>NC_143397.1:215966546-220966546 GCF_052110815.1 Crocodylus siamensis
AAAAAAAAAAAAGAGGGGTTACTGCCAGCAGCCATGCATTCCCAAACTCGCCAACACAGCTGCAACTGGAAGTGATTATTTCTGCCTTGGCCCAGGCCACATTGCTACACTGCTGCTATAGAGGATTTGTGGAGAGAAGAGGAGGGAGAGGTGGTTCTCTTAGGTTAAGTACAGACATTCAAAAAAGCCCGAGCCTGAAATGATTCAATCTTTGCAGGTTAGTCTAACCTGCATAGATTGAACCAGAAACCACGTGAACAGACATTTACTTTTGATTCTGGAAATGCAGGCACATGCCTGCAATGGCTCAGGCTAAAAGCCAGGGGGCGCTACAGTGAGCCCTCCCTCCTCTTCTGCAGCAGCCACAAGGCTGGAGATAAGCTGGTGGGGGGAAAGAGGGGCATGGCCAGTGCCCTGACAGGACACTGAGTATGACTGGGGAGGGGTTTAAACCCCTACCCTGGCCTGTAGGGTCCCCAGCTGGGGACTGCCTGGCTTTTCCTCACCCTGCTCACAGATGAAGCAGCTGAGGCAGGGGGAGCCTTGTGTCAGGGCTGCTGGTCATCTTTTGTAGAGTAGAGGTGTGTACAGGACGGTCTGAACAGGGATGCTCCTGCCTCAGGCAGGGGCTGGGCTAGATGTGACACCTGCAGGTCCCTCCTAGCTCCACTCTCCTCTAGGATTACAAGACCTCATCCAGAGGAACCCCCTGCGCTGCTCCTACAAGAATAGAGCATTTCAGGCCCCTGTTTTACTACAGTAAGAAGAGAGGGAAAGGCCCAGGACCTGTGTTCCTGCCAGGACAGTCAGCTCCATTCTTGGACACGCACAAGGGGCTGGATGAAGTTGGGCCTCCCCCACCCAATGAAGTGAAACAGAGCTGCACAGCCCCTGCTCTCTGCCCAGGGAGACCCTGGGGACACTTCCCTGCTTGCACTGCCCTGGCTGCTCCCCCTGGGCCCTGCACAACTGCTCGAAGTGCTGCGCTCAGGCATGCTACTTGGCTGGGGCAGCCCCACTGTGGCAGCAGAACTGCTGGGAGTTCGGGTAGAGGTGCCAGGTGCCATGGGGGCTGGCTGGCTCCTCCCAGGGGACCTGCCGCTGCTGCTGCTCCCGCCGTGTCAAGCCCAACTGCTACTCACAGCAGCTGGCCTAGCTGCCAGGCCGGGTGGTCTAAAAGAGGTGGCTGCAATCAGGCAGCTGCAATGCCCAGTAACTCTGCGGGTGAGCACCAGCAACTTTTCCAGCAGTGGCCACAGCTCCTCAAGTGGGTGAGTGACTCAGGCAGAGTTGGCAGCAGGGGTTGGGGAGAGGAATCTCTGCATGTCTCCTGATCCATGCCACTGCCTTCCCCTTCCCCAGGGACACTGACCCTGCTCTGGGCCTGGACCCGGGCATGGCCCTGTAGGGAAATGAAAGCACTCTACATGTGCTCCCAGGTCTGGTGCCCACTTCTAAATGCCCCACATTCTCCCCATTACTGCATCACAGAGACGTCAGCGCTGGGATGCCTCCAGGGGCATCTCTCCCCTGCTCACCTTTCCTGCGCTTCTGCCTGCAACAACACTGGCTGGACCTCTCCTTCCCCCTCTTGGCCTCAGGCCCAGGGCTGGCATCTGGCCACACCTCCCCTCCACCACTCGTCCCTCCCCCACTCCCTCTCAGCTAGCCAGAGCAGTGATAGTGCTCTGGCTAGGGAGGAGAGGGGTGGGAGCAACCCTGCTCCCCCAGATCAGCCTAGCCCAGCCCAGCCCAAGGCTGCAAAGCATCCTGGGATGCTGGGGGACTGTCAGTTAACTGAAACCAGAAAGGGATCTAGGACACAAATTCTGTAAACTGGTTTGACCTAATTCAGTTAAATCTGATACTACATTGAACCAGGTTTATCTCTTAAACCAGTTTCAGCCATTTTGAAAGTGGTTTATGTGCACTGAATTTCTGTTCTGTTACAGGTTTAAACTGGTTTCTGATCACTTAAACTAATTTATGTGCAACTTCTGTCCCTAGCCCAAATATCCCTCTTTGCAACTGCTTCATTTTGCAAAAAATAAATGCTAAAATCAGGCCAGGATTTGTGAAAGAATAAATTAATGTTACTTGAGAGAGAGAACTGAGCTGCACTCTGTAGCCCAATAAAGTATGTACAGTCCTGCCAAAGCACTAGGTTACACTCCGAATTCTTAATATAAAACAGTAAGGTCTCATTAAAACAGGACAAGAATTCAGTACTCTTTCTAGGTAAGCACTCCAGCCATTATGAAATAGTCTTTTTCATATTCTTCCCCCTCTCCTTGGTCAAATAAACTCCTTCAAAATAGAATAGCTTTGAATGGAGAGGCCACTACTCCAAAATACCTTTAATTTAATTGCTAAAAATATTCTTCTGTGAGGTGTGTGAAGTAGATTCAAATTCCTTCAACACAGAGAAAGAATCTGAAATCAGATCCTCCCACATACTGCGTGACTACTTCAACCACTTACACAGAAGGAAAGGTACCACAACCACTGTTTTTGAAACAAAGTATTGACCCAATCTTGGTGTTTGAAAGGAAGGTTTCAGGAGTCTAACTCCAGGAAAGGATTAGGATATGATATGTGAATGGAGAAAGACTGGCAAATCTTATTCTCTAGAAGTTAAGACACACCCCTGAACTCAGTGTTTCCTAGCTTTAACAGCTCCCTGATCAGCATGCTGGCTGGAGATCACACTTTCAGACACAATCATGGCACCATCATATAAGCACATCACTGAGATATTATCAATTCTGTTAGACAACAAGCTCTCCCAGGTAAATATGAATGATATTCACAGCAACGCAGAGGGTCATATGCAAAATTTAAGTTGAAATTAAACACTAAGAACTTAGTATTACATAAGGCCTTATGAAGTAGGATGACTTTCATATTAGAACACCATCTTCAAACTTACAAGACAGTTCAAACACAGTATGTCAGGACCATATTACGTACAATAAAATGTGATAGCCACAAAGTCAGAGAAATTCAAAGACCTTAACACATGCACACAGCCTTAGCAGATTCTCAGGATCTCAGGATCCATAAACTAACACTGTTAGAATATCACAACACATCACCCATTGCTTTACTGGTCAAAGACTTATGAGCAGAATAATAAAAACTCTTTAGTGCCAAATCCTAAGCAATTTGACTTCTGTGGCCAAAACCTGAAGCAGCTATAAAAACTCATAACACAAACAATGAGTACAGCAAGAGTTACCACAACTGCAACTGGGAGAGGATACTACACTCCAAAAAGAAAAACAGATGGCAACCTACCAAAGTAACAACTATAACTATCTGCACCTGTAAACAGAACAACTTTGGATCTTAAGGACATCCAGACAACAACTGACAATGCTCACATGTTGACAAGAAACAGCATGAGCCCACACAAAAACTGACAAAGAGAAACAATGGGAGTAAAAAACATATCATAGCAAACAGGAAATGCAGGGAGAAACGTTATGAGAACATGGGACTGCACATTTAGAAAGTCATTAAAGGAGCAATTACTAACAGACAATGAGAGATAGACAATGAGAGGGGGGATAATATTCTTACCTGCCTTGGGGTTCAGATCTTTTAGTCTGGTCCCCATCCTACTTGTGTCTAGCTTTGTGTTTTATTAATTGGCTGCATCAGGTTCTGGATGACATTTTATTGCATTTTGATTCTTTTTATACATTGGAATATGCAGAAGTTACTACTGGGATCAATGGATACTGCCCCAGCTATAAACTCTTGGACTGACACCCATGTCATGTGACTGGGACCAGAAAAGAAAGATTAGTCTTTGACTAATACTGATGTGCTGTACATACTTATCATGCAGGGGTAGTATATTTAGTGTACAACAACAGATGACCATACTAACCCTTACTCTTAGCCATGCAAAATATGCAAATCTAGTCTTCTGAATTTATAGTGTTACTTAGTAAATAACTGGGGCTGCAAACAGGTGTTCATTTCTACTGGTGGTAATTTTCGATCTCTAAAATGCAGCACAGTAATTCAGCATGAAACTGTGCCCTCTCCCCTGCTCATCACTCCCTCCTCAGTCCAAGGTGATCCTAGTCTGGGGAAAGTGTTATAGCTGCTCCAGACCTCCTGTTCTCAGATGGACTGGGGCAGCAGGGCAAAGTACCTCATCAGGAACCCTGGTGTGAGGAATAGATGGAGATCATGCAGTGGCTGCTCTTCCCCTCCCCTCCTGGTCTACAGGAGGGGTGGGAGCACCTGCCCCCTTGTACCTTCTCTAGATTGGGGTCAGCCTCCTAGTCCCCAGGAGTCAAGAGGCGGAGAAGGACACAGCCATTCATTCTCCCAGGAGAAACTGTCCTGGAAGTGTCTTCTGCCAGGATAGAGATGAGTTTTTTTTCACCTGGAACAGCTATTTTCCATTCATGAGAAACTCTACAAATATCTGTATATTCATGGATTCTACCAGGAGAGCCGCAATTCTCCCAGTAGAAAGGTAAGGCCTGTATGCAGCACTTGTCTTTGGATTCAGCTCATAAAAGACTGAAGGCAATCATTTTTTAGGCTAAAAATAAAAACAATTAAGAAAGTATAAAATTATGGTACCGACCGTTTGTAAGCAGTAAGAAATGGTCAAAGAAAATATTCAGTCAAATGGAGTTTCATCCATTAAACTATGGAAAGAAGCCTTTAAATGTTAGATTCATTTTCCTGACTCTCTCAAAAAGGAAAACTAACACACATCTGTGACCTAGCAACAATATGGTTTGAAATAGTTTCCAGATCAGTGAACTGTGCAATACCTTCAAAAATGGGATGACAAAAGGTCGCAGAGGGAAGTTAGTAGCTTCTTGCAGTTTGGAATGAAATTCTTCAATTGTCAAAGTAGAATTCTGTAGGAAAAAAAAATTCTGTCTTGGTGACAAAATAATAAAAATCATTAGGAAGAAAGTAGGACCCAAATTCTAGTAAAAGGAGTTTGCGTAATGACATGTTCCCAATACTAGTATCAGAACGATTTTGCATGTTACACATTAAATTTGTTGATCAATAAATATAGTGTGCGACAGGAAGACGACTGTTATACTACAGTGAGACTGAATAATTTTACAAAACATTCTATTTATTATGCATGTAAAACGTCTGACTGAAATCTTCAACATTTGTTGCTTAATCCTTGCAGTAAAAATTTGAGTCTTCAAGGTGCCAAACGTTTTTTGTTTGGTGACAACACCATGGATTTCATAGATAATTTAGGCTGCTTGTTGTGCCACAGAATCTGTTCCATACTCTTACAGTAAACATCATCCTGGTAGCATGCCTTTAATGGACAATTTATTGTTTGTTATTGGTGCCACTCTTTCAGCTTTCAGTCCAGGACTGGAATATTAGAGGAGAAACTTGATACATGCTAGAACTTGATACTTGATAAAACTGTAGTTAATTTGTATTTTAAAACACTTATGTCAGCAGGTTACAGAAGCATACAAAAAAATCCTAAAACACTTCCAGGATTATGTCATATGTTAGACAGTGCTATTTATCATCAATAGAATTGTTTACCAAGTTCTGTTCACTTCTATCAGTGCAACATTGCAGAAGGCAACTAGAAGCAGTGAAAACCATAAAAGTCTCACAGGTCCACAGGTCTCTCTTAATTTGATGACAACGGATTTCACAGGTCCAACTCAGGAACTAATTTGACATGTACAGCCTTTATAGGAGACAGTCTCAGATGGAAAGATTGTGGCTTGATTTTTAGAATTTAGCTGGAGTTTTGTAAATTGGAGAACACTTGTCAATTATATACAAAAGAAAATTTGATATAAGAATTGACAGTAAACAATTATGGGACAAAGAAAACTTACAGCTGTACTTTTCAAAGTAGAACCAAACTATAAGCATACTAAATTCAAAGTTGTAGTTGCTGAATATTGACAGTTGTCACCTTCATGTATAAATTTACCACTTGTCATTGCATTTAACAGTTTTACTCCATTATTACCTATTCCCTTCATGCCATAAAACAAATTCTGTGGAATACAGGTAAAGTCAATGCGACGTCTAAGTAAACCAGGTGCACAGTAGCACTCATTGTTAAATTACAAACCTGTAACAATAGTTTAAAAATTACACTAATGTGCATTTAATTGTGAGGTTTTTTATAATTATAATGACTAGATTAATTTGTTACTTTTTTTGTGAAATGTTATCTGTGGCCTGTTATTCTGAGTTGTTGACGTTCTTGGGCCCAACAGCAGTTAATGGGGAAGTCACAACCTCTGGAGATCAGGCTACAAGTGATAGCATTTCATTTCCTGATCTAACTATTGCTCAGTGAAATATCTAGAGCAGTGGTTCCCAAACTGTGGTAGGCGTACCACCAGTGGTATGCAGACAACTTGGAAGTGGTATGTGGAAGACTGGGGGGGGAGGGGCCCCACACACACACACACACACACACACAGAGTTCAGCAGCAGTATGTTGCATACAGCCTGCTCACACAGACAGGAACACAGCACCCAGTAGGTAAGCAGGCTGGGGGGTAGGTGGGGGGGGGACAGATCAAGACCTCCACAATGAGGGAGGTAGGGGGGCAGAGGCAAGGGCTGGGGCAAATGGGCCCCTGGGATGGGTGGTATGAGAGTCGGAGCCTGGGCAACTCATCCAGAGGTGGGGGGGGGGCTCCCCACCATTGCGCACTCCTGGGGCAGGCATGGGGGGGCACATGCCCCCTGGATCTATGCATGGGGCAGAGGCAGACTGCCATTGCGTGATGAGCTCTGCAGCATGCTGCCACTGGCCCAGGACCCTTGTGCAACACAGTGTGCCTGCTGTGCACTTGCTGCACTGTGTCCTCTGCCCACCCGGCGGCAGCAGGCACATGGAGTACTGTACATCTCTAGAGGCAGCTGTAGCATGGTGCAGAGCACAGTGGTAGCCCACTGCTCCCTGGGGGTTTTCTCCCCTCAGGCCGACTTGCCCCGTCTCCACAGCAGGGCTGGTGCAAAGGCAGCCTGGACCTTTCCAGGGATGCGGGAGAAGGGGGGTTAGGTTCCCTCCACTGTGTGCACACCAGGGCAGGCATTGGGGCACTTGCCCCCCAGATCTGCATGTGGGGGGAGGCGGGCTGTGAGCTGGGCTCTGCACTACATGGTGCTACTTCTGGACCTGTGCAGGATGTGGGGACCTCTGGAGGCAATGGGATGTGGGGGCACTCCTGCTGCTATGCTCACCCTGGGGCAGGTATGGGGGGCACATGCCACCCATGCCTGCCCTGGAGTGCACACAGTCCCTCCACCCTGTTGCTGCTGCTGCCACTGCTTGCAATACCTCATGCTGGCCGAGTGCCTCTGCCTGCCTGGCAGCGGCAGGCACGTGGAATCCTGCCCTGGGAGTCCCGGCCCGGGGGGCTTCGCCCCGCTCACGCTGTACCCAGTGCACACAGCCCTAGCAGGGGGCTGTACCTCCCCTGCCCCCAAGCCTCACATCCTGCCCAGCAAGGCAACATTCTCCTGTGGGCAGGGCGGCTGTGCTGCACCCCCATGGAGCTGGGTGGCCCAGGCCGAACCCCACCTCCGGTGCTGCTGAGCACCCCACTGAGGCCCGAGTCTTTGGAGCCCTGGGGCAGCCTCCACTCTCCTCCAGCTGCTGCCTTCCCAAGAGCCCAGCTGAGCCAGCTTGCCCACATCACCTCCCCTGTGACTGCTCTCCCCACGCCTCTCTCCTCCCCCTCATCACAACATACTTGACCAAAAAGAGTACACAAGAACAAAGGTAGTATATGAAGTTTTATTTATTGTTACCAGGTTTAGAATTTTTAGAAAACCTAGTATTTACTGTAAAATAAAAAAGCAACATTTATTATTATTAACTAATTATGATTATTAACTATATTAATATGCAGTGTGTCCTGCCATGTACCCTCTTCCCTGATTGTTTTTCTGATTTATTGTGGTGACCTAATTGTAAGCAACCAAACTTTCTGAACTTTAATTTTTGTCTTTAAAATGGGAAAGTGATTTGAGATAAGCAGCAAAAAACAAACTGCTGAGTACTATAATTCATGCATAGATGAATCAGAGATGCTATTACAAAAAAATGTGAGGTATAACTGTAACATACTGGATTAATGTCCTAGTAGGGAGCCTCACTGCCCATTGCCAGGTGTGTACCAGGGAAAAAAAAAAGTTTCCCAGTATATCTATACTCCCAGTGCACACTTACCTTGGCACTTTGGCCAATACATCTTCCATGTTTATCTTGAACCAAATAAGTTATTCTAGTAGAAGCACAGTGTCTACAATAGCACTGTTGCCAGAATATGTGACTAGATCTCTGATATTACTATACTAGCAAACATTTTCTAGTGTAAACCTGGCCTGAAAACAGCCTGTAATTTACTGACATCAGGTAGGACCATTTCTCTAATGCCAGGGTCTTAAGATGTTGGTTATTATAGTCCTGTGTTCAATTTTCCTAGAATAACCATGATATGTGTGTGCATGGGGTTAAAGTCCATTATATACCTGTAAATAAATCTTCCAAATATGAAGAAAAAATAATAGTAGATATTTACTGTTCTTTACTTACCACAAGTCCTAACACAAGGGTACGCACTCTCTCCCCAATCTCTGGTGAAATGTCATTGCCAAACTGCTGTAAGGTTGTAAGAAATCTTTTCAGTTTGCTGAGCTGTCTAGCCCCACAAGCTGGTGGTAACTGCTGATTAGCCAGAGAGGAGGAAGAGGAAGAAGATGGCCCATTGCTGAAGCCATTGGGTGGAGAAGGAGCTCCATTTAACGCTGTTGGAGAATGGCTAGCGCCATTGGTTACTGAAAGAAAAAAGAAAAAAAAACAAGGTAAATTAATCAGTTTGAGTTTTCTGTGTTTGGCTTCAATAATGATTATGCACTTTAATAGCATGATTAAAGACAAGCCTTTTAATAGAGTGACTCTCCGAGACATTTCATGTCTATTCCACAGAAGCTGGTATTACATGGTACATAAGATTTGAGACAGCAGTGGCTCCCCAGTGCACATCTGCCAGACACCCAAAAGTGTTTTTTTGTACCAGAACAAACAGTATTTGAATGTCACTTTCATCACATGCTTAAATAAGTGTAACAATTAAAAGTGTAATGCAACAAAACTGCTCCTCTGCACACATATTTGGTGAAGGTTAAATTTAACTTTGATCTTTTCTAATCATGTTTTGTATACACAACTGACAGCTGCGTTTATAAAAGCAGAACTTTCAAGTTTTAACCTTATACCACCCAATGAGATGGCTATTTTCTTTCTCTCATGTATTTCCTAGTCATCAACATCTGTAAATGCCATATGACTAGTGCAGTATTCACTCAGGATTTATTAAGACTGAAGTCTTGAAACTAAGGCACGAGTGTAGGCTTTGGGAATAAATCTAGGTTTAATTCCCAAGTTTGCCAAAGATTTCCCATGTGATGTTGGGCAAATTACTTAGTTTCTCTGCATCTCAGTGTTCCATTTGCAAGACTTATAAGTTCCTTGCTGTTGCTTAGATGTTTACATACTTACTAAAGGATAGCAAAAGCAACAATATTCAGGAGGAGCTTTGTATCTGCCAGAAGTACAATCTCTGCTAGAGATTTCTTATACGCAGGGGTGAAGGGTGCACCCAATTTATTGGGTGTCCTTAGCCTATCATAAGGATGTCCTTAGCCTATCAGCCACATTGTCAACTGATCAGTGGGCTGGGAGGACAGGCCATTTGTTGATTTCTCTGCTGTTCAGGGACCACTCATCTTCCAGCCTTTAATAAGGACCCTTGTTTTTGCAGGTTCAATATAAGCTCAAAGTTCTACTCACCCAAAAAGAGAACGGAAATTGGCCAGTAGAATTCTACAAATCTCTAAAAAAATTACAAAGTAGAATCACCCACACAGCTAGCAAGAAAGTTTAGGCAGCTGTTATTGTAAAATACAGCTGACATGCTGGCCCTATATACAGAACTTGTCAGCACAAAGATTTTAACATTTTCTTGCCAGTGGCCTCTCAGATTAAGCATCCCATAAAAATGTACCTTCCCTTTGAGTTATTCTTTCTTAGCCAACCATCTCTCTACACAACTCTTTCAAACTTTTTGAAGGATGCCAGTTCTTACCAACCTTCAATAACTATCACAACCCTGTGGAACTTTTAAAGAATTTCTGCTTAAGTGCAGATGCAACTGCACTTCCATTCCTTGGCCACCGAGATGCTTCTGCTGGGTTGGCTGATGCCCATATAGTTTCAGCACCTTCAGCCCACATGCTGACATGGGGAAGCAGGAATTCCCTGGCAAAAGCAGGGAAGAGCTGGCTTAAACTGCAGTCACAGTAACTCCAAGCCATGTTCCTCTTAGTACTTAATTAGAGTACATTTCTGAGTTTAAAATGTATATTAAAATCCATTAAATTGATACTATTGCAAGGAAGACTAAGTAAATCATTTGGAATAGATATGAGAATGTCACCCTCCGGAAGGACCCCAAGCACATTTGTTCTGTCTCCTCATCCACTGTTGATAGGCAGCTAACCCACAAGGCAGGTCTGAGGTAGCTCAGAGGAATATGAAGGGCAGCACCTATAAGAAGGGATGGGGAGGTGCAGACAAAGGCTCCTCAGACTTGGAAGGGAAGCCTGAGATAGTGTCCACAGAAAGAACTCAATCAAGGAAGACACTCCAAAAGATACATGTCTGAAGGATGGGATGAGTGGTGGCACTTTCTGTAAATAACTAAAAACTATTTAAATGTTGCTTGTGGATCAGCAAAAATGTTAATAAAATAATTTAGCTATTGGAATTTTCAACAAATTTGGGTCTCATATTCATGGGCTTGAAGTTGAGCAGAAAGACAATCTTTGCAGGGTTTAGGGCTTACAGGTTAATGTTATAACTATGCAGAGTACGCACAAACCTACTCACCACTCAATTCCTCCATCAATCTTCAAAATAAAGTTCCGCTAAGACAGGGGTGTCAAATTCATCTGGCCTCACAGACCAGATGAGCACTGTGGATCCAGCCCATGACTAGGATGGCACCATGTATGGTGCAGTCCAACTGGAGTGGCTGCTGCACTACATGCAGTAGCCACCCCAGCCAGACTGTGCCACACAGGGTGGCTGCCCCAGCTAGACTGAATTGCATAAAGACCCATGCTGCATGTTGCGCCTGCAAGCTCTGAGTGCAGTGCTGGTCTTGGACCAGCTGGAGCAGGCTCTGCATGCCATGTGTGGTGAAGTCTGGCTGGGATGGCCACTGCATGCAGCATGTCAGCTGCCCCAGCTGGACTGTACTACATGTGGCACTGTTTTGGTCACTCTGGGATCTGTACCAGTCCCAGAAGGACTGGAGCAGCTGCCATATCAGGTATGCTGGGGGGAGAGGAGGAGAAGGATGGAGTCCATGGGCTCAATCCAGCCCACAGACTGGCTCTTCCCCATGGGTGAATGCCACATGGATCTGATGAGACCCAGGGGCAGTTCCAGTGGCTGAATGACAGGGTTCCATAGGCCAGATCCAAATGTTTGATACCCTTGTCTTAGGACTTAAATAAATGCATGGGCATTTCAATGCCTTTTTGTACAGAGGTAAACCATATGTTAAATAAAAAGTGAACCAAATGCTACAGTAACAGAAATGAGATGATGCAGTTATGCTGGGTAGGAATATATATGAGTAGGAGATTGAGAAGTTGTGTTCTTTTAAAGCATAACCATGCTCTTATATTTATATCAATTAAATATTATATGAGAGCAAAATTTTTCATTGTCAAATTGCCAGAAGGAATTACAGACTGTTTCACGTGCTCTGGAGACAATGACCCAGATTCTGATCTTCGTTACAATGATATAAATGCAGAGTAATTCTCCTGGGGTTAACAGAACTTCTGGAATTGGGTGCCACATGCAACATAGGCAACCTCACTGGGTACGTCTACACATGAAATTAATGTGACTAAATATACTCTGGCTCACTTTGAACCAGAATAAACTAATTCTGCCATCACTATCTACACATGTTAAAATGCAGTAATTTACTGCACTGCTGGATTCCATTTGTATCTGACAGGCCTATCAGGAGGTGCAGTAAATTAGTCTACTGCATCCTGATTGCTGGTCGTGTGTAGATGATGACACTTTACTGAACAGCAAATTAGCCTTCTGCACGTTTCCATGAAAGCGTCTCATGTAGATATGTCCAGTGTGCATCAGGCTGAGTGTGGAGGGGACAGGCAGCACAGTGACAAGAAGACGAGCATAAGATCAGGGAGGAAGCCAGGAAGCAGAAAGCTGAGCAATAAATCAGGTAAAGGAAAGGGACTGGAGTGGCAGCTGCAGAGGGTACAGGGCCAATTTGTGGCAAGCCCCACTGCTCTACATTTACATCAGATTAACTGAGATTTTGTTACAAATTAGTGACCTCAAAATAAAATGCAACTGGTTCAAAATGAAAGGGATATTTTAATAATTTTACAAGGCAATTCTGATTTAAGTGTTACATGGTTCATGGTTTAAATTCATTAATTTATTATCAGGAGGAAAAAAAGGAACTTTATTTTGAAATGTTCATGTCTTTCTCCCTAAAAGATTAATTCTGTTTATTTTTATTCAATAGCAGACAGGATTCCATTACCACAAGTGAACTGCCTGAAAGCTGAGAAGATTATCCATATTTCTCACATAAGGAATGATACAAGCATTGGAGCAAAAGAGCAAGGGAAACTGGCAGTCATTGTTCTTTCACAGTGCAACAAACCCATCAATAAAATTACCACACCTCTGAGTTGAATGCTTTACTAGATTAAGATGTAGTAATCTGCTCTGCTCTTAATTTTAAGACTGCTTAATCAGTTTATTTCAGCATAATGAAATGCCACTCCAGCCTTGTCATATAGGCTTCCCTTCACATAATTTGATTTCTTACATACAGCAAGAATCAAAAGAATATGCAACAAAAGAATAAAATAAGTCTAATTACACGTTGTGGGTGTGAATGAACTGGTTCTTGGAGCTCCTTGTGTAGTGGGAGGAGGTGGCATTGTTGGAGGCGTCAGCCTGGATTGTGTCTTCACATCCACAGGTGAGTCTGGCATTGTGGAATGCTTCTCAGTACGATCTGTAACATACCACATGAACACACTATTTTATTTCTTCAAGTACATTAGATTGGGAGGGAGGAGGGGGCGGAGGATGAAAAGCTAACCCTGAACTGAACAGTTTCAGCATCTTCTGTGGAAGATTATACATGCTTATCTTTCCAGCTTGTTCTTGCAATATTACATCATTGAAACCTCACTTAAGGCAGTGTAACACAGATGGTAGGACCTCATTTATAACAGGGCTGCATTATCTTTTGTTTTTATTTCTAGCATGTGCAGATGCTACCTCACAAGCAGTATTGGAGCTGTAATAATGCCACCTTGCTTGAAGGTTTTAACATTAGATAGAAGGAGAAAATAGATGAAGAAGCAGGAAGGTAATAAATCCCTTTATGACAACTCTGGCAGAACTAAAACCTAAAGCTCTTTTGTACAGGTGAGATATTGGCTGAAGCCAGCTCTCTTCATGACTGGTGTTCTTTGTAACACCTGCTGCCCTCTCCATCTTTCGTCCTTATAACTATTAGAGCTACCCGGGTTAAATACTGCATGTGTTCTGGCCATGTTTACCACACCACCTTCTGATACTTTAAGTTGACAAGACAGAGGTACCATATGCCACATAATAAAAGTACCTTTGGCTGACACAGGTGGTATGTGTTTATACCAGTTTATTTTATTAAGGAAAAATCCCCCACCTTTATCATCTATCTCAGTCTGTACACTCACACATCAAAGAAAATTGTGTATATAATGCAGGGTATTTGTCATAGAAGCCAAAATATCTAACTGAATTACCAGCTTTTATACATACAAAAAACAGACAGACAGACAGACAGACAAACAGACAGACAGGAGGGAAATTTGAAAAAAAAATAAAAAGTTTTAAGTACCATATATCAAAAATGGGGAAAACAAACTATATTTAAACAATGTTAGGCCCAATTACTTTACTTATATCAGTAACACTCTATGCTATTTCTTGAATAATTATGATGGTCACAGTTGGCCTTTAACAATGAATACATATGTTAATGTAAATTGAGAAACTACTTTTCTTCCTGTCAATTTTTTCACCATTTTTTCTACAAACTGTTTTAGTTTGATTCATGAGTTCATAAGCATCATGTACTTAGTTGGCAGAGGAACAAACTGTCAAAAAACATGAACAGTTACAAAAACAAATAAAATACTGGTGTTTCCTATAAACTTAATATCCTAAAGTTATATTCCTTACTCATACTAGAAGACATACGCAGTTACACCAAGAATTTGTTCTTGAGAAGTCAAAAAGTTCCAACTGTCTATACACATGTACACAATGCACATATATACTATATTATATGCTAGGCATATTCACTGTATGTAGCGAGTGTGTGTAAAGACAGATTCAAGTTAGAGTTTTCAAAACAGATATCAAGTTCACGTAATACAAAAAGGACTGCCAGGATTAGAATCTTTAACTGCTACAAAAGTGAAGTTGTAAAAAACTGGTCTCACACAATGCAAGATTTTGGAGTTGTTAAAGCTGTGTTCAACTCTTTGGAGGACTGTTTTAAGGGGAAAAACACTTTTATAAATAACAATCAAATTAGTTTTGTAAAGGACTTGAAATGAAAAGAATCTTGAAAAAGAAGAGGTAGTCATGTGACAGGAGGGGAGTGTACCTCAGTAATTAAGACTGCAGTGTTGATTAAGGTTAGCAATCTCAGCAGTGAAATGGACAGTGTCCAAAGAGAGTGGCTGAAAGTTCAAGGTTTATACACTGACAAGTGAAATGTTTTAAATCAAAATATGCTAAACTATTAAACACCTGAACATAAACTTTTCTATAAAAATCTTTCGCCATATTGTTATGCTAAAACATTTAAACCTGTAGCTGCAAGTCACTTATTTGAAGAATTAAGGAAACTCTCTTTGAAATGTTCATTTCTTTTTTAATGGTTGAATGTATCTGGCACTCACCTTAACCAACCTCAGCAACAAGGGAATAAATAGCTTTCAGCTCATGTTGCAAGTGAGGGAAAGAGGCACAGCAGTGAGTGCAGGCCTTCCTAAATAAAGGCAAATATTTCTGCCATGCCAAGAAAGGAGAGAGAAAGGGAGGCTTGCCAGAGTTGGTTGGGAGATAACAGTGGGAACTGCTGGTCCATCTGGTTTTCATTCTGCTAACACTCACATTGAACTGTTAAAGAAGGCAGTCCAGGTACACAGATTTGAAGCATGTGGAAACACAGACCTAGGCAGGGACACGATGGGAGTGGGTGGAGGAAAAAAGAAAGAGAGAGAATGAAACTCTTCTAACAGTCTGCTGCTCTCACTGAGCAGGCACAGTCTGTATCCCCCAATTTAGCTGCTGATAACTGAAAGCAATTCTGCTACTGTGATCAATCGCAACTTTTTTCTCCCATCTTGTTTTTCTGGTTACTTTGCTCCAAAAAAGCAAAACTGATCAAAAATTGCATCCAATCAGAGAAAAAAAAAATAGTACTTTGAAAAAGCTAACTAGAATGGTTTATATTTTGTTATTTAAACAGGCATTGTAGTTGCACTAGAACATTGTTTTTGTCTTCCAGTTTCAGATTTTCATTATATTATGATACATTTGAGTGATTCTTATTTACTAATGCATTATGGTCCTTAAACACACACCTCTATGGCTACTTAGAATGTTAAATTAACTTATGTTACTGCAAAATTCTATAACACTACTATCTCCTGTAAGGGGATCAGAACTCCTTTCAAATTAATGAAA
Source organism: Crocodylus siamensis (assembly GCF_052110815.1). Taxonomy (NCBI): domain Eukaryota; kingdom Metazoa; phylum Chordata; order Crocodylia; family Crocodylidae; genus Crocodylus; species Crocodylus siamensis. Next base: position 215,982,427 of record NC_143397.1, read on the forward strand.
CAGCAAAAATATGAACACTATCATCAGTGCTAGAAGACTCACCTGGAAGACTTAAAGTCTCATATCCTCCTCAATGATGAATAGCTTTCAGCTTAAGAAAGGAAACATGAGAACACAAAGCTTGTTCAATTGCATGGAAGGCCCACAACAACCAAACAGATATTGAGCTATCCCAGAAAATATCTTTCGCTTCATTCTTGTTTCTCCCTCTGGCAGCAAAGCTCCTCCAAAGGCCATGCTGTGGCTGCCAGTGTTAACTACCCCTCTGGTACAGAATGGCAAACACATGAAGGAGCAGTTGGGCCATGAATATACAACATACAGCTGCTGTTTCTTTAATGCTGTTCCATCACCCACAAACCTGTAAAGCCTCAACAGAATGAATCCTAACAGAAGACAGAAGGATTCTGGCAGGGAAGGAAGCAGAAGCTACAGCTTCTACAGTGCTCCAACTTTGTGGGACTCTAACCAGGAGGATTACAATATTTGGTCTTTTGTTAAAGCTCCAATGCATGGAGCTGAAACTAATTTTAAAATAAAAGTTGAAAGAGTTTGCACACTCATGTTTGCATAAATTAAACAAAAACACAGAGGGCAAATTAAATCTCTCGAGATATTGATACATCTATATGTATCTATATATCTCTATATATCTACAGAGATATATTTAAATCTCATGGTTTGGGCCATTTGGGGGTTTGAATGAAGCAAACTCAAGAGTTTTCACATAAGCATTTTTTGTCTGTATACATTTTTTGTCTGTCTCTATATAAAAGGAGGTATTGAGAAAATCTAACCCAAGCCTTTAGTAGAATGGCAATGGGTCTCAAGGATTCACACATATTTGTTCCAGTTTCATTACATGCAAGCGCACATGCCTCAAATCAAAATTCAAGAGACTTACTCAAAACCAGCTAATTCCATGAGTTTCACAGGATTTTGATGGAAAGGCATAAAAATAAACCCATGTCTGCAAACTTGAATTCCAATTCTTCTAAGGTGAGATTCAAGTTTGAAATTATACCAGGTGAGTTTTGATAGCTCCAGGGCCATGACGAAGTTTAATACAGCCCTTATGTTCACCTCCTCTCAAAACCTGGCACATAATTTAAGAGTACACTTTGAGTGGGTAATGAGAATAACCTCTCAAGCACAAGCACTTCTACTTTAGAATGCGCATAAACAGACAAGACTGGAATGGTTCACCTAGCCTTGATCAAATGGGGCTTAAGCCCAAAGGTCCTCTAAACTAAAGGAAAAAGGAGACCATCTGCAATTCATTCTGTACTGTTCATTGCAATCAATTCAGGATGGAGATAGATGGTGAAATAATGGGCTAGTCCTAATCCATGCACACAAGCCTTTTAGTTCAATGAGAGTCTTAGAATAAATTCAGAAAATGTGTTTCAAGTATGCAAAGATCTATTGCATTTGTTTTGGATTACACTGAAAAAACATTCTGAAATACACATTCTTGAATCTCTTTTACAGCGGAGCTAGGAGTTGTGATTTAACCACAGAAGCATTTTGCTCAATTTTAAAATTAAAGAATGCTGTAAAACCAACTTTAAATGATGACATTCCTTCTGTGGATTTTTTGGTTCATGAAACTGTGCTGTTCTCATCAGATATTCAGTTTTATGATGGGAGATATTTTTATCACTGAATTTAGCTGTTAGGTGAATACTGGTATTTACTGTAAGCATAGCCAACCTTATACAAATAAATATGGAAGAGACAGAAAACAACATGTGAATGAGAGGGGAAAGGGGAAAAATATGTACATGTATTCAAATGGCTTTACTTCACTTCCTGTATCCTAAATGATTTAGTCCATTTTTAAAACAAGGCAGTCTTTCATATATGGCAGAATTTCAGCTTACATGGCAGGTTTCCAAGTCTATTGCATCAAGGAAAGCTGATGTATGGAACAAAATATGGAATATATAAATACTTTACCGATACCATTTCAATAGCCAATTCTATGTCAAGCATTTCTAGAAGTGGTGTGTTTTCAATTTCCTTTTTTAAATGAAAAGAAGTATGGTATAATATACTATGGCATTTATTTTACTTTTAGTTAGTAAAAACAGTTCCAGATGTATATTCAGGCATGAAAAAAATTAAAAGGCGCTCTCTATGGATCATACCTAGTACTCCTGTGCCAACCCATACAAAAAATCAGTATTAAAAAGGTTGATGAATTTAACGTTTTAGATTTCTACTGTCTTGTTTCTTTAAGAAATTAGGCTTTAAGCTAGCAAAAAGAGAATGTACAAAGCTGTACACATGTAACAGGAGTAGAAAATTATATTTAAATGAAGCCAAAATGTAATGGATTTTGTACCAGCGACCATCACGCCTATGTTTGTAACAGGAGTAATAAGTTATATTTAAGTTGAGCCAAAAATCTAATGCATTTTCTACTGGTAACCATCACCATAGCTTTCAGACTAACACTGCAGTCAAACATACTTTTGTGATGGTATTCCACATCATTAACAAACAATACAAATAGAAATCACAATGCTGACTGAGAAATTAAAACCCAACAAAGATCAGCAAAGATTAACAATCATTTAACAATTAGTCCATTCTTCCTCCCTATATACTTATCAGGAAGGACTGGAACTCTCTGTGCAGCTAGAGACCGATGCAGTCAGCAGCACTGCCTTATAAAATTTACCAAAGGGCCTCAAACTTTCTAATGGCTTAATCTTCATCCAATTCATTTTAGAAGCTTTAGTAAAAAGGCACAGAAAAGAATTAAAATTATTATAAACATTTTGATGCTGTAAACAACTGCCCTTAACCACCACACTCAGGCTGCTAATCAGCCATCAGATGGACACAATTTCTATCAGCCGTAGATATATTTATTATTCTGACCTAGAGGTAAAACACCACCAATAGTCTGGCCTGTACAGCCCCCTCATCAAGGCTCTTGAAGTATCAAGAAAATGAAAGAGACAAGAAATATCCTTTGCAGCAAGATCATTCAACAGTCATAGCAGATATATCATTAAGGAATAAGTATGCACACTAAAGAATAGAGAAGGAAGATCTAAGCTAAGATTGAAAGATGACATAACATTGGACCACGTCTTCCATGAATGTTCACCAAGTTCATTTACACCAACAGAAATAGCTGTCTTTATAAGGCAATGAAAAGCTTTGCAATATCTTATCCCATTCTTTTCCAAAGCAAATAGATGAGCATTTAATCATCATTTCATCAGCTGTTCTTGGAAATCAATGGAAGTGAATCCCACCTACCCATTTCTTCTCATTTCAGCAGAAGCTGAAAGTAGCTCTGCTTGCTTGAGTGTCCTGTGTTATCTCACAATGCTATCAGAGGCCTCTTCTTTAGCTCATCTAAAACAACCTAATGAAAATAATGCAATCTCCACTTTGTCAGAAACTTAAAAGCATGTGAGACATTGCCTGCCAGCTCATATAAAAAGGAAAGTAGATTACATCAGCTAAGTGAATGCCAACAAGTGCCAATGATATGTATATGGAACACCTATCTCAGTTTGGATTGTGGGACCAGCATCTGCTTTGAACAAATGTATAGAGAATATCCTTGAAGAAACAAACATAGAACTCCCCAAATAGAGAATCATGTCTTTGATTATCAGGTGAAATGGTAATGGCCAAATAAGCATAAAGTAAAAAAAAAAAATCCAATTGTTCTAAACCAGGGTTGAGACAAACACTTTATGTTATTGCTCTGACATTATTTGAATTTAAGCTCCCAAGAGAAACAAAATATCTCTTAGCACATGATTTTATTTAAGGAAACAAACACATTTTTCACCTAATAATTTGAATTATTAGATGCTAAGTTTTCAAAACTTTAAAAAATTCCATTTTAGTTATTTTATGATTGCAAAAACTTATTCCAAAATTGTCAGACTTTGACATATCTTCTTTTCTTTTACATTGGTTTGGACTTCTCAAACCAAAACAATAACTGGGATGAAGAAGATGTAGTGAGCCATCAGCAAAGTTCTATGCAAGGACTCTTTGCTTGACATTATTTCAGTTCCCTTTTGACCCTTCAGTGCCTCCTAGGTGTTGAAGGGATGGATGATTTGCCCGAAGAGGAATTTTATGAGCTATAGATGAAATTAGATAACATCTAAATACTTGTCTCACTTCTCTAAAAATAAATGCATGAAATTTGTCCCGGCCCATACTCCAAATAATTTATATTGTGTATGATAACTAGTGGAAGTGGTTGAAAAACTAGGGAAGACGTTAAAGAATTGTCTTTTTCTTTCCCTTATTCTATATCCAGAACAATTTCCAGATTAGCTGTGCTAGATATCATTATAAAAATGGATTTTTAAAATACATACATCATTACATGTAAAGAAATGGTAACAAGAAATAGTCTGTTGCATTTGGTTGGAAGTTTAAAATATAAATGAGTACCTCTTTTTTATAATATACACATAGTTCTGGAAATAAAAGACTATACTTGCATAATATTTTCCAAAAAGAGTTATGGCAGAACTGGTAATGATCAATATCCCACAGAGAACTCCAATCTCTTATAAATTATATGCATATATTATATATAATTTCAAATGAGTAAATCCTTTGTATTGTCTTGTCTACATTGTTATTTACATCCAAAGCAAGATAAGCTATACAATTAACCTGACAGTATAAATTAAGTTTCTACCCATTTAAAAGCATCATTTATATTTAATACAGTATTACATGGGTCCTCTAAGCTTATTAAGGATCATAATGGGAAAAACACACATTGATGGACAAAGATATATGGATTAGTAAAAAGAAGATGGATAGGCATATGACAGCTTATTATATAAAGACATTTGCTGTAAGTCTTATTGAAAGTTTTCCTGATTGATATGCATGTAAGCCCTGATGCTATGGTATACTCGATGGCTTCAATTATCATGGCATACAATGGGACTGTAGGGTGCGCAGAACTTTCCAGGATCAGGTTTCCAAGTCTTCATTTTATCAGATTATACCATTTTTGCCATACCCCACCCCCCATTTATAAAAATACCTTATTCTGGTTAATTTTACTGCTTTGAACAAATAGCCCTGAAGATCAAAATATTCACATACAGCACACAGCATTAGCAGACAGTGCAAACTTCCTCTACAACAACCTAGAGAGGTTTGCTCAGAAGTTGCTATGGACTATCTTTAACAACAGCACCACTTTAGTACACCCTAGAAATGTAGGACAACTTGATGAAAACGTGAATCAAGGGTCTATGTCAAAAAGTGAAAGGTTAATTCAGTCTTCACGTCTACAGATTTCCCAGTCACTACTCAGAATATCAATGGCATTATACCATCATAACCTATGAACCAAAGTTCACATCCCTACCCTAGAGCCCAACTGCCAAGCCCTTTATTTTAGATCATATTCTGCTTCCCAGGTACAGTATTATAGAGACACTCTAAATGATGTAACACATTTGTAGAGAAACATACTGTGCCATTATGTGAAGCAAGTTTAAAACAGGGGGACACAACTCAAGTTTTACAAAGGGCCATTTGCCAGTTGAACTTTCTAGTGGAGGGTCACCACTTTAGGGATTCACTCTGTTTGGATATGAGACATATTTTACAACTGGCAAACTGGACCATGCATGTGGGTGCATGCACAGCTTAATGAATTTCCATACAGCAAGGACATGGGGTGGCTGTTTTGCTTGTTAAATCCTTTTTTGGTTTAATAAAAAATAGTGAACCACTGGGATTGACCTGGAAGGTTGCATACTGTATATCTGCACAGAGGTATTATTGGAAGTCACCAGATGGCACTAACAAAAACAAACAGAACTGTTATGACTAATTGATTATTTAATAAGAATTTGAGCAAATGGTCTTTGTTAGTTGACAACTGATTCCTTCTAGAGGTTCTACATCACCAATAAAGTTTGTTTACTGCCTTCAGAACTGATCCAATATCCACTAAACTCAATGGGAAGACCTTTTTAGCAGTGGATTTGGATTTAGATTCCTCCAATAAAACCATTTCCAAATTGAAGAGACACTGCCTGCAGATTCCACTCTCTCAGCAAAACAAACATTACTACTAGTAGCTGTATGACAACAATCATTTCACAAGCACTAAATACAAGTTAGAAATGATCTGTGCATGTAAAGAAAGGAACCAAATCCCATTGTTTTATAACAATGTGAAACAAGTAATACAGGTGAAGTCAACTAAAACATGTGGATTTATACTGGAGCAGAACTGGACTAGCTTTTTCTAGAAGATGGATAACTCTAATAGCCATATATTGACATTAACATATCAAAATACACAAACTGAAGCCATTAAAATATAAGTGTTTGCAAACAGTTGTCCCAGGTATCTTGTATTAGACCAACACAGCTATAACCGGCAACCCCTGAAACAAAAATATATACATACAATAATTTCAGATACTATTGTCTCTGTGTTTGTCAAATGTTGATAATCTACAAAAGAAGGCTTATCTCATGCAAAAAAAAAGATTCTAATACATTCAATTAATGTCTTAATTAATATAAAGATCATTAGAAAAGAATAGTGACAACAATCTTCTTGATTTTTTCAAACTACCTTAACTGTTATTTCAATGTATCAATCCACAATTGTCAATGTTAAAGTGCTAACACTTTTATGGAGTAGCTGTGCGCTCTTTTACTGTTTTGCTTTTAAATATGTGAAATACTGTAGATCAAATTTTCTTGCACTCTCCTTCTAAAACATGATAAGGATTAATCTGTAAATGAACTGAAGAGGAAAATATGTTAAATGAGGGAAACTGCAGAACTAAACACCAGCTACCAGAAAGAAACTACTCAGTCTCAACCAGTTCAAGGAAAATATTGACAAAGAAAAGAAATGTAATGCATTTGAACTCTGAATGTTTAATGTGAGAGCACTTAACCCTTGGTAATATGGTAGGTTTGCCTGTACGCTATGCTTTAGAAAGATTTAACCTATAGACATGCCACACAATTTTGGTCCACAATTCTGAAAATAATCACTTTTGGGTTATGAACGTATGTTTGTTTTGTTTCAATAATATAGTCTTTTGCATAAGAGATATGTGTAAGAGGAAATGACCATTTAGTGTTAGTGGAGGTGATAGACTAGCTAACCCAATAAATGCATTCCATCTCAGGAATAATTAGAAATGGATTCAAAAGATAATAAAATACTGAAAATGTTAATTTAACTACATGTAATTAAATTATAAACATGTAGAGCCAGGCTAGTAAAAACATAGCGTCTAATACAGATGTGGCTAACAGCCACAGGAATTTTAATTAAGTTGTTTTTAGCCACCAGAGGGAGCCTATATTGTATTATGGATACATGAGGAGCCTCTCTTTCAATGCTGAGAATTACAAAGAAAGAAGCAAAACTCTTGCCCCAAGATGAACTAAAAGTCACAACACAGAAGGAGTCTATCTGTTTGCCTACACCTATCCCTACACATATTTCTACAGTACCAAAATAGAATTTTGTATGAACTTCTTTTCATTAAAAAGTCCCTAAAAACCAGCTTACCAGTTCTAACATGTAGTTTTAGTCAGTATTGGCTGCACCAAGTGCTTGATAGTGTCAGGTCAATATCTCAGACAGGATTTAGTTTAATCCTCATGTGTCAAGGCAGTACATTAAACTTCTGCTTGCATAGGGCCAGAAAACCTTTATTCAGTTAAAAGAAAGAGTGGAAGATATACACACAATAAAGTGGCAGATCATTACAAAATACTGATTATCCAACTCTATTGATACCATTTTCTGATACCTCAAGCCATTCAGAAGCAGATTTCTAAAACCTGAGAAAAATGTGATCAATGGTAGTAGTGAAGGAAGATTTGATGAAAAAGAACAGAAGATGGGACAAATTCATCCAATTTGCCCCATATATTCAATACCAGAGGTGTTTCCAGTACCAAACGTGTTAAGAAAGGAAAAGTACAGTACTGAACACTATTCAGTGAGGTAGACAACAAAGTATTTAATCTTCTGAAGTTTGAACTAGATTAGCAAGCTCTTGAGGGCCTCTTGTGAAGTGAGACAAATCCTGAACACTAATTTGATAGATCTTCAATAATGTAGGAAATGTGCAGACGTGGAGTTGTCCTTACTCAAGTGGTCAGGCAAACAAAAATCCAGAATTATGAGAAAAAAGTTAAGAGTAGTTGAATCAGATTTTAAACTTTTATCTTGAATAGCTGAACACAGACGAATTCACAGGCATTAACTGCATATGTAACTACTGCCGCTGAGCAAAGGATTGCAGCATACATGTAACACTTTAAACTACAAGAAATTACTTTATGCAACTTACATAAGCATTTGTTTTCGCACGTGCCATTTCACACAATGCTGAATAAGTCCCAAAAGAAAGTAAAATTATCTGTACAAAAGATATGAATAAACTGGAAATGAACTAGAATTGAAAAATATGACGCAAAAAATACAGATACTATGACCAAGTGAATAAAACTAAATCTTGCGTAATGGGTCTCATAATGGCTTAAATGTTAATATAGACACAAATAAACTCCATAGTGCAAGAGGAGAAAGATGATAAGAAGTAGTATATAGGGTCCTTACAGTACCAGGTTCTACAATTAGACAATTTGAAGGCGGTAACGGGGCGGGGGAGGAGGAGCGTTAGATTCAAGGAATGAAAACCTCATTTTGTATGAAAGTGGATATCTTCTATGAACCAATAAGACTCATAGGGGTATAGGGAGATGAGAAAGAGAAACAGAACATGCATGTGTGTGTAAATAAAGATATTCAGACCAACCTTGGGGAACCAAAAACTCAAAAACCACAGAAAAATTCTATGATGAAGTTAATCAACAACCCAGCTATCTGTCCATTAACAAAGAGTTTTATGAAACAAATAGAAAAGCTATCATGAAACTACTACAAGGGTGAGGGGCTAAGAATAGGAAAGTAGAAAAGAAGCCTGAATCAGGGAAGATAAGCAAGTGAGACTTAGAAGAGTATGGAATAGATGCACAGATGACAGTAAAAAAAAATAAAACATTCCAAGAAAAAATGGTGGAGTACTTAAAAATTCTAAGAAATAGTAGTGAAATTTACCATCACAGAAGACTATAAAATACTAAAGCAAACCAAGATGAATAACATAATTCAGGAGTAAATTTTATTGTAGGATTGAAACAAGCAGCAAGACACTGTTAGTTAGGGCTGTGTGAAGCTTCAGTCCCTGATTTGATTCAGTGGAGATTCGGCCCTATTCGGTGGCTGAATCTCCAAACCCAAATCAAATCAGAGGACGCTTTAATCTCTCCGAATCAAACTGGAGCCCTTCAAATCCCCCAGCAAGGCCTGGGGGGCAGGGACTGGGGACCCCCACACCTGTCCTGCAGGCACCCGCCTTAGGGCCCTGGAGGTGCAGGTGAGGGAGCTCCAGGAGGAGGTTAGCAGGCTGAGGGGAATCCGAGAGGCAGAGGAAGAAATTGACAGATATTTTCTTTCCCTGCAGGGTTGTACGACCAAGGAGGATGCATCTGAGGAAGAGCCCTCCATCATTAGTGCCCACATGGACTAGGACTATGGGGTAATAATCGGTGGGCTGGATTACGGTTTGGAGCATCCCTTTCACATCCTGAATCCTCGCTCCAGGTAGGCAGTAGACCTCGCGTGCTGAGGGGTCCTGGCGACAGATGGGGCCCTCCGTACCTGTCAGGATGGAGTCGCCAATGACGATCACACGATGCTTTCTCCTCCTGGCCTGCTTGTCTCATTCAGCCTGCACAGGATGTGGAGTTGCCTCCTTCCCAGTTTTGTCTTCTCCTTCCTCCTCCTCCAGGGCTGCCAGGGCCTCGTACCTGTTCTCTAGCCAGACTGGAGGAACTGGTGCGTACACCCAATGGAAAGAAGCGGACATCACCAGGGATGACTATACTGCAGTCGCTCGGAGATGGAGGAGGGCAGTCAAGAAGGCCAAGGCAGAGATGGAATTAGGGCTAGTTTCCTGGATTAAGGACAATAAGAAGTCCTTCTTTAAATACATAGGGGGTAAAAAGAAGGTTCCGGGTAACATGGGGCCCTTGCAGGACGCGTTGGGAAATTTGGTTGTCACACCAGACGACAAAGCTTAACGATTGTTTAACAATTTCTTTGCCTCCGTCTTCCTAAGTAGGGACCAGAACAGCCACCTCCCTGCTGGGCCCCCCTCGGGCCCCAGGGGAGGCACACCTGGGCCAAGGGTTAGTGAGGAACTAGTTAGGGAGCTTCTAGAGGGACTGGGTCAGCTGTATTCAAGTCAGCTGGTCCGAACGATCTCCACCCCAGAGTTCTAAAGGAATTGGCCGAGGTCATTCCAGGATGCCTGGCACAGCTTTACGAGCACTCGTGGTGCTCTGGTGTGGTCCCAGAGGACTGGAAGAGGGCCAACGTGGTTCCCATCTTCAAAAAGGGGAAGAAGGAGGACCCGGGAAACTATAGGCCAGTTAGTCTTACCTCGATCCTAGGTAAGCTGTTTGAGAAAATTATTCTGGCACACATCCATGAGGGGCCAGCAGGGGACTGCATGCTTAGGGGCAACCAACAGGGGTTCATCAGTGGCAGGTCCTGTCAGACCAACCTGGTGGCCTTTTAAGATCAGATCACCAGATTATTAGATGCAGGGGTAGCAGTGGACATAGTCTTCCTGGACTTCCGGAAGGCTTTCAACACTGTCTCTCACCCCGTTCTCATTAAGAAACTGGGGGACTGTGGGGTCGACACACACACAGTCAAATGGATCGCCAACTGGCTGGAGGGCCGCACCCAGAGGGTGGTAGTGGATGGGTCCTTCTAAACCCGGAAGGACATGGGCAGTGGGGTTCCGCAAGGCTCGGTCCTCGGGCCCGCACTGTTCAACATCTTCATCAGTGACTTGGATGTGGGAGTAAAAAACACCCTGTTCAAATTTGCTGATGACACTAAGATGTGGGGGGATGTGGGCACACTAGAAGGGAGCAACAGGCTACAATCAGCTTAAAAACCAGCTAGACAGGTTACAAGGGAGGGCGGATGAGAATAGGATGGGATTCAACACAGACAAGTGCAAAGTGATGCACCTGGGGAGGAGCTACCGGCACCATACCTACAGGTTGGGGAACAACCCTCTTGCCAGCACAGAGGCGGAAAAGGATCTTGGGGTCATCATTGACTCCAAGATGAACATGGGCCAGCAGTGTGGGGACACAGTCAGGAAGGCCAACCATACCTTGTCATGCATCTTGAGCAGGTCCAAAGAGGTGATCCTCCCCCTCTATGTGGCACTGGTCAAGCTGCAGTTGGAGTACTGCATCCAGTTCTTGGCGCTGCACTTCAAGAGGGATGTCGACAGCATGGAGAGGGTCCAGAGGAGGGCCACTCGCATGATAGGGGGCAGCAAGGCAGGGCAGGCCCTATGAGGAGAGGCTATGGGACCTGAACCTGTTCAGCCTCCAAAAGAGAAGACTGAGGGGGGGACTAGTGGCCTGTTATAAATTAGTCAGGGGGGATCAGCAGGCATTGGGGGAGTCCCTGTTCCCCCGAGCACTGCCAGGAGTGACCAGGAATAACAGTCACAAGCTGGCAGAGGGTAGGTTTAGGCTTGATATCAGGAGGCACTACTTCACGGTCAGGGCGGCTAGGATCTGGAACCAACTTCCAAGAGAAGTGGAGGAGGTTAGATAAACAACTTGCTGGGGTCGTTTGACCCCAATACTCTTTCCTGCCATGGCAGGGGGTCGGACTAGATGATCTACTCAGGTCCCTTCCGACCCTAGAAACTATGAAACTATGAAATCAATTCAGAGAGATTCAGACACAGACACAGTTTTAAATGTTTTTTCTACATACCTCTAGGTACCAGGTGACTCATGAATGCTGTGATGCTAGGGCACATGGAGTGTCCTACAGAAGCACAGGGGACTCCCCAGCACAGTTGGCAGCAGATCCAGAAGTGGACCAGAAGCACTTCCAGTCCACTTCCGGGTCCACTGAGGAGCGTGTTGCCCCCCCCCCCACACACACACACTCTCACGGCTCAGCAACTGGTGCCTCCTGGGTCTGGAGGGGGAGGGGGCACCCAGGGCTCACCACAGCCGATCACCAAGCAGGGGCAGCAGCAGCACGGGGGGCTCCTGCGTGCTCCCCAGTGGACCCAGAAGTGGACCAGAAGTACTTCCGGCCCACTTCCAGATTCACCACTGAGCACGTGGAGGGCCCCCCACCGTGAGACACTCCATCCGCCCCAACACTGAAGCATTCAGCAGCCACACTGGTACCTCAAGGTATGTAGAAAAAACATTTAAAACTGTCTATGTCTGAATTGCCAATTTTCTGGATTGGCATCAAATCTTCAGATTCAGATTTGGCCAAATTGCATGAGGGACAGTGATCCAAAACAAGTAATTGAATTACTGTCCCTGTTTTGGGCTGAATCCAAATCTGAATCAAATAGGGCCTGCTTTGCATATCCCTACTATCAGTGCAAATCTCTGAATGACTTTTTCAAGAGGTGAAAGTTGAGGAGGTTACTGTATTGTACTCTGTAATGTAAACACATCGGGAGTTTTGGAGGTGAGTACAAACCAACTAAATAATAGGCATTCACTTAACTGTAGGGAAGAAGTAAGAGCAACTAAAACTAAAGAGGACATGGAAAGCTTTTACAAAAATGTTTCTAAATATATCTAATACGAACACTAGAAAGGATGCTCTTCTCAAATGAAGGGAATGAAATCCATAATGACTGTAGAACACCTGCAAAACTGAAAAGCTTTAGGACTAGAGACAGGCATTCAAAAAGCCTGAGCCTGAATTGATTCAATCTTTGCAGGGCTAGAGCAGCCATCCCTTCCCTTGAATAGTGCTGAGCAGAGGGGGGTGTGACAAGGCTCCGGCAGGATGTTCTGATTAGGGAGGTCTGCCTGCACTATTCCAGGCTTTTCCCCACTCACTGCTCTAGGAGTGGGAGTGTTGCCAGCCCCCAGTTCCCTGCTAGCACTCGAAGGCAAGGGGGGCAGGGTGTGCAGTGCATGCATCTGTTGACAATAGGGAGATTTTTGATCTCCCTTCTTGCTTCTTTATATGGTCTGCAGCAAACTGACAGGTGAGCAAGCCAGCAGGGGGATAATAACAGTGTTTATCACCCAATCAGCAAAACAATAGCTTCTCTCCATTATTTCAAATGCTTCTTAAACTGCTTACCATCTGACTTGTTGATGAGCTCCAAACAACACTAAGTGGTCACTGTTCTGTCTTCCTGTCCTAGTGAAATTGGACACACACACATCTGCATTGTGGGGTCCCTGCCGTGAGAGATGGGAGGGAGGGAGGGGAGGATTTCCTGCTTGGGCAGTCATGGGGGAGAGGGGGGGAAGGCAGGGGGAAGCCAGGCAGACCCTGCTGTGCCTGCAAGTCTCTGCCAGAGCTCCATCTAGCGAACAGAGGGGAGAGGCCAGCCCCGTTGTGGATCACAGAGCCCTGCCCCACTGAGAGAGCATACCAGGATGCTGGGGAGTCTGGTTTATCTTAAACCTGCAAGGGGTCTGGGACACACGTTGCATTAACTGGTTTGAGCTAAATCAGTTAAGTCTGATCCTATGTTTAACCAGGTTTATTTCAAACTGGTTTCAGCCATTTTCAAACTGGTTTATGTGCACTGAACATCTGTTCTGTTACAGATTTAAACCAGTTTCTGATCATTTAAACCGCTTTATGTATAATGTGTGTTGCTAGCATAGGTTGTTTAGGGCATGTCTACACAAATCACTAACTGCACAGTAACCTAATAACACTGCACAGTACTGCGTCACAGCTCGGGCAGTGCTAATATGCTACTGCACAGTATTATTAGGCTACTGCACAGTAGCATCACTAAAAAGGCATTTGCCAGCACTACTATGCAGTAACTCTGGTTATTGCACATTTATTTAGTACTTGATTATACAAGTACTAAATAAATATGCAGTAACCACTGCATTAACATGAATGTGTAGACACACCCTCAGTCTCTCAACAACAAACAAAAAAGGAAAAACACACATTTAAACAATTAGGAAGATGTAAAAGAAAAAAAAACCTGTGGATATATGAAATACCCATGTGATACAAAGATGTAAAGGAAAATAGTGCATGTCTAACCTTTGTTTCTATTAGAGCAAAAGAACAAGCATTGAGAGACAGACAAACAGACGCAGATAGACAGACAACACCATAATTAGGCATGCCATTGAAAGGCTAGGGGCTGTGATCCCACCAGACCCTGACTCATCAATCCTTTCCCTGGCCTGCTCCCATTCTTGTAAGAAGGGAATCAAGTGAGCATGCAATTTCATGGCTCTAGTGGAGTTGCAGAGATTTTCCCATTAATTTCTCCCTCCACATGTTCTGCAAAGAAAGAGGATATATGGACCATCTTTGTTTTTTCATTGTTTCCAGGTGCACAAAGGTCTCAAGTGTGACTGCACACACATGCTCTGCATCATGTTATATATATCATTCTCCAACTAAGTAGTACTTAGCTGATGATTATTTATATAATGGTTTTGTTTTCTCTTAAATGTGTGCATTTGTTAAGGCTGCACCTACTGAGAATTATTCCAAAGCTTTCAACCTGTCATGTCAAAAAAAGATGCTGCTGTAAGAGTCCAACTAGAGTTTATTGTGGGTCTGTAACTACAGCAAAACAATAAATCTCTGTTACTGAAAGCCAGCTGCTTCATTCTTAACTCTGATTTTTTTCTTCCTTTTACGTTCTAGCTAGAGTACAGCTGTAATAAATGTGACTCCCCTCACAAGATGTGCAGATGTTAACAGTTCTGTAGGACATCAAGAAACATTTCAAGAATCTTGTAAGTGCCAACTAAACTTGCTTGAATTATGTGCTACCTCGTCTACATTTCTATTCAGTAAATTAGTATTCCTGAATGTTATGAGCAAGAAATTATTAATGTTCACTGCCAAGACACTAATATCTAGTTCTAAATGTGTTATCAATAAACAAAGAATACACTTAACTCATTAGATAACAGATTTCAAATTGTAAACCAAGAGTAGTTAACTTACTCTGACAATGTTTCTAAGACATCCATCATTTCTTATCTAAGTGAGAGTAGCTAAACAACTGCCTGAAAATAAAATAAAATAAAATAAAAATAATTCATGGCTATATATATTTGAAAGGAAAGCATAGAAATATATTTTTTTCTTTGTGGCAATCAAATGAACTGAACAGCAACTAGGGCTAATTCAAAATAAAAGCCAATGGCCTATTTTTGTGAAATTGTATTAGCATAAATAGTATTGAAGACATATAAATTTCAAGACTCACTGAGACCTCAAACTGCAACTCGTTCTCTATGGCAGCAGGAGACCAGATGTTCAAACTTCTTAGGGGACTAGGCCTCAAATTCATTCATTAAGCAGAATTGCTGTATATATTTGGTTTCATCAAACACTGAACAATCTTAGTAATCTGTCCTCTCAAATTCCCCACAACTGGAAATAAACTTAGTTTCCTAATTTGGGGCAGGATTTTCAAAAAAACATTTAATGTAATTTAGAAGCATAATACTGGCCGGGGGAAGGACTCGGGGGGGCGGGGGGGAGGAGTGGCAGGGAGTCAATAGGACTTTTGCCCCCAACATTTCTAGACACATTTGACAACCCCACCCACAAAAATCCAACTCTGGTAGTATTTTTAGTACCTTTAAGTCCCACTGGACACAAGTAGGCAAAGCACTTTGTGAGGCTGAGCCATAAAAAGAAAAATTCCTCAGCCAAATGACAACTCAAGCACATTTGTTTATGCTTAACAGGGGGCTCCTTGAAGAGCTCAATTCTTCAAATACTTATAGGCATGTTTGACTTCAGGTTTGACTACTTATACAAGTGAACTTAAGTACATGCATAAATGTTTGTAGGATAATGATCTTAGGTTTGACAAGTTCAGAAGACAAAGTGTGTGTGAACAGCTTCTCAGATGCAACTTTTAGGTGGTCTCCTGTAAAAGGAAGTGTCAGATTTAGCACAGATTTAAATCTTTAAGGAGAAAAGAAGGGAGAGAAACAGGCTGAGCAGGGGTTGATTAAAAAGATCTCAGTACTCCAAAAAACGTATACACCTGCTTATTACCTACATGTATGTTTCAAATTAGAATAAATATATAAAGTCAAGTAGGTGTCAAGTCTTCACAGAATACAAGCCTAAATGATTTAACAAGTGCTAACCAGAAATTAAATATTCAGATTTTTGTTTTAAGCTAGCAATAAATACAGCACAGAAGGCCAGAATATTGAAATATAATTACAATATGCTGTTTCAAAATGCTTGGTGACATAGATGAATGATTTTGCAGTCAGTGAACTCCTTAGTGACATGGTTTAATAAAAGCATAAAAATAGCATTTTTGAAGAGACCGGAGCTTTAAAAAAAAGTTATTCTGGTGTTAAAAAAGATGCGGTATTATTAGCTAGCCTGAGATCCAACTTGCTTTTAAATTTCCTGAAGGACAAACAAAAACAATAAGAAAGAGGGGAAAAAACCCAAACCAAATATGCCTCACTGTTGTTACTCCTTTTACAGAGGAAATGCTCAGTTCAGGCATGGCTTAGAAGGCATAAACATCATTGAAATTCAAAGGCAGCTCTGAGAAGGAGGACGCCTCAATTGGTATGCAAGTGGTGTTTTCTCACCCTGAATACATTATGAACTTGCAGCATGCTAATATGCCATGCTATCATAAGCACCAGATGGAACAGTAGGCAGTATATGTCCCATCAAACCTCAGGAAGATGTATTAATGTTCCTGCTCTTTTTTCTTTCCTTTTTTTTAAGCTACAATCCTTCAGCCGTGTCTCTAGACTTGTACATTTCTTAGCATCAGTCACCTGCTCCTAAAGCACAGTTCTCCAGGGTTGTCTCATCTTCACCAGGTGGTGCCAAGCATCCTTTCAATGCATTTTATCACTCAAGGTAAAGGCCACAAGATATGTCAGACTGTGCTTACTGAAGGGTACCAAGTACAAAAGATAACATCACGAGATAAATGGTAAATGAAGACAGAAAGAATTTGGGTTTAAAGCTAGTTTTAAATTATGCATAAGTAACACAGTGCATAACCCCCCTCAATTAGTATTATTTGAAAATGAAGAAATGGAAAGATTGGGCAGAAAAAGAAAAAAAGAAAGAAAGCTAAATAGATCATACTTTCCCTCATAGCTAAGTAAAACAGATGGGTTTGAAGCAAAACCATGGAGCTGAATCCCTTCATTTCACCATCCTCTAAAATCCTTTTCTAAAAGATCTACAAATTTTAACTGACCAATGACATGAAAAGACATATTCTATAGTTCTTTAGCACATATATGCATGCATGCACGCACAGGAATTAAATAGATAACAGTCGTAAAAAATATAAACTATGTTTAAATTATAAAAGTGATTTCTTCCATTATGGACTGCAGATTTCGAGTTTGGAGTAGGTGACTTCATTTAATAAAGAAAAATGGAATGAACACGTGCATGCACACGCGTGCGCACACACACACACACACACACACACACACTCCAGAACACTTTTAGCTGCTTTGCATCAAAGTAGGCTTTATCCCAGAGACAACAAATATTATCTAATTTCCTGAATGTAAATATGTACATACATGTACACACATAAGAGGTGGAGAGAATTGGAAGACCTCTGACTATTATCACTCGAATGTCTCCTATGTATAAACATGAAATACAACATGCCTCCTATTGACATATTGCAGGTTATAATAAAAATGTTTTTTGTTGCTTTTTTTTTTTTTTGCTTGTCCTGTGCCCATCAACAAGATAAGAGTTTTCAGCCTTGAAAAACTTTTAAGAGTTTGAGAATTTAAACAACAAAGTAAAATTAAAAAGGAGGTTTAAACTGGTGGGACAAATAGTTTTCTTCATCTAAGGGTTTAAATATTGCTTAGAATAGTTTTTTGGGCCTGTTTTTTTTTTTTTTTTAACTTTTTCAAAAAGGAGTGACTTCAGTAAAATATTTTCCTAATTTCTTTGATCATAGCAACTGGTTTATGATATACAAAGTATCTTCCTATGCATGTAAGTCTATTATTTTTCTAATAGCATTAGCATACTCATGAAAGCTACTGATTCTTTGAGGAACCGATTTGAGTGTGTGCATCACCTTGCAAGAAGAAGTCCAACATCCATGAGTGCTGCATGGCATATTTCCCTAGTGACTCAGGCTACAAGCTGTTAAGAAATCTGATTTATAGCTGATAATTGTTTGATTCAGCTTTCTTAAAAAAAAAATCAAACAACTATCTTCTACAGTAATATTTCATACAAGGTGATTTACTGTTGCTATTCACAAATAAATATGCACCATTCTCTAATTGTTATTTACCCCAAATTTACTTTAATCCAAGGAAGTTTTTAGGACTGGTTGAGATGCTAGACAACTTTTTCCACTCTTGCCACTACTACATTGCATACTAGCCTTAATTATTATATGTATGATACAAATGAGCTTATTTAAATCTGATTCTCATACTATATTCTGTTTCATGACACCTAAACAATATTTATTCTAATTTCAATGCATTGAAACAGAAGGGCTGAGCAACTCCCAGAGGACACCACTTGGCTCAGAACTGTCTGATGAAAGGTCAAGTTGACAATCACCTGTCATGATCATGTGGGTCATCATCTGGTGTAAAGAACAACATTTAGGACATCTATTCTGGGTCAACAAATAGTTATTTGCAACAGCATATTTTGCAAGGAAAAGCACCTAAAAAACAGTTGCTTAAGGTATCGATTAAAAAAATATTACTTTGATTTGGCAAGCACCAAATTTTGAAGGGGAATCCCCAGCGGGACATCCCATCAGGGCATGTTTTCTGTATCTAGTTTGGCAAGACAGCAAAAACACTTACTTAACTGCTTAAAAAAGAAAAACATTTGTGACAATATTACTAGGCATCTTTGGGGAGGCTGTAAGAGGCATTCTTCTTTTGGAGTCAGTCCTGAATAAGGCAGGCCTGGTGCAAACATTAATTTCTGAACAAAATCAAAACATTTTGTTATCCTGCTTTTGTAAACTTTTAAAGAAAAGAGTTGGCGTTCCATTCCTAAAAATCCTCCAAATATCCTGGAAGAGGGAATTGAGAAAACAAGCTATAGATATGTAGTCAGATTGCTAGTCCATTCCCACCAGCCTCCATTTTGTGGAGAAAATAGTCATACTGGCGTGCTGACCTTCAAAATGCAAGTGAAGCCTTTACCTCTGGGGTTTCTGCAACAGGCCACCTTGTACATCCAGAAGCAAAAACTGGATACAAGCCTCAGCAGAAGGATTTCCTGTCCTGCTCCTGGAGGCATGCTTGCCACTCTTCTTCCTTCCTGAAGGTGCAACAGATTGTAAAATGGGGAAATTTGCCAAGCCTTCAAAAGAGAGGATGGAAACTGGTTCCTTCAGATTAGCTGGCTGACTAGATTGCAAGCCAAGGAGCTCTTCAGAAAAGAGCGTTAGCTAAGCAAGGAGGTTTGTGGTGAAACAAGGGAGGAGGCCTGACTTCTCTAAACCTTGAAGGCTGGGGAAGGTGGGCTAAATTTCCAAAGGCTTGCATTCTTAGTTTCGTGTAGGAATTTTTTTGTTTTTTTAAGAGACTGCTAGTTATTTTGACAGTGCTGTTTTAAAAAAAGTTACTTTAATTACAAGAAAAATATGTAAAATATAAACAACAAGAAAACACAAAATGAACTGCTGACCTAAAATAAAGTCAAAGATCCCTCACAAAAACCACAGGAAAAGCAACAGGCCGGGAAGATACATATTTGATTTCACATGGACAGGATAAGCAAGGGGGTGGGGGGAATGAAAAAGTACTAAATCAGAGCTCTATAACTTATGGAAAGAACACATTCTAAAAGATTCTTTAAAATTAATAATAAATGCTCCCTTTTCTCACATTCTGATTTATCTATGAAGTAAAAGCTGTTTGGTTCTTATACCAGGAACAAATTCAGAGAAGCAAAATGAGTTCAAACCTCCATCATTCCAACAGAGATATTCTGGATATTAAAAGAGCCAGCAAATATTTTTGAATTGGCTTGGTAGGCTGCAGTACAACTCAATAGTAATTACAATACAAACTAAGGTAAATACAGACGTACAGGCTTCCCTCGATTTATGCAGTAGATGCGTTCCCAGGGAACGGCATGAAGTGAATTTGCAGAAAGCAAACCCAGTTTACAATGAAACACACAGGGATGCATTCCCACAGCGGTGAGGAAGAGAGGGAGTGAGGCTGGGGCTAGGGAAGGGTCAGGGAGAGGGGTCCAGCGCAGCCCTGCGGCTACAAGTAGACAGCATCTGCAGCTCCCAGGGCTGCCGTAGGGGCGGCACTGAGCCCTTTGTGGTGCTCTGGGTGGGTGGCAACCTCAGTTAACCCACTGCTCTGCTTCTCCCCAATCACCACAGACCCTACTGAAGCAGCCACAGGAATAGCTGACACCAGCGGCCTGCAACAGGCGCAGCCCATAGGCTGCAACAGGCAGCACCCGCTGCTCCCAGAGCTGCAACAGGGGCAGGCAGTAGCCTGCAGCAGGATGAGAGCAGGTTGAGGCTGGCGACTGCTACCAGCTGGGGCCAGTGGTGGTACCAGGCTCTTTCCAGCAGCTGGGAGGGTAGGTTGTGCAGCAGCCCCCCTCCTATCACCACAGCTCACCCCGAGTGGCAGGAAGAGCCTGGGGCTGCCGCTAACCCCAGCTTGCAGCAACCTCCAGCCCCAGCCTGCTTTCATCCTGCTGCAGGATGCTGCCCACACCTGCTGAAGCCCTGGGGGCAGTGGACAACACCTCCTTGCAGCCACTGGCAATGCCGTGCTGTGGGGTTTGGAGCACAGTGCCTCGGGGGAAGCAGAGCCCCAGAGGGTTCAGGGCACAGTGCATCAGCTGCTCCCAGAACAGCTGCAGCAGGGGCTGTGGTGAGTGGGGCCCCTCCCCTCTGCTCACAGCCCTTTCCCTTCCCTTCACAAACTCACAGACATACCCTGCCTGGGGGTGGGAGGAGCACAGCTATGCCGATCACATAACAGCAAATTTACCTTGCATATAGCAAATTTCAGGTATAGAAAGGGTCATTGCATAAGACCGAATTGTATAAATCAAACCCGCATAAATCAAGGAAAAACTGTACTGATGTCTCTAAAACAAATTACATCAATTCCAAGGTCTAACAGCAACAAACTCAGAAACAAGTATTTCTATAGCTCTGCTACATTACCAACATTTTGGTAGCATCTAGATTAATGCAAAGTTTTAGCTCACTCAAGGTCCACTGAACACTTTAGTATATACTGAGAGGGTCTTTCAATCTTACAGGTAAGTTTTGGAGTTGGAGAATGTAGAATGAGCACTCTAATTCTTAGCCCTAGAAAAATCATTTGGGAGCTACAGCACAGATGTGTTTCATCGCCCTGGATGAAGAGCTGCACAGGCAAGTTCCCCAGCCAGGGGAATTACAAAAATAATGCTTGGGTCACCCCCACCCTTTGGGAAACCCAGTGATTGACAACATGACCACTCTACTTCTGGGGAAGCAGGCAGGCTGTCAATAGGAAGTTGGGGAGAGGAGGTTATTTCAGAGGCATGCATGGGTAAGAGGCAGATGTGCCACCCACCCTAGAGCCCCAGGAGATTGGTCCTCTCTGCCTACCCCTTCCTACCAATCATCTAACCAGGACTCCTCTTAGAGCCCTGCAAGGGTTCCCACTGTGGGCGACAATGGCCCCAACTTCATGCACTCCTCAGACTCAAGCCAGCAACAGATGTGCCTGGGTCTGGAGCCCTCCGTTGTGGGAGAATGCCCCCCATAGACCTGTCTCACCAATCAGATGATTGGCAGGAAGGGATGGGGTGGAGGGGCAAATTTTCTAAGGCAGGGTTCCCACAGGGCTCCCATGCAATCACAGGCTATGACAGAGCCAACGCTCTCCCTCTCCCTTGTAGGACTGTGGGATTCTGGGTGTCCTCAAACCCTGAGAGAAGTGTACAACTGTTTAAGTTAGCAAGGGAGGGGAGAGATCTTCCTGGTTGAAAGAGACAGAACTTCCTTGCAGAAGAGTCAGTTTTCCCCTGCAAGAAACCCACCAAGTGGCTGTCTGTATGCTCTTTTTATGCCAGGAGGACGACTTTTCTCCCAGCACAAATATAATGCCTGTCCATGGCCACAGTCTAGTTTAAATGGACTAGAACTGCCAGGGGTCCATTTGGCTATTCTATGGAAACAATAATTACTTATATAAACAAGACAAGCTTCCAACTATGCTTCAAGTGCTATTTTTTCAACAATGTTCAAAGTAAGGTAGAAATAGATTCATGAACAAACATTAAGACTGTGCTGAAAAATTTAACAGGAAGAGAAAACATCCAATACAAAAACGTCACAGATTGTAAGCAAAGTAAAATCTCACTAGAAGCTGTATACTAGTTCATCAAATTGGTGATATATGAGAACTGAAAGTCAGAAACATTTTAAGACTTCAGCCTTGGATCTAACAGCTTTAAGCAGGATGAGCTATTAGTCTCCAGATTAGCTTGATGGCCCTGTCAGAATTCAAAAGAGGATCCCTGGCATACCGCATGGTAGAAGGTCTAACTAAATAAAAATAGGAGCCTTTATTTTTGGTGAACTTCATTACTACTACTCTGCTCCTCCTGCTCACTCAAGGATTAAGAAAAGGCCTTGTTCCAGAGGAGACTATAAATAGAAAGAAAGGGCATGAAGTCCAAAAACTAGATAAACACTTTGGACAATTAGATCACCAGACTTTCACAGTTATCCAGTGATGGAGCAAACAGATCATTTTGGACATCTGGACATTCTTGTTTTTTTAATATCATAAACCCTGATCCAGACTTTGATATCTTTTTATTCATCAGAAAGATCTCTCTACAAGAACAGTATAGGATGCCAAAATTATTTTTAAATGAGCATTCATAACTATATACATAGTATTTTTATAGCATTGGGTGTTAAATAAAGTACATCTTGCACAGTGCCAACAAACTGTTGGCATGCAAAGAAAAATAACTAAAAGTGACATTCTGCACTCAGTGGCACTGAACTTTTCCTAGTAAATATTTTGCTCATAAAAATTGTGTGCTAAGTTGACAGGTATACAGTTATTGGACAACCTATTGTGTAATAAAATAGACTGTGCAAAGTAATAAATGTTATTTAGTATTGTTAAACATATATGAAGTGCTTGGTGCTATACAAAACACAAAGACCTTGTGCCAGTTTCCTTACTTTAAAGACAGCGATGAAACTGCAATTTCCTTGGATGGTTAAATGCCTAAAATAAAATGTAAAAAAATATATGCCCACATATACAACTCTGGCTCTTCAGAGTGATCACAATTCATTTTTCATACATTGTTTTATGATTAGGATTATATTTTCGTGTGTGAGTTGACGTATCTTCCTAAAATAAAATGGTGGGAAATGTTTTGAAAAAAAATGTGTTCGTGTTTGTGGGCTTCATGAAGTATTGAATCTGAGAGGTTATGCAAGGCCATAAAACTAAGAGGAAAGAATTAATTTGACAGAATTAGATAAAGTGACAAGACAGATCAGAAGAGTAGAAAGCTACACATTGTGGAGACCAGAAAGGAGAGAGAACGGGCACTAGGAAAGCCAAAAAAGAAAAAGGTTAGAGTTTTGAAGGTAGAAAAGAAGCAGGGCTTGGACCTTTTTTGCTAAAAGGAAGCATCACTAAACCAGAAATGACAATATACTGTACCATGAAGAACAATATGTCTGAAAAGCTAAGAGTTGTGCCTTCTTGAGAGTAGGAATTTCAGACCTCTCTTGCAAAGCAGACTAAGAGTTCAGATATCTCGCTCTCTCAAAGGTTGATTATTCAAGCATAACCCTTCTTTGATCAAAGGAAGATTTACTAGTTTAAGACATGCCGCTGCACAGAATCTGCACCAATTTACAGTAGGACTGAATTCAGCCAAAATACTTTTATCTTCTCACCTCTCTCTACAACCTCTTTTGGGACATAATCAATTTAGATTCCCATCCCTAGCCTACTACCATAATTTTTCAGTCAAAATTTTGTCAGTTCAATTCTGTCAATATGCAAAATAATATAAAGGTTATTACAGTCAGCTTCTGAAAGTACTTCCATAATGAATGGGAACCATATGAACTGTATTCTTATTAATTGTGTCCACCGCTTACAACATTTCCTTTAGAACTTTAAAAAGGTCTCCTCCCACCTTTAACTCAAACTTTATATCCATTCAAAAGCAGAGTTAAGTTCCAAACATTGTCTCATAATATACATTCATATTAACATTAAACTAGCTGGCTGGATAATTTAAGTTAATTTAGTTGTGGGAGCTTTGCTACACTTCTAGGTGGTTATTTCTTATAAAGATATAAGCTCATCACCCTGGTCCGGAATGAACGACTGTTTGCCAACCTTAACTCTTATGGGTTTCAAATAACTTGCTTGGCATCTGTTTATCTGCAGTTAGCAGCCACAATGGAACTGCTTCTACAGAATCACTCTCATAAAAATAATTAAAATTAGGGTAAAGAAAAAGGGGTCAAATTGTTAAAACTAGGGGGGAAATAACAAACCAAAACCAAACAGAACAAGAGCAGAATTTTGTTCTGGAATACACAGGCACAACTACTGATTATAATGAGCATTGCTCTTTTTGAGACAGCTATATTTGACAAACAATTCTATATTTGAACCAAAAGATCATGTTGAAAATCGTGGATGTTTAAAACCATTAATGAAGGTCTAATCCAAGAAAGAATTTAGGCACCAAAATATTAGCCAATGCAACACCTACCTTTTAGGAATCTAATCTCCCACAACCCTGTGTTAGCTGCCAAGGCATCCCATACAATGTATGGGAAGAGTTAGGTAGGTACCAAAGCTCTGGATCCAAACCAGCTCACATATGGGTGAAAGTCAACACAATTGACATGCAGCTCCATAGAGCTAGCCAGTAGAGAACTGGGGACAGGACAGCTTTAATCCTACCCACAGGTGCCTTAATCTACTCAGGATTCAGATTCATAAAACCTGTCAGACAGGAAGTTGCTGACGTCCACCTTCAGAGGAACGACTTTTAAACAAAACCAAAGGAGGAGAAAGTGATGGCAGTGGGTGTCTGCCCATCATAGCCTAATGGGCAAAGAATTCACCAGCAACACTGGAAACACAGATTATAGCCTCTTCAAACTCCTATATCCTACCTGCCAGGAGAATATCTTAATCATTTGACTGCAGATTAGGCAGGGATGGGGGCTCTTGCCAAGCATTGTATTGAACCTGTGACACTGGACAAAAAATAATTTAAAATTCACTGGGACATAGCAAGTAAGAGGAAGCATGACAGTACCTAAATGATCAGGGCATTTACCGGAAAGGATCCCAGGGTTATTATTTATCCAACAACTATTTCATAAAGCACAGCAGTACCACCACAACTAAGTCCTTCTCCTGACTGGTTTTTAAAAGAAAGCATGGCTACCTTGCATTTTATAAGAAGCCTCCTCCTGACAGTTATGACTGTGCAGTCCACCACTCTTGCAGATGCAGCTAGTGTGTATTAGGCATGCTTTGAGATTTCCTATCAGATAAAGCACCTCACAAGACAGAGAGAATTGCCTAGTTTCTGAATACTAAGGCATGAGATATACACTGGACTACTCAGTCCCATCAAGACAAAAGCTGTTCTGGGTATGTGGAAAGATGCCAGTCAAAGTGTCCAGCAACTTGTAAATCAAATTTAAATGGTCTGTGGAATTTGGAATCATCCAACAAGGATTTACAAGATTGCATTTTTAGGCCTAGGTACCTAATCCCACTTTAAATACCCAAATCCATTTTTATCTGGCTTTGATATATAGTCAAAATTCAGAGATGATGCATCAAGAGCTATATGTATATTTAACTGATTCTTCTTTGGTTTACATGCTCAGAAATCAGAACACTATAGCATTTAAGGAACTGAAAGAGGTAAAAGGAAATATATACCACCTCTTTCTCACTATCTGACTCTCTAACTAACGTATGCTTTTAAAACTCTCAGTGTACCGGTTCCAACAATTTAGATTTATTTACACCCAGATCTTGGGGTTTCATTCTCCGTTTGCAAATGCACACTACAGTTGACTTCCCAGTTAGGAAATTCAGTCTCCTTAGCTTGCAAATACCAACATCATCATCATAAGGGAATGGTGGGAGGAAGGGATTCCTTGTTAGTACACTTGTTAATGCACTAATATCTTTCCATGCATATAGTAATATGCAGTTCAAGTCAAAATCAGGAACATGATTTTATAGAGATGTCAGTTTTTATTACTATCATGCAAAGAGAGGGTACACATTTATGCTTTCAAAATGAAAAATCACAAAATTTTATTTCCCAAAACCTGCTGGGTTTGAAAAACTGAAATGCCCAATAAAAAATCCTGCTAGTCCTGGCTGAAACATAACCTGAAGTGGCTAACAGCCCTCTTCACAAAGAGAGGACTTTCCTGCCTGTCAGACCCTAATGTAAGAAAAAGGCAGTGAGTATGAAGACTGGAATAAAGATGCACAGTTAACATTCAGATTCAAATATTTCCAGACATACTTTCCACAGTTGGCACAAAACTTGGTTTGTATAACACAGGCTTGCCCCGATATAATAGCATAGCAAATGCAAGTTAGAACTTCATTTAATGGACTGTTAGGAGAGTTCTGCTGTATAACATCATTTAGATGCACATATTGAAAAAAACAGGTGGATTATCCAAATGTTCAGTTACTAGGACACTAACAGTTATGTCCATGGCAATTTTGTTTCTGTTCTTTAAACAAATCATCACTTGCAAGCACTAATGTTAAAACCAGAAAGTCAGTCTAGTACACAGTGGCTATAAATGCCAAATCAATTTTCAGCAGATAATAAAGTCCATGTTTTACAATCAGCAATGCACTATTTTACTACCCAAAATGTAAGCTAATAATATATAGCTCTGCTAAATGGAAAATGCAGATATGCTGTTAAGAAAAGGGCTGGCTGTGAGATGATGGATCATTTCTGCTGGGACCTTCTTAAAGCTATGAGCAAATGTTTTGAAAATATCACATGATGTGGCCATGTGTTAAAAATTACAGCCAGTTAAGTTCTCTGCTAAGAAAAATATGTGGGCAATTTATGAAATGCACTCCAGGATGGAGATGTCTTAAGTAAAACCAGATTCTGAAAACAAACTGATTTTTTTGAAACGTGAACTTAAAAAAAAAAGTTGCAGACACATCTGGAGAGCAGAAGTAAAGAAGGGGTGGTCTGACCTAATACCAGGCCATCTTCTGAAAGAACAGCATTATTTCTGGGCTACAATGACTGTGATCACTGATTGTCCTTTTAAGGAAACCATGCTGAATACTGCCATGGGCAATAATAAAGCATTTTGTAGGCCAACATCTGTTCTTTGAAAGTACTATAAAATGACTGATAGATTTGTAATGTTTCATAAATAAAGCTCAGAATAAACAGTTCTAAAAACCTTCAGCAATCAAACTAATATCTAGCTTTTCATTTGGACAGTGTGCATCTCTACATCCAAGACTTTAAAATACACACTTTCTAGAGTTTAAGAAATAAAAATGGCAAAATAATTAAGATAGTTACTGCAAACCTCATGTCAGCAGAATGATCTTTCTATACACACTTTTCTAAGGGATTCATGAGTGTCTAAAAGATACCTGAATTGAGCTTTTTGATGCTTTGTTGGTAACCCTCTCTGACATAGTTTTTAAAGATGCACTGAAGTGAAAAGCTTAGTAGCCAATCACATTTGTAATATGAATAGCTGTCTTTGAAGAGCAAATTTAGTTTGGGCACAAGTTTTGATTACACAAAGCAGAAACAATTTTTGATTATTTGTTTTTTCCCCAAAATAAGTACTCCGAATGTCAGAACTACTAAAGGCATGCTTCTAAAAATCAGGAATGTATACACACACAAAAGGCAACAGCATAATATCAGATTACATAAAAATACACATCCTTTTAATCTTCTGCACATAATGTGCTTACCCTTAAAATACAAAATCTGCCCCAGATGGCTAATAATGACCATTTGAAAAAAACCCAACACCACAATATTAGAGGGCTAAAATATGCTGTGAACAGATTGAGAGGCAGTTCATCCTAGAGGACAGTAAGAGAGTGCAGATGGGTGTCAGAAATAGCCGAGTGTCAGATCTGCTCAAGTATCTTCATCCTGGCACATGCTCCCAGTCACAGCTGTTAGCGTATTCTCTGTATCCAAGTGCAAGGTTTTCTAACACTCAGAGCTGACATTAAAACACACATTTCTTGCTTGCAACCACTTTAGGAGACTGCTGGAAATTAAAGATTTGTTTAATGCTAAAGCTTAGCAAGTATTGATAAGTGTCTATATGCTCAAGTGTAGCTCAAGCCATTTTGATTAAAGATGCATGAAATTTTAACCAGCAAGTAGATTAAGTAATTTAAGCGCAAAAAGCTTAATAGGTTTACAGAAACCTTCACTTCAGCCATTCCACTATTTTTTGTTAATATCACAAAATAAAACATACAAAAACCAAAACTGATCATGCTGTACTCAAATTATATTTAAATATAATAATAAAAATAGCAGATAGCAAATGATGTGAGAGTAATTTCATTCAACTATATGCAAAATATCAGTTATGTATTCTATTTATATAGCACTCACTTTTTTAAACTAATGAATTACCATGGTATTTCTAATGAAGAACACAGTCCCAGGAATATAATGCATGCAAATTAAATTTAAAGTTTAAAGGGTTAAATTGACCTTTTCTAGTCCTCAGTTGTTATCTATGCAAATTAATTTGTCCATATTTCAACCATACAAATCCTCTTAGCCGTGATTTGAACAAACACTTTCTGGTTACAGTCACAACCATAGCTGCGACAAACATACCAGTGGCAGAATATGACCGTGCATCAACATCCTAAAAGAAAAACATTCTTCAAACAACTGGCAATACCTACATATAACTGTGGTTGCAGCAAACTGGCAGATACTGTTTCAAAACACCATCTGTGAGGTGTACAGACTCTCTGCAAGCAAGCACAGCCTCTTCTGCCGGTCCTACCCAAACAATCTACAAGAAGAAGCCAGCTGTAGGATCTCTCTGTGCCCTGTCTTTTTTTATCTAGAGATATGAGCTGTTTAAAATCAGGCTCATGGCTCTGTCCAGTCCTTACAAACCTCCCACAGCAAATTCAATCTACTCCGTCTTGCTCAAGCTTCTCAAAAACCTTACAAAATTCATCCTGTATAGATGAAATGTTTTCACTGGCAACATCACTTATCGGTTAGACAAGTGGTCTTTAGACTCAAGGATAATATTTTGGTGAGGAAATTGACATATTAAAATTTCCACTTTCACATCAATTTCTCTAATTCAGCAGATTCTGTATGATTTTTTTATTAACACATTTTAGTGGTTTTGGCTGGTGACAGCTAAGGACTGTGATTTAGTGCAAGACTGAAATCATTTGTTTCATAAATCTTCCTTCACTTCTCCATCATGAACAGCTTTTCAAAGAGATCGTTCTTAGTGTTCACCCATAATCTGAAATTATCTCTCCAGATAAAATGTTTGCAGATACAAGGTACAGCTGACAGTTATAAAAGCCAGACTGAAGCTATATTTCTCCTTGCTAAATTATATCTGTACAGAGACCTGCACCTAACAAACAGGATGACTTCCTATGTACCATCCAGTATTATTGTACATGTCATCTTTGGTAGTTGCCACACACAAATTCCCCTCCCCCACTCCCAAATATACACACAGCAGAATTAGCATCTACAGTCACTCCATGTAAGCTTGTACAAATCACCATGTATATTTTTATATATATATATATATATATATATATATATATATATATATACACACACAATCAAAATATAATTAGTGTTTTCCCATTTAAATCGAAAGAGCTGTAATAATTTTAACTCACCAGGCATCCTTGAATAAAATAAACCACACTGTAAATGGCTCTCTCCTAAAAGCAAGCTTATTTAGGGCTCACTGCCTCCTGTTCTGGAATGAACACAGAAAAGCGAGGAGGGCCATCAGCACTGGCTGTGGCAGCGTTGCTGGAGGCAGGATGCTGGGCGCGTGCGTTTGCCAGGCAAAGACAGATGGAGAGCTGACACTCTGTATTGCACTTGGAGCAGAAATGTGAATGATGACAGGAGCACATGTGGCCTTGAACCCAGCCCTGTCTCTTCAGGCAGAACAATGACAGGGATGTGTGTGCAAATTATCACAACCCCAGCTCCCCTCAGCTGACTCCTCTTACTCTACCTTTCACAGCAAGTTCCAGAGGACGGAAGAATAGAAAGTAGAATCCAGAGTGATAAGCTAAACACTGAATTATTCATTTTTTTCTTTAAAAGTTAACCCTTTGTTTAATGGAAAGCAATTAAAGGAGAGATTCTAGTAGAGCCAGCTCTCCCTCCAAAGTGGAAAACTCATTCTGTATTTTAACAGCCACAATCTGGAACTCCAGAAGACTGTTTATTTATTTTGAATTTTCAGCTAAATATGTATAAAGGTACATTTAGAGCTGTTCGCTATTTTTTTCCTTTTTATTATTGCCATTTTATCACAATGAACAGAGTATCAAAATCACTCCCTTTCTCAGACTCTCAGTAGTATGTGTAAAATAGAACACACTTAGAGACAGACCACTTTTATTTTACTACAGTGCTTTTAACCCCCTGGGATTCCTGCATTGATATGCTCCAAACATTTGCAGCTAACTCTCCTTTACCTTGCATGGTGATCCATGGGGGATGAAAACAAAATCTTCCCTGTAAAGCTTTTTCAAAAGCTAAACAATCATGTCCTCCCGATTTCTGATTTTTGCACACCCCTTAAATGTTTATCCTTCACATGAATAACGTATGCCTGGCTAGGTTCAATGCACTCTTCCCTATTAAGCTTTAATGGACACCATGATACATAAAACTACAAGTCTTTGTTATAGTGCTTTATCTAAAGCTGGCTATTTTCTTCTCAGCAGTCCCTCTTTAGTCCTTTGTAAAACATCCTTGCCTCTTAGGAGAAACATACGCCTGACTCGCATGCCTTCTGTAGAAAATTTGGGCTTATACAAAATTCTACACACAAGGAAAATCTCTTTCTTTTTAGAATTCTCTTCCAATTTTGCACTTGCAAATTCTTCACTATTTTACTACCAAACATCTTTACAGCATATTAACACATGCTTTATCTCTCTGACTCTGCCTTTAGTGTGAGACTAAATTTCATATAGAGACACAAAAAGAACATCATTCAGTATTTTCAGAAACTGTATTCTTTTAGCACAAAAAGTCCAAGACTCATCCTTTTAGCTTTATTTATGCAAACCTTTGGTTTTGTACTACACTCTCTTCTACCTCTCCTACACAGAAAAAAACCTCTGGTTTCAGGCCTTCCTTCTCCTGCCTCCAGCTGCCACAAAGCAGTGATAAAGATCTATTTGGGAACACAAGGAGGAAAAAAGAAGCCTAAGAGTCCTCACTACCTGGTTAGCTCTGCCCATGAATGTTTCTTAAATAAAAGCAAAGAATGTAAGTAAATTATAACTTCTAGTGGCAGCTGAAGTGGAACCCACAAGCTTCACTAACTCCCAATGTAATATTCCAAATGTTCAGTAGGAATTAAAAAAAACACCTTGCAATTGTTCTGGTACTAACAATATAACACACTGTTAGGGAGACAAAAATTTTTGTTCGTCCTAGTCAAATATCTGTTGTAATGAGGTTTTATATAATGGATTTTACTATATTTGAAAGCCAAGCACAGACACTTTTATATGACAGAAAGCTTTAGTGGAAGGTGAACCGGAAGGAGGAAAGTGAGAGAGTAATAAATCAATTAAGTCCGCGCCAGAAAGGCATAAAGAACATAGCATTCTTTTTGTTTTATTTGATGCCCTATTTAAAAACCAGTCAGTTAGTACTCTAGCTGCAGGTTTTAAAATTGCTGTCCCCTACATCAAGGAGAAAACATTTTCACAGTGGGAAATGCAACTTTTCATCAACAAAAATGCATACTGAATCAGCTTTAAAACACAAAGTAATATGTCAGAGATGCAATGCATTTTAATAAAACAGAATGATATTCAGTTTTAAAAGTAGGTCTTAATATCAGTACATTGTAAATCCACAAACCATGCCTCACAAAATTGAACTTCCATACGCTGTGTGATTATGCATCTTTTCTATGTGTAAAAAGCCTTTTTAAGCTGTTATCTGACTACAGTAATTGCCATTTAAATTGATCCACGTCAACAAAACCTGGATCCCTGGAGATTCTCACCTAGAAGTCTGCTTGTGGAAGGGGCTAACAGAATGCCTGTGCATCTGAGACTACTTCAGCATTTTCTCAAGCAGCCAGCTGCATGAATAGTTTTTTCCTCTCATTATTTAATACACTGAGGCAGACTACAACCTATTTGGCAGCCCTCCCTGAATAAATTTTCCTGAATATATTCCCCCCACTTTTTTTTTTTAGATGCAGCCATTTCTGTAATAATTTTTGCACTATTTCTAAAAATATAATTGGTCCAAAATGTGTATTAAAGATGGACAGGCAATGTGAATGTGACAAGCCTGCAAAACATTTTCATCTCCACTTCTTTCATTCAGAAGCGGGAAATGGGTGAGGGAAAGTAGTGCACATTAATTTTGCATATAACTAAATCCATTGCATCTCAGAATCCAGAAAATGTAGAATACCAAAATTAAAGGGGCAATGGGGCAGTTAGAATTTAGGAGGAAAGATTCAATCACCTTCTTTATAATCAAGTCACACCATGTTAATTTCTTAGCTGACTGAGAAGTAACCTGTTGCCTTATAATCATTCATATGGTTTATAAATAATGTTAAATGGTACAATATACTGCTGCAAAATTCATAACTGTAAGAGGAACCAAGGCAGATATTTGCACAAAAAAAAAAAAAAATCAAACAAACACCACCAAAAACCAGATTTACAGCAGACCATAAAAAATCTTGTTGTATTGTACCATTCAAATGAAAACTGCACTCATTTCTAAACCATTACAGCTCTAGAGATATCTTTTGCTTAAACTCAGTTTATCAACAGGGACTAGAAGTCCACCGAAATGCATCTGTAGTTAATAAAAGCTCTCTATTAACAGTGAAAGAAGAATTTGACTCAAAGCTTTTCTGTAGGACTTCTCAACTTCCCACTCTACTTATAGCAGACTGTTGTGATACATTGTGACTTCACACAGTGGGTATTAAGTAAGTTAATTCAAAGGAGCTGAAACCTCATTGATCCTAATTGAAAGCAATACACCCAACCAAATAGTTTTCTACCCCATCTGCTCTGGCCTGCCACCAGCTATTCAATACAAGAGAATTAATAGTTTCAGATATTCTAACCGACCCAATAAAGGCACTCATTTAAGCAGGACTGCATTAACAAAGTGAAAAACCAAGGGCAAAATGGGTTCAAATGGAGCATTTTACTCCTAGTTGGCTTTAACAAAGCTGAATAATGCTTATTCTGACTTTTTATGT
The DNA here is from genome assembly GCF_052110815.1 of Crocodylus siamensis. Classification (NCBI taxonomy): domain Eukaryota; kingdom Metazoa; phylum Chordata; order Crocodylia; family Crocodylidae; genus Crocodylus; species Crocodylus siamensis. Next base: position 216,016,125 of record NC_143397.1, read on the forward strand.
GCAAGACTTGATAAACTGAATGAGAAGGCACTCAATGATCAGTCAACGAGCATTGATGAATGGTCTTTAGGACCCCCCCTAATCTCAGGGAAGGCCATTCCACAAAGTGGCACACCAGCTTGAAAAGGCGGACTCACTAATGTCCAGATTTCTCCGCTTGCTTGTTCCACTTTCACTTTCAGACCACTGGCCACCAAATGAGGCTGACATATTGGAAAATAATCTTTTATGGACGAGTGGTAAATAAAAATGGAGGCATTAGCTGGTCTTTCAAATTCAAATCTGCTAGTTTTGTCAGACCCCAAAGGTTTTGATTTTCCACCCAGCTGGAAGCTATTAGTGTTTTCTTAAGGCATCCCACTGACAGGGCAAACCCACCTAATGTGTGGTGGGGGAAGACTCTGGATGCTTTCCTAACTTTACTGTACATCAGTTCGACAGTCAAGTGAACAAACACCATACCTTGTGAAGACATGTTAATTTCTTGCTGCTGCTGGATATTATCAATCACTTTAAATAGCCATACACTTTCTTACTGCTGCTATTATCCAGTACTTTACATAACCATTTACTATATAATACGCTGTTAGCAATGTAAGTTTATAGTGTGACTTTTTGTGGAAGAGGTGTCTGTATCGTCTGTTTTGGGGGGGTTTTTGTTTGGGTTTTTTTTGCAATACCAAATGTAAGCTAAAAATGTTATCAATAACTCAAACCATTCTTTATTTTTTGAAGAGACAGGCATTTCCCTCTACACCTGTACTGTTTTCTGGGAAATATCATTAGGTAATCTAATATGGCATATGATTATCTGTAGCAGTAGCTCCAAACACAAGTGTTATAAAGTACTTGCCAGATTATGCCAACACATTTCCCTAAGCATGTCCTTTTTGGCAAGACTTTATGAGCCTTTTAAAAGAGTTCAGTGGGATCTTTAAAATATGCATAGCTTGATGAAACAACTAATGGGAGATCTGATTACAATATTCACAAATACTTAATACTTGAAGGATGTAAATACCAAGCTTGAAGAAGAGTTGTAAAAAAAGAGCAGAACTAATGTGATTAAACCAAGCAAAGAACATTTGGATGAAATTTTAGTGGGATATGGAAGGATCTTGAACCAAGAGGTGGTTTTGACCCAAGGAAATAGGAAGTCATATTACTTCACTGATGTTATCAGACACTAAAACTATTAAAAGCTTTTTAAATCAAGGAAGGGGAAACCTGACAGTGAGATAGTCTTTCCCATCTCTGAGTCTTATTTTTCTGGGACTGATTATGTAGTAAAAACCAAATTCAGCATTGGCATGAAGGCCCACAAATCCCACTTGTGTTTTTTGACTGCATTTGATATTGTACTTAACAATAAAAAAAATCAGTCCTATAAGGAATACAGAAGGAGATAATGGATCTAAAATGGCATTGCCAACATAGGCCTCAATGCTCTCAACACCCCGAAGGTGCACAACTGAACTCACATGTATAGCTTCATAGACTTCAATAAAAATCACATGAACAGAATCCTGTAAATCAGTATTTGATTGCAAGATATGGACCACAGGAGATTTAACTAGCATGGTTTATGAAATATACTGTTGGCTGTGAAATGTGTAAAATAAAATCAAGACAGAATAAGACTAATTTTCTACTATTGATGTGCATGTTAATAAAAAAAATGACTGCATAGTGTAAGCATAACCTTCACTTTGTTTTTTCTGAAAGGATGCAACAAAATACCGAACACAATATTTCATACACAGAGAAAAAAAAACCTCATTCTGTCCACCTGGCCAGTGCAGTATGAATGATAATATCTAGCATTCTGAGGCAGGATCCCATTCTGAGGCCTAATGTAAGGTTTCAAGCTGTCAAATGCTTTTTTATTTGAAGTTCAGAACATTTGCAGGTCTGACATGGGTGGTGAAACTCCTTCTCCTGCAGTATATTAACCCTCATTCTGACCTCTAATCATTTTTTTCAATGTATAGGATTTTCATGATAAAATGCAATAGCATATGCTTGTGTGAAAGAGTGCACAGCTATACATTTATTACATTTTACTTTGTAACATGTCAGTATTTGTGACACTAACTATATATATTATTCATTTGACAAGGACTATAACATTATATTGGAAACTTTTGTTTCAATGTCACCACCTCCCCATTTTGACTGATGGTGAGTTAGTTTTGTTAAAGTGCAAGGGTGATAGCGTATGCTCCAGTGAACTTTCCCTCCTCTCAGCACCAGAGACAAAAACCTGCAGCTCTGCTCTGTGCTGGCAGCCATCTGGACAGCTTTCTCTCAATGCCTGCCCCACACCACACTGCAGGCAAAATTTCAGGGCTCTAGAGCTCTGTGGAGCTATTCATGACATACCAATTTCACATTTTCTGCTTGTATGCTTGCAACAATAAATGCTAATGAGGACTATGAATGACATTTTTAAAGACAATAAAAAGGTCTCAAAATCCCTTGCATATGGAGACACTGTTTTCTAAACTTCACCTTCTGTTAGGGAGCCATTATACTCCAAAGGAAAAAATAACCCAAGGAGAACAATGAGATGATCAAAGCATAACCTAGTCCTTAAGAATTCCAAAGAAAACAATGTTGGTAAACCAGGTTAATAACAGACAGATTTTATGCTGATATACAGCAGTAAGTTTCAGTACAGTAACCATCCTTTTCAATAGCACTGCTACTTATTATCACAAGGGTTCTTTAATTATAGACTATAAAGAAAAAACCCCTAACTTTCAGTGACTGTACACACCCTCGAACTCCATACATTTGAATTTTTTAATTGCTAATCTTGATGAGTCTGACAGTAAACTGCTATAATTAATTGATTTGAAATGCTATGCTTTCATTGAGATTAATGAAACGACTAAGCACAGACAAGAAAAATATCTGATTTTAATGTTTTCTTTCCCAAATCTGCTTTTTACAATGGTATTAATACAAACTGAAAAGCTGTCTTACTTTGTGTAATATGTTTTAGATTTAATTGAAGACAGTGTCTCCTTATCATTAGCAAGGATTAAAACACTTTCAGAAAAATCCACCAGGTGGAGCAAATACACAGCAATACAAAACTCCCAATATTATTTATGATCACACTGCCATTTCCAAGAAGAAAAAGCTGTTTCCTGAAAATTTCTGAGTCCCACTCTTTGTAAATATATCAATCAATGTGTACTAATTTGCTACATTTACAAACATATGTAAACATTGTTCAGATAGGCCTTAGTCCAAAACTAGTTACAGGTCAGTTTCAGCTGGGTCTCACAAACCTGGATATAGATCTTAAACCAAAAATGTCTATTTCCAAGTATTAGACAATGGAAGGTAATAATGATACCTTAGAAAAGCGTTGGAGATTGCAGAGCAAATAAATTCATACTTAATAGAAATTCTAATTTAACAGCACACCATGGACTCAACATTTTCTATTGTGCCATCACTGCAGCAAGCAAGGCTGATACCAGGCAATTTTGCATGCCATGCTATGAACTTTCATGTGTGTCAGTGACTGACAATATTCTGGTAAAGGCGATGTGCATTGCGAATTCCCTGGTCTTCTTATATATCACTTAACCTATAAGGTAATTTCCAAATTGCATCTATGGGAACAGTGTCCCACCCATAACCAAAAAAGGTTAAAATGGAGAGTTATTTTCCTGTTTGATTCCTTTTTCTCACCCAAGACCTGTGAGCAAGTCCTCATGTACCGCTTCTGACTTTTACTAATGCTTGAAATGGCTAATCCAGTGGAGACACCCAAACTTTTTAAGAGAATAAATCAGGTCTTAACAAAGAATGTGTTATGAATTGCCTCTTCTCCCATTTTTATATTCACATAATGTCCTACTGACAACTACCACAATTGCTGACATGGAAGAGTAATATTAACAAGGCAGTGTATTATTAGATTGTTCTAATGCAGTTTAGCAGCTGGAAACAAGGAAAGGAACCAATAATTGTAATCAGCCAGTCCAGGAGGAGTGCATGGACCACACATTGGGGACCGCTCATCTACAGACAATGCTTAATTTCAGTGACACACAGGAAGTACATATTCTAGTGGAACAAGTTTCCTTTTATTTTGTTTTCCTTCTTTATTTTGATCTCTATTTTTTAAAAATATTCTGCCTTGTTTCCAACACTATCTTTGTTTCCATCTTCCACTACTGCCATGTTTGTCTCATCTGCACCATTTGTACCTTCACACTCCAGTCTGCTCTCCCATGTTCTTTGACATTTTCCCAGTGCTGCCTTTGCCAACTATTTACAAGAACTGCACTAAATCAACACCAGTCTAATACTAGGCCACATTTTTACCGACATTCTTTGTTGCACAACTCTACTGAAATTAAATCAATTGCAAATTTGGCCATTGTGTCATACTATCAGTGATATCTGACCAAACCACACCATGCACTCGCAGGACAAAAATGAGCTGATGTAAAGAGACTGCACTCTCAGGATAGGCTGCAGCCCCATATGAACCACAACACATCTTAATTCTTCTTCTATTAATGTCCCTTGATTTTTGTTTCTTAGAGGTATGGTGAGAAAGAGAGAGTGGTTTAAATATTATAGTTAGATTAGTCTGATGTGCTCTATATGGGGCTTAATTTTGTCCATTCAAAAACAAAAGTGAAAGAACAATGTAGAGGTGATTAAATGGAGTATCACACCAAGAACAAATTACACCACTTCACACCCTGAAGACATCTGTGCATAATATCTGTAAGTGTCTGGGCACAATTCAAGGTGCTGGTTTTAACTTTCAACCCTGAATGGTTTGATTTGCTCTCCCAGAACTTGTTTTCTACTGTACTGCTACAGCTGAGATTTGCAGCTGGGGGGTCCCTCAATTTTATACAGAGGAAACTCTTACAAAGACATTCTCTCTGAGGAACCTTTGACTACTGGGATATGACTGAGACCACCCTTTTCTCCCCAGACTTTCATGGAAGAGTTAGAGGTCTGAGGGAGGGACTTAAGAATTATTACTAGCATCGGGCTGTGTATAGACAAGTTTTATATTATTACTTAAATAAACAATGAACATGTATTTGTTGGAGGAAGATGAGTGATCCACTTTGATACTGGATTGTGAACTTAAAATACATAAAGACACAAAAATGGTATGAAGAAAGGTACTTGATTAGGTTTTACAAATTAATAGAAATTTAATTTACATAAGCACAGACCCACACAGGAACATGTCAGTTACACAGAGCACAACAGCTGTATTTTGCTCATGTAAATATCTGCAATTCTTATTTATACTATTGCTCCTTTCCACCACTCTGACAATGGTGAACTTGGGCATAAATGTAGTTTACATCCACGTTTAACACTCCTCCCCACAACTTATGCTACCCAGGTAGCATAAGAATACCTTAATATAAAAAAAGAATTATGGGCCTGATTCTCAGTGAAACTTTATGTACATGTTTAAAGACTTTTTTAGAACATGATTATTGATCTGATATGCTGTAACGGTTCCTTTGTTACAGTGTCTCCTGTAAATCCTTCTTAGATGGAGGATTAGTGACACAATAGATCATAATGACTCTTCTGGTCCCATTACACTATCGTTTACTTGCAGCTGTGTATGCGCACTAAAAGCTACGTTCTCTTCAGGATGAATCATCTAAATCCTCTGCATGCTAATGGAAGCTTATGCATGTGTGTCAGGAGGATAGTATGCCCTTAAATTTGCATGACAAAATCCTAATGAAACACTTGGGGAACAAAACTGATGCACAGTATTTCCATTCCACCCACCAAAGCCCAGTCTTCTACTCCTGGTTCAGGCAAAAGTCCTAGGCTAAACAGAGACATTCAAAAAGCCCAAGGTGGAATTGATCTAAGTTACACTGTTTTCTGTAAGCAGCACAGTTTAGATTGGTAGTGAACAGAACACACATTCGTCCTTTGGTGGTGGTTGGGGGGAGGGAGAATCTTAGACTGGGTTCTGCCATTTTTAACTAGTCCGTGCATGCCAAAATTCTGTTCTGTTATGGGTATAGACTGGTTCCTGTTTCCAATCACTTATACCAGTAAAAGTGCAATGTCTATTCACCCTATTGATTAGAGTTGTGGAAAGAGTGAACTAAACCCTGGAAAATTTCAGTGTGATGCAATGAAGTCGGGGGAAGTTACAGGAGGGGAAAAGAAACCACAAAGATCTTTCTGGATCTGATTCTACTCCCACCACTAAGTCAGAAGCAAATCTATGGAAGTAAATAAAATTAAACAAAAGCAAGTAGGAGCACAATCACATTTCTCTATTCCATGCTGTCACCCCATTTCTCTACCTTAAATTATAGTAAATACATCTATTTATATTTACATTTTAAGACCTCTTATCTACAAGCATGCATCCTATATTTTATCCCAGGGCCAAGTTTCCATAGTCAAGGGGACCAATCTCCTACTTATGCAAATAGCGCATCCTTATTCATGTTCAACAGGCTCATAAACATGATCTTGCAAACAGTTACAGTTAAACATGCACTTTGGTGTTTACAAATTATTCCACAGGCACATGATTTCAGTGGGGCAACTGCAAAGTAAAGTTTGGATAAAGTACAAGTATAGGCAGTAAAACTAGACCCAAAGCTGTATTTTATAATGGAACATCACAGTCTGAACACTTTGAGGTATCATGTGGGAGTGCCAACAGCTTTTCACCATTGCTCTGACACGGACCATTAAAACAGATATCCCAGTTCATTTTTATTTCTCACACGGAATAAACCTAATGCTGCAAAGCACTTCAGAGATGAAATGTAGCACATAAGTATTAAATATGCTAGTTACATTAAAATGGTTAGTGCAAGGAGCTTTTATTTATGGCATAGGTCCCAGCCAAAGGAATGTATAAGTCTTTAAAGGGTTTAATTCTAAAAAATATTTGTTAAAGGTAAGGGATGAGAAAGAACATCTAGACAAAAAGGCAAAGACTGTAAACCCAGAAGTGAAACAGTTAATGCACTTTGTTGTTGCTTCTGCAGTCAGTGTTATGCCAAGGCCAGAATTAAGGGAAAAACTGAAAAGAGCCAATTTTTTTAAAATCTATTAACAGAAAAAAAAAATTCAGGCCTATCTGTCACAGTGTTGTCCGGGCTGGGAGAACTGGCAGGAACCTCAGATTCCTGACCAAACCCTCTTCCACACAATGCCTCCTGAATGAAAGGAACCCAGGCCCGGCAGAGATAGCCTGCTGTCAGGAACTAGCCCTGACGTTTGTGCACAGACAGGGCTGGCCTTGCAGGATGTCAGAACAGCAAACTGCTGTTTGAGATACTGGATTTTCACACACTCTCAGCCTGGATGTTTTGCTCTTCAGGTAATTAAACAAGGAAGCTGGGCTGATGTGTACAAGTCTGACCCTGGTGCTGCGGCTCCATGGTTCTGCATATCAACTTCCGCAAGAACTGCCTGGAGCATCAACAGAATCTTCTACTCTCTCCCCAGCCCCCACCCCCAGTGCTTAGGTTTAAAACTAATCCTTTCTGATAATGTGTATTGCTGCTATTCTTTTTAAGAAAAGATAAATTACTTGTACTCTTCCACACTCACCTTGCTGTTTCCATAAAAAAAGAAGGAAATGGGTACTTTCTGATTCTCCTGGTTTTTTCTCTATTGTTGCTACTACAGGAGTAGGTGGATGATAAGTTAAATAATATGACCTGGCTGGGGGTGGGTGTGGGTGTGAGTGTGTGTGTATGGCGAGAGAGAGAGGGTTTGAAGGAAGAGCAGGGAACAAATTGTCAATGCCTATAGTGGGTATATCCTAACCAAAACTGATTTTTAAAAGTATGTTGTTTAATTTGTTCAATCACTGCCAAAATGTTTAATATTGTAGAAATGATATTTTCCCCAATGTAACCATTATTGTGGATTTAGCTCGAGAGCATGAGATAAGCACAGACCTAGGGAAATAGTCCAGAACTTTTTTGCATCTCTTTCTAAAGGAATTTTAAAAACAGAAAAAAACCCTATTATTATCTAGTAAAATCAAAACTGTTTTCTGTACACAGAAAACACTCTGCATTATACAAAAATACCCTGCACAGACTGCTTTGTGAATGACGTAGTTTCCATGGTCTTTAAATAATATTTGAACAAAATTATTTTAAGAGATAAGTAACATATTCCTACTACTTCTAAAAATCCATGGAATAGAATATTGGCTGAAAGACAGAGACCAAAAGAAAGAGGAATACAAAAGCATGCCTGCTTGTCTGTGTTCAACACAAAGAACATTAAATGAAAACAACTGGCATGCTGCCAAATTCCTATACAGGCAAAGAGATTCAAATAAATTGATTTCACGCATCACACTGACCTGGGATCAGTGAGCAGTGGTACAATACACTCAGAGCTCCATGTGGGGCAAAGCCCATTAATGTTATAAGAGCCCTAGCATATTACCAGGAGAAAAAAATAAAACCAAATTCTACAAACTCAGAAAATTGCTTTGAAAAGAGAATCTCTGCTTGAGGAAAATCACTCTTTCAGTTTATTAATAAAGATACCAATTTGTGAAAGCTAACTAACAATCTCTAAATCTCAAGTTATTGAAAGCTATATTTACAAATTAGAATTTCTATAAAAGCCATAAACAAGCACAAATACTGCATTTACACTACATATTTTTATGCACACATTCTCTCTTTGCATTCTCTTTTTAACACAGTTTATCTTTATATTAAATTCTTCTCTGTGAGTTTCCTTTCTTCTCCCCAGTGTTTTATATAGATTATATGTTATTTTCTTTGTACTTCAAAAGCTGGATTCCTGCCCAGTATTTTCTCATTGGCTCAGAAAGTAGATTGAAAAGAGTGGTCACCCAACCACTCACAACTGTTCCAAATCAAGCTGACCTATAGGGGAAAATGCGTTCTTTGGAAGCCTGCTATGAGTCATGAGCAGGACTCTATTTTCCATACAGACGCACACACTTCATCATAATGCTGCCTCTCACAAACAACACATCTAGAATTTAACTTTCTTATGATGTGTGGAGTAACCCATGTGTACTGTGGAGCTGCTTCTTGTCATCCATTTTGTTTTTCAGTAAGATCTCCCACACTGCAATCAAGAAGAATGCCAACAAGCCACAGGTGTGCACCACATGAACAGATGAAAATCTGGTTTTGAGGGGTGTGATGACCATTTTGTATCTATAATACATTCATCTCAAGGAAGCCCTGTACATCTATTACATATTAAATCTTTTTATGTAAATGGTAGACTTAAAGATATTTAAGAAAACAAAACAAAAGCCTATTTTAAAGAACATAAAAGAGAAAAAAGACAATTCAGTAGTAAAACAAGGGTGTTGATGTATTTTATCATAAGTAAAAGTGTTTTAGTCCAAATAGAAAAACATAAAATGGAAGGGATTGCCTTCGTTAGATTCCAGTCCCCAAAAGACAAATCTTTGGGGTGTAACACTGGTTACCACAGACGTTCTTATTAGGTATGGTCTGAAGTACCAATCCAATCTTTTTTTCATGTGCAACCAAAATAAAACCTATACCCTTCCTCAGGCCATTTGAAAGACAATGTCTTCCAACCTGAATGGGACAGAACTTATATATGATCCTGGGATGAAGCTTGCTTCAGCTATAGTTTTTGCTTCACAAAGGCAGTATCTAGAGCAATATGAATATAAAGCCTTAAATCAACTTCAGGAGACATTCCTAGCTGTGTATCTCAGCTTGCTCAGCAAAGTTTCCATGAAGGACTCTCTCTTATAAGCGACTACTAAGCTGCCTTAGCATTACCTTTAAACCAAACCAAGACCCTGTCTATGCTGAAAACGTCTATCACTAATTATATTGGTATCACAGAAGTGGTAGAATACCTGATAAAGCTGATATAGTTATATGGCATTATACATAAATACCAGCAGCTATTACAGCATGAGATGGGGAATAAGCCATATTGCTAAAGGGAACTTTATAACCATGTAAGTGTATTCAAACTACAGGCTCTACAGGTGACTTGATCTGGCCTGTAATTGAAGATGAACAATTCATGTTATCTTCTCATGATTCTGACATTCAAAGAGAATCACTCAGATCTTAAGTAATTTTAGCTACACTCTCTCAACACCACATTAAAAAACCTTAATTCTCCCGACATCCCGTGATTTTCAGTTCATTTACATTTATCTTTAATATTGTGTATTACCAATAAACCACAATAGGTTTCCATCGGCATACAATCATTGCATGATTCAGGCATCAAACTGTTCATTTTATCTTTGTTTTAAAAATCCTTTATGAGACTGATTGGGTAAAAGTAAATATAAAAATATCCTTCTACCATGAAAAAAAGACCACAAGAAGGAAAATCAGGGAAAAATATAGTGGGTAACACAAATTTAGTATAAAATAGACTCAAAAAAGTCAACAGTACATAGAAGAGGAAACCCTTATAAGAAAAATTAATTCCCCTCCAAGGCTAGCTGTGTGAATCAAGAACACCTGAGAAGCAGCTTGTTTGCTTTAAACTGAACTAGGAACTGGACTGACTTCCACTTCAGGTTTGGGTTTTTTTTAAATAAAATTTACTTTTTAAGCCATGCATTCATCATTTGCACACAAGCCCATACATACACACTCGCTAAGAGTTTTAACTGAGGTGCAGAGCTTTTTGTTGGCCTTTTGAAATGGGGCAAATTTCACTGTAGAGGACTACAGTTGTGGCTGAACAGAAAGCAGTAGCTAGGACACAGTGCTAAACAATGTAAGAAAAGTTAACTTCCATTTAAACTGAAATAGCTTAAGCTTAAAACTCATGAGAGTTTAGCCTAATGATCTGTAGAATTTGGGCCTATGCTGTATGCACATTTAACTTGTATCAGGCAGGAAAGACTCCAATTTTGAAAAGATCTGGGTGCTGAGATTTAGATTCCATTTAATAGACAATATTTGCTCTGATATCTAGAGCAATAGCTTTAAAAACAACACATCCCAGTTTCAACAAAACACAAAAATCATGGTATGGCTTTCCCACTTTAGCACCCAAGTTTTGTTTCACCTGTAGCATGTTAACTTTTGAAGCAAAGTAAAGAGCACTCCAAAACAGAAATACAGAAATATCTGAACTCACTATTTGCCTTAAACCGTCATGGATATGCTCTACAATACCTTTACCTAAGACCTTGTCTACACTGGAACGTAATCATGTCAGCAAACCTTGTCACAACTGACCCATACACTGTTTCAATTCATAGGGTAAATTAGGCAGTTACCATGTTTTACAGCCCAGCTAAAGCCATGTTGTAACCAGGAAGGGGGCATCCATGTTGTAAAAACCTTTCTGGGTGTGGGTAACAGAACTGGTAGAGTGAACAGGGCCTTAGAAAGGACACTACTGACTTATTTTTTCACTTGGTCCTGGATTCCTTTACAATGATATTAAAACAAAATCAACAATATGAAACTCAAAGTTTGATTTATGCTCTTTGGAGGCTCAAGGGGAAGATTAAAAAAAGAAAAAGATTACAAGGCAAGGTACAGTAATTAAAAATAACTTTTAAAAAGGTATGTAAATTGCAAAAATCAAATATTGTCTGTTCCTTACCTTGACAAAATTCAAAGTTCCCTTTTTTCCGGCAGTCACCTATCACTAAACTCAGTGCTCTCCAAGTGTTTCTTTTGACAGATATCATTCTCCACCAATCGCTCTGCTAATTTCCTCTCTCCTTTTCTGACTGGGACAGATATTACGTTCACCAGCCCAGAGATCAATCTTTTCTATTGACAACAACAAATGAAAAAAAAAAAAGAAGCACATATCACAGCCAGTTTGAAGCACCACATCCCTTTATTTGCATGATAATAAAAGTCCTTTTTTTAAACAGGAACAGCTAAATGCTGTTTTTCTAAAACAATAGTTCAGATTTTTAAATTAATATAATGAAGTATTTTAAAAATATAGTAACTCTGTGAAGAAAAGCCTGTTTCTTAAGTTACCCATGTACAGCTTTCCATACTATAGATAGCATTCAAGCAAAGGCAGAATGTATTCTTCCACGATAGCACCCCATCCCTTGCTCATATTCTAAAATGGCAATTCTTATGTATTCAATAAATAAAATGATATTTATGATTATATTATATACTTTACCTGGACATGGCAGAATAATTAAATCGTCACTTATTAAACTGACATGCTAATGCACAACACTGCTTTATCTTCTTACACTAACTTTTGTGGGTTAAGAAGTCACAGAAGAGCAGGCAGGTCCCAAAAGATGGGAGATCAAAAAAGGTATCAATAATTTTGAAGGTCTTCCTCTCACCTCTGAAAAGTCAAATCCTTCCCATGCTAATCTTTAAAAACAATTCTCGTCTGATTTGCTGAATGACTTAATAATTAATATTAATTTATGGTTATAATGTGGGATTCTAGCATTGTTATAGCTAAGGCTATCAGTTTTTTCCAAGCTATTCCTGGTTTTTTTTTACAGGGCCTTATAACAGGACAGAAATATTTTCACTAGGCACACACAATGACATACATGTTATAAACTGCACCCATATTATTTGAGGACAAAAGTTAGACATGCACAAGGACACAATTGTATGCATCTAACTGCAAATCGAGCCTATCCTTCCAGACTGAATTGTACTGATATAATATTTTTAAACTGAGCTATTTACAAATTATCAAAATCAGAAACCATAACTTTGTGTTAAAAAAAAAAATCAGGAACTTGCCCTTACTTTTTAAAGTTAAGACTGCAAATGAAGTTTACCATTTATAGTACTTGCTTGACTTGGCATAATCTTGGACTCAATCCTGCAGCCCAAGCAGAAGCCAAAGTCCCATTGATTTCAGTTAAAATGACATGCATATAAAGACTGCAGGATTGTACCCAGAATCTAGCAACTGTTAAGCTTTTAAAGACATGATCACCACTGGAATTTTGAAACCAACCTTGCAAATAAGGCTAGGATCCTCAGTTTGTGCATGATGATAAACTTTTCAAAAATATGTTTCACTATGGTTTTCACTGTATTTACTGTAGTTTTTACATAGGCAAGAAAAGTAGACTTTTGTGTTTCCTCTAACATAAATTAGATATATTTTATAAAGTATCACGACAAAATATTTTTCCATGGTGTACACAATATTTTGTGAAGGTTTTTTGGGTTTTTTTGGAGGGTGGGGGGTGCTTATTTAGGACCAGATTCCAATACACCTGCTCACACTCAGTGGACTTTACAAAGGATAAAGTTCTACTTGGTAAAGGTATGGCAAATTCCTGCCTAAATATGAATTTATGACTGAACCGTTAACATCAAATTACCATCATACTTTACATTCAATTCAGCATAGAGAAGTGTAAGGATGCACTCCAGTTTCATTAATCTTTATAATCTTGCCGCAACAAATACTGATGTGCAAGTTCAAATATGGTTGTATTGATGCAATATACAAAGCTTAGTATACTGGACTACTGAATGAAGACTTCCTTTACATGAATAAGTGAAAAGATGTTTTTTTAATTCTTCCTCAATAAAAAAAGGAAATTTAGATACTTAGAGTATCTGTCCTTAAAAAAAATAAAAAATCACATTATCCATCCAGTATGTAAAAAAATATTGTTTATCTTCCTACTAGACCTTTGTTCTATCCTAACACTCCCCTTTTGTATGTGCTACACTACACTTTCTGAAGTGACAAGAATATTCTGATATATTTATGCCATGGGAACATATTTTGTGAAATATATTTTTGCCTCCTGATTTGTAAACTGTTGTTGCTAGAATGTTCATGCAAAGTGATCTGAAAGCTAAACTCTACTGAAAGCAGAATTCCTCAAACAATTTGTAGTCCTACAAGAGTGTTATTAAAAAGGCTCAACATGTTGTATTACCATGGAAATTGTGGAAAACATACTTTCCCAAACAAATATTACTTTTTCTCAATGGTATGAAGTAATGAAAACCACATGTGTAAATCTGCGATCCGTGCAGTAGTTCAAGCTGCAGCTAATAGAAAATACAGAGAGTGAACTCTGCCATATAAAGGATTCTTGTTACAGAAATATAATGTGAAAACCAGATGCAGACAGAAAACCTTAATCACAGATGGGAATGTAATCACTGGCATACAGAATACTTTTTTGATCAATCTTAACCATATGCGAAATGTATTTATTTTCTAAGGAATGCAATAACTTGAGAGTCTTCTATTTGAATTCAGTTAACCTCATATTCACGGTGCTTTTATCTTACATATTGAGGGGAGGGTGGATAAGCTGAGCCAAGGTTTTAAGAGGAAGAGCCATTGGCCCTGGCAAATCATTCTTGTATCAGTTTATCTTTCAAAAATTTAATAGGATGTAAAGACTACACATATCAGAATCAACCTCAAAAGAAATCAAGTGCAGATACCCATTACTATACTTTTCAGTTACTGGCAGAAATCTCTTCATCACCTAAGCACACTTCTCTGGAGGATTATATCACCATTTGGTTAAGTTTTTCCTTCACCATAATATGTAGTTCTTCAAAAACACATTACTGCACCCCCTTTTAGCAACTTGGTTTTCAAATCACAGCTGAATTCCTTATTCTAAGGGGTCTCCTCCATACATCTTTATAAAAAAGTAAATGGTTACAAAAAAATAAAAATAAAAGCCAAAGTGTCAGCAGACACCAGAATTACCTGGTCTCCATTCTAACTACCAAAAGGTACAATAGCATGGTTGAGTACTGAACACCCTCAGGTCTTAATGGCCTCAGTGGAGCCTGTGGGAAGTAAAGGCTCACAGCCCACTGCAGAATCTGGCTGTATGCAACTGATCGGTATCAAGTGTCTACCACCCGCACTTAGATCCTGTCCTATAACTGATGGATGAGTAAAAAGCTGACAGCTGTTGGTTTTTATTGCTGGTGAACTGAAAAAGCAGTTCTGATCAACTATCAGATGCAAATATTACAGTTGTGTGCATTTTTATTAAAAAATATGCAAATATATTTGCAAATTAGGTTCCAGCCTCAGGCTCTTAACATGTCGCCAGCACATCCTGCAGCGTTACAAAGGTTCAGCAGTCTTGAGCTGTACCACGCGATCTCTCTCCTACAGTTCATCATCTGCGTTAGTGGAAAGTTAAATTTTCCTGGATGGTCATTAACATTTGTCAAACTGGACTATAAACTTTGCAGCAATATAAAAATGTTTATATTTTTTAATGATTTCATAAAAAAAGATTTAAAAAATCAATAAGCTCTATCACCTCTGAGTATAAGTCCCATTACAAATAGCCAAGGTTTGGTACCTATGACAACAAATAAAGAGACTAAACTCTTAAAATGACTTACTAGTTTACTACCATCTTTTTTCCTAAGATCTCCTCAACCTAGTTCTGCTCCGGTTGTTCTGCATTTGTATATGTAATGTTAGTCTATGTAAAACTGATCACTATGCTTTAATGAAATTGGCTTTTCTTCTAGACTAAGACTTTTAAAATATTCTTGATGGAAATACTTTTTATTCTATTATTCTTCAGTTTAGTTACAATGTTTTTGCCCAGTTACCTTGCCTAGTCTGACATTTTCTTTTACAGCTCTATTTGAATAAATACTTATTCAGAACCATTTTTTCCAGTTAAGCAGAGAATTCTATCTCCAAAGCAAAAGTGGTGTGAATCTGAATATAGTACACATCTTGTCTCTAAACAAGTATGCTTAAAATTATCAACAGGCTTTGACCAGCAATATATTACAATTTGCAATTTTTATATTACATTAAGTTAATTTGGAAATAAACTTCTAAATAAGAAACTCTCACAGCTGTATAACAGCTCCATTTAATAAAGTATAGAGAGAACATCATGAAAACTCCTGCTTTGTGCAATTTGTGAGTGTGTGTGCACGTGTGTCTGTCTGTGTCTTTTTCCTCATCTAATTTCATCTGCGAGACTGTCCCTAGAGGACAAGAAAAGAGAGAACCAATTATATCCAGAGGCTGGTTTCTCCAAAATGAAGGCATCTGTTCCATGCCAATGACTTCCACATGGAAGAAAAACAGAACTTTGAAGGCATCTGTGTTCATGGTTGACAGTCACAGATCTTAAGGTCTACTGTAATTGCCCAGCTGCAAACATGATTTGGTTGCTGCTGCTGTTGTCAGCTGATCTCATCACACACAAAAAAGAAGAGAACTTATGCCCTTAAAAAAATAAAAATCAGTTACTATTATAGAATCCTGATACCTCCTTCCCTTAGGATGGAAGTGCTGTACTTTTAATGGTGCAGCTGCTTTTCTTGGTAGAAATTAAGTGTAAGGAGTATTTCAATAAAATAGGAAAATTATTTTATTGCACAGAATGTCTGCCTAGATACACTACTCTTAAATTTACAAGATGCTTGTCATCTGCTAGTGTTTCACTGTGGCACTTCATAAGCTTTATTCAGAGACCAACCACTTAAACCTGCAACTGACCTTACTTAGACAAATAGTCTTAATAAGATCAGTAAGACTGCTCACCTGAAGCAGCACCTTGGGATTTCACTCCAAATTTATAAAAACTTCAAAAAACTGATATGATCTTCATTATTTAAATCATACCACTTTCAATAACAACAGACACTTTACAAAAGATTTTTTTAAATGCAATTTACTAGTTGTGCAAAGTCAGCCTATACTGAACCTACTATTTGTAGAGGTTTACACAACAATGCTGTCACTCTTCACTATTAAAAACTGAACAAAGAATAAACAAAAGCTACATCAAGGAGAGGTAGCTTTGCAAAATATCAAGACTATGCTGAAATTTCAAAAGCTTGGGTACACAGCACTGAAAAGTACTTCAAGATCTAATATTAATAATGCAGTTACAACTAAAAATAATCAAAACCTGAATAGCATGAAAATGAAATATATTTACATGCTGTAATTTCCATTTACCATATAATAAGGTTTGTGGTTCCAGCAAGTATTTAACAGTAAGGGAAGAAAGACTTTTTTTCATCCTTTTGCTCAAGTTGTTAATATAATCCTGGACCCTAAAATTCCACCTGCTCAAGATAAGGGATATTGTTTCTTTTCTCATCATTCAGCTAGGAACTCTGTATTCAGGGGAATCCAGTTTGCAAGAGAGGATATGCCCTGCAGCACATGTGAAATTTTAAGGCCTGATTTCAGACTTAGAACAAAATTTGGCATGGATTTTACCAGAATCACGACTGGGCCCTTTACCATCACATACCAGAACTGATAGATGCAAATAACCAATTCTGTCTTTAGAATTGTGTTTACTGTAACTGTACAAACATTTTTCTGGAATCTGCCAGACCCCGTGGCTTACTCAAAAGTACTTCTAAAGCATTTGAATGTAAAACTTGAAACCCTAAACCCTACTGAAGTTAACAGGGGTCACCCAAAATGCTGGAAGTATGTATTATCCCCAATATCACAGGAAGTCCAGTGTAAACAATTCAATGCATGGCTCACTTATTTTCCATCAAGATACTAGCTTATCTTTAACTAGCCTAAGAAAATATTGGTAGTGTTGAAGTGACATTGCAGCCATGCTAAACCAGAAATTATGCAAGAGGCAATAACTGTTGTGGGTGAAATCTTTTATTGGACCAACTGCATGGGTGGGATAGACTTAGAAAAATTTCCAGGTCACCTGTTGAAGAATATTTTGCATTCAAAATCTTGTCTAAGTCTATCCCAATCACACAGTTGGTCCAATAAAACATTTTACCGACAACTATCATTGCCTCCTAAAAAACTGAGCATTCATAGCAAAAGGATGGGAGGGGAAGAGGGTGGGAAGGGGGTTCCTCATCTAAGGTCTAATCTGGATCCGAACTCTAAATCAATCCAGAATATTAATAAAAAGATTGAGAGAGAAGGCAGGTAGAAAGAGGGGTAGTTTAGTAGTTTAGATCCAAAAATATATTTAGGCACATAATTAACTTGTGTATTTAGGAACATAATCAATTTGGTGCCTAAATTCTCATTGTTTTTGACTGGAGTTTAGCACCTAAATATCTTTGAGGATTGGGGCCTAAAGATCTTAACTGCAACATCAACGTACTTTGCTGACCTAGCCACCTGAATCTGCTTGTCACCGAGCACATAAAGTATGTATAA
This sequence comes from Crocodylus siamensis, assembly GCF_052110815.1. Taxonomy (NCBI): domain Eukaryota; kingdom Metazoa; phylum Chordata; order Crocodylia; family Crocodylidae; genus Crocodylus; species Crocodylus siamensis. The sequence goes on from NC_143397.1 coordinate 216,034,287, forward strand.
AACTCAGCTAAATTTTCAGTGCTGAGAAATTAAGCTCAGCACTAGAATTTTTGCCTTGTTCACCTACAAAATGTTTGACCCTGGGTAGAAGATACGTTTCCAGCATTCAAAGGTTTGCCAACAATCTTTAGAAATAATTAATAGTATGGTCATGAAACAGCCTTTGCTTAATGCCTTCTAAAAGTCTTTGATTCCACTCACTAAAATACTTTCTATAACATTACCCTTAAATACTTCTAGCAATGCCACCATAACACACACACACACACACACACACACACACAACATCCTGGCACCAGTGTCCTTTGATAGCACACCCTCAGGTGCCATTACCCATAACCTAGTTGGCAGCTGTTTGGGGTTCCTGGCACTAGTATGCCTTCATCTCTTTGGCAACAAACTCCACCTGGATGTCAGGAGAAACACTCTGTTGGACCACCTTCCCAAATAGCCTTTGCAGTAGCATCATTCAGTCTGTCTTGCAGCATTGTAATCATCTCATTTGCTGGCATTGGTTCTATACACTCCCTGGCAATGCTCAAACTGGTCAGTGGCAGCTCACTTCTTGAACTTGTCTAGCACAAGTGTTGTTAAATGTTAGCATAATAGTTTTGAAGAGAAATTTTATGACAATATCCTAGCCACTCAACTTAGTTATTAACGTACTCCTTGGTTTCAAATTTCATTTTATTTCAATATACTGACATGACAATTGAGCCAATCAGAAGGAAAAACACAGCAGAAGAATCTTAACCAATTTGACCCTTTACAGAAAGAGCATTAAACTTTGGCATTACTGGGAGGTGCACACACACACGTGCATACACACACACACACTGTCTCTCCCCCTCAATAGTCTAACTTGTCATGAAGTGATGAAACAGCAGTTTAATTTTGCTGCTCTGAGGCAAAGGAAGGAATGTTATACAGAACAGGAAGTATGCAAGCAAAGAGTCTATTGTGGACAGTCATTTTGACCTAGCAAACTGAAACATGACCTTTGAGCCACCTCCTATGGAGACAACTGTGTGGTCATCATCGGTCATTAAAGAAAGGTGGCCTTAAATACAATGAATCATGAAAGAAACCTATTCTATGGAAATAACTATTACTTATGTGAATTATATATTAACAGTCAGATAGGTAGACAAATTTAAGCTTCCTGCAGCTACTGTACAACTGATACTGGTTATAGAGCTACCTCAGTAGGCAGTGGTCAAAATTTGTAATATCTACTCTTTAGTTCTCATTGAAAGCATGTTTTTAACCATGTCACTAAAAAAGGAAGGATTGGCTTATTATAGTCTACATATTTTACCTAACTGAAAAGTGATGTTGAATCAGATGTCTCCTTAAAATAAGAGATAAATCAAACACGTTATGACAAGTGAGTATATGGCAAATAAGCTGCTATTGGGAGCCTGCAGTAATACTGCTGGCTGGAACTACTGTCTTTCTGTATTTGTTTGTGCCTAGTGTCAATCATACCTCTGAATGATGATGGACTTCAAATGATAAGGTAGAAAATGGGCAACAGAAAAATGTAATCTTAGTCATCATAATGCCATGGACCAGCCAATTATAAAAATAGATGCTTAATATCTTAAAATCTGGATATGAACATGTAATATTCCATATATCCATGAAACCTCTTCATCCCAAAGTATCTTCAGCTGCTTTACAGAAATTGAAATACAAACATTGAGAGTTTACACAAATCACCAGAATGGAGTAATTTCTGGAGTAAAATATGGAAACATTTTTTAAAATAGTGAGGTGTTCCTTCTTTCAGGAGGAAGGGAGTGCACTTTGTTGAAGCTGTTGAAGAAATGTAGATACACTAAGGCAAGCCCCAGTTTGTCTCACCCCCTACTGCTATGAAAAGTACCATGAAATGGTATGACCAAAGCACCTTGCTTTTAAATCCCTTCTGAAAGACAGCATCTTCACTATCACACTATGTTGAGGCATTAATTTTGTAATGTCTCAAAGTAACTTAGTTCTATGCACTTACTAAGTACTCCTATTTAAGCCATTATTTGGTCATCCATCCAAACATAAAACAAATCAAGTCATGCTTAGCCGTGGTATGTTATTGTCAGATATTTATAATAAATTAGTAAATTTATCATAAAGCTGCAGACCTTCAGGCTTCATGGTCTTGCAGTTCTCCACTTCTTGCTCCATGCATTCCTGTCTGTAACCAGGCATGTTAAATACTAGGGAAGGTGGGACCTGAAGGAGTTAGATCTATTGAGGGTGGGGGCAGGGAGATAAGGTTTGTATTTAGAAGCAGGTTTGGTTCTGCTGGCTGTCAGATATGTGTGGAAGGTATTTAATTTTAGTTTTTGTAATGTATAAGGAATAAGTAGTGCTTTTGATCAGTGTGACTTTTACAATGCATAAAAATCTAAATAATATTGACCTACATCATTCACCATAAAGGCAGTGGACATGCATGCGCACGCATACAAGTGCAAGCCATAAAAAATATGCAGAGGACATCCAGCCACAATCGCACAGATACTACCCTCGCACAAAATCCATTTTGTATTTACCATCCAGTGAGCCTTATTTTCAACGGATCCAAAGAAAGCATATTCTTTAATCTGACTGCTGATGTAGTAGTTAGTGTTAATGGACACATATTAGAATTTGTGCATCTTATATCTCATCAGTCTTCTGCAGATTTATTGTTTAAACTGTATTTAGTCACATTTATTTTAGGTAAAATTAGATGGTTTTCAGAACAGAATAAAGGATCAGAACATAGGGCACTACCGGGTTTTAACTGTTGCTGATCTACGGATCAGTTTGTAACCCTGTATGAGTTGCTTCAATCTGAGTAAAAATCAGTCTAAAACCAAATTGAAGCAAAACCAGAAACCTTCTTTCCATGTATACCTAGAAACTGAGTTCCTAGCTAATAGATCAGAATTCAACAACTACAATCTATTTTAACATTAAAGCCCGGAGAAGGTATGTATTGTTCTCTGTAATTCTCTATGATGCACCTGCTACAAAATAAAGTAGCAAGTGAAAAATCTCTCATTTTGCCCTGCATATATTTGCATATAATATTTGCACAGACCTTCTGTATGGGTAACAGTGAATTATCACTTTTTTATTAAAGACTTTTTATAAAACACTTTTCATCAGATGAAAAAACAAACAACCCCCCCCCCAAAAAAAACACCAAAACAAAACAAATTAAAGGAAGAGTATTTTTGCCGCTTGAAAATGCCTGGTGAAATATTCACCTCACCAATGCAGCACTTCCCATGTTAATAAAACTCATTTGATTAGCAGTACTACCGAAGCAAACATTTTTGTATATAAGCACTCAAGCATGATTTAATCATTTTATTTCAGCTTGGAAAAGAGTTGCTCTGAAAGCCCCATTAGCTAAAACATCTTTGATTAGCTTAAACTTATATTTGCAGGTACACCAAGAGTGAAATAAGCCAAAAGATACTCTGTGCTTTCTTAAATATCCTTAATTTTGCATACAATCTATCCACAATGAGTAAAAACTGTATTGTTGGGACAGGTAAGTAATAAATACTGGTGATTTCAAACAATGACTATATGCTTTTTGCAAATAACATTTTATTCTCCGAGTTAAATCCCTTTACCAATATACTGATATCTAGTTACCAATACCATTTTTATATTCCAAAAAGATAAGGCCCTAATTGTATAATGCCATTTTTATCTGCACAAGATAAAAGTGCCAATAAACAAAAATGCACATTAGGCAGGAGATTTTTCAGAATAGATTTTTTTTAAATAACCCACTTGCATTAACAAAAGATTGCAGTGGCTTCCAAATTATAGGGTGTTATTTTTAGTGGAAGTAGTTCAATATTCATATTGGAGCAGATGTAGCAGTTTAACAAAACAGCTCTTCAAATCCTGCACAAATTGAAAACAGGAAAACTGATTGCATTTTCTCTTATCACTTTCCTTTTCTGAATTGACACTTTTGGCCTTCTGAAAATTTACACATGGCTTTCATCTCAACAGCACCTGCTGATCAAACAGAAACCTAACATTTTCATGAAAATGGTATACAGGACTAGTTTTCTTTTTACCATCTTAAAGGGCATCAGCAGTCCACTTGATGGCAACAATTGTTGTGTAGATGGCATACTCAGAATACATTTTCTTTAAACTTACTTTTAAAAATGAGTTAAATCACTAGTGGCTCTTTCATATTAGCTCTTTGCATTAAATTAATTTCTGTCTCCACATCTGCCTAACATTGATGGGCTTCATTCTGTAGCCAGCTCGATTTTACCGCGTATACAAGACTTTAAAGTAACATGATACAGTCTCCATTACAAATATATGTATTTGTAGGTATGTGCATGCATACTTGTATAAATATATATACACAAGAATAAATATATGCACACATTCAAACACATATCTAATGAGTAAAACCAGAAGGAAAATCTAATTCTATGTTTATATCTTTTTCTCCCTTAGCATAAGAGAAGGATGGGGTGGAAAATCCAAACTGAACGCATTTTAAAATTCTCCTTTGTTTTCTTACATAATCTACATATCAGGTATAGATCTAGCAGGTGCCTTGGAGCTCAAGTACCAAGGCTGTAGTGAACAGATGTCATCATAGACTAATATGGTGAGCATCTAAATTACAGTCAGCCATTCAGTTCAAATATACCTGGGTGCTTGATGCAAAAGTTTAAAAGTGTCTGCTCTTGTATGTAAAATATGAAAGATAAGTACCTGCTTCTAAGCCCCTAAACTCTGAAGTGCAGCAGCAGGTAACAAGAACAATCTTCCCTCGTACATAATTCTAGGTGTAATTAAAGATGCTCCTAAGACCTGCTATGTGTCATTTCCTTAACTGATAGAGCCCTAACCCTTCTGAAATACCCTGCTGCCATCCATTACCATTCTGCTTCAGTGATAAGGTAACCTAAAGGCAGAGATGACATACAGTAATATATGTGCCACTCTAGCCAGTTGGTTTGTGAATTTTAGTGTTTCATCATGCTCACTGAGGCAATCGCAAACCTGAAATGTCAATATGTTCAGTCAATGGAAGTAAAATAATGGGACTCTATTGTCTTACCCTATCGATCTGATGCTGTCAACAAGGATACATGCCCCCTCCTGCCTCCACCCCCACCTTTAAACAAATTTTAATTAGGCTTTTAGTTACTAGATCATATATATCTACACAAACACTTGACAAAGTGAAACAGCAACAGAAATTTTTAAATCATATATATATTTGAAATACAATACAAAAAAAAAGTCACACCAAATAGGAACATTTCTAAACCACCCACACATGTGCAAACACATCCATACAGTTTAGATTAATGCTCATACCAGTATCAGGTTATATTAAACTGATGATGAAGAATCCAAATCAATTATCTGCTATCCAGCATTTACAAACACATATTTAATTGCCTAGGATGTGACTTCATCTTTTGCAAAGTTGAGACATGTCCAATTAAACAAATTAGATATTTAAACATATAAATAAATAAATAAATACAGTGTTTCCTATTCAAAATGTGCATGGCAACAATGATCTGCCCTTCCCTCTCCCAAGAAAGGCACATTTGGAGTTTTCAAAAAATACAAAAATCTGACATCTGATTGAAACCCAAGAGCATGTTATTTATTTCTTGTTGGGGTCCACTTTACGAAAGCATCAGCAGGCAGAGACGCACAAAAAAGCTGCTCTTCTTTCCAACCAGAAGTGGTCTGTGTGTGTTGGGGGGGGGGGTAAGTAGGAGGGAGATAAAACATTCAAGTCACTCAAAATCAATCAGAAGCTTCAGTGGCTCTCTCCCTGAAGAGAGCCTATTTTCTACCTATTCTCACCTAATAAAATAGCTAATCAAGTCGTTATGCTGCTGATTTTCCTCCTCCATCTAATGGTTTTAAAGTCGAGTCAATAAATAATCTATTGTTCACCAGCTTCCCCCCTCCGCCCCCTTTCTCTCAGTTTATCGCCTTTCCCTAAACCCATTCAGACCCGGCCAAACTAAACCCAATTAGAGATAAGGCCCCTTTTTGGGGGTTAATCTCACCTTCCTGAGTCCTGTTTGAATAGCAGAGGTGATGGGAGATAGCGTCAAGGCCAGGACTGATGCCTCCTAGCCCCACTCACAACAAAAGGCAGATCCCTTCTCTCTCCAGGCTAATCTTTAAATGTAAATTCTCCGCCAGCTAAGAGGAGAAGATAAGAGGTTACATCTTCACTTCTCCGGGCTCTTATCGACTTCTGCATCGTTCAGAGAGATTGGTGGAGTGGGAGGGAGGGAGGGGGCAGAGAAGAGAGTCCCCCCCCTTCCCAAAAATGCAATGCAGGGAGATTACCTTCTGGCGGAGGAGAGAGCAGGCGGCAGCAGCAACACGGCCGGGGCTTTGTATTCATTAAACACACATCGCAGCTTATCTGAAGTCAAAGGCTTGTCAGGATGGCACATTGTGTGCGCGCGAGAGGGAGAGAGGAAGGCAGCGTGCATCGGGGCGATTACAATATCAGGCTGGCCCAGATGGAGGCAGGAAAATAAACAGGGGGGGGTGAGAGAGACGGGCAGGGAGAGGAGCTGCTGCTGAGGGGCCTCGTGGGACCACACTCCCCTCAGCATCAGTGCGGGGCGGGCTGTGGAGCAGGGATGCTCCCACCTGACAGCCCAAGACCCACCACCTGGAGGACCGGGTCTTCACCTGCCTGGGGAGCTGGAGGCGCCCGCTCCCTCTCTGAAGGCCTGCCAAACAAGACTTGTGTGCCTGCTTGAAGTGCTGAGAGTGTCAAACCGGGGATTCATCCCCCACGCCCCCCCCACCTCAGTACAAAGGATGAATTCTTATTTTGACACTCTCAGCACTTCAAACAGGCACACGCATCCTGTGCCTCAGTCGCTGAAGCATTACTCACGCTGTCCTAGCGCAAGCCCCCTTGGGACTGCCCAAGCAACTTCAATTCTTGCGCTAACCCAAAGCGGGTGCTTTCCATCCAAGAAAACACCTTGCCTGTGACTCCTCCGGAGTTTGCACATATTCCCGCTCCGCTGCTAGCGTACAAGTAGCGTGGAGGCTAACATACCAATGTGCTCGCTGAATATTTTTATTGTTCCCAGTTTGGTTGGTGCATACATAACTGTTCACACTTCTCAGTACAGAAGTTGCCTGCACTGACTATGCATCTATGGCATTCATCTCCCAAAAGGAACAGCGAACATGACTTTGTCCTCTACCCAATGCATCGACTTCCTTGGAGAGCTATGCCCAGGCTTTGTTTTAATTTTTAAAAACCTGACTGGGACATGATCAGGTATGGAAACTGGAAGCTATTGTAACCCTGGCATGAATGAAGATAAACTGGCAAGAATCCCTGTACAAAGAGCAGATTGTTAAACTAGTTTTCACATTCAGGTTTAAAAATAAGATAGTTTTCTCTCATAATGATAATCATCTAGGTTTAAGGAAGTTTGCTGCTCTTGAATGACTGGGAAGCAGCAAAATGAAGGCTGAGCTCAGGACAATGACAGCACAGTGGAGTGAGGCAGGCATTGTTTAGCCGAGCACCCATTCCAGAATTGCTTGGCCAAAATAGCAGAGTTTTTCCACAAGAAAAGAAAAAAAGGGAATTTGACACGTAATACAAAGTGAAAAGCAGAACCTAGATGGGGGAAGGGTGTGTGTGTGTGAAAATCGTGTCACTGCAATGAATGTCAGATAAAAAGGGGTCTGTCACAAATCCTCCACTAATCCAATAATGTGAAAACCTCTTGGTATCAATGAGACAGAGCACAAGGTAATTTTTTTTTTGTTCTTCATACACTGTTCTGGCTACATATTTAGTCCGAGAAAGAAAACAATTTAGCAATTTTTTCCTATCACAAAGGGCATTTCACTCCACAGCAAAAATAATATGTGAAGTTTACGTGTGAAATTTACCACCTGTCTAAGTCTGTTTTGTACTCTCTCAAAAAAAGCCACCTTTCCCCCCACCTACAATAGTTGTCAGTTGTGTGACAACCATATTTAGAAGTAATCAGACAAGCCAAATGAAAAGTTAGTCAACTCATTTGAAACACAAGACTTCAGCTACCAATGTGTTCTAAGAGAAGTTAATTAAATTAATTCAATCTGCCAGGTACCAATGAATTTTCTACCAGCAGATGTTCTCTCAAAATACTATCTAAAAATAAAAGGGTGCTCTATTTTGGAAATTCTGGCTTTTTTTCTGCACTATAATGTACCATGTACTAAATTAAGCTCTGTCAATTCATTTTTGCCACAAATACAATATATGCTTTGTATATACAGTGGCATGTCTGCCAAGCAATTTAACTACAAGAGATGCACAATTTTCTGATGACAAAAATCTAAGTTCCTTTTGAAAGTAATAATTTGCTGTGCAAATACTCGCATTTAAAAATAAAGCTGCATTTAACATTGATATAAATACAATCAGAGTATAAGTGTATAACAGAAGCGGCTTTCCATAATCACAGCTGTCTCAAAGTCCATCCTGGAGGGTAGAAATCTTAATTTGAACAGACTCTCTGTTAATAATGGGTTACCTTCCCATAAAGCATAAAGTCCAGGTGCCCCAGGCAGATAAGTTTTGCAGCATTCAAATAGATAAAAATCTTACATTTTCTTTCTTGCACTGAATATGGGAATTCTAGTGTGCTATAATGTGAGAATTCCGACATATAACTATTATGGCATAATATCTCATAGCTCAGCTTGCCATTACTTCACTTGTAATTCTTATGTTAATTATGTTCATAATTACTATAAACAGATGTGGTAGAAATTCATGTGACCTTTCAATGCAGAATGCATTTCTCACTCCTTTCACTGTATCTTAGCTCATGCACTAAAGGAAAATATGGAGTAAGGAGTGATTTTGACAAGCTGTGTGCGTGTATAGTACAATTTTTAAAGAAAGCACGCATTTCTCAAATACTTCAGTCAGAGGACCTTCTATATGCCAGTACATTAAAATGAAAATTAAACAAAAAGTTTATTCTGAAATATACTCTGAAAGCCCATGCTTTAAAGAAATATTTTGACTAAATTGAGTTAAACCCATAATTGAAGCCTGGAATATAAATGGGGCTCTACAGTTTTATTCAGTACCTTTGTTAATGCAGCAGTATTCTGCTTTACAGCTACAAGTGCATGACAGTCATACAGCAATTTATTTTACTCACAACCCAGCCATCACCGTCTGTACACAAAACACATCTACAATAAAATCACTATGGATTTCATTAGCAGAAAGCCTACTCAAATTTCATTTCTTTGGCCCTAATCTATAATTAGTGTGGACAGACAGGTGCAAACCCTTCTCTTATCCAGATGGCTACTGGAAATGGTGCAAAATAGCTCCTTCTGTTTAAACAACATACAGATAACCTGCTCTGCTCTTATCACTTACAATTACCTCCATTATACTGAACTAATGTTTACTTTAATAAAATGCCCACTGTTCTTTAAACATTATTTAGAAACTTTTATATTGATGGCAGAAAAAAAATGAAGATGGCAATCAATGTCTTTCACATTAAAGCTATCATTTATTCTGAAATCAAATTTCCCTTTTAAAAATAACTTTGATTTAACATTTGCTGGTCATTTTGCCTGGTATACAAAAGTAACGCATTGTATTTGGCAGCATGCAGATTTCAGAACAAAGTATTAATATAGTATAAACAAGAAAGAGCAATTATAAAAATTATTATAAAAATGTATTCAAAGTATAAAATTTAATGTACCAAAGCAACAAGCTTTTTGCTAAAGTTTGTTTTAAAAACTTTTCATTAGGCTCTATGCTTGTGAAAATGGGATTAAGTAATTTCAAACTAGACCTATTCTTTTAGAGACTAAATTTTACTTCATTATACCCAACCCTAATGTCAACACTTGTTTAAACTCCTACCAATATCTGTAGCTAGTTACTAGATAAAAAACATTTGAAGCATACAGGACAGTACTAACTAAAGGGACAAGTTTTTGTACCGAGTCAGATTTAAAAGGAATTCCGTCTACGTGCCTTTAACCAAACCATGAGAAATAACCTTTACATAATGGCAAGTTCATGTTTTATTTCAGCTAATAAGGCTTCTTGATCTTTGCATGACAACTTAAGTTTCCACAGAACAAAGAACAAGGTTTCTTTTTTAAAAAACATTTAAGATGTAAAACCCCTGAAATAGCAAGCAACCTATCCTTTTCCGGGTAGCTCAAGATTTAACAGTAATGGACTGTGGCAAGTGTATTTGAAAGAGGAAAATGACAATTGCAACTCTCATGCCTCCCTCACTCCCAATGCAAATACTGGAGATGCCAATTTTTCTAGAGTGCCTAGCTATGAAGAGCTATGCAGTTTGCACAGTACCTCAGTGAAGTAGGCTTTGTACTCAATGCCTGTCAGCTGAAGTTCATTTCAGAAAAGTGGGAAACAGGATTTGACAAGAAAGAATGTCCTGAACTGACTAGCCACTGACCAGCACTCCAGGTGGAGCTATTTTTTCTCTTTTCTTTATAAACAATGCTTTCAGCATGAAACTCCATCTTCACATAGGCATACGAAGTGTTAAGTCTATACCGATGAGATGCAGGGTGATGTTTTACTGGTCTGTTATTTAGGCAAATATTGAGTTAACATTAAGGTGCTCAAAATGGCAGAGGGCAATGTTTTACTTTAAAAGATTTTGGAAAGTATTTAAAAGCTTGAAGCCTATGAAGAAAAACAACTTGTGTAGCAGTTGCCAGCAAGCAGTGACCTAACACTGCTGTCTGCATTCCATTACAAACAGAATGTTTCTTGTCTGTTAGAACATTTTAATAGTTCACGAACAAAGCAGCGCTAGGTATTCTTGCAAGCACTACGGCAGAGATTCTCCTTAAGAAGTATTCTTCTCTTAAATACTTCTTGTCTGGTTTCAGCCTGCCAGATATTACCAGATTTTTTTTTCACTTGCACTTCTGTATAGTTGAGCTACAAACTGTACTTGCGGGTGTCGGGGAACTGATACATACACCAGAGTGATAATATTTCTTTTTACAGGCTCAAACTTAAGAAGCTGATCACAGAAATTCTTAATAATCAAATAACTTCTTTAAAAAGCTTAATGATGAGATACTAGCAAGATAACTCACCACCATGTAGCTATTACACAATAAAATGTTTATACTGTGCAGATATAAGGAAAGCTACTATCACATCTTCTCCATATTTTTTCTTTTCAAGGGAAGCCCTAGACATTCATGGTTCCAAAACCATGAACATGTAAATAAGGTACACTAACTTTCTTAACATATACCCAAACTGAAGGAAATTCCCTAATCATATTGGATTTCCTAAGGAAATTTTCCCAGAATAAACTGAATGATGTTTTCAGGCTTCACTGATGGTTGAGCATCAGTTTTAACCAGTTTGACCATCTCTCTTCACCAGATGCACTAAAACTTTTCATACAAAGCCATAACAGAAGACCTGGGTATAAATTTAAAAGCTGCAGAAATCTAAAAATGTCTTTCATCTCAGTTGGGATAAACCCCTTGCCTCAACCTATTATGGTTAATAAAAACAAAGCTGCTTATTTAAACTTTGCATTGTACTGTCAGGATGTGAAACTGGAGAAGGGAATACATGGTCCTAGTAGAAATATTCAGTAAGTTATCCTCACCCCTAACTCTAACATACTGTATTTAGAAATATGATCATTATGTTCCTAATTAAATACACAAAAAGATAAAGCTTTTTAGAAGACCTGCAACATTTGTGCATGTGCTAATATAAGTAGCGAAAAAAAGTCAACACCGATTAGTTGGTCCAAAAATGGAAAAAAAAATCCTGCTTTGGTCAGCAACTTGGACCACCATCAGGGGATAAATCAATTTGCAGCAGCTGTGGACAGCCATTTAAGTCTAGGGCCTGAACAGATTAATTAGAGGAAGCGATGTTAAAAGTTAAAGGGGTCAGAGTTACATTAAGTACATGAATTTTTGCTAGAGCAAACCCCTAGTGCTACATTCCAAGACACAGAAGACATCCTTTTTCAGTCAATGGTATCCATGTAGGCTCATGTTTGGCACTTGCCACATTTTTGCAGAAGATAACACAATACTGATGTTTCAGACCGATTACTTTCAGAGAGGACAGACCTAGTTTTCCCCACATGTAGACCATAACAAACCAGTAGTGATTTTTGTATCACCTTTTTGTAGCCTATTTTCAAGGTAGGAATAATAACAATTCAAAGATTGGCAACTATGCATTATGTGAACAACCAAAAATTAAAAAAAGATCACTTTCAATGTTGTTATGGCTTACAATGGCAAACTTCTCTGACTTCACAGAAGAATTGCTAGTAACTGCTCATTTTACCGGGCTCCCACATTTGAGTGATTTATGGACATAATCTGAACTTCAAAATCTCACACTAGCATCAGTTGGATAAAATAATCGGTTTTGCAATATCTGATTCAATGTAACAGAGAGAGAAGAAAGATGTAAAGGTACAATTAGTGCCGGGGGGATTGGTACAGGGCATGTGTCTCCTGAAATGCAGGGTTGGTATGCAACGATAACCCTTTGTGTTTTTAATATTAGAGTAGAGCCCTGACTTCTGCTATCCCTAGTCCATTTAATCTGTGGATGTTCACAGCTGCTACAAATTGATTTATCCAAGGCTGGCGACTAGGACTCCTGTCTAAAAATAGCCAGATAGGAACTTTTCGGTGGGGGCGTAGGAGGATGTTTGAATCGGTCTCTACCTCCTTCCTTCCCACCCCCTCGCTTCAACTTCGGAGCGCGTTTACACGCTGACATTCTGCCTCTTTTCTGGTAGAAAAGAATTTCATTACGTGCCAGGATTCCTCCTCTTTCTATTTCTTTATGTAATTCTGAATGACAAGAAGGCACAGCCGTGCAGTACCGATTTTAGAGTCAATTAACAGACAGCGGAGTCTTCTCAACAGGGAATAATAATAACTCAAATGAGGTTGCAAAAGCCCCCCCCCGCCCTCCGCTCAACTCTTCTGTTTCAGACTCCTTGCGACTTCATCCCTCCCGGCTGGACTCGGAGCTCTCAGGCTCCTGGGAGGGTGAAGGGTTTCGCCTGGTTAGAGACGAGCGGGCTGGGATCGAGTCCTTTGGACCGGCCACCAAACGAGCACCACCAAACTGCGGCAGGGTTTCGGGCGCCTGCCTCGTTTGAAGGGCGCGGATCTGTTTGCAAGATCGCAGCGCAGCGGAAATAGGACGGGCACTGCCAGAACTGGGTTTCCTTGCAAAAAAAAGCCTGGAGTGATGCTGCCAGCACGACAGCATCCCAGGATTGGGGGGGGGAGAAAAACAAGTCACCAGAAGGATGCCAGATCACGCTGGTGAGGCCCTGTGATCCGGGGAAAGGAAGGGGGGTGGGGAGCAAATCCTAAATGGAGACAGGGTCACTGGGATCCGGCAGATGAGAAGAGCATTTGCTTTCTAAGCTGCTTTCCCTGCGAAGCCGGCTGTTTGTTTGTTCTTTGCTTTTGCCCTTTGAGCAATGCTGAGCGCAGAGCCGCCTCCCCAGCCCGGCACCGTGCCCGCAGCAGCCCCGCTCCCCGCTTCAGCCACGAGCCCCTTTAGCTACAACCATCCTCCAAGACTAAGAGGGGGATCCAGCCTCCCTAGCCCGCCCCGGGGCTCCCGTCCCCTCCTCGGTACTTACACTGAAAAGGACCGGAGATTCCCACCATTCGCCACAGGCTGTGAGCTGCAAATAAAAGTTCCCGTCCTCCTCGGGGGAGACCCGACAGCCCAGGCTGCTGGAGGGGAAAGGGAGTGGGAGAGGGGAGAGGCAGTGCAAGGCAGCTTCCCTTCCCAGTCCAGATGATCCAAGTCAACGCGAGGCGAGGAGGAACTCCAGCTGCTGGGAAAGGAGGATCAATGCGAGAGAGACGAGTTGTTCCAAGAGAAAGGAGAAGAACCAAAAATAAAGCAAAGTCTCCAAATAGGGATACTGAATGCCCAGGTCCTTTGCTGCTGCTGCCGCTGCTGCTGCTGCTGCTGCAGACAAATGTGGTCTGGAGTCCAGAGAAGGGGTAGTGTCAGGGGTGGTGTTGCTGTGTCTCTCTCTAAGAAGGCGATGCATAGATTTGCAGGGCTGCCTTGTCTCTGCCTTGGGAAAGAAGCTCCATGCAGTGTCTGTGCAGATCCGCCCGCAGAAAGACTCCGCTGCGCCTGTGTCTCCCTCTGCTACCAGCCACCTCTCAAGTCAAACAGCATACTGCAAGCAGCCGGCCCGGCTCCGCTACCCAGGTGCAGGGGGGGAGGGCTTAAAGCAGTGGGAGGTGATAGAGGTAGGAGACATCTGTGTCGTGAGGAGGTTAGTGGGGGTCAAGTATATGTTAACAATAGGCAAGCACAGTCCCTCTTGGGCAGTCTGCCTACTCTTTCTTTCTCTCTCTCTCTCTTTTACTGGGTGGACATGTAACTTGCTCCCTAATGATGCCTTCCCAAGACTGCCTGCTTTAAGAGTCCAGACTGCCCTGCAGTAACCCAAGACAAACACTTTCCCTAGCCATCTGGAGAGCTCCTGGCTTCTCTGCCTGTATCTCATCACTGTCTGAAGAGACAGCACTGCTAGAAATCAAGCCACTCTCAGATCTACTCTCTAATCCCCTTCTGTTAGCTGATTTTTCAGTCAGACTATTTGCTTTCGCATTAGATAATAGCCTTAGAGAAAACAATTATCATTTTCTTTTTTCTTTTGTTTTCACTCTTTCCAGAGTACAGTATCCAGGAAGGCCCCTCTTTCTTTTTTAAGAAAGACATAGTCTTTCATGTCTTTCAAAATCCTTGTGCAATTTCATACTTTCTAGAAAGGGGCATTCTGGATTCATCCAGGAGTAAAAACAGAATCACAGCCACCTCAAAAGTGAAGATGCATTACAATAATCTACGCTTAAGCAATACTAAATGTAGAGGTCAAATGTTGGATAAGCATTTCAAACAAGTCTTCTATAGACTTTCTGACAAAGAAAGAACTCCACTTTTAACTTCCTGTGAGACAATATCATAGTCAGTCACTCAAGCCGCACAATACTTTTGATTTTGGTCTCATTTTGACACCTTTTGTACTTATCTCAACTGCATGTATGCCTGTGATCCAAATCAGTATAAAAACAACATCCTTTTGAAATACTGAACACACATTCATATTTCAAAGGGGGGAAAAAAGGAAATCTCATAGTTACCATACAGGCTGGGAAAGTTTCAACAATTCTAATTTAAACTTTGTTGCAAAACATTCTGTAAGTTTAATTTAACTTTCCTGAAACATCTAATGTTAAGTCTTTACTTAACTGAGGTGTCAACCACTAGTAGAATGGTATGTCAATGTTCAGTATTCGCCACCGTATCCAAAAACTATTTCCCTGATCTTGTAAGTGGGTCTGTGCTTAATTCTAAACATATATGGCAAGTCCACTGAAGTCATTATAACTATGTGCCTGCTTAAAAATAAGCATATACATTTTCAAAATTGGTACCAATGAATAATGTGTGTCCACATCTGTTATGTCCTTTTAAAAATTCATATATTTATAAAAATACCTTCATAGTGGAGATAATCCTGACCTTTTTACAGCTATTAAGAGGCCAGGGTAATGAACAGCTTAATATTTGATAACATGGGATTAGATGTTATCTGAACATTTTGTTGAAATAAATTAAGATTCCAGGAACATAAGTTATCACACATTTTTGTCCACTATTATTTTAGTTTATACCATTTATTAAATGGTTAAAATCTGTCACTGTTTTCTAAATTAAAAACTATCATTTACTGCAAACATTTGAAGAATCAAAACAGGTGTTCGCAGAATCTTTCAGTGCCTCTCTGTATTTTAAAGCTATCTAAAAGCAGAAAATATTAAATACTGTAATCTACAGCAAACACTACTATTCTGCATGTCTATTTACAGGTATTAACTGAACTTCAAAATATTTGTCATATAGGTATCCACATCCTGCTTCTCTGTAAAAGGGGCAGCAGGCAGTTTAAGTGACTTGCCAAAGGTCACAAATCAAGTCTGTTGCAGAGTCAAAAATTTAACTTACAAGTCCTTATTTCCACTTCTTTGCTTTAAAAGATAATTATAAGCCCTCCCTGTCAATCTGCATGCACATTCAGATCAAAAGAGTATTTAGGTACTGTCTCCTAAAATAAGGAAAGAAACATCATCTTTTGGAGAAAGCAGGTACTTAGTAAGTCTATAATCTCCTTCCAGCTCTACCAGCAACTACTTTAGTGACGTTGGTTCAAAACATGAGCAGTATAAAGCTTATAGGCTTTCCTTTCTGCTTTGTAAAATGAAGACAAAACAGATTCAAAACATATACAATAACATTTATTGAGGAATACTCACATAGAGGAAAACCCCATTCAGATAGCCAAGTTTGGTAAAAGTAGATGCATGTAAACTAGTTCAGGGCAACCATGGTACCTTCTTAAGAGGTATGTGGGAACAATTCATCAATGTGATTGTCAAAAGCTTATAAAGTATTATTAATATATGGTGAAGTTAATCACCGAAGAATGATTTCTTCCATACTTTTACTGTCACAACATTCACTTTTAACATATTCTTTGCAGAAAAAGGTACTTTTTTAATAATGGAAAGATCAATGTTTTATTTGAAAGAATAATTCATATTTCAGAAAAAAAACCAGAGTGAATTCTCTTAGTAGACACCGCAAATATTGAAGCAGGTGAATAATTTTACACCAAAAGATTTTGCTACACAAGCCAAAGTGCAAATGGCATATCTTATTCAATTCATATGAAAGATTTAAAGTGTGGATCACCATGTAATATTATGCTAGAGAAAAATACGTAGAAGTACAGTAGCACATGGAAACCAAACTGTGAAATACCATGTTAGTGTTACTGTATGACTGCTTTTTGAACATACATAAATTGATTATATGCTTACAGATACTTATAATTTACTTTTTTCAAAGTTTAGTTTTCTTCTGAATAATCTACATGAGAGCACTGATAAGCTCAGAAGAGAGATTTTATGCCAATGTGCTCACCCATCAATATAGCTATCTAGTACTGTTTAAAATAGAAACATAATTTCCCCTCCCACAACTGCTCCTTCCAGTAAACCAAAGTGCTTTGGCCAAGCTTAGCTAATTCAAAACAAAAACCCAAGAGTTAAGACCGTAATGTACCGTACCATGTAATTTCTTCTCAAATAATTGTCCATGAACAATGTTTTGAACTGGTGTAGACCACTGATGGATTCATTTCTCCAGTACAGGCCACTCTACTTCAAAAGGAGTCAGTTCAGTTCCCCCTAAATTCAGGAGAATTGTGACTTTAATTTCAGTGGGAGTTAGACTGGGCTCATAGTGTATGTATTCTGGGTTACTATAGATGCCATGACAAGTACTCATTTTGATTGACTAAAGTAGTAATGCTCATGTAAAACTAAATAGTCAGATAAATTGTAAAACTAGACTTTTGATACCTTTAATTTATGAACCTTTTCCTTAACCACATTTTTCAATTTTTTCTCTAATTTACAAATGTATTTTACACGTTAGTGCAGGCCACACTTCATTTTCATTTCATTCAGCACTACTGCTTTGTGTAGGTCATTCATTCCAAAGGATTACAGTGATAGGGGGACAGTTACATTATTCACAATTATTTTATATGTATTTTATTTGGAAAATCCTACATAACCTATTCAGAATACAGGTTAAATCCTGCCTTGACCAGTGAATACAAATGAAGTTAAAATATTTTTCAGTTTACCCTGGGCTGCACAAATCCTGCCAGCTGTGCCAGATTCAATGAGGAGGGCTGAGCAGAGGCAAAGGGGATGGATGAATTGTTGAATGTGTTTTGCTGCTCCACTGAACAGGGGTAACGGACACCCTGATTGATGCTCACTGATGAAAGCAGAAGAAGAGCATTAGCTGGATAACACCCTCCTAATCTGCAAAGCATGTCCACTAGGTGATGTACGTACTGTGAGCTAACACGTTACCTATCTGTCTCTTTATTTGTATTATTATTTGCTGTTTACTTCTAGCAGTGCCTGAAATGCATTAGGCACATTCCAAACATAAGATAACATGCTATCTAGCCCTAGGGCTAGGGACAGACATTATACATAAACCAGTTTAAGTGATCAGAAACTGGTTTAAACCTGTAACAGAATAGACATTCAGTGCACATAAACCAATCTCAAAACTGGTTTGAGATACAAACCTCTGTGAGTGTGGACCTGCAGGTGCTCTGTGCTCCCACTGCCCCTCTGGGGGAAGGAGGAGGAGGGGGAAAAGTTCCCCCAGCATGGAACAGAGTCTCCCCCTGCCCAGGTGGGGAGGAGTATGGATGATTGCTGCCACCATAGATGGGGGGGGAAGTGCCCCCCCAGTGACCAGTCAGCAATTGTGGGGGGGCTCCCCCTACAGTCAATAGCGCCTACTGGGAAGTGGGTGCAGTGCTCCCAGAAGTGGCCGCAGCACTTCATCCAGCACTCCTGCTCCCTGGCTAACACTTGCAGGGGGGGCACTGGAGCTCCCGCCTGCCACCACCGTTGCCTAAGTGGGGAGCTCAGTGTCAAGGTTGCACATGCACCCCTGTGTACCCCCTACATGCCCCCACTGGAGAGGAGTGGGGGGAAGAGTCATTCTCTGGGGCTGGGCAGCATCCCATAGAGACCCCTCTCCCCACCCCACAGAGGTGGGGGAGAAGCAGAGGGAAATGTCCCCCTCTAGGACAAAGTAGCCTCACAGAGCCCCACTCCCCACCCCACCATGAGGGGAGGAGGAGGTGGAAGAAGAGCCCACTCAGCATCAAACAGGGCCCCCCTCCCAGCCCCACAGCAGTTGGGGAGAGCGAGGAGGAAGAAGAGTTTCCCTCTGGGGCCAGGGAGCCCTGTGTGCCCAGATTTCTCCCAGTTGTCAGGGGGCCATAGGAGTTGGCCTGCAGGAGTTGGCCATACCCCCTGCCTCCTCAGCTTTGCTTCCCTGTGGAGAGGAGGGCTGCTCTAGTGCCCCTGGGGTTCTGGCTTGAGCCACTGCAAGCATCCACTTGCAAACCAGTTCATTATCTGCAGGTTAGACTAACCTGCAATGACTGAATCGATTTAGGCTTTTGAATGTCTGTTCCTAGCCTAGGAGTTTATGAGCTCCACTGATGTGCATATCCACACCAGCTTTTCTTCTTGCATTCAAGAGAAGGTAGTAGACTTGTGAGTTTGTGTAGTGAATTTTTCTGAGTTATGAATTAAGTAGAATGTCTATCCAAGGACATGTTTGCATTCCTTTTAGCATCACAGCAATATTAATATGTTTACACAACACCTTTAATATGAAATATTTCAAACATTTTGTGGACTATGTATTCACTACATATTGTAGTGAAACCCTCAAATGATAACAAATACATCACACAGTAATGGGGGTTGAACTATTTTGGTTATGATCACATAGACATATCTTAGTTATTGCTAAACATGCTCTGTGCATGATGGTATGATGCTACTATTCATTTATTTTTGCAAATAAGACTTTTTTTTATTTATAAACCTTTTAAAGGAGGAAACAGCCTACTGATTAAACAAGATAATGTAATGCAATATGAGAGAGAAAAATTGTTATGAAAACTTACCCTTCAAAAGGAAGAAAAAAAGTCGTTCCTGATTTAATCCATTCTGATATGTTTTATTTGTATATACCCAGCACAATACAAATATTTTTCTACATTATTAAAAAACAAAATTAGTGGATCATAATGTAACATTGGAAAGTAACTTCTCTTCAGACAAATGTAAAAATATCAATATAGAAATAATAAATTTGGTTTCCATCAATGTCAAAGAACAGGAAACATTTTGCTGTTGAGGTTCCTGGAAGCAGTAAGTACTGTATTAACTGTCACATAACACACACACACTCACACAGGATACCTCTCCTAACAAGGGGAAACGGTTGCCCTGACACACAACATGCATACAGTTCCTTAACTTCCCACCTGCTGGGCAGCCACCTGCAATAAACAATAGTGGGCTATTATCAGATAGTAATAAAATAAGCGGTCACAAAGCTGTTTACCTAAACATGGCTCGAAGTCCCTCAAAAGCTGAGCCGCAGGCAAGGGAATTACTGCCTCCTAGTCAAAGGGCTGAGCTCTCTCACGACAAGCTCAGAAGGCCAACAATAACACCTCCAGAGCATTCTCATTTTAAATATGCCTACTGCTTAACCAGATACAGCAACCATCTGCAATATATGTAGCTGAGTACAGCTACTGTAAAGTAATGGATCCAAGGTGTGCAATCTGTTCCATGTTTCCCTTAGTATATACAGTTTCGCAGTATTATGTCTCCTGGAAGGTATAGTGACATTTTGTATATGGAAAGATAACAACAAAACCCTCATCTCTTTTGTAATTGCTTGTTGTCATGACCGTATTCCACTTACATACTAGTTTAAATTGGGAATATAACTCAGTGCTTTGCTGCTGGCTGGAACCAACCAACACAATGCCAATACGCAAGTTGAGAATTTGGTGCATTTAGATTTCATAAAGTAACTACCCATAGTGATGCCCTTTTTTGGTATCAGAACTCCACTTTTCCAACAATAAATAAAAAAAACAAATTGGTCTAGCTGGGAACTCTATTAAAAACATGAACTTGGTATGATGTAATTGAAACCATATTTTCCATCCTTCCCAAACTACTATTTAATTTAGGTTACTGCTAAAATAAACACAGTTATATTTTAATTGCAATTCTCTGTACAAGATCTTTAAAATTAATATTTCTTAAAGATAGTTTGCATTTTTGTGATTACTTTTCCAGATACAAAGATATATTTATTATAAAATCCTTCACATATTTCCATAAATATTCCAGAAACCTCTTAGAGGTTTTTGGTATGCTAGTTTCTGTAAAACTATTCTTACAGCTTAATATAAATGTGCATGTTATAACTATCTGTATATAATTTGGCATTTTTTCTATGGGTATAACACATATATTTATGCTCAAAACACTTCAAAATATGAATATTTTTTCAAATATCAAGTCATAATAGCTACACTACATAAAAACATTTAAAACAAATTCTAGGTATCTGATTAAAAATAGCAAGTGCTGTAATAGGCAACTCTGATGTTTTAATGTTTCAGACCACAGAGTGGAAAACTCAGCTAGATAATGGAGTCTGATACTACTCCATTTACTGGCCTTTTTTAAAAATGTGGTTTATTTTTAGAATAAAACTGATGAAATCTAGTTTGCCCTGGAATTGTTATTTGCAGATCAATAGCAACTTAAAATGTTCTCTCATATGCACATCATTACTGGGAGGATGCTTTTGTACATTAGTCACTTATTACTTCTGCTTCCAGACAAATAGGAAAAGTAGAAGTAATGAAAAAATGATGGCTCATAGAAGACAGAATAAAATTTCCTTTTACTGTCTGTGATTATATGCCTCTGTTAGTTGCTATCGTTAGTTCCTTTTTTTTAGTGGGACTTCATAAAACAGGTGAAGTAAAGCACAAAAATGTTTGAAAATTAAACACAGTTTAAGAGATACTATTTATGGAATTAAAAAAAACTGACTTCAATACTGCTTTACATTTTCTGAGTATATAAAATAGTGTATAAGAGTAGTTTAACAAGGCTCATTAATTAAATGGGTTAAAAACGTAAAGATTTGACATTCTCACACCTTTATTCAAATTAAGTAACATTTTTTTCTGAGAATAATCCCACTATAGTCTTAGACGAAGGTGTAAAAGAATGTGTCAAAGTCTTTTTCACTCTCCCCTCATAAAATAATCGGTTGTTTATTTATGTTCAAGTCAATGAAATTTGGCCATTGACTTAACTGGGGTGGGATCAGACAAACAACGCAAAGATTTTACTGCTTAAATATTTACTATTTCCAAATAACGATTTACATTTTTAGCCCAAACATCTTTCCTTCTGCACACCCATTTTAACCTTTAGCAAGATTCATACATTTTGTAAAATGCTGTATTCATTTCCTGCAAGTCATAAACAAAATAAAATAAGTCAAATTTATATTGCATTTTAAAGAGTTCAGAAGCAAATGCTATATTCTTTGTAAAATGAACATATCATAACACAGAAAGGATTAGTTGCCTACTTAGACTTCATGCTTGCTCTCTGTCAGTTGATTAAATGAGTATTAACTCTGTTGCTAAGTTATACAAGGGTTTCAATAAAAGATGAGTATTGAGCTGCTCTGATCACTCTATAAGAGGTGCACTGAGCTGTCACATGGAAAGTCTAGGTTTTGAACAGATACTGATGCTCACTTTTCAAGCTATGTAGGTTATACGCACATGTTCATTTGGAGCACAACAGTACTTCGTAGCACGACAAAACGAGGACTTTGGAGACATCACATGCAGAACCCTGTGGCTGGAACACTACGACGTTCCTGCTAAGGTGTGCTCTTTAGCCAGGGGGTGACAGCTGCTTGGTATATCTGAAAGCTTCTACAGCAATAACTGACCAGGCCATCTCCCTTGCCCAAACAGCAGTTGCCAATGGGGCTCAAACCCGATCAGCTGTTACCATTGCCTTAGCCTGGTCATCTGTTTACTGTTAAAATAAAATAAAGTTATTCTGCTCCTCTTTCTAACTCATGACAGAGTTTCTGCCTAGAACTTTTCCAGTTTTACATGTTTGGCTTCTTTTATCTGTTTTGAAGAAAAAATGTGTGTCTTCTTGCAAAGTGCCTTCCCCTTTGTTAACATACGGACGATTTTTTAAAGAATTGGAATTTAACAACAAATTAGACAGCTGCATTCATCCTAAACTTCACTTGCTTTCTAGGTCAGTTCATGTTGGCTTTTAGACTGTTTCACAAAGTTAAATCACTAAGATTCAGCAGGTTTAAGGGTTTTCAACTAGGTCATCTCCTTCGTTGGATTAGTGTCAGCTACCTCAGATTTTAGAGTACAGTTACAATCACTTAAAACAGCTTGTAGTGCCCAATATTCTTTCCCTTCCAGCTCTTTCAGGATAGGGTCTCCTCTTCTAAAACAGGAGTCAAGCTTGGGCTTCATTCCAATAGTTAAAGGAAAAGCCTAAGAATTCTTAGATGTAGCTTTTTACATCTTTTAAATAGGACCACTTAGGATGGAGATTTATGTCCAAACCTGGCTACATTGATCTGTTGACTCATAAATAGTTGAACTGGGCTTGCTCTAGTAACTACTGGAGGTTGTCTTATCGCTCAGGCAAACTAATAAGTTATTTCTGCCATTGCTGTTGAATTCTCTTAGCAGTCCATACTGCTGTTTTTAATTCCCTTGTCAGTCAGAGGACTGGAAGTAATATGCTGGAAGCTGCATTGTATCTCAAAGTCTGGAATTCAGAGCTGGTAAACTGTGGCTCATTTGAAGTGAATCTATCTTATGGAATGCCAAACTAAGAAGAGATGTGCTAACTTTTCTACAACCCAATGACTTGTGGACTGAAGGAAAAGTAGGATTTTCTACAAATCTAGAAACAAAAATGGCTACCAGATATGTTAAGTGCATCTTTTTCTTCAGACATTGCTAGTGCTATTTTTCCCCAGGCCTGCTGCATAATGACTTATGAGATGTTCTTTGAATTGTGTCTTTCTGGTCACCATGTTAGATTTATGATTCTACCTTGTGTTTTTGGACATGTCCTACTTAAGACCACACTGACACTCAACTAACTTCCTCAAGAGATAGTTAGGTGTCAGTGTTCCCTTGCATCTTACTTAAAATAATAATTAGGAGACTGATAAAAGTACCATAGGTACTCAGGTCTTCAGCTTCAGAAGAACTCACTGATTATTGCAAAGCCTGGATATAGATCCTCTGATATGCAAGTGGAACAACATTTTTTTTTAAACAACTCAGATGCAGTTTGCAATTGTACGGCAGCATTTGTGACTAGAGACACAGGTCTGGAAAAGGACTCCTAAGCAATTAAGTCAAGTCGCCTGAGCAATAACAAGGAAGCAGGTGGTTAACAATATTCTCAGAACATTCTAGGAAAAGTTCTGTACTCCATGCTATAGAGGAAAGCACAAACCTATACAGCAAATGCCAAAGGAAATATTCCACCACATTCCAAATTTGGTGTTCCATGTGAACCTGAATGGAAAAGCAACACACTTCAGCTACAACCCTCTCAGTTTTCCAAGTACCTGCAGGAATATCAGAATTTCCCAATCAGCCCCCACTAGGCTTTAATTCTGGCCAACATCCCAATGCTTCAAAGAAAAACATCCCCTGCCGAGCTCTTATAGGCAACCATAATAGGTCCTTAAGTATGGGGCTCATAGGATCATAGAAAATTAGGGTTGGAAAGGACCTCAGGAGGTCTTCTAGTCCAACCCCTTGCTCAAAGCAGGACCACCCCCAGCTAAATCAATCCAGGCAAAACTTTGTCTATCCAGGTCTTAAAAACCTCAAAAGATGAAGAGTCTACAACCTCTCTGTATAACCTGTTTGAGTGTTTTACTACCCTCCTAGTGAGAAAATTCTTCCTACTATCTAGCCTAAACTTCCTTTGCTGCAACTTGAGACCATCGCTTCTTGTTCTGTCATCTATCACCAGTGAGAACAGTCTAGCTCCATCCTCTTTGGAACCACCCTTCAGGTACTTGAAGGTGGCTATTAAATCCCCTCCCAGTCTTCTCTTCTCTAGATTAAATAAACCCAGTTCCCTCAGCCTTTCCTCATAAATCATGTGCTCCAACCCCCACACATTTTTGGTTGCCCTCCACTGGACTCTCTCCAATTTGTCCACATCTTTTCTATAGTGGGGGGCCCAAAACTGAACACAGTACTTCAGCTGTGGCCTCACCAGTGTTGAATAGAGGAGAATAATCTCTTCCCTCAATCTGCTGGCAACAATCCTACAAATACAGCGCAGTATGCTATTAACCTTCTTGGCAACAAGGGCACACTGTTGGCTCATATTCAGCTTATTGTCCACTGTAACCCCCAGGTCCTTTTCTGCAGAGCTGATGCTTAGCCAGTTGGAGCCCAGCCTGTACTGGTGCAGATTCCAGTGGACAGCAACAAAAATGGTTAGGGGCACATGACTTTTGACGAGAGGCTGAGGGAACTGGGTTTATTTAGTGTGAAGAAGAGAAGACTGAAAGGGGATTTAATAGTTGCCTGCAACTACCTGAAAAGTGGTTACAAAGAGAATGGAGCTAGACTGTTCTCTGTGGTGACAGATGCCGGAATAAGAAGCGACGTGTGCCTATACACATACAGCGTGTCGGAGCAGCCTCACTGCAATTACAGATTTGATTAATCAGATCCATGTTAATTAATGCCCCTCCCAACCCCCACTTTCAGAGCATAGATATAAACACCCAATGGTCTCAAGTTGCATCAAAGGAAATTTAAGTTAGATATTAGAAAAAACCCTCTCTTACAAGGAGGGTAATAAAGCACTGGAGCAGGTTATTCAGAGAGGTTGTGGAATCTCCATCCTTGGAGGTTTTTAAGATCTGGCTAGATAAAGCCTTGGTTGAGATGAGACATTTGGGGATGGTCTTGCTTTGAGCAGGGGATTTGACTAGATGACCTCCTGAGTTGCCTTCCATCTTTAATTTTCTATGATTCTATGATTCAAAGTTCTTTAGTAAGTTCTTGAACCTACTAATACACACTGCTTAACATATAAACACTAGGATTGCCTCAGCCATTTTCACAACTTTATCATGCTAATTATTAGGGCTGTGCAAAGCTTCAGGTGCTGATTCAATTCAGAGGAGATTTGGCCCGATGCAGTGGCCAAATCTCTGAAACTGAATTGAATCAGGGAACCTATTAAAAGGTCTGAATCAATTCAAAGCTCTCCAAACCGATTCGGAAAAGATTCAGAGAGCTTTGGTGATTTGGGCAGACCCTGCTGGCTACAGCAGGGAGTTGGATCCTGACTTCATGCTGGTAAGTAGGAGGCAGGGGAGGGGGAGACCATAGGGAGACCCCTGCCAGGCCCCATACCCTGTCTGGTCTCCCAGGCCCCACCTTATGGCTGCCTCACTTGGCCCTAGCTCACAGTTGTTTAAAAAAAAGCCCCCACTCACTGGCTGCTACCAAATGGGGGGGTGATCCCCACTGCCCACACAGGGGGCTTTACCATGAGCCCCCAACCCCTTCCCACTCTCCCAGCCCCCTCTCCCACCATGGCTGCCCTGCCTGCCCCAGCTCCCAGCTCTTTAAAAACAAAAAAACTTGCACTCACTACCTGCTCCAGTGGCCTCAGGGCTCCTGGAAGAGCCCCCCATGCAGCATGGGGCAGTGGGAATCATCCCCCCCACCAGGCAGTAGCCAGTGAGTTCGGGGGGAGGGTTTTTTTTTAAAGGGCTAGGAGCTGGGACAAGCAGGGCAGCCAGTGAGAGTTGATGGGGAATGGGGTCTGTGTGATTTGGAGATTCAGCTGATTTGGCAGCAGCCGAATCTCTGAATCAGATTCAGTCTAAACCATTTGGGACAGTGATTTGAATCACCGAATCGAATCACTGTCCCCCAAATCAGCCATATCTGAATCTGAAGTGAATACTAGCTGCTTCACACAGGCCTACTGATTATCTATAGTGTATTCAGTCTAAATTCCTGTGGTGATACTGGTTTACCATATAAAATAGTACATAATCTTAATAGTCCATCTTGATATGATCCGATTACTATAACAGGCTTCTCAATAAGGTATCAACCACCATTCAAAGTGCATCATTTTCAGTAAGGTAATATGTATCTCTTTCACAGGCACAAATAAACTCTGCTGTCTGAGACCTCTCATTTAGATCTTCACTGCTACTTAAGAACCCGAATATCTTGTGAACTTCACATTAGCAAGGCCCAACAAATAACTTGTCAATATTTTGTGTACCTGTATGATTGCCAAATATTCTCTCTCGATTGGTTTGTACTTGGTTTTGACATCTGAAAGCTATCTGGAACAGTGTGCTACAGGTGTCCAATCATGTCCATGTAATTGGAGTAGCACCCTACCAAGACCATAGCTGCTGGCATCTGCTGAAACAGCTGTAGAGTTAGAAACATGATAAAATGCCAGAACTGGGAATGAAGTCAATAAAGTCTTTCAATCTGCAAAAGCACACTCCTGTGTTCGATCCCATTTCTATGCAGTGTCTTTTTAAAGCAGTTTATAAAAAGCTTGACCTTTTTAATGGCAAGTTAAGTATGAATTTGCTTCAAATGTTATCATGCTGATGAACCAAACTGATTCTGATACCAGTTTTTATATGATGGTATTTCAACTATAGCTTTGATTTTTTTTTCTGGATCTGCTTTCACTCTCTTTAGCAACTGCATGCCATGGCTAGCATAGCCTATATGTTTCTCTCAAATTTTTATCCAACAGTTTCAAGTATCTTCAGAACGTGTATTAACCCCTATGTTATAGTTTTTCTCAGATTCCACATCAACTAGAATTTTAGGTAAATAAACCACTACTATCCTCCAGGTTTTGTAAAATCACTTTCAATGTCCTTTATAATTTTTTAGAGGCATCTGTGATTCCAAACAGGAGATGACAAAAGCAGAATGAATACTGTTATACAAGTTGTTATTTCAGCACTGTCATGGTAAAATAGAATTTGTTAGAATCCATTAGATGCATCAAGTTAAATGAACCTAGATACTGCAACAAGTAACTTGGAGATTACACCTTCCTCAGTCAGAAGAATTTACGTTTTTCTCCTTAATGTTCAACTGGGCTTATATCTGTGCTGATATGGATGTGTCCACGTTTCCTCCATAACCAGCACCATAGAGGCATACCAATCTATCACTTCCATTTGGAGCTCTATTACGGTATTCTTTTCCATAGTATAAGGAGACATATAGGGAGACACTAGGGCTAGGGACAGAAGTTTATCCTTCATATAGGGAGACACTAGGGCTAGGGACAGAAGTTACACATAAACTGGTTTCAGTGATCAGAAACTGGTTTAAACGTGTAACACAGGGGCAGGGAAAACATGGCCCGTGGAGCCCATCAACAAATTGTATCCCACCCAGCCCTTTTGCCTGTGAGGGTGGGAGCAAGGCTCCCATGTGTACACTCGCCCTCTAAACATACCTTATTGCCTTGCTTCCATCACCATGAATGGAAGGGGCCCCACCCAGTCAGCATCTATCTTGCACACAGGGCTGATGCTGCCACTGCTGTACCCCTCAAGGACCTGCTCTGCTTCCCAGGACTCCTGCTGCCTCCAGGCAGCAGGTAGGGAAGTGGTGGGGGTGGAACTGCAGCTGGACAGGAGCACGGAGCTTAGGGCTGGGGCTGGTGGCAGTGTGGAGTCCATGCCCAAGGTGGCGGTGGCAGCACAGAGCTTAGCTGGGCAGCATATGGGTGTGGTGGGGCAAGAAGACCCTCCCACATGCCCCCCCATGATACATAGCCCCAGCAGGCAGTGACAGCAGCAGCAAACAGGGCGCTGATGGCACAGGTGCCCAGCAGGACACAGCTCTACCCAGTGCTGCACATCACAGTGAGGGGTGCAGCCTCCACTGGGCTGTCTGTATGGCTGGTGCTCCCTGCCACTCGCACAGCACCTCCCACTCACACAGCATGGGAGGGAAGCTCTGTGTGCTGGAGCCAGCTGCTTTTCCTGCTGTGCAGTGCAAGAGAAAAGCCTCAGGCACTGGAGCCTGCTGCCTTCCCCACCTACCAGGGGAAGGCACCTGGGGCTTCCCTCCCCTGCAGTGCAGCCCCAGCGGGAAAGGCAGTGGGCACGTTGCACTTGCCTTCCATGCTGTGTGAGTGCAGGGCTGAGTGCGAGTGGCAGGGAGTGCCAGCCATACAGACGGCCCAGTGGAGGCTGAGCCCCTCCCTGTGATGTGTAGCGCTGGATGGAGCTGTGACCCACCAGGCACCTGCACCCTGAGTGCTCCGCCTGCTGCTGCTGTGTCACAGGGGAACTGTGAGGGGGTCCCCAACCCCTCCACCCTCCCTCACACCAACACCCTACTCTCACAACCCTCCACATATACACAACCTCCCCACACACTGACCACACCCCCCCACCACACCCGCCCCCATAATATACAAAACTAAAAATTTATTTTTGAGTTATTATGCAATCACCTCTATATACACTGTGCAAACACAAATCATGACAAAATATTTTTGTAATAAGATTAAAATATGATATAGTAGGTATTTGATTTTTAGTGTATGATTTGTTCTTTTTTCTAGTTCTAAGATGGCAACCCCCACCCCAAAATGAGTGTTTCCAGGGGAGTGTTGAGGAGAGACAAGAGGAGGGACTTCTGGTGGCAAAGGTCAGGGGTTAGGGGTGGGACTTCCAGTCCCAAAATGGCAACAAGGGGCAGAGCAACTGTCAAGGAGCAGGGCTACCCAATGCAGCCCTCAACAGCTCACCAAAACTTGTTATGTGGCTTTCCACCTTAAATAATTGCCTGCTCCTTCTGTAACAGAATAGAAGTTCAGTGCACATAAACTGGTTTCAAAATGCCCGAAACTGGTTTAAGATAAACTTGGTTGAATGTAGTATCAGACTTACTGATTTAGATCAAACTGGTTTATGAAACTTCTGTCCCAGACCATTTCCTGGTTCAAGTTATATCTCCCAGCATCCCAGCATGCTTTGCAGCTTTGGGCTGAGCTCTGCTGTTTGCTGCAGGGAGCAGGGCTGGTCCCACCCCCTGCTCCCTAGGCTGGAGCAGTGAGGGCTAGTTCACTGGTGCTCCCAGGCAAACCCCTGCTGGGGTCTGGGGCCAAGGAGCTAGGTTAAACTCATCTCCCCCTGAATACAGAGCCACCCGGCCCTGCTGGCTTACTTAGTGCTGGCTGCAACTGTGGACTACAAATCCAGAAGGACCTGGAAGCAGAAAAATGAAGTGATGAGTCCTGGTGTTGTGATTGGGGACTGCAAACCCCAGAGCCCTCAGGAGCAGCAGGAAGAGAAAACAAAAACACAGCCCAGGCTGGCTATGTGCCAAAGAGCTGCGCTGTAGCACCACCCTCTTTCCCACGCCTCTCCCCACACCCCAGCTTCTGGCCTGAGCCACTCCAGGCATATAACTCCATTTCCTGAGTTAAAAATGAATGTCTGTTCATTTGCTTATTGGCTCAATCTTTACAGCTCAGACTAACCTGCAAAGACTCAATCAATTCAGCCTTGGGATTTTTTAGTATGCGTATCCAGGATTTACACTATTTGAGATAAGATGAGTGCCCAAGATATGGGCTTCTTCAACAAGAATCATGTTCCTTTTCCTTTCATCAGGCTAATTCAGACAAAATGTTACAGCTTCCTCTGTGTATTGTGCAAGAGCCTGTGAGAGACTGTGGCTAATTTATATGACTGTAATAGCTTTAATAGGAAGGATGTGTTAAATACATATTTTTATAGAAAATAGAGACTAAGTTATCCCAGGAAGCTCATCTGTCCACATGAGCTTTTGAGCACTCATGTGGGCCTTTCCTCATGACAGCAGGGGACTGATCTCTTTAAAAGTGTCTTTCAAAGCTCAAGATAGTCCCTTCCCTTGAATCAACAGTAGTATTATAAAGTTTGAGAGAAACAAGCTAAATTTGTTCATGAATAATATCTTTGGACAGAGGTCTAATGAAAAAGAGCTTGCTTCCTTTTACTTGGGCTACCTTCTTATGGTAGACCAGACAAACACCAAAAGCAAACAAGAGAGCAACTCAACAGAATTTTTAATTTGAGGTAGAGAGAAAGGAGAAAAAAATATCTTTCTCTTGATATGAAGGCTTTATTTCTGTTTGCTGGAAGAACAGGTATGACACATGCACAGTAGCATATTTGAATCAGACTCTCAGTAGATTTTTCTACCTAAAAAAGTAGTTCAAACACAAGAAAAAATGAAGAAAGTAAGTTTATTTGCCCTTAACTGTTACTAGAGATAATCAGAAGAGGCTGCTTTCTTCAGGTTTCACTCTGACCTCCCAGGCTAGGGACAGGCATTCAAAAATCCTGAATTGATTCAATCTTTTCAGATTAATCTAACCTGCCTAGGTTGAACCAGTTTGCAACTGTACAGACATTCTCTCTGGATTGAGAAAATGCAGGCATATACCTGCAGTGGCTCAGGCTATAAGCCAGGGGGCACTAGAGCACCGCTCCCGTCCCTTCCACAGTACTGAGCTAGGGGGCATGGCCAGGCCCTGGCAGGACACTCTGATTAGGGAGAGTTGTAAACTCTCACTCTACCTGCATTGTCTTAGGTTTTTCCCTACTCATTGCTCAAGGGGCAGAAGTGTTGCCAGCCCCTGGCTACCACTCTGAGGCAAAGGGGGAGTGTGCAGTGCATGCATCTGTTGATGATACTGAGATTTTCAATCTCCCACTCCCTGCTTCTTCATACTGTCTGCAAACCTAACAGGTGAGGGATCCAGTAGGGGGCTGATAACACAGAGTTTATCAGCCCATATACAAAACAAAAGCCTATTTCATTAGTTCAAGCTCTTTTTAAATAGCTTTTTCCAAGGAAAGAATAGAGGGACATTACCAGCTGACCTGTTGATTAACTCCAAAAAGCCCTAAGCAGACACTGTCTGCCTGTCCCAGTGAAACTGGAGACACACACACACATACACACTTCTCAGCATTAACTAGGATACCACATGCCTAGGATCTGTGGCGCTGGGGTCTGTGCTGTGGGAGACAGGATGGGGGGGAATTCCTGCTTGAGCAGCAAGGTGGGGTGGGGACAGGGGGAAGCAAGGCAGACGCTGCTGTGCCTACAGTCTCTGCCTGAGCTCTAGCTAGGGAGCAGAGGGGCTGGGCCAGCCCTGTACTCTGGAGCAGAGCCCAGGGCTGCAAAGGCTGGGAGACTCTGACTTAACTTAAACCAGGAAGGAGTCTGGGACAGACATTGTATAAATCAGTTTGACCTAAATCAATTAAGTTTGATACTACATTCAACCAAGTTTATCTTAAACCAGTTTCAGCCATCTTAGAATTGGTTTATGTGCACCGAACTTATATTCTGTTACAGGTTTAAATCAGTTTCCGATCACTTAAATATATAAATCTTAAGGCTAGGGACAGACATTACACATAAATCAGTTTTGGGCCTATGAGAGTAAAGCCTGGGTCTCCACAGTTTTTATGTATTCCAAGTTGCTTCTCTACGTTTGGATCTTTCACTTTTGTCACTGCCATCTGTTTCACAGGTATTACAGGACAAGCTCATAAGCATTTTCTCTTATCCAGCTAAAAGAGCTAGAACATCTGGCTGCACTCTTCCTGTGCTTTAGATGTGCTCTCCCAAGTGTTTTTTTACATTTAACTCCTGCACATAACCATTGCTTGGGTACCCCTCATCAGTACTGTATTCTTCCATATTCAAGAATCACATACTGCTCCTATGAGGCATTTACAGGGGTTCTTTCTCATAACTGGACTGCTTTCTTTGGTATTTTTTCCATCAAGTTTTTACTGCTTTCTTTATGGGAGTTTTGCATTTTCATCAGCTGATATTGCTGTGCAAATTGCACTGTCTTTGCCAACGTTACCTCAAATATTAACTGTAAGTTTTCTATAAATTCCTAGTTTAAAATCCCAGCTGCTAAATGATTTCTTATCTTCTCGTCCTTCCTGACATCAAATTCACAATGCCTTGTTCATATAGTGTCCACCTAAAGGTTCATAATACAATTTTATCTGCTTATCAAACATTTTAAGGGCAATGTCATAGTTATCATCTCCTTCCTCAGGAAAGACAAATGAAGGCCCATTCTGCTACCTCAATTCATAGTCTTACTTCTAGCACATGAATGTAAAAAATAAATCTTCCTTAGTCAGATATTCCCACTGACAAGAACTTATGTTTCCTTTGAAAACATGAAACAGGAATCTTTTTATTTGTGAGAAAGAAGGAGTGTATGGTTAAAAAAACATGAAAAGAACCTCATTATGTTGTATTTATCATCATGCTCATAAAGAAATTGAGCAAACCTGGTTAACCCCAGCGTCATACAAATGACAAGTTACAAGTTTTTGGATATCCAGAATTTGGTGTCTCACCATAACCCCATCCACTGAAACCACCACTCAGCAGTCAAGGCACTTGTATGGTTACTTAGTATGGTTCATTGATTTCAGCTCTAATATCTCCAAGTTAATGAACAAAAGTGCTATAGAGGCAGCTCAATATTGCTGCAACCGCTGCTGATCTGATTGGGACTCACTATCCCATCAGCCTCTGGTATCTGTACAGGGTTAGGTCTGCTGTCACCAGTGGTTTATTCAGGTGTCTCCTTCATAGAGGTTACATAACCATCAAGTAGAGAATACAAGGCAAAACAGAAGCCTTTGGTAGAGTCCCTGTCCCATGAGATAGAGCTGCTCTGTTCCTCTTATAGAGTCCAAGTGACTCCTCACTCAAGCCACAGCCTATACCTATTTTAAAAAAAAATACTGATAACAGCTTACTACCGCCATTATACTACAAAATATAAATACATTCAAACAAGAAATAAAACAATAAAAACTGCTGGAATTACAGGGAACAACATTAGCATTAACATACACATTAATACAGTTTTTCTATTTTCCCCAGGAGAGGGAGCAGAGGGTTCTATCTACTATGTTTTTCAGTCATGGGGCCCAACATGCATGGAAAGAGATACTAGGATAAGGAAAAGCTGAATTATCCTTTATCTTTAGGGTCTCTCACTCAAGTAATGCCTATTACTTGAATTCTAAAAATGAATATCAATCAAGTTTATTTATAGAATGAATTTGATTTCAAATAGAAAATCATGCCTGTGTATAATGCCCATGTATTTTTGCACACATTGGTAGGCTTAACACCTTTCTCATGTTACTATGCAGCAAAAGAAGTTTGGTATCTGTAACAAAAATACTACAGACAATTTCAGAGGCCACTCACAGTATCCAAACTACTACTCTGAGTTGTTTTTTTTTGTTTGAGCTAGTTAGTAGGGCTGTCCGAAGCTTCAGGTGCTGGTTTGATTTGGAGGAGATTCAGCCCAATTCAGTGTCCAAATCAAATCAGGGGACCAATTAAAAGGTCTGAATCTATTCAAAGCTCTCTGTATCTATTTGGAAAAGATTCAAAGAGCTTCAGTGATTTAGGCAGTCCCCACCCACTGTAGCATGGAGCTGGACTTCGAGCTGGTAAGTAGGGGGTGGAGGAGGGAAGGCTGGAGGAAGGGGGAGGGGACCAGGGGGATCCCTGCCAGGACCCATCCCCTGCCTGCTCCCCCAGCCCTACAAGCACCCCCCAACCCCCACTCAGTCCCCCAGTCCCCGCCCCATGGCTGTCCTGCCTGCCCCAGCTCCCAGAGCTTTAAAAAAAAACCCTACTTACTGGGTGCTGCCGGGCAGGAGGCAATCCCTGCTGCCCTCCACTATATGGCCACAAGCCCCTCAGCTGCCACCTGGTGTCCCAGCCCCCCCCCCATGGCTGCCTTGCCCATCCCAGCTCTGGCCCTTTAGGAAAAAAACCCCAAAAAACCATACCCAGACTCACCGGCTGCTGCAATAGCCTCGGGGCTTCTGGGGGCTGGGGGCAGTGGGGATCAGTCCTCCTGCCGGGCAGGAGCCAGTGAGTCAGAGCTTTTTTTTTTTTTTTTAAAAGGACTGGGAGCTGGGACGGGTTAGGCAGCCATGGGGGGGGGGTGCTAAGACAGCAGGTGGAGATCGGCGGCTTATGGCAGAGCCCCCCCCACATGGCAGGGGGCAGTGAGATGCAGCAGGGACTGCCTGCTGCATGGCAGCACCCAGTGAGTACAGGGCTTTTTTTTTTCAAAGAGCCACGAGTTGGGGTTGGGCTGGGGCCTGTGTGATTTGGCAGCAGACAAATCTCTGAATCAGATTTGGCTGAATCAATTCAGGACAGTGATTCGAATCACAGAATTGAATCACTGTCCCCAAAATTGGCCAAATCCAAATCCAAAGTGAATGCTAGCTGCATTGCACAGTCAGCTGGATTAGTCAGATGGATTAGCAAATACAGATTCTTAAAATGAAACAAGTACAGATCTGCTTTTGTAGTCTATGTGATTCTTGTTTAGAAAGAAAAATGAGGGAAATGGTTCACAGACTCTCTGATAAAGTGCAATGTGCCCTCAATGGTACCATTTCAAAAAGGTCAGGAATATACCAGTTTAAAATTGCAGATTAATATTTTCTCAACCTTTCATCAATAAATTTAAATATTTATAATGTTTTTGCTCTCATATAATATTTTTCATCAGGAGACCGCAACATGTTTTTCAAGTAAAATGTCATTATCCCCATTTTAAAAATGATGAAGGGATTTGCCCAATGGCAGAGCAGGGAATAGACCCAGTTTTTAAGTTCCAGTTTGGTGCTTTAGGTTCTAACCCACACTGCATCTCCAGATAACTAAACCTGATGGGTAGCTTATGCATGCATGCACACACACACTTGCACCCTTTCTTCCTAACCTTTCAATATCTGCATTTTCAGCTTCTCTTATTCACAAACATCCCAGCAAAGTCTCATGATTCATTTTATAACCTTACCCAGAGTTGGTCTTGCACACATACAAGTTAATGGCATAGTGGAAAAGGGCATGCTTATCCTTAAAGATTCAGTCTTAGATGCATAGGGACAGAGTTTTTCCTTTCAATGAAATCTGTCCTAATACAATAACAAAATTGGGAAAAATCTCAAAACCCTTTCATAAACTGATAAAACACAGTGACTGTATTACAGCATTTCATAAATGAAAATAAATCTCACACAGTAGGCAGAAATGGTTCCTTTCCAGTGTGTTAATCAGTCAGCCTTAAAGAATTTAAATAAGCCTATGATTAATTCGTCCTGTGATAAATTTTAGAGTAACTCTAATTGCGTAATATTAAGAACCAAGACAAGTACTTTAGTTCAAGTTGGGTACTCTGGGTTTTGTAATTAAGCAAAAAATAGACGATAATTTCTAGTCTCTTCTCTATTTTCACAGTCCTCTTTCTGAAAGCTTTTGTACAAGGATTAGTAAGAAGGGACAGTCACCACTTGATTGGGTTTCTGATTTCTGTGACTCCAGACACATTTTCTTGTTCTATACTTTCTCTCAAAGTGAATACCACACAAGAACATTGCCCATTCATGTGCTTTTCCAAGCCTCACTCTACAGAATATAAATTAAGTCTTCTTAAATTCCTCAGGACTAACCTCTATTATGCTGCTGTCAGGCATACACTGGCCTTTGGCCATTAAAGGTTTCATTATCAGTACCTCAGTATTAGGGGTGTGTGAAGCTTCAGTCCACAATTCGATTCGGAGAAGATTTGGCCCAATTCAGAGGCCAAATCACCAAATCCAAATTGAATTGAGAGAAGAAAGAAAACCTCTAAATCAATTTGCAGGCTCTGAATTGATTTGGAAAAGATTTGGAGATGCAGAAGGCAGTCTTTCAGGGGAACAGAAACTGAGAAAGGGAGGTGAAGCAGGGGGGAAAGACTGACATCTCTAGCTGGCCAGTGACTGTGATCTTTCCCTGAGTCCCCTTCCAATCACAGTGCTCTGGTAAGAGATATAGAAACAGTGTATAAGCCTCTGTCTGCATGCTTTCTGTGCCTTTGGTGAGCTGTTTCTGCATGAGCAACAGCATCTGAAAGGTACTGGACTGGCTTGGCTTCCTACCTAGTCAGTCTCCTGCTACTTTCTGTTTCTTGGAAAGGATTGGATATAGCTTACCAACTGGAATCCCTCTATTTATCTGTATCCAATCCATTTCTCTGAATTTATATTTGTTCTTGGAGGGTTTTTTCCAACACTTTAAAAAAAGAAAGCTGTGTTTTCCCTGGCCATGTGATCCATCACTGTGCAGGGAAGCACACACACACACACACACACACACACACACAGAGTCACACACACATACACACACATATCATAGAAGTCAGATATTATTACAACACAGAAGAAGTCAGACATTCATAGAAGAAGAAATTATATATAGTTATTAATATTATTAGTTATAGTTACATACAGATGCAACACAATACAGAAGAAGTCAGACAGAGATTCAGATTAACACAACACAGAAGTCAGAGAAGAGGAACACACACAACAGTAAACACAACACAGAAGAAGTAGTCAGGCACAGTCATACATCAAAGAAGACAATGACAGATATTATTAGTTAGTTACAGACACAGACACATTTTCCAGCACAGGAAAGATTAATATGAAATATGCTGGAAAGGCAGGTGGCCAGGTCTTCTGGTAAGGGAAGGGAGAGGGGCTAAAATGGGTAAGGGAAGAGCAAGAGCTACAAGTTCCCATCCCCCACCAAAACATAGGTGCATCCTCTTTCCTGGCAGCCATGAGTCTTCTGCTGCTAGTGGAAGCACAGAAATGGGAGCAGTACCTGTCTCTGTACCTACACCACCTCCCCTAACTCCAGAAATAGGCACCAGCAACAGCATGACAGTCTCATCCACCCCAATTTCATCTCCCAGCATGAGTCTCCCACTGCCAGAGGAAGAGCTGGATCTGGAACCAAGGAACCTGAGTGCCCTAGCTAAAGAAATTCTGGGGACTGAGGGGGAATATGAGTTTGTGCTCCACACCCCTCAAAGTTCCCGTAGACCTGGGTCTCCTTCTCAGGAAGTCAGCTTAGAATACGCTGTGGAGGCAAGTGGCTCAGCTGAGTCAGCTCCTCCTGCTGTTGTGCCTCTGCCTGCTGAGGAGGGGGATAAGGCAGGATCCCCACCCTCAACCCAGAAGCAGGGGAATAGTGAAGTGTGGGATCATTTTGAGGTGGCAGATGATCCCAAGTATGTTATCTGCCAGCACTGCCAAAGGCAGATCAGCCGGGGCAAGGAGGTGAAACACTTCACTTCACCACCATGCTGCATCTCAGGAAACAGCACCCCCTTGCCCTTCTTCCTCCTCAGCCTGGCACCAGCGGGAGTGTACCCAAAGGGAAGATCCCTGCTTGCTCCAAAGCCCCCATCCCTCAAAAGCAGAGGCAGGCCATCCTGGAGCAGTGGGGGGAAGCCACAGAAAAAGGGAGGCATGTTGCGAAGGCAAGCAAAATCACTAACAGCATTGGAGAAATGCCTGCTCTGGATGGCCAGCCCTTCTCCTTAGCTAAGCGGCCAGGGTTCAGGAGGCTCATGGCACTCATGGCCCCATCATACCATGTGCCCCCATGCACCACCTTTAGGTGGGTAGTGGTGTCCTCCCTGTATGAAGCATGCAAGGAGTACTTGAGGGAGGAGCTGTGCAAGGCAGGGCTGGAGGCAGTCTTGCACTTCACCTCTGATATGTGGAGCAGCCAGGTGGAGATCATGCCTACCTCTCCCTCACAGGTCATTGGTGTGATCAGTCAGGCTATTGGTGGGCTCTCCTTCAAGTGGAGTTGATAGATGAGTCCCACATAGTTTCATAGTTTCATAGTAGCTAGAGTCGGAAGGGACCTAGGTAGATCATCTAGTCCGACCCCCTGCCTTAGCAGGAAAGAGCACCGGGGTCAGATGACCCCGGCAAGGTGCTCATCTAACTTCCTTTTAAAAATCCCCAGGCTAGGAGCCTGCACCACTTCCCCTGGAAGCTGGTTCCAGGCCCTAGCCGCCCTGACTGTGAAGTAGCGCCTCCTAATATCTAATCTAAACTTACCCTCCGCCAGTTTGTGACCGTTATTCCTGGTCACTCCTGGCAGCGCACGGGGGAACAGGGACTCCCCCAATACCTGCTGATCCCCCCTGACCAGTTTGTAGCAGGCCACAAGGTCCCCCCTTAACCTTCTTTTGTGGAGGCTAAACAGGTTCAGGTCCCGTAGCCTCTCCTCATAAGGCCTGCCCTGCTGACCCCTGATCATACGAGTGGCCCTCCTCTGAACTCTTTCCATATTGTCCACGTCCCTCTTGAAGTGTGGCGCCCAGAACTGGACGCAGTACTCCAGCTGCGGCCTGACCAGTGCCGCATAGAGGGGGAGGATCACCTCCCTGGACCTGCTCGAGATGCATCTGTGGATGCATGACAGGGTACGGTTGGCCTTCTTGACTGCCTCCCCACACTGCCGGCCCATGTTCATCGTGGAGTCAATGACGACTCCAAGATCCTTTTCCGTCTCCGTGCTGGCAAGAGGGGAGTTCCCCAACCTGTAAGTGTGGTGCCGGTTCTTCCTCCCCATGTGCAACACCTTGCACTTATCAGTGTTAAACCCCATCCTATTCTCATCCGCCCACCGTTGCAACCTGTCAAGGTCAGCTTGTAGCCTATTGCACCCTTCTAGTGCACCCACATCCCCCCACATCTTAGTGTCATCAGCAAACTTGAACAGGGTGCTTTCTACCCCGTCATCCAAGTCACTGATGAAGATGTTGAACAGTGCGGGCCCGAGGACCGAGCCCTGCGGAACCCCACTGCCCACATCCTTCCAGGTCGAGAAGAACCCATCCACTACCACCCTCTGGGTGCGGCCCTCCAACCAGTTGGCGACCCATTTGACCGTGTGGGCATCGACACCACAGTCTCCCAGCTTTTTGATGAGGACAGGGTGAGAGACAGTGTCGAAAGCCTTCCGGAAGTCCAAAAAGACTACATCCACAGCAACCCCTGCGTCTAATGATTTGGTGACCTGATCGTAAAAGGCCACCAGGTTGGTCTGACAAGACCTGCCACTGATGAACCCATGTTGGTTGCCCCTGAGCATGCATTCCCCCGCAAGGCCCTCCTGGATGTGTGCCAGGATAATTTTTTCAAAGAGCTTACCCGGGATTGAGGTAAGACTAACTGGCCTGTAATTTCCCGGGTCCTCTTTTTTTCCCTTTTTGAAGATAGGGACCACATTGGCCCTCTTCCAGTCCTCCGGCACCTCGCCAGAGCACCACGAGTGCTCATAGAGCCGCGCCAGGGGTCCCGCAATGACCTCGGCCAGTTCCTGTAGAACCCTAGGGTGAAGATCGTCCGGACCAGCGGACTTGAACACGTCCAGCCTCTCCAGAAGTACCCTAACTAACTCCTCGCTAACCCCTGGCCCAGGCGTGTCTCTCTCGGGGCCCGAGGGGGGCCCAGCAGGGAGGTGGCTGAACTGGTCCCTACTTAGGAAGACAGAGGCAAAGAAATCGTTAAATATGTTAGCTTTGTCATCTGGCGTGATGACTAAGTTGCCCATCGTGTCCTGCAGGGGCCCCACATTACCCGGGACCCTCTTTTTACCCCCTATGTATTTGAAGAAGGACTTCTTATTGTCCTTAATCCGGGAAGCTAGTCCTATCTCCAACTCTGCCTTGGCCCTCCTGACTGCCCCCCTACAACCTCGGTCGACTGTAACATAGTCCTTCTTGGTGATGACCCCATCTCTCCATTGGGTATATGCCTCCCTTTTAGCAAGGAGACATTCCCGGATGCTCTTAGTGAGCCATGGGGGTTTATGTGCCCTCCTGCTCCCTTTGACCCTTGTTGGGATTACCTCCCTTTGGGCATGGAGGATCGTCTCCTTAAGGAGCAACCACTCACCTTCGACATCTGATTCCCTTCCCCTCTGGGTCCTCAGGGCTTCCCCAACGAGCCTCCTTAGCTTGTTGAAGTCAGCCCCCCTAAAGTCTAGGGCTGTTGCCTTGCTGCAGCCCTTTGCCACCTTACGCTGGATGGTGAATTCCAGCAAGCGATGATCACTGTCTCCCAGGTGGCCCATCACCCGCAGCCCCCTCACCAGGTCATCACCCGTGGCCAGCACCAGGTCCAACAAGGCGTCTCCCCTGGTGGGACTGTGCACCTCCTGGGTTAGATGGAGGTCCTGCACTCTGGCTAAGAACCAACGTGAGCGATCAGACTTGGCTGACTGCTCCTTCCAGCAGATGTCTGGGAAGTTCAGGTCCCCCATGATG
The DNA here is from genome assembly GCF_052110815.1 of Crocodylus siamensis. Taxonomy (NCBI): domain Eukaryota; kingdom Metazoa; phylum Chordata; order Crocodylia; family Crocodylidae; genus Crocodylus; species Crocodylus siamensis. Next base: position 216,075,222 of record NC_143397.1, read on the forward strand.
ACCACATCCTTAGCCCTCACTGCCTCTGTAAGCTGACCTAAGAATTCCTGGTTGAGCTCTTCTCCCTGGTTGGGAGGTCTATAGTAGACTCCCACCGTTAAGTCTCTCTCCCCTGGACTGCCTTTTACTCTAACCCAGAGCACCTCAGAGTGCCCCCCCTCTACCCCCTTGTAATTAACGAGGAAGTATATTCCTCCTTGATGTAGAGTGCTACTCCTCCACCTTTCCTTCCTATCCTGTCCTTCCTGTATAGCCTATAGCCCTTGACACTCACCGCCCAGTCATGCGATGAGTCCCACCACATTTCTGTGATCCCTACTATGGCAAGGAAGATCACAGTGGCCATGAGCCACATGGTGCAAGGATGTTTTGTTGGGCAGGGTGAGCTCACCCTGTGGTCACGGACAACAGGACCAATATGATCAAGGCCATCCATGATATGCCAACTTTGCTGGCATCTGCTGTGTGGTACATAAGTTCCACCTCATAGTCAGGGATGCCTGGTGGGGGACAAGGCTGCCAGTGATGGTGCCGTCACTACCACTCAACTGATTTCAGAATGTAGGAAGGTGGTGGGCTAGTTCCACTGCAGCATCAAGGAGGGCAAGATGATGCAGGAGAAACAGGCAGAGCTGAGCATCCTGCAGCACAAAATCATGAAGGATGTGGAGACTCAGTGGAACTCCATATACCTGATGCTTGAGAGGCTGGTGGAGCAACAGAACACCACCCAGGAGATGATCTTGCTCAGGGAGATTGGGATCAGCGGTCCCCTGAACAGAGCTGAGTGGGTTACCATCTCCCAGATCTCGGTGGTCCTCAAGCCCTTCCACAAGACCACTGAGACCCTCAGCGCTGCTGATGCCCTCCTTACCCAGGTGATCCCCATAATGAGGGAACTTGAGAACTAAAAAGGGAGAACTTCCAGATCAACATTGTTGGCTGAGGCAAGCTGCTGTCACCAGACATCCAGGCACTGGCGAGGCAGCTGAAGGAAAGCATCAGGAAATGGCTGGATCTCTTGCAGTCCAGTATGGTCCACATGCTGGCAGGCATGTGCGACCCAAGGGTGAAAGGCAGCATGTGCACTGGCAGCACCAAAACCCTAGATCATGAGACGGAGGGTCTGGTTAACAGAGTGAGGGAGGCAGAAGGGCAAAAGTGAGGGGATGTGGAAGAGGGGGATCCACTTTCCCTTGCCAGCACTCCTAGCACCAGCACCAGTATCAGCCAGTTTCCTCCACATCAGTCACTGCCAACGTGGGCCAAGGGCATGGCTTCAATGTTAGGGTCCAGATGCACCAGACCCCAGCCTCAGGCAGGTAGCACCAATCTCGCCAAGGACATGGAGCCGCTGGACTGTGACCCCTTGGCCTACTAGGCAAGCTGCAGCCTGATGTGGCAGGATCTGACCACAGTTGCCCAGGAACACCTGTCTGACCACTGACCAGTGCTCCAAATGAGAGGGTGTTCAGCATTGCTGGGGATGTTGTGATACCCCATCGCACCTGCTTGGATCCTATGTTGGTAGAGCAGCCAGTGTTCCTCAAGGTGAACCTCCCACTGCTGGGTTTCCCCAAGTTCCATCTGCAGATGGAGTGAGTCCCACCCTCCTCACTCCATCTGCACCTATTTCCTTTTTTCCTTTTTTAAAATACATTTAATGCTCTGCTGTCAGAGCTGGAGGGGGCATTCACTGCATCACCAGCCAGCAAGGGAAGAACATGCCTATGCTGAGCTTTTGTGCCAAGGTGAACTTAGAGGTATGGACTGGTGCTATGGGGGAGAAGGAGGGCCCAGGTCCTGGGCATTACCACTAAAACTGCACTCTGCCAGTGTTGGGGAGGCTTGGTGGGATTGCTGGTGGTGCAGCAGCCCCAGGAAATGCCAAGACCGAGGATCGCAGTGAAAGATAGGTAGGCAGTGCCATAACTTCCAGCTACCACACACATACACAGTCTGACCAGGGAAAGCCCAGACCCATCATGTCTTTGACAGGCCTGAGGCTTGCTGGCTGCAGTGGAGTTGTGAGGCTCCAGGTGAGCTCAACTTAGCTGGCTGGGATGCCAGCTTTCAGGTCGAAAAACTCTTCATCAGGCTGAGAAAGCACCTGCAGTTGGTCTGTGTGTGTGCTGCTCCTGGATGGAAGGAATAGTAAAGAAGCCAGACGATGGCATGCAGTGCAGGCAAGAAAGCCAGTCAGTGAAAGCGGAAATGGAGATGTCAGGGGGTGAGAGAGACAGGCTGGGTTGGGGAGGCAAGGGGGATGTAGCAGTGCAGGTAAAAGTGGAGTGGTACCTGGGGAGTCAGATGTCCGGCAGGTTGTAGTGTGTCATAAATCCAACATTTATATTGAGTCCATGAGTTTCTGTACCTAGGAGGATGATGAAGTGAAGTTCATATGCCCAGCTGTGAAAAGTGGTTTGTAAATTCCCTTTGAGGATCAGGTCTTAAAGATTGGAGACAGAGGGTTTTTTGTGAGAAATGTGCCCCCACAGATAGTTGGGTATTCTTGTCTTTGAAAGATTCTGGTAAGCAGTTTGTGGGGGGTACTGGAGATATGTTGTCAGGTTTTGTGTCTTGAGCTGTAGGAAGTTGGGTCCTGATGATGAGTTTAGGTTAGCAAGGTTTAGAGCTTGTTTGCAGTTATAAACCACTTTTCACAGCTGGGCCTATGAACTTTACTTCCTCAGCCTCCTAGGAACAGAAACACATGGACTCAATATAGACATTGGATTTATGACACATTGTGACCTGCTGGACAGCTGACTCCCCAGGTATCTCTCCACTTTTACCTGTGCTACATAGTCTATGGCCGAATCTCTGAAACTCTCTGAACTGGTGCCGAATCTTCCAAAGTCAATTCAGACACATTGATTTGTGACAGTGATCCAAATCTCCGAATCAAATCACTGTCCTTCAAGTTAGCTAAATCCGCATTGAATATTTCCGTGTTTGCACAGGCCGACTCAGTATTAACTGTTGTGTCCTTTGTACAATATGCAGCAAAAATTATGTAGAAAAACCAAATGGGCTCAGATGCATCTCAATAACATAAAATCCATAACATACTAGGCTTAACTATGTACATGCCACAGTTCTGATTGATTCCTGGTAGTTTCTAAAACACGACTCTAAGCACCACTGTCAAGTTATTTAAAAAGGCATACTACTTTACCCAACCACTAAATCAGTCTAATCTATTTGTGTTAGTTGCTTTTAATTTACCTCCAGTGGTAATTTCCCCACTGGAGTCAGTCTAAACCAGATTAATACATCAGTCATGGTAGTATAGAATCTGTCACCTGATCACAGTTTTGGTGGCACCAATTTTATAAAAAAAATTAATTTGGGTTCTCTTGGTTTGTACCCCTTTGGTTCTCTTTGGTTTCCTAATAGCATTTCTCCTTTCTTGATGGGTTTTCTTCCCTGCAGTTCCATTTTATGGCACTGTTTTGAAACAGATGCTCTGGCGACTTCCACAGTCAATCCTGCCAGCTTCATGACTCTTTCTTGCTGCCTCTGACTGTAACCCTCAATTTACTAATGCCTAATTGTAAGAGAGAGCAGAGAAATAACACCAAGAAAAGGTATCACACAAATATCTCAAGAGATGCATGATTTTCTTTAATGGATATTAATCCATAGCTTCATTTCAATTTGAGAATTTCTTGATTCAGACTTTTTGATTCTGCACGTTAATAATTTTTTTTTTACATTAATAAAAATAACAGTTCATTATTAAGGGGGAAAGAAAATCTACCAAAAAAGGCACTGGAATGGGAGTTAGGAAATTTGAATTCTATTCCTGATCTACAACTAATGTGCTGCATGACTTTAAGAATTTAACATAGACCAAAATTTAACACAGAAGCCAAAAGTTAGGTGCGTAAATACATATTTATGGAACTAAATAAGTTTTTTTATATTAAAATGATTGTCAGTCATTTCAGTTGTGTGTTCATCACCTGCAGTATATCAGGCTATCTAGGTATTTAGGTATTTTAGGCATCCAGGTTTGAAAATGTCAGCATTCACTTCTCACTGCCTTAGTCTCTCTCCCTGTAAAATGGGAAAAATAGCATATATCTAATGTGAAACCTTTTTATTCCTAAAGTGGTTTGAGAGCCTTGCCTGGAAGGTACACATCATTATTAATCTTGCTGTTTACTATAACAAAATGGCAATATATTTGGATGTAAAATGAAACATGGTTTTCTAAAAGAAGAGTGATGAATTGGTATACTTTTAACAATAATTGTTCTTCATTTGCTTTCTACACAATTCCCTTGGCTTTTCATTCAGAATTTTTTTGTCTCTTGACAGAGCTTTGTCCAAACTCATGCTGCAGTGCTGGACATCTAGGGCATGCACAGATCTTCATGGAGGTTAAGGAGAGATTAGATCAGGTTAAAAGTGGCCACCCAATCTAAGATAAATTGGGATGAGGAGACTTTGGGGGACTGGAAGGGCTAGCAGAGTCCATGGGCAAGGTTTTCAGAGGGCCTAGTGTCATCTACAGATGGGGTTGGAGGAATCAGGGGGGATAGGAGGGTCCGAAGGGGAGTAAGCGGCATCTAGGAGGGGATGGTATAATCAGAGGAGCTAGTGGAACCCCCTGGGGGGGAGAGGAAAATCGAGGAGGCTTGTGGGATCAGAGAGGGTCTCTGATGCTGCTCAATCCCCTTGAACCCCTCCCAGCCCCCACCCCCGCCTCTGCCCCTACCCAATGCATGCAAACCACTCGTAGGGCCAATTTTCCTGGCATTCACCAGTCCCAGGAGGCCAATTCATGTAAGTGAGGGTGGGTGAGGGATGGAAGAATCATGTGGGCTGGTGGCTCTACAGGGGGGAGGTTTGGCAGGATTGTAGGGGGTCTCTTCTACCCCAACCCCCCCATTAGTAACCCCCATAGATCTTGCCTACCCCTTCCCCCAACCCTGACTGACTTCCATTGGCTCCTGCCACTGGTAAATGCTGGTCAAACCAGCACTGGGAGCTGCTTGCTGGAGCAGGGGGTTTGGCAGGCTCAGGGGAGGGTAGGCTAGTCCATGGGAAGGAGGGGCTTGCCTGTCCATGGGTGGGGGAAGGACCAGGGGGGCTAAAAATAGCCCAGTGCTGGGGGAGGGTTTGGAAAAGTGCAGCCCCAGGGCTAGATCCTAGTAGTAGCCAGTAGCTTGGCTTTCTATAGCCCCAGGTTTGCACTGGGAATGTGCACAATTCAGTTAGAACAGTCTTGCCGTACCTGATCTAAGCTAGACTATCTCCAAGGTACAACTGAATTTAGATCAGGTTTGCCATTTTTAGACTGATCTAACCTTCCTGAACTTCTGTACAGTTCACATTTAGACCAGTTTAACTAGGGTTCTAAATATAAGATCTGCTCCAGGGTGAACTAAATTAGATTGGGTGGCCTTTTTAATATGATCTAACCACCCTGAATGTCTGTACCTAGTCCTACTTCACTGAATTATATCAAAATCTACATTCCTTAATTTTGTAGTGTTCATTACATGGAAGAAGACTTTAATATATTAAATATGATAAATACATTAATACAAAGAACTTGACCATGACAATTAGAAGCTACACTATGGTCAACCTGTGAGATACCATGAATTTGTCCTTCACGGGAATGTCTATAACAATACTGCAAGACCTGGAGAACAAAACCAAGCCAGAAGTACACATTTGGAACTTCAAAGTTATATTTGTACTAAACAGTTCAACTGTTTTGATTCCATAGGTGATCAGAATACAGATAGGAATGTTTTCCAAGGCAAAACCAAACCTTTGATGGTTTGTCTAATAAAAGAAAACTTCAGAGTATCTAAGTTAAAATATTATTAAATCACTAAAACCCAAGTACAATGCAAGTGTGTTGTATCATCTGCAAACTAGAGGAATGTAAGGCTTCTGTTGCAAATTTGAAAGCAAGTTTCGTCAGCCTGGGATAAGTCTTTAACCAACCGGTAGAGATTTAAGAATTTAAAAGACCAGATAAAATGGTGATATGCATAGGTAAAATAGAGTGGGTCATTTTTAATTTCAGACCAACAAAGTTAATTGATTTTGATAGAACTTTAAGATCTTGGTTTCAGCTGAACTAAAAGTGCATAGAAAAGCTCAAAGGTCCTCCCATGATCCTAGACCAGCTCTGTTCCAGTCAGGTCCCCAGCTAAAGCTGGAACACCATGTAATCTTCAAGTTAAAAAAAATAAACAGGTAATATTCTCTTGCAGCTGTTGCTCTTACTGGTCGTAATCAGGCCAAAGGGTAGAGTCTGACCTGCCTCTTAGACCACTGGAGAGAAGCAAAGTAGCATAGGAAATGAGAAGATCCCCATGCATTGGGATAACTCACTTGTAGCTGTGTGTGCTGGCTTCTGGGCTGCTTTGTGCCATTAGTATAGCACACAGCAGTCCAAAGAAGTGGAAATATCCGGGCTAGGAAGTTCTATGCCTATGTACCAAGACTAAGAGAGAAGTTCCCATGATGCTGTTTAAGTAATACTACTGAGTTTTGCATATCTCTAGTCTAAAGCAAAATAATTCTTGTGTGGGAACAGACCCCCTAGTCTGAATGCTATAGAACACATTGGTGATCTGTTATGAAAAATAGATATTTATCTCGCAAATAAATAGGGCAACCTTTGGTCTTACAAGCCAGCCAGGAAAGCTGTGAGCATGACTGGATGATGATGAATGCTTTACTATAAACAGGTCACAGTTTGTCATGTTATTCATGCCACTGAGAGCCACTTCAATTTTACAGACTATATTTTACTTTGAAATCTTAAACAATAGAAAATGTCAAGTTCAGTTATGGGTTCTCCAAATTGAGGAGTAAATGGCCTTTTATACCTGCATACACACTATTTTGATATAAGTTATAAAACACACATGCAGTATGAAATATGATGGGAACAGAAAAATAAATGTCACACGACTGGATTTTGTACTCATGCTGAAATTCCAGCTTTGTACAGAACACCTACACTCAAACATCGAAAGTATTCTTTAGAGTCTCACAAAGGGTTAAGGCAGCCTGTTTGGCATTAGATATTTGTATAATGAGCTTTTACTGAAGTAATTAAAATTTGTTTATAATTAATACAGATGAATTGGTTTCTGCACAATAATAGTTAGGAGATTAACAAAGGCCACATTTTGGCAACATAACTACATTCTTTTCCAAGTGCTGTGGGACTTTGTCCAATGAATGTCTGTCCAATCCGGCTGATTCTTCAGAGATGCCATATGGCACTGCTATGCATTACAATTTTTTTTCTAAAAGGCAGCCATATGACATAACTGATCTTCAAAACGTTGTCAGAAGGCATTACCTGGGTAGGCTGCGAGCTGCTTTCCAAAAACTTAGCAAGCACAGGGGCTATTAATTATGAGCAAAAGAAATGTGCATACACATGCTGGAAACTTGGCATTCTTTCCTTCTCAGTCGCAGATGAGCATCTCTCAAAATGCTCAAGTTAGAAAAATGAGGAAGGTTCTTTTTTTAAAAAAAAAACAACTTTGTCTTCCTCTAAAACATCAATTTGGAAATTTAGCTCCAAAGTGTCAGCACATCTGACCCTCAAGTGCCCACAGATACCTTATTTTAATACCAGCAGGTATGCTTACACCAACTCAACTGCTTTCACTAGTACGTTTCTGTAAATCAATAAATTAGTTTCTCCTCACCCTTGAATGTGTGATTTGAAATCAAAACCATCTTAAATGCACTTAGAGCCACCAATATTTTTTATCAGTAGCTTAAAAGATAAGAGGTATTCAGGCTCACAGGCTGAAGCAGTTGCTATCAGCCTGTGAATGAGATTATGACTATGATCTAAAGAACTGGCTCTATTGCTGGTTTTACCCCAGAGCATTCTGTGAGATCATTTTCAAGTTGTTTGACTGGATTGAGTTTCAGTTTCCCCATTGATGAAATGGGTATAATAATACCTATTTACAACCACAGCAGCTCCTGAGACTTTTGCCAATCTTCCCGGCTTCACAGGAGATGGGATTTTATGGGAGCCACTCTACTATGGCATTGTTAGCTGACCGTAAAAGTAGCTTTCATGCTTGGAGGTCTCTGCTAAGAAATTTACCCTTTTAGGGCTTGTCCGCACACTGAATTATTTTGGAATAACTATTCCAAAGTAGTTATTCCAGTTAGTTCCCTGAGAAGACACGCTCTGTGCTTCAGGCCGAGTTAATTTTTAGCAGACTTATCTCAGGATGGGAACAGTATATGTACCTTCCTTCCAGACTCAATTTATCCAGCGCTCATTTCCTCTCTAGGACTGGATCCTTAGGACTACACTCTAAACTTGCAGCAGGTTTTTTGTTTCTGTCTTAAATGATCTATAGCAAGCAATGCACAAAATGAATGTACGTGCCGCATTGTTATTCTATGATCAAGCTTTTGCCTCAGACAGCTGAGGCCACACAGCAAAGCACAATCAGTGTTCTGAATTCTGGTCAGAAACCCAATGTCATTTTATGCCACTTTGGGATGCACTGTGCAAATGCTGGGATTTTTCACATTGCCCGTTTTGGGATTCCTACCACTGGACAAGAATTGTAGAATCTGGGCTAATTACACCTCTTGTTTGTGTAAAACACAGCCATCTTCAAAGCACTGTCAGGCAGCATGGAGGAATCATTGACTAACACTAAAGTCTTCATAGTAATGAATAAATACAAGCTGTCAAACATCACTTCTAGATTGTTTCTGGAAGTGGTTTTATTAAGTAGAATGGTGCTTTGGGGGCTTAGCAAGGACTGGTGAGACAGGATAGCATTGTGGGACTGTAGAAGAGATTTCAGAATGTCAAAAACCACCTGCCAAAGAATCTCTGCAGCATGAATCCTGCATAGGGTGCAGGTGTGGAGCAGTGAATAGCCTATGTGACAATTACTGTGATCCTAGGGAAGTTCATGGTCATTGCAATCTGGAAGCTCCTAATCTTGGATTCCTACCAGACAGCAGCTAACAATTTCTTGTTGGTAGATCAGCTGTTTGGGCTAGTGTAATGGATGCAGAACCATGACTACTCTCCTTAAATTATAAGATTGCTTGTAATTATGTGACTGCCTATAATCAATTTTACAGAACAATAAAGACAAAGTTCTAACTTTGCCAGCCATATTTTAAAAAGGTATTATACAATCATTTGCAAAATACAAAAAATACTGGTGAGGTTATAGAGTGTACTGGGAGCATAGCGTTTGCTGTCACAAAGTGTATGTATGCATGAATCTTGTTGGGAGGCAGGTTGTTGCTAGAACGGGAGTTGGAGAGGGTCTTAAAGGGCTCTCAGCATGTTCAGTGTCTTATTGCCATAGAATACTCAGAAGACGACCTGTTTTTGGACTATGCTGCAGCAAATGGTGGCTTCCAGAATGCATGTAAATCAGAGGTAAAAGGATGCAAAAGAATATGTGGGTAGGAATAGAGTCCTAGAACACAGAGCCATTATGTGGTCCAGGGCAGCTGTTAACATCTTGGTTCCCCAACAGTTGTCCTGTAAGAACCTTCCTCTTTTTCCTCTTCCTTTTATCCTTTACCAGTGATAAGACCAAGAGGTTTTGAAAATGTTAGCCTGTGAACTCTGTATTATCCACGTAACGAAAGCACCCCTGTTCTTGGTCACCACAAGGTGTCAGTTGGTGTGGAGAGAGAGAGGGGCTAATTCTTGTAGAAGTTTTACCCTCTACAGCAGTGGTCTCCAAACTTTTTGTAAAAAAGTTTTGAGCACGAACGCAAATATATGTATATTTACATAAATATAAATAGAAGTTCTAATATTTTCTTCCCGTACCCCAATGGATCGCCTTGTGCACCCCACTTTGGAGACCACTGCTCTACAGCACCAGGGTTAAAATGTGGATTTTTCCTCAGTTTTGAAATTAAATTCCTAAAAGCTCTTCCCAGCCTTGGTGAGCTTGGAATCTTCCCCATTTGTGCAGGAACTTTGGGCCTATGATATAATGAAGCTGACAAGGAACCAGCTTTGTTATCCCAGCTTTAGGAATAATGAATGCAAGACAGGCTATGGATGTTATTAATGGGTGCTTTCTAATGATGGTGCAGTGCAGCAGGCTAACAGAATGTGCACTTCTGGTGGCAGAATCAGGATTAGAGGATCAGGGACTGGAAGAGAAAGGCTTACACTTGAATATATGTTTATGGAATAGGGGGTTTAGTGGTTGGGAGGGACCAGAAGAGAAAAGTTAGTAACTTAACGTGCACTTCCTCAGGCTCTCCTACTTTGGGTGGTGCTACCAAAAAAAAAAAAAAACAACAGAGAAATTCTGTTACAAACAATGAGGACACTTTAAAAGACATGTCATGATCCTCTTTTGCCCAAAGGTGGCCACAGACTTAGCTGAGGAACGGAAGACTTCAAGCTATATGAGCAGTATCCTACAATTTCCCATATCAAGGGAGACCATTGTCTTTGCTTTATGATCTCTATTTTAACACGACATATCAGCATAAAGTACAAGGCAAAATAAACACAGTACTGCAGTACAAAGACAGAGGGGATGAATTATTATAGAACCTAATAGTGTCTTTATTTTTATTTTATTATTAAAGTATTGGTGGTAGACTGTTCTCAGTGGTGGCAGATGACTCAGATAGGCTCAGCAGTGCTACAATCACTAGCACTATGACCAAAAGAGACTTGGGGTCCTGAATGACCACAAGATAAACATGAGCCACCAATGCGATGCGATGGCTGGCAAAGCTAACCAAACTCCAGCATCAATTGATGCATCTCTAGCAAAATCAGGGACATCATCCTCCTGCTTTACTCACCCTTTGTAAGGCTGCAACTGGAATAGCATCCAGTTTTGGGCCCCCCCAGTTCAGGAGGGACATGGATAGGCATGAGAGAATTCAAAGGACAGCCATATGATCAAAAGCCAAGAGAGCAAACCTTACGAGACACTGAGGGACATGGCATGAACATCGCATGCCCTGGGGGGGCACAGCAAGCTCCTGCAGGCAGCCATAGCACTGTCAGCAGTGGGGCGGGGGAGGAGGGTGAGCACTGACCACTCACAGATGCTGCCAGTAGCATCAGTGGCTCTTTTTGCAGGGTATACATCACCAATATCAGAGGGTGCACATGCACCTGCACGTATTCCCTACAAATTGACAATGGGAGATGGGACTCTTCAGCCTGGAGAAGAGAAGGCTCAGGAGTGATTTGGTAGCAGCCTGTAAGTACTAGGGGTGTGCAAACGGGCAGTATTCAATTCAGATTTGGCCTCATTCAAAGGACAGCGATTCGATTCGCTGATTCGGATCACTGTCCCAATTCAATTTGGCCAAATCTGAAGGTTGCATTCTGAATTGGAGAATCAGCAATTCAGCCATAGACACAGCTTCATATGTTTTTTCTACATACCTCAAGGTACCAGGCATGGCTCATGAATGCCAAGATGGTGGGCCGGATAGAGCATCCCACAGGAGCATGGGCGGGGAGGTCCCCCTGTGCTCAGCAGCAGGCCCAGAAGTGGACCAGAACTACTTCTGGTCCACTTCTGGGTCCACTGCCAAGCACGTGGGGGACCTCCCCACCCCTGCATTCCCATGGGACTATCCTTCCCACCATCTCAGCATTCATAAGCTGTGCCTGGTACCTCGAGGTACATAGAAAAAAACATATAAATCTGTGTCTATGGCCAAATCATTGAATCTCTCCGAATCAATTTGGAGGCTTCTGATTCAATTTGGAGAGATTAATGGGTCTCTTGATTAGATTCGGATTCGGAGATTCAGCCGCTGAATTGGGCCAAATCTCCTCCAAATCAAATCAGTAACCAAAGCTTTGCACAGCCCTAATAAGTACATAAGTGGAGTACATCAGGATCTGGGAGAACAGTTGTTCACCAGAGCTCCTCAAGGAATAACAAGAACCTATGGCCACAAACTCTTAGAAGGCTGATTTAGATTGAACATGAGGAAAAACTTCTTCACAGTCTGAGTGTCCAAGGTCTGGAACAGACTCTCCTTGGAGGTGGTGCAAGCATCAACTTTGTGCTCATTCAGAGGGCGTTTGGATGTTTATCTTGCTGGGATCATTTGATGCCTGCAGACTTCCTGCCTATGGCAGGGGGCTGGACTCGATCTTGTAAGGTCCCTTCCAGCCCCTAATGTCTATGAAATCTATGAAATGACAGAACAAGGAGTAATGGTCTCAAGTTGCAGCAAGGGAAGTTTAGGTTAGATATTAGAAAGAATTCTCACTAGGAGGGTAGGAAAACACTAGAACAGAGAGGTGGAGGAAGCTCCATCCTTGAAGGTTTCAAAACCCACCTACACAAAGCTTTGGCTGGGATGATCTAGTTGGGGATGGTCCTGCTTTGAGCAGTGGGTTGGATTAGATGACCTCCTGAGGTCTCTTCCAACACTAATTTTCTAGGATTTTATTTGTGAGCTATGTCTTTTTCTGTATACCTCATGACAGATAAAGCTGGGGGAATGAATGCAACTAGATGCTACATTAAAGATTCTAGCCTTCTTTGCACTTGGCAAAAAATGCCTTTTCCTTCAAGTCATGTCCTTGTTAATAGTGCCAATATTTAAGCAAAGAGAGGCATATATGGAGATAGGGGAGACAGGGTGAGAATGACATTAAGATATAGTATAGTAAGGAACCGTGAGCAGTACACAGCAAACTTAAGTTATTGTTGTACAACTCTATCACTTAAAAAGTGTCTGTCAAGTTGTACATTCTCCTCTCTGGCTGCCATTTTTAGCATGGAAGGGGGTTGAGAAGAGGTCCAAAAGTAGACAAATAAGGCAGCCTCCCCTGCAATACCAAGAATTACATTTCCCCCCACCCCCCTACAATTTTGGTTTCTTTCCTGTGATGCAGTTGTAGTGATAATCTAGATTTTTAGGCTTGTCGTTCTCTGGATTCCCTGCAGAGATGATTTTAGTGCTTTCAATATCACTATTGTCCTGGTCAGTTTTGTCAAAGGGTTCTATGAGAGGAACCTGTTAAAACACGATACGGTTTCTCGCATAATTTTGGCTCAAAGAAGCTGTGGATATTAAAAATTGACCTAAGATTCCATTACTGGCTGTAGCAGGGCACTAAGGTGCCTGCTACTCATAGAACAGAGATAACTACTCAGATGCAGGTTGCTAGGGCAACCAGAGTGAGCTAGTGACCCACACCTGCCAGCAGTCAGCTGACTGGAAGGGGTAGGGTCTGGCTCACATTTAAACCCCAGGGCTGAGGTCAGGCTGGGAGTTCCCTGCCAGCAGCCAAGGGGGAAGTAGAGGGGAGCTGCAGAGGGGAAAGTTCAGACTGCAGGTACAGCTCTGAGACTGTGGGGAAGGATGGAGCACCCCTGATGTGGCTAGAATAATGTTATAGCCCAGGAGCTTGTGTTTTGTTTGCTGTTTTTCCAGTGGCTTGGGAGAAGCTATAAGGGGATAGAGGAGGCCTTATAGGTTAGTGTGGGGACCTAAGCGCCAGAGAGGGCACAGTGCAAGACAGGGCTGCAGAGAGCCCGAGCACCAGTGAGGCGCAGTGCGAGACAGGGCTGCGGAGAGCCCGAGCGCTAGTGAGGCGCAGTGCGAGACAGGGCTGCGGAGAGCCTGAGCACCAGAGAGGGCGCAGCGCAAGACTGAAGAATGTCAGTTCCATCAGCAAGGCTTGGGGCATGGTAAGGGGTGGCTGGAGCCACACATAGCCCATAAGATGAGGGTGCCCCAAAATACCAATATAAAATGGGGCCCAGAAGGGGCGCATGAGCCCCAGAGCCAATGTACAGCTAGAAACTGTGTTGAAGATGACAAAAAGTCAGCCTTCCTATTACATATTATCCATCAAAGATGTGGTGGGCGAGAATTGAGGGTGTCTTTTAGCCCCTTGGCATGGTAAAGGGGGGCCTTAGGGGAGATCACGGCGACCCCTAAGATATCAAGCTGTTACATTGCCCTCTGTAGTCTTATAATCAGCCAGACCTCCTTGCCCTTATTGAGCACTGGCTTGAATCCCAGTTGGACCTGCTCTCCTTCTTTTGTTTGTATAGTCACTTGTAAGATTTGTGTATTACAGTGGTTAGAATTCAGGTGGAGCTGCACAACCTCCCCTCTCCAGACAGTAAAGAGGTCAAGGATCCTGGCATAAGACCATAACGAGGCACAAGGCATGGCTGCTTAAAATCAAGAGTGTGTTCCAGGTATTTGAAACTCCACCCCTTCCTCCCCCCAAGGCTGAAATTCCTTGGCTGTTCCAGCTAAGAACTGCTGCTCAGAGGGTTTTTTCCATCTATTGATCCTCTGTGAAATCCTATGAAATATGAATTTTCATTTCTACCCAGGAGAACTTTTACAATCTTTTCTCTGATGCCTGATGAAGGGTGTGTGCCCCAAAACTTACAATTAAACAACTTTTTGTGCAAAAATCTTGGTGGTCTAATAAAAGATACCACCTCTGTCCACGAGCCCTGATTTACTTTTGACTTTTGAATTTAGACAGTGAGGTGACATTAAATCAAGATGATCCTGAGCAACTGAGAATACAAAAGGTAGACAGCAAAGCAAGATATCCAGAACAACAGTGCAAAATAATAGTAGGAAGATTTGGAAGGTTTGTGACAGTAGTTTTAGTTAGGATTGCATTCACCATCACTATAAGGAAGCTCATCCTGCATCCAAGTCCAAAGTGTTATAAAAAACACATGTTAAAATTCCAGATGATTCATAACAAAAATATACTGTTTGTGGAAGCAAGCAAGTTGAAACCAGTTTCAACTTGATCAGACCCCAAGTAAAGATTTCAGCAGTTTGTTCTGTATTTGTATTGTTTACTGTAAGGTTTTTCCATTTTGTATCCCTGGCTGTAAGATTCTAGTAAGGCTTGTGTTAACTGGTAGACATGCTATCCTAACAAGCAATGTGTATTTGTAGCAAGATGATGGATGGTCACAGCAATAGCAAAGGAGATCCAAATGAAAACTCTTCACATCATGCATTGCAGTGCTGACTTCAGCTGCATTTCTGGTAAGTGGGAACAAAATCCCAAATTCTTGTAGAAAATTGCTTAAGACTGAAAAGCAGTGTATTCATGTATGTGAGGGGTTGGCAGGGGAACAAGGGGCAGGGATGGGTAGGCAAGGGAGAGAGGGATATTGCTGTCAAGGCTACTGGTAAAAAAAGTCTCATTTACCTGCCCCAGCTCTTCACACTCAAAATCCAGACTTACAGACTCTCCATCACTCCTGCCTCCTGAGAAAATAAGTCTTGACAGCAGCAATTATGGGGCAAGGGGCACCCCAAAAGTTCCAGGTTTGGAACATGCAGAGTGGGAGTCAGTAGACAGGGCTTTCTTTTTGGTAAAAAGTTATGGTTATTTCAAACGTATCAAAAAACAGCCTCCCTCACTTTCTTGCTTATTTGGGCCCTGCTTTAATTTGAGGAGTCTGTCTATATGCAACTTAAGACTTTTGGTTGATGTTATGAAATTGGGCTATCGTGGAACACCTCAAAACATAACTTCATCATGAATCAGTACGGGCTGTGTCATGTATCTGCCTGGCTGGGGAAGATTATTAATGTAATGGCTGCCTATTTTGGTGACATGACCTGGGAAAACAGGGTGGCTGAGATCAGGAGAACTAATTCTTCCTTTTCTCTACCTGGGGAGCTGGAGAGTGGAAAATTTCCCATACAACTGAAGTGGTGTTGGAGGGCCACAAAAATGCCAGAAACTCAGAGCTGGACAGGAATCTTTGGGCAAGAAACAGAAAAAAAGGAAAAAAAAAAAAGAGTCCTTTTGTAGCAGGGGATTTATCCATGGGACCAGAGAAGTTCAAAGTAAGGAGCGAGAGAGTGAGAGCATGAACATGATAGAGAGGGAAAACCACGTGTAGAAGAGAATCCTGCCTCCTCAGAGAACTGTCCTAACAATACTCTGGAGAGAGGAAGAAACACAGCCTGGGAAGTGCACACAGGTGTATCTGGTGCTTCTCTAGTTCTATATCTTTCTTTTACTATAAAAGTAGCAAGTAATGTTTGGAAAACCTATATTTGTTCCTAGAGGTAAACGATCTCAAAAGAACAGAATGTAAACCCAGAGTACTTACAAGACTGAAGATCAGGGATAGCCTGTGCTTTCAGCGAGTTATCTTGCAGGTCAGCCTAGTTTAGCAGACATAGGAAATTTAGAGCATACGGGTTCAGTGGAATGTGCCCCAGCTCCACAGCCTCCCTCTGTACCACTAATGACCTCTAATGGAGTTAGAGGTCCCCTGTTATAGCACCTGCTTAACTAGAGATTTAAGGTTCAATTCCAAGTAAATGGGACTAAAAAGTTTGCTTAAAGTGAAGCAATCTTTTGGATGGGGGGAATAAGTGTTTTCCCCCCATCCCTGCTATAGACCAGGGCCCCCCTGAGCTGTACACATTGTCCTTGTGACACCTAGCATGATGCATGGGGGCCCCAGCCCCCTTCCCCCAAGCTGTGGGCTACCTCAGCCCCACTGGCAATGCTATGCTGTATTGCACCGCCCACCCACAGGGGCAGGAGCCTAAAGCTTGAGGAGGGAGGGGGAGCTAGAGACCCTGATGGTAGTAGCAACCAGTGGTGGGAGGAAGTGGGAACCCATGTGCTGCAAATTAGCCTCTCACAAACTATGAGAGAGACAGCCCTGCTCTAGAGAATACATCATGGACTACTACACAGGGATGTGTTATAACACAGAAAATTATTGACTTTAATAGTGTGTAACAGTTGCTTCATAAGTGTTAAAAGTTTACCAGGAAAGTATATATTAAGACAGATTTATGAATAGGTTATTTTTAACATTTATTATTTAGAGTGTGTGCAGTAAAACACTATGAAAAGCAGTTACTTGACATGTACAAGACTCACTCTCCAAAATTTAAGAAGTTGTTATTTTCCACAATACAAAAAGGAATTTGAATATGTTAGGGACTAATCTCATGTCAAGCTCAGTTCTTGATCACAGCCAACTTTTGAGTTCTAGAAACTTAAAAGGTGCCTTGAACTGATAAACTCTTTTCTTCTTCTCTTACAATAATAATTGTAATGAAATAATTTTAAAATGACCAAACCAAATTGTTTTAACTTTCTAAAAATATTCTTGTTTTTTTTGTACTAAGCTTCTTTCTGAAATGAAGTTTTATAGCTGGCTTAAAACGCCATAAAATAGGATTTATAATGGAAATCTCTACCCTAACTATAACAGCATTAGCAGGTGCCAGTCTATAAAAGTCTATACCCTACTATGATAGCAATATGAATAGAGCATCCTGATTTAAAGTAAAGTGAAATGAAATTCAATTCATATACCTTAACAAAACAGTCTCATACTTAAGAGATAATGTCAACAGAATAGAGCACTGCCACAGGAACATTAACTGCTACTGCTCTATAAACACCAAGGCAAAACTGCAGTTGTGAAAGAAAATAACTGTGTGTCATGTGTTTATATTAGCCTAGGGTGACATTTATTGGAAACGGGAGACTGATATTGTGACAATGTTCCATTAGAAACTTTCTCTTATTTCAGCTGATGGATGTAGACATAATAATTTCATCTGGTAGTTATTTGGTGGTAATTATGCACCCAGCAATTGCTGACCTCTAGTTTCTGATTACCTCAAGAGCAGACTTTTTTTATGCCTATCAGAAAATACCCATGCCATAAAAACGCAACAGTTAAGAAGTCAGTAGGATAAAGTATAATACAGGGGTGTTTCCATACTGCTTCCATTAACACTAATGAGAGATTCATGTATTAAAACCACACACACATATCTTATCAAATATTCTGTTCTGCCTTCAGACCCTCATGAAATACCTTAATGATATCAGCACAATTTTGGTGGTCACAAAGCAAGGTCTCGGTTCTACCATCAGATACAACCATGCGATTCCCTACTAATAACAAAAGAAAACATTGCAGAACACCTGTCTCTGGTTTAGAGGGGCATGCATTTTCCATATATGGCCTTTTAGCACTCTGCCTTTTCCACTCTTCAGAGGAGAAAATACAGTTATTCTGTTATGTTTTGGGAATTACAAGTGTCTTGCAAGAGAGAGACTAGTGTTTCCCTTACCATTTTATAAATAGTGCATTAAAATATATGAAACATCAAGTTATTTAAACTTATGTTCTATCACTAAAGTTAAAAAGCCCTTTGCTTTATGTGATTTTATTATATGACTTGTTTCTCTTTTACTCTTCCTGGGTGCATGTGTGCTTTACTGCAGAGTAGACTAATTAGCTCTGCAGTAAAGCATCACTGTCTACACATGTACTGGTATTAGGGCTCAGTAAATTAATTAACTCCACTGTACGATAGTACTGTCAGTGACAGTACTATTTTATGGCAGAGTACTCAGCTGTGATGAAACACACATATAGATAGTGACCAGGCAGGGGGCAGATCCCTGCCTGATGCCTAGCCACATGGTTCTGCAGGGTCAGCACCGTCATGCCCTAGCCAGCCCATCTACCACCTGGGCAACTCAGAGCCCAGGGCTGACCCCTATTGACCCATACCAGCCTGGCTCTGCTCTGCCCCAGTTCAAATTGCTGCTTTCCCAGGAGCACGTGTATACACTATGCCAGGGAGCAGTTTACTCTGGCTCAAACTCCTCCAGAGTTTATTGCTTTGCCTTAATTTTACATGTAGATGTACCCACTGAGTAGTATCCTTCTTTGCTGTAATCCTTCTGCAGTTAATGGAATTCAACATAAGGGGGGCAAAATTATATCCATGATAATTAGCCATTCAATAACCTAAATGAAGTCAATTGGGCATCAAAGATTTCACAGATCTTTCACAGGGCCTAAAAGGGATCATTATAACCATATACTCTGTCCTGAATTTCAATAACTTATTTCTGCATCTACCTTACCAACTGATACCAAGAGATCCATGGATGAAAATGCATGGATCTCTTGGTATCAATTCATAGACTTTAACAGAACAATTTCATACCTAAAAGATAATGTCAGCAGAATAGAATACTGCCATAGAAACACTAACTGCTACTGCTTTATAAATGCCACGGCAAAACTGCAGGAAAACTGGATCTCTATCAAGAGATCCAGTCCAGACTTTGTGTAATCAGGATATATCCTGCACCTGGATAATCTCTTGTAATGATTAATTATATTTGCTTTAAATTATAATTTGCAATAGCAATAATATAATCCATTCCCAAAGTCCTTATCTATACCTTTTCTAATCCTGACATTAAAAAGTTTTACCACATAATAATATAGTACTATAAATTTTGAACACGTCACACTTTGCACAAAAGCTTTTATGATGTTGAGCTATCTTGGCACAAAAGCTAAATCCCAAGCCTGGACATCTTTTGGAAGCACTGCAAAAGCTGTTTGGGTAGGCATTTAGCAAACAAAGCTAGGTTGAGCTATTGCTTAGTGGGTCTCTATTTAAATATCTTATACTAAGATACCCTGAGCCTTTGTTTGGCTCATATAAATCACATACATAAATATTAAAATTCATGTTTGCCTCTACCATATACCATGTATTTTCAAATCTAAGACAAATCTAAGACAAAGTATTCTACCCCAATCAACATGGGGGCAGGGAAAGCCATGGATTCAGTTATGGACTTGAGGCAGACAATGGCTCAGCTCTGGCTTTGCTCTCAGGCCTGGGGCTGCAACTGAAACTGAGCTGCTGCCTGTCCTGAGCCACAATGTCTCTTTTGGCTAGTGAGAGGGACTGCAGTCAGGAGAGACCGGAGGAGACTACTGGGAGCATGGGAAGTGGGAGGCTAGGAGTAAGGGCAGATCCATGTTTATGGCTTGGCGGGGGGGAGCACAGAGGAGACTGTGCAGCTTGCCTCCCTTTTTCAGCCCCCTCCTCCCTTACTTTCTGCTCTAGTTGTGGTTCTAACCCAACCTGGTTAGATGCTGACATTGTTTCTCCCTAGTTGGGCTGGGCTGAGTCATGGCTACCACTGCTGCTCATTACTTTGGAAGAGCAGAAGAGCAACAGAAGGCAAGCAGTGAGGTGGGGGTGGGGAGGTAGGCACAGGGGGACAGATGGTAGGGGTCAGGCACAAGAAGCCATGTGAGGTATGGGGTTGGGACAAGGCTTCAGGGAGACAGCAGAAGTGAGGGGAAACAGACTGGGGGGCAGGAACAGGCACTAGGTGCAAAGGGCAGTAGTGGGCACAGGCATAGGCATGGGGGGCAGGTGGAAAGGAGACACATGGTGGGTGGGCAAGAAGCAAGTGGTGGGCAGGGAGAGCAAGGGGCAGGGTCTGGCCTCTTTTCTCACCACTGCTTTCCTTGCAACAGTGGACAGGGGTGGGGGGAGAATGAATTTAAGATGACTTTCCACTAATTAGTTTCTATACATAAAAATTTATAGCATGTTTATAATATTCCATATATGGTATATAATTACTGGGGGTCAGCTCCAAGCCCAAAGGGAGGTAATCCCAACACTAATCAAAGGGACCAGGAGGGCACATAAGCCCCCATGGCTCACCAAAAGCATCCGGGAATGTCTCCTAGCAAAAAGGGAGGTGTACACCCAATGGAAGGGAGGGGCCATCACCAAGGAGGAGTATACTGCAGTTGCTCGGGGATGCAGGGGAGCAGTCAGGAAGGCCAAGGCGGAAATGGAACTGGGACTAGCTTCCCAGATTAAGGACAACAGAAAGTCCTTTTTTAAATACATAGGGGGTAAAAAGAAGGTTCCAGGTAATGTGGGGCCCCTGCAGGACACGTTAGGAAACTTGGTCGTCACACCAGACAACAAAACCAACATATTAAACGATTCCTTTACCTCCATTTCCCTAAGCAGGGACTGGAAAAGTCACCCCCCCCACTGGGTGCCCCTCAGGCCCCAGGGGAGGCACACCTAGGCCAAGGGTTAGTGAGGAACTAGTTAGGGAACTTCTGGAGGGACTGGATGTATTCAAGTCAGCTGGTCCAGATGATCTCCACCCTAGAGTACTGAGGGAATTGGCTGAGGTCATTGCAGGACCCCTGGCACGGCTTTACGAGCACTGATGGTGCTCTGGTGTGGTGCCAGAGGACTGGAAGAGGGCCAATGTGGTTCCCATCTTCAAAAAGGGGAAGAAGGAGGACCCAGGAAACTATAGGCCTGTTAGTCTTACCTTGATCCTGGGCAAGCTTTTTGAGAAAATTATTCTGGCGCATATCCACGGGGGGCCAGCAGGGGAGATTATGCTTGGGGGCAACCAACACGGGTTCATTAGCGGCAGGTCCTGTCAGACCAACCTGGTGGCCTTCTATGACCAGATCACCAAATCCTTAGGTGCAGGGGTAGCAGTGGACATAGTCTTCCTGGACTTTTGGAAGGCCTTCAACACTGTCTCTCACCACGTTATCATAAAGAAACTGGGGGGCTGTGGTGTCGACACCACGCAGTCAATTGGGTTGCCAACTGGCTGGAGGACCACACCTAGAGAGTGGTGGTGGACGGATCATTTTCAACCTGGAGGGATGTGGGCAGTGGGGTTCCGCAGGGCTCGGTCCTTGGGCCCGCACTGTTCAACATCTTCATCAGTGACTTGGACGGGGGCGTAAAAAGCACCCTGTTCAAATTTGCTGATGACACTAAGATGTGGGGGGATGTGGGCACGCTAGAAGGGAGGAATAGGTTGCAATTGGACCTAGACAGGTTACAAGGATGGGCGGATGACAATAGGATGGGATTCAGCACTGCCAAGTGCAAAGTGATGCACCTGGGGAGGAACAACCAGCACCATACGTACAGGTTGGGGAACTCCATTCTTGTCAGTACAGAGGCAGAAAAGGATCCTGGAGTCATCATTGACTTCAAGATGAACATGGGTCGGCACTGTGGGGATGCAGTCAGGAAGGCCAACCGTACCTTGTCATGCATCCACAGAGGCATCTCAAGCAGGTACAAGGAGGTGATCCGCCCCCTCTATGCGGCACTGGTCAGGCCACAGCTGGAGTACTCTGTCCAGTTCTGGGCACCGCACTTCAAGAGGGATGTGGACAACATGGAGAGGGTCCAGAGGAGGGCCACTCGCATGATCAGGGGACAACAGGGCAGGCCTTATGAGGAGAGGCTACGGGACCTGAACCTCTTCAGCCTCCACAAGAGAATGCTGAGGGGGGATCTAGTGGCCTGTTACAAACTAGTCAAAGGGGATCAGCAGGCATTGGGGGAGTCACTGTTCCCCCAAGCATTTCCAGGAGTGATCAGGAATAATGGTCACAAGCTGGCAGAGGGTAGATTTAGGCTAGATATCAGGAGGCGCTACTTCACGGTCAGGGTGGCTAGGATCTGGAACCAATTTCCAAGAGAAGTGGTGCTGGCCCCTGGGGGTCTTTAAGAGGAGGCTAGATGTACACCTTGCTGGGGTTGTTTGAACCCAGTACTCTTTCCTGCCATGGCAGGGGGTCAGACTAGATGATCTACTCAGGTCCCTTCCGACCCTAGAAACTATGAAACTATCTTAAATTTGAAGTTGTCTTGGATTTGGTTAAATAGGTAAAAAAACCAAATGGATATTTGTTTATTTTTATTTACCAGTGATTAAAATATTTTGGCTCTTTATCATTGTAATAACTTACAAACTTCTGAAGATATTGCTTGGTACTGTTTAGTGACCAGTATTCCAGACATTGCTCTCAAATATATCCCTCTTTAGATAGCAGAAGCAACACATGTCTTCACAAAATCATTAATGAAGGTAAGTCTATCCACTGAAGTTTATATTCCTGCAGTATCCCCTGTTTTGTACTACTGAACAGATGTAATGAGGCTCAGCCAAGGGCACCTTGGCTTTTACTGGATTTTTTGTTGTTGTTAAGGAAGGAGGAGTCAGCAGAACAGCAGGGAAAATTATAGCTCTTGCTTTTGTAGATCTAGGAATTCCTTTCTTCTGGATTGCAAGTATGAAAAACTGAGTCGCAATCTAATCTCTTGGCTCTTAAGTTTCTTCCAGTAGAGTGTTTCTAGACAACTAAACAAAGTAAATCTTAGTTTTCATATACTCTTCAACAGGTAACTATGGAGCTATCAATCTAGAGCAGCTAATCTGGTATACATTGGATGTGTCTAAACATGCAGTTAATGTCAAGCAATACACTCCAGGGTTTATTGCTCCTGTGCACACCATTTGAACCTTCACCAAGGACCACAGCACACTGAGCCAGGTCAGAGCAAAACTGGCTAGCAGGGAATCCCAGAGGTCAGGCTGCCAGCCTGGGGCTGCTCCCCCTGGCTCATCGTGCTGGGGAGGGCTTGGCTGGGGCACAAGAGTGCTTCAGTGTGAGGCTAGCCAGCAGGCAGCCCCTGCACTGAAGCACCCTTATGCCCCAGCCAGCCAGGGCAGTATCTACATGTACACTGCTGCAGAATAGAAAACTGCTGTATTTACAAGTAATACCTTACTGTGCAGTTAACTGGTTTCCTCCAGCCTAATAGGGGCGCACATGTAGACGTGTGATGTTTTCTGTGGAGCTAATTAGTAAACTCCACAGTAAACATCTCGTGCAGATGCATGCACTGCATTTCTTCTAACTTCTCTCATGAAGTATTAACAGAACTAAAACAGTAGCCTTGATTGATGTATCTGCCCCATATAAATACAAAGCAGGAGAGATTCCATGGAACCCAGTTCAGTTCCAGTGATATAAAAATAGCACAAATTGGAGGACAATCTGACTTAAAATGCTATAATGGGAAATATTAAAATAATTTACTGTGAAGAGGAGACAGTAATTTTGAGATTACTTTTCCCTGAGCTTCTCATCAAGAAGTAGTAGAGATTAATATTTGATTCCCTGGCAAAATATCTCACAAATGACTGCTGAGTAATGTCACTTGGGATAACAGTCCCTGGCAAGTTCGACCTCTGTGGGGTAATAAATCATTTCATGTCTTTGCCAGTCTGCACAAGTCAAAAGTGGCAACATGCCAGCCAAGTCTTTCAGGACAATGGACCTAAAGATGCCTTCTCATAGCAGTAGTCTGAGAGTAGCTAATCCAGTACTATTTGGTACTGGACATGCTACCAAATACATGGCAGTTCTAAGTATGAGTAAATCAAAGTCATAAAGAACATGAAAGATGTAGAATGTAATCATGCTGTCTGATTAGATTGCACACAGCTTGCTTTATATGCATGTCATGCATGTAGTGTAGTCTGCATCTTTTAAAGTTAATCCAAATTTTCCAACTCCCTGACCCCCAATATCTCTTAGAAATAGCCATTAATATATTGATACATGTAAAAAAAATTGTAATCAATCAGCTATCAAGGATCCGAAACTGTATACAAATCATATCTTCCTTTATCTGAGAAGCCACAGATATGCGAATCAGAGACATGCAATTACTAGTCTAACAGGACAAGAACAGTTACAAAGTTAATTACCTATGATTATCTTACAAAAGGTGGTGATTACATAGCAGAATGACAAAAGGAGAGTGTTCAGCAAAGACAAAAACACACAGTACTATAAACTGATAAAAACAGGGCCACCCTTTGTTAAATTAGAAATAGCCCACTTTACTTCTTGTTTTTACGGTACATTACAATGATAACTTCCCCACTCTCTTAAGCCTCAATGCTTTTTTCTCAAGGAAATTTTAACCTCATTAAACAGCTACTATTCCTCCTCCACCTCTGCCCCGCTCCTCAAAACACCCTTTATCTCTTTTTCTCTTTAAAATATTTTAGTGACTATTAAAGTGGCATCTAGCATAATGTACTGCTAGGTATGGTGCAGACAGATACTGTGCAATCTTCTCCACAATCATTTTCACATTTACCTCAGCCCTCTTGACTTTAACATATCTGCTTTTTCTATCCTGGTCCATTCTACAGCATGCCAAGTAATGAAAATAATGAATTAAGTGAAATTTACTTGCCAGATAATGTGATACCAAGTCTGAATCATTTTCTCAGCTGTGTCCTCAGTCACACAGGTTCTCCTGGTGAGATGCAGTTGTAGCTTCTGAAGAAGAATCCTTTTGCTGGGAAAATGATCCAAACAAAAGATCCACATTTAGATAACTAAATGGGAGTCAGCATAAGAAGTTCCATATTTTTAATATTAGAGCCTTTTTCTCATGATATGATCAAACTGTGATATCCTTTGAAGTCACCACCACACTTCAACTTCAGTAGAAATTTTGCCCTAATTCAGGACTCAAAATGTATTCCCTTCTCAGAACCTGCATTATAGTATTCAACCTCTTTAGATGGCAACTTAATTTGTTGGTGGCAAAGGCATCAACTCTCTGTGAAAGTAATGAAAACATAATTTAAATTCTAGCTCAATTTCTAGCAAAGCCATTGTCACTGTTACAAATTTCCATAGCAATACAAACTCTTATTAAAACCACTCATGTAAGCAGACTATGCAAAAGGGATGAAATGAAGAAATCCACAGATATTCCACATGACTCTGTTGGCCTTGAACAGGTCAATGCCAATGCCAGAGAAGGGGTGCAGAGACTCCCTGCCATGGGTGACTGGTGCCACTTTAGTCAGGGGGGACACATGCTCCTCCAGCGACCAGTCAGCGACTGGGGGGGAGTCCCTCCATGGCCAATCACACCGCCGGGGGGGAAGGGTCCCTCCATGGCCGAGAGCGAAGTGGCTGTGGCAGTCCTAGAACCAGCTGCGGCACTCCCACACCCCGGCCGGTGCTCGTGGGGGGGGCAGCAGCACTCCCAACTGCCCCCCACCTGTCACCTAAGTGGCAAGTGCGGCCCATGAGGGGGTGCACCGGCGTGCCCAGGGGGTGGACATGCACCCCGTGCACCACCTACGCATCACCACTGCTCCCTGCATCGTCTTTCTGTGGAGTTTAAGGGGAGTTGGATACACGTTCCTGAAGGCAGAATGTATTACAGTGCTAAGCAGCATTGTAGTCACATTGTGGTGGTAGGACTGTGGCTTTAATTGCAGATTATCCTGGGTTCTGTTTTGATTTAAATTAAGGAGTGATATTTCAATTCAGGAAAGTATCTCTGTCCAAACTGTGTTTTCTTAGCTTTCAGCAAGGGCTTAAGTATCACTGAAGTTGGTACAGATTAAGCATTCACATATAGTTAAGTATGTGCTTATGTGATGTTCTAAAGTACAATGGATTTAAATACTTTCTTGAACTGGGGCTTAAATAAATAAATTATATAATATAGGAACAGCCATTGCAGTTCTTAAAATAAAGGACCTTTCCCATTTTCTATAAGCATACCCAATTAAAATAGGATCCAGAGATGGATCCCAACAATCATAAGCATAGACATATTAAAGGAAAGTATTATGCAAACATTCTACCTGTTCTAAAAGATATAAAAACTATGGAAGAAAGATAGAATCTGGTGCCAAGACATCATATAGTAGTCTATCCTGTAACTCTTGGTTACCTGAATAGTGCTATCATAGTGCTATGCATACAACCACAGGATTGAGGTGAACCTGAAGTCTTTTCATCAGTGGATTCTCTGTGATAACTGTTTAAGTGCATTTAATATATAACAAATAATCTCAGGGCAAAGATCTGTTTGAAGGAGATATGATTGATGACCTATCATCCCTAATTCACTGTTTATACTCGTAGTGAGCCTTTTGGGAAAATACCTCATTCATCAGGGTATTAGTGAATTCAACCAACGTATGGCACCTTCATTTTAACAAACTAAAGGAGAAAAGCTAAATGGGAGAAAATTGACAACCATCTCTGATTCTATGATAATGCAATTAGGCTGCTCCTCTCCAGAGCTTTTGCTAATTCACAAAACAGCTTCAGTCGGCAGGTCATAAATATATGATCATTTTTCACACTTTGAAAAGTAATGATGCCTTGACATGAATCAATAAATCTTGGTGAAGTCATTTATACTTTTACGGTATGCATGCAAATCGGCTTTAAAACTAGTGTATATTAAATCTGACTCTTTATACAGCCTCTGTTTACATAAAGTTATTTTCAAAGCCTTCTGTATTCCTCACACACTCAAACGTCTGTTACAATCACTGAAAATTTTGAGTAACCAAGGAATTCTGGACCTGAATCTAGGGGTCATATCATTTCCCATCTGTCTCGGGGAAGAAGCAAAATCCCTCATCCTCTGGAAGGGGGAAGGATTGAGGCACTATAGCACTTTCCCTTTCTGCTTTACCCCCAGGTTTTCAAACTGCCCTCTGGAAACACACTTGGATTTTCCCATTTAGTGCTGGACAGCAAGCATATAACCTCCCACTTCCTACCTTCAAATCCCTTTGAAAATGGTCATGGAGTAGTCTGGGCAGGTTAGGGAGACTTGCATAATTACCTAAGGAAGCTGTAATGTTATGACAGAGAAGTGAGTTAGAAGCTTACAGAAAGGAGACAAGGAATCTCCTGCTAAGTAGAAAGACAGTGGGGTCCTTAGGATCTAGAAGACCCAGGCCCACCCTTCTGACTGTACAATGTAGCAGAAACTCTATGTCCTGAAGTTCTTTCCATCTAAGCATGGTCTTCTGTCACAGGATTTTGCAATAAGGACGTGATGTGTTTAATATAAGCATAAGAAAGAAACGATATGTAATTCAGAACACAATAACTACACATGGATATTACATTGATGACTTACTTTTCTTGTGCTTTATGACACATATAGAGTACCGTAAAATAACAAAGTAGAAAACAAACAATTGTTTTAATCACATGCATATGAAAAAGTAAGAAAGGGAGAGGGTTTGTTCCCCCGCCCCGGAGAAGGAGATATTCAAGGATGACTGATAAATGTAAGAGGTTAGGCTCTGTTTCAGAAAGAATAATATTTTGGAGACCCATACAAAGCATAAATTAAATTTTGCAATCTTTCTTTATATACAAAAAATACATACAGGCAAAAGATACTGGCATGAGAATATGCTAATGTATGATCATGGTATTATTTATTGAGTCTAGACTAAATTTAAAGATGGAAATGCTAATATATATCAGGTAGCTCTTGATGTTTGATAAGTCTGAATTATTAAAAATCTACAAATTGCCAATTCACAGAGATTACACTTACAGTATACAACATTTTATTTTTTATTCCTGAAATGCTTGACGATTTTGTTTCATACAAAGTGAAATGACACTAAATCACAAGTGTACCTGCTGTGCTGTCATTCTTATTAGATGTTCTCTTTTGTTTAGTTTATTCACCGCTTGTTGTTCCTTAAAAAGTGCTTTTTAATGGGGGTGGACAAAACAACACATATCAAGGGACTGGAGAGCGAAATACACTTTTAAATTAAAAAAGAAGCCCTTGGATTGTTCATGAGTCTGCTAAGTCATTTTGAATTGATGATTAAAATAAATATTGCACAGAAAATTGTTTTTGTAGCCTCCATGTATTCTATCCTGTCTTCATTATTTGATCTTCACAATGATAAGTAACCAGCTTTCAATATAATGTACATCTAAACCAAATGTGCATGGTGTATTGTTGAAAATTCAACAATTACTACAAAATGAATTCAAATGAAAGCCTATAGGTTTTATCTACAGATCAAGGTAATAAAGCAATAGTATTTTTAAAGAAAATAATTTTGAGAAAACAGGATGTAATTTAAAAAAAACCCGATGACATAAAATGCAGCATAATACAATTCAGTGGTAGTTTTAAAGAGAAAGAATAGAAAAAGTATCCATAGTACAAATTATACACACCTCCCCATGCCTTAAAATAAACATGAATGACCAGAGGATCAGCTGGTGTGAAGTTGTCTAGTTTCACTGAAGTCAGAGGGACTTCTGCAAATGTTTAAAGATGCAAGTACTTTTCTGACCAGGTGAGGATCTCCCCCATTATGTCCATCCCTCTTGCTGAAATCATTAATCTCATGATTTTTAAATTTCAAGACAACAGCTAAAACTGCCACCATAATTGTACCATTAGCTTGCTCCCAAAAAACATTTGTAACAGAAAAACTAAGCAGAGGTAACTGAATCTCCTGTCAATATAACCCAGTTTTTCTATTCTGTTGAAGGTGGGGTATTTGTTTTATGAAGGTTTACAAGGAAAATATTTGGATTAATGATATAATTTAGTGGCAATTTAGTGACAGTAGGTCTAATCTCAGTAGACTGACAATAGGATTGAAAAAGTAAACCAGTGGGATATACTTGATTGTGGCTGTTGGGCCGGCAGCAGGGAAGCTGCAGGGGTCACACTGATTGGCATTGTCACTTTCCCCATTCATCAAGCAAGGCCAGACTTCCCGAATCATTTACCAGATGGGGCAGCTCGTCAGTTTAAACACCTGATATGAAGCCATCCGTCATCTGATAACATGATCGTTCGGCTGCAGCTGGCTCAGTGCTCTGCAGCCTGAGTGCACATGTGATGGACTGAAGCCAGGGAAGCAGGCTTAGCAGTGCTGCACTCCCCTGATAGGATTTGCAGTCCTCCACTGGACCATGGAACAGGTGGAGGCTGAGAGAGAATGAAAAAATTACCATGTGTTGCAGGGATTAGAGAGCATACACTTACCACTCCACTTGCATACCAATCAAAGGACAACCTTGAGCCAAAAAAATTTAAGGCCATCCATGATGTAATACAGGTGTTCTAGTAAACCTCATTTTAATATAGAACCAGTACCTATTAATATTATAAGTCGCTAATTCTTTCCCACTTCAAGAAGAAAATATAGATATTTGGAAATACACTATTTTCTTTATCTAAAAATGTATTTCTCTCGCTCTTTATAGATAGATCCCATATGGATACACACACACACATCTATATATAGAGATATATAGATATCCATATATATAGATACCTATATATATCCATACATGCACACACTCATATATATGACTCTCTATGTATCTCTCAGTCTATGCTGACTCCCTGGAGTCATTATTAGGTAACAAGTAGGATTTAGATATAGATATATTATAGGTAATTGAGGTATATTTAAATATAAATATATACTTACTGGTTATGTGTCTGTGTGTGTGTGTATGTGTGTAGGCATTCTCTCTATAAGTAGAAATGCAGGATAGAACCTGTTACCTGTGCTCACAAAGGAAAAATAATGAAAGGAAGAGATTCACAGAAAGAAATTATTTACGGTTACAGTGAAAAATACCATGAAAACTATAATGATACTGACTCAATGCAAGACTAAGGGCTTAGACCCTTATACTTCATGATATTTAGATGCTCAGATCCTGCTGACATCAAAAGAAGTTGGGTGCCTAAATACACCCTGAATGTCTCAGTCAGTTTTCCCAGTGTATAATTACTGATTTGACTGTGTGTAGTAATGTGTCAATATTGATTTACATCAGGGTCAAAAGTCCTATCTTCAGTCCTCCTCTTTCTTGCTTCATGGTGGTTTTAAGGGTGACTACAAGCGGGTTTTTTCAAAGCCACCCAGCAGACTTGGATTCCCTGTTCTCATTAATTTTTATGGAAAATGGATAGTCGCGTCCCTCAGGTGGCTTTAACATTTGTCTGAATGTTTTTTAAAAAGTGCAAGAAAGAAAGAAATATATTTTCAAGATTAATTGTTGTTCAATGCTCAAAATAGTGCCATCCAAGCCCAGGGGGTCTGGCAGTATAAATTAAAATGTGACTTGGACAAACTTCCGAATGTTTGAATCTTTTAATGACACTTTCTATGGTTCCTTTGATCTTCTTTCAAGGTCCTCTCTAGTCTTTTCTATCGATGCCTATTACCTTACAGTTCTGCCTCTAGCCTGTTATATTATTATAGGTATTACTATGCTGTAGTTATTGCCTCACCACAATGCATCTCTTGACAACATGAGTTGGTGTTCTGCTTAGCTGGCCAGAGAAGAAGAGGAAAAGAATGGGTATGATCGTCCTTCCAATATGTTTCTCTCAAGCACAGTACTTACCTCAGAATATTCTTATTTCCTTTAAAATTGCACCTCCAGAACAGTTCCAGCCATTCTTGGTAGTGGCGCAACTCAGTTCCACATATTTTATGTCCACTTCACCTAATCTTGAAATTGACTTTCCGTTTGAGTCATTTGTTTTTCTGACATATGTAACGGGAATAAAGTGCTACATTTGTTATTAACTGCAATGCTCTGATTCAGAAATGACACGTATACCTTAACACCTAACATATAAAAGGTGAGGGATGGGGAATGATTCCCATGTCTATACGTATTCTGCTTAATCATCACCACATGTTTATATTCAATCATGCACTGGAAGTAAACTTTTTCTTTCTTATGTGCATATTTGTCCTGATTTATTCACTGAAGTATTATGGCAATGTATGGATTATTCCAGTTCATCCTTTTTTCTAATGTATGAATCACAGGACAGGATATAAAAATCAATGTGATGACATTCTAATCATAAAGTTCAGGGATAATAAGGGTAACTGACATTAATTTTAGTATCATTTTATAATACTGAATTTTATTTCTTTATTGTATATATAGAAATTACATGTGCACACAGACTCTATACATTTAATACTAACTTACGGCCAGAAGGAAAGACAATTAGCAACTGGACTTCCTTATATGATTCAGCTGATGACATTAGAGGATTAGGTACATCCTAGATAATTTACTCTTTCAGGAATACCAGCTGATTCTAGATCTCACTTTCACTGATGTGCATCAGGCCTACATCCAGGTCTTGTACAGACATTCAATGAGCCTGAGGAGGAATCGATCTAAGCTATTCAGTTTTCTGTAAGCGGCCTAGTTTAGATTAGCAGTGAACAGTACATATGGCTGTCTTTTGGGATGGGGATGTCACATAGGCTGCCTGCACCAACCAAGGCCTGCAGGTTGGGGACATTCCTGAATGCTTCCCAGCATGCCCTGCAGGCTTCCCAGTTTGCCAGAGATTGCCAAGCACAGTTGAGCACCTGGACCACCCCTGATTGGCTGCTGAGCATGGGTGAGCATGCTCCCACCCCCTGCCACATCATCATGGCCCTGCCCTAGGCTTCTAGAAAAGCCCCAAAGTTCCATCATAAGTTGCATGTGCCTCCATGTCCTGGCCTGTCCATACCCTGCCATGGAGACCCTAGAGCTGTGGTGTGTCCTATTTGTACCCTGTGAGATTCTCACCAGAGGCTTTGAGACATAACGCATACCTACCTGGACATGATGGAACAGCTGTTCACTATAGGGCACAGCTGCATGCCCCCAAGCCAGCAGCAGGATGTTCTGTACAGGGCCACCTACTCCACCTTATGTCCACTAAGCATCCTGGGCTAGGCCAATGACTTTCACATGGCCAATGAAGACAGTACTATGTAGGATTCAATGGATGGTAATGTGCTCTGGCACCACCTCCAGACCACTGAGTGCCAGTTCTGGACCCACGCCATCAGCAGGGACTGGTGGGAACAGATCATCCTGGGAATCTGGGATGACAAACGGTGGACCCAGTTCTTCTGTATATACAGGGACACCTTCATAGATATCACTGCCCAGCTGACCCCCCACATCGCACATCAGGACATCAGCATATGGCCACCCTTCACTCTGGAGAAGTGGGTGACTATTACTATCAAGAAACTGGCCACCCCTAGCAGTCTCTGCCATATCACCAACCAATTTAACATGGGCAAGTCCATGGCTGGACAGGCAATCCAGGAGGTTTGCCTGGTCAACCAGATCCTTCAGGCCAACTGCTTCAACCGTCTTGTCAACACACAGGATATGGTAACTGCCCCACCAGTGTTGAATAGAAGGGAAGATTCACTTCTCTTTATCTGCTGGCAATGCTTCTACTAATACAGCCCAGTATGCTGCTAGCCTTCTTTGCAACAAGGGTAGACTGTTGGCTCATATTAAGCTTATTGTCCACTATAACCTCCAGGTCCTTTGCTATTGACTTCCCAGGGTGGTGTTGAAACCTCTGAGATGTAATGTGTGGGAGCCAGGGTTGGGGTCTGTGGGGCTCTGCTTGAACACAGGGGTTCTCTATGGATCAGTGTCAGGTCTACGTGTATACCATGGGGTGCTTCATGATGGAGTGTGGGGGCAGGGCCCAGGAACTTAGGTGCCCAGATCCCAGGGCTCATGCAGTGGATACAGATGCCCCGCTTTCCCTTGCTGTGTGCCTGTGGCTGACAGATGTCCAGAGTCAGGAGGTAGGGCTAGGGAGAGGGGCTGTGCTAGCTCACCTCTGGGAGAGCTTAAGGGTGGGGCCTGTTGGGCACTTGGCTGAAGCAGCTGAGTGTAGGGCAAGTGCTAGCATACCTTCCTAAAAGGGAGGGGTAGTGGGGGGTCACAAAGGAGGCTGGGATGCGATGCCAGAGGACATCTAACTTAAATCAATAGGTGAAGTCAACAGAGCTACAGTTGCAGAAAACCAGTCTGTGAGGAGCAGCAGGTGTGTTGCCTTCTACAGAGGTTTCCAATTTTGCTAAAATATTTGGGGAGAGACCCTGCCTCTCCCCTCCAGTCTTTGCATGCTGTGTATAATGGCCTTAATATTTTGGATTTGGCAGAGAACAAAAGTATGGAGTTAGACCTGTTGGGGATTGTGTCAAGAGGTACCTCTCGGGGCAGGACACTACAGAGGTTCTAGGAAACTTTGAGGCCCACAGAGAAACTCTGGAAGGTTGCTATAATGTAAAGGTGTCTAAATATGGTTAGGGTTGCAACGCAGCCCAGGACCTGGAATGCATCAATATAGATTAAAACCATTTTAGACTTTCCCTCTTTTTGAGTTAACAGTTTTGTATTGTACCTCTGAATGGGGCAACACAAAATTTCTCCTTAAATTGATTTATGCAAGGAACTATCCTGAAATTAAACTCATTGCATATATTGATTTTGAACACTCTTGACGTATAACCCTAGTGATTACTAATGTTCAAGTTAGAATCTTTTGGCAGGAAATTAATGGTTCTGGCATGACCACTAAATGGATGTTTGCTCAGCAGTAGTTTTAATCACTAAAGATGATAGGTACCACATGCATGATAGATAAAATCATAGTATTTATTAGGGCTGTGTGAAGCTTCAGTTCCCAATTTGATTTGGCAGAGATTTGGCCCAGTTCGGTGGTTGAATCTCTGAATCTGAATCAAATCAGAAGACCCTTTAATCTCTCTGAATCGAATCAGAACTGTCTGAATCAATTCAGAGAGATTCGGAAAGATATAGAGATTCAGATATAGACACAGCTTTAAATGTTTTTTCCAAATACCTCTAGGTAGCAGGCAGCTTATGAATGCTGTAACGCTGGGGCATATGGAGTGTCCCACAGAAGCATGGCGGGGTCCCCATTTCTCTCAGCAGCAGACTTGGAAGTGGACCAGAAGCACTTCTGGTCCACTTCCAGGTCCGCCAGGGAGCATGCTGAGGCTCCCCCCGCCCATATCCCCTGGTTCAGCGACCAGTGCTTTCTGGGTCTGGGGGGGCACCCGGGTGCGGGGGTGAGACCCTCCAGTGCACTCCCTGGTGGACTCGGAAGTGGATTGGACATACTTCTGGTCTACTTCTGGGTTCACCGCTGAGCGCATGGGGGGCCCCCTCTAGCTCCTGTGGGATGCTTTATCTGCTCCAGGATAGCAGTGTTCACAAGCCATGCTGGTACCTTAAGGTATGTAGAAAAAACTTTTAAAGCTGTGTCTATGTCTGAATAGCTGATTCTCTGAATTAGCATTGCATCT
Source organism: Crocodylus siamensis (assembly GCF_052110815.1). Lineage (NCBI taxonomy): Eukaryota > Metazoa > Chordata > Crocodylia > Crocodylidae > Crocodylus > Crocodylus siamensis. The sequence goes on from NC_143397.1 coordinate 216,109,906, forward strand.
TTAGATTTGGATTCAGCTGAAACAAATCAGGGACAGTGATTCGAATCAACTAATTGAATCACTGTCCCTGATTCAGGCCAAATCTGAATCCAAATCAAATAGGCCCCGCTTTGCGCACCCCTAGTATTTATAGATAAACTACCCATTAATATAGTATAAAGTGATTAATTAGATGTTCGACTTAAATATAAGTAAATTGTGAGGTTTCTAATTGAGGCTAAACTCTCATTTCCTTTCAAGGAATCTTTTTCAATTGTGAAATAAAAACTTGGCCAAATGTCCTTCAAACTATAAGGAGGGTAAAGCGCAGGGGTTGAATATCCCCAGCTGGTTGAGTAGGTAAATTACAGCTATACATCATCAACTTTCCTTGCAGGAAAATCCACTTATGCCAATCATGAAGATGACATTAAAAATGTTATACAGTTCCTTTAAATAGTTATTCTGGGACTCCTTGTAAATTGGTATGTTTATTAGGAAAACTAGTAAAATTGTTTATGCTTGAATCTGCAGATCCACATGAAAATATTTTTTTAACAGAATTTTCAAGGCAAAATGGTGGGCAGATAAGTATCACAGGTTAGAAATGAAAACATAATGCAGGAACAGACAGAAAAGATTATGACTATTGCCTTTTCACTTGTACAATCACTAGGAACTGAAATAGACTCAGTTCTCTTCTATTCCTGACTGCAATTTCACTACTTCATTTTATTTTGTGTTAGGGTTGTATTTTAATGCATATTTGGCCCCTATGAAAGTATGCAGCAGACCTCAGTTTCCTATTACCCACAAAACAGTCCATTATGACTGCAGGTCCAATGCTCTGGGGCATTAGGGGGGCTACAGGCTGTCCACTACTTTGTTGGGGATTGAGGCACTGACCAGGGTCAGGAAGGGTGTGTAGAATCTCAGGATAAACTGGGTCAGGGAGCCAGGAAGTCAAGCCAAGAGTGGCAAGCCAAGTCAAAAAGCTAAGACATCTCACATAAAATGGAGTCAAGGAGCAAGTTGAGTCAAGAAGGTGGGAGATCAAGCAGAGTGGAGCAAAGGAGCAAGTTGGAGGGACCAACAAAGCAGTCTAGAATCAGATTCAGCTTTGTTGTCCAAACACTTCCTGTTCTGGCTCAGGGGTTTATATGTAGGAAGTGGAGGGTCAGCTGATCCTGGTGACAGGGAGTGGTGGGGGAGAGGGGGATGGCTAGGCTCTGCAAGAGGCTTCACACTAGTCTTGGCCACTCTGGGTGAATCATCACAGGGAGTCAAGCTGAGCTGACTAACTGTGCTGCCGGGCTGAGGTCCCAAATTTAAGTCCCTGGCTTGACACTGGGTCCTTCACACTGGTATTTGGATGGGGCCAACCTCATTGTAGAGAAAGAAGCAGACAGTGTTATAGTGATGCAAACTGTATACTGGTAGTCTTTTTAAGCAACAAACTGTCCCGGTGTGCTCACTAACATACAGTCTCCCTTTCTCATGCTTTCAGTGAAGCAGCTTGACCTCAGAGCACTGGATGAATGCCAGTTTGACTCTCATGTGCCAAATCTACTACAATGGGTTCAAAAGTCTGGAATGCTTCAATCTGATTGTAGCATCACTGCTTTAGTTATAAAGGGAATAGAAAAAGCCTAAATAATGAGACATGTTCCTTTTTAGGATTCACATCATCAAGGACAAGGTTGAATAAAGCTTTCCCCATTGAAGGTCTGGTACAGAGTAGGAGTTGTTCTCCTTCACTTCTAGGCAAGTGTTAAAAGATGTCCCTTGATGGGTTCTGAGTGGAAGTGCTTCTTTTCAAAAAAGTGCTATAAGCCTGGAAATGAATTTCAGTCCATCACGTTTCAGTTTCCTTCAAAGCTGGGGCAATTAAGATATTGCCACTCTGATTGCTTAAAGGTTTCATGTTCCTTTGGGAGAGAAGTAATAACTATGATATGAAAGGGCTGAACTCCATTGTGGAAGTGTGAGGATATTTTACACCAAAAGCCCACAGCCAAACTGACACTTTTAGGGGGGCAAATCTTTCATTATTCATACTTTGCACATGAAATTAATAGTAGCATTTTAAGTGACTCATAAGAGCAGATCTTCATTCACCATGTCCACAACTTTCATGTTCTGGAAGCCTATAATGACATTTTTCTTTCTTTTTTTTTCAGTGGGATCTACCCTGTTTGACCCAATTCTACTTCATTCCTTCTGGAATTAATACCCCTTGTGAGAAGGAGAAAAGGAGGTATTTCAGGGCACATCAAAGAGGTTTAAAGGCATACATAGTATTTAGAAATAGAGCATTGAAACAGTACGATCATGTACTGGATGTAAGAAATAAGCCAATTGCAGAAAATCAATAAATAAAGACATTTTCAGTTACACGCAGGGTTTTGCCTTCCTTGTAGGAACAGAACCTGAAAATAAATTACTAGTAAAAAAAATGGCTCGTTAACAGAAATGATTCATGATATTTTACAATTGAGATGTAAGGTTTTGTAATGGAAATATACCTTTAATTTGTTTCAGAAACTGCTTTTATCCACCTAAAAATTATAAGTAGTAACTGACCTTGTGAAAGGTAGGAAGGAAACCTGGGAAATAGGAAAACTGAAGCAGAAAGCTTATATTAGGACCAATGTCAGCACTAGATTGCAAAAGTTTAAAATTTTGAATGTTTTTAAGTTGTTTTATATTTCCCAATAAGGAACTTCGTAAAAATATTTCAGATAAATAATACCTGCAGCTGATTTGTAGTGAAAACTTAACCTGCTGGTAATAGCAATAACATTGGTGTTACAAGCTGTCATTGTGTGTATAAGTCCAATGAGGGAAAATAAGATGGAAATGAAAAATGACAAACTACATTATATGGTGTGGGATGGTTATTTTCTTTTTTAGGAGTGTGTGTGTGTGTGTGTGTGTGTGTGTGTGTGTGTGTGTGTGTGTGTGAGAGAGAGAGAGAGAGAGAGAGATTCTTAGACATTGGTTTGACTTATGTGTGTTGACTGCCCGGTAACAGGGAAAAATAGCTCTAATATTTGAATTTTATAAAGCATTTAATATATTTTAATGTGCTTATAATTTGAAAACCACAATACCTTCATTGACAGTATAAAAACAACACCATTGCAGATACCTGTATTTACTCAGTCCAAGATGAGGTTCCCCCGCATTCACTGTGAAGAAAGAAAGCCTCATCTTGGATTCAATACTGATGTGGGGCAGATGATTACTGCAATTCTGTCCTTGAGTCGGAGCTGCAGCTGCTGTCTGCCCTGGGCAAGGGCCAGAGTGACAGCTGCTATCACCACCACTGCTAATGCTGCCCTCTGCGGCTTGGGCGGGGCTGGGGCCAGAACTGCTGCCACGACTGCTTCCTCACTGGGCCTGGTGCCTTGTCATTAGTAGATCCTAAACACAGATCATCCAATGTTTTTACATCAGTCTGTCTCAGCTTTTGGAATTTGTTCCCTTCCCACTGAAGCAAATGGGAGCCTTTCCATCAAGTTAATGGAAGTTGGATCATGCCTTTCACATATAGTACCCTACTACATAATGATAATCCAGTGAAAGGTATAGTAGGAATATGCAGACAGAGAGATGCTAAAAAAGCTAAGAACTAAATATTTACATGTCCTCTCTGCACCCTTAGCAATGAAACAGAATTAATGTCGCAATGATAACCTTGGTGCTAAAATGTCGAACATTTTCTCTTTATTCTTCTTTCCTTTGCAGTTGCAAAAAAACCCCCAAACCTGTACAATCCTCGTATGTAAATTTCATAAGCTTTACTGTTCTCCTCAGGTGTGCATGCCAAGTTTTCATTATGAAGGCTCCCTGCTGTGAAAAAAAGGTACGTTTTCACTTTCATGTGCCTTTTCCTTTGTGGTAGAAAGGACTGAAGCATTAATGAGTAAACTAAACTAAAACTGTACAGACATTCCTGCAGAAAATTGGGTAAGTTTCAGCTACCAAGGGAAAGAAATTCAACTAGGTCAATAAAAATTGTGTGATTTTGACACAATGAAGTCAGTTGTCACTAAGAAGTCACAGGCACAATTTCTATTCATGTTAATGGCATTTTTATGCCTTACTCCCTGGTGTGCAGATTTCAAGATGTATCCTACTGCACCATAAAAATCATGCAAAACCAAATGGGGAAAAAAGAGCAACTTTCTTTGCAGGTTCAAAACATCTATCTTTGAAGTTATCTATCTGTAGTGACTTCCTCATTTGTCATTCCATTCCACTAATATATCACAACATATTACCTTGACTTGTATAATGAAATAGAGTAATATAAAAAGCACGATATGTTTATGGGGTAATGATAAATTATTATTATTTATTATTGATGTAACTCCTTTTGGGCAAAGGGCATTGTTCAATAAATCAAATGTGTATAGAAAACAACACAGTATCTTACAATCTAATATATACAATTTAAAGGTCTAATTTGCTTCTCGGTATTTGGAAACCAGTAGTGATATTGGTTACTCAAAAAATTAACACACTACTTTTTAAATAAAAAGGGATAATTCTCTTTTGGAAGCTGAGTCATAGGTTTGGATGTGTGTGTGTCATGGCTGGTTGAAATGAACTTTTAGCAAAAATAAATTTTCAACTAAATAAAATGTTCGTGGGAGCTATTTTTCAGAGAAAAAACTTTCCCTGACACTTTTGACTGGAAAAGAAACAAATCCTTCCAACTGACACCTGTTCAGCTTTTGATTAAAAGCCAAACATTTCTGCTGATTTTTTTTTCAAAATCAACTTTTCTTTGCTTTCATCAGCCCTTTTTGTGGAGGAAAATAACATTTTCAACCAGCATTAGCATTTTAATTTTCTATTGGAGGAAGCAGACCAAGCCAAAAAAATCATATTGACATATCATATTGACGTATAGTGACTCTTTAGAGACCACAGGTCAGAGTATTAGGAATATATTCCTAAACAAAACACTTGGGGCCATGGCTTATCTTCTGTTAAAAATGTGGTAACTAGTAGGGCTGTTAAACTAGTAGGGCTGTTAAAAATGTGGTAACTAGTAGGGCTGTGCAAAATGGCACCATTCCATTTTGACTTGCGTTTCAATGGAACAGCACTTTGAATTTCGTTTTGATTTGACACTGCTGTTTTGTTTCATTTCATTGAAACAGTTTAGCTGTTTCGACAGTTTCACTGTTTCGCCCATAGGCTATAATGGGGAAGCTCAAAACAGACTATAACTTTGTCATTTCTGGCCTGATTTGGATGAAACTTGCAGGAAAGGTGGCCCCTTCTACGTGCACAAAGCCTGCCAAGTTTCAAGGAGATAAGTGCAGGGGTTTCAGGGAAACTGCACCTCAAAGTCCTGAAAGCAAAAAACTAATGTCATGTGTACATGTTAAGGCACAGTGGGGTGAAAACTGCAGACATGCTAGCCCCTGCTGCAGCCATGAAGCCTACCAGCTGTCAAGGAAATAGGTACAGGGGCTTCTGGGTTCTGGGGCCCTGCACCTCTGGCTGCTGACAAGCAAAACTCGTGATATGGGTTGGTGACACTGTGTGTGTGTTAAGGTGTGCCCTCACTCAATTGACACCAAGGCAGAAAGCAGGGCAGTTCAAACAATGCCATCTTTTATGCAGCTTTTCTATCTGTCCCCCAGATAACTGAGGTTGAAAGAGACCTCAGGAAAGGATGGCCAGCTACACAGTCAAGAATGAGAGTACTCCTTCCCCACCACCCCCCTCCTTACTTTAGTTTCTCTTTCCCTGAAGGCAAGCCCATCTTGAGCTTCGAAACTTGAAATGTTTTGAAAATTTCAAAACATTTCGACTTCCCTCATTTTGTTTTGAGGCTGTTTCAAAGCTCTCTGTTTCATTTTGATTTTGCTGTTTCCAGGTCAAAATGAGTTGAAACAGTGTTGAAATGAAACTGCCAGTGTAATTTCACACAGCCCTAGTAACTAGGTAATATGGGCAAGACACACTGGGGAGACAGGGTACCCTAATGCTCAGGTTGACTTTATGTTGGCCATACCTCTGGTAGAGTTCAGAGCAGCCTTGGAGGTGCTACAAATTCTGTATGGGGCTATGATGGTGAAGGTGCACCAATATGACATCTGGACAGTGTTGGTTCCCAAGCCTGGATATTAAGGACACAAGAAGACAATATCCTAATGTAAAGGAAAGAATAGGAAGGGTAGAATGAGACCAGGTTGGCAAAATCATGAGCTTTTTAATGACCTGAACGCAAGAAGGAATCATACAAAAAGTGAAATGAAATCAACTTTACTATAGGTGAGTAGTGAGTATAAAAAAGTAGTATGATCATGTATGGACAAAATCAAAGAAGGGCAACATACAAAATGAGATGGAAATCACAAAGGATGTTATAAGCAACAAGAATACATTCTGTAAATATATTAAAAGAAAGAAGCAGACAAAGGAAAGAGTCTATTGTTCAGTGGGGCAAGGAAGCAAATACCAGGTGATACCAAGAAGACTGAAATGTTTAGTGCCTTTTCTGCCTCAATTTTCCATAAATGGGTATTTGTGGTCAGATGAGAAACATAATTAGCATCTGTGGCAAGCAGGGGAAAACTCAGCCAGAAAAGGGAAAGAACAGGAAAGAGACTGCTTGGATAAATTAGGTATTTTCAAATCAGCTAGGCCTGATTAAATTTACCATAAGTATTTAAGGAATCAGCTGAAGTAGTCTCAGAGCCATTCTATCTCTGAGAATTCTTGGAGGATGGGTTTGGTTCCTGAAGACTGGAAAAAGAAAACATAGTGTGTATTGTTTTAATGAGAAAAAAGAAGGCCTGGGGAATTTTAGACCACCCAGCTTAATTTCAGTTGCTGAAAGGGCACTGAAGTAATCAATCAATTTGTAAGCACCTAGAACTTACTAAGGAGATAAGTAAAAGCCCAACATAGACTGTCACAATCAAATCATATCCTTCATTTTTTTCAGTGACAGGGTAATAGACCTTGTCTAGAGGAGAGAAGCAGTAGATGTCATATATCTTGATTTTAGCAAGACTTCTGTCAGTCTCACATGACAGTCTCATAAGCAAGGGAGGGATATATGGTCTAGATGAAACTACTGTAAGGTGGGTAAACTAGAAATTGGAAAATAGCATTCAAATAATAGTTAGCAATGGTTCACTGTCAGTCTGGAAGGATATAGCAAGTGGGGTTCTCCAGGGAATCTGGAAATCTGGAAGCTAGACCTATCTAATATTTTCATTAGTGATTTAGGTGATGGAAAAAAGAGTATATTTATTAAACCTACAGACAACACAAGCAGGGTGGGGAGGCAAGTACTTTGGGGGACAGGATTAAAATGGAAAAGGATCTTAAAAATTGGAGAAATGTTCTGAAATAAATAGCATGAAATCCAAGAAGTATTAATGTCAAATTACACCAAGGTACAGATACAAAATAGGGAATGATTGACCATGTAGCCTTTTTGCAGAAAAAAGATCTGTAAGTTACAGTGGATCAGAAATGGAATATGAGTAAAAAATGTTATACTACTGTGGAAAAAAGCAGTCATCATACTGATATGTTTAAACAGAAGTGCTGGATGTAAGATACTAAGTAATTCTTCCAATTTACTTAATGCTGGTAAGGTCTTAGCTGGAGCACCGCATCCAGTTTTGGGCACCACCTTTCAAGGAAGATGTAGAGCAACCTAAGTGTATCCAGAGGATAGCAACAAAAAATATTATAAACTAAAAAAAACCCCATGGCCTGTGAATAAAGAAGAGAAGAAAAGATTGAGAGAGATATGACAAGCCTTTGAATTAATAACATTTTTTAAAGGGGAAGATAGTACATTATTTTCCAACTCAAGTGAAGTGGAGGACAAGAAGTAATGGATTTAAATGGCAGCAAGGCACACTTAGGTTAAACATTAAGGGAAAAAATCTAATTCTAAAGATAGCCATGGACTGGAACTGAACCCTTGGGAAGTTGAAGTATTTCCATTACTAGAGGATTTTAAGAGCAGATTAGGCAATGTGTCATGAATTTTGTAGGTATAGCTGATTCTGCTCTTAGAGGAGCAGAATGGACAGGGTGATCTATGGAGATAGGTGTCTTACAGCCCTCTACTTTATGAATAATAAAGTACCCATTTACAGCTGGGTCAACTGAAGTGGCCTTTGGTGCAAGTCTAGAACAGGGTTCTAAGTCAAGTCACTACAAGTCGGTGTAATAAATGACAGTGACTTTTTTCCTCATCTCTCTTTAAATTCCTTAATAGCTAAAAGTAAACATATTTCATTACACTAGCGGTTGGGCACACTTTCAAATCAGTCCAAGGCTTTCCTGACTCTTTGTAAGTCCTGCTTAATTATTTGTGCCTCATCATGATAGCTATTTCTAAATAGGCATAAAGGTAAGGATTTTAATGATAGCACTGCCTAGCATTATACACTACCACAGAATTATACAACAGCATATCTAACAATAGTGTAATATTGATCTCTGATCTCTAAGTGTTTTATAAGTATTTATGAATTATATTTAGGGTGACCATATGTCCCAGTTTGGCTGGGATACTCCCAGATTACATAGTCCAGTGCCAGCGGTTGGCCAAAAGTCCTGGGCCAGAATCCGGTGGGGAGGCAAAGCAGCATGATGTGCTAGACAAGCGGTCAGACCGCTGCTACTGCATGGGAGCAAGGATGTGCTATGTGAGGGCAGGATGGCACATGCTTCAGTCCACCCACTTTGCTCTCATGCAGCAATAGTGGTGCCTGCCTGGCACATTGCTCAGCCTCCCTATGTGGATACCTTTAAAAGTGTTATATATAAGTTACATTTGCCTGGGGATTACTGGAGGGAACAGCAGAACTGTAGGCGATATACTTCTCTCTGAATAAACAAGCTTTATCATTCTATAAGCTTAACTCCTTGGGTTTTTAAGGACAACACACGGTACCAGGAGTGGAGTATGAAGAAAGACAAAATAAAATGGAGCATCTTAGAATCCCAGAGGAGTTAAAGCTGTCCAGCAATGCAGCTGAAAACTGGAAGAAATTTAAACAGAGCTTCACCAAATATATGATGGCCAGTGGAGCTACAGAAAAGGAAGATTCACTCAAGGTAGCTATTTGTTTGAATATAGCAGGCCCAGAAATTCTGTCTTTTTAATGATAGCCTACAACTGTCAGAAGCAGAACAGAAAAGTTATGGCTCAGTAATAAAAAAGTTTGGGGAAATACTATGGAAGAATATAACTTGAGGCTAAGTAAGGCACTAGGAAGAGCTTGCAGATCAGGTTTGAAACTGAACAAGCAAAAATGCAAATTCAGAGTCAAAGAAATAACATAACTTGGAGAAATGTTCTCAGAGAAAGGGGTGCAAATTGATCCTGCAAAGGTTAATGCCATTACAAACATGCCACCCCCTACAGATAAGGAAAGAGTGCAAAGATTACTGGGAATGATTAATCTTGTAAGGAAATATCTACCTAATTTAGCAGAGTAGACCAAACACCTGAGATCACTTCAACCAAAGAATGCTCAGTGGGTACAGGAACATGAACATAGTTTCATAGTTGTTAGAGGCTTATAGATCATCAGGTCCAGCCCCCCAGCATTTGGGCAGGAAAGAGCGCAGGGGTCAGATGACACCAGCAAGACGGGCATCAAGATGCTTTTTGAAGATTGCCAGGGTGGGTGACTGTACCACTTCTGGGGGGAACCTGTTCCAAACCGTTGGTATTCAACTTATAAAGAAGTCTTTTATTAAGTTTAGTCTGAAGTGTTCTTCAGTCAGCTTGTGCCCGTTATTTCTAGTTCTCCCCTGGGGCGGCTTGGTGAATACTTGCTGCCCAGGGCCCTGATATACTCCCCTGTTATAGGCTGCCCTTTGAGTCTTCTCTTCTCTAGGCTGAACAGTCCCAAGTCTTTCAGCTTCTCCTCATATGACCTGTTCTCTGGGCCTCTAATTATGAAGCTGAATTTAAAAGCTTGAACGAAAACCTAACACAAGCTCTGGTACTAAAACACTAAGACCCTAAAAGACCCATTAAATTGTCAACAGATGCTTCTAAAGAAGGCACTGGAGAAGCTTTGCTTTAAAAACATGGGGATAGATGGAGACCAGTAGCGTATGCACCTAGGACACTCTCTAAGTCAGAGTGCCTATATGCATAAATTAAGAAAGAAAGTTTAGCTCTGGTATATGGCTATAAGAAATTTCATACATTCAGCTAGGGGAAGACTGTGATAAGCTGAAACTGATCATAAACCTTTGGTAACTATAGCAAAGAAAAGGTGTATCAGCAGGGATCTTGGTTTCCTCTGATAAAAAAAGATCCCCAATTTTTGGATTAAAAAAAGTAACCCAAAAACCACATTTTTCCGTGATTAAAATGAAACATCACTATATAGGCTATCAGACCTGCTACCTAGGTTACAGAGACTTTTCTTTCAACTGCAAATATATGATCTAGACATACAATGTATGCCAGGAAAATATCTACTGATAGCAGATACGTTGTCCAGAGCATATGACACAAGGGAAAATGACAGAATTCCAGACTCAGACATAGTACATATTAATCTAATTAAAACAGTGATTCCTGTCACAGATAAAATGTGGGCACTAATTGCAGACGCTACTGCTCAAGACACCACATTGCAAAAAGTGATAACAGCTATTTGTGCTGGTTGGCCTGGAAAACTTACACCTAGCCGCTACTCCCAGTTCAAGGAAGAGCTGTCAGTACTGAATGGCATTTTGTTCAAAGGTTCACGACTTGTTGTTCCAGCAGTGCTAAAGAAAGACACATTAAGCAGAATCCATGAGGGGTATCTAGGCATTGAAAATTGCAAAAGGAGAGTAAGGGGTGCTCTATATTGGCCCAACTTAAATAATGATGTAGAAGATGCTGTAAAGGCTTATACAACATGCCTAAAGTACAAATCAGCACAAAGAAAAGAGCTCATTATGGCCATGGAGGAGCCTGTAGTGCTGTGGTATCAAGTGGGCATTGACTTATTCATGCATACAGGAAAAAATTATGTATCAGTGCTGGATTATTATTCTCACTATCCTGAAATTGCATTATTATTCTCACTGTCCTTAAAAGCACAACAGCAAACCATGTCATAACTCACATCAAATTGATTGTTGGGATGCCACAAATTGAGAGAACAGACAACAGATCTCAGTTCAACTGTCTTGAGTTTAAAGAGGTTGCAAACAAATATGAATTCCTTCACAACACTTCAAGTCCTAAATACCCACAATCCAATGGTCTGGCAGAAAATGAAGTACAAATAGTGAATAAATTGTTGAAAAAAGCTACAGATTCACACACCAATGTTTACTTGTTTCATGGCAACATCCATGAAACATGGACTTTCCCCAGTAGAAATGCTATTTAATAGGAAACTCAAAACTAGGCTGCCAAATATTGTGGGTGATGCTCATCAAAATGAAAAGACAGATGTGAAAATATTTTTAAAATTTGACAAACTCAACCAAAAATAGTACCATGACAGGGATTCCAGGTAGCTACCACAACTGCAAAACAAAGATATAGTGCTTGTCTCAGATGGATGAATGTGGAAACAAAAAACAGTAGTTTCCTATCAAGTAGCTCCAAATCCTATAAAGCAGTTGCACCAGGGTTAGGGACAGACATTACACATGAACTGGTTTAAGTGATCAGAAACTGATTTAAACCTGTAACAGAACAGATGTTCATTGCACGTAAACCAGTTTGAAAATGTCTGAAACAGGTTTGAGATAAACCTGGTTGAATGTAGAATCAGACATAACTGATTTGTCTCAAACTGGTTCATGCAATGTCTGTCCCAGACCCCTTGCTGGTTTAAGATAAACCAGAGTCCCCCAACATCTTGACATGCTCTCTGGGCTGGGTGGGGTTCTCTGCTCCACAGCAGGGCTGGCCCTGCTCCTCTGCTGCCTCACTGGAGCTCTGCAGTTTCTGCAGGTATCTGCCTGGCTTCTGCTCCCCCCTCCCCTCTGCACTCTGTGCTAAGCAGACATTCCCCTGTCCCTCATAGACACCTCAGCATTAGCTAGCAGACCACATGCTGGCTACAGTTAGTGCTGTGGGAGATGACAAAGGCAGACAGACTTTTTGGAGCTATTCAACAGGTAGCTTAATGTCCTTCCTTGGAAAAGCTGTTTAAGATGTATTTGCCTCATCTCTCCCCACCCCTTACCACTCCCTGCTGAGCAGGAATTCCTCCCTCCCAAGCAGGAATTCCTCCCTCCCCTCTACCTTTCCAAGAAGGTATCTGTGGATTAGCTAGCAGACCACATGCTGGGTCCATGCTGACTCAACAGGCAGAATCAAAAGGGAGCTGGGAATGTCCCTCTGTTTTCTTAATGGGGCAATAAATACTGAGATAGGGGTGACATTGTTATCAGCCCCCCCCCACTCCTGGCTTGCTTGCCTGTCAGTTTGCTGTAGACAGTATACAAAAGCAGGGAGGGAGATTGAAAAGCTCTGTATCATTAACAGATGTATGCACTGCACATCCCGCCCCTTGCCTCAGTGGTGCCGGGGGGCTGGCAACACTCTTGTCCCTTAAACAGGGAGCTGGTAAAAAAGCCTGGGACTGCAGACAGGCTGGAGGTTTACACCCCTCACTAATCAGGGTTTCCTGCTGGGACCTGGCCACATCCCTGTCAGCTCAGCTTTGCAAAGGAAGGGAGGGCTGCTCTAGCGCCCCTGGCTTCCAGCCTGAGCCACTGTGGGTATGTGCCTGAATTTTCTCAGGGATTGTCAGTATGGTTGGAAACCGGTTCAGCCTAGGCAGGTTAGACTAACTTGCAAAGGTTGACTCAATTCATGCTCAGGCTTTTTGAACACCTGTTCTTAGCCCAGAAGTACAGGTGTTAAGAAGGAATGGATAACACTTGCAGCTCATAAAAGGGAGAAAATAAGCAGCATCACAAGATTCATCAAAAGAAACAGAGCTAACATCAAAGCAACAAGAAACGACAGCGGAGACTGAAAATGACACAGAAATAGAGAAATCTGAACAAGGAAATCAAACAAGAACTGAACGAATAAGGATTGAGAATGCAGAGAAACTGAGAAAATCACTTAGCTATAAAAAGACAACACAAAGACTAATAGAGACATGTTAAAAAGTGCTTTAACAATGGATTGCACTAAACTGCCAATGTTAGTCTTATATGGGGATATTTTATATGAAAGGAGAAAAAATGTGTGGATACCTTTAAGAGTGTTATGTATAAGTGGTTACAGTTGGGGATTGCAGAAGGGAACAGCAAAACTGTAGGCAATGTACTTCTCTGTGAATAAACAAGCTTTATCATTCTATAAGCTTAACTCCTCGATCTTTTGAGAACAACACACTTCCCACTGGACTCCAGCCTAGGACTTTTGATGAACTGGCCATGAAATGATAGTGTGAAATAACATTATACAAATTGTGAAAGTGAGGGTTAGAGATGGTAATTTAACGAAAAAGCAAATATGTCCCAGACTTGGGAATAGGAGGCATGGAGAAACAAACAAGTATCCTGTTTTAAGGTGGGAAGTAGGAGGGGGGCAGATTATTGTGGTTCAACTGTAACTCTTTCATTTATATAGGGTTACCATAAGTCCGGACATGTCCTCTTTTTGGGTCCTCCAATCTCTGTCCAGGTGCTAGTACAAGGGAGGCTAGGGGACAGTGATCGTGAAATGATCCAGTTTGCTGTTCAGAGAAAGGTGGGGAGGGTAACTAGCACAGCACATATGCTTGACTTTAGGAAAGCCAACTTTGGTGTGCTCAGGGCAGTAGTCAGGGAGGCACTTGGAGCTCAGGGTGTAGTTAGAATGGGGGTCCAGGAAAGGTGGTCCTTCCTCAAGGAGGCTATCCTTGGGACACAGCAGGATGCAATTCCTCTGCGCAGGAAGGCGGGAAAAGGGTCCAAGAAAACTTCAAAGCTGAGCGTGGATATCCAGGCTGGCCTGAGGGCAAAGAAAAAAGTGTACTGGTGATGGAAGCAGGGGGCAGGGACCAAGGAGGAGTACACCTCCCTGACCTGAGCTTGTAGGGATTTGGTAAGGAAGGCTAAAGCAGCACTGGAGCTTAGATTAGCTTCTGAGATTAAGGGTAACAAGAAGTCCTTTATAGGTAGCAAGAAGACGTCTCGGGGTAACATTGGACCCCTACGAGGCAGGGCAGGACAGTTGGTGATGGACGCGCGAGAGAAGGCAGAACTCTTCAACAAGTTCTTTGCCACCGTGTTCCTGTCTGCTGACAATGGGGTGTTCTGGGGTGATAGTGTAGACAGGCTCAGGAAGGATGCGAGTCCCCCGACTGTTAGTTCAGACCTAGTTAAGGATTACCTGGAGGGCTTAGCTATATCCAAGTCGGCGGGCCCAGATGACCTTCATCCCCAGGTGCTGAGGGAATTGGCTGGTGTCATTGCAGAGCCATTGGCACGGCTGTTTGAGGACTCCTGGTGCTCGCCCAAGTCCCTGAGGACTGGAAAAGGGCCATGTACCTATTTTCAAGAAGGGGAGGAAGGAAGAGCCTGGCAACTACAGGCCAGTCAGCCTCACTTCCATTCTGGGGAAGGTCTGTGAAAAAATGATCAAGGGCCACATTTGTGAGAGCCCTGCAGGGGAAGTGATGTTGAGGGGTAACCAACACGGGTTCATGCCAGGCTGATCCTGCCTGACGAACCTGGTCTCTTTCTATGACCAGGTAACAAAGAGCTTAGATGGGAAGGATGAAGTCGATGTCATCTTCTTGGACTTCCAGAAGGCCTTTGACACAGTGTCCTACCCAATTCCGGTGGGCAAGCTGAGGGACTACAGCACTGACGAATGTACAGTTACATGGGTGGCAAACTGGCTCCAGGGGCACACCCAGAGGGTGGTGGTGGATGGGTCGATGTCGACCTGGGAGGGTGTGGGCAGTGGAGTCCCCCAGGGCTCAGTCCTTGGACCGGTGCCGTTCAACATCTTCATTAGCGACCTGGATGAGGGTTTGGAGAGCACCCTGTTTGCTGATGACACCAAGCTGGGGAGTAAAGTGAATACATCGGCAGGCAGGGACTGCATCCAGGCAGACCTGGATAGGTTGGAGAAGTGAGCAGATCTGAACAGGATGCGGTCCAACAAGGACAAGTGCAGAGTGCTGCACCTGGGGAGAGGGAACCAGCATTATGGTTATAGGTTAGGGGCTGACCCTCTCAGCAGCACAGAGGCAGAGAGGGATCTTGGAGTCAGGATTGACTCCAGGATGAATATGAGTCACCAATGCAATGAAACAATAGGCAGAGCCAACCGCACCCTGTCCTGCATCAACAGGGGCATCACTAGAGGTCTTGCTCCCCCTCTATGCAGCACTGGTCAGGCCGCAGCTGGAGTACTGTGTCCAGTTCTGGGTGCCGCACTTCAAGAAAGACATGGAGAACCTGGAGAGGGTGCAGAGGAGGCCACTTGTATGGTCAGGGGCCTCCGTGGCCAGCCCTATGAGGAGAGGCTGAGGGACCTGAATCTCTTCAGTCTCCGCAAGAGGAGACTGAGGGGGGATTTTGTGGCTGCCTACAACCTTATCAGGGGCCACCAGCAGGGACTCAGGGAAAGTCTGTTCACCAGGGCCCCCCTTGGAGTCACTAGGAACAGTGGCCACAAGCTGAGGGAGGATAGCTTTAGGTTAGATATTAGGAAGAACTACTTCACTGTAAGGGTGGCCAGAGCCTGGAATAGGCTTCCCAGAGAGGTGGTGCTCTCACCTTCCCTGGAAGTCTTCAAGAAGAGACTGGATAGGCACCTGGCTGGGGTCTTATGACCCTGCCCACCCCCAGTGCTCCTTCCTGCCCATGGTGGGGGGTTGGACTCAATGATCTGTCTAGGTCCCTTCCAACTCATTGATTCCATGATTCTTTGAGGTGTTTTTTAAAAATATCAAGAAATGTCTGGGATTTTGCTCTGACTCTACTTTTCCAGCTTGCCCCAGCAAGAAACTGCCTGGGGTTGGGGGGGAGCAGCGGAGGGCAAGTGAATGCAGAGGCATCACATGGTCTGCGTGCAGCTCCAGCAGCTGCAGGCAGGTAAGTCTGTGGGGGCAGGGGTTAGACAACCAGGGCTGGGAACTGTGTGTGGGGGGGTGTATGCCTGCTAGCTCTGGGGCTGCAGCAAGGTGGGGGGGCAGGGGATGTGCCTGCCCCTCCAGCGGGAGAAGGTGGTGGGGGCAGCAGGGAGCTGTGTGGGCAACAGGGCTGGGAGCAGGGGGCTGTGGGTCAGGAGTGAGGAGCATGGGCAGGCCTGGGAGGCAAGGGGTGTGGGTCAGGTATGAGGGGTACCAGCAAGGCTGGTGGGGTAAGGGGCTGTGTGTTGGGAGTGAGGGACACAGGCAGGGCTATGGCAGGCAGGGGCTGCAGGTCAGAAGTAAGGGGCACCAGCAGGGCTGGGCGGAGGGGGGCTCTGGCTTGGGAGGGAGAGGCACGAGGGGATTGGGGGACTGTGGGTCAGAAGTACTGGGCACAGGTAGGGCCAGAGGGCTGCAGGTCAGAAGTGAGGGGTATCAGAAAGGATGGGGGCACTGTGAGTTGGGAGTGAGGGACACCAGCATAGTCTGGGAGGCAGGGTACTGTGGTCCAGAAGGGAGGGGCAGCAGCAGGACTGGGGGGGGGGGGCGGGTTGTGGCTGTGAGGGCCACAGGCAGGGCAGAGGCATATCACTGCCCCCCTACAATCATTTACCTCCCGACAGGTGTCCTCTTTTTTGAAACTGGAAAATGGTAATCTGTTTTAGCTACTCCTGTTCTGTGGTAAATGGAGATTAAACAGGGCAGTTTACCCTGAATGAAACAAGGTTAAGTTACTGTGGTTTACTGTACTTATTGTAGGCTAGGAGCAGAATCAATTACAATAGATCAGTTGATGCATACTCACAAGTGGTAATGGACCCAGAGGGACAGCCTTCCATCTCCAGATCCCTCTGTGCAAAAATTAAGTTTATTTCCTACCTATGGGGACATTTTACCATCTTGCACCATCTATACTTTTCTAAAAGCCTGACAAAAGGACTTTGATCCTGAAAGCTTGCAGAAAAGGACACTTTTCTTGCAATTTCCCAGTTGGGCTAATAAAAGGTATCATTTTGGAACAAAGAGTTCTAGTTTTTTGTAAGTCCTTCCTCCAGCTTTTAAACAAGATAGTTGGTCATCTGTGCATGCCCAGAGGCTGTCATTCAACAAAGCTCTTAAGAACATGTATGGCTTTAAGTCTGTGAGAGAATCTTTTGGTCAGTGATATCAGAGTAAGTCTTTTGGTCAGTGATATCAAAACTGAATGTCAAATTTAACAACAAGCCACTCAGCTTGGAAATGACCCTTAATGGGGCAATTCAGCTTGTCTTGGCGACAGGAGTGATTCATCCTTTCCTTCATGTTCAGTGTTCCAAAAATAGCACCAAATCAAACCCTGGAGCAAATACTGCACCCAATAGAAGAGAGTTAATAGAACAAATCATGAATTCTGCCATGGGCATGCACAAACCTCGCAAGATTTCATTTAGAGCAACTGTTAATCAAGAGAGAAATTCACCCGAGATATCTGTATTACGAGGCAGGTAGCTAAATAATACTAATAATAACAAATGGTATTAGTGCAGGGCTCTAGTAACAATGCACCTAATTTGCTGACCTTGTTCAGGGTTCTGTATACTTACGTGTACCTATTTGCTTACCACCAGAAACAGTTAGTAGCTTTGGAGTTAGTAGCTTTGGACATGGGTGACATAAGAACTTTATGCAAACTTATTTTGGCTGAACCTCATAGTATAGAAATTCAGCATTATATCTTGTAGGAGAGGTCTTTTCATCAGATTCAGCATGTTTTAATATGGAATGTTCCATGGTAGTATTATACAATAAGCTTTGGGGTATTTTCTGTTATTAGCAATTGTCCAGGGCAGGAAATATCAAACGGTGGAAATACTTTAAAGACAACTGTCTCACAACCTTCTCAGTACTTCAAGAGCATTTTAATTTTGGTGGGTTCAAGGTTTTAGGTCTAATTTCACCCATCCATAATTTTTAAAACCTCATTATAGCTTTATACTTTTGTAAATAAGTTTTATCAACATATCTTTTGTAAATTAAACATTCCATGAATAAGACTGGTGTTGATCTTGAATGCATCTAGTCTACTGATTTTAAATGTTACAATATTGAAGTGATTTTTTTTGTGTGCTTATGAGGCCAGATTCATCCTCATTAGCACAGTCAGGCAAAAGCTATGCCCCCCTGTGACCATGTAACGTACTGTGCCCTAGAAGAGCATTCACCCTGGGAAGGAGACAGGTGGTATTTCCACCACTGTCCTCCATCAACATTTTTATCAGCGACTGGCCTCATTAGTTCTAGCAGGACTGCAACTTTACTTTTTAGCAGAGGACCCTGCAGTGATTTACTAACTCAGTGCTTCCACTGGCTATCCCAGCCAGTACTATTAACATTTCAAACTGTGTTGTCTGGTGAGGTCAACAAGTCAAAAGAAAGTTGCACTTTTAGCAGCTGTTAGCACTGCATGCTTTCTGATGGATTTCTTCTTTAGTGCATACACCCACTCTGTTCAGTGATCTGCTCACGCTGGTAGATGCCTGCATATACAAGGGCTAAACTTGGCACATTAAGTATACCCGATAACTAGACATCCCCTTCTCAAATTTAAATTCCTGCATAACTCTAATGAGTTCTAATGGTCCAAGCTACTTGCATCTGGGGAGTGAACTAGGCACAAGGCTATATGTGAAGGACACATCTGCCCCTTCCATTTCAATACATTAGCAGATGTTCTGTTTACAATTTTAGGTTTAAAACTGTTGTATTTTACTTTGTTTATTTCTGTATGTACTTTTGATTTAAAACTGAGCACCCTGGAAGGGCCTCTTTAGCTATAGACTTGTTATGGGCAGCACAGTTTTCTATTCTAATTCCACCTTACTGAGATTCAAGTATAAACAGCTGGGCACAAGAAAACAATCTATTATTATTTTCTGTATTATGGTATCCACCTTTCAGGATGAGATTTCACTGCACTAGGTAAAGCACAAACACATAAGAGGACAATAGTCCAGCCTTTAAACTTTTAAAATCTATATAAAAGAAATGTACCATAAGGGTGTATTTCAGACTAGAAGATGAGTGTGACGGTAATAGATTCTACTGGGTACATCTATATGTGCACTTTACTGTGGAATAGATTACTTTGCTGTGTAGTAATGCATCATCATCTACATGTACAGCAGTATTAGCCTAATTAACTCCACCATAAGGTATTTGCTCCACTGTCTTACAGTGGAGTAAATAAGTGATTAAATACATGTGTAGATGCTTACCATGGGTGCAATTTGTGCCTGGTCAGTGCAGATAACAGGGGCCAGACTCCTGCCTGCCATCTAGCCAAATGGCTCTGCACTTGCCTTTGTGCACCAGCCCCACTCTCCACTACCCGACGCTGCCACCTGGAGCCTGGGACTGACCTCCATACTCCCTGCCAGTCCAGGCCTACTCTGCCCTGCCTCGAATTGCTGCTGTCCCAGGTGCATGTGGAGATGCTGGCTCAAACTGCGCCAGAATTTGTGACTTCACATTAGCTGCATGTGTAGATGCACCCACTTGTGACAGATATATAACTTGATACTTTTGATTCTAGGAATGTATTTAAAGGTCTCTCTCACTGAATGTTCTTAAAATAATTGAAACCAACACCCAGTATTCACAATTCAGTTGAATTCAGTGACTCTAGGTTTAAAAATTTAAAGGGTTAAGTGTTAAAAACAAATAATACTGGTTTAGAACTATAGTACAATTAAAAAAGCCTGTCTTAGCCAGTTTTCACACAGGGCTTTTTAAAATCAGTAGGCTGGCTTTCATCAGGAGCACATTAACCCTTTTTGAGTTTGTCCCTCTAAACAGGACATATTTTTCTGAGACATTCATAAATGGTAAAGACATTATTAAGTGCACAAGCAAACAAATGGCAGATAAACTTCAGTGCTGACAAGTGCAAGATAATGAACTTGGGGAAAAATAACCTCAATTATATTTATACAATGCTAGATTCTGAACTAGCAGTTATGATTTGGTCATGACTTTGGAGTCACTGTAGACAGTTCTCTAACAACATCATCTCAGTATGCAGTAGCAAACAAAAGACCCATTAAAATGTCGGGCATCAATTAAGAAGGGAATAGAAAATAAAATGAAGAACATCATCATGCCATTATAAAAATCCATGGTGCACCCACACCAAGAATACTGTGTGCAGTTCTGGTCTCTGCATCTAAAGAAGGATATAGGAGAATTAGAAAAAAGCAACAAAGATGATCAGGTGTATGAAGAAGCTTCCATACCAGGAGAGACTAAAAAGATGAAGCGTGGAAAAGACAAGGCTGAGGGGGATTATGATCAAGGTGTACAATATCATGAAGGGTATGGATCAAATGAACAGGGAACTGTTGTTCACCAAGTCTGGCTCCAAGGGTGGACTCAGAGAGTAGTAGTCAATGGAAGCAAATCACTATGGTGCTCCATGACAAGTGGTGTCCTGCAAGGCTTTGTCCTTGGACTGGTTCTTTTTAACATCTTTATCAACGATGTGGACTTTGGTGTCAGAAGCACACTGGCCAAGTTCGCCAATGACACTAAACTTTGGGGCATAGTGTCCACACCTGAGGATAGGCTAGTGATCCAGGCTGACTTGGATAAGCTTAGTAAGTGGGAAGATATAAACCTGCTGACATTCAGTACTGAAAAATGCAAGGTACTCCACCTGGGGGAAAAAAAACCCACAGCATGCTTATAGGCTCGGCAGTGCTACGCTCACTAGCACCACAGCTGAAAGAGACTTGGGGGTCATGATTGACCAGAAGATGAACCACCAATGTGATGTTGCAGCTGGTAAAGCAACTAAAACTCTGGCTTGCATCCATAGATGCTTCTCAAGTAAATCTCAGGATGTCATCCTCCCACTGTACTTGGCCTTGCTAGAGTACTGCATCCAATTCTGGGTGCCACAATTCAAGAAGGATTTCGAGAAGCTTGAGAGAGTCCAGAGGAGAGTCACATGCATGATCAGAGGGCAAGAAAATAGGCCTTATGATGAGAGGCTGAGAGCCATGCGACTCTTCAGCTTAGAAAAGTGCAGGCTCAGGGGTGACCTGGTGGCTGCCTATAAATACATAAGGAGTGTGCATCAGGATCTGGGGGAATGTCTGTTCACGAGAGCGCCCCAAGGTCATAAACTGCTCCATGACTGTTTTAGGCTGGACAATAAGGAAAAACTTCTTTAATGTCCGAGCCCCCAAGGCCTGGAATAGACTCCCTCCAGAAGTGGTACAGGCACCCACTCTGTACTCATTCAAGGAACGTTTGGATGCTTATCTTGCTGGGATCCTTTGACCCTATCTGACTTCCTGCCCCTGGGGCGTGGGGCTGGACTTGATGATCTCTCAAGGTCCCTTCCAGCCCTAATGTCTATAAAATCTATGAAAGTCCCAGAATACTAGAACTAGGGAGGACCCAGTGAAATTAGTAGAGCTAGATTTAAAGCTAACACGAGGAACTACTGTTTTATACAATGTGTAGTTAACTTATGGAATTTATTGCCACAGGGTAGAGGTGGATAGAATAGCCAGGTTGAAAAGGGAGTAGAGAAATTCATGGATGATATTAATAGCTGTGGAACAGAATTTGTTGGAGATGTTTTCTGTAGCATCTCTAAACCAATAGGTGGATGACAGGGAGGATAATGAAGATGGGATAGATTACTGTGTGTCTGATTCAATCCTCTCCCCCTAGCATCCTTTTCTGCCATTATCAGAGACAGGATACTGGGATAAATAGATTATTGGTCTGACCCAGCATGGCACTTTTTATGTTCTTATGACAAATAACAGATTTCTTATTTTTATTAATTAATGATGTTACGAGCTAAGCACAAGAAAGAAAATAGTCTAATCTTACATCACTTATATGTGCATAGTTTGTCATATGAGGACAACAAAATAGTATTGGTGAGGTCCTTGCTGGAATGAAACTGAAGCAGTACAACTGAATAGCAGCTTTAACTTATATCTTAAAGGTGCCATGCAAAAGTGTGAAATCTCTTTTCTGCATAGTTATAATCTCGTTCTCTATTACAAAAGAAATCGCATCCCTGGTACTTAAGAGTCACTGCCATGATTCCCCTCAAGTAAGAGACTTGTGAGTTTAAGTGAAAGGGCACACAGAAGACCACACTTTATCTGATCTGTCTACTTAGCAATTTTCTTCCCTCTTGCACTGGTAGCTGAAAAGTGAGTCTAATTCACTGATGAATACAATTACGAGCGAATGATCCATCACATTAACTTTAATGAGCTGCAGCAGGTCACTTGGTTATGGATGGCACCATGCAAAGGTTACAGTTCAGGGTAATACTAAATCTCTGACAGTCATCCTCAAAGCTTTTATGCAGTAGTTACAACAAAAACACAGTTGCCAACTCCTGGTCACAAAAATAACTAGATCTCATAGCCAGTTTCTATCTGCTGTAGATTTAATCTTATGGTTTAAGAGTTTGATAGTTCATTATTATCTGTTATATAACAAGCAGCCACTATAAAGAGCAGTAACTTGAAAATGGTCCTGTAGATGTTTGTGGAGAGTGGAGTTTTTACATCTAACATATTTCCTCTGATTTGATTCAAAGGATCCAGTTAAACTTTTAAATTTACTGTCTAAAGTCCTGAAAAAGCAGTTAACGATACAATAATGAAGCCTGCAGTAGAACAGAGTATAGTTTGGCATAGTATCTCATCTGTACAGTACAAAGGAATTTGGTTTATAAAGAGAAATCTTCATTTCTGAATACTACTATTTTTAAACCCTAAAAAGTAAACAACTCAGGGAGTGACTAACTTGTCTGTACCATATTATAACTGCGCAAGCATTTTTTGTCACTAAAATACCACAGTTTTAGTATTATGATTTTAGAAGAAAAAACCAGCACCACATTAACACTTCCCTATCTAGGTATTTATATAACTGTCATCAGTTTAAAAGTGCATTACACAAGTAGTATATTATTAGAAAGCTTATGAAGTATCTTTTTCACAAAAGATACATCCTTTTTTATCTGGATGAAGACAGCATAAAAATGGACGACAGATGCTACGTCCACCCTTCTCATTTATATATTAGAGTGGATTTGAAAAGTATCTTCTGAAAAAAGTGCTCATAGTTTAGCAGGCACAAGCAGATATAGCCCTTACCTACTTGTTTTAGTAACTCACAACAGTATGCCCATAAAAATAAAGTGATATCAAATCACATTATGTTATTGAATGATGCAGATTACTCATTAGGAGAAGACAGAATTTTAGGAAACATTTCTTCTTTCATAAGCAATTTGAAATCTTCCAGGACACATTTTTTTTGGTAAAGTTATTAAAATCACTCTGAATTCTTTAGTTTCTATTTCTTATAAAACTATCAGAAAACATATAGAAAACAAAAAGACTTTAAGAAGTGATCAAAGCAAATAACTGGACCATCTAAAATCATCTCTCTCTGAAAAGGGATGAGCATCAGAACAAAAGTACTTCATATTTACAAAAGTAATTCATATTTGAAACAATTGACAAGTTTGGATACTCCAGAAGGGCCTGGTTTTCAGAGAGTGGGTGCTTTCCCATGGCATTTCCCCATTTAAAGAATTTCAAGTTGTGCACCCTGTAACAAAGGTTTTGAATTAGCTAGTTAGAATTAATATGGAAAGAATGAATTTCAAATGAATAGAGACTGTTGGTTTATTAACTCAGGGTAAAATTTTTTTGAATCTTGTCATTCTCTTTCTGAATCATCTAAAACTCATCTTAACTTTGTAAAGATGTACATCATATGAAACTATTCCCTGGACTGTCAATTAACAATTTTCAGTCTATCTCAACCTGTTTAATTTGGGTGTTTGGTACTTATTTTTCATTTTATATTTGGTCACCTAGGTCACATTACATTGTTTCTGCACCTTGACTGGATGACAAACATTTTCAAATAGGAGAATAATGAATAAAGAATCACAAATAATCAATGGTGAATAAAGAATGCTCTTGTTCACACACAAATACCCTTGTTTGCACATGAATATGGGTATTCGTATGAAAAAGAGCTGTTCTCCAAACATTCTTGTGAATAGAAACCCCTTCAACATGAATGTTTGTGAACAGTGAATAACAAGAGTGGATGAACAAGGCTGAATCAAACAGCAGTCCAGACTTTGAACGAATGTTCGGAAACACTGTTTTGCATTATACACCCAGTTCTACAAGCAGCCATCTGTTCAATAGCTGATAACAGGCATGGATGTTGGGTCATTTGGTAGGTACAGTAGATCAAAGAGACAATGACTATCTATTTGTAGAATTTATAGTAAGTTAATCATGGGTGTGCCTAGTTACCTTTTGGTTTGGTTTCTTCTTTTTTCACCTACAAGAGGAGGTTTTGTTTAATAAAATGACTTTAATATACTTTCGTTGATATCTTGTTTATAATATTATGCATACTTACTATAACCGTAATTTATGCAGCCCTTTACATACATGCTTAACTTTAAATAGACAAGTAGTCCCACTGACTTCAATGTGCTTAAAGTTAACACTATGCATAAGGTGCAAATTTTTAAAAGTGATTAGCCACCTATATAACTTTAACATTTTGGAGGGGTGTATGTTATGTAGAATTAAGGACAGAATGCTCAAATATTTTATTGGATTGAGCCCATCTGCTTAGGCAAGAAAATAACCTATTCTGGCAACAATTGTGTTTAATCTTAATAAACAAAATCAGTCATTAAATATTTTTCAAGGATCTGCACAAAAAGAGTTTGAAATACAAACATTGTTTCTGAACTATGTAATCCTGATAATGGGAACTTGTCCAATCCATGAGATGATAATTTTGCTCCACCTTTCTAAAATTGCCTTGATGTGAGAGTAATTAAATTCAAACAACTTGTCTGGATTGGCTGATACTATATATTTATTCCAGGTACTTCAGTGAGTAATGAGCACATTTACATCTACAGGGAGGTTGTAATTGCTTTTGTTCTTCCTATGACAGGTTGGTAGCTATATTTTTATGCAAGTGATTTAGTGCAATTTATCTTAGAGCCTGAAGGTTTTCCAAATGCTTCTACTGCTTTTGCAACCTCCAAGTGAAATAATTCTTTTGGGTTTGGAAAGCATCAAAATAACGTCTGCATAAAGTACTAGTTTATATTCTTGATTACTGATTCCAACTTCCTGTAATCTTAACGTTATTTCTTATTATTCCTATGGGAAAATGGTTTTCTTCTTAGGCTAAGCTAGCTAATTCACCTATGGAATCAAATCTATTTTCAGTGATTGTTTTTGGGTTTGGTAGACAGTCAGACTCCATCAACCACATTTTAGCTCAGTTCTACTTGCTTAGAAACTTCAACCTTTTTAGATTCAAGGCACCCCTCCCCTTGTATGTGAATAAAGAAGAAACCAACTTTATGTTGTTAGACATAAGCCTCCCCCTCCCCTCCTGCCCGCTCCAACACCCCCCACCCCGGTCTTAGCTTTCACTCATTTTTTGACTATGGAAAAGTAACACAGCAATTTTGCTGTGTTTCTGTGTTTCTAGACCACAATAGGTCAGAATGTTTTTGACACTGAGGAGTCCTATTTGAAATCTCCAGGTTTTTCTTGTGAATTATGTATAGGTGCCTGTACACCTAACATTGCTAATATTGAATGGCACCCTGCTGTGCCCTTAAAAGGATTTCACAGGAATACAAGGTATTTGGCACCCTGGTTGAGAATCACTGACTTAGAGATAAGTTCAGTTAAATGTACTTTTACACTGATGAAAATATGTTTTTTAAAAAATCAGGAAATCATCAGCTAAGTTGAAATTCACAGCTAGTTACCAAACTGTAGTGCTCTCTAATGTCATTTACTCAACTTTGTGACCACAGCAATATTCTGTCTGACACACGTACAAGTCAAAATAAATCATTTCCAGAACAGAATAGTTCTGGAAAAATTATATCAAAATAACGTCTGCATAAAGTACTAGTTTATATTCTTGATTACTGATTCCAACTTCCTGTAATCTTAACGTTATTTCTTATTATTCCTATGGGAAAATGGTTTTCTTCTTAGGCTAAGCTAGCTAATTCACCTATGGAATCAAATCTATTTTCAGTGATTGTTTTTGGGTTTGGTAGACAGTCAGACTCCATCAACCACATTTTAGTTCAGTTCTCAGTTAACATATTCTGAAAAATGTTAGTTAGATGTCAAGATACAACTTTTACTCCAACTTTCCAGAGCTATATTATTTATGAAGTAGATGACAATTCTGCTCTTACAGTCAGATCTTACATCAGATAGAACAAGAAAAAAAAACTTGATTGCATATTAAAATGATCACACCAACAACACAAAAATTAAAAATCAGATAAACTATTTATACAAAATATACACAGATATTGTACACATGCACAGTTTTTCAGCTTCATATTTCTAATATGAAATTTAATTACATAGTATAACAAATTAATATATTGGAGTTAGCTTTACACGCAGTGTGATTTTCTGTTCTTTGATGTGATTAGTGAAATGGATTTGAATAGCATTATGAATGCTTTGAAGGAAGTTTGTTGATGTAGCTAAATAATGTTGGAAATTAATTTAGCATTGAATGTGAATATATCTGTAATATATGATTTCCCTATTTTTTGTCTGTGTTTTTGTGAACCACTCTATATGAGCAACTTTAACAAAAATAAAATCAATTGGCGTATGTGACAATTCCAAAGTTCTATAAGTAATGACAACGACAAAACCCTAATGAATGTAAGAAATGTAAATGTTACGACAGAACTCAGGACTGGTGACTGGCTGAAGGGCTGGAGTGAGGGAGAAATTTCGAGGTTGAGCTGTAGAGCTCATAATCATTTCCTCCAATTTAAATGCAACTCACTTGACAGAGAGAGATTAAATTGGAGCTGGTCAAAAATAGTTATTTATAGAAAAGTATTCTGAAAAATGCAGTTTTGTTATTTTGTCACTTTAGAGGCTTAGGATAAAAATCTGAATTTTTTTGGTGCTCAGTTGTTTAAACATGACGAAAATGTTAAATTTCCTTTTCCAACAAAAACCAGAAAAATGTCAACAAATCTAATCATGTTCTTATGGCATTTTACGTTTAAAATAAAAGTCATTTAATTAAAAAATAAAAACATAAGTTCAGCTCTATTGATATCCCAGCTTCCTCCATCCAGTACTCCAAATTTTATGTTTGAAGATTCAAGGGATCTGTGTGTATTTTAAATTGCAGAAATGGAGAGTCACAATTAAATGTGACCTGTACTCATTGCCATAATGTTTGCCTATTAGTGCATTAGGGCCACTTGTGTGTCTTTTATAGCCCTAATTACAAGGGGAAAGCATTTAGGAAAGGGATCAGAAATGTATGGTCCAGGGCCCTGATTGCGATCATGCAGCCACTGGATACAGCCCATAGGGCCTCCAACCTGGTTTGCTACTGCTGGCACTGTCACATAGCTGCAGCAGTGTAGATGCAAAACCTTCCCCCACAATCACCTGCACTACATGGTTGGGTGGCTCAGGAGCTGGGAGGCCATGCCCATACTGTGTGGCTGGGAGATGATTCCTTTACTTGGAAACAATTCTGCCATTGACCCAAGAGATATCACGAAACCATCTTTATTTGACATCGACAGTATTGGTAAGCTTAGAACTGCCAGTCTTAGTTAATATATCTTTTTTTAATCACAGTTACTTCCCCTTGTTAAATGCTACCAAGCTTTCAAAACTTTCAAACTAAAAGTTTGAAAGGAATGTGCTCTCCATTAAGAAGAAACTAAATAGGCAGTTGGAGTGCTTGCTTAACTTTTTTATGATCGACATTCACAAATTTTGGCTACCTGTGGGATGTGTAAGACAGTCATCATGCACTAGACTTGTCTTCTTCAAAGAAAATATCTTGTTTTTCACCTTTTCTGCATGGGATCCTAAATTAAATGGGCTTATATAGAAATGAGCGCATCCTCAGCTCTGATTAAAGAATAACAATACAGAACAGTTTGGCCATTGTCCAAAGTAACATTTTGAAAAGCACCAAGCAGATTTAGGAGCTTAAATCCCATTTTCAAAAGTGATTTATAGTTTTAGAGCCAAATCCTAATCAGTGTAGACACCCAGTGAGGACTTGGGTGGAATTTAAGCACTTAAGTCGCACAGAAAAATTCCAGTTGAACTATCTCAGTGGACATGTCTACATGAGAAGCTTTACTGCGTAGTAGTAGGGTAAGTGCTGCTGGGTATCACAGAGTGGGACTCCTCATGAGATGGCTGACCTAGTTCATGGCTGAGAAGAGGGTTTATGGCTGAGTATCCCAACCAAGAGTGAGTTACAAGCCTAAGCCCTGCCTCTCCCTTCAGCATTTCTATTTGGGTAGTTTTAGCAGCTATCCAGTAAGTTTTCTGCTTTTTAGTCACATAATTGTCTCCAAATATGGAATGGGTGGATGCAAATGTCTCAATGTCTCATCTCACCTTTACAGCCAAATCCTGGACCCACTGAAGTCAACAGTAATTTAAAATTCCTACTATCTCCACCAGAAACTCAATTTAACAATTACTTAGAGTCATTTAGAGATGGTCAAGAGGTGTGTGTGTGTGGGGGGGGGAACAAGAGGCTTATTAGTAATTTTTTTCTGTATTACCAAATTATGAACAGCAAAGTCCTTGATCCTTCATTGTTTCACAAGCTCTGTTGAAAGCTGAATAAGTAAGAGAGGCTGTTAATGACCCATATCTTAGATGAATTGCTGGCCTTATTGACATTAATGGAAGTTTTGTCACTGGCTTCAATGGTGGGAGTATTCTGCCTGTCATCTGAGTTCTTGTATGCAGCTGGGATACCAGAGAACATGACACCCCTCCCTAACTTTTGTGAATTGAGTGACACTAGTTTAAAAAACGAATGTATGTATTTTAGCGTTTACCTCCTTGCAGAGAGTTTGGACACCCTGGTTGACAAACCCTGACCTAGGAGCTCTGAAGCACTGTATAATAATATAGACAAAAATTAATGATTCATGTTGGTAGTTATGCTTACAGCTCAAGTTTGATTTGGCTTTTAGCTGTACCTTCTCTTATAGCAATAAAGCTATTGCTTATTAACAGATGCTGGCATATCTGGTAGCAATTACCCAACCAGTTAACTATTCAAAAAATTTCTCTTTTCATTTGTCATCTAAAGACATGGGAGCACTTTAAAAAAATGAATCATATTTAAAGTGACTTCACTGGTTGTAGTATAATCATAACAGTTAACAGATGGACAAAACTGAAATAATAATGTTAAATAACTTGACCAGTTTAGCAGTGAATCAGTAGCAAAGACAACTGGAACATAAAAGGAAAAGACTAGCTTCGTTATAAAAAAATAAACATCTAGTGACTTAAAATGGGGTCAGGATTTCACTCCAGGAGTCCTGACATCCAGTTCCTTGCTCTAACCAATTAATATTTTCTCTCTAATACCACTCTGACAGCAACTTAATTGGTCTCAGTGGTTTATAGCCAAACAAAATTAATGCACTTGCAGAGACCCCAGCACTTCAGTTATGGAGGGAAATCAAATGCAGAATAGCTGACAGAATTAAACAAAATATGTATTATTATTTAACCTGTTGCTTTAGGTTTCCCTTCTTTTAGAACTAGAACTGCTGCAATATTTACCGCAGAACTTAACCCTTTCACTGTTCTAGCACTGAACATCTAAGAATGGTTTGCTTTTTTTTGATCTTCTGAAATAATAAATAGGTATCTTATGTTTTCTTTTCCAAGTGGTGTTGCCTGCCTCATGCATATAAACACACATTGAGGATTAGAAGCTAATGACAGTAAAACATATGCTAATTCACACTAGTGATATTTCTACTGGAAAAATAAATTCCTAATTTTTTATGATCTCAGCATCAAGAGGCTCAATACTTTTCTTTGCAGGTGCTGACCTAAAGGAGGTAAGAGGTGTTGATAATAGTCTTGAAACTGGAACCCCACAGCTATATGCCCAGAAACAGGGTAAGTCTTATAATGAGTGCTATTTTTTAACCTTGGGCTCACAGTGGGAGAAGATTCTACCAATTGGGCAAGTGCACCTGCTTCTATTGCTGCTGAACATATCGTCAAGTACATGACCACGGAATGTGAGCCTTTCACCATACTGTCCTTTATCCTGTTAATATAGGAGCTTTGGTTTATTCAGTAGAAGGCCCTTCTTCTTAGCCTTTGACAATACTGCTGATACTCATTCCTATTTCTTTTATAAACTAATTTTTCAGCTCACTTTTATGTAAATGTCTGCATCACCTTCTGAACATGTTGATAAAAACATCTTTACATCATTTTCTTTTAAACTCCACTTATCCGTTACTAACAGCAAAATAGTTTCTCCCTGAACAAGACACCCACTACATGCAGAACAAAGGTAGCATGCACTTGCATGAATTGATACTGAAAAGGTATAACAACAGCATTAGCAGTCTGGTTAAGTATAGCAAATGGCAAACATGGATGGTAAACATCTGATTTGACTACCTGGGAAATGTTAGACATAAACTTGCCTGGTACTGCTCCACAATTGGCCTTCTTAAGCAGGGTTGAAATGAATATATACAAAAATATGAGTAGCAGAATCTAGGAAATAGCCTGGGAATGAACAAATGCTGAGATGAGAATATTTTATGCCCCCACTGGAGAAAGATTTTATTCTTCATTCTGGTATGAGATTCTAATACTGTGTGTACCAGTAATATCATCCAGAAATAACATATACTATTGACTGGGTATAACAACCATTTAAGGAAAGTTAGCTGTTTTCAGTAATGACTATTTTGGAAACTCAGCTCAGACAGACACTGAAAAAGGAAGTAAAAAAAAATTGTAAAGAAATGCTTGACACGGAAAATTCTACAAAAAAGTAAATAACCCCCCCACTCATCCAATAGTTTTCAACTGAATTTTCAAAATGAATTTGTTTTTGTTATGCTTACAACTTTATACACGTGCCTTACACAAGTGATCATCAACATTTACTTATGTAAATGCTTAACAATAGTCATTTCAAAGCTTGCATATTCAAATACACATACTGGATATCAGGTGGTAGAAGGACATACTGCTGGAAACATCAGGAGATAGCATGCTCCTCATAGTACTTGACAGAGTCCTAGCACAGGAAAAATTAAGGAAGGATGACTATACCCTTTGGAACTAGAATAATACAAGCACATAAGACTATGTTGTTTCAATGGCCAATGTTGAAGACAGATAGTTACATATCAGAAAACATTGAGGAACTTGGCATATTTTATATGGGATGGGACACTCAGGACTTCCCAAAACATTGTGTCAGAGTCAGCACAGAGACAAGTAGGTGATCTAGTGAAGGAATATGTTAAGAATCTTTTATGGCTTTGTGTGAATTACTCCAAGAGAATTAAATTTAAATTCTGTACACATCTAGTCATATAGTACCCGAGATGGTGTTTTTATTTCCTTCTGGAAGTGCTGCTTTGTAAAAGATGATGAAGCCTAGACAGGAAAATGCTTACAATTTTCTAATCCTATTTATTGGCCATATAGTACTATATTTTCTTTTCCTAAAACATTTTAAATCAGTGGTTCCTTTAAACCCTTATGAATGCCAGCCATCTAATTCAGAAAATAAAAAACAGCAAGTGCCTATTTGATCAATCACAACCAACATGCATCAAATTCAAAATGTAGATAAATAATTATATTAATTTTCTATGATTCTATTAATTCAATTAGTTAAAAATGCATATTCCCAAAAAATGAAGTATGAGCAATTTCAAGGAAATGTACATATAAGCACAAAGGAAGGTCAAGTGTAGTTCATAAAGTCCTAGTTCTAAGTTATCTGAACTTGGCAGGGGTTTGGAATAGATGACTTCCAGAGCTCTCTTCCAGCCCTACTTTTCTATGATCAGCCCTAGAGCATGACTCCATGTATAGAATATACAGTGTCACGATGAATTCTATCTGGGATTATATAGTTGGGGATGGTCTTGCTTTGAGCAGGAGTTAGACTACATGACCTCCTGAGGTCCCTTCCAACCCTAATTTTCTATGCAATTCTTTGATTTGTGGTTTTATTAGCTGCTAGAGAATAATAGTGCTTGTACATGTGACAAAAATTGGCCATTTTTGCAGTTTGTGTCATGCTGTCCATGCACAGGGTTTTTTGTACAATTGAAATTAATTTGCTATGTTGCAAACTAAACCACATCTACATGTAATTTAGCTTGCAATGTAGCTATTTGTAACATTGCAGCCTTTGACAGCAAACCCCACTGCCACTGGAGGGGTGGGCTAAAATCAGAAGCAGTGAGGGCCCCAATCCTTTTTTTTTTTTTTCATGGAGTCTGCCTGTGTCTCCTGTGGCTGGGGGTTGAGCTACTGGTGGGCTGAGGGGCCCCTGAGCTGCGAAAGGCCTCAGTCCTTTCTTGTGCAGTGGTGGCACCCCCTGGGACCACCCAGGAGGGCTGCTAGCAGGTAGATGCTGCCCCAGCTCAGGCTCTGGGAACAGTTGGATTGGCCTGCAAGCTGGAGCAGCACCACCCACTAGCTCCCAACCTGGGGAGCACAGCCACTGTGGAGGGAAGGTCTGGGGCTCCCTGCACTTCCGGGCCTGCCGGCTGCTCATCCCCCTGCCACAGAAGACATGGTCAGGCTTCATGGCGGGGGAAGATCAGGTCCCTCACTGCTTTTCTTTTCCCCCTCAGGGGAAAAGCCTGCCCATATAAGTTACTGCCATGCCATGCGGCCCTTGTGCTGGGGGGTGGGGAGGGTGGGCAGTCTTTCCTTCTGCAGCAGCAGCACCCTCTGAGGCTGCCTGGGTAGGGTGCTAGTTGCGCAGGGGCTGCCCCAGCTCACAAGCATCTCCCGCTGGATCCAACTCTTCCCCTAGCCTGTGCACTGGAAGCCTACCTGGCACTGCTCCTCACGCAGGCTTGAGGAAGAACTGGGTCCAGTGGGTGCTGCTTGTGAGCTGGGTCAGCACCCATGCAGCTAGCATCCTACCTGGGTGGCCGTGGGGGCTACTGCCACTGCAGAAGGAAGGACTGGCCCTCTGCCCAGGGACTGCACAGCCCAGCTCCAGCTCACATGGGCAGGCTCTTCTGAGGAAAAAAAACAAAGCAGCAAGAGGCCTGCCTGCCTCTCCCACGGCTGGGGGGTGAGCTGCTGGTAGGCCCTGGACCTTCCCTCCACAGTGACAGCACCCCCTGGCAGCACCTGTCCGCTAGCAGCCCACCCAAGCAGCCCCAGGGGGCACTGCTGCTGTGGCGGGAAGGACTGGGGCCCCTCGCAGCTCAGGGGCCACTCAGTCCCCTGGCAGTTTGGTCCCAGGCTGTGGGAGATGTGGGCAAGCTCTGCAGGGAAGAAAAAAAAAAGGATTGGGCCCTTTGGCATAACAGTGATGGAGGCCCTTAAATTGATATGGTGTATTTTTAATCATTGCAATTAAAAACCCACCATTTCAATTTAGGGGACTAAACTCCTGTCACGTGTACAAGCAGTGTCTTTTATTTTCAATTTTTGTGATTTTTGGGGAAGGAAACAACTTTTTTTGGAAGAAATATAAATGGAAAAAGTTAATGTGTCTCCAAGAGACTGTAAAAGTGGTAGATTGTAATGATATTATCCTGGAGAAACAGATGAATGTGGAAGGCTATACATAAATAGGTTCAGATCCTTTTAAAGAAGTCAGCAAAACTTTCTCTTTGATAAGCTTTTCATTTCAGTAGGATTTTTGGTGGTGATTTGCTTTACAGATTAAAACCCCCACTGTGCATTCTTCGCAACAGCTTGATTACTTGATAGTTAAGTAAATATGCACCAAGAGTGACCCATCTCATCATGTAGTAAAACAGAAATCTAACAGATACATCAGGGTAATCTCAAATTTTAATGGCTTTTTCTTCTGGTCAAACTTTGATATAAAATTTAGCAACCTACTGTTTTGCATTTCTGACATTATAATAAATCTCTACTTTCTTGTCATACGTTTTATGTTTAAAATCATCAGGTCCAAAAATATTTACACAGATTGCCTTATTGTTTTAGCCCAGTCACAAATTTCAAATTCTTTCACGTTAATTAGATTCTTTCAAGTACATTGCTGCTACTTCAGCCACTGTTTTCAGAATATATTATAGCTGTTTCTGAATAACATCACATAAACTTTGAATCTATCTCACACAATAGCAGGGTTTTGCAGGCTTCAAAACAGAAAGTAGCCAATCCAAATTCAATAGGATATATAAGCAATGCTTAATAAAACCATAATTGATGTAGATAGTCAGGCCTTAGCCAGACATTTTGGCATCTGGTGCAGGTCACGTGCAGAGTCCTCCCTTATGTGTTCCAACGTATGTAATTTTTATGTATTATTATTTCATAGATTTTATAGACATTTGGGCTGGAAGGGACCCCGGAGGATCATCAAGTCCGGTCCCCTACCCCAGAGGCAGGAAGTCAGCAGGGATCATAGGATCCTAGCAAGATAAGCATCCAAATGTGTTTTGACGGCATTCAAAGTGGGTGCTTGGCAGTCTGTTCCAAACCTTGGGGGCCCGGACAGTGAAGAAGTTATTTCTTATGTCCAGCCTGAACTGGTCACAGTGGAGTTTGTGACCGTTCGATCTTGTCATCCTTTGGGGGGCTCTAGTGAACAGTCATTCCCCCAGATCCTGATGAGCACCCCTGATAAACTTATAAGTGGTCATCAGATCACCCCTGAGCCTGTGCTTTTCCAGGCTGAATATCCCCATTGCTCTCAGCTTCTCATCATAAAGTCCATTTTCCTGACCTCTGATCATGCACATGGCTCTCCTCTGTACCCTCTCAAGCTTCTCCACATCCTTTTTTAATTGTGGAGCCCAAAACTTGACACAGTACTCCAGCTGCGGCCTCACCAAGGCCAAGTACAACAGGAGAATGATGTCCTGGGAGTTGGTTGAGAGGCATCTGTGGATGCAAGCCAGCGTTTTG
Source organism: Crocodylus siamensis (assembly GCF_052110815.1). Lineage (NCBI taxonomy): Eukaryota > Metazoa > Chordata > Crocodylia > Crocodylidae > Crocodylus > Crocodylus siamensis. The sequence goes on from NC_143397.1 coordinate 216,145,037, forward strand.
CTCGCTTTACTAGCCGCAGCATCACATTGAAAGCTTAAGTTCATCTTGTGGTCAACCATGACCCCCAAGTCCCTTTCATCTGTAGAGCTAACCAGCGTAGTACTACCGAGCCTATAAGCATGGTACAGGTTTTTCCTCCCAAGGTGGAGAACCTTGCATTTTTTGGTGTTGAACACCATCAGGTTCTCATTCGCCCATTTCATGAGTCTGTCCAGATCTGCCTGGATCACCCTCCTGTCCTCAGGTGTAGATGCTTTACCCCAGAGTTTGGTGTCGTCAGCGAACTTGGCCAGTCCACTTCTGACACTAATGTCTACATCATTGATGTAGATGTTAAACAGTATAGGCCCTAGGACAGAGCCGTGTGGGACCCCACTGGTCACAGCACACCAAGACGATTGACTCCCATCGACCACCAATGTCTGGGTCCTACTGCAGAGCCAGTTCCCCAGCCAGTGGATCGTGGTGATGTCAAGGCTGCAGTTAGCCAGTTTAGCCAAGAGGTTTACTTTTTTGGAAAGAAGATACTTGTAAATTATAATATGGGAATACTTCAAATACAACAAATATGTGTGTAGCACAAAACATGAGCAAAATATCCCTACCTGCTTGCAGTAGCTTCTGCACATCTGATGCCGCACATCCGGAAAGGCAAGAACATGTTGGAAAAAATATAATAAAGACGTTTATCCCTCCTGCCCCTGTCCCGCCCTACCCTTCATCTCCCAGATCCAGATGTAAATCCCAGCCTGCAAAGAAGACTACAATTGATTCCAATGGCAAAAGCAATAGCAAGGCAGCACAGAGCACCTATGAAAGCCAGCACAACATTGCAACTTGAGTGCCAATGCAGAGGGCAAATTAGTGCTGAGCCAGGGCAGATAGGCTGCCTGCTCCCTGCCTCCTCATGTGGGAAGCTCCTTCCAGGGAAGAGGCAAGACAGGCATGCTCACTGCCCACAGACTGGCTGGGCTCACTTTGGTAGGGCAGGAGCTCAGTCAATCCTGCTGGGAGTTGCAGCAGTGGAGTAGGCTGGACAGTGGTCCATCCAGCCATACAGGAAGTAGCCTGTGAGTCCCATGCCTGGCTGAGACTTTAAAGCAGACCAAGTCAGAGAAGAGGCAGGTGCATGTGGGTAGACGGAGAGCCAGGCTTTGCATATGCCTGCTGCTCTCTGTGCCTTACCCAGCTCCCCTCTGCACAGGACTCTGCTGCCATCCACTTGATTTTGCACCCCTTGTGCAAGGGCACCTGGTGCTGGTGCACTACTGGGATCACCCTTGCTATGGTACTATATATAACCATGGTACTGTATATGCTAAGCTGTTTGCAAACCAGGGAGTTGGAATGAATGGAAAATCATTTAATGTCCTGTTAGAATTGGAGATGAGTTGCATTGCAAATGTAACGGGGAGAGGAATAAAGCTGTTTTCAGTTCTACATGAGAATTTTTGAACTTCATCAGCTTTGCCTTTAGACTCACTATCTTTCTCTGCCTAGATGTCATAACAATGGACTACTTCTACTACTTTCTAGATACTTGCCAGAAAAACTATGTGTTATACTGCTGCAAAAATGTGTACTGCTTCTTTAAGCAGAAACTCAGGTGTTAATGTGGCAGATGATCTGTAGTGTAGCAGAGGCAAAGTAGTATAATGTTGTCTCTCTTATCTGAATAAGGTGTCTTGCACCACATTCACAGAAAACACCTTTCTCCAGTTCTTTATCTTTGGTCTAACCAAGATTTGGGACCACTGAAGGCTTTCACCTTGATTGGCCCATAGAATGACCTGGGGGAAAGGAAAGTGTCATCAAGTTATGAACCACAGTGAGGATTTTAACAGAGAATGATGAGTTCCAGGTCTTCTAATTGATTTATGCAATGGAATGTGAAGCTGATAATATTTCTATTTTGCCTCTCTTGACAAATGAGGTGGGAATAACTATGATAATATTCTTAAAGAGCTTGATGAGCTTTCCATTTCCAAAAGAAATGAAATCTTGAATGGATGTGCTACTGCGAAAAGAGGAAGCAGGTCCAAGGAAAATGTGGAAGGCTTTCTAAAGCAGAGCAGAGCATTGCAATTTTGCTATGTATAAGAAGAAATGCTGAAATGGTTGCCTGGACACTGGACTGGGATCCAGTGAAGTCTTCCATATAAAAAAAATACAGTAACCATCTGGCCTAATTCTTTAGTGACAGTCGAGCTGGCACAGCGGTCTGAGCTAGGGAAGATGCTACCCACTGAGTGTATCTACACGTGCAATTAGTGCAAAGCAATAAACTGCAGAGTTTATTGCTCTGGAGTTTATTGCTCCCTGGCATGCTTGTTGAATATATGCCTGGGAACAATAAACTCCAGAGCAATAAACTCTGCAGTTTATTGCCATTTGAACACGTGCCCAGGAGCACAGCACATTGAGCTGGATTGGAGGAGCCCCGGCTGGCAGGGAGTCTGGGGGGTCAGCCTGACAGTTCAGGGGTCCTCTCCTGGCTCAACATGTGGAGGGTCTGGCTGAGGCACAAGGGTGCTTCAGTGCAGGGCTAGTCAGCAGGCACACCCCGCCCTTGTGCCCCAGCCAGCCTTTCCAGCATCTACACGTGTACTGGTGTGGAGTTTTTTACTCTACAGTAAGAAAGTAGTTGTATCCTGCTGCAGAGTAAATTAGTTTACTAATAGCGCACATGTAGATGCCAAAACATTTACTGCACAGCTAATTAGTCTACTGTGTAGTAAACATCTTATGTAGACTTGCGCAGTGGGAACTTGGTGAAAAGAAAATGCTTCCCATAATTAACAAGTATTATTGCATGCCCTAAGAATTAAAAAATCATGAAAGATCCCTTAAAAAATCCTGAGATTGGCTGACTCACAACAGTATATTTTTAAAAGAATGATTTCTGGGTTTTAATTTTTTTTTTATTTGCTGAGCCTTGAAGGAGCACTTAAGCAACAGTTGCAGATTCCTTTGAAATCAAGAGGGTTGGAAACTTGCTTCTTTAAGAAATAGAAGATGGGATTCTCATACAAGTTTGATTCCATTTGTGACAGTGCAAATTATGTCTGTGTGATAAAGGTGCTTGCTGAAGATTAGACTAAGTGTTTTTCTGTATTTGTTTAGATATTAAGCTATATGTTGTTGCTAAAAGCCTAATTAAAGTTTAAGATGTAGTGAGGCCTTGTATAAAGTAAGGCCTAGTAAATTTAGCAAAGCCTTGAAGTAGTAAGGCCCTGTGGCATAGTTAAAATTAGCTTATCAAAGGAATGCAAGGCTTGTGCTGCTATTGGTCAGTCTAAGGACAGTTGAAGTAAAAGGAATCTGAGTGGTTGTACGTTATCGGTACCATTCAGAAGCTATAAATTAGCTGGAATATCTGAAAAACATTCAGAAGGAAGATACAGCTCTGTGAAAAGGATTAGTTAGCTGTTGCGTAGATCAGTAGGCCCGTGGACCTCGAGGAACCCAAGAACTGCATTCCAGGGTCCTTCCTGGTACCCCTCAGATAGCGTTGCTCGGGGACGCCTGACCTCAATGAACTTTGTGAAAAGGGGAACTTGTTGTGTATCAGGCATCAGAGGGGACTGCTGATAAGTTGCCGATGTGAATTGCTTTTGTCTGTCATTGTTTGTCTTGTTACTATGCGTAGTTGTGTTTTTGTTAAGTCAATAAACCTTTCCTTTCTACCCCCAACCAGACTCTCAGTCCTGAACCCTCTGCAGGCAGCTGAGACACCAGTTACTGAAGCTTTTAGAAAAATCACAAATATTGTGAGACTGCTCAGATTTGCCCCCGAAAGTAGGGAGGACTGGGAACTAGTTCTCACTGGATGCATCTACACATGCAGTTCACATGCAGTGGATGAAGATATAAATATTGGTGCAGTTCACACTGAAGTTCATTTTTCCCAGGCACAGTGTTTACATATATGCCCAGGACCACAGCACACTGACCCTGGGTGAAGCAGCCCTGGGTTGGCAGGAGACCTGGTGGGGGGTCAGCCCCAAGCTGCACATGGCGGCTTTGGGCAGCAGAGAGGTTGGCTGGGGCACAACAGTGCTACAATGCAGGACTAGCTGGCAGGCAGCCCCCACACCATAGCACCCTCATGCCCCAGCCAGCCCTGGTCACCATCTACATGTGGATTATGGCAGTCTAACTTACAATGCTGCAGAATAGTAAATATCCTGGAATTTACCATCCTATAGTGGAGTTCATTAATTTATTGCAGATGGTGATACTTTACTGTGCAGATAATAAGTCAACTCTGCAGTAAAACACATGTGTAGATGTACCCTCTGGTCATGTCCACATGAGCAGGGGCATGAGTTTGCAGCAGCACAAATAGTAGCAGTACAAATTTGTGCCACTACTTTGTGCCACAGTGCATGCCCCTGCCTATGCCCATTGTAGAGGGACACATTGTCCCACTGCTCCATGTGGTGCAGATGAGGCTTGCTAGAGTACAGGGTGCCTCAGTGTGGGACTAGCTGGCAAGCAGCCCCTGTGCTGATGCACCCAGTGCCCCAGCCAGCTGGGGAATGGCATATGGAGACAGGGGAGCAGGCAGCCCTGGGCTGAGACACTCTGCACCCTAGCCAGCTTCTCCCCAGCTGGCTGGGGTGCAGTATGCCTTGAATCAGGGCAGTAGGCAGCCCTGGGCTGGCTGCTCCCCTGTCTGGAGGCACACTATGCCCCAGCCAACTGCTCTGCAGCTGAGGTGCACTGTGTCTCGGCTCAGGGGCTGCGTAGCAGAGCCCTCACACTGAGGCACATGGAGATGGGGGAGCAGCCAGCCCAGAGCTGCCTACTGCCCTGGCTTAAGGCACACTGCTCCCTCCATCTCGAGATATACTGAGCCCCAACCAGCACACTGTAAAGCGATGGGGGAGCAGGCAGCCTTGGGTTCCTGCTTCCCTATCTCCATATTTGTCCCAGTGTATGCCACTTTGGTGTGCTTGGCATTGTGTTTTTCTTCTGGGTTTTCTTTTTTGCTACGGGGAAATCCTGGTAGCAAATTTTGCTCTAGCTCTGCAAATTAGCAATGTTGTGCATGGCTTAATGTGCAATGCATGTGTCTTGTGGCACTACAAAAAGGTTTGCAGTGCCACAAACCACACGTGCCTGCACATCTGGATCTGGCCATTGTGTATTTCCCTAACCAAAGTGAGGAAATGCATTGAGAGCAGCTGAACCTCACTGAATGGGTATCTGAGGATCCCAGTGAAGGCCACATGTCTGTATTCAAGCCTGTTAAGGGGTATGAAAGGGCTAGCTCATAACTTGCAAGTGGGCCTTGGAAGACTGTTATTTTTATGCAACTTAACCCTTAATGATTTCTTTAATTTGTTAGGAGACTTTGGGGAATCTGAGCCTTAGCTCCTAGCTGAAGTAACTTAGGAGAGTTCTTGAGATCCCAGGGGTACAAGAAGTATGTTTTACACCAGCAGTTCTCAATCTGTGGTACACATACCACCAGTTTTACACAGACAGTTTTATTATAGTTACTTTATGTGACAAAAATTTGCTGGTGGTACTTAAGGTTGTATCATTTGAAATTGGTAGTGCTCAATCTGTCAGAGTTTGTGAACTGCTGTTTTATACCATTGCCATTAATGAAGAAAACATATAAATAACCTCAGGTCTTTCAGCTTAGTTAGAAAAGCTCAGGCAGCCTTCAGGAAAATGGCCCTCAGAAGTACTGCAGAACCTATTGAATTGGAGCTGTGTACTATGCACCCAGCACTGCTAGGAAAGTGTGCGTTCTGATTGCTTCCCAACATGAAAGAAGAACTAGAGAGGATGGACAAGCATGATGTAATAGAGATAGTTGCTGAATCAAGTGTGGTATGTCCCTCTGGTGCCCATTATAAAAAGTAATGGGCATATCAGTATCTGTGTAGACTCATAGATATTCAGTGAAGCAGTAAGGGGGGGAAGGTATAGTCTTTCCCCTCTGCAAGATAAAATCTCTAAATTAACTGCTGCAATGATATTATCTTCAAAGATAGCTGGTGTGCTCTAGCAATTTCCAGTTCACCTTGATAGCCGCCAATCTGACAACCTTTACATCACTTCTCAGACAATATTGCTTTTCATGTCAAATTCAGCATCAATAAGAGCTCCAAAAATCTTTCCAAAGCAACTGTATGACAGTCTCCAAGCCATAAAGGGAGTGGAAACCTATATGCAGTTGATGTCTTCACAGCACAATGCAGTGCCATGTAGTGATGCCCAAGCTAGCTTTACACAGATTAACTCAGGCACCAGAAACAGTAAAGCTGTGTTAGTACAGCACTCCAGTTGGGCTAATCTACCATGCTTCTCAGCAGGCTAAAGGAAGTTAGAGGGGGAAAAGGGAACATAAGGTTTAAACAAATTCTGAAGACAACCAAGGCTGCTAGACTAAAATAAAATAGAGGAAAATATATACAGTGACAAACTGAGCTACAAATTGGCTCTGCAAACTAGAAAGAACAATGAGGACAGGTTGAAAAGAAAAGTGGGGCTACTGCTACTGATAAAATGGGCCAAATGTAAGCAGTTCCTCAGTACAAAAGCAACATGAGCCAGGGCATGGAACTATACTGCCGTCCCTCTGGTCTCAGCACCTCTACCCTTTCCCATGATTTTCATAGGCATTATAGTAAGAAGAATTTTAAGGGAATAATGAGATAATTTTCTGAATATTTATAGAGAGCTCTGCCTTGTCAGTATGGGAGAAACCATGAAGCTGTGTTTGAAAATGTAACAAGTGGGCAATAGAAGTGGACATTGTAGGCTGATTGAATGTGAAAGTTAACTTCTTAATATTGAATGACAGATAGGGGATAGCCTATGAAAGTCTTCAAAAATGAAATCAAGGAACAAACATTTGCTGTGAGAGTGGATGGGAAGCCAGTAGAAGGACTCAGAAAAGGAGCAGCATGGTTCAATTGTGTGTTAGGAAAATTGTTGTTTCGCTAGCCCTCTGAATATCAGGGGGCAAAACTGCATTTAACAAGACTAGAGAAAAGGATTTTACACTAACCAAAATGAAAGATAATGAAAGCATGGCTGAGAATTTAACTATGTGGTCAAAAAGAAAAGAGTGGGTCTTACCATGTTCCAAAGAAAGAATCTGTAAGATCTACATATAGTCTGAGTACAAGGTACTAAAGAGAGGCTTAGGTTGAAGAAGATGCCCAGGTAGGAAATATGAGTGACAGTGATATCGTATCACGACCAGGTGCTAGCTACAGTGATGGAAAAAAAAAGGTACAGGGAGAATATGCGAGGAAATACTAAGACCTCTCCCTTAGCAAGTTGAGCTTAAAGTGATAAATAACTAGTCCCCCCACCCACGAAGATGTCAAAGAGAGGCCGAGGTTTTAGTTTGGACTGAATGAGAGAGGACTGGAATAGAGCGATGGCTCTGTGTGTCTTCTGGAATACAGACAACACTTGAATTTTTGTTTGTGGATGAGATTATGGAGAAAGAAAGTATACAGGATAAATGGAAGAAGAGCAAAGACAAACCACATGGAAAGTACAGAGTTGACAGGGAGATGAAGATCCAAAACAGAGCACACTGAGAAAGGCAAGAGGGTCAAGGGGAAAACCAGGATGCTAAAGGAGGACATAGATTTTGAGAAGAACATTGTTGACTCTGTTGTGGTCCAGGAGGGTAAGGTGAGCTGATTGTAGAACTAGCTCTGATTTCGTTATAGACTATGGTGAAGGCAGTTTCAGGGGAGTAGGTGTAACTAAAGGTGGACTGAAGTGTGTCTAGGTGAACCCCAGACGGAACACCTAACGCTTTTGGAAATGGAAGAGAACAGAGATATGGGGCAGTGGGGAGAGAGTCATAAGGAGTCAAGAGTTTTTTAATATGGGAAAGACTGAAACATGTTTGTATTATGAGGGTAAAGACCTAAAGAAAACTGAGAAGTTAAGGAGAAGAATAATTTATGAGCAAACTCATTTTAACATATGTTCAAAAGGCCACAGTTTCTGAGGTGATAAAAAACAAGTTCTCTAAGGTTCTGGGTTGAAGCAAAGAAGTGTGATTTTGATCTAAACAACCTTTTGATGACAACTCCAATACTGGCATTATGATATTTTAAAGGTACAACCTTTTCAGTAAGTATTTTCATCCAGTGTCTCTGTGAGATGCTGTTCTGCACTAAAATGATTGGCAGCCTGTACCAGATTGCTCCATGTGGCTGTCAGAGGTGGAGACCAGAGAGGAGCGAAGACAGAAAAGAGGTTTGGCAAACACATGAGCATTTGAGAAGCTTACCACACTTTGCAAAGTGTTAATAATTTCAAGATTTTGACAGACCACAATCCACTGACATTCAGTGTTGCCAATTCTCACAATTTTATTGCAAATCTCATGAAAATTACTGTTTCTTAAAGTACTGGAGACCATTTTATTACATGAGAATATATATACTTTCATAAAAAATGTCTAACCCTCATGGGCATAGAAAAACTTGAAAATATGTTCTTTAAAACACCCAGAGAGCAAATAACTTTAAAATTTACTGTTTTTAACACCTCAGGATCTTATCCCATGATCTTTTGGGGTTTGACTCATCAATTTTACATAACCTGTTTGCAATATGCCTGCATCTGCATGTACAAAAAACCAAGCTTAAGGAGACTTTTGGATCTTGGACATTGCTCATGTGTTTAGTAAGATTTAAAACTTACTAAGGAATATACTCTGACAATGAATAAGAGTTATGTACCTTTGAATAACTTCTTTCCAACTAGCTTAATTCAAGAGACAGTAGTTATAGTGCAAAACTATGCTTAAGCTGCTGTAGTCATGTGGGCAGCTCACTCATTTGTGTATGTCTTCACAGAAGCCACTCCTGTTACTGCTGCATATTTAAACGTACCTGACTTAGCTGTCAACTAACATGCTAGGGTTTCAGAGGAAGTCCTAGTGTAGCAGCATAGAGCTGATGTAAGCATCACATTGCAGACTGATCACTTAGGTATTTATCCTGCTTCTTAGGTGACTGTGCAGCCTACACTGACCTCCATGCTGACTTGGATGGAGAGCTACTGATACCACAGTTAGATAGTTTAAAGTAGAATCACAGAATATTGGAAATCCAAGCCTTGAAGGGACCTCAAGGAAACATCCAACTTACTACAACGAGGCAGGATCAAGGATGCCTGGATCACCCCTGACAGATACTTGTCTAATCTGTTCTTAAAAACCATTTATTCCATCACATCCCTAGGTAGCTTGTTCTAATGTTTTGCCACCCTACTAGTTAGAAGGTTTTTCCTAATGTCCAACTTAAATATTCCTTCCTAAAAAGCAAGCTGATTTCTTCTTATTTTTCCACCAATGGCTTGGAAAACAACTGATCAACAACCTCTTACAAACAACCTTTTATACATTTAAGTCATGCCTCCCCTCATTCATCTCTTTACATGACTAAATAAGCCCTATTCCTTCAACCTTTCCTCATAAGTCATATTTACTAAATCATTTTTAATGTTAGTGGTGAATTGCCTTCTCAAACCAATCCTGTCAAAAACATATTTTATCATCCCACTCAAGGGGCTACAAAAATCCTATTCAGAAGTCTCCTGCACACTGCTCAGGAGCAATCTAAACTTTTAAAATTTGATAGTCCTTAAAGTGGACAAAATTCTCAAGGGCAGTGGGTGACCAGAACCAGACAAGTGATAATGGTGACATCTTCTCTAGATCTATAATTTGTAGACTGGAATGCTACAGTGTGGAATTAGAAAGGAGGGTTTGAGAGCTATAAGGATTTGTTTACTCTTTCTTTAAACTTTTAGATGAAAGCCAGTCACGAGAATGGTGAGGAATGGTGAGAAAATTTTCAGCAGCAGCGTTACAGTAAAGTGAAAAGAGACAGAGTGGCTTTAAAGATAACATAGCTTCCTTTATGCTAATATAATTCCATGTTCAGTGTTAGAAGAAACCTATTCCTTCTGTGACTTGTCATCAATGTCACATGACAAACACCAAGGTAAGAAATGGGGCAGAAGAACAGCTTGGGCCTTTCAGGATAGCTGATGAGCAGCATAAAGAAAAGGATGTAGATAGAGGAGTACTGACATATGTACAAATATGTGCCAGTCAGAGTAAGCCAAGACTACTAGGATTTCTTCTTAGGGAGAGAGAAACCTTTGTGATTTATCATTCACATTTATCTTGTACTGACAAACAATAAATAACAATTTGTGTATGACAGAGAAGTTCAGCTTAACAACACCCTACTTCAGGGATTTTAGCTGAGAAGAAAAATGATTGTCATTCTAGATATTGGAACATGTCCACCCGATGGACAGGTAGCATAATGAGTAAACAGAAAGGCAGTACTTAATGAGCATGACTTCTTAAAGACAGGAAATATGAAAAGAAGGAATGTAACCTGCTACATTTTAGGATGAACACTTATTTAAAACATGAATTTCTGTTCAGTCAAAATCAGATAACCCACAAATGCACTTCCCAGACACACTATTGATTTCTGACCTGCAAATTAGTCTCCATCAAGGAGGCTTGATGCCGGGTAGGGACTGGAGGGGGAAGAGGACTGGAGTAGACTGGGTACTTCTCAGCTGCAATCTGCATAATGTTTAGTATTCAGTGAGTTAAAGCATGCAATGAAAGGGAACTGTCAGTGCAATCTAGAAGATATAAAGAAATGAAGGGGTGAAAAAAGCCGTATGCTAATAATCCACTCAGTAATTAAGTGAAGATCGCTGCCAAGCGCCACTGCCACTTTCAAAGGGTAATTTGTACAGGAAATCATAGAGTCATTGTCAAATCATTTCAGGATAAAAGGAAAGTCATCAACTAAGATAAGATAAATGCTGGGTGTCTGGCAGCATGTGCCCTAGGAAATGCCTTTGCTTTTTTATATTAAAAAAAAAACAAAAAACTTGCAAAAGTGGGGCTAGAAAAACTTGACAGGTTGAAACGCACATTTTCTATTAATAATAGGGGTGATATATACATAGATGCATTATTAAATAGGTAACTGGAACAAAAATGATAAAGTAAGCCAGTTAAGAGGGACTTAACTTGCAACTATCAAACATGATTTTTCAGTTAAACCCTCGGTAAATTAAAGGATATTTAATTTGCCCTCCAACTTCTCTATTTAAATAATTTATTTTACTATTATATTTTTACATGTATGTGGTTATCTGTGAAGAGAAAATATTTCTCTCAATGGAAAATTCTTTACAAGAAATAATAATTCACAGATTTATCACCACTGGCCCTTTTAAAATCCTTCGCATTGTCTTAAATACTGCCATGTTGTTCTGGTGCTAAAGGCAACTCAAGGACTTCATTGGCAACTACTAGGTGGGCAAGTCTACACATACAGTTACTGCACAGCAACTTACTCCCAAGTCAGTCCACACAAACAGGGTTACAGTTCAGTAAGGCGTTTACATATGCCTTACTGCTAGGGTTACCATACATCCGGGTTTTCCCAGACACGTCCTCTTTTTGACCCATCTGATCTGCATTCAGGCAGTTTTTTTTTTTAAATCTGCCCAAATGTCCAGGATTTTACTTTGCTCTGGTGGAAACAGGGGAAGGTCGATCGGAGGCAGCAGGGAGCACACGCGTACTTGCCTGCAGCTGCGGAGGTGCACGTAGACCCATGAAGTGCTCCCTGTTGCCTTCTATCCCCCTCCCCCTACTCCCACCAGCAGAGCAAAGCAAAATCCCAGACATTTGGTGGGGCAGGAGGGACGGGGGTTGGGGAGCGGGAATGGGGCAGCGGAGGGTTGCCTGACCTCCAGCAGCAAAAAGGGGTGGAGAAGCTTTGAGGGCAGTGGGAACTCTGTGGCTGGGCTGGTAGCATAGGGGCTGGTGCCTGTGCTCCGAGGGATTGAGTGACCAAGAGACATGGTGGGGGGAAAGAGGAGGGGAGCCATGGCCAGGCTGCCTGGCATGGCACATCAGTCCTGGGTGCCACAAGCCTCTCCTCTTCTTCCCTTCAGCTCACCCTGGGGCCCAACACACTCCACCTCCACCTGCACGAATCAGAGCCACCATGCTCCAGCCCAGTAAGGACAAGGACAGCTGGGGCCCATTCGATAGGGCTGTGGGGGCAGGCGGCTGTGGGTCAAGAATGGGGGGGGGATTGACTATGGGTTGGGAGGGGGGTATGGCAGCGCAAGGGGGCTGAGGGTCAGGAGTGAGGGCACCAGCAGGGATGGGGAGGGGAGTGCATTGCAGGTCCAGATTGAAGTGCACTATCATGGCCCAGGACGGCAGGGTACTATGGTTTGGGAGTGAGGAGCACTGGCAGGGGTGGGATCAGTGGGTTGGGAGTGAGGGGCAGCAGCAGTGCTGAGGGGGACTGTGGCTTGGCAATGAGGGGCAACACCAGGGGCAGGGCACTGGCATGTCACTGTCCCCCTACCATCATATTCCCCACCCCTCCATGCATGACAGGTGCCCTCTTTTTTGGACCTGGAAATATGGTAACCCTACTTACTGAGCAGTAACTACTCAGGACTAAATTTGCTACCTGCATCATGCAGGTATTAAGGTATTACACATGTGCTTAGCTAGAAGGAAATTAGTTTAGTCTATGTGAAGTCAATTAGACTAATCAGAACATACAGCTAAACCTGTATTTAATGAGCAGTAGCCATCAGTAAAGTCTTGAACTAACACTCCCAGGGTTTTCCATACAAATGTCTTAGCTCACAGATTACCCAAAAAGAATGTGATAGTATGAAACCTGAGAGGATCTAGAATGTTAGCCCTTCATATCAGTTATTGCATAGCCTTATCTAAGACTAATGTGAAATACATGGGATGTCATTCATGACTTAAAAGTCCTCATAACTTATTCCACTTCAACCATATCCAGAATCACTTAAATTTATATGCCACACTACGTAAGTTTCATTTTGGTGTTTTCTCTCAAAGCCTCATGAAACTACATGCTAACACTACAACTATTTCTAACTGATAGAATTATTTTTTGTATTTAATTATACTTGGATTTCTATTAAGTGAATTTTTTACCCTCAAGTATACTTGTCAAGGTGAAAAATATACATATGTATAAACTAGTGAAAAATATTCATTGCTTTCAAGAAATGGTGTGCTCCAGAAACAGAAAAATATCTCATTTCATACATTTTGTTATATTTTTGCAAATATACTATGAGAACTAGAAAATCATGAACATGAGATTTTTCAGGTGGGTAATCAATAGGGACTTCTTTGTAAATTCTTTATTATTTTACACAAAAACCCAAACCCATCACTCAAAAACAGGCCATACCCCTCCTCTCTTGCCCTCCCCCTGGGACAGAGATCTAACACACACCCACACCCACACCCATCCCAACCCACACCCACACTCCCATTAGGATTTGTGCCATTTTTTAGAGCTGCCGTTTCTTTAAAACAGTGAATAAATTTCAGCAATCTACTTATGACAGTTACAGTATAGATCAAACAACTTGCATCATAAATAATTCAAGTCTAATTTAATAAAAGTTAATGATACACATTTAAAATGGCCTTATTTTGTTTAACTGTTTCACTTAAACAGAATAGAGAATGCAACAGAATAGAAACAGCTAAAACAAGAGTAGGCAAAATTCATTGGATTTGGTTCAATATCACAACCTTCCCAGTGACAGTATCTCTGAGTCCTTTACAAGTAACGGACTAAAACTTCTAGCTGAGAAGCAGGACTGGAAAGAAGAACAGCATTTTGTATTCACAGAAATAGGCTGTTGTTCTTCAGATGTATTTTACTGTATTAGCTTTTCCTACAGCCAGATTCTGTAACTTTTATTTGCAGAAACATTTTTGTATCATAGAGAAATATAATATTTCACTGAATATGTTTAATTGCAGAATATATTTAACTGCATTTTGGAGGGTGAAAGTGCTTTTGAGTTCTCTGCTTTGATTACTAGCTAATGTATATTGTATTTCTTACTAATGTTCAATTAAAAAATAATATATTTATCAGTTGACATTAGTAAGATAATGACATAGTTATCTTACATGAATAAGATAAGCAAGAGCTGGCCCTGGAATGCATTACTTCACAGCATACATATGGAAGTTTTAAAATAAGTTTTCTTTACTCTTCTGATTTGGGGCTACAGGCACCTGGACTTGAATAGAAACAGGATGTCTCTCTCTGAATGTAGTATAAATGGTCTTTCCGAACTTTTAAATAATCAGTTGGTGTTTCCAATTTTTACCCAATTTGTTCTCAGAATATATAATTGTGGTATTATGTTAATATATTATGACACATACACACAGCATCTAAAAAGTGACTATTGTGTGAAACTGCACCCGCCCCCCATAAAGGTCACAGTTTCAAAAGTACTTTTTCAGAATTTTTGTGTAAAACCTTGTATTTTCCATATCAATTAGTGCCAATGACCCTATGGTGTAAGTGCAGCTTACATGAAAAAAAATGACAATATGCAAAAATATGTGCAGAAGAACCCAGTTAATGATTGTTAGGGGCGCTTCAGGCCGAGATAAAAAAACTGGCTCTCGGTGACCAAGATTTTGCCAGGAGTTACAGTTTAGTTAAAAGCTAAAACAACCCCAAAGTTTATGAGCTGAAATGCTGTATATTGTACAATGATGACAACTAACTATGATTGTATAGTGTATTTTAAGAGCTGTGAAGTATGTTGCTTTGAATTCATTTAGTTGTAACAATATTTGTTAATTTTTCTTTTCAGATGCCTGTTGTTGATATTTTCTAAATAAAGCCAAGGCAAAGAAAACGCCAGCATTCTAAAACATAAAGCAATCTGTAAAATTAAAAAGATTTCACATCCCCCCTCCCACCACAAATGTATACCATATGCCAAAGCTACTCCTTAACCATAACTGACTGTTGTTACTGTAGTAATCAGTCTATGTCAGAGCAATTACTTAAAATCATCCGTCCTGGTTGTTTTTCACAAGCTGCATCACACTGTGCAGAACAATGCAGCTGACAATCCAAATGGTGCAGATGGAATTATCATACCTCACACACTGTCTGACTGACAGTTACCTGCGGGAGGAAGGAAGGACCCTATCATCTAAATGTGCAGCATGCTTGCTGCCAAACAGACTTCTCTAGGAACAGCTTAAAGGAGGCTATGATGGGATTGCTTTGCTGTGCCTTTGTCATTTCAGAAATACTGAGTTACACACACAAGGGCATGCAAAAAGCAGCAGTGACATCATGCCATTGCACTAAGAGGTGTTGTTAGGCATTGTGAGTTTTAGTCTAATGTCCTTGCTAAATTCTACGCTTGGGTTCTTAACACTGAGATTTATTTCACTATATTGTCATGTCAGTAAGAACAAAAAGGATGGGCTCAAATAACTGAACACATCCAGATCTCAGTCTCTGGAATCATAAATATAACCCAGAACTGGACCCCAAATCTAACAACCAAAATCAGCCTCAAATGCCCTGACACTTACTACTTAACATTCCAATTCAAAACATGCAACTGTTTAGCTGAAACAAATTACCTTCACTTACTCTCCTTTATATCTGTGGAAGGGCAGAAAAAAGATGATGCCTAAAACTTCTATCAGCTTTTCTATAAATTCAGAAATCTATTTATTTTAGACATGGATTATTATGCGCACAGCCCCACTATCAAATACTTACTCAGATATCATTTTATTAGCAAATAAGATCTGTTGGAAGGGAAAGTCATACAGTATTGATCGGTAATTGAAATCATATATGTACATTGATTAATAAATCAACGTTGTGTTATATTGATTAATATTGAATGATATTCTGTTTTGGAATAATAGCTGTTATATCTTTATTATTGTTATGTTATACTTTACTATGACTATAAGAAAAATTACAGTATGGTAATATACATTATAGATTTCAGAACCAAGTAGCAGTTCTCACAATATTAACAGAAAAAGGCATTACACCAAGGTAAAAAATTCAGAAATCTCAAATCTTCCAAACATTGCTGTAGCAAAACAAAACCTCAACAATCATAAATCACAATATTATTGCAGATTTTAAGCTCTTAAGGAAGGGGTTATCTTCATTTTAATTTTTCATGCAATGACCCTAATGTGGGTCAAGTGATGCTAATCCAATGAAATGATTAAATAATAATACTTTTATTGTTTCTTTAAAGGCCTGTTTCTTTCTGAATGGCATTGGCTTCGTCAGTCTAAAAAGTGCTTTATCACATTTGTTTTCATGCATATCAGTAAGGGTTTTGTTTTCTTTGTGATACCAAAATCCAGAAGTATACTGATATTTATTTAACATCAGTTCTAATAAAGTAAGTAGAAAAGCAAATGACTCTCACAGGTTATGGTCCCTATTTTAAAATATTTTGACCATAAAACTACAACTGTTCATGTTGGGGAGATGCTTTAAATAAAATATATGTTGTGTGTGTAAGACACACATACACACACGTACACACGATTTTAAAAGCTCTAGACTGATATGATTCTAAACATTGATACAAAGAAAATACATTTTTCCTCAGCAGCAGAAGCACCATTAAAAAAGCCTATTAGAAGAGATGAATTTTTATTACATGCTGATGATTAAATCTACATTAATCATAAACATCCACAGGCCACCAACAGGGCTTGTTTAATCATTTTCAACAATTTGTGCCTCTCTCTGGCTACCATTCTGCTAGATTTTCAAAATTGCTTCCATATTTGGTGTCAGGATGTTAGAAAGTAAGAGGATACTCCTGGGTAATCAGAATTTCATATGCTATGACTCAGAAAAATACCCACAAAAGAACTCTTCTTAAAGGTGTTTCATTATTTGTTGGTTATGCAGTTACCTTGTGTTATGTTTAAAACTATTGTACGGTATATGACACTGATTGCATACCATGCACAGAGGTTATTTCAATTATTAAATAGAATAGAGAATGTAGAATTTGAGGGAGATAACTCTGAGAGTGAGATATATAAAATAATGCTTAATAAAAGGCAGAGAAAAGGCAATGGACAATCATGTGGATGGACTGGGGGAAGTGGGGTGGCAAAGGGGAGAGGAGCAATTTTAAGACAAGGCCTTAAAAGTCAACAGGAGAATCTTAAATACATTTTTTTTTGACTGGCAACCTACAAAGAAAGTATCATGTTGTCGTATTGCTAGAAGCAAATATATAACACTATAGACCAGTTCAGACCTAACTGGGAGTTGGAATAATTATAGACAATGATAAGCCAGCCACCAGAGAAATGCAATATTCAAGATGTGTGGTAACAACCACATTGATTAACATAAGTCAGGACAGCAAAGAATGCATCTTAGAAATACTGTATATAATTTATGAATGCAGAAAAAAGGATATTAACAATAGATGTGGAAAATATTCATGAAGAAATTTATAAAGCTTTCTGAATTCCATTACCTCCTTTTGAGTCCATGGTGATTCTGAAACTTTCCATATAACTGTAAATATCTGTTGAAATCGAATGCAGATTTGTTTTCTCTCTCGCCCTCTACACACCCACAGAAATTTTACAGCAGTTTTTTATGGGGTACCAATGTGTTTTGAGCTAGTCAGGTTGCAAAGATACATAGTATTGACCTTTGTTCCTTATTGATCAAGTTTATGTTAAATAGCCAAGAGAGTCAGCAGTTGCCATTCTATTTCTTAAATGACAAGGTGGCAGAACATCTTCTGTTTTCTTCACAAAAAAACCCAACTTTATTCCTCTGTTATTTTTATATTATTGTTGCAGTCAAAACAGTTTGACAATATATTCCACATAAAGTTGTTCATAATAGTTTGCTTTTCATTACACTGTAGTGATTCAGAGATTTTAAAGCCAGAAGGGACTATTATGATCATCTAGAATGAACTAATGATATCCTGTGTCCTCAGGGATATCACCTTCTGAGACTTTTTCTGTTATTCCTGCATACCAGCATGGAGGCCACGACCACATTGGTCACATTAATATGTAGTACTTGCCTCTTGCATTTTTCCTGAACCATTATGGCTACATCATCATCCCAACATTACCAAAATATAACAACACATGTGATAGCATCATAAGAGGCATCAACACTACAGCGACCCTCTCTTGCATATACCTTAGAGCAAAAAGGTGCAGCAAGACTGATTGCTTCTGGTCACTTCCTCAAATCCTGCCTCACCCCTCAGTATTCACAGCTATTTTCTCTCAAAGAGGAGAAGCAGGAGGAGTAGCTGGTTTATTGGCAAACTGAGGGCAACATTGAGACCTCTACCTATGTCTCCCAGTTAACACCTAACAAAATGGTGAGTATCTTAATTACACACTTCTGAAATTAATATATTTGAGCATATCCTAAAAGGTATCTATACTGCCACGCTCCTGAGTATACACTTGACACAACAGCAACCACTACTGTTTGAAAGCCTGGTACCTACAAGTTTTCTATCTTAGCTCCTTGATGTGCTTACAGGAGAAAACTGGCAGCTCTATTGGCCCAGCCCAAATTCTGATTCTAAAGTAGCCTATTATAAGGGATTCTGGCTCAAATTTCTGCATGCGTTTACAGTACAGATATTGGAACACCTAAGTTAGGAATGTCGAACTTCTCAGCAGCTGGGGAATGCATCTCGTGTGAGCTACTCCATGGAGGGTCTCACACTGCATCAGCTACAACACTGTGAGCCGAACCTCCCTTCCCTTGCCACCCCTGTTCTCCCTACCCTACTGCAGACAGTGATAGAGGGAGTGGCAGCTGGGTGTCACTGTGGCCTCCAGACTGGTGTTTGGGGGCTGCAGATTAACCCGTCATGGGCCTAGCTGGAGAGCCCTGACCTACATATTAGGCTTTAGGTGTTCCAACATTCAGGAGGATGAATCAGTTTGACCAAGTGTGGTATTTAGACTGTCTATATAGTCAGTGGAGAGACGTGTGAATGGGGACAAGTCAGGGCCTCCAACAAATGATTCAGCTAGAAGTTGCTGACAGGAAAATCTAGGAACTTGATTCATGCTACAAATGAGGTGCCACCATTCATTTGCAAGTCACAATGCTTAATCCCACTGATGATGGTTCTCAGCTTTTGGATTTTTCTGGTTGCCTTGTGGGACCAGGAAGGACTTTTCCCCTCTCCTCTGGCTGCTATATGTATTAGAAGTTGGGGTGGGGGGAAGAGAGGGTTCACCTTCCTCAGAGGCATTGGGTGCTGGCTGTACCAAGGCAGGAGATTTTGACTGGAGTGTGCCCGTGTTCCTCCTGGGATTTCCTAGCTAGACAGTCTTGCCTCTCTACTAAGGATCAGTCAAATTGCCATATTTGGGATCAGAAAAAAATGTTACCCCATGAACAGATTGGTATGGCTGTGGGGTTTTTTTTTCTCCTCTTCTGTAGCAAGGGGCGTGCCTCTATTACTTGGATTTTTTGAGCATATTTTAGAAACCTCACCACAGGAGGACCTTAGTCTCTGTGGTCTCCTTGCTCCCTGTGGCAGGTTAGGCTGTTATGTCTTGTAGTTGTGTCATCTGTGGTTGTGTAAGTAATTATGTCAGGGCTGGTTGCATAGTTTTATTAATAGGTTAAAAATAGATTTGTATAGGACGGTTTGGATGATGCTGCCTTATTGAAGTGTTTGGATTAGATGATCTCTGGAGGTCCCTTTCAGCCGTACTTTTCTGATTCTATGATTCAAGTCTAAATGCAGTTACCAGCTTTGAAACATAATTAAATGTTATTGTGGGGATTCAGATAGGGCTTAGGTGTGTCCCAGAACAATTTGAATTTCAGTAGAGTTCAGGTGCCAATTAGATGCTTAAGTCTCCACCCAAATTGTTCCTGGGCACAAGAAGAAGCTCTATTGTAGATGTCAGGGGAACTCTGCAATCCAAAATGGAAAGACCACGTTTTGTAGGGCCAATATAAATTACTCTTCGGAACTCAGACAGCTAAATTTTACCTGAGTTACACTTACCACCTAGGGAACCATTTTTAGTCTGGTTCTTCATGCATCTTTTCTAGAAAACTATTAGATTTAACTTGGTTCTTAACAAATGTGTATTGAATGTGGCAGAGATCACAGAATAATCTTATCCTGGACTCATGAAAAAGTTGCTGCACAGATTTCTATTTACTCTTGCCAAGCTGCAGGAGTAGACCAAAAGCAACAAAAGCATAACTAAACTTCTCACTTGGGGGATGCGGATTCTGCATAAACTCATATCTCCACAGGCATGTGCGCTCTCTAATTATACCATACATCTTGCAAACCCTACAGACTTCAGTGTAAGGAAGGAAGCCTGGAAGGACTTGTGTCCTACTTCCATTCACTGAGGGGGACCATGTCTTGTATGTAAACTTGTTTGGGTCCATGCGTAGCCTCCACTCAAATCTTCCTGAAGCAAAACAACATTGGGCCCCATGCTGTACATTGTACAAGTAATTGTAAGATCAAAGCCATCATATATTTCTGTAGTGGCAGAGGGTATGTTCTGAGTCCTGGTTTACATGTAGTTATTCTTTTTCATGTTTAGTTTGCCTTGTTTTACACCAGTGTAATAAAACAACTTGGGATCAGATCCTTAGCTAATGCAGATCAACACAACTCCATTGAAGTCAGTGGAACTTTACCAATTTGTAATCACTCCTGAGACGGTGTCTGCCAGTTCCATTCAGAACGTGAATGGTTTCCCTCAGGAAGCAATGGAAGGCCTATTGCTTAATTTATTAAAAAATGAAGTGGCACAAAACTCTGTAAGGAAAAACTTGCATTGGCAAAGAGATGGGATTGATGGCTAAATCCATCCTTTGATTTCAATGTTGCATGAATATATGATATATGTAGATTTTAAACTGCAGCATAAATCAAAATATAAGAGAAGTAATTAGGGAATCAACCTAAAAGGCAAGTGATGGTATAGGGGACAGTAATGAAACAAATCTGAGGTATGAAATGGCAAGAATAATAAAGCAAGAGTGAAAGATATTAGAGACTGGTCAGTCAGTTCAGTATAATTAATATACTGTAAATCAAAACAGCTTTCAGTTAAGGTAGGACTCAGTTGCTTAACATTCTGTGAGGAAAGAATGGAGCAATGTGTGAAAATAAGAAACAGAAGGAGCAGAAGGAAGACAATATGGTAACACATGGTTGCAGTTCCAAGACTTGAGAATATATTTCTTGTACTATATCCCTTTATGTTAAAATTCATTCTGTTTATTCTGGCTTAATGGCTCAGCTACAATAGTGTAACACCCCGCCACATGGTAGACCTAAGTTCAGGAACAATCTTGGGTCAACAGTGTATAGGACTCTCATAGAGGTGATGCTGTTAGTCTCAGTGTTGGCTAATGCTACACTGAGAATATTTCCAAAGAACTGTAAATGTGCATTTTGCAGAAAATGACAAGGGAAATAGTAACTAAAGGAGGGGAAATAGTGTTTCGAAAAGAAGTGGGTGAAAAGACTCATTTCAATTGGTATTACTATCTCAGGAAGGTGAGGCAGCCATTTACTTAGGATCTTCAGGAACCTTATATAGGATCCCTGCTTCCGTACTCCAACCATGACTGATGAAACAGTACAATATTTTTCTGCATTATATATTCTGTATTATATATTGTACTATATATTCTGACCTTTTGCATGGTTTTCCAGGGACTAAAGCAGGACGCAATAGGAATACATCTGAGATGCCTAATAATCCTAACTATTGAGAAACCAGTGTGCATCTCTTTTCTACAGTTAAAGTTATCCGTTTGTTACTTCGGCTGTATTATACATTGGAAAGTAAATTTGATGCAATTATTATGACAAATATTGCATGTACAATACAGCCCTGAACATTAAGCTTTTTTGTTAAATCAGATCAGATCACTCACATTAACTAATAGCCTTTGATTTATTGTCAGCCAAGTATACAACAATGTAGTTATACAGATAAATATACATTATTCCAAATATATTTTCCCACGGCTTTGAGCTTGCAGGACTTTTCTGTCAACCAGTTCTCCCACTGCAGTAATGACATAAAGCATTGTTCTTCAGAACCATAAACTAAATTTATTTTAAATGACTTAAAAGATCAAATACTTATTCTGCAAGTTGCCGTGTAAGACACTACACATAAACCATATTTAGAAAGATGCTTAGAATCAAGGTCATAAAGAAAAGAAAAAGCAATAACGTTTTAATAAGGAGATTTAAATTATACATACAATTAAGTTTGGTCGGATTGGAAAAAAATGGGGATTTCTACACTGTGAGAAGGGTTAATATATTTGCTTTGCCAGAACTGGGACAATGCCTCTTTAAGTTACTGTTCCATTTCTTTTAAGTGCTGCTTCAAAAATGAGGAGGGAGGGAGAGAAAGGCTCTAGAGCAAAATTGCAAATGTAACTTTTGATTGTTATGATTTATTTTTAATTATCCTTTTCTCCTTTTGTCTTAATTGGACAGAGCCAGTCTAAACTTGTTCTCTGCAATTAAGAGCAGTTACATGCATAGAAAATTGAGACCTATTTTAAATCTCATTTGGACTGACTCATAGTTCAGTTAGTTACATGAAAATTAGAGCAAGAAAAATATTTAAACAGCTAATGAGCTTTAGTAAAAATATCCTCAAAACGATGTGTTGGGAAATTTTACACATTCACTTAAAACTGTATCAAGGTTTCTGTGGAGCAGACAAAAGACCAGGAAAAATGTGTTTTGCACTTAACAGGCTTTCAAGCTATCATAAGGGACAACTAGTAGCATGTTATCAAATCCTCTTAAAAATCCATTCTCAAGTTTGAACTATTTATTTCCAAGGCAACTAAACAAATATTTTCCAAATAACTCACACTTTCAGCTCAGATGGGGGCTAATTCTGTACTTGTTAATTTCATACCTCTGGCAAATGCAATTGGCACTCAGTGTACATAACAATACACTTTCCTATAGTTTAGGTAACAAAAACACTGTAAGGTGAAGTCTATGCTAAATCACCTGCATAATGCCCATTAGTGTTAATAGGGGCTTGGGAGAACACATCCAATACCTTTATAAAAGGCCTCATGCAACTTTGAATAATTGTGCAAAACAATAATAAATTAGCAAACCACTTTGAGAATAATAGTTTGAAATGAACCCAAATCCAAATATTGGGAGTTTTTATTGTTTCAAACTGTATCGTGGCCTAATATTTTTAGATGCCCCTGTCTCAGGCATGGGAGGGTAAGGAAAAAGGTGTGAGGAACCCACCATAGCAAGTGTACCTTGCAGTAGGAAATTGCTGGGAAATCCATGGATACACAACAGACATATCTATACTGTGTCACCAGCGTACTGCAGCAAGGATACCTTTGAGCATGCCCATTCCTACTCACATTCTCCAAACCTGGAATATAGTAGGGAAGCTGTTCTGGAGCTGTCCCTAGTAAGCAGTCTAAAGATTGACCCCTGGCTATGTTCCTAGAGCAGCTTCCCTAGCACACTGCTGGGTTTGGAGCATGCACACAGAAGGGTGACCAGGCTCAGGGGTATCCCTGCAGAGAGGTGCTGGAGATTCTTTGTAGATATATCCAGTATCTCCAATAACCTAGCTGAACAGTATGGATCCACACTGTGTTCTACCCTGCTTCAAGGCTACATAAGTTGTCAAAAAAAACCATTTGAGAAATTGATCATTTTTGTTAGGATGAATCACACTGTTTAGGATAAAGTATGCGTCCTGCTGCATAAACCTTTGCTCAAAACTCAAGCTGATCCTCTTAAGAAACTTGAGACATTATGGTTAGAGTTTTCCACCTATATTTTTTTTATTTCTGAGTAAACTCCTAGAGATGGCAGCTGAGGAGTAAATAGCGAATTATTTTATTGCAGCCCTCCTCATCCTAATAATAGGTAGTTAAAAATATTTCAAACAATCAGAATCTGGTAAGTGAAGTTGTTTGTTTGTTTTAAACACTGTCCTTTCTGAAATCTTGTTTGTCCTAAATGCTAGCCTCTTTGGCAGAGTCCTACACTGAGGTCCACTTTACAGAGTGGCCTTGTTCATAACGTGTGAATTTCCATCAAGTCGGGTGAAATGTGAACTTGAACAATAGACAGTTGGCTCCTCTCCAGTCCTAAATAAAGCTGTGTGAGAGCTGTGTAAAACTCGCCAAGCAGTTGGTCTCACTCTTTTAAAAAGCCTGCAATACTTGCAACCTGTTTTTTTCCTTATTTCAGAGCCTTGAGTGTCTCTTTTCTTTAGTATGACCATTTGGGAAATCTTTTTCTGTACAGATCATGAATTCTGCCTGATACTGGGGACTCCCTTTGTGCATTTTTGTCAGTTGGCAAACTCCATTCTGAACGTAGGGCTTGGTTTGCTTTCTGTTTTACTTCCACTTTGGACTGAAGTTTGAAGGGATGGCAATACAACTGAAGACTGTTAAACTTTGATAGTACTTTATTCACACAGTGGCCTTTTGACAAAGGCTTGGCTACTGCTCAGGGCAAACCATTTTTTCTAGTTTGAACTACACAGGGAGGTAACTAAGCAGTAGATCATGAGGTTCAGGGCATTGTCACCTAAGAAGACTGATCTGGAAGAACTCATCGGACAAAAGAGACTAAAGGTTCTGAAAGAGAGGGGTCCGTCACTGGCAATTTGGTGAGGGAGGAGAGTAGCAGATTGGCTCTAGGAATGGAAGGAGATTCCATATTCTGGACAGAAGCCATATGGAGGGAGGAAAGGGGAAGGAAGGATCCCGGACTCCTTAGAGGACTCTGACCTAAGACCAAAGCAGCCTTAAGAGAAGTGAGGAAACTGCTGCCAGGAAATGTATGTAAGCACTTACTACTGTGTTTAGAATTGCATTTTCCTGTCCTAGCTGAAATAAAAGGTAATTGAATTTGGGTATCTTACAAAGTCTGTGTTTCTGTTTTCTTTTACTATCACTTGTTCCTTAAAAGACACCTAGAGTGCCCGAAAGTTTGGAGATCTGGGAAAAAGTGGGCTTAAGTTGCTATGGGGCAGTAGAGAAACTAGGATGAGGCAAAAAAGGCACCAGCCCTAGGTGTCAATTTAATAGATTTCATAGACATTAGGGCTAGAAGCGATCTTGCAATATCATTGGGTCTAACCCCCTGTCCAATGGGTAGGAAGTCAGCTGTGGTCAAATGATCCCAGCAAGATAGGCATCCAAGTATTTCATGAAAGTGTCCAGAGTAGGTGCTTGCACCATTTCTGGGGGGTACTCTATTCCAGGCTCTGGGGACATCAACAGTAAAGGCTGGATCTGGACCATCAAGCTTTTTTAAGTGGACTGCTAAGCTCTGTAACCCTACAGACTTCAAGGAGCATGGCAAAACACAGATATGTGGAGGAGCTGTGATGGCCAAATGGCAGGCAGCAGCTACAGTACAGGGATTGGGACAGAGGCAGCAAAATGTCCCTGACCATCCAGGTGCACCATGCACTGGGCTGGTTGGGGACATGCCGGTGCCTCTCTCCTAATTTCTACTGGTGCAGCTGCTACCAAGCACGTACTACAGAATGGACCATGTGACTGCTGTGGATCTTTCATGCACCCAGAAATTCTGTTTGCTGGGGTGCTTCTCGCAGTCTGCTAGGTCCTGGACCTTGGCAGGATGTACAGTGCATAGTAGCTGCAAGAGCAGGGACTGGAACAGGGGCTCTCGCATGTTAAGCACCCAAACAGGGGGAATGGAGCATTTAGGGAATGATTCATTTAGGGCTCTGCTTGGTAGATTGCAGTGCTCTGTGATTTGGAACCTTTTTCTGGGGACTGGGTGCAGGGGCTACCTGCATCCTATCCATGTCAGCAAGGGCTGCCTGACCTTGGTGTGCAGCGCTGGGGCTGTCTCTCCTTAGGGTCTGCACTGTGGGGATGGAGGTGTCAGGCTTTCTCTGGTGGGTGCTCTATGAGTCTGTCCAACTGCTCAGAAACTGAGCTGGGGTCCTTGCACATGGGCTTTGTGAAAGAGTTACCCACCATCATATTGCTGTTAAAGATCTAGGAGCATAACTAGGGCAGGGACAAGGACACTGATGGGCTGGCAGGGGGTAAAAAAACCAAGGTTTTTTTCATAGCCATGCAATTGTGATTGCAGCAGCAGCCAGAAGTCTCTGATGCCTCTGTGCACAGCTGCAGCCCCAGCTCCAGGCTGTGTTCTTATGCTGCTGCGAATATCAACTCCACAACAAATTGTACACGCTGGCCCTCCCTTCTCGTGACTGAGCTATGATAATTCAGCCCTCCGTTACTGAAAAGCTGCTGACCCCTGGTCCAACTGAATGAGCTCTACTTGGGCTGTGTACCATGCAAGTAACTATGTTTTTGACTCGCCATCCATGTATCTTTCCTTAGCTCTTGCTATTTCCCAAGACCCAGTGGACACTCTACACTTCTCAATTTTCTTACCTATTTTACTTTAAAAAAGCCTTTCTGTCTCATTTTTGCTGCTTGTTACTGCCTTGTCCTCTGCTCTCTCTTTGGAAGGTCTACAGTAAGTATGATGCCTCATAAAAAGGCCTCTCTTAATAGGAAGCTTATTGGATTTTTATGGTCTGCCTTTAAGTTTGGGATTTGAGGGCTGGACAAAAATCTCAGTGCAGCTCTATTCTTAATCCATGAGAGAACTGAAGCATATTCAGAAATGTACAGTAATTGGCTCCTGTGGACAGATTAATAAAAAAAAGACATAGCGACTATCTTATTTTTCCTTACAAGTGCCTTGAAATTAATCTTCTGAATGTTTTTGCAGTGACAAAAGTTTCTCAGACGGACAGCAGGGCAGGCAGTTCTTGGAGCTACTGATGGATTATAAAAGGATGAGTAAATTAGAGCAATAAGTGTTGAGACACTATAGCACTTGTAGAAACTCATCCTCTACTAAAACTCAGAGGCAACACAAGGGCTCCCAGAACTCACCTGTGCAGCACGCTAAGGAGATTGAATTGATATTAATGTAAAAAGGGCTTGGTTTCTGGCTTCTGAACTATATATTTACAGCCCTTACCCCTGAGTGCTACAAAAGACAAGGAAGAAGAGGAAAGGGAAATAAAGAGGAATGACAAAATTCCCTTTCTTAATTCTTGTCATTGGAAACCAGTATCCTAATTATAGAAATAAAGTCTTTCCTATTGTTGAGAGAGTGAAAACTCTTTACAGTAACTATTTCCTGGAAGGGACTCAAACTTCCAGTATGAATATATTTCTTATAAAGTAAATATCTGCCCTATGAAGTTAACTCTTAGCTGAACCATGCATTTGATTTTGGCCTTAGAAATTTCTTGAGTGCTGGGGGAGTTTTTGAAGACCTCTGAAACACATTTGCACTTGTCAGCTTGCTAGGATTTGAACCCTTGTAATGAATATCACTAATTCATCTTGGTCCTGCTCTTACTCCTACTTTAATCAATGCCAGCACTTCTTTCCTACAAGTCTTAACAGGAGTGGAACATTTCTCATGGAACACAGAGTGAATTCCTTTGCTATTATGGACAACTACATCAAGTAATTCCTTTATAAACTTACCCAGCTCCATCTTCAAACTAGTTAGATTTTGTCCCCACTATTCTTATTGCAAAACTGTTCCAAAGCCTAACTCCTCTGATGGTCAGAAACCTTCCTTTAATTTCCTGGCAATATTTATTCATGGACAGTTTATGTTATTTTTTTATTGTGTCAGCATTATCCTTTAGCTTAAAGAGTTCTTCTTCCTCCCTGGTGCTTGCTCTCTGATGCATTCATACACAGCGACCATAGCTCTTTTCAGTCTTTTATTTTATTCAGCTCAACAAACCAAGCTCTTCCTGCCTCTTATGTGATAGGTTCCCCAACCCCGTAGTCATCCTCATAGCCCTTCACAGCACTTCCTTCAGTCTGAATTTGTCTATCTTGCATATATAGTATTCCAGAGAGGATCCTCAGCAGTGTCTTAATATTTCCCATCTCTACAAGAATCTCCTGGCCTGCGTCCTTAGATGACATTTGCCTTTTATACACCTGCACCCCATGCATGGCTCACGATCATACACACTATCAATGAATATACCAAGGTCCATTTCCAACTGACAAACTCCAGCTTACAGCAGAAACTCTAGTTATTAATTTTGAAGTGCATGAACTTGCATTTAAATTTAAAGTAGGGTCTTCTACACTTCTAAAACATCCTTCTACACTTTTAGGCAGAAACATAATTTCCTTCTACTTGCATAGAGAGATTTATAATAGAGCTACCATGAGAGTCTGTTACAAATTAAATTATAGATGAACCCAATCCAAACATTTCTGAATTTTGGAAAGTTCAATTGCTGAACTCAGATCTGAATTGTGCAATTGATTCCTGTGTCTCAAAAATTTGTAATGGCTGAGCAGCTGGTGTGTGATGATTGCTGCTTATCAGGCTGACCTATATTGTCTTACTGTTTTTCCCCCATCCATTTATTTTAACTGTTGTCTCTCATCTGATATTTAGACTGCAAATGTTTACGGCAAGGAACAGTGCTTAATACAATGCAGAATACAGTGGGGCTCTAATCCATGACTGGGACTTCTAGCCATTCTCACAGTTGAAATAAGGAATAATTGCTATAACCTGACAAAATAATATTCTAGATTGAAAAACACTGAAGGTGTCAGAATCCGTTTCGCACTGACTGTTGTGCTCCAATTAATCTTTAAATAAACAGAACCTAGTACCTTTAGCTAATTCTAAATTTTAAAAAACCAACACATTATTTACAAAATAGAATCCTGATTCAGAGAAGTATCCATCCATAGAATAAGTAGATACATATTCAGGGAATAACTTAATACATTATTTTAACTTTAAGCATGTATTTACAGGGTTTCCTGGATAATGGTTTCCTTAAATTAAAGAGTAAGTTATTGCTGGAGCTGACTAAAAAATGAAATAGCAGTTTCATAAAAAAATTAAAATTCTGAAGTTTTAATTTCAAAGAGCTAGAAAGGGCTTTATTCCTTACTTTCAACTCAAATATTCAAGATGGTTTAAAACTGTTTCATTACTGAAAATATGATTTCATTTTTATTTACCCAACACTGAGGTTCTAATTACATTTTTAAATTTTGTTCAATTTTTTGGTTTAAAAATGCTCATTTGGGGGAAATACTTTGACAAAACCGATAAATTTCTGCAAAAATATTGTGCATGTTAAAAGGCAGTTTTCCACTGAAAATAGTTCATTGCTCAAAAATCTTCCATTAGCTCTAGTTGTTGCTAAACTGGCATTTATTTAAACTGCCCTGTTATAGGAACATGGACACTAAACCACCCTTGTGGGCTTCATTACATATATTTAGCTTAAGTTTAAAACAACATCCATTAATTCTAGGTGCCTCCAGTGTGATTCTCAAAGGTGTAGAGCATTTGCAGCTCCTATTGACTACAACTGGTATAACATATATTCAGGATTTCCAAAAACTCAAGCGTCTCAAGGTGGACACTCAAATTTAATTAAAAGTTGCGAAATGTAGGCCTAGTTTCTTTTGGATACTGGGCCAGATGTCAAATTGTGGTTTCTGAATACACGATGTAATATATTTTCTGTTGATGGGGAACTTCCTGGAAGGCAACAGAAAGACAGTAAAGTTTTTTCTCTTTAGATTAAGTGTGTTCCCAGTACAAATGGTGTCAAGGAGGCAAGACATTTGCTCCAGCTGTGTATATGTGGCTACAGCCAGGGGGGGAATATGAAAGAAAATATAAAACAAACACACACCTGCTCTTCTGGTAGTAATGATGCCATGCCGTGGTGTTAATGGCAAAAGGTATCCAGCTTTACTTACGCAGCTATTGGAAGAGATGAATACTTAACTGAGAGACAAAAGCTATTTTATTGTATTGCTTAGGGGCAGAAGGACAAAGAATATACTGTACACTCATCCCAGCTGTAGCTACAGAGGCTGACACAGAATATACAATTGCACTGAAAACACGACTGCAGCACTTTCTACTGACTGTTAATGTTTCTGGGGAATGTAACAAATACAAGATGTAGAGCAAAGGGTATAAATGAGCCTATACACAAACATTTGGCTGATCCAAGAGCATGTGAATTTTGGTACCATGCAGGACAAAATGTTAAGGGATCAACTAGTGGAGAAATCTTCTGTTCTGTGCATCTGCAAACAATTGCTGTTAAAATAACAGCGCTGGTCTCACAAGCATAAATAGATATTGCTCATAGCCCACAACAGCAGACGAAAAGGTTACAGGACAGGAAAATTTGCCTCAGCATTCTACACAGGCACTTTTCCTGTATGCAAGGTCCAATCACCAAAGAACTCTACTATTCAGTATTTTTGTTTTCAATGTGGATGACAAGAACATATTTGCAGTTCACAGCAGGTGCCCAGCCAAGTCAACAAAGTGCAAACTCTGCAATAAAAAATAATATATAAAAAAGGTCACTTTGCCAGGGTATGCCGCTCCAGCAAGTTTCAACACCTTACCAGGAGCGAGTCTGAATCCAGTGACTGAAGTGATACTGTGCTTACCATTTAATTACTAAAAGAAGTCCAGCATTGTCTCCCTCATAGTCATGGAAAGACCGTCCAAATGCTTGTCTCTTAAAAGGTCAACTGTGAAACTATTCTCTTAAAAAGTTAAAAGTCAACTACATTCTCTTAAAAAAACTGGGTGACTGTGGCGTTGATGCTTACACAGTCAGGTGGGTGGCAAATTGGCTAGATTGTTGCAGCCAGAGGTGGTGGTGGATGTGTCATTTTTGACCTGGAGGGATGTGGGCAGTGGAGGGCCCCAGGGATCGGAAACATTTGATTCTATATCAGACAGTGGTATGAAATGGTATTTTATCAGTCCATGCTCCAGCTCTTTCAATCCATACTGGCTTTCTGTGAGTGCCTTGGGTCATTTTATGCCAGTGTAACTTTCCACCATTTAAATGTTCTCTCCATGGTCTATCTAAAGTTAATTTCTTTACATGGGTATTATAGCATTAAGACTATCACCCATCCAGCAGAAAGTAGAGAGGGAGAGCATTTCTCTGGGAAGCCATTTTAAAATTGCCCTTCTATACAGAGAAATTATATATTGCTATAGCTATAATTAGGTCAAACAGAGGCACACACATCTGAGACATCACTGTGCTTATGAGCCTGTATTAAAAAAGTACAGTAACTATCAAACCAAAATGTGACTGGAATAGGTAATAGTCTTAACTAATATCCGCAAAAGGTAAGCTGGGGACAAGAGAACGGAAAAACTTTAAAACTGTGTTAAGGGGAAAGGACCTTTAGCTGAAAGGTTAGGAAAAGAAGATGGAAAATTACCTATTTAAAACAAAGTAATGGCTGTACTGCATGACAAATGAATGATGGATAGAGGTGGGAAAATGGGATTTTTATGCATGTAAGGGGCAATGTGATGTGCAAGACAATGAGGAGAACACTAATCTTTGCACAAGAAAGCAGGTCAAATTCACTTTTACTCATTCAGGGAGTTTGTTCCATGCGTGCAAAATGGAGCATCTGTACGATATAGTCAAAAAAGCATTGGAACTATGTCAGCAGAAACTGCATTTAATCCCCAGGTTGCATGCCCTTCATACCCAGCTCAATGCATGGTTCATTCTGCCCTGGTTTCTTGCAAGTGCCTTGGGCCATTTTATACCACTGTAATATACTACCATTTCAATGCCTTCTCGAGGGTCTATCTAAAGTTCATCTATTAATATGGACACTACCGCATGCCCTGAAGGTCAACAGACTCAGACTTTCTCGGAATGTAAATGAGAATGGTATTTCAGAATTGTGGACCTCCACTGAAAACATCCTTTTTTTACTGCCAGATGCCCAGAAGAAGATTAGCAGTCAATGTAGAATAGCAGGACAGAAGCAGTCCCTTGTGAGAAGCAGCAAAGAGAGGAGCTAGTCTGAGTCAATATTTTAATTTTTCAAGTTAAGATTTTTTCATTATTTAAACTATACCTTTGTCTAGTAGAAGCAGTAAAGATAGGAGGAGGAGAAAAATAAATTAGAAACTCACCTATTACTCACATGGAATTTAAATCCATAAACTACCACTCTGTATTTTAATATATCATTATTTCCTTGGATTATTAAGGATTTTCAGGTAGCGTACCTCTGTTCTTCCAGTACTAAATTTACTTTGTATACAAAGCTATAACCAGAATATTGAAATGCAAGGACACTGAGGTTACCATGTCTCTTTTCATTTTGGGTAAAACTGGCAAGCAATCAAATGCCACCACTATGTTAGTCTTAGTCGCCCTGGGCCTGATGCTACAGTTTCTTAGGGCCTGACCCAGACTCCAGTGAAAGCAATATAATTTTTTTCACTGACTTCAGTGGACATAGGATGAGGCTTTTAGGGCCAGCTTTTAAGAGGTATAAGATGCCTAAAACTGCAGATAGTCATATAGCTAGATTTTCCAAAATACTTAAGTAGGTTGGATGCCCAATTCCCAATAATTTCTCACTTGCTTAACAGTCCTTTGCAAATACATTTACGTACCTCTCTGCATCTTTGCTCACCTAAACAACTTACAAGGCATGGACACTAGGGTGAAATTGTGATTGATCTACGAGGCCCTGAAACAGGATTTATGTGGAATTTAGGTATCTCTGCCACAAAGAGAAATCCAAATGAATGGTGCTCAGTGTCCACAAAACTGGCTGGGCACTGATTTATTGGTAGCCTCCATTTTGGTTTGAAAAGATTCCTGATTTACCAGATGTGAGCTGCTATGAATGCTCAAAAGCAATCAAGACCAGTCACTAAGTACCTCACTCACACCTAAGTTATATTATTATCCAAATCAGTTTGCTAGGCACCTAAACACTACCTATGTCTCTGATTCCAGAAGTAGGGCTAGACCATGCCAAGCAATGGTTTGCAGCTGAGAAGTAGCCTTAACAGAAAGGGTGGGGAGTTTTCCTACCCTAGCCCATAGCCATGGAAGCCTTGTGGTTAGGTCATTCTTGTGGGACGTGTGAGATGCAGGTATAAGTCCCTTCAGGGTTGTGGGGGGATGCTACTACCCAGGTCTCTGACTTTCTGAGCACATGGTGTTACCACTAGGCTACTGAGCAAAGTATTGGATGTAATTACAGTTTATGCTGAATTCGGTGCTGCTGGCACTTTGGCATTCTGAGTCCAGTCACTCCATCCCCCCGAGCGATCTGGATCCCAATATGGTGGAAGCAACTCCCCAGCAGTTCACAGTCAGACTTGTCAACAGTGAGCAACAGCAGGAGTTCAGACAATCTTTACCTAGGATTCTTACTGGCATCTCTCTGCTGAGTGACTAAGTAATCTGGAGTATCTTAAGAGGTGCCTTGATCTGCCCATTCAGGGTAGAGGGGGCCTAAGTACATAGCTCTAATAGTGGGCATCCCCAGCTGCACAGTGATGAATGCAGTGTTAGTGTATCGCTCAGCGCACAGAGCCAGGGACTTGGTGCGCAGGCAGGTGCACAGACCCCAGACCCTGGGAGTTGCATGAGGCAACTTGGATCTGTAACTCCCAGTGAGTGGCTGGGATATCAGTGCATGCAGCAGTGCATGGAGCCCAAACCCTGGGAGCCGCACGAGGCCGCTCGGGTCTGCAACACCCCTGGCGTGTGGCTGGGAATTCAGGTGGAGCTGCACAGAGCTTAACACTGTGAGAAGCAACTCAGCCCAGGGGAATGAGGACCACCCATCCAGGCCCTGGAGTCGTGAGTTGTTGGGGAAGGGATTTCCACAGGGGAGAGGAGCTACTGCGGCTGTGAGGTAGTTTATCCTCGGGGAAACTTGAGCTAACCAGTTTTGAGGCACCTTATATTTTGTGGGACAGTGCTTCCTAGTCTGTAACACTGCACCTTATATATTGTGGACATTTTAACTTTGTATATTAGTCTAGAGTGTTACATATAAACTTCTTAAGGGACACTGCTCGGACGCCTTCCCTGATGGTTATATATACTTACTGGTGTATATTTGTGTTTTGACTGTTGTATTTATGCATGCTCACCTGTACTTATCAGTTGTCTGACTATTTTTAGATCAACTGTTTGTCAACACATTGCTTGCGGCTACCTGGAGGGGTGTAATGTTTCAGCCTTTATCTGTAGGATGTAGTAGTACATGATAATTGTGTATATATATAATTATTACTAGCCATTCCCTTACATTTTGTATGTTACTAAATCTATATATAGTTAAGTATCTCTTGTCCTGGCCTGACTCTATAGGGAGTAAAGGGACCTGGCCTGCATATTGCAGATCCCTCTCACAGCACCCTGGCCTGCCACCTATTCCTTCTGTCTGGAGAGGGAAGCACAGTATTTGGGTGCATCTGGATTACACCTACATATTATACACCTTGGTATAGTTGTGAAGGAAATCCCATCTAACCTGTGAACCTAATAAGGCAAAGATCCTGTGTTAAAAATGGGATGTGATCATATTGTTCAAAAGTGTTCCCTAATGTTTATGTACAAGAATGCTAGATTAAGATTGCAGGGAGAATATATCCTAACGTCTGAAAACTTGACTTTTCAAACATAATAATACTCATTTAACTTAGACTAGTATGTGTCCATGTAATATGTAAATGAAGTAATCCTAATCCAGAAAGAAAATCAAAAAGGGGGGGGAAGGAAACGTACTCAATGAACAGGTTCCTCCCCCTCTTCTCCCCACAACTTTTAATGCAGAGATGTTTAAATGGAGAATAAGATACATATTCAGAAGTGAAGGATGGAGTTCTTTGGCTTTACTGAAGAAAACAGAATGACTTCAGTTCTGGAGATTGATTTTTCCACTCTGAATATTTATAAAGCACCATCAGTGCATTATATGCCTCTGGCTCCTTTTTAGCTTTTTCCATCCTCAGAGGTACATACTGAGTTGAAAAAGAATCAAGATATTTGTTACTGAATTTGTCTGACAAAAACGAGAATTTTCTTAAAGTTTTTCCAATTAATTTGAGGTCATTTCCTTGGCAGAAATAGTACTCAAATTTTGTGTACGGGACTCCACTTGTCTTCCTCACCACCAGGCTCTGTCCTCAACCCTCAGTCCCCCCTTTATGAACTCACAAGACAACAGACCTGGTTAGGTACAGCAGGAGTTGCTCAGCTCAAAGGCTGCATAATTGGACCATTAGTGAGTATCTGCCTGCATACTTATGGATCCTATTACTAAACATTTTTAAAACAAGTAATACATATATAGGGCTAAGAATGGAAAAAAGAAAATGAGTTTGTAGAAAAAGAACATGTTGAATTATCTAAGGTCCCTTGTGCACTTTTCCCCCCTGTCTGCAGAAGAGAGAGTATTCTCTGGAAATGTTCATTTATTATTTAATTTTATACTTTAATTATTTGTGGAAATCCCTCACTGCTTCTTGTTCAACCAGTTCCTTTGACAGTAATATTTACACATTAATATGTAGGAGGTGAAACAATGATTCAGTGAAAAGAATAAAGGAAGGAGTACTACTTTTGCCATTGAGTGATATAGTGCCATATATATGCAATTTCTAATCTTTTAGTATACTTCCATACATGTTTTTCAAATAAAAACTTATATCTTACAACTGCCTCTTTCTTGGGCCATTTCCACTATTTTGGGCACTGTTTGGATCATCATGTCAGTGATAAGCACAGAAAGATGCTTAAAATTAAGGTTTGAGTAAGATCTAGGGCATTTGACTGCTTATCCAAAAATGTATCTGTGCTTCTGTATTCTCCTTTTCCCATTTCCTCCTCAGATAGTTTTTGTCCTGCTTCTCCTCTCTTTCCACCCAAACCTTCCTTCCTTTTCCCACAATCACCTCTCTTTCTCTGAATATTAACCAACCAACCCCAGTCTTCAACCCTCTTCACCATCTAGCAGACATTTGTTGTCTAGAATCTGACATCACTACATCCACACTGGCCAGGAGCTCCCTAGAATACAACTGCTCTCTATAATTCAGCTACTTCATCAAATTTCAGAAGTCATGAAATCCACAGAGAGCAAATGACTTGTGCCAGACCTTCTGCTACCTCAAGACAGATTTGAATGGAAGCTCATGGAGCCATCATTCAAACCTAGTGAATGATACAGTGTTGGATGTTATTTGGGCCCCTAGTACTCTTTTATTTAATGACATCATAGGATCTGATCCCCAAACCCAACAATGCTGCCACATATGCATGGCAGGAGGCATGATTGTTGGGAACAGGGGTCATATTCTATCATGCCATTACTACTTGCCTATATTTCCTTGCTCTGAAAATTTGAAGAAGTGCTCACAGGTATAGTTGGGGCTGAAAAATCAATCAATTGTTGGCTCTGGCCTGTAGGACCAATCTGAAACTCAAGCCAACTGTGGTGTGGTCTGGGGCCCCAGCTGACAATCAACTAACCATTGGCCAGCCCTGGACCATGCTGAGGCCAGTTCAAGGCCCCAGTTGGCACAGCCACAGCCTTGTCTAAGACTAGGGCAGTCTAGGCTGGGCAGACAATCAGCTGTTTGTCAAAACCTTGTTCTCAGCAGCTCTGGCTGAAGGCCTTCTCCTACTGGAGACTTTAAATCCCACTTGGAGCCTCTAATGCTGTATCCCAGCAACCTAACCAGAGCTGCCAAGTGTGGGATTTAAAGTCCCTGGTAGAGAAGCTGGCTCAGCCATCTCTTTAAAGATCCCTAGGCACAAGGAGCTGGAGACTCACGGAGCCTTTGCCTTCTGTCTGGGTCTGAGCTCCTGGGGAGTTTTAAAAAGCTCAGTTGCAGACTTGCTTTTTAAAGTTGTCCCTGCACCAGGATCCATGGCATGGTGAATGGACAGCTGGAATGCAGGGACCTGCCAGCTTCCCAGCTGTCACTTCAATGGGCACCAATAAATTTAAAAAAACAGGCTTGCAGCTGGAGTTCCTAGCGGCACACCTGCTTTTTAAAGGTTCAGGGTACAGTGGACCCAAGATGAGGAGATGCTTCCCGATGTTGGGCTCATGGCACCCCAAACCCATCTGCCTCTAGGAATCATTTGGGGGTGCTGGGCCTTGTGCTGCCTCCATCTTGATCTTACTGATTTGGTAGGGGATGGATCTGTCTTGGACCCTGGGGGCTGCCCCATGCTGGTTCCCTACACTTTGCTGCATGTTTGAATCTGTCACAGGTTAGACTTGGCACACCACAATTTAAGGCATAATATAAATGAGCAAAAAAAAATATTCTACATTAAATGCAGAATATCTTTGTGGTGCATTTGCCATATTATTACACCATAAAGTGGCTTTAACATGTGATTAGGGAATTATTTATGTCCTGGTTAATACCTTAATTGAGTCCTAAATGTAACTCATGCTGAGGTCCTTGGATTAATCCTTCCTCACTTCATGTGCTTTCTTTTCAGAATTGGCTAACCTTCCTTGGTTATATTAATAACAACACCTTCCTCAGAAGCTTCACTATCTATCTGGATATGGGCCTTTGTTCTTATGATCTACAGATTCCACTGTGTCTTAAAAGGAAGTCTCTCTCAATAAATGGATGGGCTGAGACAAAAAAAAAAACCATCCACACAAAAAGGGGGATTGACTTTCCCAGGAATACTCAGGAGCAGAGCCCTGCTGTGCCTGGTGAGCACTGCTGTGAACTGAACCCTGCCCACTTGGCTGCTCTAGCTGCCCTACATGAAAAAATGTAATGCTGATGCTGTTTGGTGCATGCCCAGAGCCAGCCTAAGGCTATCAGTCAGTAGCGTAATGGGAGCGGGAGGGCAGGGAGAGTGTCCCAGACAGTGCCTAGGGAGAGGGACACCAGAAGAATGGGGAAGAAGCTTCATCTTCCTGTCCCTTGGTACACCCACGCTTTATGACTGCAAGAGGCAGCAGCGCAGGCAGTGTGTGTTATGGCATGGCACAGGTTCTAGTTTTATAGAAAAGCAAGTGTAGTTCACTCCTGCTCTAAGAAAAATGACCCCAATTTTTGCCACTGAAAGTTGTTGTCATCCTAACATGGGCTTCGTTGGTAAAACAATGGGGTGTTCCCTCGAGCAACAGCAACCTCTACTGCTACTCTAAAGCAGTGGTCTCCAAAGTGGGGTGCACAAGACGATCCATTGGGGAGTGGGAAGAAAATATTAGAACATCTATTTATATTTATATAAATATACATATATTGGGGGTGCGTGCTCAAAAATTTTTTACTGATAGGGGTACACAATCAAAAAAGTTTGGAGATCACTGCCCCAGAGAACTGCAGTCCCCAAAACACCTTGCACTCCATGACACACATTGCCATGCTGCTTGCTGCTGCTCCTGGATGCTACCTCGTGGTGGAAGGGTGAGAAAGAACTGCCCGGGGTGCATTCTTTGCACATCATGCCTCTGCTCTGAGTTTCAGACATGCTTAACAGTACTTCTTAGCAGGTAAATTCCTTTATCTGGCATTTGGTGTGTATAGCATGACAGGGACCTGCTTCTTGGTAATCCTCCTACATATATAGTTTTGAGGCAGCAGAACCATGCCCAGAGTCTCTAACATCCCAGTCCAGAGCTCTGTATTAGGCTCCATTGCTACTGCTTCTACTAATGCTTCTATTTTAAAGACTTGTCCGGAGAGAACTTTTATACTTGCCTATCAGAAAAGATCTCTAAGGGGTATGACTGATTGTTCCTCTTCCGGAACTGAACATAACATTAGAAGCCATATGTAAAAGCAAAGAACACTAGAGGGAAACATAAAGTCCCTTTTCAGGAATTCAAACAAGATCCTGAGTTATATGGAATTCCAAAAAATGACCTCCTGTTATTTTCATACAATAAATTCACTCCTAAACATGTGATGCCAATGAATAAAATATACCTCATGTATACTGCTAAGAAGTATCCTCAATACAGTAGCAGCACTTAGAAAATCAATTATTATTATCTTTTTAACTGAAAAATTGAAAAGATTTTCCATAAAGAAAAACTGCTTAGTGACATTTCACATATTTGGAGCATGGCCTCAAGGGCATTATTAATACAGTTCATCAAATGAATGATACATTGTTTATGCACTTATAGAAATGTAGCCAAATCTTTTCTCTCCTCTCTAAAATGGCAGCAACAGTTAGCTACAGCTGATGGATCATTTTTAAACCTCTGCAGTGAGGAAAATAAATTTTCTGAAGTAATATACTAATTGGTAATGCAGACCATCTCCCAGCTGTGCCCTGATGGTTAGTGCTGGGAAATCCAAGCTCCCAGGTCTGGAAAGGGTAATGCAATAAAAACCTGTTATCATGTAGTAATTGAGGTCCAAGGTTTACAGCGGTGTCATAAACATGATGCATTCTAATGCAAACAGCTCAAGTAACTCAGGCTCAGCCAGGAGTGTTGGAAGTTTATTAGTACTCTATGGCCTAGTGAACTCATTCATTCAATACATACAGAATTTATAAAGAGTTAAATATGGCTGTTAAATAACTTCATGGCTTATTTTTCTTCAACAGCCAGCCTTGCTTTTGTGAGTTGGTTAATTTAGCTTGCTACATGTTTTCAATTGAGTATGACAAATTTTTCCATGAGATCTATTGCATTTTTTCTTTTTCCAGTTGAAAGCCAGCACCTGAAGACCAGTAAGCACAATATATTACTATTCACACATGTCTTTTCAGTCAAGTTTTTCATATTTCCTTGTAAGGCAACAAAGATCCAGATTCTGATTTCAAATGTTTTGCTTCAGGCACAGGGACTTGGGTAGAGTTGTTCCTGATATGTCATTGGATACAGAGATCAGAATGTGGTCTTATTTCCCCACTTTTAATGTTCAGGATTGATAATTTTTACTAAGAAAAATTCACCTTCCTGTGAAACATATTACAAGAGAGAGTTTCCCTAGCTCAAAGATTAATTATCAGAGACAGATAATGATAAACATATTGCTGTTAATTACACTGACATGAACCCAAAATTGCTCCACATTTACATGAGGGCTAGTGAGAGCAATACATGGTCAACTGTCCAAATTCAGGTATTTGTGAGAACGATATTGGTAGAACTCCTAACAGTACAGGGCGAACATCTGATGAAAACAGAAGCATTAACCAGATGCCTCATAGGTCTCCCCAATAAAACTGAAAATTATGGAGGAAACTTCTCAAATCTGAGCCAGGACACAAACAAGACACACTATCCCCCATGCTATATAGTTAATTCTTTAGATTTGTAACCAATAATAGATTTATGACAAATAAGTCCAAAGCTGGCTCTAATTAGTTCTGCTAGAGCAAACAGGCTTTTCTCTGACTCCTGCATTTTCAAGGAGTCTACAGCTTTAATCTTTGAGTAAATTAACAGGGTCATATTCTGATTACAGCTACACAGGTTTAGATCAAGAGAAACTCCTCTGACTGGGGAGTTACTTTTGATTTACTGTGGCATGAAAGATGACTCAGACCCACCATGCTTAGCTTTTGTAATATTTTGTTTTGCAACAAAGGGAGTAGGTGTCTGCCTCATGTTAATGTTTGTTTAATGAGGTGTATGTAATAAGGACACTTACAAAACAAAAAATGTTGTCTTCTTTATACAAAGAATAGTAATATGCTTATGCATGTAGAATGGAGCTAAATTGACAGTATATTTAGGGCCAAATATCTAAACAGGTTGTGGATGGGGACTATGGATAGAGGAATCCTTGCTTTCCAGAAATGTGTTTAAACTTACATTTAGACATAAAATCAGAAGTACAAAATCTTGTTCATCCCTTATATTTCTGGCACTTAGTCCTACACACAGACTTCTGACTCTCACTCCTGGTAATCCATTTACTCCTTTTTGCAAATGACCAAGCTGAAAATAATCTTGTAGGAAATCAGTTTTCCTGAACATGTGAACAGAAATCAAGAATTATGAACTACCCTGAAAAAGCAGACTATTTTTTTCAAAGGAGTTATTAAATAAAATAAAATCTGTACAAGATTTAAAGGGTTGAGTGCTTTTCTCCTTAACAATATATATATATATTTCTTTTTCCACTGGAATCTATTTCCTCCGATCCTAAATCATTGGAATTGATTTTTCAGTCTTGTATAATGTTCCTACACTTTCTTTAAAAAGAAGATACTATTGCTAAATGTGTATGTCTTACTCTAAATTTCCTATAGCAGATGATAAATACCTGCTACTTTGATAGGGATCCCTGAAACTTAAAAACCTAGGTATGAAAGTATTTTGTGGCCAATAGTAGTTGAAAGTATCAGCAGCAGGTGTTGTAGATTTCATATGTATTTACTCCAAAGTTTCCAAAAGAGTTAACAGTACAAAACAAATGGAGCTAAATGTAACATGACTGAGACTTAACAAATGTGAACATGAAAATGAATATGAAATGTCATATGAACATGAAAATGTATTTTTCTGAACCATGCATTCCTCCTAACTCCGTGCTCTGACCTCAGCATTTGGATTCCTATGTGGGTGATACTGGGAACACATGGGTGCTTCAATTCACTTTTAGACAGGTGCCAAATCTAATGGGTTACATTTGCTGCCTGATTAATCTAAATAGTATCTCCATTTGAAATCAATGAGGACTTTGTTCCCTTTACCTATGGACTATTTAATCTGCTTTATACTTTGTAAAATCTAGAATGCTGCAAACTGAGTTAAGAGGAGGAGGAAAGGAATTAGGGAAGGATAGAAAGAGAGAGAGAGAGAGAGCCAAATCCAAAACATTAGAGAATTTCTTCCCCAGGTGTTCAAAGTCAGTTTTGTCTGTTATTAATGGTGTGATTTACATTCCCTGAAAGTAGGGTGTATTATTTGACATAAAACATTGGTTATTTTCCAGAAATTTGGTATCAACTATTTAAGTTCACATCATTGCCGTAATACAGCATTGTTCATATTTTGACTGCTGTTTTGACTTAAACAGAATCATTCCCTATTTAATGGCCAACAAATGTTGAAATGTTGAATTTGGAGATAGAATTACATACATTGGGTAAAACACAGTATACAAATAAATACAGTACATTGCAGTTTAAGTGCTGCTGGTGTAATCTGTTGCCAATTCTTGAAAACATTAAATCCTTCTACGATTCTACTAAATAATAACATAGGTGCAAGGTACAGGGGAGAAGGGGGTGATGTAGCAATTGAAATCAACAGAAATCAAGCATCTAGTCACCAATTTGGACTGGAAACTTGCCAAAATAGATTTTAGTTTTTCTAAACTACTGTTAAAATTGGCAGACTTTTTTTAAAAAAGGAGCCTCATATGGGAGACAACAATGAACTCCAGCTGGCAAGTTTTATATTCTAGTTTCCACCCTAATAATCAGTCCAAGGGTGTTTCCTGGAATATTGCATTGCCACTTTTAGCATGAGACTAGTTCTACACACATCTTTTACACAAACACAATTTTTATCTAGACCATCATGTAATGTGTACATTCAGTATTGGCAGGATAGAAAGGAGGTAAGTACAATGGAT
Source organism: Crocodylus siamensis (assembly GCF_052110815.1). Lineage (NCBI taxonomy): Eukaryota > Metazoa > Chordata > Crocodylia > Crocodylidae > Crocodylus > Crocodylus siamensis. The sequence continues at coordinate 216,187,484 of NC_143397.1, forward strand.
CCCTACTAAAAAGTTATCTTTGCTATCAATTTCCACTAGCATAGGGGTTAAATAAAAGATACATAACCATGGTAACTATGTGGTAGTTATTGACATATGATGACTTTTTAATGGCAAATACTCAGTCATGATGGATCATCTTGTTATAAACTGTTATAGAAAGGCATAAGAAGAGTTGTGGTGAAGAATGTTTTATTTAAAAATTTCTTGATTGTGTGAGGTGCTGGTCTTTAGCAGCTTACATTATCTTCAGTTTGACCCTCGAGTGTTGGATACCTTGCATGAAAGGATTTTACGGTGGGGGAGGAGGCAGGAGAAAAAAAACAAAACACAACCTATGAACAATTAGCTATATCTTGCTTGTTTTTTTTCCTGCAGAACAATGCGTGTAGTTTTCTTGCAACAGACCAGGGTTTGAAATCAGCTTTACATGTTGGCCAGGTACAGACATTACACTTTTACTGGTATAAGTGATCAGAAACCAGTCTATACCCCTAACAGAACAGAAGTTCAGCACACAAAGACTGGTTTAAAATGGCAGAACCTGGTCTAAGATTTGATTCCCCGACTAATGGGTGAATGTGGATAGTGTGTAAGGCTATGGAGTGGGAAAAAATGATCAAGTAGAAATTGAGTGGATATTTCTTCAGTGAATCATTCATTCACCCAAAAAAAGATGATTCAGGACAGCCTAAATTATCTTCAAATTGTGTGGGTAGTTTCAGCTGGAAAAAAAAAAGAATGAGAAAATGGTTGAAGTGGTTCATTTCCACATTTCCATGTTTTTATTTCTGAGTTTTTATTTCACAAGTACGCTTAGGTATCATCCACAAGATGAAAGTGTTTGTCGTTCCATTTCACTCCGTGGCCCTGTGGATAAAGAACTCAACGAAGACGGGAGGCTCTTGCATTTCCTTATAAAACAAAACAGCTTCAGCAGGAGAAATTGAGACTCCTTCATAACTTGGTGATTAGGACATTCTCCTCAAGATGGAAATCCAACTTACTGAGGAACTAAATGAAATGTTTTATTTTCAGGTTGAATGAAACATATTCTTCAACTTTCCATTAATTTCTTTTTCCCAGATTTTTTGGCTTGGCTGTTTGACCAAAAAATTGTTTATTTGCAACAGTGTCTCTCCCAATGAGAAATAGAGACATTCTTAGACTTCAAAAGTCTTCTTTCTGTTCAGAAAAGGAAACAATATTTGATTTATATATATTCTGGTGCTATTGCCGTAACACAGCACTCTACCAACGCATAAGATGACCCTGCAAGCCAATAATTATTATTTATTTAATAGAAGAACTTGAATTAAATAATTGAGAGGTGAACACTTCTGTTTAGCAACCACCTCATCCATTTTGTTATTTCTGTAAGGTACATGCAGTATAAAAATCAGACAAAAATTTTCAGGGCAGGGACCAATTGTTGTCCTCTTTGTACAACAAAGTGCATTGCTCAGCTGCATGAAAACAACAGAGTCCTTATCCCAGAGAGATTTTCAAATAGGGCAACACATTTCTTCTTCTGGGTCATCCCATTTATTATACAGTATCTATACTGTCCACTAGAAGTAGCTGCCATATGATGAGAAAGGTTTTATGCAGTATAAGGAAAAGAAATACTTTGTACCTTGTTCTGGAAGGCCTTGGAGCCTTCCAGTGAGCACTGGTCAAATGTTTTCTGTCAAAATATTTTCTTTCAAGTATTTGATAAAAAAAATGTTTCTGTTGTTGTTGCTGAACTGTCTTCTGCCCTCAACAATTATCAGTTTTCTGATCATTCAGAAGTCAAAAGTTTCTGCTGGGGAAAAGTTGCTTTTTTCCCAATCAGCTCTACTGTCTCCATTACATTAAGCCAGTTTCACTGGTATAAGCCTTAATATAACCGTGTTATACTGATGCAAAAATAAAGTTGCTTATACCCAAGTGACTTAATCCAGCAAATTACCAGAGTAAACTACATTAGACTCATTAGTGCAGTATGTCTACCTTAAAGGTTTCTCCTAGTAAAACTACGTCAGCCTAATGCAGATTTGTCTAATGTAGGCAGGCCCTTAATCTGTACAGCCATAAAGAAGTGATTTGATATTCCCCTGCACTCACCTCAGAGTTCATTTGAAGGAACTCTATTTACCATTCCTGTGGCAGACACACATGAAAGAACAGACACAATCAATGATGCTTTCAGTCTATTCCTCCCAAACATCAAACATCTCTGTCACTGTGACACTGGGATCATGGTGAAGTCCTCATTAAAAAATAGAAAATCAACTCAACATTGTGTTATCCCAATACAGATTACAGAGCCTTTGGTTGTTTAGTTTCTTGTAAATGCTAATCAACCACAGCCTCTTTTGATTCTTCATCTTGGACATTTTGTATCAATGTGTCTGTATATAGCCACAGGGCTTTGGACTGCAACATGAACAGCAACCTTTTTATGGGTCTGTTGTTAAAACTCTAACATTATGAGATTCATCAAACTGAGTAACGCTGCTAATCCTGTAAGAGTCTCTCCTTGCCCAATGAATAATTTATAACAAAAGAGTAGTCTACTTTATTAAAAGGTTCTCATACTCTAGAGGCTTTCATGCTCAAACAGATAAGAGCTGCCATTGTTGCATTAGAAGAAATATGTTTTTCAATGGCACAAAAGGAACTGAGCAAAGTGCATCAAACATTTACTTCCCTTGATTTTTCTTTCTCTTCCCTTCTCTAGAGACTAGTTTGGGTAGAACTATGCGCAATAGTTTGTACCATAAATATTTTGAAAGCAAAAAAGAGTTTGAGAATTACTTTCTTAACTCAATCCATTATTAATATTTGTCATTGATTGTTGTGGGTAAGATTAACATTCCATTATGAAACAATGGGACATTTTTTTAAAAACCGTCTAATGATCTGATCATGAAATTTGGACTCAAAACCTTAGGCTCCTTAATGTTTGCCAGTGAATTTTTCCATTCATGCATGAAAACTCAGATATTTATGAATGCAAATGGAGTATGTAGAACACAAGTGTAACTTTTAGGAGCATAACCCATGTTTGCATGAGTAAAACTATTGGTGTTACATAACTGTACATTATTATTTAACATATTTGGCATGAAAAGTTTGTGGGCAAAATTCTAGAGGGAACCTTTTAAGGAGAAATATTTTGTGATAAATCTAAGTCTCATTTCAGCATTTGTCTTTTGAGTTTCAGCTAAAATGAGCAATTTCTACAAAAGATTATACATATAGGAAAGGAAATTCCTTAGTTACACTGTACTTAACATTGAGCATTTGAGAGATGCCATTGACTTCTCATGTACTCCAAATTAAGCTAGGACCTAAGCTATATGAGACATGTACATTCCCTTTTTTATATGTGTAGCAACTGGCTATCTACTATCATGTGTCTAACTCATCGATGGTACCCACTCGCCTTTAGGCAGGGGTAGAGACATTGCGTTGCACACACATACACTCTTTACTCATTGGGTCAACAATATCAAACAACATTCTGGGATGTATAAACAGGAATATCATAGGTAAATCACATGAAGTAATCCCTTCCATCTACAGTACTGGTATGATATCAGCTGGAATAATGTGTTCAATTTGGGGCATTACACTTCAAAGAAGGTGTGGACCAATTGGAGACAGTTTAGGCAAAAGTAAAAGAAATAGTCAGGGTTTTAGAAAACATAACCTTTGAGGGAAGATGTAAGGATTTAGGTTTGTTTAGTCTCAAGAGGCTGGAGATAGTAATAGTCCTCAAATATGGAAAAGGTTGCTGTAAACAAGGTGAAAATAAAATGTTCTCCATGATCACTAGGGAGAGGACCAGGAATTGTGAGTTTAAATCACTGCAACGGATATTTAGTTAAGACATTAGAAAGATTGTCCTAATGCTATGGATATTTCAACATCGGAATAAATTACCTAGGGCAGTGGTGCTCAACCTCTGGCACACAGACCAGATCTGACCCACAGAGCCATGTGATTTGGCTGGAGGGGTGACCCACAGGTCCAGAAATGTGGCAACAGAGAGAAGAGCAGTAGCAGCATTAATTTCTCCCAGAGCCTGGGCAATTAACACTGCCACCACTCCCTTGCCTTAAATTTATGGACCTGTAGGGAGCCCAGTGGTCCATTTGACATGGCTTTGTGGGCCGGCTCTGACCTGTGAGCCAGAGGTTGAACACCACTGCTGTAGGTAATATATTCCAGTACTGAAACACCTATAATGTTAGCAAGATTTTCCTAATGTCCTAACTGGATAGCACCACTTAATGGAGCCAGAGAAGCTGAGCACCACTGACCTAGGGAGGTTGGCATCTCCATTACTGGAGGTTCTTAATAGCAGGTTAGACAAACATCTGTTAGGAATGGCTTAGGTATATTTTATCCTGCCTTGGGGTAAGAGGATCAACTGTGTGGTCCTTTTCAGCCTTATTTTCTATAGTTTAAATCTGTTAAAATGTTGTGGTCTCAGACGATAGATTATTTACAAAGATCGATGGGTACTGTAGCAAGGTTCCATGCGGCCCAATAAGAATATAAATGGATTTGTTTTATACATTAATATGTAATGAAACGTATATAGTAAATAATTACTGCAATGCATTACTTTGGATACAATTCAGAAATACTTCCTGCATGTGATTGCAAAGATAAGCATGTGGCAGGAAAAGAAATGTTGATAGTGATCAGATGTTCATTCTGGGAAACATGCACAGGTAACTTTGATTGAATATGCATTATAATGCTTGTGTGATACCCAACTTAGTTGTTTCTTCTCTGCACTTTTCATTATGTGCTTTAGCACATTTGGGGAACCTCAGCTTTATCCATTTTTAAGTGAATGTAGTGGTCACAAACAATTTCAAAATACAAACAATTGAGAATACCGCCCTCCACTTATGCACAGAACAGGTGGAGAATAAGAAGCTCTGTCATTCCCCAGCCATGCTAAACTTCAGCGTTGACTGGGGAGACTACTGTAAATGGGGGTCAGTATGGAAGGGGAGAGAACCAGTTCATCTTCCTTCTTATGCAGCCTTTGGCTTCTCTGCTGAAACTGCCAATGAGACTGTTTTATTCATTTCTCATTATGTTCTATCATACCTGTCAAGTGGCTGTCACAGAAATCCATGAGATGCTTTTTAGTGGAGTCTTCCCTCTCCAGAGAATCAAGCTGGAGGGCAGAAAGAGAAAGAGTGAAGGAGACCTGGAAAGCAGAGGGCCTTGCAGGTTTTAAAGCAGGATTAAGGAGGAAAGAACTAAGGGGCTTGAAGACTTTCCTTGGAACAGAATGACAGCTCAAGGAATGAGAGAGAGGGCACAAGTGTGCACTTACTGTGGCAGCAAAAGGTTGAAAAATATCTTCTATCGTCTCTCATGTTTTATTTACCTGCAGTTTCACCCACATAGCTCAGCACTGCTCCTACTTAAAACTATATATGAAGTAGTCCGTGTGCATGACTATTAAACACAATATACAAGTACATGGACAAAACAAAATGTCCATTTTCTGATTGACTAACATGCATTATCTATAGAGAAAAAACGATCTCAAAGCTTGTTTTAAAAGAAAATCGATGCTATATACCAATTGTTTATGCATTTTATTATTATTACACACTACAGGCTTTCATATCAGGTCTATGTCTGAGGTCACACACCCCATTACTAATGGTCATCTCTTGAAAAGCAAATTTCTGTCATTACCGATGGTGTAGTTGGAAGCCATTTGTGGCAAAAAGGAAAAGTGTGTGTGGGGGTGGGGGGTTGTGTGGGGGAAGAGTGTTATAGTGCTCCCAGCTATGCGCTGAGCATCATTATTATGGTTCTTCTATGTGTTCATTTTCATATGCAAGGTCCTAGGCATTAAAGTGTAGGGACACACTGAACTGCTTATCCTCAGAATCTGTATTAATAATACTCTAGAAGTCAGAGATTAGGAAAGCCATCTGAACAACCACCAGTACATCTATCTCACACACTTTATACAGTCTGAAGTGGCCCTTTTTTCCCTCTGTAAAACTAACATCAGTGTTTACCTATAAACAGACACAGAAGTCATTGCTGACTATTCTCTGCTTTGTATACAATGCTATTATACAAAGGGCTCGAGCAGCACGTCTGTCTGCCTAGATGTGTGTGTTCTCCTACTCCAGCTGCCAACAGCCTAAATTATTCAGCAAGCCCTGATCATGCCAAGTTTTTAGTCAACAATGGAGATCCTGCCAAAGAGCTAATAATATTTTTAAAAAGCAATGTTTGTGACAATTAACAGAGCCTGCAGCCTGCAAAGAGAGTTGGACTCATTTGTAAAGGAAAATTTAAATGATATGCTTCATTATAAATGGTCCCATGCAACACATTGCTAATCAACCAAAGCAGCTTCTTTTTTTTCCTCCCTTCCTATCAGATAAACCAAACAGCAGCACGAGCCAAAGTTCTTGGCCACTGCTTGCTAGAGCTATAAATGTGGTGTGGTTATCTATCAGTATCATAATCAGCTCAGATCAAACTGAATAATTAGCACTAAAGTGAATGAATAGAGCCCCAGCCTCTTATCTTGTCTATTAATAATAAGTATAACTTCACAGCCAAATCAAGAGGTATGTTATTGTACCTCTGAGATCCTGTTTGGGTAAAACCCCTTGTGACCTCACCAATATAAGTAGTGCAGATGGGACAGTGTGTGCCTATAATGATGAGCTGACAGCTGCCAACCCCCTCTCCCTCCTCCCAGCTTTACAGCTTTGAGAGAGAGGATAAACAAGCCAATCACAAATGTGAGAGTCAACTGTAGGGAAAAATAGGTCCTCCCCATCCCTCCTTATACACACCTTCTCAATTAATAATCATTGTTTTAGTCCAACAGAGCTGTGCAGACTAACTGCTATGTTTTCTCTTGGTTTTAGTATAAGCTTGCTGTGAAATTTAAGTATTTTTTAATATTCATACTGTAACTACTATATGTTGTAAATATCTCACATAAAGCATTCATGGACACTTAGTTAAATCTGATTAATACATGCTAATTTGTGCCATGTCCAATGCAATATGTATTTTACACTGCATAACCATTTTCATTTTATATTTTCAAAGAGTTTAAAACTATGTTTAATTGCTTTAGGTCAGTTATATTGTACTTTTTCCTGCTTTCATAATTAATGAAAGAATGTATCAGGGAAAGGATTTCAAGTTTTGCAACAGGATTAACCACTTTCCTCATTTTGGTAATAATGCCACACATGTATATTGTCATTCACTTTAATTCCACTTGCATGAATGCCCTTAAAATCTATTATCATTGCACTCCATATGCAGCCTGACTTCTCAAAACTTATGCATCCGGCTCACTCAGGCACAGAAGTAGAGTTTCCAGAATTAGGTACAAGAATATGTTTTAACTATCTGAAATGGGCAAATCCTTCTCAAAGTAGCCTAGCTGATCCTAAAGTGGATTGTTTGTTTCTAAATTAAGGTAGCTCTATGCCAGCCAAATTTCTATCAGATTTTCTTTTGCTTTTCCAAAGACTTGAGACATAGCTACATTTGTGTTATTCACTCTTATCCAGCTCTGGCTATGAGAGTGGCATGGATCAGCATGGGAATAATTAATTTGGATAACATCATGGCTGGAAATAACAGGAATGCAAAAGAACCAGAGATGGGCCTCAAGGTTGCTGCATGATGGAAGAACAGAAGGAAGCTTCTTCCCTGCTGAAATGCTGGAGGAAGCCTTAGGCTGATAGTGGCTGAGATGTGGGACTAGAACTAAAGGGAAATATGACTGTAAGTCTCCTATACTTTGATGCTTTGATTAATCAATGCTTTGTTTTAACCAGCTACTGCACTCTCAGCAACACACTTTATTTTAAAAATAATTTAAAACAGACCTGGCTAGCAACTGGTAGTTCTTGGGGTGAAGGGTGTGTCAATTCAATCTCCAGTTCCATTCATTTTGCCTCTCCTATGATTGACGTTATGAGGGTTATTTCTTTTGGCTCTGGACCCAGACCATCATTTAATTTCTCTTTGGCCATCATTTAGCTGTTAAATAGGAATGGCATTAGGCCATTATTGATCTGGAGCTTACTCAAACAAGTGACTGCGAGCAGACAGACTGTTTCTCAGGATTGCTCTGCGAGACATCTAGACTGTATTGATTTCCCCTAAGTAAGGGCTAGCCTTACCTAGTTAGCTGGGTGTGAAGTTACAGTTACTCAGCACTGACCCTTCTTGTGGACAATCTTGATTGTGTGTGCTGTAGTTAGGTATACCTTTGTGCAAACAACGGAGAAATTTTTACAAAATTACTATGAGTTGCAGTTTAATCCATTCCCAACTGAATTCAGTGGAGAACTATTGTCTTCAATGAGAGTTGAGCAAGGCCAAATTCACTACTAATAACAAATGCTAATAATATTTTATTTTGAAACTGCTCTACTTCCAAACTATCATCTCCCTTATCATTTATAACCTGAATATGAGCCAACGGTGTGCTTTTGTTGCAAAAAAGATGAAAGCATATTGGGTTGGGGCTTTGTTACAGCTGTGAGCTGCACAAATCTTGATGGGCATCAGTGCTAACTCAAGTTTGGCACAGTCAAACTTCAGGCTGGTGGGGGTCTGGAGGACTGAAAAGTAACAATCCCCCCTTCCTATTCCAGGCTTCCCCACACCCCTTGCCCCTGGTATTTCCCAGGTCCCCCCTTGCCCCTAGTGGTCCCCTCTTTGCCCCTCAAAGTTTCCTGCCATGCAGGCAGATTAATTCTTCCCTGCCTGCTGCCCAAGGACAAACAGCACAGGCAACCCACAAACAAGTGTATGGGGGGGGAAGGAGCAGGGGGGCAACAACCTGGGGTGCTGGAGAGGGCGGTGGGCGGGGAGGCACAGTGAGCTTGATCTGGGTCAGCAGGTGATGGGGGTGGGGGTGGTGTTCACAGTAAGTTTTAGCCATGAGCTGCACAACATAGATCAGGCATAATCCTGCCCTAGAGTGACATAACTTTTGAGCCACCTGATGAGCACTCAGAACTACTTTCAGGTGCTAATGTGCAGACAATCCAGGTGATAAGAGCTCCACGAAATTACCGCAAAACAGGGTCCCTGCATTAACAGGACTGTCACAAATCAAGACAAGTGCTCTATTCAGCACTAGTAAGTCTTTGGACTATGAGGATGGCCAGGCACTGGAACAGGCTACCTAGAGAATTTGTGAAATCTCTGTTCTTGAAAGTTTTCAAAAGCAAGTTAGACATACACTTGGCTGGGATGGTTTGATCAGGGATGCTCCTGCCTTGAGCAGGAGGCTGGACTAGATGATCGTGTGAGATCCTTTCTAACTCTACTTTGCTATGATTACTACCAGCCCTACGTTCTGAGGAACTTGCAGTCGTTACAGTATTACCATTTTGAGTTGGAGGATAGTCACTCCAGACTATCTTGGAATGTGTTTAGAAAAGGTCACTTAAAACATTCTAACTTAAAACAAATGGTGTTGATGTACTTTACATGTATATAAAGTGCAGTCATTCCTAATAATGGTCACAAAAGACTTTCCATACAAATCTTATTAAAAGTTATAGAAAGAGTGAAAATCTGTCTTAATATGGAGGGCTGAGAGGAACCTGTAATTGTGATGTCACAAATTGCACTTACTTAGGATACCATCACAAAACTGAAATGAATTTTCTCTTGTTGGTTGCCCTGTTACCCTGTATTTTTAAAATTTCAACTAAAATATTAAACAAACAAATCAATTTAAGAAATTTGCATTAAGGAAAACACATGCCAATGGAAATGCTACTCAGGGCAATGTCACCTCACTACTCTCATGCCTTTTAACCTTGCTTGAATCTTATTTCATTTAGACCAAGGAAGGGCCTGTTATTGTACTTTATTCAGTCAGCTACAACTCTGAGGATTTAAGCCTCAAACAGATCTGACTAATGTAATATGATACATACCAACAGACTTCACTATTCTTCTACTGTAGTTCCCTTAAAAAATGTACCAATATTCACAACTTCTGCCATCTTTCCAGTCTATTTTTCCTTTGTTATATCCATAAAAAAAATACTTTGCTTACTTAGCAAATACAGTACACATGAAAAGGAGGGTTATTTCTTTGAATTCTAACATGCGTCTTAAGCTATATCTGCCCATTCAATTCAGATACCAGAAAGGACTTTGACAAAGCCAGACCTGCAGCTGTATTTGCAGCCATGATACATGTCTGGAAATGTATTTCCAAACTCAGTTAGAAAAAAAAACTGCTGGGAAGAGGTGCACTAAGCAATATTCTTTTTTTGTGTGAGTTTTGCATTGACAGAAACTTGGCATAGCCCCCACATTTCCAACATCTTACCCCTGTGGAACCAGTTAGTGTGAAAAAACCCCTCTTAATCACTTGGGCAGCCACTAGCACCAATGCCTGGTTACAAAACAAGACAAGGGAAAAATAATCAATTTTTTATGGTATATTACCTACAAGTGCAGACATGAGTTTGGTAATCATGCTTTTGTTGCTCACAGACTGTAAAATATTTATGGAGACAATGTGATTTGGGTCAAGACATTAAATAAAGTAAAAGTTGCTTTATTCAATATGTGATGAACAGTATCCATATTAAAAACCAGAGGGAAAAGTGTTCAAATGAAAAAATATGCTTAAAACAAATTCATCTGTTCAATGTTCATAAATGTTTTAAGAAATGCAGACAAACAAGTCTTGAAATCCATATTTACTGTACACAACTGAAAAACTAATAGTATTTATTTAACCCAGTGGGACAAGTGACTAAAAACTTAGCATTTAATGATCAACAAGAAATATTTGCCCTTGGAAATTACCATAGTGTTTGTTGTCAAGTAAGTTACAATAGGGTTATAGCTCTTCTCTTGGTAACTTAATAAAGCTGTTAGGTCAACATTGATATAGAAATAAAATATTTCCTCCAAGTTTGAGGGGGAAAAAAGTTAAAGTTTTGTTACTAGGCAGGCCATTTCTCCATTAAAATATGTGGAGAAATGATTTTTTTTACTGAATGGGACAGTTATGGAAAGCTTGCTATATGTGGCCCCGGGCCTGCAAAAAAAATAAAATACAGCACATACTTTATGTAGAGGCCTGTCTGCAAGGGGCGTCACTTGTGAAACTGTAATTGTGGCCAAATTTAGTCACAAAAGAAATACAGTACAACTTTCTTACCTCATTTATGTGAAATATACTGTATTCTTCTTTAAGGTCCTTTACAACCCTACTGTTAGGAGGGAATAACACAAATAGGAGGGATAACACAATGACAAGTTGTGCTTATTGGGAAGCGCTAAGATAGAACAAAAGAAGAAGGAAGGAAACTGAGACAAGAGAAAAAGATAAAGATAAAAACTGGGCACACACTGGGGGCAGTCTAAGTTGTCCAGGCTTAGGTCAACCAGAGAATAGTATTGTGTTTGGAGAGTGAAGCCACCTTCAATTCTCCTTCAACATTAAATTGGTGGAGGGTGCTGAAAAGCCCAAGCAGAAATTTCAAGCAAAGACTGACACACCTCTGCAGACTGAATCTGGCTCAGGGGCCACCAGAAGCAAAAATGGAGGTGAGCTACATGAAGTAAAGGATAACGGGCTGAGTGAGAAGGAGGGACCTAAACAGATCATCATCCCCAGCACATGTTCCTGCCCGGAGCCGAGGGTCGGACCTGATTATCTGTTTAGGTCCCTTCTGACCCTAAGCACTATGATACTGTGCTCTACTCTTTCTCTCTCATCCTGTTATCCTTTATGTAGCTCACCTCCATTTTTGGCCCTGGTTTGCCAATTTGTCACATCAATATCTCTATGCCACACTACTCCTATTATTTAGAATGGGTGTGTCCAGCGTGGCCCCTGAGCAAGATTCAATCTGCAGAGGTGTGTCACTCCTTGCTTGAAATTTCCTCTTGGGTTTTTCAGCACCCTCCACCAACTTAATCTTGAAGGAGAATTGAAGGCAGTTTCACTCTCCAAACACAACACTATTCTTTGGTTGACCTAAGCCTGGGCAATTTGGGCTGCCCCCAGGGTGTGTCCAATTTTTGTTTTTTATCTTTTTCTCAGATTCCTTCCTTCTTCTTTTGTTTTATCTTAGCTCTTCCCAATAAGCAGAGCTTGTCTTTGTGTTATCCCTCTTACATCTTTCCTCTCCCTTTCTCTCCATTTCTTCCTCTCTCTCCATTCTCTATTCTTTGCTAACACAACCAGAAAGAAAACAACAGAGAATTTGTGGTAATGTAAACAAATAGTTTTGGAAAGAAAACAGCTGGAATAGGTGGACATTGTAAGTGTAACATATAAATTCTGAAGTGCAGTGGGTTCTTGTTTTTCAAAAGCAGCAGAAGTGAGCAAAGACTTAAGACTAGGTGTGTATACAACAACACTATGTAAACATGCTAGCTGGAATATAAATTTGAAAACACAATAGTGGTGGTGTTATGCACAATACCCATGTTTGCAACAATATTTTTAGTCATTTGTGGTGTAATAAACAAATGTAACAACTGATGAAGTAGGCTGTAACCTACAAAAGCTTACGCCTGTCTGAATGAGATAATGTATAAGGTGCTACACTGCCCTGTCTTTTGTGAAAAGGAGACTGGACAAGGAGTGCTGTGTGTTTCAGGAGAAATGGAGGTGCTGCTCATACTTCTTCTTGAAAGTGAATGCAAAACCTGTGGCTGTTTCCAAAGAACACAACGTTAAAGAGACATTATAAATCATGCCATAGTGGGTAGCGTGATGAGGTCTCTGGGAAGTTGCACGAGGATAAAAATGAGTAAATTATAAGTTTCTGAAAAAGCAACAATCTTCACACAAGCATGTTGTGTAGATGACAGAGCAGTGAGAGCTAGCTCTGTCTGTCTTAAGAAATAGCTGCTTCCTCAAACCCCTTTACTGAGAGAGAGTATGATGAATGCTGCAGACACCATGTACCCAGGGAAGTGGCAAGCTTTTTCAGATATCAACCTTCCAAGAAACACAGCAGCTAATGGAATCTCTGGCTTATCTGACAATTTGCAGAGCCAAATTTGGAACAAGGCAAAGGCATTTCCTCCTGTTTCAATAGCTATTGATGAAAGCACAGATCTGAATGATGTTGCACAGCTAGCCATGTTCATTCAGGGTGCTGATCAAAATATAAATGCTACAGAGGAGTTTGTGGAGTTAGTGCCAATGAAACAACTACAGAAGAGGACATATTCAACAGTATGATTGCAATTTTGGACAAATTATGTATGCCCTGGAAAAGGGCAGTGAGTATTGCAACAGATGGGGCTTATTTCATAGTGCAATGGAAGACAGGATATATAGTGAAACTCAGGAGCAAAACATAGTGTGTCAATCCAGGCCATGAACTTTCTATTTTTTTATTGCATTCTGCTTCAGAAAGCTCTGTGTACCAAAACTCTGGGCATGGATTGTGGGCTATGGTAAAAAAGCAAATTTCATCTGATTCTAGGCTCTTCACCTTTGCCGGTTCACAAGATCTTAAAGGAAGGTGACTTTCAGCTAAGTCACAGGGTTGTCCTAAAGTGCTCCTTTGTACTGTGATTTGAGATTGAAGTACTTACAAGTGAAAAAGAGACAGCCAGGACTGAACTGCAAGGTGAAGAACGATTGCAGGACCTTGCCTTGTTGGTGGACATAATGGGGCATCTCAATACTCTAAATGTAAGAATACAGTTGGAACCAGGTCGTGACAGAGCTATATGACACTATGAGTGCCTTTGAAATGAAGCAATTTTATTTGGGAGAAACAGTGCTCTCAGTGAAATATAGTACATTGAAGTCACGTCTAATGCTGCTGGGATTGAAGGTGGTGAGGGCTTGGAGCAGTATATGGTTAAGATTGCTGAATTCAGGCTCAGATTCCAGGACAGTCTTTCTGATTTCTGGGGTCTTGAAGCAGAGCTCAGACTTTTTAGCAACGCTTTTTAGCAATCTCTGTGGAAGGTGCCCCTCAGGAGTTGCAAATGGAGCACACTGATCTTTAGTACAACACTGTTCCTAAGGACAAGTTCTCAGCAGTTGGGATTCACATATTTTTATCACTGTAGCAAGTAATTTTATAAAATAAATATTTTTTTTCACACCTTTGGAGGCTTTGGATATATAACCAGTTTTTATTTCCCCACAAATTTAAGAACTGATGCATACTGAGAACTGCTACTGATGTGCAAAAAAGGGGTGTTGCAAAGAATAGACAAGCTAATTGCATTAATTACACATTTTGTTGAAAAATTAAGGGTGTGGCTTGTAGGCACCTGCAAGGCAGTGAATATAGCTCATCAACAGATTTAATTTTGATGCCCTAGCTTAGTCCCCCAGTTCCATAAACTGATCCACGCGGACATAACACTGCTCTTTTTCTGACCGCCACTGCTGAAATATTTGAACTACTGCTGTCTGGCTTACCTCTTTCAGAGACAGATGGAATCAGCTGAATATTTTTGTGCAGTAATAAAACTGTAATTAAAACAAAGACGAAGATACTGTATTGTAAGTACTTCTGCAACACCAGACCTTCAATGTTGATTGGAACTTCTGGTCATTACTTCAATATATATAGCAAGTAATACACTGTTACCATAATTAAATCAAATAAAACTAGTCACCTAAGTTCATCTAGCCTTCAGATTGATTATTTGGAGTTCTGTTACAAGCATCTTACATTTAAACACTTCTTCCAGTGTCTAGACAAGTACAAAGGGACCTAAGATGTGCAAGAGGGCTATAAAATAGGGAAATGGAGGAGGAGGAGGATGAAAATGAGAACAAGTCGTGGTCCTACAGTTTGCAGCACTGAAGGAGAAGTCTGTCACTAAATGAAGCAGTAGTAGGTTCAGTACCTCTCGGTGTTTATACACGTGCCCTGGGGTGAGGAGGGCTGTTTTAATTAAAGTAGCTCCTGGACAGCTGCTCTAATTAAAATGCCACAGTGTCACATGTATTGTGTCCCATGTTTAAAAATGGCTGCGGTGGCACGTCAACTAAAACTCATTCGACAAATTTTAGTTGAAGCACCCCCGTGGCCATTTTGAAGCACAGGACACTTAATACATGTGATGGTGAGGCATGCTGGAACTGCCCAATTAGAACGCTTCTACAGACTCAGTTCAAGAAGTCTGCTCCAATGTGTTCTAATTAGTATGCATCAGAGCATGTGTGTAGGCACCCTATGTGACTTACCAAAATCCATGATATGGTCAGTGTCAGAGTCAGGGTAACAGGTTGGGAATGCTGACATTCCTTGTATTACAAAAAGATTCATTATAGGTGAAGACTACCTTACCACAAAGGGTCAATGCAAACTTTATGCATGTAATATTGATTTTACATTTCTTTAAACTAGGATGAGATTAAAGAGCCATTGGTACTACCATGGAAAATTAAAAATCCATATATTTGATTTAGACAATTTTTCACTATTTTTTGGATTTCTCTCATCTTTTTTTTAATTAGTGAAGACATAGGTAGTAAAACATGTCTTAGCACCTTCACATTTTACTTGGCTCCCACTGCTTAATTCTCAGTTAACTCCATACTTCTTTGTGTTATGCAATATGTTTCCCTATTCTGATGTCACAGAGAGAATACTGTCACAAAAAAATAATTATTATGCCTTCAAATACAAGTCATAAAGGTGCTAGATTAGATCAAATCTTAACCAAATAGATCTCTACACTAAATGTCTTCAGAAACTAATCATCAAAAAGGAGACATGTAGAAAAATAGATGATAGTAAGCAGAAATGTTTCTAAGTATTCCATGAAGTGTCAGCTACTATTCACATGTGATATAAATAGCAGCAGCAAGCTTTACGACTTCCAGGCAGAGTATAGAGCTCTTCTTCTCTCCCACTTCTCACAAAGTAGCCTGTTGAACTCCAAAGTAAGGGCTGTTGCTTTCCTTCCTATGCATGGAGTGTGGCTAATGAGCACACTCATTTGGATCCTGTAAGATCCCTGCATGCTGCAATCTCAGTCTAGTTTTTATGCAGATTAAATGTCTTTTTTTGCCTCCAAACAGTTGGGTCTCTTTTATTCTAGATTATATATACAAAATTGAATTGTCCCTCTGTTTTGCTTCTATGGTCCCCTCACTGATTTTCACTTCACTTTTCTGGGTTCTCAAATGTCAGGATACAACAAAATGTTTCAATGTCAGTGGTGATGGACTTGGTATATGAGCCTGACATAGAATAGGAAAGTGCTGCTGCTAAAGGTATGAAATAGTCTAGATTCATGGAAATTTCAACCAAGTATTCCAGTGACAATGAAATGTACTGGATTCATGTCATGACTGTTTTCAACTGTGGTGCAAGCAATAGTTTATTATTGATTTTATTGGATACTCTTGCCAATTTGACTCTTTCCATCATGAAAGATCAGTGATGGTGGCAACAGCCTCCTTCTAGATGAGATGTGAAGATGGCTGTCCCGAGTAATTATCAAGGAATGTCCAATGAAGTTCTTTTGGGCAACTTAGGAGGACATTTGGTTCTTTTATTTGTGGACTTCATGTTTTCACCTGCATGCTAATAATGGCATACATTTGCACTGTACTTTTCAATTCAATCTATGCCACTAGTCCCCATGTAAAACTGGTGCTGCCTGACTGTCAGTTTTAAAACATGGGATGACTAATGACTTCTTTCACTTAAATGTTGGAAAGACAGAGGCTATTCTAATTGGGGCTTCCTGTCAGTTAAAACAGCTGTCTCTTACTCATTTTATATTGGAAGGGTGTCATCTTGGGCTCAGTCATACTGTGAAGAGTCCTGTCATCTTTATTGATTCAGAACTGAGTTTTGATCCTCAGGCTGGCTCAGTTTCTAAGACAGCATATAATGCATCTCCCTTCTTAATACCACCCAGTCACATTGCTACATCTGCAGATTCTCTTGTAGGTTTTTCCTTTATGGATTTCTTCATGGATTACTGAAATATTAGTCTCCTTAGCTTCCTTAAAAAAGCCCAGAAAAATTACCTTTTCCTAATAATTCCATCCACCACTTTATTCTGTTATAAATAGAAGAGTCACAGAGCTGGCATATCTAAACCTTATGCTCTCATGTGAAGTATTAAGTCATCAGGTGGCCAAACATCTGAAACACAAAATTTGCAAAACTGATACAGCATGTTTCCAATAGTGTAAGAAAGGGGAAAGGTTTCAAAAATAGTAGCAGCTGAATGGCTGATCTGGCAGCCACTGCTAGTGGTGATCGTGCCCCATGAGCCACTGGTTCCCAGGGTCTTTGAGTGTCCACTTATACCTTGGCATGTTTCAACTTCACCACTCAGTGACTTTGGCTATGTATTGATTGATTACCAAAAATGACACACTAGTCAATGCAATGTAAAATCCAACTAGAGACAAAGCACTGTGTTTTTCAGCTTCATATGACTACCTGAGATCATACCTGACTACCTGTGCCCTCCCATCTTAGGGATACTTACTAACTATAAAGACGTAGGATTTTACATTGAGATAGTTAATAGGAGTTTGCCAACTTGATGGATAAACATACTTCTCAGTATTTCTGTTACATCAATGACACAGGATTTATTTTTTATCCCACTGTCTTTCTTTCTGTCTTAATAAAACTATGCTGCAGACTGCTCCAATAGCCATTCTGCTTGGGGAAAACAGGTGCAAAATGATTTTAAAATAAGAATGGTAGTAGTATGCTCCATTTTGCATATAGATGACCACACAAACTAGAAGGTAATGGAGAATCATTGCCTTGATTGCTGCCTGTAGCACTGGGTGAATAATTTATTTGGATGTTGGGCCATTTTAAAACTTGTTTACAAATTATTTGTTCCACTTCTGACCATCTTTTCCAATTATTGTACCACCCTGACACTAGCACATACAATTTTAAAATGATATGTTGTATACAAAAACATAAATATATTCACATACAATAATGAAGCAACATGAACCAAACAAGGATTATGTTATTTTTGCTAAATTATGAAGTGAACCAATAGATTTCCTATTACAGAGAGAGCTGAGGAGATTTAAACCTTTTACTTCAAGTCTGTTATACTTTGCCCACTGAGAACCTTAGATACTTTTTCACCTTATGTACTAAATCTTGTTTTACTTTTTGTAGATGTTAATCTTCTCTCTCTATCTTCTGATTGATGTTCAGCCCTGTGGGCAGGCTCCTTTAGTTGTACCTTTTTTTTAACTTAGGTCTTGCAGTGATATTCTAAAGTACAGAAATATAGTTGAAACCTTGGCCAGATACTAGCTGAAGTTAACTGTTTCACTGCTGCTTGTCTAAGGCCATGTCTGCATTTGACATTTTTACTTCAAGCTGATTACCAATTCACTCAAAGTAATTAAGGCTAGAGTGAACCAGAATAAAAAAAAATTATTTGTGTGTTGGATGATTTGTGTGTCTTACAAATATGTTATTAACTGGTTAAAATATCTAGGTTGCAGCAAGCTGAACTCTTCTACAATTCTTTCCCAGTAAATTGTGAAAACTTGTCCTTCTGAGTATCTAGGGGAGCATTGTAGGAAGGCACTGGAGGACTACAAGCACTCAAGTGGTTCAGCCTACATTCTCATTGCAAAGTGGACAAGGCACCAAACTCAAGGATAGCCTTACCCAGGGTGTAAAAAAGCCTGAGGCTGATAGGTAACCTCAGGTGACAGGTTGTTTTACGGGTGTTCTTGTTTTCAGGAGGAAGGTTCCTGGCAACACCCAGGTAAAAGTCCACGTTAATTACAGTGAAGTCATGCCCTGACCAACAAAGTCTATTTTGAATGTGAAGAATCCTGTCCCATTTCTGTTACATAGAGATGTTAGTAAAAGAAGAAAAGAACCAAAAACCATTCTGTAAGCAACAGGCAACAAAGCCTCTGCAAACGATGGTGCAACTTGTGCCTTCTTGATTCTAGACTAGAGTTTGATACCCAGTTGTGGAGTCTAGAAGCGATAGTCAGAAGTATGAAAGGAAGTAGATCCTTTGGCTCAAGCTTTGAGATCTATTGTAGGTGAGGTTTGTAGGGGAGGGGAGGTTTATTATTTTGTATTAATTGCCAGAGGACGAGTCATGCATGCCACATGCACCCTGGAGGCTGTAGGGGGGGCACAGCAATCTCCTGCAGGTGGCAGTGCTGTCAGTGGCAGAAGCGTGGCAGCAGAAAGTGGGAAGCTCCCACAGGTGGCCACGGTGCTGTCATTGGCGGGGAGTGGTGAGCGCTGACCAGTGGTCGGCACTCACAGACGACGCTGGCAAGAGCAGCCAGTGGCAATAGCTGGCTGTGTCGGTGGCAGGGTGGGTGGAGGTGGTGAGCACAGTGTTGGTGGCACCTTTTTACAGGGGGTGCGCTGCCACACTTGAGTGCATGTGCACCTACGTGCACCCCCTAAACATTGCCAATGACATGAGTAACCCCCTCTTTTTAAAATCATGGATAGCGAGTACCACTGCTCCCTCTCCCCATTCTCTCATGCTTGCTGGCTAGGTTCGGAAGCTAAAATATAGGGTGTCATCTATACGAAGTGCTTCTCCACACTAACACAAGCAACTGTACTTGTGCTACTGCATTGATGAGCATAATACAGTGTAGTTTGCTTATTCACAAGGCAATTAGAGAGAAAGACATAAAAAAAACCTTAGCATTCTTAAGAAGCCTTTCCTTTTATTGTGCCACTTGTTCCACACGTGGTGGATAGGTGCGGAAGTACTATTTTGCAGTCAGGGACCCCAAGAAGAAGTCTGTTGAAGTCATAGAGGATTTCTTCTCTAGGCTGCTGGTGAGTGCTCAATGAAATTAGTAAACAAAACAGTAGCTATTCTTTGAGACTGGCTGTCTTACAACATGGGGTATATAATGCCGTTATGAGTGGCTGTGACCCTGTCACACCCTATCCCTTCCCACATTTCTTTTCTGACATGGGTATGGAGCTACATGGCATGCTGTGTGTTTATTGATAGCATCTTGGCCAACCCCTTTGTATAAGAGGGGCAAGGAAAACGTATACCATCCAATGGTAGGTTCTTTTCTTCTTGCATCTGTTTGTGGTATTATTTTTAATTACCTTTCCAGTGGTGGTCGAATAGGATAGCAACAATACCTATACAGTGATTACTGGCAATGTTTCTGGTTTGTTATCAAACTTATGAATGCTATTTCTTTTTTAATTTACATGTATAACTCTACTTGACTCCACAGATAAACAAACCTTTTGGGCTAGGTACAAAACATCCTGGGATGTTCAGGGGCTGTGAATTAACTTGAATCTGGAAGGAAAGTGGGACAGAAGTTCAATAAACTGTTTTAACCTAAATCAGTTAAGTCTGATACTACATCCATCCAGGTTTATCTTAAACCACTTTCAAAATGGCCAAAACCAAGTTATGTGCACTGAACTTAGTGTTGTGTTACAGATTTCAACTGGTTTCTGATCATTTATACTAGTTTATATGTAATTTCTGTCCCTGATGCCATGAAAGGAATTTGAGGCCAAAAGCTTGGCACAAGTAAAAAAAATATCATCAAGATTTTGAACACCAAATTGTTTGTTTAGGAGGAGGATAGGAGTTGGCTTATTATAAAAGACAGAGGATGTTGATAGAAAATGAAACCTGGACTCATTTTTGTGAACACCGAGGAGTGCTTTGACCAGGGATTTTTCTTCAGGGTCATGTTTAGGGACAACATTAAAAAAAAAGTCCAACACATTATTGGATCTTTCCAAAAGCATCAAAGATATTGAGAATCATATGGTAAATCTCAGTTAGAAGGTTGCTTCCAACTCCTCCCTGTAAATAGGCACTGAAGTAGCCTACCATTTTCAATCACTTGACACTGGAAAAAACCCCAGCTCTTTTGATTTGATCAAGCTGCTTCCAGGGAAGTGAACAACATATTTGTTAGTTACATGGAAGAGGTAAATCAATAAAGTATATTCCAAACTGCACCTGAGACTCTCTCAGTTGGTATTTTTATTTTTACTTTAAAAGGTTAGTGGGATGAGAAGTGAAATAAGTCATCTTTGCTGGGACTAGTTAAGGAAATTTACAATTGGTTTTTGGTAAGAAAATAAAAACTGCCATGGAGTTTATTCAGTTCAGCAAGTATTTAAAAAACCATTACATATAGAAACACTTTGTATGTTTTTTTTTCAGTATATTAGGTTAAACAGAGAAGTCACAAGTAGCACCAGCTGAGAAATACTGGATATTTTAGTTGGCATCTTACTGGGTCATAGTAAACAAACCACTCACTATTTTGTTATTCAGATTGTTTTGGAAGCCATAGGTTTTGAAGCACTAAAAGAAGCAAAATGCTACAAGTGTGTCTGTGTGTGTGTATGTACACACACATGCATACACACATGCATACATACATACATACACACACACGCACACGTATAAACTTCAGTTTGTTCTGAGGTCACACAAAAATGCTGCAGAGCATAGAACAGTTTAATTTCTCTAACCAAAATGCATGTCTTTCAGCAGCTTGATAAATGTTTGAATGAATCCTGTGATTTGAAAGATAGGAACCAAATTTAAAAGGATCAAAAAGGAAAAAAAAACGTATTTTAGGCATCAGCACCGAACAGGAGTTCACATTAACTCTGGTAATAAGGGTTAGAAAGATTTGTGGCTGAAATTATGGAACTGATTAAGAGAGTCAATTCTTACACAAATACTCTCTCCAAAAGCATTTTTTTATCCAGTGGTCTCAAATCACTTTTCTGACCTTTCACATCTTTTCCACCAGGAAAAAGGCATTATTTCCATTCCATAGTTCCAAGGAGGTCCCACTCCCAAAACAGGTCCTAATTGCTGGCATTTAACAAATAGGTAATAAGAATTACAGAGGGAGTGTGACTTAGATTTATGGAAAAAAGCTCACAACAATTTGAGGAAAGATAAATAGGGTGGAGAAGAGAGGGTTAGGTAATCATAAAAACAAGCAGGTTTTGTAGACTCATTAGTGATCTCTGCTCACCATTTAGCTAGTTCTTACTAGCCCTGAGAGTTTAGCTGGCAGCATTATGGACGTTAAAGTAGAGGAGGGATTTGAAGGAAAATAAGCTGGATTGATTAGGACACATAGGTAACTGAAGATAGGCACAAAGATGGATTTAAGTGGCAGGCTACCTCTGTTATTCTATGAAGAATGTCTTGCATTTGAAAGCTTGTCTAACTTTATCCTAACTATATACTAGGTCTAATAAAAGATATCATCCTAAGGCTAGGGACAGAAATTATACAAAAACTGGTATACTTGATCACAAACCAGTTCAAATCTGTAACACAACAGAAGTTCAGTGTACATAAACCATTTTCAAAATGGTCAAAACCAGTTTAAGATAAACCTCGGTGGATGTAGGTTCAGACTTAACTGATTTAGGTTAAAGTGGTTGATTTCACTTCTGCCCCACATCCCCTCCAGATTCAAGTGAATTCACAGTCCCCTAGTATACTAGGATGCTTTGCATCTGAGCTGCAACTCCCCCACTCTCCCTGCCCCCAGGGTGGACAGACTAGCCTCAGCCCAAGCTGTCTGCTTCAGCCAAATAGGGAGGGAGAAGATGCTCAAGGCAGGTCTGCAGGTGGCCTTACACTTCACCTTGGACATCGTCAGAGTGGTGATCACCCCTACCTCTCCCTCACCCGGCACTAGTATGACCAGTCAGGCCGTCTCTGGGTTCTCCTTCAAGCCGAGGTGATGGATGAGTCCCACACGGCAATAGAGATCATGGGGGACCATGAACCAATTGGTGTACAGGTGGCTCGTTGGGCAGGGTGAGTTCACCCGTGGGTTCATGGTCACCAACAATGGGGCCAATATGATCAAGGCAGTCCATGATGCCAACTTTGTTGTCATCCACTGTATGGCACACAAGTTACACCTTGTTGTCAGAGATGCTTTGGAAGGAGACAGGGCTGCCAGTGAAGGCACCGGCACCAGTAGCAAGCTCATTTCCAATTGAAGGAAGGTGGCAGGCTACTTACACCGGAGCATCAAGGGGGCAAGATGCTGTGGGACAAACAGGAAAAGCTGAACTTCCCACAGCACAAAATCATGCAGGATGCAGAGACTGGGTGGAACTCTATTTCCCTGATGCTCAAGAGGCTGGTGGAGCAACATAAGGTCTGGCTTTGCTCTGGGATATTGGGATCAGTGGCCCCCTGAACAGAGCTGACTGGGACACCATCTCCCAGATCTTGGTGGTCCTCAAGCCCTTCCTCGAGGCCACCGAGACCCGTAGCATTGCCAATGCCCTCCTTAGCCAGGTGATTTCCATAGTAAGGGAACTTCAGAGGCAAATGGAGAGCTTCCAGTGGGGAAAGCCACTGTCACCAGACACCCAGGCACTGGTGAGGTGGCTGAAGGAGGGCATCAGGAAATGGCTTGATCCCTTGCGGTCCAGTACTATCCACATGCTGGCTGCAATGTGTGATCTGAGGATGAAGGGCAATGTATGCAGCAGCCAAACCCTGAATTACTGGATGGAGGCACTGGTGAAGAGAGTCATGGAGGGAGAATGGCGGAGGTGGGGGGGGACGTGGAAGAGGGGGATCCACTGCCCCATGCTAGCACGCCATCCATCAGCCAGTCTCCTCCTTCACCACAGGCAGTGCCAATGCGGGCCAAGGGCATGGCTTCTATGGTGGGGTCCAGAGCCACCAGACCCCACCATCAGGCAGGTAGCACTCAGGCCTTGGTGGCTGCCTATCTTGCTGAAGATGTAGAGGCACTGCTGTGAGAGCCCTTGGCCTACTGGGTAAGCCGCAGTCAGATGTGGCTGGTTCTGGCTATGGTTGCCCATGAGCACCTGTCCTGTCTACCAACCAGTGTTGTGAGAGACAAGGTATTCAGCATCACTGGGGATGTTGTGACACCCTGCTGAACCTGCTTGGATCCTGGTTTGGTCGAGCAGTTGGTGTTCTTGAAGGTGAAACTCCCACTGCTTGGGTTCCCCAAGCTCCAGGTGCAGATAGAGCAAATGCCACCTGCTTACTCTGTCCACCCTATTTCTTTTTTTCATTTAAAAAACCCCCCTGTTAATACCTTACTCTCACAGCTGGAGGGGGCACTCACTGCATCACCAGCCAGCAAGGGAAGAACATGTCCCTGCTGAGCTCCCATGCCAGGATGAACTTGGAGGTATGGGCTGGGGCTATGGGGAAGGAGGAGCCCCAGGTCCTGAGCATGACCACTAAAACTTCACTCTGCCAGGCTCAGGGAGGCCTGATAGGACTGCTAGTGGTGCAGCAGCCCCGTAAATGCCTGGACTGAAGGTCCTCTGGTGAAAGGTGGGTAGGGGGCACCATAACTTCCAGCTAATGCACACACACACTGTCCTGGCTGGGGAAAGCCCAGATCTGTCCCGTCTTTGACAGGCCTGAGGTTCGCTGGTTACAGAGGACTTGTGAGGCTCCAGGTGAGCTCAGCATAGCTGCCTGGGATGCCAGCTTTTGGGTTGAAAAACCCTTTCTCAGGCTGAGAAAGCACCTGCAGTTAGTGTGTATACTGACGCTGGATGGAAGTAATAGTAAAGAAGCCAGAGGCTGGCCTGGCATGCAATGCAGGCAAGAAAGCCAGAAAGTGAAAAAGGAAATGGAGGCATCGGGGGTGAGGGACAGGCTGGGGAGGGGTGGGGCGGGGGGGAGAAGGGGGATGTAGCAGTGCAGGTAAAAGTGCAGAGGAGTTAGATGTCCAGCAGGTTCATAGAATCATAGAAGTAGGGTTGGAAGGGACCTTGTAGATCTTCAAGTCCAACCCCTGCCTGGGCAGGAGAAAAACTGGACTCAGATGAGTCCAGCCAGGTAGGCATCAAGCCTCTTCTTAAAGACCCCCAGGGTAGGAGCCAGCACCACTTCCCTTGGAAGTTGGTTCCAGCTCCTAGCCGCCCTAACTGTGAAGTAGTTCTTGCAGATGTCTAATCTAAACTTACTCTCCAATAACTTGTGTCCATTATTTCTTATTATGCCAGGGGGCGCTAGGGGAAAGTGTCTCCCCCAAACCCTTCTGGTCCCCCCTAGTGAGTTTATAGACAGTCACCAGGTCCCCTCTCAGCATTCTCTTGTGAAGGCTGAACAGGTTCAGGTCCCGCAGTCTTTCATTGTAGGGTCTGCCCTGTTGTCCCTGGGTGGCCCTCCTCTGGACCCTTTCAATGTTGTCCACATCCCTCCTGAAGTGGGGCACATAGAACTGGATGCAGTACTCTAGCTGTGGCCTGACCAGTGTCACATAGAGGAGGAGGATCACCTCCTTGGCTCTACCAGAGATGCACCTGTGGATGCACGACAAGGTCAGGTTAGCCCTGCCAACCATGACCTTGCATTGTCAGCCCATGTTCACCTTGGAGTCAATAATGACTCCAAGATCCCTTTCTGTCTCTGTGCTCTCAAGAGCATTCTATAAGTGTGCTGCTGGTTTCTACTGCCCAAGTGCAGCACCCTGCACTTGTCAGTATTGAAACGCATCCTGTTTATGTTAGCCCACCCCTATAACCTATCCAGATCTTGCTGCAATCTTTCCCTCCCTACTAGCGTGCTCACCTCACCCCAAATTTTGGTATCATCAGCGAATTTAAACAGGTTGCTTTTCACCCCATCGTCTAAATCGCTGATGAAGAAATTGAACAGTGCAAGCCCAAGGACCAAGCCCTGGGGGACTCCGCTGCCCACTTCCACCCAGGTCAAATATGACCTGTCCACCACCACCCTCTGAGTACGACCCTTGAGCCAGTCTGCAATCCATCTGACTGTGTAGGCATCAATGCCACAGTTTCCTAGTTTTTTAATGAGGATGGGGTGGGAGATGGTACCAAAGGCCTTGCTGAAGTCTAGAAAGACTACGTCCATGTCGAGACCTGCATCCATTGCCTTTGTGACTTGATCATAAAAGGCAATCAGGCTCATCTGACATGACCTGCCCCTAATGAAACCGTACTGGTTGCCCTTGAGCATCATCCCTGAAGCCGGCACATCACAGATGTGCTCCTTGAGTATCTTCCGAAAGAGTTTCCCTAGGATTGAGGTAAGACTGATGGGCCTATAGTTGCCTGGGTCCTCTCTCTTCCCTTTTTTGAAGATGGGGACGACGTTAGCTATCTTCCAATCATCTGGCACCTGGCCCGAGCACCACAAGCGCTCATAAAGCTATGCCAAGGGCCCTGCAATAACCCCAGCTAGCTCCCTCAACACCCTAGGGTGGAGAGCATCTGGACCCACTGACTTGAAGACGTCCAGCCCCTCTAGAAGCTCTCTAACCCGGTCCTCCCCAACCTGAGGTCTAGAGGTGTTCCCCTCGAGTCCATCTGGCATCACAGCAGGGAAGTCCCGGTCCCTGCACAAGAAAACGGAGGTGAAGAATTGGTTAAAGAGGTCCGCTTTGTCCTCTGGCGCAACCACCAGATTGCCCAGCGTACTTTGCAGGGGCCCCACATTATCCGGTGCCTTCTTCATCATCCCTATATATTTGAAAAGGGACTTTTTATTATTCTTGATCTTGGACACTAGTCCTAGCTCTATGTCCACCTTAGGTTGCCGTGTGTCAGAATTCCACTGTCTAATCTATATTGAGTCTGTACCTAGGAGACTGATGAAGTGAAGTCTATGGGCAAATGAGAGGTAAAGTGCTACTTGACCTGGTACTGGCTACAGGGGATGACCTAATCGGTGATCTAGTGATCTATGGGAGGCTGGGTGATAATGACCATGAGCTGATCACCATCACCATCCACTGTAAAGCTGGCAAGTCTGCAACATGGAAGTCCTTGACTTCAGGAAAGCCAACTTTGACAAGCTCAGGAGGCTTGTCAGTGAGGCCCTAAGGAACCACGACCCCAGGGAGAGGGGAGTTCAAGAAGAGTGGTTGCTCCTCAAGGGAGCGATCCTCAGTGCACAAGCTAATTCTATTCCATCACAGAGGAAAGGCACCAAGAGGGCACAGCAGCTCCCCTGGCTCTCCAGGGATTTAGCAGACCTCTAAGGCTAAAAAGAAAGGCCTACAAAGGATGGAGGATGGGATTCACCTCCAAGGAGGAATATTCTGCACTGGCCCAGTCCTGCAGGGAGCAAACCAGGAAAGCCAAGGCTGCAACTGAACTCCAACTAGCTTCAAGCATCAAGGACAATAAAAAGTCCTTTTTCAGATATGTGAGGAGCCAGAGGAAAATAAAGGGCAACATTGGACCCCTTCTGAGCCAGGTAGGGCAACTGACAACTGACGCCGAGGAAAAAAACCTATTAAATGGGTACTTTGCGTTGGTCTTTCATCAGTCCCATGGGACACCCATGCCCACCATGGGACAGGGCAGTGTGGGTGAGGGAGATCCTCTGCCCTCCATTAGTGCTAACCTCATGAAGGAACACCTTGAGAAGCTGGATACCTTCAAGTCAGCTGGCCCTGACAACCTACACCCCAGAGTACTCAAGAAGCTGGCAAGCATCATAGCCCAGCCCCTGGCACGGATCTTTGAAAACTCTTGGTGCTCTGGTGTAGTGCCTGAAGACTGGAAGAAGGCCAATGTAGTACCTATCTTCAAGAAAGGGAGGAAAGTGGATCCGGCTAACTATAGACCCATCAGCCTGACTTCTATCCTGGGGAAGATCTTAGAAAAGTTTATTAAAGAGGCCATCCTTAATGGACTGGCCAATGCCAACATTCTAAGGGATAGCCAGCACAGGTTTGTTGTGGGTAGGTCTTGCTTGACCGATCTCATTTTCTTCCATGACCAGGTGACCTATCGCTTGGACAAGGGAAAAGAGATTGATGTCATATATCTTGACTTCAAAAAAGCCTTTGATCTGGTATCCCATGATCACCTCTTGGCAAGACAGGCCAATTGTGGCCTTGGGTCCACTGCGATCCACTGGCTGGGAAATTGGCTCCGTGGTCAGACCCAGAGGGTAGTAATTGATGGAAGTCAATCATCATGGTGTCCTGTGACCAGTGGGGTCCCCCAAGGCTCTGTCCTTGGACCCATATTGTTCAACATCTTCATTAATGATGTGGACATTGGAGTCAGAAGAAGACTTGCCAAGTTCACTGATGACACCAAACTTTGAGGCAAAGCATCCACATCAGAAGAAAGGAGGGTGATCCAGGCTGACCTGGACAGGCTTAGCAAATGGGAGGACAAGAATCTGATTTCATAGATTTCATAGATTTCATAGACATTAGGGCTGGAAGGGACCTCGGGAGATCATCAAGTCCAGCCCCTTGCCCAAAGGGCAGGAAGTCAGCTGGGGTCATAGGATCCCAGCAAGATAAGCATCCAATTTACTCTTGAAGGTGTTCAATGTAGGTGCTTGAACCACCTCTGCTGGCAGACTGTTCCAGACCTTGGGGGCTCGGACAGTAAAGAAATTCTTCCTTATGTCCAGCCTGAAACGGTCTTGCAGGAGTTTGTGACCGTTCGACCTCGTCATCCCTTGGGATGCTCTGGTGAACAGACGTTCCCCCAGATCCTGGTGGTCACCCCTGATAAACTTATAGGTGGCCATCAGATCACCCCTGAGCCTGCGCTTTTCCAGGCTAAAGAGTCCCATGGCTCTCAGCCTGTCATCGTAAGATCTGTTTTCCTGACCTCTGATCATGCGCGTGGCTCTCCTCTGGACTCTCTCAAGCTTCTCCACATCCTTTTTGAATTGTGGAGCCCAAAACTGGACGCAGTACTCCAGCTGCGGCCTCACCAAGGCCGAGTACAAGGGGAGAATGACGTCCCGGGATTTGCTCGAGAAGCATCTATGGATGCACGCCAGCATTTTGGTCGCTTTACTAGCCGCAGCATCGCATTGGAGGCTCATGTTCATCTTGTGGTCAATGATGACCCCCAAGTCTTTTTCTTCTGTAGTGCTAACCAACGTAGCACTGCCGAGCCTATAAGGGTGCTGCAGGTTTTTCCTCCCAAGGTGGAGAACCTTGCTTTTTTCGGTGTTAAACACCATGAGGTTCTCATCTGCCCATTTGCTGAGCTTGTCCAGGTCAGCCTGGATCACCCGCCTATCTTCTGGCGTGGATGCTTTACCCCAAAGTTTGGTGTCATCGGCGAACTTGGCCAGTCCACTCCTAACTCCAATGTCCACATCGTTAATGAAGATGTTGAACAGTATGGGTCCCAGGACAGAGCCTTGAGGGACCCCACTGGTCACAGGGCACCACAATGAGTGACTGCCATCAATCACAACCCTCTGGGTCCGACCACGAAGCCAATTTCCCAGCCAATTTCCCAGTGGTGGAGCCAAAGCCACAACCGGCCAATTTGGCCAAGAGGTGATCATGGGATACCAGATCAAAAGCTTTTTTGAAGTCAAGATATATGACATCAATCTCTTCTCCCTTGTCCAGGTGATAGGTCACCTGGTCATAGAAGGAAATGAGATTGGTCAAACAAGACCTACCCACAACAAACCTGTGCTGGCTGTCCCTTAGAATGTTAGCCTGGGCCAGTCCCTCAAGGATGGCCTCCTTAATAAACTTTTCTAAGATCTTCCCCAGGATAGAAGTCAGGTTAATGGGCCTGTAGTTAGCCGGATTCACTCTCCTCCCTTTCTTGAAGATCGGCACCACATTGGCCTTCTTCCAGTCTTCTGGCACTACACCAGAGTACCAGGAGTTTTCAAAGATCCGTGCCAGGGGCTGGGCTATGACGCTCGCCAGCTCCTTGAGTACCCTGGGGTGCAGGTTGTCAGGGCCAGCTGACTTGAAGGTATGCAGCTTCTCAAGGTGTTCCTTCACGAAGTCAGCATTGATGGAGGGTAGGGGATTCCCCTCACCCAAATTTCCCTGTCCCATAGCAGGCATGGGCATCCCGTGTGACTGATGAAAGACTGACGCAAAGTACCTATTTAATAGGTTGGCTTTTTCCTGGGCGTCAGTTGTCAGTTGCCCCATCTGGTTTAGCAGGGGTCCAACATTGCCCTTGCTTTTCCTCCGGCTCCCCACATATCTGAAAAAGGACTTTTTGTTGTCCTTGATGCCTGAAGCTAGTTGGAGTTCAGTTGCAGCCTTGGCTTTCCTGGTTTGGTCCCTGCAGGACCGGACCAGCGCGGAGTAATCCTCTTTGGAGGTGAATCCCGCCCTCCATCCTTTGTAGGCTTTCCTTTTTAGCCACAGTAGGTCCGCTAGGTCTCTGGAGAGCCAGGGGGGCTGCTGTGCCTTCTTGCTGCCTTTCCTCTGTGTTGGAATAGATTTAGCTTGTGCACTGAGGATCGCTTCCTTGAGAAGCAACCACTCTTCTTGAACTCCCATCTCCCTGGTGTCATGGTCCCTGAGGGCCTGACCGACTAGCCTCTTGAGCTTGTCAAAGTCGGCTTTTCTGAAGTCAAGGACTTCTGTGTTGCTGACTGACTTGCCAGCTTTACGGCGGATGGTGAAGGTGATCAGCTCGTGGTCGCTGTCACCCAACTTCCCATCAATCACTAGGTCGCCGATTAAGTCGTCCCCCGTAGCCAGTACCAGGTCAAGCAGCGCTTTGCCTCTCGTTGGCCCATAGACTTCTTGAGTCAGGTAGAGGTCATCCACGCACGAGACAAAGCTTTGCGCCCGCTCAGATTTAGCTGAGTGATCTTCCCACGAGATGTCCGGGTAATTGAAGTCACCCATGACAACCAAGGTCCTGGAGCAAGCGGCCTCAGTCAGTTCCCGGGCGAACTCCTGGTCAAGCTCGGGACTTTGAGTGGGAGGTCTGTAGTAGACTCCCACCGTTGTGTCCCCTGTGCCAAATTCCCCATGAATTTTTACCCAGAGGGTCTCTAGCTGTCCATGCCAGTCGCCAACATCAGCTTGCAGGGACATGTAGCTTTCCTTCACATAGACAGCTACAACCCCGCCCCTTTTGTCAACACGATCCCTCCTGTATAGGGTATAGCCCTCTATACCCGTGGTCCAGTCATGGGTGGAGTCCCACCAGGTCTCTGTTATCCCAATGACATCATATTTCTTTGCACTGAGCAGGAGGACGAGCTCGTCCTGCTTGTTGCCCAGGCTCCTGGCATTAGTGTACAGGCAGGCAAGTGTGCCCTGCCTGATGGTGTTTAACACCGAAAATGCAAGGTTCTCCACCTTGGGAAGAAAAAACCTGCAACATCCTTATAGGCTTGGCAGTGCTATGCTGGCTAGCACTATGGAAGAAAGAGACTTGGGGGTCATCATTGACCACAAGATGAACATGAGCCTGCAATGCGATGCTGCAGCTAGTAAAGTGACCAAAATGCTGGCTTGCATCCAGAGATGCTTCTCGAGCAAATCCCGGGACTTCATTCTCCGCTTGTACTCGGCCTTGTTGAGGCCACAGCTGGAGTACTGTGTCCAGTTTTGGGCTCCACAATTCAAAAAGGATGTGGAGAAGCTTGAGAACATCCAGAGAAGAGCCACACACGATCAGAGGTCAGGAAAACGGATCTTATGAGGACAGGCTGAGAGCTATGGGGCTCTTTAGCCTGGAAAAGCGCAGGTTCAGGGGTGATCTGATGGCCACCTATAAGTTTATCAGGGGCGACCACCAGGATCTGGGGGAACGTTTGTTCACCAGAGCGCCCCAAGGGATGACGAGGTTGAACGGTTATAAACTACTGCAAGACTGTTTCAGGCTGGACATAAGGAAGAATTTCTTTACTGTCTGAGTCCCCAAAGTCTGTAACAGCCTGCCATCACAAGTGTTTACACTGAACACCTTCAAGAGTAAATTGGATGCTTATCTTGCTGGGATCCTATGACCTCGACTGACTTCCTGCCCTTTGGGTGGGGGGCTGGACTCGATGATCTTCCGAGGTCCCTTCCAGCCGTAATGTCTATGAAATCTATGAAATCTATGAAGTTCATAGGCTCAGATATGAAAAATGGTTTGTAAATTTTTCCCTCACAGGATCAGGCCTGAGAGAATGGAGACAGTTTTTTTGGTAAGGAATGTGCCCCCACAGGTAGTTGGGTATTGTCGTTTTTGATAGATTCTGGTATGCAGTTCCTGGGAATACTGGAAATACTTGGCAGGGTTTGTGTTTTGAGCTGTAGGAAGCTGGCTTCAGTTCTGATGATGAGGTTAGGTGTTCGTTTGAATTTACAAAGCACTTTTCAGAGGTGGGCCTATGAACTGCATTTCATCAGCCTTCTAGGTAGTAGGTACAGAAACTCATGGACTCAATATACACAGTGGAATTCCGGCACACTGCGACCTGCTGGACATCTGACTCCTCAAGTACCTCTGCACTTTTACCTGCACTGCTACATCCCCTTCCCCGCCCCTCCCCCCCCACAGCCTATCCCTCACCCCCCTGACACCTCCATTTCCATTTTCACTGACTGGCTTTCTTCCCTGCATTACGTGCTAGGCCAGCCTCTGGCTTCTTTACTATTCCTTCCATCCAGGACCAGCCGACACACCAGTGCAGGTGCTTCCTCAGCCTGACAAAGGGTTTTTCAACCCAAAAGCTTTCTAAGATACATCTCTCTAACTGTACAGTTGGCCTACTAAAAGAATCAATTTGTCTTATCTTTTGCCTTTTAAAGTGGTGGACTGAGTTGAGGCTATGGGGAGGAGGAGACCTCACTGGGGCACACCACCTTGTGTAGAGGCCCCAGCACCAGTGAGGGCTCACCTTAACACACACACAGCATCACTCACCTGTGTCATGAGTTTTGCCTGTCAGTAGCCAGAGGTGCAGGGCCCCAGACCCCCCCCCACTCCTATCTCCTTGAAAGCTGTCAGGTGTTGTGGCCTCAGCAGGGGCCACCATCCCCGCAGCTGTCACTCCCCCATGCCTTAATACACACACACAGCATCACCCATGTCACAAGTTTTGCTTGTTGGCAGCTTGAGGTGCAGTTTCCCAGACACCCCTACACCTATCTCCTTGAAACCTGGCAAGGTTCATGGCCTCAGAAGGGGCTACCATCTCTGCAAGTTTCATCTGAATCAGGCAAGAAATGAGAAAGTTATAGGCTGTTTTGTACTTCCCCATTATAGTCTATGGATAAAATGTTGAAACAGTGTTGAAACAGCAAAACTGTTTCGACAAAGCGAAATGGAACAGAGGTTTCAAATTGAAGTGAAATTCGAAACAAAACACCGTTCCATTGAAATGGAACAATGCCATTTCACACAGCCCTAGTCTATATAACAGGTAGGGCAGCTAAAGGGATTGAAGTTCAAGATCAAAAGTTCAATCAGCTTTCCTTTCCCTCTGGCTAGCTTGAGAGAGGTGGAGAGCCTTGCAAAAAGAAGGAAACTCCATGTTTCTTTTTGTGTCACAGGAGATACCACAGCTACTCTTGCAGACAGTGTCAAGCTGTACAAAAATGAAACACTTTAATTTACTTTAAGAAGCAGATATATTTTGATTACATTGATATTACCCACACATAAAACACTTTGTTTTAATATTCCGAGGAGACAAATACTTAAAAGTCATAACAAAACTGAAAATTTCTTTTAAAAAAAGGATTTTAAAAAAATTACATATTTTGTCAAAACATTTTGACAGAACAGTTCTTACTAGCTAATCCTTATCTGCCAGCCTGCAGAATGGCTTTTGTTGATATTTTATATCTGAACATTCATACATTCATAAATAACTAAGGTTTAATGAAGATCTTTGTCTTTTCTTAAATCTTTAAAGGCCATAAGGTTATGTGTTTAAATCTAAAAGCCAGCCTACTCAGAATATATTGCATTTCATGCTCTTCTGTAAATCAAACTAAGATACCTCCTGAGCACTCTCTCCTCTGGTCTTTTCTATTAGTCTCTGAAAAGATTTTTATCAGAGTGCCACCATCATGCCCTGCTTTAGAAGTATAAGGAATATGGCAAACAGATTAATTTTGAGAGCAAAGTTAGAAGTCTATAAAAGCAGATAACAGCTTTCAATGCATTCCTTCTTTGTCTTGAGTAGCCACTTTGCCGGCTGTTGCAAACTCACTTATAACCCATAAAACACAGATATCCATCACTCTTACTACTAGCGCCTGTACCGCTGGGGGTATAAGATAGGAAGGTTACATGTTTTGCTGCTGAGCTCTGACTATAAGCCTACAGCCATAACAGCAGTTGGAGGAGCTCTGTGGGGTGAAAAATTCACACACACCCACCCACCCATGAGACCTTATTAAGCTTAATAGTTCAGAAATGCTAGGAGCAGTTATATAGAAAATTAGAACCAGGCATCATGCACAAATGAACACGGCATTCCTCTATTTTCCCAGTTATCTGAAAGGGGGGAGGGGAATTTCTTGATTTTCCCTGAAGTCAGGAAAAAGATGAACTAATTTAAAATATACTCCCAAGGGACAGTTCTTGGCCCTGGTGGGTTTAAAGCAGATTTCTATAAAATCTTTTGCTTAGCCTTCTTTGTAGATTTACTTGATGTGTCCTATCCCTCAAGGGACTTAGATGGATTCATTTCTGCCACTATTGGTGTATATACCTAATTTCAGAGATTATAGAAAAGATCTCTCTCATCAATCAATATTACTGATTTGTGAGAATATGAACCCCACCAGAAAAGATAACTCTGATATAATATCACAAGAAGTTTTGAGTAAATTTGTATAACCTGACCCAGCCTGTTTATTTTTATAGTAGATTTAACATGCATTTCCTTTGTATGTTGTAGCACATCTAGCAAATTACAATTGTGCATTTCATAGCAGCTAAAATATGTCTTCTTTAAAAACAATGGCCCTTAGAAGAGTCAAACCAAGATGATTCAGCAGCACTATCTTCTGTTAATAGAGGAGTTAATGTCACCTCTACTGGACACACTCATATAATAAAGGAAGAAGAATAATGGCACACAATGCCATCTATAGAATTTTCTTCTGGAAATCACAAGAGGACTTTGATAGAGTTACAAACTTTTGGGACATCTTAAGTTTTCTTGCTTTTGGCTACACTGTCATGCAGCTGATATACTTATGATATTCAAATACTAGGGCCTAAATTGTCAAGAAGTTTTTCATTGTAATGATTTCAGTTTTGCAGATTCACTAGAAACATGATATCCCATCTACATTTAGCTGTCCTGAAACTTTTTGCAGATTAAAATGTGAACAATTTACTTATACTAACACAGGGACCGAATATTATAAAACTCTGTTTTTATGCAAACTGATTAATAACAAATCTCACAAATTTAACTTAACTCTAAACTTTTAACCCCCACACGCAATCACCCATGGAGCTAGATTAACTTAAAAGTCACTTTAGATGAACAATTCAGCATGTTAGACTTTAAGCATTTAAACAGGCACAATATATAATAGCTATTAGTTTTGTATGAAAACGTGAGATCTCTAGTACATGCAATATGAAACAGCTACACTTCTAGCAAGTATATAGGTCTATGGCTGTAGTATAAGTAGTGGTTCAAAAATTTCACACAGCTGGCAAAAGTGAAAATTAACGTTATACCTTATTTATGAAAAGTTCACTTAGGATTTCATAAGATGTTATTATAAGCTAAGAAATGCTGGATCTGGCGGCAACATGGCATGGAGACATTCAAGGGATTCCAAGAAATATCATAAGTTGCTCTCTCTGGGTTAATATTGCCTAAATTCTGTGTTCCTATACACAATGCTGCTGAAGGTTGTGTCTTCCAGATAAAATGTGATAGATATTAAGGTTATGAACCTATCAAGTAAAGCTTCTGTAGCAATTTATCTAAGAGTTGCAGGGTTAAAACCTAGTCCAAATTCTAATTCTAATGCATCATACCTTTACAATTAATTATATGAAGCTCAAATTCTCCACTGATATTATCAGCATAATTTTTCATCACTTCTTGTCCTTATGTTGTTTCTATGTAGCATAATAATACCACAAGGAAAAAGAAAAGGAAATAAGTTTAATGCAATTTAAGAATCAATTTGAATTAATGTAGACTACCAAAAATATCGTGCACAAACTTTAACATGTTGGCATTTCTTTGAGGCACATCCTAAATTGCTCATCAGTATTGCTTCTTTGTATTCTTTTGTTTGTATGTCTCTACCCATCTGTTATCCCCATTTTATACTACAGTTCGAGGAACACTGTTTCATCCTGTGTTTGTACAGCACTTAACACGATCAGTACATAATTGGTCACTGCCACATGACAAATAATTCCAGATTTCCTGAATTCATAGTATTTGGTTTTGGGACAATGTACATGCTCTCCATCTTAATTCCAATATAATGGTATAATGGGGTATTTGACTGATGATAGGTGTCAGAGTTAGAGACAGGTATCACGTCAGCTTGCCTGCACTGGACAGCTTCCTATTCTCAAAGCAAATGCTTTCGCTAAGTTCACACCCACACAAAAACCTCAATAATCTTTACTTGGGCATGTTTTAATGTTTAAAGCTCATAAATGAAATGTGGTCACTGTTCCATAGAATAATGAATGTAGCAAAATATTTGAAACCAATTATAATCTAATTTAATAAAGAAGCAATTTTATCACAGTGTCCCACATTAATGCAACAGTTACATTAGTTCTGTCAATTTATTTTTATTAATTATGTTTACTTCATAATGAATTTTCAGTCAAAATGTAGTCTGTAAAGGGTTCTTGTTGTTTGAGCATTCCCAGTTGCATTCATTTTATATTTGTGATGTTTGATTATATCAGTACAAAAGCCATGCATGGGAGCAGAAGAATACTGTCACTGCTGTTTAAAAAGTGGAATTTCATTATAGGAGTGCGTTTAAAGAAGGATTATTGTGTAGTCTTCTATCAATGTCATTGGTACTCTAAGAATGTTTTAAGGATGACTTCTCTGTCTGAGATATTATTTTTCTGTGTTCAGCAGTAGATATGTTAATGATTATACTGCATAGTGAATGGGAAGTGTATTGTTGGATACAGCCTGATTGAAAAACAACAACAAAACACAACAGTAGTTAGAGCATCATACTCAATGTGCCAGATGGTTAACTCCCATGGGTTAATGAGTATACCCAAATTCAAGATGATTTAAAATGTCCTGCGGATATTTCCTTAGGTACAAGGATTGCTGGCTGTTAATTTACATGTGTACTGTATTTTTGCTTCTCCCTATTGATCTCTTGAGAATTGTGATTTTTTTGTCCATAAAATGCTAATGTGCCGTATTTAATGACCTTACTTTTTGTTGCTCTGACCATCAAAAAATTGCTGCAAGATTTCAAATGTGTTGTCTGTTAAATTAAATTATTCTCTATCAAAGAGCTAAGAACCGATTATATATTACTTTTCTAAATTGCATGAACTGTATGCATCTCTTTATAGGCATTTCTATAGTGCTTTTTACAATATTAGATCAATAAATCTGGTTTTTGTCTCAAGCATTAAAAATCAAATATATAATTAGCTCAGGCTATCCCCATGCTTTATTTTATGTTAAACTGATGATTTATTAAGGACAAAAGTCTGCCTTCTATGATGGATGCTGGAATAAGGTACAAGTTGCCATGTAGTTGGAGCATATATAAGGAAC
Source organism: Crocodylus siamensis (assembly GCF_052110815.1). Taxonomy (NCBI): domain Eukaryota; kingdom Metazoa; phylum Chordata; order Crocodylia; family Crocodylidae; genus Crocodylus; species Crocodylus siamensis. Next base: position 216,224,990 of record NC_143397.1, read on the forward strand.
ACTGTCTTAATTACCAGTTTCCTTAGCTCCTAAAGTGGTGTGGCTCCTTGCTACACAGACCAAATGGCATAGGCATACCTTGAAAAATAAGAGCTTTAGAAAGAATTTCCAGGGAATTTATCTGCCATGAAAAAGACACATGGATCAAGAACATTTACAATATTACTTGTAGGTGGGGAAAAGACAGTTGACAATACTAATATAAAACCATCATGCAGGGTGACAGAACTGAAATATTAAATGTTGCTAATGGGGAGGGAATAGAAATAGAGCAGGTAACTATTTAAAAGTACACAGCTGTATCCATTGAGCAAATTTACTAAAGTTATCTAGGCAAATTTTGGGAAAATGATATAATAAACTAGTGCAATGCAGGACCAAGAGGGAAAGGGAAAGAGTGGGATGCAATTAGAACCACTTTTTATAGCCACATAGGGCATATGTAGATGAAACGGGGGCCCTAAATTGAAGAGGTGGGTTTTTAAAACACTGCTTCAATTTAGGGCACTTAAAATCCCTGTGTCATGCACACACTCTGCTGACTTACCTCACTCTCCAGCAGTGGGGAGGCAGGGTGAGCTGCCAGTAGGCAGTGGGGGGTGAGGCTAGTGCTTCCCTTCATGGCAGTGGTGCCCCCCCCCCCCGGTAGCACCCACCCACAGTGGCTTGGGCACTTCCAGGGATCACTGCAGCTGTGAAGGGAAGCACCAGGCCCCCGCGCAGCTCAGGCATGCAGGCTCCAGGGGGGAAAAAAAAAGATCAGGTTCTCTGCTTTTCTTTGATGGAGCCTGCTTTTCCAGGCTGCTGCCAGGCTGCTCGCAGGGCTTCCTGCAGAGCTGTAGAGCTGCATGGACCCTAGTGCTTTGCTCCATGGCTATGGGGCAGCAAACTAAACTTTTCAGAGGAGTTTTACTTTGCTGCATCCCAAGTCATTTAAGGCACATTACGCTGCTGAATTTGCTACAGTGGCTGTAATTCATGCACAATACGCCATCAACACACACAAACACCGACACCATTAAATTGGTGCAAAAACATTTAGCCTGATATAAAGTGTTATGTACACATACCCCTCATTTAGTCTACATACATCCATAGGAACTACCACAGCAAACTAGTTCACTAAAGAGCATGGACAGATTAACTATTTACCACTATGTAAAAAAGGTGGCAGGGAATTACAGTATCAGCCACTCTGCAGTAATTCCCTCTACACATACTCTTGTCTGGAAGAAACCAAAGCTAAACTATGTTAGCTGAGCCCTCAGTGACATTGGAGTTAAGTTACCATGATTTAGCTTTCACTTATCACATATCTGCATCCCTTTTAATGGGAAGCAAATAATTCATTTGTCCATTCCCTAAGTAATCTCTCCCTGATACTAACCCTTATTAACTTCAGAAAAAGTGACAAAATACTATTTAATGAAATAATAGGCCAACAGAGAGATTCCACACCCACCCACCCCTGCCATCCTCTAACAATTAATTGTTTGTTTTTTGCATTTAATGTATACATGTGTGCTTTTCTATCCATATACATTATTTTATTCAGTTTAACTATGCTCCAAATGCATTGGCTACCACTTTATTTTAGCGTTCTGGAAACTACAAGTATTCAATTTACCTTCTCTACTCCAATTGTTATTTTTACATAGTAACGTGTTCTTTCTTGTCCATCTCTACTCCAAACAAAATATATGTACAATGCCTAGCAGTGGCATTCTTCTCAAGGAGTAGGGCTTCCAGATACTGTTGATAATAATGACAAAGACGATGACAACAACATCACAAGCAATGCCATTCTTTTGAATCTCTCCACATACAGGATTCTCTCCATGATATTAATCATAAGTATTGGTCACTTCTAGACTCTTTTTGTTTAGGCTACATCACTTCTAGAGGGGGTAACCAGTACTTAATATAACTTTAAAGCCATGAAGGGAAACCATTGCCACCATGACAAAAATTACTATTTTCCCCATTCTTCACGAATCTAATTTTTTTTGGACCATGGGTACACTGAGTTAAAGTTTTCCTTGAGCTGTCCACATAAACACTCAGATCCTTTCCCTGTGATTACAGTTAATTTAAAAACCAGCAGTGTGCATGAGTAATTCAAATTATTCCTTCCAACATGCATTACTTTGCAAGACTTTCAGTTCCCCTAGGTATAGAGGAGGTAGTTTTGCAGCATCCAGCTGGAAGTATCATTCAAGCAATCCTAACCGCCCCCCCCCCAAATTTACAGGGTTCATTAGAAAAAAGAAATGCAACTGTGTATCATCAGTACAATGATACACCACCTTAATCCTCGGAAATAATCTTATGACAAATTTTAGCCCATTTCCTAGGTGGACTCTCCAACATCCTTAATCTAGGCTTTAGAATTTCAATATTCTGATTTCATTTTCAAGTGATGTCTTTTGAGCAGCAAACGTACATGCAGAATTTGAAGAGTGGTTGGCATTCTGCCCTTCTATAAAGAAAAGTAGGGAGATCTCCAACAAAGGTCCCAGCAGTTTCCAGCTAAACTTCAGCCACCAGGAAAGGACATGGATCCAATACCTCTAATTAGTAGGAATCCATAATTTCACTGCCTAAATTCAAATGGAAACTTTAACTTCCTTCCCTCAAGAACTTGTTTTGTTACTATGGGCCTCCTCCAAGTCTGCTCTACTTTTCCCTGAAAATTAACAACAAATCTTACAATAAACGACACAAAGGTAGGGCTCCGAGGAGAAGAAAACCTGTTTTAGCTACCTTTTAGGTAGAGTAAATCTTTTAAACATTTTATAGCTGTCAAGATAGTTCTCCAGAAGGTATTTGTGTAATGGTTACAATGTAAGTTCTTTCAAAGACTTGTATTTTCCATTTTTCAGTCCACCAGTGCTCCAGCTGTGTGCCCCCTCACTTCTACCAAAGATTATCAGTAAATCAAGGTGAACTGTGAGAAAGAAGCCAGGTATGAGGTCAAGTAAGAAATATCATCTCAAAAAGCCAGCTCATGCTAGGTGTACAATATCCAATACTCCAAACTTTTATTTCAGCTGCAAGAAGCAGAATATCAAATACTCCAAACTTTTATTTCAGCTGCAAGAAGCAGACAGAGAGATTGGCTGTCTGCATAAATATAGGTCACAATGATTTGGGACAGTCCCATGATTATCTTGAGCTGACTCCAAAAATAAATTACCTATATAAACTTTGAATTTACCATAAAGAATAACTATAACACATCCAATGTTGCAATACTGAGGGACTAAATCAGCTCTTTCAGGGATTTCACTTGTAATTGTGCAACCTGTACATCAGTACTATCTGTAACCCTAGATGAAAATACTAAGTCAGATCTAGCTCTAGGACAGCAGATCTCCTGCACTTCATATTGAATGTAGAGTTCTTCTCCTGTCATGAATAGATTGAAAAGCGTTTGTCAAGGATGGGTAAGCATTTTATTAATGGCAAAGCTGAAGCACAGAGAAGTAAGGTGACTTGCCCAAGGTCATACATGATGTCAGTAGTGGAGAATGGATCAAACTAATGCTCTCTTGACACCAAGTTCTAGTGCTCTATTCAGTGATTACACCATCACAAACAGGACAAGGTGGGAAACAATCTAGACTACCTATTCCATTGCTACTGGCAACCTTTTTATAGCTTATAATTAAAGATATAAAATTGTATTTGCCACATAATTCCACCATGTTATGGTATAACAAATATAATAAGTACATAGCTAAGAAGCCTATGTTCTACAATTGGCAAAGGGATTCCAGTCACACTTTGCTTCCATCTCCCTATAGTCTGAAGGGCAGAGTTCTTCATTCCCCTTTAGGGTTCCTGGATCCACCCATGCATGAACCTATACACAGGAAAACTATTAGCCAAACACTAGCTATGGAAATCTAAGCCAGATATGAACATAGTCCTGCCACCCAACAGAACACTCTATAATACCTGCTTTTTTCCTAGTTTATTCCTATTTTCAAGCAAAATGCAGAATCAAGTTTTCAGTGAGTGACTTCTAATAACATTCCCAAATAACCAGTGCTGGGAGAGGTATTATAAACCTTTAAATTGTCATTAGCTAATCAGGATCATTGTTCAGCAATCATTATCTTTTATTAAATGACCACTGAATCAGAATGCTCATACTGCTTTTCAATTAAAATGCAGAATAGTCACAATGATTCAATAACATGTATTAGCAGCAATATGACCCATTGAAACAGCCATTACCAGAAGGAAATTAACCACTTAGAATGTAAGTTAACTTCTTGATGCCGTCAGTTATTTCTAGTCATGTCTGTATTTCAAAGGGCTAACTAAATGCAAAAAGGGATTTAGGCAAAAACTGGAGTCATGGCTCTAATGCTGATGTTTCTCTGAACGTGAAGGGACCCATTCCTCCTATTTACTATAAAGATCAGGTCTTCTTTGCAGAAAAGGATGCATTTGGTGGTAAAGTATCTGCCACTGTAGAGGTCCTCCAGTCCTTTCTTCTCTACAAAGATGGGGTGATGTGAGGTACGTAACGTCTATTCCCTATTACTACAGAAGCAATGGACCTCCTGCTCTATGGTATGCTAGGGAAGGATGTTTTCTGTAAGGCCCAAAGACCCAGTCAAGTTAGTTATAGGACTTGGGGCAATAAGTAAAGTCTGCTAATGGTTTGAAACTGTTTGAACATATGTCCTTATGTCAAGTGCTATGACATCAGATGTTCTTGGGATTCATCACAGCCCAGGGAGAAAAGAGATGTATTCTACTGTATTTAGTAAACAACCATTGCATAACACTTCATATAGAAATACATTTGAATGCTGTTGTAAAAATGGTATTTTGTATAGGCTCCTGTTTCTTACTCAGTATTATAGTCAAGATATAATAATCATTAGCCAGCCAGGTAGCAACGAGTTAATCTTCACATAGGAAACAGAAGCACATAGTTAAATACTACATCACAAATTACCATTTTTATGTCACCACCTCACCATGACTTTACCACTAACCCATCTCCATCTTCACACTCTCATTAGGACATAATGCATATTCATGGTCCTGATTATATAGCCACTTTCTTGACTTGTTTTAATTGTGCATAAAGACACTGTGACAGGAGACCTGACCTTTTCAAGATCATTTTCTCTCCATTACTTTTCACAAAGCTATTAACTTGTCGCCTTCCATAAGATTGCAATAATTTATTTCCCATTAATAAAAAATTCCTGGTGCCATGCAAATTAAAATTTATTCAGCAAATAGAATTCTTTGGATTATTTTCTAATGGCTTTATATACTTGCAGCTTAGGAAGAAAAATAATATTAATGGGTACAGGCTGAGTAGATAATTGCATACATAGGAGAAAAATGAATATACAACTGATGCTGTGGCTTGCTGCACACCAATTACCCAGAAGAGTTGCTTTACTTCCTTTTTCACAAAATATATTAAATAATTTATTTCAAGGGATATCATTATAATCTTGAAATTATTCCCATTGTCTGAAAAGCTCAGCAAACTGATGCACAAACAACAAATGTTGCAATTAGAAAACCACACCATTAAACATACTTGAAGGTGTAAATGAAACTATTTAAAGGGTCATTTAGATCTGGTTGCAACAGAGTTGCAACATAACTAGAAAGTGGTTATGAGGTTTCACAGCAAAATACTTTATTTAGCAATACTTTTCCTATAGGAATCAAACAACCTGAAATAGGATCAGACCTGTGAAGATGGCAATATTACACTGAGTTTTTGTTCCATTTTGTTATTTTCTCTAGTTTTTGATCATATAAGTAAAAGCGCTGTATGCAATATGACATAACGGAGTCTATACAGTAAGGCGTGACCTGCATTCAGGTTCATTTAAATTATTCCAAAATGGAAGGAAAGGTTTGTATACAGGTTTTGAAGTGTGGGTGATTGACATATTACAGTCATTGCAATCCAACTAGATATTTCATATGAAGGAACTGCACTGTTTAAATGATGACATTAAAACTTAAAGTCGTTGTAATGGTAAGCTATTGCAGATCCATAACCATCTGATTGCAATGGGGAAGTGGAGATGATAAAATCCAATTGTACATCATGTGTCTAATTTTTCAACACTAACATAACTATTGAACTTTTCTTTTTCAAAGTCATAGAAATATGATGACAGACTTCTTCCCTATTTATTCTATATCACTACCAATTCATAACTATTCTCTTTTCAGTGTTTTCTTAGGTACTTTGTCCAGCCTAAGTTTAATAGTTAATAAAAGCCATTAAGCATTGTGTCTTTGGGGCTAGGGAAATGGAGTGACATTCCATTCACCTGCACCTCTGAAGCACCATGTGTAAAGACTATGTGCCGCCCTTCAGTCTTCTAGCTAAAGGGTGTTGAAGATGTTAGATATCTGTGGAATATTCTAACAGTGAGTCCTATCTTAAGTATTTAACAGACTTAGGCCAAAAAAAAAAAGAGGAGTGAAAATGGAGAAGTAGAAAGAAAGAAGACAGATGATAAGAAACAATTAACTGAAGAAGAGAAATAGCAGAAGACCTGGGACCTGTAAACAATATGAAAAGACCTAGAAACTGAAAGAAAGAGAGCAAGATCTTTTTCTAAGGACATGGACAAACAAATAATGGTAACTGTAATAGCAGGGAAAAAGTTGCTATGTATTAGGCTGATCCATTGTAATGGACTTTTCTGTCCACTCTATGCTGTGGAGAAACTAAAGTGAGGTAATTTGGCAGTAGCTTCATTGAGGGACAAATTGCTCTAGTTTAGCTTTCAGTGACTGGGATACACATTGACTGGGATACACTGACTGGGTACACATATGAAACAAGTTGTAATAGATCAAATAACATGCACTTATGAACAGTAAGGCCTCCCCACCTTTTCATTTAGTATAATTGCTTCATTTGCCCATATGCTAAGAAAAGATTAAACAGAGTGAACAAAAGAGAAATGGTGTGAATTGCGGGCAAGAGTTATGATGTGAAGAAAAGAGAGAAAAGAGGAAGAGAATGAGATTGAAGGGGCTTTTGCAAGAGAAAGCAAGCACCTGAGAGAAAAGAACTGGAAGATAATAAGGTAAGTTTGGAAAAGGAAAACAAATGTATGAAGACACCAGTATTGGTTCCAGGCCTAACAGGTTCTAATGTGTAGAACCCCGTCACACAATTAACTGGTCAACTGAGCAATTACTCTAAGACCAGCTACACATGCAAAGTATTTTTCACATGATAAAAAGCTCCAACTAGTTATAAAGTTAGTCCTTGAAAATGTGTACTCACTTTATAGCTGATTGTTATTGAGCTTTAATTGTACATGTAGCAGGGTCTCCTGTGTGGTTGGGAGCCCCATGAACGGACAGGGCTCCCAGCTGCAGGGGTGCACCATGGTCAGTGTGAAATCTCCAGGGCTCAGGGTGCAAGAAACTTCCACATGTGCAGTCAGGACCAAGAGTCCTACACTTGATAGGCCTCTCTGCCCCAGCTGCATCAGGTGCACAGACAGTCAGGCTAGGTACAGACAGTCAAAAAGCCTGAGGTGCAGGTCCCGGGGGCTAGTACCATGGGGCTGAGGCCAGCAGCTGCTGTCACCCGCCCTGCCTAGAAAGCCAGTCCAGTGTGAAGCTGCCCTGGTCCCGCTGTGTGCTATTGGGGGTGGCAGGATGCACCACTATGGGATGATGCCTGGGCCGGGGGGACCAAAGACCCTCCATGGGCCAGACAAAGCCCCTACACTGGCCAGAGCCAGCCCACAGGCTGTATTTTGTCCACCCCTGTTTTTGGAGAAGCCTATACAACTCTTAGCATCTCTCTTATTGTCAAAAAGACTGAAGTGCTCTGTCAGCCTGCTTCAGGCCATGAATGTGACCCCGCTCCCCAAATTACCATTGAGGGAAAGACCCTGTAGGTGGTCAAACACTTGCCCTGCCTCAGTAGCCCTCTTCTTCAGAGAGCGTACATGAAGGAGCAGATCCAGCACAGGTTCCAGTGTGAAAGTGCCTTCTTTGGGAAATTGCTTCAGCATGTCTTTATTCATCATAATATCTGGAAAGACACCAAGATGCAGTTCTACATCATCCCCACTCTCTGCTACAGATGTGAAAAATGGATGACCTACCATTGTCGTCTCAAGAGTCTGGAGAGGTATCACCAACAATACCTCCAGAAGATGCTCCACATCAATTGCTACATGAACACCAGCATCTTTGCTGAAGCCAGTGTTACCAGCATTTAGAGCGCGATCCTCAAGTACCAGTTTTGCTGGACCAAACATTGTGTGCAGATTCCTGACTCTCGACTCCCAAAACAAATGCTCTACTCCCAGTTTGGCATAGGCAATGCATAGTCGGGGCACGTGCCCCCACTGAGATTGGCTCTTACTGGCCAGGGAGTGGGGGCAATGGCTGGTGCTCCCGCTTGAGATTGTGGGGGCACTGACAGATGTGCTGGTGGCACTTCTGGGTTTGCCACCAGCACTTCAAGTTTTGCTGCCAGCACTTCTAGGGCTCCCTCTCCTCCGTCAGCAATCAGCCGCTGGGGGACTCCCAGTATCAAGAGGCACCAGTCACCCATTCAGCTTAGTAGTGGCCAACATGAAGAGCTGGGAAGAGCTGGCTGCTGACTGACTCCAATCACACTGCAACCTCAACCAAGCAGCAGCCTGTTTTGAGGACAAGAGTCTTCTCCTCAAAGCAGAGAAGAGACAGCAGAGGAAGGAAAAGGAGAGGAATCCCAGACTACAGCCTACTCTCCCTTGTGAAAAGACCTGCAACTTCTGCAGATCAATCTGTGGCTCAAGGATTGGACTGTGAAGTCAGTTCAAAACCCATCCATGAGCCATGGTAGACATCATCCTCAATTTGAGGGACTGCCGATGACAGCGGTGCCTTCATTTCATCATTCATGTGCTAAATTCATATATACGAAGCAGTCACCATTTATCAAACGATATTTACAAATAGCTGCATGTGCATTACAGTTAAAGTAACTGAAGGGGTTAGATTTCCTTTGAGGGGTTAGAATTGTTTAGGGATTTAAATTGGCTGAAAGCTCCTGGGTGAGGAAGGTAATGTCTCTGTTATGAATCAGATCTCACACCTTTTTCTATATCCATAGGGACTGGATTTGCAAGGGTTCTGGAAAGATTTGTTGTGTCCTTACTGAAATAAGGAAATAAAATTCACCAGGCCTTTTAACTATCCAATGTCAGTAGGAACCTTAGTGAGAGCAAGACTAACCCAATAAGGAATGTAAGTTGCATGCACTAGCAGCCAGAGGGAAAAGAACTAAAACATTATAATTCCCCCTGTACAAAATTTGGGTGAAATTTAACATTTTTTCTGTTTCCTGTGAATGTTTTTATTTTGGTCCAAAAACCCCCCCACCCTGAAAACAAATGTTTTGGAGATTTTTAAAGAATGAAAACCTAAATAAATGTTGACAAAAAAGGAGTCCCCCCTTTAAAGCTTTCCCTTTAAGTCAATTTTCTACCAGCTTAGTGGAAATCTTTGTATCATATCATCAATCCATCAACATATCTCATTTCTTTCTGGATATTAGTGTTAAAAGTTATATAACATGTTGGACCAAGTTCATATTTGATGCAACATTATTGAAGTGTTGAAATCAATAGACACACACCAGGGATTAATTAGGCCTGGCTTGCTTACTGTCAGCCTGACAGGTTAGGTTTTCAGCGGTCAGTCTCTTATGTTTATATAACAAGACCATAGTTCTCACTAAATTATTGTAACAAACCCATTTCCTGACACTGAATTTGCTCAGCCAACATGTAGTACATCTTCGATATACTGCAGTGTTAGAAAATATTTTTTATATTTTGGCCATAATTACGTGAGGAGAGTCAGTGTTACAAAAACTTAAGCCTGTTTCACAAGGCTGGTGTCTGTTTCCACTGTGGCTATGGCTACACACTATATAAGTGTATTAGCAGTTAGAAATAGTTTAAAGAGGGCTCGTTCTCCCTTTTCATTTCCCACTGTATCCTGGAATGCCCTCCCACATCTCCCTCTCAGTACACAATATGGACATTTTTTCTTTTCACAACAGGCATGTTATGTTCACTCAGATTTCAGTGTTCCACGAAAAATTTCTGAAACACCAGGACTTGCTTTTTGATGGATGGCAACCTACATGAATAACATGTCATATCATCCTATGACATTAATGTCATTCAGCTATGAAATCTATTGGAACATTATCAAAAGGATGACACTTTATACAGGTTTCAGACCTAAGAACCAAGGCTGAAACCCTGACCCAGCTAGCATCAGTATCAGTTTTGCCATTCATTTCAGAAGAGCCCAGGCTCTCACCCCATTATATCAAAGAAAGAAAAATACATAGAAAACTAACCTTAATTCCTTATCTTGCAGGACAAGTATGTTTGCTAGCCACAGATAATCATATGCTTTATATTGCCATACAAAGTCACTTCTATTTGTTGCATGGAAGAAATATGAACATCATCTCTTTATGGACTATGGTTGTATTTACTGTATACTATCAGAGCATGTATCTGTAATTCTGACACATAAGATGATCTCTAATAATGTTCTGATGCTGCAATATCAAAGGTTTGTCATTAAAAGCAAGCATACTATCAAGTGGGAAAGCAGCCTTATATTGCAATTACTTTCCTATTAGCTGCTGCCCATTGCTCCTGACAGGTATAAATTAGATCTCGCTAGGCTGCCTACAGATTAATGAGTTCCAAAATTGGCATTTAATTGTTTGGGAGTAAGAGGCAGAAAAGGGAGGTATATGCAAAAAATCTTTATACACCTGTGATTAGAAGATATTTTCCTTTTTTCCCGTCTTCCTTTATCCCTTGGCATTGCTTGGGTGATAACTGACACTTCTATCAGAGGATTCCTTTCGACGCAGCAGAAACTTGCAGCTGAGGCAAGGCCAGAATTAATAATCTGCGTGAGCAAACACACAGCTGCTGTTTGTGGAGAGAGATTCTATTAACGAACAGTGAATTCTCATAATTAGCTGAGCGGTTTCTGCAGCTGCCTGTCTGACCCTAGACTACACAAATTGTGGGTGGTGTTCGGCCTCTAAATCAATCTTACCTAATTACTATAAGCATGTTCCTCCAGTCCTAATGACTGGGGGGGAAAAAAGACATTTTCTTACCCATTCAAATGTTCTTCTTATTAGATTCTCCTTTGTGCCTAAATTCATATTTTTCTATTAGCATTTCTAAGGGTATACAGGTGTGGTTACAAATCAGAAGCACAGAAGTATAATTCATGTCCTACAACCATGTGCCAGCATGCGTCTGCTTTGCAAACAGTAGCAAAATGTGTGCTGGTCGGAAGCATCTGCCTTGCTTCAGTTCACAAAACATAATTTAAAGCACACATGTCCGTCTGGATTCTGAGCTCTCATTCCCCTCCCTTCCAAAAAAAAAATCGAAGAGAAATTGAAAAACATGATTTTTCATGCCCTCATTGAGTCCAGTGCACAGTTACAACTATGTTATCACTTGGCTTTCTGACATCACACCATGCAAGTACGTTAGTCATTCAAAAATACTTTTATTTTTTTAATTGCCATGCCTTTGCTTGGTTGGCAGGGAGTTGATGCACATTATATTTGTGAACTTTAGTAGGGTAAGCAGCCAAAGGGTTCACCTTGAGTTGATCTTAATAAACCCACATCTCTCTACCTGTAACTTCATAATTATAGGAAGACATACAGGTGTATAAGTGTGTCTCCTCTTATGGCTTACTGGGGATGAAAGTGCCCTTTTGCACTATACCACTTTCTTGTTTGGGATATATTAATCAAACATCTTCTCCAAAGAAATCAGACATGCAGTTCCTATTATTTTAATAGGAAGTCATGATGTAAATACCCAGAATGGAATCTTATTGTGTTATTCTGTCTGTTTTCTATAGATGTTACTGTTCATAGTACCTCCTTTCAAGTGGTCAAGAAATATAGTAATCTTCCACTCTTCTTTCCCCCTTCACAATCCCAATTTTTAATATTTCTGTCACAGTATTCTTTAGGCACTGGTCATCAGTTATAATTTGGGTTATGGCCCTTCTTCCACTATTCTGTTGGTCCATATGCATGTGTAGGCAGTGGACTGACAATTTGGATTTGGGCAAGTCGCTAAGAACCTGATTCAATGATCACTGAGGACAATAGGAAGACAGAGGGGCCTTTTCTTTTCTTTGGAACCCGCCCCCCTAGCACCAACTCTGCCCAGGCAGCCATCCATCCAGGTGCTTTCTGTGCTCCAAAAAGGATCAGGCACCTCAGAGTGCAGGCAGTGCCCAGCTAGCTAGCAACCCAGGTGGGGGCAGTATAGGAGGGGAGGGGTCCAGAGAAATAAAAAGGATTGGGCTCCTTGGAGCTCAGGTGGTGCCTGACTAGTGGCAGTGCAGGGAGGTGAGCTTCTAGCCACCCAGGCATTGCCTGAGATCCAAGAGGCAGTGCAGGGAGGCACCATGACCAACAGGTACTCCATGGCTGGGGCACTCGCCCTGCCAGACATCCCCAGGGGGCGAAGTGCCATGTCCAGCCCCACTGCACCCCAACATCCTGACTTACCATGACATAGGAGGGGCCATTGCATCCTGGAATGCTGGAGGACTTCAACTTGGGTGCTACAGGTGTAGAGAGTGGCAACACCTTAATGGAACTGGAGCAAAATTAGTCAGATTAGAGATAACGCTGTCCTGGAATGGCGTAACTTTAAGCCAAGTAATGAGTGCTTTAAGCTATTTGAAAGGGTTAATGTGAAGCCAATCCAGAGGTTAATGGCTCCAGAAGCTACCTAAATTTACCATGTAAAAAGTCCTATTGTAGACTTTCTGGCCCAGATTTTCAAAAAACAGCCCTCAAAAACCTTGACCTACATTGTGCTAAGTTAAAGAGTCACTGAAAGTGCAAATTCCAGAAGCTAGGTAGTTATCTAATCCGCAGATGTAATTCAGGCAGTCAAGGACAAAATTCTTAAAAGAGTTTTACACTAGGGCTCTGCAAAGTTTCGGTAGACGATTCAACTTAGAGGAGATTCGGCTCAATTCAACAACAGAATCTCTGAATCTGAATCAAAACAAATGACCCATTAAAAGGTCTAAATTGAATCGGAAGCTTCTGAATTGATTTGGAGATTCAGCTACAAATTAAACAGGCAGCAGTGCTCGATCATGCTGGACAGGACACAGCTGCCTCCAGCCCAGCCTGACCTGCATAGATCTGGGGGCACATGCCCGCTCCCATGCCCTGCTGGACCAGTGGCGTGCAGTGGCAGAAGCCCCTCTCCCCAAGTCCCAGAACCCCCCCGCCCTGGCTGGGCAGCTTGTCCCAGCCCCGATCCTTCCCTCATTGCGAGGTCGTTAATCTGCGCCCCCATGCCCCTTCCCTCCCCCCTCCCCCATCCCCCTACCACAACAGATTTGCTAGCTGGAAGCAGCTGTGTCTTGTCCAGCATGGTCAAGGACTGCTACCTATTTAATTTATGGCTGAATCTCCAAAGCAGCACTGAATCTTCAGATCTGATTTGGCCAAATTTAGTTGGGACAGTGATTTGAGTCACTGAATCGAATCACTGTCCTTCCGAATTGGCCAAATCCAAATAGAATACTTGCTGCTTTGCATAGGCCTATTTTACACTGGTGTAGGGTGAAATATGATGGGAGCAAACAAAAATGGGAGAAAAGAGATATTGAAATGTGTTTGAACTTAATAACCAATGATACATTAGTTAAAAGTTACCTGTTTCTGATCATGAAACATTTAACAGCATATTATGAAATCCTTAAATTTGTTCACATTATTTGTAAAACATTGATGGATTTTTCTCCTCCATACAAAGTCCCCAAACAATATTCCTGGGAACCATCAAAATTTGAATTCTAATATCTGTGCTGTATTTATCATTAAGCCATGTAATTATTTCTGTTTGTTGACTGAATAACTTTCATAAGTAATGGATATATTTCAAAATACAAATTGAGTTTAAATTTTTGAATACTGAAAGCCAATATACACTTTGAAATTAATTTTGGGGGTATACTTGGAATTTTCATTTATAATTCACGTTTCATAAATTCATGAGATACCCACGAAAGTTCATTTGCTTGAAATGTTTGTAAAAAGTTAAAGCTGAAAGGTAACAAATAGGGACAAGCCAAATTTCACATAAAAGTAATGGTTCTTCTCCAAAAAAATTAAAGAAATCCACTTTCTTGTGACACAGTTTATAGCCTTAAAATATGACACAGCATTAGATTTTCTGTTTTTCAGCACAGGAACATAAACTCAAATCACAAACATTTTATCTTTCTGATAGTACCAGGTCATCAGCTTTATTCAATGTTACGTTGTTTGTAATAGCGTATTGAGTTAATAGCGTATGAAGTGGTTTCAGACACGAGAACATAAGTGGAGAGCTGAGTGTCAATGGATATTGTCCCCTTCATGTTGGTAATAGTTCACATATATCAGTTCTATCTTTTCCTTATTTTAACGTATACGTACCTTTTCACATTAGCAATAAAACCTGAGACTTACTCTAATGATGCACATCTGTTGAAGCCTATTGTGAATATAGTAGACAGCTTCCATAATAACTTCCCTGGACTTAAACTAGAACATACTAACAGACAAATGAGAACCCAGCTGCTTACCTGGAAAAGACAATCTTTTCTACTTAACTTGTATATTAAAGATACTGCATTTCCCGTGTCAGTCACAATAAATACATAGAGCTTTTCAATCCCCTGTCTTTCAAACAATAAAAAAGGAATAAAACATTCTTTAACCGAACAAAACCCAGCAACCCTTCTTTGATTTTGTACAAGACACTGCCAAGGTATTCTCATCTTGAAGCACAGCAAGCAAAAAAAGCATTTCTGGCAGGAATCGCAGGCCTGTTTCATCTCTTGGGTTCTATAGGAAACTGAACACCTCTAAGATACAAGGCAAAGAACCAAAAAACAACAAGAGATGAGTACAAGAAGAAATACAATGTCAGCATAACTAGGACCATGGCATTTAGTAAAACACTTGCATCATCCGTGCCCCTGAAGAATATACTATATTAACCACATTACAGTGGCCCCTAAAGAATTTCTTCTTCCTCAGCTAGAATAGTGCTATTTTGTGTACCTAGGTTGACAGCACTACCTCAGCATAACAGAGTAAAATTTGGTTGCATGTGTCAATAAGGTGGGTCTTATACACCTCATTTACAAGTGAAAAAGCCTTGAAATCAATGAGTCTTTCCATTTACTTCTGTGGTTTTTGGCTCAGGTCTACAGCTATTCAGACTTTTCAGAGAGGCAGGCAATGGGAAACAGGATTGATAGTCGTCTCCTTTTTAAAAAACAATCTTCCATGACCGTTTACCATGACAGTCTCTCCTACCTGAGAATGGTAGGAGAGACTGTTTCCTGCAGTCTTCTGAAGGAGAATCTCTTTCTTAGCAAAAGGGAAATGGGGCCTGTCACCTGTAAGACCCTTGAGGTTACTGGGAACAGACAGACATCTATTAGCCAGGATCTGAACAGAAGATCAGCTCACATACGGGATGAGTCAGTAGTTATATGCCAGTCCTTGCAACCATAATTTCTCATACGAAAATCAACAGCTCCCTGTCACCCCCCTGAGATTAGAGGAGGGGGAATTTCATAATCTGCTGCAGAAACTGCAGAGCAGTTACCTTTTCTATGGGGCTGGGAAGACATTTTTGGTAGATTCCCCCTTCCCATCCCGGTCTTTTCCACAGTGGCTCAGGGAGTTGATCGGGTATTACGGGAATTAGGTTCAAATTTGCGCAATTAATTAAGGTGCCCTGCTGTCCAATGCAGGAACTCATCCTATAAGGCACTGTTTCCCAGATCTTGTGGGTTCATGTGAAAGTAAAAGTCAGATGCAAAAAATGGCAGGCCCCATCTAAATTAGTTCACTTGAGGAGCTGTTAGATCTACTGATCATCTGCACACTTGTGGAGCACAGCTTCAGGGATGGGAAAACCTTGCTGATCACTCCAGTCCCAAAGTTGAACTCTTTCTACCTCCCAACCCTGACTGGGCTATTTTTAGGGGCCTTTATACCAGCCTATTTCAGTTCTCAGGCGAAACAAAGGGAGGCCGAGCTAATGTCCTAGGGGAGAGCTTGAACCAGGTTGTAAGCCCTCCCAAAGAGGTGGGAAAGTTCAAAGAGTGATGGCCTGCCCTGCACTTTCTGATTTAATGTTGCCATTGTTTTCTCAGTTCAGTCATCACAGACTAATTAAACTGCATCTCTTACATCTTGTCTGTCATTCCACATGGCTGGAAGAAGTTGTTTTAACATCTCCCGTGTCCAGTACTGAATTGTGTAGAATACCGGCACCTTTAAAAGTGAGTGTCAGGCTACAACCAGGAATGGATTCAAATCCACAACTTTTAGAATTAGATCCATACTCATTCATGAATCCCTTATTGCATTTCTACAGGTCTGGAGCTTAAACATCCACCCGCTGCTCAGGAAAGTGTTTTCTTTACAAAAAATGAATGGTGTCCAGCAGAATTCACATTACAAAGCTAAAATGGCTTTGCAGGCTGTGCAATGTTAAAGCGTGACAGCTAGAGTCCACAGGACTTATTTTGTAGCCTTAAAATCTGAACAGAATACTGTACTTCTGAATTTGGGGTTCTGTGTTCTCTCCTACATTCATGTCGTTCTTTGCTGGGGAAATAATCCTTTTCCATCAGCATGTTTCAGAATCAAAGCAGAATCTACCAACTACTGATATCTACTTTGCCTGACACATTGTTTTGGGCTGAGAAACACTAAGAGCATATGCTAATAGAATTCTGAATGTTAACAACAAAAGACATTTTTCCCTGTTCCACTCATATTTTGTGTAATGCATAAATTGAAGTAGCATATGAGCTAGATTTTTATTTTATTTTCTGACCCCCGAATGTCTCATTACAAATACTTCCCACTTAAGCGTTGAATTATAGAAGTTTCAACCCAAAGTAAGCTATAACTATTCAGTCATGCCTGTTCTGTACTTTAAGTCCTTATATGTCAGAGAAGGCTTAAAACTGTCTAGTGTTGTCAGAACAAATACTAAACAGATGAACAATGTACAACGTCTAATAGTCTACAGCAGGCCCAAATTGCTTCCCCCTGTGAAGGAGGCCAAAGAAGGGAAAAACTCTATGAGGTTTTCACCACAAAGAGGCAGAAAGAGAGAAGAATGATTATTTGTCTCAAAGCCTTGAATCAAATTTGTGGTTCCATGTTCCTCTACTGAACTCCCTGGTACTTGGTTCCTTCCTAGACTTACTGTAAAGTAGTGAACTGCTCCCTCAGTGATGGCCACCACCCCTGTTTGTAACAAGACTCGAAGACTAAGTAGCATTTGCTGCTCCTGTTTGAACTAAAGTACCAAGGGTCAGATTTTTAAATGAATTTAGATATTTATGATGCACATACTGGGATTTTCAAAAGTTCCCACTTCCCATTGATTTCAGTAGGCAGTAAGAATTTGGAGCTTTTGAAAATCCTACTAGGTGCCTATCTACAGCCTTTGGTGCAGAAATACCTTTAAAAATCTAGGCTAAGTCTGCAAATAAAACATTTAAACACATGCTTTACTTCAAGCATATGAGCTATTGCTTGCAAGTCAATGGGATTACTCATGTGTTTAAATTATTTGCTGAATTGGTGCTAAGAACTGTCACCTAGTCCAGCAAAACATGAAAGCAGATGCTTAACTTTAAGACCCTAAGGAGCCCCATCAGCTTCAGTTGGATTACTGACAGGCTTAAGGTTAAGCATGTGCTCAAGCGATTTTCTGGTATGAAGACAGCAAGTTCAGCACCTGGCAGAATCCAATTTCAAATTGACAAGAGAATGAAGAGTACCCCAAGGTTACTCTGATCCTGTTCATAGCAGACTCAGAAGAGGACATGATACATACTGTAATCCATTATTCCTTGTTAAGGAAAAAAGAAAACAAAGCTGGATGGAGTGGGTCCTTGTATTTAAAGAGAAAAAACCCTCCACATGAAATTCAAGAATAGAAACGACAGACAAGATTTTTACTTCATTTCACATCTGCAGAACTGAGGGACAAGTCCTCCAGAGGTTTTTAGGCATATAAATCCCATTAAAACCTAGGCATAAGTACCCTGCCAAAGGCCGTAAAGCCATTCTAAAATAGTGTCACACATTACTAGCTGGTTGTCCACACTCTCCAGTCTCTGATGAATTACTACTGTGCTACTGTGTAACTATATGATGAACCATAGGACATCCCTTTACAGAAATAAGAAGCAGGAGGAGGACAAAAAACTATTTTTCATGTTTCTGCAGTGGTACCACAAAGCCAATTGGTATGGATAATGTCCCTCAAAGTATAGACCTCCCACAAATAAATTTAAGCTGGAAGAAATTTCCATCTATCTAATGGTTTCAGAACAGCCTTCAGATAGAAATTGTTGGGGAAAGAAACCTACACAACTCTGTTTTAAGATGGAGCTTGATCAGTTTATAAAAGAAACTATGGATAGGTATAAGCCAGAGTCCCAGCATGTCTCTCAGGGAGACCCCACAGCAATCTCTATCCATTGCTCCTCCTCACAATTTCCAAACCCAGAAATGCTCTGGATATTTTCCTCCAGGTCTTGGCGTCTAGCATGCGTGAGAGTGGCTGCAAAGGGGACACACCCAGAATAGCTTAATGGGCACATTTCTGGGGTTGAAACATGTAGGTAGGAAGGGGGACATCCGCACGGTAACACACTAGGACAAGATGCAGACATACCCTATACGAGATGGTGTCTGTATTAGCAACTGGACTTGACAATCAAGGAAGTCCTTGACTTCTATTTACTGTTTCAGAATTACTCCCCTTGCACAGAAGGAATAAAGGTCTCCTAATGACTGCTGTTTGGTCATTCTGCTGCAAGGATGTTAGTAAGAATGCTCTTTTAAAATGCACTTGAATAAATACAGAATGAAAGCAAATAAGACAAATGTTGATTGGCAGCAATTCTGAACTCATCCTGTTAGTACTAGATAGCAGGAGCTCCATTTTAAAAGGGCTGCTGACTAGGCTTGTGTGAAGCAGCTAGTATTCGCTTTGGATTTGGATTCGGCCAATCTTGGGGACAGTGATTCAATTTGGTAATTTGAATCACTGTCCCAAATTGATTTGGCTGAATCTGATTTGGAGATTCGGCCACCACTGAATTGACCAAATCTCCGAATTGAACAGGCTCCATCCCCAACTCACTCTCCCAGCCCCATCAATGTCTGCCCTCACCAGCCCCAGCCTCATGGCCATTTAAAAAAAAAAAAGACCCACACTCACTGGCTGCTGCCAGCCTGGGAGGGGGAGATCCCTGCTGCACCCACTGCCCGGTACTGTGTGTGGGTGGGGGCTCTGTCACAAGCCCCCATCCCCCTGCCCACCTCCCAGCCCCAGCTCCTGGCTGTTTAAAAAAATAAATAAATAAAGCCCTGAAATTCCCGGCTGCTGCCAAGCAGAGGTGGAGGGGATGGGGCGATCCCCACTGCCCCCACTGCATAAGGGACTCTACCATGAGTTCCCATCCCCCACCCATTCTCCCAGCCTCCTCCCCCCCATTGCTGCCCCACCTGGCCCCAGCTCCCAGTTCTTTAAAAAAAAAAGCCCCCACTCACTGGCTCCTGCCAGCCCAGGGGGGAGGGTAATCCCCGCTGCCTCCCAGTGCTCCATGCTGTGTGGAGGGCTCTGCCATGAGCCCCCAGAGGCCCTGACAGCCACTGCAGCAGCCAGGGAGTGGGGGTCTTTTGTTTTTTTTTAAAGAGCCAGGGCACTGGGGCTGGGCAGGGCAGCCATGGGGGGGGGGACTGGGAGAGCCGGCAGGGGTTCAGGGCTCATGGAAGAGCCCCTTATACAGTGTGGGGCAGCAGGGTGCAGTGGGGGTTGACGCCCCACCTGGCAGCAGCCGGTGAGTGGGGGCTTTTTTTTCCCTTTTTTTTTTTAAACTGGTAGTTGGGGACAGGCAGGGCAGTCATGGGGGGAAAGAGGGGCTGGGAGAGCAGGTAGGGGTTGGGGGGTACTCAGAGGGGCTGGGGGAGCAGGCAGGAGATGGAGCCTGGTTGGGGTCCCTCCACCGTCCTTTCTCCCCTCCTCCAACCCCCACCACCTACTTACCAGCACAGAGTCTGGGTCCAGCTCCCTGCAACGCTGAGTAGGGACTGCCCAAATCTCCAAAGCTCTCCGAATCATTTCTGAATCAATTTGGAGAGCTTTTTATTGTTCTCCTGATTCAAACCGCATTTGGAGATTCAACCACCAAATTGGGCCAAATCTCCTCCGAATCAAATCAGCACCTGAAACTTCACATAGCTCTACTGCTGACCTGCTTCAAAGTCCTTGGATTTCTGGACCACTTCATTTCAGACCCATATCTTCAGCAAAGGTAACAGAATTCGAGTGTAAATTTTAATAATTGCAGCAGTGATTACTTTTAGTTCTTGGCAGTTCATTACTGACTGCACTATTCCAGAGGCTCTTGGTAAATGGTCCATGGAATGAGTCAGGCATGGAATTAACCTATTTAAAGTTCCCTGAAGCTTATGTCCCATGAAGGAGTATTCATATACCTCTCCTGGGGCTAATCCTGAAAACCCCTCCTCATGCAAGTTATCCTTACACACTCCAGTAAACCACTGACTTCTGTGTCACTACTCATATTAGCAAAGCCTGCACACAAGAGTCATCATTTGTAGGGCTGAGCACCAGGCTTTCATGATCCTTTTGACAAAGGTTACTGAAAGGACATGTCTCCAAATCTACAAGAAAAGTAACATTTTTGGGTTTAAAAAAGAAATAGCATGTCTGTTATCCTCCTAGTTCCTTTATAATTGCAACCACATTTGGGCTTCTAATCGGAGCATGTTTTGTCATTGACTCAGTGCTAGCAAGCTTAGGCCTAAAAACTATGAATCATTAGAAACAGTGCAATGTTGTTTGGATGCCAGCTGTGAGGATCTTGGTTTGTTTGTATCAACCTGAGAACTGTAGGATAGGATTTTTGAGAGATATGACATGTGGGAAAGTGGACAAATAATCAGGGGATTAATAACTACTAAAAATATCTTTTTAAAAAGCTTTTCTTTTTAAGCCTTTTGTATACTTAAAATGTTTTGTCAAGAGTGGCGGACCCCTATCTGCAAACTGTTTCTTTCATGTATCCTATATGCAGTACCTTACAGAAGCAAGCCAGAAATCTGCTCTCTTACACCTACAAGGTCCAAATCTACTACTACAGAAGTTGATTAAAATAATACATCTTCACTGAGACCAGGTTTGAATATGCACTGGTATAAATGACAGCAAATTTTGGCCCAGAATTTACAGTCTGATCCCAGGGCTCTCATGGACTGCAGTGCTAGCCCAGGCTCGAATCAGCTGCTGCCAGCCACAGAGCCCAGGTTGCTCCCAGCAGGCGGCTGGGAGGTTGCAAGCCCTGCTGCAAGCAGACCAGGCTCCCTGCGCCGGCTGCACCCGGGAGGCTGCAAACAGCTGCTCTGGGCTCCAGCACTCCGGCACCTTCCAAAGGAGACAGTGTGTTTTTTCCAGCATTCCGGCCAAAAAATGTTCCCAGCCCTGCTTTAATGCAAGGATTTTGAAACTGATAAAGAAAATCCCAATTTACAGATTGTACGGTAACATTTATCTCCACCTAGAATGAGTCCAATACTTTAAACACAGGCTGCTAGGCTCATTTTTCCTTCCAGGTCTGTTTTGGTCAGCATCTGATTAGAACTCAGTAATTTTGCTTTCTAAGAGTTTGTGTGTAAATAATGACTGAGCTTAGCTCTACCTCCATCAAAGGACTTTGTTTATCACCTTGCTTATTGAATACAGGTAGGAGTTTTGGCTCCTTACATGCAGCCAAATAAAAATCAGCTTAGTAACAGAATTTCTTCTGTGACCCCCAAAGCCCTTAAAATTTAGATAAATACAGACTTTAAATACAAGAGAGGTGGTAGGCATGCTGATGTTGTCTAATGTACACCACAGTTCTGGCTCCAAACCTTGATCTTAACTGGTGATTCCTCAGTTTTGTCAGATAGTGTGCAGTTTTGCAGTATTATTCTAATCTGGAAAGTGAAGGTAAGAATTAAACCTTCTATTTGATTTTCATAATTTAAATTTGGATCTTCCAAATCAGAGGGCTCTCTCTGAAACTTCTCATGCCTATGCCTGGCCCCTTCTCCCACTGACTGAGTAGCATTTATTAAAATGAATCAATAAATTTGAAGAGGTCCCTCATATAATTAAAGGTGTTACTTTGTACTACCCTAGGGAAGCTTTTGCCTGTCCAATCTCTCTCTCACTTACAGTACTGAGACTTCAGTTAGGTTCTCATATTGAAGATCCTGAGGTCACCTAACTGGAAACAAACAGCAAGCAAATTGCTCCATAAGTTTCCACATTGAACCTGGTAAGAGAAATATTTGAAAGACTTGCCTATTTGGAGCATTTAATTTCTTTAAAAGCTTTTTAAAAAGCTCCAGACATTCAAGGACTTTCACACCATGCTAAATGTAGTGTGAAAAAAGCAATGTTACAAAAGCAGAATACCACAGATACTATAAGAGCCATGCCGCATATTTTGGCACAACTGCAGCCCAGATGCTTAGGATAAGAACACAGAACTAAATGGGACCTCCTGGATTACTGAGTTCAGTTCTCTGCTGTTGCAGACAACTGCCTCATACACTCCCTTTCAGAAACTCATCATGCTCCATCTTAAAATACTTAAAAGATTTTGCCCCCACCACTCCAGCTGGAAGGCTGCTCCAGAACCTTGCTGCATTGACAGTGAGAATTCACATGCATCCCTTTTTCTCCACATTCATGAATGCGGTGTTCACTTTGGTAATTTATTGGCATATAGACACAAAATCAATCCAGGGAGGGTTAAGACACAAAAGGCAGGATAATGTTTTAATGATCCTGTGTTGGGCAATAAAGGATCTTGGCGCTGAACAAGGGCAAGGTAACTAGCAACTTAGTTTTTCCAGAAAGCAAGCAGCTCCAAACAGCAAGTACTGGAATGAAAGAGAATCTGAAATTGATTAAGGTTCACATAGCTAGAGAGAGAGATCTGTCAAGCCCAACCATGCACGCACCCAATCCAATAAACCACCCTTAGGTATAATTTTTGTGGAAGTGCATCCGCCAGCTGCTCTGAGCCTACAGCGACCCCACTGAGAGGCTTTGCTGCTGACCTCCCATGCTTTAATTCCTCTGCATGCATATTTTAACATTATTACAAAAGGTTTCATTTACAATTCACAGGCTGAGCAGCAACGAGTACATTTCATAGAGGTCAGCCTCAACCATTCCTTCTAGTGATGGAATTATAGTTTAAACAGCTGGAGCACAGTCCCAGGAGGGACACTGGGATATGGTTCCTTTACAGCAGAATAAATCCATCAGGCATATTTCATGTGTCCGATAACATTAATAGATATCAGGGCTCTTTAATATTTAATGAACTCACTTGGAGGTTGTTTACTAGGATAAGAGCAATCAGAAAAGGATGATCACATCCTTTTGATCTATAATGACAACAACAAAAACAGATCTAAGCCAATAACTTCAGTTTCCCTCTTTTCTCCCCCTGCCTCCCCTCTCCCCCTTCCTTTTCTGAACCTCATCAGAGGAACCTGACTAGTGCATGACCTGCTTCCTTTTCAGAATGTGGAAGAGAGTGTTTTCAGTTTAGTGGTTCAAAAGTTAATCATTTCCATGTTTCCCACAGTTTAATAGAGAGGCCAGAAATTGTCAAATGGCTTTCAGTTTAGCGATAGGGAAAACAGGAGAGGAAAGACAACTGGAGACACTAAACCTATTGGTGTGCCGCTAAGCAGGGGCCAAAATAAGGCTGGGTGTACTAATGAACATTTTGTCCATTGGTTCCTACATATCAAACTGAATGCAATCCTTGGCTCTAGCTCCCCTTCTTTATGGCTTTGGGTACTAGTATTGCCATAGCATACCTCTTTTTTTAATTTAGCTATAATATTGAGTTTATTTTGAATTATGGCAGGAAAGTTCTTAAACTAATAGCAATTTTCCTTTTTTTTCTTTCTATTTCTCTTTTAAATTGCATTACATTTGTGTCAGCTGGGGCTTTTTATTATTTATTTAACAAAAAACCATGGTAAATGTGGGATGACATTTTTTTTATTCTGGTACTTCAGATGCCTGTATTACACAGGAATTTGGTAGGATTCATTTTAGTTCCCTGTAGTAGAGCAAGAGTTAAGTGAAATCAGCTCAATAAGCTATTGCAAATTTGTAAAATCTTTCCAACATTTTGCATGGTGTTCTGTTATGTATAGCAATGCTACTAACATATTGCCATGAATGTGGGTATTGCAGCAGGCACTGAAACAACAAGCTCCAGTCCTACAAAGACTGAAGCAAATGCCTGTACAGCTCTGAAACTGCAGGATTCAATGAGATTGTGTGGGAATAGGGATCTGCCCAGATATCATTTATTGCACTACTAGGATTAAAGGCTACTCTGATGCCTGGTAACTAAAGGCCAAGCTCTACAAACACTTAATTTGTGCTCTGTGTTCACACAAGTAATTCCAAAGAAGTCAATAGCTAAGGAAAAGGCAAATGTGAACCTAGGACATATCAGATGAGTAGAAATAGGCAGGTATTAATGACCGTATAAGCAGATAGTAAGACCACAGCTGGAATACTGTGTACAATTCTGGCCACCTGTCTTCAAGGAAGGTGAATTAGAACTGGAACAGGACAATAAAAGGAAGAGAAAGCTAGAAGAGCTCTGTTTAGCTTAGCAAAATAAAGGCTGAAAGGGGAGGGAAAGTATTTAATCTGAAGGATAATATTAGCCCAAACACAAATGGTCATAAAGTAACCATTAATGGCAATTTAGAAGGAAGTTCCTGACCATCTAAGGAATAAGGTCCTGGAACCTACTAAGAACAGTAGAAGCAACCCTTAAGCTGGAGCTCAGTACATATATGAATGGCATTTATGATACACTTGCCCACAATAGCAGAAGGTGACTTCAGAAGCTCCCGCACGGTTCTGTGCTTCCATCTACATACACAAGTGTTTGCAGTTTGGAGGGCTCATGTTGATTTTCCATTTTCTACATGCATAACTCTCATTAATACTTACTGCTGGGTGATGAGGAGCACATCCCAGACTGACAGCTTTCAGTCACAATTTGTTCCCACGGCATTCATCAGTTTATTTCAGAAACTTCATACACTGCAAAAGAATGCATTCTTGGGCTAACCTCCGGTGGGTTATCTTTAGTCGTTAGTATAGCAGAATAAAGTACAGTAAGGAGGGACAAATTGCATATGAAAGCCATTACAGTTGTTCATGTGTGTTTGCTCTCATTACACTTTGGTTTCAGATTTTCAGTTCCTTAACAGTGAAGAAACAAGCAGATTTCCTGAGAGCATGGGTCTCCACTGATGAAGCGCTGTCATTCTCAGAGACGAAATCACCATCAACCTTCACCCTCAAAAACAAATCATTTTCAACTAAAACATTTTAAAAATAATTTAAATCATTCAGCAGCAGATATTCGTAAATGATCTAGGAATATTCAGCTGGTTTAGCAATGAAGACACAAAACTGCTTTTTTTATATACACTGGGTAACTCTGATCCAGTTACCTTTTCCTGACCGCATGTAAATGACAAAGCATTAAATAAGTTTTCCTGTTGCAGCCTCTATAAAAAAAACAGTGTCACGATATGATACCAAGAAGAAACAGGTAAAATATACACTGGGTAGCAAAAGTTTTTCTCTCTGCATCAGGTTCTAATATTGGGTACTGATATTTTAAGGAGTTTCCCTGGGGGAAAAAAAATCCCATAGCAAATAAATGGGGAAGAAGATGGGAAATTGTCCCCTGCTTAGAACATTATTTGTTCCAATTATCAAAAGTCTTTAAAGACTACACTTTGGAAATACAAAAAGTCCGAGAGGACAACAGAACCAGAGATCTTAATGGAAATGGAATATGCCCTGAACAAAATTCTAAAGCAATAAAAGCTGAAACTAATTTCCAGATGGAATAAATTGGTTCCAGCGTTTCTGAGATTTTTGCCAGCATATTGCACAGCTGAAGTGGAGCCTCAACTTGGAAATTTTACCAAGGGAAAAAGCTTCAGCAGGGCTTCACTTCCCAGGAGAGTACCAGTCTGTGTGTTGCTAACGTGGTACTATTTAGACTCAGTTATCCATTTCTTTTGGTCTCAAAGGGCAGGGTGGATCTCTCCTTTGAGACCATCACTGATAGCTTCGCTCCCTACGTGGATTAGTCTGGCAAAGCATATCCTGCCTGCATCACATCAGTGACATAAAGGTTTGGAAGCTCACAGAAGTCATGGAAAATTCAAGGCAAGAAATAAGGTTATCTGAATGGAGCATTATAGTTCCTTTTGGGGTTTTTTTTTATTAAATATTCTCAAAAAAGGAGCCATATTATAGGACAAACAGTTGCTCTTTAAACTTCACTTACTTCAAGGGATATTTTGCTAGAGAAAGGATTGAAGTATTTGACCACAATATTTATTTGTAGGACTATCTCAGTCCTGGTGCATAGACAACAATTCTACCATGAAGAGGTCAAACTGATCTCCATGTCCCAACTGTTGCCCTCTGCAGAGTCTACCAACAGTGACTGCCTTTTTGACATAGAAAAGTTCAAAGGGAACACCCTTTCCTTTCATAAAGGCCAAACAGTCTTGAAGAGCTAACAAATGGCCTGATCTGTATGTGCACCTATAACCTAGGAGATGAAAGTCCTGGCTATCTAAACCTTGAAACATAGATACACATGGCAGATAACAGAAAAAGGAGCAATAGTCCAAAGTTACAGCAAGGGAAGCTTAGGTTAGATATTGGGAAAAACTTTCTCACTAGAAGTGTAGTAAAACACTGGAACAGGTTACCCAGAGAGGTGGTGGAATCTCCATCCCTGGAGCTTTTTAAAACCCAGCTAGACAAAGCCTTGGTTGGGATGATATAGCTGGGGCTAGTCCTGCTTTGAGCAGAGGGTTGGACTAGATGACCTCCTTAGGTCCAGTCCGACCCTAATTTTCTATGATTCTGTAAGTGTAAAAACTTGGTGAAACACAAGCAATATCCATGAGTCATGAAATGACATATCTCATTCTTTCCAGGAGAAAGGCCTTTTTAAAGCTTTTTAAAACAATAAAAACTGTTTGTTTAATAAGTGTTCTTTTGCATGCTTGCCAACAACACAAGCCATACTATCCAGAACAGTCATCTGTTCAGGATTTCTGGTGTTAAATAAAACCTCAAATCAAGCAAGACTTGAAAATAAGCTGAATATACTAAACTGAGCATGCACAGAGCTCACTGGGAAGACCAAAACATTACTTGAGTGTAGCATATCTACTACAGCATTCAGAAATTCATGACAGCCCCTGCCCCTCCTGAGCATATATATTCCTGGATCATCCCTTGCCCAGCATTTTTAAAGAGTGTTACTGTGGATACTCTTCAGAACACCATTCTGGAATATGGCAAGGCAAGGGTGAGAATAAAAGTGTATTTAAGAAGCAGCTCCAACGGTACTTCTGTTTCTGATTAGAAACCCTCTTGGCTGGTTGACGTTTTTGTATTTGAAACCTAAATTGCAATCATGTTTAAACTGCCTTTTTCCAACTACTTCTTCTGACCAGGTAGTGTCACTGTAGCAGGCCCACAGTATTCTGGGGTGGCCTTACACTGTCTGGCAGTCCATCCTTGACTGCCCAGGTGTCTGCCCTTACCCTGTGTCTCAATAATCTCTCATCTGCCATGATTTTGATATTAATGATTACTAAGGATTAAACCCTTACTTCCGTCAGAGAGGGCTGCCCCTGCACAGGCTCATCCAGTGTCTGGTATTAGTAAATACTGATTCAGTCATTTACCAGCTATATGTGCTTGTGCCTTCAGTTTGCAGGGCTGTTGCATCCACACAGTTCTTGACTGAATCAGGTTCCTGGAGCCCACACTCCTCAATAAACCCACAAGGCTCATTAGCCCAAATAACCATTACCAATCTACAGGCTCTGCATTCCCCTCTGAATGTATTCAGTGGATTCCAGATCTCCTTCTAATTGCCACATGCCTCACAGCAGCATACGCCCCTGTGGCTAGAAGTCAGAGTTACCAACCCAAGAAATTATTTTTTACTGATAATCTGTACAATTTTTACTGACAGAGATTTCTACAGACATGTATTTTTACTTGCAATAAAAAAAAGGTGTCCTGAGTTGGTAGCTCTTTGTGACTGCAGTTGTGGTTTTATACCCTACTGCCCACACCACAGGAGTCCCCTGTTCAACCCATACCCTAACACCCCTGAAAGCACCGCACAGCATGCTGTCCCCCTTCCACCCCCAGCCAGCCCTGCTCCTGGACCCCCCCCCATTCCATCTCCCCCTCTCAACCTGCAACTCCATCCTGGCCCCACCACCCACCTCCCTGTACCTTCTTTGTAAGCAGCTATTAGAGGCAGAGGATGGGCATAGGGACTGAATGGCAGCACATTGCCAGACAGAAGGGGAAGGGTCTAGCAGGCTCTGGGGAGTGCAAAGCCCTAACAAGAGCTGCGTGTGTGCAGGGTGCTGCACTCATAGAAATCATAGAGAAGTAGGACTGAAAGGGACCCCCAGAAGTCATCTTGTGCAGCCCCCCAGAATCTGCCCTATCCAAACCTTCCTATACAAATCCATAATCTAAACTCGTCTTAAAACTATTATCAACCCTGGCACAGCACAAGACATAGCACTCCTACTTTGACACCAGGTGGTGCTACTGTGCTCAGTCTGTCTTTGAATGCTGCTCTGGCTTTTTTCCTTGGACAGAGCTTAAAGGTGCAATGTCTTCATGTTTTTACAGAAGGAAAATGTTTTTCCAAGTTTTACAAACAGGCTTTTTTAGGTCTCCCCACCCCAGTGTCTATACATTCATAGGCCAGTGACAACCCTGCCAGGAGTCCTCTTTATCCAGAAAGTAAAAGTACAACAAACTTAACCCCTTTCTGGTTTCTTTCTCTTCAGCCCTTTCCTAGGTTTCTCCCAGTTCTTCTGGAGTGTTTCCCAAGCTTCTGGGCTTACTCACGATTAGCAGTCTTAATTCCAGCTTCTGTGGATCTGTCTCCAAGGGATCTCTTTCCCCCAGCACTGGGTTACATTACAATCATTTTCATTCGATCTCTGGATGTACAGCAAAGTGTAACTTGGGATCTGGTGATGGCCCAGATCTTCAGCTACTTCATAGTCGTAGAGATAGCAGATCTTGAAAACTGGTAAGCTTGAGAAGGAGGAAAGCTAGAGGGAATGTCTCACTCCACATTTTAACCTGCCCCCCTGAGGTTCTACATCTTATTTATGTTGAGAGAGGTAGTTACCCATGTCAGTCTGAAGTCAGACTGAAGGCAGGCATCTTGGAGCACTTTTACATGTGCTCTGGGGGTGGAGAGGGGCGGCACTTTAGTTAAAGTGTCACAGCATCTCCTGTATCAGTGTCCCTGCACTTAAAAATGGCAGCGGCATGCTTGAACTAAACCTTGTTCGACAAGCTTTAATTCAAGCACCCCTGCTGCCATTTTTAAGTGAGGGGACACTGATACATGAGATGCAGAAGGATTCTGGAGCACAGCAATTGCCACCCTCCAGCAGATGCAATTGAATCTGCTCTGATAGGCTGGAATTCCAGTGCATTGGAGCAGTCTCTGCACTTGTGTACAGCCGCCCTTGGAAACTAACTTCAAATTCCTTTCTTTTTAGAACCCCTGCAAGTCCATTCATAGTATCTGACAAAGTAGGCTCTTGCTTATGAAAGCTAATGCCTTTTTTAACCAATTAGTCTCTAAGGTGCTGTGACCTGCCTTCTGCTTTATTTGTGTTGGGAAAAGCCTTTTTTCCCCATGGGAACAAGTGTCTCCATTGATTCTATCTGGTAAGATGTAAATTTTCAGAGCTCCTAGTAAGAGGAGGTGCATGAATCAGCTGGGGATAAACAAACAATTCTGCTTTCCTGCTGACGTGCAGAGAGAGGTAGTTAGCCATTTTAGTCTGAAGTCAGGCAGAAGACAGGGTAGAGGTACACCTTTGAGACTAACTAAATCTGAAATGCATAAGCTTTTGTGACCCCAAGTGCTCTTCATCAGATGCTGTTGATGAAACCCAGGCTCAGGAAAAACTTATACACCTCTGAATTTGTTTATAAGTTACATCTCACCCAGCCTTCTTCCTACTAACCTGTTAAGAAAGGCACTGAAAGAGGAAGGTATTCATTGATGGTAGCTGTAGATCAGTATCTCTTGTTTAAAAAATATGCTAATAAATTATTTAAGCCTTCCTGAGATAATTCTGCCTGTTCAAACTATAACCTACTGATTAACACCTATTATGCACCTCTCCTTGGAAGTCCATGGCAGACGTTTGGATGTTTTGTATCATCACATCAGATTTCATACCTTCCTAGTATCAATTGTAAGTACTAGGTTTTTTTGGTGCTCCCAAAACAATGGTTTTTAAGACTATTTATAATAAAAATACAATCTTTGGGACAATACATACACAACTACAAAGTGAGGAGTGTATATATATGTATCTGAGTGCAAAACATTTTCCAAGGTGTGTAAGAGTTCTGTATCAAAACAGTACAAAAAATTGTTAGCATGTTTTCCGCTCTCTCTCATCACCCAAACCTTGGACTGATTATGATATTGGGGAGACTGAGGGGTGAGTGTAATGATCCATATTTTTCTCTGAAATGTGCTCTCTATATTTTATTAAACAAAGTAAATTATTTACATAAATTCATAAACACATTCATGTGCGTACACTTACATACATGCACAACATGATGCCAAAGCAATTTAGCCATACATAATGAGATATGCCTTTTTGGATTTTTCTTCACAATCAGACTGTAATTAAGCCTATGAAGATGCAGGTAAATGCACAAGATGCATGTTTAATTAAAAACGAAAATGATGGCTTAAGTATCAATTTGTGCTCTATTCAATTATCACCAAGATTCGTAAAGCAACTTTACCTTTCAGTACCTTTTCATTTAAAAAACCCCCTCATACACTCTGCATTCACATTTCCATATGGCACAGTTGCCTCCAAATGCATCAGAAATGCTAGTGTATTACAAAAAATCTCATGAAAAATAAAATGCTTGCATAAATTCATGGAGGACAAAAAAAAAGAAAAAGAAAAAAGGGAAAAAAAAGAAAATCCTGTCAGAACACAGCAGACTGAGTCAATGTATAGCTTGCATATGGAAACAATGACATGATTGTTTACTCACTGGTTTAATGATATTCACTTTCTCCTAATGGCAATGTAGAAAATGTGAATGCCAGATGTTGAGCCTACAGCGCAGAAGCAACAAACACTGAAAGGTCTATAGAAAGGAATTTATCCTGACATCAAAATATAGTGTAACTCTTCAGTTTATTAATGCTGTGGGGTTTTTTTTTTAAAAGAATAGTTTCATGTCTGCAGTTTAAATTTCCATATTTTTTAACAGTTCAGCAACAAATTTACATATTTCCTGGAATCTGCAGATATAAAAGCGGTAAAACACTCCAGGCATTATTAGATAGTAGATTATAACCCATTACTATTGTTTCAATTAGCAATGTAAAAGTGACCTGCAGTGTTCAGATGACCCACTAATGGATTTAAATGCTTTCAAATATTAATGCAGGTTTTCTAAAGATGAATCCCAAACCCATTATTCCTGGAATAACTATGAGCTGAGAAGCTGGCAATGATTGTGCATTATGTGGAAAGGCTCATGGTTAATTAAATGAATACCTAGCATTACACTATTCACTTTAGTGCTACAAAATTATTTCTCATTGATTTTTACATTCCAAGTCCGTGATTCAATTTACTTCTGCAATTTGTGTTGTTGTGTCAATAAAAAAGAACTGCTTGAAGATGGAAACATTAGAGAGGGATAAATACATTAAGACCCAGTGAAAACTGTAGTTTTCCTATTTTTTCCTATTGAAATATCATTTGTAGGCAGCACTTCGTTATGTATTATTAATATAATTTTTGTTTGCTTCCATCTGCTCTTTCTTTCTTTCTATATTCAGGAACTGGAATGTTAGTGATTGCTTAAGGGTGAGTAGCTAATTTTTCAGTAACAAGTTCTCTCACTATCAAGAACAAAAGCACCATCAACACAAATCTGTTATTTCATGTTAAATGAACTAGAAGGGCTAGATTCATCAAAGAAACAGTCCTAGAGAGCCAGGGTATTTTAAATTTATGAAAGAAAGACATTACATTCTTTTTTAAAAATAAACAAGTTATTAATATAAATTATTATAAGATAATCAGCCTCAAATAATATTTAGGAAATGCTAGTTTTCCTTTATAACTAGGTCAGCCTGGAAGTAAGTGACATCCCGTTCTTTTTAGTCGTAAGTGTATATATCTATCAAATTTATGCAGGTAAACTCCTATGGATTGCACTGCTGAAATGCTGTTCTTTAGGATTGTTCTTCAGTTCAGAAGTACATGTGTGAGCCAGCTCCACATGTATTTTGTGTTTTGGAAGACAACACTTCCAAAGGAGTCATTAGCTTGGCTATATATGGGTGTTTACAGAACAACACAGAAGACACGTATTTTATGTCATCTAAAACCCAGTTGAATGAAGCTCATTTTGCCCATGCAGGGTGTTCTGAGCCCAAGACAGAGCAATGCTCTCCTCACTTTTTTGGTGGATTACATGATATTTTGACCACTTTTACCTCCCAAGAGGCAAAAGAAATTGAAAGCTTTCAGAAACTGACATGAAGTTCTAAGTCCCTGGCAGTCCATAGCCCCCAGTGCAGAGTCAATTAGAAATACTATTAAATATGTATTTGCATAACAAGTACTGTTTAAAGGTCTTATACCTTTGACTTCCATATGCACCTTAAATTGTACCTGAAGAACCATATTAATAATTACTAGTTTTTTAAAAGGTAAGCTGTTTTGTTGTGTTTTTAATATCATGACTCTTCTGTTCCTTTCTATTAGTGAAAACCAAGAATAATTCTCTTATAATCAAACCCCTATCTCTGCTTTCACCTGCTTAAGACATTCAGAAGAAAACCCAGCAATGCAAATTAAGCACAAGATAGGGAGAATTTCATAATCAACAGTCCAAATCATAAATAAAAATACTAAAAATCTACATGTTGTAAATGAAACTTATTTTTCCACTGGAACACTGCTGTACGGTAGAAACAAAAACTTGTATCAGGAAAATCCTGTTCAGACTTAGTATAGTTCTGGTATCAGACAAATGGCAACAGAGCTGTTTTGTGTTTGGAAACAGAGGCAGCACATTTTAAAAAAAAAAGGAAAGCCTTCAAAAAGGCGTTAGTACGTGAACACATATTACACTTAGATCATATCTGTGGTAAGGATTAAGGACCCAGTCCTCTTTCCCAATGACGGCAATAGGAGTTTTGCAATGGACTTCAGTAAGAGAAGGATTTGTTAAAGGTAAGCAGCTCTGAGCAAGACTGAAGATCTGGTGCAATATGGGATCACCGAGTCAGGATCTTCACAATGGACCAACTTCACCTCATTATGATCTCTTGATAAAAAGGACTTATGTAGTATTTAATTTTAATGAATGGGAATGATATTTATTTTTGAAATTTGGAAAAAGAAAATATCTACCGTATCCCTTTGATTAATCCATTTCTCTTCATCATTAGCTGATGATGAAGCTGATGTCTTTCCTTTTTACACTCAGCATGCCTTGACAGAAAAGCCATAAATACCTCCCCTTGTTATGTTGTCTGTCATGCTACATAGTGTGGTGAACAAAAACACTGTTTTTTTTATTATTATTTCTATGGTTTTCTTTTCCTAAAGTGAGGAGAATTACCCGCATTGCAGTTACACACACCTCAGTGTTAGGATGGTAGTAATGGAAGGAAGATAATTTACTGCTAAGCAAAAGAAAAACATTGCTTATCTTCCACATTATCAATGTTATCTGTCTGGAGCATGATTCAATTCACACCAAGGGTCTTAAGGTAAATTCCTAGTAAAGTTAGTGGAAGACTAGGGATCAAATGAAGTACTGCAAGGGATGAATGCTTTGGCCTCAACTAAGAGCTTTTTTACTTGTGCTTTGGTTGCGGGGTGGGTGAGTAGAGCTTTAATTACAGCAGCTCCAAGACATGCTTTAATGAAAGTGCCACAGTGTCTCGTGTATCAGCTTCCCCATGCTTCTAAATGGTGGCAGAGGTGCTTGAACTAAAGCTAGTTTGACGAGCTTTCATTCAATCACCCCCACTTCCACTTTGAGGTGCAGGGATGCCAGTACACGAGATGCAGGAGGCTGCTGGAGCATGGTCATTATCACGCTCCAGCAGACTCGATTAATCGATTAATTAATCGAGTCTGCTCTGACAGTGCATCAGAGCCACCTCTGTGCTCAGGTACAAGCACCTTAGAGCCTATGTCTAGAGCTGTCATAAACACACATCATTTTTGTGGGTCATGACAGGGAACTTAAAAGTTAAAAGGAAAATTGATGACAAAAAAATACACATAGCAGGTAACTCTTAAATGAGAGGTTTTTCAGGTATTATTGTTGAACAGACAGGATAACAAAGTTCTGGCCCATGTGAGTTTTTCTCATGATCTGGAGATATCCCAATCCAAAGCTTTCATTTGGCCCAACTAATGGGAGAAGTCACAACATACTGATCCAATTCTGAACTACCCAAGTGAGGGTGTCTGGGGACTTCCTGGGGGGGGGGTTTGCAGTGGGGAAGGGAGGAGGAGTAATTTTTTTATGGACCACATAGTTTTTGTGCTTTTTGGTTTAAGTCTGAAATTTTCTTATTGATTTAAATGAGAATTTTGCCAAGGAAAAGATGGAGGAAAACAAGCCAGGCTAACTGTTCACATATTTTAGTAAAATTGTTTAAAGATTAAATAACACATACAGAAAAAAACCCAAAAACCAAATTCCTGTGTGAAAGCTATTTGGTTAAAGGGTACAGTCTAATTAGACAGAAACAGATATTATATTGAGGCAATAAAGTATTAGAACACAATAAAGAATATATAGATTTTAGAAATTTATTGTGCCATACCAATTTAGTGTATGGATTACACAGTTGTGTGGAAAGCATTTGGAGTATTTACTTACACATATACTGTGAGTAGCTATAGAAGACTCTTAAGGTATCCATTAAAATTATGTATTCCTAATAAAAAAATAAAAATAAAATTATTTGGATAGTGGACCTTGAGGGATATATAAATTAGGAAAACTATTAGCAATTATGTGTGAATTATGTATGAAATATTCCTTAAAAGAAGCTCAGATGAATTTGGAATAAATTCTTTAAAAAAAAAAGAAAAGAAAAGAAAAGAAAAAAGCTTTTTACACTAAGATCAAAAATCTGAAACGGCATTTTATGCAAAGCTTGAAGTGAATTCAGATCCTTTGTTATGGTTCACATATTTCCAGCTTCCCACGTTTAATCATAACAGCCTTCTTGTGTTTTAATTATGATCAGAGTTCTGAAGATGATTCAACCACTTGCACTGACAATTTGACTTGCATTGATCAGAAAAAATCTCCAAGTCTTGATTAACCATTTAACTGACAAATATTCCCTTCCTGAGCATCTCCTTTATGATTTGATAAACTAAGGATGTGCAAACAGTGGATCATATACAAGGAAAAAATGTACAAAGGGTTCAGAACAAGGTATTTTATGGATTGTAAACAGGATTATGTTTTAGTGTGTTAGTATGATCTTAAACCCTCCCCACACAAAAACTAATAAATGGGCTTTGTTCACAGACTTAGGCTGAGATGGGATAAAGCAATAGATACTCTATAACATGCAGGCATCAGACAGTTCTCACAGCATGCCCTAGCTATTGCCCCTGTAAACTCTGTGTGGGGGTTTTAGACATGCTTAGCATTAATTCAGTGGGGAAGAGTAGGCCAACACTGAATATTTTTGAAAACGTCACCCTCTCCGCACCATACAAGTGCACATCTACAAGGTACTGTTTTCTCCGTGAGTGAATTTTTGAGCTCTAGTGAATTCCATACTCAAGCCAGACCATAATCCACCTATTAGGTGTCTAAAGGCAATCCTACCCACACTCCTCAAGTCCAAGAAACCTACCCACCATCCTAAAGGTGGGTAGGTCCTTGCTGTTTGTTTTGACTCAGTCTCAAGGCTAAGTTACAGGCATGCAGCAAATGTTGATGTATTCATTTTTTTTAGGGATTTGAGCAGGTTGGAATCAGTGCAGGGGTGCACGCTCAAGGCCAGAACAAGCTGTCTACTACACATGCAAGCCTGGACGCCCTTACAGCATTTCTCTGTAGCATGCTCAGGAGATATGTGATACTGAGGCATACCCAGAGGTGTCTAAAAAGCACATAGATGCCTAATAGGTTGAACTGAATCTAGTCTTTGGTCTTTGCATTAATTTTTAAAATCATTTAGATCTTCCCAACATTGGTGTGGATTTTTGGGGAACAAACAAGGGTTAAATTTTACCTACATGGTCTAAAATGACAATTAACAAAAGTTCTTTTTTCACTTACACTGGTGTAAAAGATTTCATAAAGCGAGTAGAATTTAGTCCTGAGAAGCTCTCTTCATCACCAGATGAAGAGAACTGTTTGACTTAAAACTAGAAAGAAGAGAACTGTTTGACTGAAAAATAGTGACAGCAACATCCAGGCAGCTTTCCTTGTTTCAAGTTAATTTCTCATCCTGTCACTCGAATTTCAGTTTCAAAAGATCTCAAATTAATTGAAGAGTAAATACAAACAAATATATACACACACACACTCAACAATAAGCAGTAGGTAAATCAAATATTAGAAAAAAAAATAGCAGGTGATTGTGCTTCTCATTTTAATTCAAAGTTTGGTTTAAATTGAACATTAAATTGATCTAAAAATCAATGGTAGAGAAGAAAGTACTTCAACATTTTGTATATTTGTTTGCTATAGGAAGTGAGATTTTCATAAGGATCTTCACCTCCACTGGTCCCTAAACCTTAGTAATATTGAAAAGGAATTTCTGTGTACATTGAGCTTCTATCCTATGTTTACTCATCAGTACAGCAATTTTATGAGTGCCATTAGAAATTGTCCAACAGCCCTAACAGGCAATGTTTTGTGCTCGGTATAAACAGCTGGACATTATGCTGAATTTCCACATTCCCAGGACTCTGGATGTGTAAAATCATAACAATTGAATTGAGTACAGGTCTAAAAATGTTAAGCAACCATGCAGACCTTTGAAAATACAGCTTTAAAAATACACAGAGGAAGGAAATCTAAAATCTGACACCATCCCCAGCAAATAAGTTGTTCAAAATTTAAAACTGAAATAAAAGGGTGCTAAAATTTGCATGGAAATTAGTGTGCAGCAACCTTGTTTGAGATAAGATTAAACCACTGCAACACTGAAATTTATTGTTGATAAGGAAAGCTTAAAAGTGCTACACTATGTGCTGTATTTTGCCTCCCTTTCACTCAGAAAGTGTATTCATTATAATAAATTCACACTTTACTATGTAAAATTCATTCATATAGCCAGAAGCTTATAAAAAGAATATAGACTAAAGAGCAAGTTGCATAATGAGATCTAATCTATGTAAAATAAGTCCCAGAAGAAATGTCCTTTACTTTGATCATATCCCTTGAAACAAGATCCCCCGCTGGAAACCACAATAAAATGAGAGCTTGGGAAAACTCGCCTGGCAAGCAAGTTTGGTTTTTAAAAACAAAAGCTCGCCAAGCCCACAGACCTCATGATCCTAGGCAAGGCTTAATTAAGGTCAATAAAATCTCTCAGACTCCCTGAGGCTTAATAGGAAAATAAAGATTTTGGGGGGGCTCAATGTATACTCTTCATCTCTCTCCACTGCTTCTGTACAGCTGAATCCTCAGCTTGTTGCCTTGTACAGAGCAAGATCCAAAGTCCATTCAGACTGAAATTATGACACCGTGATTGCCTCATTCTGAATATTAGCAGGGGTCTTAGCAGTGATGCTTGCTTTATGTTTGGAGCATTTAACATGGGCTGCTGTCTGATTTATAGGGACAATTTTAGAGACTCTCTTCACTGAGACCCTGATGGGTGAATCGCAACCACTGGGGGAATGTGACACTAAATTATTTTAAAGTTCTTTAGCTATAGCATGAAAGGTGTTATGCAAATATAAATTCACCTTATTATAAACTCCAAACTTGGAAGGACAAATTGTAATGGCCACCAGCTTAAATCACTGGCAAATAGCACCCTGTGTCTCAAAATAAAACCAACGCACACCCGTCTCTTAGGAGGCATTATTTCCTAGCTATTGTACTTTCATCTACAATGTCATAAGACACTTAAAGAGTCATGAAACAAGATATATAAATGGTAGCTTATCAGAGAAATGCTGACAATGAAATAAAGAAATCAAATAATTAATATAGAAATATATTATTTTCTTCTTGACAGTTTGAGAGTGTTATTATACATACACACTTCCATAGCACCCATCAATGTAACTCCCACCAAGATAATCACATGTCTTGGGTGCTCAGTTAGGCAAGAAACTGAAGGGTAGGAGCCTCCACACCCAAGTAGTACAGTTTTTAAAACAACGTGGCCACGTTATTATACTATTGCCCAAAGAACACAGTATAACTAAATTCCTTCATAAAAAAGCAAACGT
This sequence comes from Crocodylus siamensis, assembly GCF_052110815.1. Taxonomy (NCBI): domain Eukaryota; kingdom Metazoa; phylum Chordata; order Crocodylia; family Crocodylidae; genus Crocodylus; species Crocodylus siamensis. The sequence goes on from NC_143397.1 coordinate 216,263,832, forward strand.
AAGTAGTCTCAGATCCTGTGGTTGTTGTCCAATATACGGGAGAGACAGAACCGTCATCAGTCAGTCAGATTGCTCCTTTGGTTCTGATAATTTTGGAATATCTTTGAGTCCTTGACAGTACCAATCATGCCATAGTCTAAGCATTGCATGGGTGAATGAAATCTGCTCTTCACAACGATGCTACCTATTTATCTCTTCTTCTCTCCCTGATACCTCTGTCGAAAAAGCCATTTTACACCACCGTGTGTTACCTTATTGTCCATGTAGAAACTTTCACCTGTCAGGGGAAATTCAGTGGGGCTACCTGCGCATACAGTATTCTGCAACACACTGTCAGGTACAAAATCAGTTCCTTAGTGATAAAACTGAGGACATTATGACTTTAAACAATTGTGATGGACAATGGATGAAGAGCAGGGAGTGGAGGAGATGCCTTTGATGAAGGTGACGGCCTGTGTTCTGGTTTGGCCTTAGAAGTATTTTGGACCAGTATCAATTTATCTTTAACCTTGGTTTAACTTGAAGTAGCTGTTCTCCATCCATCTGGGGAAAGCAAATGGCACTGAGAATCATCAGCATGCTGCTGGCAACAAAAACCATCTCTTCCTAGCATCTGGACAATGTTTTAAATGTACAACCTCTAAGCTTGCTGATGGCTTGCAACAGAGGGGACTTTGTTACCTGAGCACCCAGGGATTTTCAGTTGAAGTTCTGGCTGAGGTATCTAAGGGAACATATGCAACCCTACTAAACTTTAAACAAGATGATCTATCTTACACAGCTTCATGGTCTCAGCCTCATGTAATTCCTCTACGTTTTCTTGTGGTGCAAACAGAGAAAAGTAGATTCACCCCCTTGATGCATTACGGCTGCCCTCTGCATTGGGGGCAGAGAAGGAGGACAAGCAGGAGGAGAAAAACTTCTTTTCCAGTCTTATTTACCACTTGCACACAAAAACAGGAGCAGTATAATCTGGCCATGTATGGAAAAATGCTGAAAACTAATAATTGTCTCAGTATTTCTCTAATAGCTTTTTTCCCCATTTGGTTTCATTTCATATATACCTAAACCTGTTTTTAACTGTTATTATCAAGGCTGAGCTATCAAAAGCTTATCTAATATATGACTTGCTTTAAAGACTTTTAGAAGAATGACTTCTGCATAATAAAACCTCAGGAATACACAAGTGATCTTAACAAATACAGCATGACTGCTGTGTGGTTTCCCATTGCCTTTGTAGTTTCTAAGACACTGTAACATTATTTAATTAGCTAAAATTTCCTCTCTCTTGAGAAATGGAAACTCAATGAAATGTCAACAATGCTGTCAGTCTGCTTCAGGCTAAACTCATTACACAAAGACTCGAGATAAAAATAGTCCAAGACAGACTATTTTGTCGCAATCCATAGGCCCACACATCTTATGCTTCAGAACCCAGATGCAAATTCATGCAAATGCTACATTTTGGGGGTTAATGTTACTGTTAAGTTGCATCAGCTGACTATATTTATGTTTTTTGCAGAATGTTAGGTATAACAAGAAAAACAGCATGTAGACTCCTGACAGTAATTGCTAGCTGATCATAGGCTGTTTACTGAGGGACATTTCTTCATCAGTCAAAGGTTGATGTGACATCTAGATCTTGAAAAACTTCTCTTCTCCCACCCCCACAAGAATGAGAGCTGATACTGCATTTTAAGCAAAACACAATGATGAGCTGAAGAAAAAAATGTTCCACTTTAACTGAATTATAACTGATATTTCAGAATACATGTGCTCATTACTAAGCATAATAAAATTTGGCATTTTCTATTGTCTGAGGGTTTATAAAGGCTAAATTTCTTGATTTATTTAAATAGACAGATAGGAAAGAGCAAACTACAAAAACAAGTGCTATATACTGAAGGCATGTGAATTACCTCCTTCCCAAGGATAATGCAAATTAGAAGTATGTAAAGCTTTGTCTGCACCTGGGATCTTTAATGAGGATAAAGAAAAATCAGACGGAGATTCTCCTGGGAAAAGAGAGGATCGTTATTTGAATAACCTGCAGTGAATTCTAATCAATGCAACGTGACTTTGAAAATGAATGTGGTCTTTCAACCTGCTGTACTCGAGCTGTAATATTAATCATAACTTCATGGTACAGTAAAGCCTATGACAAATGGTTATTCAGTGGACTAATGAAAAGACCAATCATAGTGTTGGGAAGGTAGGGGCCACATATCCAACAATTTTTTTTTATTTGAGAAAGCATTTGGTTAAAAACAATTGATTTCGAAAGTATGCATGAAATGTGATTGTTTTCCTTCAGGAGTGACATGAACAAGCAGTGCCTCATCCTGTTATATGTCTAAGATTATTATTTAGCATTATATTCTACCATAAAATGTAGGCTCATTTTTTTAGACAAGGCTTTTCAGGAAGCATTAGTCATTCACCCACCAATGCTTAAAGCCTGCACACTGTCTCTGAAACACTGAAGGTAATTTCTGTATTCTCTCTATTACATGGCTGTGTTCAAACCTCCTAGAGTTAGAACTACATAAAGCAGAATTCACTGCCTACAATATAGAAAAGCCAGGCTGACTTAAGCACTTAAAATATCTAGAACTATTATTCAGAGTTAAAAAATCAGTAAGGTTTTAAAAAAAATCCCTTTCAACATATTTGCAGCAGAGAAATATGTTAAATCGAAAAACAGATGTTCAAGAATCACATCTATGGGAAGTAAATATTTTATTCAGGAGATAGTTATGTCAATATAAAGGGGTTAACATATCTTGTCATTTGACATGAACTGGGGATGTATATATAATATAGTAAAACTGAACAGGCTGGGCATTATACTGATAAGGTGCATTATGAAGACTGTTTTTCTATTTTTCCCCCATTTTAAAAAATATTACCATCACTATTGATTCTGTGTGAATGAATACATTTAAACCCCAGTCTTGTGAAGAACTTGACACAGGCTGACCATTGTACCCCCACTGAGCCACAGTGGATACAAGGAGTCTGCTTGTAGGCGGCTAGCTACAAGATCAGTGCTGCAGATAATACAATATTAGTATAACCATGTTAATAGATTCACATACATATTAAAGTACAAATATTGCCCTCAGCACCCCTCAGGCAAAAGCTTAACAACAGAGAAGGGCTTTCCAAGGGGCCTTGAAGGTTAAACTCAGGCTCTGTTGGAACAATGAGAAAAGCAAGTCAAAGAGATAAGGGCCTTCCACTCTATATGTCCTGCCACTCATACCTAGATATTCAGATCCAGGAATTGTTAGCTAGAGCCTGTTATATAAATGTTACAGTGACTCAAGGGGAGTCACATAGCTAGTAACCAGTAGCACAAGACAATAATACAATATGATTAATGAAAGGAAGCAAAGGTCATGGGGGAAAGGTATAAGACAGCTAAACATGAGCTCACAGTGCAATGTGGTGGCTTACAGAGCAAATGGGAGCTGTGGGTGTATAAGCAAGGGAATATTGAGTAGATGCAGGTACGTGATATTACTGTTTTATACAGCTTTAGTGACACTTTTACTGGAATGCTATTTCCAGTCATCGAGCACTAGGGCTGTTTGAAACTTTTGCCCCTGATTTGATTTGGCAGAGATTTGGCCCCATTCAGTGGCCGAATCTCCAAATCTGAAACAAATCAAGAGACCCTTTAATCTCTCTGAATTGTATCGGAATCCTCTGAATCGATTTGGAGAGCTTCAGAAAGATCCAGAGATTCAGACATAGACACAGGTTTAAATGTTTTTTCTACATACCTCTAGGTAGCAGGCAGCTCGTGAATGCTGCAGTGCTGGGGTGCATGGAATATCCCGCAGAAGCAGACCCAGAAGTGGACCAGAAGCACTTCCAGTCCACTTCTGGGTTGCCAGGGAGCACACTGCCTCCCCACCACACCCTCCTGGCTCGGCAACTGGTGCCTCCTGAATCTGGGGGTGGCACTTGGGGTCACTCTACAGCCAGGAGGGTGCAGAAGACCCTCTGGCATGCTCCCCAGTGGACTCAGTACTTCTGGTCCATGTCCAGGTTCACCACCGAGCACATGGAGGGGCCCCCCAACACTCCATGCACTGCAGCATAGCAGCTTTCACAAGCCATGCTGGTACCTCGAGGTATGTAGAAAAAACTTTTAAAACCATGTCTAATCAACATCAGATCTTCAAATTTGGATTTGGCTGAATCAAATCAGGGACAGTGATCCAAATCAACTAATCAAATCACTGTCCCTGATTTGGGCTAAATCTGAATCTGAATTGAATAGGGCCCACTTTGCACACCCCTATCGAGCACCTATATGCTCTCAGGTGTGTGTGTAGGGGTGTTAATTAGAGCATTTCTTGGGAGCCACTCTAATTAAAATGCCTGCAGTGTATTCAACATTCCACATTTCAAAATGGTGGGGGAAGGGGGGCACATTAACTAAAGCTCATTCAATGAGCTTTAGTTAAAGCACACCCACCGCCATTTTGTAACACGAGGATGCTAATACATGAGATGCTGCAGCACACTGGAGAGTTCTGATTAGAACGCTTCAGCAGACTTGCCTAACTGAGTCTGCCCAATGCGTTTTAATCAGAATGCATCGGAGCATGTGTAAAAGTGTCCAATGGGATCATGTCCACACTTCAAAAAATATGTCACAACTTGGAAGAGAACAGAAAAAAGCTACCAGAACAGTATGTGGTCTAAAAAAACCTGCCTTGCAGTAAGGGATTAAGGGTACCTTCAGGACCAGACTAGGAAGGGCACCTTCAGGACTAGGAAGGGCACCTAAAGGGAAGGATAGGAAGAAGTTTGATTAAAGTGTGGAAATACCCACATGTGGAGAAAAATTCTTACAGTACTAGTTGTTTAATATAGCAAAGGCACAGGGAGCACCAACAGCTAGAGATATATTTTTTAAAAAGGAGAGGGATTAACCGTCAACAATTTACTCAAGGCCATGGTGGGTTCTCCATTTCATGATGTCTTCTGATCAGGATCAATTGTTTTTCTAAAAGAAAGTGATGGACTTGATATAGGTATCATTCAGTGAAATTCTGTGGACTGTGGTAATGCAGGAGGTCTAATGATCATAACAAACATTGATATGATCATAACAGTCCTTTCTGGACCTGAAATCCATTAATAATTCTGTAATAAAAGGTCTCAAAAGGTTAAACAACCATCATGAAAGCTATGTTTATGAGAAAGGGTTGTAAATCTCATGCCTAAGTTAGTATTCATTTTCACCCTTATGACTGAAGTCCACAAACGGTATCCCCCATGCCTCCCCCTTGTGCTAATCACTTTACAAACACATCATAAACAAAGATGCTTTTGCCCACCAAAGCCTATAAAATGCAACAGATTGTGATGATCTTTGATGAAACACTGTGGGAATCTACTCTGTAATGCACGGAAGTTTATCATGAAACCCTGTAGAGGCAGTCCTCGATTTACAACGTTTCAAGTTACAACGTTTCACACTTACAATGTTTATAAATTGTCACCCTGTTTCAACTTTATGACACCAGTTCAACTTTACAACACTTGATCTGATGCAATGCCATGCCAGTGAACACATTCGCTGCATCGCTCATCTCCCTGGAGAACATCTGTCCAAACTTCCTTGGACACTTTCTTTAAGAAAGCAGACAAGACTCCAGAAAAACCTGCAACCAAGACTCCTGAGAAGACTCCAGCCAAGAATCCTTCAAAAAGTCCAACCAACAACTTTTCAAAAACTCCAGCAAAGTCACCTCATAGAAGTTCTTCCAAATCATTATGATTGCTATTTGAAATATAAATACATTAATGTAGCTATATTACTCATCTATAATTAATCAAGAACAAAATTCTGGGGTATTTTTGATGAAAATAGGGTATCGAGCCTTGGTTCAGGAACAAATCGCCCATTGCTTCTTATGAGAAAATTGGTTCCGAGTTGCAATGCTTTGACTTAAGACACAGTTTTCAGGAACCAATTGTGTCGTAAGCCAAGGACTGCCTGTATTACATTTCTCCAAACCAACCAGAAATCATTTGCAGTAATATCTGGAGGGAAACCCAAACTACATAGCTCTCATTCAAATTCTTGTTTCATAGAATCATAGAAAATTAAGGATGGAAGGGATCTCAGAAGGTTATCTAGTCTACCCTATGCTCAAAGAAAGACCATCCCAAACTACGTCATCTCAGCCAAGACTTTGTCTACCTGGGTCTTAAAAACCCTAAGGATGGAGATTCCACAAACTCTCTGGTTAACCTGCTTCAGTGCTTTACTACCCTTCTTATGGGAAAGTTTTTCCTCATATCTAACCTAAACTTCCCTTGCTGTAACTTAAGACTATTGCTTCTTGTCCTGTCATCTTCCCCCACTGAGAACAGCCTAGCTCTATCCTCTTTGTAATCACCCTGCAAGTAATTGAAGACTGCAATTTAAATCCTCCCACAGACTTCTCTTCACCAGACTAAATAAAGCCCAGTTCCCTCAGCCTCTCCTCAACTCATGTACCCCAGCCCCCTAACCATTTTTCTTGCCTTCCACTGGACTCCTTCCAATTTGTTCATATTTTTTCTATAGTGAGGGGCCCAAAACTGGACACAATACTCCAGATGTGGCCTCACCAGTGCCAAATACAGAAGAAGAATCACGTCCATCAATCTGCTGGCAACAATTCCATTAATTCAGTCCAGTATACTGTTAGCCTTCTCAACAAGGGTGAACTCTCAGCTCATGGACCATTGTAACAACCCGGTCTTTTTCAGCAGAGCTGCTTCTTAGCCAGTCAGCCCCCAAGCTGTACCGATGTATGGGATTTTTCTGTCCTGAGTGCAGGACTTCGTACTTGTCCTTATTGAACATCATGAAATTTCTTTTTCTCAAATCTTCCAATTTGCCTAGGTCTCTCTGAATCCTAGCTCTACCCTCCAGCATATATACTACTCTGTCAAGCTTGGTGTCATTTGCAAACTTGCGGACTGTGCACTCCATCTCATCTTTCAAATCGTCAGTGAAGATGTGAACAAAACCAGCCCAAGGACCTGTGGTCCTGTGGCGCTCACTTGACGTTGACTGTCAACTAGACATTAAACCATTGATTACTACCCTTTGAGCCCCATGATCAACCAGGTACTAATGAAAGGGACACACTGTATAGTCTGAAGCCAATAAAAAAAGGTTATAGCTACATTTTATCAATACCTTTCTGGCACCACAACCCAAACCACCTCACTTGCTCCTTCAGCACCTCAAACGTTGTACCACTGAACAAGAGAAGTGAGTGAAAAACCTGAAAATCTCAGCTGAGGGAATAAGCATTTACTTTGTAAATCCCTTGAAACACTAGAAATCTCCACATAGAAACAATCAACTCATTTAAAAGTATGATTCAGATTCATCCCTTCCATGGTTGAAGAAGAATCAACAAAACACTGTCATCGGTGATATCATGATGCCTCCTGATAAGACTAAAATAACAGACTCCTGGTAAAATAGAAAGGGCTATATAAACCCTTTCTCATTCTCACTGTAGTGGACAGGTGGTAGCCCATATGCAGTTCATGTACTGCAGTGGTACTGTGAGTTTTCTGTTAAGACCTGAAGTTATGCAGTCTCCATGCCACTGCTGTGTTTTATTTTATGTATGGCTACCATTGTATGCTGTGAATTGTTTGGGCCGGTGTCCAGTCACTAATGTACTCTTAAGAACAACAGACCTTGCCTGAAAGGAGCTGATACTAGCAAACAGCTGAGGTGAAGGAGTACTCTGCTTCCACATGCCTTCTGAAGTGGTATGTTGTAATCTTTAAGATATCAAGTCAAAGTGTCTGCCTATCATAGATACAGGCACAGTTAACAAATCAACTCTTCTTTTAGGACAGATTTGACCACTGAGGTTAAGAGGCAGTTCATCAGTGACCTAGAAGCATACAAAGCAAACTTGACTGTTCAAGCAGACAAAGGGAGCCTGAGGATCTCTCTGTGTTTTTAGGGGTTAATTTTATGGCTTTTATAGTCATTCACTAGGCAATTGCCCATCAGGAATAACAAGGGGTGGGGGGGGAGGCATGCGGGGATGGATCCCTGTGCCCCTCCTGTCCAGACCCACTCCTCCTTTACCTCCTGCTGCTTGGGGTCTGGGCCTGCTCCCCCCGCCCCACTGCAGCAGTGGTGGGAGGGGAGGAGTGGGCCCAGGACCAATACAGAAGAGGACCAGGCCCAAAGGTGGGGAGAAGCTGGCCCGCTGCAGCAGGGGCAGCAGTGGGCCTAGGCCAACCCAGCAGTGGCGGGTGAATGGGAGAAGCTTGTTCAGAGCCGATGGGGGAAAGAAGGGGGTTGGGGATGAGTGGGCCTAGGCCCAAGGGGGGAGGAGGCTCACTCCTCCCTCCCCAGCTGCTGCCGCATTGGGCCAGGCCTCTGCTCCCCCCAACTGCTGTTGTGGGTCGGCTTCTCTCCCAGCTTGAGCTTGGTTCTCCAACCCCCTGTGTGGGGCCCAGACCCACTTCTCCTTTCCTCCCCACCACTCATGCTCCACACCTGCCCGCTATTCCCCCAACCTGTGTCAGGCCCGCTCCTCCTCCCACTGCCGCTGCATCATCCCGCATTGGGCCCTCCCCCCCTCCATTCCATCATTGCCACCTGCAAGGAGGAGGGCAGGGTGGGCCAGTCCAGTGCTTCAGGCCTCGCCCCCCCGTTCTGTCCGCTCCATTGCCCCCACCTCCAAGGAGCAGGGCAGGGGGGTAAGGCCAGTTGTATTGGCCTTGTCCCCTATGTTCCCACCATCATGCTGGCACTCCACCGCGCCGTCAGCTGCTGTTCGAACACTTGTTCACATTCTGATTGGCTGTGTGAATAAAGCTTTATGGACAGACACACAGACTTAGGCTTTTATAATATTAGAATACTGATTTATTTTCCTTATCCTGCACTGTTCTGTATGAAAAAAATCCAATTAGATTAAGAGAACAATGTACTAGTTTTAAAACAGTAATAGCTATTTTCTTTTAGGTTGGGCAGTGACATAGAACCCACCTGCGAGCGTGGATGAAGTACCCTCAGTTCTGAGCACAGAGCACAGGAAAAATGTATTTTCAATCGTATATCCCCATCATTCCTTTTTCACTGCAGTGAGATAAACTGGCTTGATTTAAAAAAAAAAAAATTATTCATAAAATAATGAAAACTTTAACCATGACTTCAAATGTGCTCACCCAAAACTTTATTGGGAAGAAAACATAATATTTCACTAAATTAAAATTATGCCCAGCTGCAACCATTCTGTGCCACTCTGTAACAGTTTTGAAGGGCACTGGGTCATTCCACCCATGCATGCAAGGTTTTCTATCCTTGTTTGATTTACTTCTGCATAGCTTTCCTTGCCAGCCAAATCATTTTTATTGAATTATTTTTTCTTCAAGCACCGTACAGCCTTTCCCTCCTCCTCCATCCCCCCAAAATCCCCCAAAACATTTACGTTATCTCTAGATTCATTTATTAACATGTAGAACCTGGTTTAATTGGGGAAAGGATTCACCAGTGGTCTCAAAGTAATCTATATATTTTTATTTTGCACCCTCATGTCCTCAGGAACATTAGACTTGCATAATGGATCGGGCTAGTTATACTTCTAGTATGGCATCCTGTACCCACCAGCACTGGTTTCTTTCATCCCTAATAAATTCTACAGGAATTTTCCATATGGAATTTCTTTTCAAAGTCTTTTCAGGTATCCAGCAGTACATTTACCCCAGCTGAAGCTTTTCTTGCCTTTAGCAGCTCTAGGTTAAAGAATACAGAACCACTGAAATTCATTTTACTTCAATTTACTCCAAATGCAAGACTAATAGGGTGAAATTTTGATCCCCATGGAAGCTACTGGAAGCTTTTATTTATGAGTTCAATGATATCAAGATTTTATCCATAGATTCTCCCATTCAGCTTTCACATCACTCAAACTCTACAGCAGTTGATAGAGTTTACTAGCATAAGGAGGAGCAGAATTGGGCCTGCAGAGCCATAAGACTAGACAGGAAAGAGACCTCAGATTATCTGCTTCATCCATCTGCTAGTAAGATATATACATACACACTATTGCTTTTTCCATAATGATTTAAATTCCTTGACAATGGGTCCTGTCTCTGGGTGTGTGCTTAACTGCTTCCACAACACTTCCAGGAACATTGCTCTTGAACCCATCCTGTTCATGTAGTCATGTTTTGTATGCCAAACATGGAAATGAGATGGCAAAGCCAAAAAGGGGCCACTTTGTGCTGCCAACTTCAAGCTAAATGCACAAACAGAAATATCAGACCCCAAAGAAGCATGGACACCAAACACATATATATAAGTGTATTCAGCCTTCACACCAGTGTGAAAAAGGAGTGAATTTATCATGTACAGCCTTATACCAGTGTAAGACTTTGAAATCCAGTGGAGGGGTTAACTGGATGTAGGTACTGTCTGCCTACAATTTAACTTGCAGCTCAATGCAAACAGGCTATTACCCACTAGGTTATTACCTAGTGGTAAAGTGCTGCTACAGCATCTATGCTGAGCTACCCCCAGGTAGCTGTTCATCTGTATGGTGCACATCCTGGTGTAATTTGAATCAGATAAAAAACCTGAGCTAAGTTATAAGTGTAAGCAAGTCATCTGTTCAAACCTCTTGTGGCCTGGGTGTAAACCTAAAGTAACTTGAATGACTTCAGTAGGATTACTCTTGATTTATACAAGGGGAGCTGAAGCCAGAAGCTGACTCATCATTTAAGTAAAAAAATATTAAAATGGTGGAAGCTATTATCTCCATATGACAGGGTTTTTCTATATATACATACAATACCTGTAAAAATACTATGGTGACATGAATTATTTTCTAAAGGTAAATGTGACACATTTTTCCTGATAACCGTAATCACCTCCAATGTTCCCTATAAAGTACAGGACAAGGGATAAAATCCTGCTTGTCCTTTGACTGGCCTATAGCCCCATTTATTTTAATGAAAAACTTGTTTGAATAAAGCAAGCAGGAGTTGGTCCTAGTTTTCACTTTCGTCACTCCCCAGACTTAAACGGAACCAACTCACCATGGACACTAACATAAGATCAAATTTAATCCTCAAGATTTGGAATGAGACAAACTGTTTGGGGCATGAACCCCATCCCATCAAAACCCACAAAGCTCCCACTGAAGCTATGTGAGCAGATGTGACATTAGACTTCTCAAAATTCATTCTTATATCTTTGTAGGCAATTTTTGCTTTTATCTCAGATTTTTGGCATTGTTGTCTATCACTTTGATGTCTGAGCACGTTCCAGATAAAATAGATCCGTATTTGTCAAGTCCCTAGTGGACTTCCTGGAGCTTCTGGCTCTTCTCCCCTTTTGGGTTAATTTAATCAAGGATTTTTTTTAAAGGGATAATTAGATTTTTACAACTTTATTCAGAGGTAAATTTTTAAACCCATTTCCACATTGAAGAAATTTGGAAAGTGCCCAAAATTCTCTTTCAAGTAATATCATCATAATAATATCCTCATGTATCTGAGATTTAACATTTCAGATTCTTTGCTCTCCACCTTTTATTGTTCCTATTTACAGTGCACCTGAAACACATTGTATAATTGGCAGGGAGCCCAGATTTTCCATTTAAGAACAGTTTGATGATTTCACTTTTTCTTCTTCCTTTTTTTTCTGAAAACAGCAGGTGCTCTACATTGTAAACAATGCCAGTCGCCATAATATTATTAGCTTTTGCATTTTTATTACATTTTTGCCTCCCTACATATTTTAAACTTCATTGCAAGGCATTTTTGGCACCCGCTCAGAAAGCTTCTTATTTCATAAGGAAGAAGGATACCAGTGAACACAGTGCACTGTTGTCATTTATAATTAGAAAGCATAAGATTTACTTAATCATAAAACCACCCAATATTTGCAGGTTTGTTTCTCATTTTCTGCGCACCACATCCACATCTGTCCCATGTAGTATATTAATTCCCTTTTCTGTCCTATGGATTTTTTCAAATATTTAACCCTTTTATATTCAAGACACCAAAGTCATCATTTTGCATATTACTTTGTTCTGTCCGTTATCTTGCATTAGATCCTACAAATTAAATTTCAAATATCTTATAGTTTGATAGATAAGTAGCCAGGGCTAACATATCTTAGTCTATCTACTGTCTCTCTCATTGTTTAGTGGGTTATATTTCATTGGTTATTATAAATGTGTGCAAACAAATGGAGTTCAAAAGCACTGCATCAGACATTCAATTAAAGAGAAATCTTAAAGGAAATTAACACAGGAAGGAGCAGCTGAAATCCAAACACCAGAGGCAATAACATCTTCTGTGCAGATCTAAAAGAAATGTATATGTTTAAATTATTTTGAAACAGAGAAGATATCACTTGAAAAAATTATTCAGGCAAACATCATGTGCAATAAATATTTATTGATAGAATTATTTGTAGGTTTCAATGAAATCTTCATTAGCAAACAAAGAAAACATAAGTCAAGCTATTTTCATGTTTATACAGCTAGGATGTCTTTTGCTAAACTGCTTTTTGAGCTACATTTTTTTCCGATCAATTCAATAAGTGAAAGCCCAGCAGAGAACAGATGCAATATAAGAGCAATAAAGGGAAGTAAAAAAAAATTAAAAATCCTTTGTTCTCCCTGCAGTACACCCGTAAATCTATTAGTGTTATTTTCCTTTCTTCTCTTTTTTGCATCCCAAGCCAGATCTCAAGTTCTCTGAAGCAATCCTTAATCAAGCTCCCCAAAGGCCTACGACTGCATGCAGCAATTTCTCCCCTGCTCTCAGCACAGATGTTTCGAGCACATTCCATTACACCTACATGCCATTACAGCTAATGGCTTATTCTGATGAAGAAAGCTGCTTTCTGCTCAGTGCAGCAAAGGGGAAAATAGCCTCCTGTACAGTTCGTACACTGCAACAATGAAATGTGGGGGCAGGTGGTACAACAGAACTCTCTAATGTTAATTACATACTGTATTACCCCCAAATTTGGCTGGTCATTAATTATGCTAATTTACCTTCCTGAAAATTAGCACCATTCATGTGAACATTTGAGCAGTTTATAACAAAATGAACTGTGTCATAGTGGTTTGTAAACCTAAATCTTTTGAACCATCCAAATCTAAAACGGTAATGGTTATATTATTCTGTGTGGGGCAAAGGTTAAGCCACCAAATAAGGTATAGGTACATGAGGGTTCTGCTTCCCACTCGTATGCAACATGACCTTGGAAAACTGATACACTACACCTCAGTTTCCTATTGTGGAAAGCAGCTACATTTATTAGGGCTTACACAGTACTTGTTTGGTGCTTTGGAAAGGTACTTCATAAATGCAAGTATTATTCTTACTACTCTCAGCTTCAAATATTTGCATAATCTGGAGGTAAGTATATTGACATTCCTGGGAGACACTAGATGTTGCTTTGGACAATATATTTTAATTTTCTTAAACTTTTCAGTTAAAAATATTTTTTGGAATACAAAAGCAAAACCACTCTATTGTGTAAAAACACAAATATGCCTTGTGCATTGCTAGAAGGGCTTATCCTCAAGTCTGGCAGCAAATACTCATCATATAAACTTGTGCAGCCAAGAATTGTAGTGCTTTTTCTGTATGTATTTAGATTGTATTAAGTCTCAGTAAACAGTTATGCAGTATATTCAAGTGTGCCTACATTTATAGATTGATTTTTTAAATTTAATTCTCCATAAAAAATTAATCTCTTTCTTCTTCCAACAAAATGTACAGTTTTACCTATTGATTATATGGCCTAATAAAGTATGATATCTGATTTAGATTCAACTTGTTCTCCTATGAATTAAATACATTAAATCTCATTTTACTCGTGTTGAAATTGATTGAGTTTCAGAGTTAAACAAAATATCTTCTCTATGTTGTGAGCAGTCTCCATTTCTTCCTCAAGGCTGCTGTTTTCTTCCATCCATCTCCAAGAAGCCATCATCATATTAACATAGATGACAATCTGGCAAGGAGGTGCTGATCAAAGATAAATTTCACACTCGCACTTCGCATTTTCTAATTACACCATCTGTGTCAGACTCTTTCGTGGCAGTTCTGCCCAATCTGTCAAATCCTGCATGCCTATGGGAATGCAGAGGAGCTGAGAAAATCGCCTCCATTTCCCCCACCAGCCGATCCATCACCCCAATCGGAGCTGGGTGGATATATTAGTCTAATTGGTACTGGAATGAAGGTTCCAGGCTGCATATAAGATGAGGTGTTTGGGGGATGGAAGACATGAGATTTACAGTTTGAATCATATTACAAGGCTTGCCCCAGCTTGTTTCATAGAAAGCTGAGAGCAAGCCATGCGTGCAATATCAGCATGTGGGAAAAAGAAAGGAAGAAAGAAACAAGGAATAGTTAAAAAAAAGAATCATGAATGAGAAGGTGTCTCCTCTGATTTCTCTCTGTTCCTTTCAGACACATTAGCCGTAAATGATTGTGAATAGGCAATGATGAAAAGAGGTCACTTTTGCATTAAAATGTTATAAAAAGTAAGTATAAGGAGCTAAATATCATGACACAGCAGAGATGGACTGATCTAGTTTGATCAAGTCTTGATCAGCTAAAAGCTGTAGCCCTATTGAAATGAGACAAATTAGTCCTTTCACACTAAAAGTACATCACCTCCTATACAGGATGCAGCAGATTAAAACACAGATGGTGCAAGGCAGCAGATTCTTAGCTTTTTCAATATGGCTGATATTTAAAATCACTATTCAATTTGAAGGATCAAATTTTCAAAGGGGCTTATTATTTTTGCATAAGCAACTTTGTGCCTCCATGAGTTTGTGTGCAGACACTGTGGCTGCACACCCACTAGTTGACTTTAAAAGTGCAAAGTGCGTTGCACTTGTTCTATGGGCAAATTGGAATGGGCCTCTCTTTTGTATGTCCCACTGTCATTTGGCCCACACTCTATCCCCGAGTGACTACATGAGAAACATTGAGCTTGTAGTAGAAAATTTGGCCCCTGAGTGGGTGCTTTTATGACCTCCATTATTTTAGTATCTGAATACTTCACAAACTTTAATAAATCTAACTTCACGGTGTTCCTTTACTCATATCTCCTTTAACAGTTAGATAACAGGGATGGGACAACTTGTTCAAGTTCACACAGGACATCTGTGGCCAAGCTTGGGTATGAACCCTTCTCTCCTGAGTTCCTAAGTAATGCCTTCACCAAAAAATGATAAGGTCTAAGGGCTATTAATGTTTTCACTATAGTTTAAGAAAGATAAACAGTTATTAATCAGTTTCAAAAGTTCAGAGTGACTTTAGCCTATTTTATACATTTTACTAACATGGCACATTAAGTTGAGCATTGATTTGCAACTAATGCAAGGTTCAACAAAAAGGATTACAAAGTGCAGTTGACATCAGTAGTGGGCCAAACTTATGCCTAATGCAACAGGCCTGTGGGTCTGCTGTGTCCAGAAAGTTACACTGCTTGAGTATTATACTTTTCTCCACTCATTTTGAAAGCAGGTCAGAGTGTTAAAAGAGCTATTCAAATATTCATAAAGGACAAAAGACAAATATTTGGCAACTCCCAGCATTTCAATGCTAAATCATTTAGTAAACACAGGCTAACAGCATTAACAGAAGATCAGACAAAATTGTCCAGTGCCATTCAGAGCTAGGTCAGCTGAGAGCAAACTTAATGATGTAAATCAAGCTTTTACTGTCACATATTTGACTGAACTTTTGTCTCTACTTGAACTCTTGAATTTTTCCCTTTCAAAGAAAGGTACAAGACAGCCTTGAGAAGGAATTTGTCAGAAAGACTCCATTTCAGAGGTACAATCAATGAGAAGCAATTATCTCAGATATATTTTAGCTTTTTATAGACAAAGACCTTTGTCTGGGTGGGGGGAAGAGGGTGCTGCATAATATAATGTGGCTGATGTGTCTGTATATGCTGCTTCCTTGTATATTTTAATTATACCTGCATTTTTCTTCAAAGGGTTACAAACAGAATTTCAATTACAAGCTGAATGTCAAAGCTGAACAAATGTCATAAGGTACATTCCCCATTACATAAACTTTAGTGAGCTGGGCGTTGAGCAGAGGTTGATGGGTGCGGAGAGCAGAATCTATAACCTGACAAAACACATTTTGGGGGAGAAGGGGAGCTCTGAAGTCCTCTCTCACTTATACTGAGTGACTGCAACCTCTGGAACTCTAGTTTGCAATGATCTGTGGACAATGACTATGCTTCACTGCAAATCTGGTGATCTGGCCATGCCCTACCACTACAAGCTGCTAGTTCAGTTTCCATTGCCCCAACTCCATCTTTCAGCATGAGGTCCACAGTCACTGGTCTGCACTCCTCATCCCCACTGTGTCAATAGTATGATAAGACTACTAACTAGATGGTCTCAAAAAACCTCTAATGATTTAATTTCAGTTCTTTGCGTTACCATTTCTAGCTAGTTTCTTCCAGCCAGTTTCTATTTCTTTTGTTTTATTCAGTGGGATGAATGATTTAACAGTAGAAATAGAAGCTAAGTAGATATACAAAGGTGAAATGGTTTGACTTTGCCATCAAAAGCAGTACTTTTATGACACATTCATGTCACACAGACCCCAGTACTGCAGTGAGTACCACTGAAAATGTCACAAAAGTAGATACCATCTTAGCATTTTTCTTTAGAACTATAAGAGTCCATATGAATTTAGGGGCATTCAGGCACTGACCTGATTGATGACAACGTACCTGAAGTATAACTTAGTACTTGCTAAATGAGGATACATGGAGGAGATTTGTATTTTGTAATGGTTTGCACAGAGAACTAGAAAACTATAATCACTATGGATCATAAACATTATACTCATGATGCTAAGCTCTACCTTTGCACACAAAGTAAGCAGAGGAACTTTATATAACCAGGTTGCCTCTGGCGGAGGATCGTGGTAATAGAGCTGATGATGTGCATCCTCCAGCCTTAAGCCACAATATTACACTTGCAAAGAAAGAGAAATGAGCACCATGGTAAATATGTGACCATTAGTAAAGCTGTGAAGAGAGATAATAAAGTTCTTTGATCCTCCCATTTTTTTGACAAGGAGACCAGTCAGAATCTGGCTACAGTGATAATTCAAGTGAAAAAATCTAAATATTAGATACACATGCCCATCTTACAATATAAGATAGACACAAAGGGAAGGATCTGTCTACCTGCTGTTTGGGTCTTGGAAGGTCTCAACCCAATATTTATAAAACAGAAATAGGAAGAAATACCCTCATTAGGAAAGTGTTTTCATAATTTTGTGGAAATGTCCTAATATGAGAACAGATATCAGAAGATGGATACAAAAAGTATTTCATAGTTTCATAGATTGTAGGGTTGGAAGGGACCTGAGCAGATCATCGAGTCTGACCTCCTGCCTTGGCAGGAAAGAATACTGGGGTCAAATGACCCCAGCAAGCTGTTCATCTAGCCTCCTCTTAAATACCTGCAAGGTAGGTGCCAGCACCACTTCTCTTGGAAGTTGGTTCCAGATCTTAGCTGCCCTGACCGTGAAGTAGTGCCGCCTGAAATCTACCCTCTGCCAGCTTGTGACCGTTATTCCTAGTCACTCCTGGTAGTGCTTGGGGGAACAGGGACTCCCCCAGTGCCTGCTGGTCCCCTCTGACTAGTTTGCCACTAGATCCCCCCTCAGCCTTCTCTTGTGGAGGCTGAACAGGTTCAGATCCCTTAGCCTCTCCTTGTAGGGTCTGCCCTGCTGCCCCCTGATCATGCGAGTGGCCCTCCTCTGGACCCTCTCCATGTTGTCACATCCCTCTTGAAGCACAGTGCCCAGAACTAGATGCAGTAGTCCAGCTGTGGCCTGACCAGTGTCACATAGAGGGGGAGGATCACCTCCTTGGATCTGCTTGAGATGCATCTGTGGATGCATGACAAAGTGTGGTTGGCCTTCCTGACTGCATCCCCACACTACTGGCTCATGTTCATCTTGGCATCAGTGATGATGCCAGAGCCCCTGCCCAGGGGGTGCAGCCTTCCTGGGGCTTGTCTGAGGCCTCCACCCAGACAGAGCCCACGGAGGGGGCTGGCATCCCCCCACCCCCTGGCCTGTGGGAGTTGCCCAGCAAGTCCTGTGGTGGCAGGGATTGGGGACCCCCACACCTGTCCTGCAGGAACCTGCCTTAGGGTCCTGGAGGTGCATGTGAGGGAGCTCTAGGAGGAGGTTAGCAGGCTGAGGGGAATCAGGGAGGCAGAGGAAGAAATTGACAGCTATTTTCTTTCCCTGCAGGGCCACACACCCAAGGAAGAAGCACCTCGGGAAGTGCCCTCCACTGCAGAGTGGCAGACGGTCACCTCCAGAACCAGGGTTGCTCATAACACAGCAGTACCAATTCCTCCAGTCTGGCTGGAGAACAGGTATGAGGCCCTGGCAACTCTGGAGGAGAAGGAAGGAGAGGAGGAAACTGGGAAGGAGGCAACTCCACGCTCTCCATGTTCCAAACAGGCCAAAGGAGATAAGCAGGCCAAGAGGAAAAAGCGTTGAGTGATTGCCATAGGCAACTCCATCCTGAGAGGTACAGAGGACCCCATCTGTCACCAGGACCCCTCGACACACGAGGTCTACTGCCTACCTGGAGCAAAGATTCAGGACATGAAGGGGATGATCCAAGCCATGATCCAGCCCACCGAATACTACCCCATGGTCCTAATCCATGTGGGTACTAATGATGCAGCCAGAAGCCCTGATTGCCTGATGGTGGACTACCATGCTCTGGGGTGCGTGCTAAAGGAGATAGGCACACAGTTGGTTTTCTCCTCTATCCTATCAGTGAGTGGATGTGGAAGACGACATGCAATGTGCATTGCGGAGACCAACTGGCGGCTTTGGGAATGGTGTCTCGAGGCAGGCTTTGGTTTCCTCGACAATAACCAGCACATCAAGACAAGAGACATGCTCAGGAGATGAGCTCCACCTTTCCCCTAAAGATAAGCATGTGTTTTCTTCTCCGTTGATGGATCTCCTCCAGTGGGCTTTAAACTAGGCTTGTTGGGGGAAGGGGAAGACGAGGGTGAAGGAAACATCAGACTGCCAGACCAAGCAACACCCACAAGTACAGCCCAGCCTAGACTGACAAGCAGAACATATACACAGGTAAGTGACAGGGGCCACAGTAATGCTGAAAGTAGGGGGCCAGTGCACACATCCACAGGAGGCCTCAAATGCTTCTACACAAACACTCATAGTATGGGAAACAAGCAGGAGGAACTTATCCTCCTGCTAGCTACACATAGTGGGGCTCATTGAAATGTGGTGGGACCCAACACATGACTGGGCAGTGAATGTCAAGGGCTATAGGCTGTCCAGGAGAGATAGGATAGGAAGAAAAGGTGGGGGTGTGGCACTCTATATTGAGGAGGAATACACATCCTCGTCAATTAGCAAAGAATCAGAGGAGAGGCACTCTGAAGTGCCTTGGGTTAGAATACAAGGCAGTCGAGGGGAAAGAGACTTAACGGTGGGGGTCTACTACAGACCTCCCAACCAAGGGGAAGAGCTCAACCAGGAATTCTTAAGTCAGCTCATGGAGGTAGTGAAGTCAAAGAATGTGGTCGTCATGGGGGACCTGAACTTTCTGGACATCTGCTGGGAAGAGCAGTCAGCCAGGTCTGACTGCTCATGTAGGTTCCTAGCCAGAATGCAGAACCTCCATCTAACCCAGGAGGTGCACAGCCCCACCAGGAGAAAAGCCCTGTTTGACCTTGTGCTGGTCACAGGAGATGACCTGGTGAGGGGGCTGCAGGTGCTCGACCACCTGGGCGACAGTGATCATCGCCTGCTGGAATTCACCATCCAGCGCAAGGTGGCAAAGCCCTACAGCAAAGCAGCAGCCCTAGATTTCAGGAGGGTGGACTACAATGAGCTAAGGAGAATAGTCGGGGAAGCACTGAGGTCCCGGAGGGGAGGGAAGCCAGGTGTCCAAGGAGAGTGGTCGCTCCTTAAGGAGACGATCCTCCAAGCCCAAAGGGAGGTAATCCCAATACGGATCAAAGGGAGCAGGAGGGCACAAAAGCCCCCATGGCTCACCAAAAGCATCCGGGAATGTCTCCTAGCAAAAAGGGAGGCATACACCCAAAGGAAGGGCCATCACCAGGGAGGACTATATTGCGGGTGCTCGGGGATGCAGGGGGGCAGTCAGGAAGGCCAAGGCGGAGATGGAACTGAAACTAGCTTCCCGGCTCAAGGACAACAAGAAGTCCTTTTTTAACTACACAGGGGATAAAAAGAAGGTTCCAGGTAATGTGGGGCCCCTGCAGAACACCTTAGGAAATTTGGTTGTCACACCAGATGACAAAGCCAACATATTTAACAATTTCTTTGCCTCCATTTTCCTGAGCAGGGATCGGAACAGTCGCCCCCCCCACTGGGCCCCCCTAAGACCTCTGGGGAGGCGCACCTAGGCCAAGGGTTAGTGAGGAACTAGTTAGGGAACTTCTGGAAGGACTGGATGTATTCAAATCAGCTGGCCTGGACCTTCTCCACCCTAGAGTACTGAGGGAATTGGCTGAGGCCATTGCAAGACCCCTGGCATGGCTTTACGAGCACTCATGGTGATCTGGTGTGATGCCAGAAGACTGGAAGAGGGCCAATGTGGTTCCCATCTTCAAAAAGGGGAGGAAGGAGGGCCCAGGAAACTATAGGCCTGTTAGTCTTACCTTGATCCTGGGGAAGCTTTTTGAGAGAATTATCCTGGCGCATATCCACGAGGGGCCAGCAGGGGAGATTATGCTTAGGGGCAACCAACACAGGTTCATCAGAGGCAGGTCCTGTCAGACCAGCCTGGTGGCCTTCTATGACCAGATCACAAAATCCTTAGATGCAGGGGTAGCAGTGGACATAGTCTTAGTGGACATCCATAAGAACTACTTCATAGTCAGGGTGGCTAGGATCTGGAACCAACTTCCAAGGGAAGTGGTGCTGGCTCCTACCCTGGGGGTCTTTAAGAGGAGGCTTGATGCCTACCTAGCTGGGATCATTTGAGCCCAGTTTTTTCTCCTGCCCAGGCCAGAGGGCGGACTTGAAGATCTACAAGGTCCCTTCCAACCCTACTTCTATGATTCTATGATCCCATTCGAGCATGACTTTTGTTGTGATGTGCGGGTCATTGTTGAAGAAACCAAATCCCGCCTCGAGACACCATTCCCAAAGCCGCCAGTTGGTCTCTACAATGCACGTCACATGCCGTCTTCCATGTTTGCTCACTGGTAGGACAGAAGAGAAAACCACCTGTGCACCCATCTCCTTCAGCCCCCCAGAGCGTGGTAGTCTGCCATCAGGCAATCAGGGCTTCTCCTGGCCGCATCATTATTACCCATATTGATTAGGACCACAGGGTAGTAATCGGTGGGCTGGATGACCCCGGGCCTTGCTGGGCAACTCCCACAGGTCAGGGGGTTGGGGGACACCAGCCCCCCCATGGGCTCTGTCTGGGTGGAGGCCTCAGACAAGCCCTGGGTAGGCAGCACCCCCCATAGGCAGGGAGTTGCTGCTTGTTTATGGCTTAGTGCAATGCCTTCACCCTGCCCTAGCAGGAGTCTCCCTCCTGGCCCTTCCTGCTCGGCCACCAGTGCCAACGCCAACGCAAATACTGGCGCGCTCTTACAAAGCATGCCTGTTTGTGTGCTCTGTTCACTTTGCTCCCTACCTGCTCAGCTAAAAGGGATCCAGGGGGCTTCCCCTCTGGATCCAGCTCAGCTGCGTCCGGTCCCTCTGCCCACTTACCTTAGGGGGATCAGCTACTGTTGCCCCCGCTGCTGGCTTCACTGCTGCTGCCTCCGCCTCCGCTTCAGGTCAGGTAAGGGGGCACACGTGCATGCGGGACACACGTGTGCCTGGATCCCTCCTCTCCTCCCTGCTCCTGCCTCCCGAGTCCACATTTCATGGATGTAATTCCAAACCCTTAATGAGATTTGGAAAATGTACTTATTTACTGACATTAAGATGAAGTTTTATGCTGGAAATTGCAAAATACATCCAGTCTTCCTGTGAATTCTAAACAGATTTGTTGGCATTAGAAAGAGAAAGCCAATTTCACTTTTTTCTACTTGTACTGGCCCTGCATAGTCAATCTACCTAAGAAGCAGAGAGAGAGAGAGAATCTTTTTCTTCTCCTGCATTTTCTACAAGATTATTTACCAAATTCCAATTGCTTACACCTGTGCCAGTCCAGGAAAGTCTAGGTTTGTATAGGTGTTATTAAGGGCATTTATCTGGAGACAATAGGGCTGCACAAGTATTAATGAGATAATTGGGTTTGAGGAACCTTTATTACAGGTGATGATACATAAGAGAGAACAGAACCTTGCAATTAGAAACATTTCTCTACATGTGTAAACTGAGTGTATTTGAAATGGATATCAGTCAGTCACAGTAAGGATGGATCCACACTATGCAATTTTTAGAGTCACTTTTCAGAGTAGGACTATGCTTTAAACAACGACAGATGTTTCTTTAGGTTTTGTATGACCACAGCCAGTAAACGTATATCATTACTATGATTACATAAACAAATACCTACTATACAAATATGGTTCAGAAGTGTAAAATAATTAAGGAAAATGGAAAGCTGTACTGCCTATATTAAATTAAGAACTGAATTATTAACGAAAAGATAAGCTAGCTGTAACAAACTGATATAAACCATTGCTTTCTATAACTTGCCTGATAATAGCCTGTATACATATTGCAAGCTTCAGAAGAGCACGTATACTTACAAACATTCAGGCACTAAACAGGGTTGTTGGCAATGTACAACTGCATTATCATTGTGGGGAAGCAAGACTGAGATGGAGCAGTCAATCACCTTCTGTGATGTTAGCAGAGCCACATCATCTCAAAAAGAGAAAAAAAATCCGTGCTCCATTATGCTGGGCATAAAAGAGATCCAAAGGGACAGTGTCTGCTCCTCTCACCACTGAGATGCAGCTCTCTGGACCAACAAAATGGCAGGGGGACTAGCTCTATGTCTCTTTCCTTTGTATATTGCATAATACTTTATTTTCCAGTACAGCTTGTTTAGGCTCTTGTTACAATACTGAGTGTGCACATCTGAGAAATCACGAGCTTGCATAAGATACTTCTCAGTTCAACAGAACAGTCTGGGACCTTCACTCAGCACAAACTGTTCCAACATCATCAGGGAATTTTAGATACAGCTAAAATTTAGAAATAATAATACCCCTCCCTGGCCAAGCTCAAACCAGTTGCATGACAGTTAACATTTACTACCACACAATCTATGTTTTTTGTGAGCTCTGTGTCTTGTTATCATTAGGCAGTAAAACCTAAAAATAACTAATTATGTCACAATCACACAACCAATCCAAGTAATTGTGCATTCTTATTTAGTAATAATTCTTATGTATAAATATTTCAAGAATGGAGGTTATTTTTTAATTATGATGTGCTAAAACTCTAAGTGTAATATTTACATGTATAAATTAACATTTGGGACAAGAATTTAGTAAGCCATCCCTCTTAGATAAAGAGCTCTCAACAGAGGATTGTACCTTCATTTCCACTGTTTTGTAAGCTAAGTAAGTGGAAACTTCTCTGGCAGTTTTGTCTTGTCTTGTTCACAGTCAAAACCTTAAATTAAACTTGCTATTTCACTTAGGGTAGTAATGGGCAACCCTGAAGAAGTTCAGCAGTGCGGTTAGGTTTGGATAAGTATAAAAAAATTACAGATGCAAAGCTTATGCAAGCTATCAAGCCATGGGAAGAACCAGTTTTTTACCTTCCATTTGTTTTATGTTGTGAATCCAGTTACTTTAAGAAAGTTATTCCTGCTTTCTGCCTGTGATCAGAATCATGCCATGTATCTACACAACTGGACTGGAACTCTAGGCCTCTCAAAGCTTCTAATTTTCATGATGATGTTTTATGGGAGGTAATGTTCAGGGACAACCAACATAGGTTCCTTGTGGGCAGATCCTGACTGACTAACTTTGTTTCCTTTTATGACAAGGTCACATAGTGCTTGGATCTGGGTGCTGAGAAGGATGTCATCTACCCGGACTTCAAGATGGCCTTTGACACTGTTTCTCATTCCATGCTCATGAAACAACTAGGTGACTGTGGCACTGACGTCTACACAGTCAGATGAGTGGCAAATTGGCTTGATGGTTGCAACTAGAGAGTGGTAGTGGATGGGTCATTTTCGACCTGGAGGGATGTGGGCAGTGGAGTTCCCCAGGGCTTGGTCTTCAGGCCTGTGCTATTCAACATCTTTATCAGTGACTTGGAGGTGGGCGTGGAAAGCACGCTGTCCAAATTTGCTGATGACACAAAGATGTGGGGAGAAATGGGCACACTGGAGGGGAGGGACCAACTAGATCTAGACAGGTTATAGAGGTGGGCAGATGAGAATAGAATGGAAATCAATGCAGACAAGTGCATCTGCATCTAGGGAGAAGAACCAGCAACACACCTATAGGTTGGGGAACACCCTTCTCAACAACACAGTGGCTGAAAGGGATCTTTGAGTCATTGTTGACTCCAGGATGGACATGAGCCACCAATGCAAGGAAGCTGTCAGTAAGGATAACCACACCTTGTTGTGCATCTACTGGTGCATCACAAGCAGGTTCAGGGAGGTTATCCTTCCCCTCTATGCAGCGCTAGTCAGGCTCTAATTGGAGCACTGCATCCAGTTTTTGGTGCCACACTTCAAGAGGGATTTAGCTAACTTTGAGAGGGTCCAGAGGAGGGCCACTCGCATGGTCAAGGGGCAACAGGCCAAGACCTATGATGATGACTAAAGGTCCTGAATCTATTCAGCCTCCACAAGAGAAGAGTGAGAGGGGATCTGGTGGCCATCTATAAACTCACCAGGGGGGACCAGTGGAAAATAGGTGAGGCTCTGTTCCCCTGCACACCACCTAGGATAACAAGGAATAATGGCCACATATTTATTGAAAGCAGGTTCAGGCTTGATATCAGGAGGCATTACTTTATGGTTACGGCTGCCTGGCTCTGGAATGTGCTCCCAAGGGAGGTGGTGCTCTTCCCTACCTTGGGGGTCTTCAAGATGAGGCTGGATAGATATCTGGCTGGGCTATTATGATCCCAGCACTTGCTCCTGCCCAGGGCATGGGGCTGGACTTAATGATCTGTGCAGGTTCCTTCCAACCCTAGAAACTATGATTCTGTGTAGGTAAGACGTAATGAAAAAAGCATCCTGATTTACAAATATTTTGATAGTGCTGCTTCTGGCCTCAGCAAGAAAAATAAAAGTCTAGACATATGCCAAAATTCAGCTTAAGTTAGGCTGAAGTTTGATGTAAAAAAGAATGTCTTTATTTTGAGCTTTTCTGTCCCTAAACAGGCAAAGCTCAAGCTGAAACTAAAGACTGTGCCATTTTCTGAGCAAGTTTACTGAGTCCCAATTCATTTATCCAAATGGTAGTGTTTCATTTAAGTCACGGGTATCAAACTCATCCAGCTTGGGCCTGGGGCTGGTCTGTAGGTCAGATCAGGACCAAAAATTGGCTCTACATGCCAGAGTCAGCCCACAAGGATGGTCTGGTCCAGGTACCACATACAGCACATGCCCTGGACCAGCATTATGTGGTGCTTACTTCAGCCCTTTGTTCCACTTGCAGCATGTGCCAGCCCCAGCTCCATGGGTGGAATGTGGCATGTCGGATCAGTCTGGAGGGCACGCGATAACTAGTGTGCAGGGCCTGAACAGAATGCATGCTGCATGCAACACCCACACCAGACCAGCCGTACACACTGGATCTGGCACAGAGGGCCAGTCTGTGGGCCCAATACAGACCAGCTCTTGATCTAGTATGCAGGGTTGGCCTGGTGCAGGTGTTCCACGCACTGGTTCCATGCACTGCCAGTACCATGTGCTGACTCCAATCCCCAAGCTATGTGCAACCTGTGTCAGACAGACTGCATAGCATATGCAATGTGCAAAGCTGGGGCCAGTGAATGCCACATGTACCATCAAGACCTACAGGCAGCACTGTGGGCTAGATAATAGGGCTTTCAGAGCCAGATCCAGTCTGTGGGCTATATCTTTGACACCCCTAATTAAAGTCACTGAAAAAAACTCTCATTTGCCCTGGCTTCTACGGAAGCAGGAACTGACCAAGGATAAACAAGGACATAAATACATATGAATTTGTAGCTGAGACTTGTATATTTTAAATCCAAAGAACTTTAAAAAAATTCTTCATTAGGGCTTGATTGTCTAGAATGGCCTGATCATGTACCCAAAAGCTGAAAACATCACTGCCCTAACTTTGTAAGAGATCAAAATATGGATTTGAACTTGGGCCTAATCTTAGAGCACAAGCCCATCTCTAAACAAACAGATATAATGCACAGATTCCATAAACATGGAGACTTAACGGTACCAAAATGAATATATAGCCTAGATAGAGAAAATATAGAAAGTCTGGCATGAATCTTTTGTTTCAAAAACATATCTGGCAAATAACCACAAATTCACGGGTTTTCTAAAAGAATCAAAAAACTATATATCTATTCTGATCTATATTTACTTCTGATATGTTGTCCATCCTTTGCGGGTGAAGATGACTACATCCAGTGTGGGAGGGTAGGGGTAGTTGAGAGAAAAGAAATGGGAAAGAAACAGAGAGAGAAAAGAGAAACGGATAAAAAAGGAAAAAAGACAAAAGCTAGAGAGGAAGGGGGTAGAGGCTAGGTCACGTGGGTATGTAAGTGATTTATAAGCCCAATCTTTGCCTTAAACAGTCTGCTGCAGCAGAGGCAGGAAAGCGATGAGGGCTGGGTATGAGACATTTTCATTTTTCTGGCCACATGTTTCTTCATTGTTTTTGCTGTGTGTTGCTGTTTCAAGGCCAGTGCTCTATTCTGGATTGATGACCTCCAGGATGGATGGTTGCAAGTGATTTGCTCTCATGACTTGGGGCCAATGCTGAAACTCTTTAGGGACACCTTTATGGTGTCCTTGTACAACTTCTTTGGTGCACTGTGACAGTGTACTCCATTTGACAGTTTGCTGTAGAAGATTTTCTTCTGCTGGTGAGTTGGACATTCTTGAAAGGTGGCCGGCCCATCTTAGCTACGCCAGTTTCCATAGGGTGTGAATACTGTCAAGAGCTGATCTTCTGAGCACCTTGGTGTCCAGAATCTTGACCTGCCACTTGATCTTTAGTATCTTTCACAGGCAGCTGAGGTAGAAGTAGTATACACACACACACACACACACACACACACACACACACACACATATATACACATATACACACATGCAGATACACACATATTAATCAGAAGTAGAATTCTGCGATATCTGTCTATCTATCTATCTTAGAATGTGTGTGTGTGTGTGCATATTAGAAATAGATAAGGATAAGAGTATATATAGCGTGTATATAGAAAAATTACATATATTGCCTAGACTAAGAATTCTACTTCAGATATCTCTCTCTCTATCTATCAGGAGTAGAATTCTTAGTCCAGGCAAATAGATAACTAAGAAGCATCCTCTTATCTTTTAGTGACTGTGCAGTATATAGCAACCCAGGAGTGCAATAACTAAAACATTTATATTTTCATATCTACAACCCAAACAACTTGTAAAAGATTGCATCATCAGGCCACTCTCCTCCAACGTTTCCCTGAAAAGTTAACAGCTTCATCTTTGACTTCACCAAAATCTAACATCATGACTGAACAGAGGGCTTGAAGTTTTTATGAACAGATTAAATGGAGAAGAGGCACAATTTCCCACAGCCTAAGGGAACTCAGAGGCAGAAGGAGAAACATTAGAAGCATATAGCGTGTTTATGTTTAATGACAATCACAAAGGAGATGAGAGTTTATAAAGCTGAAGACCTGCATGGAATGCCACAATACATTTAAAATTAAATTAAAAGAAATACTAAAGGTGATATCTTGCCTCCACTGAAATCACTGGCAAAACTCCCATTGACTATACCAGGACAGGATTTTACTTAGTATATTTATCCATGCAAAATGAAGTGTGACTACAAATATGTAGACTAGTACATGCTTGAAAAGTACAGGTTCAGGTACAAGAGAATGAATTGTTACAGAAAACCAAATGAGTGGAAAGCAGCATATTTGTACTGTGTAAGGCTCTGATCCAGGAAAAAAAAACCCAGTACATTTTTACTTTAAACTGTTATTTATTTAAGTGGGAACCTGACATCTCCCAGACTGCTCAAGACAAGACGCAGGGTGACATAGCACTCCTGACACAAATATATCTGATTAGTTTGTATCTGTCAGTCCTTGGGGTGGCATCTATTTTGTAGAACAGGCTAAAAATTAATCAGATGGAAAAATGTTTTTCCTCAAAGCTCCTTTTTTCATTTAATTCATCCTCTGCTTTTCAGTGACAAAATAAGAGAGAAAAAAAACGGTAAAGGAGAAGGAAAAGTACAGAACTAAAACAAAGCAAATCTAACCCTTCCATTTCCCCCCTACAGAAATCTAAACAAACAAAAAAAAGTATGAAAATTTAGGCCACACAAAGATGCCTCGTTTGTCTCAGAAGAAATGACTTTGTTCTCTGCAATCATTGAGATATCTATGTCTTGTTATGGACAAAGCCTAAAAAGGTTCACAGGAAAGGAAGCACTAACAGTTTGTCTTGGGACATCATGAAATATGTATGAACAGTTGTTTTGGAATTGCATCACTGAATTAAAGATTTAGCCCCTCACTAAACTCTGACTGGAAGAGCAATGTGTGTACAAACCAACCCTGGGACTTTCCTATTCTGAGACAAAAGCAGGCATGACTTCTCCTGGGACAAATCTAACATCTTTTCCTAACTTTACAAAACAAATATGGCATTACGTTGACAGGGGTGGGGATGGGAAGGGAATGTCATTTTTTACCAGATTTATTCCCTACATTCCCATGGTTAAAGAATTATTTTATGGTATTTTTTGTACTTCTAAATCTATTGTAACCCTTTTGCTGGGCATCAGTTGACAGCATCAAAGGCCAGGCTCAATTTTGGGGTACCAAATATATTCTTCCTTGGCTCAAGCCCCCACCCAGACCACCTGAGAAACACAAAATGAATTACTAGGTTGTCCCACACAAACAATGCCCTCCCCCCGCCCCCCCCCCCCCCCCCCCCCCCCCCCCGCAGATAGTGTGTACACAAAAGACAGATTTATTAGAGAAAAGAGTGGAAAACACCACATGCAATTTAAGACCGTACTAACTACAAGATGTAGTCTATAGGTTGCACTGTACCAGGGGAAGCTCTACAGAGTGTGGGTCCTTCTGCAGTGCAAGGGGCCCCTCATTGCTCTTGAAGGAATGGCAGCATGCCAATCTTTGTCCCCATGGAGAGGCTCTGTGTGTGTGTGTGTGTGTGTGTGTGTATGTGTGTGTGTGTGTGTGTGTAGGAAGTGACTGCAGCTCCAGACAGCATACACACACCCCAAAACTTCTGGGCTAGATTATAGGCTGTGTGAAATTTCACCGGCTGTTTTGATTCAACACTGTTTTGAATCATTTCAAGCTCAAAACAGTGAAATTGAATCAAAATGAAGGTCTTTGAAACAGCCTCGAAACAAAATGAGGCTAGTTGAAATGTTTTGAAAGTTTCAAGTTTCAAAGCAGCCAGCAGCAAGGTTGTGAAAGACAGGGGAGAACCAGGGCTGCACTCCCAGCCCAGCTGGGCTGACTCTCCATCTCCAGTGCTAGATTGGGCTTGGGGTAGGGAGTCAGCAGCTGGGCTGACCTCCCACCCCCAACCCGATCTAGCAAAATGTCAAAACAGCCTGTTTCGACAAAGTAAAATGGAACTAGTGGTCCGAACCTAAATGAAATTAGAAACCGAATGCTGTTCCATCAAAACCTTGAAACTCAAGGCAAAATGGAACGGTGCCATTTCACACATCCCTACTACTTTATATGGCCTGCTGAAATGGAAACCAAAGGACAAACTGAAAAGGGAGCAAGGTTGATTAATGGCTACAGCCAGCCCAACCACAGCTTGACTAGAGCAAAGGACCATCAAAAGAAACAAGGGGAAAGACCGGGCCTACCCTCTAGGCCTGGGCTGCAGGTAGTTTGGGTCAAACAGCTCCACTGGGAGCAGAAAGTTGCAAACCTCAACCCCAGCTCAAAACCAGACAGATTAGAAACTCCCAGGTTCCAACCTTGTTTAAACTGCCAGACCTAATTCCTGGCCAGCCAACCCAAGGAAGCAATACTCTTTTCCCCAGTATTAATCCCTTAAAACCTCAAAAGAACAAAGGGGAAGAAAAGGAGGAGAGAGGAGTTCCCAGACACTGGGACAATTCTCCCTCTCTCTCCCTCTACCTGAGCTTCCCTTTTTGCTATCTGCAAACTCTGTCTCCCTTGGGGGAGACTTCACTCTTCAGCAGCCCCTGGCAGCTTCTCTCCCCCCACAAACCAGCCTAGCTCCTCTTATATCCCTCCTCATGACATCACCCTGGCCTTGTCCAGTCAGGGAGCACCATAATCCAGTTCCTCTCCCAGTCTGAAGAATCCTCTGCTTCCCTGGCCAGTGAGGCTAGAGGGTTTTATATATTTGCCCCAGATACAGACTCCAGCCTGCCATGTGCTGAGCACATGGCCAAACACAGAGGCCATCTTGCCCACATAACAAACATTCACAAAAAACCCCACCGTACACAACCCAAGTGTGTGTGTGTGTGTGTGTGTGTGTGATATTTATTTTCAACAGTAAACGCAACATACACATTTGATTTTGGGAGAGAGGACAGAGGGGTGTTCAGTTTGAAATTCTAGACTTTTACAACATTTTAAAGGAAAGCAAATGTGAACTTGAAAAAGAAGAAAGATTAATTTTACCTTAATACTTTTTTGTTTACTGGTAAAATAATCTAATTATGGTTTCCCTTCCCATAGTTGGGTATAATTTTCCATATTAAGGACCCTTAATCCTTCATTCTTTATGCACACAAAGATGCCATTGAGTATAAAACACCAATATTCTTCACGAAGGAAAAGAAAATGAAAGAAATAGCTCTCTAAAGCTGGATGGAGAGAAGCAATCTGTCTAAAGATTTGATTCTTATAACGCTCAAGTGAATTTAGCAGGACTATTCACATGAGCAAAGTTACCCACATGCTTTAGTGTTGTGGGACAGGGCCCTAGAAACACAAACTGCCTTTGCTGTATTTGCCGTAAGTCAACACGACTAGTAAAGTATTCCAACAGTGATGTCAATACAGTGACAATAACACTGGAAGCATTTGCCATGTTATTCTCGTTATTTTTCACACTGACAGATTTTATTAAGGCTGTTTATTGTTAACACATGGGTCCATAGGTTATTAATATTGCATATAGATATATGCAATTCTTGTGTTATTGCCCAACATAACTGGGAATTCAGTGGGAAGGACAGAGCAGGAATTTTAAATATTGTATTCCAGATGTCTTCTCAGTAGACCTTTACTATACAAAGATGCATTATGCATTTACAGTTTACTACCTGGAGAGAAAAGAATTAATATAGGAGCTGCACATGTCCAGCTTCTATGTCAAGCTCAGCTGAGGAAATCAGCTCATACCACAGCTGGTCCAAAACCTATCACACTTTTACATTTTTGGCAGGATGTCACCTTAGGCATTGTAAATGGTATATGTGTGCTATATAATTATATTGTCCATGGATTTATGCACCTGTGTTGCATATTTCATTACATTTTCTTGGCCTGCTTATTAGGACTACATTTTACATGTCTAATACCACAATTCAGATTCTACCAAATATGAAACACTGACTTTCAAGCAGAGCCAAATGATGCCTAAGTAATTTAACATGACCCAATGGAAGACAAAAGAATTACTTTAATCATAACAAAAGCCAAGAGATTTCCCCTTGCTGTCCTTCCATTCACATGCTTTCTCTCAATAAAGAAATGTTAAGCTGTTAAGTAAAAAAGACAATGTGGTCATTACAGTAAAACACTTATTTGCTAGAGAGGAGTTAATTATAATTTCTCAGGAAATTGGGACAAACTTGAGATTCTTTAAACAAAAAAATCAGAGATCATATTATAAATATTTTACATATTTTGTTTCTAAGCATCAACTGGCCCTATAAAGAGTAACAGAAAAATTAAAAAATTGTGATTACAGTGACAAAGAGTATGTGCCAACAGCTCTGTGGATGGCTTTTTATCTCATTCCCTTTAGTGAAAACAGTTAACTAGGCACTGGTGAGATATTCTGTAACTGCACAACAAAAAGCTGGCACAACTGCCAAGTGTGGCATGCCAGATGTGTGAATACATTCTGGAGAGCAGTATCAGCAGCTCCAACAGAAAGCCATAGCCATTAATCTAGAGACCTCTGGGAGTTCAGGATAGTGCTGTAAAACCTAGACCCTGCCAAGACTGCATCAGATAAAGCCATCAATGCATTGTAAAAAAGACACAAAACCTATTTCATGGGCTGCACTGATCAAGCAATTACAATCATTGACTACATTAAGCAAAGAAACAGCAGGGTGCCCTATAAAATTGACTGCCAACTTGAATAATCAATAGACTCCATGTAGAGTAAATTAAATAACTGAAAAACTATTTGGAAAAGCTGAAGTTAAAAAGCCAATCTGTAATCCCTCATCCATGGAAAAACAATCCTGCGTCCAAAAGATTCTTTAGTTTGCTTTAATTCTTGTCACTAGGAAATACAGTAAGCTGAGGAAGACATTCTTTAACCATCTCATTCACTAGTTAATAACTGTTCATATTACCCATGTGTTCATTATCAATTTGCCCACTGAATTACACCTCCCGCAACATGCCATGGGTCAAACATGGGTCTAAATTACAGAACTAAGATTCAAAAGAAGGAAATCTAGAAAAATTGTATACACTGCTGATGGCTTAAAATGATGCAGATTACTTTCCCTGATGAAAGCGTATTTAATTTAACCTGGTCTTCCTGATTATTTCCAAAGCAGGCTATTTATAACCACCATCCTGAAGTGAACAGTAGAGCTGGTTGGGAATTTTTCAACAAAACATTTTCATTGAAAGATGCTAATTCATTAAAATCAAAATGTACAGAAACAAATTAATTTTGACTAGAAGTTTTTCTTGGTTTAGGGTAGAATTTCTGCTGAGAGAGAGGGGAGGAGTTCAGAATAACTGGATCCCAGTGTCCGTATAGGCGGTGCGAGAAAATATTATTTAGAGGGGACTGACCTCTGCCTCCCCCTCCTGCAGGACTGTTGCAGGGATAGTGCATCCTGGCACTGTATGTGGCACTAGCAGAGGAGTGTGCAACAGGAGCACTGGATGCGGCGCCGCGGCACTGGGGCATGACAGTAGCATTGTGGGACAGCAGTGTCATGGTGCTGCTGCTGTTCCTGGCTACTGAGAAATTAGTCTGTGGGAGCTAAAACCCATTAGCCTCAGCCTTCCACTGCCTATGAGTATCTAGAACACTCAGCTGGGGTCAGGTCCAAGTTTCTATTGCTACTGGACCTGGGTCTTCCACATCCTGAAGTACTGCCCAAACCTCTGAGCTGTTTGTCCATGAAAGGTTTCTAAAAGCCAAGGTCTTACAGTTTCATAGTTGGTAGGGTCAGAAGTGACCTGAACAGATCATCAAGTCTGACTCCCTGCCATGGCAGGAAGGAGTACTGGGGTCAAATGACCCCGGCAAGGTGTTTGTCCAGCCTCCTTTTAAAGACCCCCAGGGTAGGAGCCAGCACCACTTCTCTTGGAAGTTGGTTTCAGATCCTAGCCGCCCTGACAGTAAAGTAGCGCTTCCTGATAGCTAGCCTGAATCTACCCTCTGCCAGCTTCTGACTATTATTTCTTGTCACTCCTGGTAGTGCTCGGGGGAACAGGGACTCCCCCAATGTCTGCTGGTCCCCTCTGACTAGTTAGTAAATGGCCACTAGATCCCCCCTCAGCCTTCTCTTGTGGAGGCTGAACAGGTTCAGGTCCCTGTCGCCCCTCCACGTAGGGCCTGCCCTGCTGCCCCCTGACCATGCAAGTGGCCCTCCTCTGGACCCTCTCCATGCTGTCCACATCCCTCCTGAAATGTGGCACCCAGAACTGGACGCAGTACTCCAGCTGCAGCCTGACCAGTGCCGCATAGAGGGGAGGATCGCCTCCTTGGACCTGCTTGAGATGCATCTGTGGATGCATGACAAGGTATGGTTGGCCTTCCTGACTGCATCCTGCACTGTCAGCCCATGTTCATTTTGGCTTCAATAACGACTCAAAGATCCTTTTTTGCCTCTGCACTGAGGAGAAGGGAGTTCCCCAGCCTGTAGGTATGCTGCTGGTTCTTCCTCCCCAGGTGCAGTACCCTGCACTTGTCGGTGTTGAAACCCATCCTGTTCTCATCTGCCCACTGCTGTAACTTGTCCAGGTCCAATTGTAGCCTATTCCTCCCTTCTAGTGTGCCCACTTCTCCCCACATCTTAGTGTCATCAGTGAATTTGAACAGTGTGCTTTTTACCTCCTCATCCAAGTCGCTGATGAAGATGTTGAAAAGTGCAGACCCGAGGACCGAGCCCTGGGGGCCCCCACTGCCCACATCCCTCCAGGTCGAATAAGAGCCACCACCACTCTCTGGGGGCAGCCCTCCAGCCAATTCATAACCCATCTGACTATCATGACAGAGAGTGAAAACAGATGGCTAAACCCTGACATTTTTCACAAAGCAGAATTCTTCAGGGCCAGCCCTACATGACTAATTGAAAGTACAGGCAGTTCTTGGACTTATAAAAAAATTGGTTCCTGAAAACTACACCTTAAGTCAACATGTTGTAGCTTGGAACTGAGTTTCCTATAGGAAACAATGTTATAAATGGGGGTTTGGTTCCTGAACCAAGGCCCAATACCCTATTTTCACCAAAAATAACCTACAATTTTGTACTTAATTATAGATGACTAATAAAGCTACATTAATATATTTATATTGTAAATAGCAATCATACTGATTTGGAAGGACTTCTTTGAGATGACTTTAATGGACTTTTTGAAGGGTTCTCGGCTGGAGTCTTCTCAGGAGACTTGGCTGCAGGTTTTTCTGGAGTCTTGTCTGCTTTCTTAAAGAATGCATCCAAGGAAGTTTGGGAGATGGGCGGCGCAGCAGACTTGTTCGTTGGCGTGGCGTGGTGTCGGATCAAGCATTGTAAAGTCAAAATTGATGTCAGAAAGTTGAAACGGGGTGTCAGTTTATAAACGCTGTAAGTCTTAAATGTAACTCGAAACGTAAGTGGAGAATTGCCTGCATCCTCATTCTATATAGATGTAGCAGTCCATAGAAGTTCTCAACTGCAGGATAGAGACCTTGTAACCCCATACTGCTGGTATTCTGTGGAAATCCATGGGCTTTATGCACAGTTTCACAAACACCTACAGTTTCGAAACAGGGATATTTATTTCAAGATTTAGTCCAGGTCTACACTGTTATATCACGTGGTTATGCCCAAATTATTGTTCTCACTAGTGCTCCACTCACCTATACATGTTGCTAAGGATTTGGAGGGAGGAGGCATAGTCCACAGTTCTTTGTGTTGCCACTGTATGATATATTCCCAGAAAATCATGGGAGAGCTTATTTGTCCTTGAAAGCATTGGAGGACCAACAGCACTTAATCCTTAATCCAACAACACCTATCCTACACCTCAGTGCCAAGTAGAAAAATTACTAGCCTGAACGAAAGAAGAACCTGATCTACCCCAGAGCCCCAAAGTGCTACTTAACTTGGATCAGCATTTTCTGTCAGTAAACTGCTGAAATATTAGAGGCACTCACCAGTAAGCCCTGTCTTAACTATGCAGTGAAGGCATGCCCAAAGCAAGCAGATCCGGGGCCCTAGATTGTTTTAATTCTGGGATAGGCAAAGTTGAACAAAAACGATTAAGAATATTTTTTTCAGTTACCCCGATGAGTGCTACTTGTTTGTAGTGAAAATAGTAAACGCATGCTACCCTTGAAAATTTACACTTCTTCATACTTTTGCCCTGGATAATTTTCTTCATTTTCATTCTTCAGTTTTGAACTAAAAAAAATTCTCCTTTTTTGCTGGGGAAATGTATTTTTACATGAAAATTATGCCTTCTGTTTTCATTTTGCTTAAACTAGAAAAAAAATCTGAGGCAGAGCTGCAACATATTTTGCTTTTCACAGAATCGGGAAAAAAAAGTGTTATCAGTTTTTCCAGTGGTGCAAATATTTTTTACTCACCTCTCTACAAACACGGGCTCTTTTATAAATAAACAAGCTCTGTCAACGTGAACAAGGGTATCAAAATCTGGACCTAAAGTAATAACATATGATTATTTCTTTTCTAATTAATAGATCAAGAGCACTTTTAAACAGAACCATCATATGGAATTTTGGGTTCATTCAGCCTGATCTGCACATTCAGGGAAAACAGGCGAAAATCAAAATGAACTTCTGGCTGCATGCAGCATTTCCATTGGGCTGCAATGGGGCTAATATCTCAAATAAATCTTGGACCTGTCATCATTACTAAAAAGGTTTTGTAAATCAAGGGACCTGGAAAATCCCTTTGACATTAATATACTACACCAATATTTTAGATGTTTTCTACAAGTACTTGCATGGGTACATAATAAATTAGTTGTCAATAAACGGCCTGGGATAACAATGGCCTGCTTCTTATCCTGTTACAAAAATAAATGGGGATAAAACCTCTGAAAGTGTAGGCCTTATAAGCCGACTCATAGCAACTGTATATGAAAGAAGGATAAAATGAGTACATGTCACAATAAAAGTTTCCAACTTATATGCTGATTAGATGATAATGCTACCCAGAAAAGCAAAAGGGGAGAAAAAGCACTGCAGAGAACTTGAGAAAATGTCTTACTGAAAATTATTGTATTTACTACTTATTAGATTCTCAACTCAAATAGGTCTTGATTGTTGAGAACTTGGATAGTTAAAAGTTTTAAGATCATCAATTACATTACTCATAATTTCCACATCTGCCTCTCCCCATCAATTCAGAGAGAAAGGGAGAGAGAGAGAGAGAGAGAGAAGACTGTTATTTGGACAACTTGATTACTACAAGCCTGTTACAATGTGCACTTGAAATGCCTTTAAGAATTTGAACCTAACTACCATTTGCTGTTTTATGGAACAAATGCATAGATGGCCCTTGATGACAGAGAAAAATCAAATGAGTGGAGATGTAGCAAATTACCTGGGAGAAAAGCAGTTATTTATCCACACACAGGGGCCCATCAAAGGTGGAATGTAATACAGCAATTTTCCAAGATGGCCTTCCTTCATGCACACAAAAGAATAATAATTTACATTCTTCTTTAAATTAAACCAGATTATAATTAATACAATCATAATATAATTGAACAGCAATGTAGCTATGTGGGTATAGGGTATGTGTTGGCTGTAGGAAATTGTTTCCCTGTCAAAACTGTTATCTAAGTGATACCAAAGGCAGTACTATTTTTTTCAGAAATCTTTCTTCGTTATTGTTTTTTTTAAGTACCTACAGATCCTGATCCAACTTCCATGAAAGTCAATGGAGAGCTACCCATTAACTATAACGGAAGCTAAATTAGTCCAATAGAACATACTGATTTCATTCACAAGCATCTATTAATATTCATTCCCCACAAACAATTTATACAATAAGACTGACCCAAGTCAACTAACAGAAAAATAATTTAATAATTATTGACCATAAGAATTAGAGACATTTTCTGATATTTTTTCCTCTCGATGAGTAACAGATTACATTGGACTTAATCTTGGCACATTTTGAATGCTTGCATGTCCCACTATCTTTAAAGGGAGCAGCAAGGTTTAATACAATGTACTTCAAGATTGAACCTTCTTTGAATAGCCCAACTTATATCCATAGGAACATTTGTGGAATCAATTTTACTTATTATATGTAATAGTGTGGACCTCCCTATATATGTTAGGTACCAAGCTACAGAAAGAAACAGACATCAAGAAAAATAAAAATCATTGTCACAGCTCTAATGAGTCCACACATTTGCTCAGAGGTTGCAGGGAAAATCTGAAATAAATAAAAACATTTCCAGAAATTATTCTTCCTAAGCACAAATGTAGTATGTGACATTTTCCTTAATTGCTGAAGCTTAAATGTAACACTTTCCTATATGTGAATCTCTCACCCTAGAAGTATCTCAGTCTTGTTATTAACATGGATCTGGGTTTTCTGTTCACCACAGAAAAATGCAGATTTTCTCTTTTTAATGAGAAAAACATAGGTAATGGTGGGTTTCCCTTTGCAAGCTGGAAGATTTTCAGCCTGCAAGGGCTGGGGAGAGTGGAAGGAGGGTGAACAGGCAGGGTGCACCACATGCATGTGCACATGCACACATGCATATGGCAGCCAGGCAGCATGGAGAACAGCTCCCACAGCTCCCCACAGGTAAGTCTGTGGGGGAGGGAATTGAGGCCACCATAGCAAAGGAGGGAGCATGAACAACGGGTGCTTCCAGCAGCTGGGGGGACATGGCGGTGCTGACAGCAGTGGGATCATGGCAGCAGTAAGCGGGAAGCTCCCGCTGATGCCGCCGGAGTTGTCAGCAGCGGGGGGTGGGGTGTGGCAAGCGCCAACCAGAGGTTGGTGACCACCCAGAGATGCCACCGGCAGTGTCAGCAGCAGCCAGTGGTGATCGCTGACTACCTGCAAATACCGTCAGTGGTGCCTTTTCATATAGGGTGTACCACCATGCTCAAGGGTTGTACCTGCACCTGTGTGCACCCCCTATGCATCACCACTGGGAGGGAGTTAGGTAGTGCTGGGGCTTGGGGTGCTGCCCAGCTGGAGTGGTTGTGTGGGTCCCAGGGCCAGGGTGGGAATGTGCAGCCACAGGGTCTGGGGATCTGTGAGCATCTCATCCAGGGAGTGGCAGAGGGGCTGGCTCTCCAACACTATGTGCACTCCCGGGGGGATGAGAGAGACATGACGCCAAGATTTATGTGCCAGGTGGGGGTGGGTGCAGGCCAGGGATAAATCTGTC
This sequence comes from Crocodylus siamensis, assembly GCF_052110815.1. Lineage (NCBI taxonomy): Eukaryota > Metazoa > Chordata > Crocodylia > Crocodylidae > Crocodylus > Crocodylus siamensis. Next base: position 216,302,943 of record NC_143397.1, read on the forward strand.
AGCCTGCATCAGCCCCCACACCCCATGGGCTCCACTCCAGCTGTGCCACCCATGGGGGAGGGGGAGCAAGGATCTATGCTCTGCTCTGGCCACAGCAGCTACTGACACCCATGGTCAGCAGGTAGGGCTCAGGCAGTGCTAGGGGGAGCAGGGGCTGTGGACCCAGGTTCCTGGCCCCATAGCTCTGGCAACTGGGGGTCCCCTCCAGCAGGGCTGGGGGCAGGGGGCTATGGGACATGAATAAGGGGCACCAGAAGGGTTGTGGGTTGGGAGTGAGGGGCATCAGCAGGGTTGGGGAGCTGTGGCTTGGTAGTGAAGGACAATGGCATGGGCAAGGCACTGGCATATCAGGGCTGTTCAGCATCACAAAGCAGCGGGGGAAGACAGCTGCAGGTGGACCCAGGTCCTGGTGAGTGAGGGAAGGCAGGGGGAGCTCTGATTTTCCATGATAAATACCCCAAATTAAATGCCAAAATGGATAAGTATTCAGCATTTTTTAATGATAATGCTCGAGGCATTGGTAGGCTTCCAAATTGCTTTAAAATTGTAAGTATATCAATAAAATATTGTGTTCAACAGATCCTGTATATATGTATATAAATATAAAAGCCTAAGTCTGTCTGTCCATAACAGTTTATTCACACTGTGATTGGTTGACAGAAACAGCCAATCAGAGTGCTTCAAGCATGGGGGAGCACCACCATGATTCTGAAACTGCGCAGAGGACGAGCCAAGGGGTGAGGGAGTGGGCCTCAGCTCCCCTATCCCGCTCCCTGCAACAGGCAGAACAGCAGCAGCATGGGGTGTTAGGTGGTGCCCATTCTTGATGGGCAGTTGGCTAGTATGAGTGAGTGTGTGTGTGTGTGTGTGTGTGTGTGTGTGTGTGCGTGTGTGTGTGTGTGTAGATATAGATATTAGGTAAACACAATGTTTCAACAATAGTGGCTTTTCATTTTAATCATGGAAAAACACAGATTAGGGAGTTTTAATCAGAGAATTTGCAATTTTTAAACAGAAAATTCCAGGATCACTGACTATCAAGGTTAGAGTGAGTTTACTAAATGCACTGGTCAGGCCGCAGCTGGAGTACTGCGTCCAGTTCTGGGCGCCACACTTCAAGAGGGACGTGGACGATATGGAAAGAGTCCAGAGGAGTGCCACTCGTATGATCAGGGGTCAGCAGGGCAGGCCTTATGAGGAGAGGCTACGGGACCTGAACCTGTTTAGCCTCCACAAGAGAAGGTTAAGGGGGGACCTTGTGGCCTGCTACAAACTGGTCAGGGGGGATCAGCAGGTATTGGGGGAGTCCCTGTTCCCCCGTGCGCTGCCAGGAGTGACCAGGAATAACGGTCACAAGCTGGCGGAGGGTAGGTTTAGATTAGATATTAGGAGGCGCTACTTCACAGTCAGGGCGGCTAGGGCCTGGAACCGGCTTCCAGGGGAAGTGGTGCAGGCTCCTAGCCTAGGGATTTTTAAAAGGAAGTTAGATGAGCACCTTGCCGGGGTCATCTGACCCCGGTGCTCTTTCCTGCCAAGGCAGGGGGTCGGACTAGATGATCTTCCTAGGTCCCTTCCGACTCTAGCTACTATGAAACTATGAAACAAGAGGAGTCTTTCCACTCACTTCAGTAGACTTTGGATGAAGCTCTACTTCGGTAATATTTCCTAACGTTGAGAGCAATTTGGAGCATTTGACAAAATTAAAATTTCACCAAAACCAAAACATGCCACAGATGCAGTAGTTTTGAAATATCTTTCATCTGCAAGATTTCTGAGACACACACAACATTTCTTAACCTGCTGCTGAAGGCATTGGCCTGGGATAGAAAAGGCCCCACATTCAGCTTCCTGGTCTTTGTGATCAAGTATGTAATCTGCCAACTGCCCACTAGCCTCTGCTATGTTATGCCTCTGTTGTACTCAGTGGAAATCTCTTTGTACCCCATTTTAAGTGATTTGCACAAGGACCCACTGGAGTCCGCAGCAGACCCAAGAACTAACTTAATTTTTCATTTTTCACAAATTTTCCCCATTCTTGTTTTTCTCTGCTAAATGTCATCCATCTATTGCAGGGCCCAGGCCAAGCCCCTAGCTTCCCAAAGTTATTTAAGATAACTAAACTTCCATTCAAATCTAAATGCCTATTTGGGGATCTGGCCCACGAACCCTGCCCAAAAAGAGGGCCAAAAACCAAGGGGATTGGGAAGGAAAAAGCCGACACTGGGGATCAATGGAGGAAGATCAAGAGGAAAAATGTGCATCTGAAAACAATGTGTGAAGGCCAGGAGAGCAGGATATGGTCTTTTTTTTAAAAGACATTTGAAAAATAATTTTTACAATCATAAGAAGAAAGTGAAAATTTTCAAATGGGAACTACTTTTTTTCTAGATTTTTCACATAAGCGGCTCATTTTCAACTAGCTATTCAATATCTAGTCAGTGTTAGCCCCCACATGTGATCAAACAACACTTTTTGGCTTATGATCAAGTCAAAAAGGAAATATTTTGTTCAATACTCTTTTACGTTGGTCAAAAAATAAAGCCACAGGGTTAGAAGCCTGAGAGATGCGAGCACCTGAAAACCCCATGGAAGTAAATCAGAGCTGCAGTCAGTCAGAACCCCTCAGGATCTGCCTCATTGTTTTTTATGTTTTCGGATGCAAGCTTTCTTTTCCACCTTCATTTAAATTATCACCATTACTGCAAGTGAAGCATCGCCTACAAAAGGAGACTGACTTGAAGTTAAAACACTATTCATACAATTCCACTAACTTATGAATATTGTGTTATTTATAAGATAGACTTATGCTAGGCATAAAGGGTCATATCTATGGAGTTAACACTCAATTCCCATTCAAATCAGTGGGAATTTTGTGCCTAAAAGAGACTATGGTCCAGGTCCTCAAAAGTATTTAACAGGTTGTTTTGTCATTGTTAGTTGCCCATTGACTATGCATGATAGTCATCAGCATTTTTTATAGTCATGCAGCATGAATTTCCTAAAAGATGAATCCCATTCTAATTACATCTGGAACCCAAGCAAAATTGGGATGTCATGATCCATCATGTCCATCTCAAACAATAACATTACACCTATCAGTTCCATAATTATTCCAGTTGTCCACAGAAACAAATTGTACAAGCAAAAAGAGCATGCGTTCAGAAAGTTACATTATACATCTACTAAAATAAATCCTATTTCTATTCCTTGTTTATGAAAGCCAAGCTATGCTCTATTAGTATACACCCTTCTATTACAAGGGTTAAGAATCACTGTTCTATTAGCCCTAGAATACTGAATTAGAGAGATGGAAAATATTATCTGACAACACCTTCTATGTTGTATGTTGTGGCCAAATGTTCCGGTTTTAGTATTCACCAAGGTCTTGATGATCAAAATATTAATTAAAAGAACAAGCACAGAAAATGTCATAGAGAATTATACAGAAGATCAGATACCTACTTATCAACATTAAGAATCATAACAATGTAAAGAAACATAAAAAAGGGAAATTTTTAATTGATAGGCACATAATCGCAGTTCTCTGAAAGAAATCAGTGCACCCAGCATGAAACATATGAGTTTTACAAACATCATTTCAATTTTTTTTTATTACCTAGGAGCATTAGGATATACTTCCTTGACTCTATAATAATTGCTTGCAGTTAATTACAAATGAAACAGAAGTGCTGGTAATATTAGACTTGCACCCTGCATAAAGCTAGAAATTACTGCTATTACTCTTATTTGCTGAGAATATTGGGTCATAGATGCTAATTAGCAGTTCACAGCCCCCTACAGGAAAAAAACTCATTATTATGAAAATCTGTCTTGGTAGCCAAAACTACCATTCATGTCACTGTGAACATTTTTGTCATAGCAATTATAAGGTATGACAAAACTTAAGATTTACTTTTGTGTGAAGAAAATGATGAAGGTTAAAAATACAACATGCTAATCTAAAAATTAATTGCCATATCAAGAAAAGAGATCCTGACCTATTTTGTCTTGCTAAAAGCTTACTGTATATTGGATAGAATGACAGCAAATGCTTATTAAATGAATACACTATCAACATTGCCGTTAAATATACATAAAATGCAATAAAGCCTTCAAATACGTGAGTAAAAACAAATCAAGGTAAAACAAGACATCATCTGAAAAGGGAAATAAATGCTGTAAGGTTGTTCACCTTGAGCAGAAAATGCAATTTTTTATTACTCAATATTTTCTTTGCACATATCGTTTACTCATAAAATAGGACTCAGTTCAGAAGGAGGGAGAGCATTGTTTGCACAGGTATTCTGCTGAGTGCATTTGAAAAATACAAAGCCCAGAACATGTGATAGCATGATTTATGAAACCCCTTTCTTCTATTGCAGATGCAACTGACTTTTACATGGACGGGGGGGAAAGGAGAAGGTGAAGAAAAGAGCAGAATTCCAGTTTGAATTCTGCTTGCTCACTAAAAAAGAAAAGGCAGAGGAAAATGATGTTCCTGATTTGGAAATACTTTACTTTTTGTCCAGACACAGGGACTTATTCAACCACTTGCTATTACAGTCACTATAACAAAATACCACAGGAAAAACAGACTTTTTTGTCATGATGAGGTAAAGGTGTACTTACACTCTTCATAGGATATGAATTTTCCTATTCTGTGTTTGAGGGGAAAACAATTTTGCAAAATCAGACATTTTAGGTACACGTGGCCAATATACTCATGCGTATTAACTCATGATTTAACTATAGTTATTTGGAGTTATGCCTAGGGAAAGGAGGACAGAATTTGGCCTCAAGATTGTTAATTCAACTGTTATGTTCAGGTATTCATAGAAATTAGCTTTTCACTCATCGAGGATTAGGCTAGCTAAATAAGAACAATATAAAAATAAATTATTTGAGCTGCCAGCAACACCCAGACAAGAAAAGGGGTGGGTGGACCATTTTCTGCCCTATAAATTTGAAAATGAAACTGGTCAATCAACATATTGCTGAAGAGCCCCTCCAGTAAGTGCCCCTTACTTGTATACCTGAGCACCTACCTTAATCTCTCTGAAGTTCTGGCACAAGGCCTGGAAGAGTACATAAAATAATGCACACGCATCTTACTATTACTGGCTTTGTTTTGAAAGATTTAAGTTAAAGGTACATGTAAGCAAGTACACACAAGTAGCCAAAGTGTTAGGAGCGTACATAATGGTGTCTAGTATACAAGGACTCTCTATTGAGAGTTATTTTTATTATATTTTTCTACAGAGATGTTAGAAAAATATTGCTTACATAAACTAGGTCTCCTTTGCTGGCTTTCAGAGCATGGCCACTCCAGCAAGAGAGTCCTGCTTTACCATCTTGTTCAAGCTACTATGTTCTGGACAGGCAATTTAAGCTCTTGCTTAGATAATGTGGTAGAATGATGAGTTAACAAGATATACTGCAAGTGTAGTTTACCAGGCCTCTGGGAAACAATTAAACTCTGGAGAGGAGTAAATTTTTATATTCCTATATTCTAGAGGTCCAATCCTATAAATCTTTACTCACACAATTAGCCTTCATTCGATTGAGTGGTCCTTTATTGAAGATGAGATTCTAAATTATTACAAACATCACTTTTTTTTTTTTTTGCCAGCTACAGTTATCTGCCAATTTGATTTAGTCAGTGCAAAACTCAAATCTTAGTCAGACTGTACTTTCAGTCACAGCCCTGAAGTGATAGTTCAGCCAAGTTGCTACTGGAGAAGAGGGCCCCGGAGAAATTGTTAGACACACTCTAAAGCATAGTTTTCCACTGCTCCCCTTTTGCACAAGGCAGAAAGGAGTAATCCATTGTAGATATCCACAACATACTCTCTCACGCTCTCTAAATTCAGAAAGCTGAGCTGCCTGATTCATTAAAACATGAAGGGGCTTCTCCTATAAGTGATTAAATAGCCACAAAGGCTTTGTTCTTCTGCCAGTCATTGGTCACATGATGGTCACTTTCTTACACACCTGCATGAGGAGCTAGGTCAGCTTCTGTCTCCTGCACTCTGTGGAGCTGCACAATCTACTGCTTACTGAAGGTGCAGAATCAAATGCATCCTCTTTTAGTCAGTCTGAGAAAGATCTGAAGGAGATCATAACCTCTCATGTTGGTTTACTCTTTCACTGTAATTACTTAAAGTTCTCTGAATTGATGTATGCTTCCCAGAATCTCTAACAGGCCCAATAAATAGAACATCAAGTGGAAAAAAAAGGTTTTTTTAAAATTTTGCATTGTTTTGTTTTGCCTTGCCTTGCCTCAATAAGGTGAGTTATGATAGGAAAGTTTCTTTTTCTTCTATGGTGCTATTGTTGGCACAAAAATTAATCAACAAGCTCCCAAAGTGGGAGATATTTTTTAGTGGACAACTGCAAAATAACTTGTCCATAGAGGGCATTTCTTCTTAATTCTCATAATTAGCAGCTGATGTATACCCAGAAATATTATTTTATAACCCTTCTTAAAAAAAAATATACTGTCCAATGACACAGTGTAGCAATGTGACAAATGGAAAGTAATACATATAGGGAAAATAACCTCAACTTAAAGCGAGTACACAATGCTGGCTTTAAAACTAGCTGTTATGACTCTGGAAAGAGACCTTGGGATCATTGTAGATAGATCCCTAAAAGCATCAGTTCAATGAGCAACAGTGACCAAAAGAAGCCAATAAAAAGTTGGGCATCATTAAGAATGGAACTGGAAACCAAACTGATAGCATCATTATGCCACTGTATAAATTCATGGTGCACCTGCATCTTGAATGCTGTGTGCAGTTCAAGTCTCCACATCTGAAAAAGGATGGAGTAGAATTAGAAAAGGACAACAACAATGATCAAGGGTAGGGAGCAGCTGCCATACCAGCAGCAACAACAAAAAAAGAGCAGTATTTCATTTCTGACAGGCAAAGGCTAAGGGGAATATAGTAGAGATCTATAAAATCTTGAAGGGTGTGAATAAAGTGAATAGGGAACAGTTATTCACTAAGTCCCAAAACACAAGGAGAGGTACTTACCGAAATTAACAGAAGACAAGTTTGAAACAAACAAAAGAAAGTATATTTCTTTGTTATATATTGTGTAGTTAACTTCTGGAACTTGTTGTCACAGGAAGCTGTAGAGGCAGATAATATAGCTTGGTTCAAAAAGGGTCTAGACCAATTAATGGAGGACAGGCCCATTGATAGCTATTAAATAGATCTGTCAAGAATTTATCCCTGATATCCCTAAACCAACAACAGTTGAGGTCAGGGAGGGTACAAGAAGGGATGGATTACACTAGCCCTGTGTATATACTCTCCCTGTAAAGTATCCATTTATAATTGCCACTGTATAAGACAGGACACTGACTTAGATGGACATGACCAAGTATGGCACCTTTTATGTTCTTATGCACTATATGATCTCTTTACAAAGCACAGTAAATGTTACCATCACCATTTTACAGCTCATGTAAATTCAGATTATAAGGCATATTCCCAAAAATGGTTTCTAGAATTATCTCAATGCATATGATATGGATCTAACACATCAGAGATGAGAACTGTTGTTCATGTGCTTACCCCAGATTTTGTATTAGTTTGTCAATAGTAGTTATTAATTGATTTCTAAATACCTCAAGTTAGCTAGCTGATTTGTACATGTCAGTCCAGACACTCCATAAATGTTTCAGTGTGATGGGTGAGAAAAGTTCCTTTTGTTTATTCTCAGGCATCTGCTATGGGTCAGAATTAAGGGTGTTGGTGTTTTTTGAAAACCTACACTTTTAAAAGTGGCCTAGAGAAGGGGAAATGGTGGTGGGGAGAGGGAGGTGGTGCATACAAAGGGCTTGAATACTTTTTTAAACAAGAGAGGCAAAAATCAAAGAAGGGAGGTATTCCACCTCCTTTTTTATGTAAAAAATGAAGGTCTTGTCGATATCAGAAGACCACACATCAATTGGGGAACTATTTAATTAGTCACAACACAAGAAAATAAGAATCTGAGCAACTGAAATAACAGATTTTTAACTATACTTTAACAAAAACAAATAATCTTAACACTTTTTTTACTCCAATAGCAAATGAACACTGATGAGAAAGCATCTCTTTGTTAAAGATTCAGTGCCCCCTTGAGAACTCTGAATAAACATCCGAGATTCCCCAAGAAAGTGCTTCTAAAAGCAAAAGGTTAATTACATTTCAGTGATATCTCTGGTTGAAGGCTATTTTTCTGCTGTGCAACTACAATAAGAGTAAATTAAAGGTTTTCAGGATTTCAGGGTTTTGATTGATGTGTTCATTAATTCACCTTTTCAAACTGAGGAAGAATAAGGTTTTAAATATTTTATTAATCGTTTGCATTTTTCTTGAAGTTCTTTTTTTTCTTCTTTATTTTATTTGACTGAATGGTGCCTTATAGATTGCCTTGGATCCAAAGTCTTATTTTTAGAAGAATAGATATAGCATAGACCAGGGGGGAGGGGCAATCCTTTTGTCAGACATGCCACAAAGCCCTGCACTCTCCCAAGTGCCACTCTGATCCCTTTTCCTTGCCCAATCTGTTGCCTTGCTTTCTGCTCTCTGCCCCAAGATCCTTACTGAATTTGCTGCTCTGCTTTCTGCTCCCTGTCCCCTTTACCACTGAGCTGCCTCTCCACTCCCCAGGTGGCCTGTGCTCTTTGTGGCACATGTGCCGCAGCTTGGCCACCCCTGGTGTAGACTGTGATATTGCAACACATAATGTATCCCCAGCTGTTTAGCCAAACACATCTAAGTCTAACTTCAACCTCTCAAAATACCCATTGCCACCTGGGGAACACTTGGTTTAGTTTCCTATCCATTCCTACTGTTAAATGTTTGGCGTCTTTTTGAGAGTGGATAGAAGGGTGCCATTTAATGATATATGTGGTGGTAACTCTTCCAAAGTAGTCAGCTTCCCGTAATAAATGAAATGAGACCACCATAGACCAAAATCAGAAGATTAATCTTTCATCCTAATACTACCTTGAATTTACATTTGTTCTTTTAGTGTGCATTTGCCTGCTGCAACCTGATGGCATACAATTCAATAGGAGCAAACACTTTGGTCCATCCCCTTAACAGAGGTGAAGAGCGGGTATAAGTTCCTGAGTTTCTTTACCCATCAGCATGTCTCCCCAGAGGATATGGTGTTGTCTCCTTGGGGTCAACCCCATGAAATCCATCCATATGGCAGACATCTTACCACAAACACAATTCATTAAAACCAAAGAAAAATGGAATAAACATAAAACAAATGGTTCTTTAATGTGGATAAACACTCCTCGTAAATCTTCTCTGACTACTGTTCCCTAAGAAACGAGTATGTCTCACTCAACCAATCAGAAGCTCCATCCCCAATCCAAGCAAGCCACCCTTTCTTTCTAAGATATCTTTGCCCAATTATGTATTTAAACAGTAGGAATTTGGAGGAATGAGGTCTATATGGCTTTTCTGCCAAACCTGGAACCACTGCTGATGAAATAAATTTCTCTTACTTGCTGCTCCCTCTCTGCATGTACCCAAACTTGTAAAATATGCAATATAGAAGGTCCCAAGCTAGTGCACTGTTGCTTTTCTTAAGCTATATTGAGACAGAACACCTGATAATGACAACAGGGCTGGTGCTTTAAGATGTCTACTCTGCCTAACTACTGGGTTTGAATGAGGCAGGGGTGAGTGGGCTCATTTCCTTGTTGGCAGGCCAATGTTCATCAGGGAGGCTGGACAGACATGACAGTAAAGTTCCTATCACTGGGCATGTGTCCATGGGACACTACTGCACAGCTGTTACTCCACATTTATTCAGTACTTGTATTAGCAAGTACTAAGCAAAAGTACAGTAACTGAAAGTACTGTGCAGTAGCACTGGCAAACATCTTTTAGGTGATGCTACTGCACAATAACTTAATAATACTGTTCAGTAGCGTACTAGCACTGTCCATGCTCTGACATGCTACTGTACAGTATTTTTGGATACTGCGTAGTCGCTGTCACGTGTGGATGTGTCTCCTGTGTAGCAAAACATATGCATCAGTGTTTGGAGAGTGAACATTGTAGCATGTGCACTGCACCCTTCTACTGGGCTCCTATCTAACATTCTTCTAGAGGCTGTATAGCATACTTCAGTTCTGAATAGTACAACCCTGTGTTCCTGGCCACTTCTTTGGGCAATTGTAGGGCAGATAACTCTGCTTCTGACAGATGTAACTTCTCTTCCCACCCTCCTTGAGATGTATATGACTTGCTAAATGCTGACTTTTCATCCCTCTGACTTAATTTTGTATGCAGATCACTATAGAAAAATGGACTTTGATAATAGCTGGATAGGGGAAAATGGTTAGATTGAGTGAAGGAACTCAGCAGCAGGGTGACAGTTGGCATTGCAGAGACTCCAGTAAATAATTAGGGCCACGTTGTGCCTGGCCCTATACAAATATGCAAGAATAATGGCGTTTCCAGTCCCCATATGATCTTCGCTAATTATGAGAAACAAGGGAAATACAATGTAACAGCAATACAATGGTGTTTTTGCTTGTAGATGTGCATTTTGTGCATTGTGGCACCGAAATATTTTCAAATACTGAATCATAGACACAGGGCACCCTTTTCCTGGGATACTATACAAGTACGGAGGAAAATTCCACTGGTCCCAACATTGCATACAACTGGCATAGAAGGGTGACAGTGGCTGCACCAGTTCATGTACTGGCAGTAGCTCCACTCGCTTTGCTGTAGATGATTGTAGTGGAACTCATCCCTCCATTCCACATAGATGGGGCTAGATTCTATTCCATCTAGTAGGTGCATAAGTTGACTTAGGGTATGGACACACTTGGCATGCTCTGGCCAGTCTCTGCATCTCATGTATCAGCATCCCCACACATTTGACAGGCTTTAGATAAAGAATTCCCACTGCCATTTTAAAGAGCAGGGATACTGATACAAGAGACACTGCAAATGCTTTAATTAGAGTGGCTCTTGGAGTGTCCAGACCTAAAAGCCAGTTTAGAACATTTTAAAAGTCCTGGAATATTTAAAAAGTATACATAGCTAATCACATATTAGTTTAAAATGATTCTCCTTGAACCAGTCCAGTGTTATGTGTGGATGTAACAAGGGGCTTGGGCGAAACCCTTGTTACTGAGGGAAACACTAGGCATGGGTGAATAGGGAAGCAGGAACTCAGCAAAGGGAAGACTGACACACTGGGAGAAGATTAGTGGATAATGGTCACTGCCAAACATAAAAGGTGGGGCTAGGGATCAAACAGTTGCCCTTGGGGCACAGAAGAGAGGGAGAGAGATTACTGCAGATCCGGCAAGACACCAAAGACACTACAAACAGGAACACGCAAAACAAATCCCAGACTGATGAGACAAAGGGATACTTACCAAAGGGATGGTGGCCAGTGGCTGGCCAGCAGTATTCCAGGGAGGTAGGGAACATGATTCCCTGGAGAACAATTCCCTGGGACACTTGGCATGTGACAGAAGCTCTGGGGGAATAGCTGTGGCTGGGAAGGAGTGGCAAAGGGGACTCCTCTCTGGAGACAGGGGCTAGCAGCCATCTGGCAAGACCCTGGGGAGGAAGAAGGGGAGAATAACACAGAAGAACAGGTCCCAGGGACAACCAGCTCATGGCTGGAACATGTGGAGAGACCTCCATGACCAGCAGGACCGGGGGGGGGGGGAACTGCAATCAACTACACAGCAATCCTGCTGCTCCCATGTTAACGAGGCAATTAGCACAGGCTTCTACATTGTAACTAATTCAATAAAATAGGCACTTGGTGAAATCAATCACCTGGGTGGTCTGGGCTTCCCAACACCCCCCCCCCGCTGCCCTCCCATCTCCCTTCAGGGATTAAGATTTTATCTTTTCCATCTCCTTAGTCATGGCAGATGAGTCCTGAGGCAGAGGGGGTGGATAGCAGATGCTGGCCTAGCGTGGACACTAAGCTTTCTGTGACTAATGTCCAGTCAATCCTCCAGGTATCCCATTCTGCTTCACTTCACACTCTGCTTTCCCCAACAGCAACAGGCTGCTTTGGGGCTGCTCACATAGGTAGGGAAAGTGAGCTACTTGTGGGTGAGGAACAATTAATACTGAATGGACCAATTCACACTGACTATGCATCTAATAAACAGACATTTGGTGGTATTAAGTATCCATTGAGACCCCAGCCGCACCTGCACTGTGAAAACTCAAGCCTGGGGTTGCCATGGAGACCAGCCTCAGCCATGCTGGCAGGGTGTGCAGCAGAGCAGGGCAGGGGGCTTCTCTGGAGCTGCTGGAATCTTGCAATGAGGACAGCTTCCTTCGGAGCCAGGTCAGAGCCACAATCTGTAGCCTGCCATGCAGGCAGGGGATTGTGGCTCTGCCCTTGCTCCAGACCAAGCTGTTACCATTGCAAGGAGCTGAGTCAGAGCTGTGATCCTCTGCCTGCACGCCCCTGCCTGGAGCATTCAGGCTATAGATTACAGCTCTGCCCTGGCTCCAGAGCAAGCTGCCCCCATCTCAAGATCCCAGCAGCTCTGGAACAGCCCCCTGCCCTGCTCTGCCACAAGTCTTGCCAGCTTTTGCAGTGCAGGTGTGGCTGGGGTCTCCATAAAGACCAGCTTCAGCCATGCGCAGAGGCGGCTAGGAAATGGAGTCCACTGCTGTCCAGATCTGGCCCGTGGGTTAGACTTTGCCTGTCCCTGGTCAGGAAGGCAAAGAATAAAAAAAAAACCTTAGGTGCCTAAGGGTGTACACATGCACAATAAACAAACAATTCCAATATACCACAAATTGAAAATCAGTTCACAGAGGTGTCCATACATGCAGTGCCTTAGCTTTTCAAGTAGAAAGTTTACCTTTTAGGTCTTGAAGTGCTGCAGCTCTGACACGTGTGAGGTAGGAGTGAGCACAGAGCACAGCATGCCTCCCAGTGAGTGAGGCAGACTGCTTGCACGCATGCTTCAGAGATCCCAGGAGGTGGGTGACCAGTAGCTGAGGACATTTTCACTACTTTGCTTTCCCTTCTCTCTTAAACACAAGTTCAGCAGCCTGCACTTAACCAGACTCTGTAGTGTGCTTGTTTGATATTGGATGTGAGAGTTGGGAAAGAGGGGAGTGTTTGGATTTATGTTTTCAGGTTCCCAGAGACTTGAGAGAGGAGAGCTTTATGAGGTGTCACAGTTGACTAAGGAGTGAGAACATATCTAATTGTTAGAAAGATAGCTTGTATTGGCCAAGTAGTACAACAAAGTTCATTGATTTAAAAAAAAAGTGCCAACAAAAGGGGAGGGGGGGAAAGGTGGGATGGGCAATAGAGTTCTGGCTGCATATTGGAGAGACCAACAGCAGTGAAGGTAGGGGAGGGTGAGGCATTATGCAGTGTGGAATGCCCAGAAGACCATCCACATGCTTGTCATGAAATACTTGGTGTCCACATGTAACACTGACTTGGTTCACAGTGAACTGATTAAAAAATAGTACTTGATTTTCTAGCTGTTTGAAGCAGCTTTAGACAGGCTTGTATGTCTGGCAAATTCAGATTTAAACTGCACTTAAACCAAATCTAAACATAACGTGTGTCCATACCTTTAGTGCAATTCTGTTTTAACCTGCTTGAGTCAGTGAAAAATGGTACAAAATGTGGGTGTGTGGGTTCTGCTCTTCACTTTTTTGTGGATCAATCATAAAGATAAGATGAGAGTATGCTACAACTGTAGATGCATCAACAGTCAAATGAATAAAAGGGGTGAGGAAATTACCTGCTTTCTCTTTCAAGATGTTGATTAAAATGAAGATATTTCAAAACAAAATACTAAAACATAAAAGATTTCCCTTTTCTTATTTTAAAATGGTGCATTAAAATGTCACCATTATTGCAAAGTATTAACAAAACTTTATATCTATTGTTTATCAAATGAAAATGTTAGCAATCTAGGTTTTTCTCAGTGGAGTTGTACTGAAATTTTGATCTACTTGAGCTGAATATGAGACACCCCCCGCCCCAGTCAGCATGGGGAAAAAGCTCCTTGTCTTATATTCACATAAAAGAAAGCCTCATTAAATATACTGACTATCATTAAACTGATGCCAAAGGCAACATGTGCTAAGTAATGGAAGCCAGCTATGAAGTTTCATAGTTTCATAGTTTCATAGTAGCTAGAGTCGGAAGGGACCTAGGTAGATCATCTAGTCCGACCCCCTGCTTTGACAGGAAAGAGCACCGGGGTCAGATGACCCCGGCAAGGTGCTCATCTAACTTCCTTTTAAAAATCCCCAGGCTAGAAGCCTGCACCACTTCCCCTGGAAGCCGGTTCCAAGCCCTAGCCGCCCTGACTGTGAAGTAGCACCTCCTAATATCTAATCTAAACCTACCCTCCGCCAGCTTGTGACCAAAATTCCTGGTCACTCCTGGCAGCACACGGGGGAACAGGGACTCCCCCAATACCTGCTGATCCCCCCTGACCAGTTTGTAGCAGGCCACAAGGTCCCCCCTTAACCTTCTCTTGTGGAGGCTAAACAGGTTCAGGTCCCGTAGCCTCTCCTCATAAGGCCTGCCCTGCTGACCCCTGATCATAAGAGTGGCCCTCCTCTGAACTCTTTCCATATCGTCCATGTCCCTCTTGAAGTGTGGTGCCCAGAACTGGACGCAGTACTCCAGCTGCGGCCTGACCAGTGCTGCATAGAAGGCGAGGATCACCTCCTTGGACCTGCTCGAGATGCATCTGTGGATGCATGACAGGGTACGGTTGGCCTTCTTGACTGCCTCCCCACACTGCTGGCCCATGTTCATCGTGGAGTCAATGATGACTCCAAGATCCTTTTCTGTCTCCGTGCTGGCAAGAGGGGAGTTCCCCAACCTGTAAGTGTGGTGCCGGTTCTTCCTCCCCATGTGCAACACCTTGCACTTATCAGTGTTAAACCCCATCCTATTCTCATCCGCCCACCGTTGCAACCTGTCAAGGTCAGCTTGTAGCCTATTGCACCCTTCTAGTGCACCCACATCCCCCCACATCTTAGTGTCATCAGCAAATTTGAACAGGGTGCTTTCTACCCCCTCATCCAAGTCACTGATGAAGATGTTGAACAGTGCGGGCCCGAGGACCGAGCCCTGCGGAACCCCACTGCCCACGTCCTTCCAGGTCGAGAAGAACCCATCCACTACCACCCTCTGGGTGTGGCTCTCCAACCAGTTAGTGACCCATTTGACTATGTGGGCATCGACACCACAGTCTCCCAGCTTTTTGATGAGGACAGGGTGAGAGACAGTGTCGAAAGCCTTCCGGAAGTCCAGAAAGACTACATCCACAGCAACCCCTGCGTCTAATGATTTGGTGACCTGATCGTAAAAGGCCACCAGGTTGGTCTGACAAGACCTGCCACTGATGAACCCATGTTGGTTGCCCCTGAGCATGCATTCCCCCGCAAGGCCCTCCTGGATGTGTGCCAGGATAATTTTTTCAAAGAGCTTACCCGGGATTGAGGTAAGACTAACTGGCCTGTAATTTCCCGGGTCCTCTTTTTTTCCCTTTTTGAAGATAGGGACCACATTGGCCCTCTTCCAGTCCTCCGGCACCTCACCAGAGCACCACGAGTGCTCATAGAGCCGCGCCAGGGGTCCCGCAATGACCTCGGCCAGTTCCTGTAGAATCCTAGGGTGAAGATCGTCCGGACCAGCGGACTTGAACACGTCCAGCCTCTCCAGAAGTACCCTAACTAACTCCTCGCTAACCCCTGGCCCAGGCGTGTCTCTCCCGGGGCCTGAGGGGGGCCCAGCAGGGAGGTGGCTGAACTGGTCCCTACTTAGGAAGACAGAGGCAAAGAAATCGTTAAATATGTTAGCTTTGTCATCTGGCATGACAACTAAGTTGCCCATCATGTCCTGCAGGGGCCCCACATTACCCGGGACCCTCTTTTTACCCCCTATGTATTTGAAGAAGGACTTCTTATTGTCCTTAATCCGGGAAGCTAGTCCTATCTCCATCTCTGCCTTGGCCTTCCTGACTGCCCCCCTACATCCTCGGGCGACTGTAACATAGTCCTTTTTGGTGATGACCCCATCCCTCCATTGGGTGTATGCCTCCCTTTTAGCAAGGAGACATTCCCGGATGCTCCTAGTGAGCCATGGGGTTTTATGTGCCCTCCTGCTCCCTTTGACCCTTTTTGGGATTACCTCCCTTTGGGCATGGAGGATCGTCTCCTTAAGGAGCAACCACTCACCTTGGACATCTGGCTCCCTTCCCCTCTGGGTCCTCAGAGCTTCCCCAACGATCCTCCTTAGCTTGTTGAAGTCAGCCCTCCTAAAGTCTAGGGCTGTTGCCTCGCTGCAGCCCTTTGCCACCTTACGCTGGATGGTGAAGTTAATTAAAAGCAGCTAATACGGAGCATGACTATAAAACACATGACCCATATTGAGCAAACATGCTGATGGGAACAGTGCAGTCCATGTGAATAAGATATTTGGCACTGTCCATTGAACATAGTTCCCTTCAGCACCGACTCCTTTTCAAGTTATGGTGAGCCACTACATTGTATACCTTTTTACTTTCTCTGCACTCCCACAGCTCAGCTGTGCCTTTCCTTTTAATGATACCCATTTCTTCACCAGCCTTAAATGTCTGGCAAATATCACCAAACAGGGCCCCAAACAGTTACCTAAAATCCCCCTTTACCCCCCTCTGTCAGTCTGTTTGATATGATTAGTGTAGCTCTGCCCTCTATGGGGTAAAACTAGACCAGATTGCCCTGTGCCTTACTTGCGTATAAATTTTTGGAGGATCTCAGACCTCCTGACAAGAACACCTGGTTTCAGTCATGAGTGGAGGCTATTTAGTGCATGAATCCTTTAAGTGTGTGTGTGTGGAGGGGAGGGGTCGGTTCTCTGGAGTACAAACACACATACACACACACACTGCTGAGCTATGGGGTCACCATGGCTTGAAACACTATTGACTCTACTGGGGTCCAGCCTAATGAAATATATGGTAAAGCATGAGACTTTTGGCTTTGGACTTATATCATGCATAGTTTATACTATATATAAATAAAAAGTGCTGCTGAAATGTGTGTTTATAGAACACACATAAATTCTGGATGACCTAAGTCTATGGGTACCCATAGTAAAGTCAGTGTTTTCAAATTTGTCCCTTACTTTCAGGTGCTCAGGGAGGGCAGAGTCTGACAATAAGGGGGGGGGGGAAGAGCTGGAGGGGGAGGAAGGGGCTGCAGGGGGAAGAAACTGGGGAGGTCAGGGGCAAGCTGGCCATCTGACTCCACACCTCCTAATTTACTTTCTCTGCTATAGTAGGGGGAGAAATTCAAGGCAAAACTACAATAATTAGATTCTATACCTGGAAAATTATAACAAATTAATACATTTTCCATATATAAAATCTAATTATTGGGGGGCCATCTTATATTCTGGGTCATCATATTTGAGCAAATATAGTATTACTTTATGCTAACAGCCCCAAGTCACATACTGCACTTTCCTGGGGACTGGGGGTTGGAGGAGAGGCAATAAACAGACACTGGTATAAAATACTTTATCAGATGCTGAACTTTTGGCAGAAGGTCAGAAACATCTTGTGGGAAAATGCATAACTCTCAACACACACTCATTTTTCCTGATACTGTACATTGCCCTATTCTTTTTCCTTGCTGCTGCTAAGCTTCTATTTCTTTCAGGACTTCAACAGGTCAACAGACAAGCACACATGTATTCACTTATGTTCTGTTTTGAATCCAAAATCTAATAATTTGTTCTCCTTATGTTGGCTTGAGCATTTGCTCTGGCTGAAATCATTAAGGAAGGTTATCAGTGAAACTATGTTTAGTCAAAAACTTTTTTCAATATTTCAGAAGCAAAACAAGACACTCAAGGATAAACGGCTCCAACTATTAAGAGACAGGAACCATTCAAAAGGAAACAACTCCTGGATTCTATTTTATCCTGAAGTATCGTTTTTCTTCTCAATATGTGGAAGTCTGGTTGGAGACTCAAGTCAGATTTATAGGTTTCCCACAACTGTATAAGCACATAAGTACCACTAAAGCAGCTTCCATCTAGCTCAGGACAGCAATTACATTGCAACTGCAGAGGAATGGGAGCTTAGTACAAAGTCATTATCAGACACATATTACAAATTCAATACATGTTGCCCATAAAATATGTATGATTTCTCCTTACTGTATATCATGTACCAAAATATAATGTGTTTCTGAGGCAAGGGTGAATTTAAAATGAAATATTTTATTGAAAAAACAGTTTTCCCGATATAGGTAAGTGGAATTGAAAATTGAAAACGTTTCACAACCAGCCATTAAAGCACACTTTGAAATGTTCTGAGGATTCAGATTTCCTGCCAGAGAAGTGAGGTGGAGCAAAATACCCCAAGCAGGAAGCTTGTCTGATACAAACTATTCACCACTAGAATTTTTTAGGACACAAAAATATGTTCTTTCCCTCCCTCCAACAAGTTAAACATTTACAGCGATTACATTTTCAATAGTATAAATTCCTTGTGAAAAAATCACAGCTTGGCTATATTTGCCAATGTATTATTTTCTTAGTGGAATGCTTCTGTCATAGTGTGGGGTAATGTTATCCTGTTTGACATTTCATGCTTTTTAAACACAAGAGTATGGGGCAGTTGTTTTTTTTAAATTAATGGCTAAATTAATGGTTCCTGCTCTGACACAAATTGTAGCAGCCTGATACAGGATTACCCCAGATGTATGGTCATTGTATATACCTTATCCCACACCTACTTGTAGTCCCAGTGCAGGAAGCACGTTGGGGTAAGGAAAGTATACCTCAGGGATGGGAGTGTAGTGTTAAATGTAAAATTGTGTGCTGTTGCCATTATGTCAGCCATTGGGAAGCTCTTGTAAGTCAAAATAACCTCTCAGACTGCCCTACATCAGCCCACAAGCAGGCAGAATAGGAGCTTCTGGGTGGCTTTTTGATTGCTTCTGGACTGTGCCTCTCAGAAGGTGAAACACATGATCTAGTCCAGCCTATAATGCCCAAACATGGTCCCGTAACACCCAAATCATGTTCTTATTTGATACAGGAATGAGAATTTCCAATGCATATAGGAAGAATGAACCATACATTAGGGGGTCTGTAAACCTGGAATCAGGGGATTTTAAAGGGATACTGATCAGAGAAACTGAGGGAGGAAAAACCTAACCCATTTCCTGAGTCCAGCTGACCAGGGCAGATGTGTTCTTTAGTGTCATCAAGAAGTTTTGGCCCACTTAGCCCCCACCATACTCCCTGCCAAATAGAGACCAAAATTCAGGGCAACTTTGACTATCATAATGTATACATGTTTACATCTATTTATGGATATTGACTGTAAAGCTGTTTTGATATATGTATGCAAATAAATTTATAATACATGGAGTAATTAATAGTAGCAGAATTGTATTCAATGTATGCATGTATATACATTTATCTATATCCTCAAAGTTCTCCTTCTGCTTCAAGAAATATTGCCACATCTACAAGTACATTTTAAGTTCTGGGAATCTCTCAGGCAAACAGAATCTTTCTGAAGAGAAGAAACTTCAAGTATAAAAGTGCTACTACTTGAAACCTTTGATGTAAATGTAACACTTACACACACTTGTGCTGTGTATGGCAGTGTGCACACACCTTTGATTGCTGTGTATTATGTTTTTTCCTGTATGTACTTTTCCCCCCTCTTTTCTTTTCTTTTCTCCCCTGGCCTTCTGCTTTAAGGACAAAATATGCAGTCTGGTCATGTGGGCAAGATGGCCCCTGTTGTTCTGGCCATGTGATCTGCACATGGAAAGCTGGGGCCTTGTATTTGGGTAACACATGTAAAATCCTCTGGCCTGACTGGCCAGGGGGAGCAAAAGCTTCTCCAGGCAGATTGCTTAAGAGAAGCACTCTCTGACAAGGCTAAGGTGATGTCATGCTAAGGGTCATCTAGGCTGGTTTGAAGAGGAGAAGAAGCTGCTATGAGCTGCTAAAAAGAGAAGTCCCCTCCAAGGGGAGAAGGAATCTGCAGCTAAATAAAGAGTAAATTCGGGTAGAGGAGAGAGAGAGAGAACTGTCCTTGTGTCTGGGGATTCCTCTTTCCTTGTTTTCTTCCCCCCACTTTTCTGAGTTAAGGGATTAATATCACGGAGGAGGGTATCAATTCCTTAGGTTGGCTGGTGGGGCATTAGGTCTGGCAGCTTTTAAATAAGGTTGAAACCTGGGAGCTTCTAATTCTGCTAGACTGGCAGGCTTGAGGCTCTGCCAGCTTTGAGCTAGGGTTGAGGTTTGTAAACTTTTGCTCCCAGTGGAGCTGTGTGACCCAGACTACCTGCAGCCAGCCCCAGAGGGTTGGCTTGACTTTCCCCCTTTGTTTCTTTTGATAGACTTTGGCTCCAGCCAAGCTGTGTGGTTGGGGCCAGCTGTAGCCAGTAATCAACCTGGCTCCCTTTTGAGTTTGTCCTTCAGCAGGCCATACAATCTGGATGGCTGGATAAGGGCAAACATAGTACCCGTATTTAAGAAAGGGAAGAAGAAGGATCCAGGGAACTACAGACCACTCAGCCTCACCTCAGTCCCTGGAAAAACCATGGAGCAGATCCTTCAGGAATTTATTTTTAAACACTTGGAGGAGAAAAAGGTGATTAGGAACAGTCAGCATGGATTCATCAGGGAAAAGTCATGCCTGACCAAACTGATTGCCTTCTATGATGAGGTGACTGGTTCTGTGGATGCAGGGAGACCCATGGATGTGATGTTCCTTGATTTTAGCATGGCCTATGATATGGTCTCCCACAGCATTCTCACAGACAAACTAAGGAAGTAGGGGCTGGTGAATGGACTGTAAGGGGGATAGAAAACTGATTGGAGCATTGGGCTCAGAGCATAGTAATCAATGGCTCGATGTCTAGGTGGCAGCAGGTATCAAATGGAAAGCCTCTGGTGCCGGTTGTGGGCCAGTTTTGTTCAATGTCTTCATCAATGGGGGGGACAAGTAGATATCCTGGAGGGCAGGGTTAGGATTCAGAGGGACGTAGACAAATTGGAGGATTGGGCCAAAAGAAATCTCATGAGGTTCAACAAGGACAAGTGCCAAGTCCTGCACTTACGCTGGAATAGTCCCATGCACCACTTCAGGCTGGGGGCTGACTGGCTGGACAGCAGTTCTGCAGAAAAAGACCTGGGGGGTTACAGTGGACAGTGAGTTGAATATGAGCCAGCAGTATGCTCTTGTTGCCAAGAAAGGTAATGGCATACTGGGCTGCACTGGTAGGTGTGTTGCCAGTAGGTCAAGGGAAGTGATTATTCTCCTGTATTCAGCACTGGTGAGGCCATGTCTGGAGTACTGTGTTCAGTTTTGCGCACCCAACTACAGGAAAGATCTGGACAAATTGGAGAGAGTCGAACAGAGGGCAACAAAAATGGCGAGGGGGCTGGGGCACATGACTTATGAGGAAAGACTGAGGGAACTGGACTTATTTAGTCTAGAGAAGAGAAGACTGAAGGGGTATTTAATAGCAGCTTTCAACTACCTGAAGAGGGGTTCAAAAGAGGATAGAACTAGACTGTTCTGAGTGATGGCAGATGACAGGACAGGGCGCAACAGTGTCAAGTTGCAGCAAGGGGAGTTTAGGCTAGTAATTAGGAGTAATTTTTTCACTAAGAGGGTAGTAAGACACTGGAACAAGTTACACAGATAGGTTGTAGAAGCTCCATCCTTGGATGTTTTCAAAATCTGGCTAGACAAAGCATTGCCTGGGATGATGTAAGTTGGGGACGGTCCTGCTGTAAGGAGGGGGTTGAACTAGATGACCTCCAGAGGTCCCTTCCAACCCTAACTTTCTATGATCCTATAATCCACCCCAGAAGTTTTGGGGTGTGTAAGCTGTCTGCAGCCACAGTCACACAGCTTCTCCATAGGAGCAAAGATCAGTGCTCTACTACTTCTCCAAGACAGTTACTGGGTAGACCCTCAAGCTAACCCTTTGGAGATCCCCAAGTCCCAGACTGGCCTGGGCTGGGGTGAAGTCTCTCAGGGTCTAGGGACAGAAGTTACATATAAACTGGTTTAAGTGGTCAGAAACTGGTTTAACCTGTAACAGAAAAGAAGTTCAGTGCACATAACCCATTTTCAAAATGCCTGAAACTGGTTTAAGATGAACCTGGTTGAAGGTAGTATCAGACTAAACTGATTCAGATCAAACAAGTTTATGACATTTCTGTCCCAGCCCCCTTTCTAGTTCAAGTTAAATCACAGTCTGGCTCTCTGTACCTAGCCTAAAGGGGTTTAACCTATTGTGGCAGGCTTACTGATAGCAGCCCAGCGCATCCGGGCTCGGAGAGTCCTCCTTGTGATTGGTGGAACACTTCCACTAATCAGGCAATTGCTGGGGAGGGGCTTGCCCACCCCTACCCAGGGCAAGGCACAGAACCCAGACCTGGTTGAAGCCTTCACCCTGCTTCAACCTGATTGGACTGTTTGCAATCCAGGGGTGGAGCCTCCAGAGGGAATAAAAGAGCAGCATGCCAGGCACATGGGTGGCTGTATTGAGGGACAAAGAGGAGGACCTGGGCAAAAGAAGAGGTGGCAAGAGCTGGCCAGCAGGGGTTGTTTGCAAAGCACCCAAAGTCCCTCCTCACTGGACAGGGGTGGCGAGTGGGCGCAACCTGCAGCCCTGCCATCGAGTAGCGTGGTGTTGGTGCATGGATCAGTGCCTGGGTTGAGACCCTGAGAGCTGCATGAGGCAGTTTGGGTCTGCATCTACAGTTAGTGCATGGGATGGTGCAAGGAGCCAGGACTTTAGGAGCAGTATGAGGCAGCTTGGATCCTCAATCCCTGGCAAGCTGCCAGGACATGGTTCTGATGGTGTAGCATGGATCGATCCAGGAAGGATTGGGACCCCTGAGAGCCGCTCAACTCGGTGCAGACAACACTGCGTGGACCGTCTGGGAGTGGATCAAGCCCCAGCACTGCATGAGGTGGCTCAGGCCTCCAAACCCCTAGCAGAGGCCTCAGTGCACACAATGGGGCAGGGGGCCGCCAGTGGCCCAAGGGGAGCCAGTGGCCTCAGAGGCCTCGCATGTGAGGAGCAACTTGGCCAAGGGGGACAAGGACCATCTATCCAGGTCCCAGAGTCATGAGTTGCTGGGGAAAAGGAGGGGCAATTCCTCCCAGCTAGTAGGGAACTCCTACAGGGAAAGCAAAGGAGAGTGCTTTTGAATTAAGGTGCTACCTTGGGGTTGTGAAAGGCACAAGGGGCATTAGGGTTTCCCCCCACAGTGGTCCCTGGAGTGCTGGCAAGGCATCAGGCAGGGCCGGCCCACCCTATACTGTGAAACCTGTGGCCAGAGACTACATGAGCAGGGTGTGGGGTGCCCCACCCTGGACATGAGGAAGCCAGTGGCAGATGTGACAGAGGAGCAGGGGGGTGTGAGTGAGCAGACATGAAGTCAGAGGCAGCATGGACTTGCCACACTGCTTCTCCTGGCTCCGCGGCGCCCCCAACAAAGTGCAGGGCCCAGGGTGGTCACCCCAATTTGCTGCCCCTAGGGACAGCCCTGCACATAGGGGACCCCACAGCTAAGGAGCCCCTGTACATAGGCAGATTAATGCCCGGGAAAGGTGGGCAGTTGCCTAGGGCCCTTCAGGAAATGGGGGCTAGGGAGGGAGAGGCATGCACACGTAGGCTGGCCAAGGTGTTCCACCAGCAGAGAGCAGGGAACAAAGCGGAGGCACAGGCTGCAGGCTTGTCCAGGGCAGGGGAGTGGGAGGAGGGGGGCTTCAGACTGGAAGCAGGCAAGGTGATTGGTTGTCAGGTGTTGCCTGCTCCCTGCACAGGCTCCAGCAAGTCTGGTAGAAATAGAGAGAGTGTGTGGGTAAGTGAGAAAGAGCGGGATCTGCTTAGGCAGCAGAGCAGAGGGGCAGGGGTCTGTGGGTTGGGAGTGAAGGGCACCAGCAAGGGGTGGGGGGCAGAGTGCATGCCTGGGGAAGGGAAGCTCCCTGTTGCTGCATGCACCCTGGCCTGGGGGGCGGGGGGGACATCTGCCCCCTAGTTTTCTGCAGGGGGCAGAGGCAGGCTGTGGCTGTTTGCTCAGGTCTATGCCTGCTGCCTTTGCTTGGGCCCTGGATCCCCTCCCTGCCCTGCCTGGTAGAGTGCAGGGCCCCTGGGGAAAAAGCAACAGTGCAGAGAGCCACAAAAAATACTAGTCCAAGCAGTTGGGCAATTTATTTTAAAAGCTCTGTATCTGCTGCTAGGATCCTAAGTGAATGGGGTGCTTAGCATACTTGAAAACTCTTCAGGTCACTTACCTAGATACCCAAAGCTGTTAAAGCCTAGCTTTAGGGCTATGTGCCTTTTAAAAGTGTACATCTGCATTAGCACCTAGCTTCAGATATGAAATGCAAAAATCTAGAACTCTTGGCTCAGAAATGATACCTTTTATGAGAATAACTAGGAAATCACAAAAAAACCTTTCTTCTTCTGCAAACTTTCAGGCTCAAAGGCCCTTCATCAGACTCTGGGAAAATTAAAGATGGTAAGAAGTCCCCATAGGTAGGAAGTCAACTTCATTTTTGCACAGAGGGAGCTGGAGATGGAAAATCTGTCCCTCTTCATTCATGAGAGTGGACCAAGAGTTCCAGATTTTTGCATTTCTTTTTTGTCTCAGACCAACACAGCTACCAAAAACATCCCTGAAACATGGAAAATGCCAAATTTTAGCTGATTTTGGATTTTAAACTTCCCTACTTGCCATGGGACACCCCCAGGGAAGGAATCCTATCTGATCTATACAACAAAGAGCAACTCAGAACAACTCAGAGACACAAAGGTCCCTGCTTTGAGCCTGAAAGCTTGCAGAAAAAAGAGACTTCCTTTGTGATTTCCTAGTTGGCCTAATAAAAGGTATCATATCTGAAGCAAGAGTTCTAGATTTCTGCATTTCTTTTTGTCTCAGAACAACACGGCTACCAAATACATCCCTAGCTTCAGATATGGAGCTTTTAAAATAATTTGCCCAACTGCTTAAACTAGTATTTTCTTGGGTCTCTCTGCACATTGCTATTGTTCTGGGGGCCCTGCACTCTGCCCAGCAGGGCAGAGAGGATGTAGGGCCCTGGCAAAGGCTCCAAACCCCACACATACACCCACAGTCCCCCATACCTTCACAAACATAGAAGATGTGAGTGTCCAAAAGCTTGCAAATAAAAACATTTTGCAGCTATGTAGTTGGTCTAATAAAAAATATCACATCTACCCAAAGACTCTAGCTACAAGTCAACATCCCCATCCCTCCACCTTGCTGGATCATCCAGGAAGAACACAAAAAATCTGCAGATGCCTTCTTTGCCTGAATAAGGGTGTTTGTGCCCAAAAGCTTGCAAAAAATACATTTTCCAACTATTTTAGTTGGTCTTCTAAAAGATAGCTTGTAGCAGTGGTTTCAGCAGCCTGACTGCATTTGCTGTGTACTGAGCTACAAGGAATGGAGCCTGGCTCCTGGCCAATTACATTTTTCTTTCAGGATGGCTTATCCCAGAAGCCAATATGCAAGAATGCCAGTCAATGAAAATGCCACGAGACAATGGGTGAGAAACAGATGTGGGTAGAGGGTGGGAAGGTTGACCTGTAGCTGGAGTCTTTGGGTGGATGTGGTACCTTTTATTAGACCAACTAAGTAGTTGCAAAAAAGTTGTTATCTGCAAGATTTTGGACACCCACATCCTCTCTCATGCAAAATAAATAAATGAAAGAAAAATTAAAAATGGCGAAAGATATGAAAGATGGTCAGAAATTCCTCAGGTATGAAAAAAACAGTCTTCAGAAACCTGTTCGATAGGAATGCAAATTTAGGAGGGCTCCAGGGAACAGCAGGTTGTTCACCTGTAGGTATCAGATGTCACCACATGGGGGGAGGGAATAAAATAAATGCAGTATTGCCAACCCCATCCTGTCAAAAATTATGAGACAAGCTGTTAAAAATCATGAGAGGCTATTTTGAACTGTGTGGGAGGGGGTGAGGGGGATTTGTGAGGGTGTGGCGGCTGTGGGTGTATGTGTGGGGCTTGGAGGCTGGAGAGGGGCGGGGGTCCCTGCACACCATGGCAGCATGTGGGGTATTGTGTCAGTGTGTGTGCATGCATGCGTCCGTGGTCATGGCAGGGAGAGTATGTTTGTGTCTATGTGCCCATGTGCAGAGAGTGAGTAAATAGAGTGTGCACCCGTCTGCATGTGTGCATGGGTATGCCTGTGTGCACGTGCATGTGTCTATGTGTCCGTGCATACATGTGTGCATCTCTGTTCCTGTCAGGGAGAGTATATTTTTGTCCATGTATAGAGAATGAAAGTAGTGTGCACCTGTCTGTGTGCACGCCTGTGTGTGTGCGTATGTTTGGCCATAGTGGGACAGGACAGAACGGGGAAAAGTGGGGTGGCCCAGAGGGCAGGGAGCAGGAAGAGGAGGTGGGCATGTCCCCCCCCCCCCCAGCCCCACACGGTCCCTGCCGCCTCCCATGCCAGCATCAGGAGGGGAAGGTGCCCTGCCCTCCCTCTCCCACAAGCCCTGCTCCCATGGAGGGAGGGGGCCTCCAGTTTTGTGTTTGCCCAGAGCCCCAGTAAACATTAATCCACTTCTGCCCCTGCATCTGGCTGCTTGCCCCCCCCCCCCGCCCCCCAGCTTCTTCAGGGCAGGGGGGCCCAAAAATATTTCTTGCAGGGGACCCCAAAAAATTGTGGGCTGGCCCTGGCCTCAGGACCCATCAATGCTTTGGGGACTCTTGAAGACTTAAGTTTTATTTCTAATGCTATCAACCTCATATTTTGTAAGATAGCGCCTTATATTTTGTTATTCCTGTGTAATAATAATTGTTGATTCATTGACATATGATTGCACTGAAATCCTTCCTGGGACCCCTCCCTGCTACCCACCTGTTGGTTATCTGCTCTTGATTTGTGCTTACCTGTACTGGTGTACTATTTACCTGTTCTTGATTAGTGCTTACCTGTGTTGATTTGTTACTTACTGGTTCCTGAGTGAAATCTCCAGTTGTAGTGTACAGGTCACCCCAGGTTCTGCTCTCATAGTATAAATTTATGTCAAAGTTGCACATCTGTTTTTTTTAATAAATCTGTATATAGTTATGTCCACATTGTCCTGGCCTGTCTCCATAGGGAATAGAGAGAAACTGGGTTTCAGTTGCAGTTTCCTGTCTCAGTACTCCTGCCTAGCCAACACTTCCCTTCCATTGAAGGAAGGAACACTTACCCTGGTGCACCAGGACTACTCTATGAACTGTAGTTGTAGAGATAACCTTAAAAATAATATAAACATTTTCTTCTTGTATTTGGTTTTTGTTTGTGTTTAGGTAATAAATTTGTATCTCTTAGCTTATACTGCTTGCGAGGATGGGGATTTGTCTGTGTGGGATACCCCAGTCATGTTTGCAGATTTCTGAGTGGGGGCTCAAAGCACTGGTATAACTCATTAAGTACCCTGGATTTGTAAACCCGGCCCTTCTCACTGCCAATCTGTGCCTAGCAGAAGGGTTATATATAGATTAACACAATCTTTTTAATCACGCATATTTAAAAGACAAATAGGTAGGCATTACTAGGTTTTACACTGCTACCAGAAGTCAGCTTGATTGTGTGTTGAACAAAACAACAGAGCGTTCTTTAGGACAGGTATCTCTGTGCTGCTTGGTACCAAGGATATTTAGAGACTGGTTGCAAAACTATCCCGCATCCTTCCTTGCCTCTCAAGTTTGAACATTAACTCATTTCTTCATCTGCTTATTAATAACTGACCCCACAAGTCTTTATTTCTGAAACCTTGACAGATTGCAGTTGTTCACTGCCTTGAAGGAACAATCAAAACCGTTAATATGACTATTATTAACATAACAATATAGGAATCTAAGTTAGAACACTGATAGGAAGTCTGCAAAGAATCATACAAATCCCACTAGGAACTATGATCCAGCTATCCAAACAATTGAAACATACACTTCGACCAGGGTAAGAGACAAATATGAGTAAACATCTCCACTTCAGAATGGGCTCACCCCTCAGAAATCTATAAGGTGAAAAGTAGAATCTATTCTCAAATATGATATTAGATAAATAGTCTTCTGTGCAGATCCACCTTAAGTCCCTTCATTTTTATTCCCTTGAAGCTGCACATCCCAGCTGGCATGTCCCAATCCTATAAATGTCTCAATATAATACACCATCATTGTTTGATGTATGGGCTTCCATTTAGAGCACCATGTCCAAAGAATATTTCTTCATGCTCGAATGACTCATCTATGAGGAGATTAATCTCTCTGGGGGAGAAATCTGGGTCTCTCCTTTGGAAGCAAGTTGCTATGCACACATTAACAGCAGCAGATCTCACTTGCATTCTTAATATTCAGGGAACAGCTCCTATTCACCATAAAAATCCTTTTGTCCTTCCCTAACTTCACTGTCATTCTCCAATATCATTTTCAAGGCAAAAAAGAAAATCTAAAACAAATTTAAAATAATACTGTGAAGAGATGCATTCACTGATGGTACTAATTTTAAATTAATGAGTCTATTGGTGATTCTTTTAAGTGTCATGTAGCGTTACCTTTTTTTTCTTTCTTTTTTCCCCCCTTCTTTTAACTGTACAGCCCTAGGCAAGAGAGATGCACACAGCTGGCTCCACAGAGGGATGAAGTCATGACTTTTGATTTATTTAATCTTTCCTTTGGATTCTCAAAGAGGTGAGGATATGGGATGGCTTGGTCTGGTGCAATTCTAATTCCCATTGCCTGGTCTCTTCTAACAGGATGCTTAACCACCATCTTCCTTCCTTTTACAAAGGAAGCAATACAAAACATCCATGCACACCCCCCCCCAAACATGCTATATTTGTATTTTCTTTTAGTTACAAAAAGTAGCACAAGGTCATCAAGTTTTCTGAAGCCTAAACCTTCCCTGAATTTTCATCCCTCTCTGTCAGCTTTAGAATCACCTGTTCATTCTGTGCAAGACTAGATAGCAACAAGGACAACAGAATGATAAAGTTACAGATTAATTAACTCATGCTGCAAGCTGTAGTGAAAAGAACAACATAGGGCAAAACTCTCAGCACCTACACTTAAAGGCACAAATTCAATTTTGTGTTATTGTCTTTATTGAAAGCTATCACAAAGACCTCTTTATAGCAGGCAGTGCCAACAAACAATTTAATACTATTAATTAATGCACTAATATTTTTGCCACAACATTTTAATTTGTCCTCTAAACAGTGTTCATGATATTAGCCCTTTGCTCCTGTTTTTTATTTTTGTCTGTGATATACATTACACTTGAGAGAGTCCTTCGTCCATATGTCCACAAATTACAGTAGGCATATGGCATACAAGAAAAAAGCCTTTTACATTTTGTGTATAGAAGTCTTCCCTACTATTAGCATGGAGATAGTACAGTCTCCCTTTATTTCTAGTATTACTCAATCAAGTTCAATCTCATAACTCTGATCTTTCCTCACCAGTTTGATTTATTTTAATTGTAGTGGTACCAGGTTAGGTTCTCTTTGCAAAATAATTTTTAAAAAATCAGAGGCATGACACAGGAATTTTGGTGCTCGAGGGGCAATAGAGAGTGTGTGGAGAGGTACTAATTGCTGGATGGGGAAGAGGAGGCATCCAGGCTAGGGACAGAAATTACACATAAACCAGTATAATTGAAAAGGAACTGGTTCAAATCTGTAACACAACAGAAGTTCAGGGCACGTAGACTGCTGTCAAAATGGCTGAAACTGGTTTAAGGTAGATCTGGATGATATACTTTCAGACTCAACTGATTTAAATTAAAGTGGTTTATTAACTTCTGTCTTAGATTGCCTCCAGATTCAAGTCAACTTATAGTTGCTCAGCATCCCATAATGCTTTGCAACACCACCATAAACCCTCACTTTCAGGGTGGGTGGCCTAGCCTTTGCCCAAGCTGTCTGCTCTAGTAAGCAGGGAGGCATACATTAGCACCCCCTGAACTCTGCAGGTATGTGGTTGCATTTCTAGAATCAAAAGTAAATGTCTGTTCACTTGCTTATTAGTTCAATCTATGCAGCTTAGACTAACCTGGTAAAATAGAATCAATTCAGCCTTGGCCTTTTTGACTGTAGTTAGATTTTATACTTTATTTAAATGATTTTTTTTCCATCAAAGTAAGTTAGTTCAATGTAAAAGGTCTAAGGAAACAAGCCTTCAAATTTTTAACATTTACACAGATGAGGAGTAAAACTGTATGTCTTCATATGTCCTTTTAGAAAATCTTATGAAAATTGACACTGCAGAGCCACAGAACAAGCAAACACTTCCTTATCCCCATAATAGTGACCATTTGGTTTTGTACACCAGTAAGAATCACCAGTGAGCAGGAGTAAGTGTCATTAGAGTGAGCATGTAGGTTACAGGAAGCATAGCCATATGGACTTCTTGGGTAGTTGTTTCATTCTTCCTTTTATTATTAACGTTCTCCTTCCTTTCATTATTAATGTTACCCAAGTTTGGCTTTTTAAATAATCTGTTCTGAAAATATTTCAAGAAAAGAATGATAAAGAAAACAGTTAAAGCATTACACTGAACCAATTCTGGCCTCGGATACACTTTCAGTTACAAGGGTTACTTCATAAAAAAAAAGTCTGAGTATAGTCAAGAGGAAGATGTGATCCCATATTTCCAACAAGCTTTTGCCACAGTTCTTTTATTTGTCTTGTCAGAAAGAGACAACATTATCTGTTGCATTTCATTTTCATTAGGGATTCTTCTAAGTGACGCAGCCCCAGATGTTGGTAAGAGCAGCCCCCATACTACTCTATCATCTACTAGGTTTCAATAATTCCCAAGAGTTCACAAGCCGGATCAAATTACTATAGTGCATTTGACTCTAATATTCCTTGCCTGTCCCTCACATATCTGAGGTACTAAGAAACTGCAGGGAGAGGTATAGGAAACAGCTCCTTTGGATCAGTGCTCATAAAAGGTCCTCCTCATATCTGATGAATCCCCATAACAGGGGATCCACATTTAATCACAATCTCTTTACACAAAACAGGCAATGAAGGACTAAAAATAAAAGTCTGCCCTATGAAACTTATTTACCTCCCACTGACATGAATGGTAATATGCTTATTGACTTCAGTGGAAGCAAGAGTGGACCCTCGGCAAAAAGATGCAAAAAAGATATTTCTATTAGCTGCCTATGGTATTTTTTTCTATAAAGGATTTAGTTTCTACAAATAAATTTGGGTAGGAGAAAAGTAAGTGGGTAGACTCCAGGGCTGGAAGTTGTGCAAAAGACTCACTAATTCACCCCTGTTTAAACAATATAAATCAGGACCAACTCCAGCAAGTAAACTGAGTTACTTCAATGTAAAGCTGGTGAGTGACAAGATTTAGGTACCCTAATGACAACAGGGATCATGTGCAAAGGGATCAACAAGTGCATTTACATCACTGCTGTTGAACTGCTTGTAGAACATACACTTGTTTGGTTTCCTGAAGGTAAAGTATTAAGTAAAAAGTCAAAGAAATATTCCCTACATTGTTAAATAAAACATTCCAGGGAAGTGCAGCACTAATAGGTCTTGAAAAACTAAGCAGAATGTAGCAGCAATGTCTTCTCAAGTGAAAGTGACATCATGTACACTGACTGGTTTAAATTTTATGCCATTACACACCACACATTTCAGACCAGAATAGTAACACATCTTCGAGTTTTTTGCTTCCTTGCACACAGCAGGTACAGGGCGGTTCTCTGTTCCATGTAGTCATTAAACACACTACATATACTTAAAAAACTTTCCAAGCAGATGACAAAGACAGTTGCCAGGTAAACCAAGCACAGATTAAAGCTACTTTTCATGCACCCAGTTACAATTGTTTCCTGGCAACACATTTTTTTTTCCTTCCTAAACCAATTGCATATCCAAAAATGTATATACTAAATTCGTTTCCAAATTAAATTCAAAACAGCAGCACTGGGGTCAACAAAATTTTACTCCCCTTGCCTGGTTGAAAGAAACGATACAAACTGCAGTCTATCAACAGTTTTAAGAGTAATGGGCTGAGCTTCTGCAACAACACCAGTATGTATTTCTTATAAATAGTGGCAGCATCTCTAACATCCATCCATCCGTTGGGATTTCTGATCAAACCGCTTATTGCCAAGTAATGCTTTATGGTACTGATTTTTGATGCCATTGTTGAACTTACTCTCAGCTGAAATCTACTTTGAAGCAACAAAAGTAAAAAATGATCCTTAGGTGGATAACATAAAGATACTTCTAGTAGACAGAAATGAAAAGTAGTAATGCTACAAGGCCCTGGTAAGATCTTAGCTAGGATAGTGTGACCAGCTCTGGTCCAACATGGTCAAGAAAGGTGAATGCAACCAGGAGCAGAGGCCAAGAATATCTTGTAAGACATAGGCTGTACCTATATTGCAAATGTGCTAAGTCTTGGACTGATAGGTTACAAACATGCATCATATTTGTCTTGGGATAAACCATTTTACCGTGGGGCAGTTGTTTAGATATCCATGTCTATTGCCCTAGGATAAATCCTAAAATGGTTCACAGGATAAAAAGTACTAACCATTTATCCCAGGACATTGCAAAATACATCCGAATGGTAACCCCAGGACTGCACCACTGAATCAATGAAAGAAGAGGGAGAGCATATTCAGTTGCTCACTAAACCCTTATTAGAAGGGCCATGTATATACACACCAGTCCTGGGACATTTCTATTCAGGGACAAGCACAGGCATAGTTTGGGGACAAATGCAACATCTGTTCCTAGCCATACTGAGGAAACACTCCTGTTTTGGGCATGCTTAGGACCAGTAAATAGATGGTGTAGACAGCTTAAAGGGGCCTCAAGAGTGTTGTTCAGGTGCTCTTAGAACCCCAGTAAGCTTAGTAAACAATATACATGAGCTAATTGCCAGTCTCTGGATCACACACGGGACAAGAGAAGGCTTGTTTCTCAGGTTTGGCACAGAGGACGGTCTAACTTGCCTTAAAGAACTTAGCTTGGGAACCTACAGGCTGAGAGGAGATATACTTGGGATACTACAAGTACAACACAATTGGGAAAGGGCATTCAAAGAGGGAGAAGAGCTATGCATGCTAAAGAGGATTGCTGGAACAGACATTGGTGAAAATTAGAGTCGAGTTTAGCCTCAACCCTAGAGCATAGGTGTCCAACTTGAGTGGCTGGGAGCCCCCCGGGCTATGCCCCTAAAAGTGGGGAAAGGAAGTAGAAGCTGGAGAAGAAAGTGGGAGCCCATAGATCCCAGCAGTACAAGGAGCAACAGGGAAGTGGCAACTCTGTGAGATCCCACAGAGCTAAAAAATAATTGCTTGCAGGCTACGTTCAAGAAGAATTTCTCATTCTTAGCAGAGCCAAGTTCTAGAACAGTGTTGCAGTGGGGGGTGGAAACTGTTTCAAGATGGAGCTTGACAATTTAAAAACAGAATTAGATGATATGGTTGTGTACCAGAATAAGGGCCTGAATTTGACTTAGGGAATCCCTCTCAATCCTATATTGTGATAATACTACCTGGCCCTTATGGGATACTGATACTTACTGATGAAAAGTACCTGCATCTCATGGATGGGAAAGCTCAGATATAGGAGGGGTAGTGACTTGCTCAAGGTTATTGAGCAGACAGGTGGCAGGGTGTGGAATACAGTCCATGTTACCCAAGTCCTAATCAAGTATTTTGCAAGATGCTTCTAAGATTAAGATTCAAAGAGGCTAGGGGACACCCTTGCCTAAGCTCTACCAGAGCTTCTCCCTAATATCCTACACCTTCATGCAAAGGAAGAAGGGGGAGCTGCTAAGAATTAACAAGCAGATCTAGTACTGGTCTACACTTGAGGTTTCTCTCCATACCGTCCTGAGGTAGGGAGGCTGGGACATCACAAAGGGATAGGAGAATTCATGATGACCCCTGCTTTCCCCTTGCCCCCACTATGTTCAAAGTTGGAGAGTTCCTTGAGAGCTGACATTTCAGCAACTGGCTGAAGTATTTAAGAATCTTTTTCTTCCCTGGGCAGAATAGGAGGCATTCAGACAGTAGGAAGGCAGAGAGACTGGGGTCACAGCCTGGTAACCAGAGACAGTTAAGATTTGACAAAAAAAGAAACTTTACTTTTAGAACGGAATAGTACATAGCTAGCCATGGTCATCTAGAGAAAACTCCTGGACTTTGCTTTCTCACTAAACCAACAGTGTACCAGCTTATCATCTATCCAGTCTGTATACATCTGTGTACATTTGCCCTCATCCTTTGTGGAACTAACTCTGTAGGGCAGGGGAAGAGTTCTTTACTGGGCACTGTTGCAGCACACTGCTGGCACTCCTGAAATCCAGGTAGGGAGTAGATTCTCACCTGAACGAAACAGTAACCAAGTTATAGACATGAACATGACAATTTACTGAGGATATCCAGTAAGCATTCAGTTTGTTTGGTTACTGATCCATGCTGTCAAGAACATTCAAGATACCTTTATCATGTCACCCAACACAACCACAGACCAGGTACAACATAGTACAATATAACAGAGCATTCAGATTTGACTGTCTTGCTTTGACCACTCACTTACAAAACAAAAAAGGGCTCCTGGCAGATGACAATGCGGGAAGAGCAACGTCTGCTTCTGTCCCATTCCTGCTACTAAAATTTTCTGTTGCATAATGGGTCATCTCAAAAAGGTCAGTTTAGTTGCATGTACAATAGTCGGGATTTGCCTAGTTCTCCCAATTTGCTGTTTTCAGATAATGCTGCATCTATAAATTCCCCAGGCTGATGCTGTCCTTACCTTGGCTTCCATTCCTTCTCTGCCATTCCACAGTTCGGTACCAGTTTGATAGGGGTTTTCCACTTTTACTCATCTTTATATTTTCCTGCAATGCTCGATCCAATGATGGGGCAGCAATTCCTGTTCTGTCTTTTCTACAAGAGGCAGAGTTTCCAGTATGAGGTTTTCTTCATTTGTTTGTCTCCTTACTATTATTCTTTCCTTCCCCATCTCATGCAATTATTGATCCTGCTCAGTCTCCTTTGTGTCACCATGTCTTTACTGTCATTTCTCCTGCCCTTGGCTCCTCCATTAGTTACTTTTTTTTTTTTTTTTTGGCTCTCATCTCTCCTATCCTCCTCAGGAAGCTTTCCAATTTCTGCTCTGTTAGTATATGAAGGTTACAGATGCACCAAGACACAACAAAGCTAGCCCAAGTCATGGGTCAGCTGTCTGACAACATTTCTTCCTAACATTGACGCTCAGACACCCCCATACGGTGACCATACCAAAGCTTTCTCCACCACCCATTGGGGAAGACTTAATTCATAGCTGCAGTAAAAAACAGGAAGCAGTGATCTAAATATAAAAATAAATAAAGGTTGTGAAATAAACCTTTTAGAAAGTGTTCATGCAGTATTTATGGTAGAAATGAATGATTATCATTGGCAATGTTTTTATTTCAGAAAGAGCCCAGAACAAGTTAACTAACACACTCAACAGGGGAGGAGCTCTCGAGGCTGTCTTGAGCCACCCACCTGCCCTCTACCATGAGTGCCTGGTACTCAACAGAATTTTAAATTGGACCCTCAAAAAGTTTCTGCCCCTGCTTCAGATTGTTTGTTTCCTTGAGTAACAGACTGTTTCAGAAAAATAAACACACAGAAGGGCTCAGGGCAAAGATACATTTTGTATACAGCTTAAATGAAAACATGTTTTTCTTGTTAACACCTTGTTATATCCTAAAATCACAATACAGAAAAAACTGTGAATAAGGCTGTATGCATAGACATCTCAGATTTTTTAATGAAATTCACTAACCGGCATAGCTTCCCCCACATGGTTACAACTATTATGTCACCAGACACTCTTAGTTAAGTTCAGGCATATCAAGAGTTACCTGTTCACCTTCCTTTCTCACAAAGCATTGCATTTAATAGAGGCATAGCTATTCAAGTGATCAAAAACTGGACAAAAGCAAGAGACAAGTCCTGAAGGCTTGAAGTATATTAGCCCCCTCCCCTCTCAAATCTGTTTAAAAAAAAAGTCAAACTATACATAGATTTGTTAAGATGCTTAGAATGAGTACTCTGCATCTGACATCATCAGATCTGCATTTCTTTTAATCAAATTAGGATTAGTTCATTTAAATTTAGACTGTGGGCACATTTCCTTTTGCCTCTTCCAAATGGACATGGCATAGTCTATACGGGTGGTGTTATCTTTGCTTAACATCTTCCACATGTATTCCCATCAGCAGCACACTTCCCACAGAACTGAGTTGTTAATTTCCTCATGGGGCTAGGTCAACTGGAGCCCGACAGGCAGTTGCACTGGTGAGAAAAGACCAGATGCCACAGAGCGCACTGTTGCTGCAGAATATGGGCAGTAGCCTTGCACAGGAACCTGGGATGTATTTGAAGGGGGGGAAGCACAACAACAAACAAATTCAGCCTGATTGTTTGGTGCTTAGTGGAATCCTGGTTTCTGAGATCATAGGGTCGAAGTGCACGAGAAGTAGCCCAGGCTAGAATTTCAAAACTTAGTGGGAGGTAGAAGTAAAGCAGCTTGAGAGATGCCTGGCTTGGATTCAGAGACAAATCCATTATTTGGGGCACTTGAGTAGCTTTGGGTTGTTCAAGTGAAATAGAAGGCTTGTATTATCTGCTCTGCTAAAGGGCATTTAAGTAGGATTTAGACCCACTTTGAGGCCTGATTACCTGACGGAGTGTTATAAAAGTCACTTGGTGTCGCTGAAAGTCACCCCTCAAACCTTTGGAAAACTAGGAACATTTAAGTACAACTTTGAGTACTGGGATCCAGACTGCCTAAGGCTGGGGTGGGAGTGGGGAGAGGGGAAGAGAGTTCCAAATTGAATCTATAGCTTAACACACCACTCAGCTTGTATGACTGATGTTTTAACATTATACAACTAGAACTGTGGTTCATCAGTCCTTTGCATTCATATATTGATCCAAATATCCAAAAGGCAGTAGTTGGAACAGATTTTGTAACAGAAATTAAGTTCTGCTTGGTTCCATCACTGCCCCAGGACAGAGAGACATTTATACAAGTTAAATCAAAATATGCTCAATATAAATGTTTAATCAGGTTTTTTACCAACTTCTCTCCATATAGTGTACCCTGTTTGATAGCAGACTTCTAATGGAAGTCACTAAATACATCTTAATAGCACAAGACATAATATTATGCAGCTGTATCACTGGGTGTAGAGATTCTCTAGCTTATATTAGACAGGTTAAAGCAACTGAAACAGGCAGCTCAGAGACAGTTTAGAAGGTTAAAAAGTACTCTTGAAGTTTAAGCCTGCCACACAGCTTATTAGCTTTATTCAGGTTTTAATCATTAAGTGTGTGAACAGTAATGGTGATATAGTTTGTATAAGACAAGTAATTGTATTTACTGAGTAATATACTCTGCGCTAGAAATTGGGAACCCTTAGGCAGAGATGAAGACATTGTTAGGGGACCCATCCTCCCCCAAGATGAGCTCCTACCATAATTCTTGTTTTGTTGTTCAGCTACACCCCATGCACACACTGGTTTTTTTCATTGTTCTTAAAAATTAAAATCCAGTGCCCCTGGGCAAGCTGTCACTCACAAGCAACAGGAGCAGCTCCCAGAAGAAAACTAAATACCTAAAAACTTCTTTCTTTTCCAGAGTAGCAAGAGGCTGAAATGTTAGACTCTGCTTGCCAAAGTAAAAACAATTCAACACACTTCATCTCCCCTCACCACTAGTGACCCTGCTTCTTCTCTTCCTTTTTATACATAGCAGCTGGTCCATGCAGTTAACAGGTCCCAGCTGCAACTGTCTCTCGCCACTTAACCCTTTCCAATCTGGTTCACCACCCCTGTAGATCTGGTAGGGGGAAAAAAACTTACCTGGGTTGTGAATATTCTGGGAGATTCCTGTGATTTGGTGGGTAGTACACAGCCACTGGGAAATACAGCCTAGAACTGAAACTGGAGGGAGACATACTTAACAAAGTCTGGAAGTATTTGTCATGAATTCAATGTGTTTAAGCATTACAGTTTATTGTAGAGGGTCCTATAGAATTTAATAGGGGTAGGATCAATAATGTTCTCCATAAAAACAACAGGAATTTATAGAGGTTACCATCCTTTCTAAACCTATAGAATTTTAATAGAGAATGACCTTTTTCTATAGCTATTTTGAACTATTCTGTAAAACTCTATCATGGTTCAAATAACCTGTATGAAATTTTATTTGACTTTTCTGTAAGGGATACAGTCCTGCATTCACTAATATCTTTTCTTATGGTTTGTGAAATAGCCATAAAATAAGAGGTTACTATTTATAGGTATCTGTGATATAACTACAGTGTTTATTACCTTTTATACCAAATTATGGTACAAAGGTTGCTTTGCAGGAAATGTCTAAATAGATATGAATTTAGTTACACTTAGGGTGCATCTACACAGGCCAATTTAAGGTGCATTAGCCATTTTTAAGGCTTATTAAGGATATGGGTCTACACGCGTGTGCCCTTAATGCTCATTAAAAATAGTGATTTTAGGGTATTCATGCCTAACTTTGATACCTGCAAAAGTAGGTATCAAATTTAGGTGCAAATCACTACAGTGGCTTAATGCACATGTAGACATGCTGAGGCACATTAATGCTGTGTATGTCAAATGACTTAGGACTACCTTTAGTCCTAAGTTGAACTGCACACTATGTTAATGTGCCTTAGCACGTTCATGTGTAGACGCGTGCCTAAATTGCCGTACTGTGCATTATGCAAATACACATTAAGTATAGGCATATGTCAAAGCTCATATAGATATGCCCTTAGAGTAGGAATAAATTTGCAAATTTCACATGGGTTTTTCCACAGTTATGAGTAAATAAAAGTTTCTGAGTGATCATAAAAATTAGTCTCGAGGCACATAGAGACACACATTCCCTTTCATCACAGAAAGCCTACAGAAGAGCCCATTCACATGTGTTCTCAGGCCTTCCAAAGGATTCTAAATCTGTGTGTGACTGCTTACAGACATTAAGAAATAAATAACACTTCACTGGAAAAAGCAGCACATTTGTTCAACCTGGCCCTGCAGTGTCTTTATAGATCAGGTGCTTCAGTGGGGCTCTTCAGCACTTTAATAGGTAATTCAAACAGCGATTAGATAAAAGCACTAGGGCTGTGCGAAACAGCACTGTTCTGTTTTGCCTTGAGTTTTGATGGTTCAATGGAACAGTGTTTTGTCTTGAATTTCATTTTGAGTCGAAACAGCTGTTCCATTCCATTCCATCGAAACAGAAAGACTGTTTTGAGGCTGTTTCAAGTTTCACTGGGGATTGGGATTCAGACCGGCTGGGCTGACTTCCCATCCCCAGCGCTAGATCACCAGCTGGGCTGCTTCCCCAACTCCTGTGCTAGATCATGCCAGGGGTGGGAGGCAACCCAGCAGGGGTCAGGGAAGCAGCCCAGCTGGACTGACTTCCCATCCCCAGACTATGGTCGAAACGTTTCGACTTTTAAAACATTTCAACCAGCCTTGCTTTGTTTCAAGGCTATTTTGAGGGCTTTTGTTTTGTTTCAATTTTGCTGTTTCGACCTCAAAATTGGTTGAAACAGTGTTGAAATGAAACATCTGCTGGAGAATAGGTTCAGAATCCAGAACCTGTTCTGGTTCTATCCTATCCAGCGGCCATAAGCTGCTGCAGAATAGGTTCAGGTTAGAGATTAGGAGGCACTATTTCACTGCTAGGGTGGCTAGGACCTGGAACCAACTTCCTAGGGAAGTGGGCCTTGCTCCTACCTTGGGTAAATTCAAAAAGAGGTTGGACGAACACCTGTCTGGGGTCATGTGATCCCAGTGTGTGCTCCTGCCAGTGGCAGAGGGTCAGACTAGATGATCTGTTCAGATCCCTTCTGACCCCAAACTACTATGAAACTATGTAACTATGAACCTGGTGAAATTTCACACAGCCCTAAAAAGCACCCAAAAAGCCCCACTAAAGTGCCTGATCTCTATAGATGTTGGGTGAGCCAGGTCCAACTAACATGATGCCTCTACTGGGAGTTGAGTTTATAGTTAAGCATCAGGGGTTTTTGCCTTTTTTTAACATCTGTAAGCAGCA
The DNA here is from genome assembly GCF_052110815.1 of Crocodylus siamensis. Classification (NCBI taxonomy): domain Eukaryota; kingdom Metazoa; phylum Chordata; order Crocodylia; family Crocodylidae; genus Crocodylus; species Crocodylus siamensis. The sequence continues at coordinate 216,343,161 of NC_143397.1, forward strand.
TGGATATACTTAATATAATTGGAAAAATGATAAACAAAGTACACAGCAGTTTGGACAAGTGATATGTAGAATAATACAGGCCAATAAGGGAAGACCATAGGTACAATTATAGGAAGGTAGATGTTTCAACCAACCATGGCCTTATAGGCTGGCCTTAACCAACAATATTTGCCTCTCTAGGAGAAACAGCATTTAGCCTGTGCTCCAAGAAACTGAACTTTATCCTTGAGTTTTTTACCTGTTCTGTTGCCTCTTGGAAGCCCTGCAGTGACAGAGCAGCCTATTTAATACTAACTGCATCATTGTTTCCTCAACTGTACCAATAAAAGTTGAGCAGGAATCACATAACTGTAACTGATGCTACTCTCCAGCTCCACAAGCAGCTATTCATACAGGCCCCACAAGGATGTACACTGTCACTTCAGACAGTACAACACTCAGTTTTCATCATGATGGAAATATTTCTCACCACAGGCAAATCCAGGATCGTGGCAACGGGGTGCAACCACACCCCTTTTTGCAGCAAGTGTGCAGTGAGCTCTCTGAGCCCCCCAGCATGTCAGCACAACTTTAGCTGGAGTTCTGCATGTGCTGTGAGCTCTCTGAGCTCAACATCTGACTGGTGCAGGCTTTGGTTGTAGCCCTGCTTTTGCACAGCTTCAGACATTTTTGCATCATCTGATCCCAGCAGTCTTTCCTGCCCAAGTGCAGGGGGGCTGGACCTGATGATGTAAGGTCCCTTCCAGCCCCTAACATCTATGAAACTATGAAACCAAAGGTTGGTTCTGGCATCACAGCTTTCTAGAACTTAGATCAGCTCAGTAAAATTACCCCCAAACTTGCTGCAGGGTTATTCTGTCCCAAGAGAGTTTTCTGTATTGGTGTACATGGTAGAAAATCCTTTATTAGACTTCCACATATTGTGCAGACTCTTCTGAGCTGGATACATTCTTCTAATTTCTTATTGTCTTGGGTTTCCTCCACATGAGATATGCATACAGTTCATTGCTTTCTGATGTGCTTTTGACCCAGGGAAGCCCTAGAGCCATAAGAGCTGAAGACAGCTGCTAGTCTAACAGAAACTGCCAGGCTTGCTAAGACCTTGCAATAGATCCAGAACATCAGCAAAAGTAAAGAGTCCAGGGGGAAGAACAGATCTTAAATGAGGTCATAAGTGAAAGGGAGAGGAAAAAGCGGCAGCAGGGTGGAAAATGGATAACTTGAATCTCTGAGTTCAGTCCAATGAGATCAGTGAGAGGTTTGCTTCTTTTGGGAGAATGGTGGTAAAGCTGGATTTGAGGGTGTATAGCAGAAAAGTTGAAGAAAAGAAAATGTATGAAAGGACCTGATTTAGCTGGGAAGGAAAGGGCTGGAGGCAGACAAGGTCAGAGAAGCTGAGGCTGCAGAGGATTGGGGTCAGGGGCTAAAACTGCAGGTGGACATTTTCCATAGCAAAACCCTGAATATTCTAGGAATCTCCCTTTGTTACTTCATACAAAATGGTACACACAGTTTTTACATTTTTGCTATCTATAATCCATGCTTAATTCTTTCCCCATCTCTCCCTAGCCACTACCTGTTTTGTGTCTCCTTGTTATTTCTGACTATCCATTGTGGTCACCCTAAAAATTCACCAATTACCTAAGAAAACTAATGTATCCTGAATATTTAATAATGCCTCATAAGTGTGTTTGACAGTAAGTACAGGGAATACTGAAAGCACCAAAGTATATTTAACTATTTATCTAGGATAAAACTGGCAAAATTTCAAGGGCATTCACTATACATAGCTCTCCACTTGTGTGTTATATCCTTGCTCTCTGTCTTGATGTTATTACTACTGTGTTCTCCCCTTTACAAACCTTTCCTGAGATGCCATGATGAAAAGATCATTGCTTGCTTTATTTTACCACTTTCTTTATATGACATACATAAAACCATCTTTTGTTCCATTCATAAATTACATCTCTCCCCAGTACTTTTTGTGAAATCAGTACTATGACCTGTATTTCTGTCTTTTTCTTTCATACCCCAGTTATTCCTCCTCCTTTTCAGCTAGAAATATGCACATTTCAGTGAATGAAAAATGCTAACATACATATTTGTTTCCCATCTGAGCTCCTTTACCTTACCAAGAATGCCATTTTGCAAAGATTTGTATTCCTAATAAAAATATGAATACAATTTGAGTAAACATTTTGCATCCTGTACTCCTTTTCAGTAGTTTTTGTATTCTGAAATCTAAGACATACATATTCAAAAGGCAAAGTGTTAGACATCATTTTAACTCCTCTTTCCTCAGAAGACTTCAGGTTAATTGTACTAACAAATTATGAAGTGATGTACCAGTGAAAACATTTTCTGTATTCTCACAAATAAAAATTAGCTAGAATCATGTTCTTTCATTAAAAAATAATTGAATTGAATCAACCCCAGGAAAAGAAACCCATATGCAACAGATTTTAGTCTGAGCAGCGGACTTCTATTTCTGCAGAAAAAAATAGTCTTGAAATTTGATGTCGTCTACTTGGTCACCGGTGGTCTGTGAAACAATGGGTAAAAACAACAGGTCTGTTAATACTGAAATACTCTGTGACAGCTGAGAGAACCTGTCACTCACTGTAATTTTTTTTTTATTTTTCAAGTAAAACTGCCCACCATTTCCTACAACAGCTAATCACCTTGTAGTCTTTATTCATTTTTCAGCATGTAATATTCAGATCAAAGCATTCTTGCCATACTGATCCTTTTCAGAGTATAATGTAAAAAGGTTAATAGTTGAAGGTCACCAGCCCCCATCTCTCACCACCTTGTCCGCTGCCATACTTGGTAATAGTAAATGTTCCAGCTGGTGTGGGGGAAGTAGCCTAGCATACTATTTGTGTGCCTAGCAGATGTAAAAAGCTTGGTGCGCTGATCTGGGTGCACCTGTTGGTTTGTCACCATCTGCTAGCCAAAATGTTAAAAAGCCACACCCTTAGACAGCCAGCTGAAGAGAACTTAATCTCTTCCCCACAGGCTTCAAAACACAGGCCACTGAACACGTCTTACAATAGAGGAAAGGCGAACACAAAGGCTCAAACTGTCTGAACTAGGCCTCAGGGGGAACCTAATCTGCTATCATTGTAGGGTTTTGTTTCTTGTGCCAACAAGAAAGGGCTCTTTAAATAAATCTAGATAGCTATTACCTGATAAGAAAGCATGTTATAAACTGCCAATTTTTTTTAGAAAGAAAGGTATTAGGTTAACATGGATACTAATATTAAGTAAATTAAGCTGCTGTGGTATTTTTGAAGACTATTTAGTGATGTGGAACTATTGTGAGGAAGCCAGTGTTAGCCCTAGCTAAAGGGAACGATTTGCAAGCTCAATAGCAGAACACTTGCTTTGGAAACTGGAAACTGTGTTCAGCACATGCCGTGACTTTTTCCTATAAACAATTACCTAACTTACTCGTGTGGCTCAGAGCAGAATAAGCATCAACACCCTCTAAAAAATGTACACTATGTGAAATCTGTCACTGAAATACATAAAAATGCCTTAACCACTGAACAAGCTCTATACCAGAGCAGGAAAATATACAGAGCATGGAGACAGAAATGATTTTAAAAATATTCCAGTATTTCAGAAATGTCCCACTCCAGTATCTCGATTATCCAGCATGAAGTTTTACCATTCTAAGGAAGTCAAGAACTAGAATGAATAATTACACAGACTTTTTGATTCAGTTTCAGAGTATGGGTCGGAGCACTTTTGGTTTATTGTCTGATAGCCAGGTTAATCAGGGTAGAAAAAGGGACAGAATTAAAAAGCAAGTTGATAGGCTACAGATTCCTGACACCGAGGCCAATCTTGAGCCCATCCTGTGAAGTATTAAGCAGGCTCCATTTCCATAGACTCAGTAACAGCAGCTGATAGGTCTGCTTCCTCATCAGGCATTTCTGAGCCTTCTCTGACATTGTTCCATCAAATGATCTGAAGCCATCATTTTAGCCTTTCCTAAATACTGTGCCTCCTACCAATCCACCTCTGCCATGATGCCTACAAGTTGTTGCCATCTGGCACTGGCCAGGCAAGTGGCATGCTGGGACAGGTATTCTTTTGCTATACCCTTGTTACATCTTCCTACCAAATTGTTTTTCTGTCTTGTCCACCTGTTCAGTCGTGCCTGACAACTAGATTGTATGCTCTCTGGGAAAGGGATTTGTCATCTTTGTTATTTCACAGTATGGCACAATGGGGTTCTGATTTTACACTGTCTTTCCCAGGAACTATCCTGATACAAATATACCACATGAAATAAATAACAACATTGCAGGAGTTGTTCATCACCTTAGCTGGCTGTACCTAAGGGGGGTGGGATCAATTAGCAATGTGGAATATTCTTCAAAGCAAAATAATGGAATTCTTATCATTTATGATATTTAGAATTAGGCTGAGGATACACATGTACACACAAGTTACACTTGTATAACTTACCTCCCTTTACACTTTGATGTTATTATAGTACTGTCCAGAACAGATGGCCAGCTCTTCCATGGTAGCTGCCTGCAGGAGGCACTATTAGAGAGCCTTGCCACTAGGTGGTATGAAAGCCAGCAGTACCTTATTTGTGTTGAGTAAATTGATTAGAGCTGTGGATTCAGGACCCTACACTAATGTCATTTACAATTATGTTAATCTCTGAGGGGTAAACTTAACCTGGAGTAGAGTTGTACATCATGGCTAGGGACAGAAATTACACATAAACTGGTATAAGTGATCAGAAACTGATTTAAATCTGTAACAGAACAGAAGCTCAGTGCACATAAATTAGTTTCAAAATGGCTGAAACTAGTTTAAGATAAACCTGATAAATGAAGTATCAGACTTAATTGATTTGGGTCAAACCAGTTTATGAAACTTCTGTCCCAGACCCCTTCTTGGTTCAACTTAAATCACAGTCCCCCAGCATCCCAGCATTTTGCAGCCCTGGGCTGGGCTATGCTGTCTGCTCCAGAGAGCAGGGTTGGCCTCACCTCTCTGCTCCCTTGCTGCAGCAGTGAGGGCTGGCTGACAAGGGGGTGGGAGGGAGAAAACCCAGCTGAGGATGCAGCCCAGTCTGCATGGGGGTGGGGGACTGCCCCCCCCCCCCCGCCCGGCAAACCCCAGCTGGGGCCTGGGGTCAGGGTGGGGGTTAAACACCCCTTCCCCAACTCAAACTTGCTGCTGGCTTTGACTGTGGACTACAAATCCCAGAAGCCCCTGGAAACAGGAAGAGGAAGTGATGAGCAACCCTGTAGAGTCCTACCACTGTGATTTTGGGACTGCAAATCTGAGAGACCTTGGAGGCAGCAGGAAGAGAAAGTGAACACACAGCCCATGCTGGATATGTGCCAGAGAGTTATGTTCTAGCACCCTCCAGCGTATGGCCTGAGCCACTGCAGGCATGTGGCTGTATTTCCTGAATTAAAGGCAAATGTCTGTTCACTCCTGTTTCAATTTAGTCTATGCAGTTTAGACTAATCTGCAAAGACTGAATCAATTCTACCTTGGGCTGTTTGATTGTCTACTTAGCCTATGTGTTCACTCCACATTTAAAGAAGTGTAAATGCAGATTACACCAGTGTAAATGCATCGTGTGTCTGCACACTAAGAAGGGAGAATGTACAATAAGGGAATAATCTAGTGTGAGCATGGATTAGATCTTTTCCATCTCTAAATGTGCAGAAGCTATCTGGAGGCAAATACTGAGTAGGAAAGTATTAAATTACTGTGAAACTATCCAAGCTAATAAAATCTATAAATGAATTACAACTTCTCTCTTTAAAATATGCACAAGAGAATTCCGAACAAATGTTGGAATAAGTCCTTCTACTAAATTAGTTGCAATATACCAGTGGCTACTTTTCCATTTACACTAATGCTGAAGAACATGAAAGGCCTGCTTCATAATTCAGAATGTTCATTTCAAGAGGTTCCAAGGACACTTTAACATAGATGGGTCCATGCCTATTTACTGAGCTAGTTTCTTTTTTCTATTTAATATCAAAATACAATTATAAAATGTATACTTCAACCCTTTCATTTCGTTTCCCCACAGTACTATATTTCAGTTTAAAGAATGGTAGAGGATCACAGAAGAGAATTAACACCTTTAAGCCAACCATATTGCATTCTCTTAAATCAATGGTTTCACTTCTGCCCTCAAGCAATATGCGATTTGTAAACTTGAGACATGCTACCTTTAGGCAGTAGACAACCTCTTTAAAAACATTAAAGTAGGCAACATATGGTGGCACCATGCAATATGAAAATGTTCTAAAGGTACAGGTTTTCAGCCTCAGTGGTACAAACCCAGGTTTAAATTAAACATAATATCATATGGTTTCTGCTTAAACACCACAATAGAAAATACTAGCTATATGGTCATCTTCTAAACAACAGAGGGAACCATTTACATATGTACAATTTGGAAATCCGTTTTCTATAAACACAGTCACCAACTCTATTTTAACATATTTAAATGCTAAAAATCCGACAGCTTGTGGATTTGCAAACCCCTGCATGCTCACAGGGATTCATTTTTTGTTTTTAATCACATAAACACAACAGTTGAGTATTTTTGTTAGTGTATACACATAATTCTTAAACCATGCATTTCCCCACCCCATTTTCCTACTGCTGAGACCAGCTGGGTCACATTAGTCATGTTGAAACACGTCATGGAACATAACATGTAATTCACCCCAATGTTACGGTAAAGGTAAATCCTTAGATGTACAGACAAAGGATAGTAGTATTACTGGACTGGAACGCTGGTATTTCTTAAAGCCTATTTGTACCAACAATTAAAAATTGTTAATCAGGAAGTACATTTAACTGTCAACAAATGGCCTGGTCTTGTAGGTTTACCATTGATTTGAGAGGAAGCAGGATCAGGGTCTAATAAAGAAGAGAGACATTAGTGGTATCGACATATATAGAGGAAGCTTTATTCCTCTTTCTGGCATTCACTTACTATAAGACGCTGTGGGTTCATCTACATAAGATGTTTCTTGCAGAGCTGACTAATTAGCTCTGCAGTAAAGTTTTAGCGTCTACATGCATGGTACTATTAGCATGGAATAAACAAATTAACTCCATTGTAGATAGTACTTGTAAACACACGTGTATGCTGACCAGACTGGCTGGGGCTAAGGGATGCTTCAGTGCAGGGACTTTCTGCCAGCTAGCTTTGCACTGAAGGACCCTTTTGCCCCAGCTAGCCCCTCTGCAGCATGCTGAGTCGGCTTGGAGCAGGGGCCCCCTGCCAGCCGAGTCTGCTCCACCCTTGTTCAATGTGCTGCAGTCCCATGCACACATGCAAACACAGCACCCAGGAGCAGTAATCTCTGGTGAAAACTGTGCTGGAGTTTATATAATGGTACATGTCGATGAACCCTGTATGACCTCTCTTGTATAGCACCACAGTATATTCATCTGTAAAATGGAAAATAGGACTTTTCCTATTTGCAAACATTTAAAATCTAGGTCTTACAATGGTGAACCTTGTGGGTATGGTAGCTGCACTACTGACTAAAAAGGAAGTAATGAGAGAATCATCTGGGGGTTAGACTTTTATACAAAGATTTCATGTGGATGTACAAAACTCCATCAGTAATACAAAAAGATATTAGTTTTTCTCACTCAAAAAGTATAAAGGATGGCACTGCTGCACTCTTTTGGATAGCATGAAGTAAAATCAATCAAGATTGTTTTCCCTCATCTATGCAGGGGCCTGGAGTAGATGAACCTGGATTCCAACCAGATGATTCTATGCTCAAATGAGCCCTAAGACAATTTTGTTACTTCAAGTTAAGTGAGCTCCAGGGTCATTCCTGGGGTCCAGATTTTTAAAGGTACTGAAATAATTGAAACTTAGGCACCTAACACCTTTAAAAATGCGGACCTCTGTCTTTTGTGTGTAGATGAGGGGTAATCAGGAGAGGGAACTGAATATCAGCCATCCTTTAATAATGAAAAGATCCATGCTTTTACCAAGTGGCCAACTCTTGTTGCAATCACTAAGTATTATCCAGTCTCTCAACTTTCCTCTTTTAGGGAAAGTTTCTTAATAAAGTGGCAGAGATTCAGTTCAGGTACATTTTGATGTCACGGATACACTCTATTCTAAACTCAGCTCTTTCTTCCTCAGGGTTATGAATCATCATGGTCATGAGTGATCACTTCTTTATTTGAGACTAGAATTATTTAGTCCTCATGATCCTGCTGAACTTCTCAGAAGCTTTTAATAGGATTGATGGTGAGTAGCTGCACTGATGACTCTGTACTGTACTCATCTACAAGGATATCTATTCTGCTTGCTTACAACTCCAGGCAGCTCTGTGAGGAAATCATCCATGCTGCTCCACATGCTACCTTTTGAACTGGAAGTAGTAAAGCTATGTCTACACAGTGCTGTGCCCTCAGGCTAATTAACACAAAGTGGAAAGCCAACAAATTTGATCACAGTACCACACTAAGTCAAATTACAAAATAATTAAATAGTCAGAACTGCCATCCTTTCCAATGATGCATATCATCCTAAGCCACAAGTAGTTTCACTGGAGTCAATCAGCCTGATTCTTATCTGAATTAAGGACTTTTTACATTCCTTTGGCCATATAAAAATAAATTAAGAGTGAGTGAGAGTCAACCCCAAACATCGACATATCCAGTCTTTTTGCCAAACCGAACATTCAAAGTTAGAAGGGTTTTTTAATATGTAAAACTATCTGTAAAACTAAGTGGAATTTGTTGTTCCATTTTGGAAAAATGCAAAAATATATGAAGATGCAGGGTTGTGCCCACAATTGTGGTGAATATGTGTGGAGATGACACACTGAATGCACAGTTGTTCAAGCAAATACTGTGATTGTGGATCTGAAACTTTGTAACTATACCTAAAGGTTGGACTAATCAAAAAAATGTGTGCAAACATTTTGATCACACATTACAAAAATTGTGGCCCACTTTCACTCTGTCAAACACAAGTCATGTAACCCTTGCTCGCTTTCAGATTTTGTGATAAACTCAGACCAGGTTAACGAAGATATTTGTTATTGTTCTCATAACTCTTGAGTGAAATGACTTGGATTCATTGAGTTCTGTTAACTTCATTATGTCCCTGGTTATAGCTAGGACTCCAGACACTTTTGACTGAAGCTTAGGGATCATTCAAATAGGAATTTTTAAAAAAAAAAAACTCAGAGAGTATAAAACCATGTACTGTTGTAGGAGATGTACATCACAACATGACCACTGTATAACTGTGGTTTTTAATACAGGGGGTATATTCTTGGGAAGAACATTTGATGCTTATTCGCAGCAACACCTGATAAGAGCAACAGGTGCTTAGCACCATAACACTGTAACATCAACATGTTGCTACTGACAGGTGTTGACTGTACTCCAGATTTTTAAATATGGGTATTTGTGTGTGGAGAATGTAAAAATAAAGGATGGTTGGCTAAGTTGGCAGCATTTCAACATTTTCCCCTTTGCTTGGAATAAACTAAATCCCACTTGTGAGCTGTATTCCAGGACCCTCATAAATATCAGCTAAAGGAAATGTTTTCATGAACCCCTGCAAAGAGTAGCCATCAAACTTCATCTCAAAGTTGTAAAGCAGTATCGCATGCTGCAGGAACTATGATATATTTCTGCTTGCAAACATCCTTCTGCTATCTGGATTTCATAAATCATAGAACAATAGAAATTAGAGATGGAAAAGACCTATTAAACTATATGGTCCACCTTATTCCACTGCAGTGTATTATCTACTGTTTTGTTAACGCTGGCTTTAAAATAGCCCAGATGACAAGGTTTAAGTGTCATACCTTGTGAGTTTATTTCATAGTTTAATACATCTCATTATCTAGGAATTGTTGCTTGATATTCAGCCTAAATTTTGCCTTCTTTAATCATTCCTTCACCTCTCACCTCAGATTTTAGCAAGATGCAGAAGAAACAGGGTACATACATAGTTAAGGATGACACTGTTTTTGTAAGGAGATAAACCTGATGGTTTATGCTGATCTTTAGCTATTAGGGACTGGGAAGAGAGCTTTAGGGATGGTACATTGTCCCATAATTAAATACTTTGGATTTTTTGCACCTTTCCTTAACATACCTGGCACTGATCACTCCTCAGGACAGAATACTGGCTACACGGACCTCATAACTGATCTACTCTGGCAATATCCATGTCTATATAAAATGTGTGAGTTTTACAAGCACACCAATGTGAAATATGTTTAAAATAATGATGGCAGGCTATGGAAGAGTATTCAAAAAGATGGGATGAAAGATATTTAAACGTTTAAGCATTTTGCATTTCTACAAAGCTTACATTTTCCCCACTTGGACACATGAATATTTTCTACTTGCTTCATGAGTTCTGAAATTCTAAATTAACAATTTCACTCCAATTTAATGTTGGTAGATGTCAGAAGATTCATCTCAGTATGCCCTACTGTTCAGACCACTAGATACCTACAGTATCTACCACACTTGAAATTCTTCTCCACTCTCCACAGTCCCTAATAATATCCTGGACATGTACCTTCATCTATATTCATGAGAGTGCAGATGCAGCCAAATTAGTGGCAGCAAAGCACATTTTACACTGTAGAAAATACAATCTGTCTTCTTTTTTATTTATTTATTTTTTTGGTATAAAAAAGTTTTGTGTGTTTTTAAAATCAGACTCTAAGATTTAAATTCAGCACCACCCCTCGGAAGAGTCTGTTTAAAAATGCACAGCTGGCTTGATGATGAGTGACAAATCAAAAGTCAGAGTGAAACTTCCCGATCATCTGAGCCCTTGCCACCCGATTAGCAGAAGAAAAACAGGGCAGATGGAGGGAGACGCAGCAGTTCGGAGGGAACAGATGGCCACTACGAACTTGATATATGAAATTAATAACACTTTCTCAAATACAATTAGTAGCACGAATACATTACCTGAATTTTCATAACTGTGAGCAAGCTGACATTAAATGAGGTTTTTCAGATTAACAGTTGAGATGGCATTGATATTTGGAAGGAAATAAAAATATATGGAAAATAATAAAGACCTTTCTGCTTTTTGTGCGATAACGGATTCTAGATACCCTGCCATATGAAGGCTGCTTTAATAGGCTGTAAGATTCTATAGTTTGAATTCCCCAGATATGTGTTTTTATGAGTGCAATTTCTCTACCCATTTAGTACCATACATAGGAGTAAGTTTCTTATATAGTCTGTTGTGTTGTATGAACCTGCAATGCAACACTAGTTTATTCTGACCTTCCAGGGTGGGATTTGTATGAGACCACATTGGGATTTTTAGAAGTGAGTGCTGGTTTGGGATATCCAATTTAAGATACTGTAAAGGGTCATGATTTTCAAAAGCTGGACGTTCAACACCTCTGAAAGTCAAGCTCATTTAAAGTTCCTGTTGGACATCCACAATTACTAATCACATTTGAAAACATTGGCCCCAACTTCCTGGATATTTTATACTTATGTCCATAGAGCACTGAACTAGTAAAACTGAGGGAAAATATTTTCAGCTGAAAACATGCTTGTATTCTGGGCCAAGATGATATTACAAAGCCTCATATTATTCAGGCCAATAGCCCAATTCACTGATACACAAGAAAGCAAGTCTGATCTACCCTGCTATGCACTCTTGCTTTCTATGTGGGTGGATCTCAGGTGTCTTGGGCAGCTGACTGCAAGCCTTGGCATTTACTGCAGGGTGATTTAGTAGGTGTTTCTTTAATAACATGTACTGCCAACTTATTCATAAAGCAGTGGTGGCAGAATCACAGAAGAGGTCATTCATCCAACCTAGAAGAAACTGTTGCAAAGGGAATTCGTAAAGCAAATGCTGACTTCTAGGGCAGTGGAAAGAAAAATGATTGCATTCAAGTAAAATTTATCCCTCCAGAGTGTAGGTGTGTATCTGCATGTACACATCACCATCAGACTTATTTTTTTCCCATTTAAAATACTAATCTATAATGCAAGTCTCAATATTTGAGGAATACTTTGTGTTAAAAATGTTCTCCTTTACACGAGGGCCAGAATATGGCTGTATAAAATGGGATTTTTTTTTTAAAAGAAAGAAAACGTAAGTGAAAGCATCTGACCTAATTAAAAATTTAATGCTACGGTGGCCTGAAATAAATAATGCCATTCATGCCATTCTAATCTAAATGCATTTAATTGGTTGCTCTGTGCATAATGCTCTTGAAAGGCTTGGTGGACTTCTCTGATCCTTATTGCCTGATTTCTGAGATAGTGAGGAAACGAAGTTGTGTGCCTTCTTACAGTGACATACAGTCTTCGTTTCTCTCTTTCCTTTTCATGTTTTGTTATTTTCTTTATTGTCACTTTCTTAGACATAGCAGACAGATGCAAATGTAATTTGTTTATGAATCACAGCACATATTTATGTGAATATACCATATGAATATGCTTGCAATATGATTTCAGCTGGGCGAACACTGCAAAAGAGATTTGCAAACATTAACGTGAAAAAAGGGCCTGATCCAACACCCTCTGAAATCAACAGAAAGTCTCCTATGGATTTTCATGGTTTTGGATCAGGTCCCAGATCAGTGCATCCTATTCAGTAGTGTTCATGATGTCCTTTTATTTGCAGTTCATGAGTAACTGTAATGTCCAGATATTTTTTCTACAGAAATACTGAGGAGAAAACAGTACTTGGACAGATACACGTTCCTACACAAATGTGAATATTCACATGGCTACATCTGTTCATGTGAAAACATATATTACACATGCACACAGAAATAAGATTATTAATTACACTGTGGAAGTACCAAGTGGCCTGAAAACTATGGGGCACTTTGTGCTAGCTGTTTTGCAAACAAATAAGACAAAGACAGTTTCCATCCCAGAGACTTTTTACTGGAACAGAAGAGTAGAGCTTGAACCTGCTTGATTAAATGATAAAATTCTCACTGACTTCAGTGGTGCAGGATCAAGTCTGTTGTACTGAAGTAAATATCTGCAGGTAAAACAGAGCATTTCTTTGACAATAGCTTTTCAAATGTTTCCTATTATCTCTAAAGCCCTAGATGTCATACCACCTCTGACTACCTTTCATTCAATTGGAGTCAAATATACAGGATATGCTCAGCACTTTGCAGAATTGCACCCTAACAAAGAGGGAAAGTGTTCAGCTCTTAATCATCCCTTATTCATGGAAATCTTCCATTTTCTTAATTATGATAAGGAGGATTTGGCCATAAGTAGAGCTTCTCAAATCAGACATTCAGAGGTATGATTGTCATCAGACTCTAATGAAGAGTGATGAGAATTTTTTTCCAACCTATACTGAAACAGAAATTGTTGCAATTTCTTTTAATAGCATCTCTTTTAGGTTATAGTATGTCCTCCCAAATCTAAGGTGCAAAACTTGTAACATTAATTTTTCAGCACTAGAAGCTCTCTGCAACTGTCTTCAGTCTCTTCTTTGTCACTTCCTTATGTAGCAGAAAATATCTGGAGATGATGATATAACTGGCACCAAATCCAGTCTTTTCTATGTATTTAAACTTCTGGTGTTCGCTTGACTCAGTGACCCAGCTATATTGTCCAGAATTGCATTAACCAGTTCCAGGCAGTGGAGACAGAAATTCCTTTCATTCATCAATAGATAAGGGGTTTTGACAACTCTCCTTTGGGAGCAAGAAGGGGAAAAAGCAAGAAGAGATTACACTGTAATAATGCAAAGAACACAGTAAAGGAGCCAAAGAAAGACTGAAGGAGGCTTCAGGGCCGCCCGGGCAGACAGGGAGACTACTTTTAGAATTAAACAAGAGAGAATCCAGATCCCCTTTCTACTTCTCTCTACCTGGTTCTTCTCAATGTCACTATCAGTGCATACACTGACATAAAACAGGTCCAACAAGTATTCCAGTAACTCTTCAAGACCACCAGGGCAAAAACAAAAACATTCAGGGCTTGACACTTAAGCAAGGCAACATGCCAAGCTTATCACATGTGAAAAAGCTTCTTGAAGAAAATAATCATCTTCATGTTCACAGGGCTAGGGTGTTAACTCTCCAAGGAGCCTCCTGTATTTTCCATTCTTTTAACCATAGGAGCCAAGGGGGTTTTCTGCATAGAATTTCAAACATCAGACTAAATTTCTATTAACTGCAGTGATGGGAAAATAACCTATGAATTCTTTTTTTTAATTGCATCACAAACTAGAAAGAAAGGCTTATAGTTACCTCAGGACATTGGGCATCACAAGCAGCCTAGGCTGCATTCCTGGCAGTGCCAATGATTTCCTGTGTAACTTGGGGCAAACCCTCACCAAGCTGAGTAGAAGATGGCTGTTCTGTTTTATGGCAACATTTGAGGTTTCCAAATTTATTGAATTCTGCACTGGAATGAAAACAAAGTCTTTTGAATGCTTTATACCCAATGACCATGTAACAGGGGACCCAAACCCTGTTACTTGGGTAGAAGGGAAAGGGAAGAAAGGGCCCAGGGACAGTAATGAGGAACAGGGTGGGGGTCCTGTCCCTTGAAGAAGAGGCAGCAGACTCAGCCAGCTGTGTGGGACCACAGCTGCAGGAGGGCAGGCTGGCTTTGATTAACAGAAAACCATGTGCAGAGTTGGGGAAGTCACATAGTAGAAAGGGGGCATAGCTTCCAGGCATATAAATGAGCCAAACCAGACAGTCTGGCCCTGCATGCTGAAGGGAGAGGAGCTCCTGAAGGAGATGCATACAGCAGATGGACTAGTAGGCACTTGAGCTGCTTCCTGGAACTGCCCAAAGGGAATTAAGGGGAGCTGATGGTCTGAGTGAGGCAACAACCCAGACCTAGTTTGGTTTTTAGTTGGAAGCAGTGCATAGACAATGCATAGACACAAGATACTACTGTGCAGTATAAACAAGTACTAAATAAATGTGCAGTAACCCAAGTCACTGAACAGTACCATGGGAAAATGCCTTGTTTGTGATGCTACTGCACACAGAGTAGTATTGGGCTACTGTTCAATCAGGATCTCATGTAGATACACCCGGTATCTTGTATTTATGTTGTAATTTAAGCTTTATACTAGTGGAACAGTTGTAGCCATAAAGAGAGAAGTGGAGGGCACAGTATTGCTACTGGGAGCACCTAGTGCAGATACAAAATAGGGCAGAGGGGATGAGAGGCAGTGGAAACAGACAGGGCTGGGGCCGAGAAAGGTGGGTGTAAATATGGAGGTTAGGGCTGAAGGCCTTCAGCCTGAGGAAAGGGAGACTAAAGCCCAAAGGTCTGACACCTGTACAAGGGACAGAATGATACAGAGTAACATCTTCAAGTGGAAGACAGCCAAAAATTTAGTCCAAGGCATGTAGGGCTGCAGAGAGAAAATACAAAGACAGAGAAAGAAAGCGAGAAAGAGATAGAGTGCACCTAAGCTCACCAGCCCCCAAGTGCAGCCTCCCCTCATTACCGGTAACAACAAGGTGTGGCAGGAGAGGAAGCAGTGTGAGACCCCAGGGGACTGGAGTGAGAGCCTGGCAGGACTAAGGTGGACAATAGGGGGCATCATGGTAGCCCTTGGACACCTCGTGTGTTACAGGCTGCAATGCCGCAAATGTCCATTTTATGATCCAATACCCAAGAAACTTTCTGAGATGTAGGGAGGAGAAGTGGGAAGGCAGTTAGGACACTGGCTTAAAATGTCAGAGGTTCAGGCTGATTCAAGAACAGAAGTAACTTGAACGTGGGTCTTTTACATTCCTGACCAGTGCTCAAGCAGCTGGTCTGACACACACTGATTGAAAATATTGTCAAAAACAGTATTCTTCTCTAAAAAGAACTTTTGCTTAAGAAAAATGCCACACAGCATATTTTGATTTTTTTCCCCAATGAGCGTTAATCACCTAACGTCAGAAGTGCAGCTTTGTCTTACTAAGCATGTTATTTGTCATCAGTTTGTGGGAACAAAGTACTGTGGGTCCAGTTTGGTGCCTGATATAATCTGTGTGAACACAGTAGTTCATTTAGATGTGAACATACATAACTCTGGGAAAAGCAGAGGAATTCATCTCCTCAGGTCGTCTCACTACTTGAAATATTACTTTAATATCAGCCCAGCCTGTATGGCTCTTCATTTTAGCCAAATATTTATAAACAAACTAAGCTTCTGTCTCCTACCTGTATTTTACACTGACATTATAGAACCCCACCCTGAGCACCCCCAGTTCCCATTCAGTAAAATGTCCTTCATATATTTTCCTGTTAGAAAAATAAAGGACTTGAGTCTTTAAAATGTCTAGTGTTCTTAACTCCCGCTGAAATGAATCAGAAGTAAAGGTGATCAGTTTTTAGGAGGATCAGAATTTTGCAAATAGAACAACATAGACCCTAAATATATTACCATGTACTGTAAAAACCCTTTCTTCTACACCCATATGCATGTTAGGTATGTAAGCTAAAGAGTTGCAGCTATTCAAGCACATAGATAGTACTTCCCTAATCTCAGAGAAATACTTGGTGAAATCCCTTCCTAGAGGAAAAAAGGTTAGCTGCATACATTATTCTTATTTGAGGCAGGAAGTTTGAAGCATTCATTTAATCAGTGCCTAACATCAGCAGTTTTCTGAGCATAAACTTTCATTTCTCATTGGAACTAAACTGTGTGACATTGACAGCTATGAATGAAAATGATACAGATTCATAAACAGCCCCAGCTGAAAATCATGGCCCCTTGAAAATCATCCTCGGCTTTGTTAGGCTTAAAAAATAATAAGTAAAAGACCAATGCACTTTCTAAAGAGGAACGGTGTATTCCTGGGTAACGGTAACCACAAATAATTTTGTTGGTTTTGCCTCTACTATTTTTATTTAATGTCATAGAGTGGCTCCATATGCTGGAAGCCTTACTGTAAGCGGCTTTGTATAAACATACTTGGCCCATGCTCCAAACAGTTTACAATGTAAGAACATGAGAAACATAAGAATATAAGAAATGCCATACTGGGTCAGACCATGATATACCATACAGATATTCTGTATCTCGCTCAAGGTGGTGTCACACATTCAATTTAGCACTTACTGAGTGCAGTCAAAACAGGACCAAATGAATGTTCATGCAGTTCAGTGTGTGTTAAGTGCCACTGTGGTGTTGCAAAATTGCTCCGTTTATTTAACAGGCTAACTTTAATACATACCAACTTTAATATGTCACATCATTCCAGTGATTTGCAACTATTGCAAGTAAACGTGTGGCTACATCTTCACAGTAGCATAGAGCAGATACTAAGGGGAAGAATCCTTATGCAGAGGCTATGTAGGTTGATTTACCCCTACTCCACTTCTTTTATGTTTTCCAGTATGGTTTTCAGCATCTCCTTACCTGGAGTATTACATCCAGTTTGGGGCACCATGCTTCAAGAAAGACATGGACAAATAGGAAAGAATCAAAGAGCAACCATACTTGCAATTAGAGCAAAAATTAAAGAGCAACAACATAATGAGACATCCAGGAAGCATGGCATACAAAAAAAGGTTGGGAGAACTGGGATTATTTAGTCTGGAGAAGAAAAAACTGAAATGGGGATTTGAAAGCAGTCATCAAATACTGAAGTATGATTATGACAAAGAGATAATAGACTTTTCGTTGGCTGCAGGGGACAGGACAATAAATAATGGCTTTAAATGCAAAAGGGAAATTTAGGTTGGATATTATGAAGAACTTTTGAATTATGATGGTAGTTAAGAATTGGAATAGATTACTTAGAAAAGCTGCAGAATCTCCATCACTGAAAGTTTTTAGGAGCTGGTAGGCAAACACTTGACTGAAATAGTTTAAAAGGGATGATCCTACCTAAGCAGGGGTTAGATTAGATGACCTCATGTAGATGACTAAAGTAAGTCCCTTCCCATGTTATTTTTTCTATGATTCTACAATGTTTTGTTTTCAGTTCCCTTTTAAATAAGTTCTAAAAGATTTTATTTGCATTTTTGACTGCTTCTGAACACTAGGCTGATATTTCCAGCAAATTATCTACAATAATTTCAAGGTATGCAGGTTGGGAGAGAAGCATGTCATCACTTATCTGTATTTTTATACACATTTCCTACTTTTATTTGATTTATTCCCATACTAGTTTTGTAATTACCTAGGTAAGTATGTATCACAATTTCCTAACAATAATATGCCACCTGCCTCTAATGCTCTTCAGCCTTGCGACTGAATGTAGAGGATTTCTGTAGGCTATTTTTTATTATTTTTATGAGCTCATATACAGTAAATAAGGCAGCTTGCAGCAATACAGTATTGACCGCTTTTATTTCTAAAGGAACAGTTTTATTATTCTCTCCTTGGTCTGAAAGTGTCACAAAGAGGACTTTTCTGCTTGCCAGATTCTATTAGTGCACCGCTGGTTCTGTTGCCAAAAGTTCTCATCCTTTAGGTCTGGATTTCTTTACACATAGTTTCTCTTTGTTTGCTCTGTGTGCTAAGGGGCTTCCCAGGTATAAAGCTGCTCGTTAAACTTTCATTTTCCTTTTCTCTCCAAATAACTTGCTCTCTTGGTTTCCTGTATTCCAACTTCCTGGCCCATATGGTCTTCTTGCATACGTGGCAGAGGGCAGCAGATGGGCAATAATCATGCGGAAAAAGGCAATTGGAGGCCATGCAGAGAGGAAAGGCAGCACTGTGGCATCATGTCCTGGCAACACAAAGCCACCACCAGTCATCCACAAGCCTTATACTACAAAGTCACTGAGTGAGCAGAAAGCAGTGTGACCTGCTGGGCTAAGAAGGTTTTGGGAACTGCCAGTCTGTGTGGTCGTGGGTTCCCATAACTGATAATGCAACACAAATCAGGAGTTATTATTCTGAGGGTAAATCACCCTCCTGCACCATGGGCACTCTGGCTATTTTTAGAATAAGGTCCTCATGGCCTAGACATTATTTCTTTGTTTCTTATTTAGTGCTTTGTACATAGTCATTGATTGGCAGATAATTATCATCACACCACCAGAGATGCATATCTGGGGAGACTGAGGATGCCAAAGGTAGCATGCATTGGATACATTTCTGCTAGACTTGATATCTAGATTACTTATCTTGGGAGTTCAGCAGCTGGAAATGACAGAAAAGGAGAGGGAACTAGGTTTTTAAGTCAACTGAAAGGATGACTATAAACCACAAATGTGATGTCACTGCAAAAACACAAATGTTGTCCTAGGATGGATTGGGAGACATATTTCCTGGGAAGTTAAGTATTTTGCAGAAGATCTCATCTCAGGTATTGTATATAGTTCTGGGCCTTTAAGTTCAGGAAAAACAAATGCAAATGGAATAGGTCAAAAGAAGGATTACAAGGTTGATCAGAGGAGTAGAGAATCTGTCAGGAGTTTGGCATGTAAAGCCCAGCAAACTGACAAGTGAGATATGACTTTTCCATTTAAACATAGGATATGCATTATGTGGGTAAACAACAGGGATAGAAAAGAGCAAAAGAACCATATTGGTACAAGAAGGGAATAGTATAAATCCATTATGAATAAGTTTAGGCTGGACGTTAGAAAGTCTCTTCTAATCATCAGTGAAGCAAGGTTTGAAAACAGTTTTCCAACAGTAGGGACAAATAAGTTATATTTTAAATTGATTTTATAACTTGAAGAACAGGATTATATGACATGAGTCTTTGGAATAGCAGCAGACTGGACTCATTGCCCCAGGAGTTCCCTTTCCTAGATGTGTATGATGTTAGAATATGGCTCAATGCATTGTATGAAAAAGGGGTGTAGGTGTAGCCGTGTTGGTCTAAGGACATAGGCAGACAAGGTTCTTTGGGTGAATCTGATATATTTTATTAGAGCAATTTAAATAGTTGGAAAACAATTATTAAACAAGCTTTCGGGTTCAAAAACCCTTCGTCAGGCTAAGGAAGTTTCAGCAGTTGGTGTGTGCTCTTCCTGGATGGAACGAAAAGTAAAGCAGCCAGAGGCTGGGCTGGTCTGCATACAAGACAGGTAGTCAGTGAAAATGTAGATTGAGGAGTCAATGAGAGACAGGCTGGGGTGGGAGTTGGGGAGAGAAGGGGTATGAATAGTGGAGAGATACCTGGGGAGTTGGATGTCAGGCAGGTTATAATGCGTCATAAATTCAATGTCTATATTTAGTCCATGATTTTTAGTGTCTAGGAGGCTGATGAAGCGGAGTTCATAGGCTCTCTCTCTGGGAAGTGTTTTGTAAGTTTTCTTTGAGGAATATCTACAGGAACAAAATTACAACTCAGACTACAGACCCAAAGATATTACTGACCTTATACACTTCATCCTCACACACAACAAGTTCACTTTTAATAACCCACACTTCCTCCAGACAATGGGAAAAGCTATGGGCACCAGAATGGCCCCACAGTATGCCAACCTTTTTATGAGCCACCTGGAAGACTTCCTCAAGAACTGCACCATCAAACCCTTGTTATACTTAAGATATATCGATGACATCTTCATCATTTGGACTGAAAACCGGCAATCTCTGATTGAGTTCCATCAGAAATTCAGCAATCACCATCCCTCCATCCAACTTTCTCTAGAATACTCCAGCACCCACATCTTCTTTTTAGACACGATGATCACTATCCAGAATGATAAAATACAGACCAACATACAGATCTTCACAGAACCAGCAATCATGCTAAACACACCAAGAAAGCTGTGATATACAGCCAAGCCCTCAGATACCACTGAATTTGCACTGAAGAGAACACCTGGGATTGCCACCTCACCAATCTTAAAAAGGCTTTCACCCAACAAGGACACGCCTCCAGAGAGAGAGATCACACATTTGAAAGAGCCACCTGGATACCACAGGAAGAACTGCTGCAGTACAGAAGAAACCTCTCCCACAAATCGCACACCACTGGTTATGACATATCACCCCTCCCTCGAACCCCTATGGAAAATCCTCAGGCAATTGCAACCCGTACTAGAAAAAGACCCTATTCTTAAAAAGATCTTCCCAGAGCCACCCATCCTAGCCTTCAAACAAGCACCAAACCTTGCTAACCTCATCACCAGAAGCAAACTTCCTCAAGCCCAGAACACACCAAAAGGATCCAGACCATGCCATGACAAGAAATGCAAAACCTGCCAACACATCTCCACCACCTTCACAATTACTACACCCCACAACAGAGCCATCAGCATTCCTGGATCTTACAACTGCACCTACAGAAATGTAATATATCTCATCCAATGCACCAAATGCCCCGATGGAAAATACGTAGGAGAGACCAAACAACAACTGCGCGCCAGAATGAACGCACACCAGAAATCTATCAAAGACGGAAATACTCAGTTACCTGTGGGGGCACATTTCTCACAAGAAAACCACTCTCTCTCCAATCTCTCAGTCCTGATCCTCAAAGGAAACTTACAAAACACTTCCCAGAGAGAGAGCCTATGAACTCCACTTCATCAACCTCCTGGATACTAAAAATCATGGACTAAATATAGACATTTATGACACATTATAACCTTCTGACATCTGACTCCCTAGGTGTCTCTCCACTATTCATCCTCCCTCTCTCTCTTCCCCTCCCCCCCTCCTGCCTCCGCCTGTCTCTCACCCATTGACTCCTCAATCTACATTTTCACTGACTGCCTGTCTAGTACGCAGACCAGCCCAGCCTATGGCTGCTTTTCATTCCATCCAGGAAGAGCACACACCAACTGCTGAAACTTCCTTAGCCTGACGAAGGGTTTTTGAACCCGAAAGCTTGTTAATAATTGTTTTCCAACCATTTAAGTTGCTCTAATAAAAGATATCAGATTCATCCAAAGAACTTCATCTGTCATTGTATGAAAAAGACACTCTCATGGATCCAGAGGGACAGACTTCCATCTTCAGCTCCCTCTGTGCAAAAATTATGTTTATTTCCTTCCTATGGGGACTTTTTACCCTCTTGTACCATCTACACTTTTCCCAGAGCCTGACAAAGGGACTTTGATCCTGAAAGCTTGCAGAAAAGGGCAATTTTCTTGCCATTTTCCAGTTGGTCTAATAAAAGGTATCATTTTGGAACCAAGAGTTCTAGTTTTTTGTATGTCTTATTGTATGAAAAATGCATTCCACTTAGTGCCAGGGTAACCGTCTCAGAATGACAGAGGGGGGCAAGTCAGAATTCTGACAATCAACGAAACAAATGAACAATATTAATCTTTTGCTCATCTTAATTGCTTGCATTTTCTAATGACATTACTTATGTAGAACTATGCAGCTCATACTTGGTATTGCCTGTAACTTTCCCACAAAGGGCTTCTTTTCCCATTTTTAGACTCCTGTTTTAGATTCCCAGTGCCAGCCAGTTATCAGAAATACAAACTATCATTATATTATCTAGAGACAGAGCATATACATTGTATACTTCATGGTATATTACATATGCATATATATTGCATCAGTAGACATCTTCCTGAAAGTACACAGAATATCATACAGACATATACATTCAGCATTGAGTAGAATCTTAGTGTGCAATTCTAGCTACGGCAAGGAAGTTATACCAATTAACAATGGAGCTGAATTTGCCTGATGAACATATAGGAAAAATTGTAGTGCTTCATATATGATTCAAAATTATCATATAACTTATTGGTGACTTCAATGAAGGGCACATCAGGCAGCAGGGGATGCTACCAAGAAAGTAAAAGACCATTTCTTGATCCTAGCTGCAGAGTAACGTCTGCCCACCCTGTGCAATCCCCTAGCCTCAGAACACAGATGCAAATAGTGTGAATTATAGGAAATCTTTTCTCCCCATAACAGACCAAGAGCCCGACTGAGCATGGTATAACCCTGAGCAGCTCTTCTATGAGAAACCTGGAACTTCCTTCCGAAAATTTTCATGGGGAAGGGAGAGAATGTTTTGAGATATGAGACAGAGAACAAAGAAACAGAGAGCTGGATTTCTGGGAGAGCAGAGAAACAAAAATGTAAGGTACTTGGAACAAAGAACTGATGGAAAACTGGAGAAAATGAAAAAAGGCATAGAACAGAAGGGTCCAGAGAAAGGGTCTACTCTAACTATTCTCCCCATCCCAGAAGAAAGGGGAAGATAAATCAAATATTTGTGGTCTATTTAGGGAATATTGTTTTAAAATTAAAAAAAAATGCAGAGGCACATATACTGCCTTTGATTGCGAGGACCAGATGCATAATCTCAGAAACTATTGTTCTCTTCAACAGCAATGTACTATTCTTACACTTAGAACAAGTTCATGTATCTACAATACAAATGCACATAATGCATGCAAAGGGTTAACTTTTCCATTATTTCTTCCCTAATGCTCTCATTTATTTTCCCTCAGGCTACCAATATATAATGCCATGACTGGAGTAATAATATAGCATTTTAAGGGGATTTCTGTAATGTTGCAAGTAATGTTCTTCAAGATTCAAGGCCAAGGGTCCAGAACTATAACAAAAGTTATAGCTCCCAGAACTGTACTGTCTGGAGTATCCTAGACTGGAGTTATGGAATAGAAATGATATAAAGCAAATTAATGGAAAGACTTTCCAACTAAATGGCGATGGTGATATGTCTTATTCTGACAAAATGACCAGACAATCAGAAAGCTCCATTTATCTCCATAAGCTCATTTTATAATAACTAAACTTGATGTGATTTTACTGCTGCCATACACAGCCTTATAACAGAGAACAGCAATTCTGACCTAGAATGTCTTTGGTCATTCGACAGGGCAGGTCCAATTTTATTTTTGCTATCCAGTTTTCCTGCCAGTCATTCCTAGTTCAAAAAGTAAACCCTTTGCATTCAATTTTTTTTTTTTTTTTAAGACTAATGGCTTCAGCTGTTTAGTTTGGCTCAGGCTTGGTGAATAATACTGGCCACCTGTAAGAAGAAAAATAAATCATTTTTGTAAATGGAAGTTCTGAGTTACACTGCAGACTTTTAGAAAAGAGAAACATTTGGTGTTCTACATAAAGTAGTAGACAGGACAACATGGTCTAAAAAACCTTCATGACCCCCTTAAATGATGGGCAGATATATGACAAAAGTGTCTATAAGCAACCATTTCACAACTTTCAAAAGAAATAATGGAAGCTTTATGAGTTAAGTTCCATAAAAGTATAAAAAAACACTACAGATTATAGTAAAAGAAGCAATCTTCACTAAGAAAGAGAGGAATGAGATGCCTTATATGTTCCTGCAGATAAGATTCCTGTAAAACTATATAATACATATATTATTTTAGATGGTTTATCTTTTTATAATATATTATAATAAATGTGTATGCATGTGTCTATATATGTAATATTATAGAGAACTAAATACATGGTAGTTTTCATATACAGCATGTTTTTTCAACAAATGAATTATGATATGCCAAAGCAATTTACAGAGACCTGCAGCACAACAGTATCCTAGAGAAAAAGCTTGTCATGTAATAAATACTTGTGTGTCATTCAGTGATAGTTACGTGGCTGGTCTCTGACCATGTGAATCGAATGGCAATCTCAGGGTTAAAGAATTAAATTCCATCAAAAAAAAAATCTTGCAAAAAGCCCCACATATGGTTATTTTAATGAGAAACAGTCAAGCAGATCTACATACAAGCAGCACACAGGTAACAAAAATATCCAGCATTTTGAGAACCATTCCCATAAAAACAAATACCATGGGTTGTTATAGTGAGGATCAGTCCACAACACAGATTCTGTGTCATTTGATGTGGGAGCTATGCCATTTCACCACTATTATAAACAGCGTATGGTAATTAAAAATTGCAAAGAAGTGTCAGAGAAAGGGGCTGTGAGAAAAATACAAAAGAGAAAGGTGATAAATCTGAATTGTTATACAGCTACATAGAACCGGCAGCATGATTGGGGGTGGGGGAGGCAGGCCTTAGGTTTGGTGTAGTACCCTAATATCTCTGGAAAACATCACATTGAAAATCCTGTATGGTCTCTCTTTTTCATGAGATTTCCAACACTTCCTTCATTCAGCTGAACTGAAAATACCATGCGCATTGGATTTTTTTTTCTTTTCCTACCCAAGTGTTTATGAACTGGCACCAGTATAGATGCCATTTTTCAAGCCTTCAAAAAGTTCAAGTTTTGTTCATTCTTTAAAACCCATGTTAATTCTTACCTTGTTTATCATTTTGTTTAATCAAATTCAATGTATAGTTTTAACTACATATTGTAGTTTCACATGTGTCAGATTGGGTCAAATGCTGAACTATACCCAATAAGCACTTGGCACAGCACAGAAAGGTGGGCCCAAAGGAGCCATGTGAAAATCCCCAGTCCTGAAGCCATCCCTGCAATCGTTTGGATATCAGTATAGAGTAACTCTCAAGGCTATGCCCCGCAGGGACCATTCTGGTGGTCGACGACTGCCAGAGTACATGGATTGGTGCAGTGGCTTTGTGCTACTGTCAGAATTGCCAGATTTATGGCTCCTTTGGGTAGGCAGATTGGCACAAAAGACATCTTGGCAGAGAATCTGCCCCAGTGTCTTTAAACCTTATTTATAAACAGTACTAGAAAACTATAATCTGGAAAGCCTCTGGTGACTCTGTTGCTTTGGGTAAGGATATAATTCTGCATTTGCAGGGGGATTCACTAGATTAACTAATAGGTCATTTCCAGCTCTAATGTCTATGATTCTGTAATGCTATCCAAGTTCATTAAAAAGGTTCAGCAAAACAATGCTCTTTCTGAGGCACTATAAAAGCATCCTGACTGCTAATAGCAAAGCCAGTGAGAAACCAGGTGTGTGCTTAGAAAAGCAAAAAGAATTCCTACAAAAAGCAAAACAAATTAAAAATAAATAAATGCTTAGAGAAAAAACAGTACACCTCTCTTGTAAAACATCCGACTAATAACATAGCCCTCACAGCATGATTCAGCCCAGTGGGCATTAATCAAGGTATTTTGTATTCTCTTTTCTTTTCTTTTTCAGTGCAGCACAACAATAACCATTAGTGTTAACGTCCAGAAAAAAAGTTTAATATAGTGCAGGGAAATTATTGTGTTTCATTTGCATATTCAAATCAGCTTGGTATCCTGGAAATATATGTAGTAATGAAATTGTAGGCAATAGACAGAGTTGACTTAGTACTTAGTCAATTCATTCTAGTATCGCTGATTTTTCTTCAATAAAAAGAAATGTTGGATAACAGCACGATTTTTTCCCTTTGTGGTAAAGGTTTTTTATGAGCAATTTGTGGCTGATGTAGGGGAGAAAGGGGGCTCAATTTTTTCAGGTAATTTAGATCATGGGTGGCAAATTCATCTGCCCTTTAGGTGGACGAGTGGCAAGGGGCCAATCCATGGGCCAGACTGGGCTCACAAACTGCCCCCACACTCCCAACTGGATCCAGAGCATGCAATGCCCACTTCAGGACCTGTGCTGCATGTAGTACCTGCTTCAACCAGTCTGGGACCTATGCTGCACGTGGCAGCTGTCCCAGCTGTTCTGGGTCAAGTGCTGCATGCAGCATGGGTCCTGGGATGGCAGGAGCAGGTGCCATTTGTAGTGCGAATCTGTGATTGGCCAGAGCAAGCACGCTACGCGGTGCTCATCTCAGACCAGCACAGGTCACTCCGGTGTGCACTGCATGCAGCATGTGGGTCAACTCAGGGGCAGTATAAGGGGCCAGATAACAGAGCTCTGTTGGCTGGAGCTGACCTGCAGGCTGCATTTCTGATGCCCCTGATTTAGCTGCACAGTGTCAGATGCATACACTTCCTGGGACTGCACACGGAAATTTGGTGTTCATGGAGCTAGATTTGCTTAAGCATTTACCTACCTTGCATACAGTCAAATTGTGTGTGCATTTTTGCAGGCATAAACTCTTTGAAAACTTGGCCCTCTGTGTCTCAAAGCAGCCTAATACCAATTTGTTAGTGCAAATTGAACCAGTAAGCTCACCAGAGAATATTTTACCCAATAATGTTTACCCATTGGAGCAATCGAGGCACTGGTGGTGCTCTTTTTCTCCTGCTCTCTTTGGTGGCAGATGGTAGGTTTTTATTGGATGTTCTGTCACTGTGATGCATGAGAGAGACAAAAATAACTGCTCTCTTTCAGATAAATGGATTCCTGTGAACACAGGAGAGTGGACTCGTCTGTTTGAAAATGGCCCACCCCTTCCACTGCTATGTTTTAGGTTGTTGTATTCCAAATGTAACATGGGACATCAAAAGCAAACCACAGACTCTCCCTGGGTTGCTTCTGTCTATACAGGGGGAAGAAGCTCTAGAACGAGGGTATGGACAGATGACAGGTGAGGCAGGTGGAAGATGACATTTCCCTCCAGTTGAGTTACATTTTATTGTGAAGTTGAGGTTGCAGGAATAAAGATGGGAAATGATAGCCAAGTTTTCCTTCCTTACTCTAAAGCCCTAATGAGATGAAGCCCCCCTGGACAAGTTCTGGTTTAAAAGTCTGAGAACATGTCTACATTGCCTCAATGCTGTACTTGGGAGAGCTGCAGGGAGGCACCCCACCCCTGCCTTTGCACATGGTACATTTTGAAATAGAAGTAATGCGCATACTATGTGAGAGCAATGTCTAAGGACTCTCAAGCTTAGAAGCCTCTAAGACTGGGAAGGTTTAGGCACTCCAGTTTCTCTAACTCAACGGTCAGCAACTTATGGACAAGCTGGACCCAGCCTCCCAAGTGTTCATATCCAGCCTGCAAAGCTGGGGTTTCTGTGGCACTTTGGTAGTGGGGGATGTCTGCAACACTTCTGCAGGAGATCAGCAAGGCTGGGGGAAGCAGCAAGGGGAAAAATAGCAGCAGCATGGCACAGCTGGGGGAAGCAGCAGCCCACCACTCTAAAAAGTTGCCAACACATGCTCAAGTGAAAAGCATACAAGGAAGTGTGCATCATATCCGATTGCCTTTAGCTCCCCAACCCAATGGCCACCTACCCACTTCCAGCTAGGTCAACTGAAATTATACCTTTGACATGACTTCTTAAGGTCTCTGTCATTGATTGCACCTCCAGCAAAGTGCAGCAATGATTAGGAAGGGAAATAAAAGAACAGAGAATCAGATTACCCCTCTGGTTCATTACTTTTATAGCAGAGCCAGCACCAGAACCTTGAATAGGAACTCTTTGGGCACAGACAGTGACAATTTTTTTTCTGATCTGGCCACAAAAAAACGGTCTGTAGCCATGACCAAACACAGGTTGTGGCTGTAGACCACTTAAAAAATGGCCGATTGGGTGAACATCTGAGCCCTCACTATATGAAGGGTCAGATCAAGATGTTTCAAAAAGAGTGTCTTCTGTAACTTCTGTCTGCACTGCCTGCCAGCCTCCAGCTGTTTTCAGAATGGGAGGGGGGAAAGGGAGTGGAGGGAGTTCAGTCTGGGGGTTTTCAGCCCCCAGTGGAGGGTACAGTGGGTGTATTGGAACCCCCACCCCAAAGTGGGAGCTACCCTCCAGCATTGGCTGGGTAACCCCTTGAATGAGCTCCCTCTGCTCCCTTTCCCTCCTCCCATTTGGAAAACTTTGCAGCCTTGCAGGAAGGAGGGGCTGCTGCTAGGGGAAACTGGCTGCAGCCAGCAGCTAGACTCCCCTGTCCCCTGGAACCAACTGTGAACTTCCGATTTGGGGGATCCTGCAAAGCTTTCTCAGTTACAATGGGGAGCTGCACTTCTGTCTGCATCCTTTGAATTTAGATTCAGGACCTGAATATATTTCTATCTTTCGGGTTCTATGTCAAATCCAAATTCAAAGAGGTCTATTGTTCAAACCTATTTCACGTGTGAAAGAAATGTAATAACTCTTAAAACTAAAAAAAGACCTTTATGATTTCCTAGCATGATCTTAAACAGCTTCAAATAGTTGAATTTTAATCCTTATTTGGACTTGAACCCAAACCCATTCTCTAGCGTAAACCAAAACTGGCTCTAAACATCATCTGTTTTGGCTACCTTTCTTTTGCATTCAAATGCAGAAAGCATAGCTAGGGATCTCTAACCTTTCTCTCTAGCAAAGTTATAAAACTGAGTGGTAGGTAGGCAGGCATGCATAAAACAATGAGACATTCAAAAACCTACTTGACATCAACAGATCCAGTACTTGCAGATGTTTCCAACAATGTCAGGTTGTTCCACAAAAAAACACTCAGGTAAATTCTTATCACAGTACACAGTGATTTATGTGTCTAGCTGCCACTTGTGTTAATGGGAACTGCCTGCATAACCTCCCATACATGTGCACAAATCAAAGGCAATATATGCTAAAACATTTCTCCCTGCCTTTATTTATTTTTTTTATATCAACATGGTAAAAACTCATTTGGATACAGGAGGCAAGTGTTTGTATCAGTAATTTAGATTATTTGCCATCTTCTGCAGTATCCAGAAAATTGGGAGCTGATATAAAAAAATCTTAAAGAACAGTTTAGTAATGTCCTCCCTTTTAGCCTACTCCCATTCTAAATTTATAAAATAAAAAAAAAATAATCACAGGAGAATGTTATGTCTGTGTAATTCTTTCCTGTGCATTGATAATTGCTGTATTTCACGTGGCCTCTTAATTACATAGTGTCAGAGATTAAAATTCAACAGCATCTCTCAAAAGAGAAAGTACTTTAATATCTGGAGTGCTGCTCCTGTAAATTGGCATCTGAAAGATAGGCTTAAATAAGGGACCTAAATGCTAACATTCACATCCTTTCTAAGTGACTGCAATGCCAATGAGCTGCACTGAATCTTTAAACAGACCTCCCACATTCTTGCTAGGATGTTTTCTAGCAGAGTGATCCACAAATATTATCATTCAATGACAATACAGTTTCATCAAGGTACGTCTCAATCCACAGGATACAAGTCCCACACAACAGACGGAAAAGTTGGCGCAGTGATGCGCACACTGCGTGTGTTACTTACTGGTTATTGCAGTGGTCATACCGAGTCCCGTCTGGCGTTGTATTAACGAATGGCATGCAAGCACCTTCTGTTGAAACATCTGCGACAGGGAAATTTCAGGCATTTTTCCAGATTTTTTTTTGTGCTCTGGACCAAATTTTCATTAGGACTATAAAACCTGGCAGGCAGCATTGTTGTGTATGATTTTTTAATAAACTGGGACATGCCTTTGTTAGAGGAGTGAGGAAAAGGGCTCTTCAGAGACTTCTTTCTATTACAAAAAGTTCAGAAAACATATGACAGCTCACAAAATAGCATCTCCTAACTTTTTTTCCCCTCTCTCCTCCAAGTGTAAGATTTCCTGCTTCTTTAGATGTATACAGAGATTTACAGTTTTTGAAATGAAACCAAAAATGTAGATTTTTTTTTCATCTTTCGGATTAAATGATTCCAACAGTGGCATTACTTGAGAATGCGTTCAAAGAGAGTGCATGCAGCTAACATAGACTTTTAGCATCTTTTTGATGCCTGCTGCCAGGAATCTCACAAAGGATTTTCACTTTCTTAACAGACGAGGTCCCTCAGAAAAAAGAAGAAAGGGAAGCAAATGGGCATGTGCAGATTTGATCTTATCTACAATGTGAAGTGAACACATAGTGTTACTCTTTTTTTGTTTTAAACATCAAATCACATACTATCCATTGTCCCTTTCCCTGTAACACAGCCACCACCAGATATGATCTGAAGTTCCATTTTGCAATTCTTCCTGCCATAGGATGAACACTAATGCAGAACAAACATGTTTGGCAGTAAATATGTACATTATCATTATGTAAATAGGTATGTTATCATTATAGTAAAATGATGATGTTCTTTGCTAAGTCTATATTCCCTTTCCAAGAATATTATGCAGTTTGAAGTATAATTTCCATCATGCCACTGGGGCTGGAAAAACACTTCAGTTCAACAATAATTAGTGTACTGTATATAACAAAGTGTTTACCATATATAGAGGTAGTGTACAATCCTAAATCTTTCCAGACAAGCAAACTAATGCTGTTTCAAATGGTACAACCAACAGTAGCAGTTTGAGAGTAATATCCATTCCCTTGTTCAAACTGAGCATTACATTATGACATTTTATACTGACAATATTGCAAGCTGAGATGATAACATTTTAAACCGGATGAGGTGAACGATTTACTGCTAATACAAAATAGGCCACATTTCTGAACCTTATATGAACTAGAAATGACTGCATGTCACAGTCTGTTTGGAAATGTTGCAGTGTTTACATAAAATCCATTGCTTATGCATAGGCAAGTAAGTGTATCAGTGCAAGAGAACTGAAATCCTCAGGCATGCAGTAATTATTTAATTACCTGCGGCAAAAAAGACAAAGGCAAAGGCAAAACCAACCCTTAAGTCAAGCAGTGATAAGCATAAAGTACATTTCTTTTTGCTCTGTACAGTAAGTTCCAAATTCTCATGTAAGTTATATAGTATATCTACTATGTACATGTGCCATATACTGGGTGCATCTACACATGCCCCCCACAGCGTAGTTGTTACTTTGCCATCATTTAGTACTTGCTTTAGGAAGTACTAAATGATGGTGCAGTAACAGCCATTACTGCACCATCCCCACAGCGCACGGTTATTTTTAGCAGCTACATCACTGTAATGACATGCAATAGCAAGGTAGCTTGTCATTAGGGTGACGTAGCATTGGCATCATAGTTTGTGTCTGCTGATGCTACGTCACCGTAGAGACAAGTTATGTTGCTGTAGTGCATCACTACAGTGACATAGCATCACGTGGAGATGTACGTACCAGTTTCTAAAAGCTATTTAGAGGAGGGAAGAGGCACGCAGTAAATCACAAGCCATAAATCAATTTTGGAAGAAAATATTAATTTTAACAATTTTTTTTTTTGGTGAATAAATGTAAACACATGCATTTTTCCTGAAAAGGTAGACTAATTAGAAGCATCGAAGTGGGTTCAAAATGTCTTAGGTTTTGGCTTTCTTTTGCCTTTGACTGCTGCTTTGAACTGAAAAATCAATATGCCAATAATCATTAAAAATTAGACAAAATGAATTTACTAGCTAAAGAAAAAAACCCAGCAAGAGCCGGAGTTGTACAGATTTTCTGTGCATTTACACCAACATTTCATGTACTGAATTTCAGTCCAGTTCACACTTTTAAATCAAGTATTTCTTTGAGAGCATTACCATTGTTCATGCCTCTTGCTGGGGTGCTTGTCAAAAAAAAAAGAGAAAGAAATGATATAACCTATAAGTGCAGTCAGAGTTGCCATGAACTGTATTTCTATCTTCCCTCTATTTTTTTTGCTGTAGTGCCTAGAGGTCAACTAGGTAAGTTTGTGTTAGTGTTTGTATGCACGCAGTAACTGACAGTCAGTCTACCTTAGGCCACTGTATGGCCCCTACTTCCACGGTATCTGAGTCCAATTATTTATCCACAGTACAATCTTGTATGGTAAAAAAAACATCAAAAGTCTAACCCACTGGACCAAAGTGATGAAGGCTTGCTGATTTTTGTAGCCAAATGTACTTCAGAGTCATGTGAATACTGCCAACTACCTTTGTCAGCCCAAACAACCAGGCAGAGGGGAACATGCAGTTTTTGCACCTTGGGTAGAGGCAGTCACTAGGGCAGTGGGGATACCCAGTGGTAATGACAGTGGCAGTGGCTGAGCTAGTCTTGGCTACCAGTCTTGCACCCCCTCTAACTCTGTGCCCAAGGCTGGTGCTCTGCTCACCCTCTCCTAGTTATCATACTGCAACTAGGCATTCATTTACAGAGGGGCCTAACTGCATGATTCCAGCATGACCCTAAAATGAGACTGAAAATCATGCCTCCAGAGCTCTAGCAACACATTTTAACTGTTGTGTCATAATAGCCACCCCTCATCTGGTAGGGAGCTATACATCAGACACCACAACTTCTGTACACCTCATGAAAACAAAGCCAAACAAATCAGATCAAATGGAAGCATTTTTTTTTCATTTTATCACCAAAATAAAACAATTAATTTCATTTCCAGCTGACAGAGATCTTTTTTGACTCAGAATGCTACTTTATTTAGCCTAGTCCAAGATGACTTCAAATTTAAGATGACCCCCCTCGTAATGGAAAATTATACATGGAAAATTATAAATTTGTTATAATATTCCATGTATATAAACTAATTATTGGAAAGGCATCTTAAATTCATTCCCCTCATTGCTGTAGAAGACCCCTGCCCCTTGCTCCCCTGCCCCTTTTTACCCCCTGTGCCTGGGCCTTTCCCCTGCCCATGCCTCCCCCATTGCTGCCTGCCCTTGTCATGTGTACCCGTGCCTCTTGGCCCTTCATGCCTGTGCCTGCCCCACACCCCTTACCCCCATGCCTTTTTCACCCCCCACTCCTTGTCTCCTGCATCCTATTCTCCCCTGCAGCTTACCCCACTCACCCTCTGCTCCCCCTACCCACTCTACAGCCCAACTCCCCCACTCTCTGTCCTTCTTCTGCAGCTCTGCTCCTCCCAGACACTCAGCAGCCGCAGGGCCCAGCCTGGCCAGGAAGAAGTGGCAGCAGCACCCAGCTGGCTTGGGGCAGGCCTGGAGGGACTGGGGCTGGAGCAGGTGGTGGTGATGGTGGAGGAGGGTGCAACTGGGAGGAGGGGAGCAGGAGGAGCAGGCACAGACACAGGGGGTAGGGGAGCATATTGCAGGTTCCCCCACAACCCTGTGGTCTCCCTGGTGTTTCTTCTGGCCATGTGCCTCATCCCCCACCAAATGAGCTATTCCAGCCCAGGGCAGGTGGCTTCATCCCCAAGCCTGGGGCCAAAGCTGCAGCTGAGCCACTGTCTGCCCTGCACTAGTACTTGAATCCAAAAAAAGGCTGTTTATCCCCTATGCTGCCTGGGGAAAAAACTTGTCTTGGATTTGTGTAAACATGGTATGTTTTATTTTGTTTTTCATTTCTTAACCACTTTGAAATGAAATTTAGATAAATTTTAAAACAAAAACATGTTTTGAAATGAAATCAAAACAATCAAAATCCAATCAGACTTGCATTTTTAACAGATAAATTAGCCAAAAAGTTTCAAACAAATATCTCTAGTACTATTATATTTGTTCTCTAGATGAGGGCCAAAGCACTGAGAAACTGTACAAAGAAGTCTGCTTTGGAAAAGAAAAATGACCCAAGGTCTCCTAAGTCCCACAGTAACATCCAAACTATGGGATCCTCTTCCCTTGCCTTGCTCCAAAAAGCTTATGTTCTAGAGAATATTAGAGATTATAGGGAGCTAAGACACCTAATTAGACTGATTAAAAAGTGGGAGAGACATAGTAATAAAACCAGGATTCAAGTGATTCTTAGCTTACCTGGAGCAATAAATTTGTTGGGCTCTCTTGGGCAATCCCATGCAGTGCCACCAACTTGTAGGCTATTCTTCAAGATAAAGAATAGTTTAAGAGTTTACCCACCAGTGCTCATTAGAGGACACGATCCAGTGTAACTGTTCCCAATACTACCACCCCTCAAAAATGTTTCTGTGGACACCATTACACAATTATCATGAAACACTTTATTGAAAAGAAAATGTGTGGGGCTCAGTGTATGCTGGGACTTATCATGTACTACCACATGGTACAGGCCATACTTTGACAACAACTGGTCTAGTGGGTAGGACACAGAACTAGAAATATACTTCTATTCTGGCACTAATTTACTTTGTGAACCCAGGTGAATCATTATGGTTATGTTTAAACTGTGGTACCTGGAGTTATATTTAGATCTCAGCAAAACCACCTATAGGAAGTTGCATCATCTTAGGATAAAGAAAAAGTCTGAGGGAAAAGCTAGGATGACAGGGTCTAAGAATACTAAACTAACAGAAAGGAAAAGATGATTATGCAGCCTGCAGCTGTCAGGTGGAAAATGGCTGTCTTAGGGATGCAGCTGCTTGTCACTCTGAAATGTAAAATAGCAGCTACCATAAAAGCATGCTGGGAAAAGTTCATGCACAAGGGTGGCATTCAAAATATTCATGAGTTACTATACATCAGAAAGAAACTAGCTGCAAGAAGACTCAATTTTCATATATCTGATGGACAAGGAGAACATATAACAAGAAGGGAGGGCCATGGGTTTTGGTGCTTGTCTAGGTTGAATTCTTGGTCCACCACTGTATAACCTTGGCCTGCTAGGGCTTAACCCAGAAAATATCCGAGATGTCTAAAGAAAAACTTAGGAAGAACTTAAGCAACTAAATCCTATAGGTACGTAAGGTTTTCTTCAGACCAGATTTGATTCCTTCCTTTGCCATCAGGGTTTAAAATCCATGTCTCCCAATTCCCAGACCAGTGCTTTACCCATGGGGCATAGGCTGGTCTGCAAGGGAAGGTATGTTCAGTGCCTCCTGTTGAAGCTGTTCCACTTTTCATAAAAATTAAACAGACTCAGTTTAATTACTAGAGATATTTGGGTCAGAGAGACAGTGGGGAAATGGACCCTACTTTGCAGTCTGGTAGAGCTCATGTGGGAGTTCTAGTCCTTGTGCCAAGGACCATATATTTTTGTACATTAAACTGTTATGGGATCAAATACATGTGCAAAAATTTAGCTCAAGAGCTTCCACTCCAGAATGTCCAATGCCCTCAAATCCACACCTCCCAGGAGAGCTCTAACCATTCTCACTAGCCCACTGAATATTCATTTATATAAACTGGAACAGATCTAATATGTGAGGTTAGAAAGACTTACCCTTGACAGCCAGTAGTGCAACAAATGCTCATGTGCGATCTGGGATAGGTGAACATAAGTTCTCACTCTGAATCAGACAAAGCCTGGATCTGAACTAAGGTTCTTCAATATTCCAGGACAGTACGCTGGCCAGTGGGCTATTCTGGGAAAGGACACAGACTCCCTTATCTCTGACTTAAATAGCTTATGTATGTACTGTGCATGCCAAAGCGATGATAAGAAGGGAGAAGGAGGACAGAAACCCCTCATGGAGGAATCCTACTGTGAGGCCACCAGCGAATTAGCTAGGTCTTCGGGCAACTCATTAGCTGTAGGGCAGTGTCAGCACTTATACAGATTTGTACATTCCTACTGGTAGAAATTTAGGCACCTTTGGGGTAAGGCATTGGTGTTTACACACGTGATCCAGGAGATGGTGGGGAGGGGCTTTAATTAGAGTAGCTCCAAAAACCATTTTAATTAAAGCATCCAGAATGTCACATATATCAGCATTCCTGAGCAGAAAAATGGCGGCGGAGGCACTTTAACTAAAGCTTGTTGAATGAGCTTTAGTTAAAGTGTCCCACCGCCATTTTTCTGCTCAGGGATGCTGATATACATGACACTGGAGTCTGCTGGAGCACAGTAATTAGTATGCTCCCAGCAGACTGGATTAATGGAGTCTGCTCTGACGTGTTATAATTACAGTGCATCAGAACAGCCTCAGTGTACATGTATAGGCACACCTGATGGTTTTCAGATTATCAGTTGTACCAAAATCAGTTGTATGTATATAGCTAGGTGTCTCAGTGACTTTGATGATGTGGGCCTCCATTCTTCAACTTCCATCAGAAAACTGGTGCTACTGGCAATTCCCAATCTCATAGGGGTGTTGTGAGAATAAATACATCAAGGTGTACAGTTAATATGGTATAATATGCTGGCCATAAAACTGCCTAAAACAGATGCCAGAGTTTTCAAAGCAGAGGAGCTTGTTGTGCCTGAAATAGTTGCATCATTTGTTTTCATTTTGGTATTATGAGCCTGTAATAAAAATCTAGATGCTATTGGACATCTGCTGTGTTCTGTTTAAATTTTACTGCTACTACATCACATACGTACCTCACAGAAATGTTATGAGGCTTAGTTAATGTTTAGAAAGTGCTTTGAGATCTTTGCATGAAAACTACTGTGTGACTGCAAAGTTTTACTATTGCAGAATAGCACAAGAGAATCAATATATTGCATGGGAAGTCCATATGGTTGACAAAAACTAATTAGATACTCTTAATTGCATATGAGTAACTCAAAACATTTTTTCTTTCTTTAAAATTAATATCCCTTTAACACACTCCCCTTCTAACCCATCCCAAACAGAACTGAGTCTTGCTCTTTGTTCTGTGGAGGGCATTGCTGAATGTTTTGTTGTACGTGCGCAATTGCTGTAGCATGTTTTGTGAGTTATGCAGTGAATCTTGATCACAACTTGGGAAACAGGGCTGTGCTTTAGAGAATATACCCATTGCCTCTGACAACAAGAAAAACTGAAAGTGAAATATGTCCAAATTAGGAAAGTTTCCTATTATGTACCATAGGTACAACTCTAACTGAATTAGTTGAAAAATGGGAATTCCCTGCCCTGATGTCCTAAACATATAAAGCATCAAGGTCCAGATCCTTAAAGGTATTTAGCCATCTAATTCCTAGTTAAACACACTTTAAATATAATTTAAGCACCTTAATATCTTTCAGGTCTTGGGTCTAAGCCCCTTCAGCTCTCACTGACTTTAGGCAGCTGGAAATGCTCAATTCCTCACTTAACTGGTCCCATAGCCTCACTGGAAGACTCCTGTACCTGCTGGAGTCAATGGTAGACTTCCCCAGAGGCAGAATTTCACCCTTACTAACTTCAATGGGGCCTTTGTCTCCATCTCTGTCTTTTTCTCTTCAAGTAGCAAGCTGATGTGTGGTGTTAAGTTCCCCTCCATTTTCTAAAAAAGAAGGTCTTTGACCTCAATCTTAGTATCAGCTCTGTATTCATATAGAGCTCCATTTCTGGGTACATGAGCATTGTATAAGAAGGGTCTGTCCTTCCAGATTCAGTTCTAGGGTCAGTCTTAAGTTGCTTGCATAGTGAGATATTTATAAGTGTATCTCCTTCAATAATATCGGCTGTACAGGAGCATAACTATAGAAGTATCTGCCCCTGGCACCAAGTTAGGAGGGGCACTGAACTCACCCCCCACCACCTTCATACAGTCTGTGCCCTGGCAGTGTATCCATGCTGGGAACTCATAAATAGTTCCTGTCATCAGCTGCTGTTGCTGTGTGCCAACCCTGTGGCCCCAGAAGCCAGCACAAGAAGCAAGAGGGAGTTCCCACTTATATATAGCAAATTACAGGGGTTAGGGTCACAAGCTAATGGGCCAAAGAGGGAACAGGTAAAAGATAAAGAAATATCAACACTATGGTAACGTATACTCAGCACTTTAAACTTCCTCCCACACCTCTGAAGGTGTCTCTAAACAAGCCTTTAGTTCCCACAGCACTCAAACTGCAGCCTGCAGCTGCCCCGAAGTCTGAGTCCAGCTCTTTCAGTCCACAGTCCCAGTGATCAAGCCAGTGAGATCTCCAGCTCCAGTGTGCAGTCCTCAGTGTAGGGCTGACCAGGTTCCATGTGCAAGCTGCTCTCTCTTCCCCTTACTCCTGCCTCAAGCTCCCTCTTTCTTTTTCCCTTGCCCCCTGGAGGGGTTCGGGAGTTGTCCAAATTAGTAGTCAGCACAGTTCTGCAGACTGCCCCCTGGTTCCACCTGCTCTTACACATATTACCTGGGATTCAGGTTTTCCATTTCCCATGGTAAAACAGGAAAAACCACACATTTCCTGGCTATCAGAGAAAAAACAGATTTTCCCTTTTGGCAGAGATACCTGTGGATTTCCCACTTTTGCAAAGAGCTCTTCAGGCTGGCTGAGTGCCACTCTGCAGAAGCCGATTGCAAAATGGGCAGGAAGCATGCATGCAGCAGGAGGAAGAAGGGGACAGGGTAGGGCCTGATACTCTCACTCACCAAAGGCTTGGTTCAGGCTCACTGTTGGTTCCTGGAGCCTAAGACAAGTGGGGCTTGCTGGGGACCCCCTCTGGCAGGGCTGGGGGTCCACCATTGTCATCGTTGGGGGGGCACCAGCAGGGCTGGGGTGGGGTGGCAGGGCATACATGTGTGGTTGGGGGCTGAGGAAGCAGGGAGGTGTTGGGCGAAGCCTTGCATGGTATGCCCACCAGCAGTGTGTGGACTGGGAGCAGCATGCTATCAGCCCTTCAGGGAAACCACACAGGGAAGTGCAGAGCCCACTTGGGCTGACAGCACGCCATTCCCAGTTCACGTGCCGCCAGCAGGGCAGGCACTCTATGCGGGGCTTTCTCCAACATCTCCCTGCTCCCTCAGCCCCCAGCCAGTTTCCTGCAGGAGTGTTTTCCCAGCCGGGGGACCATGGATCCAGAGCAGCGTATTACCATCCCTTCAGGGAAGCCGCACACAGAAGCATGGAGCCCACTCTGCTGATAGCATGTAGCTCTCAGTCCATGAGTCACAGGCTAGGCCAGACCAGGTGGAGCACTGCTGGGCAGGCTTTGTGCCTCCAAGTCTGGCTTCCTGCAGGCATGCAGAAAGTTGCACAAAGAGGCACAGAGCCCGCTTAGCCAATAGCACGCAGCTCCCAGTCCATGTACTGTGGGCTGGGCTTGTCCAGGGGTGGGAATGGGGGTGGGGTCAACTTCCAAATGCACCACACACTCCCGGGGGGCAGGGGAAACCTGTGCTCCGCAGATCTGTCCATGGGGCATGGGCAGAGTGGGTGCGCACTGCAAGCTCATACTCCCAGCCCTGCCGTCCTCCCTCAGGGCCTCCTCAATGCAGTGTGTGTAACCTGGCGCAGCAGGGCATGGCAGGGCCATGCAGCAAAGCTGCTTGCCACTGCGAGCTCCATGCTCCATGCTCCATGCTGCCTCGGCCATACTTTCCCTGTGTGCACAGGTGCAGTGCAGGCAGCAACACAGGGTTGTGCCCATCGCTGCTTCCCCCATCTGCAGGGAAAGTGTCACCAGGCCAGCTCACATCAGTAAGCAGCTTTCCTGCGCATCCCTGCTGTGCCCTGCCATGCTAGGTCACACATGCTTCACTGAGAAGGCCCCAGGGGAGGGCAGCAGGGTGGGGAGCATGAGCCCACAGCATGGACCTGCTCTGCTCCTGCCCCCCTCACAGATCTGGGACATACGGGTCCCCCCCTTCCCCCCTGGGAGTGCATGCTGCAGCCAGAAGGTAGCCGCACCCCCGCCCGAGCCCACAGCAGGCAGCAGTGGGGGAGCCGGCTCCATGCTCCTTCTGCTGCAGCAGCCGCTGCCTTCTGTTGGGGGCAAGGAGCTGCAGACCTGGGTCCTGGGCCCAACAATCATGGCAGCTGAGGGGTCCCTCCTGCAGGGCTGGGTGGCAGGAGCTGTGGGTAGGGAGCAAGGGGCACAAGCAGGGATGGGGGGCAGTTGTGAAGGGCCTTTAAATTTAATCACCGATTTTGGGGGTTTTATCAGAGAATATGCAATTTTTTTAGCAGGAAAAACCAGGATCCCTGCATGTTACATTAAGCCACTAGTGGTGGCTGTTGCTTTAAGACCAACAGCCAAGATGGATGCAGAGCACCAGCAGTATCAGCAGCTCTACCAGGGACTGTTTAGGAGTCCTCTATGTCCCCCCACACCCTGGCTCTTGGAACTCCCACTTCCCTGCTCTCCAAATGGCTTGCCCCCCTCACCCCTGCTC
Organism: Crocodylus siamensis; assembly: GCF_052110815.1. Lineage (NCBI taxonomy): Eukaryota > Metazoa > Chordata > Crocodylia > Crocodylidae > Crocodylus > Crocodylus siamensis. The sequence goes on from NC_143397.1 coordinate 216,383,658, forward strand.
ACGAAATTCACACCCCACCCCACTCCCAGAACCACATGACTTCTGCCACCTCCTCTCAGCACCCATGCTCTGCCCCTGCTCTTGGAATCACGGGCTTCTCCCACCCTCCTTCAACGTTTGCCCCAGGTACCAACTCTGTTACACCTCTGCAGCTCTAGCATTCTTAAAAATTTCTCAAGATATACAATAAGTTAAGTCTTTTCCCTGTCTTCTGAGAGGACATGGATAATTTGGTGACTGGAGAAGAAATGCATAACATCCTGAGAGAGAGTGTGTGCACGTGTGTGTGCGTGTACGCGTGTGCGCGCACGCGCATGTGCGCAAGTGCATTTTAAATTCTTAATAATCTGACAAATGCTGTAATTTGAAAAATAATTTAATAGATTTCATAGACATTTGGGCTAGAAGGGACCCTGGAGGATCATCGAGTCCAGCCCCCCGCCACAGGAGCAGGATGTCATCAGGGACCATAGGATCCCAGCAAGATAAGCATCCAAATGTGTTTTGAAGGCGTTCAAAGTAGGCGCTTGAACCGCCTCAGGTAGCAAGCTGTTCCAAACTTTGGGGGCTGGGACAGTGAAGAAATTCTTCCTTATGTCCAGCCTGAAACGGTCTCACAGTAGTATATGACCATTCAACCTCGTCATCTTTTGGGGCACTTTGGTGAACAAACATTCCCCCAGATCCTGGTGGTCATCCCTGATAAACTTATGGATGGCCATCAGATCACCCCAAGCCTGCGCTTTTCCAAGCTAAAGACCCCCATTGCTCTCAGCCTGTCCTCATAAGGTCTGTTTTCCTGACCTCTGTTCATGCATGTGGGTCTCCTCTGCACCCTCTCAAGCTTCTCCACATCCTTTTTGAATTGTGGAGCCCAAAACTGGATGCAGTACTCCAGGTGCGGCCTCACCAAGGCCGAGTACAAGGGGAGAATGATGTCCCAGGATCTGCTTGAGAAGCATCTGTGGATGCAAGCCAGTGTTTTGCTCACTTTACTAGCCACAGCATCACACTGAAGGCTCATGTTCATCTTGTGGTTAACCATGTTGACCCCAAATCCCTTTCATCTCTAATGCTAACCAGCATAGCACTACCGAACCTATACGCATGGTGCAGGTTTTTCCTCCCAAGGTGGAGAACCTTTCATTTTTTGGTGTTCAATACCATCAGGTTCTCATCTGCCCATTTCATGAGTCTGTCCAGATTTGCCTGGATCACCCTCCTGTCCTCAGGTGTGGATGCTTTACCCCAGAGTTTGGTATCATCAGCAAACCTGGCCAGTCCACTTCTGACACCAATGTCCACATCATTGATGAAGACGTTAAATAGTATAGGCCTTAGGGCAGAGCCTTGTGGGACCTCACTGGTAACAGCACACCAAGACGATTGGCTCCCATCAACCACCAGCCTCTGAGTCCTACTGCAGAGCCAGTTCCCTAGCCAGTGGATCATGGTGACACCAAGGCTGCAGTTAGCCAGTTTAACCAAGAGGTGATTGTGGGATACCAGATTGAAGGCTTTTTTAAAGTTGAGGTATATGACGTCGATCTCTTCCCCTTTGTGTAGGCGATAAGTCACCTGGTCATTAAAGTAAACGAGATTGGTCAAGTAAGACCTACCCACAACAAACCCATGCTGGGTATCCTTCAGGATATTGCCTTCAGCTAGTCTGTTAAGGATGGCCTCTTTGATAATCTTTTCCAAGGCTTTCCCCAGGATAGAGGTCAGGCTGATGGGCCTGTAGTTTGTTGGATCTACTTTCCTCCCTTTCTTGAAGATAGGCACCACATTGGCCCTCTTCCAATCATCAGGCACTTCACCAGAGCACCAAGAGCTCTCAAAGATCCATGCCAGGGGCTGAGCTATGATGCTCGCCAGCTCCCTGAGTACCCTTGGGTATAACCCATCAGGGCCTGAAGGTATCCAGCCTGTCAAGGTGTTTCTTCATTAGATCAGCTTCAATGGAGGGCAAGGAATCTCCCTGACCTGGGCCTCCCTGACCCGTAGTGGGCAGGGCCATCCCATGGGGCTGATAGAAAACTGACGCAAAGTACCCATTTAGCAAGTTTGCTTTTTCCTGGGTGTCAGTTGCCCCATCTGGTTTAGCAGGGGTCCAATGTTGCCCATGCTTTTCCTCTGGCTCCCCATATATCTAAAAAAGGACATTTTATTTTGCTTGATATTTGTAGCTAGCTGGAGTTCCATCACAGCCTTGGCTTTCTTGATTTGCTCTCTGCAAGTCCAGACTAAAGCAGAGTATTCTTCCTTAGTGGTGGTTCCAGTCCTCCACCCTTTATACATCTTCTTTTTAAGATGAAGGAGGTCCATGTGTTCTCTGGAGAGCCAAGGGGGCTGCTATGCCCTTTTGCTGCTTTTCCTCCAAGACGGGATGGACTTTGCTTGCACATCCAGGATCGCTCCCTTGAGGAGCATCCACGCGTCCCGAACTCCCTTCTCCATTGGGTTGTGGCCTTTTAGGGCCTCTCTGACAAGCTTCCTTAGCTTTTCAAAGTCAGTTTCCCTGAAGTCGAGGATTTCTGTATAACTGACTAACTTGCCAGCTTTACGGCAGATGGTGAAGGTAATCAGTTCATGATCACTGTCACCCAGATGCCCTTCAATTGTTAGGTTGCCAGTTAGGTCATCCCTGGTTGCCAGTACGAGGTCGAGCAGTGCTTTACCCTTTGTCAGCCGTAGACTTCGTGTATCAGATAGAGGTCGTCCACACATGAGAGAAAGATTTGTGACCACTCGGATTTAGCCGAGTGCTTCTGCCATGAGATATCTGGGTAGTTAAAGTCTCCCATAACAACCATACACCGAGATTGTGCAGCCTCATCCAATTCCCTGGTGACCTCCTGGTTGAGGTCTTGACTCTGGGTAGGGGGTCTATAGTAGACCCCCACCACAGTATCCCTTGCACCGTGTTCCCCACGGGTTTAACCCAGAGGGTATCAAGTCATCCACCGTGGGTGCCAATGTCAGCTTGCAGGGACACGTAGCTTTCCTTGACATAGAGAGCTATGCCCCTGCCCCTTTTGTCCACTTGATCCCTCCTGTATAGGGTATAGCCGTCTATACCTGTGATCCAGTCATGGGTAGAGTCCTACCAGATCTCTGCTATCCCAATGTTGTACATAATTTGCTAGAAAATTCTAATGGAACGTACTAATTTAAAGGTCATGAAACATTTTTTTAAAAATCAAACATATAACTAGCTTTAATGACTGGATTGCCCAGAATTCAATCATTTGGAAAGAAATAAAAGTACTCCTAAATCTACATGGCCACATAATCCCAGCTGAAGCTAAGGCTTGACTTTGTCCTTCTCTGTTCAAGCAACATCCAGATTCCTCAAACTGCACTGCAATCATCATTAAATTTAAGAGCAAAAGAAAAGCAATAATTAGAGACCACTTAAACAAAAATATCATTTTAGCTTCTCAGACAATTATTCTCAAATCAACTTAAAGCTCTAGATCTGACATCCAGAGCAAACTTACTGACTCACATTTTGAAGCTCGCTGGCCCACTGTTGTTTGCTCTGTTCCATACTGCCTTCACATATGCAACTGTTTGGAGATTCCAAGGTGACATGGTCAGTTTGATGAAGTATACATAAGCTTTTGGCACTGCATATCTGCAATATCATGGACGGTCAAGGAGGCGCCTGTTATAAAAATACACAGTGAAACACAACTGGAGGACTGCTCTTTCTCAAAGGCTAACGTAATGCATTCCTTCTGTTTAGGCTCATTTTCCAGCCTTTCACATTCTTTGTGAACAAGAGTTATAAAACAAGCCTGATGCAGGCCAATTATTTTTACTTTGAAGGCCATTAATCAAGATTGACTAAGAAAATGAAGACAGCTAAGCAAAATTTCATATGTGACTAGAGTGAGAATAAAATAAAACCAGATGGGGATGGACGAAGAGACTACGGTTTTTTCCTTTTTTTTTTTTTTACTTGTGTAATAAATGTCTTTTACAAATTACAACACTCTTATTTTCATACAGTAAATCAAATTGGGTCATAATGTACAAGTGGTCTCATTGCTGAAATGTCAAAAATAGAACCTGCCTTGTTCTCCTAGAGTAATTCCTCAAATCTAAACCAGCAGTATGGCCTGACAGTCTATAAACCATTTACCTGGATGAAGATCAGTTTTAAGGTAACTATCTGTATTTGAGAGAGATGTATTTGTCAAGCGTGCAATGCGAATGACACATTGGAATCTACAAAATACGTTAATTTGTACCTGCCTAAATTTGCTACCCCTCCAGGCAGAATGTTCTCATTGAAGCCAAGGGAGTCTAGAGCCAGGAGTTCTTTCTGGATATTGATCTACTTTGACACATAGCTAAGAGCAGTGATTCTCAAACTTTTTAGATGCAGGGCACCCCTCAACAGATTCAAGGTACCCGAAAATGCCAGCTCTTAGCTTACACTAATTTTTTGACTATAGGAAAATAATAGAGCAATTCTTCTGTTGCAAAGAACTCAGGAAGACAATAGGTCTTAATATTTTTAACACTGTGAATTCCAAGTTGAAATCTCTGGGTTTCTCTTGTGAATCACGTTTTCAAACCCAATGGTCATAACATTGCATTGTGCCCTGTGGCCCCCTTGAAATGACTGCAAGTCACCCCAGGGTCCTATAGCACTTGGTTGAGAATCATTGGCCTAGAATCTTTCAGAAACTGCTTGTCCTAGGAGTTGGTATTTTCCACGTAGTGGATGAAAATCACAAGCAAGCTGTGGAGGTCATTTAGAACATTCAGGGCAAATCAAAGAACTTAAGACCTGGGGAGAGGAGGATAATAATGACCACAAATCAGAGGGATATTTTCAAAGAAGATACAGTTACAAACACAATAAAGAAAACTGCAGAAAGAAACAGGAAGGAAGTTTACCACAAAAGCTTCTGTCATTCAAGAATATAGAACGTCCACTGTGTACTATCATACTCTTATAAAAAGAAAATAAACTATAGGTCAAAATGAAGTGGAGCAAGTATCTTAAACACCAGCTAAACTAATCATTAAAATAATCTGCTCTTAAGCCTATGCCATATAGGTCCAAGCATCTGTACCCATATAAAAAGTCCCAGGTATTTCAGAAGTTTGCACCTGCCTGTGACTCCGATCTCACCGTCCCAAACCAACCTACCAAACTCAGGACATAAGCAAACATCAGCATGATATTTGGAACACTGCTTGTCTTTTACCTTGACAGAGAAAAGCACGTATAGCCAATAATAGTACCAAATTCCCTGATCTATCATATTTGAAATGCAGATTTGGGTTTGAACTTTCAGGCTTGGGGTCATCTCTGGATAATATTCCACTTCAGATTATGAAGTGTCTGTGTCTCTGTGGCTTAATTTTTACTGTGTCCAAAACTATTTTCAGTATGTAAGTCCTTATTTTCCTTAGTAATTGCTTTAAATCCACATCTTGCCTCTAGCCCATGATGCACCATAAAATGCTGCCATGTTTTTCTAGCTACAACAAAGGTCTTGGGGATAGAGGGACAGTAAAAAAAATACCTTGCCTAGCCATGTAGTCCCACAAATAGCACAGATGTAGTATTCTTTCTTGTTACACAAGAATTTCCAGCTTTGCTTTTTTCTGATCCCTTTTCACAATTCATCTGTATTTGTTTATCACCTTTATGGTATCTACTCCCTTTCTATCCTGTCTTCTCTTTGACTTCTCTCTCTACCACTTTTCCAGCCTCTGCTAAGTAGAATGATACCTTGACAAAATTTAAGTGTGAATCAACCTTTTGAATCCAAGGTGTCTGGGTGAGGTTGAAACAAAAGGGGTGTGTCTACACAGGACATGTGATGCTCAGTAGGCTAATAATACTGTTCAGTAGTGTGCTGAGAAAAAAACTGTGCTAATACGCTACTGCGCACTAGTATTAGGCTACTGCACAGTAAGTGTCACAAAAAACTGTTCGCTAGCACTATTGCACAGTAACTATAGGTACTGCACATTTAGTTAGTACTTCATAAAACAAGTAATAAACTAAGGAATGAATGTGTAGATGTGCCCAAGAAAAAGTACAAAAAGAAAAAGCAGATACAAAACAATAGAGTTTGTGTGTCATTTGGAATCAATTTACATGTTTATATGGCCTCCACCACTGTAGCATGCAAGCATAAAGCTGAGCCACTGGTCTCTCTTTCCCACCCATTTTCTGATGTATATTTCTTCTTTATGATCCTTTCTGACCCACAGGACAGGGGACCAAAGAGCTAATTAATCTTCAGCATTCCTTAGACAGGTAATCAAGGTCCTATATTTTCCATTTTATAATGGAGAAAACTGAGGCAGAGAGACTGAGACCTTCCCAAACTGTGCTCCAAGCCATATTAGAACTTTGAACTCCTGGCTCCTAGTTCTGTGTTTAGATGACATCCCTCCATATACCCAACAAACATAAATGAATTTCCCAAACTTAACACTTGCCTGCCACATTAAGAATCTCTTCTCTCCTCCTAAATCTTTCTTTCAGTGTCACTCAGTGCTGTCAACCATATTGTGCATTTACTCAAACAATAAATGAAGCGTTAGATACAACAATCCAGCTAATGTTTTGGAAAGATGTTCTACCAAATTTTGTAAATAAACATTATGTTATGCAGGCTGAATTGCTTTAAGACCTTGTTTTTTCCAGATTTCAAAGAAATTATTTGTAAAAAAAAAGCCTGGAACATTTTTTCAAATGTCTCTCTTTCTCTCTTCATTAAAATTAACCTTACATATGCATCTGCAGAAGTTTCCCATGGCCCATATTCAACAGATATGCTTTGAAAAATCAACAGAACATTTCATTGTAATATCTATGCTCTCTCTATGTTCTGATAAATGTAGCACCCAGAAGTTTAATTAAATTATCATAGAAGTAGGGTCAGAAGGGACCTTGTAGATCTTCAAGTCCAACCCCCTGCCAGGGCAGGAGAAAAAACTGGGCTCAAATGATCCCAGCCAGGTAGGCATCAAGCCTCCTATTAAAGACCCCCAGGGTAGGAGCCAGCACCACTTCCCTTGGAAGTTGGTTCCAGATCCTAGCTGCCCTGACTGAAGTAGTTCTTACGGATGTCTAATCTAAACCTACTCTCCAACAACTTGTGGCCATTATTCCTTGTTATGCCAGGGGGTGCTAAGGGAAAAAAGGTCTCTCCCAAACCCTTCTGGTCCCCCCTAGTGAGTTTATAGACCGTCACCAGGTCCCCCCTCAGCCTTCTCTTGTGAAGGCTGAACAGGTTCAGGTCCCGCAGTCTCTCATTGTAGGTTCTGCCCTGTAGTCCTCGGATCATGCGTGTGGCCCTCCTCTGGATCCTCTCAGTGCTGTCCACATCCCTCCTGAAGTGGGGCACACAGAACTGGACACAGTACTCCAGCTGTGGCCTGACCAGTGTTGCATAGAAATAGGGTCGGAAGGGACCTTATAGATCTTCAAGTCCAACCCCCTGCCAGGGCAGGAGAAATTAATGTATAATAGACTCTGTCCTTCTCCAGGATAATGCTATGATCTATATGCTACTCAGGACGTGTTACACACTCCCTCAGTATCCCAATGACAAGACAGTGATGGATAAGTTCATTACAGTAATTTACAGTGACCATTTTACTGTTACTGATCAGCTTTATTTTAGAGACGCTGTTGCAAGGTAATAAGGAAATGGTAAACCTGAACATTTAACTTTACCGGTCCTGAAAGATGCTGAACATCTTCTCCAACTGCATTCACTAGCACTAGAAGGACATCAGAACTTCCTAAAACACATGCCATGCCTAAGAACCCAAGACTGCAATAAACACAAATTTTCCATTTTCCTATGCTCAACATACAGACTCTTCAGGGGGCTTTATTATCTCGCTATTGCAGCCAAATCTAAATCTTACATTATCAAAGGTTTGCACAAAAGGTTTCTGGCCAAATCCTGCTAAAAACTTTGGTGGTCTTAAGTTTCCCAAGTGCCTGCCAGAAATCAACCTGTTCTATAGACAGTAACACCTGCCTGTGAACTCTACTTCTTTGCATTTGTGCTCAGGTGCTTCCTTTGTCACACATACCAGTAATTATCTGCAGGTGTGCTGGATTGTTGGAAGGTATATAGCTGTAATATTTGTGTTAGTCAAAGAGGAAAGACTTAATCCAGAAGGGATTTAAATTACAGTGTTATACACGGTGTCCATTTAAGCTCATCATTGACTGGCATATAGCGTAAAAGCCCTTCCAACCTATGATGAGAGTAATTCACCACATTTATCTGGCAACATAAACAATAGTTCCAGAGGCCAACAGTGGTATATTTGTCTATTTTAATGATGTGGAATCAATGGAAGAGGCTGAACAACGTTATAATACAGCAGATAATAGAATAATAGAAATTGGAATTTATGTCCTCCCTCTTTAAGAGGGCCTTAGTTGCCTGAGAGGCTAGAATTGTGACCTCCAGCCCCTCATGCTGCAAAACTCTTCTTCAAGCTTCTGCCAGCCTGGCTTCAGCTCTTTTTATCTGGATGAGACCCTTAACCCCAGGTCCACTGCCTCACACGCTAGCTTCCTGGGTCTTAGCCTCAGTAGCAGAGTGCCTCTTACACACCCTGCCTGTGGCCTCCTCCACCCCTGAAGCCACAACTCTGTCCACTGGTTTTAAGCATTATCAAAACGTAAATGCAAACAAATTGCTTTTCAACTTGCCCCACTTTGGCTTCTTGCCTCACCATATGCCCTAAACACCCTTTGGCTTTTTCCTTGCAGCCCTAGAAGACAAACTAAGCATTGGCCAGTCCAGGTCCTGTAGCCCTTTCCTTCAGGACATCTTCTCTCTGCTGCTTACAGGGTCAAATTCCCCTGCTAGCTCTCAGGCCCTGGCTTTATGTGCCCTGGAGCCCCACTCCTTTCTGTCAGCTGGCTTTCCAGCCTCACATAGGGGACTGGATAATCAGCTTGCTCCCTCCCAAGTTGTTAAGTAGCTCAGCTGGTTCTTCTACTTGGTCTAACAAGATTTAGCTGTTCTTTCCTTGCACCCTTCAGGACTCAAGCTTAAAATCTGTGTTCTTGTTGGGGCTGGCTGTTAGTCCATGGGCTATGAAAGTCCTGATCTCCTTTTGATTGCTGTTGACAGTGTTGCGGGGGTTATATCTTCCTGAGGGAAGTAAAGGGTTCAGGTAAGGAGAACTGATAAACAGATTAGGAAATTTTACTTCCTTTTTTTTTCTGGGCCATCCAAACTTTGCCCGTAGCATCATTCCTAAAATACTTAAGATGGATGCAGAACTGGAATTTAATTTTCTCTCATCACTGTTACAGAAAATAATATGCATGTGCAGTTCCAGTTAGGAAGGGAATGGTCAGACCCTTGTTTGGCTTCTTTAAATGCCTCTGCCCCAGGGCCTCTTTAACCAGGGCAAAACATTTGGGAAAACCTTTTAAACTGTTTTAAGCAGGTTTCCATCCCATATTACGCATACTTTTTTTCCAACAGTGAGGCATACAAGTGGGCACACCAGAGGATGCACAAATAAAGTTCACTTCTCATGAGCCTTTCAAATGTTTGTGGTGAATGAACATAAGAGCAAAGCCTATGCGATTCATCTTTAAATTCAAGCAAATAATCATGGAATAATTTTAGTATCATACAAACAACACTGCTCAGTCTTATCTGTCCCTTATCTCTGTTTTTTGCACAATGCCTACATGCAAGATATCTAAGCACTACCTCTACATAACTTTTTGGGGTTTGTGATATATAGCCATAATGCAAAAATACCTGTTGAAGATAAAAGAAAGAATAAGAAAAATGGCAGTGTTTTCAGAATTTGGTACAGTTTGTGTAAAAAAATAAATAAATAAATAAAGTGAATATCAATTGGATGATAAAGCAATCCTATCAAGCTATTTTATATTAAAGCACAGCACCATTCTGATAGAATTTCTGATCAGAGTGTTTTGATAGGACACTCTGAGTAAGCCAAGAGACTAAGTATGGAGATTAGTGTGAGAGAATGAGCCACACATGGATATATCAAAAGAGGAATGGGGAAGAGCCACGCAAGCATCTGGAAAAAATCAAACTCACTGCTGCTTAAGTTCTTTTAAAACAAATTTTTTAAAGGTTTTATTGGACACCAGAGAAATGGCCAAGTCAGGTTTTTTACCTGCTGGAAAATGTTGGAAGTGCCAGTTCCAGAGCAGTCATTAAGTCTATCACACCTACTTATTTTCTTGCTCTGTAGTCAAGTGGGAGATTGATGTTTCTAAAAATCTGCCCTGTTTCTTAGCAGTTTCACCACATTTTCAACGTTGTCTCTGTAAATGTTCATCTCTATCCATTTCCTCTGAGATGGCTCTGTGTAAGACTAACAGTAAGTAAGCCCTCCCATGGGGGCCACACTTTCTAACTATCTAGATCAGGAGTCATCAATGCTTTAGGAGCATTGGGACAAAGTTACCCAGCATGGCATGAGAAGGGGCAACTTTTCCAACCCAGCTGTTAGCCACCTGTCAGCCACCACATTGGCAAAACCACCCACCACCAAAATGCTACCAAAGCTCCCAGCTGCTGAAAACTGCCGAAGTCCTAGCACAGACAGAATGCCTCTGCATGCCAGATCCAGTCCATAGGCTGTAGGTTACTGATCCTGAACCTAGGTAGCTAAGTTAGAAAGCACCTATTTTCTGAATCATCAGTCTGTGCTTGAGTATGATAGCAATTCCCATGGCTGCTCCAAAACCTGCAGTGGCTACCTATAAATTTCAACATGGAGTCTAAATGGTTGGTTTTTTGAACTTCCATATAATGGCTTCAGGTCTCTCTAATATTAATATTATAATATTTACTCATCCTTGGTATCTGGGGAGACAGTAAGTCAAGAAAAGCAAGCTAGAGAAGAGCATGAAGGTTAGAGTGGTCAGGGACTTCAGACAGAACAGGCCTTCCCGGTTTTGACAGAGTAGTCATTCTGCTGACTGCATTTATAAATAATTGTAAAAGAACACACAGCCCTTGAATAGATGCTTTTTAATCACACAGTTGCCTGAAGTTGGAGGGGGACAGGTTTGATGACCCCGATGGTTATGTGCTACTTTGTTCTAATGTATTTTTCTCGAGTTGCTAAATCATTTAAAAAAATACCCCTCATTTCCATGTGTCTCTAGTCTGCCCCCAGCTAACACATACCCTGAGAAGAGGACAGGAAGAAGGTGGTCCATAACTCTTTACCAGCCATGCTGGATGCAATTACCTGTACAATTAATGAGATTGAATAAACTCCAGCACAACTTGAGCTGGAGCAAACTAATCCCAATGTCACTGTCTACATGTGTATTTAAGGAATTTACTCTGCCATCGGATAGTACTTGTGTCTGACGGGACTATTCTACACTGGAGTAAATGAATCTACTGCACCCTAACTGAGGTGCATGTGTAGACAGTGGCACTTGACTGTGCAGTAAATTAGTCCACTGCTCAGTAAAGCACATATGTAGACCTGCCCACTGGCTCTTCTTTAGCTTTGGCATTGTTCATGTTGAAGGACTCCTGAGCAAACTTTATAGAACAGCTTTAAATCCCATGCATATTCCCTACCCTTCACAAGGCAATTTGGCAAGAGCCTATTGGCTTTATTGATCTGTGTAAGCATAGTATTTGAGCCCAGTGTGTTGATTTTATAATTTGGCTGTGCTGCAGCACTCATGTCTGAAGCTGGGCATCAGAAAAAGGAGCTTCACAAACATCAAATGATAATTTCCATTAAAGCCAAGGAGAGACTTACAGCTGACTTCAGTAAGGGCAGAATTAGGCTAATGATAAGCACTTCTGAAAATCCCAGCACAAACATCTTAGCTCCAAGGTGAATCAGATTCTTACTAACTCTGGAAAATATTCAGGTTAAACACGTGACATTCTGACCTCCTTCACACCCATGCAAGTACAGTGTATTGCATTACTGCATTATGTATTCCAATAAAGCACATGGGTATGAGCTGAGCTGATATTAGATCTGCACTATTGAACACACCTACAGGCTGGAAATTGTTCCTTAAAATGCTAGTTTGTACTGGTGTACTGCTGAGTTTCCGAATACTAGGAGAAATCCAGGAAACAGAGCAAGCAGATTACTGGTCTTCATCAGAGAGGCAAAAATCCCTACCTGATTTCCTGGGTGGTATGTGGATGGTATTGTTTGGATGCTTCAAGCTACTTCCTGTGTGTGCTCAGTTTGCTCTCTCATGGAAGTTTTTTCCAGTGGAACCAGGAGAATGGAAGGTTTGATACCTTTTTACTCACACTGGGAAAGGATTTCAGTGTCTAAATGACTTAAGAACATAAATTCCATTCACCTTCAATTGATCTAATGCAGTGATTCTCAACCAGGGTGCCAGGGCACACTGGAGTGCCACAATATTCTCTGAAGTGTGCCACAAGGTGTGTGTAGAGAAGCAGACAAGCATAGGCTTGCATTTGTTTCTGCTTGCCCATTCTCTTTTCCCAATTGCCCGGCCCCTCTGACAGGAGAAAAGCACTGTAATAAATAAGTTAGTTTTAGAAATGGGGTGCTGCTCAATTCACAAAAGTTATGGAGCAGTGCCTTGAGTCTGAAAAGGTTAAGAACCACTGATCTAATGCTATTAAATTACTAGAGCATTTCTGACAATACTGTCTATTCTGCTTATAAACACAAATGGAAATATGAAGTGTAGAGATTGTGTTCTTTGGAGGAAACTTATGTATCTTATGATATTCATTCTTTCTTCCTGACCTGACATGAGCCAAAGTCAGATTTTTCATATTTAATCTGGATGCTCAAGCTTTTTTAAATCCAAACAAATACAACTACTTAAGACAAATTTTGGTTTTAGCTGTTGCCTTCTCAAATTCCTTATTCTCAGTCAGAAACACACTATTTAACATGAATCAGAGATAAAACCCATTGATGCCAATAACAGCAAAGCCTTCACAATTAATTTAAACAGGTGTTTCTTTTAGAAAGTGTGCCTAATTCCTTGATATAATCACTTAATCTGTTTTGTCCAAGCAGTATAAATATCTCCACCTTAGCCAATACGTCTATCTACCCAATATTTTTTTGAAAAATTAATGTCAGGAATAAAAACTAAAGACATCTGATTCTTTGGAAATATTGGATTGGTATTCTGACTTGGAAGGAAGATGGTTTAAGAAACCTTGTTTCAGAATCTTATTTTTTTAAGCCAATATATTTAATTTTTCTCAAACTGCAATTTTTAGACAATCAAGCTTTGGCTTTTTCTTTCGTCCTCCCCCTGCCACCCCCACAAATGTCCTCAGCTCACATGAAATACTTCCAAGGCATCCTATCCAGTTATGTCAATCAGTTTCAGACAGTCTGTAAAGAGATATGACATTTCATAACAATGACATAGCCTGGGAAATGGTATATAGGAAATAAGCATCTTCCAGAAAATAATCTCATCCATATATACACACATTTTATATGTATTATGCATACACACAACACACACAAACATATATACAGATATTATATATATCAGACACACACAGAGATGTTATGTGTGTATGTCTGTTTGTCTGTGTGTATAACCTTACTTCCAAGTTAACCAAGTTAAATTTTTAAAAAATATTAAAAAATAAATTAGAAGTTGAAGGACTTGCTACCTGAAAAAAGATTCAGGTTTCACAAGTAATGAGTGGGAAGAAGAAATGTCTGATTTTTCTGCTCCTCATGGGTATTTTGATTGAATTTAGCACATCTCAAGCTGCCAAAAACCAATGCTACTCATATGAAGCAGCACTGCTTCTCCAATTAAAAAGTGGGAGCGCAGCTGCTTCCAGGCAAGAGGAAAGGAAAGTTGGCTTGAGTGGCAGCAGAGAAAAAAAATAAATAGAAGTGCTAATTTTTTTTATAAAAAGTTAAAAGAAAAAAAAAGTGATGGGCTGGCACTATCATGAGAGCCCATCAGAAAGAAGACAGGATGATTCTGTTTTTTCCAAAAAATCAACTTTCCTAAAGGTGACATTGCTTCCTTATTTTTTTCTTACTTTTAGCATCTTCACTTCCTTATAGTACTTCTCTACCTTTCCAGGTGAGGAACAGAAGTATTATATAAGGGCATCTTAAAGTTCACTTTGCAGGAAAGAAAGAGCATGCCTAAATTGTTTGTGTAAGATTCCTAAAGAATGTTTGATGAGCATTTTTATGTAATATTTGATCACATATGAATATCTGCAAAGAGCAGGACCCAGTGCAAGTAAAGCCTTGATATTATCTTATTGCTGTTATTAAAACATTTCACAGTCTAAATCTGCCACTGGCCAATCTGTCAATGTTATGCTGCAATTTGTACACAAGAAGAGTTGTGAAAAGCAATAAAAGCATCTGTAATATATGATGGTGCACAGACATGCATAACATCCAAAGCAACCACATGCAAATTTTATGTTACTTACATTAATTATCTCACCAATAAAGCATCATGAAAGTTAACCAGCTATCCCAGATCTGTTGCAGTCTTATTAAGAATGTTGGGATTTATAGCGGACAAATGAAGATATGCAAACAGAGAGGCATCATCTCCAAACTCTCTCAAATCCTGAAACGTGCATGAGATCAGAACTTCAACTTTCGAATAGCTTCTGTATGTCTGCTGGGACAAACTCCAGATCTAGCCCCTACTCCCAGCTTCTAAATCTGGAGTGTTTAGAATCCAAATAAAAATGTAGATTGAGCGATTTAAGTCTGTGCTATATGTAAGACACAGTGAAAAAGAGTTCAAAGAACAAGGTTCATATCAGACAGACTGCCATACCAATGGCTTAAAGGACTTAAGGGGTAAGCAATATTTGTCCTAGGGACTTTCAACAAGTTATCAGATGAGTAAAATTTTAATCAGGGTGCCAAGTAGGATTTCAAAATCACCTAGTCCCTTGAAGTTAAAGGGATTTAGGGCATTTGGAAATCCCAATAGATGCCTGTTTTCATCATTATGTACACAAATACCTTTCCTACCCAAGCTGAAAGTCATTAATGTAAATAGGAACTGGTCTTTAGTGACTTAGGCAGTTAAAATATTATTACCTGTTATCTTTATTGTAGAAGTGTCTCTAAGGTTCTCAGAACTGTAGATCTAGATATTAAGGCTGTACTGTGGTCTAGAAAATGTCAAACATATGGCTGCAAAAGAACTACTTAAAGTATCCTCATTCTGATGATTAAATTGATATTCAGACCAAATAATACCACAGCTGCATAAGTCTGAGTTGCCAATTTATTTCTCCAGATATGTGATTGCTGTTCTTTAAGAAAACAAATAAAAATAGGTTTTTTGAGTAAGGCTTTATGAGCTCTAAAAGAATATAAATGTGATATATATTTGTTCACTTTGCTACTTAAATGCATGTCCCAACCAAAAATGGGATTTAGCATAAATTATTTCAGTTAAAAAAATAAAACATTAGCAATATTTCTGGGTTTACCATTTCATAATCTATTTCTATCTGAAAAAGACAGAAAATAAAAATAAACGGGAACAAACTCTCACGTGGAACACATTCTATTAATAGAGCTGGACAACATTTTTGATGAATACTAAATATGACAAAAATGAAGAGGACTACAACTATGTGGGAATATAGCTCATATGCAGTGAATATTTTCAGCCAAAAGAAAAAAAAGGGGAAGTGTGCATTAAAAAGTGACATCATAGATTGTTTTGATGAAAATGAAATGATGCATTCTGGAAATGCCACAACATTCCATTTCCTTGTTTTCTTAGCAAAGCTTTTTATTGCTTTTTTTAAAGCAGCATTTTTTTCTTTCTAAATTTGACCTTAATCACAGAAAGAAAAGGTTAAGCTAAAGGGTTAAATAACCTGAAAAGGAAACAAATCATTTTATTTTGGTTTGACCCTCAAACACAATTTTTTATTTATTTTGCTTTGCTCTGCTGGAAACCCCCCCAGTGAAATTTTTGTTTCAGTTTGATTTGAATCAAATTCTCCCTGCCCCCCTCCCATTTTTAAATTAGGTCCCTTAATCAAAACAAACAAACAAAAATAATATTTACTTAGTTCTTGTTATAAATCCATGTAAGATGAGCTACTGATTTTCCCAGCCCATTCTGAAAACTGGAGGAAAAAAAAAAGTCAAGTACAGTGATTTTTAACCAAGGTGTTGCAGGCACCCTGGGATGCCTTGAGATCTTTTCAAGGGTGTCCCAAGGTGTCACATAATGTTTGCACTGTTAGGTGTACTAACATGATTCACAAGAGAAACGCAGAGATTTCAAATAAAAATATATAGTGTTAAAGAGATTCTGACCCATTATGGCCTTTCTGAGTTCTCTGCAGCAGGAGAATTGCTCTATTATTTTTCTGTGGTCAGAAAATGAGTGAGAGCTAAGAGCTGGCATTTTCTGAGGGGTGCCTTGAGTCTGAAAAGGTTGAGAACCATTAATACTGTACTATAACCATAACTTATTTGTTTTTGAAAGCACTTTAGTGATCTAGGAGTCCAAGTTCCTGTTTCAAAAGTGATTTCGACTTTTTTAGGCATGTCTGCACATTGCCAATGGACAAAGTTGCTACGGCACCATGCTTTAGTACTTCCTTTGGTAACTACTAAAGCACAGTGCAATAACCGCTTGTACTGTGCCGTGCATGCTGTACATGGTTAAATTTTGCTTCTGCGTTGCTGTATCAGCATGCTATACAAGGAGAGCATGCTGTTATGGAGACATAGCTGCCAATCACATGTAGACCCATGTGATCGCTACGTCACTGTAGCGCCCCATAAAGTGATATGCTGTGTCACTACGTCGTCATAGAGCAACCTGTAAACGCACCCTTTGGGATCCAAATTTCATGGAAATTTGGTATGGATCCAAAACAACTGTACCCTTCTTCTTTTGTCTTTTTCTCCATGATACAACCCAAAAAGTACAGATTCCAAATCACTACAAAAGATTCTTTTCCAAAAGAAATATAGAGAAACTATTCTTTAACAATTGACTCAATTCATTCAGCTCATCCTAGACCAATTGCATTTATGGGGGAAATTTGAGGCATTTGTACCAGATCAAAATAATGAGGGTCCCCTAAATAATGGGGAACACAACAGCTGTTTTCTTCACATCTCAAACGTGGTGATCCTAAATACCACAAGGTATCAGCTCCATGTGACTCCTATCCATCTTAGTATGCATTAAAAATGAATATAGTCCAAAAAGTCAGTCATAAGTTTCCAGCCAGAGAGATTTTGTTTCCAAAAGAAAAGCACAATTCAGCTGGCATAGGTTACATCTATGCTAGGAGTATTTTCCTTGTATAAAATACCAATATAGATATACTGCCAGAACCTTCCATGTGTGCAGCTGGCCTGAAGCCTCCCCTACACTAGTGAAGGTTTCCTTGTAGCGTCAGTGCTATCTACAGAAATTTCAGACCTGGGGGAAAAGCTTATCTCCTTCTTAACCCTGTCTCATATTTGATGCCTGTGTGCCTCATTGCAGCTACTGAACTGGATTTTTTTATTTCAGCATAATAGAACCTATTGTGGTTGTAACTTTAAAAAAAGTTTTATTCAAATGTTATAAGATTCCCAATTATCCTCCCTTGTGGATATACATTATATCCTCCTTTGTGGAGATATATATTATATTTCCCTATGTGGGCAGCCCTGGAGAAAACTATAATGTAACTCTCCTACTGTAGAGGTGGCTTACATTCCCAAGGGTGTTTTTGCCAGTGTAACTTATAGTGCTCCTTAAGCAAAATAAGCTAAACTAGCAAAAGGACATTTTTGTAGACCAGGCTTAAATAAGGCTATTGTTGATGGTAGAGTATCATATAGGAAGGAATGGGCATAGTAAAACTTGTTTTGTTTCATTATGAAAACAGGCTGGTTTCACAGCTTTGTTTTGGGAATAGCTTACAGTCTTGGGTGAAACCAATATTCCACACACTTCGTGAATTGTGAGTTTGTTAAGCCACAGCTGCATGTTTGAGATCTTTACTAGCAGGTTTCATGCAACTTCAGTGGGGCTTGAATCCTGATCCAAGCCCACTCTCAAAATCTGATGGTGGACTCAAGTTGTAACTGTTCATCATCAAGGTGTTGCCAGATTTAAATAGGTATCCTCAAAGAAAAAGAGGGTCTGTATATCAAAGCATTATCTGTAGTTTACTTAAAGTGCCATAGTCAAAAGACAGGCCTTTTTCATGTTAGAGTCCGAAATGTAAGCAATTATATCTGTGCAATTGTAACTGATACAGCAAAGTCTGTATACTTAACAGAAACTCTTTCATCCTGTTTACTTTATATAACGTATCGCCCTAGGAGTTCACACTGCTTTAACAGATTTCTAAGGTTTTCTGGACATAATAGTTTATCCTTAGGAGAGAACCACATATTGAAAATTAATGCCAGAGATCATCAGCATATGGGTCTCCTAGTAGAGTACTACATTTATCCACTGATTTAGCATTGGTATAACCTGAAGAATCTCTCTGCATTTTAAAATAGTGCAAGGGAGCTCATGTTAAAGCTCAGCATGAAAATAGTACACATGCCATGCTGCTATAGAGTTATTCTGAGTCTAGTACCATCCTCTGACTGTAAAACCCCTAAGGAGGAGAAAACTCCACAACGTTTTCTTTCTAAATCATTCCATTGTCAGCTACCCTTTGGCAGAAAGGACAGCCTCCATCTCTGTTCTCACGCCTTATGGATCTCAATAGATTTGCAGGAAGCCAATTTTATCTGGCAAAGACCCTGTGTCTTCATTCATCCCAGTACTAAGTTCCCCGTAGGTTTCCTTCACTTTAGTGGCTGCATGAAATGCAGCTTTATTACCCTTCCCTCAAAATTCTCAGGGAAAGTTAAGGAAATAGTGCATCCTTCCCAGAAGCAAGTCCCACCTGCCCTGCATAAAACGGTCCTGCCCTCCAGCTGTTCAACCCCATTTCCTTGCACAAAACCCCTTTCCCCCGAGAAAGGAAGACAACTGCAACAGAGCTACAAAATAGTCAAACCACAGAATAATTTAGGAAAGGGTATTTAAATAATGCCATTGTATAATTCAGATATACAGATAGAGCCTAACACTGAATTGCTTTTAATTACCCCTTCAAATGTAACTGCTGATTACACACAAAACTTTACTTTCTAGAGCTTCTTGTTGCTGTGGAGAAATAGAAACTCCTCAGTGAGAGGGGGGAGGATAAAACGTCATTGGTGTATAGTGACATAGGAAAGACCTCACTAGCTCCGAGTCCAGCATTCCAAAGTCCCTGCCTAATTTCAATTATGGACTTCGTTTTATGAGAAGGAGAAACATTTAGTCACAGGACACATGAATACTAATGGACCATGCTATTTGATACTTCTAGAATATACCTATTGCTACCTCCAGAACGGCATCATTACTGTTGCATATATTGATCAGCCCTTTCCAGACCACGTTTCATTTTGAGACTGTCTCCTGGCAAACACTGTTTTCAGAGGTATTTTTAAAAGTGGTCACAGACTTTGAGTCTATTTGCGGGACTCCAACTTGAGACAGATTTTTACAGTGATAAAACTAAATTGATTCAGTGAAGTTATACCTGGTGCCAGACTCTGCCCTGTGCTAATTCTGCATCTTGCTGTCCTGTTCATATAACACTGAATATCAATAACCCTTGCCGGCAGACCTGAAAGGTTTTTAGATGTTTGACAGTGCATATGTTTCTTGTATTCCCACCTTCTGGTTTAAAGACACAATCAGGTGCTGGAGAACTGTCAGGGACAATGCAAAATAAAGTTACCCAAGGGCTGCTCTACTTTATGTGGTGAAGTGCAAAGTGTCCAGGCAATCCCTGGATAAGGAACTCATAAAGTTTACTGAGTGCCACCATTGCACTGTCCCCTTTTGTATTGAACAGTGTTCAGTTTCAGCTGAGTGCATGTCCTCTCAAGTAGTCATTTAGACCTGCTCAAAATGTGTGCAGGCTGGGCATAAAATACTATCAGGGCAGCATGATAGTTTTCATACCTGTCTTGAACTCATGTTCCATAAGTCTAAATTATTACATAAGATGCTTTGCAGTATAAAGCATTGTCCACTACACTAAGCACATGAATAGATGACCAATCTTTTTTCTAAGCAGAATATATAAGCAGTACGCTAATATCCTACAAGTCTACAGCATGGCAGTGGCCTGATCCAGCTGGGATAGCCCCAAGAACATCTCACTTACTGGCTCTCACACACATGCTGCACATCTAAGAATGAAGCAGTGAAGACACGCCAGAGTCATCCCTAGCAGCTGCTCTCCAGCATGCTGAAAACTGAAGTCTCAAGAGCAGATGCAGGATCTGTATATTACCAGGCTTAGAGTGTGAGTCCAGGAGTTGGCACTTGATTTTTTTGTTGTTGAAGCTTTTGCCTTTAAAAGAGAGCTGCATGGTAGGAATGGGAAAGGTTAATTTATCACAAGCGTAAGCTTCCAGGTATGCTTCCTTGCCTTCAAAGAATCAATAAAAAAAATTTTTGAGGAACACTGACATCTAATTCTTTTACCTCATATTTTTGTATCCCCTATTAGCAAAACAGTGCAATGCCCCCCTTTAATTGCCTGATTAAGTTAAAACTGGCATCACTGGGAGATGTAGCTGCAAGCCCCATTGCATATTTTACATATGTACACTCAAAATATGATACCCATCCATTCCTTCACACCAGCTTTTACATAAACCAGTTGAGATAAACAAGGACATTGAACAAGATTGTAACAGGATGATCTGGGAGTATTGGAACAACATACAAGAAAGTGGAGGATATGAATGTCCAGAAAAAAGGGAATTAACAGAATGAAAAATCTTGGACTAATCACCATGGGAACCTCTGACTGATTGCACTAGGATGTACATTTCAAGTGGTCAGTTACAGCTATTAAAAACAAGTGGTGGATTGCTTGTTACAGTTTTGGTAAATATGTCAGTCCTTGAAGAAACATAAATATAAAACAGAATTATGTTTTTTCTGTGTTACTGACTATATTGTGGTTCGTTCTATCAAAAGTGGTTCACAGGGAGAAATAAGCAAGACTGGAAACAAGAAAGGTATTCTGACAAATAATGCACTCTCATGCAGAGGCATAACTAGTACTCTTGGTGCCCTGGGCAAAACCCTGAGGGACAGCACAAGGAAGGGAGGAATCAGTCTAACCTGACCCAGCTGCGCCCCCCCACCAGGCCAGGCTGCTGCTGCAATGGTGGAGTGTCCCTACACTCCTGTCCCTTGCTGCTACTGTTGCAACACACGGATACTGCTACCATGTTGCAGACTCCTGGGTCACCAAACCCTCTGGTAGTCAAGCTACATCAAGAAGAAATACTGTTATAGGTCTTTACCAGAAAGGGATGGGATTGAGTTTGCTGGAGATCAGTTAGGCTACCGCACACTGAGATCCATCTCAAGGACTATCCTTATATAAGGTGGTAGACATTCTGGGCAAAATTCTTCTGCCCTCCCCACTTCGAAAATAGTCTATCTGCACAAGTAATCGAACATCATTTGGCTTATTATGGTCCTTTTGCAGATTAAGCTCTGGACCAGTCTTGAATTAATGCATTTCATCATTCATTTTTTGACATATGAATATAGCAACCTAAAAAAAAGAGATAGGAGGACTTGTTCTTGCATCCCACAGTCTGAATTATTTGTCATATCTTTGATGAAAGAAATAATGGCACAAGGAAAATATTGTGTTTCTGATATTTGACAAAAGTTCTTACGAATATTTTTATATCTCATCCCACTGATTTCTCCTTTGGATAGGAAATGTCTCATGGGAAGTAAAGTAAAGCAATGTTTAGACCCCATGCTCATCACATTTCAAACAGGGTTAGCCAACAAGATTTTCAACTTACTAAGAACTTTTCCCTGGCCTATAGTTAAGTGTTCTATTATTTGTCTAGAATTCTTTATAATATGGTTTATCCTTGCTACATTAGCAAGGAAAATTGTCTCAGCAGCTTGCTTGCAAGACGTGCATTTAAACACTATTCTGGATAATGTGTTTTTGAGCAGTGAATTAAACAAGGTGCAAACAATTCACCAGACAATAACTGAACATAAATTGAGAGATATTATTTGTTTGTGCAAAACACGGTGGTTTCATATCACTGCCAGAAGTGACAAAAAATAATTTTGTCCCTTTAACATACTATATGGGATGCTGCTAATTTTACTGATACTTCTAGTCCAATCCTAGGGTTATACACCATTCTCAGCCTGCAGACACATTGATTTAGATGCAGGGTTCAAATTACACTTTCACTCTTGTGGGGTGGTTTGCAAAAAAAATTAAACTGGTTTGTTGATTAACAAGTCCATGTAAATGAAGGACCAACCTGATTGGAGACCCCCCCTCCCCCAGGTTATGATTTTCAAGTCTTACAGGAGGCTGTCATCTCTTATGGGGGGGCTCAGCACTACTCTCTCCTCCCAAGCTCCCCCTTCATTCACATCCTGTTTAGATGCCATTAGCAGATGCACAATACAGTGTAGAAAATATAAGTAGTATTTCCTTCACCAACAAAGAGGTTGAAAGAAAAACTGGTGCTATGTGGAATAGTAGATAATGTTTTTAAAACTAGCCATTTCCAACTCCAGGAAGCCACAGTCGTTAAGTAGTCATAGCATCAGAAGACACAAGTTCAGAGAATTCTTTTTGACTTTGTAGCCCAGCCCTTACTGGCATTAGACAACACTGACCACAGTCATTCCCAGGAGCAGTAACAGCAACTACAGCGGTGTCTTCTGGATAAAAAGTCTCTGTGTTTTCTTTGCAAAATCTCAATTGCTTTAGATTCTCAGTATTCAAAGTTACTTGTCAGTTGCAACATTGCCATCTGCAATGACAATGCAATCTGAATAAATATGAAGAGCTTAAAAATGGCAGAAGTTCTTTTCAAGGCAATTCCTGATCCTTCCCTCTGAAGCCAGTAGGTAAGGTAAACTCTTTCCATTGACACTGACTGAGTTATAGCCATTTAAAAAAAATGTCTTCCATGTAGCAGAAAGGCACTGCTTAATGAATGGACTCATGGGTTTTGGTGATGCATGATCTGAAGCTTCTTATAGAGAAGGAGCTACAAGAAGGATAAATAATTAAAAGGAAGTTAGTTAATTATGTATAGTCCTCCTCTCTCTAGATTGCTATGATATTTATTGTACACAGAAGTTCATTATATGTTTTTTAAAGTTTCCTAATTAGTTTTGACAATTTTTCCTAAACTTTTGATAACCTTACTAGATGATAGGAAACACACCCCTTTCAGAGAAAGTATTAGTTTGTCCTTAATACATTTGCTATAAAAAAGATCCAACCCTTGGCATGGAAGAAATATGAATTTCCCCTTCAAAACCATATCTTAAAGCTTTCAGTTTGCTCCTCTTAAGGATGGTGAGAGAAGAAAGGGTTGGATCTATACAAGGATTTAGGAATCCCAACAATGAGTATTTTAGGAGCTGACCTGGAGCTACCTTTTTGCCTTGTTGATTCCACATTCCCAGGTTTGGTGCCCTGTACTGTGTAGGGAACAAGTGAGATGCCACAGAATCCAGTTAGTTGCCTGCTCAGCTAGCCAACAGGAAATGCATATAGGAAAGATGTGTCTTGAAACACCCAACTTAGGGACTTTATTTACTATGAGCTGCAAAGAGGTGCCTATCTCTGGTCAAAATTCAGAGCTTTGAATTCACTCTTAGAGTTAGGCAACTGATTTCATGTATTGCAGGGTTTTGTTTGTCCCAGTGAGATCAGACAGAGGCTAGCAGAGGAACCATTTTATTACACAAAATAAAAGGCTTAACTGCTCTTTAAGCATAAAAGCAGGCAGCAACAGGAGATGAACATGCACACACACACACCATTCAGTACATAACATCCCATCTTCCCTAAGTAAAATAGGTACTTGTGCCAGACGAGGACTTGCCTCAGTTGACCCAATTCAGGTGCTAGAGTCTCTTACTGGAGATGGCAAAAGGCTGTTTCATCTCTTCTTGAGGTAATTAAGTAGTTGGAGGATTTTAAAGGTCTAGAACAACAACTATAAACTCACAAGGACTGGTCCTGCTGGCAGTTCTGGTGTCTTCTGGATCTGCAGGTAGTACATCATAGAATCATAGAAAAAAGGGTTGGAGGGGACCTCAGGAGGTCATGTAGTCCAAGTCCAAGTCCTGATCATACCAGCCAAGGCTTTGTCTACCTGGGACCTAAAAACCTGCAAGGATGGAGATTCCACAATCTCTCTGGGTAAATTGTTCCAATATTTTACTACCCTCCTAGTGAGAAAGTTTTTCCTATTATCTAATCTAAACGTCTCTTGTTGCAACTTGAAATCATTTCTCCTTGTTCTGTCATCTGCTACCACTGAGGACACTCTAGCTCTATCTTGTTTGTAACCACCATTCAGGTAGTTGAAGGCTACTATTAAATCCCCCTTCAGCCTTCTCTTCTCCAGACTAAAAAAGCCCAGTTCCCTCAGCCTCTACTCATAAATCATATGCCCCTGCCCTCTAAACCATTTCTGTTGCCCTCCACTGAGCACTTTTCAATTTGCCCACATCTGTTCTGTAGTGTGGGACCCAAAACTGGACACAATACTCCAGACATGGCCTTACCAGTGCTGAATGGAGAAAAATAACTTCCCTCAATCTGCTGACAATACCCCTACTAATGCAGCCCAGTATGCTGTTATCCTTCTTCACAATTATTGGTTCATACTCAGCTTATTGTTCACTGTGACCCCTACAGAGCTGCTGCTTAGCCAGTCAGTCCCCAGCCTGCACCAGTGCATGGGATTGTTCCATCCTAAGTGCAGGACTTTGCACTTGTCCTTATAAAATGTAATGAGCTTTTGGTCCAATCCTCCAATTTGTTAAGGTCTGAACCTCTACCCTCCAGCCTATCTACTATTCCTTGCAGTCTGGTGTCATCTTCAGACTTGCTTAGAGTGAACTCCATTCCATCTTCCAGATCATTGATGAAGATATTGAACAAAACCAGCCCCAGGACTGACCCCTGGAACACTCCACTTGATACCAGCTATCAACTAGACATTGAGTCATTGATTACTACCCTTTGAGCCAGGTGATCTGGCCAGATTTCTATCTGCCTTACAGTCCATTCGTCCAATCCATACTTCCTTAGTTTGCTTGTGAGAATGTTGTGGGGGACCATATTAAAAGTCTTGTTAAAGTCAAGGTATATCCTGTTCACTGTTCTCCCTGCATCCACAGAGTCAGTCATCTTGTCATAGAGGGCAATGAATTTCATCAGGCATGTCTTTCCCTTGGTTAGTCAACAGTGTTTCAAACCATGGTGACCCCACAGCTCAGCACTGCTCAGTATGAGTGTATACACCAGAGACCCTCCACAAAGGAGCCATGTGCTAATTACACTTGTTTCCCCTCCCCCACCCAGACACATGACTGAAAACAAGTGTTAGATTTAAAAAGTCCTAGAATAATGTTTCCCTCCCCCACTGTCTGACTCATCTGGAGCATCCCTGCCACTTCTAGCCATAGGAGCCCAGCTAAAAAAAACCCACCCTGCTCAGCTGTATGAACTGTGTGGCAGAATACAGAATGAGTAGCCCTGTGCCACCCAGCCTCAGAATCTGAGCACAAGAAGCCCCGTTCTGCCCAAACATACGAGTCAGTTTCAGGATGGCTGCCGAAGAAGCAGGGCAGCTAAAACTTTCCTAGGGCCAGGCTCATCTTCTAGGACCTTGCAGTGCAGGGCTGGTCTAGCTAGGCTCCTATGGCCAGAGTGGCACAGGACTCTTCCAAATGCAGCAAAGAAGCACTTGCCACCACTGTTGTCGCTGCCACCCAGGCTAAGTACAGACAGTCAAAAAGCCCAAGGCTGAATCAATTAAATCTTCGCAAATTAGTCTAAGCTGCATAGACTGAACCGATAAGCAAGTGAACAGACATTCACTTCTGATTCCAGAAATGCAGCCACATGCATGCAGTGGCCCAGGCCAGAAGCCAGGGGGCACTAGAGCATGCTTCTCTATTTTGCTAAAGCAGACAGCTTCGGCCAAGGCTACCCCACCCACCCTCTAAGGAGATTCAGGGGGAAGTGCAAAAGCATCCTAGGATGTTGGAGGATTGTGAGTTAACTTGAATCTGGAGGGGATTTGGGACAGAAGTTCAATAAACTGATTTAACCTAAATCAGTTAAGTCTGATACTACATCCATCCAGATTTATCTTAAACCAGTTTTGGCCATTTTAAAAGTGGTTTATGTGCACTGAACTTCTGTTGTGTTACAGGGTTGAACAGGTTTCCAATCACTTATATTGGTTTATGTGTAATTTCTTTCCCTAGCCCTAAAGGCTTGCTCTGGGTGCTAAAATTTATCCTAACGCTTCTGGCTTGAGTAGCACATAGCATGGCTCTTGGAAAAAATAAATGTCAATCTTTTTTTTTTTAATCTGAAGCCTTTCTGGATAGCAAGTAAATAATAATATTTTAGCAAATAATAATATTTTAAAAAACAGACAGTTTTTTAAAGTCTGAAAGCATTCATATTCTGTACTGCTGGGACAAGTATGGTTGTAACAGTCACAAACAGGCTACCAGAAGTGGCAGATTTTAGTGATGGCTCTTACAGATAATCCCAAACTATAGATTGTGTTTCTGTTCCCTAAATGTGATGAAACCTACTATTTCATTTAAAAATCATTGATCACTTCCTTCCCAACTTCCAAAGTAGGCTACACTAGGCTGATGGAATGTGCATTCGTAACAGGCCACACAGATTCTGGAATATCTGAAGGGCACCAGAGAAATTAATGTGACCCAGTCAAATACTTCATCTTTAAAAGAAAAAGACAGCTATTTAAATTGCATGTTTTTCTGATGATGTTTTCTTTCTCTAACTCTCTCACAGACCATGAGAAAAAATCTCCTAGGAGAACCACAGCCAAGACTGCAACTATTTCAAACACACTAATCAGACTGGTAATGAATTTTAAAATGAAATTTTGATAAGATAGTATAATTGCTTTGATGTTGCAAATGTCCAACTACTTCTATTTCACACAGTCTGCATGATTCTTTTCAAGTGGTGTGGAAACAGACATAAGCAGCAACTGCATTTGGACATATTAAATTATACATTTTAGTTGTTCAAGAAGATTACCTCTTTTCTGGGAGTCGGTTTTTGGCAGAACTAAAACATTTAAACAATTCCATGTACGTAAAAAAGCCAAATTATTTTAAAGTTTAAAATTATTAGTTTTACCTTCCTCCCCAGGTGGCAGTTTGAACAGAGGTTGAAATTTTGCCTCTGAACTGTTGTAAAAAGTTAATTTAAGGGAACCACTATGCACATGAACAAAGAGACTCTGTACGCTCAGTGATGTGGGTCATTAATTGGACATCTCATTCATCATAGACCCTTACTAGGAAAAACAAAGAACAAGACCTAAAACAGGACTGTGGCTTTGTTAAAAAAGTTTAAAGAATCTGTATTTAATCAAAACATGCAAAACAATCTCCAGATACTGTCTGGCAACAAATTTAGGATTTGCAGAGCTGAAGTGTTCATTTGCTTGGCTATAAATATTATGTTGATGAAAGACAGT
The DNA here is from genome assembly GCF_052110815.1 of Crocodylus siamensis. Lineage (NCBI taxonomy): Eukaryota > Metazoa > Chordata > Crocodylia > Crocodylidae > Crocodylus > Crocodylus siamensis. Next base: position 216,411,324 of record NC_143397.1, read on the forward strand.
CCTAACTCTGTCTTCCACCACTTCACTTCTGATAGGGAAGTTAAGATTTTATGTGTTTGCTTAGAAACCCATTAGATATAACCTTTCCAGGAGAATTACAAGGAGGAATGATAAATGATTACGTATCAGTTGCGTGGGGGTGGGGTGGAGGAAGGGAGGATGTACAGCAGAAGTAAGTATTAAATCTAGCTTTATTTAACATTAGCATTAATGAGCTTTAAGATAGAATGCATAGAATACAGAAAATCAAAAAGTATACAAGCCTTAGAGGAAATTAAAAAGTGAATCAAATAATTAGAAACAGTAGCAGAAAAAAACTTTAAAGAAGACATTATACCTGCAAACAAATACTCTGAAGTCACAGTTATTCAATGGGAGGCCTTAGAGAGGACATGTGAACTTAAAATGAGATAAGACATTGAAAGAGGCCAAATTTGATGCATACAAAAAAGTGTTTCATCCCACAGAGAATATTAGTGCCTTCTTCCTATACGGCTGAGGTGTTACTAGACCTGGAAATGTAGTGTCAAATTTCAGCTGCTCTATTACTGGAAAGATAGGCAATCTTGAAAAGAATGAAATATGGGAACGGGAAAACTGATTTATACTAAAAAAACATAAATGGACCAAATTTCAGATACCAGCCAGCATTTCCGCATACATAATTTTGCACCCACAATCAAGCATTAAAGCTTTACATCCTTGATTGATTTGCACATACAAACTAGAGATCAGAGAAAGGATTAGTACCTAATGTTAGATCTCTAAATCCACAGTTAGGCACCAGAATAATGGTTTGATTTCCCAGTCCGAGCACCACAGGTTCCCATTAAAGCGAATAGAAACTATTTGTCATTCCGCGTTTTTAAAATTCAAGCCATTTGTAAAGTTTGTAGAACAAACATTAGTTAAAGTGTCCTGTGGCTATGTTTAAACATGTGAGGGCTTAATACACATGACACTGTTGCATTTTAATTAGAGCAACCCCCCCATCCCCAAGCACATGTATAGCCAGCTTAATAGTCTACCTGAATGGCCAATGACGATGAAGTTGCAAGTAATAACAAGAATAAAATTGTGCACACAGGTATTTGTGCCTGCAAAAATTTCAAAAATAGTAAAGACCAAGCTAGAAATGTGCATACATTATACTAAATTCGTAGGGCAGACTGACTGTACTCTGTGGAGCTACACTGATTGATGTCAGCTGAAGATCTGTCCCACAGCAAAATGCTAATTAAAGGCAGTATTTTTTCCAGACATTTTTGTTACAGTTCTCTCAGTAGTATGCAAAGGTGTGACAAGGCACTTTATGAAAATAATTTTGTAGCGAATGCTTCATGATGGCCACTTGTTCGAGTACTGAGGAACATAGTGCAGGGAAGGTTTTTTCTGCCAGCAGAAAGATCTTAAGTTAAAACATAAGGGAAAACATGATTCTTTTCAAGCTCAGAGGATTCCTATCTCCTCCATTGGATCACAGAGAGGCATAAGTACAAGCATCTATGCCCTGGACAGCAGCAGTGTGGTAGGAGCCAGGCTGACTGCAGCAAGGACAGCAGCAGCAGCAACTGCCATTTCTGTGCTGGTCATCCATCCCTCATTTGGGTCAGACAAGACCCAGTGGGTAATGGAACTGTTTCCCATTTTATTTTTCAGGGAAGCAGACTGCAGAAAAGTTTTATGGGGGAATAATATAATACGATCAGTAGTATATGACCAAACCCTCTGCATGGCAAGCTCAAAGCTGTAGAAGTCACCCATAAGGTCCATGTCTTTGGTTTGGTTGTGCAGTGAGGGACTTCACTTCTCCTGTGTGTACACACACACGCACACACACACACCGGCATCAGACCTCTTCACCCTCATGCAGAATCCATCTACGTGTGTCCTGTAACAGGGAATGATAATTTAGTATTGAATTTGGACAAGTTCATTTTAACAGTCATTCTTCATACTACGGAGGAGGCTGCTGTAAATCTGTCCAGCCAACACTGAGGAGAGAAGGATTGGTGCAACAGAGAAATTTTAGAAAAGCCTTAAGTCACAAATTCAGTGTTGTTTGTTTTGTTTTGTGAACATACAAGCAACATCCACAATTATGTCACTGTTCCTAACTCACATGCCAGCATTATTTCAAAGAAAATCCTTGGATTTGAAAAACCCTGAACTTCAGTTGTTTGAAAACAAAATTCGACATGATTTGATACCATCTCTTGGGAATAAATGGAAACTTACAAAGCCACTTTATTTTATATAGCATCTTATATAAAAACTGCAACTCCTTCCAAAATAAGCATTAGAACAGACAGCAAATAGTAGAACTTTCTAGAAAAAGAAGAAGAAAAATGCAGTAAACTCCCTTTTAACTAATGATAGCAAAACCTGTAATTGTGGCTGTTGGAAATGTTTGCATGAAGTCAGCACATTTAAAAAACAAAGCACTAAGGAGAATACATACAATATTTGTAGTGACCTGTAAAAAAACAAGATGTGTGAGAAAAATATTTTTTCTTTATACCTGGTAAACTTTTACCTTAGTTTCATATCTAATAAAGGACTTGAGTGCCTAGATATGACCTTGACAATGCTTAATACTTTAATTACAGAGTGGAATTCAAAAGTGAAATATTTAGGCTTCTTGTACAGAGAGAGTGAGGAGCCTTAAAGCTGATCTGATCATCTGACATGGCTGTGCAGGGAGTTGCCTAAATCCAACCAACAAAAAATCTTAATCATAGGCTTTTAATCATAGGCTTCCTCTCCAGAGTCTAGAGACTTGAGTCAAAGTTTAATGGGAGGTGCCTCCATCCACTCAGCATCTGGTGTCCATAACCCACTCCTGACGGTTGGCACCTACAGGTATTCTTTCAAAATCTAAATGCAAAGTCCAGTACAGCACTGAGGCTGCCTACAGAGACCATGCAGGCGCTCAGAGTTACACCACCAAACAGCTGGATTTCCAGGCTCCTGGAATGTGGCCTTGATGGATCAGGCAGTTTAATCGCTTCAGGGAAGTGTCAGGCCTGGACAAACAGGTGGAAGCTTATCAAGTGAATACTCTTATCTATTCTACAGGAGATCAGGCAGATGAAATTCTGCTGTCGCTGCCTCTTAAAGATGCAGAGAAAAAGCAATATGCTGCAGTGATAGAAGCATTAACATCATTTTCTGGGCAAAGAAATGTGATTTATGAATGAGTTAGATTCTAGCTCCATAAACAGAAGCCTTCAGAACCTGTGGACAGATTCATCACAACTTTGTAAACAATGGCCAAATCCTGCCAAATTGGGAGCTTAAGGCGGAGCTAATTAGGGACCACTTAGTTGTGGGGCTTCATGATACAGAGCTCTCACAAAGATTACAGCTGGACCCGGATTTAACCCTGCAGAAGGCTATCACACAGGCTTGCCAATCAGAGCTAGTTGAACAGCATCAAAGAGAAATCAGGAGTGAGTCTCAGTCCTGTCAGGCATTAGTTAATATGGATGCCACGCACACTGTAAAGAAACTACAACCAAATACAAATAGAACTGATGGGCACAACAAACACAGGGAGTGGCCCCACTGGCACCCACAGTGGCAAACAAGTGGGAAAGGAGGCCAATGCCACAGGTGTGGACAAACTCCAGGACATAGTTGTGCTCAGTATCCTGCTATGGAAGAGATATGTCAGCAATGTAAAAAGAAAGGTCACTATGTTTCAGTTTGTCACTCCACCACCAGAGTCTATGAGGTCACAGAACAGGATGCAGAGGATTGCATAGTAGGGCTGGACAAAATTTCAACACTGTGTTGACTCAGTTCGAGTTCAAAACAGCAAAATCAAATTGAAACGAAGGGCTTTGAAACAGCCTTGAAACAAAATGAGGCTGGTCAAAACATTTTGAAAGTTTCAAAACGTTTCAGGTTTTGAAGCAGCCATCAGAGAGGTGGTGGGAGACAGCAGCAGCCCTGGCTCTCCCCATCTCCCACCACCAGGCTCCGGGAAGCCAATCACAGTGCAGGGGAAGGGAACTGAGCCAGACCTAGCACAGGGGATGGGAAGTCAGCCCAGCAGAGCTAACTTCCCAACCCTAGCCCAACCCTAGCCTGATCTAGCATGGGGGATGGGAACTGAGCAACTGGGCTCAGTTCCCTTCCCCAGTCCCAGGCACCAGCACTGGCTTCCCTCCCTCATCTGGCAGGCACCTCAGGGGCCCACAGCCCCGATCTGCCTGCCAGATGAGAGAGGCTGTTTCGAGCTTCCCCGTTATAGCTAATGGGCAAAACGTCGAAAGACAGTCAAAACAACCTCACTGTTTCGACAAAGCAAAATGGAACAGCTGTTTTGAATTGAAATAAAATTCGAATTGAAACTCTGTTCCATCAAAACCTCAAAACTCAAGTTGAAACAGAACCGTGCCGTTTCATGCAGCCCTATGCATAGTACTTTTAGATGAAGTTGCAGAGTCTTCATCAGATCCAGGAGACTGGATGACAGAAATTGAGTTCAATGAACAGGCAATGTATTTAAAATAGATACAGGACCAGAAGTCTCAGCTACCCCTGATTCTTACTACATCCCACATAGAGATGGGATTCTCCTTACCTCTACTAAACAGCTACAGAGGCCAGGCAACAGAACCCTCAAAGTACTGAGATCTTTTAATGCAAAAATAGCACTGAAGCAGAGATGCATAGACCAGGAAATCTGTGTGACTGGTAATCTTGCTGTGCCTTTACTTGGTTTACTGGCTATACAGGCACTGCAACTTGTCCATCGACTAGATGACATAGTGGACCAGAAATCCTTGGAGCAGTACTACAGAACCAAATACCCATTGGTCTTTTCTGGTCTGGGAAAAATATCAGGCGAATATCAGATATGCCTAAAAGCTGATGCCATTCCATATGCATTAACTACTCCAAGTTGGGTACTTTTGCCACTGATGGAGAAAGTTAAAAAGAGCTAACATGCATGGAGGAAATGGGAGAAGTTACAAAGACTGAAGAACCTACTCATTGCTGTTCTGCGATGGTAGTTGTGCCAACACCAATGGTAAGTCTAGGATATGTGTTGACCTTGCACAGCTGAACAAGTACGTGTGCAGAGAAAGATGCATTCTTTCTTCCATGGAACACACCTTGGCTCAACTTGTAGGAGCCAGCCAAAATTTTCACAAAATTGGATGCTTGGGCAGGGTTCTGGCAGATTCCTTTCGCCACTGAATTATCCAAGCTAACATCTTTTATTACTCCATTGGGATGCTACCAGTTTAAATGGCTACCTTTCAGAATCCCATCAGCTCCTGAATTCTTTCAGTTTTGGAAGTCACAGATATTGGATAATCTAGAAGGGGTTCTTTGCCCTGCTGATGATATTTTGATTTTTGGGACCACTAAGGCACACCATGATGCAAGAGTGGATGCAACACTGAAAACTCAGCTTTATAAGGACTCGTGGTGCTCAGGCCAAGTGCCAGATGATTGGAAGGTAGCCAACGTGGTCCCCATCTTTAAAAAAGGGAGGAGGGAGGACCCAGGCAACTATAGGTCTGTCAGTCTTACCTCGAACCTAGGGAAACTCTTTGAGAAGATCATCATGGAGCACATCTGTGATGCACCAGCCTCAGAAATGATGCTCAAGGGCAACCAGCACGGTTTCATTAGGGGCAAGTCATGTCAGACCAACCTGATTCACAAAAGCCTTGGATGCAGGTGTTGCCATGGATGTAGTCTTTCTGGACTTCAGCAAGGCCTTTGACACCATCTCCCACCCCATCCTCATTAAAAAACTAGGCAACTGTGGCATTGATGCCTACACAGTCAGATGGATTGCAGATTGGCTGAAGGGTCGCACTCAGAGGGTGGTGGTGGATGGGTCATATTCGACCTGGGGAGAAGTGGGCAGCGGAGTCCCCCAGGGCTTGGTCCTTGGGCCCAAGCTGTTCAATCTCTTATCAGCAATTTGGACGACGGGGTGAAAAGCACCCTGTTTAAATTCACTGATGATACCAAAATTTGGGGTGAGGTGAGCAGGCTAATAGGGAGGGAAAGACTGCAGCAAGACTTGGACAGGTTACAAGGGTGGGCTAGCAAAAACAGGATGCACTTCAACACTGACAAGTGCAGGGTGCTGCACTTGGGCAGTGGTAACCAGCAGCACCCTTATAGGATGGGAAACTCCCTTCTTGAGAGCACGGAGGCAGAAAGGGATCTTGGAGTGATTATTGACTCCAAGATGAACATGGGCCGACAATGCGAGGTCACAGTTCGCAGGGCTAACCGCAACTTGTCGTGCATCCACAGGTGCATCTCAAGCAGGGCCAAGGAGGTGATCCTCCCCCTCTATGCAACACTGGTCAGGCCACAGCTGGAGTACTGCGTCCAGTTCTGTGCGCCCCACTTCAGGAGGGATGTGGACAACATTGAGAGGGTCCAGAGGAGGGCCACCCGCATGATCCGGGGACAACAGGGCAGACCCTACAATGAGAGACTGCGGGACCTGAACCTGTTCAGCCTTCACAAGAGAAGGCTGAGGGGGACCTGATGACTGTCTATAAACTCACTAGCGGGGACCAGAAGGGTTTGGGAGAGACCTTGTTTCCCTTAGCGCCCCTAGCAGAACAAGGAATAACGGCCACAAGTTGTTGGAGAGTAGGTTTAGATTAGACATCCATAAGAACTACTTCACAGTCAGGGCGGCTAGGATCTGGAACCAACTTCCAAGGGAAATGGTGCTGGCTCCTACCCTGGGGGTCTTTAAAAGGAGGCTTGATGCCTACGTAGCTGGGATCATTTGAGCCCAGTTTTTTCTCCTGCCCAGGCAGGGGGTCGGACTTGAAGATCTACAAGGTCCCTTCCAACCCGACTTCTATGATTCTATGAACTCCAAGAAGCTGTAGTTACACTTCATGAAAAGTGCACCTTTGCTACTTTATAGACCATGTTTGTGGGACATTGGATTACACATGGAATCCAGCCATATCCATCACAAGTTACAGTCTTCAAGGGGTTCACAGAACCCAAAGTTGTCCCCAAATTATGCAGATTTTTAGGCATGGCCACATGCATGGGCCGTTTTATGCCAAACTCAATATGTACAAATAGAAAAAGAAGCACTAGTAGTTACATGGACAAGTGAGTGATTCAGAACTTTCCTTGTGGGCCTGGCTTTAGTTTACAAACTGATCACAAGCCATTTGTTAGGAGACAAACCTCTCAATGAACTTCCATGAAGAATCCAGAGATTTCACCTCAGAATGCTGAAATTCACCTACAATATAGTACATATCCCAGGAAAAGAGTTTCATAGATTTCATAGACATTAGGTCTGGAAGGGACCTTGGAAGATCATCGAGTCCAGCCCCCTGCCCGAAGTGCAGGAAGTCAGCTGGGGTCATAGGATCCCAGCAAGATAAGCATCCAATTTACTCTTGAAGGTGTTCAATGTAGGTGCTTGAACCACCTCCAATGACACGCTATTCCAGACCTTGGGGGCTCGGACAGTAAAGAAATTCTTCCTTATGTCCAGCCTGAAATGGTCTTGTAGAAGTTTATAACTGTTTGACCTCGTCATCCCTTGGGGCACTCTGGTGAACAAATGTTCCCCCAGATACTGGTGGTCACCCCTGATAAATTTATATGTGACCACCAGATCACCCCTGAGCCTGAGCTTTTCCAGGCTAAAAAGCCCCATGGCTCTCAGCCTGTCATCGTAAGGTCTGTTTTCCTGACCTCTGATCATGCACGTGACTCTTCTCTGGACTCTCTCAAGCTTCTCCACATCCTTTTTGAATTGTAGATCCCAAAACTGGACACAGTACTCCAGCTGCGGCCTCCTCAAGGCCGAGTACAAGAGGAGAATGACGTCCCGGGATTTGCTTGAGAAGCACCTATGGATGCAAGCCAGAGTTTTGGTCACTTTACTAGCCGCAGCATCACATTGCAGTTACAGACCGCTGATACTATTTGTAGGGCACCATTACAGGCCCCACTGTCTCCAGAAAAACTCCACCAGGAGAGAGATATTGCTGTTTATGTGGACATTATTACATAAGAGATACTCATATCTGCTTCACTACAAATGAGAATTCAGAAAGCTGAAGAAGTTAATTCCTTTTGTCAAAATATAAGAAAATACTGCTTGGAAGGATGGCCTTAAGATTGCCCTGAGGACTGTGAATTCACAAAGTACCAACAAGAGAGACTCAGTCTCCATGTTGTCAGAGACTTAGTCATGTTCCACAACAGAGTACTGATACCTTCAGCACTATGTCAGGAGATAGATTCATAGATGTTAGGGTCAAAAGGGACCTATTAGATCATGGAGTCCAACCCCCTGCCCTGAACAGGAATGAGTGTTGGGGTCACTGTAAAGAATTTTTTCCTGATGTCCAATCTGAATTTGCTGTCTTCCAGTTTGTGGCCATTATTTCTTGTTACCCCAACAGGTGCCCTGGTAAATACTGTATCCCCTATTTCTTGCTGCCCCCCATGATGAGTTTGTAGGCAGCCACAAGATCACCTCTCAGCCTCCCCTTGTGGAGGCTGAAGAGGTTCAGGTATCCCAATCGGTCCTCATAGGGTTTTTTTCTGTAGGCCTTTAACCAGATGAGCGGCCCTCCTCTGAACACATCCCTCCCAAAGTGCAGTGCCCAAAGCTGGATGCAGTACTCCAGCTGCGGCCTAACCAATGCTGCATAGAGGGGGAGTATCACCTCCCTAGACCTGTTTGTGACGCACCTACCTATGAAAGAAAAGGTGAGGTTAGCTTTACTTATTACCTCATCACACTGGTGACTCGTGTTCATTTTGGAGTCAACTACGACTCCGAGATCCCTTTCCACACTTGTGCTACTTAGAGTGGTCCCTCCCAGGATATAGGAGTGATGATTCTTCCTCCCCAGGTGCAACATATGACAGTTATCCTTGTTAAACTGTATCCTTTTCTGTTCAGCTCATTTCCCCAGCCTGTCCAAATCATCCTGGATTTGTGCCCTGCTGTCTAGTTTGTGTACCTCCCCCCGTAGTTTGGTGTGGTTAGCAAACTTGGACAGGGTGCTTTCTACTCCCTCGTCCAAGTCACTAATGAAGATATTAAATAGTGCCGGTCCCAGGACAGACCGTTGGGGGGGGGGGGTTCCACGGCCAATATTTCTCCAGGAAGAAACTGACCCATCCACCACCACTGTCTGAGTGCATCCCATGAGCCAATTTTCTACCCACTGGCTGTGTAATAATTGACATTGCAACTGTTTAGTTTATTTATAAGAATTAGGTGTGACCCTGTGTCAAAGGCCTTTGTAAAATCTAAGTAAATAACATCTACCTCTATTCCATCATCCAAGCATTTTGTGACCTGGTCATAAAATGAAACCAGGTTAGTCAGGCAGGGTCTGCCTGCTATGAACCCATGCTGATTGCCCCTTAGCATCATTTACCTGCTGGTCCCCCACAAATGTGATCCTTAACAATTTTCTCAAAGGTCTTGCCAAAGATAGAGGTGAGACTAACCAGCCTATAGTTACCCACTTCCTCCTTCCTCTCCTTCTTGAAAATAGGAACCATGTTGGCCATTTTCCAAATCTCCAGGACCTGTCCTGAGCACGCTGAGTGCTCAAACAGTTGTGCCAGTGGCTCTGCTATAACTCCAGCTAATTCCCTAAGTATCCTAGGATCATCAGGACCTGTTGACGTAAATACATGCAACCCCTCCAGGTGCCGCTTTACTAGGTCAGCTCGAACAGTTGGTGAGTTGGTATCTATACTGGTCTTACCTAAGGTCCCAATGGAATGCATATTTGTATTCATGTCCAGGAACATGGATGCAAATAAATCATTTAGAAGCTCCGCTTTGGCCATCCTATCTGTTACCAGTTGCCCTAATTCATCCTGAAGGGGCTCTAAGTTACCCTGCTCCTTCTTTTTGCTTCCTATGTACTTAAAGAATGACTTTTTGTTATCCTTAACTTCTGCTGCCAGCCTAAGCTCCATTTCCACTGTGGTTCTCCTCACTGTTTCCCTGAAAGCTTGAGCCAAGCAGGTATACTCCTCCTTGGTGGCAGCCCCCTGCTTCCACAGTCTGTAGGCCTCTTTTTTTCCCTCCAGGCTCTCCTGGATTTCCCTGCTCCAACAAGAGGGTTTCTTTGTTTTTTCCCCCCCCCTTTTATGTGTACTGGGATGGTCCTTTTCTGTGCCTGCAGGATTAGTCCCTTGAAAGATGCTGACCCTTCCTGGACTCCCATCTCTCCAAGGCTTTTACCAGTCAGTCCCTCCCTAACTAATCTGAGCTTGTTGAAATTGGCCTTCCTGAAGTCTAGCACTTCCACCCTACTAGTTGTCTTCCTCACCTTTCTCCAGATAGTGAACCCTATCAATAGGTGGTCACTATCCCCTAGGTTACCTTGCACCTGCCGATCCTCTACCAAGTCGTTCCCTGTGGCCAGTACCAAGTCTAGTAAGGCATTTCCCCTAGTGGGAACATGTACCTCCTGCGATAGGTGAAGGTCCTGGAAGGAGATTAGAAATGTTCATGAATGGGCAGACCTGGCTGCTGGTTTTTCTCAGCAGATATCTGGGAAGTTAAAGTCACCCATGATGACCAGGTCATTTGGGCGCACTGCCTCTGAGAGCTGCCTCAAGAATTCTAGACCTAATTCAGCCCCCTGGTGTGGGAGTCTGTAGTAAGCCCCCACTACCAAGTCCCTTTCATACCGATCCCCCTTTAACCTGACACACAGTACCTCAGTTTGCCCTTCTTCCTGTCCCAAATTAACTATGGAAGATGTATATTGCTCCTTAACATAGAGAGGGATGCCCTCCCCTTCCTTTTGCCGACTCTGTCCTTTCTGTACAGCCTGTAGCCCTCAATGTCAACTGCCCAGTCATGGGTAGGATCCCACTAAGTTCCTCTTAGCCCAACCAGATCAAATTCTTTATTTGCAGGCAGGAGTGCAAATTCCTCCTGGTTGTTCCCCATGTCCCTAGCATTAGTATAGAGGTATCTAAGCCCCCCAGTAGGTGCCCTTGCTACTTCCCCATTCTGATGCTTAGTAGGGCCCTTGGTACTTACCTGGACTGTTTTAGCGCCTGGCTTGAGGTTCATTATTCCTGGCCTCTCCCTGTTGTCAACATCCCTGTCCCCTGATGAACCTAATTTAAAGCCCAGCATAGGAGATCAGCCAACTTGTAAGAGAACAGACTCTTACCTCTTGGAGAGAGATATAGCCCATCTCACCCAAACAAGACCTTACCCTGGAAGTGCAGGTCATAGTCAAGGAATCCAAACCCTGCACAATGGAACCAGCTCCGAAGCTGCAAGTTGACATCTCTAATGCAATTGCTGTGGTGCTGTCCTCGACTGCTGACTGGTAGGATGGATGAGAAGACCACCTGTCCCAGCCCTCCCACTACCCCTGGGAGGCAGCATCGGGGCAGGGTCCCTGACTGCACTCTGAGTCACCACCCCCATTAAAGACCCTCACGTGCACTCACCTGATGTCTGTGATGACTCTGTCCAAAGCCGCTGATTCTGACACATGGAGTCTTAGGTCCCCCTTACTCTCCCTCCTGCATGAACTCCTATGCAAACTCCGATGCACCTTTGAAGAGTGTGCCTGGTTGCCCAGGCTGTTTGCCCAGGTCAGGAGTGCAGCTCCTGCCTGTTACATCTAAGTAGGGATGGGAGAGGAGGAAAACCCATTCTGAATTCCCTACAGCTGGCCCGTCTCATCTCTCCCTTCCCTTTCCCTGCCCAGCTTACCTTTTTGCTGCTGCTGGCACCCCACTCCTCACTGCTGTGCTTGGTGGGATCAGGGGAGCTGAGGGCATATGTGCACTGGTGCACACATGTGCTCAGTTTGGCATCCAGGTCCTGACATCCTAGAGAAGATTCATGATGTTCACCAGGGAATTACAAAATGTCAAGCCAGGGCTCACCAGACAGTTTAGTGGCTCTCCAGCTGTGATGACATAGAGAACTGGGTTGCCAGTTGTAAGGTTTGCACTCAACACCGACCAGTCCATGTGCAGCCGTGCCTCACAACTGATTTACCAGATCATCCATGGCAGAAGTTGGGAGCTGATTTAGTCACCTGGAAGTGTTCTGTTTACCTCATTGCCATTGATTATTATTTCCATTACTTGGAAATGTTACAATTAGAGAGCACCACAACAGACAGAGTTATAATGGTATTGAAGAATATATTTGTACACCTCCTCAGGTCAGCTCTGGTATGTGGCCCGGGGCAAATCGGCTTATGCGGGGACCCACCTCCGCCCCAATCCTCAGTGCAGTTCATAGGCTCGTCTGTGAAAAGTGGTTTGTAAATTCAAACAAGCACTGAACCTTGCTAACTTCATCACCAGAAGCCAACTTCCTACAACCCAGAGGACACCAAATGGATCCAGACCATGCCATGACAAGACATGCAAAGCCTGCCAACAATATCTCCAGTATGGAGATATCTTCATGTTGCAGGGCACTAGAGTGTCCAGAAGGAGCAGGGCCTAGCTCGTATATAAACCCCAGGCCAGAGGCCAGGAGGGCAGTTCCCTGCTAGCAGCCTCCAGGGTGGAAGTGCCCAGCGATGCTGCAACTGCCTGATATGCTGTACCTAGGGCAAAGAGGGCTCTATGGTCTCCACAGGTATCCTTGCTTTCTAGATACTTAGTGCTAGGGATGAAATCTGTTTCTCTTAAAGGATCAGAGCACATCCTGATCTTTTGTATTATGTTATAGCCTAGGGGCTTATGTTTGTTTGCTGTTGTACACCACCGGTGGTTTGGGAGAGGCTATTGTGGAAGAAGGAGGCTTCATTGAGGCCCCACTATAGTGTGGGGACCCTGGCACCAGTGGGGGTGTGCTATTCAGGGCATACAGGCCCCAGTGCCAGTGGGGGACACTATTCAGGGTGCAAAGGGAAGTACAAAAAACTTTTCACAGATGAGCCAATGGACTGTACTTCATCAATCTTCTAGGTACAAAAACTCATGGACTCAATATAGATTATACAGTGGAATTCTGACACACTACAACCTGCTGGACATCCGACTCCCCAGGTACCTCTCCACTTTTAATGCTACATCCCTCTTCCCTCCGCCTCTCCGCCCCATCCTGTCCCTCACCACCTGATGTCTCCATTTTCACTGACTGGCTTTCTTGCCTGCCAGCCTCTGGCTTCTTTACTATTCCTTACATCAAGAAACAGCACACCACCAACTGCATGTTCTTCCTCAGCCTAAGGGTTTTTCAACCCAAAAGCTGGCATCCCAGGAAGCTAAGCTGAGCTTACCTGGAGCCTCACAACTCCACTGCAACAAGCAAGCCTCAAGTCTGTCAAAGACATGACAAGTCTGGGCTTTCCCCAGCCAGGACTGTGCATGTGTGTGGTGGATGGAGGTTACGGCACCTTCTACCCACCTTTCGCCAGGGAGATCCTCGGTCCTGGAATTTCCTGGGATTGCTGCACTGCTGGCAGTCCTGACAGGCTTTCTGACCCTGGCAGGGTGCAGTTTTAGTGGTCATGCCCAGGACCTGGGGTCTCCTCCTTTCCCATAGCCCCTGGCCATACCACCAAATTTGGCCTGGCACGGGAGCTCAGCAGGGACATGTTCTTTCCCTGCTGGCTAGTGATGCAGTGAGTGCCCCCTCCAGCCCTGAGAGTGGGGCAGAAAATTGTTCAGAAACCAGAAACCAAAAGGAAATAGGGTGGCACTCACTCCATCTGCATCTGGAGCATGAGGAAACCCAGCAGTGGAAGGTTCACCTTCAGGAACAACAGCTGCTCCTTCAAACCGGGATCCAAGGAGGTGTGATGGGGTATCACTACATCACCAGCAATATGGAATACCCTCTTGCTTGAAACACTGGTTGGTTGACAGGATAGGACAGGTGTTTCTGGGCAACTGTAGCCAGATCCAGCCACATCTGGCTGTGGGTTGCCCAGTAGGCCAGGGGGTCACACAGCAGTAGCTCCATGTCCTCCATGAGATAAGGAGCCACCAAGGCCTAAGCACTACCTGCCTGATGGTGAGTTCTGGTGCCTCTAGACCCCACCATGGAAGCCATGGCCTTGGCCCACATTAGCAGCACCTGTGGTGGAGGTGGAGACTGGCTGGTGGATGGTATGCTGGCACGGGACAGTGGATCCCTGTTCCATGTCCCCCTACCTCCACCCTTCTGCTTCCCTGACTCTCTTTACCAGCGCCTCCATCTACTGATTCAGGGTTTTGCTGATGCTCCCCTTCACCCTTGGGTAACACATGGTAGCCAGCATGTAAACCATACTGGACAGTAAGGGATTAAGCCATTGCCCGATGCCGTTCTTGAGATGCCTCAGCAGTGCCTGCACATCTGGTGACAGTGGCTTGCCCCAGCCAGGAACATTGATCACTTGGAACTTCTCCATTTGGTTCTGAAATTCCCTCACTATAGAGATCACCTGGCTAAGGAGCACTGACACTCTTGGTGGACTTGATGAAAGGCTGCAGGACCACCAAGATGTGGGAGATGGTATCCCACTCAGCTCTGTTAAGGGGACTACTGATCTCAATATCCCTGAGCAAGGCCATCTCATGGATGGCCTTCTGTTGCTTCACCAGCTTCTCGAGCATCAGGTACGTGGAGTTCCACCAAGTTTCTACATCCTGCATGATTTTGTGCTGCAGGATGTACAGCTCTGCCTGTTTGTCTCACAGCATCTTGCCCCACTTGATGCTCCAGTGGAAGTGCCCTGTCCCCCTCCAATGTGTCCCTGACAATGAGGTACAACTTGTGTGCTACACAGCAGCACAAAGTTGCCATCACAGACTGCCTTGACCATATTGGCCCCATTGTTGGTGACCCTGCCCAACAAGCCACCCCTGCACCATACGGTTGATGGCCACCATGATCTCCATTGCTGTGTGGGACTCATCCATCACCTCAGCTTGAAGGAGAGCCCACCAACAGCCTGACTGGGCCCTGTGAAGGAGAGGAATATATGATCTCCCCCCCAGCTGCTCCAGATGTCTGAGGTAAAGTGCAAGGCCACCAGCATACCTGCCTTGTGCAGATGCTCCCTCAAGTATTCTCTGAATGCCTCACGCAGGGAGGGCACCACCATAGTGCTGCAGGTGGTACGTGTGGGCACTTGGTAGGATGGGGCCAAAAGTGCCATGAGCCGCCTGAACTCCAGTCACTCAACTAGGGAGAATGGCTGGCCATCCACAGCAAGCATCTCTCCAATGGTCTGGATGTTCTCGCTTACCTTTGCAATGTGTCCCCCTTTCTATCTGTCTTTCCATCACTGTTCCAGGGTGGCCTGACTCTGCTTTGGGGAGATGGGGGCTTTGGAGTGAGAGGGGGACTTTTTTTGGGGCATGCTTCCACCAGTGCCAGGCTGAGGGGGAACAAGTGCAAGGGGGTGGTACCTGCAGAGATGCATCAGCATTCCTGTGGTGCTCAGGTGTTTTGTTCCCTTGCCCCGACTGGTTTGGGCTCAGCAGTGCAGGCAGACAATGTATGTGGGATCATCGGCCAGTTCAAAATGATCCCAGACCACACTACCCACTTGCTTCTGGGGTGTGGGTGCATGGGTGGGTGCTGCCTTTTTCCTCTTCTCAGCAGGCAGAGGCACAGCAACAGGAGAAGCAGACTCAGCTGAGTCACTTGCCTCTACAACCTCTACCTCAGCCTCCTCTGAAGTACCTTCTGGGGAAATAGACCTGGCTGTAGGGGAAACTTAAGAGGTGTGGAGCACAAACTCAGCTGATTCTCCATCCTTCCCCAGAATTTACCTTGCTATGGCACTAAGATCCAGCTCCAGCTCCAGCTCTTCCTCTGGTACTGTAAGGCTTAGTCTGGGAAATGAAATGTGGGGGGAGGAGACTGTCATGCTAGTGCTGCTTGCTGTCATGGTGGTAGTGGTGGGGAGTTATGGAGGGTGTTCTTGGAGGTGATGCAGACTCAAGCAGTGTCACTGCTCCCCTCTCCTTGCTGCCAGTAGAACTGGAAGCCTCATGCCTGCTAGTTGTAGAAAAGAGGCTGGGTCTCAATTTGGGGGGCAGAGAGGGAGAACTTACACTTCTCCCTCTACCCCATCTTGTGCCCTTCCCTGAAGGCTTGCCAGCTGCCTTTCCAGCAAGCTTCATGGTGTGTTTCATAGTACAGTTCCCTGGGTGTACTCAAAAATCTGTGTATTCTTCTGTAAAGTAATCTGTTTTTTGTAATATATGTAGATAATTATATGGATGTATTTATGTAATGTATGTATGTATTTATGCAATAAATAAAATATATAAATGTGTGTCGTATGTGTTCCTGATTCTATATTATAATATGCAATACATGCTGTGCTTCCCTGCAAAATGAATGGAATGCATACTGTGAGAAAAAGCACAGATTTCTAGGGGACAAGAATCAAAATAGACTAACAAGAACAAAAAGAGGATTTTAGGGGAGGAATAAACTGAAAGGAATGAATGAATAAAATAATAAAATGGTATAGAAAGGAAAAGGTATTGAATCCCAGTTGCTAGGAATGGGCTAGCAAGTAGGAAGTGATAGCCTTTCTCTGATACTGCTGAGCTGCTGGAAGACACAGCTCAGTAACTGACCCCAAGACAGAATGCTCAATTCAATGCTGCTTTTTATGCTGTTTTTCCATCCCTCCCCAAGAGCACTGGGATTGGAAGGGAACGTCAGGGAAGGATCACACTCACTAGCCAGCTACACGTGTCAATATCAGAGCAGTTCTTTCCCCCCTTCCCTCTCCCTCTCCTTAGTTTCTGTTTCCCTGCAAGCAAGCCCAGCTTCGAAACTTGAAATGTTTTGAAAACTTTGAACATTTTGAGGCTGTTTCAAAGCCTTTCATTTCATTTTGATTTTGCTGTTTCAAGCTCAAGACAAGTTGAAACAGGGTTGAAATGAAACACCCAGTGACATTTCTTATAGCCCTGTTAGTCACCTAATCTACTTATGAAGCTGTGGGAAGCTTTGGTCACTGATTCAATTCGGTGGCGATTCAGCTAGATTCAGTAGCCAAATCTCCAAATCCAATCAGGAGACCCTTTAATTTCTCTGAATGGAATTGGAACTCTCCAAATCAGTTTAGAGAGCTTTGATGATTTGAACATAGACACAGTTTTAAGTGTTTTTTCTACATACCTCAAGGTACCAGGTGGCTCGTGAACACTGAAATGGTAGAGTGCATGGAGTCTCCCACAGGGGTACAAGGGTGGTCCCCAGCATGCTTGGCAGCAGACCCAGAAGTGGACCAGAAGCCCTTCCAATTGCTGATCACCAAGCCGGGGGGGGCCATGAAGGGACCCTGCTGAGCAGACAGGGGCCCCCCATGCTCCTGGGGGATGCTCCATCCACCCCACTATCTCAGCATTCACGAGCCACACCTGATATCTCGAGGTATGCAGGAAAAATATTTAAAGCTGTCTATGGCCAAATTGCTGATTCTCCAAATCAGCATTTAATCTTCAGATTTGGATTCAGCCAAATCAAATCAAGACAGTGATCTGAATCAACTAATTGAATCACTGTCCTCTGAATCAGGGTGAATCCAAATCCAAATCAAATACAGCCCACTTCGCACACCCCTACAACATGTACCAGGACAGTCTTGGGCATGCAGAGAAAACAGAACTGTGAGTACCTAGGGAACTTTCAGGTCACACAAGGAGGCTTCAGATTGAATTTACTTGCCTCCCAGCTTAAATGGACACTGATCAAGTGGGTCAGAGTTTTCTGGATAACTGTTTTAGACTGCAGCATTCAAAATCTACCGTACAACTTTCTAGGTAGTCTGCATCCTTTTTTGGATCTGAACCTCAATCTAAAATCTTCCACAGATAATGTTTTGTCATATTTTACTTTAATAATTGGTCACAATCAGCCTGAGAGAATAATACCAATTAATAGGAACTAGGTTCAGTACCGAAAGATCATCAAGGAACACTGTAATAATTCTGCTTCTTGTAGGAGACCACAAAGAACAGCACATTATGCCCTGTAAAACAGCCAGGGCAGTTTTATTAATGTCAGATGGCATTTGAAGGCAAAATCATGAAGAAACATATTGAAAAGGCTTTTATAGATTGTTTCTCTTGTGAAAACACCTTAGGGATTCAAACACATGCATACACATGTTTCTTATTTTTATTTCCATTACTTCATGTACAGTTGCTCTCTTTTCCAGTCAAAATGTTTTCTTTCTCTGTCACTGATGTCCTAAGCCTCGGCTTTTCAATGTATATGTTCCATACCATATGAAAATGAGCTAGGCTTTTGTTAGCTTCTCAGACTATAAGAAGAAAAACCTGTTGCTAGATAAAAAAGCCCTGTCATTTTTAAAAAATAAGTGTAACACACTGGTACCACATCCATTTCTGGAGTAATGTTATTGGTTTCCATAGATGTTACTTCAGGATTTCAATTTGACCTTATGTTTGGGATCAGAAGGAGACTCTGAAAGAATCTGAACCCAAGATTAGGAACGAAAAGAAGAAAACAAGGAACCTTGCTTGAAATAGTACACAAGACTAGAAAACAACATTGAGAGTCTTCTCTTGGACTGTTTGTTTAAGCAAAGCTAGGACTGATTTCCATTGCCAAACAGAGAGCTGTGGAAGACAAAATCCTGATTTGTAGTTCATTTCTTGAAGTCCTTTGTTTGCTTCTGATAACTCCTGGCTTGTACTTGGATAAAAAGTTTATCAAATGTACATAGTTTTCAAGTCAGTTCATAAAAGCAATGATAGAAGCAATCTTTAGAGAAAGCACATTTCAGTATGACTCATTTTCATGTTAAAAAGCTCTATTTTTTTTCATTATCACACTGGTGTAGTTGATATGGGAAGTATTCAGAGAGCTTCCGAGAAATTCAATGACTCAGACATAGACACAGCTATAAATGTTTGTTCTACATACCTCAGGGTACCAGGGCGGCTTGTGAACACTGAGATGCTGGGGAGGATGAAGCATCCCACGGAAGTATTGGGGGGTCCCCAGCATGCTTGGCAGTGGACCCGGAAGTGGATTCTGCTGCAGAGTGAATGAGGGACCCCCTTTCACCACCCAGCTCAGTGACTGGTGCCTCCTCGGCCGGGGAGTGGCATCACGCAGCTGACCGCTCAGCAAGGGGGCACAGGGGACCCCCAGCACACTCCCCTGAAGACCCAGAAGTGGATCAGAAGTACTTCTGGGTCCACCACCAAGCAGGTGGTGGCTGAATTGCTGATTCTCCAAATCAGCATTCAATCTTCAGATTCAGCTGAATTGAATTGGGACAGTGATCTGAATCAACTAATCAAATCACTGGCCCTGATTTGGGGTGAATCCAAATCTGAATCAAATATGGCCCATTTCACACACCTCTAATAACTGATCACTGTATTTTATGTCATCGATATCTTCAAAAAAGAAAGTACACTTGCTATTACTAGTTTGGTATAACTATTCCAATAATGTATGGCTTATTCCATTTCTAAATTCATTCTACCCTTGATACTAGATCTACTGCCTGAAAATGGGAAAGTGTAAGCATAAGAAAATTACAGATATCACCTGAACTGAAAATGGAATAGGTATTCTTTGCATCTCATCATATCTTTGTCTCATCATTTTATGCGCTATTTAATAACTGCCATGTAGCAGGACACCAAGGTGCCTGCTACTTGAAGAGCCGGGATAACCCCTCAGGTGCCAGTTGCTGGGGCAACTAGAGAGAGCCAGTGACCCACACCTGCTAGTGGTCAGGTGACAGGAAGGGGCAGGGCTTTGCTTCCATTTAAACCCCAGGGCTGAAGCCAGGCAAGCAGTTCCCCCCTGGCAACCAAGGGTCAGAGAGCTTTGCCTGAGTGAGAAAAAGGAAGAGGTCTGAATGCCTGAACAATGTGATACTGGTGAGAGATGGAGAAACCTTGGAGTGGCTCAAATGTTGTTATAGCCAGATGGCTTAGATTTATGTTATAGCTAAGGGGCTCATGTTTTATTTACTGTTAGACTGGAGGTTTGGGTAAGGCTATTAGGGGTTGGAGGAGGCCTAATAGGGGACCCACAGCAAAGCGGGAAACCCCAGGTCTGGAGAGTGGGCCGTGATTGAGAAGCCCTGGAGAGGGGGCAGAGAGTGGGAAGCCGGAAGAGGGGGCAGCAACCGACGAAAGCCAAAAGGGCAACACTGGGAGTGTGCCAAACCCGAATGCCAGAAAGGACACAGTATAGGGAGAGTGTTGACTCCAAGGGCCCAGTAAGGCCGAGCGAGACAGGCTGCAGGGAGCCCGAGCGTCCAGTGAGGCGCGGCAAGAGAGAGACAGGGTTGCGGAGAGCCTGACCACGCACAGAGGTGCAGTGAAAGACAGGGCTGTGAAGAGCCCAAGTGATAGAGAAGTGTCGAGTGAGACTGAAGAACGTCCGGTACATCTGCAAGGCTTGGGGCATGGTACAGGGGTGGCTGGAGCCACACATAGGCCATAAGGCTGGGGTACACAAAACACCCATTACAGAAATGGGACTAGCAATAGCAGGAGAACTGTGGCCAAGAGGACAAAAGACAGCCTCCCTCTATTATATGTAAGACCAAAGACGTGGTGGACAAGATTTGAGGGTCCTTTTTGGCAGCTTGGCACAGTGCAGAGGGCAACTAGGGGAGAGCACGGCGACCCTAGGGCGCCCCTCCTGCTATATGCCACAACACCAGAACTCTCTTCATAGTTGGTTTTGCTTTATTGAATTAATGTATTTCTTTGGGATCTCTAGGGATTCATAGATTTTTAGACCAGAGAAGGCCATTATGATCTTCTAGTCTGACCTCCTGAATGAAACAGGCCTAAAAACTTCAACCCAGTAATACCTATATCAAACTCCTAAATCCTGTTGGAGATATCAAATCATTTGCAGAAACATCCAGTTCTGGTTTTCAAGACTTCAGGTGATGGAGAATGTAGCACCTCCTTGCGTGACCACTTTCATTTATTAATTACATTGTCTAAAAATTTGCACCTCATTTCTGGTCTGAATCACCAGCCAGATCATGGATTTTATTTTGTCCAGGGACAAACATCTTAAATCTGTGTGATCTAAATCACCAATTTTAATCATTATTTAAATCAGCAAGAAGGCAAATAAATTAAGATTTAAATTATCGCTTTCTATCAACATAAAAATCTCATTTGAACTTTTTAATCATGTCCCAAAAGAAAGATCACTCCTGGTGGCTGATATACTATTTAATATGTTGATTTCCAAGTAAACATAATCTTTACAGTACTACATTTAGCACTTCTTTTTGTAAAGCAGGAGGATATTGATATCTATACCTGCTTATTAAAGCAGGTACATAATAAACATTTCACAGTCTCCATTTTCCAGTTTTATAATATCAGAAAGTGCTAAACAACATTATTTACTAGGTAATAATTCTTATTCATTAATTGTTTCAAGTGGCATTTGGACAGAAACTGAAATGCAATTAAAATGCACTAAAGCAGCATTTTAAAATTGCTTTTATTAATGAAATAAAACTACCTTAACTGTGCTGGATACATAGGAGAAAATATCAGAATAAGCTTTGGTTTTAAAACTGATTTATCAAACAACAGAAAATATTACCTACAGCTAGTGAATTGGTCTTGGCATGGGCAGATCAAGAATTGCAACAACAGGGGTATAACCACACCCCATGTGGCTGTATGATGCACGTACAGTGAAGAGAACTCATTGTACATGTGCCACACAGCCAAAGGGGCCACAACCCCTTGCTGCGATCCTGGATGCCAGTTTGCTCTCAGAGTTCACTGGCATGTCAGTGCAGCTCCTGCCGGGAGCTCCACACATGCTGTGAGTTGTATGAGCTCATCAGCATGGCCTCTGCCAGGAGTCCCTGCTCTCAGCTCCGGAGACTGCTGCTGTTTGCTCTTGCCATCTATCCTCCGCACCTTTCCCTTCTCCCCCGCCAGTTCAGCAGCAGGGAAAAGGAGGGGACAAGCAGCAACACACAGCCCCTGAACTCTATGAAAGTAAGGGTTCTGCATCACTGCCACTCATCTCCTTCTTTCCCTTGCTGCTGCCTGTGGCTATGGGAGTGGGGGCAGGGAGGGGAGGAGGGAGAGGAAGAGCAAACAGCAGCAGGCACCAGAGCTGCTTGAAAGCAGCAACTCCAGGCAGACCAGCTGGTGAGCTCATAGAGTTCGCAGCACCTGTGGAGCCCCCAGCAGGAGTTGCATTGATATGCCCCTGAGCTCTGAGAGCTCACTCCCCATGTGGTGCACAAAGGGGTGTGTGATGTCACTGCTGTACCTACTCTGAATTTGTCCCTAGGTATTTGTCATTTTGAGTAGTCACAGGGCAGACTTTCAAATTTATTTAGGCACCATAGTAGAATTTCCCAAAGCTACTAGGAAAGTCAAGCACTAATTTGCATAAATTTTAATGGCAGGTCAGTGCCTACTGCTTTTGAAAATCTCAGTAGACATTGATCTACATCTGGTGTTCATGAACCTTTAAAAATCTTACTTCATGTCCATCAGGCTTATAGAATTAGTAGATCTTCTGCTTTCCCACCTAGTTTTTAGTCTTAGGTTGAATTAGGGGGAAAAAAAAACTTTCCTGCTTTTTCAGCTCCTAATCAGTTTGAATAAATTAGCCCCAATAAATACTATTTTCTCAGAACCTACTAACTGAACTATACAATAAAAATGGAAAGACCTACATTTAGAAAAAATTACGTCAGCTTTCCTCCATCTAAGGTGCTAAAATATAGGTATTTTCAGTTGTCAATCCAAATACATAAAGCTCATGCTCAGAGAGAAGACTGCAGGTTCAGTACTAGATAAATGAGACATGGAATAACTATATCTTGTACATCCTATATTGGCAAGAATAAGGTTAAAAAGGCAAGTCTTTGCCCCTTTTCTCAGTCTACCTCTACAACAAGGACACAAAATTTATTAGTAACTAGTTACAAACACCATGCAGAGCATAATGTCATAAATGGGCACAGGAACTGTTTGATGATGTTACAGGAAATGTTGTGCAAGAAGAAAAAATTTGAAAGAAAAGTTTAGTTTCTACAGTAGCTGTAAATACTTGACCTTCTAAATGTAAAATAAATCAGTCATTTTAACAATACCAGGATATAAATCCTTAAAAAAGGAATAATATTTTCTAAAACTGTTTTGGTTACCTAGTGATAAAGCCTGCTCAATCAAAAACCCTTCCACTGATTTCAGTAGGCTTTGACTCAGACCCTTAACAGGACAACCTGCATTGTAACCACCACAATCACGGATCATTCAACACGTATCATACAATACTTCATACTTACTCTGCTTGTTCTGCGCAGGCTACCTCCTGAACCAGAAGCAGTGTCACTGCATTCACAGGGCACTTCAGATAGGCTAAGCAGCATTGCTAAATCAAATCAAGCAGAAAAAAAAAAGTGCTGTAAAGGTTCTGTATAGTGAAAACAAAACATGCCACCAGCCTATTTTGTTTGTGCACAAATATGATTTTGAGTGATGTTTTTAAATGTGACTTTCAAACCTCAATCATGTCCTCATGTCTGAGGGCACCTCTGCCTGACATGGCATGTCTGCAGTAAAAACAAGCTCTTTAAGTCACAGCTCAGATCTTCACAAAGCTTAATTAGAGAATCCATTAAATATGTTTGCTTTGAAACTGGACAAGTTAAAATTCACATGTGTATACAATGTTTATTTAGCTGTAAATAAATTATTTAGATACTAAATATGAACAACTCGGCTGCCTATAGATAAGCTCCAACACATTCTAATTTCAATACATCAGAGCAGACTCAATTAATCGAGTCTGCCCCATGTTCTGAATACAATACTCTAATGTAGCCTCAGTGCCATGTGTATTAAGCCTCCCATGTTTCTAAATGGCCATGGAACACTTTAACTAAACCTTGTCAAATGAGCTTTAATTAAAGCATCCCTACAGCCATTTTGAAATGCATGGGGGCTTAATATATGTAATGCTGAGCCATTTTAATTAGAGCAGCTGTCCAGGAATTGCTCTAATTAAAATGTCTGCCTCCCACCTCTGAACATATATATGACCTAACTAGCAAATTGCTCATCAGGAATGACAGAGGAAGGGGGGCCAGAGGAGATGGAGCCCTGCTTCTGGCCCCGTGCCCCCTCACCACCCCTGCTGGGCTGACCCCATCCCGCTTCTTCAGGTCTAACCCTGCTCCCCCCAGTTCAGGTCAGACCCCACTCCTCCCCCTCCACATGGTTTGGGTCTGCCTCCGCCCCCCCAGTTCAGGGATGACGCCACACCCCCAGTTGAGGGATAACTCTGCCCCCCATTCAGATCTGACCTCACACCACCTCCGTTCCCCCCGGCTCAGGTCCAACCCTGCCCCCACCCCCCTTTGCCCTGGGTTAGGTCTGACACCCCCTTCCCCACAGTTCAGGTCTGACCCCGCTCCCCTCGCTTTTTCCAGTTCGGGTCCAACCCCGCTCCTCCCCTCCTCCCCCCCCGGGGCCGACCCTGCTGTGACAGAGAGGCTCCTGCTTTTCCTCAGCTGGCTCTGCTGCTTTTAAAGTGCTGTACCCAATTTTTGGGTTTTTTTGCCTCTGTGGAGGTGAGGCTGAGGGAGCTGCCACACTGTAGGAGGTGGCAGCACTGGCAATAGGATTCCCGCCTTCCCTCAGCTGACCCCATCACTTGTAAAGTCCTGTTGTAACTCAGCTGGCCCTGCCTCCTGGCCCATGCAGCCAATCAGCTCATGAGCATTTGGGCAAAAGCATTATGGACAGACATACAGACTAAGCCTTTTATTATATTAGATTTAAGAATCCAAGTGGAACTAAAGTGAAAGAAAGATACTCAAGCTAGCTTTGCACCTGCTTGGGTATCAAGCACAAGCTGGCTGCAGCAGCATGGCACTCAGCATAGGCTAATTTGTCCTGTCCCTCAGATATGTCTGCAGTAAATCTGTAGTTCCACTTGAGTGCTCATGTAGGCTTTCCTGCAAAGGGGCAAATTCCTCCCACTGACAAGACTCCCAGATGGGTATGGACAGTGAGGGTTTTTGTCTTCCTTTGTAGCAGGGGAGCATGGCTCTTTTCATTGCATTTCTCAAGCACATTTTAACAACTCTAACAGGACACTGACCATCATTGTCCCCATACTTTACCTGTGGCATATTAGAGTGCTATGCCTTGGAGACATGCCGCAGGGTTGACTATGTAGTTTTAGTAATAAGTTAGACAAGATTTGCATGGAATGGCTTTGATAGGAATGAGACTGCTGCAGGCAGGCGGTTGGCCTAGGGACTTCCAGCCCTCCTCTTTCGTGATTCTGTGACTTCTGATGTAGGCACTTTGGTCTGGCTCACAATCTAGTTCTTCCTGAGTAACATACAAATATAGCAGTGGGAAACGTACAATAGATAAAGTCTCTTACGGGAGCTGAGCTGCTGCTTTTGTTTATAATCTTCCCATACCTTCTTAGTGCACAGTTGCAACATCTGTTTGTTTTTATTAATACTTGGCATTTTATCAATAATACTTGGCATTTATATAGTATTTTCATGTTCAAAGCTGTAATTAATTTAATTTTTCCATGGGAATTGCTTAAACTATCTGTCTAGTTTAAAGTTATATTCACATTTATCATAAAAAGAAACCTTTGGAAGAAAAATCACTGCAACCACTAGCAGTTCTATTCCTGTTTCAATTCTTTGTTCCCCCCTGCCACCACCACCATCAAGTGATGGATTTGGAGAACATACAGGATGTTACAGCTTCCAGTTCTGGATTAAATGAATGCACTCTGCCAATAACAACTACATCCAGAATCATAACTGAACAGTGCCCATGCTTGGTGTAAAGCAAACAGAACTGTGGATTGTATCTCAGACTTGGCTTAAGATTAAGTCTATACCCACCAACAAATGAGGCAGCAGCCAGCTTTATTATTTGCTCCTCAAGAATCTCACACTTCACAATTCCTGTAAAACAAAACTGTGAGCTACTATGCAGCAACTGAACATTTGGGTAAATATACCGGGTTTTGAGGTTTTACAATAGTATCAACTAGATCTTTCAATGGTGTACAATAAATAGCTTCATTGGATCTGCCCCTAAATTTTCCATCATCAGTATAGCCCTCTTTTTGCTTTTAAGAGATTGACTGATTCCCTGATGTTGTGCTAACACCTGAAGATTAATGGTAGCTTTATTGGTTCCATCACATCTTTCACCTAATCGCCAATGACTATTCACCTCTTTTGCTGGCTGAACAATTTGCTTGCCTCTCAAATCAAGCAGAAAAAAAGTGCTATAATGGTCCTGCATAGTGGAAATAAAACATGCCATCAGCCTCTTTTGTTAGTGCACACAATATGATTTTGAATGACATTTTTAACTTTAAAATTCAAACCTCACTAAGTCACACCTAGCTCTTCCATACTGCCATCTGGGCCCCAACAGACTTTCTTCACGGTTGTCTGGGATAACTTGACATTCATGCTTCTCTAGATTCAAATGCAGACCACAGGTTCTCTCTGTCCTTCTCTGTCATTTGGCTGATTGCCTTCATGACAGCAGAGTTTGGATAGGCAGAGAACCAGTACACTCACCAAGTCCAACTAAACACAATGCCAACCAGGCACATGCTACTGGAGCCTTCTAAAGAAATACTTTTTGAATTTCATGGAGTTTGTTCTTGCTCCCTCCCATGCTGAGTTGCTGACATGATTCCAAAGGCCAGAGAGGCTCCCTGTTTTCAGTTGGTTGTGCAAAAAAAAATCTCATTTTCTATTTAATCTCTTTGCCTAAGAGGTCAGATCATTTCCATAATCAATTCTTTAGCTAGCACAGCCACCCCTACACTGCCAGTTGTACCAGACGAACAGCTCAGTACAATCAATATTTTCTTGACTGCCCTGTAAATTATCATGTGAAACTTTTATTCATTGTCCACGAGTTACAGGAGTTCTGATCACAGATGGATCCCCAGAGTTTTTTCCAGGTTGTACAATGTTGAAAAAAAAAGTAAATTCACAGACAAAATGACTGAGAGTACAGAACACATGAACTCACAGGTCTACATTGCAGTGGGAGACCCAACTTTCTAAGCAAAGCACTGGCTTGTTTTGTCACCAGAAAAACATTCTTGACTGAGATTGCTGACAGAAACAAAGTCAATCAGTGAATCCCAGTGTATGAAGAACTGCTGTGAACAAATCATATTAACCTTCAAGAATCTGGGGTAGTGACTCTGATACTTCACAAATACATAAGAACAAAGTAAAAGTGCTCAGAGCTATACAAGACCAAAGTGTTTCTGTAAGCTTTCCAGATTTTTTTTATTTAGCAGTTTCTCAGTAAGAATCAACTCAAACCCCATCATGGTAATTACGGCACAAAAACCCTAAAGTTCACAATGTTATATCAAAGCAAACAAACACAAGAAATACTCAGATGTACTCGGGGTAAAGCAAATGGCTGTAGTGCTTGAGTTTTAATCACAATTTTCCTTCCCCAATGTCATCAACAATCCATGTTCAAGTCATTCTTTCAAGGCTGACCTCTATTTTAGGAGTCTGTATTCCCCACTACCTTTTGTCCCAATTGACTTTCTTCTGCCATGAACTAAATGTACAGGTACAATAATTGATATTTTCAAAGCTGCATTAATTTTAATGGGAACTGGGTGCTGAAATTGGCTGAAAATCTCAGCCAATATTCTTTGTATTAGCAGCATATGGTCTTGGCACTTGGAAACAAAATTATTGCACTTACTGCCATGTTTATTCCCAGTGTGCGCATAGATATACACATACAGGGTTTTGCAATGCCCTAAGCAACTGAAAAAGGACACAAGGCAATACACAAGAACCACGCTTGAGTACCCATTAGAAGGCCTTAAATATACACTAGATTAAAATACAGAATGGCAAAAATATTATTTTCTGGCAGCTTTATTCCCAGGTTAGGAATCCAAAGGTGCTTACAGGGCCAACGGGCACTGAAAAAAAACAAGAAGGAGCACATGATGTAGAAACCAAACCTAAATGTACCAGAGAGACTTTTTTATATAAATCTCAGAGTATAGAAAACTGAGAAAAAAAATTGATTTACCAGCTGCCAGATCATTCCCCACTTTGGAAGCTGATTAGCCATTCTCAGCTAGGCTTCTGCTTTTTAGCTATCAGCACGAGAATTGCATCTTTATTGATAACATTTTTTAAGAATGGTTGAAGGAGGAATGCAGTTACAAGTACATCAACACATGCCAAAGGTTACCTATGGTACAGCGGAAAGAGGGGAGGAAAAAAGCAGAACTTTGAAAAATAGGTCTGTAATAATTCCAGAAAAAAAAAAAGAGGAGCCCAGATTCTCGCAGCAAAATCACCACCACTACCATAATGGAAAACTTGTCTTGGGGCTTTACTGCATACACAGACTTTGTTTAGAAACTCTCTAGCTTTTTCCACCTGGAGTGTGTCAGGTTACACTGAGTGAAAAATAAAAATTAATTTCCAAGCTTCATGTTTTGAACGATTTACAAAAGGATGCTCTCCAGAAGCTGAACAATATAAAGATGTGAACACAATATGATAAAATTGCTATATTTTAGATGTCCACATTGAGGTGCCAAGTATCTCACAGATGATATAGCAAATTTAATCACAGTCCCAAGGATTTTACAATGCAGAGACAAAATCTGACAAGGGAAGTGGGCCAAATATACCACATATGAGATATGTTCAATATTTCTGACAATCCTATCTTCAATTCAAAGTTAAAGGACAAGCTATCGTGACAATTATTTTATCTCACTATTAGAGCTGAGTGGTGATACCAACTTCTCTCCTTTTAGGCCTCATGCAGGGGTTATCAATTGTTGGGAGAGGCTGGATAAAAACTGTTCTGCAGGCTGGATCTGGCTTATTATTTGTAAGTTGCTAACTGCTACCCTAATTCTTAGCTCCCAAGAGAATGCCATAACCACCAGACCATAAAGTGAAGGCATTCTCCTCCTCCTGTCCAGTATGTATCATTGACTGGAATTCTGGTGTCCACTACTCAAGTGAATACCCTACTAGAGAATTATCAGAGAATCATAGAAGTGGGGTCGGAAGGGACCCTGTAGATCTTCAAGTCCGACCCCCTGCCTGGGCAGGAGAAAAACTGCGCTCAAATGACTCCAGCCAGGTAGGCATCAAGTCTCTTCTTAAAGATCCCCAGGGTAGAAGCCAGCACCACTTCCCTAGGAAGTTGGTTCCAGCTCCTAGCCGCCCTGACTGTGAAGTAGTTCTTGTGGATGTCTAATCTACACCTACTCTCCAACAACTTGTGGCCGTTTTTCCTTGTTATGCCGGGGGCGCTGCGGGAAACAAGGTCTCTCCCAAACCCTTCTGGTCCCCCCCTAGTGAGTTTATAAACAGTCATTAGGTTCCCCCTCAGCCTTCTCTTGTGAAGGCTGAACAGGTTCAGGTCCCGCAGTCTCTCATTGTAGGGTCTGCCCTGTTGTCCCTGGATCATGCGGGTGGCCCTCCTCTGGACCTTCTCAATGTTGTCCACATCCCTCCTGAAGTGGGGCGCCCAGAACTGGACACAGTACTCCAGCTGTGGTCTGACCAGTGTCACGTAGAGGGGGAGGATCACCTCCTTGGCCCTGCTAGAGATGCATCTGTGGATGCATGACAAGGTCCGGTTAGCCCTGCCAACCATGACCTTGCATTGTTGGCCTATGTTCATCTTGGAGTCAATAATCACTCCAAGATCTCTTTCTGCTTCCATGCTCTCAAGAAGGGAGTTTACCATCTTATAAGGGTGCTGCTGGTTACTACTGCCCAAGTGCAGTACCCTGCACTTGTCAGTATTGAAACACATCCTGTTTTTGTTAGCCCACCCCTGTAACCTATCCAGGTCTTGCTGCAGTCTTTCCCTCCCTACTAGCATGCTCACCTCACCCCAAATTTTGGTATCATCAGTGAATTTAAACAGAGTGCTTTTAACCCCATCGTCCAGATCACTGATAAAGAGATTGAACAGCGCGGGCCCAAGGACTGAGCCCTGGGGGACTCCACTGTCCACTTCTTCCCAGGTGGAATATGACCCAAGCACCACCACGCTCTGAGTGTGACCCTTCAGCCAATCTGCAATCCATCTGACTGTGTAGGCATCAGTGCCACAGTCACCTAGTTTTTTAATGAGGATGGGGTGGGAGATGGTGTCAAAGGCCTTGCTGAAGTCCAGAAAGACTACATCCATGGTGACACCTGCATCCAATGCTTTTGTGACCTGATCATAAAAGGCAGTCAGGTTGGTCTGACATGACTTGCCCCTAATGAAACCGTGCTGGTTGCCCTTGAGCATCATTTCTGAGGCTGGTGCATCACAGATATGCTCCATGATGATCTTCTCAAAGAGTTTCCCTAGGATTGAGGTAAGACTGACAGGCCTATAGTGGCCCGGGTCCTCCCTCCTCCCTTTTTTAAAGATGGGGACTATGCTGGCTATCTTCCAATCATGTGGCACCTGGCCCAAGCACCACAAGTGCTCATAAAGCAATGGCAAAGGCCCTGCAATAACCCCTGCTAGCTCCCTCAACACCCTGGGGTGGAGAGCATCTGAACCCACTGATTTGAACATGTCCAGCCCCTCCAGAAGCTCTCTAACCCGGTCCTCCCCAACCTGAGGTCTGGAGGCATCGAGTCCGTCTTGCATCACGGTGGGGAAGTCCCGGTCCTTGCACAAGAAAATGGAGGCGAACGATTGATTAAAGAGGTCGGCTTTCTCTTCTGGCGCGACCACCAGATTGCCCAGAGAATCTTGCAGGGGCCCCACATTTCCTGGTGCCTTCTTCATCTTCCCTATATATTTGAAAAAGGATTTTTTATTATCTTTGATCTTGGATGCTAGTCCTAGCTCTATGTCTGCCTTAGCTTTCCTGACAGCCCTCCTACAGGCCCGAGCAGAGGAGGTATACTCCTCTTTGGAGATGGCATCGCCCTTCCATCAGTTGTATGCTGCCTTTTTGGTAATCAGGCATTCCTGGATGCCCTTCGTGAGCCAGGGGGGCTTTCAGGCACTCCTGCCCATCTTGCTTCTTGTTGGGATGGTCACCCCTTGGCCCTGAGTATTGTCTCCTTAAGGAACAACCACTCATCTTGAGCACTGAGTTCCCCTGCTCTCGAGAACCCCAGTGCCTCTCTCATTAATCTCCTCAACTCATTGAAGTTGGCCCTCTTGAAGTCTAGGATTACTGCCTTGCTGCAGGCCCTTGATACCCTGCGCTGGATGGTGAATTCCAGCAAGCAATGATTGCTATCACCCAGGTGGTCAAGAACCTGGAGGCCCCTTACCAGGTCATCACCTGTGGCCATGACCAGGTCCAACAGGGCATTTCCTGTGGTGGGACTGTGCACCTCCTGAATTAAGTGAAGGTCCTGTATCTCGGCCAGGAACCTCCTGGAATGGTCCTATCTGGCTGACCGTTCCTCCCAGCAGATGTCTGGGTAATTTAAATCACCCATGACAACTACATCCCTTGCCTTAAGTGCCTCTGCAAGCTGGCCCGAAAATTCCTGATCCATCTCCTCTTCTTGGTTGGGGGGTCTGTAGTAGACCCCCACTGATAGATTCCTCTCCCCATGGCCCCCTTGTATCTTGACCCAGAGCACTTCAGCTTGCCCCTCCTCTGATCCCATTCTGTTGGCAGTGGATGTTTATTGCTTCTTGACATACAGTGCCACACCCCCACCTTTCCTTCCTTCTCTATCCTGCCTGTAAAGCCTATGGCCCCTAATGCTAACTGCCCAGTCGTGGGATGAATCCCACCACGTTTCTGTAAGCGCTACTATGTCTGGGTCTGAACTGGCTATTCTGAGGGCGAGTTCCTCCTGTTTATTCCTCATACTACAAGCATTGGCATACAGGCATTTAAGGTGTTGCCTAGCTGCGTATGCCACCCCCCAATTTGGGAGACTGTCCGGACCCCTGTTTCTTACCTGGGCACTCTTTGCATTTGTCACATGTCTTACTCATTCAGACCCAGACATAACAGGGCTTATTCTCTCTGTCTGTCTCCCTTTCCCTCTCAGTCACTATTCTAGCATTTTATACAGCATGGTCCAGAGCCAGGGCAGAGCTGCGATCTGCAGCCTGCATGGTCCGGGGAGAAGTGTGCAGGCTGCAGATCACAGCTCTGCCCTGGTTATGGACCATGCTGTCACTGCTGCAAGATCCCAGCAGCCCTGGAACAGCTCCATGACCTCCTCTGTACCTTGCCAGTGGGGCTGGGGCTGGTCTCCATGGAAACCCCAGCCTTGTGCTATCACAGCACAGCTGCTGCTGGGGTCTCCATGGAAACCAGCCCCAGCCATGTGGGCAGGGGCTGTTGGGAAATGGAGTCCATTGCCAGCCACATCTGGCCCATGAGCCAGACTTTGCCTGCTCCTGGGCTACCCCAGCTGCAGCAGGTCTGGAGGTAGGCAGCAGCTTGGGTATGGGGTCCTACTGTCAACTTCCATATCCATTGGGGTTCAGGGACTCCAAATTATGTGGCATACCACAGCTCCAACTTCTGCTAGCCACCTGGACTACCAGTGGGCTGGATGGAATGATTCCCCAGGGTGGATCTGACCTTCAGCCTGTATGTTTGACATCTCTGTTATAGGGGTGATCACCTCAGACCACCCTGACAGCAATGGTCCACTTTGTATAACAAAATGTAAATAGTCACTGGGGGATGGGGAGGGGGTGGGGAGAGACAGAGAGAGAGAATACATTTCAATATAGAGGGGTTTTTTTCTTTTTGATTTTGCAGCTGAACCACAGTCCTAATGAGTTTCATTTAAGGGGTTAAATATACAGGTTGTCTGTAGTATTGTGCCACCTGAGGAGTGAAAATCCAAATGAAAGATCTACTTCATCCACTGCTCTATTGCACTGCCAGGAAATTAGCCCTATACTTTCCCAGTTTTTGTCTGACATGCTATGGAAAATATCTCTAAAGGAGTCATAAACAGCCTGCTCAGTTTTCTCATGAGGTATTGACTAAGAGTTAGGAGACCATTGCTTTTGTTCAAATTCAACTACTGAATGCCTTGTGCATCTTGGGGAAGTCACTTTACCTCTCAGTACCTCTAATTCTCCTGATAACCTTTTCTTCAATGCCTAGACATCTGGATTTTTGGACAGGAACTGTCTCCTCCCATGAGTGAAATCCTGGTCCCAATGAATTTATGACAAACTCCCTTTATCCAGGATATCTGCTTTCAGCAATGGAATGCCTATTACAGTTGGGTATTAGTGCAATAGAAACAACACAGTTGACAGAAAACAAATCATTTGGAACTTCTAAACCCAGACTGGACAAAATGAAAGGGAGCAGGAATATTAAATACGTGAACTAAAAGGTCTCCTTCACTTTAATGTCTGATTCTGTATTTCTGAAAAGCACTCTGTGATAAAATGTACTTTAAATGTCTCAAAATTATGCTTGTTCTAGTCACAGTTTTTCACATTGAGTTAATGTGTCTTTTCATTTTACAAGCCAACAAAATACAAATGGGTTATATGGTCTTACAGTGTAGGAGATGTCTTCTCAGTCTTTGCAAAAACATTTGGTCAGTTAATCTAGCATTAACAATTATATCCATGAAGAAGTCTAACTGCCATGAAATAAGATCTTATAAACACCAAGCATATTTCTAATACAATTCATTTTCTGGTAAAATAATGCATTAATTTATAGAGAATAGAATAATTAATTTGCATTCTATAATGGAATAAAGTTTCAGAAGCTGTAGATCCAGATGGAGGGCTGAGTCTGTCTTCTCACCACCCACAGTACCAGCTTTCAAAGGTTAAGAAATTAACTCCATAGGGTTGCTCAATTTGAACACCATATTTGGAGAGCAGTAGCAGTAGTTTATTTACAGATTTCACTAAACTAATATAGTAGAATATTGGGAGAGTAACTCATAACTTCTCTTACTGTAATATGGCGCTGGCATACACATTAGCCTATCAGTATCTGGGTTTGAACATAAGCTTTATACATTTAAGTAGAGGTACCAATAGGGCTATGAAAGAAAACACTTGGCCAACAGAAAGGCAAAGAAAAAGAGTATTAAAATGGCTTAAAAAGTAAGAGTATACCATATTTCTTGTATACAACACCCCCTCCCAAATAAATGTACATCTTGTTTTTGAAAGGAAGAATATAGAAAACAAGAGATTTCCAGAGTCATGTCTAACTGTGTGACAAAGCAAGTCTTCCGGGGAACACAGAGTGTCTGTAGAACCAGGAAGTTCCTTATGCCAGCTGCCTCATTCAGTTTGTCTCCTGAAATACCACACTTCCTGGACACAATTCCAGGAGGACTTACTGTATGTTACATGCCAGGACCCTTGCAGGGGAAGTAGCAAAAGTGTTAGTTCTTTACTATAAGTAGTTCTTTATATGAGTTGCTGTAAATAGTATTGTTTCCACATCATTAGCCTCATCAAGATACTACCAGTAGCCCTCTTGCTGCTTTGGGCACAAGCTACAGTGCTCACTCAATACCTATGACTGTGAGAGGGTTAAACTGACTCCATCATCTTGGCAACTATTTTGACAGTTGCATCATGCACAGTATCTCCGGGCTTGTTGCTTTTCTAGCAACAAAAACAGCTTCCCCACTTAAAACACACACATCAATTTTGGGAAGCTGATTTGGGGGGTAAAGGTGTATATGTGTGAGAAAATATGGTAGTTCAAAATTAACTAAGACACAAGTGACCAGAAATATTAAAAACAGTGATGTATAAAATCATTCCTTACATTGTTCACTTTTTCCATAAAAGAACACTTGGAAGTTAGAAATCTCATTCAATCTCTTAATAATTTTAAACCAATTTCCATTTAGTAAGCCTGTCTTCAACAACATATCAGGTCTTAATAATGTATCAACTTAGAGAAAGAAAGAGCAATAAGAATGCTCAGGCAATTATTGAGTGAGAAGAATATTCCCTTTTATTTCTGTAAAGCAAAAGGAGGAGTTGAGTAAGATCAAAGTTAAAATGTCAAATATTAATAATAACAAATAATTTTTACTTAAAATTCTGAAGTCAAAACTTCAATGAGCACATGACCAGAAGGAGTGGGAAGGGTCACAGGTAACCCAATTATATATTTGCTTTCTCCCAAACATTGTGTGTGTGTGTGTGTGTGTGTGTGTATAAAACCCCTCAAAAAAGTAGCTACTCAGACAACAGAGAAAAGATAGACCCATTACTGGTGACTGGTAACACACATGAAGTATGTGTTCAGTTTAGGGAATGTCATTACAGGAAAGTATCACTATTATGTAGGTGTTTCCTGCCAAAGATGAAGAAAGTGAAAGGAAGGAAGTTGGATA
Source organism: Crocodylus siamensis (assembly GCF_052110815.1). Lineage (NCBI taxonomy): Eukaryota > Metazoa > Chordata > Crocodylia > Crocodylidae > Crocodylus > Crocodylus siamensis. The sequence goes on from NC_143397.1 coordinate 216,446,690, forward strand.
GCTTTGTACATGAAAAAATACTTAAAGAGGAAACATAAAGGGATGAACCAAAGGCTGGGACATTTACATAAAAGAGTAAAAAAGTACAAGAAAGATGTAAGCTGTATAGGAAGAAAGGTTTTCTTTGGGGTTGGTTTTAAACTCTCAAAATTCATTTTCTTGCCCCTAAAATGGCTGTGTGATTTCATTGGAACTTATGATGTGCTTATATGTAGACATTCATTATAGACAAAATTAATTGAAAAAGTATGGAAGAACGCCATATTATACCACAGTGGTGTTAAGGGATACTATTAAGTATGACAGGATTTCCATGATATAGCTGAGAAAGTTTCCAGATGTCCTTGTACACTGGGCAAAAAAGTGAAAGTAGCAAAAGAAAGATTCAGAAGTTGGTGTCTAATCTTTAAGTGTGTGAATAAAATCACCGTAGTTAGAAATAAAAAATATTATATTCAGAGATTCCCCCCCACCACACACACGGGTAAAATACATTTACTTTTCCTTTGCTAATTAGCATCTGAAAAGTCTTTTGTTTTCCACACATTAGTCCAACAATTTTTTTTTAGGCAAGGCCAGTTTCATCAGCTCTCATTAGAATTTTACTAATGCAGTCCAGCAGGATTTTCAAAGAACGGGTGAAATTACCATAATCCTCCTTACCCTAACCAGATAACTACCTTACATTAAAAATATCTCCAAAACATTATTGTGTTGAAAACTCATGGAAGGGGATGGGAAACAAGGAGGGGTTCTTTAATTTGAAAACTAAAATATTTTGTTTTTTAGGTTCTCAAGGATCAAAAGAGTTCTTTGACCAAGATTTTGATCACCTCTACTGTATGAACTCCCTAGACAGGATTTACACAGGGCTTTGCATACAGACCCCTTCCTGGTTTAAGTTAAATCAGACTCCCCCAGCATCCCAGTATGTTCTCTGGGCTGGGTGATGCTCTCTGCTCCACTGGCTGGAGCCCCGGCAGAAGCTGCAGGCATCTGCTTGGCTTCCCCCTACTCGTCCTCCTCCCCTCCCCACTTCCTGGTGAAGCAGGGATTTTGTCTTCCCCTCTGCCTTACACAGACACCTCTCAGCATTATTAGCTAGCTTACCACATACTGGCTATAGTCCATGCTGTGGGAGACTGGACAAAAGAAGATGAGACAGGCTTAGGGCTCTTTGGAGCTAACCAACAAGTAATTGGTAATGTCCCTTCTTCCTTGGAAAAAGCTGTTTAAGGAGAGCTTGAGCTAATGAGAGATCCTTTTGTTTTGCTGATGGGGTGATAGATGCTAACAATTCCTGTGCAACTCCCTGCTGTGTAAGCTGACCTGTGAGGGTGGAAGCACCCCTCTAATCAAAGCATACTGCTGCGGTCTGGTCTCCCCCACCCCACCTCAACTCAGCATTAAGGAAGGGAAGGGAGGGTTTCCCTAGCGACCCCCAGCTTCTAGCTTGAGCCGCTGAAGGAATGTGCCTTCATTTTTTCAGTCCAGAGGAGATGTCTGTACCGTTAGGAACTGATTCAGCCTAGGTAGGTTAGACTAACCTGCAAAGATTGAATTCATTCAGGCTCAGGCTTTTTGAATGTCTGTCCCTAGCCCATAAGGCTACCCTCAGCCCTGACACAATATAGACCTAACAGCCTAATCTGGCACAGGTAAAGCAGGGGAACCATGGCAGCCAATGTCCTGCCTCTATGACACATTGTCGATATATGCTCAAGAGGTCTGCAGTGGAGGGAGACACCTCCTTCCACAGAGGAAGGCATTCAAAACCTCCCATCATTCTGACAGGGACCCATTAATAATTACCCTTTGCTTGTGGCTATTGATCCAGTTATCTATCCACCTTGTAGTAGTTTTCTCCAGCCTACATTTCTACAATTTGTTTATGAGAAGGTCATTTTGTTTGTTTATTTATGGGCCACATAAGCACTCCAAAAATATCTGTGGACTATAAAGGCACTCCAAATACTGGCATAAATACATGCTTGAGAGGTATTTTTTCAGCATCATAGAAACGGTCTTTAATATTCACAAAATAGACTGAAATAATACAGATTTATAGTTTTGTGGAGAATTTTTTTTTCCTATTCATAAAGGTTATGTCACACTATCCAGGACAGAAATAAGGACATGAGACTATAGGTGGATCCAGGATTTTAAAAAACAGGGCTCAGGAGCAGCCAATGTTCAGGCGTGGCTGCATTCCCTGCTCCCATCCTTCTGCTCCTCCCCCCTGCCCCCCGGTAGGCAGACCACACTGAAGGAACAGCAGCTAGATACTTCTCTTTGAGTCCCTGAATCAGGTAAGACTCTCCCGCTTCCCATTATTAGCACCCATTCTCACCCAATCTGTGTTCAGCAGCATGTTCTCTCCTGCATGCTTCTGGGCACAGGAAGGGCTCAGAGATACTCTTGCCCTGCTCCAGCTAGGGCTGCAAGAAGGGGCTGTAGAGGAAACTGGGCTCTAAGGTGATTATTAAGTGTGCAGTGTAGGTGTTCAGTTCTCCAGGACCTTTCTGAGTCAGTTACAAGTTCTATTCAAGTCAGGTCTGAATTCTGCTCTGCATTCCTATTCATGGCAGAGCACATCTCCCAAGCCTGCTCCACCTACCTGCTCCCCTCCTACATACCAAGTCCCACTGCTTGGAAGTGTGGCAGTGAAGACACTTTAGGAAAAATTTTGCTCTACCATACTTGAGACCTTTGTCTCAGGATGCATGAGAGCAACTGCAGGAGACAACCCCAGAGTGGCTTCACCATTGTATTCCAAAGTTTGAAGGATGCATCCCCAGCAGCAAGGGGGATATGGTGTTAAGTCGCATCTAGATATGCCAGGACAGATATTTTCCACATAGCATGATTGGTGTGCAGACAGCCATGAGGCCAATGAACACCTGCTCAGCCCCTCTGCAGGGATATGTGGTATAAAAGCCCTTTATGCAGCCCTGTGTTCCATAGAGCAATTTCAGCCATAGTGGCCAGGTTATACATCCTAAGGCCAAGCTTTGCTGGCGGAATTAATCATCAAAAATGGAAATTATGTATATAAAATTATGGCACACTTGTACCTAAGTCTTACAGCAGCTAGTCTCTTTTAAAAACCTGACTAGCATTTGTAAAGTTCTATATGCCAAGATAGCCTAATTGAATTAAAAACTGAAATGGAATGTCTCCATGGGATATCCTCAGCATGAAGTTCGGAAAGTGCAGTTTGATCAGACCAGACTAAAACGCTGTTAGTCATAATTATGCCCCAGTATAGAGAATTCTGCAAATAATGTTCAAATCAAACTTTCTGAGAAAGCACTATATACTTCAGAAGTACACAATAAAACATAAGCAGCCCACTCCTCAGCTGGGGTAAACTGGCAAGAGAACTGCTTCCCAACTGAGAATCTGGCCCAGTAGTTTTATTTATTATACTCTATACATCAGGGGTTGGCAAAGTTTTTGGGCAGAGTGGTAAAAACACCCACAACCTCAACTTGTAAGATGCTGGCGTGCCGGAGAGGATGGCAGGGGAGCCACAAAGGGCCTGCTCCTTGTTGTTGCAGCACAGCCCCAGCCTCAAGGTGCTAAGCAAATGCCTTTGCATGTCACACTCTGGCACCCATGCTGGGGGTTGCCTACCCCTGGTATATATTATGCTGTATATATTACATATATTTTTCTAGACATTTGACTTCCTATAGCTTCTTTCTCTCTCTCTCTCTGTTGTTGTTGGTTACATATGCACACATGCAGATCATTAGAAGGCTTGATTCTTCATTCTATCCACACCACAGCAAGCCACTGATGGCTCCTTCACTGACAGCTGCCTGGCCCAGTAAAAATTTTGACTGCCTGTCAGTCCCTCACTTCTGCTGCTGACATAATGCATGTACAACAGTGTTCAGCTGGTCAGCACTTCCTCCAATGCCCACTCTGTCCACCCCCCAACTCCTCTTTCTTTCCCTCTACTCTAAGGGTGCAGGAGGTAGCAGAGAGACATCCAAGGGCAGAGGTTTCCTTTGAATGGGGTCATTTTCCATTGGTCAGCTTCACCCTGTTACAGGCTACATTAAGGCACAGAGATGCTTTAGTCTCTGTGGATTCTGATTTAAAATCTGTCCTGGATTACAAAATGAACAATAGCAATATAAATACCCCCAGTGATACCCATGACTGGCATCGCCAGACTCCTAAGAAATATCTTTAAAATATAAGAAAACCTTATTTTAAAAGAATAAGGCAATGCTCCCTACAACAATTGCATTCTGCATTCAAAATCTGCTGCTAAGTTTTATTAATTAAAATTATCTTTACTCACCCTCTTGAATTAATAAAACGTGACTGACATTCATTGTGATATTACAGGCCACAGTTGTTATGAAAATATGGTTGCTAGGATACCTTCATAATTTCATTTTCATGTTACACTAGTCTACCAATTAATGAAGAAACACTCAAGCTAATTCTCAGCATATCTATACAAATTCTTGGCATGTGACTTCCCTTATCTCCATGTGACATTTCTCCTAGAGTTCACCTTCTAATCCATAAAATATTAAACAATGAAGTGATCACATACATTTAAAATTACACTTCTGATGCAACTCTTCTACTTTTTTTCCTCATTGTTTCCATCTTTTTGGAAATTAGGACAGCAAAATATCAATGTCATTTTCCATTAAGTGGGTTCAAACATTTACAGTCTCTATCTTCAGACTACATTTTTAATGCCACTTCAACTTTCTAAGGCTATGGTAGGGTTGGAATAAAACTTGGAAAAACTATCCTTACAAATTCATACTGCCCATAGACCATTGCAGTCTTTTAACTGACTAGCCATAGAAATAACTAGCTGTTCATTTCCAAGATTCAAGATTCTTGCACGTTACAATTTTAATGCATGTTACTAAGAAAGCATGTCAGACGATCTGATCAGAAAAACGTACCCACAACTTTGGGAATAATTCAGCACCAGATCTGGTCTTTTGGAGAGCTCCAGTTCCAATTCTATCTGATAGAAGGTAATGAAAGCCCACCTTGGGAAAAAATATTGGGTGAAATTCACACCAGTAAGAGGGAGCGAATAAAGCTTTTGCAAGACTTGTGTCCCTTTTCTTAAAGCTTATGTGGAACTTAAGTGCATGGGAATTGTGAAAACATCCTGGTAAAGTGAATGTAACAAGTAATGCACAGGTGTACGTACCTATATCTTTTCATTCTTTCTCAGGGACTTGGCACCAATAATGTTACACAATAGCTGTAAAATGGAAGAATACAGAGGAGTATATGGAGACAGAATACAAAACTTACATTCATTCCAGCACAGCATCAGTTTTTCTTTTTAGAGTACTTGACCAAATATGATGCAATGTTCACATGACTACTAGTTAAGCAATAGGTACAGCAAGTCCTGACAGTTTCAGACAGATGAACATATTTAAATGAGTGATCTATAAATAGCTTGAATTACATCATATGCTGACCACACAGATGTGATCTTTCAAAGCAAGTACCAGAGACCATACACAGCTGTTTCCACTTGCTGAAAGCCTGTGTGGTCCTTCCTTCTAGGGCAAAGAAATATATTCCTATTTTTTATATAAAATTCCTATGCATGGCTTAAGGCACCTTATATATCATCCAGTATATACTATATTATATATTATATTGTTGTGTGTATATTTTTTATGCCCTGGATGGGATCAACAGTTCAAAAAGCAACTCAAAGCTTTCAGAAAATTAAGCCAAATAGATTGCATGAAACACTTGACTTTTTCCCTAAAGCAGTCTCAGAATGCCATAAGATATTAATAATTATATTTTTATGTGCACATATTGCACACAAGAGCATGAACAAAGAGAAGAAAAACTTGACTCAAGAAATTTGCATAGGAGAGACTGATCTTACCTTTTGCTAAATAACTTCTGTGACGTGTTCAGCATGTCCATCTCCAAGTGAAGCCCATAAGAACTGAAGATGGTGGGTACCTGGCAGGGGATGCTGAGCAACAGGAAGAATCAGGACCTTTTGATCAAACATTCAGATGTATTAATCACCAAGGACCTAATATAAATGAACCCCCTTATGGTATGTGATACAAATGCAACTATTTATACCTTTCTATACCCCCACTACTGCTTGTGTATGCATTCTCAGATGAAGCTGGCAACCTGGTGAAAATGTCTTCTCTTGCCCCAGGTGACCATAGTCTCTGCCTTCTACTTCCTTCTGCTTATTGCTTCCCAGTGGAGGTCTGTTTTTCAGGAGTCAGAGTTAAAGAGTCTGGTAAGGGCCCATTTCACTTAGTATCTTAAGTTCTACCTTATCAACACAACATGAAAACAACTTGTTGTAGGTGCCTCATGCCAGAGCCTCATAGTTCTTTATATCCACATTTCCAATATGAACACAACCATTATTGAGATTTAACAAATATTAAAATAATAGAGAATTTCAATACTCATAATTGATTTATTAACTAGCACTAACTGGAAATATTCTATTGATCACTGAGGTGTTTTAGCTTGGAGCACCGCTTTGGTCATATGGGCAATGTCTTGGACCCCAGCCCTCTACACCTCCTGTGAGATATGAGCAACTTGTCTGGCAAAACAGCTGAGTGAGTGCCCTTTTTCTCCCCCCCACTACTTGGATTTGGAGAGATCACCTATTTTTCCAGTGTCTGGATCCATCTGACATGGCAACCTCATGTGTCCACAGGGCTGCTTCTTGTGACACTTCTGTTCTTTGTGACCATGAAATAATGTCAGCTCCTAGGTCCACAAATCATACCAAGGTTTTTTGTTTGGACTTACCTGTCTCATATATATACATTACTGGGTACTTGCACATATTTATATATAAAAAGGAAACATGCCTATGGAAGGAGGAGGCAGAATTCTAGGAGAGATGGGTTGTCATCCACTGACATTTCATTCAGCAGAACATTGTAAACAAGAATGTCAGAGCCATTGGGTACTTGCACGCACATGCATACACACACACACATATGCACACACATACACATTATATATACATATAGCTATATATACATATAATTCATATTAGATAGATAGATAGAATGTATTATATGTATATGTATATATATAATCAGTTTATTAACTAGCACTGCAAATAACCTTCATCTAATTTAATGCAAAATGGAAAATTATTTCTTTTCCTCCATACAAGAGGTATCAACCTAATATCAATCTTCTTAAGTTCTGTAACTATGTAGGTTGTTTAGATTTCATTATATTAAAAAGTGTGTTTATTTCATAACAGCCAAGGTAAGAGGTTTTGTGATGGTATCATGTGATGAGGTTTTTATTGATTTGTGCCTGATGTGGTCATATAACACAGGAACAGTGAAGCCCCTAGTCAGATATTCAGGCCATCCTAAATAAATGCCATCTTTAGCTCCATGTAACACAATACCATCATGGAAGTTTTATATATATCCCCACCACTTCCAGAGATGCAATTGCATCCATCCTAGTCTCTTCATCTTCTATGATTACATTCTTAACAGCTCCAGTTACATCACCTAAGCCCTCTTCCTTTCCTTTTTATAATGCCAAGTCCTTCTCTTCTCTGTCAAGAGAACCTAATTATCATCTGTTTCTATGGCTCTGGGCCTTTGGCTGCTCACAGAAACTGTTCTCTTTGTCTCTCACACACACCCCCACATACACTCTTCACTCTTTCCTACATTCTATCCTCATTTTTATAGAGTTGTCACCTTTACAAGTGCAAAGCAAGACAATGATTTATTGTAACAGGTTCTCCAATGCCATTAGGTCATATTGCAACTCTTTTAATATCAGGAATTTAGATACATTGAGATGTAATACAAAGCATGTCTTTGATCTTTTTATCATAACTGTAAACTCTTTTGAGGAAAATTAATTTACTGAGTCTGTTAGAAAGTTTGATAAAATATTCTGAGCACAAATGATTGCATTTCTGGGCACTACTTACATATCTATACTCAGCATCATTTATTAGGCTGTGCAAAACTTTGGTAGCCAATTTGATTCCGAGGAGATTTGGCCTGATTCAGCAGCCAAATCTCCAAATCCAAATCAAATTAGGAGGTCCAAACTGAATCAGAAGCCTGTGAATCTATTCAGAGAGATTTGGAGATTCAGAAGGCTTGCGGGAAACAGAAACTGAGAAGAGGGAGAGGGATGGGATGATCTTGCATATATGGAAAAGTCTGAGAGGTGGGGAAAGACTGCTCTGACATTGACATCTGTAGCTGGCCAGTGACTGTGATCTTGCTCTGAGTTCCCCTCCAAACACAGTGCTCTGGGGGAGGGATGTAGAAACAAAATACAGAGCTGTGTCTGAAGTGATCTGTGCCTTTTGTGAGCTGTCTCTCTCTTGGAGCGGCAGTGTCTGAAAGTCGTCTCTTGCTAGCTAGTCTCTCTTCTTATAAGTTGTATCCAATCCTTTCCTACTTACCCTTGCCTACAATCCCTATTGTTATCCCTATTCATTCCTTTCAACTTATTCTTCCCCCAAAATCCTCTTATTTGTTCTTCTTAGCTTGTCTTGATTCTTTCCCCCCACAAAAAGAAATCTGTGTTTTCTCTGACAGTATGTCATCCCTGTGCAGGAAAGCACAACATATATTACACACACATATTTTGCAGGACGCCAAACATTATGAAGCATGCTGGAAAGGCAGGTGCCAGGTGTTCTGGCAGTGGAGGGAGAGGGGCAGAGGGAGAGCTACAAGTTCCTCTCACCCCAGACATAGACGCACCCACTATCTTGCTGATAGTGAGAGCAAGGAGGTGCTAGCGTGTCTGCAACTGCTCCACCACCACTAACACCACTAACCAGCAGCATCATGACATTCTCCACCCCAATTTCATTTCCCAGCATGAGCCTTCCAGTGCCAAAAGAGGAGCTGGATCTGGAAGCAGAGGAGCTGAGGGCCATAGCAAAGGAAATTCTGGAGAAGGAGGGAGAATCTGAGTTTATGCTCCAAGTACCCCTAGAGGCGAGTCTCCTTCTCTGAAAGGCACTTTGGAGGAGGTTGTGGGGGCAGGTGGCTCAGCTCCTCCTATTGTTGAGGGGGATAAGGCAGGATCCCAACCCTCAACCCAAAAGTGGGTGGGTAGTGTAGTGTAGGATCATTTTGAGGTGGCAGATGATTTCAGGTATGTTACCGACCAGCACTGCCAAAGGTAGATCAGACAGAGCAAGGAAGTGAAACACCTCACCACCACGGCAATGCTACTGCATCTCAGGAGGCAGCACCACCTTGCCCTTCTTCCTCCTCAGCCTTGCACCAGTAGGAGCATACCCAAAAAGAAGTCCTCCTCTCACTCCAAAGCTCCTATCCCCAAGAAGGAGAGTCAGGCCACCCTGGATCAGTAGGGGAAAGGCAGAAACAAAGGGGGACATGTTCCAAAGGTGAGTGAGGTCACCCTGAGCATTAAGAAGATACTTCCTCTGGATGATCAGCCCGTCTCCTTTGTTGAGTGCCTACAGTTCAGGTGACTCATGGCGCTAGTTGGCCCCATCATACCAAATATTGCATGTACCACCTTTAGCAGGATAGTGGTGCCCTCCCTATATGAGGTAGTAGCAGGGAGTACTGGAGGGAGGAGCTGCAGAAGGCAGGTCCACAGGTAGCCTTGCACTTCACCTCAGACATCTGGAGCAGCTGGGATGGAGATCATGTCTAGCTCTCCTTCACAGGACACTGGTGCCATCAGTCAAGACATCAGTGGGCTCTCCTTCAAGCAGAGGTGATGGAAGAGTCCTACACAGCAAGGAAGATCACGGTGGCCATGAACTTTATTGGCATCTGCTGTGTGGTACACAAGTTCCACCTCATAGTCAGGGATGCCTTGGAGGAGGACAGGGTGCCTGGTGACAGTGCTGTCACTACCAACCAGCTCATTTCGAAATGCAGGAAGGTTGTGGGATACTTCCACTGGAGCATCAAGGGGGAAAATATGCTGAGTGTTCCACAACACAAAATCATGCAGGATATGGAGACTTAGTAGAGCTCCATATACCTGATGATAGAAAGGCTAGTGGAGCAACTGAAGGCCATTCATGAGATGGCCTTGCTCAGGAAGATTGGGATCAGTGGCCCCCTTAACAAAATGGAGAGGGGCACTGTCTCCCAGGTCTTGGTGGTCCTCAAGCCATTCCTTGAGGCCACTGAGAGCCTCAGCGCTGGTGATGCCCTCCTTAGCCAGATGATCCCCATAGTGATGATGCTCGAGACTAAAACAGAGAAGTTCCAAGGGATCAATGTTCCTGGCTGGGGCAAGCCACTTTCTCCAGAGGTGCAGGCACTGGTAAAGCAGCTGAAGGAGAGCATCAAAAAATGGCTGGATCCATTGCAGTCCAGTACAGTCCAAGTGCTGGCCGGCATGTGTGACCCAAGGGGGAGGGGGAGCATCTGCAGCAGCAAAACCCTTGATCACTGGGTGGAGGTCCTGGTGAACAGAGCCTGGGAGGCAGAAGGGTAGAAGTGGGGGGACATGGAGGAGGGGGATCTACTTTCCTGTGCCAGCAATCCAACCACATGCCAATCTCCTCCACCACAGACACTGCCAATGTGAGCCAAAGGCTTGGCTTCAATGTTGGGGTCCAGAGGCACCAGACCCCACCATCAGGCAGGTAGGAGGAGTCCTTCACAGCTACCTATCTCACCAAGGATGTGGAGCCACTGCACTGTGACCCCTTGGCCTATTGGGCAACTTGTGGCCAGGTGTGGTAGGATACATCCACGGTTGCCTGGGAACACCTGTGCTGTCCCCCAACCAGTGTACTGTCCCCTGACAAGTGAGAGGGTGTTCAGCATTGCTGGTGATATTGTGACATCCCACCGCACCTCCTAGGATCCTGGTTTGGTGGAGCAGCTGGTATTCTTGATGGTGAACCTCCTACTGCTGGGGTTCCCCGAGCTCCATGTGTAGACAAAGTGAGTGCCACCCTCATCACTCGTCACCTATTTACTTTATTTGCTTTCAGAACTTTGAAGTGCATTTTCACAGAAACCCCTGCACCTCTCTGCCTGAAACCTGGAAGGCCTCATGCTCGCGTGAGGGGCTACCATCCCTGCTGTTTTCATCCCACTCTACCTTAACACACACAAATAATATGAGTTTTGCTTTCAACAGTTTGAGGTGAACTTTCACAGAAATTCCTGTGCCTGTCTCCTTGGAACTTGCCAGGCCTCTTGCACTCAGAAGGGGTTACCATCTCTTATGTTTTCATCCAAATCTGCAAAAAAATGACAAAGTTATAGTTATTTTAGTGATCCCCAATTACATTCTATGTCTGAATCAAATCAGGACAGTGATTCAAATCAATGAATCAAATTGCTGTCCCTCTGAATTGGCCGAATCCAAATTTGAAGTGAATACTTGCTGCTTCATATAGGCCTACCTTTTATACAGACATCCCAAAAAATAAAAATAAAAATATTTTTTTAAAATATGAATGAATGTAACCTCAAAATCCACCCAAGAGATGGATGAGTGTTCATATGTCATCTAAACACACTGGGGAACAAAGTAGAAAATTAGAAAATAATTTCTTTTACACGTGAAAACAATACAGTACTGCAACTCACTTATTGCAAGTATCCCAACTGCACATGCAAGTTGACTATTTGCACTTGAAACTTGCACTTGATTAATTGTAATGCATATCTGCTACTTAGCTTGTTTGCAAAACTGCAGTAATGGTATAAACAAATTAAGCATGTGATAGTACCTGAAATTCAGCTTGATTGTATCTGAAAAAAATGGCCCCAAGAAATGATAACAAGAGGAAACTGTAAAAGTCAGGGATGTTCTTCCTCAGCCTTCTATTCTCTAGCCCAGTGGTTTCAAATTTACTTAAGTAAGGGAACCTTTTTATACCTTTCTTCTGTTGCAGGAGCCCTAACCCTATCCTGTGAGCTGATGCAGAGTCAGGCAACCCAGCACAGCAATGGCCGTGCACCATCTCCCAGCTCACTCCAGCATTCCCCTCAATCTCATAACAGAACCCCTGATGACCTATCCCCAGGCTTTTGCAGAACACTTTGAAAACCATTATTTACAACCACCTTTCTATATTAAACAAATGTTTTGTCTCAGTCTTCTTTCTAACATCACATGTTCTAGGCCTCTGATCATTTTTGTTGCTGTCTCCTAGAATCTCTCCAACTGGTCACATCTTTCCTGAATGTAGTACCTCAGCTGTAGCCTTACCAGTGCTGAGTAGAGTCTTTTATACACAACTTTCCTGTACCTACCTTCCAGTCTGATGGGAGTTTTTGGCCTATCTTGGAAGGTGGAAGAAAGGTGTATAGGGTCATATTCACAACAGCATTAAACTATTGTCTTGTAATCAGTTTGTGAGCCACTATAACCCCAAATACTTTCTGCAAACTGCTGCATGGTTGTTTTTTCACTAATTTACATTTGTACAGTTGATATTATTTCTATCTAGATGTAGTCTTTTGTACTTCTCCATACTGTGTTGTGTCCTATTTATTTTAGGCCGGCCCTCTAAATTGTCAGCATGGCTTAGAATTGTAATCCTGCCTTTTGTTGCCAAAAAGGGTTCTGAAAATATACCAAGGCCTATGCTACATATGAATTTGGGATTTTTATTTCCAAAGCTGTCAGCATCCTAACCTTTTACAAGCACAAATTTACTAAGCAAACAAAAGGAAATAACATCAAGCTAAAAAAATTACTTCTATTAAGCAACATAATCTAACAAGTATAGCAGTATCAGTGACCTAGCTCTGCTATTTAAACAATGAAGATGCTGTGGTCCTGGAGAAATTGAACAATTCCTTGGCCATGGTGAACAGCAGCATGAGTCCATTAGTTTAAAGCCTTGCTGGGCCCTGCAATACACATTGTAATCCCACCATGCATCATGTAAAATTATTTTTATGAAGTCAGAAAAGAATTCTAAAAGCCTAGAACCATAGGATATAAATCTAAAATTATAGGGTGAAATTCTGCAATATTTCATATACTGTATAAATACAATTTTCAGACATTTTCAAACCCACTCTCTACATTATGCTACTGAAACAGAAATGGATGAGCACACTGATTACATGGCTTAAATCCAAGTGTTCTGGGAATGGGTAAAAGATATAATATCTAATCTAGAGGTTCAGTCTTTTTTCAATATGCAGACTATACCTTAATGAATATGAATGATGGGATTGAGTACACTTAGCCAATTGGTGAACAAATTGGGTGGACTTGCAGATACACTGGAGAGCTGGGCTACAATCCAGAATGACCTGGATAAAATGGAGAAATGGTCCTCAGTCAATCAAATGCAAAATCCTGCACTTGTCCAAATGTCATTCCTCAATCTGTATGTACAAATACAGACCAGGGAATGACTGGATAGGCTGCAATATTATAGTAGGTTACAGTAGACCATAAGCTGCATATGAGCCAACAACGTGCTCTTGTTCAGAAAAAAAAGAAAGCATATGGGGTTTTATTAATAGGAGTGTCATTTGCAAATCAAAGGATGTAGTTCTCCTCTATTCAGCACTAGTGGGGCCTCACCAGGAGTACTGCTTTTGAAAGACCCCAGCACAGAGCAACAAACATTTTTGAAGGTCTAGAAGGCAAAAACTTATGAGTAGGAACCACTGAAATTCACACCAGAAGGGTGTTACCCGATGGGCCTCCCCCGCCCCACCCCCCCCGGCCACCGCCTGCTGCTTGTCACTTGTCCCGATAGTCAGGGAGGCAAAAATCATGATTTTAAATACGCTGAGTTTTCTGCATCCTGCTGCTGATAGGCAGAGGGGCCCCAGTGTTATTGCTGCTGACCAGATGTGAGGCAAAAACTGCAACATATTTAAAACTGTGGTTTTTGCCTCCTAGCCATCAAATACAAATGTCAAGTGGGAGGCCAATGGGACCTCTCTGCCTATCAGTGGCAGGGAGGCATGCAGGGGAAACTGCAAGATTAAAGGAGCTGTCACACAGTGCACTTCCAGAATGAATTCCAGTGGTCCCTACTTATGAGGACAGGCTGAAAGAACTAGGGTTATTTAGTCTGGAGAACAGAAGGCTGGAGGCCTTCTTGGAGGTCAAAAGACAAATTTATCTCCAAAAGGACTCAAACACCAAACTATCTATTTCTAAAAACTTCATTAAAAGCAGATTACAGATGATTATCAAAATTAAAAATGAAAGAGCATAAGTATTTAATCAATCAAACTATAAAAAGCTTAGTTAACAAGGCTGAGTAATTTTTGGTTATGGTACATTTGTTAAGGAGGATCTTGATAATCTTAAAATGTTGGACATTTTTATTTCTTCTGTCCTTAGCAGTAATAAACATAATGGAAGAATAATATTTTATGAGTTATCAGGATGCATCTAGGATCATTGAATCTTCATAATAACATCCCTGTCATATGATTTGAGTAGTTTAAGTATGCATACCATCAGACTAAGATTTTTCATTAACATGTTAGACCTTGCATCACTCCATGACATTTCTTTTAATGTCCAGAAACCCAGAAAACATACAGTCAAACTGCCAAGCTTCAACTGAAGTACGAAAAGCAGGATCTTACCAGGGCTGTCTGAATTAGAAGGCAAAAGGCATACAGGAAAAAAGTACAACACACACAATGGTTTTTGGCCGCATTATCTTCATAACAATATTTAAAAAAAATATTTACAGTCAGTCAGTGAACCTCCAACTTTAGCCAGTCAGCCATTAGTTTCTCTCTTTTGGCACAACAGTCACTGGGAGTCACAGTCCGTATCTGTGTTTTTAATGGAGACGTCATGAAGAGGGAGGATGTTGACAGAAGAAAGCTGAATACAAAGAGGCTGGCAAGCGGCTTGGTAGGGAAGTGCAGGAGGAGTATTCTTAGTCTTCTCCATCTATGGTATACATACTAATTCTGGTTATAATAAAGTACATAAATTTAAAAGAGAGTTAGTTCCAACCAGGTGCAGAAGCATGTTTTTATTTTAAGAGCAAGAGCCATGTTGTATAGATACAGTTTCCCTGCCTGTTCAAGTAGAGCCTAGAAGCTTCCAGTCTCCATCAGTCATTGGATGCTGTAAAGTATTAGACTGGATCCTCAGCTGGTGCTAATTCAGAGCTCTGCTAAAGCAAATAGGTCCAAATTAGTAGTGGTGTGCAAAATTTCAGCAGCCGTTTAGTTTTGTTTTGCATTTCGACATTTTGGTGGCCGAAACACTGAATTCAAAATGAAAAGCAAGGTTCTCAAACAGCTCCACATGAAACAGATCTGTTTTGGATGTTTAAGGTTGTTTCACCTGTTTCAGAGGCAGGCTTGCAGGGAAAGAGAAACTAAGAAGGAGGAGAGGGAAGGGGGGGGAAGACTGCTCTGATATTGACATCTGTAGCTGGCCAGTGACAATGATCTGTCCCTAAAAGGTCCCTTCCAATCCCAGTGCTCTGGGGGAGGGAAAGACAAGCACAATAAAAGGCTTTTTGTGAACTGCTCTCTGCGATTTTGCAGCTGTGTCTGTGCCTGTGTAGCAGCAGGAGCAGCAGCAGAAAGCAGAATCTGTGTGCTTGCAGCTTGGTAATGCCTTCCTACCAAGTTGTAGCCAATCCTTTCCTATTTACCCTTGCCTAGCCTCCCTATTGTTATCCCTTGCAACTCTTTCTTCCCCCAAAATCCTGTTATTTGCTCTTCTTATTTTCCCCCCAAACAAAAAGAAAGCAGTGCAATCTGTCATCGCTATGCACTGCAGGAAAGCCCTACACATGCATTATACATATGCTCACACAGACACACATTTTTCCCAGCACACGAAATATGAAGTGTGTTGGAAAGGCAGGTGCCAGGCCTTTTGGTAGGCAAGCCAGAGGGGGCAGAGGGAGAGCTATAAGTTCTCCCTCTCCCAAACACAGACATACCCTTTGTCCTAACACTAGCAGGCATGAGGCTTCTGGTGCTAGAGGCAGCAAGGAGGTGGGACCAGTGCCTGCATCTGCACCCCTGCCAATAACACCAGCCATAATACTAACCCCCAACACCACCAGCATGACAAGCAGCAACAGCATGACAGTCTCCTCCACCCCCATTTCAGTTCCCAGCCTAAGTCTTACAGTGCCAGAGGAGGAGTTGGATCTTGAAGCAGGGGACCAAAAGCACCCTAGCAAAAGAAATTCTTGAGACCAAGGAGGAATCTGAGTTTGTGCTCTACTCTACACATTCCCCTAGAGCCAGGTCTCCTTCCCCAGAAGGCGCTTCGGAGGAGGTGACAGTGAGGTTGTGGAGGCAAGTGGCTCAATGAGTCACCTCCTCCTGCTGTTGTGCCTCTGCCTGCTGAGGAGGGGGATCAGGCAGGATCTGCACCCATACCCCAGAAGTGAGGGGGTAGTGTAGTGTGGGATCATTCTGAGGTGGCAGATGATCCTATATATGCTATCTGCCTGCACTGCCAATGTAAGACCAGACAGGGCAAGGAGGTAAAACACATCAGCATCATGGGGATACCGATGCATCTCAGAAGTCCCCCTCTCACTCCAAAGCCCCCGCCCCCAAGATGCAGAGGTGGGCCAATCTGGAACAGTGGGGCGAAGGCAGACAGAAAGGGGGGCACATTGCAAAAGTGAGCGAGATTACCGAGAACATGAGGAAGATGCTTGCTCTGGATGACCAGCCCTTCTCCCTAGCTGAAGTGCCAGAGTTTAGGTGGCTCATGGCACTCATGGCCCCATCCTACCAAGTGCCCACACACATCACCTGCAGCAGAATGGTGGTGCCCTTCCTGCATGAGGCATGCAGAGAGTACTTGAGGGAGGAGCTGCACAAGCAGGTATGCAGGTGGCCTTGCACTTCACCTCAGACATGTGGAGCAGCTGGAGTGGAGATCATACCTACCTCTCCCTCACAGGGCACTGGTGCCATCAGTCAGGCTATCAGTGAGCTCTCCTTCAAGCCAAGATGCTGGATGAGTCTCATGCGGCAGTGACCGTGAACTATATGGTGCAGGGGTGACTCATTGGGCAGGGAGAGCTCACCCACAGTTTCATGGTCACCAAGAATGGGGCCAATATGGTCGGGGTGGTCTGCAATACCAACTTTGTTGCCATCCACCATCCACTGTGTGGCACACAAGTTCCACCTCATAGTCAAGGACACCTTGGAGGGGGACAAGGCTCCTGGTGATGGTGCCGTCACTGCCAACCAGCTCATTTCCAAATGCAGGAAGTTGGTGAGCTACTTCCACTGGAGCATCAAGGGGGGAAAGATGCTGCCGGACAAACAGGCAGAGCTGAACATCCCACAGCACAAAATCATTCAGGATTTGGGACTCGGTGGAACTCCACATACCTGATGCTGGAAAAGCTGGTGTAGCAACAGAAGGTCATCCATGAGATGGCCTTGGTCGGGGAGATTGGTATCAGCGGCCTGCTTAACAAAACAGATCTCCCTGATTTTGGTGGTCCTCGATAAGGCTGTGCAAAGCTTCTATTGGTCCCTGATTCGATTCAACGGAGATTTGGCCCAATTCGGCACCCTGCATCTCCCTGTCTCAGTGATTGATGCTTCCTAGGTCTGGTAGGGGCACCCAGGGTCCCCCTGTGGCCGATCACTGAGCCAGAGCAGTGCAGGGGGAGCTCCCCAGCATGCTCCCCAGTGGACCAGGAAGTAGACTGGAAGTACTTCTGATCCATTTCCAGGTTCACTGCTGAGCATGTGGAGGGCCCCCCCGCACTCTTGTGGGATGCTGAATGCATCCCAATATCACAACGTTCACAAGCTGCACTGGTACCTTGAGTTATGTAGAAAAAATATTTAAAGCTGTGTTTATGTCTCCAAATCAGCATTGAATCTTCAGATTTGAATTCAGCTGAATCAAATCAGGGACAATGATCCAAATCAACAAATCACATCACTGTCCCTGATTCAGCCTGAATCCAGATCGAATAGGGCCTGCTTCACACACCTCTACTCATCAAGCCATTTCTCAAGGCTGCCAAGACAGCCAGTGCTGGCAATGCCCTCCTTAGGCAGGTGATCCCCATAGCGAGGGAACTTGAGAACCAAATGGAGAAATGAGTCCCCACAGGTTGTTGGGTATTCTTGTCTGTAATAGATTCTGGTGTGCAGTTTGTAGGGGTACTGGAGATGTGTTGGCAAGTTTTGCATTTTTTGTCATGGCATGGTCTGGATCCATTTGGTGTGTTTTGAGTTGTAGGAAGTTGGCTTCTTGTGACGAGGTTAGTGAGGTTCGGTACTTGTTTGAATTTACAAACCACTTTTCACAGACAGGCTATGAAACACCGAAACACTGTCAAAATTCCAAAACAGTTTCAAGACACTTTCAGTTGAAACAAAATGGAACAGCAATCCAAAACACTGAAATGAATCACTGTCCCTGTGAAACACCGAATCCGGACCAAAACGAAACACGGCCATTTCACACAGCCCTATGAAACACGGAAACTCTGAAATGTTGAATCCAAAACTGAAACAAAACACAGCCATTTTGCACAGCCCTACAAATTATAACAGCTTATGATCTGGCCCATTGTATTTTCACTTTTAATATATAACCATAATTATTCTCTGTTGTGTCTAGAACAAGCTGTATAATGGCTACCACACTGGAAATCAGCCATATGGGAAAATTCAGCATTTTTTCCTTCAAAGAAGACACAATTGTTGTTGCTTTTCTTGAAATTTGGTTCCTAAATTCTTGCTGCGGTCCAATCACTGACCTAGCTTACACCTTCCTGCTTGAAGGATACATTCAATTGCGTTCCGTGGTTACAAGAGATATCAATCCTAGATTTTTGGCACCACCTGCCAACTTGATGCCCAATATATTATACAAAACCACTAAGTGACATATTTCAGATAAAAACGATTCAGCTTCATTAAAAATATTGTAGTGTTCTGTAATAAGGATCCAGATAACTCTGGATTAAAGAAGAATGAAATCTTTGTTAAGGGGGTGTTGCATAGATTTACCCAGCCTAGCTTAGGGACCCATCCTCCACCTCAGTTTCTCCTTCTTACAACTTAACCTAGGGTCTCAAACATTCAATAAGACCCCTTCATGGGCCCAGATTTACTAGCACCGTAATGTTCACCTCCTTCCAAGCTGATGGTGCAGGGGATGTTATTTGATATTTCCCAGTGAAGCTTTTCTTCAGGCAGCTTGCTCCCTGCATTCCAGCCTTGTAGCTGGGACTGGTGCTCTGTACTATCCCAGGAAGAAAAGGGTATATGTGTGCACAGGTATATACACATCATTGCTGCTCCTTTAAGTCTCCTGTTTTGCATATTCCAGCAGACCTGGCTCTGAATCACATACTTCTGTCTTATGACCCCTAGGGTGACTTCCTCCAGCTGGGAGGCCCACCACACTTGGCACAAATGAGGCTAAGTGCAGTCCTCTGAAAAGGCCAGCAATATCCTGAGACATGGCACTGACACAATCCCATTCCTTTTCTATTTAATGGAGACATCATTATTCTATCCGCTTTACCTCATTATAATAAAATCTTACCTTGGATTTAATAACCAAAATAAATCTGCTCAAGTCAGGCCAAGAGCTAAGTTTCAATTCTTTCTGAGTATCATCTTAGCCATGCAATGGAGAGATGACACTCTGCATCAGCTAACATATGATAACCTATCTTTAATTTCTCTCTGCTCTGGCACTATTATCTCTCCTCTGCCACAGCTGCACACTGCTATTGTCAGTGGTAAAGACTAGACATCTCTAATTAGAGGGCAGGATAAATTGCTTTTATCTACTTTTAACATGCTTTTACATGGCACCTGGTATACAAGCCTTAGCTAGGCAACCATAATTTGAAAAGCAAATGACTGCTTGGAGAAATATGATACATTCTAAAAAGAAAATTAAATGTATAGAATAGCAAAATCAACATATTGGAGATGGCTGAGCTTTAAAACTGTCAAAAGTCTTGTAGTCTTACATTTTATATTAAATTAAAATAAGCAGTCATAGTCTATGTACCCTGAAGTCTCTTCTACCCCACCTCTTACCCGAACACTCCGAGGAGCAAGCTGTGACAGTGGAAATCTATACGCAACATATCAAAGACAGCCTTGCTGTATAGTGACTCTGCCTTCTCCACTGATAAGTCCAACTGAATAGGCTTAAAAGCAAAATTAGGAAAACATACTCCACAGGATCAGTACTGACTCATTCCTACTTATCCCTAGAATAAATCTACCCCATGCAGTACAAGTCCACACTACTGGTTTTATACTATTCTTTAGAGAAATAAAATCAGATGTTGATCATTTATTTCTAGAGTATGCAACATATTAACACATGAATCACCTGTTCTATTGATCCATCACTGTAAAAGAAAAGAACAAATTAACTGCTAAGTGTCTGAAATTACTGGCCTTTGGCTAATATCAGTAGTGAAATATCGCTCGATAAAATCACAGACATCCATTACCTCTCCAAGTACAGTTCATGCAGTTAGGAGTGCATGACTGATGTACAAAAGCTACACTATTCAATCCCTTTGCTCATCATCAGCTAGTATCAAGTGCTTCTCTTGAAAGGCATCACTATAGAGACCTACTTTATCCACAACACACTGTCAGCCTGCTTCATCTTCACTATGAGAATCAGACAGTACTCAAACTAGCAAAGACATCTTCATTCTTTTGATTATACTTTGCTCGAAAACTATTGAGCTTGTCTGATTTTTAGTTGTAGTTTTCTGTGATATAAGACTATGGAGATCCAAATAAGGATTGGGCTACTTTATTTACTATTGACTGTAGTTCTACAGACTGCAAAGTCTGTGGAAGCATATCTGTGAGATAACTGAAGCTGCCCCTTCTTGCTCAATAAAAGCAAAATCTCTGCCTTTGGACCACAAGATTTCAGGTGGAAGTCTTCTCTGCGGTTGTGTGCACATCACTAAATTTTCTCAAAGTCTATCAAAGGCTCCCACTGATGCCAGTGAAAGTTCTGAATATGGAACTAGAGTAGAATGTAACCCTAAAAATATTCTAGTCTTGAACGCAGATTATATTACAGATGACAAGTTTCTCTCTTATAATGAAGCAAGGCAAATTTCTGGTTTCACTTACCCATTAAGGAGAAATGTTCTGGAACCAAAGACAATTTCTTCTCTTCCCCATTTAGCTTATATGCAGATACCCATTTTATTAAATCCTGAGTAAGGTCAGAAGGGGAAATTAGTCAGATGGTCTGAAACTAGTCTCAGTAGTGAGCTATTCCCATTTACAAAGCCACCATAATTTACAAGAGATTGTGCATGAGAGGAGAAACACTTCCTCGAGTATTTCAGGTCATCAAGTCAGATGTACAGTGAAATATTTTCATACCCTCCACATCATGTCTGGCTCCAGCCAATGTTGCCACTTCTTGGAAATTCTATAACTATTATATAAGTACTGTAATTGCTTACGTTTAGAATTTAACACGAATAGACAGATAGTTTAAGTGTATGTCCACAGATAATAAGTATGTAGTGAGCAGAGAAGAGGATTGTAGGAAAACAATTTTAATTCTTGCATTTCCTAACTCTTGAATGCATGTCTTTGTAATCTTAATACAATTTCCTTCATGTAATTTTTTATGTGTATTTTCCTAAGATATTAAAAAAATCTATAACAATCCTAAAAATTCCAGTTGCTGGCATCACATTGATACTCACATGAGTCAGCAGCAGGTTGAATCCTTCAGGTACCCTTCTGCCACTTCATATAAGACTAGAAGATCTTGAGTTCCTTTCTAGTCTTTGAGAGAAGATGTGCCTAGTGTGCCTGCTCTCCTCAACCTTGACTTTCTGCCCTACCCATGGTTCCTCATCACAGCCTCATTCTCCTCACTTGGTCAGTCTTAACTTTTACTTCTCAAGCTTTTTATTCCAGCTCTTAGTTTAGTCTCCCAGATCACATATTCCAGAATTCCCAGTTCCTTGAGCCAGCTGCCAATTCCCAGTTTTCTTGCCAAGCCAATTCCACTTATTCCCAGATACTTAAAATTTCAGAAATCTAAACCGTGCACCATGAGGAAAGAACAAAATAACCCAAGGTGCCATTGATGAAGGCCCCTTGCATGGTAAGAAGCTGATTAAGTGAGATGTGCCCAACAGTTTTCTAAGACTCCGGAATCAAATTCAACCCAAATGAGACTTTCCTGAAGACAGTGGAGTCCCGAAAAGGATAATATATCCACTGGTATCTAGGACAAAAACTCTGAGTCCATGACATGATTCTAACCCATAAAATGCATGCTTCTCTCACACATATATTCACCCATTTCTCACTTCATTTTATTTTATATAAAATAAGACTAAGAAGTTATTTATATGAGACTCTATATGCTTCGACATACCTAAAATAGTATAATAAAATAAACAGATATGAATAGCACACAACATGAATGATCCATGGGAACAAGGAAGAACATTTAGGGAAGAACAGACATTCAGGGATGTTGGGGGAGGTTAGATTGCATTAAACATTGCCACTCCCCATTTAAAAAACACAGACACTATTTTAATAAAAATCTGAGCTCGAAACACAATGGAAATGTAAGCATTAAAGAAAAACAAGCCTTGAGTGCAGTTCTATCTTTTTACAGTGTGACAGGCAGAAGTGTGGTACTGACAACACTAAAGGTCTATAAACCTAAGGTACAGTCCATTTTATCATATAAAGCAGAACTATGGGGTACTGACAGGATGGTTCATTCAAAAATAGAAAAGAATTTTAACTATGTTTTAAGATGGCTCTTGTTTTCAAATGAATTGAAGGGTTCATGTGCTAGGAAATGGGGGCACCTTAGCTCAATTAAAAATTCTAAATTATTTGTTGAAAATTGTATCTTTTACACCTATCAGACACCCTAAGCAGTACAGTTACTGACCCGGTACTTTCTTAAAGACATAAATTTAAGTTTTAAAGATTCCAGCTTCCAGACCGATATGCAGGCAGTGAGGTATTCTCAAACTTCCCCTTTCTGAGATTAATAAAGCACTCTTTTGGTCTAGAACTCTACCTATCTGCAATATAAATCTAAAACCAATGAGAGTCCATTACCAGACTGCAGTTCACTCTAATGAGAACTAAAGTTGCCATGGGCAGGTGGTGTTAGACCTTATATTTTTACAGAGTGGGCACATCTATATGTGCCACCCAACTGTATGGTTGTGACTGTGTGGTCATTTAGTACTTGCTTTAGCAAGTAATGACTGCACAGTAACTGCCATTACTGTGCAGTCCTGGTGGTGCATGGCTCATTTCTGACCCTACTGCTCAGTGGCATCAGCATCATGGTTTGTGCATGCTGACGCTATTGCACCATAGTGATGAGTTACATTACCATAGCTTATTGCTGCCGCAATGTAGCATCTTGTATAAACGTGCCCATTATGTTATTTTAGGAAGAATGAGGGCCAAAATCAAATAGACTTTCTCTGTGTTTGTGTTTTTATTCTACTACTGTATACTGCTTCATTTTTATCTATTTTTGTTTTGCCATATACTATGCTCTGTTTTAATTCTGTTTAAGCTGGTAGAATATGCAATCTTACTATATGCTTTTGCCAATAGCTGTAAACTATACAATTTTATTATTATTTTATATATAATTTTATTGACAATGTTACTGAATTGTTTCAATGAAAGCTGTAGATAAATTACTACTATTCATGCCATGGGTCAAGTTTAAATTTCCCACTGTGTTTCCTTTAATGAATCAGGTTTGCTTTTTGAAATGAAGCCAGTCTTGTTAAAGCTGACACGGTCCCCTTTTGCAAAAGAGAACAAAGGGAGGATAATTTGAAATGAAGATTAACAGAAAAAGACCCTAATATATACTTTGCAGGACTTACAGCACAGGTTCTTAACCTTTTTAGACTCAAGACACCCCTTCATAGACTCAGGGCACCCCTCCAAAAATGCCAGCTCTTAGTTTTCACTCACTTTTGGGCTACAAAAAAATAATACAGCAATTCTTCTGTTGCGAAGAACTCAGAAAGACTACAACAGGCAAGAATGTTTTTAACATTAAGAATTCCTATTTGAAATTTCAGGATTTATCTTGTTAATCATATTTGCACACCTAGTATTGAAAACATTATGTGGCAATCCTGAAAGAATCTCAGGGCACCCCAGAGTGCTGCTGAACCCCGATTGAGAATCACTGACCTAGAAGTACCCATGTTTTGCAGTTTTTCTAAATAAGTAAGCAAACAAAAAGCCAGTGAAAACCATATGAAATAGCCTTTTGGATTGAGCACTATAAATAGAAAATACACCACTGCCACTTTAGAACTTCCAATAGCGATTTTGACAGAATCTCCTTCATACTGGCTAAAAGTTAGTTGAAAGAACTGTAAATGCATCTTCCTTTTCTATGATTCAATAGTTGCTATTCAGAATCAGTGAAACTGGAAAAGTAATTTAAAAAAACAGAAGCAAATACTTATTCTAATAAGATTTCATTTATCAATATTGTTGAAAACTTTTATTTTTACCGCATATTTGCCATGTTTTAGTAGTTTGTACATCTGGTACTGATGTAGGAAAACAGTAAAAACATCAACACACATATTTGTATGGCTTCTGCTTCTAAAATAACTAGCAAATATGTAGTATAGCAACATACATATGTAACTTACTGGTGTCTGTGTAGAAAGCTAAACAGGCTTATCTTCCTTATTTGAGTTAATTAGATGTAGGCCACAACTGCCAATTAAGTTGTCACTGTAATACAGAACCAAAGTGAATGGATCAAAAGTACAACCTTAGTCAGTCCTCGTTACATTTTCCTAAATGCTGTGCTACATGTTAAAGGAAAAGTTTAATTTTGGTTGTATCTTGCACAAGTTGATTGCAAATGATAAAATACAAAAAAAATCAAGGTGCTTTTGGGAAGAAAATTGGAATAGATACTGGCACACTGTGTAACTGACCAATATTTATTAGACAGAGAAAACTTGTACTAACAAAAGTGAAAACTTTTACTAACAAAAAGAACCACACAGCTTATACTGAGCTCTGAGATGCAGAGAGTTCATTTGTTTATTAAAATGTACATTGATGCCTACAGTCAGATGATTGCAGATTGGCTGAAGGGTCGCACTCAGAGGGTGGTGGTGGATGGGTCATATTCAACCTGGGGGGAAGTGGGCAGCGGAGTCCCCCAGGGCTTGGTCCTTGGGCCCAAGCTGTTCAATCTCTTATCAGCAATTTGGACGATGGGGTGAAAAGCACCCTGTTTAAATTTGATGATGATACCAAAATTTGGGGTGAGGTGAGCACACTAGTAGGGAGGGAAAGACTGCAGCAAGACTTGGATAGGTTACAAGGGTGGGCTAACAAAAACAAGATGCATTTCAAAGCCAGCAAGTGCAGGGTGCTGCACTTGGGCAGTAGTAACCAGCAGCACACTTATAAGATGGGAAACTCCCTTCTTGAGAGCACGGAGGCAGAAAGGGATCATTATTGACTCCAAGATGAACATAGGCCGACAATGCAAGGTCATGGTTGGCAGGGCTAACCGGACCTTGTCATGCATCCACAGGTGCATCTCTAGCAGGGCCAAGGAGGTGATCCTTCCCCTCTATGCAACACTGGTCAGGCCACAGCTGGAGTACTGTGTCCAGTTCTGTGCGCCCCACTTCAGGAGGGATGTGGACAACATTGAGAGGGTCCAGAGGAGGGCCACCCGCATGATCCGGGGACAACAGGGCAGACCCTACAATGAGAGACTGTGGGACCTGAATCTGTTCAGCCTTCACAAGAGAAGGCTGAGGGGGAACCTGGTGACCATCTGTGAACTCACCTGGGGGGACCAGAAGGGTTTGGGAGAGACCTTGTTTCCCCTAGTGCCCCCTGGCAGAACAAGGAATAACGGTCACAAGTTGTTGGAGAGTAGGTTTAGATTAGACATCCATAAGAACTACTTCACGGTCAGGGCGGCTAGGAGCTGGAACCAACTTCCAAAGGAAGTGGTGCTGGCTCCTACCCTGGGGGTCTTTAAGAGGAGGCTTGATGCCTACCTGGCTGGAGTCATTTGAGCGCAGTTTTTCTCCTCCCCAGGCAGGGGGTCGGACTTGAAGGTCTACAACGTCCCTTCTGACCCTACTTCTATGATTCTATGATACATGTAAAATCAGGCAGTTACTTATGATTACACCGGATTCAGGATACAAAAATCTACAATATAAAGGGCTGAATTAAAAGAAAAAAGAAATTAAATATATTTAAATCTAATCTCCTTCTAAAGCATGATCCAGATGGCTACAGGTTTCTGCTAACATAATTGAAGCTATGTGACAAGTTTTGGCATGACATCATGACCTTATGGAGTAATAAAATGTTAATTATTAAAAAGCTTCAGTTCCATCAATCCAAGCATTGCTCATGTATTTCTAATAAAACTTCCCTGCACTTTCATCAATGACATCCAAACTGAATTTGAACTGTTTAGTGGAAGTTTATTTGGCAGAACTGTTTGGCAAAAAAGCAGAACTGCTGACACAGGGAATATCTACCCTTCAACATATTGAAGGTCTAGAAGGCATGCATCCTGGCTAAATCCACTCCCAGAAGATTTGGAAACCAAAAGGATTTAGGTTAAAATCCAAGTCCAGCTGTTACTGAAGTCAATGGAAAGAGTCCCAATGATTTCTAGAGTTGGAACAGACTCTTAGTTAAGAAGTACTTCATAACCTAAAATAAACATCAAATTGCCATTTTGCTTTTTTGAAAAGCACTCTTCTACTAAAGTAAAATGCGATTCCACAGATGCAGCATAATTGTGTTAGGGTCATTGCTGATATAAGTATTTAATGGCATGTTGTTAAGAAAAACATCTCACATTATAGCTGGTTCTGTTTACATGGTAGAAAACAGTAACCAGCCACTGCCCTGACCATTCGTGAGCACTACATCATACACATTAAATCTAATATAAGCAACAACTGCAAATATCCCTAAACCCTAAACAGCACTTAAAGAAACAGTACATTTATAATGACTAATGGACAATACATCTCTTTCCTCCACTCCACCCTAAAAATACTAAATTTTTAGAAAATAAACACATAAAATAACATAAAACGTCATGTAAACATGTTTTTGAGAAGCACAGGAATATTCAACTTCTAGCAACTAACTAATTAAGTAATTTAGATGTCCAGGCATACCACAGATTTTTATACCCTTGTAGGATAACATGGTAAGCATAAAGCAGTGTTGCTCTGTGCCACAGGAGCAGCTGGTGATAAGGAATCATTAGTGTCTGGCACTTCAGTCTCTTCCAATAATTCATCCTAATTCTTCTTCTCATGTCTACACCACATTTGGCTATTTTGTTACACATGCTTTTGCTCATTTATTGTACTTGGTGAGGTCTTTCATTGTACATATGCCTGCAGGTGTTGCATTTCAAGTTGGTGAGCTTATATAAAATGTTGTTACAAGTACTCACCTTTGCTTTTGTCTTCATGATGTGTTCTTCATATGAGAGGGTTTGATCAAAGGTGACTCCAAGGTAAACTGGATTTGGTCAGTGGGATAGTGGTGTCCCAGACCACATAATCCCTAGCTGGTCGTTGGCCTCATAGTTTTTCAAATGGAAGGCATGTTTTCACTGGGTTGACATATAGTTAGTTTTCAATGTACTATGAAGCTAGGCCAATTAGTGCCTCAGTGTTTTTTTTCAACATGGCCAAACCCAGGTTTTTGTGCTGTTATGCATAGGTTGCCTGCATAGATGAAAGACTTGTGAAGGAGTTGATGGTGGAGTGCCTCAGGGGTTGGGTCTGGGGCCAGTTTTGTTCAATGTCTTCATCAATGACCTGGAAGATGGCACAGAGTGCACCCTCAGAAATTGTGGGGAGTAGTAGATATGCCAGAGATTAGGGCTAGGATTCAGAGAGACCTAAACAAATTGGAGGGCTGAGCCAAAAGGAATCTCATGAGGTTCAATAAGGACAAGTGCAAAGTCTTGCACTTGGGACAGAACAATCCTGTGCACCGGTACAGATGGCAGGAGGCACTGACTGGCTGGGCAGCAGCTCTGCAGAAAAGAACCTGTGGACAATAAGCTGAATATGAACCAACACTGTGCCCTTGTTACCAAGAAAGCTAATAGCATCCTGGGCTGCATTGGTAGGTGTGTTGCCAGTAGGTAAAGGAAAGTGATTATTCTACTCTATTCAGCACTTTTGAGGCCACCTCTGGAGTACTGTGTTCAGTTTTGGGCCCCTTACTACAGAAAGAATATGGACAAATTGGAGAGAGTCCAGCAGAGGCCAACAAAAATGGTGGTGGGTCTGGGGGACATGACTTATGAGGACAGGTTGAAGGAACTGGGCTTATTTAGTCTAGAGAAGAGAAGACTGAGAGGGGATTTAATAGCAACCTTCAACTACCTGAAGTGGGATTCAAAAAATGATAGAGCCAGACTATTCTCAGTGGTGGCAAATGACAGAACAAGGAACAACAGTCTCAAGTTGCAGCAAAGTAAGTTTAGGTCAGACATTAGGAAGAATGTTCTCACTAGGAGGGTAGTAAAACACTGGAACAGGTTACCCAGAGAGATGGTGGGATCTCCATCCTTGGATGTTTTCAAGACCCGGGTAGACAAAGCTTTGGCTGGGATTATCTAGTTTGGGATGGTCCTGCTTTGAGCAGGGGGCTGGACTAGATGACCTGCTGAGGCCTCTTTCAACCCTAATTTTCTATGAGTCTATGAGTCTGAGTTAACTCATTGTAGCCAGCTCCTAGGTCAATGAACACAGCTCCGGTGATTTGGCATCTTGTGAGACCATCTTCCGTATGTTGAGTTAGATTGAGCAGCTGGCTCAACACTGATGATTTTCCAGAGTGAAAGCTGCCCTGTTTGGGGGATTAGGTGTTTATTAGTGGTCAAATATTTTTGCCAGTGGCTGTGCAATGACATCAGCCAGTGCCTTCAGTTCCCTTGGATGGAGCTCATCCGGGCCTGCCAACATAAACACACCCAGTCCTTCCAAGTGACTCTGCAACATCCCAGGGTCAATGCTTGGTGGTCTGGCACCCTGCTATTGTCTCTCTATGATCTCATTGTGAGACTTGTCTTGCCTCTTGTTTAGGAACACTGAGGCGAAGAACTCATTGAGGAGTTCAGACTTGTCCCCCCTGTCTGTCACCAATTGCTTTTGCCCATTCAGTAGTGGTCCTATACTGCCCTGGGCCTTCCTTTTACTCCCTATGTAACTGAAAAACAATTTTTTATTATCCTGAACTTGGGATGCCATCCTCAGCTCCATGGTAGCTTTGGCCTGTCTAACTGCCTCCCTACAACTGTGAGCTGAGGAGGCATACTCCTCTAGTAATTTCTCCCTGTTTCCACCCTTTTTGCCCTTATGTTGCTTTGGATTTCTCTGGTTAGCCAAGGAAGCCTCTTGGCCCCTTTCCCCTTTTCCCCCACATCAGGATTGTCTCCCTCTGTGCCCAAAGGATTGCTTCCTTAAGGCACAGCCACCCGCTGAATGCTGAATACCAGCATTCGACTCAGTCATTAAGAAGTGGCTTGTAAAACCCAGGTCTTTAGTCTGAGTTTTTTATTTGTTGGTTTTTGGTTTTGGGGCTTCTTCTATTGAGAAGCATTTGGTAAGCAATTTAGTTAGGGGTGACTTTATGATGTTGAGCTACCTTTCATGGGTTGTTGTTTAGGTTACATGTTGTTGTCCATGCCTTTTTACTGTCATATAAGTTGGCTTAATCAGGATCTGCTAGGATTTCCTGCATTCTTCTGTGATGGCCAACATGAGATTCATCCCAATGAAAACTTGTAACTGGAGGAGCCTCAACAGGGGCAACTGTACATCCAAATGAAGCATTTTTAGACTTCTATATATATCAAGGTTGTAATTGCTCTATCCGTTGTTGCCAGAAAGTGCCATTACAGATTTGCACCATAAATGAAACAGGTCCCATGCATTTAGTGAGTTCAGGTACCCTTTCTACTCTTCCAAAGTCATAAGAAGCCCAGATCTAATCTCCTACTTAGAATGAGTGATTGCAATATGTCCTGTTGCTCAGTTTGTCTACTTCGGGATCTGAGTACCTATAAGGCAACATCAGGACCTAGGAAGTCAAAAAAAGTATGCAGTGGTCTTGTTGAGAAAAGGGTAGTAGGTGGTACCTGTGTAGCAGCAGAGGTTGTGTTATGATAAATGGGTAAGAAGGTGTCTAACTTGCGTTGAAGGTTTATGCTTTAGAGTTTGTACAAAAACATTTGGCTAATCCATTTGGAGCAGGATGATAATGAGCAGAACATATGGATTGAATGTTATGGGAAACCAGGAACTTCCAAAATTCCTCCAAGCAGAACTGAGGTCCATTATCACTCACCAACTGCAATGGTAGTCTCAAGTGACTAAATAAGGTACAAAGATCCTCAATAATTTGGGTAGCTGAAAAAGAGAACATTTTGAAAACTTTTGTCCATTTAGTGTGTGCATTGACTACTACTAAAAACATATGCTCTTCCACTGGCCCTGCAAAGTCCACAAGAATATGTGGCCATGGAGTCTGAGGCCATGACCATGGGTACAGATAAACTAGGCCAAGATCTTGCTGAATTTGCTGACATAGAGCACAAAACTTTGCTGTTCTCTCCCGTATTTCTTTAAGGCCTTGAGGTGCTTTCCTGACTGACTTAACCTTGTTCCAGTTTTCCCTCAGCTTTTCAAACTAAGATTTGTTAGACTATGGTGGATAATTTTATTCAATCACACACAAAGATATAGTGAATAACTGTCTAACTGAACTTTCACCTGAAGTACCCCTTTTGGGGCCACCTTTTCCCTAAGGTAAGTCTTCAGAGTTTGGCAACCAGGTCATAGGTGGCCTTGCCTAATGGAAAGACAGGGGCCAGGGACTGGATCAGAGTTTTGGAGCCAAATTAGTGGAGGGAAATCTAGGGGCAGAGTCTGAAACACAGGCCAGGGTCAGGATCCAGGAATCAGATGCCAAGTTACCAAGTTGAAGGAATAATCCACAGGTTGAAATCTGAGAATGGACCCAAACTAGAGTCAGGAACCAGGAGGCTTGCTAAAGCAGACTGGTGTCAAAACTGTTGGCTAGCCTAAGAGTCTTCTACCATAGCTTGGGCTAAATGGGTAGGAAGTGCTCCCGGCAGCCAATCGGGAAGCTAGCCAGTTAATTTGCTGAAGCAGAGTTTGTCAGCCAAAGACTCAAGGCAGGTGTGGCTGTCTAAGCAATTAACCCAGGTTAGGGTGCCTGATTGGGGTCCCTGACAATATGTATTGGGATGGAATCTCTAAAAATATTTCATCAAGACTTTAACAACTTCCAGCCTCCATCAAACTAACTTTGGAATACTCTACCCAGCAAATTCATTTCCTAGACACTCCAGTGAAGGCTTGCAATGGCCACATCACCACCATATTGTATTAAAAAACACCTGATGCCACAAGCTTCACCCTAAAGAGACCACCATGGAAATCCATCATGTACATCAGGGGTGTCAAACTTACAGATCACAGGTCAGATCTAGTCTATGAAGCCATATGATCCAACCTGTGGGTTGCTGAACTGACCCCAAGTGCCAGCCCTGGCCCTATGAGTTGCATGTGGCATAGCACCAGACTGGCCCTGCATGCCTATGCCAGGACTGGTCTGGATTAGGCCATGCTGGAACTAGTACTAAAGGCCTGTCCAGTGGTGTGGCACACACAGCACATATGCCCTGTACCAGCACCCTGTACCAAGTGCAGTGCATACAGCCAGTTCAGTCCACACACCACATGAAGTGCACACTGGCCCTATGGAATAGGATGCACACTACCTGTAGCACACAGGCTGGACCCAGGTCTTCATGCACCACAAGAGGCCTGAGGTGCAAGCTGCAGGTGGTGCCCCAGACTCATGCCCTATGCTGCCTGCGGTGCTGGGTCCAGCACATGTGCCACAGGCAGTGCACACTCCATGCAGACCATATGCACCATGCATGCTGCGTGCAGAGCATGGGCTGAATCCAGCACCATAAGCACTGTACAGGGGTTCAGTCCTACAGATCAATCCAGTGACCTATTTCATGTCCCAAACTGCCCTGTATGCTGCATATATAGTGACCCCATGGGGTCAGATGAGTTTGACAGCCCTGTTCTATAGCCAAAGCTCTGTATTGCAATTGTATTTGTTATGATCCCACTGACCACGATGAACACCTTAAGGGGCTGAAGCAGGGATTCCTACTATTACAAAGCCAGACTCAGACTTCACTCTGACCTGCTACAATACCTGCTACAGGACGAGTGCAACAGAATTCCTCTGGTTATTACCTACAGTCCCCAGCTTGAACACCATAGACACATCACTGATGACCTCCAACCCTCCTGGAAAATAATTACCCTTTTTAGATGGCTATTGGAGAGAAACCTGTCCTGGCTTATAGGCAGGCCTTCAGCCTCTGTGTCTCTCAAGCAACAGACTAACTTCCTTCCTAACTGAGGCCAGGTACAGCGATTAGAGATAAATTGGTGTAAGTGATCAGAAACCAATCTAAACCTGTAACAGAACAGAAGTTGGAGACACATAGACTGGTTTAAAGATGGTGGAACCCAGTCTAAGACAGGCCTCAATGGATGTAGTATTGGACTTAATCAGTTTAAGTTAGTCTGATCTATTGAACTTCTGCACCAGATCCCCTATGGACTCATATTAAGTTTCTGTCTGCTGGCATCCCAGGTATCTTTTCAGGCCCTCCCATTCCCCTCTCACATGGAGATGGAAACTTGGGTGGGCTCCTCTGGCCAAACACCTAGCTGGCCCCACCCCCTGGCTGTCACAGAGCTGAGGCAGCAAAGCCTCTGCTCCCCATCCCTGTCGTGCCTGCACCTGCCAGTGGCAGCACTGGTGGGAGGTTGGGGGATCAGAGGCCTCCTGCCATACAGGGCTTCCCCTAGTTGTGCTTGCCTGTGCTTTTCTCCATGCCCCCAGTGCTGCCTGGCTCAGCTGACAGCCCTGCACAGCTCTCAGCTTTGGCTGCCCATGTCAACCACATCATTACTAGACCAAATAGAGAGTACAATATCCAAGGTTCATTCACCTGCAAGTCTACCAAAAGCATATATGCCATCACCGTCATACAATGTCCAACTTCTGTCTACGTTGGACTGACAGGATGACCCTCTATGTTTAAGAATGAATGAACACCAATCTGACATCAACTGCAGAAAGACACAAAATCCTGTAGCAGAACACTTGAACCTCCCTGGGCACTCCATCGCTGACCTCAGCATAGCTGTTCTCAGGCACAAACATTTTAAAAACCAGACTGAACAGGAAATTGTGGAACAAGAGATTATCCACAACCTGCAGTGTGTTAAGTAAGGTTAAACAGGGACTATGGATTGTTATCCCATTACCTAGATTAGCTTTTGTGATCCCTTTGTTCCTATGGGTTCTTTGCTTGCATGCCTCTCAGCATTTCCCCCTCCCCTTCCCCTGACTCCTCTCCCTTCCTCTCTTTCCCCCATTCCCACCTTTTGTATTCAAATCACTCATTCCCCTTTATGCTATGCTCTCCTTCCCAGCATTTGATGAAGTGAGCTAGATTTCATGCAAGCTTATGCTCTCTCTATATATCTTATTTAGTTATTCTATTATTAGGTGCATATCTACCATGACTTTTGCCTGACTTCAAACTAACAGGGTTATCTACCTCTCAATTACCAACAAATCCCAGCTTTGCTACTGCTCTTGCAGCTGATCCAGTGATAGCAACAGATTTTGCAAAATCTCCCTAGTGGAGACATGGCTATATTTACCATCCCTTTTGAAAGTTCACACAATGAAGAACTGAAATTTTAGGTTACTAGGTCAATGATCATATTGTGACATGTAAAAGGCATAGGAAGATCTTTTTTAAACATCTTTTCACTCTACTAAAAAGGGGAAGTCTGCAGTTTCAGGGAGTTAAGAGCTTTCCAAGTGATATCCTAAACTGAATGCACAAGACTTCCAGGAATAAAAAAAGGTAAGTGGCAAGCAAAGAAAGAAAAACACTTGAGTTGGAAAAGTTCACACCTCCTTAGCCACCAACAACTTCTCACCTGCAGTTGGCTTAAGCATTTATTAGGGTTGTGTGAAATGGGCTGTATTAGATTTAGATTTGGCCTGAACAGTGATTCAATTTGTTGATTCAGATCGCTCTCCCCAATTTGATTTGGCCAAATTCAATTCTGAAGATTCAATGCTGATTCAGAGAATCAGTGATTTGGACATAGACACAGCTTTAAATGTTTTTTCTACATACCTCAAGGTACCATATGTGGCTCGTGAACACTATTGGGGCAGATAGATCGTCCCACAGAAGTGTATATGTGGGGTACCCTACGTACTCGACAGCAAACCCAAAAGTAGACCGGAAGTACTTCCGGGCCACTTCTTGGTCTGCCAGGGAGCGTGCTGGGGGGCCCCCCATGCCCTGGCCAGCTCAGCGATCAGCCACAGGTAGACTCTGAGTGCCAGACTCAGGAGGCACCAGTCACCAAGCCGAGGGGGACCCCCCCCACACATGCTCCCTGGCAGACCCAGAAGTAGATCAGAAGTGCTTCTGGTTCAATTCTGGGTCTTCTGCTGAGTGTGTTGGGTAGCGCCCCCACACTCCTGTGGGATGTTCCATCCTCCCCAGCATTGCAACATTGACGAGCCACCTGGTACCTTGAGGTATGTAGAAAAAACATTTAAAGGTGTGTCTATGTCTGAATTGACGAATCTTTCTGAATCAATTCAGAGGGTTCCGATTTGATTTGGAGAGATTAAAGTGTTTCCTGATTCAGTTCAGATTCAGAGATTCAGCCACCAAATTGGGGGACCAAAGCTCTGCACAACCCTAGCATTTATGCAAATAATGACGGGTGTTGAAACAGTGCAAAACACATGAACAAGGAAAATGTGGTGCTACATCAAGTGTTTGGTCAAAGTGCTATACAAATCTGAAAGCAAACAATCTTGTTGGCATTTTTCTCTATAAATGTTACGTTGATGCAGTTTTCCTATGTTTTAAATATAGTAAAAATAATCATTTAAAGTTATAAAGCTCTCTATTTTCAGTCTGAAGTTCTATATATTATCTTCTCTTTTGGCAAGATTCTGAAAACTAAGATTATGGAACCAACTATTTATGTTTAGATTTTGCAACTTGCAGCTATGTTCCTGAGACCTCAGACATGTCTTAGGGCAATGCCAAGTTTCTTTCCAGCATAAAATGTACAAGATGCCCCGACCATCCTATGGGATGATTTAATGTCCAGTTGCGATATGGTTGATATCTTTGATGCTTCAAGCATGGGAAAGGCAAAGACTTTCAGAAGAGTGAACACATGACTGCCCTCCTTTGCAGTAGAATACATTATCCATATCCCAGAGCAGTGTGAAAGAGCATCTTGGGACCTCGTTCATACCTGCACCTCTTGGCTGGAAGACGTCTAATCCTTTAATAACTTTTCCAGAACTAGACACCAATGTCAGTTTTTCCTCCTTAACTTTCCTCAAGAATAGCAGAAACAGACAAGATTTCCTGTAAAAATATATGTACACAGTAAAAATTCTGACAAGAACTCCCTCCAAGAAAAACAAGCTACAGACCCATTACCACGGAGAATTCAGGTATAGAGTGTCATACATAGGTAAATCTGGTTTGCAGGTCTGAAGTTCCATAAATGAATGATTCTAAGTGTTAGTGATTTAACAAAATGGCAAATTTCCACAGAAGGAATTCCATTTATTACTTCCTCCCCGACTTTTTTCTTTTTTTTTAAGCTTAGAAATCAGAAACTCTGACATTGCCTCACAGGAGAATGTTTTCTTTCCTCATATTTATATTTGGACATTGTGCTTATTTCTTTTTTAAAACCTTCCTTTTTTGGGGTTGAACTTGAACTCCACTTACTGGCAAGTCTTGGTCACAAAGCTGCCAGCTAAACATAGTTCATGAAAGAAGAAATCATGTGGAACAAGTCAGGACAGGATAGAAATATTAAGGAATAAAATTCTTTGAAATATTCTTCACATAAAAAGGAAGAGTTAAGTGTATGGGTACAGTTAGAATTAAAAAAAAAGACAGTACACAGCCCAATACCATATTCTAATTGGTTCAACAAATTAAGACATCTCTTGTACTAGACCCAAAAAGAAAAATATTTTTTTTCCTCATGGCTACAAACCAATTGTACAACAATGGTAAATCTTAAATGGAAATAAGCTTGGTATTTTACTAAACCTAGTCTAGTATATTTAACTGCTTAGATGGCAAACAGGCTTATGCTATTTCAGTTCCTGTTTTCTAACTTTAAACTAGAATGAAGCCACTGCACGTAACTGTTATAGTCTAACATAGGAGTGTCAAATCTGTGGTAGTGTGGGATTGCTCTATGGGCCAGATTGGACCCACAAATCCCCTCCTGCCTTCCACTTAGCCTGCCACCCTCTCCCTCTTCCTTTTTTGATCCCATTCCAAGTGTACATTTGTTCATATCATGAGCCAAACAGTGAACTCAGGTTTGCAAAAGATTCATTATAAAACTGGGTTGAGGTCTACACTTAGGTTCATACAACTGACTTTCCTCTGATTCTGTAGAATGGGGACAGTAATAATTACTGCTTGTCACATGGCTTAATTCATTGTTTGCACAAAACAGTAAGAACTTTAGATAAAAGTGAGCACATCTACATGTTGCCCTACAGCAACATTGTTACTGTGCCATGCTTTAGTACTTCCAAAAGGAAGTACTAAAGCACAGCGCAGTAACCACCTGCACTGTGCCATGCGTGCAATGCATGGTTAGTTTTTGCCACTGCTTTGCCGTACTGGCATGCTAAAACAGGGGAGTGTACTGCTATGGCAAAGTAGCTGCCAATCATGTTTAGACTCACATGATCAAGATGTCAGTATGTCGTACAGCAATGCAGCATGTTGCTACAGCGATGTAGGATGACTTGTAGACATACCCAGTAAGACATTAACAACCATACACTTAGCTTTTATATCTCCCCAGAATTCATGTAGGTGGACTGCTGAGATGGCCGTGCTTCCCCAAGGAGTGCTGCTGGATATGTTGGGTCAGACATGCTGCTAGTCCTTTCACCCTGTTTTCTCTAGCTACAGAGGGTGTGCCAGAGATCCACTGATTTGGACCCTAGC
Source organism: Crocodylus siamensis (assembly GCF_052110815.1). Taxonomy (NCBI): domain Eukaryota; kingdom Metazoa; phylum Chordata; order Crocodylia; family Crocodylidae; genus Crocodylus; species Crocodylus siamensis. The sequence goes on from NC_143397.1 coordinate 216,483,905, forward strand.
CTCCCTGGACAGCTGACTTGAGGCATGCTAATTGAACCACAGGCCTTCCCTCAAGGCCCTGGGCTCCCTGCCCAAGGTCTACAAATCTCAAATTTAAATTAGTAGAAATTAACACAAAAGGCTGCACTTATCTATGCTTGTTGTATGCAGTCTCCACTGATCGCTGTCTGGGTGGTGGGTCTGGTGTGCCCCAGCAGCTTGTGTCTGGGTATGGGCAGGCTGCAGGGTTGTTGCCAGGTAAGGGAAAAGCCTGCCTGCCTGCTTCTACCCCAGCTCCCTTGTGCAGTCACTGCCACCTGCTCTTAGCTCCCCATACCTGTAGGGGCGGGCCTTCCACCCTGTCTGGGTAGCTGGGCTCCCAATTGCCCACAGCCAGGGACATTTCCCCGGTTGGGGCTGTTAATTACTGCTGTGTCTGCTGTGCAGGCTTCCAGCTGGTCCATGCATCTGTCTGCAGGGGGGGGAGCCATCCCAGGCTGGCTTGGGCCCATCACACATCTTCCCAAAGTAACGGGGCCCTGTTACACACCAACTCCCCTAGCTCCTGGATCATGTGTTTGTGAGGCTGGTGAATCCTTATCCTCACTCTTCCATGAGAAGAAGTCTGCACTGTGGTGCTGTCATCTTGGGTGGTACTCTACAGAAAAATCATGGCCAAACACTCCTTCTCTATGGGGGCATACCTCAGTTCCTGGGACGGTAGTTTTCTACTAATATATGCCACCAGGTGTTCCCCATTATCTCCTGGCTGAGAAAGTACCACCCCTGGGGCCACATCTGACGTATCCATTTGTACTAGAAAGCATAGGCAACTGGTAGGGGGTGCATAGGGCCAGTGCCCCCCATGAGCTGTCAGTAGGGCTGGTGCCCCCCTACAGGGTCAATGGCTTCTGCAGGTTCTCCCCGTCCTCCCCGTCCTAGGTTCAGGAGGCACCAGTCACTTATGCTAGAAAGGATTTTAAAAAGTCCGGGGAGTGCACTATGGGTTGTGTACATAACACCTCCTTGACCTGCCTAAAGGCTCCCTGTGCCTCTGTTTTCCAAGTAATCCTATCTGAGGCTGAGTCTTTGGTAAGCTCGGACAGTGGAGCTGTTATATCAGAAAACTGAGGTACTAGACAGCAATAGTAGTTGGGCAGCCCCAGAAAGGAACACATTTTTTTTTTTATTCGGGGTCGGCTCTAGATTCATAGATGTTAGGGTCAGAAGGGACCTCAGTAGATCATCGAGCCTGACCCCCTGTCCTGGGCAAGAAAGAGCGCTGGGGTCAAATGACCCCAGCTAGGTCCTTGTCTAGTCTCCTCTTGAAGACCCCTAAGGTAGGGGAGAGCACCACCTCCCTTGGAAGCCTATTCCAGATGACAGGATCTATCTGCAATGAACTCATGCTGATTTCCTTTCAGCATTATTTCCCCTGCTGGGCTCCCACAAATGTGTTCCATAATGATTTTTTCCAGAGTTTTCCCAAGGATAGAGGTGAGACTAACTGATCTATAGTTTCCCGGTTCCTCCCTCCTCCCCTTCTTGAAAATAGGTACCACATTGGCCCTTTTCCAGTCCTCTAGGACCTGACTGGAGCACCATGAGTGCTCAAATAGCCATGCCAGTGGATCTGCTATGACACTGGTCAATTCCTTCAGCACCCTTGGATAAAGTTCATCTGGAATCCCTGATTTGAACACATCCAGTCCCTCCAAGTGCCCCTTCACTAAGTCTGAGCTAACAATATTATAATCCTTTATGGCTTGCACCTTATCTATCAGCAGTCATATCTTTCTCCCCCCTACATGGAAACCTAAATATGGGGTCCCAATGCAAGAGGTCCCAATATGGGGACACAATATGGGGTCCATTACCCCAGTGCACGCTTTTTGGGGTTGGCAGTCAGGCCCGTGGTATGAAGTTCTTCTAGCACTGCCATCACATGCTATAGGTGTTCTTCGCAGGTTTCTGAGTACACCATCATTGGGAATATGCCTCTGCATCAATATATGTCCCCAGTTAGGCAACCTTATCCATTAGGCAATGGAACATTGCTACTACTCCGTGCAGACAAACAGCATCCAAATGAACTGATAAAGTCCCAGGGTGTGAAAAAAGGTGGTCTTCTCTTGGGCTCTTGCTTCTAGAGTTATTTGCCAGTACCGCTTCTCCACATCTAGTGGAGATAAACTGCACCCCCCACCATCCACTCCGGTAGGTCCTCCACTCGAGGTATAGGATCAGCATCAAAGCACACTAAGCTGTTAACTTTCCTAAAATCAATGCAAAGCCACATAGTTCCATCCATTTTCGGGACCATGACCATGGGGTTTCACCAGGCACTTCTAGATTTTCTCATCACCCCATCTGCTAGCATCTGGGCCACCTCCATACGCAAGGCTTCTTGAAATGTTTGGGGTATTCATCACTACTCTTCCCATATGATCTTTTTTGGCAGGGTCTCTATTCAGGGTTCCACCTGGGGTGGTCTGAAAATACCTATCTAAAACATTGCACGAGCCAGGCTGCTTGCTGCTGCTGTGTGTGTCAGACCGGCACACATCTGCACAGGCCATCCTGAGCTTCATTCAGGCACTCCTGGACCAAACTTGCCTGACCCCAGGTTGGTGGTGACAAGCAGGGCCTCCCTATGCACCCATCTTTTCAACAGGTTGTTATCACATACCTACTGGGTTTTATGTCTGCTTGGCTGCCATACCCCACAGTTCACTGAGCCCGTCTGCCATATCACCTCACAGGGCCCTTGCCACTGGGCCATAAACTTGGAGTTACAATTGGGAAGCAGCATGAGTACTCAGTCACCTGCAGTGATCTGCCTTGCACACGCCCATTGATTGTACCTGGCCACCTGCCTACCTTTAAGCAATCCTACATATTTTCCATATGGGCATTTGGTGCATTGGATGAGATACATTACATTTCTAGAGGTGCAGCTGTAAGATCCAGGAATGCTGATGGCTCTGTTGTGGGGTGTAGTAATTGTGGGGGTGGTGGAGATGTGTTGGCAGGTTTTGCATTTCTTGTCATGGCATGGTCTGGATCCTTTTGGTGTGTTCTGGGCTTGAGGAAGTTTGCTTCTGGTGAGGAGATTAGCGAGGTTCGGTGCTTGTTTGAAGGCTAGGATGGGTGGCTCTGGGAAGATTTTTTTAAGAGTAGGGTCTCTTTCTAGTATGGGTTGCAATTGTTTGAGAATTTTCCATATAGGTTCAAGGGAGGGGTGATATGTCATAACCAGCAGTGTGCGATTTGGGGGGGGGGGAGGTTCTGTACTGCAGCAGTTCTTCCCATGGTATCCGGGTGGCTCTTTCAAACATGCAATCTATCTCTCTGGAGGAGTGTCCTTGTTGGGTGAAAGCCTTTTTAAGATTGGTGAGGTGGCAATCCTGGGTGTTCTCTTCAGTGCAAATTCGGCGGTATCTGAGGGCTTGGCTGTATATCACAGCTTTTTTTATGTGTTTAGGGTGATTGCTGGTTCTGTGCAGATATGTATGCTGATCTGTGGGTTTCTTGTATAACATGGTCTGTATTTTATCATTCTGGATACTGATCATCGTGTCTAAAAAGGAGATGTTGGTGCTGGAGTATTCTAGAGAAAGATGGAGGGATGGTGATTGTTGAATTTCTGATGGAACTGAATCAGAGATTGTAGGTTTTCAGTCCAAATGATGAAGATGTCGTCGATATATCCTAAGTATAACAAGGGTTTGATAGTGCAGTTCTTGAGAAAGTCTTCTTCCAGGTGGCTCATAAAAAGGTTGGCATACCGTGGGGCCATTTTGGTGCCCAAAGCTGTTCCCATCATCTGGAGGAAGTGTTGATTATTAAAAGTGAAATTGTTGTGTGTGAGGATGAAGTGTATAAGGTCAGTAATATCTTTGGGTCTGTATTCTGAGTTGTCATCTTGTGCCTGTAGATATATAAGGCAGGCTTAGATGCCGTCCTAGTGTGGGATGTTGGTATATAGGCTGGTAACATCCATGGTGGCTGGGAGGGTGTTGCTGGGAAGGTGATCTATGTTTTTATGTTTCCGGTCTGTAGTGTCTTGTACAAAACTTGCTCTGTGGGTGACAATCATTTTTAGGATTAATTCACTGAAACCTGATTTTTCCTCAGTTACAGTCCCATGGTTGGATATGATAGGTCTGCCAGGGTTCCCTTGTTTGCGGATTTTAGGGAGCATGTAAAAAGCCCCCAAATTAGGTAGTGGGGGGATCAAGGTCTGTAGTTTTTCTTGTAGTCTTGCTGGAAATGATTTAATGATATTGTTGAGTTTCTTGGTGAAAAGGGGAGTAGGATCTTCTTGTAGTTCTTTGTAGTAGGTGGTGTCAGAGAGCTGTCTGTTGGCTTCCTTTATGTAGTCTTCACAGTTTAGAATGACTATGGCTCCTCCTTTATCTGCTGGCTTTATTACTATTTGGTAGCTAGATCCTTGAGATTCTATGGCCTTTTTCTCTGGTAGAGAAAGGTTGTTATAGTGCCATGTGTTGCTGATTATTTCATTGTTCATTCTTTCCCTGAAGGAGTCAATGCTAAGGTTTTGTCCACTGTGAGGTGTCCAATCTGATGTTTTCTTGGGTTTTTTGGCATTGATCTTTTCCTGAATGTTGTCAGAGGATGAGTTGTTGTTGGGAGTGGGTTCAGTTTGGTCGTGGAAATATTCCTTGAGGCGGAGGCGTCAGAAGAATGCTTCTAGGTCTCCACATTGAAGTATTTTATTAGGGTATTTTTCTGGACAGAAATTTAGGCCTTTAGAAAGGACAGATTTTTCAGTTTTGGTAAGTGTGCATGTGGAGAGATTGATAATATTTGTGGGTTGGTTGCTGCTTTCAGTTTTATCAAGTCCGAGGTTGGAATGTTGTAAGCTGTTGGTGTCGTTCCTCTGATGGTTGTTTTGTGACTGGGGAACTTGTTCCTGGAGTAATTTGTTCCATTTCTTCTTTTTATGTAGGATGAATGTTGTAGAAAATTTTTCGTAGTCTCTTTGTATCCATTGTATATTGTTACGGAAGGTGATTGGATTTCTGTCTTTTAAGTTGTTGTAGTATGTTACATAGACATTTGGACTGGAAGGGACCCCGGAGGATCATCAAGTCCCAGGGGCAGGAAGTCAGCATGGATCATAAGATCCCAGCAAGATAAGCATCCAAATAAGTTTTGAAGGCATTCAAAGTGGGCGCTTGAACCGCCTCAGGTTCCAAAACGTGGGGGCTCGGACAGTGAAGAAGTTCTTTCTAATGTCCAGCCTGAACCGGTCACAGTGGAGTTTGTGACCATTCGATCTTGTCATCCCTTGGGGGGTTCTGGTGAACAGACATTGCCCCAGATCCTGATAAGCAACCCTGATAAACTTATAGGTGGCCACCAGATCGCTTCTGAGCCTGCGCTTTTTCAGGCTGAATAGCCCCATTGCTCTCAGCCTCTCATCATAAGGTCTGGTCTCCTGACCTCTGATCATGCGTGTGACTCTCCTCTGCACCCTTTCAAGCTTCTCCATATCCTTTTTGAATTGCGGAGCCCAAAACTGGATGCAGTACTCCAGCTGCGGCCTCACCAAGGCCGAGTACAAGGGAAGAATGCCATTATGGGATCTGCTTGAGAAGCATCTATGGATGCAAGCCAGCTTTTTACTCGCTTTACTAGCCGCAGCATCACACTGAAGGCTCATGTTCATCTTGTGGTCAACCATGACCCCCAAGTCCCTTTCATCTGTAGTGCTAACCAATGTAGCACAACTGAGCCTATAAGCATGGTGCAGGTTTTTCCTCCCAAGGTGGAGAACCTTGCATTTTTTGGTGTTGAACACCATCAGGTTCTCATCCACCCATTTCATGAGTCTGTCAGATCTGTCTGGATCACCCTCCTGTCCTCAGGTGTGGATGCTTTACCCCAGAGTTTGGTGTCATCAGCAAACTTGGCCAGTCCACTTCTGACACCAATGTCCACATAATTGATGAACATGTTAAAAAGTATTGGCCCTAGGACAGAGCCTTGTGGGACCCCACTGGTAACAGCGCACCAAGACTATTGGCTCCCATCAACCACCACCCTCTGGGACCTACCACAGAGCCAGTTCCCCAGCCAGCGGATTGTGGTGACTTCAGGCCGCAGTTAGCCAGTTTAACCAAGAGGTGATTGTGGGATACCAGATCGAAGGCTTTTTTAAAGTCGAGGTATATGACGTCAATATCTTCCCCTTTGTCCAGGTGCTAAGTCACCTGGTCATAAAAGGAAATGAGATTGGTCAAGCAAGACCTACCCGCAACAAACCCATGCTGGGTATTCCTCAGGATATTGCCTTCAGTTAGTCTGTTAAGGATGGCCGCCTTAATAAACTTTTCCAAGACTTTCCCCAGGATAGAGGTCAGGCTGATGGGCCTGTAGTTTGCCGGATCTACTTTCCTCCCTTTTTTGAAGATAGGCACCACATTGTCCCTCTTCTAATCATTGGGCACTTCACCAGAGCACCAAGAGTTCTTGAAGATCCATGCCAGGGGCTGAGCAATGATGCTCGCCAGCTCCCTGAGTACCCTTGGGTGTAATTCATCAGGGCTGGCTGACTTGAAATATTCAGCCTGTCAAGGTGGAGAATAAGGAGAATAGTCAGGGAAGCACTGAGGTCCCGGAGGGGAGGGGAGTCAGGTGTCCAAGGAAAGTGGTTGTTCCTTAAGGAGACGATCCTCCAAGGCCAAAGGGAGGTAATCCCAAAATGGAACAAAGGGAACAGGAGGGCACATAAGCCCCCATGGCTCACCAAAAGCATCTGGGAATGTCTCCTAGCAAAAAGGGAGGGGTACACCTGATGGAAATGAGGGGCCATCACCAGGGAGGACTGTACTGCAGTTGCTTGGGGGTGTAGGGGGGCAGTCAGAAAGGCCAAGGCAGAGATGGAATTAGGACTAGGTTCCCAGATCAAGGACAACAGGAAGTCCTTTTTTAAATATGTAGGGGGTAAAAAGAAGGTTCCGGGTAATGTGGGGACCCTGCAGGACACGTTAGGAAATTTGGTCATCACACCAGATGACAAAGCCAACATATTTAATGATTTCTTTGCCTCCATTTTCCTGAGCAGGGACTGGAACAGTCACCTCCCCAGTCGGCCCCCCTCAGGCCCCAGAGGAGGTGCACCTAGGTCAAGGGTCAGTGAGGAACTAGTTAGGGAACTTCTGGAAGGACTGGATGTATTCAAATCAGCTGGTCCAGACAATCTCCACCCTAGAGTACTGAGGGAATTAGCTAAGGCCATTGCAAGACCCCTGACACGGCTTTACGAGCACTCGTGGTGCTCTGGTGTGGTGGCAGAAGACTGGAAGAGGCACGCTAATGGAACCATAGGCCTTTCCTCAGAGCCCTGGGCTCCCTGTCCGGGGTCCGTGAATCAAATCAAAAGAAATTAACACAAAAGGTTGCACTTATCTATGCTTCTTGTGCCCAGTCTCCACTACTCACTCTGGGTGGTGGGTCCAGTGCACCCCAGCAGCCTATGTCTGGGTGTGGGCAGGCTGCAGGGCTATTGCCAGGCAAGAGGAAAACCTGCCTGCCTGCCTACTTCTGCCCCAGCCCCTCTTGTGCCAACTGCTTTTAACTGTCCATGCCTGTGGGGACAGGCTTGTCCACCCTGTCCAAGAGGCCAGGCTCCCAATTGCCCACATCTGGGGACATTTCCCCATCTCAGGCTGTTAATTACTGCTGCATCTGCTGTGTGGGCTTCCAGCTGGTCCATGGGGCCATGGCGCAGTTGTATCCATTTTAGAGAGGGTGGGAGAAGCTGTCCCAAGCCAGAGATGGTTTGGGCATGTTTCCTCCCACACAGATAGGGCCAGGCCCTATCAATTTTGAGATGCAACTGGATGAAACTTTTTGCTCTAAGCTTTCTGATGCAAAATGCCCATTTGGCAACACTAAAACATTCGCTGATTTTTTCATTTAAAAAATAAGAACTCCAAAAACATTCAAAGTGGATCCTTTTGATATTAAAAAAAGTTTAGATTTTTCAGGTTGAAATATTTTTTTTATTTCTAAATGCCTTTGATTCTTTTAAAATTAAATGCATTTTTAAAAATGCAACTGTCATGGACCCCACCAAATCTTGCGGGTGTTCATGAGGTATCATGTAGATTTTCTTGTTTGTCGTACTGATATAATGTGTGTACTCCCATTGAAAAGCCTATTATGCTGTATTCATTGATGTTGTTTAATCACTGTATAGATTATGTTATGCTAGCTGTACCCCACAGGTGGGTTTGTGACAGCAACATGTTTTTTTAAGATACTTTTAAGAAAAATCTTGCTTTTATGACTCCCTTCCCCCCTGCCCTTGAATTGATAATAAATTGAAAAATCTGTTTTTTGCTCTGGTTTACTTCATCATAAATAAGACCAGACTTTCCAAACACACTCCCTAAAAAACATATGCACACTGTGGTTGGCTATTGTATATTTAAATAGTAATGTTCTGATTTGTGAGTGCATACAGAGTATGCATATGCAAATCAAGAGTCCATTCTTACATTGCCTCTGCAAGCCAAGTGCACACCAAAGTTCATGTATCTGTCTATTGTTCAAGTACCTGTCTATCATGTCTATTCATGTACCTGTCTATCATGCTTCTGAGAATCAGCCTCAATAACTAATCCAAATGGTTTCAAGGACATGAAATAAGCACATCCACCTAGTTTCTTTCCTTATTATGACTCATGTCACCCAATAATTTTCTTCCTAATCCTCTCCTTGCATGTAGATTGTTTTATCCTATTACAACAATATTAATCTGCATTTGCTTCCAGCAAAAATGCTTTTATTTGGCAGCATCACGAAGTACAGTCACAAAAACCAAGAGTGAGTCCTTTTTGCTGGCCTGCCAAGATCTTGAAACTCACCTCCTTACAGTGTGAGTATTTTTGACCCAAGCTAATGTGATTCTTGACCTGTCTAAGAGTGACTAGAATCAAACTGCTGTCTCTTGGGAGAAGCAGGTTTAGCAAAATAATCTCAGACTCACTGAATCACCATGGCAGCAGAAAGAGATACAGATTTCAGTTAAATGAAAGGATCTACAGATTGGATACAAGAGCACAAGAAGAATCTTTTTCCTCATTCAGGCAATACTTTAGAACACGGTTGTAGAAAATAACAGGAGAACAAAAACCATATTTCATTTGGTGTAAGTGAGAGTGATAGAACAAAGGAACCAGGCTTCAAAGAAGCCCAGTTGAGGTTAATCAATATCTGTGGGTTCACACTGAAAGATGACAGGGGATCATCTAATTTAGGTTCTTACATCCAAAGTTCACATCCCTATTGTTAGTACATTACGAGATGATTAAAATGCCTTAATCAAAATGCAGGCAGCCTTATTACATCATGCAGTACCATATCCTTAAATCAAATGGCTTGCTTTTGAAGAGCAAGATTCTAAGCAACACAAGGTTGCCAGAATCTGTCCCTTGTCAACTTTCACAGTATGAAACAAAATCATTAGGTACAGAAATATTGCACAGAAAAGCTTGAAAACAAACTGATTCACTCGTCTGTTAATGGAAAGCAGTGGTCATGAATGTAAATATACAAGAGGCAAGAACCAAACAAGGTTAAGAGGGTCCAAGAGCCATCTTATTTCACCTGTGAATTATTGTGTTGCACATGTACCATAGATGTGACAGTCTTCATACATATATTTAAAAGGAACCCAAGACTAGGGAGTAATATCTGATAGTAATAAGTCTGATTGGGCCTGGCCCCCAAATAAGTGCTCAAAGGGAAGGCAATCAACTCTCCCAGTTATGAAGATGTCAGCCACAATTTCCAGTCCTGAGCTTTCTAGAGTGAATGGGCTGCTCCTTGTTAAGAGCATTTCCAGTCCCAAAGGTGAGAAAATTGAGTCAAGAAGGAAATGTAATCCGTAAAGAAAAGAGTGCACTACATTCTTGTGCAACTAGCATGTTTTTTCACGCTGTTGGGGAACACTGTGACTCTTCACCCACCAATCAAGCCTGTGACTTAATGGCACCATCTGTCCCTAGGTGGGCAATATAGATTACTTTTTTTCTGTTACAATAGGCACTATTTTATTTCCTATGTTTCAGCATTCACCTTTGGAATTTGAATGTACTGGTGCAAAGTTTGTTATTTTGGTTCTCATATTTTTCCTCAAGAAACAAACAAAAAAAACCCAAATATAAAAAATGCAGTTAACTACTGGACCTTACAAGCTGCTGGGATAATAGGTTGCATACAGACATTCAGGGCATTTTTACAAATGCAAACACTGCATCAATGGGTGCTTTAAAATCCACCTGACACTGCATCGTTTGCAGTTGTATAAGTGGAGAACTGCACTTCAACACTGAGAAAATGGCAGCAGTGAGCTTTTGAACTAAAACACATAGAAGGTGTTTTAGTTCAAAAGCACACTGCCACCATTTTCTGCATGCCGACGCACATTTCACCACTTATACAACTTCACAGTGCATTTTGCATCAGTTTATGTGCACATCAGACTTGATTAATAGGATCTCCGGTGCATTATGGGTCAAAAAGTTTTGTGTAAAATGCCCTCAGGACGATTAGGGAGAGGTTAGATCATGTTAAAAACAGCCACCAGATATAAGGTGAGTCAGATGGGGTGGCCCTGTGGGGGGGAGGAGTTTGGAAAGCATGGGGGGGAGCAGGCTCTGGGGGGGGAGCAGGGGAGCAAGCAGGCTCTGGGGGGGATCAGGGGGCAAACTGAGCCTTCAGGGGGGATCAGGGGGACAGGCAGTGTCTGCAGGGAGATTCCTGGGGTCCAGGAGAGTATAACAGGATCAGTGGGGCTTGCAGGGTCTATGGGGGAGTGGGATTGGGAGGAAGGGGGGGCCTCTCTTCTCCCCGAGCCCCCCCCATGATCCCAAACAATCAGGCCCCCCCAGCAAGCCTACGCTGGCTGTTTTGTGGGGGTTGGTTGCTCATTTGGGTTTGGGGAATGGGGCTGCAGGGCTAAAAATGGTCTCATGCCAGAGACACAGTAGGAACAACACAGCCCCAGGGCTGTGGCCAGTTGCTGGGCTTTCCCAGCCCCAGGGCTGTGCTGGGAACTGTGCAGAAGTTTAGTTAGATCAGTTTCACTGGACCTGAGGTAAGTTAGTCTACCTCAGAGGTATACTTAACTTAGATCAGGTCAGTCATTTTTGGATTGATGTAACTGCCCTAAACTTCTGTACAGTTCATCCATAGATCCATCTAACTAGAGTGAGGTCTGGACCTGGGCAAACTGTTAGATCAGGTGGCCATTTCTAACCTCCTCTAACCTCCTCAAATGTTTATACACAGCCACAGAGTTTAAGCTCTATTGGCTTCACTGGAATAGTTTATAAACCCCAAACTTGCTTTTAACACTTTTTAAGTGGGTACTAGTTCTGATATCAAATTACAACTTCAGTGGGTGCAATTACATAGGTGCTTTTACTGCTCAGTAACCAAAATTATTGCTTAGTATGGGTGCATGTTTACACATGCACACCCATACTGCACAGAAAATATAGCAACTTATGCTGACTTGAGCATAAATTTAATCCCTGCACTATGCAGGGATCAAATTTATGCCTGATTAGTTACTGCACAGTAACACATGTGCCTTAATGTGCAGATGTAACAGTGTATGTGTGGACTGACTTGGGACTACCTTTAGTGCCAAATCAGTCCACACACAGCATTAAGGCACACCTTAACACCAGCACATGTAGATGCCAGCCTATTCCTGCTTCCTGCATGGTAACTTACAGCGTAAATACACATATAGATGCACCCAGTTAGTACCATAACTCTATGTGGTAGCAAAAGCGAGTACTGTATATCCTAATGAAATCAGGCATTCAAACAGGTTAAGCACATGGTTACTATTTTGCATGTAATGGTGAGACAAACCTAGAAACAATAAATTCTAAAATTAAACAGAGTTGGGGGTTTTTTGTCTGCTTATTTTTTTTACCTCTGGAGGTATTTACAAGTGACCTTTAAAGGATATGAAAACAGGAGACACTTAGCACAAAAGCTGTGTGAAGAATTGATTATTTGCTTCACTGGTCAAACAAAAAAAAGTTTCAGTTTTGTCAGTTTTATTCTTCTTTTTATTTCATTAAATGTAGGTAGATTTCAAAATAAATTGTTGCTTCAGAATGAAAAAATCTCAAAATGTTTCATTTAGACTATTTTTCTTAAGTTTCCTGTTCTCAGTGGTTTTTATGTTCAAAAAAACTATCTTGATAGCTTCAACCTAAATTTGTGAATAGTTTCAGCCAGACTGAAACTGCATTTTTTTATGAATAAAATATTCAACTGAAAAACATTGCCCCATTTACACAGATCAGTCCCCAGTTACACACAGCACCATGGGATACCTCAGGTAAAAATGTTAGCTTCTTCCAAAATGTCAGATAAATCAGTACAATTTAGTTTTAAAAGGTCATTTTTGGTCGAAGACTTCACACACCTAGTTTTAACAGGAGGAAATGATTCTCAGCCTCTCTCTTAAGGTCATGATATTGGGATCTGCGCCCGTAAGAACTGACCTTTCCAGAGGCATGTCTGTGCTGTCTCTGTGCCATGCCCAGGACCACTGTCAAGAAGCATGCCCTGCCCATTCATTCTGGCTCAGCATGTACCCAATCCTGGAAATGAGTTAATGTAGCTGTCTCAGAGCTATGCTAACTGAGTACATGCCAAGAAACATGCCTGAGACAGAAAGTCTAAGAGCTTCCAGTTGTTTGATTTTTTTGTTTTTAACCAAGGACAGTCTGATATGAAGTGTGTGAAACAGTCCTGGCAGCAAGGAGCTGAACTTAGGGATCCCCCTTCCTCTTTAGGTACCCTTCCTCTTGCTGGCTTCCTGAATTAGCCATGGAGGACAAAACAGGACCCCACTCTCCCTGGAAGTACCATAACCAGTTGGCTACAGACTTACATTCCTTATTGTTTGTTCTCTTTCAGGCCCCCAGATTTTGACCTCCTCACTGTCCAAGAGTCCACCTTCAACAGGGGGGTGATTTAGGCATGTGCCTAGAAGCAGGAGGTGTGAGCTTGTATTTCTCCCAGGTGCAGTAAACCAGCAACTGAGGTCTCTAATTTCCTAGGCTGTTGTGCAAAGATGATAACTCTACCACCAGCTGGTTTCAAGAGGGAAGAAAGGAGTCCCCATGTTGTGTTTTAGGACCCCTCTATACGTGCAGGTGAAGGAGCAATGGGATCAAATGTATGATCCACAAAATCAGCATGATTGTGCCTGATTGCCAGTGCAGGAGGGCCCAATCCCAGGCTCCATCTGCATCAGCAAGAAGCAAGGATCTTCCTCAGTTGGGGGGTTCCCAGTTATGGGGGCACCCAACACATCCCTGGGGCTAGGAGACTGCTGCTGCTGCCACAGTTTCCCAGCCTTTGGGGTATGTAAAACTCTCAGGACTAAGGGATCATAGCTGCAATCTCCCAGCCTTCAGGGTGCATGAAATCCCTGGGGCTAGGGGACCATGCTAGGCATGATCCCCTAGTCCCAGGGATTTCAAACACTCTCAAATTAGCTGTGGCCCCCTCCCAGAAGCCAGCATCTGCAGCTGCAAGTCCCTAGCTCCCCAAGCTGCTGGGGCTGAGATTCCTCTCAGTTGTGGCACAGTGCACCCCTGCAGCTTCAGGGGAGACCCTACTATGCATTCAAGTGAAAGCTGGATAGCAAGCAACTATAAAGTTAGTACTCATTTTTGAGGTCTAACTTCATAGATGGCTGGAGCTTTTTATGGCATAATAGACACTTTGCATGTGTAGCTTGTCTCAAGGTAATTGAGCAATATTGCTGTTAACTAGTACTACCTTTTTAGATAGACATCTGCTTTCTTTCTTAGACCTTCTGGGTTCCTACATGACAGAAGTTCCTCTCTCCCAGCCCTTGCACTGAAGCTCTGAGGAGAACCAAGAATTCAGGTACATAAGGACTTCCCTACTGAGTGACAAAGCAATCACTCTTTGGGAGGCCACCTACCCAGTGAAGGCAGGTCTCTGCTTTTCACTGTGCATCCAGAAAGAGCTATACAAGCTTCTGCCTGACTTTCAAGTAACATGGCTAACCACCTCTAAATTTACTGCACAGGAAACCTAGGCCCCTGATTCACTGAGCTGAATCACCATTCTGGCCAAGGTGCCTTTAGGCATTATGATGCTTAAAAAGAAGTACCTAAGAGGTCAGTTAGGATTTGACTCTAAATTATCAACGAACATCACAGCTGGTGTTATTTATTAGCTGGTAGAGGTAAATGCTAGAATTCTCAACCAGTTAATGTGGGAAATCTACAGACTGATTTATCCATCCAAGCATTTTATAATAATATTTATCAATATACGGTAAAAACCCAAAACACCTCTTTTACTAGTGTGGCCATATGCTATGTCCCCTTTTCCAACAGTCACAATGAAAACTACCAGCTACCACATTTCTCCTCGGTATTGGCATTCAAAAGGACCTTAGCTAGGGCTTCCCGTTTTTGGAATGGTTTTTAACTGATTTTTCTTTATTTAAGCTATTTTGGTGCATGATTTGATGGAATGTGTGAAGCAGAAGGAAAGCTGGGATCAAATGCCAAATGGCTGCTTCACTCCTAAAACCTACAATGCTATTAAAATATTACCAACTGGTTCTCAAGATCTTTCTACTGCAGCAACTTAAAAATAATTTGGATATCAGTTTTTTTGCTTACTGTTGTGTTGTGATTGTTGTCTCTGTTGTCACAAGTATGAATATCAGGTAATGGGTACCATTCATTTTTGTAGTTAGTAGTTTTCCTGGGGTGCCAGTGACAGGAGAAATGTATGCATTAAAACAAGCATGATGAAAAGCAGCTCTCTTTATAATTTCAGCCCAGCTGCTGTATTGATGGATACAATCTCTACCACATGCTCCAGGTGGCTTCTAATGCCTGACTCCCTGCAGAAACCTCTATTTGCACATCTTAAACCACTTATTGGATTTGAACAGGATTTTTCAGCCTGAGTGCAGTAACAGTGTTCACTTATGTAATATTTGTAAATCCTGGCTTTACATTTCACTCACCAAACTATCTTCAGAGGCATTCAACAGGGCCTTTTTGTGTGTCTGATTTTTGCCTGTTAGATCCTGTCAACTTTGTATGGCTACAAAGTGTATTACTAAATTTATTTTCCATCATTGTCGGGGTTTACAATGAAGTGCAACTCAATTAATCAGCCCTTGTTGAACAGTGCTTTTCTTTGTCACCAGATTTCATATAAAATTCATCTGAAAGCTTTGTATTCAAAGTTCGCAAAGGTTAACCTTTATTCAGGGCATGCATCTCCAAAGGCTCTAATCAACTTGTCTACTGTTGTTTAAAACTTCACTTACTACTGTACCAGTTGCTTTGAATTATTGTGCTGGAGACCTTTATTCAGAGCCAGAATGACTGAATTGACATATTGAAGGCTACACAATAAAGGGCTTTTATAATTATGGATGGGTAGAGTAGATAGTAAAGCATACACATTTTTTCTTGTCATATGTATTGTAACTGCCCAGCATCCAGATATTTACTATATACTTTATAGATGTGCAATAAAATTTCAAGTGTTCTCATTCCCTGAGCAATTCTGTACACAGCCCAGGTCTCATAGAATGTTTAAGGGACTTAATAATAAGTTAGAGTACTAATTAGTAGAGACAATAGCCAACACCCATGATTTATAGCAAATGCCCAACAGATGATTATACTGCTGAACCACAAGTAAATCCTTTTAGCAATGATCCTTTACAATTAATTGCACATCAATTTATTTTTTGCTCCTTTATATATAAAAAAGGAAATGTTGGCTTTGAAAGGTAGACTTTCTGGTGGTTGCAGGTGTTTTTGCTGATAGATGCCATTGGTATGCAGAGACAGAAGCATTTTCAGATGGGATGAACTTCTCATGTGCTGCTTTGTTTAGTATGAAATATTATTCTCCACTTGAGTGATGTTTGCATTTCTTTCCAACACAGTTGGTTTGATTTGTGACCCAAATAAAATGATATATACACTACTAATGGAATGAGATATTTAGGATTCTTGGGGCAGGGCTACAGAGGGCAGCAATCTGACCGAATTATTTCATTGCATTTTGGGGTATACTGAGTTTTATATTTTTAACACTAAGGTCACCTAAGGATATTAAGGATGTAAGTCTGATCTGAATGCACAGCAACTGGATTGATATAATGGACTTAAAGAAACATTAGTGCTCAGATTATTGACCCAAAAGGCAGTAAAAGGATTAACATGACAGAATGTTTCTATCTAACCTTTACAGTCTATTGGGTGCAAGGCCACTGTCTAGAAAATGCCAAAGTGCTGTCTTACAAGTAAATAGTGTGTGCTCTCAAAATCAGCATGCATTCCAAAATAAGTACTGAATTCATATACAGCCATCATTTGAAAAGAGCTGCTAGGGTTCATCAGTTAAGCAATACACATAAAATACAGATTTAAGCAAGTAAATATTGTACTTTAAAATGCTTAGATAAAGCACTAAAACAGGCATATTCAATATGGTTCCTTTTGAGACTGGAAATACTGAGATAAATTATGTACACACGATACTATGTCATTAACAATTAAAAATTGTTTGTTCTGATTGCTTACATACATACATAATCTTATTTTTTATGAAAAACAAGGACAAAAAATGCATGGAAATTTACAGATCAAAACTATGATTAATGTTATGGTAATTAAAGTAAGTCCAGTGGTGTGACTGACAATTCTTTAATTTCTTGTTCAGTCCCGCTGATATCACAATTAGATTAATCTAAATAATAGGATGCAAATTCTGAATTCTAGAACTACTTTCTATTTTTTACCTAAAATTTTTTATTTCAAGGAAAACTTTGGCCTACAGCTTTACAAAAAATGAAAATTAAAAAAACATACAAAACATGCACACATTTTATAACTCTTCAGTTGCATCTCCCCAAGTATTTTCAGAAAGAAAGAGGGGAGAAAGAGAAAGTCCCGAAAGATGAAAAACAGAAAGTCCACAAGTTTTCAGTTTTGTAAACAACTTCCCTCCTCCCCCAAATACTGGTTTTTAGAGTTTGAATTATCTAACTCAGCACTGGAAAAATTAAATAAAGTGATTCATGAAAATGTTTAAGTAAAAAATTATATTTTAACCGTTTCCTGAAGAACACTTTTTCAAATAACCATTCCTACCTTATTGTAGTCCCATTCCTGCAAATGAATCATTGTGTGGCTTTGACATATCAATTAATCCTTGTATTGGTATCCTGCCTATTTTATGAAAACAATCATTCTTCCTTTATTCTTAATTAATTCTTAATATTTTATTTCATTATTTGATGAGCATCAATGGTGTCTCTCAAGACATACTTTGACAGAACTAATTAGTAAGGACCAAGTAACCTATATGTTGCCTATTCTCTCAAACAGGCCTGGAAATCCTGCAGGTTGACACTCATGTTTTCTGTCCTTCATCATCAGATAAGAAAATTAGGCCCAAAGAACGCATGGATCTTTGGGGTTCTCCCAATAGAGGCTGTTGGCACTGGATTTATGACCTAGATACCTTGTTCCAGGCAGACCCAAACCCACAGCTTCACCACAACTTCACCATTCAATAATAGGCAAATTTTATTGATGCACAGTGAAAGCAGATAAGAATAATGCAGGTGTCACAGGGTGGATTTGGAAGCAGGAGGGACTCCTGAGAAGATGAGTAATCCCTCTGTACTCACCCCAGCAGAAGGAAAGATAGCTGCCAGCACACACGGCAGCATGTTGCAATTTCAGAGTAAATACTTGCTCCAGATTGGTGGGAGCCAAGCCTTGCAGAGTAGTTCCAGCCCCAGGAAAGGGCAACCTGGGAGAGACTACAGCATCAAGCAGCCTGAGACACTAAGAAACTCTCCCCTAGATGCCCATCTGTAGGATCTACAGCAGAGCAGGAGCATCAGAAAGCAAGTAGAGTTGGTCAGGGACCACTACTTGAGGAAGTCCCACCACTGGGAGTTTGACCAGTTGAGTGCAGCCAGTCAGAAGCTGTCCTAAACCAGTAGGTGTGGGGAAAGGGAGAAGGAAGATTTGGCGTGCTCAAACCCCTTGCAGAGGGCAGGATTCCTATATTGAGCCTGAAGGCAGTGTGTCTGTTTGGTTTTTTTTCCTTTTGTTTCATTTGTATGTCTTGTCTCAGCTAAGGTTCTTTTTTATTTCATTTGGAACTCATTCCCCTCCAATAAGAGTGCCTGGATAATGGATTGGGGTGGTGGCCTCCAAGTTGAGCTGGCCTTATTGGAGGAAAAGTTTGGTCCCAGAGTCAGGTGTTATACCTAACTGACTCGGGTGCTGTGTTGTAATGACTGGAAGTAGGTCAGCTTGTAACCTCTCTGTGACCTGTCTATAAAGAATGAAGTAAGGTACCCTCAATTGGAGTGCAGTGTGCAACTTTAAGTGCCATGCACAGCCCTGTAGAGTATGCAGTGCACCACTCCTACATAAGGCCCATTGATTGACACCTGTGTGGGTGTTTGAGGGTTGTCGAGCACGTATATGTGGTATGTGTGAGACTGCCTGTGGGTGTCTGGACTAGAGTGGGATTGAGTGTGAATGCTTGAGGTGATTGTTTGAAGTAGTCGGTGAGATAGAGAGAGAGAATAGTGACTGAGTGGGTGAGGAAGACAGCTGGTGAATTGGAAGTGACCAATCACTGGTGTGAGTCCAAAGGGTGGATTGTGGAGATTCACTGCCCAGAGCTTGATCACCAAGGCATTTTACCAGTTCCCACCTTTGGAGATCTTTCCTCAACCACTATAGTAAGGGTGGGCTCCCTGGACTGTTCCCGCAGGTGCATTTACCACAAAAGAAGCATTCCTCTATTCTGTGGTGAATATCACCCTCCTCCCTCTCCCTTCCTGTTCTGGACGTGGGTCTCTCTCTTCTACGCTGAGAGTGCCTGGAAGGTGGGTACCACAGTGGCTGCCTGAGGCGCAGTCCATGTCCGAATAACTGAAGCTATATTGAATAAAGAAAAATCTCTCTCAATCTCTCTCTCTCCCTCTCCCTCCTCTAATAAATCTTCCACCATCCCTGATTACATTGATATTATAGAACTAGGATATAGGTATATTGATAAGGATATTTAAGAATATAGTTTAAATGAGTGTAGGGATAGGATTTTTAATTGTATAGTGAAGTAGTGTGAATTACTTACCTGTTTACTTGCTCACATGTTTGTTATTGTTGGTTATAAAAATAAACCATTTAATTTATGAACTCCAACTAGCTTCAAGAATCAAGGACAACAAGAAGTCCTTTTTCAGATATGTGGGGAGCCGGAGGAAAAGCAAGGGCAACGTTGGACCCCTGCTAAACCAGATGGGGCAACTGACAACTGACGCCCAGGAAAAAGCCAACCTATTAAATAGGTACTTTGCGTCAGTCTTTCATCAGTCCCATGGGACGCCCATGCCTGCTATGGGATAGGGAGATCCGGGTGTTGAGGATCCCCTACCCTCCATAAATGCTGACCTCGTGAAGGAACACCTTGAGAAGCTGGATACCTTCAAGTCAGCTGGCCCTGACAATCTGCACCCCAGGGTACTCAAGGAGCTGGTGAGCGTCATAGCCCAGCCCCTGGCACGGATATTTGAAAACTCCTGGCGCTCTGGTGTAGTGCCCGAAGACTGGAAGAAGGCCAATGTGGTGCCGATCTTCAAGAAAGGGAGGAGAGTGGATCCGGCTAACTACAGGCCCATTAGCCTGACTTCTATCCTGGGGAAGATCTTAGAAAAGTTTATTAAGGAGGCCATCCTTGAGGGACTGGCCCAGGCTAACATCCTAAGGGATAGCCAGCACAGGTTTGTTGTGGGTAGGTCTTGTTTGACCAATCTCATTTCCTTGTATGACCAGGTGACCTATCACCTGGACAAGGGAGAAGAGATTGATGTCATATATCTTGACTTCAAAAAAGCTTTTTCATCTGGTATGCCATGATCACCTCTTGGCCAAACTGCCCAGTTGTGGCCTTGGCTCCACCACGATCTGCTGGCTGGGAAATTGGCTTCGTGGTCAGACCCAGAGGGTTGTAATTGATAGCAGTCACTCATCATGGTGCCCTGTGCTCAGTGGGGTCCCTCAAGGCTCTATCCTTGGACCCATACTGTTCAACATCTTCATTAATGATGTGGACATTGGAGTCAGGAGTGGACTGGCCAAGTTCGCCGATGACACCAAACTTTGGGGCAAAGCATCAACGCCAGAAGATAGGCGAGTGATCCAGACTGACCTGGACAAGCTCAGCAAATGGGCAGACAAGAACCTCATGGTGTTTAACACTGAAAAATGCAAGGTTCTCCACCTTGGGAGGAAAAACCTGCAGCATCCTTATAGGCTCGGCAGTGCTATGTTGGTTAGCACTACAGAAGAAAGGGACTTGGGGGTCATCATTGACCACAAGATGAACATGATCCTCCAATGCGAAGCTGCGGCTAGTAAAGCTACCAAAATGCTGGCTTGCATCCATAGATGCTTCTCGAGCAAATCCCGGGACGTCATTCTTCCCTTGTACTCGACCTTGGTGAGGCCGCAGCTGGAGTACTGCGTCCAGTTTTGGGCTCCACAATTCAAAAAGGATGTGGAGAAGCTTGACAGAGTCCAGAGGAGAGCCATGCGCATGATCAGAGGTCAGGAAAACAGGTCTTACGATGACAGGCTGAGAGCCATGGGACTCTTTAGCCTGGAAAAGCGTAGGCTCAGGGGTGATCTGATGGCCACCTATAAGTTTATCAGGAGTGACCACCAGGATCTGGGGGAACGTTTGTTCACCAGAGCGCCCCAAGGGATGACCAGGTCGAACAGTCACAAACTCCTGCAAGACCGTTTCAGGCTGGACATGAGGAAGAATTTCTTTACTGTCCGAGCCCCCAAGGTCTGGAACAGTCTGCCAGCGGAGGTGGTTCAAGCACCTACATTGAACACCTTCAAGAGTAAATTGGATGCTTATCTTGCTGGGATCCTATGACCCCAGCTGACTTCCTGCCCTTTGGGCAGAGTGCTGGACCCGATGATCTCCCGAGGTCCCTTCCAGCCCTGATGTCTATGAAATCTATGATATTTGTGACAGTTAAATATATGAATGAGTGATTTTAGTCAGACTCTGATCCATTGCCAGGCTAATTGGGTGGTGATAGAGACATCCTGATTGGTTTGTCAATCAGATTGGGGGCAAAAACCGGCCCCCATTGTCCTGGACTTGAGGGACTGCTGCTAATTAAGCACTGGTAATTAGGTGTCAGTTAGGTCTGAGGTCAACAGCCTCTGGGTCATATCTGAAGGCCACTGGGCTCAGCTCCCTCCAAGCTGGAGAGCAGGAGATAGATTAGCTCTGCCTGGGATAGAGGTATTCCGGAGTGCTTTACCCTGGAATAGATGATCTAAAGGTGTGGTGAGAATGGGGTATAGGGAAAGAGGACCCCATACCAGTCCCAGTGAGTAATCTGAGGTGCTCCTTTCCCAGGGAAACAACTCCTGAATTAAAAATAAGAAACACCAAAGTCATGGTGGGCAAAAAGACTTCATCATGGAGGGGCTGAAGGAGACAACCATAGCACCTCCTTAGCTCATTTACACATGGGGAAGACATCAACTCGCCAAGGGCTGAGACCTTATAGCACCTATCATCAACAGCAGGCAAGGCAAACAATTTTATATCTACTAGTTTGAGAGCTGTCACAGAGGGAAGGTATGTCTGGGCAGTACACGAGCTTTACCCTGAGGTTCTTTCTCAAATGTTAGATGTCAGCAGCCTGAAAGTTGAGGGCTAAGGATCACCCCCCACCCCCCCAGTGAGGAGACTGAGACATGGTGGTGTGCCCTCTGTCCATAGTGGCCTCAGGTTCCACCATCAGGGACACTTTTCTGCTCTGAAATATGTCCTTTTGTATCCTTTCCTCCTCTGATGACTCTTCCTTTCCAGGGAATGTTGATCGGTTTCCCTGTGGTCATCATATTGTTCATGTTCTGTCCTGTCAGCATATTCCTTTGTTTCACAAACCCATCACATGCACACATCTTAATTTGGTTATTTACTAGTCTCCTAATTTGGCCCGTTCAATTAAACCAGAAATCCCAGGGACTCCGCAATTGGGCACTGTAACCTAATGCCACCGTATCTCATGTTATGGAGCAGTGTGGTATATGTCTTCAGTTTCCCAACCTGTTTATACTCGCTTG
The DNA here is from genome assembly GCF_052110815.1 of Crocodylus siamensis. Lineage (NCBI taxonomy): Eukaryota > Metazoa > Chordata > Crocodylia > Crocodylidae > Crocodylus > Crocodylus siamensis. The sequence continues at coordinate 216,506,155 of NC_143397.1, forward strand.
TCTGTTGACCTCAGACATGGTGTCTGCTAGTTCTGGACACAGTGGGCCTTGAAGGAAACTTTGTCACAAACAGGCTTTTAGAAAGCAATTAACCCTTCCCATTGCCCAGTGTTCTAATGCAATATCTACTTTACCTTACCTACAAGCCAATTTCTGACAGCAAACCTCTAAATATCATTTTCTAGCCATCAGAGGCAACTAGCTAGGCAGAGGCCTAATGTGTCTGCACCACTTACCAGCTATTTATGGCTATCCTTGACCAGAAGTGGCAAAGCTAATGGAAAATTCAACAAAGTTTGAGAATTTCCTTGACAGATGATGCCCCCAACATCGCATTAATGCTGGCAAACAGTTTAACCTGTTCCTGGTGACACTGGTTGTTGAGAGAACACTGGGTATGGACAGGCATTCATTGGTAGCCTTGGCAAAAATATCCTGTTACTACAAAAATACAGCATTTCCCTGATTGAAGAATCCCAAAGTTGCCTCAAAGGTGAGCACTCGAGCCAGGGCACAATAAGGAGCTGCCCCCTCTCCCCATCTCCAAGGGAGCCTCAACACTGACAGCCTGCCCTCTCCCCACCCAGGAAAGGGGGCAGGCTCTCAAAGATAAACCAGCAGCAGCTGAAAATCAGTAACTTTTCAACCTCTAGAGAACCTCTAGAGCTTTGTAGCAGCACAGGAAATTCCCATCACCCTAACCCTAACCCTACAAACAGCAAGAATGGCTGTTTGTTTGATCTTTGGGGTGCTTCAAGGGGATATATACCTCTAGCCCATCCATGGCCTTTGTATACCAGAGTTGCTAAATTATGTCTCTAGTAGAATGCCTTTTACTCAGGTCATTTTTCTTCTATGATATCAGACACAGCTGGCCAGAGAGCATCGGGCCCCTGGATTGGCCTTAAATAAAGCACTGATTGAAATCCCTTTGCAGTTAGTGGAAAGTACTCAAGTTGAGTATGCAGTCCATAGCCACTCTAAAACTGTTAAAGTCAACCTTCACTTACAAATCATCACTTATTGTAGTGACTTATCAGTCACTTGGCTGGCATGTGTAGACACATTGCTATTACAGTCTAGTCAACATCCCCCTACTATATGACAGTCATTTCAGAGTACAAAGCAATCCCATCACACTTATTTTATATTGACGGTTGTGCGAATCCACTGTCACATCATAGATATTTCCTTGTCATAACTTAACTACATTTTAGTCATATGATAGTTACTATTTTTTAGAACGCTTTGAATCTGCTACATGGAGAAATTTGGGTGCTAATCTGGTAATAGCACTTGCTGCTGAGTTACCATTTACCTTTACTGGTGAGAAAAACAGTTTGCAATGATGACATATGAAGATCTTTGGATTTCCATCAACAAGTCTTTGGTCTTTTCCCAGCAGTCTTTCAATTCTTTTTAAAGATTGCATTAAAGTAGGACCTAATTATATTTACACAATCAGACCCATATTGTGCATATACATCTCATTCCTGCCATTCAAATGTCTGCTGTAATTCCACAGATAGATGAGATTTGTCTTATTCTTATTAAAGCTGTGTGAATAATTTAGGACATAGTAGGCAAATTTTGTTTCTTTCTGTTTGCACATTGTCTGTCTACAGCAAGTGATCTTCTCAAATGTATTCAGCATAAAAATTCTCTGTATAACTCTTTTCAACTAAGTCATAAGTCATACACTGTGAGTATCCAGTAATCGATATTTGAGTTGTTTTGTCTAGATATGTATATCACATGGTACATCTTTATTCTGTGTCTGATGAATAAGAAATTTAGTGGATGGACATTAAGTGCCACAAATTGTTAGAGTTCCATTGACTGCAATAGAGTTGCATCCATTTAAACCCCCTGAGGACTGATCTTCAGTTTCTGATGCAAATCATGCTCATGCTCTGAATAGTTTCAAGAACAGCCATTTTTAAATGTGCCTTTTTAAATTATTATCATTCCAGTAAACTAGTTCACTACAATGTTTGCAGGAAAAGAACAGAAGAGGAATATAGTATAATCTAAGAGAATTAGTTTTAAAAAGGTAAAATCCTGGATTTGTTGAAGCCTATACTCCAGAGTTAAACTTCTAGCGTTGGGCTTCAGTGTCAATATGCTGTATATTGCACATGGGAGGAAAATGTGTTGAAAGAATCTGTGTTTCTTGTCTGTCACTTACACCCTTTTATGTTAAAGAGCAAAATCAGGAATATATGGTGGATCTAATATAGATGGGACACCTTTCTACTTACTTTCACTCTCCATAGCTATAGTAGTAATACTTTCAAAAACAAATGAGCCTTTTTATACCTACTTTTATTTGTCTAGCACTCAAATTGAAAAGAAAGTCTATAAAATAGTTGCACTCTGTAACTTGCGATATTAAATCCAACCACCAAAATAATGAGCAAATAGCTTTCTGTTAAAAATAGATCTGGCTGTAACCTTCATTAAAGGAGTTAAATACATTCCATCACAATGGCACACTCCAAGATAAACACAGTTTATTATCTGAAATTATTTTCTGGGTAATAAAAATTGAAGTACAATGCTTAGTGTCATATATTGATTAAGGTAATAGAAGTGTGGGATGCTACCAAAAGGTTTTTTTATTCTTGAACAGTGACTGTGATTAATTTCAAGCAATTATTTTCCAGCACACTCTTTTTCTGGATATTTTTAAATAAGACATAGATCTATGTTATACCATTTTATTAAAAAAAGAATTAAAATAATTAAATATGGTAAAATATTTTAAATCAATAAATATTCCTTGTTGATATATTATCTCTGAGTGGTTTCCTTTATTCATAAAAACATGCAGAATAAGGAGTCTGTAATCAAAATTCTATCCATGTTTCCATTTGTCCAGTATTACATGGTTTGTCTAAGTAATGCATTTGCTATATGCTGTTCATTAAAATGTTCAACTGCACAAAGTCCAACTACAGCACGTACCAGCTATAATGGTGAGTGAATAAAGCATAAATAACCCTAGTGACTGTGAATAATAAGCCTGTAAAGACCAAGAGAGTCTCTGCAGTGAGTTCAAACTAATGAGTCAACTAGTAAGAGACTTAACCCGAAGTTGAAATGGGCTGTATGTAGGGCACCGTTTCATTTCAACTTCTGTTTCACCATTTCAAAGGGACAGTGTTTCATTTCACTGTTTTGAAACACTGTTCCATTTTGCTTAGTTGAAACTGTTCTGCTGTTTTGATGCTGTTTCAATGCGTTTTGACATTTTGCCCATAGACTATAATGGGGAAACACAAAACTGCCTATAACTTTGTCTTTTCTTGCCTGATTTGGATGCAAATTGCAGGGATGGTAGCCCCCTTTGAGAGCATGAAGTCTGCTGTGTTTCAAGGAGACAGGTGCAAGGGTTTTTGTGAAACTACACCTCAAATTGTTCAAAACAAAACTAGTATCACTTGCCGGCAGCAGCAGAATGCTGTCATCCCACATGCAGATCTTCCTGGAGCGCAGCGTGGGCTGTGCCAGGAAGACTCAGGTGCTGGCACTGGCCCCAGCCAGCAGCAGCAGCACGATGCATGCTCCACAACTGGTGAGTGTGGACCTTTAAAAAAAAAAGCCCCGCACTCACCGGCTCTGGCAGTGGTAATTGGGACCTCTTGGCGCTCGTGGAAGAGCCCCCTCATGCAGCACAGGGCAGTGAGGATCACCCCCCACCACCTAACACCCATGTGGCAGCTACACCATTGCATGGATGCAGCATGGCTCAGCAGGGCACTGTGCACTGTCCTGGAGCTGGGGTGTATCCACCTGTCAGCCAGAGCTCCTGGTTTGATTCCCCAGCTATCTGATCATTCCCCCAGCTCTTCCTGGGTGAAGCGGTCCCCGGATCTGTGTGCAGGGTTTCACCAGGCTGCTGCTGCTGGCTGGGCAAATAGCCCAGAGCCGCCACCATCCCCAGCTGTCAGTGGCAGCCTGCTGTCATCCCAGTCTTGGGCTATGGGCTGAGGAGGGAGAGGAGGATCCACGCGGTGAACCAAAGACTGTGGCGCTGGTGTTATCGGGAAGGCTTTGGCTTCCATGACCACAGCCCACTCTATGGAGAGAGAGGCAGCGAGCTGCTGGGAAGAGATGGCCTCCACCTCTCTCCCCTAGGGAGGAGGCTCTTCTCAGCCAGGCTGGCTGACCTGCTCCACCGGGCTTTAAACTAAGCCCGCTGGGGGATGGGGGGACTACTTCCCCTGCTGGCCTGCTGAACGGCCCTTGCAAAGCCAGCGGACCAAGGCACTTAAGGGGGCACTTAAGGGAGCTCACCCCTGCCCCAGCCCTGGCACAATCTGTGGGCAAGGCAAGAGCCCCCAAGGGCACACTTGCCTGCCTGTACACTAATGCCAGGAGCCTGGGCAACAAGCAGAACGAGCTCGTCCTCCTGCTCAGTGCAAAGAAATATGATGTCATTGGGATAACGGAGACCTGGTGGGACTCCACCCATGACTGGACCACGGGGATAGAGGGCTATACCCTATACAGGAGGGATCGTGTTGACAAAAGGGGCGGGGGTGTAGCTCTCAATGTGAAGGAAAGCTACATGTCCCTGCAAGCTGATGTTGGCGACCGGCATGGACAGCTAGAGACCCTCTGGGTAAAAATTCGTGGGGAATTCGGCACAGGGGACACAATGGTGGGAGTCTACTACAGACCTCCCACTCAAAGTCCTGAGCTTGAGCTTAATTTCCATCCATTTAAAATCATAGTTAACTAAAAAGACATACACGATTTATTCCAATGTTCGCCCGGGAACTGACTGAGGCCGCTTGCTCCAGGACCTTGGTTGTCATGGGTGACTTCAATTACCCGGACATCTCGTGAGAAGATCACTCAGCTAAACCTGAGTGGGCGCAAAGCTTTCTCTCGTGCATGGATGACCTCTACCTGACCCAAGAAGTCTATGGGCCAACGAGAGGCAAAGCGCTGCTTGACCTGGTACTGGCTACAGGGGATGACCTAATCGGTGACCTAGTGATTGATGGGAAGTTGGGTGACAGCGACCACAAGCTGATCACCTTCACCATCCGCCGTAAAGCTGGCAAGTCAGTCAGCAACACAGAAGTCCTTGACTTCAGAAAAGCCGACTTTGACAAGCTCAAGAGGCTAGTCGGTCAGGCCCTCAGGGACCATGACACCAGGGAGATGGGAGTTCAAGAAGAGTGGTTGCTTCTCAAGGAAGCGATCCTCATTGCACAAGCTAAATCTATTCCAACACGGAGGAAAGGCAGCAAGAAGGCACAGCAGTCCCCCTGGCTCTCCAGGGACCTAGCGGACCTACTGTGGCTAAACAGGAAAGCCTACAAAGGATGGAGGACGGGATTCACCTCCAAGGAGGATTACTCTGCGCTGGTCCGGTCCTGCAGGGAGCAAACCAGGAAAGCCAAGGCTGCAACTGAACTCCAACTAGCTTCAGGCATCAAGGACAACAAAAAGTCCTTTTTCAGATATGTGGGGAGCCGGAGGAAAAGCAAGGGCAATGTTGGACCCCTGCTAAACCAGATGGGGCAACTGACAACTGACGCCCAGGAAAAAGCCAACCTATTAAATAGGTACTTTGCGTCAGTCTTTCATCAGTCACACGGGATGCCCATGCCTGCTATGGGACAGGGAAATCTGGGTGAGGGGAATCCCCTACCCTCCATCAATGCTGACCTCGTGAAGGAACACCTTGAGAAGCTGGATACCTTCAAGTCAGCTGGCCCTGACAACCTGCACCCCAGGGTACTCAAGGAGCTGGCGAGCGTCATAACCCAGCCCCTGGCACGGATCTTTGAAAACTCCTGGCGCTCTGGTGTAGTGCCCGAAGACTGGAAGAAGGCCAATGTGGTGCCGATCTTCAAGAAAGGGAGGAGAGTGGATCTGGCTAACTACAGGCCCATTAGCCTGACTTCTATCCTGGGGAAGATCTTAGAAAAGTTTATTAAGGAGGCCATCCTTGAGGGACTGGCCCAGGCTAACATTCTAAGGGACAGCCAGCACAGGTTTGTTGTGGGTAGGTCTTGTTTGACCAATCTCATTTCCTTCTATGACCAGGTGACCTATCACCTGGACAAGGGAGAAGAGATTGATGTCATATATCTTGACTTCAAAAAAGCTTTTTCATCTGGTATGCCATGATCACCTCTTGGCCAAACTGCCCAGTTGTGGCCTTGGCTCCACCACGATCTGCTGGCTGGGAAATTGGCTTCGTGGTCGGACCCAGAGGGTTGTGATTGATGGCAGTCACTCATCATGGTGCCCTGTAACCAGTGGGGTCCCTCAAGGCTCAGTCCTGGGACCCATACTGTTCAACATCTTCATTAACGATGTGGACATTGGAGTCAGGAGTGGACTGGCCAAGTTCGCCGATGACACCAAACTTTGGGGCAAAGCATCAATGCCAGAAGATAGGCGGGTGATCCAGGCTGACCTGGACAAGCTCAGCAAATGGGCAGATGAGAACCTCATGGTGTTTAACACCGAAAAATGCAAGGTTCTCCACCTTGGGAGGAAAAACCTGCAGCACCCTTATAGGCTCGGCAGTGCTACGTTGGTTAGCACTACAGAAGAAAGAGACTTGGGGGTCATCATTGACCACAAGATGAACATGAGCCTCCAATGCGATGCTGCGGCTAGTAAAGCGACCAAAATGCTGGCATGCATCCATAGATGCTTCTCGAGCAAATCCCGGGACGTCATTCTCCCCTTGTACTCGGCCTTGGTGAGGCCGTCACTGGAGTACTGCGTCCAGTTTTGGGCTCCACAATTCAAAAAGGATGTGGAGAAGCTTGAGAGAGTCCAGAGGAGAGCCATGCGCATGATCAGAGGTCAGGAAAACAGGTCTTACGATGACAGGCTGAGAGCCATGGGACTCTTTAGCCTGGAAAAGCGCAGGCTCAGGGGTGATCTGATGGCCACCTATAAGTTTATCAGGAGTGACCACCAGGATCTGGGGGAACGTCTGTTCACCAGAGCGCCCCAAAGGATGACGAGGTCGAACGGTCACAAACTCCTGCAAGACCGTTTCAGGCTGGACATAAGGAAGAATTTCTTTACTGTCCGAGCCCCCAAGGTCTGGAACAGTCTGCCAGCGGAGGTGGTTCAAGCACCTTCAAGAGTAAATTGGATGCTTATCTTGCTGGGATCCTATGACCCCAGCTGACTTCCTGCCCTTTGGGCAGGGTGCTGGACTCGATGATCTCCCGAGGTCCCTTCCAGCCCTAATGTCTATGAAATCTATGAAACATCATCCAGGGGCCTGTGCCCCGCCCCACCCTCAAGGAAGACCTAGGAGAAGTGATCAGAGAGCTGGGGGAAAGATTAGAGAGCTGGGGAATTGAATGGAGAACTGGTGGAATGTTCAGGGACCTGAACATTCCCCCAGCCCCTGGCTTGATTCCCCAGCCTGCGTTTGATTCCCTAGCTCTCCAGTCATTCCACCAGCTCTCCCTGGGGGGCATGGGCCCCGGTCTGTGCATCAGGTTTCAGCAGGCTGCTGCTGCAGGCTGGGGCCAGTGGAAACATCTCAGTCTTTCCTGCTGTCGATGCAGGTTTTGCCAAGCAGCTGCCGCTGGCCTCAACCTGCAGCAGCAGCCTGCTGAAACCCTGCATGCAGATCAGGGGCCCATACCTCCTGGGAAGAGATGGGGAAACGATCAGAGAGCTGGGGAATCGAACCAGTCAATATCAAAGCAGTCCTTCTCCCTTCTTTCCCCCTCTCCCCACTCCCTTTCCTTAGTTTCTGTGTAGCTACAAGCAAGCTTGGCTTGAAATGTTTCAAAACATTTTAAGCGCCCTCATTTTGTTTCGAAGCTGTTTCAAAGCCTTTTGTTTGGTTTTGATTTTACCATTTCAAGCTCAAAACACATCAAAACAGCTTTGAAATGAAACACCTGTTGAAATTTCACACAGACCTAGCAGTATTCGTGTTGTAAATGAAGCATCCAGCGCCAGTTCAATTTAGTTTTGTTTGTTTAATTTCCATCCATTTAAAATCATTGTTAACTAAAAAGACATACACGATTTATTCCAATGGACAGCTAAAAGATATCAATGATGACCAGATGTTTCAAGGTATTTAAGTGCATAAAGATGTAGTTAGGATTTACTTCTAAGCAACTTAGGTGCCTAACATAATAAAATGGAAGTTTTGAAAATCCTATTAGGTACATATCTGCACCTTTCAGGATCCTGAATACTTTTGAAAATCTAGCCCTAGGAATTTTTCCTGCATATGGACTACAGACTACACAGTATAATGTCAAAGCTTTATGAAAATTAATCCCATCACGACTTTATACTTCACACAAATTTACACATGCCCATGTACAAAATGAGCACAATGTAAGTAACTAACCCAGAGAAATGGGCATGCTTGTTGAGGAAAGGAAGTCTTCCATCTTAATTTACTGGCAGACCACACAATCCCTGTGCTATGACTGTAGTACAAGCTGAAGTAGTAAATTTGATCCCTAAACATCATGCATTTCAGACTTTGGGCCAGTCCCTCTATGGGCAGCAGTATCAACCATCTTCTAGCCCAGCCCCAGATTCTGTAATAAATGGCTGTGAAGGAAGGTTGTTCAGAACAGTTCTAAGATCAACAGTAGGTGAAGGATTTCTCATAACAACTTCTCTACAACTTGGCCTCACAGCACAGCAAAACCATATAATTTGTATTCCATTTGAACCATTTTTCATGTGCTGAAAGAGAGAATCACTATTGACTCACTGTAATAAACATAAGCTAGTCTGTCACAAAGACTTATGTAAAAATGTTTTTATTTTAAATCAATCATAAATACTATTTCTCTCTCCTCACACATTTTGGATATAACTTTTACCTAGATATTTTATTTAATAGAAATAAGTCCTCTGTGCTGTCACTTGCATACTGTCATTTCAAATAGAGAAGATATATTCAGCATCTAGTCTTCCTAGGATGATAGAGAATCTCATGGGTTTTCTTTTTCTTGGAGAAGGGGGGTGTCGTTTGTTTTTTTAATATATAAATGTCCATTTTAAAACCAACGCTCCTGGAATTGTTATAAATAAGGTATAGGACCTAAGCTATCTTAAAAATATGGAGAACATACATCCCTACTCCAACACTTTCCATTAAATAATAATATTTAGGAAAGATTCTGCATGCTAGATAATTCCTCTGCAAGCCATAGAACAAATGATGCACAACTGAAGGTAACAGTTATGACTCATGGCAAAAGTCTAAACTGCAGAAGAAAAACCTGAGAATTGAGTCATCTGTACTGATAGCAATAATCAGGAAAGCCTCAGCACACGTTACAGCCCTTCTTAATTAGAATACCAATTTTCCTATGAAATTATGACATCTTGGAGTAGGAACTTGTGATAACTCATGAATGAATGTCAGGATTTCACCAGGGCGGGTGATCCTATAAACTGTTTGCCATAGCTTTGGGCTTGAATTCATAGATTATAAAGGGATGGAAGGGACCTCGCAAGATCATCGGGTCCAACCCCCCTGCACTAGGCAGGAAAGACAACTGGGATCAATTAGAATCAACTGGAACAACTGGGTTTGCATAGTTCAGGTTACCTCAGAGAAGTGACCATCTAGTCTTGTCCAAGATAGGTGATTGCATCACTTCTGGAGGGAGTTTATTCCATAGAATGGACACCCCAATGTGAAGAAGTTTTTCCTAGTGTTAAACCTGAAGCAGACTTCCATTTGTGGCCATTACTCCTGGCTTTCCCCAAGGGTGCCCTGGTAAACAGTTGTTTGCCAAGCCCTGGATGCATTCCCCCGATATAGTGGTAAGCTGCCACCATGTCCCCTATCAGCATTCTCTTTTTTAGGCTGAAGAGACCAAAGTCCCTCAGCCTTTCCTTGTATGGCTTGCCTTGCAGGTCTCTGATCATACGGGTGGCTCTTCTCTGGACTCTTTCCAGCTTTTCCACATCCTTGTTGAAGTGTGGCACCCAGAACTGGATGCAGTACTCCAGTTGCAGGCTCACCAATGCAGAGTAAAGCAGAATAATCACTTCCTTGGTTTTCTTTGAGATGCATCGGTTGATGCATGCCAGAGTATTGTTTGCCCTGCTGGCTACAGCATTGCACTGATGGCTCATGTTTATACTATCATCTATTCTTATCCCTGGGTCCCTTTCAGTCGTGGTGCTAGTCAGTTTGGCACCACTGAGTCTGTATGCATGTTGGGAATTGTTTGTCCACAGATAGAGCACTTTATACTTCTCAATGTTGAACTTCATCTGGTTCTGATCCACCCAACTTGCCAGCCTGTCTAGGTCTGCTTGTATCTGAAGCCTATTTTCAAGCATGATCACACTCCCCCATAACTTGGTGTCATCCATGAACTTGGCCAATGAGCTCTTTACCCCTGCATCCAAATCATTTATAAAGTTGTTGAAAAGCACTGGACCAAGCACAGACCCCTGAGAGACACCACTGGTCACTTCTTGCCAGGACAACACAGATCTGTTCATTAGAACTCTCTGGGTCCTACCCCACAGCCAGCTTCCTACCCACCTAACTGTCAAGCAGTTAAGCCCGCAATCCTCCAATTTTCCTGTGAGGACATCACAGGATACCAAATCAAAGGCCTTTTGGAAGTCTAGTTATACAATGTCAACCTCCTCTCTCTTATCCAAGTGGCAAGTTACCTGGTCATAGAAGAAGATGAGATTGCAAAGACAAGACCTCCCTGCAACAAAGCCATGCTGGCTGTCATTCAAAATCCTACCTTCTGCAAGTATCACACACAGATTCCTTGATGAATTTTTCCAGGATTTTCCCTGGGATAGAAGTTAGGCTAATTGGCCTACAGAGGCCCAGGTCCTCTCTCCTCCCCTTCTTCAAGATGAGCACAACATTGGCCCTCTTCTAGTCCATGGGGACCACCTCTGAGCACCATGAGTTCCGCAAGAGTTTTGCCAGAGTTCCCATGAAGACTTCAGCCTGCTCCTTCCGCACTCTTAGATGAAGTTAATGAAGTCTTGATGATTTATAAATATCTAAATTTTCTAACTGATCATGTACTAGCTCAATGTCAAGGTGGTCATTCCCACCATGCCCATTCTGAACCTTATCTAGTCCGGTGAAATACTGAAGCAAAGTAGTAATTTCAGGAGTTCAGTTTTCTCCTGAGTGTCAGTAACCAGCTGTTCTGAGTTGTTAAGCAATGGCCCCACACCTCCATTTGTTTTCCTCCTGCTCCCTACATATGTAAAGAAGGACTTCTTATTGTCTTTGATTTCTGTTGCTAATTTGAATTCAGTCACCACCTTAGCCTTTCTAATCTACTTCCTACAAGTGTGGGCTATTGTTATATAGTCCTCCTTGGGGACTACTGAAGTTTCCATTGTTTGTGTGCCTCTTTCTTTTTTTTCAAGAGGACCATGATATCCCTATTAAGCCAAGAGGGCTCACCAACACTTCTGCTACTTTTCCTCCACATGGGAATGGACTTCTTTTGCACTTTGAGGATCATGTCCTTGAGGAACAACCACTCTTCATGCACTCCTTTCACCTTTTGTCCCTGGTCCTACAGCACTTCCCCTACTATTGCCCTAAGCCTGTTGAAATTCACTTTTCTGAAGTCCAAAACTTCAACCCTGCTAGCTGATTTGCATGCCTTGCGATGGACAGTGAATGTGATGGTTTCATGGTCTCTGTTGCCCAAGCTACTCTCTTTATTCAAGTTACTCACCAGATCATCTCCTTTGGCATAGACAATGTCTAGGAGTGAGTTACCTCTGGTTGGCCAGTGCACTTCCTGAGTCAGATATTGCTCTTCGATACAGGTTAGGAAGCATCTTAGCCATGTTTCTCCCAAGAGATGTCTGGGTAATTGAAGTCACCCATGATGACCATGTCCTGGGTGTGTACAGCTTCTGCCAGTTTCATAGATTTCATGGACATTAGGGCTGGAAGGGACCCTGGAGGATCATCGAGTCCAGCCCCCTGCCCCAAGCACAGGAAGTCAGCTAGGGTAAAATATTCCCAGAAAGAGGAGAAGAGCCTGACTGTAGCAATCATATTATCCTGCTTGTGGGCCCTGATGGCACGAAGTCTGTCTACCTGGGCCTGGAGCTCATTCACCTGGGACTCGAGGGACCTCGCTAAGGAGCATACACCGCAGGTGGGGGTGACCTTGCTCCCATTCCCAGTTGCTGGCAGCTGTACCAGGCAGCCCCCACAGCCCAGTGCCAGGGGCTCTGTCTGGGTGGAGGCCAGAACCCTAGGCTCCATCTGGGTGGAGGCCTCAGTGGTACAAAGGAAGGGAGCACCAGTTAGGGCTGAGATGGGAAGCCATGGTATATGATCTATGACTCGATGATCTATTGAGGTCCCTTCCGACCCTAGCATCTATGAATCTATGAATCTATGATGCATCCCCACCATTGTATAGTAATAGGCTATGCTACTACCAATGAACTGGCCTAGGAACTGGCCTGCGAACTGCCTGCAAACTGTTTCTCCTGTTTGCAGTCCCTGTTCACTGGCTCCCTGATCACAGGTCACAGGAATTCTAGAAAGTAAATTCCAAATTCTGCTGCATACTGTGGTGACTCATCATGTATTTAATGCTTTGTTACTTTTAAATATCCAGAAGAAGCTCGCAAGTATCAAGCTACAAATGAACTGAAGCAAGTAGTACTTGACTCTTATTTTTTCTGTTACTTATTTAGACCCAGATAGCAGCCATAATCAGAGCTCCATTGTTCCAGACACTGTTCAGATACAATAATAAGAGACATGCTTTTTCTCCACGTTGCTAAGACAAGAGACAACAAAGATTTGGGGTGAAAAATACGGCAAAGAGGAAAAAAAGCAATAAAAAAGTATATAGGTTTGCATAGTTCAGGTAGTCTGTAATTTGGTTCTTAATAATTCCAAGTCATTTTAATTTTTGTTGCTGTTGGGAGTATTTTAATAAATAAAGTCAAATATTCTCAACTGATTCACAGTAAAATCAGCAACAGTTTATGATTTCCTGTAGGACTCACTAATGCAATGATACTTAAGGAGAGATCTGAAGAATGGGGGGTGACATTATGGTTTATTTTCAATACAGTGTTTCCTGGACAAGAGACAGCATGAAAGGGAGCCTAGAAGACAAGCAGAAGGCAAGCCTAGAAGACAGGTAGTGGACAAAGGGACAGATGAAGCTAGTATTGCCAGTGAAAAAGTTCGGGTGACGTATGAAAAGAGACAAAAAGACAAAACCAAACAGTCAGTGAGGGGCAGAGCTGAGAAAGGTCTTTTAAGGAAAGGGCAATAAATTAGAACTTGAGGCACCGATGTCAGATAACTCGATGAGGAGTTTCAAAGATGTGGTGTGGGGTAAACAGTAAATGAAAAACAGTTTTGACCATTGCTAAATCTAAGCCACACTTTCTGAATAGAAGGGAAATATGTCTTGGTACTGTATGGACAACACAGTAGAGGTGTCTGACATACTTACTTTGAAACTGGATTTTACTACCTTAGCGTGTATTTGTTTGGTATCTGGCTAAAATTTTAATTCTAACAATGTCTAATAAGGTTTTCTATGACTGGAAAATTCTAAGGCATTTTTTCTCACCAGAATGTGGACTCTGAAAGAACACTGTTAGATGAGGAAGTTGCTGGACACAATTTTAGAAGCAATGCTTCTACCAAAGAGCTTTACAGATAAGCGAATTTGTAGTATAGGGTGTCAACACCTGGACAGAACTGAGAGCAACAAGAAAACACTTAAAGGGCACCCAGCATGCTTCACATTGGGCATTTTACCAAGTACTGGAAAAACCCTGGGCACTCTACCAAGTACTAGAAAAAAATAACTGAATTTGCTTTGATAATCTTCTGTCAAGCCCTTGAAAAACTTGGAACCAAAAAAGCACCACTTTTCAACTGGTGCAAACACAAGACCAGATCAGAAAGCCTTTGCTCACAATGAAATTAGTGTGATTTCTTATATAAATAACTGCTCGATATTCTGAGTATAGGGCTTGCAAGTTATCCCAGTATGTTTATTTTTGTTTAGATACACAGCAAAAAGCCAAGAGCCTTGTCCAGAAATGGGCAGATCCAGGACTGGGGCAATGGGGGTGTGGCCACAACCCCACGCCAGAATCCGTGGGGTTGTCCAAACATGGACCATGTTTGGATAAGGCCCTTCTTGGCTTCATGCTGTATGTTCAAACAGAAATAAACATACGGAGATAGCTTGGGATGCAATGGCACAGTCACACCTCCTCTGCCTGGGTGCCATGTTTGCTGTGACCTCTGTGAGCTCACCCGCTGGTACGCATGGGATCTGTCCAGAGTCCCTGCTTTTCACTCTTCCCCTCCACTCTTCCCGTCCTTCCTTCCCTCCCCACCAAATTCTGTAGCAAGGGAAATGAAGGAATGAGCAGCAGCAGTACAGTCTCTGGAGCTTTGTGAAAGCAGGGGTTGAGCATCACACTAGCCACTTGTCCCATCCTTGTCCCTGTAGCTGCACCCCCTCTGCATCCACCCCAGTGTCCAAACACATTTGAACACAATTAAAGTAACACCTTAAAATCAGAAGTTGCTCTTCAGCCCATCCCCACTCCAAAACAGAAGAGCCAAACAAATGCCTGGTTTATGTGAAAATATGTGTTCTCATTGCACCTCTCTATCTTTGAAAGCATGTGGAGATAGGCAAGTTTTAAAGCATAGTTTGATGCCTAGCAAACCTGGAATGTCTCAGACTGAATGAGGGTAGGTTAATTGCAAAGTTGGGGCTTCCTGTGGAAATCACCCTGCTATAAGCCTAGTAGCTTTTTAAAAAGAGGGGTCTGCTTCTTAGGATCCTCTGCTAATTGTTCCCCTCCAAGAGACAGAACCCAGGTCTGTTTAGGACTTTAGGGGTCAATACCAACACCCACTGGAGGCCAATAGGCAGCTGATGCAGATCCCAGAGGCCTCACTGCTAACAAGTGAGTGAATAAATCCTGTACCAGCTTCTCTTTCTGAGAGAAACTAAAATGTAATCCCATGCACTGAAAAACACAGTGCATTAATAATCTGGTCCTCAAAATAAAACTGCATAAATCTCAGCAACAAAATCCACAAGTGAGAGAAATGGTCATAGCCAGCAACAGAAGTGCCTCTTTGACTTCAGTGGGTTCCAGATCAGACCCTGAGTGACTTATCTTGCTCTGTAAAAGTATGAGAGAGGAAAAGCTAGGCTTTAAATATTATTCTCAGGATTTTGAAATCCACCTGCTTGCTTAAATTATTTGGGCTTAAACCTGCAAGCTACAGACTGTTCACTGTCAAGAGCTTGAAATGTTTTTGTCTTATATCTGGTTAAGGAATGCTTCACTCTTATGATATACTATCCAATTGCCCGTCAAGAATGAGGGGGGCGAGGGGGCTGCGGTGGAGTGCTGCCACCTAATGCCCCATGCTGCCACTGTTTTGCCTCTTGCAGGGAGCGGGGTGGGCCGCCAAGGCCAGTGCTGCTGGCCTCCGCTCCCCCACCCCCTGTCTGGCCCCGGCACAGCTTGCAGGGAGTGGGGTGCGGGAGGCAAGACCAGTGCTGCTTGCCCCGGCTCCCCGACCAGTCCTTGGCCTAGCTTCAGAATCATGGCGGCGCTCCCCCATGCTTGGACCACTCTGATTGGCTGTTTCCATCAGCCAATCAGAGCATGCATAAAGTGTTACGGACAGATAGACAGACTTATGCTTTTATCATATTATAATATTACATTAATAATAATGTCAAATATCAAATTTTAAAATGAATTAATCTTATTGGCTCTTTTATCTGTCTCCTTAAAGAGTTGCCATGCAGTAGTCAAGTAAATATGAGACATGGAGTTTCCCAAGCCACTCATGCCCCTTCTTGTAAAGAAAACCTTTTTTTTCCATTAGAAGTGTCTAAAACTGATTCTCGGCAAGGGCTCTGGGACACGCTGGGGTGCTGCCAGATCTTCTGAAGTGTACCACAAGGTGTGAGGAAATAAGTGAGGTGTGAGGAGATAAACAGATAAGCTAAGGAGATAAATACAGTCTCAGGCTTGTCCCTGCTTGAATGATCCCTCACCCCCACTGCCTAGCCCCTCTGCAAGGAGGTAAGCACTGTAATAAATAAATTACTTTTTGAAATTGGGTGCCACTCAATTCACAAAAGTTATGGAGGGGTGCCTCGAATCCAGTGAGGGATTCCTTGAGTTTAAAAAGGTTGAAAACAAGTGGTCTAAAATAGATATCTATTGTTTATAAACCAAATAACCTCCCCACCATTCTCCAAGGGGATTTTAGAATCATCCAAAGCATGTCACTATTTTTCAGATATTTAATAAATCTGGTTGAATGATTTTCTGACACTTCCTGTACACACACACACACACACACACACACACACACAAGCAGCCTGTGTCCTCTATTTAAAAAAAAATGCTATATGGATTCAATTTTGAGTCAATAAAGGGTTGATTAATCTGACCCATGGTGTGTATAAACTCTGGCTTACTTCTAATGGTAATCATCTCCAGAGTGCAATACAGCTGTGTGCTTTCATTTCACACCAAGGGAGCAAGGACTTAAATCCCTAATGGAAAAGACATATAAACAGTTTTAGTCTCTGCAACCAACACAGTCCCCATGGTAGCATATTTGTGCATACAGCATGTGAACATGTAGTAAGGGAAGGGGATCGGGTTAAAAAATTATTAATTGCTGCAATGTGAAAGGTACAAGATGCAGGACAATAAAAACATGTAAGGGAGAAACCTCATTGGAGCAGAACAACTTTAATGGTCTCCGTATCTGTTTGTTAAGCATCTAAACTAGATGCAATCAGGTTGTTTAGCATATAATATCTATCATGCTCTGAATGACAGCATATGTATCGTGACATTATGAAACAGTTAGCTGTTATTTGCAGACTACTGATAGTCATAAACTCCTAACAGCTATATGTGTTCATTATCATTCCACCCTATCCATTAAGAGACACTATAAAATGCAATTTTACTCAGTACCTTATTTTAAACCATATAATCTTCCCAAGGCTGCACCAGTCATGAATATAGATATGTTAAACACAAGGTGTTTGTAGACCTCCTTTTTGTTTGGGAATTTTAATCCCATTTACTGTGAACTAGCCTTTAAAATGACAATTTTTCTTGCTGCATTTAGCTTAGCCCCCCCAAAAATAAATAAATAAAAAGATGCCAGATGTCATGAGGCCAATAAGCAGGTGGGCCGAAGCTTCTGTACCAATTCAAACTGGCACTGCATCAAACCTGGTGGGTATAACCTTTAATTCAGTGCCTCCCTGGCACCAGATCTAGTGCCATCTGCTTAACTTTGCTAAGCTGTGCTTGTTTCTGTGCAGGGACGTTGCCAACAATGCAAACTGTCTCCTACATGTGCAGGGAATCATCAGTGCAACTAGTTTTTCAAGACCCATATGGTGGCATCTGCAAATGTACCCTGTCAGCATCACTACTCGTACCACCCTTCATGTTTAAGAATGGAAGGAACAGAGCACCCGTCTGTAATTCACATAAAGCTTGAAAGGATATTTTCTTGCTTCTGGATTCTGTTTTTAAGTGTATCTCTGGAGCAGGGAAACATACAACTTCTAAAGACACAACCCTTTAACATCAAGTGAGGGAACGGGGAATTAGTCGTGGTGATGGCTGTGAAACAGACAAACTCTAGCTCCGCTGATTCCCCTTTAGGTCACTACTCCAGAGCCAGACCAGTGTAGTTATAGCCGAAAATTATTACCATCTGTTGGTGCTTTGATAATTTATATGATACGAGAGTCAGTGGTACCAGTAAATTTCCTAATTGCCACGTGTAAGATGTTAACACTATCTCAGCGTAGGTTAGGAGTGGAATGGTCAGACACACTAAACTGTTTTCCCACCCTTTGGTGGCCGGACCTTCAAAAAAGAGTTAAGAGAGACTGAAGCCTCCAGCACAAGTGTTGCAGGTGCATGTTCTGCAGACTAATAACATATACAATTGACAAACAAATTCACACAACTAAGCAGCAGAATTCCCAGAATGTAATAAGAAACCTATACAATGAATGAATGAACAGACCAGTTCATCTCATTATAAATACTGGGACCCATTTCAGTTTCCTTGGTCTCATTTCATCTTCGTTAAGCCATCCACAAGCCTTCTCCTGTGTGCAGGAAAGAACACAAGGCTTTGTCCCTGCCCCCCACTTCCTTCTCCTTCTACATCCCCTTTACAGTGACTTAAGCTCTCTCAGAAGAAGCTTCTCTCAGATCTTTGTTGGAGTGCACAGGTGAATTGTGCATGTATGGAGGTTACAAGGGACAGGTTCTGTGCACGTTCTCATCCCTCTATACTTCAGAAGTACAATCTGTTCATGACTAATTAGACCTTCTGGCATGTACTTCCCCTCCTATCAACAACTTCACAAAACAAGGCCCTGACACAGCTTTACCATTCATTATCAGAACACCTCTGTGCAGTCAGGAAAAATAGCTTGACCACAAAATGATCAGAAAAGGCTTCACTCACAAAATATCTGAATTATTTGCACCTAAATCCCCTTGTACAAAGCTGCTCTGAGTGTCTAGCAGATATTTCAGTAGACTGGTTATATGCAAACAGTTTACGGGGGAGAGGGGAAGGGTTTCCCCCACATTTCATTTCATGGAAAGTTTTTAGTGCTTAAAAATCAAGTTTTTTACAAAACTAAACTTGACCTAACAGTGTCTGTTTCAAACTCAGCAAATTTTTTTCTTAGTGCTCCCCAGCTCCTCTAACCCCAAAACAGTTCTGTTATATTTTAATGAAGGAAAGAATGGCCTAGTGCTATATGAAACATGAGATCAGAGTTGTGTTCCTGGCTCAAGCCCCATCTTCCTGTGAGACACTAAGTCAGTTTCCATCCAACTACTTGTGTGCCCCCACACTCTCCTGTTTCCCCTGTTAGCTAATCATCCCACCCTACAGACAAAGCAAAGCAAAACTTAATTCTCTATATCCACTTTTATGTCTATGTAAAATGAGGATAGAATACCCCCCTTCCCTAACAGAAATGTTGAGGCTTGATCCATGTGACTAAATATCTTATTATATTGAGATGGTAAATATAATTAACTACTAAACATGTTATCTTTAAGATGCTCTTGTTTCTATCAAAGTTGCTACCTTCCCTTTTACTTGATGTCAGATGATTAAATAGAATCCCTTACAATTGAATTCTCAAATAATTTCAAAAATAATAAAATAAAGATTTTTTTATCAAGAAAACCTATATCTTTCAAATACTGTTTTCATGCCCTAATCCAAAACTGCCATTTCCAACTTTTATCTTGTACATATTCTTTCCATGTGTGCCAGTTTCTGTGGATATGTAATTGTAGAATCCTTGCAGAGAAGAGACTCTAAGTACTAGAAATGAAATAAACAAATAATAAACACTTTATTTAAATCTATTTACCTGGGGTTAGAAAGAGATAAATGGGGGAGGGAGGCATAATTTAATCACACTCTTACACTGCACTTCACTCCTGCAACTTCATTTGCCATTCCTGCTGCTGAATTTCAGCTGCATGAAATTAGTGAGGGTCTCCTAATCATGTACCTCCATGTATCACCCAGACAAGAATGAATACAAACTCAGTTAACACTTGTTGCAGTCCAGTGTAGATGTTGCTGGTGCATTGTAGAGATCAGTTAATTGCCCAGATCCATTGCCTGTACTACTAAACAGCGTTTTTGTTTTTACTAGGAAAGATTACTTGCAAATACTCCCTCTTGTGATCAAAGCAAGAAAACCAATGGGATCATTTCCCACTGGTACAAATCTTTCTGACTGACATTGTTCAAATGTTACAAATAGCCCACATACAGTTATTCTAAGCCAACTCATTCTTTGTTCTCACTAAGATGATGGTGGTCTTTCAGAGACATTAAAAAGGCTCATTCATCTCCCGATGAGATATTGTATATCTTGGACTTTATATTTTATTTCATTATTCATGTGAAAAGGACACCTGTGAAAGGACTGATGACTTGTTTTTCCTTTTCCAGTTGTTGGGGCAAAACTATAAAATCATGTGGCTTGCTTAGGTTGGTATGTCTTCTGAGAAACAAAGCAGTTTAAAAAGGGACAGGAAAAAGAAAATGAAAAGGAAGCAGGTTCTCTTTTCCTTGACTTTAGTACATGAATAAGTCTTAAACACAAAATGTCCAGTTTGATATAAAGTCTTTCATCCTCTCATTATACCTACCAACTATGGGGAAGTCAGAGACAGTACCCAGCCATTCATGTGTCAATCTTAGTATCTCTCAAAACTCTGCATTTGGCCACTACACTGCCCTTATCATAGAAAAGCTGCCATTGTACAGGAGGCATTGCACAATGCATGTAACTTTTCCTTCTCGTTACCTGTCCCATCATATAGTGATGACTAGTGCATCTTTACCAGATATTAATGGAAATGGAAAATCACATTTTAACTAGGTATATGTTGATTTTGTCAATCAATTCTTTTTCAGAAAAAAGTATTATCTTCTTTTCCTTGGAAAATCTCACCAGTTCTTCCATGAATAAATTTCACCCAATACCTATATTTTATCCAACCATTGGTCTTTCAGTTTGTTGTCCTAAACAGGTCCAAGCCTTAACAATGACCTCTATAGGATTGATATTGAAAGTATCTATTTGGAAAGTAACTCTCTAGCACACCAGATCTGTTCCTCAGCCTAATCTTGCCTTGTAATAATCTTGAGCCTTGAGAGGCAGTTGCTCATAAAAAGGACTGTGTAGCACACTGATTCAATGAAGAGACACTTAGGCAGTTACTGTAACAAATAAAAATACTTGGTTAATGAGTAAATCTTGGATCTACTTTATGCAACACTAAGGCTTGTGTTAGCCAAGCCTGGTCACCATAGGCAAATTAGTGTGATGGGCTGGCTGGCAGTGACCTAGCCCAGAGACTCACCCCCCCCCCCCCGTGTCCCGATTGGCCCCTTGGGTCACCTGGAGGGGGATAAAAGGGGTAGCGTGGGCTGACTCCTGGGAGAGACCAGCAAGGGACAACAAGGAAGAAGCTTCACAGAGCTGTTAAGAGCTGAGCCAGCAACAGTGCCCCAGAAGAGTCTGAAAGAGCAGGACCTGCAGGCAGCAGTGGGACCCTCAGCAGCACGGCGTGCGGCTGGCAGGAGAGGCTCCCCACTGGGCTCCAGGATCCCCAAGGAGAGG
Organism: Crocodylus siamensis; assembly: GCF_052110815.1. Classification (NCBI taxonomy): domain Eukaryota; kingdom Metazoa; phylum Chordata; order Crocodylia; family Crocodylidae; genus Crocodylus; species Crocodylus siamensis. Next base: position 216,527,391 of record NC_143397.1, read on the forward strand.
CCGCAGCCAACAGGACAAGCTCCCCCGCTCCAGGAAGGATCTGAGCAGCGACCTGAGAGGTTACCAGCTCTGCTTCCAGCTCCTCCAATCAGAGGCCGGGCAGCTCGACATGTGGCTGGGTTTTAGGAAGGTCAAGACCCCTAGCAGACTGGAGCAGTGGTGGCTGTGTGGCAGTGTTCCTGCCTACCATGTGGAAGAGCTGGGATCAAGTCCCAGCTGAGGTGACTTGGGGTGAGTGAGATAACAAGAAGCAAATCTTCTTGTAGTGGAAAGGGGCCATTGTGCTTTCTCCCCCTCCAGGTAGCAAGGCCCTATGTTTCCTTGTCATTTTGCATTTTGTGCCCTTTGTATATCTCACCAACCCGTATTGTTTGTTCTGCTGTTTGAGATTTATATTTTGTTAACCCTATTTTGTCAGTGATTGTAAGTCTCTAACCTCTGTTGAATCCTGCCCTCTTGGGGCATTGTAGTGTCCACTATACCCTCTGATTTATGCCTGTTATGTTCCCAGTATTAAAAGGTATATGGTATATGGTTAAGTCCCCATTGGTGGTCTGGCTCTGCTCTAGAGGGAAGGAGAGTCTCTACACCTCCCACAGCGCTTGTGCACCTGTTTTGATCCCTTCAAATTGGAGAGGGGGTACCTCTTGGACTACCACCCGGGTTACATTAGTAATCATTTGGAAGAATACAATGCTTAGTTTCTCTGTGCAGATTATAGTAGTGACCACAAAAACCCGAAACACTTGTATATTGAACACCTGTACTGTCACACAATGGATGTGAGAGGATCTATTCCTAAGGACCAGATAATGCAAAGCTTTATAGTCATACTTAACTTTGAATAGCTATAACACAGGGTAGCAACCTAAGACAGGACTGTTCAATGGTCAGCCCATGGACCTCACAAAGCCTACAATGGGTTAAGTTGCAGCCCCCAGGCTCCTTCCTCCATCACTCCAAGTGTAACACCAGCTGGAGACTCCAAGCTCCCCCTTCCAACTCCAACTTTCACAGCCTACCCCACCCAAGAGGGATGAGAGGGATACAATGCAGTGTGGCCAAGGAAAGTGAGGTTGAGCCTGGGGCAATGTGGGCGTGCAGTGCAGCAAGGGTGGGGGGTTTGCACATGGGGTGAAATCTAGGAGGCCTGTGGGCAACACTGGTGTGATCCCTTGGGCCTGAAGCCCAGGCTGCTGTGGCCTGCAGGATGGTCATCCCCCAGCCACTTAGAAGTTGGAGAGTCCTTACCTATGTCATCACATTGAATGCTCATTATTTTTTGCCAAATATATCCCTGAATGCTTATTTTCTTCCCAAGCCATTTGTATTCAATGTTGTTGATCATTATTACAATGCTGCTGCTTCCCTCTGTGCCCTCATATTCCAGGTTTTACCTCCGGTTTTCAATCAGTCAATATTTGCTCCTTCTACACAGGCCATATCCCCTTGGCTCTACTAAACGTGTTCTCAGACTCCCTCCTTGGCACACTCAGAGTTACTGTTGAAATTTCATAGTCAATAATAGGCTTTGTTACACTATCTTATTCAGAGATTTCTACCCCACTTGAACATTGTTTGTTTTTCTTGTGTGAAAAGAAACCTTTTGGGTTGTCCAGTTTTCTTTCAGAGTCAGCTTGGCTCGGCATTAGTATACTAAAAGATCCTAGAGCAAGAAGTGATCGATATCCCATGCCTCCGTCATTTCTGTTCATTTTACTTGCCTATGTCACACTGTTCATATCAAATCTCTTATTTCTTCTGTCAACCAATGGCTTAACCCTGGATTGACTTCTCAGCTTCTAAACTAGAGAACTATTACAGAACTGAGAAACACTAAAGCCAAATCAAAAAGGATAGATGGGCAAAGGCCACATGGCCCAAACTGAGCTAGAGAACTAGAATGACATTTCATAGTGAACAATGGTCAAGGTAAACCCCATTAGTATTTTTCACACCCTGCTGCATACTGCTATCATGCAGTTTCTTCAGAATTATAAAGCAAACATAAAAGGAACAATCGCTGAACTTAGCAAGTTGTGAAAGTCATTTTGGTTTACTTACTCCAGACAAAGCTGACTTTTTGAAGCCTTTATTCTTGAATACCAGTCACTGAAAATCAGAGAGCAAGCTGCAAATTACATAATGAATGACTTGTGTAAATCAGTTTGGAAGTCTCACTAAGGATATTTATTTTCTAACATTTTAAACCCTTTTTACAGAGATGACCTCACTGTAGTTGAGCTGGTAGGTCTAGTTGTCTGGACTATCTTCATCCCTGTAGAAGTGAACTGTCTGCAGCAACATCTCAAATGTTCCCACATCTGTTTAATTTATTTTGGAAATGCCAACAGTATCACAGAAAATGTTCTTGTATACTTGCTTGAGGTATCAAACTCTAATAAATGTTTCTATTCATCAGTGACATTTATTTCTGTACTTTTAAACCAATTAAATATAATAAACAACAACAGAAACAAAAAAAGAGGTATAATCCCCGGTGCCATTACATTACCACTGAAACAGATGTTTCCTTTCCTTGTTTTATAGACTGGAAGAAGTAAATTAGTTGCAGGTTTGACAACACATTTTTTTACAGCAACTTACAAACTATTTAAAAATTACTAAACAGGAGTGTAATGACTGCCTTTGCTTTGGGGCTAGCCTGGTTGTGAAAGAGGCTTACAGTCACTTCCTCACAGCTATGAAAGATACAAACAAACTTTATAAGTACAAAAATTCCACAGATGCACTCTTTTTAAGTGTAAGTGTGGCTGAATGAGAGAGTGAATGAGCAAGAGTCAATTCTTTATTATTTGTAGTGGAATACTAGTGCCTGGCATCCATTCCTGAATAAACCCAGGAGTTAGACATTGTACAAACACTTAAGATAGTCCCTGTCTGAGGAATCTTATTATCTAACTACAACTCAAGCAGCAACAGTAGACAAAGATACAGGAATGATGCAAGGAAACAATTTTGGTCAATATGAAAGGAAATGCTCTCAGTTCACCGGCTGTCTAACCATTGAAAATGCTTTAGTAGACATTATGAAAAATGTGGATTTTATTCATCATGGGTTCATGATATCCAAGTTATTTTCAAGAGGCAAAACCACTCAGGAGCGGGGATCCAGGTTTTTCGTTTCCCGTGGAAAAACATGGTGAAACCCAGATTTGCTCATTTTAAGGAGAAAAACCTGGACTTTCTCTTTCCAAAGTGAAAACCCAGATTTTATTCCTTAAAGAAAAATGCAGGAAAAAGTGGGTTTCCCCTTTCAGGCTGGCAGAGTTCTAGTCTGCATGGGGCTGGGGGAGGTGGGAGGAGGGCAGTCAGGCAGTGGACGCCATGTGCATGTGCACACTCAACAGAAACACATAGCAACCAGGGAGCCTGGAGAGCAGCTCCTCACAGGTAAGTGGGTGGGTGGGGGGGATTGAGGCCCCCATAGTGAGGGAGAAAGTCGGGCAGGGCTGGGGCTAGGGCTGGGACTGGGACTGTTGCCCAGCCAGGGTGGTTCATGGGGATTGGGGCCCAGGCCTCCGTGTGGCTGTGGGGCCCAGAGCCATGTGCAGCCATGGGGCCCAGATGCAGAGCAAGACAGCCACATGGGGCTCATCCAAGGGGCAATGGGGGGGCTGGGCTCCTCACCACTGCAAACTCTCCTGGGGAGCATGAGGAGCACATGCCCCCCAGATTTGTGCGTGAGGTGGGTACAGGCTACCTGCTGCAGGCTCAGGGCTTTCCACCCTGCTGCTCCCCTACCCCCCCACACTGGGATTCCATGGTCCAGTGGGCAGGGCAGATCAGGGCTGGGGAAGGAGACTTGTGTTGCCATAGGGAGCCCTGTGCTGCCATGGGGAGGTGCCCCCTGCCTGCTCAGCAGCAGTGAAGGCAGTGGCATAGAGTTCTTCCCACTGTTGCTCTGAGCACTGAGCCTCCCCACCTGGTCCTGCTCTGCACTGCTCTGCTCTGCTCTGCCATGCTGGGCTGCAGAGACATCAGGGCAGGAATCCCCAAGCCTGCAGCTTTCAGTCTGCATCTGCCTCCCGCCATGGGCTCCGCTCCAGCCGTGCCAACCATGAGGGAGGAGTAACTGGGCTCCACATTCTGCTCCATTACAGCAGCTACTGCCTCCATGGGCAGCAGCTAGGGCTCGGGCACTGCTGACAGGGCAGGGGTTGCAGACCTGGGTTTTTAAAATTTTCTAAAATTTGTAAATATATATCAATAAAACATTGTGTTCAATTAATAACACACACCTATATATAGCAGCGTTTCAATTTAATCACTGAAAAACGTGGATTTTCAGGGTTTTCATCAGAGAAGTTGTGATTTTTTATCAGAGAATTTGCATTTTTTTAAACAGAGAAAACCAGGATCCCTGCTCATGAGTTGCACAGGTCAGTTCCAGTGTCTTTAGTAAAATCCTTTGCAACACACCTCATACTATCAAGATTTCTACAACAAAAAAAGGAGATTTTTTTAAGCAACTGAGGAGATTAAATTCTAGTTTACTAATGCCAGATCCAAATAATTCTCTTACGTATTTCCAGGGAAAGAACCTCATTACTGGACTAGAGTCATGCACCCTGTTGTTTTCTGGTATTTCTAAAATATTTTCTTTCCTTTGGTTACAGAAGTGTGGAAGGTATAGCCATATTTTCTTACTTACTACATGCAGAATGTACACAAAAAGATTTTTCCAGAGTCATGGCCAATTGAGTGACCTAAAGTAAGCCCTCCTGGAAACGCAGAAAGTCCAGGAAGTATGGCCCCAGGTTAGGCCCCAGACTCTTGCAAGGGCAGTAGAAAGACTGTTAGCTCTTTACAGTAAGTAATTCTTTATATAAGGTCCTGTAAATAAGAGTCCTGCTTCCACATCACAAGCCTCTCAAGGTGCTACCAGCAACTCTCTTGCTGCTTCAGGCAGGTACAGTACTCCGCTGTTTTAGCAGCTGCATAGCATGCACTGTATGTCCAGCCTTGCTTCTTTTCCAGTGAAGAAAAGTTTCCCCACTTAAAACACACACTCCAATTTGTGGGGGAGAAGGGTTGTGGCTAATCGTGAGATGCCTGTGAAATTTGATTGTTATGTCACTGTGCTCTGATTGGTCTTCGAAAAAAATCACACACCAAACATGCAGAATATTTGCCATAAGTTTTTCCCTGATGTGCACTGCACTGTAGATGCATCTGGGCTGTCTGACATGCAGAGGGACAAGTTTCCTGAATGGATGCTTCAGCTGAGACAAAGATCATTTAGCATCTCTTGGCTGTCATTTAGGGCTAGATTGTGACTTGGACTATGCAGCTGTCTTCAGTCTGGATCAGTGATTGTAAACCAGGCTGCTTCCAGGTCCTTTGAAGGGTATCATGAGGTATGAAGAAATGAGCAAGATGTAAGAAGCTAAGTAGATAAGTGTAGGTTCAGGTTTGTCCCCACTTGACTGATCCACCCCCACCCACAAGGAGGAAAGCACTGCACTTGTATATTGAACACTGTACTGTCACACAATGGATGTGAGAGGATCTATTCCTAAGGACCAGATAATGCAAAGCTTTATAGTCATACTTAACTTTGAATAGCTATAACACAGGGTAGCAACCTAAGACAGGACTGTCCAACGGTCAGCCCATGGACCTCACAAAGCCTACAATGGGTTAAGTTGCAGCCCCCAGGCTCCTTCCTCCATCACTCCAGGTGTAACACCAGCTGGAGACTCCAAGCTCCTCCTTCCAACTCCAACTTTCACAAATTAAATTTTGATATTGGGTGCCACTCAATTCACAAAAACTATGAAAGGGTGCCTTGAATCCAAAAAGATTGAAGACCACTGGTCTTAAGACACAGGAACAATTTGGCAATGAGTGGGGGAAGCCTTGATCATAGAATCATAGAAGTAGAGTTGGAAGGGACCTTGTAGATCTTCAAGTCCGACCCCCTGCCTGAGCAGGAGAAAAACTGGGCTCAAATGATCCCAGCCAGGTAGGCATCAAGCCTCCTCTTAAAGACCCCCAGGGTAGGAGCCAGCACCACTTCCCTTGGAAGTTGGTTCCAGCTCCTAGCCGCCCTAACTGTGAAGTAGTTCTTGCTGATGACTAATCTAAATCTACTCTCCAACAACTTGTGGCCGTTATTCCTTGTTATGCCAGGGGGCGCTAGGGGAAACAAGGTCTCTCCCAAACCCTTCTGGTCCCCCCAGGTGAAGTTATAGACAGTCACCAGGTGCCCCTCAGCCTTCCCTTGTGAACGCTGAACAGGTTCAGGTCCCGCAGTCTCTCATTGTAGGGTCTGCCCTGTTGTCCCCGGATCATGCGGGTGGCCCTCCTCTGGACCCTCTCCATGTTGTCCACATCCTTCCTGAAGTGGGGCACACAGAACTGGACACAGTACTCCAGCTGTGGCCTGACCAGTGTTTCATAGAGGGGGAGGATCACCTCCTTGTCCCTGCTAGAGATGCACCTGTGGATGCACGACAAGGTCCGGTTAGCCCTGCCAACCGTGACCTCACATTGTCGCATTGTCGGCGTCAATAATGACTCCAAGATCCCTTTCTGCTTCCGTGCTCTCAAGTGCATTTCCCATCTTATAAGTGTGCTGCTGGTTACTACTGCCCAAGAGCAGCACCCTGCACTTGTCAGTATTGAAGTGCATCCTGTTTTTGTTAGCCCACCCCTGCAACCTATCCAAGTCTTGCTGCAGTCTTTCCCTCCCTACTAGTGTGCTCACCTCACCCCAAATTTTGGTATCATCATCAAATTTAAACAGGATTCAAATCATTGATCTTCCTTCCTCCCTCAGATCAACACCAGGGGAATTAAGTTTGTGCAAGGTATATAAATCTACTGTTTGTCTAAGCCAAACAAAGTTAAAATTCTTACCCTATGTTATTCAAGATAAGTTGGGGTTACAGAAATCATAGTGTGACCTCCATAAAAGGAACAATCGCTGAACTTAGCAAGTTGTGAAAGTCATTTTGGTTTACTTACTCCAGACAAAGCTGACTTTTTGAAGCCTTTATTCTTGAATACCAGTCACTGAAAATCAGAGAGCAAGCTGCAAATTACATAATGAATGACTTGTGTAAATCAGTTTGGAAGTCTCACTAAGGATATTTATTTTCTAATATTTTAAACCCTTTTTACAGAGATGACCTCACTGTAGTTGAGCTGGTAGGTCTAGTTGTCTGGACTAACTTCATTCCTGTAGAAGTGAACTGTCTGCAGCAACATCTCAAATGTTCCCACATCTGTTTAATTTATTTTGGAAATGCCAACAGGTCATCTAAACCAACCCCCTGCCTGAGGCGGGATGCTGTTGATGCAGTACTGTAACTGCACCTCTAAGCACTAGGAGCCAAGATCCACCTCTTCCCCTTCTAACTGCAAGAGGGTTCGAATGACATTGTAGGGCCCCTTTTACTACTTGACTGTATACTATCACTCAAATAACACAATGTTGCATAAAATTGTATCTATCCAAACAGGGCCAGATTATTGCCCAGCCTGTTTATAAAAGCCCTATTATTTTCATGTACTTTTAGGACTACTGCACTGTCTTTTAGTGTTTCATTTTGGAAGTACTAAATGATGGTACAGTAACAGCCCATACTGCTTCACGCTGGTGACATAGTTATTTTTAGCCACTACATCGCCATAGCAATGCGCTATAGCAAGGGAGTGCGTTGCTCTGCTGACATAGCTGCAGTTTCAGTTTGTGCCCATTGACATTACGTCACCATAGTAAATTGCTATGGCAATGTAGTATCTTGTCTACATGTGCCCCAAGACCATCATAATATACATGCTGAAAAGGGCAGAGTTAAGGTTACACATGCAACCTTTTTGTCATTTTCTCAGTACTGATTTTACTCTGTAAGGCAACTTCAGCAACAGATGGCAGACATGTAAAAACACTGTTTTGTATATTAATAGTCACTCAGCGCTTGGACCAATGGAGGGAAAACATTTAACAATTGTACTTTCTGAAATGAAAAGGCTTCAAGGGATACGAAAGCAGAGGAAGCACTAGAAGAGTCCCACACCAGGGAGAGAGAAATTTTGCAAGAGACAGAGGGGAAGTCAGTGGTAGGGAAGTGAAGGGATCCTGAAAAGAAAGAGGTCTGAGGCTGGAAAGAGCAAATCCATGAAGAGTCTGAAGAAAAACAAATTTGAACTAAATCCTGAAATGAATGAGAGTTAAACAAGTTCTCTGAGGACAGGGGTATTGGAGTTTTAATTTCTAGTATGTGAGAGCAGACAGGGAGCAGTATTCAGGATAAGCTGGGGTCATACAAATCATAGTGAGACCTCCATAGGTCATCTAGACCAACCCCCTGCCTGAGGCAGGATCATCCCTATCAAAACCCTATACAAATCCATAGTCTAACCTCTAGTAAAACTACTGTTAACCATGACATAACACAAAACATAACATCTTAACCTGCCACAGGTAAAGCTGGGGTAAAGCAGCCTGTTCTGCTTCTGTAGAAGTTTTTAATATATGCTCAAATATGGAAGAGGGCCACACAACCAATTACAAAAGAAGGCAAGCCCCTTCCCCCCACTCCCAATTTGACCATGGAGTAAAATTCCTTCCTGAGCCTAAATAGGGCAATCAATCTGACTCTGAGTGGAGGGGCAAGGCCTTGTAGCCAGAAATTTCCCATCTGCATCATTTCACAAAAGCAATACAGGAGAGAATAACAATATTCAAAATGAGAGCAGATAAAAGAATGGTTCACATTCTTTCAGACGGTTCAATAGGACAGAGTCAAGGCATATAAACAGCAGGAAAATTATGGGTTTGATCCACAGCTGGTATAAATCAGCAGAGAGCCAGATTTACACCAGCTAAGGGTCTGGCCCTGTATATATATTATACCCAAGAGGGAGGCAAATGAAAAGAGTAAACAGGACTTAATTGATCCAAATGAAAATTTAGCACATAAGAACTCAAAATTGAAATCTAAATCAAAGAGAATTAGCCTCCAGATGAACCATTATAGATTAGACTTCTATAATGTAAATCTCAAACCAAGAAACTGTACCACCTCAACAGCTTAAGAAATCTGCCATGGAGCCAGGTGCTTAACTGGAACATCTTGCAGTTTAGTATCTGTTTCATAAATTGCTACCCAAGGAGAACAGCAACAAGGAAAAGGAGAGTGTTGTATTACATAGTGCTGGGTTATTGGATCCCTCGGAACAGTCGCAGGTAAATTATTTGTTTTAAAAACAATGAGAATTACAGAACAGGAAAAGAATTTGAAAAGTGGTTAAGTGGCATACTCTAAAATGTCTAAGCTGAATTATGAAAAGTGAGTATTAGCTTTGGTATGTTTATCTATGTCCACAAGAGAAGATAAGCTGCAAACATTCTTCCAAGATAAACCAGAACTATTTGGTGTTGGCACTGCTAAATTTTTGGCTATAACCGCTGAGAATGTTTTATGTCCTAAATATGATGAGGTACTGTAGTGTAATGACTGTTAAGAATTAGGACAAACATTTCATACCCCACTTACAAAAAGTATTTTTAATCACATTGTTACCTAAAATAATTTCACATTTTCATTTGACAAAAATGTAAATGCTCACTTCATAGATTTCATAGACATTAGGGCTGGAAGGGACCTCGGGAGATCATCGAGTCCAGCCCCCTGCCCAAAGGGCAGGAAGTCAGCTGGGGTCTTCAGAAACAGCTTGTTTGGGGTATGTCCCCCTTTTTTTCATGGTCAGTCATCACAGTGATTTACCAAAGGTGCAGCGTGTACTGGTGGGCATATGCCAAAAACATCAGATGGGGGATGACACTTTTTCCCTATTGTATTGCTGCTTTGTGTTGAGATTCTGCTTCAGGTTGATGGGCATCTCTTACTGCTGAAATATACATGCATAAATTCTGCTACTGTTAATTAATTCTGATGTTAGTGCTCAATTTGGGGGTTAAATGAACAAATGAAAAGAGCTTTTAGAAAAGTGCTTCAGGTCAACCTGAACTGTAATGAAAAAAATTGAGATTCTTTTCAGGGTTACTTAGTCCTTTTTTGTCCTTCTATAAAATTTAGGTTGATTTTTGTCTGCAAAGTTGAGGACACACCTATCACACCAGATTCTGTTTCTGGATGGAGACAATGCAAGTAAATCAAGCCATTCACCACCCAGAAAAATTCCCCTGAATTGCACTTTGCTGATGCAGTGGCAGTGGAGAAGTCAAGTTTTTTCACCACTACCACTGCTGTAGCATAGTTCTTTAAGAAGGATCCATGTTGCAGTTTGTGGCAGGAGTCCTACTCTTGGAACCCCTCTGGACATATGGCTCCGCCCTCCTGCAATGGACCAACCGCCTGCTTACTCACCTGCCACGCCTTGATCTTACTTGTGATTAATAGATGATTGGAATCAGCAGGAGGCTGCCCATTTTTATGCGCCCCAATGACAGGGGGCGCTGTCTGCGGCTCCTTTTCCTCCCCTACACCACAGCCCAAGCCTCGCAGATAGTGCTGGTATGATCTGACTCAGGCCGTGTTATTATGTCTCAGCCCTTCGTTTGCTCTCGGGGCTCCTCACCCCCCTCCTCACTCTCAGGGCTCCTCACTGCCCCTCCTCACTCTCAGGCTCCTTGCTGCCCCCTAGCTCGGGGCTCTTCGCTGCCCCCCTAGCTCTGGGGCTCCTTACTGCCCCCTTACTCAGGGATTCTCACTGCCCCCCTAGCTCCGGGGCTCCTTACTGCCCCCTTACTTGGGGCTCCTCGCTGCCCCCTAGTCGGGGCTCTTCACTGCCCCCCTAGCTCCAGGGCTTCTTGCTGCCCCCCTAGCTCCAGGGCTGGGCCAATGCGCCCCCAAACAAAGCTGCACCTCCTCCAGTGCCAGGAGACCCCACACTATCGTGAAGCTCCTATGAGGCCTCCTCCAACCCCTTATAGCCTCACCCGGTCCTCCGGTGAAACAGAAAACACAAAACGCAAAGCCCCCGGGCTACAACGTAAAAGCTAGACTGTTCTGGTCAATATACAAATCTCTCCCTACCAGAGAGAGAGCGAGAGAAAGCACATCAACCCCCAGCAGGAACCAGGGGATGTTCCAACCGTCGGAGTTCTCCCCTTTGTTCTGGCTGAGTTCCTCCTCCCTTGGCTGCCGGAGGGGAACTGCCCTTCTGGCCTTCTGCCTGGGCTTAAGAAGGGCTAAGCTCCGCCCCTTCCTGGCTCTATGTTTCCCTGGTTGCTAGGGCAACCAGCACCCGTGCAGTCCTGGTGACTGGTAGCTGTGCTTCCCCCTTCCCACCACTAGGGGTCTCTCCCGAGCCATTTCTGCTCTCAGTCGCAGGGTACTTGAGAGCTCTGCAACACAGTTGATCCAAGTCAGCATGGGTCAAGAGCCACTTGGACTCTAACTGGCTAACCTCCCACTTCAACTGCCTCAGCACCCCTGTGTATCAAAAGGATCTATGCCACTGCAGTGGTGGAAGTAGATATCTGGGTGTAGCCATTCCTAAAGCAAGGTTCTGGTTGTGCTATTCCACAGATCAACCAGGCCATCAACAGAATAGAGCTCAAAGTGAGAGGGAGTATCTTCCAGACAGTTCAGCAATCCTACTGGCTCCTTGAGCAGAACAACCTAGCCTGTTCACCATGAGACAGGAGCACTGGAGAAAAGGTATCTGTAATGGTGCAATCTTGACACAGGCATCTCAACAAAATCCCTTATATCTAGGGACCAATTTAACTCATGGCAAGACAAAACTATTTTCACAGTTTGCTCACAGCACAAAGGAACAATTTTGCAGGCATTTCCCAGCAGCCCCACCATCATCACAGATTGGAGAAGAGGCCCTGCCGTCACCACAGACCATCAATAATTCTCAAGCACATGTGAGTGGCTGCAGGGATTGCCTTGTTCTCTAAGTATCACGGTAAGGATCAGGAAATTCTGAAACAGCATATTATATGGTGCTCTATGTCAAAGAGCAATACATATCCTCAACTAACAGGATGGAGTCAGAGGAGGGTCATTAACTGGCTGGAGGACCACACCCAGAGAGTGGTAGTGGATGGGTCATTTTCAACCTGGAGGGATGTAGGCAGTGGGGTAAAAAGCACCCTGTTCAAATTTGCTGGTGACACTAAGATGTGGGGGGGGAAGTGGGCATGCTAGAAGGAAGGAATAGGCTGCAGTCAGACCTAGACAGGGTACAGGGGTGGGTGTATGAGAACAGGATGGGTTTCAACACTGACAAGTGCAAGGGGCTGCAGATGGGGAGGAAGAACCAGCAGCATACCTACTGGCTGGGGAACTCCTTTCTCATCAGTGCAGAGGCAGAAAAGGATCTTGCAATCACTATTGATGCCAAAATGAACATGGGCCGGCAGTGTGGGGATGCGGTCAGGAAGGCCAACATACCTTGTCATGCATCCACAGATGCATCTTGAGTGGGTCCAAGGAAGTGATACTCCCCTTCTCTGCAGCACTGGTCAGGCCACAGCTGGAGTACTGCGTCCAGTTCTGGGCACCACACTTCAAGAGGGATGTGGACAACGTGGAGAGGGTCCAGAGGAAGGCCACTCGCATGATCAGGGGGCAGCAGGGCAGGCCCTACAAGGAGAGGCTATGAGACCTGAACCTAGTCAGCCTTCACAAGAGAAGGCTGGGGGGGATTTAGTGGCCTGCTACAAACTAGTCAGAGGGGACCAGCAGGCATTGGGGGAGTCCCTGTTCCTCCAAGCACTACCAGAAGTAACTAGGAATAACAGTCACAAGCTGGCAGAGGGTACATTCAGATTAGACATCAGGTGGCGCTACTTCACTATCCGGGTGGCTAGGACCTGGAACCAACTTCCAAGCAAAGTGGTGCTGGCTCCTACCCTGGGGGACTTTAAGAGGAGACTAGAAGAACAATTTGCTGGGGCTGTTTGACCCCAGAACTCTTTCCTGCCATGGCAGGAGGTCGGACTTGACGATCTGCTCAGGTCCCTTCTGACTCTACCAACTATGAAACTATGAGGGGCAGACTGAGGTGCTCTGGGTCAGAATATGGGGGGTTGTAGGGAAAGGGACTTAATGGTGGGGGTCTATAACAGACCACCCAACCAAGGGAAAGAGCTGGACCACAAATTCTCAGGTCAGCTGGCGGAGGCAGTTAAGTCAAGGGATGTAGTCATCATGGGTGATCTAAATTACCCAGATATCTACTGGGAGGAGCAGTCAGCCAGGTCTGACTGCTCACAAAGCTTCCTTGCTGAGATATAGGACCTCCACCTAACACAGGAGGTGCACAGTCCTACCAGGGGGAATGCCCTGCTGGACCTGGTCCTGGCCACAGGCGATGACCTGGTGAGGGGGCCCAAGTTCCTGACCACCTAGGCAATAGCCATCATCACCTACTGGAATTCACCATCCAGCACAGGGTGTCAAGGGCCTGCAGCAAGGCAGTAGCCCTTGACTTCAAGAGGGACAACTTCAATGAGTTGTGGAGATTGGTAGGAGGGGCACTGGGGTCCTGGAGGGTAGGGGAACTGGGTGTCCAAGACGAGTGGTCGTCCCTTAGAGAGACAATCCTCTGAGCCCAAGGGGTGACAGTCCCAACAAGAATCAAAAGGGGCAAGAGTGCTCAAAAGCCCCCCTGGCTTGCCAAAGGCATTCAGGAATGCCTGAAAGCCAAAAAGGAGGCATTCAGTGGAAGGGAGGGGCTATCACCAAAGAGGAGTATACCTCCATTGCTCTGGTCTGTAGGGGGGCTGTTAGGAAAGCTAAGGCAGATACAGAACTAGGGCTTGCATCAGGGATCAAGGACAATAAAAATTCCTTTTTAAAATACATAAGCAGTATAAAGAAGGCACCAGGTAATGTGGGGCCCCTGCAGCATACGTTTGGCAATCTGGTGGTAGCAGCAGAGGAAAAGGCAGACCTTTTTAACAAATTCTTTGCCTCCATTTTCTTGTGCAGAGACCAGGACATCTCCCCTACCAGGATTCAGCATGGACTCAGCAGAGACTCTGCCAGGCCTAGGATCAGGGAAGACTGAGTTAGGGAACTTCTGGAGGGGCTGGACATGTTTAAATCAGCAGGTCGAGATGCTCTCCACCCCAAAGTGCTGAGGGAATTGCCAGGGGTCATTGTGGGCCCCCTGGCACGGCTTTACAAGCACTCATGGGGCTCTGGCCAGGTGCCAGAAGACTGGTTCCCATTTTCGAAAAAGGGAGGAGGGAGGACCCGGGCAACTATAGGCCCATTAGTCTTACTTCAATCCCAGGGAAGCTCTTTGAGAAAATTATCAAGGAGCATATTTGGGAAGGCCCAGCAGGGGGGATGATGATCAAGGGCAACCAGCATGGGTCCATTAGGGGCAGGTCTTGTCAGACCAACCTGATTGCCTTCTACAACCAGGTCACAAAATCATTGGATGCAAGTGTTGCGGTGGATGTAGTCTTTCTGGACTTCAGGAAGGCCTTTGACACTGTCGCCCACCTCATTCTCATTAAAAAGCTGGGTGACTGTGGCATTAATGTTTACAGTCAGATGGATTGCAAATTGTCAGAGGGGCCGGACCTAGAGAGTGGTGGTGGATGGGTCATATTTGACCTGGAGGGATGCGGGCAGTGGAATCCTCCAGGGCTCGGTTCTCGGGCCTGTACTGTTCAATTTCTTTATTAGCGACTTGGATAAGGGGGTGAAAAGCACAGTGACTGTCATCCTTTCCTGCTGTCCTTTCCAATCCCAGTGTTCTGGGGGAGGGATGGAAAAACTGTATAAAAGGCAACTTTATTTGAACTGCCCTGCTTTCTGCCTTGGTGTCAGTTGAGGGAGGGCACACCTTAACACACACACACAGGCACCCACCCATGTCTTGAGTTTTGCCTGTCAGCAGCCAGAGAGGCAGGGTCCCAGAACCCAGAAGCCCCTGCACCTATCTCCTTGAAAGCTGGCAGGCGTTGTGGCCTCCGCAGGGGCTAGCATGCCTGCAGTTTTCACCCTGCTGCGCCTTAACACACACACAGTGTCACCCATGTCACAAGTTTTGTTTGTCCATAGATTGAGATGCTGTTTCCCTCAAACTCCTGCACCTATCTCCTTGAAACTTATCAGGCTTTGTGGCCTCTGCAGGGGCTAGCAAGCCTGCAGTTTTGATCCTGCCGTGGCTTAACAAATACATGTGACATGAGTTTTTTGTTTTCAAAAATTTGAGGTGCAGTTTCCCTGAAACCCCTGCATCCATCTCCTTGAAACTTCTTAGGGTTCATGCCCACAGAATGGGCTACTATTCCTGTAAATTTCATCCAAATCAGGCCAGAAATGACAAAGTTATAGGCTGTTTTGAGCTTCCCCATTATAGCCTATGGGCGAAATGTCGAAACAGTGTCGAAACAGCAAAACTGTTTCAATGAAACAAAACAGAACAGCAGTTTCAAATCAAAATGAAATTCAAAATGAAACGTCAAAACGCTGGTCAAAATGGAACTGGGCTGTTTTGCACAGCCCTATTAGGCACTATATACCTTTGACAGGCCAGGTCCAAGAGATACATGCTAGCCATACTCTAAACACACTAACACAAATTGGTTGCATAGCAACCCACACTGAAATCTTTTACTCCCTCTCCAGTGCCATTATGCATTCCAAAAAGGTTGCCGTAGTTGAACCTAGTTTACAGATAAGATATTATCAGTAATTTATAACATGGTTAAAACAAAAATACATTTAATTTTTGTTCTCTTTTGAATAATCTCTTCCCACTTTTCCTGCAGCTGTATAGCCTTCAGCAGATATCTTCAAGGATATTTTGATAATTCCTAGATTAAAAACATTTAAATATTTCTAAAAATAGAAAAGATTACCTATTTTAGGGTCTTGATACACATTGCATTTTGAACTGCTCAAATATTGGTCAAATATTTAAGGACAAATACCTTCTGTGACTGTCCCCCACCTGCACAGCTGTGACTTGCTACTAGAGGACTGGCAAGCAGGGACCTGACTATGAGCTACAGCTTTACATTGCTACTAGAGAGCTGGTGAACCAAGGCAGGCTTCTATCTTTCTGTAGGTAGGGGAGGGTTGTGAGGGGAAGGACAGGAAAATGAAGTTGGGAGGCAGCAAGTTAATGGGATGGGGATGGGTAATGAAATGGGAAGTGGAAAGGAAATGAGAATGGGGGATAGGTGGTGAAATGAAGGAAGTCAGCCACTGAAGGATAAAATAAAAAGTAGAAACAAAAAGAATTTTAAAAGAGGAAGTAAATTAAAAGTCTCATGTTTTAATAAATTGGGATTGGGTTTTGGATTGGGGCACTGGGGGCACTGGTCATGCTTCCCCGGATGGGTGGGAGTGGTAAGGGAAGGCACATTTTGGGGAGTTAAAGAAGCCCTAGTTCATGGGAACCCAATCTGGCCCCCTACCTTGTTTCCCTCCCACCCCCTCTAGACTCTACTCCCAAACCAGTCTGTATCCTGCAACCTGGCTAGCTGGTATGTGTTCTGCAAGCTGTTCGCATGGGGTTGCACCACCCCCAGGGGAAGGTCACACCCATGGGAACAGGCGGGGGAGTTGCTTTGGTGCTAGAATCTCCCCCCCCACCACACACACACACACACACACACACACACACACACACACACACAAACACCTCTCCCTGGACAGCAGAGTGCAGGAGGTGGAATGTTTTTCCAGACAGAACAGGAGGGTGGAGGAGGGGACACAGTACCCTGGGATGCTGGTGAACTACAATTTGGGTAGCTCATGTTTGGGGAGTAGCCACACATTAATGGAATATGAGCGGGGTACCATGGAGGTGTAGAAGTCCTACACTTGACTGAGATCTCAGCCACTACCTATCCTTCAATGGTCTTCCACCACACCTTAATGTTTAAAAACACAAAGAAAGGTAAGATTTTTTGTAGGCCTTCTACTTGAGTAATGGCTTATGCTTATTTCACAGGGCTCCTCTTCCCCTACACCCTGTTCTTACCATATCTGAGAGCCAATTTGAACCAATAGTTTTATCTGGCTCTGATCTCACAGTGCCTGGGGACCACCAAGTAAGGACATGGCCCTCTGCACCCCGATGACATCTGGAAGCCTGCCCTCGCTGAAAAGAAAACCCTGGTGACTTAGCCAGACTGGGGTTCCTGCTTGCTCTTTCCTGCCATGACTTCGGTGTTTTTACTGTGTTCTGGGAGGGATGATGTTCACCCAGGCTGGCCCAGCTGTGGGTATCTCCAGTGGGTTCAGCTCCAGAAAAAACACAACAATTAATAAAAATACCAAAAAAAAAGAAGAAACAGAACGAAACTCAGCTGGCAGGCTTATCTGCTGCCCTGCCTACAGCCTGGAGGCTCTTGTGGCTCCTGCTGCACAATCCTTACTGCTGGATCAATTAACTGGCATGCTGCCATGATAATTGAAAGCTTGCAGCAGCAATTAATGCCTGTTACAAGTAACGAGCTCCTTAAAGCTCTCAGATCAATTGATCTGCTGCCCCATTCCTGCAGAAAGTTTCTCTCAAGTTTTGTCTTCAGTGGGTCCATCCCACCTGCCTCTCCTCACTCTTCTCTCTTCTTGATCCAGCTGCCTGACCAGAAATAGCTCTCAGAGTGCCAAGATCCCCAACCCAGCACACCCGCCGAGGCAACGAAGCCGGTTCCGGGCGTGCCAGGAGTTCCTTCCTCAGAGTGGTCCTTTTACTGTCAGGTAAATCACGGGTCAAGTGGCGGGGCACGGCTAGCCTCTTCACACACAGCAAGTGTGTTAAGGTGGCTGATCGCAGTCTGTTTATTCACATTACTTAACACAACAGTCATGGTCTATTCCTTTATACTACTCTACATGGTAGTTTACACTGGAGCTCTACATGGACAATTTACTTTGCATTATCCCAATCCCGGGCATTAATTCCCTTTTACTCTATTCTCAACCATGTCCAAGCATGACTCACACTGCCCATACCAGGGGCTTGCTAATCATCCAGTCATGCAAACAATCTCTCTGGTCTACCCTACCTGACCTATGGGCATCATTACCAATTTCTCAATACATCATCAAGGCAACCTGGTTGATGCCTGGTAACACTCTCAGAAGCCTATCCAATTACCCACCAAGACTTAGTCCATCATTCAAGTCCCACAGGAGCCTCTAGCCATCTAGCCTAGAGGCCTGAGGCTTAACCATTGTTGATATCAACTGTCTTATGTAATAGGGTCTTGCTGGCCCCCTTCAAATTCTGTCATTAAATAGCGAGACGATCCTCTTTGTGTACTCTGGAACCATTGACCCACTCCACCTTTCTCCAAGGAGAGAACCCGAGTACACAGGACTCACCACAGATCACAGTCTTCTCGTCCCTGACTGAAGGAATCCGGTGACACCCTGTAGTCTGAGGTATGTATATCTTCTTTTCCTGGATAGCGGACTGTTTCTTGATACTCATTCTGATTAATCCTGCTAATCTGCTGTGCCTCTGTGCAGCTTGAATGGGCTTCTGTTCCCCTGTGCATTCCTTCTCCAGGGCAACTGACACTCTGGCTCAGCCCGTGTTTAACTTCTGGGTTTTCCTCCCTGGAACCAAAGAGAGCCAGAACCTCTTCCACATGTTTTCCCATCGCCAGCTGGGGATCAAGGTGTAAGAATCAATCAGACACTTGGGATCATGATGACAGGTGCAAGTTCAAGCATCTAATTTGCTTTTCACATACAAGTAAGTTTGTCTTTCCCTTTTGATGGGCTTCAGGGGAAACTCTCTTAATTGTAACAGGCACAATTGAGGAATCAGTATGTGCCCTGTTACAGGGGGGATCATAGGTAAACATAACCTGGAGTGGCGCAACTTTAAGTTGTCTAAAGTAAGTTTAAAACTAGTTTAAGGTGTGAACAATCCAGGGGTTAACACCTCCAGGAGCCACCTAAAATTAATGTGTAACAAGCCCCTTTGAAAGATTTTGAGAGACTTCATAGTCTTTGGTCCTCCAGCATTGAAGTCAATGGGAATTTTAGCTTTGGCTTCCATTAGGAACTGGCTGAGACCTTTATTCCCGTTTGTGAAGTGTACCTTTATCTTGAAAGAACCATAAACACTCAAAATATTAAAGATTAATTAAAAATGCAGTTAGATGCATTTAACTGTCCAAACATATAACAGAACAATATATTATGATCTGAAAAAGGGGTGCCATAAACCAAGACTGTTCATATTCAAAAACCTCTGATTTACAAGTGAACTTTTAATAATGAGAGTTGCTGCCAGAAATTGGAAAGATCTATGATCATACTCCACAGAAGGTTTAGATTTTTCCTGTTTTTTCTGCTGAATTTGATGGGTGGGGGGGAAGCTCTCTTTAAATGAGTTAAATATCTTGCCATGGAGGGATGAAGGAATGAAAGGATGAAACAAAAAACATCTCCAGGTAATTAGAACTAGGTCAGCAGAAAGCTACCATAGTTCAGGCCAGGTATTATTCTGGCCCAAATTTGCAACCTATCTCTGTTTGTCTTTAGCATTCTCTCTCTTAAGGATAAAAGACTGAATGGAGACCTAAGAATGAAGTAAAACAAAAAATGACAATAATAAATTAATGCTTAATTTTGAAGAGATTCTGAATAGTCAAGTCATATCTTCTTCTTTTTTTTTTAACCTTATGAAGTGTAACATGGACTCATAGGAACATTGGACTGGAAAGGACTCCATGGATTATCACATCCAGACCCCTGATATTTGCAGGAAATCACATCATACAATCCCATTCATAAATTCACCAACTACCACCTTAAATCTAATTAAGTTTTTGCCTTCACTACTCCTATTTCCAGGCTGTTCCAGAGCCACACTGCTATTATGGTTAGAAGCCTCCTTCTAATTTCCAACATAAAATTTATTCACAGCCAGTTTATATCTATTTGTTCTTGTGCCAATGTTGTTCTTTAGCTTAAATAGGTTTTCCCTCCATGGTGTTTATCCCCTTGATGTATTTGTAAACAGCAGTCATATTCTGCTCAGCCTTCATTTTGCTAGACTAAACAAGCCAAGCTCTTTTAGTCTCCTCTTATAAGAAAGGCTGTTTATTCCCCTCATCATCCTACTTGTCCTTTTCTGCACCTGTTCCAGTTTTAATTCAGGTTTCTTGAGCACAGGAGACCAGAATTGTTCACAGTATTTCAAACAAGGTTTCACCTGTTCCTTTTAGAATTGCATCAATATTAGCCTCTTGCTTTTGTAAATACTGCAACTGACATATTGTAAGATTGTAAGATTCAGCTTTTTCACAGATGCATCAACTATATAGCTTATAGTCATCCTGTGATCAAATAATACACCCACATTTTTTTCTCTTGCTTTTCTAGCTGATGAGCTCCCGCTTTTAGCAGAAATTCTTATTCGTCCCTAAGTGCATGACCTTACACATGATGCTATTATATTTCATTCCATTTTATTCTTCCTGCCTTCAAAATTGTTCTCAAATTCATCCTGTGTGTTCTGTATGACATTCCAATCCTCCTCTCAGTCCTGGGCATTATCAAATTTATTAACGTAAACCTACATTTATGCCAACAGTACAAACAGTACAAGTAAAAATATTAAGCTAGATCAGTCCAAAAAGAAATCCTTGAGAAACTCCATTAGTAACCAGCCTGATAGATCCCCAGCATGACCCTCTCACCTCCCTGTTGCATTTTATAATCTTATCCCTTATGTTCTCCAGTTTCATATTTTCCCATGTGACACTTTTAAAGTATTTTGCTGAAGTTCAGGCAAGTTACATGTACTAGATTTCCCTTATTTAGAACATCTGACCACAGAAAGATGCCAGATGTTGACTTCATTTAGTAGTTTTCATTAACTGTTTTTTTTTAATTTCTCAAAATCTGCACTTTTGAAAATGAAACACCATAGTTACACACCTTTATTTTTCCATTTGATCAGAACTTCACCAACTCCTGGTTAGTAGATTCAGAGGTATTTTTTATCTCCTCCCTG
This sequence comes from Crocodylus siamensis, assembly GCF_052110815.1. Classification (NCBI taxonomy): domain Eukaryota; kingdom Metazoa; phylum Chordata; order Crocodylia; family Crocodylidae; genus Crocodylus; species Crocodylus siamensis. Next base: position 216,548,355 of record NC_143397.1, read on the forward strand.
GCGTATCTACACATTAATTAATGCACCATAATTACAGTGCATTAAGTTTAGTACCTGTAATAACAGGTATTAACCTTAATGGTTTGTATTCGGCATTCCTGAGTGTTAGCACAGATGAACACTTTTTAAGTGACATTAACGTGCATTGGACTAAATCTACTGTGCATTAGCACAGGTTTTGCCAGCTGTGCTAACATGCAGTAGAATTGGCCTTCTGTGCATTAAACATCTCATGTAGACACACCCAGATGTTTATCATAACAAATGTAAAACTTGATATACTAACTATCTGGTGAAGAAATATTTCACTTTATCCAAATTATCCCTTTCTATATGTTTACAGTCTATTGCACATTATTAAAGTACAGTGCTACCCCACCACCACCTTCATTTTTTCCCTCTTTCTTGAAGACTGAAATATGTTCCAGTTACAACACCTCTATCATATTTCTGTTAGCCACATAGTATCCATTTATGCATCCTTGTCCAGTCTTCTCTTGAAGACCCCCAAGGTAGGGGATAGCACCACCTCCCTTGGAAGCTCATTTCAAATTCTGGCAACCTTTACTGTGAAGAAGTTCTTTCTAATGGCCAACCTAAATCTGCTCTCTGTCAGTTTGCGGCCATTGTTCCTAGTTACTCCAGAGGGTGCCCAAGTAAATGGACCATCTCCTCCTATTCCCTGCTACCTTCCCTGATGAATTTATAGGCAGCCACAAGATCACCACTCAGCCTTCTCTTGCAAAGGATGAAGAGCTCTAGCTCCCTCAGTCTCTCCTTGTAGGGCCTTGCCTGCAGGCCTCTGACCATATGAGTGTCCCTCCTCTGGACCCTCTCAAGATTCTTCACATCCATCTTGAAGCGCGGTGCCCAAAACTGGACACAGTACTCCAACTGCGGCCTGACCAGTGCTACATAGAACTGTACCAGCAGTTCAATGTTGCTCTATTTTGATGCAATGGCCTCTTACTTATATAGAATCATAGAATCAATGAGTCGGAAGGGACCTAGACAGATCATCGAGTCCGACCCCCCACCATGGGCAGGAATGAGCACTGGGGTGGGAGGGGTCATAAGACCCCAGCCAGGTGCCTATCCAGTCTTCTCTTGAAGATTTCCAGGGAAGGTGAGAGCACCACCTCTCTGGGAAGCCTATTCCAGGCTCTGGCCACCCTTACAGTGAAGTAGTTCTTCCTAATATCTAACCTAAAGCTATCCTCCCTCAGCTTGTGGCCATTGTTCCTGGTGACTCCAAGGGGGCCCTGGGAATAGGCTTTCCCTGAGTCCCTGCTGCTGGCCCCTGATAAGGTTGTAGGCAGCCACAAGATCCCCCCTCAGTCTCCTCTTCTGGAGACTGAAGAGATTCAGGTCCCTTAGCCTCTCCTCATAGGGCTGGCCATGGAGGCCCTCAACCATATGAGTGGCCCTCCTCTGGACCGTCTCCAGGTTCTCCACATCCCTCCGAAAGTGCAGCGCCCAGAACTGCACACAGTACCCCAGCTGTGGCCTGACCAGTGCCGCATAGAGCGGGAGCAAGACCTCTCTGGACCTGCTAGTGATGCCTTGTTGATGCATGACAGGTTGCAGTTGGCTCTGCCTATTGCTTCATTGCATTGGTGACTCATATTCATCCTGGAGTCAATCATGACTCCAAGATCTCTCTTTGCCTCTGTGCTGCTGAGAGGGTCAGCCCTTACCCTATAACCATAATGCTAGTTCCCTGTCCCCAGGTGCAGCACCCTGCACTTGTCCTTGTTGAACTGTATACTGTTCAGATCCGCACACTTCTCCAACCTATCCAGGTCTGCCTGGATGCAGTCCCTGCCTGCCGGTGTATTCACTTTACCACCCAGCTTGGTGTCATCAGCAAACTTGAACGGGGTGCTCTCCACACCCTCATCCAGGTCGCTGATGAAGATGTTGAACGGCACCGGTCCAAGGACTGAGCCCTGGGGGACTCCACTGCCCACACCCTCCCAGGTCAACATCGACCGATCCACCACCACCCTCTGGGTGCGCCCCTGGAGCCAGTTTGCCAACCATGTGACCGTGCATTTGTCAATGCCGCAGTCCCTCAGCTTGCCCACCAGAATTGGGTGGGACACTGTGTCGAAGGCCTTCTGGAAGTCCAAGAAGATGACACTGACTCCCTCCTTCCCATCTAAGCTCTTTGTTACCTGGTCATAGAAAGAGACCAGGTTGGTCAGGCCAAATCAGCCTGGCACAAACCTGTGTTGTTTACCCCTCAACATCACTTCCCCTGCACAGCTCTCACAAATGTGGCTCTTGATAATTTTTTCAAAGAGCTTCCCCAGGATAGAAATGAGGATGACTGGCCTGTAGTTGCCAGGCTCTTCCTTCCTCCCCTTCTTGAAAATAGGGACCACATTGGCCCTTTTCCAGTCCTCAGGGACTTGGCCTGAGCCCCAGGAGTCCTCAAACAGCTATGCCACTGGCTCCACAATGACACCAGTCAATTCCCTCAGCACCCATGGATGAAGGTCATCCGGGTCTGCTGACTTGGACACATCTAAGCCCTCCAGGTAATCCTTAACTAGGTCTGAACTAACAGTCGGGGACTTGCATTCTTCCTGGGCCTCTCTACGCTGTCACCCGAGAGCACCCCATTGTCAGCAGACAGGGACACAGAGGCAAAGAACTTGTTGAAGAGTTCTGCCTTCTCTCGAGCGTCCATCACCAACTGCCCTGCCCTGCCTCGTAGGGGTCCAATGTTACCCCAAGACATCTTCTTGCTACCTATATACTTGAAGAAGGACTTTTTGTTAACCTTAATCCCAGAAGCTAATCTAAGCTTCAATGCTGCTTTAACCTTCCTTACCAAATCCCTACAAGCTCGGGTCAGGGAAGTGTACTCCTCTTTGGTCCCTCTTCTGTCTTTGGTCCCTCTGCCCCCTGCTTCCACCACCAGTACACTTTTTTCTTTGCCCTCAGGCCAGCCTGGCTATCCACGCTCAGCCATAAAGTCTTCCTGGACCCTTTTCCCGCCTTCCCGCTCAGTGGAATTGAGTCCTGCTTCGCCCCAAGGACAGCCTCCTTGAGAAAGGACCACCTTTCCTGGACTCCCATACTAGCTACCCCCTGGGCTCTGAGTGCCTCCCTGACTACAGCCCTGAGCACATCGAAGTTGGCTTTCCTAAAGTCAAGCATTTGCACTATGCTAGTTACCCTCCCCACCTTTCTCTGAAGAGCAAACTGGATCATTTCATATATATACAAATATTTCAAAATTGTTTCTCACCCAGCTCATTCAGTTTCAGATCAGGCCAGATCAGGTACAGCCCTTTCACTAGTTATATAATGTACCTCACTAGTTATAACTAGTATGAATATTCTCTTTCTCTCCTTGCCGTCCATCCTTCTAAATTCTGGTGCTCCTTTATCTATTGTTGCATCCAACCAGAGGTAGAAGTTGCACAAGCTTGTCTCTTTGCCTCCTACTTGTAGCTTTAACCTCTTATTAGTCTTCTCTCATTAGCGTTTAACCTACATCAGAAAAAAGTTAACTAAAACTCGGCACGTCTACATGTACCCTGTAGTGCCATTCTTACTGGGCCATTATTTAGTACTTCCTTTTGAAAGTACTAAATGATGTCACAGTAACAGCCCATACTAAGCCATGCTGGCAGCACACCATTATTTTTAGCCCCTATGTCACCATAGCAACATTCCATACCAATGGAGCATGCCACTATGGCAACGTAGCTGTGGTGTCATGGTTTGTGCCTGCCAACAGTGCATCACTGTAGCATTTCATATGTAGACATGCCCACTGAGAATTAAATAATGAGAAAAAATATAGTTAGTGGTAGATAATCCCTAAAATTTTGGAGTTTATGATCATTTCAAAAGTTTTAAATATTGATGTGAAACTCATCAAACACCTATACTTTTTGCTCAGTCTGTAAAATATACTTGGAATTTCATAGAGCCATCTACAAACAATATATAAATAATCTTTATCCTGGCATTTTGTAAAATTGATAAAATGTATGTTTTTCTAGTTACAGTTTCTTCATCAACAGGTCATAACTTTCTGAAGTGCATTCATTACAGAAAATCATTGCTGAACAATTTCAGAAAATGGTAAGGTTGATCAAGTATTTAAATTTCAAATTAACATGCCCAGTCAACTAAATCTGATTTCTGCTTCAGAGCATCCCCAGCAGTGCAGATAGTTATGCATTTGACTCTGTTATGCAGTAAATTCAAGATTTCTGTTGTAAATACTTGTTATCACAAATTTAGAATTTGTCTTGAGCTATATATGTTTCATAAATTTCTTTACTGACATATTGCAGCAAGTGGACACACAAATACAAAAACAAAGGAATTCATTAAAAAAATAAAAATGAGGAATCTGGGGTTTTATTGCTGCTGTTTTTCTTTTTTTGTTTGTTTGGGGGGCTTTTAGAGAGCATTCACACCTTTCTATATCTGACATTTCACTTTCCAATTTCACATGACATTTGAAAGTGCAAACATACCTAAGTAAAAAGAAAAGACGAGAGTTAAATAAACAAAAAGATTCAGAACCTTCAAAACCACCAAAAAGGGGACAGGGTTGGGAAAAGGTTCTTATTTTCCCTGAACCACTTTGCCTTTCCTCATAACAATGAAGTACTTCTTTTTAAATTCCTTTGAGCAAATTAATTATAAAATAATTATTGGGGGGGGGGGGTTTATATTACATGGAAACAGTTTCCTTTTTATGCCAGTTGTGTATAAAGATGATAACTGAGAAAGAAAAGGTTGCCCTCTTAATTTATTATAATGCATGCAACAATGAAACTTGATTTAATAGAAATCAAAAGACATGAGGATAAAACGGAACGTTGTTGTTTTTTTCTAAAAGGCCCCAAACATTTGTTTGCAAAGCCTTGACGCATTTACACATTATAAATTATATATTTATATGTAAATGGACTTTTGGCTTCTTTCCAGGATATCCGGCAAATTGAAGGCCATATTTTGCCACCATTACTTGAGTTGTACATTACTCTTTGAATAGTTTCATTGATTTCTGGACCAACTCGTTACTTAAACCCCATATACAAAACACTTGGGGGTGGGCTGACCACAGAATGACTGCACCTGGCAGCCTGCCTTTCTGCTGTAGGCTCTAATGGAAGGGGTCTATATGGTCATGTCTACATAGTAAACTTACCATGGCCAGCAGTGACACCTTCAAGCACACTGCACTGTTCTGGCCAGGCTACCTTCTAAACAGGAAGGAGTGTAGGTGTGTCTGCATACTGCTTCATACAGTTGGGCGTCTATATATGTACCATAGGATGGGAGGGGCGGTGCTTTAATTAGAGCAGCTCTCAGATTGTATTGAGTCCAGCATCAAGAGTATTCAGTGTCCTGTGACCAGTGTCTTGCACTTCCAAATGGCAGCAGGGGTGCTTTAACTAAAACTCATTCAATGAGCTTTAGTTAAAGTGCCCCCACGTCCATTTTGAAGCATGGGGATGCTGAATACACGTGATGCAGAGGCTGCCAGAATGAGTTAATTCGCATGCTCTAGCAAACTCGTAGACTCGATTAGTCTGCTCTGACACATGCTAATTAGCAGGCATTGGAGCAGAGGTCTGTCACATGTATAGGTGCCCATTGGTCCCATCACTTTACAGTGTTAATTAGCCCATCTGCAGTGCCATGTGGTGGTAGCAACACTGCTTTTGGTTCAGAAGGCAGCCCACGCAGAACAGCGCAGCATGCTAGAGGATGCCACTGCTGAGCACGATAATGTTACTATGTAGACATGACTCAAATCTGTATAAGCTAGTTTGCAAGAGCCAAGAGATGGCTTATGAACAGAGATGGGCTGAGGGTCTTTTCTAACCACCCACAAGCTTTCACACTTTCAAACATTTCCCCTCCTAGTGTAGAGTAAAATCAAGTCCTATCAAAGTTTAGAGCTTTTTGAGAAGAGTCTTCCCAAATAGTCTATGCTTTGGTGCAGTAGTTCTCAACCTTTTAAGACTTACGGCACCCCTATGAAAAAGTCAACTTTTAGTTTTCTCTTGTTTTTTGACTACCTTGTATGCTGCAGCAACCTGTGGTGTGTGTCCTACAAGCGGCATAAGTCTCTGTATGTGGCATGGGCAGACAGGGAGGGGAGCAGGGAACACAGTAGCAGATAGGGAAGGGAGAAGAAAGCAGAGCAGTAGATCTGGCATGAAGAACTGGGCAAGGAGCAGAAAAGGCAGCAGCAGATTGGGCAGAGGAAGGGGATTGGAAAGGCACTCCGGGCAGGGGAGGGGCTTACCTCATTGCATAGCTGCCACAAAAATTTCGCCCTACACTCTGTGTAGCTTCTTGTCACAAGTGCATATAAGGAAATATATTAACTCTCCAATTAAGAGACTTATTTCCCAAATATTCAGTGAAGACCACACTGTTAAGAAGACATTAAGTGGCTCAAGCCTGACTATGTTAGCTGACTCACAATATTAAAGGTGACTTGTTAATGGGTTTACTACTTCAATGCCATGGGAAGTATAGGAAGATGTATAGCAGAATGTTTGATATTCTCTCATTTCTTTGGTGTTTTACCTTTTTGAAAAATCCATGTTTATTATTGGGCCCCCTACCATCAAAGTAAAGAGCTCTTTTCAATGCAAGAAAAAAACTGTGGGAGATGTGGACAATAGCATACCAAGTAATTTTCTTGATTTTCTATTTTCCCTAAATACTCCTCTTACATCTAGAACAGTAAATATACAAAGTAATTTTGTTCTGATTATCAGTGTATATTTCTCTCTCAAAATTTATGTATTAGGACAGATAAATAATTGTCCCTATAAAACTATTTTTCACTTTTTTTTTTAATTTTCAACTAAATTTCCACATAGAAATTACATTTTCTCATTGAAAAAGCCAAGTGTCTGAAACAAGACATTTAAGGTTTGGAGCTAAAACCAAAATGCTTTTGTTTAGATATATTGATGTAGCACAAAAATTTCAGTTTGATTGCCTCATGTTGCTATTCTATTTCTGGTGGATGTCACCATTATATCTCCCAAAATGCACCATATTCACATTCCTAGGGAAGATACAGTACATAACCTGCACTGCAGTAGAGATGACCAATCTAGCTTTAAATGAGCTAGCTCTGTAGTAGCACAGAACTATGCACAGTATAAATTAGTCAGTGTTTTTCTTCTCCCTGCCCTATGCTGTTGCAGCTAGACTGCTTTCTAGTTACCTCTACAATTGACTGCAGCCTGTGGATTGTGTCTGTAATACAGGCACATCCCATGATCTATTCTGGGAGTGCAATAGCCACCACAGAAAAGGAGCATGAAGTATCATTGCACCAAGGAAGCATTCTTAAATCTGACTATTTCAGTTTTGGGGCAAAATAGTCCATCTTTCAATATCTTGCTGAAAGCTAAAATTTTCCACTGAAAAATATAAACAGTTTCTAACTCACTAGCTAGGGACAGAAGTTGCACATAAATTGGTTTAACTAATCAGAAACTGGTTTAAACCTGTAACAAAACAGAAGTTCAGTGCACATAAACCAGTTTCAAAAAGGCTGAAACTGGTTTAAGATAAACATGATTGAATTTAGTATCAGACTAAATGATTTGGGTAAAGCTGGTTTATGAAGTTTCTGTCCCAGATCCCTTCCTGATTCAAGTTAACTCACAGTCTCCTGGCATCCCAGAATGCTTTCTAGCCCTGGGCTTGGTTATGCTATTTGCTCCAGAAGAGGTTTGGGGGGAACAGGGGATGGTGGGAGAGGGGGGTAGGGACAGTCCTCCCCCTCCAGCAAGCCCCAGCTGTGGTCTAGGGCCAGTGAAAGGAGTTAAATTTCCCTTACCCCAAGTACAGAGCTGCCCTGCCCTGCTTAAAACTTATTGCTGGCTGTGACTGTGGAATACAAATTTCAGAGGCATCTGGAAGCAGGAAGAGAAAGTGATGAACAACCCTGCAAAGTCCTGCTGTTGGACTGCAAATCCCAGAGACCTCAGGGGCAGCAAGGAGAGGAAGTGAACACACAGCCGAGGCTGGCTGTGCCAGAGAGCCAAGCTCTAGCACCCCCAGCTTCTGGCCTGTGCCACTGCAGGCATGTGGCTACATTTCCTGAATCAAAGGTAAATGTCTGTCCAGTTGTTTCTCAGTTTAAATTTTGCAGCATAGACTAACTTGAAAAGACTGAATCGATTCAGCCTCGAGCTTTTTAACTGTCTGTACTTAGCCATTATGTCCATTAAAAACTCCCAATAAGTAATATTATACATTATCTCAAACTGAAACCCACTATTTTTGGGAGAAAGAAGCCCAGAACTTTTGTTTAGACTAGTCAAAAACAAAAGACTGAAAGAACAGTTGACACTGTATCAAACTAATAGGAAACAGGAAAAATGCTGATGTCACAAAAAAACCTCTGCTTATTTCTAACAATAATAGGGCACTTGTACACATACTGAGAGCCGCTCTAATTAAAGCTCTACCGCATCTTCATGTATCAGCGTCTTGCATTTAAAAATGGTGGCGAGGTACTTGAACTAAAGCACCCCCGCTGTCATTTTTAAATGCAGGGACACTGATACACAGTATGCAGAAGGCTGCTGAAGTACGGTAATCGCCACATTCCAGTAAACTTGATTAACTGAGTGCTCTGATGTTCTGGAATTCCAGCATGTTGGAGCAGCTTCTGCACTCATGTGTAGGTGCCCATATTGTGCATTTAGACCCAATGTAAAGCACATTCACTTTTTAGATAAGAGTGGTTACAACCTTTGATCTGAAAGGCATTATTAGTGTTAGTTGCTGTATTGGAGCCAAATTTGCAGAAGAGGGTTGAGCTAGATCAGGGCTGCCCAACTTCTGGGAGCTGACAGCCACAGACCCCTGGACCATCCAATGTTGGGATGGCCTTCCTGGATTCCCCTCCACCAGGCAGACAGCCCAGCTCTTCTCCTGCACACATGCAACCTGGTTCCTCTCCTCTCAGCTGTGCACAGAGCGTGTGGCAGGGCACTTGGGTTGTTTGTCACTTCAAGAGGGCAAGCAGCCTGCAAAGCTGCCAGCAGGTGTGGGGCAGGGCTAATTGAGAGACAGATGACCCAGGGAGCCAGCAGGTAAGGCTAGACTGGGTAGAGGAGTCACCTGAGAGCAGGTATAAGCCCAGGTCCTGAGAGAAGCCCAGCAGTAAGAACTGGAGCCTGCTGAGAGAACACCGTGGTCTAAGGGTCTAGTGAGGGCCTGAGAGCGTGGGACCAGTGAGGGTCCAGGAACCCCCAGAGGAGGCTCTTAGTATAAGAGAACATCAATGAGGATGCCATCTGCAAAATATGGGTCATGGGAGGAATGGAGCCATGCAATTAGCCCGTAAGACAAGGACAACAGTGCATCTGGTGGTCATTAAGGAGTAATCTGGGGAGCCCTGGGGCTCATAAAAATAATAAGCATCAAGACATGGTGGGTGAATGGAGGGGTGATTGCTCAGAAAGTGAGGGCTACAGGGATTCCAGGGGCTTCACAGCCACCCCTAGAGAGGCAGCCTGCCACAGCAGGCAGCACAGACCCCTCCCTAGTCCCTTGTTACCATGTTGCCTCACCCCCAGGATCAAGATAGGAAGTAGAAGTCAGAAGAGAGAGGAGGAGCCCAGAGCCCCCTGCCACCATAGCAGCCAGAGAAATGAGGGAAGCAACGGCTAGGCAGGAGCACATGAATCACATGTTAACTCCTTGTGTCTTGGACAATCTCAAGATAGATCATCTTCAAAGAACCAACCTATGAGTCTAGGCAAATATCATTTTTCTAATAGCATTTAAGGCTGTTTGCAGACATTTAAAAAACTGTTTTACTGGAAGAAGCACCATGTTACTTCAACCCGGCTCCACAGCACCTGTATAGATTGGGCCTTCAGCAGGGCTTTTTGGCACTTTTAGCTAAAGCTGATTCAATCAGCTACTAGATAAAAGTGCCAAAAAGCCCCACTAAAGTGCCTGATCTATACAGATGTCAGGTGAGCTGGGTCCAACTAACACACTGCCCCTTCTGGGCATGTGCTGGACTTGGCATGGAAGTGCTCAGAATGTAAAGTAAAGCACTATTTCCTTTTTAACAGCTGCAAGCAGCTTAAGTCACCAATTGAAGGTGAAGGTGGCAACAGTCCCTCAATACAAGGATGGCCGTCTTCCAGTAAATAGAGAAGCTATCAGTAAGTCTGCACATGACTGAGGAGGTAAACGCAAGAACCGCGTGTTTGACTGCAGATGTGGCAAACAGTTCCAGGAAAAAGTAGATCCTGGTGATGCCAGGTCAGAGCTCTTTTTCTTTTTCTTTCTCATCTATTTGCCTCAGTAGTGAGGTGAATTTGCTCAAAATTATAGATGCCTTGTTGTACATCATGGCGCTATTGAGATTCAGTACTCAAGACTCTTAGGTATTGATGTAAACACTGCATTTCTTCAGATGGCCTTCAAGGTGTCCTTGAATCTTTTCTTTTGCCCAGCTCAAGTGGTGATCAGCAGTGAGCTGAATGTATAGGACCTATTTTGGGAGCTAGTTGTCAGGCAACCTGATGGCTTGTCCTGTCCAGTAAAGCTGGTGCCATATAAATATGGCTTCAAAGCTAGCAGTGCTTGCTTTAGCCAGAATACTCATGTTATAAGTCACCAGCAATTACATTTTATAATGTTCCAAAAGAAATGTAGAAGGGTTTTTATAAAGTGTGTCTCTTAAAACACTCCATTCCAATTTTAAAATCTGCATTTGTTTTGTATTATTTGTTTGTTTCAAAAAGGCTAACAAAGCAGAGAAATAAACACATTGATGTAAAATAACTTGTCACTGTTTTTAGACATGTGCTCTCACAAAGTCAATTATAATGCTCTGCAGCATGCAAAATTATTAAAACTGAAATTTTTAAACACTTAAAATTAGAAATGATAAAGCTGCACTGAGCTTTTTTTTTAAGCGTGGACAAGAACAAAGCTAGAAAGTTTTTAAAGTAAAACATCACAGTCACCTAGTGCAATTAAAACAAGTGACTCAAAATGATTTACTGGTTAGCTGTATAAATCCCCCTGGATGAGTAGATGTCTGATCTCCAGCCAGCATTGCTACAGCATTAGTACCTCTCTCTGGAGCCTGAAATAAATATCTCTAGGTTGATCTTTTGGGGCTAAAATCTGTAGGCCAGTGGGGTCATTGCCCTGTTCAGTATGACACTAAACAGAAACAGTTAAATACTACCAGTGAGTTTTGCCATTGACTTCAGATGAGCCAGGATTTCATAAAACACATTTCACTTACTCTTAAATTTTAGTAACACTTATCTTATCTATTGTAAGCAATCTCTATAGCATACAGCTTTTGACAGGCATGTAAATCTTAAAACTTGGAATTTTCAGTGGTGGGAGAGAAGATCTGGAAAATTGTTTCCACATTTTCTACCCATTCACTAAGATATCTTCAGCCCAGCGTATAAATCTTTTACACATTAAGGCTTTCACTGAAGCCAGCTATAATGTTGCTGTGGATTTGAGTAATAGCAGCAGAGTTAAAGATTAAAAATGTACAAACAAAAATGAGCGAACTGTAGTTTCCTATAGTAATTCTTTGTAAGCCAGTCTTGTTTGTATATTTTCCATTCCTCTTACTTTTTTTCCCTGTGGCTAAAATATCACATCACACTTAGACCCCACTGGGGTGGCCAACCAAAGTAAGGGGTAGAGCCAGCCAAATTAATGTTTTAAAAATAGACAAATGAGATATGTATGTTCATTAAAAAGATCCATTTTTTAAAAGAGGGGAGTAGGTGATGATAGCTTCAAGGTACCAGTTGCTCTAACATGCTGATAATTTATTTTACACATTATTATTTGCTGCTCTACAGTAAATGCGTAGTTACTATGGCAACTGCCATGTCATATGATCTGAACGCTATTTTTAAGATAAAAACAACTCTTAAAGAAACATTCTATCTGCACAATAGAGATTTCTTAGAAGGGCTGAATACACACAAAAATATCAGCAACAAACAATCACTGTTCAGGTTCTTCTAAATATCATCCTAATTTTTTAAGTAATATTGCATTTTTTATTTTAAAAGCATGGTGCTGGCTAAACAGTGACAAGGAATCCTTCACTTAAAGGATTTAATCTTTTCCTACAGCTACCAACAGGCTAGTAGATTCTCTCTTACATGGTCTCATCTGAGAGGTTAATGGAACCCAGTAGATTTCAGACCTTTCTGAAGAAAAATATTGTTCAGCTGTTCCAGGTCTGGTTGGACTTTCTTTTGTTCTTGTCTGTGTTTGTAGTGGCCTTTAAATGCCTTCTGTTGTGTATTGGGTGTCTATATATATTTGTTTTTTACTTCATCAGCAGAGGGCACTGCCCAAACTGCATAATCTTGTGTTACTGATTGCTGTTGTGTTTCTTAAGGGTAGTAGTTGGTTGTTGTTAATAACGATGGTTCCCCTGTTCTTCCCTATGTAATCTCTCCAGGACAAGAACCCCCCAGATACACATTATTGGTGACGAGGTCAGATCCTCATGAGTAAGAATGCTTCCAGTGTTTCAGACTAAAGAACAAAGGAGAAACTTGTAGTGATCCACGCTGCAGGTGAGCAGGGTCCAGGATTCTTTTCCTCCCACGTGCTGGCCTGGTACAGTTGCTCTCTAACATAGCTACTTTGGATCAAATTGAAGAGTTTGATGTAGCCAGTCTGCCCACTTGGGGTTTGCATGCTGACTGACTAGACTTCTATCTGAAAGCTAATAAAATTACTGATGATAACCAGAAACAAGCGGTGCTACTGAGCATCAGTAGCTCAAAGACCTTGGATGTTAATTGCTCCCTTGTGCCCGTGGCCAAACCCCATAACAAGTCCTACCATGAAATCCTCCAGTTATTAAAAAATCCCTTTGCACCAACCCCATCCAAAACCATTTGTCAGTCCCATTTCAACCAGCGAAACCATCTCCTTGCTTGTGTTGCTAGAGGGAAGGTTTTTGCTAAATTATAGTTGGTCTAAACCTATCAACAACTCTCTGTGGATGATCAAATGGCTGATCCACAGGCAATCATCATCTATAAGGGGGCTTTCCAAGCTAAGCATCTACAGTTTGAAGTAAGTGCTGTAGCTAGAGTTTTCCAAAAGGTTACGGATGATTGACTTGCAGGTCATAAAGCAGTCATGCCGTATTTTGATGATGTCCTAATCAGAGTGAGAATTTGTTGTCCAACTGTGAGAAGCATTACACCACATCTCCAATGCTGATCTTTATCCAACAAATGCAAAGGTAGAAGCTACTGATAAAGTCCCAACAGCTAGGAATAAGCAGGAACTGTAAGTGTTCCTGGGTCTGCTTAATTTCTACCATTCTTTCCTAAAAGACAAGACCACATGCATCATCTATTGGATAAAGATGCCTTCTGGAAATATGTTAAACTGCACAAGGCTTTTAATGAAGTGGAGTGATTGTTGTACTCTGACAGTGTGCTAGTCCATTATGACTTGGAGAAGCCACTTCTGCTTACTTGCTATGCTTCACTGGATGAAGTAGGGGCTGTCCTCAGTCACCTTCAGTGTGATGGTCATGAAGCTCCCATTGCCTACTATTCACAAGCTATGAATAAGGTCAAGAGGAATTATGCTCAGATTGATAGGGAAGCTCATACTGCTGTCACTGGGGCTAGGGAATTCCATGACTACATATATGCCTGTAAATTCACAATTGTGACAGATCATAAACCATTGCTAAGGTCATTCACCAAGAATGGAATAACACCCCAGATCATTTTACCACACATGCTTCATTGGTCCTTACTCTTATGAGTAAGAGAATGCATATGACTGTGAATTTCAGCACCACCCTGGGATGTCAATAGCAAAGGACCTGTGGGTTACAGTGGACAATCAGCTGAATGATCCAACAGTCTACCCTTGTTGCAAATAAGGCTAACAGCAAACCAGGCTGCATTAGTAGAAGCACTACTAACAGATCTAGGGAAGTAATTGTTCCCCTCTATTTGGCACTGGTGAAGCGACATCTGGAGTGCTGTGTTCAGCAGAGGGCAACAAAAATGATTAAGGGGCTGGGGAACTTGACCTATGAGAAGGAGTCTTATTTCATGTCTGGACTAAACATGACTTGTGGTCTTATTTAGTCTGGAGAAGAGAAGGCTGAGGTGGGATTTAATGACAGACTTCAACTGCCTGAACAGTGGTTCCAAAGAGGATGAAACTAAACTGTTCTCAGTGGTGGCAATGACAGAAAAAGGAGCAGTGGTCTCAAGTTGCAGCAAGGGAAGTTCAGGTAAGATATTAGGAAAAACTCTCTCACAAGGAGGGTAGAAAAGCACTGGACAAAGCTAACCAGAGACGTTGTGGAATCTCCATCTTTAGAGGGTTTTAGGACTCTGGTAGATAAAACCTTGGCTGGGGTGACCTAGTTGGGTCCCTTCCAAACCTCATTTTCTATGATTCTCTGAAATGCAGGTGCACCAAGTTGTTTGCCATTTTTGTGTCCTGAACTCACTGCTCCTCCACTCTCTGAAGTTCTGATAATAGAATCTTCATCTGATCCTCCTCTCCAGGCAGATGACCTTGCTCACATGATTGCTAAGGACCTAGAGTTAGTCTGAATACTGAACTCAGCATGGAAAAGGTAGCCTTTATCAAGAATTGCAAATGATTTAAGATATTCTTCATTTCAAGCTGCAGTCAAGGATTGCAGAATTTAAGTTATTTGTTGCACATCAACATGAACTTTCTGTCCTTAAGAGATACTTCCTATGGGGCAAATGAGTAAACATTCTTAACGCAGGTTGAATACCTGCTCTCCATATGGGACATCCATCAATGGATTATTCGCATGAGAGCTCTTGCAAGAAGTTATGTCTGGTACCCAAAGATTGATACTGACATTAAGCAAACAGTATAGAGGTGTGAACCATGTCAAGCTACATACCATGCACCAGTTAAGACTCCAGTCCATCCATGGGATGTGATCAGGACCCTGTGATCTCACCTGCATATAGATTTTGCTGGCCCTTTCCAAGGCTAGATATTCTTTATTGTCATTGATTCTTTCTCAAAGTGGTTGGAAGTTGTTTCTGTTGCATCAGTGACTTTGCACACGGTAATCCAAGTTCTACAGCAGCAACTCATGGTCTTCCAGATACCTTTCTATCTGATGGTGATGCTTAATTCACTTCTGAAGAATTTCAGAAGTTTATGGAGGGAAATATTATTTGTCACACCACATCTGCACCATTCCACCTGTCATCAAATGGCCAAGCTGAGTGGATGGTCCAAACTACTGCAGATGTGAATCACTGATGATAGCTGGAACCAACTAGCTGATTTCTTACTACAATGACACAAAACTCTGTGCACTACTACAGCATGACAGTCTTGCAGAACTGCTAATGAACTGCCAGCTGAAAACTTATTTGGATTGGCTCCACCCATATATGGTAGCTGAATATCAGACAAGGTAGAAATCCAGTTTTCTAAGAAACAGAAAGTTTCACATCTAACAACTTTGAACCAGATGAACCTGTGTACATCCAAAACAACATGACTGGGCCACAGTGAATGTCTGCATCTGTCCTTGGAGATACAGATCCAATATCATATAAGATTTAGACTCCTAATGGAAAGACATTTCACTGGCACATTGCCAGATCAGCACTGAGTCTCAGACAATGTGACCTCTGCAGCACCAGAAGATGTTACACCATTGGTGGAACCAGTTCTGATGAGTCCATTAGTTAATGTCTTAGACCTATCAACACTTCCAGTTGCTGAAGCTACTCTAGGATAGGTGAAGGAGCTTACTGCAGTTACCAGTGAAATGTCTGTCACCCCTGAAGTGGGTTGCATGAATTGGGTCACTGTCCAGCCGAAATACTTACAGGACTACATTATCTGGGGAGAGGGGTGTTGTACATTGAGTGTCTGTATATACAGAAAAGGACACTGCTTTGGCTGCATTCTGTTGTGTTGATGTTTGCTGTTCTGCTTAGTGTTAAGCTTAGCTAGTTGTTGTTAATAAAGATGGTTCCCCTGTTTGTCCTTTCATGATCTCTCTGGGACAAAAACCCCACAGATACACAATAGCCTTTACTCTTTGACTGATGTATATAAAATCTTTAACTGATTTATATAAAATGTTTCTAAAAAATAACTGCTGCATTTGTGATAGAGATAAAAGTTCTTTCCCCCATTGCAGCATCCAGTAAGGAATTGGAATGGGAGCTTAAAATCCCAATCCTAAATGGAACAGTGTATTTTATATAAAACAATCAATTTTATGTTTGGCAGTTGAATGACAGCCTGGGGTGGGGGGGAAGAGGGTGATCTTAGATCAAACTGAAACAATTTTTTTGGATTTTTTTGCCACAAGCCCCAAAAAATAATTTTTCATTTTATATCAAGCCAAATGTTTTGTTTAAACTTCTATCTTTAAATAATTTAAACTTTTTTTAAAATTTAAGTGAGTTTGAAATAACATTTTTCATTTGAAAAAATGAAAAGATAATACCTCTAAAATGTTTTATATTTAATTAAATCCAATTGAGTTCCCTGAGTTGGATGATAAATATGTTTTGTATACATACATTTAAATGACCAGGGAGAGTTCTCCCCTGTTTGTTCCCCTGATAGAAAAACCTGAAAAGACATTTTAATGCTGAGCCCTTGAGAGCCGAGAGATTGCAGTGCTGACAGTGCAGGTGTGGGGCCCCTGTGCACACATCTCACCATACCCTGCAGGCCCCCTCAGTCTGCCTAGAAATAGATGACAGCAATGCACAAAACAGCTCAGATTGGCTGATCCAGACTGATCATAGTCAAACTGTTTCTCCCTGCAGCAAAATTTGGGATTATGAAGGAGTGTGTTTTGCTCCCTGCTTGGCTGCAGTAGTAAAGTCCAGTGAGCAATACACTGTCTCTCTGGGTATGGGGGCAGGAGAAAAGTACCCTGGGATGCTGGAGCACAGTGTTGTGACTTCTCTCAGGTAACTAAGTTATACAGACATTTGCTGTCCCAGGAGAAATTCTCCCATGAGTGATAAAATCCGGGTCGTTCCCAAGTTATTTTTCTCTTAGAGTGGCCATTTTTGCTTTTGGAAAAAAAAATCCTGAATATCTATACATTCATAGTTGTTTTTTTCCTGGAAAAGCAGCAAATCTCCCAGGAGAAACTGAATGTCTGCGTGTGGCCTTAGATGCCAACTCATTGGGCTTGTCTACACATGCTTTTATGCACACATAAACTTAATGTGCATTAGCCTAAAGTGCATTAAGGTAATTTAGGCACATATCCACACGTGCATGCCATAATGCACTTAGCACAGGTGTGCAGGCTGACTTGGGTCTAAAGTTAGTCCCAAGTCAATGGACACACGCCACGTTTATCCATATTAGCAAGTTTATGCATTCACTAATGTGATTTAACTATTTGTGCATAAAGTTGAACCCACTTTATGCAGGTATCAAATTTAGGCTTGAATAGCTTTAAATTGCTATTTTTAAAGCACATTAAGAGCACACATGTGTAGACATGCATGCTTAATGCACCTTAAATTGGGATAATGTGTATTAAATGCACATATGTAGACATGTCAATTCTGTGTGATACTGTGCAGTGGAGACCAAATGAGTCACTTGAACTAGTAGCAACACCATACTCAATGGTCTAAATGTGAAGGGAATAGAGGCAGAGGGCTTTCAGTGAAGGATGATTGACTCAAAAGCACTTCCATCACAACTTGGGTTAGTTAACTATTATGGCACACTGATGGTTTTGATCTTCCAAAGATTTCTGAGGAGGGGATGCAACCTGAACCAGCACCAGTATATAGCCCAAAATAGAACCTAAAGAGAGCTTTAAGGTCAGGGTGCTGGCTGAAAGAGGTTGAAAGCTGCAAACAAGCAAACTGTGCTTATTTGATTCATCTTACAGTCAAGGAAGCACAAAAATTTTACACTCTTATAAATAAGCAAATCACATTAACTGACCCCATCATCATTTTCTAACTGGAAGAACCTGGAAAGCCCTGAAGTTTTAACTAATGCCTCAGGTCAAAAGGGTTAACGATATATATGATGGAGCTACAAAATTGTTTCACAACCATGTTTTCAAATAATTACTTTTATAGCCCAGATGAAATCCACAGTTAATTGACACTAGTCAGTTGACATAACCATAAGTAACCAAATAGGGTTTTTGTGCCTATGTTAAATGGATTGAAATTATTCCCCCTGTAATATTCTGATAAAGCTTAACCCAGAGCAAAGAATTACTAGCATAAGGCAGCTGGGGTAGCTGTGGCTGGAGCAAAATAAAGTAATACAGGATATATTAGTCATAACTGACAAGAAGAGACTTTTCCTAATAAAGAAATGTATTTTCCATGTTGTTTTTTAAAACAGAAATACTTGAAGGATTCAAAGCCAGAAATCTTAAATACTTCTATAATTATACACATCTGCATCATTTTATACAGATGTTTGTGATTAGGAGTGTATTATTAGAACAAGGGAAACAAGGGAAAGGCTTTCCAACATATAATCAGCCAGTGCTGCAGTTCAGAAGAAACAGTGTTAAACGTTGGCTGTCCTTGAATTCCTTACATTGCTGCTTTGTCTTAACTCTGTCTTCCATGAGGACTCAGAAATAACCCTGTTCCATCCCCTCAAGTTTTAATAATATTGTTAAAGAATCAGATATAAAAGATTGCTGAGAACACTCAGGGGAATTGCTAAATAATTCCATAACAGCACAGTATGGACACCTTAAGTGCGAGGCTGTACAGAGCCCAGGTTTTTCATTACTGTCCCCAGGAAACTGTGAATAATGCCACTACTGTCCTCCAGATCAAGCTGGAAAATGAAACTAGACTCTCAATTCTTTCATCTTGGTAAATTAAATTTTAATATGTTACAAAAAGATAGCAGTAGGTTGCAGTATTCAATTCAATGTTCTGTATGAGTGTCTCAAAATTCCACAGTAGGTAAAAAACCAAAAGTCTACAGGATGCAAAATGCTTTATATTTTAAACTATTCTGCAATAATATGGCATTTTGTTTTCCAAAGGGCTGTGTTATGAGAGGCATGCTGTAAAAATCCAGAGATGTTGCCAGTAATTAGGCAGCTGGGTGGCCTAGAAATCTTCTCCATTACACTTTTGTTTCCTTGCCAGTTCTCCATGTTCTCTCTTGAAAGCATGTTTTGTTTTTGTTTACATAGCCCTCACAGGCAGAATGAATAACCCATTTTTTCCCTGCACTTGCCAGCCTTCACTGATAGAATATCAGCTTCCACATTGATGGACCTTGCACAGGGCCTTCCAGGTTATTTGATTTGACCAGAAATCAATTTTCACATCATTATAAGAAAACATCTTTATAGCACTCAAAATAATTGGAACTCAGGTAAATCTGAAGGTGAAGATTACCTATATTCTGTAGAGGGAGAGAGAGAGATGTAGAGTTGCACCATAGTTATGTGGAGAACTGCACACCTCTGACCGCTGAGGGACCAGCTAATAGACATTCGCTGTCAAGAACCGACCTCCTGTCAAGAACTACTGAACCCCCAGTTTCCCTTCTCCCTGATTTTAAAAGTCTGTATGCAGTCATTTCTGCTTCCCTCCAATAATTATAAGCTCCCCCATTCAACTCTCCTTTTGGGTCTGTCGAATGAAGGAGGAAATGCAAGGTCCGAGCGAAGTGATGTCATTTGACTTATTCTACCCATGGAGCATTCTTGGGCATGACTACTCAATTCCTTGAAACATGGGCTTAATTTGGTTTGGGAATTTTGCCACCAGCCTCACGCTTCCCCTAATAATGACTATTCTCACTCCAGTTTCCAAATTCAGCAGTTCATCTTATTTGAAAAGCGGGGAGTGGAATTTTCCTTGTTTGACACAAAGTTCTTTTTTTCCCACCTCCAGAGCTCAAAAGAATGGATTAAAGGATTTCACTTTAACTTTGAAAACATTTATTTCCCTTTTAGCACAACCCAATCATAGAAGGATTCAGCTGAAAAGATAACCCCCCACAAAAAATATGAATTATGAAAAGTAGTTTGCAGATTTAATCATTGCTTCAACAACCACTAGCTACCATACAAAAACTGTATAATAAAATTATAAATGAATAAGTACATAGAATGCAAAACCTTTGCACAAGGGATCATTAGGGCAGCAAATCAGAACCTCTAACACAAAACAAAAAAAATAAATAAAAGCTGAGGATTTCAGTCATAGTTTTAACTTCCGCATGTTGAATATACACGGGGCTTTGAATTGCCAAAAAAACAATAATATCTAGCCTGATACATATAGTTTTTAAAACAGCAAATTGTTATTGTTAGAGAAAGCCTTATTTTTTTAATACCTGACTTAATTTAATTTTTAGTTCATGTTCTGCAATTTCCAAGGCTTGGTTTCTGACCAGCAATGAATATTCCTGAAAATTTAAATGAAAAAAAATGATCCAGTCATTTGCAGGGAGTTTACTAATGTGCTGCAGAAGATTTAAAAAAAACCAAAAAAAACCCCAAACCCCCAAAACCCCCAAACATTTGGGGAATATTCCTGGCTCTATCACAAACATCCAGTAGGACTTGGGATGAATGACTTAACCTATTTCTGTTTTATTTTCCATATAGGTAAAAGAGATGTTTTATCTATTAATTGTAAGAATCTGAATATTTTTTCATATTTTAAGGGCTGGTAAGGAAAGACTTTTGAAACTGTTAGGAGAAAAACACATATGGAACAAGAAACTATTAATAACCATTACTTATAGTTTTTACAACAGTCCCCGAAAGTAAACTCTTCAATGCATTCTTCCCTTGAACTCTGGCTGCAAATGTGAGCTTTGGACTATGAAAGGTACGGTATCCACTAGGGCCGTGCAAAGCTTTGGTCCCTGATTCGATTCGGCAGACATTTGGCCCAATTCGGTGGCTAAATCTCTGAATCTGAATTGAATCAAGAGACCCTTTAATCTCTCCAAATCAAATTGGAACCCTCCAAATAGAGTCAGAGAGATTTGGAAAGATTCAGCAATTTGGACATAGACACAGCTTTAAATGTTTTTTCTATGTACCTCAAGGTACCAGGTGGCTTGTGAATGCTGCGATGCTGGGGCGCATGGAGTGTCCCACAGGAGCGCGGTGGGCTCCCCAGCACACTTGGCAGCAGATGTGGAAGTGGACCAGAAGCACTTCCAGTCTACTTCCAGGTCCACCGGAGAGCTTGGTGACTGGTGCCTCCTGGGTCTGGGGGGGCATTCGGGATCTCCCCACAGCCAATCACCAAGCTGGGAGGGTAAGGGGGGGCCCCCCAGTCCACTCCCTGGCAGACCCAGAAGTAGACCAGAAGTACTTTCAGTCCACTTCCAGGTTTGCCGCAGAGCACATCAGGGTCCCCTCATGCTCCTGTGGGATGCTCCATCTGCCCCAGCATTGCAGCATTCACCAGCCACTCCTGGTACCTTGGAGTATGTAGAAAAAACATTTAAAGCTGTGTCTATGGCCAAATCGCTGATTCTCCAAATCAGCATTGAATCTTCAGATTTGGATTTGGCCAAATCAAATCAGGGACAATGAATTGAATCACTGTCCCTCATTTGGGCCAAATCCAAATCAAATAGCACCAGTTTCACACACCCCTAGTATCCACTAAAGGGAAATCTCAAGATATCTGCACTTACTCCATTTAATAATGTCAAAATGCTTTTTCCCCTTCCAAATATAATCATTCATATGGGCTTGTTTATGCACACAAGACACAAGTCTATAGTGTAGCTACTGAATTTTGGCAAACTTGAGACTTTTTTCACAGAACTCTTCCCAACTTCTTTCTAGCATGCCACACCATACAGATTGTGACACCTTCTGGTAATGGTTAAATTATAGCAGCAGACTATCTACAAGTAGTGCTGTGCTAGATCGACTTCAGCTCAGAGAGACTTCCTGGGCTTACAGACAATGCAGCTGTTTGTTTCAACAGCTTTAAAAAAAATCTACATATCACTGACATCCCATTGAACCTGTCAGGAGGTGGGCCATTTCACTCCACTGAAGTGCTTTTCCTTTTATTGCCAGTCCTATAACAAGATTATTGAAATGATTCAACAATAGGCAAGCTGCAGCCATAGATACTTGTTGAAAGTAAATAATAAAAGCATTTTATCAGGATTGCTGTCATTTTCTTGTTGAGGGATACATCTGTTTCATAAGTACATTTTATGTGTGCCTGCCTTATGTGAACCTGCTCTAATTTAGTTACACTGATAGGTGCAGTTGTAGCTTTCTGTCTAACAATATTAACAGATGAATAGAGCAGTCATTTTCAGACAGCAATTTGCCACAGCTACAGTCGAAGTGGATTGGTTTGAGATTGCAACCTCATAAGAATGGATTTTTAAGGAGACAACTGGAAAGCATGTTAGTTATGCAGTAATTTGAGATATAAATGCACTTTAAGCAAAACTAAATTGGGGCAGGAAACAAATCTAGTGCAACAGCATGGCCTGTATGCACAGTTTGAAAATTAATCACTTCTACTGCCAACTGATAATACTCCATGCCTAAAGAAGGAAAACTCTATGAACACTAGAATGTTTATGAACACACGTGTACTCATGTATTATAGTTTTGTTTAGATTTTTTAAGCATTGTTTAGCAGATGGTTCAGGTCCCAGATAGTCCAATTATCTACCTGTGTCTGATTTGCATTTGTGATAATCTCGCCATGAAAGCCTAGAGAAGAAAGTTTAAATTTTTAGCTCACTGAAGTGATGGGCTGATTAAAGCAGCAGCTCAGAAATGTTATATACAACCTCCATTTACTGCCTTAGATAGATAAACTTAGTTCTATCCCATGGTATTGAGATTCAAGCCATGTATCTGTAATATTGTAGTACAATGAAGGAAGGACATGCTATTCAGTAGCTGGAGACCTATTTAAATTTATGCTTTATTTGGAGGTGCATTATTCATATTGTGTAGCTTTCATCTATAATGGTAACAAATATTATGATACATCGGCAAGCTCTAAGAGACCATCAGGTCTTCGGGAAAGCCTAGGACCAGCAGTGTTTTCTGATATTATGAACTAATCCTAAATTAGCACAGTCAATGCTTTTATAAGACAGTGATAATGTGCTCACATATCTAGCACAAATATCAAGTCTTGGATGAGAGCTTTGAACAGCCTATAAAGAATGTGCTGACACTCCTATCTCCCTCTTTGCCTGGAACCAAAAGGTCAGGTGTAATCCATGCCCTCAGTGAGAAGGAACTGGGAAAAATGCTGATAAAGCAAAAGCTGATAAAAATGCACATGTTTACTAAATACAGAAAGAGCAGAAGGAAAGAGGATACTGAGTTATTAAATATGTATTATATGTAAGGAGGAACAAAAACTAGACAGCAAATCCTACCTTCAGTGTATATTCAAACACCCAATGGACTCCACCATAGACTATTCATGAACCAGAGGCTGAATTTGTGATCCTCCTATTTAAAATGTATTCCTCCTTTCTTTTTTCAATGAGAACTGAAATCAGAAGTTGCATAAATATACCTGAAGGCTGAACTTTACATACATGTATAAACTACTGATGATGTGATACAAAGATCCAGCTTAGGTACACTCTGTATGAGCATTATTATAAAAGTCTGAATTAAAAGAAAATTACTTATAAAATAAACCAGTGAATTCTCCTCCTGAAAACATGGATAGAGAGACTAGATCACTTTGGATCAGAGTCATGGGAAAGAGCAGGGAACAGAACTGTAAGGAAAATTTTGGAAGTACCTAAGTGAAATAGGGGGTGAATCCAAAAAAAGACACCTAACATGAGAGTTTGCTAGAATTTAGATGTCTGCTACCAAAATTGAAATCCTGAAAACCCTGCTCAGAAGCTGCCTAATTTCCATAAGTACCTTATTTTTTAGAACAACTCAGTATCTATCTTATGCCTAAATCTAACTGGGATTCAGAAAAAATGGTGTTCCTCCATGGACATGATCCAATAAGCAGTCTCAGAGCACACTAACATACATGTATGGGATCAAATTCTTCACTAAAATACAGTGGTGGTTGCTGATTTCTTTTAAAGCACAAGTCTGATGGAAGTGATTGTGATGTCCCCCTTTTACACAATAGTCTAATGAGAATAACCATGGACCAGGAAGTGCAAGACATGGGTTAAATTCCTTCTTCAGTATGAAGGATGATCAAACCCATATCTAAACCCCAAACCTCACAGAAAAGTGCCTGTATCACTCAGTAGGCAAGTCTACATGTACATTAATGCACCATAGTTACAGAGCATTAACTTCAGTACCTGTGGGTGCCTATACACAAGCAGGGAGGCTGCTCCAACATGCTGTAATTACAGTGCATCAGAGCAGATTCAATTAATCGTCCAATGGGCTTTAGGTAAAGTGTCCCCACTGCCATTCTGAAGTGTGGGGATGATGATACACGAGACTCTCTGGGTACTTTCATCAGAGTGGCTCTCAGAGCTGCTCTAGTTAAAGTGCTTCCCAGAGCCTGTGTATAAATACCCTGTAATAATAGGTACTAACTCAATGCTCAGTAATTTGCATTGAGTTAGTAACAGCACGTGCCTTTTTAGTGATGCTAGTGTGCAGTATACTAATTCTAGTGCACATTGTCAAGTACCTCCTTAACTTGCAGGCCTGTAGGACACCGCCTGCTGGCTGACTTAAGAGATGAATTCTAATTAGAGGTCTATACACACATGTTCTCTCCTGCCATGACTTGGTGTTTAGGGGAGTTGATTCAGTACCTGGATGTGTAGGTTCAATTAGTCGTCCCACGAGGTCCTATGTTCCTGAGGGCTCCTCCACCCCTACACCCTTCCCTGTTCCACCAGTATCTGAGCGGCCGCTTGGTCCTTCCCCATGGCCTCCATCCAAAGAAGAAAAAAAACAAAAAAATACAAAACCAAGCACTCCTGGCCTGGATTATTGTGGCAGAAAACAAACAAAAATTATGTCTGTGAGGTCAGTCCCTCTTTTTTTCTGTTACCGTCTCTATGGTGGCTCTCCATGAGCCTCTTATTGGGGTCATCACAATTCCCATCATCCCACTAGGTCCATCCATGAAAAAATTTAGTTGAGCCCCTTTTAGGGTCTTTAAGGTACCAGTTTTCTAGCGTGCCCCTCTATTAGAGACTTTACGGTACCTGTCTCTGCTGGGCTCCACTGACTCCCAGTGTGGTAACAGGCAGTTCCAAGTACTGCCCGGTCAACAGTCCTCTCTCTAAGTTCCCTCCCGGGAGTTTGCTCTCTGGAGGAGTCTCCTACCAGCTCCCCACGTTGCTCTCAGGGTTCTCTGCAGCATGGCTTGACTCAATCCTCCTCCTTCTGGTTCCACACTCCCCACACTTGCCTGTTCCAGGCTCCTCTTTATACCAGAGTTGGCGTTCCCAGCCCCTCTCCTCCAGAAACACCTGAGTAAGGAGAGTTTCTGCTGGGTCCTTTGGGGCTGTGGGTCTGGGGCCACTGACACTATGTTTAGCCTTTGCTCCTTTGCGCCCTGTGACTCTCTCTCTTTCTCACACACATTAGCACAGCTTTTGGTGTGATGCACTAATGTGCAGTAGAATTAGTCTACTGAGCATTTAGCATCTTGTGTGGATGCACCAAGATTTTCATGAAATGACTGTTTGATGTTAAATACAGAGACACTTGGAAAGAAGTAACCAGACCCCCAAATCTCCCTCCCAAGTAAATACCCTAAATATTAGGCAGAAGTGTATAGCCCTCTCTAAGGTTCTTTGCCTTTGATCCAATGAATCTTGAATTATTTGCTGGACAATGCCACTTCTTCAATACAAGAAGTGGAGAGCAACACCACACTGACCCTGTAGCCTGATGACAGGTCTCTTAATTCCTGGACAAGTGCTCTAACCACTAGAACGTTGTGAATGTTGTGGGCAATACCATCACTGGTTTTTCTTTAACAGAACGTGGGCACTGCTATATTTTGTGAAAAGCCCAAATCTACCACCTGCATTTGGTGGGTTCAGTTAATATTTAAAAGTAACACATTGCTCAGACAACTTAGGCAGAAAAACATAGTTTCTAGATCCCAACCAGGTTTCGTTAGGAGGTGGGTGCAATTTAGGTCATAGATTCATAGATTTATTCATAGATTGTTAAGGGCTGGAAGGGACCTCGCAGATCATTAGGTCCAGCCCCCCCACTCTAGGTAGGAAGACAACTGGGCTTAGATGACCCCTGCAAGGTGACTGTCTAGTCTCATTTTGAAAAGCTCCAGGGTAGGTGACTGCATCACCTCTAGAAGGAGTTTATTCCACAGTCTGGACACCCTGACTGTGAAGGATTTTTTCCTGGTATTAAGTCTGAAGCAGCCTTCCAGGTGTTGGTATCCATTGGTCCTGGTCTTCCCTCGGGATGCCCTAGTGAACAGTTAGTTGTTCACCAAGCTCCTGATGCACTCTTTCTGATATAGCAGTAAGTCACTGTCAAGTCCCCTCTCAACCTTCTCTTCTTTAGGCTAAAGAGGCCCAGGTCCCTCAGCCTTTCCTCATATGGTTTTCCTTGCAAATCCCTGATCATATGGGTAGCTCTTTTCAGGACCCTCTCAAGTTTTTCCATGTCCTTATTGAGGTGTGGCACCCAGAACTGGATGCAGTACTCCAACTGCGGTCTCACCATTGCTGAATACAATGGAAGTATCACTTACTTAGCTTTACATGAAATGCATTGGTAGATGCATGCCAGTATGTTACTTGCCCTAATGACTACCACATCACACTGCCAGCTCATATTCATGCGATGGTCGATCATTACCTCTAGGTACCTTTCGACTATGGTGCAAGTCAAACTGTCACCACCGAGCCTGTACATATGTTGCAGGTTGTTTGCACCCAGATGGAGCATCTTATACTTGGAAGTGTTAAACTTCATTTGGTTCAAGTCTATCCAACTCTTGAGCCTGTCCATTTCTGCCTGCATCTGCAACCTATCTTCTGGCATGGCCACACTGCCCCATAACTTGGTGTCATCCGAGAACTTGGACAGTGAGCTTTTCAATTCCCCATCCAAATCATTGTGTCCCAGGGGCATTCAAACAAAAGACCCCTGAGCCATGTCCTGGGGGTTCTGGTGCCAAGGGCCAGATGTAAAAACACAGAAACAAGAAACTTGCTTACCTGCAATAGGACACATGGCGCTGCTGGAATGGAGAGGGACGCCTGCGTGAGTTACAAGCCGAGCCTTTATCTGGCTGAGACCGGCCGGTGGCCTCACAGGCAATCACCGGCAGGCTGAAATAAAAAGGATTGCCATGGGAAGGGGTGGGGAAGCAAGAGAGCCGGCAGAAGCTCTTGACACCAGCGGTGACCGGTGCTTACATAGCAAAGGGAAGTCCAGACGGGGAGCGGTGATAGAGGAGGCTTTCAGTGTTGCTGGCAGTATCTCACTCCCAACGCCCCTCGGTCCTCAGCGCTTGAGTCCTCCTCTGCCTGTGCCAAGAGTCCCTGCCACCTCTATTGCTGCTCCCCATCCAGACTTTCATTCAGTATGTAAGCCCTGGCTGCCGCCAGTGTTGAGAGCCTCTGCCAGCTCTCCTGCTTCCCCTGCTCTTCCCATGGTGATGCTTTTTATTTCCGCTGGCCAGTGATTGCCTGTGACATCATCAGTCGGTCTCAGCTGAATAAAGGTGCAGCTTGTAACCCGCACAGGCTCCCCTCTCCATTTCAGCAGTGCTGTGCATCCTATTGCAAGTAAATAAGTTTGTTGTTTCTGTGTTTTAAATCTGGCCCTTAGCACTGGAGCCCCCAGGGCATGGCTCAGGGGTCTTTTCTTCAAATGCCCCTGGGACACATTGATAAAGGTGTTGAAAAGCACTGGTCCAAGCATGGACCCTTGACTGCAGCCGGTCCCAACTCTAGATAGCTGCTGATAGCCATAGAAGCCCTGCTGGGAGCAGCCTGGGCTCCATGCCCATCAACACCTACCCAGAACCTGGGTCAGCTGCAAACATCTGCTGCCCCTCTGCCCAGGCTTCAGCCCCAGCTGCCTCCCAGACCCAGCCCTGGGCTCCGGGGAGGCAGCATATACCAGCAATGCTCCCTCCTGTGCTGCCCTCGCCATTTCTGCAAAGCAGCATTGGAACCTGATGCGGTAGGGCACAGCGTGGGGTGCAGAAAGCTGCCTGTTCCGAGCTCCCCACTGCCCTTGCACACTTCCTCTATAGGCAGGGGCAGCAGCAAGGAGCTTAACCCTGCACTGCTGCCCATGCTGCTCCCGTGCACACAGGGGAAGTGTGGCAGGGCAGGGGGGAGCTGGGAGCAGGCAGCTTTCTTTGCCCTCTGCTGTGCCATGCCATGCCGAGTTCCAACGCTGCTTTGCAGAAGCAGTAAGGTCAGCACAGTGGGGAGCATTGCTATTATGTGCTGCCTCCCTGGAGCCTGGGGTTGGGTCTGGGGTTGGAAGGCAGCTGGGGCTGGGGCCGGGGCAGAGAGGCAGCAGATGTTTCCAGCTGGCCCAGGCTCTAGGTAGCCCTGACAGCTACAGAGCCTGGGCTGGGGGTCAGAGGCTTTGGGTGGGGGGCAAGGGGCTGAGGTGCAGGAGCAAGGGCTTTGGGTGGGAGGCAAGGGTCATGAGCAGGGCCATGTGGCAGAGGCAGCAAGGCTGGGGAGCAAGGGGCACAAGCAGGGCATCCTGCCTTGTACCCCCTGCCCTCATTTTGTTTTTCTGACATACCAGCACTCCAGCACCTTCCAAGGTAGGTATTGTGGAGGGGGTTGGCACTCTGGCCAAAAAACATTGCCTACTCCTGATGCCTGGAGCTAGCTCCAATAAAGTCTCTAAGTCCCATTTTCAGAAATGGTTAAGGTTTTTGGGAGCCTAATCTCATTGAAAATCAATGGCAATTTCTAATGCCCAAGACATTATTGAAAATAGCATTTAGGCAGTTTTAAAATCAAAAGCTAAGTGTCTTCTTCCTCCCTCCCACTCAGGAGACAATAGAAATCTGCACGACTACAAGTCTGAAAGCTGAATTCATGGCTAAAGAATAGACAAAATCTATTACTTTCCACTGTACGAAGAACTCCTCAAGAACTCCTCAAGAATTTTCATTATCACAGGAGGTGGTAGAGACAAATAGAATAGTCAAGTTCAGAAAGGAACTAGATACATTCAGGGATAATAGATCTATTAATAGCTGTTGAACACAACAGTTGGAGATGTTTCCTTCGGCATCTCTAAACCAATAACAGTGGATTCCAGGGAGAATAACAGATAGAGGACAGATCACTCTAGATCCATCCAGTTCAATGTTCTCCCTCCGGCATCCACTCTTTCCCCTGTTGGAGACAGGACATCACGCTAAATGGACCCAGTATGACACTTCCCACACTCTTATGTTCTTAGTTAAGGTAACATTTTAATTTCACACCTGAAGCATCTACTGCCAGAGAGAAACAGCCTTGTATATACTGGTGGGAGTCAGCCAGCAAAATTTCTGGTGGTACACTGCACCTGCCTGACAACCACCTGAAGGCATGCAAGCCATGTAAGCATACTGCTGGATCCACGTGCTCCACGTCACCTGTTTCTGCAGGGTATGAAGTGAACACTGGGAAGGCATTAAGTTGTTAGAGGTGAATGACAACTAACAAAAGATCAGGTGCATCTACTCTACACAGACCTTCTACCAAAGGGCAAACAATGACAGAAGCTTTCTTTCATTCAGAGAAATAGTATTGATCTACCAAAAGAAAGAATGGGTTCCACAGAGGAGGTTTAAGTGTGGATGCACTCATAGCTCTGCTATCAGAATTTGTGCTCTGCTGATAATACTACATAATGCAGACCAGGCTGAAGAAGGGAAAAATGGTCTTGTCATTACCTAATGACAGCACAGTGCCCTTAGGAGGCATACAACAGGCCAGGAGGAAGGTTAACCATAAGACTCATCCAGTATTAATGGGATCTTGCCATTTTCCTTATGGATCCCTATGTCTATATGTTTTACATGATCCTTGCCTTTATGCGGGCCTAGAAAAGTAATCTCACCCATTGTGAGTATGAAAACCAAGAAAATGAACCATGTGGAAACGTTGGCCTTATATCTCCTCTGCTGTGCGTCTTTGAACAGGAGAAGAGCATAGGCCCACATGGAGGTCAAAAACTGTGTGCAAATCACACATTTATATACAGTTGTAAAACTGCGTAAACTTCCATTTTCTCCCAGTGATAAAATAGCAAATGGATACAGTATTTATCATTACATTATCTAATATGGTTTGTCAAATAAGAACATCCATGCTGTAGCTATTTGCAATGGGAAAAAGACCAAAACAACAACTGAAACCTTGAAAAAGAAAGCCTATTGAAGATAAAATACCAGAAGACTGCTCAGCATCCATTTATAGTGCAGCAGTGTTTGCGTAGACACTCATGTTAGGACAGTGTGATAAGTGGTACAAACAGAGAAGGAATTGCTATAAAAATAACCAGCTCTTTCGGTAAATAATGTCCTTCTTTTTATGGGTCAGGACTCAGGAGGCCAAATATACTGAAACTGGAAAGAAACTGATCAACATTAAGATAAGGCAAACATTAAATTAACAGGCTCTCTTTCAGGTTAATTTCTTGCTAACCATTTATATGAGTCAGCCCATTTACCTAACTTTACAGGCATTTTTATCTCTATTTAGTTCTTTCACATCTCCTGCATTTGCTTTTGCTCAGGAAAGTACTTTGATGCCAAGAAATAGCTAGACAGTCCTTACTTAGGGATCATTATGGAACAGGTCTGTCTTTGAAAACAAGAGATTCTGAATGGTCACAGGGCTGCAAAGCTCTCAGCTTGCTTCTGTAATACCAGGTTGAGTTGCCTTCAGAAAAAGGTAAGTGATGTAAAACTATCAGCTCATTGTAGAGGCATGTTTAATTACTGCACATGCAAACAGTAATTGTTCTATATCATTAAAATAGTTCCAAGTGCATTGTCGCTAAGCAGAAAATCACAGTGGACATAAGGGGCATGTCCAGATGAGCCCACATGTGTCTCTTGCAGCATCTCAAACTCCTTTGAGACACTGCAAGAGGCACGTGTAGGAACAAGAAAATGTTTCCTGTGCTGCAAATTTGCAGCACGGGGACAAAATTAGACCCCTGTATATCCAGGGGTCAAAAAAACCAACAGAGAAAAAAAGTGGGACAGGGCACAGTCCTAGATCATACCCTGAGGCAGCCAGAGGCTGGGTCCTCCACAGTGATGCTCTGGTAGCAACCAGAGCATCTCTATGGTTGGCCCTCACCCTGGTGCTCAAACATGCTGTCTGCCCATGCAGGGCAGGCAATGTGCCAGCCATAGGGAGCTGGACCCAAGCTCCACTACGGCTAAGTAAGAGATGGGGAGGCTGGAGGAGGGGTGAGGGGACCATGGAGGGGACTCCTGCTGGCCCCGCCTACTCCCCCAGCCCCCCAGATCCCTGCCCCACCCATCCCCCCCAAGTCCCTGATCCCCCCTGGTCCCCAACCTACCAGGCCTTATCCCCCACCAGCCACCTGAGCCCCCCCCCATGACTCCCCCCCACCCTGCAACATCACAGCCATTAAAAAAACAAAACAAAACCTGGAAGTCACCGGCAGTTCCAGATGCTGTTGGGGTCATTGCCCCCCCAACACACACAGTGTGGGGCCAGGTGACAGCCCCAGTGGCCCTAGCATGGGCCCTAATGCCCTCCACTGCCCCATGCTGTATGGGGAGGCTCTGCCAGGAAGCCCGAGAGCCCCCACAGCCCCTGCTCCTGCAGTAAGTAGAGACCTTTATTTTTCTTTTTTCTTTTTTTTAAGTGCTGGAGGCAGGGGTTGGGGGGCCAGCCATGGGGGCCTGGGAGTGAAAGTGGGGGTGGGGCCACGCATGGCAGTCATTGGGGGGTGGGGCAGCCACCGGGGGGGGCTGCATGAGCTATCAGGGAATGGGGCCAGGCAGGGCAGCAATCCGGGGGACTGGAAGAGCAAGCAGGGGTGGGGCATATGGGCCCTGCAGGGGGGGTGGTAGCTCCTCTGGGGGCCATTTGGCCCCTGTTGTGGGGGCTGTAGCCCCTGTTGGCGGTCTGTAACCCCTGTGGGGGGGGCTGTGACCCCTGTGGGGGGCTGCAAAACATAAATGTTGCCTGGGTGTACACGGGTTTGTACTTCCCTCTCCAAGTGAGGGAATTATTGACAGGGCAGTGTGCTGTAGAGGGACACAACAGCCCAGCGGCTGCTTCCATCTGCTATAGAGTCAGGTCCAGTCAATCAATTACTTAACTGTATACAGATTTATTATTACAACACAACCATTAAAGGGTAAGGACATAGATTATATATATATATATGTACAACTTTAAAAACCAATAAACCCTATAATTAATATATATATATATACACACACACACATGCACACACACATGCGCGCGCGCACACACACACACACATACAGATATACACACACCCAGTTGTCATTTAAAATACAAATGAACAATAAAACAAACCAGACCAAAGGATATTGATTGGGCAACCTTATAACTCTATTCATATACAAACGATTACTTCAAATTATTCATATAAACTGTAATGCAGAGTCCACAAATATAATCAGCACTCCTTAGACGACCTGGGTGCCCTCCAGGGCAGGGGCCCCACTCCCAAGGTACCACTACAGGAAAGGAGGTGGGGGGAAAGAAAAAAAAGAGGAAGACCCCAAAGACTCCTAAGCTCCCCTGCTATCACCCAGGAGCAGCCCACATGATGCCTCTTCGCAACCCTCGGGGGGGACCTTCCCCTGTGGGGACCCTCTCTCTAAGGTAACTTACTACTCCACAGCCCTAGAGGGTTGCCTCCTGTTCTCCAGGTCAAGCTCTGTTCCCCTTCGGGTTTTCCTGCCACCTAACTCTGCTGCCGCTGTCCTGGCTTAGGGCCACATGCACCACTGTGTGTAGTGGGTGCTTCACCTAGTGCTAGTGGTTGGAGGCCTGGACAGCCTTGTGCAGCACCGGGGCTCGGTCTGTTCCTAGACCCTCTGGGAAGCATCATCTGCACTGAGCTGCTGCCCCATGTCAGCAGTTGTAGACCCAAGCCACCTCAAGTGGCTCCCAGTGTCTCTCGCCCTCCATGCAGCGCCTCCTGCACCAAGCTCTCAGCCTTGTTCTGGGGATTGAGGACCTGAGCTACCCTAGGGGCTCCAAAGATCCTGCTCCATGCACCGGCCTGTGCACCATGTCTCTGGCTGCATGCCAGCGGTTGCAGACCCAACCCGCCTCACACAGCTCCAAGGGTCTGGATGCTGTGCGCTCTGCTGCACACCAAGAGCTGTGCCACACTTCCCACTGATAGAAGTCTTCAGGGGCTCTTCCTGGGCTACTGCTTCAACCTGCTGAGCAGCTCTCCTCAGCTTTTCTAAGCTCCACTCTCCTCTCTTCTCTGTCCCTGATGAAACTGTGCCTCGTGCTGGACATGCAGCTCCTTTTATATGCTCCAGGGCTCTGCCCCAAAGTCTTGCAGGGTGCAATCAATCTACAATCAGGTCCAGGGGAGCTCTTCTTCCCCTCCGCTTAGGAAAGGGACATGAAGTTATTTCTCTTGCTGCCTCCTGATTGGTGGATGGGCTCCACCAATCAAATCAGCAGAATCTCACTTTATTATGATGATACTGACACTGGTAGGCTTCCGAATTGCTTTAACACTGTAAATATATCAATAAAACATTGCCCAACTGATTATTGTCTCCCTGTCTCTCTCTCTACATAGTGGACTTTTGTTTTAATTGTGGAGGAACATGGATTTGGGGGCATTTTAGAGAGTGTTTTTGAGATTTTTTTTATCAGGGATTTTTCAGTTTTCAAATAGGGAGCACCAGAATTCCTGCTAGGATGGCCAGTGGCAGGACCCTGCCTGCTCAGGGCTGGCACCTTGGACCCAGCTGAAGGTGGCTGACCTCCTGGCCAATTGGGGCCAGGAGGACATGCTTTGGCAGTTCAAAGCAGGCCACCATAGCTGGAATATGTTCCAGGCAATAGCTGCCCAGATGGCCGGGCAGGGGGCACCCATGGCATTAGTACCACACAAAGGCCCACTCTGTAGCCACAGCCCACTGGCAGCTGGCCCAGAGGGGCAGATGCCTCTACTGGGTGTGCAGTCCCCCTCCAGGTCTGGCAGATGTGCAGCAGGTCACAGCCAGGCAGCAGCCTCCATTGCCAGACTGCTGCAGTGGGTAGAGGGTGCAGGGAACTCTCAGGGCTGCTTCAGCAGTCCAGCTGGCACAAGGGGTAGTGTCCCAGGTACCAATTGGCCAGGTCCCAGAAGCTCCTGAGAGTGAGTAGCCCTGAGCTACTTGCCAGGGCAGCTTTTTGTACTGATGGGGCCAGGACAGGGCAGCTTTTTATACTGCTGCAGACAGCACAGGTGCTGGCCCCAGGCTCTAGTTCCCCCTGGCTGCAGATCCAGGAGGAGCCAGGCAGGGTTATTTTGCCCCAAGTGGCACAATTTGCCCCACATCAAAGTGCATGTCTGGGCACATGCACTGAGGCAAAAAGCCCCAGCTCAGATTTGCACCACTTCTATTTGAGCTGCTGCAAGCACATGTACTTGCATGTGTGGATGCGCCCAAGATGTGTGCATGTATGAATAAGCAACAGGCCACAGTCAGTTACATAACAAAGCTAGTGTTAAGCCAAAGTGAAGGTGAGGTGTCTGAACAGAAAGAACTTGGCTGGTAGTTCCTCTCTGGATCTTCTAATGGGCATTAAGGCTCTCAGCAAATGTGTATACTATAGCTTATGACACTGTTCAATATGCTGACATATTGGTTGTTCTCAATATAAGTGTCATACCAGACTGGTTCTGAGACTTTGTTTTGCCCTTTGGAAGGTGGGCTCGGAATATCGGACTAAAACTATCTGCTGGTAATCACCAGACCCCTTAACCTGTTGGCCATTTGGTTATGACAATGAAATTCAGAAAAAATTCCCACATGTGATATTGCTGACACTTGCACGCACTATACAGGCAATTAAAATGGAAAAAGTGAAAACCAAAATATTTGCTGCAAAAGAAATGTAGAGGCAAATATATCCTTCTGTTGTAGCTGTGGAGCCTTACTAGATATTGAAACACGTATGGTTTCACAGCACAAGGGAAGAGATGTGCTTCCAGAAACAGCATAGAAATAGGGGCTTTTTTTCTTTCTGTTAACTTTTTGACCAAACTTTTTGTGACAATTTCATGGCAATTGAAATTTCTTATTTTGCCAAACATTTTTAAAAAATTAATTAATTTTGTTTTGGTAAGAAAAAAATAGCTTACCTTCTATCATAGGGATAAGCAATTATTTCACCTGGAGGGCCACTTAATGAGTTTTGGTGACCTGTTGCAGGGCACACACACACACACACAATTAATGGTGAAGGTATCATTTTAACAAATTATAGATAAAAAAAACCCAAATCATATGCTAAAAATCAAACATCTACAGCAAAATATTTGAATTTTATTAAAAAAAAAATTATCCTGATTTATGGGGGGGGTGAGTAATGTATATCAAAGTGAGATACCTGGCCAAGGGAGGATGCCCCCACCTCCATCAGAGCCCACCCAAAACCCAAGTTACAAGGGAGCTCCTGCCTCAGCCTGTACCTTATACACCCACAAGAGGCACCTGCAACTGTCCACACTAGCTCCCACAAAACTTTCAGAAGTCCAACAGCCCTCTCCAGCCTGGGGTCTGTGCCCACCCACATCTGGGGGTCCATCTTCCCCCAGGAGAAGCCCCAGCCCCAGGGCACTGGGGGAAGCCTCACCTCAGTGGGTGAAACGGAAGGCATGCTGGCTGCAGCTGGGAGGTGGAAGGTGGCTGTGGCAGCTTGCAGTGCTGCACAGGGCAAGGTGAGACATGGGGCTAGGGCTGGGGCCGGGGCCAGGGCCAGAAAATCTGCACCGGCTCTGGGCACAGGTGCAGAGCACCCACCACATGGTCCTAGCATTTGAGGTGCCTCCTGTAAGCTCTGAGCCACAGGCAAGTGGTACACTGCCAGCCCAGCCTGAGCAGAGGCTCCAGAGCCTGAGCACAGCTTGCCCAAAGCCTGCCATGAAGAGATGGGTGGGTGGGCTGGCAGCACTGCTTCCACCCAGCATCCCCCATGGTGCTTGTGGAGGCTGGAGCTGGAACTGCCAGGGCCCAGATGTGGCTCAACCAGGGTCTGCCATGTAGTGCCAGGCAGTCAAGCAGGGGGAGCTTCCACCCAGAATCCCCTGTGATGCCACCAGAGGCCAGAGCTGG
Organism: Crocodylus siamensis; assembly: GCF_052110815.1. Taxonomy (NCBI): domain Eukaryota; kingdom Metazoa; phylum Chordata; order Crocodylia; family Crocodylidae; genus Crocodylus; species Crocodylus siamensis. The sequence continues at coordinate 216,584,714 of NC_143397.1, forward strand.
AGCTGCCACCCACTTGCCTGCAGGCCAGACAGAATTGACAGGCCAGATACGGTTCTTTCATATTTTACTGCCTCCCCTTTAAAGAAGAGGACAGGAGGATAGTAAAGTAATGAGAGAAAATGGGAGTTTTGTCCATCATCATTTTCTTTTTGTTAAAAAAGGAAGTTTCTTTAAAAGTATTAAGTAAAACAAAACCTATTTGTTTAAAAATCTTTCACTACAATGCAGATCAGTTTTCTCAACCAGACCCAGTCACAGACCAAAGGGGAAGGGCAAGCACAGGGAATATTGGAGCTGGGGGAATGTGCCACAGTGCGGTTTCTCAGTGTTGGGTAGGGGATTTTCCCTTACATCTTTATAGAGGCAAAATTTTCACATTTTCCCAGTTACAATTTTGCTTCCCCAAAGGCATGAAATCCTGTTCTCACTGAAGCCAATGGGAGTTTTGCCATTGGTATCAATGGATCCAAAAATTCCCCTATTAGGGACATGCTTTAACTACACAAGATACGTACTACATGTATTATGAAAATACACCACTTTTCATGAAGGTGAAGATAGCTTAAAATGTTTAGCATTTCTGTTCTGTTCTGTTCTGTTCTACATAGTGTAGGAAAACCCACTTCACTGTTTATTTGAATAATTTTCTTCCAAGAAACAGCTCTTTCAAAAAGTACCACAGCCAAAGACCCTGGGGGAAATTGTTGTACAGTTTTCTATCTAACTTGACTTAAAGGAAAACAAGAATAGGCACCTATCAGATTAGGTGGGGCTGGGCAGTAGTGATGGGGTATTCAAGTGGAAAAGGGGAGAATTCAGCTGAATATTTATTTTGTTGCTAATCAACATTATATTATATAGTTACTGGAGTATTTTTAAATGTTTGCCAAGTACACTTAGATTTTGGATGTGCACTCTATTTATCCAATTTTTATTAATATACAGTAAAAGATAATTTTGCTCAATCTAACTAGGCTGCTACATGGAGTCCTTAGGACAGAGCTTCTCCTTTTGTCCTGTTTGTATGGTGTCTAGCACAATGGTCTGGATCTATGACTGTGGCTCCTAGGTAATACTGCCCTAAAAATAATACACATTTCATCACAGTCTTTCTTTCATTTATTTCTGTAATGGCCTTTGAGTCCTGTCTTTTCTTGAATGGTTGAATAGATATGCTGGTACTCTCCCCACTTATCTCAAACTTCTCATTAAAAGCATTAAAACAACTGACCAACATTTCAGAAACCCAACTCATATTGTCTCTTCTGTTATGGAACAAATTAATAGACATCTGTTTGCTGTCTTTTTCTAAGAGTGATGGCCCAACCAAAGATATTTGCCATCTCTTGACACAATCATTTTTAAAAATACTATAGAAAAAGTTTATTTAAAAAAAAAAACTTTATTCACCAAATTTTCCTTTATGCAACTCATATAAATCAATGCTTTGAGGAATGAAAACCTGGGGAAAGATGTTTTCAGACTACTTTTCTCTGTTCCAACCACTATTTTTTTAAATGTCCATATTAAACAAAAGGGTTAGTCATATGTAAGTTAATAAAGGAAGCACAAGGGAGATGTACATCCAAATTAGAGCCAGACTGTGAATAACATAGCAGGAATGTACTTAAACTTTGGTACCAGCTCGTGACAAGGTCTGCACTCTGTCTTAGCCCTCAGTTTTTGGAAAAGCTTCAGGAGCTACAAGAAAAACTTTCAACCTGACAAACACTCCCCGGCTGGAAAAGGCTCCTGTTTTAATTCAGCACAGATGTGATTTTTTAATGAAAGCATTATGGTTTTGCAGCTGCATGGATGGTACAAACATTTTAAAGGAAGTAAATTATTGAAACTGCTTTATTTGCACTGTACAATTATTCTCAATCTTTGCCTGAATAAAAACCTCAGACTGGCTACAATGGTATTTATGATCACTTGTCTCTTGCCAGATCTAATCCTGTGTGATGCAGAGCATCCTCAGCTCCCATTGATTTCACTGGGAAAACAAAGATGTTCCACGCCTCACAATGTTCAGCATGTTAGAGGATCACATGCATGGTGAATATACAAGGCAAAGCTAAAAATAGGGGAATGTGATAGATAGATTAGACAGAAAGATACATATTTACAAAGGCAAATAAAAGCTCATATTACATTAGCATAGTGTCACAAGGTAAATCTAAAATCCAGATGAATGCTGGAAATGACTTCTATGATAAAAAGTAACTCCCCAAAATTTACTTGATTTAAATTCCAGCTATTTTGAATGTGTTCAGATCACTGACACAGGTACCTTTGTGAGGCTGGATCTTCACAAAAAAAAACATCTATCCTTAAGTTAGTAGAAAATTTCAAAATGTAATGCTTTTGTCTTTCATGATACTTAGTCGACTAATGTATGGGAATGTAAAGGTAAATAGCTGAAAAGAAGATTTGGCTAAAAATAATCAAATTTACTTTCATGAGCGTAACAAAGAACTGTTTGTAAATAGTGTTCACAATGAATAACTATAGATTACTTTGGCATATGAAAATTGTGGTTCAAATTTTCCTCTTTACATGGGTCTTATGTAGATGGACTCTCTTGACTTAATGGAGTTGCTTCAAATTTGCTCCAGTCGTAGAGTTGGGAGGTCAGCCTTTACGGCCATGTCCAGACAAGTGCAGCTGTGTGGTATGTGGTGCTGCAGGCACATCTGCAGCACCACATACCACACATTCAGTTGTTCTCTACACTGTAAGGGAGCAGCATGGAGCGGTTTTTTGACCCCTGGATATCCAGGGTTCAAAAAATCTGTGGAGAAAAACAGAGCAGCACAGGTGGGGGCAGCATGCACTACTCAAAAGCAAAGCCAAACCACCCAGAGCCACACTGCAACTTCCTGCCAGGCTCAGCGCAGCAGAATCACCACTGATATAGCCCTGGGAGGCCCCCAGACCCCCAGGTGAGGCTGCTGGTCCCAGCTTCCCTTACTGCCCCTGCAGTAACTTGCAGTGTGCCAGAGTGGTCAGGGCATGGGTGTTCCCTGGGGGCAACTAGCAGCGGTTCAAAGTGTGGATGCAGCCTACGAGGTCAGAATTTGCACCTTGGTTAATGAGGGCACTAACAGACATGCAGCTCCCCGCTCTAATTCATGGCACATCACAGAAAGCACCATGAGTTAAAACAACACCCCACAGCCCAGCAGACATTCACTGTTGCACTGGGGGATAAGGGATTGAGCTCCACTTCAGAGTCAATCCAAGTGGGGCTGTACATTTGCAGTCTCTCTCCCCTGGACCCCCTAACCGCCCCTAGGTGAGAGCTCTCACACCCAGCCCATCACACACACATAGACCCTGCTGGTACCTCCCCCTCCCCTGCTCATCACAACTCCTCTGAGTCGTTCCCAGGACCAGGAGCATTCCCCGCCGCCCAAGGCAGGCAAGGCTGACAAGACCCCAGGCCAAGCAGGGCAGCATGTGAGCTAGCTTCCCGCTTCTTTGCTCCCCTTCACTCCCGGCACCCTGCCATTCAGTGCATCCCCAGCCATGGCCTCCAATGCTAGCCCTAGCAGAGCTGCCAGCAGCCACCACAGATGCAGGCTGCCAGGATGTGGTGCAGTGAGCAGTGAGCAGCAGAGCAGTGGCCACTGGCATAGTGGATGGGCAATGCTTCCCTCCCCCAGCGCCTGGCCTGGTGGGGAAGTATTGCCCAAGCTGGGCAGCGCCCCCAGCCCAGCCTTCTACCCCTGGCCCGGTGGACATGGGTGCAGCACACGCTCTCTCCCTTCCTTCCTCCCTCCCTCCCACACTGAGCTGCTGCCACTGCCACCCCAGCTGGGCAGTTACCCCAGCCCCAGTCCAAGTGGAATGAACCACAGTGGGATGAGGCAGCCTGCACCTGCTCTGCCCTCAACCCATGGTGCAGGACTGGGTGATTGCCACCCACACATCTCTGTCCTGCCACCACCCTGACAGCTCTTCCATCAGGCCTCAGTCCCCCTGGCAGCATGACTCACACCTAACTCACATGGCTCCCTCCCAGCCCTTCCAGAGGGGACCTCCAGCTGTCTCCCATCCCAAGCCGCCAAAAGCCTTACTTACTGCAAAGGCTGCAGGAGGGAAAGTGAGTCTGAGCTAGCCCTGGCTGACTCAGATTTTCAGGCCCGGCCCCTGCCCCCATTTCCTCCGGACAGGGCTTAGGGCTTCCTGCCCTTTTGCAAGTAGCTCTTGTAGACTGGAACTCTACCAGCCTGCACAAAATTGTTTGCAAAAAAGGGGAAACCCGCATTTTCCTACTTCAAAATGGAAAATCCACATTTTTCTCCTTTAAAGGGGAAAAGCTATGTTTTTCCATGGGAAACAGAAAACCCGGATCCTTACCAATAATTTCTACAAAGCAGGCTGGGATGGCATGGGTGCTAAGATGCACAGTTGACAGCCCAGAGTTCACAAGTTTGAGGCCATAGCAGAAGTGCTCACAGCACAGCCTGTCAAATTCCAACGAATCTGCTATTTTTGCTAAATACCTTGTCACAAGGACACAAAAAAGAAACAATCCCTACACATCTATCAGTTTCAGGCGGTATATAAGGAAATCTAAGGGTTTATATTTAAAGAATGCGAGTGACAAAGTATAACCATTGCCTGTTATTCTATGAGTGCCTCCTTTACTGGGAGTCCAGAATGATGTCTACATATATGCATATGCATATGTATTCAGAGGCATTCAGTACAGGGATTAAGCTTCTTTAATATTTATTGAAATACTTATATATATTCATATAGAATTCATATAAAATCTGGCAAGTCTCCATTAAATGACCCATAATATATGAAATTCAAAATAAATGCAGACAAAAGAAATGCTGTTACAGATGAAGAGTAACAAGGAAAGGGAAAATGATAAGAGGACCCTGGACAACTGATTGGAGAGTTCTAAACAATCCTGTTTGAAGGGCAGATGTTTAAAGTTATTATTCTCCAACAAATCGTTCTGAATGAATTTTATCATTCTTGTTACAAATGTGTTTTTTGACACTTTAATTATGAAGAAACTATTCCTGAAGTACATAATATGAGCAGAAGATGCCATAAGTTTAAGTAAAATGCTATTACATTCCCATTCTGCAAAATTCACAATCACATTCAAATTAAACAGTATTTCTCTGTGATAGGAAAAAATGAATATTGCAAAAATGAAATTGTATGCACAGGTTCAGGAACATTTCAATCACTTTACACTTTTTCTAAAAAAAAAAGGAATAGTAGAAATGGGATGCTGTAAGCTTTGCAATTTAATGAGTGTATCTTTCTCCATAGAACCATATACAAAAAAATTCTTATCTGCTTGCAAATGGGAAACATTCACTACAGCAATATAATGAAGCAATCCTCATTAAAATGTGGTAGGTAGGTAACTGGTTTCTATTACCTAAATATACCACATGCTTAACTAAAACAAACTGGGCTCTCTATGCATTCAATTCATGTTATTGCTTGTACCCTACTGCTCTCCCTTTAATACTGAGCTACCACATTTGTAATTTATTTGGACAAGTTTCCTCCAGAATAAAGCAAAACTGATCTGCTCAAAAACAATGCATTTTTCCTCCCTCCACATTTTTGTAATCCACAAATCATTTTTACAAGCTACGGCTGATTTGTTATCAGTTTGCTCTCTTTTATGAATTTAACGCAAAAAAGCTAACAGCAATATGTTTTTGTTTAATAAGTGGGTGTTTCTGAATAATGCAAGGCAAATGGTTACATCAGATACTACCCAGCACTCCAGTTCAATTGATAACATTTTTAGACTATAAATCAGGTTTTAAATTTGCATGACAAGTAGAACACATGTGACATTTAAACTAAAGGCCCATTTTATAAATTTATGGATCCCTTACATTCCTATAATGCTACAAAAACAGGAGCTTCAACCCCAAAAGTATTTTTATTCTAAACTGGTGGATTTTGTAAATAGGAACTACAGAATTTGCACATTCTTGCAGTGAGTAGCACATTTTCAGGTGGTAGAAGGGCACTGCAGAACATGTGGGTCATAAAAGGAGACAAACTGTAATAAGCCCTTTTCAAGACCAGCTAGAGCTGAAACATGCAACTTTCCCTTTGTTTATAAAGAAAAAAAACTCTCCCCAAAATTATTTCCCTGGGGTACCGGATTGGCACTTGCAGCATTCCTTTCCCATTGGTTATCATCAACTTAGTTTGGCAAAGGGTAGAAGAAAGAACAAACAATTTTACAGTTGCAAAACAAGATTGAGAACAAGAGCATCAAACCAAGCTACAACACTAGCTCACTTTCCCCCCATCTCCTTCTTCACAGGAAAGAGGAAACAAGGTAAAGGATGAGAACACACTCTTTTTATCTTTTGGTTAAAAAAAAATTAAATAATATATAAATTGTGGCATAAATGGAGTTACGTTTTTCACAGAGTTAATCAGTTCCCTATTACACCTGCTCTCTCTAGGTAGATTAAAAAGTTATACCCCACTAATCATATGTAAAAATATTATACATTCACTCTGATTATATAACATCATATATGCATATATATTTTGACCTGATTTACCAGATTAGTCATCAGTAAGTCCTTAACACCTGAGTCTCCAGCTCAGCTGCATTCGCATCACTCATGCAGATTCAATTCTCACCTCAGCTTCCTCAATGGCAATATTCCCTATAATTCAGCAGTCTGAGCACTAATGAAATGCCAAGCAATTAAAGAAAAATAAAAGATGAGATACCAGACACAATTGAAGTCACCAGTCAACACTACTGGAACCAATGTTAAGTGAAACTGACATTTTAGAATACTATTATAAATTTGGCATTAAAACAGGAAGGCTGCTTTGATTGTTAAGATTGTGGAGGATATGGGGGCACAACTTGAAACTGAATTAGTTTCTTAGCTCTGCCACAAATTTCTATATAAATTTAGACGAGTTCACTTTTCCCCAACTGTTTCCTCTCTACAAAATGAAGAAACTAATAATAGGTTTCCACATACTACCTTTAGCCTTCTTATCCATTTAAGACAGTAAGTTGTTCAAGGTATGGAATGGGGACCTTTACTGACCTACTTAGGAACCTCATGGTACTGCTGTAATACAAATATAATAAAAACAATAATTCCCATCTTAGTGGTTATTAGTGCATTTCCTCAATCATATATCAGCAATGATAAGCACTCAGAAAAGAAGAAAAACTTTTTATTGCAGTGTTTCTTCAGAATCTCTTCTTCTAGGAATGGGAGCAGCACTTTGAATTCTTTAAAAATATATATCAGAGGAAAGTAAGGCCAAGTTGTCTGATGATTGGTCTACAACTATTTAGAAGATATTAAGTCAAGGGTGGGCAATTATTTCAGACAAAGGGCCGCTTACCGAGTTTTAGCAAGCTGCCGAGGGCTGCATGTGTAGCCCCTCCCCTTGACAGGTTCCCCGCCCCTTGGCTACCATCTTGTGACTGGAAGTCCTGCCCCTTAATCCCTGACCTTTGCCACCAGAAGTCCCTCCCCTTGCCCCCAGAAGTACTCCTTTCAGCAAGGGGGTTTGCCATCTCAGAACCAGAAAAATACTAAATTATATTCTAAAAATCAAACATCTACAACATTCATTAATTTGATTAAAAATATATGTCCTGGTTTGCATGTGTTTGGAAAGTGTACATAGATGTGATCACACAATAGCTTAAAATGAAGTCTTACTCTTGTATATTGTCAGGGATGGGTATAGGTTTGTGGGGGACTGTGGGTGTGTGGGTATGTGGGATATGAGGAATGGTGTGTGTTGGTATGTCTGTCGGGGGGTGGATAGGGGTGTAGGGTGAGGGACCATGTCGGGGGGGTGGATATGTAAGGTGTGGGTGGGTATGGGGTTTGGGGGGGCTGTGTATGGGCAGAAGATATGGGTGCAGGGGGCTGTGTGTGGGTGTGAGGAAGTGTGGGGGTCTGTGGTATGGCAGTACAAGAGGGGGTACAAGGGGGTGTGTGGGTACACACACACACACACACACACACACACACTGCCCTTGCCTACACACACACACACACACACACACACACAATCTCCCCCTGCCTACACACATGCACACACTCTACCCCTACCCACACACACACACACACACACATGCACACACTGCCCCTACCTACGCACATACTCTGCCCCTGCCTACATACACACACACACATGCTCTTCCCCTGTCTACACACACACACACATGCATGCACACACACACACACACACACACACACACACACACACAAACAACCCCATACCAGTATGGCCCCATGCTCCCTGATTGGGCAATGTAGCTAGGAACCAAATGGTACTGGAGCAGCAGGGCAGGAAGCAGGAAAATGGCTGGGGCTGGGGCTGGGGCTGGGGCTGGGGCTGGGGCTGGGGCTGGGGCTGGGGCAGGGTTAGGCTGCTCTTCTGCCAGCTCTGCTGCCTGGGTCCTACTGCCCCTGGCTCCTGTCATCTTTGAGCAAATAAATATTAATTTACTAAATTTTGTAGGGGCCTCATAGGCTGGATAGAATGGCCTGTTGGGCCCGATGCAGCCCGTGGATTATATTTTGCCTGCCCCTGTATTAAGTTCTCCTCCTAGCTCTGTATTGGACTCTCTCTACAGTCTAAAGCAAGTAACATCCTTTTGCCTGGGTTTCCCCATCTGGTGAGGCCTCACCTGAAGTACTGTGCCAAGTTCTGTGCCTCACACTTCAAGAAGAATGCAAACAGTTTGGAAAGAGTCCAGCAGAGAGCAACAAAAATTATAAGAGGCTTGAAAGCAAGATATATGAGGAAATGCTGAAAGAACCAGGGTTATTTAGTCTGGAGAAGAAAAGATTGAGTAGGGATTTGACAACTATCTTCTAATGCCTGTAGGAAAGAAAGGAGGACTCAGTGTACAAGCAATTCTTTATGCAGAATTGTGTCACAAGGAAGGTGTAACCTTTGGAAACCCAGATGTTTGGACAGGTTACATAGAGCAAGTCAAACTGGGGACCCCAAGCCAGGTACAGAACTGGTACTAGGACCACTGATCAACCCATCAGTGTAGGAGGGCAGTGGTATTCGTGACCACAGCAGCCTGAGGAACAGCCAACCTTCAGCATGTCCTGCAATACTAAGCTGGAGCGACAGACTGATCCTGAGGAATAGAGTGTGACACCCCACCTAATTAGTATGGTAAGGAATCCAACCTCAGTACCCTAATGAAGATAGGGAAGGAGATTGAAGTTACTGTGTCAGCAACAAAGAGGAAGAGGCTGCAGGGTTTGAAGAGAGGCTTCCAGTGAGGTGAAGCTGCAGAATTAACTCTGCAAGTAAAGATCACTTGTTCTTTGATGGAGGATGCTATATATGCAGCCTCAGACCAGGCAGAGCAGGGAGTAAATCCCTCTCTAAGTAGATCCCTCTCTAGACAGCAAGAGAACCATGACTCTGCATCCTGACCCAGATGTAGGGAATCCTGAAAGTTTTCCTGGGAAGAGAGGAACTCCAATCAAAGATACCCCAATGCAAGACAAAGGACACTCAGAACAGACTCTTGAAGAATGGAAAACACATGCAAAAACTAGTGCACAACTAGTGCAACAGGAATAAGATCGTCCTGTTAATGAACACGTGGAGAGTTAGCTGGACTTGATCAAAGGCTACTGGCAAACTCCTTTGGGTGAGGATGCCAAGAAGAAGTTTGTTTGCACTACGGACTATTAAGATTCAAAATGCTACTGTGTGGACTTAAGCTATCTCTGAGACTTGTCAGTCAATGGTTGACCAGACTGTGTGATTTTATCTATACCTACATGGAATACAGCACTATCTACAGCAGCAGCTAGGAAGAGCATTTGAGTCACAGGATGGACTTACCCAAAAGACCTGAGGAGATGAGTTTTACTTGTCAGTGTTTAAATGTGTGTTAAAGTCTAATTTAAATGCCAAAATGTCTCATTTTGATCTGAGGGCAGCCAGGGTACAATGCTTAGATCGAACAGGTCTTCCAGGTCCTCCAGGAGACCACTGCAGTGAAGGAGTTGGTAAATGAGCCTCAGATACAGAGAGAGGCATCACCTTACCCTGTGTATTTTCTAGAGCAATTGGTAGCCCTGGGCCTCCAAGCATTATAGGATTACCCAGCCCCAAAAGCAGTGAAGGTGTCCTCAGGACCAACTTCAGGAGGAAGATTGCTCAAGGAATGCAGATTTAAACTCCTCTACTCATCAGAAGCAAGAGGACTTTCAAGTGAATGGAGGAAAAAGAGGTGAGCTTTCTGATGTGAGCTCACCCTGAAAGCTTGAAGACCAAAATCTCTAAAGAATCATCTCTCTTAGAATGTTTTTTCCACAACTTTGTCATGAGTGCTATCACCAATTCAGCTTCACCTGCAATAGCAAGTGTAGCGCTTTATACTACCAATGCCTTATACTACTTATACTACTGTATAAGGCACTGGTGATTGCCAGTATTTTAATCATTGTGTTACATTGACCTGACGGGTATAAACAATATGTTCCTTAAATACTACCAGGTTCCTAGAGACTGTCTATCCTACGGCTCCCAACATTGTTGCCAGAGGGAATTTTAGATTTAAAAATAAATTAATAAAAAGTCTTAGGACAGACAAAGTTCATAAGAGAGTTCATCTGTAATATGGTTGTGCAGTAATTTGTGTTTCCCTGTAACTGTCTTCCTATGAAACCAAATTTAGGACTAGACCAAAGTACATATTTTTTCTCTTACATATCTGGAAGGTAAACTAAACATCATAGTTTACATACTTTTTTTCTGTTCTTTGTATTTCATTTAATTTAATAATGTGGTCCCAACAGTTATGACTGTGGAAAATTTATATACAAATATTAAAGTAATAGTGTTCTAACCTCAAAAATGGTGAAGATGAAATGACAGGCTTTAGATAATGTACAATTCAGAAAGAAGATTTAGACTGGCCCCAGAGGTGGCCAATTATGGATGAAGTAGAGTCAAATGGCCCAAGGATAGGTTCCATCACAATATGTAGAGCTCTGTGGAGATTAAATGTGCTAAGTATCAAGTAAAGTGTGAAAATGCTCGACTTCCAATCACTTCAGATTTAAATCCAATCATTTAAAATGATTAAAGAGAGTTTCAAAATGTCCAAATCTCACACCTTATGGAGAAGCTGCCGTATCTCCATAGTTAAGGCTGAAAAAAGCCTCCAGCATAAAGATGTAATTTAACTTGCCTGTAACTTTGGTAAAGGAAAACTTTTTTAGCCGACCATGAAGAAAGTTTGTCAAGTGGGTTTTAAGTTGCAACTAACTAAAAAGTCCACCTGTTCTGAGATGCTGACTTTTGTCTGACATTTCTCTCTAACTCAAAAATAATGTTCACATGCAGAGGGTGTCTGTGACTGACAATGAGAGTAGTTAGGCATTGGAACAGGCTAGCTATCTAGAGAAGTTATGCAATTTCCATTCCTGGAACTTTTCAACACAGGTTACACAGACACCTAAATGGGTTGACTTAGTCAGGGATGATCTTGTCCCAAGCAGTGGGATGGACTAGATGACTTCATGAGATCCCTTCCAGATCTAATTTCTTATGATCCTATGCAGCAGTTATACTTATATAACCAATAGAGGAGGTAATGAGGTTTGATGTGGCCCTCTGAAAGCTGTAGTTAATTACATCTTCCATGTTTCTCACTATCCCAATGTTTTGTGTGGGTAGGACAGCCATAGAAGGTTGACTACCAGACCAAAAGACTTTCATTATAAAGAAGTGTCACTGCAAACAAAGACGGTGTTGGCTGCCAGTGACTCTGAGAAGAGAATCACTTCGTAACCAAGATGTAAAATTAAGAAGGGGACACCCCTGAGGGAATGGCAGGAGTAGCCATTGGCATCAGGAAGTTGGACTGATGTTGTGAGGAGGAGAATGGCATAGCAGAGTTGGGAGCCATGGTGGAGGTCCCTTCAGTCCACAGAACAGCCAGATTCAACTGGGAGGCTGAGACCAACCTAGCAGTGAGAGATGAATGGCCCAGGCAACAGAGCTCAAACCTCAGGCCTCAATAAATCTGCATCACACATCATCACCAGTGACTACAACAATATGATGAATCTTACACCAAGAGGGACAGAGTAATTGGCTGGGCACAGTATATTAAAACTTTCTGGATCAGAGGACATTATTCTATATAGTTAGATACTAGGAACTAAGTGCATTGTATTCCTACTGCATGTATAATATCCTTTAATTATCCAGACATCTCCTGGGAGGAACACTTGGACAAGTTGTATCATTCGCAGTCCCCCCTGACTTGTGTCGAGGAACATTTCCTAACTCAGGAGGTGCGTGAGCCAACCAGAGGTGATGTTCTGCTAGACTTGGTCCTGGCCAAAGGACACGATCTCATGACCAACTTAAATATAGAGGAAAGTCTGTCTGATGTAAGGCAGACAAATTGGATAGCAGGATTGAAGTCCTGGACTTCACAAATGCAAATTTCAACAAACTTGGGCCACTAATAGGGCAAGTGCTATTGGACCAGAGACCAAAGGTGAAAGATGTGCATGAAGCATGATTGTTCCTTAAGGACACAATCCTTGAAGCACAAAGGAAGTCCATTCCCATGCAGAGAAAAAGTAACAGAAGGGCTGAGAAGCCCTCTTGGTTAAACAGGGAAACCATGGTCCTCTTAAGAAAGAAGAAAGAAGCTTATAAAAAATGGAAGCTTGGGACGGGCCCCAAGGAGGACTATTCCATGATGGCCCACATTTGTAGGGAACAGACAAGACAGGCTAAAGCAGTGAGTGAACTTAGATTAGCAACGGGAATCAAGAACAACAAGAAGTCCTTCTTTAGGTACATGGAGAACAGGAGGAAAACACATGGGAGTGTGGAGCCATTACTCAGCAACCCAGAAGAAAGCTGAACTCCTGAATGACTACTTCTCCTTGGTTTTTCACTGGACCACGAGGCAAACCACACCAGGTAGAGTAGAGGATGAGCATGAAAGGAATAATTGTCTTCCTACTATTGCCATAGAATTGGCGTATGATCAATTAATAAAATTAGACATCTACAAGTCAGAGGGACCAGATGATCTTCATCCAAGAGTGCTGAAGGAGCTGGCCGAAGTCATTGCAGAACCCCTGGTGAAACTCTTGCACAACTTGTGGCACTCTGGGGACTGGAAGAGGGCCAACGTTGTGCCCATCAATGAGAAGGGCAGGAGGGAGGACCCGGGTAACCAATCAGCCTAACTTCCATCCTAAGGAAAATCCTAGAAAACTTCATCAAGGAGTCTATCTGCGATAAGCTTGCAGAAGGTAACATTCTGAATGACAGCCAGCATGGCTTCATCGCGGGCAGGTCTTGCCTTACCAACCTCATCTCTTTCTGTGACCAGGTAACTCACCTCCTGGCTGCAGGAGAGCAGGTTGACATTGTATACCTTGACTTCCAAAAGGACTTTGATCTAGTATTCCACAATGTCCTTGCAAGAAAATTGGAGGATTGTGGGCTTAACTCCAACACAGTCAGGTGGGTGAGAAACTGGCTGCAGGATAGGACCTAGAGAGTCATAATGAATGGATCTGTGTCATCCGGGAGAGAAGTGGGCAGCGGTGTCCCACAGGGGTCGGTGCTTGGTCCAGTACTTTTCAACATCTTAATTGATGATTTAGATGTGGGGGGGAAGAACTCACTAAGAAGTTGGGCGGATCAAAACCTGATGAAGTTCAACTTCGAGAAATGTAAAGTGCTCCACCTCAGGACGAGCAACACCAATGCACCTACATGCCTGGCGGCACCAAACTGACTAGCACCATGAATGAAAGAGGCCGGGGGGTAATAATAGATCATAGTATGAATATGAGTTGGCGGTGTGATGCTATAGCTGGTAGGGCAAATAATATTCTGCCATGCATCAATAGATGCGTCTCTAGCTAAACCAAGGAGGTGATTCTTCCACTTTACTCAGCACTGGTGAGACTGCTGTTGGTGTATACTGTGTCCAGTTCTGGGCACCACACTTTAACAAGGACATGGAGAAGCTTGAGAGAGTCCAAAGAAGAGCCACCTGTATGATCAGAGTCTTAAAAGGCAAGCTATACAAGGAAAGGCTGAGGGATCTGGGACTCTTCAGCCTGAGGAAAAGAAGGCTGAGAGAGGACCTGGTAGCAGCTTACCAGGGGAGTTCATCAAGGGCTTAGTGAGCAACTGTTCACCAGGGCACCTGAGAGGAAAACCAGGAGTAATGGCCACAGATTCCTGGAAAATCAATGCAGGCTCAACATTAGGAAAAACTTTTTCAGGGTGTCCAGACTGTGTAATAAGCTCCCTCCAGAGGTGGTGTAATCACCTACCCTGGAAATCTTCAAGAGACTAGACAGTCGCCTTGCTGGGGTCACCTGACCCCCAGTTATCTTTTCTGCTTGATGCAGAGGGCTGGACCCAATTATCTTCTGAGGTCCCTTTCCGCCTTGCTATCAATCAATGAATATCCATTCCTAGAGTTATTTCCCACCTTCACCTAAGAGTGCTGGGTGCAAATCAGGAGCAAGACTTTTGTCTCACATATGGGGGCTACATATTTGCCCACTTCAAAATAAAGCAAAGTTACTACTGGTTTATTTATGTGTTTATTTGGTTAATGTAAATAATTGCAGATCCATTGGTCTCAATGGAATTTACAGACCAATCTTATTTCCATTAGTGCAATGGGAGTTGGGTGTTTTGGTGCTGCTGTTGTTTTTAAATAGCTGATCAGCTTCCTCAAAGGCCAGTTTTCCTCTAGCGAAGCAAAGCATTTGGAAAACATTTTTTAAAGATGATTTTCCTGGTTTAAAGCAATTGTGTAGTTGTGTGCAGGCCCTGTAGGAGCTCTCATACCAGCTTCTCTCAGCCCTAGCAGAGGAAACGTGGCATGGGGCAACCTCTGGACCCCAAAAAGCTGATGACAGACAGCACAGAAGGTCATGTTGCACCAGAACCAGCCAAATCTCTGAAGAGTAAATGGCTTTAAATCAGCTTCAGATCTTACACCTTCGGTCTGGCTTGAACTTATGATTTAGACTACCTTGTATATGTGGCCATGTTTCCTTCTACTGCCTCATTACATCAAAAATATTTAGACAAAGTTATTTCTTGAGGTGACAGCTGATAGAAATCTTTTAGCTCAAACAGTAGTGGACTGGCTTTGGAGCTAAAAGACCAAGGCTCCAGTTTTAGTTCTGCAGAAGTGTTTGTGTGTGTGTTACCATTATTGTCTCACAGTAAGATTGATTTTGATCTCCCTTATAATTCAAACCCAAAAGGGAAGAAGAAAAAAATCCCCACACTTCCCAATTGTTAAGGTTAGGTCTTAGTGACCGGTAACATATTGTAATGAAAATTTTCCAAGCAAGAACTTTTGAAATTTTTGCAGAACATGCACTATGACCATAATGGTCCCTTTTGACAGTAATTTTTGTGTCCATCAAATTGCCCAGTAAAATTTCTTTGCACTACAACATTTAAAACACAGGTATACTTTACAGTTTGCAAAAGAGGCAGTGTTCAAGTCAGGAATAGTAAAATATTTAAGAAATTATTTGAATGCTAAACATGAGTATCTTTCATTGAAGCTCTTGAAGAAGAAAAACTTAGTGACAAAATGGAACTAAGCTACCTTTTCTAAAGTGAAATGCAACTTTAGGATACGGTAAAATTGCATCAATTTCTCTATTCCCCAGAAAAAGTGCCCCCTGAAAGACAAGAAAATGCATATCATTTTCCAGATAAGGTAACTGGAACATAGGAAGTTTAAGTGACTTGCCAAAGTTACACTGAAGGTTGTTGAAGACCTTGGGACAGAATTCTGATTTTTGATATAATAGATACTTTCCCTAGTGGGCCACATGGCTCCCAGTCATGTTATTACCAATCTATTTATGTCATCCTAAAGTGGGATAATAAATGGAATCTGGAAATGACAACGTATGGAATAGGTGCAAAGTATTTGTCACCAAAGTTTCAGCTAGAGTGACTTGGTTTATTCCTTTTTGTAAACTGATGACCTGCTCCACTGATTTAATTTTTATATTGAAACCATTAAGAAAGGAATCATAACTGCAACATTCTCATGAAAATAGATTCATAGAAGCAGGTCAGAAGGGACCTTGTAGATCTTCTAATCTGACCCCCTACCCTGGGCAGGAGAAAAAACTGGGCTCAAATGAACCCAGCTAGGTAAACGTCAAGCCTCCTCTTAAAAACCCCTAAGGGAGGAGCCAGCACCACCTCCCTTAGAAGTTGGTTCCAGCTCCTAGCCACCCTGGCTGTGAAGTAGTGCCTTCTAATGTCTAGTCTAAACCTAGTCTCTAACAACTTGTGGCCATTATTCCTTGTGCTCAGGGGAACAAGTTCTCTCCCAATCCCCGCTGGTCCCCCCTAGTAAGTTTATAGATGGCCACCAGATCCCCCCTCAGCCTTCTCTTGAGAAGCCTGAACAGGTTAAGGTCCCGTAGCCTCTCCTCGTAGGGTCTGCCCTGCTGTCCCCAGATCATGCGAGTGGCCCTCCTTTGGACCCTCTAAATGCTGTCCACATGCCTCCTGAAGTGCAACGCCCAGAACTGGACGCAGTACTCCAGCTGCGGCCTGACCAGTGTTGCATAGAGGGGGAGGATCACCTCCTTGGACCTGCTTGAGATGCACCTGTGGATGCATGACAAGGTGCAGTTAGCGCTACTGACCATGTCCTTGCATTGTCGGCCCATGTTCATCTTGGACTCAATAATGTCTCCAAGATCGCTTTCTGCCACCGTGCTTTTGAGAAGGCCTATAGGTATGCTGCTGTTTCCTACTGCCTAAGCATAGCACCCTGCACTTGTCAGTATTGAATACCATCCTATTTTCGTTAGCCCACTCCTGTAACCTGTCCAGGTCCCACTGTAATCTGTCCTTCCCTTCTAGCGCACCCACCTCACCCCAAACCTTGGTGTCGTCTGCGAATTTATACAGGATGCTTTTCACCCCATCATCCAAGTCGCTAATAAAGAAATTGAACAGTGCGAGCCCAAGGACTGAGCCCTGGGGGACTCCACTGCTCACTTCCCTCCAGGTCGAATATGACCCATCCACCACCACTCTGAGTACGACCCCTCAGTCAATTTGCAATCCATCTGACTGTATAGACATCAGTGCCACAGTTGCCTAGCTTTTTAATGAGAATGGGGTGGGAGACAGTGTCAAAGGCCTTCCTGAAGTCCAGAAAGTCTACATCCACCGCGACACCTGCATCCCATGATTTTGTGACCTGATCATAGAAGGCAATCAGGTTGGTCAGACAGGACCTGTTTCTAACGAAACCATGCTAATTGCTCTTGAGCATCATCCCCGCTGCTGGTCCATCACAGATGTGCTCCTTGATAATCTTCTCAAAGAGCTTCCCCAGGATTGAAGTAAGACTAACAGGCCTATAGTTGCCCAGGTTCTCCCTCTTCTCTTTTTTAAAGCTGGGGACCACATAGGCCCTTTTCCAGTCCTCTGGCACCTGGCCAGAGCACCACGAGTGCTCGTAAAGCCATGCCAGAGGCCCAGCAATAACCCCTGCCAACTCCCTCAACACCCTGGGGTGGAGAGCACCTGGACCTGCTGATTTGAACATGTCTAGCCCCTCCAGAAGTTCCCTAACTCGGTCTTCCCTGACCCTAGGCCTGGCGGAGTTTCTCCTGAGTCTGTCCTGAATCTCACTAGGGGAGTCCCAGTCCCTGCATGAGAAAATGGAGGCAAAGAAGTTGTTAAAGAGGTCTGCTTTCTCCTCTGGTGCAACAACCACCAGATTGTCAAGCATATCCTGCAGGGGCCCCACATTACCCAGTGCCTTGTTCATACTCCCTATGTATTTAAAAAAGGACTTTTTGTTATCCTTGATGCTAGCCCTTGTTCCATATCTGCCTTAGCTTTCCTAACAGCCCCCCTACAGACCCAAGCGGTGGAGGTATACTCCTCTTTGGTGGTAGCCCCTCCCTTCCACTGGGTGTACACCTCCTTTTTGGCAATCAGGCATTCCCAAATGCCCTTAGTGAGCCGGGGGGGGGGGGAAGGGAGGGGTTGGGCACCCTTGCCCCCTTTGCTTCTCATTGGGATTGTCACCCCTTGGCCTCTGAGTAACTTCTCCTCAAGGAATGACCACTCATCTTGGGCACCCAGTTCCCCAGTCAGGCATCCCAGCTAGACTGGAAGTGCCTGCTGGCAGCCCTGCGCCCTACTGTCCTTCCCGCTAGGACCGGGGTGGCAGGCACCACCACCCCAAGGGACTATCCCAGGGCTGCTCACCTGCTTGGGGGGAACAGTCCCCTCTAGCCCTCCCCCTGACTGCCTGCGCTGCTTGCTGCTGGCTGAACTAAGGGATCCACCTCAGCACCTCAGCACCCTCTGCCCCACTTACCTTAGGGGGATCAGCTGCTGCTGCCTCCTCCGCTGCTGCCTGCTGCTGCCTGCTGCCTGCTGCTTTTACCACCGAGGTAAGGGGGCACATGTGTGTGTGGAGCACTCCACTCCTGGCCCCCAATGTTCGTAATTGAATATAATGTTCCTTCCTGGTCCTAAAGTGCAAGAATCTCTGAATGTAATAAACTCCTACCTATTATAAATACTTTCCCAAAACATTGTAAAATGGCAATATTTCACATATCTAATGATGATTCTTACCAAAAGATTGAAATGTTGACATCAAGATAGAAACTATTACTTTAAAATAGTTCTTAAAATACTTTTCTTTTTGTTCAGAGAATTTGTACAGCATGTAGCATCTCAGCACAATTGTAAAATGCATACATATGTGTTGATAGGTTGATACAGAGAACACACAGCTCATAATGCATTACAGACTGCTCCGTTCTAATTATTTACACACTGCTGTGAAATGCTATGATGCTTACTGCTTTGATAGCACTTTGAGTTCCTGTTTTGATGACTCTGAATAACTTTGAAGCACTTCAAGGTGAAGTTGCATTCTGTTCACAAGTGTTTTCTTGTTCTCATATGTGTGTTTAGCATATGAATTGGATGATTTCTTCTTGTGGTTCAGAAAGTAAGGGAACTACATTCTATCTCAGACAATCTTCAGAGTTTACAAATTCATGCTTCTTGCTTTTTTTTATTTAATTGAATTAATTGACCAAAGTATTTAAAAATCTAATTAATAGTTACTTTGCCTGCAATATGTATGTTGCTCTCCTGTATTTATAAATAATTCTGTCCTCTAATTCTCCCAAATTACATATGACAAACCCATAATAAATATCTGCTGTATCTTGCTTTACAGTTCATAGCTCAGGTATTATTTGTTAAATAATCAGTGGAAATATCTTCCTTTCTCATTTCTTAATTAACATTTTAACAACTTCAGAATATATATAATTAAGAGAAATCATTTCAGATGAAAAATATTAGATGGTTATACCTAACTCTAATGAAACTCTAGAGTTTTCCCAACATTAGAAAAGTATATTAATTATTTAAGAAAATATTGAAATATTGGTGGTGATTTTAACTTTAAAAATAATTATCCATGCACATGGTTTTTGAAATGTCCTTTCTACTCTCTTGGTACATCTGCATTGTTAGTTTTGATGTATGTGGTCTTACTTCATCTGTTTCTATTTCTTTCTGAAAGGCAAAATGGTCTAAATTAAGAATCTTAGAGCCCTTAGGAAAGGGTCATATGCAGGAACATGGGGGAAGAGACCCTTTGTAGATTAAAATCTTGAAGAAGACCTCTGTGAAAAATGCTTCAGATTTGTTTTCTTCCTTTAAAGTCTATTTAATCCCTTGGAGAGGATATCTTCTGGTCTGACCTCCTTGAACCTTCATGACCAGCCCAATAAAACTTTGAAAGACCAAAAGTACTGAAAAGGAAAGCCTTTAAAGAACCTTCCTCAGGGCTATAAGTTATATCATCAGTGTGAAAATGAGCCCAGAAGAGAAGAGAGGATCCTGTATCTTTACCATCATTAATTATCCACTTAGTAATCTACTCCCATTATAAAAGCAATACTTTTCTAATGTGGCTCTCCTTTCCCATGCCTGGAGCAATTCATGTTGCTCAGTACTTGAAAACAACCCCCTCCTTTGTTGTTTGAGAGTATCAACCTAGGTAAACTATGTAACAAAGTTTTTAAGAAAATAATTAGATCTTTGTGCTTATAGCACACAGGCTTCTTGGGATAACATCTAATGATTTGCCCACAGACATTTACTGAAAATTCCAGTGACAATGTGCAGAATAGTTTTTCTTAAACTGTGTTTTACTCAGCAGTCCTCAAAGTGCTTTATGTGACATTTGTTGTTATGCAGTATTTGTTCTCTATCATCATTCAAAAAACAAGAAAAATAATTTTAGATCCTATGGGACCAATTTTTCCAATCTCCACTATTTCTTCCCAGATAAGCCCAGCAGAATTCTGACTTTCTCAGAAGGGCCTCCATCAATAACTCATGACAAGGACAGAATAATTTTGACCATGGGGAGAAATGGTGGGAGTCTATGATGGACTCAAGTAGATGGAAAAGGGAAATGCATTTAAACCACTCACCAGACCACCAACCCTCTCAACCTTGAAATATTCTTTCTCAGCTCAATCCACATTGTGAACTCTGAAGTTCCGGGGAAATCCCACTTTGAGACAAAACAATAATACATATGAACAAGCAATTATATATTTAAACCTCCAGTTTATCTATCTCCTGGCTCCAGTTTTGTGATTTTTTCTAGTTTTTCCAGTCCCTGGAAAAGTCATGGAACAGGTCATCAAGGAAACCATTTCTAGGCACTTGGAGGAAAAGAAGGTGATTAGGAACAGGAGCATAGATTCACCAAGGGCAAGTCATGCCTGACCAACCTGATTGCCTTCTATGATGAGATAAGTGGTTCTGTGGCTGTGGAGACACCAGTTGATGTCTTGACTTTCACAGGACTTTTGATACACATTCCATAACATTCTTGCAAGCATGCTAAGGAAGTACAGGTTAGATGAAGGAACTGTAAGGTGGATAGAAAATTGACTGGATCATTGGGCCCAAGGGGTAATAGTCAATGGCTTGGTGTCTATTTGGCAGCCAGTATCAAGTGGAGTGCCCCAGGGGTTGGTCCTTGGGCTGGTTTTGTCCAATATCTTCATCAGTAACTTGGCAGAAGGGATGGAGTACACTCTTACAAGTTTTCAGATGACACCGAACTGGAGTAGTAGATGTGCTGAAGGGTAAGGCTACGATTCATAGAAATCTTAACAAATTGGAGGCTTGGACCAAAAAGCTAATGGCATACTGAGCTGCATTAGTAGGAATGTTGGCAACAGACTGAGGGAAGTGATTATGCCCCTCTATTTGGCACTGATGAGGTCACATCTGGAGTACTGTGTCCAGTTTTAGCCCCCTCCCCCCTATGAAAAGGATGTGGACAAATTGGAGAAAGTCTTGTGAAGGACAATGAAAATGGGTAGAAGGTTGGGGTACATGACTTATGAGAAAAGGTTGAGGGAACTGGGCTTATTTAGTCTAGAAAAGAGAAGACTGAGGAGTGATTTAATAACAGCCTTCAACTACCTGAAGAGTGGTTGCAGAAAGGATGGGGCTAGACTGTTTGAGTAGTGGCAAATGACAGAACAAGGAGCAACTGTCTCAAGTTGCAGCTAGGGAAGTTTAGGTTAGATACTAGGAAAAACTCTCTCATTATGAGGGTAGTAAAGCACTGGAAAAGATTGTGGAATCTCCATCCTTGGAGGTTTTTAAAACCTAGCTAGACAAAGCCTTGGCTGGGATGATATAGTAGGGAACAGTTCTGCTTTGAGCAGGGGCTTCCTGTGGTCCCAACTAACCCTAATTTTCTGATTCTATGAATATGCACCTATGTATAGCTTGCGATCAGGTTTTGGGTCCATATTGTAAACCCTTATTTTTGCTGTTTCTTTTTAATTGCTACAGTTCTTACAAAGCGGCCACTGAAAATAATTCTGTTATCTCAGTGTAAAACCTGAGCATGAAATGGGATCCTGGACAAAACAGGAATTTTCAGGAAGGATAATAGGAAAAAGAAAATGCATATGTCCTCTAGCTTAGCAACACAATCTGTAATTATATTCTACTTTTGCTGGCCTTCAGCTCCTATCCTTCCCATTTTCTATACAGGAAATATAAAAGACCAGATTTTACAGTTCTGTGATTTAGGAATAACTCTATTGCTGGTCTAATGTAAAAGGTGCCCGAGAGGCAAATCAGGCCTGCATTTTGCAGGTATGTGAGAAATGGAGAACTTTATGGCTAACAGTTCCTCACCTACCCACCACAAAATAACAGCTCTAATATAGCGCCAACATTCTGGAAGCCTCTCAGTGAAAACCATAATAACTAACCATTAGCTATTTACAACCAAGATTTTTTTGTAATATTTGCACTGCTGAATCAAGAATGGTGCTTTATATCAGTAATGAGAAGAGAATACTGAAGGAGGAATTGATAGTCTTCAGGTTGTTATTAAGATTATGGTGATAGATTGTTCTCTGTGTTCACAGGGGACAGGTCACAAAATAATGGCAGTGTGGGAGATTTAGTTTGGATATTAAAAGAAACCTTTCTAACAATGATAGTTGTTAAGCACTACAACAGATTACCTAGAGAGACAATGGAATCTCCATCACTGGTTTTTAAGTGCAGGTTAGAGAAGCATTTGTCTGGGATGGTTTAGGCAGGGATGATGTTGCTTTGAGCAAGGGGTTAAACTAAATGACCTCTTAAGATCCCTTTTAGCCTCGTTTTTCTAAAATTCTATGTTAAGGAGTTACTCAAGTCTATCTATCTATCGTGTGTGTGTGTGTGTGTGTGTGTGTGTGTGTGTGTTTCTACTTTGGTTTGAAGGTTTTCTTAAACAGTAAAAATATTTGGGTCAGATTTCTATCATTTAAGATCTGCTGTTTAATTTTATAATACCTTATAAAATACATAAGAAAAGTAGCAGTAGTTTAATAATTTTACATTAAGCAACAGAAGAGTTATAAAGTGGAATCCCATTGTTCAAGCCCTGCATTTATAAGCATTCTTTTATCTGAAACACTTGCATGTTCCCCAGACTGAGGGAGTGTTTTGACTTAAAACAAAATTTTAGCAGCTTTAGTACTTAAGATCACCTACAGCCAACTGTATTCCAGGTGTCAATTAATGTTATTACCACCTAATCAAATGCTATTTAATTCAGTATGTATGCTGTGTCCTTGGCTGGCTTTATGGCTTGTGGTTTGCAATGGAAGAAAGAAAGTGTTCTGCAAAGGACAATTCACATGAACTTGAGATGTTGGATTGGTTAGAATAATTAATAAACATAGAACTGGGGAAAAGGTATACATTTGGAGGGAGGAAGGGTATGTTATGGTACATTAGGAGGGCAAAAAAGGGTATATTAAATTTAATTTTGGTCTAGTTTATATTTAGTTTAGTTTTACTTTCTTTGGAGTCTTTGCAGCAGAACAGACAGCAATGCCTTTGAATAAAAATTTAATAAATTCCTATGTTTTAAAGGTATTGCTTCATTCATAGGGCTTAAGCTTCCTGCCACCTAGAAGGAGTCTCAACATCCACATTTGACATCTGGAGTTTTCATATATTGTATAGGGGATTACCGTATTTTCGCGTATCTAGCCCGCACACTGATATAACCCGCACCAATGTATAACCTGCGGAAAATTGTATTTTCATAAAATAGTCCATGTATAGACTGCACCTATGTATTCCCCACACCTGATAGTGTGGGCTCTGCTGGGCACAGCCGCCGGAGCCCGAGCTGGAGCTAATTGGTGCTAATTGGTGCAGGGGAGGGGAGGGATGTGGAGCTGGGAGGTGCGAACCCTGCTCCCCGCTCCCGCCAGCCACGCTCAAGTGCAGGATCTGCTGGGCACGGCCGCTGGAGCTGGAGCCAGCTAAAAATGGAGCAGGGGAGGGGAGGGATGAGAAGCTGTGAGCAGGGGGGAGGCAGCCCCACTTACCGCTGCCACCAGCCCTGCTCAATCCTGCCAGGGCTCACAGCCGCTGTGACATCAGCCCACAGCTGGGGATGGGTGGGGACAGGCAGGGATGGGCTATGCTGTTTTGAAGACTGCACAGTCTACACTCTTGTATAGCCCGCACCTATCTGTCAAGTTTATAAAAATGTGTATAGCCCGTGGACTATATGCACGAAAATATGGTACTAGTGAAATCCATGGAATCTGTCCAGAAATGCAGTATGCTGCTTAAACTTGCCTGAAGAAATGCCAAAGAGGGTATAGCTTAACATCTGTCCCTTGCCGGGACCCAGGGCCAGATCCAAAAAGGTATTTAGGTACCTGAACTCCCACTGAAATCAAAAGCATTTGAATTGGTGATAATAGCATTAACCAGCACCCAGAACAAAGCCCACTCTAGGCAATCTGAACTCAGTGGCTGTTTCAGCACCTGAAATACCTTTATGGATCTGTTCTTCGGCCACCTAGGCTAGGGACAGACGTTACAGATAAACCAGCATAAGTGATCAGGAACTGGTTTGAACCTGTAGCAGAACAGAAGTTCAGTGCACATAAAACAGGTTCAAAATGGCCTAAACTGGTTTAAGAGAAACCTGGTTGAATGTAATATCAGACTTAACTGAATTAGGGCAAACCACTTTATGGAATTTCTGTCCCAGATCCCCTCCCAATTCAACTTAAATCACAGTCCTTCAGAATCCCGTGCTCCAATGCACCCCCAGCTACCAGCAGAGACTTTTCCATCCTCAGCACCGGGGAAGATTCCCCCACCCCAGCAGGGAACTGACCCAGCTCCCAGCTGGGGCAGGGGAGTTAAGACCCCACTTCTGGCACCCCCCCAACACTCTCTCCTCAGCTGGCCCACAGGCTGAGGAGGGGGCATGGCTGGGGAATCACCCCAGTTCCCAGCTTGGGTAAAAGGAGTAAAACCCTCACTGTGGACTCCACTCCTCCACCCACTGGGGCATTCTCAGGTCAGCTCAGAGCCCACAGGAGGGCCAGCACTCAAATCTCCACGGCCAGGCCAGCCACCCCCAGAGAACATCATGGTCAGGGCAGCAGAGTGCTCTCCCCTGGCCACACCAGGACCTGCCAGGCTGTAGGCCACACTCACTGGGGAGCCCCATGCTGTAGAATGGTCTGGGGTGGCAGAGCTGCAGCTGGTCATGCAAGCCCCTTCATTCCACCAGTGTCAGCAGTGCTGCCACCCTGTGCTGGAGACTGGTGGGTGGAATGGACCAGGAGCCATGGGAGCTGCACCAGGCAGGGCCAATGGGAGGTGGGAGCTGGCTCCAACCATGCAGGGCTTGCAGCAGGTAGGAAAAGCATGAAAGATGCAAGGAGATTCCACGGAAAACCTGCAGGAAGATTGGGGTGGTGGTGGTGGGGCCTTGCTCCTGGGTGAGGATGAGGCTGCACCTCTGCCCAAGAGGTTTCATAGTTTCATAATAGCTAGGGTCAGGAGGGACCTGAACAGATCATCTAGCCTGACCCCCTGCTACAGGCAGGAATGAATACTGGGTTCACAAGACCCCAGACAGGTGATCATCTAACCTCTTTTTGAATTTACCCAGGGTAGGGGCGAGGACCACTTCTCTAGGAAGTTGGTTCCAGATTCTGGCCACCCTAACCATAAAATATTGCCTCCTGATCTCTAACCTAAACCTATTCTCCATCAACTTATTACTATTGTTTTTCGTCACCCCAGGTGGTGCTGGGGAGAAAAGGGATCTACCTATTTGCTGATGGTCTCCCCTGATAAATTTGTAGGCAGCCACCAGGTCCCTGTCAGCCTTCTCTTGCTGAAGCTGATCAGGTTCAGGTCCCTCAGTCTCTCCTCATACGGCCTGTCCTGCTGCCCTCTCACCAAACGGGTGGCCCTCCTCTGAACTTTCTCCAGGCTAGCCACATCCCTTTTAAAGTGTGGCACCCAGTACTGGACACAGTACTCCAACTGCGGCCTGACCAATGTCACATAGAGGGGGAGCATCACCCCTCTAGGTATGGCTGGCCTTGCTGGCTGCAGTCTGGCATTGACAGCTCATGTTCATCTTGGAGTCAATAATGACTCCAAGATCCCTTTCTGCCTTTGTGCTTTCAAGGAGAGAACTCCCCAGCCTGTATGTATGCTGTGGATTCCTTCTCCCAAGGTGCAGCACACTGCATTTATCTACATTGAACTTCATCCTATTCTCATCTGCCCACTTTTGTAGCCGGTCTAAATCTATTTGCAGCCTCTCTCTCCTTTCAAGTGTGCTCACCTTGCCTCACATCTTGGCATCATCAGCAAACTTGGAGAATGTGCTTTCAACCCCCTCGTCCAAGATGCTGATGAAGATGTTAAACAGTGCAGGCCCAAGGACTGAGCCCTGGGGGACCCCACTGCTCACATCTCACCAGGCTGAGTATGACCCATCCACCACTACTCTCTGGGTGTGCCCCATCAGCCAGTTTTTTCCACATCCAACTGTGTAGGCATCAATGCCAGTCACTTAATTTATTAATAAGAATGGGGTGAGAGACAGTGTCAAAGGACTTCTTTAAGTCTAGAAAGACTACGTCCATGCTTACACCATCATCCAAGGATTTAGTTATCTGGTCATAAAAGTCAATCAGGTCGGTGCCAGGCAGCCACAGTGCTCTGACCCCCTGGGCTGGCTCCAGTGAAGCAGCAGCACCATAGGCCATGCTCACTCTACCACTCCCAAGATGAGGTGCTGCCCCAGGCACAGCCTCAGCTGGCTCTTCCTGCAGCACGCTTTCATGTAGTGCACCAGCTGATCCATGCAGGACCCCCAAACTGGAGTGGGAGATTTTTCCAAGGGGGCCCATGATTAGCAGGGACCCCTGGGCCGAGGCCCTTCAGGCCCATGCATTAATCCACCTCTGCTTTCCCCGCAGCTGAGGCATGTGGAATGGGAGTGGGAGAGGGAAGGGGAGGAGGTTGCCATCTTTCTTCCCCACTCCCCTCTTAACTGGTCTGCTAGCCATGGAGGAAATATTGCCAGGGGATAATCCCAGCTTCCAGGTCTTATTGACCTCCTGACCCTCTTCCTTGATTTTCTGGCTCTCTCCCAGCTTTCTGCCTCTCTGTTTACTGACTGTTTCCTTTTTGCCACCGGGCTTTTTCCCTTGCTTCCACCCCAGCACCAAGTGACCCTGGATAACCCTGGGGCACATTAGTCCTAAGTAACCCTAAGCCCCAGTGACCTTGAGTAACCCTGGGACCACTTGACCTTAAGTAACCCCAAGCACCAAGTCACCCCAAATGCCCCCTAGGGTTAACACACAGCCATGAAAGTGCATGTTTTTGTGTGTGTATTGGGTATGCGGGTATTGACAACTGATTTTTATCTAATTGTTGGTGTGTATAGTATGTATGTGCAAGAATTGGTGATAGGTGTGCATGTACTTAGACTGGTAATCTTGGATGTGCATGTGCCTGAGTTCGTAGTATGTGTGCGTATGTGCAATTGTGTCACACCCTCCTGACTAACAGTGCAATTTGGAGATCCTGTGAATTGGCCTGACCCCACAGGACAACACTTTCATTCATGGTGACAGCTCTATAGTTAGGGAAGCAGGATACCTAGGTTCAATCCCTAACTCTGCCTGAGGAGACCAGCTCCCAAAGAATGCCATAGCCACCAAGCCGCAGACTATTCTTGGGCATGGAGCACTCTTGCTGGCAATCCTGTTAGAGCTGTTCCACTTTGCACAGAATAATTAAATAATCTTTGGTTCAGGGAGAGAGAGAGAACAACATCAACTGACTCTATAGCTTAATACAGCATTTTGTGGGTGCCTCACAGTTTGAGAAATTCTGGATTACTGCTTATGACATTCACTGGGAAGAAGGAATATTTGTTGAATTCCAATGGCTGCTCTTCAGAAAATGCTATGTTACATATTGAAATATTCACAATACTAAATCTTCTTCCATCTGGAAAATGCCCTAGTCACTGAACTATAGAATCATTCTTACTCTCTGGAAATTCTGACAGGAAGATTTAGGAAAGCTTTATCCAAAAATAGCCTAGTGGTTAGGTACTGGTATGAGCAATTGGTGATGTGGTTTAAAATTCCCTCAGGCTGGTTATTGGAACCAGGTCTCACAACCTGGGAAAGTGGTCTAGTAACTGCCCTATTGAACAAAAGGAAATAAAGCCACACCTGCTCCAGTCACGATCTGAGGCAATCTACCAAATCAAAACCTACCTTGCAGGTGGGAAAAATAGAGAATTGGCTATTCTGTGAATTCTGATGTGTCTTAGGCACTGAGCAGCTCAGCAGTATTAGAACTTGGATGGATATATACAACTAAATGCCCAGGATGCCCCAAAAGGTAAGATGGGGAATTACAACGTCATATGTAAGGTTAGGAAAAATGAATTGCTTATTCATGTTAAAAAAATCTTTACAAATGTTTTCTAAGATTCTCTAGTGCTTTATGACAAAGAACAGGGATTATAAATTTGGTGGGGAGGCTTATTTTGTTGTCAGAGACATACCTTTCATTCCTCCTATGACAATTTGCTCAAATTTGGACAAGTTTATAAGCCACCTAAATATCCCAGTTTATATACATCCTGTAGACAATTGTTAAAATCTAGCAGCTGCTTTCTCTGAAGATTCTGTCTCCACTGAGCATGATCTACCATGACACATTCCTTGTGGGTTGACTGGTCTTCACATGCTCCATCCCCAGACTGAAAAAGCTGAGCAAGATTTTCCCTATAATTGCCACTTTCAGCTACCAGGGGCTACCTCAGTACCAGGAAGGACACACTCGTCTGTGATCTCAAGACTCTCAGGCACCCAGGAAGTGTTCTACTGCCACCAGTTATTCTATTAGCTCAAGTGGTAGCAGCAGTGGCAGATTTATGGTTAGTAGGGCCCTGTGATCCAAGCAGGGTTCAGGACCCCACCTCCCATCCCACAGCACATCCACAGGGGAATTAGCGTGGCACACAGGCCATTGAGGCGGGTGGGGGGTGGCTGGAATGTCTGGCTTGAATGCCTGAAGAAGCCCACAACCAGCTGGACAGGAGGGAGGGAGGGCTACAAACAAAATGCAGGAGGCTCTCTGGTGGTGGTGGCAGCAGCAGCGGCAGTGGTGGCACTGCCCCCTGCCATTGGGGGCCCCATGCCAATGCATGGTTTGTTTCATGCTAAATATGCCACTGGGTAGAGGTCTTGCTTGTGGCTCTGAAGGCCCAAACTTTGATTGGGAATCATTATGGATCCATACAGTTGAAATTATGGGGAACTTGTTTTCCTACATAAGAAATGATATTTAAAAATGGCATTTAAATAACAGCATTGTGTCAAAGTCAAGGTAAGAAATAGCAGCATTAGGGTTGTCTATTCACTCCTAATCCCCTTGAGCATATATATATATATATAACATAAGTAATTTGTAATTATATGGCCACCAGCTACTTGCAGGACCACTACCTCAATAAATGCAGCACCGACCCTTCGAATAACTGAGGATTTTGTAATGAGAGTGTTGACTGTTGGCCCCTGGCTTTATTTGCTGTAGCCAAGTAGAACTGGATTCTATCTCTTCTTTTGCCATAGGGTTCCTGTGTGATGCTGGGCAAATGTCTTCTACTTGCCCACTAAAGTGTCTTCCTCAGTTTCTGGGTACAGCTATATCAAAGGTGTACAGACGTGCTAGGTGTTGGCCACCGGGGATTCAAGACAACTTAGGGGACAGTGATCACCAAATGACTAAATTCACTATCCAGAAAAGGGTGCCCCAGCAGGGCACAAGTGCTAAACTTTAAAAACCTGACTTTAATAGACTAAGGGGATTGGTTAGCATGGTGCTAGGAGCTAAGAACTTAGATACATTGAGGGTCCAGGATGGGTGAACATTCCTCAAGGAAACCATTCTTTGGACTCAGAGTGAGTCAATCCCATGGCAGAGGAAAGGGGGCAAGGGGGCCAGAAAGCCCCTTTGGCTAACCAGGGGCATCCAGGATACCTTAAGGGCAAAAAAAGAGGTGCACAGGAAGTGGAAGCAGGGGGTAGCTAGCAAAGAGGAGTATACTTCTTTGGCCCACACTGCAGGGAGTCGGTTAGGAAGGCCAAGGCCACTCTAGAACTCCGACTAATGTCAGGGATTAAGGACAATAAAAAGTCCTTCTTTAGGTATACATTGGGAGCAAAAAGGGGGTGCAGGGTAGCACAGAACCCATACAGGGCAGGCAGGGGGACTTAGTGACGGATAGCAAGGACAAGGCAGAGCTCTTCAATGAGTTTTTTCCCTCTGTCTTCTTAAATGGGACTCTAGACAAACCCTCAACATATATCATGGACACCAACAAAGGGAACATCAGCTGACCAACTGTCAGTGCTGACACGGTAAAAAGACACCTGGAGGGACTGGACGTATTCAGATCACCGGGATCAGAGGGACTCCACCCACGGGTAATGAAGGAATTAGTGGGCATCATAGCTGATCCACTGGCAAGGATATATGAGCGCTCTTGGTGTTCGGGTCATGTTCCAGAGGATTGGAAGAGGGCTAATGTCATCCCAATCTTGAACAAGGGGTGGAAGAAGGACCCAGGGATCTATAGACCAGTCAGCCTTACCTCTATCCCTAGAAAAATCCTAGAAAAAATTATCAAGAAACACATCTGTGGAAGCCCACTGGCTAATGTGATGTGGAGGGGTAACCAACATGGGTTTATAGCAGGCAGGTCCTGCCTGGCTAACTTAGTTTCCTTGTATGACAAGGCCATGAATTGTTTATATGCAGGAGTTAAGGTGGATGTTATCTACCTGGACTTCAAGAAGGCCTTTGACAAGGTATCCCATATCATCCTTATAACTAAACTGAGGGGATTTGCCTTGGATGATCACACAGCAGACTGGGTAGTAAATTGGCTCAAGAGTCACACTGAGAGGGTGGTAGTGGATGGGTCAGTGTCAACCCGGAAAGAGTGTGCAGTGGAGTCCTCAGGGCTCAGTTCTGGGGTCGGTGCTGTTCAACATCTTCATCAGTGTTCTGGATGAGGGGGTGGAAAGCACCCTGTACAAATTTGAGGACAACACAAAATTATGGGGTGCAGCTAACACCCTGGAGAGGAGGAACCAGATCCAGGCTGATGTAGACCGGCTAGGGAAGTGGGCAGAGAGCAACAGGATGCAATTCAATAAGGATAAGTGCCAGGTGTTGCATCTAGGGAGGAAGAACTGCCATCATACCTACAGACTGGGGGCAACCTTCTCAGCTCCACTGAAGCAGAAAAAAGATCTTGGAGTCACTGTTGACTCCAGGATGAACATGAGTTGACAATGTGATAAAGCAGCTGGCAGAGCCAATCGCACCTTGTCATGCATCCATAGGTGCTTCACAAACAGGTCCAGGGAAGTGATTGTCCCCGTCTAGGCAGCACTGGTCAGACCACAGCTGAAGTACTGTGCCGCAGTTCAAGTGGGATACAGACAACCTGGAGAGGGTCCAAAGAACAGCCGTTTGCCTGATTAGAGGCCTGCAGGGAAGGCCCTACAAGGAAAGGCTAAGGGGCCTTTACCTCTTCAGCCTCTCCAAGAGAAGGCTGAGAGGGGACCTTGTGGCAGTGTACAAATTCATAATGGGAGAGCAACATGAAGTAGGTGATGATCTATTCACCAGGGCGCCCCCTGGAACGACAAGGAACAATGGCCATGAGCTACTAGAGAGAAGGTTCTGGCTGGACATTAGGAAAAGTTCTTCACTGTCAGGGTTGCCAGAATCTGGAATGGGCTCCCAAGCGAGGTGGTGCTCCGCCATCCTTGGGGCCCTTCAGGAACAGGCTGGACAGGCACCTGGCTAGGATCACATGACCCCAGGGTTGGTGTTTCTTTTCTTGCCTGCAGTGCAGGGGCAGGGGGTTGGACTAGACGGCCCACTGAGGTCCCTTCTGACTCTATGAATCTATATTCATGACTAAAGCTGAACTCAATGGGAGCTCTGCTTGAACATTTAACATGCTATAATACAATAGCTACTGAGAAAAATCAGGTGCCAGGCATCTTAAATTGGACACACAAGATTTATGGACATGTAAAAATGTTTACTCTAATCTCTTCGCTGCAGTTTCTTCATCTAAAATGGGGATACCACAACCCGGAAAGAGAACCCCAGAAATTTGGAAGGAAATAAACCATGTTTTGCTCATTCAGAATTGTAATGCTGTGTAGCGATATGGCCTTGGACTACTTGTTGAAGAAAGGAAAAAGAAAAAGAAATATCAAATTCCCAGAATAAAGAGTGGGAGGGGGAAGGAAAGGTAGTTTTGTGTGTTATTTCCTCCTACCTCAGTTATCTTAGCTCATTAAGGAGTTTAACTGCTTCTTACATTTATCTTCACTGGAGGAGGGTCTTTCACACTCATTGGCTTTGACCAAGTTTCATTCAACTTCCAGCGTAACAGTATGCTCATCTAATTTCCCACCTGGTAATCATCTGTATCTAAAATGGAACACCCCAGACACTAATATTTGAATATATGTTAATGTTTTCCAACAGCCACTCAATGTTCTTGTAAGTTTTAAAGGATTCTGAGTTGCAGTATTGGGCCAGTATAATTTATTGGGCTAATTATACTTTTGTCACACAATATACTATCATTATGTAATATATTATTTGAAATTTTGCCAAAATGTACTTGAGAAATAAGCTATCATACAAATAATTTCTGAAGAATTTCTTTTGTGTTGTAATTAAAAGCCCACTTTACAGACAGTAAACATCTTATTTCCTTAATTATTTTCAAACAGTTACTGAAAGGTTTATGCATTTATCCCCATACACACAGTCTGTTATTCCCTCCTGGAATGAACATATGTTGAAAATGATTTGAATATCTCATTGACAAATATTAATTTCCAATATCTATATACTGACCAACAAAGTGTCATCTATGATAAAATTAACAGTGTGTCACTGTTGGGGAAGTCAGCAGGTATAGGGAGAAGACATCAATTATACAAAATAACATACTGCACCCACCAAAGATGAAGACTCTTATATTCTCTGAACCAGTCATACAGATTGGCCAAACTGTTCTAGCCATGTTATGTGCATTTTGTCATGATTTTGGTACAAAACCCCTGAAGTATCTATTGATCTATATTTATACTCTATTTCCACTTGAGACATAAGCATCTGGAACTCCCAGCTGAAAAGGCATCATCTGTAACATGAATCTCCAATATGGGCAGGCTATGGGGATTCCCTTCTCTCTAGCTGAATCTCAAACCACAAAGGAGCTTTGGATAGAGCTCATCTCACCCTGTCCTTAATTACTGTCACTTGTTTCAGTCTCTAAGATTGTCTCTGTACACATTTCCAACCTGCTATAGGTAGTTGTGTCTAGGCAAACCTATACTTCTGGTTCCAATGCCTACTGCTTCTATTTCTTTGTTTAATATTATCTGTCCAGGGAATTTTGCTATCAAAACTTCCTTTTCAGATGCTGATGGACCAGGAGCATCAAATCTCTTCACACTTGGTCAGCTGATTTTGTATTTACCATTCATGTTAAGATGGATTCTTTTTGTACCAATCAAAATTACCCTGGTATTTACTTCAGTTCATTTGGTGGAAATTATTCCACACATTCCTTTTCATCCTCAGGCTATCTGAAAGACCGTTTCATTGCAGGCAGAATTAATATTAATACACAGACTTAAATTTACAAAATATTGGGATTATTGTTGTAAGAATGAGTGCCAACAGATTAAAAATAATTAATGATGTACCATCCCTGAATAACATAATTATACAAAAATGGAAGAGTAGAGATGAAGCAATGGTTTGAGCCTTCAGTTTAAATCAATTGGCTTTTATGAGTTTATGCTGTGCATGACACAGCCTTAATGAAACTGAAAAATAGCTGTTCACTATCTAATATCTTTTCTTTTTAGCAATTAAATCAAATATTTTATGGTAAATTATAGTGTATCAGCAAATCTAAAGGACTTTTTTGAGTACCACAGGTACTGTGGAAAAGCAGGATTTTTAACTTATAAATAGAAAAGAGATGTGAAGCTGAGAGGAAATAACCAGGCCACATAGGTCTTATCCCCCCACAGGTTCCCAGTGTATTTCTATTACAAGATCAAGTATTAATTCATTGCCATTCAAACAAATCAACAGCTCAGGGTCCAACTACCTCAATGACCAACCATGACCTACCAACACAGTGGCACTCCTCTGGGGCAATGAAGCCCATAAACCCATGACAAATGCATATAGGATCTGAAGATAACATGTTTTCAGTCAAAAGGAAGAGGCTGTGGAGCAAACTTCTAAACGATATTAGAGTAATCTCGAGTCCAACTTCTCTGGGTTATAGTGCGAGCCTCTGATTCCAAAAAGATTTCTATTCTAGCCAATTCTATGTCTTTAAGAGGGACTGGGGCAAATTTCCCTCTGATTACTAAGTAAGCAAAAAAGTGAGAACAGTGGGTCTTTTATATAGGAAGCATTTTAAACTAGTGATAGACCATGGTGCAAGCTTTGGAGCAGTCTCAGGCTCTGAAAAATTATTGTATTAAACTCTTTTTCATCCATTATCAGGATACAGGCCTTCTAAAAATACATGTCTAATTCTAGCAGTGGCAATTTAGAAGAGCAAATAGATTTGTGCCAAGTGAAAAAAAAAAGTGCCAGATTTAGGGAAAACAACCCCAACCCCTCCCCCAAAACTACCATATTTTCTCAGATATAATACATACTCCAAAAACAGCTGCTGGAAATTTTAGTGCACATTATATGTGGGAATTATGATAAAACAGTTTCTACCTGTAACAGGCTGCCAATGTGGGCTCACCAAATTGGCTTGAGATACTTACCCTGGGCTAGAAACAGTGCTGGTGAACTCTGAGCGACCCCAAGGGTAGAGCAGGGGAGCCCTTCCCTGCGGAAAAGGAGACACCAATTGAAAGAAGGGGTTTTCAATACCCTGTATCTTGCTAATGGATAAAAAGAGTTTAAGGGGGATGGCTGGATTGGGGGGCCAGCCACCCTGAGCCCTGGTTGGCCAGTTTGCAAGCCAGGGAGGGACTGCCGGAGGGGATAAAAGCAGCAGCCAAACTGGCATGGGGGCTGCTGACAGTGACTCTGGGGAATGATGCAGGAGGCCTAGGAAGAGCTGGGGTGAGCTGACCCAGCAGAGGGAGCAGAGAGACCCCTCTGAAGAGCCTTGAAGGCCCTGGGAGAAGAAGGCAGAGGCAGTTGGCCGTGCCTCCAGCCCTGTAGCAGAGAGGGAGCAGCAGCCAGGGCTTGGGGCAGAGAGCTGGTGCCCAAGGCCCCATCGCAGTGTGCTGGACATGCTGGGCGTCCTGGAGGCTAGGGGTGGCAGTCAGC
The DNA here is from genome assembly GCF_052110815.1 of Crocodylus siamensis. Lineage (NCBI taxonomy): Eukaryota > Metazoa > Chordata > Crocodylia > Crocodylidae > Crocodylus > Crocodylus siamensis. Next base: position 216,620,117 of record NC_143397.1, read on the forward strand.
CCCTCACTCCACTGTAGAGAAGAAGCAGTGACCAGGAGTGCAGGTGGCATCCTTATCCGGAGCAGGGAGCTGGGAAGTGGGACAGCAGCAGGCAAGGCATTGGGACCCTGAGGAGCAGCAGAGTGCCAGGACGAGGGTCCCTGGGAGCTCGGGCGCAGACTGGTGCTCGGAGCAGGACTGGCAAGCCGTGAGGTGTATAGGGTGTCCGGCCAGTCATCTGGAGCAGGAGTTTAGAGCAATGACCCCTGGGAGCTGACTGTGCTGCTGGCCCTCTGCCACTCACTGTCTCTGAGGGGACTCAGTACTGTCCCTTATTCTGCAGCTGATTGTCACTGGATGGCATCCCTAAGCTTTGTGCTTGGGTCATGCTGATTGCTGCAGGATCCTACTCTGTTGCTTGTTGCTTACCTTTTTGGTTGCCACGAAGGGTCACTCTTCAGCCTCTTTGGGGCGATGGGGCTAGATACAATTTGATAGTTGCAGACCAGAAGAGCTTAGCCTGTCTGTTGCTTATTGGGGAGCCTGTTGGAGCTGCTGGGAGTGAGCACCTTGCTTCTTTGTGGTAGCATCTCAGCAGTGGCTGAAAGCTGCCAGTTTCCCTGTCTGTGGTTCTTGAGTCAAGGGCTGACTAATGCATTTTGGTTTGGTTTGTGATTCTGGTTATGCCAGTTAAGTTCACTTGTAAATAACCTTTCCTATTATTCTTGTTTTGTAAATAAAGTGTAAATAGTTAAACCACTTAAGTGTTAGACCTTCTTGGGGCCAAGGGCTGCTCTGTGGGGATCACGGGCCGGCTGGAAAGTAAATTGGTATTGGCCGGAGCCCTGCCCCACTTTCACCACACCATCCTTGATATTGGGCAGGGGTGGCAACTATTCGGCCATCACCCAGGATACATACCATTCACTGGGCAAAAGAAAAAGTAAAATTGGAAAAAGTAAAAAGAAAAAGTATGTGACTCTCAGGGAGCAAAACAATGAGCAGGCTCAGCTTCCCACTTACTTGCTGCTGCTCTGTTACTTTCTGCAGGGAAAGATGTTTTACTTCACAGTTCGGGCAGCCAGGCTCTGGAATGGGCTCCCAAGGGAGGTGGTACTCTCTCCTACCTTGGGGGTCTTCAGGAGAAGGCTGGACAGATATTTGGCTGGGGTGATATGACCGCAGCACCCATTCCTGTCCAGGGCAGGGGTTCAGACCTGATGATCTGTTTTAGGTCCCTTCTAACCCAAAGCATTATGAAACTATGTTTTTCTTCATTTTGCCTTTCAAAAATAAGGTGTATATTTTACTGAGGCATGTTGTATGCAAGAAAATACGTTATCTTTGTGTTGTTCCAGTTGACTTTTGTATGTGCAACTCTTAATGAAGCAAACTCACAAGCACATAAAACATTATTAGAAGTTTTGGCTACTTTTTAAGCGACTTTCAAGAAAGCTTATTTCTTATATTTTGATATCCCAGTCATATAATGCTCTACTGCTTTCAGATAAAAAGGGAAGGGCAAATACAGGGAAGCAACAAAAGAAAAAGACCTACATCAGGGGCATTTACCACTGTCTTCCCCCAAAATAAGTACCTTGGGACAAATTAATCCTACCTCCTGTCTCTTCATAGCTGACAAATTAAGCAAAACTGTTGCAAAGTGCCAGGAGGAAAACAATGTACACATTAATGTTGCTGTTTTGTCTGTCTGGAAAGTAAATAACATGGAAACACCTAATTAAAAAGAATTCAAATGTGTGTGAAGTGGTTGCTTTACCTGCTTCATAACAGAATGACTATTGGTGTGGACACGGTAAGACATGCAACCAACAGAATGGGTTTAAAAAAACCCCAATCAGATACAACAACTACATTAATGTTATGGATTAGTTTTAAGTAATAGTCCCCAAACTAGACAGAATGGGAAACAACACAGAATAGATTTCAAATTGGCTAAACTCCCAGTGATAAATCAGAAACCAGAGGGGTATCTCTTACTGCCAGCTGAAGGACTTGGCCTATATAAGCAGGATACTTCTTTCCTTCCTTGTGAATTAAATTGGATATCGGACCCACAAGCTTAACCAGACATTTGAGCTAGGCCCTTTTCTCTGCCAAATCAAAGCCGAGGACCAAGCTCCCCAAATGGAACTGAATGCCCATGGCTGTCACTCATTTGCCTCCATTATGCCACAGGTTGCTCTTCCATCAGCAGCATCAACCCCTACAAGTGCTGGACACCAAAGGGAAATGAAAAGTGTTAAGATGTTTGATATTAAATCTCAAAGACATAACTGGAAGAACAACTAGCAAGAAGGAAGATCCAGTGCACCCGTAAAATAGGGGGGGCAGGAGGGCAACAAAATGGGTGCCAAATGCTGGTTAGCCACTTTTCAGGACCCCTGCTCCATGGCAGGAATTTATAGGAGAAGTCATTCATACACTACCACATCACAAACAACAAGCAAAAGCACTGCAGTTTGGGCAAAGTCGAAGGTATCCTTCAAGTCTAGTGTGTCCATCACACTCCTCCTCAGTGTTTGAAATGGACCCAACTGCCAGACCCTAGCAATAGAGTACAACCTCATTAAATCCCTGTCTCAACTAGCTGGATATTTTCAGCCTAAGGACTTGCTATTCTTCCAAGAAAGATATTTTCTGTCTTTCACTGATGTCATTCACAAGACTAGCATGAGTCTGAAACACACTCATCTGAGCTGAACATTTTAAAAACTAAGGGCATCTATACATGTGCTCTTAATATTGGGGGGAGGGCATTTTAATCAGAGTGCTTTGAGAGCTGCTCTAATTAAAGCATCCATAGCATCACATATTTTCAGAGTCCTGCACTTCAAAATAGCAGCAGGAAGCTTTAACTAAAGCTCATTCAATGAGTTTTAGTTAAAGTGCCCCTGTCACCATTTTGAAATGCAGAGACAGTGAATACGTGTGATGCAGAGGCTGCTGGAGCGCGCTAATTAGCAGAGGTCCATTCCATGTATAGGTGCCCTATGGGACAGAGCTTTAGTGGGTCTACACTGTTAGAGCTCCATTACCTTCAACAAAGTTATCACAAATTATACCAGGAGAAAACCTTCCCTAGGATCTGTGAATGGCTGTATAATATGACAGAAATTCATTTAGCAGGTTTCTGGCACCTGGTTCTTTGAAACACACCAATTATAAGCTTTTCTACATTTATGAACATAAAGACACAGGCATAGCAGGTTTATTTTTTGTTCAGGAGAGGAGTTGACTTAGAATTAGGCGCATCAAGAAAACTCTCTCAATCAGGGATGACAAATGTGGAAACAGGGACAGGAGCGTGGGACAAAGCTTAATTATGAGTGTCCCAAGGGGGACACTGAGCAGAGACCACAGGCCCTCAAGCTAGTCCAAGGAATAAGTAGATGCCACACATGAAACTGTGCCTGGAGATGTGTACAGACAAGGGATGGGAAGACAGCCCCAGTCAGCTGGGGTAAAAACAAGGGCTGCATGAAGCACCCAGGATTCCCAGATGGTTTCCCATTAAAGCACTAACCCAGGCTTGTTTAGCTTCAGAGATTAGTCAGGATCAAATGCATAAGCAAGGCAAGATACAAGAGTGGATCCAGCTACTGGTGCCACGTCCCCTAATGTTTTCTTTTTTAAAAATGTCTTGAGAAAGTAATTTTTTCACCTCTTATCTTTCCTCTTTCCCCTGGTCCCTTATCCACTGTTTCTGTTCTTGCTCCCTCATTCTTTCTGTAATATTGAAGCAACTTTTCTACTTGTTGGTCATTATTCTCTCTCCCTGGTTGTATTATCTCTAATGGCTCATCTTTTCTATGTGATCTTAGGTACTCCTGTACTACTCCAGCCCACCCTTATGAGTCTGTGGTAAAATTCACCTACATTCTTTAAAATAGGTCCAGAAAAAGCTGAAAAAAGAAAAAATTCTTGGGTTCAAGACATGGAGGGAAATTTTTCTCATTAGATTTCTCGGTCACTTGGATCCTACGCTCTAGACTCCTGCACACATATTACTTGTGCACTCTAGCCATAGCCATTCATATGGCTAGGAATCAGGGTACGATGCTCCTGAAAGGCAACAAACCGTATTTGTCTTACTGAATTAATGTCAAAACAAATGGTTCTATGCTCCAATTGGAAAAAAATAAGCCTATCATTCAGTATTAGTCCATTTTGCAAAAGTTGAGTTAATTCCCACTAAAACATATTATGACTAAGGAATTTAAAAGTGTCCACAGAGCTCAGCCTATGACCCTAGCAAGAGGTGTTTATTTCTGTCACACTATTAAGCAGGCAACAAGATGCAAATCTCACTATCCATTAGTATAGACATATCATGCTATATTCTTCATAAACAAACAATATATTTCCTTGAATTGAAAATAAGGCAGTAACTCAATAGAGCAATTTATAGACAACATACAATCCTTAAATTGAATTCATTTTAAATACTGCACTTACAGTACCCTTGGGTGAAAGCTTTTTTTAAAGCACTGGGAGAAATCAAACAAACTAAGTCTATATTTTTGCATAGAGTGTTTTATGTTCAATACTTCAATATTTATGCATGGCATTATTTACCCTATGTGAAAATATAGGCTTTGTGTCTTTCATTCATTCTGCATTTCAGAAGTGCCAATGGGTGTATTACACCTACAGGTTTTATGCTATGACAATACTTATATAATGAAAATGAATTTTTACATTTGAAATTAAAGCTAACTTTAATTTGCAATTGTAATATACTGTAAGAGATTATTATACAGTGTGTGTGCCAAAGGAGATTTATTATGCCAGTGGATAGATTGCAAGAAGGTTTGCTATGAATGAATGTGACACAGGAGAAGGGAAAAAAATCAAATGAATCAAGTTACTAATATATAATCATGTTATGCAGCTAAAATCCTTCCAACTGTAGGCTCAGCAATCTGTCTGTTAGAATCTGAATTGCAGTCACCTACCACAGAGCTCTCCTTCACGAGCACTCTGCTCAATGGCAAAGTAAACAGTTCTCCAGCACTTATTCCAAAAAAGGATTTCTCCAAGAACATTTTTTCTCATTCTTTTTTATCTGCCTTGCCATTAATTGTTCTCTCATAAGGCATATTAATCAGAGGGCTTCCTGGATTAATGCACTCCAGGGTATATACATATATCTGCAGAAGTATCTTCACTTTATTTGTCATATATAAGTAAAAATCCTAGTTTCATTATTGCACCTGGACCCACTGCAGTTTAACCTCTACTACCTCCATGCAGACACCACTGTCAGCCAAGCTCTAATGACACCTTTCTGGCTAAGAGCTGAAGGTCTATCCTCTTCTTTAACACCACTGAACATTCATTCTTCCTTGACATCTCTATTCCACTTGCTTTGTCACATAGGCTAAGTACAGACAGTCACAAACTGCAAGGCTGAATCGATTCAGTCTCTGCAGCTTAGTCTAAGCTGTGTACGTTGAATCAATAAGCAAATGAACAGCCATTCACTTTTGATTCTGGAAATGCAGCCACATGCCTACAGTGGCCCAGGCCAGAGCTAGGGGGTGCTAGAACATGTCTTCCTGCTTGGCTGGAGCAAACAGTTTGGGTCAATGCTAGCTACAATTGCCATCATTGCACATGACAGGAAAAAGGTCATAGAGAGAGGTTTACTGAAGCTCTTTGCACTTTATGCACCTACATAAGATCCTATCACAATTTGGCCCTAAACAGAAAGAGTGTATTAAAGGTGTAGCATTTAAAGTTGGAACTTGCCATGTCAAAATCTCTTCTGACTTACTCTGTTTCTCTTAATCAGTGATTATAGGTGTTTGTGTTTACTGATTAAAACTAAAATGGGTTTGTTCTATTTTCCCCTCCCCTTTTTAATTTTCACTACAAACACTGTTTATTTACACTCTGTCACTTTTAAAAATCGAGTGTCAAGAGAGTGCTAACCTGCTGCTATTTACTGATGTCTCAATTAACACTTTATTAGCTTCCAGCAGCTGAAGGTGACTGGACCCTTGCCTTTACTTCTTTCCTTAAAGTAACAGCTACCTAAGGCATCAGTAGATATGCACCCATGTAAATATAACTTTAAAAATAAACTTATGTGCACTACATAGTTACAGTTTCAGCCAGATCTATTAACAAAGGCACATCTAGATAGTTTTAAGCACAACCATAACCTGTGAAGTTTTGACTTCAGAGTCATTTAACTATATTAAAACTGGCCTGAGCACACTTTCTCCCCTATGTTTCAGACACAAGCATATGGAGGTTATGTAGGAAGCAGGAACTTTTTGAGTATAAATTCATACCATGCCTACTATAGGAGAAATTAGGGCTGTGTGGATCTTCAGTCCCTGATTTGATCTGGTGGAGATTCGGCCCGATTCAGTGACTGAATCTCCAAATCTGAATCAAATCAGGAGACTCTTTAATCTCTCCAAATCAAATAAGAACCCTCCCAATCAATTCGGAGAGATTCAGAAATATGCAGTGATTCGGACATAGACACAGGTTTAAATGTTTTTTCTACATACCTCATACCAGGCAGCTCATGAATGCAGCAATGCTGGGGCACATGGAGTGTCCCACAGGAGAATGGGGGTGCTCCCCAGCATGCTCAGCAGCAGACGCAGAGGTGGACCAGAAGCATTTCCAGTCTATTTCTGGGTCCGCCGGGGAGCGCACTGGGCCACCCCCCATGTCTCCCCAGCTTGGCGACTGGTGTCTGCTGGATCTGGGGGGGGGCACCTGAGGTCCCCCCCATGGCCTATTGTTGAACCAGGGGTACATGGGGGGGACCCCCAGTGCACTCCCTGGCAGACCCAGAAGTGGACCAGAAGTACTTCCAGTCCACTTTTGGGTTGGCTGCCGGGCACATGAGGGGCCTCCCCGCGCTCCTGTGGGACACTTAATCTGCCCCAGCATTGCAGCATTCACCAGCCATGCCTGGTACCTTGGGGTATGTAGAAAAAATATTTAAAGCTGTGTCTGGCCAAATCGCTGATTCTCCAAATCAGCATCAAATCTTCAGATTCAGATTCAGTTGAATTGAATCGGGGACAGTGATCTGAATCAATGAATTGAATCACTGTCCTGGATTTGGGCTGAATCTGAATTGAATAGGGCCCATTTCACACACGCTTAGTAGAAAGCTTTCTTTTTCACTGAGCCAGGTGCTCAGTTCTATGAAGTCAGCCTACCTTCTTTGACTTCACCAGGCCTAGGATGATTTACCCTTGCTTTATAGCTTTCTGTACCTGCCTATATGTCCCTATCTTTCTAGGCATGATGTAGAAAAACAAGAAAGAAGCAAGTTCACAAATTGGACAGTTTCCTACCACCAGAGCAGGGAAACTTGAAATAGAGGCTTTTTTTCTTTCTTCTGATTTCCTTCCCATACACTGCTTTCTAATTTGAGACATGAAAAGAAGGACAAAGGGGATATGGCCCATATTAGCATTTCCCATCTCTCTCTCCTTTCTTTTTGTTTTCTTCAAAACAAAAACTTTGTTTCTGGGTTTGTTTTCTTTTCTTCTGTTTCTGCCTGGAAAAGAGGTCCAAGCTGGAAGAGAGGCAATTTATAGCATTAAAGGAGCAATGCTCCTATTGAAGGCGTATTGGGTTAGGGCAGTGATTCTCAACCTTTTCAGACTTGAGGTATCTACTCATTTTTTGACTACAGAAAAATAATGGAACAAATATTCTATTGCAAAAACTCTGAAAGACCACAACAGGTCAGAATGTTTTTAACGCTATGGATTGCTATGCAAAAACTCTGGGTTCATCTTATGAATCATGTTTGCACGCCTAACAGTGCTACCATTATGTGGCACCCTTGAAAGGATCTTAAGGCACTCCAGGATGCTGTGTCACCCTGGTGGAGAATCACTAGACTAGAGCTTCATATGTAGAGTTTTGGCTCAGAAAGCAGTTTGTGTGGGTTAGTTTTGGGGAAAGATGGAGAACCTGTGAACCTGTGGTTGTTTCCCTGATGAAGTCATTTTTCTCCTCACCTTTCTATTTCTAGATAGAGAGAGAGGAAAGAAAGAGAGAGGGAATCTAGTTCATTATCCCATTTGTTATTTCAGTCTTACTTGTTTTCTATAGCCACTTTAGAAATAAAAATCACACATACATGTACTGTGCATTGTACCCAAAGCTCAGTTACAGGAATGTTGGTTACCACTCTTCATCACCCAAGACAGTCTGACAGGTTTTAAGTACGAAGAAAAAGTGATGCACTTCAAGTCCTTCTACTGAACTTGTAGTCTCCGGCCCTTTATTGCTATCACTACTCTGGCCTCAGGACTATTTCCTTGAGGATTGATTGATCGCTTTGATGATATATACAAAAATAATGTTTTTCATACACTGTTTATGAAGAAACAACAGAAGTGTGTTTTCCCACGTTTGCTGAAAAAGGCAGTGAACCACAAATAAACTAAGACAGATACAGTACAGTTAAAGAAGCGTAGGAGGAGAAAGAGTCACCAGTGAGACAAATATGATTAAAGTAGTTTTTGAGGAGAAACAACATCAACAACAGGAGTGTTCACAGGCATTGAGAAAAATCTGTGTATTGTCTTTACAAAGTAAGACCCCTTAATTATCTTTCTCATAAAAATATTTTCTTTCAAATGGGAGTTTTAATGCTGTTGAATCAGAACAGATTTATACAAATAAATGCTTAGGATCTGCCTCTGAAATGCTCTTGCAATTCACTTGTTTCTGTATTAAAGATTGAGTTGATTTTAATTTGTTGCCATATTTTTACTGAATTCATGTGCACCCTTTTTGGTGGTGTTGGTGGTGGCAATGTAAAAGCTCTAAATTACTTCAAAGATTTAAGTCTGTGTAGTGGCATGTTTACCTTGATCTAAGGTGGAGGTGTAAATTCTGTCCTCAGGTATAGGTCTGCAACCATGCTGGTTCAAATCAGGAACAGCTTCATTGATCTCAGTCAAGTTACTTCAAATTTACATAACTGTAAATGAGATCAAAAGTTGACACCTTCTTCTATGTGGTGGCGAGGGGTGTAGAATGGAAAGTGTAATGTTCAGATACCCTTCCACCACCCACAATACTCAAAAAGAAACATTTAACTTGAATTTTAACCCCATATCAGCAGGGATCCCTTGTAAATTGTGCTCCTTTTGAAGTTTTGAATAGATGAGCAAGCCAAATTAGTGACACACCAAGATACAAGCAGCTCAGGGGAGTTAGGTGCACTACTTGTATCTAATACTTCAGTGGCACTGAACTGACAACCTTTCCTAACATGCTCTCAGGACAGAAACTATCAGGATTCAGGTAAGCTGTGTTTATATATGGCCTAAGGACAACTGTAAGAGAAGTTGTGCAATATGAATGATTGAGAGAGAGAGAGAAATTATTGGCAGTGAAAAACAGGAGGCCTAAAACTGGGGGAGATTATCGTTTCCCTGGAGGCTTATATTTGACTTGATCTCTTACACAGGACTGTGTACAAGCACAGACAGACAGATATTTAGGTTAGGTTTCTATAGAATTACAGGCTAAAAAAGAGAAGCCATTATGAACGTGGGTCCAAAATTTGCTTATTAGATCAGGTTTCCCGAGCATTGTTCTGAGGCCGTGGAGCAGTCAGAAGTTCTGAAGTCATGATAGGAAGACACAGAAACCAACTTTACAGGTGGGTAAAAACTGTCAGTTTTTTATTTGCTATTTAACTTGCTTGTTTCTGTGGTCAGGTGTTTCCCATTACCATGTCAGACCCATGTTTTTGTAGTCCTTTTTTCCTTTGGGGTTAAATTCTCATTCTGAAAGCATCAGTCAGTTTTTGAGCAATAGTAAAATATATCCCTAGCTCTTTGAACAGAGAAGAATCCTTTTCCTTTTAAGCAATGGCAACGCCTTACTGCTTATGTTCATTTACATTGCTTGTTTCACACACTGTCACTAAATTACATAAACAGCTTTTAATAGCTGTTGCCAATTAAAAAATTGCAACACACAAGCATACACAAAGCTTCCCATAATGTTCAGTTTGTTTCTCTTTGAAGTTGTGGGCAAATGGATACAGTTTCCTTGTTTCTCTCCTCCTTACTTGATGTCAGAAAGCATATGCAATTGTGTCATGCAGTTCAGCATGTGCATTAAAAGGCATCTGTACTGGTCACGACATAGTAACTCTTAATCCCTCCAGCCTCTGTATTTGTTCCCCTTATGCTAGGGGAAAAATATAAGGGCAGTTGCTCTTGATAAACATGCACAATCATGGGAGATCCCCTTAGGAGTAGTTCTGTCACCAAGGACTTTTACCTCATTGACAGCACTGTGCAGCCTGTCTGCTCAACGGCTGCTGTCTGGAAGAGAAATGGCAGCATTTCAGGCTGTTAAAGGTGTGATTGATGGGTGTTGTTGGTCCCTACCTGTCAGCTCATTGCACTGACAGCAATCAGCTCCCCTCTTGGGAGACAGACTTATACAACACAGCCCACCCATCCTTTTCAATGAGAGCATGATATCCCACTGCAGTTCTCCCAGCAAGTAGTAATCTACTTCGGAGGCTAGGGGTAAACTATTGAAGAGCTGGAATTTCTGTTTTTCCTGGCAAGACCAATAACAACTCTTTCAAAAAGTACCATGACACACTATAGTGGAAACTAATATAGCAAGATGGACCTGCTTATGTAAAGGGCTGGTTCAGCCCAGAGTTAAGATGGATTCTGCTGTCAGAACCCCAGCTGCCGAGTTTTTAGTGGTGGAAAAATCAAGTTGTGAGATGCTGGCATGGCTCCACACTTTACATGTTAAGCATGTCCATAAGCATTTGCAGGATTTGCTCCCATTTGCAGGGGATGATAGACAATTGCTGTCTCTCTCTTGGTCCAGTCCCACCACCAGATGGCCATGGTGATGCATGTAAATCTCAGATCCTGCCCCAACAAAACATCTAGAATTTGGTTGGCTGGTTTTCTATCTCCTGTTTGTACATAAGAGCAAAATAAAGTATTCAGGCAGAATAACAAAGCACGCTAGAAAGTAGGGTTTTATCTAATTTCTCATGCTTGTTAGTGGGGGATTTAATCACACACTCCAAAAATGTAATTTAAAGATTTTTAAACCACAGCAGCACCTAAATCAAACCTCTGATCATTCATCCAGCTGGTACAGCAAGACTGAGCATCAGGCAGTAGTGTGATTAACATGGACTGGGGCAGCATCCCAGGTATGGACTTGGGGTCACGCAAAGGGAACCAAAGGAGCAGGAAAATACCAGGCATCATTCCTGCTGTCCAGCTGTACCATCACCAGGAGCCACCAGTGCACCAGGTGGCATTTTGCCCTGTCATACATCTGGAAGTAGAAATAAGAGCTACATGCCTTTATTTCGGTGCCTTCCCCTTCTCCTTGCACGCACTCTCTTTCTCTTTCTCTCTCTGCTTTTTTTCTCTTCTTCTGGGTGGGCAGTAATTAACCTCTGTGCTGCGCAACCTCTTTCTTCTTGCATCTGGCTGACCACAGACCTGGAGCTGTCAGGCAGAGATCAGACATCCCAATGGGCTCATCCAAAGCCCACTGATGTAAGTGGGGAGACTCCCACTGATTTCAACAGTCTCTGAATCAGGTCTAACTTGAACCAGGGCCATGGCCACTCTAAAACTCTTGCTTGCCAGACATATTTCATAGATAAGCCTGAAGCCTTTCATTAGGATATTAGAGACTGATACACTATACATACAAAGGGACCCTCCAATATTATTCCCACACAGCATACAAGACCTGACTATACCACTGAGATGATGGCAGCTTTGAGCTTATATGAAGTGCCAAAGATGACATCATGGGGCTGAGAGTGAAGGGATTCTTCCTCTGTCCCTCCAAATCAGAAGCAATGACTGCAGCTACATAACCCAGGGGCTGCATAGTTTCTGTGGGACAACAGGCACCAGCTGTGGAGCCTGCTGTGTATTCTTGCTAGATGGAGAGCATTGAATTCCAAAGGAAGATGTGTACAAATATGTCTCGTATTGAAACTGCTCCATATCTTCCTAAGTTAATTAAATGCTAATTTTCTAATGAGGTGACAACAATGGCAGAGACCTGTTATCAGTATGTTAGCTAGTGCCAGCAACCAGTGAGTGAACATGGAACCCTTGTGCTATTATTAAACTCCATTCCTATATTAATTAATCACTTTCACAGCTGCATTATTCTGAAGCTGGACAACAATGTGGATTGTAATTAAAGGAAAAACCCATTTATGTTATTTGGAGATTGCCAAGCTGCTTTATGATATTTATTATTTTGTAGTGTTGTTATAGAAACCTCTTGTGTGCTTCCATTTGTTCATAGCTGTTTTAGCAAGAAGTGGAAAGGTAAAACTAAAAAATACAGCCCATCTCCTCCTGCTAGCATAAAGTCTACCATCTTGTTTAAATGGTGCACTTGGAGCAAATATAAATTAAGGGTGAAGTATTTCCCTGGAAAAAAGCAGAGAAAAGCACAGGGCAAGATGTGGATGTAAACTGAAATTTAGGGCAAATGAGTCCAAAACTGCCATCTTGAGAATCCGTGCTCAGCTACTGCCAGATCCTAAAGACACCTAAGCTCTCTTGGTGCCTCAGTTTTCAACATTAACAATTCCCAGGCACTTAGACTACTTCTTCCAAGCACATACAGAAGTATCCAGTTCTTAAAAATGCTGAACAGGTCAGTTCCTAGGTCATGCCTAAGCTCAAAAAGGATCCATAAACTAGGCGCTCGTCTGCCCACTGGGCTCAACTCTGTAGGCATGCTCTGAAAATGCCTACTACACATTCTAGATTAAGCTGCACAAGGAACACAATGGGACCACTTTTTAAAAAAATGTTGCTGTAGGAGGACTATTTTCAACCCCCACTGTGGTGGTTGCAGTGCTCACCAGGATTTGGAAGACAGGTTCCATTGCTCCCTCTGCATGACAGCACTCAAACCGCACCTCCCATCCTCAGGAGCTTGCCCTAAGCACCTGCCTGTAGATTATTCTAGAACAGAGAGTTGAAGGTATTCTTATCCATGTTTCACTCTGCATAAGGGAATTTAGGATTCAGTGAGCCACAGAAAGAGATGGACTATAGCCTGGTAATTATGGCATTCACAAGGCAAGGGGAAGACCTGTGTTCCCATCAGCGCATCAAGTACACTGTATGTATTTTATCTAATGAATGTTCCATATATTATACAAAAATGGTATTTAGAAATGGGACAAGAACTGGGGACTCCCCTCTTCTCAGTGTATGCTTAAGAGACCTGTTCCCAAAGAATCTTGAATTCTTGTAAGCAAAGTGATACTGCTTCAACAGGAAAGACTAAACATGCCCACCCCACTTCCAAAACAGCCTCTAGCTTGGTGCTTAGGGAACTCTTTTCAGAGATGAGAACTGACCCTCTTGCATCTTGTATGAGTGCCCTAACTACTGACTTAATGTCTGAAGACAATTGCTCAATGTCAAAAAGAAGAGCATAGAAGCATAGACATCTACTTGCAAGGTACAATTCAGAATCATGATTCTTGAGTGGAAGGAGACATATCATGATATTTCTGAGTAAGAGGCACAAGCCCAGAGAAGGGAAGGATTTAAAATATTCCCTATTCTCAGCCATTTCTCTATTGGCTAATTAGGTAGCTCACTTTCTGGCTTTTGTGGACCCCTGTCTGAGGCCTCTAGCCTTTCAGTAGGTGGGCCTGATGGGGATCAGTTAGGTGGTGCAATGCTCAACACTGTGGCCCTCCATGGAGCTGGGCTCTAATGTTATAGATACTAAGTTATGGACATGGCATAAAAAAAATTAAGCAATGGTTCAAGGAGAATCCCAGTGGCATCAAAAAAGTTAAACAATCGTTCAAGGAGAATCTGCAAGTTTGAGAGTGGCCAGGCAGGTCTATAGAGCAAATCTGACACTCCACTCCATGGCAGTAAGAACAGCTGTGTAGCAGGCAAACTAGTTATGCTCAGGCTCTTAGCATAACTTTAGGCCTTCCCAGAACTAAGCAATTAAATTGCACAGAGTAAACTGGGAGAAGTGAGTGCTGTGATTGGTACGTTGGGATAACCAGGTTCAGTAGTTTCCCTAGAAGGAAAGGAAACCAAAAATGGAATAGGATTGGAGTACCTTATCTACAAAGATAAGATAAGAAACTTGAGGATTGGACAGTCTGAGATGAGAAAGTTACAACAGTAGTGGACAAACAAAGAGACAGTGTGTTTGTATTGGCACCCTGGGGAGACAGGAGCACCCTTGGAATTCTTGTTTGAACAGCAGGGAATCCAGACACTAACATCCCACACACCCAGCGGAGGATCTAAGGCTGGTACCACCGAAGGTTGCTGTTGTAATGTCTGACAGAACAGCTTGCCAAGCCGTATTATGAGGAGGAAACTCGTAATAAGGATTAGGGGTTACTATTAAAGGTCGCTTGATACCAAATTGGATGAGGGGCCGTCTCAATTCTTGGGGGTCTCTGGTCAAAGAAATCCTGAGGCAACAGGCTGCTGTGCAACACAACCATCTTGCCCTATGGAAAGGAAATGGCTCAGGAATTCCCTACTTGACTTCATTCTCCTCAGCCAATGTGAGGCACAAGGGTAGCAATTTTCACTATTAATGGAACTCATATTTATTAATGAAGAAATGTCCTGGCTTCACTGGGAATCTGTTATTCCCTGTCTCATTTAGTTAAACACTAGTTTAACTAGTTTAGTTCCAGAGCATTTTACACTTATTATCTTAATTATAGGAGTGTAGTCATAATAAGCAACAGGTGAGACACACCTGTAAACCAGTCCTCTGAGTGTTTCACACAGGCAGCATAAATAATATCCTAAAAATGCAGGGTAATGCCTGCCAGGATAATAAGGCTTTAATGTGAAATCCACACTCAAAACTGTTTAAAACTACTTGTTTATTGAATTTACATAACTATTTTTGGAGCATATTTATTATTTTTGTACAATTGAAGGCAAAGGAAAAAAATACCGTAGTGGCAAGCAAGTGAAAGTCCATTTACAATAAGCAGCAGGTAGACAAATACCCCTCCAATATACCATTGCATGCCTATTTGTATTGCCACAGTGGGACAGAAAATTCTTATCCCTACTCTTAGATAATAATAATAATGAAGTAATTTACATTTAAATAGCACTTTTCCTCTGAAAGCATTTTACAAACTTAGCAAAATGATATTGAGGGATCACTTTACCTAGCTGCTGAAATGCAGCCACCTCTGGTTTGAAACACAACAGCTTCTTAATAGCATGTTTTAACAACACTGCATGATAGAATAGGATCAGAGCAGGGAAGAAGTATTGTAACCTAATGATGTTGAAGAGGAATTGCTTGAGTTGCAGGTTAATAAAATATTGTCACTAAAAAACAGTAACCTTTAGAAAATGTGTCATAGGTGTGGAGGTTCAGGATGCAGTGTGCACTTGGGTGAGCTGAAAACATACAATGATTTTTTGAAAAAGGGGTTTTTATTTAACTATGGAATGACCCCTAAGATAGAAAGATACATTAAAATACAACAAACAATGGTGGCTACAACAAATACAATTGTGCAAAGGTTGAACTTATAAGTCATTGCTATCACTTTAAATAATACTCACGGTTAGGCAAAAAAATCATAGGCGATAACAGATGTAACATTACATCATGCACACAAACGTCATCGGGTTAGGGAAGTGGGCAAACGTGAAGGCCTCACAAAATGCCTCTTTTCAAAGAGGGGAGAGTCGGCTTGGGGTGATCAGTCCCTTGCCCGTTCAGCCTCAGAGTCGTGGTCTCTCGGTTCCGTCTGCAGGCGCTCTCCTCGATCGTGGGGAGAAGCGCAGTTTTAAACACGCTGCTTGACGATCATCCAATCGTCTTGCGTGCTGCCATTTGAACCCCCTTATATGGTATGTTTCCTGTTTGAGTCTGTAAGAGTTTTCGCACCAACTGATCGATGGTGCATGTGCTGCGGCAGCATCCCGCCACAGGACGTCAACCCAGAAGCCTCTGCAGGCTTAGCTTTTGGTGCCAAGGGGGCCTGGCCATTCATCCGGGCACAAGTGCAAACACCTTTCACAGTGCAATCGCAAAGCACCTTTTCACAATAGGATGCTTAAATATCATCATTCAGTTACACCTTATCCTGAAAACAGAACCCTCAGCTACACAATACTCCTAACACTCTGCACCACTTTCTTGTGAGTCTACAAGAGCAGTGGTGTTTGGGCTTATCAACACACTGAAGTTAATGAGAATTAAGAGTTCTGAGTATTTGTAGCATTGGGCTCAATTCACCATAAGGATGTTCTTTGCAAACCTAGTATCTGAGGGCTGATCCAGTTCCAACCTTGCTTAGCTTTTGTAATTTGATGGCTGGTGACCCAGAAAGAAAACCCTTTTCACATAATTACCAGATCATAGAAGGGGGGGCAGACAAAGATCTGCCATGGCCTGGATCTGGCCCATGGGCCATATTTTGCCCACCCCTGTTCTATCCTTTTCTCTGAGTGATTTCATAGTATTTATTGCTTCATTTCTTGATTCATTTTTCTTAAGTCCTGATTCATTCATTCAACGTTCATTCCATGCTATGCTACAGTTTCTTGCAAGTTTTGCTGTACCAAAGCTGGTAGATCTACCATTCTTCATGGAATAGTGGTTGCTTTAGGATCTGGAGGTCCCTGCTGGCTGGGAAGGCATTTTGCTGTAGTAAGCTTTACCTGATAGCACTGTATTAAGCAAAGCTTTCAAAGGTTGAGCTAAAACCTGTAGCTGAGCCCTGAATTCCCTCTAAGTTCCTTGATACTTTTGTCACCCCCAGCCTTTTATTTTCCCAGTCATTAGAGAATTGTCCCTAATGATTCTTATTTAATCAATAGGTCTCTGGAGACCTTCCCAGCTTTCACCAGCTGCTTATGAGACATTGTTACCATAGAAATGGAAACCAAACCCAGAAAACTTTAATCCAAGATTCACTCGTCATGCCTACATATACAATTAATGTGCATGAATTTACCGCACGTCAAATTGTTATGCAGTAAACTACTCCCAGGCACAGCATGTACATGTGCACCCTAGTCAGGAAAAAACCCAGCCAAAGTAGAGCACTTTAGGCCAGGGAGGCTCCTGCTCTGCCCTGCTCTCCTCTTTCTGCAGCAGCCAGGGGGAGTTCTTGGGGCCCATACCTACATAAAATCAACACCAGTGGGCTGATGCTCAGGCTTTGTTTACATCATACACTCTGCTACATTAGTCAGGCATGTGTTAGGTGAGGTCATGACCAATGTTGGCCAGAAGTTACTCAAGTAAATGCTGTTATACCAGCTGTATCACTTTGTACAAGTGTTGCTTATTATACTTGGTAGCACTAATTTTGCTCCACTGACACAAAGCAGCATGTAGTTGAACTAGCTGCATCTGTGCAAGGAGGGTCAAGTGCTTTTAGTCTAGCTATGCAGCTAGCAATGTATGAGGCTGATCCAGGCTACAAGCTGGTGTGTCTTCAGGCACTCCTTTAGCAGGGGAGAAAGGCTGCAGTGTATAAGGGCAACAGAGCTCTAAACTTCCCAGGGACAGGAAGAGCAGCATGAAAATTGATATGTTTCAAGGGAGTCTGGTTTAGACAACCAGGTGCCAAGCCCAATCCATAAAAGGATGTCCCATGCCTTGGTCCCTAGCCAGCCACACACCTCTATGGGCCTGAGTAATTTGCAGCCTGCTATCACAGCTCTCCAGGATGCTGTTCTGGGAGCCTGTAGCTAGCGCACCATCGATGCTCCTTGCCCTCCCCAGAGCAGCAGTAGCCAGGGCACTGTTTCTGTGAGGTCCTCATGGACCACCTCCTCCTCCCTGCTGCCCCCCCCAACAGTAAGGCACATGGTTGGCCACCCACGAATCCTGGCCCACAGTGCATCCCCAAAAACACACACAATACGGACAGTTTGCAACAAATTCCAACCTTTATTTCCCTTCAGAACACAACAATAGACTCCCTCCCTCCCTTCCTCCCAACAGACCGTCCCAACTCCAATGCATACCACCAATAAAGCACTCTCTGCTCCATTAAACTGTTTATAAGCACCTTTTTGAAAGTTTCAGGTGGAGGACAGTGGGGAGGAGACACCTACAGCACGAAGCCCAGAGGGAGGCGCCTGGCACCCCAGTCCCTGTCCCCACCATCTTGGGTCCTGATGCTATGGCAAGCTTGGTGGCTGGCCCAGGTGCAAGGGTGGGTGCTGTCAAGCCCACTTAGGCTGGTCCCCCTCATCCTTCATGGGGCCGGGGCCAACAGGGCCCACATGGGGAGCTGGATCTACCATGGTGAGTGGTGGGCAGCAGATGAGGCAGGGGGCCCCACTAAACATGGGCTGCACCCCAAGCAAGCCCCTAGTCAGAGTCACCTGGGCATGCTGCAAAGAGCTGTTTGAGTGGTCTGAGGGTGCCCAGCTCATTATGCCCTGCCACTGCTGATTGTGATGGTTCCCATGGTGCATCTGAGAATCTGGTGCGGGGCCCTGAGGTTCAAAGGCATCTCAGGCAAGCCCATGCTTCCCTGCAACATGTGCTGCTGCCTGTAGGGGTATTTCTGACTATGCTATTAGTGCCCGACCCCAGTGGCTAAGAAGGAGACCGCCACTGCCATTGATAAGTTTCTCCACATGTGACAGGCCCCTGGCTGCCTAGCTGGGAGCCTGCTGGGCGCTCAATAAAGTCCTGAACTGCCTCCCACCTCCCTGTGTGATGCTGGGAGACTCTAATGAATGGGGAGGAGCTTGGCCAGGCAGGGAACTGAAGGGAGGGGAGGGGAGGAGATAAGCCTCCCCACTACCCTGTGCAGGGCTCCTGGCTGCAGGCATGCAGCCCGGGGGTGTGCAGGTGAGCTGGCATGGGCATGGGTTGACGCAGTGCTCCCTTCTCCCCAACACTCCTCCCTGTGTGGGGCTTACTGGGCAGATATGGCAGGTTCTCCCAGTGGTCTGAGACTGTTCCTGACTACAGAGATGAGGTCTGGGTCCCAGGGTAGTGAGGTGCAGTGCCTGGTCACCCAGGCAGTGGCCACCTCCAGTGAAGCTGGAATGTGCAAGGCCATCCCTGCCCTGTCTTAATCATTGGAGGGCTGCTGCTGGAGCAGCTTGGGCAGGCGGTGGCCCAGGCTGCCTGAGCTGCTGCATTAGGCTGAGGGTGGGGACCATGCAGGGACCTGGCATAGGAGTCTCAAGGGGCCCATCCCGAGAGTCCTCCTGGCCTGTGGCCCCTTGATCAGGCTCTGGTAGCCCAACTGTGTTGCAGAACACATGCTAGGCCTTGCCAGGGTCCACAGAGACCAGGATATGGTCCAACTCCCACATGAAGGGCATGGACCTGCAGGCAGACATGGACCCACTGCACCCTTGGGGCATTGTCCATGACCCAGCACTGCTGGCCAGACTGCTTGTATCCATGCTTCCGCATCCACTGGGCCATTGCTGCATAAATGTGCGTGTTGGCGCTTGTCACCCCACTAAATTGCTGCTGGACCTCAACATCCTCCCATATGGTAATGAGGCCTGCCATCTCTTCATGGATTTAGTTGGGCCCCTGGGCCCTGAGTATCAGCAGGTGGGGAGCCTGACGTGGTGGCAACTGGCAGGGGCCTCAGGGAGTCAGGCCTGGGTTCCAGGTGGCAGTGTGGATCGCAGGTACCTGAGGTAGTGGGGCAACATGTTCGGGGTCAGGCTTGGGCTGGCAGGGTCTTCACTGGGCCAGTCACAGGGTCCAGGTGGCAGGATGGGTTTCAGGTGCCTACTGCAGTGGGGCATGGTGCCAAGGGGGCAGGGGCCCTGGGAGGTCAGGCCTGGAGTCTGGGTGGCACATGCTCACTGTGGTGGAGCACAGTGCCCAGAGGGCAGGCTGTGGTTGACAGGGCCCTATGTGGTCAGGACCAGGGTCTGGGTGGCAGTGACAGGTAACTGAGGAGCTGCCTGTACCACACAACTCCAGAAACTGTCAAGCCACATGGCAATTTGCACCCACGTTACCATCTACACATGTGTTTAAATGCAGTAATGTAATGCACCACTGGATAGTATTTGTATCTGACAGGACTATCCAACAGCTCATTACATTAGTCTACTCAACCCAAATTGCTGTGGATGCTGAATAGGTTCAGGCCCTTTAGCTTCTCTTCGTAGGGCCTGCCCCACTGCCTCTTGACCATGTGAGTAGCCCTCCTTTGGACCCTCTCAATGCTAGCCACATCCCTCTTGAAGTGCGGTGCTCAGAACTGGATGCAGTACTCCAACTGTGGCCTGACCAATGCCGCATCGAGGAGAAGAATCACCTCCCTGGACCTGCTTGTGATGCATCTGTAGATGCATGACAAGGTGCAGTTAGCCTTACTGACTGCTTCCTTGCACTGGCGGCTCATGACTCCAAGATTCCTTTCTGCCACTGTGTTGACAAGAAGGGTGTTCCCCCGCCTATAGGTGTGTTGCTGGTTCCTTCTCCCTAGATGCAGCACCTTGCACTTGTCTGCGTTGAATTCCATCCTATTCTCATCCGCTCACCTCTGTAACTTGTCTAGATCTAGCTGGATTCTGTCCCTCCCCTCCAGCGTGCCCACCTCGCCCCACATCTTGACGTCATCAGCAAATTTGGACAGCGTGCATTCCACACCCACATCCATATCATTGATAAAGATATTGAACAGTACAGGCCCCAGGACCGAGCCCTGGGGGATGACACTGCCTACATCCCTCCAGGTTGAAAATGACCCGTCCACCATCACACTCTGGGTGCAACCACCTAGCCAATTTGCCACCCATCTGACTGTGTAGGCATCAATGCCACAGTCACCAAGTTTTTTAAAGAGAATGTGGTGGGAAACTGTGTCAAAGGCCTTCTTAAAGTCCAGGAAGATGACATCCAACCCGATATCCTCGTCCAGAGACTTTGTGACCTGATCATAAAAAGAAACCAGGTTAGTCAGGCAGGACCTTCCCTCAGTGAACCCATGTTGGTTGCCCCTGAGCATTACCTCCCCTGCTGGGCCCTTGCAGATGTGCTCCTTGATAATTTTCTCAAAGGTGTTCCCAAGGACCGAGGTAAGACTGGCCTATAATTGCTGGGACTCTCCTTTCTCCCCATTGTGTGTATTGAGCATCCCTACACTGCAGAATGGTAGTAGGGGCACTTTAACTAAAGTTCATTAAATGAGCTTTAGTTAAAATGCCCCCGCTGCCATTTTGAAATGCAGGACACTGAATACACAAGATGCTCCAGGCGCTTTAATTAGAGTGGCTCTTGAGAGCCCAGACAAGGGTCACTCTGGAGAAATATTGGGACAGATCCTGAGCATGGAAGGGATCATACAAAAATTCTCTCATAGCTAATATACTGTTTTCTACTTTTGTCAAACACAAAGGGAAGTTCAAGTTGTTTCAGAACTAACTTAAATCTTTTACAGTTTACCTTGAGTCAGTCTGAGCTCTATACTCTTGTAGCTGTTTATAAGCTGGGCAGCTAGCTCCTACACACTAGTCCATCATCTGACTCCAGCTGAGACATTTCCTTTACTTCTAGCCTGAATCAGATATAAATTCAGTCCTTTTAATCACCTAATGCATTAGTTCAGTGAATCACCTGGGACTCCTCCTCCTCTTCCCAATGCAGGCTTGTCTTATTTCTGCCTCCAGAGTATTGGTTATTGACAGCTAACTCTCAGATAAATCCTGTGAGCTCTAAAGGCACCAGAAGAAGACCATACTACATACACTTGGCACCCCTGAGAGTGAGTCAATGATGATGGAAACAATGCCTATCTTTTTCCTTGCTGCCATTCAGATGTAATTGAGTACAGTTTGTACTAACCTGGTGCCAGCAGGAATGACCCAAGCCCACCATCTGTCTTTCTATACTGCAGCTCTAATTCATCTCCAAATGAGTTATTACAATGCTACAGCATTAGTCAGATCTTTTCTGTTCTCAAAGGGATGGGTGCCTGTGGCATTATTCACAGATGTCATGCGATGGCACTGAAAGGCATCATCTTCCAAGTTCTTTCTTCTTCACTTGCAAGCAAGTTTTTGTGCTCAGAGAGAGGTACTGGGTCATTATTTGGTTTGGGTTATGCAAACCTTTCTGAAGATGTACATTCAGTGGAAAGGGACTGAAGTGGGCAGCCCAAAGACGCCCTCTGCCTTGGGCTCTGCTTAGAGTCAGTTCTTGAGGCAACTTGCTCCTTGGGAAAAAGCACTGCTGTTTAGTTGATATTCCTGAAAGAAGGAATTGCCTGCCATTCTATTTGATCATTTTGTTTCAGGACTGTGTAAATGAAGCAAATTCATATCCAGCCACATATAAGTGATTTTTCCTTCACGATAAAGCTGACAGGCCCACAGACAAGTAACCCGAATGTCAGAACAGGCCACTCCTGTTAGAAGAAGGTACACAAATATCTTTTTCAGACTGCCTACAGAACAAGTCATGATGCTTTACCCCATTCTCCATGCTTAAGGAAAGATGTGGTATCTGCCACAGAGTAAGGAAGATGGAAATAGGAGTGAAAGCACCAGTTTCGAAACCAAGCCACTACACAAATGGAAGTAGCTTTGTCTGATGCCATGAGACAGTAGACTAAAAAGTAGCAAACATGCAATGAATGTGTAAATTTTGATAATTCAGTTGGGTAGGTGGCTGTTCGGGGTCATCTCCCTGTGCCTGCCTTTGGTTTAATTTGAACTTGATTGTTGTCAACTCCTGCCTGCTTTAACTATTGTGATTATCCTGCCAGTTTCAGCATCAATCTATCATAAAGTGAAGTTTAATTTTGTGAGAGAAGAGCTATCAAACAAGAGTGCCACTCACATGATTTCTCTTGTATTCCTTGAGACATCAGATATGCAGATCTTGGTGGCATTTAAAAACGCTGCTTAAGAATCTAGTTTTAATATTTGGCTCATCGGAAAGAACAAAGAGCCTCATTTCTGAAGCCCTTTAAACAGGAGCAAGCTTAGAGTTGTGTAATACTGTGTGGAAAGA
This sequence comes from Crocodylus siamensis, assembly GCF_052110815.1. Taxonomy (NCBI): domain Eukaryota; kingdom Metazoa; phylum Chordata; order Crocodylia; family Crocodylidae; genus Crocodylus; species Crocodylus siamensis. The sequence goes on from NC_143397.1 coordinate 216,643,142, forward strand.
TGAATGTTGCCCTCTCCCTGACAGACAACGAAATGGAGGCAGACATCATTAGTGCATATCACACCCCTCCTTCAGAGTTGGAGTCTCCACTCGTTCTTTGAGAAAAGAAGTAAAATGTTTCCTGTAAAAAAGCTGCTTTGCCCCAGATCTATAGGTATAGCTTACTGTGGTTAACCTATTACAAGTTTTAAGCCTTTTTGTGAAATACCTGATATATGGCCAAGATGTGGCTACATTCATAAATGCATACTCAGCATTGTATTATGGAGGGCATGTCAGCATATGCAGTTCCCATTAGAACAGAATGGTGGCTTTTTCAAGCAGAAAAACTTCTGAGGTTCAGCAGTGAAATGGAAACTTCCCATGGACCCCCTCAGGGATAGATCCTGAGAGGGTACAGTGGTTAGATGCATCCTCCTTTCAGTCTATGACACTGTAGAAAAACAGCCAGGGACTTCAAAATAGTCCTCAAATCAGGTAAAAAATTCTTCACCTTCCCTTTGCCTCCATTCTCAGTGCCACCTGCTCACCCCTCCCCTTCCCTCCACCCCCTCTCCCTTGCTCACCACTGCTGCTGTCCTTAGCTGCGCCGGGGGCAGGGTGGGGGAGGTTCTAAAGCCACTCCTGTCCACTCTAGCAGGGCTCTGTAGGGAGCTGGGCTCAGCAGCAGCTACAGGCAGGTTGCTTCTCCCTGTCTGATCCCCCTTGGTGTTCCCTGCTAGCTTGGGAACAGGCACAGGAAGGGAACCCATCTGCTGCCGCTACTGCTGCCACCACTGCCTCTAGCCAAGCCTGGCTGTATGTGCAGCACTGGCAGGCAGGGGAGAGGGGAATGGGAGGAGAGGGGAGGGACATGTTGCTGAGTACAGACAGGGAGTGGGGAGAGAAGATTCTTAAATGATTGAGGGGCTTAAAAAAAAGACCACAGTTGCTGTCCCCATGGTATGGTCTTCCCATACTGATGTAAGGGGGAGGCTGGGAGCAGAGGGGCAGCTGCCCCTGTAGCAGTGGATGCTGCTCCTGCACTCCACCCTTTATAAAATCCTTGGTTTATAGCCCATGGAACCTCTCACCATTTTCTTGAGGTCATATCACTGCAGGAGGAGCGCATAGGAAGTACTGTTTGGTGGTACACCTGTGCCTAATCTTTTAGTCTTACTTCTCTTTTCTCATGAGCTTGATCTTATTGTTGGCGAATGCTGAAGGCCTCTTATTTCTGCCTGTATCTATCTTGATTCAGTTGGAGCTGTGTTGTCCAGGAATCTGAGAAGTGCTTTTGTCTCTTGCTCTGATATAGCCCAAGTATAGGCATTGTACTTTAGAAGTTAATTCCATTTGGGACACTTTTCTAAGCCTCACCACTATTTTGTATTTAAGTAGGTTGGGTCTCTCCATCTGGTAGCAGGAGTTAAATACCGAAGATACTTCCACTTTGTAGGAAAACCGTAGAGCCCAGCAGGATGGTGAACAACCAACCCAGGCACATGTTATGACATTTTTAATCATTTGTGCACCCCATAGACTGATATACAGCTGACCTTGGGGTGTTAAGTTATATATACATGGTAGATGAATTAGCTATATTTGTTTTTGGGGCTTTTAAAGGGGGAGAGAGAGAGAGACATAAAGGGGCTTTACAGCTGTAGCCTAAAGTTCAGCTGAGTATTAATGGCTTCATTGCATGATCAACTGATCAGTAGAAGGGCAATACTATATTTTATGCATAAACCATTAGAAGTTTTATTTTTAATTTTTTTCAAGTATTGTACTCTTTATCAATATGTATGTAATCATCAGCCCTGAGTGAAGGGTTAGTGAAGGGTATAGCCCCCTCAGAGCAGACCAGGGTGGTTAGTTTGAGGGTGGGTCTGTACTGCCTCTTATGGACAGGCCAAATCTGCCACCAACCAACAAGCCTTGCCCACTTCCTCCTGTTCCTCACACGCCACTTGCTAAACAGTGTTGCACGGTTGCTTTGTGGAGCACCCAGGGGATACTCTCAGATCACAGTTTCAGGTGTGTTCCTGACAGCAGCACTGGGTGTGAACAGCCCCATTTTACAGGCAGCCACGCTGACTTTGTTTTCTGGCATGCAGCACGTACAGAGCAGGAACAAGTAGGCAAGGCTTATTTTTCAGCAGTGGCCTTGGACTTGCTTCAGAAGTAGTACAGACAGACCCTCAGAGTCCCAATTAATATATTGGTTCCTCTGCTTACCCCAGCAGTGAGTAATTGACTTATCTCTATGAGCAGCAAGTTAATTCACTTCCATACTAGTTCAGCTGCACTGGTCCACTCACAAGGTTCCTGCCTACTTTCTTCATGCCTCTGGCTGCACATGCCTTGATGACCTATGTGGCAGAGGAAACCATAGCTTTGTGAAAGCTCCTCTTCCTTTTAGCACTGTAGGCAACAGGATGCATATACTCCATCTACATCTTCTTGCATCCCTTTGAGGACATGCAGCAAAGTGGAAAACTTAAGTATTTAGATTGTTTCCTAAATGTTGCATGTTACATACTTGTTCAAACTTCATGCATGCACTCCTTTGGGGGTTAGGGTCTTTTATGCAACCCCCCCTTGCTCAAGATAGCATCATTTTATATATTTTTGTTTTTCACTTTAAGGTATACAAAAGTGAAGTTATCTTGTGCTCTAGATTGATGTTTATTTATCTAAAGTGATAGATGTGTCTTGTATGTACAGAAATATAAATACAAATACAAATGGCATGGTGTAGCATAAAGGGTTTATCAGCAGGTGTCTGAGATAGCCACAGCTATGAATAACACCAGTTTTCTCAAATGTGCTGATATGGCCTATCACACAGCACCACATATTCCAAATTGCCACATATGGGGTAGATTAGATATATAATTGACATACAGATTCTCTCTTAACATTTAAATTATTCTAGTGAAATGTTTTCATCTCTCTGGCTGAAAAACTCTGAAGGCATAAAGTAAATCTTGTTCATCAAGAATCTGGACATTTTAACTTCTCTCTTTGCTTTGTGCCATATCTCTAAAGTTTCTTGTAAGAGCAACAACAAATTTGAGCATATGGTTCCCTTGGACAAAGAGCCTATATAGCATTTTCAGTTGCAAAGGATTTTTTTTTTTAATGTGAGGTGGAAGAAAGGTATGCTTATCTACAGAGTGAAGATACTCTCTCATTTTAACACTACAAACTCTGGTATATTTGACCAAATTTTGTACATCAGCTGAGAACAAAGCAACTTTTCAGTGAATTAAGGCAGTATAGCAGCTTGCTGCCTCCGAGCCTCTTCAACCAGGTTTTTACCGCTCTTGAGCGTCTCTCAGCAAGCATAAAAAATATGCAGTCTTTTAAACTTGCTGGCTTTTGCTCCCTGGAGCATATCCCAGCACGCCCTAATATAATACATTCTTTTAACATATAAAGCAAATAAACAACAACAAAAAACTTATTGGCCTGGATACTGGAAAGGGTCCACTTTCTGCCCTTCTCATAGCCCAGAAGTCTCCCACCTCTGGGGCTTCTCCTCTGTACCTCCCTCTGGTTCTGCTTTCTGGGATTTTTGATTCCCAGGGCACCCCACACTAACCTTCACAGCTGTACCCCCTCACCAAGTTGCCTGCCTCCTTTTAGTGGGGGCAGGCCACCTTGTTCCAGGCAGGTTCATGGTTATTTTGTAAGGAGAAATCTTTGAAGTATTTTCATAAATAATACAACTAATTTTTAAGTCAGTGTGATATCTCATATATTAAAGCTTAGCATGTATTTCAGTGTTGTATGAAGGCCTTTATGGAAAAAGCAAAGACATTCAGATAGCTATTAACAAGCATAGATCAATTTGTAAGCTGCTATGTTGTAAAGTAAAACATAGAAGTAAAGCAGTTATAAAACACTAGGATATCTGTCCCAAGAATGTTGCACACATTTAAATTAATTCTTAGATTCAGCTTCAGTAAAGATTGGGAGCAGCCCTCCTGCCTTCTTTGTTTATCACTGTCTGCTAGCATTTGAAGGACAGATACAGTGGCACAAAGGTAAAGAACTGCTTGAGAAGAGCAGCTTGAGAATGGCTGTGATTAATGAACAGATAAAGACACATATGATTGCCTGCCTTTTTAGAATGAATGCTACCAGCTCATTAAGCTGGTGAGAACTCTTGAGACAATTGTTATAAACAGCCTTGTCTTGAGTCAAAAATGGTAGCATCTTATTTCAAATTAGATGACAACCTGAGGGAGATCTTTAGAAACTGCATCCTTCACAGTGTGGACCAGTTGAAGGCTCACCAGCAAGGAAAGGAAAAATATTTTCAGTTATTTGATTTCTTTGCCTCCCTTAGTACAGCACTTGCTTGGTTTCCCAAACCAAGACGAATCAGTGTTTGGGTAAAAACTTTCTAGGTCCACCTGGGAAGGGAGGGGGTCAAAGCACACCTATTGGGATAGCCATCATTGCTTCACAGTAGCCCTTCCTTCTATAACCATGGCTACATAGGCATGAACCTAGTGACCCTTACAAGCCAGAGTACCTCTACACCATGTCATACACAGGGACTAAATAGGTAAAACAAAGCAGAAACAAGCCATGATGATGGTTACTAGAGTTCAATAAGACTGAACTTTCTAGCACTCTCCTCCTCAATACACACCCATTTATCTACCAGTGCCTATCTGTTTTAAATAACAAATCATAAACCAACTGTGGTAGAAGAAGCTATGTGAACCACATTCAATCATTCTTTAATAGCAGGGTGCCAGTGTCAATCCTTCATTCTTGTTTCAGTCACCATGGACCATAAATGAAAGCCACCTCAAGGCTGTTCAAACTCAGCAGCAGGGTTCTTCTGCATAAAGACAATGTGGTGGACCAGGAGGAGGTGCTCCTGAGCTGAGATACCCGCCTCATTGCGCTCACCAAAAACCAAGCTTCGGATGCTTCCCCAGGGGCACCAACTTCTAGTCAACCCTCTTCCTGGAGCACATCCGCAAGCCTGGGGTAACTGTTGCCACCACCCAGGGTCTGGTCTTTGTCTGGGCTCTGTGCACTCCAGAGTACACAAGCCTTGTAGACCTTGAGAGATGCTTAACTCACTGTGGTACTTTGAGGTGCTTCTCTTAACCTGATTTTGGATTTTAAACTTCATTGCAGAACAACAAGGAAGTTTTTTTTACCTCCCTGCCTGCCTTCTAACACCTCCAGGGGAGGAATTCTACCCGATCAATACATCAAAGAGCTACTCAACACAGCTCACAAAGACATTCTCAAAGACCTAAAGGGACAGCCTTCCATCTTCAGCTCCCTCTGTGCAAAAATAAAGTTTATTTCCTACTTATGGGGACTTTTTACCATCTTGTATCATCTACACTTTTCCCAGAGCCTGATGAAAGGACTTTGATCCCAAAAGCTTGCAGAAAAGGACAATTTTCTTGCCATTTTCCAGTTGGTTTAATAAAAGGTATCATTTTGGAACCAAAAGTTCTAGTTTTTTGTATGTCTCGTAACCTGAGGCATTCACAAATAGTCTTCCTTAGCCAGCCAAGCAAAGGGACCAAAAAGGCCTGCCCAATCCCTCTCAAGTATGTACAACAAGGCTTACTATAACGGATAGCTTTATTGGGTAGGGAGGGCAGGCATGGGGAGGACTACATATCAGAACAGTATCAAGAGAATAACCCTGAGCAAACAGAATTGGCTTGGTAGCCTTTGGATATGCTTCTAGAACACTGTTGCTGGCTAACTTTCAGGTAAGTTACTCATATGTTCACCTGGTGCACGTCCACACATGCAAGTATGTGCGCTTGCAACAGCTCAAATAGAAGCGGTGCAAACTTGAGCCGAAGCTTTTTGTTTCAGCACATGTGCTCGGACATACACTTTGTTGCGGAGCAAATTGTGCCACTTGGGGCAAAATAACCCTGCCTGACTCCTCCCAGATCTTCAGCCAGGGGGGAGGTAGAGCCCAGGGCCAGCACCTGTGCTGTCTGCAGCAGTATAAAAAGCTGCCTTGTCCTGGCCTCAGCAGTATAAAAAGCCACCCTGGCAAGTAGCTCAGGGCTACTAGCTCTCAGGAGCCTCTGGGGCCCAGCCAATTGGTACCTGGGGACACTACCCCTTGTGCCATCTGGACTGCTGAAGCAGCCCTGAGAGTTCCCTGCACCATCTACCAACTGCAGCAGTCTGGCAATGGAGGCTGCTGCCTGGCTGTGACCTGCTGTGCACCTGCCAGACTCAGATGGGGACTGAAGAGCCAGTAGACACATCTGCCTCTCTGGGCTAGCTGCCAGTGGACTGCGGTTGCAGGGTTGGCTTTTGTGTGGCACTACTGCCATTTGTGCCCCCTGCCCAGCCATCTGGGCAGCTATCACCCAGAAGATGTTCCGGGTGTGGTGGCCTGCTTTGAACTGTCAAAGCATATCCTCCTGGCCGCATTTGGCAAGGAGGTCAGCCACAGCCAGATGGGTCTAAGGTGTCAGCTCTGAGCAGGTCGGGTCCTGCCACTGGCCTCCCATTCTGTTGCTCCCTATTGGAAAACTGAAAAATCCCTGATAAAAAAAATCCCCAAATCACTCTCTAAAATCCACGTTCCTCCACAAGTAAAACAAAAGACCACTATAAAAAGAGAGAGAGAGAGAGAGAAAGACAGCGATCAGTTGGACAATGTTTTATTAATATATCTACAGTGTTAAAGCAAGTCTCTTATCATAATAATAAAGTGAACTCTAAATACAGGTTTCATAAATACATATTTTGCTGCCCTCCCACAGGGCGATGGCTTCCATACAAGGGGGTTCATCCCCCACACAAGGCCTCCCAAAAGGGGGTTTGTCCCCCACACAAAGTGTTCGTCCCCCCAAAAAGGATGTTTAGCCCTCACACAAGGGGTTCAGATCCCCAACAGGGGCTTTGTCCCACACACAAAGGGTCTGGCTCCCCAAAAAGGGGTTCGGCCACCACAAAAAGAGGTTTGTCCCCCACACAAGGGGTTTGGCCCCCCAATAGGGGATTTGTCCCCCCACACAAGGGGTAGAGCCCCCCAGCGGGGTCCCCCCCTGCAAGGCCCACATGCCCCACCCCAGACCGACTGCTGCGCCACCTGGCCCCATCCCCCATCAGCTGCTGCAGCCCCCCAATGGCTACCCCACCCAGCTCCACCCTCTGCTCCCCCATACCCACTATGGGTGCCCTGCCCAGCCCCACCCCCCACCTTGCACCCCCAGGCCCCCAAGGCCCCAGCCCCAGAAACCAGCACTTAAAAAAAAAAAAATGCAGAAAAAAAACAGAAAAAAAAGGGGGAAAAAAGCCTCTGCTTACCTTAGAAGCAGGGATGGGGGTGCTCCAGGGCCTCCTGGCAGAGGCCCCCTGGGCAGCACAGGACAGCAGGGGGGCAGCAGGGCCCAGGCTGGGGCTGCTGAGGCTGTCACCCTGCCCTGCACTGCGTGGGCGGGGCCCCAGGCAGTCACACGGCAGCTCCAACTGTCGGTAAGAGCAAGGGTTTGTTTTGTTTTTTTAATATGGGATACCGGGGCAGGGATGGGGAATGGGGCTGGCCAGAGAAGGGGTCAGGGGCATCAGGGGGCTGGTGGGGAGAGGGGCTGGCTGTGGCAGGGGTTGGGAGCCTCGGGGGGCTTGTGGGGAGGAGGGGCCGACTGCAGCAGGGGTCAGGGGACTCAGGGGGGCTGGCAGGGGGAGGGGCCGGCCATGGCAGGGGTCAGGGGCCTCGTGGGGCTGGCTGGTGGAGGCAGGGGCTGGCCGTGGCAGGGGTTGGGAGCCTTGGGGGGGTTAGCGGGGGGGTTGGCCCCGGCAGGGGTTGGGGGTCTCAGGGGGGCTGGCGGGGGCAGGGGTTTGACATGGGGCAAGAGGCACATGTGCACTCAGGTGGATGCACCCCTGGAGTCTAGAAGAGCTCCAGAGGCCATGTGCGTGCTTCATGTTCCCAAACATGTCTGCTGCTACTTCCTCATGGAGGGGTTAATTTATACACCTGTTGTGACCTCATCATTACATTCCCACCAGAAGCAGACCAATGCTTCCAAATGACATCAGACTCACCAGGTAAGAGGACTAGTCACATGACCTGCAAGGGTGGGAACCTGAGAAAAAAGGAGCAGGTTCCCTCTCTCTTCAGAATTTGTACCTGCAGGCACCACGGTAACACAGGATGGGGGTTTGGCTGCTGCCTTACAGCAGTGAGGAAGACTGGGGGGAGGGGAGCGTGATTTCCCCACAGGCAGCACCAGAATGAGGAGAGGGTGAAAGCAGAGATTATGGCTATCCTTACCTACATGTACCCTAATTTATGGTATGTGTAAATCACGTAAATCCACAATCTAAATGTGTATTATACAGTACCTAGGCAAATGCATCTAACAAGTTGCTACATTCCCTTCTTTTCCTCCAGTTTGCTTTGGCCTATAAAAAGCTCATTGGTGAGTTAGGGCGTTGTGGTATGGTATCAGAAATAACTCCTCTCTTTCAACAGAATATTGAACAGTAGGATTATGACATTGTCCCTAAATGATTTTGGAAACTAGAAGTAAAGTGATTATTATCACTATTTGAATTATAGAATCATAGAAAATTAGGGTTGGAAGGGACCTCATTGATGAGCAAGGACCTCAAAGCAGGACTATTCCCACGTAGAACATGTACCTGGGTCTTAAAAATCTCTGATGATGGAGATTCCACAACCTCTTTAGGTAACCTGTTCCAGTGTTTTACTACCTTCCTCATGGGAAAGTTTTTCCTAATATGTAACTTAAACTTCCCTTGCTGCAACTTGAGACCATTGCTCCTTTTTCTGTCATCTGCCATCACTGAGAAAAGTTTAGCTGTGTCCTCTTTTGAACCCCCCTTCAGGTAGTTGAAGGATGCTGTTAAATCCCCCCTCAGTCTTCTCTTTTCCAGACTAAATAAGCCCGGTTCCCTCAGCTTCCCCTCACATATGTTCCCCAGCCCCCTATTTTCATTCCCCTCTGCTGCCCTCTCCTACCCTATTTTGTTTGTCCTCTTCAATTTGTCTATATCCTTTGTGTAGTTGGGGGCCCAAAACTGTGCACAGTACACCAAATGTGGCCTCAACAGTGCTGAATACAGGGGCATAATCTTTCCCCTCAATCCGCTGGCAATGCTCCTACTAATGCAGGCCAGTAAGCTGTCTGCCTTCTTCACAACAAGGGCACACTGTAGGCTCATATTCAGCATACTGTCCACTGTAACTCCCAGATCCTTTTCTGCAGAGCTTCTGCTTAGCCGGTCAGTTCCTAGCCTGTACTGGTACTGTTCCATTCTAAGTGCAGGACTTTGCACTTTTCCTTACTGTACCTCATGAGATTTCTTTTGGTCCAATCCTCCAATCTGTCAAGGTCTCTCTGAATCCTAGCTCTACCCTCCAGCATATCTACTACTCCCCCCAGCTGGCTGTCATCTGCACACTTGCTGGGGGTGCACTCTATGCCATCTTCCTGGTCACTGATGAAGATATTGAACAAAACTGGTCCCATACCGGCTTGTGGAGCACTCCAGTTGATAACAGGTGCCAAACATCCATTGATTACTACCCTTCCAGCCTGACCAGTCAGCCAGCTTTCTATTCACCTTACAGTCCATTCATCCAACCCATAACCTCTTAGCTTGCTTGCAAGCTCTTGTTTCTCTTTCACAGAGGGATTGTGACAGCAACAAGTTCTCACAAATACTGGGTCATTTATGACTGAGCAAGGGACAGCATGTCTGCTCTATTTCCCTCAGAGTAGACTAGGGCATAAATTGTAGCTCAGAGTCACCACGCATTTCCTAGTGACCCTTACTCTAGAGGGAAATAATCTTCTTCTGATTTACATCAGTAGTAAGTTAGTTTCCCATCAATAATCACTCAGGTTGGTCAATCATTCACACTATCCCATTCCTAAAGTCATTCCTAAGGGGCCATGCCTAATCCTGCCACCCCAACAGAACTAAAAACATTGGTCGAACACTTTTCAATGACCCATGTAAGATTTTTATGTCAGTCGTTGTTCTTTTCACTAGCCTCCCTCCACCTAACTCCATTTATGCTCTTAAATTCTCACATTGTCTCCAAATTTAGCTAAAGCTCTAGTTCTTGACTTTGCACCTCACTTTCTCCAATCTCCACAAGATCCAGACTCCACATTTGGCCCACCTCTATAATGGCTCTCAACACACAATCTTTTAGAAGAGTTTGGAGTATGATTTGAACTTTGTTGCTTGGGCTTTACTCCACATTTTGAAGGATTTAGGAAGAAAAAGACATGGCGCCAAGTAACTGTTTGAATGTTTTTTATTGTTTATTTTAAGCTTTACATGCAAAACCAGTGTAACAATTATATTTCCAGAAATTATAAAATATATCACTGAATCACTATCCATGCAAAGGGAACCTTTGACATGAACTAGCTTTCACAATTATCAGTTATTTGATTGGTCCCAATATTTATAGTTCACCATTACAACTGCCAAAACTGGCAACCACCAAGATTGTTGTCTCAATTAGGGACAGTAAACAGATTGTCCCATTTTTAATGAAAAAATCTAAAATGTAATACTTCACAGTTTAACATGTTTATTCATCTAAACGAGTTAAAAAATAATGGTGTGACATCTGTTTGAGAGACACTGGTACCTAGCATTCTGGCTGTCTCCCCACCAATTTGGTTGCCATTAGGAATAAAAAAGAGAGTAGAGGATGCTGTCAATTAAATCCATTGACAAACTATCAAAATTCATTTTGTGTTCTTGAAAATGTGTTCCCCATATATAGCACAGTAATTTAAAGCAAACTATATAGTAGGATGAAGGGGAAAAACATTGTACTGCAAAAAAAAAGATCTAGTCTGTTGTTTCTCTCTCTCTTCCCCTTATTGAGGGTGTCAACACACTGAATGTTGTTATGAGCATAAGAATACCCATGATCTTTGCCAGTTTATTCATCTCAGATTCATTTCTCAAAGTACAAGCAAAATCTTTTAGAAAGCTGTTTCAGTGTACATTTCTGCTATCATACTGATGTGCCATATTGTTATTTCCTTGACCACAATCATCATAATAATTGTACTAGCTTAAGTAAAATTATAAATGCCATCTGAATCCACAATATTCTGCTTGTTGGCATTCCCAATTGGGTTATCTTGATTTCAAGCACATTCTCTTTCTGAGGACTTGCATCAGTGCACTTGACCTTGCCCATTAAGAGTTCACTTGCATCTAAGAGACACAGTTCTACTACACTGGAGCAGTACAGAGTACTGGCACACTGCTTACTTGCAAAAGGACATTCTCAATCTGCTAGCCTTAAATAAGATGAGCCCTGTGCTTAGTGCTAAATTTCACTGATAGGCTGTGGGTCTTTTAATTGGGTTTTCCCCTGCACATTTTAAATAGGACAGTTTAAATACTGTTTATTGTCAAATCTAGCCTGTGGCTACATTGACTAGTTAGGTCAATATTACTCTGAATACTCAAGCAAGTACAGAATCGCTCATATATTCTCATGTAGCTGTAACGTTTCAATATTCCAACAAATATGTTGTTGCTGGGATGTATTGGTGTAGCTATGATATATACTAGATTACATGGGTGTCTATATGGCATGCCTCAATAATCTTTAAATAAAACATCCTTCAACAAAACTTTAAATAAATCTCTTAAAAATATGTAATGCATATCTTCTCATTATAATAAAATATACTCATGGACTTCTGTGAACATATTAAAAATGTTTGCTTTGGAAAGTCTATCATATTCGCTGTTCATACCATCATAACAACCACAGTGGGGTTTTGCACTTCTATAATACTCATGAAACTGTTCCCTGGTCTGCTGCTGTTTCTATTATTAGAAAAAAGGTACTTACAAAGTTTTATTGACCAAGATAATTGTTAGCATTATACCCCTCTAGAGAGAAGAATCTTCCTGGCTAGGGATGAAAAATCTTTGCCAGTCTCACTCCTATGGAGAACCTGGAGCCATCTGCTATTTTTTCCACAATGGGTCTGGTTAGTCAAGCAAGTTTCCCAAGCAGCTTCTATTAAGCTAGAACCCCAGTTGCAGTTTATATAATTACTGTTTAAGGAGAAGGCAGGACCAATAATAAAGCTTGTTCAGTGTTGGGAGATGAATACTCTGGGGTGTCACTTCCTCATGGAGTTTGGTTAATGAAGTGACCAGCACCCTTTCCATAAAACAAGCCATATGAAATGATGCTCAGAATATATTCAATCAGTGTGATTTTGGTGACAAACAAAATGGAGAAATTTTCGTTGTAAAAATAAATGACCCCTATTAAGACTGGCTAGGAGACATATGAATCCCTTTTTGTTACATTTTCAATATTTAAGGCCTAAAGTTCATTTTAATACAAGCTTAGTGCCTAGAATCACATGAACTGTTCCATATTTCACAAATATTAGTGACCTTTAATTGGTAGCACAGCTCAAATGTGAATACCATGCTGTGTGGGCCAATGGTATATCCTTCCAAATGTATCTACCACTGCACTGCAGATCCCACTAATAAAAGCTCCTAAGAACTTCCAGTAAAAGGTACTCATACATACTCATTTTATGATCATTAAAATAGCCAATGAGCTACTGTTACAGAGAAAAATGGCTTAAAAAGCTGAGACTGATCCTCAGCTCAGATATGCATATATCTATAATTAAAGAAAAAAAGTATATTCACCTAAGGTACTGAAAGTGATCTCCATTTAAAGGTATCAGAAGTGGATGCTGTAAATGCTCCAGAAAGGATATTGGCTGAGATAACTAGAGGTCAGATTTTGACCTCCCATTAATACAAATCAATACTGAAATCAATGGAGCCAGCATAAGAGAGGCAACACCAGAATCAGGTCCTATTCAATACACTTGGGCTTATGCAGTAAAAAAACAAGTGTCTGGTTTGACTGAAGATGGGAGCTTTTAGCTCTACATACTTGTTACAAAATTAGCATTCTCCTGTCTTTAATGAGTGTACTAACAGCATGAGTAATATTTCACACTGTATTTGCTGTGATATTTTCTTTGCATCTCCATGTACATTGGTTTGGGCCTCTGCAGGTATTCTAGCAAAAGGGGACTCTCTGGTTACATGTGACTTAGTTATTTATTTCACCTAAAAGACTCAAATACAAACAGCAGACCATGAGGGCATTGTGGACTTCAGCTCCATAAACCAATGAGTTGATTTCACTAATGAAATCGTTGATATATATAATTTGATTTCTCTAGTAACTCTCATAATACAGGGAATGTTCTAATAATTTCAAGTTACTCTTTATGTTTGAAACACCCTATTTAAAAGTTTACTGTTTCAGAACACAATATACAAGGGAACATGTATGAATGGAATGATAATACTGCACACTTACAGTACATGTAACACAAAGTGCAGTGCAGCTATTAACTAAAGAATCCCTACAGAATCCCTAGGATTTTGTAGAAAGTGGATGTTGCTCATGCAAAACAGAAGAGAGGACAACAGTTCTATGTCATACTCCAAAGGCCAGCTTGTGATATGCCTTTCCTGACACTGAAAGAAATGCCATACATCATCAAAAGCAAGTCACTAAAAATGCAGTGTTGCAATATATTTGGCAATGTATATAAGTATTACTGGACTATACATAATGTGAATATATGAGTCGTAGGATTTTCTGACTGCAATTGGTCATAATTACGGAATGAAAAATGCTGTATTTTCTCACATACAATGCACCCTATGCACCCCAGAATAAGATAAGCACCTTGTTTTTGAAAGGCAAATGAAGAAAAAAAATCTTACCTTGTAGTAAGTAACTGAGTTGTGACAGAGGAAGCCAAGCTTATTCATTGTTTTGCTCCCTGTGGATTGTGTGCAGATGTTACCATCACTTTCTACTGGTAAGAAGCAAAAACCACTCTTACCATATTTCTCACATATAGAGTAAGCATACTCCAATTTCCAGCAGCTGGGTTTTTGGAACAAGATACATATTGTATGTAAGAAAATACGGTACATGTATGCTATTTCATTTCCATACATGTATTAGAGGTGCTGTTATATTCTACGTTTTTTAGATGGGCTGTCTGGTGTTACACAAACTCAATATGTGGAACATGACTGATAAAAAGTCTGTCCTTACCCAATCAATGTATCTTGGCACAGATACACTTTAAAATAAGTCATATTGATTTAAGTTACAAACTGGGCTTTAACTAGTGAAAATGGGACTATTAATATATTATATGCTAGAATATTAATTTTAATCATTTTGCTTCCTTTTGTCTCTAAAATGACAATATCAGTCTAACTACCTTGAGCACTTCCACAATGGGTCAGTAAACATCTTACTGGGAAATAAGTTTAACCTTTAGCTCAAGACTCTTATATAAGATAAAACAGGGCTAATTTGATGACAGATTCAGGATTTCTTTAACCCCTCTAAAAGAAAATCTACCAACTCTCCTTGACCTACACCACTGAAGGTTGTAGGGGTGGGGTTTTTTTGTTTCTCTGCGTTGATTACAAGAAAATAAAAATCAGAACAAGTGAAATGCTGACCATGTTTTTCAAGAACACAGATATGACAGCCTTTTGCATCACAGGACCTATAAACAAAGACATACCACAAACCAAACAGCACAGTATAAATCCTAAATTGAACAGCCCTCTACAGGTACTTTGATCTAGCTCCTTTTTCAAGTTGTTTGCATTTATTTAGTAGAGTGATCAGAAATAAACTCTATGCTACACATTCAGAATAGTACTTTGCAAGAATGAAAGGATACTATTCCTTAGGAATATCCAAGAAAACATTTGTTAGCAGATACCACCCTTTGCACTGGTTTGATGAAAATGATTGTATAATTGGAAAACAATTTTTACCACATCCTCTTAAGAAGAGGGGCAGGCTGATATTGCGGGAGGCAGAATGGCATAATTAAAATATAATTTCTGCTTTATTTTAATAATAGAGCAATACACTAATTAAAATCAACATTGTCTGAACTTTCTATTTACACCAGCTTAGACAGCACAGGAGGCAAGGAACTCTGTTTCAGAGGCATATGTGACTGTTCAAGCTTCTGTCATGCAGGTGTCCTTTTCTTACACAGCACATGTGCACTGAACAGTTGGCAAAAGGATGAAAAAGATTATTGTAGATATACGAGTATACAGAATTTAGGATGACATAAAATAGACTCATACAGGAAATGAGAGATCACTCCTGAAAAGACTTTGACCTATGACTTTTCTGTGTTTATGACAGAAAGAGCTGGGGAGAGAGAGAATGAGAAATTGAAGATGTGCTCTCAGTATAAATCAATGAAAGATGTTTTATTTGGGATCTGTGTTTTCTTTTAGATGTAATAAAAATTTAGTTCAGCTATTGGGAAATTTGGATTCATGGAATGGGTGCATGACTCTTCAGAGGTTAGCATCTACCCTTTTAGATACCAGTAATTATAACACAAAAAATGTTTTTTGACATGAAAGTTTTCATTCAGAAAAAGTAAATAATATAAATCGGTCACTTTATTCAAGTATACCATTCAGTAATCATACTGTAGGGCTTTTGTGCTTCCTGATAACCAAAAAAGCTTGGTTTCACCAGTTTTTTTCCTATTTTGCAGATTCAGAACATCACAGGGGCTGAGATATTGCAAAGTAGCATTGTGTAGTAAGCCATACCATTTCCTACAGCTGTGTTGTCTCACTGTGTGGTTCCGCGTAGTATTGTTCAAGGTAGATGTTTTTTCCCCAAAGAGAACACTGCATCTGCTAGTTTTCATCTGGATCCAAATCAAGGTCAACTTCATTGGAAAGGTTAAGATAAAAGAAAGCGTAGAAAGCCAACAGAAATACCAATACAGCTACAAGGACAAGGGCAACTTCCTGTACAAATGAGAAAATGTAAAAATGATATAATATTAGAGACGTCATCATTTCAGATATATCAGGAATAAATGTTATTTTCCTTTTAAATAAATCTCAAAGAAGTCTCATTAGATGATATTGTTTGCACAGCCAGATGGCATTTTAAAGAACCCTCTTTTACTGCCACCAGTCTGACATGTCATCAAGTATTAGTAACTTCCATGGAATGGTCAGATTTTGGTGGGTGAGATGCATCCTTTAGGCAATAAATGCAAAATTCATGAAAATAGGTCTTAATGAAAATTTGAACCATGAATTTAGATGGTGCTTGGCTATTTGCACCTTTTATTTCAATGAGATTGCTTTTTAGCAATATACTTTTAAATTATTAACAAGACACATACTGTACAGAAAAAAATCTGTGAGAAATGATATTCCCAATTCTTAATCCGTCATAGGTCTGATCTGCAAGATCCCTCAATACAACATAAAATTTTTCCACATTCCTTACGTAATCCTGGCAGAAAGCAGGAGTTTGCACTAGACACTTCAGAAGATCCCAACCTTCTGCAGCTTCCTTGTTTAACATAAACAAGTCTTTTGGAGGCTTAAAATTTAACAAATGCTTTGGTAGCAAATGCTTTCCCCAGTATACAATTGCCTCTTAGGCTGTAAATACACATTATATTTGATGTAGTCTTGACTGTCCCGGGTTTTGACCCAGCTCAAAACAAGAGGGGTACAGTTACATGCACAAGTAACCTTTCAAAGTTGCATTGCTGCTGCTCTGCCAGTAGGTGGCCAGTGACAGCACACAGTCTGATCAGCTTGTTAGGAAATGACCTTGCAGAAGCACACCACAATGTTTGGGGGGAACAACACACTAGCAGATCTTACCCCACATACTTCAGGAGACCTGAAACAGGATAGGGGTCTTGTATGTTTGTAAGATCCTGGGTCAAATGCAACCTCTATTTACAGCCACCTATTCTGTTTTAGGGCCAGAATCTCTTTCTTGGCTTGGACTTTGAATCTCAAATGTGTTAAATCAAAGCACAGCCATCTACTTTATAATACTACCTGTTTAAATATAAAATGCTTGGCTTCCAAAGAAAATATTATGTAATAAAGAGTTGGATTTTTTCAGTTTCCTGGAAAATACAGCTAAGGCCCCCACTACAAGTTACATCTATTACACAATTACCTGGTTAGACTGGCTATATGTGCAAATTAACTATGGCACCTTAAAAAGGTCCAACTAGCTTTAAAGTTACTGCTAGAAAATACATAACAACTTTACAGATGGTTTCTATCCAGCTTTAATTTGTACACACGGCCTGTGCCTCTGTGGCTGGGAGACCACAGTTGTTGCCATTTCCCAGGTGTGGGGATGGCCTGTGGCTGCTGGGGCTAGGAGTTCCCTCAGCTGCCGGACTCTCAGGTGCAGGAGATGTCTATTTACATAGTGATCCCAGGCTCCCTCTGTACTGGCAATAAGGCATGATAGGATTTGATGCTGGATCTCACAGTCATGCCTCCTACTATACACATGTGGCATGGCAGGGGGTCTGATTGTGTGGATCATGCATTAGATCCCATCACACCTTTACCTGCACATGTAGAGAGGCCCATAATCTCCTACATTATGCACTGTTGACTATAATTTTCTCAGGCAGTGAAATATGGAGTACTGTTTTAAATACTGTGCTGCATGTGCCCAACATAAATGGAAATTGTTACTACTACTGTTGATAATACATATTACTTCATTACCTATTATTATAATTTATTATTAAAATCATATATTGGGGCTCCTAAAAATTGACCAACCCAACTCCATCTCTCTAAATTTAAAAAACAACTTTTCCCACAGGCCCATCTGCAATCTGCACAAACACCTAAAAGGGCAGAAGGACAAACTGAAGAATGAAGCAGGTATATACTGAAGCTAATCTGTACAAGAAAAACTAACAGGGTGTTAGATAAATACTGTCAGTGAAAGAGATACACTAGGCAGGAGCACAATGGGTAGGCCACTGGACTAGACTCAGATCATGGTGCTGACCCTATCCTTGTGAATCACTAACTGAGCTTACAAACCCGAAAGAGTTAAAACTCTTGTGCTAGCTCCATTTTAAAGTCTGGCCCATAACCTGGCATACTTCTATAGAACAGCTGCATTCTGGCATTGTTCTATAGAGCAGCACTTCATTTGCATTTACATGAATGCATTTTATATTTTATCAGAATGTTGGATCAATAATTCAGCATATGCCATCTAATAAACTTTGAAATATTACTGCTTATTGGCGTATGCTCTATATGAATTGCTGTTCTATAGGAACCTTGGCTTTTTGGATGACTTAAATTTCGAAGTATTTTTATATTTTTTAACAAATGTTCACATTGCTTCTATTAATTCACTTGTGCTTTTTGCTATAGACTGACTATAATTTTTTCATTAAATTATACCATTACTTGAACCTTATCATCTTGATTTTATATTATTTGATAAAAAAGAGAATTACATCTAATTCATTAATATATAAGATGAAAGAGATTTTTGCTTTGTTGAAGTTGCAACACGTCAGTATCTCAAAAGGGCATGGCAGCATCAGACAGGTTTCATTTATTTCCTTGTATCCACAGCTGTGCTCCCAGACCCATCTGGCCACACAGCTACTAATCTTAAGAGGATGTAATAAACAAGTGACACACAACTGCAAGCTCCATCTGCTCGGGAAAGTGGACAACAAAACCATACAATACAGTCAACCGTTCACTGTGACACAGAAAGAAAATGCACTCTAGTATTAAAGTTTTTGTCTCGTTTGGATGCAATGCTTTCCACACTGTTACAGTTGACCCTTCTTCTCCATTTTCCCCCAACCTCCCTTAAAAACTTCTTTGAGTTTCATAAACCAACTTTTTGAAAATGTTTATGCTGAAACTGTATTGCCTGGGAACTTTGTATCAGAAGATCTAGATTATACCTCTAGGTCTCCAATGACTTGCACAACTTTAGGTTAATGTACCTACCTTACCTGTGCCTTATTTTTATCTTATATGAAGGAACAATATTATTTCTTTTCTAAGAGGGTATTAAAACATGGGTGGAAGGCTAATGTTTCTTAAGCATTAAGAGTGCTTACAGTTCAAGTCTCTCATAGGAAGGAATTGACTTGAAGCTTGAGAATGTTACAAGTTTAATTTTTAGTTACTGAAAATTATAGCTTCCTTTGTTAAGCAATGAATTGAGGACACATGGTTTGCAATTAGGCATATGTAATCTCCTATTGTCTCAGAACTGTACCAGGTTTATGAACTTTACAGCTTATGAACTTCACAAATAAAACTGCTTTACCATGAAATATAGGACTCAAAAACCTATGAAGCTGCTATACTTTTTTGCAACAAAAATAAACTATGTTTGTATAATTTGTTATCTATCTATCTATCTAAGCAGATAGCTCCCTCTCTCTCTTTTGCTCTCTCTATATATTTGCCTTTGCCATTTGTCTTCTAGACCAAGCATAAAAGTAAAATGTAAAAATACACTATTTGGCAAATCTAGTTCCTGCTCTTATGATCCATCCCTCTCCAAATTTGTTTTATTCAGAGGATTTCACTATGAATAATTAACTCTCATAGAAAAAAGAGTCCTATAGAAATAAACTGAAAATGATCATCAGGTTTTGAATAATTTTCTGAATTTCTATGTTTTTAGAACAATTTTCATAGAACACTACTGAATTCACCTCTATTAAGTTCCTTAGATCTTTTTTGTAGTGATAACAAACTTAATTGATTATTGTATACACAAGACTTTATACTTCTCTCATTTTTGCCAATTTTACAGGTAAAAGATAAAATAATAATAAAAACAAAGAATAAATGATAACACAAAGCTCTCCATTACCCTATATTGGACTTATTACTGTTATCAATTATCAAAATTACTGGTTGCCTAGATACTAGTGATGATGATCTGGTTACATCTACCTTAAGCATACAAAATATGGCACTGACAATTAATACATATACTTGGAATTTAAAAGGCTTAAGGAAACTGTTGGCAAAACTGACTAGGAACATAAATGTATTGCAGGGAGTATTAACAAAAGCTGGAATTGTTCAAAGATATCCTACTAGATGCTCAAAAATCCACAATTTTATAGACGTGGAAAAAAAAGTTCCAGTGGGCAAGAAGCCATCCTGATTAAGAGAAGATGTGCAAGATCTGATAACACAGAGGAAAATGATAGATCAAGGAAGAAAATGTCAAGTAAACAATGAACAAAAACTGCAAGTTAAGAGAGGTAGACATTGTTAAAGGAAACCAAAGTAACCAATGGATGATCAATGGACAAGACATTTAAAAAAAATTAAAAACTACTAGGAACAAGAAAACCATAGGTTGCGTATAGATTAGATGTAAAACTGTAAAGAGTGATCTACAAAAGGCAGAAAGGTTCAACAGCTATTTTTGTTCCGTATTTAGAATGAAGCAAGAAATTTCCATTTCCTATGATGTTGTTGCTAGAATAGAAAGTTTACCATTGGTAACAAAGAAAGATGTAAGTCAGCAACCACTAAAATTAAACACTTTTATTCAAAAACCCTAGCTAACTTACACCTGAATAAAAAACTAACAAGTTCTCTGAATCTTGAATAGAAATATTAAAAACTAGAACTGGAAGAGACCTGATGCACAATTAAATCCAGTCTGCTACTATTACAGACAATCACATCATAAAATCTCATTCATTAATTCATCATGCTCTATCTTACAACTAGATAGAGGTTTTGTTCCCACTGAACTTGCTGGAATGCTGTGCAAGAACCCCACTAATTAGTTAAGCCTTCTAATTTCTAGCCCAAATTTGAACAGTTTATCCACATTTGTTTTTGTGCCAAGATGGTCCTTTGGCTTAAATAACTCTTCTCCCTCTCTATTTACCACTTACCGTAGTTATAGGAAGCAGTCATCTTTCCTCTCAGCCTTTATTATGCTAAATAAGCAAATCTCTTTTAATCCCTCATAAAACAGGCTGTTTACTGTCCAGATCATCCTACTAGCTCTTCTCTTCATTGCTCCTGTTTGAACTCATCTTCCTTGAATATTTGTCACCAGAATTGCCCAGAACATCCCAGATAAGGGTTGATGAGTATACTTTGCAGAATGGCATTAATACTTCCCTACCTTTACTCAAAATTATTCACTTTTCCTTTTTCACAGTAGTAGCTCACAGTCATTTTAGGGTCAATTAATATCCCCAGATCTTTCCCTTCCTTTGTTGTTGCCAAACGATAAGCCCCCAGCTTATGTTAGAAATTCTTGTTCTTAGTTCCCACTTGCATGAACTTGTACTTCATACCATTACATTTCAACCCCCTTCCATTATGCCAGTCTTAATGTCTTCCTGTCTGGTATTTTGAACCTTCACTGTAATAAAAATGTCTGCCCACTCTGCATCACGAACAAATGTCACTACTATTAACTAATGTTAATATTGAAGAACTGCAGATGTTTTTCTAATATGTAAAAAATATGAAAGGGATGTCCCAGGAAACAAGAGACCAGCTAGATTGATGCTGATCCAGGTAAACAGTTAATTTAATTTAGGACTCTATCAACAAAGAATAAAAGGCTAAAAATAATAGAAAAAACATTTAAAGCTGTGTCTATGTCCAAATCTCCAAATCTTTTCAAATCTCTCCAAATCGATTTGGAGGGTTCCAATTTGATTCAGAGAGATTAATGGGTCTCCTGATTCAATTCAAATTAGGAGATTTGGCCCCTGAATAGGGCCGAATCTCCACCGAATCAAAACAGAGACCGAAGCTTCACACAGCTATCATGGTTTCCAGTTATCATGGTTTCTCAGAAGGTAGGTCTCATCAAACAAATCTGTTATCATTGCTGACAGGATTACTGATCTGGTAGATAAAGGCAACTGTGCTGATATTGAACACTTCAAGGCATTTGACTTAGTAGCACATGACATTTTAATTAAAAAGTTTGCATTATTCAAAATTAACAGGGCCTATGTCAGATGGGTTAAAAACAGACTCACTGACAGTTCTCAAAATGTAGTAGTTAACAGGGAAATATCAAACAGAGATGCAGTTTCTAGTGGAGATGATAGGGGCTGATTCTTAGGCCAACAGTATTTAATATTTTTTACCGGTGATCAAGATGATACAATATTTTTACTGGTAAAGTTTGCAGACTTAAAGATCAGAAGAATAGCAAAAGGTGAGGTAAGGTTTCAAAGGCATCTGTATAGCTTTATTAAAAGGCCATCATTCAATAGGATGAACTTTATTGTATCTAAATGCTAGGTAATACTTTTAGGAAAAATAAATGTAGATAATACTTACAGAATGGGAAACCTGAAAAGCAGAGACACAGAAAAGGAACTTACCTCCATGCGTTCCAGGGAAGTATAAAAAGACATGAGTCAAGTCAGGAAGCAGTCTTGCTTCTCTACACAGCATTGCTTAGAACATGACTAGAATACTTTGCTCAGCTCTCGTGTCCATACTTCATGAATGAATTCAAAAGAAAAGCCTAAAAAATGCCACCAGAATTGGAAAACAATCCTTGATCATTGCATATATGTCCCAAGTACACTATGAAGAGATTTTGTAGTGGGAGAAAGAGGTAAGGACTTTTCAGCCTTGCTGTCAAGGGTATAACAATTTCCAATGGATGGAAGGTGAACTTACTCTTGAAACAAGATGCAAGTTCCTAGCTCCAAGGGTGATTAAACACTGCAGGTTGGGTTTGCAGATAGACTTGTCATCTATGGAAGCTTTAAGGCAATGTATTTCTAACTGATGTGCTTTGATCTGGTTTTTGGGAGAATACTTTGCCTTTGGCTGGTATACATGTACATGTGGTTTGGAGGAGCTGTAATTATGTGTAGTGGTAGTTCTTTTGGGTCTTCATATCTTTGGATGAGAGTTCTCCTTCCCTCCCCCTTTTTCATGGACCCTGTGCATTTCACACAGTATACTCATAATGCTTTCACTCAGAATATGACAATGATTGTATTTAGACAACATGTTTCAGAAAACTGTAATGGTCAGAAAAAAATCCCTTCGCTAGCATATGACATGGTTTCTGGATTTTATTGTGTTGGTTCATTTGTTTCTTTTTTATCTTCCTTTGAAGCACTGCAGATTGGCCAAAGCTGGACATGGGAGACTGACCAAGTTGGAGTAGCACTAGGACCACTGAGTCATCCTTGCAGTCTTGTTTAAAAATACTCCATCTAGCACCACTCTCAGGCCTTGCAAATGATTCAGGCATAAAAGCCAGGCATTTTGGTCCATGACTTTCTATCTGAGATTTCCTGCTTGTCCCCTTCTCAGTAAGGGATTTGGGGGAGTCCAACCCCATACTCAGGATCAAGGTCTAAATTCAGCACCTGGGACAAGAAACAAGGGTCAAGAGTGAAGAAAGGAATCAAGACACAGGCTGAGATATAGGCATCAAGGGCAAAAGTCATAACCCAAGCTAAAGGGCAGGAACAAGGAACTAAGGGTGGAAACAGATGTTGTCTGACATCTCATTTGTGCTGCCATGAATTGTTTTATTACAGTGGTAATGCTCAGCAAATAGATGGTGGTACCCTTTGTTGCACCACATGAGAGGGAAATCAGTGGTACAACAAAGGGTGGTAATAGGTTGCCGCTTTATTGTGGCAGACATCTATTGCCACTGTGGTAGAAAAGTGCACTGTCCCGCCACCTCTAGCAGGGGCTCTGGTGGCTTGAGGAGTCTGCGCTCTGCATCTGGCTGGGCAGAGAAAAACCCTGCTTTCCCTGCTTAGTCAGACCTGTCCCTGGTAATCACCAGGGATCCGGGTTTTCTGTTTCCCACGGAAAAACGGAGAAAACCATGGTTTTCCTGGTTTTATCAAAGAAAACACAGATTTTCTCTTTTAGCAGAGAAACCCATAGATTTCTCCCTTTTGTAAAGAGCTCTGCAGGCTGGTAAAGTTCCAGCCTGCAAGAGCTGTTTGCAAAAAGGGTAGGAAAGCCCCAGCCCTGCCTGGAGGGGCAGGGGAAGGCGGAGGAAGAGGGAGAAGAGCAGAGCCTGTGGCTTTTAGTCGGTCGCAAGGCTTAGGTTAGGCCCACTTTCCTTCTGCAGCCTGTGAACTGGTAAGTGGAGCTTGCAGGGGGCTGGAGGGTTGTGGGGTAGTCTCAGGTGGAAGCTGGCTGGGGGCCGAGGAAGTGGGGTAGCGTTGTGGAAAAACATAAAGTGCCTGCCTGGTGCCTCCATGTGCGGCTGCCCTTAAGGGCTCCTAGGGCTGCTTTCGTTTCATGTGCCCCTGGCTGGGCACTCTGGCTGCAAGCGGGGAGGTGTTGGGGAAATACCCAGCTGGGAAGTGCCCAGCTGGCTCCACGTCTCCCTGCTCACAGCCAGTGCGCCCAGTATGGGGCATGTGAAACCGAAGTGGCTTGGGCAGCCCTTAAGGGAAGCCGCACATGGAGGTGCTGGCTGGGAGGGGAGAGATGTGGAGCTGTCTGGGCACTCCATATTGTTCACTCTCAGGGGGCAGGGGGGACTCACACCCCCAGATCTGTGTGAGGGGCAGGTTACGGGCTCAAGCTGCCACCCTGCTTCCCTCCCATGGGTCCACTGTAGCCCTGCAGACATGACCCAGCTCAGCTGGGAACAGTGGGGCTGCACCAGGATCCCCTTGCACCCCTGCTGTCCTGGCATCACGCCTCCTGCACCTGCCACAAAGTGGCAGAGCCCTGTGCTGCTTTCCTCAGTGCAGCCCCATGTGCAGGAGGCGCATCACCAAGGCCGAGGTGAGCAGCCGCTATGAGATCCCTGCGCGGTTCCTCTGTCCCCAGCCACACTGAGTCGCAAGGAGGGGAGCAGGACAGCAGATTGCCATTAAAGGCTCCCCACAGCTTTGCCAGCAGCAGATTGCCACCCTGCTCCCTTCCCCATGAACCGGCACGGCTGGAGACAGGAGTCACATGGGGATCTCATAGCGTTTGCTCACTGCGCTGCCCTGGTGATGTGCCTCCTGCACATGGGGCTGCACTGAGGGAAGTGGCGCAGGGCTCCACCACTCAAATCAGTGGCAGGTGCAGGAGGCACACTGCCAGGACAGCAGCAGGGGCCAGGAGAGCCCTATGTGGCCCCGCTCCATGCCAGGTCGTGTCTGTGGGGCTACAGTGGTCCTGTGGGACAGAAGCAGGGTGGGAGCTCGAGCCCACAGTCTGCTCCCCACACACATCGGGGGGCATGGGTCCCCCTTGCCCCCAGGAATGTGCATGGCTGCCGGGAGCCAGCCTTGCCTGAGCCCAAGCTGGCAGCTGGCAACAGTGGAGGAGCCAGGTCTGTGTTCCTGCAGCAGCTACCTTTTGTTGGGGGCAGGGAGCTATTGACCTGGATCCCTGGCCCCATAGTCCTGGCAACTGGGGGTCCTCTCCAGCAGGGCAAGGGCACAGGGGCTGTGGGTGGGAGCAAAGGGGCACAAGCAGGGCTGGGGAGGCTGTGGGGGAAAGTGAGGGGCACCAGCAGAGGTGTGGGGGGCCTTTAATTTTAATCATGGATTTTGGGGGTTTTATCAGAGAATTCACAATTTTTTAGCATGGAAAACCAAGCTCCCTGGTGATCGCTGAGGACAGGTCTGGCTGAGTAGGGAAAGCAGGGAGATCACATCGTCCCATGTTTCATGCCATCAAGCATGGGACAAGAGGCAACACATGTTGCACCCAATGAAGTGGAACAGCTGTGCTGCGACATGTCATGGCACAGATGATCCCATTCATTTGGTATTTTTAGCCTACAGTCTCAAGACATTAGACTAACAACCTTGTTACACCTTATGCTATGAGCTGGACAAATGTTAATTGGCTTAGTGGAGCAATCACACTTTAAGGTAAAAAACCACCTCTGGTTACCTTTCACCTGTACAACTGTGACTTGTTACTAGAGGCTTGGTGAGCAGGGGCAGGATTAGGAGCTAGAGGGAGGACCAGTTTGCTGCTCTTGTAGGGCAAAGTGAGCACTGCAGTCCTGGAGCACTCAGTGACCATGGTGCCTCCCACTGCTGCCTGGACCTCTGCTTGAGCTCTGAGGGCCCCAATCCTTTTTTTCCCCTGAGTTCACCCACTGAGCCACCTGTGCCCAGGCTGCCAGTTTGCTGGGTGCCACCTGAGCTCTGAAAAGGTTCAGACCCCTTGGAGCTCCCAGGACTTAGACACATGCTTCAGTGGGGCCATGCTGACTCAGGGCAGAGCTCAGTGGCTGCAATGTGGCAGACTGAGGCTGGCTCCCACTGACCCTGCACTCTGCTGGGCTTTGCAGGGACCAGTTTCCAGCTCCCCCCACCTGGCTCATCCAGCACAGCTGAGGTTGGTAGGCACCAGAAGTCCTGGGCAGGGGTAGCAGGTGGGTGACTCTGGGCATGGAAACTGGGGCACAGCCCAGCTTGTCTGGACTGGGGCTGCACAGAGGAGGTGGGAGGCTGCACTGCTCACAGCCACCTCCCTAGCTCAGTGGGGGTGGAAAGACTCATCCCTGTACCACCCCCTCCCCCCAGCTGTTCCCAGACTGCTGGGCCTGAGCAGAGTGAGCTTGCTTCATGGCCATGGTGCTGGTTCTGCCTGGCAGGAGCAGAGCCAGTCCTGCCCCTGGCTCCTAGTCCTGGTCTGGTAACTTGCCAGATTTAGACTACATCATCTTGGGATGCTGGAGGACTTCAACT
Organism: Crocodylus siamensis; assembly: GCF_052110815.1. Lineage (NCBI taxonomy): Eukaryota > Metazoa > Chordata > Crocodylia > Crocodylidae > Crocodylus > Crocodylus siamensis. The sequence goes on from NC_143397.1 coordinate 216,669,754, forward strand.
TGGGCAGAATAGCTGTGGAGTGGCCACACCTTAACAGAACAGGAGCAAAATTAGGTGGACCAGAGATAATCCTGCCCTGAAGTAGCATAAGTTTAGGCCAAATAATGAGTGCTTTTACAGTTAAAAGGTGTTAATGTGCAGCTGATCCAGAAGAGCTCCAGAAGCCACCTAAAATTACCATATAACAAAGCCCTAAGGTCCAAGCCTTGAAGTTGCAACTGTACACTTCAGTCCTGACCAGGCAGAGGACAACTGCAGGTTCTGTGCTAAATACCTGAGCTACTGCTCCCACATCCAATGATTACCACATCCCAGCAGAGACAGCTTATTTATCTGGTGAATGCTCATAGGACTCAACTGTGGAGAACTCTGGCCCAGACTAACTGCTACTATAACCCATTCATGCTGACACTCTTTGCTGCTGTCATTTGCCATTTTCCTTCCTTCACAGGTTCCATACCGTTTTTGCCACTGCCACCAGCGTTACATGAACGTGCTGGTCCAGTAGTACAGTGAGACGAAATTCCAGAAACAAAGTCAATGGCAAGTCCTTACCTAATGTCTTTCTTATTGAAACAGTTCATTAGTAGATCCCTTTTCTTACTGAAACAGTTCATTAGTAGATCCCTTTCTGCTGCTAACACATAGAGATTCCTCCTCTTACCGAAGGAAGAAATACACAACCTTTAACTTCCTCTCAGAAGTATTTCATAAGGCAAAGGTCCTTCCTTTTCAGGTGGTCCTTTAGGGGCTTTCTACATGTTGCACACATTAACCTGGCTAACACAATGTGACTCTCTTACAATGTTTGATTTTAGAAGAAATTAAAAGACCAAGTATTGCACAATGAAAACAGCGTGGTCACCCTAGTTGAACTAACTTTTGATATTTATTAGTCCTTGGTTGTTTCTCTGACATTATCAACGTGGATAAAATCACTCATTGGGGAAATTAAAAGTACTAAATGGCAATGACTGAAAGAAACTTTGTTACTTTAAATCTTATATTAAAATGACAAAGCAATCAAACTTTGACAAGATAAGCTAATTAGTATGCCAACAATGAAATGTAAGGCACCTCCAGGGAATGTTCTGAAAAATTTTGTGTAATTTACAGGGGCTTTATGCTTTATTTTTACCAAGCAAATACTGAAAGCTTTCTGCATGAAATACACCTGTGGTGGAACTCCATTAACTTCATGGACAGCTTTGCTGTTACATTGTCCTCTCTACTTCCTTCTTCCCATGTTGTGCTCCATTTCTTTCTTTATTTGCTCTTTTCTCTTCTCATATGTGTAGACTGTAAAGTCCTTAGGGCAGGGACTTTTTTTGTTATATAACTGAAAAGTGTTTAGAGCAGGTCCTCTACATCTATGGCAATACAACTTACTATGCTAATTAAATGAGGGTTAAACCACAGATAGATTTGTCCCTGCAGCAGGGGCTGGTATACAGGGGCTGGTACACAAACTGGGGGCACTGGCAGGAAATGCACTCGGCAGGGTCTGGGTGAGTCATGCTTCCCCAGAGAAACAGAGAAGAGCTCTGAGGGGAAAAGTGCCTGGTGGGTTCCAAGAAAGCCACATTTCCCCAGCATGCTGGAGAAGAGCTCTGTGAGGGAAAGTGCCCAGCAGGGTCTGGGTGTGCTGAGCTTCCCCGGCATGCCAGTGAAGAGACCCTTCAGGACACTGGAGCAGCATGCTGGCTCCAGGGCTGGGGGAACATGTGCCCCCCAGGAGCTGGCGCTGACTGGCCCAGGAGAAAGCCCAGGCTTTTTAAAGGGTGATGCTGAGAGAAGCATGGCATCTGGCACCTGGCATCTTCAGGAGCAAAGGTGGTGCAGCAGGACTGGGAGGAAGACCTGAAGCATCACAGACGCAGCCAGCCAAGTCCTTATGGGATGCCAGGATCCAGCAACCATGAGTGACTGACCCACCTGATGCGTCCAGTGAGATAATTGGTGCCAGACAGCAGGGTAGTGGTGGGTGGCCCCACAAGCTGGAGTGCAGAGGATACACAGAGGGAGTTCCCCAGGAGAGGGACAACCAAGCCCAGTGGAGAAGAGGGCAAAAGCAGACCACCAGGGTTAGGTTCAAGGAACCCCTGAATTAACCCAGACAAAGGAGGGATTTGTCTGAAGGACTGAGTAAATAGTCCCCAGGTTCAAACCAGCTGAAGGGAGCTGAGCTGAACCTTCGAATCTGGAGGCTCAGGGTTTTCTTTATAGCCTTCTGGAGTACTTACCATAAGCAAGGTGGGTGAGAGCTCGTTTTTTTGTTTTTATTTAGTACTCCTGAGTGAGGGCTAGACCACAGGGGGAAGGAAGATCCCCTGTGCATTTGAGTTACAGCTTATTGGTCCTAATCTATACACCTGGACCCTATAAACCGTTTAGTTAAGAATCCTGGGGACCAGCGGATAGAGATTTCACCATGCAAGACCTATCAATCCAGGGAGAAACACCAAACGCAGACCCTCACGAGAGAAAAGTCAGAGGCTGTAACAAGGGGAGGGGAAGAAAGGGGAGAAGAAAGACAAGCACAGATTAGAACAGAATATCTGAACTTGAAGGAAGAGACCTATCTCAAGGACAGGGACAGCAAGCAATTGTGGGACAAGTAACCAAATTGAGTCAGGGAGGAATAGAGATTCAGTGATTCCACATACTGTCAACAGAACTTTACGACTCATCACCTGAGAGGAAAGGGGAAGGGTGTAGCAGTGGTGGAGCCCTGTGGAAGACCGGTTTCTTGTCAGGCGGATCAACTCACATGATACCATCTATCTTCCCAAAGATTATCATAACAAAAAGGTGCAGCAGACAAAAGGGATGGAAGATGAGGCAGAGGTACTGGTGATCATAACTGGACACAGGGATGCAAGGGGACACACCCACCCACAGTCCCTATCGTATTTCTGTTATTTTGCAGTATCAAGTAAATAAAATACAGTAAAATACATGTAAGAATGGCAATAATCCTGCATATGTCCAGGACTATCTACCATGTTGTCTGCTGACTGTCTGCTATATTGGCAATTACCTTGTAATTTAGTATATTAGTTATTTTTAATACAAACTATGGGACTGATCCCACCCTCACTGAAGTCAATGGCAAGCCAGGCCCATATTTTCAACAAATAGAACCCTATTATTAAGACAGACAAACTGTTACTGATAACAATTCGCTAATAAAAACACTTTATTAATGCAGAGGTAAGGTTGCCTGGTGATGCCTCAAGGCCTTCTAGCATGCAGGCCGCAATTTTACAGAGTTCAGTTGACAAACATCATCTGGGATGGTTTAGACATGAATAATCCTGCCTTGAGCAGGGGTTTGGAATAGATGACCTCCTGAAATCTCTTCCAAATTCTTGTTCCATGATTTCTATTCTCAGGCCTCCTGAAAATAAGATAATGAAGAGCGCAGATATCATGAATCCTAGAAGTGCACAGTTATAGTACATGCCTACCCAGAAGGTAACCTTAACTCTGGCCTCTGAAGCTGGCAATAGATAGGTTCAGTAGGGGCACTTCCACAATAAGCACCAGTGGGCATGTCCACACTAGGCATTTACTGAGGAGCTGAATAATTAGCTCTGCAGTAAAGTCTCATCATTTACAGGTGCAACCCTATTAGGCCACAATAAACTAGTAAATGCCGCCGCAGGATACTACTTGTCAACACAAGTGCTATGCTATGGTGGCATTATTTAGTGCACCAAAACACATGCAGACACTGGCAGGGCTGGCTCTGCCATGAGGGTGGTTCAATGTGAGAGCTGCCTGCAAGCTAGCCCTGCACTTGAGCACTTTCATGCTCCAGCTACCCTCTCCACATCATGTTGAGCCGGGTTGTAAAAGCCACAAACTGCTAGGCTGACCCCCAGAGCCACCCTGCCAGCTAGGGTTGCTCTGACCCAGCTCAACGTGCTGCAGTCCAGGTGCTTGTGTAAACGTAGTGCCTGGGAGCAAGAAACTCTGGAGCAGACTGTGCCGGAGTATATTCAGTTGCATTAACTGCATGTGTAGATGCACCCAGTGGGTACAGATAATTAATTTACTGTGGCGCATGTGTAGACAGTGACGCTTCACTGCAGAGCTACTTGGTCAGCTCCGCAGTCAAGTGCACATGTAGATGCACTCAAAGAGTTCAATAACCATATACATCCCAAGTTATGCAGAAAAGATGGAAGTATCTGAAAGATGTGTTAAGAATGAAGCAAGAATATCTGCCACAGCTAGTATATGTGAGCCTGACTACAGGAATACTTTTCTAAATAGTATTAAGAGATGGAAAACTTACGAGATTTAACAGCATGAAGGATGTGCACAGGGGACCCCAGGAGAGACAGGGATATAGAAGCCTTCCTTGTACCCAAGCAGTATTTGATAGCAAAGGAGGGGTTCAAATTCAGATACAAGCATATGCTGCAGCTGCATTCACTACACTAGGCATAGCTGAAATAAATGGATGAAGGATTAGCTGGAGCACCTTGGAGGAGCTGTCACTGTGAGATGAGAGGTACAATAGTACCTTAAGACCTCAGCTATGCCTCATTTCATTGCTGAGTTCTGTAAACTTGTCAGTAGCAGTGTACAGGAGTCTTATTTTATGGCAATGTCAACCATCTCATGAAAGTACTATAACATTTAGTAAGCTAGGGGCAGTTTGATCGAGTGGACTCAGTCTGAGTACAGGCTAGACACAGGTTGTTCCCATTTGCTGTGCAGAACATAAATGCATTTGCTTTAGCAAAGAGGGAATGTTGCACTTCAGGCAAGGACCAGTGTGATTCTGTTCAATCTTGACCCCTTCTCTCATCCCAGTTCAGGAGCCACAGTTAAGAAAAACTGTGGCAAATGGGACATTTGTAGGAGAATGATAAGTTAAAGAGCACAGATGGTGCCACATCCCTTCCTCCACAAGTATATCACTGAAGAGGGAAATGTCCAACTTTCCTACCCACTCAGTTCTTGTTATCAGCATTTCTGAGCAGCCAGTGAACAGGGTGAGAGATTACAATCAGCGCATGGAGGTTCAGAGCATAGTTTAAGACCAAGGCATATACAAAAAGCCAGAACTACTACACGATTTGGTAAAGCTTTGATTTTAGACAGGAGGGGATGGGAAGGCAGGTGGCAACAAGACATATCTTGAGAATACTGTGCTCATATTTTTGTAAATCCCAGAAGGGAGCAATGTATACTACATTATATGTTTTCCATAGATATCAACATTTCACAACTACTGCTCTTTGGAATATCTGTATCTTTATTTTTCCTGTGTCCTTTTCAGGTAAGAATGAGGAAATAAACAGAAAAAAGAAGGTAAAAATACATTTACTTTTAAAAGAAATGTAATAAAACAAAGATAAAAATCTCCCAAATGGGATGTATAATAAAATGTCCAAATAGAGCACCACTTTTAAAAAGTCGTATCATTGAAGTAAAAAAAATTGAGTAAAATTTATCAAGAAGGAAAAACATAGAACTCAAAAGGTTAATAGCTGATCTTTTAAACAAAAAAGGCAATCTACTTTTTCTCATTAAAAACTGACACACAGCACTAACTGAGGAGATTATGTTGTGAAAACATACTGCATCGCACGGTAATGCTTGATCGAGATCAGCAATCAGGAGCAAAAAGAAAGCACTGTTTCGTGATTATAATAGCAAATTCTGGAAGACAACCAAATACATCATCTGGCAGCTCAACAGCTGTTACAGCTTGGTAGTAATACCTTGGCATTTGCTATAAGCTATAACTTGAAAAATTGATTTCTCATCTGCCAGAAACAAGAAAATGTTCTCTTTTTAACATTTCTGAAATTTCTTTCACAAGTAGAACTAGGTTTTTGAGCCATTTTTATTGTGCATCTTTCTCAGTCTAGCTGCCAAGTTAATTTTATATTAATTTATTTTGATTCAAAAATAAATTTGGAGAAATAATACTGGACATAATTTAAATAAACAGTATATGGTTAGCCAAATTCCATCATAATAGTATGCTGGGTAGTTAATAGTATAGTACATTGTATTTGCGCTTTGCATTAATATTTACTGTCCTGACTATTCAATCAAATTAAACTTTACACATACTTCAAAGTAGGAAGTTTTCAAAATTATTTGAAGTCTAATGGCTTAACTTTCCTTGATGGTTTGTTGGTACTAGAGTCAGTCATTTCCCATGCTGGAGACACAGTAGAACAGGAAATTATTTTGGGTGGAGGGCCTCTTATCAAGTTTTGACAAGCTGTTGAGGGCCATATTGGTAGCCCCTACCCTTATCACATACCTTGTCCCTGGTCATCATCTTGTGACCAGAAGTCCCACCTGCTAATCCCCAACCTTTGCCACTAGAAGTCCCTCCCCTTACCCCTGGAAATACTCCTTTCAGCAAGGGGTTTTGCCATCTCAGAACCAGAAAAATACCAAATTATATTCTAAAAATTGAATATCTACAACATTCATTAATTTGATTTCAAAAAATATTTTTGTCCTGATTTACATGTGTTTGTGTAGTGTACATAGAGGTGATTGCACAATAACTTAAAATGAAGTCTTACTCTTGTATATTGTGAGAGCGTGGGGGACATGGGTATAGGTTTGTGAGGAGCTGTTAATGTGTGGGTATGTGGGATGTGGGGGTGTGAGTGTAGGGTGAGGGAGCATGTGCATGTGGATATGTGGGGTATGGGTTTTGCAGGGGGCTGTGTGGGGGGGGAGGGTGGTTGAGGTGTGAGGGGGTGTAGGTGTGGGGGTCTGCATGTATGGCAGTGAGAGGGGGATGTGGGTGCATGTGTATGGTGGGGTGTGTGTGTGGGACTTGCCCTATGAACACACACACACACACACACACACACACACTGCCTCTCTCCCTCCCTCACTGCACACACACAGACACATGCACACACTCTCTCCCTCCCTCATAGCGCGTGTGCGCACACACACACACACACCCTCCCGCTCCTAGCTCTTGGGTACCAGCGTGGCCCCCATGCTCCTGCGGTCTGGTGATGCAGGGAGGAGCAATGTGGTACTGGAGTAGCCGGCTAGCGTTCAGGGAAGCAGTGAAACGCAGACTTCTGGTTGAGGGGGCAGGAGTGGGAGGGGACTGGGGTGGCAAAGGGCTGAGCTGGCCTTGCTGGTGAGTCCTGCTGGCTTCTCCTAGGTCCTACTGCCCTGGCTCCTGTCATCTTTGACAAGCAGCCAGGAACAGATAAATATACATTTTCTAAAATTTTAGAGGCCCTGCAGGCCGGACAGAATGAAATGATGAGTCAGACCTGGCCTATGACCTATATTTTGCCCACCCCTGCAGCAGAAGGAAGTAGCATGAATAGAAGGAACTCATGCACTGAAATTTACCAAGCCTAACAATCATGACTTTAAACAACTCCTGGACCCAGTGGCAGGAGCAAAGAAGCAGCTTATGGCCTTTTTTACAGTGTAAACATCTTCAAACTGTTTCTTTTGTCTATAAAATAACTATTTTAAAAAATCCTACTTCTAAATATACAGTATTTTAATAGCACCTTTAAATGCAAGCATGATGCCTAACAAGGGCATGGACTATTTACAGTCATTTACAGTTTCAGTTATTTTAGTTATAAGAGAGTTAAGTAAAAACAATCTTCATAAATATTTCAGTTTCTGGCATTCCGCTCCGGTTTGAAGTGTCGTATACAACCTCTCTTGCAAATCAATAATCATGCAGAACATCTAAGGGGAAAAGAAATTCAACTTCTACAGAAACTTGCAGCAAGCTTTCAAAAAAGACATCTATCTACCTTTATGCCCATTGCGGTTTTCTTGGCCTCTGCTTTTAATCTTGTTGCTCGTAACATTGGTTTGGTTTTCTTATAATCTTGTTTTCCTAGGGTACAAAAAAAGATACTGTAAATTATGCACTGAAGATACAATTCTATATCTATAGTTATTTTAATTCAGTGGCAGATGTACAATTTTGAAAAAGGGCTGTCCTACAAGAATGTGGATCAATAGCAGCAATAACAGAACTTTAAAACAAACAGCAACAAACAGTTAAGGAAGCAACCTAAATCTGTTACATGAGGGAAGTACCAAAATATAAATTATAGTAGCTTTCCGATGGAATGTTATTTACCAAGCTAAGTAGCTTGGTAAATACCAGTTCAGTAAACAACAGGTAGCAAGTCTGTAGATTAAAGCTGGGTGTAAACCAGTGATTCTCAACCAGGGTGCCATAGCATACTCACTGCCTTAAGAGCCTTTCAAAGGTGCCATGAGGTGCCATGCATTGTTAATGCTGTAAAGTGTCCAAACATGATTCACAAGATAAACCCAGAGATTTCAATTAGGAATCCACAGAATTAAAAACATTCTGACCTGTTGTGGTCTGAGTTCTTTGCAACAGAAGGATTATTCTGTTATTCTTCTGTAGTCAAAAAAGAGTACAAGCTGGCATTTTTTCAGGAGTGCCTCAAGTCTAATTAAGGTGTGCCTTGAGCCAAAAGAGGGTTGCCTCAAGTTTAAAAAGGTTGCGAACCACAGGTGTAAACTGTACACTTTAAAGACTTAAATGAAGTTTGACTTGAAAAAGCAAATCAATGGACACTTTTTGCTCACCAGCTCTAATACATGTGTACTATATATAACACATAGCAGTGTAGCATGGCAGGAATGCTTTAGGATTCTGAATTCGGAACATGATTCACAAATTGCAAAACCCAGACAGTTGTGCAGGGTAGTCCAAATAAGTGCTAATAAAACCATAATACTACTTCCTACCATCTATGTCACGTGTTGCAGAAAATATGAATCTAGGTATATTTTAGAAAGATTTGAAAAAAGGTATAGTGACTACTTCTGGCAACCACCAGCCTCTAAAGCCAAGTGCCTCAGCCACTAAGTTCCCCTGAAACAGGTTCACAGGAGGGCACAAAAATCTCGAAAAATGGTTTGCACAAAGGGTTGGCAACATGTGTTAGGTTATTCTAGCCCATGGCTTATAAAAGTTGCTGGCCCAACCTCAACAGCTACTGTCTACTTAAAAATGTCATATCAAATCAAATATACTCTAGGTCAGGAGTTGCTGCATTGCTCCTTGACACAGGCTCCCCTAGCACTGAAGGCTGTGCCATGCTGAACTGCCTCACTCTCTGGGGTGGGAAAGCATAAACCAAAGGAAGAAGGAGCCCAGATACCCCAGGTGCTTCTGTAACCAGAGCAATAGGGGGAGCGATGGCCGGGGGTGGGAGGGGGGGAAGCTACAATTTAACCCCTTGCAGGCTGCAAGCAGCTTTCAGGTCACCAATTGGACAGCCCTCCAAACCATCATTGAAGATGCTGAATAGTACAGGACCTGGGATAGACACCTGGGGAAATCCATTTGATACTTCCTCTCAATCTGACATTGAGCCAATGGTGACTACTTTTTGAGCATGATGCTCCAACCAATTATATATCCACCTTAGAGTATTTTCATGTATTCTGTATTCCCTTAGCTTATTAATAAGAATGTCATGAGAGATAGTCTTGCTAAAATCAAGGTATTTAAGGTATTGTCCCATTCACAGAGCCCTTGTCCTTCTCACAGAAATAAATCAGGTTAGTCAGGCATGATTTGATCTTGATGCATCTGTCAAGAGAAAATCCCACTTGGGTGCTTAGAAATAGATTTTTTGATGACCTGCTCCATGATCTTTCTGGAAGTCAGACCGACTGGTGTGTAATTCTCTGGATTCTTCTTCTCTTTCTTAAAAATGGGTATTATATTTGCCCTTTTCCAGTTATGCAGGACCTCACCTGACTTCCACATTCTTTCACAGGTTGTAATAACTAGCTCTGAAATTACTTCAGCCGATTTCTTGAGTACTCTACAATGTATCCCATTCAACCCTAATGATTTGAAAAGAGCTTCTACTTCTCAAATGAATGCTCTAACAAAGAATTAGTGCTCTAACCACTGGTTCATTGGATAAAAGATATATGCCAACGCTGCTGGTCAGTTAGGGATCAGGCATTGAGACTTACAAATGAAAGACTGACTAATGTTCAGCTTGAGTCAGGTACCTAAGCACTCTGATAGGTGGCAGAAGTTCAGACACATCTCTGTGCTTAGCATTTCATATTTCTCCCTGTACGTATCTCCAGCTTTGCAATTTGTCCTTTTAAGGTGCTTATCCTTCCCTGTTCTGTTTTGAGTATGGACCCAGTTAAATTGGATCATGGTGGGTGTCTATGTATCTGGCTGTATGTAACAGGATGGTTGCACAGGCTCACTCACTTTGTTCTATGGGCTGCTGCCACTGCCTAGATCTCCATGAGCACAGCTGCCCAATCCAGCCCTGCCTGGTCTGCTACAGATCCTAAAGGATACAGTTAACCAGTTCTGTATTATCTCACTCAGGGCTACCACTCAGTGGCTGGCTCTAAATAAGTTGGGGATTGCCAACCAGATCCTCCCCCACAGGCTTGATCTCTGCTCCCCAATATGAAAACCCCAACAGATGTCCTTGGACTGTCCCTCCTTCCAGGTCTTGTGTGTCCTGTTGCCCAATCCCTTGCCCTTCTGATGCCTTTCAGCACCCCCCCTGCACCATTTGGGAAGCTGAGTGTGCAGCCCAGAACCTTGTCCCTGCCAGCTAGGCAGCCCTTGGGGATATGTCTTCTGTTTGGACACTCCCAGGCATGTCTATGGGCTCTTGAGAGGACAGAATTTGACGGAGAGCAGAGGCTGTGGGAAGTAGGCATAGGGGCAGAGGCTGTGGGGGGGGCAGAGAGCAGGTGCAGGTGACTGAGACACAGGAGCTGCAGGGGGGTCAGTCTACAGCAGGCATGAGTGGTGGGGAGACAGGAATCAAGGGCGATGCTTGTTCCCCCACAGCTGCCTTCCCCCTCTACTGCATGGCCCCCTGCTGCTGCTTTTCCCACTGCAGTAGTAGGGGCAATTAATTTAAAATAACTCGCCAATAATTAGATTATATACATAGAAAATTATAACTCATTTATAAGTTTTCTATATACAGAATCCAATTACTGGAGGGTTATCTTAAATTCAAAAGTAATCTTGGATTTGGGTAAATACGGAATTTATACTATGTTTATATTAATTTTTGAAATACAGTGGTACTAAATTCTAAAAGTTACAGAAAAGTGCCTTGAATCTCAAAAGGTTGAGAACCAGTAGTCTAAAACCTTTAAAGTTAGTAGACTTTCCATTGACATCATGCTCTATGCACTGACATACATATGAGAGGGGGAGAGAAAAAAGAATCTATAAGGTAAATGCCTGATCAGGGAGAAATAATGATAAACGCTCATAGTATTTTTTACATTCCATTCTAGTACACACATGCATGCTGTTAATGCTCCTGTACTACAGTTCTGAACTCCAATGTTTAAAGCGAAAAATCTGGTCCATCACTGCATATTTGAACATTTTAATCCTGTCTCAAAAATTATGCCTACTAATTGTCTGCATCTAAAATTTTCAAACATTCACATGCAGAATTTTGTTTATAGTCAACATTCAAATTTTAAGGAATTTTAGGGCCCGCTTCAAACTTTGGGCTTTAAGGTGCTTGTGACAGAATTTTACCTGAGCAGAGTAAAATAACTGTATTAAAGAATCTAAGGAACAACCCAAAATATTATGTCAGCAACGAAATGGACTTCCTCCCTTTGAAATATTATAATAATATTGTTTGCTCTGCAATCGCTATGGATTGGTCAACATTTCCATTATAAATCGCAGGAGCTAAAAACTCATAAAAATTCACTCTGGAGTGAAATCTGGCATAAAAGTATCCCAGCTTGGAACAGCTTTTTTGTTGTTTGGAGCCAATTTTCAATAAAGTGATGCAGCTGTTTTAACTTACTTCTGAAAAAAACTACAGAAATCTACTCATTTGAGATTTTTTAAGCACTAAAAATATCTATCTCTTAAAAAAATAGAAAACTGGCAAGTTTCAGCTCTGATGATTCAAATTCCTTGTCTTCAGTGGTAAACAAGACAGGACAACCAACAGAATGACCTAAATTCAAAAAGACTGCTCTTCCAGTGATGCAATAGAATTAGGTAATGAACAGTATATAGTTTTGAAAGAGCAAAATGAATCAGAATCAACTCACACCCCGTTAGCTTCTGAACCCCTCTATCCCTGGACATTCTTCTCTAAGAGTAAATTGTGAGGGTGATCAATATTGATGTAAATATTTCATATAGAAGGTAGAATCCCTAAATAAAGTTCTAAGACTGACTCTATCCTTACTAGGAATATTTTTGTTACTCTTTCCACCAAATACAAATAGGCTGGTACTATTTATTTCAATAATGAGGTTATTGCTATGGCTGTATTGTAGTTACACAGACAATGCTTCCAGATTTATTTTAAAGTTGATATGAACACCTAAAAACACATATATAACAAATAGGCTATTTTAATAAAGATTCTGTAGCTGGTAATACTCCAGAGATGTGCGACTGTCATTAATTTACTATCTTCTTCCTAAGTGCAATAGCCAAAAAAACCCCAAACAAACCATGTTGAAGAAGTCTGTATGCACCAAGTGCAAAAGTTAAAAAAGGGAATCTGTTGAGTCCTTTGTACTGAAAACCAGATTCTGCAACTGTAGTAAAAGACTTTACATATTAGAACATTCGAAGGCCCTAGGAAAGACATCATTGCTAAACATCTAGAAAGAACTATGAAATGCAAAGTTCCTGACACACAAACGCTGAGTTACCATCTGTAGCACCAAACACAGATAACTTCTGTAAGTTCTTTTGGGCCTACACTTCCAATAGGTTGAATACATGTTTATACACTTCTAATTCCTTCCAATATCATTCTGCTCTTCCTGCAATTTCTTTCCACATATATAGCTGTCAGAGTTATCAACTGAAGCTGTTTTTAGTTCCCAGGAAGTGACCGTCAAACCCTATTAAGATAGACTGATTACACAAAGCCCCATCCATCTGTCTTATCCAATGTCTATTCAAGTCAGATACCAAATTTTCCCGAGGGAATATAAGCAGGCAGGGAAAAGCAGCAGGGAGGATGGAATTGGAATACTTCCAGACCAAATTTGACTTTCTGCAGGCATATCTACACGTGCATTTACACCACCTTAAATTAACTGCAGTAAATTACTGAGCAGTAAGCAGGAATAGGCCGGCGTCTACACATGCAAACGTTAAAAAGCATTAATGCTGTGTGAGGTCTGACTTGGGGCGAAAGTTAGTCCAAAGTCAGTCCACACATAGTGTTACTATGCAGTAAGCAGTATGGTGTCTATACATGCATTACTGAGCAGTAACTAATCAGGTGTAAATTTGATACCTGCATCATGCAGGTATCAAATTTATGCTCAAGTAGGAATAAGTCACCATATTAGTGTGCAGTACAGGTGTCCACATGTAGACATATGCCCATACTGCACAGTAATTTTGGTTACTGTGCAGTAAAAGCACATAAGCAGACATGCCCTGTATTGCTTAAACTAAACCCTCTCCTCCTTCCACCACTTTTCTATCATTACCATACTTCATCGCTTCTCCCATGCTCAAAACACTGGCTGCCAGCAAAACATGTGCTGGTTCGCATTCTAATTTGGTCGTGTCAGAGCAGGCTGCATTCTAATTAGAATGCTCCAATGTTGTCTCACTGTCACCTGTGTAAGTTTCCACATGTTTAAAAATAGCCACAGGGGCACTTTATCTAAACCCTGTTAAACAAAGTTCAGATAAAGTGTCCTACAGCCATTTTTAAACATGTAGATTTCATAGACATCAGGGCTGGAAGGGACCTCGGGAGATCATCGAGTCCAGCCCCCTGCCCAAAGGGCAGGAAGTCAGCTGGGGTCACAGAATCCCAGCAAGATAAATATCCAATTTACTCTTGAAGGTGTTCAATGTAGGTGCTTGAACCACCTCTGCTGGCAGACTGTTCCAGACCTTGGGGGCTCGGACAGTAAAGAAAGTCTTCCTTACGTCCAGCCTGAAATGGTCTTGCACAGGAGTTTGTGACTGTTCGACCTAGTCATCCCTTGGGGCGCTCTGGTGAACAGACGTTCCCCCAAATCCTGGTGGTCACCCCTGATAAACTTATAGGTGGCCATCAGATCACCCCTGAGCCTACGCTTTTCCAGGCTAAAGAGTCCCATGGCTCTCAGCCTGTCATCGTAAGATCTGTTTTCCTGACCTCTGATCATGCGCATGGCTCTTCTCTGGACTCTCTCAAGCTTCTCCACATCCTTTTTGAATTGTGGAGCCCAAAACTGGACGCAGTACTTCAGCTGCGGCCTCACCAAGGCCGAATACGAGGGGAGAATGACGTCCCGGGATTTGCTCGAGAAGCATCTATGGATGCAAGCCAGCGTTTTGGTCGCTTTATTAGCCGCAGCATCACATTGCAGGCTCATGTTCATCTTGTGGTCAATGATGACCCCCAAGTCTCTTTCTTCTGTAGTGCTATCCAATGTAGCACTGCTGAGCCTATAAGGATGCTGCAGGTTTTTCCTCCCAAGGTGGAGAACCTTGCATTTTTCGGTGTTAAACACCATCAGGTTCTCGTCTGCCCATTTGCTGAGCTTGTCCAGGTCAGCCTGGATCACCCGCCTATCTTCTGGCATGGATGCTTTGCCCCAAAGTTTGGTGTCATCGGCGAACTTGGCCAGTCCACTCCTGACTCCAATGTCCACATCGTTAATGAAGATGTTGAACAGTATGGGTCCAAGGATAGAGCCTTGAGGGACCCCACTGGTCACAGGGCACCACGATGAGTGACTGCCATCAATTACAACCCTCTGGGTCCGACCACGGAGCCAATTTCCCAGCCAGAGGATCATGGTGGAACCAAGGCCACAACTGAGAGAGTTAATGTACATGGCAGTGAGGCATTTTAATTAGAATGGCTCTCCTGGAACCACTATACCTAAAATGTCCCTACCCTGCAAATATGTGTATAGGCAGCCACTTTTACTTCTCTTTTCCTCCTTGCTTTTGCCTTTGTTAGACGTCACAATTATTTATTTACAACCTTTCCAAAATCCATTGTTTTCTTTCCATTTTTAAGACTAAGGCATTGGTCTGGGATGTTCTTTCTTGAAACATTAGTCATTTTCTTTCTTGATTACAGCAGTCTCTTTCTGCTGACATCTCACATCTTTCCAATCCACCTAAATGTTACTTACTAAGATTATCTATCTTTCCAAGTCCGTTCTTGCATTTCTTTTGTATTTCTAAAGCTCACCAGACCTTCACCCTAGCTTACATGTCTTTCTTCCTCTTCCCTTGCTGCCTTTGGCCTGTGCACAATCTTTTTTGTTTCAAGTCAGTGAAACAGCTACCAGCTTCTGATTTGCTCTCTGTGCACAAGTATAAATTTTGCTTTATGAATTTTTGTGTGTGGATCAAAAGGCTGCTTTCAGTATTTGCCAATTAGAAAATGAACATGAGAAAGGTGACATTCTTAAATTTCTGTCACAAAATATAGTTACATTGTGAAAAATCCCAAAGATTCTCCACCAAAACAAATGCTAGGCTTTCTAATAATATGTATCAAGAGATTGTCCCTTCCCTTGTTACTAATATTAAGATCCTATTGATTTTAGTGGAACTACTGAGATGTTTACTATTCATGAGAAAACATAAGGCCTCATGTGTCTTTTTATTAAATAAACTTAATAATAGATTAGACTGACTATTCTGATTATTTAATCCTAGGGTTTCATGCCATGACAATGACTGATATAAAACCTAAATATTAAGGATTAATTGAAGAAGTTCATTAAGTTTTGAAAGCCACTCTTCTTTTGCCACCCAAGATACTATCTCACTAACATGAATGGCAACATATTTTTCCAGTGATCATAAGGACTGTATTATAGCATGATCCAGAATGTACTGCACTGAGAACAATATTCTGAGAAAGTCAATTACATATAAGAGAGAGTTCATTTGTTAGAGGAAGCTACTACTTAAAATACAACTTGGCCAAACTTTATAGATGTGAAGAAAGGAAAAGGAAATCAATATTATTTACTCTTTCAAATAAGCCAATGTTTTAACTATAGTTTATTACCATGATTGAATAACAGATGAAAGAGTGCCTAGCTGCTTTTCAATTCATCAGGCTTAACCAGAAACAGGGCTGCATCTTTGCCCTTTGTTGATATTGCTGTCCAAGCTTATTATCATATGAATATCTGGTTATTGTTTTATAAATGTTCACATTTCAGAAGCTCCCTGCTTTCTTTTCTCTCGGTAGACTTTACAATATCCACCTTCATTATCATCATATGGCAGTGCTGCTCTTCGCCTGCATTTGCTACTTTAAAAATTAATGCACTGCTATTTTCTGACTACTGTACTGCGTAAGCTGCTTATGAGTGCATTATGCTATCAAGCAAGCACATGCAGAAAAGCTTCCTAAAATGTTATTCTTTCAATGAAAATACAGCTGGTTCTGCTTCAAAGGCACTTCTTTTCACCTGCAAATGGACTTGCTCCTACACTTATTCCTCAATTCATTGTCTTTTATTTGTGTCTGCAAATCTTTAATTGCCTTTAATTAGAAAAAAGTAAATTCAGTGCTTTAATCTTGCAAATACATTCAATCATAATTCTGTCTGGGATGAATACCAAGTTCTATTCACTGACTGATCTTTATAACAAAGGTATATAAATTTATTGTCCGTTTATACAGACCACCCCAATTAAGTCACGATGGAAAAGCAAATAGATAAGAGTCAAAATATTTGAAATGAGAAATGTGCAATCTAAATTTAATTACTCAGATGAATTATTTGAAGACGAGTTATTTACAGCATGCCAAAACACTGACAGATAGTAAAAGTTGCTAATCAACATTACAGATTTAAAATTCCTTTCAACACTTTTAGTCTAATTTGTAACAACCAAGAAACGGCTGTTCTGCTTTTTTTTGTGCTGGTATTACAATTATAACCAAAACAGCAATAAAATTTCTTCCACATCATAGCAATTCATTTAATACATTTTAAATTTGTTATTTAAAATATAATCAAACCTCAAATAATAATTAACTTATACCTGGTTACTTATTTAGCTTTTAAATTGTTGCAATATATGCTTAATCCTGTGCATCAGGATTAGTAAGTATTTGGTGGGCAATTAAAAACATAACTAATTTAGGGGCAGAATGTGATAACCCTTACCCTCACACAAAAACATTCCCACAAGGACTTTGCTCGACGTCAATGGCATTATTATTTATTTGTATTATTAAAGTACCTATAACCCCAGTCAGATACCAGGACTCCACTGTACAAGCAGAATAAACTTCCCTCAAAAAACTGTCACCAATTTGAGCAGAGATTCAACAATTTGTTTTCAAGTGTGTGATATTATTTCTTTTGCTCCTGCCTCTCTACCTCAGCACTAGAAGCAGGGGAAATGTTTGATCTGACAAGGTATGAGGGTCCTGAAAAAGAGGTCAAAAGGCTCAGTCATGCTGAAGTTCTTCCCTCCAGGATTCCCCTAACTGAGACCACACAGGAAGGTTATAGCTAGAAGAAGGGCGCAGGAAGAGAAGTGGGTTCCTTCATCAGCTCATACTGACCATTGGTCAATCTGGGGAAAGGGAGAAAAGAGGTAACCACCTGGGCACATCTCTACACACAATTAATATGCCCCAATTTCCTGTGAAGAAAATTCAGGCTCATTAAAGCGCTCCTGGGCATACATCTACACATACGCCCCTGCCAGAAGCAAATTTGTTTCTAATAGAAGCAGTCTGGTCCAGGGCTTCTCCTACCCCCCACACCCCCAGGGCTCTGCCTCCTGTAGCAGCTGGGGGAAGGGATGGGGGGGGGACTCCAGGCTCCTCTAGGTTCTAGCCCCGGGCTGGAAGGAGGCATGGGGGCCAGGCCTGGCCTCTGGGAAGTGTGTGGGGGGGGTGGAGCTGACTGGAAGCAGGAGACAGCTTCCAGTGGCACAGAGCTCACAACTGCAGTCCAGCCTGGAGTGATGCTTTGTGCCTGAGCATGGGGGTAAGCAGCTCTGGAAGTGAGGTGGAAACACAGAAGGGAAGCAGCACCAGGGACCAGCACTGCTTCCCCTTGCATCTCTACCCCTGGTCCCAGTGCTGCTTCCCCCTCTTGTCTCTCCCCTGGTCCCTGGTGCGGCTTACCCCCACTTCCGCCTGCCTGGCCGTCTCCACCCATCCCGGCACTGCTCCCCGCCATCCCTGGTCCTGTCGCTGTTCAGCTCCCAGCTCCCCGCAGGCATGGGTGAGGAGTGGGAACCGACTGAGGCAGCACCAGGGCTGAGGGGATAGGGCAGCTCTCTGTCACCTCATTCCTGCTGCTGCCTGCGCAGCGCAAACCCTAGTCAGCTTCCACTCCCTGCCTGTGCCTGGGGGGATCCGGGAGCTCCCCTGTCCCTCACCCCATCCCTGCCCCAGTACTGCTCAGCTTCCAGGTCCTGTGGTGACCCAGGAGCTAAGCAGTGTCAGAGCTGCAGACAACTCCCCCTCCCGCCACCTGCTGCTGCCTAGGCTGACTGGGAGCAAATCGCTTCCTGTTAGTGTCTACATGTGTGTTACTGCGTAGTAACTAATGAACCATTAATCTAGTACCTGTATTTGCTGGTACTAGCAAATGGCTCATTAGCTTAATTTACTGTTCAGTAAATCCAGTGCACATGAAGACACTGATGCTTTACTGCACATTAAACTAATCTAATGCATAGTAAAGCAGCTCATGTAGACACACCTCCTGTGTACCACTTCTACCTTCTTTAAGGTAAGGCCTACCTGCATGTGCAGCCACCCTGTTGTGGTTGCTCACCTGCCATAAAATGAAGGCAGTATTTGAATGGTATTTCTAAGATGCTGTAGATCCTGTGCAGTTGAGAGATTGAGAGGTACAGCCCTCAGAGACAAATATGAGGAAGAGACCTGGGCATGGCCAATGGACCCTATTAGCACAAAGGGAGCCTTTGCAAACTGAGGTATGTACAAATCACAGCCTTTACTGTGGCTATAACTGGCATACATATATTCAAGCTAACTTTTAACAAGCTAGCCCAGTTAATGGTAACTGTGTGGCCATGGCAGCTTGGAACTCGAACTCAGCAAACGCTGCGGATTCTCCAGAGAAGCTGAGTAAATAACACTCAGGAGGTTAGCTGCACTAGACTTTGTGTTACCATCTGTTGCGGTACCTGAGCGTAGGTATGCCTACACTACACTACACTAAAGACATACCCTAAATTACCTGAGCATATCTTCTTTCTCTCTAATAGGGTAAAAGGGAAAAATTGAGCTGAAGGGAGCTGATCTTGAATATTATTTATTTGGGACATTGCATTCAACACCTCCCCAGACAAAAGACCATGCATGATGTTTTCCAGATGGCGGGGAAGGGTTGGCTGCTTTCCTCAATTAAAGTTGATTTCATAAAGTTGCAGTACAATGCTTTGAAGTCGTGTGTGTGCGTGTGTATGTGCGTGTGCGTGTCTGTCTTAAAAAGAGTGTATAGAATGCTCTTGCAAAGAATTTTTTTCCAACTTCTTAGTTGGTCGAATAAAAGATACCACATCTACCCAAAGAAGCCTGCCTGCCTATGTCCTTAGACCAACATAGTTACAACCAAAAACCCTGTACAAATTCCTCTGAAATTTAACATAATTTGAACAATAATATCCAAATATAACTACATTGCAGCAGAACACTTTAACAGATCCTATAAATAGCAAACCAGACAACTCCAAGCCTTCAGTCAACCTCCACTCCAAGCTTCCAATCAACTTCCACATTATAATTCATTTTTGAATGCTTGGGATAGGGATTGTGAAGCATGCCCTAAAATTCCTCATGTCTGGATTATTTAACAGCAAGGAGGGGAGAGAATTCCAAATTTATGGAGCCCTCACAAAGAATAACTTGAGGCAGCCCCTTTTAATAGATAATAGTACAGCTTTTGCTGATGTCAACTGTTGATAGTTTGGTATGAGAAAAGAGATGGTTTCTCAGGCCAGTAGATACTAAGCTACTTGCCATTTTCTCCATTAGCAACAGAATTCCATTCTAACTCCAATCAACTCGCACTCCAATGTAATAAACAATGCAATTCAAATCCAGTTCGATGTGTAAACGTGCAACAATTGATAGATAAAATACCAGCGTATAATGTTTATTATTAGAAATGTACACTGACAATCTAATTAGGAAAAACAATTCATTTTGAATATCAATAACATTTGAAAAACTCAATATTCCAGGAAAAATGAACATCCCAGTCCCAAATGCAATTAAAGGCAAGGTCCTATACCATTGATGCTACTTAGGCATCTCAGATGGGAGTTAGGTACTTGAATACCTATAAAGATTTGGACTAAGACTCCTGACTTCAAATAAATGGAAGCAGAGTCTTAAAATATTCAGCAAGTCTTCTTAGTGTTTTTGTACTCTTAAGCCTTAAAGTATTCAGCAGTTCTCTTTGCATTTGTAACACCTTACTAACAACTTCGGTGTTATTTTTTTTCAGAAAAGCAGAGAGAGATTTGCTTTAATGCAATTTTAAAAAATTGCTGTGATTACAGATGTTTTTGGAGTCTAAGGCTAACAGAAACATTTTGATACGTATTATACATATTTGAGATGGTATGTATGTACTGAGAAAAAGCGTGAAAACCCCCCATAGCCTCTCTCTTTTTTATTCAGATTTAATGGAAGCTCAAATCACTGACCATTTTTCAATCTTGAGAGTCGGAACAGCTTGACACTAATAATACATTTGCAAAGGACACATCATCATTTAACACAACATTAAGTGCTCAGGGACAACTTTTTACAGTAGACACAACGTTCTCTGAGCTCAGGGTTGACATTTAATGCTACAAAGATAATCCAACCAGTCATTCATGAGGGGTAAATTAATTTTCAAGGAAGTATATTGCAGCTTTAAGCCAACAAGAAGGATGCATTAAAGTGAATAAGTTTCTTTTATGCTAGCTGCAAGATTTTTTTAGTCTAAATATCAGGCTTCTCTAAGTATACCAAAATCTACCCATCCAATTATTTTAATCCTTCCCCCAATTCCACCTCAGAAGTCAAATGATAGATTTACATACAGTTATGAAGCTGGAAAATTAAGCACCTCAGAACACCTTCACCTTTGTACAACTAGCAAAGAGCTTCCACTCTACAGAAAATAATATTTTAGAGACAGAGACAGAGAGAGACTTTCTATGTGAAGAAAGTGCTTTATACAATTCATACTAAAACGTTTTAATTTTTTTGTACTAATTTATTCTTGGGTCGTATTTTTAAAAGTCTATATAAGCAATTTAAAAAGGTATTTGGAATGTGTGTGCATTTGTGTGCGCGCACATATATATATATATATATATATATAAAAATATAACAAGGAAAACAATTATACCACTGTTTAACATTAAGTAAAAAATAATAAAATGTTATATTTCCAACACATGTATAGAACATTAACTACAAAAAGTTTTTAAAAAATGTAAAAAACAATGATCAGAAATGCTGATCTTTGCTAGACGCAATGAAAAAGACCTGATATTTCATATTATTTTGTACTTCGATGTTTCTTTCTTCATTACAAGCCTGATAGCTGTGTGTATTTAAGGCAAGATGGCAATTGGGAGGAGTTTTCTGCACATGCATAACTGTAATTTCTCAATTAACCTTTCCAATGATCTCTTTAACATTTTATATTAAAACAAATAGCTATGACAATGTTCAGGCTCTTTCCTGAAAACAGATTAATTTGAACCAGATCATATGGTGAATACTTATTTTTCTATTCAAGGCCAGAACAAACACACATGAACTCAGTTTTTGTACATTTCTAATACTTTCTAATGAGAAAACAACAAGCAATTCACCCACCACAGAGAAGACAGGTTTTGAACAAAACTGATGCCAAATAGGAAGCTGTATAACACCCTAATAATTTGAATAATTTAAAAACTATAGACATACTAAATAACTAGTCTGATTATTTGGGGTACAAAAGAAATTAAAATAACTGTTTTCTTAATGTTAAATATCAAGGGCTCATGTGACGGCAGAGGCACTGCAATGCTGCATAGAAGGGACAGGCTCACTTAACAGCACACCTGGAGAGTTGTTGGTTGTAGTTGTGTTGGTCTAAGGCAAGGGTGGGCAATTATTTCGGGCAAAGGGCTGCATACTGAGTTTTGCAAAGCCATCAAGGGCCACATGACAGGCAGTCCAGGGCAGATAAAAATTAATTTTCTGAATTTTTCAGAGGCCCTGCGGGCTGGATAGAATGGTCTGGTGGGCTGCATCCGGCCCCCAGGCCACATTTTGCTCACCCCTGGTCTAAGGACACAGACAAACAAGGTTCTTTGGATAGATATGATATCTTTTATTAGACCAGCTAAGTAGATATATTATTTACAAGCTTTTAGGCACATACAGTGTTCTTCAGGGGTGCATAGAGAGACGCAAAGCACCAACACACTCTCCCTATGCCTGAAGAAGGGTGTCTGTACCCAAAAGCATGAAAAGAACATTTTTTCCAACTATGTAGTTGGTCTAATAAAAGATGTCACATCTACCCAAAGAACCTTGCCAGCATACTTGAAGGCATTCTGCCTTTGTGAGACAGAATGAGCCTGTCTCATTGTTTACACCAGTTTTATTAACTGTGGACTTTAAATAAAGATAACTAAAACCTAACTGATTTAAAGTCCACCTCAAAGCACCCTGATGGAGCACATATACCAGTTTCACTAGGTTCGAGGGATCCGGGGTGCACAAAAAAACTGTGGGACTAACAAAAAATCAGCTGCTGAAAAAAATAGAAGAGAGAGATACGCAGGGAGCAAGGAAGAGATGCCTGCAGAAGCAGGTCTTATAAAAGTCCCTGACATATGCTACATTTCTTGTACAATTAACTGGTCAACTGAACAATAAATTTAGACATGCTCCATGGGCAAAATAATTACTGTGCAATAACAGTGGCCAACCAGCCACAAATGTTGCATGAAAAATGCAGAACATGTCTGTACCTGGTTTCTATCAAGCTTTAATCTGAATATGCGGCATGTCACACATAGGCTAATAGGGTTTGGCCAGATCCTCCAGCATCCCAGGGTAGACTGCTCCCTTTCCTCCTCCCCCCACACTTCCTGCAAGGGGCCCTCTGAGACTCATGTTGAATGCTGCTTCCCCAAAGGGCCTCAGCAGTAGATGTCATGACTCACCACTCCTCCTCCTTTTCCCCAACCAGCCTTCAAGGCTGCTACTTTAAGGAGCCATTAGCACCTCTTCCATGTGAGAAGCAGTGTAAGCAGACACTCAACAAGACATGCTTTGCTTACAAACAATAATAATCTGAGAAAAGGGGAGGGAATTTGTTTATAAAACTGCTGGTTGGGACAAGATGGGGAAAAAGAAAAAGCACACACATAAAAGCTGTTCTGGGAGAGGTAGAGTCTTGCCTCCTCTGTCCCTCTTCACCCTGGCCCTTTGTGCAAGTCTAGCTTTACCATATATCCAAGTTTTCCCAGACATGACCTCTTTTTTGACCCCCTGTCCCCATCTCCAGGCAGGTTTTTAAAATGCAAGCAAACGTTCAGGTTTTTGCTCTGCCTCTGGCTTTTCCCAGGCACCTTCAGCTTGGCTGCTTGGGGTTGGGGGCAGGAGGTCAATATGATTGGCTGTTGGGGGATCACATGTTCACACGGCCCTGGCAAGTGAGAGAGAGAGACACACAGAAAAACAGAGACAGAATGTGTGTGTGCAAGTGAGCTCCATGGGCAGCAGGGCTGGGGGGTGGGCAGGAGGCTGCAGGTCGGGAGTGAAGGGCACCAGCAGGGCTGGGAAGGGTAGAGGGCTGAGAGGTAGGAGTGAGGGGAACCAGCAGAGCTGCAGTTTGGAAGTGAGGGGCACCAGCAAGGCTGGGGAGCAGGATACAGTAGATCAGGAGTGAGAGGTACAGCAAGGCTGGTGGGGCTGTGGCTTAGGAGTGAGGGGAAAAGGCAGGGCACAGGAATATCACTGCCCCCCCCACCCCCAAATCATATACCCCCTTCACCCTCTCCTCCCCCTACCACCTGACCCCCTGCCCCATCCTTGCCTCTCCCCACTGATGTGTTTTTTTTGATACTGGAAATATGGTAAACCTACACAAGTCTTCTCTGCTCTGCTCAAAGGTTAGGAAAGCATCTTCTTCACCCTGGGGAGCACAGAGCTAACTTCTCATTAACTGCACAGCTGAAGGTATGAGAGCTCACAACCCCCTCCAGCAGCTCTCCAGCTCCCCTTTTGGCAAGTGCTGGCAAAGCAAGTTCCCAGGGCATTTTTTCACCTCTGGATTGCTTACCCTGTGAATGTGAAGCAGGTCACATAGTGTGGTAGTCTGAATCAAGCAAGATTACCTGTTGTTTGATGGAAACAACATTTGGCAGGGGTCTAAAACAGATATACCTCTGGATAGCTTGGTTCCACTATATTTATTCTTGTTATATGCATTTTTATTGTTGCAATTAAAACACACTCGTAGTTCCTGAACCCAGTTGGGTCTGCTCAAAAACCACAGCTGATGCACAAGAGTACACAAGAGAACCTCAGGACCTAATCTGGAAGTGGATGAATCACAAGATTCTGCCTTAGAAATGGGAAGGTACAAGTCCTGTCACCTGAGGGTGGTGCCCTTTGAGAGAGCAAAATGGGTCACAGATGCACACAACCTTGATCTACAACTCTTACAATCTAAACAGACACAAAGTTGGAGATGAAACGGTAAAATAACTTGCTCAAGGTCACAGAGCAGGCTGCAAACAAGGCCTAAATGGGAGCTTCTAATCCAGTAAACTAGTCAGTGTATCAGGCTTTTCTCTCCATTTAAAATAAGACTCTAAGTTCTTAGATACTCTCTCACTATATAGAATGATTCCTCAGTAAGAATAGTTGAACTAGTCTGTACCAGCTGCACATTACAAGGCCAGCCCAATGTAATTTGTAATTTGTTAATTCTGTCCAAGTAAGAGGTTTCCAGTAATACTGTCAGCATATGGAATTCTCACTTCAATGAAGCATATTGCAAAGGATGCTTTGTCAGACCTATATATCACTGTCACTGCAGAAGTCAATGCACTGACACTCTTAGCAGAGGTGGATGTTAAATGATACTGTAAAAGTGATTATGCAAGATGGAACATTCACATCAATTCAAGTTCTTGGATTGGAGCCCCATTCACACCACTGTAGAAATCAGAGGCTTTTAATGGAATTAAAGGGGAAAGGGCATCTCTTGTACACATCACCATTATCCCTTGGGATCCTAAAATTATTTGTGAAGAATAATCTTCCAATTTATAATTTTAGCACCAGAAAGATCTATGGTTCTTCAGTTCACTTGTAATTTAAACTCCTTTCCTTCAACATAAACACCACCTGACAGGTCTTAACTAAAAGTGAATGACAGCAATAGCAGCTTACTTAAAAGAGTAAAGGAAATGCATATTTATGAGCACCCAGAGTATTGGCTTATGGGCCTCAGAACTGGAGGTGAAATAATGTCTTGAAGGCAAATTAGGAGAGACAATTTTGCCTTCAAAGAGCAAAACTGGGCTAAAGCCAATGATGAAATCCATGTCTGTGTTAAGATATTAAAGCCAGCTACTACATAAAGAAAGGATAAAAGACACTGGCTGACTTTTTACTTATGTTTAGTTTTTGGATATATTATTCCATCTTTTTTCCTCCTTTAGAAGCCTCGTGCCAGAAGAGCGGGGGGGGGGTGCGTGCGTGTGTGTGTGTGTGTGTGTGTGCGCGCGCGCGCGCGCAAGCATATTTGCTAAAATCAATTTTGAACTACTTCTATCAAACCTGAATCTGTGCTCTGTGAGATGTAGTTTTATCATTCCTTTTTAAAGTATATGTTATGCAAACGTTTGGCTCCTACACATATCTCCCTTTATACATCTAACAATGATGACTCAACAGCATGTAAAATGCATTTGATTAACTTTCTATCATAAAATTATCCAACAGAACACTGGCAACAAATATATTTGAGATTTTTTTTCATAACTTCTGTTTTCACTTTAATTACTGCTAGCCCTAGATACATCACATATTTTTTGCAACCTTATTTAGAGATTCCAGAAAATAATCTTATTTTGAACATACCAGCTTTAACAATTCAATGTGTGAGACAGTATTTTTTTCTTTGTCTTCATCATCATCATCTTATTATTCCTGAAATGCCATTCTGCATTATAACCTGCTATAAATGTTGCCTTTTACTTCCTATAAGTGTAATCAGTATGTATTTGTAGTTCAGGGAAGTAATTTTACTACTGGAAATTCTAATATAGATATTAGAGAATGGGCCTGGTGTCTTTTCTGAGCTCTTTCACCAAAAGGCTGCATAACCCTGCACAAATAATATAATCTCTCTTTGCCTCCATTTATTGATCTGCAAAATGGGGCAATATTACCTTCTGAGCTACTTTCCAAGATATGGGGTCACTCAGTCAAACTACTGTAAAACACTTTGAGATCCTTGTATAGTAGATTCTGTATAAGTACGTTTTATTCTTAACTGTTGTTATTTAAAAAAACAGTTCTAATAGAATATTTATTTAAAAGGTTTGTAAATGGCATTTAAAACAAGGGCATTTATAATTAAAAACAATTTAAAGCTATTTCTTTCAAACTGATCCACATTATTAGTGGATTTTTAAAAATTTTTTGTGTATTGAAACTGTATATTAAATATTTATAAATACGTCCATGACCATTTCATTTTCTGGAATTAAGCACACTTCCCAATATGGAACCCACAACAAATACCATAAAAAAAACCCAGAAGGCCAACTTTTAGCCAAGCTTGTTCCATCAGTGAGGCATTCTACAATTAGATAGGCTTGTTTTTGTCAGGTGCTAAGTGACCTCTATTGCTGTTTCCTTTCCTTCCACTTTCTGATATTCATAAATTATTTAGGCTGACACTGAGTTTTTGGTTGTAGCCGTGTTGGTCGAAGGACGCAGAATTTTTTGGTTGTAGCCATGTTGGTTTAAGGACAGAATATTACCCAGTTACCTTTATATAAGCCTAGTAACTTGTGACTGAATAAAGAACATTTGCCAGGAAGGTAAAGAATCACAAGCTGAAAAAAACCGAAACAGAGAATTGTCCACTTCTCTTAGCAAATCCTCCCCTCCCCTTAGCAGTTTGTTCTGTTGGTTAATCACACTAACTGGTAAAAATGGATGCAAAACTTTCTAAATTCTCTTTCAACGTCTGCTATTCAGACTCATTCTCTCTTTTATAAATGCCAAAGAGAATAACTATTCTTTGCACTATGCCTGCCAATACCCATAGTCAAGATTGTCTAAGCATGTCTTTGTCAAATAATTTCAAAATAATTTGAAACTTTCTCAGAGTTTTACTTTTGACTGAAATTTTGGTTGAACTCTTTTTTCATGAAGGTTTCATTTAATATACAGAAGCGGATACAAAAATGGTGTATTTCTCCCTATGAAAAAAATCATTACAACCACATTTTGAACAGTTCTATAGCACTTCAGCAAAAAGAGAAGCATAAAAGAATATGGAAGGAATGTTCACAGGTCCAACTGATATTGAATCTCACTGGACTAGATTATTTGGATGTGTAAAAAGAACTCTGCATGTATTTACACAAAGTGTATGTTAAATATTTATTTAATTGAATGAAAATTTCCACTGAACAGATTTTTTTCAAGTTTCTATTGGAAGAACACATGGTTGATAAAACAGCACAATTTGGGGTTTAAGAAGTAGAAGGCCCACAGAATATAGCAAAAATGATAACTTGCTCCACCCTGTAGAAGGAGGCAAGTTTCACATGAAATCTAATACAATGAGAAATAAGGCAAGTGCTGTTTGTACACAACATGCTATACAGTAGGGCTGTGTGAAATTTTGGCAGACGTTTCATTTCGGGGGTGTTTCAGCACCCAAAACACCAAATCTGAAATGAAACGGAAGGCTTCGAAACATCTCTGAAACAAAACCATCCAAAACATTTTGGAAATGTTTTGGATATTTCGGAATGTTTCGGAGGCACCCCCAGGAAGAATCTGGCACAGCCCCACAGTCCTCCTTTTAAAGTCCCAGAAGGCTGGGGCCAGGCGGGGAATGGGGCCAGGCCAGACAGGGCAGCCATGAGGGGTTCTCCTGTGGCTCCTCCAGCTGTGCCTGCCTCTCCCCGGGTTGAGGGAGCTGTGGGAGAAGCCCCCATGGCTGCTCTGCCTGGCACCAGTTTCCTGGCACTTTAAAAAAAAAAAAAGCCCCACACTCACCGGCTGCAGCAGTGCTGATCAGGGTCTCTAAGGGCTCATGGCAGAGCCCCCACACACAATGCAGGGCAGCAAGAATCGCTCTCTCCTGCTTGGCACCTGCACAGCAGCTGTTGCATTGTGTGGGTGTAGCAGGGCTCAGCAGGGCGCTGTGCACTGTCTGGCAGCTAGGGTGGATCCACCTGTCAGCTGGAGCCCAGCACCATTCAGCCCATGCTCCCATATAGCGTGCAGCACTGCACCCACGCCATGGGGCAGCTGCTGTATGGGTGCCAGGCGGCAGGGGGCCATACCCACTGCCCCTTACTGTGCAGGAGGGGCTTTTCCACAAGCCCTCAGAGGCCCTGATCACTACTGCTGCAGCTGGTGAGTGTGGGGCTTTTTTTAGGTTTTTTTTTTTTTTTAAGTATCAGGAGGCTGGCGCCGGGCAAGGGATGGGGCCAGGCAGGCCAGCCATGGGGGCTTCTCCCATGTCTCCCCCTGCCAGGGGAAAGGCAGACACAGCCGGAGGAGCCGCAGGAGAACCTGCAGCCACCCAGCTGCGCCTGCCTCTCCCCGCTCAATCTAAATCTCCGAATCAGCACCAAGACAGTGTCGAAACTCCGAAACAGATTCAGCTGAATCAAAAGGAACAGTGATCCAAAACCCCAAAACAAATCCCTGTCCTGCAAAACAGCCAAATCTGAAACCGAAATAAAACCTAGCCGTTTTGCATAGCCCTACTATACAGGGCATTCTACAACTGATGGCAAATACAAGCCCAGGACAGAATTTATTTGTGTCTTTTATTTTCAAATGTCATCGGAAACTACAAGTCGGTATATATTGTCCAAGGCTGTTAAAAATACAAAGACAAGTACTGAAGGGTCAAGAATAATGCTAGATCATGTACAGGGCAGGA
Source organism: Crocodylus siamensis (assembly GCF_052110815.1). Classification (NCBI taxonomy): domain Eukaryota; kingdom Metazoa; phylum Chordata; order Crocodylia; family Crocodylidae; genus Crocodylus; species Crocodylus siamensis. The sequence continues at coordinate 216,698,974 of NC_143397.1, forward strand.
CCCCCTGCCTGATTTTACAGATATATCTATATCTCTTAGGTACTATGGACAACATCGTTTTGTAGTAAGTCTACAACACCACTGCTTATTTCGGGGCACTAGCTGCATGGTGCATTATGAATAAGGCTGATGTAATTCACTGAAGAAATGATTTGATGTGCAGTTAGTAAGGCAACAGAATAATGGAAAATGACAAAACTACTTGTGTTTAAATGTACGGGAGGTACATTTCTCTTTCAGTCACAGACTTTCTGCATAATCCTGAACACGTTGCTTAAGGCTTGCCTATACTACAGCAGCATCTCCTACCTGGGCCATTCTGGGCAGGTCCTGCGTACCCACATCCACACGTATGCCCAAACCAGTCCCCAGGGCAGACAGAAGTCTTGAAAGTGGACACAGAGGGATGGCCCCAAGCATGTTCACTCTCATATTTCCACATTTTGGGTATGCATGAAGTCACAGGTGAATAGAGTGTGCTCTAAAATGGCCTACCCAGGCCCAGCTTATATATTGATCAGCAAGTTCCTTTAAAATTTTGAGTCCTACTGAAGGTAGAATAATTAAGTCCCATGTGAACAAAGTGCAAAAATTCAGGACAGTGAAGTGTGGAGTCAAGGTGCAGAACTGCAACTCAGTGTCATACCATTCATCATTACCCCCTTCCCCAGCCTATGAGCAACTGGTAGGCCCAGGAGGGGTGTACACCTGGTTACAATAAGACAAAAAATCTACGTCAATGTAGATAAATATAGATCCTTCCACTTCGGCCTTTTCCATACTACTGTTTACCCAGGCCAATACTCATACTTATTCCAAAGAGTACCAAGGATACAACGTAATAACCTGGGCCAATTTCATTCTAAGGATTTAAGTGAGACCCACAGCTTTGGGCTATCCTTCTGAACTGAGATGGATTTCACTCCAAAAATGTTACGTTATACCAAACATCGATATGTGTGTGCGCTTTGTTTGGTTTTGTTTTTCTAACTTTTCCACTTTGCCTAGTGATTGATATAACAGAAGTACCCCATAGAAAGGAAACTTCTGTTTCCTTTGAGAGCTTAGTTCATTGAGCATAACTGTCTCCTACTTGAAAACGTTCCAATAATTTTGCTTTCCGGGAAGTATCATGACTCTGTTGTAAAACCTTCAGCACCAACTTCAAAATGTCTTTTGCAAACTGCTTCCTATTAAGTTACTGAAATATGCATTGGTGTCCTCTTAATACAGTTACTAAGACTGTTTTCTCTCCTGGCCTCTTTGAGATGGGCCAACCACTGTAAAGGACTTGATTCACACTAAATTCCAGCCTGCTGCCACTGACTCTTTGAACTCAGAAATATTTGGGTCCCATCTTATTGCTGGCAATAGGCAATGCTGTGATACCTGAGTCCAAAGGGTTAAATAATAAATTATAATCTAGAGATATACAACTAGGGATATCTAGAGAGAATACATACTGTACTTGTTAACCAGTTTATAAATGTTACAGTTCTATAAAAGGAGCAGCAACTGCAAAGTCACCCAACAATTAACAAAATAAATGTACTATATTTACCCAAATATAAGATGACCCCCCCAATAATTAGACTCTATATATGGAATATCTATAAATTTACTATAATATTCCAAGTATAGAATTCAATTATAGGAGGTTTGCCTTGAATATGTTCCGCTCCACCACTTAACAGGACAAAAAAATCTGCAGTCAGGTAGCCCCCTTGACCTCTGCCCTGCTCCCCTAATTTTTTCCCCCTGCAGCCCCTCCCTGCCTCATACTGTCAGACCCTGTGCTCCCTGAACACAGGGAAGTAAGGAGCAAATTTCAACATATTGACTTTGAAATAAACCTTGCCTATGGTAATCTGCATACAGGCAAATAATCACAGGTACCCAAAGATTTGATTCTCTAAACTGACTGGGGGGGACAAATCTCATCTTGTATTTGAGTATATATGGTACCAGTATGAAAAGTGATGCTTTAGAAACAAGCACATTTCTGATTCATTAAAATTTGTTACTCTGATAGTTTTACCATTTCATGCTGAGGGCACAAGGGGTGAATGACAAAGATTAGTAGTTAGCACCTGAATTTGTCTTTTTTCTCCTCACTCTCTCAGCATGAATTTCCTACTCACTTCAGCAAAAGGAAATAGCCTGTTGAATATATGATTATGTTGTTCAATTCTCTTAAAATATACATGACTTTGGTAAAAATATCAAAATAATAAAACTATTAAAATTTGTCTCAAGTAAAATGACAGCTAGCGAGTTCTTTCTAAATAAATCTAAATCCCTCTAATATATTGTACAGATATTTTTATCTCAAAAAGAAGCTCTCTCTTAGGTAGAATTTTGTCATGTGGAACACAGGACTGGAAGGGACCTCACGGTTGACCAAGTATAGTCCCATGCTATCACAGGCAGCTATATCACATAAACCCATTCATGAACTGATCACACTCAATCTTAAAAGTCATTAATTGTTTTGGCCATGCTACTTCTGTTGGGCAAAAACTCATTGCTTTGACAGGTTAGAAAACATCTTCTAATTTCCAGGCTAAAATTGATGCAAAGCCAGTGTATGCCCACTTGTTCTCCTGCCAATGTTACCTCCCCAGTTTTTAACTTCTTAGGTATATACTGACAGCAGTCAGCATTGCCAATCTCAGTTTTTCTGCTAGACTAATGAAGCCAACCACTTCCAATCCCCTCGCATAGATAGTCTCCATTCATTCTAGCAGTGCTTCTCTATGCCTGTGGCAGTTCGAATTAATCTTTCTTGAACACAGAAGACTAGACAGGTACAAAATACTCCAGGTGAGGTTTCAGTGCTGGCTCATACAATAATATCACTATTTCCTTATCTCTGCTGTGAATATCTCATCTCACCTGATACACCTGAAATTCATTTTTGCCTTTTTTATGGCCACACCATACCGATGACCCACAATTATACAGTGATAGACTAATACTTTCAGAGTTTTGCTTCTTTGTTGCTTCAAAATGGTAAACTCCCAGTTTACAGCATATGAATGCTCAGAGTAGAGACACTTTCTTGTGGGCAAGGTATTGACTCCTCCACTTCTGCATACATATGTGGAGCTGTGTCAGTAATATTACATTGCTGGTACACTGCAGCTTTGCAGAGCCGTTGTGTGTGTTATTTTAGATAGAGTGAGCATATGGGAAAATGGGAAATACAAGACACTCTGCCCTCCTATACCCTGACAAGTCAGCAGCACTGCTGCAGGAACAGGCATGGGTGCAGTGGTATGGCACACCAGGCAGGCAGGCAGCAGCAGTGCCTCCCCACACACCTAACTGCCAGCCACTCCGTAACACTCCACACTGCTCTGCCTCCCCACTGGACTGTGTCCTGTGTCCTGTGCCCCTGCATTTCTAGGACACTAATTTTAATTCTTACCAGCCAGCCAGAACCAGCCTCCAAAATTTGTGACTGTCCCAGCTAAACCAAAACGTATGGTCACCCTCGGCATTTTTACACATGCTCTGGGGATCGTGGGGGGGGAGGGGGGCCCTGGGGGCACTTTAATTACAGTGGCTCTAAGAACTGCTCTAATTAAAGCGCCTGCAGCATCTCATCTATCAGTGTCCCCACACTTCAAAATGACAGCGGGGATGCTTGAACTACAGCTCCTCAAACAAGCTTTAGTTAAAGCACCCCTGCAGCCATTTTGAAGTGTGGGAATGCTGATACAGGAGATATGGAGGCTGGCTGGAGCGTGCTATTTAGCACACGCCAGCAGACTCAACTGAGTCTGCTCCAGTGTGCTGTAATTACAATGTGTTGGAGCATCCTCCCCACATGTCTGGGGCCCCCCATAATTTCAGAGCCTCTGGGGCTGTAAAAGTGGCTTAAGGATTTGACCCACAATATCTAAGTCTATTTATGTCTTGCCTATTTATAGTTACTTTACACTGTTACAACTTTGTGAATACTCATGGCATTTCTGAAATTACTTCTCTGATCCAAGTACAAAAAGTCCTCAGTGAACACAGCTTTCTAATATTATCTTGGCACAGACCAATAGATGAAACCTAAAGCAACAGAATTAGGTTTTTTAAAGTCTGTGTAATTCAGTGTCTTCATTCTTATACTTGGGCCTAGCTGTACCCTCAAGGGTGCATCTGGAATACGACTATTGACTTTAGTAGGGTAGAACTAGTCAGTTACAGCAGCATCAAACTTGTGGGAGAGCAGAATCAGGCCTTCTGGCTAGATTCCTTCATTAGCCATCTCCTACTTTCACACTCTAGAAGCACACGGCCTCTTACTAAGATTTACCTGGAGGTTAGCAGATATGTTAACCCTGTACTCCATGAAATGCTTCTTATTTTCCTGATACTTCTTTTTTTCCTTCATGGCAGGACTAAGGTGGGAAAGATAAAGTCCTTCTTTATTATGCAAACTTTTTGTGGGGTTTCACCACAGCCAAAACTCTCCACTCCTCTGCATGAAGTGTATTAAAATAGCACCTCCCTATTTCTTCCTTTCATCAATTCCTCACAGAGACTTAATAGTTTCTCCCTACACATACAACATGTCATATTTGGTAATGCCATAAAGCTATTTGGGCAGTAACCTTTTTGAATAGTTTAAGTTATGGATTCTAAAGTTTTGCAATCTGTCTACATGATATACTAACCTCTTATGATACAGACATTGAATGATTTCCCTGCAACCCTGCCAATTATTTCCAGCTGGTACTTTTTTTAGAAATAGGTTAGTTTGCTAAGGTACCTAACACTACATAGTATGATTTTGTACTTGGACCTGCTGTTCTATTTAATTTGCTATGTATTCAACATTGCTGATTTTCTCCCCATTAAGTTCATTCTAGCCTTTATTGTTTCTAACTATTCCAGGAAGCACAAAGACGACTGCAGTTTACCTTTGCTGGAAAAAAGGATTTCTTTTCACAAAATCCTGCTGGTCAGTTCACTCTCTCTTTCAACCAGCATGAGCGGCAAGCACATACATGAACATACACCACATTGCACCATGCCTGAACATGATGAAAAATGATAATATCTAAAAGACCCTCACTCTGGTCTAGTTGTGCTTGTTGGACATATGGAAGACAAAAATACTGCCTGGAGATACCACAAATTACCCCTAAAACATGAGGATTTATGTCATCTTAATGGTTATTTATACTGCAATCCAGCAAGTGGGGCTGATGTGATCTACAGAAATTCATGGCAAAAATCCAAGTCACGTATAGCTTCCACTTTCCCCTAGTTTCTTCAATCTGAATCTCATGACAAATTAAAACTCTGCTTAGACTTTAGGCACACTTTGATTAATAAGCCTTAATTCTATGTTAGAATGCATCCATTAGGGTGTAACTCCTAAGTGGAGAAATCAAGGAAGAGGTAAATCACACTAGCCAAACTCTGCTTTTAAATTTGCATCTTTGTTCCACTCCTTGTGGCCAGATCCTATTCCACCTATTAGGCACCTACATATCTACCTTCCCAAGTCCCTGAAAAATTGTTAATATATAAGGTGATGAGGCTTCTTCCTCTCTGCCTTTTGTGACTTAGTTTTAAGGCTAAGATGACAGAATACTTATAAAAACAGATGCAATAATTTTTAGGCACTGAAACTAGGTGGAGTGGATTACACTTGGTGTCTATTAGGCAGAATAGGATTTCAAAGAAGCATAGAATCATAGAAGTAGGGTCGGAAGGGACCTTGTAGATCTTCAAGTCTGACCCCCTACCTGGGCAGGAGAAAAAACTGGGCTCAAATGAGTCCAGCCAAGTAGGCATCAAGCCCCCTCTTAAAGACCCCCAGGGTAGGAGCCAGCACCATTTCCCTTGGAAGTTGGTTCCAGCTCCTAGCCGCCCTGACTGTGAAGTAGTTCTTATGGATGTCTAATCTAAACCTACTCTCCAACAACTTGTGGCCGTTATTCCTTGTTATGCCAGGGGGCACTAAGGGAAACAAGGTCTCTCCCAAACCCTTCTGGTCCCCCCCTAGTGAGTTTATAGACGGTCACCAGGTGCCCCTCAGCCTTTGCTTGTGAAGGCTGAACAGGTTCAGCTCCCGCAGTCTCTCACTGTAGGGTCTGCCCTGTTGTTCCCGGATCATGCGGGTGGCCCTCCTCTGGACCCTCTCAATGTTGTCCACATCCCTCCTGAAGTGGGGCGCCCAGAACTGGACACAGTACTCCAGCTGTGGTCTGACCACTGTCACGTAGAGGGGGAGGATCACCTCCTTGGCCCTGCTAGAGATGCACCTGTGGATGCACGACAAGGTCCGGTTAGCCCTGCCAACCGTGACCTCACATTGTTGGCCCATATTCATCTTGGAGTCAATAATGACTCCATGATCCCTTTCTGTCTCTGTGCTCTCAAGAAGGGAGTTTCCCATCTTATAAGTTTGCTGCTGGTTACTACTGCCCAAGTGCAGCACCCTGCACTTGTCAATATTGAAACGCATCCTGTTTTTTTAGCTCACCCCTGTAACCTATCCAGGTCTCGCCGCAGACTTTCCCTCCCTACTAGCGTGCTCACCTCACCCCAAATTTTGGTATCATCGGCGAATTTAAACAGGTTGCTTTTCACCCTGTCGTCCAAATCGCTGATAAAGAGATTGAACAGCTCGGGCCCAAGGACCAAGTCCTGGGGACTCCGCTGCCCACTTCCCCCCAGGTCGAATATGACCTGTCCACCACCACCCTCTGAGTACGACCCCATAGCCAATCTACAATCCATCTGACTGTGTAGGCATCAATGCCACAGTTGCCTAGTTTTTTAATGAGGATGGGGTTGGAGATGGTATCAAAGGCCTTGCTGAAGTCCAGAAAGACTACATCCATGGCAACACCTACATCCAATGCTTTTGTGACCTGATCATCAAAGGCAATCAGGTTGGTCTGACATGATCTGCCCCTAATGAAACCGTGCTGGTTGCGCTTGATCATCATCCCTGAGGCCGGCCCATCGCAGATGTGCTCCATGATGATCTTCTCAAAGAGTTTCCCTAGGACTGAGGTAAGACTGATAGGCCTATGGTTGCCCGGGTCCTCCCTCCTCCCTTTTTTAAAGATAGGGACCTTAATATATAATTTTTTACCAATTTCCACCCTATTATAAGGAGACAGTTCATATCTGAAATTTGTTTCCTCTCAGAAATCCACTGTGAAACTGGTCCACTGTCAGACTAGGCTGTCATACACCTGAACTGAAGAGATCATGCCTAATGGTGAGACATATTTTCACTCCATAAACCTGTTCATTTTCTGGCCCCTCTCTAAGTGCCAACAAATAATGATGATTTTCAATGCTTCTCCATAGGAACTGAATGTACAAACATTGCATCATAAATGCTACTCAACAGCTGTCAGAGAGCTATCACTGTCTTTTGATTATCACCTGGACTATACTTAAACTAGTGATTTAGTGTTGAAAGATGTCATATTCCATTTACCCATCATTCTCTAAACTATCTAGTCCTCTATTCTTATCAGTAAAAACCCAAAGATTGCATGGGAAGATTAATTCTCAGGAACAAAACATGAATTACAATTTAAAACCACTGCTCCTTAATTGCTAAAAACTATAATGCGTTGTGAAATTAAAGTTTAGAATATTAGTATCAATACAAACATTACCAGAGTAATGCAGACACAGTGAATGTAACAGGCATATTATTTACAGCACACACAACTAAGCAGAAGGGGGGAGGTCTCAGTTTTCCTGTTTGACATGCAAAATACTAACACATTATTTTTAATATCACTTTGTTAGAAAACTCCTCTTATTACTTAATAATAGAAAACCCAGTAAATCAGCAACCTCATAAGCATCACACCTGCCTAAAAGAGGCAGTTTAAAAGACCGTATTTGAAGTAAAATATTTCGGAGACTTTAAACAATGGGTCATGGACATGCCCAGTGTTGTCTCTAAATCTATCCACAGCAGTTAAGGCATGTGAATAGCGTTTTCTTGCATAAATTTCTGATTGTACAGCCCTTTGCTCACCTTAAGCTGCTTTGCTAAACTGCTGCGGCTGCTGAACCAATCAAACATATGTTAATATGCCTTAAAATTGTTAATGCGTTCTGCAGTGCCAATTCTGAAGCATACTTCACCATAAAGTAAAAAACAGTTACCTGCACAAAATCTGCAATTTCTGCAACTCTGGCAGTGAGGTACTTGTTTAATTGGTATATTTTCTTTCCAGCAGGGTGCGCTCATTAAGATGATTCTACTGACACCTTATTACTATACATTGCCTATCGCAGCACTCCTAAACTTGGTAAGCATCCCTGTGCTCAAAATAACTGCCTGCCCCTGATTTAGAAGCTGAAGATCAGGGACCTGCAAAAAACCACCACTTTCTACTGAACTATGACCAGCATATGACAGTATTTTCTCAAACTAGACAAGCTATATCTGCAGTAGAAAACTGCACTACTGCAACTTACATGAATGTCACTTAACCAGTGCAAGTTGCAAAAACAGAGAATTTTTACACGTGTTTGGGAGGGAGAGCAGGGGAAGGAACGGCACTTTAATTGCATCAGCTTTAGTTCAAGGCCTCTGCCACCATTAGAAGTGCAGGGACACCAACAGACGAGACAGACTTTAGCTGGAAAGTGCTAATTACCATGCACCAGCCAACTCAATTAATCGAGTCTGCTGCAATGTGCTGTAATTACAGTATGCCAGAACAGCCTCCACACTTGTGTACAGGCATCATCAATGTCCACACTAGGCATCCGGTTTGGGTACACACAGGGCACTGCATCTACACACACCTTCTTCACTGATGTCTTATGACTGAAGAATGGGGAGTCTCTCCTAATGTTTCACTTCTGCTTCTACTGATGTTTCTAGTTTACTACTTGTAAAATTTAAGCACATGAGCTGCATGTATGCCACCTGTTTGTTCAAACATGTTACACATACGAAAAATAAGGACAAGACCTAAAAAAACTTGAATGCTTACAAACAGACTTCCAAGTTCTTATTTAGACAGGTTAAGTAGGTAACTTAATTTTCAGAAGTGCTGTGCTTCAAAAATTGCCACTAACCTCACTGGGAGCAGCTGGGTGCTTGGATTTTTTGAACAATCAGGCCTTTTGATTATAACTAAATATGGACTTAATGGTCTGGTTTTTAAAACACCATATAAGAACCCCCATAGAGTGTTAAATTGTGCCTGCTTTTGAAAGTAAGATGTAAGCACTACATTTTTAAAGTGAATTACTCTATGTGTTCTAGAGTGTAGTATCTTGACCACTGAAAGCATGGAGGGTATGTCAAAGACACCACGAGATTGCGCTGAGAATACAATCTCCTAATCTGTATTAGTACTAGTGAAATGGTGCTTTTGATATGATGCTGCTGCAGTTATCTAATGCTAGATGCAATGGTAGTATGCCCTGCTCACAATAAATGTAACTGCAGTTGTGCAGATTGCAAATTCTTTGCAGATACAAAGTATGTTCAATCTGACAAGTTCTTGAAATGTTAAAATTTGCTACTTTGGTCAAGAAACAGAGACAGTGGGTCGAATTCTGTTCTGAGTTACACCTGTTCTATATTAACCTGTTTGACTGTAAGTGGAGTTATTCTTAATTAGCACTAGATTAAATGACGTTGGAATCTGAGTTTATAAATGTATAAGTTTTGAAGAGTAAAATAGTGTAGTATTTCCAGGCAAATGAAAAATAAAGTCTGTGCTACCACCAGTACGTGTCCATACTGGACATCACAGAAGAACATTTTATGCTCAGTAAAGGCATAAAAAACCTTATTTTCATTGCTCTGATCTTTTAAAAGCAGTAATCACATTCTGAATATTCTTAATATCCATCATCACTATTCAGGAAACTTGTATTTTCAGACCCCAAGTCACATTTAACAAAATACTAACCACCACAAAATTTGGATCACATTACTATGGCCACTCTATCTTTCACTTCATAGTAGTGTTTTCCTCAGGAGTTCTCACTCAGGGTTCCGAGGAGAAAGAAGAAATGATATCTACTGGCACAAAGTTGAAATGAAAGTAGCAATCACAAACCACAGTGTTTAGTTTCATTTTGTAAAGAAATCACTTACTGTCCATTATTCTTCCCAAACAAAGGAACAAGGGCAAGGCAGTGGCACCCATCAGATGTAGTTCTAAAGCCTGAATCTTAGCAGAGGTGAAAGGCCTCTGCAATTTACCAACACTTACACATAACAGGAGAAGAAAAGGTGTTTTTATTGGGGGTTTTCTATGAGATTCACTCTCTTATTAGATAATTAAAGAGTGAGTTTTTCACATAAGAAAACAGTGTAACACAGTGCCTAAATTGACTTCTGACCCACAAGGCTCTACTTCTCTCAGAAGAATCATAGAAGCAGCCTCTCAGAGAGAGCAACCTATACAGAAGATACAAGTATTAAGCCAGTAGCTGTCATTTGTCTGAGTCTGTCTATTTTCCCCCACCTCCTTCTCCTTTTCCCACTGAATACAATGTCTGCTTCTACTGAACATGGAATAAAAAGGTCAAGATTTCAGAAAGTCAGTCAGGAGGATTTTCAATACTGTGAAGTCTACCATCTTTTACTCTGAATGCCTAAAATCTATCCTTCCTAGACGGCTAGAAATGTAGTACTCAAGAACTGGCTGAAAAGTGGAATGTTAGTTTGTAAAAAAAATTGTGTTTTTGAAATTTTGCTTCAGCCCAAATTGAGACAAATCCTGGCATTTCAATTTGCTGTCAAACTGAGATTCCAGAAAAGCTTGTGTCAGAACAGAACCATTATCTGTCATTTCAACATCTTTGACAATTTCATGAAGAAATGTATCAATCACTTATTTTTTTTACTTGACTTGGAAATACCCTATGGCCATTTTGATTTGAATTTTCATTTCAGTATTCAGGGAAGGAAGGACAGAGAAGTTAGACAGACTCTATTCCTGGAAAAAATAAATAAATCCAACTGTGAAAGATAAAGAAGAATAAAAACAAGGTGGAGGAAAAGACAGAACCACTTGACACTCCTTAAAGTGTTGCTGGAAACCTATCATCTAAGACCATTGTGGTGGCAAGGCAACAAGATGCCACCATTGTAACAGTGATCACATCAACAGCAGTGGTGACAGGCAGTGCCAGACAGAGACATAGTGCACTCATTCTATGTGCACTACCTCACACAGAAGAATTTTAGCAAACATCAGTAAATTCTGCCTCTCACCAGGTGCTACTATTTTCCCCCACGCAGATGCACAACTTCCTGATCTGGAGGTGGTAGGTATAGAGTATGCCTGGTGCTGTCTGGCACCACAGTTGAGGAGTGCAGACATGGTCTTTCTTTCCAGATGCCCCCATTCTATGTACTCACACAACCATGCTGTAACAAGGGGCATGACTCAGGGGCTGAAGACGAGCTACAGGGGGTTAGAAAAAGGAACCTGCCTGCCTAGGAGCCCTGGGTCAGCTAACAGGGATGACTGACTGGCCCTAGGGAAAGTTAAAAGTCTCGGGGGGGGGGGAGGGTGTAGCTGGGGGAGAAAGGAGGCTGGGATGCTGAAAGAAAGCACTGAGCCTGGGTGGCTTCTCTCCTGAGGTCTGAGGAAAGATCAGAGGTTTTATTTGCGTCAGTTATTTGTCTGTGTCTGTGGCACATGTTGTTGCTTACATTGTTTGTTGTGGGGACAAGTGTTCCCCCTGTAAAATAAATGGACTGGAACTAAGAGCTGACTGGACTTTATGAGGAAGCTGGCTCCTGGGTAGAGCTAAAGGAGGGACAACCCACTACAGATGCCTCTTATTTTAGAGGAGCTTTATGAGGAAGAGTGGCACCTCTGATCAGAAATGGAATAGATCAGTGGTTTTCAACCTTTTTTCATTTGCAGACCCCTGAAAATTTTTTAATGGAGATGTAGCCCCTTTGGAAATTTCAAATGGAGGGGTGGACCCATTTGAATTGTAATGGTGGGTATTCACATATTTCTGATTGATCATAGTCATCTTTTGCAGGCCCCTTAGACATATCTGCAGACCCCCAGGGGTCTGCGGACCACGGGTTGAAAACCATTGAAATAGATGACCGACCTTCTTTCCGTAGCAGCACAGATGTCAGCTGAGTGCAGGTTCAGCTGTGCTGCAGGTCACTGTAACACTGGAGTGTTTCCACATCTGGCTGGAGAAAGAAAGAAAGGAGTTCCTGTGATGGCAACTTGAGGCCACAGATATGAGCTACTACCTGGTCCCATTCACTGAGGAGGCAAAGGAAGGACAAAGGGGTCTCTCCTTAATCTTCCACTTTATTTCAGCTGTTAGCTGTTATCAGTTCAATTTGTTACTGCTCTCTATCTCTATTGGAACTTGGGAGCCAAATCTAATAACACCAGGGCAGGCCCATGCTGTCTGTGTGTTGCATGCACCTAAATATGTTACAACAGGTACCCACTATGGCAAATCTAGATTGCTTAACACTTTCTTTTGTTTTAGGAAAAATACATGGCCACCTCCCATCTTCTGAATTTCTTAGTGTGGTGGCTGGGGTCATTCTCAGGGACCAGAAGTGCCAGGAACTGGCCCTGACACTCCTAAAGGGGGACCCAAGGACCCCAGCACTACAGGGAACTTACCTGGGAGGGAGACAGAGGCAGGGACGAAGGCCACGCGAGCTGGCACTGCACCAGCTTTTCAAGCAGCTGTCAATCAGACTGGGCAGCAGCTGGCTAATGAAATCAGCTGTGACAGCTGTCATGAGAGGTTTAAAAACCCTGGTAGAAGCCATGTGCAGTGGGGGAGCTAAAAGGCAAGGCACCAAGCTTGCTGGGATGTGACTTGGCAGCGCAGATTTCTCCCCTCCCCCACGCCACAGTCCTGCCAGAAGCAAGCAGGGACATCGTAAGGGGGCTAGACAGGACTCCCCAATGCCAAGCTCCCTGGTAAGGGATTTGTGGGTTGGGCACTGCCTGCAGTGAGCACAGCAGACCTAGGTCCAGCAAAGGGCCAAAGATCTGGGGCAAGTGGCAGGCAGCCCCTGTAAGGCTGCAGCACATATGGTGACCGATGGAGCTGAGGCCCACCAGAAGGCTATAGAAAGACCGAGCCAGGAGTTGGACCAGTGACACAACTGCACTCATGGTTGGCAAGTGGACTGGAGTGCAGAAGGAGAGGAGCCCCAAGACCACCCACACTGACTGCATGAGTATTACCATCTCCGGACCAGGGTAGGAACACCACTGAACCCCTCCTTTCAATTACAGATGCATCAAGTTGTACCACGCAAGTCAAGGGCCTAGCCCAGGGGGCAGGGAAATACTCACAGCACCAGCAAAGGGCATCACACTTAGAAACATAACAGATATGGTTCTGGAGTTGGTCATGACTTATTTTCAACTTCTGCATTACTTAGACCACTGTCTTCCAATATAGCAAATGAGATTTATTTTTAACCATAACTTCTATTTCTTCACTGAGGACAGTGAGAACATCTGTGTGTTTCAAGGACCATCAGGTTTGCCAGTGCGAGTTTCAGCTTCCTCTAGGGTTATCCAAGCCAGAGAAGTCAGAAGGTGAAAGCAGACAAAAAGGGGATTTGCCCTGCAGGTTGGGGGTTGAGTCGTAACCTAATAAGCTGGTCTCAAGAAAGAATTAAATTAAAGAAACGCAGCAAACTAACCGTTTCAAAAAGTGACATGACTTTTGCTATGGTTTGTGGGACAGTTCCAAATGGTACAAAAATCTTTGCAGTATACCTCCCTAGCATACATAGAAACAGCCCATGCATATACACTACCAACCTATACTGCAACTTCTAATACTTAAGCCAAACTAGACAAGAGAAGAAGGATAAAGAAACTTATGTATGGAATTATTTTGTGAACATGAAAAACAACGGTAAATGAATCAAATGTGGAGAAAAACCTGTTACTGTTTTCGTAACATTTGTACGTTGTGACTCAGGGATCATTAAAATTGGACGCTGCAGGTTTGCCAGGTTTACGCAATCAATTAACAGGAGGTAATACAGGCCCTCAGTGAGTAACCCTACCACCAAAGAAAGTAGAGGGGGAAGGAGAGGAAACCCACGATGTACAACATTAAGTGTGGGAGAAGAGAGGGAAGGACTAATATTTCCTCATTTCAACTGCAGCAAAATAAGCAAAGCAGCATAGATGGCAGCAGAAATAATCAGCAAATGCTATGCAAAAGAGGCCATTACATTTGCAGGAAAAAAATAAAATTCAGTAAATGTAGATAAAGATACTTCTTTACACATCTCCTTCCAACCCATTCATCCACTGCAAAGGGAACCAAATATAAGAAATTCCTGTCAGAAATGTCCTCTTTTTCCCTCCCCCACTCCAGCAATGGTTGCAGGTTTTTCCAACAGGTTTCTGTCTCACTTGAGGTGGGATTCGGGGGAAGCCAGTTATTCATTCTAAGAAGCAAATGCCTCTCCATATTCCCTGTGGAAAAGTTTGCCCGTCTGTTGTATATTACAGCGCCGGCTGCACTAAAAAAATGCTGCAAACAGACGGTTGATGGTGGGCAGCAGAGATGGGTGACAGCCAGCTGAAACAGAAAGAGAATACCTGTAATCTACCATGCTGGGGGAATCCTCTCAGAAAGCTGCTGATGCAAGAAGAAGCCGTCTGTTCTCTCCGCTTGCAGGCATAGTGTCAAGCAAATGCAAACAAAACCTCAATCACAAAGGAGGAGAAGCAACTGGCCAATCAGAAACATTCAAAGACAACTCAGGGCAACATGTGACACAACAGGATAAGAAAATGGAAAACTTGGAATAAAATAAAATAAAATAAAATGAAATCAAGTACCTAATTTTATTTCAAGTTGATATGAAAGTTTTTGTCAAAACATTGTTGAAACTGACCTGACTTAACAACATCCTCAGGCCCTACAAAATCACACTTTTCAGAAAAAAGAGAAAAGATCCACCAAAAAATTTTGACCTGGATATCTGCCAACCAGAAAGGCTCATAAGTAATGAACTGAGAATTACTATCAGTGCTACTCAATAGGCAAGACAGTAAATGGCACTTGTACAGCAAAGTATCCATCATGCTTTCATTTGAGAACCTATGCATATCAAATACTTGGAAAGGGAGAGTGGTCCAGAGTTATAACACTGCGAAGATTACTGGCTCTACTAGATATATCAATTAATCTCCCTCTGCGTGAGTATCCCATTATGAAAACAGTAATACCTACTTTGTCCCACCCTTGGTTTGTTTGTTCGCATAGGCTGCAAATGGTTGGAGACACTATAGAAACAGAGCCTCTAGCCATTGTTGCTGTACTGGTCCCATTACTTGCTTCCCAAGGACCATATACTAAGGACAAAGGAAACCCTCAGCAGCCTACTGGAAGACCCTGCCACCAAGACTGGAGCAGGAGAGGAGGAAGACACAGCTGAAAGGATTTTCATATATTTGGTCCCCTCTGCAGGTAGTATAAAGACATGTAACTTTGTTTACCTATATTTAATTGGAGGGGAGGTTCTTGAAAATAAGGATAATCAATTCATAAAATCTCCAAGCATCATAGTTCTAGAAAACATAGTACACCTGAGGACCTGAGCCCATGCCTCTCACAATGCAACACTGCTGCAAAGGCAACTTAAACACAAAATTTAATTTCTTTGCTGAATGGTCTAATTCAAAAGCTCTACAATAGAAACTTAATTTTGTACCAATTAAAGCTAAGTCATGGAGAATTAGGCAGCTAAGTCATCCATATAGCAAAATTATCTGAAAAATCTGGATTTTCTGGTGATAACTTTTATTGGACCAACTGCATGGTTGGGATAAAGGTAGACAAGATTTTAAATGCAAGCCATTCTTCACCAGGTCTAACGCTTTTTTTGAAAGCTTGTCTAACTTTATCCCAACCATACAGCTGGCCTGATAGAAGATATCACCCACAAAAATCCCTGCCATTCACATAATTCCTAGACCATAATGGCCACACCACCACTCTCAACACTACTGAAAAATCAAGAAATGTAATGGAAATATGAGTATGTAGTAGAAAGAAGAAGAAAGATTTCTGTGTTCATTCCAGCTGGTAACAACAAATTCTTTGTTACATGCAATGCCAGGTGGATACCTGATATAGTTCTAAACAAGCTAGCCTGGGTACCAGAAGCAGTACATCCACATTAGCACCACGTTCCACTTGGGTAAGTTAACATACATTTTATTGTACAGTTGGTTCCCCTGCCAACAAAGAATTATTTTCTAAAATATACGGCACTTATAGATATGCTTCAGGAGACAGGGTGATGGGGGAGGTGCTTTAATTAGTGAGCCATGCTAATTAAAAGCACATAAGCCTCACATGTATCAGCATCCCCACACTGAAAAATGATGGCAGGGGGCTTTGAACTAAAGCTCATAAACCAAGCTTTGGTTTAAAGCACCCTGCCTGCCACCATTTTTCAGTGCAGGGACACTGTTACACATGATACTGGAGGCTGCTGGAAGATGCCTAAACAGGTAAAATAACATGCAGAAGCCCTGTACAAATGAGGACTCTTCTTCCTGAGCAGTCCTTAAATATCTCTGAACCTACCTTTATCTGTGGAGGATCTATAAAATGCCAGATCCTTGAATTAGTCATAAAGAATGGGGAAACATGCTGGGCCCTATGACAGTTAGTCGGAGACAGAATTCTGAGGGAAGGACAAAATGCTGAGCTACAATATCTCTTCACTTAGCTGTATAGAAGGAATTTTTATCTGGAGAAGCTGAAGTCCTCTTTCCCATTTGGATAAAGGGGTTGGACTTAATTCTATCAGTTAGTGTATCTAGCTAGAATTTTATATTATCAGTGCACTGTTGTACAACCTAAGTGACAGACAAAGCCTTTCACTGAAATCTGGAGGTGCCTCATAAAGGAAAAGCAGATTTATTGGAAAAGGTGAGTCCAAACAGTTTCACTGCTTTTGTGAAATGAGGCTAGGAATCCTACCTCATTGACTTCTCAGTACTGCGTAGTACAGAGAATTCCACTATTATCTGCCCAAAAGAAATAAAAGCATTCCACCATGGTCAACTAAAGTAATTATGAATGGAGTTTGCTGTGTTTAAAAAAATAAATTCAAAATACTTAGGTTGCTAACTAAAGGATTTAAAAAATTAGGATCTGACAAAGTTAACATCTACATAACCTTTACTCTTTCCTATGAGTATGTACATTATAAAACTGTTTTTAAAGAGGTTTCTGGTGCTTAGCAACTGTAGGAAAACTAGGTGACTAAGTATGGATTAATGTATTCCATTTTAAGCACTTTTGCTTGAAAATAATAAAATGGACTTAAGCCAGAGAATTTTCAAAAACTGGTTAAAAGTTAAGCATTTAAATTTAGGCCGCAAAGGATAGTGTGGCAGCACACCCTGCCAGGGTAGGGAGGCCTGGTGGGACTGTCTGTGGAATGGCAGTCTCAACTAAATGCCAGGACCATTAACTTCCCTGGTGAAAGGTGGGTAGGGTCGCCTTAACCCCGGCCCCCACTATCTGGTGGATAATTGTGATAGTTGTGGGAGTAGCGGGGCCAGGTATGCTCATTTGCTGGAGTAGTGGGGTCAGGTATGCTCTAAGCCCAGCAGAGATATGAGCTCCCCAAGGCCCCAGAGGGGGTAGTTGATTGACATGGTGTGAGGCCCCACACAGAGTAGGACTGAACTGGGAGTAGGCCTGAAGGACAGTCCCAGGAGCGCACTGAGTAGGGCTGAACTGGGAGTAAGCCTGAATACCAGCACAAGGACCTGCCCTGTGAGTAGCTAGTTGTAAGTATGATGAGGAGACCCCAGGGTGGGCCATGGTGTACAGTTGCCCGGTGTGGAGCTTGGGGCAAATGCAACCCAGTGTTGGTCTAAGGCTATGCCACGTAGAGTAGGGGAAGATTCATAGATTCATAGGTGCTTGGAAGGGATGTCAATGGATCATCGACTCTGACCCCCTGCCCATGGTAGGAAAAAGTGCTGGGGTCATGTGACCTCAGCCAGGTGCTTGTCCATTCTCTTCTTGAAGACCCCCCAAGGTAAGGGAGAGCACCATCTCTCACAGGAACTCACGGGAACCGAAGCTGCTGCATGGTGGTACCAGGGAGAGAGTAGCTAGGCCTGAAAGCCCATGAGGAGTTGCTCAAGAGTAGCTAAGGCAGTAGAGTGTGGCCCAGGATGGGCAGTATGCAAGAGACGCCCTTGCATAGGAGGAAAGCAAAGTGAGCGTGAGAGTGGAAAGCAAAGTGAGCGTGAGAGTGAATGGAGCCCAGTTATGGACTGAGTTTGTCCTAGCCTGAGGCTGGGGGAAGTAATCATATCCATCTGTGAGGCATGGACCACAGTATAAGGGAGGTTCAGAGCTGCAGACAGCACCCCCTGGCATCAGGGCAAGGAATGGGGAGCCTCCTACTTAATAGATCAAATTAATAACCAAGTCGTGGCAGGTGAGTCAGGGCAGAGTGCCCTAGGCAGATGGGCAGGCCGCTTTGGGATCTGGCCACGGAGCTGCCCCCTGTCACAAATAAGTATCTCTATCTGTATTATATACAGTTTTGTGTGTGCTCCATAACATTCTGTATTTCTCCACAAAAAGAGTGGTTACAGAAAAAAATGTGAGAAAAAACACATTGTTATAGTTACTGCTTTTATTAAAAAATGTTCAGTTAATAAAAGAACAAATGGGCCTGTGCAACATCACTGTTTAAAACTGTCAGAAAAACAAATTCATATACAGATTAAAGCAAAAATAGGAAAATAATGAAAGTCTGTCCTTTAAAAAAATATCAAAGAACCATTTCTTTTTAAGACTTTACTGACACTTATAAACATAAAATAGATCTTATTTTTAAGGTCATGCCTGCTTTTTTCTATGAAGGACAGCTTTGCTGATTGGGCTGGGACTCAAACACAGTGTGAAACCCAAAAGGTAACACTTCCAGCATTACTTACCTATTTGTTTCCGGTATTGCTCAACAGGAATTCTTGCAGCAGAGGCATCTTTTCTACCCATCTTTTTGAGTCCTAAACCACTGTGAATAGGGAAGGAAAAAATGATTAATCTTAAAAATGAATTAGCTAAACAAGTCAATACATTCTATGCACATCAGAGAGACTCTTTAACAAGCAACAGTTACACAATTTCAAACAAATGGTATAAATAGTAGAATAAGATACTGAAATTAATCATCAATATTATAAATACTATTGGATGAATTCCAAAATAACCCTTTTTTTACTCTTCGGTGTACTAATATCAGAAAATGTATAGTACTCTAAATCACAAACTAAAATAAATGCAGCATAATCATTTATAACTAGCCCACTGAAATCCAGTATGACATTTCATACAGCTGAATATTCGTTTAATATATCACTTTTTCTTTAATAAGCCATTAAGAGAACTGTGCATTTGTGCATGCCTGGTATTATTGCTGGTTAGAACATTTTATACCATGCCCAAGAATATAAGCTACATGAGCTATCAGGACATTCACGCACATAAGTTAGCAACAGCACTGACAATGTAAAGGTTCACATAATGTACAGGGCTTGATTTTACCAGTGAAGCCACAATTGCAAGATGGCCCTTCCATCCACCAATGCCCCTCTACTAACACAGAAGAGGGAGTTCACTGCCTCCCCACAAGCTCTCTCTCATTTTCCTGTGTCCCTCAGAGTCCAAATTATTTTTCTAGAGAGCAAGGAGGAAGACGAGGTGGCTTCCCCCCACCTATATCTAGTAGCCCAGAGATGAATAGTCTTTGGGTGCACCTACATGTGCAATTAGCATAATTGAAAAAATCTGGCATAGTTCATGGGGGAGTTTATTGCTCCCAGGCACAGTGCATACACATGCGCCTGGAACCACAGCACGTTGAGCTAGGGCAGCACAGCTCTGGCTGCTAGGGGGCTAGGGGGACAGCCTGCCAGCTTGAGGCTGCTCCGCCTCGGTTCAGTGTGCTGCAGAAGGACTGGCTCAGGCACATGGTTTCTACAGTGCGGGGATTTGCAAGCAAACAGCCCCTGCACTGTAGCACCTTTGTGCCCCAACCAGTCCTGGTCAGTATATATATGTACACTGCAGCCCACTATATAACTCCACCATGGGATAGTACTTGTGTCATAGAATCATAGAAAATTAAGGCTGGAAAGGACCTCAGTAAGTCATTAAGTCCAACACCCTGCTCAAAGCAGGGTGTTAGTTCAGACTGTTAGTCCAGACCTAGTTAAGGATTACCTGGAGCGCTTAGATGTATCTAAGCAGGTGCTGAGGGAATTGGCTGGTGTTATTGCGAAGCATTGGCACAGGTGCTGAGGGAATTGGCTGGTGTTATTGCGAAGCATTGGCACAGCTGTTTGAGGACTCCTAGTGCTCGGGCCAAGTCCCTGAGGACTGGAAAAGGGCCGATGTGCCTGAGGACTGGAAAAGGGCCATGTGCCTATTTTCAAGAAGGGGAGGAAGGAAGAGCCTGGCAACTACAGGCCAGTCAGCCTCACTTCTATCCTGGGGAAGGTCTTTGAAAAAATGATCAAGGGCCACATTTGTGAGAGCCCTGCAGGGGAAGTGATGTTGAGCGGTAACCAGTTTGTGCCAGGCTGATCCTGCCTGGCTAACCTGGTCTCTTTCTATGATGAGGTAACAAAAAGCTTAGATGGGAAGGAGGAAGTTGATGTTATCTTCTTGGACTTCCAGAAGGCCTTCGACACAGTGTCCCACCCAATTCTGGTGGGCAAGCTGAGGGACTGCGGCATTAACAAAAGCACAGTCACATGGGTGGCAAAATGGCTCCAGGGGTGCACCCAGAGGGTGGTGGTGGATGGGTCAATGTCAACCTGGGAGGGTGTGGGCAGCAGAGTCCCCGAGGGCTCGGTCCTTGGGCTGGTGCTGTTCAATATCTTCATTAGCAACCTGGACGACGGTGTGGAGAGCACCCTGTTCAAGTTTCCTGATGATACCAAGTAGTGGGGTAAAGTGAATACACCGGCAGGCAGGGACTGCATCCAGGCAGACCTGGATAGGTTAGAGAAGTGGGCGGATTTGAACAGGATGCGGTTCAACAAGGACAAGTGCAGAGTGCTGCACCTGGGGAGAGGGAACCAGCATTATGGTTATAGATTAGGGGCTGACCCTTTCAGCAGCACAGAGGCAGAGAGGGATCTTGGAGTCATGACTGACTCCAGGATGAATATGAGTCGCCAATGCGACAAAGCAATAGGCAGAGCCAACCGCACCCTGTCATGCATCAACAGGGGTGTCGCCGCTGGGACGCAACTAGCTGTTCTCGGGCCAGTCTTCCCAGGGTGATTGGTGTTGTACCTTGCTGGTGTTCCCGCATTTGCCCAAGTGGATGTTCTCTGCTCGACTCCTTGACCCCGTTCCCGCCTGCCACAACTTGATGGTATCGTGTGTGCCCGTGGCCCAGGGTTCTCCCACCGGTCACTCTCGGGGCTCCACCACCCCTACACCCCGGCCTCACGCCTCCTTACAGTGTTGCCAAGCTGTTTGTTGTCTCACTCTTCGGACTATTACTCGAATGGAATGCCAGCTTCCCCGCCTTTAACCGAAGCTATGCCTACTACGGGGCTAATGCCCTCCGGTCTCCCCTAAAACCCAGGGAAAAGACAAACTTAACATAAAACACCAAAAAAAAAACCTCAACACAAACTGGGGTGTACCGTCCTTTTAATTGTCCCCCCCATGCCATACTGTAGCCCCAACTGCTTCGTGCTTAGGCACTCAGTCTTTGCCTATTCCCTGGCACCGCACAGTCCAGCGGTGGCATACCCTCTGGAGGCACCTCTCTCTGGGCTTCCCTGTAGTCTCTCCTCCTCGGGCTGACTTCACCTGGGATATCCTTTGTGGTATCACAGGGGCGATCCCAGATCTTCCTGACAGACGCGCCGGCAACATTGCTCAAGCGGCATCCCTGCCTCTTCTCACACCCGTCCTGGGTGTTTCTTCCCTCGTGCCCTGATCCAAATCATTTTTCTAGAGAGCAAGGAGGAAGACGAGGTGGCTTCCCCCCACCTATATCTAGTAGCCCAGAGATGAATAGTCTTTGGGTGCACCTGCCTGTCTGAGGGGCAAGGACATCGGGTGCAGCGTCTCCTCCTTCTCTCTCGCTCCCACGGCGTGCCGCCATTTTTGTTTGTGCCGGCCGGCACTCTGCACTTGTGTCATCGGCTGGCTGCAGCTGAATAAACAAGCGGCTGATGAGCCGCGCAGGTTTCGCCTCCCGTCCTCCATTCCCCGGCTCAGGAGTTGCCGGTAAGTACCTTTGCATCCCAGGACAAGGGACACTAACAGGTCCAGAGAGGTCTTGCTCCCTCTCTATCCAGTGCTGGTCAGGCCACAGCTGGAGAACTGTGTCCAGTCCTGGGCGCTGCACTTCAAGAGGGACATGGAGAACCTGGAGAGGGTCTGGAGGAGGGCCACTCGTGTGGTTGGGGACCTCCGTGGCTAGCCCTGTGAGGAGAGGCTGAGGGACCTGAATCTCTTCAGTCTCCGCAAGAGGAGACTGAGGGGGGATCTTGTGGCTGCCTACAACCTTATCAGGGGCCACCAGCAGGGACTCGAGGACAGTCTGTTCACCAGGGCCCCCCTTGGAGTCACCAGGAACAATGGCCACAAGCTGAGGGAGGATAGGTTTAGGTTAGATATTAGGAAGAACTACTTCACTGTAAGGGTGGCCAGAGCCTGGAATGGGCTTCCCAGAGAGGTGGTGCTCTCACCTTCCCTGGAAGTCTTCAAGAGGAGACTGGATAGGCACCTGGCTGGGGTCTTATGACCCCTGACACCCCCAGTGCTTCTTCCTGCCCATGGCAGGGGGTAGGACTGGACGATCTGTCTAGGTCCCTTCGACTCATTGATTCTATGATTCTATGATTCTAAGCAGGACCATCCCCAACTAAATCTATCTAACTTAAACCTCTCTTGCTGCAACTTGAGAACACTGCCACATCTGTCACCACTGAAACTTTCTAGCTCCATCCTCTTTGAAACCCCCCTTCAGGTAGTTAAAAGCAATTATCAAATCCCTCCTTGGTCTTCTCTTCTGCAAATTAAATACACCCAGTTACCTCAGCCTCTCCTCAGAAGTCATGTGTCCCCATCCCCTACCCATCTTCACTGCCCTCCACTGGACTCTTTCCAACTTTTCCGTATCTTTTTTTTGGGTGGGGGAGGGGCAAAAGTGGATACAGTAGTCCAGATGTGACCTCACCAGTGCAGAAGAGAGGGGAATTCCTGGATTCCATGTTAACTTGCCTGGCTCTGAAAAGTTGTGGGGTTTCAGGAACAGGAATTGACTGCATCTTATTGCAGCCATCCCACTGCTGCAGGACCTCAGGGCTGGTAATGAGATGAATGAACACCACACAGGTGGCCTTGCATCCTAGGAGGATTCTTAAAATCCATGTGCATGTTTGGGAATCATCAGGGTTGTGGTTCTGACTTTCTTGTCTTCCAATGTGCAGACAGCTACACAAATCCAGAGAAAACTGCTGAACCATGTGCCACTCAGCCCACTACTCTCCAGGCTGCCCCTCCCTCCTCTAGCTGAGGTAGCCCACAGCACCGGGGGCTCAAGGGAACCCAGAGAGATCATACAGCACAGAACATGGGCTGGGGCCCTGAGGCCCCCAGATGCTCAGAAGTTGGGCATCTCTGTTTTAAGGCATGAAGCATGGGGTGCAAAATGAACTACAGTGTTTACAAATCAGTGACTAGGTGTTCACGATAAATTAAATGTAAAAGTATTCAGGAAAAACAGAACTGTACAAGTGAATGTTGCTGAACTCTTAGTTTAGATTAAAATAAATATCAGTGCAGCTTTTTAATCATTTTGCTTGTTTAAGTCCGTGAATGGCTACATTAGATATCCATGGCTTATACTGAACTGAATTATATTAAGGAAAAAAAGAATCTATTTGCTGTGTTTTGGTTTTTTTCCCCGTCTCACACTACTATGGTTTATAAAATCCTAGCCCAAGTAGGAGGAAAGGTAACTGATTGCCACTAATGTTCATACCATGGCAATTATACATGAAAATAATGTTACAACTTTCCAAATGGAAAATATACACTTTATGTAGCAAAACTAGTTCTTGGCCTACTTTCTTCTATTGTAAAAAGCAAGTTTTAATTTTTTTGCTATTTCAATCGTCTAATTGTGTTTTGTAACAAAATATCAGCTGTGAAAAATGCTTGCAGTTTTAGTACTGGCAATAAAACACAACCAGAGTATGCAGACAAAATTATTTCCCTTTAGTTAAAACCACATTTTGGCCTACTTAATATGAGCTACCAAGACACTCCTGTTCATCTGCATGGCTCAAACTGTCACTGACTCAGGCATCTAGAACCTCTAAAATAATGCGACTTTTCTTTGTTCTTCAAAGCTATGCAGTAATCATCATTCATTTCTACCGCTTTGATGGTTAGATAGCAAACTCCCAAGAAACCCATGGAGACATTAGCACATACAGCCGCAATGTCTAATAAGACAGCTATTTGCATAAAAGATCAGCCACAATTTAAAATGTGTTGTGATAGATGTGGAAAGGGAATAACAGATCTATATTAGCATGTACAAAACCAAGATTGTTTTCACAATTTAATTCCTAAGGGACTGTGGCTCATCACCTTCCCTTGTAAAGAATTCTTCATTCCCTGAGGAAGTAACTTGCTATGAGCCAGAGTTAAACTAAAATATGGATTAATAAGAGATAATATTTATTATTTATGAATCTTGCTGTAGGAATGGTTTCAAATGTTACCATCAGATTTCTACAAAGAAGCTTGAAGCCTTTATGACTCAAAACACTTTAAAAAGAAAATATTCTCATTTCCATTTAAAACTGAAATGGTCATCCTAAAATAATTCACATAGTTTAACCTTATTGAACAAAGTAGGAATCAGTTCCATCTCCCACTTATGTCAGCTGATATAGCATTGAACCCTTTTTCTGTGTTTCTTCATTTAACCTGAATTCTGCATAACATATTGTGTATACTCTGAAAACTTTACAGGTCCCTGGAATTTGAACGTGTAACACTACTATTGTTCTTTTATGCCCTGTTGAAAAAATGACCCTAACATTTAAGAATTATTTTCAGACCATTTGAAATCAATGGTCAACTCTCAAGTTTCTAAAAAAAATGCTTCAAAAGTAAATCATGGGAGAGAATGGGTTTTTTTGTTTGTTTGTTAGCTTACATCTGGTTTTTCAAAGGAAAAAGCTTCTTAATTGTTTTTTTCAATTTCTTTTCGTTTTTTTCTGATCTTTCTCTTACCACAGTCATGTTGTATGAGGGCTTGCACCATAAAAAGATACATTCTCTCTTTTTTGCTTCTGTTTTATCCATCAGTAATAACAACACATAAAGTAAGTTGTCATATCACTATTGTCAATAAGATATTTTTTATTTTGAAATAGAAAACACTGAACTCAAGATCTGACCATGAGATGATTTAACTCATGACTTGCTACTCTTGAAACATACATTCTTTTTATCATTCATGGGAATTTTAAAATATTATTTTGGCCATCTAGAAGATCACACAGTTTCTTCCATGAATGCAACAAAAACATACTGCAAATGACTAAAAAAAATTAATAAAAAAGAAGCATACGGACTATAAAGCATACAGAACTGTGCTTGTACATTTATGGTGCTATGTAAATGATTAATATCAATAATAAAGTCACTATACTGCAAGATACAAGCATACAAAATTTCATGAAAATGAGATTTGAAATTGTATGTTTTGATTCAATGATAAAAGTTGCTTAAATATTAAAACAGTATTTTTGAATTATAAAGATAACTAAATATTTAAATGCAGTCAATTCTTTCATAGAAAAGAAATTAATGATTTGTGACCAAAATAATTCCTGCAGCTAGTCAATATAACAAAGTAAATATTAAGACACTTTTATCTACCTTGTAACTTCAAAATTTAGACATGCATCTCTACATGTATACACCTATACTGGGAAACCAAATTCTTGTACCATTAGCTGTATGAAGTAATAAGAAAGAATTCAATGACAACAGCAAGGCTAATAATACTCATATCCAGCTCTTTTCAAATAATAAGTCCTTTTCACTTGAGGGCAGTGATTCTCAACCAGGAGGTTATGAGATACTTTTAAGAGTGCCACAGGATACTGCACAATATTAGCACTGCTAGGTGTGTGCAAGCACCTATATGTGATTCATAAGATAAACCCAGAGATATCAAATAGGAATTCTGACCTGCTGTGATCTTTGTGAGTTCTATGCAACAGAAGTATTTCTCTATTATTTTTTGGTAGTCAAAACGTGAGCGAAAGTTCTGAGCTCGCATTTTACAAGAGGTGCCTAAGTCTGATGAGAGGTACTGTAAGTCTCCCCCAAGACTGAGAACCACTGCTTTAGGCAAAGCAGAGATTCCATTAATTGTCAGAAGTATTGTGCCAATGACACACACTACAGAAGCTCTGATTGTATTTATTAGATATGACACCCGTTACATAGTATTCCATTCAATATATTCTCTCAAGTGACTTCAAAATTCAGCACACTTCAAATATCATGAAACAATCTCAGTAACCAAGATTGCAACTCTTCAATAAGTACCATTTATTCATTTTCATAAGGTGCTAAATCTGTTTGGGCAATGATTACTTCATAGAGAAAAATGCGAAGAATTTTAACAGGATTTAAGTAAAAATGTTCAAAATGATGTAAATTTGCTGGAAAAAAAAAGACAACAATGACACATACAAAACCAAACAGGTCTTTCCCATTCCCTACAACATCAAGTGTAGCTTGTCATAAACCTGTGTGAAAGAAGAAGCAGGTTCAAAATATAATTGTACGAATTTGTATAAACTTTTCTTCAACACCGGATATTTGTGTTTGAAGAAAAGATTTCTAAAATGAAGTTATGAAAAAAAATTAAATATTGGGACCCTTAATTACTGTAGAGCCCTATGGGCCAGCTGAGTAGCACAGGACTTATCTGTAGACCAGATCTAACACGGGGTCAGTGCTCAGAGTGCAATCCAGCTCTCCAACCTGGCCTCCGAGCAACCCTACACATCAGCCCAGCCCCACATGCCAGTTCTGGTCTCCCACATGCCAGCCAAACTCTGCATGCTAGATCTGGCCACAGACCGCTAACAGACACCAGAACATACGCTGTGTCATCCAACCTATATAGTTCCCAAAAGTTCCAGAAATTTGGTGGGAGGGCAGCAGTGGCAGCGTTAATTGCTACAGCTCTGGAAGTTGCATTAATTAATGCTGCCACCAGTCCCCGGCCACCAAACTGTCGAATCCCTGGGGAGCCCTAGGGGCCAGATGACAACCCTATGGGCTAGAGGTTGGGCACCACTGCTTAACTGAAAATTGTTTTCTAATTCGGGGTCTTTATGCAACACAGAAAAATTGCTATTCATTATTATTATGATTTATTATCTATTTTAACAGCATCTACAAGCACCAACCCAGATCAAGGATTTGTGAAATTTACATATTTTTTTATATAAAGATAGGATGAATCAGATTTAGATAAAAGCATCAAAAAGGCCTGCTGAAGCGCCCAATCTATATAAATGCTGTGGAACCAGGTTGAACTAACATGCTGCTTCTTCCAGTAAAGCATGTTTTGTTTTGTTTTAATGTCTGTAAGCAGCCTACATGTCTAAACGGTATCATATAGGTGAGTTAGGCTTTGTGAAAAGTTCCTTTCACATATCAATTCATGTAATAAATCTAGTATCTAAAACGTATGCTGTTTACATGGTATTTGCATATGAACAGTAATATTTTATTCCATGTATAAAGGGGAAAAGTCTGCGTAGATTTATGTATTAAAATTCCACAGAAGCCACACAACATAAGCAACCTACAAACACACTTCTTTTTCCTTTTTATTCTTTACACCTCTCTTTTTTTATACATATGGCTTAGAATTTTACCTTATTTGAATAAGGTTTTACTGCTCAGCATCATCAGGGCTTAGACAGATACTACTTTTGTTTTGCTTTATCCACTGTTTTAATGTGACGTAAAGCCTATGAACACACAGTCAGGCTTTTTGTCCTACTAAAATAATGGCCAATCTGGCCCAAAAATGGTGGACAAAATCTAGATAAAAAAAGTTGCTGTTTAAAACAGCAAGGCATTTAATGTATGGGTATTCCTGACCACCAATAGCCCATGGTCCCCTGCTCCCCCTCCCCCTCCCTTCCAAGGTGGAAGGAGAGTGGAAGGAGATAGGCCTGCCTAGCAGAAAGTGGTCTGGGCTCCCAGTGTACAGCACTGTCGCAGGGGCACTGAAGTGCCTGCTCCTATAGAAGGACAGGTGTTGGTTGCTGGAGCAACCACAGGGGTCAGCTGACCAGGAGGGGGCAGGGCCTGGAGTATATAAACAGCCCAGGCTGAAGCCTACTGGGCAGTTCCCCTCTGGCAGCCGAGGAAGAAGGAGCTCTGTGGGAGCGAGCAGAGTAGGGAGGCCTGATGGCATGAGCAGCTTCGGGTTAAGGATACCAGGTGGAGGAAGCCCTGTTAGGGAGTTGAATGAGAGTTAGTTAGCCAGGTTGCTTAGAGTTTATATTGTAGCCCAGGGGCTTGAATTTTCTGTTTGTAGTTTTATACTACCGGAGGACCGGGTGAGAATATAAGGGGTTGGAGGAGGCCTCACAGGAGCGCCCCAGCAGCGTGGGGGTTCCTGGTGCCAGAGAGGGCACAGCAGTCAGGTGCCAGAGAAGGCACAACAGTTTGGATTAAGGGCCAGGTAAGGCTGAGGCCGCCTGAGCAGGATGAGGATTATAGACCTAAGAAGGGGTCTGGGGGCCAGGTACGGCCAAGGCCACCTGAGCCCCAATTGTGAGGAGCCTCGGGGGGGGGGCGCACAGGCAAGAAGCCCAGAGAGGGCACAACATTTAGGGGCCATTGACCCCAGCCCGGAGGCGCTGGCTGCGTGACAAGCCCGGGGGCGCCAGCGAGTGGGTGCTTGCTGCGTGACAAGCCCAGGGGGGCGCCAGTGAGGGCGTGGAAAGGAAAACCGATCAGATAACGTCCGGGACATCTGCGAGGCTTGGGGCGTGATACAGGGGAGGTTGGAGCCACGCATAGCACATAAGGCTGGGGTGCACCAAGTCAGTCCATATAGAACACAGCCCAGGATAAACAAGCACACCGTGTCCAAGGGGACAAAAGGCAGCCTCCATTATAAAATTATATAACATCAAAGACATGGCAGGCAAGACTAGGGTGCTGGATCACCTACTTGGCACGGCAGGGAGCGTTAAAAAGATCACGGCCACTCTTAGGGCCCCGCACCGTGACAAGCACCTTGTCCAGTCACACCAGTCAACCGATTGGCAGAAGCAAACAAAGGGTGGAAAGGGTGCCCTACGGCCAGACCCTTTCCAGTCTTGCCAATCAGATTAATTGGGATCAGCTATGAGAGCTGCTCACCACCCTACAGAAGCCCTAGTTTGCTTGTAGGGGGGCCAGGAAAGGGAGCAGAGACCTGGATAGGGGGAATGGGGAGACAGGGTAACCGCAGCCCCCTATGGCCTTCTTGGCAAATTTGCTGCACTCCAGCCACGGACCTCCGTGCATGTGCCTACCCATAGTGCTCTATTTTTTGTAATGATACAAACTTTGTATGATACAAAATTAACAAAAATGGACAGCTTGAAACCCTCTGGCTCAAGTTTGTGGGGGGGGGGGGGGGGGGAGGCACAGCAAGAGAGACCTAAATGTAGTTATATACTACAGACCACCACATCGGGGGAGGAACTTGATCTTGAGTTCACCTGAGAATTGACTGAAGTTGTATGTGCACATGACATGGTCATCATGGGTGATTTTAATTATCTAGACATCTCTTAGGAGGAACACTGGGCCAAGTTGGAAAGGTCATGATCCTTCCTGACCTGTGTTGAGGAGCCCTTCCTGATTCAGGAGATGCATGGGCCAAACAGAGGTGACACTCTGCTAGACTTGGTCCTGGCCAAAGGAGACAACCTGGTGACCGACTTAAATACAGAGGGAAGTCTGGGTGACAGCGACCATTAAACCATAATGTTCACTGTCCAACATAAGGAAGACAAGTCGGATAGCCAAATTGAAGTCTTGGTCTTCAAAAATGCAAATTTCAACAAGCTTAGGTCACTAGTAGGGCAACTGCTGTGGGACCAGGAACCGAAGGCAAAAGGTATGCACAAAGAGTGGTTGTTCCCTAAGGATACAATCCTTGAAGCACAAAGGAAGTCCATTCCCATGCAGAGAAAAGGTAACAGAAGGGCTGGGAAGTCCTCTTGGCTAAACAGGGAAACCGTGGTCCTCTTAAGAAAGAAGAAAGAGGCTTATAAACAATGAAAGCTTGGAACAGGCCCCAAGGAGGACTATTCCACGACGGCGCACATTTGCAGGGAACAGATAAGCCAGGCTAAAGCAGTGACCGAACTTAGATTAGCAATGGCAATCAAGGACAACAAAAAGTCCTTCTTTTGGTACATAGGGAACAGGAGGAAAACAATTGGGAGGATAGGGCCAACTGTTCACCAGGGCATCTGAGGGGAAAACCAGGCGTAATAGCCACAAACTCCTGGAAGATCGATTCAGGCTCAACATTAGTAAAAACTTCTTCACAGTCATGGTGTCCAGACTGTGAAATAAGCTCCCTCCAGAGGTGGTACAATCACCTACCCTGGAAATCTTCAAGAGGAGACGAGATAGTCACCTTGCTGGGGTCACCTGACCCCCAGTTCTACTTCCTGCTTGGTGCAGGGGGCTGGACCCAATGATTTTCCAAGGTCCCTTCTGGCCTTACAATCTATGAATGTCTGCTTAAACCCTTAGACATATGCCACAGATTTTCTACTAAGTCCTAGATCCAGAAAAACATGTACTTAATGTAAGTACCAGTCATTGCCCTTGTACTTAAAATTAAACACACAGGGTACATACAGATGTTCAGGGAGGTTAGAGGGAGGTTAGATCATGTTAAAAATGGCCAACCAATTTAACTTAGTTCACCCATATGCAGACCTGAGATCGACCTAATGAGGTCTATCTAAGTGAGAAATATACAGAAGTTTCAGGAAGATCAGATTGGTCAAAAAACAGCCAACCAAATCTAAATTAACTGTACCTTGAAAGTGAACTGACTTAAATAATTACAGCAGGACCAAACTAACTGAACTTCCATACATATTCCCAGCATAGCCGAAGGACTGGGAAAGCCAGCCACTGACCTCAGCCCTGGGGCTGCACTCCTCCTACACCACCCCCCACCCAGCACCAGACTATTTTTAGCCCTCCCGCCTCCTTCCCAACTCCCAGATGGAGAACCTCCCCACACAGCCCAGCCAGTCTCCCCAGAGCCCACTAGACCTCTTGATCCTGCAACTTGCTCCTGGTGCCAATTTTGCCAGTGTTTACTGGTGCCAAGAGCCAATGAAATAAGGGGTGGTGGGTGAAGGGGTGGGTGGGATCAGGGCAATATATTCAACTCAGGGCAGGGGGTCCAAGAGATTGAAGAACTTCGATCCTATCAACCCCGCTGTCCGCTGCAGATCCCATTAGCATCCCCAATCCTGCCAAACCTTCCTGGACACACCCCTTGTGGACCCTGTCACAGAGAGAAACAGAAGGAAGGACCCCGGGGTCAGGAACCCTTGGAGGGAAGTGAAAGTAAAAGAAAAGAAAAAGGGAAATATTTACCTACAGCAGGACCCGCGGCAAAGCCAGAGACTGAGGAGGGACCCGCGTGGCTCATCAGCTGCGCCTTTATACAGTTGCAGCTGGCCAATGACATCAGCCACAACCACCAGCTGGCAGAAATAAAACAGGCCACCGGCAAGGTAGAAGGGGGCAGACTGACACCAGCGGGAGCACTGGCAAGACAAAAAGCCCCTGCAGGGACAAAAAGCTCGAAGCTGCTTCTCCCAGCGGGGCAGGGCGTGGCAGAGCATGCTGCGGGACAGATGCGGCTGGCTGCGGCAAAAGAAGCCGAGAGCCAGAGGCGGCGCCCCAAGACCGGGAACCCGGATGAAAGCGCAGAGGGGAGCAGGAGGATCCCAACGCCAGTGGCCACAGCAAGGGAGCTGGAGAGGCCACTGCATTTCAAGACACCAGAACGGGTGGGACCGTTGAGGGCACCGGGAGAGCCAAAGAGGCATACCACATGGGAGAGGGGAGGCAAGAGCAGCGTGAGGAGCTGCGAAACACGGCCCTCGATGGCACAGATACAACCCAGCAGCTGACGTGGGGGCAATCATCTGCCAGTGGACCACAGCGGGTCCAACGAAACCAAAGCCTGGGTGACAAGTGAGAAGAAGGGGGAAGCAGCCCGCAGGCCACCACAGCCACATGTAGGGCCAAACATAGACCCCTAGTATCTGGGGTAGGTATTGGTGACTAGGCCGGGGGGGAAGCCGGGGAAAAGAGGCATCTGGGCCCCTCAGAGTGTACCAGCGATTTTTCATTTGTATTTTATGTTTCCCACAGTTGGAGGGGTTGAAGAGATAAGGCTCGTGGAGCCTGATCGTTGTTGGAGCCTCAAAGTGGTTGGTGGCCTCAGGTAAAAGAAGACGGCTTTGGGGCACAGGTAGGATATTACGGGCTGTTTTCACATAGGCCAAGAACGTACTCAGAGGCTCAATAGTCGGGGATCTGGCCAGAAGGACATCTGTGACTCGTCACGGCTGGGTGTAAGGGCAAGGTAGAGGGGAGGTAGAGCCTCGCAGAAGACTGCCAGACAGATGTGCCACAGTCAAGAGACTCCCAGTGGTCAGACCCTCCACTGAAGTAAGATTCAAAGTCGTGGCAGGCAAGATTGGGGAAGACTACACCGGAGGTAAAACCCTACTCGACAGAAAGACCTCGGACGGACAGGCAAACACCACCAAACATCCAGGCCAGAGCAGCATGTGACCAGATGTTCGAGGCCAGATGGGCACACACCCCAATAACCCCCCAATCCCCTCAAGATCCTTCACAAACCCCATCCCATCCATCTCTCCCCCAACCCCAACTTACCATAGATCAGTGATAATTTTTAACCCAACCTAACCTTCCAAACTTCAAGTTGTAATATCTGTACAAAGTCATATTTAAGTATTTCACTGGATCAAGGGCTAAGTTTGGTCTGAGAGAGAAAATAACAAAAGTGTTCTCTCTCTTACTGGGTTCTCAGCTGTCTTGTCCCATATATAATGCCTGCATTTTTAGATTACAGGATTTTTGTTCAGTGAAATAATTTACTGTAAATATTACATGCCTGCATTGAAAAAAATGAGATATCTCTATTCTCCATTGCTAGAAAAAGTGACAAAATACTGCCAAAAGTTTAGTGCCTCCCATTAATGACCAGACAGCTTGGTCAATATAAAAAGTACAAACAAAACTTTATCAACACCTGGGTTAGAGAGGCAATTAACTATCTGCATAATGATGAAAAGCATCACTCAGAGCTGAAATAAAGAACGAATGCCTACAAATGGAGGGAAGCAGCCATCATGTAAGTAAGCAGCTATTTTCAAGATCTTTATTTTAAATTTTCCTTAACTTCTATAATTCTCCATTAAAATCTATGAAATATGGTTTTCTTCCTTATACAACACAAAAACCATGTGGTTGATCTTTATGTCCCCTACAGGAAAATTATGATAAATGATGCTATATGTAATATTTAACTCTAGTAATTTTTAGAAGGCAACATATTTCCTGTACTTTATTTGATGCACATGAGCAGAATTAACAGCAAATATAAAAGGTGTACCATGCCAATTTGAGACTAGATAAGAGAAAAACCACTGTCGTTCTTGCACAACGTGAAAATAAAGCATGCACTTTTCACCATGCAAGTTAAAAGCTTATTGAGTCAGGAGGAATGACTAGAATCAATTATTGTTCTGTCTCACTGACTGAAGAGATCAACAACAGTCTACAGTATAGCTGAATATAGGCACTTTCATTCCCCCTCTGATCCTTAACATGCTCAGCTTCAGCATTCATTTTCTTTGATGAATGAGAAAATAATTTAAATGTGAATAACGGTGCTATAAGTCATAGACCTCAAATTTCAAAATCAGGCAATCTATCTAAGTACTTTATCATGTTACAGTTCATGAATTAAATAGAACACCACACGTTTCAATGCTATCTCATTTTATAGCATCAACAACTTTACTTTGTTCCTAAGAAGCACAAGTTTCACTTCGACCGTTAACCCTTCCCTCTTCATAGCTTACAAAGGTGACACATACCGATTTTCTCCTACTTTCCCCCATAATGTGACTATTATAGGCCAAAACTAGAGTTTTGTGTATGCCTTAACTATATTTTTATCATGTCCAGATTTAAGTTCTAAAAGATCACAATTCCATCCAGGATTCAGAATGAATGAGGTTTTTTTCCCTGTCTCTGAAGCAACTAACTCCATAAGTAATAAACAAACTGATTTATGAATGAAAAATTGGAGTTTTATATAGCTTTATTTTACCCTATGATGAATTAGGCACTGAGAAAAGTGAATCAACTTAAAAAATATTAGTTAAAGGATAAAAGTAGCTCTCAATGAATACAGTTTTGGTAATTTTTGTTAGTCCTTCCTAATAGATGAAAAACTGCAACAGGTACGCATATCTCAATCTTGAGAAATAAAGTTGCAAATTTCCTGGATTAAGTTCCTAGATGAAATAACAGGGGCTAGGGCCAGAAATTACACATAAACCTATATAAGTGATTGGAAATCGGTTCAAATCTAAAACACAACAGAAGTTCAGGGCACATAAACCACTTTCCAAATGGCCAGAACTAGTTTAATATAAACATGGATGAATGTAGTATCAGATTTACCTAATTTAGGATAAATCAGTTTATTGAACTTCTGTTCCAGTTCTCCTCCAGATTCAAGTTAACTCACAGCCCCCAGCATTCCAAGATGCTTTGCCCTTGCCCTCACCCTCACAGGGTGGGCAGGCTAGACTTGTCCCAAGCTGTCTGTCCCAGCCAAACAGGGAAGCATAGTCTAGTACCCCCCAGCTTCTGGCCTGGGCCATTACAGGCATGTGGCTGCATTTCCAGAATCAAAAGTGAATGTCTGTTCACCTACTCATCATTCAATCTACGCAGCTTAGACTAACCTGTAAAGATTTAATCAATTCAGCCTTGGGCTTTTTGACTGGCTGTACTTTTAAGGTTCAGCCCTGTAACAATTTTAAGAAGCTGAATGCTTATGTTTTTTAAGTAGCCCCATGGATCATAGGCTTTACTTCACTGAAGTAAAGCCTAATCTGTGGGTTCAAAGAACACACCCCTGACTAGTTAAGTTACCTTCAATAACTCTGATTCTCCAGATAAAAAATTTCAGAAACACCTTGAAACAGCCAACTAACCAGGGGGGTGGGACGTCTTGTAGATTACATATATATTGACTTGAGTCTTACTCTTGTCGGAAATGGTCTAGAAAACCTATGAAATGAAATAGCTTTCAAAAAAGAAAAGTAGAGAACCACATGAAAGCCTCCTTGGTAGCACAGGAACAAAAAAGTGAGAATACTCTAATCAAGTGTCACAGTTCCAGAATAACTGAATTGAAACAGAATTACACTGAACCCTTTGCATTAGGTAATGGTCCACTAAAACACAAGCTCTGCTAACCAGCAAAAAAATAATGCCAATATGTTTCTTTTATAATAATCAAAGTTCCTTGGACTCAGTTTAGTGCTGCAGTTTTACCATTTTGTGCTGTATAACAGGGCTGTACAACTGGTGGCACATGAGGGGCTACCATGCAACCCAGGCTCCCATCCAGTCACTACTTCCTTTCTCCAGCTTCTGGTTCTTGCCCCCACTCCTGGGGATAGTGGAAGGGCACTGTGCACATGGGAGAAGCAGGCTGCCCACAGAACCATAGAGGTGTCAGGTTGCCTGTGCTGCATCCATGGCCAGAAAAGAGGTGAACCTACACATTGGCTGGAGGAGATGGGAAACTTATACTGCACAAGCAGCAGATCATGGGAGGACAGTCAGGCTGTTTGCACTGCTCGCACAGCTAAAGGATGCAAGGGGAGGGCCAGGCAGTGGGGAGGACCTCATGGTCTGTGACCCATGTGGTGTGCAGCCCCCTGCCATCCAGAAGTTGGATAGCCCTGCTTTACAATCTAAACTGCATTTGCCCAAACAGCAGAAAGGTGGTTTTTTGGAGGCCTTTTGCTTATATCCTGTTCCAATTCTGCGTGCACACGAGGCCATTTTCCTGGGCAGTGTAGATCTAGCAGCAGCAGGCAGCTTCCCTGCATGGCCCCCCTGTGCACTGCCACTCCAGATCACACACACTGTGGTCCGGAGGGCCCATGAAAGGACAGCAAGGCCAGGAGTGCAGCATGTGAGACCTGGAGCAGCAGCGTACAGAGGGACCATGCAGGGAAGCTACCTGCTGCTGCAAGCTCCGCGCTGCCCAGGTCACACTTCCCTGTGCACATTGGAGCAGCATGGGCAGAACGCAGGGTTGTGCCCCTCGCTGCTGCCCCTGCCTGCAGCGGAAGTGTGGCCAGGGCAGCAGGGAGCTTGGAGCAGGCAGCTTTCTGTGCTCCCTGCTATGCCCTGCCGCACTGGGTTCCAACGCTGCTCTGCAGAAGCAGTGGCGAGGGCAGCACAGCAGGGAGCATTGCTGGTATCTGCTGCCTCCCCAGAGCCCAGAGGCAGCTGGGGCCAGGGCCAAGGCCGGGGCTGAGGCCGGGGCCAGGGCAGAGAGGCAGCACATGTTTGCAACTGGCCCAGGTTCTGCGTAGC
Organism: Crocodylus siamensis; assembly: GCF_052110815.1. NCBI lineage: Eukaryota > Metazoa > Chordata > Crocodylia > Crocodylidae > Crocodylus > Crocodylus siamensis. The sequence continues at coordinate 216,735,805 of NC_143397.1, forward strand.
TGCTGATAGCCACTGAGCCCAAGTTGGGGGGCAGGGGTTTTGGGTGGGGGGCATGAGCAAAGCTGGGGAACAGGGGCTTTGGGTGGGGGGCAAGGGGCACAAGCAGGACATCCTGCCATGTAGCCCCTGCCCTTGTTTTGTTTTCTGGCATGCTGACACTCTGGCACCTTCCAAGGTAGGCATTGTGGGTTTTTTGGGCCAAAAAATGTTGCCTACCCCGGTCTAGATATTGTTAAAACTGTAAATTCAGTTTGCATTGCTACCTTGAACTGTGGACACATTGCACCACTGATAACTCTCCTGGTTTCCAATATGTCAAAAAGCAGAGGTGGCCATGTAGTTTATGGCTCAGTAGAAGTAAGAAGTAGAAGAAAGGAACATTCCCTGCTTCAGAGAGCTTACCATTTAACTAGGAAATCAGACACAGGGTGGGGGAAAGGCAAAGAACCACAGTGAGCAATGTGAGAGATGAAAATATCATGTTTGTTCATGATTTTCTATAAAGAGCACATTAAATCAGTAGCTATAGGGATGTGAGGATCTATACAGAAGTCATAGCCTGAAATAAAATGGTGGGTGAAAATCCACTCCATTCACTCTAATTTCCTGAGTGCCTGTCTCTAAGCATTACGAGTTAGCACATGCCTTTGGCTGAAGTCAAAAGAGAACATGTGCTTCAACATTGCCATAAGGTTTTATGAGAGGGGGAAAATATACTGCCTGAAATAGAGCCTTGTAGTCTCTGCATAAAACAAAGAACACTAGGGCATTCACTAAAAGAAGTTAAGGCCAGGCTGCATAAGAGCAAATAAACAAGCATATGAAATATGGGACTGACATCAGAAATCTCTCCAGGGCTACTGTCTCTCTAGTAATATTATTCTCTTCAACCACCATTGTGCCCTATTCCTATTACCTTTAAGCAAACTTGAAAAGTATAACGAAAGCAGGATCAATTTTACATGGGAGTTTAATTACAACTGCTTTCATTTTGTGTGTGTGTAATATTCTCCCCCACTCTACACACAGACTTTTGCTTTGCTTGTACCCTATTGATGGTCTTTTGTATAGGCCAAGTTAATGAAAATATGGATTAACATGCAATGATAGGCATCTCTAACACAAACTTATGTCAGCATAGGAAAACAGTAAAAGTGCTATAGCTAAAAAAGGAAAAGCCACGGACAATACTTCATCACAAATAAAACAGAAAAGGGAACATGCCAGCAACTGTCTTCCCAGGAAGTATTATATTAACTTCCAGGTCTTGGTCCTGACTTCCAGCGTGCTACATGGGCTGAGCCCCTTGTATTGCAAAGACTGCTTTATATTCTGCCATTTCAACAGGATGCAAAATAAGTCAGGTTAGAGTCAAACAGTGACAGTTTGCCAGGGAGAATCCTGGCATACGAGAGTAATAGAGGAGCATAGAGGAGTTCTGTTTTGCGATGTGGAGTAAAAATTCAGAAGGAAAAATCCAGGTGTCAATGAGACACTCAGAGATATAAATAGCATTGGAATAGGAAAAGTTAGGAATGAAGAAGTAGACTGGTGAATCACAACCATGTAGCAGTGGCTGCCAAATATATGCAATGGTGTAAGGGGAAGCAGAGACAAAGAACCCAGGGCAAAGCACTGTGACAAATCAACGAAGAATGGAAAAAACAAGTGGGAGGAAAAGTCACTGATGAGATACTAAGAATATGGTTGAAGTGCTAGGACAAAAGTCACCATCTGCAAGGCTCTGGAAGAATCCTGAAGTAAAGCAATGAGCTTACTGGTACAAGCAGGTCAATTCACAGAATCTTTTATAAGCTCCCTCTATTTTATTATAGTGGAAGCGAAGCGCCAGAGCTTTCAACAAGACTGGTAGGTTTGCTGAAAACTCTGGATTCAATGAACTCTTTTCTCATACTGTTCCTTATCCATGAAAATGCCTTGGGAAAATGGGGCAATTTCTATACAGTCCTTCTATGGTCAAGACAGAATTTAACACAGCCTATACAATATACATTTTCTGTGTACAGTAAATGGCAGAATGCAAGTGCTTTGCATTCTTCACTCCATTATTCTGCTCTGCATATATGGCTATGTTTTAGTATTGTACCCATATTTAGATCATAATTTACATGGGCATATATAAACACACATAAAGACAAGCAGGCTCCCTTTACATGCAGAACTGGAAAAATCTGTCCAGAAGATTTGCTTTGTAAATCATTCCAGACCTATTAAAGCCATAAGAGATATTAGCAAGTGCACTGGGCCCTTTTGTTTTAAGGTATTGCACTCCATTACTTTAACAGAGGTTACTAATATTATGTAACCCTAATGGGAAACTTTAAAAAATACTCCCAACATAAAATAAAGTTTTGTCTTTATAACAGTTCTAGGTATGCCTCTTCTTTCCTGACCAGTTGGTTTGATGTATTGTTTACTCAATCAGACAGAGCTTTTAGACACTGCCTTATCTTTCTCAGTAAAGGTGATAAAATACATTAAGTACAATAGCCTGAGAGTGTACTTTGTATTTTTTCTCTTCCAAATTACAGAAAGATTCATTTATAATGAATAATTTATAATGTTATAATGTTGCAGCTGAACAGCCTATGCAAAACAATAACCAAACTCCTTATATCACGGGTAGGCAAAATATGGCCGACCAGGCAATTTCATTTGGCCTGTGAGCACCCACCAATTAACCGTACCACACCCAGCTCACATGCTTTGCTCCCACCCTCCTGGCCAGAAGGGCCCAGCCATTATGCAGCTTCCAAGCAGGGCTGCTTCTGCTGCCACTGCTGCAGCTGCCAGGGGACCTGCTCAGCTTTTCTGGTATCTAGCAGCTCCCCCTCACCTCGCCAGGGAATTGGCTAAGGCCACATGCTCCTGGTGCATGGCTGTCATGGGAGACTTCAACTACCAGACATCTCGCAGGAAGAGTGCTCGACCAATCCAAGCAGTCGAAAAGCTTTCTCTCGTGCGTGGATGAGCTCTATCTGACACAAGAAGTTGAGGGGCTGACAAGAGGTAAAGCGCTGCTCGACCTGGTTCTGGCAACCGGGGATGATTTAATCAGCGACCTAATGATCAAAGGGAAGCTGGGTGACGGTGACCATGAGCTGATCACCTTCACCATCCGCTGTAAAGCTGGCAAATCAGTCAGCAATACAGAAGTCCTCGACTTCAGGAAAGCTCAGGAGGCTTGTCAGGGAGGCCCTAGAGGGCCACAACCCAAAGGGGAGGGGAGTTCAGGACAAGTGGTGCTCCTCAAGGAAGCAATCCTGGATGCGCAAGCAAAGTCTATCCCATCTTGAAGGAAAGGCAGCAAAAGGGCACAGCAGCCCCTTGGCTCTCCAGGGAACTACTGGACCTCCTGCATCTAAAAAGACAGACCTACAAAGGATGGAGGACTGGATTCACCTCCAAGGAGGAATACACTGCACTGGTCCAGACCTGTAGGGAGCGAACCAGGGAAGTCAAGGCTGTGACTACTAGCTACAAGTATCAAGGACAATAAAAAGTCCTTTTTAGACATGTGGGGAGCCAGAGAAAAAGCAAAGGCAACACTGGACCCCTGCTAAACCAGATGGAACAACTGACAATGACGCCCAGGAAAAAGCCAACTTGCTAAACGGGTACTTTGTATCAGTCTTTCACCAGTCCTGTGGGATGCCCCTGCCCATTATGAGACAGGGAGGCCTGGGTGAAGGAGAGCCTTATCCTCCATCAATGCATGAAGGATCACCTTGAGAGGCTGGACACCTTCAAATCAGCCGGCCCTGACAGTTTACACCCCAGGGTGCTCAAGGGGCGAGCATCATAGCTCAGCCCCTGGCACAGATCTTTGAGAACTGGTGCTCTGGTGAAGTGTCCGATGATTGGAAGAAGGCCAATGTGGTGTATATCTTGAAGAAAGGGAGGAAGGTGGATCTGGCAAACTATAGGCCCATCAGCCTGAGCTCTATCCCAGGGAAGGTCTTAGAAAAGATTATCAAAGAGGCCATTCTTAACAGGCTGGCCAATGGCAACATCCTGAGAGATAGCCAGCACAGGTTTGTTGTGGGTAGGTCTTGCTTGACCAATCTCCTTTCCTTCTACGGCCAGGTGACCTATCACCTGGACAAGGCAGAAGAGATTGATGTTGTATACCTTGACTTTAAAAAAAGCCTTTGATATGGTATCCCATGATCACCTCTTAGTAAAACTGGCTAACTGCAGCTTCAGCCACACCACGATCCACTGGCTGGGGAATTGGCTCCGTTCTCAGACCCAGAGGGTGGTGGTTGATGGAAGTCAATCGTCATGGTGCCCTGTAACCAGTGAGGTCCCCCAAGGCTCTGTCCTTGGACCTATACTATTTAACTATATCATTAATGATGCGGACATTGGTATCAGAAGTGGACTGGCCAAGTTTGCCAATATCACCAAACTCTGGGGTAAAGCGTCCACACCTACGGACAGGAGGGTGATCCAGGCTGACCTTGACAGGCTCAGGAAATGGGCGAACGAGAACCTGATGGTGTTTAAACACTGAAAAATGCAAGGTTCTCCACCTTGGGAGGAAACACCTGCAGCATCCTTATAGGCTTGGCAGTGGTACGCTGGCTAGCACTACAGATGAAAGGTATTTGGGGGTCATGACTGACCACAAGATAAACATAAGCCTGCAATGTGATACTGCTGCTAGTAAAGCAAGCAAAACACTGGCTTGCATCCACAGATGCTTCTCAAGTAAATCCCAAGACATCATTTTCCCATTGTTCTCAGCCTTGGTGAGGCCGCAGCTAGAGTACTGCATCCAGTTTTGGGCTCCACAATTCAAAACGGAACTGGAGAAGTTTGAGAAGGTACAGAGTAGAGCCACACACATGATTGGCGGTCAGGAGAGCAGACCTTATGAAAAGAGGCTGAGAGCCATGGGACTCTTCAGCCTGGAAAAGCGCAGGCTCAGGGTTGCCCTGGTGGCCACCTACAAGTTTATCAGAGCTGCTTACCAGGATCTGGGAGAAAGTCTGTTCACCAGAGTGCTTCAAGGGATGACAAGGTCGAATGGTCACAAACTCCTCCATGACTGTTTCAGGCTGGACATAAGGAAGAACTTCTTTAGTGTCCGAGCCCCCAAGGTTTGGAATAGATTGCCGTCAGAGGTGGTTCAAGCACCTGCTCTGAACACCTTCAAAAGACATCTGGATGTTTATCTTGCTGGGCTCCTATGACCCCCGCTGACTTCCTATCCATGGGGCAGAGGGCTGGACTCGATGATCTTCTGAGGTCCCTTCCAGCCCTAATGTCTATGAAATCTATGATCTCCTTGCTGCAACGCTTGCTCTGGGCAGTAGGTAGGTGAACTGGCAGGGACAGGGAGGAAGCTGCAGCTGGGCAGGACAGGAGGCATGGGGCCTGTGCCCAGGGAAGCAATAAGAACATGTTGCTCAGGTGAGCAGGGTGTGGGTGCCAGAGAAGGTAAAGGCATGTGGGGGCCCCCCACATATGCCCTGCCATGGCGCAGAGACCTGCTGCCCGGCGCAGGTGCTGCAGCAAGGAGCAAGGAGATAAGGGGAAGCCGGCTCCATTATGCAGGGAGCCAGAAGGCAGCCCCATTGTGTGGGGCTTCCTCCAGAGGCATGCAAGTGCCAGAAAAAGTGCTGCAAGGAGCCCTGTGTGATAGAGGCGGGCTAGCCTGGCTCCACTCCTTGCTGTCACGTGCATCTCTGGCCGGAACTGCACACTGCCAGGCGGTAGCATCTGTGCAGGCCACAAGCACCCCAAGGGACCACCGCCTGCTGCTGTTATTCTCTGATATTCACCCTAAATTCTGAGAGGACTTTCCCCCACTATTTGCATAAGTGCTACAGATTCTTGGTTCTCCTTTCATCCCATCCACTCCAACCCATGCAAGATTTCAGCTGACCACCTCCTAACCACTCCTTACTTTCGATGCTCTTCTGGAAAGGTCTTCTCCACCCTTTCACCTACTTCCTATCTCATTCTATTTCCCTATCCAGCAAACTCTTCCTATTCTCCACATCATTCCAAGTGCAATCCCTAGCCAAAAACACCCCCCTCTACAACGCAGATCCTTAGTAGGCATAAATCAGCATAGCTGAATACTCAGTCAATATGCACATTATTCTGTTAGCTTCAATGGATATCAGCCAGTTAATACCAGTTGATGATCTGGCCTACAGTTTCTTGTAACAAAAATAAACAAACATATTAACAAAAGTTTACAAAAAACCCAAAACCCAATAATTTGGGTTGGGCTAAAGCATATGTCCTCCCAAAGCATCCAGTTTTGATTTAAAAGATTCACCATTTCCAACACCAGTTCGTTCCAGTGGATAGTTACCCTTGTTGCTGAGAAATTCTGTAAATTTTCAGTTTCCATTTATCTGGTTTCAGCTTTCAGCCATTGATTCTTGTTATGCCTTTCTCTGCTACACTAAAAGAGCACCTAGTATCCAGTATTTTCTTTTGTGAGATAGTACAATTCAATCTTCTTTCTCATAATCTAAATCAGTGGTTCTTAACCTCATTAAGCTCAAGACATCCCTTGGAAAATGCCAGTTCTTAACTTTGACTTTTTTTTTTAATGAAAATAATAGAACAATTCTTCTGCTGCAAAGAACTCACAAAGAACATAACAGGACAGAAAACTTTTCATACTATGAATTCCTAACAGTGCTAACATTGTATGGAACCCACAAGTCCCTTAAAAGAGTCCAGGGCACCTCAGGGCACATGACATCCTGGTTGAACAGTGGCATAACTAGGGTGGGATAATCGAGACAACTTCCCCAGTTGACTTGAGGCAAGGAGAAAAAAATAGCATATGCCAGTAGCATGGCAGCAACCAGAAGCTGTCACTGCCCCGTGCCCCAGGTGCCTAGCTGCGTCACTATATTGTTGTAGTTAAGAATTGCTGATTTTTTACAGGTGGAGCTCTTTAATTGTCTGTTAGGCATTTTCTCCAGTCCTTGAATAATTCTTGTGGCTCTTTTCTGCACCTTCCCAATTTTTAAACTCCCTATATAAAATGTAGGCACAAGAACTGTATGCAATATTCCAAAAACATTACTCTCACTAATGCTACATATAGAGGCAAAATCACATCCTGGCCTCTTTACTATTGCATTAGGGCTTTGTCACAGCATCACACTGGGAGCTCACAGTGCGTTGCTTGTGTATTACAACCAGTGATCCGCTCTGCCTCAGCAGCCTCCACCTCCCATGGGTGGCAGCCAGGGCTTGGGTACTGCCACAGGGAACAGGAGGCTGTGGACCCGGCCCCTGGCCTCATAGTCCTGGCAGCTGGAAGCCCCTTCTAGCAGAGCTGGGGGAAGCAGGGAGCTGTGGGTGGAGAGTGAGGGGCACCAGCAGGGCTGATACATACCTACCTACCTAGCTATCTATCTATACAGATAGACAGAGAGGTGTTTCATTTTAATTACAGAAAAACATGGATTTGATTGGGTTTAAAAATCAGAGAAATTGTGGTTTTTATCAGAGGGTTTGTGATTTTTAAACAAAAAAACCCAGGATCCCTGATTATGACCCATAATGTACTTTCAGTCACAGTTCTTCAGGATATAGTCCCACACTTTGTAGATGTTTCCTGCATTCCTTGTTTTAGATATATATTTTGGCATTTGGATGTATTAAAGCACATTTTTAATGAACAGGAACACTTTACCAAGCATTCCAGACTGCTCCATGTGACTCTCCTGTCTTCAGTATGATATACCATTCCACCAGTTTTTGTATCATTCACAAATTTCATGCATTTTATATTATATCTGATGAAAATAGTAAGACAAAAAAGTCATACCTTGTACCAAACCCTGCAGAACCAATCCAAGAATACTCTCATTTGTTGTGATTCACCATTGAATCAACTACTTTTTTAATCTGTCAATTCCCTTAATCCACTTCATGCATTCTCTGTTGATTTTGAATAGTGTTAATTATTTAATCAGAATGTCATGTGGCACAAAGTCAAGTGCCTAACAAAAGTTTACATATTAGAGACATGCGAATACACCAGACTCTGGGATAGTTTCCTAGTTTGTAAATATTCCATGTATTCTTTATTCTATATGTATCATTTGGCATTTGGATATATTATAGCAGATTATGACTGAATAGACAAACTTTACCAATTTGCTCTATTTTTCAGTGGCTAAGCCAAAAAAAAAAGGATCTCGTCCATCTTCTTCTTTTCAATAAAGGCATAAGCAAATGAAAACAGATATTATCCTGGGAAACGTTGACCAACTTAACTTCTGGTAGCACAACCAGGCCTTCCTGGCAGACATTACAATTAAGACATGATTACCCTGTTATTCATATCATAAAATAGTAACTGTGCCACACATTCAAGGAATTAATGGCACAATAAAATAGAAAACCAGTTACAAAAGTAACATTTTTGTAGCCCATTTCTATTACACCTTGAATTGAACGTGCAGCAGTTTAACCAGAGCTGACTCAAGACTCTGGTACAGTCCTGGAGTTGGGACCAACAATCTGATAATTCTCAGTCCCAGCACCAGGACCACATGGGAGTCTGGAACTGGCTGCGGGGTGGTCTCTGTCTCAGGATTGTGTAGGATTCTGGGATCGGCTCTGGTGCGATCCTATAGCTAGAACACACAATCACCTTACTGTTGTTATTAGCCCTGGGACCACATGGATGTCTTGAAGCATCTAGGACCAGGGCTAGGATCCCAAATTAACTGATTGTCGGTCCCAGCCTGGGACTGCAGGAATCTGCAACTGGCTCTAGTGTAGTACCAGGGTTGGGACTCACAACCAGGTGTTTGTTAGTCCCAGCCCAAGGATCACACCAGGCCTGGAACAGGCTTTGGTGTGGTCCTGGGACTGGCATTGACAACCACTGATTGTCTCAGCCCCAAGACTGGACCAGTGTCTTGAACCAGTCTGCATCCAGTTCTGTGCGCCCCACTTCAGGAGGGATGTGGACAACACTGAAAGGGTCCAGAGGTGGGCCACCCGCATGATCCGGGGACAACAGGGCAGACCCTACAATGAAAGACTGCGGGATCTAAACCTGTTCAGCTTTCACAAGAGAAGGCTGAGGGGGGACCTGGTGACTGCCTATAAACTCACTAGGGGGGACCAGAAGGGTTTGGGAGAGACACTGTTTTCCCTAGCGCCCCCTGGCATAACAAGGAATAATGGACACAAATTATTGGAGAGTAGGTTTAGATTAGACATCCGCAAGAACGACTTAACAGTTAGGGCGGCTAGGAGCTGGAACCAACTTCCAAGGGAAGTGGTGCTAGCTCCTACCCTGGGGGTCTTTAAGAAGAGGTTTGATGCCTACCTGGATGGACTCATTTGAGTCCAGTTTTTTCTCCCACCCAGGCTGGGGGTCGAACTGGAAGATCTACAAGGTCCCTTCCGACCCTACTTCTGTGAACCATCATCCCCAGCACAGTCCCAGGGTTGGTGCTAGTTGTCAGTACAAACCCCAGGACCATGTTAGAGTCTGGAACCAGCTCTGGAGTGTTCCCAGAGATGGTGCCAGAACTTGAACGACCCCAATAAAGTCCCAGCCCTGGGACTGGTTCAGGTTCAAGCAAGTTTTGAGCACCCAGCTTTCAACCTGCTGGTATAGGCGGAGCTCAGGATTCCAGGCTCCCCCTGCACTGGACAAGTAGTTATGGCTACACTGGGATCTAATCCCTGATCCCAAAATCACACATCCTGCCATACATGGGAGTGCCATGGTAGGAAGTGCAATTGTTAGGATCAGATCCCATCCTATGTCAGGTGCCATTTATAGCAAATAGCACATCCTGAGGACAAAACTCTGAAATTTTCTGCCTCCTCAGATCTGACCAGCTTTTCCATTATAACAAAACAGACTGAAATAACTCCATATTGAATTGTTTAACCTGTAAAAAAAAGTGCTTTATTCTTTTGGGAGCAAAGTGCTATATTGACTTCAATGGTCCTTTACCAGGATGAATTTGACTTATTGACCAAAAGTAAAAAAAAATCAGTGGCAATTTCATTTAATCTTTTTGCCTGGTATTCATTAAGTCTAAAAACAGCACCCTTTACAGGTGACAACAAACTAATCTATATGCATGACAATGGCTTTCTGGTGTGCAATCATAGAGAAGCAGGGCTGGAACAGATTTCCAGAGGTCAATTAGTCCAACCTGGGGCAGGTTCTCCCCTATCCAAACCATCCTATACAATTCATAATGTAAACTCCACCTAAGACCACCATCAACCCTAACACAACACAGACCCAACACCCTAATCTGCCACAGGTAAAGAAGGGGAACCATGGAGGCCAATGTCCTCCTTCTATGAAACGTTGTCAATATATGCTCAAGAGATCTTGGGTAGAGGGCAACACCCCCTGCTACACAACAAGGCAACCTCCCCCCTAATCTATATCAAATTGACCATGGGATAAAATTACTTCCTGACTCCAGATACACCAATTAGTCTGACCCTGAATGGAGGGGCACGACCCTTTAGCCAGGAACCTCCGGCTTTGGTCTCAGCAGGATCACTGGCACACTCCAGTCAAAGTCCCCAGCCTGGACTAAAGCCAACACCTAATGCTTCTGAGGGAGGCTTAAAAATAGCCTGACACATAGCAGAAAGTAGGGGCAGGGGCAATCAGCAAAGCACAAAAGTTTCTACAATGGAAATACCCATGGTAGAACACAGGCATAGTTACACCTAGATCACTCCTGCTCAGTGGCCATCCAACTTCTTCTGGAATACCTCAAGCCCGTAACTTCCTTAGACAGTCTATTCCACTGCCTCAGGAGTCTAACAGTGAAGATGTTTTTCCTGACATGTAATCTAAACTTACTTTGCTTCAGATTCAAGCCACTGGTCCATGTACTCCTCTCTGAAGCAAGGAAGTTTACCTCAAGGATCTCCCCCACCCACTACTATTCTCTATATTCATCTAGCACTAATATCTGTCTCGACTCTTTTCTTAAACTTGTCATTTTGTGCAAGTGCCTTCTCTACTGTAACTTCTGCCATCTGGAAATGTCTTTTCCTATCTATTCAATTCAGTGGTCCTTCATCTATTTTCTAATCTCATTTTATCACATCTTCTCTCTTCTGACTATGCCTTCTTATTCCTCTTTATCTCTGTTATTGGACTTATATTAATTCATTCATTAATTCATTCCATAGCTGCCTTCTGCTTTAGATTGCAAGCACACCGGAGAAGGGATCATTGTGTTGTACATTTCGAATCACGGTTTTGACACTCAAGCAAACAATAATTTATTCATGCATTTTATATTTTCATACATTGTTTTGAATGTAGCTCTGCAAAGTTCTGGGATACAATACACTATACAATATAAAGCTATAGTATTTAACCGCCTTCAGTACATGGGTAGATAAGTGAACTCAAACATAAAATAAAACTAATGCCAATTGCTAGTCCAAAGCTTAAGGAAATGTGGTAGAAATGAAAAACAAAGAAATTAACATCCTCCATTTTAAGAGTGCCTGGAGTAAATGTTTAGGCAATCCCCTGAATTCTAGTGTAGGAATACGTGCAGCTAGTGAAACAAAAGCACCTGGGATGCCATGACATTTTCTCATGACCCCAAATATAATTCAAATAAAAAGAGTAAAAACGTATTTATAATCATAGGCAGTTTGCAGATAATTTTAGGCTGCATTCATGTAAGTCCTTCCTAGGAAAACACACGCTAGGGCTTTTTCTTCTTTCAGCTTGTGCCACAGACCACCTACGTTTGTCATCACATGAAACAAAGTTCCTTTCTAAATGGCAAATTACACTTAATTTCTTTCCTGGAATGCTCCTGCCTCATTGTCAGCATTTGGGGGTGGGGAGGGGATGAAGGAAGCACTCATTCACGTGTAAAAAAATATTCCAATACCAAAATTGCTTATTAAAGAGCAATAACATGAACTGTGGTTTTTTATCTCCTCTACCAATAACACAATGATGTTTACATAGTTTGTGCATAATATTGCAATGACATACGAGATCATCAGCATGGGGACTGAAAACAGTTTCACTGTGCCTGTGATTGATAAACTATAGAAGTATTAAAACATTAAAAATGTTAATCGTTGCAATAATCTCCTGAAAAGTTTTTATATTAATTTAAACCATAAATCATTTTAATATTTAATCATTGCAGACTTAATTTGAAATGAGGATAGCCATAGCTTTGAAAAGCATATCATTTTTAATTTTAAAAAACGATCAGCTTGCATATACTCTGTAATTGCTTTCCCCCCACTTCAGTAAAGAGTGAACCTTTAGGTAAATGAAAAAGTATTTACAGAAGAATACCCAAAAATTTCAGACCATTAACATTTCAGACCATGGTTGTGCCAGAAGATAAACATTTCTAGAGTTTCACTGTAGAAACCAGGTGCAACCATAAAATAACTACATTAATATGGGGAGTTATGCCAGGGTGAGTGGGATCTACAACTTTCCTGCCAACAATTACCCTCCACTTCCTACTTCATATCCAGAAACCATTAACGTTCCCTTTTTTTATATGGCCCATAATGATAATATTTTATTTGAGGCATAATGGGATATACGTGTTGTCCACCACAGTCACCATCATAATCATCCTTTTAACTTCTTTCCAAAATATTTACCAGCTTAACTTTAAGAATAGTTTAGAAAGGCATTCTGGTGGCCAAATTCACAAACTGGCACTTGAGATGCTACCATGAAATCAAAAGGTCATAAATAGTAGTGCTATGAATCATGAAAATGTTGAAAAATATATATCTAGTTTTAGGCAGACAAGGATAACAATGTATATATCCAGTTAAAAATTTACTTCCAACACAGGAGGTAATGCAACTTCTAGTGGCATTCTCAATTTTAAGCTAAAAACAATCTCTCTGAATCCACTTGACTTTCAAAATGTAAGCCTTTTAAATGTAATTGCAGTATCCTTTAAAAAGAATTATGTTTTTGAAGTTTTTTGTTTGTAGCAGGAAAAAAATTAACTGTGTGCCAGTACTTTGACATTTAATTTCGTGTTGTTCTATTTCCGTTGAACACACTCAGGCCAATAAATTCAAATGAAAAAGAAAAGGACTTGCTATTTTGCAAGTAACGAAATAAAACCAGTGAATGTTCATTTCCTCCAAATGTAAAATAATTTGCACCAGTATAAGTCACCACTATCAGCCTTTTTTATCCAATTCTGCTGTGATCAGATTTTAAAGTACTGACCTGGGGGATGTTCTGTCTCTGTAGGCAGAAGACATGTCCTAGAGGGGTGAATTCTGACTGAAGATCAGAACTAACTGCTCCAAGAAAAGTTTGCTTCTCAAACCACCAAGTGAGCCTTCCATGTGTCTTTGACTGAGGGGCAAAGCCATTCAGCTAAAGAAAACGTGTCAAACCATCCTATTTAAGAAAGACAGTTTTCTCCCCACAGTAGTCACTTCTGCACTCCTTGAACAACCGTATTAAGGGCCCTATTACACACAACCAGCATACTTTCAAGCATTAACTTTATAGCTGGCTAGCGCTTTTTATGGTTGCAGTCATTTTTATCATGTGATGATTACTTTGCACATGTGAGCGGTCTAAATGTATTGGGTGGTTCACCAGTTAATTGGATAATACACGTAACGTGAAGCAAGGGCCTTGTAAAGATGGTAGTCACTCGCCAACTCGCATCCACAGCAAAGCCTGAACCAGAGGCCAAGGGCCCTGAAAGATGGGTCCATGGACGGTGGACCCGAGCCACGTGTGCCCACACAGAGCCCAGGCCCATGGCATGGCCATCGGCAAGCAGGGCCGCACAGGGTGCCAGCCTGAGGGCGGGCACTTGAGAGCAGTGTGTCTGGGGATGGCAGTGGGGGCGCTGCCACACCAGCAGGTCCGCATCCCACCCATGTATGGACGCAAGCCCTGGAGTGGACGTGGCCAAGCAGCCCCAGCCAATCCAGCGGGAGCTGATACACCACGTGCTGTGCTGCACGAATACGGCGGGCTCGGCCCGCTCTGCCCCCCCGCCCCGAGTCTCACCAAGCCGGACCCGGGAGAGAAGCGAATGGGCACAACTGAGGTGGTTCTGCCCTCAACTAAAATGGCCGCCACGACGCTACCCCGAGCACCCCAGCCGCCCGGTTCTTGAGGGGGCACTCGGGCGAGCTTTAACTTCCCTTCGATTGGCAGCGCTCTCCGGCCAATCGCGAAGCCAGGCGCTGCCCGCCAGCCAATGAGCAGAAGGCAAAGGCGGGAAAAAGGCTGACCCACGGCGCCCCGGCTCCGCACGCAGGGGCCGGCGGCGCGGGGCCAGAGCTGAGCGGGCGCGCGCGCGCGGCCGCTAGGAACGCGCGGTTACCACGGCAACGGCCGGGACGCCTGGGCCTGCCCCTCCCCCCCCACCCAGCGCGTCGGTACCTGTGGGCTGAGCGGCCGAGCTCCGCCTCCTCCCGGCTCGCGCGGCGGGGCGGGGCGGGGCGGACTTCCTGTGCGCGCCCCGCCCTGTCCTCGTTCCGCCCCCTCCCTCCCGCCAGCCTGTTCGACTGTACGCTCGGCCGGACCCGCCGCACTCAAGAGGGTTAAGAGGGGGAGCCGCCCCCGCCGCTGGGCGTCCAGAGCGGAGCGTTTGTGAGTGGTGTCTTCTGCGGGACCCCAGCGGGGCTGGGGAGAGGATGAGACATGAGGAAGACTAGCACCGTGGCCAAAAGCTCACCTGATTCTAAACCCGCCCTGCGGGCGACCCAATGACAAAGATGCCCGGAGGAATTGTTGCCCCGAGTCCCCGCTGCGGTTAGATCGCACCTGCCAAACTAGCTGGGCCGGACGTAGGCTTGCCAACAGTTGATGCAATAATATCTTATCACCCACAGAAATTCTTGCCCCACAAACCCAGATATCAGTGGCACAAACCGGGGATGCTCAACCCAACCTAGCACTTGATCTAATAAAAGATAGCACCCACAGGAGTTCATGCCCCCAAAACCCAAGTAGCTACTGTTTTGTAGTTGGATCACATCTACTAAACGTCAGGTCATAACCAAAACCCAAACACTCAACCCAACCTATGCTTCATTCTTTACCTTTGCAGAGAAGGGAGGCAAAGCCTCCAGGCAAAAGAGCTTTCATTGCAGGTGGAGAGCATATAAAAACAAGGTGGGAAATGGGCTGTAATAAAAGTTGATTGATCAGTGTTGTCTGGATCTCTCATAGCTTTTAAAGGCATTGTGATTACCTAATCTGACCTGTATAATATAAAGCATTGCATTTTCCCTAGTAATTTCTAGGGAAAATTGAATATCTGGCGGTTGTATTTCAACACATCTTTTAGAAAGACTTCCAATCTCGATTTCAAATGTTGGTTCTTTTATTTATTTATCACTGTGGCAATAGCTAGCATTTATATAACTTACTGTTTGTAGTCCTCACACCAACAATAATCAACTTCTTGGAACACAGCTTTTACCTTTTACTCCATGTTCAGAGTGGCTGAGTTATGTCTGCTGCAGACACTATTCTGACAATCTTCATTTCTGTATGTTTAAAATTTCAGCTCCAAAGTGCCACTAATATTTTAATATCCTTGACTTGGAAAGAAAGAACTCTGCGTGCGCAGTTAAACTAAAAATATTTTGTTTGAACAACGGATGGACTGAATGAGAATCAGTTACATCCAATGGATGGCCATGCCATTTAAATACGGTATGTATGTGTGGTTTAAAGATTATTCAAATAAATACATTACACGTGCTTATTTGATTGTATAAGCACCAAAACAAATACTGCAGAAATAAACGTGTATGACAGTCTGAAGTATGGGGGTGCATTACATGCATTTAAATTGTCCAGAAAGATGCTGAGCAGTTTGTCCTTGTCTGAACTTGTACCTAAGTTGCTTTCAGACCTGTTTCAGCTGGAGACACCCATTTTTATTTCCGTACTATGTGTGTGTGTATATCTATATTTGTATGCCCAGCAGCCTCAGAACCTATTGTAATTTACTGTACCTGAGTTATGTCTCTGACAGAAGGAACCCTTCATTATCCATTGAGATTTTTTTCACTGTCAACATTGGTTTTTTTCCTTATGCAGCTCTGAGTCCTTCTCTCAAGGAGCACTTACTTGTTTATCTTGTCCAGGTTTCTCCATCTGTAGAGCAGGCAAATGTCATGGTAAAACATATCTAAATGTGGTTTAATTTTTTTCTCATGGGAAAGGTGGTGTTGGCAGGTCTTATGGATTTTGTAAAATATCAAGTCGACTGGCTGGAGCAGGTATATCCTGAGCCAACTGCACAATGAATGCTGTCATACATACACTTATAAATGCAAACAGTTCTGAAGAATGTGGCCCCCGCTGATACCTACACCGATCTATAGAAAGGCAAAGAATACTTTTTTTTGAGCTCCACACCCCTCACATCAGTTTGATGCTATACTTTTTGTACTTAAAATAATGTCTCAGATAAAATCTTGTCCTTTCTTGGTTTTCCTGATTGTGCCCTCTTCTGGTTTTCCTCTTACCTTTCCAACTTTCCTCATCTCCCCACCAACTTTCTGTGTCTAAATCTCACAGATAATCTGCATAATATGTCATGCTCTCCATCCACACAGCTAGAACTATTGTCCACATTCTTGTCTTACCACATCTAACTTACTACATCACCTTTTTCTCTTGTCTTGGCAGATGCAACATTGTTCCATTTGTATCCATTCAAAATGTTTTTGCAAAGATCATTTTCCCCGCCCATCACTTTGACCATGTCCTCCACTGGCTCCTGCTTCTTTATCACATCAAACATAAGCTACTTGTCTCCACTTTTAAAGTCTTTCAGGGCCTATTCCAGGGGTGGGCAAAATACAGCCTGTGGGCCAGATATGGCCCACCAACTGATTGTATTCAGCCTGCAGGCAAGCAGCCACCAGCTCATAGGATCTGGCCCATGGGTGACTGGCGGCTCCAGCTTCTGCATGGTGTCAGATGGGTGGATGAAGCTGTTTCCAGTGTGCTGAGTGGATGGACAGGACTATTTCCACCTAGCATTGATGCGGCACCCTTATACCCACCTGGAAACTGCTAGGCACTTCCACAGCTGACGCTGGCACCTGCCCAGGGCTATTTCCACCACACTAGGTGGCTGGTGACATAAGCTGTGGGCCATTGGCAATGCATGCCCCCCAGATTTCTGTACCAACAGTGGGGCGTGAGGCTGCAGTCTGGCTGGAGCCAAGACCTGGCAGCAGAGGGGGAGGCAGTGGTTACAGTGGGGTGCACAGCTGCAGCCTGGCTGGACATGGCACCCAGGAGCAGAATGGAGTTGTGCCCCTTACTTTCAGCACCTATATGCCTCGGGAAGCAGCAGCGGGAAGGAGAGGAGTTAGGCACACGTGTGTCCCGCATGCACGTGTGCCCCATAACTAACTTTTGACCCGAGGCAGCGGCGGCGGCGGCAGCAGCAGCAGCAGAGGAATCGGCAGCGGGGGCAGCAGCAGCTGATCCCCCGAAGGTAAGTGGGGCGGAGGGCCTCGGCACAGCTGAGCCGGATCCGGAGGGGAAGCCCTCCGGGTCCCATATAGCTGAGCCGGTAGGGAGCCGCGCTCCCGAGCCGCGCAGCGCGAACAGAGCGCGCAAACAGGCGCGCTCTGTAAGAGCGCGCCGGCGTTTGCGCAGGCGTTCGCGCCGGCGGGAGGGCCAGGAGTGGGACTCCTGTACGGGTAGGACGTAGACACCACACAGGTCTACAAACAGCAGCTTAGAATGGTGTCTACGAGGAGTGCTGCTAGGGCCTCTGCCCAGGGGGACAAGGCTAACCGGGGCTGGTCTGAGGCCTCCACCCAGACTGAGCCCATGGGGAAGCTGATGTCCCCCTACCTCCCGGCTTGCGGGGGATCCCCAGCAGGGCCGGGGGGGGCAGAGATTGGGAGCCCCCACACCTGTCCGGCAGGTGCCCGGCTTAGGGCTCTGGAGGCACAGGTGAGGGAGCTCCGGGAGGAGGTTAGCAGGCTGAGGGGGATCAGGGAGGCGGAGGAGGAAATTGACAGTTATTTCCTTTCCCTGCAGGACCAGGCACCCAAGGAAGAAGCAGCCCAGGGAAGGACCTCCACGGCAGAGTGGCAGACGGTCACAGCCAGGACCGGAGCGGCTCGCAGCGAGCAGGTACAAGCTTCTCCAGTCCGACTGGAGAACAGGTACGAGGCCTTGGCGATTCTGCAGGAGATGGAAAGGGAGGAGGAAACCCTTGGGCAGGAAGAAACGCCACATTCTTCACATTCCAAACAGATCAAGAGATCTGAGAGGACCCAGAAGAGGAGGAGACGCGTGCTCGTCATAGGCGATTCCATCCTGAGAGGTATGGAAGGGCCCATTTGTCGCCAGGACCCTTCAGCACGAGAGGTCTACTGCCTGCCTGGAGCTAAGATTCAGGATGTGACGGAGGTAATCCAGGCCAGGATCAAGCCCACCGATTACTACCCCATGGTCCTTGTCCATGTGGGTACTAATGATGCGGCCAGGAGAACCCCCGATCACCTGATGGCGGACTACCAGGCTCTCGGCAGCGTGCTGAGGGAATTTGGTGCACAGATGGTATTCTCTTCCATCCTACCAGTGAACGGACGTGGAAGACGGCATGAGAACTGCATCCGAGAGACCAACTGGCGGCTTCGGCAGTGGTGTCTCGAGGCAGGCTTCGGCTTCCTGGACAATGACCCACACATTACAACGAGGGACATGCTCAGCTGGGATGGGCTTCACCTGTCCCCCAAAGGTAAGCGTGTGTTTTCTTCTCCGGCGGGCTTTAAACTAGGCTCGTCGGGGGGAGGGGAAGATGAGGGTGGGGGAGGCTGTGGACCACCAAACCAGGTGGCACCCACAAGGACAGCCCAGCCTGAAGAAAGAGAGCTTTGGGAACGTGAAAGGCAGGGGGTGGACAGCAATACGGCACAGGTAAGGAACGGGAAGGTTAGGGACAAAAAGCCCTTTAGGACTTGGAGCGAGGGGGTAGCAAAAGCACCAGTCACAGGGCTCAAGTGCCTATATACTAATGCTAGGAGCATGGGGAACAAGCAGGATGAACTAGCGCTCCTGGTTGCACTAAACGACTACGACTTAGTGGGGCTGACGGAAACCTGGTGGGATCCATCCCACGACTGGGCGGTACATATTGAGGGCTATAGATTGTACAGAAAGGACAGAGTGGGGAAAAGGGGGGGAGGGGTTGCGCTCTATGTTAAGGAGCAATATACATCAACCCTCATCAAGACAGAATCAAAGGATGAGGAAGTAGAAGGACTGTGGGTTAGGCTACATGGGGGGCAAGGAGAAAAGGATTTGGTGGTAGGGGTCTGCTACAGACCCCCACATCAAGGGGAAGAAATAGATTTGGGGCTCCTGAGGCAACTCTCAGAGACCATAAAAGCTAAAGAGGCGGTGGTCATGGGGGACCTAAACTACCCGGACATCTGCTGGGAGACACAGACAGCAAAGTCCCACCGCTCACGCAGGTTTCTAACCTGTGTACAGGACCTCCACCTGACGCAGGAGGTACATGGTCCCACTAGGGGGAATGCCTTACTGGATCTGGTATTGGCAACGGGGGATGACATAGTAGGGGACCTACAGATCGGTAGCCATCTGGGGGACAGTGATCACCTAAAAGTACAATTCAACATAAGGCGTCGAGTGGGTAAGGTAACCAGTAGGGTGAACGTGCTGGACTTTAGGAAAGCTGATTTCAGCAAACTCAGGCGATTAGTGAAGGATGCACTGCAGAGTAGTAGTTTTGAAACGATGGGAGCCCAAGAAGGGTGGCTGTGCCTTAAGGAAGCTATCCTTCTCGCACAAAGCGAGACGATCCCCGTGCGAGGTAAAAGAGGGAAAGGGGCCAGGAGGCTTCCCTGGCTGACCAGAGAAATCCTGGGGAGACTAAGGGCCAAAAGGGGAGCACATAAAAAGTGGAAACAGGGAGAGATCACCAAAGAGGAATATACCTCTTCTGCTCGTGCTTGTAGGGAGGCAGTTAGACAGGCCAAAGCTACCATGGAGCTGAGGATGGCAACCCAAGTAAAAGACAATAAGAAATTGTTTTTTAGATATATAGGGAGTAAAAGGAAGGCCCAGGGAGGAATAGGACCCCTGCTAAATGGGCAGAAACAATTGGTGACGGACAGAGGGGACAAGGCTGAACTCCTCAACGAGTTCTTCGCCTCAGTGTTCCTAAGTGAGAGGCATGACAAGTCTCTCACTGGGAGTGTAGGGAGGCAGCAGCAAGGCACCAGACTTCCATGCGTGGACCCTGAGGTGGTGCAGGGTCACTTGGAGGAACTGGATGCCTTTAAGTCGGCAGGCCCGGATGAGCTCCATCCGAGGGTACTGAAGGCACTGGCCGACATCATTGCAGAGCCACTGGCGGGAATATTTGAACGCTCGTGGCGCACGGGTCAAGTCCCGGAGGACTGGAAAAGGGCCAATGTGGTTCCCATTTTCAAGAAGGGGAGGAAGGAGGACCCGGGTAACTATAGGCCAGTCAGTCTCACCTCCATCCTTGGCAAAATCTTTGAGAAAATCATCAAGGCTCACATTTGTGAGAGCCTGGCAGGACAAATTATGCTGAGGGGAAACCAGCACGGGTTCGTGGCAGGTAGATCGTGCCTGACCAATCTAGTCTCTTTTTATGACCAGGTCACAAAACGCCTCGACACAGGAGGAGGGGTGGATGTCGTATACTTGGACTTCAGGAAGGCCTTTGACACGGTATCCCACCCCATACTGGTGAACAAGTTAAGGGGCTGTGACTTGGATGACTGCACAGTCCGGTGGGTGGAGAATTGGCTGGAGGGTCGCACCCAGAGAGTTGTGGTGGATGGGTCGGTTTCGACCTGGACGAGTGTGGGCAGTGGGGTCCCGCAGGGCTCGGTGCTTGGACCAATACTCTTTAATGTCTTCATCAGCGACTTGGACGAGGGGGTGAAATGTACTCTGTCCAAGTTTGCAGATGACACTAAGCTATGGAGCGAAGTGGACACGCCGGAGGGCAGGGAACAGCTGCAAGCAGACCTGGACAGGTTAGACAAGTGGGCAGAAAACAACAGAATGCAGTTCAACAAGGAGAAATGCAAAGTGCTGCATCTAGGGAGGAAAAATGTCCAGCACACCTACAGCCTAGGAAATGACCTGCTGGGTGGCACAGAAGTGGAAAGGGATCTTGGAGTCCTAGTAGACTCCAAGATGAACATGAGTCGGCAGTGTGATGAAACCATCAGAAAAGCCAATGGCACTTTATCGTGCATCAGCAGATGCATGACAAATAAGTCCAAGGAGGTGATACTTCCCCTCTATCGGGCGCTGGTCAGACCGCAGCTGGAGTACTGCGTGCAATTCTGGGCGCCGCACTTCAAGAAAGATGCGGATAACCTGGAGAGGGTCCAGAGAAGGGCCACTCGTATGGTTGAGGGCCTGCAGGCCAGGCCCTACGAGGAGAGATTAGAGAAACTGGACCTTTTCAGCCTCCGCAAGAGAAGGTTGAGAGGCGACCTGGTGGCTGCCTATAAGTTCGTCAGGGGGGCACAGAAGGGAATTGGTGAGTATTTATTCACCAAGGCGCCCCCGGGGGTTACAAGAAATAATGGCCACAAGCTGGAGGAGAGCAGATTTAGATTAGATATTAGGAGGAACTTCTTCACAGTTCGAGTGGCCAAGGTCTGGAACGGGCTCCCAAGGGAGGTGGTGCTCTCCCCTACCCTGGGGGTATTCAAGAGAAGGTTGGATGTGTATCTAGCTGGGGTAATGTAGGCCCAGCACTCTTTCCTGCTTATGCAGGGGGTCGGACTCGATGATCTATTGAGGTCCCTTCCGACCCTAGCATCTATGAATCTATGAATCTATGTCATCAATGCTAAAGGCGGGGCCAGGATGCGGTTCCAGGTTGGGGATGGGCATGCTACAGCTCCTGTTGTGCAGGAGAAAGATGGCTGTGGCTGTTACGAGCACACCAAAATTCACTGAGTGCCCCTCCAGCCAAAATAATTGCCCATGCCTATTCCCACCCTCCCTACTTTCTGTCATGAAGTATCAAGATGTCAGCTTTTCCTTCTAGTTGACCTATGATGCCAGTCTCTGTCTCTCAGTTGTTACATTTTTAAACACTTTTTTTCTCCTTTACTACCTCATTGCCCTCATTCAACCTACTTCATGATACTTTCTTTTTTATAATGCCTGCAAAACCATTAATAATGGTTGGCCCATTGGAAACCATTCTGAAACCTATCATACTGACAAATACTACTTGATTGTTTTCCGGTACTCTCTCCTGTGTCTGTCTATCCATCCAAAACCATCCCTTTTCTCACACTTGGATAGTAAGTTTTTTGGGGCAGAAGCTTATATCCCTGGAATGTCTACAGCACAAATGAGGGCGGTACAGTTGGCAGCCTATGGGCCGCATGCAGGCCCTGAAGGGGGCCCCTCAAGCATGCAGCTCATGGGTTCTTGGGCAGCTGCCACTGCTCCCCTCCTTGCCCTTCCTCCTACTGCAGTAGCCAGGTTCTTTGGGCTCCCCTGCCCTCCTCCAGCTTCTACCTCCTATCTCCGTTCCTGGAGGGTGGTGCATAGTGGGAGGGGGCCAGGATGACCAATTTGCACACACATGGCAGGGCAAGGTGCCTGTGCTGACACTACTGTGCATGGCAGGCAGGAATTAAGCTGCCCACACTGCAAGTGGGCAGCACATATGGCAGGAGGGGAGGGGAAGCAGAGTGTTGCACGTGCAGCAGAGGGAAGCTGGGTTGCCTACATGGCTGGAAGGGCAGGAGCCACCGCTGCCCATGCTACGTGTGCAGTGGGGCACAGCATGCTAAGCTGTCTTTGTGGCAGAGTAGACCCCACCCCACACCTCATGAAATCCCCAGGACTGCAGCCAGCACTACCTATTGCCCCTGGCTGCCTGGAAGATGGACAGCTGTGGCATTTACAATAACAAAGCAAACTTCTCTATTCTACACTAGTCCTGGAACAGTCCTTAAAATGTGATACAGAGGATAACAGTCATTTGGACTTCACATTCTTTCATTTCTTAGTCTTTCTTTCTAAGAGTCCCAACAGGGTGTCAGTCATGATAGACAGTGTTTCTATGACATGAACACTTGTCCGTTAGGAGCCATACTAGGACAAAACTCATTTCACACAGGCTACTGAAGAGCCATCAGATGTTAATGACTTTCAGTCGCTATTGACCTGGGCCAATTCGAATCAGTGATCTAGGGGTGAAAGGCCCCATATTCCATTACCAGGGCTCTCAGCATCCATCTCCCCCACACACGCTTTATCTGTATAGGTATACTTTGTATATTTTTTTCTAAATGCTAGCATACACACAGCTGTCTGTCTCATTTTGTTCATAGAGTCAGTCAGTTCCACATTAGATGTTACTTCCCAGTTTACTCTTAATTGTCTAAAGTATATTTGTATTTTCATTATTTATACAACTATGCCATTAAATTATGCATTCCAGATTAAAAGAATAAAAGACTTGTTTACATTATTATTATTATTACTCTGGCATCAACTTTTGGATTTCTGTGTAAAGAAATTAATCTCCTTTCAGAGGGGGAAATCGGGAATGACAAGCGCTAGCTCCTGTTGCCTCTGGGACATAATTATGCTCGCAAATTCCAAAACAGAAAAATCATAAGCTTAACACAGTTGAGTCTCTTGAAAGTTTCATATCAGCATGAAGCTATGTTTTAATTATTATTTTTGTCTGCATTGTTCAGATCTTCAGTGCACCGACTAGAATAAGTGCTTATCCTAGTTAATTCTTCATGAGGCTTATGTCATTGGAAGATGCATTTCATTTATCTCCCTTTTTTCTTCTTAAGCCAACACTGACTAAATACTTATCTATAAGTATTCAACAAAGGTTTTACAGTCTTATCACCCTCTTCAAAGCTCACTGGAGTCAACAGAAATGCTCCCATTGACTTTAACATATATTGGCCCATATAAAGGTAGACATATGCTGTGGTTGCATGTGTGGTAATTTTGTGATAGAATTTACATAACCTTTCGGTGTCATAATATATTAACAAACTTTGCATGTGGTAGGAAAGTTTTGTTTCTATCTAGTGAGTTTGGACTCTAAACCTGCAGTCAGTTCTTAGATTGAGATTATGCAATTTCCTGCTTCCCCTTGAGGTTTAAAATAAAAACACTGGGAAGATTTTTCTCCATTATAATCTTTGGAATTATGAGGCTGTATTAAGAATAAATTTACATCATTCTGATGCCTAGACAATGTTATTGTATAGTCTTTATGAAAAGGTTTTTATATCTGATGGCTTTAAAAATGGAGCCTGTGATGTATGACTTACTTGGAGAAAGTGAACTTATTTTGTATGTTGTAACTTGTACAGCATTACTATTTGAAAAGCAGTACAATATAAGAAAAAAACCATGAACTGTAATTTAGTGCAAGATCAATTTGGTTTATTGTTTCAAAAGCCAGTTAAGATTGCTATTTAGCCACACAGTAGAAGCCAGCCAGTGTGACACTTTGTAGACTAACTTATTCAGAGGAGCATGAACTTTCTCATGCTATAGCTAACTTCATCAGATGCTATGAATAATAATGGATGAAGTGGGCAGTAGCCTATGAAAGCTCATGCCTCTCTCAATGCATTAGTGTATACTGCCTTGCTTCTAGTAACATAGTAATAACACATTACTACTGCGTTTAAGGAAAACAGAAGTGAAATCATTCTGAGTTTCGCTATTTTCTTCAAGGCCAGGATTTTATCCCACCTATTTAAAGCAAGAAAATGAATACTTAAGGACATTACACCCACACTCTCTAACACTAGGTTTTCTGTCATGTCTATCAACATGCCATCTAATACATTTCCATCAAATGTAGAGAAGTATTTAATCACAACATAATTTTAAATGAGACCCATGGATAGTTCTGGGTCATTATTCATTATTTTAACTTGATTTATGAATCAAAATATTTACTCAAAAGGTATTGTTAAAAATAAAGTACCTGTTTTAGATATATATAGACACATACACCTACACCTCTCCATATTGCACACAAATAGTACAAGCAAGTTAAAAGAACATTTTTGAGGTTGCAGATTCAAACTGAAAAGTATGAAAATGCCACAGTAGATATTGTCTGCATAAACTTAATTCAGCTCCTTGGTACAGGACAGGATTTTCAGTTATGAACTCTCTCTTGTAGGTAAGCAGCCATTTCTCACAAATTGAGAGAGAGACAGAGAAATTAGGAAAGAGAACCTTCCCCCATCTCTTATTATAGCCAATAGGTATTCTAAAAACCCCTCCCAGATCTAGCCCAGAACAAGAGATCAGGAGAAGACACCTATTTCATAGTTTAAAAAAATATTTTTACAAGGATTTATTTCAACATGCAGGGCATCAAGTATGGCAGGGCCTGGAGAAACTGTCCTGTATGCCCTGCTGTAAGTCTGGTCCTTAAATGATGGACTTTAGTACCTAAAGTGGCAGTTAGGGACTTAAATTCACTTCCTTTGTAGATTTAGTTTTTCAGCAGATCTCCAGTCTCTTTATCTTAACAAAGAGACGTTCAAGGAGGTTTGATCATAGCCTGTAAGGAATTTGATCTAGCAGACAAAGGGTATGTGCAGACATTACACTTAGATTAACCTAACTAGGGTTAGGTTGATCTAAGTGTTAATCTGTACATGTGTTTGAGAAGGTCAGGTCAAACCTGGCCAGCCCAGTCTAATTTAATTCACCTTAATGCACAGCACTAAGTTAGATCAGGTATACATTAGCTCAGTCAGAACAGCTACACACATTCAGAACACAGGCTTGGGACCAAAGTCCAGCTGCTCGCCCTAGCCCCAGGGCACCTACAGGTTGAGGGATGTCCTCCTCAGCAGCTCAGCGGCTGAGAGAGATTAACATGAGCTGGCAGTGCAATGAGGCCATCAACAAAGCCAATCACACCTTGTGTATTAGCAGATGCGTGACCAACAGATTGAGGGAGGTGATGCTCCCCCTCTATGCAGCGCTGGTCAGGCTGCAGTTGGAATACTGTGTCCAGTTTTGGGCGCCGCACTTCAAGAGGGACATGGAGAATCTGGAGAGGGTTCAGAGGAGGGTCACTCATGGTGTCTGTGAAAGACCCTATAAGGAGAGGTTGAGAGATCTGGATCTCTTCAGCCTATACAAAAGATGGCTGGGGGGTGACCTTGTGGCTGCCTATAAATTTATCAGGGGAGGACAGCAGGGAATTGGGGATGCACTGTTTACCAGAGCACCTCAGGGAGTAACTAGGAACAATGGGTGCAAACTAGTAGAGAGTAGATTTAGGTTAGACATTAGGAAGACATTTTTTACAATAAGGGTGGACAGAGTCTGGAGTGGGCTTCCAAGAGAGGTGGTGCTGTCACCTAACTTGGAGATCTTCAAGAGGAGGTTTGACAATCACCTGGCTGGGGTCGTCTGACCTTGGTCCTCTTTCCTGCCAGGGGCAGGGGATCGGACACAATGATCCATTGGGTCCCTTCCAACTCTATAATATATGAATTCTCCCAGCACTCCGCACAGGATGCAACAAGCGCCGGTCCCAGCTGGCAGCAACAGCATCCTGTCATCTGGTGCACAGATCAGTGGCCCACCCACACCTTCCAGGAGGACTGCAGTGGTGGGCCAGACTCCTTCTGGGGATATGGGACCCTGACCTGCATACCAGATGATAGGAGGCTGCAGTTGCCATCTGGGACCAGCGCTGGGCACAGCCTGTGCCCAACGCCAGGAAGATTGGTGCTGCCACTGGCCCAAGGCAGCAGCAGCAGCCTCCTGTCATCCAGCATGCAGATCTGCCCCTGGGAGGAGTCTGGCACAGCCCCACAACCCTCCCAGGGGTGAGGGACCCCGGATCTGCACATGGTATAACAGCATGCTGTCGCTTCTGGCTGGGGCCAACAGCAGCACCAATCTTCCCAATGCTTGGCATGGGCTGCAACCAGTGCTGGTCCCAGCCAGCAGCAGCAGACTCCTGTCATCCAGCACACAGATCAGGGGCCTGCACCCCTGGGAGGAGTCCAGCACAGCCCAGCAGCCTTCCTGGCTGTGCCCTGGATGAGATGAGGTTCAGGCTGCCTCTCCCATCAGGGATCAGTGCCCACCACTTGCTTCCCCACTCAGCTACAGCCCCCCAGCTCAGCCTATGCCTGGCTCCAGCCCCTGCTTTTGGTCTGTGGCCAGCTCCAGCCCCTCCATCCATGTGCTACCTGCCCGACTGCAGCCCTCACATGCACTCCCGCCTGACTCCAGCCCCCCCATGTGTTCCCCACGCAGCTCCGCCCCCCCATGCACCCCCCACCCAGCTCTAGCCCCCCCCCACAGCTTACCAACAACAGCCACATTCTTGGCTTTGTTGGGGACAGCATGGCTCGGCCCCAGCCACCAGGTATCTGCACAGTTCCTACCACAGTGTGCTGCTTTGGCCCAGCACAGCACATTACGGGGGCCGTGTACTTTCAGGTAGCTCTGGGCTATCACCACTCTTGGGGACTGCCAGCCACACTGGCCTGGGTCCCGCATGCAAAGAAGCGGCATAGCTAGACGGTGGATACTTGGTGGCTGGGGCTGAGCTACGCTGCCCCCCGCTGTGCAGAGGGGCTGTGCCACAGGGCCAGGAGCATGGTTGCTGCTGCTGGTAAGCTGCAGGGGGGCTGGGGCAGGGCAGGGGCATGTGGGGGGCTGGAGCTGGGCAGGGGGTGCATGGGAGGGTTGCAGCCAAGTGAGGGACACACGGGGGGGCTGCAGCCAGTGTGGGAGCACGCAGGGGGATGGAGCCAACCACAAGCTGAGCAGGGATGTTGATGCCAGCTGCAGGCTAAGCAGGGGGTGGTAGCTGAGCAGGAAGGTGAGCGAGCGGTGCCAGTCCCTGGTGGGAGAAGCAGCCTGAGTGTCCTCTCATCCAGGGCACAGATCTGGTGGCTCGCATGCCAGGGAAGGCTGCTGGGCTATGCCAGACTCTTTGCAGAAGTGCAAGCCCCAGGATCTGCACCGGATAAGAGGAGGCTCAGGCTGCGGCAGCAGCAGTCTTGTCTGATGCTGGGCACAGCCTGCGCTCAGCGCTGGTTCCAGATGGGAGTAGCAGCCTGAGCCTCCTCTTATCCAGGGTGCAGATCCGGGGGCTCACAACCCCTGGGAGTGTGAGCCCCCAGATCTGCACACCAAATGGGAGGAGGCCTCCGCTGCCAGCAAGTGTCAGGATTTTTGGTTTGAACAATTTGAGGTACAGTTTCCCAGAAACCTCTGCACCAATCTTCTTGAAACTTGGCAGGCTTCATGCCTTCAGAAGGGGCTACCATCCCAGCAATTTTCATCTAAACCAGGTAAGACATGACAAAGTGTTAGGCATTTTCATGATTCCCCATTACAGCCTGTGGGCGAAACGTCGAAACTCATCGAAACGGCAAAACAGTTTCAACAAAACAAAATGGGACAGTGTTTCAAAATGAAACAAAATGATGAAACAAAACATTGTCCCTTTGAAACAGCAAAACAGACATCAAAACGAAACAATGGTGTTTCGCACAGCCCTAATAATAATGAGAAGACTGGGACTTCAACCAATCAACTGACAGTGGTACTTTTTTGAAAAAAAGATGACTCAATTTAAAATATTATAATCCATTTGTATGTTTAACGGGAAAGTATATAGCTTGTTTTATGATGAAATTATATATGCAAAAAGATTTGCTTTTGAAGTGAATCAAGGTATGCCATTATTGTGTTTTTGCAAAAAGCTTTTGTTTTTATATTTATGTTCAAGATGCTAGTAAAGTAGTAGTATTTATTTTAAGGTGCTAAGGTGTTAAGAGCTAAGGTGGATATGTTATGATTAAGTCTGCAAATCTTCCACTTAAAGAGTTTGTTTTATGTGAGCATTTTAGGCGCTTTATATATATATTTCACATACATGATGTACAGATCACAACTTTATTCAATTAAAGGGTAAGATGGTGCTGGGCAAATTAATGATATAGAGTTTTTCCTCATTGATCATGACAAATGATTCCATAGAAAGTGAAGTTAGTCACAGACATGTGTACATCACAGCCTACCTTTCACAGATCCAAAGAGTTTAAAGTTAGAAGGGATGATTAGATCATCTACTCTGACTATATGGATACCAACCATTATTCAATTTTACTCAGATACCCCTATATAGTATAATAACATGAGTTTGATTGAAGCATATGTTCCAGAAAATCATCCAGTCTTGATCTGACGACACCAAGAGATGTAGAGTTCATTGCTGTTCTGGGTAGGTTGTTCCAGCAGTTAATCACCCACAGTTTTTTTTTTGAATCTGTCTGGTTTCAGCTTCTAGCCATTGTTTCTTGTTATGCTGTTTCCTGCCAGGTTAAGGAGGCTTTTATTTCTAAGGATTTTCTCTTAGTGAAAGTATTTTTACTTTGAGATGTATACACCATTCAATCTTCCTTTTTTAATAAACATACTGAGCTCTTTTTCAAGTCTCTCATGATAAGACATTCTCTTCAGCCAGCAAATCATTACTGCGGCTCTTTTTTTCAGTCTCCAATTTTTCAAAATCCTTGTCTTCCTAATTCTTTTCAAGATCCTAAATGAAATATTCCAGTATTGATCTAATCAGTGCCAAATACATAGTTAAAAACTGTCCATTATGATCTTTAAATCCTTTTAAGAGACAAAGTTTCACCACTTTCCAGAATATAGCTTCCTGCTCTGTATAGCCTCTGTATAGCCTACATTCCTTCTTCCTAGCTGTATAAGTTTGCATTCAACTACCTGAAAATAAAATTTTAATTTTGCTTAAATGGCCCCACCTTACCCAACAATTAGAATCACTGTGTGTGTTTACATTAAGGTGCAATAAGGTGATTTAGGAAGACAAGGTTCTTGGGTAAATCTGATATCTTTTATTAGACCAACTCAAATAGTTGGAAAAAATCTTCTTAGCAAGATTTTTAGATTTAAGTACCCATCATTGGACTGAGGAAGGGCCAACACAGTTGGGGACTGCCCACAGGTGGCCACAGTGGTCTCAGCAGTGGGGGGGAAGGGGTGGCGGGTGGTGAGCAAGGTCCGCCCGTAGCCACTGTCCGTGCTGTCAGTGACTACACACAGCTGCTGGCAACGATGTCAGCGGTGAAGTGGGGGGTGGCAACTGCCCACAGAAGCCAGCAGCAGCTTTGTCGGTGGCCAATCTCCTGGGGCACGTGTCCCCCTGTGCCCATACTATGCATCACCTATGCTGGTAAGCATGCAAGAAAGGCAGTCAGTGAAGATGTAAATTGAGGAGTCAGGTGGTGAGAGACAGGCCGAGGTGGAGAAGGAAAGAAGGGCAATGAATGTAGCAGGTAAATAGTCTAGAGGTACCTGAGGACTCAGATGTCAGGCAGGTTATAATGTGTCATAAATCCAATGTCTATATTTAGTCTATGATTTTTTGTATACAGGAGGTTGATGGTATGAGGTTCATTGGCTCGCCTATGAAAAATGTTCTGTAAATTCCCTTTTAGGATTCATCGATTCATAGATGCTAGGGTCAGAAGGGACCTCAACAGATTATTGAGTCCAACCGCCTGCCTAGGCAGGAAAGAGTACTGGGTTTCAGATGACCTCAAACAGATGCCTATCCAGCCTTCTCTTAAAGACCCCCAAGATAGGGGAGAATCATAGAATCATAGAAGTAGGGTCTGAAGGGACATTGTAGATCTTAAAGTCTGACCCCCTGCCTGGGCAGAAGAAAAACTGGGCTCAAATGACTCCAACCAGGTAGGCATCAAGCCTCCTTTTAAAGACCCCCAGGGTAGGAGCCAGCACCACTTCCCTTGGAAGTTGGTTCCAGATCCTAGCCGCCCTGACTGTAAAGTAGTTCTTACGGATTTCTAATCTAAACCTACTCTCCAACAACTTATGGCCATCATTCCTTGTTATGCCAGGGGGTGCTAGGGGAAATAAGGTCTCTCCCAAACCCTTCAGGTCCCCCCTCAGCCTTCGCTTCTGAAGGATGAACAGGTCCAGGTCCTGCAGGCTCTGATTGTAGGGTCTGACCTGTTGTCCCCGGATCATGTGGGTGATCCTCCTCTGGACCCTCTCGAAGTTGTCCACATCTCTCCTGAAGTGAGGCACACAGAACTGGACGCAGTACTCCAGCTGTGGCCTGACCAGTGTTGAATAGAGGGGGAGGATCACCTCCTTGGCCCTACTTGAGATACACCTGTGGATGCACGACAAGGTGCGGTTAGCCCTGCCAACCGTGACCTTGCATTGTCGGCCCATGTTCATCTTGGAGTCAATAATGACTCCAAGATCCCATTCTGCCTCCGTGCTCTTAAGAAGGGAGTTTCCCATCTTATAAGGGTGCTGCTGGTTACTACTGCCCAAGTGCAGCACCCTGCACTTGTCAGTATTGAAACGCATCCTGTTTTTGTTAGCCCACCCCTGTAACCTGTCCAGGTCTTGCTGCAGTCTTTCCCTCCCTACTAGCATGCTCACCTCACCCCAAATTTTGGTATCATCAGTGAATTTAAACAGGTCATTTTTCATCCTGTCGTCCAAATCGCTGATAAAGAGATTGAACAGCGCGGGCCCAAGGACCAAGCCCTGGGGGACTCCGCTGCCCACTTCTCCCCAGGTTGAATATGACCCATCGATCACCACCCTCCGAGTACAACCCCTCAGCCAATCTACAATCCATCTGACTGTGTAGGCATCAATACCACAGTCACCTAGTTTTTTAATGAGGATGGGGTTGGAGATGGTGTCAAAGGCCTTGCTGAAGTCCAGAAAGACTACATCCACGGCGACACCTGCATCCAATGCTTTTGTGACCTGATCATCAAAGGCAATCAGGTTGGTCTGACATGACCTGCCCCTAATGAAATCGTGCTGGTTGCCCTTGAGCATCATCCCTGAAGCCGGCCCATCACAGATGTGCTCCTCGATGATCTTCTCAAAGAGTTTCCCTAGGATTCAGGTAAGACTGATGGGCCTATAGTTGCCCAGGTCCTCCCTCCTCCCTTTTTTAAAGATGGGGACCACGTTGGCTATCTTCCAATCATCTGGCACCTGGCCCGAGCACCATGAGTGCTCGTAAAGCCATGCCAAAGGTCCTGCAATAACCCCTGCTAGATCCCACAACACCCTGGGGTAGAGAGCATCTGGACCCGCTGATTTGAACACATCCAGCCCCTCCAGAAGCTCTCTAACCCAGTCCTCCCCAACCTGAGGCCTGGAGGCATTCCCCTCAAGTCTGTCTTGCATCACATGTCCCAGTCCATGCCCAAGAAAACAGAGGTGAAGAATTGGTTAAAGTAGTCTGCTTTCTCCTCTGGCGCAACCACCAGATTGCCCAGAGAATCTTGCAGGGGCCCCACATTTCACAGTGCTTTCTTCATCCTCCCTATATATTTGCAAAAGGATTTTTTATTATCTTTGATCTTGGACGCTAGTCTTAGCTCTTATGTCCGCCTTAGCTTTCCTGACAGCCCCCCTACAGGCCCGAGCAGAGGAGGTATACTCCTCTTCGGAAATAGCACCCCCTTCCACCGGGTGTACGCCACCTTTTTGGCAATCAGGCATTCCCGGACACCCTTGGTGAGCCAGGGGGGCTTTTGGGCACTCCTGCCCCTCTTGCTTTTTGTTGGGATGGTCACCCCTTGGGCCCTGCGTATTGTCTCCTTAAAGGAAGAGCACTGAGTTCCCCTGCTCTTAAGAACCCCAGCGCCTTCTCAACTCATTGAAGTTGGCCCTCTTGAAGTCTAGGGCTACCACCTTGCTGCAGGTCCTTGACACCCTGCGCTGGATGGTGAATTCCAGCAAGCGATGATCGCTATCGCCCAGGTGGTCAAGAACCTGGAGTCCCCTTACCAGGTCATTGCCTGTGTCCAGGACCAGGTCCAACAGGGCATTTCCTCTGGTGGGACTGTGCACCTCCTGAATTAAGTGGAGGTCCTGTATCTCAGCCAGGAACCTCCTGGAACGGTCCGACCTGGCTGACTGTTCCTCCCAGCAGATGTCCGGGTAAGTTAAATCATCCATGACAACTACATCCCTTGCCTTAAGTGCCTCTGCAAGCTGGCCCGAAAATTCCCAGTCCAGCTCCTCCCCTTGGTTGGGGGGTCTGTAGTAGACCCCCACCATTAGATCCCTCTCCCCACAGCCCCCTTGTATCTTGATCCAGAGAACCTCAGCTTGCCCCTCCTCTGACCCCATTCTGCTGGCAGAGAATGTGTATTGCTCGTTGTCACAGAGCGCCACACCCCTGCCTTTCCTTCCTTCTCTATCCTGCCTGTAAAGCCTATAGCCCCTAATGCTAACTGCCCAGTCATGGGATGAATCCCACCACGTTTCTGTAAGCCCTATTATGTCTGGGTCTGAACTGGCTATTCTGAGGGCGAGTTCCTCCTATTTGTTCCCCATACTACGAGCATTGGTATATAGGCATTTAAGGCCTTGCCTAGCTGCATGTGCCACCCCATGATTTGGGAGTCTGTCTAGACCCGTTTCTTACTTGGACACTCCTAGCATTTGTCACCTGTCTTGCTCGGGTGGTGTCTCCTCGTCTTCCTGCGGCCCCCTCCCCGTCAGTTTGTGACCATTGTTTCTTCTTACCCCAAGAGGCACCCTGGTGAACAGAGCATCCCTTGCTGCATCCCCGTAATAAATTTGTAGATGACCACAAGATCATCTCTCAGCCTTCTCTTGTGGAGGCTGAAGAGGTCCAGGTCTCTCAGTCTCTCCTCATAGGGCTTGTCCTGTAACCCTCTAACCATATGAGTGGCCATCCTCTGGACCCTTTTGAGTCTATCAACATCCTTCTTGAAGTACAGTGCCCCAAACGGGACACAGTATTCCAACTGTGGTCTGACCAATGCTGCATAGAGAGGAAGTAGCACCTCCTTGGCTCTGTTTGTCATGCATCTCCTGGTAAAGTGCGGTTAGATTTCTTCACACCGACAACTCATGTTCATCTTGGAGTCTCCTATGACTCTGTGATCCCTTTCTACTTCTGTGTTGCTGAGAGGGTCACTTCCCAGCCAGTAGGTGTGCTGGATATTTTTGTGCCCTAGGTGCAGCACTCTGCACTTATCCTTTTTGTACTGCATCCTATTGTGTACTGCCCACTTTTCTATTAGAAAAGGATTAGAACTGAGAGATTGGAGAGAGAGCATTTTTCTTATGAGAAATGTGCCCCCACCAGTAAATTGGGTATTTTTGTCTTTAATAGATTTCCAGTGTGCATTCATTCTTGTGTGAAGTTTTTGTTTGGTCTCTCCTACATATTTTCCATCAGAGCATCTGTTGCATTGGATGAGATATATGACATTTCTGGAGCTGCAGTTGTAAGATCCAGGAATGCTGATGGTTCTGCTGTGGGTTGTAATTATTGTGGGGGTGGTGGAGATATGTGGGCAGGTTTTATATTTCTTGTCATGGCATGGTCTGGATCCTTTTGGTGTGTTTTGGGCTGTAGGAAGTTTGCTTCTGGTGATGAGGTTAGCAAGGTTCAGTGCTTGTTTAAAGGTTAGGATGGGTGGTTCTGGGAAGATCTCTTTAAGAATTTTGTCTTCTAGTATGGGTTGCAATTCTTTGAGGATTTTCCATTTAGGTTCAAGGAGAGGGTAATATGTCATAACCAGTGGTGTGCAATTCGTGGGGGTTTTCCTTCTGTACTGCAGCAATTCTTCACATGGTATCCAGGTGGCTCTTTCAAATGTGTGATCTATCTCTCTGGAGGAGTGTCTTTGTTGAGTGAAAGCCTTCTTAAGATTTGTGATCCTGGGTGTTCTCCTTAGTGCAAATTCAGTGGTATCTGAGGGCTTAGCTGTATATCACAGCTTTCTTGGTGTGTTTAGGGTGATTGCTGGTTCTGTACAGATATGTATGTTGGTCTGTGGGTTTCTTGTATAACCTGGCCTGTATTTTACCATTCTAGATACTGATCATTGTGTCTAAAAAGAAGATGTTGATGTTGGAGTATTTAAGAGATATTCGGATGGAGAGGTGATAATTGTTGAATTTCTGATGGAACTCAATCAGGGATTGCAGGTCTTCAGTCCAAATGATGAAGATGTCATTGATATAAACCTAAGTATAGCAAGGGTTTGATAGTGCAGTACTTGAGGTAGCTCATAAAAAGTTTGGCATACTCTGAGGCCATTTTGGTGCCAACAGCTGTGCCCATGGCCTAAAGGAAGTGTTAGTTATTGAAAGTCAAGTTGTTATGTGTGAGAATGAAGTGTATAAGGTCAGTAATATCTTTGGGTCTATACTCAGAGTGGTCATCTAGCTCTCATAGGGATGTAAGGCAGGCTTGGATGCCATCCTAAATCATGAAGGTGATTTAGGCATGCATCTACATGTGGACATGCTAATGCACATTAAGGCACATTAAATTTAGGCACGAATAGCAAAGCTACACTAGCGCACATGCCAATGCACTAATGTGTATTAACACAGTGTGTATTTGTGACAGAACACCCTTTTGGGTGTCTGTCACTTTAAGGGCTGGAGCAGGGAGCTGCCAGGGGGCTAGTGTAAGGGGAGGAGTTGTGGCCCGTGAAAGGAGCGTAGTTGTCTGGTGAGGGGCCAGGGGTGAAGTAGGCCTGTAGTTGAGTGATCACTCAGTCCCATTCGGGTGAGGGTCGTGGGAAAGGCCCAAAAGACCACGCCAAGCCTGACCGAGGGGTGGATAAAAAAGCCTGAGGATCTCTTCAAGTAGGGTGGAGTAAGTGTGGCCTGGATAGGCAGTATGCAAGAGACTGGGTGAGAGCCAGCAGAGTGCAAGAGGCCCCAGTGAGAGTGGGGTGGTTTGTGTGTGGCCTGACAAGGCAGTGTGAGAGAGACACAATTATGTGTCCAGTTTGACCCAGCTTTGAGAACACACTATGAGACATCAGCAAGGCATGGGACGTGTGTAGGGATGGTAGAAATGTGTACTTATCACCCACAGTCATCTGGGCACACAAAGGGCAGCCTCCTGCCTATTTAACATCACAGTCATTTATCAACAAGGTTTGGCAGGAGAACAAGGCAGGCAGTTTGCCCAGAGACAAGGGTGGGGCCATACTAATACTGGGCCTGGAAAGTGCCTTTGTCACAGTATCCATTAACACATGCCATGCTAATGCACATTAGTATATCTGGATGTACAGTAATGTGACTTAGCTATTCGTGCCTAAATTTGTTTGAAGTATGCTCTATTGGTATAGTATGGTGGTAATTAGTTACTGAGTATTACTAGATTAAATTCCCTCAATTCCAATGCTGGCAAAAGTGCTAAAAAATCAGTTAACTGAGTATCAGATTCACAAGTAAAAAGTAGGTCCTTTTGTTTAACAGCCATTTACTAGAGCATGGTGTTTCCAAGCCAAGTCCTGGTCGTCAGTTTCAGTTGAAATGACTTGCCCCAGTACTTTTGAAGATTTAAGCCTGAGCCTCTATGAACTTCATTTACCTCATCTGAAAATTAAGTGCAAATGTTTTCAGGATTGGGCCTTAATCTCAGGCCAGGAGCAGTAGATAGAATTCCTATTTTCATTCTTGTTTTGCAAAACTGGAATAAAAATACACTGACAACTGGCAGAAGCTTTGCAAACCTCACAAACAATTTTCACGCGCTGCTCCATTTAACTGCAAAAATACTGCACTGTAATTATGTAGTTTTTCAGCATAATGCTTTTACCCAACTGCTGCACATTGTGGGTTTTCATGCTATTGTATTGTTTTAATGGCTGCATGGATTTTATTTCTGAATAGCAACATTGACTAACAACATGAAAAGGAAACCTATATCAAAATATTCTGAATAGCTGATAGAATTACCTTA
The DNA here is from genome assembly GCF_052110815.1 of Crocodylus siamensis. Taxonomy (NCBI): domain Eukaryota; kingdom Metazoa; phylum Chordata; order Crocodylia; family Crocodylidae; genus Crocodylus; species Crocodylus siamensis. The sequence goes on from NC_143397.1 coordinate 216,772,695, forward strand.
CGGGGCAATTCCAAGGGTTAGTAAGCACAAACAATGGCACATCTTTTCATTTTCATTTATTTGTAAAATCCAGTGACTCAATGAGGGGCAGCTTCTGAAAGCTTCTTTGCCTTTATTCAACTAAAATCTCCACTGAAATGAAGATCATAAGGATTTGGTCATAAACAGCATGATACTCTTAAAATTAGTATTGGTATTAATGCTACAGGGCCCATTAGATTTGGCAACATATAGACACACAAGGAAAAAGATGTTCCCTGCTTAAAGGACTGTAAAAATGAGTTCTGTACAATTCAATATTAGTAAGCAACAAAACAATAACACTTAACACATACTATGGAAAGAGTAATCAATTTCCAAAGAGCTGTAGAGGAACTAACAACATAAATTATCTTAAGAATTACAGCCCCCCCTCCCCCCCCAAAAAAAACAAACAAAAAAAACCCCACATGAATCCCTAAGGGAAAGCTATTTTTCAATACCAAATGTGAAAACTAGAACAATCCTCATTTTCTGGATCATTCTCTGCTCAAACCCAAACTGTATTATAAATAAAAATTGGTTTCTTAAAACATGAGGAGTTAGGATTAACTTTCTACTGGGAAATCTATTTCAAGATAATTGAATTCTGTTGTGACAAAGAGAAAATGCATGCAGATAATTAATTAGAAACAAATTCAGGATAGAAAATTAATACTTGATACTAAGTACCAAGGTACAAAATCATATAGGTAAAGGAGCATGATTCTGAGTCATGGATGTTTTTTAAGGAAATTCCTTTCTATATTATCGATTTTCTTCATACCCATTATAGAAATCACCCATTCCAGGGTGATGTATTAAAGTTCTGATCCTACAACATGTATAAGCATTTTATTTTACTTCTAAATGTAAATAAGTGCAAATGCATTTGAAGATATATACCATAAGAGGCAATTACTTTTAAAAACAATTAAATTCTATTTTTTTTTTTTGCTCCTAACAAATGTACATTGTAATGGAAGTAGAACAAATAGTTTTAATAAACCAAAGGTGGATGGAATAAATATGGTAGTTTAAGCATTTCATCAGCAAAATTGCACCTGTTTTGAGGAACTCCTGATCAAACTGTCTTGTATGAACAGAAATCTTCTGTAGTCCCTTTTCATGTAATTGCCTTTGCTAACTAAATAGAAATGCTACTGAGTGCAGAGTATGGTATTTTAAAATCTATTTTCTCAGAATGAGTGTTTTACTTTTGCAGTTTCATAGCCGTTAGTCCTTTCCCAGCACTAATCATGCAAGTGATGTCATAAAAAGTAACTTTTATAAGTTTTAATCACATATATTTCAAATCTCAAATAGGCTGTTCAGACAATACACTGTTTAGAAGACCCTATTATGCTATGCAGTAGTGTGTGATGAGGAGATGCTACATTTATTTTAGGAGAGGAAGAAATCTGTATTTCATTTGTTACACTGCTAACTTCACTTTAGGTAATTGCATTCAGCTTTATTATTGCCCAGAGCAATAACTGATTGTTAGTTATTGAAGTCTGAAATGATTTTCTCATTTCCCAGGGGAATCTGGAGATTTACATGGTGCACAGCAGTAACTAATAGATATAATCTGGTCATAATGTAGCCATATAATGTGTTATTTACTTGTTGAGAACACGGATGTTGAACATTTTAACATTTCCTCAAGAAGTGTGGCAGATTTTACTCATGATATGTGAGCATTAAGTGCATGCTACTTTTACTTTCAAGGATGTTAAAATGCCAAAAGCTATCAAAAGGTATACAGCATACTGGAGATAGCAGTCTTATACCTACACAACTTAATTGAAAATAGCACTTGAAAATCAGTGTGTATATTAATAAGGTAATTTTGGATAAGTAATATTGAATTTACAGTAAATACACATACATTTAGAAATGGGTATGCTGATACAAACAAGGTAAAATTCACACCAGGACATAGTAAGGTTTAGGTAGAGCAGAAGTTCTTGCGCTTCCTTGAGTGACTGTCCCTACCAATTCCTCTTTTGGTACACAGGTAAGTTATATGCATGGCACCAAATCTTTCTGAATAGTAGCATCTATTGAGGTGGCACCATGCATTTCCTCTGTCACCTTGAAGCTGAAGGGAATAAATACAAGCCAAATGTCTTCCATCATAGTTTTGAACTCCTTTGGAACAGGGAATATCATTTCTTGTATGTTTGTACACTGCCTTGTACAATGGAGTTCAATCTACTTGTAGCCTCTATTCCCTACTGCAGTATAAATGTTAAATAATACTTGTTTTGAAGCTGGAAACATTGGTACAAACATCTGCTCTCTCAAGTCTGTTCAGATGAATTATCCAGGAGGAAGAAAATAGAATCTGGTCTTTTAACATAATTTTAAATCCATAGTTATGTAGAGAAAATACTTCACTTTGAGTATGCTGAAAGATGGATTTTTGCTGTTAAATAAACAAACTAGTCATCCAGTGCAAGGTGATCTCAGTCTTATAAAATGCAGCAGCAATGCAAGTATGCAGTACATGGTACTTGAATAGATAAAATACCAACTGCTGCACAGTATAATAGTGGTAAACATGTTTTATTAAAGCAGGCTTTCCTCTCTATCGAATATGAATGTTTTATGAAGGTTTCAAAGTATTCCTCATGGAAACATTAAGGAATCCATTCTTCTCTCAATGCACAGGGGATTTTTGCACATTATTCACATTAAACTACATAAATACCTGGTGCAACAAAGGTGACTAGATCCTTAACCCTTAGGGTCTTCATTGCCCTTTCAATGTAAATCTCACTTTTTCCAGTTTCCTTTTCTTTCCTTTCTTTTCTATCTTATTCTTCCTTCTTCAGCACAAAGAGACTACTAGCATGGTATCCTATTACTCATTGTGGGGCAGTTCTCTACTTTACACCTGGGCCACTTGCCCCCTTCCCCAATCTTCATGCCTGCTTGCTGAGGGACCACACCACAAAATTTAAATCTAGATCCTGTTTCTAAATTTGTCAGAGGTCAGAAATGTTCAATTCTGGATTTTGTCTCTGCTCTCTGGATTCTAGTCCAATTATTTTAGCCTATAGTACATTGGAAGGATGAAGGAAGGAAAGAATGACAAAGATAAAGACAGTCATAACAATGAAGATGAGGACATGAGAAATACTACTGTTTGCTAAAATTATATAATAAGATCACAAATAAAAACCACAATCTACATCTTACCTGAAACCAAAAATAAACAACTAAAATACATAAACACCAAACAACATCAGAGGAAAAACACAGGCCATGCAATATGTTCTGAGGTTACATGGATTTGGATCAATTTTGGACTAAGTGATGATATTTTAAATCTTAGAGCCATTGCTGACAGTTCCCTCTCTAACTGAGAGCACTTTCCCATAAAGAATGTGCTTTGTTTGTTCTGCTCTTCATACGCCAGCCTGGATTCACTGCTTCATCTGCACCTGCACAAACTATAAATAAAATCACCTGAAGCAAAAAGACCAGGACTCCAATGGATAATCTGACATATTATTCTGTGATGGATCACTGAAGATAACACAGTACTAAAAATGTCACGTATTATGCTAAAGCCATATATCACACTGTTTCTGTGTTGGACCCACAGTAAAGTCATACTTAAAGTTGCTAAAGAAACTGAGGCTTTTAAAAAAACACTAAGCATTGTAGCCAAAATTAAAATGCTACAGTCTCACCAAAGCTTTTACAGCTGTCCTTAGCCTCTCCTAGTTCTCAAATCGCTTTATCCTTTTCTAACTCTTCTTTTCCTTCTCTCACACAGAACTTCATACCTATTCTGTGTGCCTCTATTTCTATGTGGCATGTAAAAACCACCTTTGCATCCATCTTTCAGATGCCTGATTCATCTTTACCTATGTTAAATTTAAATGCTACCCTTCTAAAATGCACTTAATATGTACATTTCTTTAATTCTGAATTTTAAATACTGTGAATTTCTACATCCTCAGGTAGGCATACACAGGCACACAGTTTGCCAACCTGGTCTTTAGTCTAGGTCGGGGTAGGCAATGTTTTTTGGCTGGAGTGCCGAAACAATCCCAGTGTCTACCTTGGAAGGTGCTGGTGTGCTGACTTGCCGGAGCCCGGAGCAGCTGTTTGCAGTCTTCCAGCTGCAGCCAGCCCACAGAGCCCGGTACGCTTGCAGCAGGGCTTGCAGCCTCCCAGCCACCTGCTGGGAGCAGCCTGGGCTCCGTGGCTGGCAGCAGCTGCTTAGAGCCTGGACTGGCGGTGACGTGCCGAGCAAAATGGCCTTGCATGCCATACTTGCCATGCGTGCCACGGGTCGCTGACCTCTGGTCTAGATTGTAAGTTGCTCAAAAAAAGGACCTGTCTCATATATATTCTATGTTGGACAATATTGTAAACAGTCTTCTATTCATGGTACCCCAGAAAGAGTTGTATGACAATTTTTGCTGTTCTAAAAGGCAAACTTTATACGACTTTATTCTTTTCTCAAACTTGGTACAAGGAATGACCATTCTATATGGGGCCTCATTTTGCTGCCTTCAAGTCCAACCAAAATATTGCTAAAATATTCCCTTCTTGCCACCCCAACCACATGATTAAATTCTATTTTTCATACATTAACTCAGGGTTTTCAAACTTTTATAAGAAATGTACCCCTTCTGGTGGCAGTGGTCAGATGCAGAGCGGGCAGGGGGGGCTTGCACATGGTAGCCCACACTGCCACCCACTGCCCCTCCCCATGCCCACATTGCCACACCCTGCTTTCCCACATGTGGTTCCATGGGCTGCTGACGGGCCTCACAGCTGGCCAATCAAACACCACCAGTCAGCAGCCCGAGGAGTGGCATTTGCAACTGGCCTTGGGAAAGTGGCACGGAGCAGTGGGCGGCAGTGTGGGGTGGTAGATGGTGGCAGCAGCTGCCGCATGCAAGCTCTGACCCCCCTCCCCCACATCTGGCTGGCCAGGCAGCACCTGTGCAGCCCACAGAAGGGCACCACTGCACTCACCCTCCCTGCCACCCTACTCACAGGGTAGTGCATGCTAGTACTCCATCCCTGCCTACTCGCATGTACCACCTAGGACCCTTCCAAGTACCCCTAGGGGTATGCATACCCCTAGTTGACAACCCCTGCCTTAACTAATGCCAAGATTAGATCCTTCATTTGGTATTGTCACATTATTATGCAGGGGGGTCGGACTCGATGATCTATTGAGGTCCCTTCCGACCCTAGCATCTATGAATCTATAAAGTAGAAGCTGAGCTTTCATTTATTGTTCATTGTTATCTACATTACTGAACAAAAGAAAAATGTATACTGTTCTTGTTAATGTGCTTTTTAACTACCTTTTTCAAACTAATCTACTGAAATCCCACATTCCATTTAATACAGCAGTATTATATGCATTCTCTTAGATTATTTGCCATTGTAATATTTTGGAATGATATACTAACTGTACAAATAAACTAAGTAGGAATTAACCAAGACTGACAGTAATATGAATAATTTATAAATTGTGAGTACATAATTTACATTGTAGTGTTGATACAGAAACCAAAACCTACTAAAAACCAACTTTTAAAAAGAACTTCTTAAATGTTGTTGGGCATATCCAAATAATGTATTAGTTCCCATTGGTAACCAGCAGTTGTTCAATTTCCTTAAAGAAAAGTTATTAGGCAAAACTGTTATCAATCAAGGACAACAGCAGTTCAGTCCATTGTTCTATCCATCATGGTTCAAAGAATGATTCAGTAACAGAAGGGTCTTCCACTGACTGCAGTAATCTGTGCAATAGGAAGTGAAGATATGGTGGAACATTTTCCTTCTAGTATACCTATTTTTATTGCTAATAAGATTTTAGTGGTGTTTGCTAGTGCTTTGTTTTCTTAAGAGACACTATAATAATACTGAGCATTCTCTACCCATACTCTTTAACTGCTTTCTTAAGAGTAAGGAAACACTCGAGTAGCTGATACTTTTTCACAGCAAAGGGATATACCTAATACTTCAAGGCATACTTATCCTCTGTTCAAATTTGTATTGGAATGAAATAAATTTGTGTTTCCAGCTATATATCATGAATGGATTTGTGGGACTAAGGTTTTTATAAAGAAATAAATACGACATTTCACTGGGCCTTGAAAGAGAAGTTAATAAATATGAATCTGCTTGCTCTTTCAAGTACATGACAGCAATATTCTATCAATCCGTCTAAGAATATTTGTTATGTAGACTATAGTGTTAATCATATTACTTTCTGTTAAATTAATTCAGCATTTAAGAATAAAAGACAACAAGCTATATTGAAATGGATGTAATTGGAACCTTATTTCCAGTCTTGAGACAAAAACTAGTGAAGTATTCTGTAGGGAAAGCTTAAACAGCACAGAATTATTACTGTAAGGAAAAGCTGTCCAGCTTCTGGGCAATGAAAGACTGCCCACCCTGGCCTATCTGTTGCAAGGGCTGCACACATTGTGGGAGCAACCCACCTGGGTACACCCCCCTGACACACACACCTACACACATACTCCCCCGACTATGCAGGCAGCAGGGCCAGAAGAAGAATGTGGAAGAGAGGGAGAGCCCAGAGGCTCTGACTACCGTAGTAGCAGGTGCAATGGAAGGAGCAAAGGCCAGAAGGGAGCCTATGGGTCATGTGCTAACCCCATGGCCTACCACTGGGACATCCATGTTGTAAGTGATACTGCTTAGAACCATCATTGTAGAACACTATGGCTCTTTTTTAAAGAAATATCACTGTCTCTGGATTCACAAGGTGGCTGTCATGAGCCTTAATGCTAAGGATATGCATTCCTACACATGCCATTGCATGATGTTCCTCATATTTTGAAATTTATCAGACAATCCTACATTTATTTATTGCAAAAAAGGAGAATTCTTCTCACTGTACCTTATTTAGTTGTCCAATTTAAGAATAAAGCTGAATTAAATACAAATGCTGATTTTCCAAGCTTTAGGGAATTATTAAATGACCTTGTCAAATCCTGGAGGATAAGAAAAACAACATTTTGCAGTTAAAGTGAGAATTTTTCCCTGTTGAAAATTGCCTGTTGTTTTTATTATTGTAAGAATTGGTCCACTGAACTTAGCACAGCCTCTGAGGTCTCAGTGAGAATCCTATGATTAATGAGGTAGCCATTAATGTCAGTAGATTGAACAACTGAAATCTGATTATATTAAAGTGCTTCCCAAACATTAGGGTCACATTAACAGTTTATTGAAACAAGCTGATAAAATTTAAAATGGTCATCTAATTCCCTAGGGTTCCTAATTGTTGCATGATAAATCACTCTGTGGAGAAATCTATTACAATGTTCCAAATGAGAAAATGTAATTTACTGTACCATTAGTGGGGTGTTTGAGGCACTTCAGTTCTTTTGCGGGGGAGTTTTGCCAGAATAAGACAAAATTCCATATATGGCAAAAAATATTTTTTTAAGGTCATGATAATGCTTGTGGCTGGAACTGTCTAAATTATGTATGAAAAATGAGACATTTTATGAAAACAAATCACTTGACAGTAACTTGTAAGTCTACTACTAAAGGTCCAGCATGAATAAGCATTCATCTATGTTTATGATACTACCATATTTGGAAGCACATTTTAGAGATATTAAAAAGTTTTTATGGCTCAATTATAGGAGCTTCTTAAAAAGAGATCAATTTAAAATTCACTTCTGGTTTCAACCCTACAAATGCTCATACTTTTTTAAAGATGAGTAAAACTACTCCCATTTTACAGGGTTCTTGTCATTTTTCCTTCTTACCACTGACGCAAGTTACACCAATACTTACGTCACTTGCCTATAGGACTTCTGTATTTTTGAGTTTACTTCACGGATTTTATTGCACTTAGTAGGAGTGTCTACACATGTAATTAATGCACCTGAATTTTCTACACAGAAAATTCAGGCTTATTAAAGTGCACTTGGGCACATGTCCATACATACACCTGCATCAGGAGCAAATTGAGCACAACAGGAGCAGGCAAATTCAGGGTTGCCCCTGCCCTGCTCTGTCCCAGTGCAGCAGCCTGGGGGATCTCCAGGCTTCCCAGGGTGTCAGCCCCCAGCTGTCCCAGCTCTAGGAACTGCAAGTGGGGAGGAGCTGTTGTGGACAGGTCCCTGCCAGGTGAGGGGGTTTGGAGCATCCTTGAACCCTGGGGGGGGCAGAGGGACCTCTCCTGGCTCAGCAGGCAACTGCCTGCCAGCTCCACACAGATCAGAACCCATCCCAATCTCTGCAGGGCAAGGAGAGCTATCCCAGGGAAACACAGGAGGAGGGAGAGCTGTCCCAGCTGCTGGGCAGCTGCTTCACAGCCATGTGGAGATCAGGATAGGTCACCACAGTAAAGTGTCACTGTCTAGATGTGTGCAACAATTACTGTGCAGTAGGTTAATTTAATGCACTGTTTTCTAGTACCTATAGATACAGATACTAGAAATCAGTGCATTAAGCTAATCTGCCAAAGCACAAATGTAGACTCTGACCAGAAGCGAATTGCTTCCAGTCAGCCTAGGCAGGAGCGTGACACAGGGTTCACCAGGCAGCTGCCTCCCAGCCATGTGGAGATTGGGACAGTCCTGATCTCCCTATGCTGGGAGGCAGCTGCCTGGCAGCCAGAGACAGCTTTCCCTCCTCCTGTGTTCCCCTGCTCCCCAGGCTGCCTGGAAGCAATTTGCTCCTGGTCAGAATCTACATGTGCGTTTTGGCAGATTACTTTAATGCACTGATTTCTAGTATCTGTATCTACAAGTATCAAAAAATGGCACATTACACTAACCTAGTGCACAGTAAATGCTGTTCATGTCTAGACAGTGACACTTTACTGCACAAAAGTAAGTCTAATGCGCAGTAAAGCATCTCATGTAGATGCACCCAGTGTATCATTAGTTAGGCTCTGATCTTCGTAAGTTCATTAAACTGCTTAATATTATGTCTGTGAATGGTACTATTAATTTCAATGGGTGTTATCATACACAAAGTTAAACTTGCACATAGGTATATTTTTAGGACTGGGGTCACAGTTAATCCCTATGATTGTTTGTCTCAGTCTTTTATAAAGCAAAAAAGAATGAAAAACACAAAAAATAGAAAAATGTTATTGTAAAACCACAATATTTGGCAAAGGGACACTAGCAGAAAGCCCTTCAATACAGACAAGCCAAGAGCTTCTATTGAACCAATGCAACTTGAAACAGGGTCTACAGGGAGCTATGGCTATATAAACAAGTTGTCAGAAGCTAAAATAGCATATTAACTTATGGTGCATTAGCTGTTCTGCAGTAACTGCCCATATGCAGTTACTCTTATCCATAGCAAATCAGAAGTAGCTTACCTGACAATGAAAGTGGGATTTGCTTAGTACCAAGAAAGAATTCTCAGGGCTCACCCTCTCATAAACTGAAATATATCCAAACCACATTTCATGAAATTCAAAGACACCCAGTATCTTGACATTACAATGACAGTCACTTTAGAAAAGTTTACTGAGAAGAAGTCAGAAAGGTTGAGCAGTGGGATTGGTTAGGGCCTGTTACCAGTTACAATGTTCCTGTCGTTAATGTTTTCAACATTCCTTTCATAGAGATCTGTCTGCTTCTTCATTAATTTCACAAGCAACAAAGTAAACCTAGTTCTTACCAAAAGTATTATTTAAAGAGGAAATGGAGCCCAGTTTCCTGTCATTTATAACCTGAATGGTGAAGTGCTGTAAATACTACTGGATATGATGATGTATAATGCTGATGCTGGATTCTGGCCTCCTGAAAATAGGCCTCTGGCTTGATAATGCATAGTTGTGGCTATGACATGACATTTGACTCTTACTGTATATGTAAGGCTGGCCTGTTCATTCTGTATGTTCTTAAGGTCAGATGCTGGAATTATTATTTATTATTATATGTACATTTGTACTGCATGTTGGTATTTTATGTATATTATCCTAACACCTGTATGCCCCAGTCACAAATTACCATTGTGCCAGGTTCTGTAGAACTACAGAACAAGAAGATGGTCCCTGACCTAGATCCAACTTAAACCAAGAGGCAAGAGATGGGTACAGATTGATTGCAAGGTGAAAGGAAGCAATAAGCCAATATTGCTCAGAATGACAAGTAGTAGTCTGACCACACCAGCAGCCTAATTATTGCCAGGGATATGTAAGCATCACAGAAAAAATGTGTTTTAAGAAGGTTTCTATAGAAGGGTAATGAGATAGGTGTCCTTAGTATAAAGAGCAGCACAGAGTAAAGCATGAAGATGTTGACTGGCAACTTGCATCAGTGAGCTATAAAAGATGGTATTATTAGTCAATTGTATAAATGGGTAACGACAAATTCTGTGTAAAGGTGGATCCACCATGAAGGACTTTAAAAGTTGGATGTGAAAGAAACGAGGATGCAGAAAAGATCCATAGAGAGGGATGGCATTATCAAAGAAATTGGCTAGTGACATTCTGAATAGATAGCATGGCAAGATTGCATTTGTCAAGCTCAAAGCAAAGAAAGTTGCAGTAACCAACGGGCAAGATGAGGAACATCTAGACAAGAGTTCTAGCTGTGTGGAATGGTAGGTAGGATGATAACTTATCATCCTACCTACAGAAAGAATCAGCAAGATTCAGAATCACCAAGCCCAGATAAAGGTATCTACAGATAAGTCTGAGTAGAAAATCACACCTAAATGATAAGCCTAAGTGATAGGTAGGATGGCGTCATCATCCACAATGACTGAGAAAGGGAAGTGCTGTAGAGGACAGGGAGAAAGAAGAAAGAGAAATCAAGCCAGAGTGTGGTGGGTAACTTTTGAATCACATTGGATTTTTGTCTCTTTCATAGGAAGTTGTTGAGAGCCTATGCAGAGGGAAAAGTGGTGGCAGGAGGATCGCATTGCAAGCATGGGATTCAAGCTGGAGAAGAACAGATGTTGAGCTTGGATTATCTGTGTCTCTTTAAAGGATACCACTGAGGTTTGAACCCTTAAATTATATGTACCATCTAGCTGCATATGTTAGGAATTGACAAAAAATAATAAATAATTATATAATGTAATAAGTCAGCAAACCCTGTAAAATATTTTCACACTAGAGATTGACTTCCTGTGCAGTGTTCTGTGACTTCAGTACATAGTAGTAGGTTTGTGACAGAAAGTGATCACTTCAATGAGATTTTTTTTTTTATCTGTTTGTTTCAAGCCCCTTAGACTTGCAGGTTCAGATGGCTCCAAACTGAAGTCAACAGAGTTAAGCTGATTTACATCAACTTAGGATCTGGCCCACATAATCTGAAAGACTTGTTTTGAACATATTGTGGTATCAGGGGAAGATTTTTCATACACAACTTGACTGCAGTATTTTTAATTTATAGTTGAATTGAGAGGTGGCGTTCGACTACATCTTTATAATACCATATAAAATGGTGTCTGACTGCATTTTCATAATACCTTATAAAATGTCATTGTTGACAACATAAATAAAAAAATAACATTTAATAAATGTTAGGCTAATACTAAGCCAAGAAAATCTCCATAAATGCTGACATGTTCTCATACTGTTAGTGCTCTGCATAAAATAGCAACCTAAGTTAAAGGGGGAAAAAACCCATGTCTTAGGTATTTGTGAAATTCCACATGTTGGCCCCAAGACCCTGCAAGTTCACCCACGTGGAACCCCACAGAAGCTCATGGGAGGTTCTGTACTTTTATGCAAGGTTTTCATAAAACAATCTGTGGACAGGGAACTTTGAATGGTTTGCAACAGATTTTTTTGGCACTATTTGTGTAAAATTGCCTTCCAGGTTCTCCTGAAACCCCACTGAAGTCAATAGAATTACTGCAGGGATGAATTTGGACCTCTGTGTTTTGTTTATTCTTCAAAAGAAACAAGAAAATAAATTGCTTTCATGGAATAAGAAAACACACATAGTATTTACCTGAAAGCCCTGAAAGGCTCTTTCATAAATATGTGTAGTATTTGTGTTCTTGTGAATGTGTATTTGTATCTTTACAAAAAACCTACTTATTAGTAACACAGTTAAATAAGTATTTTGGTATGTGTAGTAGGAATTTCTTGGTACAAGCACTATTTACCTTATCGACTGTAATGACTCTACCAGGATAAATGCATGTTTTGTTGTAACTACGGTATTTTAAAAATGCATATTATTAATATTTTTATAATAGTTTACATTTATATGGTACCTTTCATCCTGAATAACATAGGGTATTATTCATACAAGTAATCCTATTGGACTAATATGAATAGTCCATTGAAACTGATGTAACTATTCACATGAATTAAAGTTGCAGTGTCTGGCCCTGGTTCCTAGGCAGTAAATTTGTCTTCTACAGAACTGACACTTACCAAGCACATTAGTTCTAAGTAAATTAATTGAAGAGATGAAATCACAAATGCTGCTTCTTTCAGTTTATTTACAGAATTCTATATTTATAAATAAGAGTAGGAGGCCAAATAATTTAATCTCTCTCTCTAAGGAAGACACTACTCAGTGCTGATTTAGAGCTGAGATGTCTCCTGTTAGTAAAACATTGCAAAACAACTTAATGCAAATAAGGGGTTTAATCCTAGAAACTTTTACTTTGGCAAATAGTCTTTAATCATGTTAGGAATCTCATTGAATTCAATGGGATTAATCATATGAGCTGGAGATTGCAGGATCAAGATCTAGGTCTTCCTGCTAAATCTGAGTCTCAAGATAAAACCATTCTGTATTCTAAGCATGGGTTCAATGATACTTTTAATTTCTGAGGGGGAGAGATCAGCAGAAGACATTCCACAAATCACTTTATTTATGTACTGGGAATAACTGACCTTTATGTGAGACTTTGCTGCACTGAACACTTTAGACTGCTCTTTTCCTAACGTGAGTAGTTGAGATGTGGAGATTTGGTTAAGCCTATTATATAGATAGAACAGCTATGAAATTGAGGGCCAAACCCACACCCAATCTGCATGTTAGGATCCTGATCTTGGTCTTATATGAGGCCCAACTCTAGAAGATGCCAAGAAAAAAGCTATTTCTTTCACTGTTTCAATAAGAAATCAAGTTTGAGACCTTATGTTGAATTTCAACATGTAAGGGCCCCATGGGATTCCCATATCTGGAACAGAACAAACATAAGTGAGCTCATTTCAGTGCCCCCCCCCCCCCGCTGAGAATATACTGTTCCTTTTGAACTTAGCAGGAGCTGCACATCAGTAAGCCAGGTAGAAATTAGTTCAATAGGGCTAACAGTGACTTAATTTTGGTTGATCCAAAACAGATTTTAAAGCAATACTATTGACCAGCATTGACTAAAGCATCTTATATAAATCATACTCATCAGTCAAGTGATCTACAGCCCCCCTGAGCTCAATAAGAATCCTGCCTTTTCCTTCAATAAGTACTGACTGAGGCCCAAAATAAACCTGTTGTTGGGCCTTCCTTCCCCTGACCCACCCTATTGGCTGTTACCTTTACTTGTCAGTTTGTATATCAGTTAATGTGAAAAGCTTAAATCTACAGAGAGACTTTGGCACTGTAATACCTAACTGGACACTTTGCTGCTTATAGGAGTGGAATCTTCAGCCCCAAGACAGGTGCCTGGGCAACACAAACATTAGGGAGAGCTAGTGCCTTGAAGTGGAATTCACAAAAGCCAGCACAGGGCCAATGTAAGTTAGCCAGTAGGAAATGCAAGGAATTAGGTACTTATCTCCAAGTGGGATCCGCAGCTGCTAACCATGACCCTCTCCTGGAGTTAAGATACCTAACTAGACAGATGACAGAGAGGTAGTGCCATTAACCCAGTGACTGAGGGGCTTGTCTGCAATGTGGGAAGCCTGTTTTCACATTCCTGATCTGTCTCATTTGGATCAAGTTACTTGAATCTGTTTCTCCTTGTTTCTGTGTGTGTGTGCCCTAACCATCAGTCTCTTGCTTCTTGCTCTAGTTAGTTCTCTCTCTTTCTGACTATTTAATTATTTATGCAAAGTGAAACAGCTCCAACAGGATAGCTTGAGGAAGCCACACCTCCAGAATGCACCATCGCATGGCAGTTAGGATAATCTCCTGGGCCAGGGACAAAAGTTACACATAAATCAGTTTAAGTGATCAGAAACTGCTTTAAACCTGTATCGCAGGGCACTAAGGTGTCCTGCTCCCTTAAGGGCTGAAATTGCTAGGGAGAGAGCCCTAACAGTCAGTGGGGAACCCCCCAGCTGCGGGTTACCAGGGCAGCAAGAATGAGAGAGTTGGCCCGAACCTGCCAGCGGTCAGCTGACCAGAAGGGGCAGGGCCTGGCACATGTATAAACCCTGGGACCAGGAAGGCAGTTCTCTGCTAGTGGCCAAGGGGGAAGGAGCTCTCCTAGAGGAAGCAAGTTTAGCTTCCAGTAATGTTAAGGGACAAAGCACACCCTGTGCAGCTTGAGTTATGTTATAGCCTAAGGGCTTGCATGTTGACTTCTGTTTATAAGACTGGGGGATTGGGCTGAGGTGAAGGAGGAGGCCTTATTGGGGGCCACTACAGTGTGGGGACCCCAGCACCAGAGAGGTGCTGGTATTCAGGATACGCAAGCCCTGGTGCCAGACAGGGCATGGTATTTGGGGTGAACAGACCCCGGTGCCAGAATGCACAGTGACAAGGGGGTAGAGCAGACCCCAGTGCCAGTGTGGGCACAGAGAGAGACAGGGTTGTGGAGAGGCCAGTGACAACCCGAGGCCAAGTGAAACCAAGGCCTCAGAGGGATGCTGTGGGAATACCATCTGTGATGCTTGGGGCATGGTAAAGGGGCGGTTTGGAGCCACGCACCTAGCCCATGAGACATCCAGTTTGAAATGGAACCCACAAGGGGTCTGACAACCCACAGGGTTCACCAGGTCTATCAGGACTGTGTTCAACTAGACTTGAAGGCAGCCTCCCTATTTATTACAGTTACACCAAGACGTGGCGGGTGAGAAAAGAGGGTGCCCATAGGACAAATTGGCATGGTTGAGGGGCCCTGGGGGTATCTCAGCTGTCCTTGGGGACCCCATCCCATGACAACCTGTAACAGAACATAAGTTCAGTGCACATAAACCAGTTTCAAAATGGCTGAAACTAGTTTAAAATTGTGCCAGGGGCACAGGATTGGGAAGAGGAAGCCTCGCCCAGAGGCAAAACCCCAACTGGGGAAAAGAAAGGAAAAAATAATGACTTACCTGTTCCAGGAGCCAGGAGGAGTGAGGAAGCTCAGGGCTAGAAACTGCCCACGCAGTTTGTAAGCCGCACCCATATACAGTGGGAGCCAGGTGATGTCATGAGAAGGCATCACCTGGCAGAGATGAAAGAGATCCGCAAAAGCGCGGGAAGGCTGCTGAGAGCCAAAGAACTGGCAGGAACCCACCATCCAGGAGGGGACCAGCCACAGCAGACAGCAGATGGCAGTGGAAGTGGCGGTGGCACCGGCACCAGCAGCCGCAGCAGGAGCGGCGACGGCGGCCACAACTGCAGCAGCTGCGTAAGCAGTGGGGAATCCCTGACCCAGAGAAGCCTGGCGGGGACCAAGGACACCGGCAGAGAGGCTGGAGGAGGCAGCGGCAGTGGTGGCTGGAGCATCCAGAGCAGCAGGAGCGGCGGGAGATTCCTGAGCAGAGGATCAGCTGGGATTGAAGACACCAGCAAAGAAGCTGGCAGGAAAGCTGGTGGTGGTAGCCACAGTGGCAGCAGCAAGAGCAGCAGGGAATCCTGGTGAGACCCGAAGGAGCCAGCGGAGGAACCCATGGTAACCTCAGGGCAAATTGACGGGCAAGCCTACCTACAGGTGACAGGGGCCGTAAACCCAAGTGGAGGCAGGGCCCAGAGAGGGGAAGAGAGGGACCCCAGCTGCGGCGCAGACACGGGTCCCGACCCACAGGGTGCCCAAGGCTTAGAGCGTCAAGGTTGCTAAGGGGTATCGAGTGCAGTGGGCACTCTATTTTCTCCAGGGTCCCTCCTTCTTTTCCATTTTTTTGTTCATTTCCCTTCCTTTGGCTATACCTCACTAGTAGCCATGGTAGTGGGTTTGTTCATTTGGTGTCACAGTGGGTGTTTCAGGGAAGTGGGGTTAAGGGTCCAGGCAGTGGTAGTAGTTTCCTCTTGGGTCCGTTTATTTCCATCTCCTTTGCAAAGGAAGGTGGGTGAAGTCCTCAGCATTAGGTGAGGGTGGCCAGGATCTCAGGGAAGAAAAGAGAGAGGCAATGCAGGAACACCCCGGGAGCAGGCACTAGGGGCACCAGAGACAACAGGCCCGAAAACCGAAAGTCTCCAGGCCCACCTACCAGAGTCCGACTGGGGTCCAGGGTGACCACTGTTGTGGGGCAACACGGAGGCCAGAGAAGATACCTGTGGGGGCTGACCACAAACTAGACCTGGAGGCCCGTCTCACAAGGGTGGTGCTTGGCCAGGGTATAGGGGAGGTTGGAGCCCCGTGACTGCACACCGAGATGCATGGCAACCCTGAAGGCAACTCCAAAGGGGACCCCCTCCACTGAAGAGTGATTCAAAGTCATGGCAGGTGAGTTAGGGGGTCTCCCAGAAGACAACCGAGGTATCCTCTGGGGTCTGCATGTGGGACCTAGTCATACGAGACCAGTTGTCTGGGCAAAGGCGGCACGGGAGTGGACAGAAGAGGAGACGGGCACAAAGATAAACCTGGTTGACTACAGCAGCAGACTTAACAGATTTGGGTCAAACCGGTTTATGGAACTTCTGTCCCAGACCCCTTCCTGGTTTAAGCTAAACCAGTCCCCCACCATCCCAGATACTTTTCATCTCTGGGCTAGGCTGTACTGTCTGCTCCAGACAGCAGGACTGGCCCTGCCCCTCTGCTTCTTAGCCAGACCAGGGGTGGGGGCATGGCCAGCCACCAGCTGACATGGCCCCCTAAGGTTAAGGGGCAGGGCGGGGGTTATTCCCCCTCCCTCCCCCATTCCTTTAGGGAACTGCAGCTGGGACCCTGTTAGGATTCGACCCCCTTCCCCACCCCAGGGGCATGGCCAGACCCCATGGCTGGGGCTGGGGCTGGAGCTGGGGCTGGGGCTGGGGCTGAGGCAATGGCTGTGGTTGCGGGGCTCAGCTGGACTGGCCCACAGGTGCTTTTGAAGGCAGGCACAGAGCCCAGCAGCTACCCACTATGGAGGTTTGTGTGCCCACAGCTGCCACTGCCACCGCAGCCCCTGCATGGTGCTTGCTTGTTGCAGGTACCGTGCAGGTGATGTGGTGCCAGCTGCGAGCTTACAAGCCCCTGTGGCAGGAAACTACCAGGCTCTGGGCCTGTCAGCACCTCCAAGCTGGCTCGGGCAGCTGTGGGCACAAAAGACTCATCTGGGCTGGCCCTTCCAGCGCCAAGGCATCTTCCTGCAGCTGCAGCCACATCGCCTCCATGCTGCTGCCCAGCCAGCCACTACCCACGCACACTAAGCCAGGCTGTCATGGAGCCGCACCGGCATGGAGGGGCTCTACCCCCATGGCCCAGCCTGGGCCAGCCCCACTATCTGCCTGCCTCATCCGGGGCTGAGGAGGGCTGGCTGTTGGCACTGCTGAGAGCAGCTGTGGAGGGGCTGACCTGGGTCAGGCTGGGCCACAGGGGCAGGGCCCTTCCCAGCCAGCTTCAGCTCCTTGACCACCCAGCCTGGCATGGGTGCAGGGAGCTGGGAGCAATCCAGGCACACAACTCCTGCAGCCCCAACCCAAGCTGCAGATGGGCCAGTCCACCCAGCCCCACAGCCACAGCCTCAGCCCCAGATGAGGTGAGCAGATGGCAGGCCATGCCGGCCCCCTCCGGTCATGCCTCCTACCATGCAAACAGCCAGCAGGGCAGAAAGCCAAGCAGACCCCAGCTGGGGTTCCTGTTCCTATGCCCATGCCTGAGAAGGGAGACAGGAGTTTAATCTCCTTCCTTGCCCTGCCTTTGCCTGAGGCTGCTGCCCAGCTTGACTCTGGCCATACCCCCCGCCATGAGAGCAGCCAGTAGGGCAGACAGCTGAGCAGACCCTACCTAGGGTCCCTGTGCCAGTGGGACAGAGAGGAGACAGGGAAGTTTAATCCCCCTCTCTGCCCTCCTGTCCCTGAGGTGCTGTCTGGGCTGATGTCTAGCCATGCGCCTCCTCTCCCCATTTAGGAACAAGCCTGGCAAGAGTTGCTTCCCCCTTTCCTCTCCTGGCAGATCCTGGCTGGTTCTCTGCAGCCCAGGGTGGGGGTTTAAACCCCTCCCCAATCATACTTAGAAGCCTGCCAGGGGCCTGGCCATGCCCCCCCAGGTCAGCTTCCCTCCAGCCTTGCAGCTGCTGCGGAAGGGAAGTGAGGGCTTGCTTTACTGCTCTCCAGCTTCTAGCCTGAGCCACTGCAGGCACATGGCTGTATTTCCAGAATCAAAAGTGAATATCTATTCACTTGAAAATCAGTTCAATCTACACAAGTTAGGCTAACCTGTAAAGACTGAATTAATTCAGGGTCTGGCTTTTGAATATCTGTACTTAGCTCTACAGTTCAGAAGACCTGGGTTTATTTCCTTGCTCTAAACTGAGATGTATATGTTGCGGGGGGAAGGAGAGGAAGGAGCAGAAGAAACATCTCAGTGGCATCAAGTGGTCCTTCACATGTCATATCCACTGGCAGAAAGGGTGGTGTCCAGGAGACTTTGTGCACCTCCAGAGCTGGACAGCAAATGGAGTGGATTTAGAAGATCTAGGTAGTACCTAAATGTTGGTACTTAAAGTGCAGATCTAACCCTAAGCAATTTAGTGCAGGGATATTTGGAAAATATTTCATGCTGTGTTAGAGTGATGCAAAAACAACAACAATAATAATAATAATAATTCACTGCAAAAATGGCTGTAAAGATGTGAGAATGTCTAAAACATATTCCCCTACCTGGAGATAAAGCTCCAACGTAAGAGGCAGTAGTGCAAAATTCTTCACCTTATCACCACATTTATGGTATAGTCTTCTACTAGCTTTCTGATCTGTCACAATGACCCTTGCCGTTCTCTCTGAAAGAATGCATCCCCTCAGGGCATTTGATAAGGTATCAAACAAAATGGCATAAAGTATTCTGCAGTGAAAATAAAAAAACATATTTAATACTTTGTTTTCCTAAATATTTATTTCAAATACTACAGATTCACAATGCTTTTAATACTAATGTCATACTTAAAATAAATCACAACATGTACTTCCTGGGATCTCTTCAGAACGCAATAAAACAGATTGTTTTTAATGGCTGTTCCAGCAATGAAAAATATCTGTGTTAGGTGGAAACAACAAATTGATGCTTTTTCAATTCCTTTTAATGGCATGAGGATCTTTGCAACATGCTGTGAAAAATATTCTCTTAATGATAGGCCTGTGGCACAACTTAAGGAGTCATCAAGAAATAAATGCTCTGCTGTCTGGCTGGCAGCTTGGTGTCCCTTAATTGAAGTATTATAAGATTCTGCGCAGAGTAAAGCCTCCAGGGTTTTGTAGCTAAATGGCATGGACACCTCTGATGAGACATGCAGATGAAGATGTGTCAATACAATCTTCACCAATTTGCTGTAATAGCAGAGACTGATTAATTTTATAACCACGGGTGCTTCTATTAGCTAACCTAAGGAATGATTTAGACTTTATTAAGCGACTTATTTCTATCGTTTTCGAGAGACTTCTGCAACATAGTTTATCTCCAAGCGCTAGACAGCGACACCTTTTTCTAATAAGGATCCCAAATTTATTATTAAAAGAGGGATCATGAGCTTGACTCAGTTTATGTGCAGCTTAGTGGCAGCAAGTCTTTGTGACTCTTGGCAACTTGACTGTACTTCAGTTAACTTGATATTCCTCAAAAAATAAAAGAGCTTCATATCCTATGCAATTGAGATGGCAGCTCTCATATACATTTTTAATGTAGAAAAAGGAAATTGAAGTAACTAAATCAAAAGTATATGGCTGTATATTTTTATCTTTTTTTTCTAGGCTATAAAACTGCTTTAATATTTTATTATAATTACCCATGGACATCTAACATAATTTGGTTACACATAATCAACTAATGCTTTATATTTTAGAGCTTTGTTCAATAAAATATGAATTAGATTATTGTGTGTGAGCAGGCAATGAGTTCCAAGATTTCTCTGAACCATTTTGATGTCACAATCATGTTGCATTCTATTTAATGAATACAAAAGTGACCATTGTACATTTCCTGCATAGTGGAGGTTGGAGGTGAGGACTTTCTTCTTGGGGAACAAGCAGGAGAAACTTACCCTCCTGCTAGCTGACACCAACCCAGACAGAGTGGGGCTCACAGAAACATGTGGGACCCAACGCATGACTGTGAATATCAAGGTCTATAGGCTGTACAGGAGGGACAGGACAGGGAAGAAAGGTAGGGGTGTGGGGCTCTATGTTAAGGAGGAATACACATCCTCATCAAGCAGCACAGGGTCAGAGGAGGGGCACACGGAAGTGCTCTGGGTTAGAATACAAGGCAGTCAAGGAGAAAGGGACTTAACGGTGGGGGTCTACTACTGACCACCCAACCAAGGGGAAGAGCTAGACCAGGAATTCTTAAGTCAGCTCACGGAGGTAGTTAGGTCAAAAGACATAGTCATCATGGGTGACCTA
Organism: Crocodylus siamensis; assembly: GCF_052110815.1. Lineage (NCBI taxonomy): Eukaryota > Metazoa > Chordata > Crocodylia > Crocodylidae > Crocodylus > Crocodylus siamensis. Next base: position 216,793,361 of record NC_143397.1, read on the forward strand.
AACTTTCCAGACATCTGCTGGGAAGAGCAGTCAGCCAGGTCTGACCCCTCACCTAGGTTCCTAGCCCAAATGCAGGACCTCCATCTAACCCAGGAGGTGCACAGCCCCACCAGGGGAGACACCCTGTTGGACCTGGTGCTGGCCATGGGTGACGACCTGGTGAGGGGGCTGTGAGTGCTTGACCACCTGGGCAACAGCAATCATCGCCTGCTGGAATTCATCATCCAGCGCAAGGTGGTAAAGGCCTGCAGCAAGGAAGCAGGCCTAGATTTCAGGAGGGTGCACTTCAATGAGCTAAGGAGAATAGTCAGGGAGGCACTGAGGTCCCGGAGGGGAGGGGAGTCGGGTGTCCAAGAATGGTCACTTCTTAAAGAGACGATCCTCCAAGTCCAAAGGGAGGTAATCCCAACATGGATCAAAAGGGGCAGGAGGGTGCAAAAACCCCCATGACTCACCAAAAGCATCTGGGAATGTCTCCTAGCTAAAACAGAGGTGTACACCAAATGGAAGGGAGGGGCCATCACCCGGGAGGACTTTCCTGTGGTTGCTCGGGGATGCAGGGGGGCAGTCAAGAAGGCCAAGGCGGAGATGGAACTGGAACTAGCTAACCGGATCAAGGACAAGTCCTTTTTTAAATACATAGGGGACAAAAAGAAGGTACTGGGTAACATGGGGCCCTTGCAAGACATGCTAGGAAATCTGGTTGTCACACCAGACGACAAAGCTAACCTATCTAACAATTTCTTTGCCTCCATTTTCCTGAGCAGGGACCGGATGAGCCCCCGCACCGGGACCCCCTCAGGCTTCAGGGGAGGTGCACCCAGGCCAAAGGTCAGTGAGGGAACTAGTCAGGGAACTTCTGGAGGGACTGGATGTATTTAAATCAGCTGGTCCTGACGATCTCCACCCCAGAGTCCTGAGTGAATTAGCTGAGTTCATTGCAGGACACCTGGCATGGCTTTACAAGCACCTGTGGTTCTCTGGTGTGGTGCCAGAGGACTGGAAGAGGGCCAGCGTGGTTCCCATATTTAAAAAAGGGAGGAAAGAGGACCCAGGAAATAGGCCAGTTAGTTTTACCTTGATCCTGAGTAAGCTTTTTGAGAGTATTATTCTGGCACATGTCCATGAGGGGCCAGCAGGGGACTGCAAGTTTAGGGGCAACCAACACGGGTTCACTAGAGGTAGGTCCTGTCAGACCAACCTGGTGGCCTTCTATGACCAGGTCACTAAATCCTTAGATGAAGGGGTAGCCGTGGATGTAGTCTTTCTGGACTTTAGGAAGGCCTTCGACACTGTCTCTCACCCCTTTCTCATTAAAAAACTAGGAGACTGTGGTGTCAACACCTGCACAGTCAAATGGATCACTAACTGGCTGGAGGGCCACACCCAGAGAGTGGTAGTGGATGGGTCATTTTCGACCTGGGGCAGGGGGGTCCACAGAGCTCGGTCTTCGGGCCTGAACTGTTCAACATCTTCATCAGTGATTTGGACGAGGGGGTAAAAAGCACCCTGTTCAAATTTGCTGATGACACTAAGATGTGGGGGGATGTGGGCACATTACAAGGAAGGAATAGGCTACAATTGGACCTAGACAGGTTACAGGGGTGGGCGGATGAGAACAGGATGGGTTTCAACACTGACAAGTGCAAGGTACTGCACCTGGGGAGGAAGAACCAGCAGCATACTTACAGGCTGGGAACTCCCCTCTTGTCAGTGCAGAGGCAGAAAAGGATCTTGGAGTCATCACTGATGCCAAGATGAGCATGGGCCGGCAGTGTGGGGATGCAGTCAGGAAGGCCAACCGCACCTTGTCATGCATCCACAGATGCATCTTAAGCAGGTCCAAAGAGGTGATCTTCCACCTCTATGTGACACTGGTCAGGCCGCAGTTGGAGTACTGCGTCCAGTTCTGGGTGCTGCACTTCAGGAGGGATGTGGACAGCATGGAGAGGGTCCAGAGGAACGCCACTCGCGTGATCAGGGGGCAGCAGGGCAGGCCCTACGAGGAGAAGCTACGGGACCTGAACCTGTTCAGCCTCCACAAGAGAAGGCTGAGGGGGGATCTAGTGGCCTGTAACAAACTAGTCAGAGGGGACTAGCAGGCACTGGGAAATTCGCTGTTCCCCTGAGCACCGCCAGGAGTGACCAGGAATAATTGTCACAAGCTGGCAGAGGGTAGATTTAGGCTAGATATCAGGAGGCGCTATTTCACAGTAGTCAGAGCGGCTATGATCTGGAACCAACTTCCAAGCAAGTGGTGCTGGCTCCTACCCTGGGGTCTTCAAGACAAAGCTAAATGAATACCTTGCTGGGGTCGTTTGACCTCAGTACTTTTTCCTGCCATGGCAGGGGGTCGGACTTGATCTGCTCAGGTGTCTTCCAACCCTACAAAGTATGAAAGAATGACTATTCAATTGATCACTGACTTCAGTTTCCAGTAAACGTTACGCTCTTTTCTATGGACGGACTGGTGAGCAGCACCTTTCTTCATAGTTCAAATGCATGCATTAAGGGATTTTTTACTCAGGTTATGGGACACAATCAGACCTTGTATTTTTCCCTGGCTAAGTAGCTCCCAGACAAACTAATAAAGCATATATTGTTCATGGCAACCACAGAGGTATACCATAAGTCATATCCTGAATTAGGCAAACATGAAATGGACTGCTGAATACAGCACAGGTCTTAGTTACCTTCTGCACATATTGCCCATGAAAGAAATGCACAGGATTTGGACCGTCTGAAACCCTGAAGACCCGGGTCTGAATTTCATGACGTGAGTTCATTGCAGTAAGGTACTAGGAGGGCTGTACATAAATGCTGAGATTGACATTTATTGTCACATTTTTGATCCAGTATTCACATAATGTTTACTTTTTTTATTCTTAGCCATTTTTCCCCACTTCTGTATTCACTTTTTTTCCCTATCTGTGATTAATAGGCAAATTTTTGTGAACAAATTTCAGCCTTTGGTGGTTTCTGTTTGCTTTTCCTGCTCCATATTGTTTTCTCTTTTCCTGATTGACTGAAAATGCTTTGAAGAGTAAAATCACAAATGATGAACAGTAAATAACAAATATTCTTGCCTATACACAAAGATAACAATTATTCTCGTTACAAGACTTTCCAGTTATTAAATTCCAAGGGTATAAAAAAATAGATGTTCAGGTTTAAGACAATCACTAGGATGAGAGAGTTTCAAGACAGTCAGGCTATTTCACATCTACTATATTTTTCAGGTTTCTTCTTCTGAAGCATCTGGTGTTGCCACTGTGAGAGACCAGACACTGGACAATGTGGTCCATGAGTCTGATCCAGTCTGGCAGCTTCTATGCTTCTGCCTGTGATGATGGGCATTCATACAAAGGAACTGCTTTCCAAGCATTTATATGAACCAGAGCCTGTTCATATGAATGCCTGTGAATAACTATCAGCTGTTTGGAATCCAAACAAATATTTGTAAACAGCATTTTTGCTATATCCAATGTGTTCTGCTTTTACTCACATACACATATAATTAGATTATATAGCTAATCCCATATACAATACATATAAAATCTAACTAATGTTTCATTTTTTATTTGCTGCCATACCCACCGTCCTAGATCTGTAATCGTGCCTAATGATCACTGCAAAACTGTGCCAGAATACAAAATGTGGCGAGACTGCCCTATCTTGAGCATTTCCAGGTTGGTAATACTTAGCTTGGTTGTCTCTCATATTTCAAGTGTATTCACACTAGAAATGTGAAGAATAATTTCTGCTGATTCAGATCACATTCCTGTTAAAGCGAACAAACATGTGACTTGACATTTAAGTTTTTTATAAACTAGCTGTGTTGGCTCCCTGGAATCCAGCCCATGCATTAGTTTTTCTTTACAGGGAAATAATGTAGAACAGGGCTGTTCATTTTCTGAGCCCCAGGGGCCACACACCTTGTAGATGACAGCAGTTGAACCAAGGGCCACTGGGGCCTGTGGGCTTTCCCCCTCACTTCCCTTCTGACCACATACCCATCTGGGCTCTCCATCTCCACCACTGCAATGGGCACCCCACGTTCTGCTGCACCATGCAAGCACATGAGTAAAATCCTCCCCCAACACACTCCTCTCCACCCCACCCCACTGCTCTGAGCAAACATGCAACTGCAATTCCTTTTGTCTGCTGCAAGGTGCAGGTGCATGAGTACAATCCCGCCCCCTGCAACACATGCTGTCGCAGAGTCTTCTGCCCCCTCCCCCCCACATTGCACAGGTTGTCTCCCTCTTCCCCATACCCCTCACCTTACTGACCTGCTTCCTGGGGCACAGGCAAGAAATGGAAGCTGGAGGAGAGAGGTGGAGCCTAGAGACTCTGGCTGCTGTTGCAACCAGAGTGCCAGGGGGAGTAGTGGACAGAGACAAGCCCCTTGTATGCTTCCAGTTAGACAACCCTGATGTAGGATATTGTGAAATGACTATCATTCTGCTAGTAGGAGATGGTTCCTTTATGCTTGATCTAAACCCATGTCCAGTTCAGTTTGAGACTGTAGCAGTGGATACTTATAGACATATATATATATTTGTACTGATATAGTATAGTTATTACTACAAATATTCATAAAAGTGAGCCGTCTTTGGTTCGATCATGCTTGTGAGCCAATGCAGTGCACAAACTAGGTCTGGACTTCTTATTCACAAATCTGAGCTTTTGTAAGCACCAACTATTCCTTGCTATTGAATATTCACAAAGTGATAGGAAAGACAACAAAGCTCAACTAGGTTCAGATTTGCATCACTGTGTTTAACATTACAACTAAGAGTCCTAACCTTTGGAATACTTCTTTACTGACCATTGATTGAAATACTGCATACAAATGATTTCAGGTATCTAGACAAAGCCATTTGCACAACCATACAGTACGTAAGGACTTCTGTTCTCTTTGCAACCAACATACATGCCAATGGAAGATATACAAGCATATTAAGAGATGGATGTGCACACGTAGCATGTATATGTTTATGCATCTGAATAGTAATATGCATATTTTGTATTTGCAAGTACTATCAAACAGAACTCCAAATGACTGCAGATATACTTACTACACAAATTATAGCATACACACCTATATTCAAGCAAGCAGTTGCATGAACTGCTGCAGTCCAGGAGTTAATGTTATGTAGGTAATTTCTGCAGTTTGAAGAACTTATAGATTCATAGATATTAGGGTTAGAAGGGACCTCAGCAGATCATCAAGTCTGACTACCTACCTCAGGCGGGAAAGAGCTCTGGGGTCACATGATCTTAGCCAGGTATTTGTCCAGTCTCCTCTATGTTAGTAAGTGGCCCATATCCCTGGATCTGTAGGTGCCTCCCAGAAAAATGCCTTCTGCAACACCCATGGAGGTGTCAGCTCATAAGGGTTTAGGATGACAAGGACAAAAATGGTCCCACAAACTTCTGTCCCCACTCTCACTATGAGATTAATTCTTGTGATACATATCTATAGACAGAACCTGTCAGCTTTGACTGTGAACCTTCCTGCTGTTTTTATTTTCCCGTTGCCTGGAAATATGAATGTAAAAACTCCAGATTACATGCAAAAATAAGATCCTTTCTCAACTGAGGCCAAATCCTGCCTTTTTCTCTGTACACACACACACACACACACACACACACACACACACGTATCTATATCTATCTATATATTTATATGTACACGTATGTGTTTAGACATTTAAATATAGATAGATATAAAGGCATGTACATATAACAATATATGCTCTATATACTGTTTATATGGAAAATACATTGTATGCCTTGCTGTTTTTAATCCTCATACAAGTGTAATATGAAGTTAAAATGCAAAGCAAGCCATAGCTGGTTAGCATTTCAAAAAGAATAATAAAAATAATATGTACCCTAAAAATGAACGAGATATTTTTATATTACATGATTTTAAGGCATGACAACCAACCAAAGAGCTATTTAGTATGTTACATGGTTTAATAAAAATAACTTGTCTGGCAGTGTCTGAAAGCTTTTGCAGCTGCAGGGGTACTTCTTGGAAATAAATTTGTGTTTACACAGGTGCAGCCATATTTAACAAAAATTTTATATGCAATGCAAACAGCTGCCTGTCTGTTTTCTTTGGCAGAGGTGTCTCCAACTGAAACAATTTGTATCAAACATATCTCTCTGTGATACCTATATAAACAATATGAACAATTCCTTTGCAAGGAAGAGGTTTCTTATAATATGTCTTTAAGATAAACTATAAAGCAGAAGCAGCCTGATTAGAGTCTCCTTAGAAAAGCATGGCCCTTCATGAAATTTTTTACATTTGAAAAGATCTGGGAAAGCTGCTGAGGAAGTATTAAACACTCAGTGTGATAACTCAAAGGATTTTATCCAGTTATAGTCAAGCTGAGGGACATTATGGCTGGCAAGGATGCTTGGCAAACTGAGTATTTTCCTTAACAGCAGTACAGTATATGCTGTAGTACAGTGTGGTATTCTACTTTTGGAACATTTTACAGACTAGAATATTTGCCAAAATATTTAGGCATTTACCTTTTTTCACTGCATTATAAATGTGGCATTAATATTTTTCCTATATGCTTTGTATGAAATTCTAACTACAGTAATTCAAAATTTCTACGATTTACCAGATAGTAATAATTCAGTGCTCTTTCAATTCTTGGCAAAGATTTATATTTTGACTGGATCGCCTATCACCACCATTTTTACATTCAGTAAAGTGCAGTGGAAATTGGTGGGCAAAGTTGGATTTTATGAGTAACAGCCTCACTGCTTCCCCTCCAAAAAAATTATTCTACCTAATTTATCTTTATATTCCATTTTTCATATACAAAGATTGTCTCTATTTCATTTGCGGAGAAAAATGTAGAAGTAAATATGTGGATGTTTTAATTCAATTTGTATAGAAAGTTTATTGCATTTACACAAAATATAGCTCCAAAAATGAAATGCCACTTAAGTTAATTTTGTATTTTGCTCACTCTGTTTATAGCACATAAGTCTTGTGTTCAATCTATTTGATCAACTTCACTGCTAATATAGCTTAATTTAAGTGGGAACAAAAAGGATTCCTGCACTGAGAAAGAGAAAGAAATAAGACTTCTCTCACCTTCACTGGGGAAGAAATCATGTGTCTATCTGAAACAGTGTATGCACTTATATTACTTATGTTGTAAATCCACTGACTTCAAAGTAGTCTCAACAGGTGCCTGGACACATGCAGACACCTGCTCCAATGTGTTCGAGTTAGAACAGAGCAGACTCAAGTAATCGAGTCTGCTGGAGCGTTCTAATTAGAACCTTCCAGCAGCCTCACTGTCATGTGTATTCAGCCTCCCCACATTTCAAAATGGCAGCAGGGGTGCTTTAAAGCTCGTTGAACAAGTTTTAGTTAAAGCACCCGCACCACCATTTTGAAGGGCAGGATGCTGGATACATGAGACACTGTGGCTTTAATTAGAACAGGTCCTGAGAGCTGCTCTAATTAAAAAGCCCTTCCCTCCCCACCCTGGAACACATGTAAAAACACCCAATATTCACTATGCCTCTTAACCTGGAATCATGAAGTTATTTCATCTGTATTATACTACTGTACCAATTCAGGGGCCTGGTCCGTAACTTATCTCTACTACCCTATGCATAAGACTCTATGAAATTAAACTCTTTGTATTCCCAGTGCGTGGGCCTCAAATCTTGCTCCATCCCATGTCCCAGAAAGACAACATGTATGCTGTGGCCCAGTTTATCTGTGGATATTTCCCTTAGTACGTCTACTGTCAAATACAAAACCTTTTCTAACCCCATTTAACCCACAACATTGTCAACTCCCTGTCCTTGAAGTAAACACAGGAGTGACTCATTAAAATTAATATGAATAGGATTTATGTTCACAATATAAAGTATTAGATTGCATGGCTGTATGCTTTCCAGGCTTTTTGAAACATTTTGGTCTTCTGTTCAAAACCTTTTTCTTAGAAGAGCTGAGTATAAGAAAGGTACACCTACTTGTGAAATAAAGTTCTGCTCTGCTTTATATTATGTTCTCCAGAAGAGAAGGCTGAGGGGGGAACTTGTGGCCTGTTATAAACTAGTCAGGGGGGACCAGCAGGCATTGGGGAAGTCACTGTTTCCCCAAGCACCGCCAGGAGTGACCAGGAATAACGGTCACAAGCTGGTGGAGGGTAGATTTAGGTTAGATATCAGGAGGCGCTACTTCACGGCCAGGGCAGCTAGGGTCTGGAACCAGCTTCCAAGAGAAGTGGTGCAGGCTCCTACCCTGGGGGTGTTTAAGAGGAGGTTAGATGAACACCTTGCTGGGGTCGTTTGACCCCAGTATTCTTTCCTGCCATGGCAGGGGGTCAGACTAGATGATCTGCTCAGGTCCTTTCCAACCCTACAAACTATGAAACTATGAATATAACTGTACATATATAATGGCATAAACTAGTTGAAGCAGAATGTGAAAATCTTTGCAGGTATTTAGCTACTTTTTTCCAAACTAAATCATATTTAAAACTTTCAAACATGTAAAACTTTAAATGCATTTGATTTTTTGTTTCTAGGTTTGAGAAACATGCTTCTATCAAGAGACATACCAGCATAATGTTGCAAGATTCGTGGTTTCAACAGGACTGGATTTACTGAATGTATGAAAAATCTACATATACTTAAACCTTTTGCATATTTTAAATGGAAAATCTTACTCCATTGCTTTCAGTCCAACTGAACCTTAAATTAGTACTATGCTAACTGGGAAATAGTGGGGAACTTTAGCACATCTGGTATATATATTTGTAATAACAGTTATTTTCCTAATAAAGAGCCAATTATACAACATCTTTAAACAAAAAGAGAAAAGACAATAAAATGAAAGACATTTTGACAGAAGGAGTATTTTTTATGTTGACTTTGTCAACACTGGTAAACCTCAAGCTGCTAATGAGGGCTGTAACCTTATCAGATCTCACCAAATGAATGGAGATGAACCTGGGACACCTGACCATCAAAAATAAGCCAGGTCATCTAATCCAGGGCTGTCTACCTGGGCTCCCCTCCTCCAGCTGCTGCTTCCTGCCTCCACCTCTGTGGGTGGTGCAGTGCAGAGAGAAGCACAGGGAGCTGAAGATAAGCATGGAGCCATGCACAGGGCATTGCATCTGTGTGGTACCACAGCAGGTACCACAGGGGGGTAGCAAGAGGAAACATGCTACAGTGGCAGCAAAAGGGGAATCACAGTTGCATACCTGCTCATTGTAGCTGGAAGAAAGGAATAAGAAAGTTGTACATGCATACCCAAGCAGTGTAGCAGGGGATGGGGCACCTGGTGCAGTGTTGGAGTAGGTGCCAATTTGGTACAGCAGAGGAATGTGAGGGAATGTCCACATGGCCCAGTAGCCTGTGGCTTGACTGGCACAGCCACCACTGTGTATGGCCCCCAGGGACTTAAAAATTGGTTAGCCCTGATCTAATCTATGAAATAATCCAACTCCCTGCACAAACACAAGATTTACTATTACTAAACTGCCCCTTCCAAAGATTTATCTACTCTCTTCCTGAAAACCTCCAATGAAAGAGCTTTTATAGTTTCCCTGGGCAGCTTGTTCCATTGATATATAGAATACTTTTTTCCCTAAGATTTCAGTTAAATGCACTTTGTTGTAATATAAACCATTATACTGTGCCCCACCCTCTGCAGTAAGGAAGAATAGTTCTTATCTTCTATATGGCAGCCTGTCAAACATTCAAAAACTACTATCATGCCTCCCCAACCCCTGGTCTCCTTTTTGTCAAACTAAATGTACCTAGTCGTCCCAGTCTTCCCTTGTACAGCTTCCATTCTAACTACTTTTGGCCTACTGAAGTTCCTTCTGCAATTTCATTGGTTACACTTTTTCTCATGTTTTAATTTACAATACAGCGTTATTGCACACTGTCACCATTTCTATATTCTGTCCCCAGGTAAGAGATAGCCTCATGGAAAGTGAAGTGATAGTAGGCAGCCATCAGTCCTCTGGATCACGGTGTATGCAGAAGAAGTCTAGTCAGATAACTGACTATAATTTTCTGTGCCGGCCTTTGGGCCACCACTTAGATTTTTCTACCTGGCCCACACCGTCCGTTACTTCATGGACCAATAGTTTGGCTGGTAGTGTAGATTATTAAAGTCACTGAGGGTTCTCATCTGCCCCATCTTGAATGTAAAATAATCTTGGGGAGGATGATAATGATCTCTTTTCCTTCAGTGCCTTTACACCTACATGCAGTGTAGCTTGAGCCTGGGGCTCTGCCTCCCCTACATTCCTCCTAACGCCATGCTGATGGTGCAGTGTCGAGTCCAATGTATATTTGTCTTGCCTCACTCAGTTACAAGAGTGTCTGCCATGATAATAGTGGTACGGGCTAGAAGTGACAATGTCCACAATAAATATATCTATTTCTATTCAGTCCCATGTATCCTTTCCCTATGCAGGGAACATTGGGTTTGGACATGCCTAAACACATCTGTGCCTTCTCACTCATGGTTTCATTACTCTCCTTTTCGTTTTTGTCTTTTAGGTTCACCGTTAATCCAACTCTAGTTGCTGGTATTTGCCTCCCATAGGCGCTGTTCTGGTAAGTATGTTGACTCCTCTGAGTCTGCTTTGGTGATCAGCCGCTTTGAACCAGGGATGAGGACAGAGTGGAGGCACGTGTGCCTCAGCGCACGTGTGCCCCCTGGACTCACCAGCAATAGAGGCAGAGGCAGCGGAAGATCCTTCAGGTAAGTGGGGCAGAGAGCCAGCACAGCTGCAGAGGATCCAGTGGGGGAGCCCCCTGGAGCCCTCTTAAGTGAGCTGGCAGGGAGCCATGCTCCCGAGCTGCGCGCATGAATAGAGCACACAAACAAGCATGCTCTGTGGGGTGAAGGCAGGGAGCAGGCTAGGGGGGGAACTTTCCCCCTGGGTGAGAGGGCACTGCCTGGAGGCTGATCCCTGGGGCAGCAGCTGTGGCCATCCCAGGGCTCTCCCTCATGGAGAGAGAGACATAGTAAGCAGGGCAGCCTGCAGGCCCTTCTGGGGAAGCCCAGAGCAGCCCTGATTAGCTGACTTAGCCCAGAGCCACCTGATTGGCTGCCAGGCTGCACCAGGAAATTCAAACCCTGGCCCTTAAAAGCTGCAGTTTGGTCAAGCCCCAGACAATTGGGGCTTGAGGACAGAGTGGGTGCATGTGTGCCTCAGTGCACGTGTGCCCCTGGACTCACCAACAGCAGCGGCAGAGGTGGAGGCAGTGGAAGATCTTTCAGGTAAGTGGGGCAGAGGGTTGGCTCAGCTGCAGAGGATCCAGAGGGGGAGCCCCCCGGAGTCATCTTAAGTGAGCCAGCAGGGAGCCACACACCCGAGTCATTCACGCGAACAAAGTGCGCAAACAGGTGTGCTCTGTAAAGGCATGCCTGCGTTTGCACAGGCATTCACACAAGGTGGGCGCACAGAAGAAGTGGACAAGAAGAAGCACCCAGCAGGAAAGTGATGAGGACTCATAGCTCTGCAGCTAAGGTAAGGGCATGGGGTGCTGCTGCTAGGGATCCTGCCCCGATAGGGCCTCCCACTCGCGGCTCCTCGGAGGTCTCCACTCAGATGGAGCTCTGCCCCCCTATCTGCAGGGGTGGCCTGCTGGGGACCCTGCTGTTGAAGGTGGGAGGGGAAAAGGGGAGCGCCCTTATCTGTCCACCTTCGGACCTTGGAGGAGCAGGTGAGGGAACTCCAGGAGGCAGTGAGCAGGCTGAAGGAGATCAGGGAGGATGAGGCTGTGATGATGTGATTCCATTCCTTACAGCTCCAGTTGCCTACAGGTTAAACCCCATGAGAGGAATCTGTAGCAGAGGAGTGAAAGACTGTCACTTCCAGACCCAGGCAGCAGGAGCTGGCATCTCTTCCCCATTGTGTCTAGGGAACAGGTACAGGGCCCTGGCAGCCTTGGTGGAGGAGGCAGCAGAGGAACATTCTCCTCCAGAGAAGGTGGTCCCTGCAACCCCTGCTGGGCAGGCTGGGGAACCATTGCCCAGGTAGAAGAAACGCCGGGTTATTGTAGTGGGTGATTCAATCCTGAGAGGCTCAGAAGGGCCCATCTGCTCACCAGATCCTATGGTGAGAGAGGTCTCCTGCATGCCTGGAGCAAAGACCAGTGACATCATTGAAAAGATTCCTGATCTCATCAAGCCCTTGTCCATGTGGGCACTAATGATGCAGCTGGGAGTAGTCCTAACCGCATCATGAAGGACTTCCATAAGCTGAGGGTCGGGGTCAGGAAGTCAGGGGCACAGGTGGTATTCTCCTCCATCCTTCCAGTTGGCAGCAGCCAGTGGCACCAGGATGCATGCCTCAGGGTAGTCAACTGGTAGCTCCAGAGATGGTGTCTTCAGGAGGGCTTTGGATTCTACAACAATGACCAGCACTTCCAGAGAGGAGGCTTCCTGGGAAGGAACGATTTTCATCTGTCTCTTAGAGGTAAGCATCTGTTTTCCTGCAGGTTGACTAATCTCCTCTGAAAAGCTTTAAACTAGGTTCAGTGAGGACAGGAAATGTGGTCAATGAGAACCCAGGGTTGGAAAGTCCCAAACAAGGCACCAGACCTAACCAGGTAAGCGCTAAGGGGAACACAAACCATCAAGGCAAAGGGGCACCAAGAGTACCCACTGGGGGGCTAAAATGTCTTTACACAAATGCCAGGAGTATGGGGAATAAGGAGGAGGAGGAGCTCACACTCTTACTTGCTAGCACCCAGTATGACCTAGTCAGCGTAACTGAAACATGGTGGGATTCTGTGCATGACTGTGTGGTAGGTATTGAGAGGTACAGGTTGTATGGGTGTGACAGAGTGGGAAAAAATGTGGGGATTTCATAGTTTCATAGTTTCTAGGGTCAGAAGGGACCTGACCAGATCATCTAGTCCGATCCCCTGCCATGGCAGGAAAGAATTCTGGGGTCAAACGACCCCAGCAAGATGTTCATCTAACCTCCTCTTAAACAGCCCCAGGGTAGGAGCCTGCACCACTTTTCTTGGAAATTGGTTCCAGACCCTAGCCGCCCTGACCGTGAAGTAGCGCCTCCTGATATCTAACCTAAACCTACCCTCTGCCAGCTTGTGACTGTTATTCCTGGTCACTCCTGGTGGTGCTCGGGGGAACAGTGACTCCCCCAATGCCTGCTGATCCACCCTGACCAGTTTATAACAGGCCACTAGATCCCCCCTCAGCCTTCTCTTCTGAAGGCTGAACAGGTTCAGGTCCCACAGCCTCTCCTCATAGGGCCTGCCCTGTTGTCCCCTGATCATATGAGTGGCCCTCCTCTGGACCCTCTCCATGCTGTCCACATCCCTCTTGAAGTGTGGTGCCCAGAACTGGACGCAATACTCCAACTGCGGCCTGACCAGTGCCGCATAGACAGGGAGGATCACCTCCTTGGACCTGCTCGAGATGCATCTGTGGATGCATGACAAGGGGCGGTTGGCTTTCCTAACTGCCTCCCCACACTGCCGGCCCATGTTCATCTCAGAGCCAATGATGACCCCCAGATCCCTTTCCGCCTCTGTGCTGACAAGAGGGGAGTTCCCTAATCTGTAGGTATGGTGCCGGTTGTTCCTCCTGAGGTGCATCACCTTGCACTTGTCTGTGTTGAAACCCATCCTATTCTCATCCGCCCACCTTTGTAACCTGTCTAGGTCTGATTGTAGCCTGTTGCATCCTTCCAGTGTGCCCACGTCCCCCCACATCTTAGTGTCATCAGCAAATTTGAACAGGGTGCTTTTTACCCCCTCATCCAAATCACTGATGAAGATGTTGAACAGTGCGGGCCCGAGGACTGAGCCCTGAGGAACCCCACTGCCCACATCCTTCCAGGTTGAAAAGGACCCATCCACTACCACCCTCTGGATGTGGCCCTCCAGCCAGTTGGCGACCCATTTGACTGTGTGGGTGTCTATACCACAGCTCCCCAGTTTCTTAATGAGAACGGGGTGAGAGACAGTGTCAAAAGCCTTCCGGAAGTCCAGGAAGATTATATCCACTGCTACCCCTGCATCTAATGATCTGGTGATCTGATCGTAAAAGGCCACCAGGTTGGTCTGACAGGACCTGCCACTGATGAACCCATGTTGGTTGCCCCTAAGCATGCAGTCCCCTGCTGGCCCCTCCTGGATGTGTGCCGTCTGGTGTGACGACCAAATTTCGGAACGTGTCCTGCAAGGGCCCCACATTACCCGGGACCTTCTTTTTAACCCTTATGTATCTAAAAAAGGACTTCTTATAGTCCTTAATCTGGGAAGCTAGTCCCAGTTCCATCTCTGCCTTGGCCTTCCTAACTACCCCCTACATTCCCGAACAACTACAGAATAGTCCTCCCTGGTGATGATCCCTTCTTTCCATTGGGTGTAAGCCTCCTTTTTAGCAAGGAGACATTCTCGGATACTTTTGGTGAGCCACGGAGGCTTGTGTGCTCTCCTGCTCCCTTTGATCCTCATTGGGATTACCTTCCTTTGGGCTTGGAGGATCGTCTCCTTAAGGAGCAACCACTCTCCTTGGACACCTGGCTCCCCTCCCCTCTGGGACCTCAGCGGTTCTCCAGCTATCCTCCTTAGCTTTTTGAAGTTTGCCCTCCTAAAATCTAGGGCCGCTGCCTTACTGCATGCCTTTGCCACCTTGTGCTGGATGGTGAATTCCAGCAGGCGATGATTGCTGTCACCCAGGTGGTCGAGCACCCGCAGCCCCCTCACCAGGTCATCACCCATGGCCAGCACTAGGTCCAACAAGGCATCTCCCCTGGTAGGGCTGTGCACCTCCTGGGTTAGATGGGGGTCCTGCACTCTGTCCAAGAACTATGTGAGCGTTCAGACCTGGCTGACTGTTCTTCCCAGCAGATGTCCGGGAAGTTCAGGTCCCCCATGACTACCACTTCCTTAGCTTTCACTACTTCTGTGAGCTGACCCAAGAATTCCTGGTCAAGCTCTTCCCCTGGTTGGGAGGTCTGTAGTAGACTCCCACCGTTAATTCTCTTTCCCCTCGACTGCCTTGTACTCTAACCCAAAGCACTTCAGAGTGCCCCTCCCCTGACTCCTTGCTAATTGACGAGGATGTGTATTCCTCATTAATATAGAGTGCCACGCCCCCACCTCTCTTTCCTATCCTGTCCCTCCTGTACAGCCTATAGTCCTTGACATTCACTGCCCAATCATGCGTTGAGTCCCACCACATTTCCGTAATCCCCACTATGTCCGGGCTGGTGTCAGCCAGCAGGAGGGTGAGTTCCTCCTGCTTGTTACTGTGAAGGAGGGAAGGAGCTTACAGGCTCCAAAGCTCCCCACCCTGAAGCAATCACATTCAAGCCCCGCTGTCAGACCGAGAGCGCGGGACGAACTTGTGCCTCTGCCAGGTGCAGGGAGGAAGGTGGGGCCTGGACAGAGAGGGCCGACATAAAGGAGGCACCGGCGGCAAGCAGAGGGGAACCGGAAGAAGGTGGAGGAGGAGCCGAAGCTGGTGGGAGCACACGTGGGCGGATGCGAGCCATCCTGAGACATGGCAGGACCTTCTGGGGTAAGGATAAACCCCAGCGGGGCACGGGAGCCAAGTCAAGCGGCCCAGCGAGGCCACAGACTGTCTGATGCAGCCGGGAGCAGCTAGACCTGGCAGGAGCCGGGAACCATATATACGGTAATACGGGGGCACTCACAGACGGTGAAACTGCCTCGCCCATAATCAGGAGGACCGAGTGGCCTCTGGAAGCCCTAGGGAGGGCTGAAGAGCTCAAAGAGAGTCAGAGAAAGGGTGCCAGCACCCCAGCAGACAGGGTAATATCGTGGAAGGCGGCTGAGAGACCAAGCCGTCCCTCGCTCTAGGGAATCCCTGGCTGTGAACTTTGTGTTGACCTTTGCATTTCTTTTATGGATGTATTGAGCATTATTCTGATGAGTGACCAGCCCAGATCTGTGGTCAGCATCCCGGCGGTATGGGTGAGGGTGTAGGGGAGGTGGAGCCCTCATTGACAGGACCCCGTGAATGGGAGGAGTCTCACTTTCTGGACTGGCAGGTGCCGGACATTCTAAAACTGAACCAGATTACAATCAAAGTCGTGGCAGGCGAGTCGAACGCATGCAACCACAGGTGAGAGACCCTTAGCCAGCAGGAGGTGGTCCCAGGGAGAGGTGACTACCTCAGAACCACCCTCCCACAGTTACCCATACTACGAGTGTTTGTGTAGAGGTATTTGAGGCCTCCTGTGGATGTGTGTACTGACCCCCTATCCCCTTATGCATTACCCTCGCCCCTATCTCTTACCTGTTTATTCGCTTCGCTAGTTGGGCTGGGCTGGGCTGTAGTTGTGGGTGCTGTTTGGTCTGGCAGTCTGATGTTTCCTCCGCCCTCATCTTCGCCTTCCCCGACGAGCCTAGTTTAAAGCCCGCCGGAGGAGGTCCGCCAACCTAGAAGAGAACACATGCTTACCTTTAGGGGAAAGGTGGAGCCCATCCCATCCCAGCATGTCTCTCGTCATGATGTGCCAGTCATGGCTGAGGAAGCCAAAGCCCTCCTCGAAGCACCATTCCTGTAGCTGCCAGTTGGTCTCCGTGATGCACGTTTCATGCCATCTGCCTCGTCCACTCACTGGCAGGATAGAAGAGAAACTCACTGGCATCCAGGGGTGTAGCTCTCTATGTTAAGGAGCAGGACACATCTTCCATCATCAAGGCGGGGGTAGAGGAGGGGACTACCGAGGCATTGTGGATCAGGATCGGGGGGGGCAGGGGAAAAGGACTTGGTAGTAAGGGTCTACTATAGACCTCCTCACCAGAATGATGAGCTAGATGAGGCATTCTCCAGGCAGCTCTCAGATGCCATACAGGTGAGGGAGGCAGTGCTCATGGGGGATCTAAATTACCCAGACATCTTCTGGGAGGAGCAAATGGCCTAACCCAGGTGGTGTCCAGTCCCACCAGGGTTAGCAACTTGCTAGACCTGGTCTTAGCAACAGGGGATGATCTTGTGGGGAATCTGTGAGTACACAGTAACCTGGGTGATAGTGACCATCACGTGGTAGAGTTCACTATCCAGCATCGGGTGGGAAAAATATCTAGTGAGGCTAAAGTGTTAGACTTGAGAAGGGCCAACTTTAGTAAACTTAGAAGGCTAGTTAGTGAGGTGGCGGAACTCAAGAGCATCGAACAAATGGGGGTCCAGGAGAGTTGGAGGTTTCTCAAGGGAGTAATCCTTGAGGCACAAAAGGAGTCTATCCCCTTACACAGGAAAGGGGGTAAGGGGATAAAAAAGCTCCCTTGGATGAACAGGGAACTCCAGAAAAGACTGGGGGGCAAAGAAAAAGATTTATAGGCAGTGGAGGCAGGGGGCAGCCACCAAGAAGGAATACGCCTCCCTGGCGTGCTATTGCAGGGGATCAGTTAGGCAGGCCAAGGCAGGACTGGAGCTTACAACAATTAAGAACAATAAAAAGTCCTTCTACAGGTACATAGTGACAAAAGGAAAGTGCAGAGTAACACAGGGCTCGTGCAGGACAAATCAGAACAGTTGGTGGTTGACGCAAGGAAAAAAGTGGAGCTCTTCAATGAGTTCTTTGCTTCAGTTTTCCTAAGTACTGACCAAGACAATTCCCCCACCTTGAGCATAGACAGATGTCCAAAAGCTCAAAGTAGAGCTTGAGCCATAAGATGTACTTATAGGCTCAAGGTAGAAAGCCTATAAGTACATAAGAAGTGTGCATCAGGATCTGGGGGAACGCCTGTTCAACAGAGCGCTGCAAGGGATGACATGGTCGAACAGTCACAAACTCCTGCAAGACCATTTTAAGCTGGACATAAGGAAAAACTTCTTTACTGTCCAAGCTCCCAAGGCCTGGAATAGACTCCCTGCAGAGGTTGTGCAAGCATTTACTCTGGACGCTTTTAAGAAACACTTGGATGCTTATCTTGCTGGGATCCTTTAACCCTAGCTGACTCCCTGCGCCTTGGGGAGGGCTGGACCCGATGATCTTATGAGATCCCTTCCAGCCCTAATGTCTATGAAATCTATGAAATCTTCTGACCTCAGTCCTCTTTCCTGCCAGGTGCAAGGGGTCAGACACGATGATCCATTGTGGTCCTTTCTGACTACAGTTTATGAATCTATGAAATTGGGCCTCCACCGATCGCCCCTGCCAGGGCATTCCACCTTGTCATGCCATTCCAGCTGTGGCGGGGAACTCACTTCTGGTTCCCCCTTGATGCTGTCCCATGGTGGCTTTAAACTGGTGCCTATGTTCCCGCCTGAGAATTGGCACCAGGACACACTTTCAAGGTATGCCAATGCTGGAGGTGTACGCTTTCTCTCCTTCCCCTTCCACTGTAGGTGGCTGGTTGGCTTATAGTCCCAGCATCTGCAATAAGTCCCTCAAAGTGGCAGGCTCTTCTTCTCTGCCACACTGCCGAATCCACTCATACAGAGTCCTGAGACCATCACACCAAGACCTTTGATGTGTACATGTAGGATAGAGTATGGAGGAATAGAGACTTCCTAAGACCTACCATCCCCCTTCAAACCATTGAGACAGAATTCAAAGGCCAGACCAAGTCCAGATGTTCAAGCTTCAATGACTGTAGCTTCTGCCAAAGAGCAGCAGATAAGAACTGCTGACTGCCTCATGCCTCAGCAAGGGCAAGTTTTTATCAGGGTGATGTCCCTTTGCCTTTCTCAAACCAAGGAATATCAAAAGGCAGTGGGGGCTAGGATTTTAGGTACCCTATACTTGCCTTACTGTGGAGGTTACAACATTGTGGTATCTTATAGGAGCTACTCTGCCATGAGTAGCCCCACCACATTGCCATCTGGCCCTCCAGAGGAAGAGCTGAATTAGGTATTCATTCTACAGAAGTATCAGACTTGCAAATTGTGCTTACATGACAAAAATGCCACTCACACAGCTGGAAAAACTGTCATTTATGCACATAAAGAGTAATAGAATGCCATCCAAGATGGCTGGCATTCTCTTCAGGTAGATTGTTCCTCCTACACAGCTCCACTGAAAGAAACAACAGTAGTTGTTTGCACTTATATAATACTTTTCATCTGGAGAATTCAAAGTATTTTTAAATTATAAGACAGCATTATTATCCTCTTTTTATAGATAGGGAAACAAAGGTAGAGACTAGCAAAATGATTTGCTCAAATTAATATAGCCAATCCACAGTAGTGTTGAATCTATTTCTTCCTTTAATGGAGATGTCAGGAGCAGCAAGAACATCAAGCATACAGCTATAATAAGCTTTTTATGATAAAGTGAGCTACTGTAAGTAAGGCCTAGATTGTGCTGCTGTGCTGTGCTGTGCTGTGCTGTGCTGTGCTGTGCTGTGCCGTGCCAAAGGCATTGCGGAAGTGATGACGCCTATTAATTTAATTTGATTTGGGACTTAAATATTTGCTAAGTATCAGATGGGGTCTTTTAACCAAGGGGACACTTCATGATAGAGTCCATGTAAATTCAGTGATTCTAATACCACAGTTGTATTATATCAACAAATAGTTTAAAGTCAAAATTTAATTTAAGTATTTCCCCGCTCCCCCTCCCCCACAACCACACTGACCAGAGCATCTTGTGTTTTACATTCCATTCCAGACAATGGCTATATCTCAAAAAATGAGAGGCAATAGAGTCTGCCACCATCTGAGGGATCTGACTGGCTGAACATGTCTGAATGTTTTACTCGGGGAACAGAAAAAGAAACTTGTTTGGTGCACTACAGTGTCACTTGGTCAAGCTGACGCTGAAAAGAGGATGTTTATACTAGAAATGGAATCTCCACAACCACCACCTTTTATAGTGGGAATAAGATTATTAGTTAAGCTATACTGTTACCTTTCTTTCTAATGATTGCATGTTTGCAGAAAGCTTTTGAGGAATTTATTGTCTTGATCTTTAAAGGATGTCCAGGACAGAGTTTAATGGAATTTGTGATCACCTCTGCTGTAAGTACTATGGTAAAAGCAACCCTTTCAGGTTCATTTAAAACTGACTGTATTTTGGCTTCACTCTGAACGGAGTTACACTACAAACAGAATTTTCTGATTTCTCTTTTGATGGCAGAAAACAAGTTTGTAACTTTGTTGTAAGTCTCCCTTGAAATCAACTCTTGATGGCTTTTATTATGTAACCTGAGATATGATATTATTATGTCCTCAGTCTGACTATGATCACAATGACACTTCATTGTTCTGGGCTTCTCTGTTTGAAACATGTTTAAAAACATTTGAATAAGATATTTTAGTTTGCAGACGTCTTGTCATCATCCTGAAAATTTACAACCATCAGCAATATAAACATGTACTTGACAAACTCCAGCAGCTTGTAGACTTCAGAGTTCATCCACTCATTTCAGTGAGGCAGATGTTTCATTTTAATGTTCTTCATACTGTAGATTAGGATTATGTTTTTTCTTTCTTTCTTTTTCTTTCTTTTTTTTGAAAAGGGAATAAACCTGACATGCTACGAATGTCATTTCACACTGCAGGCCAGATGGTGAAAAATGCAAGGGCTGCAACTCTGTTTATGTATGGGAAAAAAGGAATTTTGTTTCTGAAAGACTTTCAGCTCAATCATTTGTTACTTTAATCTAAACACTAGATGATGAATAAAGTAGGACTATCTGAACTTCAAAAAGGTCCTTGAGATTAAGTGCTTAACAATGTAATGCATCTGGAGGAAGAGTATTCCATTATTCCTGCTTGCCATATTGGGAAGATGTTGAGAATGTATTCATTACTGTGCCTGTAATGGCAGGGCACTCTGAGCAGACATTTGGCAATCTCCGGAAAGCTTCTCATAAGATGTATCATATTTCAATCACTTTATTTTATTACCAAAAGACAGTAATTAAGCAGGGGACTGGCAGCTAGTCTATGTTAAAGCGGAGTTCTACCGTTCCTAATAGTACATTTAGTAGGAATTGGGCAAAATGTTGATAAAGAAACCAAATACTACTTCAGTCCTGGATCCATTACAGACCTGATATTTAGATGCAAGACCAACAAAAGATTTTGAAGGTTCGAATGTAACTTTGGGTTCATTTGTAATTTATCAGAGAATTCCTGTAACATTTCCTATTTCACATGGTTTTAAGAGAAAACCATATCAAAGTCTGACTGTGCTTTATTTATTTAACCAATATGAAATACCCCAACATTGAAGGGATCTCAATTTTGGACCCAAAACCAACATTCTCAATTCTGTATTGCCACTGCATATTTTTCCTCATGAAAAATGTTGTGGGGTTTTTTTCTTATAAAAGATGAAGGACTAAAATATTTTGGTCCCTGTAACAGGTCTAGCGCGCTGGAGCCTTTCTGTTGGTGGCTACGCCTTCCTGTCTTCGGCTAACCACCTGCTTACTCACCTGCCATGCCTTGATCTTAATTGATTGGGTGATGTAATTAGCAGGAGGCTGCCCACTTTATATGCCCGGTGTCGGGGCACTACCTGCAGCTCCCTTTCCTCCCCTACACCGCAGCCCAAGCCTCGCAGATGGTACTTGACAGGTTTGCTCTATGCCTTGGCCCTCTTCTTTACTTCTGGGGCCCTCTCACTCCGGGGCTCCACTCTGCCCCCTTCCGCTCCGGGGCTCCTCTCTGCTCCCTCCCACTCTGGGGCTCCTCTCTGCCCTCTAGCTCTGAGCTTCTCACTGCCCCCTAGCTCCGAGGCTCCTCGCTGCCCTCTCTCACTCCGGGGCTCTTCACCTCCCTCTCTCACTCCAGGGCTTCTCACTGCCTTCTCTCGCTCTGGGGCTCCCTGCTGCCCCTCTCGCTCTGGGGCTCCCAGGCTGAGGCCAATGCGCCCCCAAACAGTGCTGCGCCCTCTCCGGTGCCAGGAAACCCCATGCTACCATGGCATCCCTATGGGGCCTCCTCCACCCCAATAGCCTGACCCGGTCCTCTGGTTAAATAGTAAACACAAAACACAAAGCCCCTGGGCTATAACGTAAACTAAACTGCCCGGTCAAAAATCCATGTTTTGTCCCTACCGGAAAAAATACTTCAACTCAGCCGCAACCAGGGGATGCTCCTGCAGTCTATCTTCCCCTTTCCCTGCATACTGGCCAAGCTCCCCCACTCTTGGCCACCGGAGGGGAACTGCTCTCCTGGCCTTATGCTTGGGCTTAAGAAGGGGCCAAGCCCTGCCCCTTCCTGTCAGCTGACCCCCTTGGTTTCCCTGGCAACCAGCACCTGTGCTGCCCTGGTGACTGGCAGCTGAGCCTCCCCTGTCTCACCCCTAGGCGTCTCTCCTGCTATTTCTGCTTTTCAGCACAGGGCACCCGTGTGCACTGCGACAGTCCCCAACTGTAATATTTATGTTTAGAAATGCTTCTGTAGTGCCCCCTGAACTATGTAATTCACTTGCCACATATCCCCTTCTCCTACATGGGCTGGGCTCCACAGCACAGTTACATCTCCCATGACGTTCTGCCTTCACTCAACAAGAGATGTACCAGGAAGATGTGGTGCACCAGGAGGATGTTGTCTGAACTAGGAGTCTTATCTCATGGAGGAGAATAAGGGGATGCTAAAGGAAAAAAAAAAGAAGAGCCATGTTTTGGGGATGGTGGTCGTAGCCATGTTGGTTTAAGGATGTAGGCAGATGAGGTTCTTTGGGTAAATGTACTATCTTTTATTAGACCAACCAAATAGTTGGAAAAATTGTTCTGTGCAAGCTTTTGGGCACAAATATCCTTCTTCAGGCATAGGGAGAGTCTGCTGGTGTTTTATGTTCCCCTGGATGGAATAGAAGCCAATATGCAAAATGCAGGTTTGTGAAAATCCAAATGCATGGCAGTGAGGATCAGAGGCCATGGGAGACAATAGGTGTGAGACAGGTAAGTGGGGGAGACGGAAAGAGGAGAATGTTGACCTGGTGATGGAAGGTAGTAGTAAAATGTTAAGAGGCTACATGGGATTATCAGATGGCAGGCAGGTTATAATGTGCCATATATCCAATGTCTATATTCAGCCCATGATTTTTTGTATCCAGTAGATTTATGAAGTGAAGTTCGTAGGCTCACCTATAAAAGGTGTTTTGTAAATTCTCCTTGAGAATTAGAACTGAGAGATTGGAGAGAGAATGGTTGTCTTGTGAGAAGTGTGCACCCACAGGTTATTGGGTATTTTTTTCTTTGATAAACTTTCGGTGTGCGTTCATTCTGGTACGCAGTTGTTGTTTGGTTTCTCCTACATATTTTCCATCAGGGCATTTAGTGCGCTGAATGAGATATGTTACATTTCTGGAGACGCAAATGTAAGATTCAAGAATGGTGATGGTTCTGTTGTGGGGTGTAGTTACTGTGATAGTGGTGGAGATATACTGGCAAGTTTTACATTTCTTGTCCTGGCATGGTCTGGAGCCATTTGGTGTGTTTTGGGTCATAGGAAGCTTGCTTCTACTGATGAGATTGGTGAGATTCAGTGCTTGTTTAAAGGCTAGGATGGGTGATTCTGAGAAGATCTCTTTAAGAATTGGTTCTTCGTCTAGTATGGGTTGTAACCGTTTGAGGATTTTCCTTATAGGTTCCAGGGAAGTATGTTATAACTAATGTTATGTGATTTGTGGGGATTTTCTTTTTATACTACAGCAGTTCTTCACATGGTATTTGGGTGGCTCTTTCAAAAGTGTGAGGTCTCTCTGGAGGAGTATGCTTGTTGAGTGAAAGCCCATTTGAGATTTGCTGGGTAAAGATCACAGGTGTTCTCAGTGCAAATTTAGTGGTATTGCAGGGCTTGGCTATATATTATAGCTTTCTTGGTGTGTTTATGGTGATTGCTGGTTCTGTGTAAATTTGTATGTTGCTCTGTGGGTTTCTTATATATAGTGGTTTATATTTTACCATTGTGGATATTGATCATAGTGTTTAAAAAGCAAATGTTAGTGCTAGAGTATAGAAGAGATAGTCTGATGGAGGGGTGATGGCTATTGAATTTGTGATGGAAGTCAGAGATTGCAGGATTTTGGTCCAAATGATGAAGATATCATTTATATATCTTAAGAATAGCATGGGTTTGATGGTGCAGTTCTTGAGGCATTCTTTTTCCATGTGGCCCATAAAAAGGTTAGCACTGTGCCCATGGTCTGGAGGAGGTGCTGGTTATTGAAAATGAAGTTGTGTGTGAGGATGAAGTGTATACATTCAGTAATATCTTTAGTTCTTTAGTTGTAATCTTGCTCTTGTAGATATGTAAGGAAGGCTTGGATGCAGTCCTGGTATGGGATGGTGGTATATAAGCTGGTAATAACCATAGTGGCTAGGTTTGCATTGTTGGGAAGGTGGTCTATGTTTTGAAGTTTTTGTAGAAAGTCTGTTGTGTCTTGGACAAAACTCGGTCTTTGGGTGACAAGCAGTTTTAGGATGGAGTCAATGAAACCTGATACTTCCTTAGTTAGGTTTCCATGGTTGGATATGACAGGTCTGTCTAGGTCCCCTTGTTTGTGGATTTTAGAGAGCATGTAAAAAGTCTCTGGTTGAGTAGTGTGTGGGGGGGGGAGGTCAAGTTCTGTAGTGTTTCTTGTAGTTCAGATGGAAATGATTTGATGCAGGGGTTGAGTTTTAAAGTGAAAATGGGATCTTCTGCAAGTTTTTCATAGTAGGTGGTGTCACAGAGTTATCCTTGGCTTGTTTTATGTAGTCTTCATGGTTAAGAATAACTATAGCTCCTCCTTTATCTGCTGGTTTTATTACTATTTGGTGGTTGGATCTGAGAGATTCTGTGGCCCTTCTCTCTAATGGAGAGGCTGTTATGGTGGTGTTTGTTCAATTCATTGTTGTTGATTAATTCACTGTTCATTCTTTCCCTGAAGCAGTCAATATAGTGATCAAGGTTTGATTTTTGTCCACTGTGAGGTGTCCAATCTGATGGTTTTTTCAGGGGTTAATCTTTTCCTCAATGTTGTCAAAGGATGAAATGTTGTTGTAAGTGGATTGATTTTGGTTGTAGAAATACTCCTCGAGATGGAGGCAGTGGAAAAAATTCTTCTAGTTCCCCATGTTATATTGTTGGGGTATTTTTCTGGACAGAAATTAAGGCCTTTAGAGAGGACCAATTTTTCATCTTTGGTAAGTGTGTGCATGGAGAGATTGATAATATTTGAGGGTTGACTGGTTCTTTCAGTTTCATCCAGTTTGATGTTGGAATGTTGTTAAGTATTGTGTTGTGTCTCGGATGGTTGGTTTGTGGCTGGGAAAGTTGTAGTAATTGTTTCCTGTTGTAATTGGTTCCATTTTTTCTTTTTATGTTGGATGGATGCTGTAAAAAATCTTTGGTAGTCTCTTTGTACATTTTATATGGTGTTTGGCAAGATATCCAGATTTATCTCTTTTAAGTTGCTGTAGCATGTGTTGATTTCCTTCTTGAGTTGATCTCTTTTGGAGTAGGTTATGGGAATATGCTAAAGGTAATTTACAAAACACATTTTGTAGACAAGCCTACAAACTTCACTTCATAAATATAATGGGTACAAAAAATCATGGACTAAATATAGACATTGGATTTATGGCACATTATCACCTGCCTGCCATCTGATAACCCCAGGTAACCTCTATACATTTTACCAGCTACATTCTATCACCAGATCAACATTCCCTACCCACAACCTGTGATCTGCACACCCGTCTGCCAAACTGGATTACTGATACTTGGGCCTCTTCCAAGAAGCGCTTTTGGTTCATGAAATTCTAGATTGTAAAACATTTAGGGAGAAATTACACTATCTAGTGGACTGGGATGGGTACAGCCTGAAGGAATAATCCTGGGAGCCAGGCAGCAATGTCTATGTGCCAGCCCTCATAAGAGGTTTCCATCAGGCTCACCCTAATAAACATGGAAGCTGCCCTTGAAGTTGGGTGATCCTGTAAGGCTCCTGCACTGCAGCCTGGGTCAGCTCTATAAATCTCAAGTAGGCTGTAAAAACTGTTCTTTAACTTGGATCTGCCCAGGAGGTAGAGGGTTCAGGCTCCTAATCTGCAGCTTTGGTTAAGTGCAGATGATCCAAGACCAGCTAACCCCAGCCCTTTCCCTCTGACTGGTTCTGGAGTTGCTTTTAAGGAATTCCTCCAGCACCTGAGCCTCACTGGACAACACACTGGTCTTCAGTCTCTGTGCAGCTCTGGTCCCAGAAACATCTCTGGATTCCCTAGTTCCTGACCCTGGTTTTGGCTTGTACTGGATTTTGGTTTTGGATTCTCCCTGCAGACCTGACTCCCAGCTCCTGACCCTAATTTGGCCTGCTCTTGGACTCTGCCCTGTGGATTATCCTTCAGATTTTTTAATTAGGCTTCTGATTTCTGCCTCATAACCCTGGCTTGACATTTGACTCCTGATATTTGGCTCCTCTACCCCTGCAGCCCTCAGTTCCACACCTGGCTCTAACTAATAGACTGGGAGAAGCCCTCCTCCTGCCCTCACCTGAATGCACAAGCAGACACATCCACCTCCTTCCTTTGCCAAATTTCTATTGCTTAACTGTCCCTTTCCTCCTTTATAAGATCCAGCAGCTGAGCCTTAGGACTTAGGTGTAAGTGCTCTACACTAGCCCCTTTCTACACTGCTGATGGAGAAGCATAACTATGAGCTGGGGATGCATTTCTGGATTCAAGCCCAGCCAGCCAGGAGCCTCACAGGGTACATGTTATACATCCTGTTGTTATGTGAGCTTCTCTTAGTTGTATTGAAGAGTTACTTGGTTTATAAAGTGGGGGGCTTAAGGCAGAGTCTTGAATCTTGAATCTGTATTCATGATTGTCTCATCTCTGTAAAAGGCTTAACCAAAGTCAACAATGTAGGGGAATGTCAAGGCCTGGAGCTAAACTTTGTGGCTCTTTACATGCTTCTCAAGTGATTTATGTTCTCTTCATGTTACCAAATGTGCCAGTTTGCTAATTGATTGAGCAGATAAATTAGAAATGTAGATAGTCAGAAAACAAGTTATGGGAAAAAAATACAACCCCTTTGTAGCTTCTGGATTATCTTTTCTGTGATTGACTGAGGCACAGAATAACCAACTACAACTTGTGGTGCAGTGAAGAACTAGAATTTTATTACCCTGATAGTCATCATACAAAATGATTGCATCTACATCAGTCATTTGGTATAACAGAAATAAAGTCATTTTAACAGAGCATTATCACAGGATCAATGTCTCCCGGCTTTCCTTCGATGTTTATTTTTGATAAATGCCTCAGCTTCAGCTCAGCATTTATCTAGCAGCTGGGGACTATTATACTGTGACAACCTTCTATTCCATTGTCATAGTGTCAGATTCTTGAAAAGGATAATAGGTAGATATTTTTGCTTTTAGAATGTTAAGAAATAAATGGCATTCCTGTTCCTTATTTAGCTACTTCTTAATTTTAATGAATAGCTTTAGTGATAATTACCAGATTTCTATATTGATAAAAACTGGCTCGTACTGTATGTTAATAATAGCACAAATTTCATATTTATGAACTGCTGTTCTTTTGCAAATATAGACATTTGGTAATCATCATTATGATGATAAAATTCATTAAAATTTGAAAAACAACCTATTATCCCCTTTGCCCATTATCTTTTAATTAAGTAATAGAGACATTTTATATGGCTTTTTATAGTCACATTGCACAGACATGGTATGTTGTTTCTGCTATAGAGTTTTCATATATTAAAATTCTTCCATTTAATTTTTGACAGGTTTTTCGTGAAAGACAAGGAAACAGAGTAATTTTATTCTACAACATACCTCAGATAGCTGCTTCTCTTGATTATGGAAGACATTAACCAAACTCAGTTAAAGTGTGGTTGGATCTGGATTAGGTATAGACTACGTTTTGGTGTTTGGGCTGAAGGCTGAATTCAGGTAAGTGTTTGTATTTGGATTTGATGGCCTAAATGGGGATAATGTTTGAAAGGTGAGGTCAAATGTTGTCATGCAATTTTCTGTGAAATGGAATATAGGCCCTTTTAGATATAGGATTTGATCAGAAATCAAAAGCATATGACAAGGGTTTGGATTCAATTATATGAATCTAACCTCTGAAAAAAACTTGAAGTTCAAATTCAAGTGACCTGTTTGGTCCATGTCTAGTCTGTCTTATCATGTTGACCCCTAGAATTTTTAGTTATGTGTCTTGTATATAAGGACAGCACAGGGAACATCTTGGGTTAGTTTCAGCTTTTCTAAGCTAGTTGTGTACAGATGGATATTAGTCTCTGAGATCCAACCATTATTGCTTACATCCATTTTCTTTGGGACAACAGCTACAATATATAACAGCTTATATTACTTGAGAATATCTTCATTTTAAATCTGAACTTAACCACATATACCTGTTATTGTTCAATTTTGATTGCTTTTATTCACCTGAATTATAATATGTATATATTTTTAATCAGAACAAATATTACACCATTGCATTCACTATATGTGTCAAAAATACAGTTAAAACTTATTCCATTTACAAATATTTGTATGTATTTCCTTTTTTATCATTGATGATTTGGAGTGTGTGTACAAGGCAAGGCAATGGTGTGAAGAGATACCTAATCTGCTTGAGTTCTTTGAGGGTGTTAACAAGTAGGTGAGCCAAAGGGGGGAGGGGGCAGCTGACATAATATGTTTGAACTTTTAAAAAGCTTTTGACACCAAATGCTTAAAAAAACAGCTGCCATGGGATTGGAGAGAATCTTCTTCTGCAGATTAAGAGCTGGTTAAATGAGTAAAAGGGCAGGCCTAAATGGTCACTTTTCAGGATGGAGAACAGTAAAAAGTGGGACTCTGCAGGGATCTGTACTAGACCCAATTTTGTTTAATGTTTTCATCAGTGGCCTGCAAATAGGGGAATACAGTGAAATACCAAATTATTCTAGGTAGTCAAATCCCAAGATGACAGAAACTGGAGAAAAGCCTCATCAAGCTAAGTGAGTGTGCAAAAAAAATGGCAAATGAACTTCAGTGTCACCAAGTGCAAGGTAAAGCACATGCAAAGAAATAACCTCAACTCAATACACATTGAACCTCAACCTCAATACACCATTCTGGGTTCTGAACTAGCTATTATGGCTTGAGAAAGAGACCTTTGAGTTCTCTAAAAACATCAGCTTAATATGCAGCAGTACCGAAAAAAGCCAATAAAATGTTGAGCATCATTAGGAAGGGAAATTGAAAACAAGACAGAGAACATCATCATATCATTATATAAATCCATGGTGGACCCACATCTTGAATACTGTGTGAAGTTCTGGTCTCTGTATCTCAAAAAGGGTGTAGTAGAATTGGAAAAGGTACCAAAAAGGGCAACCAAAATGATCAGGGGTATAGAGCAGTTGCTATACCAGGAGAGTCTAAAAAGGCTAAAGCTCTTGAGTTCGGAAAGTGAAAGGTTGAAGGGGCTGTTATAGATTATTAGTAGGCAACTGTTGATGCTCTGGATGTACATGTAAGAGTCAGAAATCTGATAAATTTGTCTGTGGCTGGCAAACCAAATTTGAGAGTGACACAGCTTGTTACAAGTCTTACAGATCCATATATTGTTTGAGTAGTAGTCTAAATTTACAGCTTGCTGCTTTTTCTCACTTTTCTTCCATCCTCTGGATCAAAGCTGCATCAGGTTGAGCTACACCCAGTGCCAGATATTCATTTCAGATCAGATGAGGTTCTATGTGCTCCTACCAGTTTTCTATGCTGATGCTGAACAAATTCAGATCATTTTTGCACACATCATGGTGCCATCATAGAGTGCGACCCTGCTTTCTGAAGTCATCTCAAATCTCACTATACAAAACATTCTTGGAATACAGTAGTTTTCTCCCATTCTTTTGACATAGTCAATCCATTGCAACCTCCTCTTTTTTATAGTAATTTCTACATACTCCAGTAGGTTTGTGTTTGTTAGTGACACACTCCCACTTTACTTCCAGGAACTTATGAAAACATCTCACATGGAAGTTGTTCAGTCTCTTGATGGATGGATAGCATATATAGTAGGGTTATGCAAAGCTTAGGTTGCTGATTCAATTTGGAGGAGATTCGGCTCGATTCAGCAGCCGAATCTCTGAATATGAATTGAATCAGGAGATGAATAAAAAGGTCTGATTTGATCTGAAGCCTCTGAATCAATTTGGAAAAAAATTTGGAGGAGATTCAGAGATTCAGGCAGTCCCCACATTCCACTGTAGGGAGCTGGACCCAGACTCTGTGCTGGTAAGTGGGGGGGGGGGGCTGGAGAAGGTGGGAGGGCACCATGGGGGGACCTTCCCCTAGGCCCCATCCCCTGCCTGCTCCCCCAGCCCCCCTGAGTACCCACTGACCCGTGCCTGCTTTCCCAGCCCCATCAATGGCTGCCCCACCTGGCCACATCTTTAGAAGAAAAAAAGCCCTGCACTCACCGGCTGCTGCAGCAGCTGTCAGGGCCTCTGGGGGCTCATGCCAGAGCCCCCCAGGCAGCGTGGGGCAGTGGGAGGCAGTGGGGATTGCCTCCTCCCCACTCTCAACCTAGCAGGAACTGGTGAGTGCGGGGCTTTTTTTGCTTTGTTTTGTTTTGTTAAAGTACTGGGACCCTGGGGCCAGGCAAGACAGCCATCGACCAGGCTGGAAGAGCAGGTGGGGGATGGGGTCTGTTAGATTTGGAGATTGAGCCAATTTGGTGGTGGCCAAATCTCTGAATCAGATTCAGCCAAATTGATTCAGGACAGTGATTTGAATCACTGAATCAAATCACTGTCCCCCAAGTTGGCCAAATCCGACTCCGAAGTGAATACTAGCCACTTCATACAGGCCTAATATGTAGTCCACATCTGTGGACTGTAAAGCAGCGACGGCAGCATGCAAATCTCATAGATTTGTATCTTCACCTTACCTGATAGTTTACTCCATGCACATTTCTGTAATAGCCTGAAATTCCTAGCTGCTTTTCTGATTCTGTTAGTCAATTTAGCCTGAAGGTTAAGATTCCTGCTGACCAGTCCTCACTGAGACATTAGGCAGCCAGCAACAACTTTAATCTGTTGCTTTCAGAGGCCAATGGATGAAAATGGTGGAAACCATAATTAGAAAAAAAAACAGGAAAGTGGTTGGTGAATGCATGTTTGAAATTATTCAATGTGAATGGTGCCAGTGGGAGTAGGGAGACCCAATTGCCTGGGTTGGTAGTTCAAAAAGTATCAGAAATATTGTTCTAGTATCTCATTGATCCTTTCCATTTGTCCATCACTTTGTGGGTAATGGGCAGATGAGATAAGAGGTTTGATTTCTAAAAGTTTTAAGAGCTCTTTCTTGAAGTGGGAAATGACTTGTGGGCCATGGTCCAAGAGGATACCCCTGGGAGGACTATGCAGCTAGAAGACATTTTTTTGAATAGTTGCACTGTCTCTGGAGCAGTGGTGATCTCAGGGCAAGTAATGAAATGGGCTATCTTGGTGAGAAGGTCTTCTGCAAAGAGGATGCTTGAGTGTCTTAGGACAGGAATTAGATCAGTGATAAAAATCAACAGACACCATGTACTAAGGCTGGTTTAGCATTGGTAGTGGTTGGAGGAGGGCCATCAGCTTAGCGCATGGAGTCTTGGTATGAGCATGAACCTTGCAGGAGTCAATGTATTTCTGAACACTGATGAGGTCAGGGCCACTAGAAACTGAAGAGGATGGGGCTGATAGTTTTGGTGATACCAAAAATGCCCCACAAGCAGAGTCATGGCACCTTCAGAGGATATCTACTTGGTGCTCCCTTCCAGGGATGTATAGGCATCCTCTGCCAAAGCAGCCCATCCTGACATTGAAAGTCTGATCGGGATGGTGGTCTGATCTGAGAAATGAATGAGTCCTGGGGACCAAGAAGCAGAATTACATCATTAGATCCTTGTTTACTGTGGCCCTAGCAAAGTTCTTGGGGCTCAGAATGGTGAAGCAGGTTTCAGGACAGGGTTCTAAATATCCATCCTTTCAGGATAAGGCATCAGCCTTACCATTTTTGGTGCCACCTCTTTAAAAGTATATGTGTCATGGGATGGGGGTCCCCCAGGATGGCCATGATGACCCGAGGGCTCTGTGACCATGCCAATCTTGCCCAACGGGTGCCCTTTTCCTCTCCTGCCATGTCTTGCTGATAATTATAATATAGGGAGGCTGCTCTTGAGCTTATATTTAGACACGATCCTGTAGAACCCTGCTGACCCTGTGAATTTGTAGACCCTTTTTTGGGTCCCACTCAAAATGGATGCCTCACGGGACACCCTCAGCCTTATGGGCTAGATTCATGGCTCCAAACCACCCCTTTACCATGCCCCAAGCCTCGCAGATGGCAATCACACATTGTCCCTCCACAGCCTTAGTTTAACTTGGCCTCCAGTCATTGCTGCACTCTCCACAGCCCTGTCTTTCTCACTGTGCCCCCTGGCGCTGGGGTCTGCTCATCCCCTTTGCCACCACACCCCTGGCACTAGGGTCCCCACACTGCAGTGGGACCCCAATGAAGCCTCCTCCTTCCCCAGTAGCCTTAGCCTGATCCACTGGTTTATAAACAGAAATCAAAATATGAACCCCTGGGCTATAACATAATACAAGCAGTTCAGGGTGTGCTCTGTCCCCTTAAAAGCATGAAACTTCCCACCTAGCCTTAAATGCCTTGCAGGACAGGGTGCCTGGTGAGTCCCTGGAGCCTCTTAATCCTACCAGAAGTAGAACAGGCCGTCAACCATCTCCACTTAGCTTCATTTAAGAGAGCTCCTTCCCCCTTGGCTGCTGACAGAGAACTGCCTTCTAGTCCCAGCCCTGGGGTTTATATGTGCCCCAGGCCCTGCCTCTTCCAGTCAGCTGACTGCCTGCAGGTGCAGGCTAATTCCGTCTTTCCTGCTTCCACAGTAACCTGCAGCTGTGGGGGTCCTGACTGACTGCTAGGAGGCTCTCTCTATGCAGTTTCTGCCCTTAAAGGAGCAGGCACCCTAGTGCCCTGTGACAATGTGTCTCTGGTGGAAAGAACAATTTTAACAACAACTTCTCTCCTATCCTGGCAAAGGAAAAAGTCTTTTGTTAAACTCTTTATTATACCTACCCCTTTGGCTCAAAGGGGTTATAAAGTGTTACAACTTTGTGCCCTAACAATTCTCCAGCTTCTTCCCTTCACAATTCTAATGTAGAGGATTTGACTGGGCAAAAGACTGAAAGGCTACATTTTATGCATTTCTAGTTGCTAGAATGGCCTTCCTTAGGTGCAGTTGGCAACCAGATATAAGCTGTAGAGGCTAGAGGGTTGCCACTGAAGTCAATGGGACCTAAATACAGTCTTAAAGCTAGCATATGTTTAAGGGCATTCCCTCAGTGAAGACAGACTTAATAGACAAAAATGAAAACGGCCACGCAAGGATATGAAGACACCCTAATAAGGAAACAAGTAAAAAGAACAAATTCTGAAGATACAGTACTACTTAAAGGAAGATGAAGGGAAAAATAGGTCCACTACTCAACATGGAAGAAAATCTTGTAACGGACGATTCCAAGATGACTGAAACTTTTAGTGCTTTTAAAATTTTTAAAAAATCTTAATTAAAAGGTTAACAGTGATCAGATGGCTAACACAATTAGCAACAGTGACAAAGGACTAAGAACTCAGGCTACTATATGGAAAGACCTTACATACATCAGATGTTTCAAATAGGCCAGGCCAAATGATATGCACCTTGCAGTATTTAAGGTTAAAAGTTGAAGCAATCTCAGAGTGGTTATCTTTGAAAATTCATGGAGGATGGATAAGGATTGACAAGATTGGAAAAGGACAGATGTTTTAAAGGGAAAAAAGGAGAACCCAGAAAATTATAGCCTAGTCACCTTACCTTCAATTCCTGGACATATACTGGAAAAAAATAATCTATCAATCAATTTGTAAGCACCTAGAAAATAACAAGATGATAACTAGCAGCCAGTATGGTTGTCAAGAATTAATTATGTCCAGTCAACCTGATTTCCATGACAGGGTAACAGGTCTTGTGGATGAAATGTTGTGCAAGATATCACAGCTTTAGTAAGACTTGCTACTCCAAGGATAGAGATTCCCTCACCACTCTAGGTAACCCATTCTGGTGCTTCACTACCCTCCTGGGA
This sequence comes from Crocodylus siamensis, assembly GCF_052110815.1. Taxonomy (NCBI): domain Eukaryota; kingdom Metazoa; phylum Chordata; order Crocodylia; family Crocodylidae; genus Crocodylus; species Crocodylus siamensis. The sequence continues at coordinate 216,827,493 of NC_143397.1, forward strand.
AAAAAGAGTTTGCTAATATTCAACCTAAATTTCTCTTGCTGCAACTTGAGACCATTGTTCTATCATCTGCCACCACTGAGAACAATCTACTTTCATCTTCTTTGGAACCACCCTTCAGGTAGCTACTATCAAATCCCCCCTTTAGTCTTCTCTTCTGCAGACTAAATAAGCCCAGGTCTCTTAGCTTCTCCTCATAGGTCATGTGCCCCAACCCCTACCCATTTTTGTTGCCATCCGCTAGAGTGTCTCCTACCTGTCCACATCCTTTCTGTAGTGGGGGGCCCAAAACTGGACCCAGTTCTCCAGTTGTGGCTGCACCAGTACAGAATAGAGGGGAATAATTATTTCCCTCAATCTCCTGTAAACTGTCCTACTAATGCAGCCCAGTATGCTGTTAGCCTTCTTTGCAATAAGGGCACATTGTTGACTTATATCAAACTTATTGTCCACTATAACCCCCAGGTCCTTTTCTGCACAATTGCTGCTTAGCCAGTTGGTCCCAAGCCTGTAGCAGTGCATGGGATTCTTCCATCCTGGGTATAGGACATTGTACTTGTCCTTGTTGAACCTCATGATATTTCTTTTGGCCCAATCCTCCGGTTTGTTTAGGTCATTCTGAATCCTAGCCCTACCCTCCAGCATGTCTACTACACCCCCCAGCTTGGAGTCATCCACAAACTTGCTTAGAGTGCAATCCATCCCATCTTCCAGATCATTAATGAAGATACTGAACAAAACCGGCCTCAGAACTGACCTCTGGGGAACTCCGCTTGATACCAGCTGCCAGCTACACCTTGAGCCATTGAGCACTACCTGTTGACCTTGACACTCCAGTCACCTTACAGTTCATTCACCAAATCCATACTTCCTCAGTTTGCTTGCAAAAATGCCTTAAGAGACCATATCAAAAACCTTGCTGAATTCAAGGTATATCACTTCCACTGCCTTCCCTTCATCCATAGATTCAATCATCTCATCATAGAAGGCAATCAGGTTGGTCAGGGATGAGTTGCCTTTGGTGAATCAATGCTGGATGTTCTTGATCACTCTCTTCTCCTCCAAGTGCTTAGAAGCAGATTCTTTGAGGACCTGTTCCACAATTTTTCTGGGGATTGAGGTGACACTGATTGGTCTGTAGTTTCTTGGTTCCTCCTTCTTCCCTTTCCTCAAGATTGGCACTATGTTTGCCTTTTTTCAATTGTCTGGGACCTCCCAATCACTATGAATTTTCAAAGATAATGGCCAGCAGCTCTGCAATCACAGCAGCCAATTGTCTCAGCACCCTTGGATGCACTATATCTGGCCCCATGTACACATGCAGCTTTTCTTAATAGTCCCTAACCTGTTCTTTCACCACTGAGGGCTGCTAACTTTCTCTCCAAACTGTGCTGCCTGGTGCAGTAGTCTAAGAGCTGATCTTGCCTTTAAAAAAGGCATTGAGCACTTCAGCCATTTCCTCATGATCTCTCACTAAGTTGTCTCCCCCATTCAGTAAGGGACCCACACATTCCCTGACATTCTTCTTGTTGCTAACATACTTATAGATACCTTTCTTGTTATGCTTCACGTCCCTTGCTAGCTGGAACTTCAGCTTCACTTTAGCCTTCCTGCTTTCATCCCTGCATGCCCGAGCAATATTCTTATGTTATTGCATCCAGTTTTGAGCATCACATTTCAAGGAAAATGTGGACCAATTGCAGAGAGTCCCAAAAGAGAGCAACAGTTACGATCAGAGAGTAGAAACATGGCCTATAAATGGCCATGTGACCATATGTCCCAGTTTAGCCAGGACAGTCCCAAATTTGGATGCCATTCCTAGCTGGCTGGTGAGAATTAAACTGAGTGTCCTGGAGATGCAGAAGTGCAGGGTGCAGTCTGGTGGGGACACAGCAGCATGGTGCACCAGGTAGATAGGCACAAGGGCACTGCTGCCCTCCCACCTGCCTCTTCAGTGCACCATGCTACACTGCTCCTGCCTCCACCTGCAGCAGTGCTGTTGAAGAGAGCAGGATGGAGTGGGGGAAGGAGAGGGGGCAGGGCAGTGTCCCAGATGTCAAGATTTCCTTATGGTTAGCCCACCTATGAGGAAATATTAAGAGAAGCTGAAGATGTATTTAGTCTAGAGATGAGAAGACTGAAGGGAGACAAAATACCAGTCCTCGGTTATATAAAAATATTGCTGCAAAGAGTAAGGTATCACATTGTTCTCCAAGACTACTGGGAAGAGGATAAGAATTAATGGACTTAAACTGCATCAGTGGAGATTTAATTTAGCCATGAGGAAAGACTTTTTAACTTTAAGGCCAGTTAAGCAGTGGAATAGATTACCCAGGGAGACTGCTGAATCTCTATTGCTGGAGATTTTTAAGAATAGGTTAAGCAAACATCTGTCATGAATGGTTTAAGTATAGTTGATCCTGCCTTGGGCAGGGCAATGGACTTGGATAGACTTTTAAGGTTTCTTCTATCTTTCTTTCTATGATTCTATGTACCTAAGTACTTTCCTGATTCAGAGCCCAATAGTATTAGTAGAGTGGTTCTGAGTATAGTAATTTTCATAAGAGTATCACTAATAGACACTGGGGTTAAACTGCTTTGAATTCTAAAGATTGAGACATACTTAACATAAAAAAATGGTCTCTTTCAGCTGAGGAAGAAATAGGTTGAAAGAGCCACATGTAATTCTTTAAGGCAAACACCAGTTACTTCCAACTCAAAAGATGGTTTCTGCTCTTGTGGTATGCTATACATCTTGAGCCTCACTCACTGCCCCCTCCCAAGTAAAATTTACACAAGCATTGAAAGCTTGGAATACCCAAGGAAATCATTTTTCAGTCGATTGAGTTCTTAATGGAAAAAGCTCTCTGAATGCTATCTTACAAATTAGAAGATCCCCTGCTTTCTAAATAGTTCAACTGAAATCAGCTTTTGTATTTATCCTTCAGGTCATTTAGGCTCAAATGTTGTTAGCTCTGAGTCAAAAAGTCAGATTTTTAAAGGGAAAATGTCAAGTCCTTTTAGGCTTCAACTGACCTTTTAAACCAGATTAGGGATTTGAGGCATTACACATGGATTTCTACATTTTATATCACAGTATTTAACAAATGATCAAATACAACTCCCAAGAATACTATTTTTACAAGTTTGACATTTCAGGCCTTAAAGGATGTTGTCGGTCTTTCCTTTACATAAAATTACCCTTGAGAGAGTCAGTCTGTTTTCTGCTCTCTCCCATTTCTCTTTCACAAGCATTTTATTCCATGCTATGCTTCTCAAACTGGTAGTGCAAGCAGAACAGTGTAATTGCAAATAGGCAAATACCACAGATTTGCATGAAGTGATTACCAGCTATAAATTAACTCAATGGGTTCTGTTTGTGTCGTGCACTATTAGAGTAGTTTATGAATACCAGCAAACCCTGGGAGTAAATTCTGCTCTGCATTCACTCCCAGATTTCCAATACTTCTGTTAATAATATACTAAGTATTCTTAAGATGGTCTGGCAGAATCACTTGTATGGTGCTAAGTGACTATCATATTGGTAAGATGAACAAACTGAAGCAAAAGTGATTACAGTATACAGGTATTGTAATTCCTTAGTCTGGTAAGAATATTAGTCTTATGTTCTGAGCCCTAGAAATCACTGGCCTGTATTTAATCTTGGAACAGGTAAAACAGACACAGAGGCCGCATCCACACAAGGTATGGATGTTTGGTTCCCTGGGGACAAGTATCGGCAGTACAAGGTGTGCTGCTGCTACTTGTCCCTGGGGAACACCCGTGCCACATGCACTTTGGCATGTGACAAGTTACCCCAGGTGGGTAGGGGAGGCTGGGGCCAGCACTGGGCTGGCCTCGCAGCCTTTTCTGGGGGCCAGTGGTGATTTTGCTGCACAGAACCTGGCAGGCAGCCACAGCACAGCCCCAGGTGGCCCAGCTCTGCTTTTGAGCAGTGCTCCCTTGCAGCGGAGAGAACATCTGAATGTGTAGTATGTGGTGCCACAGATGTGTTTGTGGTGCCACATGCTGCATAGCCACACTCAACTGGACATGGCCAGACAGTATAAGCTGGCTGCTAGCATACTACTAATCAGGCTAAGGTACAAGAATCACACCAGGAAGGGAGGGTGTAAGTCAGTGTTCATGACTGTCCTATCTTAGTTCTCTCTGCAGGGACTGGCAGTGACTGTCATTTAGTCATTCAGTGACTGTAATGTTGTTTGTGCTGAAGCTACTTTTCAACTCCTACCTGGAAAGAGACCAGCAAATCATTTCACACAGACTAAACAGCCATTAGGTGTCAATGCCTTTGGGCTACTGTGACCTAGACATGGATGGGGAATCTAGAGGCAGAAGGCTCTATATAATGTCACTAATCCAGTCCTTTTCTAGAATTACAGTTTTATGATTTATAATTTACTTTTTTTTCTAACAAAGGCAGGGTAAAAATCTCACTGAAAGTGAAAATCTTAATTTGGTAGGAAAAAATGATGAACACAAAATAATGTAAAGAGCTTTGGAGCTGCTTCAGCCAGATTGAAGCAGCAAACCAATCCGGAGTTCTGGAACGGATCGCTGACATCTGAAGTGGCCGGATCCGAAGCCAGATCGAATACCTGCCTACTCACACAGGCCTAGTGTTTGGAGCTAGCCAGATAATATGGAGAGTGAGCCACACCTTGGTTCAAGCTCTCTTTTCACATAACCCATACCAGAAGGAGCAGACTATATTTTGAAGGTAAAATACTGTATCCTGCAATACACACCAATCTAAAGGTCTAATTGTAGCTATGTACATACTCTTAAACTAGTTTTAAACCTGTTGGCTCAGATGTCCTTAATAGCACAGCTGCGGTAGCTTGGATTTCAGTGCAAAATGCAAAATCCACACAGTACCCTGATACTCAAGCAGCACTGTTCCCAGCTACCACAGCTGCACTGCTATCAGTAGCCAAACTAGATCAGGTATATTGACGTGAGTTGCGGGATATACCATTGCCTTACAGGACAGAACTACAGTCAGCTTTCTGGTGTTAAAACTCTTATCACATTCCAGCAACAACCTCTAGTCTAGGGACAGAAGTTACACATAAACTGGTATAAGTGATCAGAAACTGGTTCAAATCTGTAACACAATGAAGTTCAGTGCACATAAACTGCTTTCAGAATAACCAAAACCATTTTAAGATAAACCTGGATGGGTGTAATATCAGACTTAAATGATTTAGGTTAAAGCAGTTTATTGAACTTTTGTCCCAGATCCCCTCCAGTTAACTCACAGTCCCCCTACATCCCAGGATGCTTTGCACATCCCCCCAAACCCCCCCCCCTCACAGGGTGGGCAGACTAGCCTTGGTCCAAGCTGTCTGCTCCAGCCAAGCAGAGAGGTATGCTATAGCACCCCCTGGCTTCTGGCCAGAGCCACTGCAGGTATGTGACTGCATTTCCAGAATCAAAAGAGAATGTCTGTTCACTTGCTTATTGGTTCAATCTACACAGCTTAGAATAACCTGTGAAGATTGAATTGATTCAGTCTAGCGGGTTTTGACTGTCTTTACTTAGCCTTAGTGTACAGAAGCAACAGTTATGTTGAACTCCATAGAACAAGGACTCATTGCAAGAAGACATGGTTGCTTGTACGACATTCCCCTTCCTTTGAAAAACTATTTCAGTTTTAGGGAACATTTTTATAAAGAGAAAGCAACGGTAAATTCCCACTTCCACTTGCACATTCATTAACACTCATATTTTTTAGGGTATTTTTTGTTTAAACTATCATTTGTGCACTCACAAATGAAGCAGGTGTGTGTGTTTACATACAGACATTTAATTGCCTTACAACGTTCGGATCTCCCTTTCTGCAATATAAACCTAAAGATTTAAATTTCACAGACTGCTGTCTGCTGAAATGGCCTTTGGAGGTTAATGTTCATGTTATAGGTACCATTATGTGGAGACTGCGCCAACTCTGAGTATCTTTAGGTAATTAAAATTAATTAATTAATAAATATGAAGTAAATAATGAACTTCTTATACAAGATATGCCTCTCTGCATCATGATACAGGAAGCTTTACTGTGATAGTAGGATAGCTTTCCCCAGAATCAGCAGCTCTGGGATTAGAGTCTGAAATTAGTGAATCAGAGCTGAGAGCATCTAGTGCTGGTGATTAAAGAGCTTTGCTGATGATTTCACTGTTCTATGATCATTTAATGTATTTTTTTAAAAAAATCTAAGTTCTTCAATATGATCTTTTTAACTGTGAGAGAAACATCAACGCCCTACACCAGATGTAGAAAGTCATGAGAACATCTAATAGTAAAATTACCAAAGACACCTGACAGATGCCATTTTTCTGATGCCTTTGTTTGTTCTAAAATAGAATAAGCTCCAATACAGCTGTTTTAAAGTCTTTGTCAGATTTTATCAAAACTGTTTACCTATCATTATATATCTGTTACTCCTAATGAAAAATACCTGTAGTATGACAAAAAGATTAGGTTAAAAGGAAGCAAATCAACACCATAGTTTTCCAATACTAGAACTCAAAACAGGATTTTCAACAAGGGATGACACAGAATAATGATTCTGCTGCCATTATACAAACAGACATGCATAGAACAAATAAGTATTCTGATGTATGCATTTCCCCTTATTTGGGAATGCTGTATCATGTAAATTAGCCAACTTGTTAAATTTCATGAAGGCAAGCAAGATAGAATTGACTAAGATAGTCTTCCCTTTTCTAGATGAATTAACTCTTGAAATGGCACAAGCATGTCAAAGTTTTAGCTTTCTTTGGTCCATCTCCTGCATCATAAGGGAGACCTAGACTGCTTCACTTATTATTGGAAAGAGAGATTTACAAATGGCTGAACAAAAAACACTTGGATCCTTCTGGTGCTTCAGAGTTGTTGGTTGGAGCAGTAGTGACCTCTGATACATGAAGTTATACATATTTAATTGTGTAAATCTTATAGGCTAGACCTCACAGTCATATAGTATCTCTCTGGCAGCAATTAGACAAGAGACTTTCTTGGATCCTCCACTGGGACCACAGTCACTCTCTTCTATACCAGCCATCTCTGTGCATTAACAGTTAGATTCCTGTTAGTGTTATGCTGAAGTGCTCATAGAATAAAGCTCAGAAAAGAATGATATTGCCCCCTAAGCTCCCATTGTCAACAATCCTGACTTCCTTCCTCCATTAAACTAGACCTGGCAAGGAAACAGTATTGCAAAAATTGAAACAGCTAGTAACTTAATGGATGCTGTATTTTGTTCCTGTTCAATTTGGGGGGGATTCCTTCTTCTCACAAAGGAGCTCTGGATCAAGGGACAAGACTCTATGACTTTTCTGTAGGGGAGGGTATAGACTTTCAAAGAAGCAAACCAGGCATATCAGCAAAGGAGCCATCATATTTGGGATAGAGAAGAATGCCAAGTTCTAAGGAAAACCACAAATATTTATTTCTTCCTTATTATACCATAGGAATAGTTTCCATAAAGTTACTCAGGGAGTAGCCCTTCCTTCTGGGAAACCCAGTTTGATATTTTAAACTGGTTTAGACTGCTAGGTCATGCCTACACAGTAAACTCATTGTACCTGAAAACTATGTTCTCAAGCATGCCACACTGCTGCTTCTTAACTCAAGAGCACAGTATCCATGTCTATACAGTGGTTTGAGCAGACTAATCAACTAATTAGCACTTCTGAGTGACAGCAACAGTGACAGCCTACCTAAGGTTTCGTGCAGAGGCAGCATCACTGCTTCTCATTTAAAAGGTAGCCTACCCAGAGCAGCATGGGACTCACTGCCAGTTACTCTTGATGTAGGCCTGCCTTATTTTCTACCATTTTGTCTACAGTTCAATAACGCATGTTCAGTACTTGGTTTTCTGGTTTCTCTCCTTATTTTAGCTAGTGTCCTGCTGCACATTTTAATTAATGGATCATGAGATAGCATCTATTTGGGGAGATAAATATGGAAGAGAGATTCCTGTTAATTAAAAGGATTACTTTACTAGACAACAAGAACAAGATGATTTTTTTCAAGTCCCTACAACAAAGAAGCATGTATCAGGATAGGTGTAAGGCAAAGCCAGTTACAACAAAGTTCTTTAAGAGGCCCTTCTCTTACTTCTTACAGATTTCCTTCCCCCTTAGTTGGCCTTTTATAGTAGTAACCTGGTGTCTTTTCTCCCATCAGGCTTCACTTGCTTCACTTAGGCTAAGCAAGTTAACTTCTCAAGACATAATGCAGCAGAGACAGTGCTGCAGGGCAGAATCTCTCTACACGCACTCCTTTAGAATATGTAGAACTGGGACAGCTAGGATTTTATAATACCTACACATACCAGTACCAGAGTCAATAAAGTGTAACTAAAATTAGCTTTATTTCTTTTTAAATATAAGGCAGCTCTTAGGGACAATTTTTAAAGGTATTCAGGCACCTGAAGAAGCAAATAGCTAACTACCTCATAGGGTTTTTGAAATCTCTCAGCACTGAACTCCCATTTAAAAATCAGGTCCTTACCTATCGTATATGTATTTAAAGTGGAGAGGTCTCACATTTCATTTTCACTTAGTCTAACACTCCTTTTAGACTGACAACTGCATGTCTCCGCACTGTATTGCCTTGCCCCTCCCCTTGTGATGCCCACTCTTTTCCAAATGACTCCTCAATTCTTGTGTGTGGCTTACCCCCTTCTCATTCAGGCTACTCATTTCTTTCTTCTCCATTCTCATTGAGCTCACCTTGGTCTGACTAGCAGCTCAGTGCTGCTGGTCCTAATGGCACTCAACTTGCATCAAGCTTCCACCATTTCCTTTGTTTTGTGGACACAAAGCCTTATAGATCTACTTTCCGGTTCAACTTGTCCTGGACTTCAGTGCAATAGGAAGTTTTCCTTCCTGCTCTTATTTATAGTTACAAGGCACAATTTGTCAAAACCTACTTCAAAACTATGTCTACACTGTTACTTAGGGCTTCCTTCAGGGTCACCTCAAAACCCATTCTCACTGTCCTTAAATTGAAATCATGTGTTCAATCCACAGCAGCAATCCAACCAAATCCCAGAAGCTTTGTTGAGCAAGTTCTCCCCTAGCCTGCCCTTCCTGCAGTGCATTCAGAGCTCATCCAGGCCCTGTAGGACAAAAGCACTGGCAGCAGAAATCCACTACCTCCTGGTTCGGACTTCTGGCCTTGCTGCAGACCACTTTGTAAGTCAGTAATTAAAGTCAAGTATGGCAGGACGGGCAAGAAACCATCTGCAGATTGATTCCTAGAAAGGCTCTGCTCAAGAAGTAGGAAATACAATGATAGCAGATGACAGGTAAGATATAGACAAGCAACTCATTTGGTTTAGGCTGTTTGAGGGCAACTCTCAGAACTGAACCTAACTAGAAGTGTAGATATATCCTAAAGTATTTTACATAGGAATCAATGGAGGTTGCATGCTTTGGAACGGTTATTTGTATAGTCTACATTACTACACTTTGTGTCATGGAACTGTCAAGTTAACTTCTGTATTGCCTGATTAGAGAGTTGTAGAGAAGTAGGGCTGGGAGGCACTTAACCCCTGTGTAAGGCAAGATAATCCCAATCCAGACCATTTTATACAAATCCATTGTCTAACTTTTTAGCAAAATGGCACGGTCAACTCTGATACAAGACCTTAACCTGATACAAGACCATAGGTAAATCAGGGGGACCACAGCAATTTAAAAAATGAATAACCATTCTAGCATTTTGGAAGAATAGCAAGAACTTCTACAGTACTGTTATAATCCTAGATGGGGAATCCTATGAGGTATACAGTTACAGAAGAGGTGATTTTCATGATTTCATTCTCTCATTACTCAGTTTTTCACTTAGAAAGGTAAGCCAGTGCAAACCAGATACAACTGACTTTACAAATACAATGGAAATCGTCTCTTTCCTATAATCAAGGGGTACAAGGTTTGGATAGCATTCATCAAAAAGTGTAAGATAAGGTAGGCAGGGAATGTTATTTCAGGTTTACATGGACACGGTCTGTTTGTATTCCATATTAATAAGGAGGCAAAGCATCTGCATCCTCACTGAACCTCCTGCAAGCTGTCAAATCATTGATGAAACTAATGATGCTACCCGCAGACCAAATCAGACAACTGTCAGTTCCTGGCCAATCATCTGTAAATGTCAACAAAGTTTCTCCTAGCCAACCAGCCAACCAGATGGCTTTTCAGGCTATTGGCCCAGTGCTCCAAATTCTCCAACTCAATGTTGAGGGTCTTCCAGCAACAGAATGTTCCCTAATCAGTTCTACTGTAATTCACCACAAGGCTGACATAATGTGGTTTGAGGAGAACCATATTGTACAGGATGAAGCTGGTCACTTTACTATCAGTGGTTTTGACCTGAGATGCTACACACTTCATGCAAAATATGGGAGAGCTACCTCTGTCTGTAACAACATTTCTGAGGCAACCCACACCCTATCCACTAATCCACCCTGTCATAAAGATTGGAAGCATCTATAAACCACCAAGCAAAACCTGGGAGAACTGCTCTCTTCTGCCTCTCCCCTACTCATCTGTATGTTGGTGACTTTAATAGCCACCACACAGACTAGGGCTACTCCCACTCAAATGAACATGGTGACCTGTTACAAAACTGAGGATCCAGTGATGGCCTGGTCCTGATCCACAACTCTAAACAGCGTGGCACCTTCCACTCAACAAGATGGGATCAAGCTTACTCCCCAACATATTTTGGGTTACATCAGTCAAGAGCCACCTACAGCCAGCATTTTGATGACTTTCCACACAGCCAACACTGTCCATCACTCATCCACATTGGCCTGCAACTCCTGGTATAAGAAAACCCAGATGGAACTTCTGGAAAGCCAATTAGTCCCTATTCATGGCGACTGTTGAACGATCCATTGTTACCATCCCATGATAAAATAACCCAGTTAATGACGTTTATAAGCATTTCTGTGGTGCCCCCTATAGAACCTCATGATCTTCTGTTCCCAGAGGATTCCACTCCCTGGAGACTCCTCGCTTGGAGGGAGAGTGTGCTGTTCTACTAAATGAGTATGAAAAATCTTGCTATCCAGATATCATAGATCACCTGCTTGAATCACTCAATGCTGATTGTCAGAACCACTGGGAAGACTCATGATTTAATATCTGTCACTCCAGTCAGAGGAGCTCGGGCCTCATTTGCTGCCTGGGAGCAGCTCAGTGTCCCCCAGCCCAGACTCGACCACCTGTGTCAGTCAATGCCTTTGCCAGCCACCTTCTGAAAGTGGCAAGAGCACCCCATAACAAGGATTTTTAGCAAAGAATATATGAAGAATGGTGTCATTTCCATCAAAATGTTCAGAACCAAGATCCTCTAAAAACCTTTTCACCAACAAAACTTGACTCTGTGCTGTACAAATTAAAATCTGGCACTGCAACTGGCTATGACAATGTGCATCCAGAGTTTCTGAAATATCTCAGTCCTCAAGCTCGTAATTGGCTTCTACTCTTCTTTAGCTGTATTATGAATGAAGGATGGATTCTGTCAGAGTGGCATCGAGCAAAAATCATTGGCCTACCCAACCCTGGCAAAGACCCACAATCAGCAGCATGCTACCAACCAATCTCTCTCCTAAATGGTTGCTACTTGAGATACTTGAGTTCTGCAGCATATTTCTCCAGTAACTGATTATGCCCTAAGCCCAGGCCAAGCTGGAGTCTGCATGGCTAGAAAACTTGTAATCAATTAATGACCTTTATTGAAAATGGTTTTCAGAAAAAACAGAAGGCTAGTGTTGTCTTTCTTGATTTAACAGTAGCATATGACACTGTCTAGCATGCCAGTCTTCTGGCAAAAATACCAAGAATTCTGCCACATTGGGCCATTTGTATAATCAAACTATTACTACATGGTCAACATTTTAGAGTCCACCTGGCCAACCAAACCAGCTCTTGTAGTTATCAAACCAATGGCCTCACTCAGAGATCAGTATTGGAGCCCCAGCTTTTCAACCTTTACATTAATGACCTGCCTGAGACAAGCTGACAAAAAATTGTTTATGCTGATGACAATGCCTTTGCCACCCAAGCTCATGACTTTTCAAATGTGGAACTCAAACCTGATGGAGACATGAGACTGATGTCAGAGTACTGCCTAAAATGGTGCCCCAAAACAAATATCTCAAAGATTGTCTCAAATGTTTTCTATCTCCATAATGCCAGTGCTAATTGTGAACTCACTATCACATTAAACAGTCTCTCAAATTCAAAACCCACCCAGCTTATCTTGAAGTCACCCTTGACCAGAATTTACCTTATAAACCACATCTCCAGAAAGCTGCTTTAAAAATCAAAACAAGGAATAACCTTCTTGCCAATGCTTCCATGCTACATTCATCTGCTCTTACACTCTGTCATTCACTTGCAGAATACTGTGTCCCTGTATGGGCTCATTCATCACACAGCAAACTAGCAGACACCCAACTGCATACTACAATGGATCTCATGTCAAGCACATAGCAGCCCATTCCACTACCATGGTTACCAGTCCTCAGTAACATTGTTCCCACTCATCTCTACTGCACAAATGATGAAGTAAACTTACTAGCCAGACTCCATGATAATACTACACTGCCAGTGCATTGGGACATATTCCACCCAGCAATAGCTCAGCTTCCTTAAGAAATCCAGTATGGTCCACCCTTTCAAAATGCTTTCACTGACTTACTCAATGGTCAGCACAAGCACCAATCAATCACCACAGCATCTCTGATCCTACATCCCATCAACCAGGATTTAACTGGCCACACCATTATTGGGAACTTCTCAACTGTTTTCAAATTGGACAGGTTCACTGTGCCTGAAACCTATACCAATGGAGCATTCACAGTGACAACAAATGCCCTTGTGGACAAATTCAAACCATGTCCCGCATGGTTGACTCGTGTCCATTTACCATGTTACCTGTAGGCCTTCAAACTCTTCACACTGGTGACGACATCACCTTAAGATGGCTGAAACAATGTCAAAGCTAGACACTCTAAATAAATAAATTGTACATCAACCACTCAAGTAAAAGTAAAATGTGAAATAAGTAGCACAAGTCATGGAAAATGAGGTATTTCTAGGTTTACTTCACAGAAAAACTTATGTTGGTATCACTTTCATCTTACACAGAGAAAATATATTAATATATTCCAAGGTATTAGAAAATCTATACCAGCAGTAATTTTCATATTTCAAAAGGAAAGGAGAGGAACAAGGAGACTCAATCTTAAAACATCTATACTTCCAGTTGGTGGAGAAAAAATACAGGAGTGTTGTGCTACTTTAACATATACCAGAATCAACATGTGAATTTCATCTTGTATTTCAACCTCCATTTTAGTATGGTCTAAGCTTTCCTTTCTTTTATAACAAAAACTTGACAGATAGGCCATGTTAACTGGAAACTAACCATGCCAAGCAGTAGTAACATACCAGTCTATTATGTGGGCACTATCTTCAAAACCAGAATCAGTGTACCTGCATTTACACTACAGTGTGTGTGTAAGGCGGGGGGGCTAATTAGCACTAATAAGGAAGTCAGTAGGGACTTCAGTAGGATCAGAACTTCACCCTGCATCTTTAATTTGCTACAATTATTGTAGCTAATTTTGGAACATAAAGTGTGGTATGTTCAACAGTAACACATACTGTATATATGTGATTTAAGAGCATATTAAAACCGATGAATGCATTTAAATGAACTGAAGGTAGACCTATTTAAACACCATGTATTTCATGCATCATGATGAAAACTAAATTTATAGTGAAGCCCCCTAAATGTAGTAAAATAAGTCTGTCCAAAATGTTATTTTCCAAAGTGAAAATATGTAATAGAAATCTGATTTGATAAAAGAATACATGTTCAGTGAACGCATGATTTGGGTAACAAAGCAAAATATACTTCAAAAAGGACCCTCTAAAATAAATGCCTGTAGAAGCTTTTATTTTTCCTCTTTTAATTTTTTTAAATTTTTTATTGTTATTTTTTATTTTAAGGGATGTCTAGAGTTTTATGCAGAATACAATTGTTTCACTGCCAGGGAAAAAGAAAGAAGACAGAGCAAAACCTTCAAGCAAGAAGCTTCTCTAACAATGGGAAGGCTTTCCTGAGGGTGTTTTGTTGCACAGTGCATTTAGCATGCTGAAGTGCACATGGTGAAGGGAATGTGTGTCAAGGTGTCACAAGTGGTGAATGGTGGCCGGAGAGCTGGAAAGTGAGTGATATCTTGACAGGAAACTGTATGTGAAGTATGTTCTATGCAAATGTTGTGCCTGGGATAATGAATAATATAATTTTTTTTCCTCTTCTGAGAGTTTCAGTGAAGGGGACGTCTGGATTTCACATGAAAAGCTCCACAGAGAAATTTTAAAACATGTTTTATTAATTTATGACACAAACTCTGTCTTGTGCATGGGTTTTATAATATTATTTTCTTCTAGTATCTTAACAAAAGAGAACCAAACACATGGGTTATCACCAAATGTCTCCGTGGAGAATAGTTTTTAACGTTTACTGTTTGTAAGGGAAAGCCCCAGGCAACTACTCTTCACTCTCTTTTCTTAACCATGCTAAGTGGACAGAGTCACTGTAACTCAGGAGACTAGGAGATTGTTCAGTCGCTCCATCGTTCCGGGCAGCTGAACTGGTCCTTTCCGCTTACACAGGCTGAAAGTGAGGAAGGCACTGCTAACACTTACGTATGTAGCCCTATGGGCTACCCTGGTTATGCAAACAGCGTTAATACTTTTAATAGTTAAGAGGATTTAAATTGTAGCGTAAGTAGAGAAGTCTAGTACTTTGAGGATCAGAAGTCCCGGATTCAAATAAGGCGTTTGATAGGTGAGATACCAATACATTCCATCCACAACTTTTGCCTTGGATATTTGTGTTTCACACATCATAGGTTCATCCCCTTAGCATCTGTATGCAATAGAACTGTATTACACTGACTAAAGTATGATGATGGGGCAGAAACAGGCACTACATTTTTTTTTCATGGCACTGACGTTTATGTTCACACTGCTCTTCTACAGATCCTCAGCTAGGCACTCATGAATTTCAAAGCAATGCATTATTTGCCTCTTAATGTTCTATGCATCATAAATGTAATTATCAACAGTCTTACTAGCTTGCATTATGCTTTTTATGTTTATACTCTGATAATTTTGAAAATATGAAATGTTACTTACTGGACCTTTTCTGATTTCTCTTCAGGGAGAGTAAGTTCAGACCCACACCCCTGCATTGTTATTGCTGTGAGTACAACATACTCACAACATACTTCTAAATAGCATTCACTAATTCTATTTAAAAGTAAAACTTAATTTCACATTACATTTAATTTTCTATAGATTCTATTCTATCTGCTTACTTTGGGGGAACTATAGGGTGACAGCATGTCCCTATCAAAAGAAGCCCCACACACAGATTTGAAAAAAAAAGACTTGTAATGAAATATGCCAGCATTGTATAAAATTCATTGTGTGGGGCTTTTGCCTGTGGCAATATGTGTGCACATGAATGACAGTATTGTGTGAGACAGAGCATTGTGTTGTTCAGTGCCAGCGTATAATGCTACACTCGTTTTGCATAAATATTTGACTGCATTCTGTGATGCGTGGGGTTTTTCTTTGTCTTTTTAAAAGTAATATTCCATGTGTCTCTAGTTGCTTTGAGTGTTTAGACTCACGAACTAAAGCCACTGCTAACACACCAAAGAAATCTTCAGGTGTCACTTCAATAAATTTGATTAAATTATGAGTAAAATGTAATTTAAATAGAAAAAGCATATTGTATAGTTCGTGTGCATCTAATCTGCAATGAAATCTTACAGAGAGAGTCTAAGCCCAGGGTCCTATGGATTTTGTTCTCTTATGTTTGAAAGGTGCGTTCCTAACGGTGGCTTCAAAGTAGATGAGGGCCATATCTGTACGGGGTGTAAATCAGTGGGAGCAGAGAGGTTAGGGTGCCTTCTTATAGAACATTAGTGAGACCAATCCTCAGCCAAATCTGGTATCCACATTTTTAAGAGTGGTGAAAAACTGGAGACAGTGCAGAAAGAAATCACAAAAGACAATAATCTGAAGGCCAGAAAAACGCCTTACAGAAAAGGTTTAACAACAATTTTCAGCAGTGAGTGTAACTAACAATTGGAACAAATTACCAAGGGACTTCCTTGGTGGATTTTCCATGTTTTCATGTCTTCAAAGACTGACTGTCTTTTCTGGCGCACATTCTTTTTCCAACCCTAAATAATACATTAGTCAGACACAAGTTATTGAGCTTAGTACAGGGGTAATAGGGTGAATTTTAATGATGTGATACAGAGGACATAGACCTAATGATCTAATGGTTCCTTTCAGCCTTAAACTTGTTGAATCTTCATCTAAGGGATGATTTGCAAATTTGGATCAGTAATAGCAGCTTTTCACTGTTCAAACTACTTCCATTATCCCAATATCATTAATTTCTGAAGTACTTAACCCAGAAAAGAGCTTTGGGCATTCCTTTGGCCAAACCTGTGAAACTAAAACAAAACAAATAAAGTAATACAGTAAAAGGGTCAATAATTGTTATCATCAGGGAGTTTTGCTACAGTTCCATTTAATTTTCCTTGGCAAAGACACTTGATATTACTAAATCCTAGCCACATTTTCTAGAGTGATTTAGTTTAGTTTCTGTAGGTTAATAAGAGGTATTTTTACTGTGAAAAGGGCACTTTTTCAGTCCTTTATAAAGCCTCTGTTCTAGTAAAGTAGGCGAAACAGCTGAAAAAACTTATCTAAATTACCACACATAGTCCAATGGAAAAATCAACAGATGACCAAAGTTAAAACATACTACCCTAAAACACATTCAACACCATTTTATGCTAAGTCACACCGTGTTAACTCCTTCATGAAGGGAGTAGTGACCTGTTTTTTCTGTTGTTAAAAACATGATCAACTAGAGGATATACTTCAACTAACCTGGGGTTAATCCTTTCATTCCTGAAATAATATGTAAATGATATACAACATTTACTAAGGCATTTTTCTTGGTTTCTATTTTTAAAAGACGTTCTTGAGCTTAAGGTTTCAAAATTAATCTAATTTAAGAATGGTTGCGCAGGGAGTAACCTATAGTTTGCAATACTGGTATAATATAAAATGTAAACCCTACCAAGGGTGCAGTGACAGAGTGATTCAGGTACCTTAGAACAGCTCAAGCAGGATATGTTTAAGACCTGCTCTGAGCTTGTAACAAAATTTGAGCTGGGAAATTGAAGGTGGCAGGATGGTTATAATAACTGCCATTTATTGGGTCAGACCTTAGGCCCATCTTAGTTCAGTATCCTGTGTCACATAGTTGCAGAGAGTGAAAGCTGAACGGGAGAGTAACGAGGATACGACCAAGATTTTTGCCCTGGTTCTCACTTGCAATGTCCAGCATTTAGGCTAGGGACAGATGCTCAAAAAGCCTGAATTAATTCAATCTTTGCAGGTTAGTCTAACCTGGCTAAGCTAAGTCAGTTTTGTAACCAGACAGACATACCAGAAATGCAGGCAATGGCTCAGGCTAGAAGCCGGGGGCGCTACAGCAGTCCTCCCTTCCCTTGTACAGTACTGAGCTGAGGAGGGGAGTGGGGGAGGGTGGCCAGGTCATGACAGGATGCTCTGATTAACCCAGCAAGGGAATTGATAACAGTGTTTATCACCCCTAACTCAGTATTTATCACCCCATTAGAAAACAACAGAGGGACATTACCAGCTACCTGTTGATTCTACCTGTTGGTTCAGCACAGACCATAGCCAGCATGTGGTCTGCTAGCTAATACACAGACACCTCTCATCAAGGCAGAGGAGAGGGGGGAATTCCTGCTTAGCAAGAAGTGGTGAGGAGGAGGGTGGGAGCATCCCACAGTCTGTGCTGGAGCTATAGCCAGGGAGCAGAGGGAAGGAGCCAGCCCTGCTGTGAAGCAGAGAGCCCTGCTCAGCCCAGAGAGCATGCTGGGATGCTGGGGGTGTCTGGTTAATCTTAAACCAGCAGGAGGGCTGAGACAGACATTGCATAAACTGGTTTGAGCCAAATCAGTTAAGTCTGAAACTACATTCCACCAGGTTTTTCTCAAACTGGTTTCAGTCATTTTCAAACTAGTTTATATGCATGGAACATCTGTTTGGTTACAGGTTTAAATCAGTTTTTGATCACTTAAACCAGTTTATGTGTAATGTCTGTCTTTAGCCTTAAGGTCTAGGAAGTTCTGATTCAGAGACTGTATCCCTAACTCCCATGTTCAATAGCTATAGATGCACTTTTCTTCCAAAAAATTGTCCAATCCCTTTTTGAATCTGGTTAAATAAACTATCAGCTTCCACAACTTCTGGTGGCAATGATTTTCCCACTTTAATTGCATGCTGTGTGAAAAAGAACTTCCTTTTGTTAGTTTTAAACGTACAGCCTACTAGTTTAATTTTGTGACCCCCCTAGTTCTTGTATTTGTAAATTAAAAAATCCTTATTTATTTTGCCTTTGCCATTTAGTATTTTGTAAATCATAATATCCCCCCTCAAGTGTTTCTTTTCTAAACTGACTGGTTCTAAGTTCTTTAGTTTCCCCTCATATGGAAGCCCCTCCATACCACTAATCATCTATGTTGTCCATCTCTCTACCTTCTGTATTCTTTTGTATCCTTTAAAAGGTGTGAAGTTTGAAGTTTCTTCTCAAATTCTTTCTTAGCATGTCTTACTGTGGTTTTACATTTGATTTGCCAAAGTTTATACTCTTTCTTATTTTCCTCATTAGGACTAAACTTTCACCCTTTGAAAGAACTCTTTTTTCTGTTTCTAGTTCCTGAAATTCTGCTGCTAAACCATGCTGGGTTTCTTTTAGTATACTTTACTTTCCATTTTTCTTTTTTAAATTTTAAATATGGACTTGTTCTGGGCCTCCAACATGTTCTTAAGCAGTTCCCATGTCGCCTGCAATCTCTTCACCTCCTAAGGGGCCCCTTTTAACTTCTAACTAGCTTCTTCATTTTGGTATTTTTCACCTTTTTAAAGTTAAAAGGTACTACAGTAGACTTCCTTCTTCTCTCTCCTCCTAGATGGATGTCAAACCCAAATGCATGTGGTCACTACTGTAGAGTGGCTCAGTAACACTTAACCCTTTGCCCCAAACTGTACACTACTAAGGACTAGGTACGTATCTACACTTCATGTGAGATCTGCTACTTTTGCTCCCAGCAGGAAGTCACCATGTGGTCCTCCTGGACATCACTACCCAGTTATCTATCTGCCTAACAATTGAATTGCCCATTTCCACCACCTGCTTCCTCAGTGCAAGAGGATGCTATGACATCAGCTAGAAGGTGGGTCCCATCTAATGGATAGTTTCCCTTCTTCCCAGATTGATGCCTCGATCCCCAAAGCTCTCATCGTTCTCAGCAGGGGTGGTGGTGCTACAATGGAGGTAGGTCTGCTCTTTAAGGTCCTTGAAAACCTCATCTGTGAAGCTCTCTGCCTCCCTTAGCTGCTGCAGTTCTGCCACCCTAGCCCTGAGAAAGAAGTATTTGTTCTCATAGAGCCAGGCATGCTCCCTCCACTCAGTGCAATAAACTAGTAGCATCCACCCTGCTGCTAGACTTCTATGTTTTTAAAGCATTAAAACTTAGTTTGCTCTTTTAAGAAGTTTTCTGTTTATGGGTTCTCTTATACTAGAGCAGAGTTGGGCAGTTATTTGGGCTGGAGGGCCACTTAGGGAGTTTTGGTGCACTGTCACAGACTGAGTCAGCACCCCCACCTCCCCTAGCCCTCCCGCTGAGCTAGGTCAGCACCTCCCCCCAAGCCACAGCCCACAAGAGCTCACCAAAACTCCCTAAGGGGTTCTACCTTGGGGCCCATCCCCACACTGTCACTGCCCAGTAATCCCAGGAGCTACATGGAAACTGGCCCAGGACCCACACGGGCAAGGTGTGCTCAGTTAGGTGGAAGGGATGAGGGATGGGGCTGTGGGAGGATGGGGAGCAGCATCCAGGAGTGGAATGAGTGGGCAGGGGTAGGAGCCAATGCTGAGATCATACAACAGTGACAGCATGGGGTTGGGGTCCAGGGCAGACCTCTGATCCACTCCTCACACACCCTGGTTTATGGAACTGGCACCCATTGTAGGGATATGCAGGCATTGGTTTGTGGCTCTCCCTTAGGCCCTAGCCCCATGCTTTCACCACCCCATGATCCTGGCTCTGACCCGAGTCCCTGCCCACCCAACCCACTCCCAGACACCTCTCCCCACCTACCCGCAGCCCCATCCCATCAGCCCAGCTAAATACCAGGGCTGTGTGAAATGGCACCATTCCATTTCGACTTCCATTTAGCTATTTTGAAGGGAAAGTGTTTCGCTGTTTTGAAGCACTGTTCTATTTTATTTTGTCAAAACTGTTTCACTGTTTCGATGCATTTTGACATTTTGCCCAAAGGCTATAATGAGGAATCATAAAAATGCCTGTAACTTTGTCATTTCTTTCCTGATTCAAATGAAAGCAGAAAGGATTGTAGCCCCTGCTGGGGCAATGAAACCTGCCAATTTTCAAGGAGACAGGTGCACGGGTTTCTGGGAAACTGCACCTGAAACTGCTGACACGCAGAACTTATGATGTGTGACTTTGTGTGTGTGTGTTAAAACGTGCCCTGACTGGTGCTGGGGGCTCTACGCAACACAGTAGTGTTCTCCAATGAAGTCTCCTCCTCCCCTACAGCCTTAGTCTGGTACACCACTTTAAATGACAACAGGTAAGTAAGTAACACCAGCAGCATCTCAGGCAGCCAAACTGTGATAGAGTCTTCCTTTCCCCTCCTGCAGCAGCTTCTTCTCCAGCAGCTGCCAGAGAACTCTTCCTGCCAATCCCAGCCCTGGGGCTTAGATGTGCCCAGGGCCCTGCCTCTTTCTGGTCAGCTGACCAGAGACAGGTGGTAGGGGTGCTGGTCTAAGGACATGGCACTGGCAGAAAAGTTTCTTTGGATCAATCTGATATCTTTTAGTAGACCATCTGAATAGTTGGAGAAAAATATCTTAGCAAGCTTTCAGGTTGAAAACCCTTCATCAGACTGAGGAAGCATCTGCAGTTGGGTGTGTGTGTGTGTGTGTGCGCGTGCGTGCGTGCGTGCACACTCTTCCTGGATGCAAGGAATAATAAAGAAGCCAGAGGCTGGAATGAAATGCAGGCAAGAAAGCCAGTCAGTGAAAATGGAGGTGTCAGGGGGTGAGAGACAGGCTGGGGTAGAGGGGAAGGGGGATTTCCATTTTCACTGACTGGCCTGAGTTGCATTCCAGCCTGTGGCTTCTTTACTATTCCTTCCATCCAGGAGCAGAACATGCACCAATTGCAGGTGCTTCCTCAGCATGAAAAAGGGTTTTTCAACCCGAAAGCTAGCATCCCAGGCAGCTAACCTGAGCTCACCTGAACCTCACCAGTCCACTGCAACCAGCAAGCCTCAGGCCTGTCAAAGATGTGATGGGTCTGGGCTTTCACCAGCCAGGACTGTGCATGCATGTGGTGGCTGGAGGTTATAAGGTGCCTCCTACTCGCCCTTCACCAGTGAGATCCTTGATCCTGGTATTTCCTGAGGCTGCCACGCATCTGGCAGTTCCACCAGGCCTCCTGAACATGGTGGAGTGCAGTTTTAGTGGTCATGCCCAGGACCTGGGGTCTCCCCCTTCCCCACAGCCCTGTCCATACCTAGAAGTTTGTCCTGGCATGGGAGCTCAGCTGGGACATGTTCTTCCCCTGCTGCCTGGTGATATAGTAAGTTCCCCCTCCAGCTCTGAGAGCAGGGTATTAAATGGTTCAGAAACCAGAAACCAAAAGGAAAAAGGTGCAAATGGAGTGAGGAGAGTGTCACTCACTCCTGCACCTGGAGCTTGGGGAACCTCAGCAGCAGGAGGTTCACCTTAAGAAACACTAGCTGCTCCACCAAACCAGGATCCTAGGAGCTACAGTGGGGTGTCACTACATCACCAGCAATCCTGAACACCCTCTTACTTGGAACATTGGTCAGTAGACAGGACAGGTGTTCCTGGGCAACTATGACCAGATCTGGCCACATCTGGCTGTGGCTTTACCAGGAGGCCATGGGGTTGCACAGCAGCAGCACCACATCCTCAGTGAGATAGGCAGCCAACAAGGCCTGAGCACTACCTGACTGATGGTGGAACTCGGTGTCTCTGGACCCCACCATGGAAGCCATGCCCTTGGCACACATTGGCAGTGCCTGTGGTGGAGAAGGAAACTGGCTGGTAGATGGTGTGCTAGCACAGAACAGTGCATCCCCCCCCACATCCACCCTTCTGCCTCCCTGACTCTGTTCACCAGCATGTCCATCCACTGATTCAGGGTTTTGCTGCCACATACACGGATGCTTCCCTTCACCCTCAGATCACACACGGTGGCCAGCATGTGGACCGTACTGGACTACAAGGGATCAAGTCATTTCCTGATGCCCTCCTTCAGCCACCTCACCAGTGCCTGCATATCTGGTGACAGTTCCTCAGCCAGGAACATCTGTCCCCTGTAACTTCTCTATTTCACTCTGAAGTTCCCTCACTATGGGGATCACCTGGCTAAGGAGGGCATTACCAGCACTGAGGCTTTTGGTGGCCTCAAGGAAGGGCTTGAGGACCACCAAGATCTGGGAGATGGTATCCCATTCAGCTTTGTTAAGGGGGCCATTGATCCCACTCTCCCCAACCAAAGCCATCTCATGGATGGCCTTCTGTTGCTCCACCAGCCTCTTGAGCATTACATATGTGGAGTTCCATCGAGTCTCCACATCCTGCATGATTTTGTGCTGTGGGATGTTCAGCTCTGCCTGTTTGTCCCACAGCATCTTGCCTCCCCTGATGCCCCAGTGGAAGTAGCCTGCCACCTTTCTGTATTTGGAAATGAGCTTGCTAGTGGTGCAGCCACCATCACTGGTAGCCCTGTCCCCCTCTGAAGCGTGTCCATGAACCTGCAGTTGAGCTCATCCTGCCCAATAAGCCACCTGTGCATCAAGCATTTCATGGCCCCCATGATCTTGGTTGCTGTGTTGAACTCCTCCATCACCTTGGCTTGCAGGAGAGCCCACCAACAGCCTGACTGATTACACCAGTGCACTCTGAGGGAGAGGTAGGCTGATCTCCTCCTGGCCACTCCAGATTTTCAAGGTGAAGTGTAAGGCCACCTGCAGACCTGCCTTGAGCAGCTCCTCCCTGAAGTACTCCCTCATACAGGGATGGTACCACAGTCCTGCTGAAGGTAGTGCATTCTGGCACTTGGTATGTTGAGGCCACAAGTGCCATAAGCTGCCTGAACCCTGGCCACTTAACTAAGGAGAAGCGCTGGCCATGCACAGCAAACATCTCCCCAATGCTCTGAGTGATCTCGCTCACCTTTGCAATGCGCCCCCATTTCTGCCCACCTTTCCACCACTGTTCCAGGGTGGCCTGCCTCTGCTTTGCGGGGACAGGGCCTTTGGAGTGAGAGGGGGACTTATTTCTGGGCACACTCCCACTGGTTCTAGGCTGAGGAGGAGCAAGGGCAAAGGGTGATGTTTGCAGAGACACATCAGCATCCCTGTGGTGCTCATGTATTTTGTTCCTTTGCCCCAGCTAGTTTTGGCTTGGCAGTGCAAGCAGATAGTGTATGTGGGATCATCTGGCAGCTCAAAATGATCCCAGACCACACTACCCACTCACTTCTGGGGTACAGGCATGTGCTGCCTTTTCCCCCTCCTTATTAGGCAGAGGCTCAGCAACAGGAGGAGCAGATTCAGCTGAGCCACTTGTCTCTATAACCTCTACCTCAACCTTCTCTGAAATGCCTTCTGGGGAAGGAGACCTGGCTCTAGGGGAAACTTGAGGGGTGTGGAGCACAAGCTCAGATGATTCCCCCTCCTTCCCCAGAATTTCCCTTGCTATGGCACTAAGTATCCAGCTCCGGCTAGCTCTTCCTCTGGCACTGGAAGGCTCAGTATGGGAAGTGAAATGGGGATGGAGGAAACTGTCATGCTGGTGCTGTTTGTTGTCATGGTGGTTGGGGTGGGGGTGTTATGACTGGTGCTCTTGGAGACAATGCAGACTCAGGCTAAGGTAGTGGAACTGCTCCTCTGTCCTTGCTGCTAGTAGAACCAGAAGCTTCATGCCTGCTAGTTGTAGGAAAGAGGCTGTGTCTCAGTTTTTTTTTGGGCAGGGGTGCAACTTACATCTCTCCCTGTAGGACTTCTCTGGGGGATCCCTCAATTGAAAGGAATTGCCAGCTGCCTAATAATAAAAGCAGTACTTCATAGTGTATTTCAAATGAATTGAATGCCAAGTTTCAAGGAGATAGGCTAGCAGGGGTTTCTAGGACAGTGATAGCCTATCTCTAACTGCTTCAGAGCAAGACACTTGTGTCACTTGTAAGTGTGACCCCACGCCACAGAGAAAACTCAGTTCAAACAATGCTTTTTATGCTGTTTTTCCATCCTTCCCCCAGAGCACTGGGATTGGAAGGGACCTCAGGAAAGGATGACAGTCACTGGCCAGCTACACATGCAAATATCAAAGCAGTCCTTCTTCCCTCTTCTCCCTCCTTCGCCTTAGTTTCTCTTTAGCTGCAAGCAAGTCTAGCTTAGAAACTTAAAATGTTTTGAAACTTTCAAAATGTTTTGAGTGCCCTCATTTCATTTTGAGGCTGTTTCAAAGCCTTTTGTTTCATTTCAATTTCACTGTTTTGAGCTCAAAACAAGTCAAAACAGCATCAAAACGAAACACCCATGGAAATTTCACACAGACCTACTAAGTATGTCCTACCTGCATGGATCCCATATCTGTCTCCATGGGAACCCTGCCCAACCACTCCATCTAGTGCCTCCAGTGGTAGGTGTATAGTGGAAAAGCCGGGGTACCTGGGCAGTGGATTCAGGGTGGCAGCAACAGTGACACTATTGGTGGCAGCCAGAAGGAGCCACTGCTGCTGGGGCTGCCAGGAAGCAAAGTCCAGCCTCCATGCCATACCAACCCCACTGTGTGCCTGGGGGCAGCAGGACTGGCCTTGCATGCCACAGCCCAGGATGGCCCCTGCGCCTGGGTTGGGTGGTGCCAAGGGACCCACCACAGACTGAATGAAATCCCTTGGTGGGCCAGATGTGGCCAACAGGGCATATTTTGCTAACCCCTAGATTGGACATTTTAAACATATGGATTGACCTACTGTTTGGCCTTACTCTGCCTTAATTTCACCTAAATATTAAACAAAGGACAAAGGATTTAACTACTAAGTTTTAGCTACCTCAGCTAGATACCTAGGTTAGCTACTCTTAATTAAAGGAACAGCTTACCTTGAAGGCTTCTCTGCAAAAAGAGGATAGCAAACTGACTTGCAAACTTCCATGTTTGCTGTCCCCTGTTCATCATGTATTTCCCATATGCACCACTGCCAATAGAAACTGGTGTGCCTTACATTTTCTAAACCATGTACATTCAAAGAAGAAACCCTGCTTGAAAGTAATGGCACTGTTCCACTGTTAGGTAGAAGGCAAAGTGGGGTGGTACATTAAAGATCAAATCATTCAGTCTTGTGTTCTGCCTGACTTCACATGGACACTTCTCTCTGTTCCATTGTGGAAAGACAAGCAGATAACTTTCTCAGTGCTCAGCTGCTGTGAAATACTAGATCACTGTAGATATTACCATATAGGAATATTTATTTTTCTACAACATGTAAGCAACTAGAGTTGTTCAGGAATACCCTAGCAAATATTTTTAATAAAAATGCAGTTTCTGTAAAAATCAAATTTTTTCAAGGGGGAAAAAATTTACTTTTTGTTTCAAGACTTTTGTATGGACAAATTTTGAAATTCTTTCTCAGATTCAGGATTTGGAGCACAGTTACCCACAATGCACATTCTTTTCAATCAGATGTGCTAATGCTGTTGCTAAATATATATGAAATGTAGCAATAGCTCAATGGCCTGGAGAACAATGGAGGGCCTGAAAGATGATCTGGGAAATGAGCACGCTGTTGAACTGAGGGTATAGCAGGGTTCAGCTTCAGGTCACTTCGGTATTAGCTTTGCTTTATTTCTAGATCACTTCACCAATCTATACAGGACTAGTGTGAACATTTTACTAGGACTGTGCAAAACACTTTTGTTTCATTTCAACATCTGTTTCACCATTTTGCAGAGAGAGTGTTTCATTTTGTCACTTCATTTCATTTCAAAGCACTGTCCCGTTTCATTTCATCGAAACCGTTTCACTGTTTTGACTCATTTTGATGTTGCACCCACAGGCTATAATGGGGAATCATTAAAATGCCTAAAACATTACTATTTGTTGCCTGATTTGGATACAAATTGCAGAATGGTAGCCCCTTCTGAGGACATGAAGCCTGCCAAGGTGCAAGGAGATAGGTGCAGAAGTTTCTCAGAAACTGCACCTCAAAATCTTAAAAGCAAAATTTGCCAGCAGCAGCAGTCCTCATCTCAGGACAGGAGATGAGGACAGATCTCACAGGACAGGTCTTATCTCAACACCTGTCCGACAGGACAGGTGTTACCAGGCAACCGTGGCTAGATCCTGCTACATCTGGCTGTGGCTTGCCCACTAGGCCAAGGGGTCGCAGTCCAATGGCTCCACCTCCTCAGTGAGCTAGGTAGCCATCGAAACCTCAGCACTCCATGCCCGAGGCTGGGGTCTGGTGCATTTGGACCCCAGCATTGAAGCCATGCCCGTGGCCCACATTGGCAGTGGCTGACATGGAGGAGACCGGCTGGTGCTGGTCCCAGTGCTGGTGCTGGGAGTGCTGGCACAGGAAAGTGGATCCCCCTTTTCCATATCCCCTTGCCTCTGCACTTTGGCGTCCCTGACTTTGTTGACCAGCACCTGTGTCCAGTGATCGAGGGTTTTGGTGCTGCCAGTGCACATGCTCCTCTTCACTCTCAGGTCACACATGCCTGCCATCATGTGGACTGGACTGGACTGGATCTAGCTGTCTCCTGATGCCCTCCTTCAGCCGTCTCACTGGCACCTGCATGTCTGGTGACAGCGGCCTGCCCCAGCCAGGAATATTGATCCCCTGGAACTTCTCCATTTGGTTCTCCAGTTCCCTCACTAGGGGGATCACCTGGATGAGGAGGGCACTGGCAGTGGTAAGGGTCTTGGTGGCCTCGAGGAATGGCTTGAGGACCACCAAGATCTGGGAGATGGTATCCCACTCAGCTCTGTTCAGGGGGCCGCTGATTCTGACCTCCCCAAGCAAGGCCATCTCATGGATGGCCTTCTGTTGCTCCACCAGCCCTTCAAACATCAGGTATGTGGAGTTCCACCGAGTCTTCACATCCTGCATGACAATGTGCTGTGGGATGCTCAGCCCTGCCTGTTTCTCCTGCAGCATCTTTCCCCCCTTGAAGCTGTGGTGGAAGTAGCCTGCCACCTTCCTGCATTTTGAAATTAGCTGGCTTGTAGCAGTAGTGATGGTGATACCATCGCTGGCAGCCCGGTCCCCCTCCAAGGCATCCCTCACTATTAGCTGCACCCTGTGTGCCACACAGCGGATACCAACAAATTTGGCATCATGGACAGCCTTCACCATATTGGCCCCATTGTCAGTGACCATAAGCCCACGACTGAGCTCGGCCTGCCCAATGAACCACCCCTGCACCATGCGGTTTATTGCCCCCATGATTAACCTTGCTGTGTGGAACTCATCCAGCACCCCGGCTTGCAGTAGAGTCCACCGACGGCCTGACTGATTGCACCAGTGCCCCATGAGGGAGAGGTAGGTGTGATCACCACCCCAGCTGCTCCCGAAGTCAGAGGTAAAGTGCAAGGCTACCTGCAGTCCTGCCTTGCGCAGCTTCTCCCTCAAGTACTCCCTGCATACCTCATACAGGGAGGGCACCATCATCCTGGTAAAGGTGGCATGTGTGGGCAGTTTGTAAGATGGGACTAGAAGTGCTATGAGCTGCCTGAACCCTGGCTGCTCAACTAGGAAAAAGGGTGGATATCCAGAGCAAGCATCTCCCCAATGGCCTGGGGATCTCTTTCACCTTGGGAACATGCCCCCCTTTCTGTTCACCTTTCCCCCACTGGTTCAGAGTAGCCTGCCTCTTCTTTGGGGGGGAAGGGGACTTTGGAGCAAGTGGGGGACTTCCCTTCTGGCATGCTCACACTATTGCCAGACTAAGCAGGAAGAAGGGCAAGGGGGTGCTGCCTCCTCAGATGCATCAGCATCAGCATGGTGGAAAAGTGTGCCTTCAGCAGTGCTGGCAGATGACAAACCTAGGATCATCTGCCAGCTCAAAATGCTCCCACTACTTACACTACTCGTCCACTTTTGGGTTGAGGCTGAGGATCCTCCTCAGCAGGCTGAGGCTGAACAGCATGAGGACCTGCCTCAGCTGAGCCACTTGCCTCCACAACCTCAGCCTCCTCTGAGGTGCTGCTTTCCAGAGGAGACATGGGTCTAGGGGCAATTGAGGGGTGTGGAGCACAAACTCTGATTCCCCCATAGTTCCCAGAATTGCTTGAGCCAGCACGCTCAGCATCCCTGGTTCCAGCTCCACCTCATCTCTGGCAGTGGGAGGCTCACTCTGAGAGATGACATTGGGGTCGAAGAAGCAGTGATTCCACTTCTGGTGCCCACTTCTGGACTGTAGAGGTGGTGCAGGTGCAGGGACGTCAGGTGCAAACATTGTTCCCACCTCCTTGCTTCCACTGCCAGCACTGATGTCATGGCTGCTCGGGAAGAGAATGCGTCTGTGTTTGGGGGTGGGGGGGTTGCAGCTCTAGCTCTCCCCCTACCCATTCTCCCTCCCCTGCCGGAAGACCTGGCACCTGCCTTTCCAGCGCCCTTCATATTAATCTTTCCTGTGCTGCAAAAGGTATGTGTGTGTGTCAGTCCTTTTGTATTGTGTGTTTTATTCCCTCCGTTGCGTGCATGCACTGGACTTTTTTTTGATCGTTTGCTTCAGTAACAAGAAGTGTTAAGAGCTATGTAAAAATGTGTACTGTCTGTCTTTTTCTCCTATGAATATCTGATTTTTCTTCTATGTGTGTATATTGTAAGTGTGCGTGTGTGTGCGTGTGCGTGCATGCAATCTGTGTGCTTCTCTGCACAGTGATGGATCATGCTGGCAGGGAAAACACAGCTTTCTTTTTTCAAAGTTTACAAAAAAATAAAGCAAATATAAATTAAAAGAAATGAATTGAACAGTAGTAAGAATGCCAAACTAAGCTAAGCTAAGCTATATCCTACCCAATCCTTTGTAACAATAATAAGAAACAGGCACATTCAACTGCTGACTAAAGTAAGC
This sequence comes from Crocodylus siamensis, assembly GCF_052110815.1. Lineage (NCBI taxonomy): Eukaryota > Metazoa > Chordata > Crocodylia > Crocodylidae > Crocodylus > Crocodylus siamensis. Next base: position 216,856,866 of record NC_143397.1, read on the forward strand.
CAGCCTGCCACAGTTCCTCTCTCATGCAGTTCCCAAGGCAGAACAAGCTTACAAAAGGCACAGCACACCTGCAAACAGTGGCTTTTATGCTGTTTCTAGGTCCTTCCCCCCAGGCTTTCATAAGAAAGGCAGCTAGAGAGAAATCCTTCTCACTGGCCACCTGGACATGTCAGTCTTCCCTTCCCTGCTCCCCCTCCCTCTTCCAGCTTTCTCTTTCCCCACACAGACAGCCCTCTGAAGCTTTTCTGAATTGGTTCAGAAACTCCGAACCGATTCAGAAAACTTAAAGAAGCTAGTGCTTTGATCCGTCTGTGCCGCCTCAGCATCCGAATCTTTTCTGGATCTGAAGCACAGTCCGAAGCCTCACACAGACCTACTGTACAGTAGGGTTGAAAATGACACATGTGTTGCCAGGACTGTGCAGTATCAACTGCTCACTCTAGGGCACGTGTAGATGCTCCCAGTAAGAATAAGACTGAAAAAGAGCACTGAAGTGGTAAACACATACCACTGAACTTCTCTAGATTCCTATTCTGGTTGGTTTGTAATTTTGGAATAAAACTGCATGCTGAAGTCAGCACTTTATTAAGAAATATTTTGCTTTTCTTTTATGGGCAGCCAGATGAGTTGCTGAGGCCCTTCTAGTTCATCATCAATCAGCATGTAACTACTAGCAGGATAGTGCAACACAGCAGTTCATCAGAAAGTGATTTTCAACAGGGACGAATTATTTATATTTTTAATTTCATATTTCAGTATACTTGAGTTTTGTTTCCATTGTCCATAATGAAAAACAAAAGCAATTCTCAAAAGGTTTTGAATTTTTCCCTTCCTTGTCTGCAAAGTGCAGTTCAACACTGATATATTTATTCCAGGTCAGAATGATTCCTTCCAAAACCACCGTTTTACACTAATGTATTCATTTTTTCTTATCCTTCTCAGGTACCTGATGGGCTTTTTCTGGATCAAAAGGAGCATTCATGCATAGATGCTAGCCTGCACAGAATTTCAGCCAATTTTTAAAATGAAATCTTCATATTTTCCCAAGCAGGAAGCAACTGTGACTACCTGAAACCTGAGACACTGCCCCTGCCTTTGTTTCAAGGTAATTTGCATCATCACAGAACCTCACATGGAGGTGAGAGACTCCATATCAGCTATGAACTGACTGCCCAAAGGAGTTTTTCATCTATTGTCTCCTCTGTGAAATCCTATGAAATACAAACTTTTATCTCTACCGAAGAGAACTTTTATAATCTTTTCTCCAATGTCTGATGAAGAGTGCTTGTGCCCAAAAGCTTGCAATTAAAAGAAATTTTTTTTTGCAAAAATCTTGTTAGTCTAATAAAAGATATCATCTCTACTATAAGTCCAGATTCCACGGGACGTGAGATTTGCTGCCTAGCTGGAGCCAGGATACAGGACATCACAGTGAGGATTCCAGACCTTATCTACCCCTCTGATTACTATCCCATGGTCTCCATCCATGTGGGCATGAATGATGCAGCCAAGTGTAGTCTGGACCATGTCATGAGTGACTACAGGGTTCTGGGGACCAGGCTTAGGAAGTTAGAGGCACAGGTGGTCTTTTCATCCATCCTTCCAGTCAGCGGTCAATGTCAGCATCAGGACGCATGCATCAGGGAAGTCAACCTGAGGGTCCAGACTTGGTGCCATCATGAGTGTTTTGGCATCTACAACCAAGATCCACATTTCCATGAGAGAGGTATCCTGGGACGAGATGGTCTTCATCTCTCTTCTAAAGGTAAGAGTTTGTTCTCCTACAGGTTGGCTGATCTCCACCAAAGGGCTTTAAACTTGGTTCGTTGGGGGATGGGGAAGCAGAGGATAAGGAGAACCTAGGATTAGTGAGCTATAAGCAATGCACTAGATCAGTCCAGATAAGCACTAAGGTAACCACTAAGGGGCCCGATAGACATCAGAACAGGGGGGTACCAAGGGCAACTTTGGTGGGGAATCTGCAGGTACAAGGTAACCTAGGGGACAGTGATCATTGATTGATTAAAATTCACTACTCAGTGAAGGGTGGGTAAACTAACCAGCAGGGCTGAAGTGCTAGTCTTCAGAAAGGCTAACTTCAATGTGCTCAAGAAATTAGGTAGTGAGGGGTTAAAGCTCAAGAGCATTGGCAAAATGGGGGTCCAGGAAGGGTCGCTGTTCCTCAAGGAAGCAATCCTATGGGTGCAGAAGGAAACAATCCCATTCCACATAAAAGGGAGCAAAGGGGCCAAGAAGCCCTCTTGGCTGAACAGGGAAGTCCAGGAAAGCCTAAGGACAAAGAAAGAGGTATATACAGGGTGTGGAAATGGAGTAGCTACCAAGGAGAAATATACCTCCCTGGCTTGCACTTGCATGGAATCAGTTAGGAAGGCCAAAGGCGGATTATAACTTAGGCTGGCAACAAAAATTAAGGACAACAAAAAGTCCTTCTTCAGGTATACAGGAAGCAAAAGGAAGGCACAAGGTAGCATAGGATTCCTACAGAACAAACTAGCGCAATTCATGACAAAGAGCGGGGGCAAAGCTGAGCTCTTCAATGATCCCTTTGCATCTGTATTCCTAGACACAGACCAAGACAATATCCCAGTTGAATCATAGATAGACACAGAAGGGACACCAGCCCACTAACTGTTATCACAAACTTAGTGAAGGGGCACTTGGTGGGGCTGGGTGTGTTCAAATCAATGGGTCCAGATGAACTTCATCCAAGGGTGCTGAAGGAGTTGGCCAGTGTCATAGCAGAGCCACTGGCATGACTGTTCAAGCACTCATGGTGCTCTGGTCAGGTCCCAGACGACTGGAAAAGGGCCAATGTGGTCCCTATTTTTAAGAAGGCGAGGAGGGAGAAACCAGGAAAGTATAGGCCAGTTAGTCTCATCTCTATCCTTGGGGAAACTCTGGAAAAAATAATTAAGGATCACATTTGTGGGAGCCCAGCAGGAGAAATAATGCTGAAAGGAAATCAGCATGGGTTCACTGCAGGTAAATCCTGCCTGACTAACTTTGTTTCTTTTTATGTCTAGTTCACAAAATGCTTAGGTGCAGCAGTCCAGATAGATGTCATCTACCTAAACTTTAAGAAGACCTTTGATACGGTATCACATTCTGTTCTCGTAAATAAATTGACAGGCTGTGATGTAGATCCTTACAAGGTCAGGTGGGTGGCAAATTCATTTAGGGGTTGCACCCAGACAGTGGTGGTCAATGGGTTGATATTGACCTGGAAAGATGCAGGCAGTGGAGTCCCGCAAGGCTCGGTCCTTGGATCGGTGCTATTCAATGTCTTCATCAGTGACTTGGACAAGGGCATAGAGAGCACCCTGTCCAAGTTCACAGATGATACCAAATTATGGGGTAAAGTTAATACACAAGAGGCTAGGGATCAGATCCAGGAGGATCTGGGCAGGTAGAAAAATGGGCAGAATGAAATAGGATGCAGTTCAACAAAGACAAGTGTAGCTTCACCTAGGCAAAAAGAACCACCAACACATTTACAGGCTAGGGAATGACCTTCTCAGCATCACAGCAGCGGAAAGGGATCTTGGAGTTATAGTTGACTCCAAAATGAACATGAGTCGTCAATCTGACAAAGTGATCAACAAGGCTAACCACACTTTATCATGCTTTAGCAGATGCATGATGAACAGGTCCAGGGAGGCTCTATGCGACACTGGTCAGACTGCAGTTGGAGTACAGGCAGTCCTCAGACTTGCAACACAATTGGTTCCTAAAAACCACATCTAAAGTTGAAACACTGTACCTCAGAACTGATTTTTCCATAGGAAGCAATTTTATAAAAGGGGGATTGGCTCCTAAACCAACGCCCAATACCTTATTTTCACCAAAAATAACCAAGAAGTTTGTTCTCAACCAATTATACATGCATAATATAGCTACACTAATGTATTTATACTATAAATAGCAATTACATTGATTTGGAAGGACTTCTTTGTGGTGACTTTGCTGGACTTTTTGAAGGGCTCTTGTGTGGACTTTTTGAAGGGTTCTTGGCTACAGTCTTCTCAGGAGTCTTAGCTGCAGGTTTTTCTGGAGTCTTGAACTTGTTCACTGACATAGCATCACATCAGCTCAAGCGTTGTAAAGTTGAAACAGGGTGTTTATAAACATTGTAAGCGCGAAACTTTGAAACTCAAAACATTGTAAGTCGAGGGCTGCCTGTCCTGCATCCAGTTTTGGATGCCATGCTTCAGGAGGGATGTGGAGAATCTTGAGAGGGTTCAGAGGAGGGCCACTGATATGATCAGAAGCTTGCAGGCAAGGCCCTAGACACTGAGGGACCTAGATCTCTATAGCCTTCACAAGAAACGGCTCAAGAGGTGATATTGTGGCTGCCTATAAATTCATCAGGAGAGGGTAGCAGGTAATAGGAGATGCTCTATTTACTAGGGCACCCCCTGGAGTAACTAGAACAATGGCCACAAATTGACGGAGAGCAGAATTAGGTTGGACATTAGAAAGAACTTCGTCACAGTAAGGGTTGCCAGAATTGGGAATAGGCTTCCAAGGGAGGTGGTGCTCTTCCCTACCTTGGGGGTCTTCAAGACTGGACAAGCACCTAGCTGGCGTTATCTGACCTCAGCACTCTTTCCTGCCCAGGGCAAGAGGTCGGACTCAATGACCTACTGAGGTCCCTTCTGACCCTAACATCTATGAATCTATGAGTCTTGATTGGTTTTTCCTTTAGACCAATATGACGACAATCTGAATGCCTGAAGGCTTCATATTCACTTATATTGCATTACTGCATTCCAGCTGAGAAGTGACAAAAGTCTGAATATCCAAGTTGAGGGCATTGTTTGCCACAGAAGCTGAGCCTCCTACAGATGACAAACAGCTTCAGTCATGGATGCTTCTAAGTGAGAGCTAAGTTAGGTTCTTCACAGCAAGGAATTCACTTCTTTACTACAAACCAAATGAATCAGTAATAGCTGTGTCCCTTCAGTTAAGGGAGAGTGCATCATGGCTCTGAATTCTTCAAATTACTTTCCTGTCTACCAGCATCACCTCTGCCTTGTTTGGGTTCAGCTTCATCCAGCTGTTCTTCAGTAGGCATAAAGAATACTATAACTGCCATCTTCCTTATACAAGCTGGTATCTTTTGTGATTTGGGAATTTCATAACACACAGAGCTAAACCAGGAGAAAAAAAATCAACAGACTTCTGGAGAGATGAACTGAAGCTGTCATCAATATATTTTTCTTGCTTCTTTAAGCCAGTAGTTATGCAATGATAATAAGAGGCTAATATCAGTTTCTAACACCAATTTACATGTTCACATACAATGAAAGGTTCTCCATGATTTCAAGGCAGGCTTCTCTTGTCCTCCAGGTTGACATGTTTCGGGATAAACCAAGATAACTTTTAAATGATCCAGAAAGAAGAGCCTACATTTCTTCAGTTACAGTGAAAATCATGAAAATATGAATATATTAAAATAATCTAACCTTAATATACAATTGGAAATGAACTGGACTCTAAATATTTGGGCCAGTTTGTCCCTGCATATTTTTACCTGAATTTCACTTAACTGAAGGATTAAAGAAAAAAAACAGAAAAGAAAAAAAATCAAGCATCCACATCAATTATTATTCTCGGACTAGGGACAATAATTTAAATTAATATCAAGATTCATTTTTTAAAATCATCAATGTGCCATCTTAACTACATTATTTTGTACCTTCAGGCCCTTGTTGTAGTTTTTATGAACATGATTCAAATAAATTGGCTCTTTTTCCTCTGTGGCTTCTTTAATTACTTTGTTATTATCCAAGGAACTGGTTTAATTTAAATGAACACAGTGTTCCTGCTACTACTATCCAGAGAAAACATAGGCTCAGAACATGCTGTTTTGTAGTTACAGTGTATGTCACTGCATGTGGATGCCAAAAGTGGGCTGGTGTTAACCATCTATCTATTGTGACCCAACAGAATCCAGCCAGGCTAACAAACTCAATGATCCTAAATAATTTCTTATGATCCATGGCAAATTAAGAGCAAAGGTAATTAGACCATTTGATTAAAGGACATTTTATAGTACATTTATTTAATTTATAGATCAAAAGGTCATTTTACTTTACCAAGAATGGTATTTACAAAATATTACGGTATTTTTAATATGGATAGCAACAGAACACAAGAAATGAATACTATTTCTCTGTTATGTTGGTGAAATTAATCCAGTGTGGCAATTAAGTTTTCTCCATAAGGCTAGGATTCATCATCTTTGGTGTATATCCAAGAAAAGGACATCATAAAATACGTAAGAGATGTTTTAACAAGATAAAAGTAAATACTGATATGCCATAAAATATTTAAAGACCTGACGAAAATGCAAAACTTTATTTCATTTCCTAAAATAGTTACTTTTTAAACTCTATTTCTTTTAAACAAAACCCATATGTGTTTGAGGCAGTTTCAGTCTGTGGCAACATTTTACTTTTGGCTAGCTAGTGAAAGTCTCAAATAAGTATGAAGTGATAACTATAGCAAGTCAGGATACTTAAAAGAAAAGATTGCATAAGACAGTCAGCATGAAAAATGTCAATATTGGTTTATCCCCATGTATAAATATTAGGGATCATAACAATACATTGCACTAGTGGTATATATCATTTGAGTATTTTTTCTAAGTATTTTAATAGTAATGTGCTACAGAGGCAGCTGTTATTTTGTCCACTCCTAAGAAAATACACATTGCACTCCCTTATGAAGGCACTCAAGATTACCATGATGGGACCATCACCATTAACTAAGGTCCCTTGATATAGGGACCATACATTTGCATAAGTTATTTTTTTCATCTTTCTGTATCACTCTCTTAATATAAGAGGGCCATTCTGTCTTCAGTATGTTGTTTTTCTTTCTCGTACTGAGGAGCATAACAGTGCTTAGACAGCACCTTCCATTCACCTGCCTCACAAGACAGCCACCTTCTGAAGCAACTTACATTTCAGCCAGGTAGGTGTTGAGTGTCTTTCAGTTCTTTGATTTAGCTGCTCCACACATGCTCTGCATGGGTAAAAACGACTGCACAAGGACAAAACCATGGCAATTGACTAAGATTCATTGGATTTGACCTGTTCTTCACAAGGACATAAGCCCTGGTTGTCCCTAACATATTTCCAACATTTGATTTTCTTTCAGCTGTCCTTATCTCATTAATAGTCCCATGACAAAATCAGATATAGGGATGGATACAAGAAAGATATATAATTATTGTTTTTAAAGTGATCTCTCAAGTGCATAAGACTTGTGTTTGCTTAATTAGGATTTCACTATAAACATTAATGACCCAGAGGCTAGACCGATTTGTTGAGGAAGGTAATAAATTATCTGCCAGAACAGCTTGATCTCTGTATAGAAGTCCTACTCCAGCTGGAGTCTGACTACATCCACAAGCTTCCCTCTCCAACTCACTTCTTTTACTGCACCACAATTCTTTCTGCAGAAGCCTCAGACATGTCAGCTAGACAAAATATAAAAAGCCTCCTCTTTTCCTTTCATACCAAACCTTTGCTGCCCACCACAACACTACAATTTGAACAATCATTGCTGCTTGTGACTACCAGTAGCATGTCAAGGTCTTGAAAGAAATAATTAGATGCCAACTTTGGATAATAGAGTATTTAAAAATCAATTAGCCTTAATGGGAATACATCTCAAGTTTTCTCATGATTCTGCTGTTTGACACAGTGTGTTGAAGTGTGTCTCACAGACAAGTAATAGGCCAGTATCTCACGGGAAAGTGAAGCCTCCACTGTGATGTACGAAGAGTGCATTTCACTGCTTTTGGACTCCATTCATTCCTTGCCATCCCAGCGTCAATGAACTTCCTAGCTGCTGTCAGTGTGTTTAATGCACATGTCAAGTCAGTGCTGTGCTGGCCCAGACATCTAACAAACTGATGGCAGTCATGATATTACCTCAAGGCAGTGAAGAAGAAATATAAAAGGAGCCTATAGGTAGCGATAACTGAAGCACTTTCATTATTGAGCTCCCCAAGTTTCCTGCAATGCTGTGTCAACAGATTGGCCATTGAATAGTTAATTTGCTTCAGAATGACATGATGATTGTCAGTAAGATCCAAATTACAGAAATTTTAAAACCAAGAGGCAAAGGAATAAACTCTGTTTTATCATTTGCCCTGAGATAAATTAAATAAAAGCCTAAGCCCCTTAGTACATGCACTTTCCTAGAACGAATGAATCATTATCAGTTCAGGCTGCTTTTCTATTGCGATAACACTGAACAGAATGGCAGCCTGCACTTTGACCTGGTTATTTGTAATTTTTAATTTTGCCTGGCCACCAACTAATTATAGCAAGTTGGTAGATGCATGGCCAGCAACCAGGGCTCTTATCACAACTGATTTCTCTGTTCAGCTTCTGATCAAAAAAATTGAAAGAAATGTTTAATTCCAATCAAACTGAATTTTTAAAGACAAAAAAGTCATATTGTTTAGCATAGAATGTCTCATTTGGGGCATTCAGTGAACTATCTAATGAAGCAGGTTGTTGCCTATGAAAGTTCATGCCCTTCTGAAACAGTTAGTCTCTGCCCTGACTTCTGCTTCACTTCAGCCTAATGCAACCAACCATCCCTCTGGGCACTTGTAAGGCAATGAAGATTTACAAAACCACAGCAGCTAGTGGTTCCCTTTTACCCAGTGGTTTAGTGATTAGAGAAGGCACCCAAGATGTAAAAGGTTCAGGGCTCATTTCCACCTCTTCCCGAAGAAATTTATATGCATATTCCTCACCTCCCTGAAGACTGCCCTAACTGTAGTATATACTGAGGTGGAGCACTCCCTTAATTGTATTGATTGATACTGTTCAACTTTGTATAAAATATTTAAATAAACATTGGAAAAGAAAGCAAGAGACTGAAAATGATTCTCTTGGTTAATGCTGGGGAGAGGGGAGCAAGATGGGGGCAGCTGTGTTCCCAATCCAGTGACTGTTTAGTTATTTACACAAAATGCAATAGGATCAAGAGGACAAAGTACACACACCCAGCCTCCCAAATACCATATAAACTGGTCATTAGATCACTTTCTTGGGAGATGGTAAATGAAGGTTCAAATTCTCCCATGAAGATGGGTGCCCCCATTGTGAGTGCTCAAACATATTCAGTAAGAAGAAGCTACTGTCACCTCCTTTTCCTCTAGCAGTTTTGTGGCTCTATTGCCCACCCCTCCAAAATTCATTTTCTAGACAAAATTTTTGGTGAGTTTTATCCAATTCACAAACAAATTGGAACGATATTTCTGGGTACGTTTACTATTTCTGAAAAAAGTTTTTCCAGGACCACCAGCAGCAACACCTACAAAGCTAGAACCAGAATTCACAAAAAATAGACAAAAGAAAAGCCAGCATGCCAGGTTTCCACTACTGGTTCTTTTTGTGTGGGTCTGCTGCAATAGATTTTTTTAAACATTTCACAAATGAAGTACAATGACTGTATAGATATATCCCATCTTACCATAAAAGACACTTAATGGCTAAGAGAGCTATGCAGAATTAAAAAGAAATGTTCAAAACATTAAAGAAACAAAAACGTGTATAAATCAAAAATTGTATAAATCAATTTTTGCCTGTAGGGCGCCCCTCCCAAGCATCAGAGCGTGGGAAGAGACTGCTGTGAAACCTTAAAAAAAAAAAAAGATCTATTTGCATCATTTCAGTAGCTCCAAACAAAACAACCATCATTGTACAAGATGAATACTGGATGCTATTTTCCCTGCCTGTTTTGCCTGGCACTTTCTGACATCAGCTCCAACTTGAAGCAGTGCCCAGCAAGTTATGCAGCATTATCGTATCTCTGAGGCCAAAAAACAAATAAATCTATCCAGTATTTATATGCCGACAAGGATTGTCCACAGATCTCTCCTTGAAGTTAGTTTTTCGAGCTTTTAAATGGCCAACTTTGAGCTCATATTTCTCTTTAAGTACTGGCACTATGAATCACCTTAAAGAGTTTTTTTTTTCTTTAATGGATGTGCTAAAAGTGAAAAATAGAGTTCTTTCTGGATCCAAATGCCTGGGAACCATGTCATCTATTTTTTCTTCTATAGATTTAAGAAATAAGCATTTGTTCGAGTTTGGCTGACAAATATTTGTATAGTAGGACACCTGTGCCTTTTAGCAGAACAACATGCTCAGAACCTATCCCTCACTGTTCAGCAATCAACTCCTTTGCTAAATGGCAGAGGTATTGCGCTGTAGTAATAGATCATACAAGTGCTCCTAGGTCTTGTGCTTTTACTTTCACGAGTTTGTCATTCAGTTGTCAAAATTCACTCTTGTCTTGCCACAGGTTAGCCAGCTGCGAAGGCATACAGGGCTCACTGCTGAAGTCATCCTGTCACCAAGTGACTGAGCATATTGTGAAGGAGCAGTGTAATTATTGCTGAGTCAGACTAATGAGTAGATTCAATCAATTTGACAAGAGGGGTTTAAAGCCTGGCTAAGTTGCACACTTATGAGGATCAAGCCTATCCAGAAAATTGGGGCTCAAATTCATGTTGCACTGATGCTATTAAGTTACCAGTAAAGGTAAAATGCATTAATGCAGTAGTTGAAATTTATACCACCATTAAGTACATGCAATGTATGTGCAATTTGTTCAAAGGACAATGGAAACTCTACTTGCTTAAAACTGCAGCTTCTGAGATTTTATACTGGGAAAAATAGCAAAAAAATTACTACAAAACATAGTATTATTTATATTACTATATTCATGTGAAGTAATACAGGTCCCCTCCAGTATCAGGACCTCGCATGATTTAAAAGACAGTCCACAACTCTAAAGGGCTTATAATTTAAATACAAAAGACAGACAAAAGCTTCCAGGAAGGAAATATATTTATCCCTACCTTAGAGATGAGGAACTGAGATACAGAGTTGTAAGTGATTTGCCCAAGGTCATGCTTCTATTCTGTGACAGAGCTTGGGATTTGGCCCAGAACTCCCAATTCAATGCCTTAACCAGTGCCTTAACCTCAGCCTTTCCTCTATTGTCTTTTCAGCTGTTACTTCTTAATTCAAAAAGGGTGCAAGAGGTTAGAAAGTTCATGGTCAGCTGTTCCAACCTAGGAAGGCAAAAGGGCAGAAGTGTTTTAAAAAATGACTGCCTTTATTCAAGGATTTGATAGATCTCAGGGCTGAAGTTTTTCTATATTTTAGGGGGGAGAAACTGGATGGAAGACAGACTAAACTTACACATAGCAAAATGCCACCAGAGATCTTGTTTAAAACAATCCAGAGCAGGAGACGTAGTGATATAGCCAAAAGTGCTTGACTGATAGAAGCATTTCCTGGCCCTTAGTTATTAAAGGGGTTACAGTCTAGCTTCTCTTTCCCTCTTTTGCACAAGCTCTAAAGGAAAGAAAGAAAAAGAATGAAATATAAGAGCTGTTAGAAGAAGAAAAGAGAAGAGAGTCTGAGCGAAGCAGAGATTGCCCGTGGCCCTGTTTTGCTGCACAAAACATATGAGTTTGTTACTATTTTGCTTCTATTACCCTGATCTGAGATCTCCTATTTTTTATATTTATAGAGCTTTCCTATTTTTAATTTGTCCTAGTGTCCACTGTTGTGCTTTGCTTCCTGCTAGTTTTTCAAGTGGTTGATCTGCCTTTCTTTACATAAACATTGCCACATCTCTGTCTATATCTGAGCCTGTCATGTGGTGCTAAGAAACTGCAGCACCCACCCTAGCATGTTGAAAGCCCTTTACAGTATGAATTCCATTTACATCTGGAAGACAATGGTCTAGGTACAAATGTGGGGGAGGGACAGAGAAGGATTATAGTGATAATACAATAATTCTTTCCTCCACACCTTACTCTGAAGAGGACTTACAATGGTTAAAGCATTTCAAAATAGTAGGAGATACTACTACAGGTCTTATGCCTCAGCTTGCCCAGAAGGGGAAGGGAGTAGGAGAAAGTCAACCGTAAGGAGCCCCTGTCCACAGATACCATCTCCATCATAAGATAAGCCAGGACATACAATTTCAGGCTACACTCTGGCTTCAACCCAAATCTGAAAAATCCAGTCACTCTGACTTAACCACTTGTCTTAGACAGATAAGCAGTCTGTACTGGAATATGAACAAACTAAGGTGGAAGGACCAGGAACACCTAGCCACTGAGTCTGAAATAACTGATAGTTTCACACGCTTAGAAGACATGAACATTTCACAGGAAGCTGAGTAAAAATATCCAGGTATATAAAACAAAACAGTCCAGATTCCTTTAGGAGAGGCTATATGGCTCCCATAGAAGTGATACTGCTATTCCATTTGCCAGCAGAGAAGCTGGGAAACCTAGAAATACCTCAGCCAAAGTCCAGCTCCTCCTCCTTTCACTGCTTCAGCTCTCCATCAAGTGAATTCTCATTTTACCTGCCAAGAAGGAAAGGGAGCAATACTTCTCCAAGCAGTAAAGGAGGAGAAGGAGAGGAATATTCCTTCTTCTACAGTAGAGGAGGTGGAGTAGATGGGTCTCTTCTACTCTGCTTCCTTTAAAAATGTGGATATAATGAACGAATTCTCTATGTGGAAGGTGAGGCTTTCTTCAGGTTTGAAGCCATGTTTTCATATTCAAGTCAGGAGTGTTTACAGGGGTGATTGAAGGCAGCAATCCCCAGCCCATCTCAGTAATGTCAGCTGTCACCAAAGAGAATCTCTAGCAACACAAGGGAAAGTCACAATCTTCCTTTTTTGAACTTCTCTGGTTTCCACTTATCACAGTAGCACCTCACTCAGATACAGCCCAATTAACCACAAGCCTGGGCTAAAAATAAAAGCACAGGGTCTGGGTCTGATGTTTACAGGGCACTGCTGGCCCAGTACCAGAGATATCACCCTTCCTATGTGACTATCAGGGAATGCCACATCTGTCCTGGGCCCTACTGCCTGCATTCCTTGTAGTCCTCAAACCGGTCCAATCCATTTGCAATGCAGAACATTTCTCCATCTTGATCGCTTGTGTAGCAGCTTCAGAGATAAAGGAATAGGATTTCATGCCTCTTGTGTGCAGTGTCTTCTTTTGGTCTCTTTTTCTTGGCTGTGTGAGTGAAAAGGAAATAACGGATGGTCTTAAATAGGGTAAAAAGGCCATAAGTAGAGATTAAATAAAGATAACCACTGCTGAATACAGGCAGTAGAGAGAAAATAGCACTCAATACTCTTCCTTTTCCTACCATATTTAGGATGTGAGGTGGGTAAAACAGCTGCCATCTTTACTGAGTCTCTTTTGCATTCAACTCATTTATGCCAGAAGAATAAACCAGAGGTGAATACAAATGGATAGTTAATAACAATTTGATACATATAATTCTTCTTAATACCCCTTACTGGAAAATAAGTAAAACATTATTGTTTCTTCTTTATCCTTCCATCCCAGCTGCAGAGTTGAGGGTGTCATAGACAAGGATGAGAAAAATTAACAGCTTGGAATGAAAGACAAGAAAAATCCCCCATAAGCTCACCTGGACAAGTTTAATATAATTTAATCACTACTTCAGTTGATACATTGGGGAGGAAGAGCATATACTTTAAAAATTGTGGATGATACATTAGTGCAAATGCTGGCAGACAATAATAATTGAATCTTACATGTATGTAGCAACTTTCACTCAAAAAAGTCTCAGAGGTACTTTACAAACAGGGAAAGGGGGAGAGAGAGAGCGAGCAAGTGTCAAGTCACCTGACTTCAAACACAGGTACCTCTGGGCTGGAATGAAGACAATGCTGAACAATGCACAGAAAGACTCCATGCAAGTTAAGAAGAGAAAATAAAGTAGTCAATGAAAGTACAGACAAATTTCACATGAATAAAATGAAAGTACCCAATTTGGGTGATGCCAGAGTAATCACAAGTTGATGGTACCTCTGTTTTAGTTTGCATAATGAACAGATCTCTCCAGTGAGTAACATAGTTTTCCCCTGTTTTATTCCTTTAATTCTCTCTGTTTAAATTTCTGAGGAAGATTAATGAAACAAGCCATGGATGGTACACTCTGAAGCTGGCAGAATACAATACCTTAACTGGCACATATACACCAAGGATTTTTTTCCACTCCCCAGCCCCAGTGGACTTGTCAGCAGTTTCTATCATTAGCAACATAATCCCTCCTCTCTCCTGCTTTCCCTTTTTATGTTTTCCCAGGGCTGCACCAATAATGAATAATTTACCAGTGTAAAGAAAGAAAAGTGTCACTACTGGGGTCTCAAGGCTCATCACTCACAAACCTGTCACATGGTCAAGAGTCATCAGTGCCATTATTTGTGTGAAGGGAAATTAACATTAAGCTAGTACTGAGACACTTGCTTCATCCACTGTAAATGGTGCCAGATTCTTTAAAAAAGCAAATATTCTGGGCCACAATAAATTGTATATAAAAGCAAAATCATCATCTTTTCACTCTTTTCAGGGAAAACATCCCAGATCAAGAATCAGGGAAATTTTAGTATAACTACTACATTTTGTTACCTGCACCTTACTGGAGAATGCAAATGATGTGCCAGATGTATTATGAGAAGCAGTCATAGTGAATCAGAGAAGAGGAATTCAGCAGGGTTTTCCAAGGCAGATGGCTTTTTGCATAAGGGAATATGGCTCTCCATGGCATTACAGAAGCTTGTTGATTGATAAGGTTTAAGTTTTAGGGAGGAAATAAAGTGCCCCACACCAAACAATTAAAAACAAACGAAGCATGAAAAAAGGCAAAAAATGGTGTCTGAGGAAACAATAAGGGCAAAAAACCCGAGAACAGCAAGTTCATGAGTGGCTGGCTTCTGTGAAGCAGAGGAATTTACTCTATTTTAGCAGTCAATAATAATAGTGTATATCTCGCTATCTTGAGCTTTATAATGCCACTCATCACTGCGGCTTGAATGAGGCTTGGAAATTTTGACTGCAGCATGATGATGCTCCTGCCAGTACTTAGCAAACCCAGAGATTCCTAGTTAGGCCATTTTGGTCTTGCACTTGGGGTCATACCAATCACCAAATGTGGGGTAGGAAGGAATTTTCCCACAGGAGAGAGCACCCCCATGTAAGATCAATAATAATAGGAAAGTCCCTAATGGCCCAGATCGTCCCCTTCCATGTCTTGGAAAGGAAAATTCTGTGCGAATCTCCTCACCGAGAGCCCTCAGCATTGCTCCTCCACATTGTGAGCACTGTACCAAGGTACCAGCCCCAGATCTGGTGGATTCCAAGCAACTTTAACTGAAAAAAAATCTAAAAAAATCTGGATGTTGTTTTGCACATTTCAGTTGGGAACCAATCTTTCACTTTTTTTTTTGGATATTTTTTAAATCTGGCAGAAGTAGTCTTCATCTACTGAAAACTGGGGCTTCGGTAAACAAAAAACCCCCCATGAGAATCACTTGGGAAAACAGTTTAGGAATGTATTTCAAGAACAACTGGGCAAAGATACCACAAGAAATTTCATAAGTTCAGAAGTTTTGTTTTTGACAACACGTGTTTTGGGGCGCTGGGGGGTGGGGATTTTTTTGTAAAAAGCATGTTTGATTAAAATTGCCTTGCAAGTTTTGACCATCTCAGTATTTGCAGGAGGTGAGGGTCTCTGCTCTGGCTCTAAGCTGAGCAACCAACATTTGAGGCTGCCCTGTCCTAAGCCTTGCAGAGATGCACTAACACAGGTAATTAGGGCACCTGTCTGCATCCCACAAAATCCCTGCAATGCTATATCTACAAGGAATATGTAACATAGCCTTGGGGTGTATTACATTTTGCACCTAAAATCCTTCCACCAATCTACATCCTTCTGCCACCTACCCTGCCTATCCTTGCCCCACATCTAGCCTCATGTTTGTTCTCTCCCTCAGCACTTCCTCCAGATGCCATGGAGAGGATTTTTGCTTGCTCTACGAATGAGGCTAAAATGAGTGAAATGATTGTGCAGGAAATGCAAAGCTACCTGTTTCACTGAAAGTGGAAGCTACCTCCTGTAGGCTATCTGGAGGCAGGGATCAGGAGTGAAGAGACAACCTGACCCCAATAATAAGTGACATTTCTTTAAATGGTAGTATTGTTTTCATACTACAAAGCCCAAAAAGCAACACTAACTTTGTGACCTTTAATTTCCTGCAGCTTTTTGATCTCACCTCTCTGGTATTCATTTTTTTTTACTGTATTTATTTTTTAAGAAGTGCAAGTACAGCAGAATTTCATTAGCTTGCACTTGAGACTTGGCATGGATTTCTTGGGTTTCTAAGTTTGCAAGATTCAGAAAAAAATGCAGAAAGAATGTATCACAGGCAACAAGCTTCACTTATTCATTTTACCTTCATAGTTTGGTATTATTTATTATATCACTTCATAGAAGAGTAATATACTCATACAATATTTTATCTATCTATCTCTCTATCTATCTAGTCGTTCCTGTTGTGATTATCACTTTCCTGCCATTTACAGAAGTCAGAAGTCTTATTAATGTGAAACCTTTCTAGTGCAAGACGTTTTTGAAGATGAGGGAATCACTGAATCATAGGATTGGAAAGGACCTCCAGGGCTATCTAGATCACTTGCACAGGAATGCTCTCTTGAACTATGATTGTACAATGCCTAATGCAACAGAAGCCCAAGATGTGGGGCGGGGAAGGGGAGGGAGGTCTCTGGGATATATTAATTACCTTAATATACTCTGGTATATATTTAGATTAATCAATAATGATACTAGCTGCTTGTCAGAACTGTTTTGGTGTGTGAATTATAGACTATGTGGATCAGAGAGTCGAGGTTTACTGACATTCTCCTATATAAAATTAAATATAAAGTTTCAGGTTATTATTATTTGCACTGGAGTGGGGACAAATGATTAAGACCCAAATCATCCCATTGTGTTAGGTGCTTTGTAATCTCACACTAAGAAAACATCCTTGTCCTGGAATGTCTATGGACTAGATAGACAAAGACAGTTAAAGGGGTAGGGGGTGAAGGAGGAAGCAAATAATATCAATCTCTGTTTTAGAGCCAGGCAACTGAGGCAGAGAGAGATGTAAGCAAAAATACAGCCAAAAGTGACTGATATACTGGTATTAAACTTCTACTAGGATAAGCCACTCTAATATGTCTGTTACATCTGTCTGCCCCTACAGCAGTGTAAATGAATGTAAAATGCAGTGATGTTAAATGTGTTTCATTCGGGTTTAATTTACAGTAGTTTAATTCATTCAAATGGACAGATATAACAGTTAAATCCAAACAGTTGGTACACAGTCCCAAGCAAGTGCCTTTCACTTTTAAAATGATTTAGAATTACCGCTGTCCACAGACCATTTGACATATGGTCACATAAGCAGCCTGTGGCAGAGCTGAGAGTTGAACCCAAATCTCCTGAGTTCCACTCCAGTGGTTTAATTCTTTCATACACAAAATACTGTTATAGCCACATTGCTCTATTCAGGGTTGAGTAGTGTGCGTCATTACAAACTCATTAACAGTAATTCTAATGCCATATGTTTACTCAGTACACTTGTGAAATTCCCTTTAGTTGCTATATGCAAGGTTCTTTCACTTTTCCAACCCCCCAAATTATAATGTATTTCTAAGTTACATTTCCAGCAGGTAAGTGCTTTCACATGCATTCTGGAACTGGGGAATGGCAATGGGGCTAGGGAGAATCAAGGGGGTACAGTGGCACAGCCCACCCTCTTTCTGACCACACTGCAGGAACAGCAGTTGGGGAGTTTTTGAAGTCCCCCAGATAGGTAAGAAATCCCCCCCTCCCCTCCCTTATGTGATCAGAAATACATCCCTTTTTGCCTGACTGGTAATTATAGAGGTAAGAAACAAGGGAATGTCACATTTACACAACAGAGAAAGCCTTAAATTTTTATTTAAGGGCTTTTAAACCCGGCACGTGCGTGTGTGTGTATGTGTTTCAGTTGCAATATTTATTAGATCCCTGCTGCTGAATAAGGAGCATCAGTTTCTATTTCCCCTACATGGTCATCTTTTGAGTTGGAACAATAAGCAGAAAGAAAACAATTGGTACAGAGGGACAAAAGACTAAATCTGTACTGCTGCTGGCTTCTACATAGCTAATCACTTCTGTTGTTCCAAGCAGCTAGATACCTTGATTAAAGTGCTTGAAGGGACTCTTAGGAATGAAAATGTACATGACTTTTGGGCATTAGTGAAGCTTAACTTGGACTAAGAGATAGTCTAGGTCTTATGCAGAAACCTTGGATTTAATTGCTATCTTGCTCGGGAGACCCTGATGCTTTCCAGATCACTGAGCATATATGTTGTTGAAAACAAAACACTATTTAAAAATGTAAAAGAAACTTTGTTACAAAGCAGTGAGGAGCTTGAACTGCATAGCTACACTAGCTAATAAAAAAGAATTCACTGTGGCAGAACTGGGAAGCTTGCAAGGTGAGGGAAGTGGCATGGCATTGTCCATCATATCCATTTTTGGGTCACCAACAATAGCAGTGCATGCAACTCATAAACATAAAATGAGCCAATAGTACAACCACCTTACATGCCACCAGTATAAGGACTACTGCATCCCCCAGAGGGAATGAAGAATGAGAGATAACCTACATCATCCCATTGGAGAAAAGAGGAACCCCAACACCAAATGAGCAACAACTCAAATCCCTAAGCCTGCAAATTTCAAAACTGCCTGGCCTTAGAATCATAGAAAATGAGGGCTGGAAGGGACCTCAGGAGTTTTAGTCCAGCCCCTTGCTCAAAGCAGGACCAGCCCCAACTAGATCATCTCAGCCAAGCCTTCATCTATCCGGGTCTTAAAAACCTCCATCACCCCTCTGGGTAACCTGTTCCAGTGCTTTGCTACACTCCTGACAAGAAAGTTTTTCCTAGTATCTAACCTAAACTTCCCTGGCTGCAACTTGAGACCATTGCTCCTTGTTCTGTCATCTGTCACCACTAAAAACAGTCCAGCTCCATCCTCTTTGGAACCACACTGCAGGTACTTGAAGGTTGTTGTTCAATCCCCTCAGTCTTCTCTTCTCTAGACTAAATAAGCTCAGTTCCCTCAGCCTCTTCTCATGTACCCCAGCCCCTCAACACTTTTGTTTCCTTCTGCTGGACTCTCTCCAATTTGTCCACATCCTTCCTGTAGTGTGGGACCCAGACCCGGACACAGTACTCTAGATGTAGCCTCACCAGTGTCAAACAGAGGGGATTAATACTTGGCCATGGATTCCCTGGGTCTCTGTATCAGTGTTGGGAGTCATCATCATCATCCTACTGACCCCACTAAAGTCACACTCCCATGTCTCCAGCTGACTGCCCTCAGGACCCCTTTGGAAAGCGTTCTTTTGCAAAAACAGCAAATAAAATACACCATCAAAAGAAGGGATTCTTGCAGTTTATAGTACACACAACCTTTCTCCCTTTGTGGTTAAATATATTCAGTATGGGATCCCTACCCTCTCAATCAACATCAGTCAACTTTTCCTCAGAAAAGAACTCAGATTATAACCTTTGATCAAACCAAGTGGAGACAGAATCTTCAAATAAAAAATCCAGCATGTTTCCTTTTGATGATGTCAGCTCTTACCTCTGAGTAAGTAACCCCTGCCTGGACTGAGTGACAGCAGGAGCATTCAAAGGGAATTTTAAATGGCACACGCCTAAAGATATAATTGCAGTGGGCTAATTTAGCACTAATTCAGAATAGGATAACTCTCTCCTCTTTCTCTGTGCACTGTCCTACTTATGGCACTGCCCTCTTACGGCAATGAAGGTGGGTGCATTTCTCTCTCTAAAGCCCTCTGACAAGAATTGGGTTATCTA
This sequence comes from Crocodylus siamensis, assembly GCF_052110815.1. NCBI lineage: Eukaryota > Metazoa > Chordata > Crocodylia > Crocodylidae > Crocodylus > Crocodylus siamensis. Next base: position 216,876,712 of record NC_143397.1, read on the forward strand.
TTTTTGAGATCCCTGCTGTAGGGTTTTGTTTTGTTTATACCAAAATCTCACCCTGTTGTGCAATAGCAGGCATGACATCTTTCAACTGGAAAACTAAAAAAAAAGAGCAAAGATGCAACCTTTCTTAATATGCTTACAAGAAGTCCCCTTTCATCAGTGACAACACGATCCCACTAAAGTTAGGGCCTGAGGTGTTGGCTACTTAGTACGTGTTACACCCGTGTAGCATGTTACATGGTATTAACGTTAGAACATATTCTGAGCAGCTGCACAATAATGTTTACTACCAACTCTGCATGCTCTGTTCACACTCTGCCACTAGAGAGGCAGTAAGCAGGCCTCCCAACATGCTGGGTGGGAGCGGCTTTTTCCCAGTTTTCGAACACTGGCTGAAAACAGCTGAGTGCAGCCAAAGGCACTAATTGGCCAGCTTTTTTGCTGGAGGTGAGGACCTGGCAAAGGATCTCCAATCCCTCCTTAACTGACTGTTCCAGCTGGAACTGGATCTCCAAGGGCTTTCTAGTGTGACAAGTGGTGGAACTGAGCACATCCTTGCCCTGACTGCTGTAATCCATAGGCACTCCATGTTTTGCTGGTGCAAGTTCCAGGCACTACTTTGAGGACTGTGATCCTGCCACAGGCAGCAGGATACACAACACAACGTCGTGCAAGCCAGTGCACTGTAGGCCTGGAATTGGATACCACCTCATTACTGCTGGGCTACTTGTGAGCTTGGACTGGTGGGAGCAGCTCATGCGCCGAAACTTGGACAAGTGGAGGCAGCGAAACTTTATGACGTGGCACACTCATGGACCCTCGTGCCAAGCTGGTCCCCTGGTCCAGCACATTGGGCTCCAACACCCTCTGTCTATTAAGAGATGCATGGCCCTAGTAATTTGGAAGTTGGCAAACACAGGTAGCTTGCACTTCATTGCCAACCAGTTCAATGAGAAACAGATGATGGCAATGATAATTGTGCACAAAGTGTGTTATACCATACTTGAGAATGAAAATACTTGGGCCTCAGTTCATCCAGCTCATGGCCCTACAGGAGGTTATTGTAGAGTTCAAACAGATGGGCTTCCCAAACTGTGTCAGGTCTGTTGATGAGATCCACATACCCATTCTGCACTCCTCCTGCCATACCTCATCATACAGAGTTCTTTTCAATTATACTCCAGGGAGTTGTTGACCACCAGAGGTTCTTCATTAGCATCAGTGTTGCATGGTCTTCCTGAATACACAATTGCCTGTATGCTTAGGAACTCCAGTTCCCCAGAGATGATGGAGTAAGAGGATCTCACCCCAGCACTCTTACCATAGATTTGGGAGGGGTGACCCACACTGATCACTGGTGGCCTGGCCTACATGCTATTCCCCTGGCTCATGAAGCCATGCACTAGTTGGCTGGACCCCAGGAAGAGTTCTTCAATTACCAGGTAAGTATTTGTTGGATGTGCCTAAATGTGTGCTAGATATCCCTGGGGTCTGCCTTGCATTCTGGCCCAGAAACATTCCCAACTTCATGAGTGCCACTTTTGTTCTCTGCAATATACGTGAGGTGAAGGTGGGTAGGCCTTTCTGGAGAGCAGGGCTGGCTCCAGACAGATCAACTGTGAGGGACATCTCTAGCAGTTTATGGTGTCTAATCAAAGCAACACTCCTGGCCAAGCATCCAAGACAAAACCACCGCCAGGCTCTGTTCTGATCAGGGGAGCTGTGGCTACTTACCTGCTGCAACAGTATTCTGAGAGTGCGAGGAAGTGCAGGGGACCTCTGAGCAATTGTGAGCCCTTCATTTGCCACACTGTACTTTTAGTGTGCTTGTCTAAAGCATCTCAATAAATATCTCACATTGCAACAGCTGGACTTAATACTCACTAGTGTGGGGGGTTTGAGACCAAGGGAACTGGAGGAATGGAAGTCAAGGAATGGAAACACAGGAAGATCCATGGGGGACCAGGGTCCTGTGCTGGGAGTTTTCCAAGCGTTGGAAGCTTCAAGGCCTGTCTGGAAGGGGGAAACTGAGGCATGGGTCACTGGATTAATTGGGGATGTGAGCAATTTAACCTGAAGCCTGGATGGGAAACACACAAAGGACAAATGTCACAGCTGTTCAAGCTTTATTTTTTCAAATAATCTGTGCAAAGTGCACTAAGTGTACAGTTGTAGTAAATGTACGGTGGGGTGGCTTTTGGTCCAGCCCAAGTCCATTATCTACAGGTCTGCCTCCTAGCAGAAAGCCAGCTGTCAGTAGCATTGGCTCAGCATATGAAGGACTCCACAAGGTTCTTCAGCATCTGACCACTCACATTTTCAGCTATGGGACAACCTCTGAGCAGGAGCGTCTCTTTGTGTCCTTGGGACAGCATCAGTGCTGGAACCTCCCAAGTTCTCGTAGGCCAGAGCTAACGTCGAGGAGTGAACATTTTAGAAGCACACTCAAAGTCGCTTCTACTGTTAGTAAATAACATGCTCTGCAGGTGTATAACACACCGTTGTCTGACAGCAGAGCAGACCTTGTAGATACTATGAGGGAAAGCCTGAGCATCTTACTCTCCTGACCTACTCACTTCCTTGGGCAAGCAGGACAAGATCAAGACTGCACCATAGTAAGCATTCTCTCAGCTACCTACTTGCAGCTAACCCCTGTCCCTCTCCCTTTCCCTCCACATAGGTTCCCTTTAGGAAGATGCCCCCTACCTCACCCCCCAAGCCAGCTTGACTGCCTGGTTCGGTCTCAGGACACCACTTCTCTGCCTGATATCTCTGTGAAAAGATTCCTAGCAAAGAGAGGAACTCTTTGAGCTTGCAGGTGGTAATTTCACAAGACATGCCCTGATGCTTCTGCAAGCTCTCATGTCAGTACAAACCCTAGAGTCATGGAAGCAAAGAGCCAATTATGATGGTTCCCTGGGAAAGGTAGCAATCCCACAGATTTATGTGAGGCTTTTGGAAACTTTTCTGCTGTCACTAGCAGGAGGTCTGTGAGCTGTAATGTGGGCATAGGAGTCACACATCCTGAATTAGGATCTCTTTGCCCCCCCCCACAAGTTGTCCTTTGAAAAGTGATGACCCCCATCAAATGCCAGTCAAAATGCCTTGCTCAAATGCCAGTCAAAATGCCCTCCTGGGAGACAAACAATGACAGCATTCCTGCTGCTGGCCCTGTCTACATCTGGCCCCTACAGAAGAGTGTACAAGACTGCCACTAACCACATCAACAGTGCCTTGGGGGGAGGAATGCAGGGCAGCAGAGATGACAGCAAGTGACACCTCCCCCCTCAGGGCTTTATCCCTTCTGCCACCTCTGCTTACAGTCAGATACAACTAAATAAAAGCCTTTGATTGTGTGTGTTGGTGCTCTGACAAGCTGTGCAAGGGATTGGACCTTGTTCGTCAGGCGAGAGCTCTGCTAGACCTGCTTCTAGGTACTGGCACATAGACTTCAACTAGCTGTAACCAATATCCTCAGACTAGAGTGGGAATGGCCCCCTGAAAATCTACCAGCATTCCCCAGTGCATGCAAAACGTCCATAAAGGAAGGGGGAGACAAGAAGGGAAGAGTGGGCTGTGAGCTGCCATTGCTAGGCAGGATGGTCTGAGGGTTGGGTAGAGCAGATGGATCGGGATTCCACTGACTGCTTTGCATGCAAGAATGAGCCTTTAACTAGGGTTAACTCTACCTGGCCCAGCCATTGAGCACCTTAACTGGGCCACTGGCTCATGCACAACTGGCATGGTCTAAGCAGGGTTGTAGCACCAATTCTCACATCTGCCGCACTGTGTAGAACACAATGCCCCTGCTTTCTAATGCATCCCAAGGGCCGAGGGCAAGCTGTACTAATTGCTACCCCACTACCTAGGCATTTCACCATGGACACCAAACCCAGAGTGAGCCTCAAGTCACTTCTGAGCCATGCACCACCCCCAGAGGGGATCATCCCCAAACCATGAGTCAGAATCACCTCACCCATAATCCTTTCCTCCCAGAGTTGCTGAAATTTATCAGTAGCTGGTGTTTGTTCATCTGTGTCCACTCATTCAATGAGACTCATCTGAGCGGTCCCCATCTTGTGCATCCTGGTTCTGGGCCAGGGTCTAGCTAGGGAACAAACCTACTGATCAGGCATCCTTGTACCCTTTCAAAGCTGATTCAGTAGAAGGCAGTGAAGAGGATTCAATCATTTGCATCACCACTGCTGCACCACAGTGGGCCTACAGGTATGCAGTGAATAGTGTGACAAGGAGTAACAGTGTGGCCTGTCTGAAGGATTCTTGATATCTCCTCAGAGTAGGAGACCACAGTCCTCATGGCACCCAAGATGTTGGTGTCCCTGTCCCAAACACATTATGACTTCGCACACTCCATTTTAGTGCAGATCTGCTGCTAGTCTCACTGATGTGCCAAGTCACCATCTGGGTTGCAATATACTCATAGACCTCCTGGTTTTGTCAGCTGCCCTTCCCACTCTTGGTGGAGGTACCAATGGCTCTCTCCTCACGCCAGATCACAATGAAGTCTAGTACCTCATCACAAGTCCAGTTCATGGCCCTCCTGCAGGGGTCCAAGGAGGACATCCTCTGATTTGGTTCAGTACCTGAACCGAGGTATTTAATGTTCATACTGAAACAGCAAACCTTGATACTTTCAATGGGGGTTCAAGGTGCTATCATATGGGCTAGGGTACCACCCCCATGAGCAGTAGAGTTCAGGTGGATTGATAGACCAACGCTTAGAGTGGGGGGGGGGGGTAGGGGGCAGGGGGAAGAGCTGGGAGTGGTGCATCCTGCAATGCCAGCAGATTGCATATTGCTCTTATTATCTCCATGAAGCAGGCTGATGGTAGCTGAACAAGAGTTACTTAATACCATCTGGAGATACTCCTTGTGCAAAAAGTTGCAAGTCTGCTAAGATACAAGTGCATTTAGCATGCGTTTTACTACTTGAACATGCAGCTGCTCAGGTTTTAAGTGCATTTAGCATGTATTATGAGTTCCATGCAACATGGCCCCAGTGCAATAAGTCTGGATTCTCCAGTTTGTGCTATGTAGATGGTTTCCTTTTCTCCTCCCCACTGAGACAAATCAAAATGTTAATCCACCTCAAATCAGCAGAATTTTAGGTCATTCACCACTTACATGACTCCTGCAAAAAAAAAAAAAAAAAAGTCTTAGGCTAGTGCCCATACAGTACACTAGAACTTACTGAACAGATGTCACACATGCATTGAAACCTCTCCTCATTGCCCTTCTACATAGGTGCAAGCCATTCACAGCTATGTATTAAATTAATATATACATAATGGATTCCCTGTACCGTCAACTTTTTCAACCAATTTTCTTCATGTACAGAAAACACCTCCCAAGTAGGTGCTGTATACAGGTGTAATATCCTGTGATACATTTCATTTGTTTGCAGGAATCTGAGCACTGCAATTTAAGCAGACATCTGCAGAAGCGGCTAACATTGTAGGTCCACAGTGTTCTTTCATCCTATCAAATTCATTGTACCATTTACAAATGGCCAGTATCTCTAAGTGACTTAATGAGCTTCTCTGGAAAAAGAATCCACTTCACACTGAAGAACACTCTGATTAATGCAGTCCTCAGCATTCATCTTTTGTCAACTTCTACTTGCCTCAACGATGCTGCAATAAATCACAAATCCTATCATGCACTAGTTGGATTTGCTGTAGATTGAACCCATTGCACTACAGATTTAAACAGCTGCTTTGAAAGTTAGCCTCCCTTTCTCCAGCTTTCCTTACATCCTTGGGAAAGAATCTGAAAGGCATGTTTTACAGCATGCGTCTGCTTTCTCTCACTCTTTACTACTTATCAATTAGCAGGGTCAAAGAGCTCCTCTGAGCAAGGTTTAAAAACAACACTTTTCGCTCCTGGTTTTAATGTGCTACACTGGTTTCTGTACCATCTCCTGCAAAGCAGTATACCACCCATTTGCCTTTGTAATCCAAAATATCTATGCGCTGATTCATGGTCAGGGCATGCAGTGGCAGCCAGGTCACAGTACTTTCACTAGGCATTTTTATAACAGCACAATAGGATCCATTAGAAGAAATGAAATCTCTTGCCTAGGAGAAAACCCACAGGAGCTTAACACTACAGTAAGTAACCAAGCCTAAAGCTTTATGGAATTCAAGCCAAAACATAGCAGTATTTTATGGAAGGTGGAATGGCATATATTGCAACTAAAGTTTGTGTCTACTAGCTGTGCTACTGAAATCCATCTTTAAAGTATTTTAATTTTGTGCCAGACAACTTTCATGTATGTTTCTTTCTACATAATATCCTACTTTTTTTAAAAAAACAGCAAATTGAAAAATGAGGTCCAAAATATGGAGCTTCTAGGATCTAACATATGAACCTTAAGCAGGGTTCCAATCTCAAGGACACAGCAGAGATGCTGTTATTTAACAGTAATAATAGGTTATCATCCTGTGCAGCCAAACGCCTAAGGGTACATACAAACATTACATTTAGACTGATCTAACTGGGGTTAGGTTGATCTAAGTGCTGATTTATGCAGACATTCAAAGGGGTTAAACTAAGCCAAAAGTGGTGGGCCTGATCCAAGTTAGTTCACTTAAGTTAGATCCCACCAACACCCCCCCTCACTCCTGCAAGCCTGCCCACCCTGAGTTACTTACACCAGGTTCCCTGCATGGCTCCTGGTACCAGTGAGCATCTCTACATCCCACTCCCAGCGCATGTCTACACATGCATTTACTCTGGTTTAAATTTGCTGTGCAGTAAATTAGCATGCAGTAAGCAGGAATAGGTCAGCATCTACACATGCAGTTGTTAAGGCACATTAATGCTGTATGTGGACTGATTTGGGACCCAAGTCAGTCCACACCCACAGTGTTACTGCACAGCAAGGCATCTACACTACAACAGGGGGCTCTCTCAGGTCCAGTCTGTCATTGGCTTGCCCACCTGTATCTGGGCCAACCACCTGCCTCCTCACCTGCCACACCTTAAGTTGTTAATTAGGTGGGAGGCTGCCCATTCTTGCCCCAGTGCTGAGAGGCATTATCTGCAGCTCCATTCCTCCCCTACACCGCAACCCAAGCCTCACAGATGGCATCTAGGTTAATATTACTCCCAGCTTGAGACCAGAGTAAACTGAGTTCAAAGTTGGGATCCAAGCACACACATATTCATACCACTTCCTCTCTCACAGGAGGCCTCTTCCACTTTGCCCCTCTCTCACCAGGGCCTCTGGCATACTGCCCATTACTGGGCCATACTCCACCACACTGCTCCTCTTTAAGCAACCCTTCTGGGCCATCAGGCTTCACTACTCACATAGTAGCTTCACCCCGCAGCTCCTTCAGTTTCCATGAGTACTCCAACTCTGCAGGGTCCAGCCTTGTGCAAAACCTTGGGCTAATTCCACCCCAAGGCACCAGGCAACTCTATACAGTCATACACACATATGCTGGGATCCCAGCTGTCTGGTTTTCCCCTCACTGGGGCTCCTCATCTCTACCCCATCACTGGGGCCACAGGCCTTCCTTCCCCAGTGGGGGCTCAGGTGGCTGTAGCTGTGCCTGGCCCCCTTGTACCCACAGTATCATGGGGGCTAGGGGTTAAGGTGCCCCAACCCACCTTTTATCAGGGTGGTAACTGGCCTGGTATTTCCTGGGGGCTCCCACGCCACTGGGAGCCCCACCAGGCCACCCACTCCCAGCAGGGGGCAGTTTTAGGTCATGTCCAGGACCAGTAGCCTCCAAACCATCCCCTTAATCTCTTGCTTTTACCTCCAGGATGTTGCATACAGCCTTGCAGCCAAGCAGTGTTTCTGCCTAGCCTACCAGCAGGTAACTACTCTGTTTATATAGGCAGCCAGAGATCTAAAATGGCCACCACAATCAAGCACCTGCTGGCTGCTTGTCTCAGCCCTTAAAGTGGCAGGCACCAACAATGCTCTTCCACATACTCATGCTTACTGTGCAATAACTAATTGAGCATGAATTTGATACGTGGATGATGCAGGTATCAAATTTACACTCAAGTCGGTGTAAGTCACCATATTTACTGTGCAGTACAGGCATGTACATGTAGATATGCACCTGTACTGCACAGTAATTTTGATTACTGAGCACTGCATGTGCACATGTAGACATGCCCCCAGTCTACAATCACACATCTTAAAGCAAACGGCATGATCACAGACTGGGTGTGGCAAATATTTGTAAGCACTCTAAGAGAGATAGAAACACACATTTTTCCAGTGTGCTTTACAGTTGACAGGTGAGAAAGACTGAGGCTTGAAATAACTTTAACTATAGGCACCTCCATCTGCTGTAACAAGAAGCTGAAATCAAGAGAAACACAGTAATCTGGAGATGCTTAGGTTTCAAAAATATCTTTTAAAAAATGCTGTTTGAGACAAAAAAAACAACCCATGAATGAGAGGTGGGAGAAAAAAGCATAATCAGTTTGGGTTTTTTTAAAGACCTATGTCTGGCAGAATGAACCCTCAACATGATCAATTCTTATTCACATAAAGTGCCCAACTACACAGAATGAAAAAAGATGTACAAGAAAGGCCTCTAGATTTGAGGTGAGATTTAAGGAGGAATGTGAAGTAGGATAGGCCCAATAATTGCATATTTTTAAGGAAAAGTTTTAATAAAAGAAAAGAAAATGTTCTTTATTGCTAAATACAATGACCTTTACAAATCTAAATTCTCTTACTTTTCTGAAAATCAGAACAGAAAATTACTGTGCTAGTTCAGAGGAATCAGAGAGTGAAACTGATTCTAAGCCAAAGTTCAACTAATTGTTTCAACTTTATAGTACAAGCTGAAGGAACATACAAATATATTAAACTGAACTCCTAGCATCATGTTGTGTTTTATTGATGAAGTAAGTTTTAGAATAACTTAACAACAACAATTTAATAAATATAATTTTATGTCTAATAAATAGTGCAATTAATAATAATTTAATAGCCAGACATAATTTATCAAATAAACACAGAAGCACGGCTGCTGTAATCTACCTATATTGTCTCTCTCCCAGTCTCTGTGACTTGTTCAGGTCCAGGTGTATGACAGAGTTAGTGGTAAGTGTGGCACTACAAGTGTGGTAGTTTCAAGCTTCCCGGTGAAGTTTAATCTGTGATTTATTTATTCCGTAATCCGGTGCTGGCTAGGTTGTCTATGTAGCAGCATTTACTCACCCAGTAAAGTACCTTAAGCTCTTGATAATAAAACAAAAAACCCCAAAATACACAGAAACATTGTTAAAAACTTTATCTCCTTTAAAAAGTGGAAAACAGTGCAGGAGGAAGCCCCAACAACTTTAAAATAGGGGATTTTCTTTTATTTCAAGATCAGGACATTTTTTTTTCTTCCTTTCCTCCTGATTTACTCTGTGATGGTTTTAGAGATTTATGTAGTGTTGGGAAGTACGATGCAAATTTTCTTCTCTAGAATCTCTGGCATGTGGTGACCAAGCCAGCTTTGGGCAGTCATCCACACATGCACCAAAACACTTTTGATACCAAAAATCACATACTGTAAACTCAAAACAGAGAACGTACAGCACCCTGCTTGTTGAATGCTGCTTTTAATCCTGTTTGAACTGCATAGTGCCATTTGGGATGGTCCCACAGAGACATGTTACCTTATTTTGGGGATCTACTGATCCTGTGCCAACCATCTTCCTTTTTTTATTGTGTGGCCTCCCACAGATGCAGCAATTTGACTTTTACTAGTGGTTCAATGGTCTGGCTTCTCATGATGTAGAGATTCATTGTAACTGCTCCTTGCCCACTGGCCTGCTTTCACATATCAGGATAGACTCATTGCCAAACTCATAGATTCTTTCTGGGAACAACTTCATTCTCCAATATGAAATGTGGGAAAAACACCAAAGCAAAAAAACCCAGTTCCTTTGTGCATGCTGGGCCCCGTCCAGCAGTACAAAGCACACCCTTCCCTTGAATCCCTGTGATCTGAGTCTACTGAAGGAACTCATCTCCTGCCCGCAGCTCTCCCTGAACTGAGCGTTTGCTGCCTTTTACAATCAATTGCTCCTTTACCAGATGGATCTGGTAATTGAATGAGGCTGCCTGACCCCAGGCCTTCAAAAAGCAAACAACCCATTACATTACTCTTTCATTTTCTATAGAATCATAGAAATTAAGGCCAGAAGGGATCATTAGATCATGGTGTGTCATAGGACATTAACATTTCCCCAGTTACTCCTATATCTAGTTCAAGAACTTATACATGACCAAAACATAACTCAGATTGGGTTAAAAGGATCCAGTCCCGATTTGAACACACAAAGGAAGGGAAAATCCATGACATCCTTCAGCAATTTGTTCCAAAGACTCATCATCTTCACTGTTCAAAAATGTTGTCTTATTTCTAGTTTGAATTTGTTCCCACCTGACTCCAGGTTCCAACCTTTGATTGTTGCTATGCCTTTTCCCACTGGTATAAAGAACTCTTTACAACTCTATATTTCTTTACCCTGAAGATGAGTGCATAACAAGCCAAGTCACCTCCCAACTTTATTTTTGATAAAATAAACAGATTGAGCATTAAGTTCCCTAGGATAACACATTTTTACCACATATTAAAGACAGTGAGAAATACTCACCTGGGGTCTATAACAAATTCCAAATTAATGTCACCTTTTGGACTTGCCTGTGTAGTGCACAAATCCATAATTTATGTATTCTATATGCTGCAGTTCTCACCAGAGCTGGCTGGAAAACAGAAACCTTTTCCTGTGAAAATTTTGCATTATTTTTATAACTTTTTATCTTAAATCAGTACAAAAATGCAGAAAAGTCTTAAAGAATTCCCAGGAAAATCCTATTGCCAGAGACCCAAAACAGAATCTTTAAGGTTTCCAGCACCCAGCTAGTGGAGTCTTAAAGAGAAATTGGTAAAAGCCTTCCAGCTCAGCTGCTGCAGAAAGCCAGGGTGCTCAACCTCTTCACCTCTGCCCTAGCTCAGCTTGCTGGAAAGGCAGAGAAGGGTGAGACTCAACCGCTCCACTGCCTCCCATCCCCTACTACACAGGCTTTCTGTCTTTTTGGCAGCAGGAGCCAGAGGGAACGCAGGGAGCCAGTAAGTCACAGTGTTCAACCTTAACCTTAGCAGTCCTCCTCGAGGAAGAAAGAGGCATTGACAAGTGCCTTCCTGATGGGCAGGGTTAGGGAGCCAGCACTGTTATCAGTTTTCCTATGGAGAAAAGCCAGTTTTGCAAAAACAGCATATTCTGTGTGAAAGGCATTTCCACAAAACATTTCCAAACAGTTACAATTCTTAGCTATCAATAACTCTAAATTAAGTAAATGTGTATTTAATGTAGAGTGCTGTTTCCCTTCAAAGAAGCAAACCTTGCACTAGAAAGTTAGTCTGTCTAAATATATCCCAGTTGTTCAGTTGATCCAAAAAACATTTCCACAAAAATCCTTGCCTCCTGCATCCCCACTCCACTCAATACTTATGAAACTGGTTACAACGATTTTAACATTTCAGTCATGCAAATCATCCTGCTAGGTTTCAGCAATGGCAATCACATTGAGATTCTTCTCACTACTGAGTAGGGCCTGTTTGAACTGGGGGTCCAGCTCACAGTGCTACAGCTCCTTTAATCTGGGGGTTGCCCCTGTGCGTCCCCTGCTGTTGACTGGTGGAAGGATGCCACAGCCCTGCTGCTCCCCGCTCACTCCTGATGGCTGAGAGACAAAAACCATGGTTTTGACCAGACAGGAGGCAAAAATCACAGCCTATTTAAAACCACAGTTTTTTACACCCAAGCCATCAGGTGACAGTGGTGGAGCCATGAGGCCCCTCTGCCAATCACTGGTGGGGAGGGCATGCGGGAGGAACTCCGAGATTGAAGGAGTCACTGTGCTGAAAGCTGGGCCCGCAATTTAAACCAGGCCCTAGTGATCAGAAATTGCCAGTTTTTTATTTGTTTTGCTTGTTACTCAGATTCCTGGCATTGATATATGAGCATTTGAAACATTTTTGCTAGTCACAGTCTTTGTCATATCATTCAATTTGTTCACTACAGACTAAATTTGTAGTGCATTTGTCTCTGATCACCCTTCCCTTGCATTACCAATTAAATACTGCCTTGGTTGTTCTAGCTACACTGCAACCAAGATTAGTCTGCTTCTTTGGGGATGCCAGATGTCCTGCTTATCCAAGCCTGTATCTCCCTGGAATATGGCCCACCCATTCCATAAAACTTTCAGCTTAGCAACAGCCACTTCACTTCCAATAATTTCCCTTCTATCAATCATGGGACCAGAGGAATCTCTGAGTAGATCATTTAGAGATTCCTCTTCAGGGATCTCAAAAGACAACTGAATAAATTGTCTATAATCTGTACAGTTCCACATAATGCCATGTCATTGCTTTCAACATATGTCATATTAGAAGTGCAGACTTGAGAGGTGACTTCATAATCCTGCTTAACTATTGAAGCCTAAGCACTCCATTCCCAGTCTCAGCCTAAGAGACGTACAACAGTAAATGCATGAACCAAAACTCTGCAAGTTGTGAGGAGGTCTGTTCCTTTTGCTGAACTTTGGCCACAGAGAGACATATGTTCCATAGATATTTCGCTCTAGTAACATGTACCATATCTGCGCAGGCCCTTGAATGTAATTATGTAAGTTTTAGTCAGGAAAATCTGGCCCCTGAGATAAATATATAACTAAAACCAGTAATGTAAACATCAAGACAAAAATACAGCAGCTTTCACTTGCACTGATTTTTCAAATGTCCTAATTCTACCACTTCTCCAGCTGTGCACAGATCTGACCTTTCCCAGATCAGAAGAGTGGAGAAGAGCTAATTTCTGATGTAATAACTAAAAAATAAGTAAAACAGATTTTCTCTATAAATCAAAACATAGCAAAAATGGCAACAAGCCCCGTTTTTTACTTTTTCCTGATCTCCCTTTTTAAAAAGGTTTATGTAGAAAACTGAACAAATACATTCAAAATATAATTTTTTTAAACCAGAACTCATAGCTGTAATGAAAAGTAATCTCACAGAATGATGCTAATCCCATGTAGTTGGCAAAACCTAGAGATAAACATGTTCATCACAATACGTCATCAAAAACAGTTACTACATTCTCTATCCTACTTGCACTGTTATCTCATATATGTATTTCTCATAACTAGAACATGATTTTATAGTTGGGTATCCCCCCCTGTTTTTTGCTGATTATTTATTAAAATAGGACATAACAGTAAAATATGTTTCAAATTATGTAAACATAAGTGATAGAAACAAATCAGATTACTTACATACCAGACATATCTCCCCCACCCCACAAAATCACCCTCCCCCAAAATTGGAGTCTGTGTGTGCAGTAGGGAAACTGACTTTTGTCTTCTACAATAAAAGCAAGTAAAGCCCTATGCTCTAATGGCTGCCAAAATGGTTGCCACTTCTGTAGCCCCAGGAAGCAGAAGGGTCAGAGTCCTGTGTTAACACTCTCACTGCAGCAGTATCTATTGTCTTAGCACTGTACTTTGTGCCTGATACAGCAACTGACCTGGTTCAAGGCAAGTGAGCTGCTGCATGCAGTCTGTAGTATCTTGGTGAGGCTTGTGGTATGGAAACAACCCTTCATTATATATAGAAACATCTAGAAAGAACTCTTTGGAGTAAAAATGTAGCATTCTTGCTACTGCCTTTGCAAATATCTGAGATATAGCTTTGTTGCTGCTCTGCCACACCAGGAGGTTCCTGCTGCCCTACACAGGCAGTTCCCTAAGATGCCACACTTCCTGGAAACTCTTTGTTTCTAGGAGGACTTACATTATTTCACACAGTTGGTCACAATTCTGAAAAGTCTTTTCTCTACATTCTGCCTTCCCAAAACAAGTGTATATCTTTTTGGGGATATGCAGTATAAAATGTGGTACATGAAACAGTAAATGTAGGTGATTGAAAACTCTCTTTTCTTACCATTTTGGGCCATAAAATGGGCTTTTCAGTTGAACAAAAATTTCAAGAAAGTGCCTGCAATCTGTGGAAAATGTTGCCATTTTATACAAGAAAGCCTCATTTTTTAGAGGAAAGTCACAATTTTCAATAGAAAAATGTTAACAAAAATTATTCTGTTTTCATCACATTTTTCACTGGGGGCATAGGTAGATCAAGGGAATTTTGCAAAGCTGGGTTCAGGAGAATAACCAGCATTGCAGGGGGTGCTTCACTCTCCCACTCCCAGCACCTCTCTTCCACCCACACTAGAGTGAACAGACCACACCAAGGCAACAGCAAGTGGGGACAGCAGCAGTGCATAGGTTCCTCCTCCCTATGCATGTTTCCAGGCTGAAGGGGAACAACCAAGGGGACCAGATGGGGTGGGGATAAGGACCACCTACCACTGCCAGAGGGAAAGGGAGAGAGTGCCAAGGGGGATCCTCACCTGCTCTGGGGATTTAAAAAATAGTCCCCAGCTGCTGATTCCTGGTCCAGAGTCTGCAGGGGATCCAGGTGGGGCACTCAGAGATGTGTAGCTCCCTGCTGTAACTCATGGCACTTCACAGAAAGCACCATGAGTTATAATGACCCCTACCCCCAACACAACAGACATTCTCTGTTGAGTCCAGGAGGGTGGGGGATCAAGCTGCATGTTAGAGCAACTGCAAGTTGTCAGCTGCTTTCCCCTAGGTCTACCCTCTCCCCCTCCGGCCCCCCATTTTAGTTGTGGGGGCTCCAATACACCCACCCTACCCTCCAGTTCAGGCCAGGCCAACCGCAGGTAGAACTTTTTTCCCTCCCTTAACCCCCTCTGATTCTGAAGACAACAACAGGGGTGGGCCTGGGCTACATCTGCCCAGCCCTGCTCCCAGCACGTGCTGACAGAAGTCAATAAAGAAGCTCCACTTTGGAGCACCTTCATCTGACCATCATATAATGAGGATTCAGATCGTTACATGATTAGGCACTTTAAGGCTAGGGACAGGCATTCAAAAAGCCTGAGCCTGCTTTGATTCAATCTTTGAAGGTTAGTCTAACATGGCTAGGCTGAACAGGTTTCCAACTGGACGTTCTATTTGGACTGAGGAAATTCAGGCACATGCATGCAGGGGCTCAGGCTAGAAGCCAGGGGGCACTAAAACACCCCTCCCTTCCCTTGCACAGGGCTGAGCTGAGGGGGGGCATGGCCAGGCCCCAGCAGGATGTTCTGATTAAGGAGGTCTGCCTGCACCATGCCAGGCTTTTCGCCACTCACTGCTCATGGAGTGAGAGGGTTGCCAGACCCCAGCCCCCTGTGAGCATTCTGAGGCAAGGTGGGGGGGGGGGGGTGTCAATGCATGCATCTGTTGATGATAAGGAGCTTTTCAATCTCCGTCCATACTTCTTTATACTGTCTTCAGCAAACTGACAGATGAGCAAGCCAGCAGGGGCCTCTATCCAGTACTTCAAACCCTTCTTAAACAGCTTACCAGCTGATCTGTTGATTAGTTCCAAAAGTCCCTAAGCAGTCACTGTTCTGTCTGCCTGTCCTAGTGAAACTGGAGACACACATGTCTGCATTAGCTAGCATACCACATTCCTAGAGTCTGTGGGGCTGGGGTCCCTGCTGTGGGAGATGGGAGGGAAGGAAAGAGGGGAGGATTTTCTGCTTTAACAGTGAGAGGCTGGGGAGGGAATGGCAGAGGGAAGCCAGGCAGACTCTGCTGTGCCTGTAAGTCTCTGCCGGAGCTGCAGGCAGGGAGCAGAGGAGAGGGGCCAGCCCTGCTGTGGAGCATAGAGCACTGCCCAGTCCAGAGAGCATGCCAGGATGCTGGGGGTGTCTGGTTTATCTTAAACCAGCAAGGGGTCTGGGACAGACATTGCATAAACCAGTTTGAGCCAAATCAGTTAAGTCTGATACTACATTCAACCAGGTTTATCTGAAACTGGTTTCAGCCATTTTTCAACTGGTTTATGTGAACTGAACATCTGTTCTTTTATAGGCTTAAACCAGTTTCTGATCACTTAAGTCGGTTTATGTATAATGTCTGTCCCTAGCCTAAAGCACTCTGCAGCCATGCATTTCTGCAAGGGCACAGGTATAGAGTGCTTTCAAGGGGTCAGTCGCACAATAAATATAACTTCCTTCAGTGCCCTGGTGCTGTGGAAAACCAGAACTGCTAAGTTACACCATAGAAAAGGGGCTGCTGTTGCATCACCACACCCCCTCTGGACCTCCCCCTGACTGGGGAGAAAAATCTGATTTTTCTAATTAGTTAAATGGTCCCCCTGTGGGAATATATTCCAACCTAATCATGATTCTTAACATGGTAATAGTTTTCTTCATAAAAGTGTATCCCCCTCAACACTTAATGTTTGCTCCAGAAATGGAATTCTTCACAAAACTGCAGCACCCTCCTTTCCCTGACATTTAGCTTCCTGCTTGAAAACAGATTTTGTATTTCTTTACTTTACTTCTGGAGTTATGCGCATGTGTTCATGTTCTTCCATATGAACAGTCTGCCTGAGAGATTTAAACCATATTTTTTAAAAAAGCATACACAATCCCTGTGCAATTCTCTCCTTTTTTGATATGGAACATTATTTCTGATTGCCTGTACCAGCAGTCTGATATCCCTGCTCTCTCCTTCTCAACACCTGTGCTTGTGGTTTAAAAGTAAGATCCCTATTCAGTTTCATCACAGAAGCAAAGAGAAACATCTGGGTTTATTTTTTCCCAGATACCTTCTGGCAAATGCTGTTGAACACATGTCCATTTCACACTTTTGTCCTGCCAGCCTACTGGGAGTTTCCTACTTTTCACTGTCCCTGTGTGTTTCTCTTGGCATGTGCACTGGAGGGGCAACTTTTAATGGCTGCTAACTAGACCAGGCATTCTAACTAAAAACAGTGGGTCAGGTTAATCCCTGAGATAATTCCACTGGCTTTAAGGATGCACAGCCAGGGATGAATTTGGCCCATGCAGTTAGATGTGTGCATATTAGAAACAGAATCATTTGCTATGAGGGAAACAGTCAACATCTTATTTGCATCCATGCATATCAACAATGCAATTAGGGCAAACTTCTTTGAGAATTGGATTCAGATGGTAATTAAAGAATTGTGTTATGAATTTTAATTTGGCATTAGTGAAGTAAATTATTCTGTATTGCTCTGTTCTCACAGTTTGGGTAGAATACATTATTCTTTGCTTACTGAGACCTTTGAATTAAAAAAAAAAGCTCAGTCCCTATGTCCTTAGAATTTAATTGTGTGGAAGAAAATGTATTACATAAAACATTTGCCAGTGATTCAAAGTCAGACAGCAGTGAATATCACTCCTTTGATTCCTTCCCACATTTTGGGGGGTAAGTTGATGGGGATGCTGAGGCAACTCTTCTAAACAACAGTAATTTAAAAGATCTACTCATTAAAACACATATAAAAAGGCCACTTAGAAACAGTAGGTGAAACAGACAAGCTTTGAATGTCAACATTATCCAATGTTTTGTTGGCCAGCAGAGCTGGCCTTAGAAATTTGAGATGAGCCTACAATGTTTAGGCTCTCCCAAACATTCATATACTTTAAGGCCATAAGATACCATTTATGATAATTTACCCTGACCTCCTCTATAACACAGGCCATGGATTTCTCCCACTACATCTATGTACGTAATAACTAACTTATTTCATCTCTATGCCAAGGGTCAACTGGAGCATTTTGGGACAGGTTAGCAAAGTGAATCTCTGAGATACACCCTTGACTTAACTGATTCATCGTAAGAAGAACATGTGAAAGTGTGTATATGGGGGGAGGGGGGAATTATGTATTATTTGTATTACAGTAACATCTAGTGGTTCCACTGAAATTGTAAGTACATTATCTAGGTCCTGTACACACCCACTATAAAAGGTGGTCATGAATCTGTCATCTAAGACACACAGACAAATAAAGGGAGAAAGCAAGCATTACGCTCCATAGTATATAGACAAGGAACCAAAGCACAGAAAACTGGAGCCAGATCTTCAGTAGGTTTTACGTGACATAATTCTGTTCAAGTGACTCTATACCAGCTGAGTATCTGCCCTAAGTGACTCACCCAGAGTCACTCAAAAATTCAGTCACAGACTCAGAAATTACATCTAGCTCTTGAATCTTAACCCCCACAATTCCCTCTGGCCTACAGCTTCCTGCTGCTGTTACAGTTTACAGAAGCTAAAATATCCAGATGTGTCCCAACATCCAGATAAGGAAAGAGGAAAAATGCTTTTGTGTTTAAAAACAAGCAACTCAAAGAGGGCCAGGTTTTCAAAGTAACCTCAGGTACATGCATTCTTTTGCACAGATCTAAATATGTACATTAATACCAAGCATCTGTGTATAAAAAGCAGGTAGTTACAGGCATAATTAGACAGGTAGGTGTTTAGCTATTTATATGTAAGGACACATGACAATTTGGTTTGGGCACAAACAAATGGATGATCATAACTGTTTGGAGCTAACGTTGAAAACCAAGCTCTTAATCTTTCTGGGCTTCAGTTTTCCAGTAGATCAGGGGGTTCAAATTTATCTGGCCTGGGGCCAGATGTGTGATTTGGGGCTAGCCCTGCAGGCCAGATCAGGCTGATGGACCACCCCATTGCATGCCAGATCCAGCTCACATGGCACCCACTCAGGCCAGTCTGGGATATGCCTTGCATGCGGCACTTGCCCCAGTCAGCCCAGGTCAGGTACCACGAGCAGTGTGGGCCCTGTCTGGCTGGAGTTATTGCCACATGCAGCACTGTCCTGCACCAGCTAGAGCAAGCACCACAAGCAGTGCAGTCCAGGACTGGTTGCAGCAGGCACCGCGTGCAGCACAGGTGCCAGACCAGCTGGGGTGGGCACCATGTACAGTGCATGTCCCAGAATGAATGCCATAGGTGGTGCATGTCCTGGACTGACCAGGGCAGGCGCTATGTGCAGCTCCCTTCCCAGGCCCTGCGCATGAGGCCAATTGGATGCACGCTGCATGCAGTATATTGTTCAACTTGATACATAGGGGCAGCCCAAGGGGCTGTAGATATGGGATTTTGTGGGCCAGCTCCAGCCCACCAGCAGTATCTTTGATACCCCTGCACTACATATCCCATAGGGGTCTGTTTTGGGCCTAGTCTTCTTTTAAAATTTTGTTACTACATTGGATATAAGTATACAGAGTGTACTGATCAGTTTGGAGCTTCAGTACTAGATGCATTGTGTATAAATAATGAAAGGTGATAAGACCAGTCTGCTCGGTGCTGACTAGGCCTTAGCTGGAGTTCTCTGTCTAGTTCTGGGCTCATTATCAGAGGGTTCTAGTTGGGAAAGATGCAAAGGGGAGTGTTGAAGAGGCTAAAGGAATTACAAATCAAGCCACATGAAGAGAAGTTGAAGGAACTATGGAGAAAAAGAGACTAAGGAAGCCATGATAACACTTTTTAAACAACTGAAACACTACCATAAAGAATGGTGAAGAAACATTTTTTTCCTTGCCACAGAGGGGAGGCCACAGAGCAGGGGTTCAGACTACAGCAAAGCAGTCAAATCACATCTCAGGAAAAAACTTCCTAATTGCAGGAAAAGTAGGACAGTGGAATGGAGCTGCCAAGGGAAACTGGGAAATCCTCTTCACTGGAGGTCTTCAGGAAAAGGCTCTATAGGCATCTGTGTAGATTGATTTAGGAATAGCGCATCTAAACCAGGTGACCTTCAAGGGATTGTTGACCAACCCTGGGATTGTTCAAAACCATGGATAATAAGACTCACCTACCTTCCAGTGGCATTGGAAAGATCAGGCTTGTGTGCAGTAAGCCAGTTTCCATTTAAATTTCCATTGACTTCAGCAGGCTTTGAATCAGGCTGCCTTGCATTAATGGGTTAGATCATCTGCGGATCTAAATCTGTGTGTCCATTAAAGTCGATGGAACACGACCAATTTATACCAGGTGAGGACCTGACTTCAGTGTTTGCAAAGTGCTTGAAATCCTGGGTTGGCAAGCATTAGGGAAGTGTAAAGTATGTTTGTGTATTTTCTCTTTGAGTTTCTGAACTGGAAAAATAAATAGCTTAAATTCTGAAGTGTCAAAATATCATGCAAGATGCTGTATTTTTTAGTATTTCCAGTTTAGATTACAGAAGTAGAAGAACCAGAAATCTCACAAGGTCAGGCCCTCTCATGCAATTTCCATAGTAGACAAAAGCATTTTGATAATCTTCAGATAAGTACCCAAGCTTCTGGATACTTATTCAAAACTAACCTGGACTCCAATGGCCTGATCCTGATCTCACAAACAATTCAACTGAAGTCAGTGGACTTACAGAGGGACAAAAACAATGGGAGATCAAAATCAGGACCTAAACTTGGTGATGTCTCTTCATTTCTATACTTTCCCCAAATGCCCCCACCACACTGACACACTGTGTTTTGAGGAGAGAAGCAAGGATTTTGATGGGGTGATATCTTTTATTGGATCAACTGTATAGATGGGAGAAATCTTAACCTTTCAAGCACAGAAGTATCCCCCAGCAGATATAAGTTACCATAGTAGTTTTGCAATGTGCATTACAGTTTGAAACAGATGCTGCCTTCATGTGAAATCATATATTCAAGGAACCCATTGTAATAAACCTCATTGTAGTTCTGACTTTTGTGTAAGCTTGCTACAGATGTTGGTAATAGGACATGCAAAGCTTATTCAATTAATATATTTAGGGAAGGAAAATGCATTAATCATAAAGGGCACTTTTACCCGTGCTACCACATGTTCTGATTAGAATGCACTGGAGCAGTCTCTATTAATCTAATCAGAACACTCCAGTGTGCTGCAGCTTCTCGTGTATTCAGCATCGCCATGTTTCAAGATGACAGTGGTGGAGCTATATTTGAATCGTCCCTACTACCATTTTGAAACATGGGATGCTGAATACATGAGACACTGCAGGCATTTTAATTAGAGAGGCTCCCGAGAGCCACTGTAATAATATGCCCACCCTCCCATGCCCCAGAGCATGTGTATAGGTGCCCTAAGAGATTATGAAATTTAAAAAATGTGGCATTATTTCTCTATCTGCACTTAACATTCAGTCTTCAAATGTATTTATCTGTTCACTGCACCTGTTTACTGCATGTTCCATAATATGACAGTGTGGCACAATGACTTACCGTACCTGCTAGTGGCTGCACTACCCTATTCTGTTGCTATACACAGTCAAGTAGCAGTGGGGGGGAGAAAGAATGACAAGCGCAGAAGTGATAAATGATTTTGCTGTCAATGCTATGCAATAAAAATGACAAAAGTGGCTGACAGTATCCAATGTGCCTAACCCTAAATGCTATATGATGTTAAAGTAACAACAATAATAACCACCCCACTTTAAATATTCCCATTAACTTTTTCAAATTTCTACTTAGTTTGTGAAATCACCGCTCTATCACACATTATATGAAATAAAAATTTCTTGTCCAGTCTCCTGAGCTGAGAAAAGACATAGACAGAGCTCTGCAATAAGAACATGGGTTGGGTTTTTGGGTTTTTTGGCACTACTGCCTTGAGGCACAACAAAATGATGGAAGCAAGACCTGAAAATTAAGCTGAAAAGATTAAACTAGTTATGGTAAATAGAATTGATAGAGCGATGTAAAAAGAGGTTTCTCTCTTTTTCTCTATCTCCTCTGCTCTCTATAATAGCTGAAGCTTCGAGAGTGAAAAAAAGAAGAGAAAGAAATTCCTTCATATTTTTTATTAATTTTAGTGAAATTATTGCTCATGAAAGACACTAGCCTTTGACAAACCCTGAGCCCCAGACACATCTTCAATCTGTCCTTACATCACTGGCAGTCTCCTTGATCTATTAACTGCCTTATTACTCAGCTATGTTGAAACATCTGTAAAATGATGGAGTATGGCAGGATTTTTTTTATTACGGTCAACAGTCAAGGACATGATGCTGTATGTAATGAATGCAGTAATGTGGATAACATAACAATGGACATATACAAATACACCTTTCCAGGAAAGGTCTCAAAGCACTATATGCTACAACATGCAGGCTAAATATTTTAGGAACTGATGGTATTTCCAGATCAGAGGTTGTGGCAGAGTAGCTACTACAATGATATTGTTTTGTCACCTGCCCCCAGTCATGGAAAAAGTTTATGAAAAATGTAACTAGTTAAAGTTAAAAGTTAGCAGCCTTTAAAATTAACTTGAGTTAAGTTAAAAATTAAATATTTCAACTAGTTAAAAGATAAGTTTAAAAAAGAGTAACTAGTTGATTTATGAGAAATGTGTGAAACACGGTGAATTGTCTCTTAGCATCATTTTTCAGTTTCAAATGCAATGAGTGGGTTCCCATTTCATAAGCCCACAGAAGCACACTCGTTTACTTGGAATTCGCTCCGTTTTACCTGAAAAAAATGTTATACTTGTCATACAGTTTTCAGAATAACAATTTACCAAAACCCATACAACGTTAGATTCTTCTCACCCTCTCCATGTGAAGTACTTTTTAAAAGTCTATGCATCATATAGGTATGCCAGAATAACAGAAAGGAGATATTCATAGACAGATGACAAATGAAAGCTTTTCCACAGAAAACCTCTGTTGTTATAATTTTTATTGCTCAAAAGGTTACAAAAGGGTATGAAATACATATGATTTAAAAAGAATGAAAGTGTCTGAAACTCAAAATTAGACTGAAATGAGAAAATGAGTTTAAATGAGACAAAGAACGTTCAGTTGAATAGCAGAAGCGGTTTAAACATGCTTATTGAACTGCAGCAAAAGCTGCATTTCAAAATTTACATCTTTCTGAGGACAATTTTCCTCTTCTGTGTTTCAAAACTAAGCCCCGACTACTGAACAATCACTCTACGTGGGTAGATGGGGGGATGCTTGTGTTATAACAGATGCCTCGTTTTTTCATAGTAGGTAATATCTCAGATAAGTTTCTCACAGATGAGAAGTAATGCTCAACTTCTTGGGCCCTGGGCTGCTGGTTCTGATCTTCATTAAAATTTAAAAAGTCATCATCTGCTTCACCCTCACTACTTGCTCCCACTCCTACTGGGAAAAAAAGTCTCTGCTTGGGAATTGATTTGTAACTGCACTCCAGCAGCCTCCTGCACCTTGTGTATCAGCATCTCTGCACTTAAAAATGGCAGCAGCAGTGCTTGAACTAAAGCTCGTTGAACGTGTAAAAGTGCCATCCATTATGAGGGACTAGGCAAATGTGCATTAGCCTGTCTTAATATGCATTAACTAAGAGCAAGAGCACTTTTGCACATGTTCCAAGGGTGGGGGTGGGAGGAACTTTAATTAGAGCAGCTCTGAAAGCTGCTCTAATTAAAGCACTACTATGTCTCATTTATCATCATCCCTGCACTTAAAAATGGTAGCGCAGGTGGTCAAAATGTATTAATGGCTTGGAGCAGGCTTTTTCTGAACCAGCAGTCATGTTATTATGTACTACTGTGAGACCATTGAAATCAGAGCTATTGATGCATCCCTAGTATTGGAACTATGAAATCTAGTTTTGACTTCAGATCATTAAGAAAGACTCCCTGGGCATGTCTACATGTGCACATTTAATGTGCATTAGCTTGATTTAAAGTGCATTAAGGGTGTGCATGTATAAATGCATGCCATTAATGCGCTTTAAATCAAACTAATGCACCTTGAAGCAAACTATTGTACCTTAAAATAGCAATATAAGTCTATTCGAGCCTAAATTCGATACCTGCATAAAGCAGGTATCAAATTTATGTGTGAATGCTTACATTGCATTCGCGAACGTGTAGACTCACTAATGCGCATTAATTCAATGTGTGCCCATTGACTTGGGACTAACTTTAGTCCTGTTTCCCTGTGGGGTCAGGCCAACTCTCAGGATCTCAATACTGCACTGTTAGGAGGGTGTAACACAATTGCACATATACAAACACACAAATCAATCAGGTGCATACACACGCACACTACCAGCTCAGGCACATCCACATCCAAACCAGCCTAGGTACATGCATACCTATTACCAATTCAAGCACATACACTATACATCCCACAGACACAGATCACTAATTCATATATCATGCACACAATGCCATACACACACACACACCACTCACACTAGTAACTCAGATACACACACATTCAAAATAACTAGTTTAGGTTCATGCACACCTATCACCAGTTTAAGTCCATACACGCTACAAACACCATATTTAGACAGAATCAGTTACCAGTTACCAACACCTGCACATTCGATACACATATGTGGATTACTAATTCATATACCACACGCACACAATGATATCTATATATGTGTGTATATATATATATATATATATATATATATATATATATATATATATAAGTATTCACTAATTTACACACGTACCACCCACCTACACATACATACAAGTGAGTTCCTAAGTTGGGTATTATGATATGTATGTATGTATGTCATTGGTATACTTGGGATACCTGGGGAAAGGTTAAGGTAAGAAAGTAGAAGTGTAAGGAGTTAAATGCGATGCTGCGGCTAGTAAAGCGACCAAAATGCTGGCTTGCATCCATAGATGCTTCTCGAGCAAATCCCGGGACGTCATTCTCCCCTTGTACTCGGCCTTGGTGAGGCTGCAGCTGGAGTGCTGCATCCAGTTTTGGGCTCCACAATTCAAAAAGGATGTGGAGAAGCTTGAGAGAGTCCAGAGGAGAGCCACGCGCATGATCAGAGGTCAGGAAAACAGACCTTACGATGACAGGGTGAGAGCCATGGGACTCTTTAGCCTGGAAAAGCGCAGGCTCAGGGGTGATCTGATGGCCACCTATAAGTTTATCAGGGGTGACCACCAGGATCTGGGGGAATGTTTGTTCACCAGAGCGCCCCAAGGGATGACCAGGTCGAACGGTCACAAACTCCTGCAAGACCGTTTCAGGCTGGACATAAGGAAGAATTTCTTTACTGTCTGAGCCCCCAAGGTCTGGAACAGTCTGCCAGTGGAGGTGGTTCAAGCACCTACATTGAACACCTTCAAGAGTAAATTGGATGCTTATCTTGCTGGGATCCTATGACCGCAGCTGACTTCCTGCCCTTTGGGCAGGGTGCTGGACTCGATGATCTCCCGAGGTCCCTTCCAGCCCTAATGTCTATGAAAACTATGAGAAAAAGTTACCATGACTGGGATTAGAACCGGTAGACTACAGGGGTCTGGGCTGAAGAACTGAGGCTCAGTGGTAACTTTGGGTTAATTGATCTTAATTGATTAAAAGACAATGACCAAAGGCTGCAGAACAGGGAAGCATGCAGGCACAGAGTCTGGGACTGGAGCCAGAGCTATGAGGGAGCTGAAAAGGTAGATGGGGAGGGGGGAAAATGGAACTAAGGGAAAGTATGGGTGTTAAAGAGAGGCTCTGGGTGTGGGGAGCCAGAGGATGGCTCCAGGGCAGCTAGAGAAGTTGCAGGGAGTGGCAGTAGGTGCTGGGAGCTGAAGAAAGGCTCCAGCTGCTGGAGAAAACTGCAGGACAGCTGCAGGGGGGGCGGTGCGTAGGGCAGGGAACACCCTCTGTTCCTGGGTGAGGTCCATGATTCCTGGATGAAACAATGAGAGGTTAAGGCTCAGTCATTACAGGCCATTCAGTAGAGGCCTGCTACCCTTGTATTTCAATCATTCCCAATCAGGCTCATTCATCAGGAACCAATTTACATGGGAGGGGTACAGTGAATCATATTGTTGCAACATGGGATGCCCAGGCAGAGGACAGAAGATGGAGGCTTGACATATAAAATGGAAATTTGACATGACTTTGATTCACTTACAAACACAGGCCTAAACCATAAAATATCCATATGAAACAATAAAAATCAATACAAAAATGATAATAATACAATATACAACAGTAAAAATCAATACAAACTTAATAATAATACAATATAAAACAGTGGATATCCAAAACCAAAAACTTGCTACCAAAAAAAAAATGTTTAAAGCTTATCCTAAGCCTTAGCTTACTTATACTTTTCTATAGGGACTAGAGAGGGAGAGAAAAAGTCAGAAATGGTTGGGGAAGGTGCAATAAAAAAAAAAGAAAACTACGGGGGTTTTGCTACAGTCTCAAGTTGGTCTGCATACCTGCATTAATGCGCATTAGTGTATGCACGTGTAGATGCGTGCCTAAATTGCCTTAATGCGCATTACACTAATGTGTAAAAGCATGTGTAGACACACCCCCTGAGTAGTGCATCAGCATATATCCCAGTTAATGTGGCCCTGCCTTGCTGTTGGTCCAGCACAACTCAACTCAAAATGAATAGCTTGTCCATCTTAAAAGAACTCTTCAAAGCTGTGTAATTTGCATTTCTAGCTACAAGAGATGTTTTAAAACAAATTAGTTGTAATTAACTCCTAGTCTTTAGGCTCGTCAGAGGAGTGGAAGGAAGAAGACCAAGGGAGCCACGGAACACTGAACCAGGAGACACCCTCAAGAACAGCCCAGCCAAGACAGGTGATGACCACAAAAAATACCCAGATAAGAGACAGGGGCCCAGATAGTCCTGGATTTGGGAGGAAGGCACGTACACCCTCAGGAGGCCTTAAATGCCTCTACACTAATGTTTGTAGTATGGGGAACAAGCAGAAGGCACTTGCCCTCCTGCTAGCTAACACAAACCCAGACATAGTGGGGCTCACTGAGACTTGGTGGGACCCAACGCACGACTGGGTGATAAACATCAAGGGCTATAGGCTGTATAGGCGGGATAGAATGGGGAGAAAAGGTTGGGGCATGGTACTCTACGTCAAAGAGCAATACACATCCTCAGCAAATAGCACTGGGTCCGAAGTAGGGCAGATTGAGGTGCTCTGGGTCAGAATACAAGGGGGTCAGGGGGAAAGGAACCTAACAGTGGGGTCTACTATAGGTCACATAACCAGGGGGAAGAGCTGGACCAGGAATTCTCTGGTCAGCTCGCGAAGACAGTCAAGTCAAGGGACATGGTCATCATGGGTGACCTAAACTATCTGGACATCTGCTGGGAAGAGCAGTCAGTGACCAGTCACGTAGGTTCCTAGCCAAATTATAGAACCTCCATCTAACCCAGGAAGCGCACAATTCCACCAGGGGAAATGCCTCATTGGACCTGGTCCTGGCCTACTGGAATTCTCCACCCAGCGAAGGTGTCAAGGCAGCAGCCCTGGACGTCAGGAGGGTGGATTTCAATGAGATAAGGAAACTAGTAAGGGAGGCACTGAGGTGCTGGAGGGGAGTTGCGAGTCCAAGAGGAGTGGTCGTTCCTTAAGGAGACGATCCTCCAAGCCCAAAAGGTGACAATCCCCACGTGGATCAAAGGGGGCAAGAGCGCTCAAAAGCCCCCATAGCTCACCAAAAGCATCCAGGAACATCTCAAAGCCAAAAAGGAGGCGTACACCCAATGGAAGGGAGGGGCCCTCACCAAAGAAGAGTATACCTCCACTGCTCGTGATTGTAGGCGTGCTGTTAGGAAGGCTAAGGCAGAGATGGAACTGGGACTAGCTACCCGGATCACGGAAAACAAAAAGTCCTTTTTTAAATACATAGAGGGTAAAAAGAAGGTACCAAGTAACGTAGGGTCTCTGAAAGACATGCTTGGTAATCTGGTGGTAGCACCAGGTGACAAAGCTAATATCTTTAACAGTTTATTTTCTTCCATTTTTTGGAGCAGGGACAGGGACATCTCCAACACTGGGAATCCAGCTGGACCCAAGGGAGGTGCAGCTAGGCTCAGGGTCAATGAGGACCTAGTCAGGGAACTTCTGGAGGGACTAGACATGTTCAAATCAGCAGATCCCGATAATCTCCACCCCAGAGTGCTGAGGGAACTGGCAGAGGTCATTGCAGGACCCCTAGCACAGCTTTACGAGCACTTGTAGTGCTCTGGCAGAGGACTGGAAAAGGGCCAATGTGGTCCCCATTTTGAAAAAAGGGAGGAAAGAGGACCCAGGAAACTATAGGCCCATTAGTTTTACCTCAGTCCTGGTGAAGCTCTTTGAGAAAATTATCCAAGAGCACATCTGCAAGGGACCAGCAGGGGAGATTATGCTTAGAGGCAACCAACATGGGTTCATTAAAGGCAGGTCCTGTCAGACCAACCTGGTTGCCTTCTACGACCAGGACACAAAAGGCCTGGACACAGGTGTTGTGGTGCATGTAGTCTTACTGGACTTTAGGAAGGCCTTCAACACTGTCTCTCACCCCATCCTCATTAAAAAATTAAGTGACTGTGGTGTTGATGCCTACACGGTCAGATGGGTCACAAATTGGCTGGAGGGCTGCACCCAGAGAGTGGTGGTGGACGGGTCATTTTCAAGCTGGAGAGACGTGGGCAGTGGGGTTCCTCAGGGCTTGGTCCTTGGGCCCCCACTGCTCAATATCTTCATTAGCGACTTGGACAAGGGGGTGAAAAGCACCTTGTTCAAGTTTGCAGATGACACTAAGATGTGGGGAGAAGTGAGTGTGTTAAAAGAGAGGGACAGGCTACAACTAGATCTGAACAGGTTACAGAGGTGGGTGGATGAGAATAGGATGGGTTTCAATATGGACAAGTGTAAGGTATTGCACCTGGGGAGGAAAAACCAGCAGCATATCTACAGGCTGGGGAACTCCGTTCGTGTCAGCACAGAGGCAGAAAAGATCTTGGAGTCACTATTGATTCCAAGATGAATGCAGGCTGCCAATGTAGGGACGCAGTCAGGAAGGCCAACCATACCTTGTCATGCATCCACAGATGCATCATGAGCAGGTCCAAGGAGGTAATCTATGCAACACTGGTCAGGCCACAGTTGGAGTACTGCATCCAGTTCTGGGCACCGCACTTCAGGAGGGATGTGGGTAGCATCAAGAGGGTCCAGAGGAGGGCCACTCTCATGGTCAAGGGATAGCAGGGTAGGTCCTATGAGGAGAGGCTAAGGGACCTGAAGCTGTTCAGCCTATACAAAAGAAGGCTGAGAAGGGATCTGGTGGCCACCTACAAACTGGCGAAGGGGGACCAGCAGGCAATGGGAGAGTCCCTGTTCCCCCAAGCACTACTGGGAGTTACAAAGAATAATGGCCATAAGTTGACTGAAAGTAGATTCAAGCTAGACATCAGGAGGCACTGCTTCACAGTCAGGGCAGCTAGGATCTGGGACCAACTTCCTAGGGAAGTGGTGCTCGACTCTCCCTTGGTGATCTTCAAAAGGAGGCTAGACATTCACCTAGCTGGGGTCGTTTGATCCCAGCAATCTTTCCTGCC
The DNA here is from genome assembly GCF_052110815.1 of Crocodylus siamensis. NCBI lineage: Eukaryota > Metazoa > Chordata > Crocodylia > Crocodylidae > Crocodylus > Crocodylus siamensis. The sequence continues at coordinate 216,905,993 of NC_143397.1, forward strand.
CATGGCAGGGGGTCAGACTTGATGACCTGCTTAGGTCCCTTCCGACTCTACTAACTATGAAACTATATAATCTGACAAGAAAAAGGAATGGTCCCTTCTGCATAAGTGGAATCATCCCTTCCCAGTGTCTCTAGAACAGCATCAAGCAAAGCATAATCAGTATGGTGAGTAGGAGATAAAACAAACCCGTTGGCACTGGGCAGTGGCAGAGAATGCCTGTTTCATCTGTGATAGCTATTCTAACACTGTTACTTTCAGTTGGGTCGTTCCTCCTCTCACCAGTCTGTTCATATACCATCTGTCCATGCTCAAAAATATCAAGGGAATTATGTTGTGTCATCACGCATTAGAAGACCGAAGATGAACTTTCTAGAACATACAAAGTATTACAATTTACTGCACCACAAAATTTATATCACAAACTCTCCTATATCTCTGACTTAATGCTTTGGGAATGCTGCAGAGTATAATCAAGTAATATAAGAAACTTTAAAATCAAGATCAATGATCTCTTTATCTTCTTTCTCCTCTCATTATTAAAAACAAAACAAAAAAAACTAGTTTCATCTTTATATTGCACTTTTCCTTATGCATGGGAAAGAGCTCAGTTTATATCTGAGATGCCTATACTTTTCAATTAATCTTCCTTAGCATCCTCCCTCTGTTGTAATGTGGACAGAAAACTGCCACATGGTTATGGCTACACAAGTAATGTACGGTGATACTTGCCATGGATCAGTTAAGACTTCCATTTATGTATGTTTATGCTAAAATAACCTATTTTTTGTTCCCACCATTCCTACTTATTTCTCCATGTCCTCCAGACATAATTTGCTTCTTCTTTCATTAACATCTTATGTCTGGCATTTTGGATTGTAAGCGTTTTGCAACAGAGATAGTCCTACATATGCTGGTCAGGTCAGTAGAAATTTTGCCATTGACTTCACCGGGGCCCAGATGTCATCCCAGGTGTCTACTAATAGCTTAGGGTCCCTGTACACAAGCACGGGGGCTGCTCTGACGTGCTATAATTACGACACATTGGAGTAGATTTGATTAATTGAGTCTGCTGAAGTGTGGTTATGATTACCCTGCTCTAGCAGTCTTTTGAGTCTCATGTATCAGTGTCCCTGCACTTAAAAATAATGGCGGGGCACCATCATCAAACGAGCTTAGTTCAAGCACTCCTGCCACTATTTTTAAGCGCAGGAATGCCGATATACAAGAGTCTGTGGTGCTTTAATTAAAGTGGCTCTCAGAGCTGCTCTAATTAAAATGCCACCCTCCCCACCCCCTGGAGCACGTGTAAAAGTGCCCTTAGAGCTCATCTTTTAGGATGAGTTTTTAACAGACATCCTAAAGGAGTTTCATGTCCAAGCCCTGTTGTTGTGCCTTTGAAATATTACACCCTCCCTTTACCATCAGAATATATAGCTATTCTATATATGAAATAGCCACTGAACACTATCTTTGGCCCAACCATGACAGAGAAAGGTCAGTCCTCTAATGATATGATTACCTTGCTCTACGCATTCCCATTTTTACTTCTCAGCCAGATCTTCTACGAAGGCAAACAGAAGACTTAACTAATCTTTTCTATTTCATAAAATGCAGTTCACACACCCATACAAACTCAATGTGTCAGCTGTACAAACAGCAGGTTTCTTAAGCAATTCAGGTATACTTGCCCTTTCTTTCACCACATTTTTGGGTATTATGCAAGTTGAACAGGAATATTAAAGGGCAGGTTAAATAGTCTGGCATTGCTGTTTTCTCTAATTCATGCCCCGCATTGGCAACCTTTGTAAAATCCACTTTCTGCTCTGGGCTGCCTTTGTTTTCTAAAGCTACAAAAAAAAAAAAGAGATTTTGGTCGAATGTTTTGATGTTCATCAAAAAAATCAAGCACTGAATCAGAACCCAGATTCATCCAGGTTCTTAGAAAACTATACTAGACACATTCCTCATTAGGCATCTGTTTATTCCAAAACACACACACACAGGGGATAGAATTAGATAACACTTTTCTGGCTTACTAAATGGGTTAGACTTAGTAAATATGGTACTCGATTTTCAACTGATTCTACCATCTGTCAGCAAACTTATTGCTTTTTTCAGGGTTTTTTTCTTGTGGTAATTTCTGGGATTTTTCCCCCTTTGTTCTTTTCATGAATATACATGCTTATAAAGTTTAACGGGAGAGTAACATAGAGAATAAATACATCCACAAAGTCTGAACAGTGTAAGTAACATTACAACCAGAGGGCATAGTGGGGCTTGTAATTCTTTGTTAGTAAACACCATAGAAAAATCTCTCATGTTTAGGAGAGACCTTAAAAGTATTTTGCAGGTATATTCAAATACCAGCTGCAGCTGTTAGAGGTCCACACCGTGTCTGGAGTGCATAATGTAAGAGAGTGTAATATATGATACAAGAGTTATTATGAGAAAAGAAGAGGGAAAAACAAAGTACTGTGTCGACACCCTGAAGGGATAGAGAAGGCAAGCCACGCAGGGAATTTGTTAAACAGACTCTCCATTTTGAATAAGCCCCAGGATAATAAAATAGGCACAATAGAATAAGGTAAACAAGAACAGCACCAAAACATCATAGCTCATCTGACAATGAGATACAGGAAAAAGTAAGTGGCAGTAATAAATAGCAGAAAAGTCATTTCCCAGAAATTTAATTAGGACCCTGATTCTTCTGTACCTGTTGTCTCCTTGACACCAGCTAGAAAAGGAACATATGCCATTAATAGAGAAATTCCTGGCAGATGTATTTCGTCCAATTAAGATTTGGTGTATGTGGATGTGATTACATTGCCCCATCTGGAAAAAGCCCATTGGCCTGCACTAGTCATATCATTACAGGCAGGCTGTAGGCTGTTCTGAGGGTAGGTTGCTCTCAGGCACTCCCATATAAGCTGTTTCACCTTGTGTAGAATAGGTTGAGCCAGAAAGAGAAAACAAAGCAGACTATGATTCTCAGCTTAGCAGGTAGGATGCTCATCTGGGATGTAGAATATCTAATTCCTGTCTCAGTCAATATCTAAATATGACGTAGAGCAGTGCCAACAGAAGAGAATTAGACCCCCATACTAAAATATCCTACTGCACCATCATGGGCAGTGGGAGATATAAATTAATATCCCTTCCAACAGAGGAGAGGATTGAATCTGGGTTTCCCACAATGTTGAGGAGTAGCCTAACCAAAGGGTTATTTAACAGAAATGCCCACCACAATCCAGCATGTTTTCAATGAGTACATGAAAACAAAAGATTTTTGTATCAAATCAACTTTTGTTAAAAATCTAAATCAAGTTTTTACGGTGTTTAATTTTAATGAGGAAAAAACCCCACAGGTCCATCCAAACCTGCCGTATTTCTTTGATTGACGGGTTGATTTTGTAGTTTGGCTGTAGAACCAAACTACAAAATACAAAAATACAAAAATAAATCAGCTATTCACAGAGCCATATGACTAAATTAATTTAGTTTGTTATTCATTCCAGAGATAAGAGATGACAATGGAACACAATTCAAATGGTACATAGATGTATCTACCCACTCTAAACAATAGTGAAAGAAAGAAAGGCCCACAAAAAAAGAAGGCAGGTAAGTTAGGGCGGTGTGAGGACTGAGGACATTATGAGTGGGACTGGCTGAACAAATTGTTATAATGACAGAACCTGCATGGATGAAACTGGAGATATTTGTCAGCTAAGGATGTGCTGACAAAGTAGGGATGGGTAGGGATGGATGTCCTGGGAAGGTAGCGTAGCATCAATTTTTCAGCCTTCCTTCTATTCACTTGCCTCAGGTTGACACCAGCAAGGGTGCAGAGGGAATTCTTGCCATTCACTCAGTTTTTATGGTCTAGTATTCTCAGTGCTTGACCATGATTCCTTGGCAACCAGGGTTCAAAGGTGACTTCCCAATCAACTACTAGCCATGGCCAGGACTACTTAACTTCCAAGATTAGACAAGACACAGTCATTTAGTTCAAGCCACCCTCTGAATTTCTGGGTCTACAGTTATCTGGGAAACACTTGTGTCCCTTCAATGACAACTTCAGGATTGCCAAGAAATTGAGTCACAGCAATACACCAGAGTATGAAACCTGGAGTATGTATTCATTAAGATTTAAAGTATGTCATAGACACCCATTCAAAGTGTTCCAGGCCACCGGTTTTCAAACTTCCTAAAGTCAGGAAACCCTCTCCAATCACTTATGCCCCAGAATCCCTAATCCTGGTTCTGTGGGCCATGTGAGCAGACACAGAGCCCGGCGACCCAGCCTGGCAATGGCAATGCACTGCCGCCTAGTCTGCTCCTCCATTACCCGCCGTCTCTTTGTGGAGCCCTGGATGACCTACCACGGAGCCCCAGGGTTCTAAGGGCTCTAGGCGTCAGTGAGTGAAACAGAATAACCCCTCATAAGCATTAAAGCAATAATTTAGGAATACCATAGGTTCATAGACTCATAGAAAATTAGGGTTGGAAGGGACCTCAGGTGATCATCTAGTCCAACCACTTGCTCAAAGCAGGACCATCCCAACAAGATCATCCCAGCAAGGCTTTGTCTAGCCTGATCTTAAAATTCTCCAAAAACATCTCTAGATAGCCTGTTCAAGGGCTTTACTACCCTCCTAGTGAGAAAGTTTTTTACTATCCTTCTAGTAAGAAACTTTTTTCCTAATATCTAAAATAAATTTCCCTTGCTGCAGCTTGAGACCATTGCTCCTTTGCTCATAACTAACCCTTAACTAGAAACTGAAGTTACATAAGAACAAAGATACAGAAAATATAAAGGCTAGGAAGGGGAAAGGAAAATACCACAGAAGAATCTTTGCAGGGTCTAAAATAAAAAGTAGGAAGCCAAAGAAAGAAGAAAAATGTATCTACAGGTATACATATATCTGGTAACATGGTGTTAACCACAGTATCATGAAATGAAAACCACTAGGGAGTTATATAAACAAAGCACAATGTACAGCTTCAGTGTAATTCGATGTTTAAGTTTCAAGTTAGTAACTTTGGCACCTGAGAGCCTGTAAATACCTACACTTCTGCAATTGTGCATGACTAGAAGCATTGCCCCCTTGGCTGAGCATACCTCTTGTGTACGTTCATTTGAGACAAACAAACTAATTGTCCTCTGAGGGGTCTTCTCTGATGCACATGCTCAGAGCACAACCAACATATACTGACAGTACTAAGTTCAGTACAAACACAGCCACAGTTACTTTCACTAGAAACATGACTAGAAAAAGAGTTGCCATATCCCAAGTTTATATAATGATTTAGAGTTTAGAGCACTTGCCTATGATCTAAGCCAATGGGGACCAACTTTTTTGCAGACCTGCCTCAAATTAGCCCCACAACCACCCCCAAGCACCACTCTAATCTCCTTCCCTTCCTGATCTGCTGCTCAGCTTTCTGCCCTATCTGCCACTGTGCTGCCTGTACCCCCTCCCCAGTCAGTGACATGCCACACAGAGGTTGCCTTTGCCACATGAAAAATGCATGCTGTAGATTGGCCACCCCTAATCTATACCACCATGACCTGCAAGGGTTCTAACCCACATTTCTCACTTCCTGGGGAGTGCCATCACTGGGCTATAGACTAGGTTGGGGTGTGGCCTCTCCATCCTTCCAGCTGAAGCTATGTCACTGTGCAAGAATGCAAGACCCCTAAGCAATAAGCAATAGGCAACAGTACTCTGCCTCATTCTTACCTCATCCATTTTCAAACAGCTAGTGCATTGAGGAGCACTAATAGGAAGCTGGTCCTGTTCCCCTTACACATGTTAAAAGGCTCATCTACGGCTTATGGTAAAAGACTCTGTCCCTTCTGCAATCACAAAGTGGGTGGCTGTACCAGAAATGGGTTGTATTCAGAAATGGCTACACTGAAATAACAGAACTAAAAAAGGTTAGGGAACTGAACAGACTGAGTAGGATAAAGAGAATGGAAGAAAGGGACACGGAGAGGAAATGACAAATGTAGAAAGAGATTCATTGCATGAGAATGTATCAATTTATATTGATAGCTCTAACTGCAGTAGAAGCAGGCAAGCTCAAAGAATGTAACAATTCATTCAATGTGTGATGAACAAAAGTACAAAAAGTAATCAAGAGTAAGATAAAGGTTAGGACAAGACATAAAACATCAGTACATGGGAGGACTAGAAAGATTATAGGAATGATGGTGAGAGTATAAAAATGATAAGAAAAAGCATGAAGAATGAAAGGAGGAGTGAATGAGAGGTGAAGATAAATGAGAAGACAGGTTTCATATACATAAAGGAACAAGAGGTGGCACAAGAGGTGATCTAGGAAATGGAAGGGGTAATATATTGTCAGAAATAGTTGACACTGTAAAAAAATAAAATGAATTCTTTGCTTCAACATTCACAGAAGTTGAGGCAGAAATAACTAGATATTCATTTTTCCATGGAAAGAAGAAAATATATTGAAATAAATCAGGACTATACATCACAAAGTAAAAAAAAGGGAGGACATCATAAGTCCTAAATTAGTAACCAGTGCCAAAGACTAACCCCATAATCTTCAAGGAAATGGTGAAAGATAAGTGTAGGTACTTTTTTAATTTGGAGAAATAAAATAGAGGTTAGCAGATTTGACACCTGCCTTCTTAGGATTGGGTTTAGATTTGATCATGAAAACCTATAACTCTGAAAAACCTATAACCCTTTAGGGACAACACTGAAAAAAATGAATCAAATGAAAGAACATAAGATAAGAGTACTAAAAACATTGGAGAAAATATTGAAAGCAGCTTAGCAACAAAAAATAAGATAACAGTTACCATCTTAATAAGAATGGTCTACCGTGGATTCACAAAAGACATCATCCTTAAAAACTCCTACTGTGATGCTGTGAGCAAAAAAGCTCATGTGATGCTTGCATGTAGAAAAAGGAAAATATAAAGTAGGAGAGTATTTTATGTCTGCATATAGCACTGGTGAGGAGCCACATTACTACTATGCTATTTGCCACAGCACTAAATTCTTCCATCTACACTTAAAAAGGACATTGGACCCTGGAAGGTGTTCTGGGAATAATCACAAGAAGGCTGTGAGGACAAGGATCACCAGTTATGGTGAGGGACTGAAAGAGCTCAATCCATTTATCTACCGTACACAAAAAAACTTTGAGACGCCCACAGTTTTTTGCTTGGAGAAAGATTTCTGACAGGAGAAGGCTGTTTAATCCAGCAGATGAAAGTATAGAAAGATCCAGTACCTGGAGGTGGAAAATAAACTAATTCAAACTGGAAACTAGGTGCACGTTTGTAAGAGAAATGGTAAATAATAGTAACAAATAACATTAACCCAAGCACAGGAACCAGTTGGGTTAATAGGCTTTCCTATCCAAAAATATTGGATATTCTTTCTAAGGGATAGACTATGGCTCAACAAAAACTAATTTATTTGGTTTGGGATAAGAATTGCTGGATAAAATTCTAGAGCCACAATAGATGTCTCAGCTGGCCTTACAAAGTAGGTACTTATGAACCATGGGTTGAATTTCTGAAGGAGTTAACAAACTTACCACATGGCATCTGGTGAAGTGTGCAGAATGAACAGTAAATGAACCTTATTTTTGAGCCAGTGTTATATAAACTACTAATTTGAACTGCTTGTCAATATACACATGTATGACTATCATATGAATATATGATATATGAAAGTCACCTATGTGAAGATAAAACTGGTCTTGATATCAGAGATAGTAAGATTACTGAGTAAAAGAGAGAGAAGAGATTAGTAGTATAGCGGGCAGTGGGTTAAATACAAGCATACAATGAATGAGAGCTAAACAACAGACTAATTGTGGGGCAGTAAGTAATCTCTACAGACCCTAACTAACTAGGCAGCTAGCTGAGCCCTAACTCAGGGACTACCCCCCTATTCCCAAGTTTATCAGTTTTCTGTTAGGGAGCAACTCTAAATTATAACTTCTATCACTACAAGCGCTAAGGATCATTTTTAGGTTATGTTTTTCTGGTTTTATATACAGTATTAATGGACAATTTAGCAATGGAGTTTACTGATGATACAAAGCACAAAAAGAGGTGGTCAGTATAATTGCAGAGTGGATTAAAACTGAACCTCATGTGAATATAATAAAGGCCTATGTCTTTTAAGAGTTAGGCGGATCAGGTGCTTGTACTTTGGTGTAAAGAAATGTTAAGGGAAGAAGGATACCCGAAAAGGGAAAAGGACAAAGGCACACAAAAGAAAAGCAAAAAATAAAAACAGCAAATGATAACACATTAAACTCTAAAAACACTGATGGTATGCTTAACAATCATTAAAAAAAAATGTAAAAAAAAAAAGCATGGATACCTTTGGCATTGCTAGCTAGGATTTGACCAATATTATAGAATAGCATTTAAATGTGTTTATTAAACATGAATACTTTCAAGAATAAAACAGGCAGGAACTTCAAATTATAAGATCAGAAGATGTAGAAACCCATTTTCCCCAGACCTGAAAAACCATGGGAGAAATGTGCTTGTGTTTTCAAGAACCAGGCTTCTTTTGAAATGTTGATACACAAAATAACTGATACCTTTATAAATACTGAGTAATTCAGGGTGAATTCAGTAATATGTTAGAATGATTGATTCTGAATGACTTGTTCAGTTCTCACAATGAACAAGTTTGTGGTAAGTTTTCACATACAGTCCTTGCATTAAGTGAGCAAGTGTTTCAAATGAACACAGAACCAAGTCCAGAGAATATAAACTGGAGGTGAAAAACTAGCAACATGGAATATTTTGAACATGGACTATAAGGCTAACAGGGACCACCTCTGCCCACCTGCTGCAGAATTCCCATCACAAAGTTTCAGTCAGTGATTCCTTCGCATTATCATTCAGAAGGAATCTGGCTGTGATCAGTTCCAAGAAGCCCGATCACAGACATCATGGGCCTTAATTGGGACCCTTCTCTAATGATAGCACAAGACTTCAGTGTGTATAGCACAGGCCCAGAATTGGATCGCATTGTTAAGGGAGAATGATGAACATATCTGAGAATATAATGATTTGGTCCTGGAAAAGTCACAAACAAAAGAGGGCAAAAGGCAGGGTGGCGTGGCACCATAGAGACTAACTGGTTCAGAGTGACACAAGCTTTCGCAGGTAACAACCTATTTTGTCAAATGTTATCGCTAAGGTCCCATCTTGCCCTACGTCACTTCAAACTAAAAACAGGTAACCACATCTGTAAACAGAAGGAGGAAAGATCATTTAATTATAAATGTTTTAGCTCCTCAAAGCTAAAAATGAACCTAGCTGTAAGCAGGTTGCCTCACCTACTCATGTCTGCAGGCAGGTTTTACTCCCTGAGGTGCTCCTAGCCAGTTCTCCCAAATAAAACACAGACTTTATTCAATAAGCAAACAAAATTAAACCCTTCTCCCCTGTCCCAGGCACTAAAGGAGGAGCCTTTTGGCTCTAGCCCCAGCACAGCCGGTTGACCCTTCCTTGCAGCAAGCTAGTCTACTCAAAGCTTGCTTCCTTCTCTCTTGCTTACTCTTCTGAGAGCTTTTTAAAGTTCCTATCAGGATGCTCCCCACCTAGCCACATGCCTCATAGTGGGGCTTTTTCGACAAGGCTGATTGTTCCCCTTAGAGGGCCCCTGTTACACCCGGTCTGCTACACTATCCTATCATGTCAAGTGGCAAGGCTAACCTAGTGGAGAAGCTCTATGCCAAAATAAATTAGCTCTAGTGTGCTGAACCAAAAGGACTCCCACATCACCTGACTCCAAATTCCCAAGGCTGTCAGATTTCAGGAAGCCGATACGAGTTAGTACAGACATAGTCAATTAGAAAGGAGCTACCGGTGCTCAGCAGTTCTAAGTTACCCACCTTATTTACATGCTAACATATGGCCTTCCACATCTTTCATCGGGCACTCAAGTTTGAAAATGTTAGCTCTTTCGTTCTATGACTGGAGTAAGCCATACCATCTGCCACCTGAGGTGGCTTTGAAACCAGCCTCTGGGATGCTGTGATAACAAAGAAAAGTGTGTCCAGTATAGAGTCTGACACACATTTGGACCGTCTGTAAAATCCATATTATTTACTCAGTAAATTTTAACTGCTGTCTGTGAATAGTTATTGTGTATTGTCAGTCTAGGCCACGACGGGTATTGTTTCCCTGCCTATGCATTTCATTTAAGTCCCACTTACCATCTGTTATATTCAACAATATCACCCCCTTTTATATTGGCCCGCTAAAGACAAATTCCACATCCTTCCAGCAGTAAGTCCCACTTCACCCCACGTACCAACTGAATTCATAAAGTTTATTACTATTATCCTTTCCCTTAGAGGACGCAGTGTGCTTGAAGAGGCTGCTGAGGGGCTTCACTGAATCAGAGCATCTCCCCAGCTACATTCATTGACCAGTAAGTGCTATTCCAAGTTTTCAGCTTTGGTGACTGTACATGCCCCATATTGGACAAGGGCCTAACTTTAGCTCCCACACAGAGAATGTTTTACTCTTATAAGTATTGTGTCTTAGATCTCAATGTAATTTCCTACTTCCTAGCCCCTCTCTCTATTCCCATAGCCTTCCCCACCCCAAAACTCATAGTTTTCATTCTTGTTCAATTTATTAACCAAGATATAACCGAGAACGTAAATTCTTACTTTGTTCCCTTTGCTGAGTTTCTGAAAGATAATGAACTAACTGGTTTCTGGGTAATTTATGCATACATTTATATACTAAGCTGTAGTTTAATCAAACTCCTTTGCCTTGCGTAGTATAATAGCAATATCTAATGAAAACATATGAAGTATGTGTTTCGTAATTACCTCAGACAGCTCATTTCGATTCGCTTCCTATTTAAATCCCCAAATTCCTATCTTCTTGCATTGTAAACACTTTCCTTCCTATCTCATCAATCTGAGTTATGTAAATGATGTGGGGGTGGGGGTGCAATTAGATTTTTTTCCCCTCAGTGTTATCAAAGCCTCTGTTCTCAATGAAACAGCTGACAGGGGTGCACACAAATATGCTCCTTCTTTGACTCAAGAGCCAGAGTTCATGTAAAATTGCAAAGAACTCTGCAAACACTATTGGAGTGGTATTGCTGGGCCCAGGATACAGAGATTTCTAAATTAATTATTCAGACAACAAACAAATTCATAAACTGAGTCTGTGACACAACACAAGGGCAGATGAATCTGAAATATGTTGAAAACTATAACCTTGACTGTCCTCTCACTCACACTGGAGTAGATCAGGACTAATTTCTTTCAGGCCAATGGGACTATAGGAAAGTAATTTGATGTGAGAGAATCAGGTGCTATATTTCCTGATGCCTCAGAGATAACAAATTTGTTATAGCAGAAAAGGGAAGGAAAATGGATACCTAAAAGGCCCAAGGTAGCAACCCTCTAGGAAAATGACTTTGCACCAGCCTTATGCAGTAGTTCAAAATCATAGCCACAACCAGCAGGGAACCAGATAAGTTTCTGCAGCTACCAGCTACACACAATATGCAGCCATGGGTGGTAACTTTAATGTACCTAAGGAAAAGGCAGCGGAGGGGATATCAATAGTGATGTCAAATCAATACAGAAATTGTCAGTGGTTGCCAATAAGCCATCCCCTCTTGCTACTGTGGAAGAATACTCTTTCTGCTTATGCTAAATTAATTCTATGCATTTGTAGTTTAAATGTAAACCTGCATTTACTCGATGTTTATTGACTTGCCAAACACATAACCAAATAACATGAACTAGAGAAATAATATATTGCTTCTGAACAGCACCTTGTGTGCTGAAGGATCACAGAATAATTCACCCCAAACTGTAAATTCATTTACAGTATCAACTATTCTGCCCTTCTAGGAGGAAAACACAGGAACAGTGTCAGTTGGTTTAAAGTGAAATCAGTGGAAGCACTTTTGCTTACACCAGCTGAAGATCTGGCCCATGTTCTTTAGTGCAAGATGACTTGTCTTACAATCAAGAAAATTACTGCACAAAAGAATAAAAGTAATGTCTCCTTGAGCAAATGTGCATCTTCTTTAATACTGGGAGGTCCACTGAGTTCTACTATCTTTATGTCAAGCTGTTGACCATAATCAAGCTAGTTTGAATTTATTCTATTGTAAGACAGAGCAGAATAAGAGACAAAGTGTGCCAGGAAACAAGCATATTTCATAGATGTTTAAAGATGAAGTCAAAGCCATTCCTAGAGGTGTGCAGGACCTGGGGCATATCAGCCTGTGTGGGGCCGGAGAGGGATGTCAAGTGGCTGGAGGCAGTGGGAAGGTAGAGGTGGCAAACAGCCAGAGCCAGTCAAGGGACGGGGAGGGGAATGGCGAGCAGCCAGAACTAGCAGTGCTCAGTGGTGGCACATGGTAGCTGCTGCGGGGCCTATGTGGCACTGACTGCTGGGCCCCCCAAAGTGCGGGGCCCAGGGCAGTCACCCCAATTTGCACCCCCTAGGGACAGCCTTGGCTGCAGTACTCAAAAGGAAATGATCATTTCAAATTACAAACATTACATACCTGAGAATATTTGTGGATCCCTTCCTTTGTAACCTAGAGCAGAGGTTCTCAGACTGTGGCCTGTGAACCACCACTGGTCCACAAACTCCATTCAGGTAGTCATAGATTTATTTTTTCTGATGACAGAGATTAAGTGGTCCACTGAGACCCTCAGCAATTTTCAAGTGGTCTGCAAAAATAAAAGTTTGAGAACCACAGACCTAAAGGGTATCCTGATACCACCTAAAGTTGCTGAACTTCATTGTCAATGTGGCTGCTGAGATATCAATAGTCCTACTCTCTTTTTAGCTGCGATTCATATGGGTACAATGTGACTCCTTCCTTGCTGTTTCCTCAGTCCTGATTCCATGCCATGTCCCCTTCTCCTTTTCCACGAAATGCATCTTCCTTTCATTGCACTTGTTGTTTCTTTTTTCTCTTCTTCCTTCTTGTCAATAATATTAAATATCTTTAATATGTTTATTAAATGGGACTCAGCTGAAAGACAGAGGTATGTGGTTATATAGTACTGTTACTGGGATCTGTAGGTTTAGTAAGGCTAGTACTGACTTGTTGTAGAATCTCAGTATCTAACAGGTTTATTTGCCAGGAAAAATAAATTCTTCATAAAGTCTCAAGATCTCCTCCAGTGCTGAGATTCTATCTCAAATCCTGTAAATTTGTCACTTTCTTAAGCCCCCAAAGCTGGAATTAACTGGAATAGCTTGAATAAGAGCTTTCATTTACAAGGGAAAAGGTCTATTTCTAGCCCTTGTGGGTCAGGGGAAAAAATTAAAATTATAGAACATAAGTGACCCACACCAAAAGGCAAGCTGCAGACATAGGCTAAGGAGAGACATTCAAAAAGCCAGAGCCTGAATTGATTCAGTCATTGCAGGTTAGTCTAAATTGGCTAGGCTGAACTGGTTTGTAACTGGACAAACATTGTCTCTGGACTGAGGAAATTCAGGCACATGTCTGCAGTGGCTCAGGCTAGAACCTGGGGGTGCTACAGCAGCCCTCCCTTCCCATGTACAGTACTGAGCTGAGGGGGGTGGGCATGACCAGGCCCTGGCAGAATGCTTTGATTAGGGAGATCTACCTGCACCATCCCAGGCTTTTCCCCACTGGCTTCTCAAGGGGTGGGAGTGTTGCCAGACCCCAACCTCAGATAGCACTCTGAGGCAAGGGAGTGGGGTGTGCAGTGCATGGATCTGTTGATGATATGGAGATTTTCAATCTCCCTCCCTGCTTTTTTATACTGTCTGCAGCAAACTGACAGGCAAGCAAGCCAGCAGGGGGCTGATAACAGTGTTTAAAATAGCATTTCTCACCCCATAGCAAAACAATAGCCTCTCTCCATAAACTCTTCTTAAACAGCTTACCAGCTGACCTGTGGCTTAGCTCCAAAAAACCCTAAGCAGTCACTGTTCTGTCTGCCTGTCTGAGTGAAATTAGAGAGACATACACACACAGATACCTCTCAGCATTAGCTAGCAGAATGCATTCTTAGCATACGTGGGGCTGGGGTCCATGCTGTGGGAGATGGGATAGAGATGGGGGATTCCTGCTTGAGCAGTGGTGAGGGGAAGAGGTAAAGTCAGGGGGAAGTTAGGCAGACCCTTCTGTACCTGCGGTCTCCGCAGCAGCTTCATCCAGGGAGCAGAGGGGAGGGGCCATCCCTGCTATGGAGCAGACAGCCCTACCCAGCCCAGCCCAGAGAGCATGCCAAGATGCTGGGGGAGTCTGATTTATGGTAAAATATCATTCTGACTTTGAAGTAAACACTTTACTAGTGAAGAAAGTATTGCAACAAACTCTTGAAGGTCAGGTTATTGACTCTTGATTGTGTGGGGGGGGTGGAGTCATACTGTCATTTGCTACACAGTTCACTCATTGTTTCAGAGACGTCTTACTTCCCCCCAGATCATTCATTCTTTGTTCCTCAAATCCCCATTTTGATTCTTTTTTTTCCTTCTTTTCTAGATCCGGCCCTCCTTGAATATTGCTCTACAAAATCAGGAGGGCATCTCCTTATCTAGACTCCATTCCCATCCTACCACTAGTCACCACCATTTTTCATGCCTGGTCATCACACTGTCATCCTTCATGTCCCAAAATTGATCAGCAGCTGTACTGCCTCTTAAAAAGAACTGTATTCCTGGCAGCAAAATATTTTGAGTAAACCACAAAGTTTTGTGGTGCTGGGAATGAGTAATTTATCGAGGAAAAATTAACACAGGCTGTTAGGAGTCTTTTGTCAAAAGAATATGTTCCAACTTAAATTGGATAAGTTTCTCTGGAAATTGGATTATAACAAAAAACACATAAACTGCCCCCACCTAGTAATTAATTTAACCTACAAATTCAAGGTTAACTTGACTTCTGGTGGAGGAAGTCCAGTGCTACAAAGTAAGCCTTTAAGATTAGCTAAGGCTTTATGGTAGATGTGTGGGTATCAGCTGGTCTGTGGTATATACACATTAATAGATATGTTCCATACAGCATCCAAAGCATGGAATTAAGTGTGATAAATGGGGTTTATGATTGGAGGAACAAAATATATGCATACGTATTCTATGGATTTATACAAATAGAGTAAATCTGAGAGTAAGTTGGCAAATATGGAAGGCTAAATCTTGACTCTAATGCTTCACATGCAGAAAGCCTACCCAATTATGTGCCTATGAAGTCTACTTCAATCCTGCTCATGAAAACTTCAGAAACATCCTTGAAACTTCTCTATACACAGCCAGCCCAAAGGCAAAGCACAGAATCCTGTCACTCAGTGATCGCCCAGAGGAATGTGATATGGGGAGGTACTGATTCGCCCCATTAATGCTGGTTTCCAGCGGGGGTCTCCCCTGTTGATTGGGTTGCCAGCTTTAGAAGCTATCTAATATTTCTGAAACAGAACTATCATTTGGGAAAGAGAAAAACCTACTTAAGTAAAAACATCCACATTCTCAGAACTGCAATGGGAGTAGCCCAGCAAATCACCTATGACCCCCTAATCTCATCACTTTAGGTATGCTAAATTTAACTTAATGACCTTTGAAGCCAGTTATGCAGATTTAGGGTCTTACTCCCCTTTATGCAACTTGGTGAGCTTTTCTGAGCCAAGGGGCCCTAGATTTTGGCAAAAATAACCCAAGACTTCCTTCCCTCCAGAGCTGTGCCTATTTCATTGAGCCACAGAACATCTGGCTTGTTCTAATACAACAAATCTTCCCATCTTTACTATCCAATAGGTCAGCTTCAGCAGGAAGTGTGTAGGGTGCTTTTTTCACAGTGCCTAGTCCATGGTTTCATGGTTTGGTTACTTTGGTAGGAAATAACAATATAATTTCAAACCCCCTGGAAAGAGAGCCCTACAATCTGATCTCCAAGCAATTGCTCTAGTCACTAGGCCATTGGATTAAAACAGGAGTGTTAAACACACCTTGTGCCCCAGGCCAGATCTGAATCATGGGATTCCTTGTGGCCCTGATCCTGACTGCAGGGGGACCCAGCACAGGACATGAAGAAGCTGCAGGACCCAGAACAGGGACAGCCGTTCTGACCCAGAGCACATAGTGGTGGTGGAAGCAGCTCCAGCTCCAACCCAAGGCATGCTCCAGCCCCTATGCTGGAGACACAGCTGCCATAAACGCCACTGCCCTAGCAAAGCAGATGGATAGTGACTTGGACTGCATCAGCCCTCATTCACTCTCTTGCCACTAATTTCCATGTACACCAGGGCCCAAGGACCCCAGATTCTCTAGCAGGCCACTCTGCCTGGCCATG
The DNA here is from genome assembly GCF_052110815.1 of Crocodylus siamensis. Classification (NCBI taxonomy): domain Eukaryota; kingdom Metazoa; phylum Chordata; order Crocodylia; family Crocodylidae; genus Crocodylus; species Crocodylus siamensis. The sequence continues at coordinate 216,922,324 of NC_143397.1, forward strand.
CCAGTAGTCCAGTTTGACACACTGGAACTAAAAATGTGGTGAGTCCTTTTCTTTCTTCAGACAATCTCTAGTCATCATTTTCCTGTCAATAGTAGTTCCAGGACATACACAGAGTTACACACTTTCCTCGAGGACCTACAAATCTGAGCAAATGATCTAAAATACCACTTGTGTCTAAGTTAGCCATGTAAGTGCTACTTACCTTTCCAAAGGTGGGGATGAGTTGAGCCGATATGACCATGAACATATCACCAGGTAACCATAATACTGTTATAGCCTAACCTTTGATTTCAACCTAAATTTCTCTTAGTGTACAGGATTTTTTTTTTCAAATGTAGTATAATGTGTACAGTGAAAAAAAGGAGCTCGTGTAGAGAAGGGTATAACAATAATCTAGGTCCAATATAGAAACATACAGTACTGCTAAAAAAGACACACAGCGTAGCACCACTGATACTTATTTAATATTCTTAGCTGAAGTTTATGATTGATTAAATCTCTTGCTTTACTTGTCTGTGCACAGTGACAAGAGTGTGCAATAGTTCATCAGAGTCCATTCCTTCTGGGCATCTTGTTTCACTAATAGTTATTCAATGACACTTTGAGCTTAGCATACTTTAATACATGTATTTCTTCAGTTGACAACATGGTTAAAATCTGTGCTTGGTTTTCAAACCAACACAGTTGTAGTAACATGGTACACATTTAAAAAATGTTGTTTGCTTATGTGGATTGGATCTAGCAGTTTTAAAAGGTTCACTTTCTTTTGGATCATACAAAATGGTAACATTACTGCCTGTTGCTTTCAACTCACCTCATTGATTTTGAGATTATATTTGCTAAGCAGCTCCAATTAACAGTAACTAATAAGATGTTTATTGTCATACAAGTAATTTTCTAATTTTACTCATAAATTAATGAAAACAATCACTATACTCATTTTATATGCATACAGGCATGAGTATAATTTACCACAATGCTCAGTTTTCTATTTGGATCCTTTCTATATGGGTATGTCTCTCTTGTTCTTATGCATAGGTATAGAAACCACTCCCTCCCCTCAACAATTCATTAAATAACCTCAAGGCTGCAGCTATACATAAAAATGCCCTTCAAAAAGAATGAAATTATTAGTTAATTAAGGTAATATGTTAGTATACACATTATGCATAGCAAAAGGATTTAATCCCACCTGTGTTAAGAAAATGAAGGATACTTTAATTATAGAGTTGTTACTAATTTCTTCATAATATTCAGGTAGAAGTGGGTAGAGAAAAGGGCTATAAGGATAAGCAAAAGAGAGACATGACACAAGTCATACGTGGGAAACACTTAAACATGAAGAATACTGAACAATAAAAGGATTTTATGTTTAGGAGCATAACCTCGATTCATGTATTTTTCTCACTGCCTCTCATAACTTTACGCTATCTGAAAATGTATCCTATCATGTCATATCATATACAATTTACTCACTCTAAAGCAAGTATGAAGCTGCAACCACACTTAATAGATGTTGGTAGAAGCTCTCAATTTTGTATTTGTGATTAACCACACACCCAAAATAGTTTATGGAAGATAATCTTTGACCCTTGCAATGATGTCTGAGACAAGAGAAAGAAGTTGTCAAGTGTATTCCTCCATTGTTCACCTTACCTCAGGATGAACCCAAGATCATACTCCTATGTTCAGGAGCTGATTTCTGTGTACAACCAAGGTTGCTCATTGGCTCAAAGATTGTAGCACAGGCACGGCAGACTCAGATACTGCACCTCCTTCACAGTGCCTAGAAGAACAGACTAGGCATATACAGGAAAGCAGACTGCATCATCCAAAGGCAATGTAAGTATTACAGAACTTGAGGGGGCTCCCACTAATCCCTGACACAAGACTGTGTCCACAAGGTATGAAATAAATCATAAGGCAGCATGTGTAGCTTGGAAGGCGTTGGTGAAATAACATATACTCTTTCCAGAAAATGGTAATATATCTAAACACTAAGCACCAACAAGTCACAATAATTAAGCTATTATGTGTTCTATTCAGAATACGGGAAATGCCACTGAAACGATAAATATGACAAGTTAGTAAATGTCCATTTTATGAATGCATAGAATGGATCTTGAAAGAAATTTTCATGTAAACCTAGAATTTCTGCCTGATTAGCACTACATGACTAATGAAAGGAGTTATTTTATGTTTAAGTTTCCCTGATTAATGGCTGGATTGATAGGTGAACTGATCTGGAACCTATATTTTGGCAATTTAAACAGAGAATATAATGATATATAGTGAAAAGTACTCTAGTAACTTTGCCGATTGGCCAACCATATCTCACCATATTTCTACAGGGTAACATAAAATATATTGTCTTGCCTTTGTAGATTGGATAATTCTCTGAAATGAATAGCTGACAATTATTTCATAGAGCAGGGCTATCCAACTGATGGCCCCTAAGCTCCATACAACCTGCAAAGGGTTAATTGCAGCACCCCTGGCTGCCACTCCACTCATTGCTTGGAGTGATGTTGCATCCAGGGTCTCTAGGCTACCCATCCCTTCTCAGGCTTTCACTTCTTACCCCCAACCCATGGAGCTGGGCAGGGCAGGGCAGGCTGGAGCTGGGCTGGGCAGGGCAGGGTGGGCAACTCAGTGCAGAGTGCAGTGTTGAGGAAGCCCACAGCATGATCAAGGATGGGAGTCTGCAGCTAAGAAAGTGGCCCCTAGGTGCTAAGAAGTCAGACAGCCCCATCATAGAGCATTAGAAATACATATTCAGTCATCAGAGTTAGAGACTAGCAAGGGCTTTGACAGCACTACAGCTCTGTGCTATATTAGGCATAAACCACATCAGACAGACATTTTCAAATGATTTATAGGAGAATCTGAGACTTTTATACTTACTGAAGTATAAACACAATGGTGTGGTTGTCTTAGAATTGAAAAATGATAATCTATTCTAAGACTAAAATATTTCTAATTATATCCTACTTAATCCACATATGTGGAAGTATATATTCTGCTAGAAAAGAAGAAAAAATCCTTTTGGGTGTGTGAGCCCTGGATCATTTTCAGTTGCTATTGTAGCAATACATGTGCATTCGAGTGACACATCAGTGTTCATCACTATGACCATGCTCTAGTCATTAAGTATGACAACTTTACAGTCATTTTTGAACAAATCACAAAAAAACTTCTATAGAAATGTGATCTTTTTTGGGGTGGAGGGGAAGGGAGAGAGAGCACACAAGCACGTAAAAACAGGAAACATTAAAATATAGAAGATCTAGTGAAAACAACAAAAAGGAATATTTGTTTCAGAATGTCTGCATGTATCATGACAATAATATCTAATTAGGTTAAGTGTTCTATTTAATAATTCACTGTGTAATGAGATAGAGTAACAGACAGTAATGGGATTTGTCAAAGCTCAAGCTAGTGTCTTATGATACATGTTAGATATTTTAAACACATTTAGAATAACCAGATCAATTGATTTAAAAGCCACTTATGATGCTGTGCTGTTGTGAGCTATGCAATCCTTTGGGTTATCTGAAGGAAAAGTCATTTTCTTGACCTTCCTCAACTTTGTTGCTTGTGGCTTTTATTAGCAGATTATCCCCGTGTACAAGACATTATGGAGAAAAGCAGGACCCTATGAAAATATGTATTCTTAAACCTTTCCTAGCCAAAAAAATAAAATACATTTTAAAAATACTCCTCATTCTAGAGTAGCCAGAGCATAATCTCAGAAGTTCATTATAGCCCAGAGCACACTGTTTTGCATCCCAGATTAAAGGATTTTCAAAAGGAACTGTGATTGTCTTGTCACGGTTGAGCTAGATATTAGTTGGCTGAGCTGAGTATCAAATATGGGAAATTAGTTGCCATTAAAAGCTAGCTTCAGGCAGTTCATTTCTCATCAGCCAAGCTGTGTGAGCCTCCTGCTGTGGACAGTGAACATTAGCTTACTAAATACTTTTGCTAATCAGACACTGCATTACTAACGGATGTTCCTGAATTTAGAGGGGGGAGCTGGAAGGCAGCTACTGAAAATCTGTCTGGGGTGAGATTAACATGCTTTTCATTATCAGAAAGGTTAACTCACTTTTTTTTCTCTAGGCCCCTGTTTAAAAAGATAAGACAAAATACTTCCCTTTTCTGTAACTAGTGTTAGAACAACTCTTTAACTACATTTTAATCCTTAGAAAAACAGAGAAAAGAAAAATTTAATCAATTTAATGTGTAAGATACATAGAAGAAAACAGCTCTTCTCGCTATAAAGTTATGCAGCACAGGTAGTAGTTTGCTAGAGGCGAGGATAATTTTTATTTAATATGCACTCTAATCCCCAGCAGCATTAATGTACTACTTACATGCGATATCACAAACAATTCACTCTTAAATGATATGATGGACGGTATTTGCACTTCTGATAGGATACTTTCAGGAATGAATAAAATGCTTTTGAGAAAGTTAGAACTGACCTGAACTTTGTTCCGTCCTCAGAACACTTTTTTGTTCTTGTTGGAGGGTTCAAAATGTTAACTGCATTCTTTTTTTCCTAATAGTTATGTGCCCCTTTGCATTTCATGGTTATAGCTAGAGTGAAATAGGGAAAGGGAGTCTGTTTTTACAAGATTTTCAGAATGAGTTCTTCACCTTTAAAAGGGTTCAGATAATCTTCAGATAAAAGTCTCTGCCCCCAATGAACCTCAAGATTCTGAGGTTTTACTATCATTATTTTTTACAAAAACATACAAAATATCATCATAAACTCAAAGTAATTTGTTAAGCTGAAAGGAAGAAAGATAGCAACATGATACAGTTTCACAATTAAGCATTTGAAAGTGATGGAATGCCGAAGCGAAGGTGAAATGGGCAAAGCTGACCCAGGCCCTTGCAGATATATACGCTATAAGAAATCCTCTACTGCAGCATACACTACTCCAATAACAAGATACAGATGTATCTTCTACCTTCCCCTGCTGTTAAGCCACCCTGCATCTCAGCCAAAGACACACTTTGACTCAGTTAAGGCTTAAAGTGAAAGAAATCTTTTAAATGAAAAGGGGAAAGGGAATCCTTAAACATGACTGTATACTTAATTTTAATTTTTCAGTAATTGAAGTCCGTTTTATCTTTTTCCAGGTGTTTTCCCCTTTAAATTTCTTATGACTTAGCATAAAAATAAAAATGGCATAAACTGTACAACGTTATAATTCTTGGGTTGTACAGACCACCTAAAGATCAAGTGCTGAGTAGTTTTGGATGTCTAATTTGAGGCACAAGGAACAGAATTCAATTCCACTTTATTTGGCACTCAAATGGCATTTTTCCTGCCATGACCTGCCATTTTTGGCACATATGTTCCAATTGTGATCCTATTCTACTCTTGTTGTCCTATTCCTACATGTCCACGGTTCTGACATGTAAGACTCCACACTGCTAGAAGGCATTCTGGCCAAGCAGGTTCATGGCTTCATACACATGTACCTGAGCATAAGTTGCAGAACTGTGGCCCAGCAAAAGCTGGGAGGAAGAAGCCCTTTCATATTTTAGTCCAAAAGCTAAGTAGTTAGGGCACATGCCCAGGAAGTGTGCAGACCCAGATTCTAGCCGCAGCCCTGCTATTGAGAGTAGGGCCAAGCAGGAGAGCCAAGTGGTGGCAAGACAGCGCAGAGGGCAGCTTACAGAGAAGCTGGCTGCAGAGCTTTGAGCCTGCTTTCAGGAGAGCAGGCTGCAGAATTGATTAAAGATCCAGTGACCAGATCCAGTGACCAGAAGGAGGTGGAGGCCAGGGCAATGTAAGTCTGGCTGGAGATAGTAGTCCATCCCTGAACACTGAAAGGGTTCTAGAAGAGGGACTAGAGAGGCACAGAAGAGGTCCCAGGAGAGTCAGATACTGACTACAAGATCCACAGACCACAGACAGTACGCCAGGGAGTTGGTAGGAAATAGGTGCTAGGGTTGAGGGATATCTGTGGTAGAAGTACACAGAGGGATGATACAGCTATTTCACTAATTTGTTGGCTGTTTTGGATGAGGTATGGGAGTGGCTGAAGGAGAGTAAGGAGGCCACTTCAAGTTAAGGAGGAACCTGGGGACTGTGCTGGTAATTATGGGGTTCACTGAAGGCAGTAACACTGCAAAGCTAATGTGAGCAAAGGGGACTAGGGACAAAGCCTACTGGAAGGACTATTATGATCTGCTCAAGGAACAGAGGTAAGACACTGGACCAGACCAAGGTGGCTTGATGATGAGCAGGGCAGAGTGAAGCACCTCAAGGCTCACCCTTGTATCCTGAGGGCATCCTTCCGAATTTATGTTAATTTTACATCAAGACATGGCAGAAAAGGCCAAGGTGAGGAACAGGATTAGTGTGGCCACCCGGGGTTGTCCCAGCTGCCTTCAGAGGCAGATCCTTTTATACCCTGACCCAAAGAAAGTCCACACTGCAGTGAAGTAAGATTGCAAAGGACAACTACATGGCTGGATGACTGGCACTTTGGTGCATAGAGTAAAATAGGATTGTGCCTAAAGAGCATGGTGACAGCCTATTCAAGAGCTCAGACTCTTTTAACATGCTTCAAATTGGTCACCTAAAATTGAAGCAATTAAAATCATTAGTCAATTTTGAAAAAGTTATCTGCCTTTAATTCTAAAAATATTCCCCATGACTTGCAAACTGCAGTTGTGGTGGGAATATCTATTATGACTCCTTTAAGCTTTTCCCCCCATAATGTGTTTGAGAATCATATTTCAGCAAGGGATGCATTAATATTTATATGAGTCCTTATGAAACTAAGTAGTTTTTTTCCTGCTTCCCATTTGCAAAGGTTACAATTAGAACAAAACCAAAAGATCATCTGTATCCAAAGCATTACAGGTGAGAATTTCAACAGTGCCCAGAACTCTCCCAACTGCTTCCACTGAAGTCAATGAATAAAAGAGCCTTTGGCACCTAAGGGGACTGTAACACCTAACTTCTAGCACCTGACTCCTAGAGTTTTCTGTAATTTGTCCAATAATTCTTTGATGAAAAATCCAGACATAGTACTGTAAGGTTCTCCCTCCCCCAGGGGATTTGGCAGCAAACACCTAATGTTTAGACCTCAATCAGGCTTAGGTATGAGCTGACTGTAGTGTGGCTCTTCCCTGTCAAGAAAGGAATGGCTCTAAGTATGCAAAGAGACGTGACTCCAGGTGCCTAGGAATTTTGAAGTAAGGTACCTATAGAGTATCATAGATTCATGGATTCATAGTTGTTAGGGTCAGAAGGGACCTCAATAGATCATCGAGTCTGACCCCCTGCCAGTGGCAGGAAAAAGTGCTGGCTGGGGTCATGTGACCCCAGCCAGATGCTGGTCCAGTCTCTTCTTGAAGACCCCCAAGGTAGGGGAGAGCACCACCTCCCTCAGAAGCCTGTTCCAGATTCTGGCAACCCTTACTGTGAAGAAGTTCTTCCTGATGTCCAACCTAAATTTGCTCTCTATCAGCTTGTGGCTGTTGTTCCTGGTTATTCCAAGGGGTGCTCTGGTAAACAGAGCATCTCCTATTCCCTGCTGCCCCCCTTCCCACCTCCCCCCTTGTGGTATACTGCCACGAGATCCCCCCTCAGCCTTCTCTTGAGGAGGCTGAAATGGCCCAGGTCCCTACGCCTTTCCTCAAAGGGCTTTCCCTGCAGGCATCTAACCATATGAGTGGCCATCCTCTGGACCCTGTCAAGGTTGTCCACATCCCTCTTGAATTGCGGCGCCCAGAATTGGACACAGTACTCCAGCTGTGACCTGACCAGTGCCACATAGATGGAAAGCATCACCTCCCTGGACCTGGAAATCAGTGTCTCTTGGATTTTTGGCAGAAGCCAGAAGCAGAGTTTTTAGGCAGTTTTGGACTTAGATACAAGTGTTTGTGGGATCTGGCTCAGGTTTAGGCATCTAAGTTTAAGCCACTTCAGCGTGAGTCAGGATCACCATGTGCAAGAGTTCACCACTTGGGAAGAGGATACATGGGCAGCTAGAGGCAGAAATGTTAATAAGGGGAGTTTGGCAGGTCCACAGTAACATGTTGGTAGGTCTGTGGGAGGGAAGTGTGTGTGTATGTGGGGGGGCGGTATAGGGGACTGGCCAGTCCAGGAGAAGGCTTAGTCAGGGGGTGGGATAAAAATGCCCTGGTCAGGGTTGAGGGGATAAAAACAGCACAGCACCAGGGCTGTGAAGAGTGGCTGAGATTTCCCAGCCCTGGAGCTGTGCTGGGAACACATGCGAGCATTCACTAAGTTGGGTTAACCTCATGCCTAGCTGAAGATAGTATTTGTCTGACACACACCTGGGCATTTTGATTACCCTAACCTTGGTTATGGCAATCTAAATGTAAGACTTGTATGTACCCCTAAAATGCATGAGAAGCAAACACCTGTTGATATTCACCCAAACTAGCTAGCTGGCTTAATGATTTGGCACAAGTAAATAGTATTTTTAAAAATAATTTGATCATGTGCGTGCGCGTGCGCGCACACACACACACACACGCAAAATATTTATTGTGATTGTTTTAATCACATACGGTTAAACAATTCTGCCCAGTTGTATGAGTGTGCTATCTTTAATAAGGCAACAGAACAGTGTGTCTTTCTTGAGGAGGTACATTTTCTCAGGATTTCTAACAATATTTGGATTAGGTACCACCAATCATTAGGAATATATTTACATATTAATATTGGCACCAGCAAATAAAACATGTTCTGTACTCTTGAATGATAAAAATGTTGGACCCGGTAGATAAAATGAGAACACAAGAAAGTTCATACTGGAAGTAAAGCATGAGAGGGAGGGCAATATATAGAAAGGTAAGAATGGTAAAGTCTTCATTATTTGCATTAATTTAAATAACATTAGCATGTTTTAAAATATCTTAACAGAAATGTTCTTCAGCTCATTTAATGTATTGAAGAGTGATAGTGTATGGCTCATAATACACAGGAGGTCAGAACTTTAACCATTATCATAATGGATTATACTGATCTTAAAATCTATTAATTATGTGAACCATTTGACACAAACATTATTTTTAATTTCTGTCTGCAACTAATAAAGCTAGTGACAAGTCTGTGTGTGAAACTAGGAGGTACATAACTTTTTAAAGTTGTACAGAGGTATGCTTGGGTAGCCTCTCACACTAGTTTTTCTAAGACCTTTGTCAGTATAGTAGTTAAGCACCAAGCAGGGTAGAGAAAGGTGCTAGCATGCTGTTTTTTTATATTCTCGTAAAACTGTGATTTCTTATTCATATCACTGGTTATTCAAAGAACAGAGGAAAGACCTAGGACTAGATCAACAAAAGGCACTCCAACACTGAGCCTTTTTGTCCAACTTCCATTATCCAATATCCACCAGTATTTAGTAGCCTTATAGTAACCCCGTTTCGAGGGAGAATGAAATACATATAGCACCCTCTACAGTTAAGTAATTTTGTTCAACAGAGCGTTAAACAGGTAGATCAGGAGCTTTGGGACTTTGGAGATGCACATATTTAGAAGCAAAAACACTTTTAAAAGACTATATTTTTCAAAACATTCAAAAACTTTGCTAGATAGTTTTTAAATGTTTCATTTCTCTCTCTCTCTCTCTCTCTCCCTCTTCCCCTCCCTCTCCCTTTCTTTTTCATGCCCTTTCAGGAGCTGACCTGTATTCGCTTGTACATACATTTTTCACCCTTCAAGTGTTTATTTTTGAAGCAAGGTGGGACTTCTCCTACCTTTTATACTAAATATTATAGACAGCATTTAAAGATTCAACATAATCTGATCAAACTTTATGTTGATAGTTTTAATGCTTAATATCTGTCAACCACTGCATTTAATTCTGGCATTTTAGAGATGCTGGTTCATGGTTAGTCAGTATAAAACAAAATGTAGCTAAGTTACTCTGAGTCATTACTTGACTGTTCTGAATACATTAATGAATGTATCTATTAAAAGCTTTAAATTGGCACTGGTATGGTGGAAACTGCCAAGCCTATAGCTCTTGCCTATGACAGTATTATATGTTTCATATTATTGTACCACTTAGTGCTTTGTTTCCTCATGTAATAGTTTTATGTTGGGAGGGATGTTTTGTTAAAGACCTTTTTACTGTAAGGGCTCAAACGAGGATTATAGTCTCTCTGGGTGAATTGATCACATGAAGAAGGGAAGCAGGTCAATTCAGCTTCCCAATTCCAGGGAAGGTGTTTTATCCTCTACATATGGTCAATGTAAATTTTATTGAAAGCCCTGACTTAACTGCAGGCTTCTGTTGAAGCTATACAAACAGTGTCATATGTGCCCTGGAAAGAGAAGCTTCATTGTTTGTCTTCTGGTAGCACTCTGTTTTCTGCAGCCTAGAAGACAATTACTTCCTTGCAAACACAGGCAGATTAAATAAGCCACATTTTGTTCTTTTTGCCATCTGCCCCTTGCTTACTTTATTTTAAGCTGCATGACTAAGCTTTACTATCTGACATGTGAAGGTGGGCCATGCTGTTTTTCTCCTTAGCTCCTTGAGGCTTGTAATGAATCTGAAGAAGCAGAACTGATCTGCAAAGGAGTGAGTCAGAAAATCAGTAACTGTACAATAATTACTTGCTGTGCCAAATAGCAGGACTCAAATTCTAACACAACACAGCCTTCTTAAGAGAAGTTTTATTATGGTAGAAAAATGTACATTTTTTCCTTCCAGAAAACCTATGGACCTTATTCTGGTCTCAACAGAGTTACTGCCAGTCTCTAAGGCAAAAACAACTATTGTAGAGTAGAATTAGAAAAACAAAAATGGTGGAAAGGAGGGAGCTAGGAGGACTTCTAGCACATACCTCAGATCCTATGCTCATTCCCATTAACTCAACTTCCCTATCCATGAAGGATAAGAGCTCATGCTGCCTCCCAGAGCAGTCCAAAATCCAGAGAAAACAAGAAATTCTAGTTGTAGCAAAAACCAAGCTAAGCTTCCTGCTGGAGGCAGGACTTACTGATGGGAGACATTTATACCTTTTGATAGAAGGACTGGAACCTCTGACAAGGGAATGCAAGGAAAGCTCTTACAGTGAAACTAGGACTTGCCATCTTGATGGTGAACATGACATTACTTAATTAGCCTGGTTGAACTTTGGCAGAGCCAAAAAAATTTGTGATTTTAATCCTTGAAGAAAATGGCAGGTATTCAATACTGGTTATGTTTAAACACAAAGCAAGTTACATTTTGATGGAACAAGGAAACTGAAAGGAAACTGAAAGGAAACTGAAGACCTAAAAAATCACTTAATGGAGAGCAGTGTGGGGTTTTGTACATGTTTGACCAGACACTGCTTAGTGCACCTCATCCTTGCTAGTATATGTGTATGCTGGCTCTTCATATATTTAAAGCTCTTTAGAGGAGGACTGTGCTTTTGTCTTTGCTTTTCCAGCATCTACCATGATTGCTGAGGGCCTGAACTTGATTGACACTTCTAAAATACAGGTAGATCGTTCAGGTACTTCTCTAATACAGTTATCATACTGACAGGGATTTTTTTGTTTCTGGAAACCCCAGGAAAGTTTGGATACTTGCAGGGAAATATTCAGGCATGATCTCTGATATTTAGTCTGCACAGCCAGGTGAATGCAACACTGATTGAGAGCCATGCACAGCTGATTGGAGATGGCTGGCTAGCAGCTGCCTGCTGTGATAGACCAGCTTATTGAACTACACAATAGAAGGAAACTCAATCTATCTCAGGGAACTGAGATTGAGAGTTCATCTTGTAGGGAAGACAAAAGGCTGAAATGTCAAGGGCAGACTCTGTGACCACTTCAGAGAGTCAATCACTTGTGGATGGCTATGGCATTGCACCCTCCTTCCCTGGCCCAGAGAGCACAACAAGGACAGCATAATCACCACGAACAATCTCCAGGCCTGTTCTACTGGGATACTTTTGTGGGTAAAATACTTGCCCAGATCAGACCTCTAGGCATATTGTATGTAGGAGCCCTTAATGTCAGGCTCACCTGTTTTTAAACTCAGTGTATTATAGAACACATTGATCATTTTGTCACAGACAAACTGATCTCAGCTGACACTAGGAGACAGAATCCCTCAGCAAGCAGTTTCCCTTGAAGGAACGTGCCAGCTGCCTGAGCCTTTAGAATTGTGCCCGTTCCCTATAATGTACACTGCCTGCCTCAGCTGCAAAGGGAGACAGGGCTCCTTCCTCACTTTCTCTTCACTCCCCGTCGCCCTCTTTATAGAATGGAAGGTGCATACCACATGCTTCCTTGTATGTAGGTGCTATGGTTTTGACCGTGGAACATTCAGACCTTCTGTATATTGCAACCATACCATGTCTGCTAGTGTCACTCCCAAATATGCCAACAAGTTCCACATGGACTGCCTCTTGAACTGAAAGCAGTATAGCCACCTCTGCCTGGAACTGCAAATATCAATTAGCCCACCCACACACTAACTAGCTCACCTGCAGTGTCACACAGATATGGTTACACTGCTTCTGTTTCACAAGGTCACCCATACAGAGTAGCATAGCATGTTTGAGGGCATTGTGGAGGGGTGAATGTGTCTTCTTGGCCTCACTGAGAGCTTGCCTGCCATGACTTGAGATGGGAGAAATGATAAGAGTTATTCCCCGATTGAGGTGAGATACCATTGACCACCCAGATAGTAGTTTAACAAGCTGTTACATTTATTGAGTGCTGGCTACAAAGTCTTAACTGGACATGCTTATTGCTTGTTAGCTGGGAAGCAGTTTCTTCACTGCCCTGTCAAGCAGTGCTTTTTCTCTTTAACCGGGCTGCAGTTCTGTCACCTCCTTGCCAAGTCTCTTGTGGCTTCTTCCCCCAATTCCCTTTTCCAATGTTTGTCCTCCAGGCTCCCTGGAACTGTTTTCGGCTGCCCTCGTCACCTGCAACCCCTCAGGTAGGTACCCCACTGCTCACTGGTCAGCCATTGGGCTTATGTGCTCCTGTTCTGCTTGTCGTCCACTGTGTATTTCTCTCTGTCTCAAAGTGCCCCGAGGGCAATGTTCTGTCCCTCGCCTCCTGCTTTTTAAGTGCGGCAGCCGCTTATCTCCACCTGGTGTGCCAATCCTCATCAGCTGGGCTTGGTCAGCTGCCAACCTTGTCCTTTTCATGACCCTGTCCCCCTTGGCTACCTGTATCCTATAACTGTTCCCCAAGTAACAGGTTTTCTATCTTAACACCCTGTTACAGCTATTGCTGTGACACATGATAAGTGTTGTGAACAAGACATACTCCTCATGTCAAGACATACTCCTCATTGTGAACACTCCCCATGTCCTCCTCTCGCTGGACAGATACCTCAGCGGTATCACAGCCTTTCAGGGAAGCAAGGAGAATGGTACCTAAAGGCAAAGAGGACATTGGAAGTTCTAAACCTGAAATTATCAGGGTGCTTCAATAACAAAAGTCCATAAATCCTACTAAATTATTTCCATTCATTCTTTTCACTATCTTACATGTTTTATTTTTTCCTGATGATGCTATACCCAAAGTCTGATGACCCACTTAATATTCTGGCACAAGTTTCCAGGAGTTTCTGCCTTTGGAATTTGAGAGAAATTGCTTTGAATGTTTAATAGACTTGTTTAAACCAGTATTATTATTTAAAATGTCTTTTAGTGATTCACATATTACATTGTTTTCTGAGTTCAAGGTAAACACTACCAAAACCATCTCAGACATTTCAGAAGGAGTTTAGGCATTACAAGACTATCAGATAGATTTTAAAATCCTCTGTATTTTTATTACCTTTTAATACCATAGGATTTGTTTACATCTGATTTGTGCTACAGTGCTTGATCTGACAGTGTGTGGGATCCAAGAGCTCTGACTTTTAACATCTCTGCAAGCTAAGGTAGATAAGAGCAATCTGAGAAGGTTCCCTGTCACACAAGCAACTCAGAATAACAAAATCCAGGCAGAGCAAACACAGTTTCTGCCTTCGTTTGAAGTGCTGAAGAAGTGCAGGTCAGGGCTATAAACAGAGAAGGGAGGAAGGAAAAGAACATTTCTGTCATTCTTTCAAGAGTTGTTACTGCTTGGATAAACTTGACTGACTTGAAAGGTTTGGGGATTTTTTTTGCCTGGATGTATATATTCATATTATACAGGTCTAAAACTTTCATTACTCAATAGCATTTTAGCCTTTTCCTTTAGAGGGATATTAATAGAAAAATAAAAATCTTGCAGAATTGTTTCTGGTATCAGTCAAGGTTCCATCTTGAACTCCCTTCTCAAATTCACAGTATCCCATTTTACAAAACCATCATCACAAACTTAGTGATCACAACACAGATACTGAAGGACTCTGTTCAAACATAGCAAACCAAAGGCACTCTTCTTAACATTACCTCTAAGTCCCAAGGAAGTCCCCTTTATGTGTCACTTCTATAAACTCTCCAGCTCACAAAAATATTCTCACATGCAGAATAGTACTATGAGAGACCATGCCCAGAGTATGTTCCAGTGTCTAATTCAAATGATAAGTATAGCACATGCATTTCTCACTTCTTCATCTAAAAGTCTCTCAGCAATGCACTGCAAATCCATAATCATTGGTGAAGGTATTTCCCTGTAAAACAAATGATAGCTGATCACATGCAGTCATTATATTTCATTATTAACCATCATAATAAAAATTCCCTGCCAGCAATTCCCAAATCTTGAGCAGGTTTGGTCCCCAAATACAGTATACAAAGCTAATAAATGGTCCATTCAATATTTCTTACATACCCTTCTAAAATGCTCAAGAATAATGAGGCTTTCAGTCATGTGTGGAAAGTTAACAATTCCTGGTTCTTCAGAGTCAAAAGGCCTTCCCAAGAGAACTTCTTTTTGACTCTCTCCCTGACCACAACCCTGGACTACGGTATAAAGAGGAAGCATTAATAACCTAGAGCTAAACCATTAAAAGCTGTAAAGGTCAATGCTATCACCTTGAATCCACCCCGAAGCCACATGGATTCTCTGTGGGCTCATGGAGCACCAGTGGTAATGGCTTTATATTTTTGATAAGTGGGCTACCTCCCGCTTCTAAATTCCCTAAAGATACAACCCCACAAGGAATGCATTGCAGTTGTCTAATCTTGAAGAGACATGGATAAACATAACATGGCTAACACATGAAACAAAAGGTCATAATCATTTTTATAAAGCAGAGAAAGAGAAATGCACTTTTCAGCACAACTACTACCTAGGCATCCAATATCAGTTTAGTGTCTAACAAGACCCCTAAGTTGTAAACCTGATTAAAAATGATGGCATTGTACTACTGATTTAAAAAGTTGATTTAATTCTAGACAATTTCAGTCTTGTCTGGATACAGTCTCAGTTATTTATAGCCCTCACACAAGCACAGTTTCCTGGAGGAATTGGTTCATTTGTTCCATATAGAATTTGCTATATTGTGGACCTACAGATGGTATCTTTTTTACAAAAGCAGGCACCATATCTCTTAACTCTTAGTACTAGCTACCATAGAAGTGACATTTGTACATCAGCATACCCCATGAGGACAGATTACAAACCATAAGGAACATTATCTATGACAACAACACTGATTCTTTTTCCATCAAACCCTCCTACTTTGTCCTTACACACAGCTATTTCACATAGGGAGGTTCTCTATACCTGACAATGAAAAGCACTGAGATGGGCACACACATGGCCCCCTAATACACTACTATATTTATGATAGATTTTGAAGTCTGCTTTCTTCACAGCTGACCTCTCATTCCCCTGGTATAGCTGAGATTCAGCAATGACATTTGTCAGTATGTGGACACAAAGAAAAGAATCTCTAAAGTACTTCCACCAGGAATTACTCTAACTTCCACCTCTCCACCAAATTTACCCTTGAATTCCCTACCCAGCAAATTTATGTCTTGCATACCACTGTGAAACTTTGCAAAGGGCATATCATTACCAAATTATACCAGAAACTTCCAACATTCATATACCTGCATTTAAAATACATGCCGAAAATCATAGCCATTCAAATCAGCAGAGACAGGCTCAGAGTCCATTCTAATCGGCTACTGTACCAATCCCATGACAAGGACAACAGAATCCTTCCACTCATCACAGCCCCCAGTTCAACAACTCAGACACATCATTAATGACCTGCAACCCCTGCTTGGTAATGAGGATCATATCAAGCTAGCTTTGGGGGAGAGGCATGTCCTGGCTTACAGTACCCCCTTCCCCCCTAGTTTTAAACAATGAACCTCCAGCAACAGATTACCAACTCCACAAGGCCTTGCTATAGACCCAGATGCCAAATGTGCCCCCTCATCAATACTGACCATGTTACCATTGGACTGAGCAATACAAATGATAACATCTGGGGTTCATTCACTTGCCCCTCCACCAACATCATATATACCATCACTTGCTTACAGTGCCCCTCTGCTGTCTATACTGGCCAGAGAGGACAGTCACTACATAAAAAAATTAATAAATGGAGATCTGACCTCAGTTCCAGAATCAGACACAAACCCTTGGTGTTACACTTTAACCTCTCTGGACACTCCATCATTGACCTCCAAGTAGCTTTCTTAAAATAAACAAACAAAAACCCTTTAAAAAAACAACTTGAACAGGAAACTGCAGAACAAGAAATCATCTGCACATTGTGGCATGCTTGCCAAAAAGTTTAGCTCCCCACTGCATTTGGTCAGTGGTTTTCAAACTGTGGTCTGCAGACCCCTCAGGGTCCAAAGATTATGTCTGAGGGGTCCATGAAACATGACTATGATCAATCAAAAGTACGTGAATACCCTCACTTACAATTCAAAGGGGTCCGCATTTCCACTCAAATATTTTTTTTATCATTTGTAGGAATTTGCAAATGATAAAAGTTTGAAAGCCATTGCACTAGGTCATCAACAGAGTAGTCCATTGGTAATAAAGTACCCACCCTCAGGGATTTACAGCCTATCAGTTGTCCTTGATTATTTATAGCTTAATTGAATTTTACGCAGAAAGCCAAAATATACTTGGAAACATAGGGCATCTATACACATGCAGTGAGGCGCACTGTAATCAAGTCTGATGGAGTGTGATAATTACCATGCTCCAGCAGACTCCAGCATCACATGATGAGCACCTCCATTCTGAAAAATGGTGGCGGGGCATGAACTTTAGTTAAAGCACCACACTGCCATTTTTCAGCACAGGGACACTGATACACGTGATGCTTTGGGCACTTTAATTAGAGTGGCTCTTGGAGCCACTCTAATTAAAGCACTCCCCACACCTGTGAACACATATATAAATACCCATAGGAACTGCGTATATTTCCCAGTACACGAGGTACATAGCAAAACAAGTTAGGTATGTAATAACATTGTTTCCTTATTATGCTACCATAGTATGTGAAAACAGCTAACATTGCCAGAATTCTAGGAATTAGTGGCGTGAAATTGACTTGGTCAAACAGCTGTTTTCATCACAAAATGACTATCGCTGGTATTGTATCATTTGGTCATTTAGTCGTTCCAAATTGGCTGGGGTTGAAATAAGATTTTCCATTTAATTCCCTCTTGCATTCTTTTCTTTAATAAACTTTTTTTTTAACAATTCACAGAAACTAAACAAGTTATGCAAATCTGGGCTTAACAGTCCACTTCTAAATAAAACATCTTAAACTTGACATTCCTTTTCACAGATCCAGTTATCTTGAAATGTTTCTTTACATTCTACTACCCTACAAGTAATTTGTTGCCTTGAAACAAAGCTTTTATTAGCATGGTCCAAAGCTTCTTCATGTGACAAAGTGTCAGGCATCAAATTGCTGTATACATGCTTGTAGTGGCTGGGGCCGCTCACAGAAGCTGGGGACGCCAGGGCAATGCCCTGCACCCAGGGGCATAAGCACGGGGCCTTGGGAGAGATGGAAGATTCACCCAGAAAACTGCAGGAGCCAGGGCAGAAGCAGAGCACGCCGACACTGCACCGCCTCTTGAAGTCTCTCTCAATCAAGTTCAGTGGTGGCAGGCTGATGATGTCAGCCGCCAATGCTGCCATGGGAGATTTAAAATGCCAGGCAAATGCCGAGCCAGGAACAGAGGGAGGAGACTGGCTGCCAGGCTATTCGCGCCCAGGAGCAGGGCAGCCCCTGAACGCACAGATGGAGGGTTGAGCTTGGTATCGTTGAGACCCGCTGCAGCTGAAGCAGGACTGGCATCAGGAAGCCAGGAGAGGCCCAACAGATAGGTGACTCCAGGCACCTGAAAACAGGACAAAAGAGTTCATTTAAAACAATGGGATGCTCAGCACAGGTGTTAAAAACTGGACTTTCTAAATGAAAATGGGACATATGGTCACCCTAATGTTGCCTCCAAGGTGACAAAAGATCAACAGGAGTAAAAAATAAGCATTAGCAGTTGTTTTTTTTCCCTAGTAGGCATGTGTTTCTTTATTCTTCATTTCCTCCAATTTCTCCATATTAAGGATGTTCACTTAGGTAGGAATTTGCACCAAAAAAAATATTAACTTAAATTTAGACTTATTTCTCATGTGGATTTGGTCTAACTAATTTGCAAAATGAAACTTTGTCTTACTCAATAAAAACAGCTTTTGGAATTATGGGTGACTTACGGAGGTGTATTCCATTTAAGCTTCTGTGGGTAAATATGGACAGTGTAGAAGTGCTTTCACGCTGCTATTATACATACATGAGTAAAGCCGTGCTCTTATCTGGTAAAACCTCATGTACTGTTATCCACAGTCTGAATCACTTAACAAACAGCAAGCGTGACACAACCCAATAGATGTTTCATGAATGGGAACCTTGGCACATCTTTTACCACACAACAGAAAAAGGTGATTACAGGAGAATATATTGATAGGTTTTTATCTATAGATTTCATAGACATTAGAGCTGGAAGGGACCTCGGGAGATCATCGAGTCGAGCCCCACGCCCAAGGGGCAGGAAGTCAGTTGGGGTCACAGGATCCCAGCAAGATAAGCATCCAATTTACTCTTGAAGGTGTTCAATGTAGGTGCTTGAACCACCTCCGATGGCAGGCTGTTCCAGACCCTGGGGGCTCGGACAGTAAAGAAATTCTTCCTTATGTCCAGCCTGAAATGGTCTTGTAGTAATTTATGACCATTTGACCTCGTCATCCCTTGGGGCGCTCTAGTGAACAAACGTTCCCCCAGATACTGGTGAAATATCAAATGTATAAATTACAGGTGGCTTGCATTTGAGCAGAAACCTACAGCAACACAGTTAATAAACCTTACATTATGATCCCAAATGGTAAATTCCATAGACAAGGATATAAATGTACCATTTTCTTTAATAAATAAGAAACATGGTAATCTCAAAATGAAACAAACAACAAATCCAAAGGAAGTAAACCAAAATGTATGCTAGTATTAGCTGACCAGCAGATTGAGCGGAAGATAAACTAAACTAATGGCAAGTTTTGGTAATGGTAGATTAAGACACAGTGGCAAGATGTAAGTAAGGGCAAAGGAAGAATTTAGGTGCCTAAATTATGGCAAGTGACTAAGTGATCCCATGCAGTCACCACAAAACTGGTTAGACAGCTAGATTCAATCTGACCTGAAAAGATCCCCAGGCACCTAGATTTGAGCTACTCTGCACACTCAGAAATGATCTAGACCAGCCACTTAAATCCTGCATAAATCATTTTGCAATCTAAATCAGTGCTGAGAGATACCTAAATGTTACTGAAGTCCCTGATGGCAGACAAGGTTCTTTGGGTAAATCCTGTATCTTTTATTAGACCAACTCAAAAGAGTATGCCACTCATTCATGTAGAGCCTTTCCATAGCTCAGTGCAATATGACATTTCCTATATTGCCTACTTTTCCTATAAGAACCTAGTAGTAAAAAACAAGAAGATCACTGACCCTCTTCACCCTCAGGGGACCCAAACCCATATCTCAAGAGGGTGTCCTAGTCACCCTTCAAGCAGCCAAGAATGTATAAAAAAGAAGAAGAGCATGCAAGAGAGGGGGTGTGTCACAAACCCAGAAAGGCAGGGCTGGTTTGGGGGTTCCTAGGGTGTTCTGCATGTATATTTCCCTAAATTAGTTTTTACTAATGCAATGTTTAGTCTCTACTTGTAGCTAATGTTAAGCTGTATCCTGTTTTATCACGTATACATTTGCTTGAATGTATTTAATGTCAGAGCCAGCCTTAGGGATGAGTGGCATGGGCAACCACCCAGGGGACCCTGATCAGAGGTGTGTCCCCTCCTCTCCCCCAGCAGTCCCCAGCCCTCGCAGTCAGCAGTACTGCTGCAAGCAGAGGCAGGTGAATAGGGGTGCAGGGTGTAGTCCAGCAGGGAGGGGGAGCCACTTGCACTGCCCAGGCTGTCCCCCCTACCACCCTGCCTCCAGCCACTGCTCAGGAGGAGCCAGGCAGTGCGGGTGGATCCATCACCCTGCCAAACCACGCACCTTTCCCCTGCCCACCTGCCTCTGCCGGCAGCAGCACTGCTGATTTGTGGAGGGGCAGCGGGGGAAGGGAAGAGCTTGGGGAACCACAATACAAGTTCACCCAGGGCACATTGTCCCTAAGGCTGGCTCTGTTTGATGTGAATGTATTTTTATAATATGACTAAAAATAATTAATCAGTGAAATAAATGCTAGTTCAGGCCAGTTGCACTTTAGAGGAACAAGGCCTAGCTGGAAAAAAGGAAAACTCTTAGAATTTGCATTTGAAATGGCTATGCATGCAGGTCAGCTGTCAGGGGGGCATGAGCCTTCCAAACAATTGTGCTTTACTCAAAGGGGGATGGTTTTGGCAAAGCAGATTCCTAAAAAAAGTCTAAGCAAAGACTGCTATTTCTCATCCTTGAAGAGAATAAGTAAGAGACTAACTGACTCTCTTGAATAACTGATAGCTAAGGACATTGGATTAGTGGTCTGCATATCTGAAAAGATATATATATTTCTTGATATAACTGTAAAGCAGGGAAAACACCTGACAGACAGATGCATATCTTGGGGGGAGGAAGCTATCTGCATAATATACACATACTCTCTAAGAAATGAGTAGAAGAATGTAGATGAATAGATAAGGTAAGATATTTAATGGTTGCCTTGGGCAAGAGTTAATGTCTAAGGATCCTTAGGCCTTAGGTGATTTAGTCCCTGAGCTGGTGGAAGCTGGGTAGCACAAGCTGAGAAGTAACTTGCAAAAATTTTCTAACAGGGGAAACTGCTTGAGGCAGATCTCTAGACAAAGGTTGCAGTTGCATTTTAGTGGGATGTACAGGGTAAGATCATAATTTAGTTTTTATTATTCTAGTTCTCATCTCTCTCTCTCTCTCTTTCTGTTTCAACATATGGTTGCTTTTTATATGACTTTTCGTGCTTATGTAACAAATCTTTCTGTTATTTCTTATACCTCACTAATTGTGTGCGGTAAAGGCAATTCCATAGCAGATGAAAACTACAGGTTTCCTCTTCTCCGGAGTAGGGCCGGCTTAACCATTTAGCGGGCCCTAGGCAAGGGCAGGGATGGGTGGGCTGGGGGCACCTCCCTTCCAAGTGCTTTCAAGTTCCAAGCAACATCTTTCTCCTCTTGGTGCTACCATTGTGGAGGTGTATGATGGTTCTCACTCACTCACTGGAGATTTACAGTGAAAAATGTGCAATAAGTGAGGGGAGGACTCATTTGCATGTTTTATTTGCATGGCCCCATTATATGCAAAATGGGTATGCAAATGAGTCTCTGTGTTTGTTTTATATTGCTCACTGTGGCTGGCCAGTGAGTTTTATGAGAACTGAGTCAAAATTTAAAAATACAGGAAAATCTCAGTTTTTGCATGTTTGACGTTTGCAACTTCAGATATTCATGAATGCTGAACCCGCATCTTCAATACATTTAAAGGAGCTCCTCAGGAGCTACGTCCTTGCCACTGCCGGACTGCTGCAGAGCTTCTGCTACCACCGCCATGCTCCCACCATCACCAGTGCAGCCATGTGCTGCCACCAGGGGCACTGCATTCAAGAACGCAGAACATGGTTCATGAACGAAGTGCCTTATTTGCGGATTTTGCCATTCACGGGGGATACAAGAACATACCCCAGCACCCTCCCCCCAGACATCCAGGGCAGGAGAGGGGGAGGGGAGGGGAGGCAGACATGGACGTGGGCATGGGTGTGGCCATTCGCCCTGCTGCAGAGGGAAACACTGCCCCTCCTCCCCCTGCAGCTCAAGGCTCTAAGCACATGGCTAGTTTGCCTATATGTTTTCATAGATTCACAGATTCATAGATGTTTGGGTTGGAAGGGACCTGAGAGGATCATTGAGTCTGACCCCCTGCCCTGGGCAGGAAAGAGCGCTGGGGTCAGATGACCCCAGCCAGGTGCATGCCTAGTCTCCTCTGAAAGACCCCCAGGGAAGGGGAGAGCACCGCCTCCCTTGGAAACCCATTCCAGGTTCTGACAACCCTTACTATAAAGAAGTTCTTCCTGATGTCCAACGTAAATCTGCTCTCTGTCAGTTTGTGCCCGTTGTTCCTATTTACTCCAAGGGGTGCCCTGGTAAACAGAGCATCTCCTATTCCTTGCAGCCCCCTCCCCCTAATGAATTTATAGGTGAGCACAAGATCACCTCTCAGCCTTCTCTTGCAGAGGTTGAAGAGATCCAGGGCCCTCAATAGCTCCTCGTAGGTCTTTGCCTACAGTCCCCTAATCATACGAGTGGCCCTCCTCTGAACTCTCCCGAGGTTGTCCACTTCCCTCTTGAAGTGTGGTGCCCAAAACTGGTCACTGTACTCCAACTGCGGCCGGCCAAGGCTGCATAGAGGGGAAGTATCGCCTCCCTGGACTTGTTTGTCATGCTGTTGCTAATGCATGATAAAGTGCAGTTAGCTTTACTGATCGCTTCATCACATTGATGACTCATGTCCATCCTGGTATCAACAATGACTCTGAAATCCCTTTATGCTGCTGTGCTCCCTCAACCTGTAAGCATGCTAGTGATTCCTGCTCCCTAGATACAGCACCTTGCACTTGTCCTTGTTGAACTGCATCCTATTCTGTTCCACACACTTTTCCAGCCTGTCCAGATCTGCCTTAATCCATTCCCTACTCTCTAGTGTGTTAACTTTACCCCATAATTTGATATCATCTGCAAATTTGGATGAAGTGCTTTCCATGCCTTCATCCAAGTCACTGATGAAGACGTTGAACAGCACACATCCCAGGATCAAGCCTTGTGGGACTCCACTGCCCACATCTTTCCAGGTTAATACTGACCCATCCACCACCACTCTCTGGGTGCAACCCCTAAGCCAATTTGCCACCCACCTGATTGTGTAATCATCTACACACGAATGAGTCATGCCGTCTAAGGTTGGGGGGGTGACCACCTGCAGGTGGCGGTGTCAGCAGTGTGGGCATGGTGGCGGCAAGTGGGAACTGCCCACAGGTGGCCATGGTGAAGTCACTGGTGAACGCAGGCCGAGCGGGGCCGGCAGCAAGGGGGGTTGGTAAGCGGCAACCACCCACAGACACTAGCAGCAGCATCGGCAGTGACCAATCTCAGAGTGGGCACATGCCCCCCCGTGCCCATCCTCCATGTCACCCATGCATCTGTCACAGCTGCTCAGTTTATCTGTGAGAATAGGATGAGATACCATATAGAAGGCCTTCTTAAAATCCAAATAGATGACATCTACCTCGATTCCTGCATCTAAGCATTTTGTGACCTGGTCATAAAAAGAAACAAGGTTAGTCAGGCTGGATCTACCCGCTATGAATCCATATTGGTTGCCCTTCACCATTGTTTTTCCCACTGGACTCCCACAAATGTGATTCTTAATAATTTTTTCAAAGGTTTTTCTGAGGATAGAAGTGAGACTAACTGGTCTATAGTTACCTGGATCCTCCTTCTTCCCCTTCTTGAAAATAGGGACCACACTGGACCTTTTCCAGTCCTCTAGGACCTGTCCTGAGCACCAAGAGTGCTCAAATAGCTGTGCCAGTGGCTCTGCTATGACACTGGCCAATTCCTTCAGTACCCTTGGATGAAGATCATCCAAACCTGCCGACTTTAACACATCCAGCCCCTCCAAGTGTCCCTTCACTAAGATAGCATTAACAGTTGGTGGGCTGGTTTCTCTTTTGTGCCTGTCTATGATCCAATTGGGAGATTTGTCCTGATCCATGTTCAGGAATACAGAGGCAAAAAACTCATTGTCCCCCCTGTTTGTTACTGATTGCCATAGTTTGTCCCGTAGGGGTCCTATGCTACCCTGCACCTTCTTTTTACTCCTTATATACCTGAAGAAGGACTTTTTGTTGTCTTTAATTTTTGTTGCCAGCCTAAGTTCCTTTGGCTTTGACGTTTCTAACTGCCTCCCTGCAAGTGCAGACCAAGTAGGTATACTCCGCTTTAGTAGCTGCCCCCTGCTTCCACAGCCTACTTACCTTTTTTTTGCCCCTAGGCTTTCCAGGATTTCCCTATTCAGCCAAGAGGGTTTCTTGGCCCCTTTCCCCCCTTTCCTGCACAGTGGGATTGTCTCCTTCTGTGCCTGTAGGTTTGTTCCCTTTAAGAGTGACCACCTTTCCTGGAGTTCCATCTCACCAATGCTCCTGCTGTTCAATGCCTCACTAACTAATCTCCTGAGCACACGGAAGTTTGTCTTTCTGAAGTCTAGCACTTCTGCCCTACTGGTTATCTTTCCCACCCTACACTGGATAGTGAATTCAATCAAGCGATAGTCACTGTTGCCTAGGTTACTTTGTGTCAGTAGATCCCCCACCAAGTCATCCCCTGTAGCCAGGATCAAGTCCAGTAAGACATTTCCCCTAGTGGGACCATATACCTCCTGTGTTAGGTTCTTAACCTACATATACGACCTTCACCTATGCAAATGATTGTGTAACCCAGGCAGTACTCCAGGATGTACCCACTCTCCAGTTGAAGGGATCAGAGCAGGTGCACAAGCACTGTGGGAGGTGTAGGGACGCTCCTTCCCCTATAGAGCAGAGCCAGACCACCAATGGGGACTTAACCATATACCTTTTAATGAGGAAAACAGTAGTGGGAACATAACACGTATAAACCAGGGGGTATAGGGGACACTACAACACCCCAAAAGGGCAGGATTCAATAAAAGTTAGGCACTTACAATCATAGACATATTCATTCAGTTGACAAGAGACAGGTTTAACAAAATATAAAACACAAACAGTAGAACAAACAATATTGGCTGGCAAAATATAAAATGCACAAAATACAGAACATCAAATAACAAGAAATATAGGGCCTAGGAGCCTGGAGGGGGGAAAGAGGGAAAACACAATGACCCCTTCCACTGCAACAAGAATTTCTTCCTGTTGCTTCATTCACTTCAATTCAACTCAGCTGGGACTTGAATTCAGATCTCCCATATGGTAAGCAGAAACTCTACAACACAGCCACCAGTGCTGGTACTGCTCCAAGCTGCTAGGGATTTTGACCTTCCAGGAGTCTCCGCTTTACATCAGGCTTCCTGGTCTTTTGCTGGAGGAGCTGGAATTAGAGCTGGGAACCTCTCAGGTTGCTGCTCAGCTTCTTGCTGGAGCAGGGGGAGCCTCTCCTGCTGGCTGTAGCCTCTCATATGGGAAACCTGGAGCTCAGCGGGGAGCCTCTCCTACCGGCAGCACACCACACTGCTGCCTGCAGGTCCCACTCCTTCAGGTTCTTCTGGGGCAACTGCCCCTGCCTCACTGACACAGCTCTTGTAGTCCCTCATTGATCTCCTCTGTCAGCTGCGCTGCCTCTTTCATCCTCCTCCAGGTGACCCAAGGGGTTGTGGACAATCAGGGGACATGGAGGGTGAGTCTCTGGGGCCTGATTGATGAGGAAAGGGAATCCCAAGCCCTCCAATCATCTTTTACCCTTTCAAAACCCCTGGGCCAAATCATTACCAGATTGGTGAGGAAAGGGAATCCCAAGTCCTCCAATCATTTGTAACAGACTGCCAATGTGGGCTCACCAGTTTGGCTTGACATACTTACCAGGAAGAGCTGGGGTGAGCTGACCCAGCAGAGGGAGCAGAGAGACCCCTCTGGAGAGCCTTGAAGGCCCTGGGAGAAGAAGGCAGAGGCAGTCAGCCATGCCTCAAGCCCTGCAGCAGAGAGAGAGCAACAGCCAGGGCTTGGGGCAGAGAGCTGGTGCCCAAGGCCCCATCGCAGTGTGCTGGACGTGCCAGGCATCCCATAGGCTAGGGGTGGCAGTCGGCCCCCCACTCCACTGCGGAGAAGCAGCGGCCAGGAGCGCAGGTGGCATCCTTATCTGGAGCAGGGAGCTGGTCCAGTGAGTTGAGGAAACCCCTTACCTTCCCTGGGGAAGTGGGACAGCAGCAGGCAAGGCATTGGGACTCTGAGGAGGGCCCCTGGGAGCTCAAGGTGCAGGCTGGCACTCGGAGCGGGATTGGCAAGCCGCGAGGCATGTAGGGCGCCCGGCGAGTCATCTGGAGCAGGGGTTTAGAGCAATGACCCCTGGGAGCTGCCTGTGCTGCTGGCCCTCTGGCACTGACTGCCTCAGAGGGGATTCAGTCCTATCCCTTATTCTGTAGCTGATTGTCATTGGATGGAGTCCCTGAGCTTTGTGCTTGAGTCATGCTGATTGCTGCAGGATCCTACTTTGTTGCTTGTCTTTTTGGTTGCCACAGGGGGTTGGGGTTTGATACAATTTGATTGCTGCAGACCAGAAGAGGTTAACCTGTTGCAATCTGTAGCTTACTGGGAAGCCTTTTGGAGCTGCTGGGAGTGAGCACCTTGCTTCTTTGTGGTAGCATCTTAGCAGTAGCTGAAAGCTGCCAGTTTCCCTACCTGTGGTTTTTGAGTCAAGGACTGACTAATGCATTCTGGTTTGTTTTTTTTTATTTTGGTTATGCCAGTTAAGTTCACTTGTAAATAACCTTTCCTATTATTCTTGTTTTGTAAATAAAGTGTAAGTAGTTAAATCAGTTAAGTGTTAGACCTTCTTGGGGCCAAGGGCTGCTCTGTGGGGATCAGGGGCCGGCTGAAAAGTAAACTGGTGCTGGCCGGAAGCCCTGCCCCACTTTCACCACACCATCCTTGATATTGGGCAGGGGTGGCAACTATTGGGCTGCTACCTAGGTTACACATCTTTTACCCTTTCAAAACCCCTGGGCCACATCACCGCCAGCCACCCCATCACAATTGGATCTAGATGACTACTCCTCCCAGTATATGTCAGGGTTGTTATGGGTGACCTAAACTACTATGTCCCTTGACCATACAGCCTATGAGAGTTGTCTGGAGAATTGCAGGTCCAATTCATCCTCCTAATGAGGACATTAATCTGGTCCTTTTTTAGAGGATAGGATCCACAAAATTTTATATAGATTGGATAGGGTATGAATCTTGAACTGGCAAAATCTCCTCTTCTAGAGCTGGTAAAGCCTGAATTAAGACAGGTTGAGCTGAGGTTTCCTAGACTAAGAAATTGGCTTGGGATAAATATCAGTTTGTTCTCTGTGATTGTACAGCACAATGGTGAAAAGAGGTTTGGGGCTAAAGGGCACCCCACTGGAAACACCCAGAACCTGGTTTTGTTGCAATGTCTCTGTATTCCCATGATGAGCTTACTCCCCTGTGAAGGGGGAGTCCTGAGTTATGGCCACTTCTGCTAGGATTTCTGGTTTTTAATTCATAACTGTCTAAACGATAAGGCATAAACAGTCATAGCAAAGAAGCAGCTCTATCTCAGGAATCTCCACCCATCTGAGGAAATGCCAACCTCACTGAGCTGTAAGGTCCTACTTTTTATTTGCTTTCCCCCCCTGGCCCCATATATCTTTCACTCCTAGTGGCCTGATAGCTCAGTTTCATGGGAAGGGGCCCTCGGCCTATCCCATAGCCTGGTGTTTAGGGCTCAGTTCTGGGAAATGGGAGATGTGGGCTTCCGTTCTGTCAGGATGAAGCAATCTCCTAAGTCTCTTAATTTCCTGTGCAAGTGCTCTTACCAGTAAGCTAATGAGCAGAGGGCTGCCAGCACCATTGGTTATGTTCAAGGGCTGTTATTTTCAATGCTGCTATCAATTAGACATCTAGTAGGTGCTTCCTCTGAATTCCAACAAGATTGAAGTGTCTCCAACAGACCTGAGTCAGACACCTAATTTCTAAAGGGGAGTGTAAATTCAAGCATGCTCCTGTGTCTCTGTTTCCTGTTGGCCAAATGTAGCCTGCTGAGTGATTAGGTGTTCTGGATTACCCTTGGTGTCACTGTCTAGCAAGCCTAGGCATCTAACTTTGTTGATTAGGATAACCTTTCTCATGCAACGTGGCTAAATGTTACATACTGCAGTTTCTAAAACATAGGTGCCTACCAGGCTGTTTAAATTATAAAATCCTTTAAAACAATGGCCCAGATCCAAATCAAAGATTTCATCATCTGAGCAAAAGACAAACAAAAGAAAAATGTAGATAATTGTTCAAGTAATACTTCTGAAGCTGTTGTTTTGAAGAGAGATATGAAGTAGAAAAGTGAAACTGTTTTCCTGATAGGAGCAGGGGGACTGGAGTCACTGCTGGAGACACTGAAGGATCAGTCAGTAAGTTAGGAGGTGAAACAGGAGAATGCCAAGATGCTCTCAATGGAAGAAAAAAGAGAAAAAGAAAAATACAGGGAGGTACTGCTTTGATTTAGCTAGAAGTTCATTAGTGAAAGCACCTGACTGGTCTTGTTCAAGGTGGAAGGAAGGCAGCAAAGGCCAGATTGAACCATGACATAGTTCAGGACTGGCAGCACTTTTGATACTGCTCAGCTGCTCTGAGTGCACTGCTATCCTGGGTGTCAGCCTCCAGCTGTTTGGACTCATACATTCCTCTTCACTCAGACCAGGCTCTGGGGTTCAGCATGTCGTGTGCCAATGGTGATAACTCCGCATCTACACATCTTATATTTCATAGCTGCAACTGCTATGTGAATAGACAGCCAGTATAGCCCTTTCAAAATGAAGTATTGTTTAAACTCAACAGTAAAACCATGGCATGAGAGAAAATGATTACTAAGAACTAAATGAACTACCTCCATAACTGACTTACCTACAGCATAAGTGGGACTGTCCTACCCTAGAAATCCCTACTTCTTGGATTGAAGATCATCCTTTTCAAAACAATCCCTCTACCTCTTCCCACACTCCACTCTCCCAGCTTCAGAGCCAAGTTTCTTATTCCCCCAAAGTTCTTTGTTCCAGTTTCACACTTGACATCCCTTGCTTATACATGCCTCCAGTTCAGATTGTTGAGCTCATCGTGGTCAGAGATAAAACTTAAAAGTGAATGCCACCTACATTATCCTTTAAATACTGACGATGAATGACGTAGCTGAAGGCATTATTTCCTTTACTACTCTACTGTTGGAATGAACAGCTTTCCATCACATATCACACAACAGAAATCTAACAAAAAGATAAAATTTATCATATTCACAAAAGCATTGTAGGCCTCTTCATATCCTTCACAGAGAGACTTGCAGAAAGAGTTGGAAGCAGTCTCAATAAAAAAGGACGTCCCTGGACCAGGGCAATAGCAGGGAGGATGTAAAAAAGACAATAGATAGCCATTTATTCTACATGTTCACAGAAGGAGTATGCTACCAGACCAGAGTGAATGGATGACCTTCCCTTTACATCAATTTACACCTCTGCACAGCAGAGGATGGCAGCAACATGTCCTAAATCTTGACATAGGCAGCAGAAATATATCAGGGTAGGCCTTACATTAATGAAAGCGTAACACTGCACTACTGTTCTCCCTTCTTATTACTGCTCTTGGATTTTTTGCTATATTTAAAATCTTGCCATTTCAGAATACTGTATGAATAAATATGAATGTCAAGACCTGTGTGAGTCTCTTGTGCACAAAAGTTAGTATAGTACATCACGTACTCAGAGATTCTGATTAAATCTTCCTGAGACACATAATCCTATGCACCTTATTCTGTAAACACAGGCAGCAGTTGTACTCAGTTTGTCTCCTATATGCATCACCACCTCCCCTCAACCACCTCCTTCCACTTAGCTAGCAACTGAGAGTCTGGCTGTACGTGTGGACAGGCTGCTTTGATGCCATATGGAAGGCAAGGAAGAAAAACTTCAGAGAAGGTAAAAACTGTACATGGCCCTGTTGACTACAGAACGATAGTTATTACTACTTGATAATGAATGTAGAAATGTTGAGGCAGCATGAAAGACAAAATATAGGTAGCCCATGTCTCTAGGGTGAAAAGTCTTAGTTTTATGGCAACAGTTCTGGAAGGTGACTAACTTTGAAGGTTAGTCACTATGAATAATTTTAAGATTCAGTAAGAAGGCTAACAGATGAATTAAGGCCATCATTGGAAGATGAGTGTTTGAAAAACTAATGGGGAAAATTTGGCCCTGTTATCTCTTGCAATGGCTGATCAACCTTAAGTTGCCTGGCGAAGATTACTGCCATAAATGTAGTTCAAGTAATGTAGAATAGGGCTGTGTGAAGCTTCAGTCCCTCATTCAATTCAGTGGAGATTCAGCCTGATTAAAGGGTCTCCAAATTCAGCAATAAGACACAGCTTTAAATATTTTTTTCTACATACCTCAAGGAACTAGGGGGCTTGTGAATGCTGCAATGCTGGGACAGATGGAGGGTCCCACAGGAGTGCAGGTGGGCTCCCCAGCGTGTTAGGCAACAGACTTGAAAGTGGACCAGCACTTCTGGTCCACTTCCAGGTCCCAGGGAGTATACTGAGATGCCAACCCCCCCCACACCCGCCTGTCTCAGCGACTGGTGCCTGCTGGGTCTGAGGGGGCACCTGGGGTCCCCCCATGGCTGATAGCTGAGCCAGGCAGGCATTGGGGGGGGGGGCCTGTCATGCTCCCCAACAGACCCAGAAAAAACATTTAAATCTATGTCTATGACCAGCATCAAATCTTCAGGTTCAGATTTGGCCAAATCAAATCAGGAACAGTGATCCAAATCAATGAATTGAATCACTGTTCCTGATTTGGGCCAAATCTGAATCCGAATTGAATACGGCCTATTTCACACGCCCCTAATGTAGAATACCCCAACTGCTGCTACCAAATGTTTAGATGCAGGAGTTGAGGTGGATGTTATCTATCTGGACTTCAAGAAGGCCTTTGTCATGGTATCCCATACCATCCTTATAAACAAGCTGAGGAGATTTGCCTTGGATGACTATACGGTAGACTGGGTGGCAAACTGGCTCAAGGGTCACACTCGGAGAATGGTGGTGGATGGGTCAGTGTCAACCTGGAAAGAGTATGCAGTCGAGTCCTCAGGGCTCAGTTCTGGGGCTGGTGCTGTTCAACATCTTCATCAGTGTTCTGGATGAGGGGGTGGGAAGCACCCTGTCCAAATTCATGGATGACACAAAAATATGGGATGAAGTTAACACCCTGGAGAGGAGGAATCAGATCCAGGCTGGCCTAGACAAGTTGGAGAACTGAGCAAAGAGCAACAGGATGCAATTCAATAAGGACAAGTGGAAGGTGCTGTATCTGGAGAAAAAGAACTGCCACCATACCTACAGGCTGGGGGGGTAACCTTGTCAACAACACTGAGGCAGAAAGAGATCTTGGAGTCACTGTTGACTCCAGGATGAACATGAGTTGTCAATGTGATGAAGTAGTCAGTAGAGCCAATTGCACCCTGTCATGCATCTGTCGATGCTTCACAAACAGGTCCAGGGAGGTGATTCTCCCTCTCTACACTGCACTGGTCAGGCCACAGCTGGAGTACTGTGTCCAGCTCCGGACGCCGCAGTTCAAGTGGGATGCGGACAACCTGGAGAGGGTCCAAAGAAGAGCCACACGTCTAATTGGAGGCCTACAGGGAAGGCCGTATGAGGAAAGGCTAAGGGACCTTAATCTCATCAGCATCTCCAGAAGAAGGTTGAGAGGGACCTTGTGGTGGCATACAAATTCATAAAGGGAGAGCAACAAGTAGCACAAGTAGTCTACATCTAAACTGGACTGACCTCATGAATTACCTCAAGAAACTTAATCTATAAACTGGCACCCCCTGGAACAACAAGGTACAATGGCCATAAGCTACTGGAGAGAAGGTTTAGACTGGACTTTAGAAAAAAGGTCTTCATGGGCAGAGTTGCCAGGATCTGGAAAGGGCTTCCAAGGGAGGTGGTGCTCGCCCCTTCCTTGGGGGTCTTCAAGAGGAGGCTGGACAAGCACCTGGCTGGGATCATATGATCCCAGGTTTGATGACCCTTTTCTTGCCTGCCAGAGGCAGGGGGTCAGCCTAGATGGCCCACTGAGGTCCCTTCCGACCCTAGAATCTATGAATCTATGCTTCAGGAATCATCGCAGAGGTGGTGGATCATAAAGGAACAGTGTATTGGTCTTTGGAGCAGTGCAAACCACAGAAAGATCAGAGCATCTCATTCTGACTGAGGAATGCAGAATATCTGTAGAGAAAACTGTAGGCAAACCCAGGCTATTTCATGAACAACTTCAACCTCATATTTGGAAGTAGCTAAGGCCTAGTTCAGTGAAATACTAAGCATGTACCTTACTTTAAATATTCATAGCCCCCTTCATTGCAATGGAACAATTTGTGCATTTAAAGTTAAGCATATACCTCACGGGATATATGCCTAATATCTCATGAGGTTTATATCCCACGGGATATTAATAATTAATGGCATTATTAATCCCAAGGGTCTTAACAATTAAGGTAAGTGTCCTGGGCCTACTGTCCGGTAGTGACAACCAGTGCTACATTATGAATTGGAGCATCTGCCTGCAGATGTTTGTCGGGGATGAATTACAGCTTTTAAATAGGAATAATAATAATTACAAAAAGTACAGATATGTCCATTATGCAACACTGAATCCTACCACCCTTAATCTGTAAGAAATGGAAGAACCAACTCCAAACTTTACAGCTAAGGCAGATCACCTGTAATCATTAACTAATAGCTGATTCTGTGTGCTTGTTCCACACTACTTCTGCCAGGGTTGTCTGACCTGCTCCACCACAATATACATCTCAACTAGTATGCAGTGAGAATAACAAAAGTCAAAAGACATTATTTTTATTAGTTAGTAGTAATGACCTTTTATTTTTGATTATTTGTGCATTAACAGCATGGAATGGAGATGTAAGGAAGTTATTATTTGCTAATTTGCAGCTTTTAAAATACACAGCACACTATCTATTATGTATCATGCATTGCAATTACAACAACAGTTTAATTAATCACCAGCACCCTGTTTTGTACCAGTCTGCTGCTGAATTCTGGGTAATGGTGTTGTTTACCATTTAGCAAGTAGCAACATTTCACTCTGTTTCACTACATTAAACTGCTCAAATAAAGCAAACGGATATTGAAAAGAGTTGGCCATCTGCCTTTATTTTCTTTTACTTTTGTTAAGGAAAGGGGGGAAAAAATCACCACCTCCTCTGAAAGGAGAAAGAACACAGCCATGAAACTGATAGTGACAAAAAACACCCTTTTTATCAGGTCAAAATCTCATCTAAATGCAGTTCTGATGAATGGTAAAAAGCTTGCTTTGTGGATTTGGAGTGGGTTTCAAGACCAGCAATGAAGTCTAATGATTATTTAATGGTGCCGCACTTGAAGCCGGATTATGTGAGACTCTCTCCCCCGTTAAGAGTTTGATGAATAGGTTTTGTGACAGCCATTTAGGAATAAACAAGAATTCATCAGTCTGCATAAGAAGAAGCCAGTTTATAGATTAAGTTTCTTGAGGTAATTCATGAGGTCAGTCCCATTTAGATGTAGACTATTAGGGCTCAGCTTTTGAGAGTGGCCATACAAGGGAGTTACTCCAAATGGACCCCTCTAACACAAAGCCCCCTTTCAGAAAGAAGCCTGAAATTTTTATGACCCTGCTGCTAGGAAGCACATCAACTTGTCACTGTGACGATCTGCTGGGGCAGGACCTCATCACTCTATTAAAGAGCTCTGTGACCCTATTGATTTGAAGTATTTAAAGCAGGGGTGAAGTTCAAAGCAATTTCTTTTCTATACTATTACTCAGCCTCTCTGTGTCTTGGTTCTAAAACATCTGCTGTCAGTTCCTCTCTGGTGTCTGCCTCTGGAATCTGTCACTGGAAAACAGAGTAGTTTTATTTAGGATAAATTGGATTCCTTTTCAGTTTTCAGCATTTCGTATTGTGATCAATAGTTCATGTGCCAAGAGACTTAACTGCAAGTGTATCCTTTTATGTCTCTTTAGAGCCCAACTCAACTAGAATTTACTCCTGAGGCTCTCTAAATCAAATCTATCCATACTACTAGGTAAGCAGGCACCAGTTTTTTCTAATTGGCCAATCAATAAAAATAACAGTTTTTTATTTCCAAGAAAATAAACAAGACAACAAACAAGCAAAAGTAAGAAAAACATCAAAAATTGTGGTTCTGGAACCAAAACAATAACTGTATCTTTTATGCTGATTTATTTGGAGAAAGAAAAATGTAACACTGAGCAAACAAATTTGGTTGTTTTAAAATGTCAGTAAGTAAACCTTGTAGCTAGTTTTGAAAGGCGTTTTCTTTAATACAGTTTCTCCCCCCCTACTTTTCTACAAAAGCTGCAAGCACCAGCACACCTTCTGAGTGGTTAATAATGCATTAGGCTTGGTGTATGCATTACAGATGTGTTTTGTGGCACAGTTACCATAGGCTGTACAGAGTATGAGATGAATATTCAGGTTTGATGATATCAGACAAAATATTTAAGATAAAAATGAGAAATGAGATGGAGATGTTACTGAAACTGTTTAACAATATTTAAGATTATGCATAGCAGCAAAAAGAAATCAGGGTTTTTTTTATATAGAAGATAACTGTATACAGTGGTATATGGAGCAAACTTACCCCTTATTTTCACCTAGGGAGCTCACTCTTGTGAAAGATGTTAACATCTCTCTTGAGCTACTCTGTCAAATCACAATTTTTTTGACCTACCTGTTCTACTAAGACGCATGCTTCTTTTTTTTGATTACACAGTTTAACTAATTGCCTAATAAACTCAAAAGAGATACCCTACTTGGTATAAATTATTGGAGTTTTGCCTATTTATATCATGTAAGAATATGCCCTGATAATGTACATTAAGGTCACTTAGTAATACTTTAATTTTATACATAGATAAATTTAAAAATATATATGTTTCTAGAATCATGAATACACTTGTTGAGATAGCAACTGCACAGTTTTTTCAATGGTATCTTGAAGCACCTAGATATGCTGCAGACAGATGTACCTATTGCTTGTCTATCATAATGTGTGTCCTTTGCAGCTTTGTATTTTCTTTAGTCAGCAAGGAAATCATGTTACTGCAGGCTGAGGTCAACAGTAAATATACCAGCAGAGTCCCTGCCTGAGAATTTTCAATATAGAAGGCACAAAAGATTAGGGAAGGAGATAATAGTTTGTATTCTGCTCCTCTGAGGAAATAAGTGATAAACAAAATTCTACACCATTTCTTCTCTCTTTCATTTGAAAAAATGGAGCCAGTAGAAGTCACTGGAAACAGAACACCATTACAAGCTGATATCATCTTGAGTTCATGCCGCTGAATATGTTGGCATTTACAGCACATTCTCCCAGGGCGCTTTTCAAAATGAAACTGAAACTTGATGGACCAACTGTACTCCATTAAAAAAATTATTAAAAAGACCCTTTCTCCCTTAGCCAAGAGAAATGGATAGTTTCAAAAAAGAGTTTCTTTGCCATATAAATATAAATATTGAAGGTCATTCCAAAGGCAACAAATTAGAACAATTTTTCTCTGTTTTTTCTTATTTAGATTATGAATGATAGAAGAATTTATAGAGCGTGCAAATGTATAACTGTGTTAATAGGCTCCCCTGTTTATATCCTAAAACATATGTTATACCCAGAACCACAAGGAAATGGTGTATTTTTCAGAGATGGAAGGGAAGGCAATTAAAAATTAGACCTAATTACTGTGAAAACCCTTAGAGGAAACATGCAGAAATTATGGAATAAATGTAAAGAAAATCTAGGGAAATATTTCTATAAAATATTCATTCTTGCATTCTGTATTTATGCATTAATAACTCAAAGAGCAGATTCATATCTCAGGTCCTTATTCTGCCCAACATCACTAAATAAAAGAAATACAAGTTTTATTGCATATATGCAATGCACACACCCAGAGTGAATGTTTTGAGATAACATTTCTGCCTCAAGGGCTTGCATGGTACCCTTCACCATAAAAGCTCAGTACAAGATAGGGCAAATTACTGGTGGGTACAGTAACCATCTTGTGTCCCATTTAGGATGTGGTTCAGTTCACACTAAGAGAAGAAATAGTAGTACAGAAGGTATAGAGAGAAGAGGGGGTGCATCTCTCTTAAATGGCGTGTGTGTGTTCCAGCCAATCATCTTGGGAAATGTTTCTGTTTCTCCTACCATCTCAGGGATCTGAGGCTGCAAGAAGGCAATTTACTTGGACTAATTAAAAATGCTTTCCACTAAAAAAAGTCTGATGGAACATTTTTCCATTCAATCTTTTGTGTGTTTGTGTAAAAAGTGTCAGCTTCTAATGGAAGATTTTGATATTTAGACAAAAATAAAGTACAACAGAAAAATTGTTAGTTTTTGGCTGAAGACCAAATTATTTTAGACCCAAACTGAAATATGTTATTGGCTATCCTACTCATTTGCCTCCTGGGAGCTGTAATTTAGGTGACTTAGACCCCCATTCTTTTCTATGACCCTCATCTCTCCAGCTGGACTTCAGATCCACCGTGTACTGGCTGTGCCACAAGGAGAGAAACCATGGGAGGTGCAGCATTACCAGGGAACCTGGCCTGTAGAAGAGGCCTTTAAATCATTTTATATCTTAAATATTGATCTCTTGAATCTGTGTGTTGCCACATATATCATTGCCTTTAATCATTCTTCCCCTACAGGTGGGTTATCATTTTTCCAATGCCTAAGCATTATATGCTTTGCCACCAACAGAGATAATATCTCCCCATTCTAGACTGTTTAGTGTGCTTCCTTTCCCTTTCTGAAGTATCATTAATCATGTTGTCATTGCTTAAATAAATAATAATAATAATCAACAACATTTACTATTAAAATAATAAAAAACAAACAGATTGATTATTAACAAATACTGAAAGGAACTGTGTGTTGCTGAAACTGTTTCCCCATTTTTGTTTGTGTAACAGTATCAGCTAGAAGTAACTATCAAACTCAGTGCTATAGTGTGATAGGAGCTGCACACAGGGAGGAAAGAGAAACTGTTCCTCCCCTGGTCTAAACAAGTCAGAGATGCAAACAGTAGCTGAGGACACTAAAGTGAACTGACTTTCACAAAGTAATATGGCATGTCTTCTGGCTCCTATTATAGTTCCCTGTTTGATGTACTATGCTCTGTCCACATATTTTATCTATCTTTTGGGGATCTCTCTCTTTGTCTTACTGGATTCTAATGCATATCTATAATAAAGTCTTCCCGGTGAGCCTTGGACAGCTACAGAGAAAAAAGCCCTGCCCACTTGTTCCCCCTTTTGCACGTGTCCAAGACAAGCAATTTGGTACCACAGCTGAGTTAAAATGGTGTTGAGTGGCCACCCCCAAAGCTGCTCTCAGACTTGCTGCTCTCAGTGTAGTGCTGGGGTATGCACTCAGGGTCATTCGCATCTATCTGCTCTATGTATTTGGTCAGCACTGGTCCCCAGCTCAGCAGAAAGCTGGTACAGACATGCCTTCTGTTTCCATATTCCTCTTCATCACTAGAATTGAACTATTTCATGATGAGACATGCTTCTTTTGTGTCCAGCAAGTTGTTTTTTGTTTCATAGATTTCATAGACATTAGGGGCTGGAAGGGACCTCATGAGATCATCGAGTCCAGCCCCACCCACCATAGGCAGGGAGTCATCTGGGATCTGGATGTTTATGGCCTTTAGAGCTTGTAATCCCTCGGAGAGATCTGATGAGCAGCTGTTCTCCCAGGTCCTGATGTACCTCCCTTATGCAATTGTAGGCTGCTACCAAGTCCCCCCTGAGCCTTCTCTTTTCTAGACTGAAGAGTCCCAAATCCCTCAGCCTCTCCTTGTACGGCCTGCCCTCTAGACATTATTGTTATTTAGAATGGGATGATTTGAATTGTTGACATAAAGCACTTGGATGTCTTGCAATTGTCAGATTGTAAATAGGTTGAATAGAAAATAACTGAGAACTTCCTCTTTTCTTCCTACAGGGATTGAGACTACAAAAGCCCAGACAACGCGAAAGAGGAAGCAGAGAGGAACTGGGCAGCATATCAGGGTAAGAAAAAGACTCATTTCTCAGATGCTCATAAATCTTTCCATTGCCTATTCAAATTTCTACACTGCCACACATTTCCCTTCTTTCCTTCCATCCTGTTTTCCTCCTTGCTTTGTTAGGGAAAGAGTGTGGTATGGGCAGAGACAGGGTGGCTGTGAGCAATTCTCTTTAAGAGAGTTTGGACAACTTGTCCAGCTGTAACCAACAGATGCTAAATAGTTCTGCTCAGTTGCAAATTGGCAGGTAAAGGTGTACACTGCACACACGAGACAAATTTACCACATAATGCACAGCCCCGATATGTAGTAAATCATTCAAATCTAGGGGAAAGTCGTCCCCTGATAAAAGTGTAGTAACCAGAGGTGGAGGAGCTGGGGGACAAAGCAAGCCCTTACCTCCTTGCTGATACATCACTGCAAGCTCCCCAAGCACAGGCTGCTGCAGGAGGGAGGAGGGGACAGTCTCCCTCAGGGCTGCCATTTTGGTGCCCCCTCTGAATCAGCACTCAAGTCCCTGCTCAGCCTGCCTACCCCCAAGTTATTCTGTTGGTAATAACTTTATGTCATAGTACAGTGACCTTACTACTACACAGTGGACACATCTACATGTGCCATTAAAGTGCAGCAATAAACCCTGGAGTTTATTGCTCCTAAGATGTACCTGGGTGCACTGTTTACACATGCACCTGGGACCACAGCATGTTGAGCTGGGTCGGAGTAGCCTTGGTTAGCAGGAGGTCCAGGGGATCAACCTGCCAGCCTGGGATATTCTGACCATGCTCAATGTGCTGCAGAGGGGCTGGCTAGGACACACAAGTGCACTGTGTACTGCAACTTGTGCTGAAGCAACCAGTCAGGTCAGCATCTACACGTGTCCTGCCGAACATGAAAACATTCTGCAGCAGGGTAGTTTTGTACTTATAAGTACTACCTGCTGCAGAGTTTATTAGATTTCTGCACTCTAATAGAGGGCACATGTGTAGACACCTGAGACATTTACAGCAGAGCTAATTAGCCAGTTCCTCAGCAAATGTCTTGTGTAGACACACCGAGTAGTACTACTACATAGTAAAGTTACCATGAAGAATATATAAGAGGATTTTTTATGTGTGTGATATCACCTATTGGGCCAACTGTGATAAAAGATCCTTGCCTCTTTTACACTTTCTGGACCACTATGGCTACAACAATAACTCCACCTTTCTACATGCACAACGTGTCATGTTTTTGCTCCCCACTAACTTTCATCCCGGAGTAGCTGTTTACTCAATACGAACTGGCTTCCCCACTACCTATTAGCCAGGTAAATACTACAGGCAGCAAATTTAGGTTATGACCACTCCTTACTCTGCAATAAACCCAGGGCAAATTACTGTGTAATAATACCATGTATCTGTACTCTGAGCTACACAGGCTATGGCAGAAACTGAATATATTAATATCTGTCCTTCAGCCACCAATACAGGGATGCAGAGGGAAAAGAGCATGTATATTCTTTTAAAAGTGTGCATGTTCCACCCAGTTAGGTCTGAAAGTATTTCCCCAACAATCCTTTGTATCTCAGGCTACTGTGTACACACTACCTCCTGGAGTCACTGTAGCTGCCCTAGGTGCAGAAAGGCAAAGCATATTGGTTTGTTCACAATGCTGCATATCATAGCGTCATAAAGAAGTAGGGCTTTAATGAACCTCCAAGGTGATCTAGTCCAACCCCCTGCCTAAGGCAGGATCATCCCTATCCAAACCATCCAATACAATCATAATTTAAACTCTGCATAAGACTACCCTTAATCCTGACACAACATAGACCTAAAAGCCTAAGCTGCTGCAGGTAAAGCAGGGGAACCACAGCATCCAATCTCCTGCTTGTATAAAATGCTGTCAATATATGCTCAGGAGGTCCCCAGTAGAAAGAGGGCTATGCCCCCAGCAACAAAGGAAAGCAGAAACCCCCACAGTTCATACCAATCTGACCATGGGGTAAAATTCCTTCCTGACCCCAAATATGGTGATCTGACCCTCAGCAGAGGGGCAAGGACCTCAAGTCAGGAATCTCTGGTTTTGCTCCCAGCAGGAGAATTGGAACACCCTAGTTGGCATCCCCAGCCTTAGCGGTAGCCAACACCCAATACCTCTGGGAAGGCTTAAAATTACCCTGACATATAGCAGAAAAAGGGAGGGGTAAAAGGAGGGCAGTAGGAGCAACCAGCAATGTCCAAAAGCATGGGAAATACCCATGGTAGAAAATAAGCACAGCTATGTCTAAGATCATCACCAACCAGTGGCTATACAACCTCTTCTTGAAAATCTTCAGTCAGGGAAAGTTCACAACTTCCCTAGGCAGTCTATTCCACTACTTCACTATTCTCACAGAGAAGGTCTTCCAGATATCCAAGCTATATTTACTTTTCTTCAGCTTCAAGCCATTGGTCCATGTCGTCCTCTCTGCAGCAAGAGTGGAAAGGTGCTTTCCCTCTTCTTTATGGTAGCCTTTTAAGTATTTGAATATTGCTATCATGTGCACTCTTAAGCACCTTGTCCACAAGCTGAACATGCCTAGCTCCTTCAGCCTCTCCTCATATGACTTATCTTCCAAGGCCCTGATCATCTTTGTTGCCTGCCTCTGGACCCTCTCTAACTTCTCCATATCCTTTTTTAAAATGCGGAGCCCAGGACTCCACACACTACTCCATATGGCACTGACCTAACCAGTACCAAGTAGAGGGCCACTTCCCAAAACTGCATTCACTTTATGTGTGGCATTTGCCTTTTGTGTGGCTGTGTCACACTGCATATTCATACTGAATCTGTGGTCTACCAAGACTCACAAACTCTTATTCATAAAGCTGCCAATCCAGTCAGGTGTCATCCATTTTGGATTTGTGTTTTTAATTATTCATCCCAAGGTACAGCACCTTGCATTTGTCCGCACTGAACTGCATTCGGTTAGCTCTAGCCCAACTTTCCAATCTGTCAATACCCTTCTAAATTGCACTCGCATCCTCCACTATGTTCACAGTCCTTCCCAGTTTCATGTCATCTGCAAACCTGATTAGGAAGCTTTCTTTGCCAGCATCCAAATTATAAGCACATTGACCAGCACTGGACCCAGGACAGACCCCTGTAGGTCCCCACACAAAACCTCCTGTCATTTTGACATGAACCCATTAATAATTACCCTTTGCTTACAGCTGCTGAGCAAGTTATATATCCACCTTGTAGTACTTTCATCCACCTCACATTTTTCCAGTTTGTTTATGAGAAGGTTATGAGAAGGATGAAGAAAGCACTGTGAAATGTGGGGCCCCTGCAAGATCCTCTGGGCAATCCGGTGGTTGCACCAGAGGAGAAAGCAGACCTCTTTAACCAATTCTTCACCTCTGTCCCGGCAGGGACCGGGACTTCCCCACTGTGATGCAAGACAGACTCGAGGGGAACACCTCCAGACCTCAGGTTGGGGAGGACAGGGTTAGAGAGCTTCTGGAGGGGCTGGACGTGTTCAAATCAGCGGGTCCAGATGCTCTCCACCCCAGGGTGTTGAGGGAGCTAGCAGGGGTTATTGCAGGGCCCTTGGCACGGCTTTACAAGCGCTCGTGGTGCTCGGGCCAGGTGCC
Source organism: Crocodylus siamensis (assembly GCF_052110815.1). NCBI lineage: Eukaryota > Metazoa > Chordata > Crocodylia > Crocodylidae > Crocodylus > Crocodylus siamensis. The sequence goes on from NC_143397.1 coordinate 216,964,292, forward strand.
GGATGATTGGAAGGTAGCCAACGTGGTCCCCATCTTTAAAAAAGGGAGGAGGGAGGACCCGGGCAACTATAGGCCCGTCAGTCTTACCTCAATCCCAGGGAAACTTTTTGAGAAGATCATCATGGAGCACATCTGCGATGGGCCAGCTTCAGGGATGATGCTCAAGGGCAACCAGCACAGTTTCATTAGGGGCAGGTCATGTCAGACCAACCTGATTGCCTTTTATGATCAGGTCACAAAAGCCTTGGATGCAGGTGTTGCCATGGATGTAGTCTTTCTGGACTTCAGCAAGGCCTTTGACACCATCTCCCACCCCATCCTCATTAAAAAATTGGGCGACTGTGGCATTGATGTCTACACAGTCAGATGGATTGCAGATTGGCTGAAGGGTCGCACTCAGAGGGTGGTGGTGGATGGGTCATATTTGACCTGGGGAGAAGTGGGCAGCGGAGTCCCCCAGGGCTCGGTCCTTGTGTCCGCACTGTTCAATCTCTTTATCAGCGATTTGGACAACAGGGTGAAAAGCACCCTGTTTAAATTAGCTGATGATACCAAAATTTGGGGTGAGGTGAGCACGCTAGTAGGGAGGGAAAGACTGAAGCAAGACTTGGATAGGTTACAGGGGTGGGCTAGCAAAAACAGGATGCGCTTCAACACTGACAAGTGCAGGGTGCTGCACTTGGGCAGTAGTAATCAACAGCACACTTATAAGATGGGAAACTCTCTTCTTGAGAGCACAGAGACAGAAAGGGATCTTGGAGTCATTATTGACTCCAAGATGAACATGGGCCGACAACGTGAGGTCATGGTTGGAAGGGCTAACAGCACCTTGTCGTGCATCAACAGGTGCATCTCTAGCAGGGCCAAGGAGGTGATCTTTCCCCTCTATGCAACTCTGGTCAGGCCACAGCTGGAGTACTGTGTCCAGTTCTGTGTGCCCCACTTCAGGAGGGATGTGGACAACATTGAGAGGGTCCAGAGGAAGGCCACCCGCATGATCCGGGGACAACAGGGCAGACCCTACAATGAGAGACTGCAGGACCTGAACCTGTTCAGCCTTCACAAGAGAAGGTTGAGGGGGGACCTGGTGACCATCTATAAACTCACTAGCGGGGACCAGAAGGGTTTGGGAGAGACCTTGTTTCCTCTAGTGCCTCCTGGCATAACAAGGAATAACGGCAACAAGTTGTTGGAGAGTAGGTTTAGATTAGACATCCGTAAGAACTACTTCACTGTCAGGGCGGCTAGGATCTGGAACCAACTTCCAAGGCAAGTGGTGCTGGCTCCTACCCTGGGGGTCTTTAAGAGGAGGCTTGATGCCTACCTAGCTGGGATCATTTGAGCCCAGTTTTTTTCTCCTGCCCAGGCAGGGGGTCAGACTTGAAGATCTATAAGGTCCCTTCTGACTCTACTTCTATGATTCTGTGAAGGTTGTGCAGGACCCTGTCAAAAGCACTGCTGAAGTCAGATACACTATATCCACAGCATTCCCTTCATCCACCCAAGTAGGTATTTCCTCAAAGAGGGAGATCAGGTTTGTTTGACACAATTTGTTTTTCATAAATCTATGCTGGCTGCTTGTGTTCAGTTTTTCCTCTCCAGATGCTTGCAGATGGCCTTCCTTAGGATATACTCCAGTAACTTCCCAAGCATCGAGGTGAGGCTAAGTGGTCTGAAGTTCCCCAGGTCCTCCTCCTTGTCTTTTTTGACAAGTCCCCTGGTACCTGGGCAATCTTTATGAAGTCGTTTCCAAGGGCTCCGAGATCTCCTCTGCCAGTTCCTTCAGGACACTGGGATGAAGCTCATCCAGCCCTGTTAACCTGAATTCATTCAGACCCAACAAAAGCTCTCTGACCATCTCTTTTGTCTCCCCTCCCAGCTTGATACTGTGGCACACTGGGGTTCCTTGACATCTTTTCAAGGGTACACAAACATGATTCACAAGATAGACCCAGAGATTTCAAATAGGAATCCATAGTGCTAAAAGTGTTCAGGTTTGGTGTCATTTGAGTTGTTTGCAACAAGAGAATTTACTCTATTATTTTCCAGTAGTCACAAAATAAGAAATGGCATTTGCTGAGGGATGGATTGAGTCTAAGAAGTGGTGTCTTGAGTCTCTAAATGTTGAGAAGTCATTTAGGTAGCACAGTCCTTTTTCCCATTCTTGGACATTTTGTGCTTCTCTACACTTATGTCCTAGCCAGGACAGGTCTGAGCATTCCTATCCATTTCTCATCTGGTTGCCCACTTGCACACGTAGGCACACTCCAAACCTAGAAGTTCACTGGTGAAGACCCTTGAAAGCATACCCTGAAGTTGCTCCTGAACTCTTGGTCTCCAAAGTGCTTGACAGTGGCCACTGAAAATGAGCCCAGACCAGCCACACTGCTTTACTTCTAGCTTTGGAGTGTACCTGAAGGCAAAGGTGGGTAGAAGCATAGGACCCCACATAGCTGGGTTATGGCCAAGGTATACATGGGTCCTTAGCAGAATCTGTATAAAAGAAGTGGAAGTAGGAGGATATTTGTATTATTAAAGCATTATCTCACAAAGGCTAGGGATAGACATTCAAAAAGCCTGAGCCTGAATGATTCAATCTTTGCAGGTTAGTCTAGCCTGACTAGGCTAAATCAGTTTTGTAACCAGACAGACATCCCAGAAATGTAAGCACATGCCTGCAGTGGCTCAGGCTAGAAGCTGGGGGGTGCTAGAGCAGCCCTCCCTTCCTTTTGCAGCATGGAGCTGAGGGGTGTGTGGCCAGGCTCTGGCAGAGTCTCCAGTTAACCCGGCAGTGATAACAGTGTTTATCACTCAATTAAGAAAACAACAGAGAGACATTACCAGCTACCTGTTGATTCTGCCTGTTGATTCAGCACTGACCATAGGCAGCATGTGGTCTGCTAGCTAATACACAGACACCTCCTCAGCAAGGCAGAGGGGAGGAGGGAATTCCTGCTTAGCAGGGAGTGGTAAGGGGGTGAGGGGAGGCACCCCGCAGTCTCTGGAGATCCAGCCAGGGAAAAGAGGGGAGGGGCCAGCCCCTCTGTGGAGCAGAGAGCCTTGCCCAACCCAAAGAGTATGCCGGGATGCTGGGGGAGTCTGGTTAATCTTAAACCAGCAAGGGGTCTGGGACAGACATTGCATAAACTGGTTTGAGCCAAATTAGTTAAGTCTGATACTACATTCAACCAAGTTTATCTCAAACGGGGTTCAGCCATTTTCAAACTCGTTTATATGCACTGAACATCTGTTCTGTTACAGGTTTAAATCCGTTTCTGATCACTTAAACTGGTTTATGTGTAATGTCTGTCCCTAGCCAAAGGGGCCTCTGGTAATCCACTAGAAAATAAATGCACCTCGAAACTCTATCGCATTAGCTACACAATCCTCCACAATTCTTAGGCAGCTTCTGTGGGCAGCAGATGAGGAATCCTTGACTGCATAGCTCAGTCAAGGAGAAGTGGGCAACCAGAGGGCCCTTGAACTAACTCAGAAGCAGCAAGCCCTCACAGAAATGATCAGCCAATCCGCTACTCTTAAATAAATAAATACATTTCCCACAGCCACAACAGAACAAGCTGGAAAAATCACTTCCAGTGAATCTCTCAGTTTTCTTGCCCTACTTTATACTTAACTGTGAGAAAAGAGGATGTTTTAACAAAATTCTTTTACTTACAAAATGTTTTTTGTTAAAAAAGGCAATTCCTTACTATTGTTTATTCGGTAAGATCTGCATGAGAACAGTCGTGCACCCCAGAATAAATTCTTGTGATACAGATTCTACAAACTTCCCTCAAATAAATCTTTACAACTGCAATCCATGTTTTGTCTGACTGCATGAAGAGTATCACCTTTTTTGAAATGTTACATTTACTGTTGCTTGTTTGCACCAAACACATTAACCACATATGGCTCAATTTCATGTAACTGGTAAATAATAGAGTCATCAAAAACTTTTGTAGACAAATCTGTTATTTTAAGGAAAGCTGGAAAGAAAAAAAAAAAAGAATGCCTGATACCTTAGGTCTGATAGAATATTTATCTTCACACATAAGAGGAAACGTTGCCTCTTGAGTAGTTATGGCACTCATGAATAAACAGGTGTCTTATTACAATGGGAATGATGCCTTTAAAATGTGATAATATGGTTTATAAAAGCCTCCATTTTATAGCTCAGACTATAGTAAGTATCTCAGTTTACAATGATATAGTAAATAGGGGCTTGTGAGCTTGAACCCCTATTTGTATGTACTGAGCACTACATATTTATTCTCTCCTCTTCCTTTCATCTTCCTAGCTAAATTTCTGTACTCCTCCAATTTAATTGAATTCCACATCTAAATATCAGTTGTCTTTTTGCTACCCTTAACAAATTCCTCAGTACTCCCTCCCACTTCTTGCCTCCACCTTCTCTCAGCTATTGCTGACTTTTTCCAAAACAAAATGGACTCATTACATAGCCTGTCTTCCTCCTACAACTTTCTGTTCTTTCTCCCCTTTCAGAGAAACAGCTGCCTCCTTCTTTAAATCTTCCACTTGCCCCATGGACCCTATTCAATCTATCCCTGGATCTCCTTCACATGTATTTTCACTGTCTTTCCTAGTCATCTGGTTAAGCTTTCCTCTGGCTCTTTCCCCTCACAATACAAGTATGCTTTAGTCCACTGATTCTGAACTAGGGTGTCATTAAATCCTTCTAAGAGTGCCCCAGGGTGTTACAAAATATTGATGCTGTTAGGTGTGAAACACCTACACATGATTCACAAGATGAATTGAGAGATTTTAAATAAGAGTCCATAGTACCGAACAGATTCTGACTCCTTGTGGCCAGAATCAGAGCATTTTGCAATAGAATAATTGCTCTAATATTTTTATGTAGTCAAAGAACAAGTGAAAGCTAAGAGCTAAGAAGTACTTTGAGTCTAATGAGAAGCTCCTTGAGGCTTAAAAGGCTGAGAAACACTGCTTTAGTCTCCTTCAACCTAAAAATCTCCATCTTGGACATCTTTGTCTCTCTAACTGTGGCTCCATCTTCCTTCTCCATTTCATTGCTAAACTCATTTGAATACATTAGCCCAAATCCTATTTCACTCAAAGGCATCAAAGTACTCCTTATGCATTTAATGTAGACATGTGACTTTGTGCCACTTACAAAAATGTTTGATCCTATTACCATCTGTCCAACTGAACTTGCTCTTCTGAACATGGTCCACATAATTTTCTGAAACTCCGGTTGGAAGAAAATCAGGCAAAGCGGTTGGTTGATGGACAATGAGTCCCTCATCTTTTAGGCCAATAGAGGTTAATACACTTGCCCAAGGAGTGGTAGGTCAAAGCTATAGCCCCTTCTCAGCCAGAGGGAGTTTGAATCAACATATCCCACTTCCAAACAAATGACTAGGCACCAGGCTATTGACCTAAAAGCTAAAAGGGTTCTTCCTTAACGAGCCTCAAACAGCTGCTCCAGTGGTTTGTCTCCAACCAAAGTTACAGGGACATACCCACAAAGTTACAGGGACCTTCTTCACAAGGGAAACAAGGTCACTACAAAATCATAAGTGACTGCAGTTGAACCCTTCTGAACATACTCAAAAGAACGAGTCTAATTTCACAGGTGGAAATTGGCTCTGAAATCCAGATAAATATAACAAAGGGCTCCTAGGCATCTACAGTTAAGCATGAAAGAAACTTAGATGCCCTTAGACAAAATAGGATTTCAGTCATTATCTACAATAACTGCTTGAAGATCCAGTCCCATCTACAGTTCACCTCTTGTACTCCACTTATACTGCTTGTAGCAAGCTCACAACCACTGCCTCAATCAATGGGTGTCTCTCACTGCCTTGGCTAGGTCACACTGGGGCTACTTGCCCGCCATGTCTTGTTGTTCAGTGGAGTTTACCTCTGGAGGTGATGTTCAGTAGTTCTCCTGTGACCCCAAGTGACTCTGCTGGTGTGTCTTCCCATCCCTTTCCATCCCAGTGTTTCGGATCAGCTTGGATGATGCTCCTGATGGGACAATGGGTTCCTCCCCTTCTTGCCTGGGACCAGGGATGGCTGTGGGAGGTCTAGCTGCAACCCTGTAGTTTTGGTAAAACTACAACAAAACAAGAATTCAACCCCACATAGCTCAGAGGTGGCAGTGGGAAGGGCAACAATGCCCCTGCACCAAGCGTTTTCTTTCAGTGTGTGGGGTTGGGCAGTACCCTGTATACCCATTTCCCATGGACAAGCCACTCAAGGATGACCCTCTTCTGAGCCTGCTTCAGGGATTGTTCCACTTGAGGTGCATCCTTCTGTGCCCGCAATCTGCTCACGGTGCTGTGAGTTCCCTGCTGGGGCACTCTGGTTCCATGTACATTCACTGGGGGTGTGAGCAGATAGCAAGGTCCTGAGCTGGCTTCTCCCTCTCAGTAGCTTCAGCTGTGCCCACTCTACCATGCTCTCCCAATCCCCGCTGACCTGTGTGTTCCAATTATGATTCTCATGGGTGCTGTACAACATTATGTGGTCTCTGCCGGCCAACGTACTGGCTGCTGCAATCCAACTGGCACTGAAGGTAGTGTCCAGGTCTGCCTGGGCAACCTGGACTTCACCCCTTTTCCAGGGATTCTGGTCCTGGGGAGAGTTATCAGTTCCCTGCCAGCAGAAACATCAGCCTCTGCTCTGTCGGTGCAGATCACCTCACTGGTGCCTTGAGCCTGTGCTGTTCCTCCTGGCTTCCCAGGCTGGGCTGGTAATGCTGGGTCACTTCCAGCCATAGGGAGAGCTTCTGGCTCCATTGATGGTGTTCTCCTGTTTCTCCCAGGGCTCCACTTTTGGGCTGCCTTTAAGCCCAGAGCTTTTTGGTGATGGACCAACCGGCAGCATGTCTTCCAGCTGTGTGGTGCTGGCTGGCTTGCCCCCAGCCTAGCCATGAGGATGACCATGTGGCGGGGTGGTAAGTGGTTCGGGGGCCTGTCATACTGCTCTTGTTTAAGAGTCTTGTGACCTAGTCTGAACCAAGTCTGAGAACCAGTACTCCACCATCATCTTTCTTGACCAGGCAGCCACCTATAACATTGACCTTGGTTCTTTATCATAGAACCTTGTCTTTCCTTGGATTCCACGACTTTTCTCTCTCCTGGATTTATTTCTACTTCTGTAATTATTTCTTCAGCTGAACACTTATTAATTGTGAACAACACCATCATGCTACCTGTTATTTAAACCTATGACCTAGTTATCATCCTCAGCTCTGATCACTCTTTAGCTTTTCACATTCAGGCTATGGCTAAATTTTGGAGTTTTTCCATAACATCTATAAGATGTTCTTAACCATCTGTATAGCTAAAATTGTAGTCCAGACTCCCATCATCTCATGCAGTGATTAATACAATATTCTTTTCTCTGCTCTTGACAAATGCAATATTGTCCCATGCAATGCTACTACAGAGATCATTTCCTACCCCACTGCTTTGCCTGTCAGCTTTCTCTTTCTCCACTAGCTCCATCTTCTCTACCATATCAAACAGAAGCTGTTTGCCATTACTTTCAAGGTCATTCACAAGTGTATCACAGGAATTCACAGACAAATAATCCCTCTACCAGTTTACCTGCAAAACCCAATCCAGTTCTTGTAGTGAGTGAACATACAAGGCAACTGAAAACCAGGAGAAGATGGTGATAGCCTCCCTTAAAAAAATAGTTTAATGGTTATTACAATAACTTACAATGTAGAAGACCAGGGATTAAATCCATTCTCTTAAATTAGAAAATCATTTAAAATCACATTTCCCACTTTGTATAACATTTAAATATTTCCCTCTTTCTGTAAACCAATGGGTTGCCACTCTCAAAGTCTGTAGGAAAACAGCAGATTTTAGTTTTGTTTGATATTTGCAGGATTTCTTGTTTCTTTGTTTCATTTGTTTACTGTGGGAATAAGGTCATCCAATGTAAAATAAACTGTCTTGAAATCCTGAAGTCAGCAGTGACTTCCCTTTATCTGGAAACGGGGAGAATAGCCTGCTTACAGTCTTGCACAATGGAGTCCTGTTCAATGACAGGGGCATTTGGATGCTACCGTAATTCATGAAAGAAAAACAGCAAGCTTAAATTTTCTGCAATGATTAATGATTTTGGATGTCTCAATTTTTGCCCAACATGTAACACCTACAAGGGGCCTGATTCCCAGAAAAGACTAGGCACCCACACGTGGAGACACTTGGGAAAATAGAGGCTGAATTTATTTCACTATGTTCAGGTAATTTGGTATACAATTTTTTCATTATTAAGGTTATGACCAAGGCCCTGCTTTTAAGAAGGTCATTCTTGCAGAGTCTTCATTATAATAGCAGTCAGAGGCATAACTGGCCACAGCTAAGCCTGGGGCGGTCCCTCCTCTCCCCTCCCCTGTATCTTCTTTGCATGACTTGCTCCAGAGGCTGCAGCAGTGGGCAACAGGCAGGAACATCAGCTAGACTGTACTGAGGCTGAGGGGAGATGTCACCTCCTTTTTTTGCCATACATGCATGCAAAAAATGCACCTGTTTTGGCAGTAAAAAAGGCATGACACCCAAAAAACGACCTGTTTTTGGCGGTAGCAAAGGGATGATATCTTTTGGCAGTGGTGAACTCCACTGCTCACAATCCTTGTAAATTTCACTGCTGCTCCAGAACTACATTTCCCAGAATGCCTTTCTCTCAGACAGGCTCCTGTGTCACTGCCACTGATCTCCTAGGGAGCTAAAGCCAGAGCCTGTAGAAGCAAGAGGAGTGGGAGACAGGATGGTAAGGCATACCCTCCCCCATTCTGCCCCCCTTAGGTAGCACCCAGAGCTTGTGCCTCACTTGTCCATCCATCCTGACACAGTCCTGATGATAGTGTGTGTGTATATATATATATATATATATATATATATATATATATATATATATATATACACTAGCCAAATGCCCATCAAGAATGATAGGGGGGGAGTGGGCAGGGATAAAGCCCTGTGCCCCCCTGAACAGACCTGCCCCCCACCTTCCCTCCTGCTGCTTGGGCCCAGGCCTGCTCCCCGCCTCCCCAGTGCAGCAGCAGGCCCTGGCCCAATGTGGGGGAGGACTCAGCCCAAGGGTGGGGAAAAGTCAACCTGCTGTGGTGAAGAGGGGGGAGCAGTGGGCCCAGGCCAACCCCACAGTGGCAGGGGGACGGGAGAAGTGGACTCAGGGCTGATGCAGGGGACGGGGAGGAGTAGGCCTGGGCCTGAGGGAGGGAGAAGGCCCACTCCTCCCCTCCCCCCACCACTACCACGTCAGGCTGGGCCCACTGTTCCCTCCCACCGCTGTACCGGGCCAGCTTCTCCACCCCCCTCAGGCTGACTCCTATTCCCTGCCACATCAGGCCTGGGCCCACTCCTCCATTCCCTCCACTGCCACCGCTACCACTGCATCAGCCTGTGTCCACTCTTCCCCCTCCCCCTGCCGCTATGGTGTGCCTGCTCCTCCCCTCCCCGCGTTGGGCCCACTTCTCCCGCTACCGCCACCGTGTTAACCTGCATTGGCCCTGCAGGTGGCAATGATGGAAGGGGGGAGGGGCAGGCCAAGGCCGGCGCTGCTGGCCTCACCCCCCCTGCAGTGTTGTTGTGAAAGATTGCGGTCCGTTTCTTGGAGGCCACCAAAATCACAGACACACACTTATTAGCAGCAAAAAAGGTATATTTGTAAATAGGGTCAGAGCAGAGTCAAAGACTCAGATTACTCCGAACCCCTGAGGAATTTTTGCAGGCTGTATTTATCCTTTTTTCTCCTGGGCATGTGTGCAGAAACAGGAACTCTTACAGCTCATTTGTGTTTCATACAAACATATGTGTGGTTACATCACTACATCCAACGCATGTACATTATAATTAACTACTTAAGTATGCAGGGCAGAGAAGTAAATATGCATTAGCTAATTGCGCATGCTCAGAAAGTTCTTTAGGTCACCAAGAGTTTAAACCTCCCCCCCCCCTTTCAAGGACACAGTCAGTTGAATTCCAGCTTTTGTAATCTGCATGAGAAAAGCTAGGGGGAGTCTGGGGGAGAGTCTGTGATTTAGTATAAGAAGAACTGTGGCAAGGCTAGCCAAGAAAAAAGTCCTTGGCAGTGTTTTTTTCTTATCAGGTACGAGATGCAAACTGTGCATTTCTAACAACACTCCATTTCTAACAATATTATAACAATACTCCATTTCTAACAGTGTCCCGACCCTGCTTTCCTGCACCACGCTGCCACTGCCATAGCAAGGGGGGGGAGAGGGAAAGCCAGCTGCACTGTCCTCACCCCCCCACTCCATCTCCTGTGTCCCCACCATCATGGCAGCACCCCACCACACTGCCACCTCCTGTCTGAACATTGTATTTGCATTCTGATTGGTTGTTTCAGTCATCCAATCAGAGGACAAATAAAGCATTATGGACAGACAGACAGACAGGTTAAGGGTTTTATAATATTAAAATATATAAAAACATATATACGGTGAGAACAGATATAAAGGACAGAAACACACGAACCCTTGGAAGCATATTTTACAAAACAACCACCCCCTGTCTGACCTCATAATCCTCATGCTCAAAGGGAATTTACAAAATACCTCTAGATGACAAGCTTGGGAATAGAAATTCACAATTCTACTGGACAGTAACTGGACAAAATGCAGGCCGTGGCTTTATGGCTCATTACAATTATCAAATACTGCTACTAATCTAATGGCATTGCACAAGTAATAACTGTCCCCCATTTTTAATGTTTTTGCTCTGCCACTAACTAGATTGCCTATTTTGCTGCACTTTTGTCTCATAAAACTCCTTATAATGCCTCTTGACTCCTACTTCTTAGCTCCCCTCCATCCCTTCAAGCAGACTGCTTGCATTTGCACAGTGTTTTCTCTGATAGCTACCTAAGCTTAGATCTGCCACTTTCTTAGACCTGAGGAAGGGTACTTGATGCCTGAAAGCTTGTCCAACAGCTCTCCCAACTATACAGTTGCTCTAATGAAAGATATCCCCAAAGATCCTAGCCTCTCATACATACAAACACACATACGTATATATACCTGTGCATATATACACCCTAATTTTTCACAGCCATGAACAGAATCCTTTTCATTTCTCTTAGGGTCTAAATAAAACCCACAGCCTATCTGCTACAAATAATGTGGAAAATTTCAAAATTCAAAGAGTCACATATGCAAGGATGTAGTAAACTGAAAAATGCAGTACTTGTGAGATACTATATGTTTGGCATGAAGCCTGGGGATACTTAAAGCAAGTGGGACTGGATTGATCATTTCAGAAAATGGAGTCAATGAATTTTGGGTTTTCTGTTCGCATACTGTCTGTAATGAGTTCCAAATTTTTGGAAAGTGACAGTTATCTGTATGAGTTTTCTGAATTATTGTTGCAAATATAAATTTGGTCTGGAGTTGATTTTTAAGCACTTCACCATAAACCTTCCCTATTTCAACTATTAGGTACAACAGATAAATCATTTGGGCTGTGTACAGACGTTCAGGGAAGTTAGGGAGAGGTTAGATCAGGTTAAACAAAGCCACTAAGACAAGTCAGGATGGGGAACAGGGTAGCTAGGGGATTGAGGGAAATCAGGGGGCCAGGAAGCTCCAGGGGACTCCAGGGGGTGTGCAGGGGGATTGGTGGAGGGCAGCAAGATCCACAGGAGGGATTGGGAAATCAGGGGTGCACGTGGGGTCTACACAGGGGTTGCTTGGGTTCAGGAGGGTTTGGCAGGATCAGGAGGGCTCGCAGGGTCCATAGGGGATTTGAGGTGGCTCTCTCTCACACCTCCTGGGACCAGGAGCTTGTGACAGGAGTATCACTATTGGAGCTTTTCCGGGAATGGCTCTGCCCTCCTGTAATGGGCCAACTGCCTGCTTACTCTCCTGCAACACCTTGACCTTATTTGATTAATAGATTGTTGTAATCAGCAGGAGGCTGCCCATTTTCCACGCCCCGGTGACAGGGGGCGCTACCTGCGGCTCCTTTTCCTCCCCTACACCGCAGCCCAAGCCTTGCAGATGGTGCTAACATGGTTTGACTTGGGCCCTGTTGTGTCTTGGCCCTCCTCTTTATTCCTGGGGGCTCCTCGCTGCCCCCCTCTTGCTCTGGGGGCTCCTCGCTGCCTCCCCCTCACTCTGGGGCTGGGGCCAATGCACCCTGCAAATGCTGCACCCTCTCCGGTGCCAGGAACCCCCATGCTACTGGGGAGTCCCTATGAGGCCTCTTCCAACCCCTAATAGCCTCACCCGGTCCTCTGGTCAAAACAGTGAACATAAGAACCCAAAGCCCCTGGGCTACAACATAAAAACTAGACCATCCGGTCAAACTAGATTCACTCCCTACTACAGAGTAAAAGAGAGAGGGATGGAGAGCTCCCCAACCCCAGCAGCAATCGGGGGATGTTCACACCACCAGAGTTCTCCCCTCCATCTGTCCTAGCTGAGTTCCTACTCCTACGGCCACTGGAGATGAACTGCCCTCCTGGCCTCCTGCCTGAGCTTAAGAAGAGCTAAGCCCTGCCCCTTCATGTCAGCTGGCTTTACTGGTTGCCCCAGCAACCAGCACCTGCGCAGCCCTGGTGACTGGCAGCTGAGCCTCCCCCTTCCTGCCACTAGGGATCTCTCCTGAGCCGTCTCCGCTTTCAGGCGCAGGGCACCTGAGTGCACTGTGACAGAGCTATTTTTAGTTCATGAACTCCCCCACCCTAGACAAATAACCCCACACTGTGAACCTACCCCCCAATCCCTCCCTCCTCCCCCCACCAGGACTTGCTTCCTGGGCTCCTGGCACTGGCAAACGCTGATAAAGCGAGCACCAGAAGTGACTTGTGGGAGCGGGGTTTGGTGGGCTGGGGCAGGGAGCTTGCTGATCCATGTGGGGAGGTGGGTTGACTAATGCACAGGCCTGCAGGGCCCAGGCCCAGGGACCCCTGCCAATCAGGGCCCCGCTGGGTGCCTGGGTTCCCTCAGGAAATGGCAGTTTCGCCTTGCAGGTGGACAGCATTCTAGCCTTCAAGGGGTCCTGCTTGGGGCTGCCAGGAGCAGGACGTAAAGTGTGCTATGTACATGTGCACAGCTGCACGCATGTGCATGGCCAAGACAACAACTGGGCAGTGTAGACAGCAGCTTCCTGCAGGTAAATGAGGAAGGGGCATGGGGGAGGGGAGGGGTATGGGGAGGGGCAGATCCACAGTGAGGGAGGGAATGGGGCAGAGAGCACTGCCCAGCTAGGATGGTGCATGGGATCCGAGGCCAGGGTGTAGAGTGGGATGGAGCCATGGGCAGCTTGTCCAGGGGGGTACAGGGGGGAGGGGTGGTTCCCCACTGCTGCACACATGCCTCAGGGGAGGCATGGGGGGGCATGTGTCCCCCAGAATTGTGCACAGGGAAGATGTGGACTAACCACTGCAGGGCTGGGGCTGCCTGTTGTGCTGCATTTGCCCCAGTGGCCCTGTGCTGCTACACAACCCCTGCCCACCCAGCAGCAGTGGAGGCAGTGAGTTGTGCCTCCTGATGCTGGCTAGGCAGGGGGCACACAGCCAGCATGGGGGCCCCTGGAACAAAGGCAGCAAAGTGGAGAGCCTCAAACCCACAGTGAGTTGCTTGCATCTGCCCTCACCCCACTCAGCTCTACTCCAGCTGTGGCAGTAGAAGTGCGGGCAGGGAGGAGAGGCAGGCATATGTCACCCCACCCCCAGCCCAGCCAGGTCCATTCAGCCTTCCCCTTGGGGTATGGAGGCCCGCTCTATCCTTGGCACTGACAGCACCAGGAGGGGAAGGGGCCCCTCCCCTGCTGAAGTCAATACAATCATGTTTATAATGAGGCATAGGGGCCTCCAATTTTCTATTTGCCTAGGGCTGCCTCCACTGGAGGTTGTCCACCTGGAGGTGGGTTGAGGGGCAAGGTGGGGGCAGTGCAGGAGTAGGAAAAGCACAACCTCAAGGCTGGGGCCAGCCCTGGGGCTGCACTCAAAGTTGTACAAAAGTTTGGGACAGTTAAATCAGCCTAAAATGGCCAACCCAGTCTAAGTTAACACTATCTCAAAGGTAGTGCTAACTTAGATCATGTTGGCCATTTTTTGACCAACCTAACCTTCCTGGAACTTCTGTACAGTTCAAGAACAGATCCACCCATCTAGGGATTTAAGTCCCCACCAGGGCATACTAAATTAGATCAGGTGGCCATTTCTAACTTCCCCCTAATGTCCCCAGATGTCTCTACATAGCACTGGTGAGTTTATGTTTCCTGACTGAATGAGCTTAATCCTAGAATAGGATTTCAGAGTGAATCTTTGTCATGAAGGGCAGGTTGTCTCCTTGGTGTAGTCTGTACTATTTATTTTAAGTTTGGTTTAAAATTTGTTATTTAGGCAAGTATTCCTACTAATAAAATCATTTGTAGAATATCTGCAGAAAATAAACAAATCAAAGAAACATGAACGCAGGAAAGCTAATTTGTTTTGAACATTGAATAGGAAAATATAGCAAAACAATATTCTTCCAAAACGAGTTCCTATAAAGGAACTTGAATAAAGGCAGAGGGGTATACATTTGCCTTCACTTTCTATACTTAAACACTTTCCCCAAGGCTAACAGTGTACTGTATTATTAGTAATGTATTTACGAAGTGCTTATTTCCACGATATCTGAATGCAGTTTACAAACATCTCTCTTTCTATGCTCTCAACCCCCTTGAGCACGTCTTAGCTGAAGACCCAGACTCCACATGAAGAAGGGAAACCCAACTCCTCTGTATTAAAATGCCTGCATGGAAAATGGAAGTTTCCACAGGCTCAGAAGGTGATGAGATTCACATCCAGTTTAATTTCCCATAGAAACAAGTTCCATAGCCATAGACGCTTTACCATAGGAGGTATACTATTAGCTAAGCTGTCTCTAGTTAAACAGAATGTGCATTGCTGCAGTAGGGTCAGAGTTTTATAGAGAAGGAACAAGCCTTTATATTGGCCCCTAAACTGGTTAGGTGGCCAACATAGAACATAAAGCACTGGTGTGATGTGCTTGATTTAAGTTAACAGATATCTAATAGCCCTGACTATTGTCGATTAAGTATCATATCCCCTGTGAAGAGGACCATTAGCACAGAACAGCACTGGAAGGAAACAGACGTGGTCTGAAAGAGAATCATACACGGTGTGTGTGCAAGTTAGCTCCCCTCACTGAGACACTGAGAAATTGGCTAAATCATTTGCAAATTTCCACTAATCTTGCCAAAAGGTTTTGCAGGTATGTGTTCATGTTTCTCATTCGTTTTATTTGCTCAGCACTCTGTCCTGAGAAGTCTGAGTTTATTAGACATCCATTATAATTGACACATTGTTGCAGTAGGGGTGAATAGATGCATTAGACAGATTATCTTAATTGGCTTTCATCCAAAAGAATTAAAATAAAAAGACAGCTGAATTTCATTCACATTTTCAATTAGTAAAACTTCCTTTCATTATTATAATGCTTGCTGAAATAGCAGCCACATCAGGGTGACAAATCCCGTTATCATGCTTTCTCCAATTGTCTTCTAAAAAGGCGTCTATTGAAAGCATTGTCTGGGCTTGTGTATAACTCTGACAATCACGTTCTACTCAAAGAGAGGGGGGAGGGTGTCTGACTGGGATGTATACAGAAATGCATTTTTTCCCCTTGATGGTAGTTCTTCAGTGTCGACTTCTTGTGGTGGGACAACATGCTATGACAGACTATGCGTGCTAACAAGATCAATCATCAAGCATTAGTGAAATTCTCATGCTTTCCACCTATTTTTCTCTCTTTTCTCTCTCAAACATGATCCTTTGCAGGTGTTATTTGTTTGTCTGACTGTTACATTGCAAATGTGGATCCTTTTTTGGGGAAGAGTCAATAACTGAACTCAGATCACAGAAATTGGTATAACACTGAAGTACTAATTGAAAAGAATGTAAAAAATTGTTCTTTAGGAACCCAAAGAAGGACAAACTGTTTGGGGAAAGAAAAACGATGAGGATGCTTTTTCAACCTTCCTTCTATTATTTGACAATCCAAACAGCCTCCCGAGTTCTAAATTCAAACCAACTCACCTAAGTTAACCAGACAAAATAATGTTATTAATTTGTTCCATGTGACAATAAAGACAACCATGTTGATAACCAGAAAATTGAGTCCTTTTAGGACTTAAGTTACTCAGTTTCCTCTCACTGAGTTATTTTCCATGACCTGAATGTTATTGTCTGAGGGGGTTAGTTTTTTTTTTTTATTTAACTATCCATTTATTGAATTGTTCCCTCTTACATACTTTCCTATATCATATAAACCTTTTGACTGCTGTATTCTCATGTATCCTTCCATTTAAAATATGCATACAGATCACAACCATTGACTTCAGGGGATGCATTTTGCTTCTTCACATATAGAAGCTGCTGGAAGATCCCAGCAGCCGTGGTCTTCCAGTCTCAGGGGTGCATGAAGCTCCTGGTGCTGGGAGACTGCAGCCGCCACAATCTTTCAGTCTCAGAGGTGTATGAAACCCCTGGGGCTGGGAGATCGCAGCAGCAGGTCTGACTGAAGTTGCTACAATCTCCCAGCCCCAGGGACTCCACATACCCCAAGGCTAGGAGATCACTGCCATGCCCTGCAGCGGCTGGGACTCAGCTGGGTCCTGGCACGAGAAGGTGCACTGCTAGGACCCAGCATCTGCAGCTATGGGACTCTGGATCCCCGAAGTGCCAGGCTCCTGAGTCAGCAGGTGCTGGGGCTGAGAGTCCCTTTAGTTGCAGGACTTGCAGGCTCAGCTGGGCAAGGTGCACCCCTGTAGCTGGGAGCCCTGTCAGCTGACAGGGCTTCCAGCTGCACAGGAGGCCCTGCTACACATGCAAATTAAAGTTCAGTAGCAAGCAGCTACAAAGTCAGTGCACATTTTTAGGTCTAATTTTATAGATGGTTGAAGCTTTTATGACATGACAGCTACTTTCCATGTGTAGCTCATCTCAAGGTAATTGCATTATACCTCTAAAGTGTAGAGGAGGGCATAGTAATGTCACTCTGCTTCTGCAAGTGCCAGGGCATTAATGCTACTACTGAAACACTAGTAGTAAAAGCACTTTGAGGCGCTACATCTTTTCCATACACAGTTCTTATAGTTCTTCACTAAATTAATTAATTCAGTCTAATCATGACATTTTACAAATGGGAAAAACTGAACTATAGACTTGGATCCTCCCACAACATCAAAGGCAAAATTTAAGAAGTAAATAACACTTCTTTGTGGCTAGAGCAGTGGTTCTCAACTTCTTCGAATCCCAACGTCCCACCCAACCTCTTTGAATGTGGTGGCGGCCCCAGCTGAGAACCATTGTTGTGATGCCTTAGCTCACCTCCATGGTTCTTAACTGAGTGCGCTGCCACCACCAGGTAAAACTGCGCCGCACAGCTTGTGTACAGCCAAACCAGGAAAAGCTGTGGCACATGCATGTTCTCCCGCTTCATTAGGCTTCTCTGATAAGCCTAAACAGGTAGCAGTTGTCAATATAAACCCTGTCACTACAAACCCTTCCCCCATCTGGTCTACAGAAACCCTTAGAGGAAGCCAGTTGCAATCATAATTCTCATGGGAACTGGCTAGTTTTCTCAGTGTTCAAACCTGGTTTATAGAAAACAATGAAGACATTAACCAGGAGGGAGGAAGAATAGTTGTGTGGTTAACAGCTGCTTCTCCTATTTCTACCATGGGTTTCTTGTGTAACTTTGAGCTTTTTCTAAGTTATCCATAAGTATACATTTTTATCCCTTAACTATTGCTCATTTTTAAATAGCTTTCTACTATGCTCATTCCTTTTCTGAGAGTCATTTTAATGCACATAGCTTTCTTACTTCTCTTTTCCTTTAGAATCTGTTCTTTGAAGGGCCAAGATGGGGTGATGCCACTCATTATGTAATGTCTGTGTGACTTCCTGAAGAAGAAAAGGGTAGGGTTTAGCAAAATTTCTCATGGAAGCTAGCTTTACTGGTATGATTCCTTCATAAGTATTCCCTGTCCCAAGCTGTGGGGGGTACATCCTTGTTCAAGATCCATCCTACCGCCAGTGCTCTTAGAGGGTGAAAACCTATTAAGATCTGAGTGGGGGGTTATTGTCAGCTGAGATGAAGATGTGGAAACCCATGAGTGGGGGGGGAGGTATTAAACACTGAGAAGAAGGTGTGAGAACCCATTTAAAATTATTCCTTGAGATAAGTGAAGTGGTTTTGAACCTTTCTGTATGTGAGGCACCCTCATTGGACTAGAGGCACCCCTCCATAATTCTTGCAAAGTGAGTGGCACCCAATTCCAAAAACTAATTTATATATTATAGTGATTAATTCTTGCAGAGCAGCCAAGGGATCATCCAGGCAGGGACAACCCTGAGCTTGTGCTTACCCCACATCTCTTGTACCCTTCAAAGGATCTATTAGCACTATAGGGTACAGTGGCATCATGGCTGAAAATCATTGTTTTTGATCGTAATTACAGATCTAGAATTCTAAGTCAGATTTTTCCCTTGTCTTGCATATATTGGGTTACTCGAAGATTTAATGCATTTATGTTGATAAAATGTTATGAAATCCTCAGATTGAAGGTGCTAAGCATGCTTATTATTAGGAGACATGGACCTAAAGCCACAGCTGTTACTTCTTTTTTTTTTTCAGTTTTTCTGTTGCATTTTGTTCTTTTTGTCTCACATACATCTTAAAATGCTACACAACTGGCAAATTGAAAACTATTTCCTCTCATCCAAAACCAGTTTGTTTCTCTACCTTTTTGTCTAGCTGTCTCCTAAGAATTAATTAAGCATTCATTTAATATCTGTCAGCATTTCTGTTAAGCCAAACCAAGACAATCTTGCTCTTGGTCAGGTTCCTATAAAGAAGAAAATGCATTTATTTTTTAATGACACTCTAGAGCTTCTAAAGTTGCTGTAAAGCATCCATTAAAAATCTAAAATCAAAAACAAAAGAATAAACGGAACTCTAAACCTAAAATCACGAAGGAATAATGCTAAAAAAAAGAAGAAAGGATGTAAAGCATCTCATCTTCCTATTAAAGATACATTTTACATCTAATAGAGTTAAGAAGTCAACATTGACTTATATTGCCTGAAAGGCTTTCTGAATTATTGAAAAACTGCAGTATAGATTAAATGAAAACAACAGTTTGAAAAAACTCTTTCCTCCCTGTGAATGTATATGCAGCTACAGCCAATTTTCAAGGTTATTATTAGACAAGTTCATCATTTTTCCATTATATAAAACCAAGTAAACTTAATGAAAATTCACCTTTATACAACTTTTGGGCAAAGGGAAACTGAAAGGCACCTAAGGAATACCTAATTAAAATAACAGGAAAATAGGGATGAAAGGGAATCTCAGGTGACCATCTAGTCCAAAATCCTGCTCAAGGAAGGATCATCCATATCTAAACCATTCCAGTCAGGTGTTTGTCTCATCTGCTCTTGAAAGCTGCCATGGATGGAGATTCCACTACCTGTCTTGATAATCAAAGTTTAACCTTTAGGTGCCTGTCACTTTAAGGTCCAGAGCAGACATCAGGGCAGGTGGCAGGTGTGAGCTGGCAGCTGGAAAGACACCACCTGTCTGAGCAGCTGCTCAGGAACACCTTGAAGGTAAGGGCAGGAGCCTTGGGGATGGCAGGAGGCTCCTGGTCCTGGGTATGACTGAAAACTGCACCCTGCTGGGGAAGGATGGTTTGGTGGGGATACCCATGGTATCTCCCCAGAAATGTCAGGCCAGTTGCCTCCCCAGTGAAAAGCAAGTAGAGGCACCTTATAACCGCACTACCCAGTGGATCCTAGAACAGACACTGGGGCTAGGCACACCTATTGAGAGACATCTGAGCTAATGGGGGTGTAAGACTCTGGGGCTCCAGTATAAGGGGTGGAGTGGGGACAGGTACTCCTAGAGAGAGGCACCTGAGTCCATGGGGTGTAAGAGCCCAATGCCCCAGCAAGGGGGAATATAAGTGTGTGGCTCAGTGAGGAGATAGAGGCTGAGTTCAGTCCAGTGTGGGGCAGAAGGCTGATGACTACATAGACTGGGGTGCACAGTGGTGCCTGAAGGGCTGAGTGCAGACTGGCCAGAGTGTGAGTAGCCAAATCTGAAGGTCATGGAGTAGGCCAGATTGAGAGTGGCCCAGTGAGGGGCAGTATGAATGAGGCCCTGTGAGAGAAGGTGGAATGCAAGAGCAAATTGCAAAATGCCTAGCAAGGGGTATAGTTTGGCCCGGTCCTGGACCAGTGCTATAACCAACTTATAATGCCATCTGCAAGGCATGGGACATAGCCATGTGTAAACCCCTTGGCATTGGGGTATTAAAATGGGCAGCCTCCCACTTATTACATTAGGTTGATCCCAACAAGTTGTAGCAAGCAAGATAGGGCACACTGCCATAGACGGAGGGGTGGACATTCATCAAACACACTAAAAATGACAAAGTTCTTCCTAATATCAAATTTCCTTTGTTACAGTCTAAGACAGATATTTTTTGTCCTGTCCCCTGAAGCCATAAAGAATAGTCTAGCACCATCCTGCTTATAACCACCCTTAAGATTCATAGATTCATGGATTCATAGATGCTAGGATTGGAAGGGACCTCAAAAGATCATCAAATCTGACCCCCTCCCTAGGCAGGAAAGAGTCCAAAGGCCATATACCTATCCAGCCTTCTCTTAAAGACTCCCAAAGTAGGGAAGAGCACCACCTCCCTTGGAAGCCTATTCCAAATTTTGGCTACCCTTACCATGAAGATGTTTTTCCTGATGTCTAGCCAAAATCTGCTCTCTGTCAGTTTGTGACCATTGTTCCTTGTTACCCCAAGAAGTCCCCTGGAGAACAGAGCATCTCCAATCCCTTGCTGCATTCCCCTAATGAATTTGTAGGTGGCTACAAGATCACCTCTCAGCCTTCTCTTGTGGAGGCTGAAGAGGTCCAGATCCCTCAGTCTCTCCTCATAGGGGTTGAAGATATTCAACCTTCCTGAGTCTTCTCTTCTCCAGATGAAATAATCTTAGTTATTCCAACCTTTTCTCATAAATCTGTTTCCTAAATGTTTTTATTGCTTTCTTTCTAATTTGTCCATGTGTGGCAGAGCACCTTTGGTGCCTGCCACTTTAAGGGCAAGAGCAGACAGCAGTGCAACCGGCAGGTGTGGGTCAGCCTTGATGAGAAAGTCACATGGCCACAGGCTGGTCCATGCAATTGGTGGAGTGGGCTGAGTAACCTCCATTTTAGCTCAGACCCTCAGACTGTAGTGGGTAGTTGGCTGCTGATAGCCATAGCAACAACACCCAGCTGAGCTGCTGTTCATGGAACACCTTGGAGGTAAGGGAGGAACTATGGGGATGGTAGGAGGTTCCTAGAGAGCCCTTTGGGTTCCTGAGCCCCAGGGAGCAGGCTAAGACTTAGTAAGAGAAAGGCTAAGCCTAGGCATGGGACTAACAGCTTGTAGGCCTACAAAAAGGCCTATGATTCTATGAAAAAGGGGTCAGGCAAACCCCTGAGTGGATCTGACAGGGGTTCAGCCAGGAGCTCAGGAGAGCCCAGTTGGGCCAGGCCTCAGGCAGCATTGTGGGGATGTTAGGCCAACACAGATAAGGGTGAGGTCTCTACAGTGGGGCCCAGGCAGAACCCCTCTGTAGTATGGGAGTCAGCAGCTGCCAGCCTGACTTTATGATCCTTTGCACTGGTCAATGCAACAGGGCCAGGGCCTGACCACCGAAGGGCAATTAAGCCCAATGTGAGGGGCAGGCTAGGGCCACAGTGAGCTGTCTGGCACCCTGACTGGCCTAGAGCCAGGACCAGAGCCTACAAAGCGTGAAGGTCCCTTTGACTGGGGGGACATCACAGCGAAAGAGGTTAGGGGTCAGCCAGCATTCAGACTATTATGAAGGAGGCTGCAATACAGCCTCTGGAGGGGAGGTATCTAAACGAGGGTCAGAGTGAGAGCGGGCCCAGGGAAAGAGACAGCCTAATACATCACCCAGAAGCCCTAGCAGGGGAACTAGACCAGGGTAGGTAGGCCTGGGTTGGCCCTGGGCATGACCGGAAACTGCACCCTGCCACAGAAGGGTATTCTGATGGGGTTGTCTATGGCAGGCCAGTCCCCCAGAAATGCCAGGTCAGTTACTTCCCTGGTAAAAGGCAGATAGATGTGCCTGATAACCCCAGCCCCCACTGTCTGGTAGGCCATTAAGCCTGGAAGGTAGTGGGGGGCATGCCTAGGGGGAGTCAGCTGAGTCCAGTGTGAGTAGTGGTAACAAGGTATGCTTGGGAAGAAGCCTGAGCCCCCATGTGGGGGCATAAGGGCCTGGTGGCCCTAGTTGGAAGGGACCATAGTAGTGAGGCTCCAGAGTAGGGGCAGTGAAGGGTAGGTCCTAGGGTGAGGGCAAGTGTAGAAGCCCCAGAAGGGGGCAGTGAGGCCCAGGTTGATCTTCAGATGTCTGAAGCCATAGTTGGGCTGGAGGCCAAATGATGCGGCTCAGTGGGAGTCATGGGTGGAAGGGGTGAGTACTTGGCCCTAATGAGGGCAAGAGAGTGAAGAGTTACCCAGAGAGAGGCTTGGGTCAGAGCTCTGCCCAGGGCAAAATGAATTGGCTGGACACTTTTCAGATGAGGGTTGTGAGAGGGCCCAAGAGGCTGCATGCTGGCCAGCCAAGGTGTGTGAGTAGGCAAGCCTGATGGTCTACAGGGGCACTCAAGCAAGCAGGGAAGGTTGGGTGTGGCCCAGTGACAGCATGTAAGAGGCCCACTGAGAGTGGATGGAGTGCAAGACGCATGGTGAGAGTGGTGAGGTGAATGACTCCCAATGGAGTGGGGTGAAAGGATGAACGCATGTGGCCTAGCAAGGGGCTGAGTTTGCTTTGGCTCATGACTGGGCCAAAGAGCAACTCAGGGATGCCATGTGCAAGGCATGGGGCATGATAAGAGAAGGTAGGAGTCATGTGTACACCCCTACACATTGGGGTCGTAAATGGGCAGCTTCCCTCATTTTTCCATGCAGTATCTTAACAGCAAGGCATGGCAAACGAGACTGGGCAGGCTGCCCTAGGCAGATGGGTGGGCTGGTACTGTGACTCGGCCCAGGAGTTGCCTCCTGTTGCACCATGTCTGTTTTTACACATGGCTCCAAAAACTGACTCCAAGTGAGAACTTATCATTTTTTAATAGAAGGAAAGAATCACTTCTTTTGACTTGCAAGCAGCAGTACTGTTAATATGACATGGTATGCTATCAGCCTACTTTTCAATTGGAGCATATTGTTGACTCCTATTCAACTTATAGTCCCAAGTCCTTTTCTTCTGTTTTGCAGAAAAGCCGTTCATAGAGAAAAATAAGAATGTAAAAACCAAATACGGCAACAAAAACACAAATGAGAGGAGGTGAAAAGTAGAATAAATGAGCAAGAAGAAAGAGCTGTTTAATGTATCCATCTATCAGTTCTCAGTCATGTATTGGTCTGTTCAGTGGCTGGATAAACACTGAATTGATTGTTGTATTTTTTAGGTAGTCAGTAACAACCTGATTATTTCGTTTATTTCTTTGGGTAATGGTGGGAGAGCATATTGTTGTTGAACAGAGACAGGGAAACTGCTACAAACACTGATACAAATCATTGACCACTGCTGTGCCATTTATTAGGCTCTCCGCTTTATACTTTGGGTTGTAGAGCATGTTGGTATTTGAAGGGAATTGCAATGTTCAAGTTAACTGTTTATCAAGTGAGGATCTAGCACTGACTCAGGGCTACTCCTTGTCGGCAAAGGAGGGCCAGATTATCAAAAACATTCATGTAAAAATAGGTATCCATTGCTTCCTTGTGAACAGCTGTAAGGTCTATACTACCCCTGCTTTGCACATGCCCCTCTGAAAAACTAAGTCGGGATGATGTAGCAGGAGATGTCTTATGAATATAATTCCTTGTAACACATTGTTGGGGGATATTACACATAAGGTTGGCTAATAAACAACTTCCATTTTGTGAAACACGTCAAGGTTTCAATATTTGCTTTTGATTTACATCAGAACCAAAACCAGAGACTTCTAAATTTTATGTGGAAAACAATGGAGACATCCCAGAAAAATCTGTACTTTAGTTATAAACCCATGCTAAAGCTTTTGCAGAAGCAATTCCACAGCTATTGCTACCTTTGAAAGCTACATGAAGTTAGCACAGGTCTGCTAAAATGTACCATCGTCATGCCTTCCTTTTGCCGTCATAGCACACCAAGATACAGTTAGAGAAACACACACTCCACAACAGCAATTCAGGCTCTCATCTGGGATGTGAGAATATCAAGGCCACGTCTCTATTCTGTCTGTTTGTAAGACATTTCTCTTTAAAAGAGATATAACTTTTTGATGGGAAAACATTTAAATGTTTTTGTTCAATTTACCAACAATTGTTATTTAGTCATTTAGAATAGATCCCATTATGCTTTGCACTGCTGTGGTTATACTTCTCTTCAATGATTTACTTGCTAATCATACCTGTGAGTTGTGTTTCAGGTTAACTAGCTTGTTACGTGATTTCCAGTGTTTCCAGGAAAACATAGCCACTTTACCAGTCTATGACTTTCATTCATACCAACCAGTGCAACCACCTTCCATTCAAGCATACATGCCCTGTACCAGAGCTTGTCTCAAGCTTGTGCAAACAGAGTGGACACATGTGCTTCCCTTCCCCTTGTTTGCCATACACATGGGAAGTTTAGCTTTTAACAGGAAAAGGAGGGGGGGGGGGAGACTGAAGTCACAATGTCACCTGGAAGAAAAGATAATTTAAGATCAGCATCATTCTAACTGTAGGAAAGTCAGTTGCCCCCACATACTGCCTTAAAAACAAGAATAAAATTTGGAATTACAAATCTCTCTATATTAGATTCCTCTTCCCCAAACTTCCATCAGTTCCTTGTCTTCTGTGGCCCAAAGTTTGAGAAGATTTCCTCATTTGCTTAGCTTTGTAAACACTAGGAGCAGCTACATGAGACACTAAATGCAAAGTAGACTAATTCTACTGTGTGTTACCATGTCACGGCAAAAGCCAGGCTATTGCACTAATGTGTAGTAGAATTAGTCTATTGCGCATTAGCATTGCTAAAAAAGGGTGCACCATTTACTGCATATTGAATTATTACATGCTATTACATGTACTAAACTTAATGTGCAGTAACTATGGTTCATGAATGCATATGTAGGCATGGTCTCAGTGGCTCATTCCACTGAAATCAATGAAGTTCTATGTCAAAGGTTAAGGATGTGTATAAGTCTTTCAGAATCAGGGTCTTAGATTATAAATCCTTTTTGAGAACTTAGTCCTTCTGCAGTGGTTACACTTAAAATCTTTATTCCAATTTTGGAGAGATTGCAGATTCCTGAGAATATCCCCCAATTTAAGTGTAGAAGCTCTGTTTCAGCGTAAGAAAAGCATTTTAAATGTGCTCTATGTTTATAACAAAGTGGCCTTGATCCCACTGAATATTTCTGCAATGTAAGTAAATAGAAAATGACAACCAACAACATTGTTTTTGCCAGTAACACATTTTCACAGAAAGGAATTATAAGCATGAGCACAGCTACGGGAAACACATTTCAAACCCCAAGCATTTGTTAGCAAAATTTAGTTTAATTTTTCAGCCAGATCTACTTCCAAGACTTGCAGGTAAATAAGTGCTATAATCCCACCTTTATTGCTAAGGAGCTTGCCATAATTAAGAGGTGAACCTGTGACTTATCTATAGAAACTGTCATTGTACTAGATGGATTAAAATTCCATGATGTTTAGCTCCCAGACCACAGCAGAACAGTGCCTCCTTATAAAATAAGTAATGTAACTTTTGGAAAGCACTGTGTTATGATGTATGAAATGAAATATCCTTGCCTAGTGCACAGAGAGAATCAAGCAGATACAATAAAATAAATTTGCAGCAACAGTGGAAAATGCACATAAAGTACGTTGTTTTATTTATGTCTCTTACAAAGTCTTTCTTTTCAACCTGTGGGAAGTCACAGATGTAAAAATTAAATATAAAAACTTTAAAGAAAACTTTCCCTGCAGAAGGCAATCTAGGGATATTACACATACTATTTTGCCTTCCTTCTATGTGTCTTTACTACGCACTTAAAGCTGATGTTTTCAAAGCAAGGTATGAAGGATCTGAGAAATATTTGACTGTATGTGTGGGCACTGAGAATTTGAGAAAATAATTATAGTATAAGTCACCTGTATCTTTTTTTCACCTTGCTGGAGTCACAGATGGAAGGGGTATATGATACTAAAAAGACATTTATGAGAAGCTAGATTAACTACCACAGATTTTAAGGTTTAAGAAAATTAAGATCTATAATACCCACTGGTGCGGCTCCACACCTCACAGCAACAGTAGAGGCTGTATAGGAATAAAAGCATAGGCAGGATCTGGGTAATTTTGTCACTCAGGGCCTGTCTGTTCGGTAACTGCAGAGCATGTTAACTTACCCAATCTACCTTGAAAGTAGCTCTAGCTCAAATATTGCTAACAGCATAGCAGTGTCAGCACAGAACTGAGCACAGGCTACAAAAGACACCCAAGAAGCTAAGTAATTATTCAGGCTGTTTGTTACCCATGATGAGCTTATGCTGCCATGCCCATCCTTCTTACAGTACCTGAACTACTCAGTTAAAAGTTAGGGACAGGATCCTATTTCACTTTATGCACTCAAGAGGTGGGTAACTAGCTGCAGAACTGTTGATTTCGGCAATTACAGTTTGCCGGTCAGGCGGATACACAGCGCCACACATGCATACAATGAGCGTAACTCATAAAAGCGTGGCAAAAAGCCAGATGTTAGATGCCAAGGGAGGAAGATCCTCCTACCTTTTACCCCAATAGCTGACTGTGATGCTCATTCAGAAAGCAGGAGACCCAAGATAAGGCTCCACCAGAGCTGGCCTTAGAGAAAAAGGTGACCTGGGCAAACTTGTATTTTGGCACCCTTCCCCCTGCTTTATTTCAGAAATAAAGCTATAATCTCAAAAGGTGTTTTTTTTTTTTTATAATTTACTATTAGAAAAATAAAAAGAGGAAATTACACTAAATTCAATTCAATGAAATTCAGGTTTATTCAAATAATAAATAATATGCCATACAAAACATTATAACTAAGTGATGAATAAACTAAACATTAAATTAAACACTAAACTAACAATTAACATTAACAAATAATAAACTCTATTAACCAAGATTCCAAGACTTGGAAGACCATTCTGAGCACCTTTCTTCCCACGAACTTTAATATTGCGTGTGACAGGTCTCTATTTTAAGCCACAGCATTCTTGATAGACAGAACAGCCAACAAAGATAGCCTGTCATCTCCCATGGTCGATCACACACATGTTTTTATGAGCTTCAACTTTGAGAAGCTCTATTCACTGTTTGCCACTGTTATGGGCATGGCTAACAGGATCCTGAGTGCTATCCATAGACATGTCCCCACGAACAGGAATGTGCATTTCCCTCGGGACAACCAGCAGCGACACATATTTGTTCCCCTACTAGTTGTCCCTGGGCATGCCCTTTCATGCATGCTCTGGTGCACAGCTCTGGTGCATATTTCCCCAGGTGAAAGAAGCGTGGTGCACTCCTAGCGTGTTTCACATACTTAGGAGTGACATAGATATGATTTGTGAGAATCTCCCAAAGATGAACAGAGTCAGAGAACAGTACATAGATCCTTTGCAAAATGCCAAAGAGGGACTTGGACTCTGCAGAAAATGTTGCAGCATGTGCCAGCATGAGATTTAGCAAGTAGCATCCACATGGAATGAAAAACACTCTTGGGTTTTGATTAAGGAGTCTTGCTGTACACCCTTGGTTTTCCCCTTCATATTTGCACTGTTGTCATAATGCTGGTTCCCGCAGTCTTGGATATTTATGTTTTATTCCTTCAGAGGAGTAAATATAGCTTTAGTGGGTGCATCTGCACATGCACTTTACTGAAGAGTAGACTAATCAGCTCCGCAGTAAAGCATCACCTCCTACATATGCACTGGTATTAGGGCACAGTAAATTAATTAAGCCTGCCTTAAGATAGTACTATCCCCAATACTGTCCCCAGTACTATCTTATGGTAGAGTAATTTACTTTGCTGAAACAAACAGCCAGCCCTGCTTCAGAACTTCGCCATTTTCAAGATTTCCATATAAAAACATAATAGAAAAATGGCCATTCTGCTCATGCAGAAGAAAATCTATGTACTTTACTTTTGGTGGACCATTAGTCACTAGCAAATCTTGAATTGTGGGCATTAGATTGAGCCATAAAGCAGGATCAGAGATGCCACCACCAACGCCTATGATGGGAATTGTTTCATCTCTATTACTAGTAGCATTGTCATTATTCTAGTCCAGATGAAGAATATCTGTTTTGTTTAAGTCTCTTTGTTTCTCTTGCAGTGATTCTTGGAAGTTGAACTGTGGATCATCTATGCATTTTTCATCTGATGTCTCTGCTGTGATTACCTCGCTGCTATTGCACAGGTTGTCATTAACAGATTGCAAGTATTTTTTCATCGCATCTGTGTCTTTTTTCATTGCATTCATTAACTGAGCTTTTTGTTTCCTGTGCTAAGTAAATACCCTAATTTATCTAAACTTCTCTATGGCTAACATGAGGGCACTAGCCTTAATGAAATCCTCATTTCACTTAATCTATCGCACAGGGCTAGCAGTAGGACAGGGGGTTCTGTGAAATCCTTGCTCAGACTCTGCTACCTTGCAGGATGTTAGGAGACAGCTCTGTGTGTGTGGTGTGTCTCAGTGGAGACAGTTCTGGTTTTCCACACACCTGATCTGAGGAACTGACATTTGTACACAAGGCTCTGTGAAGTTTTGGGCTAACAGTTCCTGGGCTGTTGAAGGCATGGTGTCAGGTCTCCACTTCACTTCTGTGACTCCAGTTGCACAGCACGGGGGAGATGAGATCTTTAGCCTCACTCACCTCAACCATGGAAAGGATGAAGTCAGAGCACAAGCCTTTATGAGTGCTGAATATGCAGCAGTTCCTAATTTTGAAAATCCGCTCATTTATGCAGCAGGTACCCATTAAAAATCTCAGAAGTGTAAGTTTAGGCACTTATTTTAAGAAAAAATTGGTTATTGTGTTTATGTAAACGAAATATTCAAACTACTGTGCAGCTAAGCTTATTTAAAATATGGGGCTACCATACTTTTAACATACCGTTCAGAACCACACAAGCCTTTTGGCTGCTTTTTTATACTGTCCAATGTCATTTTATCCCAGGCTGCAGTCTGAACACTGACCAGCATTATTTATTTACCATGATGACAACATTCATTGTATTTGTAAAACAGACGTTTCTGTACCAGCTTTCTGAGGTGTTCCAAAGACTCATAAAATGTCAGAGTGATCATAACTTAATGCATTGAAAATGATTTTTTTTTTTTTACCGCATATGATTTGTTATGTCTTTCTTTTAGGAAAAATACAGCTACATATAATTACGTAAAAATAGTTCATTCTTAAGGATTGTCTGCTTTTAAATTAAACATGCATTTGCCTCTCCACACATTGCTAAGATGGCCTTTTAAAACCTGATGTTACTTCACTGATGGCCATGGTCTGCCTATACTCCTGCAATCTATAAATCAGCAGACATGTCTTAATGACACACTAAATTACAGGGTGCCCTGCAGCATTGTACTTACCTGGAGACAGCCATCACCACTTCTTAACAGTGTCAACCAGAATATACTATTACACTGAACTACTTTGCAGGGACCACAGCAGACAAAGAAAGAAAATAGTGAAGTAAATCCTATTGGACAGCAAAAAAGATCTTAACTATGACTTGGATTATTCTGAAGTTTAATCATCCTAGATTTGACTGTATTGTACATGATCTGCCAAGAAAAACTGTAAATACCAGAGCATAAAATGGGCAATACTTTCTTCTTTGTAATGTTGACTACAGCCATTTGTTTGCTCTTCTGAGAGAAAATATATATTTTAACCATTTATATTCTAAGGCCTGACCCCTTTGGGCAGCACCTCAGATTGTATTTTTTCAATTTATTTCAATTTATTTTAAATGTATTTAAAAATAAATACATTTATTTATGGGCACAGTTGAAGTACTTGGATTCATCCCTAGCAGAAATATATACATATTTTTGCTCAGCATTGCTGAAAAAGTAATCATATGCTGGAACATACCAAGAACTATATGTCATATATGACAAGTGACCATAATGCCTCATTTTTTGCATTCACACAGTACAGAATCTCCATGATGAGAGTAGAAATATAGCAGCTATTTTTAACAGATAACACTGGCCACCAGCTGAAAAGATTTTGCCAGCTCAGCACCAGTACGGCAATACCTGAACTCTTGGGACTCTTTAGGACTTGCCACCTTCATGTGGCTCTAATGGTTCTACTTCCTGAACTCAGCATGCATGACGAGCTATTACGAGAGAATGAGCCAATTGCTTCATTATATAAAGTTGAAGCACTAAATGCTAGAGCAGCACTGTGGGGGAAAATGCATTGCACTGCTGTTTCTGTTTTACTTTATTCTGAAGGAGTCCTGGAGATAAAGTTAGATTTCCTGTATTTTTCCCTGGCTTTTTTATCTTTAATTTGTAACGTATCACTGATTCATATTTGGCCTCCTTTACTGCCATCAGTACTCAAAATATGCTGCAATGGGTTAAAGCAATTTATACAAATCTTAATCGCTTGACAACTTTAATGTGAAATTAATTAAAGCATCAGTAGCCTTGATTAATTCATTAATTTCAAGATAGCTGATTTTAAATACTTCAGAATATTAGGGATTTCCATCCTCCTCAATATATAGTGAAAATTCTGTACTGAAACAAAACCAAAATACACTTGAATGTCTACTACCATCCAAGAGTATCCTAAATATCCTCCTGTGAACATTTGACCAGGAATACCCAAACTCACCAGACAGATTTAGGTCAGACAAAGGATTACTTTATTTAATGTTACAAATCAAAGCCACAGATACAGCATGGAAAGATCATAGGCCTTCTCTCCTTTTCTTCTGTTCAGGTTTAACTTTGGGTCACTACAGCTGGCCTACTGTGAGTTTTATTAAAGGACAAACAAATGGATTTCTTAATAGTAACTAGGATGATTCTGGGACAACAAATTTTGGTCTCTAAAAAAGGACACATCATTTTGACCTCAGAGCCGGTTTTCCTGAGTTCAAGTTAATGTGTGCACAATTGTTCTTCCTGCCTTTGTTGTTAAATGCTGGGAACTCTCCAGGGTTTTGACTGAGTGACCTTTTTCCCTACTGTTAGCTTGATTCCTCACTTGAGGAATCAATTTCTGTCACCATTCCTCACTTAAGGTTTTGTCCAAAATGAATGAAGTCATTAAAAAGACTTCCATAAACTTTAAAAGAGGCCCCAAATAATATGGAAAGACCTTGAAGCACCATGAACAGAGGTGTACCATCACGCACAGCCATCCAAAGGAAGTAGGGAATATACATGAGAAACCCCCCACATGAAGATTATTTAATTTTCTGTATCAGGATCCCATGAATACCAATCACCCGAGATCCTGTAAAACATGCCTATCTTCTCGCTCTGACATTCATTTTGTAATGAAAAGGTCTTTCAAAATAGACCCAGTGTAGTCATTTCACCTCTTCCTTTTTCCATTCATTTTCTGCTGTGTTACTTAATTTTTCTGGTTTTGTCCTACACTGAACCATACAGACGATATACTCATTCAGTGTGCAGATGGAAAGGACTGAGGGGCAGAGTTAAAACTCTGTATCCACAATCTGTGTTCCCAAGAGATGCATTTGATATAACTCAGATACCTCCAGAAGCACCAGAGAATGTAGGAAATAAAAACTGTGTAGTAGTAGTAATAAAAGAACAGCATATGTGGTTTAACTGAATTTGTCTGGAGTCCAATTAAGCAATAAGACATGATAGGGCGTGTCGTATTACTAGGCCATTAATGCAACTCTCCAGAGTATTGTAAGGCATAAGGCCAAAAAGAAGCACCTTAATGGCCCAGGAATACATGCTTTGTCATGTCCCATTGTTTTTAGGGTATGCATATTTATCTTTATTTTTTTTTGAAAGACAGAAGTATATACAATTGTTGTATACTAAAAACACACTTTTGGGTAAGAGGAGTTTCAAACAATGGCAAAAACAGATCAACATAGGACTAAAAGGGCCTTGTAGGCCATTGAGTCTGGGACTCTGAGTTTGCAGGCCACTATTTACCCAAAAATTCCCCAAAATCACTACTTCAAACCAAAATTACTGGCTCAGACTCTCACATACAGCCACAAGGCACAAAGCCAGAACCATCAAGATCACCCTACAACATGCTAGAGGTAAAAACAGGAGAAATGTGCAAATGCCAATGTTCTGTCATGGCGATACCAGACATAATTGATCAATAACTGCTCAGAGGATCCTAAGAAAAGGACTAAGTTCCATGCTAGAGATGACAGCAAAAGCCCCCACAGTCCTTGCAAATATGGCCTATAAGAAAAAATTTTCCTAACCCCAAACTTGATGATTTTTATAATCTTGGGCAAAAGAGAAAGGTCTTCTAGCACTACCAGCAGCATAAACACACCCTAGTTAACTTCCAACCTTAGCTGTGGTCAAAGTCCCAATGCCACAGAGGACAGCGAAAAAGAAAAGAAAAGAAAAGAAAGAAACCCTCAGAAGCCAGTAGTTTTAATGGGAGATGGAGAACTCTTATCCTGACCAATGAAGTTCACCACCAAAAGTCCTGAAGCACAGAATTATCAGATAGCCACCATGAGCCTTTACTTCCATACCTCAACATGAGGATAACAAATCCAAGATTCCATATATCACACATTGATTTTTGACCCACGAACCCCCTATCCTATTATGCCATCCCCTCCATAAACGTGCTGAGCTCATTCTTCAAAGAATTAGGTTCTTTGTCTGCTTAACTCAAAAGACCAAACTTTCATTCCTCTGATAGTTACAAGTCCTCTATTTTCCTATCTAAATTTGTTCATAGTTTGTTTGTAGTCTTTGACATTTGCCACTATTATTTTTCAGCCTGAAAAGCTCTTCTGCCTCCTGATATTCACCCCCAAAATATATTTGTAAAAATTAATTGTATACCTTTTTTTAAAACCATACAACTTCCATTTTTTTTACGAAAAACAAGCTGAGCTCTTTTAATCTTCTAAGAAACGGTCTCCATTTTGACCAGCTTAAGTGGACCTTCCTTGGGCTTCTTTTAATTTGAGTTGATTTTTTTTAAACTGGTGACTAGAACTGCATAGAGTAGACTAAATAGGGACTTACAAATGCCTTGTATAATGCCTTCTTGTCTCTCCTGATTACACCCCATGTAATACACCCTAGTATTGCATTAGCCTATTTCACAGTTGCATTACAATGGAAGCTCATCCTATGATCAACTGGTATGCCCAGGTCTCACTCTTTCTTAGGTATATCCAGTATATGCAAGCTGTGTGCCATAAACTCTATCTATGAGATGTAAAAGAGAAGACTTTGATAGCTACCTGGAGCCTCTTGTTAGATTTCAGTCACCTACTTGAAAGGCAAGCTGGGATGATTTCCTTGCAACTGATTGTAGTCACCTATTCTTTAATTATATGGAAGCAATATGTTGTATATGTTGTAAAATAAAGGATGATTTCTCATACAATATATATAACTGAAATATTTCTTATTCCAGCAGTAGTTAGAGTGGATGTTAAGCAGCATCTACTAAAATTAACCAGTTTAAAATGAGCACATCTGGATAATTTTCACTTAAGAGTTATAAGAGGATGGGCCAAGACAACTACAGGTAATTTATGTTCATTTCCATAAATTTTACAATGCTGGCAACATTCCTGGGGACTGAAAGAAATCTAACATTATAATAATATTTTGAAAAGTAACCAGGATAATCTAGATAGTTTAACATCAGTCCCAGGCAAAATAATGGGGGGGAAATTAGCAAAGGAATTCAGTCTATAAAGAATGAAATTATGGTAATATCTAACGATGTCAATCAATGTGTGTTTTTGGAAAATAATTCCTGGCAAACTAACATAATCATATTTTAGATGAAATCACCACATTGGTAGTGACCGTGTTGACTTAATATATTTAGACTTAATACTCTTCAACTTAGGATGGCAAAACATTATGATTAAAAAATTAGTGTCATACAAAATCAATGCAGCACATATTTAATGGATTAAAAGCTGGCTACCTGACAAATCTCAAAATGGAATTGTTAATGGGCAATCATTATTGAATGAAAGGGCTTCCTGTGCAATTCCACAGGGACTAGTGTTGTTCAATACTTTTATAAATGATTTGAAAAAATATAAATTATAATGAACTTTGTGGATAACACAAAGTTTAGAGGAGAGATCATTCTGGGGACAAGTCACTTATATTGAGCTAAAAAGAACAGTGGGTGCATCTACATGTTTGCTCCCATGATGCCTAGTATTCCACAACTCTGCCCTGCCAGCCTTAGTGGAGAGCAGGTGCTTTGTGCCAGGGGTGCCAGACCTCCAGGAACTCTCACAAAAATATATTTCTTACCCTGAAGTATGCTCAGTGTACCAGGAGTCTTCACACTTGTGGAGTACATCAGTACTACAGAATGACTTCATGGCCTTCTTTTCTGTTGTCTTTTCCTCTTGCTAGTCCCTTCTTTATATGATCCCACTGACAGGATTACATGACAAAGCAAATGCAAAAGAATAAAGCGAATTAACATGCCTTTTGCTGCCATCACATTTGTCTCTGGGTATGTGTAGAGAAACTCAATCAATGATGATATGGGTGTGGTTTTTGCACCTCTTTGGCAAGCTGTGCCAGAAATCTGGTGTAACTTGGGTTTGGGGTGGGCCTGTGAGTTAGGCTATGCTCGTGGGTCCACAGGGAGTGGGGCTGGTGGGTCCAGGGGGTTTGACAGGATCAGGGTGACCTGACAGGTTGGGGGAGATGGTGGGTCCACTGAGGGGTTTTGACTGGGGGCTAAAAATAGCCTGGTCAGGGTGCAGGGGGGTAGGAAGAGTGAAGCCCCCAGGCTGGGGAAGAGGTGGGGTTTCCCAGCCCTGGGACTGCATTCCAAACATGTGCAGACATGTGTATTGCATCTGTAACATCTGCATGTACCCAAAGTATATTATCCCTGAACTATGTCTGTCTTTGCTATTTAGACTATAAGGTCTTGAAGCCGGGACTATACCTTATTACATGTTCATACAGCACCTAGCACAATGTGACCATTTTCCTAGTTGACCTTCTTGACACAACTGTAATAAACATGAAATAATAATAATTAATAATAAATGGTGTGGCAAAATGTCATCTCTGTCTCTCCCCAAACTCTGCTATCAGTCTGATGACCAATCTGACAAGTTGGTTACCATGGTCACTGCAGAGGGCAGACACCCGTGGCCCCATTGGCTTCAGGTAACCTTGAGTTGAAACCTGACCTGGATACATTCCTGAGGTAGGGGGAAACCTGCTCCCTCTGCCTGTGTGATTGACCTCACACACCTGGGTGTGGGGCTTAAACTCCCTATTGTTCTAAGCAATGTCATCATGACTGGGAGGGGACTAGAAATCCTGCCAGTATACCCGGCAACTAGTGATGCATTTCAAATTGGTTGGCTGGCAGCCAATAACTGCTGGGCTTCATTGGATCAGGTCAATTAGGTCAAAAGGTCTATATAAGTTAAAGACTGCCCAGGAAGAGGGGCAGCAGCCATGATGAGAACTCTTAGAGAAACTGGACCACCTCTTTCTTGAAACTCATGGTCAATTAACTGTTTGCCTCCAGAGTAAATCTCTACCTGTCTCTGGATAATGCTTGTGAATAAGGTACTTGAGATGTAGCTAGATATATACCTTGCAGTAACACAGATGCATAATTAAAGGCCACCATGCCCCTGTTTGCTCTAAAGGATTTTTCTTATATTCCAAACCCTATTCCAAACCTATTCCAGTCCTTATAACCAAAAAAGTTCTCCTCTGTACCTAGCATGGGAGACTTATTGGGAGAGGGTCTAGATTATGCCTTGGGATCCCCTTGGTCCAGCTGACTAAGGGAGACCACTATTTGTGCTTCAAACAAGGGAAACATCCCAGGTTTTTGCAGTGGCTTAAGTACCCTCAAGGACTACTAGGCCTATGTTTCCCAGGGGCACAGGGCCAAAATCAGTCTAGACCCTAGGTGGTGGCAGCATTACCCCCAGGCTTGCCCGTACGCTCCAGGAAGGGGGTCAGACGGACATGAGGCACCACCAGGCAAGCACTCGGAGCCTAGAAGGTGGTTGGGCACAGTGAGGCAGGTGGCTCAACCCAGGAGCACCCCCTATTGGCCTACCACAAATGGCACATGGCATTCTGAATAGAGTTGAATATTAGCCATGATTAAGAATATGGTATGGTACAAATGTAACTGGAGAGTGACTAAAGCACTAGATGCAAGAAGAAAGGGCTTTGTTGGTGATATCTTTTATTGAAGCAACAACATTGTTGATAAAAATATCAGAGAAGCTTTCAGCAATATACAGTTGGTCCAGTATAAGATACCTCCAAAAAATGTGGCTTTCTGCATTATTTTCTAGACCATTTTGGTCAGAACTTTCCAAGCCTACCATAATAATAGATGGCTATCATTCAGTGCTAGAATGATGGTGATAATGTGTGTACAGAACCAGCTACTCTGATACTAGCCATAGTATCACATGAGCACAGTTGAACAGAAATCCTCCAAAAGCATGCCTCACATTGCATGTGCATTTTGTTCATCATGCTGGTTTCAATGCAGGCTGCACAAAAATCTTCCTGCCTTTGCATTTCACCCAAACTGGATCATAAGTATTACCAGATTGCCAGCAGTACTGTCCCGTTGATGCTAGGTATGCATAAGGAAGTGGTGAGTTTGATCCTGACACAGGACAGCCAATTTTTAATTTTAATTTGTTTTCTAGAGATTAGCTTTGTAGCATAACAAAACAACATAAGCAGGCCTGCATTGTCCAAACACCAGCAGAAATTTGGGGAAGTTCAGCTGAGAAGAAAGGATTTTTAGGAGGTGTTATCTTTTATTGGATTATCTGCATAGTTGGAATAAAGTTAAACAAGCTTTCAAATGCAAGACATTCTTCATCAGGTCTGAACTGGACCATGAGAGCTAGCACATCACTCTGAACTACTGTAACAGGAAAGTCCAGCCTTAACTCTAGGAGAGGGGAATGGGTTTGGGATATAATGTATCTACATCACACCACGCTGTATTACAGGTGGTCCCATTTCTAATATAAAAACAATTTTATATTAACCCCAAACATTTCAAGCCATGTTCAAAGATTCATTTGAAGTCAGTTTGGTCTACTAGTATTTTCATTAGTTAATTCTGCTGCTAACCAAGACAGTTATGATGTGGACCAATTTTTTAATTCTATTGATCTATTCTAAATTTCTTCTACCACAATATGAAAGTACATGCATCTGGGGTATGGTATTAGGAAACTGAAAAAGAGCCTGCTGTGAGCCTGAGCCTGTGACTATCAAGCACTTTGGAGTAGGCTTCCAATTGACTTTTGTCAATTGAAGCAACCTCAAATTGAACCTAAGTGATTTTTAAAAGACCCTTTCACCTGGAACTTCTTTCAGTTTAAGAGGAAGTTAATACATTCAATAGAACAGAAAAGAAATGTTCTACATTAATGACATCCAGAAAAAAACAAAATCAATAAAAATAAGGAAAATCCTATACTTAAAGACATATTCATGGGAACACTCTACCAAGACAGATCTTTCTGGGAGGCTGTTTGGATTAATTTTTTCTCACTTCTCTTCTCTATCCCCACCGTCTGAAGTGACTGGGGAACTCTTTTCTTTCCCCAACCTTTCTTCCATGCCCAATTAGTCTCTCCCATTTTCAGGTTTTTTGCTAAATAAATAGGCAAAACAGAAAAGCAATTACCAGCAAAGACAGAGGAATAATCTGAAGGGACCTAGGCAGATGAAAAATATCAGCAGACCAAACTAAAATGAGACACATTATGAAAAATGCAAGAGAATATTCACAAGGGTGGTTAAAAAGTACAAGAAACATTATGTACCTCAACAGAGCTGGGCAGGGGGAGTAGCTGACATCATAGCACCCTTCCAATAGGAGTGCAAACACCAAGGAAGAAAAGGAATGATTTTAAGGTAATATAAAGAATAGAATCCAGAGCAAGGTAGGTTTTTTGCTAGACTGCACCAAATACAGATTATGGTGTATGAAATAATCTTGCATTGTTTTAATAGGATATATTTATAATCAGGACAAAGCCCAGCCTCCCTATCCAAAGTTAAAACTTGCACCCACAAAATCTAAACTCTAATAACTTTTGAGTGCAAATCTGTGCACTTGAATCTTCATCTGCCTAATCTGCATCTGAAATTGTGTAGATAAAAGCATACACCGTTTTGTCTGTGCCCCTAGGAGTAGCATAGGCTCCAACACTCCTCCTAAAAGGAGGTTTCTATTGTGCAAAGCTATACTGCAGGTTTTTTCCATCCCTACTTTTCCTAAAAGCCCTGATGTAGACTTGGTCTCTCCATTAACTTTGTCTCTCCTTTTTTCATGAGAATACTGGGGCTTCCACACTGCCACATTGTTGTGAAGAAACATCTGTTTTGATTTGGGATTTCACCAGCATACCTGGGCTTTACTTGTTTAATGCTGGCTGGGATTTTACATTCAAAAGGCCTCAGGCAAATTAAACTAGCCATGTACACCCTAAGGAGAATGAGACTTTAGTTATGTGTCTGATACCAATTGTGCCAACTAAAAGAACTTTATGATATTAATGAACCTCTATAATTAAAGAAGAGTTAATTGAAATGAATCAACCAGTCTATTGAAATATCTCATACTTTTTTGTATCTGGCATTCTAATGCAATTGTGTTTCAGGGGCTGTCTAAAGAATCACTTAGCAATTACTCAGTGTATTTTCTAAGGATAAAGCAGAGTTTTAGCCATTCAGTTCATTGATTTTACTGGTGAAGTAGCAGTAAAAATCCCATGAAAAGCTAAGAAAATTCACTACATAGAGTCCATCTAACCTGGTTTATAGCTAACCTTTTCATTTTGTGCTTATGTAGGTCCAGTCCCACAAATACGAGGACTTAAAGTAAATGTGTAACTAATATGATTAACTCCCATACACAAGCCTTTCAGGGTGAAAGGGAAATATAGGGAATTCATTTTCTGCAGTATTCAGTTTTGTGGCCTTTCTAAAAATGTGGCTAGTGTTTTAAATAGTCACTTAGAAAATAAAGCATTACAGTATCTTATAACACAAACCCTTTAAAGACAAGTAAATGTGTGTGTTGTTTGCACACAGACATCGTGGTTGCACTGAGGACCTCCCAGAGTTTACACAGATTCACAAAAGTTTAGGGCTGGAAAGGACCTCATGAGATCATTGGGTTCAGCTCCCCTGCTCCCCTACTCTGGGCAAGAAAGATTGCTGGAGTCAAACAACCCCAGCAAGGTGTGCATCCAGCCTCCTTTTAAAGGTCTCCAGGGTAGGTGCCTGCACCAGCCCCACTGGCAGGGGCAATGCGTAGGGAGTGCACATGGGTGCACATGCACCCCCTGTGCATGGCAGTGCACCGCCTGCAAAAAGGCGCCACTGATACTGTCAGTAGCTCCTACAGGTGGTCGCCACTCACTACCCCACCGCTGGTCCATGATCGCCCCGGCCACCACCAATGCTGCCAGCAGTGCCTGCGAGTGGTCACCTACCTGTGGTCAGTGCTCATCACCTCCCTGCCACCACTGACAGTGCTGGAGGCATCTGCGGGAGCTCCCCACTGCTGAACTCCCACCACCACGCTCCCACCGGTGCAGCCACTGGGGCACATGCCATTCATGCCCACTGGGAGTATATTCCAGAATTACCAACTCTTGCAATATTACTGCAAATATCATGTTACCTGTACGTAGCTCCTGGAATCAACTGATTATGTTAGAAGATCACTGGGGGGTTTTTAAGTCTAATGCTAATGTTGCAGTCAAAAAGATGCTGAAAATTTCACCCAAGAGCCATGTAATGGCTCAAAAGTGGAAGACAAATAAAATAACCTCATATGTAGTCTGTAAGAAATTGTACGCATAGACTCATAGGACACCTATACATGTGCCTGACATGTGCTCCAAGATTAATCAAGTCT
Organism: Crocodylus siamensis; assembly: GCF_052110815.1. Lineage (NCBI taxonomy): Eukaryota > Metazoa > Chordata > Crocodylia > Crocodylidae > Crocodylus > Crocodylus siamensis. Next base: position 217,004,612 of record NC_143397.1, read on the forward strand.
GCTGGAGTGTTCTAATTAGAACGTTCCAGTAGCCTCAGTGTCACATGTATTCAGCATCCCCACATTTCAGAATGACAGCAGGGGCATTTTAACTAAAGCTCCTTGAACAAGCTTTGGTTAAAGCACCCATGCCACCATTTTGAAGCATAGGATACTGAATACATGAGACACTACAGACATTTTAACTGAGAGCCGTTCTAATGAACATGCCCACCCCCCTCCGAGTACACAGAACTACTACATTCCATAAACCAAAAAAATCCTGACTACAAACTGTTAGACTCAGACCACATGTACACGTTCTCAGAACCTGATCTATGACCATGCAGCTTACTTTAAGGGGGTGGGTGGGATTGTGGAGGAGCTAGCAGGTCTGCAGGGAGAGTTTAGTGGGTCCAGGACAGTTTTGGTGGGATTGCAGGAAAGCTGACAGGTCTGTGGGAGGGTGGGGTTGAGTAGTCCACCCAGAGGTGGATGGGGGGGGAGGCTAAATGTAGCCTGGTCAGGGTGGAGGGAGTAGAAAAAGTGCAGCCGCAGGGCTGGGGTAAGCAGCTGGGCTTTCCCAAACCCAAGACTACACTCTGAACGGGTACACACATTATTTCATATTGGTTAGATAGGTGAACTAAGTTAGTTCAGCCAGCTATATTTTGCTGAACTGACCATATGTACAGTTTGGCACTTAGAATGACTTAACCCTAGTTAGGTCAATCTAACTGTAACTTCTGTAAATACCCTCAGTGTACTCTAGAAAATAGAAGAATAATTATCAAGTTATTTAATTTGTACCTCCACTGGGAAGAAGAGTTGCTGCTCACCTGTAAATGTCTACACATTTCTTTAGCTAGAGTGCTGCCTGTTTTGTTTTGTTTACATTTAAAACTCTCAGTCATATTCAGCAACATACGAACTGTCATATCAGGTAATTTCTATGGGCCATTTATTCCAGAATTTTATCTCTGACAGTAGAAAGGGCCAGATGCTTCAGAGGAAGGTGCACAAAACTCTGCACTGGATAATTATAGAACAATCTGTCCCTAGCTGTAAGTTTCTTCTTAACCTTGTCAGTTGTAGGCTGGCACATATATAGAGATGCAAGTTTTCTAGCTCTTTTTTACCTAATGTAATTGCGATTGTTTTAATTGTCCATATAGGCATGTATTGAATGTGAGGATTTAGATGTATGTATTGCAGTCGGTCAGATGTTTTGATTAAACTATGTTACGCTGCTCTGTTTGCATATTGTGATGTTTGGGTGGAAGACATGTAAGTTGAGCTCTGAGTAGATGCTGATGTCTGCTTGAGTAGTGATTCATTTGACTGTTGTGTCTGCACATAATGCAACAAATACCCTTGACTGTGTTCACAAAAAACAGTGTGGTATAAGGTAAAATATATGATATAATCAAAGAGTCCACCATCACTCATTTCAAATGGGTACATTTATTAGCTCTTCTACACTGGTAAAATTCTGAAACAACATTGGTGCAAGTGTTGTGTCTAGAGCTACATTTTACAGCACTCCAAGCTAAAACTATCCCTTTTTATTCAGGGGATTGTTTGGTGTGTTTGCCTCAGTGTATGCCCACATTTTTGTGATAACAGCAAGTTCTAATCATAGTATTTCCAAGGTCATAGAAGAAGACTGGTTAATTTGCACATCAGATAATTCACCACTATAGTTTAATTTGCAGTTATTCCAACTCCCCACCAGCATCCTCTGCCCCAGTCACAAACTTCTGAATTTGGTCATTATTGGATAATTTGCCATTCTTTGCATTCTTTTCAGAGTAGTGAATCAATCCATTCACTGTAGTTAATGTAGACCAATTCTGTGATTCTTATATAAGCAAACTTTCCAGTTAATTCAGTGAGAGTTTTACTCAAATATGACGCAAAAAAAAAATCTCTAATTAAATTAATGCATCAAGCTAAAAAAATTCTTTAAATGAAAAGGTCTTTGTACACTATTTTAAATAAATTATATCCACAAATATTTTCCATGCTGAAAGGAGGGAACTTCAAAGTAAAGTTACAAGTTGTACCTATTTCACACTGCCATACTTGGGACCAAAAACCCAGTCTATCTCTAGCCTAGATCATCTGGAATCTGGGTCTTGGCAACACATTCAGGATTCAGTCGATATTTCCTTTTAGGCTTCTATGAAAGCTTATGCTTTTGTGAATTGAGTTAGTCTATAAGGTGCCACCCATCCTGCCTTCTGCCAAAAAATATAAGACAAAGCTTCATTTTGATCTGCCAATTAAGCATCCAGCACAGGGTGTGAAAAAAAGCAGACAAGCAGAATTTGCCTGGCCCATCTCTAATGATAATCAAAATAGGGAATTCTGCAATGGCTGCAATTTTAACACTTAGCTAAGGCAATTTGCAAGTAACCTACATGAATTTAACACACAAAAATAATTAAACATGCTATAGAGCAGATGCTTCACAAACAACAAAAATCAAATGATTCACACTTAGCAGGCCTTACCTAGCAGTTAGTTTACAACAGATCTGGGTGACACAAAGAAAAAACAAACAAGCTTAACATATATCATTTAAAACATCAGCACACCTGGTTCAGAACATTTAGGACAATTCAACAATTCTGATATATTTTCATTATGTGAGACAGGTTTTATTCATGATAATTTTATATATAATTTATACCCAGCAGTTTCATCACATTCTGTTCAAGAAATTATAATGTCATATGCCATCTCAGTGGCAGACGGCTGGAGCATTTCAAGACATGGTAGATTTAGAGCCAGATTTTCAAAATTGCATGGGTATGCTTACATATGAAAATTGCATAAGCACTTGCATACCTTATTGTTTATTTGTTCAGTCTTAGTACAAATAATCTAGCTGGTCATTTATCTATATAGTTACCATGATTGTCCGTAATACACACATTAAACTTCTGCACAAATCATTCATACATTTCTGATAAATCTGAGCACTGCTTTATTACAAAAGCCTGTTAATTTAAGTTCTTACCTCCTTACCGGGCACATTTATACATGCCCTTATGGCGCCATTGTTATCACGCCATCATTTAGTACTTCCTTTAGTACCATGCCAGTGGTGTACCAGTGACATACAGTTATTTTTAGCTGCTACATGTCCATAGCAACACACTATAGCAAGGGAGTGTGTTGCTACAGTAACATAGCTGTGGTGTCACAGTTTGTGCCCACTGATGCTACATCAGTGTAGTGCATTGCTACAGCGACATAGTGTTTAGTGTAGATGCACCCACGGTTTTCCAAATCATGATAATAAGCAGCAAAAAAAAGTTTGTAATTATAATTAGCTACGATCTGAGGCACATAAATCAGCTTTTACCCCATTTTTACCTTACCTAAGAAAGGACTGAGTAAAAATAAAGTAAAACTAGATAAGAAGCCCAGGATTTAGGTTAATAAGTTAAAATAAAAATAAACAAAGGAGTTTTGAAAGCAAAAAGGATGATTTACTTAATATAAATTACAACATTCACACTGAACTCAAATCATTCTGGGAGCATATACACATGCAATTAATGTGGCTGAATAAACTCCAGGGCAGTCCACACCAGAGTTTATTTGCTCCTGGGTGCCACATTTGCACACACGCCCAGGACTGCAACAAGTTGAGCCAGGGTGGCTGGCAGGGGGGCCCAGGGCTGCTCTGACCCAGCTCAATGTGCTGCTGAGGGGTTGGCTGGGGCACAAGGGTGTTTCAGTGTGGAAGCTCACCAGCAAGCAGCCCTGCACTGAAGCACCGTTGTGCCCCAGCCCTGTCAGAGTCTACATGTGTACTGAGGCAGAGTAATCAATTCCACTGTAGGATAGCACTTGTGTCTGGTAGTACTAGCTTATGGCAGAGTTAATTAGTTTACTCCATCCTAATACCACCAGACATGTGGATTTTACTGTGAAGCTAATTAATCAGTCTTGTAGATGTACCCACTACGTGGAAGTCCTGGTTCCAATTCCAGTAGTGACAAATATTAAATGAGATAAAGCTGATGTAAGCTTGTCATAAAATATAGTAAGTGGCTGTGACTGCACAGTGGTAACTTCTGAGCAGTCACTTTGAAGTGATTTAGGCCCAGATGCAGTCTGGTTAACTAAGTCGGATTCAGATGGAAACAGGATTCAGATGGAAACTAGACACTAATAAAGTTAACCAATACCTCCCCGCTTTGGTGGTTTAAAAAAGTTGCCCACATTGTAGACAGTAAACAGCCCTATGTGCCTCAATCCAGAATTCTACACAGCCCGTGTAAAAGCATACAGGTGAGAGCATTCACACAAGACCTGGAAGACCTAGGTTATAGGCCCTCATAAGTCGGAGGGAATTCAAATCCATATCTCCTACTCCCAAGAAGTTCCTGGATCACCAGGCTATAGAAAATCTGGGCCACTGTGCAGAATCATAGAGCCACCAAGACTCAGTAGCCTAATGGTTAGTGAACTCAGCTGAAAATAGGAGACAGCTAGGTTCTAGTTTCTGAAGCAAATGGTAGTCAAATACAAAATGCATAAACATCATTAAAGCAAGGACCAGAACCCAAGAACAATCTTAGTTGAGTGCTCTGACCACTAGGCTACAAAGTTAGGTTTACTCTTGCTTAATCTCCTTCCTGCCCTATGATCCATGCAAACAGTGCCTATATTTCCTAGCGGTTAGCTCTAGCAGCTCCCCACTCAGCACATGCGCTCTTAATGTCCCCTCAGGGTCTAACTCTCCCCATTGTCTGTATAAGGAGCAAAGGTTGATTCACTCAACTCATGTTTAAGCATTTTGACACCACTGTAGGGCTAATCTGGATTTTCCCCTAGTGTTGAATATTTGTGCAGTCTAACTGTACTTTACGCACTCTGGTGGAGTGGATTTGGGACAGCAATGGCATCCCTATGTTCCATAATACTTCTCAGCAGGCCTAATTACCCTATATGCCCAAAAAACACATTAACATGGCTGTCCGACTTCATTCAGGGCCATCTTGAGTATCTCTACACAGCATTGTGTTGTGCCATGTAATCATAACCCATGTAACAGGAGTAATAAAAGTGAAATAGATGTTCACCAATCATTATAGTCCCAACACTCTTAGAAATCCTGCTGGAATTCAGCCTACATGTAGCAGAGCTGAATTTAGTCATGGGAGAATATTATGCTAGTGCAATTTATTATTTTACACACATACCAAGCCCTAAATCTAGGCATATTATACAATTTTATCACTTATACACATTTTCTGTCTGATATACCACAGCAGTCAAACATTTAATACGTACTTAATCAGATTTTAAAAAAAATAATTAAATTTTGAGATAAAAAAGAGTCAGACAAAATTTGATCTCTTTCTCCCTTTTTTCTCTGATGAGCTCTGACATCAGGCATAACATGATACAGGGCACCTCTTGAACCCACAGGAGAGGTAAAATAATAGATTTTAGCAGCTTGTTTCTCAAGAAAGGACAGTCACTGTGAGGCCAAGATCTGTAATGGCTTCCTTAGAGGTCCCCAGATTAGGTTTAAGATTTGACATACAAAGCTCAAGTGATCTGGGATTATAGTTCATGAAAGTCTACCACCTTCTTTATGTTAGGTCACTGTAGTTGAGATCAGCAACACTCAAGCTGGATGGGTTGCAGCAGAAAGGCCAGTGGCTGGCAGAAAGCATTCCACTTAAGGGTTGGAGCTATAAAACATTTTGATAGGAATTGTTTTTGGCAGAAAATTGAGGTAACTGAATTTTTTCACAGGATTTTTTCTCATTTCTTTACTATAATTTACTGAAAATTCAATTTTTGGTCAAATACCGGGTGCCCCAAACTGAAGACATTTTACCACAGTTTCTGGGCTAAAACCCTCTAATTTAGGCCAAACCTGAAAAGAAAAAAAAAACAGATTTGGCTAGGATGCCATAGTACCTAATAAGAGCTGTAGTTCAGCTGCTTCATGTCCCTAACCTCTGTCATCGACTGTGTTGTTCAACCAGACTAGGCCTGCCATGATGTAATGTGGCCAAAGCCATTCCCACAATGCATTATTGCAGCTCAGCAATCCATTGTAAGAGATGTAGTCTAGGAAGGAAGCCCAGACTATAGAGGAAAATGAGGGCATGAGGCTTGAACTATATTTTCCATGAACTACAATTTCTGCATAAGAACATTTTGAGGTTTTGATTTTTCACTTAAAGTTTTCTGTGAAAAAAAAATCTATATTCCAGCCTGCTCTAGTGCCTTGGTTTTGGTGTTCATTTTCCTACTTTGTCCCAAATGTTTCAAATCTGTTGGCCTTCTGTGTTGGTTGCATAGCCCATCTGTTTGAAGATGCTCTTGTAGGGCAGAACCGTTGTAGCAAATGACAGAGGTTCTTACGAGATTTTTTTTTAACTCCTTTTTTGGTGAGAGCATAAAGGGTAATAGTTTCTGATTTGTAGGGTGCATCCGAGACTAATGATTGCTATTTGAAAATGTGCTGTTGGTTTGGCTGTGAAATTATTTCAGTATTACGTTTTTAATTTATAGAAAGGGTGTCTAGGGCATCAGATTGGAGCTCTTTTATGCTGTATTTAAATCCATAATAAATAAACTTTAAAAATTTACATTACTGCTAAGTTGACTCCAATGCATTTAAAGACTGTCTCTTTAATCAGCCTCTTGCATGTTTAACAATTTGCTCTCATGTATACATGCCCCTGTAAATTAGGAGTAACTTCATTTAAATCAAATAATGAATGTGTAAAAAGGGTGTGACTAAGTAAATCAAGGTGAAAAAATGAGTGTTCATAAACTGAGCCAGGAATGTTCTATAGTATTATGTTAATGAGTTTTCTTTTTCCACCGAATATTATAAGGCTGCACTAATGGAGAAGAGATTCTTAAGCAGATATTTATTGTTAAAATAAGAGTTCAGCACACACCTTTTATTCAAAGAAGCCAAAATGCTCATAGCACTTTGTAAACTGATTGATTGCAAAGAACTAATTGGCTGCAACATCTGGGGTTGAAGTGGGCAGTTGTTAAGCACTGCCAAACGTCAGTACACAACAGATCAGGGCAGGGAGCAGATAATATCCATGAGTGCAGATAGTTTGAACAGATAGGTGATTGCACAAGATAATACAGAGTGATCTCCTTGGCCAGAAGACATTTTCAGTCTTCCTTGGTGACCAGATATGAAGCACCACTCCTTTCATCTTATGCATTTAATATGTAAATTCCTCCAAACCATCATTTTGAATTTTCATCTTTGACATACGTTCGGCAAATAGGAAAAATTAAAAAGCAATGAGGAGAGTTCCCAACTGCTTTGAGAAGATTCCACATATGTGCTAATTAGCGATTCTGTCTGAAAATATTCCCTGAAAGCTGTACGGATAGTACAGCCTGGGATAAATAATGCAAATGCCCCATGGCACTGTCACAAACACCACAATCAGTGCTGTTCGCAATTTCAGTGAGACTCTCCAAGTTCTGCACCTGAGACTAAAATATTAATGAAGTAAAACTGTAGTAAACAAACCTCCATTCTCCCCCCTCCCATGATCACCACGCACACACTTTTTGGCACAAGCTAAGAAGCATTTTATAAAGATCAGAGCCAACTTAAAAATATTTCCTTTGTGCGTTGGATTCTTCCTTCCCTCCATCATCCAGTGAAGACATTCCAAATGGTCCAGTCATTGATCTCTAACACACAGCTTCATTAGTGTTAGTTATGGTGGGGGCACCGCTGCAAATTAATAAAAGTTCCTGGAACCGCTCTGCAATCTAATGCTACTCCAATTCTGGCCGGTGTGGGGGTAAGAACCCCAACATGATGCCACTCCTCCTGGTAGAACTGTAATCCTGGGGCAAACGTGGGGAGATTTCAGGAAAAAAAAAAAGATCAGAAGGTCAAAAGTGTTGCTGTGACTTGGAAACCAAAGTCACATTGTCACAAATGACTTAGACCCTTAGGATCATAAGTTCTATTCACTTTCAAAAAGATTTAGGCTCCCAATAGTGAGATTTTCATAAGCCCCTAGGCAGGTTGAGCATCTTGCTGCTGTTGATTTTAATAGAAGCTAGATACCTAATCTGTTTAGGCACTTTGGGAAATCACATGATACATGCCTAAGTCCCATGAAAAACCATTTCTATATCAAAAGCATTTACAGGCTTTGATTTTTCTTTGAGAAGTTGAGATTTTCTGAAAATGGGTCTTAGGTTTGAAGCCACATAAATACTTTAGAAAATGTAAGCTAAGGAATATAGTGACACACCATCACTATGCAACCGAATTTCTCCAGTTAAATTCTATTCTTTTATGGATATAGCCCTACTACAGCTGTACCTCAGCTATTTCAATTTAGCTGCACTAGTGTAAATTGAGAGCAGAACTCAACATCTAATGACAGCTCACAAACTATTGTCCAAGTTACATATGCCCATTAACCTGTGCACTAATATCGTAGTCTACAGCCACAAACGGAGTATCATGTATTCCTAGATTACAGGGGTTGCAGACTCCTGAAGCCTCTTTTATGAAATAACAGCCCTGCTCTTTTAGCTTTGTGCTATAATACATGCCCATGTTCCTCAGCATGAGTCAGTATCACAAGCTAGACTACAAATGTGAGTCAATGAATAGCACCCAATAAAGTCAGTGAAAAAAAAAACAGTTCAAGTTAGTTTGATGAATGAGGGGTAAATAACACAGTTTAAGGGAATTTCTAGAGCTTCACCGCAGTAAGTTCAGAAGACAGCTCTCAGTTACACCAGTGGAAATCTAAAGTAATTTCACTAACTTCAGTTCTGGTCAAAGATTTTGAAGTTGTAGTAGGAAAGGTCAAAAGTCAAAGGTTTGTCTGAGTCTTAACAGCCCATCAGGCTACTGTAGCTAAGGCACACCAGTTTCTAATTTCCAACAGCACACAAGGGAGTGATGTGATTAGCATCACACCAAACACTCTCAACTCTTCAGCCTGTTGACAGCAAGGTAACTGAGCGGGGGTGGTGACTGGGATAGCAGACCCAGGCATCCCCTTTTTTTGTGGGGAGAGGCACAAAAATAGCCACTACTGCTCAGTGTGTCATAGCTGCATCACTTCTCACTCAAACCTCTTTGTACCATACCATCTCCTATGACTGAAAAACATTCCAATCATATTTATAAAATTGCCATCTTAGTATCATATGAAATCTCCTCAAGCCAATCTCTTGATGATGCTTTCAATTCTCTCCTGCACCAATTTGACGAAAAGAAACTTTTGCTTTTCCAGTAAAAAAAATTATGCTATTATTACCTTGTCCTTTCAATGCCCCTACCCTTCCCCTTATGACTGATTTGTCCATTTTAGAGTCTTTTATTTCAGTGGTGGCCAACCTTTTTGGCAGGCATGCTACGAGTTAGCCCTGTACCCTCTCTAGTGTCACACCAATCCTTTTCCCTTGCCCAATCCAGTGCCCTAGTGTGTGCTTCCTCCCTGTGCTCCCTGTGCCATCTGCTGCTCTGCATTTTGCTCCCTGCCCCATCTGCCACTCTGCTCCCTGCCCCAATCTGTCATGTGCCACACAAGGAGGCTGCCCATGCCACTTGTGGCATCTGTGCTGCAGGTTGGCTTCCTCTGCTCTGTTGCATGCCCACTGTGAACTCTCTGGAGTAAGAGGTGTCCCATTCTTTACATGCCTGTACAGTGCATATTTATTATAAGGGAGCCCTCCTCCTTGTTTGGAGTTCCTTTGTGTTACCATAAAACACATGCACACGCTTTGGAAATCTGTTCACTTCACTCAAATCCCTCAATGGGAATTTTTGAGCTTTGAGAAGCTTTGATTTTGTTCTATTTTGAAAACCTGACTTAGAATCTCTTTGCACCTCCCCACCCCGGCTGTAAAAGAAGAGTAACAGTATTTTCTTTTTTCTGTTCCCCATCTGTTTGTTTGTCTGTATTATGAACTCTGAGCAAGGACTTTTACTTATCTGGTATATGTCCAATTCCTAAACACCTAGGGCATTGGCTGTGGATGGGATTTTTAAAGGCTAACCTAATACAAATAATAAACACAATAAAATAAATAAAACAGAATAAAACAGATGATCCACAAAGACTAAGGGCTCTATACATGTGCTCTGGGGTGAAGGGGTGGGGGGGAATGACACTTTAATTAGAACAACTGTGAGAACCGCTCTAATTAAAGCACCCAGAGCATCATGTGTATTCAGAGTCCTGTGCTTCAAAATGGCAGCAGGGGCATTTGAACTAGAGCTTGTTGGATGAGCTTTAGTTCAAGTGACCCCACTGCCATTTTGAAGCATGAGGATACTGAACAGATGTGACATGGAGGCTGCTGGATCACATTAATTAACAAGCTCCAACAGACTCGATTAATTTGGTCTGTTCTGACGCGTGCTAATTAACATGCATTGGAGCAGACATCTGGCACATGTATAAGTGCTTTAAATGAAAAGAAGTGAAGTAACCTTTGTTGGTTTACTTGCAGGCTGCAAAGAAAGGAAAACACAGTGTGGGTGTCCACAGTACAATGTAGTGGCCTTATGAGCTAGTTTTGTACGACTAACAGAAGTATCATGTCCATCTTATCATGGCACCCTGCATTGGCTAACATGCCTTGATTGCCAGCAGTACTAAGTCCAAAGGGATGGTTACATTAATGTGGCTTTAATACTTACAGTGCCTAAACTAGCTCTTTTATTGCATTCTGTCATGCCCACAGTGACAGACTACTGTAGGCAGTATCATAGCAAGGAGGGAGATGAGCAGGGTGTCCGCCCCGGGTGCTGAAGTGAAGGGGCACCAACAGATGAATCACAAGTTGGTATTTTGTTATAAATATTTTGTAAAATTTTGGCTGATGTGGTCAATAAGTGATGCATGCATGCACGCAGCTTCAGCATGCATGTGGCCAGCCCAGCAGCTTGGAGAGAACCATTCAGCCGGTGAATCCGTTGGGCAGAGGGAAGGGATGGGAGCAAGGAAGGGACATGGGGTGGGGGGCAGATCAAGGCCCCCCAGTGAGGGATGAGGAGAGCTAGGACTGGGGAAGGTGCTGCCCAGCTGGGGCAGGGCGTGGAACGGAGCCGTGAGCGGCTTGTCAGGGGGGCAGGGGGAAAGGGGGAGGCTCTTGCCTCTGTGTGCACCCCCAGGCAAGCAGGGGAGGCAAGTGCCCCCTGGATCTGTGCGCAGGGAGATGGTGGGCTGTCGCTGTGAGCTTGCTCCAGGCAGTAAACTTCCTTGCTACAGCACTCACCGTAGGTTAAGAAATAACACCTCTTCAGGGATCTGATGGCATCCAGTACATAGAGAACATTATACAGAGCTCTTGCAGAAATGAATTCTTCTGTACAGAATTAGCATTTACCTAATATTACAGTTTTACTTCCAACTTTAACAGACAGAAGACAGAATCTTTAGTGAAACCAGCAGAAAAGATGCTAATTTTAAAACCACCTAAGAAGATATTTTCTTCTAACAGCAGCTTTCCAGGCCCTTTTATGTGCAAAGAACTTCACAACATATACTGAGGAAGGCCAACAATTCAACAAGGTACTTAAATATGTATATACATTTAAACATATAACTAGGTAGACTGTGCACATACTTTAAGTACCTTGTTGAAATTACCCCTGAAACTGCCTCCTGAGAGTATAGGGAACCTAGACCTTGCATTTCCTGGACAAGTGCTCTGACTACTAGCCTACTGGAGGTGCCTTATCTTTTCCAGGTAAACATCTAGCTGCCAGACCAAAAAAAAACACCCCATTAAGATGTTTAGGCCTCTGCTGTTAGTGGAAAGTGGGATCTGTAGCAGTTGAATATATCTTATCCCAACTTAAAATTTACAGTTATAATGAATGGAAATACACACATCTCCTACATGACAGGATTCATCTCTGGAGGTATCGAAGCACTTCCCATTGAAATGAATGGAAGAGTTACGTGCCCTTGCAGAGCAAAGTAGGATTCCCATCCAGAACCATTTGCATACTTGTATAGGAGAGGAACATGGCTATCCAGACAAAGTAGGATCCTTCCCTGATTCTGGTTGTCTACATCAGGACCTTGGTAGTAACTACCTATTAGACGCCTAGGATTTAACCCACAGTATATAAAGATTTCCAAGGAAACACGGCAATCTCCATGGCATTTGGAAATTATGGGACACATTTCACTTGCTTGCCTTTCTAATGGGATTCTGAGTATTACTGATGGGAAAGAAATGGAAGTTCTATTGCAAAGCAAATATCTACAGCATTGATTTTTGAGACTCAGGAGGATGGCAAATGTATTTCAGCAAGGAAAGTGAGGCAATTCCCTCAGATGGTCCTGGATAGTCTTTCATTTTCTAGTATCATAGTTCTAAATTACTTGTTACGATGCCACTAGTCCAACCTGTTTCTGGCACTGAAAGATTCACCTGCAGCAGTAGTCTGAATTATCTGCACTACTTTTCATCATGCTGTAATGGCCAGAAAGAACACATGACCTCTGGGAGGTGTCTGAAAGTGGTTTTGAACAGATTTCCTATTTTTGCTGCATGGTGAGCAGTAGGCTTTGTTTGGATTTTCTATACTGTTCTCCCCAAGCATGTGGTATTTGGTTCGTGTTTTGATTTTACACCTAATAATCATGAAGGAGAAACTGTGCAAAGCTTATTTGCACAGATTTATTATTAATTGCAATTCTGAACTTCAGGTTACCCACACAGAGTGAAATCACTACTCAGGTCTTGCTGTGAAGCAGGCAATTTATATATACATTCAAAATTCACACAAAGAATATTATATTATCAGTAGATATGTGATCTGTCTCACACCTGTCTAAAGCTGTCTCAAAAATATTCTACTAGTTTTTTCTTTAGGGGTGGAGCAGAGGGTAAGAGCAGGGCTGCTTCTTGGGTAATTGATTCCAACCATTAGCAGTCAGGTACTAAAGTTTTTGTCTCATAAGACTTTCACTTCTTGGTACAACAAAGGTCAGCTCATCCAGTGAGCAAAATTGATCTGTACTGTCAACACCTCGCATCAGTGGTTTCAAATACTCCAGGGTCTAACTATAAATACATTTTCAAACAGGACTTAACCAATGGTGTCTTCCTTCTCTATTGAAACAATAACAATTTCTGCTCAGCAAACACAGCGCAAAGATGTTCTTTCCTATTGCAATGCAAACTTAATCTGCATAATGTCTTGCAAATAATTTATATACCTCATTTAGGGCTCTGTTAGTGTTAACTTGACATGCTATGTTGCATATCTGTGACTGTTGCTTTGCAATTTTTAATTGAAAAACAAAGCTTAAGTATCAGCTGTTTCAATAGAAAATCCAGATCCCTTCTTTTGCCAAATGTTTTGTATGTGCCCTTTTCATTTTGGATTGGCAGATAACCACCATATCAGCCACTAGTGATAGGAATCATTATTTTGCACTGAGCTATTAGGATACTCCAAATAATATCTGTTTTCATCTGTTAGCATTTAAAACCATGCTGAACCCAATACAACAATCCATCCAAATCTCTATGTGAAATAATAGTTAAACACATGATCGATTGAATATTGTAAGGTAAAAGAAACGAGTGCATCATCCTTAGAGAAAATGTATTTTAGAAGAGCTTTCGTATCTTAGCAATATGAAAGAAAAATGGAAGTAATTCAAACACAGATCTCTGGGGTATTCCTTTATTGATACCTTTGAGACTGGATTGGACTGACATCTGTCAGACAGGTAATTACTCATCCATCTTAAAGCTTCATCTTAAGTTTGCCCATAAGAAGCTTGTGATTCACCAAGTCAAAGACCTTAGTGAAATCAATAAAAATTGCCCCTGTTGGGTCACAACAAGCAGATCATTTTCCACCTTTTAACAAGGCAGTGGTCATTAAATTCCTTACTTGAAAACCAGACTGATTAGGGGTCATCAGGCCTTTGTGCATTGTATAATCCATCAATTGTGCATATACTATTTCTTTAGCGTCTCTGAGATGAGTGATAAAACAAGTAATCTCTTGTGTCAGTTTCCAATGCCACTGTGAGGCCTCTACTTTTACACAGAGAGGAATGAGGAGCAGAACATAGAATTACTAGGCATTAGGTGTCTTGCTTGAAGGAAACTTCACTTCATTATTCCAGACAATGGTTTAACTATGTCAAGTGCTCCAATTTTAAGTATTCATGCTCTAATCCATTGGTTCCTCCTTTGCTGTTAGTATTTTAACTCAGCTGTTTAATGACGACTGAATGTTGAACTTCATATATTTTAAATTGGACAGACATGCAGAAATTCAATTGCACATTCCACAAATCTTGATTTCATTGTAAACCTCATACTCCTACTGCATTTTGAATGAAAATGGGAAGGAGATCCATTCAGTCACTGAGTTGAGATCTGTGAAATATTTAGGACACAGCAGGAGGATAAGGGGAAGAAAAACTAGCTAAAATCACCATACTGCTTTAACTTTGGCCAGTTAGAATTGTTGGGACCATTCCACTAGGATGGGGCTGACAGAACACATGTTATGTCAGCTACATCCTTCTAGCTTCTCGCTTGTCTTCAACCACAAAGGATACACCTTATATATGGAAGACCAAGTATATTCGGAATTCCCCAGTGCTAAAATAATCCTCACTAATCCGTGCTCTACCTAAAGTGCTTTCCTCTTTGGGCATGGATACACATAACACTCAGAACAGTTTGCATATGGTTTAAACCAGAAATGGACAGACATACAAGCCTGTTAAATTAATTTAAAGCCTCCCAGAATTGTTCAAAATTGTACCTGGAAAATGAAGTACTACTTTGAATTGACTCACTATAAATTGTTTCAGCATTACATGTGGACACAAGTATGGGGTAACACAAGTCTGGTTGTTCCTCCAGATATCCCACACTGCATCATTTCTCACTCATCCCTCTCCCACTGCTGCAACTGGCCACTCTGGTACATAGCCAGAAATCTACTACCTGCTCCTTTTGTTTCTTCTTTTGTTGACCCTTGTTATCAATGAGCTCCCTTGTAATGCTTGCTCAGCAAAAGCTATCTTTCTAACAACCAGCTGCATCCCCACTCACTATTTGACCACCATGCCTCTCCAGCTCTGGGAACTAAAAAGTACTCCTTTCCACCCCACAAATCAGGCAACTACACTACGGTCTTTGGTCAACTGAAAGTAACTAAAACTTACTGAATTTATTTTTAGGGGAGTAAGGAAAGCAGAAAAATGACAGCTTTTCCAGGAACAAGTGACCTCCAAAACATGGCTGTAAGCACTCTTCTTCCCAACTGGCACACTGCAGGACATGCTGTGATGGGTGCTCAGTCCTACCCGCTGGTCAGAGCTACAGCACTTCACACGATGGTGAACTAGTTATCAATCAGTGACATTTTGGAACAGTTCAATTGTTATGTGTGTCTTCACCCTTATATGCTTTTTGTAATCCTGGCTAATTTATAATGGTTTTAACATTAGCATTATTTTATATTTCTTTTCTAATTTCGCTTAAATTCAGAAATAAAAAAGGCTAAATTCGACTAACTGTGACTGAAAATGTATCTCTGAAAAGGGACTGGTAATATAAAAGCAAATTGCAAAAGACTGTTACAAATCCCATTTTCTTTTGTTCCTCACACTGCCACCACCTTGCTTCTGAGCTTGGGTAGGATTTCCAACCCTCTAAACCAGACTCTACCTTCCTTTGGATCAGTGCAAAGGCAGTAAGAGTGGTGCAATACATTCTGTGCCTCAGTTTATCCTTATGTTAAATAAATGGGGTACTTTCCCTACTTCACAAAGGAGTGAGACTTAATTGAAGTTTGCTTTAAAGTGCCCTAAGACTTTAGGTTGAATGGTGAGGCAGACCTCTGAAGTATTATAACTTAATAGTGATTCTTTTCTTCTATTCCCACCTTTGCTGTATTGCACCAAAGCCCAGGACATTACTATTTAGCAGGCTTTCTTTACTTTCAACCATCCAGTTCCCTGATATTCCCAGAAAAGTGAATAAATAAATTAAAAGGCCAGGGAGCAACACAGCAACAATGAGCTCCCGAGAGGAGTACTGAGAGTTTGTGGGGAGCTCAATATTGGGTAAAAAAAAAAAAAGGAGGGGAAAATGATGCCTCCAATTACTTACTGGAGGTGCTGTAATGAGATGATTTGTTTGTGATAGGACTAGTCTGCAAATAGCAATCTATCGGAGTAAATTTGGATCTATTAGAAATGGAACTTACCCTTGGGGAAGTAAAGGAGGAGGTGGAGGAAGGGAAAAGAAACCTAACTTTCAGAAAGAGAGCTTGTTCTGTGGCCCATATTTTCATCTCAACCCACACTGCAGCGCTTATTTGCTGCTGGGGCTTATTAATTTTTCACTTATACCATGCTAAAAATAGTTAATTATTGAAAATGCATATCCGTCTGATGGTGAAAGGCTGTCTCTTCAAACAGGTGACTGGTTCAGATAACCCCAGAAGGCACTTCTGGGTCTTCTAAACCCTTGATCAAAATTTCTTTTTTAATTTGAAAAGAACAGAGGTGATTAAAACTGAAAATGATGGTGAGTCTAATGAAAGCTTCCTCCCTCCATCCCCCAAGAGCTGGCATAATGGGATGAGGGCTTTTCTTTTTTTTTTTTTAATGAATATTTTCAGTGTATGCGTCATGCTGGTACTTTGATTAAAAAAAATCAGATGTAGAGATTTTCCTGTAACAATAGAGTGAGTGTGTGTGGATAATATTACTCACTGTGTTGGTAAGAGTTCAAAGGCTGGAATGTCCAGACTAAATACATTGCAAAGAAATCAGTTCTTTAACATTTCAATTAGACAGAAACATAAAACAACAGGCTGGTGACTTCAGAATCCAAAAATTAAACAATCAGTCGAAGACACTGCACAGAACACGCACTGAAATTCGTTATGCCCTCATCACTTCAAATCTCCTGCTCCCACTACTGCAATGACCTTGCTGATTCCTTCAACACTGGTGTAAAGTTGGATTGTTATTGGGACAGTCACTGGGGACATATTCCACCTTCTTTATTCAGGGCTGGCTCATCCCTTCCCATAGTAAAATCCACGGTCAGGCTTAGAGGAAAGCTCACTCCCTTCAAGCTTCCTCATGTGTTCAGAAGGCAGTTGAGATGTGTCCCTGCAGAATATATTGAAGATGAAGTGTTCTTCATAAAGCCCCATGGCTGACTCCCATGACATCAGCAGGAGGCCAGAACAATCTGCATAGAGGCCTTGTGCCTTTCCATCTGCTCTGTGTCCCTAGTATCTCCAGTCCCCGTGTTTGGCTATTCAGCTCCAAATGAGTCATGTACCCAGAGCCTCTCCTGGGTGCCTCAGCCCTGATAATTTCCTCAGAGAAATAAAACAGCTTAGGGCTATATCTTTGCTATGCCTTGGAGGGAAAAATTATGTGCCCACACCTGATCCCAGCCTCTACAATCCTGTTTTGCTTCATGGAAAGCACCTATCTAATGGACAGACTTCTCAGGATATGGAGAAATTGAGGGATAGAATATCAGGGAAGTAGCAGAACCTGCTTCCTTGATGGGTGGAGAGCCCATATATACGGCCTCTTCTCCGTGTGCAGCCATAGGGGGCAAGATTCACAGAATCGTATAATCACCGAAAAGGAGGTCCGGAAGGGATCTCCAGAGGTCATCTAGTCCAACCGCTGCTCATAGAAGGATCATCCCTGTACAAACCATCCCATACAAATCCTTGTCTAGCCTGTTCCTAAAACTACACAATCAACCCTGCTTTGCAACTACAAGACACCAAAAGCACCTTCATCTGTCCCAGGTAAAGCAGGGAGACAAGGACTGTCAGTGTCCCACTGCTGAAAGGTTTGTAAAAGGGTACTGGACCGATTCAGTGAAAAGGGCCACTCCCCACACTACAGAGGAAGGTAAACCCCCCAGCAGCTCATGCAAATCAGATCACAGGGTAAAATTCCTTCTTGAACCCAAAATGTGATATATTGGTCACCCTGAGCAGAGGAGCAAGACTCTCGAACCAAGAAACTTCCGGGTTTTAGTCCCAGTGAAAACAGCGGCAAACCCGTCAAAATCCCCAGCCTCAGCTGCAGCCAACATCCAGTGCTTTTGAGGAAAGTGGGGGGAAAAAGAACAACAATCCTGACACCTGTAGCAACAGAATTCGTCTCAGCTCCCCTCAGGTTGTATATAGATCTGACTCAGGCAACTTCCCAAGGGAGTTGTAGAGGGCCTGCCTGAGTCGGAACAGAGTAAGCACTGCATGGGGACTTCCGAATTCTGCCCTCTTGTCATATATCTCAAAAGACTTTGTACCTACTTCGCAGTCTCCAGATATACTATGTAATTGGCTACATTGCTAATTACGTGTCCAGTCCATGTTTCTTAGAAGTGAGTTGCCAATAGAGTTCCTGCAGTATTTCAGCTCAGGTTCACATACTGCATCAGACATGTTTGCAATGGCAACTGAAACATTATAGCTTCTTAAGAAAATATTTCTCTTACTGGTCATGCACACAAACATAGAGTCTGAGAATTGTTTTCATGTGGAAAGTCTGCAAGAGGAATATGCTTGCTTTTTATACTGTGACTAGAGGTTGTTGAATTATTTCTGGAGAATAAATTATTAATTATTGTCATAAGTTTTTTATATTATAGTGCCAATAAGCCCTAGTTATGGATCGGTGCTATGCACCATACAGATACTGAAGAAGAAGATGGTCCTTGCCTCAAAGAATTGACAGTCTAAGAATAAGACGAGAAACAACAGCTGGACAGACAGGCAGGCAGGCAACTATGAGGAAACAATAATCTGACACAGGTCATGTTGAGAGGCAGTGGTTTTCAGCAGATCGGCAGCCTAACCACTGTCCAGTTTTTATGTAAGCATGACAGCAGAGTTTTAAGGAGATATTTGAAAGAGTACAAAAGAAGTAGCTTTGCAGACATTCACAGGGGTCTCCCTCAAAGTGTAAGGATCATCCAGGGAGAAAGGACAAAGGTGTTTGTTCCCCAGCAGCATGTCCCTGTCCTCCTTTGGTCACACTCTGCTTGCCATTGCTCTGCCTGACAGTCATACTGCTGCCTCTTTCTGTGAGTGCAGGGGGCTGTGGGTCAGGAATGAGGGGCACCCGGTGGCCTGAAGGGGCAGGGGACTGCAGGTAGGGAGTGAGGTGCACCAGCAGGGTTTGTGGGGAAGGGGGCTGCAAGGGCAGGGGGTCAGGAGTGATGGGCACCAGCTGGGCTGGAGGGCTGCAGGTTATCTAGGACTGAGAGGCACTGGCAGAGCTGGTGGAGTGGTGAGCTTCAGGTTCAGATTAAGGGACACAGGCAGGGCTGGGGGGGTCAGGGGTGCCACCCATGCCAACCACCAGCCCACCACGCACTCATGCCACAACCCCCAGGCCACTGCAGGAAGAGGAGAGTCATGCAGTCTTAAAGAGGCTTGGGTCCTGCGATGCACCCAGCTCTGGGTTGTAATGGCCACATATAACAGTGTATGGTGTGGGCTGTGCTAAACTGTTAGATGTGACCGTTGCACCCAGGCCTGGGGTGTATCTCAGCCCTCCCTATACACTGTTATATGGAGTTGTTACACCCCATAGATGGGCACATCGCTGCCCTCCCCATGGTCTGTTATATGTGACCATTACACCCCAGAGGTAGGGCCACCCTGGCAGGAGTGAGGCGGTGAGGGACACTGGCAGGGCTAGCGGGCAGTAGCTTGGCTGTACAGCATGATCATGTTTTCTGTGTGATTGTTGTATACTGTGCCTCCTGTAGGACTGGAGAGGACCATTTCCCACCCCCCTCAGACCATTACCTTAGATTCTTCAACTGAATCTGTAAAACCAGTTGAGTGACTCTGGCCAAATCCTGGAGTGTTGACCCTATTTACATTTTCACTGATATCCTGTCACACTTTTAGTTTCTTTCATTTGGAGTCTCAAAACAGCACAGGCTCCCCATGCCAGAAGACTGTACCCAAAAGTTTGTCAAGAACTTTTTTCTAACTACTCAGTTGATCTAATAAAAGATATGACCTCTACTCAAAGCCCCTTGCCTGCCTATGTCCTTAGACCAACATGGCTACAACCAAAAACCTAGACCCCCTTTGAATTGCTTTGTCTGCATTAGGAGTGCTCCAATGAAGCTGCGTTTTGGGTGGGGCCCTGGATGAGGGCACCAGCAGGGCTGTGGGTTGGGAGTGAAGGGCAGTGGCAGTGCTGCGGGGGGGGGGGGCAGGGGCTGCAGGTTGGAAGTGAGAGGCACACCAAAGCGTGACAAAATCAGTGACCATGCTCTTTTTGATTAAGCTATTTTATTTTTTCTTTATTTTCAACAGAGTCAGACATGGTGTCATCAGGTTATGCCACAGAGTCCGAGGACCCCAGGTCTGCTTTTTAGGGGAAGACTTGAAATCTGACAGTGCACTATCCTATCAGCATTTCGCAGTAACCCTATTTGCATATCAATTCCAGTTCTCCAGCAGCTCAGGTTACAGCTCTCATCAGTCTGTGCCTTGAGGCAGACCTCCAAACCTGGCTTTCCAGGAGTTTGAACAGATACCAGCCCACTTCAATAAACCATATAGTTTCCTCTGCTAGAAGCAGACTTCTTTGATTTGACTCTTCTAGGAGCAGCAATATTATTGTTTTCTTGTTGCTTGTCCCGTTAGGAATAGAGGAAGTCATGCCCTAGCAAGCAGTCCACAGAGACAAATTCCCACTCCTGCATTACCTTCCAGTATGCCAAAGGCCTATTCCATGATTAATTGCCCAGAGCTACCCAACCCGTACCACATGCACTCAATGTTACATATTCGGGTTCTCTCCAAGAATTGGCAAAAGCCTGCTTAGCTGTGATTTGCACTTGGCCATGCTCTTTATTTGCTCTGTTCATCAGTCACCCACCCCCATTTCTGAGGTCCCACAAACGTTCACTTACAAATAAAAGTAAATAAAAATAAAAATTCCCTGCCAGTCCTGCCTCTGCCCAGGCCTAGGGCTGTAGAGGACCCTCTGCTTGCCTGCCCTCACCATCCACAATTTTGGGGTGCCACAGGCCACATGCTAGGGTTTGCTGCCCGAATTTCAAACTGCCTGCTTCTACTGAAGGTCAAGGAACATCTACACCACACAGCCCCTCTCCCCCCCACCCCTGGCAGTGTGGGGCAGGGACTCCTGGCTGGCAGTGGCTGGCCTTCTCAACATCCACTGTTTCAGGGCAGCTAACACCAAAGCTTTATGCTATGGTTCATGAGGCTGCAGTTTGTTCCTTTAAGTCCCAGGTCCCTTATTCCTGGTGCCTGGTTCCTTTTTCAAAGCTAATCTATACCCAATAAAAGCTTCTTATTAATGAATTACAGGTTCTAAAGAGAGAGAATTTCATTAGCTATGCATATTTACCCAATAATATGTAAATTAATATCCTGCATCCACTATGCCTGTGTACCACCAGGGGACTCTCCTGGATACCTCTGACCAGAGTCCTGCATGGCCCAAATTGTGGCCTGATTGACAGCCCCCACATGTACACTGTAATAAGTATATAGACCCAAATAAGGAATTTCTTTTGGGCTGGGATTACAGATAGAAAATCCTTCTTAGGCCCCCCACACCATGACTCTGTGCCACTAGGGGAATCTCCCAGACATCTCTGACTAGAGTCTTGCCTGGCCCAAAGCACTGTTTGCTCATGCCAGGCCAACCCACAGACTGCCATGCACACTGTATTAAGTATATGGGCTTGAATAAGGAACTGTATTTTTGGGCTGGGATGACAGCTGGAAATCCTTCCTGGACCACCCACGTCATCAGGGGTGTCCAGGAGAATTCCCAGACAAAAACCACGCCAGGTTTAAAATCTCGGGGGGTTGCCTGTGTCCTTAGACCAACACTGCTACAACCAAAAACCCAGTCCAACAAAAAGTAATTTTAATTTACCTGAGTCTTGAACTGCCTGACCCATAACATTTTGATCTTCGCCACAAAGTGCGGTGAACACAGGAAACAATTTTTTTTTTGCAATCCAAAAAAGCTGTATTTTTCATTCACTTGAACCTTGAACTAAATCACCAGTAAGAATTTGCAAAATTAAGCCCTGGAGTCTTGTTGCAGCATTGCAATAAAAATTCAATGGATTTCCATGGATTACCAAGTGAACTCAGGCAGCACCTAGTGGTGGAATTGTTGCTAAGCAGGGAAAATCCCATTTTGGGGCATAAGTCAGATCCACATTGAAAATTTAAAACAAGAAAAAAAACCCTCATGGAAGAAATTCAGGAGCTGAAAATAAAACATGTCGTACGTATTTTAAATTGCCACAAAAAAACCTGTAAAATCATAAAATCAGCTGATAATGTGGATCTACAGATGTGA
The DNA here is from genome assembly GCF_052110815.1 of Crocodylus siamensis. Classification (NCBI taxonomy): domain Eukaryota; kingdom Metazoa; phylum Chordata; order Crocodylia; family Crocodylidae; genus Crocodylus; species Crocodylus siamensis. The sequence goes on from NC_143397.1 coordinate 217,027,006, forward strand.
TTTAGCTAGCTTAATGGTGATTTTTGTCACATGGACAGGGGAAAAGTGTGACATGGAAACAGAAGAGTTGTAACGTGGACAAGCATCTATGGTGTGCAACTGGTTACCTAAACCTCTCAGTATTGTTACAGTATAGGCTGTATGCCTAACTTTTAGAGTGAAAAAATAATTAAAAGACAAAAAGGTAAAGAACAATATCAAACCTACTTTTACTCAAACGAACAGGAGCATTCCTATGAAAAGCCACTCCTCAACCCCCATACTCTGTCCTTTTCAGTGGGTTCCATGAAATATCAGGGCAAATTCAAAGGTATGTTCCTTACATCTTTAAGGCTCCATAAGGGACTGAGACCACTTATCCAAGCAGCTGCCTCTCCTGAAGCAAAAACATTGTTAGCCTCGAGAGTGCAGTTTTCCCAGGAACTGGCACAAGACTGTGGCACTTACTTCTAGAAGAAATCAGAAAGACAGCAAACATGAGTGCCTTCAAGATTCAGCAAAAACCACACCTTTATCTTAGTCTTCCATCAGTAACTTATACCATAATGTATTGAAATAAATAAAGAGGCATTGCAAAATGAGAAAAGGCTTCCTTCAGGAAGACTAGGTTGATTTAATGTTTCTTAGGCCAGTGTAATCCAAATGACCTAAGTATTTGGGTGTAACACTCATGACAGATGGAAATGCACATGGCAGATGTCATGGGGAACAACCATAAGGGTCTAACTTCTAATTCTGGTTCTGACACAGGAATGCTGAATGGCCTTTGCTGAATCACAGCACTCTCTTTTCTGTTTTTTAGCTGCAAAGAAGGAATAATAATGCTTCTCCATCTACTTTACAGGGGTATCATGAGGATCAGTCAATTGTCTGTATAACATCTTGATTACATAAATCAGTAAATGCTATGCATCATCCTTGCAACCAACCCAACTTCTAGCCTGCTGATGTTCTGTGATGTGTCAACTTATCTGATAAGCATCTTTTTCTTTTGTGAGGAATAGCTGAAGTGAGAGACTTCCTACTAGAATACAATTTGGGGAATGATTGACTAGGCTGCAGTTCTGTAGGAAAAGAACCTGGAGCCTCATAGTGAATCACAACCTGAATATGACTCAACAGTGTAATACTACTGCAAATGAATAAATAAGTTAAGTGCAGGAGTCTTACAGGCAAATCATGAAAAGTAATTCAGCATTGATGAGGTCTTACCTGGAGAACAATGTTTAATTTTGGGCCCTGCATTTCAACATACATGGGGGCAAATTGGGAAGAATCCAGAGGACAGCAACAAAAATAACTAGAAGTCTAAAAAAATGACATACAAGGAAAAAAGTCAAAAGACCTGGGGTTATTTAGTCTACAGAAAAGAAGACTGAGTTGTGTTTTCAAAACAGTCATCCAGATATAGAAAGCTTTATTATAAAGAGGGAGAGTGATCAATCATTTTCTGTGTGGACAAGGAACAGGACAAGAAATAATATGATTAATTTGCAAGAAAGGACATTTAGGATAGACATTACAAAGAATTTTCTAACTCTGAAGCACTTAAGCACTTGAACAGATTACCTAGAGAGGTTGTGAGATCTGACATTGTAAGTTTTTAAGTGCAGGTTAGATGGACATTTACGATCTGGCCTTGAACAGGGGCTTAGACTAAATGACTTCTTGATGTTCTTTCCTTGTTTTTCTATGATTTTATGATGATTTTATGTACTAATAAACAAAATATCAGGCACTATCCAGGCTACAACATTTCTACAGAAAATAAAATCTATTAAAGCAAAAGTAAAACCTGATTTGACTAAGCATTTAGAAGTATTCAAAATGGTACTCCCACAATGTAACATACTGCTTTACAAAACATTTCCAATATATATTTTACTATATCTTTTCATGTATATCAGACAACAAAGTAATGATATTTGGCAGGACAGTCTTACTCCCTGTATATTGTTGACAATCCCTGCTACAATAAAAGCCATCTGCTCAGACATGCTCCATTGCAATATTCAGGCCAGAGTGTAGAAACAGGTGATTTTTAAAAGTGATTCCAACAGCAAAAACTGCCTTTTGGACTGATATCTCCCCTAGAAGCTACATCTGGAATAAGATTAGATCCTCCCGTGGTCTCTTTTAAAATATAGAAGATTTAGGACCCTGCTGTGCAAACTCTGATATCTATGCCTGGGTGAGGATCTTTCTGTTTATTCCATAACTTCCAGTGCTTACACCTATGTGCATCCCATGCAGAGGCAATGGGACTGTGCACAAGGCGTAAAGGTTTGCAGGATCCTGTAGCCTACAGTACTGCAAATCAGGAAGAGGCAGGCAGAGGGGAGAGAGCTGAATACTGGTCAAGGCACTGTCCGATGTATATCTTGGTTTGTTTTGGCAAAAGCAGACTAAAGCCTTGTCCTAGGGAAGATCTGAAGTTCAGCACTTTAGGACTTCAAATCTGATTCCTTCAGTTCCCTACTACAATCTATTAAGACACACATGAATGTGAAATAAATTTGAGATTTCTGCCAGCTCTCTGATGCAAACAGAAGTGCTAGTTTCACATAAATAATTTAATAATCCTTTTCTGCCACTGGGAAAAACAAGGAAGACAGAAGAGTATAAAGGTGAAAAGACAGATCAAAGTGGGCACAGAAGGGAGTTCAGTAAAGACCAATTTTTCATAGAGGGCCAGTGTGACAGGGCCAGGAGGAAAAGGGTCCCCTCATCCCATTGCAGTCAGTCCTGCCACACTGGCTTGCTCACAGACCTCAGTGCCACTCTCCCACCACGCCTTGTTGGAAAAAGAGTTCATTTGGGAGGTGTCTTGCCCCTGCTTGAAGCAGGAGTGGGAGGGATCCTAAGGCAGGCTCTCACCACTCCATGGGGCTTATAGTGCTGGATGGCTCCCTGGTCAGGCCATCACTTGGCTGGTTTCTTTCTCTATCTCACGGTTCTGATTCTCAGTCTCTGTCTCTCAGTTCAGTTGCCTTAGACTACAAGCTACTCCCAAATCCCCAGCTAGAACCTACGACCTAGGCATCTATTCAATGCCTTGCACCACGCAAGTGGACCTTTATGCTACTGGGTCTACAGCTCCAGTCTTCCTTGTGGGAAGTAGGTTAGACAGAATCTGAGAACTTTCTTTCCTGTGGCTTCCACATCTCCTTACAGCCACTCCCAGTCCACTGGATGTCCATCAAACAAAAAGGAAAAAAAAAAATCCTCAATTTAAACTTTTTTACCACCTTGAGGTGATGGACAATTTTATCTCAAGGGTCCATCCCATGGACTTGCCATTTAATAATCTGATGGCAAAGGAAAACTTTAACCAAACCTCCCCTCCAGAGCTACTTAGAGAATCTAGCAAGGCTCCTCTCCTCCAGGTGGACAGCCCAAACTTCTCCATGGTCTGGCCCTACTGCCCTTGCCCCCTTGGCTGGGCAAGTTCTTATCTGTCATGTGGCCCACTCAGCTACATCTGGCCCTTGCTAGCCCAGAAGGCCCCAGTCTTAAAAGGGGCCAGGTCCACTTTCCAGCCTTATCTCTTCCCTCTCCATAACAGGGATTTAACTGGCCTGTTACAGCCAGCAATGGACAAAAGAGTCAGGGTACCTAAGTGGAAATGGCAGCACCCAATTAATCCAGAATGGACACTGAGTGACCTGATGATGAAGAAAGACCTATAAGATCAAGAAAGTTCAAGCAAGAAGGTGTTGGCAGGTAAGACAGTATTTTCCAAAATGGCCAAGCTGCTAAAGGATCTGGGATCAAAGGCAAATAGTAAAAGAACAATCAAGCAAAAAAACATTTATGGTACTATTATGATGATTTCTATTATTAAGTTAGTTACACGTTGCCAGCAGTTTAACAAGGAGTACTCCCAGCTATCCTTACTCAGTAAAACATGTAACATTCCCTGGATAAAATACTATTTGTCAATATACACTCGCACTTATACTCCCTCTCTCTTCTCCAATAACAAAATACTCATTTCCATATTTTTCTCCTCATGCCCAAAAATCCTTGGTATCTTGAGGAACAAAGCCCACCTCAAAAATGTAATGTGAGGTAGGTAAGGATCAAATTTCTCAAGTCTGGGAGAGGGCAGATGCCTTTCAGGCTGAATTAAAGTATAGCAAGTCCCAGAGCTTGGAGACAGATTTAACAACCAGGCTATAAACTCCTAAAAATATGGGATCATAATGAAAACACTAACATAACAAATCCTATTATGCTTACATATACTGTATGGAACTTTATTTATTTTTATGGGATAATATAAAACACATCAGTCGTCATATAGCCATGGGTATTTTTGTTTGTTTGTTTGCTCACTGTTTTGCATTCAAAGAAAAAGGATTTTTTGTTTCATTTTAAATTTTAATGCTTTTTTTTAAAAACAGATTTTTGCTATGATGTCTGCAATCCAGCTCCCAGGCTAGATAGTTTCCTCTGATGTTCTACGATCAAATCCCATCTGGCTGGTCTAGTGACTTCACATATATCTCTCTAGATAAAACCTTTGTAGGAGGGAAGGCATAGAAAGACAGAGTTGCCACCAGCCTCAGATTTGGATAATTTATCTCTCTCCCTTCCCTCCATCACCGAGGGACATAAATTGTCCTGAGGTCTCTTTGGCCTCTGCATTTTTTTAGGTTGCTTCTCTATTACCCTCCCACCAGCAGAAATCATAACCAGGCGTGCTGCTACTGCCAAAAGGCAACTATTCATAATCAGCAGAGTGATTACAAATGAGCCAACAGCAGTGCTGAAGTTTACAGCAGTTCCCAAACATGAACTATGTGGTAAAAAATATTTGCAGCAGAGAATAAACAGCTTTAAGGGATTGTAGTTTATTTTTTTTCTTTTACAATTCTGAAATGAGTTTGGTGTTTATAAAAGGTACAGGATTGACAGATCAGGAGACAGAAGTGATATCATTAGATATACAGTGGGCGTGTCTAGATGAGAGGCATTAATGCCCATTAGCCTAATTTAATGCACATTATGGGTGCATGTCTACACACGCGTACCCTTAATGCACATTAAAAATGGAGAAATTAGGCTAAATTGCACCTAAATTTGATAACTGCAAATGCAGGTAGCAAATTTAGGCACAATTAGTTAAAGTGCATTAACACATGTGTAGACGCAGCCCAGCATTAACTTTAGTGCTGGGTCTGTCCAGCCACTGGGGCACATGACAGGGCTGCAGGGACTTGGCACTAAGTTTAAGGATCTTAAGGACTTTAGTGCAAAGTCTCTGCATGTGTAGACACCTGCCAAAAAAACAAATCACTCAACGTGCATTAACTTAATTCACATTAAATTTAGTCATGCTTAAATGTATGTGCAGATGCGCGCCATGAGTTTAAACATACAAGAAGGTCTGTATAAACAATAGTAGTACAATAGCGCTGCCCTGGTTTGCCTTAACCAAGTGACTCAGTCCTCTGCTAGGAAGAACTATCTATTGGGCCAGCTTAGATTCTCTTCTGAGACTCCCAACAAAGCTGCCAAGCCAACTGAAATAATAGTTTGATGTAAGCACTTGTCTACTAGCTCTTTAATGAAGACTGCAAATTTATTTCACAGAGGCCACTAGGCAAGTATCAAGTGTACATTGTACCATATTCTCCTTATAATTAGAGAAGAGTTTAAAAGTGCCACTCAGAGCCCAGGGTGCCCTAATCAACCTCTTAGCAGATGCTTAGATTGTACCCCACCAAACCCATCCTTCTTCATGTGCGTTTGTGTTTGTCCAGCATGCAAGGTGGTCAAGGAAGGCCTCTGACACCTCTTAAGCTCTAAACAGATTCTGACAAAGGGCTATCACAAGGCCAGTCCCAACATTGGCCTGCCCACTTGTCTAGGGCAGTCTGCCCTGTCTGTCTCATGTGCCACAACTTGGTGTATAAAAACTGTCTCTGAGCTGGGTATTGTTGCTCCATTGGTTGCTGGCAGCAAACTGCTGCCCCAGCCCTGAAAGCCAGGATCTTAAAATGGCTACCTCATCAGGGCTGGCCTGCACCTGTCTGCTCCCTGTTCTCTTCCTTAAAGTGGCAGGCACCAAAGGTACTCTGCCACACACCTTCCCCCTTGAAATGGTTCCTAGGGGAGGCTTTCCCTGCTGCTCACAAAGTAGGCTCACTCAGAACCTGCAACAGCCCTGAAATGGCGAGCACCCCTTCTATTTCTGCAACAAGGCTCAGGATTAATTTAAAGACCTAAGTGAAATGATTCCAATACCTTGTAAACTGTCGTCCACATTGCAACCTATAGCAGACACAGTTCAGTACACTTAAAAGTCAATTAGGGAAGACCTAGGATTAAGACATCATGGACACTGAATTCTCACATCAGCAGGAAGGTGTTGTTTCTTCAGTTCAGGTCTGCAGGCATTGGTACAGCAGAAGGGGGAAAACTCAGAGTGTTTCTTGCTGAAGAGCAGCTTACTTGCAGAAAAATATATTCCAGTTTAGAGCATACTTGTTCCTTTTGTCAACCTTCATAAAACAGTGGTTGAATACTGTAGGGCTGTGTGAAACAGCTGTTTTGATTCGGGTTTCAGAGTCGGCCATTTCAGAGGACAGTGATTTGTTTCGGTGTTTCGGTTCCCTGTCCTGTTTTGTCTCAGCCGAATCTCCTCCAAATCTGCTTTGCACAGGCCAACTGCCCAGCCTGGTGGGGTTTGGGACTGGGAGCTGCAGGGCTTCAGCAGGGAGCAAGACAGGGCTGTGGGTGGCTCGTCTGGGGCAGGAGAAGGGCCACTGCCCTCTGTGCAAGTGAGGAGACCCCCACATGGATCTCTGATCCCTGTCACGCTGGGTCGCAGGACAGGGAAGCAGTGCAGAGCAGTGAGCAAGCCTGCACAGCTCCGCAGGGAGCAGAGATTCCTCGCTGCACCAGGAGTCTCCTTGCTGCTGCCCGCTCCGTTCTGCCCAGGATCTCTGCTCCCTGTGGAGTCACACGGCAGGGACCAGCACTGCCCTGCTGCATGACTTGGCTCCACAGGGAGCAGAGATCCATGCCAGGGTCTCCTCACCACTGCTGCCCACCCCACATTGCCCCAGATCTCTGCTCATTTGAGAAACTTCAAGGAATTCTTCCCTACCCGGCCTACCTTTTAAAAATTAGATCTTTAATATTGTGTTTCTGTTTTGGCACTTGACAAATGATGTACACAAAATCAAATCACATTTAAAAACTGAGGTCACAGGATGCAGCTATGGTCTTGCTAAAGGCAGTAGAAATCTTGCTTTTTGATTCAGTGGGAATCAGATCTATTATGCTGCTCTCCTACTAAGCTAATTTCTTTCTTTGTCTCCCCACAGGACTCAAGCGCCCCTAGACCATAACACAGGGGTTGGCAACATTTTGGGGGAAAGTGCCAAAAACACCTGCAACCTCTATTTGTAAGACATTGATCTACTAGGGGCAGACGGCAGGGGAACTGTGAGGGGCCCAATCCTTCTTGTGGCAGCGCAGCTTTGGCCTCTTCCCCACCGTCTGCCCCGAAGCAGACTTGCCAAGCAAAATGCCTTCACATGCCACACTTTGGAACCCATGCCAGGGGTTGCTTTACTCCTGCCATAACATTTCTGGAGACACTGCTTAAAAAGATAAGCTATAAAACAAGGATTATATTTTTATGGTGAAATTCCCCATTTTTATTACATGGAGAATTACATGGGGAATGAAATACATGTGTGAGACAGCAATAATGAAGAGAAGCCCATTCAAGGGCCACAGACTGCCCTTGCTCAAAAAAAGGAAGATTAAATTAATCTAGTGTTCTCTGTTTAGAAATAAATGTTCTTCTTCTCTAGGAATCTATCACCATGTTCAGTTTTTGCCTTATGGCTTCTGGAGTTGGTCTTACATTTCAAATGGACTTCTAGTAAAGGAAATTCTGAACTTCTCATTTGCTCCATCTGTAACTTCAGCCCATTTATTTTTCTTACATTTATGTATCCAAGATAAAGGGACCTTTGAGAGACCGATTTCATTTTCAAGGGGCTTCTGAAGAGTTGGCAGCCATAAATTACAGAATCCAAAGTAATCTACACATGTGGAATAAAAGATGAGAAACAACTCAGAGGGCAAAACAAAATCAGTTGCAATTAAATATATGAAGTATTAAAATCTCCATCATAAGACTCAATTACTCTGTTGTGAGCGAGCAGGGCCTAGGGGCGGCCGTGAACTCCCTAGCACCCCCTACCGTCATGTTAGGGTGAACTTAGCACCCTCAGAATCTCGCCCGCCACGACTTTGATGACCAATAAGTTGTATGGGAGGCTGCCTCTGTTCCCCAGTTGACAGTACTGGTGTTCCTGCCCCTACTCCTAAATGGGGTATCTATATGCGCCCCGCCTTAAGGGCTATGCGTGCCTCCAAACCTCCCCTTCAGCACACCCCAAGCCTTGCAGCTGTTCTAGGGGACGTTTGTATAGTCCCTCGCCCCTCGGGTGCCCTTGTTCTCTCTCTCGGGCACCCTGGGCTCCTCACCCACCTGGCGCCCCCCTTGGGCCAGGCTCCTGTCTCGTCGGCGTCCAGCTAATCGCTGGCGCCCCCTGGGTCCGGCTCGCTACCACCGCCCAATACCGGCGCCCATGGGCCGGTTCACTACCGCCGCCCTGATACCAGCGCCCGTGGGCCGGGTTCTCGCCGGCGTCCGGCTAATCGCTGGCGCCCCCTGGGTCCGGCTCGCTACCGCCCCCTAATACCGGCGCCCTCGGGCCAGCTCGCCACTGCCGCTCTGATGCCGGCGCCCTGGGTCTGGCTCGCTACCTCGCTTGTTCTAACACCGCGCGCCTCACGCTCTGTCTCTGCCCCACTCTGGGGCCTTGCCCTCTCAAGGGCCGACACCACACGCCTCACGCTCTGTCTCTGCCCCGCTCTGGGGCCTTGCCCTCTCTAGGGCCTTTACCACGCTCCACACGCTAGGGGCACAGGCGATCGCCACCATGCCTGTCCCCTTGACCCGTCTCTGGGTCCGGTTGCCCCCCTGGGCAAAACACCGCCCTTATGGGCTGGGGTCTGCAACCCCACACACTGCGCCTCCCTGGTGCAATACGGTGCCTCTCCGGCACCGACGATAGTGCCCCGCTGGCACTGTGCCCCTACTGGGCACCAGGAACCCCCAAGCTGCTGGGGAGCCCCCGTGAGGCCTCCTCGCTCCCCTACAGCCTCACCCAGTCCTCCAGTGCAAACTGTAACATAAGCTCAAGCCATCTGGCTGTAACAAACACAGAGGCTCTGTACTCCAAACATAAACACAAGCCCCACCAGGGCTCTCAATCCTACCTCCCTTCAGCGTGTTCTTGTTCCCCGCATCATCGCAGCCGGTTAGTGTGGTAAGGCTGCAACCACTAACTCAGGCCGCTCAGCTCAGCCACAGAGCTCCTACTCCTGCGGCAGCCAGAAGGGAGCTGTGAGGCAGGCACCGGCCTAAGCTGTTTATAAAGGCCTGGCCCTGCCCCCTTCTGGCCACGTGACCCGCCTAGTCACCCTGGTAACCGGCACCTGAGCTGCCTGGGTGATTGGCAGCTCTGCCAATCACCCTCACAGTCACGGGGCACTTGCGTGACTCCGTGACATCTGTATATAAGAAGCTAGCAAATGCTATAATGAATTGGAACAGCAGTCCATCGAGACTACCATTCTGACTCCAAGAATGCCCAATGTTTGATGTAATTTATCTAATTGTACAAGAGGAGAATGTAATTAATCTAACTATACAATACTGAACTAAGAGGAAAACATCCTTTTGACCTTAAGTGGTGATTGATTTATATTCCGAAGTATGACGACTGATAGCCCTTAAATTAGTAATAACATAGCTGAGGAGGTTACTCATACTTAGGTAAATGTTAAGTTCTTCCTAGAACAAAAATATTAAAATATGTAAGGTTAACAACTCTAAGTTCCACTTTCAAGTTACATTTTGCATTAAAAATATTTCACCTTATTTATTCTAGATTTGTTCCTTTTGAATTTCATCAAATTTCCAGAGTGCCTGATTGCCTTTTTATCTAACATGCAACTTTCTAAAAGTTTCTACCAAATCCCTTCTTTCTCTACCACTTTCCAAAGTAGCAGAATCTTTTTTTATTAAACTTTACATTTTTAGTTAAAATATTTACACATTCCTTTTTTCTAAACAAACCCAAACCTCTGCTTATTATTTTGACTAGGTTAATGTGGCTCCCATTCTAATATCTAAAACTAAACGTGTTTACCTGGCTGTTAACTGGGTGCTATTTCTTTCCTCACACTGGTCTTTTCTTTGGAAAATTTAAATTTGGTAGTGGATGCAAGAGGCATAGGAAGATGCTTTTACACTGAAGTGTCCTGCTTTTCCCTAGAATTCCTGAATTACTACTTGTGGTGCTTCCTCTTATCCCCTAATTCATCAACAACTGGTGACTTACGAGGGTTGCGAGAGCTTTGCTATCTGCTATGGCACAATCATAAAGCCTTACAGAATTCCACTTTTCCCAACCGGAAAAATGGATCACACGTTCTGGGATGCAACCTTCATCTTGCTAAATGAATGCTACAGCAAAGAATCTGTTCGACCTCTTACCTGCCACTCTCCTCCTCACGCTCTTAGTGGCCTCAGAGAGTATCACTAGCTTGTTTGCTTCTTACTATTTGCTTTGATTTCTTTTTTCTTTTTAACTTAACTTACTACCTTCATAGTCATTCTCTCTTGCTTCATTTTCACTTGCAGCTCTCTGCATCATAGGCTTTCTTCTTTTCAGATCACTTTTTTTCTTTTTACTCAGCCACACTGTGAAACTCCTTATTTATCCACATACTGCAGAGGCCTTTTCTTTTCCGCATACATTTCTTACTAACAGGGAAACCTTCCACATCCACTCCCATTTCTCTAATCTTCAATTCTTTGGATTTTTCTGCTCCCGCACTCCCAGCTCCTTAGCCCATTTAGTTTTTACGATCATATAGCACATTCTCCGGAGAAATACCATTCTGACTCCAATGTCTTTTTGTTCTCCTTCTCCTCATTTAGCATTCATTTTTGCTGCAATCTCAGACCTAATGAGATTGTGATCAATGCTTCCCAAGTTGCCCCCTGCCTACATGTCTTCAATCATATCTTCTCTGTCTAATCCACTATGCTCTCCTTTCTGTCAATTGATGCATGTATTTAGTTAAGAAAGCTAAAAAGCAATCTTCCATTGGAACTACAAACATGCCTCTAGCTTTATTTTCTTCCCTACTTAATATAATGCAATCTACCTCAGTAATTAAAAATCTCCCCTTATAGCTATTCAAATAGTACTTGTATGATTTATGTATCTATCTATTTTGTAGTCATGTTACAATCCAATTTTTTAAGATTCAGTTATTTAAAACATTTCAGTTTTCTCTAGGGTAAAAAAATCTCCAAAATCCCTGAACTGTCTCTTTCAAAATAAGGATGACAGCATTTTCTTTCTCACACAGTTATCTTCTGGGCAATCACTACTCCATAATAGTATCTCAACAAATATGAACAGCTCCTTGATAGCGTTTGCTTATCCCTGTGATGTGTGTCTGTACCGTTCTCCTTCACAAAATATTCTCTATTTCACAGGTGGTGGGGGGTGCTGTGGTTGATTACCAGGGTAATTAGACAAATTTAATAAGTATTGGAATAAAGGTCTAGAGCAGGCATTAGAGCCCAGACTATGAGCAGGTTACTGTAAATCAGCAGTTGGAGTCAATAAGCCTGTATCAATTTACACCAAGAGAGAAACTATCTCTTTCTTTTCAATGTCTGATTTGTTTGTCAAGAGGGGGAATGCTAAGGCACGTGGCTGTTGTTTAGGAGCAGACTCCTCTGTTGATAACTTTACTGTTCTGATAATCATCACTACCCTTCCAAAGGACTGGAAGGGAAAACTACCTTTCCAGCACAGGTCCAGCTTGCCATGTCATTTCCACACAAGCTGTTGAAAGAGTGGAACTTAAGAAGCATGAGACCTTCTGCTATCCTCTTCATGACACAACAGGAATTTCAGCGCCAGCTGAGAACAGCCAGCCAAAGACAATTCCGTTCCACCAAGCTCGATGATTTCTATTTTATTTAATCTCCCCTGCGTGCTTCTCCTCTCTCCCTCATCCTTTGTACATTGTCTTTCTACTTAGAATGAGAGCTTTTTGAAACAGACATTCAGCCTGATCCTATTCCACCTGTTAGACACCTTAGTGGATTTTTATGCCTAAATGTCATCCTATTGCATGCTGCCCAAGTCCCTAGAAAGATGTTAGAGCATCTATTTTTGTAATATACTATTATCTTAACCTTAAGTTCCATAAAAAAAGTGAATGGGAGGAGAACCCATGTACCTTTTATGTGAACTGGTTTTTAGGGATTTGAGCATGGTGGAATGTACGTACCATACTTAGGCACTTATGTCCACTTAGGCACTTAATAGGTGGAACAGAATTTAGTCCAATGTGCTTCCAACACTGTGGGAGCTATGGAAATACAAATTATCCAGACAAACAATAGTGAATTGCCCAGCTCATTCTCATTCCCCACCTGTAACAACACATGTGGAAGCAGGCTCTAGCAAAGAAATCATAATAAGGATCTCATCACAGATTCTTTCTTTACCACTGTGTTGGAGATTAGAGGGAACAACTGGCATTGCAGAATCTATTCTTAGACTCAGTGGGACTAGACTAGACTCATCTATACTGAATTTCAAAGGCACCCATAATTCTGTAAGTTCCTGTTAAGTAATGTGATTTTAATAGGGTTTTATGTAATATCCTAAGGGTGAGGATTCTTTTGGTTTTCTTAAGAGAGATGATTATATAAAAAGTTAAGTACATCTATAGCAACTTCTTCTCCAAATCTGAATACTGACCCCTCAGTTGCTACAGTAAAGTAGTATCTAAAACCAAGATAGGGTTCTTATCCAGTAGGCCAATATGCTGTGTTTCAAGGCTCTCTGGGGGAATTCAATCTCTCTCTCTTCCTCCTTCCCTCCCTCCTTCTTTCTCTCTCTCTCTCCCCCTGCCCCATCCAGCAAGAGTGGGCAGGAAGTGGGTAAGATACTTCTCAAGGATGTGACCCTAAAGTACGTGAAAGGGTCATTTGGATCAAACACTGGATACAGTGTTGGTTTCTAGAGATGGTTTTCAGGGAAAGCTGGCCCAGTTTGTCTTTCCTCCAAAAAAACCTGTCTTCTGCTTGGGCTTCCAGCACAGCGTGTAATTCTGCTGCTGCTGCTGCTTCAGTGTGACGTGGGATGGCCTTTCAGAACGCTCATATTCAGTTATTTTGGCAAGCTGCCACATTTCCTTATCAAGCAGGGTAAGGAAAAGAGTAAGTTTCAAATGTTTATATTTCAGCTGTACCTATATGGCAATTTAGGTTAGCAGGACAAAGGGAAAGAAAGGTATTCCCCTACTCTGAGAGCTTTCCCCTGCCACAGTTCAAATGCCTGCTGCAAAATATCAAGGTCCTAATATATCTCAAATACAGAATGAAAGAACTATTATTAAGGGGAAGTGTTTGGCTATCCAGCTATTGGGTGCACTACCAGCCCCCCTATGATTTACATGGAAATCAAGAAGAGTCACCGTAGGAAACATTGCAGGAGTGGATCTTCAAGAGAGACTTCTATCTAAGCAAGCTAAGAGTCTTGCAACCACCCTCAGACAGCCTGCACCATAAAAGAAGACCAAAAGGAGACTAAAAAATGGGCAGATGCAGAAGGGAACATTGGCAGAATTAAGTGGCCCAGGGTCAACATGCAGACTGAGAAGAAAAAACAAGTAGGTTGAGGCAGTTGTCTAAAGCTCTGAAAGTGGTGCTGCATGCTATGCCAATGGTTTGACTGAAAAAGGCAAACTGCAGTATCACACTGAAGTACTGTACTCCCTGAGCAATCCAACTGAAATTACTGGGTCTGTGCAAGGAATAAGGTACTACTCATATAAGTGTGGGAGAATCATAAACATTATGAACATATGTACCATGTTTCTGAAAAGTAATCATGTAAATACAGAAGCTAATGAAATGCAAATAGCAGCATTAGTTCTTGCTGTATTTTTTGCAACCTCATATTTCATTATTTAACATTCACAAATTAAATCAGAGTTGCCATGAGTGGCACTACCATATTCCTTAACCTGCAATTCCTGCTTTGTAAAAATAATAAAAAAAAATAATTTTAAAGGGACATTTGACAACATCAGATAGTAAATGCATATTTTACTTATTTTAATGTTTGTTGATTTGAGGCTTTGAGGGCAACATGGTAAATATTCAGTTTAGCTGGCACAAACTGTGCAGGAATCTAATAGAAAGCAATATTGTTGAAAATGGATATCAATTGAAAACAGAGAGCAGTGTCAACTATTCCCCACTGGGAGCAGACAACAATAAAACCAGTCAAGCATTACACAGTTGAGCCTGCCAAATGTCATTAGAGTGTAGAAAAAAGTAAAGGAACATACTAGGGGGAAAAAAGCATTCATTTTATTTATATTTTCCCCATTATTGTAGGAAGAGAAAACTAGAAAAAAAACTTGAAAATCTAAAATCATTGTGAGATGCTGCCTGAAATTTGTGGCAGCATAGCATCCTTTCCATAATTAAGAAAAACAGAAAAATAAAGCAATGGGCTCTGGCATATCACAGTTGCTGAGATGTTGTCCAACTGCACAGCAAATTATATTGGAGTGCAATTTTAATCTTTAAATATCTCTTTGCTAAGACTTAATGGTAAGATTATAATATTAGGTAGAGTAATTAGGACATTTTTAAAAGCATTGCCAAAACAAAAATAAAATCTCATGAGGAAAGGATTTTTATATTGCAGCATAAGTAAAAGATTCAATAATTGAAACAACCCCTGATTAAGAAAATTGTAGAAGGAATGATTTGCAGTTTAACACAGCCAAGTCTTTTAGCTTCTGTATCATTGGAAGGAAGACTTCATTTAACTCACAAATAATGAAATTATTAGGACATAAGAATAATTGGTAGGACTAAGAACAGAACAATGCAGATGCCCACACAATCATCATTCTGAAAACAGAGTTATTGAGCCAACCTTTTGCTAATTCCCTAAACTTTTACAAGTGGCGTTTTCATTGACGATTTGTAAATTTTCAAACAAAGAAAATTTATCTCCATCAAACAATGGTGAATGACTGAATATTATTCTTTAAACAGCCATCCTAGAGCTCCACCTAGTGCAGATATATACACCCCAGTATCAGCTGTCCTCATTCATGACACTGTAACGAACACTTTCAATAAGCTCTTTTTTCCTCTGAGACTTCATCATCAGCATATCCAGTTATGTTACATGTTGGTTATAAAGCATAATCTAGGTAAGAGTAAGCTATAGTCAGGGTTATTAGAGCTCATATCATTCAAGAATTCGGTATTTGAAGCAGGGTTATTATTAGAGATGGGTCAAAGCAAGATTTCATAAAAATAAAACACCTTTGAAATTTGAGAGCAAAGGGAGCATTTGAATTCATATTCTAGAATCTAAGTCCTTGCTCCATGATGTAAGAATCCTTAACCCCAAAAATGTGATTTCAGAAACCTCAAAATAATAGTGAGAATTTTCGGTCTTTTGGCCAAATGCCAATAAGAAAAATCCATGAGGTTTCAGGTATAAAGAACTCTGAACCTCAACCTTAGCCCTGTTCTCTTCTAAACCGTTCCTTTCAAACCAATCAGATATGAATGCTCATTCTTGGGCCAATTTTAATTATAATTATAGTTTATGTGCAAAGCAGAGAGACAGGAAACCTTTAACAGACACCTTTACAAGCTTGCAGCATGTGTGCATTGTATTAGGGATAATAATGGGAGTGTCAAATAAAAATGAAACATGCCTGTGGAATTCCAGATACAAGGAAACACTACATTCAAACCAAGATTTAGATTTCTGGATGCTCCCCAGGATTATCTGGTTTAAAGAAAAGGTCCCAAACCAGGTCCTCATGGAAAAGTTAACTGTAAGATGTGACTCGGTCTTCAGACTCGCATTTCAAGCACAGAACTACCCCTTAAAATTGGTTGTAGTTAGACTTGGGGCTCAGGTTTAGACTTACCTATCTGAAAATGCTCTAGCTATAAAGACAGAGATATTTATAATACTATTTGCCTATGTTTTGTATCCTACATTTTGCATGAACCTCAGCACACAGCTATCAGATTCACATTTTGATAGCTGCCTTTAGTATCAAAAAGCTTTTGGAACTAACAGCATATGCTTGACTGACTGCCCATTGAATTTAAATAAAACCAAACATGCCAGGCACTCGTTTCAGTAACTTTCCTTTACCATATATTTTCTTGCACTTCCATAATGAACAATTAAAGGTACAGCCTTGGTAACTGCACTCCACTGATACTAGATTAACTCTTTCCAGTAGTCATAGACTGAGGCTAAATTGCTGACTCCTCCCTAAAAACAGAAGTATCGATTAAAAGGAGTTGCTCCCTGGCTCTTCCCCTTTCTGCTTGGGGCTCTTCCACCAACCTGGGCAATGGATTTCTATAGAGCATACTGCTTATTCCAGTTTGAGGGCCTGAAAGATGTGCACTGCTCATTTACTGAAATGCCCGTCCTACCTCACTTTGGTTCTGTGACTTTAATAGTGTATTGGTAATTGCTGTACCACACGACAGAGAGTGACATTATTGCTCAGGACATCACTGGATTGCCATTATTATGATCATGGCTCCAACTAATCTTTATGTCCTATTCCCCTCAAAATTCAGTCTAAAGGTTTTGTAAAGATATCATAATGTGCTGGGAGCTGTAGCATTCATTCTCAAAGTCAGTATGCCTAACTATGAAGAAATGAATAACATCAGCTCACAGTTTACAGCTGGTGTCAACTGTTAGGTAAATATTAAGCCCTTAG
Source organism: Crocodylus siamensis (assembly GCF_052110815.1). Taxonomy (NCBI): domain Eukaryota; kingdom Metazoa; phylum Chordata; order Crocodylia; family Crocodylidae; genus Crocodylus; species Crocodylus siamensis. The sequence continues at coordinate 217,043,929 of NC_143397.1, forward strand.
AACAAAGAGAAATAATACACATTTAGTTATAGCAATATAAAATAGATCAGAACCACTCCTTTGGAACCATAACGGACAGTTTCCTGTTAAGATTCCCATATTTCCATGGCACATTTTATTTCCTTTTGTATGCAGTTGTAAAAATTGAAAGCAAGGAAATTCATAGGCCAAAACAGTCTACAGATAACATTAAGGGATACATTGCTTCCAAAGCATTGCGTGGGCTTAGCCACATGTTTCTCACTGACTTTAATGGGATTTGCATGGCTAAAATCCCATGCAGAGCTTTGAAAATGTACCCCTAAGGGTCTGACATAAATTCATAAAACCCCAGAATTTCAGAGTTAAAACCAAAATACAATATTAGCTGGTGTTAGAGGCTTGTTAGCACTCTTCTAATTAAAACACAGCTTATTTAGTATTCAATCTATTTTGATTTGTGCATATGTGTATACTTTATATGACTTAGTTATTTACATTAGGAGAGTAGCTGCAGTGTATGCAGTACTTAATTTTCATAACACTTTTATTATACACTGTTTATTAACCCCAAAACAGTGGATGGAATTGCTACAGACCTTCCTGTGATATCATAACTATCTCTTAAAAATTGCCCTGATGTAAAGATTTTGTGGTATTCTCATATTATCATATTTACCCAAATCTAAGACAACTGTGCATTTAAGATGGTCACTGTAATAAATAGATTCTGTATATAGAAAATTATAAATTTGTTATAATTTTCCAGGTGTAGAATCTAATTAGCAGAAGGTTGTATTGAATTCATCTCCCTACCTCCACCATCACTGCTGTGGTGGGGAAAGCATTGGTGGGGGACAAGGGGACAGTTCCTCTCTACCCCTTGCTCCCTGCTTGTCCCCCTGTGCCTGTCCCCCACCATGCCTCCACCTGCCACATGTCCCCCTGCTATCATCAGCCTGCCCCCATGCCTATGCCTGCCTCCCACCCCCTAGTTCCCTCTGCAGCCTGTGCTCACCCCTATATCTACCCATGCCTGCCCTCTCCACTCCTCGTCCACCCCTGCCCTTACCTTCTACTGCATCTCTGCTCCTCCAAAGCAGTCAGTAGCAGTGGCAGCCCCAACCAGCCTCAGCCTAGCCCAGCCATGGAGAAGCAGGGGCAGCTCCTAGCCAGACCAGGTCAGGGCTGGAAGAACCAGAGCCAGAGCAGAATTTAAGGAGAGGGAGGGGGCAACTAAGAGGAGGGGAGCAGGGAGTTGGGGGCAGGCTTCAGGGGGAACAGGCACAGGTAGAAGGGGATGGGCAGAAGGCTGCAGGCTCCCCTAAACACTCCACAGTCTCCACCCACCCACCCCTGCCCCCTCCTCACCAAACAAGTCACTCTGGCCCGGGGCAGGTAGAAGCTCAGATCTGGCTTCAGCCCCAAGCCTGGGGCCAAAGCTAGACTTGAGTCACCTGCCCTAAGCTGGTACTCAAATCCAAAACAGAACTTTTTTTCCCCATGCTAAGTGAGGGGGAAAGCCTCAGTTTGGATTTGAGTAAATACAGTATTAATTAACGGTATACTTGGATTCAATATACTAGTAACACATTTTCACTTTAAAATATTTTTATGTAGTATCAAGTCATCAAAGAGCAAGAAAAATGATGAGACAAATCAATAGTGTGTAGAGCTTTCAACATATTAGACTTTTGATCAATACACAATATATAGGGCAAATCAATCTGACAGCTGCTTCTCTTCAGTTGCCCATGGTAGGAATTTCATGTCAATGATAGCTTTGCTTTAAGTTGCCCAAGTATAGGTAGGTATTCAGGAGGTTGGGGTTGGCCAACAAATCAATTTTCAGCTGGTTCCCATTATATACCCATAGATTTTTCAGGTATATTAATCTGCATAGGCAGAATCCCAAAACTCTTAAAATGTACTGAGTAAATCTTCACTTGTCCACCTGAAGTTATACATTATAACAGCACACATAGAAAGACTGCTCCAAAGCGGTATGGCTTTAAAGTAGGATGTAAGATCACGTTAATGTATCCTTTTCTATAATTTTAGCTGAACAAGTGATCAACCATTCTACATGACTCAATAAATCTGGGGTTTTGGACTTACAAATAAAAATTTTAGTGGGCATATTAGTAGGGTGTTAAACAGTAATTTGATAATTTGGGCTGATGTGTCTTATTGAATTAGAAAAAGATCACTGTGTTCTCAATTATCCCATATCAAGAACTAACCAAAGTCTTACAGTAGTGATTAGGAAGAGATACCCCAAATTCTAGGTTAAACTACAATAGTATTAGACCACAACTACCATTCTATATCGATAACCTGAGATCAATTAAAGAAGCGAAACAGAATCCCCTTCAGAGAACAGTCTCTTTGAAATTGCTCCTGTCATACAGGAAGCATCATGTCCCATTCCTTCCCCCACACAATCCCCGCCCCTCTCACCTCAGGAATATTGTTTGATGGAAATCACTGTGATGGTGTTATTTATAAATGCCAAGTCCTTAGGTGATAAAGAACAATCTAATTCCACTAAAGTCAATGATAAGTATCACTGTCCTTTTCAAGCATCATAACAATTAAAAATAGCACTAAGGGCAGAATCCTATTTAACCTTAGGTGCCCAAATGTGGGCAGCCATGTAAGCAGTGATGCACAGTGTAACCATGTAAGCAGTGGTTCACAGTTTGTGGTCCTGCTCCACATGCAGCATGGACATGTCAGTAGGCAGCACCCTAGCAGAGCAGGTACACAGCTCCATACATGCATACTTAAGAAGAAATCTTCAAATTGTGTCCCAGAAAAAAAAGAGGAGGCGGGCTCTCACATGTTTCAGCCCAATTTTCTAGTGGTTAAAGCACTTGCTTAGGAAGCAAAAGACCCAGGATCTAGATAGCCTTCATCCAGAGGGGGTTTGAATTTGCATTTCTTCAACTTCTGAACACAGTACTCTAACCAGCAGGCCTCAGTTTAGGCATTGTCTAGTCCCCTCTCTAATCCTCCTCTTGGGTATTTGCCTAACTATAATTTTGTGATTCATACAGGACATGCAGGACATGCACATATGGAGTCATGTATCTTCTGGCCAGAGTGTGGCTTACTGCACATGCTCTCTCTCATTATTACATACTGCACATAAAATAGGATCAGAAATTGTGCATAATTGCTAAAAATGGCAGTTACGTGGCTGAGTAACTACCATTTAGGTGTGTAAACTAAATAGGTGAGCCCTAAATAGCAATATTCCTCAGTCCCTTTTTCCCTTCTATTCATTCACTTCTATTCCTTTCTTTTTACTTTGCAGTTTTTCCTCCCTTATTGCTCCCTTATTGTTGATTGGCCTTTGATAAATAATAACAGACAAGATACAAGATTCATAGAGGCAGTCAAACACACCAGAGTAAAACTATACAAGAGACAGTGTCCCTGCACTGCAGTGAGTTGCCCTCTTCTGTGTTTGTTTTATTCTTAATTTGGATCCCTGTGGAATTTTTCTGTCTTGCCAGAGACACATTGGACCCCTCTGATTGAACAGATTTTAATTCCTCCAGAAAAAAAGACTTCTTTGATTTTGAAAGAACACTGAGATTCCTACTGGCATTCCTGATTCAGCCTGTGCCAGAAAGGGTGGGACAGTATGCTCTCATCAAATGCTTGGATGTGAGGCTTCTCACTGTGGAGCTGAGGACCTATACTACAGGATATTTTCTGGATTGCAGCCAGGTTTGTATCCCTAATAATTTAATGTTTTTTAAAAGCACACAATTTCCTCTTCTTGACATTTGTTAGCCTAAGATCAGCAGAATCTTCCTGCTACATCGGATTGAAATGTAAAAGCTGTAAGGTTGAGAACTGAAATCTTGCACTAAATACTCTATCACTGCTGGCTTGTAAATTTTTCACTATTAAAAATGTACCCATACAATGCAGTTTTAGATCTTTTAGTCAGCTATTTTGCTTCCAAAGGCCTGTGTTTAAAAATAAGAGCTGCAAAGGTCTAATATAACCAATCTTTTGAATGATGTATAAAAAACCAACATATGTGTGTGTTTTCACAAATGCATTTGCATACATCCATCATGGGATATATGATCTGATCAATAAAAATGTGTATACATGTTCTGAAATATGTGGCACCACAGTAGACGTATGGCATTCCCACTGAAAGAGCACCTCAAATCACACAGGAGTTTTTCAAGAAACAAGCAGACTTAAAGTAGCATTCCACCATGCCCTGAACTAATTAGCATCTTTCCTAGGCATCTATTTCTTGGTACAGGTAAAAAAATGGATGTATCCCTAAATCCATTAGACAAGACTAAAATGTCACCACAGGGCCTGACAGCTAATGGAACATATTCTCTAACAACACGTTATTATGTTTCTTGGGATATGACATACCTTTCCCCAAATGAAGCACTAGAACCAGGGACACTGCCCTCCATGTTTCTGCAGGAAACCCACATTCCCAAACAATGACCAGAAATTTCTTTGGAGGGGACTGCAAAACCAGGTAGGGAGATTGCTGTGGTAATCCTGGGTCAGTCAGCAGCTCCAGGGGGAGTTGCTATACACCATGCTGCTACAGCATGGGCCTTTTGGTCTGGGTGGTGTAGAGGAGATACAAGGGAAGCAGTCCCTGAGAGAGAAAAAAAGCAGGGTGGGGCCAGCTGGACAACCAAGGCTTACCCAGCATCCCGGGGAACTGGAGTGAATCTATGTAGCAGAAATAAGGATCCAATCCTGAGGTCAGAACACACATAGGGGCTGGCCTGTAATGCGGAGAATGCTCCACCCAGTTAGCGCTTCGGGGAAGAATTCTGTTACCCTTCGTGTGTATAAATGGCAGTTTTTCAGATGGGTAAGTGGAATTTTTTTACACTTATACACAAGTTAAAATTCTATTATCCCTGTTCTGTGGCTGCATACACATACACACATGAATTAGCATGTGACGTCAGCTACACGTTGGCCAGGCACATACACAATGTGGACATATAAGTCCATGTATTTCATGAAAATGTCACCGTACAAAACCACATGTTTAACAGATGGGGGGGGCTCCCCTTTGTTTTAACTTCAGTAGCTAAGAGTACATGCAGACATTTGCCAGACACTGTCTATGACCACACGGCTTGCTTTAAGCCACATTATCCTACATCAGAAGTAGCATTTGCAGACATTTTCTGGTGCTGAGAGCTGCATCAGGAACCCACAGTAAGCTAGTCAGGTTTGCGGGTCTATGGGTAAGGGGGTTTGTCCATCCAAAGGCAATGGTGTTGGAGAGTTAAAAATAGCCCAGTCAAAGTTGTGGGAGGTGGGTAGGAACAGTGCAGCCCCAGGGCTGGGGTGAGCAGCTGGACTTTCCCAGCCTCAGGGCTGTGCCCCGAATGTGTGCAGATGTTCACTAGATCAGGCTAACCCAGTCCCAATATAAGTTAGTGCACACCCTCATGTGAAGTAATTTAGATCAGGCTAACCATTTTTTGCCCAATTTAACCTCCCCAAACTTCTGCACAGATCAGTATTTAGATCTATCTAACCCTAGTTAGGTAAGTCTAAATGTAGTGTGCAGACAGAAAGGATATTTGTTGCACAATTGACCCGTTGAAAGCCCTCTAAAGCTGTGCCCAAACACAAAACCATGGCTGCAGAGCACTCCAGTCATGCAATAAATTAACCCTTGTTGTATGAGGGTTCAAATGAAGATGCTCCTAAGTGACTGAGTTCATTAACTTCTGTCTTCTCTGGCTGCTACAGTAGCCCAGACTGAGTTGCTGTCTCTGGATGATGGGGGGGAGAAGGAAGGGGTTTTCTCAGCCCCACTGGAGTCAGGGGGAAAAGGGGATGAATTGGAGCCCCTCACCTCAGGGGGACTCCAATCTACCTGCCTCCCCACTCCAGTGGGACTAAGGAAACCCCAGAATGACCTTTCTCCCCCATCTTTTCCCTCTCCCATGGAGCTGCAGGAGTGGGGACAGAGCCAGGGGAAGAGATGCAGGGGAAGAGCCAAGGAAAAACAGAGTCTCTCTCCCTCAGTCGGTTCCAAATTGAAGCTGATCTTCAACCATCCCGACCCAACAACTAACACCTGTTGGGTCAGGAGGACTGGTCTAACTCACAGCAACTTCTATGAATTGCCATGAGTTAGACCCAATAGCTGCACTTCTGTATGCACCCATAATGTGCATACATACCCTAAGTGGCTAGGGCACTTACCCAACAACTGGGAGATTTGAGTTCTAGAAGTGTAATGCCTGTCTCTGGAGGTTAATGCTTGCCTCCACAGTCATTGGTGCCACAAAAGCACATGCATCAGAATTTTGGGATCATTTTTACAAACCTCATAGCACCTGTCCGACAGTTTTACAACAGCAAACCATGAGTCTCCCATAGGACCTGCCACTACTGGTGGTATATGCCCAGAGAGAAAAAGTGAATAATGCCACACTCTTGCTAGCAGTTCCCACCACTTCAAGGTAACAATAAGCACTTTAGCTGTGCTTCCTACCTAGTGCTCAAGAAAGGGTGTGCCTGTTACGCCACAGTTGACCAACATAGCCATATGGCACAGGCCAGAATCTGACCATTCCACGCATACCATATCTGTATGTGCTTTCTAGCTGTACATTTTTTTTATTACAAAGCTGTATAAAATGTTTTTTTCTGTGTTCCCATGAATATAAAAATATTATATTAAGTAGGACATACACTTCAAGAATATGTAACTCATTGATTTGTAATTTCATGCAACCTATTTTAACAGAGTTATAACTCTGCCTAAGAGGATTTCCATTCCTTTAATAACCTATGCTTCATAAACTATTGCTATCAGTAATAAACAAGAAACCTTTCAAGAAAGTTATGACATTTTCCTAGCATTTCTAGTTCAACAAGGTAGTCTCATTCCATAGCCATACCAAAATAATTTTGTTTACAAATGGTATCCTAAAAGAGGTACATTTTTTTCTAAACATCTGTGTCCCAGGCAGCACCCCTAAAACTGAAAGCTAGATTTATCCTCCCACAACTGGGACATACTCCCCCCTCCGTCCTTCCCCCCATCGACACACACACACACACACACACACACACACACACACACACACACACACACACACACACACACACACACACACAGTACTTTTAGATCCTTGGGCAAAGTACTAGATTCTGGGAAGGAAACAGAAAAGGAATAGCAAAAAAGGGTTCAAACCATTCTGATCTATTCCATGCTTACATGTACCATTCATTTCCTGAAGGAGAGAAAAATCATTATTCTAGATTTATTGACACATTATAATTTTAAAAAGAGTCTAAAATATATCAGATACTGTAGACTGATTATAATGGCTACTTACTATTAACCAGCAGCAACAGTAGCCAGAGCACTCATATTAAAATATAATTGACTAAAACTGATTTACCAGCAGCACTGGAAAACAAATTCTCTTCTCCTGTAAGTATAGTCGAAAGTAATACCCTGCACCCTCTTATATGCACGAAGAGGTGTATCTTACAATAGCCATGAACTAAGTCAGCAAGATACCTTATTTGCAGCCTTGGTGTACCAGACAGACAGACAAAAAAGAAATGTATTTTTTCTTGTTATTATTCCCCAAGTTTCAGTGATTTTTTTGGGTCTGTATATGTCAGGGTAACAGTAGAAAAAGCATCCCATTGCCATTAATGATGTTCATGAGCAATAAGGAATTTGGTTTATTGTGATGGTATGTTATAGACTTCACTTACAGTTGACAAGGTAGAATCCAAAAGAAGCATACACCTAGGTTGCCCCAAAAGGAACTATAAGGGAAGATAAGAATAATGCACTTTTCTATCTTTTAGCCATTTATCACTGCTGAGAATGATTGTCTATTTTCAAGTGTAGATTCATACAAAGGTTCTTTCTCCCATCTGCTTCTTGCACAGCAAAGTCCTTATTCATAAGTATGATATATTAGAGAAGAAATTCACTCAGATGAAAACAGCATTTCCAGGAAGTTATACCTAGACTTCAAAGGCAAATAAAAGGATTAAGGAAAGTTTGGTGTTTATTTTATAACTGTGTAGAAGCCATAGCAAAAAAGTAGTGACTGTCTACTTAAATATTTCTCATCTAGGTGACATAAGGAGAAATGGAACTCTGCAAATTACTGGTGTTCGTACAATAGGTATTTATTGCCATGAAAATATATCTGGTTTTTAGAAAATGTCTTCACTTGTCTATGGTTGTCTAAGTCATGGCAGGAAGAGGAAAAGAAAGATTTTATTAAGATTACTTTTCTTCCTTTTGTGATACATTGGCTTGGGCTATGTAGAACATTCTTAGGAAAATACAAAGTTAAAGGTTTCTAAATTTCCTTATGGACCTGAAAGTAAATACACTTCCACAAAAATTTTGATTGAAAAATCCTTTATGAAAACTTGAATCACTTTTCATCTATGAGAAAACCTGCATTTGCTTTAAAAATGCATTAATCTGGGGCATTTTTGATCCATTTTTAAGCCAAAAATAGTTCTGGGAGAACCAAGTCAAAGGCAGATTAATTCCCCATGACAAATTTGTGGCTTTTGCAGATTTAATGACTCGATTAAGAGTCTGAGATTACTGCATCTTTAAGATGTGGGATATTCTAAACTAGCAACCTCAAAGAAGATGCCAACCATTACAGCTGGAGCTGGATAGAAGACTGAAAGCTAAAATGGCATTGGCTATGACTTCTCAGTAAGACATCCATCCAACTGGGCTTACTTGCTTAATTTTTGTTCTAACTTCCTGATCCAATTAAAATTCATTCCAAAGGCATATTTGATTTACAGTAATTGTAAGAGACATAAAATTCAGTACTTGGCCTTTTAACTGAGAGTAACATCAGTGATGCCAAAACAGCCACTTCTGTTTGTGGTCTTTTGATTTGGATGTTAACTCCCTAGGAACTAGACCAAGACTACAAGGTTCATTGCCTACATGTCACCATGCTTCCAAAAAAAGATCAGAATAAAATTTGATGCTGGTTATTGGCAAAATGAAGCAACTAAATAACCACACAATATTCTAATACAAGTGAAATGGGAAGTGTTTTGGCAGCAAAAAATCTAGTCAAAGTGAACAATTTTGCCATTTTGGGTCCCAATCATTCAAGCACATGATTAACAAACATTACTTCTGTGAGTAGTACCATCAAAGTCACTCAAGTATTTAAGTGTTTTCAGGATTATGCCTTAATTTTGTTATCGGCTTGAACTTCAGATTAATAATTTTCTTGCTATAGCACTTACCAAGCTGCAACTAAATCGCTATGTTCATATATTTTACAATGTATTGAATTAAAGCAGGCCAATTTTCTTATTAAAACATCTAGCCAAAAAAAACCAAACCCCAGCGTAAAGTCTATATTGAGCATCAAAACTTTATTGTACTTGTACCTACAGAGACCTTAATATCTTTAGCTGGAAGGAGTTTTATCATATTATGAGGTGTTGTGTCGGATGTGGCTGGTTATGCAGCTATTTCACTGATAGATATATCACACATCTAACGTGCATGAATAACCTTGCATCTTATTAGGCATATTGGAAGTGAGTGTTCTGCATTGTGATGATGTTTTAAGGCATGATGAAGGGTCCTATCTACCCTAATCAACTTTGCAGAGCCATGGCTCAACTTCCAATGTTGTCTTTCATCAGTGCAAGTGTCAGTCACTGGACAATGCGTTGCCCACAGCCCTCTGTCCTCATTTCTTTATGGCGGGATGCATGTTGTTCTTTCAGGACAATTTCTTTTCGCCTGCTTTCCCAGCTTGCCTAGCCATGACAGGTTTGCCCTGGTTATGGCATTCACCATATGGCTAGGCTTGGCTCCACCCTATCTTTTAATAATTCCATCTCACTGACCATCCATGTTGCATTACTTTCACTGCAGGCATTTTAGAAATCAGCCCCAAACTATTGATTCTGAGTAGTTTATTCATATTAAATCTGAAAATATTAGCATTTGTTTTCCACTCACTGATAGTCTCTGATGTGACCTTGGTGGGTTATGTCTCATTTCATGTATTTTATTCTTAAAGTGAACTAACATTGTATTGATATAGGTAAAGCTATTAAATTCATAGATGGAATTAAAAAAAACATAATTTGACATACATCTGTAATACATGCATCTTTAAATTCATGAGCGTACATCTCACTACATAAGTAAATAAAAAATTATTGAAAGTTTTAGGGAAGGTACAACATATTAAAAAAAGGATATGCTACATATAAACTACTGTTTTGAAAGGTCAATATTAACTCATACTCAAATTAAAAACTAATCTGTCCAAAATGTTGACAGGAAAATTGTTTTTTCAAAGAAAATGTTTGGGCTTTATAGTTTTTTGATACAAAACCAAACAGCTTGCTTGGAATTTTCATATTTTCAGTAAAATCTTGCACATATTTTAATGTTTATAGCAATTGAAAAAAAAATTTTCTTAAAGTTTGAGTTGATCTCACTAAATATCATTGGTTACATAAATCATATCATATAATGCTTGATTTTTGTGATACTCTGAGCTTATTTCATGCAGCTAGGAAATTTGGACTCTGTCTCAGAAGAATCTGCTACAACCTGTTTGTTCAAGTAGTATATGGGCAGCATAGTTACTTGATCACATCACATACAATTTTCTCTTCATGCTCTGTATAGGATGAATGGTATTCAGTATGCCATTAGTTATTTTGTATTTCTTCTTATCCTCACCACTCAGCGAACAGCTCCATGCATCCTTTCTTATCCAAATTTTGCACTCACAGAAAGACTTTCCTCATGGGCTTTCCAGTAGTACTCATTAGAATGGGTGGGGGTGTCCCCTTTTACAGATAGAAAGATAGAAAGATAGAGATAAAGGTAGAAAATGTGCAGCAATTTTAGATGTCAGGTTTGAGAAACCTATGCCCTGAGCTTCTGAGGCACCTGTCATTAATTCACATTCAAAGCACATATATTGTTTTCAGTGTCCAGTGGACCCATATTGCCAACTCTTGTGATCTTTCTCATAGTTTCATAGTTGTAGGGCCAGAAGGGACCTGAGCAGATCATCAAGTCCAACCCCCTGCTATGGCAGGAAAGAGTACTGGGGTCAAATGACCCCAGCAAGGTGTTCGTCTAGCCTCCTCTTGAAGACCTCCAGGGTAGGAGCCAGCACCACTTCTCTTGGAAGCTGGTTCCAGATCCTAGCCGCCCTGACTGTGAAGTAGCACCTCTTGATATCTAGCCTAAATCTACCCTCTGCCAGCTTGTGACCATTATTTCTAGTCACTCCTGGTAGTGCTAGGGGGAACAGGGACTCTCCCAGGGCCTGCTGGTCCCCTCTAACCACTAGTAACAGGTCACTAGATCCCCCTCAGCCTTCTCTTGTGGAGGCTGAGCAGGTTCAGGTCCCTTAGCCTTTCCTCGTAGGGCCTGCCCTGCTGCCCCCTGACCATGCGAGTGGCCTCCTCTGGACCCTCTCCATGTTGTCCACATCCCTCTTGAAGTGCGGCGCCCAGAACTGGATGCAGTACTCCAACTGCAGCCTGACCAGTGCCGCATAGAGGGGGAGGATCACCTCCTTGGACCTGCTCAAGATGCATCTGTAGATGCATGACAAGGTATGGCTGGCCTTCCTGACTGCATCCCCACACTGCCAGCCCATGTTCATTTTGGCATCAATAATGACTCCAAGATCCTTTTCTGTCTCTGCCCTGTTGAGAAGGGAGTTCCCCAGCCTGTAGGTATGATGCCGGTTGTTCCTCCCCAGGTGCATCACCTTGCACTTGTCAGTGTTAAAACCCATCCTGTTCTCATCAACCCACCCCTGTAACCTGTCTAGGTCCGATTGCAGCCTATTCCTCCCTTCCTAATGTCCAGAAAGACTGCTACCCCTGCACCTAAGGATTTTGTGACCTGGTCACAGAAGGCCACCAGGTTGGTCTGACAGGACCTGCCTCTAAGGAACCTGTGTTGGTTGCCGCTAAGCATAACCTCCTCCACTGGCCCCTCGTGGACATGCACCAGGATAATTCTCTCAAAAAGCTTACCCAGGGTCGAGGTAAGACTAACTGGCCTATAGTTTCCTGTGTCCTCCTTCATCTCTTTTTTGAAAATGTGAACCACATTGGCCCTTATCCAGTCCTCTGGCACCACACCAGAGCTGCCACCAGTGCTCATAAAGCCATGCCAGGGGTCCCACAATGACTTCTGCTAATTCCCTCAGCACTCTAGGATGGAGATCAACAGGACCAGCTGATTTAAAAATGTCCAGTCCCTCCAGCAGTTCCCTGACTTAGGGTCCCTCACTGACCCTAGGCCTAGGTGCACCTCCCCCGGGGCCTGAGTGGGGGGGCTGATCCAGTCCCTGCTCAGGAAAATGGAGGCAAAGAAATTGTTAAATAGGTTAGCTTTATCATCTGGTGCAATGACCAGATTTCCTAGTATGTCTTGCAGAGGCCCCACATTACCCAGTACCTTCTTTTTGCCCCTATGTATTTAAAAAAGGACTTCTTGTTGTCCTTGATCCGGGTAGCTAGTTCCAGATCCACCTCCGCCTTGGCCTTCCTGACCACCCCCCTGCAGCCCTGAGCAACCAAGGTATAGTCCTCTCTGGTGATAGTTTCTGTGAGTAAGATTCTGCCTGTGCTTATACCAGTAGCTAGTCTCATGCAAGAAGTTACAGGTCTCTAGTGAATGTTCTCACATGGCCTGGGGGGAACCCCAATCTCACTGACTGCCTGCCCCACTTTCACTCCTCTTGGGGCCTGGCAGCTGATCAGAGCTGGTCAGGAAGCAAGCTCCATGCACACTCTCTCTCCATGGGCTCTCCCCCTGCCCAGCAACCCAGAACCACCTTCACAGGAGGAGCTTAGCATCTCTGGGCCTCTGAGTAATGGAGGCAACTTCCCTCTCCCTGCAGGAACAGTACCAATGAGAGGGATGGGATAGAAGTGGCAAGAGGGAGAGGACATGGGTAGATCTGATGCAGGGTTTGGCGGTGAATGGGTCTTTTTCAGAGCAGGGATGGGGTGGCAGTGGGGAGGGCAGCAGGATGAATTGCAAGGAGATCATAGAATCATACAGAAGTAAAGCTGGAAGGGACCTTCAGACGTCATCTAGGCCCACCCCCTGCCAGAGGCAGGATCATCCCTATCCAAATTATCCTATATAAATCCATTGTCTAACTTATGGGGAACAGGGGAACAATGGTGGCCAACATCCAACTGCTGCAAGGGTTGTTAAAATAAGTTCAACAGATACAAGGAAACACTCCTTCCCTGCCCCCTCCCCTCCCCCACTACAGAGGAAAGTAAAAACTCCCACATCTGTACCAATCTGACTTGGGGGAAATTCTATCCTGACCCCAAATATGGTGATCAATCTAACCCTGGGCAGAAGGGCAAGACCCTCTAGCCAGGAGCCTCCAGGTTTAAGTTTCAGGAGGAGCACTAGCTCTCTCCAGTCAGTAAAATTTCCCAACTTTAGCTGAAGCCAACACTGAAGTCATCTGAGAAAGGCAACACCCCCTCCACACCCACAAAACAGCCCTTCCAACCCACCCACCCCCCACCCAACACTTGTACCAAGAGGGAGGGGTGGGGGGGAGAAATTCCTTCCTAGTCCCATGTGGCAATCAAGGAAACCCAGAAGCACGAGAAATAACCATGGTAGAGTACAGGCATAGCTACTCTTAGATCACCTCTGACCAATGCTTTTCCAACCTCTTCTTGAACACGTCCAATGATGCAGATTCCACAAGTTCCCGAGGTACTCCATTCCGTTGTCTTACATTGTCTTATAACAGCGAAGAATTTTTTTATGATATCCAAACTGAGTCTACTTTGCTGCAACTTAAAGCCATTTGTTCACATTCTGCTCTTTGCAGCAAGAGATCAAAGATGTTTTCCCTCTTCATTATGGCAGCCCTTCAGATATTTGAAGAGCTTCAGATACTTGAAGATATCATGTTTTCTCCTAAGTGCCTTTTCCACAAGCTGAATAAGCATCCATTGCCTTCAACCTCTCCATCTCTGACTTGCCTTCCAAGCCGTTTATCATTTTTGTTGCCCACCTCTGGACCCTCTCTAACTTCTCCATGTCCTTTTTAATTCAGAGCTCAAAGCTACACTCAGTAGTCTAGATGAGGCCTAACCAATGCAGAGGCACCTGTGTCTTGCACCTAATGCATCTATGGATGCAGCCTAAAACCACATTCACCCTTTGTGCAGCTATATCACACTGCACATTCATACTGAGTCTGTCATGCACCAAGACTCCTAGATCCTTCTTCATAGCGCTGCAGTCCACTCAGATGACACCCATTTTGTATTTGCATTTTTTATTCTTCTTCCTGAGGTATAGCACCTTGAATTTGTCAGTACTGAATTTCATCCTGTTAGCTCCAGCCCAGATGAGGAGATGCAGTCTGAGAGCCCCTGTAGGAAGGTCAAAACTACCTTTCCCAATAAATGAGGAATAGCAGACAACACTAACTTTCAATCATGTCTACATAGACAGTGGGCAGAAGCAGTTCAATAGGAATGGCCAATCATTCTTAAAAGTAGCTGGGTACTAGTGCAGGAAGGAAAGATGACACAGTCTGTCTGCTCTCAGGTCTTAGGTGTGCTGCACAGAAGCCTCTAGCATTGAGGGGGAACAATTTTAGAGAAAGTTTGGCTCAGCCATTAAGATATGGCTTGGAGCATGCTCAGGGCAGCTCAGTGTTTGGAAATAGTAGGTGCCAGGATCATTACTGGCTCTACTGAACATGTACAAACTGTGATTCTTCAGAGGTTTACCACTCATCCAACGTGTGAGGATTTTCACAAGTACAGCAAAAAAAATGACTTCAGGGCAACACCACTTCCAGATTTCAAGTTCTTCATTGAATCTCAAGGTTTGGAACATAACAACCTGGTTATGAGAATTTTTTAACATTTGCAAAATATCTTACTTATCTCTCACCACATTCCCAGAGAATTACTATATTATTTTTGCTGAATCACTCAGAAATAAACCTCAGACCAAGATAGGCACTGAGCAAGGAACATTCCCCAAAGTTTGACAAACGTAAAGCCACCAGGAACAGGATCATTGAGTAGAAAGTAAAAAGGCCTTTAAATATAAGCATCAATGCCAGATACACACACGCTGCACCCAGCTCTACTGCTAAACATTAAAACTGGTGTGGCCTCTAAAAGCATACAATTTATCCACATGCAGATCTAGTGGGCCATATGTAGCATCATTTGAGCACATGTTTTTCTCCTCTGGTTTACTGAATACCAACTAATTGCACAATTCAGCTGCTTGCATACTAAATTAAGGTCCAAATGCTGTTCTCTACAGTGTAATCCCTCCAGATCATGGGTGCTCACCTAATTAGTATTGACACCCCTGCCCTGCTGCTGAATTCCCAAGCCCTGCATGGCTAGTTCAGGGTCTAGCCCTAATCCTTTCACTCTACAAGCCACATGGGGGCCAAGCTGCCCACTCACCCCCCCACCCCATAACCAGATTGCTGCTCCCACCCTGCCCCCTGTGCACCACCAGATCAAGCCCCATGGCACCCACCAGATCCGGCCCACAGATGAATGCTCTAGATATTGGGCACACTGACTACTCATGAAACAAGTAGGACTGCAGCCATTCACCAATAACATATGAACAGCTGCTAGCACATACAGTAAAATATAAGACAAGACTGATGTAAGCATGTATAAAAACATGGGGCTGGTGTTCAAAGCTTCACTGCAGTAGTGAAAAGAATGTAGAAAACATAAAGATCAGCTGAAAGTCCTGCAAATGTTCACTCCCTTCTGGTAACTGCACATGCTGTTCAAGGAGAGCAATGAACAAAACGTACTTATGTGACGTGTTTGTAGGACAATTCAAGTCAAATGATGTTTCCTTCAGAATTGACTTCTGCTCAAACCTGGAGTCTAACAGTACCTGTAAAGAGTCCAACCACAAAAATGCTTGTAAAACCTGCACATCCTTTCATGATTGGTTTAAATCCAGAACTCAACCTCCGTAAGACAGATAAATCAAAGCTGATAAAAAGAAGTAGGGTTTTTTCCACAGAGCTCCTAATGAGCTGATTCACCTCACCTGTGTCACTCCCCACAAAAAACCAGTCTGCTCCCACCTTCCAAAATAGCAGGCAGCAGTCTAGCTTTATGCAGATATTTTAACTGATTGTCTTGTGATGCAATGTTCCTCTTCTGGCTTTTCAGTCAGACAAAGGAAAATGGGAGATGTGTATACCTAACACAAGACAGAGTCAGGGAGGTAAGACAGCCCATGAGCTAGTCTCAAGAATAATGACTAAGTTACTGAAAATAAAGTCACCATTTCTACTATATTTTAGGAGTTTTTACTGTCATTCTCACTATACCATTTGCTCCCACATTAAAAGGGAAAAAGACTTCTGTGTATACAATAGCTGTTTGCACACATAATACAGGAAAGGCCATATTTGCTTAACTTGATGGAGTCACTTAAATGTTAGGGTGGCCAAGATGCTGTGGGATATAGTACTCAGTCCACTCTCCTCTCTGGGGATACCCCTTGAACATAACTTGCGCCAGCATTCTTTGCACTGATACACAGCTCTGCTTAAACGATTATAATAGAGTAAGTCCAGTGGCACAATGCTATCTGGTGTCCTTACACAGAGTTTGCTTTGTAAATGCTAGTTCTGTACTTACATATTTGTCACAGGCCAGCTGGGCACTATCAATTTAGTTGCAAGCTGACTGGGTGCTGCAACTGTACCAGCCACTGGACTGTTTGGTTCGGGATTGAGGAGGCAGAGTTGGAAGTGAAGCAAAGGCAAATTTATTATAGCTTACACACACAACAGTTAACAAAGACAAAATGCAATAAGCAGATAATGCAATATTAAAGAGCTAATAGTAAATAATAACAACAGATAGATAGATTGATAGATTAATCTGTCGCAAGTCAACTGAGCACTGTGAGAATATCAGCCACTGGGCTGTTTAAAACAACAGATAGACAGACATGGGTTGCCAACCCATCAATAGTTCCTCAATGCCAGGTGTGCACCAAGTGATTCCAGTCAGGTGTCCCCAATCAATGCTGTTGGAGGGATTACCGGAGAAGATTCCTTGATCAGGATTCGATCCTCACTCACACCAGGAGTTCAGAGTCCAGGCTTGGAAAAGCAATGACTGTTCTGTTCCCTCCTTCCTGCTGGTCACCTGACGCACGCGCTTTTTGTACCAAGTCTTATGCTAATCCGTTGGCTTTAGAGCCACTCACAATCTTGCCTTATAGCTGTTACCCTATGGGATTGAAAGGTGTTAAAAATTATCATAAAAGGTTACTACCCAGATTTGGGTTTATCCAATAAGCAAATTACAATGCAGCATCTTCAGGTTTGAAATTAACATTACTCCACCTAAATCCAACCCCTTTTAGGTTTCTCTGAATATGCTTTCTTGGGACGTGCTTTCCTGGAATGTGTTGGGTGTGCCAGTTAGATCCAGTTTTTATCATCAAGGCTGAACTCTGAGCAAAAACGGTTAGATCAGTTAATTTTACAGCCATAGCTTTGCCTTTGGGGCCCAGTCAGTTCCACAAACAGTTAGTTTTATCATTTTGGTTAAACTTGACAGGCAAGTTACATTTCTGGGTTATAAACTTACAGCTTTATATTAGACAAAAATTCCAAATGCCTCCAAGAAGCACATATGTATTGCTTATTAATCTTTTTGGTTCTGGCTGTCACACACATTGCTTTCAGATAGTCTAAACAATATAGGGTACCTTAGGGCAGTGTTGCCCTCTGGCTAGTTAGCTGTTCAGGGTGCACTGTCACAGGTGCAGCATTATGCTACAATGGGAACACTGCTTCCAATTCCTGAACTAGCTTGCTAACTATCTCTGTATGACAGTGAACTGTGCCTTGTCACAATACCCATGGTATCTTTGTATAATATTGTCTTTTTAGCCAAATAGGATGGCACAGAGAAACCAAATAGATTATTGAGTACTTTTAATCCAGGTTGAATCCTTTTTAAATTCTCTGATATTGTGACTAGACCCTTCTTTCAGGTATCTCCTCTGATCTGCATACATTTGTGTTTGGTGTCAGGTTAGGTAGGCCTGCAAATGAAAACCTTCTGTTCTCCTAGAACCTGCAGTATCAGTGCAGGATTTCCTACACAAATCTATCAGCACACCCAGACCTTAAACATTCCTTCTCCAAAGTCAGACAATTGTTGCTCTTTCTACTCAAACTGCCAAAAGGACATTGAAATCAGACTTTTAAAGAACATGAAAGATATAAGCATTTTAAGTGGAGACCTCTACTGTAGATATAAGTGTATTCATTTATCTTGTCTTTTTGATTTATAACAATATGTCAAAAATGACTGTATTTGATGGAAGTACATATCTGGAGAGCACTGTTTATGGCTATATCTACTCAGGCTCTGTAAAAATTAAATGGGATATAGTATCAGATTGTTATAAATGTGATTCTTATCACCAAGGCCAAGAGCTTAGCAAGATTCAAAAGAATTAAGTATTCACAAGCAAAATGAAAATATCCAAAGCAACATTAGAGAGGATAAAATTTGATAGGGGTATAAACCCTCATGTTTCAGGGTAAAACACAGCCTTAATGCCATGGGTTTATAAACCCATGTGATTACTTTATTACAGGAATTAGCTTCAGGATTTTTTGTGCCTTCCTCCAAGATATCTGATACAGCCACAATCACTATATCACACAGACCTCTGCTCTTGAGTCAGTGTGGAAAATCAGCCTATTCTTCATCTTTTCATACCCATAAAAACAATTATACTGATCAAAAAGGGAGAGGGTTTACCATGTTTCAAGCTGTTCTGTTGTAACTGTTGCAAGGGTCTGCTCTGCCACATAATAAGCAGAAGTTAAACTGCAATAATTTAGCAGCCATTTTTTTCCAGTATAAACTGCCTCAGGTTAGCATCACTTACTGCCAGGGAGAAACAGTTACAGCAAACTCAACAAACACACCCATGTGTGATTAGTCTCTCATGTCACCACTTTAAGGCAGTATAATTATTTTGTGTGTTCATGGCCTATAAGTAGAGCTAAAAATTATCTCTGAATGTTTCCTCAGATTAAAAACATTTTATTTTGACATTACATCTCCTTAGCTACTTTACTACCAATATGAGCTTATTGGTAGGAATGTCATTGAGTTTTAACTGAACACTGGTGAATATTTTCTGAAAAAAATTTAATTCCCAATTGTATTCAGAATGGCATTCTTAATCAATGAATTACATACATCCTAATCAATCTGTGACCTATTGTTCAACCATTCTTAAGCAATGTTTCCTATTTCAGATATTGAACTCATAGTGAACTGCTTGTGAAATTCTACCATGAAGAATGATTCATAAAAATGTCACAGTTTTGATAGAAACACATTGCGAATTTCAACCGGACAACTCAGATAATACCAAATTAGGCAAATGCTTAAATCAAATTCAGCCTTTATTAATAGGAAGATACTAGCATTGCTTTTTTCAAACAGTGTAAAAAAAGAAAACCACAATATGAATGATGAAATAACCTTAAACTTTTGTCATTTTTTCTTTCTTCTGAGGGCATGATTATGCAAAACCTAATGTTAAAATATTGCTTTATTTCCACATTAATTTCCTTTGTATTTAAATAAAACGTTAAAGGAAAAAAATCTGAATGTAATCGACTTGTGAAATTAGTTGCTTTTTAGAGGTAAGCATTTTTCTAACCACAAGTGTGCATTATTATACTCCAGTGACACATCTATACACCACTTTACCTTTGTAGAACTCCACCTCATCTAATCTTTATTCTCAAAACAATTCACTATTCTACAATTGCTAAGCTTATTATGAGACCTTTTAAAAATTAATTGCCTTTATGTTGAGGGGGAAAGTGCTATTTTTCATTTAGTTTATATGTTTCATTAGTGAATAAGTCATGTCACACATTAAGCTGTACCAACTATTGAAAAAGAAATAGTACCTATTACATCAGCCAATCATTGTTTGGATTTATTCAGTCTAGATGATGGATTTTGTGATCAATCCTCAAGATACACAACAGTTCATTTCATACACTCCCCTTTACTTATAGTTCATTTGTTCCTACACACTTAGCCATTTTTAAAGGACCTAGGAGTCTAGTACAGACACTAGGGTGGCTCCAGTTGGTTCTCTAAACTTTCATTGTGACAACAGTATGGGTGCATAATATTCAAGAACAGTCAGCATACCTGTAAAATTCCTCAAAGCAGAACCTTTTTAGTTAGCTTGACTTTTAATTCAAACTAAGCATACATATGAGAATGACAGTTTAAGGGCCCAATCCTGCTCCTAGGTACACCAGAGTAAATCCAGAGTACCTCCACAAATGTCGGTAGAATGTGTCAATGAATTAACCCCAACACAACAGAGCAGAATTTAGCCGACATTGTTTATTATTAGATGCATGAGAGGTAATTCAAATAGATTTATTAATTCATCAAACTTTAACCGGCACAGATTGTTAGACTGAAGAATTAATTGACATATTCATTATATAAGCTGTTAATTTTACTGAGCTGAGAAACCTGTAGTCAATTGTGCCCAAACCACAATTACATTTATTATCACTGGCTTACCAGAAAACCATTATGGAGGAAAAAAAAGTAAATTTACTCTCTCTTTATATATGTGTGTGTTTAACTATTTTCTCTGCTGACAGATCACTGTGTCTGTATCCTATTTTCTTTGGGGCAAAGACTGTACATTATTAGAGGTCTGTAAAGTGCCTAGCATGCTAGCATCTTGGCGGGTGAGGGCTTCTAAGCATTACTGTAATTTATTTAGTAATGGCAATAATGTAGGTATCAATTAAAGTCCAATGTGCAAAATTTCTGTTGGAAATTTCCTTCCGTGTCAAATGTTATGGCTTTATACTGCTTGATAATATCACAACATAGCCCTCTCCTCCTTTTGTTAAACTCAATGTGCATTTTTCCATTGATATCAGTGAGAACATTAATAGATCCTATGGCCACATCAACATGTGGTGTGGACGTTTGGTTCCCTAGGAACAACTAGCAGCGGCACACCTTGCGCCACCACTACTTGTCTATTTGCACTTTGGCATCTGGCAAGTTACCCGGGGGGATGGTAGGGGAGGCTGATGCCAGCATTGGGTTGGCCCCAGCAGCCTTACCAGGAGGCCTGGGGGCTTCCTGGGGCTGCAGCGGTGGCAATTGTTCTGCACAGAACCCAACTGGCTGATACAGTGCAGCTCCAGGTGACCTGGCTACACTTCTGAGTAGCGCACACTACCCGTGCATGAACAGCTCTGCCTTTTTCTCCACAGGATATCCAGGGGTCAAAAAACCCTCCACACTGCTCCCTTGCAGTGCAGAGAACAACTGAACATGCAGTATGTGGTGCCACAGGCATGTCTGCAGTGCCACATACCACATGGCTGCACTTGTCTGGACACAGCCAATGATTGCATTTATCCATATTCACTTTTCAGTTTTCTTAGCATCCTAAGTCATTCTGCTGTGTACAAACAGATAGCTTTTTTGCATACCCCTTCAGGAGTTTGCAGGTGACTCTTCTACCTTGTGGTATAAGTACAATGGTAATTGCTCCACATATTGGCTTGAGATGCAATGGGCCATTATTGCCAAGGAATTTTATTCTGGGCTCTGCAGATCCTTACCTCCATCACTACAATTTATCCAAATATCATTGCTGAAGTCACCTTCCCTACACAGAGCTCCAGCTATTGAACTCCTCCTGGAATTGCCAACTCTCTGTCTTTTGCCAAGTTCAAATATTTTGTCTCTTGCTAAGGGTACAGACAGAAGTGCAGCACCCAGCCGTAATTCAGAACAATTTTTGCAAAGTGTTCTGAGTTACAATGTTACTTGTGTTCACTGTTGGTTCCAGGGGAGAGGGGGCAGGGTGGGAGCCTGCAGCCAGGTTCCCATAGCAATGGCCAGGCTTTCTGCACCGTTTTCAGAATGGGAGGGAGAAAAGGCTGCAGAGGGAGCTCATTCTTGGGGCTCCCCAGCTGGTGCTCCAGTTCACCCCCCCCACCCTCCAGGGGGTGCTGAATACTCCCCTGAATGAACTCCCTCTGCTCCCTTTCTCCCCTCCCATTTGGAAAACAGTGACAGGCTGGAAGCTCTGCAGACACAAGTTACAAAAGACACTACATTTTATAAGATCTTTATCTGATAACCTCACAAAATGAAGGGTCAGATTTTCACCCAATTGGCCATTTTCAGGCTGTTTGCAACTGTGCACTTGTGTTTGGTCACAGCTATAAACTGTTTTCTGTGGCCAGATCAGGCTAAAATTGGTACTTCTGTCTGCACCCTATGGTAATCCCATCCCTCTTTCTTTATATTAAATACCTTCATTTGTTCTGTCCCTACACATGGAATAGCCTCACCTTTGATATCTCCCTATTGCTTCCTCTCTGTCCTTCAAATTTCCTTGAAACTCACTTTTCCATCAAACTGGTTTCTAGCATGAATAATCTCTTCAGATATTCCTCTTTAACTGTCAAGCCACAATTTCTTTAAATCTCAGCATATGTGAAGTTAGATGTGGGGGAAGAGGAAAATGTCTCACTCTATATTTGTGAACCACCTTAGGGCAACTAATAAATAATAAGGAGTATTGATGAGTAGAATAAATGTATCACATTTTCTTAACAGAATATATATTACTTTTTATTTTAAGGGAGATAATGCTGTTCCAACAGGTGTAATTTAAATCTCTTTTCTGGCTTTTAACTGTATATAATGTTTCACATAATACCCTCCATTTATCTCTCTTAACATAACCTTTGGGCTAAGCATGAGGCCTAAGGAAAGCATATCATCTCTAGCCTGCTTTTTATTTTTCTTTGATGTCATTGATGCTACTCACTTTCACATATTAGGGTGTTAGTAAATGAACTTTGAGCATTTATTTTATTTACTACTTTTGCTTACCAGCATTATCAAAAGAGTGGAGCAGCTGCAAGCTTCACAGATTAAACGTACATCTGAACATTTAAAGGCCTGAGTTTATCCAGGCTTCAAGGCACTACAATATTATATTCACTGACATGAAAGCTGAAGAAAAGATGTCATGGCAAGCCTGAGAATCAAGCTGTGAGAGGGTATGTACTGTGAGACCCTCACTCCATTGGCTTCTAATAGACTAGGTATTGATATGCAAATAGGAGAGGAGCATGTGTGTGGCCTTTTAATACAGTCACTAAACATCCCTTCAGTTCATCAGAGAATGAGAAAAGAGGCCCTACTGATTTATTAATATTTCTAAATAGAGACAGAGAGAGAGGCTGAAGCCAATGCATTTTCACTGGGCTGTTTAGCAAACAATAAACTAGGTCATCTTTTGAAAACTAAATAAAGGATCTAGATATGGGCTCAAAGTGAAAAATTCAGAGCAGGGTTTCAAAGATCTCCAGGCTTAGGTCAGGCAGGGCTGTTTCAGCCCATATATAAATTTCTTTCTTACTGTTCAGAGGTAGGTCAGGTGCCACTTGTCACTCTGGGAACAGTGCAGGAGGAGGTTATTATTTCAACATATAAACAGGGTCCTCACTACAGCCACCATTCTGATAGGACCTTGGCACATCTGTGAACTAAAGCAGCTTAAAAACCCAAAACATTTCAAAATAAAATGAAGTGTACATCCCCTGACATCCCTAAATCAATGACGGCGGATGCCAGGGATGGTCTGAAAAGGATGGACCACTTTAGACATGCCTTCTTCTTATGCTCAACCTCTAAAGCAGGACATTTGGCAAGATTGGTCTGATCCAGTATGGCACTTATGTCATGAGTTTTTTGTCTCCGGGAACACAAGGGATTGGCCTAACCTTAGGTGGTCAAGAGGAGATGTAGGAAGCCATCTTCCCTTTGCCATTCAGGCCCCAAGTGATTTAAGAGAGCACAGCTCTTCATGACATTTGTGTACTTCTAAAGAGTAACTGATCACTGGAAGAAATTGTTGGGGCTACTAGCAGAATACCTCTATCCACTTCATTAAGCTATGCCAAAATCTGTGCCACTGTTTCAAGAAGGCATCCTGAGACAGGGCCACAGCTGCTCACTGTCAGGGTACAAATGGAGAAGTATGAGATGATAATTACAGATTTCCCACATGTTGTCACAGCATGGGTTAAATGTGGAATTATGGGATGATGAGTAACCATACAGTAACATTTCCGTGTGTGCACTCTGGCTCTGTGCAGCCTAGTGTTCTGGCCATGTAAGTATTTTCAGAGCTATTAGTATATGCTGCCCACATGCTGGCATATGAATATAACTATCACCAGCAACAGCTTTGATGGTCCACCTTCCTCTTTTCCCTCATGTGTCTCAGGGCTTGTCTGCACAAGACATTATATCAGAATAAGGTAAAACTGTGATGGTAAACTGCTCCAGTTACCCAGGTATATCTTCTCTTACTCTACTATAAAATGGGTCCATTTCCACTTTAGCTCATATTGTTTTTGAAATATCTTAAACTAAGCTCAGAAAAAGTCACTATTTATTCCAGAGTAATCATGCTCACCTGCAAGTCTTACCACTAGCTAAATTCACACCTCACCTATATAATGTCATAATTCCCCTCAATGCACTTGAATGAGCACCTAAATCCTACCACCAGATCCCTCTGGAGTCCATATGCAGTGTTGCATGTGTGTTCTCTGCCTCAGGTGCCCTTTTGATCTACAGCAGCTGACTCAGTAGCCAATGCAGAGCTCAATGGAGATTCTCTCCACCTGCACTAGGAGTTTGTCTTGCACCTGACAATTTGGCCAGTGGTGATGCAATGTAATGTAAGGGGTAATGTAATAATTTGTCCCTGAGGCCACCTCCATGACCATTCTCATACCAGTGCACAAAACATAGCACACACACTCCAAGTCCAGCACCCCTTCCCCCAGTGTGAGTACTGATCCACTGCTTACATTCCAGGATGCATTTTCACCCTCAATTTTCATTACCAATATTAAGCAAGCCAGCAAAACCAGAAGAGAAAGGAAAAGGAAATGCAATGGGGATAGCCTGTCAAGAAGCTGCTACAAAACACTCATTATAGGAAGAGAAATCATTTATTTATAGACATTTATCTAGTAAAAAAAAAAACCTTTCCCCAAGACCCTATGAGTGAAGAAGGCGTTAAATAGCTGGGACATGAAAGTTTCTTCTCATTTCTCTGTTTTAAATGTTTCTCTCAGCTTTGTATAGCACACATCATGTTTCTAGCAGTTGAAGGCTTAGCAGGATTCCCTGAGAACCCATTAACATCACTCCTTAATTGGCTTGAGATATCAGTGCTGATCTAAACTTGGCACATCACTCCAGGCCTCTGCTGGCCCAAACAATAAGAAATCAAGACTAAAACCTAAGAAGAAAAGTTAAAATAAAAATTAAAACAACATCATACACCATGGGAGGTCTCAAATAAAAATGTGCATTTTCTAGCCTTCCCTGGGAAATTATGCTTTTATAAGAATAATAAAGTGTGATCACAGCCTGCAATTCAGAATTTGTGTCTGTTTCTAGCCTTTTACTAATCAGTATCACAACCCCAATGCCATTTTAAAAAGTTATTTAAATGCGTATTTTTCCTGTTTAATTGAATAATGGCTGAGGGGTAAGTGAATGCAGACATACAGAGGCATGTTTTATACTCCCGGGCTGCTTGGGGATGGAATTCATCCCAGTAAGTACAGCTGAGCCCAACTCACCTGAGCTCTACTGCATTAGAACAGGTAATTGTAATAAATCATCCACTGCCCCACTCTTAGCAGCCTAGAGAAGATTAATGGCGGTAGACACCAGAGCTGCCAACTTGGAAGATTTCTGTGGCAGAGCAGTAACAGCTATGCGTAAAGAATTTGTGATAAAATGCTATACTGGGACTATAATAAAGTGTTGGAAAGAAGCCGAGGTCCTCTTCCATAATGCAGAAACATTAAGGGCTGTCTGATTGTGATGACAGACAAGTATTTGACTGAACACACTGGCAGCTATAAAAATCCAGTAGCTAAAAGCTAATGTCAAAACGTGATGTAGGCCTGTCACATGCCATCAGTAATAATTTTTGCTATGACCACTTGCTGGTAAGGAGGGCAAAGGAAACAATATTGTAGCTGACTGCAAGGAATCAGCTGTATTTGATTTGTAGACTTCAGAAGATGATTGGCTCTGTTGTCACCCTTTTTGACTAAGTGACAGTGTTAGGCCCTGGTAACAGCTCTCACCAGAGGAGATTTATTGTCCCCATTGTTTTCATCTGCTTTGGTTAGAAGAAAAATGTTAGGGAAAAGACAGTATGAATACATTGCATAGATGTAAGATGTACCACTTACAGATGCAGCCCTTCACCTAATCTGAAAGGGGAGCAATGTGATTTTTTATTATTAACTCTTTGATTCTTGTACAAATGAGGTGCTTTACAGAACACACGGACATTTCCCCTGCCTGGATGAGTCCATCAATCTAATAGCAAATCAGGAAATAAGCTCCAGACAAATTGTGGGCTAATAGAAGAAAGTGCAGAAAAGAGTTGTAAGAAACCACTCAGCAATGGTGCCTATATAGAGCTCCAGCAAAGGCAGTCCATGGCCCAATGGATCAGTCATTGGTTTAAGATCTAATTTAGTAGGTATGCTACACCTTGTTATGTCATATGTTCCTCGTTAGATACAAGCTTTTTTTCTAATCCCTTTCCAAGGCCATACCCCATTATATAAACTGCTTTTCATTCTGACCCCATCCTTCCATTTAATTTTCTGCCCTCATCATTCAACCACTTTATGTCCCTCACAAATGTGATCTTTCTCAAACTGAATGTCCTTTTGGGGTTTCATGTGTTAGATTTCTTAAATGGTAGCACAAGGTATAGCTTGATCTACATGTCCTTAGCCTGCAAGTTAGATGATCACTTACAGGTACAAGGAGGCAGAGAAACAGAAAAGTAATATAGCTTTTGCTACAGCTTCTGCTAATGGCATGGTGAGTACTCACAAACAATGGATTTCAAAACTACACATCCCTGAATTTAAGTACAGCAACTGTCCACCTTTCCACGTTCTATTTCATACAAAAAATTCAAATGACTTCACTGTGAGAGAGAATTTCATTTTAACTGAATTTACAACTCAGTAAAAAAAAAAAATTACATCAAAGGTCTGGAGCATACCTACATCCAGTGGCTCATTGCACTAATGTAAATAAGGTACAACAGTTTCCATAACAAACAGCACACGAAAGAGTTGTGTGTCTGGCTGAGTTTGACTGTCCAGCCCACGTATACAGTTTCACTTAGGTTTTTCAGGGGTAACCTTTATCAGAAGTCTGGAGGAGTACCTGAACTCCTACCTCTAAGGCCATACCAAGGAACCATAAAAGCTCTGTCACCAGGCCCGTTTAGATAGTCACAACAATCTCAGATAGCTCAGCTACAACACATACCAAACTCTCTCAGAAATACTTGATTGGGCAAGAAGGATAACTGTTTTGGTTAATACTTATCAGTGTTTATAGACATTACGTTTTTCTGGTTTTAATCCAGACTGTAGCCATAACTATATATATGTGGATGTCTGTAATCCAAATTAAAATTGGCTCTTGTCTGAATTAACTAATCCTCATTGAATGAGGATTAAAGCTAATGCAAATAAGGGCAGTCTGAATTAGGTAATTTAAACTGTATTAATTTACATGTATAATATGGGAGGTATCTAGAGCTTGCTGTTGTTCATGCCCATCACCAGGTGCAGCAAGTGAGTGTTGTTTTGTGACCAGGACCACCCTGGTTGTGTGGTGAGGGGGTGGTTCGTAAGAAGTGTTTTTAACATAAAAATAAAAGGATGTTGTTATCTTTATATTCAGTACTGCTTATGGTGTTTTCTTTCTGTGGGTGGGTGAGCCAACTGGTGGGGACTGGCCCTCCTAGCAAGATGGATAAAGTCGGGGGGAGGGTTGCTCAGAGGCCAAGCCCTCAACCCCGTCTGGTCATTCCCCCCACTGACAAGCAGCAGCAGGATTTTTAGATCCCTCCCCCTCGCCCCCCCACCCCCCAAGACATGGGGGCTTCCTTCGCACCCTAAGCCAGCCCCCTCACAAGGCCCCTGCAGCCCCTCCTTGGGGGCCAGATATGGATATTTCCTCAGAGTCAGAGTGAGCCCAGAGCCCATGTGTCTGTGTGCCTGCATGTGCTTGTGTGTGCTGGTGTATCTGTGTGTGTGCACAGAGGCTTAACGAGTGAAGGGGGAGGGACAGAAACCAATTACAAGCCCTTCTACAATAGTAGCTCAGTGGGCAGTATTCCTGCCTGCCAACAAGAATGACCTGGGTTTGATGCTGTTCCCAGCAGGCCCATCTCCATTACTGCCCCCCCCAATTAGGAGTGTCCCCAGGAAAATATTGGTCATCACACCGCTGGGGAGGAAATGTCCAGGCACCCCCTCCTAGGCAAAATCTCAGGGTGGAGGGGTCATCATGCAACCTCCCATGTAACCAGCCACTTTTCCACCTGCTGGGAAGCACCACGGTGTACCTGAAAGGCTCCCTGACTAGGGGGTGCTACTGGGGGCAATCAGCGGGCACCATGACTGCACACCACTCTTGTACTGCTGGGCTGTGGGGTGTCATCCCACCCCCACCTGGCAGTGAAGGCCACAAAACCAATAAAAGTCAGTTGCAAATTGGGAATATTAAATGGATTTGTCCCTTCAAAAGCCATGTACGGAAGTGGTGCTTTGCATTGCAACCCCTTCCCCCCACCACACAAACAATCAATTAACACAAGCAATTAACTCTTCATTGAAACAATTTCAGGGGGGGAGTGCAGCTGTGGATAGTTGGTAGTAAAAACAACCTGGAAAAAACAAACTGAATATTTCCAGCCTGAAAGGTATCAGCCAAAGGTGGATTCAGAGAGGGTGCATTGGTGCAATGGCCTGGCTGCACACTCCCCCACCCCCTTTCAGATTGAACTACCCCAAAGTTTAAAAATCCCCAAAGCAGGTTGAAATCTCCCTCCCTTCCCCTCTGCACTCAAAGAGACGTCCCCTCCCCTCCCTTCACCTGGCCCTCTATCTGCAGCTGCTTCACAGATGCCCAGCAGCCCCAAACTCCTCTCTGCTCCCTAGCCGCTGAAGACAGACTGATATGCTCCAAAGTTTACCAATGGCACCTTAGCTTTTCCTGCCTCACCTACATTTTGCCAGCTCTTAGGAAAGGGGATTTTGCCAGCTAGAAGAATCACACCCTTGCCCTGCGCTTAGAAATAATAGATTCCCCCCTTCCTTGAAAGAGCCCTGCCTAAATCTCAAATGCTCTGAAGTTACACTTACCACTGTAAGTGTTAATCTTTTGTTATAAAAGATAACAAAATGATTCATGATACAAATAAGAGAAAACATAAGAAACAAGTAACCATAGATTGACATACAGACAGAGATATGAGAATAAATAAAAAGGAAATATTAGAACAATAATCTGATTTTATTCTGCATCTTGTACCTAAAATGTAGCTTCTACTCAGCTCAACCAGTTAGAAAGCAGCTCCTGCCGCTTACCTTCATGCCAGGCCCTTCTGCAATTTCTCCTGTCACCCTACTTCACTCAGCCCACTGACTGAGGACTCAAATTCCTTCCCTATGCCCAGGAAAATTAGACAACTGCTTGCTCTACAGGCAAAGCTTAAGTACCGGTCTTTATCTGGCCATTTACAAACATCATCCACTGGATTCTTGAGGTGCCCATACTATGTATATAACTTCCTACCCCTCATACTATAAGTCTTTTCTGCTCCAATTACAACCAGAAAAATATTTGCATCCTTTCAGACACAATGTTTACTAACCAATACTTTAAGAATATCTCACTTAATTTCCCCACTGTGAGAAATGCCCTTCCCTGAATAGCCAGATGTTATTCTTATGGGTGTCTTCTTATAAAATTTACCTTCATCATGGTCTTGAAGGTCCTGGGTCAAGTGCCTCAAGCCCTGTCTGCAAGGGTCCATTTGATGAGTAAGCAAACTCATATCAGATACTAATTTGCAAGTGTGAATAGGTGAGGAATGCTTAAGTTAATCACATCCTACTAAAGTCCTGGCTAAAAACTAAAAAAAAAAATTAAGATTACATTTATATCAAATAACACAACTAATGCAGACATACTAACAATGAGGCATAACATAGCCTTGATGCTACTGATATGTAGAAACTGCACGTGCCATATCAGTAAAACAAGCCCAAGCAAACTTGCATGACATGCCATAAACACTTCAAAATATGGTAGGTTCATAACAAATCTTACTGGGACATTCGTTTTAAACTAGTGGTGATCTGAAGATATAGAAAGCAATTGTTTCTGTGGCTTATTCTCAGGGTGTGAACATTGCTAAAGTCTCAAAAATTACAGCTCATTTTCAGGGACTGGAGTTCCCAAACTGGACTGGGACCATCAATAGCATGCCTGTATCCATTGTCTATCTGTTGCAAAATGCATATGACCAGGTAAACAGCAAAGGATTCTACTTGCTCATAATGATGACCATAATGGTCACTTCATAATCTTGGTAGATTCATGAACATCAACATGAATGCTCAAAACAGCACAAAACAGGCTGCATGACTCCAGGGTGTTCAGAAAATCTGTCATTTACTAATTTGTACAGAAAGACTTGCTCTCTCTAGGTATCAGTGGAGTATCTGTGCTGACTGTTATGGAAGTAAAGGGGATCCTGGAAAGTATGCTGCACCTATGACCTCTCTGATCATCTTGACTTTCTCATGTACAAAAAGTTTCCAAGCATAATCTTCCAGGGGCAGATAAACTCAGATAAATATGAACAGGATGCTGACGTTCTTACAACAGTTCTGCCTTTTCAATATATCCTTCCCAATTATGGACAACAGCTGCAGAAGCAAGATATAGCAGTGAGGCAACAACTGTTCACTTAACACAGCCACAAGTAATATAGTGGGATTTATGGTCCAGTGTCTCAGACACTTTAATGGTATTGCCAGTGCAACAGAGATAGAAACAAGGCATG
The DNA here is from genome assembly GCF_052110815.1 of Crocodylus siamensis. NCBI lineage: Eukaryota > Metazoa > Chordata > Crocodylia > Crocodylidae > Crocodylus > Crocodylus siamensis. The sequence continues at coordinate 217,075,064 of NC_143397.1, forward strand.
TCTACATGAGATGTTTACTGTGGAGCTGACTAATTACCTCAGGGGTGGGCAAAATACAGCCCGTGGGCCGGATCTGGCCTACCAGGCAATTCGGCCTGTGGGCACCTACCAACTAACTGTAACCTGCCCAGCACATGAGCTTCGCTCCCACCTCCATCTATTAGCAGGAATGAGATAAATCCCAGCTGCAATGAACATTAGCATTGTATCTAAATGTTTTTTGCTGCTTGGAATTCATCCTGAATTGTGCATGGTTGGGACAGATGGGAAATGGCTTGGCTTCTGCCCTTCACTGAGGCACAGGTCACCCCAAAGCACATAATAACCTCCCTACAAATAACTACATTGGTCATATTCTGGCTAAAACTCTAATATTGATTGGGATTTATGCTGCAATACTCCCATTCAACCTCTCTCTTTTGCCCCCAGCAACAACACTTGCCTACTGCCGGGTATTACATGCATCTTATTCTCCATACATAAAGTTGCAGTATAACCCTTCCAAAAAAACTGCTGAAGATCATTTCTCATTTTACAGTTTAAAAACAGAGAAAGGAAAACAGATGAGAAATGAATTGTCTGCTGCTCTTAAGGCTGGTGAAGCTTTAAGCCCTGCCAGTTGCCGATCTCTGATGAGATCTTACTAGAATGATGCAGCCCAGACACGATGTGCCTCAGTGCAACAGATCCAAATATATCCTGTCTGTCCAAAGGGGGCGAATGGCTCATAACAGCTGTTGAGCTGCTTTGTAAACAAGTGGGGGACATAGTTCTTTAACCTAGAATCATGCATCTGAAAATATGTTTGCCTCTCCAAGGATTTTGTTGGAAATGCTTCAAAGGATTCTGCTTTCCCCAGAAAGTTGTATCACAATGTGATGTAGCATTTATCAGCTCTTAGAAACTACTCTTATCCTTCCTTCTTAGGAGAACTGTACTTTGTGGTTGACAATAAAATCACACCATCACTTTTTAAGGACAACTTCTTAATGTAGCTATGTGTCTGTCTGTTGTAAGGAAGTCCCTGGTGATAAAAGAAATAGTTCATTACATTTCTAAAGCAACTGCCTTGAAACTATAGAATATATATGTCAGGCACCTTGAGACCCTGTATAATTCAAATGGGGCATGCAATGAGTGGGATTTTCAGCTGCTTGCTGATGTTAAAAATATAAATTTAATAAAAACCTCACACTTTACTTTAAACTTTAAACTCAGCGCACTCCCACACCCAGGCCAGCACATACCCAGAAGAGGCAGCACGGTATTTGGACCCAGCTCACCCAAAGTCTGTATAGATTGGGCACTTCAGTGAGGCTTTTTTTTGGGGGGGGGGAGGGGGCGTGAGGGGGGGAGTTAATGTCTGCAAGCAGCCTTCAAGTCTTGTTTTGGGATTTTGTATGATTTCAATGACCAGTGACAACACAAGTGTATAAAAAAAGACCACATGTGCACCTTTATCAACAAATGGGAAAATTTCCCCTATCCATAGTATCACATACATAAAAATTTGAAACCAGTCCCATCAAATTTAAATGTTATCATCTCACCTGCTGAAGTTACTCCTAGAATGCTCTCCTTCCAATTTCCTTTATTTTTCCCCCTTTCTCTATGGCATGTATCCTATATCCTGTAGGAATAATGAAGCAAATTAATGATGCAACAGTTAAAATTGTCATTGTTACCTTTCGAGGCTACTTACAAGCTTCTCCTCCCTCAATAATCAGATCTCTCTTCAGCCCATGAAAAGTCACTTATTTTTTCATAACCTGCAGCTTGATTTTTTTTCCACTTAGGGCCTTCATTTTTCTTCTGTTTTCTACTCTTTTTCCTATAATATTATCATTCTTTGGGACTAGGTATTTTTCATTCACTCCTGTCTTTTTACCCTTGGTTACTACTCTTTATACTTCCTATTTATGCACTTGTCCTTTAAACAGCACATATCACTTACCAACATGCACCAATTTATCTTAGAACATGTCCCAATTTCCCAATTCACACCAGTATCCTTCACTGCCTCCTTTCGTTTCTCCCATTCGTCCATTTTCTTCCATTTATTACTGCCCATACTGTGATCAGAATGCACTGCTGTGCAGAAGCCAAACACTCTTCTGTTTCTCTTCTAGCTTTTAATTAAGCCCTAAATAGAAACCAGAGTTTATGATGACTACAGTTGCTCTGGTGATCTACTAACTATATGTCCAGTTCTCCATTTCTTGAAGATTTCCTCCAAAATCACTGAATCAAGTTAAGAACTACCTTTTTCCTGGTCGTCTTTGATGTACGGTCTAAGCGTATTGTAGGCTATTCCTGTTATAAACCAGGAATAGCCAAAATCTAAACGTGAACCTCTGACAGACTCACTCTCTCAGTGCTTCAGTAAATCAATTAATGTTTCTACTTTCATTTCCTTACCTATAAAATGTCAGAAATAATATTTTTGAGAGCCTCAATTAATGATGACAGAGTGACAAACTTTGCTGTTAAAATCAATCCTGAAAATCCACTGCAACACTTTTTGTTCTAGATTGCTTAGTACATTATCATTTAGCTTTTTCTCAGGGAATAGGTTTGCAAATTCTCTTTCTGAATCTGAATGCCATATAAATGATAGTATAGTTAAACAGGAGCATAGGTACAAATAAATACTATCTGCTAGAACACATCCCCCATAATCCCAGTCACAAAATATGACATAAAACTGCATTATATTCTGCAATACAGAAATGAAGAAATATCAACTTACTGAAGATTGCAAAAATAGAAGCATTATATGTAAGGGACAAATGCCTTGAAAATTCCATGGAGAAAGAGTAAATGCCACAAGTAATTAGGAATCTATTCAATGGTTAAGGATTAATAAATGAAGAAAGTATGCCATCATCAAAGTAATATGGCTAGATAGCATATACTAGAAAGCTAGACTTATTAAGTTGCTTCTATACCTGATAAACATTTACCTGCATGGGTAGAGCTGTAACCATTCCAATAACTATGCAGAGCAGATTGCTCCCTTGCAATCAGCAATTGTATTTGCTGGACCTGAGTCCATTATCTAAGGTAGTGGTTTTCAACCTTATCTCATTTACAGACCCCTAAACATTTAGAATGGAAGTGCAGACCCCTTTGGAAATTTTGAATGAAGGTGTGGAACCCTTTGAATCTAAGTGTGGGTATTCACATACTTTTGCTGAATCATTGTAATCTTTCACAGACCCCTTAGACATAGTCTGCGGACCCCCAAGGGTCCGCAGACCACAGATTGAAAATCACTGATCTAAGACATATCTTATTTTAACAGAGCATTCAGTATCCATTTCATATTGAATGCCTAGAGCATACAGGATTTTCTGTATGAGACATGCATACTGTTGCATCCAGATGTGTAACAGGTCAGTTCTGTGCCTGGAGAGCAACTCCCTCTTGACTGAGTTTAGCATCTCACACCTAATTAAACCCAACTGGGATGCATAGCCTAGGGCCTAAATCTAACTCCACCTTTAGATGGGTAAGTGACTTCAAGAAATGGGCACTGCCCTGGTAGGGAGGGAGCTCTTGGATTCTCCCCTGATCTCAAAGGTGTTTCAGTATTTTGTGTTTAACCATTATTGGTTAAAATGGATAAAGGAAGATGGGGATTCTGTCCTGATGGGGCAGGGAAAGAGACCAGGGTTGGCACCAAAACCCAAAGCATCCTGCCTTCCAAGGCTGTGCCCACCATACTGAGCCACATTCATTCATGCTTGCTTTCTTCCTGGTTTCACAAACCATCTCCTCTGTGTTACCCACTAAGCCATCTTCATCAAGATGGGTAGAAAGTGCCTAGCCCATTGTTTAGTGGATAGAGGACTTTGCTGGAAGTGGGAGATGTAAATCCTAACCTTCTTTGGTGTAGGGGAGACCGAGAATTTCATTCTCCCATTTCCTGGGCAATAGCTTTCATCAACAGGCCACTGGGTGAATAAGTCAGAGAGACCTCCTCCTTCCATCCCATTTCCTGTCATGATTCCTGTGGTTAACATTTCAGACTTAATCATCATTATGTGTCATTCTGTGGGAGTAGGATAGCTAAGGAATATAAGTGGCTAGAACAGATTCCTTCTGAAGAAGCTCAGAAAGACAAGGCAAGTTGCATAGGCGGATTGCCCACCTAAAGGGGATGTGACTTCGGAACTTGGGGTTCTGAGAGACTGGATCTGGCAGATGTCTTCAAAGCATGCTTAACACATACCAACAGCACTGAATTCAATACAACAGCCATAGCCACTTTCATTAAAAATGCGGCCAGAAATAGTAGTAGTCACCTTTCATATAATATCCTAGTGGTTAGAGCAGTCATATGGGTTATCTGAGTTATCATCTCTCTACTCCTCCTGTTAAAGCTGAGCCACTATGCACAAAGGAATTCAGGATTCTTGGGGTCATAAATAGAGGATGCTAAATGGAACATCCTGGGTCCAGTAAGAGGTGTAAGGATTGTGAATCCAATAGTCTTACATCAATCCCTAACTTAGGGTTAGAGGTAAGTACATAAATCAGAGAGAGGCAGTATTTCATACACGCCCCTCTACTCAACATTTCTTCTTGGCTGCTATCAGTCTTACCCTTAGGTGCCAGACTCTCTCCATTCACTATCTAGAAACTAATATGAAACTTCATGAATTCCATTCCTGTAGCCAGACAAGATTCTTTGTGTAACTCTGATATATTTTATTAGACCAACTCAAATAGTCAGAAAAATTATTTTTTGCAAGCTTTTGGGTATAAATACGCTTTGTCAGGCTGAGGAAGCACTTGCAGTTGATGTGTGTTCTTCCTGGATTGAATGATGTAGCTGGTATACTTCCATCCCTCACCCCCGCCCTGACTCCTCAATTTAAATCTTCACTGACTGGTTTTCTTGCATGCATACCAGTCTCTAGCTTCTTCACTGTTCATTCCATTCAGGACCCATATAGTTTAAACTCATCCTAAACCTATACCAGAGATAAATTTGGCCTTATATTTATAACTCTCCTGTTCATCACTATATTAAAACCTTTTAAATATCATCCAAATACATGCTGTGTAAATTAAAAATATGATAGCTTTTTTGTTTATAATGCAAAAAAGTGTAAAACAAAGAGAATTATTAACATTACATATTACATGCATGTAGAATTTACTATGAACTGGGGAGTATAAGTCATCTGAATTAACAGCTTTTATATTTGATTTTTATTAATAATTTTTGTGTTCCTCCTGGAAATCCTAGCAGACAAGGTTCCTTTATTAGACCAACTAAATAGTTGGAAAATTTGGTTTTTGCAAGCTTTCTGGCAAAAAAACCCTTCTTCAGACACAGGGAAAGTCTGTTAATGTTTGTGTGCTTTCCTGGATAGAATAGAAGCCAAAATGCAAACTACAGGTCTGTGAAAATGCAAATGTGAGGCAGTAAGGGTCAAAGGGAATGGGAGACAATAGGTGTGAAAAGGTAGCTGGGGGGAAAAGGGGAGAAGGTGATAAAATGTAACTGGTAAAATGCAGACAGGTTACTGGGGTTATCAGATGCCAGGCAGATTATACTGGGATATAAATTCAATATCTGTATTTAGTCAACGATTTTTTGTATCTGGTAGATTTATAAAGTGAAGTTCACAGGCTCTCTATGAAAGGTGTTCTGTAAATTCCCTTTGAGGATTGCAACTCAGAAATTAGAGAGAGAGTGTTTATCTTGTGAGAAGTGCGCACCCAACAGGTAATTGGATGTTTTTGACTTTGATAGATTTTCAGGATGCACTCATTCTGGTATGCAGTTGTTGTTTGGTTTCTCCTACGTATTTTCAATCAGAGTATTTAGTGCAATGGATAAGATATATAACATTTCTGGAGGTGCAGGTATAAGATCCAGGAATGATGTTGGTTCTATTGTGGGGTGCAGTTATTGTGGAAATGGTGGAGATGTGTTAGCAGATTTTGTAATTCTCAATATGTTTCATTGTTCTTCAGAGAACAAGAGTCGAGCTCCCCTGTAAATTCTACTGAAGGCAATCAAAGACTGTGGTGGCTAACATGACATTCCTATTTCAAAGGATATGAAGCCCTGCTAGCAAAGGCTGTGTTTTCAAAAGTCTTCAATAGAACTTCTAACTAAAGTGTTTTATATATATATATATATATATATATATAAAGGTATTATATTCCTTTTCTAAAAAAATGAAAACCAAAGGCAATGCATTTCAAATGTAAAATAGCCAAGATAGAAAAGCAGCAATAAATCCGCATAAAGACCTAAACTTTGTGGACTCAAGTCCACTGAAACTGTTGCAGACTGCACAGTCTGAATTCTAGCCATGGCAATCAAGCTGTTGCACATAACACCTGTGAAAAAATACTTGTCTGGTCTTGACTTCTTTTACTGGATTTTTATATTTTACATAATTGCAGATGAATCAATTTACCCTAAATAGTGCTGAGCACCTAAGTTGCCACACAAGTTGCAAGTATATGGTAAGTCTCAGGACCAGGTTGGAAATGCAGGTGAATGACCAATATACTGTTATATTTTCCATTTATGATAGGGCACGTCACATTTGTTTCCATCTCTCAGCACATGTTTCCTGTCTTGTTCATGCCTGCTGCTCTTACTTCCTTCAGTATCATCAGTAATTGGATTAAAACCTGACAGGCATCTCTATTTCATTAGAGATGGTGGAAGCAATGCATATGGGGACAGATTCATCCTTGGTGTAATTCTAACAAATTAATACACAGTTACATTGTGGATGAATTTAGCTCACTGTGTCTTAATCTAGTTAGTGACCCTTCCACCCCACTCAACAGCAGGGTTGTTACCCTTTTTCTACTCAAGATCTTTGTAATTGGAGAAAGACAATAACTTAATCTTGTCTTTACCCACAAGTGAAGCATAAGAGAGCCAACTGCCAAGGTCACTGCAAGCAAATCAGTAAGAGATCTGAAATCAAACTGAAGACCTGATAGTTCTCTTTAATTTTCAATTGCATTCTTCTGAACTGTCAATTTATACAAAAGCTTGTTGCTGTAGCTGAATTTAACATGAAGACTAGAATGTATTTCACACATTTCAAGAGCCAATTACAGCTAAATAATTTTTTAAAGAATCCCACGTAGACATTATATTAACCAAAACTTCAGCCCACATTTATGATGACTCATCATTCTTACTAATATTAAGCAAGGCTCCTTAGCTCATTTTCAGACTATTTAATAAGTGTCTTCTTAAATATTCTCCTCCTGTGATAACCTCTGGGGACCAGGACCATGCCTGCTTGCCAAGAAGGGTGTGACAGACTGGAGAACGTGTACAGCTGTTTCCCATTTAAAAACAAAAGCAAAAACAAGGGATGAAATATCAGATAAGCACACATTACAGACATTTAAAGAGCATGTTTGCCCTTGGTTTTTGAAAATGAGTGCACCATGCAAGGTTCATAAATTGTGTCACTGAAAACTAGAGTGAAAATCTTACAGAAAAGTTGGGATCAGTTTTAGAGCAAGGGTGTCAAAGATCCAGTCCCCAGTACTGCCCATGGGTCTCAGAGTGACCCACAGGCAGCATGGGTTCCCCTGTGGTATGTGCTCCAGCTTGGATCTGGGATGTGGGCTGCAGCGGGCCCAGCAGGAAAGGAAAAGTGGAAGCAGGTGGGGATTTGGTCCCATGTAGCAGCACGCATAAGGAGGTCCCCCTGGCAGGAGGGACTCAGCAGTGTGGGGTGTCTGTGGAGGAGATCCGCAAAGGTGAGCAGGTGAGGTGTTGCACCAGATCAGGAAGAGGGGGTAAAGCTGTGGTTTGCTCAGGTCACTGCACTGCATGCCTGTGGTGTGGGGAAGCTGCAGGGAAGGAGGATGCTGGGCACCAGCAGTTGCCCATGATCAGCTCCTGTTCCTCAAAATGTATGACAGGCTGGATTCTGTAACTATCTTATAGTTTTTAGCAAAGACTTTATATTATTTTCTCTTCTTTTTTTTTGTGTAACTGCCGCGCGGCACTCTCACATTTATGTAACCTTGAAGTGGACTGTTAATCAAAATGAACGCTTTGTACTTTTCTCCACTGGCATTAAGCTACACATGCGCATTCTGTAAATTTCATTTCTTATCTAAAAGTGTCATTTCTACAGAAATGAAACTTATGTAGAAAATCTGCCTAGCAATAATTATGTAAAAGAAAATTATCCTATCTGTATACTATAGTTAGTGTCATAGAGGCAGTCCAACAAACATTTATAAAAGAGGCAAAAAGCAGGAAGCAGCAGAGACGACAACTGGAAAACTCTGTGGGCCTGATCACCCCGCAGACCGGTTCTCAGCCTCCCCGCCTGGGCGTATCCCAGCGAAGATAAAGGCCTCAGAAATCCGACAACTGACAACGATTCACTGTGTTACAGTATTGCTTTGTGTTTCCCAATTATGAGCCGTTGACCAGTTCTGGGACTTAAGGAGCCGGCAGCCGCACCTAGCTTTGGACTTGTTCCACTGTTGGAACGCAAGGGCTGGCTCTGGAACCTCGTGAACCAACGGACACCCTATAGACTATCCCATTCATGAGCTGTTGACCAGTTCTGGGACTACGGAGTCGGCAGCTGCTGGCTCTGGAACCCCGTGAACCAACAGACCCCTTTAGTATCCAGCATACTGTAACTGAAGAAACATCGGAGACTCCGCTTCTCGACTGCCTCTCATCGTAGCTTAGACAGCATATCTACGCTCGCTATACTTGTATTTACTGCAACTTCGTTCCAACCGGCCTCCCCTCTTACTTGTAAGAGGGTGAGGCCAGGTGAGTGAATAAATCTTTTTATTTTACTCTATATCTACTCCGTAATAACTTTTATGACTAACATTCCATATCAATGAGCCGTTGACCAGTTCTGGGACTTAAGGAGTCGGCAGCCGCACCTAGCTTTGGACTAGCTCCACTGTTGGAACGCAAGGGCTGGCTCTGGAACCTCGTGAACCAACGGACACCCTATAGATTAAGAGACACTAACAACTTACTCTAAGTCGTCTACTTGTGCCAACTCGGTGAACCTCGAGGGCGGCTAAGAGCTACCTCAATCCCGCCCCACAAGCCGCGCGCTCGCACAACTCCGCAAAGCCCGCGGCTCCCCTAAGCGGTGCCGGAGCCGCTAGCCCGGCATTTCGCCACATGGCGTCATGAACAGGATCCCAAGTAGACGTTCAGGCCATGCTAGTCTGCATGTGTCCCTGGCGACTGGGACACCGTTCACCCCCATTAACCTCTGATGATCTTTGGAATCATCTTGCCTATCATGCGGCAGGCGATAGCGACCCTAAGACTCAAATCTCTGGTCGCATTTGGGTGAACGAACCAGGAAGTAGAATCTGGACATGCTCACTAGCTGCTGCTGCTCTGGGGTGTGTAATGGCCGCCCCCAAAGTCATATTTTCCCCAACAAATGCAGGGGGAAACGGAGCCCTTGCAGGTATTCTCCCTTCTAAAGGAGATGCGTCACCGGCCAGTGAAGAACAAGCCTCTATTCTAGGGCTCCTTCATAATGTCATAGGAAAGCACCCCCCCGGCCAAATTAACCCCCAGCGAATACCTGAAACTGGGAAGGCCTATGATAGTTTAGTCCGCTGCTGCCGCGAACTAGAAGCCGAGAGGGGAGCCAAGAAAAGACTCTTTAACAAAACAGAAATAAACCCAGTAGAGTAACAGAAGTTTTGTTGCGACACTTCATAAATGCTGTAGGAGCTATAGGAGACTTAGAGTGGCAGCTCCACACTGCATGCCGCAATGCCACAGAACTAGCAGCCGCAAAGGCATCAAGCGTGCTGACCAACCCAGAAGAGAGCCCTGAGTGCTTAAAGGAAGCGAAGTTACTTCCATGCCTTCCCCCAACTACTCCAACTGCTCCAGAATATACACTAACCGAATATAAGGAACCACCTCCGTATTCAGAGCCTAACCCTCCAGTTAACACCACCGCAAAGCTCCTCTACCCCCCAGTCGTTGCTATTGTTCCGCCAGCAGCAGCCGCCGCTCCGCCAGCAGTTGCCGCCGTTCCGCCAGCCGTCATCCCGCCAGCTGCCGCTGCCGCTCCGCCAGCCGCCATCCCGCCAGCCGCCGCCGCCGTTCTCCCAGCCGCCGTCCCTCCAGCCGCCGTCGCCGCTCCGCCGGCCGCCGTCCCGCCAGCCGCAGTCATCGCTCCGCCAGCCGCCGTCCCGCCGCCAGTCATCGCTCCGCCAGCCGCCGTCCCACCGCCAGTCGCCGTCCTGCCAGCCGCCGTCCCGCCAGCCGCCGTTGCCGCTCCGCCAGCCGCCGTCCCGCCAGCCGTCGCCGCGCCGCCAGCCGCCGCCGTCGCACCGCCAGCCGCTGTCGTTACTACAGAACTTAACCCTTCTGCTACTACTACCACGCTAATATCGTCAATTTATCCACCATTACCATCGACAACTCCGCCATTAGCCGTCTTACCAGTTGCCACCCGAAAAACTACCTTACCAGCTGTTACTCGAAGAGCTGCCTTGCCTGTTACCACCCGGACTCGAAAAGTTATTACTGAAGAAGATGAAGAGGAGGATGACACACTTCCATTTTCTAGAGACGAAGGGGAGCAAGAGGAGGGCGAAAGGGGAGAAGGAGAAGAAAGTATAAAAGAAGAAAACGAGGGTGAGAGCAACCAACGGCATACAGAAAATAACAAAACTAAGGGAAAGTCTCGCGACCCCATGAAAACAGAATGTACAACCATCGTCTTCAGAACGCGCGACCGAAGCGAGTTACGAGAACTCTATTTGGATACACGAATCGGCCCAGATGAAACCCCCGCCATCTGGTTAGGCCGTCTCGTAGTCGTACATGCTATGGAGACACTGGACAAGACAGAAGCGCGATATTTAATGCAACAATCCCAGTGGAGTGGAGGAATCTGCGTGAATACCGAAATTCTAGATGTAGAAGACTTACCAGTGTTATCACCGGCTGCCCTAGCTGTCGGGGCACTTCTCAACTGTCCCTATAGAATCCACGACGGACTCTCTACTCTACTTGAACAACCAAGAGCTTTGTCACTCATTTATGCCATGATAGGCTGCTCTTTCCTGCGATGGGATCCTAGAGAAAACCAAATTGGCAGCGCAGATTTCAGGACCACTATAGACAAGTGGCCACATAAGTACCTACCAGATCCTAGTAAAGTCCCAATTACCCTAGAGGGAGTAGAAGAAGCATACCAAGTTTATGGAGCCGGGTTTGGGCAAGCAGCTCGCCTAGTAATGATTACTGCTGTTGGCAAGCCTAGCAGCACTGTTCTTCATTTACAACGCCAACTAGACTCCCCTGCCAGTCAAACATTAAAACGATTTGCTCTACTCGCAGAACCGCAGTCTTTTTCACCCACCGGAGTTGTATCTCAGTCGTCTTCTCCATTTCCCCCAGCAGCCCTTACAACTCAACCAGTATGGACACAGCCCTCGATTCAACAGCCAAATCATCCCTCCGCTCATAATTTGCCACAACAACCACCAGCCCAAGGACCACCTACTCGAACGCCATTAGAGCGAGCAAGATTCGGCTTCCTATTGGGGCGATCCGGGCTAGATAAAGCGACTCTCCGAAAGTTATCAGAGGGAGAGCAACTAACCCTCGCTATCAAACTAGGATGGGATCCTAACCTCCAGTCAAAGCCAAAAAACAAGTAGAAGCCGCCGAGGCAGTCAACCTCGGTGGCGAACCTCAACAACTGCATGATCAACGCCCCTATGCAACTATTTACATCAAAAGCAACTCATCCGATAAAGGCCCTCTAGGCCTCAAGATGGCAATAGCAATTAAGTTCCTCCTAGACACCGGAGCACAAATTTCAGTCATCCAACCATCTACCCCCCACACCCTGCTTAAAAAAAGAATCCACGTACAAGGCCTAAACTCCGTCGCCAGTGTCACGTTAGGCCGTTGTGTACAGCACCCAACAGGAAAGTCGTTCGTAGCAGCGATAGGAGATGTCAACCTACTCGGTGTCTCAGAGATCCTCAAGTTTAATCTCAAGCCTACACTTTTACAAGCATTTCCAGTTACACCCTGTAAAACTTCGAGCATCGCACCCCATATGCCGAAAGTCATCAATCACCTGTCATGGCGCTACACACCCATCCCTACAAAGTCACATCTTCAAGAGTCACTCCAGAAGCTTCTCAATGAACTACAAGAAGCAGGCCGTATTTCCAAAATTTCGCATGCTAAGTTTCTATCACCTGCCTGGGGCATTGCAAAACCTGGAAGCCCTAACGAAGCTCGACTCGTAGTTGATTATCGTCGTGCCAACAAGCAAGTAGAACCTTTATCGCAGCCCAGCCTTAAGACGCTACCACAGACTTTAAGTGAAATGATAGCCTACCAGGCAACCCCCTGGTTTGGAAGTACCCTAGACCTCAAAAACATGTTCTTCTCTATCCCTATTATCAATGACATCGGGATACTTAACATGTGTGTAAATGGACAAATGTTTAAATGGAACGTCTGTCCCCAAGGGTACTGCAATTCTCCAGCAGTGGCCACAGCAGCCATCAACGCTACCCTCGAGGCCTTCTCTACGTCTGAGGATGTTCGCATCTGGAGTTACGTTGACGACATTGCTATCATGGGCAGAACTCCAGAAGTAGTAACCCAGACTACAGCAAATTTAATACATCATTTACAAGCCCATCAATGGACTGTAAACATGCAAAAATCTCAACTCACCGCAAAGCCACACATTTCCTTCCTTGGCGAAGTATTTGATCATAATACTCGCAAAGCAACAACGCATACAACTCCAACCATCCCCTGGATCAAAGGTACTACCCCAACGAAAAAAGAAATTCAACAATTTCTAGGCCAGCTGAACTGGCACAGAGCGCATGTACCAACAAGTCAACTAGAAGTCATCGCATGTCTACATCAGCAACTACGCGTTAAAACTGATACTCGAAGCATATGGGACCCCACTCACGACTATGATAAGTTACAAGAACTCTTAGAAGCCACCTCAACTACAGTTCTCCACAGCGTCAGCCCCAATGAGTCTATAACTGTCGCCCTTGGACATACAAGTCAAATACTTTGGGCAACCGGCACTACCAACGATAACAAGCTAGTATTTTCAACTTATAAAGCCATGCAACCGTCCCAACTTCGGTATGGAGTCACAGGAACCCTCTTACTAGCATCTCAGCTCGCTACAGTTGCCTATCCCAGCATCTCTACAACCACCGGAACCCTCATCGGATCAGGCGTCACACTACTTCCACTCCTTATTCCCGACCGACCAGACCCAACTTTTCATGGCTTAAGTACCACCTGGCAAGAATTAGTACAAGTCTTCCATTTTCACTTCCACCACTGGAAGACGAAAGAAGCGCCAGCAAGTTCAACACCTTTCCTCCCTCACCAAAACCTCCTACTAATGTATGGCACCATCCTGCCTGCCTGGATAGCGTCAGACGGAAGTACAGCCCATGGTGGAGCACATGGATTCTTCTATAGCCCATGCCAATACATTGAAGTAGAACCTGCAGCCCCACCTCCAAACGCACAACTGGAAGAACTCCTCGCATTCAAAGGAGCCCTCCAACACTGCCTAGACGCTCATAATGTCCGTGAACCTGTCCCTGTAATAGCTGTTGACTCCCAATATATCTACAAAATATTAACTGGACAAGCACAAGCCACAGAAAACCAACTCTTGTGGAATGATATCTTTGCCATATTGCCTCAATTTAAAACAATACCTCTGTTACAACACACCCGCTCATACCGACCAGACACTAACCCAGTCCACGCCCACATCGACGCCGTGTTACAAGATGCAGAGAAGCGTGCAGAGGCCATCAAGAAAACAGCAAATAGACCACAACAAGTTGCAGCAGCCATCCTCACTAAGACAGATGTCAATAATCAACACTTAGTGCAATGGCTACATGAGTTCTGGGGCCATATCAGCCCCAACAAAGCTCATCTCAAATGGAAGCGAGTAACTGCTGAAACGCCACCATTTACCATCACACTTAAAGATTGGAAGGCACGAAGTCAAACCTGCTATATATGTAATAAAGTCAAGACTACGCCTACCGCATCGGCCAAACAAGCATATGACCCAAAGTACTTTTCCCCAGGAAAGACGTGGCAAGTTGATCTCATGGGACCACTCCCTGGAGTCAAACATCAGACTAAGGCATTAGTCCTAGTCGATCTAGGCACCAGACAATTGCAATGCATCCCGCTTACGAAAACCACCGCTAAAACCATCTGTTCTGCGCTACTTCAGGCCATGAGCCTCTGGCAAGTGCCAAATGAGATCCAATCTGATGGGGGACCACCCTTTACGTCAAAGGCCCTAGCAGTTTTTTGCAACACCTATAACATCGTCTGGCACACTCACGTCCCATATCACCCACAGTCAAATGACGTCGTTGAACGTTTCATAGGCATCCTCAAAGAAAAACTCCGTCTAACAGGAAACGGCACATATTCAAATTGGACGAGCCGCCTACCACAAATTCTTATCCAACTAAATGAAGACAAGTCGTTATGGACTGACAGAAAGCAAGAAACACCAGAACCGTGGGAGCCTCGATTCCAGCCGGAGGAACTTGTCTGGGTAGCCATGCCAGGGCCTAACGAAAAGAAACAGCTTCTATACCAAGGAACAATACAATCTGCAGGAACCTACCCAAACACTTATCACGTTAAAACTGACACGCTCAATAAGACATTATTAGCCCATCATAATTGGCTGAGTCGTCGTTCCGAGATAAAAGACTAGCTATTATTCTGTATATAGCTTTTATACCCTGCCTTAATCAGTTTATTTTCTCTACAGGCAAGTGTATCGTATGGGACAGCCGTTCGGGAAACCTTCGTCACCCATCTTGTATACGCGCCTTGACTCCGTAGAAACCACTCCTCCGAAGAAGTGGCTGTATCCCCTGCTAACGCGATACGTCGGCGAGCCTATTCATCATTCCGTTAACACTACCCCTGCGCATCACTGTCGTAACCACTATACAACACCAGCTGTCACGCCTAAAGATTCCCGTAAATGAACTATAGCTACAAGCTAATGCCCACCATGCTATGTCTATCATTAGTGACACACTCTGTTTTCCTGTTCCTAGTTATTACACCTATCTAATGACCTATGTTGCATTGCAATTCCAAATGTTTCCATTCCACTTAACCAACAGGTTAATAGTATTCGCAAAATAGCTACCCGTGTCAACGGCATCGCTGGCGTTGGCAACAGTCTACTTTCTCAAGTCTTTAATGCACTAGGTTTTAATATTTCATCTTGGCTATCTAAACTACTTTCAGCACTCCTCTTAGTATTTGTACCTGTTATCATTTTCTTTTGTATTTGTTCTTGTGTTATGAAGTATATCCAAAATCGTATAAACTCTGTAAGTGCCTTTGTCTATACCAAACTTTCTAATGAACCTAACGAAGAAGAACTATTCACCATCAACCCATTTTTAAATGAGACCACTACATAAATGTTTCACTGCCCCACGGCACGGGGGCATGTAACTATCTTATAGTTTTTAGCAAAGACTTTATATTATTTTCTCTTTTTTTGTGTGTGTCTAACTGCCGCGCGGCACTCTCACATTTATGTAACCTTGAAGTGGACTGTTAATCAAAATGAACGCTTTGTACTTTTCTCCACTGGCATTAAGCTACACATGCGCATTCTGTAAATTTCATTTCTTATCTAAAAGTGTCATTTCTACAGAAATGAAACTTATGTAGAAAATCTGCCTAGCAATAATTATGTAAAAGAAAATTATCCTATCTGTATACTATAGTTAGTGTCATAGAGGCAGTCCAACAAACATTTATAAAAGAGGCAAAAAGCAGGAAGCAGCAGAGACGACAACTGGAAAACTCTGTGGGCCTGATCACCCCGCAGACCGGTTCTCAGCCTCCCCGCCTGGGCGTATCCCAGCGAAGATAAAGGCCTCAGAAATCCGACAACTGACAACGATTCACTGTGTTACAGTATTGCTTTGTGTTTCCCAATTATGAGCCGTTGACCAGTTCTGGGACTTAAGGAGTCGGCAGCCGCACCTAGCTTTGGACTTGTTCCACTGTTGGAACGCAAGGGCTGGCTCTGGAACCTCGTGAACCAACGGACACCCTATAGATTAAGAGACACTAACAACTTACACTAAGTCGTCTACTTGTGCCAACTCGGCGAACCTCGAGGGCGGCTAAGAGCTACCTCAATCCCGCCCCACAAGCCGCATGCTCGCACAACTCCGCAAAGCCCGCGGCTCCCCTAAGCGGTGCCGGAGCCGCTAGCCCGGCATTTCACCACAGATTCATGACCCCCAGCACTGCATGAGGCAGACAGGACCTCTGCCCTGCACACAAGCCCCAGTGGAGCCCTAGGGGTAGGAGTGGGGATGGTGAGAATAGAAGCTCTTTTGCCTTCAAGTGCATGTAGCCAAGATGATTAAGATAGGTAGGATGGAGCAGGCTTGGCTGGTGCTGCCAAGGCTGCAGCACAGCCCTGGATCAGCCAGAGTAGGACTATGCCAGATGCAGTGCCTACTCTAGCCACTAGGACACATGCAGAGCCACTTTGGGTCCAGTCCAGCCCATGGACCAGCCCTGTGGCAGTCATCCAGCCCAGGACCAAATTAATTTGGCCAATGTGGTCCCTATTTTCAAGAAGGGGAGGAAGGAGGATCCAAGCAACTACAGGCCAGTCAGTCTCATCTCCATCCTTGGTAAAGTCTTCGAAAAGATTATTAAGGCTCATATATGTGAGAGCCCAGCAGGAAAAATTATGTTGAGGGGAAACCAGCATGAGTTCGTAGCAGGTAGATCATGCCTGACTAATCTAGTCTCTTTTTATGACCAGGTTACAAAACACATGGATGCAGGAGTAGGGGTAGATATCATTTACTTAGACTTCAGGAAGGCCTTTGATATGGTATCCCACCCCATACTGGTGAACAAATTAAGAGGCTGTGACTTGGATGATTACACAGTCCGGTGGGTGGCAAATTGGCTAGAGGGTCATACCCAGAGAGTGGTGGTAGATGGGTCGGTATTGACCTGGAAGGATATGGGCAGTGGAGTCCCGCAGGGATCGGTCCTTGGACCGATACTCTTCAATGTCTTCATCAGTGACTTGGATGAGGGAGTGAAGTGTACTCTGTCCAAGTTTGCAGATGATACAAAACTGTGGGGAGAAGTGGACACACTGGAGGGCAGGGAACAACTACAGGCAGACCTGGACAGGTTAGACAAATGGGCAGAAAACAATAGAATGCAATTTAACAAGGAGAAATGTAAAGTGCTACACCTAGGGAGGAAAAATGTCCAGCACACCTACTGTCTAGGAAATGACCTGCTCGGCAGCATGGAAGCGGAAAGGGATCTAGGAGTCCTAGTGGACTCCAAGATGAACATGAGTTATCAGTGTGACAAGGTCATCAGTAAAGCTAATAGCACTTTATCATGCATCAGCAGATGCATGACAAATAGAACCAAGGAGGTGATACTTCCCCTCTATCGGGCACTGGTCAGACTGCAGTTGGAATACTGCATGCAGTTTTGGGTGCCACACTTTAAGAAGGATGTGGATAACCTGGGAAAGGTCCAAAAAAAGGACCACTCATATGGTTAAGGGCTTGCAGGCCAAGCCCTACAAGGAGAGACTAGGGCATCTGGACCTCTTCAGCCTCCGCAAGAGAAGGTTGAGAGGTGACCTTGTAGCTGCCTATGAATTCATCAAGGGGGTGCAGAAGGGAATTGGTGATCCTCTACTCACCAAGGTGCCCCTGGGAGTTACAAGAAATAATGGCCATAAGCTAGCAGAGAGCAGATTTAGACTGGACATTAAGAAGAACTTCTTTACAGTTAGAGTGGCCAAAATCTGGAATGGGCTCCCAAGCGAGGTGATGCGCTCCCCTACCCTGGGGGTCTTCAAGGGGAGGTTAGATAGGCATCTGACTGGGGTCATATAAACCCAGCACACTTTCCTGCCTCTGCAGGGGGTCAGACTCAATGAATTATTGAGGTCCCTTCCGATCCTAACATCTATGAATTTGACACCCTTTTTTGAATATGAGAGAAGTTTTAAAACACCTGGCACCTGGTGAAACACCTGGCACCTCATGAAATGTGGTTATCCAAAGGCAAAACATTAGTTTTTTCAAAAGAAATCTGAGCCTGAGGAACAAGTGATAGTATCCAACTTAAAAATGAACTTTCACCAGGGTAAGGAAATCACCCTACAGTAGCACTGTCCAACCAGTCTGGCTTAAGGCCAAGTACTGTACCAGTTACTCCTTACTTAGGTTGGATCTCCCTGATTTTCCTAGAAGGATTCACTGCTATGTATACATTTGTCTTTAGGCACAATTTTACTTTTTAAACATAAGCCTTGCCTATATTACAAACTTTCTGCTGATATCTCCACCATTCAGCTGTACTACAGGAGCCATGTTGGCAGGATGTGACATACATACCCTAGGAGGCCATCAGCTGTTGAAAGGGCCATCACTGCCAGGAGAAACCATGAGCATGTCAATATGCACTTTCAGACGGTTTCCCTTTGGTGACAGAAGCCTTCTGTTATTCAAAGACCTGGTGGACCCCAACCAGCAAATTGAAGAGGTTCTGCCACCACAGAGGAGCTGGAAATGCAGAGGCACTTGCATTGTTGCCAGCAGTACCTGAACTCTGCTGGCAAAATGGTGCAGGGCAGAGCAAGAAATAGAAACTTGGGCAAAGATCTAAAACTACAGTAGCTTTTCTTTCCATCCTGAACTGCTAAATGTCTGTTAGCGCTGAGGAGAAGACCCACTTTCCCATTCAATCACCCTCACTTCAGGGTTTACTCCAGGAGTCTGTCTCCATCTGGAAGCTCTCTCAGGCCTGTATAGACATCACCTAGTCCCTTTTATCTGAGCCTGTTACAGGGCTTATAAAGTGCACATATGAAGAGCTGTAAATAGGACTGAGATCCCTCTAAGGCAGTGGTTTTCAACCTGTGGTCTGCAGACCCCTGGGGGCCTGTGCAGCACTTCTAGGGTGTCCACACGAGGTGGCTGTAAATATGGCATCCCATCCCAAAGGGGAAGTGCTGCCAGAGCTGCTGCTTCAGCTCCCCCATAGCCAGAGACCACACAAGTAGCAGCAAGCAGAGTAAGGCCACTGCTTCTTGTGGGACCCAGCACAGCCCCATGGCCACTCTGGTGAGGAATAGGGTTATCTACTAGCTCAATTTGTGCCCTGACTTCTCATCTTCACAGACCATCTAATACAGGAGCAGGCAAAGTTGGTCTGTGGGCCAGATCTGGCCAGCAATTGACTCCATTTCCCAGCAGCCCCTGCCTGCGTGGCTGGGGCCAGTTTCCATGGAGACCCAAGTAGCAGCTGCACTGTAATATAGGGTGGCCATCATAGAGGACATTCTGCTACTCTGTCCTCTGTTGATAAGAAAACCAACACCTTTATGTCCTCTATTTTTCTCTTCTTCACACAGAAGGATGGAGAGCTGCTCTGGAGTCCAGTTTGGATCTTGCAGCAGTAACAGCATGGTCCAGAGCCAGGGCAGAGCTGTGATCTGCAGCCCACATGCTTCGGGCAGGGGTACATAAGCAGTGGATTGCAGCTCTGTCCCAGCTCTGGACCATGCTGTCACAGCCACAAGATCCCAGCTGGACTCCAGAGCAGCTCTGTACCCTGCCATGCACCCCTCCAGAGCTGCTGGCACCAGCCTCCATGGAAACCCCAGCCTTGCACAGCAGGGTTGGTCCTAGGGTCTCCATGGATTTCATAGACATTAAGGCTGGAAGGGACCTCGGAAGATCATCAGGTTCAGCCCCAACTGGAAACTGGACCCAGCCACGCAGGCAGTGGCTGCTGGGAAATGGAGCTCAGCCACTGGCCAGATCTGCCATTTTGCCCACCCATGATCTAATGCATGTGAATGCCTGAGGGTATGACGTGGTAATCTGGGGGAATCCCTGAGTGAATGGCTGCCAGTGTATGCAGAGGACTGTACCTGATGGCTTTCATCAAGATGCTTCAACTCTGGGTTTCTCAAGTAAGAGAAAGCAACTTTGACATGTTCAAAAACCTTGACAGCTTTTTGGCTGAAAACAAGTTGATGCTGGACCATGATATGAAATGTGAAATTGAGGAACGCTGGCACTCAACTCCCAGTTTTGTCAGTACTTTCCTGAAATGGGCAATGAGAATGAGTGGTTATATATCCCCTTTGTAGCAAACTGCAACTCTAGGTCCTGTCTAACAGCTAAAGAAGAAGAGCTATCAAGTTTACCTGGTGATGTGGGACTAAAACTTGTTCTCAAGCAGGATCCTCTTGCCCAGCTCTGGTTGAAAATAAAAAATGCCCTGATCCAACAGAGAAGGCCATTAAAGTCTTGATGCTATTCACCACCACATATATGAAAGTGGGTTTTCAGCCTTAATAAAAATGAAATACTGAAACAAATTGGACGTTTAAAGAGATCTAAGACTAAAACTATCACGTATCTTACCAACTTTCACATGCTTTCTGCCAAGACAGCAAGCTCAACCATCTCATTAGAACTGATGACAAAATGGTGAGCTCACAAAGTTACATTAGTGTTGTTGTTGATATTATCTGTAACACAACAGTTTGTCAGTAATTATCTACTTATGTTCACTATACACACAATAGATTTCCAGAGGGGTCTGTGCCTCTATTCAAAATATTTTAGAGGTCCGTGAATGAAAAAAAGGTTGAAAACCACTATTCTAAGGAATCTCACCTAACCGTTTCTGGCTCTCCTTATTCCAGGAGCTATAAAAACTGTAAGGCAGCAGAAAGAGTAAGTCTGGGCTCAGAAACCAGGAAGTGAGGAGTTTCTCAGGTGCAGGGACTTTGCTGGACAGCTCCCAAAGGTAAGAAGGTTTCCAGGGAGAATCTATAGTGAGGATGAAATGCTAATGAGGCAGCCTCTGCAGGTGGCACCATAGGACCAGATGAGCTGAATGGCATGCCAGAGCTTTTGGGCACTGGTGGGCCAATGTAGGAAATGGTCCAGGAATATGGTTCAAGAGCTGATAGCAATCTGTTGGGCTGAATCACATTGCCAAGCAGAGATCTGAACCAGGACTCAAGTGGAGCAGGTTGGACTCAAGTTCCCCTGTCTCTGTTCCCATTTACTCAAATTGACTGACTTGGCCAAGGTCCTGAGAGCCCCATAACTGAAATTACAGCCAATCAAATATATTCTCTGGCAAAAGACTATGCAGATGGCTGGAGAGCTAAGCAGGAGGGAGACTGCAAAGTAATTCCTTCTTTACTATCTGGTAACTGTACAGGTCTGCCTGACCCTGTCTCTTTGCATTTAGGGGCAGGCCACACTGTTACAGACCCTAAGCCTCCTTTAATATTTTAGCAGAGAGATAACAAGAGGTCCCCTCCATCACAGCATTACTGGGATTGGATATTTCATATACATTTTAAGAAACCAACAAACATCTAGGTTCTGTAGTGGTGCCAAGAGTGATGAATGGCATTGAGAATGGTATGACTGAAGAGAAAGAGAAATGAGACCAATTGGAAAAATTAATGACAAAATTATCATATCATAGAATAAGTTGTCTCTGTTTGGCCAGTTGATATGAAAGATCTTTCTAAATCTTGTTAGTGTCTCTCTTTTCCTCCATCTTAATGTTGCCCTGAGAAGCACATCCAGATGCATCTGGATATATACACTATAGCAAAAGCATTGTGTTAATACAGGTACAACACAATGCTCTAAATCATCCCTTAAACTTCTCCACTGCACTGATGGCTATAAAAAATTCAACTATGGCTAGGCACCTAATGCACAGTATCCAAAACTGATCATGCCAAGCAGCATCATTATACTGTTACCTTGTACTCCCTCTGTCCTTTTTCTTTGCACCTGCTATCTTTCCTCTTGCATTTAGACTGCAAGCTCTTCAGAAAAAAAGGGCAAAATACAAAATAATAATAATAACAATAATAACAACAATAACAATAATTTGTGCTGCAGGAAGCTAGGTAACAATATCAATACAACACAATTTAATGGAGACACAATGGCAATGCTAATATGACATTAGATTTAAAAATAGTAACAAATTCCATTCAACTTCATAAAAAATGGATGCACTGCCAACATTTTAAGAAGTGATTCTTATGGAAATACCCCACCTAGCCTGGGAGGAGTCAGGTGTATGTATGCTGACAGATGTGGTACATGCTTTTTTCTTTTTTGTTTGTAAACAAAAATGTTTTCTTACAACCAAGGAGGGAGTTAACATCATTCAGTGAACAAGTATATGCATTGAATGTGCTGTATGTCAAATGGTTATACTGCACTTTGTTACAAAAAGTATTCTTAACATACAGGAGCATACTACACTTTTCAATTTGTGTTACTTTAGGGAGCAATTCACAATCAGTCAAGGTTCACAAATCCATTTCCATGACAAGCTGAATTCTTCAGCCAAACTTCTGTGGGGCTGTGACACCTAAGTTTGGGAATCACTGACTGAAGGGATACAGGACTGTAAACCCCTGAACCTGTGCATGGAAAATACCTAGTCAAAGGCAAATAGTTTACTTTTCAAAAGTATTTGTATGTCACAGAAGGCAAACCTTCTCCGTAGAGGTGATTAATAATGGCCAGGGAGTAGATGGACACTCAAGATGGAGGGAAGCCACCTTAGCATAATTTCAGATTAGTGAAAAACTTTAAACAAGGGGTTTCTGGAAGCCCCAGATAGTTCCCTCCAAGTTGTCATGGAGAATACAACTAGTGGCATGTGGCTACAACCAAGGAGCCAAAGCCAAGACTGTGAGGTGTCACTAAAACTTCGGTTCCTAATGTCTCAACAATACATTTCAGGTTAGTATGCCACAGAGTTAACACATCTGATGGAACATCCCTGAATCCCCCCTGATTCCTTACTCAGGCAAGTCTCCTAATGACATTAATGGGAGTTTCCCTATATAAGGACCGAGGATGAAAAAAATCTTACCAGTACCACATGACCATGTAGGGCAACCAGCCCTACATCAGCCCCATGTATGCTTAAGTAAAAGTTGATGTGAAAGCACCAGGTCTTCTATAGACAATGTGGACAAAGATATACAAGTGATTTTCCCCACTTCTTCTGAAGATATTTTTTGCAAGAGAAACAAAATGACAGACTGAGTTGTGTAGAATTTGAAAGTTCACTTGTTTGCCAATGCAGAGCACATACCATGAAAACAACAAGAAAGCTTTGTTTGCTTTAGGCACTCATGTTCAGTTTGATTTATGCCAAGTTAATGACTTTCAAACAGGCAGCTATTGAGGGATCCCACTGCAAAATAAGGCAGAGGAACTTTGACATTTTATAATCACTTTTTCCCATAAAACCTTATTAATTGCCTTGGTTTTAGAGCTACTAAAGTGCACCAGCAGCTGTACCTCAATCTGACTTTGCACAGAGGCAACAGTCAAACTTTAACATAAGTAGCACCTGTCTCTGCAATTACTCTTATAACTCCTCAAACTCCATGATCACACACCTTATTACACCTGGGCAATAGTTTGTTCAAATCAATCTGTTGACGCCATTACCAATAAATTTCTGAGGGACAACTACTTACAATCCCTTTGTTCCTGCAATCATTTGAAATTCTACAGAGTCAATTTTTCAAGCTATATTTTACCCAACTAATGCTGTAGGGCTTTCACTACATGAGAACAGGTGTTCTGTTTGGATGCATCCCCCAAATAACTGAGCTGCAATTGTTGAAACCATACTTTAAAAAGACACAATTTCCACATTGCACAATAGAGTTTTTAAAACAGTCAGGCTAAGCCTTGAAGCTGAACAGAATGTGAGCTGAGCATTTTTAAATCTACAAACCGATACATTAACATAACATGAACAAGAAAAGAAATCTGATTAAACCAAATTGCGAGCCAGATGCCAAGAACATTATTGTCATAGTTTACAAACATTCACTCCCTTCACACCTTGCCTCTAAAAAAATTCCCGTTTTTTCTTTCATTCTACTTTTTCATCATTGTCAAGGTATAAAACCAAAATGTAAGTGTAGTTAAAAGCAAACTGAGTTGTCAAGCACTGGTTAATACATTAAATTCCTTTAGGGTGGGCCAGCTATTTCTGTGTCCACGAAACAATGTACGGAGTTTAACAGAGTGGCCAGAAAGGTTATGAGTAGAGTTGGGTAAAACTTTCCAGATGAACAGTTTTTTGGCCAAAAGCTGCAGACTGAGGTCAATTGAAACTACTATGCTAAACTGAGGCAAAAGAAAAAAGTGAATGACATTTTAACACTGTTTTGAAATTTCTAAATTGTTTCCGCCTTTCATTTTAAACACCATTTTAGGACAAAATTTAAACTACATTTAATTAAAAAATAGATAACAGAAATGAAAGAAACATTTTCATTTTGGTTATACATTTTATTTGACCCAAAATATTTTTTTAAATATTATTTATGGGCCAATCACCAAAATGAAAATGCAAATATTTGTACAATTTAAATTGCAAGCCATGTTAATAGAAAGCCACCATAAATCCAGTCAGGTTTGAACATCTGGTTGTGTAACATATTTCTAACTTAGTCTAAAAATGCATAGCATAACTTTAAACCAAGTTACTGACTTTAAGTTCTTTCACGTATTTAGAAGTGGATAGTGCAAGGGAAGGGAAAAAGGCAAGAAACTTAATCTCAGCCCTGACAAAGGGTTTTCCTCCCTCCTAAACCTCAGTGTTTTTTGAGAATAGCAGAATTCACGCACATACAAAAAAGCAAATGTATATTCCTACGTACCATAAAATATAGTCCATCTATCTGTACCTTAAAGGATACCTGTGTTTGGTAGCAATAGTGCTCCCTAAAATTTAAGAAGACTGTAGTAATTTGATAATACTTTGACAGAAAGTAGTCTAATCTATTCTATATGAGTTCTTATATCATGCTTGTGTCTGTATCTTCTCCACTTCCAAATTATGGGCAGTGATGTCTCTTCCTACCTACTTCCTGAAGTCAGCTGCTACTGAAGGAAAGTCTTATGAAAACTTGCATTTGGCCAATGCACTTGCTCTTTTTTCTCTTCCCTTATGCACTGGCATGTAAGGACAAAATAAAGCCCTAGTTCTTTATCCATGTCTAATGTCTAGATTTTTTATTTCAATAAACTATTTTATGGTATTTATTCCTTTGAGTCAAGGCATACTCCAAATAGTAGTATTATTTTTACTAAAAAGCGAGAAAAATCCTCTTGGCTTTTTTTTTTAATTAAGTTTCAGCAGACAGTAGAAATTATGTTGCCTTCTACTAAATACCCTTAAGACACTATGAAAACAAAATATAAGATGGCTTCTTTTTCTGACTCTACTCCAATCTATTTGAATGATATGTAAACCTTAAAATTATCCGCAGCCCTGTGTCTGTTCCTATTATGGTTGAAATGACCCATATTGTTTGTATAGCATCTAACTGTCTTTCTTATCATTCAGGAAATTCTAAAAAAATCTTCAGAGACAGAAACACACTAATTGTATGTGACACTGAGCAGGATTCTTCAGCATTGTCTTTTTCTTGGAGCATCTGTAAGCACTCTGTAATTTGAAGAGGACACATTACAAATCTCATCATCATCATCTCACATACAAAGGAGCTCTACTATAATAGTCATTGCATGTTATAAATTGTATAGACTTACTATTTAGTGGGTTTAGAAACAACAAAAAGTCAATATTAGTCTGAATGATCATCTCTTTGGGGATACATGTGCAATTTACCATATTGCATTTCTTAGGATGACATTTATTCTGTTTTTTTAAATGCTTTAAGCAATAGTCCCCTGACACTTCACAGAGGGTGCATCTACCCAAGATGCTTAATGTGCAGTAGACTAATTCTACTGTGCATTTAGTGCAGTGGTGGGCACAATGTGGCCCAGGGACCAGATGCGGCCCACCAGGCCATTCTGTCCAGACCGCAGGGCCCCTAAAAAAGTTAGAAAATTACTATTTGTCTGCCCTGGGCTGCCTGTCATGCGGCCCTCGATGGCTTACCAAAGCTCAGGAAGCAGCCGTCTCCCCAAAATAATTGCCTCCCCCTGATTTAATGCATTATGGCAAAAACCATGCTAACACACGCTAGAATTAGTCTACTGCACATTAGTTATCACAGAAAGACTGTGTGCCATTGCTACTGCACATTAGCACTGGCTAATGCACATTTATGTAGCACCTCATATTAGAGGTACTAAACTTAATGTGCAGTACCAATAGTGCATTAATGCACATGTAGACGTGCCCAGTGGTGGCTTCTTAACTTCCCTGCAAAGGTGAGGATTTGTGATGAATCTGGGAAATATACAGAGCCACAACAAAATGTGTGGGACCGCTAAGGTGCTCCACTGTTTTGAAAGGACATGGTAGCTCTTATCAGCCGGAGCTCACTAGAAGTCCTGTGCTCCTAATTAGAAAAGCAGCACCCTTAGAAATTAAAAGGCAGGACAAAGAGTTGAGCAGCTTGCTCTTAAATCAGCAACCAGCTGTAAATTTAGTAGCTGAGAACCATGCAGGTACAAATAATCTGGGTTCAATTGCATTATATTCCTCCACAGGACAACCTGTTCAGCTAACCTGTAAGCGCCTTAACCTCTGCCTGGACTCAGCTGGAGACTGCAGCTGGTAATGATATGGAAGAGAGCAGCCCAAATTCACTGAAATCTGTTGTTTTTTTGTCAGTGGGATTACATGCAGATTTTGAAAGAAGTTGTAGTATGACTCAGGATGAACAGTCCCAAAATGTGTAAGTGAAGAGCAGCATGGAATTTGGCCCTATGCCCTCACCTGTACAAATACTACCTCTAGGTCAGGATTCATAGAATCATAGAATCAATGAGTCGAAGGGACCTAGACAGATCATCTAGTCCGACCCCCCACCATGGGCAGGAAGGAGCACTGGGGTTAGGAGGGGTCATAAGACCCCAGCCAGGTGCCTATCCAGTCTCCTTTTGAAGATTTCCAGAGAAGGTGAGAACACCACCTCTCTGGGAAGCCTATTCCAGGCTCTGGCCACCCTTACAGTGAAGTAGTTCTTCCTAATATCTAACCTAAACCTGTCCTCCCTCAGCTTGTAGCCATTGTTCCTGGTGACTCCAAGGGGGGCCCTGGTGAACAGACTTTCCCTGAGTCCCTGCAGATGGCCCCTGATAAGGTTGTAGGCAGCCACAAGATCCCCCTCAGTCTCCTCTTGCAGAGACTAAAGAGATTCAGGTCCCTCAGCCTCTCCTCATAGGGCTGGCCACGGAGGCCCTCAACCATACAAGTGGCCTCCTCCGGACCCTCTCCAGGTTCTCCATGTCCTTCTTGAAGTGTGGCGCCCAGAACTGGACACAGTACCCCAGCTGTGGCCTGACCAGCGCTGCATAGAGGGGGAGCAAGACCTCTCTGGACCTGTTAGCGATGCCCCTGTTGATGCAGGACAGGGTGCGGTTGGCTCTGCCTATTGCTTCGTTGCATTGGTGACTCATATCCATCCTGGAGTCAGGATTGACTCCAAGATCCCTCTCCGCCTCTGTGCTGCTGAGAGGGTCAGCCCCTAACGTATAATCATAATGCTGGTTCCCTCTCCCCAGGTGCAGCAGCCTGCACTTGTCCTTGTTGAACCACATCCTGTTCAGATCTGCCCACTTCTCCAACCTATCCAGGTCTGCCTGGATGCGGTCCCTGCCTGCCGGTGTATTCACTTTACTCCCCAGCTTGGTGTCATCAGCAAACAGGGTGCTCTCCACACCCTCATCCAGGTCACTAATGAAGATATTGAACAGCTCCGGCCCAAGGACTGAGCCCTGGGGGACTCCAATGCCCACACCCTCCCAGGTCGACATCAACCCATCCACCACCACCCTCTGGGTGCACCCCTGAAGGCAGTTTGCCACCCATGTGACCGTACATTCATCAATGCTGCAGTCCCTCAGCTTGCCCACCAGAATTGGGTGAGACACTGTTTGAAACACACAACCAGACTGTCATGGGAACAAATGTTCGATCACTGCATGAAGGACTTCAACTTGTAGTCTGACAGTTTTCCAAAATGCTACATTCACTTTTAAAAGAGTTATGTTTATTGTCTAACCTGAAACAAATTAAATAATCATTTTACAGGAAAAAGAAGAGCATAGATAAATTTCCTCTTGCCCAGGGATATGACTATACACCAATATGTGGACAAAGCAGAGGCATTAATTATGAGATCCATGGAGTAGAAATCTTTGCTAGTATACTTAGTTAAAACTAATTCTGGCAAATGTTGCATACAGTTCTTGGGCAACAGTCATCACC
Organism: Crocodylus siamensis; assembly: GCF_052110815.1. NCBI lineage: Eukaryota > Metazoa > Chordata > Crocodylia > Crocodylidae > Crocodylus > Crocodylus siamensis. Next base: position 217,103,457 of record NC_143397.1, read on the forward strand.
TACAAAGTAAAGCAAACCAAAGTGACTTTCTGAAAATATAACTTATTTTAGAAGGACTGTCACAGCGGCTGCAAGAACAGCCAATCAGAGCATCTAAACATATACCACACATCCTATTTAAAAAAGGGAAGATTACTAGGGCAGTAGAACAACTTCTGTAGCATACCAAGTTCATTGGAGCTGAAGCAAAACTTCCTGGCTAAAAATAGCAAATATAAATAGCTTTATTTTCTGAAGATGGAGGTGTAAAAAATTCTAAAGCCATCTCCAAGAGTACTTGAAAGTAGATGAGTAATGTTAATTGTACTTAATGTTACTATATTAACATCTAGCAAGGACTCAGGAGCATAACACTATTCAAATTGGTTTCAACAACCTAAAGTTCCTGAGACCGCATGGGGTAACTTGCTGAGAAGCTGCCAGTTGGATCCAGAACCAGTTTAACCTAGGACTTGGGAGTAGATTCACCACCAATAAAATCTCAAAAACTATTCCCATGAGATCTTAAGTGAGACAGAAATCTTACAGATTTCACAGTTGGCCATGTTCAAAGCAGAAATGTAAGGCCCCTTTCATTTTTGTTGCCAACCATGAAAAAGTCTACTGGAACATGTCCTGTGGTCCGTATCCAGAGATGCAAATCTGAACAGCCCCTTGCTATTTCAAGAAAGTGCAAGTGGTTCTGACTCATCTCTAATTAAAGGTCCATTTAAACTCCAGCTGAAGTGAGTAGCAATTCACTTCAATGAGAATAGTTAAGCCCATAAATTAAGTGCTAATAACTTTAATAATATAGCAAATCCATTATTTCCCTCCACAGTTACAGTACAACTGTATCCTAACAAAAGGTGAAAAGAATAGGAACATCTAAAAAAAACATCTGAAGATCCAGCTACATTGTGCCTCAGGACTTTTCCTATTGAAGAGATTTGTGTGCTAAGCAAGAGCTGGGTCTGACACTGGTCATGAAAAGCCTTTTTTAAATTCTAGTTTTCTTACTCAAGAGAGTGCATATTTAAATTTTCTATTGTTCTTTTTCAAGTTAAATACATGCATACTCATCCTGAAAATGTATTTTAATTGATTCTTTGAATATTTTAAGGTCTATTAATTCCATGGATGTTGCAAACACTGCATTTTCTGTATTCCAGCTGCTGTTCTAATCATGTTCATTAACAGAATTACTTTTACCTGCCAGCTAATATTTTACATTACATTAATAAATCTTCTTTTTCTTATCTGAACTAAGTGGACAAACAAAATGAATTATCCAATCCTGTGATTTTCTGCATGGGTCTAACACTGTTCTATTGTTCCATTCTGTTAGGGGATTTAACTAGATTTGAATACAAAGGTGGCAAAATGAAAACTCGAATGACTTTATATATACATATACTGTAATATAAGCCTTTCCCTGTTGTAAGTCAACTGAATTGTTCTTGTCTTTGTTATGGCGGAAGTCTTCTGGAATGCATATACTATATAGGTTTATTGACAATTTCCTATTCATAGTTGTAGGAAACATCAAATATCCGCTATACTAAGAAATAAGCCATGGCACCTAATTATGGAGTATAATAAACATACTCTAGAAAGGCCCACTGCAAAAATCATTTGCACCTGTACTACTTCCTTGCAGTTCTAAGTTAATTTTCAAAAGAGCTCTGAAATTCTGCCAACACCACATGTGCACTGAAGATAAAATGAAATAGCAATTAATCCAATCATCTTTGATTTAACGTTAATTTAACCCAGAGCATTATGCCTTGTTTTACATGCAACTGTGTTGATCCTACTACATTTCAGAGAGCCCCCAGATCAATCAAGCCACAATCCATAATTGGAGTTAAAATGGGGGATTCCACGCAGTCTAGTCCTTTTGTAAAGCATCTACTCCTCCCAAGGAAGAAAGGCAAATGAGGAAGACTGGTATTTTTAATGCCAGAATGCTAAAATTGCTTCTGAACACATCAAGATTAGCAGTGAGATGCAATAGAGACAGTGGCAACAGACTCAACCATATATTGGTCAGTTACTGACAAAACACATCAGTTAAAGGAGAAGGTGGAATGATCAATATTCTTAGACAACATTTAAAAAAATACCAGTGCTTCCACCTTGCAAACTCTTATGCATATGCTTAATTTTATTACTGTTAATGGTACTCATGCTACTCATTTTAGCAAAGATAAGCATGTGTTAGGGGATATAACTACTTAGAATTCTCCATTCTTTTCATATAAATATTAGAAGAGCTCAAAATGATTAATTTTATTACAATAGCAACCACTGAGATTAAGAATTATTAAAACTAATTGTACAGTACTATCATTCCAATATAATTCCATGGGACTGACTCAGATGTGTTATCTCCACGTGACTATTGTCTCTGTTTTACAGTGAATGATAGCTAGACACTTGCATTACCGTTTCAACCATTTAAGGTTTCCTCAATACATGTCTCTTCATTGCACTTCCATTATGAATGTGTTTTGGAGTTTATGGGAAGGGCTGGACTTACTGATGATGTTCAGTCACATGTACACAAAGCAAAGGTCAACTGCAGTTCACCCTTAGTTAAAGATTCATTAATAGACACTTCACATAAGTGCTACTGCATTCCGCATTCTCTTTCATATTTTTTCTTTCTTCCTTTTTTTTTGCAGCTGAGAATAATTAACTGTTCTTTTGTGAGTGTCATTTGTTCTCAAGGAATTAAATGCCACCTTATTTCTGAGAACAAGAATTCAACTGTCATAATTATAGCTTCATTTCAGGAGCAAAAAAAAAAATCATAATTTATTACAGATTGTTCAGCATATGCAATAGGTTTAAATGTCTTTGAAAGTAAATTGTGGCATGTCACGCAGAGCTTTTGCCATCACTGTAATTGATTTATAATTTTGCATTTAAAATTAACAACATTCATCTATTGTTCTTCCATTATGTAAGTCTCTGGCAGGGAGTTTAAAATTGTGTGTTCAGTTCTGGTCACTATATTACAGCAATGATAATAAAGTTACAATTGTTTCAATGATAAAAATACAAAGAAGTGAGGCCACTAGTAGCACTAAAAATGAGCTTGTGGTTGAAAACAGTTTTAAAAAGTTGAATCTCTTTCTCCTAGAAAAAAGAGGAGTTATAAGGACATTTATTTGACTTATATTAACTTCAAAATACAAAAAAGCAAGTTTAGGTTGATTTTTAGTTAATTAAGATTAATTAATATAATGACATAAAAGTACAGGAATAAAAAAAAATGAAGAATTTATGTTCAAATACTCAAACAAATTCTGTTTCACTTGAAGGTAATTCCATTGACTCCAGGGAAGTTCCTCTGGATGTACTTAAATAGAATTGAGTCTACTGCCCATACCCACCTCACTCTTCCAAAGTGCAGTTCTACAACTGTATCCCACCTATAGTACCTAAAATGAATCTGTGGTTTCCATTCCAGAGAGTATTCTTTACTTTGTCCTAAACAACGTCACAGCATTGTTATATGCTTTTGCATATCTGAGGTTCATCCCAGAGGTGGTTGTATTTCTGTGGCACCTGCAAAAAGGAGGACATCATTCTGATCTCCCTCAGCTGAAATCATATACATCTATGTACAATGAAACAGAGATCAGAGTTTAAAAGATAATTTTTCACCAATTGTTTATGTACTGATTTACAAACATTAGCCTTGATTCTTATTTCTGCAGTTTTACATCAGTTGAACTGCATTTACTTCAATTGTTACTCCTAAGTGATATCAATATAAATTAAAAACAGAATTAAGGCCTTGTTACATGGCAATTTTAGATGACTCCTGGAGCTCTTAATACCTGGATTGTCTGCACACTCACACCTGAAACTAGTTCTAAGCACTTGTTACACAGCTCAAAACTATGCCACTCCAGGGAAGGATTATCTCTGATCCATGTTATCCAGCTTCTGTTACATTAAAGAGTAGCCAGTCTAGGCTACACCTTAGCATAAACACCCTGTTCACCCCCTCCCCACTGGCCCAGATCAGATCAACTGATCTCCCTCCTCCACTGGCCTGGATTAAAACAACTGCCCCTCTTTCCCCCCGCCATGCCAGATGCCTGCTCACTGCCCTCAACCACCCACCCCTTACTTGTGGCTACCCATGCTTTCTGTCTCAGAGGAGCAGGCAAGGAAGGTTTAACCTGCCTGCCCAGCTGTTGCTGCCTCTCTTCTCTGGGCCAGGCTCACCCAGGAGAAGAGCAGTATCCCAGCACAAGTGGTCAGGCAGGTGGGTTAACCCTTCCCTGGCTGCTCTCCTGGGACAGGTATCATGGGCAGCCACAAGTAAGTAGGGAGGGACAGGGGGGCAAGCGCCAGGTGCAGGAGGGAAGCCTGGAATGGGAGGGGGCTCCTACCTTTCAGTCCTCCAGGCCCCTGCTAGCCTGTACCTGTCACTGCTCTGAACTGACCTAGCACTAACACTGACCAACATTTGTGCAGTGCAGTGTAATATGTAACAAGGTCCCTAGTTCCATTAACTCAGTGGTCACCAGTCTCGATCCACTGACAGAACTTAGAGCCCAGCAGGTCAGTCCGTGGGGGAGGGAAGGGACAGGGGGCATATCGAGGCCCCCGCGATCAGGGACAGTGCCTCAGAGATGGGAGCGGGGGTAAATTGAGTGGGGTCCCAGCCAGCCAGCCAGGCAGGTAGTGGGAGAATCAAGCCTGGGTGGCTTGTCCAGAGGTGTGGGGGGGCTCCCACCACTGTGTGCATCCTGGTGGAGGTCCCAGGGGGCATGTGTCCCCTCCCATCTGTGCGCATCGGAGACAGCTGCCATTGCAGGCTGGGTTTTGGGTCCTGAACCCAGCCATAGCCCACCCAGGAACAGCCTGGCATGACATGAGTCCTGCTGCTGCGCAGGCAGGGGATGAAGCTCAGCCCAGCAGTGGGATGCATGTGGCATCAGGCTGCTCCCAGGCCAGCTGCAGCTGTGCTTGGGGTGCAAATCCCAGCCTGCAATGGCAGCTAACCATAAACAGATGGGGGGGCACAAGCTCCCCCAAATGTAAGGCAGCATGGGTGGCTGCAGCAGTGGTGAGAGAGGGATGGGGGCTAGAGCAGGGATAGGCCCTGCACAGCCGGGATGCAGGATGGAGACACAAGTGACTCATCTTGGGGCACACAGCCCAGGAGGGCATGGGGGGGGGGGAGGGTGTTCCCCTGGATCTGCATACCAGCTGAGCCAGCTGCCACTGCATGCTGGGACCAGAGCTACACCAGGTGGCATTGGGAGCAGAGCTATGCAGGCCACCCAAAAATTTGCCATAGCCCCCATTCCCAGTGCTGCTGCCCGGCCCAAGCACAGCACAGTGCAGAACAGACTACTGCCATGAAGAGTGCAGTGCTGCCTTCCCCTACCCCTTCCCCTCCAGGATCTGCAAGGGGGAGGGCCATCTGGGGCTGGAAGGCAGCACCATGCTCTTCACAGTGATGGTCTGGTCTGTGCTGCACTCAAGCTGGGTGGCAGCATGGGGAGCAGGGGCTATGGTGAATTTTTGGGTGTCTGCAGCCCCCCCGCACAGACCTGCTCCCAGCACCACCCAGCTCAGCCCCAGCCCCAGCCCACAGTGGCAGCCAGCCCAGCTGGTGTGCAGATCTGGGAGCAAACACCCCACCCCATGCCCTGCTGGGCTGCATGCCCCCCCCCAAAGACCCCAGATGAGCTGCTCACAGCTCTATCCTGTGCCCCATCAGTGCAGAGCCTACCCCCCTCCCTCTTTCCCTTCCATTGAGAAGAGCAGATCAAGGCCCCAGCAGTGAGGGAGGGAGTGGGGCTAGGGCTGGGATCTTGATCTGCCTAGCCTCCCCACAGCCCTTTCTCCTCCCCCTGCACCTTCCCCTGCCCCTTCCCCCACAGATTAACCTACTGGGGAGGCTTTCCACCCAATAATTTTTTCTCCATCTTCCTCAATCTGCCCTCCACCTTCCCTCCCCACAGACTTACCTGCTCAACCTGGAAGGACGTGGGCAGTGGGGTTCCGCAGGGCTGGGTCCTCAGGCCCGCACTGTTCAACATCTTCATCAGCGATTTGGACGAGGGGGTAAAAAGCACCCTGTTCAAATTTGCTGATGACACTAAGATGTGGGGGGACGTGGGCACATTGGAAGGATGCAACAGGCTACAATCAGACCTCGACAGGTTACAAGGATGGGCGGACGAGAACAGGATGGGTTTCAACACAGACAAATGCAAGGTGATGCACCTCGGGAGGAACAACTGGCACCATACCTACAGGTTAGGGAACTCCCCTCTTGTCAGCACGGAGGTGGAAAGGGATCTGGGGGTCATCATTAACTCCAAGATGAACATGGGCCGGCAGTGTGGGGAGGCAGTTAGGAAGGCCAACCGCACCTTGTCATGCATCCACAGATGCATCTCAAGCAGGTCCAAAGAGGTGATCCTCCCCCTCTATGCAGCACTGGTCAGGCCACAGTTGGAGTACTGCATCCAGTTCTGGGCGCCACACTTCAAGAGGGATGTGGACAGCATGGAGAGGGTCCAGAGGAGGGCCACTCGTATGATCAGGGGACAACAGGGCAGGCCCTATGAGGAGAGGCTATGGGACCTGAACCTGTTCAGCCTCCAAAAGAGAAGGCTGAGGGCGGATCTAGTGGCCTGTTATAAACTACTCAGTGGGGACCAGCAGGCATTGGGGGAGTCGCTGTTCCCCTGAGCACTACCAGGAGTGACCAGGAATAATGGTCACAAGCTGGCAGAGGGTAGGTTTAGGTTAGATATCAGAAGGTGCTACTTCACAGCCAGGGCGGCTAGGGTCTGGCATCAACTTCCAAGAGAAGTGGTGCAGGCTCCTACCCTGGGGGTCTTTAAGAGGAGGTTAGATAAACATCTTGCTGGGGTCATTTGACCCCAGTATTCTTTCCTGCCATGGCAGGGGGTCGGACTAGATGATCTGCTCAGGTCCCTTCCAACCCTACAAACTATGAAACTATGAAACTATCTTTACCACATTTCTGTGTCTGGACTCTGCACAGGGGCTGGACAAGGATTAATTTTCAGTGGCAGCTTTGAGAGGATCACAGATCATGCTGCTCTGCTTCCTGATACAGTTTTCTCATCGTATACTACCTACAACTTGCGAACTAATATGGTTACAATTGTTTTACTCATAATCTTTAAAAAAGGATGGAGCATGTGTCTCTTCTATATCACTCCTGATGTGTCTAGAATTTGTCAGTTAATGGAAACCTACCTACCCAATCAAAGAGCTCCACCCCAAAGCTGACAATGATCATCAAGCATCTACAACAGGCCTACAAAATCAAACCTCTGTTCCCTGGTTATTAGGATGGTACATCCGTCCTCTAACAATGCCTGGAGGAAACTGAAGTCACAGTCCTGCCTCTTTCCTACTCCCTTTTTCCTTGTACAGGTTTTGTCAGTGGAAGAGGTTTCTTGCATTTTCTTTCCACCCACCTGTGCATGCAAAGGCAGATCTCAGTCGAGCCATCAGTTTGAAGATCTTGAGTAGATAAATGATAAACACGAATTAGAAAAGGAGCTTGCCTTTGGGAGTACTGGAAAGTCAAACAAGAAAAGAAAGTGGGATGATCCTAACCACAATCAATACATTTCCACAACATAAAATAGACACAAGTAATTGTGTACTGCTAAGACTGAAGAAAAGTGAGTTGGAATCTAATGATACTGAGAAATTGTTCAAGGACAATTCATTCTAGTGAAACTGTTGTCGTGTAATGCTGGCAAGGTCAGTGTCAGCTTGGATTACCTGCCATGAAAATGCCAGCCATGCATGATTTACTTGCCGTGAGTTGTTTTGCATTCCCAGTTTTTCAAAGACTTCTTCATTTGTGTTATCACTGGCATATTTGAGACAAGCATTGAAGCAACTAATTTTAGAAACTGAAACCTCAAAATTGATTGCATTCTAAAACTTTTTCATTACACTCGTAGACCTCAATGATTGCTTTACTCTCTTTCCTCACCTTTGTAAACTATGTAAAAAAAAATTCACCAATCTAATCCAGCCACGAAGTAAAATGTCCTTTTGGGCACCAGCCTGATGAAAATTACATTAGGGCTGAGCAACTGATTCTAATAAGAATTCATTGTTTTCATTTCCTATACACTCCCATCATCTGCTTCTGGGAGTGTTTAGGGTATGTGTGTAAACCGTGTGTATGGGGGGAATGGTAAAGGTTCTTCCTCATCTAACACACTCAATCACATTTTGGGCATCTTCAAAACTGTAGGATTCTCTTAATGGACCACCGCCTTGATTTGCCTCTATTTGTACCCTCCTTTTGATTAAACCCTCCTGACCTTAAGCCCCATGGCATCTAAATACAGCTAATAATACTGCAGATTAACTTTATTTAATCCGTTCTGCCCACTTTTTAAAACAATCTTCACTCAGGAGATATAACACATGGAATTTATCTCACTTGACTATGAAAATGAAAAAATCACCACACACTGGAATTCTGGAATTAAGCCATATATAAATCTTCAGTTCATTTGTTCCAGTACTCTTTTTTCAAGGAAACTTTTAAGAACTATTCCTGACCTGGATACATCTCTGCCATTGCCATTCTTGTGGTTTAGAGAGATGCCTAGTTTTAAATGCATAAATGCATTTAGTAGTATTTTCTAATCTTGACTTGTCTAAACACACAACATTCAGAATCTGGGTGACCAGTATAAGCACCTGAATACAGCAGAAAATGATACCATGATTACATCTGATATTTAATCATACAAAAACACTTATGTTCATCTTCACCTGCTGAATATTCTAAAGAGAGTGATGATGTTTATTATGAACGGGACCAAAAGGCCCAATTTATGCTAAATACTACACAATAATAACAACTTTTACTCACAACTGATGTGAGCCAGATTTGAATCAGTTATCTAAGAGGGACAGGCTCACTTCATTCTATTACCTGAACCCTGAGTCATCCTGGTCCTAGTGATCACTTTTTGAACTCTACTAATTTGATAAAAATGTTTTACAATGGATTAGATTTATGAGGTTCTAAACTCAAATATCAATTACTATATGATAGAATATACATCATAGTCATGTCTACATTTAAAACATTTTTATGAGCCACATTCTTTATTCTTTTATTTCCCACAAAAATTTGGCAACTTGTCAGTCAGTGAAAAATTTATTACCATTATTCCTTTTGTCTAGGGAGAAAATGCAGTGTGATGGGACATTGGTTTTCAGTGATCAGCGATCATCTTCTGTTCAGATAGCTATAAAAAATTCATTTCACTTTGATCAACCTAAGGCAAAGGTTATCACCTATTACAGGTTAGGCTTATTTTTTATAGTAACAAGTGACTTTTTAAAATCTTCAGTAATATGGAATTACCATCATTTAAAAGAACTGTTTGGGTTCCTTGACCAGAAGAGGCATTTAAGTGTGTCATGTGTGATGTATGGCACATTTAATTGCTCTGTGCAGCTATTCAAAAAGCATTCAGAAGTAATCATTTAGCATTAATATCCTGGGGCAATCTAAGGTCACAGTACATTAAAAACTAATTCAGAATAGTTCGAGAATGCATTTTTCATATACAGAAGAACATAATTCTTTTATGATAAAAAAGATAGTACCACTGCAGCATGAGGGGAAACAGGGTATTCCACATAGCTGTCATTGATCTTATTGTAAAAGCTGAAAAATAACACTTTTACCTTATTACTCAACAATGAATTGTTCTAACTCAACAAATCTAGTTCCTTAGGATGAACAAGCATGCTCATGTTTTTAAAAAGTGATGGTATCAACTTGTTTTAGAATGCATTTTTAGCTCAAAGTATTCAATCTGTTTTATGATACTTCTCCCACAGACCAACCTGCTTGACATCTTTTCATGGACAGACTTCCATCTAGCAGTTCTGATATCTCTACAAATAATTGCATGTGTTGTGTTTTCATACAGAAGAGCAAAAATACCGTTAGAATACAAGGACTTGTTTTTGATTATGGAAGACAGCAAGCAAGCAGAAGAGGTAATATCTTTCTGAGGAGAAACAGTGTGTTGCAGAAGACAGATCAAAGTCTTGACAACAGACCTTCACTCATCTGTAACATGGAGGGTAACTTTCATTTAAAAGTGCAACACACAGGAAACAAAACATAATAGATAGAAACAACATGTACCACAGAGTGCTATTCAATGGGCTGATCAAACCCACCTGGACCCCTGCATAGGTGCTTGGAAGCCAAAACCCACGCAGGCCACAGTTACCTTGCTATTACTACCAGAGCTAGATAGTTAAATGCTACATCAGTTACATCCATGTGAGCTGAAGTCACACCTCTGGCCTGCAGTGTAGACATACCAAGTCTCAAAGCTTGAAATAAAGAGGTAGGTAATTTATTGCATTTAAGATTGATCAAATGCAGTGTGACATAACACATGATGATCAGCGAATTATTAGTGGCTGATAGAGGGCATTCCTCTCAGTGGTTTCAGATATTTATGACAAAGTAGATTAAGGCATAGATATAGTAGAGATATGCCTAGGACCTTGGTTTCTAGGGTCACATACCAGAATTTCTGCTTCTCTTTCTAAAAAACTATACTTAGTCCTCATAGTTTGTGACATAGATGAGGAACTCCACACAGTAGTAGTAGAGAGAACTATCAGCAGAACCCAAGTAGAAGGTGCGTTTAGACCTTGATGCTCCCACTTTCAACTCAGCTTATAAAGGCTGCAAGCCAGAGAAAGGGGTGTCAGTTTAGGTCCTGCAGCTGAGCTAGCAGGAGTTCCCAGGATTGTAGACCAGCACTGGACAGCTCCCAGTGGGAGAAAAACATTTTCCAGTCAGAAACCGCATTTCAGATTAGGGGATGGGCCAAGAAGATCAAACTAGTTAAGATAATAGTGGAACTCTTAGACATAGAAGAAGGTTGCTATAGGGGCCTATTGGGAAGGCAATCTATCTCTAGCTGGAGAAGCACAAGTGGCTTACAGGAAAATAGACACTGGGCCTGAAGGACTGTCTAATGCAAAAGACCAAGGAATGGGGGGGTTAGTTCCAGTTTTAACTAATTACTACAGGAAGACTGTTTCCCTGTTCCAGCCAACTCTAGTGACAGCCCCTCTCACCAAGCTCAGAAAGGTAATGGCCCCCTTAAATGTCCAGTGATCTTCAAGAGTATGAAGAAACTTTCCAGAACAGCAAAGCAGCATTATCCCAGCAACTAGTGGTGATAGCTCTAAACGGATTTCCTTTAGTAGAGACTCAGAGACTTTCCAGTTTCCCCCCTTCCACTGTTCTTTTGGCTTCACAGTTCTGATTGACAATGTGTTTTTCCTTCCTAAACAGCCATCCAACTGTAGTTTAAAATGAGGCATGACTTAAGAAAGACTCTGGATAGTGTAATATTCCTTCTCCTTTCTTACTTTTATGAGCAATTAAATAGGTGACACTAGATATTTAAACTACTATCACTGGCATCTGAGCTAATACACATGTGGGTGCTCGAGGCACAGCTAGAATTTCAGACTTCCCTGGCATCATTTCACATTTGAGATTCTGCACCCACAGGTTGGAGACTGCCTGTTTTAAAATGAAAATTTAAGTTCTGAAGAGCAAGATGGCAGCTTCAAACAACATATTCAACAACAGCCATGGAGTGACCAGGTTCAGTACAGTCTTTATTGGTACAGCACATACGATGAGGGAGTCTAGTTGTTCTGTAAGTGATCTTGCTTAGCACCACTGCCAACATTTTTTCTACTATTTTTCTTCTCTTGGATTAAAGCAATCTGCACATTTTATGTGAATGCCACTGAAAATCATTGAACATTTTACAGAGGCACTTTTTAGAGTAGAATTACAAATAAAATGTATTTCTTTAAAAAGTAATGTTGTAAGCTCTACTAACCAGGAAAAACACTTGCTTGGATAGAAAGAACAATTCAAATCCTGCTGATGTTCTGTAATATAGGGCAATATAGCCTATAAAAGCTGGATACACTGTAAAAGTAGGATATAGGATGGAAGAAGTCACTGGAGACACTGAATCTGGATCCCAGCATTTGTAGGTAACCATTTGTTGATTTCAACTTTATGTACATTGCATTAGAAACCCACCGTAGGATAATTTTTACATCCTACAACTCCCACATCCCATCATGCTTATTTCCTCTGCCAGGCTCAGACTTATCCTCATCTTGGCCATCTTCTTTTTCTTTATTAAAGGAAAAAATCACATAAAACACACCTCAACAAACTTCCTTTGCAAGTTCCCATTCAAATTCTGCTATTCTCTAGCTCCACAGGTTACTTGCCAAGTAGTTCTCTATCTTCAGTCTGCTTTCCTAAATACATATTGTATCAATTTGCATGACATTTCTGGAGCCAATCCATTGTCTCACTGTGGTGGTGAGAAATCCCCACAGGCTTTGGAAATGCTGGGGACAAAAACCCCAGTGTTCCCAAAGGGGAAAGGAGAGTCATTCAAGACCCAGGAATCTCACCTCCCGGACAGACTGGGGCGGAGTGAGAGCCACATAAGCCAGCATTTCACTGGGTCTTCAAGTGGCTGCTTCCTGGACAGGGCGCAGCCAGCTGATTACGGCAGTAGGAGCCACCACCGGAAGCTGGCAGTGAGGAGGACACCAGCTCGGAGGGCGCTGGCCAGACAGAGGCTCTGTGCACTGGCCACAGTGGCTCTGGAAGCACTGCCCCATGGCCAGGGAGCGGGAGCAATGGCTGGCAGCAGGCTGAGGATGAGCAGTTCTCAGTCCCTCAACATTAAAAAAAAATCCAAAGCGGCGTTCCTGTCAGAGAGGATGCCTGGCTCCTGAGGCTCAGACCCCTAAGGTGAGAGATTGAAGCTCCAGGCGTAATCTGCATCTAGACAGTGGCCTGGATTTGTGGTAACACTGGACCCCATACTCAAGGGGTTAATATCTCATCGGGGCAAAGACCTGAGTACCTGAGAAGTTTGCAAGTGGATGGGATGTAGGGGAGGCAGAGCCCCGAGGAACAGCATGGTGCACCCATGAGTACCCTGCCTCTGGGCCAAGAGGGGAAGAAAACACCACTGAACCCCCTCCTTTATATATATCATTAAGTCGTGGCAAAAGAGTTGGGGGGACCCTGACTGTGGGGCAGAGACATACTCACAGCACCTTCTTGGGGCATGACACTCATGTAATTTATGCACAGAGGAAACAAATTATCAATAGGTAAATTCCCATGAAACCACATGGGGAAAAATATTTTGCGCCTCTGCAGTGACCAATTTGCAAATGGCAGTACGTCAGGCAGTTTAATCTTTTTAGTCAGAAATACCAATAGCAACCAGAATACAAACTAATTCTGTATTACTTATGACAAATTCATACTGACAAACTAATTTGATACCAAATTCTACTGTCAAATCATAACTTTCAGTAACACTACCACAAAGATTGTGGTTTAAGATTTTTTCTTCTAAAAGAGCCAAATTTTACTCTTTCTCCATCACAATAACTGAACAACAATGTTGTTCCTTGTACAACAATCATTTGAAAAACAGGGAAATGACTTCATGAAAAATTTCAATTATTTAAAATGTTTCCATTTTGCAGCACAAAAAATTAACACGTTTTCTACGTTTTTTTTTAAATTACTGAGATTTTTTTTAAACAGAAAACCTGGAATTCTGTAATAAAACATGATTTTAATAAAGAAATGGAATTTGATGCAAATGATTTTGATAAAAGTATCAGAAAAAAAGTTTTGTGAAAAATAGAAATTATCAGCAATATTGGCATTTGTTCACAGAATGTTAAATTTCTGGGGGAAAAAATTTCAACCACAAATTTGTTATACACCAAATTCTGATTCATTCCAGTTACAATACATGTTCATAATGTTCCTTATGATTTTAAGAGATGGTGTTCTGAATTTATTTCATACAATGATTTAAAATATTATTATCTGTAATTATAGCAGTGAGTATAGGAGAAGTAATATCAGAATCTTGAATAGCTAAATTATTTTTTAATATCCTGAAGTACGCCTAACCATTTCAAGTTAGACCCATTCTTTGTCCTGAACAGCTAGCTTAGTGCTTGAATACAAGACATAATGTAACAAGCCTTAGCCACAAACTACCTGGTATGAGAGAAGGCATCTCAATACTGTGTAACTCTATGCAGTTAGGCCCTGATCCTACAAATGGTTATGCATTCACTTAACTTTATGATTAAGACTTATCTAAGACTGGTTGTCTGAGCAGTTAAACACAGATGTCAGCATGCAAGAGTGGAAGTCTTAGACCTTAAAGCACTGAAACAAAAGCTTAATATATAGTACATGATTCAGTGCTCTGCTAAATTGAGGACCTACACTCAGGGCTCCTATACATGCGCAGGGAGACTGCTCCAATGTGCAAGTCTGCTGGAGTGTGGTAATTACTGTACTCCAGCAGACTCCAGCACCACATGTATCAGTGTCCCTATGCTGAAAAATGGCAGCAGGGCACTTTAAAGCTTGTTCAACAGGCTTTAGTTCAAAGTGCCTCAATGCCATGTTTTAGCATAGGGACGCTGATACACATGACATTCTGGGCAATTTAATTTGCACAAGTCTTGGAGCTGCACTAATTAAAGTACCCCCCTGCCTCCCTTCTATAAATGCCCTCGGTGTACCTATGCAGCCAAAAATACCAGACATAATGGGGAGTTCATCATAAACTTTGCTTAAGAGTAAAGAGATTAAAAGAAAATATTTTTGTTTGTTTTCATAAAATGTCAGTCCTTTATAAGTTTCCTTTTATCAGTAATACAAGAAGCATGACATTTTTTCCAGACCATTGCAAACCCATCACTAAAGTACCATGGCAAAAAATAAAATATGCCGAAGAAGTCAGCATGACCAGACATAGAGTCTAGTCTCCATGGAGTTCTGTGAGCCCCAAGTCCATTTTTCTCTGGCAGTGACACTGGGACAAGCTTTTATACCAAGGGTGGGCAAAATACAGTGGACTGCCAACTGATTGGATCCAGCCTGTGGGTGGTCGGGTGCCAGCCAGTTGATTGTATTTGGCCCACAGCTGCCCCCACAGTGCTCTGCATGGAGCTGAGCCCCACCTGCAGCAGCCCACACTATGCTCCCACCCACACCCGCCAACATCCTGGCCTTGGCCAAAGTGGCCAGCACACACAGCTTCCTGATGGGGCCACTCCTGGTGTGGCTGGTACCTGCCATGGCTGGCACCCACCAGGGTACTGCTCAGCTCCAACCTGCTCCAGCGGCTCCTCCTCCTCTTCTTACTGCTGCTGCACTGCTCTGTGCAGCAGGTAGTGCACAGATGTGGCAGTGGCCATGGAAATGAATGCCAGGCACCACATGCCCAGCCAGGTTGGGGGAAGCTGCAGCTGGGCACCTCCTGTCCCAGTGCTCAGGGCTCCAGCTCCAGGCTGCTTCCACCCAATCTGCCTGCCTGCCATAATGTACAGCCAGTTCTGTGGGAAGCCCAAGTAATTGCCCAGCCCTGTTTTAGACTAAACTTGCTCCAACCAGTTCAGGAAAAAATTTCCCTGTGAGTTGAATAAGGGTACAATAAATTTCTTCATATGCATTGCGTTACAAGCCAGAATGTTAGGAAGGCTGATGTTATGGTAGGGAACGAATTCTGCCAGTCTTATCCCCAGAGCTATAGCCACCCCTTTCTCCTCTCCACATACGGGCACAGACGGGGACTGGTTCAGCTCCTTGAAGAGAAACTAGAGATTCCCTTATATCTCAAAGACTGTCCAGCTGCAATGTTAGTGCAGCCCCCCATCTCTCTTTCACTGACAGCAGCACAAAGGGAATGGAACAGGAAATGAGGATTGCCCCTGTTTGCTTAAAATGCAGGTCTATGCTAAAAAGTAATCATAAAAGGCATCCTGGTTTCCTCATGTATGCCGGGCTTTATAAACAATTCCAGTTTTGGTTTATACCAAAAAACTCTTTCTAGGTGACAGCTCCACAAATTCAGCTTCATCAGTATACCACCAGCACTACCAAACATCCTGGACATCTTTTGGTTACACCTGTGAAGCCTCACTGGATGCAACAGAACAAATTACGTGGAATGAATAAGACGATGAACATGGAATTCTGCTTTGCCATGCTTATATATGCTCTTTCAAAGTGAAATTGTACTTTAAGAAAATACTATCAACATATAAAAAACTAATGAAAAAAAAAGCACATGGTGTGTCACAATAGACTCCCAATTTTGCATCCTAATAATGGAGCACTGTTCAAACAGTATGCATTTCAATTCAATAAAAATACAGCAGGAAGCTCAGTGAAATTTAAAACAAACAAACAAACAAAATCTTAAGTTAAAGAAAAAAAAAAGATTAAAAAATGGAAAGAACAGTATTGAAATGTGTCCTCTCTGAGATGTTATGGATAGCACTGAGGCACAATATTTAGTATGCTTTGCAAGTTTGTGGCAAGCATCTGATATTCAGTTCAGGCAGTCTACATTCAGAAAATACTATGTAGATAGTGGAATGACCTTTTACAGTGTAAAGGCAATGAATTCAAAGCCTGTTTTCTGCAGCTGGTGTTGCTTACCACAGAGGACAAAATAGATAGGAATAGTTTGGATACACTGTGATTGTCTCTGCATTTGCATAGTGCTCTCTTTTCAAATGAGATCTGGGTTCTACTTGTGATGTTTTGTAATTAGTTACTATCCTTTTCCCAATGTGTAGTTTTGAACAAACATAATAGAATGGGGCTGAAATAGGATGGTGTGCATAGAATGATAGGAGTCTATCAGTCCTGAGATGCCTCCCAGCTGTCTGTGTATGAGTGTGTAAGGGAGACACAGATCAAACCTCCCCCTCCCTTACCCACAACAATGAAGTCACAGTTGCACAAGCTTCAGCTTGGGTTGTACGAGTACTTATTCAGACACCTGGCCCACATCAAAGCCCTTGTTTCCACAGCTTTACAACCACTGGTACCCAGGATAGCAAAATCAAAGCAAGTGTGCCAACAAGTACTACAGTCACACCTGACTGCTGTGTAGATCTAAGACTGGGGAGAGAAACAGGAATGGGAGAAGGTAAGGAAGGATAGAACTGCACCCATACAATCATGCAATGGGTTGGGTGAACATCTGGGAAAATCTTTATCAGTTAATTTAATTAGCTCAGATCTTGTATAGAACTAATTTCATTTGGGATCTAGCCTCACCAAAAACTGAACCCTGATGTCAGGGGGTGACAGTCTACACAATTTATTGCACCTTCTATCCCCTAGATATACCCTGTTTTAAGTGCAAGAGGATGAGATAAATTTTTCCATGTTAAAAACCACATACAGGAATTATTTCACAAAGGCGAGATCAGCACAGCAAATTTAATGACTTAATATTGTACAATATAAAATCATTCCAGTTGAATAACTTTTAATTTATTATAATACATACATGCCAATTATGCCTGATTTATTAAGAGAAGTTCAGCAATACTAAGTCCCTGTGTTTGAGTGGTTGCCATGGCATCAAGCTTTTACAAGGACATCTTAAGGATCATTAAAGTGTCAAGGTGATAAGTCTGACACTCAGTGGATTTAATGATGGATGATAATAATGTTACCTCTTCACATCATAAAACACCTAGGATTCAAGTTAGATGACATAAATTTTATATACTTTTTTTAGATGTTATAAAAAAGGAGGCCTGCTGAATCTGATGCAACTGAAGCCAATATTATTGAAACTACATTCTTCTCTCTTGCATGAACTTCTAGTTATAAGATTTCCTAATGATTTTAAAATCCAGCTCACACTGCCCTTTGATTTTATTAGAACTTGTAAGCTAACACACTATTGAAGTCTCCTATGTGGTGGTTTAAAGGTACCCTTCCCTCCCTGAGAGAACCAAGTCAACGTGTCACAACGTTGTTACCAAGCACTGTAATGCCGTGAATGCTAAAGAGGAAATAGAAAAACAAGCTCCTGATGCACGCGAAAGAAGAGCGACTGTGACACTTTTCTTTAAAGAGGTGCTCCCTTCAGCATTCACCTACCACCTACGAGAGAAGAATATATCCATTATTTATTTATTTATTTATTCACACTTCAATAACACAACTGTAGGCAGCCATCTAGCGCTTTTGGTGCCCATTGTATAAATTATACATCACAACATGAAAAGAAAGACATGGCCACAAATGTAGACATGTCCACTTAAGTCCATACTCTTCTCAAGAGCCTAAACAAAGAGGAGAAAAAAGAAGGGCTTGTAGTATGCTGGGCTCTGGTAGCTAAAGACTGGGGCAAATTACAAAATTAAAATCCCTTAAAATAACATCCCGTCAGCAGCTCCCTCTCAGTTATAGTGGGAGTGCCTGAGTTTGAGTGCCTCTGCTCACCTCAGCAGTGGCAATGTGTCATGCAAGCAGACAGACTCTTAGATAAACATTAACCAAATCATTTTGAGTTCCATAGTTTAAACTCCAAATCTTGGATTTTATCCAGAGGCACACTGAAAGCTGGGGGAAAATGTGCAGTGCCTCTCTAATGTTTTCCCAACATGCATTTTGCACAAATTTCACCTTCCAAGTGACCTCAGAAATCTAGTCCTAGGCTAAGCACATTACATCAATATGATTTTGAAATGACAGTGGCCTACACATTAATGGCAGATCCCCAGAGAGGAGACAGTAGCATTTAGCTTGCCAGACAGTTGGGAAAAAAAGAAGTTTTAGAAGTAGTCACTCCATGGGCATCCAGAAGCAGACTAGGATCTCCTGCCTGACACTTGACAAATGAAGCTGCACATCCTCTATGAGGGGTGCCAATATTTCTTTTCCAGCTGCTTCTTCCAGCACTCCCTAATCCTTATGGCCTCAAGGTGTTGTGATCAGTGACTTTTCTCTTTGGAGTTCCCAACAGTGTTTCTAGTAACACGTTGGTTGTGAAGCAGTGTCCAACTTAAAAAGCTGACAACTGCTCCTATTAGGAGTTTATCTGAGCTGGCAGTGCTGTTGTCATCTTGTCTATCCATGATGTGCTGACTCTGGTTGTACTTCCCCATTCTTGAAAAAGCATGTAATCCATTGCATTTCTTGGGTTTCTTTTCTCTCTACCTTCCTCCCCCATTCCAATAACGTTCTTGGCTTCGGTTAGCTGTCATGGCACATAAATCTCATTGTGTTGTTTCACTTGACTGTACTATGAGTTACAAATGTTGTTATGCCTCTGATCGTGTGCAGACTCTCTCTCTTTTTTAACAGAATTTTGTATTCTAACGCAATAGACCCCTCCACCCTCCACCCTCCAGAAGTTTTGTTCTGCCGTAGACAATCTCCATTGCTTGGCAAATTCTAACTAATTCTGAAGTTTTTATTAGTCTTCCCTGACAGTTTTGACCAAAATCACAATCATAACCCTGTGTTTTTTCAGACACTCAAACTTCAGTACCCCCAAAATTTTCAAGATTATCTCTGTAGCCTTAAATCAGTCACAAATCTTCCAGAGTTTCACCCTAATTCTGAACCACTGACTAAAAACATATTTTTCATAAACTCCATTTTTCCTAGAGTGCAGTTCAAATTGCTATATTAGAGTTTCATAGTTGGCCTCCTTTGCCTGAGTAAACTGCAGAGTGCTAAACATACCACATGCTTCTGAATGAACCAGCATGAAAAAATAACGCTAACTTCTGAATGGCATCTTTTTTTTTTTTTTTTACTGGTACCAATTGCTTGAAGAGATTTTAATTTTGGCACAGTTTTTAACGGCTCTGTTATAATCAGGGTATTTTGCTGTCTGAGGCTTTTTCCTCTTATCCCAAAGTAGTGTTCAGGAATCACTGAGACAAGGTGTTTTGCAGATGTCTGCTTAAATATATATTTGAATTTCAACAGCTTCTCAATTAAAATAATAATGAGCCTCTGAAAAATACAGTTTTCCACAAAGTACCAAGACCCAGAGTATGTTATACTATATTACAAAAATGTTGCCATACATTACAATCAGGCATGCTTGGCAAACACCAAAGGCTTTAACTTTAATTTTAACATGCATCACCCTTTCAGCCCAACTTGGATGCTTATTTAGTAGCAATTCAAGTCATATTCCTTGAAAAAAATATATCGTAATCTAAACTTTTTCTCTGACTATTAAGTTTATATAAAGGCTACTGACACCCAAACCCGTTGTTGGGGTTCAGTGGTAAGATCTTCATCTGCCATGAAAGGAGACACATAATCCTGGACGTGCATGTAACTATGGCCAAACATTTGGACTCAGTCTGGCCTTTGTATTCTGTCCTAATGGTCTAAACAGGAGAAGCTTGGTCTTGGGCAGCCTCCAGTCCTCCATGCTCCTGCCCAACTGTATGTGTCAAAGGTCCTGGTGACCTCTCATGCATACACCATGATCCAGAATTAACAGTTATTTCCTACCACCAGGCAGATGCTTTGCCTTAACTTGTGTAGAGCCTCTGTTCATGGGACTTACGAGGCAGCGGATAAGATGCATGCAAGTGGAGATAGGCAATTAAACAAAAAAAAATCACTGGAACTTTAAATAAATTAATTTACATATTATTTATATCTTTTCTGTTTTCCATTGCCATCTGTAGATAAAGGAAAGACTTTATTGGCCCAAATATTCTCCTAAGGAGAAATTCAAGCTGAAGAACAATTGTACCAAAATACTTACTTAGCGGATAAGGGAACAGAAGTAATATCATGGAATTTATATGATTTTATATTCATCATAACTCAAAATATAAATACTCACAAGCAAGCCATAGCATCAAAACACTTGAGAAAAGACATTTGTCCAATAAATATGGATAGCAGATAAGCCAGAGGAAAGTGCAGTTACCTCACTGACAATCACCAAACAAAGAAATTTGTTGAATATAGTATTTGTTAAGAATTATTCACTCACCCCTACTTATTGCCATATTTACCAAAAGCCTCCAAGGCTCTCAGAGCTGTTAGATCAGCACTAAATGCATGTTTCATAGTGTAATGACTGAAGCAGGAGTAATAAAAATGTACTTATTGCTGTCAAAACTAATCTGTTAATAGGAAAGTTTGTACCTAGCATTCTGTAGCTCATATCTGTGAAGAAACAGGTTCCCCATTTAGAGAAAATAGAGCTGTTTTTTCTTAAGCAGCGAGCTGCCTATTGTGTAGGTAATTACAAGGCCTATGTTGACCTGGCAATGAGGTAGTGTATCTAAATACCTGAAGTGAAGGAGAAAAACAGAAATGAAAGCAGAGACCCCATCTGTTAGGCTGTAATGATTGTGCTATTTGAAGGCAGAAAGGTTTGTCTGAAGCAGCTGGTTTCTCTCCAAGTGACCTTTTAGCATTTCTGCTTTTGCCGTCTGACAGATGTGTCAACTCAATAATTTCAAAAGCCCCTGAGTAAATAACCAATTGTGAGCAAGGATGACCCAAAGCGATGACAAAATGGGTGCACACAGCACATTATAGAACATAATACCTACTGAAAGAACTGGGAACATTATCGAAGGGCGAAAACATTTTACTCTTTATTTTTGAGTAAATGGTTTTCCTGCCCACAGATCAGTTGTTTTCGAGGGGAAAAAGGGATTGTGAAGTGAATGGAAGGGTATTGTGATGTGCTTGCCCTTGGAACACTTCTATAAGCTGGTTGCAGGACTCAGGTGGTGCCTCAGAGCTCAAAATGGACTCCTGCTCCCTCACTCAGCTCACAGCTGGAAAGAAAGACTGAAGGCCAAAGCTAATTGGCTTTGTGAATGTTTGGAGAACTGCAGAGAGGTGATTGCAATCAGACTAGGGCTGAGAGTTTAAGTCTTCTAAAGAGTTTTCAAAAGTAATGCAGATGCTGCTTTTAACTTCAACTTGAAGTCTGGCTGAAGTGAACGCCAAAGCAATAATGTCTCCTGAGTGTGCTTTGGCTGGATAATGCAGCAGAGATTTTTACCTTGGATTCACACCATTATAAACTGTTTCTTCCACAGTGTTACAGAGAGCTCTCCAATAAGAATCAAACCCACTGAATTTAGTACAGCTGCCTTTAAAACTGTAGACTGCATGGAATAGGGGATCACAGCACAGCCATTATTGACAGAGTACAGAGTTACAGGGAAAGGATTACAATAATATCAATTAATGCTGGAAATGTGGGCTATCCTTCTGCTCAGCCTTTATGATCAAAAGTTTTAAACAAATGCTCCCTCGGTACCTGCATGAACAGGTGGGTGGATTTAAAACCCCTTTCAGGGCAAAAAAAATAGATGGCCTTGTAGCAAAAGCCCAGCACTAGAGTCAAGACATCAGTTGCTTTCAGGTTCTGTAAGGTCTCCTCTTTGCACATCTGTTTCTTCAGATGTAATATTTCCACTTCACAATGCTGCTATGAAGCTTAACTCATTAACATGTAATATAGACTTTCACTCAGGATCTTGGAGTTTATCAGAAAAATGAGAATTATTACTTATTTTAAAATATTGTATACGATCTAAAGAGCTACCTTTCCATATGAATTTCAATCTCAAATATGTGAAAGTGTTACTAGTGAAAAATCTGCAGTACAGATAATGCAGAGCTGCTAAAAGCAAATGCCAATCTAAGTACATGTGTATCACAAGTGCAGTTACAAAGTCAAAATCTCACTTCAGTGTCCACAAAAACTTACACAGGTAGGGTCCAATTCTCAGGTAAAGTATATTTGGCATTTAATTTGTTTAAACAGAGGTTTGGGAATATTTAAAGATCAATGTTAAGTTCGCTCTCAGAAACTGGAGGATTTGTATTAGTGTGTAACATTACAAATAATAGTAAGTCCTGAAAGGAACCTGACAGATAAAAAATCTGTGTATCTATGTTTTTATAGCATGATCATCACTAGGCTGTTCTAATTTGGTAGTATTTTAAATTCGTTTTGCACAATACCAGGTGCAGGCAGTGGAGAACTGGAACTTCAAACAAATGAATGAAGGGCAGAGTATAAGTTAACAAGACCTTTTCAACCTCACAGAAGTAACTGAGAAACACCCTAACTAGGTGTGCAGCAGCTTACATACTTCCAGCAATAGCCTACAGGTAGATTTGGGAAAAAGAGCCTAGCTTCTTTAATATAAGTATACTTTGTAGATTTTAAGGCAATAGATCCTATGAAAGATGAGTAATTGAAACCTCTAGAGATCGAAGGTCTACCTGCAGAAGAACATTAAAGAGTGACATTGCAAATTCCTCAGCCCTACCTTGGTGAAAATGAGAGAGAATTCAGATTCCATGATTATGAATCTGTCAGCATTATGGTGGTGGTTTAGTGAAGGATCAAGTTTGATGTAAGACTGACTGGATTTAGGTTCAAGATTGAGGTCCCACTTTTGTGCCATCTTGCAATCTGTTTTTAGGCCATTCCTAACAAAAAGAAATCTTGTAGCAACTGTCTCTTGTGAGAGATTTCTACCCTCTATGAACTAAATCCTCACAGAATAACTCTTCTAATAAAATGTTGGTAATGTACAAACCGAACTACCCAACTGTAAAAATGTATATTTCAGGGGGAACCAGAACTGTATGCATGGGCTTGAAATCTGTGAATCATCTGCCACATCAGATACAAAAATGGTCAGATAGAAGGTTTAGATGTGAAAGGTATTCTCTGATTTTAATAAAGAGATTTCAATAAAATGTACCGAGTGTTGACGCTACTGATTCTCAACCAGGATGCTGTAGTGCCCTGTAGTACCTTGACATGCTTTCACAAGTACCGTGGAGTGACACATAATGTTAACACTGTTAGGTATGCAAAAAATTTCTCAAAATAAGCCCAAAAATTTCAAATAGAAATCCATACTCTTAAAAAATTGTGTCTTGTTATGGGCTTTCTGAGTTCTTTGCAACAGAAAAACTGCTCTATTATTTTTCCCTAGTCAAAAAAGTGAATGAAAACTAAGAGCTAGCCTTCAGTCTAAAACGGGTAAAAACCACTGGTTTAGGGATTGTCACTAGTGAGGTTGCAAAATATTAGAAAGGAAATAGGTTTGGAATAGGTCTTTCTTTTTTCGGTTACTTAAATAGCTATTCTCAGTAAATTGTAGGGCTAAATACTGAAAATGGTTTGGGTTTTTTGTTGCATAAGATAGTTATGCTACACCAGCCTTCATAGGAGCAGAACTAAATTACCCTGCTTCTCTCTGATCTAGATGGAATAGTCTCTCAGCAGGAACCAAAAAAATGATTCATTATTGCAGCCCAGACTGGTGACAGTCCAGGGCCTTTCTAGAACTGGAAGTTAGTTATAATCAGCTAACTACTTACACTATGTGATGTGAACTCCTGTAGGCCAGAGACTGTAAGACTATTCAGAATCCTCATCCTTGAAGCTGTGATTATACATCTTTCTCCACCTCACCATGCTTTTCTATTAACTCAGTCCGATCCCACTGTTATTGTTGTTATCTTCATCCCCCGGTCAGTTTAGTCCAATTTATTTTGAAATACTGGAAGGGGAGGGACTGATACTTTATTTAACTTTAAAGTACCATATTGTGCCCAAAAAAATAACAATAATCACAACAACAAGTAATTGTTTTGTCTGGCACAATCTAGTCAACGAGCAACTCTATGCAACTTTTTTTTAATTTGGTTTCTTGTGTTGTTGCTATATTTAGAAAAACAGTATGTCTGTCTCCATGAGGGATGTCACAGGTTTTATAAAATCACATTATACAATGTGGGTCAGTAACAATTGTGTCATGTAATTTATCAAGACAATACCCAGATGCAATGCTTGACATTAGTTGTGTTGTTATGCAACCTGCTGTTATAACCAACAGTGCGACTCCTTCCATTCTTGAGAAACAAAATGTGTTTAACACAATAAAGTGTTCATTTACAAAAGATGCTGACGGTGATGTTAAATGTGAAGAGGTGATAGAATAACAATTTTTAAAGATCCTGTCTCAGAGAAAAGGCATTATTTTGAGAATAAGATTTGTCCCCCCATTTTTACTTTAATTACTTCCTTCAGAGCCCCGTCCCACTCCACACCACTGTTTGCAATGCCCTCTCGCAGTATCTAGAAAACATTTATTCTCTTTTTTTTTCCTTTTCCATTTGGCAAACATTGTTTTTTTTCCCCTCACGTCTACCATGGTGGTGAAATGAACATGTTTGTTTTCACTGACTCGCTTCAATTAACATAGGGCCTTGTCAAAGCAAAATTATTTTGTTCGTTCAGCAGTGTGCAACCCTGGGGCTGCAGTAACTCGAGAGAACAGGTCTAGTGTATGTACAATAAAAAATACATAACATATTACAAGAGAGTTTCTCAGCAGACATTCAGCTCAGTTACAAAGTTTGGCACAGATCTTACTATAGGACTCCCATTCCCTTTGTATGGAAATGGAAGGCTTTCCTTATCTTGCAGGATGAGGCCCTTAACAATCAACAGCAGCACATGGGTCATCTTATTATGATGTAAGTATTAAACAAATTTTTTTGTGGATGATGGCTGAAATTCCTTAAACAAGGGTAGGCTTAGCATGAGTAGAATTGGCCTGTAAGTGATCACAGCAGCTCTCTGTCTCAAGGAATATTTCCACAACCAAAATAAATCCACTTCCAACAACAGTTCATTCTTTGACAACATAGAAGAAAAGATTAACCCCCCCCCCCAAAAAAAAAAACCCAAAAAAAATCAGTTTGGACACCTCACAGTGGACAAAATTCAAACCTTGACTGCATCAGGGAAAGAATGAACAATTAAATAATCAACCAGAAATATCACAACAACCTCTCCCTCTCAGACAGAAGGGCCATAGAATCTCTAAGATCCAACTACCAAATAGTAATATAACCGGCAGATAAAAGAGGAGCTACAGTTATACTTAACTGTGAAGACTACATAAAAGAAGCCAACAGATAACTCCCTGACAAACTCCACAGCAACTGAGACACTCTGGATCTCTAAGATCCATTTATATATCACCAGCAATGCTTTGTCTTAAAGGGAAATTTCAGTTCAGTTCAATGCAATGCCTTGAAATAGTACAAGAACTTCTTTAATCATTGATATGATTAAAAGTCATGGTGAGAAGGCCCCCTGCCACAGACAGCCTATCTTTTTCTTAAGGGTTAGTATAGCATGTAGCACAGTGGAGCTAAAGTCTCTAGGAACTGTTACAATGCATGTAAGATCTCTGGAATTCATCCATAAAAAAACAGTGTTTCAACAGGCAGACAAGGTTCTTTGAGTAAATGTGATATCTTTTATTAGACCAACTAAATAGTTGGCAAAGTTGTTCTTTCCAAGCTTTTGGGCACAAACACCCTCCTTTAGGCATAGGGAGAGTCTGCTGTTGTTTTGTGTTTTCCTGGATAGATAGAAGCCAATATGCAAAATACAGGTCTGTGAAAATGCAAATGCATAGCAGTGAGGGTCAGAGGCCATGGGAGACAACAGGTGTAAGACAGATATGTGAGGAGTGGGGAAGTTGGGGGGAATGTTGATCTGATGATAGAATGTAGCTGGCAAAATGTAGAGCGGTTACCTGGGGTTATCAGATGGCAAGCAGGTTATAATGTGCCGTAAATCCAATGTCTATATTTCATAGAATCAATGAGTCAGAAGGGACCTAGACAGATCATCTAGTCCGACCCCCCGCCATGGGCAGGAAGGAGCACTGGGGGTAGCAGGGGTTATAAGACCCCAGCCAGGTGCCTGTCCAGTCTCCTCTTGAAGATCTCCAGGGAAGGTGAGAGCACCACCTCTCTGGGAAGCCTGTTCCAGGCTCTGACCACCCTTACAGTGAAGTAGTTCTTCCTAATATCTAACCTAAAGCTATCCTCCCTCAGCTTGTGGCCACTGTTCCTTGTGACTCCAAGGGGGGCACTGGTGAACAGACTTTCCCTGAGTCCCTGCTGGTGGCCCCTGGTAAAGTTGTAGGCAGCCACAAGATCCCCCCTCAGTCTCTTCTTGCAGAGACTGAAGCGATTCAGGTCCCTCAGCCTCTCCTCATGGGGCTGGCCACAGAGGTCCTCAACCATACAAGTGGCCTCCTCCGGACCCTCTCCAGGTTCTCCACGTCCTTGAAGTGCGGCACCCAGAACTGGACACCATACTCCAGCTGCGGCCTGACCAGCGCCTCATAGAGGGGGAGCAAGACCTCTCTGGACCTGTTAGTGATGCCCCTGTTGATGCAGGACAGGGTGCGGTTGGCTCTGCCTATTGCTTCGTTGCATTGGTGACTCATATCCATCCTGGAGTCAGGATTGACTCCAAGATCCCTCTCCGCCTCTGTGCTGCTGAGAGGGTCAGCCCCTAACCTATAACCATAATGCTGGTTCCCGCTCCCCAGGTGCAGCAGCCTGCACTTGTCCTTGTTGAACCGCATCCTGTTCAGATCTGCTCACTTCTCTAACCTATCCAGGTCTGCCTGGATGCGGTCCCTGCCTGCCGGTGTATTCACTTTACCCCCCAGCTTGGTGTCTTCACTTTACCCCCCAGCTTGGTGTCATCAGTGAACTTGAACAGGGTGCTCTCCACACCCTCGTCCAGGTTGCTAATGAAGATGTTGAACAGCATCAGCTCAAGGATTGAGCCATGGGGGACTCCACTGCCCACACCCTCCCAGGTCGACATCAACCCATCCACCACCCCCATCTGGGTGCGCCCCTGGAGCCAGTTTGCCACCCATGTGACCGTGCATTCATCAATGCCACAGTCCCTCAGCTTGCCCACCAGAATTGGGTGGGACACTGTGTCGAAGGCCTTCTGGAAGTCCAAGAAGATGACATCGACTTCCTCCTTCCCATCTAAGCTCTTTGTTACCTGGTCATAGAAAGAGACCAGGTTAGCCAGGCAGTATCGGCCTGGAACAAACCCACGTTGATTACCCCTTAACATCACTTCCCCTGCAGGGCTCTCACAAATGTGACCCTTGATAATTTTTCAAAGACCTTCCCCAGGATAGAAGTGAGGCTGGCCGGCCTGTAGTTGCCAGGCTCTTCCTTCCTCCCCTTCTTGAAAATAGGGACCACATTGGCCCTTTTCCAGTCCTCAGGGACTTGGGCGAGCACCAGGAGTCCTCAAACAGCTGTGCCAATGGCTCTGCAATGACACCAGCCAATTCCCTCAGCACCCGCAGATGAAGGTCATCCGGGCCTGCTAACTTGGACACATGTAAGCCCTCCAGGTAATCCTTAACTGGGTCTGAACTAACAGTCAGGGGCTTCACATCCTTCCCGGGCATCTCTACGCTATCACCCGAGAGCACCCCATTGTCAGCAGACAGGAACACGGAGGCAAAGAACTTGTTGAAGAGTTCTGCCTTCTCTCGCACGTCCGCCACCAACTGCCCTGCCCTGCCCTGCCCTGCCCTGCCCCATAGGGGTCCAGTGTTACCCCGAGACTTCCTCTTGCTACCTATATACTTGAAGAAGGACTTTTTGTCATCCTTAAGCTAATCTAAGCTCCAGTGCCGCTTTAGCCTTACTCACCAAATCCCTACAAGCTCGGGGCAGGAAGGTGTACTCCTCCTTTGTCCCTGCCTCCTGCTTCCACCACCAGTATGCTTTTTTTTTGCCCTCAGGCCAGCCTTGATATCCACGCTCAGCCATGAAGGTTTCTTGGACCCTTTTCCCGCTTTCCTGCACAGAGGAATTGCATCCTGCTGTACCCCAAGGATAGCCTCCTTAAGGAAGGACCACCTTTCCTGGACCCCCATACTAACTACCCCCTGGGCTCCAAGTGCCTCCCTGACTACTGCCCTGAGCACTTCGAAGTTGGCTTTCCTAAAGTCAAGCATTTGCACTGTGCTAGTTACCCTCCCCACCTTTCTCTGAATAGCAAACTGGATCATTTCATGATCACTGTCCCCTAGCTTCCCTTGTACTAACACCTCCCCCACCAGGTTGTCCCCAGAGGCTAACACCAGATCCAGTATGGCATTTTCCCTAGTGGGGATGAGTACCTCCTGCATGAGGTGTAGGTCCTGTACGCACATCAGGAACCTTCGTGAGTGGCTAGACCTGGCCGACTGCTCCTCCCAGTTGATGTCAGGGTAATTCATATCCCCCATAACCACAACACCCTTTGCATGCACGGCTTCCCCCAGCTGCCTGGAGAATTCCAGATCCAGCTCTTCCTCCTGATGTGGTGGCCTGTAGTAAACCCCTACCATCAGACCCCTCTCCCCCCACCCTCCTTGGAGCTTGACCCACAGGGTCTCAGTTCAGCCTTCCTCTGGTCTCATTTGGAAAGTAGAACTGGTATACTGTTCCCTAACATAGAGCGCAACCCCCCCACACACCTTTTTTCCCTTTCCTATCTCTTCTAAACAACCTATAGCCCTCTATGTCTACTGCCCAGTCAAAAGTTTCATCCCACCATGTCTCCACTAGGCCAACCAGGTTGATTTCACTACTTGCAAGCAGAGCAAGCTCCTCCTGCTTGTTCCCCATGCTTCTAGCATTAGTGAAGAGACACCTAAATCCCCCTGTGGGAGCCCTGGGCACCCCCCTTCCTGAGAGACAACTGGTCCCTTGTTATATACCTGAATGGATCTGTGATTTTTTTTTTTTTAGTCTGTGATTTTTTTGTATCCAGTAGACTTATGAAGTGAAGTTCACAGGCTTGTCTACAAAAGGTGTTTTGTAACTTCCCTTTGAGGATTAGAACTGAGAGATTGGAGAGAGAGTGGTTGTCTTGTGAGAAGTGCGCACCCACAGGTAATTAGGTATTCTTGCCTTTGTTAAATTTTCAGTGTGCATTCATTCTGGCAGGCAGTTGTTTCGTTTCCCCTACATATTTTCCATCAGGGCATTTAGTGCACTGGATGAGATATATAACATTTCTGGAGGTGTAGGTGTAAGATCCAGGTGTTGGTTCTGTTGTGAGGTGTAGTTATTGTGGGAATGGTGGCGATATGTTGGCAGATTTTACAGTTCTTGTCCCGGCATGGTCTGGATCCATTCAGTGTGCTTTGGGCCATAGGAATTTTGCTTCTATTGACAAGATAGGCCAGGTTTGGTGCTTGTTTAATTGATAGAATGGGTGGGTCTGGGAAGATCTCTTTAAGAATTGGGTCTTCTTCTAGTATGGGTTGCAACTGTGTGAGGATTTTTTGGATAGGTTCCAGGGAAGCATGGCACGTCATAACTAATGGTGTGTGTTTTGTGGGGATTTTCTTTTGTACGGCAGTAATTCTTCATGTGGTATCCAGGTGACTCTTTCAAAAGTGCAATCTCTCTCTCTAAAGGAGTGTCCTACTTGAGCAAAAGCCCTTTTGAAATTGGCAAGGTGACAATCATGGGTGTTCTCCTCAGTGTAAATTTGGTAGTATTGGAGGGCTTAGCTGTATATTACAGCTTCCTTGATGTGTTTAGAGTGATTGCTGGTTCTGTGTAGATATGTATGTTGGTCCATGGGTTTCTTGTATATGGTGATTTGTATTTTACCATTCTGGATATTGATCTTAGTGTCTAAAAAGGAAATATTGGTGCTAGAGTATTTGTGATTATTGAAATTGTGATGGAAATCAGTCAGAAATTTCAGGTTTTCAGTCCAAATGATGAAGATGTCATGTATATATCTTAGGTATAGCATGAGTTTGATGGTGCAGTTTTTAAGGAATTCTTCTTCCAGGTGGCCCATAAAAAGGTTGGCATGTTGTGGGGCCATTTTACAACAGGTACTTCAATGTCAAAGGAAGCCAGTTTGCTGATAAAGCACTCATTTTTGTTTATAAGGTTCTTTGGGTAACTGTGATATCTTTTATTAGAGACCAACTAAAGAGTTGGAAAAAATGTTCTTTACAAGCTTTTGGGCACAAGCACCCTTCTACAGGCTTAGGGAGAGTTGTCACTGGTGTTTG
The DNA here is from genome assembly GCF_052110815.1 of Crocodylus siamensis. Taxonomy (NCBI): domain Eukaryota; kingdom Metazoa; phylum Chordata; order Crocodylia; family Crocodylidae; genus Crocodylus; species Crocodylus siamensis. The sequence goes on from NC_143397.1 coordinate 217,134,342, forward strand.
CGTACTATCCTGGGTAGAATAGAAGTTTAAGCCAATATACAAAATGCAGATCTGTAAAAATGCAAATGCATGGCAGGGAAGATCAGAGGGGATAGGAGTTAATAGGTGCAAAACACATAGGTGGGGAGAGCCAGGGGGTGGGAGGGATGGCAGGGAGAGGGGAATGTTGACCTGGTGATAGAATGCAGCTGGTAAAATGTAGAGAGGTTGCCTGGGTTATCGGGTGGCAGGCAGGCTATAATGTACCATAAATCCAATGTCTACATTTAGTCCATGATTTTTTGTATCCACTAGATTTATGAAATAAAGTTTGTATTTTTGTTTAATAATATAAGTATTGTCAAAGTCCACTCCTGAGATTATAAACCATAGTTGCTATTTTTTTAAACTTTAAAATCTAATCCACAGTTAGCCCCAAACAAAATACCTATGACTGAGGTCTCTCAAATTGGAGGGGGGTTTTCCTCATGTCCTGCCACTACAATCAGTAGATTTCCAGTATAGGTACTAAATAATATGTCCTTGTCTGTCATCTTGGCAAAGTCCCCAGTGCATGGTTTCTCGGGAGCCAGCAGACCAACAGATGTTCCACAGTTTGTTTTGCTGTCTAATTTCACTTATGCATGCTGTCTCTTATCTGCTGACACTTCTTCAAAGGTAATTTAAAACATCTCCAGGCCAACCAATGCTTTTCCATACCTACATGGAGGCATTAGCAATGTTGTGTGCATTAAGTGTGTCAAGTTACATGTGCCACATTCCAGTCATAGAGTCATTGGTGATTTTTTTTACGAGGTTCTATTGTGGTAGGGAGCCTTTTCACAATTATCAAGAAGCTAATGTCAGAACTGTGGCCAGATAATAGGTGCCTGGTGTCTTCAGTCTGTTGTGATCATTCCCATTTTCTTTGCAACTTTTCTTCTTTTATTCAGCGGGGTGATTCTAGCAAGCACATACAGGATGATCACATGCGTTGGTTTTAGGTATCCTATAATGCAACAGCAGCTGTCATTCAGCACTGAGGCCAGCTTTTTCACCCGAGTCAAACTTCCCACACTGGACATGCACATTTGGCCACCAAAATACTAAGTGCAAGTGCAATGGCTCTTCAAATTGCCAGATTAGCTCCCCAATTGGAGTTTGTAAGCTTCCCAAGTATGTTACTCTGGATATTATTGTCATCTTTTGTCTTTCCAGGATGCACCTAGAGGGTAGAGACAGGCATAACACACAAAATGATTTAAGTGATCAGAAACTGGTTTAAACCTGTAACAGAAAAGACATTCGGTGCACATAAACCAGATTCAAAATAGCTGAAACTGGTGTCAGATAAACCTGGTTGAATACAGTATCAGACTTAACTGATTAAGCACAAACCAGTTTATGCAATGTCTGTCCCAGACCCCTTCCTGGTTTAAGTTAAACCAGTCCCCCAGCATCCTGGCGTGCTCTTTGGACTGGGCTCTCTGCTCTAGCCCACCATAGCTGGTCCCGCCCCTCTGCTCCCCAGCTGGAGTAGGGAGAAACAGGGATACACTGGCCATGCCCCCCCGCACAGCTTTCCTGCAGGCAAGGGCATTCTCTAGCACCCACTAGCTCCTGGCCTAAGCAACTGCAGGCATGTGCCTGCATTTCCTCAGTCCAGAGAGAAATCGGTTCAACCTAAGCAGATTAAGCTAACCTGCAAAGATTCAGTCTCTGGCTGTTTGAATGTCTGCCTGTAGCCTCAGAGTATATCATCTGGCATAATTCCGAAGTAGACTAGAGTCCAACAGCAGGCAAGTGGTCCATCATTCTGGACAATGCTAAGTCTGTTGACTTCACTAGCCCAGAGATAGAAGAGTCTCACTTGTATTTTAGCTGGGTTCAAACATAATCAATCCTTAATGTAAGAGACTTAAATCCAGATGGCATTTATGTTACAGTAATTTCACTCTGGACAAAATCTTAGGCAGCAGGACATAGGTCAATGGCAATAATAAAACTCTGTGTGCCTGAATGAATTGGTAAATCATTTGTGTAGCTCAGGGGTTGGCAGCCTTTTGCCAGCATGTGCCAGAGTTTGTGAGCAGCTACAGGCTGAGGGTGAAAAGATGGCATTGCCTTATTGCTTGTGAAATTTTTCAGTGGCCAGATTCTTCCAAGATATTCATAGATGGTTGTTATTAATTCCTCTGTGTATCTATTATTAATCCTTTTCTTATGCTAAAAGTACAATACTTAGCAGCTGAAGTCAGCACCCAATTTGACAAAGGTCTTGTGGCACCGAAGAGCCTTTCAACATTTGCTGATACAATTGTCAATGCCAGCCCTAATGAGGGTTCTTTTGAGTGACACTGCTGACTGCATCAGCTTTCAAGTATAATCAGTGAATGACATTGATGACTGCATTGATTTGTAGTCATAGACATATTCTTTGATGGTAATGATAGGTGTTGAGCAGGATTTGCGGTTTGAAAATCTGACAAGGGTTGTAATATGGATGCTCTGGCTAATTGGGGTTGGAGATTTAAAATCTGAACCTTGTCAGCACTGGAGGGCAGAGTGTATGCTGCCACCCTGCACTCTGGACAGCTTTGGAAGGCAACCTCACATCACTCCTGAGGTAGGCTTGGGTGTTAAAGTGTTTCTTTTCCTATGTGCGCTGTGTTTCTTACTTCTTTTCAGTAATGACAGCAGAGACAACCGAAGAATAAATCAAAATAAATCTAGTTATATAACACTGAAGTATTTCATGCTGGAAAGAGGAAAGAACCTTCAGACCTGGCAGGATGTCACACGGCAACAGAGTTTTATTTCCTAGGGCATAGGCCAACAAAGTATATAAGACTTTAGCATGCTCTGCTAAAACAGTAGAGTCACAGGTAGACATACTATAAATTTTGGCACTTTGTGGCTTGCAGAAAGATTCCTTCCACTTTCATCACTTTGTATTTCCTCAACTCACAATTCATTCAGGATTTTCACTAAAGACAAGACTTGCACTCACAAATTGCAGATAACAGCCGACCGTAGAAAGCAGTGAATGAAATTATAGCTCAACCATAGATGATTGAAGACCTTGACTGATGTACTGTACTTTATAAAATCTGGCACACAGACCCTAAAATAATCTCTATTACAAATTCCCAGGACTTGATTCTAGGGTGGAAATGCTCATCCAGAATTGCAATGTTATTTATGCATAATTGATCTTAATTTATTCCCTAACAGCACTCTCCACATAGTTCTGGAAATCAAAGATCTTTCTTCCCATTATAGTGAACTGTGTATTCTGTGTATTCTGATATTTTATGATGAATTTCAATACCTTTTGGAGATGAAGTTCAATAGCCTCATGTCATTTCCTTAATGAAATGACAGTTTTACAGATTTTTCATTTCTCTCCAGTCTTCACAGGAAGCAGTAAGTAGTGCATTCACCCTGTTCTCCTCGCACTCCCAACACAAATCCTTGGAACCCAAGAATTTTTCCAATATTTCAATGCCATTTTGCAACTAACACTTTCCCACTAAAGAAAAATGTAGCTCCAAAGTCTAGGGATGAAACTCCTGAGAAGGCCTAAAGCATCTGAAAATGGTTTACAAACTACATACAATTTAAAAAACACCTTTCACCTGCAACTGGATTGCTGCTTTATGAAATATACCACTTATTTCCTTCTTTAATCACAGGGTGACCTTGCTTATGTTCTCCCTGTTTGACTATGGTTATGTTCTATAATGGTAACTAAGTGTATTCTTTACCTGCATGCCTTAATATGCTGGTGTTGGGGGACTAGTTGTGCCCTGTTTTCAGTGTGTAGGCTTGGGTTTTACTGTATGGAGGCAGGACATCTATAGCATGCAGATGTCTTAGTAATTTGTGGCTGCTCTGCACAGGGGAAATGGACTTCATTCAGTGATTCACATGCCTAAAGGCTACCTAAGTTCCATTTAAATGTTTTACGCTCAGACTACACCTCTAAAACATTTTTAAAATATTGCACAATTGCAATTTTAAAATAACTATATATATGTGATTGATACCAAGATATCAGTATTATACAATGCACTAATTTATCAAAACATTGATATTCTTTAATATATTGCGTATGGAATATGGCTTTAGTTTTATTGGACACCTAATCCAATCTAGTCCAATAATTTATTATCACATTTTAGGTTCCTACAAGGTCCATCACCCCAATATCCAAATTGTTCTTATTACAGAGATCCACATAACGATTAAATAACTATGTTTGATCATATAGATTTCCACCAAACCAAGCACAGAGTTAAGATCATGCAACAAGCCAACATACTGATATCAGTTCCCAACTTTCACAGTAGTCTAAATGCAATAACTAAACAATTTAGGTGTACATTTTTTTAATGCAAACCACTTCTTTGTGCTCCAAAATCTCATGCTTGTGTATGCACAGAGCTATAAGTTTAAGCAACCCGAGCAGTTAAGTATTGATGTGCAAAAAATTGAGCTTTAAGATACCTCCTTTTTCCCCTCAGTTTTGGCATTTGTCTAAGATACTATTGGCATCTAAAAAAATCCACTATTTGTCAATAAATTGCATTGTATATGGACATTCTACAATATCATGTGATCTCAGGGTCTTTTTATCACTTATTAATAATTTGGTTTCCATCATAGCACTCAGTTTCTGATAATTAGCTAGCTTTTTTTTTAACTTTCATGGTAATTTGGTTATCACTTTGTTACCTTGTTTAGTTATTACCTTAGGCTGCTTGCAGACATTTAAAAAAAAACAACATTACTTCTACCCAGCTCCGCAGTGTCTTTATATGTAACATAACCCCCAGTTTTGTTTTGTTTTTGTTGGGGTTTTTTTTATATATATAGATGTACATTCCCTTCCCTTCCTTATAGATAAGATATAGAATAAGCTAAGACATAGAGTGAGCTTTAGCATTTTATTTTGGTAGCAAATTTTTTCTCTCTCCTTCTTTGCAAATAAGTGCCCTGTTATGGATAATCCACTATTTTATATTATGTAATTATTATGTTTATATTGATTGTTACTGTTTTATATTACTGTTTTACTGATTTTTTACTGTTTTTTCTATTGATACTATATGATTTACACCACATGTCAGTTAGCATAAGTAACATCAAGTTATGTCAAGTTTCCATTTTGTATGTCAAGCTTCATCTTGTGTCCTCTGCCTGGGTGTAACCTATGACTCATGCCTAACCAGTCTCATGTAAATTGGTTCTTGAATGAATGGGGATGAATGAGGGTGCTTGAGATACAATAGTAGCAGGCCTCTACTGAATAATCAGCTCAACAACTGGACCATCAGCTCAATGACTGGACCATTGCCTTCCATTGACTCACCCAAGAACCACAGACCAGAATTTGAAAGACAAAGACCCTACAGAGATCAGCCAACCCGCTATTGCAACACAGACACCTGGAACTGCACATCCTCACCTGGATTGCACATGCTGAGTACACCAGGGCTGATCCTTGCCTGGGCATGCCCCTGTCACTAGGGTCATTGAAGGTCTGCCCCTATAAAAAGGGGTAGTGAAGACAGACCCAGTCTCTGGACAACAGCTCATTGAAGAAGACCCTGACTGGCCATCGAGGATCAACTCACAGCCCAGGGTATATAGCTATCACCCACCTTCCTTCCCCAAATGCAGGATCTGGACTCTGTCCCTGCACTTTAACTTCAATCTCTCCACCAAACCTTTCTCCTCCTCTGCTACTATTGTGTAGGTGCATGTGTGTGTGAGTGCTTGTGTGTGTGTGTAGGAACAAATAACTCCATGAACTGTATACTGTTGTTTAATAAAACTGTTAATTTAGAACCTGAGTTGGGTTTGTCTTACTAACCTTCCAGCCCTACTCCAATTCCTGCTTTCTGCTCTGATCTTCCTCCTGTGTCTCTCTCTCTCTGCCTTTGCCTTCTCCCTGATCCCGGTCTCTTTCCGCCCTCTCTCCCCAGTCTTCCCTGTCTCTCTCTGCTTCCTGCCTCTCTCTCTAAACTTCTCTGTCTCTCCCTCTGTTCCTAGCTTTCTGTTTTCTGCCCCGCCACCTCCATTTTCTTTCCCCAATCTTCTCTGTGTCTTGTTCTCTCTGTTCCAGCTCCGCCCCCATGCCCGAAGCCTCTCCTGGCTCCCAGTTTCCCCCTCTGGCCCCTGCAGCCTCTCCAGCTCCCCTTCTCCACAGTTTTTCCCAGTGCCCGGAGCCCCGGTCCAGCTCCCGGCACCCACGGCCTCTTCCCAGCTTGCACCCACAGCCATAGCCGCTCCCCCGTGACTTTTCCCCAGTGCCCAGAGCCCTTCTCCAGGACCCATGGCTCTCCGCACCCACCGCCATATCCCCACAGCCTCTCCAGCTGCCCTGGAGCCCCGATCTGGCTCCCCACAGTTCCCCCAGCAGCCCCGGCAGTTCCCCCAGCACCTGGAGCCCTTCTCCAACTCCTGGCACCCACCGCCGCTCCCCCTCAGTTTTTCCCCAGTGTCCAGAGCCCCAGTCTGGCTCTTGGCACCCAGAGCCCCTCCTCCAGCTTCCTGGTCTCTCCGTAGCCCCTCTCCCCACCTACCTTTTGGCTCTTTGACACTTGATTCCCCCTCCCATAGTCACCAAGCACCTTAAGTATCCCAAGTACCCCAAGCATACGCATACCACACCACCCAAGTTAGGAACTCACCTGTGTGTATGTGTAGGTGGGTGGAGTGTGTGTGAACTGGCAAATTCATATATATCATTGTGTGCATGATATACAAATTAGTGATCCATACATATGTATTGAGTGTGTGGGTATTGACAACAGGTTTTTGTCTAATTTTTGGAGTGTATGTGCTTGAATTGGTGATAGGTGTGTATGTGCTTAGACTAATAATCTTGAATGTGTATGTGCCTAGTGGTAGGTATATAGGTATGGTAGTGTGTGGGTATGCGCCTAATTGATTTGTGTGTTTGAATATGTGCAGTTGTGTCACAGCCTCCCATCTAAAAGTGCAATTTTGAGATCCTCAGAGTTAGCCTGGCCCCACAGGACAATATATAGACTGGGGGTAGGGAGTCAACCCAGGCTGAGTTTCCCTGGCCTGATCGCTGGGCTGAGTTCCTTTCCCCCGCCCGATGGTTTGGTCAAATGGTGAAACAGCATCAAAACAGCCTCACTATTTCAACAAAGAAAAACAGTGAGGTTGTTTCGACTCGAAATTAAATTTGATACAAAGCACTGTTCTGCCCAGACCCTGAAACTGAAGTCGGAATGGAACAGTGCCATTTTGCACAACCCTAGAACCTATGTATTTCCTCAAGTGGAATAGGATCATTCTCCAAAGGCAACCATATGCTTTTTTAGCTAGCAGTAGCAAAAACATAGATATTTTAGAGGAGGAGTAGGATTTGGGCCGTAGCCACTTATTTTCTATCTGAATAAAGACCACAATATTTTTATTAAAAGTAAAAGGCAGCCATTTAAACAGTTTGACTTTTTTACATAATCCTAGCTATTTTAAGACTTCAGTTAAATTAAATGGACTTTATATATCATAATAGAATAACAATTTAGAGATTTATAATTGCAATCATTCTCTTTTAAAACCATTCAATGTTGATAACAAGAAATACTGCATGTTTTTAATCAAACATACATGATGGTACATTATTATTATAGTAATTTATTTCCTGTTCACCGCATAGTATTTGGTTGCATTAAACAAAAATTAAAGTGCTAAAAATAGTTTAATAGTATTTATTGCATTAATAGCTCCTCGCACACTCAGAGCTCGAGTATGACAAGTATTTTTAATAAGTATTATTTAAAATAATCTTACTGTTTTAAGACCTGATTTTCAGCAGAAAAAAAAATCTGACTCTAGCATTCTGGAAACTTGTGGGGAAATCTCAAGAGAATGGAGCTCTAGGTTGGATAATGCACATAGACTTCCAGAGCACATAAACCAGCCATAATTTTTCTACCAAACCAGGCCCTTGTGGATTGCTAGATTCTCTGGTAAAAATTATTAAAGTTTATTTTTTAATAGTGTGTATCCATGCCTATAACAAAGGTCTCCTCTAGATGAACATAGGATAATAGTAAGAGTAGCATTATAATGAACTGAGAAACAATTCATACAAAATTATGAAGACACTCCAAAAGGAGAAAGCTTTCTGGAGAATGACAGCTATTTTTTTCTTTTTTAAAGATGCTCTTCTATGAGTTGAAAAGGACAAGTGACTATAAAAATGTAGGCAGTCAACCCCCAGCAGAAAAATAAAAATAGAAAAAGGGCCATTAGGCCCAGAAATGTCATCTGTGTCCCCTTTCTAGATGTCTGTACAGGGGATGGGAGGCAAGGGAAAAAAAACATTGAACTGGCTCACCTCCCTGCACAAAAGTATATTATGATATTATACCATCTGTTTTTCAGTCAATAGTAAGGTTTCTTACCCCTCAGTGCCTTCTGACATTGGCTTTGTAAAGTATGCTTATAAAATGGACATTGAGTCAGTGGTTTGAGTCAGTATTTTGTTTTAATTTTCACAGCTAAAAAGCAGAAGAGTGCTTAATTAACTGAAATACTACCAATAAAAGTAAAATGTGTAATCGCTATCTATGATATATCTTAGGTCTTTCTATAGCTTCTCTGATAATCAATTTAGTTCCCAAAACAGTTAAGTGAACACTCTGTGGTCTGCTGTTGTGGACCTGATTATAGATTGAGAATCCCCCTTCATATATTTTAGTGTGTTCCTTCACCAGGCACACATTAGTTCATTTTTGTCAACAAAGTCTAGACACACTCCCTTCACCATTTGTAACAGTTTTGTTCCTATTGCAAACCTTTTCAAGATGTGTAAATGCAATATTTAATATTGTGCCTTAAAAAAAAACTGTACTTTGAAAATGGACAGATGTTTCCAAGCAGATAATGAGTAACATCTTTCTCCAGCTTTGCTGGCAGATGTAGCTGAAAGCAAACATGTATGCAAATATATATTACACTCCTCAAAAAAAATAACATTGCTGACAACATTTTTAAAAAGCTGAAGGTGATCATAGAATATGATTTTCTCACAATATTCAATATCTAAGTTTCTCCTCTGATTAGCTGAATCATCATTACGCTCCTGAAATATCACAAGCTACTTCCAGCTTAGTCCAATGGTAGTTTTGGTTTAAGAAAGGGAAAATGGAACTAAAATACAAAATTATGTGGCTTACAGAAAATCATCTAGGTCACAAAAATGAATGGCCCTTAATAAATGAGGAAGGAAATATGAAGTGTTGAATTACCGAACATGAAGAATTCTTTAAATAAAAATCAGTTATATTCATATTATTTTAAAAAATACTTTTGATTTATGAGTTTACTTTTAAATACAGAAGAAAAAACTTCATATACACTTGATCAAATAAAAATATATCCTACACACAACTATTTGAGAACTCGTGGCACTTGGGAGAGGTTCCAGAAGACTGGAAGAGGGCCAACATAGTGCCTATCTACAAGAAAGGAAGGAAGGAGGATTCAGGGAATTACAGGCCAATCAGTTTAACCTCAATCCCTGGAAAAATCCTGGAAAAAATATCAAACAATCCATTAGCAATAAGCTAACATTCTAATTGATAGAGAACATGGCTCCATTGCAGGCAGGTCATCCCTGACCAACCTCATTTCCTTCTATGATCAGGTAACACACTGCCTGGATAAGGGAGATGAGGTTGATGTCATATACTTGGATTTCAAAAAAGCCTTTGACTTGGTTTCCCACAATATGCTCAAGGTTAGATTAGGGAACTGCGGCCTCAATAACCCAATGTTCCAGTGGCTAGGAAACTGGCTCCAAGGCAGGATCCAGAGAGTAATAACACATGGAACTGTGGTTACACTGGAGGATAGGCTGGGAATACAGGCTGACCTGGACAGGCTTGCAAGGTGGGCTGATCAAAACCTGATGATGTTCAACACTGAGAAGTGTAAGGTGCTCCACCTGGGGAGAAACAACCTGCAACAAGCTTACAGGCTTCGTAGTGCTACATTTACTAGCACCACAACCAAAAGAGACCTGGAGGTCTTGATAGACCATAGAATGAACATAAGCCATCAATGCAATGCCATAGGCAGCAAAGAAACAAAACAAGACTAAGGATGGCATCCTCCAACTTTACTTGGCCTTGGTAAGGCTGCAGCTGGAGTATCCAGTTCTGGGTGCCGCACTTTGGGAAGGATGTGGAGAAGCTTAAGAGAGTCCAAAGAGGGCTATGCATATAGTTAGAGGTATGGAAAGCAGGCCGTATAATGAGAGGCTGGGTCTGTTCAGCATGGAGAAGAGAAGACTCAGAAGGGACTTGGTGGCAGCCTACAAGTATATAAGGGGCACATATCAGGAACTGGGAGAAAGTCTGTTCACCTGAGCTCCCCAAGGGAAGACTAGAACTAACAGTCATAAATTGCTAGAAGACTGGTTTAGATTAGACAGCTCGAGTATCCAGGGTCTGGAATACACTCCCCACAGAGGTGGTATAGTCACCTAGTCTGGATATCTTCAAAAAATGCTGGATGCTCACAGTGCTGGGGTCATCTGTCCCCAGTAGTCTTTCCTGCCCAAGCACAAGAGGGGTGGACCTGATGATCTTGAGAGGTCCCTCCCAGCCCCTAACCATATATGAAGCTATAAAAAAGTGTAATGGAAAATAGAAGCCTATATAAAGTACTATCATACTTAATAGGGAATGAGATAACCTCTATAGGTCTTTGATATAATTTTATAGCACCTCACAGAGAATTAGCTAAAAAAAGGTTCTTATTCAAGAATGATCCTACCATGAGCAGGGGACTCGATTAGATGACCTCCTAAGGTGCTATACAGCTGTGCTTTCCTATGATCCTGTATCCAACATCAAAAAAAATTGCAACCTAAAAAACCCCAAACCCTCTAACAGCCATACAACTATTATTGAAAAAAAATGCAATGAAAGAAACCTGATCACATTTCATGTTGCTTCAGATCTAATGTAAAAATCATAATTTTCCATTTAGTTGAAGTTGACAGATGACTTTGAGAAAGATCAGAAACACTGTTTATATGAACCTGGAAATTATTGAAATAGATTAAGCTCCTGATCCTCTTACAAACAAGGTTAATCCAGACCATATAAAATAATATCTTACAATGGCAGTGGCCTATACTAGATGTTATAGTGAACAATCAAAAGAACCTGGTTAGCCCATAGATCATACCAAATGTTGTCTGATGAGATTTAATGGTTTCTAATCTACTCTTTTGTTCATAACCTTTGTACAAGACTCCATGGCTCCTTGCAGACATGGGAGCGGGGGGAGGCAGAGAAACGCGCTTTACTAGAAGAAGCAGCGTATTACTTTGATCCAACTCTGCAGCGTCTATATAGATCAGCCGCATCAGTGGCACTTTGCGGTGCTTTTAGCTAAAGCTGATTCAAACAGCTATTAGCTAAACACACCAAACTATAAAGACCCTATAGAGCTGGGTCAAAGTAACACACTGCCTGTTCTGGGCATGTACTGAGCTCAGTGCAGGAGCGTGTCAAATTTAAAGTGAAGCCTTAAATTTAAGGTTTAAACTCAAAGTTGTTTCAGTTTTTTTCATGTCTGCAAGCAGCCAATATAGCAACAGTAGTTAGTCAGATCTTTCAACTGGCCAGTCATTGGTCTTTAGGTCAGTAAGTAAAGATACAATATGTATTGGTCACCTGTGTCTAAATCAGTGTTTCCCCAACTTTTGATACTTGGGACACACTTTTTTCTGGATTGAAATTTTACTCTTATACCTGAAAAGATTTATATTTTAAAGAAAAAAAAAAGTCTATAACACATTTCATTCCCCAGACAGATCTGGGAATGTCTCCCTGCTGAAAAGGAGGCTTACACCCAATGGAAAGAAGGGGTCATCTCCAGGGAGGACTATTCTGCAGTTGCTCGGAGATGTAGGGGGTAGTTAGGAAGGCCAAGGCAGAGATGGAACTGGGACTAGCTTTCCAGATTAAGGACAATAAGAAGTCCTTTTTTAAATACATAGGAGGTAAAAAGAAGGTCCCAGGTAATGTGGGGCCCTTGCAGGACGCATTGGGAAACTTGGTCATCACACCAGACGACAAAGCTAACATGTTTAATGATTTCTTTGCCTCCATCTTCATAAGTAGGGACCAGGACAGCCACCTCCCTACTGGGCCCCCCTTGGACCCCAGGGGAGGCACACCTAGGCCAAGGGTTAGCGAGGATTTAGTTAGGGAGCTTCTCGGGGGGCTGGACGTTTTCAAGTCAGCCGGTCCGGATAATCTCCACCCTAGAGTGCTAAAGGAACTGGCCCAGGTCATTGCAAGTCCCCTGGCATGGCTTTATGAGCACTCGTGGTGCTCTGGAGAGGTACCGAAGGACTGGAAGAGGGCCAAGGTGGTCCCCATCTTCAAAAAAGGGAGGAGGGATGACCCAGGAAACTATAGGCCAGTTAGTCTTACCTCGATCCTAGGCAAGCTGTTCGAGAAAATTATGCTGGCACACGTCCAGGAGGGGCCAGCAGGAGACTGCATGCTTAGGGGCAACCAACACGGGTTCATCAGTGGCAGGTCCTGTCAGACCAACCTGGTGGCCTTTTACGATCAGATCACCAGATCATTAGATGCAGGGGTAGCAGTGGATATAGTCTTCCTGGACTTCCGGAAGGCTTTTGACACCGTCTCTCACCCTGTTCTCATTAAGAAACTGGGGGGCAGTGGCGTAGACACCCACACAGTCAAATGGGTCGCCAACTGGCTGGAGGGCCACACCCACAGGGTGGTAGTGGATGGGTCCTTCTCAACCTGGAAGGACGTGGGCAGTGGGGTTCCGCAGGGCTGGGTCCTCAGGCCCGCGCTGTTCAACATCTTCATCAGCGATTTGGACGAGGGGGTAAAAAGCACCCTGTTCAAATTTGCTGATGACACTAAGATGTGGGGGGACGTGGGTACATTGGAAGGATACAACAGGCTACAATCAGACCTAGACAGGTTACAAGGGTGGGCGAACGAGAATAGGATGGGTTTCAACACAGACAAGTGCAAGGTGATGCACCTCGGGAGGAGCAACCGGCACCATACCTACAGGTTAGGGAACTCCCCTCTTGTCAGCACGGAGGCGGAAAAGGATCTTGGAGTCATCATGGACTCCAAGATGAACATGGGCCAGCAGTGTGGGGAGGCAGTTAGGAAGGCCAACCGCACCTTGTCATGCATCCACAGGTGCATCTCAAGCAGGTCCAAGGAGGTGATCCTCCCCCTCTATGCGGCACTGGTCAGGCCGCAGCTTGGAGTACTGCGTCCAGTTCTGGGCGCCGCACTTCAAGAGGGATGTGGACTGCATGGAGAGGGTCCAGAGGAGGACCACTCGCATGATCAGGGGACAACAGGGCAGGCCCTATGAGGAGAGGCTACAGGACCTGAACCTGTTCAGCCTCCAAAAGAGAAGGCTGAGAGGGGATCTTGTGGCCTGTTACAAACTAGTCAGGGGGGGATCAGCAGGCATTGGGGGAGTCACTGGTCCCCCGAGCACTGCCAGGAGTGACCAGGAATAACGGTCACAAGCTGGCAGAGGGTAGGTTTAGGTTAGACATCAGGAGGCGCTATTTCACGGTCAGGGCGGCTAGGGCCTGGAACCAACTTCCAAGGGATGTGGTGCAGGCTCCTACCCTGGGGGGTTTTAAGAGGAGGTTAGATGAACACCTTGCTGGGGTCGTTTGACCCCAGTACTCTTTCCTGCCATGGCAAGGGGTCGGACTAGATGATCTGTTCAGGTCCCTTCCGACCCTAGAAACTATGAAACTATGACAGAGGAATTCAGAGCTGAATTGTACTGTTAAAAATGACACCCAAATGATCTTTTTTTAAGCAAAAAATTAGTCTCTACCAGTGGTTCTCAGTCTTTTTACCCACAAGGCACCCCACAATAACTTTTCTAAATTTTGCAGCACCCTCGTTGAAAATCACTGAGGTAGATCTAAATTCAGAAAAGATCTGGAGGAGGCCTTGAGGCTGAAACAGCTGAGAATCACTGATGTAGCTGGTGCCACTTAAGGGAGGCAGGGAATGTGGAGGGGTGGGGGCAGGATCTCCCCCTGCTGTGCCCTGCTCTTTCCACTGTCTGTCCCCTCCCATCTCCTGGTCTGTACCTCTTGGGCTAAGGGCAGCCCCCACTGCTGGAGCTACACCTGTAGGGTCTCACATGCCAACAACCACCCCCCCATGGCCCCTCTTGCCAGCCCTGGGAGCATGGGAAGAGTGGAGGGGACAAGCTGGACTGCAAAGCATGGCTGTCTGTGCATTTGCCTGCCTGTCCACTCCAGCAGAATACATGGCTGGGAGTATGAATGGGGCAGGCAGAGAGGCTGCATGGGGGCAGGAAAGGGAAGGGGAAGGCTGTGTTAGTGGCAGCAATGCCCAGAGGAGCAGTCACAGGTGCCACTGAAGTAGCTAGAGACAGTGTAGGGTGCTGGACGGGGTGGAGAACATTTACCTCCTCATGCAGGATAATCTGGCAGCACACTTCCTTCACTCTCATGGCACACTGGTCTAAACTGATTTCTGTCATTTATAAAGCTCTATCAAACAGACTAGTAATTGTATATCCTCTATTTTCTTCTCATTTTATGTGATTTTCTTCATGTAGGCATCTCCCCGGACTTACAGAGCTCTTGTGGTAATAGGTGCTTGATGGCAAAAATCCTATTAAATAAAACAGAGGCTTTTCAAACCCTGGGCCCAGTGTCATAAAAGGAGAAGGAATCATGAAATAATGATTCTACATAAGGCCATACCTGTAACTTTTTTGCAATAGACCAACCTTTTTCACAAATTATTTTAGATATCTTTGTTTTGATATTCACATCTATAAAGTGTTGCAAAGGAGCTTTGAAACCGGCAGCCTTTAAAGCTGTCTCAAATTTGGCACTCAAAGTTTTAGTAACTTACAAAAATATAGGCCTTAATGTTTTAAAAGCCTAATATCAAGCCCTGCGTAAAAGTCACAAGGGCTCACTGCTCTAAAGGGAAGTATATTGCTCTAGTTTTTCTGCCACATTATCTTCTTCCATAACTAAAGCCTGGGTACCATAGGATATTCACCAAAAGAAATCCTCCTAGGTCCTACAGAATTTCTCAGCCCATACTTCGTTAGTTAGCAACTTATATCTTGGGTTTTTTTACTATTATATTGGAATTATGCAGCTTTATTCAACTCCTTTTTTGTGACTTTTTGGAAAGTAAATTTTAATGCTATTATCAGAGATATTTTCATAGTGGTTTTTCACTTGAAATCGAAGCGTTCATAGTTCTCTTTATTTTTATCAGTAGGGATTTTGTTCTGAAAATACAATTTGTATTTCATTTTTTGAAGTTTTCTCCAAAGTAAAAATTTACATCCCTTTGAACTTGGAGAAATGAAGTATCGTAATGAAAGTTAGGCTGTGGTTTTGAACCAGGGCCTTGGCCTGTCATATAAACCCCTGACCCAGAAGAGGACGTGTCTGGACAACAAGGGTCAACCTTGTACCTAGGCTGCTGTGCCCGTGGCTTGTGCCACTACTGACTCTGATGAATTTCTTAAACACCTGACTGGGCTAGCCTCCTGACCTTATTCCCTGCCTGTAACCCTCTGGATATCCAACTCGATACTGGCTTGACCATCTGGATAACTGACCCTGACCCTCTGGATCCCCTGACTCAATTCCCCAGAAAGATCTCCTGGCTTGTGACTTCATGGCTTTTCCCGACCCTGAGGTGACCCCCAGACCTGGCCACCCACAGCTTGGCATGACTATGAGAAGTAATAAAAGGAAACAGTTATACCCTTATTCATATGCTTTGTCACTGAAATGCCTAGAAGAATCCATATGGCTTTTGTGAGTAAGAGACTTTGCATGTCTGTATTCAAGAAGAGGACTATTATATTGATCTAGATAAAGTGATTGTTGAGTAATAGAAATCAAAGGGAAGGTTCCCTATTACCCTTTGTCCATTTATGTATTTATACTATAAATATACACATACCAGTAAAAGGTGCTAGTCCCAGGAATGGCCAATGATGCCCTAGTAGCCACTCAACCTCGGCTCCACCCTCACTCCTCCAGCAAGCTCTCCTTCACCTCATCTGTTACGCTTTGTTGTTTTTAGATCTTTAGAAAAGGCAGCTCCCCCAGTCACCCCCAATCTCATATTTGTATTCATGTATCTCTACTTCACCTTTGGGGATTATACTTTGCCTTTGGGGCTTGAATGGCTCCAACCACTCCTTATACCATGCCCATGCCTCACAGATGTTATCAATGTCCATCACCAGCCCCCTTGGACTATGGCCATAGGTGCAGACTTTGGTTTTTGCCAGTAGGTGCTTTTTGTTTCTTTTTTTTCTTTTTTTTTTTGCATTCCCACACTGAGCCCCATGCATGCCCAGACGAGGCAGCACATTACTTTAACCCAGCTCACCTGACTTCTATAAAGATTGGGGTACCCAATCTTTTGGTGAGGCTTTTTTGGCACTTTTACCCAATAGCTGAATGAATCAGCTTTAGCTAAAAGCACCCAAAAGCCCCACAAAAGCACCCAATGTTTTTAGACAGTGTAGTGCTAAGTTGAATAACATGCTGTCGCTTCCAGTAAAGTTTAGATTTTTTGTTGTTGTTTTTTTCTTTTTAACGTCTGCAAGCAGCCACAGAGATATAATATAAAAAGCCAAAATGGCCATGGCTTATGGGTGCTGAGCACTCAATTCTTCTTGGTGGGTTCTTGAGCTCTGAGCACCCGCAGAGTCAGTGCCTATGGGCATGGCCTCAGTGCTTGTGACTGGGCCTCTCAGCCCAGGCACTTCACTTACCCTGGCTACTCCTGAGCATAGTTTCCAGGCTTGCATCCTCTACCTGGGCATTTTGCCTCTTACGGTTATTGCTGCATGCAGCACTTCAGCCTGCACTCCCTGCCTGGGCACTTCACCTCTGCAGACTACTCCCAGGCATTGCATCCGGCCACTCAAGCTCCTATCTGTGCCCCTCCTGGGCTTCAGGACCCTGGCCCCAATCTCTGAGCTCCTTCACCCTGTCTATGCCCCTCTCTAAGCTATCGGACCTCTGACCCCCTTGGTCTCTGGCAGTCGTCCCTGACCTTCATTCTCCCTAGACCCTAGCCCTACTCCTAAGGCCAGTTCAGACCACAGGCACCCTGGCCCTCCTTGCTTCCTGTATCTCCAGTTCTCTGCTCTCCTCTGCCCCTGTCTGGGCTACGGGTTCTCCAGCCCTCTGTCACAGGCATATTCCCAGGCCTGTTTCTGCCCTGTCTAGGTGATGGGCTCACCAGCCCTGGCTTGCAGGCTTCTCCATTCACTGGCCTGTTGAAACCTCCTCCCCCCCTTAGTCCTCCAGAGTGGCTTCCCCAGCTCATGCGTTTGCCAGAAGCCTGGCTGCAGCCCTGCTGTTCACGAGCCCCTCTCTCCATGGCTCGTAGGGCTAGACTGCCTGCCCAGCTTAGGTCCTGGCCTTACATGCTTCAAGCTCAGCCCCCTTCTGGTCAGGTGACTTTCTATTTGGCCCCGCCACACCTGCAGGCTGCTTCTCACTCAGCCACTTTCCCTCTTAAGGTGACAGGTGTGCTAAATGCCTGTGACAATACTGTTACTATTGTTAAGTATTTTGTGCTATACAGAAAGGCAAAAAAAAAAAATTTACTCTTTAAGATTATCTCAGTTTTCAGAAAGACCCAATTTGAGACTGAAAACTTTGACAATACTTCAATAAGAATTTTTGTTCTTAAAATTATACTATCCCCTCCAAAAAAACATGTTTCATGGTTGTATGAATTCAAATTGTAATTCTAACGAAGTAATGAAACACAAAGAAAAGGAATCCTGGGAAACCTAATTTGTATTATATCAATATATTTCTATCAAATAGTCTACGAAGGAAAAATGTTCTACAAGACCTGGGAGTAAAAAATAAACTAAATTTAGGGGAGAAAGTTGATTCTGTGCTTAAGGAACTGTACTATGACTCAGACATTTAGCTCAATTCCTAACTCTGGAAGAAAGACTCTTGTTGCCTGGGTCAAGTTCAACCCCATTTACCACTTTAAAATCAATAGCAAAATTCTCCTTGACTTTAGCAGAGCCAGGATTCAAATTTTGGTGCTTAATCTTCAATTATGTGTAAAATGGCATCCGTGCCTCCTTACTACCAATGGGTGTTGCAAGAATAAGCTTAATAATATTTGTGAGGTAATTAAATTCTAGAGTGAAGATAATCAGATAGACGGTGAGTCGGTGGATGTCAGTGGAAGGCATGGACCCATCTGGAGGTAAAGCATCTCCCTTATTATTACTATCCCCACCAATACCATAGTACCTAGGAGCTCTAACTATAGACCAGGGTCCTTTTTCTCTAGATGCTGTACAAACACAGAATGATAAGAGAGTCCCTGATAGAAAGAATATATAATATAAGAGATAAACAGATGAATTCAGACTGCTGCAAAGGAACAGTAAGATGATACTGGTCAATGAGATAAGCAATAGCCTCAAACACCAGCCTAGCCACTGACAAGTTATGTTGTTTTTTAGGTAGGCAACAGAAAAAAGGAAAATTTTAAAGAGGGATTCAAGAAAGATGATGAGGTAAATTTATGGCTGTGTACAGGAAGCTCCTCCCAGGCATCAGAAGCACCTTGGGAGAGAACCCAAACTAGCTCATTTAAAACAGAGTAAGGGATATTTTTGAAAACTAATGGACAAAAACATTGATCAACCAAATACCTTCAAAACAAGCATGGAGCAGGTAATATCAATACAATACAAAACTCCCCAGAAAGTTTATTTGCCTTTTATATAGATATAACTATACACATAACATTTGTGAAGGAAGCATTGCATTTTTAGCACATGGCTGGTTTTTAGTTTGTATTTTGTTGATGTTGAATATCTAAGAGAAACTAATGAGTTTCTGGAAGAGGCTGGAATGCTTTGGGGCTGACTGTGATTTAAAACTGGCAGTAAAAGAAAAAGAAGACAGGGAAGGTAGTTGGTTAATTGACCTTTATTGTGCCTTCTGGTTCATTTAGAAATGGAAATTAAATTAACATGATAATTCAGTCCTACTGTGTTAAGACTGCTATAAACCCATTAAATTTTATGGCCATTGATTTAGCATTTTTTTCTATTAACTGGGTTTAATTTTCAATATTGTCATGCAGGTTCTGAAAAGTGGTTCATTCACTCTGGTTCCTTCAAGTTACCAATGTGTAGTAGCTGTTTTATGATAGTAGCTTAATTATGGAAGAGCATGGAACTGAACTATCAAAAAGCACATATAAAATTTGAAATTGACTCTGTATGAACATATATGGGAAACAAGGATAGCCTAGAAATATACAAGCTCAGTTATTTGCATAGTAAAACCTCAACCTTACCTTACATCAACCATACAAAAGGTCTCAAAAATTGAGCACCAAAGGAAGAAAATGTATTTTGCAATCTACACTTTACCAGATCAAGAGGCACCTTTTTAAAAAAAGGTTGTAAAAGAAAGCTTGTGGATCTTTTTTCACACACTGCCCTCATCCCGTGAATTTCCCAGTGGAAGAGAATAATAAAGCCAGCTGCACTTTTATCCTGAAAAGCTGAAGTACATTTCAAAGCCCTCAACCTTGCAAATGACTCTTTGCGGTCATACCTCTATACACTCATGCAATTAACAGTAAAATCAAGACCTCAGTTTTTTATACTTCCCATCTGATGAAATAAAATAGTAAACATAATCTTATACTGAAGTACTTAAAACTTGAAAGTTAGTCAGCAATTTTTTGATTACATGTGTTTTTTCTTGGAAAACACTGATTCATGGAAACCAAAACTTGTCACAGAAACAAATCAGGAAACAAACCTTTCCGAAGTCCACGAAGGGCTCGTGTGTCTGGCAGCAGTGACAGGTCCCAATGGATTCTACCCTGCCCCCATTTGCTGATGCACTCCAAACTCAGCAGCTTGCCCTGGCAAAAAAACAAGGGGTGTCTGTAGACATGCAGGGAGGCTGCTCCACTGCACTGTAATTATAGCGTGTTGGAGCAGTTTCGATTAATCGAATCTGCTGGAACGTGTTAATGAGCACACTCCAGCCAGCCTCTGTGCTTCAAAATGGCAGCAGGGCACTTTAACTAAAACTTGTTCAACGAGCTTCTGCGGGCACTTTAACTGGAACAGCTCTCAGAGCCACTCTAATTAAAGTGCCCTTCCCCCACCCCGCAGCACATGTATAAACATCTAAGGACTTTGCAGTGGTGAAGAGGAACAAGCCTGGAGCAGCCCTATTGATGTATTTTTGAGATGGGACTATGCCTGCAGACATGGGTGAGCTGGGTATGTTTGGTGCCAGGCTCCACCACTTCAGTGGTACAGACAAGCTCTGAAAGTCAATGTCAGAGTTGGAATTAGTACCCAAGCCTTTTGGTTCCTAATCCAGAAACCTGTTTGCTATCCCATCTTGCCTCCTTTAAAATGAGCATTCAGAAAACTTTAATTAAAGCCATTTTGTCTCAAAAGCACAGCACACAGTATTATGGTACTGCTGCATCAGAATCTTAATGCAGGGGCTGACAATACTAAGATTATAATTTGCCCCTCACGCCGAACAACAATTCAATGGAAGAATGATTATGAGACTATGGAGTCCATGTACTTGTGTTCATTTGAATACTTTTATATTGCTTTCACATCTGACTTATCGTTTATTGTTTTTAGAGTCATATTCATCCTTGAGCACATGAAGCTCAATTTATATTATGAGCATTTTGTTTGGTACAACTTTTCCTATGATAAAATAAAATGGCTATTCATCACTAATCTCTCATCATAAAATGCTCACCTGCACACAAAAGTATCTTCAGCAATATGCAAGTGTAAGGAAAATAGAAAACCTTCCATCATGTAGAAGAATTAATGAGACTATGATACTGACACAACCCCAGCCAGTAAAAAAGACAACGGATCTAAATTGTTTTCTGACTAAGTCTAGAGGTACACACTAAATTCCCTAAGCACCAACAATGTTCTAATATGATATGACACTCCTTAACCTGTCAGAACTGGCAGCAAATAGAGGAGTAAAATGTTTTCCCTCCATTGTTGGCGATAAATGCCTGTCTTCATTAATTACACTTTATGTTTGATATTTATCATTCAGCCAAAATTTACTGCATCATAGCTTCTTCTTAGAGAACTAAACACAAAAGAGTTACATGCAAATAATAAACCTAAGAACTATGGAAGTTTCCAAGTAGTAGCTGATTTCACTTACAGCACATAATTTTCTGTATTACCTTGTCACAGTGGGCTGTCTTTTTCCCCCCAGTGCAACTCCATGAACTTCAAAGAGTATACACCAAATTGGTATTTTGCTAAATGAGTTGTATTCAAAAGTATACTGTTTTCTTTTGCATAGAGTCCTTCATATATATTGCATCTTAAAATTCATAATAGACCCATGTTAAAGAATATGGTCAGAGTTAAAAACTACAAATAATAACAGGATAAGGGAAGAAAAATATAATTCCAGCTGAAGCTAGATTGGGAGAGCTGTTAATAACCCTCCGCATGCTTTACACAGCTAGACCTGGGGTACACAGAGAATGATTTTGTGGGGAACAAAGCAGAAGTAAGTGCTAGAAGGTGACAAAGTTTAGAAAGATAACATGGGTAAAATCAAAGATTCAGAAATGGGTACATTATACAAACTTGAATGAATTTAGACTGGCTAAAGCAATGGTTTTGGGGTAGGGTTTGGATACTCTGGGTTCAGTAGTCACTCAAAATCTCAAAGACATATGAAAAGCTTGTTTGCCATTACCAGAACTGCCTTCAGTAAGAAATTCTCAATATCCAGGCATTTTTCCTGTGAAAATTTCAATTATTTTTGGTTTTCAAATGGGCCAGAGATATTCTGCCTCTGAATAGACAACAGTATAGCCAAGTTATGCAAATAGAAATGTATGTTTTGTTCCCACACTTAAAAAAGGTTGCATTTAATTTTGAAGCAGTTCTGTTTAGATCATCAGGTTAATCCATTCTAGCTGAAATATGGGCTATTTCAGATTTAACATCAGCTTCACCCTAGTTAGCACAGACTTCGTCTGATCTCCATGCACCATGTTGGTTGAAGGAGATAGCTGACTTCAGGACAAAGCAGATAATGTTACTGTCTCCTAAAATATTTCACAATTTCTGCCATAGGTATGTGTGGAGGGGATCAGGGACAGAGGGTGGGCTGGTGGGTTGGTTTCCATCATGGTTCTGAAGGGACTCTGTGGAGGCTGCAGAATAAAGTAATTGAATCAGTGAGTCCTCCACCCATGCTGGTGAGCTTCACCAACTTTTCAGGCCTGCTCATCCCCTGTCAATGCAAAGGAGATTATGTCCAATTAGTCCCTGAATGAACTTTTTTCCTTGGTGGCTTGCAACTGGGTTTCTGCTGGCATGCATTTCAATACTGACAAGTGCAGGATGCTGCACTTAGGCAGTAGAAACCAGCAGCACACTCCCTTCTTGAGAGCACAGAGGCAGAAAGGGATCTTGGAGTCATTACTGACTCCAAGATGAACATGGGCCGACAATGCGAAGTCACGGTTGGCAGGGCTAACCGGACCTTGTCGTGCATCCACAGGTGCATCTCTGGTAGAGCCAGGGAGGTGATCCTCCCCCTCTATGCGATGCTGATCAGGCCACAGCTGAAGTACTGTGTCCAGTTCTGTGTGCCCCATTTCAGGAGGGATGTGGACAACACTGAAAGGGTCCAGAGGAAGGCCACACGCATGATCCGAGGACTACATTGAAAGACTGCGGGACCTAAACCTGTTCAGCCTTCACAAGAGAAGGCTGAGGGGGGACCTGGTGACTGTCTATAAACTCACTAGGGGGGACCAGAAGGGTTTAGGGGAGATGCTGTTTCCCCTAGCGCCCCCTGTCATGACAAGGAACAATGGACACAAATTATTAGAGAGTAGGTTTAGATTAGACTTCAGCAAGAACTACTTCACAGTCAGGGCGGCTAGGAGCTGGAACCATCTTCCTAGGGAAGTGGTGCTGGCTCCTACCCTGGGGGTCTTTAAGAAGAGGCTTGATGACTACCTGGCTGGACTCATTTGAGCCCAGTCTTTTCTCCCGCCCAGGCGGGGGTTCGGACTTGAAGATCTACAAGGTCCCTTCTGACCCGACTTCTATGATTCTATGATAAGGATGATGGGAACCTGGGCTGAACTTGATCCTTGGATCCAAAAACTAAAATAAAACTGCTGTTTATATGGGGTCATCAGCATGCCTCTTTACTGAAAGCATCATACGAACAGCTCTTTAGCTGGATTCACAAACATTACATATTTCTCCAAAATGGTTAATGGTGTAAGACAGTGGCTTTCAACTGGGGTGACATGAGACCCCCTCAGTGGTGTCAGGACGTGGACACTGCTGCTATGGCAGCAGCCCAGTAAATCTGGCTCACATATAGGGCTGCAACACATGCACAGTCCTCCTGCATTACAGATCTCTGATAACCCTAATGCAGACCGGAGAACTGCCTTGGGCTCTAGCCCTTCCTGGTAGCAGGTGCACGGGACAATTCCACCAACGCAGCTCTGTTTTGGGGAGGAGCATAGTGAGGGCCAAACAAGGGAGTGCTACAACAAGAGCCAGCTCTGTCTGCTTGAGGGTTATCAGAAGGCCATAATGCAGAAGCCACAGCCCTTCCCGGTCCAACTATGCAACAGGAAAGTGGGGCATTTTTACCTGGAGCAGTAACACCAGTTGAGAAGCACGGTTTCTGTGACATTTTCATAGTATTATAGTGCTTAGGATCAGAAGGTCTGATCAGGTCATTAGGTCTGACGCCCTGCTCCAGGCAGGAATGGGTGCCTGGGTCATATCACCCCAGCCAGATATCTGTCCAGTGTCCTCTTGAAGACCCCCATTGTAGGAGAGAGTACCACCTCACTTGGGAGCCCATTCCAGAGCCTGGTAGCCCTAACTGTAAAGTAATGTCTCCTGATGTCCAGCCTGAACCTTCTCACTAACAATTTGAGGCCATTATTCCTAGTAACCCTGGGTGTTGCCCAGGGGAACAGAGCCTCCCCCAGTTCTCGCTGGTCCCCCCTGATGAGTTTGTAAATGGCCACCAGATCCCCTTCTCAGCCTTCTTTTGTGGAGGCTGAATATCTTCAGGCCCTTCAGCCTCTCTTTGTAGGGCCTGCCCCACTGCCCCCGGACCATATGAGTGACCCTCCTCTGGACCCTCTCAATGCTAGCCACATCCCTCTTGAAGTGCGATGCCCAGAACTGGATGCAGTACTCCAACTGTGGCCTGACCAATGCCGCATAGAGGGGAAGGATCATCTCCCTGGACCTGCTTGTGATGCATCTGTAGTTGCACAACAAGGTGCAGTATGCCTTACTGACTGTTTCCTCGCACTGGCAGCTCATGTTCATCCTGGAGTCAACAATGACTTCAAGATCCCTTTCTGCCACCATGCTGACAAGAAGGGTGTTCCCCAGCCTATAGGTGTGTTGCTGGTTCCTTCTCCCTAGATGCAGCACCTTGCACTTGTCTGCATTGATTTTCATCCTATTCTCATCCACCCACCTCTGTAATTTGTCTAGATCTAGCTGGATTCTGTCCCTCCCCTCCAGCGTGCCCACCTCGCCCCATAGCTTGGTGTCATCAGCGACTTTGGACAGCGTGCATTCCACACCCACATCCAGATCCCTGATAAAGACATTGAACAGTACATGCCCCAGGACCGAGCCCTGGAGGACTCCGCTGCCACATCCCTCCAGGTCGAAAATGACCAATCCACTACCACTCTCTGGGTGCAACCATCTAGCCAATTTGCCACCCAACTGACTATGTAGGCATCAGTGCCGCAGTCACCAAGTTTTTTTAAGAGAATGTGGTAGGAAACAATGTCAAAGGCTTTCTTAAAGTCTGGGAAGACAACATCCACCCCGATACCCTCGTCCAGGGACTTTGAGACCTGATCATAAAAAGAAACCAAGTTAGTCAGGCAGGACCTGCCCTCAGTGAACCCATGTTGGTTGCCCCTGAGCATTACCTCCCCTGCTGGGCCCTTGCAGATGTGCTCCTTGATAATTTTCTCAAAGGTCTTCCCAAGGACTGAGATAAGACTGACTGGCCTATAATTGCTAAGGTCCTCCTTTCTCCCCTTCTTGTAAATGGGGACAACATTGGCCCTTTTCCAATCCTCTGGTACCTGACCAGTGCCCCAAGAGTGCTCAGAGAGCCATGCCACAGACCCTGCTCTGACCCCTATTTCTTAGCACCCTCAGGCAAAGAGCATCTGGACCTACTGATTTAAAACACATCCAGCCCCTCCAAAAGTTCCATAACTAGGTTATCCCAGCACGGTTTCATTAGGGGCAGGTCCTGTCAGACCAACCTGGTTGCCTTCTATGATCAGGTCACAAAAGCACTGGACGCAGGTGTTGCAGTGGATGTAGTCTTTCTGGACTTCAGCAAGGCCTTTGACACTGTCTCCCACCCCATTCTCATTAAAAAACTAGGTGACTGTGGCACTGATGCCTACACAGTCAGATGGAGTGCAAATTGGCTGAAGGCCACCTCAGAGGGTGGTGGTGGACGGGTCATATTCGATCTGGGGGGAAGTGGGCAGTGGGGTCCCCCAGGGCTTGGTCCTTGGGTCCGCACTGTTCAATTTCTTTATTAGTGACTTGGACGATGGGGTGAAAAGCAGCCTGCTTAAATTTTCTGATGATACCAAGATTTGGGGTGAGGTGGGCACACTAGTAGGGAAGGACAGATTACAGCAGGACCTGGACAGGTTACAGGGGTGGGCTAATGAAAATAGGATGGGTTTCAATACTGACAAGTGCAGGGTGCTGCACGTGGGCAGTAGGCACCAGCACCACACTTGTAAGCTGGGAAACTCCCTTCTCGAGAGCATGGTGGCAGAGAGAGATCTTGAAGTCATTACTGACTCCAAGATGAACACGGGCCGACAATGCGAGGTCACAGTCAGTAGGGCTAACCATACTTTGTTGTGCATCCACAGATGCATCTCAAGCAGGGCCAAGGAGGTGATCCTCCCCCTCTATGTGACACTGGTGAGGCCGCAGCTGGAGTACTGTGTTCAGTTCTGGGCGCTGCACTTCAGGAGGGATATGGACAGCACTGAGACGGTCCAGAGGAGGGCCACCCGCATGATCCGGGGACAGCAGGGCAGACCCTATGACGAGAGGCTACAGGACCTTAACCTGTTGAGCCTTCACAAAAGAAGGCTGAGGGGGGACCTGGTGGCCATCTATAAACTCACTGGGGGGGACCAGCAGGGTTTGGGAGAGATCTTGTTCCCCCTAGCACCCCCCAAGGTAACAAGAAATAATGACCACAAGTTGTTAGAGAGTAGGTTTAGACTAGACATCCAAAGGCACTACTTCTCAGTCAGGGCGGCTAGGATCTGGAACCAACTTCCAAGGGAAGTGGTGATGGCTCCTACCCTGGGGGTCTTTAGGAGGAGACTTAAAGTCTACCTGGTTGGGGTCATTTGAGCCCGGTTTTCTCTCCTGCCCAAGGCAGGGGGTCAGACCTGATGATCTACAAGGTCCCTTCTGACCCTACTTCTATGAATCCCTGACTGAAGGCATGGCAGTGCCTCCCCTGGGTCTATCTGCAATTCTAGTGGGGGAGATGTCCTGGACCCTGTTCAGGAATATGGAGGCAAAGTATTTGTTAAAGAGGTCAGCTTTTTCATTTGCCACAGTCACCAGATTGCCAAGTCTATCCTGCAGGGGCCCCATGTTACCCAGTGCCTTCTTCTTACTTCCTAAGTATTTGAAAAAGGAATTTTTATTATCCTTAATTCTGGTCACTAGCCCTATCTCCACCTCTGCCTTGGCCTTCCTAACAGCCTCTCTGCAGTCCTGAGCAACGGAGGTATAATCCTCCTTGGTGATAGCACCTTGCTTCTGCTTTTTGTTCACCTCCTTTTTTGCCCTCAGGCATTCCTGGATGCCTTTGCTGAGCCATGGAGGCTTCTTAGAACTGCTGCCTACCTTGGTATGCTTTGGGACTGACTCCCTTTGAGCTCAGAGGATTGTCTCCTTGAGGAACAACCACCCGTCTTGGACTCCCATCTCGCTGAAGCTCTGAGACCCTAATGCCTCACCTACTAACCTTCTTAGCTTACAGAAGTTGGCCCTCCTGAAGTCGAGGACCTCTGCCTTGCTGTTTGCTTTCACTACCCTGTGCTGGATAGCAAATTCCAGCAGGTGATGATCACTGTTGCCCAGGTGGTTGAGTACCTACAGACCCCTCACCAGGTTGTCACCTGTGGCAAGGACCAAGTCCAGTAAAACATTTCCCCTGGTGGTACTATGCACCTCCTGAGTTAGGTGGAGGTCCTGTATCCCAGCTAGGAACCTACGTGAATGGTCAGACCTGGCTGACTGCTCTTCCCAGCAGATGTCTGGGTAGTTTAGGTCACCCATGACAACCACATCCCTTGACTTTACAGCCTCCGTGACATGACCTGAGAATTCCAGGTCCAGTTCATCCCCCTAGTGAGGGGGTCTGTAGTAAAAGCTCCCTTTCCCCATGCCCCCCTTGCATTCTTACCCAGAGTGCCTCATTTTTCCCTCCTCTGACCCCATCCTGATCATTGAGAACGCGTATTGCTCTTTGATGTATAGCGCTACACCCCCCACCCTTTTTCCTGCTCTGTCTCACCTCTACAACCTGTATCCCTCAATGTCCACCTCCCAGTCATGGGTAGAATCCCACCAGGTTTCTGTGAACACCACCAGGTCTGGGTTTTTGCTAGCTAGCAGGAGGGCAAGTTCCTCCTGCTTATTCCCCATGCTTCAAGCATTTGTGTAGAGGCATTTGAGGCCTCCTGTAGGTGCCCGTTCTACCCCCTTGCTCCTAAGCCTGCCCTGGACCCTGTCACTTACCTGGGTACTACCTGTGCACATCACCTGGTTTGATGGCAAAGTGTCCTCATGTTCCTCTGTGTTCCCATCCCCTGGCGAACCTAGTTTAAAGCTTGCCATATAAGATCAGCCAACCTGGAAGAAAAAACACACTTACCTTTTGGGAAGAGATGAAGCCCATCCCACCTGAACATGCGCGGAAATGCAGGTCATGGTCCAAGAACCCAAGGTCCACCTGGTACCACCAGCTCCAAAGCTGCCAGTTGACCTTGCCGATGCATGTCTCGTGGCGCCATCCACGTCTGCTCACTAGAAGGATAGAAGAAAAAACCACCCATACCCCTGTCTCCTTGAGCTTTGCCCCAAAACCTTGTAGTCTTTCATGATGTGGTCCAGGTTGCCCCTGGCCATGTCATTCGTTCCCACGTGGATGATCAGAGGGTTGGATGAGGTCTGGCATCATCTCCATGATGTCCCAAATCTGAGCTCCAGGCAAGCAACAAACCTCACTTGCTATGGGGTCAGAGCGACAGATTTTGCTCAATTTAAAAAAGAAAGCTCTACTCCCCTCCTCCCCTTCTCCTTAAGCCTTTGCGTAGTTGCCCCACACAAAGCAAAGTCAATTTAGTCAATATTTATGTGGGGACAAAACATAATTGTCCCCGAAGCTCATGTGCTTACTTGGTACTACTATGTTATGCTTACAACTTGGAGTTTCATTGTTTTGGAGGGTTTAAAATCAGACAATTAACAACGGAATGTGGTTTCTATTTGTGGTTTAATTCTAACATCTATTGCAAAACATTATAGTGACACATCCTGTGTGTCCCAATTATTGTTGCAGATGTGCATCTGAACACAATCAGCTTATAAAACCCTGCTGTTCATCTGTCTAAAACCAAAAACCAGAAAAATGCTCAAAAGTGTATTTGGTGCGGGGGGGAAGCGACCTGGAAGAAGAGAGAGAAACCACTGAGACAGATTTCTATTTTAATTCAGTCCAGATTGGCATTGCCCAAAAGCTGTTCAAAGCAGCTCATTGTTTTTCTGTGATAACAGTTGGTTGTCTCAGTTAAGTTTCAAGCCTGTAGTTTCTACATCACAGTTTGTATCCTTGTTAGCAAAAAGGTCAAGGAATGAGTAGGCATGAACTGACCCACAGCTCAAGGCATGACTAAACGCCCCGACTCAAGATAGGTCAAGAACTTTGCCCACTGCTCATATAGAACAACCTGGGACTCTGATCAATCGAGACATGTGACCTGTTAGTGATTTATCTGGCCAAATAAGTTATGTGTACATGCATACTGGATATTCACTCACAATCACATTCAGTTAGACATTCCTAGGCACCTAACCCTGAAAATCTGATTTTACAAGTTCCCTAATTTCTATCTTCATTGCTATTACTTTTACTTATTACCCAAAATCCACAAACCTGGCAATCCAGGGTGCCCATTGTCTCTTGAATTAGAACAAACATGGATAGAGTTTCTGGCTATCCTATTCCCATATGCCACTGGAGCTCCTGGCTGTTTGAAAGACACCACAGTTTTCTTAACAAAACTGGGCTCTATTGATAAGCTTCCAGCAAACACCATATTAGCTACCATGGATGTCATATCCCTGTATGCCAACATCCCCTGTATGGTTTAGAATTAATTATCCTCAATTAGAACAGTGGATTTCCATTGTACTCTCCCACTTTCTTCTCACATGCAATTATTTCAGATTCGGGGACTACATGGGCACATACACATGTGCCGGGCACCAGTTCTGAACCATGCTAATTAGCACACTTTGGAGCAGACTTGATTATTAGCTAATCTGCATGCTCTAGCAGCTTTGGCATACATCTTGTGTATTCAGCACCCCTATGCTTCAAAATGGCGGTGAGGGCACTTTAGCTAAAGCTTGTCAAATGAACTTTAGTTAAAGTGTCCCTGCCACCATTTTGAAGCATGGAGCACTGAATACACAAGATGCTGCAAGCATTTTAATTAGAGTGGCTCCCAAGAGCTGCTCTAATTAAAGTGTCCCCTTCCTACTCCAGAGCACATATAAAGATGCCCCCTATGCCGATAAACAAATGACACAGCTATGGCCCTCCACACCCCCCCCCATATGCCAACATATTTATGATAGTCCTTGACATCCATTTCCAGCTGTTCTTTCATCCGTGACATCCCTACCATACTGCATTAGAAACCCATGAACTGCCACTGCCACCTTCATGTCACCAGCTTTCACCCTAAGCACACCACTAGATCCACTGTCTATAGCCAGGATCTGTGTTAGAACCATATCTGCTCTGATCCCACCAACTGAGATGTACACCTTGAGTTCTGGAGCATGGATTTGTACATTTGCAATACAATCCCCCAAACTGTAGCCACTCAAATCTACAAAGCCAGACTCAGAGCTCACTTCAGCCTGCTACAATACCAACCCCAAGATAAGGGCAACAGAATCCTTGTGGCTGTCACCTACAGCCCCCAGCTTGAACACCTTGGTCACATCTTTAACTACCTCTAACTCCTCCAGGAAAAGGATAACTATCTCAAGGTAGCCATGGAGGACACACTTGTCCTGGTTTAAAGAAAGCCCCTCCTAGCTAAAAGATAGGTCCCCAACCTCAAATGGCATCTCTCAAGCAACAATCTACCTAACTCCTATTCTTGCTGAGGCATCAGATCTTTCATTGCAAGATGTGTCCCCCCTCATCAGGACAGACTACATCATCACTGAACCAAATAACATTCAAGGTTCATTCACCTGTACTTCTACCAGCATCATATACACCACTGCTCCTCTGCTGTCTACATTGGACAGATTGGATCCTTTCCTTTTTTGTGGCCTTGTGACAAGGTATTTAGCAGAATTTGCAGATTCATTGCAGGCTGACAGGATTCATTGCAGGCACTGTTCACATTCCATCACTGACCTCAGAGTAACTGTTTGTAAACAACAAAACCTTAAAAATCAACTTGATCAGGGAATTGCAGAACAGGAAATTATTCACAGAATGGATTATGTTAAGTATGGTTTAAACAGGGACCACAGATTCTTATCCCATTACCTGGATAAGCTTTTGTAACCCCTTTGTCCCTATGAGTTTATGACTTCTTGTCTCTCCCAATACTGCACCCCTCTCCCTCCCTCCGACCCTTCCCTGTCTTTTGTATTCAGGCAGAAGGCAAAGTATTGCATCCTATAGACTAACTACATCAGAGATAATTTTGTATTCAAATCACTCTCTCTATTTGATAGACTGCTCTGTACATGTATTTTCACTACATCTGATGAAGTGAGCTTGGACTCATGAAAGCTTATGCATCTTTGATTTAGTTAGCCTATAAGATGTATTTCTGTCTTGACTTCGGCCTGACTTCAGACCAATACAGATAACTACCTCTCTCTGTTACATATTACACCATATATAATGATTGTAGTTTATATTAATCTACCATTTCTTCACAGAGTTTCTGGAAACCAAAGACCAGTTTGAGGGATTACCTTATTTCATGGGCTTAGGGTGATCACATGAAGGCATGTAATGAAATAAATGACTGAAAAGTGAATTAATATTAAAATAGTAACAAGTGATTATTTTTAATTAATTCTTTCCGTGACTGAACTTTCATCACAAGCCTACATGAGCTGAAACAAAATTACTTCCATAAAGACACAGCTGCTTCATTCTGTGAGAAAGCTTTACAGGCAAAAAAATGACAGTATACTTCTCATCTCAAATATTGCAGATCAATACAAATCTTATTCCAGACTAAAAATGATTAATATCCATGACATCCTTACTACAAAATGACTACTGTATGATTAATCCTCTCTTTGCAAGAAAGATAACCCATAAATTAAAGGGAAATACAAACTGTCTCAACACCTTCAACAAAAAGTGTTAGTGAAATGAAAATTGTTTAGCTTGGGTTCTGATCTGAATCTTAAAAAACTAAATATAGTAAAAGGTCAGTAGGAAAAATTTGCATTGTTTGACCTTCGGGACTTGGAGTTCTCTGTGATCAAGGAGTGATTTCTGCCCTGCACAAGCAAAATGTATTCTTCATTACCCTCCCTCATCTTCATGCTACTGTGGACCACCATTTTTATAACATATTTAATATAATTATATAATATTTAGAGAGCATTAAGCAAAGACTCTGTGTACTAAAAGCAGAAAGCTGTATAATAAATTTGGATTCTGACTACTTGGCATTTGATTATCTGTCATGTGTTTCTTTGATTATGCCAAATAATAATAAAGGTAAAGAAAACACTATGACCAGGCTAAACCAAAAAACTTGACAAATATTAAGTACATTCTTGTAAACTGATATATTTGTTCCAGAATACTTGTGTAAAATGCTACAGTCTACATATGACTAAAATTACTTTTTTTAGAAAAGCATCCTGATATGTTAGAGCAAATCAGTTGTTTCACAAATATCCTTCTATTCTACTCCTGAAAATAATAGTTTTTCTTACATCTCCTCCATAAACCAAAAGAGTACTAGTAGTTTGGACCTCTGTACAGCGCTAATCCACTGTGCTAATCCACTAATCCTTCAGAAGCAATGATCAAAAATAACAAACTCAGAGACAGAGACATATTCCTTACATGGCAATGGAAGAGCATAATCCTCTCCCTGTTTTAAAATTCAGAAAGAAATATGGAAATATATAAAAATAAGGGTAAGACTGTTCAGCTTTTCCACAGTTGGGAATTTCAGAGAATTTAGATCTTGCTCATTTTTCCCAGTCTTCTCAAAGATTCATAAAATAAATAGGAAGCAATTTGGGTATGTGAAGGCATGCATCCTAGTAAGGTAAATTACTCTGGACTAAGATTTGTTTGGTAATACCTTTTATTGGACCAACTATATAGTCAGGACTAATGTTAGACAAGATTTTGCATTAAAAATGCCCTTCCTTAGCTTGGGAAAAAAATAGATATAGCATAAGCTAAGAACTGGTAAAACAATTGCTTGTGTTTAACTCCATTATTTGCTGAGCGTTGTTCTTCCACTGCTAGACTGTTGCCAGTATCCAAGCTGTAACAGGGTTGTAGCCATGATTGTCCAGGAAATCAAGAGAATCAAGATGTGTTTGGTAATATCTTTTTGGACCAACTTTACAGTCAGAACAGATATTAGAAGACCTTTTAGACACAAAAATGCCCTTCCTCAGGTCTCATAAAAACCAGATACAGCCTAAATCAGGGATGAGCAATTATTTCAGGTGGAGGGCCACTTGACAAGGTTTGGTGAGCTCTTGAGGGCTGCGTGGGTAGCCCCACCCCTTGACAGGTGCCCCGCCTCCCTGCCACATCTTAGAACTGAAAGTCTTACCCCTAACACCTTACCTTTGCCACCAGAAGTCCCACCCCTTGCTCCGTGGAAATACTCCTTTTGGGTGGTGGGGAGTTGCCATCTTAGAACCAGAAAAGCCAAATCATACACTAAAGTCAAACACCTACTATAATGTATTTTAATTTTATTACAAAAAATGTTTTTGTCATCATTTGTGTCTGTGTACTGTATATAGAGGTGACTGCATAATAACTGAAAAATAAATTCTTAGTCTTTTAGGGGGTGTATGTGTGTGTATGTGGTAGGGGTATATGATGGGGGTTGGGGGGATAGGAGGGGTGGTGGAGTACGGGGGGTGGGGGTTGTGGGGAGAGTTCGTGAGGGACTGTGACTGCATGGGGGATCATAGGGTATGTTGGGGGGGTGGCATTTGTGGGGTGTGGATGTGTGGCTCTGGAACGCACTGTCCTCTCCTGCAGTCAATGCAGGCAACACTGGGGCGGGGGGGATGTGTGGTGTGAGGGGGGACGAGAGGGGTGTTGGGACCCCCCACACACACCCCCCACAGAACAGAACCAGGTGGTGGGCTATTGCCTGGCTCCAACCAGCGCTGCATGATGCAGTGAGGAGTGCAGCCTCCATCAGGCTGTTTCTTTCCCCAGCACTCTCTGTACTTGTGGGCCACAGTAGTGAAGTCCCAGGCACTGGAGCCAGCTGCTTTCCCTGCCCCACCTGCTCCAGTGCCTCCCTTCTTACACCAACACCCTGCCACCTGAGCTCCATGTTGCTGCTGCCCCCCTGGGCGAGGGCTCCACACTACAGCCAGCCCCAGCTGCAGCCCTGCTCCAGCCCAGCTGCAGCCCTGCTCTCACCCCTGCTTCCCTGCTGCCTGGAGGGAGCAGGACCCAGAGAAGCCCGCAGCAGCAGCCCCACCCCGTGCTATGGGGGCTGACCCTTCAGCCCACAAGGGTGGGAGTGAGAAATAATACGGTATGTTGGGGGCAGTTGTTGGTTCCTCACTCCCAACCTCATGGGCAGAAGGGCTGGGCAGGGCACAATTCATTGTGGGGGTGCCACGGGCTGGACGAAAGTGCCTGGTGGGCCGGATCCAGCCCATGGACTGTATTTTGCCCACCCCTTACCTAAGTAAATACCGTAGGAGCAAAATTCATAAAATGTTACTGGATACCAAAAACCAGGCTTACAAAAGAAAATACTTTTATGGTTTATCATTACTTACCTGTTCTTTCTGCTAATCTCTGTTTGTTACACAAGTGTAATGTCCCTCTTCCCTTTTCAGTGGACTTCACTGTGATCTGCAAGTAGACATACCCACTGGCCACAGCAAAGACTGTTGATGAGCAGCTGCAGGTATGCCTACAGCTTCTTGCTTCAGCTTTGAGTATACATCTGAAAAAGTCTGTCCAGAAGCTAGCCCAACTCCATAGAGCCCCTGCCAGCTGGGACCCCGTGCTCCTGCCACCTTGCTCTGGGCCCCACTCGTACTGGCCCCGGGACACCAGTGCGGGCCCTGTGCTCCCACTGGCTCCCTGCCCACTCACATCCAGTGCCCCCCAGTCCCATGGTACAGGTGGGGGGCAGCGCACAGCCCTGACCCCCTGCTCGCCAGCAGGGAAGAGGCTGGTACTGAGTATGGGGAACCCACATTGCAGGCACTCGCAGCCCATGCAGGGCTGTGCAGAGCAGGCACAGGCAGCCCCAGGTCACCTGCAAGCAGCTGCAGAGTGGGGCACCAGACACGCAGCAGGTGAGGGGCTACTTTTCCTTGCGCTCAGCGTGCTGAGTGCGGGGGGCGAGACAGCAGCCCCTCACCCACCCCATGCTGCAGCCACTCACAGCTTGCCTGGGGCTACCTGTGCCTGCTCCGGAAAGCCCTGTGCAGCCTGTGAGCTCCTGCAGCACGGGGGACCGGTAATGGGGCAGGCAAGGAGCAGCTTTTCTCCACACAGGGAAGGAGCCCAGAGAAAAGCTGGGGGGGGGGGGGGGAAGCAGCCCCTCCCCCACCCCACACCCAGTGCCCCATGTTGCAGGTGCTTGCAGTCCGCACAGGGCTGTCTGTAGTGGGCACAGGCAGCCCCATGTGGGCTGCAAGCAGCTGCAGTGCGGGGTATCAGGTGTGGGTGGGGAGGGGCCACTTCCCCCCACCCCTGAACTTCTTCCCTGCCCCAGGTCCCCCCACCACTTACCTGAGCTTCCCGTGCCAGGGCAACCACGTGCTCTCGGCCCAGAAACCACGGAAGGGGCTTCTGGCTGGGAGGTGGGGCTGGGCGTCCACACTGTTGTTGGAGCCTGCTGGGCTTCCCCTGGGTCCTACTGCCCTTGTTTCCTGTCATTTTTGACAGGAACCAAGGGCAGAGAAATATTAATTTTCCAAATTTTTTTAGGGGCCCCATGGGCCAGATAAAATGGCCTGACAGGCCGTATTTTGCCCACCCCAGGATAGGTAGATAATAAATACCTTGACCTCTGCACGACAAGCTAGTAAATCTGGTTGTCACACCAGATGACAAAGCTAACCTATTTAACAATTTCTTTGCCTCCACTTTCCTGAGCAGGGACTGGGTCGTCCCCCCCACCACTGGGAGCCATGCAGGTCACAGGGGAGGCACCCCCAGACTTAGGGCAGTAAGGATCTAGTCAGGGAACTTCTGAAAGGACTGGACGTATTTAAATCAGCTGGTCCGGATGATCTCCACCCCAGTGTGCTGAGGGAATTAGCTGAAGTCATTGTACGACCCCTGGCACGGCTTTACGAGCACTCGTGGTGCTCTGGTGTAGTGCCAGAGGGCTGGAAAAGGGCTAATGTGGTTCCCATTTTCAAAAAAGGGAGGAAGGAGGACACAGGAAACTACAGGCCAATTAGTCTTACCTCAACCCTGGGTAAGCTTTTTGAGAGAATTATCCTGGTGCATGTCCTTGAGGGGCCAGCAGGGGAGATTATGCTTAGGGGCAACCAACATGGGTTCATTAGAGGCAGGTCCTGTCAAACGAACCTGGTGGCCCATCACCATGACCAGGTCACAAAATCCTTAGACGTAGTGGCAGCAGTAGACTAGTCTTTCTCACTTTAGGAATGTCTTTGACACTGTCTCTCACCCCACTCTCATTAAAAAACTAGGGGACTGTGGCGTCAACAGTCATATGGGTCTCTAACTGGCTGGACCGCACCCAGAGAGTGATGGTGGACAGGTCATTTTTGACCTGGAGGGATGTGGGCAGTATGGTCCCCCAGGGCTCGGTCCTCGGGTCTGCATTGTTCAACGTCTTCATCAACAACTTGGACAAGGGGGTAAAAAGCACCCTGTTCAAATTCGCAGATGACACTAAGATGTGGGGGGAAGCGGGCACGCTAGAAGGGAGGAATAGCAATCGGACCTAGACAGGTTACAGGGGAGGGTGGATGAAAACAGGATGGGTTTCAACACTGAAAAGTACAAGGTACTGCACCTGGGGGGGAAGAACCAGCACCATACCTACGCTAGGGAACTCCCTTCTTGTCCGTGCAGAGGCAGAAAAGGATCTTGGTGTCATTATTGATGCCAAAATGAACATGGGCCAACAGTGTGGGGAGGCGGTCAGGAAAGCCAACCGCACCTTGTCACGCATCCATAAATGCATCTCAAGCAGGTCCAAGGAAGTGATCCTCCCCCTCTATGTTGGAGTACTGTGTCCAGTTCTGGGTGCTGCACTTCAGTAGGGATGTGGACAACATGGAGAGAGTTCAAATGAGGGCCACTCACATGATCAGGGGGCAGCAGGGCAGGCCCTATGAGGAGGGGCTATGGGACCTGAACCTGTTCAGCCTCCACAAGAGAAAGCTGAGGAGGGATCTAGTGGCTGTTTACAAACTAGTCCGAGGGGACCAGCAGGCATTGGGGGAGTCCCTGTTCCCCCGAGCACTACCAGGAGTGACAAGAAATAACGGTCACAAGCTGGCAGAGGGTAGATTCAGACTAGACATCAGGAGGTGCTACTTCACAGTCAGGGCGGCTAGGATCTGGAACCAACTTCCAAGAGAAGTGGTGCTGGCTCCTACCCTGGGGGTCTTTAAGAGGAGGCTAGACAAACACCTTGCTGGGGTTGTTTGACCCCAGTACTCTTTCCTACCATGGCAGAGGGTCAGACTTGATAATCTGCTCAGGTCCCTTTCAACCATACCAACTGTGAAACTATGACCTTCCTTTGAGAGGGAACCAACTACAAATGTAGTGTAAGGACTATATCTTACTAATCTGCTCAACTGAAAAAGGCTCAAAGCCTGACATTCATAAGGGCAGCTTCCTTGTTTGTAAACTGTGGAGGCATCTACATGTGTACCCTGCTGTGGAACTGACTAATTACCTCTTCAGTAAAGTGTCACCATCAACACATGCAGCGCTATTAGGCTGGAGTAAATTAATTAATTCTTCTGTAGGACAGTACTGCCCAACACAAGTACCAACCTATGGTAGAGTTATTTAGTGCACTGCAATGCACGTGTAGACGGTGACTGGGGCTGTCTGGGACACGAGGGTGCTATAATGTGGGGACTGTTGGCTGACTAGCCATGCACTGTAGCACCCTCATGCCCCAACGAGCCCCTCTGCAGCACACTGAGCCATGGCAGAACAGTTCTGGGCTGGCAGGCTAACCATACCGGATCCCCTGCCAGCCAGGGCTGTGCCACCCCAGCTTAATGTGCTATGATCCCTGGCCCTCCCAGCCACACTAATTGCACTTATAGATGCTCCCTGTCTCACCCTATGACAGATATTCTAAAAAGATACAAGCTCTTGTCCTGTGACCAATCAATGCTCTGTGCACCATCTGGCTGACAGTTGTGGTATCTGTATCCCTTTGCAGCTATGGGTTGTAAGAGGCAACTAGACAAAAGAAGGAAAATACAAACTAAAAGATTAATGATCAAAAGCTCTGAGCCACCACTGTCTGGAATCTAGATCATCATGTGCTGAGAAAGAAAAGTGGTCATGAGACAAACCAGTCTGTAGTTTGCAGGGATGAAAAAGTTGAATATTAGGAATGTGATATCCATATACCCACAAAAGAAAAAAACACTGTTAAAGCTGTTAAGTCTTTACAGTTGCTGCAGATGAAAAGAGACTGAAAGGAGAAAAATGGATATTGAAAAAATGTAGTTTTTTTCTACAAGTAGAAGGAATCACTCTTACAATGACATACTGGACCAAACAGAAAAAAACAAGGTCTGTTAATAATTCTGGTAATGTGGCAAACAAAAAATTACAAAAATCCAACAATTATAATGAAGGCAAAGCTGCTGCCAAATCCACAGAAGTCAGGCTGGACTTAATTCCCATTCTTTCATAAGATGCTAAAAGGTTATTTTAATATGTTTATCAAAGAAAAGCTACAAATGCAACAATGATATCCCAAATATCTCACAGATGGGTAAAGATGAATCAAAGATCTTTGGAAAGAAATCTGTTGAAGTCAGTTTTTGGTTACACTAATTCCTACTGAGTGTGTCTACCCATGCAGTTAATGCACCTTAATGTTACAGTGCAGTAAATTAAGGTGTATTAAGCATAGTTTGGGAATGCATCTATATGTGCGCCCTGTCAGGTGCAGATTTGTGTTCAATGAAAGCAGTCAGGTTCAGGGCTGCTCCTGCCCTGCTCTGCCCCCCTGCAGAGGAGAGAGGGAGCTGCAGGCACTAGCTGCAGCTGCCCAGGTGCTAGGGAGCAGAAGGGACAGAGGTGGCAGGCTCCAGCTGGCCAAAGGCATGGGGGGTTAGGCTTAGGCTGGCAAGGGACACTGTCCTGGGGGCCTGTGGCCAGCATGCCATGGAGCCTCCCCACCCTCCCCCCCAGCAGCAGCATTCAGGGCACCATGTCCACAAGGCAATTGCGAACCACCTCCTACATCCCCGCAGTAGGGCACCTCAGCAGCTACCCATGAACCTCCCAGACTGACAGAGCAACCCCAAGACCATGCACACCATGGGCAGTTAGCAACAAGCACCAAACTTTATTTCCGTCCATTACACAATAAGAGACCACCCTTTCCACCCCAAAAACAAATCCCTTCCTTCCCTCCTTCCCCAACAGCACATTCCCTCCTGTCCCTTCCAGCAATACACACCCGTCCCTAACCCCAGCCTGCATCAATAATAAAGGACACACTTCTCATGAAACTATGTACAGTGTGCTTTGTCAACTGTTAAGGGGGTAACAGTGGTGTGGAGGCACCTATGGCACAGATCCTGGGGAGAGGCTCCTGGCACCCCGGCCTGAGAGCACCTCCATGGATGAAGACACCCGGGGACAAAGGTAGGCACTGTTGTGAGCACACTACGTTATGCTCACGCTCTTAGCATAACTTTAGGCCATCCTGGAACTAAGCAATTAAATTGCACAGAGTGCCTTATAAGGCAGTGGGAAAAGTGAGAGCTGTGACTGGTACAGTGGGCTAACCAGGTACAGTAGTTTCCCTAAAAGGAAAAGAAACCAAAAATGGAATAGGATTGGAGCACCTTACCTAAAAAGATGAGGTAAGAAACTTGAGGATTGGACAACTTGATGTGAGAAAGTTACAAAAGTAATGGGTGCACAAGGACACAGTGAGCGTTTTGCATTGCCACCCTGGGGAGACAGAAGCAACCTCGAAATTCTTGTTCGAACAATGAGGAATCCAGAAGCTAACATCCCACACACCCAGCGGAGGATCTGAGGCCAGTACTAGTAAAGGTTGCTGCTGTAATGTCTGGAGGAACCACTTCCCAGGTTGTATCATGGGGAGGAAACCTGTAATAAAGCCTAGGGGTTACTATTAAATTTCACTTGACAAACAGGACAAGGGCCCATGTCAATCCTTGGGGGTCTCTGGTAAAAGGAATCTAGTGGCAACAAATCAGGGGCTTTGTGCTGGGTCACAGGTGGCTTCCAGGAAGCAGGCAGAGGCAGAGCATGCAAAGGGCACTGGCCAATTGTGGCAGCACCCATGCAGACATGAAAGGTTGCAACATTTCAAATATAACCCCCATCCCCCCTGCAGGGCCTCTAGCTCCAGACATACAGCCTGATGTAAGTGAGTGAGTTGGCATGGACACAGGTGGGCACAGCATCCCCTTCCTCCTCCCAGTCCTCTTCCCTGTAGGGGGCTTACCTGACAGGCTTGGCAGGTACTCCTGAAAGTCAGACTCTGTCTCTGGAAGTCACAAAA
The DNA here is from genome assembly GCF_052110815.1 of Crocodylus siamensis. Classification (NCBI taxonomy): domain Eukaryota; kingdom Metazoa; phylum Chordata; order Crocodylia; family Crocodylidae; genus Crocodylus; species Crocodylus siamensis. The sequence goes on from NC_143397.1 coordinate 217,174,844, forward strand.
TGGTCTGGCTCCCTGCAGTGTCCCAGGACATGGAGGCACAGCGCCTGGCTGCCTGTACAGTAGCCTCCTCTAGCACAGAGTTGGAGCTGCTCGCCACTGAGGCCATCCCTGGCCTATCCTCCCAACTTGGGGTGTGCAACTGGAGTTGGCGGAGCAGGTGTTGGCCCAGACTGCCTGAGCGGCCAGACAAGGCCAAGGGCAGGGAGCATGCATCTCATGTAGATATGCCCACTGAGACTCAAAAAACTTATCTCCAGTTTTAACTTGGATTGAGCTTTGGAACATTGGAAGTCATCCATCTTTGAAAATCCACAACACACAAAAAACAACACTGCCTGACTCAAAGTCACAACTATTAGGTAGATAAAATTGGGTATCATTTACAAAGGGAAAGTCAAAGTCATGCTTCTAAATACATTTTCTGAAGGACAGCACACATATAGGAAACAAGCAAGTGATAAACCAAACAGATACTGCATGATTTGCACTGAAACTAAACAAATTAAATTGGTCAGAGGAGATGCTTAAAAAAAACTAATTTACTGTCTAGAAAGTATGTGAAGGTGACCAATACTTCACAATCCATCCTGTTCAAAGCTGCTGCTGGAGTGAAATAAAAAATAATGATGACACTGCAGCCTGATCCAAGGTAGCCCAAAATCTGTCATTCCCTTGAAAAACAAAATGACTTAGTCATTTTTTTAGCCATTACCCTAATGATGACCAGGTGAAACTCCTCATACAAAATAAGGTGAAACAAATTATTAATTGCTGTGTTGGATTCTGGTTCAAGTCTCCATTTTACAGAACCAGTGGGATACTGAAATTGGGCAAGTGGAACGCATGAATAGGACCTTAAAGACTCTACTCACCAAGATCTGTATTGAAGCACGCCTTAAGTGGCCTCAAGCATTGCCGCTAACTCTTACTTGCATTCGAAACACTCCCCGACGGGGCATTAAATTAACCCCATATGAAATTATGTTTGGCAAACCCCCTCAAGTCTTACCCCCTGGGATGCGAGAAAATGTAACTTTTGAATTAGGTAATAGCGAACTTCATATGTACGTTATTGCTTTGCAGTCTGTCTTGTCTTCTCTTCACAGGTATGCAGCCTCCTTTCAGCGTCTGCCTTTAGACGTACCAGTACATGACTTCTGCCCGGGAGACTGGGTCTTGGTGCAGCGGTGGAAAAAGGAACCTTTGACTGAGAGGTGGAGTGGCCCTTTCCAGGTACTTCTAACAACCCACACCGCTGTAAAGATTGCTGGCCATGACAGTTGGATACACCATACCCGTGTGAAACGACATCCACGAGCGTCAGAGGACACCAACTCCCAAGACGAACTCACTCCGGAAGCTGAGTCACCCTCGGAACAAGAAGCCAGCAAGTGGAGCTGTGAACCTACTGGTGATCTCCAAGTGCGCCTAAGACGGCTTAATCAAAGTTCAGAAAATTAGACAAGAAAGTAAAAAAGAAAAAGTTTAGGCTGTATTTGATCTCAAGAAAGGGAGAATATGGTGGGAATCTTAATATGCCTTGTTGTTATCTATGTAGTAAGAGAAGCAGGATTGAGCAGCCCTAGCCGCCAGCCTATATCCCCGCTTTCCCCAATTGCTCCCCCAGGGACAAATTTGTATGTTGACATGATGGAAAGAATTGCAGGTACTTTCAATCTTACCAACTGCTGGGCCTGTGGGGGGCTCCGAGAGGCCGGAGAACAGTGGCCTTGGAGGGCTTTTCCTTTGGCCCCAAAATGGTTGGTAAGTGATAAGGCGGATGTTAAGAATACTGGTCAAGAATGGGATGAGAACCGCAGCTGGGATCTTTCCCAAGTGGCATTAGGAGAGTACTGTATTAGCAGTAATGGTACAGGGAGGAGTTTGGGACATAGCCAGTGTACATGGACATTGAAATGGGTCCGAACATGCACTACCTGTTATGCCCTTAATTGCAGCAAGTATGCAGGTCAATGGAATTCTACTGCTGTTAAGCTCCCAAACTCCACGTGGATGAAATGTAACCCATCCACTCCACAATCATCCCCACATGATGAAGACACCTGCTTCAAAAAGGTCAGAAGGGCAAGAGTATCACGTTTCGATCCTAACATTACAAAATGTCAGGCATATAATGAGACCCGAAGTGAACGATTCATACCTTACTTCTATAACTGGCAATGGGCGCACCCGAATGGCACGATGGTGTGGTTTAATAGATATTGGAGTGCCTCAAATGACACAAATGAAATAACCGAGTGCGAGTATAGGGATAAAGATGGCGTATGGAGATGTCAGCTTAAAACGAGTGACCATTACACTGGCCCTTTAGGGCATAGGGATAACAAATACTATCCCCCTCTTTTCTGGTGGAACCGTGACCCCCTGGCCTTGGGAGGGGAGAACAGGGCCTTAAAAGGACATTATTGGATTTGCGGAAGGCGAGCCTATACGGTACTGCCACAAAGGTGAACAGGAACCTGCTATATTGGGGTAATTGTACCAGCTTTCTTTTTGCTACCATCTGAGGTTGGAAATAAGTTGGGAGTCTCTTTGTATGATGATTGGAAAAGGACCAAGAGAAGTATGGATGTAAGTTTGACACGGGGTGGCTCCCAAAAGTGGAAGGAGGATGAGTGGCCCCCTCAAAGGATTACTGAGTATTATGGACCAGCTACATGGGCTAGTGATGGGAGTTGGGGATACCGGACACCAATATACATGCTAAATAGAATCATCAGGTTGCAGGCAGTCTTGGAAATAATTACTAACCAAACTGCCACTACTCTCGAGTTACTGGCCAGACAGAGTTCTCAGATGAGAGAAACCATATACCAAAAATCGAATGGCCTTAGACTATTTATTCGCAGAGGATGGCGGAGTCTGCGGAAAGTTCAACCTTTCTAATTGTTGTCTCCAAATAGATGATAACGGAAAAGCAGTCTTAGAGACTGCCAAAGAGATTAGGAAAATAGCCCATGTACCAATACAAACGTGGGAAAACACATGGGATAAAGACTGGTGGTCTAATCTACTTGGAGGACCCTGGTGGAAGAAAGTAGGGTTTGTATTTTTGTGTGCTCTGACTGGTTTGATTTTTACTCCTTGCCTTACTCCCTGTCTCACTAGATTGATAACCACCACAGTTGAAGGGATGCAAGTTGCAGCAGTCCCCCTCAAAGCGCAGACTGTAGCAAAAGTCATGGTACTCAGAAAAATTCCTCGTAATTATCTTGATCTGCCTAAATGAAAATGGGGAGCAGAAAGCATCTTGAGGGGGGAATATTGTTAGAAATGGAGTATTGTTAGAAATGCACAGCTCTTCTTATACTAAATCACAGACTCTCCCCCAGCACCTGATAAGGAAGAAATACTGCCAAGGACTTTCTCCTTGCCCAGCCTTGCCACAGCTCTTCTTATACTAAATCACAGACTCTCCCCCAGTTTCTCCTAGCCTTTCTCATGCAGATTACAGAAGCTAGAATTCAACTGACTGTGTCCTTGAAAGGGGGGGGGGGTTTAAACTCTTGGTGACCTAAAGAACTTTCTGAGCATGCGCAATTAGCTGATGCATATTTACTTCTCCGCCCTGCATACTTAAGTAGTTAATTATAATGTACATGCAATGGATGTAGTGATGTAACCACATATATGTTTGTATGAAACGGAAATGAGCTGTAAGAGTTCCTGTTTCTGCACACGTGCTCAGGAGGAAGAAGATAAATACAGCCTGCAAAAATGTCTTGGGGGATTCAGAGTAATCTGAGTTTTTGACTCTGCTCTGACCCTATTTGCAAATACACCTTTTGTGCTGCTAAATGACTGTGTCTGAGATTCTTTGCGAGCCTCCAAGAAACAAACCGCAATTTTTGCAACAGTACTACAGCCATATTTAATGTCAAGGTTATTGTTTTCAAATTTGCTCCTCACTTCCATGTGCTCAGGGAGAGTAGGGTCTGACAGTAAGAGCTGCCAGGGAAAAAGTTGGGGGGAAGCAGAGAGCAAAGGGTCTCCAGATTTTTTTTCCCTGCTGTTGTAGCAAAACCCCCCAGTTTTTTCTATTTTTTTCCCCTTTAAAATGCATTGCCTCCCCTTCCTCAATCATTTCTGACTTTTTCTCTCCCTTTCTATTCCCTATAGATAAGTATAAGTGAGCTAAGACATAGGATAAGCTTCAGCATTTTAGTTTGGTAGCAAGTTGTCTTTTTTTTGTTTTTTCTCCTTCTTTATATTGTATAATTATGATGTTTATATTGTTTTTTACTGTTCTATATTACTGTTTACCTGATACTATATGATTTAGGCCTACATATGTAAGTTAGCTTAAGTCATATCAAGTTTCCTTTTTGTTTGTCAAGTCTATCCTGTCCCCATGCCCGGTTGTGTAACCCATGACTCATACTAACCCTCCTGTGTAACTTGGTTCCTGAATAAATGGGGATGAATGAGGGTGCTTGAGAGACACTGGCAGTAGGTTTAAAAATAGCTCCCTCTGAATGACCAAACCTTCAACACCAATACTTGGACCAAGGACCCAGCCATTGGAACCACCCTCAGCATTCAAGAAACAAAAGATGAGGCAACCCAACATTGTGCCAAGGCTGCACATGCTCAATAAGAACACCTGGAGCCCTCTGGAACAGGACTGACATTGCCTGGACAAGCCCTATCCGCAGGAGATCATAAGTAGTCTGCCCCATAAAAAGGGTAGTGAAGACTGACTCCTTGGGACTCCCTCTCCATCTGGACCAGAACCATGCCACACCACGATCCACCCAGAGGCCCTGCCAGCAACCCCCCTCTGGACAACACCTACTGGACAAAGACCCCTTTCCAGCCTGGATAGGTATCTATCACCCTCTACCTCCTCTTCAACCAAGGACTTGGACTCTGTTTCTCTGCCCTACCTGGACTCCAGCCCTTCCACTGAGTCTCTTTCTCCTGCTACCACTGTGAGTGCTTTTGTGTGTGTGTGTGTGTGTGTGTGCGCATGCGTGCACGCACGCACGTGCACATGCATGAACCAGTAACTTCATGGGGCTGTGTAGTGTGTTGTCTGTTTAATAAACCTGTTATTTTGAAACCCTGAGCTGGGTTTTTGCCTGTTTCCTGAGTGTTTCTTCCTTGCCACCATTTATCTGCCCCTCCCCCCCAATATCTCAGCTGTCTGCCTCAGTTTCCAGCCTCAGTCTACCTTAAGTAACCACAAGCCTCAGTTCCTCAGCCAGCTTCTCTCTAGTCCACTGGTTCTAATCCTGGTTCTGGCAACTTTCACTCCCTTCACTTTAACTCTCTCTCTCACCTTAACCTTCCCCCAGGTACCCCAAACACACACATACACACCATATCATCCAAGTTAGGAACTTACCTGTGTGTATGTGTAGGTGGGTGGTATGTGTGTGAACGGGTGAGTGTGTGTGTATATATGTCATTGTGTGCATGATATACAATTTAGTGATCTGTGTATGTGTACTGAATGTGTGGGTATAGACAACTGATTTTTGTCTAACTTTTGGGGTGTATGGTGTATGTGCTTGAATTGGCGATAAGTATGCATGTGTCTAGGCTGGTTTGGATGTGTATGTGGCTGAGTGTATATGTGTGTGTGTATGCACCTAATTTGCATGTTTGTATATGTGCAATTGTGTCACACCCTCCTGTCTAACAGCTCAATATTGAGATCCTGAGAGTTGACCTGACCCCACTGTAACCATGGGAAGGGGACAAATTCACGGCAAACCTCCAATAGTTAAATTCCATATCTGAAAAACTGTAACAAATTTATACATTTTCCTGATCTAGAATCTAATTATTAGGAGGTCATCTTAGCAAGACCATCTTCTAATTGAGTAAATAAGGTAAATGAAATTGACTGGTTTTAATAATATAAATGTTTACAGGATTTCCACCCCAGATTTTGATGAATTTCAGGATATTTTTTAGGTTTTGGCAGAGCCAACCCTAAAGGGGTGCAGGGCCCCCTTAACACTGCGCAGGACCATGGTACCTCTACAAAGGGTGGGGAGGGGGAGATCTCCATGCTTCTTCCGCAGCACGGGGCTGAGCCACCAGCTCCAGACAGGCCTTGCAAGAAGGGCAGCAGCCACTCCACCTGGCATCGCAGGCCCCCCGCAAAGCACAGGGCCTGGGGCAGTCACCCCAATTCACCATACCCTAGGGATAGCTCTGGGTGTTGGAAGGCACAAGAAAGAAAGAAGAGAGAGATTTCAAATTCATGAGAATTAATAGAAAGTTCTCTGGCAGCCCCCAGACACCTGGCTTATTTTAGAAATTCTTTCTAGAAAACACTCTGCTCCCAATCTCTCACAGCTTCTTCAGTACTTTTGAACGAGCTTTCGCTAAAGCACCCCACCGCCATTTTGCAGTGCAAGGACGCTGGTACATGAGATACTGAGGGCACTTTAATTACAGCAGCACTCAGCTGCAGCAAAGTGAACACAGGTTGATCCTGACCAGTCTAGGTCAGCCAAACGGGGCTGCCCTATGCACTGCTGCTCTGTTGTTTCCCAGAAGACTGAGGAAGCCTGCAGAGCATGCTGTAATATGTGCACAGGGGGCTCCTGCTGGACAGTGTCAGCACTGCAGCACTCAGCTCTTCACAGGCTCAGCATTCAAATATCTGGTCAGGCAGCTCCAGATAAGTTTCATCCCAAGAAAAAACCTGGGATCATTTGAATATGTATATGCAGCCAAAATTCAGTATACATTAATGTAAGTGAATATAAGCTGATGTAATTTACCATTTGACAGGGCCAAAAGACAGCATTGGAGCAAGAAAATAAATCAACAGAAGTAAAACGTTGCCAAGCAAACTGACACATGCTGTGCCAGATTCACGGGAGTTTCAAGGTCAGCCTCCATATGGAATCATGGCCTCCTGGGTCTCAGAGGAGTATACCAAAAGGGAAAGCAGGTAACCATATCACTGCTATGGTCTGCTTATATTCACATAAGAAAGAACAGCATTGCCCTTTAACTCAGAGACTGCAGACAGCCAAAAGGTAAGAAAACTTACTAGTCAGTTTCCCACTGATTTAGCCAGGCCCATTTCCAGTCCTGTGCTGGCTCACTTTTTGGACTGAAAATTTGAGTTTGTATTGTATTGTATTTCAACCATGGGCTTAGCCTTGAATTATGAAGAAAAGCTGAAATATTGAAAATTTTCACAGAACAAAAATTTCAATGAGGTAATGGCAAGAGTCAGATAAGAGACCATACTGCATCAACAGACACGCAGTGTAGCTGACGTGCCCAGCCAGAGGAAAAGCTGGAACACATGGCACCCATGTGGCGATACAGCATTGTAGGGAGAAAATTTAACAGCACATTTCAGGTGAGTTCAATCAACCAAAATATTTCACTTTGGTTTTCCCAGACGGCAAAGGATAAATGATGGCAAAATCCAGCTTTTCCATGGGAAAAATCTAGATCATGTGGAAACTGCATTTTTCATCAAAAAGTCATTTTGACAGAAAATTACTGAGTGCTTCTCAGCTGTGCTGGTCTTCTAGCAGTTTGTGTAGCTGTTTGGGGAAGAAAGGGGGTGGGGAGGACACATATTGAATCTTGAGCCTGTAGTGATGAGTTGCAATAAAAAAAAAAAAAAACTTCACAGGGGACCTCCAGATTTGCTTAAAACACTGCCAGCCACTTCCTGCTCTGGCATGTGAATCAGAACACAGTTTACTGAATTAGTAAAACTCGTGATTGGGAATTGGAGAAAGTTACCTGTATTATACAGTATGTCGTGAATGAAATCTCTTATGTTCTGTTGCCAGAGTTGTATAATGAGCTGAGAATCTGGTCCCCCTGCATTACTTTTCTTTTCTTGCTCCATGTTGATTGACAACTGAGCTAGAGCTAGCGAGTATTAAGCCACAGGGAGAATGAGGAGAGTATACTCTCAGGAGACTGACAGCAGTTGTTTGCTTGAAACTTCTGCAAACTTAAAAAGCAGAAAAAGATAAAAGTAAAAAAGAGAAGCTCATGCAAAGTCTTCTACTTGCTTCCCCTGCTACAAAAATACATACACAGAATACTATGAAAGTTATCTTTGTCCAGCTTCTCCAGCTGTGTCCAGTACTGCTCTGTACACCTGAAAATTAACCCTCTTTTCTCCATCTGACTCAGAAGGGCAGGAAAAATTTTGGGTGCCTAATCACATGACCATTTTTGGCATTTCAAGTGTTTTAAAATTATCAGTTAATACACATGAGCAACTTTAGAATGGTTTTTAAATGGTGGAAGTTGCCTTAATTAAACCTCATTGTATATGTTTCAAATGTAAGGTGAACTGCAATAGTGCATCTCAGCTTACCTAGTTCACCTTTACTGCACCTGTATTTAACTAGAGCTTCCCCCTGACCCCAGGCTACATTGTGCAGGATTCAGTGCCCCCTGCCTCCTAGTTTATAGAACTACACCAAGGCACAAAACTTATACCAAGCCATGGAACTTCTATTAAGTTTTAAGGCACTGTACCTAAAGTGGTTTAACTAAAGTGCAAAAGTTACAGCACCTGTAATATAATTATAATAAATATAATATAAATATTACTCGCATGATCAGGGGGCAGCAGGGCAGGCCCTACGAGGAGAGGCTAAGGGACCTGAACCTGTTCAGCCTCCATAAGAGAAGTGAGGGGGGATCTAGTGGCCTGTGACAAACTAGTCAGAGGGGACCAGCAGGCATTGGGGGAGTCCCTGTTCCCCCAAACACTACCAGGAGTGACTAGGAATAACGGTCACAAGCTGGTAGACGGTAGATTTAAGCTGGATATCAGGAGGCGCTATTTCACAGTCAGAGCGGCTAGGATCTGGAACCAACTTCCAAGAGAAGTGGTGCTGGCTCCTACCCTGGCGGTCTTTAAGAGGAGGTTAGATGTATACCTTGCTGGGGTCGTTTGACCCCAGTACTCTTTTCTGCCATGGCAGAGAGTCGGACTCGATGATCTGCTCAGGTCCCTTCCAACCCTACTAACTATGAAACTACTATGAAACTTTTGGACATGTCTGCCCTGCACGTGTATGTGCACCTATGAATACTATCAATACCTTATCTTTAAAAAATGCTGCTAAATACATGGCATTAGAGAAGCTCTGGCAGCACAGAATAAAAAACCTTTGAGATACATTTGAAATGACCTGCTTAAGTTCTGTCATTTGGGCATTCCATGCATATCAAAAAAAATCTTACCCTATCAGTACACATAAATGCAGAATATGTGCATGGCCATATCTGAATATATACAGATGTAACAATTCCTGTCACTTACAGGTATGTGTACAAGTATGCGCAAGTAAACAAACAGCAGATTTAATAATACCTACTACTTACAGATCACGGTCCTGGGTCACCTTCTGACAGTTTTGAGTGGCTGCACCAACACAGAGCAGACCTAAACCTAACATTAAGAAAACCCAACAGATAGAATGTAAAATTGCCATATGAGTCAGTACATGGGATGTGGCTTGGGAAAAGTGGGTTTTGTCACTCTAATTTCAAAGTGGTAGTAGGTAGTATAAAGAATATTATTGCCATGTTACGCGGAAGGTTTTCTCTCTAAGCAAGGGAGTCAGGCACAAGTTCTGTATTTATTGCACCAGCTTTAAAAATACACAATTACAGAAGAATGAACTGTGGATATATACTACCTGTGCAATGGAATTCAGTGTCAGAAGAGCCTAGCCCAGGGTGCTTTGATAAATCTAGGCACACATTCCCAAATGATCTGACAATACTCTTTATCTTAGCTCCAGCATACTGTATTTTCAAATTGTTCATAATTATAAACAAGTAGATGAAATAATTTGATGTGGAATACATATGTATACTTTTATTTGCAAATACAATAGCTGCAATTTTCCCCATTAAACAAATATCACTGTTGCAAGATCCTAGCAAATGGTTAGCCAATATCTGTGAATAGTAGTTTACAATATCCCACACATCTTCCTCTTTAGGACAATACATAATGTTGCCATAACACTGAACAGATGTGAGCATAAATGTTCCCACACAAATGTCCCCCACAAAAAACACCCAAAGTATTGCATCTTCATAAATCTTATGGTTTTTAAGCACTGCTGCCATTACAGAAACAGTAACATGTTGGAAGCTGGATTCAGAGGCAGGATAAGTTTAGTTAGGCTACCTAGTTTAGTTTAACTTTGCCTTACTGATGTGTAATCCTATATTTATCACCTGAACACTGCCGTGTTTGTTACTGCTAGAGTCACAATATGTGCTCCAAATAGAAGAAATGTGATGTAACTGCAAATCAAGATAAGGTCTTTCTGATTTATCAAATATTGTGTTATATCCAATATATTCTAGTAACATTTTGCAGTTACAATTCCATTTTTTGTCCCTGTTGTTCCAGGAAATGGTAAATATATTGTACCATAGCATTTTATGTTTTTTCAAAGGTGACCTATACTTTCCATTTCAAACGAGGTTTCTTTAATGAAAATATTGTAATGTCAGTCCATGCAAAGCAAATGCATATTAATATGCGTTTACATCTGTCTCATATTAATATTCATGCCTGAATCCACATCCCTACACAAAGCCAATTTTCTGACCATCTGTGTGATGGCTGGTGGATGCAATGAATAAATTTTATTTGTGAGGGGAGTGATAAATCATGTATCTTCAGTTTTTCACCCACAATCTTTCCTCTTAGGTGCTAAAATGTTTTCATCGTGGTTTTGAATTTTTAAGTAAACCAAACTGATTAACCCCTTAGCAGTTTGTGCAAATTCATTTGCCTTCTGTAAGGCCACAGAAAACATGAGAAGTACAACTGTGTGACTGACTGAGCAAATGAAACTGCAGTTTTAGCACTATTCCCTTTTCTTTTTGTTTCATTCTGCCTTCAGATACACATTCTATGCAGTAGTATAGGTCCAGTTTCCAAAATCATGTTGAAAAAGTACCTTATTTTGCAAATGGTCTTACCAATTTCTGTATGGCTTTCCAAGGAGCAAGTGCATGGAGTGACAACATGAGCAAGGGTATCACAATCTGGATTTCAGTAAAAAAACTGAGCTTCATTATTTTATTAACTGACACCACTGAAAAGCTCATCTAACTTGATAGCTGGTTTCTAAAGCAACTACCTTGCATCATGTCGGCAATTTTCAGTGTGCAATGATATACTCTCCACAGACATAAAGATCTGCTACTAAACTACCTGAGGGCAGATTCTGATCTTACTTACACTAGTGTCAGTCCACAGCAACTCTTTTGGCAACAACAGTATTACTTTATCTGAGAGAGCATATGCTAAACCAGAGTCAAAGGCTAAAAGTACGAATTAGAAGATTTTTTCTAAGGGAATCCACTATACATGTCAGGGAAGTTTGCCCCAAACCTACATCCAAAAAAGTTCAGCTTTAGTGTAGGGAGTAACTGTAGTTTATGAGTAGAATAAAGCTTTTAACATGTCTAACAGGCATGAGATGGCAATGGGATGTTTAAGATCCAGATTTTCCTACAAAACTGGAAATTTACTGCAACACTGAAATTTGGTCTATACTACAGAACATGGTCTCAGCCATTTTGCAAATTTCCTTTTTTATTTTGAGAAGGAAGTTAGCTGCCCTGACTGACAAATATTTCTTTGTTCTTAAACTTCCATGCCAAGTATTTTAAAAGGATTCAATGATTTTTATCACAGGATCTGAGACAGGTAAGCGAATCTTGTTGGGGTAGAATCTTGTTGCAATAAAGGTTTGCTCTGTTAACTAAATATGGTAAGAGAAATACATACGGGTGATACTTAGTTACATAAGTATGTGTAAGAAAATAAAAGGAAAGTTTAGAGTGTTTTGGGGAGATGTCAGAACCAAGGATTTACAGAATTGACAGATTACTCACTGGTACCCTCACCTGGGCTGCCAGGAAGAGGCAGGTCACTTACTTCTTTACTGTACTCTGCATTGCTTATGTATCACTTTTTCTACTCAACTGTTAAGTTTACCTGGTCCTTTGAAGACTCTCCTTCCTGACCTTCAGTGGCTGCAACACAAAGACAGCTTGTCTGTGCTATGACCTTACTATGCTGGGCAGGAGCACCCTCAAACATCCTGGGTGGCTCAATGCAGCCTGCCTCCTGCATCAGCAAGTGTAGTCACATTTGTATAGAGCTAATTAGCAATGCTGAGCCAGCCCATGTGGAGAAGCATGCATGTTTGAGGATGCTGCTGCCTGCTATAATCTAGATATAACTAGAGAGAGAGAGATGCAGAATGTCCCCAGGTTTGTACTGCTAGAAAAGGAACAGCAGCCTGGGAACACCTGGGCAAAGGAAACTGTCACCATAAGCTACTGCACTGTGCAGGCTGAACTTGTCCAGCTTGCCTGCCTGGACACTGCTGCTGCCCATTTTCTGCCCCATCTCACTGTACATAAGGTTGTTTGTACTAAGTGCATCTCAAAGTTACACTATTCAGGTAAGGAATAACTCTGGCTGTGCTCATGTTAGGGCAATTTCAGTCTGCTACAGAGTTCAAGTTTTACACCATTTCCAGTATAATATTTCTCAGAATCTAAATAATCCTATCATTTGAATAAACAAAAGCCACTTCACCCCTTTTCTCCTCCAAGCCACTGGTAACTGGTTCATATTAAGTAGTCTTTGTGTAAAAATGTAGGGGGTGTGTAGATGAAATGGGGGCCGTAAATGAAGCAGAAGTTTTTAAAAAATACTGTTTCAATTTAGGGCTGATTAAACCCCCATGTCGTGCACACACCCTGCTGACTTACCTGCCTCTCCAGCAGGGAGGGGAGGGAGAGCTGCTGGTGGGTGGAGTGGCCCCTGGGCTGCGGGAAAAGTTGTTGCTTCCCTCTGCGGCAGTGGTGGCCCCCACCCAAGGTAGCACCCGCCTGCAGGCACTTGGCTTGGGTGGTCGCAGGGGGCACTGCAGCCATGAACGGAAGCACTGGGCCCTTGCACAGCTCAGGCAGGCTCCAGGGGCAAAAAAAAGATCAGGCCAGCTGCTTTTCTTGGGTGGAGCCTGACTTCCTAGGCTGCTGTCAGGCTGTCTGCAAGCCTTCCTGCAGAGCCATGGAGCAGCACAGACCCTGGTGCTGGTGTTTGCATTAGGTGAAAAGGTGAAACATATATCATAAAAACTGAAAAACAATCTGAGGCCAGTATTTCAAAATCTTGCCCTTCACATGTCACTGGAAAATGCTACAAGGAAAGGAGAAATTGCTATGGTGCAGGAAATCCATTGAGAAAACTCAAGATTATCTCAGCAACTGTTTGTTAGGAAGGGAGAAAAAAATAAAATGTTTATAAAATTTTATTTTTTTCTGGATGCACTCAGCCAAATGCTTAAGTCAGTGGAGGAATTTCAATGAAGTTATGCAGGCAGAGACTGTGACTCAATTTCCTGCTTAAAATTTGGCCAGAGCATTCAATACATTTCGGTAAAAATTGATCAAGGATTCTATAAAGGAGAAAGAAATTGTTCTCACCTGACAGCATATCAGCAGTATATAACCTACTTCTACCTTTGACAGTCAAGCTGTATGTTAGTTTTGACATTTCTGCACTGAGCTGAAATCAGAAAAGGAATTTTGAATGAGTTTCACATATCATCAGCATAAGTGGCAAGAAATTATTTGTAGTTCAAATAAATGCATACAGTTGTAAAATAAATAAATTAAAAATAACTAGCTGGATTGCACACCCCCCACATCAGCAGGGCAAGCAGCAGCAGGGCATAGCCCCTGCTCACACTGCTGCCCTGCCCGCTTCAGCACTGGGAGCAGGGGCTCTGCCTAGCCGCTGCTAGCACAGCTGGTGCACAGGGGTGTGGGATGCAGGCACGACACCACTGGGAGCCGGGGCTATGCCCTGCTTGCACTTGCCTCCTTCCATAGTTTCGTAGTTGATAGGGTCAGGAGGGACCTGAGCAGATCATCGAGTCCGAACACCCTGCTATGGCAGGAAAGAGTACTGGGGTCAAATGACCCCAGCAAGGTGTTCATCTAACCTCCTCTTAAAGACCGCCAGGGTAGGAGCCTGCACCACTTCTCTTGGAAGTTGGTTCCATATCCTAGCCACCCTGACAGTGAAGTAGCACCTCCTGGTGTCTAATCTGAATTTACCCTCTACCAGCTTGTGATCGTTATTCTTGTCATTCCTGGTAGTGCTTGGGGGAACAGGAACTGTCCCAATGCCTGCTTGTCCCTTCTGACTAGTTCATAGCAGGCCACTAGATCCCCCCTCAGCCTTCTCTTGTGGAGGCTGAACAGGTTCAGGTCCCTTAGCTTCTCCTCATAGGGCCTGCCCTGTTGTCCCCGATCATGCGAGGAGCCCTCTTGTGGACCCTCTCCATGCTGTCCACATCCCTCTTGAAGTGCGGCGCCCAGAACTGGACGCAGTACTCCAGCTGTGGCCTGACCAGTGCCACCTAGAGGGAGAGGATCACCTCCTTGAACCTGCTCAAGATGCATCTGTGGATGCATGACATGGTATGGTTGACCTTCCTGACTGCACCCCCACGCTACCGCCCCATGTTCATCTTGGAGTCCATGATGACTCCAAAATCCTTTTCTGCCTCTGCACTGACGAGAGGGGAGTTCCCCAGCCTGTAGGTATGGTGCTGGTTCTTCCTCCCTAGGTGCATTACCTTGCACTTTTCAGTGTTGAAAACCATCCTATTCTCATTCGCCCACCCCTGTAACCTGTCTAGGTCTGATTGCAGCCTATTCCTCACATCTAGCATGCCCACATCCCCCCACATCTTAGTGTTGTCAGCAAATTTGAACAGGGTGCTTTTTACCCCTTTGTCCAAGTCACTGATGAAGACGTTGAATTGGGCAGGCCCAAGGACCCGAGCCCTGGGGGGCCCCACTGCCCACATCCATCCAGGTCAAAAATGACCCATCCACCACCAACCTCTGGGTGCAGCCCTCCAGCCAATTAGCAACCCATCTGACTGTGTAGGAGTCGACACCACAGTCCCCTAGTTTTTTAATGAGAATGGGGTAAGAGACAGTGTCAGAGGCCTTCCTAAAGTCCAGAAAGACTTTGTCCACTGCTATCCCTGCATCTACGGATTTTGTGACCTGGACACAGAAGGCCACCAGGCTGGTCTGACAGGACCTGCCTCTAATGAATCCGTGTTGGTTGCCCCTAAGCATAACCTTCCCCCACTGGCCCCTCATGGACATGTACCAGGATAATTCTCTCAAAAAGCTTACCTAGGATCGAGGTAAAATTAACTGGCCTATAGTTCCCTGGGTCCTCCTTCCTCCCTTTTTTGAAGATGGAAACCACGTTGGCCCTTTTCCAGTCCTCTGGCACCATACCAGAGCACCATGAGTGCTTGTAAAGTCATGCCAGGGGTCCCGCAATGACCTCAGCTAATTCCCTCAGCACTCTGGGGTGGAGATCATCAGGACCAGCTGATTTAAATACATCCAGTCCCTCCAGAAGTTCCCTGACTAGATCCTCACTGACCCTTGGCCTTGGTGCACCTCCCCTGAGGCCTGAGGGGTCCCGGGGGGGAGGGAGGGCTGATCCGGTCCCTGCTCAGGAAAATGGAGGCAAAGAAATTATTAAATTGCTTAGCTTTGTTGTCTGGTGTGACAACCAGATTTCCTAGCATGTCTTGCAGGGGCTCCACGTTACCCGGTACCTTCTTTTTGCCCCCTATGTATTTAAAAAAGGACTTCTTCTTGTCCTTGATCTGGGTAGCTAGTCCCAGTTCTATCTCTGCCTTGGCCTTCCTGACTGCCCTCCTGCAGCCCCGAGCAACTGAGGTATAGTCCTCCCTGGTGATGGCCCCTCCCTTCCATTGGGTATATGCCTCCTTTTTAGCTAGGAGACATTCCTAGATGCTTTTGGTGAGCCACTGGGGCTTTTGTGCCCTCTTGCCCCCTTTGATCCACGTTGGGATTGCCTACCTTTGGGCTTGGAGGATCGTCTCCTTAAGGAGCAACCACTCTTCTTGAACACCCAACTCCCCTCCCCTCTAGGACCTCAGTGCCTCCCCAACTATTCTCCTTGCCTCATTGAAGTCCACCCTCCTGAAGTCCAGGGCTGCTGCTCTCCTGCAGGCCTTTGCCACCTTGCACTGGATGGTGAATTCTAACAGGCAATGATCGCTGTCGCCCAGGTGGTCGAGCACCCGCAGCCCCCTCACCAGGTCATCACCCGTGGCCAGTACCAGGTCCTACAAGGCATCTCTCCTGGTGAGGCTGTGCACCTCCTGGGTTAGATGGAGGTCCTGTATTTTGGCTAGGAACCTACGTGAGCGGTCAGACCTGGCTGACTGCTCTTCCCAGCAGTTGTCTGGAAAGTTCAGGTCACCCATGATGACCACATCCTTTGACCTCACTACCTCCATAAGCTGATTTAAGAATTTCCAGTTTAGCTCTTCCCCTTGGTTGGGTGGTCTGTAGTAGACCCCCACCATTAAGTGGAGGTCTACTACTTTCCCCTTGACTGCCTTGTATTCTAACCCAGAGCACTTCAGTGTGCCCCTCCACTGACCTTGTGCAGCTTGCTTAGGATGTGTATTCCTCCTTGATGTAGAGCACCACCCAGAGCAAGTTGCGCCTACATCCCACCACCCCACATCCTGGCTAGGCAACAGAGCCCTTGCACTGAGCGCTGCTGTGCCCACATCCCATGCCCCCCGGCCCTGAGTAATGTGCACTCCCACCCTAGCTGAGCACCTTGCCCCAGCCCCAGTCCCTCCATCTCCCATGCCCCTTCCCTCCCCCAACCCCATCAGATTTACTAGCTGGAGACAGCTGTGTCAGCTGCGTGTTTAGTCTATGGCCAAATCTCCAAATCGGCACCAAATCTTTGGGATCTGATTTGGCCAAATAAAATAGGGACAGTGATTCAAATCTCCAAATCGAATTACTGTCCTCCAAATTGGCTGAATCCAACACCAAAGTGAATACTTGCCACTTTGCACAGGCCTAAAACAAACTAATAAGCAGAGTTTGGCCTAGGCATTCTTTGATAAGTGACCTCATGTCTGACAGCTCTCTAGGTAGCATTATAATTTTCTTTTCCCCTCATATACTTTTCTAAATGAACGATATTTTCTACCTCAATCATGCCTTGTTTTATTCCTTAGATACTCTTCTATCTATAGCTTATCACATAAAACAATACCAATTCCATACTTTCCCACCCAAAGGCTGCAAGCTACTGCCAGAATCAGCACTTTAAACTCCAGGCAGGCACTGCATAGGTAAAAGAAAAGAGTGCATTGTTAAGTTTTTATGAAATAAAATTCAACCAGGAATTTTCTGACAAAGCAGTTCTTTTTCAGAAAATGCCAATTAAATGAAATTTTCTCATACATACCAGTTTCAATAAAACTTTTAGTGGAAAACATCTCTTAGCTCTAGATTCAAATTTCTGATTAAAACCAGGAAAAGAACATTATTCCAGCATAGACAAGGACCTGATGCATGCCCTGACCACTTTGCTACACCTGTTCCGAAGGAGGTTTCTCATGGGCTGTCTTGCTGGAGCTGTTCCACTTGGTATAAAATAAGCAAATATTCACTGAATCAAACTGAGACTGACTGGAACCCTGGAACTTAGGGTGACCTGAGCATGGTGCAGAGCCCGGGGCAAATCAGCCCATGCAGGGCCCTGCCCCTGTTCCAATCTCATGGCCCCAGACTTAAAGAAGCTGCTGCCACCTTTGGCAGCAGCAGCAGCAGCAGCGCCAGCATCAGTGGGTGGCGAGCAAGTGCTTTGCCCTGCTCTCCACTGCTGCTGCTCCGCCCCACTCTGCAGGGCTCCCCAAAGCACAGGACCCAGGGCGGTTGCCCCGATTCACCCCCACTAGGGACGGCCCTGGGTGTCAGTTTGTAGCACAAAGTTGAAAGCTCTGGAGACTCTGAGAAATGTCAAACTTCTTGTCACAGAGCCAGGAACCTGGAAGCCCTGAGTACTGTAGCCAAGCTAGGAGTCTTGGAGTTTGGGCTCTCAGATCATATTTTATATCCTTGAAATAAATTGAAGAAACTTAAACACAATCTTCTGACTCTGAACTCGTGAAAAATTTTTAGGGTCAGATTCTCAGCTGTAGAGATCAGTGTGCTTCCACTGGCTCCAAGGGAATTATGCCAATCTAGATGCCACATGAAAATATGGCTCATAATTACTGTGTTTTCAGCTGATCAGGTTTTCATCCCGGATAACAGAACAGGAATCATTTTTAATTTTAAAAACAGAGAAATCTGTCTTTAAGTAAGGCCTGTGGTGCTCTGAGCAATATTCATTAAAGACATTTTCCTTTTTGGACATTACTTGCATCAGTTCACTAGTTGCAATATTATATTAATAGAAATCTGTTCTAGAACCAGACTTGCTCATTTTTATTAGTCAGGATAAATGATCTCTTTAGTACTGCATGTTTGACAAATCTTGAGTTTTCATGTAAAGTGTGCCAAAACTGTCTTACTAGCATTCAATAAGAACATTCTGAATAATCTAAGCAACTCATTTATCATTAAAAAGTCACATCTCAGAACTGGCTGCCATATCATTTGGCATGTTGAAATAATTGTATTATGTTTAACCCCTCAATAACTCAACAACCTAAATCATTTCCAAATTACATCTTCTGTTCTCTTAGGCTTTCATTATACTGACAAATATCTGTGTCAGTACATGAGCTACAAGTTCCTTGGAACTAGTGTGTTTCTCGCAACATTATTGCCAGCTGATGCCAGAAACAGCATGAGTGATTTGTTTGCTTTGTGATGTTGGCTTCCATTGTCCTGAATTCAACAGTAACATCTTGCTAATCCTGCGTTTAAATCTATGGACACTAATGCACCCCTTTTTGGAACCTCTCACTGAAGTATCAAAGGCTTAAAAAGACTAACAATAATTTATCCATCTGCAGGGTTTACACAAAAGTGAGGATTAAAATCTTTGCAGTACATAGGTCGTAAATTATGTATTTCTCTGGACAGTGCTATGAGTAATTCTGCTTCACTTGAACTGCTATGATCCAAAGTCTCAAAAAGATTAAAGGATGAATCTCCTTCTTGCTTCATTATTGCACATGTTCTGTTCCTTTTACTTATGTCTGTGCTCTATTTATGTACAGAAAATGTTTTATTCATTGATCTTCCTATAATTGTCCATGCCTGTACCATAGAATCTATTCAAATGCCTTGACATTATAAAGATGCATCTAATTTTATATTGTTTAGGATTACACAGGTCTTAGCTCGACCATGTTTTGTGCATTTTGATTATATGACATTAAAATAGTTAAACATCTACAAGTTCAAATTCTGAAGCATAATCATCAGTTCCCTATTGCAAAATGCACAGATGCGGTACTATAATAGCAGACTGGGTTGATTGCTCTAGCAGGCTCTATTAGGGATGGATTTTTTCCCAGAGCCATCTTGCTTTTCTTTCTTTCATATCAGTAAAGTTAAAAAGTTCTGAAAAAATTACTGGAAATCTACATCAGAATTTTCAAGGGATCGTATTATCTCACATTGGCAGCTTTTTATCACAATGCCAGCTATAATCAGAACATGAGATTTATTTTCGCCTGGATGAGGATTTTCAGTACAGTTGGAAGGGCATAAGATTCTGCTAATGCAGTCATGCAAATGTATTGTCATACCATACAATAAAGCCTCTAATTAGTTCAGATATGACATTGCTATATATCACAGTTTACCATTAACTTTAAGAGATATGTGTATTTGCTCTGATTTGTGCAAATACAGCGTGTTCTGATTAGATTCTGTTCACATTTCACAGAGGAAAATACATCTGCTACATCAGTGATATAAAATGGGTATTTCCTCAGGGGTGTGTAAAGTGTATATAAATCTCTGCATCTGCTAGAGATTTGCATAGCTGATGGTACATAGGTCACTTGTGCACTTAGTTTTCTTTGTGATTTGGGAGTAATGCTGGTTAGTTCTCAATGGTGTAATGAGATCACGGGCATTTTTGCTTACATGTGTAAAGCTTTATTCTACCACGAATGGAGCCTTACTGCCTATCAGGACTTCACACTGCATCCATATTTTAGGTCCACTATTTTTACAAACAGAAAAAACTCTGCACTTTAAATAATATCACAACCTAGACTATATATACCCAGATTGGTTACATATTTCACATTAATTAAATAATACATGCTTTGTTAAAAAGACACATTGCTTAAAAAAATCAAAAGGGGTTGTGGAAAAACACCCTTCTATATAACCCATTGTTTCATTTAACTCATTTTTCTCAAGGAATTCCCCCTGCAGCAATCCCCACTGTAAGCCATTAGTTGAGCACATCTGCCCACTCTAATGACCGCTCTAGAGTACACATACCTGACTGCCATCTAATTTAGACATCACCCATAGGACACTAATGCTAATGTCTCCCGGGCCAGTTAAATCTTGGATTATTGACTAGCTACGGTTATCACTTCATTTGGTCTTTGGAGGTGAATCAAGTGCACCTGAGGTCATAAATAGGTCAAATGCTTATACATATTGCAGAGGAACCAAGTATTTCTGTTGCACTTATAACCAATGCCGCTGCCCCCCCACCCCAAATAATTTAGAATGAATTTACAGAACCGTCCACAAAAATTTTGCCTACACATAACAGCCTCTTTGTTTATCCAGGGAAATGTGTCCAATTAGGATAGATTCCTTTTCAGCATGAGCAGCAACTATAATGAATTGACATTCTTTAACATCAACAAAGAAAAATTGTTGATATCACATATCTGATAACCTTATTTTATAAAGAAAAAGAAAAGGAGGAAAGAAAGACTAAACTATCTAATTAAACTAGTAAATGGAGATGTGACAAAAATACTGGATATGATTTGGTCTTTATAAATACAGAGGGAGAGAGGGAAGAGGTAAGGAGAAGAGCTATTTAAAGCTATATAAAAGCCAATATGCACACAAGTACAAACAGGTATAAACTTGCCCTGAAGAAATTTAGACTGGAAATCAGGAGGTTTTGATCACCAGATTAATGAGGCTTTAGAATGACCTTTCGATCAGAGTAGCAGGGGAAAATAACTACTTTTAATAAGGGAGTTTGATCCGTTCATGAAAGAGATTGTATGATATGGCTGCTGGCAACATGAGAATACTGGATTCAGTGGCGAGAGAATTTCCCTTTCAGTCCTATGTTGTTAAAGACTGCCTCTTGACATTCAGTAAAATGAAGAACAACCACAGGGGCGCAACTCCCCCTATCCCCACAATCAGTGGGGACAAATCCTGCTGACTTTACTGCAACCAGTAGCCACTTTCCTCACTAAAACTATTCAAAAGAGAAAGGCAAATGGGAGTTTTGCCTGAATATGGTCCCTTAGGGTAGCTGTACATGAGCACATTGAACAAGCTTTAGTTCAAGCACCCCCACCACCATTTTGAAGCATGCACTTTAAATACAGCTGCTCCCAGATTCTGATATACTAACCCTTGTCCAATTCCATTAAGTCATTGGCTTGTCAAGTCAGAGGGTCCTTAAGGTAAAGATAAGTGACAGAATTTGCCCCAGTGTAATTTCCCCTTACATTCTGTAAGAGCATATTAATTCAAAAGGAAAGCATGAAGCTAATAAAGAATTATGCCCTGGATTTACATGTAAAAATAAAAGATGTGAATATGAAACTCTCACTTCTCCTACATGCAGAAAAATGATTCCATGGTCAAATGCTCACGGTTTCCACAGAAATGAACCATGTACAATACAACCCAGTGGGCTTGACCTTACATTCAAAACTCCAATTGTTTTCAATGTGAGAGGCAAGGATTTCTGTGGGTGATATCCTTTATTGGACCAACTGTATGGTAAAGATAGACTTAGACAGACTTTAGAATGAGATGCTTTCCTGGACATCATGACCACAATATTAATTTCAACACTACCAATCATCTTCAATGCAAGTTTTGCAGGTGCAAAGAATCTAAGATGAGGCCCAAAGTCACCTTTTTCCTGAATATTGGTAATAAAGACTAGAGACAGAATTAAAATAGTATACAGAGTTTTTCCTGTATACACTGCTTTTTTCTTTGCTTTGCTTTGCTTCAAAATTAAGTACAGAAGTAGGCATTTTTTTCATATATTCGGTTCATTACACAAACACATATCTATCTATCTATATACATAGATAGATAGATCGATCGATAGATAGATATATGCTCCTTCCCCAGGGCATCGGAACTATTCATACTGAACTTTGCATGAAATCCATGGAATGTGCAGTAATTTACACACCTTCTTTTGTTAATGTTTTCAATTCTACATAGTCATGGGCAAACTGCCCCTAACCTGTTATTAAAGCTGGGTGAGAGTTGTTGACTGTTGAAGTACCCAGACAGGAAGGGATTAAAGCAGATTCTGGTTCCTACAACCCTCAGGAGAGTCGGATAAGATGCAGAGAGAGAGGTACAGTAGTTGCTCCAAATGTGCAAACCTCCCTTGTCTTCAATGTAAGCAGCAAATACCATAATAAATGGGGAGTGATGAGGCTTAAAAAGGAAGAAGAAGAGTAATATTCTTACAAATAGCAGTATCCTCCCCAGAACATCACTGCATCTTGGAGAACTGTTGTTCTGGGAATAGTCCTGCTATTAGTGCTAAAAATTAAACAGTCTCACTAGATGTGGGTAACCATTTTTAAACTGTCAAAGTGTTTCATATACAGTATGGGTTTCCCAATTCCATTTCTTCATTAAACAAAGCCAGAAAAATGTTTGAAGTAATTAGTCTTTCTTCAGCTTTCTTTTCTTTTTTTCCCCTGATTATACTGGTTCCCCTCCCCCAGTCCTTAGGTATCAAAACCTTCCACTGGCTTCATTAGATCTGTGCAGAAATGTTGCAGAATAAGAGCTTTGTTTGAACAAGCCCTCGATCACCATTTTCCTCTTACACAACAGCAATAGCAGTTGCAAAACTTCCAGCTAATTTTGAATGATACTGGAACACAGGGACACTGAATTAAGAGTACTTATTTCTCACTACAACATCCTCATAACAGAATCCTTAGAACTGTTTTGTATCCATATTCTGTAGACACGATAATAGTTGAGTATAACTGCCACAACTGCACAGACAAATCAAAAATTATATGTACCACCAGTTGGCTAGGTTGCTAAATATCTCACTTGTACCTCGTAATAGCGTACACAATGATAGGCATGTATTTGCACACCCATTTGGAGGGCATGAGTTGCAGGCCTTGTTAATAATTTTGGTCCTCTTGATTAAATGAGAGTAACACTTTCATCTGGCATTTTGTTACATGGGGTGCCTATACATGTGCTCTGACGCATTCTGATTACAATGCATTAATTAATTGAGTCTGCTGGAGCGTTCTAATTAGAATGCACCAGCATGCCGCAGCATTTCGTGTACTCAGCATCCCACATTTCAAAACACTGGCAGGGGCACTTTAACTGAAGCTCATTGAACAAACTTTAGTTAAAGTGTTCACACAGCCATTTTGAAACACGGGACACTGAATACATGAGACCTTGTGGCATTTTAAATAGAGCAGCTCCTGAGAGCCACTCTAATTAAAATACCCCACCCTGGAGCACCCATGGTTTTCTTTCTCATTCCTCTAATGAAACTCATTCTATTTTAGTTCAGGTGTGTTGTACTTAAGTATTTGCTATTGTAACAGGCACGCCGGCTGTGGTGCAGCTTGCGCACAGCTTGCTGGCTCGAGCAGGACACAGAGCCATTGGTGGAATTTCTTCCACCAATCAGGAGTGGATGCCCCACCTTCTCCTGACGGGTGTGCTTATGATCCAGGGGCAAAGCTCCCATCAGCAGGGGTGCCAGCAATGTTTTCACCATCCCTCGCTCTGATTGGAACTTTTGAGATCCAGGGCAGAGCCCCGGATGGCTATAAAAGAATAGTATTTTCTGCTGGGAGACCAGACTGGCAATGGACAAGAAGAAGAGTGGAGCCAAGAAGAGCTGGGGAGGGTTGCCCCAGCAGGTGATAACCCTAGGCTCCTGAAGACGCCGCTGGAGCAGCAGCTCCTGGAGCCTCAGCCCTGGGAGCAGGGACAGCCTGCTCAGGTCCCACACAGTGCACACCCCAGTGCACAGAGCCTTGGCCCCAGGAGCAGGGAAAGCCTGCTTGGGCCCCACATGGTGAACACACCGGTGCATGAAGCCTTGGTTCTGGGAGTGGTGAGAGACTGCTCAGGCCTCGTCAGAGGGCACCTGCTCTATGGCGCTCTTGGAGCACCGCCAGTCCCTTTCCTCCCACAGGGACAGCGGGCCCGGGCCCAGAAAAGGCGGCCAAGCCCCACCCCTTGCTTCAACAGAAGGCAGGGCCTTGGAGGTCCCCAAGTCTGGACCCTGGCCTACAAAGAAGGAACCACCTGCAGCAAGCCAGAGCAGCAGCCAGGTCCACACAGGGGGAAAAGAAGCTTCCCACATCCCCACTCAGGACAACCATGAGTTCAGGGAATAGGGGCTTTGCAGGGAAGGGACCAGAGAAAAGGAACCCTCCCACCCCCTTCCTTTCAGAGAACTAGGTGAGCGTGTGCCCTACAAAATGGGGAGCTGTGCCTAATATTTTGTAAACAGGTTGTACTGTGAGTTATGTTTTATTTTAGTTGGTAAATAATTTTAAGGTTATTTTTCTATTGGAGTCTATTTTTCTTATTGTTTAATTTGTTGAGTATTATATTGGGAATCTGATACTCACCTGCTAGAGGCTTTCATGGGATCGCCCTGTGAGCCTAGTGGCTTACCTTAATGTTCTCGGGGTCCTGGGTAAGGAGCCACTCTCGAACCATACCCTACGGAGCCCTGTTCCCAAATATAGTTGTAAATTTGTGTATGTATAAGAGTGTATAGTGGTTAATTTTCTCTAATATTATTTATTGCTTTGGGATATATCTATATGTAGACATGTATAGATATATATATATATACGTATGTATGTGTAAATATATGTGTGTGTGTGTGTGTGTGTGTGTGTGTGTGTGTACAGTTGTATATTAGGGCTGTGCGTGTTTCGTTTCGAGTTTTGATTCATTTTGAAATCACTGTTCCATTTCATTTCATCAAAACTGTTTTGCTGTTTCAATGTTGTTTCTCTGTTTTGCCCAGAGGGTATAATGGGGAATTATAAAATGCAGCAGGCAGGCAGATAGGGGGCCTGCCCGCACCCCCGGGAGGGCTGTAGGGGCTTTGCCAGAGTTGTCCCGGGGGTACATGCCCCACAATCTGCCCGCGAGATGACAGGAGCCAGGTGCTGCCGACTGGGACCGGCGCTAAAGCCAGTAAGGCTGGCTTCAAAACTTGAAACATTCTGAAACTGTCAAAATGTTTCGCGTTCCCTTGTTTCATTTTGAAGCTGTTTTGAAGCTTTTTGTTTCATTTCGATTTCGCTGTTTCAAGCTCAAAATGCATTGAAACAGCTTCAAAACGAAACTCCAGGTGAAATTTTGCACAGCCATATTGTATATAATTCTTTCTATATTAAATAAATTCTGTATATAGTTAAGAACACTTTGTGTGGTGTGGCTGTATAGAGAATGGAGACCTCTGTACCCGAGTCACAGCATCCCTCTCACAGCATTGTACCCTGGTGATACTATTTTACAGGACAGAAATGATTATTTTACAGTTAACTTTACAATACAGTAAACAGGAGCAAAGGTTAATGGCTGAGCAGTAACCACACAGTTACTGTTGCTGAGTAAAACTGGAGCACTGCTCACCTTGCATTAAGATTACAGCAGATTCTGTAAAACGTGCAGGCATTTCCATATAAAGAGGTACACCCAAGAAGCTATTTGCAATTCACTACAGGTTTAATTGGTCCTGTAAAACTCCAGAACTGTATTACATGCTCTTGACACCTTGTCTATGAACTATTCTCTCACCTACACACCTCTCTCATTTACAAAGCACTCTTGTAATGTCTACTTGAAAAGACAGGTGCATTTTCAAATCCTGATTAAAACCTTAAGTCCTTTCTGCTCGCCACTGACCTAGAATTTTCCCAGATATTGACTTCTAGGGAAAAAAAGTTGCTTGGCCTCCAGCTCAGTCACTAGTCTTTTTCCTGAACTGCCAGTTTATACTAATAATGATAATTGGTTTTGTGTCAGTGCCACCTGCCAACTAAGAGTGGATTTTAAAATTGCTACCCTACTTAATACAGGCCACCAACTCACACACAAATTATCATGGCTACCACTAGCCAACTGTAACAAAGTGAACCATTCAGTGATATAATTTCTCATATCTTAAAATACATAAGAGATTTCTCCCCCTATTCCATATCCTCCAGAAAACGTGAGAAGAGGGTAAATGTTATAAATTTATTTCTGAGGCTTTCTACATGACTTGAAACCAAGTTTAACGTTCTCCCGTATGCTTATGTACATATGAAAGTGTTTCCTTGTTTGTCATCATGTATATATGCACTCCTGTAACCAGGCCCATCTCAGAAACAGATTCAAGAAAAAGTATTCTTATTTTGTCTCAGTATGCCAGCAGGAAAACACAGACATCATGATTGTTGTCTGTGCCTCCAGCCACCCCATATCTGCTTGTACTTGCTTCTACCTACTATGGCTCATGGGCTTGAACTTCTTGTGGTAGAGGGGAGAGTAGGGCGGGAGGAAGAGGGCACAAAAGAACACTTCCTGAGAACAAGGAAATGCTCCCAGCATGCCTCATATAGTATTCCCAGAAAACTCCTGACCACACAGCTGCTACCAAAGCGCATTGCCCTTTCAGCAAGCAAGGGAAAGGCATAGCCCAAAGTTCAAATTCATCTCTTTTTTCAAGTCAGAAACTTCTTATGCTGAGCCACTCACTGGTCATTTTCTTCCATTTATAGTTACTGTAAATGTTTCTGCTGCTTTGCTCCAGGGCCCTCTTGGCAAAGTCCACAGTGCCTGGTCTACATATATGACACAAAGCATTAATTTTCAACAGAAAAGCCTCTTACACACACTATGCCTGAAAATCTTAAAAAAAAAATAGGACTAGGCAAATAACCTGAAAGAACTGCTCTCTGATGTGTTCCATATGCTGCTTCAATACCATATTCCAAAAAAGACTTCATGAGAAACTTAAGATTTTTAAGGTAGATCTGGAGTTAAAGACAGTGTCACTGCAAGAAAAAGCACTTTTCATTTGGTTTATGACACAGTGACTGCATCTACACAAGATGCTGAATGTATAGTAGCCCGTGACTACTGCACAATAGCATTGTGTGGCAGGCAACATGATGCAATGCTACTGCACAGTAGTCATGAGCTACTGAATAGTTAGTGTGCGTCATGAAAAAGCTGTTCCTCCAGTTACTGTGCAGTCGTTTAGTACTTGTTTCTATAAGTACTAAATGACTGCGCAGTAATGACTGAGCAGTCAGCATCTCATGTAGATGCAGCCAGTTTTCTTTAAATAAATGCTTAAAATAACCATTTACTTTGTGTAATTACTTCTCAGTTTACACAAAAATAAAATAGTACAAAAATAAATGAAAAAACTTTCTATCAACAGCAAAAGTACATCTTTGGGTTTTTGGAACACTATTAGTAGCATCTTAAAGTACTGTACAAGAGAATAATATTGTTAAGCAAATGCAATCAGTAGAGAAATCTAAAACCAAGACTCCAATTATTTTTTATGGAGCTCTATCACACACCCAAGTATCATGGATTTCAATACTGCATGAAAAATGACTGTGCAAATATGATTTCATTTGTATCATGAAGATATCCCAAGGGCTCAGTGGTTTAAAAGCAATGGCTCAGGTTCTGCTTTCTGTTGTACTGGTAAAAATCCAATGTATCTTAATGAACCAACAGTATTATTCTGAGTTTATTAATATAGTAAATGTGACTTTTTCATCCTCTCTTTGTCTCAGTATCCTCTAAAAGTTTTGGTTTCCTGTTTTTTATACTTTTCCATGTGGCAAAGAGTTTTTTCTCCCTTTGTTTTTAATAGAGATTAAATTAATATAGATTCTATGGTTTACTTGTCCATTTCATTCACCCGCATAATCATGGCCGATATCTGCATAGCACAAGGGGAGGCACACTCCCAGCCAGAGTTTGCACACAAAGGCATTTTGCTTGGCATTCATGCCTTAGGGAAAGGGCCAGGACTGTGCTGCCACAAGAAGGATCAGGCCCCTAGCACACCAACATCTTCAAGTCAAGATTGCGGTGTTTCTGGCACTCTGCCCAAAAACGTTGCTGACCCCTGGCATAGCATTTGAATAGAGCATTTATTCAACAGATGCCAAGCTCACATAGCTTAGTGAGAGAGACAAACAAAAAAGTGACCTGATTCATCATTTCTGGCCCTCTCTGTCTTGTATCCAATCCACAGTTCACAATAATTCCACCTTTCCCATAAGCCTGGGATAGCTCCTCAGAAACAAGACGAGAAGTCTCTTGAACTTGCTTGTATTATTTGTTTCACTTGCCTTCCTCAAAAGCTTAGTCTTGTTCACAGTGCGTTATGACTGGAAATACTTCTGAGTTCTCTGCTGATCACACTGTGCCATTACCTTTTGTTTTAACTTCATGTAACAGTGAACACTGTACTCTAACATTTTTTTTTCACATAAAATGAGTTTGCCCAGCATTATTAAAAAAACAAACAAACCTGATGACACTAACTATGGATGGAAAATTTCTCAGGGACCATTTCAAGGAGGGATGCTCTTGTTGTACTCCATTGAATAAAAAAAATGAAATGTTAAAGTCCACTTATTTCTAGAGAAGACTTCAGGCAGAAAGTATGAAAAAAGGAAAGAGTAAGATGACAAGCACTAGCACAGGCAGGTTAGAAGTTGGGGCCTAATTTATAAAGAATATTTAGGCATCCAGAGATCCACATAGGCCACTAAGCACACCATTCTGGTATTTTGACACATTTTAGAGGTAAGGTAAGCTCATGTAAGCATCCCGGGTGGCTTTTCTCCTCAGGCATGAATGTGGGAGTTTTTAGAATATTCAAGTCTTGCTGGCATTTTATGGCAAATGGGTAAGGGCAAAATAGGTGTTATGGACTGAGCGGCATGTACACATGCGTGCGTGTGTGTGTGTGCATGTTTGAGAGTGCACATGTGTGCATGTGCATCTGTGCATATGCTCATGCATGCATTATTATGCCAGTAGCTGGTGCTATTGCATGTTGCATTTACCTCCTGTTGCTGCCTGCTGTTATGCTTAGAGCATTCTGTTAAAAAAACTTTTTAGCGCAATACAGGCTGGCCTGTTGCTCTTGGTCTGATCTCACTAGGACAAACAACCCTGGCGTACAGAAAAATAGGTCTGCATCTAAAGCAAACCTGTACCATTAAAAATGGCTAGGAGAATGCTGCTTTTTGGCCTACCTGAATGAACTAAATTCCCTCATTGTCTAAGCACTAATATAAAAATAATCAGGGAAGTGCTAGTATTTACAAAATATACCTATAACAGACACACTGGAACCATGCTTAACCTCTTACACCTTGGATCAGGACTACACTGAAGCTGGCAACTGTTTGACCAGTAACACAGAGCTCTCTCAAAAGGAATTATTATCAGACTGGAAACTGTGCAAGTCAAAGAGGTGGAAAGAGACTGTTGAGAAACATGAATAAAGATAGCTTATAGATTTGAAAATCCCAGTCTATGAAGTTGAGAGTTATAAGTGCCCAACTGCACTGAAATCAAAAGGTAGTCACCTAATTAACTTAAGAACCTTTAATAATATTGTAGGCTATGATTTTCAAAATAGTAATAGAAAATAAATAGAAAACAACTTGTGGTACAATGGCATCCCATATTTTGTCTGATGTTCCATGAATTGTTATAGTTTTGTGTCAGCGTGCATGTGAACTATTCGTTTAAATTACCTTTGTTAATAGATGTACAAGAATGAAAAATATTAGTTCAAAGATGTAATCAAAATTTTGATTACAATAAAATGAAATCAAGAAAAATTCTTCTGGTGTCAAACAAGAGCAGACATTTGCCTATTGTGTTTTTGTTGGTGGGGACAGTATTTTGTTTTAAATAATTCTCTACTGGTATTCCATTCGGTTATTGCTTTGGTACTTTGTTTTCCTTATCCTTACCCTGACTCTATCATCTGGACTGAACACCCAGACTTGTTTTCTGCCACAAATTTAACAACTACCACCCAAATTCTCTGTAGAATACTCCTGCACCAACGTCAATTTTCTGGGCCCCGCAATACACATTTGGGATGGCACTGTACAAACCACTATATACAGAAAACCCATGGACTGCCACACTGACATCAGCCAAACCAGCAACCACCCCAGACACATCAAGAAACCTGTAATCTATAGTAAGGCTTTTGGGAACCACTGTATCTTCTCTGATGAAAATACTCGCGACACCAACATCACCTTTGCCTGGCAAGGACCCTCCAGCAGAGAAACAGATCATGTCTTTCAATGAGCCACACAGATACCCCACAAAAATGTACTGCATTAAAAAAAACCCCACTAATCACCCCCTCCTGGTTGTTATATATCATCTCATACTAGAACCTGTACAAAGGATCAGCAAATAATTACAACCTACAATCAAAAAAGATAAGACCTTGAGGGAAATATTCTGAACTCCCCTAATCCTGGCCTTCAAACAAACCTCAAACTTGGTCCCACACAGAAGCAAACTCCACTATGATCAAGACTCCAGATAGAACACAACCCTGCCTTAACACGGCTGACTACAAACTAATCAGAGGGGATCAGCAGGCACTGGGGGAGTCCCTGTTCCCCCGAGCACTACCAGGAGTGACTAGAAATAACGGTCACAAGCTGGCAGAGGGTAAATTCAGATCAGACATCAGGAGGTGCTACTTCACTGTCAGGGCGGCTAGGGTCTGGAACCAACTTCCAAGCGAAGTGGTGCTGGCTCCTACCCTGGGGGTCTTTAAGACAAGGATTGACAATCACCTTTCTGGGGTCGTTTGACCACAGTACTCTTTCCTGCCATGGCAGAGGGTCAGACTTGATGAGCTGCTCAGGTTCCTTTTGACCCTACTAACTATGAAACTGCAAATGCAAAACCTGTCCAGCCTAGAGGCCAGATCTGGCCTGTGGAGCAGTGTCATCCAGAAATCTGGTAGGTCTAAAAATCTAGTGCCGGGAGAACAGTGGCAGCATTAGTTGCTGCTCCCCTGCTGCCAAATTTCTGGATCTGTGGGGACCCATGCCAGCCAGATAATGCGGCCCTGTATATCATATTGCACTAGTGCACAGCTGGATCCAGGCATGAGGCTCAGGCAATCCAGGAACAGGGGGTCACACCCACAAACCAGCCCTACATACTAACCCCACACAGGATCCAGCCTGTGGACCAACCCTGAGCCACTCATCCAGCCCACTGGGCTAGAAGTTAAGGTGCCACTGATCTATATTTCCCCCAGCTACTACACTAAAGGAATCTCCTTCCTTTCTAAGATTTCTGGATGTCTCTGAAATGCTTCACAGAAATAGCATTACATTTTTTTACCTTTGTTTTCTAGTAATTTTTCTACCTTTTTTTTTATTCCTGCTTGTCTACTGGTTGATCCCTTTCCTGCTCTGTGGATCTATCCATGCTACAAAGGAAAATCACTGATCAGTAACAGGAGTCTTTTGGGGTATACTGTACAAATACACATCAATTGGCATATATTGTTCAAATGTAAGCAGTGTGAGCAAGCTAATACAGAATGCTTCTGTAACAGGGGAGTGCAGCTAGTTGCTGCACCAGAGGAGGGCAGGTTGGTCATCTGCTCCAAGTGGAAACCCCTGCTGTGGCCCAGGGCCTGAGGCCAAGCAGGCAGTCTGGCCCTACATCTGCAGGAAGAGTAGTTTTCAGGAGAGAAGAGCTACTGGAAACCGATAGGCTACCCACAGGAGCTGGGCTGAGAAGGCACCAAGAAACATTTGACTGGCAGGAAAAATTAACCCTGAGTGAAGACTTTTTGTTTGTGAAGCAGCTTGCTTGCTTTTCTGTTATATTTTGAGCTTGAAATGGGAGGACTGGGTTGTGGCTACAGGGGAGGTATGGAAGGGTGCTTGGTGGGGCACTGTGACAGACAGCCTGACCCAGGGTCAGGGACCCAAAGGGCTGGCTCAGAGTACACAAGACAGGGGCTAAGAGCACACAGGTACAAGACAGGACTGAGGCCCAGAAGCCAAGGTTTAGTGCAGAGGATTTGCCTGAGAAGTGCAGCAAGAATAAAAGGGCCAAAACCAGGAAGGCCAAGGCCTGGACAGAGGTTCAAACCTGAAGGCTGAAAGCTGTGTTGGGGCAAGGGGACTCCTCCAGTGAACATGGACTAACATCTGTGAGGTATGGACATGGCTTCAGGGGAGGAAGGAGGCTACAAGTATAGCCCATAAGGCAACTGGTGCCCTGAAGCACTGATAGGGTCAGAGAGCCATAATACAACACCTGAGAGGCAAGACTGCGGCCAGCTGGGTACAAAAGGTACCAGTTGGCCAAAGTGGACAAAGGCTCATTTGGGGACCCAGGGGCAGTCTCCCTTAATATCATAATAGTTCCATCAAGGTATGGCAGGAAAGGAAAAAAAAGGGTACTTAGGGAGCTGGAGTGGGCAGGTAAGATGACATGGCCACCAGGGAGCATCACAGCTGCCCCTGAGGTGTGATTCTGCTACAGCTTCATCTCCAAGTGCTTGAAAGCACAAGGTTTAGGGCTATGGTAGCTAAGGCAAAAATCTTTGATCAAAGGGTCAGGTATTCCTCACACCCCACAGTGAGAATGTGAAGACAGAAAATTTTCAGAAAGGAAAACGTCTAGATTTTGTTACTAGTCAGGTAGTTCATGCCCATACAACTTAAATCATATCTATTAATGCTGGACTACACAATGGCCTGCTAGATATTTTAATTTTTCTTTTTTATCTAGAGACCTTTACCATTCTTCCTCAAGTGTCGCAAGTGTCATCCTAAATTTCCTCATAGTCACCCAAACCCTGCTACTGCTTGAGGATCTATTCTTGCTTTCAATTAGTATCAGTAAGAGTTTTGCAACTGAATCAAGGAAGCAAGCTAGATCCTCTATTTCTCATACATTGTAGCTTCTCAAAGTCACCTTTTATCCAGTCTCATCTACTACAATCCTTTAATAAAACTATACCATTCCCTAGCCTGTTTCTGTCCCTCAGCTTTCTTTCCTACTGAGCCCACTAGCAGCTGTCTATCACCATTAAGCACCGCCTTCATCCATATTTCTGAGTCAGTTTTCTTGTGTCTCCAACTCAGATAGCTCAGAGTTCTAATCTGTTAATAAGACTTGCAGCAAATGCTATCACAATAACTTTAGAATTATTTAATTTAAAATGGTTTATAGCATATTTATTCTCTGTGGCTGACAATAAATTATTTGCGCAGATGCCTACCTCACTTAGCACATGCCTCCCAATCGGAACATTATTTTTTTGGTTATTGACTTTTTTCCTCACTTCCTTGACACCTCACTTCTGGTCTCCCATGGATGATACATTTATTTTTATCGTTTCCAGACCCAGTAGTCTCTGTACTATCACAAAGCTCCTTTTACAAAACCACATTAATTTGTGTCTCGCTAAGATACTACAACAAGACTCCATCACTCAGTGTTTTCAAAATCCTTGTCCCCATCACCATGATTTTTTAAAAATATATTTATTTCCCTTCCCCACCATTTCCTGACAGGCATTCACTTTAAAAAGTAGTTCAAATTCGAGACATATACAATAAGACATACAAAAAACTAGAACTCTTGGTTCCAAAATGATACCTTTTATTAGACCAACTGGAAAATGGCAAGAAAATTGTCCTTCTCTGCAAGTACACCTCTGGACCTACACAATGATACTTAACACTCTGCTAGTATCTTTTGGCTCTGTGTTCTCAGCTCTCCATTTGCAATAAGACTAAAGACTGAAATGTGAATTGATGCACTCTTGGGACTGATTCAGCAGTACAGATGAGGGACAAAATGAATCTGTTACATAGAAAATAAATCAATGGAGTTACTTTCCATTCTTACCAGCTTAACTGCTAACCTGAAGTATGAAGGATTTGGGAGAATCTTTAGCAAAGAAAATCTGTACATGAGCTGGCTTACCTCCAAGATGGATATAAGAGCCAAAAAAACAGAAAATATTATTAGCATGTTTATAGTACTTTATGTTTTCTTTTGTGCCACTAAGGGAGGAGCCTCAGGGCCAGAGTCAGCCTTAGGGAAAAAGACATCCTGAGCGCACTTTTATTTTGACACCACCCCCCTGGCACTCTTCCCCTAAGTCAGCAGCGCTACTGCAGGCAGGCAGGGGTGGGGGCAGGCACAGTCTGGCTGGGAGGCAAAGTGGCACAGCATGCCAGGCAAGCAGGAACCGCCACTGCTGCCTGCACTGACTGGCCCAGCTCATTGCGAGCAGCAGCTGGAGATTGTAGTGGGGAGGGGAGCAGGCTAGGCTGGGCTAGGCACCATTCCTCCTACCTGGGGCAGGGATTGACCAGGGTGGGGCAGGGCTGCTCATATATGTGTGCATGTGCAGTGTCCCCTGACCATGGTGCCGTGGGCAGTCACCTACCCTGAAGGCTGGCTCTGCTAAGGGCTACTAAGATTTAGAATGGTAAGTTTTAAAAGGCCATTTGCTCATCATCAGCAACCTACGCAGAGCTGAGCTTCAGTGTTGCCCCCTCATTTCCAGAACATCCATGCACTACATCTGGAGGACAGCAACATTAGTACAGAGAAGGCTATGCTGACTCCAAGCTATCAGTAATTAGCACAATGTGTCATCTAAGCATAGCCATCGTCCTGTTCAACCTTCTGATCCATTTGGTGAAAATGTCATGTCATTTTCACTTTGCTATTGTCAGAAAGAAACGTCATGACATTTTTAAAATGCCAGGCTCTTTCTACTTTTCTATGAAAAGAATGGGTAGCTTGTCTGTTCTTCCAACATTGGAAGTAAATCATGTAGAAACAGAGGCTAAGTACAGGCATTCAAGAAACTACCAGCAGAAGTGCTCTAAATTGTGAACTTTACTCTTAGAATTTTCAGATCCGGCTGAATAGTCAGCTGATTTTCCTTCACTTTGTATTTTTTTTAGACAAGCCTAAATGAGTGTAGGAGTAAAGCTAAAAATTTAGAGCACTTCTGCTGCTGGCTTCTTGAATGCCTGTACTTAGCCTCTGTATGATTTACTGTATGAAGTATGATTTACTTCAAATATTAGAGGAACAGACAAGCCACCCATTCTTTTCATAGGAAAGTTGAAACAGCCTGGTATTTTAAAAATTAGAACATCTGCCCCCACAGATTTTCCACTGGCTGATAGAACAGTGACCCCTTCAGCTGGGTGCAGAAATTGTCATGAAGTAGAATATGAACCTAAGGCTAGGGACAAACATTAAACATAAACCAGTTTAAGTGATCAGAAACTGGTTTAAACCTGTAACAGAACAGATGTTCAGTGCACATAAACAGTTTGAAAATGGCTGAAACCAGTTTGAGATAAACCTGGTTGAATGTAATATCAGAGTTAACTGATTTGGCTCAAACCAGTTTATGCAATGTCTGCTCCCCTTGCTGGTTTAAGGTAAACCAGAGTCCCCCAGCATCCAGGCATGCTCTTGGGTTGGGTGGAGCTTTCTGCTCCACAGCAGGGTTGGCCACTCCCCACTGCATCTGCCCGGTTTCTCCGTGCTAAGCAGGGATTATTCCTACCCCCGCCCTTCTGCTTTATGCAGACACCTCAACATTAGCTAGTAGACCACATGTTGGCTACAGTCCGTGCTGTGGGAGACGACAGGCAGACAGGCTTTTTGGAGCTAATCAACAGGTAACTTATTGTCCTTCCTTGGAAACGCTTTTTGAGAAGAGCTGTTTCCTCCCCTCCCTCCCCCTCACC
The DNA here is from genome assembly GCF_052110815.1 of Crocodylus siamensis. Taxonomy (NCBI): domain Eukaryota; kingdom Metazoa; phylum Chordata; order Crocodylia; family Crocodylidae; genus Crocodylus; species Crocodylus siamensis. The sequence goes on from NC_143397.1 coordinate 217,210,795, forward strand.
ACTCTCTGCTGAGCACAAATTCCCTCCTCCCCCTTGCCTTGCTGAGGAGGTGTTTGTATATTAGCCAGCAGACCACATGCTGGGTCTGTGCTAAATCAAGATAGCTGGTAAGGTCTCTCTGTTTTCTTAATGGGTCAATAAACACTGAGATAAGGTGATAAACACTGTTATCAGTTCCCTCCTGCCCCCGGCTTGCTTGCCTGTCTATTTGGTGCAGACAGTACTGTATATAAAAGCATGGAGGGAAAGTGAAAAGCTCAGTATCATCAACAGATGCACGCACTGCACCCTTGCCTCAAAGTGCTAGTCCAGGGCTGCAGGCTCCCATCCCTTGAGCAGCCAGCAGGGAAAAGCCTGGGACTGCAGGCAGGGTGGGCATTCACACCCCTCCCTAATAAGAGCCCTGCTGGGACCTAGCCACACCCCTCTCAGTTTAGCTCTGTGGAAGAGCAAGGATGGCTGCTCTAGTGCCCTCCCCCACCTCCCCAAGCTTCTAGCCTGAGCCAGTGCAGGCATGTACCTGAGTTTCCTCAGTCCAGAGGGATTGTCTGTGTGGTTGAAAACCAGCTCACCCTAGCCAGGTTAAACTAACCTGCAAATGTTGAATCAATTCAGGCTCAGGCTTTTTGAACGTCTGTCCCTAGCCTAAATATTTAAAATGATATATAAAAATGAATTAGTCCCCATGGCACCTCTGTGCAGTAGGTAAATATACATTACATTCCCAAATTTGCATGTAGGAGAACTGAACAGAAGACTGGATATTTATTCGAAGCCAAAATAAACCTTGTGGTAGAGTGTTGATTAGAACAAATAATGTCCCTTAGCCCCAAACATTAGCACATTCCTCCATAATATGCTGCCTGTCTTTGATTTTAAATTAATGTAACAAGTTATGTAAAAAAATAATAATAAAGCAAATATTATTTTTTTCATATTAATAAAGGCCAGTGAACTAATTTATATTGTGCTGGTATTCACTCCTAACTGCAACAAGCTTACAGCAGTTTCTGGAACTATGTTGTCATCCACAGACAGGCACTTTATACACTATTATGGTAAATTAAAAGCACAGGGTTTAAAATGTCTACATTTAATGCTTTAGTTAAAACTCTCCAACGTTTCCAGACTAATCTGTAAAATATTTTGAAATTTGAACTGTAATAATCCTTGAATTTTATAAAATATTAAATCTGTTGATGAAGTCATTAGATAACCATATGTAAGGGATCCATTACTTTCATTGTATCAGTTCTCAAAAGGTATATAAATTACTTTTGTTTAGAAACCGAAGCCATGGAGTTTAAATGGAAAAAGAATACACGATTTACCTGCTTATTTACTTTTAGTAAATATATAACTCAGGAGAGATGGTAGATCCACAGCCTGGATATTGGCTCTTTCCATACTGTGGCCAGTAACAGGGCAGCATACCCCACAGTGCCCTGTTTGTGCACATTAACCCTTACACAGTGATAATCTGTAGGTTTGGGAAGATAAAATGATCTTTTACCACTCAGCCCATGACCTCTGTTAGAATTGCCAACAGGAGTTTTGGGATGAAATCCCCTCTTCACTAGGAAGAGTAAGAATTTCTACAATTGTCAGAGGACAATAAGTTCCAGTAGCCTAGAACGGGATAGAATTGAACTAGTAACCCAAAAGAAAGTGGCTATATTCTATTGCTAATTCTATAAACAACCCAGCCCCCCCTGCAAAAAAACTAGCACAAATTCTGCTCTCACTTCTGCCTTGGTAGCACCAATGCATAATTTGTCCCATGTGTAGGCAGTTTTCCATTTATGCTAATTGGGATTTTCAAACAATCAATTTTATTTCCTTGTCATTCATACCTGGTCTACCTTGTCAATCCACTGATTTGTTAGGCCTTCCTCAAAACTTCATCCACAAATTATGGGCCATACTGTTACGTATTTGCTAACAATTAATAGTATTCTACAAGATGAGTCAGATGAAGTGAATGGGTAAAATCTCAGCCCACTGATGTCAAAGGCAAAACTCCCAGTGAAACTGCTTGTAAAGCAGTGATGTAACTAGAGGGGCAAGTTGGAGGCAGAGGAGTAAGCAGCTGCTGTTGGCAACCACATTTCCAATAGTGAAACAGAAATTGCCACTTCCACTTTGACCCAGGCATCCAGCTGCATCCCTAAACTGCTGCTGAAAGGTAAGAAGCCAGTTATTGAAAAAAGAGCTATCAAAATCTAATCCATGAATCAGAAAAAATAGGAAGGGTGGAGGGGAGTAAAAAAGAAACACATGTTCTTAACATCTGAGCATGCAAAAATGACATACAAATATCTTTATGTATTATTTCTAGGTAATAAGGGAAATGGAGACAAACAATCCTGATTTTGCTTTCATTTACACTTGTGTAAATCTTGAGAAACACCACTGAAGTCAATGGAGACTCAGTGTTGCAAAATCAGTATTAGTGAGAGGAGATGCAGGCCTCTTAGCCACTGTGACTAACAGCTTACTTTTCTAAATGTATCTGACTAGATTTCCAGGTATAACTTAAAAAAAAATAGGCATTATATGAATTTGTAGAGTAAAACATTGTATGTTCTAGCAAATACTTCTGGCAGGTGTATCCTCATCTACAGAAGATTTTGCTGGGGCATCACTACTCAGATTGCTGGCACCTGACTTTTTGTAATATAATACAGATCAATAAAAGCAATGGTAAAAGAAAGAATCAGTTTTGGAGCAGATACATGTATTAGACCTTGGGTTTGGGCAAATTTAACACTATCCAGTTACACTGTAGACATTAAAGAATTATATATACCCATAGGAAGCCTGCCATATTTTTGGCAGAAATTCAATAATCTTTGAACTTGCATAACCCCAATAGATTGACTTAATAGACTGGAGTATCAATCATTTTTGTTCCTACCAATAGGACCTTTTCAAAACAATAGAACTACACCTTACCAATGATGAGCTTTCAAAGAAGAAACTTACAGAAAACACAGAAAGAAAGTTCCTAAAAAGAAACAGGAGCAAAAAAAAAAAAATTAATTAGAAAGTAGGTTAAAAAAAAACCCAACCCAAAACAAAGTCAATATAAGGGGAAAAATTATTATAGATGGCATGGACAACTAAGATAATCAGAGACTGTGAAACCGTAAACAAAAAGTGAAAGAGTGAAAAAAACAAACGAAGGGAATTAAATTACATTTTCATTTTTGACTGCTTAACTGAAGTGTATGCTGCATCTTCAATTAATACAAAGTAGAAACAATTACAAACTCCAGAGTTCCAGTACACTCCTGAGGCTGGGAGCAGAGGCAGCTGATTGGCACTCCCACCATCTGGACCTCTGCTGTGCTCCAGAGGTTGGGAGCCCTGATCATATGACCAGTGCTCCAAGCCTGATGCACTGGGCACCCAGCTTTCTACTTTGCCGGTGCAGGGGAAGCTCCCTGCACTAGCAATAGGATGCAACTTGGATCTGATCCATGATCCCACAGTAGAACTGTTGTTCCCAAGATTATTCAGAACTCTTTAAACAGAAGCTACAATATTTGTCATTATTCAATCCTCCTGCATAGTTGGTGGTTTTAATAAGAACATACATTTGTGTTAGCAGTTTAGTCATTCTCAGCTTCAGCAGTTCATTCTTAGCTTCATCTCGAATTCTTGTATGCTGTACTGTTCAGTACTGGAAACCTGGTGCTCATTAATTAGTTAATTTGTTCCTGCAACTCCTATTTTGAAAATTCAAACTCTGATATTATTTGCATATTATATGTTATTACTTGGTAGGGGTAAATCCACTCAAAGTATCACTCTAATGCATCCTCAGCAGAAGATTTATGCAAAGAAATTATTTCAGTATTGCCAGCTCTCATGATTTTTGGTATTGTTCTTAAAGTCTATGCTTCAAGAATGTGAAAACGGAACTCTTCCTTTCTATATATATACACACACATACATACATATATACACAAAAATATAAACATTCTAATATTATAAAAGCCTAAGTCTGTCTGTCTGTCCATAATGCTTTATTCGCGGTCTGATTGGCTGACAAACAGCCAATCAGAGCACAAAGAAATGTTCTGACAGAAGGCAGCCTGCTGCCATGATGGTGGGGACACAGGGGACGGAGTGGGGGAGGCGAGGCCAGCACAGCTGGCCTTGCCGTCCCCACGAGGTGGTGGCAACAGAGCAGACGGAAGGGCCTTGCCCCCCTCCCTGCCCTGCTCCCTGCAGGCAATGCAGGGGTGGGGACAGTGGGCCTGGCCCAATGCCTGCAGCAGCAGCTGGGAGAGGGAAAGAGCAGGCCTCCTGCCCCCCTCGGACCTGGGCCCACTCCTCCCCCACCCCCTCTCCAACATCAGCCCCAAGCCCATCTCCACCTCACTGCTGGGTCAGCCCGGACCTACCACTCCCTACCCCCCCCCCACCGCAGTGGCCCAGCTTCTCTAGCTATGTCCAAGGGGTCCATGAAAGATGACTGTGATCAAGCAAAAGCATGTGGACACCTGCACTTACAATCCAAAGGGGGCTGCATTTCCAGTCGGAATATGTTAGGGGTCCACAAAAGACAAAAGGGTGCAAAGCACTGTCCTACTGCCTATCCCCATGGCTCTAGCCATTCTCTACTACCTATTGTTGTTGCCTATCCCTACCGCTGTTGGCTATATTGCCATTTCCACTGCACCTATTGCCATCACCAACTGCTGCTGCATACTGCTATTGGCTCCCTCCTGCTATCCCTACTGCTATCCCTCCCCCACCACCGTCATTCTTGATGGGCAGTCAGCTAGTGTATAAAATAAAAGAGCTAAGCTTTTCACATTCTCAAAGAGCAGACTTTAAGAACAATGCCAAAAATCATGCGGGTTGGCAACTCTGTTCTCTACACCAGAGGTTCCCAAACTTTTTCTTATTGTGTACCCCCTTCCAGATTTACCAGCTGCCCACATACCCCTACCAGCTTTCATTTTATAGTTTAACCCCTTAAATGCCAAGTGTTATTATAATGAAAATTAAATCCATTATACAATTTCTCTCATATACCCTCTAGAGATGTCCTGAGTACCTCCCAGGGTACATGTACCACAGTTTGGAACCCCTACTCTACACAATGTGTTCATCCTTCCAGATTGCTCCCTTAATTTCTCAATAGCCTAGGTGCCTACCAGTCAGACCTCTAATAGGCTTCCTGATCTAATATACTTAAACATTTCTTGTCAGTTGTTCTCTGGATATTTTCTTTTTACTTCCATCCATTTAATTTTTGAGAAATAGTATGAGGTTGTATTTGTAACATACTTTTCAGACATTGTGGAAATATGCTTCAAAACGTACAGCAGTATTTCTTGCTAGGCACGTGTGTATGCCCATGCTCCCTCTGACACACAAATAAATCACTTATATAAATCCTGTACACACACACACACCATGAATATTCACTATATGTGTGACTTATGAGGATATAATTCTATCAAGAGGCTTCAGTAATGTCATAAACCAAAAGAGCATAGTTGAAGTGGTTTGTGTAGTCACCAGATTCCCAAGAGAAATTATAGCTCTATAATTCAGAAATTGCTTGTTATTTACTTTATATTATATATGCATCTATCTCTGCAGTCCATTCCTATCCTTCTTGCATTGATACCATATATCAGGGTTGTCCAACTGGAGGCCCCTGACAGGTTAGCAGGCAGCCCACTGCCTTCTTCCCATTCACCACTCCAGCCCCTTAACTCCACCATTGTTCCTGCTGCAGCAGCTGGGTTCTTTGGACTCCCCCCCACCCCCTCCTACAGTTTTTACATCTTTTCCCACTCATCGGGGCCACTGGAACAGTGGCAGGGCTGTGGGATGCCCAAGCTGTACATGCAGCAACCTGTGTTGTGCATGCAGTAGGGGAGGGGGCATGGCTGCCTGCTCTGTATGGGATGAAGGAAAATGCAGGGCTGCCCATGTTGCAGGTAGATGGCACATATGGCCAGGAGGGAACAGAGGTCCTGCACTCACAGCAGGAGGAAGCCATCCTATAAAATACCATAATGTTACAACCTCCAGAGTAAGGTGTGTATAGGGTGGTCTAAAGTGGGGCTGATAGGTCTTCAGCTGCCTCCATTCCTCCATATTCTTGCCTAGGCATATGCGTCAAAGGTCTTGATATGATGGTCGCAGGGCTCCATACAAGCAGATTCATCAGGCACCTCACTAAACCATGATTCAGAGAATTAATGGTTGCCTACTTACTACTACAAATTTTGTTTGAGATCTGAAGGTTTGATTAGCAGAAGTTTCCAGATCACAGGCCCTGGTTCTCATGGGGGACTTCAATCACCCTGACATCTGCTGGGAAGGCGATACAGCAGCGCACAAGCAATCCAGGAAGTTTTTGGAGCGCATTGGAGACAACTTCCTGGTGCAAGTGTTGGAGAAACCAACTAGGTGCCATGCTCTTCTGGACCCACTGCTTACAAACAGGGAAGAATTGGTGGGGGATGTAGAAGCAGATGGCAATTTGGGCAGCAGTGGCCACAAGATAGAGTTCAAGATCATAGAAATCACAGAAAATTAGGGTTGGAAGGGACCTCAGGAGGTCATCTAGTCCAACCTTCTGCTCAAAGCTGAACTATCCCCAACTAGATCATCCCAAAAAAAGCTTTGTCTTGCCAGGCCTTAAAAACCTCCAAGGATGGAGAGTCTGCAACCTCTCAGGGTAATCTTTTCCAGTGTTTTATTACCCTTCTAGTGAATAAATTCTTCCTAATATCTAACCTAAACTTCCCTTCCTGCAACTTCAGACCATTGCTCCCTATTCTGTCATCTGCCGCCACTGAGAACAGTCTAGCTCCATCCTTTTTTGAACCCCACTTTAGGTTGTTGAAAGCTGCTATTAAATCCCCCTCAGTCTTCTCTTATGCAGACTAAATAAGTCCAGTTCCCTCAGCCACTCATCATATGTCATGTGCCCAAACCCCATCACCATTTTTGTTGCCCTCTTCTGAACTCTCTCCAATTTGTCCACATCCTTTCTGTAGTGGGGTGCCCAAAACTGAACACAGTAGTCTCACATGTGGCCTCACCAGTGCTGAATAAAGGGGAATAATCTCTTCCCTTGACCTGCTGACAACATACCTACCAATACAGCCCGGTATGCTATTAGTCTTCTTGGCAACAAGGGCACACTGTTGACTCATATTCAGCTTATTTTCCACTGTAACCCCCAGGTCAATTTCTGCAGAGCTTCTGCCCAGCCAGTCAGCCCCATCCTAACAAAAGAAAGAAAGGAAAGCAGCAGAGTATGTGTTAGAAATATTATTAAAAATGCATTATCAATAGCAGATTTAGGAAAAAAAAAAAAAAACACAGCTGCTACCCCTCCTTGTCTCCTTAATGGGAGAGGGAAGGGGGGGGTTGGAAATTGATGGGAAAAACCACCAAAAGCCCTTTGTACTAAGGTATCCCTCCCTCTCTGTCCTGCAAATTTACTATCTCTTTGTTACACTAAATCACACTTTCTTTCATGACCCCACATTCCTAGGCTAAGATAAGAGCAAATGCCATTTTTGCCTTCAGGTTGAACCTTGAGTAACCTTGGGTCCCATCTACGCACGCGTGATAGCCTAATGCATATTAAGCCTACCCGCCCCACATACTTAAGTAGTTAATTATAATGCACCTGGGACGTATGAAGCGACATGTTTACATATATGTTTGTATGAACCGGAAATGAGTTGTAAAAATTCCTCCTTCTACACACGTGGTCAGGAGAGGGGGGATAAAAGCCTGCTAATGATTGTGCTCGGGGGCAGAGGGATTTGATCTTTTGTCTTCTCCCTCTGACCCTATTTGCAAATATATATCTTTTGTGTTGCTAATAAAGTGTGTCTGTAGCTGAAAGTTTTTTTCCACCTCCCGAGAAACGAACCACGATTTTTTTAATTCAACAATTGGCGCCCAACGTGGGGCTTCTCGAGGACTACCCCGGAATTCAGTGACAGAGCACCTCCGGTACCAGGGATTTGTGCACACCGAGCCGACTTTGGACTCACCCTGGTATTTGAGGTTTAAGTCCAAATATCCGGGAAGTTAAAGGAAGTATCCTATGTAAATTCTGAGTTTCTGGAGAGGCAGACACACTTTGGAATTTGGATCGAGATCTCTGGGGTATCTGAGTGAGTATACGAATTCCCTTTGCCCAATCTGGTGTACGGATCTAAAACAAAGGATGTGTAAGTTTGCTGAGAAATTCTAGGCTTAGCTCTCATTGTAAATCATCTGTTGTTGAGATCTTTTTGGTATTTGGTGTGCATTGGGCGCATTTTTGTGGGCAAATGGGTACGAATAGCTCTCGTGTAGAAAACAATATTGATACCCCTCTAAAAGTCTTATTACGTTATTTTAATAAATTTGCAAGGCCGGCCGATTATGGAATAAAAATGAAAAAAGGTGATTTAACTAAGTTTTGTCAACTCGAGTGGCCAACATTTGGGGTCCACTGGACCCCGAAAGGATCCTTTGTGCTAAAAGAAGTGATAGCTATCCATGAAATTGTTATGCAAAATGGGTATTGGAATCAGTTTCCTTATATTGATTGTTGGTTGTGGGTGGTTCAAAATCAGCCACCTTGGATTAAGAATTACTTAGCAAAGTCTCATGTGATGCTTGTTAAGAAAAAGGCTCGGGGGGCGCCGCCTGTACTTCCTGAGTCTAATGAGGGGGGGGATTCTGAATTGGCTGAGTACCGGACCCGTGCTCCGGTTGCCCTGTCGGGTAGCGAAGATGAGTCAGACGCCTCCTCGGCATCCAGTCCTTCTGCACCACCGCCCCCTCCCTTAGAGAGACCACCACCGACGTACCAATGCATACCTAATGAGTTAGAGCGTGAGCCTCAGCCAAGTGCCTCATCTGAATCAGGAAATAAGGGTTATTATTTGCGCAAGCCTGTAGAGTCACAGCCGGTGTTGAACTGTCCGATGCGAGAGGTTATTGGGGAAGGAGGCACTGCAACTTTTGTCTACACCCCATTTAGCACTTCAGATTTATTTAACTGGAAAAATCAGAGCCCCTCTTTTCGTGAAGACCCTGAAAAGATGAGGGATTTGTTTCGATCTATTGGGCAGACTCATCGACCCACTTGGGCTGATGTCCAGATGATGCTCCAGACCCTCCTAACCCCGGAGGAGAGGAGATTAGTGTTAGGTACAGCAGAGCGTATTGCGGCAGCCAGAGTTGAGTCAGAGGGTGCTGCTGGTCGTACTCTGCGTGATACCTACCCTGTAGAAGAGCCGAGATGGGACAATCATACTGCAGAGGGCAGAGAGCTGAGTGCACGGTATTTGGGAATTATAGTGGAAGCAATGGGAAAGGCAGTGCCTCGGATTACCAATCTGTCTAAATTGTATGAGGTGAGACAGGGAAGAGAGGAGGATCCCTCAGCTTTCCTTGGGAGGCTGTATGAGGCGTTTCGCAGGTTTTCGGATCTGGATCCAGAAGCCCCAGATAACCAGCGCATGGTAAATCTTATGTTTATTGGTCAATCTGCTGCTGATATCCGTAAGAAGTTACAGAAAACTGAGGGAGGTGCTGGGAAACCGATTTCAGAGCTGGTGGAAATTGCATATAAGGTGTATGGGAATCGTGAGCAAGTGCAGGAGCGCAAGGAGGATAAAAAGGCTCAGCGACAGATGGCAGCACTAGCAGCTGCTATAACTGGAGGGAACCCTGGAAAGGCTGGGATACAGAAGAGGAAGGGAGAAAGAGTGGGAGCAGATGTTTGTGCTTATTGCAAGGAGAAAGGACACTGGAAGAGGGAATGCCCGAAGTTGAAGGAGAAGAGAGAGGGGGAACCGAGAGGTCACCTCATGCGGGCAGAAGACAAGGGTGAGGATTCAGAATGAAGGGGACAGGGATCTAAGACCACTACCCTTCGGGTTGGAGCCCGAGAAGATCCCATGGTAACCATTAGGGTTGGTGGCAAAAACTTTGAAGCCTTGGTGGATACTGGGGCTACATTTTCAATGATTCCAGAAAAAAACCCCTGTGCAGGAACTAGTGAACGGCATGTACTTGTAGAAGGGATTGAGGGAATGCAAACTCGACTCCCTGTTTGTAAACCACTCCTCACCAAGGTGGGAGACCATTTGCTCGAGCACTCCTTTGTGTATTCTCCAAGTTGCCCGGTTGCACTCCTTGGGCGGGACTTACTCACAAAATTGCAAGCTGAAATCTTTTTCAGAGACGATCAGATGGTGGTCCAGCTACCTGTCAAGCAGAGCTCGAACTATCAGATGGCTCTCCTGGAGGACCGACGCCCTGCAGTAAGTCCAGAAGATCACATGACTGGAGTAGACCCCTCAGTATGGGCTGATGGAACCCCTGTGCGAGCTAAGTTCATCTCCCCGGTAAGGATCGTACTCAAGGATGGGGAGGGGCCCGTCCGGGTAAAGCAGTACCCACTCAGCCGAGCGGCCAGAGCTGGACTCAAGCCGTTAATAGAGAAATACAAGAGGTACGGATGGCTAGTGGAAGGGTCTTCACCCTATAACACCCCCATTCTTGGAGTGCCAAAGGCAGATGGGGTCTCATACAGACTGGTCCAAGACTTACGGGCAGTAAATAAGAAGGTCCTTTCAGACCATCCTGTAGTCCCGAACCCTCACACGATTTTGACACAAGTACCGGGGGAAGCTGAAATATTTTCAGTGCTAGATTTGAAAGATGCTTTCTTCTCTATTCCTCTTCACCGAGAGAGTCAAAAATTGTTTGCTTTTGAATGGGAGGATCCAGATACTTTCCATAAAGCCCAACTCATGTGGACAGTTCTTCCACAAGGATTTATAGCAGCCCCCCATATTTTCGGACTTGCCCTTCAGAAGGACTTGGGGGAATGGAAGGGATCACACCCCGCAGTGACTCTCCTCCAGTATGTGGATGACCTGCTAGTTGCAAGCCCAAACTTGCAGCTCTGCGAGGAAGCCACCAGGTCACTCCTAAACACTCTGGGAAAAAAAGGATATAAAGTCTCTAGAGAAAAAGCCCAAATATGTCAGCCTGAAGTCACATTTTTGGGATATAAGCTCTCAAAAGGAGTCAGAGCCTTGAGTGCAGATCGCATACAGGCAATCCAAGGTCTAACCCCACCTAAGTCACCCAAGGAGCTGCGAGCATTCCTAGGGCTAACTGGGTTCTGTCGACTATGGATACCAGATTACGGTGGGAAGGCTAGACCACTGTATGAATCCCTGACTAAGGAGAGTCTCACTAAATGGAAATGGAATAAAGAAATGCAGCATGCTTTTGATCTGCTGAAGGCAGCATTAACCCAGCCCCCAGCCTTAGCCATCCCAAACAGTAAAAAGCCATATCGACTGTATGTTCATGAGAATCGAGGGGTTGCATCAGGGGTGCTGACACAGCCATCGGGCCCGACCTGGAGACCCGTGGGATATTATTCAAAGGTTCTAGATCCAGTTGCACTCGGGTGGCCAGCCTGTCTTCGGGCTGTGGCAGCCACAGCAGTGGTTGTTGAAGAAGCCCAGAAGATAGTCATGGGTGCGGATATGGAAATACTCACTCCTCATGGAGTTCCCCAGATCCTAGGGACTGAGGGAGGGAAATTTCTTAACCCCTCCAGACAATCACGGTATGAGATATTTTTGCTCTCTAATCCAGGACTTACTTTCAAACATACTACAGCCTTAAACCCTGCAACCTTGCTGCCAGAGCCAGGGCAACCGACGCATGACTGCCTTGAGGTCCTGAATCAGACCACGCAGGTGCGACCTGATCTTGCTGAGGACCCAATTGAAGACCCAGATGTTGAATACTTTGTGGACGGCTCCAGCTCTGTCATCAATGGAAAAAGACGAACAGGATGTGCAGTGGTAACCTTGGATAAGGTAGTATGGAGGGAGTCATTGCCGAGCTCATGGTCGGCACAGGCCGCAGAACTCACTGCGCTCACCCGAGCATTACAGCTGGGGACAGACCAGCGAGTTAATATATACACTGACTCTCGCTATGCTTTTTCTACAGTCCATGCGCACGGACTATTGTGGAAAGAAAGGGGTTTCATTACTGCCTCTGGGAATAAGATTGCTAATGGCCCCCAGATTATCAAACTACTAGAGGCACTCCACCAGCCTAAAGAGGTAGCAGTCATTCATGTGCGGGCCCATGGGAAGGCTGCTGAGAAAAAGCATAAGCTTGGAAATGCAAAGGCTGATGCAGCAGCAAAGGAAGCTGCATTTATTGGGGGAGAAGCGGAAGAGGTATCCAAGCAGGCTATGTCCCATGCCATATGGCCATACGTTCAGGATTTAGTCCCACAGTATTCCCCTGAAGAAGATAAATTTGCACAGAAAGCTTGTGCAGAAAAGAACTCCCAGGGGTGGTGGATAGTACCAGGAGGGAAAGTCATGATACCCAGGCCATTGCTTCGGGAGGTGCTGCAACAGCTCCATGCAAGAACCCATATGGGAGGTTTGGCCATGGGTGATCTAATGATCCACCAAGCAGTAGCCCCAGGGCTATATGTAGAAGCTCAGCGCATTGCTACCAGGTGCATTACATGCCAGAAAGTAAACCCTCGAAGGAAACCCCCTGTGCCAATGGGAGGTAGACCCTGGGCAGCGTACCCTGGACAGGCATGGCAGATTGATTTTGCCGAGCTCCCACGATCCGGACATCACGGGTTTTTACTTGTCATGGTAGACCAGCTCTCTGGTTGGGTCGAGGCTTGGCCCACCAGGACTGCCACTGCAGCTGCAGTAGTGAAGTATTTGTTACAGGAGATCATTCCCCGGTATTCCCTGCCTGAGTCCATCGAGTCGGATCAAGGACAACACTTTGTGGGAAGAGTGGTTCAAGAAGTCGCACAAGCTCTCAAGGTTACTTGGAAACTACACACACCATGGAGACCACAGAGTTCAGGACAAGTGGAACGCATGAATAGAACTTTAAAGACTTTGCTCACCAAAATCTGTATTGAAACACGCCTTAAGTGGCCTCAAGCATTGCCGCTAGCTCTTACTTGTATTCGAAACACTCCCCGACGGGGCCTCAAATTGACCCCATATGAAATTATGTTTGGCAAGCCGCCTCGAGTCTTACCTCCTGGGATGCGAGAGAATGTAACTTTTGAATTAGGTAATAGTGAACTTCATACATATGTTATTGCCTTGCAGTCGGTCTTGTTTTCTCTTCACAGGTATGCAGCCTCCTTTCAGCATCTGCCTTTAGATGTACCGGTACATGACTTCTCCCCGGGAGACTGGGTCTTGGTGCAGCGGTGGAAAAAGGAGCCTTTGACTGAGAGGTGGAGTGGCCCTTTCCAGGTACTTCTAACAACCCACACCGCTGTAAAGATTACTGGCCATGATCGTTGGATACACCATACTCGTGTGAAACGACATCCACAAGCGTCAGAGGACAACAACTCCCAAGACGAACTCACTCCGGAAGCTGAGTCGTCTTCGGAACAAGAAGCCAGCAAGTGGAGCTGTGAACCTACTGGTGATCTCCAAGTGCGCCTGAGACGGCTTAATCAAAGCTCAGAAAATTAGACAAGAAAGTAAAAGGGAAAATATGGTGGGAATCTTAATGTGCCTTGTTGTTATCTGCATAATGAAAGAAGCAGAATTGAGCAGCCTTAACCGCTGGCTCACACCCTCGCTTTCCCAAATTGCTCCCCCAGGGACAAATTTGTATGTTGATATGATGGAAAGAATTGCAGGTACTTTTAATCTTACCAACTGCTGGGCCTGTGGGGGGTTTCGGGAGGCCGGAGGCCAGTGGCCTTGGAGGGCTTTTCCTTTGGCCCCGAAATGGCTAGTAAGTAGTAAGGCAGATGTTAAAAGTACTAGTCAAAAATGGGATGAGAACCACAGTTGGGAACTTTCCCAAGTGGCGTTAGGAGAGTATTGCATCAGTAATAATGGTACAGGAAAAAGGTTGGGACACAGCCGTTGCATATGGACTTTAAAAGTAAGGTGGATGAACCTTACAAGATTAGAACGGCTTTATTATCCTAATAGCCCAGGGTATAATCGGCTAGTGTGGCAGCATCCCAATGGAACAATTGTGTGGTTTAATAAATATTGGAGTGCCACAAATCAAAGTGATGATCGGACAGATTGTATAGACAAGAACCAGGATGGGCTATGGGAATGTTCCATGAAAGGAGGCCACGCAGTTGCTGGTCCTTTGGGTCCAGAAGGAGGCTTGGGGTTTCCCGAGATGCCCTATGGTTGGGCCCCTCCAAATGCCACCAATAGAGAAAATAGGGCCTTAAGAGGATACTATTGGATTTGCGGACGACGGGCCTATACAATACTACCACAGGGGTGGACGGGAACTTGCTATATGGGAGTAATTGTACCAGCTTTCTTTTTGTTACCGTCTGAGGTTGGAAATAAGCTAGGAGTCTCTTTGTATGATGATTGGAAAAGGGCCAAGAGAAGTATTGACGTAAGTTTGACACAGGGTAGCTCCCAAAAGTGGAAGAAGGATGAGTGGCCCCCTCAGAGGATTATTGAGTATTATGGACCAGCTACATGGGCTAATGATGGGAGTTGGGGATACCGGACACCAATATATATGCTGAATAGAATCATCCGGTTGCAGGCAGTCTTGGAAGTAATTACTAACCAGACCGCCACTGCTCTCGAGTTATTGGCCCGACAAAGTTCTCAGATGAGAGCAGCCATATACCAAAATCGGATGGCCTTAGACTATTTACTTGCAGAGGAAGGCGGAGTCTGCGGAAAGCTCAACCTTTCTAACTGTTGCCTCCAAATAGATGACAACGGGAAAGCAGTCTTAGAGATTGCCAAAGAGATTAGAAAAATAGCCCATGTACCAATACAAACGTGGGAAACCACATGGAATAAGGACTGGTGGTTTCAATTATTTGGAGGACCCTGGTGGAAAAAGGTAGGGTTTGTGCTTTTGTGTGCTCTAACTGGTTTGATTTTTATCCCTTGCCTTATTCCTTGTCTCACTAGATTGATAACCACCACAGTGGAAGGAATGCAGGTTGCAGCAGTCCCTCTAAAAGCACAGACTGCTGCAAAGGTCATGGTCCTCAGAAAAATTCCTCGTAATTATCTTGATATGCCCGAATGAAGTAAAGATCAGAAAGCATCTCGAGGGGGGATATTGTTAGAAATATTATTAAAAATGCATTATCAATAGCAGATTTAGGAAAAAAAAAAAAAACACAGCTGCTACCCCTCCTTGTCTCCTTAATGGGAGAGGGAAGGGGGGGGTTGGAAATTGATGGGAAAAACCACCAAAAGCCCTTTGTACTAAGGTATCACTCCCTCTCTGTCCTGCAAATTTACTATCTCTTTGTTACACTAAATCACACTTTCTTTCATGACCCCACATTCCTAGGCTAAGATAAGAGCAAATGCCATTTTTGCCTTCAGGTTGAACCTTGAGTAACCTTGGGTCCCATCTACGCACGCGTGATAGCCTAATGCATATTAAGCCTACCCGCCCCACATACTTAAGTAGTTAATTATAATGCACCTGGGACGTATGAAGCGACATGTTTACATATATGTTTGTATGAACCGGAAATGAGTTGTAAAAATTCCTCCTTCTACACACGTGGTCAGGAGAGGGGGGATAAAAGCCTGCTAATGATTGTGCTCGGGGGCAGAGGGATTTGATCTTTTGTCTTCTCCCTCTGACCCTATTTGCAAATATATATCTTTTGTGTTGCTAATAAAGTGTGTCTGTAGCTGAAAGTTTTTTTCCTCCTCCCAAGAAACGAACCACGATTTTTTTAATTCAACAGTATGGACCCTGGACTTTAGAAAAGCAGACCTCGATTCCATCAGGGAACTGATTGGCCTCCCAAGAGATCTTGCCCATCTGAGGAGGAAGGGAATCCAGGAGAGCTGATTGTATTTTAAAGAACCTGAGGGCATAGGAACAAAACATCCTGATGTGCAGGAAAAATAGCAAATGTGGCAAGTGACCAAGAGAATTCTTCAGTGAGCTTAAACACAAAAAAGAAGTTTACAAGAACTGGAAGCCTGGACAAACAACATGGGAGGAGTATAAGAATATTGCTCAGGCATTCAGGGATGAAATCAAAAAGACCAAATGCAACTGGAGTTGCAGATAGCAAAGGACATGAAGGGTAACAAGAAGGGTTTCTACAAGTATGTTAGTAGAAAGAGGATGATCAGGGAAAGTGTGGGTCCCTTACTGAATGGGGGTGGCAACTAGGGATAGATGATGAGGAAAAGGCTGAAGTACTCAATGCCTTTTTTACCTCAGGCTCCACAGGCAAGGTCAGCTCTCAAACTACTGCCCCATGGAGCACAGTTTGGGGAGAAGGTGAGCAGCCCTCAGTAGTGAAAGAACAGGTTAGGGGCTATTCAGAAAAGCTGGACAAGTCCATGGGGCTGGATGCAATGCATCAGAGGGTGCTGAGGGAGTTAGCTAATGTAATTCCAGAGCTGCTGGCCATTATCTTTGAAAACATGTGGCAACTGGGGGAGGCCCCAATTGGAAGACATTTGGAAAAGGGCAAATATAGTGCCCAACTTTAAGAAAGGAAAGAAGAAGGATCCAGGGAACTACAAGCCAGTTAACCTCACCTCAGTCCCTGGAAAAATCATGGAGCAGGTCATCAAATAATTATTTTCTAAGCACTTGGAGGAGAAGGGGATTAGGAACAGTCAACATGGATTCACCAAGGGCAAGTCATGCCTGACCAACCTGATTGCCTTCTATCATAACATAACTGACTCTGTGGATGCAGACAGACCAGTGGATGTGGTAACCTTGACTTTAGCAAGGCTTTTGATATGCTCTCCCACAGCATTCATGCAAACAAGTTGAGGAAGTATGGTTTGGATGAATGGACTGTAAGGTAGATAGAAAGCTAGCTGGATTATTGGGCTCACCAGGTGATAATCAATGTTTCAATGTCTAGGTGGCAGCCAGAATCAAGTGGAGTGCCCAAGGGATCAGTCCTGGAGCTGGTTTTGTTCCATATCTTCATTAAGGATCTGGAAGATGGGATAGATTGCACCCTCAGCAAGTCTGCGTATGACACCAAGCTGAAGGGAGTAGTCGATATGCTGGAGGGTAGGGCTAAGATCTGGAGTAACCTAGACAAATTGAAGGATTGGGCTAAAAGAAATCTCATGAGGTTCAACAAGGATAAGTGAAAAGTCCTGCACTTAGGACAGAAGAATCCCCTGTACCACTACAGCCTGGGGACTAACTGACTAAAAACACTAGCCCTGCAGAAAAGGACCTGGGGGTTACAGTGGACAATAAAATGAATGAGTCAGCAGTGTGCCCTTGTTGCCAAGAAGGTTAACAGTATACTAGGCTGCACAAGTAAAACAATTGCCAGCAGACTGAGGGAAGTAATTAATTCTTCTTTATTCTGCACTGGTGAGGGTACATCTGGAGTACTGTGTCCAGTTTTGGGCCCCCCACTATAGAAAGGATGCGGACAAGTTGGAGAGTTCAATGGAGGGCAACAAAACTGGCTGGGGGGGGGCTGGGGCACATGATTTATGAGAAGAGGCTGAGGGAAGTGGGATTATTTAGTTTGCAGAAGAGAAGACTGAGAGGGGATTTGATAGCAGCCTTTAACTACCTGAAGGGTGGTTCCAAAGAGGATGGAGCTAGACTATTCTCAGAGGTAACATGACAGAACAAGGAGCAATGGCCTCAAGTTGCAGCTCAGGTATGGCTAACAAATGCTGCAGTCACACCTGCAATAGTAATGTAGACATACCTAGAATCTCCTCTCTCAAACAAAAGTTACACAGGAAGAATGATTTGGATACTTTACCATCTATGTTCCTTCTACCTCTTCCCTCTCCTTGACAAATTCCACTTTCATTTGTCCCAGTATAAGCCTGGAATATGTTTTAGCAGTTCTATTTCTGCACAGATCACTTTGCAAGGGTACAGTTAGCCTTTTTTATTTTTGCAAGAGTCAAGGATTTCTTAGGGTGATATCTTTTATTGGACCAGCTATGTAGTTCGAACAGTTAGACAAGCTTTTGAATGCAGGACATTCTTCCCAAAGGAAACGGCTTGGATTCAAATCCAATTAATTGCCTTACTCTCTGAAATAAGTAAATTAGGATTGCCTTTTCCTACTTCTTGGCATATATATATTACAGTCGCATTTTGTCAACCAACAAGAGAAATTATAACACAAGCCACAACTCTCTAGTATGTCAATGGGCTGTTTAGACCAGCAAGGTATTTGGCCCGTGGACAGTAACTCATGTTGCCAAGAATCAGTGTTAAACTTAGGGCTTTGTTAATAATTATGTAGCATAGAAAGGAGCCCAAGTTATTCAAATAAAACAACAAGCGAAAAACCCATTCTTAATAGAATTGTATAAAAAGCTAAATAAGTATTATGCCAGCTCTGGAATTCAATTAGAGAAAATTATTTTTAATGAAACAATAATATGCACTTGATTATTAGTTTTTAATGGGAGTGGACTACCCACTGACTGCTAACTGAGACATCATACAACCATGCCATAAAACCCCAGGAAACAAAACCACAACAGGAAAAACAAGGTAAATCACCACCCTTTTATTTATGTTATCCACACAATTCCAATTATAAAACTCCATTTAAGAGAGGACGATCACAGCAGGGTTGCAAAGGTTCTATGTCAGAACTCCCAGCTGTTTCATACACCCCCTAAACAAGCACAAAAACTGCATTCAGTTACTCAAACTTCATTAAAATAACTCTTCTTTGCTTAGTGCCAGTTGCAATGATTCCAAGAGGTATTATTCTCTCTCTAAAACCTGGGACAGTGCTAACCACCAAGCCATACCTCCCACCTAAAGGTACCAAAAACACTCGTAGCTACGCTCACAGGATAGATATTTAAAATAGTTGTCACTAATGACAGCTCAAGGTCAGACTTTCACAGGGAGTGTTAACCCCTCTCAGCTGCATATTCACTTAATAATGAAGGGCACTTAAAGTCCCTTTCAGTTCTTTTCTGTGGAAGTGCAATGGAGTACCTCATCGCACTCACCTACTGCACACAAGATTTTCCCAACAACATGAATGTCCTTCCTACTGCTGCTTTAAGTAGGACTGTCACACTTTAGTCATTGACAACTATGGGTGCCCCACACTCTTAGGCACTGGACCCACTGATTATTTGCACAGTGATGAAGAGTGCCATTATTATTTCCTTGTATGGAAAAGAAAAAGAATTTCTAGACTGTGTCTAAACACAGAAGTTAAACTAATTCAACCTAAACTTGTTTAAATGAAGGCACAAATTACTGATACAAATTAGGTTTGAACCAATATAGGAGAGGGCCCACACACAGAGCTGCACCAAGTAACAGTGTGACTTCAAATTGGTTGAACCAGTGAAACATCATCGTTGCAATCAAACATACAGTAGGGTAAACTGACTTAATAGAAAAAGAAAAGACAGCTATATTTTGGAAATGAAAGTTAGCAAACCAAAGCATGGAGACTACAATCAGATAAATAAACTAGAACCCTGAAGGATTATCCTCAAAACATGTAAATTTGATCAATCTAGATCTGCTGTAAATCAGAACACACTTAATGAAATATTTTAATAATAATGCTCCCCTTCATCCTTTATAATTTCCATATTATTCAACTAAAAATCTCCTGCAGATCTTAAAAATGTAGATCCCTTTTAAAAAGTCCCTTACATTGGAAAACATGGGCAAAATCATGGCTACACTGAAGTCAAAGAGAGTTTTGCCATTGACTTTAATGGAGTCAATGGCACCCCAGGATTTATAACAGGGGTGAGCAAAATGGCTGCTCAGGGCAAAATCCATGCAAATCTATACAAATGACATTCAGAAAGAAAGATGTACCTATAAAAACCTTCCTATTTGGGGTTTTTATTGTAATTTTTCAGTATAACCTATGGTACCTTCTTCCTCAAATGATCACCCTGAAACCCTTTCTAAGAGTTATCTTGTCTTAAGGTAACAGAAGCTGCATTAAGACTAAAATGGACCTCCCAAACCATCAAGATCTGTCCCTTTTCTTCACAGACAAACCAAAAAAGTGCACAAGTAGTTAACTAAATTTGCACAGTTAGCAAATCGGAAGACGGCATTAACCTGGGTGCAGCTGCAGATGTTTTAGAACAGGAGTGGGCAAAATGTGGCCTGGAAACCAGATACAGGCTGCCAGCCATTCTATCTGGCCTGCAAGGCCCCTAAAAAAATTAGAAAATTAATATTAATCTGCCCTAGGCTGCCTGTCATGTGGCCCTTGATGGCTTGCCGAAACTCAGTAAGCGGCCCTCTGCCCAAAATAACTGCCCAACCCTGTTCTAGAAAATAAAATTAGCATTAAGAATGATCTTGATTAAACTGGATAAGCAATCCAAAGAACCAGATTTACCTGAATCCAAGACAAGGATTCCTCCTACCCCCCGCCAGCCTCTGCTCCCTCTACCCCCACTACTTACCTTCTCCTTGCAGCACTGGGTCCAACTGGGACCCCACTCTGGCCAAGGCAAGGAGTACAGAGCATATAGTGCGCCTCTAGCCCCAACCAAACCAGGCAGCTTCAGTGGTAGCTCTGGAGCTGGGGCCAGAGTCAGAGCTGCTTCTGCTGCCACTGCTGGGTAGCCAGACAAAAATGGACAACAAAGATATAAAATGTTATGTAGCCATATACAGTTCCTTCATCTTCATCAACAGTAGCAGGTACTTTACACTACAGAGTTAACTTGGAATCTGGGGTCATTATACTTCAGTGAGAAGAAAGGTAGGTAATTAAAATAACAATTTTCACAAAGTTTGCTTATAAATGAAATAGTCCAACACATAACTTAGCACTGTCTGTAGACCAGTTAGTGTAAATAGAGTCATTAGCTAATTGTTTATTTAACTGTGACTTCACTCTGTGTTCAGCTGAAAACATCTTTGACCATTTGACAAAGACAAAAACAGCAGTTCCAAAAGAAAGAATGCAATTAAGGAGCCAGATAATTTTCCAAGGTAAAAGAAATACCTACAAAGATACTTAGGAAGGAATATGATGTTAAAGACACTAAAATTAACTACATATAGTCCAGGATAAAATGGTAGTTCTTTGCACCTGTGCTTTCTTTCTTATAAGAGAACTACATATTGTAATGTTTATAGAAAAGTTCTATACAATTGACTCGAGAATTACAGCTTTCTAATATTATAAAAGCCTACGTCTGTCTGTCTGTCTGTAACGCTTTATTCGTGCTCTGATTGGCTGACAAATAGCCAATCAGAGCGGGAACAGCGTTCTAACAGGAGCTGGTGGAGCACTGCCATGATGGTGGGGCACAGGGAACAGAGGTGGGGGACAAGGTCTGACAGGCAATTGGCTAGTTTTTTCAATAAATGAACAAATAATTTGAGAATAATAGTTCAGCTGAAGCATTCTATAATAAATTCAACAAGCTAGTTTAAAAATTATGAGAAGGATTTCATTCCCTATTACTTTATCCCTATTCCTTGGCTATCTCCTCCCCTCTGCCTTCTGTCTCTGCAAGAGGAAGGGAAGAAAGGAGCTGAGAGTGGAGCTAGAGATTACTGCAGGCTGCCCTAGAGCCAACTGTCCAGCTCGAGAATAGGTTGCAGCATTGAAATGTTCCAGCCAAAAAGGCACAGGGGTTTCAAAGCATTTTTGAGGGGTGCTGGTTATAGTTGTGTTGGTCTAAGGACATTGGCAGACAAGGCATCCTCTGCCTGAAGAAGGGTGTTTGCACTCAAAAGTTTGCAACGAAGAATTTTTCCAACTATTTTAGTTGATCTAAGAAAAGATATCAGATTTACCCAAAGAACCTTGTCTGCAAAGCATTTTTTAAGTATTTCCAAGTGTTTTATTTGAAAACATTTCAATTATTTACTTTTTAACATCTTTATCAATGATGTAGATATTGGTGTAAGAAGTGGGCTGGCCAAGTTCACTGACAACACCAAACTCTTGGGTAAAGCATCCACACCTGAGGACAGGAGGGTGATCCAGGCAGATCTTGACAGGCTAATGAAGTGGGTGGACGAGAACTTGATAGTGTTCAACACCGAAAACTGCAAGGTTCTCCACCTTGGGAGGAAAAACCTGCAGCATGCTTATAGGCTAGGTAGTGCTACGCTGATTAGCACTACAGATGAAAGGGACTTGGGGGTCATGATTGACCACAAAGTGAATGTGAGCTTTCAATGTGATGCTGCAGCCAGTAAAGCGAGCAAAACACTGGCTTGCATCCATAGGTGCTTCTCAAGTAAATCCCAGGATGTCATTCTCCCATTGTACTCAGCCTTGGTGAGGCCGCAGCTGGAGTACTGCATCCAGTTCTGGGCTCCACAATTCAAAAAGGACGTGGAGAAGCTTGAGAGAGTCCAGAGAAGAGCCACGCACATGATCAGAGCTCAGAAAAACAGACCTTATGATGAGAAGCTGAGAGCCATGGGACTCTTTAGCCTGGAAAAGCGCAGCCTCAGGGGTAATCTGGTGGCCACCTATAAGTTTATCAGGGTGTTCACCGGGATCTGGGGGAACATCTGCTCACCAGAACGCCCCAAGTGATGACAAGTTGGAATGGTCACAAACTCCTCTGCAACTATTTCAGGCTGGACATAAGGAAGAACTCCTTTACTGTCCGAGCCCCCAAGGTTTGGAGTGGACTGCCACCAGAGGTGGTTCAAGCACCCACTTTGAACACCTTCAAGACACTTTTGGATGTTTATCTTGCTGGGATCCTATGATCCCTGCTGAATTCCTGCCCCTGGGCAGGGGACTGGATTCAGTGATCCTCCGGGGTCCCTTTCAGCCCAAATGTCTATGAAATCTATGAAAATTGCATCTGTCCACACCTAAAGTAGTTGCATGTAGTCCCATGAATTGAGAGCCAGGGAGTGGAGTTGACCACAAAATCCCCGGCAATGGCTCTGAGTGGATGAAGTATAGCAATGTGGCCAGCGCTGCCCTGTGGTAAGGGAGAGATCCTCAGAATCTGAAGACGAAGGAGAGAGACTCTTCATGCAAACTGAAAATCCTCAGGACTTTTGCTGGCTTATTCAGGTTCAGATGACAGGAACAACTAAAGCAAAAACATCAAACAGACAATCCTGTAAGACTTCTATATTCATACCTACCTTTGATTTGGGGTAGACCATAATTTTTGTCTTCGTTGATAGTGCATATCTTAAACCTGCATAAAGAATTCAAAGTGTGGTTCCGCCTTCTTTAACCAATTCTCTAAAGACTCCTACCACCTTAGACCTCCATGTGAATTCATATCCTACTATAATAGTTGCTATTTAAAGTGATGTACACTATGATCTCATACACAAGCATCTTACCCACATATATTTCAAGTGAAATCCATTCCAATTTCTGGCAGTGTCTTATGATTATTTCTACACAGAGACTCATCTAACTCACACAGGAACCCGGTACTGTTGAACTGTGGTCTTAACTCACTTTTAGCATTTTCATAAAATAATTTGGTTCCTGCCATATTATGTATCCCCTCATAGAGCATATCTAACATCTGTGCAGAGTTCTGAAATTACACATTTGGATGTTACAAAATGTCTCATTACATTACCTTACACTAGAGGGAAAGACTGTATTTTTGGTTCATATTATTTGTTCATTTATTTTTAGCCAAAGGATGTTCATTCTCTTTGTTGTTTAATTTGCTATCTTAATGAGGATATTTCCGTTTTTTCACAAAAAACTGAGCACTTTCATTCTACTGCATTTGTCCTTTTCTGTAGCATATGTATATTAAGTCTAATTTGCAAGTATATATAAAAATTCCATGGGGATGAAAATCCAGTCTTATCTAAAACTCCACAGAACACTGTACATATATTTTTCCCCTCTAAGAATCAGTGTACTTCCCTATCCATCATTTATTAATAGGCTTACCGTCTGTGTTCAGCTTTAAAATTCCACCAATTAATAGACTGAAGACTAGCAACATTGTGTGTGTATACAGCCTTCATAATGCAGGCAAAAAAGCCCTGATAAGCAATGTATTTAACACTGAGGAATTTAACCCAATACCAAAGAGATTGTAAGAACAGATTTGTTGCAAAGACTTAAAAAGTAAATTGATTTACTTAGATGAGACAACTTTCACAGGTATTCACTGTAAAAGCTAAACTTCACTTCCAGGGCAGAGTTAACAAATGGTGCTCTAAAGGACTACAACTCCCACACAGGCTGACTCACACAAGATAACAAAAATATTAGAACATGAAAGAACTCTCTATTTTCCCTTATTGTTCCAGTGACTTCTCCAATTTAGAGGGTGAGATTTCAGAAATGTACTGTACAGTACTTGGAAGGTGAGGATCAGAGATGGATGGCTGACCAGGCTATAAATCAAGTCAAAGGGTCCTAATGACAAGTGGTTTATGTTACCATCTCAGCTGCGAAATTCATTACATCCTAAATAATTTATCCAGCTGCATCCATTATTTTTCATAACTGGCTAGCAGCCCATTCCAAGCCAAGCACAATCACTCCTGTTCAGCTCCTCTTCTCTGCATTTCCCTCAAATTTCATCTTTTTTTCCCTTTCTATTTTTATTATAGTTCCTGTCTAGTACGTATTTCTATTTTTGTTATGGTTCTTGTTGTTGATCATTTGGGGAGCTTGCGTCTCATGTCCACAATTCGTTTGTCTCCTACACTAATTTGGATGCCCAAAGGTCATCTTTAAAGATTTTCACGTGCAATTAACATGGTTTTTCCCCCTTGCTTGTTGCGCACTGAAATACATTTTTTCCTTTTGGCTCAGTCTGGACTTCTCAACATCAGTCTAATGTTTATCAGCTGTAGGTGTCAAGATTCGCTTTGGGGTTATTTTTCAAAATAGTTCAGCTGTCACAAATGACAGACCATGTGGATTTTTTAAAACCAGGTACATAGTTTCTTCTCTCTGTACAGCACATCTGAACTCACACCCATGGCTATTGTAAAAGGTAGTTGAACCATGTGGAGCTTCCTGTTTTTTTCCTCTGTTTCCTGATTTTGGCCCAGAAGATGGGCTGGCTTGTTAAGGAACTCAGCAAAGCTTCAACTCTGCCTAATTACTAGGACTTAAGTGATGGATTTAGCCTTGGACACATGACTGAATCAGGTGACAAGGATCACCAGAGGATAAATTATTACTTGGAGGAAATTATTGCTTGGAGGAGAAATTCCTGTAAAAGAGGAGCCTGCTCCCACAGCTAGAAAGGGGAAAAAATATCAGGGTCAGGATCTAGAGAGGATGTTAGATGGAAGCCTGGCTAAAGTAACTGGCAGCAAAGAGAACGAAAAGAAATGCCTGCAGTTGAGCAACAATAATGTAAAAAGATTAGGAAACACCAAGTAGCAAGATCAAGGTTTTGTAAAGAACTGTCAAGTCTAACAAGTGGGTGAAGAAACTACTCAGTGGAAGGGAAAGATTTGGTTTGCTGTAAGTTTCCATTTAAGACTGGCAGTGTTATTAGATTTGCACAAGTCTGGAGATTGGAAAATGAAAGAAGGGAAACTGAGGCAGCAGTAAACTCTGATTATGTAGTTGAATAACATTCTGGGCAACTGTGAACCAAGGCTGACACTGGATCTATGTTGAAATGAATGAAAGTTACAAAAGAAAAACAAAAAGCCCTGTAAAAATCTGGACATAGAAACATAGAAGTAAGATCTAAGGTACAGACTAACGAAAACGAGAACAATTTGACTGGACTCTACCATATGATAGACTATGAGCTAGTGACAATCTTTTAACCAATTTAGTTCTAAAATCTGTGAAGCAAGTTGAAATATGGTGGATAATTTTACTTTCTCCTTCCTTCTTTTCAGGGAAGACAGAGGGGAGAAATGTTAACATATTACTCTCTCCCTTTTAAAATATATACAACAGAGACCATTCAGGTCTTATAGATTAGCCTCTTAATCTATAAGACCTGAAGCAGCTTCAGTAATGATGAGGCTGCACATTGGACTTCTCTATGGGAGACAGAAGAGGGAAAAACAACTCTCATATATATAGTGCAACTAATAACTGGAGCCATCCCATAGCTGCTAATGCAGGTTCAGGCCAGCTCTGGTACTCAGGAGCATATGACTTTTCTTTCAGTCACTCACAAAAACATTAGAGCTTTCTGCCTATCTGAAACAATGACTTTTTGACAAATTTACAATAATGCTTCTACAATTAAGAAAAGGAATATTATAACAAATCGTCTTTCTGATGTTTAGCCACTGATATTCTCAAATTCACTATTTGGTTTTCAAACAAAAAAACAAAACTTAGGAAACAGAAAACCAAAATATTAAGCCATTATTGTTTCTTTAGATTTCAAAATTATCTTCAGATAATAGGGAAAATAAATATTTAGATTTACACACATCTGCTCAAAAAATACAGAGATGTTGACTTAATGTCTTGTACTGGGTTAAACTATTTTGATTCACTTCATTCTATATTATGTAAAAAAGCTCACCATCTTTATAAGTGATCAATTTTTTAAATATATGTCATATTTTCTAGGTTATGAACCATTTGAAAGGGAATATCAAGTTGTAATTTAAAACCTTTAATAAAGTTGCATAAATCTAGTACATATTTTAATGTTCTACTTTTTTTTCTTTTTTAAATCTTAAACAATAAACATTATAAAATAGACTTCACCCCCTTGAATGTTATGTTTAAGAATGAAATGAAGATAAGACATAGTATGTCATGTTCTTTCATAATATTTAAGATACAGTTCCACTGCAAACCTGTCTAACATTTATTTTACAAATCATAAAGATCTCAATTAGTATTCACCTACTTTAAAGAGGTGCTCATTTTCCCTTCTCAAGCACAGGGAAGTCTTACTGCAGATCCCAGTTCAAATTGCATGGTCAAACACCGCTTGGTCCTATATCCTCCAGACCTGTTCCACATTACATCTTTCTAGTAGCTCAGACTTTTCTCATCCCTATCTGGTGTCCTGAGAGGTTTTTCTATGCACCTTCAGCAGTCACAAAAGCCCACCTTTCACCTGCAAGCCTTGAATTTCCTTTCTGTTCATCACTGCCTAACTCCTAGCATTTGAATATTTTGTGTTCAAATATTCTATAGTGGCTCCTAACAACTAAGACACCTTTACAGATGTTTTCCTCAGTTTAAATTTTTGTCTTTAGTCCAAATAACATCCTTTATATTCCACAATCCCACACATGAAGAAACATAAATTCACCACACTATCCAATATTCTCTTCAACCTTCTTTCTTATCCTTCTCTTACGCCGCAGCAAGTTCAAATACAGGAGCATCCTCACCTGCTATGACATGCATTAAGATGCTTCTCTTTAGCTATCCAGTCTACTGTTTTATTGCATTATTTCCAACACTATCAGCTCCACCAGTGAGTTCAGCCTTGATTAGTTCTGCTTCCCCCACAATCATTTCTGTATTTTTTTCAGGCTGTTCCCCATATGTCAGATCCTTTTCCTGAGCTGATCTATAAAACCACTGTCCTCTTTCCTTGTCTTATTTTAGTTAGCTAAAAATATTCAAAATATTCTTTATTCAATAGTAGTGCATATTAGCCCTTGTTGCATTGTTACCTCATTGACATGACTTCATCCTATCTCTCTCAGCCCATCTTGATATCACCTAGATATAGTTATGTTTTGACAAGGTCCTCATTGTAGTGATCTCTTCTTCCCTGTATTGTGAGGTGCCTCGTACACACTTGGGCATACAGTAAAGATTGAATGACCCTGAGGACTAGAATAACATGCATGGGATTAAGTTAATAATACAAAGTGTTAGGTCATGCACTAAGGGACTGATAACTATTTTTGCTATCAGGTAGTGGCCATAAATTGTTGAAATGAAAGAGATGGAGAAAGATCTACATGTATTAGCTGATTATAGGATGACTCGACAGGGATAGCTCTTACAGGATGACTGTGGCAGTGTGATGGTGTCATTAAAAATGCTGTCTTAGAATATATGCAGTAAGGCATTTCCAATAGAGTAAGGGAACTATTAATGTCATTCTTCAAGACCTCATCTGAAATACTGTCTACAACTCTGGTCACCCATGTTCAAGAAAGATAAATTCAAGCTAGAAGAGGAATCAATACTGGGACTAGGATGATCAGGACAGTGGAGAACCTATTTTACAAGAAGAAAAGGGTTCACCTCGATCATCTTAGCAAAACAAAAGCTGAAAAGTGGTATAATTACATACTTTAAGCAGGTCAGGAGGTAAACACTAGGGAAGAAGAAAAAGCTAAAGGATAATGCTGACACAGGAACACATGGGTATCCATGGATGATTGACTCAGGCAGGAAATTAGAGAAAGACTTCCAATATTCAGAGGAGTGAGGTTCTGGAATATCTTGCTAACAGGTTTTTGCCTACATGGCTCCTAACTGGTTGTGATTGGGAATTTGATCATTAAATGGGATATTTGCCATGCTTCTGGGCTTTGCTGGTTGCTAAGTGGGGTAAAAAGGAATTATTTTTCCTTCCTGATGCTACACATGTTGGGGAGAGAAGGGGGAATTGTTGGGTCTCGTCTTGATAGGGGTGTGCCAGTGCTCCTGCTGGGACTGAAGCTTGGAGGTTCCTGGCTAGAAGGTCTTGCCCCTCCACTTGGGGTCAGACTGATCACCATATTTGGGATCAGGAAGGAATTTAACCCCACGGTCAGATTGGTACAGACTATGGAGGTTTTTTCTTTCCTCTGTATTGTGGAGCATGGCCCTCTTCCTTGGATCCCTTGAGCATATTCTAACAACTTTTGCAGCATCTGGACATTGGCTGCCATGGCCCTCTCCTGTTTTATCTGTGGCAGATTAGGGCATTATGTCTTGTGTAATGTCAGGTCTGGCTGTGTAGTTTTACTGAGACAATGGATTTGTATAGGGATAGTTTGGG
This sequence comes from Crocodylus siamensis, assembly GCF_052110815.1. Taxonomy (NCBI): domain Eukaryota; kingdom Metazoa; phylum Chordata; order Crocodylia; family Crocodylidae; genus Crocodylus; species Crocodylus siamensis. The sequence continues at coordinate 217,239,747 of NC_143397.1, forward strand.
TAGGGATGATCCTGCCTCAGGCAGGGTATTGGACTAGATGACCTCTACAAGTGTCTTCTAACCCTACTTTCCTATAATTCTGTAAGAAGAGTTATATGATGAGGTGACTGCAAAGCAGACTGGACTTGATGACTATAAGATTCCTTCCAATTCTGCCTGGACTTTGTGCAAACAGAAGAAAAGAGGATCACTGAGACATCCCTCAGCAATCCCTGGCTGCTAGAGCAGCCCTTATGGCCACTGACAGCTGGTATATTTTAGAATAGTCTTGAGACTGCTGAAACCAGACTGAGGATTAGGCCAGGAAGAGAATGGCTCCTTAGCATCTCCTTCCACTTAGCTCTACTCAGTTTTCTTTGTCCACATATGGTTTTTTGATTGCCTTCTGTCAATACTTTAGAAGAGCAAACCCATGAAAGGGAAAGGGCTATTTAAACTGAGGGACAATACTGTCAATAAAACAAGTAGGCATAAACTAGCCATGAATTTAGACTGACAGACAGTTAGAACAAGCTTCCTAAATTGGCATAAGCTTCTAGAGCACCACTTCTAGAAGGAGTAGCAAGGGAAAATAATTAACTGCTTTTAATACAAAGCCTGATAACTTAATGTAAAAGGATTATTTGACATCATTACTTTCAATAGCAGGAAACTGGACGTGATGATCCAAAAGTACATGCCATTCCTCTGTCCATATTTTAGTCCAACACTGCTAGGCAAATTCACAGTTTACATAAATGGCGGGTGTAAATTACAAGCAAACAGCTCAGTCAGTGTACACTGAGCAAAATTAATGTAAGCTGTCGTAAGCTGGTATAATTAATACAATGCAGATGTAGAAAAGTGAGGTTATTGCATAAAGTAATGCAATAGAACAAAGATTCCCCTTTAATTTTCTGCCAAAACTACACAGACACTGGTAGAAGACTCCCAAAGACAGAAGTGGGGCAACATGGCATCTGCAATCTCTTCTTAAATAGCGTGATGACCGCTGGCCAGGATAACACCCAAAGTGGGCAGTACTTACCAGAGAGAAGCAGTTGCTATGGTAGATATACTAAGCAAGGAGAGAAACAGCAAGATGTTTTTGCAGGAGTCTCTACTGACTGGTTTTCTAAGGCCTCAGTAAACAATAAATTTAGCCAGAACCAGGGAGGCAATAGAAACATAGTCAGCCTTCCTCCAGAGAAGAAGCTCTTTCTGAAACAATGGAGGCAGAAAAGATTCATGCCATGAAGAAAAAAGAATTGCCTTACACTCAGCAGCTTAGGACTTCTAACAAAGCTTACACCACTGTTTATTACTTACCCTTAGCTCAAATCTCTGTCTCTAAAAGGGATATCATGTGGTAATGATTCTGTTCAGTGGTAGGTCTCAGCTGTAGGACTACATTCAATTTGACCAAGAGCTCAGAAACACAGATAATTTGAAGAAATTTCAGAGGAGAACAACAAAAAAAGATCAAAGGTTTGGAAAGTAAAATCTGGGAAAATTTGGCTTAAGGGAGCGGGGTCTGTTCAGTCTGAAAAGGAGACACGATGACTTTCTATAAATACTTATGAGTAAAATGTAATAGAGGAAAGGAATGCCACAAGCAACAGAACTGCTTTAATACTTCTCTCTAATATTAGGAAGCATGCTACAGAAAAAGACTCCAATTGAAGGTAGATGTTTAGAGAAGGGCAAGGGCACCTTCAAAAGAGAGGAGTACTATGTGACTAATGTTGATCTACACAAGCAAAGATCCTACATAAAAGACGTACAGGTGTTCCAATCGCTACCAAAAAGCAGAGAGAAAGTAGTACTTTCTTTTACATACTTGTAGATAGAATATGTCAATCCAATCTTTTTGAACTACTCACGGATCAAGTATAGAAGGGAGTCCTCAAAAAAGTTTTTAACTATTGTATCCATCTCACTGCAGGGATAACTCTAAAGCCTAGTACAAATTAGGGGTGTGCGAAGAGGGCAATATTCAATGTGGATTTGGCCTGATTCAGAGGACAGTGATTCAATTCACTGATTCGGATCACTGTCCTGATTCAATTTGGCCAAATCTGAAGATTTGATTCTGATTTAGAGAATCAGCGATTCGGCCATAGACACAGCTTTATATGTTTTTTCTACATACCTTGAGGTACCAGGCGTGGCTGATGAACACTGAGATGATGGGGTGGATGGAGCGTCCCAAGGGAGTGTGGAGGGCAGACCCCTGTGTGCTCAGCAGTGGACCTAGAAGTGGACCAGAAGTACTTCCAGTCCACTTCCGGGTCCGCTGCCAAACACGCAGGGGAATCCCCCCTGCACCATCCCCAGCTCAGCGATCAGCTGTGGTGGGACTCTGGGTGCCCCCCCCCCAGACCCAGGAGGCACCTAGCCTCCAGTTACCAAGCTGGGGGGTGGGGAGGGTACCCTCTGTGCCCCACGGCAGACCCGGAAGTGGACCAGAAGTACTTCTGGTCTACTTCCAGGTCCACCACTGAGTGCGTAGGGGACCCACCTGCGGTCCTGTGGGATGCTCCATTCACCCCACTATCTCAGTGTTCATGAGCTGCTCCTGATATCTCGAGGTACATAGAAAAAACATATAAAGCTGTGTCTATGGCTGAATTATCGAATCTCTCCGAATTGAATCAGAGGCTTCCAATTTGATTTGGAGAGATCACTGAATCGGGCCAAATCTCCTCCAAATAGAATCAGTAACTGAAGCTTCGCACAGCCTTAGTATAAATCGTTTAAATGCTAATTGTTGTTCCTGATTATGGTAGCAGAAAAAACCATTTAACTCTCAAGTTGAAGGTAGACCTTACCACTTCTTTTCCTCCTCTGTCTGCCTTATGCTGTAATGCACTGGACTGCTGATAACAGGATTTAGTGCAACAGAATCACCACCACTAAGGATAAGTTTCATAATTTTCTCAGTCCTGTGCCTGGTTTTTGTTGAAGAGTATAAATCAGTCACTAGAAAAAAAAAGTAAGATGGAATTTTCAGAAGAGAGAGGTGTTAATCTATCACAGTTTCAATAAAACTCCCATGGAGTAGGATTCCAGTCTCGGCACCTTTTCAAAATTTTAATATCAAACTCAGGGCAAAGCCAAAACTGTTCTCAGCTAGGTTAAAAAATAACCTTATAGGAAAGAGAGAAGACATTTTCAGATATGCATGTATTTGTCCTTCAATAAAGATGTTAAATCAAGATGCTTTTTGGCCTCAGTCTGGTGTGAATTCATGAGAAGTTAATTATCCCCTTATCAAAAGAAGACAATCCCCCAATTGTCCCAAATTGATTACAAATGCTGCACACACCACATTGTTGAGAGTCTAAAGGTTACATTTGCTTTTAAAAAAGGTTCTCAACTTGAACTATTAAATCTGGGTGTACCTTTGTGCCCAGTGGCGATGCGTTCTGTACTTAAGCGGCAGGTGGGGGGGGGCAGGCAGGAGTGCTGGTGCCCTCCCCAAGAATGCTGGCTGGGGAGTGGGGATGCCAGAAGTGCCGCTGGCATTTCCAGGCAGCATTCCCTCTTAGAGCCAGCTTAGAGGGAAAACTGCCTCCTGGTCAGTGCGTATGACCAGCTATGGGGGGGACCCCGCCAGTCAGTGTGATTGGCCACGGAGGGACAACCCGCCCTGGTCAGTGCAATCAGCTGCGGGGGGGAACTGACTCAGGACGCACCAGTCATCCATGTCTGTGTCTACATATAGCATCACTAATATTGATAAAGCTCCACACTGACCTGGCAATCTACTTATGTACTCCATGTTGCAGGATCGGGATCCTTAGTCAATGGGATCTTGACAATTCACCTTATGGAGTACAGAATCTAGCTCAGCCAGCATAATTTATCTAATGCACCTACCTTATCTAATTCAGGGGTCACCAAACTGCACCACTGTAACTTGCCGTGCCTGTCTGGAGCTCCTTGCTTAGCCTTTTCTAGCTGCCCAGAGCCAACCATAGTCCTGCAAGCAAACAGTTTGGCTCCGGCATCAGTTACTTAGACCATCAAAGCTTCTCACCTGCTACATCTTTGATGAAAATTTTAATCTTGGGATTGGTGTTACTACCAGCTCAGTGGTATCTTACTACAGTCACTTGTCAGCACAAGGATGTTGGCGCTCTATCTCCCCTACACCCCACCTAGTGCCAACCCATTGTTACTTTGATGTTTGCAGGGACACCGTATTGTTACCAGTCATTGCTCTTATCCTGTCTTGTAGGTCTGTCATTGTCCTCTCAGCCCTTTCCACAGCTGGGCTTCCTGGTATCCTCTTCAGGTGAGCAAACTGACTCCTGCCACCAACCGTCACTCTCTGGTTTTCCGCTGTGGTTGTGGCCTGCCCTAGGCCATCAGGGACTTCCTTCTGGTCCCCTTGTTGGACCAAAGCACAGGGTTTTTATCGCCGCCACGCTGCCCTGGCTGGTGAGTTGGTGCCAGCACACACTTACAAAGCATGTCCACACCAGTGCCGGCTTTTTTTCTTCAGCCCATCTTTGGGCTCCTGCTGGCTGTGGCGAGGGATGCCACAGTGTTGTTGGTATGTCTTGCAGCCCACTGCCGCCATCCTGCTCCCGGGTCTTGTGGGGCTGGGCTGCTGCCAGCAGGGTCACCAGCATTGCTTGTGGTGCGGCAATCCTGCTGCCGCTGCCATGCTTCCCCTGCTTGAGGGGCTTTTGCCACTGCCGCAAACCCCTGGCTTGGGGCTTTTGCCCTGTCACAACCCCATATGTCAGTTATAGTACATGAGCCTGTTGGCAGTAGTACACAAAAAACTCTTTAAAAAATCTTTCAATTTCAAATGAATCATTGTCACAAGTACTACAGCATACCAGGAATTGCCTGTGAATGTATTTTCCTGGCCACTTACAGCCATAATGGTGAATAACACTCACCAGCCATGTCAGCACAGAACTTCTATTAGCAACATGTTATGCAGTGTGGCTGTGCAGATGGGAACTGTACTCTTCTGAGGCATAGCTGGCTGGCCACCTGCTGGACCAAACCTTCATCTTGCACCAAGCCAGACTCTTCTAACTATTGAGCCAAACTTGCAAGGTCCACATCACACTGCAACTCCTCTTACCTGAAGATACATGGATATAAGGCAGGAGTAAAGTAGCTATACTACATGCAGCTGTAGGAAGCCCCAAAAAATCAAGGAGGTGTCACATAGGAGGCAACTGTGGAGCTTCCTCCCTCTGCGTTCCCTGCCCAGCAGAGGGTTTCTACTGGAGAGCAGGGTACACAAGGAGAATTTCCATCTGTCCTTGCTAGGTATGTATAGGATGGAGTCTGATGGATAGAAGTCTGCCTAAAGAAGTATGGTGAAGCACCTGGCTCTTTAAACAGCATAGCAGCTAGCTGGGTGTAACTGAAACCTCTCCCAGTAATTGGAAGACCACTTGCAGTTTGATTTCTTTACAGGCATGCCTGGGTCCTACTTAGGAGAGGACCACAGCTGAGAAGAACCTAGATGCTTCACGTCCAAGCAAAGAACACCCCTCAGCTCCCAACCCATATTCCCCTATGTCAGGGCTTGGCCTGGTTAAAGCTATGTGCATGATACCCGAGTACCTTCATGGCCCTGTCAGTCTCGTGATCACTCGCCTGCACTCTGTAGCAGTGGTCCCAACTCACGCCTGCCACGTGTTGATGTTCTTAAGATGATATTGATTGGGAAGTGCTAATTCTCACCACCACTGGGCAATGGCGACCCAACTCATGTCTCTTCTGGGGCTCCAACCTCCCCCAACACCCTGTCTTAGTGCCACCCCAATGTTACATCACCACTCATGTACATCAGTCTTAACAGGCAATATGTCTTTTCTTTTACAGGTTTGTGTGCATCTTGACAGCTGTCTTGATGGAACTAAATTGGTGCGAACTACTGGACTTCTTCTCAATCTCAGGTGAGTCTTGTGGTTCATCTTGGGAGGGATATATAGCAACTTGACCAGTGAAAACTTCATTGTTTTTATTAATGTATATGTCATGGAGTCACAGAGGTGCTCCGTGATTGAGAGGGTGATTGGCAGAGCTGTCAATCACCCAGGCAGCTCAGGTGCCTGGTTGCTAGGACAACCAGGTGGTCACATGGCCGGAAGAGGGCAGGGCCTGGCCTTTATAACCAGCTCAGGCCAGAGCCTGAGACACAGTTCCCTTCTGGCTGCCGCAGGAGCAGGAGCTCTGCGGCTGAGCTGAGCGGCCTGGGTTAGTGGCTGCTACTTCATCGCGCTAACCGGCTGCAATGATGCAGGGAACAGCATCGCCCTGACTGGAGGTAGGATTGCAGGCCCTGGTGGGGCTTGGAGTTATTAGGCGTGTGGAGCCTTTGCTTATGTTATAGCCAGATGGCTTGAGTATTAAGTTACAGTTTATCCGGAGGACCGGGGAGGCTGTAGGGGAGTGAGGAGGCCTCAGGGGAGCTCCCCAACAGCTTGGGGGTTCCCAGTGCCCAGTTGAGGCACAGTGCCAGGGGCACTAGTGTCGGTGCGGCTGGGCATTATATTGCGCCAGGGAGGTGCAGTGTGCAGGGTTACAGACCCCAGCCCATAAGGGCGGTGTTTAGCCCCGGAGCGGGGCAGGGACAGGGCGCCGGGGGCGCGGAAGTCAGCCCCGAGAGGGCAAGGCCCCGGAGCGGGGCAGAGACAGGGCGCCGGGGGCGCGGAGTCAGCCCCGAGAGGGCAAGGCCCCGGAGCGGGGCAGAGACGGGGCGCGTGGCGTGTCGTCCCCGGAGGGGGGAAGCCCAAAGGGGCAACGCGCAGGGAGCGCGGTAGCGGCCCCTGAGGGGCAAGGCCCCAGAGAGGGGCCGAATAGCCAGGCCTAGCTAGCCGCCCGAGGGCGCCGAGGCTAGGGCGGCGATAGCGCCGGCCCGAGGGCGCCGAGGCTAGGGCGGCGATAGCGCCGGCCCGAGGGCGCCGAGGCTAGGGCGCCAGGCGAGAGATAGCCGGCCCGAGAGCGCCGAGACTAGGGCGGCGAGAGAGCCGAGATCCGGGCAGAGGGAGCGTGCCGGCCCAAGGGCGCCGAGGCTAGGGCGGTGAGAGTGCTCCAGACTCAGACCGAGCCGGCGATTAGCCAGGCGCCGGCTAGAACCCGGCCCAGGGGGGGCCGGTAGTGAGCGGCGCTGGTGGAGCCGACACAGGAGGCGCCAGCAAGTGGCTGGGCGCCAGCGTGATAGGCCCAGGGCGTGGGGAACGGGCCAGAGATTGGGGCCCGACCCAAGGAGGCGCCAGGTGGGTGAAGAGCCCCGGTGCCCGAGAGTGAGAACAAGGGCACCCGAGGGGCGAGGGACCATACAAGCGTCCCCCGGAATAGCTGCGAGGCTTGGGGCGTGCTAAGGGGGAGGCTTGGAGGCACGCATTGCCCTTAAGGCAGGACGCTTATTAAATCCCCAGTCTGGAATAGGGACGAACAACTAGATCATCCATTAGGGAAACTGGCAGCCTCCACATTATATATCTTACCATCAAAGTCATGGCAGGCGAGGTTCTGAGGGTGCTACGTCACCCTAATGTGACGGTAGGGGGCGCTAGGGGGTTCACGGCCGCCCCTAGTCGCCGCTCCCTCACAGTATAACTTTTATCACAAATAAAACCTATAACTTGAGGGATAAGAAAAGAAAATATTTTCCTGTGGAGACACAATTTTACAGTAGCTCCACATGTAATCAACCTGAAAGGTATCTAGAATAAGCACTTCACCTCTTGACTGTTTTTTGGAAGCCTTTCTGAGATATTTTACAGACACTAAGTTACATATAATATTCTATGTTGCATCCGTACATTTCAGATGTAAACTACAAATGTTTATCTTTCCTGCATTATGTTTTATTCACTACCTGATTAAAAAAAAAGATTTGAAACTATGGGCCAGTCTTTATTTTGCCTCCATTAAGAAATTGAACCATTGGTCAAAATGGTTTTCAACTACAGAAATCCATGAACTGGCACTGAAAACACATTAAGAACTAAACATATTGTGAACCAAATAAATGTATTTTCAGTACTATTTCATAAATTGACACCTTCTTTGTGACAGCAACCACTAAACCCAATGAGATATTCACCAGAGAAATATGCAGACAGTGATGCTAGAAGGGAGAAAGAGAGAGAGCATGGGGCTGTAACCTGCACTGGAGAACAAACTGGCTTCCAGTATCCACAGGGTAGAGGAGGACTGAGCGTTGTCCTGTGCTCAGGAACTGGCACAAAAATTAATACCTTTCAGGGATCCGACTGCATGGAGTTCAAAGATTCTAAGTATGATTTGCATTAGGTTTCCTTTATACAAAGAAGCACAGTACACACTTTGGTGTTATAATATTCAGGGCCCAATTCCGAACAAAATTAAATGCTCTTTTTAAGGCTCTGGCAGCACCTGGCACAACTATGCTGTACTACTGATATGAAGTGTTCTATACCAGGCATGCAGTGAAGGGGGCAAACTGGGATTTGACAAAAGAAAGCAATAAATTATTGCTATTCTCCGCTTCTTAGGGAGCCACAAGAAGCAAAGTATTTATTAGAGCAACCTTAAAGCATCTCTAATAAAAGATGGACAAATATAATTTAAAGTCTGTTTCAAGGCCAGGAATGGAGTGACTGAGGACACATCTACATGTGCAATTAATGCACCTGTATTTTCTGCTCCCAGGCACACATCCACATGTACTCCCGTTAGGAACACATTTGCTCCCAAAAGGAACAGTTCAGTCCAGTGCTGCTCTTGCCCCCCTGTCCTGCTCTGGCCCCCTTGCAGCAGCCAGGGGCAGCTCCAGACTCCTGGCACTGCTTCCCACCGTTGTTTTCACCAGTTCTGGTGCTGCTTCTCCCCCCACATTTCCTCCCACCATCCATCCCAGTGCTGCTCAGCTTCCAGCTCCCCCCAGGCATGGGCAGGGAGTGGGAGCCAACTGGGGCATGTTCTGTACAGGCAGTGGCAGGGCTGAGAAGATGGGGGAGCTCTCTGTACCCCTCAGCCCTGCTGCTGCACATGCAGCACTCCCCAGTTAGCTCCTGCTCCCCAACCGTGCCCAGGGGGAGCCAGGATCTGAGCAGCACCAGGATCAGGGACAGAGAGCTCTCATGTCCCAGTAGTGCTCAGCTCCTGGCTCCAAGAGGAAGCTGGAAGCTAAGCAGTGCCAGAGCCATAGACAGCTTCCTCACCTCACCCTTCCCACTCCCCCCACACCCACACCACCTGTGGCCCCCTGCTGCCTAGGCAAACTGGGAACAATTTGCTCCCAGTCAGCAATTACATGTGTGCTACTATGCAGCAGCTAATACACCATTAATCTAGTACCTGTATATGTTGGTACTAGCAAATGGCACATTAGCCTGATTTGCTGTGCAGTAAGTCCAATACATGTGGACACTGATGTTTTACTGAGCGTTAGATTAGTCTAACATGCACTAAAGCATTTTGTGTAGATGGATCCAGTGAAAATCAAGACTTTTATCTACAGGGGAGCTGCTTCTAGTCCAGGCATGAATTTCCTATGTGGACATTGGGCAAGTGTAACATTTTCCTAGCAAGCTGATTTAAAAATAGAGCCTGAAGCTGCTCAGAAGATCTGAATGTTAAAACACATCTCAGGGAGACAGAGATATGGGCACAGAACCTAATTTTATAGGTATCTATGGCACTTCCATTATCTCAGCTGACATGGCTACAGATTGGGATAAGGAATATAATCACCCTGTTCCAATCAAGAGAAAATTAAAAAGACCTCCAAAATTACTAGAAAAAATATTCCTCAATCACCATGTGGATGGTTGGTAATGAAGGGTTGTGTGATGGAACACCTTCGGTGCTCTGTCACATTAAGGGCTGAGAGCAGGCAGCTGGAAGGTGCAGGCCAACCCTGACAAGGCAGCTATTTTAGATCCCAGCTTTCAGGGCTGAGGCAGCAGTATGCTGCAAGCAGCCAAAGGAAAACAACACCTGGCTAAGCTGCTGCTCACAGAACACTTTAGTGGTAAGGGAGGAACTATGGGGCTGGCAGGAGGTTCCTACAAACCCAGTAGGGTCCTGAGCCCCAGGAAGCAGGCTAGGGCCTAATAACAGCAAGGCCTTGCCTTGCAAAGGGGTTAACAGCTTGTGGGCCTGTGCAGGAGCTAAGCAAGCCCCTGATAAGAGCTGGCAGGAGCAAAGCGTGGGCCCAGTTGAAAGAGAGGCTGCTCTATTAAAGTCTTCAGGGCTCTAAGCAAGACCAAGGAGAGATGGCCATATGCTGGGGCCCAGAAGGGGACCCCTGTAGTCCACAGAGGGCAGCAGAGGCTAGGCTAACTCTCTGATCCCTTGACTGGTCAGCATAAGGGGCCAGAGCTGAAAGACCAAAGGGCAATTGAGCCCAGCATGAGGGGCAGGCCAGGGCTGTGAAGAGCCATCTGGCCTGGAGGTGGGGTCAGGGCCTCAAACAGGCCAAAAGTCTTCTTGAGGAAGGGGACATCACAGCCAGCAGAAGGTAGGGGCTAGTCAGCGTGCATACTGCTATGAAGGTGGCAGCCAGTGGAAGGAGGCTGCCATAGGAGACCTAGAATTGAGAGCACCACGTAGCCTAGCAGGGATAGGTCTGCTTGGTCCTGGGTAAGACCTAAAACTGCACCCAGCTGGGGAAGTGTGGTTTGGTGGCGCTGTCTGTGGTGGGATAGTCCCCCAGAAATGCCAGCCCAGTTACCTCCCCAGTGAAAGGCAGGTAGAGGAGCCTAATAACTCCAGCCCCCACCATCTGGTGGGTCATGAAGACCGGAGGGTAGTCGAGCCAGGCACACCTAGGCAGAGGCACCTGAGCCCATAGGGGTGTAAGACCCTGGAGGTAGTGAGGCCAGGTATGCCCACCTTGAGATGCACCTGAGCCCATGTGGGTGTAAGACCCCAGTAGTAGTGGGGCCAGGTATGCCTATGGAGAGGCACCTGAGCCTGTGGGGATGTAATACCTTAACATCGCAGCATAGGGGCAGAGTGTGGGCCCCAGTGAGTGGGGCAGAGTACTTATCCCAGCAAAGGAGTAGAGTATTAAGACACCAGAGAAGGGAGTATGTGTTGAGGTCCCAGAAAAGGGGCAGTTAGGCCTACGTAAATCTTCAGATGCCTGAGGCCACAAGTGGGCCTGAGGTAGAGAGGGCATGTAATTGGCCCTCATTAAAGGGTGTGAATGAGGAGTTACCTGGCAAGTGGTTGGGTCAGAATTTCTCCCAGAGTGAGGTGAATTGGCTGATCACCGTTCAGATGAGGGTCACAGAAGAGCCCTGAAAAGCTGTGCCAGGGCCAGTCGAGGAGTATGAGTACGCAAGCCTGATGGCCTACGGGGGCTACTAAAGGGAGCAGGGTAGGTCAAATATGACCCTGTGTGGGGCAGAGGTAAGAGGCCCAGTGAAAATGGGTGGAGTGCTAGAGGCCCAATGAGAGTGGGTGGTGTGAATGAGGCCTGTTGGGGTGAAATGATGGGATGAATGTGTGAGGCCTAGCAAGGGGCTGAGTTTGGCCTGGCCTCAAGCCTGAGCAAACAGCAACTCAAGGATGACATCTGCGAGGCATGGAACACAGTAGGGAAGGTCAGAGTCATGTGTAAACACCTAGGCATTGGGGTCTTGAATGGGCAGCCTCCCACTTGTATTGTAACACCAGTTTACTTTACAACAAAGGTGTGGCAGGAAAGATTGGGCAGACTGCCCTAGACAGGTGGGCAGGCTGGTACTGTGACCGGGCCTGGGAGTTTGCCCCCTGTCACAGATTCTATAAGTCCTCCAACTTATACTTAGTTCAGAAATCACTGAGGGGTGGGAAGCCACCCCTAAATCTTTATCCTCAGCATCATAAATCTTTGTAAACTTGCCAGCTCAAAGACTCTCACATTTTTAAAAACAGTGAGTTTTCAGATTTCATAGATTTCATAGACGTTAGGGCTGGAAGGGACCTCGGGAGATCATCGAGTCCAGCCCCCTGCCCAAAGGGCAGGAAGTCAGCTGGGGTCATAGGATCCCAGCAAGATAAGCATCCAATTTACTCTTGAAGGTGTTCAATGTAGGTGCTTGAGCCACCTCCGCTGGCAGACTGTTCCAGACCTTGGGGGCTCAGACAGTAAAGAAATTCTTCCTTATGTCCAGCCTGAAACGGTGTTGCAGGAGTTTGTGACCGTTCGACCTCGTCATCCCTTGGAGCGCTCTGGTGAACAGACGTTCCCCCAGATCCTGGTGGTCACCCCTGATAAACTTATAGGTGGCCATCAGATCACCCCTGAGCCTGCGCTTTTCCAGGCTAAAGAGTCCCGTGGCTCTCAGCCTGTCATCGTAAGAACTGTTTTCCTGACCTCTGATCATGCGCGTGGCTCTCCTCTGGACTCTCTCAAGCTTCTCCACATCCTTTTTGAATTGTGGAGCCCAAAACTGGATGTTTTGTTGAGCAGGGCTATAGAAATAAATAACGTATCTTGTCATCTTTCAAATAGAGAGATATTAGAAGTAAAACTAAACTGTTGCTTGCATAAAGCCAGACTCTTTCATTTATCCACCTTTTATTTCCATTAGAGAAAGCACCCCCTCCCTAGATCTTATTTTGGTCCCAAGTCAAAATGTGTAGGCAGAAGGAAAAAGTCTTCATATTTCTCTAAATGTTACAAGACAAAATAAATAATGAAAAGAAAAACAGTGATATTTAGATGAATACTATTATAATTATGTCATTTGCTGTTTTCTAACAACTGAATTGGGTTCTCAGAATGTTAGTAGGGCACATGATAGTTCTATCGCTAGAGTCAGAAAGCAATAAAGGAACGATTGATAAATGGAGTCTGATTTATTTTATATATGCTTAAAAGTATGTGGTTGAGGGAAGTGGACTAATCCTGATCTCAATGAGGGAAAAATAGAAAAGTCCCGTTTGCTAACATGTGGGCTGAATTGGGGCCTTGGATGTCAACAGTGCATTGCCTAAATATTTTATTTTTTGTTGTTACTGAAAAGTAGTCATTTGCTGCCCCCTAGCAGTAGGTTACTGAATATGCTTTACTTGCTTTACTATTATGGAACATTCTTGCTACCTTCAACCGCCTTAATTTAAGTAAAAATTAAAAAAAAATAAGGTATGTGACACCAGTGCAAAACAATATGGAAATAGTTTAAGTACTCTGGGTAAGTAGTAAACATCTATTACAATCTAGAAAACATCTCTTTTCTTAAATTAAAAGAGACTAATTAATAAAGTTCATCCACTGCTACTTTTCATTTATTTCATTGAGTACTGGACTGAGCCTCAAAGAAGGAGAAATTAAAAGAGATGAAAAAATTCAAGTTCTTTCAGAATTTCTCTGTGTTTACAGTATTCACAGAGTTTGGTAACACGTGGCTGATTAACCTGATGGGATCCTGTCATGTAATTATGTATCGCTATTACAATTACAGTAGGCCAATGTATTCTCAGGAAGCATATTACATCCATGCTTCACGTTGCTCTTATGGTACATTTCATTATTATTCCTGGGAACAATAGGGGTAGTATCCAGATGCTTAATCATGGAATCATCTTGTAAATTGTAGAGCCAAGACCACCCAACTTGTTCTGTGTTCACTAAGGCATCTCCCTGGCATTTTGATATTAGTTGCCCCTGTGTAAACCTAGTGAAGTCAGATGTATTGCAGAACTGTAACTGAAGAAAATTTTTTATCCCAATGTGAGAAAATCAACACTTTGGCAGATATAAATTGACTTGAAGAGGAGGTGAAAATAGAGAGAGGTTGTCTAGACACAGAATGTATTTCTGATTTTAGTTGCTCTGTGTCAAGTTTAAATTCAAAGCTCTTGCTCTGACAAGTGGAGCTGTATAACTTTACTATTTTTCTTTAATACCATTTTACATTCTAAAGCTATGCATATTCCCCGCTTTGCAGAGAGGGTCAACCATCACATCTAAAAAAAGAAAAGCAAAATTAGTCACAACTCAAACGGCATACTTCATTACAAACTCAAAAATCAGACTGCTGCCAAGAAAAAAAATTGCTTGAGGATATGATTTCTTTGATGAAAGAAACCTGTTTTCCAGAGAAAATTAGTGTCTTTTGAACACCAGAGAATATTTATAATTTAGCAAGTTTACTTGAAGCCACTGGTCATGTTAAGCCATTGGCGCACTGTGATGATGATGCAGAAGAACTGAGACTTTATCAGATTCTTAAAATCAGACTTGGCATGCTCAGAAGTAGCAGAAGTAGTTTTTTCAATGAGATGCAACTATGTCATATGTTTTTTCTCCACAAACATAGTAAGAAGGCCACTTCTTAATAAAGACTATGTACACATCAGATTTGGCAGAGAAGGAAGTTGTTCAGTCATTTGGTGGGGAGGAGAGGGAAAGAAAAATAATAATATGCTGGAAAAGTGTCTGCTTTCCCCCAAGCTTCTAATGACTCAGGAATACCTGATGGAATTATCTTCAAATTTGCTAATCCTCTTCCCAAAAACCTCAACTCTGAAGTCAAAGGAGATGTAGAGTTTGAAAGTGGAAGCTTAAAAATGAAAACCCCAGTGTCAGTGGAATTATCTTACTATATTCCTAATATAATACAAACTAGACAAGTGATTATATGTAGTTAGGGTCGCATTAAGTGTTGAATGCTATCAACACAAATTGAAAAATTTCAGCTGAAATATGCAAGACTACAAATATTGTCCCAGTACTATTCCTCAAACTGCCAACTGCAATATAAGCCTTCATGCTATGCTAATAATTATGTTGTTATTTATGAAAGCTTCCAAAAAGAAAAGCGATTCTAGATACTTTGATTTTTCATGCCCAATCTGAAACAGTTGAAAGAGAAACAAAAGCCCACCTTTAGTAACAATGTTAATATTCAATGACACCCAGAGCCATCCAGTACAGTACTTCCTTTGAGATGTGTGAATTTGAATTCAAGTACTACTTGCAGCTACTCATTCTACTCACAGCTAGTCTTATGTTTCTCCCTTTTCTCCTCACCACCATTTGAGTAATTTGCCTACACTGATGTAAATGCCAAGTCAAGCTCTGGAAATCAAGTGTTGATCCAGCTTTTCTAGGCATAAGATAAGATCTCCCAGAATGGGACAAGATGAACCATGAAAATAAGGGACTTAGTTTAATTTCAGTGTCGGTCAATGTTAGCTGCTCCAGCATTAAGGTATCAATACAAAGGAAAGGCGGTTTGTGCATATGCCAAGCCCCAAGTAAAACGGTCAAGAACACTTCAACTTTAGCAGTTTTCAGTAGCCATTAAGAATGACAAACTGATCATACAAGATTTTTTAATCTCGTTGGCTATATATAGCATTTGAATAAATAAGAGTATGCACTGGATGCCACCAAGTGGCAGTTCTTATGACATACCAATAACAGTGCCATTATTTCATACTAGGCTGACACTTCAGCAGCGGCAAATATTGATTTCAATATCACGTGTTAATGTCCTGATACAACATTTTATTGGGAATAGCATTATACTGCTGGGGAAAGAGGAAAAAAATATTCCCCAAGGATTACATTTGATTCCTACTGTCAAATGCAAAGCAAAATTGACTTCAATAAAACCAAACTTTAGATCTTCCTCTGCAGCCCTTGAGAGGATTGATCTTGCAGAACCGCTCCCCCCTTGCAGAATATGGGGACTGGACAAAGGAAGGGCACCTGTTTTACCCTGCAGCATTCTGATCCATCAAGAGGGCTTCCTTGTGCTCTATTGTTTAAAGAAAAATAGGAAGAGTTATGAATCTACTATCCTTACCTTTGCCTTAAAAAATATCTACTAGCTACTCCTTACCTACAAAGAGGTGCAAAATCAGCTGCAAGGAGCATGGGTCACAGCAGCCTTTTCAGAAAGCTCTCTCCCCCCACATAACCACAAAGCCCAGCCACTGGTACTTGTAGGTAGAACTGGAAAATGTACTGAGATATAGTAAAGTCAAATGTCTTAAAAATACAACAAATAGGATTTCAGTAGAGGATGCAATGATATGATGTAATATTTTAGTTTATATAATCTGTAATTTTCATTCCAGGCAGGTAATTACAAACATAAAGAGAAATAATGGGGCCTTCAGGCATTTTACATTCTTTAAACAAGCTCTCAGATTTACCTAAGATAACAAAATAGCTTAACTGTGAACTTTTAATATAACACAGTTTAAAACTTGAATTCTGACTACTTGTTGGTTCTTGTTCATTCATGCTGTTTTTAAGCAGTTTGGATTTGAATATAACCTTTTGAATTTTCTCACATCTTAGCCCAAATTTTCCCAGAGAAAAATGGTTATTTCAGTACCTTACAGGTACTTAGTGTGGGACAATTGGCAGTATGTCTGTAGCATCCAGGAGAATAAGGCTAAAAACAAACAGTTTACCCTGGGATGAAATAGATATATATATATATCCTGGAATCCTATGTGCTTATTGTTCCACTTCAAATACCGTGAAATATCCAAGAAATATTTGGATATTTTGCCCTGGGATAATCAAGGCTGTTTTGATTCAAGTCAACATCTGGTACAATCAGCAGGTTGTCTGTTTTTAGCCTAAGAAACAAACTCACAAAGATGGGGTAAATTAGATGATTGGCAATTAAATATGATCTGAGAAGCAAAGTAGTTAAACTACCAATAAACTGGGGGGGTGGGGGGGAGGGAAGAGAAGCTGATGTAATTAAGGTGAGAATAAGCTTCAAGTGGGGAAGACAAAGTTTTGCTTTTTTGTAGATCACTGAAAACAATAGCTACAAAAAGAAAACATATAGCAATGTGGTGAGGTACATGACTTGTATTTATAGTTTCAACAAGCACAAAACAAAAAATACATCCCCGGTGAAGCAAGGAACCTGATAAAAGAACTCTTCCTATCAGCCTGCTCTACCTATGGCGCACAGGCTGCCTCCAGTCCACAAGGCTCCCCATGGGGGTGCAACTGTAGATGCTGTAGCAATTAACACTGTCACCTCTCCCCCACTACCAAATTTCCAGATCTGTGGGGAGTGCCTTGGGCTGGATGATGCATGCTGACAATGGCCAGATCTGAAGCATGGGGTTAGGGCAGCATAGGGCCAGCTCTACATGCTGGATTACACCCACAAACCAACCTTATTGCACTGGGTCAGACCCACAGGCTGGACGGGTGAAGCACCACTGTCTGAACCAATAGTGGCAACCTGGATAGCATACAGCTCTAGCCTAGTGATGTTGGCCTTTGGTCAAGATTTTCTTTCAATCATTAATACATTCTTTCAACTGTTTAATACATTATTTGGTCTATTCTGATTTTAACTAGAATATCCTGAAAGTGTGATTGATAAGTTCTTCATTAAGGGCAATTTATCTTTGTGGAAATTAGAACTGGCCTAGATTGCTGGCCACCTTGACCAAGGTCAAGACGAGGTTGACCAGGAGGCCCTGGGTAGGGTTGCTGACCCCCTAGGATTGCCAGGGAGCCTCCAGGAAATAGATACAAGTCTCCAGGAGACTGCTGAGAGGCACCTGGGAACTAAATGACACAACATTCATTAAAATAAATATTAAACGTTGAAGCTGATTTATACAGTAGTACAGTGGGTTTTTAAAATGTAATAGTAATGTGCATTTGCCTTTCTGCCCTTAAGTCCACTAACACACTGTGATCCGTAGCTGACCTCCGCGAGCAGGCGGGCGTGCTGGCCGCCCAGAAAGCTCCCGCAACAGTCGTGGCCGGCAGCCCTGGGCCCGGCCGGGGTCCTCAGGGACACGGTACGGGGCGCTGTGCAGCCAGGCCCCCCGCGGGGCCGCCGGTGGGGTCACCGCCCCAGGGCCCGAAACGCGGGTGGGCGTGAAGGGGGCCGTCCCAGGGGTCTGGTCCCTCCGCAGGGTCTGGGCTTCACGGGATACAACGCGGGGACCAAGCCGCTGCTCTGCCTTCAGCCTCCGCTTCCCGCGCAAGCCGGTAGCACCCCACGCCACTCCGCAGCCCAGCGTAACGCGCTCCCAAGCCAGTAGCGCTGGCACAACCCAGCCAGACCCGGGCCCGGCTCCTCCCAGCGCGGTAGACCGGACAGCAAGACTCCTCCGCTCGGGCCGGACCCGCCTCCGGGGCGGGGCTCGGTCTCCATGGGAACCGGGTGAGAGCTGCGCGCCGCCGCCATGATGATGCTGGGCCGTGGGCCGGACGCCAGGTAACGGCAGCTGCTGCTCCTCCCGGCGCCCGCGCCCGCGGCTTTGGGGCCCTGGGCCGGGAGTGCGGGGCCCGCCGGGCTGGGCGTGTGCGGCACCGCGGGCTCCCCCTGCGCCGCGCGGGGCTCGGACTTAGGCCTTGGGGCAGCATCGAAGCCGGCGGCGGCAGCTGAACCCAGGGCTCTGCCCGGGCTGGGCCTTTCTCGGGGCCCGGGAGGGAGGACACCCGCCCCCGCCCCTACTCCTGGTTCAAGGCGGGGCTGCATCATTTCCATTTGCTGCAAGTTGGAGTTTTGCTAATGGCTTCAGCAGGTGACCTTTAGGGAGGCATTGGTGCTCTGGAGGTTGAAGGGGGTCTAAGGGAGCTTTCAAGAGACCGGGGTCATTTGAAATCTGCCGCCTTTGACGGACTGCTTCCTGCTGTAGTATCACAGCCTCCCCCTGTTGCAGGTGTGTGGGTTGTTCCTGGTTTTACGCTCGGGACTTCCACATTGTTAAACACTGAAGTCAAAGAGGAGTTTTCGTTTGTCTGCCTTCTTTTAAGTTGGGTGTTGTCACTCAGAATGCAGATGCACAACACTTTTATCATGCATGTGTGTGTGCAAGCGTGTGTGTAGCAGAACAGGGAGGGAACAGGCAACAGAGCAGGAAGCACAAAGCAGAACATCTGGTTGGGCAGGGAAAAGGGATCACAGTGGCACTCAGGAAGGGTTTGGTCCCCACTATCCTAGTAAATGTCAAAAGGCATGGAAGCCTTTTGCTTACTACAAGCTGAGTCTCCTGCCGCCTAGTTACCAGGTTCTGACCTTGTGCCTCCGTCCTTTAACAGAATTGACTGCAGGTATTTGGCTCATGAGAGCTGTTTGCATGTCCATTTACTGCTATGTAGTATATTTACTGTGGAGTAAAATCCTGGATGATTTACTCTGTAATCCACTCAGACTTCTAAAACATTAGAGCAGGAGTGCTCCATCCCCAGCCCACGGGCCAGATCTGGCCTGCAGAATGGTGTCATCAAGCCTGTGGGGCTCCTCAAGGGTCTGGAAATTTGGCAGAAGAGAAGCAGTTGCTGTATTAATTGCTGTTACCCTGCTGCCAATTTTTCCAACCATGGGAAACCCCACAGGCTGGATAACATCACCCTGCATGCCAGATTGGGCTGGCTCATGACCAGATCAGCTAATATACAGGTCAGATTGTGGGTGGGTGGGCAGGTCCACATTAGGTAGTGGGGGTCGAGATTTGGGTGGTGCATGGCTAGATCTGATAGCACAGTTAGATCTAGTGGCACAGGTCCAGATTACGTGGCATGCAGCCAGATTGGGAGGTGCAAGTGTGGATTTGGTGTAGCATGAGTCTGGATCGGATGGTGCTCAACTAAACTTGGTGCCACCAGTCCGGATCAGGGTGACGTGGCTGACGTGTGTTCAGATTGAATAGTACGTGGCCAGATCAGAAAGTATGGGTCCAGATCATGGTAGCACTGGTCTGCACTGGGGCAGCGCATGGCTGGATCTGAAGATGGAGGTCAGGATCATGGCAGCATGGGTCCAAAGTGGGGCAGCATGTGGCCAGATTGGCTGGCATGGGTCTGGATCAGGGCAGTGTGTGGCTGGGTTTGGGAGGCATGGGTCCAGATCAGGGTATGTGGGATCTGGCCCACAGACCAGCCCCATGCCACTGATCTGGCCCACAGAAGCAAAAGGTTGGACATCACTACAGGCAGTCCTCGGACTTATGACATAATTGGTCCCTGAAAACTGCATCTTAAGTTGAAACGTTGTAACTCAGAACCAATTTTCTCATAAGAAACAATGCTATAAATGGGGGATTGGTTCCTGAACCAAGGCCCGATACCCTATTTTCACCAAAAATACCCCAGAATTTTGTACTCGGTCAATTATAGATGAGTAATATAGCTACATTAATATATTTATATTGTAAATAGCAATCATATTGATTTGGAAGGACATCTTTGAGGTGACTTTGCTGGACTTTTTGAAGGGCTCTTGGTTGGATTTTTGAAGGGTTCTTGGCTGGAAGGTTTTTTCTGTAGTCTTATCTGCTTTCGTAAAGAATGTGTCTAAGGAAGTTTGGACAGATGTTCTCCAGGGAGATAAGTGATGCAGCAAATTTGTTCATTGGTGTGGCATTGCATTGGATCAAGCATTGTAAGTCGAAACTAGCATTGTAAAGTTGAAACAGGGGGTCAATTTATAAACATTGTAAGTGCGAAACATTGTAACTCGAAACGTAAGTTGAGGACTGCCTGTATATTAGAGTTTTATTTCATACCGTCAGAAAAAAACATTTCAAGTAAGTAGTGTGGTTTTGATTATGTTTAATGTTTGTTTTCCTACTTTCCAAACTAATTAAACTTGGCAATTCAACTACAAATCTGTCCTGATTCTTAACTGTGCAGTTGCTATGGTCAACTCTGTAACCCCAAAGAAAAAAAGATGGATCTTTGATCTTGGTGGGTTTACTTTCTTCCGTTTTCAGCTTCTATAACTTTCAGATTTCATGGCCAAAATCAAGAGTGTATCCCTTCTCAACAAGTCCCCTAGAAAGTACACTAGGTTGTTAACTATTGGACTGGGTCACTAGTGCCAAAGTTTATGAAGTCAGAAACTAAACTTTCTATAGACCCTGGACAAATCACTTGACTTCAGTAAGATTAATCTTTAAAATTAAGGTAATGTGTGTTTGCAGGATTTGGACTTTAACCTGGCTGGCACACATTTTTAAAGGTATTTAAGTACTTAAAAACATGTAGGTTTATCTCTGTTCTTTAAGACAGGAGTGCTCAATCTCTGTGCTGCAGGCCAGATCCAGCCTGAGGTACCATGTCATCTGGCTGGTAGGGCTCTCCTCAGGGCTGGAAATTTGGGAGTGGAAATGATGGTGCTCCTCCCCTGCTGCCAGTCTCTGGTCCCATGGAGAGCCATAAGCCCTGTATGTTGGATCTGGTGCCCAGTCCCAGCACATAGGGCCAGGTGGGGGAGCATTGGGTTCCAGGATCTAGTCCCAGCACACCAGGATTGCAAGGGGTGGTGCTGACCCCAGGACCCAATCCTAGAGTGTGGGAGGAAGTGGTGCTAGGCCCCCAAGATCCAGTCCAGCCCATGATGGGCCCTGTGCCTCATCTGGCCTGCGGGCTCAAAAGTTTGAGTGCCACTGCTTTAAGTGCCCTAGTATACCTTTAAAAATCTAGTCTTGTTGCCTACTTTCCCATGCCCTTTGTCTGAGTTGCTTATTTATAAACTCTTTGGGAAACAGACTGTCACCATATGGTAATGTGTTGTGCCTGGTATGATAGGTTTTTTTACCTTTGACTGGGGAATTTTGTCTATTACTGCAGCAATTCCCAAACTCTGACAGACTGAGTACCATCAATTTGATACAGCTTTAAGTACCACAGCAAATTTTTCATACACATAGGTAACAGACTATGTATTAAAACAACATCAAAACCTTTAATAATCATAAAACATTGTTTTAACAGTTATGGTAGCCGTATAAAACAGTTGTAAATTGGAAAAAAAAGGCAGTGCAAATAAATTTACCCATCCAGAGATGCTTTTGGGGATGTCTTTAGTGGGAAGGTATGCAAGGCTGTAGGGGTGTGTGTGGGGTTTGGAGCCTGGGGATGGAGGGGGTCTACACACACCCTGGCAGGATGCAGGGTACTATGGGTCAGGAGTAAGTGGCAGCAGCAGGGCTGGGGGGCTGTGGCTTGAGAGTAACAGACACACAGACAGGCAGACTTACACATGCAGACAGACATGTACACAGACATGCACAGTGCCCAGTAGGTAAGTCTGTGGAGGGGGAAAGGTGGGGGAAGAGAAGCAGATCAAGGCCCCCACAATGAGGAAGTAGAGCAGGGGCAGGAGTGAATGGGACCCTGGGGTCAGGGTGGATAGTGAGACAGAGTAGTGGGTAGCTCATCCAGGGGCACTGGGAGAGGTATGGCTCCCCACCATTGCATGCACCCCATGGCAAGCATAGGGGGGCACATGCCCCCCAGATCTGCACGTGGGGCAGAGGCTGGTGGCCTACTGCAAACTGGGCTCTGCATCACATTGCCACTGCCCTGGGAGCCTCACGCGATGCCATGTGCCTTCTGTGTCCTGGCTGCACTGCATCCCCAGCTCACTCGGTAGTGGCAGGCATATGGCATTCCACACAGCTCCAGAGGCAATGATAGCACGGTGCAGAGCACAGAGGCAGCCCACTGCTCCCAAGGGGTTTTCTCCCCTCGGACTGGCTGGCCCTGCCCCTGCCCCTGCCCCTGCCCCTGCGGCAGGGTTGGCACAAAGGTGACATGGGCCTCTCCAGGGACATGGGGAGGGGGGTCCCCCGCTGTGTGTATACCCAGGGCAGGCATGGCGGGCATGTGCCTCCCAGATCTGTGTGCGGGGGAAGATGGGCTCCCTGCTTGGCTCTGCACCACATGGCATTGCCCCCAGACCTGCGCAGAGTGCCATCTGCCTGCAGCCACCGAGCGGGCAGAGGCACTCGGCCAACGCACAGCAGGCACTTGTTGTGCCGTGCATGTCTGGACGTAGTGGCAGCAGCAGCACAGTGCAGAGCCCAGCATGCAGCATGCATCCCGCCTCCATCTGGATCCGGGGGACACATTGTCCGCATGCCTGTCCTAGAGTGTGCACAGCCCCTTTGCCCCTCACTGCCCCCCCTCCCCCCGCTGCTCATGCCTCTGGACCTGTGCAGGATGCCATTGGCCAGTGCATGGCAGGCAGAAGTGCCCCTGCCTACCTGGCGGCAGCAGGCAAATGGTGTTCTGTGTAGGTCCAGAGGCAGTGCCATGTGATACAGACCCAGTGGCACAGCCCAACCCCACCCTCCATGCACTGATCCAGGAGACATGTCCATGCCTGCCCTGGGGTGCACCCAGCAGGGGGAGCCCCCCATGTCCCTGGAAAGGTCCAGCCCACCTTTGTGCTAGCCCTGCCATGAGGACAGGGCCAGCCAGACCGCGGGAGAAAACCCTTGGGGAGCAGTGGGCTGCCACTGCGCTCTGCACTGTTACCACTGCCTCTGGAGCTGCATGGGACACCATATGCCTGCCACCCTGGGTGGCCTGGGGATGCAGTGCAGCCAGTGCATTGAAGGCACATGGCATCATGCGAGGCTCCCGAGGCAACGGCAACATGGTGCAGAGCCCAGTGCATAGTGACAGCCCACCTCTGCCCCACGCACATATCTGGGGGGGCATGTGCCTCCCATGCCTGCCTTTGGGTTGGGCTGGCTCCCATTTTCAAGGGCTTATCATGGCAGGGCCTCTACCCCCCTCCCCCCATGCCCCTGGATGAGCTGTTCAGGCTCCTACCATCATACCCCACCTGCCCAATCACCCCAGCCCCTGCCTCTGCCCCTCTTCCTCCCTCACTGTGGGGGTCTTGATCTGTCCCCCCCATCTCCCAACACACTTACCTCCTGGGTGCTGCTTGACATGCAGTGCTGTGTTCCTGGCCATGTGCAGCAAGCTGTGTGCAGCAGGCTGCTGCTGGGCTCTAGATGTGTGCAGCCCCTGTCCCTGGCCTTCCGTGTACCACTTCCAGGTCATCTGCATACCATTGGTGGTACGTGTACCACAGTTTGGGAACCATTGTATTACTGCAATACTAATGATAATTATTGCCAGTAATAATATATCTTAGAACTAGAGGGCGAATGTTTTTTGTGAGAACGTTCTCAAGTATGTAAAAGAATCTGCTTTGGGTCTTCACTTACTGCATTTTTACTTTAAAACTTAGTTTGTGAAAGACAAAGATGCGCTATAGTATTAAAGCATTTTAAAACTAGAATTATTCATTTATAATAGTAGCACTGTTTAACTTTCCCATTTACATTAGTTATAGCTTTTGTTTTATTTACTTTTTGCTTTTCATTTCTCACTTGTGTTTCTCTTTATTCTCTAGAGACAATCAGACAAGACAAATACGAGATGCTGTTTCAAATGTGGAAAAACATTTTGGTGAATTGTGCCAAATATTTGCTGCATATGTACGTAAAACTGCCAGACTACGAGACAAAGCAGACCTGCTAGTGAACGAAATATATGCATATGCAGCTACAGAGACACCAAATTTAAGAGTTGGACTAAAAAATTTTGCCGATGAATTTGCCAAACTTCAAGATTATCGACAGGCAGAGGTATAAAATTTAAGTTTTATGATGTGCTTGCAAATTTTTTGTTGCTTTTGTTATGGTTGGGGGTCTACTCAATTCAAGATGACAGCCAGCTGATTTTTGTGGGCAAATCTTGAGGCTGGTTCCCATTTTCAAGGGCTTATCATGGCAGTGCCTCTACCTCCCCGCTCCCACACCTCTGACCAAGGGAACCCACCCACTGCTGCTAATTGGTTCAGAGGGCTGCCCATCATGAGGCCCCACCCCTCCCCACTGATTGGTGGAAAAGGGTGTGGCTGCATAATAGGTAGCCCTCAGCTAATTTGTGGTGAGGGGCAGGGGTAACAGCCATTTTGTCTGTGCTGGCAGCCCCTTTTGTTCCAGGCTGTATGGTCAGGAGGACTACTGGTTCACACTGGAGAGTCAGCTGCTTATTTTTAGTAAGTTTTTATTTTCCCCCAGTGGATTTCTCAGAGATCACCTGATTTTGCAATTTCTATAAAATCTGCACAATCATGATTTGAGTAGGTCCCTAGTCATGGCATATATCTTTTTTTTTTTTTGTTAAGTCCTAGCTGAAACATTAAACATATTAATAATATAGCCAAATAAGCCCCAAACTTTTCACAGTTTGCCCTGCAAATGACCTCACTAAAGGCTTAAGCCCTAGTAGTGTGTGTTATAAATAGTCTCACTGAAATCAGTGAAACTACTCACATGTTTGTTTCCAGTATGAGAGTTGCATCTTCAGTGGAGGGGAGAGATGAAATCACTGGATATTATTAGGCCATAGGTTACATTTACTAAAATATGCATTTTGGTTTTGTGGCTTGAGCCAACTATCAGTAGCTAAGATGACAATCAGTCACCCTTTTAAGAGAATCTGTTGATCAGGACATTTGTATTAGAAGTGCACCAATACATCAGTCCATATCATATCAGCACCAATAAAAGGAAAATTGACATTATTGGCAATTGGCTTTTTTTGGCTGATGTGCCCAATAATGTTCCCAATAAATGCCATGTGCATGCGCGCAATCACAGCATGAATGTAGCCACCCAGCAGCTTGTAGAGCAGAGTCCTGCTGGTAAGTCTGTTGAGGGGGAGGGGGAAGGTGTGTAGAGGAAGCAGAGCGAAGCCCCCACGGTAAGGGAGGGAGTGGGGCTGGGGCAGGGGCAGGCACTGCACAGTTGGGGCACAGGACAAAGTTGCGAGTGGCTCATCCGGGGGGCGTGGAAAAGGGGGTGGCTTCCACCGCTGTACACCCTCCTGGGGAAGCCGTTGGGAGTGTGTGGCCCCCAGATCTGTGTGTGGAGTGAGGTTGGGCTGCCGCTGCGGGCTGGGGCCGGGGGTAACACTGGGCTCTTCCTGTCAGGGATGCTGGGCTGCGGCTTTGCTCAGGGTGGGCACCAGCAGCACTGGGAGGAGGGCTGTGGCAATTTTTGGGGTGACTGCAGCCTCTCCCCCTGTCCCCCCAGCAACACTGCCATACGCCCCCAGCACAGGCCTGGCCCAACTTCCCCTCTGGGAAGAGCCCAGCACTGCCCCCAGCCCCAGCTTGCAGTGGGCAGCCTACCCTCACCCCATGCACAGATCTGGTGGGCACATCCCCCCCCCCCACACACACACCCATGGCTCCCACGGGTGTGTACTTAGTGGCAGGAGCCACCCTCTGCACCATCTGGACATGGTGCTCGTGACTCCATTCTGCCCTGCCCAGCCCCGCCCCGCCCCGGCTGAATAGCACCTGCACCAGCCCCACTCCTTCCCTCACCGCAGGGGCCTCAATCTGCCCCCTCAATCTTTCCCATCCCCCCCACTTCCCTTCCGTTCCCCCCCCCCAACAGATTTATCAACCGGCGCTGCTTTCCAAGCTGCTGGGCTGCATGTTGGCAGTGGGATCAGTATCGGCCGATATAGCTTGTTAATAATCAGCAGGGATCCTGGTTTTCTCTGCCAAAACGATATTCCTAATTTTCAAATTTAAAAAAGTAACCAGCAGTCCACATTTCTGCATGATTAAAATGAAACGCCACTAATAGATAGGTATATAGTGGTGTTTCATCTTAATCACAGATAAATATGGATTTGGGGTTACTTTTTTAATCTGAAAGTTAGGGATTTTTTTTTTAAATCGGAAGAAACTAGGATCCCTGATAATCAGCCATCAGTATTGGCCCAAAAAATCCCTAACCCCTAATTTGCATTCATTAGGTTTTAAAATGCTAAATTGCTTTGTTGTTTGAGAGCAAGAAAATTCCAGTGATTTGGAGCAAAGAATTAAGCAGGTTAATTGAGCACATGTGAATGGTCACATTGTCAGTGGGATAACATGCATGTATAAAGTTTAAACATTTATTTTTCAGGATCCAGGTCGTAGTTTAAAACTGTGCTAATCAGACTATATTTCACTAGATCATATTGTTTCATTCACATAAATTCACCCTAAACAAAACTACTGTTGTAGTTGCTTTCTTGTGGACATGCCCCTGTTACTTCTAGCATGGAGAAGGTCCAGATATGCTTTTTAAGTAATTTTTCTTTTGCTATTTTTTAATGTATAGAAACCTGGAGAAGAAGTAGGTTTATAATGCCAAATATATCAAGAATAAGAAACCTAACTACGGTCTTCAGTTGTGCGTTAGCGTAGGGTTCCACTAACATCAGTGAGTCTGTTGAAAAATCCACTTCTGCAGCTCAGACTAACGAATTGAGGCCTAATTGAATGTGGAAATAATTTTATTCAGATAGTCTTGCAAGTACTGTTTTGTGTTCATGCCTGTTTAACGAAAACACTTTTTTTAAGGGTATCCTTGTTCCTTCACTAGAAGGCTCAGAAACCATTCACTTCACTTACATGAAACACCAAGAAGCACTTTAGTTAGAGGAATCTGTTAGCTGATATCCTTGATGTTTATAAAAAACAATTAGAGGGGAAAATCCTTTTCTAAAGGAAACCTTTCAGGCTGTCTTTATACAGCACCAATTCTTTTTTTTAAGTTTAGGTTTCGGATGTTTGGTTCTTATTATTCACTGAAGGGAATTGGTAATCCAAATGCTATATACGGTCCTTTTAGAATGTATCTAGGACATATTTTTAATGATACTTAAAACGTAAAGATGTAGATGGCTGCCTACTGGGATTTTCATAAGTGTGTAGGTGACTTGCTTACACTGAGCCAAACATAAATTAGTGCACTCAATACAGTGGCAAATGAAATACAGTGAAATATAATGGCCTGTGATAGACAGGAGGTCAGTCTTGATGATGTAATGATCCCTTGTGGCCTTAAACTCTATAAATCCATTATTTCAATGAAGACTTTGTCTAGACATCTTTTGGGATCTTCAGAAATGCCCTTAGTAGTTAGTCCTTAGAATAAATTTTCTTCCATTCAAATAAATTTCCATTATTCCCACAGTTAACTGAGGAGATGCAGGGCAAAACAAATATCAGATAGCTAAAGGAAACCAAAGAAAAGGAATCCAAGAGTACTTAAGTAATTTCCATCTCTGCATGAAAAAATCAGATGATAATCTCGATTTCCCTTATTTTGGTGATCAGTTTAAACAGCAACTTCCTTATATAATAACAGTACTAGAAAGTGAAATTTCCTTGTAAGGTCTACCAGTTTCTTTCTTTAGCTACAGTTCCAGATACTAAAGTTCTTTTACTTCATAAAAGCAGCAAGAAAACAAGATAAAAATAGCCCTTCAGTTTTTAAACATTTTCGTAAGGGAGTATTGCAGGTCTCAAGTTTTACATCTTGTTTCTTTGAATGGAAAAGGGGAAGAATGAAAGGAAAATTTTAGAGACAAAGTAAGAGAAGATGGGATTCAGATCTGTAAAGATCAGGTTAAACATTTTCTGTTCTAGAAGATCTGGTGACCAATGTATATTTAAATCATATCAGATTTTAATCTGGAACTGTTGAGGTGATTGATACTATCAATCTGGGTCACATGGCTAGTAAGCAGTTTTTATTTCATTTTAAGCATTGTGCACTATTAATTGCCATGGGATTTCTCAGTATATCTTGTTTCTGTGATATCTCTTTTTAAAAATTGCTGGTCATATTTTTATCTTAACTTGAACTCTATCTTGACTGCCATGGAATTGGAACTCAGCTGCATACAATACACTCTCTTTATTTTACTTGAAATGTTAACATGTTCCATCAAACCAGAGGTGTAATGACATGGCTGGGTGCCTAAAAAAGCTGCCACACAAGGCAGTGGTGGCTTCTGGCTGCTGCCGCCACAATTGCATGGCTGCTGGGGTGGTGGGGTTTTTTCTGCTGTCCCCTGCAACCTCTCCAGGGCAGCTGCCATCATCATTCCACCTTAGTTATGCGACTGCGTCAAAGTTAAGGATATGTTAGAAGCAAATATGGTCTGATGAAAAATGTCACTGTAAATGGGGGAGTAAATACAACGGCCCAGGAATTTGCTGCAAGCAGATATATTTTATTATAATGGGTACCACTTAGTAGATGCATCTACACAAGTGGCTGGCTGCACAGTAACTGGTGTTACTACCCGGTCCTGTCACTGCATGGTTATTTTTAGCTGCTGCTGCACAGTAGCACCATTGTCATGGTTTGTTCCTGGCAATGCTACATCGCCACAGCAACGAGCTACAGCAGTGTAGCGTCTCATATAGATGTGCCCAATGACCAGGTTCTAGTATGCTTTGTTACAGACATTTGGATAAGACAAGTCTTATCCTGAAGAGCTCATGGGGAAATCAAATAAACAAATAGTTGGAGAAATAAGAGGAAAAGTTAATAAATCAGACAAAATTACATTTTGACAAGCAGAAGTCTTAATCCATTACATACCTACCCATTTTCAGCTGTTTTCCTCTGTAGACATGTTTAAAACATCACAAATATAAGTATCTGTTAATGCATTAAATAGTATTAGCACTATAATGTTGGTATATTCATTACATAGTTTGCTGTTGTTCATGCCTTTCAAGAAATCTCTTAAATTGCTCAGAGGAAACAACAATTGAATAATCTACCAAATACATTTAAAAGAAATAGATTTCCTTTTTCAGTTCTTAAAAAAAGAGTTATAGAATTTGAGACTTAACATTGCACATATCCAGTAACAATTCTCAGGCCTGATTCATCCCGATTTAATGCCACTGAAGTGAAATAATTTACACCAGGAATAAGTTAAACCCATCTCTTCAGGTACAAATCACTTTTTGTTCAGCATTTCTGGTTTTCTTTTTGCAAAAGACTTTAAAACCTCTGCCTTCAGTGATTATGGATTAAACTTCTTGTAAAACAGAATCAACATTTTGCATAATCTTTCTTTCTGTTTATATGTAAGTGTAAGTTATTTATTGTAAGCTGCTCTGAGCCTTTTAGAAAGAACAGGATATAAACCTAATAAGTAAATAAATAGGTCTATACATTTAATGTATGAAGGACTTAAATGATTCTTTGACTTTTTTTGTAGGTTGAAAGGCTTGAAGCCAAAGTTGTTGAACCTCTGAAAAGTTATGGGACCATAGTAAAACTTAAAAGGGTAGGTAAATTTAGGTGTAAAGTATTTAGTCTCAAAATTCAGTATATTCTTATGTCTTTATGAATATCATTAACCTAAACTAATTTGATGTGCTCTTCTTATTAAAATGGTTAGTGTAACAAAAAATACAAATAAGTGGATCAAAAATACTTTTGAATTTTGGCTGGGTAT
Organism: Crocodylus siamensis; assembly: GCF_052110815.1. Lineage (NCBI taxonomy): Eukaryota > Metazoa > Chordata > Crocodylia > Crocodylidae > Crocodylus > Crocodylus siamensis. Next base: position 217,269,775 of record NC_143397.1, read on the forward strand.
ATGTGAAACAGATAAGTTCCAAGACAGAAATTGAGGAAAGGGAGTCCAGTTCCCCGAAGGATTAACAACTGATACATAGCTTTGTACACATTCAAGCAGACTGCATTTTCTTAATTAAGTGCCCTATGTTTTATCTGATACTTTTAGGAATTTGACTAAAAAGAGAATGCAAAAGTTATAAGAACATCCCAAACCCTTTAGAATTACAAGCAAGGTTCATATTTGTTGGAAATAACTGGTGAAGAAGCTCCTGGCTGAAACGCATAGATCTGTAATAGCCAGTATCCTGTCCTTTCTGGAATGGCTATCAGCATGAAAAGGGGAAGTACAAATGATTTGGAGTCTATGATTTTTTTTTTTTAAATTTCTGAGGTTAGAATGCAGCAAAATTGGGGTTTTGAAGTACTTTCATAAGAAGTGCACCAGTGTCTTTTTTTTCATGCATTGACACAAGCAAGAACAGATTTCTTTTTTTTTCACAGTAAAGTGGTGTTTGTGTTTCATGAGAGTATACTGCATAGGATGCCATGTTGCATATATACAGAATAATCCATATTTGGTGTACTCTATATTATTGTACGCAGTTTCTTATACAATGCTCACTACTCGGGTATCTGAGCTCTTTCCAGTATCAAGCTGATTATCATCTGTCACATGTTTGTTCTTGCATCCTTTCCTCAAGGGAACATCATATGCAATAGAATATTTTATTTTGTATTTTTTTTATACACACGAGAGAGAGAGGGAGAGGGAGTCACTCTGTCAAAAAAAGTGCCTTTCAATTAAACGGAAAAGTGGTAAGGTTTTTTTATAGTTCTTTGTTCCTATGAAAGTTCACTTCACTTGGAGCTCTTTCAGAAGCTTACCCGTTTCCTCCATAGAAGAGCTTTGCAGCTGTACCCTTATCTTAAAAAGTTTGAGTGTGCCCTATAAGTGAAGAATACTATATATCTTTAGAAAATCTAATGCATGGCCTGAACACAAGCCATTGGGCATCATGAAATTAAGGGCAAAGACCTTGAATTTGATTCAAAATCTAAGGAATATATATGAAGGAACAAAGAGGATTGATTATGTTTGTGAGGTTTTGTTTTATTTATACAGTAGCAAGTGTCTATAAGAAGATGTAGAGAAAGGTCCAACAGGAGTTTCCTGAGTACTGAAGGCTTCGTGCTCAAGTATATTGCATTGTTGTCCAACCTAAAAGTGATATAGTCAAGAGTAACTTCAGCCAATCTTGGACGGTTTTAAGTCTCCTGCTATCCTAGGCAATCAGATATGTTAGATAATATTACTCCGTGATATTGCTATGTGATAATTTAGTGTGAGTGAAGAGCCCAGGAGTACACTTAAGCTGCAAACTTCAATAGGCAGCTTTTGGCTGGCATCTTCAGCAAAGAGAGACTTCCTTTTAGATGCAAACTTCAGAATGCTTTCATTTGCCAACCTCCATAACGTTTCTCTCGGTTGGATTCAGCTTCAGCCAGCTGTTTTTCATGCCTCTGCTGTTGTAATCTGAACACTGGACTACTTGGATGATAATAATATAATCATATATAATATAGAGATTGAGCTGAATATCATCTTCACAGAGCCAGCATTTGAGTCTATATTCAGCAAGTTTCTACAATGGCTACATATAGATGTTGAATAGAACAGGACAGAGAACTGATTTTCATGAGACTCCACAAAAGAGGCAGTATAGCAGTAAAGGCAGTTTTTCATTACTACTTAATGGTGTACACATTGAAAAAGAACCCACAGGGTTTTAGACCGATATTCTGGACTGCTTGTTGAAGGTGAAACAGCAATATTGATTTCACCACTGCTGTTTATAGAGGTAAAATTACCAGTCTTCACTCCTGTTCATTAGTCTTCTCTGTGTACCTCCAAGGATCACATTAGCTGTTGTTTGTTTGTTTATTTGCAGCAGCATTTTATCAGGAACTCATGTTGAGTAGCTATTTCCCAGGATGAAATCTCAATTCTCTATAAGTATGGTCTGGATTCCTTGGTCCTAGATGTGTACTGTTATTTGGTTGTAATACAATACAACTTGCTAGAATGAGCCTAGCTTACCAAATCATCTAGATACCTTTGTATGACTGCCCTATCTTCATTATTATATATCATTCTATGTATCTTTGTATCATTTGCATATTTTATCAGACATCATTTTTGTATTTGCTTCCATGTCATTGACAAAGCTATTGGGTGCTGGGTCTACCGCAACCCTACTCTCAAGACCGGTGTTCAGTGATGAAACACCAACAATGGCTACTTCCTGACATGTCAGAAAACAAGTTCTTAATTCATTCAATGCATGCTCTATTGTTATTGTATAGTGCTATTTTTTAATCAGAGTGTACCAAGGAGCTAGGTCAAACTTGCCTAATCAACCCAACTTGAAATCAGGTTTATTTCTATCATTAATTATCCCTTCCCTGAAGTTCTTTATTGATTGAATCTGATTTTTCTATTTAATTTGTTCAGGATTGCTATCAATCTATCTGGCCTCTAGAAGGAGAGGGAGATCTAAATAATTTCTTAAAGATTGGCACAGTGTTAATGCTTTTCCAACTTTAGAAATTTTCCATGTAATCCAAAAATTTATTAGAATGATATTTTAAGACTTTGGTGCAAGTTATCTGGGCCTAGTTATCTAAAATGTCTGTTCCTGATAGTTGTTTCTCAGTTACTTGTCTATTGGAAAATACTTCTTCATACTGTCATGTAGCCAAGGTGGAGCTGGACACTCACCAAGGTGCTGTATTTGTTTTTTACCACACTGGACCCATACAGTGTTAAGATTTTCTGAGTCTCATGTTTTGGCTGACATCCCTGTTACACTTTTGTATGAACTGTCTTCTGGTGTCATGAGGCACGTGGCCCTTAAAATTAGTGAACAGTTTTACTAGGGAGTAAATAGGGGTGGAAATTTTCTGTGCATCAATTGCTCTGTGGTTATAGCCTGAGTACATGTTCTTACCCTATAATTAATAGAATTTTAGATAAAAGTAGCTTAGTCCTCGGTGAAAGAGGGGAAAGTTTTATGGTTTAGCTTCCATATTCCATGGGATGAAAGTGTACAATTATTAGAGTAGCTGAAAGTAAATCCATTCCCCCTTTTACTCCATAATACATTGTTCATATTTGAATAATATTCCTTACTCCCTTTTTTTATGACGGCATTGTTTATTAGACCAAAAAAACCCATAGTTGACAGTCTTTTAAAGCATAAAGGTAGTATAACTGTCCTTTCTTGGGGAAAAGAGACAGCTGAGAAGGGCTGGAGCTGGGTGTGTAGCTGTCATTGTACAGCAATCCTGTATCCTTGAGAGAAACTAAGAAAAATGCACACAAGAACAGAGGGAAAAACAGCTAAAACATGGGCAGAGCAACACTTTTACACACATCTACTGCAAGGCCTGGTAAACTTGTACCAACTTGGCTTACATATGTATTATACTAGTGGTACCCAACCTCCTCGCCCAGCAGGCCAGATTGGCAATGCCAGGTATGTCCAAGGGGCCGGATCCAGGTAGTGCTCCTAGTCTGGCACCCAGGAGAGCATGGCAGGCACCATCTGGCTGCACGGGGGGGAAAGAGCGGGAGGGAGCAGGCTGACCCCAACACAGCTTGGCAGGGGAAAGGAGCTTAACCTGGTCCCACAGAAGGACAGGGGTGTGGCCAGGCCCCAACCCAGCCCTGCACAGAGGGAAGGGACATGACCAGGCCCCAGCCTGGGAGTGTGACTCAGCCCCAGCAGGAGGGAAGGAGGCATGGCCAGGCTACCAACTCAGCCCCACAGAGAGGGAAAGGGAACGTGGCCTGGCGCTATGGAGAGATTGTGGCCAGACCCCATCCTGGCTCCATGGGGGAGAGAAGGGGGTGTGTCTGGCTCCAACTGGCTGTACAGCGAACGGGGTTTGTTTTGGCAGGGGGAAGGTGGACATATTAATGACCGCCAGTCCCCTACTGTCACATTTCTGGACCTCTGGAGAGCCCTGTGGGTCAGATACAATGGCTCCATGGGTTGCCACAATCTTCTTCCATAACAGCATATGATTTGAACACAGTTTTTAGGTGATACTGTAGCTTTTTGTCCTTTTATTGATTTTTTTTCTTTTAAATAAATAGATTCATGCCACAGACTAAGAGGATTTTAGTTAGCTTAGATCAATTTAAGCATTCTTCTGCTTCTCATGGCTTTTCCTTTAAATCTCTCTCTCCTTTTCACGATTAACTTTCTTTGACCTGGGCTGGTCTCATAATCTAAAACAGCCTCCAGTTCATTCATTCATTCATTCATTCATATTCTCCCTCTCTCCCCCTCTTTTCTCTCTTCCAACCTCCTCCCCTTCCAAAAGCTTATGAACTCTGTAGATGTGTCTACATGTGCAGTTAATGCACATGAATAAACTGGAGCTCATTGCTGCAGAGATTTTTTTTGTTCGTAGGTACGCTGTTTGAATGTGTGCCCAGAAGCAATCAACTCCACAGCAGTCAGCTCCAGAGCGTATTCATGCACAGTGCGTGGAGCCAGGTCGGACCAGCCCTGGCTGGTAGAGGGGCTAACTGGGGCATGAGGGAGCTTCAGCTCATGGCTGGCTGTTAGGCAGCCCCCACACTGAAGCACCCTCATGCACCAGCCAGCCCAGACAGACTCTACGCATGTGCTGCTTCAGAGTCTTTTACTCTGCAGCAGGATGGTACTTGTAAATTAGTTTACTGCAGCCTGGAGTGAGATATTCTTACCACCACAATTTTATGATTCTTGAAATTTTTCTCACAGTCTCATGATAGAAGCACATCAAGAGTTTTTTCTTCCAAAAACAGAATGGAAATACTTATCGAATACCTATGGAGAGTTCTGCCTTTTTTATATTGTTATTAGCTGTGTTACTCTGTCCTAGTAATGGGCCTGCATCATTACTAGGACTTCTTGTTTCTAATATACTTACTGTTACTGTCCTTAACCTTGTTCTCTATAGATTTTTCTCCCTGAATTCTGAATAGTTTTACACATTATTTTACTTTTCTCTTTTTTCCAGTTGTTATCTATCACTTTTTTATTTTTACTTGTTTCCTTCACTTTGTTGCTGATGGGCTTATAACCACAATCATGTTTCTTGATTGTGGAATGGTGGCATTTTAGTAACCTAACAGAATATTCATAGAGTCTTTCATATACATGTTAATACCTAACCTCTAGAACATGGCACGTCAGCAGATCCACCTATGGAGTTTGAGCACTGTCAGGGCCCAGTGATATATTTCTGTCATTTGGTACGTGCTCAGTGTTTAACAGGAATAATTCTGTAAAAAATTGGTTTGGTTTAGTGATTGGTTACCAAAACTTGTGTGGCCCTGGGTAAAGGGGTACCAAAACTTGTGTGGCCTTGGTATCATGGAGTTTCCCACAGGGCTTTCCATGAGCTGGATGACCCACAGGTGGCAGTAGTAGTAGCATTAATCCCCATAGCTACTGGAGCTTCTGTTTTTCAATGCACCTCTGAAACCCAGGGAGTTAGTGTCACTGCTGCTCTCCCCTCTCTTTTTCCCTGATGCTGATCTTAGTTGCCAGAGGTGACTACAAACCCTGATACCTAGCAGTGCACAAGGGTTGGTTGGTGGCGGAGGCAAGTGGTGTTAACAGCAGTGGGCTCTGGCAGCTGTACCAATGAGCTTGCAGACCAGATCCAGCCTGCAGGTTGGACACCTGATGTTTGACACTTCTGATGTAAAGCAAAAGGTTTTATCCAGGCTTTATGAACTAAACTTAAATGCAGACATATGTATTTCATACTCCTGTACCTCTGTTTAAATGTACAAACTGTTATAAATATACTTGCAGGATGATTTAAAAGCAACTTTAACAGCAAAGAATCGAGAAGCTAAGCAGTTGTCTCAATTGGAAAAGACTCGTCAGCGGAATCCATCAGATCGACACATTATTGTATCCTTTCTATTTATAATAAGAAATAATTGATTAAAAAAAGCAATGCATTTAGAAAGGGATGTGGTAGGAATTGCCCATAAAGCAGTTATGAATCACAGAGTTCTTACATATTTTGTGACAATTAGTTGTAGTTTAACCCCTGCTATATTAGTATTTGTTCATTAGAAAGAACTTTGGGGCAAACCTTGGTTCAATTTTACATGCCTAAGCAAAACTTGCATAGCCACATAAGTGTAACTGTTGGCATGTACAGCTTGGATTCTGTTTCCACCTGTGGTGAAGTACGATTGCCCAGGTACATATATACTTGCAAGAAATAAAAAGGGGGCTCCCCACATTTAGTCCAGTAGCTAGGGCATGTACCCAGAGAGTAAGACACCCCCTGTTACCCAGAAGGGATTTGAACCTACATCTCCTACTTCCTACCATAATGCTCCATGCCAGGCCATGAGCTAATCCTTTTGAAAGCTGTCCCACTGGGCTGCCAGGAGGGGAAATTGTGGGCCCTAAATTAAAGGGAGATGGGTGTTTCCTTAGAAGGGAGAGAGCCCTGGAGCCTTGCCCCTAATGTAACAGAATCTGTCTATAGCTGTTTATCCATTTTTAGTAGAGGTGCATTGATAGAGATTTTGGGGGCTGATACCAATAGCCAGTATTTAAGGAGGCAGATCTGCCAATATCAATCCGATTTCTGATACAGCTGCCTCCAGCTGGTAAGTCTGGTGTGGTGGAAGGGGAAAGGGGAGGAAAGGAGTGTAGGGGAGCAGATCAACTCCCTGCTGCGGTGCGGAAGGGGGCAGGGGCAGGTGCTGCCAGGGGGTGGGGCACGGGACAGAGCCACAGATCATGGGGAGGGCAGCTCCTGCTGCTGCTTGGACCCCGGGAAGGTATGGGGGGTGGCATTTGCCCCCTGAATCTGTGCAGGGCAGGGCTGCGCAGAGCTCTTTTCAGTGAAGTCTGGGCATAGAGTGGGCTCTGGTGACGCAGGGAGGATGCTGCATCCACCTCAGATTTCACCGCCTCTCTGCTCCCAGTGACCCCACCTGGCACAGCCCCAGCTCAACAGCCTGCATCCATCCGCACACTAGGAAGGGCCAGGGCTGCAACTGGCAGTGGTGGCGCTGGGAGGGGAGCAGTGGCAAAATCTGGGGTGGATGCAGCATCCTTGAAGTGCTGCCAGAGCCCACTTTGAGCCCAGCTCCTGCTGAGAAGAGCCTCACACAGCTCCAGCTACAGCCTTCCCTGCCATGCCCCACCCCCCACACACATCCGGTGGGACATACACCCCCTGTGTCCTCCTGGGGTGCAAGCAGCAGCAAGAACCAACCCCCCCTCCCCCCCACAAACCATGGTCTGCCCCTTCCCACCACTCCAGCCCTGCCTGGGCAGTGCCTGCCCTTGCCCTCACCCCATCACTGTGGGGGCATCGATCTGACCCCCACACACGCCTTCCCTCTCCGTTCCTCTTCCACCACACCGGACTTACCAGCTGGAGGAAGCTCTCCATACTGTTGGCTCTGCTCCTCACTGCCTGAGGCATGCAGCACGGACATTTATTGGCCAAAGTATTGGACCAATATCCAATACAGCCAGTTTTCTTTATATCGGTACTGATCCAATATCGGACTGATATATCCGCGCACCTCTAATTTTTAGCAAATGAATATTAAATCTTGACTTCAAAAAAGCCTTCAATCTGGTATCCCATGATCACCTCTTGGCGAAACTGGCCAATTGTGGCCTTGGGTCCACCACGATCTGCTGGATGGGAAATTGGCTCTGTGGTCAGACACAGAAAGTGGTAATTGACGGAAGTCAATCGTCATGGTGCCCTTTGACCAGTGAGGTCCCCCAAGGCTCTGTCCTTGGACCCATATTGTTCAACATCTTCATTAATGATGTGGACATTGGAGTCAGAACCAAACTGGCCGAGTTCACCAGTGACACCAAACTTTGGGGCAAAGCATCCACGCCAGAAGATAGGCAGGTGATCCAGGCTGACCTGGACAGGCTCAGGAAATGGGCAGATGAGAACCCGATGGTGTTTAACACCGAAAAATGCAAGGTTCTCCACCTTGGGAGGAAAAACCTGCAGCATCCATATAGGCTCGGCAGTGCTACACTGGCTAGCACTATGGAAGAAAGAGACTTGGGGGTCATCGTTGACCACAAGATGAACATGAGCCTGCAGTGTGATGCTGCGGCTAGTAAAGCGACCAAAGCGCTGGCTTGCATCCATAGATGCTTCTCAAGCAAATCCCGGGACATCATTCTCCCCTTGTACTCAGCCTTGGTGAGGCCACAGCTGGAGTATTGCATCCAGTTTTGGGTTCCACAATTCAAAAAGGATTTGGAGAAGCTTGAGAGAGTCCAGAGAAGAGCCCCACACATGATCAGAGGTCAGGAAAACAGACCTTACGACAACAGGCTGAGAGCCATGGGGCTTTTTAGCCCAGAAAAGTGCAGGCTCAGGAGTGATCTGATGGCCACCTATAAGTTTATCAGGGGTGACCACTAGGATCTGGGGGAACGTTTGTTCACCAGAGCGCCCCATGGGATGACGAGGTCGAACGGTCACAAACTCCTGCAAGACCGTTTCAGGCTGGACATAAGGAAGAATTCTTTACTGTCCGAGCCCCCAAGGTCTGGAACAGCCTGCCATTGGAGGTGGTTCAAGCACCTACACTGAACACCTCCAAGAGTAAATTGGATGCTTATCTTGCTGGGATCCTATGACCCCAGCTGACTTCCTGCCCTTTGGGCGGGGGGCTGGACTCAATGATCTTCTGAGCCCTAATGTCTATGAAATTTATGAAAGTGCAGAAAAGCCAATAGGGATGGAGGCCACAACACAAGGTCCTCCCCAACTCAAGGCAGCAACCTTCTTACTGAGCCATTCCCTCCTCCACCCTAGCTTGCTATTTTCTAGCTAGCCCCACCTGTCTTCCCCTCCTGGCTGCCCAGTGGTCCAGCTTCAAAAAGATTAGTACATACCCTGAGCATTGCCTAGACCAGCAATTCCCAATCTGTGGTACGCATACCACCAGTGGTACACGGATAACCTGTCAGTGGTATGCATTAACAGATTTATTATAATTACTCTATATGACAGAAATTTGCTGGTGGTACTTAAGGTTGTATTGTTTTAAATCGGTGGTGTGCAATCTGTCAGAGTTTGGGAACTGCTGACCTAGCCTATGGTTTGGTGGTTAGAGCACTCTGAACCTGAAGGCCTAGAACATGTTGGGGACAGGACATTGCATGAGCTTTAGTTAAAGTGCCCCCACTGCTATTTTGAAGCCCGGGGATGCTGAATACACAAGATGTGGAGGCTGCTGTAGTGCACTAATTAGCACGCTCCAGCAGACTGATTAATGGAGTCTGCTCTGGTGCACTGTAATTACAGTGCGTCGGAGCAGTGTCCATGCACATCTACAGGCACCCTAGATTTCCTGTTTCTTGGCAGGTTCCCTAACCATTAGGCTGCTTAACTGAAAGATAAGAAGGCTTCTCTCTACTTCCCTCCCCTCTTATTTTCTAATCATTTTCTTTTTTTGACTAATGTTCCAGGATTTACCTAGCATTGTGTACATCTGGGCAGTAGTGTTACTAGGGCAGAGTGAGTGGGACACTGACTTAGCGAAGTCACTAGCAGCATTCTGCAGCTCTCCCCTCTTGCTGTCTGAGAAAGGCAAGAGGGAGGCAGTGTCTAAGGGGATGGATCAGTGCCCCAGGTGCCCTGCCCTGTCCAACAATAGTGGTGCTGTCCCTTTCCTGCCTTTCTGGTACTCAGAGCAACTGTGCCCAGAACACCAGAACTGCTAGTTACACCTCTGCATCTGGGTAACGCTCTTACACCTCAGAGCCTAGATATCCAGGGCTCAGACTTCTGAACATGTTCAGAAGGGATGTGCAGGGTTAGTATAGGAAGTACACATGGAATCCAAACGCCAAGCACCAAAAATTGCTCTTATGTAAGTGTCACTTAGGCACATACAAGTGAATAGGATTTGGCCCTTTGTATCTGACATGATTTGTTAGTCACCATATTCAATTTTTCTGTCATTGTTGGTAAGTTATAACAAGTCATATGTTATCTGGGGTTTAAGGAAAGATTATTATATCCTTTTGTGAGTTATAAGTGTGGGAATGACTTTTGCTTTTATATTTCTGTGTATGTTTGTTTTAGCATTTGTTTCTGTTAATCTTTCATAAATCTTCCCTGTAATAGTATGGACACAAACCTTCCCCAGGATTGCAACTGGTAGTGCTTGATGGGGCTGCTAGAATGTGTGAAAAAGAACTGCTTTTCCCTCTAAAAAGCTGCTAACCATCTACAGCAGAACGTTCCCTATTCTGAGCAAACCCCTTCCCTCTCCTCCCCCCACAATCTATTGAACGAACATTACTAAAGTTGCAAAATTAGGAAATGCCAGAATATGGATGGATTGTGCAACTCCAGTTTAGTCCCTTTTTGCATATGCATTATGGTTAATTGTGATCACACAAATTCTTTCCATGCCTTCTCTGGAATCACTGTGTAATGATCAATCTGTTTTCTGAAGGACAGTGGTTTTCAACCTTTTTTTCATTTGTGGCTCCCTAAACAACTTTGAATGTAGATGCAGACCCCTTTGGAAATTCTGAATGGAGGTGCAGGCCCCTTTGAATTGTAAGTGTGGGTATTCATATACTTTTGATCATAGTCATCTTTTGTGGATCCCTTAGACGTTGTGGGCCACAGACCCCTACGGGTTTACAAACAAGCAGAGCCCTACAGCAGTGGTGCTCAACATAATTTGTTGGAGGAGTTGGAAGGCTTGTAGTGAAAGTGATAGGGGGTCACATGGGTTAAAGTAGCTGAATATCCTGGAAAATAGGATTCTGTCTAACTCTGCCACAGAAACTCCTATGTAAATAAAGTTTTTTTACAGGGGTTAATAATTATGTTCCTTATTTTCTGGTTGCCTAATTTGAGACCAGTATGTAATCTGCAAAAATGCTGAGCTGGGACAGCTAGAACTGGGATTATTGGGGGGTACAATTTAAACATATAGGGCATGTCCAGGTGAGCACAGCTGTGCAGCACGTGGTACCGCAAGCACGTGGTGCCGCAAACATGTCTGCAGCACCACATACCACACAGTCAGGTGTTCTATGCACTGCAAGGGCATGCTGCCCATGCATGTGCTGCTCTTTTTTTCTGTGAGGTTTGTTTTGTTTGTTTGTTTGTTTGATTAGGTTTTTTTGAGCCCTGGGTATCCAGGGGTCAGAAAACCCATGGGGAAAAAAAACCAGAGTAGCACATGCATGAGCAGCATGCACCACTAAAAAGCAGAGCCAGGCTGCCTGGAGCTGTGCTGCGGCTGCCAGCCAAGCACCGCCCAGCAGGATCGCCACTGCAGCCCTGGGAGGCCCCCAGGACAAGCTGCTGGGGCCAGCACAGTGCTGGCTCTAGCCCCTGCTACTGTCCCTGGGGTAACTTGCCATGCACCAAAGCATGAGTGGCACGGGCATTCCCCAGGGACAAGTAACTGCGGTGCAAGGTGCGCTGCTGCTGTTTGTCCCCAGGGAACTAAACATCCATGCTTGTCTGGACATGGCCATAAAGTACTGAAAAATCAGGTCTGTCTTGTCTTGAATTAGAAACCCAGAATCCCAGAATTAGAAACCCAAAATTAAGCCCTTAATCCTTCTGTTTCCCTCTGTTCACTGTCTATAAAATGAGAACAATTTGACATGTATATCCTCAGATGTAGTGATGTGAGCACCAGCCCATGAGGAAATGTTCTGGCTTTCAGGGCAAGATTTGACTAGTCTGCAGTAAATTAGGGCATATGGCCATGCATTGACTATTCATGAAGTAAGTGCAGTCCATTCTGTGTGCCAAGAGAGGCAGGAGTCTTGTGGAAAAATAATGCATGAACATGTAATTATTAATTGTATCTTAACATGTCCCAAGGCAGTGAAGAGCAATGCATAAGCAACCTTCATTTGGTATGTCCTAATTTTTGAATGCTTGGCATTGCAATATCTAATAATGTTCTTTGAGCATTTTTGTATCTTTTTTTCAAAAAGCAAGCAGGAAATCTAGAACCTCCATTGCTAGATCAGGTGCACAGGGCAGGACAGGGCCTGAACTGGGTATGTATGCCCAACCAGCGGTAGTGCAGAGCCTGATCCTGGCAGGAGGGGCCCAATCTGGCCATAGACTGCCCCCAGGCTACTCATCAGGCTTGCAGGGCCAAAACATTGAGCACTCCTGGTATAGAATCATAGTGAAGGGGGTCATAAGCAAGGTTGGAACCTTTAATTGCCGTATACAAATCTCTGCTGCTTAAATCTCACACACTATTCCAGGAAGGGAGTGTGGTCTAGAAGGCACAGACATCTGCCTATTCTCCCCTCTCCAGGTTTGATTCCTCATGCCCCACTCCTTCCAATTTGCCCTGGATCTGCACTGCTTTTGGTTTCTCATCCCTCTCCCTTTAACCTAAACTAGCTTCTTAGGGTGCATCCCAACAAGTACGCACATTCAGGGGTGCACGTTTTCTGCATGACAAAAAGAAGTGGCACATAATTGTGCCAGCACATGACAAATTGACCCAGGTGGGGTATGGAAGGCTGGGGCCAGCATCTGTAGTAGCCCCAGCACTCCTGCGTTGGGGACCTCCTGGGACAGCAGCTGCGCTGCGCTGGCTGCTTGGAGCCTGGCTGACACCCAGAACTGCTGCTGTGTGCACCACGTTTAGCAACCATTTTTTTTACACTGGGATTTTCCAGTGGCAAAATCACTGTGCTGCAAACTAGCAGAGCAATGTGTGGTTTACACTGCTGGAAATTGCATGTGCATGCTTGTTGGGATGCACCTTTAGAGGGCTGACAGACATGGGGAGGTGGGCAGTAGAACACTTGCTCCTAGTGTCCTTGACAAGCCACTTCTGGCTCTTCCTTAATGTCCTGGCTCCATATTACATTTGTCTTTTTCTCCTTCAGATATTTTTCCCCTGGCTGAACTGGTTGTCTGTCAACAGCTCTTACTTTTGTTTCTTCTGCATTTGAATCATTCAGCTTCTCCTCTAGTCTGCCTGGGACCCATATTAAAAGCACTGATGAGTCAAACCTTCTGTGCTTAAGTCCACCCCACAGTAGAGCGTACATTACAGGAAAAGTCCAGATACAAAAACTAAGCATGCTCCAGTAGTGTATGAGACAGTGCATATGCAGTCCTATTAAACAGTAGCATCTCTAGGGCAATAGAGCACATAGTTTTAGGGTGACATCACATGCATATAGCCTGCCTGATCAGTAGTAGGAGCTATGACAGGCTGGAGCAGTGCTTCCCAAACTTTTCTTCAGCATGATCCCATTTATGGCCCCACAGTGCCAGGGCCTGCCCCAGCAGCTCTTGAGCTCTGGTTGCCACCTGCAGGAAGCAGCAGCTGTTGAGGCCAGAGTGTAGAGTCCAGCTCCCTGCCTGTCTCTTCCCCTGTGGGCAGCACAACCAGAGCAGGTAATGCAGAGTAATACATACCACATTTAGTTCTTTGCTGTTTTAGCTGAAAGCGCGCATGCACGCACGCACACACACACAGCATAAAGCAAATACTTCATTCTGAATGGCTAAATCAGGCTTGAGTTGTACAATACCAAAAAAGATGTTATTATAATGGACGTTTGAGATTACCCTTACCAAAATACTTACTGTTGGAGGTAGTAATATTGCCCCAGCATGCAGAAACTTTTAACTCTGCTGTAGCATAATGTTTTTGGCAGGCTGCAGAAGGAAGGTACACTTTAACTGTAATTTTTCATGTTGTATCAGAAACTATATACATAGTATACCATGTTCTCTCACATGTAACATACCCCTTTTCCCCTAAAAAAGCCCCCCTAACATTGGGGTGTTTGTATTAAGCAGGGAATCTGATTTTTCACTTGGGATAGAAGCCCCTTACTTTTGTTATCTGCTGCATTGTGGAGCATGAGTCACACTATCACTCAGGCAGCTGAAGGAATCAGTTGACGTAATGGTTCATTGTTCTTCACTTCAGCAGTGCTAACAATCATCTTTCCTTTTTAATAATCATGGTGTTCCACTAATCAAGTGAATGTTTCTTGTGGCAGTTTTGCTGTCTGATAGCTACTCCTGGTCTCTCTCTGCCCCTCTTTCACAGCCTTGGAGACAGAGTCATTCCGGGGGGGTGGGGCGGGGGGTCCTGCATAGCATCAACGGCTCCGCATCCAGCTGCTCGCTATTCCCACTTGCTGACTTGCCATAGGCCCCGCACCCTGCTTGGGTCGCCTCTGCTGGGAGACCCTTCCAAATCATAGATCTACCCATGGAACCAGTCCTCAGCACTAGCTAGGTTTTCAGGTGTAGTTAAATAGAAAAGGGAGGGCAAATCAGTTAAAAACTAGGCTTTATCACTGCTCTGCGCATCCATAACTTTAAGAAAATCTTGCTTTTCATCATTCTGCCTTTCAGAAACAAGGTGTATATTATATTCTGGGGCATATTGTATGCAAGAAAGTATGGTATGAAAAACTTTTTATCTGGTATAATAACATTTTGATGGGGATGCTTTAAAAAGTAATTGTAATAGCTATATTATTAAGCTCTTGAAATTAATAAGGAAATTAAAATATCTTTTTTCCTTTACTATCTATTTCAGTCACAGGTGGGTATCAAATGCAAAAGAGGAAGCAGAGTAAACTTTTTATTTTAACTGCAAATGTGACCTGTTTCATTCTGCCATAACCACAAATAGCAGTATACAAAATCTGCCCACATCTGTTTAAAAGAACCTGCATGTTACTACCATAACATTAATAAAATTAACATTAAAATACCTGGTGCTTATTAAGTACTTCTGGTGACAACAGTATTTATGCAAACATAATTTATTGGAAATCAATTATTGCACTTCATTAAAACCTAGATTTGGAAAAATACTTAAGCATGTGCTAAATGCTTTACTGCACAGGAAAAATACTGTTTGCATGGGTACTGCTAAGTTAATGCTCCAGAGCTCTGCAGAACCAGGACCTAAAGGAGGACCTGAAGCTCATGTATATTATTTGTTTATAATTCCATCAAAAAATGTAAGTATAATTGATTCATCTTTTTAAAAAGATCTATTTTTAGAAGTGTATCCAGAATGTGTCAGGAATCTTAAGAAAATATTATACTTTTTATCTTGGGAATACATTGAACTATTCTATTTAAAAGCAAGGGGGGGGGGGGCGGTTTGTAAATTGCATAACGTTTCTGGAATTTGCCCCCAAATTTCTTTGAAAAGAAGCAGTAACATTAGAAGGATGCAGTTGACTTTAAACAAGCACTTGAGCGAATGTGTTTTTAACTTCATATGGTTATCAATAATGACTAAGATTTCTATAACTAAAAATCTGAAATTTGTTTTTCTCAACTTAATACATTTATCTATTTTGTGAATATTGTTTTACTCTTCCAGTTGATCCTGTTTGAAAAGTTAAGATATTGTGGCTTGAGAAGCCACCAAAGTTGACCAGCAGACTTTATGTACAGTATTGAACCAACTCCTAAGTTCATTTTGGTAAATGCATTAGGTTGCAATTTGACAGTGTCTCTTAAATATAATGTAATATTCAGGGATGAAGTCTTGCATGTGGAACAAAAAATGCAGACCCTGACATGCATGCAGAATCCTATGGGATTTTGTGAAGATGTCAGCTTTTGTACCTATAGATTGTACCTGTTCTGTAACTCCTGTTGGTCCATAGTAGCTTGAACTCAAGTTGCATTTAAAACTGCTTTCTGTACAGACTCAAAAATTGATATTAAAAAAAAAAAAAAAAAATCAAACAACTGAACATAAACTAGTAGTGTGCATACTCTTGTAAGACATTTTTGCTTCAGTGAATATTTTTTGCCAAACAATGAATTGCAGCTGTTCAAATTTATTTATAAATTGGACCCAAGTTCAGCAAAATTTTGGCTAGGAAAAAACACCATCCTGTAAACTACAGCTTCATAGTTAGAGCATCTCTTAAATTGTGGGAGATTGCCTAGATTGTGGGAGAACTAGGGTCAGATTTTCTTGCTGTCTGTAGTTCAGAGCAGGGAGTGGAATCAGCATTTTAGATTGCCCCATCTCTTTGTCTTCTTTTGAAGCTGTGTCACTTTGTATAAAATATAGCTCCTGCTTCATTTAACATTTAAGTAAGTCATTGCTCCCTCGTAGGGAGTCTATAATCAGATAGATTACTTCTCATCTCTGGCCCCATGAACACTTATGGTAAGTTTAATTAATGACCCTGCTCCGTTCTAATAGGCATTGATCTCACAATCAGCTTCTTTTCTTCTGCTAATTGCACCTGCTGCCCCTGGAAATTTCTCTCTCCTCCCACTGCTGTTCTTTACTATACTGTTCTTTGTGATCAGACCCAAAGAACAATGTCTTGCATTTGTAGTAGTAGGCAGCCATCAATCCTCTGGATCATGCCATACATGTAGAGATTTAATTAGATGCTTGATCAATCCATTAGTGGCTGATAAGTCCAATTCAGGTGCAACACATCTGATTACAAGTTTCACAGAGCCATATAGTAAAAGCATTGTTATCTGGAACTTTATTAACCAGCATGCTCCATTAACTGGCATGTTGATTGATGCAGCAATACCGAAACCACAAGTCCCACTTCCGGTTTTGCCGAGTCCCACTTCGGCTGACTTTGCACTATGGCCTGCGGCAAAGCAGTCTGCACACGGCCCCCCTTTCTGTCCTCGGCACACTGGTGCTAGGGAAGGGCAGTGGTACACCGATGCAGCGAAAGGGGCAGCAGCCCGAACAGGCAAAGACGCCTGTTTGCATCCTTCAGGTAACTGGCATATTTGGTTATCCAGCACCCCCATTCCCCATGGGTGCTGTATAACAGAGCTTTTGCTGTATATTTTCTCAGTTGGAGTCCAAATTTATAGCATGCTGCTTTCTTCTCTCCCACTGCTTCCATCCTCTGGATCAAAGCTGCTTCACATTGAGCTGCACCCAGTGCCAGATGTTCCCTCCAGATTGGACTGGATTCTGCATGCTCCCCTACAGCTTTTTAAGTTGGTGTTGAACAACTGCATATAATTTTTGCACATATCATAATACTGTTAGAGGGCAACTCTGCTTTCTAGAGCCATCTTGAATCTCACTATACAAAATATTTTTGGCAATGTGGTCTTCTATTCTCCTGACAGCCAATCCATCACAACCTTTTCTTCTTGATAGTCTATGTTTCCTTAGCTGATAGTTGTTTGTTATTCCATGCACTTTTTTATTATATCCCAACATTTTTAGCTGCTTTTCTGATCGTTAGTATGAAAACAAAGAATCAAACGCCTTTGACATCAACAGTGGGGTAAAATAGGTGCATCTTGGCCCCCACATTTTAACATCTACTTTTCATTCCTGCTTCTTCATGAATTCAAGGACAGCAATGACGGCATTTATTTTCAAACCAAACTAGATGAAGGCTTGTTCAACATTGCAAGGTTTAGAGCAAAAACCAAGGTGAAAGAACTCATTTTGAGATTTCCTGTTTACAAATAATGCAGCCTTGGTTGCCCACAGTGAATCTTCCTGCAAAATCTCTTGGGCAGATTTTCAGAATCATGCAATAGCTTCAGGATGGCAGTTAGTCTCAAAACTTGTGATTATGTACCAAGGGATGAGAAAAAGCAGTACCTGACATCACTCTGGAGGATAAATCTCTTCGTGTCATTGACAGTTTTTGCTACGTGGGTTCTATGATCAGCAGGAATCTTGACTTTCACTCAACTAACCAAATTGGAAAGCAGCTTAACTCTATCCCAACTACACAGTTGGGCCAATAAAGGATATCACCCTAAGAAATTCTTGCCTCATGTTATTTCTGGATGGTCATGGCTACAACATCACTTACATTTGGTATTTCAATGCTAAGTGGAACAGTTTAAAAACAGGAAAGACTGAGAAAAA
This sequence comes from Crocodylus siamensis, assembly GCF_052110815.1. Classification (NCBI taxonomy): domain Eukaryota; kingdom Metazoa; phylum Chordata; order Crocodylia; family Crocodylidae; genus Crocodylus; species Crocodylus siamensis. The sequence continues at coordinate 217,287,724 of NC_143397.1, forward strand.
TCCAATGATTATGACTCCCTTTTTGGGAGATAGGACACCTTGGTTCAAATTCCTGCCCCAGTCAAAGTAGCAAAGTTTGAACCTCTGATATCTAGTACTAGAGCTACAGCAGCTGCTCTTCATTGTTTTTGTGAATCGGTTCCTCTTTAAAAAAATTAGATGACTAAAAATGCAGCTATTCATTTTTAGTTGTATTCTTTCAGTTCACTGAAAATGCTGAATAAACTTCAGTTTTGGGTCAATCTAATATAATAATTTATTTTCTAAGAAAAATGAAAAAACTTTGATACACACACACTGAATATAGTAACACCCCTAAAGATTATTGGATTTAATAGTAAACATTGTTCAACAGAACAAGTATCCAAGGTCAAGGCTTTAAGACTGTGATATACACAAAATGATTATTATACTGCAGCATAGTGCCTTACATTGAAGATAACCACTGTTCATAAGAAATACTAATATCACAGGATATTCTCAGTTAAACTTCTTTTGGAAAGATCATTACCATAAAACATTTGACAAGTCACTGGCTCAGTACTTGACTGTTAGAGGTGCACATGTTGGGTGTGGTGTTTTTTTTTTGTTTTTGTTTTTGTTTTATATATAATTAGTAATGCATACTGTTGGGATATTGTCAGGGTAGAAAGCAGTTTTATTTGTATCTTGATCTTGCAGGAAGTCTACAATTATAGTGCTTACATGAAAAGGACAACCTAATTGAGGGTTTCCAAAATTAAGCAACCTAAAACCTTGTAAATATCAATTAGAGTAACTTAACCTTTGTTTGGTTATTTTGTAAGGCTGAAAGTGAATTACAGAGAGCTTCAATGGATGCAACCCGAACAAGTCGGCAGTTAGAGGAAACCATTGACAATTTTGAGAAGCAGAAAATAAAGGACATAAAGGTATATGTTTATGTAAATTTGTAAATATTATTCACATTTCAGTTTTAGGATGTTATTTTTCAGGCTGCATGCTGAAATAATTCTTGTTGCTTGTTTGACAAATTAGATACTACCAACTGTTCTTTTGGCTAGTTATGTATAAACTGGTGCAAATACTGTGATAGTCACAAATGTTACAGTGCTCAACTATTACAGAAGTTGCACGCACACAAAAATCAGCTAATTATTTGTGCCGCTTCATTTAGATAACTTCTTGTTAGTAAGACAGTTAAAAACTATCTCCTCTTTGCACTTTTAAACAGCTGCTACATTCCATCCCATAGACAGCTGAACTTGTGGGTAAAATGACATGACCACTCTGTATCAACATGCCTGAATAACAGCAGTAGTTATAAGGAGGCAGGATATAGTTACCCAAATTGGAATGCAGGTCAGGTAATAGGATTAAGTCCCCTCCTGTTACAAGACATATTATTGGATCTTTAGACTGCGAGTGGTCAAAGTTTTGTCTTCTTTGAGTAATAAAGCACGAGTAAAGGAAGCTCATAATTTATAAGTAACTGAATGTTGAGTCTATGACCTCAAATTTTACTGCTGTTTCTAAAGTAGTGTACTTTATTACTATTATTATTAAATGTAATGCCTAGGCCAAAGAAGAAAGAATGATAAAGGAGACCAGTGATGACAAGTAGAGCAGTTTGGATGAGAATCATTCCATGAAGGCGGGAGATTATTATTCAAGAGTGGGGAGGGTTTTTACAGTGTATATTAACACTGTTCAGACCATGGAATGCAATACAAATTCTTCCTACAGAAGCTTGAAGAACATTCAGGCTTAAATCTTTCAAATATTTAAATGAGAACTATGTTCATGTATGGGCATTATGTTTCTACTGGGCAAATTGCTGCTTCTCCTGCAGAAATTGCCAGAGTACCGGTGTTCATTCACTTCCTTTTGGAGGAAACTTGTGCCATACAAGCAGAAAGATCTTTTGCATTGACACCCCTGCGTCTCCTCTCACAAGAATGCATATCTATAATGCTGGACTCCTCTGATCAGAAGAAGTTGAGCTGCTGCAGGCCTCCCAAGCCTTCACAAGATCGGGGTTCTGGGGAACATGTTGGGGAACACTGCCCTGCTACTCCCTCCCCTACCAGAACCTGGGAGGAGAAAAGCAGCAGCTGTTGCAGGGTGATGCCTGTTTGGGGAAGGTATGGGAAATCTTTCCCCACTGCTCCACAACCTGCCAGGGACAGAAAAGAGTGGAGCAGCTGCTATTCTCCATGCCTTCCCCAGACTGGGATCACCGTGCTTGGGAAAGCCACAGGTGGCAAGGAAGAAGGGGGTAGCTGCAGGTTGAAATGCCTGTACTCCTCTCTCTCCCTTTCCAGATTTGTAGTGCTGGACATCTCCCATAACTTTCTAGCCTCAGAAATGAAAGCATGTTCATATCCTATATAAAAACTAGCCCATGCTTGATATCATAATGTTGTCAAGGGCAAGAGTATATTGTGCAATTTTATTTATTAGCTTCTCATTTTTCTTCATTGCCTGCCAGTATCATTAGTAGAGTGTTGGCTAAGAATTGAATGTGGAGCAGCATAGATAGCAGCTTGATAAATTTTATTTATACTTATTAACCCCCTAACAAACTTTAGTCCAAATATACAGAACTCTAATATAGGAAAAATACATTAAGCTATTTTGATGTTTCTGACATTGCAGATGTAATTCTCTTAAAATTTTTATGCATTTGAAGCAAAAACTTTCTTTCGTGTAAGAAATTGGTATAGCTCTATGCAAATAAATCCTTTGCTTTAAATTTGTTTTTAGGATATATTTTCTGAATTTGTAACTATCGAAATGTTATTCCATGGAAAAGCTTTAGAAATTTATACTGCTGCCTACCAAAGTATACAAAACATTGATGAAAATGAAGATTTAGAGGTAAGGCCATTAAGACTTTCTTTTAAATAATTTATGTATAGAACCCAGTTGTATACCACTGATCTACCAATGGTGGCTAAATTGGAAAATGCAAAGGATATCATGCAAATCCTCGTGACACTCTTAACTTTCTACTTCAGCATCTTTTCTTGGACCTTAGCTAAAGTAAAGAATGCTCTGCTATCAAATAGTAGATATTTAAAGATTGTCACCAAATTACACCTTAATCTTCTCTTTGAGACTTCTTCAGTCTCTCTCTCACTCTTGCAGTGGTTTTCAAAGGGTGTGCCAGGGCATGTGCCACAAAAATTATACTTTTATTACTTTTGTATCTGGCCTATGGAGCAAGTCATCCAGCCTGTAGGGCTCCCCACAGGTCCAGAATTTTGGTGGCCTGCTCACAAACAGGGAAGAATTGATGGGTAATGTAGTAGTGGATGGCAACTTGGACAACAGTAGGGAAAGGGAGGATGGAGAGCAGCTGAATATGGACTCTGGACATCAGAAAAGCCGACTTTGACTCACTCAGGAAACTCATGGGCAGGATCCCCTGGGAAACCAGTCTGAGGGGAAGAGGAGTCCAGGAGAGCTGGCTGTACTTGAAAGAAGCCTGCCGAGGATGTAGGAACAAGCCATCCCGATGTGCAGGAAGACTAGCAAGGATGGCAGAAGACCAGCTTGGCTTAGCAGGGTCCTAAATCACAAAAAAGAAGAAGTGGGAACCTAGACAAATAAATAGGAGTATAGTAGAAGGAGCAAATAAATAGGAGTATAGTAAAAGGAGCAACAGTCTCAAGTTGCAGCAAGGGAAGTTTAGGTTAGATATTAGGAAAATGTTTCTCACTAGAAGGGTAGTAAAACACTGGAACAGGTTTTCTAGAGGTAATGGTATCTCCATCCTTGGAAGGTTAAGACCTGGCTAAACAGCATTGGCTGGGATGATTTAGTTGGAGATTGTCCTGCTTTGAGCAGGGGATTGGGCTAGATGACCTTCTGAGGTGCCTTCCAGACTTAATTTTATATGATTCTATGATTCACACATATACACCTTTTTGGGTGCAAGAGTGAAGCTTGCCTCCAATATTAATCCAGAAAAAGTATGTCCCAGGTATCAAAAGTTTTGGAGACAGTGCTCTAAGACATTTTCCAATTTCTTAACAATTCTTGTGAATCTTCTGCCAGATAGATAACCTACCTATTATTTCTTGATCTTTTCAGGGGCTGCATTTGCCTTTTTAGCCACAACATCTTGCTAGGACCTCATGTTCAGCTGATTGTCTATCATGTGCCCCATGTCACAACAGAGAAATTAGTAACAGTTTTTTCCCTCCATTATCTTATTTGTATTAAACAGTGTTACTCTTTTGGACTCAGTCTGTCCTCTGTCATGGCACTAAATTCACTGATTTTTCATCTAAACAGGTTTTTCGGAGTTCACTCCATCCACCAGACTATCAGTCTCGTTTAGATATAGTCCGTGCAAATTCAAAGTCTCCCCTTCAGAGAAACAGCTCACTAAAATTTTCATCTGGAATGGTACAGGTAAGATAGAAAGCATCTCTCAGTTTGGCACTGTCAGTTGAGGGCGCTTTACCTTCAAACAGTTGATCCCAGGAGATTAGAACGACACTGTTTGCCTCGTGCTTTCTGTGATGAAAGCTAAGGAATGCCAGTCCTACAAGCAGAAGGTTCAGAGAAGGAATGATATAAGTAAGCACATGCATATGGAGGGGAGAGAGTGTTCCTAGCAGGGTCTGGTATAGACATGTTCAGTGATTATCTTTGTTCCCTGTCTCGTGCCTAGAAACAGTGATTGTCCCATTTAAATTTACTAAAATTTGCATGCAATATTAAATGTACATTGCCTTTAACTATTATTAAAAGAGGAAACAACATGCATGAAACAGTTCTGCCAACACATGGTTAATGAACAGAAAAATGGTCAGTATAGAATCCCAATCACCTTGTATACAATAAAGGGCAGTTCGTTTCCTACAAGAGGTGGAAAAGACTTCTACACTTAATCTTAAATATTTCATTTTAGAACTAGCTGAATCAGAATGACTTTAGGATGTGCAAGTGGACTCCTTACCAAGAAAAAATAAAATACAGAATTGGGGAAAACAGAATTGTCTGTATTCTTGAGTATAATAAGAATGCATTTCACTCAGTGATAAACGCATCTAAACAGGCAGAATATCTAGCTTGACTGAACCAGGTCTAAAAATTCACTGTAACATGGCAAAAAAAGGAATTAAGATGTCTTATAAACAAACTCCCCCCCCCAACACTCTAATATAGAATACAGTGTTAGAATTCTTAATTCTTTCAAAAGCTGTAATACTAAAATATTTTAAGACTTATGAAGGTTAAGCAAAATTAAAAACTTTGGATTTCATGATGTATATTATGGGATAGTGTAATTTTGGAAGGTTGCCTTGCTGCTTTCCACACTTCGGATGCATGTATTCATTATTTGATTTGCCTGAAGGAAGTCACTCATTTTTTTTCATCATTCTTTATGCAGCACCCACACCGTCATCCCTGCCCCCTGAAACAAAGAGCACCATAACTGTCACCTCATTCAGAGGAAGCTATGGTATACACCTTAATCAGTGGTTCGCAATTACTGTAGATTTGAAGCACCCCTCACTAAACCCAAAACACCCCTCCATAACTTTTGTGAATTGAGTGGCACCCCATTTTAAAAGCTAATATACTTATTACAGTGCTTACCTTCTTGCAGAGGAGCAAGGCGGGGGGGGGGGAGGATTGGTCAAATAAGGATGATCCTGAGCCTGCACTCATTCGCTGATCTCCTTGCATATCTCAGGACACCCCAGAGTGCTAAGGCACCTTGGTTGAGAATTATTGCCGTGGGTAAGAGAACATTAGCATTCCACTGATGTGCTTGAGGTGATAGTTCCTAAATCATCAGGGCTTTCAAGGCAAGCATGACATTTGCAGTTGAATGTATGGGGTTTTCAGCCCTATTTAGGGTAGCAACTTCTAACTTGGGAATTGCACTAAGTAAAACAAGAAGTAACTATGACCTTCCTCAATCACATTCCTACAAATTTATACTAGTTACTTAGAGCATGATTCATATTTTCACAAGATAATCCTTAGCACAGTCCTCTTGATCAGATGCATGAAAAAGGACTTGATGCTCCTTGCCCCATATATATCCTTGCCTTGCATTCAGAGTTGAGCAAGGGAAGTAGCAGATGTGTGGGCACTCCACAGGCATTACCATATTAAGTAGCACTGTCAGCATATCTCAAAAGTATGTTTTGATAACTTTCAAAGAACTTAAGTTGCAGGTGAAGATTCCCTCCCCCACAACTTCCTTTTGTGTAAAAGGTCTTAATTCCACCTACAAGACAACTGCCCACATGAGAGCTTCTTGCACATTTTGGAAATGTAATGACCATCTAATTTTTTACAAATTCAGCACTATCCATTTTCACTTGCATTTTTTTCACTTGTGATCCTTAGCAAGCTCTTGTCACGCTCTTCACTTACTAGAACTAGAGCTTTCCTGATTATATTCTGCTGATTCAAAATATTTTTCAAAAGTTAATCGATTACTTTTAAATCAAGTGTCAGTTTATAGTGTTTATATCAATCCATTTAGCATATTAAGTCAGAAACTGGTCCACCTGAGCTGCACTGAGCAACAGGCCAAATTGAAGAAGCTAAAAGTAGCTTTAGGCCACTTTTGCATCCCCTTATGGAACACGATTTCACCTCAGAAACTGCTCTTACCATACCTTCTTGCATATAATGTAATTTCAAGCAGCTGGTTTTTGGAAGAAAAACTGTATCTTGTATGTAAGATAGTAAGTCTGTGACCACTGTTTTCTCTAGTGATTCAGTGCTGCTGTGCCTAATACCATTCAAGTCACCTACAAACACCCTGTTGTGCTCATCTAGTAGGCAGCAAACCTAATGCTTTTACTTTCTTGTCCTGTACTTCTGTACAATAAGGTTTTTTTCACCACTCTCTAAACATGCTCTGTGTTTTGAAACAGGAGAGCTAGGTAGGTGGCTGTTTCAGCAGGCAGATTAGCCTATGGAGAACTAAGCCTGCAGTGCTCCAGAAACCAGCACTTACCAGTAAATGCTGGCACAGATGTTTCTTTGTCCTTCACTGAAGAGCTTTAGTCGTATTACCTTAGTCTGGCTTCCTAGCAATACATACCAAAACTAGGCTGCCCCATGCATTCATAAGTTTAACTATGCCGTGGTTAGTATATTTACTCTGATCCTAGAAGATCCACTTCCACTTCCTCTGCTTCCACAATTTAAATTCTGCACTCCTGCCTATTGCTTATTAAAAGCTGCCAACTGTTACTTAGACTTGTAAATAAAAGGAAACATCCCACTTAAACTTATGAATGGGCAGATTTATTAAAGAGCTTGAGTGCAGGGGTAAAGAGAAACAGTCACCACTTTTTAGTTAGGGTTTAACTAGCTCTGCAACTCACTTGTAATACAAAAGTGTGTCGTTATGTCAGGATTATTTGGGCCTGTAGGCCACAAGCAGTTCTGGGGATTGCTGTGAGCCAGTCAGCATCCCCCGCAACAGCCCAAAGCCCACATGCTCTATTGACCCTCTCCGCCACTGTCAACAGTGCACAGCCCCAGCCCTGACCCTGACCCACCCTGCACCTGGTCCAGACTCACCCCAGTGGGAGTGAACCAGACAGAACTTGTACGTACAGCCTGACCCCAGCCCATCTGCCCATGTTGAGCAGCCCACCCTGCAGCTTCTCTGCTGGTATCATCACTGCCTCTGGGCCTCCCAGCAGTGGTGTAGAGGAGCCTGGGCATGGGCTTTGGGCGGCCGCAACCATGAAGGGGAAGCTTTCCTCCATGCCTAGCAGCATCTTCTGCTGCTGCTTAGCATGGGCAGGCAGCACGGAGCAGGCACAGGGCAGGCCAGTGTTAGGGTATACATGCAGGTCCCTGCCAATATTACAGGGCTGGGGCCAGTGGCAGTGGAAGCCAGGAGCTACCACCATCTGGGCTGTCTAGGAAAGCCAGCCAGTTGCAGAGCTGCCCCAATCCCGCTGTGTGTTCAGGGGAGGGCAGAACGCGCCACAGGCTGATGGCACCTGGGCCAGGCCAGACCAAGAGGGCCAGATAGTCCTTCCACAAGTCATATTTTGCCCACTATATATCCTGTGAAGGTGGAGAATACCATTTTCATGAACTACTGGTGGACCTTTTTTTGATTTATGAAACTAACTTAGTGGTTTTATCTTAATTGTTAACTGTATGAAGCTTTCATAACTTGTAAACTATTTATTTTTCTTCATAAAATATTAATCTTAAACTGTGTATATAGTACAGCATAAACATAATAGGTATGTATTATTCATCTAGTTAGTGCACGAGCCAAAATCTGAAATAAATCCTTTTTTAAAAATAACTTCCCTTCTAGAGAAGCTACTATACCTCACCCTATTTAGCTTAGCAATTGAAACCCCCTCAAATCCCTGTCATCTTTGAGTATCCATCCAAGTCTCATTTCTTATGCAGGAACTATTGCAACTTCTTTGTTATCTCACACAAGTGAAAAAGCCACAGAAGGTGAAGAACAAATCTCTAAATAGAAAAAGAATTCAAAAGATTGCTCCTAAGTATTTAAACTCCAATAAGCTGGAAATTTTAACTTTGTCCAGTAATTAAACCTATATTTTCTGTTAATTTCCACTTTCAAAGATTTCTGACAAAGTTATAAGATTTTTTTCTCCATTTTAAGATGGTACATAAAGCCTGTAAGCAAAAGCTTTGATTTAGAAGTTTCAACAAGACAAGGAAAAGGTTTTGCTAGCTTTTATAGTTAGATGTTTACTTTTAATCATTCATTTTATTTGGCTACACTTGGCATACAGATGCACACAATAAAATTTGAGGTAATGTTTGCGTTTGTGTGCAAGATAAAGATTTCTAAATTATGTTTTTCATTTGGAAGTGTAATAGAGTGCAAGCCGATCAAGTTCTTTTATCTTCAACACAAAAGGGATTTTGTGCATACAGATTAATGCGAGGAAATAATACATAAGGAACTTAGTTGAATTAATTGTTTCCCAACCACACTGTAAGCCAGGGGTAGGCTGGAGGAACACTCAGGGAGTTTTGGTGAGCTGTTGCAGGCTTGGTCAGTACCCATTTCTCCCCTGCACCAGTTTACCAAAATTCCCCAAGTGGTAGACTACCAGACCCAGCCAGGCCAGCGGACGGAGCAGGTGCACAGGGAGCATTGTCCCGGAGCAGGGTGGGCTGGAATCACCGGGTGGTGACAGCATGGGGCTAGGGCAGAGCTACAATCTGGCTCCCACACTGTCACGGCCCTGCACTGCTGGCCCCGACATCAGCCACTCATCCTGCTCCTGGATACCACTCCCTGCCCACACACTGGTCTAGGTATGTCTCTATGGAGACCCCCACCCACTCTGTCTGGTGCCCCTGGTGGTGGGTGCAAGGCAGACAGGCTGAGGTATGCAGGCAGCAGGGCCAGGTCCAGCAGCAGCTGGAGGAGCCACTATTAATGGGGCTGCTGGGAAGCTGAGTCCAGAATGCCCATGCTGCAGCCAAGGACAGGGTTGGACTGGCCACATGCACCACAGCAGGCTTCTCCCTATGCCTGGGTCCATGCAAGGCCAAGGGATCTGCCACAGACCAGATAAAATCCTCCCGTGGGCCATATCTTGCCCACCCCTGCTGTAAACTAAAATTTTTATATTAACGGGAATCCATTTTAAAAACTTATATTCCTCAGGGTGTTTGGGTTTTTTAAATATATGACTTAGGAAGTTTTTCTTTTTTCAGTGCCTTCTAAGGTCTTCATGCTTCTATAAATATAGCAGACAGAACTTTAAAAACTATTCTAACAGTATGTTTCAGTATGAAATTTTATGATATTGTTAGCTTAATTCCCTTCAAACAAATACAACATAGCAGGAGCTTTGGTTAAACTGAATTGTTGCCACAAACAATGCAAAATAAAAAAAATTCTTTAGTTCTCACATTTCTTATAGGTATGCTGTCAAATTAAATTTGGATTGCTTTGCCAACTTGTGGAATAAATAAAGCTGTGTTGCAACAGGTATCAGTCAGTTTCTAATTTTATTTTTTAAAGATAAGCCACAAAAAAAAAAAAAAACACACTTAAGTTTGGGAGCAGTTTAGCAGGAACAAAACAACAGAGTGTCTTCATCATCATACAAGAAAGCAACAATAGATTTCAGAATAAATACCGTAAAGCTTGCCACACAGAATTAGCACTACTTGACTGCTTTAACCATGGGGAAATAATTAGACGTATTCCTCCTCCAAAGGTTAGTTATGCTTTGTACAGAGAGAACTAATCCCATACAGACAAGGCACCTAGTAAAATAAGCCATCTCAACTGAAATGTTAAGTGCTAGCATTAAGTGTATGTAGACCAAGCCTTAGTACTCCACATGGCATAAATGCTACATCACACCTATTTTGCGTCCCTTGTTCTTAATAGTTTTAAATAACAAACTTATTTGATTTCAAGATGGAATTTGATAAATATATTAAAAGGGGTTCTAATACATTGTTGGCTGCATCAGTAAGTGACTTGACGAGCCAGGTCCCTTCCAGTACCATGAAATTAGCGTGTTCCCATGAAGGAAACTAGTGTAGTGTAAGCAGCATTCTAGTCATTCCAGCTAGTTACAAAGAAAATGAAACCATTACATTCCAAAGTTAGACCAAGCTACAACGAGGCAGATGAACACTCAAAATTCTTGAGGAAAAACTGGAAAAAAAAAAAATGGCTTCAAAGACCATTAGAAAGTAAAACCTTCACATCACCTGAAAGTTTACTTGACATTGCTTATTCTGGAAGGCCTACCCCTGCTTTGATTGTTGGTCTACAGCAGGGGTGGGCAAAATGCAACCAGGGGGCCTGCCAGGCCATTCTGTCCAGCCCACGGGGCTCCTAAAAAAATTTTTAAAATTAATATTTATCTGCCCTGGGCTGCCTGTCATGCAGCCCTCGATGGCTTGCAGAAACTCAGTAAGTGGCCCTCTGCCCAAAATAATCTCCCGCCCCGGTCTACAGGCATGATCCCAGTTCTCATTAAATACCATCTTTACCCAATCCAAATTTATAAATGTTATAATTTTCCATGTATAGAATCTAATTATTGGAAAGTCATCTTAAATTTGTCGCCTCCCCTTCACTGCTGCAGTGGGACAGTTGGTAACAGAGGAGCAGGCAGCAGATGAGCCAAGTGACTTGCCCCTTCCCCCTCTGATGCCTGCCCTCCTCACAGTGTTGTGCCCTTGGTGACCTGCCCCTTGCCCCTCTGACGCCTGCCCTCCTCACAGTGCTGTGCCCTTGGTGCCTGCACCCCCAGCTGGAGTACATGCTGGTGGTTGCACCAGCAGCTGCTCTGAATTGGGGCTGCCACTGCCACCACTGCCTAGCTAAAGTGACCATGTGCTCCATGCCCCAATACAGAGGTGGGGACAGAGCTGAAACCTTGATACGGGGTGAACAGTAGTAGCATGGAAGGTGGACAGCAGGGACTGTAGGGTGCAGCTGTGACTCCAGGACCTGGGTTTACCGCCAGTCACAGTAGCCACTACCCCCACTTTCCCCTAATGCTTGTACTCAAATCTGAGATGAGGGGGGTCTTTTATTTCCTCCAGTCCAGGGGGATGGGAGAAGACATCTTATCTTGGATTAAAACTACTGCTTGGTAGTTCTCTGCAGTAGAATTTAGGTTGAGCTTTTAAAGAGGAAAAAATGGGTAACTACCTTTGATGTACATTATGGTTGGGGAACTGGAAGGCAAGGGGAGAAGAGATACCTCAAATGCATGGAACCTTAGGGTTGGATAGGAGCAGTAGGAGAGGAAGATGCAGAAAGAGCACTGCTGTGAATTTGAAAATCTGCAGTGGAAGCTCACCCAGTTATGTTCCCAAAGCTGTAAGTTGCTGGCTGCTCTTCCTCAGGAGATGCACTAATACAATCACCTTTTAGTATTGCTGCTTTAACGGAAAAGGGTTGCAGGCTTGAACACAACAAGCTCCTTTTCCCCACTTCCCAAATTTTCATAAGACCTTCAAAATGTTTTCTGCACAGCTTACCCAATGTGAAGGAAGTGAGATTAGATTTCTCATTCAAGTATGTTGGGCTGCTTTTTGGCAGTTCCTTCTTACTGGAAACCATTCAAAGTGATTGACAACATTTTTAAAATACCATTTTTGTTTACCTGCCACAAGCTTATAATATATATCAGGCATCTTTCTTTTGGCACTACATTTTTTGAAATCATGAATAAGTTGTTACACAGTAGGGAAAGGAAATAAAACAGTAAAAAAAATTTTTTTATTTATTTGATATCACATTTAGAAAATTTCTAACAGTCGAATAAGAAAAGAGGAGGAAGATGAAGAAGACGAAGATGATGATGATGATGATGAAGAGGAGGAGGAACTAGAAGCTACCAAGGAAGAGAGATAACTGATAATTGTTTTAAAGGTGCTTTTTAAATTACAAGAAAAGCTTTTCATTTAAGGCTTTTATATATTAGATGGTAATTCACTGACACTATCCATTAAAAGAATCCTAACAAAGGAGGAAGACAGCCGCAGTAACATTCAGTCCTTTGAATGATTGTCTATTTGTTATTTTGACAGTCAGTCAGTCTTGTGGAGGTATGAAACTCTTCAGAAAATGGAGGTCTTAGACATAAAAGAGAAATAGTTTAAATTCTCCAAAAAGCTTCCCTAAAAATTATGTATACAGATCTAGTATCAACTTCAAGGTATTCAACAAAAATGCTACTGATGTATTTAAATATTTTCCAGGCAGACAGGCAGTCCTGAATACAGGAGGCTTTATTCCTAGGCCCAGCCAGCCTGTATGTGTCATTGTATTTGCGTAGTGCCTTATTCCCATGATATCTGTCCTTTAGAGCCAAGGTCTTATTCAGCTAACTCAAACCATTGCCCCTGGTTGAACACAACTCCAAGAAACTACTTCCTTGACGTAACTGAACACATTCCCTTTCTCTGCCTGAGCCTGATACTAGAATGGAATGGTATTTACCCGTGTAAGAGTTTTCAGGGCATGCGTGCACCGTGATTGTTACTACTCTAAAATGATGCAAATGTCTTAACAAATCAAAAATCTTACCCATGCTGTCTGCCTTTTTGGTGAAAGTGCCTTCATAACAGCCATTTAAGTTGGGTCTTTACTTGAAATTCATTTTTTGTGCTTGCTTTTTATACTAGTTTATTCATTTCCTAGTTTTTATGACTACAAATACAGGACTTCAGTATGATTTCATATTTATCTTCTCAAACTGTCCTGAATAAATATATCAGTATTGTATGGAGTTAAGTTTTGTCTGCCAAAAAATTGTTTCAGTATTTAATTGAGCTTGAACTTTTGTATTATTAGTCTTAATTGACTATATTGAAACTACACCACATGTATCTACACAATGCAAAAAATAAAAGATTTTAAATGGAATTCCTATTTATCCATTAGAACTTAAACAACTTCCAAATTTCATTATTTACTTACCAACTCACCAAATTAAAATATATTAACTAGACACTAAATATTGTAAAATGTTACCATAATTTTCTTTTGGGTACAGAATAGAAGATTTATATTATGATGTTATTTCCTTTTTTTGGTAAAAGCAGCAATGCATGTTTGTTTTGAAGGGAGAGACAAAGCCTTACCAGAAAGTAACACAGGGAAAAAAAAGTGAACTTTAAAATACATTGCAATTCAGAAAAAATATATATTTGAATGGACCATATAAAGTAGTTTTAAAAATGTCAGCCTAAGACACCAGATAAACAGGAAAAATACAGGGATAGCTGACAAGGAGAGAGAGAATAAATCCATATAAAGGTTTCAGAATTAACAGGACCTAAAACAAAGAAAAGTCACATAATGTAGCTTCCAAATAGACAATACAGGCAGTCCTCAGACTTACGATGCAATTAGTTACTGAAAACCACATCTTAAGTTGAAACATCATAACTTGGAACCAATTTTCCCATACAAGCAAGGTTATAAATGAGGATTTGGTTTCTTTATGCGCTTGATACAGCTGTGTCCACCTGGTAAGTCTGGTGTGGTGGAAAGGGAGGAGGAAGGGAAGGGATGTGGGGGAGCAGATCAAGGCCCACATGGTGAGGGAAGGGCTGGGGGCAAGTTGCTCATCTGGCAGCTCCTGCTGCTTATCTAGGAGGGAATGGAGGGTGCCCCCAGATCTGCACGGGGCAGGTTCAGGTGGGGCTGGGGCTGCACATGGAAGGGGTACTATGCTTTCCCAGACCCACCCCCCCAGTGAGCACAGCCCCATCCTGTGCTTATCCCACCACAGCTGGGCAAGCAGCAGGACAGCATAGCCCCCACTCCCAGTACAGCCCCAGCCTCGCCCCGGTCCAGAGGCACATGCCCTCCTGGATGAATGGCAGGAGTTGCCAGATAAGCAACTTGCCCTAGCCCCACCCTCACTGCAGGGGGCCTTGATATGCCCCTTCCCCATCCCTTCTACCACACCAGACTTACCAGCTGGACGCAGTGTTGCAAAATCAAAACCCATGTTGGAAGGTCAAAACAGGGTGTCAATTTATAAATGTCTTAAGTGCCATTTATTGCAACTTGAGAAGTCGTAAGCTGAGGACTGCCTGTATACCAGTTGTCCCACTAATAAACATTTGCTAGAGATAGCGATGAAACCAGCAGTATGCTGAAAGGCAAAACAACAACAAAAAAACCTCTATATAGTTTTGTACCAGCTGGGGAAGCCAGAAATCTAAGATACAAACACAACGACATCCATTATATATAGGTGAAGCATGTTTTTTTCTATTTTAAACAGTCCAGGTCAACACTTAGTATCTTTAAAATGAACACCACTCTTCATAATCCCTGTAATAACCCGGACACAAAGTCTCTCTGAAAAATTAACCATTTATTTTTCTTTAAGGGGGTATATTAAAGAACATGTCAATGAATTCTGACTTTTAAACATGTAACGAGTATACTACTGTAGATACTCGCATAGAAAACTTTTTCATCCGGTCCAGACTGAAGAAAATCATCAAGTATTTACAATGCAACACATATAGAGCTTCTTAGTATTAGATTAAACACTTAACTCTGTTACAATTCTGGCTGGATACTGTCACTTAGATTTGGCAATCAGTTTCCATTCAGGTGACAATTCTTTGTAGAAGCAGTTTCATAATTTACTCTAAAGCATGCCAGGTTTCTCTAATGCATGTCTTTTAAACAGCAAGGAGATGAAGCATTTTACATTTCTTTTGAAGTACCATAAATTGGCATGGAGTCTTAGAAACCAGGATACTAGCGAAACTACTTTCAGTTAGATACCTAAACGAGGTAACACTTAAGTGTTTTCATAAGTGTGTTAAGTAGTAGTTGAAAACTTTATATTTAAGGTTCTCCTGTCTTAGGTTTCTCCAGATTAAAGTACAGCACAAGCATTTCTGTTCTATGAAGAGGACCTGCTTTCCTAGCTTTTGTATGAGTGGGGTGATAGCATGCTACATGAAAGGAACACATTTGCATTTACATTCTTTATCTTAGAAAGTAAGAGCTAATGCTTGATTTACTTCTTCCTCCATTGAAAAGTATGTGTGGAAGTTAAACATATTCAAAATACAAACTCAGCTGCATAAATTTCCTTACACATTATCACTTAAGAAAAAATGGGGATGTCAGCAATGAGTCTACAAGCTTCTGCTTTTGACTGTTGAAACCTTTTCCTATAGTAGTTTGGTGTTACATTGCTTTAAGAACTGTTTATATAAGTTTATGGTCTTATAAGTAGGTAACATTCAAAAAATTGTCCAGTATAAACAGTTTATTCCAATCCCAACATTCAAATTGAAACATATTTATTTCATCACTAAGTTTCATGCTGACCCATAGAGCAGCTTTCACTGCATCTTTCATGCTTCTGTGGTGCTTAGGTCTTCAGCTTGTGAAATGCTGCATAAGCCTTTTTCCCTCCCAACCAACAAGCTAGGTCATAAGTCTACCATAACCCTCATCTTTGTCAGCAGCCCTCTTTGCTATTGATGTTTCTGGTAATCATCTTCCCTACAATGCAACTACTTTAACATTTCTTCATTGATAAAATACTAACCTTCATTTCAGGACCATAGAAAGCCACCACAAATTCACTGTCCATGGAGCAGAGTAAAACAAAAACAAAAAACCTCAGATAAAAGCTCTTTCCTCTCTAGTACAGTGTTTCTGAAAAGTCAATGTGGAACCTACCTGGAATGCTACTTTAAGAGACTTCAGTACATGGCAAGAGCAGGGCCATGGAATCAGTCACAGAAACCTGATTTTAAAAACAGCAATCACCAAGTCCCACCACCAAAGGTACTGTTTGAAATTTAGTAAGATATTAGCCCCACTGTAATGCACAAATTTCTCATGAGGTTTTCAACAATATAAAACAGTAGATAAAAATATAGGATAGACTTTAAAGTGGAAATAGCTCTAGTCAGTTTCCGGTAACCAGTCCATCATGTCAGCTGTAGATATGGCCATAGAGAGAGCAAGCCCCTACCTTGGTACGCTGCAAGTGCAGAGGGTAGCAGGCATTTCCTTCACTGAACCTGCCCTGGGTTTCACGGATTTGACTTTGGGGCCTCACAGGATCCTCAAGAAATGGAGAGATGGCACAGCTGAACTGCAGAGCTACGCAAGTGAGGAAGTGGGGACCAAGTGCCTCAGCCAGTGCCCACTGCTCCCAGAGGAGCCAGGCATGCTCATTTCTGCTTTGTAGTATGCTGGTCCTTGCTTGTCAGGGAGCCTGCTGGCACTAGGTCACAGCTCATCCAATGTGCTGGGAGGTCAGTGACCCGATCCACAGCTGAGGGAATCAGCACTGGAGTGGTGAGGGGTGTTGCTTTGTCCCAAATTAAAGCAGCAGGGGCAGGAGTGGCAGTTACTGCTGCCTTAACTGTTGACCTTCCAGATAGACTTGTACCCTGAGACAGTATCTCTCAAACTGGGTAGGCACTCTCACACCCCACCATGGGTCCCACCCCCTCCACCCGCTGTGATGCAGCTCACCACAGCACATCCCCCTTGTCTGTCCCACCCTGTGCATTTCTCTACACATCTTCCACAACACCCGAGCTGCCTGCTGTGCCTCCAGCCCTCCCAATCTCTGCAAAGGTTGGCCCAAAACAGACCACAGGATGGAGAGGACCTGGGGCTTGTGCCCCTCCTCATCCTCTCCATTTATACCAGTGGGACCTTCCATCAGGCCAAGCTGCAGCATGGCATTCCCTACTACTACAGTGACTTCCTTGTCTAGCCTACATAGCCCCCCCTGGAAATGAGTTTCTTGGAACAGTTCCACCTGGCAGCAGCACTGTATCACCCTCAAAAAGGTCTTGCAGCACCCCACCTGAGAACCACAAGCATAAGCAAGATAATTAGACAATTGATTTTTGCTCTTTAAATATCCCTAAATCCCAATACTAGATTCAAGTATGGATAAGAAACATTAAGATGACCCAACCTTAAGATTATTTCTGAATCTAGAAGCTCAGCAGCAAACATATATGGCTCCCATATTGGTTTCCCATAACCAACTTAAGTGAACTTGAGATGGGTAAGTGTAAAAAAGTTTCAACAAGTAATCCAAGAAGTCAGTTGCAAATTATTTTATTAAAAAAGTTGTAAGGCTGGCTAACCTGAACACGAAACTACTTGAGGTACCTGTGACCACAGGAAAACAAAGAAGACTAACAGTGTGCACATAAGGAATTTGTTCATCTTTACAGTTTATCTATCCTATATATGTAGGTTTGATAAAAACCCAAGGTAATTTGTTAATGAAGATGACATTAGTTATCCAATTTGAACTGTCTCTTATGTCAGTTAGCCAGCACTTATATTTTCATAAGATATAAAGAATCATGGGACCGTGAAATGAAAGCACACTAAAAATCTTCAAAAGCATTACAGCTCCAAGATTTTATCTTGGTATTAAAAGTCAATCAACAGTTCAGTAAGATTACTAGGCTCTCCCCCACCACAAAAGGAAGTTAGCCTAATACAGTGCCAAGATGTCTTACCTTACAAACATCAATTTGAACCAAAAACTATAAATGGAAAACTGAACCTGACACTATTTACAACTTCCTTTTTTTATGGAAATAGTTTATTCTGCTTCTTCCAATAACAGAATTGTCAGTAAGAATTCATCAATACTGTGAAGTCTAGGTTTTTTCATTTTAGAGGCAATTAACCTTTAAAGTAAACTGAGCCTAACTTTGCGTGGGCCAATTGGTCTATCATTTAGTTCCTTAATAGCCGCCATTGCTTCCTCATAATTTGTCATGGCAACAATGGCATCACCTGAAGGTAATCCTTGTTCATTATATTGTATAGTAACAGACTCTGGAATGACTCTGTAGCCATAGAAGAAATCCAAAATTTCATTAGGGGTGGCTTTAAAAGGTAAATTCTTTAGCTGGATAGGTACTCCATGATCAGAACCACCACCAAAACTTGGATCAAACATAAATCTTCCCTCTGGATAGCCACCCATGTTCCTGTTTCCAAATTCCATTCTCCCAAAGTGTTTGCCATCACCACCGTAGTCCATGAAATGTTGGGGACCTCTAAAATCCTCAGGAGGACACATGAAATCGTCAGGAGGGCGTCTAAAATCAGGACCCTGCCTAAAGCTCCCAGGAGGACCAAACGAATGCTGAGGTGGTCCTTGTGGTGGTCCAGATGATGAGCCAACTGGACGAGAATGCTCATTTCTGTCATACGCCTGTGAATGACCGTGCACCTTTTCACCTGGTGCTGATGTTGGAATAGTTATACCAAATTCCTGCATCTGTTCTTCAGATATACGTCTTAGTAACACTTCTGTTCCCAAGAATCTTCGTCGATTTAAACTTTCTGCTTTCATTGCCTGTTCTTCAGATTTAAACTTCACTAATGCTTCCCCCAGCCCAACTCCCTTGTCATCGTAGAGCAAGTAAATATCATCTTCATCAATAGCAAATCCTGCGAAGAACTTCTGCACTTCAACTTTTGTCACATCAAATGGAAAATTTCTTATATAGATGCACATTTTAGGGCCAGCATGCCCCTCTCGGTAACCTTTTTCCAGTACAGTCTGCCCAGGCCGATCTCTTTCTTGTGATCTTTTCTTTTCATAAGATTCAATTAGTTTCAACATCGATCTTTTAGAAATAGGAAAGATGTACACAGCGCGGTTGAAAAGAACCATCCTGTGAAATCCCAAAGCTGCTTGATAATCTCTTTCACTCTTTAACATCACAAGAGCATCTCTAGTTCTCCTTTGATATTTGTCTGTTAAAAACTTGATTTGGTTACTACATATATCCAGCTCTCCGAAGAAAGCTCTCAAATCTCTCTTCTCAAGATTTGTAGACAGATTTCTTAAGTGTATCCAATAATCCTGGCTATGAGGCGAATGTGACCGTGACCGTGTTCGTGTTCTTTGTCTCCTTGGAGGAGATCTTGAATGAGAATGCTTCCTTGAATGTATATAGTGTGAACTTCTCACTGGAGAATGCTCTTTACTTAAAAAGGGATCCATTTCCATCTCAATCTCAATCTCATTCTTCATGCTAGCTCTATCACAGTATTTGATCCATTGCTCTGGGGCTGGACTTATTTCTATAAATCTTGAGCCAATGTATTGTTTATTACGTTTAAGTCCTTCCAAGGCATCCTTAGGTGTAGCAAATTTTACTACGCTATTTCCGTTATTCAGACCATTCCGACGCTTTATGAAGATCACTTCATCCACTCGTAACCCAGAAAAGAAAACACGTACTTCATCTTCAGTTGCAAAGTAAGGTAAACCTCGTAGAAATAAATAAAGATTACCTGAATGCAACTCTTTCCTTGACTGGTTATAGTTTGCTACACTTGAATCACCATGTCTTGTACCATTACTATGGAAGCCAGCATCTGTATGATTTGATGGACTTTTACTCATTCCTTTTGTAATAGCTGCAACTAAATGTGAAATGTTGCCGACACTTGAGGCACCAGAATTACTAAGACTTGTTCGTCTAGACCCAGATGTGGTTTCTCTTCTTCCACGATCAAATCTTTTCCTGCTCATTTCTATAGTATTCTGCATTTCTGTTTTGCTGCTGAGAAACAGTTCTATGCGGGAGTCCTTGATAAAGCTTCCTGAACAGCTCATGGCACGTCGTGCATCTTCATCTGTTGCAAAAATAATAAAAGCCTCCCCGGTTTCTCCTCCAATAATGTGCACTCCTCCATCAGGAATATTCAATCCCAAGAAGAAACGGCGAATATCTGCAGGGCCCGCAACAACAGGAAGCCCCTGTAAACGGATGACTACAGCCATGCTGCGCTCAACTCACAGCAAAATCACCTGCAGACAAAAAGGTACACATGATAGCACGTCTTTAGTACTCATCTATCACAGTATCTAAGCTCTTAAACTAACACCTTTTTAATGAAAATCCATGATTCAATCAAGCTTTATGAAATCAAGCAAGAAGCTCACAAGTTCACCACAATCATTGAATCCTGTTTTAATCTTGAAGTAGATTTAGTCAAAACCATTAGCTATTCCACCTGGAAGTATGCACAATCTGTCAATATTCCCTATCTAAAGGCAACAAGATCCACCTGAGTCAACTCCTCACCATCCACGATAAATAAGGACCGTCTCAAGTCTTCCTTGGCATGGCTGCTACTTGTCAGAGATACTAAGAACCAAAGTCTCCTCTTTTCGTTAGAGGCACTTGCTATCACAGCACTGAAAAATCTGAAAATAAAAGATATGGGGAAAAAAGAAGAAAAAAAACCCCTACGTCACCAAAAGAAAGCATTTCAGTGACTGTAACGAATGTTATGCTCTCAGACACGTTGTCTACCAACTAACCAGTTCTGCTTACAAATGCGTACATATAACAAACAATACAACGTTGTCTCTCTTCTTGCAGCAGCCAAATGCATTCAGGAAAGCATTTCCTATTTCCCAGTCATAAAGTCTGTGAGAAATGGCTTTGTGTGGTCTTTTGACAATATTCAGTGAAAAATGTTAGCCTTTAGGCAGCTTACCTGGTTCTGCTTGGAAGACCTGATAAATTCTGTAAAATCAACTTAACTGTGGAAAGAAAATGAGACATAATTAATGGCTGATATCACATCTGGTTAAAATACTGTGCCACATTGCTATTGTACATCCATATCAATGGCTAATATTAATAGCCAAGCACTGTAATGAAACCACGATTTGGTTGTTATGGAGAGGATTCCTTCCTTGTTCCAAGAGAAATACAAGTCAGACAATGTAATTCAGCAAAATGTTATGCCTTGCACTTTTGCCTGTGAATCCATTTAGAAGTAAAATATTCAAAGGTAAAGTTGCTTCTGCAAATGATGAAAACATGCCAAGATTAATGGATCATCAATTGTGCCACTGAACTGTTCACAGGAAACAATGGCCAATAAGGTAAAAGGAAAAACCTCTTCATTTAGTCCTTGAAAGATGCATAAGTCCCACTGAAGATTACATTAAACGTCCAATTCTTCTGAAATCCACCTGCTTTTGAAGTGCATGACAGAATATGTTACTCACCACCAGTTTATTCTTGAAGACACATCATGAAGAAAACCACAAGACAGAGCCAAAACAATTCAACAAGCAGAAATTCCGGGGAGTACGGAAAGTTACAAATTAAACTCATTTGTATTTCCCCCCAAATATCTACTGTCCTTCAGTCACAGAACCAAAAACACTACTTTGAGAAGCTCAGACTTATCCTGATCTTTAAACAATTCCTGTAGCATGAAAGTCATATAATATATAACATATTCCCCTACAGAAACAAGGTAAACCTATGCATGGAATTACTATCATATCATTAGCAATAATAAACTCTGGCTAACAAGCATACTGCAACATTATGCAGCAACAAGTGTGACAGACCAGGGAAAAGACAGCTCTGCACAGCCACCTCATAACCACAATAGCCCATTGCTTCACCTGAATTAGCACAAGAAAAGAAATAAAACCAAAAATGTTTCTGTGACCGGCAAATCCAGTGCTGTTTCTAAAATTTCTGCATCCTTGTTTTGGAAAAACAGCTACAAGCCCAGACAACTGCATGTTTGAAAGTCACAGTTCTAGATATAGAACTTCCCACATCTGTACAGCTATCTTCTCAGTCAGTAAAATGGCAATGCCAACATGCAAAGGAAGGATTCAACAGTAAAGCCAATTTTCCCAACAAACCTTCAACTCGAAATCAAATCCATATGCCTGCATTTCATGTGGTGGTCAGCCATATGTCAACAGTTTTCTACTTCCCTTCTGCATTCCCATACCAATTATTACCCAGTATTCTGTCTTCACCCTAGAATCAGCGATGTTTCTGTGGCGATAACTATCAAGATTTCCGCAATACATCACAGGCCTAACGTACAACTACTATTCTTTAAACCAGACATCAAAGATCACAACAGTAGTGAAAGTCAAATTGTCCCACGGATTTAAAAAAAAAACAACCAAGTTTAGCCAATGAACTTCCACTAGCCATCCATCCGCACAACCAGCAGCTGCAAGTGCATGCAAGGCATCAAGTGCTTTAAATGAATGACCCAACAAAGCTACAGGTAGCTCAGAAAGCTTTTTTCTTTAAATACCTATGAACATATCAACACTTGAACAAAGCCTTCAAAGAAGGAGTCTGAGAGAGACTGAGCAGGAAGGGTTTTGTGAAACCCCAGGTAGCCACTGGCTCAAAGCCTAAAACCTTGTGTAGCTCAAGCTCCATTTCTGATGCCACTTCACAACACAGGCAACGATCTCCTGGCACGGGAACGGGGCCCGGCCCGCAGTGCCACAGCTGGGCCGCCCATCCTTCTTTCTGCAGCAAGCCGCTGGGATGGAGCCTCACACAGGAGCCAGCGGGTGACGCAGCGAAGCACCAGCTCCCGGGGCTGGTGTGAGAAGTGGCCGACGCCGAAGCAGGTCCCCTTCCCGCAGCGCGACGACCGCGCGCTCCTGCTGCCCGAGGTTCCGGGCTCCGGGCTCCCGTGCGCCGCCACAGGGCTCCCGCCGCCCCCGTCCTCCGCTCCTCGGCCCGCCCGGGCCAGCTGGCGGCGCATCCCGTGTTCCCGCCCAGGCCGAGAGCCGGCGCTGGGGCCAGCGGGGAGAACAGGCCGTTCCCGCCCTCCCCCGCTTCAGGCCCTCTGCAAGCGTGGGGCAACCGCCCGCCGAGGAACCCCGCCCCACCCCGCTCCGACCCAGCAGGCGACGCGGCCCAGCGCGAGCAGCCGGCTTCCGCCGCCGTACACACCAGCGCCCACTACACAGGCGCGAGGAACCGTCCCGTCGCTCCGCGCCCGAGTCAGGCAGCGACAAGATGGCGCCGCCAGATGCCTCGTCGTACCGCGCAGGCGCGACCCCCTCCCCTTTGACCTTCCCGCCAACAGACACGCGAGCCTCCAACCGCTTCCTGCTAGGAGGAGGTGCGTATGACTCTCAGTACTCCAGTTCCGGTACTAACTGCGCATGCGTGCTAGCTTCAGGTTTCACTACGCATGGGCGGTTTGCATACCGGCCTATAGGGAGCCCTGATGGCTGCAGGCAGCGCGCATGCGCTCTGCAGCGACATCTCGCTAGGGACCTCCCCCCAGCGGGATCCCGGTAGCCATGGCGATAGCTGGGCGTTGGGCCGCTGTCGCGCTGCTGGTGCCGCTGCTGTTGGACGCGGGGCCCTCAGTCGGGCACAGCTTCTCCCTGCCCCTGCGGCAGCCCCGCGACTGCGGCGAACCGCGCTACTTCGACACCGCCAGCCTGGCGTGCGGGACGTGCGGGCCGCACCAGCGGGGCAGCGCCTCGGGTGAGCGGTGAGGTGCAAGGCGCCACCCCGCCCGCGCCCTCTGCCCTCGGGCTCGGGCTCGGGCTCGGGCTCGGCAGGGGCGGAGAAGTTGCCGTGCGGCTGCCGGCCCCTGGCCGCGTCGGGGGAGCCCTGGAGATGAGATGTCTCTGGGGCGCCGCGGCCTCGAGCTGCTGGAAAAGGGAGAACAGGTCCTGCCCGGGAGGGCGCCGCAGCGGCACAGCATTGCCGGGTCTTAAAAATGAAATTATCCTGTTGGAAGCTCAAGATTATTATATTGGCTGAAAAACGAGTGTACGCTGAAAATATGCACATAAGTATGTAAATAAGCCGTCTTACTTTACGTTGTTCACTGTAACTTAGCCAGGGAGTGAGTGAGAACTGGGTCATGCGGGAAAATGGAGAAAAAAACGGATTTTCCACTTTACCGGTGGAAAATATGGATTTGCCATTTTTATCGGAGAAACCTGTGGGTTTTGCAGTTTTGGGAAGAGCTCTCTGCAGGCGGGCTGGGGCGAGCAGGAGGAGGGTGGAGGAGGGGACAGCACATGAATGTGTGTGCACATAGTTGCTGGGCAGCTTGGAGAGCAGCTCCTACAAGTAGGTGTAGGGATGGGGAAATTGAGGCCTCCTATAGGGAGGGCAGGGCTGGTGCTGATGTCCCAGCCAGGCAGTGCATGGGGCATGTGACCCTGGGCTGCAATGCATGGCCACAGGGCCTTTGTGGGGAGCAGTACAGGGCTGAAGCTTGTCTGGCAGGTGAGCATGATGAGGCCAGCTCCCACCACTACGTGCACTTCCAGGAAACAGGGAGGACCCATGCCCCCCCCAGATATGTATGCAGGGTGGGTGCAGGCTGCACACTGCACGCTCAGGCTCCTGCCCTGCTGCCGTCCCCGGGGGCATCCGCAGCCCAGCAGGTGAGAACCAGTGATTCAGGAAATGGCAGGATCATGCAGGGATCTCTTTGTTGCTGCAAGATCCGTGCTGCCCTAGCAACATGCCCTCTGCATGAGGCAGCAGCAGGGGCAGCACCATGGCATTGTGTCCCTCGCTGCTGCTGCATGCACTGCCAGGGCTGGGTGGGGCTCTGGGGGTGGCAGTGATTGGCACAAACAGGACCAGGGGACCATGGGAGGAATGAGGGGCACCAGCAGGACTGGGGGGGATGAGTGGCCTTTCATTTTAATTGCAGATTTTCCAGGGTGTTTTATCAGAGAAATTGCAAAATTTGTGTTTGTTTATTTATTTTTTAAATCAGGGAAAACCAGGATCCCTGGTCATACGAAAGTGCTGGCAGCAAACTCTAAAGTCAGTTGAAACTCCCTGAGGGTGACTTGGGTTTAGCATTTGCTGTATCAATTAGCTGCCTCAAAAATTATCATACATTGTGAACACTTTTGCTGTTATAGTTCATACAAGGGTTGAAATTGTCATACAAATATAATAATTATACACCTGGCATCAATGAGCAGGTGGCCCAAAGCGATAGCACAGCCTCCATCTGTGTGCAGTTGGGAGAGTAGAATAGGCAGGCACTGAGCAGGCATGGGTTAATCCAGGGGCAGGGAGACAATGATTTGGGATGGAGGGCTCTTTAGGGAGTTTCAGTGAGGTACTGGAGGGGAGGGAAGGCAATTGGTCCTGCTGGGGGTGCCAGATAATGTGAGCAAGGCAGGCAATGGAAACCATTGGTTTGCATGGAAACCATTCAGTGCACTGCATTGGACAAATGGGAGGGCACCACAGGTGGGTGGTGAGCAGTGTCCTGGAGAGGGAAGGGTGGGCAGGGCACAAGACAGAGCCATGACCTAGTCCCCACACATCCCTGTGATGAAGAACAGGGATATGCAGGGAGCAGATCACAGTTCTGTTCCAACCCTGCATTGCCACTGCCCCGTGACCCCCACCCTAGCCCTGCCTGCCAGTCCTGCTTCTAGATGCTGCTTCCTGCCTGCCTGCAGCCCCATCCCATCCACCCAGCTGAGCATAGCCTGCTTGTGGGGGGGTCCCAGGCTGATCTCCATGGAGACTCCACCCAGCTGCTCCATCCAGCACCCCTTGCAGTGGATGCAGGGTGGATGGGCCAGGGTGCCCAGGTAGTAGGGCTGGGTCCAGCAGTGGTGACAGCAGCAGAGACACAGGCAGCAACAGCCTGCCAGAGTGAGCTACTGCCATGAGGGCTGCCAGGAAACCAAGTCTGGCTGCTGTTCTGCCACTGCCGTGCCATGTGCGCCTGGGCTGAATCCTGGGCTGGGCAGGGACAGGGAACCTGCCACAGGCCAGATAGAATCCTTTGGGCTGGATCTGGCCTGTGGGCTGTATTTTGCCCATCTCTGGATTAATCCATTGGGATCCAGCCCTGAGCAGGGCTTGAACTAGATGACCTCAGGTCGCTTCCAGAAGCTGTGGTTCTATGACCCAGGAAACTTTGATGTATTATTTTTATGTAACAGTCTAGGTCAGTGACGTTCAACATTTTTCCCTAGGGGAGCTCATGGGCAATGCCTGGTCTGGATAGTAGTTCCCATCCAGCTCTCAGGGCAGACACCAGGGACCTCCCCCCATTCTGCTAGGGTGCTCCCCTGAGTCTGGCCCTGCAGGGGGGAAAGGGAGTATGGGAAGCATAGTCCAGGCTGCAGGTATGGTGGTGGCCTAGGTTCTACCAGGCTTGAGGATTTGGCATATTAATGGCTCTGACTAGTTTTCCAGTTAGTGAGGAGCCTCACAGGCCAGGTGCAATGGCTCCTTGGAATGCAGGTTGAACACTCCTGATCTGCTTCATTGATTTGTAATATATGTTTCCCATCCTGTTATAACAATGTCACTGTTTCTAGACCTAAGTTTTTGGTGCGTCTGGTTAGCATTTCTTTTTAAATGGTTTTAAACTTTAAATTTACATTTTTATTCTTAGGACATAGTATTCCCAATACAATAGTGCAATATATTAATCTTCAATCAATAGGAAGCAGGGAAGAGAGGAATTTTTAAAAAGTACATGGTTTTGATGAACAGCATGATTTTGATGAACAGCTGAGGAGGAGTTATTTTAGGGTGGTCATAACTTTGACTACTACTCTTTCCAAAAAAGAAAAAAAGTAGTAATAATACTGCTGATCAGGAGTTTGAGTGTATTTTAATGGCTTGGAAAGTTACATATTTTGATGAGTTTTTATGTTCTTAATGAAGTCCAGCATCATGCAATACATTTAAAAATTTTAGAATAAATTCAATCCAGAATTATGCGTATATAGTTGTCACGGGGCAGGGCCCAGGAGTGGCCGTGATCTCTCCTGCGCCCCTACTGTGCCAAGTTGCCCTCCAGCACCCTCATCTTGCCCGCCACGTCTTTGCTGTTTATGTAATATTAATGGGAGGCTGCCTTTCCTGGGCTTCTCAGACTTGGCGCTCTTGCCCTATACGGATATCTCTTGGTGCACCCACCCTAGGGCGTTGCGTGGCTCCTTCCACCCTCAATACTACGCCCAAGCCTCACCAGTGTTCCGGACAGTCTCATGTCTCTGTGTACGTGCCCTCCCCGGGGCCTTTCCGGTATACGCGCCCTCTCCAGGCTTTTACCTGCTCACCCTGCCCTTCCGGGTTCTTTAGATTTGCCCTCGCCCTGTTCAGGGGCTTCCCAGTCAACTTGCCCTTCTCCGGGGGCTCTCCAATGTATACGCACCCTCTCCAGGCTTCTAACCGCATGCCCGCCCTCTTCTGAGGCTTCTTGATGGGCACACCCCTTCTTTCTGGAGTTTGCCCAATATGCCCGCCCACGCTGGGGCTCAGGTGGCCTGTAGCCATGCCTGGCCCCCTGACACTTTTTCTGGGTCATATACCCCACTGGGCTTTACTCCCAATAGTGCCCCCACTGGGCTGGGGTCAGGACACCCCATAATTCCTCCCAAGGTTACCCCACTGGGGCCAGGGTCAGGATACCTCAAAACTATGCCTCCTCCACAGTGCCAGCTCTGGCACCAATTGCTGTGCCCTCCGTGGGCACCCCCCAAAACACAGCATCCTCTACACTACCAGGGACCCCCCCCCACCCCATTCTGCTAGGGTGCTCCCCTGAGACCTCCTCCCCCTACAGCCTCACCTGGTCCTCTGGTGTTACACAAACATCACAACAACAAACATAAAGCCCTGAACCCTCCAGCTGTAACACAAAATCAGCCTACCGGCTATATAATTCCATGCCACCCTGGCTCTCCATCAAGCCTCCATGATAGAGGCCTCTCCATCCCATCAACACACAGATGCTCAAGCAGCTCTGCTCAGCAGCAGAGCTCCTGCTTCTCAGCCTGTCAGAGAGGGACTGACTCTGGCCTCGCCAGGCCCTGCCCCCTTTCAGTCAGCTGACCCAATCTGTTGCTTAAGCAACCTTCAGCTGTGCTGCCCTGCTGATTGGCAGCCAAGCCCTATTACCAGTGCCAGTAGCAGGCATCCTAGTGCCCTGCTACACTAGTATAAATAATATTGTTAGACTCCGACTCCATGAGGCGCCCGACGACTAGGGAGATGATGATCCAATTGCTCAGAGAGCAAACACCAGCACACATTGTTAGCAACCGCTTTATTCAAAATGGAGACAGCTTTGGGCGAGCTCTCAAAAAAACTGAGGAGCAGCCACAAACATTAGTTCTTTCTACATTTTTACACCGTGGTTCATACTTATTAACATTTACTCCATCTTTGTCTCTCCTTTATTCCACCCATATTCCCTCCTATCTTAAGCTCTGCCTCTGTTTACTTCATTAGCATAGAATTGCCTATGGATTTCACTTATTTACATGTCTTTGCTATGAGCACATGCCTAAAACCATGACCTCGGCTTATTCTGGTCACTTGCGGTTTCTTCACCATCTCCAAGGTCTTGCTTCTGCTTTATCTCCTAACCCTCCTACCCCCAGTGCTCATTCCTGCCCATGGCAGGGAGTTGGACTTGATGATCTGTCTAGGTCCCTTCCAACTTATTGATTCTATGATAGCTGGTGGGCTGCATCCTGTTCTCCTTACACAATGAGCTATGTGTCCTACATACTATCACATTGTTAGGAAAATCCTTGCCTAAGCATCTTGCAATGTTACTTTTACTATATTATTCTGCCTTGTGCTTAGCAGCTTTGCTGGGCCATAGGCTATAGCCTTGTATATAGCTGCAAATTCAGTGTTCCCCAAGATCCAAATACAGTCACCCTAACAAATATATGCAATACTGGAATAGTATATGTAATATAAAATTTATCCCTTGCTTTTTAGGTACTTCATGTGTATGTTTACCAGGATTCAAGATGGTTTCTAATAATGGTGGGCCATCTGTTACTTGTGAAAAGTGCCCCGAAAATGTAGTAAGTATTAAGCTTTGTGTGTTTTGATGTAGCATTACAATCTTTTTTTTTCAATTTTAAATAGTTTGCAAAGCATTAAATAAGCTAGTGTAAGACAAAAAATAAATATATGTAATTATGATTTGACTTGAGAATTTAACTTTAGCAATGTTACTTTAGCAATTAAGCTTTATGTTATATCAGCAGTGTTTTTTCATTTCTTCATGTTTGCAACTTACATTCAGTCATCTATAAGACACAAATCATCACAAGTCATATTTATGGTTTTTTAAAACAATTTTTCATGCTTTATAACTAGAATGGGGAATACTTCGTGTAAAAGTAGTATTAGCACATTGTCTTTCATGCCAAAAATTGACTTTCCTAGTTTTAAATGCTTTGAGTTGTGCATTTGTGAAAATGCCATTGCCAACAAAAATTCTTTATGCTTAATGTAGGCATTAGAATAACTGTCTGAGCTTGTACAGTGTATATTGCAGTGGGGTCTCTGAGTAGAATTCTGAGGCATTGCAGTAATCAAATAAATAATAAAAACCAGTGGAAATAAATGACTAGACAAACATAAGCTTTTTCATAATGATTTTTTGGTTTGCCCATTCTCTCATACTGTCAAATGCTTTTAGAGGCTTTTGGACATTAGATGTGTTAATGCTACATCAGTGTTTCTCAACCTCTTTAGACTCACAACACACTTCAAGAGATTCATGGCACCCCTCAGAAAATGCCAGCTCTTATTTTTTTTTGTTTTTTGACTACAGAAAAATATTAGAGCAGTTCTTCGCTTGTAAAGAACTCAGAAAGACCACATCAGGTCAAAATGTTTTTAACACTGGATTCCTTTTTGAAATAATCTAGTTTAATTTTGTGAATCCTGTATGCACACTTGTAATAGCACTAACAGGAAGTGGCACCCTTTAAAGGATCTCATGGTCGTCTGGTTAAGAATGACTGTGCTATATAATGTTCAAAAGCCAAGTATTATATCATGATTTTAATGGAAAATATTCTCTTTCTATTGTATACAAATCACTTTTAACCATTACTTCTTTATTTTTAAGATCAGATTAATTCATTTCAACATCTTTAAAGCAAAGGAAAAAAAGGTTTTAAAACCCCCTTTATATCTAATTACTCATCACTTTATAAACCACCCACCACATAGAGTCTAAAACGCAAAGCCATGCATCTGAATGAACTCCTACTGAAAACAAATCTTTGTTGTGTTCAGACAGTTTTATGGTTGTTAAGCCTGAATAATGCCTCAATGTCTCTCTCAGATAACTTAAATATGTTGGACATTTTTCCAGGTGTCCTAGTAGGCTTATTTTTAAATAAAACATTCTATAACTATTTTAAAATTTATTTAGAATGGAGTTACTGAAGATGGGTGGAATTGTATTGCTTGTCCTAAAGGCTTAACTACAGAAGGAAAATGCAAATGCCTCAACAATGAAATTTTAGGTAAGAAATGTATGTGTAGTATAAATGTTAGTGTTGATTTTAGATATCTGAGTTTGTCAAAATAACACATTCTGCTCAGTTAGCAAATTAATAAGAAACAGGAGGCTGATGCAATTCAAGGTTAATCCACGTTTTTCAATCTTGGTTTTTAAGTCTCCCTTTCTAACCCCCACAAAGTACATTCGTGGCAGGAAAAGCTGTTTTATCTAATCGTTATTCAGTCTGAAGAGTAAAATGCTAATAATGGGAAAAAATTGCAACCATGCTTAAAAATATAAATGTGTATACGTCTTATTTGTGTCTGTATACTACTGTGTACTTCACTTCTTTGCTGTTATTGATCTGTGTCTGTCATAATTAGAGATAGTTGAAACATTTTGGACAAATAGCTTATTTAGTAAAATATTTATTTTGGAAACTTCTTAATTCATGCCAAATTTCATGAATAATTTTGGCCAAAAATTAAAAACATTTTTTTTGCTTTGAAATGAGAGGCCATTTTGAAGTTTCCTTTATTTTTTTTCGCTGAAGTAATACTAACAACATAATAATCATTTGGGGTCAATCCAAAACATGTTCTCCTCTGAGTTGGGCCAACTAACCACAACTCTAGTTTTAATCCTGCCTAAGACTGCTTATTCTTATTGAAATGGAACTGCAAAATTTTAAGTATGCAGTTCTTTTGAAGATAGTTTTGAAGTTTCTCCTCGGCATCAGTAAATTCTTCTTTTCAAAATCCTTAGACGCAGGGGTAGTAGTGGACATAGTCTTCTTTAGATGCAGGGGTAGCAGTGGACATAGTCTTTCTGGACTTTCAGAAGGCCTTCAACATTGTCTCTCACCCCATTCTTGTTAAAAAACTGGGGGACTGTGGTGTCAACACCTACACAGTCAAATGGGTCGCCAAGTGGCTGGAGGGCCGCACCCAGAGAAGTAGCGGATGGGTCATTTTCGACCTGGAGGGATGTAGGCAGTGGGGTTCCACAGGGGTCGGTCCTCAGTCCCGCACTGTTCAACATCTTCATCAGTGACTTGGACGAGAGGCTAAAAAGCACCCTTTTCAAATTTGCTGATGACACTAAGATGTGGGGGGATGTGGGCACACTAGAAGGAAGGAATAGGCTACAATCGGACCGTGGAAGAAATCAAACTTCGCGTTGTGGTTGAATCAGAACTGACAGAGCCAGCTTTGCTTTATTTAGAGCTATACTGTGATCACAGGGAGAATTCCATACAGCAAGGGGAATCACCCTTGTCTGTTTCAAAGGATTTCTCAGACTCTCTAAGTTTACAAGCGTATTTATACTAAAGACAGAGAAAGAGATAAAAAATACACCTTGAAGAAAGAAAAACAATAGTAAATTACACAGAAACTTAGAACGTTTACTTAAACAACTATCTGTGCATAGGGCTATCCCAAGGCATGCAGGAATACACAGGGCAAGATATCAAGATAACCCAAGGAATGCGGATTCCTTATCTCAGAACATTTGAATTAAGCAGTATCAGCACGTCTGGTCTTTGTCTGTTTTTTCTAGTCAAGTAACCCAATTACTTCTACAGGACCTAGACAGGTTACAGGGGTGGGCGAACGAGAATAGTATGGGATTCAACACTGACAAGTGCAAGGTTATACACCTGGGGAGGAAGAACCAGCAGCATACCTACAGGCTGGGGAACTCCTTTCTCATCAGTGCAGAGGCAGAAAAGGATCTTGAAGTCATCATTGATGCCAAGATAAACATGGGCCGGCAGTGTGGGAATGCAGTCAGGAAGGCCAACCGCACCTTGTCGTGCATCCACAGGTGCATCTCAAGCAGGTCCAAAGAGGTGGTACTCCCCCTCTATGCGGCACTGGTCAGGCCGCAGTTGGAGTACTGCATCCAGTTCTGGGCGCTGCTCTTCAAGAGGGATGTGGACAACATGGAGAGGGTCCAGAGGAGGGCCACTCGCATGATAGCGGGCAGCAAGGCAGGGCAGGCCCTACGAGGAGAGGCTACGGGACCTGAACCTGTTCAGCCTCCACAAGAGAAGGCTGAGGGGGGATCTAGTGGCCTGTTACAAACTAGTCGGAGGGGACCAGCAGACTTTGGGGGAGTCCCTGTTCCCCTGAGCACTACCAGGAGTGACTAGAAATAATGGTCACAAGCTGACAGAGGGTAAATTCAGGCTAGATATCAGGAGGCACTACTTCACTGTCAGGGCAGCTAGGATCTGGAACCAACTTCCAAGCAAAGTGGTGCTGGCTCCTACCCTGGAGGTCTTTAAGAGGAGGTTAGATGAACACCTTGCTGGGGTCGTTTGACCCCAGCCCGCTTTCCTGCCATGGCAGGGGGTTGGACTTGATGATATGCTCAGGTCCCTTCCGACCCTACTGACTATGAAAATATTTCTCAGCCCTTCATCTAGCTCTTATTTGTATATTGTGCAAGGAAAATACAGTGTAAAGTGGCATACAATGCAGTGATATATGCATACTTGATGTGCACAGCTTCTACCCAAAATTAGAAAACAAAAATTATAGAAGAACTCAGTGTTTTTTTCACTAAAATACAGAGCCTTTCACCTCTGAGAGTATGTCTGCACTGAACACTACAGTGTAGTGTAGAAATGGCTAATCAAGCACTGAATGAGACAGCTCAGATATTAGAGGGACCCTAGTCACAATAGTACAGAGCTCTGTGTTGCCTGATAAACAGAGTACATTAGCCTCTGTAAAGGTCTGTGCTAATGGAGTGAGATTCCTTCTGGTACCAGAGCCAACTCATTTTGAACTGTCAACATGGGAGTGTTCAAAGGGGAAATGTTTCAAAGGGGCAGCAACTGGTAGATTATGTGAACAAGCTAAGAACAATTCAGATGCAGCAAAATATCCAACTTTAACCTGGGAGGAGTTAAAAAGTAGGATTTTTATCCATCCCTTTAATATCCATTTGAATGTCAATAGTAATAAAAAAAAAACTGTTACTGTCTGATGGTCTTTGTGAAATGTGTACTAACAATCCAATTGAGAGGTATTTTATTGCATCTGATACCACCCCTAATTGGTATTATTCGGCATCTTTGTTGCCCATCTCATCAGAAAAGCAAATGATAATTTAGTATATAATCTTCTCAGTCCTGCAGAGGGGGTCTTTCTGGGTCAGGGCTGAAGTAGATATGGGACTGTTTCAAGAAACATTTTTCATTTCTGTCCAAAGTTTATTGTTAAAACTAATAGTTAAATTAATTTAAATGCCTAGTAAAAGTTCATGCCTCTCTGGAGGAGGTAACCCATAAGATACACCCTGCCCTGCCTTCTGCATAGCAGAATAATACTGTTGTTCATCAAGTATACCCTTATATTTAAGACATGCCTAGATTTTCTGGCTCAAAATTAGAAAAAAAATCAAATAAAAACATTTAGAACTATATAATTTCAGTGGTGCATCTAAGAGTATTTTTCTTTACATACCTTAAAGGTACAGGCCATTTTTTGAAGAAATATTTCAGTATTGGAAAAACGCATCTTGTATTCAAGGAATACATGTGTCTAACTTAGCTAACTAAGTCATGGCCTCAGATTTTTAGAAAATGCAGTCTGAAATAAATAGAACATTAGAACAGGATTGCCCTAGGCTTGTTCTTTTTAAGCATTATTTTTGTACATAGGTTCTTGACCTGCAGGGAATATTGTTTAACATGTCAATGTTTACATTTTTTTTCATGTAGTGGAAAGGGATGTTAATGGAACATTGTTAAAAGAAGCATTATGTATACACTGTGATGGAAGTGAACAATCCTTTTCTACTTCAGATGTCTTAGGAAATAGGTAGGTGCCCTCGGTTCTTCAGAGTGATATAACTGAATCTGTCTTATGAGTCTTCATAAGAGAGAGAATCTGTTTTAAATGGAACACTGTCCAGAATAAAACTGTTGGATATCATTAGTACTTCTAGTTAATAGGGAAAATAGGGAAATGTTTTACTGAATATACTAGGGCCATCCCTGTTACTTTATAGTAGTTTAAAAAGGGAAATAAAAAAATCCCAAACTCATTACATGCAGTGGGAGTTGAAGCCACTTAGCACCCTGCAGGACCAGAATCCTAAATTTGTAAATCTTTAATGTATCTTCTAACTCGCTGTGGAGCAGAAATAGATCTTAGCTTGACAATATATTGTTTTATTTTATGGTAAATGAATGGCAATTGAATTAGATGGGAATATTTATTTTTTTTTAGATTCCAATCCAGCTCCCATTGAAGACAATGGATAGATAGTCTCCTGTGGACTTCATTGGGAATGGGTACAAGTCTCTCCTAAGTGTTTTGCTGTGAATAAAAAAAAACTTTTGGCCTTGTTTACTTGAGCTGAATGGCATTACCAGAATTTAAGAGAGAGATTTTGAAGAAATTATGCAGTCCTTACTGCTTGTTTAAATTATGGAAACTCTTCAAAACTGAATAAACGTATTTTAATCTAACATTAACAAATACTTTGCTATCTTATCAGAAGTAAATACTTTACTGTCAGTTTCATTTGAAGTCCCATCATTAACTCCATCTTTAGGTGCTTCATTCAGTTATTTTATGTGACTTATAGGTGTACAAGATGTGAACAGACATTCATCAATGTAAGCAAGTCTTGTGACTGTTCAGAGCCAAATATTTTAGTAAGTATAACAAAGCAGTCTCTGCAGAAATATGGAAGAAGAAAATTATCTTGTACAGTGTTTTATGTAATTTGTTCTAAAGTACATTTTATGCCTCTTTAATTTTGTCTTTTCAGACAGGGGGGTTATGTTTTAGTAGCAGCGGACACTTCCCTCCAAAGGGAGTAGCAACTATTCGCTATGGGCAGCTAGTAAGTGTTTTGTGTCTAAAACATTATAAAGCTGTCTGTGTTTATACTGTGTGCAGTTTTTGTTGTGAAGTATTTTTTAAATAAAGATAGCATTCTGTTACCTGATTTTAACGTAAGTGATACCTTTTCTCTTCGCTGGTACTTTCATCTATCTTCCTTACACATGAGGCAAAGTCAGTTTAGTTAGTTACTCTCCATGCTTTGTTTTGTCCTGCTACATAAATGATAGCATACCTTAAGTGCTAAAGAATGTTTTTCCAACTACTCAGTTGGTCTAATAAAAGATACCACATCTAACCAAAGAACCTTGCTTGCCAAGAGTAAAACAACAAATTTCAGCAAATAAGTTCCTGTACTTTCAAGCTGTTCCATATAACCAGACCCTTACCCTTGAAGTCTGCCCCTATGGAGCAACATGCTGGTCAGAAGCTTGTGTCTTTTTCTTATTCCTTGATTCAGTTATGTCTTAGGCAAAATGTAACCTGTTGAAATAGAACCAATTTTGCCATAGCTGACATGTTTAGTATCATCAAAAGATACACTTTTCCTTTGGAATTGATCTTTCTCTAGAATAAAACTTTTAGAAGTCAGGAAAACTGTGCCAAATCCTTCATCTTCCAATTGACACACTATATTATTTTTCAGACTGTGACATATTGTGTTAATTAATTGTCCAATTCAGAGTTCATAAAGAGCACTAAAACATTCCTTTATTTACAGGGTATAACAGTGACTTCAGCATGGTTTCAAAAAAATCTACAAGCATCAGCAGCTGCTTGCTGGGTGAGTTTGAATATGCTTTAAACATGTATGTTCCTGTATTTTACTCCAGAGAAATAGCACTCTGATCTAAGTTTTGAAATAGCTCATGCATAGGACTTCAGTTTTTGGTAATGAATGTGTTTATTTTTTTTAAACTTACTTTATGATAGCAGTATATATAAAGCGGGGAAGATATACTAATCTTAAAAATATCAGGCAATACTCAGTGCTAGTGAGAACTGTACATGTGTATAGGAAATTTATTCCAAATCAAGTGAAAAATCCTTTTTGAATACACTCCCAGAAGAAAAATACAAGTTTGAGAATATGTAGGTCTTGAGTTTGATTTATCCTAAAAAATGGTGTTAAATGTGAGGACTCTGAGTAGTTTACATAAAGTAATATTTTTTGACAGTTAAGATTTAAATGCAAATCTTTAATGATTATTAAGGTGTTAGATTTAGAAGTCCTGCAACAGTAGCTGAAAATCTGTAGCCCATGGACCCCTAGAGGTACGCAGACTGTCTACAGGGTCCATGAAAGATAACTATGATCAATCAAAAGTATGTGAATATCCACACTTACAATTCAGAGGGGTCTGCACCATCATTCAGAATTTCCAAAGAGGTCTACACCTCTTCAAAATTTCTAGGGGCCCGCAAATGAAAAAAGGTTGAAAACTGCTGTTCTAGAACTATAGCAACATGAATAGTATAGCTATAATTTCTGGAGTTCTAGTCCCACTTATGGGTGCTGGGGTGGCATGGGTGCTAAGGCACATGGTTGCATAGCAGAAGCACTCAATGTGGCCTGTCACATTGCAACAAATTTGTAAATTCTGCTAAATACGTCCTCACAGAGACACAAAAAAGGAAAGGAAGTCTCGTTTATATGTACTAGTGGTTGTTTTTTTTTAATTTAAATCTTCAGTGATTTTTTTTCTTACTGTAGCTGCTGCTGCTACTGGTTATTAGCTCAGCTTTAATTAATTGGACCAGTTTTTGACACAGTGCAGGAGAGAAAAAAGAGCCTTATGGTTAAGTCTCAGAACATTAAATACCATGCTAGAAAATATGGACCTTAAATATAATTTTTTTTATTAATTTTTCTTTGCAGCTCTATTCAAATCTAACTTCATGTCAAGCACTGGGAAATATGTGTGTTATGAATATGAACTCTTTAAGCTCTGCCAGTACTGATGCATGTGGTTTGTTCCAGTATATCTACACAAATACAGCAGGGCTAGGCATTGTTCATTCAATATCCTTCTGGTATGTTACCTCTTCTATAAATGTATCTATCCACACATTTTTTTCAATATGAGTGGTTTCATAGAACAGGTATTAAAAATGAAAGTCTAACAATAAACATTAAATTCCTAGATATTAAACAAAATCTAATTATTTCTAGGCGACAGTATCTTCCGTGGATCTACTATGGTGACCAGCCAGGGTTAGCATCTCAAGTACTTGAGACAACCCAGTTTCCTACAGGCTTCAGTTTTAAAGGAACAAATAAGGTAAGCATTATGTGGTATAGGCAGTTATTATATTTATTTAACAGCCAAATTCATACCCATTATCATTCTTAAAGCTAATTGTGTACCCCATATATGTTAAGCCCATTTTCTAAGTCATAATTTATGGGTGCCTATACAAGTGATGATTTTTACCTTTTAAAGCATTCTAAAGCTGCCAGTATACATGGGTGACTTTAGAACATTTTTTAAATAGCAAAAGATGCCTTAAACCTTGTTGTATGCGTTTTACATATAAAGTGAACTGCAGTAGTGCTTCTCAGCCTACTTAGTTCGCCCTTATTGCATGTGTAGTTAAGTGGAGCTTTTCAAAGTGGTAATTACTGGATTTTCTGGGTAATTAGAGATCTGGGTTTTCCATTTGCCAGAGAAAATCCGTATTTTTCTACTTTAAAGGAGAAAACCATGGATTTTTCCTTTAAAGGAGAAACGTTTCCCCTTGCAGGCTGGCAGAATTCCAGCCTACAAAGGGCTGCTGGAGAAGGGGGGAGGGAGGGGCAGTGGGCACCACGTGTATATGCACACACGTATGTATGTGGCAGGTAGGCCCTCCATGTAAGTCTGTGCAGTGGAGGGGAAGGGCCCACA
Source organism: Crocodylus siamensis (assembly GCF_052110815.1). Classification (NCBI taxonomy): domain Eukaryota; kingdom Metazoa; phylum Chordata; order Crocodylia; family Crocodylidae; genus Crocodylus; species Crocodylus siamensis. Next base: position 217,326,072 of record NC_143397.1, read on the forward strand.
GGCCATCAGGATGTAGCAGGAGCCACTAGGCACACGTTGTGGAGGGTGAGGGAGCACTTTCCTCCCCAGATTTCTGTGCCTACAGCAAGGTGTGGGGCTACAGCCAGGGCTGACCAGCTCCAGGCAGAAGCTGCCTTTGTGGCTCAGTGGGCGGACCCAGCACAGGAGGGAGAGTTGTGCTGCCATGGCTGCCAAGTTGAGGCACCCCTTGGCCACCCGGCAGCAGCTCAGGCACAGCTCTATGCTGCCGCTGCTGCCACACCTCACTTTGTCAGCCATGGTGGCACAGCACTCCTTCCCATGTTGGGTCTCTCCTGTTGGGCCATGGAGGTGGCTTCTGCCCAGAGCTGGTCTGGCCCAGCTGCAGCCCCATGCCCCACTGTGGGCACAGAAATCTGAGGCAGCATGTGCCACCCCCCCCCCCCCAGCACCACCAACATGTAGCCTTTGCCCACACCCCCCATTCCCTTCACACCCACCCACTTCCTCACACGGGGGGGGGGGGCTGTGGGTCAGGAGCAAGGGGCACCAGTAGGGCACAGGGCTGGGGGGCTCTGGGTTGGGAGCAACGGGCACCAGCAGGGCTGGGGAACCTGTGTCTGGGAGCAAGAGGCAAGATCAGAGGTAGGGCACCTGTATATCGAGACTTCTAAGCACCACAAAGCAGTGGGGGAGACAGCCGCGGCTAGACCTACATTCTGGTGAGTGAAGGGGGCAAGGGGAGCTCTGATTTTCTGTGATAAACCAAAATCAAGTGCAAAAATATATAAGTATTTAAAATTTATTTTATTATAGTGATTGAGGCACGGGTAGGCTTTCAACTTTCTTTAAAATTGTAAACATATCAGTAAAACCTTGTGTTCAATGGATACCTATATAGAGAGTGACATTTCATTTTAATCGCAGAAAAAGTGGATTTTGCGGTGGTTGAATCAGAGAATTTGGGAAATTGTGGGGTTTTTTTCATTTAAATCAGAGAATTTGAGATTTCTAAATGGAGAAAGCCAGAATCCCTGGTAATTACTAATTGCTACCTCCAGGTGTAGCTAGCTCTGGAGCCTCAGGCTGCATTGTGCAGCATCTGGTACCCCCTGCCTCCTACTCCACAGAACTATAGCAAGGCACGAACCTTGCACTGAGCCTAGGAATATCTATTAAGTTTTAAGGTGCTGTACCTAAAAACTTTACATAAAGCTCAAAAGTTACAGCACCTTTGGAAATACCTACTCTGCACATGTATAGGCACCCTTTTTCCTACAGGAATTGTAGTTGTTCCGTATTTTGCAAGCAGTTTTCAGACGCTTATAGAATTTGTTTAGGTGGGTAAAATATGAGCAAAGCATCAAAAATAAGTGCTAGTTGTAACAACCTAGTTTTTTTTATTATATTACTATATTTGTCTTAAAATTTTTAGAGCTGAATCAGAAAAAAAAGGCTTTGACCACACCAACTTTTCATCTACAGTTAGCGTTTTTTAACTAGAGTAATACTGCAATGCAGCTTCTTTAATGTTTGAAAGATCCATATTTTCCTATTAAGTCAGGGATTTTGGACTCTTTGGCCATGTCCAGACAAGTGTGGACTTTTGGTTCCCTGGGGACAAGTAATGGTGACGCACCTTGCCACCCACACGGTGCCATCCACCTTGCTATACCACACGTGCTTTGGTGCACAGCAAGTTACGCTGGGTGGGATAGGGGAAACTGGGGCCAGAACTGTTTTTTTCCTGCAGGTTTTGGGGCGGGGGAGGGATTGACCCCTGGATATCCCATGGAAAAAAAGCAGAGCAACGCATGCACAGGCAGCACACCCTCACAGGACAGAGAACATCTAAATGTGTGGTATGTGGCACTGCAGATGTGTTTGCGACACCATATGACCATGCTCATCTGGACACAGCCTTTGGGGTCACCAGCCTGATCCACTAGAGCCCTGTCTGGCTTCCAGAAGAACTTCATCAGTATCAGACTGCATCCATGTAATGTTTCAATTCAGAGCATGTGGGACTTTACAACAAAAACTGTTTTATCAGTACTGTTCCAATCAAATCTACTTCTCATATAATTTAAGATGCTGATGCATGGAGACACCAAAAAGTAAATTACAGTAACAGGTTAATCACTTCTATAATCAAGAATTATAATTAATATTAATTTTTACAAATAAGAAAGAGAAAATTAAATGTTATATGGGGCATACTCAGAATATGTTGGATGATGACATAGTAGTCTCTAAAACTCTGTTTCACTCTTTCAAAACTTTTTCACTTCTGTTGTCAGAATATAAAACTGCAGTTTATCGCAGCCTCATATGACGCAGAGGGAAACTTTCTTAAATGGCAGAGTTTGGAAGGAGGTGTCTTACAGGTAAGTTTGATACAGTGCATCAAAAAGTTTGCTAATATAAAATGCTGGGTACCTTTAGCAAAGAGACTAAATGGTGAAAGAGAAAAGCATTAATACAGCACATGAATGTTCAAATAACTGCAATTACTATAGAACAATCTTATCATGACTACAGTATTAGAATATCTAATACATTATCTTTTAGATGTTTCTTTTTGTTCAAGTTTGGATCTCCATGTACGTATTTCTAGATGCTCTCCACCACCATCAGTATTATAAATCTTGAGCATAGGAAAAGCAGTTTAGCACACTCATAAGGACAGCTTCTGGGGTATGGGTACACATAAACATGCACAGGGACTGCAGAAGGGTGAGTTAGTTGCAGTTTGTAATAACTAATTTTTTAACAGTATTCCGTCAAGGTAAAACTTGTTTTTACCTTCTCCCAAATTTACAGCAGAAGTAGAGTATCCATTCCACCTAAATCATCTTGCTAAACTCCAAAATTCGTTATACCCCTGGTAATTCTTTACCCAGTTGAAACTCTATACTCTGCCTCCAATGTTATGATGGTCTTGAAATTTTAACTGGATCAATTTGCAGTTAATTTCCCAAATGTAAATTCCTTTATAATCTTTGGGGATCTATGTAAGAGGAATGCCATTTTCACTCAATTAGTGTGTCTACATGTGTTATTAATGCGCAGCAATAAATTGGCATAGTTTGCACTGAAGTTTATTGCTCCCCGGGCTCTGCATTTACATGTGCGCCCAGAATCGCAGCACACTGAGCTGGGTCGGAGCAGCCCTGGCTGGCAGAGGGTCCAGGGGGTCAGACTGCCAGCATGTGGCTGCTCTGACCCAGCTCAGCACATTGCGGAGGGGCTGGCTGGGTCACAAGGGTGTTCCATTGTGGGGTCTTACAGGCACCCTCATGCCCCAGCCAGCCCCGTCAGCATCTGCATGTGCAGTAAATAAAGCTGCCATAAAAAACACTTGTGTTTAAAAATACTATCCTATGGTAGTATTTGTTGGTTTACTGCGGCCTAATAGGGCTATGTGTATAGATGCTGAGACTTTACTGCCAAGCTAATTAGTCATATAGATATACCTAGTGAATACCTGACATTTCATCTTAGTGCATAATTTAAAAGTATAGCTAGTTATATGTTTGGGGACTGAAGTGATATAGATAGTATAGGTGTAATTCCTGGAGTTATAGTTGTCCATATGTATATAGCACTGGTGTCTCTGAATTTGATATCTGTGTTGGCTTCCTGCCTTGGTTAGATGTTTCCTCAGTCATTGTTTAATCAGAAACCTGTGTTTTTGGGAGCTACATTTTTTGCTACACTTCCAAGTGGAGAAAATGTGGAATCCACCTCAAAAGAAAGAATATTGTTACATACCAGAGTAATTTTGCTGCTCTGAGAACGTTGCCTCTGCCACCACTCCCCCATCTTTGCCTTCTACTCATTCCTATAAAACCCTTGGATGCAGCAGCAGTAACTTAAAAAAATTAGGCAGGAGTGCTCAATGCCACAAGAGGATGTTTTTGCAGTCTGGTTGGGCATTTCTTTCCACAAGGTTCAAGAAGTTCAGTGGTAAAATAGAGAGCATCCGAGAAATATAAATAAGTGGAGGCAATTTTCTCAGACCACAAAACGTATTATGGTAAATAATGTAGTTTTCCTCTCTCTTCAGAATTTAAAAACAGTATCTCTTGGTAAACCTTTAATTAGAACTTCAGAGAGAGAAATTACACAGGTCCTTATAAACGTTCTACAGATTGAGACTCACATTTTTGTATGTCTGATCTCATATTGGTTTTGTATAGCTTTGTCCAGACACACTGACTCGATTGGATGCTGCTTATATTTTTGGAACAACTTATCAACAAAGTGTAAGCATGAAATAACCTTTTATATGGTAATATTTATATCTTGCCAGTAATAGGGTATATGTAAAGGCAGTGTGGGAGTTGAGCCTTGAATTGTGGTACTGAATTTGCTGCTGTGAATCTGTTGCTTACTCAGCTTTTATAGTTATAGAGTGAATACGTTTATTTGTTAGGTCTCATAATAATGCTACATGTCTGTACGCTAAAATCAGACAAAATGAGCACAAGGTTTGGCACAGTGCAGGAATGTTTAAATCTTTCACTTGATGCTGACTTGCACAAAGCCTGAAGTCCCTAGACTTGAATCCTTTACATTCCAGCTTTAACTTGTCTTGTTTTTCTCTTGTAAATGGGGAAGATGGTATTTATTTTACCTGCTGGGGATTTTCTTGGAGGCAGCTAACTTCTATCAAATGTTCCATGTGACTGTACAGAATCTAGTGTACATTTATTTATTCATTAATATCATTTATTAGTTTAGCTTCCCTTGGAAAAGTGCATTATGTGTTTATGCTGGTTGCATTTTGGGAGAATCTAAAGGTACAATTGCTGCCATCATTTTGTCTTTACGTTCTGAAGTGTTTATCCAATTATTTTTAGTAAAGGTCTAAGCTGTCTTTGCTGCTTTATAAAAAAGTGACGTCCTCCTATCTGGGGTCAGATACTGAAAAAATATATAAAAACCTACTTCCTGTTGTTAATCATTGATCTCATTCAACTTGGTGCTGTTTTTGTAGTTTGTGCACCTGTTTATACTTTGGTTCGTGCTTGCTGAAATTGCTCTTTGCTATCATTGTGACGAGGAAGACATGTGTCCTACTAAGACTCATGTTGCTATAATTCAGCCCAAGGCAGAATCAATCGAGTTACGCAGTTTTCTTTACACCGCGTAGTTTAGATCAGTAACGAACAGAGCACACATTTGCCCTTTGGTGAGGTGGAGGGTGGCAAATCTTAGAACAGGTTCCACCATTTTTAAAACCATGTGTGGTAAACTTCTGTTCTATTACGGGTCTAAGCTGGTTTCTAATCACTTATACCAGTAAAAGTGTAATGTCGTACCTGGCCACAAAAATAGTATTTATATCTGATTAATGTTTTAAATAGTTTTGAATTCAGGCTCAAATTACAAGACAACAAAATATTTCGGTAATCAAAGGAAAACTAAGCTGTGAATTAAATGGTCATATTGCATGTTGAAACACTCAAATCTTAGAAAATTCCAAATCTAAGGTCCATATACTAGTAATATAGTACTGTATGGCTTTTTTTTAAAATCTAAAGTATGCAAGTAATATTTTATAAACATTTCCATATTTTTCCACTGATTTCATTATAATTCTAATATATCTTTTATTAGGTAGTAACTCAGCTTAAATAAAAAATGTAACATTTACGTAATATATATATATTTCCTTCAATGAGTAGTATAGTCCTATTTGGAAATATTGAAAAATATTAGACAGTTAACGTTTAATTATGAGTCTTGATAACATAGACATGCTAGTAATTTTTTGCTACTTCTTCATTTTATATGTTTAATATGCAGGATATTTTGTAAGGATGGCTTACTATGTGTTTTCTCACATAAATTAATTTTTTGTATATGTCACAGTATTTTCTTGTGACATTTCTCTAAACCCATTGGAAAAAAAAGATGTGTCCAAGAAGTGTTGTGTAATTGTTTAAATTTAAGACTACAGTTTAATTCACATATACAAAGAAAAAACATTTTCACTTTAATGTAATTAACGTTCTCATTTTAATTTTGATATTTCCTGATTTGAGGGCCTATTCATTCAAACTCAACTTTTTGTTAACACGGGTTTTGTTCTATGAACTTTCATAGTAGTTTTTTCAGTATATTTTTTTTAAAAGGAGAGAAAAGGAAACAGCCAAAGCTTTGCTTTCACAGTTTGAAATTCAACCCTTGAAACAAATTGCAACTATTAATTAAGTCCATAATTTTTAGTAAATTAAATATTGTTGAAATGCTTTGTTTCATTCAAGTTGCAAGGGGCAGATATCTGAATAGTTATAAGGAAGAATACATAACTCTAAAATATGGAATAAAACGGTTAGATGATTAACATGACCTTTCTTTTCTAATCACATTTTTTATAGTGTACAATTTCTGTGTCCAAGATTTTAACGAGTTTTCCTAAGCCAGTATTTTATGATGTATACCTTGAATATCCTGAAGATAATGGACAAGAATATCTTTGGGCTATACCAGTTTTAAACTTAAACCTTCAGTACAATGAAATGCTTGTGAATCAAGGTAGGAATGTTATAATAATAATGCTTTCAGTGAATTAAATTAGGCTATAAATCATCACTGGAAAGAGTTCATATGTATTCTGAAAAATCAGTAAGTCATTTTAAAGATATCACAGTTCACCATTGATGTAACAAGGTATCTTAGTATTATGAACTTACTCTTTCAGAGACAAAAGCCTACCCACTTCTGTGCAATATTAAGAGACTTTGGCTTCATATGCTGGGTCTGCAATGACCTGACTGATTTTATGTATAGTTAAATCAATATTGAAAATGTCAGGAAGATCTCTTCTTTTTGGGAAGGGAGAAGGCAATTTGAAAGGAGATCGTATAAGTATATGGGCCTTCCTGCATCCTAATACTTAGAAATGGATTTGAAGTCTATATATAATAGAATTAGTTAACTTTGATTTGCTGTCTGTTCTTTCACATGGAGTGGGGAGCTGCTTCATTCTGAAGTAGTACATATGGAAACAAAAGGTCATGTTTGGTCTCTGTATGTATTATCTTGGACTCCTAAACAATATCTGCAGAGAAGCATCACATCTGGTGGCCGTCTACAAACTGGCGAAGGGGAACCAGCAGGCTATGGGAGAGTCCCAGTTCCCCCAAGTGCTACTGGGAGTAACAAGGAATGACAGCCATAAGTTGACAGAGAGTAGATTCAGGCTAGACATCAGGAGGTGCTACTTCACAGTCAGGATGGCTAGGATCTGGAACGAACTTCCAAGGGAAGTGGTGCTTGCTCCTACACGGGGGGGTCTTCAAAAGGAGGCTGGATAATCACCTAGCCGGGGTCGTTTGACCCCAGCATTCTTTCCTGTCCATGGCAGGGGTCGGACTTGATGATCTGCTCAGGTCCCCTCTGACTACTAACTATGAAACTAGACGATCACCAACTGCCTGCAGCCTCTTTCTTTGCTCACTCTCTCTCTAGAAGTAGTCTGACCTTTGGATAGTGGTAACTCATGGAAACAGTTCTGAACATTAAACATAATTTAGCAGAGCGATTCATCTCAGGAATTTCTTAATATAGTTCTATTGAAGCAACAAAAAATACATAAGAGTGCATGAATACAATAATGCATACTGCTTTTATTTTGGTGTAATTGATTTCACTCTTATGGCTTTCAGTTACTAATTTTAAGTGTTAGTAAAATCTGCTATTTTTCTTTCAAAGGCAGTAATAGGAACAACTGGCTTCTGACCCGTCGAATTTTTTTGGTGGATGCCTTGAGTGGAAAAGAGAATGACTTGAAAAAACAACCAAGAATCATTCGAATTGCTAGCAAAATAACAATCAGGTGAATAAGTGCAGGATGTGTCATTTGTCCTAATATACCTTGTGCTACCTTTTCTATTGAAGAGTTAAAAGAAAAAAAAGCCATATTTCTTTAGGGCAGATTGAGAATTATCTTCCATTAAAATGAGAATATGCATTTTGAATGCATCATGTGGGAGCTTGGGCCACACTGGTTTGTGTCCATCATTTGAGAATGCAGGTAGAATTCTGAAGTTTGCGAAGTCTTTTTTGTACCAAATAAATGAAGCAATATGAACTTAAAATGTTGGGAAATATCCAGTAGAGTATTCTTCCTTTGCAGAAAAACACTCAGCTGGCAGAAGCAGAAATTTTGCAGAAGCAGTTCTTTATTTTCTGTGCCAACTGCATGTACATCCTTGACATTGAAGAGGCAGTGTAATGGTGTTCTACTATACCTTGTTATTCACTGGGATAAGTTCACCAAGAGGATCATATGCATGTAATATAATTTAGAACTGCTCTACTACAACCAAGCTTTAGTTAAACTGCCCCCGCTGCCATTTTTCAGCACGGGGATGCTGATGCATTTGATGGTTCAGGTGCTTTAATTGGAGCAGCTCTCAGAGCCGCACTAAATAAGGTGTCTCTCTTCCCCAACAGAATACATGTATAAGGAGCCCTGTAGTTGATGTCAGTACTGCAAATTCTACTTCCCAGTCTGCTGGATCTTTTGTTTCATGAAAAGTGTTAGAGCATTGCCTTGGCCATAGAATCATAGAAAATTAGGGTTGGAAGGGACCTCAGGAGGCCATCTAGTCCAACCCCCTGCTCAAAGCAGGACCATCCCCAACTAGATCATCCCAGTCAAGGTTTTATCTAGCTGGGTCTTAAAAATCTCCAAGGATAAAGATTCTACAACCTCTCTAGGTAGCCTTTTCCAATGCTTTACTACCCTCCAAGCGAGAGAGTTTTTCCCAATCTCCAACCTAAACTTCCTTTGCTGCAGCTTGAGACCATTGCTCCTTGTTCTGTTATCTGCCACCACTGAGAACAGTCTAGCTCCATCCTCTTTGGAACCACCCTTTAGGTAGCTGAAGGCTGCTATTGAAGCCCCTCTCAGTCTTCTCTTCTCCAAATTAAATAAGCCCAGTTCCCTAAGGCCCTCCTCATTAGTCATATGCCCCAGCCCCCTAACCATTTTCCGTTGCCCTCCTCTGGACTCTTTCCAATTTGTCCATATCCTTTCTGTAACGGGGAGCCTAAAACTGGACACAATACACCAGATGTGGCCTCATCAGTGCCAAATAGGGGGAAGAATCACTTTGCTCAGTCTGCTGGTAACAATCCTCCTAATGTAGCCCAGTATGCTGTTGGCCACCTCAGCAGCACTTGCGCTTCTTGTTGAACCTCATGAGATTTCTTTTGGTTCAATCCTCCAATTTACCTAGGTCTCTCTGAATCATAGCCCTACCCACCAGCATGTCTACTACTCCCTTGAGCTTAGTGTCATTTGCAAACTTGCTGAGGGTGCACTCCATCCCATTGTCCAGGTCATTGATGAAGTTACTGTGATGAAGTTACTGAACATGACGAGCCCTAGGACTGACCCCTGGGGCATTCCACTTGATACGGACTGCCAACCTGACATTGAGCCATTGATTACTACTATGGAAGCCCAATGATCCAGCCAGTTTTCTGTCCACCTTACAGTCCCTTCATCCAATTTGTACTACATTAGCTTGCTTGCAAGAAATTTGTGAGGGATCATATTGAAAGCCTTGCTAAATTCAAGTTAGATCACATCCACTGCTCTTCCTGCATCCATGGAATCGGTCATCTCATCGTAGAAGGTAATTAGGTTGATCAGACATGATTCGCCCTTGGTGAATCCATGTTGACTTTTCCTAATCACCTTGTTCTCCTCCAAGTGCTTGGAAATGGATTTGCTAACACCTTGTTTTTTGGATTACTGGTATCATTATTATTTTGCTAGTCCAGAAAATCCTTTGAGAGGTTTAGGTTTTGACTTGCCAGATCTACTCATTAGATTGGAATAGATTGTTCACATGGGTAGTTGAAGAGATATTAGATCCAATAGCATCGAATGTTTATTTTTCTTCTTTAAAATAATCAGACAGGTCTTGAGCTTTCAAGGTACACTTGGCTATTTCATCTCATACCCCTTCCACCCAAGAGAACTTCACAGATTGACAGCCTGCAGAAACCACATTTCTACAACTATTCCATTTATTTCCTTATGTCTACAATCCACCTTTGCCTTAAGATATAAATAAGATTCTTGCAGAACTTTTGCATCCCCTTTTTAGATCTCAGTCTGTTATGTCTACCAGCTATGTTTTCTGTAAAGCCAGAATGTCAGCACAGAAAGTTGAAGAGCAGAGGTATAATAACACAGCCAGGCACCTGGGGCAGCCGCTACATACAGGAGCAATGACAATTTCCAGTTGCCACCATGTGGCTGGTGTGATTGCACAGGTGCAGCAGCAGCTGCCTTTTTCTGCCTCCCAAATCAGCGCCTGGATATCTGCCCTAATCACCCTATCATAGTTGAAGAGATACTTGCATGAAAGCTGATCCATGCTATTTTGGTTCTGTAAGGTTAAAGTGTTTCTTTGTCCTTCCCAGTGTGCTTGTATATTTTTTCCTGAAGTTTGCATCTATAAGTAGAGAAATTATGCCCACATTTTAGCTATCAGATAACGCATACATAAATGCTGAGAGCTGGAAAAGACACTTTGCTGCCTGCCTAATACCAGAGGTCATTCAAGGAGATCCTAGGTAGCTTCTGTTAAATGTTTACATTGTGTGCCTCCTGCAGGGTGTAAGGGTAGTATGTAGAAGTATATAGGTTCTTACGCAATATTATTTTGTCAGCTTTCCCTCCTAATGCAGTATCTAATTTGAGTCTTGCTGTCAGTTTTAATTGTGCACCTCTTGGATCATTACTGATAGTGGTTTATCTTTCAAGAGTGGTGGGACAGGCTTTAAAAGAGGAGGTTATTCAACAGTATACCCGTGGACACCTGAAATGATTTTTCATATAGAATCAAAATTTCCCTTTACACCTCCATTTCTTTATAATCTGTTATGTAAGGAAGAGAAAACTGGAAAGCAGTGAAGGGCGATTTCCCCTTGTATACTTTCAGAACTATATGGACACTGGGCAAGTAGCTGGGTTTTGTGTGGGTCTATTTGGGAAATAGTCTTTGAAAATCAAGACTGTATTAAATTTCTTTTGTGGAGAAGATAAAAGTGTAGCTTTTGCATTTCTGTCACTTTTTGAAAGTAAATTGTAGCTGTATTTCTTACTGATTTATATTGATCAAATTTTATATTTACTATTTTATATTCCCTTCATTTTGTATGCTTTTTCCCAACTAAAAATAATACTTTATTTATATTTCTACAGTATTCATCTGGTACCCAACACTCAAAGAGGAGCTATCTATCCTCCTCTAATTACCATTGCCTACACTGATCTTCTGGTCCAAAATCCTGATACCCAGAGTGTGACGGTTGGTTCTTCACTGTTATTACCCTAATTGGACAGAATTATTAGTTCTGCTCAAATTTAAATATGAAATCAAATATTCTCCAGACTTAAATATGAAATAAACAGAAAATCCCCAGATGTTCAATGTTAAAATTGAAATTATCAGTAATATGCTTTTAGTCAAATCAGTCAAATATTTTTATTTTTCACTTTCTTTAAGTTCCCTAGACATTTTAAAAAGGGTAATCCAAGATTGCTTTCATAGTGTGAAAGGCCAATAGTTTATAAAGAAAAAATGTATGTACATATGAAGAATGACTAGAAGAAGCAACTTTTTTTGAACTAAATACATTGAATATACTATTCTTAATTAAGAAATAGCATATTTTAATTTAATAGCTTTTTATTAACACGAGGTCGCTGTGGTATGTAGACATTCTGGGTCAACCTCATGGTGTAACCAGTTTAAAGTGAGGTAATGGATCTAAAATGCCCATCAATGTTATGTCTTATCTGTTAGTAGTGTATCAGTTGCAAGAAATAAGCATTAAAGAATAGAAGAGAGAGATTTCATGTGGCAAGATAGCTATTCCATAATGAGTAAATATACAGAAAGTGCTGATGTCAGATCTGCCATTCTAAAAGTATGGGCCCAGTAATAAATTACCATGATGGCAAATAGTGCATGAACATCAGCTACTGTATAAGGACTGCCCTATAGACACACTGACCATGTAGCAAAATGCAAGGTAGTTTACCTGACTCTTGGTGAGAGAGAGTCTGCCTTCCCTCTACTACAATATTAGAGCTTGCATATGGGTAGGTACTGTGGATATGCTACCCAGGCATACCTCATTGTAACTTGTTTGTGTGTCCATAATCCACATGCATCTCAGGCATCCTAAACAACTGCCATATTGATAAGATTATGATTAGAAGCATGCTCTATTGGAAGTATCCCCTACGTTGAATGCTAGTGGCATGAGGGAATGAAAAGGAGGTTGGAAATAGGAGAAGCAGAAAATACTAGATAACAGAACAATTTATGTTGTCTAAAACAATGTCACTTTTCTGTTGAAAAAGAAGCAGTCATTTAGAAAAGCCCTTTCATACTGCTGGCAACATAGGGGGTGAAATCACAAAATTCCAGTTCATAGCTAAAAATACCTGGTAATTTGGGGGGCTGGATTCAATTACAGTTTTGTACCACATTTGTCCTATTTAGACAAATTTTACATGAGCCCTGCACTGTCAACACAAACATTCATAAAAATCTACCCTGAATCTTACTGACTTTTGACTTTCTGAACTGAAGTAATTTATTCTCCAAGTCGTTTAAAGTGATAACATCTGTTCTCCCGGCTAATGTAGCAAATGTTTTCAGAAACCAAGGAATCAGCCACTTCCCTCAGTCTTTTTTTAAATTAAATGTATAATACATTTCCATATTCTTGTTAGTTCTAGCTTTTCTTAGCATCACACAGCTAAACATATAAAGGCTCAGTTGTACAGAGTCTTCTATTGTATTCTATTCTATTCTATTACCATGGCCAATTATTTTTTCTTAAGATAAATATGTAAACTAAGGAAAGCAATTTTAGATCCTTTGAAAGAATTTCTCTTTGGTTTTCCTATGTTTGAAAAATCATGAGTGGCTGAACTCATTAAGAGCTTACATTTTTCCATCTCACACAAGTCAATTCCATTTACTTAATGTCATGAAGGGGCCATGTTAAGCCTGCTGTAACCTTTAGGGTTGGAGGGGTATACTGTGGTGGGGAAAACCTTGCAACACTGAATGCTACGTATCAGTGAAGTTGATTTACTAAATGTTTTTATTTACTTTTGTATTTTAATGAGCAGGTTTCCTTCTCAGTCAATTATGAAATGAGTCAATCAGAAGCTCAAATCCAGACTGATGTAAGTCACATCCTTCCTTCCCTCTGTCAGTTTAGTTCTTTGCTAACATCAGTAAAAAGACAAAACGTAACTGTAAATAATATTTCATTCTCTAGATTGCGTTGGGTGTGCTGGGTGGGCTGGCAGTTTTATGGTCCCTTCTTAAGACTGCTGGCTGGAAGAGGCGTACTGGAAGTTCTGTAATTGACTTGCAGGTATAAATGGCTGGTAGTTTTAAATGTGGAGCATACTGCATTCCCTCTTTAAAGGGGATCTTTGTTATAATTTTCTCTGATATATCTTTGTTATATCCATCCTAGCAACTGAGCAAGTTTTCCTTTTGTGGGTCCCTTTAAATTAATTGCATAAAGTAGTGGTTTGAACGAATGATCACCTGAGGGCAAAGTATTGCTGGTTTCTTGTCTGTTCTGGATCCTGGGCCCCTCTGTGTTACACTTGCACCATGATTAGTATGGTAATTGTGGCATAAGCAGCAAGTCCTAACCATGGACTGTGCCAGGATCTTAAATCAGCCCCAGTTCAGTTTGGGGCCAGAGCCAACAATCCGCTGATTGTCAGCTTCAGGCCCAACCCCTGGATCCACCAGGACCTATTTGAGACTCCACTGTGGTCCCTGGCTGGAGCCAACAATCAGCTGATACTCAGCAATGGTCATGGCTCTGGACCTGCAGACACCTGACTTTCAACTTTTCGTTCATGAACACTGGCTCCCCCTACACTGGAAAGTAGGAAGGACATGGCTGTGATATGATCCCCAATCTCAGAACTGTGCTTCCGGCCATGCCATGGTGCCTTTTAAATGAATGTGCACCAAAGGCCCTGCTTTTGCCATTTAAAACATAGTCCAACAAAATTATGTGAAAAGCTCTTCATCACAACTGTCCTCCATAATTTTAAAATACCTGAAGGGATTTTTCCCAAAATCTTCAGAATAATCACCTTTTGAACAGAGACCAAGCAAAGAAGTTCTGCTTTTCAGAAGGGGACTATATCAGAAATATATGAACATATGAAGACAGGTTATAAAGGAAACCACTTTTCAGTTATGGTATTCACTACCAATTGAATAATTCATGCATATAGCTTGTGCATATAAAATAATTTATAGTTTTAGAAAACTGTGTGTAATATATGTAATATACTTTTATAATTACAGACTGTTTTTAAATTCTTGCTGTTCTATGCTGGAGACCTTGCCAATGTTTTCTTTATCATCACAGTGGGAACAGGGATTTATTGGCTTATTTTCTTCAAAGTAAGTGCAATTTTCAGATTTGTAGCGATTGATAGAGATTAATTTTGAAGTGAAATGTTCCATTTATGTTTTGACACACAATTTTATTTTCCTTTTTTTGCATTTCTGTCCAGACTATCAAGGCAAGTTATCTATGATATTGTATGTTCTATGTCTAAACCTTCACGCTCAGCTTTTCCCAACCTGTTACCTTTTTGGTACTTAGCCAAAATCTTTCAAAAATTAGAAAATTATTACAATTTTTATAATTCTGTGCAATGGATAATGGTTTTTTTAATAGTCTTCAGGACTTCGTAATCAGCTTTAGAATTTAGTATGTTATGACACATGAGAGCTCTTTGTTACTGCATAATTTAATTGTAGGTCTTTACTTACAGGCACAGCAATTTGTTTCAGTTCTTTTACCAATTCCATCTCAAGAAAAGCATTTTGTTACATATATAGGATGTGCTTTTACTCTAAAGGTAAGAATTCTGTTCTGTTCTTTTTGTAGCTGTGATTCATTTTACTACTTCTGTATTTTTTCATCATCCTTATTTCCAGACGTCTTGAATGTTAGATTTTAAGAAAGGAAGAAAAGGTTTAAATTTTATCCCTGTGGGTGAAATCACTCGCCCATAAAATTTTGCTTCTTTTGAAGAAAAGTGATTCTTTTGGAGAAAAACAAATGATTCCCTATAGTATATACTCTAAAATAATGCAGTCCTGAATTCCCTCTTATTTGGGTCCTTTTTTACCTGTACTTTTAAATGAATGCGTCCCTATAGACTTCTAAATGAGTGAGTCCCTATAGTATATGCTATAGGGAATTATTCATGAATTCCATCTTACTTGGGTCCTTTTCTACCTATACTATAGGGACTCACTCATTTAAAAGTACAGGTAGAAATGGACCCAAGTAAGATGGAAATTAGGACTGCATTATTTTAGAGATCAAAGTAAATATTACCAAAAAGATAAATTGTTAAAGTCCCCCAGTGTTAGAATGCTAGTATGATTGTAGGCTTCAGCAGCTATTGGTATCTCTCTATGAGGAAAACTAGTGTTTCAGTTACACTAGACATTTTTACTGGAAATAATGACATACCACAATGTACCATCAGAAAACAGTTTTCCTCCACTGTAAAGTGACCAGAATGAATACATTTTTATTATGTAGTTTCCATCGCTTCCATTTTCTTGACAATGCTGGATATCTCATATCATCATTTTGTCAACTTATGTTAGACCTTCCTATTTGGGCAGGCATTTACCAAACAAAGGTAGGATGAAATGTTGTTGGGGGGGGCTCTATTTTATCTTGATATTCCAGTTCACTTTTAAGCTGTTTTTGTTCTCTTGCCACTATTTCATTTTTAACTTACTCTGTTTTCTTCCTATAAGCCACCCTGAGCCTTTCTTGGCAGCATATAAATTAAATAAAATTAAGCATGAGGTGCTTGATAAAAATATCAAATGGTTTAGAAACAGATTTTAGTATATCATCAAACTTTATAATGACGTTACAATCTCATGTGTAGAAGAGTAGTATTAATATTTTTGTTTGATCTAATAAAAAGTGCCTAGTGGTAATAACTAATTCTTCATCTTTGCCTGAATTCTGCTAGAGTCCTATTTGCATTTATACTCTATTCTGTGATTTTTCTTAGGCTCTGCAATTCTTGCATAAACTCATTTCACAACTTCTTGTAGATATTTTCTTTATTGACTGGGAACGACCTAAAGGAAAAGTACTTAAAGCTGTTGAAGGTAACTGAAAGTAAACTTGTTTATATAGTTAGCTTCACTTGAACCCTGATGTTGCCCTTTCGGGGTGCATCCACACATGCAGGTACATGGGCTTGCAGCAGTTCAAAAAGAAATGGTGCAAATTTGAGCTGGGGCTTTTTGCCTCGGTGCACGTACCCAGACATACACTTTGGTGTAGTACAAGTTGTGCCACTTGGGGCAAAATAACCCTGCCTGGCTCCTCCCAGATCTGCAACCAGGGGGAACTAGAGCCTGGGGCCACCACATGTGCTGGCCCCAGCAGTGTAAAAAGCTGCCCTGTCCTGGTCCCATCAGTACAAAAAGCTGTCCTGGCAAGTAGCTCAGGGCTACTTGCTCTCAGGAGCTTCTGGGACCTGGCCAATTGGTACCTGAGGACAAAACCCCTTGTGCCAGCTGGACTGCTGAAGCAGCCCTGAGAGTTCTCTGCACCCTTTACTCACTGCAGCAGTCTGGCACTGGGCGCTGCTGCCTGGCTGTGACCTGCTGCCACCTACAACAACACATGGCCCCAAGGCTGCATGCCTGCCAGATCCGGATGGGGACTGAACAGCCAGTAAAGGCATCTGTCCCTCTGGGCCAGCTGCCAGTGGGCTGTGGTTGCAGAGTTGGTCTTCATGTGGCACTACTGCCATGTGTGCCCCTGCCCAGCCATCTGGGCAGCTGTTGCCTAGAAGATGTTCCCAGTGTGGTGGTCTGCTTTGAACTGTCAAAGCATGTCCTCTAGGCCTCTGTTGGCCAGGAGGTCATCTACCTTCAGCTGGGTCCCAGCTCTGAGCAGTCTCTTCTGCCTGGGTCCTGCCACTTGCCTCCCTAGCACGAATTCTGGTGTTCCCTGTTTGAAAATTGAAAAATCCCTGATAAAAAAAAAATCTCAAAGTCATTCTGTAAAATACCCCGAAATCTATGTTCCTCCACAGTTAAAACAAAGGACCACTATAGAGAGAGAGAGAGTGAGAGAAAGAGAGACAATGATCAGTTGGACAATGTTTTATTGATATATCTACAGTGTTAAAGCGATTTGGAAGCCTACCAGTGTCTCTGTCATCATAATAAAATTAATTCTTAATATCTATATGTTTTGCTGTTTGCCTTTGATTTTCTTACCATAAAGCAGTTAGAGTTCCCCCTGATCCCTTCACTAACCAGGATGTGGGGACAGCTGCCCCTACAGCTACAGCTTCTGCCAGCAGGTCTCATCCTGTCTGGCAGCTGGACATACAGAGTATATGCTGGGGGAATGTGGGGTTTGCAGGAGTGGGGTGGGATGGAGGGATGTGGGGGGCCATGGAGTGCATGTGTAGGTGTGGGTGGATCATGGGAGGCCTGGGGGGTGGAGGCTGCCACATGACCCCTGTAGGGCTGCCGCCATCCCCACCCAGCCCCCCGGATCGCTGCTCCTTCCCCCCCACCGATGGCTGCCGATGGAGGGGTAGAGGAGTGGGTGGGGGTGGGGCTGGGCAGGGCAGCCATTGAGGGGATGGGGCAGGCAGGGGATGGATGGGGCTGGGTGGAGCAGCTATTGTGGGGAACTAGGGGAGAAGGCGGGGGATGGGGCCAGGCGGGGCAGCAATCCGAGGGGCTGGGGGAGAGGGCGGGGATGGGGCCAGCAGGGATACCCCCCATGGTCCCCTCCCTCCTCCTCCAGCTCCCTTCACCACCTGCCTCCTGGTACAGAGCCCCGGTCCAGCTCCCTGAAGCTGACACACTGCCTGCCCTGCACAGGCAGGCAGCATGCTTCACCACCAGGGCAAGGGCCCAGCTGTAGAGATACTCTGGCTGGCTGCCAGAGCAGCTCTGTGGAGGACCTGAGCCTCCATTGCCTCAGTCCTGCCCTGCTTTTTTTGCCTGGGGTATTTTTTGCCCCCATGCTGCAAATTTGCGGCTTGGGGAATGGTTTTTTTGTTCCGGCATATGTCTCTTGCAGCATCACAATCACATGCTGTCATCTGGAAGCACCTTCAAAGTATAAAAATCTAAAGTTTTACTCCATTTTTAATTTTTAGGTGAAGGTGGCATTAGAAGTGCTACTGCACCTGTGAGCATCTGGAGGACATATTTTCTAGCCAATGAATGGAATGAAATTCAGACTGTGAGAAAAATAAATCCACTCTTTCAAGTACTTGCAGTTCTTTTCTTTCTGGAGGTATTTTTTAAATATTTATATTCTTTCTGTAACTTGAAAGGTAGTTTGTTGATGTTAGCAACCCCAAAGAAGTGATGGATGACTTTCAAACATTCACTTGAAAAAGAAGACCTGGTAAAAGAAACCACTGTTTTGCTATGGACCATTGTATACCTTACCACTTGTATCACTGAAATATTCCATTATGGGAACTTGTTTAAAAAAGACCTCCCTTAATTATTTTACAGATTGAAATGTCATTCATTGGTAAAATGTTCTTGAATGGATTAAGGGAGTCATGAACTCTAGCTATCTAAGGCTATATGTGGTAACAGCATTTTTATTTTGTCTTTCGGCTCTTTCTGTATGCATTCAATTATTCAGTAATCTACAAAACTATCTCTAGTGCTCTCCTTATCCCAGAATAGTCTCCTTCGTTGCCCATATTAAATTTGAGCAGTAGCTATCAAGCGATCTTTGTGAACTGGGAAGTGAAATTACCTGGTCATTTCTATTTTTGACATCCCTGTGTAAAGGAAGCTGTGAAGAAAAAGGCATTATGGGAGGTGGACCCCAAGCACCCACATTCCAGTCAGTGTGACATCAACTTCCTGTAATGTGTTGTTTCTAAATCCCACTGGTTTCCTGGTTTCAGAAGGTGCCACAGAATTCAGTGGGATGCTACTGATGAAGTACCTTGCTTTCAGCTGACAGATACTCAGTGAGGCACTGTAGTGCCAGCGTAAACACAGTAGTGTGTGCATGATTTGGCAACTCGGTACTATTGGCTGCTCTTGGCCAGAAGAACTTTCTCATGTAAATATAAACATAGGAAACTTATCTTACAATTACTAGTGAGGAATGTGTTGTTCAATGTAGTATTTTGGTTTCCATGTTGTAATGCTTCTGCTTGATTTAGCATTTTTTGCTGTTTTCTCCATGCAGTATTTCTACTTTTCGCCATAGCATGCATCTAAAGATAGGAGAGGACTAATTTAGGTACCTGGTGGCAGTGCTATTCATTGCTACAAGGGAAGTCTGGGTTCAGTTTCCTATCCTATACTCCTTTACCCATGGTCTGTCGCAGGGGGAGCATTACATACAATCCCTGACCCAGGAAGGGGAGTACTACTTTATTGCTCAAAATTTGACATTTCAAGTAAAAAGTCTTGCTAGGAGGTTTGTCTAGTCCTCCACCATGGTTAATGGAATGTAAATGGAAAAGACCAAGTTTTTATGCCATTGGACAGGCAGCATTTGGAGAAGCATTGGGAGCACAAACAAAACAGAAGCAGAAAAAAGTCCGGTTCAACCCTTGTATGTTTAGTTCTGGGTTGAATCATATTCGGTGCAGAACCTTGGGAGAATGGAGTTGGTTCATATGAACACGTCTCTACAGAACACAAATCTTGAGGTTTCTCTCAAAGGCTCGTAATTTGGGCAGATTTTCTTGGGGATGGCAAAATCCCTGACCCAAAGAGCACCTCCTGCTGAATTTCACATCCCTGCCCCAAAACATCCCAATGAGGCAATTGAAGTATTTTATTTTCATGGGCAAATGGATGTGTTTCCTCTTAACTTCATTCTGAAAGACAAGTGAATGTTTTTGCTGAAATTTTCCACAAAAATTCAGCTTGGCATAGAAAACTGACATGCAAACACTCTCAGATTGAAGCTTGATTTATAAGCAATTGAAAATGGGGAGTTACAAAGGAAAATGTGGGAAAAACTCTTAACTTACAGGCATTGCTACCTGCTCTGTCTGTAACATGCAAGTGGTAGAAATGGCTCTCTAGTAACAAGACTAATTAAGATTGCTAATGCACTTTTAATTCAACTTGTCAGATGCTTCTTATCTGCATAACTTTCACTTCTTGGGCTGAAATTGTAGCTCTTCCCTTTTTTTTTAGGTTAGCCTCAATAAAATTGATTCCGCTATGAAGAAATTGGGGGAAATATCCTTTTTTTTCTTTTTTTGAAAAAAAATTCTTACACTAACTTAGCAGGGAAGAATTTTCAAAAAAAAAAAGAAGTTGTATTGATTCTCTCAATAAAAAGCACTTTTGAGTTGTCCAAAGTATTAGCCTGTTGACAGCTGAGCTTTCAAAATAAATACAAGTAATGGTTCACATAATTGAACTATGTTATAATGCATGTGTTAGCATTCCCAGCATCTGCTTTTTTGTAATTTTACTACTTACTTAAGTTAAATGTAAGCCCACTTAAGCTTACTTTACCACTGTAGCAGGGCAGAGGTGCCTGCTACTTGAAGAGCAGGAATGGCCACCAGGTGCCGGCTGCCAGGGCAACCAGGAGGGGCTAGGGACCCACACCTGTTGAGTCAGCTGACTGGAAGGGGCAGGGCTGACTTCTATAAAGCACAGGCTGGAGGCTGAGAGAGGGGTTCTCGGCTGGCAGCCAAGGAGAAGGAGTGTTGTCTGACTAAGCAAAGGGGAAGGGCATGAATGCGAGCAGTCAGTTATGCTAATGAAGGATGGAGCATCCACAGAAGGCGACTCAAAGGAGGTTAGCCAGGCAGTTTAGCTTTGTGTTATAGCCCAGGGGCTTGTGTTACTGTTTTGCTGTTGTTGTAAGACCGGAGGACCGGGTGAGGCTATAAGGGGATGGAGAAGGCCTCATATGGGAACCACATCAGTGTAGGAGCCCCAGCCCCAGAGGGTGGGCAGTGCGAGAAGCCCTGAGAGAGAAGGCAGTGTGAGAAGGCATCTTATAAGACTGAAGAACGCCCAGTACATCCGCGAGGCTTGGGGCATGGTACAGGGGTAGTTGGAGCCATGCAGAGCCCATAAGGCTGGGGTGCACCTGAACCCCATTCGGGAATACGGGCCCAGTATAGGACAGGAGAACCATGACCAGGAAGACTAAAGGTAGCTTCCCTATAATTCACATAAGACCAAAGATGTGGTAGGTGAGATTGTGAGGTGCAGATAGGCAGCTTGGCGCGGTATAGATGGTAATTAAGGAGGAGCACGGCGACCCAAGTTCCCGTCCTGTTGCAACCACTGTAAAGAAGATGAAGTTACAGTCAAAACAGCAGAGCCTTTACCAGTGCTATTCCTTGCTGTATTTGTCTACCCCAATGAAGCTTTTAGACTTTCTTTTAATCTCTTCAGGTTGTGGGGTTTTCAAACCTGGCTCTAATGGATTCCTCTTCAAGTCTGACAAGAAGCAGCGAGAGTTACATCGCTCCCTGGAGCTGCATTCTGAGATTTGGTGTGTCTTCCGCTGTCTGGCTTGTCATTGCCATGTTACAGGTACAATTCTAGTACATGTGATTTGAATTATCAAAGCACTTACAGATATTTGACTTAAAAACATCAATACCCCCTCCCTGTTCAGCAAAGCTGTAAGCTTGTGTGAAAGGTGCTTTGCCATATAATGGACCTGCAGCTTATTTTGCGTGTTATCACTTTAAAATTTGGTCAGACTCTCAGAGGATCTCACAGACTTGAAAGATCTTGTCTTCGGGTTGCCATCTTCAGTTCTCTACCACCTTTAGTTTTTTTCAATCCTGTTGAGTTGGTTTCAAGTTTTAAAAACAAGCAATTGCTAGAGCTTTGCTCCTTGGTAGTCCAGTTTAACTGAGCCCAGGGACAGCTGACAATTCCAGTTTGTCATATGTGAATTATGCACTGCTAAGCCAGCTGCACTGTAGACAAAAATGAAGTCAAAGCTCATGTATTAATACAAAAAATTCTGGTTTGTTTCTTTTTTTTTTTTTCAGATGATATTTTTTGCTATGTTCTATGAGAGATTCATAGAAGATAAAATAAGACAATTTGTTGATTTATGCTCTATGAGCAATGTAAGTACTTTTTTATCTTATTCCTGCTATTGGTATTTTTAATGGCTTAATAGATTAGAGAATGTTAAGAAATTTTATTTTGTGTGGTTTTAGAGGTTCTTCAAATTAATATCCTTAACCAGCTCATGAGACGTTTGCAGATTTGTTTTGTTTTGTTCTACTGTGTCCTACAAGAAGACTTCATATTATTTGTTTAATGAGGCTTATTTTCTAAAAAGTGATCACTTATAAATATCATATAAGGCTTTAGATATATGTCTCTAGAATATTCTTGCAACTGATTCTTCATGGCCATGTTTGGGAATCAAGCAATAACAAATCAGGACAGAAGAAAAGCCTGGAGCCCATTTATCGTACCTCTGCGTTTTTTGTACTATGGGGCTCTTTCCTTCTAGACCCTCTCTGCTAATATTTTCATGGTTACAGTTTCTGCTGTGAGTTTTTCTTGTCCCTTAGTTTCCTTTCCTATGAACTGTGCCATTTTTCCCTTGCATTCTCATTTAGTGTCTTCCACCTGAGTTCCTCGCAGTTCCCCAATTTAAATCCTCTGACTTTGAGACTTTGCGTTGCAGCAACCCCATTTCTAGCATGGAGTACTTTTCCATTTTTGAGCCCTCCTCCTATGCACGTACTTTCTCCATAAAAATTTTGCTGGCTTTCGGAGTTTGAGAACTGAATCTAGATCCATGTTTCCTACATGGAGTAGATCAAGGTTGTTTTAAGAACCCATGTTTTATGGTATAAATGAACAGTGTCCACTGCCTAGATCAGTGGGAGTTGACCTAAAACAATCAGACTTATTTTTTTCGTCTCTTGTCTGAGAATAGAAGTTGGAGATTTTTTTTCAAAGTTCTTTTTTTTAAAAAAGAATAGCTTTTGGCACTTGCTTGTTAATAATCTGAACTCTAGAACTGATGACAACAGATCTCTGACTCAAGTGAAACTTTAAATATTGCTTATAAATTGTTGCCAGATGTTTTTCTGCCACATATTTTAATGTGTCCTCCTATGCATCTGGAAACTTGGCAGTAGGAGAGTGGTAGAAGTGTTAATTGCCACAGCTATAGTCAATTTCTGGACCTGTGAGGAGCCCCGGAAGCCAGATGGCATGGACTTGTGTGGATGCTTTGCCCAGATCTAGAGCCTGGGGCTTGGCCCATTTACCATATCACATCGGCACACCAACCCCACACTGGATGCAGCCTGCATACTGACCCTGTACCACTTATCTGGCCCAGGAGGCATAGGTTGAGCACCACTGTCCTAAATCACTGCCTATTTTGTACATGAAGTAAGGCTGTCATTGGTGGTCTCCATCACTGCCCTTAAAGTTTTGAAATAATGTATTAAAAAATTGTTTTTCAGCCTCTTTCTTTTATTTTTTAGATTTCAGTATTTCTCTTGTCACATAGCTGCTTTGGATATTATATCCATGGTCGGTCTGTGCATGGACATGCCGATACCAATATGGAAGAAATGAATATGAACCTAAAAAGAGAAGCGGTATGAAAAGGAAATTAATCTTTTTATCCCTGTTTCCTAACTTTTTTGTATATAATTCTATGCATAATGTATGATTGTGGGTGCACACTTGGGTACTGTATTGAACTCGTGGGGAGAGAAGTGTGATGGTTTGTCCTGAGAAAACAAATTGTCACATTAGTTCTGCTGATGCAAAGAATGATGTCCATGCTATAAAACTCCAGCTATTCTAAAATATATTTATTTCTCAGTTAATTAGGTATCATATTTCTGCTATAGATTCATAGATTCATAGATGCTAGGGTCGGAAGGGACCTCAATAGATCGAGTCCAACCCCCTGCATAAGCAGGAAAGAGTGCTGGGCCTACATTACCCCAGCCAGATACACATCCAGCCTTCGCTTGAAGACCCCCAGGGTAGGGGAGAGCACCACCTCCCTTGGGAGCCCGTTCCAGACCCTGGCCACTCGAACTGTGAAGAAGTTCCTCCTAATAGCCAATCTAAATCTGCTGTCTTCTAGCTTGTGGCCATTATTTCTTGTAACCCCCGGGGGGGCCTTGGTGAATAAATACTCACCAATTCCCTTCTGTGCCCCCCTGATGAACTTATAGGCAGCCACCAGGTTGCCTCTCAACCTTCTCTTGCGGAGGCTGAAAAGGTCCAGTTTCTCTAGTCTCTCCTCGTAGGGCTTGGCCTGCAGGCCCTTAACCATACGAGTGGCCCTTCTCTGGACCCTCTCCAGATTATCCGCATCCTTCGTGAAGTGCAGCGCCCAGAATTGCACGCAGTACTCCAGCTGCGGTCTGACCAGCGCCCGATAGAGGGGAAGTATCACCTCCTTGGACCTATTTGTCATGCATCTGCTGATGCACGATAAAGTGCCATTGGCTTTTCTGATGGTTTCGTCACACTGCCGACTCATGTTCATCTTGGAGTCCACTAGGACTCCAAGATCCCTTTCCACTTCCGTGCCACCCAGCAGGTCATTTCCTAGGCTGTAGGTGCGCTGGACATTTTTCATCCCTAGATGCAGCACTTTGCATTTCTCCTTGTTGAACTGCATTCTGTTGTTTTCTGCCCACTTGTCTAACCTGTCCAGGTCTGCTTGCAGCTGCTCCCTGCCCTCCGGCGTGTCCACTTCGCCCCATAGCTTAGTGTCATCTGCAAACTTGGACAGAGTACATTTCACTCCCTCATCCAAGTTGCTGATGAAGACATTAAAGAGTATCGGTCCAAGGACCGAGCCCTGCGGGACCCCACTGCCCACACCCTTCCAGGTCGAAACCGACCCATCCACCACGACTCTCTGGGTGCGACCCTCCAGCCAATTCTCCACCCACCGGACTGTGCAGTCATCCAAGTCACAGCCCCTTAACTTGTTCACCAGTATGGGGTGGGATACCGTATCAAAGGCCTTCCTGAAGTCCAAGTATACGACATCCACCCCTCCTCCTGCGTCGAGGCGTTTTGTAACCTGGTCATAAAAAGAGACTAGATTGGTCAGGCACGATCTGCCTGCCACGAACCCATGCTGGTTTCCCCTCAGCATAACTTGCCCTGCCGGGCTCTCACAAATGTGAGCCTTGATAATTTTTTCAAAGACTTTGCCAAGGATAGAGGTGAGACTAACTGGCCTATAGTTGCCCGGGTCCTCCTTCCTCCCCTTCTTGAAAATGGGAACCACATTGGCCCTTTTCCAGTCCTCTGGGACTTGACCCGTGCGCCACGAGCGTTCAAATATTCCCGCCAGTGGCTCTGCAATGATGTCGGCCAGTGCCTTCAGTACCCTCGGATGGAGCTCATGCGGGCCTGCCGACTTAAAGGCATCCAGTTCTTCCAAGTGACCCTGCACCACCTCAGGGTCCACGCATGGAAGTCTGGTGCCTTGCTGCTGCCTCCCTACACTCCCAGTGAGAGACTTGTCATGCCTCTCGCTTAGGAACACTGAGGCGAAGAACTCGTTGAGGAGTTCAGCCTTGTCCCCTCTGTCCGTCACCAATTGTTTCTGCCCATTTAGCAGAGGTCCTATTCCTCCCTGGGCCTTCCTTTTACTCCCTATATATCTAAAAAACAATTTCTTACTGTCTTTTACTTGGGTTGCCATCCTCAGCTCCATGGTAGCTTTGGCCTGTCTAACTGCCTCCCTACAAGCACAAGCAGAAGAGGTATATTCCTCTTTGGTGATCTCTCCCTGTTTCCACTTTTTATGTGCTCCCCTTTTGGCCCTTAGTCTGCCCTGGATTTCTCTGGTCAGCCAGGGAAGCCTCCTGGCCCCTTTCCCTCTTTTACCTCTCACAGGGATCGTCTCGCTTTGTGCTCGAAGGATAGTTTCCTTAAGGCACAGCCACCCTTCTTGGGCTCCCATCATTTCAAAACTACTACTCTGTAGTGTGTCTTTCACTAATCGCTTGAGTTCACTGAAATCAGCTTTCCTAAAGTCCAGCACGTTCACCCTACTAGTTATCTTACCCACTCAACGCCTTATGTTGAATTGTATTTTTAGGTGATCACTGTCCCCCAGATGGCTACCGATCTGTAGGTCCCCTACTATGTCATCCCCCGTTGCCAATACCAGATCCAGTAAGGCATTCCCCCTAGTGGGACCATGTACCTCCTGCGTCAGGTGGAGGTCCTGTACACAGGTTAGAAACCTGCGTGAGCGGTGGGACTTCGCTGTCTGTGTCTCCCAACAGATGTCCGGGTAGTTTAGGTCCCCCATGACCACCGCCTCTTTAGCTTTTATGGTCTCCGAGAGTTGCCTCAGGAGCCCCAAATCTGTTTCTTCCCCTTGATGTGGGGGTCTGTAGCAGACCCCTACCACCAAATCCTTTTCTCCTTGCCCCCCATTTAGCCTAACCCACAGTCCTTCTACTTCCTCATCCTTTGATTCTGTCTTGATGAGGGTTGATGTATATTGCTCCTTAACATAGAGCGCAACCCCTCCCCCCCTTTTCCCCACTCTGTCCTTTCTGTACAATCTATAGCCCTCGATATGTACCGCCCAGTCATGGGATGGATCCCACCAGGTTTCCGTCAGCCCCACTAAGTCATAGGCGTTTAGTGCAACCAGGAGCGCTAGTTCATCCTGCTTGTTCCCCATGCTCCTAGCATTAGTATATAGGCACTTGAGCCCTGCGACTGGTGCCTTTGCTGCCCCCCCGCTCCAAGTCCCAAAGGGCTCCTTGTCTCTTACCTTCTCGTTCCTTACCTGTGCCGTATTGCTGTCCACCCCCTGTCTTTCATGTTCCCAAAGCTCTCTTTCTTCAGGCTGGGCTGTCCTTGTTGGTGCCACCTGGTTTGGTGGTCCACAGCCTCCCCCGCCCTCATCTTCCCCTCCCCCCGACAAGCCTAGTTTAAAGCCCGCCGGAGGAGATCCGCCAACCTGTAAGAAAACACACGCTTACCTTTGGGGGACAGGTGAAGCCCATCCCAGCTGAGCATGACCCTCGTTGTAATGTGTGGGTCATTGTCCAGGAAGCCGAAGCCTGCCTCGAGACACCACTGCTGAAGCCGCCAGTTGGTCTCTCGGATGCAGTTCTCATGCCGTCTGCTGCGTCCATTCACTGGTAGGATGGAAGAGAATACCACCTGTGCCCCGAATTCCCTCAGCACGCCGCCCAGAGCCTGGTAGTCCGCCATCAGGTGATCGGGGGTTCTCCTGGCCGCATCATTAGTACCCACATGGACAAGGACCAGGGGGTAGTAATCGGTGGGCTTGATCCTGGCCTGGATTACCTCTGTCACATCCCGAATCTTAGCTCCAGGCAGGCAGTAGACCTGTCGTGCTGAAGGGTCCTGGCGACAAATGGGCCCCTCCGCACCTCTCAGGATGGAATCGCCTATGACGAGCACGCGTCTCCTCCTCTTCTGGGTCCTCTCGGATCTCTTGATCTGTTTGGAGTGTGAAGAATGTGGCGTTTCTTCCTGCCCAAGGGTTTCCTCCTCCCTTTCCATCTCCTGCAGAATCGCCAAGGCCTCGTACCTGTTCTCCAGTCGGACTGGAGAAGCTGGTACCTGCGAGCTGCGAGCTGCTCCGGTCCTGGCTGTGACCGTCTGCCACTCTGCTGTGGAGGTCCTTCCCTGGGCTGCTTCTTCCTTGGGTGCCTGGTCCTGCAGGGAAAGGAAATAACTGTCAATTTCCTCCTCCGCCTCCCTGATCCCCCTCAGCCTGCTAACCTCCTCCTGGAGCTCCCTCACCTGTGCCTCCAGAGCCCTAAGCCGGGCACCTGCCGGACAGGTGTGGGGGCTCCCAATCTCTGCCCCCCCCGGCCCTGCTGGGGATCCCCCGCAGGCCAGGAGGTAGGGGGACATCAGCTCCCCCATGGGCTCAGTCTGGGTGGAGGCCTCAGACCAGCCCCGGTTAGCCTTGTCCCCCCGGGCAGAGGCCCTAGCAGCAGTCCTCGTAGACACCATTCTAAGCTGCTGTTTGTAGACCTGTGTGGTGTCTATGTCCTACCCGTACAGGAGTCCCACTCCTGGCCCTCCCGGCCCGCCCGCCAGCACGAACGCCTGCGCAAACGCCGGCGCGCTCTTACAGAGCGCGCCTGTTTGCACGCTCTGTTCACGCTGCGCGGCTCGGGAGCGCGGCTCCCTACCGGCTCAGCTATATGGGACACGGGGGCTTCCCCTCCGGATCCGGCTCAGCTGTGCCGAGGCCCTCCGCCCCACTTACCTTCGGGGGATCAGCTGCTGCTGCCCCCGCTGCCGATTCCTCTGCTGCTGCTGCTGCCGCCGCCGCTGCCTCTGGTCAGAAGTTAGTTATGGGGCACACGTGCGTGCGGGACACGCGTGTGCCTGATTCCTCTCCTTCCAGCTGCTGCTTCCCGAGTTGCAGCCTGTCTTAGAATCTCTTGGTCTTGTGTAAAGAAATATTTATAAAGAGATGTGGATAAAGAGGCAGATCTCAATTTGTATACAGATTGACTTATTTTCCCCATAATTGCCTATTGCAAATTAATTTTAAAAGAACTATGTTTTTACTTTTTGGAAATATATTTTAAAAATATATATTTATCTGTTCTGTTGGGGGGAGATTAAGTAAGATTAAAGGAAATGATGAAAAGAGCCAAGAATTTAAAGAACAAAGGTGAAAGGAAAGAATGAAACAAAACTGTAGGCTTGTAATGACAAGTTAGAGTGTGTGAAGATCAAAAGGTGTTCTAGAACCTTTGACACTGTAGGCTGACCAAAAGTGAAATTTACGTTTAATGATAGATGGAGTCAGTATTTCTTGATGTGAGAGAGTAGGGCCTAGGAGTGGCCGTGCACTCCCTATCACCCCCTACCGTCACTCAAGGTGATTCAGCACCCTCTGGTTCTCGCCCGCCACGTCTTTGATGACACTTAGTTCAGATGGGAGGCTGCTTTTATCCCCTGGTGAACGGTGTGAGTGTTACTACCCCTACTCCGTATGGGGTGCCTCAGTGCACCCCTGCCTTAAGGGCAATGTGTGCCTCCTACCTCCCCTGTAGCACGCCCTAAGCCTCGCAGCTGTTCTCTGGACGTTGTTTGGGTCCCTTGCCCTTCAGTGCTCTCTCTGGCGCCCCTCGGGCTTGTCCTGCCCTGGTGCCCCTCTCTGGCACCCCCGGGCTTGTCACCCACCTGGCGCCCCTGGGGCTTGTTACTCCCCGGCACCCCTCTCCAATCTACCTGGGCCTACCACGCCACTGGCACCCCTCCACCGGCGCCCCTGGGTCGGTCACGTGCCTGTCGCCCTTTTCCCGGTGCCTCCGGGCCGAAGCAACCTGCACCCTGAAACCGGCACCCCCGGGCCGCTGCTGTGACCTGCACCCCGCTACCGGCGCCTCTGGGCTTGCCGTGCCCAGGCCTCGCCCCACAGGGCCTGCCTCTCGGGTTTATCCCGCTCCTCGCCCTCTGTGGAGACTTTGCCACACTTCACATGCTTCTCCCCCCACTCTGGGGCCTATGCCGCGCCTCTCGCGCCCGCTGCCCCACTCTGGGACCTATGCCACGCCTCTCGCGCCTGCTGCCCCACTCTGGGACCACTCGCTGTGCCACTACTGGGCACCCGCGACCCCCAGGTTATTGGGGAGTTCCCGTGAGGCCTCCTCACACCCCTCCAGCCTCACCCGGTCCTCCAGTCTAAGGATGACTAAACCATGAAGCCAAACGGCTCTAACCCACGCCAGAAGCCTACCAGCTTACAACAAAATCATAAACCAGGCTTATAAACCCAGCTCCTCTCAATGCTGGCTCTCTCGCATCATTGCAGCCGGCCAAACCGCCACCATTGACTCTGCTGCTCAGCTCTCCCACAGAGCTGTGGCTCCTGCAGCTGCCAGAGGGGAACTGCTCCTCTGGCTCCGGCCTGGGCCGTTTATAAAGGCCCAGCCCTGCCCCCTTCTGGTCACCTGACCTGTCTGGTTGCTATGGCAACCAGCACCGGAGCTGCCCCTAGGGATTGGCAGCTCCTTAACCCCATATTAGTCACAGGATATCTCCTTGATCCTGTGACACTTGGCCTAACATACCTCTTGGTAAACCCAGCAATGCCAAAGAATGCAGATATTCAGATTCCTAAACTCCTGTATATCATAGGCTAGAAATTAAAAGCTCTAGCCCTTTCTGGTCTATCCATAGTTTATATTTGTTTTATTCTACATTTTCAAATGTGCAGGAAAATCTGTGTAGTCAAAGAGGTTTGTTACCCAACACAGATGGCCAGACATTTCAGATTTCTATTTCAAGGAGAATGCGACAGCAATATAATAGGATTCACAAAACCCTAACAAGAGTAAGTATAATATATAATGGTAAATACATTGGGATTTTGCCATGTTACATAGAAAAACAATAGACAAAGAATGCATTTGCCCTTAAAATTCATTGTCACATTATTTTTCAGAAGCATGGTCCTACTAGGCTTTTAGACTCATCTGCAAATACTTTTGAGCAGAGCACAAAGGCATACCACACCATGAACAAGTTTCTTGGCTCCTTTATTGATCATGTATGTATACTGAAATTAAACACAAAGGGAAAAAGTATTCTGAGTGAGAAGTAAGAAATGCTGATTTACCTTGTAGTATATGTGGTTAAAGATTGGTTATTGTTAATTATATTGGGACTACAGTGCTGCTTTTCAGGAGAGAGAAAATAAGTGGATTGGTCAGGAGTGCAACACAAATTGCCTCTGGCAATTCCTTTTGCAATGTGTATTAATTTTGTAGTAGAATGGAGCAAGGCTCTTTCAATATATGCTGCTGTTCTAAACAGATATACTCTATGTAAAGGATTTTGAGATCCTTAGCAGTGAGAATGCCAGAAATACAAAATACTGTTTGTTTGTTTGTTTGTTTGTCTGTTTGGTATTTTTTCCTCTATAGGTTCATAAGGAAATGGATTATATTGTAAAAGACAAGTTGCTTCTTGAACGAATTCTTGGCATGGAGTTTATGGAACCCATAGAAAAAAGTATCTTTTACAATGGTATCAAACTAATTTCTGATTTGTTATTTATAAGTAGCACTATAACTGTGATGAACCAATGAATATAAAAGAAGTGGGATTTTGCTGGATTCAGCTATACTTTTCTAATTTTAGACCAACTATATAATTGGGGGAGAATGCCCTTCCTTAAGTTGTGGGGGCGAGGAAAGCAGATACAGCCTAAGCTTAAATATCAGGTAGAACAGTTACTTTTGTTTAATCTCACTATGTACATGAAAGTGATGTCTTAAGAAGGGAGGGGAGGCAGTAAAGCACTAGAGCAAAGAGAAGTTTCAAAAGTATATACAGACCCAGTAAAGAATAGCTGAAATATATATACCTAATTATGTAAAGAACGATATCAAAGAATGGTCTTACTATTTTGCCTAAATTCATGCTTGATTTCTCTGTAGGGAATAAGGTATGTTGATTAAACCATACAAAAGGATAAGGAATAGGAAGCGATACCTACCAGCAGTAGTTGGTATTACAGTGTTTCTACACAAGGCCAATTAATACCTGGTTGCATTGCTTAGAGCAAGGGTGGCCAACCTGCAGTATGCCAGCCATCAGTGGCACAGGCAACCTCTGTGTGTGGCACATGACAAATTAGAGAATGGACAGCAGCAGAGTGGCAAGTAGGCAGGAAGCAGAAAACAGAGCAGTAAATTGGGCAGGGGAAGGGAATTGGAGTGACATTCAGGGAGGATGTGAGGCTAATTTGTGGCATGCCTGTCAGAAAAGTCGGCCCCCACTGGCTTAGAGCAGTGGTTCTCAGCCAGGGTGCTTTGGTCTTTCTGAGGTCTTTGCAACAGAAAAATTGCTGTGTTATTTTTCTGTTGTCAGAAAAAACAAGTGAAAACTAAGAGCTTGCATTTTCCGAGAGATGCCTTGAATCTAATAAATGGGGGCCTTGAGTCTAACAAGATTGAGAACCACTAGTTTAGAACTACACCAGGATGAAGTTGACAACAGCTATGGACATCACACAGCTACTCCTGACTTTGAGGGGTAACTTTAGCCCTCCATGGAGCAACATACTCCAGCATAGGGAAGTACATGTGTGCCTGATGTATTTTGACACTGGTCTAAATCTGTTGTGTATGTCCAC
This sequence comes from Crocodylus siamensis, assembly GCF_052110815.1. Lineage (NCBI taxonomy): Eukaryota > Metazoa > Chordata > Crocodylia > Crocodylidae > Crocodylus > Crocodylus siamensis. The sequence continues at coordinate 217,358,310 of NC_143397.1, forward strand.
AAACATTTGAGACCCCGATGCTAGCAAAAACATTTAAGCATATGTTTAATTGGCTTGGTGACTTTGGGACAAAGTCGGCCTTTGCTGAGCATGTCAGGAATAAGGAACCCAAACAGGTCTATGTATGGTCTGGTTTTTGACTTTCAGATTTGGGTATATACGAACAGAGTTGTGACTCTGGCCATGTGTATTTTTTTAATCTTGCACTCTGTGGAAAGCCATATTGCATACTATATTTTAAAATTTTGTATGCTATTTTTGGAGTGATGTTATGATAATACTGCAGTGGTATACTTCCTTGTCCTAATTTTCCATTAATAAGTTTAGCTAGGCTGATTTGTAATAGTGAACTTCACAGATAATGCTGTCACCAAATTTAATATACTTTTTCAACTAGTTTTCCTTTTCCCGGTAGATGAAGGACATTCATTCAGTGATGTGCTCTATTACGGGAATGAGGCCACACTTCTCATCTTTGACATGCTGTTTTTCTCTGTTGTGGATTTGGCTTCCCAAAATTTTGTTCTAGCGGCAATTCTCACGTACGTGCAACAAGAGGTAAATTTAGCATTTAAAAAAAACTATTTTAAGACGCATCTTAGCAAAACAGGTTACATAATCTGTGTTTTAACATCGATGTGTTGTTATCAGAAAACTAAGAAACAGTTTGTAGAAAAAATGTATTGAATTTTTCTCAAAAAAGAGATGGATGTTTTTACTATGCAACTACCACCATGCAAATGAAGGACATTTATAACAGCATCAACAAGAAAACAAGAATAACAGTGAAAATGAATGGTGCACAATATTGAAGGCTGACTTTTAAAGGGAATTGTATGCCCAACTCCTAAGTGAATGAATGTATTTGTATGAAAGTGTTTATTTGTTTTTCTCCCTACAACTCAGTGTCATTAACTGGATGTAAAGATTTTTGCAACTTAGATTGTAAGGACAGTAACATGTTTAGAAAGTTCTGATATAGTAAAATTTTTGTGGTTTCTTTTCTGAACTCATAAAATACCCTAACAATCATGCAAGGCTTCACACTATACATGATGATAAGTAGCCAGGTTTTTTTTTTTCCATCTTGGAAGAATATCTTGTATTATACTGTTATTAATGCAATACTGAAACATACTGGGTCATTTGTTATCATCAGTTTACAGGCCCCTGGTTTAATCTTTTAAGTGTCAGAACAGCTAGGGTGTAATAATATTTGTCATGTAACATTTGGTTGCTTTTGAAAAAAAGAAGAAAAAACTTTTTGTTTTATTATGGTACACTGTTAATAAGGGATGTACTGTCATAAAAAGTCCAAACGTGATAATGAATAAGTGATGTATTATTCTGCGTGAGTTAAACTCAATTATTTTAAGCGTTTTTATTTCTGATGACACTTTTTTTTTTAGATTTTTAGATTTATTCGAAATACTGTGGGGCAGAAGAATTTGGCATCCAAAACCTTGGTGGATGAAAGATTTCTTATTTAATTGACTCACTTGATGAAAGACCTTTTCCAAGAGCTAATCACAGATTAAAAGATTTATAAACTGCATATTAGTTTGCAGTGCTATGTTAAATATCTAATGTAAATAATTCAACTTTGTCTCATTTTATACTGTATGCAGAAGATTTTTATTTTTCTGTAATTTGCAAATGCATTTGTGTTTAGAACACTAAACCACAAGACTTAAGGGAATGGTAGATTATGCCTTGGCATGTCTTGACTGTAGGAAGTTAAACTAGCACTGTTGTCAGCACAAGATAAAATCCTTTTATTGCCTTCAGTAAGAGTGTGAATTGTGTATTTTTCAGAGAGAATTTCAGCACATCTGACACTAACTGGGGTTATAATCTTCTTTTACATGTGTTCCCATAATTGCTCAAAGAATTGTTTTCAATTCACTATAAAAAATGTTTATCAGATATATTTCAGATTGAACACAACAAAAGATTGGCCCAAAATTCCAAATTAATGTTTCTAGATTGGCAAAACAGAGGTAGTGAGACTTACCTTTCAGGATGGTTTTCAGATCTGGGGATAAAAATATTGCATAAGTGCCTCTTTTGCTATACTTTAGTTTTTAATGTGTTTTCTGGTTCTCTTTTTCTGACATTTTTCCTCATGGTTTAACATGAGGAACATGTCCATATGATCTGTTCCAGCCATTGGAATTTAATCCACTTAATAAGTGGCTTTTTAACAACTGTTAAGGTTTATGGGCAGATTAAAGTCCAGGAGATAGTAAAGTGCCAACTACTACTTATTCCTTTGAAACATCTCCCTGAGACTGTCTTTTAAAAAATATATTTTCAATAAAGACTTACTCCATTGTAATAGTTTCACTATTTTGTAACTATTTCATAAGCTAATTCAGCAGGACCTTGCAACACCATTTTTTTTTATAAATGCACCAATGCAGGTAAGCTTACCTATTCCTCAAAAGAGTGTTTGAACAGGTTTTAAGTCCCATTGAAGTCAGTAGCATTTACTGTATTTTAAAATAAATTGTGTGCTTCTCTGAAATGAGGCACTTATTCCATATATACACAAAGACACTCCTGTAAAGATGCTATGTGATTTTTTTTGAACTGTGGTGTAAACACATCTTTAACATCTCATAGATTTAAGTCTCAAGGTTGTTAGCAATCCAAAACATTGCCTTTTGGTTTTGCAAAAACAAATGCTGTTTGCTAGTCCAGCCTATTAAGCATCATTTGGTGTAAACCATGATGAATTTCCAGTGGTCAGGGTGCATTAGGAGAGTCTGCTCAGGTTTTTTTTTCCCCTTCCCTCCCCCCAGTGGAGCATCTGTGTTAAGGACATGTAGCTTAGCACAGCCATCTACTTATGTACATGCTTTCTGTGCTCTACTGCCTATGCACAGAGTTGGTTGAATCTATTATTGTATTCAGATGCACAGTACTTTTAACTTAGTCCATACTATCCCAAAGGGTTCTGAATGTGAAAAATGCAATACTTGTATGAGCTAGTGCTAGTTCACATAACAATATATATTTTGGCCTGGACAAAATGGATGTCATAGCTTGAAAACCAGGTACAGTACCTTTGGTTTTATAGTAACTTGGTTAACTGCTATGATGGCTAACTAAACTGTGGATCTACCCTGACCTAACAAGTATGAGGTTCTGTGTTGTTACTTCTCAGCTCTGTGTTCTTGGAGAACCCTGGCACAGTGCGCAACCTGACTCACAAAGTACTCAGCCCCACCCCCGCCCCCCTTGCCACCTGAACAAGAACTGATTAGAGGAAGGACTTACAATGAAGATGCAGTGGGAGACTCATCTAAATCCCTCCAGACAAGTCTGATAAGAGTGAAGCAACTATCCTGGTCTCGTGGGCATCAGAGATGAAACCGGATGACAACTCATTAAATGGGAAGTGGGACAGGAAAGCACCTTCATTAGCATTCAGGATGGAGAACAGAGATTCCAAGGCAAGAACCACACTGAATTCTGGGACCAGAGAAGCAGGGGAGCATTGCATGATGGGGGATCTCTGCTCCCATCGTAATCAACCCATGTCTACACACACCCAACTCAGCATTTATCAGACCAATTCTAGTAGTGACTCCTTTTATTGGTACTGAAAACACTGAATCTGCCTGTCTGTATTGTGAGCTCCCTCAGAGTTATGCCACCCATAGCCAGGAGTGATCAGTTCCTATTATCCAGCACATGGGCCATTGTTTACCCATAAACAAACCTAGTGTTCTCCCTTAAGCCATTGTTAGTTCTCTACAAAAACCCTACCCAAGCTCAAGTTTCTGTCCTGGTGCTTGGATCCAAAAGCTGTACCAGTTCCACTGCTTTTCTGCCTGGAATCCCTTCATCAGTCGTGGTGAGGGCTCTGCCTGTCTGCCAGATCCAACAACACCTGGGCACCTTGACTGGTTCAAGCTTTGCTGAGTGGTGGGACCCAACTCTCTCTCTCTTTCTCGCTCTCTCTCTCACTCACTCACTCCAGGAACCTGACTTTTGCTGCACAAACTTGAGCTAGACTTCCCCAAATACCTAATTGAAACTGTAATTTTGTTACTGTTTTATTTGTCTCTCTTGTATGGCTATTACTACTGGTGTCATCATAAGTTCATATACCTGGCAATAAATAACTTTTATGGTTCAGCTGGTTGCTATGCTCTCTTTCTCTCTCTGAACCTCACTTACTCTTCTTTCCCTTTGACCTCCCCATTTGCTCTGCAGCAGCGCTTCTTTTACCTAACACAAAGATCCCTGGAATGCCCAAAATTATTGTGGGGTCTGCTCATCAAGGGAGTTACTACGAGGACCATTGTGACAAGGAATTGGGACGTGCTAAGTTTTGAAGCATGTGAGGGTATCAGCTGAAAGTGCTGATCAGACCCAGCCTGCTCAGATGTACTCTGTTAGCATGTGTGTCTAACTGCATTTATTATTGTCCTGAAATAAGGGATGAAGTGAGTTCAGAGCACTTGAGGGTGTTAGCCTGTCAGTGCTGAATAACCTGGCCTGACTCAGATGTGCTCTGTTAACCCATGTGCTTGTGGCTGACTGCATTTTATTGTTGCCCTGATGAACTGAGTTCAAGGCATATGAGGGTGCTACCTTGTCAATGCTAAATAACCCGGCTCAGCTCAGGTGTGCCCTGTGTGTGTATATGTGTTTGACTGATTCAGTGGTTCCAGGAACCCAGCCCCATTGAACTTGAGTCCTATAAGATAGCTCAGCTGGGGGTGAGGACTTACAGAAGGGAGAGATACAGCTCCATATAGAAACACAAGTAACACAAGCAGCACATTGGTAGAATTAGAGAGACCCCAGAAATGTACCCCCTAATAAACACGCACATCCCAAAGTGACAGGCAAATCTGGTAACAGATGTATTTGTTTCTCTGTGCTTTAGAGATGCTTCACAAATGTTTTGTGCTCCACAGATGTATTCTTCATAAAATATAAATAAGTTTTCCTCTGGTGCCAAACTTGTGACCTGAGCCTTTTACCATCTTGTAAACTTTGGCTGGTAATAAAATTTCTGCAAGCTACAGTTATGCTGTCATGATATTTGTATCATCCCATGATCTTTAATACATTTGTACAGATATTACATAACAGAACTGACTAATCAGTTCTTTTGTTGATACACAAGATGGACTGTGGTTTATCTCATTTAATCATGTCTTCCCCATAGAACTAACAAATATAAAAAACTTATTTTGAGTAAATCATAAACGGATTCAGTACAGATCTGCTGACAAAGTACCATTTTACATAGTCACTTCTCAGAGTAGAATTGTATCTTTAAACCAATGTATTCTACGAAGTTTTTTATTTGTGGCTTAAATCAAAGCTATTCAGTTATTCTACCTCTTCACTTAATTTTTTATTTTGTAAGCTTCAGTAAGTTTTTGTTAAATATATACTACAATGGTTCACTTTAACTATATTGGCAGCACTAAAGCAGTCTGGTCACCTGGTATGGAGGCAGCTCAGTTATAAAGGACCCCTCTACAAATGCAGGTAAAGGCACAGTGAGAGCTAATGTGCAGTCCACACAATTACACCTCAAGCTATGCCATGCCACCTGTGAATGGCAGGAGGTGTGAATGTAGGATCCAGTATAAGATTCTATAACACCTTATTGCCAGTACAGGGGGAGCCCAGGGATCACTATCCTGGGCTCTCCCTGTACCAACAAATAGCAAGCTCCCACAGTTATCAGTCCCACGTATTGCAGTCATAATTCAAGTACAAAACGAAATATCTTAAAAGTCTACATTTCACAGTGCTAATGATCCTCCAATAACATTCACAGTTGAAAATCATTGATAATTTCTAGATGCATCAAAGCTTATTCAACACAGTAAGTTAGCCTGCCTTGTTCTTCCTTTTCTAACAGCATTTTCCAAAACGTTATCATATTGTAGCCATTTTAGTAACTTTAAATTTAGAGAGACACTAGGTATTTGTAAAACTGTCCTTGGGCTGCATGCTTTTTGTTGCCTGTTACGAGTATCATCATAATTGTCTCAGATTAGGAAAAACGAGAATTTGCTTATTGGAGAAGCTAAATGAGGTTGCTGTCAAGATGTTATTCTTCCTGAATAGACACTACCCCTTTGAAAACCTGAAGATTTAATTCACCAGAACAGAGTAATTTGGTGTAAGTCCATATGTAAAATGAAAATGTTTAGTAGTATACCCGTGGTGGCTTTAATCTAGCTTGTAATAGTAACAATAGCAGCAAAAGCAAGATATCTTAGATTTTGGGAAGATTAATAACCAATGAACAGGACCTCTAGGGATCCTGGGTATGGGCTCTGGATGCTAGCCCAAACTGCCACATCTTCACTGATATTGATATCTGTGCTAGACAGATTAAAGCTACAACAGTTCAGCCTACCCCTGCTAGAAATGCAACCCCATTTTTTCTGTTTATACATATCATTAATTGCTAGTTTGGGAAAGGTCATTTAAAAATGTTAGCATCCTTTCAGTTTGGAAGCGTTTTAGTGAAGGGGCAGAATTTTTGTGAAAAACAAATTTTCAATAAGTATACAAAAGTTCAGCAATAATTAGGTGTCATCCCCCCCTTTTCTTTATTTGGGCATTTAGGTAAGAGGCTAATAGGTTCAGACAACACAGTTATGAAATAACTGCAGGGGTCAAAACTTCTGAGAGCCAATTGAGTTGTTTTTATTCCCTTAGATAAGAGATATGCACTGATCGAACTTTATTCTCATTTTGTTGGATTTTTTTCCAAGAAATAACTCCTGCGATTAATTTTCCAACTCAGTGTTATCATTTTGTTTTTATTAATGTACAGTTGCAAGACTTCTTTTTCATGTCCAGATAGCCAACTTCAATTTCATGCTTGTTAATACTTTACAATAAATTGTATGAAATTTCAATCGATCTTTTGTATTGGTGCTCTCAGCAGACTAAGGGTTTTTTTTAAGGATTTCTGGACTTTTTATATTGTTTGTGTTTTAAATAGTGGTGATTCAGGGCTCGATTTCCATGACTTTGGGAGGATCTAGAGTAGTGGTCACCAACCTGCTGGATCAGGGAGCCTCTGACAGTCAATCTCAGTCTGGGAGGGCTCAGCCCACCTGGACTGAAATCAACTACCAGAGGTTCCATGATCAGGAGCGATGGGTCACACGGGGGGCAGCAAGATGCAGGTGGCTGGGCTGAGCCACTGGGGCCAGGCTGTGGGAGTGGGATAATTCCCCTCTGCGCCACCTGCCACCGGGGGACGGTAGAGCCCAGATGGCTAGTCCAGGTGTTGGGGGACAAGGAGTGCTCCTGCCATTGCAAGCACCACAGTGGAGGCCTGGGGGGCAAATGCTCCCCTCTGATTTGTGCGTGGGGCAGGGTGGTTGCCCCAGGATCCTCATCAGCAGGGAAGTGAAAGCCACAGTTTTAAACTCAGTGGGCATTTTGGTGCCAAGTTTAAAACTGCAGCTTTCACGTTTGCTTCCCTAGGAGCTGGAAGCGGACTCCCTCCAAAAAATGTGACTGGGGGGGAGGGAAGACAGGGCTGGGGTTGGGCCAAGAGAGCCCCACACGTGGGGGAGGAGGGGTGGGCTGGGTGGTGCCTCCCCCGGGGGGTTCAAACCGGGCTGAGAGAGCTGTGCTCCATCTGGCCGGGGGGAGGGAGGCGGTCAGTTTCATAGTTTCATAGTAGGCAGGGTCAGAAGGGACCTCAGCAGATCATAGAAACATAGAAGTAGGGTCGGAAGGAACCTTCTAGATCTTCAAGTCTGACCCCCTGCCTGGGCAGGAGAAAAGACTGGACTCAGATGAGTCTAGCCAGGTAGTCATCAAGCCTCTTCTTAAAGATCCCCAGGGTAGGACCCATCACCACTTCCCTAGGAAGTTGGTTCCAGCTCCTAGCTGCCCTGACTGTGAAGTAGTTCTTGCGGGTGTCTAATCTAAACCTACTCTCTAATAATTTGTGTCCATTGTTCCTTGTCATGCCAGGGGGCGCTAGGGGACACAGCGTCTTCCCTAAACCCTTCTGGTCCCCCCTAGTGAGTTTATAGACAGTCACCAGGTCCCCCCTCAGCCTTCTCTTGTGAAGGCTGAACAGGTTTAGGTCCCGCAGTCTTTCAATGTAGGGTCTGCCCTGTAGTCCCCGGATCATGCGTGTGGCCCTCCGCTGGACCCTTTCAGTGTTGTCCACATCCCTCCTGAAATGGGGCACACAGAACTGGACGCAGTACTCCAGCTGTGGCCAGACCAGCGTCGCATAGAGTGGGAGGATCACCTCCCTGGGTCTACCTGAGATTTCATAGATTTCATAGACATCAGGGCTGGAAGGGACCTCGGGAGATCATCGAGTCCAGCCCCCTGCCCAAAGGGCAGGAAGTCAGCTGGGGTCATAGGATCCCAGCAAGATAAGCATCCAATTTACTCTTGAAGGTGTTCAATGTAGGCGCTTGAACCACCTCCGCTGGCAGACTGTTCCAGACCCTGGGGGCTCGGACAGTAAAGAAATTCTTCCTTATGTCCAGCCTGAAACGGTCTTGCAGGAGTTTGTGACCGTTCGACCTCATCATCCCTTGGGGCGCTCTGGTGAACAGACGTTCCCCCAGATCCTGGTGGTCACCCCTGATAAACTTATAGGTGGCCATCAGATCACCCCTGAGCCTACGCTTTTCCAGGCTAAAGACTCCCATGGCTCTCAGCCTGTCATCGTAAGATCTGTTTTCCTGACCTCTGATCATGCGTGTGGCTCTCCTCTGGACTCTCTCAAGCTTCTCCACATCCTTTTTGAATTGTGGAGCCCAAAACTGGACGCAGTACTCCAGCTGCGGCCTCACCAAGGCCGAGTACAAGGGGAGAATGACGTCCCGGGATTTGCTCGAGAAGCATCTATGGATGCAAGCCAGCATTTTAGGTCGCTTTACTAGCCCCAGCATTGCATTGCAGACTCATGTTCATCTTGTGGTCAATGATGACCCAAGTCTCTTTCTTCTGTAGTGCTATCCAACGTAGCACTGCCGAGCCTATAAGGATGCTGCAGGTTTTTCCTCCCAAGGTGGAGAACCTTGCATTTTTCGGTGTTAAACACCATGAGGTTCTCGTCCGCCCATTTGCTGAGCTTGTCCAGGTCAGCCTGGATCACCCGCCTATCTTCTGGCATGGATGCTTTGCCCCAAAGTTTGGTGTCATCAGCGAACTTGGCCAGTCCACTCCTGACTCCAATGTCCATATCATTAATGAAGATGTTGAACAGGATGGATCCCAGGACAGAGCCTTGAGGGACCCCACTGGTCACAGGGCACCACGATGAGTGACTGCCATCGATTACAACCCTCTGGGTCCGACCACGGAGCCAGTTTCCCAGCCAGGGGATTGTGGTGGAGTCAAGGCTACAACTGGCCAGTTTGGCCAAGAGGTGATCGTGGGATACCAGATCAAAGGCTTTTTTGAAGTCAAGATATATGACATCAATCTCTTCTCCCTTCTCCAGGTGATAGGTCACCTGGTCATAGAAGGAAATGAGATTGATCAAACAAGACCTACCCGCAACAAACCCGTGCTGGCTATCCCTTAGGATGTTAGCCTGGGCCAGTCCATCAAGGATGGCCTCCTTAATAAACTTTTCTAAGATCTTCCCCAGGATAGAAGTCAGGCTAATGGGCCTGTAGTTAGCTGGATCCACTCTCCTCCCTTTCTTGAAGATCGGCACCACATTGGCCTTCTTCCAGTCTTCGGGCACTACAGCAGAGCGCCAGGAGTTTTCAAAGATCCGTGCCAGGGGCTGGGCTATGACGCTCGCCAGCTCCTTGAGTACCCCGGGGTGCAGATTGGCAGGGCCGGCTGACTTGAAGGTATCCAGCTTCTCAAGGTGTTCCTTCACGAGGTCAGCATTTATGGAGGGTAGGGGATTCCCATCACCCGGATCTCCCTGTCCCATAGCAGGCATGGGCATCCCATAGGACTGACGAAAGACTGACGCAAAGTACCTATTTAATAGGTTGGCTTTTTCCTGGGCGTCAGTTGCCCCATCTGGTTTAGCAGGGGTCCAACATTGCCCTTGCTTTTCCTCCGGCTCCCCACATATCTGAAAAAGGATTTTTGTTGTCCTTCATGCTTGAAGCTGGTTGGACTTCAGTTGTAGCCTTGGCTTTCCTGGTTTGCTCCCTGCAGGACCGGACCAGTGCAGAATAATCCTCCTTGGAGGTGAATCCCGTCCTCCATCCTTTGTAGGCTTTCCTTTTTAGCCGCAGGAGGTCCACTAGGTCTCTAGAGAGCCAGGAGGGCTGCTGTGCCTTCTTGCTGCCTTTCCTCCGTGTTGGAATAGATTTAGCTTGTGCACTGAGGATCGCTTCCTTGAGAAGCAACCACTCTTCTTGAACTCCCATCTCCCTGTGGTCATGGTCCCTGAGGGCCTGACCGACAAGCCCCTTGAGCTTGTCAAGGTCGGCTTTTCTGAAGTCAAGGACTTCTGTGTTGCTGACTGACTTGCCAGCTTTACGGCAGATGGTGAAGGCGATCAGCTCGTGGTCACTGTCACCCAGCTTCCCATCGATCACTAGGTCGCCGATTAGGTCGTCCCCTGTAGCCAGTACCAGGTCAAGCAGCGCTTTGCCTCTCGTTGGCCCATAGACTTCTTGAGTCAGGTAGAGGTCATCCACGCATGAGAGAAAGCTTTGTGACCACTCAGATTTTGCTGAGTGATCTTCTCAGGAGATGTCCGGGTAATTGAAGTCACGCATGACAACCAAGGTCCTGGAGCAAGCGGCCTCAGTCAGTTCCCAGGCAAACTCCTGGTCAAGCTCAGGACTTTGAGTGGGAGGTCTGTAGTAGACTCCCACCGTTGTGTCCCCTGTGCCGTTTTTCCCACGAATTTTTACACAGAGGGTCTCTAGCTGTCCATGCTGGTCGCCAACATCAGCTTGCAGGGACATGTAGCTTTCCTTCACATAGAGAGCTACACCCCCGCCCCTTTTGTCAACACGATCCCTCCTGTACAGGGTATAGCCCTCTATACCCGTGGTCCAGTCATGGGTGGAGTCCCACCACGTCTCCGTTATCCCAATGACGTCATAATTCTTTGCACTGAGCAGGAGGACAAGCTCCTCCTGCTTGTTGCCCAGGCTCCTGGCATTAGTGTACAGGCAGGCAAGTGTGCCCTTAGGGGCTCTTGCCTTGCCCACAGATTGTGCCAGGGCTGGGGCAGGGGTGGGCTCCCTTAAGTGCCTTGGTCTGCTGGCTTTGCAAGGGTTCCTCAGCGGGCCAGCAGTGGCAGTAGTCTCCCCATCCCCCAGCGGGCTTAGTTTAAAGCCCGGTGGAGCAGGTCAGCCAGCCTGGCTGAGAAGAGCCTCCTCCCCAGAGGTGAGAGGTGGAGGCCATCTCTTCCCAGCAGCTCACTGCCTCTCTCTCCAAAGAACGGGCTGTGGTCATGGAAGCCAAAGCCTTCCCGATGACACCAGCTCCGCAGTCTTTGGTTCACTGCGTGGATCCTCCTCTCCCTCCTCAGCCCACAGCCCGAGACTGGGAGGATCGACAAAAACACCACCTGAGCTCCCAGACCCCTAAGCCCCGCTCCCAACTCCCTGTAGCGCCTCATGACCTGGCTGGGGGTGCTGCGAGCCATGTCATTGGTGCCCACGTGAATAAGGAGCGTGGGGTAGTGGTCTGTGGGCTGGAGGAGCTGCGGGATCCTCTCCACAATCTCTCGGATGCGGGCCCCCGGGAAGCAGCAGACTTCCCGGGCTAAGGGGTCGGGGCAGCAGATTGCCCCCTCAGTGCCCCGCAGGATGGAGTCTCCCACAACAAACACCTTTCGCTTTGACTTGGGGAGAGTGGGGGCAGTAGCTGTGGTTGAGCCTGGGTTGCCTGCGGGAACTGGCAACTGAGCAGGCTCTACTGGGGCTGCAAGAGGTGCGAACCTGTTGCTAAGCTCTGGCGAGGGAGGGGCCTTGGTGCGGCGGGCCTTGGGGCCCTTGACCACCTTGGTCCATGCCCCTGACTGGGCAGAGCGGGAGGTCCCAGAGTCCTCCTTAGTCGCGGAGGGAGACGGAGCTCTCCCCCGTGGCTCCCGGGGGAGAAGGGCCTGGCAGTAGGAGTCTATCTCCTGCTCGCAGTCCCTGATGGCACGTAGTCTCTGGACTGTGGCCTGGAGCTCCTCCAGCTGGCGTGCCAGAGACCCCAGTAGGGAGCAGACCCCGCAAGGGGAGGTGACCATGCTCCCGGGCCCCAGAGCCTGAAAAAGGGACAGGCAGCCCCCGCAGCCAAGAGCCAGGGGCTCCGTCTGCATGGAGCCCGGAACCATGGGCTCCATCTGGGTGGCCGTCTCTGAGGTGCCCAGTGCGGGGGCCGCAGAGCCCGAGGGGACCCTCAGGGTGTGGCGCGTGCCCATCCGTGTCATGCCTCTGGTAGGCTGGCTACGGCTGGGGCTGACTACTCTGGGGGGTCACAGGCAGGGTCTCGTGCCCTCCCGCGCCCTCTCCTGTGCAAACTCCCCGCTAACTTGAGCGCCTATTTACGCAGCCTGTTCGCACGGCTCTGGTCACGGGGCTCCCTGGGGGGCTGGGCCAAGTAGGGTGCTGGGCGGGGGCTTGGCTGACTGTTCCTCTCAGAGATGCACCTGTGGATGCACAACAAGGTCCGGTTAGCCCTGCCAACTGCGAGTTCGTATTGTCGGCCCATGTTCATCTTGGAGTCAATAATGACTCCAAGATCCCTTTCTGCCTCCATGCTCTCAAGAAGGGAGTTTCCCATCTTATAAGTGTGGTGCTGGTTTCTACTGCCTAAGTGCAGCACCCTGCACTTCTCAGTATTGAAACACATCCTGTTTATGTCAGCCCACTCCTGTAACCTATCCAGATCTTGTTGCAGTCTTTCCCTCCCTACTAGCATGCTCACCTCACCCCAAATTTTGGTATCATCAGTGAATTTAAACAGGTTGCATTTCACCCCATCGTCCAAATCGCCGATGAAGAAATTGAACAGCACGGGCCCGAGGACCAAGCCCTGGGGGACTCCACTGCCCACTTCTCCCCAGGTTGAATATGACCCACCCACCACCACCCTCTGAGTACCACCCTTGAGCCAATCTGCAATCCATCTGACTGTGTAGGCATCAATGCCACAGTCGCCTAGTTTCTTAATGAGGATGGGGTGGGAGACGGTGTCAAAGGCCTTGCTGAAGTCTAGAAAGACTACCTGCATCCATTGCCTTTGTGACCTGATCATAAAAGGCAATCAGGTTGGTCTGACATGACCTGCCCCTAATGAAACCATGCTGGTTGCCCTTAAGTATCATCTCTGAAGCTGGCCCATCACAGATGTGCTCCTTGAGGATCTTCTCAAAGAGTTTCCCTAGGATTGAGGTAAGACTGACGGGCCTGTAGTTGCCCGGGTCCTCTCTCTTCCCTTTTTTGAAGATGGGGACCACGTTAGCTATATTCCAGTCATCTGGCACCTGGCACGAGCGCTCATAAAGCCGTGCCAAGGGCCCTGCAATAACCCCAGCTAGATCCCTCAACACCCTGGGGTGGAGAGCATCTGGACCCACTGACTTGAACATGTCCAGCCCCTTCAGAAGCTCTCTAACCCAGTCCTCCCCAACCTGAGGTCTGGAGGCATTCCCCTCGAGTCCATCTGGCATCCCAGCGGGGAAGTCCCGGTCCCTGCACAAGAAAACAGACATGAAGAATTGGTTAAAGAGTTCCGCTTTCTCCTCTGGTGCAACCACCAGATTGCCCAGCGTACTTTGCAGGGGCCCCACATTACCCGGTGCCTTCTTCATCCTCCCTATGTATTTGAAAAAGGACTTTTTATTATCCTTGATTTTGGATGCTAGTCCTAGCTCTATGTCCACCTTAGCTTTCCTGACAGCCCCCCTACAGGCCCGAGCAGAGGAGGTATACTCCTCTTTGGAGCTAGCACCCCCCTTCCACTGGTGTACGCTGCCTTTTTGGCAAGCAGGCATTCCCGGACGTCCTTGGTGAGCCAGGGGGGCTTTTGGGCACTCTTGCCCCCCTTGCTTCTTGTTGGAATGGACTCCCTTTGGGCCCTGAGTATCATTTCCTTAAGAAACGACCACTCGTCCTGGACACTGAGTTCCCCTGCCCTCAAGGACCCCAGCACCTCCCCCAGTAGTCTCCTCAACTTGTTGAAGTTGGCCCACCTAAAGTCTAGGGCTACCATCTTGCTGCAGGCCCTTGACACCCTGCGCTGGATGGTGAATTCCAGTAAGCAATGATTGCTATCGCCCAGGGGATCAAGAACCTGGAGGCCCCTAACCACGTCATCGCCTGTGGCCAGGACCAAGTCCAACAGCGCGTTTCTTCTGGTGGGACTGTGCACCTCCTGGATTAAGTGGAGGTCCAGTATCTCAACTAGAAACCTCCTGGAACGGTCCGTCCTGGCTGACTGTTCCTCTCAGCAGATGTCCAGGTAATTAAAATCACCCATGACAACTACATCCCTTGCCTTAAGTGCCTCTGTAAGTTAGCTCGAAAATTCCCGGTCCAGTTCCTCCCTTTGATTGGGGGGTCTGTAGTAGACCCCCACCATCAAATCACTCTCCCCACAGTCCCCTTGAATCTTAACCCACAGCACTTCAGCCTGCCCTTCCTCTGACCCCATTCTGCTGGCAGAGGATGTGTATTGCTCATTGACATAGAGCACCACACCCCCACCTTTCCTTCCTTCTCTATCCTGCCTGTAAAGCCTATAGCCCCTAATGCTAACTGCCCAGTCATGGGACAAATCCCACCACTTTTCTGTTTAGCCCTACAACATCTGGGTTTGAACTAGCTATTCTGAGGGCAAATTCCTCCTGTTTATTCCCCATACTGTAAGCATTGGTATATAGGCATTTAAGGCCTTGCAAGACTGTGTGTGCCACCCCCCGTTTAGGGAGACTGTCTGGACCCCCGTTTCTTACCTTAGCACTCCTTGCCTTTCTCACCTGTCCTGCTCGGTTGGCGTCTCTTTGTCAAGTCCAATCATCAAGTCTGATCCCCTGCCAAGGCAGGAAAGAGTACTGGGATCAAAGGACCCCAGCAAGGTGTTTATCCAGCCTCCTCTTAAAGACCCCCAGGGTAGGAGCCTGCACCACTTCACTTGGAAGCTGGTTCCACATCCTAGATGCCCTGACAGTGAAGTAGCGCCTCCTGATATCTAGCCTAAATCTACCCTCTGCCAGCTTGTCACCGTTATTCCTGGTCACTCCTGGCAGTGCTCGGGGAAACAGGGACTCCTCCAATGCCTGCTGGTCCCCTCTGACTAGTTTGTAACAGGCCACTAGATCCCCCCTCAGCCTTCTCTTGTGGAGGCTGAACAGGTTCAGGTCCCTTAGCCTCTCCTTGTAGGGCCTGCCCTGCTGCCCCCTGATCATGCGAACGGCCCTCCTCTGGAGCCTCTCCATGTTGTCCACACCCCTCTTGACGTGCGGCGCCCAGAACTGGACGCAGTACTCCAACTGTGGCCTGACCATTGCCACATAGAGGGGGGGATCACCTCCTTGGACCTGCCCGAGATGCATCTATGGATGCATGACAAGGTGAGGTTGGCCTTCCTGGCTGCATCCCCACACTGCCGGCCCATGTTCATCTTGGCAGCAGTGACGACTCCAAGATCCTTTTCTGCCTCTGCACTGACAAGAAGGGAGTTCCCCAGCCTGTAGGTATGGTGCTGGTTCTTCCTCCCGAGGTGCATCACCTTGCACTTGTCTGTGTTGAATCCCATCATGTTCTCATCTGCCCACCCCTGTAACCTGTCTAGGTCTGATTGCCGCCTATTCTTCCCATCTAGCATGCCAACATCCCCCCACATCTTAGTGTCATCAGCAAATTTGAACAGGGTGCTTTTTACCCCCTTGTCCAAGTCACTGATGAAGATGTTGAACACTGCGCAAGGACCGAGCTTTGCAGAACCTCACTGCCCACATCCCTACAGGCTGAAAATGACCCGTCCACCACCACTCACCAGTTGGTGACCCATTTGACTGCATAGGTGTTGATACCACAGTCCCCCAGTTTCTTAATGAGAATGGGGTGAGAGACAGTGTCGAAGGCCTTCCTAAAGTCCAGGAAGACTATGTCCACTGCTACCCCTGCATCTAAGGATTTGGTGATCTGGTCATAGAAGGCCACCAGGTTGGTCTGACAGGACCCGCCTCTAATGAACCCATGTTGGTTGCCCCTAAGCATAATCTCCCCTGCTGTCCCCTCTTGGATACGTGCCAGAATAATTTTCTAAAAAGCTTACCCAGAATCGAGGTAAGACTAACTGACCTATAGTTGCCCGGATCCTCCTCCTTTCCCTTTTTGAAGATAGGAACCATGTTGGCCCTCTTCCAGTCCTCTGGCACCACACCAGAGCACCATGAGTGCTTGTAAAGCCCTGCCAGGGGTCCTGCAATGACCTCAGCTAATTCCCTCAGCACTCTAGGGTGGGGATTGGCCAGACCAGCTGATTTGAATACATCCAGTCCTTCCAGAAGTTCCCTAACTAGTTCCTCATGAAGCCTTGGTCTAGGTGCACTTCCCCTGGGGCCTGAGGGGGGCCCAGCGGGGGGGTGACTGATCCAGTCCCTGCTTAGGAAAATGAAGCCAAAGAAATCATTAAATAAGCTGGCTTTGTCGTCTGGTGTGACGACCAAATTTCCTAGCATGTCCTGCAGGGGCCCCACATTACCTGGAACCTTCTTTTTACCCCTATGTATTTAAAAAAGGACTTCTTATTGTCCTTAATCTAGGAAGCTAGTCCCAGTTCCATCTCTGCCTTGGCCTTCCTGACTGCCCCCCTGCATCCCCAAACAACCACAGTATAGTCCTCCCTGGTGATGGCCCCTCCCTTCCATTGGGTGTATGCCTCCCTTTTAGCTAGGAGACATTCCTGGATGCTTTTGGTGAGCCATGGGGGCTTATGTGCCCTCCTGCTCCCTTTGATCCATGTTGGGATTACCTCCCTTTGGGCTTGGAGGATCGTCTCCTTAAGGAGCAACCACTCTCCTTTGACACCTGGCTCCCCTCCCCTCCGGGACCTCAGTGCTTCCCCGACTATTCTCTTTAGCTCATTGAAGTATGCCCTCCTGAAATCTAGGGCTGCTGCCTTGCTGTAGGCCTTTGCCACCTTGTGCTGGATGGTGAATTCCAGCAGGCGATGATCACTGTCGCCCAGGTGGTCAAGCACCCGCAGCCCCCTCACCAGGTCGTCACCCATGGCCAGCACCAGGACCAACAAGGCGTCTTCCCTGGTGTGGCTGTGCCTACCTCCTGGGTTAGATGGAGGTCCTGCATTCTGGCTAAGAACCTATGTGAGCAGTCAGACCTGGCTGACTGTTCCCAGGAGATGTCTGGAAAGTTCAGGTCCCCCATGATGACCACATCCTTTGACTTCACTACCTTATAGTTTCATAGTTTGTAGGGTCGGAAGGGACCGGAGTAGATCATCTAGTCTGACCCCCCGCCATGGCGGGAAATAATACTGGGGTCAAACGACCCCAGCAAGATGTTCATCCAACCTCCCCATAAAACCCCCAGGGTAGAAGCCAGGACCACCTCTCTTGGAAGTTGGTTCCAGATCCTAGCCGCCCTGACCATGAAGTACCTCTGTGAGCTGACTTAAGAATTCCTGGTCTAGCTCTTCCCCTTGGTTGGGAGGTCTGTAGTAGACCCCCACCGTTAAGTCTGTTTCCCCTCAACTGCCTTGTATTCTAACCCAAAGCACTTCAGAATGCCCTTCCTCTGATTCTTTGCTAATTGACGAGGATGTGTATTCCTCCTTAATATAGAGTGCCGTGCCCCCACCTTTCCTTCCAGTCCTGTCCCACCTGTACAGCCTATAGCCCTTGACATTCACCGCCCAGTCATGCGTTGGGTCCCACCACATTTCAGTAATTCCCACTATGTTTATATATATAATGTTATATAGTGTTTATTGGTGTTAGCTAGCAGGAGGGTAAGTTCCTCCTTCTTGTTTCCCATACTACGAGCGTTTGTGTAGAGGCATTTGAGGCCTCCTGTGGATGTGTGCACTGGCCCTCTACTTTCAGCATTACCTTAGCCCCTGTCTCTTACCTGCGTATATGTTCCACTCGTTGGTCTAGGCTGGGCTGTACTTGTGGCTGTTGTTTGGTCTGGCAGTCCAATGTTTCCTCCACCCTCGTCTTCCCCTTCCCCCAATGAGCCTAGTTTAAAGCCCGCTGGAGGAGATCCACCAACCTAGAAGAAAACACACGCTTACCTTTAGGGGAAAGGTGGAGCCCATCCCATCTGAGCATGTCTCTAGTTGTGATGTGCTGGTCATTGTCAAGGAAGCCAAAGCCTGCCTCGAGACACAATTCCCAAAGCTGCCAGTTGGTCTCCGCGATGCACATTGCATGCCGTCTTCCACGTCTGCTCACTGGTAGGATAGAAGAGAAAACTACCTGTGCGCCTATCTCCTTTAGCACACACCCCAGAGCATGGTAGTCTGCCACCAGGCAATCAGGGCTTCTCCTGGCCCTATCATTAGTACCCAAATGGATTAGGACCATGGGGTAGTAATCCGTGGGCTGGATCACAGCTTGGATCATCCCCTTCACGTCCTGAATCTTTGCTCCGGGTAGGCAGTAGACCTCGCATGTCGAGGGGTCCTAGTGACAGATGGGGCCCTCTGTACCTCTCAGGATGGAGTTGCCTATGACGGTCACTCGACACTTTTTCCTCCGGGCCTGCTTATCTCCTTCGGCCTACTTGGAACTTGGGGAGTGTGGAGTTGCCTCCTCTCCAGTTTCCTCCTCTTCTTCTTTCTCCTCCAGAGTTGCCAGGGCCTCGTACCTGTTCTCCAGCCAGACTGGAGGAACTAGTACTGCTGTGTTACGAGCAGCCCTGGCTCTGGAGGTGACCGTCTGCCACTCTGCAGTGGAGGGCAGCTCCTGGGGTGCTTCTTCCTTGAGTGCATGACCCTGCAGGGAAAGGAAATAGCTGTCAATTTCTTCCTCCACCTCCCTGATTCCCCTCAGCCTGCTAACCTCCTCCTGGAGCTCCCTCACCTACACCTCCAGGGCCCTAAGGCGGGCGCCTGCAAGACAGGTGTGGGGTCCCCAATCCCTGCCCCCCCCCAGGCCTTGCTGGGCAACTCCTGCAGGCCAAGGGGTGGGGGGACGCCAGCCCCCCCCGTGGGCTCTGTCTGGGTGGAGGCCTCAGACAAGCCCTGGGAAGGCTGCACCCCCTGGGCAGGGGCCCTGGCAGCACTCCGTGTTGACACCATTGTAGGAGTTGCTGTTTGTTTCTGGCTTAGTACAGTGCCTTCACCCCGCTCTAGCAGGCGTCTCCCTCCTGGTCTTTCCTGCTCGCCCGCCGGCACGAACGCCGATGCAAACGCTGGTACGCTCTTACAGAACGCGCTCTGTTCACGCAGCTCCCTACCAGCTCAGTTAAGAGGGATCTGGGGGGCTTCCCCTCTGGATCCGGCTCAGCTGCATTGGTCCCTCTGCCCCACTTACCTTAGGGGGTTCAGCTGCTGCTGCCCCTGCTGCTGCTGCATTCACCTCTGCTGCTACTGCTGCATTCGTCTCTGCTCCGGGTCACGTAAGGGGGCACACGTGTGAGCAGGACACACGTGTGCCTGGATCCCTCTCTCCCCACTGCTCCTGGCTCATGAGTATAAACCAAAGTGTATAAATGTGGGAAAAAACTATTGTTCGCTGCAGGTCCCCAGTTTGTTGCTTTTTTGGGACCCTTGTCTGAAGCTGTCTCCATTCTGTTGCCGGCACAAGGTGCCCAAGGGAGGCAACAATTGGGTTCATTGCCCGGTGTGCGTTGCGCCAATAAACACACTGGGGGGAGAAGTAGACAGAGTTTATTTGAGCTCAAGTAAAAAGCGCAGGGAGACTGTATGGTCTCAAATCCCGTGCCCCTAGCCCTGCAACAGTGTATATTTATACCCTCGTCATTTTCTGCAGTAGTTTTCCACTAGCTGCCCCCCCCCGTTTCCCTCCTCCCTTCTCTCTCTGAGCGGTGCCCTTGCATCCCACAGATAACAGTTTTTAGGGAGTTTCAGCTTGCTTGTTACTCATCCTGTTTTCCAGTATTACAGGAGGTTACAAAAGTTCAAAGAAAGGGTTACAAAGGTTCAAGGGGGGGGCCCTGGCTTGCCTGGGCCTAGAGCAGAGGGGCTTCATCGACACTCGTGGTCTTTCATCCCTCTGAGTTACCTAGGGTTATGCCCAGTGACACCAACAACTCCCCCCTTTGAAAATACTCAACAAAGTTTTGGCTGAGTTTTCTCATATTCTGAAGATAAAAGGCGATTAAGTGTTTAGGAACTGGGATCTTCAATGCAGGGGTATAGTGAAGCGCTCGGGGAGGGGGATACACAGACTTTGCGTAGGAGGGCATTACAGCACGCAAATAAGAGGAGGGTAATTAAACACAACACAACACAACACCGGTGACCAGGAGGTGAAGGATGCCCGTTCCTAGGCCTCCAAGGTTGGGCAACCAGCTCCAGAGAGAATCGAAAACAGTGGGTTCACATTCCTGACTTTTCCACTGCTCAAAATCCTGTTTGGCCGACAAAATGTGTTTGTTAATATCTTGGGAATTTTCTGGAATATAAATACAACATTCGTTCCCAATTAGAGCACATAACCCCACCCCGAGATGCTAAGACATAATCTAGAGTCTGACGGTTTTGAAGAGATAATAAACGAAGTTGATAAATCTCGGAGTTAAGGCTCTTTTCAATAGCTAGAGTGTCACTGGCAAATTTTGGAAGAAACGCAGAAAGTTGACGATACAGCTTGGCTAACTGGCCCACTCCATACGATGGGAGAAGGATCATGCCAAATCTGTCTCCCTCACTAATAGGTGGTGGAGTTGCATACAGGGATCTTTGTCGTCTTGGGCGGCCAGGTGGGAGATGGGTTAGAACTCGAAGGGGAGGGGCAAGAAACCCTATGTAGCAACTTCCATACCAGCCATCAGGTAGCCATTTGTAGGCCGAAGTACCACAATTCCAAAAAGTTTCCCCATTTCCCACCATTCCATTAAGCCCCTCTCGCATTCAACTGGATAGATCTGGAGTAAAGAAAAACAAGCCTTCACCGGTGTCATGACCAGAGCTATTATACAAAGGCATGGATATGTTTTGATTAGGAGAGAGAGAATATTGGCATGAACTATTGCCAGCGAACCAGGTATGGTTCGTGGTTTCATTTTGAGCATAACAAAGCAGCTCAGGGGGAACTGAACGTAAGCGGATAGGCTGGGGGCTATAGGAGTCATTCCCCTCTGGCTCCCATGAGAAACTAGACAGACTGAAGGGAGCCTCTTTGGTACAGTTGTCGGCTAAATGTGGCCACCCAGGAGCGATTGCAGGTATGGAGGGGTATGCTGAGGGGTTAAAGATAGAGTCATGATATTTCGTAGTATTAATAGCTATTTCTTCCTGACAGATATCTGACCAATTACTAGGAATGGCTCGCCATGGGAATCCTGCAGCGTGATAAGGGATTTGGGAACATATCCAACAGTTAGATAAGTTAAACTCAGGGGCAAAAGTAACCTTCAATGCTTCATAGGTGTTTGTAACGAGGTCTGCTGGGTCCCCTCCCCACCTTGCATGTAAGGAGAATGTAGTAAAAGGTAACAGGAAAAGAAAGCCTACAGTAAAAAAGAAAAATGTTACAGTAGTTTTGAAACTTAAACTAGAATTCATTCTGTTAATTCTAAACTTTTTCCCTTTTAAACAGCAACTTTAGTCCAAGGTCGTCGGTGGGCTGGACGGTCCACTGTTCCGCGGGTGGAGTAGGCACCGGTTTCAGACGAGAGTGATGAATCCAGTTCTTGTGTTCGTCGACCTTTGCCACTGTGTGGGAAACTAGTAGGACAGTGTGAGGTCCTTTTCACTTCTCTTGGAGGGGCTCATCCTTCCAGGTACGAATGAGCACGGAATCACCCAGCTGTAACGAGTGGACTGGAGCATCCAGCAGAAGAGGCTGCAAGTCTTTAGTGTACCTATGGAGAGAAGAAAGAACAGCAGACAGAGAGCACATATACTGTGACAAAATATTACATCCTATTTCCCACTCCCCTGCTGGAACCGGCATCCCATTCATAGGCCATGCCCTTCCAAACATAATCCCAAAGGGGCTAAGCCTTAATCTTCCCTTGGGGAGGGCACGGATGCGAAGCAGAGCAAGGGGCAAAGCATCGGGCCATTGCAGAGAGGCCTCCTGGCAGATCTTTGATAGATGACGCTTTAGGGTCTGATTTGTACGTTCTACTACACCACTAGCCTGTGGTTGCCATGCAGTATGGAGTTTCCAGGGGATCTGTAAGGCATCTGAGATGGTTTTGGATGATCTTTGAAGTGAAATGTGTTCCATTGTCAGATTCCATCCACTGGGGAAGTCAGAAACGGGGAATAATCTCCCGGACGAATTTTAGAGCTACAGTTTTGGCTGTACAATTGCGACACGGAAAGGCTTCAGGCCATCCGCTGAATTGATCTACTATAACGAGGAGATACTTGAATCCTTGAGTTCGGGGGAACTCAGTAAAATCTATCTGCCAAACTAGTCCTGGGCCTGGGGTAGGTTCCAAAGTGGCTGGAGGTACTGAGAGACCGGGTCGAGGGTTATTCTTTTGACAAATCAAACAGCTGGCCTGTATCTGGGAGGCCAGAGGTCAAAGTCCAGAGGTTAGAAAATATTTGTTCATTAACTGAGTGAGAGCTTCTCTTCTGGCGTGAGTAGTTTGATGTAGCCGTTGCAGCACCGACCGGGTCAGGCTCTTTGGTAGGAGGATCTTCCCGTCAGTGGAGCAGAGCCATCCCTCCTTTTCTTGGAGACCAAGCTTATTGGCTAGTTCTTTTTCTTCATACGATTACTGGGGATCCAGGAGCTCCCCCGCTGATGGAGTGAGGGCATGCATATGGGTGTCAGCAGGTCTCGGCGTCCTCAGGGTGGCAGCATTTTTAGCTTCTCTGTCCGCCCGGGCATTACCCCAGCTACGTCTTGATCCTCTTTCTGATGCGCCTTACAGTGCATTACTGCCACTGCCGAGGGAAGTTGAACAGCTTCCAGGAGTTGGAGAATTTGGGGTCCATAATTCACTGGGGAGCCTTGGGCTGTCAGCAGTCCCCTTTGTTTCCATAGGCCAGCATGGGCATGCAGTACTCCAAAAGCATACCTAGAGTCGGTATAGATGTTGACCCGTTTCCCTTTTGACAGTTCTAGTGCCCGGGTCAGGGCCACCAGTTCAGCAAGTTGAGCAGATGTTCCGGCGGGCAAACCCTTGGCTTCAACAACATCATAGAGGGTCACAACAGCATAACCTGCCCTCCTTTGCCCTTCTACAACAATGCTACTGCCATCAGTGTACCACTCACAATCAGCATTCAGAAGTGGCTGATCCTGTAGGTCTGCACGGCTGGAGTACTGTGCATCTATGATGTCTAAACAATCATGCTCTTGTTCTTCCGTTTCAGGTAAGAGAGTAGCTGGGTTGAGGGAGGGGCAGGTTTGCAGAGTCACTTCAGGGTTCTCCAACAGCTTAGCTTGG
This sequence comes from Crocodylus siamensis, assembly GCF_052110815.1. Lineage (NCBI taxonomy): Eukaryota > Metazoa > Chordata > Crocodylia > Crocodylidae > Crocodylus > Crocodylus siamensis. Next base: position 217,381,829 of record NC_143397.1, read on the forward strand.
TACCGAGCCACTCGAGCCTGGTTGAGCCAGAGACCCCCCTTCGCGTCTAGCAGAGCCTGGACCATATGAGGGGTATACACCTGCACGATTCCTCCCAGCATTAACTTTTCAGCTTCCTCAAGTACTAGGGCAGTTGCTGCAACTGCTCGTAAACACGCTGGCCATCCCTTGGCAACTGGATCAAGCTGTTTGGAGAAATAAGCAATGGGACGTTTCCACGCCCCCAGCAATTGAGTAAGCACTCCCAGAGCCATCCCTTTTCGTTCATGCACATACAATTGGAAAGGTTTAGAAAGGTCCAGTAAACCCAGGGTGGGGGCTTCCCTTAGTTTCCTTTTTTAGTATTTTAAATGTCTTGTCGGCTTCTGGAGTCCAATAAAAGGGGTCATGGTCTGCCCCTTTTACACAGTCATATAGTGGTTTTGCCCATAGTCCAAATTCAGGGATCCATATTCTGCAAAAACCTGCCATGCTGAGAAACGCCCTGAGTCACTTACGGTTGCTTGGGGTGGCACCTCGCATATAGCCTCCTTTCGTCCACTTGAAAGCTGGCACTCCCCCTGTCTTATGTGAAATCCCAGGTATCATACTTCGGGGAGAGCAATTTGAGCTTTATTTTGAGCCACCCGATATCCTCAAAGTCCAATAAAGTTCAGGAGGCTTACAGTGGCGTTAAGGCAAGAGATTAAATCTACTGCAGCAATTAATAAATCATCCACATATTGTAACAAGAGAACTTCACGCTCATTATTCCACTCCTTAGTCTTTAGCTAAGGACTGGCTGAAAAGGGTGGGAGAGTTCTTAAATCCCTGGGCTAATACTGTCCAACAAAGTTGTTTCTTAACCCTTTTTCTGTCCTCCCATTCAAAAGAGAATATCTCCTGAGAAGGGGGGGGTCAACTGGAATCGTAAAGAAAGCGTCTTTCAAATCAAGAACTGGGATATGAGTATACTGCCCCCCTATGGAGGCCAGCAAGGTATACGGGTTTGGGATGAGGGGATGAATAGTTTTAACCCATTTGTTAACAGCACTTAGGTCCTGCACCAGTCGATATGTGCCATCAGGCTTTAGTACAGGCAAGATAGGAGTGTTCCAGGCTGACTGACACTCTCGCAGTATGCTGTACTTTAGGAAACGGTCTATAGTCTCCTGCAGTCCCTCTCTAGCTTCCTTTTTGATTGGGTACTGCTTGATTCGTACCAGACCTTTTCCCAGCAGTAGTTGGGTATTAATGGGGGTTTGATGTGTAGCCTTTCCGGGGACCCCCCTTCCCCACACCAAAGGGTATACCCAGTCTTCCCACTGGTTCCACTCCAGGGAAGTGTTCATAGCCGAGGGTTCAATCGCGAAGGTCATTAGCCATGCATTTTCAGGGGGCAATGTGAGGGTTATTTCATCCTGGGTAGAATGCAGTGATGCACCTAATTGACAAAGCAGGTCTCGTCCTAGCAGGGGTGTTGGGCAATCTGGAAGGTAGACCAATTTGTGAGAAAGAGCCCGGTCTCCCAGAGCACATTCTGCAGGAGCATACACTGGGCACTGAGTCTTTTTTCCCGTGGCACTTACCACGGTGAGAGAGTCCGCTACGGGAAGTTGAAGAGGTTGATTTACAGCAGTCCATGCCGCCCCGGAGTCTACCAAAAAATCAATTTCTGAATTCCCCACCCGCATTTTTACTCGGCGTTCCGGGGGTGGGGTGGTCCGTTTCCCCTGACACCCCTACTCCTGTCCTTCAGTGTCCCTCTTGCCGGCATAAGGCACACTGGTTCCATCCCAGGCGTCTTTCTTGTGGGCCAGGGCGCCCGCGCCCACGACCCCTTATACCTCTGCCTCTCCCACCTTTTTGTGGCCTTTCTCTGACTCCAGCCTGTACTGCTGCTACTAGCATTCTAACTTGTCTCTTTTCCTTTTCTTCCTTTCTGAGGGTATACGCCCTATTTGCAGTCTCCAGGATTTGTGCTACAGACATACCCATTAAGTCTTCCTTTTTTTGTAATTTCTGCTTTATATCAGGGGCTGCGCGGCTGGTAAAAATACCCTTTATAATCACCTTCATCACCTGGTCATCAGGGTCTCCATTAGTATTTTGCCGAATGGCGTCCCAGATGCGCTGTAGGAACGCAACTGGACTTTCCCTCGGCTCCTGTACTATTTCGTACGGCTTTGCCCAATTATTATGTCGGACAGCCGAGTGCCTGAGTCCATGCATAAGCAGTTCTTTGTAAGAGGTAAGACGGGTATGATCCACAGGGTTGTTAGGGTCCCACCTAGGGTCTGCTAGGGGAACCACATCTGCCAGACCAGGAACATTGACGGGATCCCTTTCATGCCTCTGCTGTGCTTCCTCCCTTGCTTTGGAAATAACTTGATTCTGCTCTACTTCTGATAATAAGGTTCGCATAAGGATATTACAATCATCCCAATCAGGCTTGTGACTAGCTAAACATCCTTCAAAGACAGAGATAAACTTACTTGTGTTAGTTGAAAATTCTCCAGCCTGTGCCTTAAAAGCCGCCAGGTCCACCGGGTTAAAAGGCACATGGGTGTATACTTGCATGGTCTGGGCTGCACGCCCATCTGCCCCAGGCCAGGCTATTACAGTTTCAGTAAGTAAAGGATAAAATCCCACTGAGGGAAGAATCTCTGGAACCAGGGGCATCTGATCTTTATATGGTGGAGGTGTTAAAGCCACAGGGGACACCGACTCTGGCATTACAGTGGTTGGGGGGGGAATGCTGAGACTCAACACTGACAGCTACCGATCCTGTCAGAGTCAAATTACACTTCTGCAAAATATCTGTCTTATTTCGTAAAGCCATAAACAATTGTACATACAAATATTCATTCCACTTACCCATCCACTGACAAAACAGGAGTAATTGGAGGATTGTATTATAGTTAATTGACCCTTCCGGAGGCCACCTTTCCTGATCCTCCAGTTGATATTGAGGCCATTCCACTGTACAGAACCTTTTAAGATTATTTTTAGTCATTAGATCTGACTTAAACAGTTTCCAATTAGTCAGAATGCATTCTAAGGATGTACACTGTGCCCTGCCAACCGTACTCTGTCCCTGCCCCATACTCCAGGGAGACACTGGGCGTCCCCAGGCCCTAACAGGGAGACACTGGGCGTCCCCAGGTCTTAACGGGCAATGCTCAGACTGCTGAGCTTATCCTACCTTCTCCGAGGGACCAGTTCCACACCGTCGCCCACGATCGCTTCTCCACTATTTGAGTGTGTTGCACCGTTGTGCCCTCCGGGGTTGATCAAACCACGTCTCCGCCGAGGCCCCCGATTAAACCACTGGTGCACACTGGGCGTCGGTCGTTGCCGCAAGTCGTCGACCCCAGGAGGGATCCGGGCAAGGCGAAATGTTGGCTTCGAGCCCTACGTTGGGCACCAAAAACTGTTGCCGGCACAAGGTGCCCGAGGGAGACAACAATTGGGTTCGTTGCCCGGTGTGCGTCGTGCCAATAAACACACTGGGGGAAGAAGTAGACAGAGTTTACTTGAGCTCAAGTAAAAGGCGCAGGGAGACTGTATGGTCTCAAATCCCACGCCCCTAGCACTGCAACAGTGTATATTTATACCCTCGTCATTTTCTGCAGTAGTTTTCCACTAGCTGCCCACCCCCGTTTCCCTCCTCCCTTCTCTCTCTGAGCGGTGCCCTTGCATCCCACAGATAACAGTTTTTAGGGAGTTTCAGCTTGCTTGTTACTCATCCTGTTTTCCAGTATTACAGGAGGTTACAAAAGTTCAAAGAAAGGGTTACAAAGGTTCAAGAGGCAGGGGGCCCTGGCTCGCCTGGGCCTAGAGCAGAGGGGCTTCATCAACACTCGTGGTCTTCCATTCCTCTGAGTTACCTAGGGTTAGGCCCAGTGACACCAACAATTCTGAATAAAGCTGTTGCAAGCAATGTGTGCTGGTGTTTGCTCCCTGCTTGCTCTGGCTAATAAGTAAGAGGATCCATGGGCAATTGGATCGTTGTCTCCCTAGTTGTTGGGCGCCGCATGGAGTTGGAGTCTAACAGTAACATCAGGAAAGGAAGGGTTTTTTTGGTTGATTGCAGAGAGGACGTAAAATAGCAGTTGGTTAACTAGTGGAATTTGGTGGATGCTAAAGTGAAAAAAAAAAGCAGAATAGCTCTGTGCTGATTGTCTTCCTTGCCCTTGTTTAAGGCACTTATATTTTTAAATGGACATAAAATAAGTATAACTTTTTTCTTAAAAATGTTAAAGTTAATTGTTCACTCTTGCAGGGCACTAAGGTGCCTGCTACTTGGAAAGCTAGAGCAGTGGCTCAGGTGCCAGTTGCTAGGGGCAACCGGAGGGAGCTAAGGACTCACACCTGTTTGGTCAGCTGAATGAAAGGTGCATGGCCTGGCTCAGACATAAATCACAGGCCAAAGCCCAGAGAGGGAAGGCAGCCTGCAGCCAAGGAGGAAGAGCTCAGGTCTGAATGTGAGAAAAGGAAAAGGCCTGGATGTGTGAGCAGCTAGTGACGTGGGTGAGAGATGGAACACCTGTGGTGTGGTTTGGAGGACACTTTAGCCATGAGGCATAGATTTGTGTTATAGCCGAGGGCTTGTGTTTTGGTTGTTGTTACACTGGAGGTTTGGGCGAGGCTATAAGGGGATGGAGGAAGCCTCACAGAGGACCACTTTGGAGTGTGGACCCCAGCCCCAGAGAGAGGGGCAGCACTGCTGAGAAGCCCCAGAGAGAGGGGCAGCGACTGTGAAGCCAAAAAGGGTGCAGCAGAGGGAGTGTGCCTTCCAGACTGCCAGAAAGGACAGTGCAGGGAGGGCATTGACCCAGAGCGTCCGTAAAGGCACAGCAGAGGGGTAGGTGTCATCCCCAAGTGCCAAGGCAAAGGCACAGTATTGGGGGAGGGCTGACTCCGAGTACCCCGGAAAGCAGACCAAACAAGGTGGTAGAGAACCTGAGCACCACTGGGGTGCAGGGTGAGCGAGAAGCCCCAGAGAGAGGGCAGCGAGAAGCCCAGAGGGTGGACAGCGAGAAGCCCCAGAGAAAAAGGGGCAGCAACTACCATTGAGCACCATAAGGTGCAGAGTGAGGCAGGGCTCTAGAAAGCCCAGGCAGGATGAGACTGGGAAGGGACAAAGCATCAACAGGGTACGGAGCGAGGTAGGGCTATAGGACACCGAAGTGCCAGGGAGACTGAGGCGGGTCTGGCACATCGCAGGAAAACTGTAGCCAAGGGGAGGAAGGGCAGCCTCCCTACAATAAATGCACAAGATCAAAAGCGTGGCGGGCGAGATTCAGAGGGTGCTTGGAGAACGCTTGGCACGGTACTGAAGGCAGTCCCTTAGGGGAGTGCACGGCGACCCTAGGGTGCCATCCTGCTACATTTACATTTGGTTTCATCAGTCCACTAGGACAAAAACTGAACCAATTCCTGCCCACAACAGAAAGTTCAGGCACTTATACAGAGCTGATCTAATCATGGTATCACTCTCGTTGACTCTCCTGGTTTTTGTAAATTTGAAAAGTAAAGTCTCCGTCAGGTAAGTACATCAGGAAGCAAGAATTCTGAAAGTTCAGTCAGTGCTGTCAGCACAGACATGTCCTTCTGCCTGTAATGGAACATTAAGCACAGGGATTCATTTTTTCATTTCACATGTACAAATACAGTATGTGCAAACATAAGAGGAAAACACTTTAAGATCATCTTGCACCCATGGCATGCCATGAGTTTTTCATGAGGTATTCTTTATCAAAATCCCTCAGATTGTATATGATGTCATTTAAATGAATGCATATAGCAATGCTATTAGTCTGGAGTAACAATTCCGACATCGATGCTTTAAAGTGTTTCTGAAACCCCAACACACAACCGATATGTGGTGTCTGTATGTTACCTACATTCTCCATATAGAACTTCTGAGCTGCTACCCCACCACACCACGTGGACTCCTGTCTCCCAGTGGCCACCTGAGCTGCATTGCCTCCCCAGGCTCCTGCAAGTCAGGCCACACTGCCCCCATGGGTGGGAACAGAAGCCGAAGTTAAAGGAGGGAAAGGGAGACCAAAGACCCTGGCATCAGCAGTAAAAAAAAACACTGGCTACCACAAAGTCAGTGGTTGGCAGCAGATGGCAGTAAAGTGCAAGAAATGAAGTATTCAATATGGAGAATGTTTGATTTTCATAGTTAGTAGGGTCGGAAGGGACCTGAGCAGATCCTCTAGTCCGACCCCCTGCCATGGCAGGAAAGAGTACTGGGGTCAAACGACCCCAGCAAGATGTTCATCTAACCTCCTCTTGAAGACCCCCAGGGTAGGAGCCTGCACCACTTCGCTTGGAAGTTTGTTCCAGATCCTAGCCGCCCTGACCGTGAAGTAGCGCTTCCTGATGTCTAATCTGAATCTACCCTCTGCCAGCTTGTGACCGTTATTTCTAGTCACTCCTGGTAGTGCTCGGGGGAACAGGGACTCCCCCAATGCCTGCTGGTCCCCTCTGACTAGTTTGTAGCAGGCCACTAGATCGTCCCTCAGCCTTTTCTTGTAGAGGCTGAACAGGTTCAGGTCCCATAGCCTCTCCTCGTAGGACCTGTCCTGCTGCCCCCAATCATGTGAGTGGCCTTCCTCTGGACCCTCTCCATGTCATCCACATCCCCCCTGATGTGTAGCACGCAGAACTGGACGCAGTACTCCAGCTGCGGCCTGACCAGTGCTGCGTAGAGGGCAGTATGATCTTTACTGTTACTTTTAGATTGGTAAAAGTAGCTTAAACTCATTATTGTAGTCTCTCTTGTTTCAGAGTTTTAATTACGCTAAAGAGATTTTTACAAGCAGCATATTCTCTGAAAATCCAGTATTATGTTGTAGTAGCAGCTCCCACTATAGATCAACTTTCTTAAAATGGCTTTTGTTTTCAGTTGCTTGTAAATCCTGAAAGTTTCAAGCCAGGCATGATAACTCTCTCTTCTGAGGGAGTCATTTTATAAAATAAGCTAAATTATAAAAATAGATAAAACATTAATAAAGATGATTATGTAATAAACTCTCCCCAAAATGTGCCCCCAAACTTATCCCCTCCTGCTAAAACCCTGCCAAGTAAAGAAAAAATCTGACATTGTTTTCAGAAGATGTTTTACTTGCTTATCTACTTTACCAAGCATTCAAGAAAGGAAAAAACTACACTTCTAATTTTAAATGCATACTATTTTTAAAAAAAAGAGTTTACAATGGCTACTCAAATATCTGTCCTATATGTGCATTGGTAACTTTTCCCAATGGTGGAAGTTACTATATTACATAGTGGGTTCATCTACATGTGGCATTAGTAGCTTATTGCCTTGAAGTTTATTGCTCCCAGGTGCACAGTTTACACATGTGCCTGGACCACAGCATATTGTGCGGGGTTGGAGTAGCAGAGGGCAGGCAGAGAGCCCCAGAGGTCAGCCTGCTAGCCCCAGGCTGCTCCAACTAGGCCTAATAAGATATGAAGGGGATGGCTGGGGCACAAAGTTGATTCAGTGTGGAGCTAGCCAGCAGGCTAGGAACAAATATTCAGAAAGCCTGAGCCTGAACTGATTGTTTATTAGTTTCCTGTGCCCTAATAGGAGCACACATGTAGATGCTGAGACATTTACTTCACAGTTAGTCAACTGTGTGATAAATGTCTCATGTAGATGCACCCAGTGTGTTTCTAGTTAATGTTCTAATATTACAAAAAGCCTTAGCCTGTCTGTCTGTCCATAATGCTTTATTGACACTCTGATTGGTTGTCTGAAACAACCAGCGTGCTCCAAGAGCGTTTGGGACAGGAGGCAATGGCATACTGCCACGATGGCAGTGACAGAGCAGAAGAAGCAGCCCTGCTCTCTGAAGGCAGTGGTGGCAGCACGGGGTGGTGGGGATGGTGGGACAAGCTTCCCCCTCTTTTCATGGGAGACAGCAGCAGCACAGGGTGGTGGGTGGTGGGTGGTGGTGCTCTATTCCCCCCATCATTCATAGGGAGGGGAGGCAGGTGGGCTGGGCAGACCCAGAGCAGGAGGAGTGGGGGGGAGAAATGGCGCCAGACCCAAAAGGGGGGAAGCAGGCCTGGCCTTGAAGTGGTAGGTGGGGAGGATGGGGGGAATGGGCCCAGCCCTGAAGTGGCAGGGGACAGGTAAAGGGGTGGGGGAGAGATTAGGCCCGGTCCTGAAGCAGGGGGAGGGGCTGGACATGGGCCTTTGTCCCTGCCCACCCCCTCTCCCATCATTCTTGACAGGAGACTTCTATTATGTAGAAAGGGTTTAGTATAGAAAGCATTGTCTAGAGACATGTTTTAGTGCAGAAATAAATTCTGTATTGAGACCTTCATGCTTTTAGGAGTGTTCTGAAGCCTAGTAGCTATTAAATGTTTTTCCTATTTTGTACTGATTTAGAGAGTGCTGGGCAAACAAAACAGCTATCCTTAACATCATTTGCATACACAATCAAAAATCAGGGGTTATGATATTTTGGTTAGCATATATAGCTATAACTCTGACACCTGCATATGCAGTATGTCAAAATATTTATGTGATACCTGGAATGCTATTTCTGAAATATCCAACAGCTGGAATCATAGCTTTAACAGCATGTCATATAGAAAGGAAAATAGCAAATCTTGTTAGATTTCAGAGAAAAACATGACTACTCTTAGGGTTTTTGTGAACAGCTCTGATCAGGTATAAAAGCTGGATGTGAGGACTCTGGACTGATTTTGCTTGCTCTAACAAACAGTTTCATAAGTCTGCATAGAGAATATGTTATATATTTTTGATCTGCACATATGCAGCTGCTAGATCTGTATCTATTCATGTATTGAAGCAACCAGGGTCCAGCATTGCCAAGATGGCCATCAGTGTTAAAATGAGCAGCCTGCAAATTCTCATGCATTTTTTTTTTTTAACTGTTAAGGACTGGAGCTGCTCTCTCTTCGCTTCTCTTGGGCAATGTAATTAAATATAGATTAGTGCCTGGAGGACTCTTCTCTGGGAAACGTTAGTATTTCCTGGCTTCATAGAGTTTAAAGCCCAAAGGGATCCTTACATCTCCAGTCTAAGCTGCTGTTTATCATTTCTAAGCACATACTGTCTAGTCCTCTAAATTCCTTCTCTTGTTTCCCTGTAGGGCCAGTGCCATAGTATTACCAATCATTATTGGTGAAGGGCCACCACTCTTTAAGATATGTTGAAGCAGCAGATACATTTACATGTAGTTATATCAAGGTACAGAAGCAAGTTGGTGGCCTCTGGGGAATAGCTACTGTTTCACAATTCTTGGTTAGCTAAGATTCAGGTTTACTTTGATTCATCTTCTGTTTTGATTCAAGCACCGCTCGGTTGCAGCTGCTCCAAATGTGAGAGTCTGTAAATGAAACAGCAGGTAGAAACTGGTCAGTTGAAAAGAAACCCAAATATTGTTACATCTATGCTACTTGACAGTAATTCCCAACCCTTGGCTTATTTTGGAAACTGTGCTGAATAATTAGGCTAGGCAGTGTTTTGTGAAAACCAAACGCAAGTGCTTCTTTGCAAAATTCTAACTGCTTCTTTCTCACTGACCTGACCAGTTTTGCAAATTGGAACTGAGGTAATGAAAATTCAGCATGTGTGTGCATGTATACTAGAGAGAGAGCAACTGTTAGTAGAAACAAACAGATGTCTACAAGCTGGAATGGGACCTTGTCCATGACATTGCCTTTGAAATGCCTCTAAGATAGATCAGACTGACATACTACTACTGGCTCTTGTCACAGGGGCACTCTGGTGCCCTGTTCCTATGATGAGAGAACAGGTGTTGGCCGCCACGGCAACCGCAGTGGGTCAGCTGACCAGAAGGGGGCCGGGCCTGGCCTTTATAAACAGCCCAGGCTGAAGCCTGGCTGGCAGTTCCCTTCTGGCAGCCTGAGGAGCCCGAGCCCTGCAGCAGAGTCGAGCAGAGCAGCTCGAGCACCCGAGTGGCTGCACCATGGTATGGGGCAAGAGAACCCTGATGGGATGGTTTGGCAGGAAAGCTGGGTGGGCCTAGATGTGTGTTATAGCCAGGAGACTTATTGTTGTGTTACAGCCAATTGGCTTATGGTTCTGTTTAGTTATGGTTAAACCGGAGGACTGGGTAAGGCTGTAGGGGTGGAGGAGGCCTCATTAGGAGCTCCCCAGTAAAGGGGGGTGCTCCCAGTGCTGGAGAGGGTGCTGCACTTTGGGGGTGTCCCGACCCAGAGAGATAGTATTGGGAAAGCTCAGTAGGGCTCCACAGTGGTGAAGGCCCCAGTGCCAGCTGGGCACCATAGTTAGGGGTGCAATACCCCAACCCTGTGAAGGGGAACAGATGATTTTGGAGGGGCCAGGCATGGCTAAGGCCACCTGAGCCCTAATTGCTAAGAGTACTAATGTGGGCACCAGCCAGACGCCCAGTGGGTGTTCATGTTAAGACCCAGGGGGCATACGTGAAGTGAAACCCAGGGTGAGGTGCTGTTATAAAGACAAGCCCAGGGAGGGTGAGTGCGTGGTCAGAAAGCCCAGGGAGGGCGAGTGCATGGAGAGACAGGACCCAGGGGGGCACCGTCTGTATGCAGAGGAGCCCCAGGAAGGGGCAAGCATATTGAGCGGGCCTAAGAGGGGCAGACATATTGAGCAGGCCCGAGAGGGCTAACAAGTAGGGGCGCCAGTCAGGGCGCCGGTTGCGTGGCAAGCCCGGGGGCGCCAGTCAGGGCGCCGGTTGCGTGGCAAGCCCGGGGGCGCCAGTTGGGGCACAGAAACAGAGGGGCGCCGGTTGCGTGGCAAGCCCAGGGGCACCAGTTGGGGCGCGGGAAGGAAACTGACCAGACAACGTCCGGTATATCAGCGAGGCTTGGGGCGTGCTACAGGGGAGGTTGGAGGCACACATAGCCCATAAGGCTGGCGTGCACCCACCACTCCATATAGAACAGGGGACAGGATTAACATAGCACCGTGTCCAAGGGGACAAAGGGCAGCCTCCTTTATAAAATTTGGACAACATCAAAGACGTGGCGGGCGAGAAAAAGGGTGCTGAATCGCCTACTTGGCACAGCAGGGGGTGCTGGGGAGATTATGGCTGCTCCTAGGTCCCCACGCCGTGACAGCTCTGAAAGCTACTGCTAAGTAAGCAATCATACTTATAACCATTATGCCCCTGCAGGAGTGCAAACACTAATCACAGTAATTGAAAATGGAAATTCAAGGTAAAAAGTCAGTCTTGCAAAACAATGCCTGTAGAAACATTTCCAAGCTGACAGGATCAAGGTGAAGTCAGGTTCAAGATTCCATGAAGTTTGGGCACAGAATGATATCAGCTGGGTATGTTGACTCTTTGGACTATATTTTGGACATGGCTCTGCTCCCTTTATAGTACTCAGGTAGCATGTCAGAGTCAACTCCTTTATGCTCCTTCCCCAAAATGTCTGAGCCAAAGAGATGTCAGGGGTAGAGGGTGAGGTAAGGAGAACAGCTGCTTCGATAACAACATGCTTTAACGAGATTCTAGGCTGCTGCAACTGATTCTGGAGTATTTATGAGTAAATGCATGAGAAAAGCTGGCCTTACAACTCTACAGATTTGCACATATAGTTGTGTGTAGATTTTATTTAAGAATCAGAACAGTGATTTTTAGATAAAAACTAGATTGCAGAAAGGTTAACCTTTTCCTAAATGTCTTCCCTAGAATTGTGCCTATATACTAGATCATTTAAATGCTTTCCTCTTCAGGCCTCTTCCAGATAATGAAAATAATTTCCTATTACTTGAAAATTATGGCCCGTACTTAAAGTAACCCTACCAAAGCTGCTCATTATGATGGATTTCTTTTTTGTAAAAAGTGTCCTTTGATTTCCTTGTTTTGCTTCCAAAGTCCTCTCTATACCACAAAGATCTGCAATTGTGAATATAAGTGTACATCCTGCATTTTGGATTTGGATATTTTTTTTCCTCTTTCAGTTTTCTTTTTGTACAGTGGACATGTCTATACGTGTATTTATTGCGCAGTAAGTGGTTTTTGTACTGGGGTCTACATGTGCAGGCATTATAGTGCAGTAACTCTGCAGGACTAAAGTGAGTCCACACACACAGGGTTGCTGTACAGTAACTGCCCAGGCATAAATTTGCTACCTGCATCACTGTATCTATGGTCCCCCTTGATGATGAACTACTAAAACAGGCAAAGGCTTTAACCATGAACCTGCAAAGTAAATGTACCCTCTTTGGGTGTCCTGAACAAAATGGAACATTTTTCCACTACCAAGCCTTCTAGGGCTGAGTGCCAAGAAGGAAATTTTTATAAGGAACAAAGGAATCGTGGCCTAACAGGAAAATGTGGCATCAAGGTGTATGAGCATAAACATTAAAATCCCCCCAGGAACTTTAACAATACTTTATCCAGCATCCTTCCCAATCCCTGGAGGGAAAATTCTGTGGTCTTGGCTCCACCACCTCACCATTCATGGCTGAGAGCAGTATCACAAGCCTCTCTTTGCAGGTCTATCTCCAGTTACATGGAACCATAACAAGGATTGTATGTCTTTACTGTAAAATTAATGACTTTTTTCTTTCTGAAAGCGGGCAAGAAGAAGAAAGAGAAGACACAGATCTTTTTTTCCCTCCTCATTCCACTCTCACGCCTCTCTCCTCAAAGTGCTTATGTCATTCCTCTAGAAGACAATGCCTGGTTTTGACTCTAATGACGTGAATCACCTGCAATGGCTGAGGCAGGGACACTGGCTACCACCCCACTAGTTATTTTAGGCACCAGCTGACTGCTGTGGAGAATGTGTGTATCTGCAGGACCCACCGTGCACAAGTTGAAAATTCATTGATTTTTATTAATACCAATCTAAAGGTGCTGACTTTTAGATTCATTTAAAAATGTATATTTTTAGAGCAATTAATAGAAAAGTTTTGTGCTATTGCTAGAGTAATTAGTTTATAAAATACAAATTCCATTTAGAATATAAATGAAAAGTTGTAATCTGGCAAAGTTTGAAACAGGAATGTTTTAAACAGTGTTTCTCCTGTTTGTTTAGTCTCAGGAAGTGTTGACTTCACAATATTGTCTTTCAGGTGATTTATACATGCAGGTTTAATTCCTTTTCATACAGTTGGAGAGAGAATCCATGGCATCTCAGTTAAACAATCAGAGGCCCTGAAAAGTTAGAAGTTCTGACTGTGTAAGTCACTTCATCTGCCAGTAGCAGGGGTGACTGCTGCCTCCTGAGTCTGGGGGGAACAATTTCTGGATGGGCCTGGGGTGGCCCAAAAGCTTCATACCCACTCCTATACTTCTATGCTGTGGCTTAGTACCCCACCCTCCAGTGCCACCAGCCCATGCAGCAAAAAAAACTGCCCCGTCCTGAGTGGTGCCAAGTCAGGTTCAATCTCGGGGGGGTGGGGCTCCCTGCCCCACCCCCACCCGTTTTCCTCCTACCAGTCACCTCTGGCCAGTAGCAATGGATTTGTGTTGTTACAATGGAAAATGAATCCCAGAATTAGCATAACTTTCCTAAGTGTCACTTTCTTCAGCTAATTTTGTTTGAACACACAAAGTCTGATGGGAGTCATTAAGGCTGAAAAGAGGATGTTTTTGCACTGTGCAACAATGCTCTCCTTTTCCTAACTTTTAAGTATTGTTTTAAATGAGGACTGATCTATTGTATTCACTATGGGTAGAGATTACCTCAGCTTGAGCTCACACTTCACCTGTCTTGTGCTGCTTTGGCCCTTGGATAAGGTGATCTTATATCCAAAGTCCTTAGTGGGTCAGCTGTAGCAGAAAGTTGGAGAAAGTAACACAACTGACAGTCTTGCTAGGTGTCCAAATGCTCTGTGTAATGGTGAGGTTACTGTTACAGCATGTGCAGGAGAATGTTGTGGGGATAGCAGGTCCCTTACAGATCATCAGGTCCACCCCTTCCCCACCCCGTCTCTCCGCACTTGGGCAGGAAAGACTGCTGGGATCAAATGAGCCCAGCAAAATGGGCATCAAGATGTTTTTGGAAGATCAGCTTGTGCCCATTATTTCTTGTTCTCCCCTGGGGGGCCTTGGTGAATAGATTCTCCCACAAACCCTGATGTATACCCCTGATATACTTACAGGCTGCAACCAAGTCTCCCCTGAGACTTCTCTTCTCCAGGCTAAACAATTCCAAGTCCCTCAGCCTCTTCTCAGACATCTTGGTCTCCAGGCCTCTAATCATGTGTGTGGCCCTCCTCTGGATTTCTCCACATCCTCCTTGAACGGTGGCACCCAGAACTGGACCCAGTATTCCAGTTGTGGTCTCACCAAGTCTGAGTAAAGCGGGAGGATGATATCCTTTGCCTTGTTCAAGATGCCTCGGTGGATGCATGCCAGTGTTTTTGGGTAGCTCTACCAGCTACAGCATCACATTGGTGGCTCATGTTCATTTTGTTGTCAATCATAAAACCCAGATCTCATTCAGTCGTGAGGCTGGCAAGTAGAGCACTGCCAAGCCTGTAAGTGTGTTGCACATTATTTCTCCCCAGATGGAGCATTTTACATTTTCTGTATAAAATGACATCAGGTTGAGGTCTGCCCATTTCACAAGCCTATCCAGGCCGGCCTGTATTGCCAGCCTGTCTTCAAGCATGACAACGCTCCCCCATAGCTTGGTGTTGTCAGCTAACTTTGTCAGATTTCTTGTAATACCTGAATCCAAATCATTAATGAACATGTTGAAGGGCATTGATCCAAGCACTGACCCCTGAGGGATGCCACTGGTCGCTCTCTACCATGATGACTTGGTTCCGTCAATCAGTACCCTTTGGGTCCTACCATGCAGCCAGTTACATAGCCAGTTACATTTCCTGTATCCAGGTGGCAAGTTACCTGATTGTCAAAGGATATGTGGTTGGTCTGGCACGGCCTGCCCATGATGAAGCCATGTTGGCCATCCTTCAGAATACTGCCTTCAGTTAGCCTGTGTGTGTTGGCTGCTTTGATTTTTTTTTTTTTTTTCTCCAGGATTTTACCTAAGATTGAAGTCAAACTGATTGATTCATCTGTAGTTTCCTGGGTCCTCCCTTCTCCCTTTCTTAAAGTTGGGTCCCACATTGGCTTTTTTCCAGTCTTCTGGAACCTCTTCCAAGTGCCATGAGTCTTCAGATAACTTCTTCATCAGTTGTGCAATGGCATCAGCCAGTTCTTTTAACACTCCCATATGTAGTTCATCCAGTCCAGCTGGCTTATAGATATGTAGCCTTTGTAAGTGCTCCCCAACAAGATCTATGTCAACTATGGGAGAGTGGTCTCCCCCACCGTGGTCATTCTGTATCCTGTCAAGAGACTAATACCCTTGGACTGGTGAAATACCAATGTAAAGTATTCATTCAGGAGTTTGGGTTTGTCCTGGGTGTCAGTTAACAGCCATCCTATTTAATTTATCAGGGACCCTATGCTTCCCTGGTTCCTTTTGTGACTTCCTACCTATCTAAAGAAGGACTTTTTGTTGAAGTAATAAGTTCTAACAGGGCTGGTAGAATGCAGTCGATACAATCCATATGTACCCAGCCAGCCTGCTGCCATTATTTTCTGTGTGGATTGTCAAAGTTTGCAGGAGTTTGTAGAAGACAAAATATGTATATCTATAAAACCACTAGAGACACTGGAAAATAGGGTGCATTCTGGTTTGGTAGGACCACGTGACTGTCCAGCACTTAAAGCATTTATACACCTTCATTTCTGAACTTAAGCTTTTTGCTACACAATGTCTGCATGAATGAAAGGCTGTTTGCATTATATAATCTAGTTTCTCAGTAGCATTTGGATGCTTTTTTTCTCAGAATGCCCTTCTTGGCATTGCTACTTGCAATTTGCTCAAAGTCTTGCTGGGACAATAACATTATTTTATTTATTTCTACTCATTGGATATGACTCTTTTGTTCCTGTCTCTTGTACTTAGAGTGCCACTGTAAAAGGTTCTGATAAAAAATTCAATGTCAGTGTTTCAACCTTTTTCACTTCATCTTCCCCAGCATGTGTGTCTCCAAGCTCTCTGCTCCCCTGTAGCAGTAGCAATTCCCCAGGCCTTTGGTTCTTCCAAAGAGCTGCCATTCTGACATTTACACAGCTTTGTAAGAGCAAGCGTATTGTGTAACAGTGCAGAAATGATGACTTTTGAAAGTACACAGTATTCTCCAATTGATGCTATGCTGCAGAAATGTACCAAGATCTTGTCTAGAGAAAGTGTTCTACTGGAAAGTTGATAGACAAAACAGGAAGCCTAAGGCACCAGGACCAGAGGAAAAACAACAGTTTATAGTTCACTCTGCCCCTGACTTGTCTAGACTAGTACATATTGCATTATTCAACACTGCTATCCTAAAGGCATGGCCAGCCCTTCTTTGAAACACAGGTGGCTTTGATTTTAATTCTGATAAACAGATAACTAGTTGGGTACCTAATTAGAGCCTTATATGATGTTTTTCAGGGACAGCGAAATAAGAATCTAGGAGTTTGGTTTAGTTTCATTTGAGGGGCAGGGCTTTTGAGGGGCAGGAGAAGGTGAGAAGGAGATTTTAGGTATTAAAACAACTGTTATTAGAGTTCCTAAGTGTTTTCAAGAAATACCCAGAAAGTTTAGGTTGGAATGCTGTGAACGTTATTTAACTAATGAGATAAAACTGTAGCACAATTGGTGTGATTCAGCTGTATAAAATATATGTATTCAAAGGAAAAAATCATTTTGAGCAACCTGAATTTTTGGCAAAACATATCTCTACAAAATCTACGCTCGAACTTCTTGGAATGACTGACAGCTCTTCCTGTATAGGGAAAGCTCCCTAAGAAGGATGTGTGTTACTATAAGGACTTGCATAATAAAAGGCTTTGGCCATAATTCTACCTCACAGATGACAGATTCCATTGATGTCAATAGGATTTACACCGGGAGGCTGCATGCCCCTTGTTTCCATTTGGAGCAAACTGTCTCAAGGACTGCAGTAGCTTACATCAGGCATTTCTATTAAAAGCAATGTGCTCCTCGTGTTCTGCCACATACTCCTATTAGCTGCCAGTTTAGTTCGGAAGTTAAAATTACATCCAGCAGTTTCAGAGGTTGAAGATGACCCATACCTTCCTAATCAATTTGACTTAATTGTGCACCAGAGAAATTTTTCTTTTTTTTGCTAACAAAGCTATAGTATTGTGATGATACAGTGAAGAGCAGAAAAATTAGATTCCCTCAAGTCCCAGCATATCGGATAATAAATCCACATTAATACTGGTCTTAGCCCTCTTGGAGATGGTTGTCATAGGTACAAAGAGTAGTTGGGTATTCAGATCCTATTAGAAGGAAATGTACATAGCTTGTATTTGTGAAAAATCCTTTCTCCTTGAGTGTATGCAGGAAATTGATCTTCCGTAACTAAGGGTTTCTCTGCTTTAACGTAATAGATTTAAATGCATTTATTCAAAATTTGGTTTGTATTAATTTTAAGGAATTAACCAGAGGCTGAGATGGAAGACAAAGGGGGCAAATACAAAGCTACGAGGATGTGTCCCAGTGTAGCGAATTTTTTAACAATATTTGGAAGAAAATTCCAGCCACTATAGAAACCAAAAATCAGCTTTTAAAAAAGCAGCTTGTTTCCCTAACTAAAAAATTACCTCAAATATCTTTTGTTTTTGTTGTTATAACATCTCTGTAGTCCTTGTGTGTTTTGCTTACATTTGTGTGATTCAGACACTCTCTGCTGTATCTTTTATTTGCTGCCTTATACTCAGTGCCATAGCAATTAAGTTTGGTGCCCAGGGCAAAGCGTACCCCCCCCTCCCCAAAACCAAAAAAATGTTTAGCCGGGACTGTGCACAGCAGCAGAAGCTGCCCTTCCCCCATCCCCACAGGCCCCCCCCAAACAAGCCGCTCATGGCTCCGTCCTGCACCCGGCCTCGGCTGGGCAGTGCCTCCTGGTGCCGCTTCACTTCAGCACCTGGAGCAGTAACCCGCTCGCTCCCCTCCCCACCATTGCTACAGCACTGCTTATACTTTTCTTATTTTTACAGCCTTCCAGTGCTTGTGATTACTTTCTCATCGGTGTTTTTCAGGCTGAAAATGAAACAGCTTCACTAACCTTGTCAAATATAGGGTTGGCAAGCCAGTCAATTGACTGGTCAAATATTGTCAATTGATATTTTTGACCAGTCAAAAATTATAGCAATTTTACAAAAAAACTACATATTTCTGTAATTTTCTTGATGGAAATATGATTTTTTATTCCTTAATGGAAAATTTGTGCTTTTTCTGTGCATTATTTGGATGTGTTGGTAATTTTTGTTTTACAAATTTTGGCCACTATTTGACCAGTCAATTGACCTAACTTTATTTGAGAGGTCAGATACCCAGTCCTAGTCAAATATGGTGTTGAAACTAATTTTAAACAGCAATCCTGGCTTAAATTATCTCAAGTTAGTGGTTTTTTATACCCTTATATCTATAACAGTCAATATTAATGTTATCTGCGTGCTGCTCTGTAGAGTACTGGACTAATAATTGCAGTGCTCAGCACTTCCTACCATTAATTCAGAGAAGTTATTATTTGTGATAAACAGAATTAAAGGTGCATCACAAAGTTCTGTAGGGTAAGAGTTAAAATGTATTCACTTTAAATAAAAAGCAGGCAATTAACATTGTAATTCACTCATTACTTGGTAAAATTACATTTTAGTGCCCAAATTGTATGCTCTCCTCTTCCTATTTGATCATGTAGTTATTAAAAAAAAAAATCTTACTGTAACTATCATCTCAACAAAATATAAATATGCAACTTGTTTTTCCCTTTTGTTGCAAACATCATCAACAAAAGGATTTGGGAATCCATGCTTGGCTGACAGTTGTGCTGCTGCTATATGATGCAAAACAGTATACCATGCACAGTGTGATTTTTTTTTTTTTTTTTTTCCACTGATCTATTCTTCCTGCGACGCTGACAGATTTTTAAAAATGTCATTATCAATAAACAAATTAAATGAACAGAGCTGCTTAGGAAGCGGATAAAGGTCTGCATCTCCTTGGTGGGTACCAACAGGGAAAGATTAGGAGTACTGGCACCCTGCCTCCCCCACAACCCACATACACTTCCCAGCATGTCTGGTTTCAGGAGGAATAGGAAAATTACTTGCCTATAATTCAGCTTCTCAGAAGACTTGTCAAGGAGTCTCATTCTTGTACCTTTAGGTCCTTAGCATGTGAGGCAGGCAAGGGAATCGGGGCCTGGGTTTGATTTTAAACTATGAGAGAGCTAATTGCAAGTATGCAAGGAAGCCTCAAATAAAAGGAAATGCAAGAGAGCCCTGTGGTTGAAAATAAACTAGTGGGCCACTACTGGCTAGTAGGCCACTATTGCTATAGTGAGATGTTCCTACTAAATATTGCATTAGAAATTGTCAGCAAGTTGGTGTTTTGTCCCTGTTTTTAATTGGGACAAGAATGCAAAAATCTAGATCTTTTCACTGGAACAGTGATCCCAGGAAGCCTGGGGAGTTCTGGTTTCTAAGCTCTGCTGTGGGAGCTATTGAACAGGCAGGGAGACTTGGAAGGTGGGCAAGCAAACTTGCAGGAATGAGGCAGGTTTCTATTGGGAACTGTTGAAATGTTCAGGAGAAATCCCAAATTCCTGTGCAGCAAGGATAGTTTGGAAGATGGTATCTTTTAGTGACCAATAAGGTTCCTTCTAAGGTGTGCACATGTGCAGCCACACACAACTAAAAGTGCAGCATTGCACAGCCTTTCCAAGGCTGTGGACCAGGAGAGGCTGGAGCCGGAGCCTGTCGCAGGCTCTGCCGGCTCTGGGACACTGCTCCGCTCCATGGCATGGCCTCCGGGAGCGTGTCCGGCAGTGTCCCAGAGCCGGTGGAGCCTCACTTGGGGCAGATAGTGGCTCCTCCCTGAGGTGAGGCAAGGCAGGGCTGGAAGCTGGGGCGGGCAGCTGGCGCGGGCCCTCCAGGCTCTGAGGAAGTACTCCACCCCCTGGCCCTGATGCAGGGGCGCAGAGCACTTCCCCGGAGCCACCGGAGCCTGCCCCCGGTCCCTGTCTTCCAGCCTCCAGCCCCTGTCTTCCAGCCTCCAGCCCCTGTCTTCCAGCCTCCAGCCCTTGGCTTCAGCCTCTGGCCCCCAGCCCCAGCCTCCGGCCACCAGCCCCTGGCCCCAGCTCCAGCCACCAGCCCCTGGCCTCCAGACCCCAGCCTCCAGCCCTCAGCCCTCAGCCCCCTTTGATAAGTGTCCTACATCTGACCAAGGCGGCGTACTCACAGACCACTGCCCCTTAGAGGGAACATTGGTGACCAACTGCATGCTTAGGAGATGTCATATTGAATGTAATAGTTTGAATTTTTCTAATCAATACCTATTAGCCAGTTTAGAAAAAAGACAAGATTCATCTTCTTATCTAGTCCATTGCTTGTTTTTGCCTACATGGTGAATGTCTTGATTCTGAATTTTATCTTTAAAGGCCTTGCAGGGAATGTGCTGAATGTCTTGGTTTTTGAATTTTATCTCTAGAGGCCTTTAACAAAGTTCACCTAAAAGCAACCCTTGGGCAAACATTGTGAGAGATTGAAACCTAGGGGCTTTTGAAAAGGGGTTGGCACTAGAGGTCACAGCAGTAGTGCGGAAAATTTCCCAAAGAAGAACCAGGAGAGGAATCTGTTGGGTAAAAGATCCGAGCCCAAATTTGGGAGTAGTGACAGATTTGGGTAGGAGGGGCCCACGATGGCAACTCACCCAATAAAAACTGTAAACTACAGTCCCAATTTGGAGGTAACCTCACTTGCAGAACACCAAAGGAAGACTTGCAAGTGTAGGCCAGATCAGACTGATCACCTGAACCACCCTCTCTGTGAACAAGAACTCCCGTTCACGCTGAAGCCTAGAAGCGCCCGAGTGGGAATGAAGGAAGGGGACTTGTTCCTATCACTGCTGAGACCAACCCTAAAGCCATAACTAAAGAATGAAAGTATATCTGAGGATTTGGTTTCTAGGAATTCTAGGATTGTAAGTATACCATGAGCACTGAAGTTGTTTCCTATTTCTTTCTTATGAGAGTTCTCAGGTGTTGAGGCCAAGTCCCCAAGTCAGCTGCATTTGGAGTCCCTCCTCCAGATTTCTCAAGCATGTTTCCCATAGTACCAGCTTGTGTCGGGGGGAGTTGCCCACTGTTACAAAAGCATTTCCCAGCTTATAGGATTGAGGAGCTCTTTGTCTTTAGTTTTTGGAGTTGTTCCTGATAGGCCCCCAAGGACTGGCCCTCTTTGCTACTAGTATTATTTATTGTAACCCAGCACTGGGGAAGACGAGGCCAGCCTCTTGTTTTTGGAAAGACCTGTGTATCACAGTTGATAGGACGTCAGATATAAAATGAGTAAGCAGATAGAAGAAAACCCTTTCAAGAAAACTTACTGAGCAAGTGCCATTCTCAACAGTCTGACTTTTGCTTGTATAATTTGGCAGTCTGCAGACCTGCTGCTGGAAAGTGAGTGACTTGAGTCTGTGAAGGCATTCTGGTGACCTAACAGTATCTGGTGTTCACAGCAACTATAATGGCAGGGGTTGACCTCCCAAGCTTTTCTCAGGAACTCTGGTTAAAGTCTTATCACAGTTGTAGGCAAAGGGGCACCAAGCACAAGGAGCAGCAGAATCAGAATTGCTGAAGTGCAGACAGTGTCCCAAGTATCACAAATGGAATTCAGGGACAAACACTGCAGCCATGCCCACACCTCCTCCATGTCACACCCTTTTGCAATATCATGAAGCATGCCTTGTCCACATGCCCAACTGTTTACTCCCTAAATTTCAAAAAAGAGACAAAAGCCACCAAAAGCCACAACTCTGAGCACAGCACCTGCTGGTTCATAAAATCTTGTGTTCTCTCTCTTTCTCTCTCTCTTTCATATCATATATCATATCATATCTAGTTAGTCCATAAGGCTAGGGGCAGAAATTACACATAAACTGGTATAAGTGATCTGAAACTGGTTCAAATCTGTAACACAGAAGAAGTTCAGTGAGCATAAATCACTTTCAAAATGTTCAAGACTGGTTTAAAATAAACCTAGATGGATGTAGTATCAGACTTAACAGATTTAGGTCAAAATGGTTTATTGAACTTCTGTAGACCAGATTCAAGCTGTCTGTTCCAGCCAATCAGGGCTCTAGCAGCTCCTGGCTTCTGGCTAGGGCCACTGTAGGCATGTGGCTGCATTTCTAGAATCAGAAGTAAATGTCTGTTTACTTGCTTATTTGTTCAGTCTATGCAGTTTAGACTAACCTGCAAAGACTGAATTGATTCAGCCTCAGGCTTTTGACTGCCTGTACATAGCCTAAAGGTCTACCTTGACTTCTGACTGACTTCAGACTAACATGGCTAACTACCTTCCTCATGTCTCATGCCTGAGACATAGAGCCTCTTAAGAACTGCTATGGGATGAGAGCTTAGCACCATCCTAAAATGACCTCACTTCTAGAATTTGGCAGGCGTGGAAAGTGAGAGTGAGTGGAGCATTATGGCAGCATTCCCAAGCATAGCACAGAGGCAGGATAGATATGCCCAAAGACTATTACTTTATTGTTCTGATTTGGAGTTAATTTTTTCCCCCCTGAAAAAACACAGAAATGACACTCAAGTTCTACTTGAAGTTGACTTATAATGGAATATCTGACAATCTTGACTTTTGCATTTGTAGTATTTGTGTACATACAACAAAAATATCAGTTCAGATTTTTTTTCAGTGCAGTATTTATTTAATATCTTTGTGTATTTGGGGCCTTTCCTTGGTTGTTTGGTTCTCTTATAGAGTGTTGTAAGGGCAATAGCAATTCATGATCTTTATTATTGTTGTTGTTGTTGACTTATATTCAGGGAAAAATCTGGTGTTCCTAAAGCTAAACCTGGAAAATATAAGGCTGATTTATATACTGGGTCAATTTCCACTCAAAGCAATATTGTATTATTTTGACTTGTAGAATATTCTGTTACAATTTTCATTAATGTATATATTTATTGAACCCAAAGGTAGAGCATGGTTAATCTCTGATCTTTTTTTTATTTGCTACTGCAGCAGTATTTACCAATAATGGACCAACTCCTGTTCTGAGCTGCTCAAATCCATGTGTCATTGGAATCAATGGAAGTCGTGCATGAAACATCTGAGGGCAGAATGGATCCTGCATTCTTTGAACAGCTTTGTTTTTTCCAGCACACTTTTCAGTGACCCTCATCAGGCTTTTAGCTAGCACAAGAAAATGCGGACACCCATCCCAGTACTTACAGGGCTTTAAAGCAACCCATTGTTTCGTACAACAATAGTGGCTTTAATTGAAGTAAAGATGTTTTTCTTTAAAATCTTCTTATCATCGGCCTTTATGTTCTCTAATTACACCATCAAAGCTTAAAAAGCCACAGGTTTCTTGTAGTCCACATTTCTGCCAAGCATTCAGGACCAGTTTGACACCTGGCTATTGATTTGTTTAAACGTAATGTCGAGGTAAGGGTAAACATAATTCTGAAACTGACAGTGTTGCACTCAGTTTCAAATTCAAAGAATCCAAGAGCTACTGAAGACGATTTATCTTTTTTTAGCAGAACTTCATCAGAGGAACAGAAACACCCTTAGCATTCTGAACACACACCAAGCTGTGCTCCAAAAATATTTTACTTATGAGTAACTGGGGAAATGAGTTTTTCCACTATGATAGAGTTTCTGTACATTTTACTTATATGACTCATCAGATGACTCAACTCGGGGCACAGAGCATCTAGTACAGGCATCCTTGAATTTCCACTCATTTTTAGTCAAGCATGTGTCATCACAGTACATGTGTTTCAAGGTAATTAAATATTTGTCCTACTTATTTATTCAATATTTTTGGTGTCCTTCATTACTTATTCACTTTTTTATCTTCTAATTCTTGATTTTAATATTTAAAGTATGGTAGATGCAAGGTTCTTAATGTTACACCAATGCTGTTTTTAACATCCTAATATCCATATTTTAAGAGTTCTTCACAGTTAGTACATGTTAAAATTGTTCTATGTGGGCGTGTCCCAAAAGGTGAGTGGATCGATATCCTGATTTAAATGAGTACATTAGCCTTACTTCAGGAAAAAAATAAAGAAAACATTTATAGATGGACGAAGGGTCTTATCTTCCATTTCAGTGTAATGAACTGGTTTGTGTGTATGTGTCCTGCTGGCCTTTATTTTGGAAGGAATACATAAGTTTCAAGTTTTATTCTTATACCTATATTAAATTAGAGAGAGAGATTGTTTAATGAATCAAAAAGTGATCCATACCTTTGGAGCCCAAAGTCACAACTTCTAACCTTTAAGCCAGGACTGTCCAATTGCTGATTGGTCAGGAGATGCATGGTCCCTGGCTACACACACTGTGGGAACTACAAGCCTGGCACTGTGGGAATGTGGTTGGGGATCATCTGATACTCCTCCCCCGCCTCTCCCTGCCATGTCTGGTATCTATTCTTGTGGCCCACCCAGAATATACCTCTGTAGCTACACAGCTGAGGATTTTTGGAATAGAATCTATTCTATTTTATGTAATAGAATAGAGAATGTATTATCAACTTTTGGACAAGATCAAGTAAGTGTGTGTGTGTGTGTGTGTGCGCGTGTGCGCGCGCACACACACATATAGATACGTATCGCTTCTGTATATGCACATGTATACAGCCAGTGTTAGTTAGCTTTGCTGATGGTATCTTAGCTTTTTGTATTTCCTGACCTAAAAAAACTGTAAGATACCACCTAGTCAAATGTATTTTTAACTGAGTGAGCTAATTCCTAAATATTAATCACAGAGATCCTGGCATACCCTTAAATGTACCAGAACAAGAGGAACCTACAATAAGAAACTGGAATTATAAAATAATTTCTGAACTCAACTGTAACTATGGTAACCTTCATTCACTGTGAGTGTAAAAAGCTAATTCAGTCATCCCAACTAGAATAAATCCATAGAATATTCCCTTACAGATGTTGCAAAGATTATAGACTGTCTTAAAATAGAATCCTATACATTTCATATTTATGTAAGTTATGTGTCATTAATTTTATATTCCCCAAACATGGTGATCATGAGCACATACATTAGACAGAAAAAATTTCAGGACACTTGCATTGACTTCAGTAGGCTTATTTTGATTTCAGCAAGGTCCCAATATTTCCCCAAAAATAGCTTGAATAGCTTGAATGCATGTAATATTTTAAAACATCCTGCCCAGCATTCTGAGGTAACAAATCTTCCTCTCTGCTACCAAATGACAAGCTGTTCACGTTCTGGTCTGATGAGTGAGATGATAGCTTGCTTTATTTATCTGTTGCTTGTCTGGAGTGCAGAAAAGATCATGCTGACCCTTTTCTCACCTGTCTGTTATTCTTTTCTGTTTTATGTATCATTTTTGTTTTCTGCCTTTGTGCCAGGAATGTTTGCATGCACTCAAGTACACAAACCAGAGGCTGGGACTGACTGTGTTCTTTTATCATTTTGATATCAGCAACCTGTGACATTTTGGGGGTCACAGTGAGTCCTGAACTACTTGCCAATTACTCTGAGTCCATGGTTTAACTACTTGCAAACCATCTTTCTGCTTCCAGTGCAGTTTTCTGCCAGCTAGTCTGTAACATCAACACTAATTCTTGACACTTCAAGCATACATTGTAGTTCATGTCTGACGAAGATAAGGTCAGGTCCCATGAGTTGGTGGAGTTTGGGAAGTCTTAAAATACAATAGAAGCCTTAGCTTATCCTTTTACAAGGGAAAACTAATGGAAGGAAAACCTTGTTTAGGACAGGACCGCCCAGCTTCTTCACAGCTGGAAGCCACATACCACAGCCTCTGCATACCTACCCAGCTGCAAGTTCCAGGGGTACCACATGGGCATGTGGCTCCTCTACCACAACTGCTACGTGCATGCAAGTAGGTGGCCCCACCTTCACACTTCCTTGTCTGTGGGCTCACCCTCTGCACCCCACCATGGGCTTGCTGGCATTGTGCCTAGAGATAGAAGGGGTGGGAAGCCTAGGAAAGCATCAGCCAGACCAATGTGTGAAGTGGTGGCCAGGGAAAGCCCAGGGACTGCAGATTAACCCCTCATGCTTCTATGAGGTCTGGAAATCACCATTTGGATGGTTCTGGTTTAGAAAATAATCCGGCAAGTTTATAAAGCAGCATTTTTATTTTTGGTGGATTGACTTTGCTGATGAGAATGTCTTCACTGCTCCTACTATCAGCTGACTGCCCAGAAAAATCACTAGCTGAGGCAGGATAAGGCAAAAGAAGAAGACAGTTATAACAAAGCATCCTTACTAATTACAGTTCCTGTTCAGCTCTGTGGGCTGGTCATAGACAGCAACAGAAACCCCCTTCCCTACTGATGAATACACCCAGTGTGATTTATCCACTACAGGACTGCAAACCTGTTGAGAATACTAGATAACAAGCATTGTGGCCTTTGAGTAAAGGTCAGGGATGTTGCTGTTCTCAGCCATGGGCAGTTCTACAATTTTGAAAGTGGGGGGAGTGCAGATGAGGAGGTGCATCATCACTTGTAAAACAACACATTTTTTCTCCAATTAAAAATAAACTAGAAGCTTTACTAATAAAGTAGGGGCCTAGGGCTGTATTTTTCAGTTTAAGATTGAAGCAAAAACAAATATAATTGAGGACCTACTGAATATGTGGTGGCTGTCTGCTGATTTTGTGGGGAGACCACAGGGCCCAGCAGGCATTTTTCAGGTGAAGCACAGCACCTCCCCCCCCAATACACACACCTCTCTGATTGGCCAAGGGGCCCTGGTGGCCCTGCTCCTTACTACCAATTGGTTGCAAGGGCTGCCTGTCAGATGGCCCTGCCCAGTATTGTAGCAAGCAGGGAGGCAAGTGGAGTGGGCACTGAAGTGAAGGGGCACCAACAGGCAGTGCCCAGCTAGGGCAGGGTGCAGGATGGAGCCGCAAACAGCAAATTTGGGGGGGTGCAGGGATAGAGGGAGGGTGGCTTCTGCCACTGTGTGCACTCCTGGGCAAGCATGGGGTGGAGGGGCATGTTCCCCCTGAATTTGTGCGTGGGGCGAGGGTGGGCTGCTGCTTTGCCTCAGGTGCCAAACTTCCTTGACACAGTACTGGGCCTGCCCCTCGCCATTGAGGGCTGCAAGGGGAGGGACAAAATGACAGGCAGCCTCACAGCTGAACAGTGGCAACGGGTGGGGCTGGCAGTGATCTTGCCAGCAGCTCTTCAAGCAGGAAGCCCCCTCCCCGCCTTCCCCTCCTTGGTGAACAGCTGCAGCATTTTATTTTCCATACGTGTTCTTTTTTTTTTTTCTCCTGCAGATTTCATGGACATTGCCCACTTTCACCAGCCATGCCAGATTTCACAAAATCGTGCTTTCAGTAGCTCCCTAAGTATAATTTCACTGGAATGCATTAAAAACAACCTGCAGGGCTGTGAAATAGGAACTTCATTACTAGGAACAGGTAGCAGACAGCAGAATTGCAGAACAAAGGATAGCTTGACCAGTAGAACATCAAGACTATGAAAAAGATGAGAGGGTCATTAACACCTGAGGAATGAAGAGTTTAGAAGGGATCAGGCAGATTATAATGAACATGAAGTCAATTAATTCCTTCAGCACTGCCTGACTAAAAATGCTTCTGTCATTGCTCGACAGTTTTAAACTTTGGGTAGACCAAGAATCAAGTGGGGGGGGGGGGTGTGACAGGAGTATCAATATCGGGGCCTTTCTGGGAGTGGCTCCGCCCTCCTGTAATGAGCCAACCACCTGATTACGCACCTGACATGCCTTGATCTTAATTGATTAGTAGACTGTTGTAATCAGCAGGAGGCTGCCCATTTGTCGCACCCCGGTGACAGAAGGCACTACCTGCAGCTCCTTTTCCTCCCCTATACCACAGCCCAAGCGTCACAGATGGTGTTGACATGGTTTGACTTGGGCTCTGTTATGTTTTAGCCCTCCTCTTTACTCCTGGGGCTCCTTGCAGCCCCCCCTCGCTCTGGGGCTCCTCACAGTCCCCCCCCCGTTCTGGGGCTGGAGCCAATGCATCCCACAAATGCTGTGCCCTCTCCGGTGCCAGGAACCCCCACGCTACTGGGGAGTCCCTATGAGGCCTCCTCCAACCCCTAATAGCTTCACCCAGTCCTACCGGTCAAAAAATGAACATAAAAACACAAAGCCCCTGAGCTATAACATAAAACTAGGCCATCTGGTCAAAACAGATTCACTCCCTACTAGAGAGTGAGGGAGGGAGGGCTCCCCAATCCCAGTAGTAACCAGGGGATGTTCACACCGCCAGAGTTCTCCCCTCTTCCTGTCCTAGCTGAGTCCCTACTCCCACAGCTGCTGGAGAGGAACTGCTCTCCTGGCCTCCTACTTGGGCTTAAGAAGGGCTAAGCCCTGCCCCTTCCTGTCAGCTGGTTTTACTGGTTGCCTCAGCAACCAGCACCTGTGCAGCCCTGGTGACTGGCAGCTGAGCCTCCCCCTTCCTGCCACTAGAGGTCTCTCCTGAGCTGTATCTGCTTTCAGGCGCAGGGCACCTGAGTGCACTGCGACAGGGTGCAAGTGCACCAGTGCACACCCCTGAATCTGCCCCTGTCTTCAGGTAAGTAAATAGAAACAGAATCATATTTAATAAGCTATGAGTAACAGTTCATACCACATGTCACAGTCTTCAGCCACATGCTACTACTGGGTGGTGAAGCTTAGGCAAAACAGGTAGGGAAAAGGGACTTATCACCTGCTGGAAGGGATGTGTTTGTGGTGGCAAGGATCTTGCTCAAGGGTCCTGTGTGAGTGACTTCCTATAGGGGCATTGAGCTAATGCGCAATGCACTGATGCCATTGCAAGTAGCAGCGTTGACCTAGCAAGACATTATTTCTATGTTCCTTTTCCCCTTATTGGTTTCCTTTGTTTATACACAGATTTGCTGCTTGTAGGAGGAGAAGGCATGGCTGTAAAAGTCACTCAGGGGCATTTAGTGTTCAGGGTTTCTGGGTTTAGGCTTGAGTCACTGTGGTTTAAGATGTTTGAAACTGCTTCTTCCTGCTGCTGACAAGGTCAGCAAAGTACATTGTAACTGTTCTGCCTTGGTGGATGTGATGTAAAAATCGTGGTTCGTTTCTCGGGAGGAGGAAAAAAAAACCTTCAGCCACAGACACACTCTATTAGCAACACAAAAGGTATATATTTGCAAATAGGGTCAGAGAGTGAGACAAAAGATCAAACACTCTGCTGCCCCCAAGGGAAACTGCCCAGCTGGCTTTATCCCCTCTCTCCTGACCACGTGTGCAGAAGGAGGAACTTTTACAACTCATTTCCGGTTCATACAAACATATTTGTAAACATGTCGCTTCATACGTCCCATGTGCATTATAATTAACTACTTAAGTATGCGGGGCGGATAGGCTTAATATGTATTAGGTTATTGCGCATGGGCAGACCATTTTTGAGGTTATAAGAGTCTGAAATTTTTCTTGCCTCAAGGTTAGAACTGTAATCTACTTTTATCTGCATGAGAAAAGCTGAGGAGTATATGCTTTACTGTAACAAAGAGATAGTAACTTTGCAAAACAAAGAGGGAGTGATACTTAATACAAAGGGCCTTTGGTAGTTTTCCCTTCAGTTTCCAACCCCCCCTTCCCTCTCCCATTAGGAGACAAGGAGGGCTAGCAGCTGTGTTTTTTTCTAAATCTGCTATTGATAATGCATTTTTAATAATATTTCTAACAGATGTACCCAGCTTTAGTGGAATATGCAGGTTGCATCTTCCCTATAGTAAATATGGCAGCCAAAAGCTCTGTGGTCAAATCCTGTCACTTCAGGCCCAGCGTAGTTAAGGAGAGTGTACAAGTGGGAGCACTGCTGTGTCACAGCACAGAAATCTGGAAGCGAATCAAGGATGACTATGTAGATTGGCTAATCAAAATCTATGTAGCCGAAGGCTCTGTGCCAGCCCTGACTACAGCCCCTGGAATGTAGTCAGAGCAAGAATTAACTGTGCGGCTACTCCAACCCCTGCTGTCAGGTTCAGGTGAGGAAAAGACTGTCCTCTGACAGCATTCATCTTGATCCTGTGCACCTAAACAAAGCCTATTTAAAATATGTGCTTTGCATGAGGTGGGGCTGATTTGGCTGTGAGGAAACAGAGCTTTCCAACTCAGATATAATTTCCTGCTTGTTGCAGAGGCTGCACACAATGAAATGGCCTTTGAATGCAAAGGTTACAACACCATTCTAGTTATTCACTGGAGTCATTTGCTTTTTAATTAGATCAGAAAGAAAAATAAATTAAAAAAAAACCCTTTGTTTCAAAGAAGTGATGGCCATAAATATTTTGAATTCATTTTCATGTTTCTACATTAATACAAGCTTCCATACCCACAGCACCTTAACATATGTGCAAGTGACGACGTGGAGGAGCATGGTAATTACAATTAGATCCTGTACTAACTTTCTGTCCCTCTGTGCAACAACGGTGAGTAATTCTGATGCCATTGAAATCACTGACAGCTAGTGAGTACTAGAAAATGCAGCCTTGTATCCAAAGTAGTACTATATGCATGCCAGGGTCAATCCGTCTGTGGAACATATTGTCTTTCAGTTGCCTGACCTAAGATGGGGTGAAAGGGAAATAGCAGTATTAAAAAAAGAGACAAACTCTTTCTCTTCACTGTTTTTTTCCTTATACTTTTGGAGGCGTGGGTTTTTCCTCTTAGGAAAGAGAAGTAAGCAGACAATGTAGGCAGACATTTTCCACCAGAAATAGGTTCAAGTACTGCCCCAGCTGTGTTACCATTTTGATTTTATGTAAGATCTCCCTTTTTCATTTTGCTTTGTAAAGTACATGGACTATGTTAATTGCATATATTAAATTTGCAAATATATTTATTTATAACAGAAAAAGAAATATTTCAAGGCAAATCAGATTTACTTTTCATTAAACCCTTGAGGATTCATAATCCAACTATGAGGCAAGCATCCTGATTCTTTTTATCACTTTTCGACATGGATACGTAGCCAAATTCATGTTATTTTATGAAAAATAATTGGTGACAGTGTCGAGTATTGCTTTAATGCAGTCCTGTTAGTTATATATATGTACAAAGCTTGATTTCCCTGAACACAGCAGGAATCAAACATAAGATTGGGCTGTTGCCCAGTTTCAATTCTCTTTGTCCCAAGGTCCCTCTCATGTGTTCTCAGGACCTGTTCATAGTGTTCATTCTGATCTTGTTCTTGGCTTTCTAACATTTCCTCCCATATGTCTTAAACACACAGACAGATGACTCCCCAAATCAATGCCCTAAAAGCATAACCTTGCAACTCAATCATATTCTATGTGCCCAATCCCAGAAAGAGATGGTATAAAACAGCTGCAAGCACATGCCAATAAGTACACCTGCAAGTATAAAAATAGTTTTATGTGATGCCTGGGGGCTGCTTTAAGGTAGCCAAGTTGCTTCTTTTTTGGAATGTGGCATTCACACAGAACAGCAGTCTGAGAGTGGATAGGTGTGATGCTTGGCGGTGATGTGAATAGGCCTTTTATTTGCTCTATCTGTCCTCAGAACCTGTTACTCAACCCACACGGCATAACTTGTGCTCTGTTTTGCCATGTGGATCTGTGTTTTAGGCAGTGTCCTTTATTTTTCTGGCTATTACAAAAGAGGCACTTAACTACTCAGAAGTGTAGGGACAGCAACAGATGCCCAGGATACAGGGGCAGTAGCAAGTTCTGGTTGTCACTTTGATCACAATTGTGATCACACAGGTGCTGGCAACAGCCACTTTTTATTGGCTTCCCCCAAACTGAGGGCCTGGAGCAGTGCAAAGGCACCTAGTAACCTTGCTACGGTAGGGTAAATGTTTTCGCTCGATCTGAGCCTTCAAGAGGCCGTACTACTCCCTTATTTAGCCTGAATAGAAGAGCAAGTACTGTGCCCTCACTGTGGTTTGACCAATCCTAGGCTATTGTCTTCTTCTGTACGCCAAGAGTAAATGTAATCAGATTAATAGTGTTTTATTACATGAAACTAGAGATAAATGATGGTTTGCAGATGTTGGATTTTGCAATTTAGCCAAATTATTTCCAGATCATTTGTATGTCTCTAAATATATTCACTAAGGAGAAGGAAAACAGTTCTCATAGCACATCTACATGCACCTCCTTTTCTATATATTTCATTTGAATAAGATCAGTGTCATTGGTCTAGAAGATTATATAGAAGCTCCAATAATATGTATAGATATCTAGATGAGGCCCACTATTGTGTGCTGGATAGAAAAGTGTGGCTGACAACAAGAACTGATGTTTTGATGAATGGTAGAGTAAGCAGCAAATCTAATACATACCTTTTGCAAATAAAATAAACGTAGGTTAAAGGAGAGATTAAATCTGTCAAATATTAAAGATTAATGGGTATTTCATCTTGCCTATGATAATACTGCTTGCAAATGGATTTGGTATTTAAAGTACACTTAATGTGATAAATCCAACTTTATATGCTTATAGGAAATACATAAAATAGGAATACTTGCTGCTGCACATTAGTGCTGTTTGTGAGGAAAGCAAAAGTACTTTCCCCAAATCTCTTCAGCTCATAACAGTCAAAGCTGAAATATGAAACACAGATGCCTCCTTGAGCTTCATCGCTCCTAACCTGGCTGGCACCCAGCATATGTCAGTTTTTAAATAACTCATTCCCATGACCTTTGCAACTCCCCAACTTATACAACAGCGCAAAAAAAGAAGCTCACATCTGTGATTCAGGCTGCCTGAGGGCTGTTTGAATTTAAGAAGGCAGCCTATATCAAATTATCAAAAGCAGAAGAGAAAACAAAAGGCTGATTATATAACATACAGCCAAATTAAACAAAACTCATGCAAAGGCACGAGTTACAGAGTTGGGTATGAAGCTTGAGGAATTAAAAAAGTAACAGTCTGATGTGAATGTTGTGCAGCACTTCATCTGCACAATGCTTGGCATCAAGGCCAGTCAGAGTAGGGATGTGTAGCCTCTCTCACAAATCAGGCTGTAAAACACATGGCAACATCACACCGATATGAAACTAGCCCTGGGAAAATGAGGCAGCCTGAGTGAGGTGGCCAGGCACCAATGAAGCTCTTCTAGAGTCAGAGTGTAA
The DNA here is from genome assembly GCF_052110815.1 of Crocodylus siamensis. NCBI lineage: Eukaryota > Metazoa > Chordata > Crocodylia > Crocodylidae > Crocodylus > Crocodylus siamensis. The sequence continues at coordinate 217,415,018 of NC_143397.1, forward strand.
AACCTGAAGTCCCTCAATGAAAACAGTTCTCAGGAACACCCCCCCTCCCCAGCTAACCCTGAGTACAAATAAAGCAGCTCTCACTTCTGATTTGATCTTCCTTCTTCCCATAAAACTACCCAGAGATACAGGCCTGCTCTGTGTGCTTCTGTGCAGCCTCTTTGGCTCCCTTCAGTTTGGGGATCACAAATATGTGCTTCTGTGTGCTATGGGCTAGATCCAATAAATAATGGCCTAAAAGTTATGTGCAGCAAGACATAACTTTTCATCATTTGGTCTCTGAAATGGAATCCAGGTCCCAGAAATTAGGTACCCGGGCTCCCCATACTCTGTATGGGAAGAGTCAGGTACCTGATAATGAACATCCAAAAAAACCCCCAAAACTCTAGGATGAGCAGGGAGGCTCCTAGAGTTACCCAGAAAGATATGCTTAGAATGGAGCATGCCTTAGATGCGACTCCTAAGTCTTAGATGCCCACTTCAGGAATACATGCCTGTCCCTTGAGTTCCATAATATGGAATCTCCTTTTGATAGTAGGCAGCTCCACCCATTCTTTGAATAAAAGCAGGGATCAGTCTTTCAAAACAAGGTGGTGGTAGTGGTGCTAGTGCCCACCTTTTAAAAAACAGCTTAGGGGTTATAGCTCTTTCCAAAAAGTGGAAGACCTGGTTACATGTCCTTCCTGAGTTTTGTGAGGAAGTGGCCAAATCTACATCTCTGGGAGATTGCTTTTATCAGCAAGCTGTTAGCTCAGAGTCAGTCTGTGTGTCCCTGCAGCACAATGTGGGACTGTGGAGGAGGCTTGCTCTGTTCCCTGCTTAGCTAGAGCAGTGGAGTCCAGTGAGCAGACCCCTGTCTCCTGTGGGGAGGAGGAGGGGGAGTGGGAGCAGGAGGGAAGGGTGAAGAGAAGGCAGGCAGATGCAAAGTACCCTGGGATACTGAAGGACTGTGCTGTGGCTTGTCTCAAAAGAGAATGTGTAGAGACATCTGCACTCCCACAAGAAACTCTTCTGGGGGCGATTTAACCTTGATTGTTCCTTGGGAGTTATTTTTCTCCTGGAACAGCCCTTTTTTTCTGGGATAAAAATTCTGAACATACGTACACTTGTGTTTTCTCCTGGGATAGTAGCTACTATCCCAAAACTGAATGTCTGTACATGGCATATGGATTTTTTGGGGGGTATTGCAATCTTAGATGTGACAGTCTTTCTAAGTTCTTTATTAGATCTAACCCAAAGAGTTCTGAGCAGTTTTTGTTTTTTTCTTTTTACTGGTTTGAATAGTTAACTGCCTGTTCAGTACTGAACCCATGTTAACTGTTTTCTAGACAGATAAGAAAGTATGTTCTCTGCTCCAGGAAGCTTATTTCCCAAGGATACATTGGCTAGGTGGCAGAATTTAGGGTGTAAAAAAGTAACTTTGGCTCCTTCATTTTAAATAAACAAGTGAAGTAAGCAGACAAAGTCTAAAGCAACGAGTAAATATTTATGTGGCAGGGGAATTGCCAAAGATAGTAGTTATATAAATTAACCAAATAGAAAAACATTATAGCTAACTCAATTCATTAACATCATATATGTTTCTGAGCTCCAAAAGAGTGGTGGAATGGATGATTTTATGGAAATAAACCCTAAAACACTTCAGATTTTGTCTGGAATTCTTACTTCCATAGCATTTAGAAACCTGGAGTCCAAGGTTACGCTCACTGAATTAAATAGGATTGAGCAGCAGGCCACTATTGTCTAGGAAATACTCTAATCTCTATTTAATGAAGATTATTGAAGTTAGGGGGCATAGGTCAGAGTTCACAGCTGGATCCAAATACAAATTTCAGGACTAACCTCTATCTGCCATAAGTGTTTCCATCTTCAAAACAGATACAAATGTTAAGAAAGCAGAACTAGACAGTACCTAGCTAAGAAGTAGCATCTACAGTTTCTTTGGCCCTGGTGACTTTTCCTTAATATTGGAGCAGCCCTTGGGTCTATACATAGCTATGATATGTACTCTATGCTACCTACTCCTACCTCATGCTTCCTCCACTAATACGTAACATACAGCATCTGCACATATGTCAAAGCAGAATAGTTGATCTTGCTTCTGAGTTTGTAATTAAGGGTTAACATTATGCTGGGAAAGAAGTTAACATGTTTGTGTTTCTTCATCAGCTAAAGATAGAAGGAAGTTCCTTGAGACAATGTAAAGACTCAGTGAAAGCAAGCTGTGTGTGGCATTGGACTGTAGTGAAGAGATGTCTTGTAATTTGGTATGTGCTTGCTTTGTAGAGTTTTCATCCATGTAAGTAGGTATGTCACACTTAACTTTTTAAGCAACCTTTTTGGTTTATGAAATATATATATGGAAAAAGTTAACATCAGCGAGTCATAGTGACAGCTAACATGGATAGGCTTAAAATATTTATTTATCTAGCACCTTAAAAATACCAAACAAGTAGTAAGTCCCTACTCCTAGGAAGTAATAGTTTAAAGGCAGGAGCGGGTATATGCTATAACAAACACACACAAAGGGGGATGTATGACCACAGCTAGAATGCTTCATTGAACATGCAATTTATCAGAAAATTTAAAGGTGAAAAGGACACGGTCTTGGCCAGTGTAACAGGGCCCCTACCCTGTTACTGGAAGAGGGAAAGGGTCTAGGGTTGCATGGCTTTCTCTTCCTCTCTCAGTTTTCCTCGCTCAATTTCTTCATTGTTTTTCTTTTTCTTTTCTACTCATGCTTTTTTAGTGCTGCCAGAGCCAAACTAAGACAGAAAAGACTGAGACAAGATGCTGGCCAAACCAAAGTGAAGGCAATGCCTGGTAAGTGATAACCCAGAGGGTAGAGGTGAAATGTCAGGTGACCCAGAAGGTACTTTATAAGCCCAACCCTCAGACTAGAGAGGCAGTATGGCTGTAGGAGCCACAGTGAGCAGACCTCTAGAGTGGAGAGCCCAAGGGCCGGGAAAGGCAGACTCAGAGGACAGCCAGGGTGAAGAAAATTTAAGAACCTTTATTGGGCATGAGATCAGTACTTTGAGTCTTTTCCTGTTTTTGTTTTTTTAAGCACCACTGCAGAGTGAGGCTAATCCAAGTAGGGCATCTTGTTTCAGCCAGGGCAGGCACCCATGTTAATGGTTTTTGTTTCATCTGGTGGACTAGGGAAGTATGTACAGGCCACTGAAAAGTGTGCCTGGGGACACCCTGAATCTTAGACTCAGTGTTAAAGGGACAGGAAGTGGAGACAGGCTCTGTACTTATCCCCAATGAGGGGCAGAGCCTGCCAGAGACTGAGAGGCAGGGTTGGAGCATATGAAAGCAAGACCTGTGGTCCCAAGGCCTGTGTAAGGGTCTCATGGGATACTGTTTAGCTACTGCTTTACTGCTACCTACCAAAGCACCAGTCTTGTACTAACATGCAAGTCAGTGAAATCTGAGGGTGATTAGGACCTAAACAGGAATGTAACATAACTACAAGCATAGAAGTAATGCAAGCTTATCAGTAATTCCAGGCATTACTAGCCTGTGTGCATCTAGCCTGATGTGGGACACTTCTAGTAGGGAGTAGACATTTCAATATCTATACTTATCCTGAATTACAAGCATTTTGCAGCCACACAGCTGAGTGTACATGGACAGTAACATGGCCACAGCTATCCTCCTTTATTAAGTGTGGTGTTCTGTCTGAGCTGGACTTGTCTTCCATGGCCCCACCCCTTCCTTTCCTCATTTGGAGAATCTTTGCTATTTTTCACAACCCAGATGTGAGTAATTTCTGCCTATTCAATTCAGACAAAAGATATTGATGTAATTTGATATAATGTTCTTGTCAACTTCATGAGAGTAAAGATTTAATCTTTTTCTGGTAGGATTTGACAAATACAAAATGGTAATAAGAAGTTTTGAATCTTCTATGATACTGGATCCAGTTCCCAGGGGCTTTCAAATTTGATGATGATAATTAATAACCCTCTAAATTCCACTACTTCAAATCAGAAAGAAGTTGAAAGTGGCTAGCTACACAGTTTTCAAAGGGGACAAAAGAAACAGCTAACAATAAGAATGGAGTCCCAAATAGAAGGCACAGTGTCCATTGAAATTAATATTTTCCTGAGTAAGGAACTCAGTCTTAACCTCTCCATATCTTATTTAAAAAATGTGGGAATTATGAATTGGTATGATTCCTGCAATAATTACATGGCTTATTGCTCAGTTCTAAGTTAGATCTAGTTCTAATTGTGTTTAAGAGATGCCAAGACAAAGTAATATTTTTCCAAGATTGATTGTAAAACTTTAAAAATGCTCATAATACTCCTGAATCCAGCTGTGTGAAGGAGGAGCACTGCATTATCCCCCTACAGCATCAACTGCAACAAGAGCCAGAGAGGAGGGATGTGCAACAAGCAATTTCAAAGCTCTCTGAGATGAAATAAGGATCATAAAACTCACAATTTGCAAATAGTCTCTGTCTGCTTAAAACCTTAACACATTTATCTTTTGATGTTTACCACCAAACTGCAGATTCTGGTAATATAAACTTATTGATCCTTACTATCAGGGTTTTTTTTCGAAAATAATAGCTTGTTCTTTGTCCTTCTATGTTTCCTCAGATTCCCTTCCCCTCCGAAACCCTGGCCCCTGCCCACCTGCCTTTTTTCCCCAAATCTTTTATGAATCCTGTGTATAATGGGCTAATTTTATGCACTAAGTAGGCATGACAGTCAGCCAATTAGAAAAACTGGATTTGAACATAGGTCCTTCACTTTTTGCAATGCAGAACAAGTTGTGGGAGTTTTTAAAATATTGTATAACTAATACTGTGGAAAGATACTAGAACAACATTAAAATAGATAGTGTATGAAACAATCAATTGAAGTGCTACCCCATATTCCTGAACTTGGTTTCAGTAAAACTGTCAGTAGAACATATCGTTGAGGCATAGGAACTCATTTAAACTTGCAGTTTTCTAAAAACACTTCACTTAAAATGAAAATTTGCCTTGCTGATCTATATAATGTCTTCTGATAATCTGTATTGGAGACTTCAGGGTTGATTATTAGAGCATTCTGGCTTCAGTGATAAGGCATAGCTGTCTGTTAATTCGGCAGTGCAGAATTATTTGCTGTTGGCTGCAGACAATAGAAAGGAATTGATGTCTTTCAGTACATTTGGATGATAAACAGTTCATCCAGGGAAATGGCAAGATGCTGAATATTTTAAGTAGCACTGGTATTAGAAAACTGCTTCCCCATCATTAAATGTCATCAAATGTTAAGCTGTCAAGGAACAGCATGTTTTCATTCACACATATCTTTTTAAAATAAAAGCAGGCAGTTGCTTAAAGTGAAAAAATAGGACTGGCAGCAGGAATGCAGGAAAGAGGGAAAATCTAACATTCCTTTCAGATAAACCCATCCCTTGGCAAAGCAGCAAACTGGCAGAAGTTTAAAGGCCAGAATGTCAGCCAAGATTTTAATATTTTGCCTTTTTTGTGGAATCATGTTAGATTGCTAGGGCCAAATTCTTTTCTTTCTCTTATGAAGAAAAAAATCCTTTCTAGCTCTAGCACCAGTTTCCACATTGACCTTGAAAGAAGGAGACGGGAGGTGTAAAATAATGTAAATAAAATAAAGATGATAATACTTACCTTGTTACTTCACAGGGTGTTATGGAGGGGAGAGTTGTGAAATGCTCTACAGATTGAAAGTACTGAATAAGATTTTGGGGTTTTTGTGCTTCTGCTTTTTTCTTCAGCAGACTACTATTAAGAAGCGTCATTACTTTCAAAAGGGCAGCCAAGAACCTATTTCAAACCTCTTCTCTAGAACCATAATCCACAAAATTTGAAGTGCTGTTGTCAGGAAGAGAGTCTCCCTCCATACTCCCAGCTAATCAGCAGTTTCCTCTCTGACTACAGCCAAGCCTGCAAGAACTCTACATTCTCTAACCTGACAATTAACAAATGTCAATTCAACCCATTCATATATTTTAAGGCCAGAAAGGGACTATTATGATTATCTAATCTTAATGCCTTCATGATAGACAACTGAACTGGCAGCTTGCCCCTCCTTTGTACGTTATTCTAAAGAGAGAAGGAAAAACATTAAACGCATTTTAGCCAACCTTAAGTCTTTTCCTAGATGACAATCCGAAATTGCATCACCTGCATTTTACTATTTGTACTCATAGAGGGATGGTGATTTTGTGCCTCCATGGCCCATCCTCCAGGCAAACAAACTATCTTGTTATTCTGCACAGAGCAAGACACTACCTCTCATACTTCTGTTCCTAGGAATGTACTTAAGGCTTTAGGGACATTCCTAAACACAAAGCACATTTCCAGCCCACTTCTACCTTTAATATGATGCTGCTAATAAAGCAACTTCAGTTGTTGCTTTATATTACAGAAGTTAGAATGACAGTCTGATGCTGCAGTTCCCCTGATTGCAGTGGAACTCTGTGGCTACTAGCCATGATTTTTGGATTCAGCTTGTGTCTCAAAGGAATTGTCAGATTCTGGCTGCCTGAGTGGCACTGGCAGCAATAAGCTACTGCTCCAATAAATAATGTCTGCTAGGCATTACAGAACCAAAACTCATGTTTCTATTCATGAACAAGTAGTGATCAACAGTCATTTTTATATAAACCCATTTCTGCAGACCTATAAAGAATACTGATGTAACCATCAGTTGGATGTATTCAGACTCCCTGCAACTGCATTCCAGCACTTTTCACAACTTGAGGGGGAAAATGAGCAGCTTAACTGTGTCTGCTTATCTACTTTTTAGGAGTATTTCTAGACTTTGATGTTGTATGATAGTGCATGTAGCTAATCGGAGTGCTGCAAACAAGAAATAATGCAAATGAATTCACTCATGACATATTCTACCAATCTACTCCTATCTGTGTGCTGTCACTAAGAAATAATCTATGCTTTTTGATAAAGTTGTGAGTAGACAGAAGTATTTGTGACAAGTATATACTGACTTATGCTCATTTTTATTACAGTAATCTTCATCCTAAAGGCCGTTCTGTCCTTCAACTTATAAACTAATACTGTAGGATTGTTTACCACTATTATACTATGGCGGTGGATGTGGCATACATTTCTACATATGCTACAATACTCAGAATATCTCAGTATTATTATTTAAGCAGTAATGCTTTGACTTAATACTCATGAGCCTTTTTAAGGATGGTTTCATTCTACCCTGAGAGCAGACAGGTGGCCCGCTGCATTTGTACCTGCTGGAATGCCCATGGGACTGGGAGGAGACTTGTTACCATCTTCATACCCACAGAGCAGCCTGCTGAGTCCCTGGGGTGTCCTGCTGCAGCTTTTGCAGAGGGGCCTGTGGGTTTCTGGGTGACTGAGCCAGCTCCTTAAGCCATTATTTCTCCTCTGGGACAAGCCAACCTGTCTGCCTCCCGGGGAAGGAAGGGAAGGTCCCACCAGGCAGCTGGCTGCACTGCCACAGGTATCTGATGCCCACCGACCCCCACTTAGACCAGCTCTGACCAGAATGTGCCCAGGGCAGATTCCCAGGTGCCCAGTGTTAATGCTGCTGGGCAGAGTGGGGAGGTGAGGTCCCTGCACAGTGTGCACCCCTGGTCCCAAGTATGGAGCTGAGTTGGAGGGAGACCGGATCCCAGTAGGGCAGGGGCAGGCAATTATTTTGGGCAGAGGGCCACTTACTGAGTTTTGGCAAGCCATCGAGGGCTGCATAACAGGCAGCCCAGGGCAGACAAATGTTAATTTTCTAAATTTTTTAGGGGCCCCATGGGCTAGACAGAATGGCCTGGGCTGCATTTTGCCACCCCTGCAGTAGGGGGAGGGAGTGCTCAAGCCTCACACCTGTTATGCCATGTTTTCTCAAGGCCGGACTTTGTAGAGAGAATGGCAGAGCTGTGGGATACATGAAACCCCCATGCAGGGGGAGGCAGTGATGCTTCCTGCTGGCTGAGCTGCAGAGGCTCACAAACTTGCTGCTGATCCTAGCACTTGCTCTCTCTCCTTTCACAAGGTGCCACATGTTCATCCATTCATGGACCTAATAGCAGTCTTTTTGGGTGGCCCCGCCCCTTGCTGCTGACTGGCCAAGGGGGTGGCAGCCCCACCTCTCACTGCTGATTTAGCTGCAGCCCCTCACCAAGGGGCTGTCCTCTAGTCTGAGGATGCCTCAGTGGCCACCCTAGTCTAACCTGAACACAAGACATTGCCATTATCTCTCAGTCTGCCCATCAGGGTGTGTCCAAATGTGTGTACACGTTTGGTTTCCAGGAGATAAGTAGCAGCAGTGCACCTTGCACCACTGCTACTTGTCCTCAGGGAACTCCCATGCCATGTGCGCTTTAGCACATGGCAAGTTGCCCCGGGTCAGGTAGGGGAGGCTGGGGCAGCACTGTGTTGGCCCTGGCAGCCTTACCTGGGGACCTGGGGCCTCCCGGGGCTGCAGCCATGGCAATTCTGCCATGCAGAGCCTGGCTAGCAGCGAAGCGCAGCTCTGGGAGGCCCTGGCTCCACTTTTCAGTAGCGTGCACTTGCTAAGTATGAGTTGCTCCAGGTTTTTTCCCCCCAGTTTTTTTTGACCCCTGGAAAAAAAACCTGGTGCAGTACACACTCAGGCAGCATGCCCTTGCAGTGCAGAGAACACCGGACTGTATGGTATGTGGTGCTGCAAACCACACAACCACGCTCATCTAGATGTGCCTTTAGAGTTTAAGTATACATGCACTATGTGGGGTTACAAAGACATTTTGATTTAGTTGAAAGATCCCTACAAAGGAGGCAGCAAAGATTTCCTGCAGTGATATCTTTTATTGGACATGGGGGGGGGGCGGAAATATTTTATTAAGACCATAAAGCACCCCTTGCTCACTCCACATAAAAATGGCAGGGAGGAACCCCCTCCAGCTTATGTCTGTTTCCACCTCTTATCTTTTTTCCATATGTTGGCCTGGCATGGAAAGCCAGCCTGAGCTTGCTGGCAGACAGGAGGTGAACAGCAGTTAGTTGCTCCCCAAAATAGAAATGCCAGTGTGAGGACTGGGTTTTCCTTTATTTTGAAAGAGCCTTTCAACCATGTGTCCTGAAATGCAAACTGATGCTCAGCACCTGTGAGTTACAGCCTTGCTGAAATGCTTCTCAGTAGCATGATGGTGCCCAGAGGCAGGGCTGGACACAGGCATGGGCAAACCGGGTTGCTGCCGAGGGCCCCGACAGAAAGGGGGCCTGAAAACGGTGATTTTTTTTCCCCCTTGTCCAATTACTATCATCTTTGGTGAAGGGCAGTAGATACTAGAAATTCCCCTGGGGCTGACAGGAGTCTAGGTATGGTCCTGCCTACAGGTAGAGCAGGGACAGGCTCTCAGCTGCTTTTCTTTGACTGGAGGCAGGCTTACAAAATGCCAGTTTTGTTTTCACTCTGGTGTGGGGTTTTTTGGCTGGAAAAATAGAGCAGTATTTCTGCTGAGAGCTCCTCCAGCCCCCAGCTATGGATTGCTATGGGAAACCACTGAGTTTCCCCTGTGAATCATGCTTGTAAACCTAACAATGCCAACTTTGCCCCCAGTCAAGGGATCTCCAGCCCGCGCTGGCTGAAAAGCCCAGTGTAGGGCACGAGGCGGACCGGCGAAGAAAGCCCCGGCAACGGCCTAGGGTTGCTCTGCGCCGAGCGCTACGGCAGGGCAGTCCCCGCTCAGGGCGGGGCGTAACAAAGATGCTCGCAGAGCCGCAGCCCGCGGCGCTTCCCGCCTTAGAGGGACCAGTGAAGCCCCGCCCCCACCCCGAGCCGCTCCGGATTGGTCCGCGCGCCACGCCCCCTCCTCCCCCTGCCGCCGCCGGGTCACGTGCCTCCCTCTAGCCAGCCAATGGGCGGCGGCAGCCGAGCTTTTATAAGCGGCGGCTCAGGCGCGCGTTGGCGCAGGGAGGTGGGGGTGTAGCGGGCGGGTGTGGGCGGCCGCGGTTCTGAGCCAGCGTCCCTCAGCGCGGAGCCGCCGTTGTCCCCGCCCCGCCCCGCCGGGCTCGGCCGCAGCCGGAGGCGCCTCCCAGGAGCTGGCCAGGTGCGGAGCGAGGCGGGGGCGGTCTCCGGGGCTGGGCGGGGCGGCCGCGGGCCGCGTGTCTGTCCTCCCCCCCCTCCCCGCCCCGCCCCGCTAACGCGCTCTCTGTCTTGCTCCCCCGGCGCTGCTCCGTGGCTGCCGGCGGCTTCTTGCTGCGCCAGGAGAATGTGCGTGTGCCCCGGGCCGCGCCGCATCGGTACGTATGGCCGCGCGGGGGGGAGGGGAGCCGGGACCCGCGCCCCGCCCCGCCGGGTGCACTTCTAAATAAAGCGCTTTAAGCCCGTCCTCCTCCGGCGCAGCCTTGGCAGAGTCCTGCGGGCCCCTGCGCCTGGATACCGAGCTGGCCTCTGGCTTCCCCCGCTCCTGGCCAGGTACTGGAGGACGCTGGCAGAGTAAAGGCCCTTCCGGTTCTGGGTGGAAGTGGCAGGTGCAGAGTAATTTGCCTCACATGGGTGTAGTGAAGCCGTTGCCAAGGTTGGGCTCTGTCAGGTCGGGTGTCCTGGTCCTGGCATGCAAGAGGCAGGTGGAGGGGTGGTGCGGTAAGTGAAGGATATAGGCAAAGGAAATGGGCCAAGGTGCAGGGCACATTGCAGGAAATGTGCAGAAGGTGGGTTTTGCTAGAAGGCAGATTTGCGCCATGTGTGCTAATCAAAGTATCAGGCTTTTATTGGGCTGAGTGTACGGTTGGTACAAACGTAGACAGAATGTGACAGTACCCTTAGGTACAGTAGTTGCCTCTCCCCCCCACCTTTTCTGCTACATGTGTTCAGGGTGTTTTTAAGCTGTCTCAGAGGCATTGGGTGTTGAGGATTTTGATTGGGGTGTGCCAGTGTTGGGATCCAAGCTGGAGGTTCCTTGCTAGAGGGTCTTGCCTCTCTGCTCACGGTCAGGCTGATCAGCCTATTTCATGTGAGGAAGCATTTCTGCCCCATGGTCAGGTTGTGGGGGTTTTCGCCTTCCTTTGTAGTGAAGGGGTGCAGTCCACTGCCCATGATTTCTTGAGCATGTATTGACAACATTTCAGAGGCAGGGACGTTGGCTGCTGTGATTCCCCAGCTTTTCCTGTGGCAGGCTAGGGCGTTAGGTCTGTGTTGTGTCCGGTTGATGGTAGATTAGATTATGAACTGTATGGTATGGTTTGAATAGGGATGATCCTGCCTCAGGCAAGTGGTTGGTCTCTGGAGGTCCCTTCCTGCCCTACTTGTCTATGGTTCTTTTGGCGTTATGAAAATGAAAGTGGAGAACATGAGCCGATGCTCACCATTGGTTTTTTATAATGTGATATCTGCCTTTGAATGCCCTACAGATTGTCCTAGTGATAAACCCAAGATGTTCATCAGTTTAATCTTTGCTGGCAACGTAGAGCCAATAGAACAGCAACTTTCCAATTTCTATTTTTACCTCATAGGGATCAGCAACAAAGTTCTTAGCAATTCTGTTATTTGAACTCCGCTGTTGTTGCAGAGTGATATGACATAGAACATAAACAGACTTTTATGTGGACTGATACGAAAATTCGATGCACTAAGTTTCAAAGATGCTGCCTTTCTAGTAACAAGTATGCCTGCAGAACCTTTCTTACACTTTTGTCCTACAAAACTATGAATGTGTATCAGACCTAGTTGAACAGGTTGGATAGAAATCATTCCTGGAGAAATGCAGCCAAATTTACAATACACATTTTATCTTGAAACAAGACTTTTCAGATGTCTGCTGAGTGAAAGTCAATGAAGAACTACCCAAGTATACAAGCAGTTGTTTCATTACTTTCCCTAGCAGTGGTGAAGCAATGAAAAACAGCTTTTTTGTCGGGCTTCCAGACGTTGGGGACCTTGTGAGGTGAAAGGAAAGTGGATATGAATTAAGTCAACTTTAGTCTAGGCAGATGCTGCATGTATTTAGAGGCTTAAGGCCTAAATCAGGAGCTAAAGAAAGAATAGAATTGGGAAGGCCCAGTGCCTATTGCAGTATGCAGAAGTGCTCTCGCCTCTCCTCAGAGCCCATGCCCCATGGCACGCCCCACTCTCAAAACTCACTTTCCCTCCCTGTTTCCTGCAGGGTTTGGCCTGAGTGCCAGCTCAGCTTATGTCACTGCTTGTAGGTGCCAAATACTCTTCTCTAGTTGACTACCTTTGGCAGTCAAACAGTGAGCTTGCTGAGCTGTAGTGGAACTTAATTGCATAATTGTTTTTTTTAATGCTCCAATAAAAACCTTTGAGGTATGTAGTAGTAAAATGTGTGCTGCTTCAGCCTTGCCAGTTAGTTCAGTACTCAGGAGAGGTTAGTTAAGTAACTTAAATCAAGATCTGTGTAAAGTATAGTTTGTAGCGTCTCTTGTCTTTCATCTTTTTCTGTTTTCTTTTCTTTTAAGAAAGCACTTTCCATTCAATCTCATTCTAAAGTTTAAAAGAGTAACTGCCCTGGTTTTTTGCATGCAGTCTGAAATACTTTTAAAAAGAAATCCCTTTAAGATTAAGCAGTTTTTTCCAGAAGAATGTGGGAGTTTTGCCTTCTTCCTGCCTTGTGAATTGGACACTTGGGACAAAGAATGCAATGCAGGTTCCTAATATGGTTATTTAGCAACAACAGTTAATGTGATTCTAATGTAAACTGGGATGAAGGCAGTGACTCCACATCTGTATGCCATGTTGATAGGGGTGCACTAATATTTTGGGGGCTGATACCGATAGCCAGTATTCAGAGGAGGCATATTGGCTGATATTGATCTGATACAGCTGCCTCCAGATGGTAAATCCAGAATGGTAGAAGGGTAGGGAGGAGGGAGGGGGCATGGGGGGGGGCAGATCAACTCCCCCACAGTGAGGGAGGGTGCAGGGGTAGGTGCTGCCCAGTCGGGGCAGGGGGGCAGAACGGAGGCACTGCTCAGGGGCGTGCAGCCTCCTGCCTCTTCCGTCCCATGCAGTGAAGAGCTGTGCAGTGCTGACTCTGGCTCCACCCTGCAGCTGTTGCCTGCCCTGCGCCACGTAGATCCGGGGGCACATGCCCCCTGCCTCCTGGGGTGCAGGCAGCAGTGGGAACCACCCCCACCCCACAAGCCGTGACTCGGTCGCGTGCCCTGCTTACCCCGCTCTGACTGGGCAGTACCTGCTCCTGCCCCCTCCCTCACTACAGTGGGTGTTGATCTGCCCCCCCCCCCTCGCCCCTACCCTTCCCTTCCTACTCACCAGCTGGAGGCAGTTCTCCATGCTGCCAACTCTGCTCCCTGCTGCACTGCAGCTGTGCGCAGCATGGGTATTTATTGGCCAAATTATCAGCTCCGTAGGGCCGATGTCTGATATAGACAGTTTTCTTCATATCAGTACCGATCCAATATTGGACTGGTGTATTGGTGTACCTCTACACATTGGTGAGACTGGTATAGCAAAATTACATGCAGTGTCCTAATTCCTGTGCATGGAAATAGTAAGTGGAGAGGCTGCAGGAAAGCGGTATAAATTGTCTGTAGGTTGCAGAATATGCCTTGCAGTAAGCAAGAGCTAAACAGATGGAACCTGATCATTTTTTATGAGAGGTGATTTATTTGATTAGTTATTAATATCGTCATTAGGGAAGAGGATATCAAAGGGCTGCTTAATCTGGTGTAGAAACCAATGGCTGGAAGCTGAAAGGAGACTAAATCAAATTGAATATATGCACAGATTTTTAACAGTGTTTAATACTTGTAACAGACTGCTGAGGGCAGTGATGGATTGTCTCTTGATTTCTTCAAGCCATGACTGGATACCCTTTTGGAAAATTCAGCCTAGCCAGACAAAATTATGTGGTTCAGCGCAGGGGTAACTGGGTGAAATTGAGTAGCCTGTGAATGTGCAGTAGGGAAGGCTAGAAGATGTAGTAATCATTTATTGGCCTAAAGACTTAACTGAGGTCCAGAGTGGGTGATGTTTATACCAACATAAGAGCAACACACAAATCACCCAGACTTCTAGACTTAGGGTATCGTCATTCTGTCCAGTGGAGTATCTATCATGTCCAAACTCAGTTCTGTGTTTAAATTATTTTTACATTTAATGCATTCAAAAAGCAGGTCAGTAGTATGTCGCCTAACCTATAATTTCAAACCTTTTCTGGTTCAGTTACCTTTGCCTCACCATTTAAATGTTGAGTTTCCCATTTAATGGAGCATTACTAAAATTGTTAGCAAACCAGAACTTAGTGTAAATTCCTTTAGATGGCTTTATTGTAGTTATGGGACTGTGGCAGTAAACATCCATTTGTACATAATCCTCTCTCTGTGACGGAAGTTATCCTGGAGATCGGTTAGAAGGACCTGATTTGAAAAATAATATAAAGGTGAAGGTGACTGTACTTGATGGTACTTCAGCTCACCTTTTCTGGCAAGATTTCTTCAGTGAAGGGAAAAATGCCTACATAAGGCTTTTGGTGCCCTGCATAATACAAGTATACACACAAAATGCTGTCATATGTACTGTACTCATCATTTATAGCCAGTGTTTAATGCAGTGTTTACAGAAGTTGAGGGATTAAGTTTCTTGACTTAAACTCCACTATTGACCTTTGGTGCCTTACTATTCCTCTCATCTGTTTTGCAATTTTACCCTTATTCAGACAAAAGCTATGTGAAACTTAAGTTTGAAGATTTTCTAAATTGCTACTTTTGCCTGTCAGCAGTGATGAATTCTTTCTCTTTCCTTCTTTTCCTCTGAACTGAGGCCTGTTTTTGCCCTCTGCAACATTATCTGGCTCCTGTTCTAGGAAGTCCAAGGGTGGGAAAATGGATCACTGTGACAGCTTTATAGGATATAACCTATTAGCTTGCTCATCCATTCAGCTTAATTTAGAAGTTGAATCAACAGCCCAAGGATCATACTTTAATTTTTCTCCTTGTATCTGAATTGGGTATAAAGCATGAAAATACAAAAATCAGAATATTGAAATAACAGTGTGACTTCATTATCTTTCTACAGGATAACTTCTGTAAGCATTTTTTGTAATGTATTTCCTTTTCATCCAAAAGATTCAGGGTATATAACTTCCATGCATGTTTGTGCTAAACACTAACTTGGTCTCAAGCAAAGGCGTGGGGGGCAAAATATGCAGTATTCAGCTGTTCCACTAAGCCTAGCTATTTCTCTTGTCTTGCAGCAATTCCAGTCAGAAGCTCCAGGCTGCCATTATTCTCTGATGCCATGCCAGCACCAACTCATCTATTTCCATTGATTCGTAACTGTGAGATTGGCAGGCTGTGCAATGCTGTGTGTTATTGCCACCACAAACATCTTTGTTGTTTGTCCCCACCTCACTTTGCTCACAATCATTTGAGATATGCGCCTCAGAAGAAGTTTGCAACACTTCATAGGCCAAAGGAAAATTTTAATCAGTTTATCCATGCAAGGAGCTATGTTTCAACACCACAGAGATTTTACCTTACTCCTCCACAGGTTAACAGCATTTTGAAGGCAAATGAATACAGTTTTAAAGTTCCAGAATTTGATGGTAAAAATGTAAGCTCTATTCTTGGCTTTGATAGCAACCAGTTACCTGCTAACGCTCCAATAGAAGACAGGAGAAGTGCAGCCACATGTTTGCAAACACGAGGGATGCTTCTAGGTGTATTTGATGGCCATGCAGGTTGTGCTTGTGCCCAAGCTGTCAGTGAAAGACTCTTTTACTACATTGCTGTCTCTTTGTTACCTCATGAGACTCTACTTGAAATAGAAAATGCAGTGGAGAGTGGCAGAGCTCTATTGCCCATTTTACAGTGGCACAAGCATCCCAATGATTATTTTAGTAAGGAAGCTTCTAAACTTTATTTTAATAGTCTACGAACTTACTGGCAGGAGCTCATAGACCTCAACACTGGAGAGACCACTGATGTAAAAGAGGCTTTAATTAATGCTTTCAAGAGGCTTGATAATGATATTTCTTTGGAAGCTCAAGTAGGAGATCCAAACTCTTTTCTCAACTACCTGGTGCTGCGAGTAGCATTTTCAGGTGCTACTGCCTGTGTGGCTCATGTAGATGGTGTTGATTTGCACATTGCCAATACCGGTGACAGCAGGGCGATGCTTGGCGTTCAAGAAGAAGATGGGTCTTGGTCTGCTGTTAATTTGTCCTATGATCATAATGCGCAGAATGAACGTGAAATAGAACGAGTAAAATCAGAGCACCCAAAAACTGAAGAGAAAAGTCTTGTGAAGCAAGACAGGCTGTTAGGCTTATTGATGCCTTTCAGAGCCTTTGGTGATGTGAAATTTAAATGGAGCATTGACCTTCAGAAGAGAGTAATAGAATCAGGCCCAGATCAGTTGAATGACAATGAATACACAAAGTTTATCCCTCCGAACTATCATACCCCACCATATCTTACAGCTGAGCCAGAGGTCATACACCACAAATTAAGACCTCAGGATAAATTCCTGGTGTTAGCCACAGATGGCCTATGGGAGACGATGCACCGACAGGATGTGGTAAGAATTGTAGGAGAGTACCTCACCGGTGTTCATCACCAGCAGCCAATAGCAGTTGGTGGCTACAAGGTAACTCTGGGACAAATGCACGGTCTCCTGACAGAAAGGAGAGCAAGAATCTCATCTGTATTTGAAGATCAGAATGCTGCAACCCATTTGATACGTCATGCAGTAGGTAATAATGAATTTGGCACTGTTGATCATGAGCGGCTGTCCAAGATGCTTAGTCTTCCAGAAGAGTTGGCTCGGATGTACAGAGATGACATTACAATTATTGTTGTGCAGTTCAACTCGTATGTTGTAGGTGCATGTCAAAATGAGGAATTGTGAACTTTTTAAAAATGAACAGTTTACCAAAGTTGTAACATACGGCCAGTATGATGAGCAGCAGATGAAAATATACTTAATGAGCAAACAAGAGTATCTGCTCATAAGAACTAACACATCAGTCTCTCTCTCTCTCTTCGCCTTTCCTTCACCCCCCGCCCCACCACAAACAATGAATTTAACAGCCTTCCAAAAGAATGACACAGTTTTAAATGAGGGTCTTGCAACAGCTTTGCACTACTGTTTTGATGCTGCTAGAGCAATGATTTGAATTTGGCTGGGATGGGTGAGAAAGGGAAGGAGTGGGTAGTAATCTGATAAGCAAACTTGCTTTGGCTACTCACTAAACAAAAAACCTGTTTTTAAAAAATGTACATATCTACATAGATGTCTTTTTAGAAATTGGAAAGACATTTTTTGAATATCTGAATTCCAATAGGGCTTATGTTTTTTTCCTATAAAGTAAATAGTGATTCCGCATGTATGTGACTTGTTTTGACTCTGTCTAAGGGAAAAGAGTTAAGTAGCTATCTCAAACTAATTTTTCCCATTTGCACTTAGTGTCAGTCATTTAAATGCATATCTGTGTAGAACATTATTTTTATGCAAATCTTTAAGCCATAATATCTGGAATTCTTATGCACTTATTTTATCCAAATCCATGCTTAAAATCTCTTGTGTACTGACACTTTCTGGCTTATCGGGTGTGTTTTTTGCACGATCTAAAGGGCAATAATGTCATTTTACCTTTCATTGAAAGGTAGATGCATATGACATCCCATTGTGGAAGACTTCAGCTTGCATGGTTTGAAACCATGACTTTGCCTTTTGCAAAACATGGAATCACCTTCAATCAGAGCTGTCATGCCACCTCAAAAGGTCACATCATTGGCAGGCAGCACCACTTTCTGGTACCAAAAATTTCCCCATATCATATAGCAAATTCTAACATAATCATTTGAAGAGACTAGGAAATCACTGTTAACTATTTGGTGGCTTTATAAATAAGCACTCACATTTATTTTTGTCATTTCAGTTGGGTTGTGCTTACTGCATGTTTTAAATAATAGCTACTGGGGAAACTTGTATTGCTAGCTAGGTCTAAAACTTTATAAAGGTTACCAAAATATTAAAGTATGGCTTGTAAATAAGCTTAATAGAGAAAGAAACGGACCTGCATGCTGTATCTTAAAAAGCTGCTTTCTTGGTGTTATGTTATCAACCAAGTAACATCCTTTGATAGTCCTTTGTGTGCATGGTTTCTCTTAAAATGTCATAATAGAAGAAAGACTCTCTCAAAAATGGGTCTCTCTGGTGTAATCATTGAATTTTCAAACTTGATAGACATAGTATTTTGGAATAGACTTTACAGCTGCAATTGCTGGGTGCATAAAATAGATATAAAGGCTGCTGTATTGGTCTTTGGTCTATTTTTATATTTAAGGAACCATAGGGAGTGAGGGTTTTCTGAACTCACTAGTATCTGCCCTTTTACATGTCTTTAAATGTTTAGAATTCATTTTCCCTTATTGAAAACATGGCGACTGGAGCCACAACAGTAACAGCTTGTGCTTTTCAGGAGATTGTATATAAGTAGTCTTATTAATCTTGCTCTGGTTTATAGGGGCCCAGGAGCAGATGTAGGCCAGCATGTTTAATCTCTTCCAAGCTGCATTACATTCGGACATTTTTCTGATTGATTTTATTTTTGTAATAAACTCTTTTGGACTTCACATAGCCAGTTATGATTTACTTAAGTTGACAATATGCTTTAAGAACCTGAGTTTTCTTGTCTTGGTTGGGTAAATCATTTGTTTTCCTAATTGGCAATATTGATGTTTATTAAGATTACTGTTTTTAAACAGTATTCTTATAATTTAAGCCAAGCACTTGTGCTTATAGAAAACATTGATGTTTTGTAATCTTCAAGTGCTGTGCAGACTTAATTGCCTGCAGCCTTAATAAAATGTTGGTCTTCCCACCTGACTGTATTCAAGAAACTCCTTTACAGCAGAGTTTCCTGTTCTCCTTCCCCAGAGATGGAGGTGGTCTGAAGGTTCACACTTTGAGAATAGGAATGACAGACTTTTCATGGGGTAGAGGAAACCTGGTAATGCTGTTAATCAACAACTTTTGGTAACTGATATTTGCCTTTGTATGTTAAGTATTAATGACAAAATGTCTTTGGCTAGATTAGTAAGCTCATGTGTCCTCCTACACTGTGTTTCACTCAAATACAAAATGAATCTAAGCTGTTACAATATTTAGACTTTCTTACGTTTTTCTACTGTGTAGTACTTACCAAAATGTTTAATCCATGGGTCTTGAATATGGGTTTGGTATAAGTTATAGAAGTGGTCCTGTGTGTACAGCTTATGGGAAGAGCTTTTTGTATGAAAGATACACATATGTACAGGATCAAATGAAGTGATATTTATGTATTTGGAGATTTGATTCAACATGTGCAGTGAACTTAAGCAGCATAACTGCCTACCAAACAAGGCAGTTATCTAAGAACGAACATCTTTTAGTAGACTCCAATAAAATGATCAGTTATACATAAACTATGTGCCTTTTGACTATTTTTTTAAATTCTGCAGCTCATGGGAAATATTCTCCTGCCTTCCCTTTCCTGAAAGATGCCCAGAAAAAGTGTTCCCAAGACATGTCTGAATTGCAGTGATGCTGCTAGTTCTTGTGCAAACTCGTATGGTGAAACGGGTCCCTACTTTGAAGTATTCATTGCCTAAATGCACAGGGGTATAAGGGAAAGAAGTGATGAGACTTGACCAGGGTAAGGTAGTAGGTTAGACTTGGTTGGTGCCCTGGCCACTAAATCATGCATTTCCATGGACAAGGGGTGAGTTGTTGTTTGTTTGTTTGGGGTGATATCTTTTATTGGAGACCATCATAGCTACACCACTTCTCATTTCTGGGTTATGCCATTTCTGATCCCAGCTGCTGTGAAGCCTTTTTCTTTCCATTATACTAGTTGGTATATACATTTGTCCCTTGCTCTTCATGACCCTCTGAGGTACAAGCATGGCCAGGCAAGAACTAAACTAGTGCTAGCTGATAAATTATGTGGCTGTATTAAACGTGTGGTCTGCATTTTTTCTACTGTGAATGACATCTAGTAAGCCACTCTGTGCCTGTCAGCATAGCCCAGATAACAGACTGTCATGCATAAGTCACTGCTGATTCACTTAGTGATGTTTTACTTGCATGTAAATGGTTTCTATGAATGTGGGGGGAATTGTTTCTGAAGCTGGTGGCTGAATTAACTGAGCTATGCTAATTAAAGTGCCACCCGCCCACCTCCTGAAGCATGTCTAAATGCACAATGTGTTCAAATTCAGTACTGCATTGAGCTCATTTCAACTTTCCCTAATACTTTCAAGTGACAAATGGAGCCTGATAGGCATGGCAACAGGTGGTTAATATCCAGTGGGCCAAACTTTTCTGCTCGTGGTCCCATTTCCAGCTGTACTTCTTAGCTCATCATCCACACTTCTAGATATGACTCCAGTTTCTGTGACTGTGTTCTGTGAAGTCTGTTAGACTTATGATCCCATTAATACATACTGTGGCCCCTAGGGAATGAAGGGAGAAATGGAAGCTTTGGATAAGAGATGGAGGAGTAAGGAGGCAGGCATGGGAAGTTAAGGGAGGAATCTTCTCTTTAGCCATTGGTAGCCTTGCAGGGGGACAGAGAACAGATTCTACAAAGAAGAGTGTGTAGCTCTGTTAATAACAGTAAGTACACTGCATGTTACTACCCTGATTGTTTAGGTTTTGGACCCTGTATATTTTAATAAAGTCATTGTATATGCTGGGGTTGTCACTGGGGGTACACAAGAAGGCCCTACGAGGTACGTGCGGGTGGGTGGGGAAGGAGCACCATCACCTCCCAGGGGTAGGGTGAGGGCAGAGGCGCCCATCTGCAGGCTGCACAGGCGCTGCTGGGCTGGTCAGATGTGGCGGGGAGGGGAGCTTGAATGCAGCCGCCACTGCCATCCACCACTGCTCCATGTTTGGCTGCATGCTGTCCCCCGCACAATAGTGCTTGTAAAGTCAATTTCTTTTCATGCATACTGGCACCTGGCTGTCAAGCTACGGTATTGTTGGAAACAGAGAAACTATGGGGATGGTTTCCACAGCTCAGTCTCTACGCTGCTTCTAATTGTGGATGAATATATGGAATAAATGCATTGTGTTTCGCATTGAAAGGACTTCATAATACAAGACTTGTCTGATACAGAAGTATATATGACTGCTTACTGAGCAGCTGGACATCTATTTCAACCCACTCTTGCTGAACTATAAAACAGAAATGAAACTTTCCAGGATGACAGAAGTCTCCACTTAGTTTCAGGCTAATACGTGCTATTTATCATTAGAGCCTGCTAACATGCATTCTTTTCCCTCTCCTAGGAAAGCTTCAGATTAATTTTTGTTAAATAAGTTCTGCCCTGGGGTGAACCAAAGAACTTTCAGTGAGTTGAGGTTTTTTTAAACAGAGAAGAAAAACCTCTGCTCCTTCCAAAATAGCCACTTGTTTCTCTGTCATTTTGCTGGAATGTGGGAGACCTGAAAATAAGGATATGTATGTGGGTTTCTTGTAACTTGGATGAGTGCCATGGATGCCAGGGTGTTTGCTATTTTTTCATGGCTCCCATTCAATGTGTATATATAAACATTTTACCATAAAGTAATAGGTGTGTGGGGAGGGGTAAAGGGAGGGCTAGTCACCTTTACTGCCTGTTGGTTGCTGTGCTGTAATTTCCCTCATGCATGCCTTTACTCTTTGGTAAGTGGAAGATATGCCATGATAACTTAGCCTGCAGTTTAACTTCTGCTTCCTGAACAGTAAGATCATGCACAGGAGCAGTGGCTGCAGAGCAGCTGATTCATGGTGAAGTACTGCCTTGTATACCCTACAACAAGTTGTTCATATGTCCATAACTTCAGTTGCTGTTATTCAAGTGGTTTCACTTTGCATAAATAACTGAAATAGGGGAATGGAAATTCTTTCCTTGTTAAAACTAGTAAGCTTTTTCCTGTTTTGTCAGAAATTCTGATTTATTTATTTTACCACAGCAACTCAGCTTTCAATTGTAATACTGGTGAGCGAAAGAGTTATCGTGTCAGTAATGTTGTGCATCTGCATTTGAAGAAAGCAGTAGATTTTATGCCTTACATCTTAGTTGCAAAGTGAATCCAATTTGGTTTGGCTATGTACAGTGTCACAGACTGTAAGCTAGCTGGAGGGCAGCAAAAGAAAACACAATGAAAAACGGAAAAGGTTGAGTAGTGGAGGTTGCAAGGAGGGTGTTCTGTGACAAGCTGATTGGCATGAAGCCCAGTTTTATTCAAAAGATACGCTCATATTTTGGATGAGGAGTCCCCATACCATGTTTGTACTAGGTTTGGACTGCTGCAAAAATATAATCTAGAATGTCTTATATTCCCCACCTCTTTTCCCTAGCCCAATGCTACTCCATACTGATTTACCAATTTGCAGCAGAACAAAGCCCAACTATGGGACTGTTCAACTCACTTTCTTCAGAATTTTCAGAGATTTCATAGACGTTAGGGCTGGAAGGGACCTTGTGAGATCATCAAGTCCAGCCCCCTGCCCAAGGGACAGGAAGTCAGCTGGGCTCAGATCATCCCAGCAAGATAAGCCATCCAAGCATTTGTTAAAGGTATCCAGAGCAGGTGCTTGCACCACTTCTGGGGGGAGTCTATTCCATATTCTGAAGACTCAGACGGTAAAGAAGTTATTCCTTATGTCCAGTCTAAAATGGTCTTCCAGTAGTTTGTGCCCATTAGACCTTGTCTTCCCTTGAGATGCCCTGCTGAACAGATGCTCTCCCAGTTCCCAATGCACACCCCTTACATACCCATAGGCTGCCTCCCAGCCTCCCCGAACAAGGCCCACTCTCCTGACCTCCAATCACTTCATTGCAAATTTGATTTAAATTGTTAGGTAATAATCAGGTGAGGTCTCTCCCCTACCAGTGAAAGCTGAAGAGAACAGATCTGGACAATAATATACCTTTTCCTTTCTTTTTCTTCAAGGGGAAAGAAGATGCACACTCGTCTTTTTAGAAGCTGTTCCCCACCACAAGCACTAGGGCTCCTCAAATCCTCTCTCCCATCTTGTGTGTTTACTTAGCGATGTCACATTTTTCTTCTTAGTCACGTAACTTAACACAGATTCTCATTTAAAGGTAGAGGGGCAATAGCAGGTATTCTGGGATGCACACGGTCACCCAAAGCCTAATGTCCTTTCACACACTCTTTGTATCAGTCTGCACTGGCAGTTCTAGGGATTTCAGTCTGGGAGACCTACCTACAGCTATAGAAACCCTGTACTGCCATTACACTGACAACCCCCCTTGCCAGAGTTTCTGAAGCTGCATATCCCTAAATGGGCTGCTCTGCAGCAGAGTGGCCTTCACACAAGAGGAGCTACTTTTTCCTTGTCAGAGTGTCCAAGCAGTGTCTCACTACAGCCTGACAAAATGCAGCTGCCCTTGGAATGGTACGTAGCATGTGCTAGTTAGCATATGCAAGGCAGTTAATGACCAAAACTGAACCTGTGGGAAGCAGCAGCCACATTAAATTTGGGAGGCTTTAAAGGCCTGGGCATTCTTGGGCACTCCTGATGATGAGCAGAGGTGGTAGAGAGATACCATAAAGGTCACAGCCATAAATGGAAATTCTATATGTTCCTTTGCTGGTTCCACCAATAAGTGCTAGAGTGTCAAAAAGAAAGTCTACATTAAAGCCTTAATCACCTATATATCATTGCTCCCCAAGCTCAACAGTGTGAATTTTCTGACTCACAGAGCAAATGATGCTGCTCTGATGACAATACCTAAAACATGAAACTGTGATTCCTTCAGAAGCAAAACAATACCATATTTATTCATATAACACATGCACCATTCTCCCAAAATTAACCCTCTAAAACAAGGGTGCATATTAAGTGGGGACGCTGATTTTCTGCCTGGAATGTAAGCATGGAGATGCTGTGAAAAAGCTCCTGCTGCCTTTTTCCTGCCTAGCAGCTGCATGGAGGGAGAGGTGGAGCCCAGTCATCAGCAGCAGTTACAGCTTTAACTTTTTCACTGCTGAAGTGGAGCAGGGACAGAGCCTAGTGGGGAGCTCACTTGCATTCCTTTTTCTGCTTGGGGAAAAAAGCAGTCAATTCAGCTGCAAAAGGGTTAAAACTAGCTTTTGCCTGAACAGGAAAGGGAGATTAAACTCAGCCCCTGCTCCATCTGGCCCTAACTCTGGAAAGATCTTTTTTCTTCATTCTGCCTCCCCAAAACAAGGCATGTGTTTTACGTGGGAGCATGTGGTATGTGAGAAAATATGGTAAAATGTTAGGCTGCTGTAAACCCCAGCACAGAACTACCAGGCTAACAACCAGTCCCACTGCAGTTAAATATTCAGAGCAAAAACAGACTCTTACAAATACATGGCCAGGGAGTATGGTCTCCAAGTGGATGTTGGAAAGTAAAATGCAGAGATTAGTGATTTGCAATTGATGTGACACACGAGAGAATGAGATGGAGAAAGAGATTCTATTCCAAGGTCAGAAATGCAAGGAAGTGCAAGAAAGGTAATTTTATTAAATGATTAAATGTTTTTTAAAAAAGTCTCACAAAAGTGGTAGCACCTAATTGGAAGAAGGGAGAGAAAGAGAGAGCACTATGCTATACAGCAGTCTGCCAAGAGATCATGAGTAGATACTGCTGACAAATAAACACAGGAGATCAAACCCCAAAGACAGCGGGTAGCCTTCTTCTGCACAGATAGTAATGGTCTCTGACAGACCTAAAGGGTCTGCCTCTTATGTTTGGCAGTACTCATATAACTGTTCAAACCAAATAAACTTTAATGCATTGAACTGAGTTGGCAGCTCTCCATTTCTTACAGCTCAAGCAGACTCTTAATTCCTCATGACAAGGTGCTAGAAGTGTGTGAGAACCTCTGTAAAGAAAACCCAACTGACCATAAAGTAAACAGAGGAGAAAAGTAGAAGGTAATAGATATAATACAGCTATGCCCACAACAGCACTGAAAATAACAGGAAACATGAATGACAGCCGGCAAGCTTTCTAAATGATGTTGTTATTCTACTTCTAAGTTCCTGGAGCAAAGAAGAAGCTCAGTGAAATAAAATTTGCCTTATCATTACTATGATGGGGAGCCAAACCGTCAGAATATATAACCTTTTTTGAACTGCCAGAGATGACACGGGCAATTTTGGCTTCATCCTGAGGTAATTGTATACCTATAGTTTTCTCTAACCTACAGTAAAGTAGACAAAACAGAATGGTTCATGTTTTGTTTCCAGATCCAGCAACTAACAGAAACCTTTGATGCTTGTGACAGATGTAAGATTAAAAGCTCAGTCAGTCCTGGAGTCATGAAAACCTTTTTGATATCAGATCAAGTGTTCCAGTGTGTGAATGGTGAGGATGATTGGAAGCAGTAGCCTAGAGAATCCATTAATTCTGGCAAATAAAACAAGAAATCTGTTAAGTAATAAATGAACAGAAAAGCACATCATGATCTTAGGGAGAGTTTCTGTAGAGCTTCAGATGCTAACTGAAGTTGCAATAAGAGGAGACATGAGTCTCAGAAAAAGAAAAGCTCCATACTGGCCATATTCTCAAAAGTGTGTAAAGAAACAAACTGAAACATCCCCAACCCATAGTAAATATATGTATATATGTGTGTGTGTAGTTTTCTAAGGGGCTGCTTTAGAGCTGTACATATGCAGAGGAGACAGAGCTGACTGTGTCATAAAATATAAATGGACATCAAATATAAAGAGACAACTCAATAAACTGTAATGAAGTGAGACAAAATGGCTGTAGAGATGTGGACTGGATTGCTCAAAGTTGAGGGTGCAGTACTAGTTTGATACAAGGTTAAAGTTGATTTGCACTTGTGGTCAGAAATAGATGATTATTACAGCCAAGCATTCACAGGACCCAATTTAGGTTTAGGTGGTTTACTTTAAGATGCCTCAACTAAACCTGGAGTGGCACATACAGGTGTTCACCTGTTTGGGGAGCAGCCTGGCACCCTGAGATGCAAGTAAATCAGGCTTGTGGGAATGACTGGCAGAATCGAGGGGGCTGGTGGGTCCATGTGGAGTTGGGAGGCCCAGGGGGGATGGTGAAGGTTGCTTGGTCCAGGGTTGGCGGTCTAAAATTAACCCAATTAGGGTTGAGGGGTAGGAACAGCACAGCCCCAGGTCTGGGGAAAGTGGCTGGGCTTTCCCAGCCCCAGGGCTGTGCTGTGAATGCATGCAGTTGTTCGCTAAACTGGCTTAACCCATTTTAGATTTAGTTAACCCAAGGCAATCTAAAGTTAGTTCACCTCAAAAATTGGTGTGCCATTTTTTGAGAGATTTAAGCCCTGTGGATGTCTAAATGCCTTGCTATTTAGATCAGCCTTACTTTGGTTAGGTCAATCTAAAAATAACGCTTGTACTTACCCTAAGACTGTAACAAGAGGTCATTTTGAAAAATATGAGCATGGCATAGGAACTATAATTCCAGCTTTCAGTGATTCGTCTGTCTTTTTTTTTTTTACACTTATAAATAATAGTGTGCACAAATAGGAAAATACGAGAGTAACTACCTCACAACTTCTATGGGGCTACCAATGAGATAGCTTTTTAAAAAATCAGTGTGTGGGCATATTAAAGGTACAGTATGAGGGACATTTTTTAATGTCACCTCAATGCAGAAGGGAAAGTGAGCAAGGGAGAAAAAAGAAGCCAGAAAAGGCTGAATACAAGGATGACAGATAAGTAACAGGTGCAGATGCAAATGGAGGACAAAAAGAACAGTGCCGTAGAAGGAAAATCATGTACAACAAACAACTGAAACACATTAGAACTGGGATTTATTTTCCTTATTCATTTAATACACCATAAGGGGAAAATATGCAATGAATATTTCCTGTTGTGTGTCTTTTTTTTTCCTATGTCGTGCTGGAAACACGGGGTTTTTTTTCCTTCTGCTGCCTCACCCCAGCTCATGTACTTGACACTTCATTTACTGTTTTTGTTGGTCTCCAGCTCTGTTTTACTTAGGTGGTTAGGATGTGGCTCTTCACAGTCACATTGGCTGTGGGGCTAGACCTGCATCACAATGAGAATGTATGTTTGGAGACAAGACATGGTTAAAAAGAACCATGTGCTGCCATTTTCAGGAAAAATCACAAGAAAGTTGTGGGGAATAGGAATGCCTAAACTAGAGGTTTGCACACATATTTACAGATCTCATCCCCCCTCCTGTGCTGGTATACACTGGGCGTGTCTACACAAAACGCTAACTGCGCAGTAGTCTAATACCCCTGTGTGCGAAGTAGAGTGCCAGGCAAAAACCATGCTAATACGGTACTGCTGAGTAGTATTAGGCTACTGGGCAGTAAGCGTCATGAAAAAACAGTGCGCCAGCATTACTACACATTGATTTAGTGTTTGGTTAACCAAGTACTAAACTTAATGTGAAGTAACTACAGTGCATTAATGAATGTGTAGATGTACCCACTAGGTAGATACATTTTTCCTTTGTTCCCTATACTTTAGAATGAATACTGGTGCCCTGGAGACAAAAGTTAAGAAGGGAGTTATGGATAATTGTGTCATAAATGGTGCACATAGAGCACAGGAACTTACTGTAGCTCACTGCCTGTGTAATTTTGTGTGTTATTTGTTTTAAAGGTACCTCAGAATAGTTATGATTCCCAAAGATCCCTCCAACAATACAGAACAAATCTGTTATCAAATGAACAATTAGTGAGAGACAATGGCAGAGTTGTTTACAAAATTAGATGCATTTCATGAGTTTTGGCAGCAATTGAGATGAAGCGCTAAGATTTGCTGTCTATAGGCCCTAAAGCAGTTTTCAGAGACTGCTCTGAAAAAATTTAGCTCTAGAAATATTCAACCTATGAACGTTTGACACTACCTATGTCTACTAGCATCTGAGTATAAACCAGTGTCAATACAAGACCTAGCATGCTTTTAACCTTGGAGATAATTCATTATATGCAATTCTAATATAAAGTCAACAGTTTGCTAAGTTAGACATGATGTTCCCAAATGGTAGATTAACAGCAGCAGCACTCTATTGTGGCCTGACTGAAAAGTGGGTCAAAGAATGCCAAAAATGAAGAAAATAAAAAGCTTTATAGTAACAGCCTTATGTGTGATAAAGTCATGGCCAGTTTCATGCTTAATCTGATAACTAAAATGTTGATCTTCAGGTTAATACTGAATTCAAATGTTACATGGGTGGAGCATCCAGTTTGTAATGAGGAACAGAATAGCTCTAAACAGGTTTTTCCTCCATGCTCAGAATTAGATTTTATCAATCTAAATAAAATACCTCTGCATGAATGTGATTAAAAATAAAATAGGAGTGATCATATAACAACATCATAAAAGGAAAATAAATAGGAGGGTTGATGAGAGACACAGAGATAAAATATGGTGATAATTGTTTAGGCCTGGCCTCTACTTGTGAAAAAAATTGGCCTATGTTTTTAACCTGCCTAGACCTGCAAACATGTCAGAAGACCACTAGCAATATCTAAGTCTTTCAAAATGTCAAGTCAGCTTCTGTGCTCCATGATGGATTTGCAAGAGGATGGCTATGTGTTAGTGTATAAGCCAGAGAAATATCTGGTGGACGATATATACTGTGTAAAATAACAAAGAGGCAATAAGCAATAGGGGCATGCAAAACAGGCCCTATTCAATTTGGATTTGTCCCGAATCAGGGACAGGATTGATTTGTTGATTCAGGTCACTGCCCCGATTCGATTCAGCTGAATCCAAATCTGAAGATTTAATGCTGATTTGGAGAATCAGCAATTTGGACATAGAGACAGCTTTAAATGTTTTTTCTACATACCTCGAGGTAGCAGGCACGGCTTGTGAATGCTGTGATGCTGGGGCATGTGGAGCATCCCACAGGAGTGCGGGGGGGCCCTCTATGTGCTCAGCAGCAAACCCAGAAGTGGACTGGGAGTATTTCCAGTCCACTTCCAGGTCTGCCAGGGAGCGCACTGGGGGGTCCCCTGCACCCCCTTCCAGCTCAGTGATCAGCCACAGGGGGACTCTGGGTCCCGCCCCCAGACCCAGGAGGCACCAGTCACCGAGCAAGGAGGAGTGCAGGGGCCCCTCCTGCGCATTCCCTGGTAGACCCAGAAGTGGAGTAGAAGTGCTTCTAGTCCACTTCTGGGTCTGCTGCTAAGTGTACTTGGGAGCCCCCTGCACTCCTGTGGGACACTCCACATGCCCCAGCATCACAGCATTCATGAGCTGCCTGGTACTTAAAGGAATGTAGAAAAAACATTTAAAACTGTCTCTATGTCCGAATCTCTGAATCGTTTCGAATCTCTCTGAATTGATTTGGAAAGATTACAGGGTCCTCTGACACAATTCAGACTCAGAGATTTGGCCACCAAATTGGGCCGAATCTCCACTAAACTGAATCAGGGACTGAAGCTTCTCACAGCCCTAATAAGCAATGATTACCTGGTAAGGAATGAAAAATATACACAATCGTGTACACCCTGTTAAGATGGTATTATTTGAATTGTAGAGAGCTACAACAGTAGAGGAGCCTAGCAAGGACTCTCACTTGCAATGCCTGCTGTAGTACGATGGATAACAAAAGCAAGCTGGTCTCTAGGACTATAAATTTTAAGTGAATTTAGCAGTAGTTGAGGAAGCTGTCCTAAATGGCAACCAGAACTATGATACTGTACTAAGAACACTGAGAAGAGACACTGACACATTCTGAACTGGAATAAAACAGGAAAAAACTCCCATTAAACACAATTCTGGAAAAAAAATTCATATAGGGTCAATTGAAATACTTTGGTTTCTATGTTGCACTGTATTGTTTATTTAAAAAATATGAATGAAAATTCATTTTGAAATGGGAAATCTTAAGATTACCTCAAAAAACTTCAATTTTGAATGTACTAGAATCCTGTATCCTATTTTCCTCTAGTCAGTAGATTTCTTTGAAACATTTTGCTTTTAAAAAGGGGAATTTTCCAACAGAAAAGTGTGCTCTTGGAGATTTTTCAACCATCTTTAGATTATTCTATGAATGCACAAGTAGCCAACTATGAAAAGACTTATATTCAGAGAGACCAATAATTTTACAGCATGCATCAAAAACTTAGCATGATTTTTTCACTATAATAGCAATTATTCTTAGGTTCTCCTCCATTATTATTTGAATACTATATTCTAAAAAAATGCTATTTATAATTCCATAATAAATCCCCCAAAATCCCTCTTGTCCCCCAAGCACAGTATTCTAAAAGTGAATACTTGCTGACAGAACATAGATTCTCAGTCAAGACTTCAGACAGTCAGCAGTAAATTTCAAAATGTGAGGATAAACCTGTCTGAGAACTGTTCAAATTCAGCAAAAGCAGTGTTTGCAGATATTAGGCCCCCTTGACACTTTCAAGGCTAAGTACAGACAGTCATAAAGTCCAAGGCTGAATTGATTCAGTCTTTGTAAGTTAGTCCAAACTGCAGAGATTAAACTGAGAAACAACTGGACACACATTTACTTTTGATTCAGGAAATGCAAACATGTGCTTGCAGTGGCTCAGGCCAGAAGCCATGGTGCTCTAGAGCATGGCTCTCTGGTATGAAGCCAGCATAGGCTGTGTTTGCTTCCTCTTCCTGTTGCCCCCAAGGTCTTTGGGATTTGCAGTCCAGACTCACAGTAACAGGACTCTTTCTGCTTCCAGGTGCCTTTGGCATTTGTAGTCCACAGTTGCAGCCATCAGTAAGTTTGAGCAAGGGAAGGGGTGTTCAACTCCCCTCTCTGGCCCCAGACCCCAGCTGGGGTTTGCTGTGGAGGGGGAAGGGCAATCCTTTCCCCCCACCCTTCTCTGCTGGCCCAGGGCTAGAAAGTATGCTGGGGGATTGTAATTTAACTTGAACCAGGAAAGGATCTGGGATAGAAGTTTCATAAACCAGGTTGACCCAAATCAGTTAAGTCTAATACTACATATAACCAGGTTTATCTTAAACCAGTTTCAGCCATTTTGAAAATGGTTTATGTGCACTGAACTTATATTCTGTTACAGGTTTAAACCAGTTTCTGATGACTTAAACTGGTTTATGTTTAACTTCTGTACCTAGCCTAGAAGTAACATGCAATTCACTGGTTAATTGTGCAATTACATTGATCAGCTACACATGCAAAGTACTTATCACACAATAAAAAGCTCCAACCAGTTATAAAGTTAGATCTTGAAAATGTGTACTAACTTTATAGCTGGTTGCCACTGAGCTTTAATTTGCCAGTGTAGCAAGGTCTCCCCTGCAGCTGACAGCCCCATCAGTTAACAGGGCTCCCAATCACAGGGGTGCACCTTGCCCAGCTAGGTCTGCAAGTCCTGCAACTGCTAGGGACTTTCAGCTCCCACAGCTGTGGATTATGGGTTCCAGCAGTACCCTACAGCTACCAGGACCCAGAATCCCATAGATGGAGATGCTGGGTCCTCACAGTGTGCTTCTCAGCAAATCCCCAGGGCGGAAGGATTTCTCCTGCAGCAATCACTCCACCCTGGGGGTGCACAAAACCCCTGAGGTAGAAAGATTAATTTCAGGGGAATCTCCCCACCCCAGGGATTCAGGAAACCCCCAGAGCTCAAAGATCGCCACAGGGGTGATCTCACTGCCCTGGCAGTGCAGGAAACTCAGCTGCGGTACATGGAGTTCAAGCCACAGGAGGTTGCTTCTTGCTGGTGCAGGCAGAGGAGTGGCACAGCAGGAGACATGATTGTGTGAATCACATATTACATCCCATTGTGCCTTTAGCTGCACATGTAGGGGGGGCCTTTGTCTGAGTTCTAAGTCAATCTGACCATTTTTATATCTTTTATTACTTGCTGTTTTCAGATACTCACATGAATGGATTTTTCTTCCCAGATGTGTGGGGAATGCTCTTTATGATGCATATATAGATCTAGTAAGCAAGAAGACAAAAATCTGTGTATTCTAAAGAGTATTTGCTATTCATTATTCACTCTTGGTCACCTATTATTTCTCCAAATTTCAGTCACTCATTCAAAGATCAGAAATAGCAAAACATTTCATTATTGATTGATTAGACATCATACATAGTGCACAGTGAATATCTGATATGATCAATTTGTGAACAACTCATAGATTTAAAAGATTTTATTTAAATTATTAGGTAGAGAAAAGAGCTCATCAAAATGGGAAAAATCACAATTTTTGTTTGGGAATTTTTTTGTTTGTTTTAAATTTTATTGAAGTGTCAGAATTGAAAGAACCCCCCGCCCCATCAGTTATATCATTGTTACAGAAAACTTCATACACAATTCCTCAGTATTTTTACATTTCAAATATCTATATATTGTTGAAATTTCAAAATAAAAAATTTGAACCAGTTCTATTTAAAAGAAATACTTTCACAGAAACCAGCAGCTGCTCATGTGGTTTTCAATAACAAGAAGAAAGAGCTAAATTAATTGGATCATTTTATCTCAGTGAGAAATTTAATCAGTTTCATTCCAGAGTATCAGCAGGAAAGTGGAAAACCCATCAAATTAGTTAGAAACAGCTGGAAGTAGGGAAGATCCCATCTTGTTCTGACCTGTGAGTAATCATGTGCTCTAAGCTGACTACCAATAGGGAAAACTACACCTCTAGTATGGAACAAAAAATTGAAAATGAAACAAACTTATACGTGTATATGTGATTTTATACTTAAATAAATCTTGGCTGAAATCCTAGTTCCCCTGAAGCCAAGCTTCAGTAGGGCCAGGATTTCACCCCTTGTCTTTAAAACCATAAAGCTCAACACGTTTGGGGAGAATGGAGTAAAAAATAAGGGTTTTGTTCCTGGCTCTACATCAGATCAGGGTTGACAAAACCAGCCAGGCAGCACATGTGGCTGCTTACGACAACAAATTGAAGGGATGGCAAAAACAGTGCACACACACCTCATACATGCTCACTGGGTTTGCATCTTCCTAGCTTTTGAATCCTCAAACAGGAATTTGTGGTAAGTACTTTCAGGGCTCAGTGGCTCTAATCATGCCCCAGGCTTCTTAAATTGGGTTTAAAAAATGAATGGATTCTGGAAAAACTTCTATTCAGCCTCTTCTCTATTCCTTAATCCTGAAATAGAAGTTGGTGGTGGTAGTTATTCAGAAGATGTGAGGTTAAATAAACAGCAGCATAGAAAGTTCAAAACACTTCTACAAACTGTTTCAACACATATATTTAGCTCTGTACAGATTTGTAGTTAATCACTGCTGTTTTCTTTCAGTGTTTATGCAGCAACCCCAAGAGGGCCCAACTGCTGCTTTTATCACACCTTGATCCCTGCAAAATGTCTGCTAATGTTTCTGGTACCACTGCTAATTGAGTTTAAGAGAAAACCTAGACAGGCTGGAATATTATCCTATTTAGTTGGCTTAATTAGCTAGTTTCTTTATTTCATTTTATCATAGACAGTCTGTCTTTGATGTTCTCTCTCTTTTATGTTTATTTCTAATCATAAAACATCTGTGCTCAACATAATTAGGAAAAGTCAATTTGTTGCAATTAGATAAATACCCTCTAGATAGCAAATCTGATTTCTGATGGGCATTTAGCTAGCAGAAATTCTTGTTTCTTGTGTATTACAGTGATTATTCACTGATCTTTGAGGGCTAAGCATGGTGTAGTAAAAAGCTTCCTCTTTATCTGTTAATAAAGTCTTTGGGAGAACAGGGTGGCACCTTATAGACTGGTTCAGAGAAGCATAAGGTTTTGTAGGCGGCAGCCTACTTTGTCAGATGCTTTGTAAATTTGGCTCCTCCTAGTGGATACTCTGTTAAAACACAATACCAAAGAAGCATGGTTATGAGAGTTAGTGGGAAAAGTGATTTTTTGTTCTGCTGATTAAATTGACAAACAAAACCCATCATTTTTTATTAATGCTAACTGAAAAGATCTTGTTTTTCCCAGTGAAATAAAAAGCTGTTCTAAGTTTTTAAAAATGTTTACACCTTTTTTAAAAATTGAATTTAGCATTTCTTTAAATAATAATGTTGTATTGAACAAGAAATCAGAGTATTTTCTATCAACAAGAGGAAAATAAAATGCTTAAAGTTTTCTATTTTTTTTTCATATTTCTTTCAACTGAAACCATTCAGTGGATTCAGCCCCATTTTTTTCATATTTCTGTCCTCAGCTGCAGTTTTCAGTGAGTAAGGTATTCCTTCCAGTGGTAGTGAAGAGAAAACTGACAAGGTAAAGGAATCTGAATGGGACACATGATTTAGGTGCAGCTAGTATGGGGGCTGGACCTGGCATGCACACCAATACCACACCAAGGTCAGGTCCAGGTCAGACTCCTTGGCTAGGGACAGACATTACACATAAACGGGTTTAAGTGACCAGAAACTAGTTTAAACCTGTAAAAGAACAGACATTCAGTACACATAAAACAGTTTGAAAATGGCTGAAACTGGTTTGTGATAAACCTGGTTGAATGTTGTATTAGACTTAACTGGTCTGACTCAAACCAGTTTATGCAATGTCTGTCCCAGATCCCTTGCTGGTTTAGGATAAACCAGACACCCCCAGCATCCCAGCATACTCTCTGGGCTGGGAGAGGCTCTCTGCTCCACAGAAGGGCTGGCCCCTCCCCTCTGCTCCCTGGCTACAGCTCCGGCAGAGACTGAAGACACGGTAGGGTCTGCCTGGCTTCCCCCTGCCGCTTTCTGCTCAAACAGGAATTCTCCCTCCCTCCTTCCCTCCCATTTCCCACAGCACAGCCCTAGCCCCGTGGGCCCTAGGCATGTAGTATGCTAGCTAAAATAAACCCCTCAATGGGGGGGGGGTGTATTAAGTGGAAAAGATGTTTTTCTCACTGGAATAGAAGCGCACCCTGTTTTAATTCCTGCTCCACAGTTCAGCAGTTGTTGCATTACTATTTAGACATGTGAGAAAATCAATTGACTAAATGGCTCATTGTTCTTCACTCCAGAAGTGTTAATGATCATCTCTCCTTTTTAATGACCTTGATGTTTCACTAATTAAGCTAATCTTTCTTCTGGCAACTTTTGCTGTTTGCTGGCTGTTTCTGATCTCTCTTCTCCAGTTTCACAGTCTTGGTAACTCTTTAGCTCTTTTCAAAATCATAGATTCACTTATGCAGACTAGTCTTCAGCAGCAGGTAGGGTTTCAGATGTAGTTAAACAGGAAAGGAAAGGTGAGTTAGCTGAATGTTAGGCTCTGCCCCTGCTCTATACATCCATAAATCTAGAAAAATCTATTTTTCTTCAGTCTTTCACAAACAACATATGTA
Organism: Crocodylus siamensis; assembly: GCF_052110815.1. Taxonomy (NCBI): domain Eukaryota; kingdom Metazoa; phylum Chordata; order Crocodylia; family Crocodylidae; genus Crocodylus; species Crocodylus siamensis. The sequence goes on from NC_143397.1 coordinate 217,450,266, forward strand.
TTAATTCTGAGGCGTGTTGTATGTGAGAAAATAGAGTATATATGCAAGTCCAGTCATATAATATAAGTGACTGTTTGCATCATGTACCAATAGTTACCAGTTTACCACAATACTGACAATTACAGGGTACCTGCAGACATTACATTTAGACTGACCTGACTAGGATTATGCCAATCAGTGCAGGCATTTAGGGAGGTTAAATTAGACAAAATATTTTGGGCCTGAAATAAAGAAGGTAGATCAGAAATGTGTTAGCCTGATCTAGTGAATGTCTACACACATTTGAAATGCAGCTGTGGGGCTGGGAAAGCCCAGCCACACACCCAAGCCCAGAGGCTGCACACTTCCTGCCCAACTCCTCTACCCTGAATTCCTCCTCTACTTTTAGCCCCTGCAACCTATCCACAGCCCTGGACAGATCACTCCCCCTTCAGACCCAGCAACCCTCCCTGCAGACCCACCAGTTCCACCTGAATATGCCAACTGCACCCCCTGGACCCACCAACACCCCCCCCAGAGAAATGTTAGCCCTTCTCCACCAATTCCTGCTCACCCCCCACCCCCAAGTTACTTATACCAGGTTCTTGGCATGGATCCTGACACCAGCAAGTGTCTGCACATGTGGATCCTGACCTACTATCAGACAGTTTAAAGTAAGCCATGTGACCAATAGTAGACCAGGTGCCACAAATGGCTGCACATACCCACAATAGGAAATACCCAGAGTATAAAGAGTTATCACTAGATAGTAATTGTCAGCAAATGTTGCTTTTTAAAATGTATCCACTGTGCATGCATTTCTGTTACATGAAAAAAGTGGTAAATCCTAAGCTAAGCATCAGTTTGGAAGGAGGAAATGGGGAGCTCCTGAAGCAAGGATGTGTGATTAGTATATTAATTTTCATGGTACCCAGTGTGTCGCCCTTCCAGATCATTGCCATTTCAAGGAGAGGCTAGAGGCTGGGCTATAGGAATTCTGGGGTGTTTTTGTCTGTGTTTTTGTCTTTTCATTCTGATTTGCATTTTAAAAGTAAATGGATATTCATGACCTTTGAATTTGTACCTTGGAACTGCTTGAATATGTTTGGCACCAAAGGAGAGTTAGTCAGAAAGGGACCTGTAGTATATTGTGAAGTCAAGATTGCCTTTTCTTTTATATTTGTTGCATTTGTCATAACTTTTGGCTAAACTAAAATGATGCCAGTAGAGGCAGTCTGGAAGACCTAACCGTTCACAAGCTGTAGACTGTGTGTGACCAAATTGGCACATCCCAAGTGACTTGAGCCAAGAACTTATTTCTCAAGACTCAGATGAACTGCAAGACTTACAATTGTTCTGCCTCTGGTAAAGCATGCCTGCTTTTTGTCATCAAAGCATGATCAGTACTTTCTAGTTATTTTAATATTTTTATTTCCTTAAACTTTACCTAAATTTGCCCAATTTTTTGTTTCTCATAGTAGAAAAAAATCTGTTATATTAGCATTCACAGATATTATTCCTTAAATGAAGTACAGGGAACAGGTGCGGGTTTTAAATCCTTTCCATTTGCTTTTGTTGATGTTTTATTCAGAAAGAATGCATGTTGTTAAAGAGATGAGCTACCCATGATGTTTCATAAACAGCTACCTACAAGGAGTTATAAGAAAATTAATTACTATAATATTGAACTTGGATGTTGTCAATATGTTTCATAGTTAGTAGGGCCAGAAAGGACCTGAGCAGATCATCAAGTCCGACCCCCTGCCATGGCAGGAAAGAGTACTGGGGTCAAACGACCCCAGCAAGGTGTTCATCTAGCCTCCTCTTGAAGACCCCCAGAGTAGGAGCCAGCACCACTTCTCTTGGAAGTTGGTTCCAGATCCTAGCCGCCCTGACAGTGAAGTAGCGCCTCCTGATATCTAGTCTGAATTTATCCTCTGCCAGCTTGTGACCGTTATTCCTGGTCACTCCTGGTAGCACTCTGGGGAACAGGGACTCCCCCAATGCCTGCTGGTCACCTCTGACTAGTTAGTAAACAGCCACTAGATCCCCCTCAGCCTTCTCGTGTGGAGGTTCAAGTCCTGTAGCCTCTCCTCGTATGGCCTGCCCAGCTGCCCCTTGATCATGCGAGCGGCCCTCCTCTGGACCCTCTCCATGCTGTCCACATCCCTCCTGAAGTGCGGCACCCAGAACTAGATGCAGTACTCCAGCTGTGGCCTGACCAGTGCTGCATAGAGGGGGCGGATCACCTCCTTGGACCTGCTTGAGATGCATCTATGGATGCATGACAAGGTGCGGTTGGCCTTCCTGACTGCATCCCCACACTGCCGGCCCATGTTCATCTTGGCATCAATGATGACTCCAAAATCCTTTTCTGCCTCTGCACTGATGAGAAGGGATTTCCCCAGCCTGTAGTTATGCTGCTGGTTCTTCCCCCCCAGGTGTATCACCTTGCACTTTTCAGTGTTGAAACCCATCCTATTCTCGTCCGCCCACCCCTGTAACCTGTCTAGGTCCGATTGCCGCCTATTCCTCCCTTCTAGAGTGCCCACATCCCCCCCACATCTTAGTGTTGGCTGCGAATTTGAACAGGGTGCTTTTTACCCCCTCGTCCAAGTCACCAATGAAGATGTTGAACAGTGCAGGTCCCAGGACTGAGTCCTGGGGGACCCCACTGCCCGCATCCCTCCAGGTCAAAAATGACCCGTCCACCACCACTCTCTGGGTGCGGCCCTCTAGCCAGTTAGTGATCCATTTGACTGTGTAGGTGTCGACGCCACAGTCCCCTAGTTTTTTAATGAGAAAATGAGAATGGGGTGAGAGACAGTGTTGAAGGCCTTCCAAAAGTCCAGGAAGACGATGTCCCCTGCTACCCCTGCGTCCAAGGATTTTGTGACCTGGTCATAGAAGGCCACCAGGTTGGTCTGACAGGGCCTGCCTCTAATGAATCCGTGTTGGTCCATGTTAGTGGCCAAAAGCAAAAAGGAGTCCAAAGATTAATTGGATTTTTCTTTATGGAATTGCTTGTGTGACTATCTTGATTAGGATTCAGCCTATATATACATATTAAATAGGAATATTACTGGATATATATGTATATGTATGTATGTGTCTGTCTGTCTATCTCTCTATCTCTATATAACCAGCAACATTACTATGTTTAATGTATTCAAGTAAAACTGGTATTCAGAGAGAAACTTCTGGACAGATAAACTGCTGTATTTCACTAACATAGTAAAATATACTGATTAATTTTCTAAGGAAACTTTGGGAAAACATACTTGACATTTCTCTCCATTGTTTTGATTTTGTGAAAAAAGAACCTATATATAATATGTTCATGTTTCAGTAAAATGTTTTAATAAAGATGTTTGGGTTTTGGGAACTATTATTTCAGTTTTAAATGCTAATGCTTTTCATCAACAACTGCAACATTTCCACAAAGAGAGAGGTTTTCCACAAAAGTTCATTTTCTCTGTGAAGCCATTTTTCTTTAAAAGTCCTCAAATGAAAAAAACCTATGAGTCAAAGAAAAGACGAAGGTGCCATTTGGAATGCAGGATAGCTAGAAGCAGATCCCTGACAAGCTGACGGGCTGTTGTCACATGAGTGAAGGAGGACAGACCTGCAGAGGGGGCCCTGCCTTCACTGCACCTACGGTTTTGGGACTGGACTCAGACAGGCTGGGGCTCTGACTCTGGTGGAAGGGCGACTCCACCTTAGTGACATGATAGTGTTGGGAGCTTGCAACTGACTGACACTAAATGGAAACCGAGGTTAAAAAAGGGCCTGCCATCAACAAAAAAGCTCTGACATAAAAAATCAAACCCACTCTCCAAGGAGGTACTTCTGCCTATGTCCAGAAGCTTTAGGTGCTTCTGGAGAGTGTAAAGGTTAAAAACTGAGACAACTATGAAGTTTAAGTGCCTTGAGATAATGTAGCACCAGAACAGGACTTTTCAGGATCTCAGTTCCAGACTTCAACAGTTAGGGCGTCTTTACACATGCTCTGGGGTGGGGGTGGGGGTGCTTTAAGTAGAGCAGCTCTCAGGAGCCACTCTAAAGCACCTGTAGTGTCTCATGTATTTAGTATCCCATGCTTCAAAATGGCAGTGGGGGCACTTTAACTAAAGCTAATTCAGCTGAGGCTACTGAAGCATGCTAATTAGCACGTTCCAGCAGACTCGATTGATCAGGTCAGGCTTTGGGCACATGTGTATGTGTGCTTAAATTCAAGCCCAACATTATATATGCAAGTGCTTTCTTGCAGAGTTTATCAACTGTTCCTACTTTCCTAGTCATTCCATATATCATCTAAAAGAAACCTGTTTTAGGAATGGAAAATTATTTGAAAGTGGGAAGGCTACTTTAACTGCAAAATGATCACATATCCACTGCTGCAAAGGGTGGTCTGGAAAGCAAGACTTCTTTTTCACAAAAAAAGTTTTAGTTTTTCTCCTAACATGAAACCTTTTCATGATTTTTTTTTTTGTGGAGGCAGGGGTGCAGAGCAGAGATTCCCAGCTGAGAAGAGCTAGGAGCCTGATAGTTAAGGCTCTCACTTAAGCTGTTGGAGACTGAGGTTCAACTAAAGTAGGGTCTTTAAGCTGAGTCTCCCATATTTCAGACTATTACCTGTTCTCTCAGGGATTTCATCCTGTGGCTGATAAATGTTTGTTAAATCAGTGCAGTTCCATGAACATCCTAGTTTTGACCAAACTTAGTTTTCCCTCTCCTCACTTTGCTACGATGATACAGGGACAGTGAACTGTGTGTGGAATTCCTTTTTGCCAAAATTCATTGTAAAGACAATAATAAAATTAACCCCTTCTCTTTGTATTACATTCATGTGCATGCATGACCATGGTTAAATTCATATAAAATGGGAAAACTCCATTGCCTTCAATAGAACTGCACTCTCGCTAGCCAAAATGTGGCTTATGTGCCTATACATCTACATATCCACATGCATGGTCTCTGTGCAGCGTCAGACCCATGTGCGGATCCCAGCTCTATGGAGAATGCACTAACTACCTGGATAGAGGCTATTCGGGACTTGAGCCACTCTCCACTCTTCCTGCTAAATGGGCCTCCAAATGCTCCTCCACTAAAAAGGGATTTCTAGGCCAGAGAGAAAGCGCACAAGAATGAGCCCAGTTCATTAGCCTAGTGGTCAGGGTACACACTGGGTCTTAGGGGAGGGCATGGTTTCAGCTGGTGCTCCACAGACTCTGCACATTTCATACATAGTTGTTTCATATAGTAGTCCTTAAACCTAGGACTGGAATACAGGACTGCTCCTTCCCAGGTAACAACTCTACCAACTAGGCTGGAGAGTCATGCTCACTCTCTTCTACTGAACCATGAATCTTTTCTGGGGGTTTTTTTGCATGATGAAACAGCTTAAATGAGAGCTGTGGAACATGATTCCTGAATACCCCATAGCCTGATGTTTAGCACATTAAGGCACATCTCTCTCTTCTGCATTTCCCTGTTGACTGTTTCTAGTTGTCTTCCTATTCCATATTCTGGCTGTTTTGGAACCCATTCAGAGGCAGGAATTGTGTAGGGAGCCTAAGTACCTAGTCTTGGTCAGGTATGTAAATGTCAGGCACTGTAATATTCAGCACTGCAGCACCTAAATTCTTTTTTGGATTTAACCCTATAATGCTAATTCTTTTATTCTTCTTCTCTTCCTTCTCCTCTTCTTCCTGGCCATTCAAGTGTGCAATAATAGCGTTTATAGGTATTAATAGCTCCAGTTTCCTTTTCTGGTTCTTCATGTATAATGCAAAGGCATTATGTACAAATGCAAATTTTGTCTTTAGTTTTTAACACTATAGACACCTGGCTGGGTTCTTACCAGCAGCATCAGCAAGAGAATACTACAAATTCCAGCACCAGAAGCCTCGTTTCTTTGTCTGGAGAAAAAGGAGGGAAACACAGTGCAGTTCCATACATTCTGAGGCAGGAGGAAAAAAGAAACAAAAAAGGTAATAATGAATGAAAGAAAATGGAAATGTGCGCCTTAATGGGTCAAATGAAGACAGCTTTAATAGGCATTTGGATTTTAGCAACCTTTAGGTTAACAGTAAGTAGGGGGAGGAGTCTTTTCTCAGGCTTTTCTCTTCCTTCCTTCCTTTCATCCATCCATCTGACTTTAACATAGATGTCTCCTATTGGATCACAACTCACATTGTTCAACCTACTGGTATAACCTGACTTGGAGCAATGCCTGAGTGTGAATGCACAGGCTGGAAGTGCTCCCTGCTATTTTTCATCTCGTGCTTGGAAATTGTTATGGTTATTATTCATCAGAATGTCAGGAAAGACATAGATGCTGTTAATGGAGACCTTTTAATTACTTAATTAATAAGTTTGATGTCTGATGACCTATTTGAAGACTGTTCCTATATGGAAACTGTTTGTTACGCAAAGTTTTAAAGAAACATGATTTTAATAATGTTTTTAAAAGGTGGCCTGTTGCACCAAGAGCTTAATGATCTGTTTTTGTTCTTGTTTCGCACAGTTTCAAATTTTTGGAATTGATTTATTTTCAGATATTTATGAGTATTTATGAGTATGTTTAAAAATACGCATAATTAAAGCCGTCTGGAAATGCCCCATCCTCACTTCTAAGTTGATGCACAGCAGTCAGTCTGCCTTCCTCTCAACTCTTACTTATACCAATGCTAATTGATTTTCTCTGCCACTACTCCTCTCTTCAGTATCTCAGCACAGTGCTGGCTTTAAAATGGACTTAACATTAGTTATTTAATCAGATTCGCTCCATCATTTCATGATCATATAGTCTCCCCTGTGCTATCTACATTTCCACTTGTTTGCTGTGCACCCTCTAAGGGCCGTGTTAGATCTTACACCATAAGCTGAGCAAATATTAAGTGGTTTAGTGTTGTTCAACTTAGTGAAGCAGTTGCACAGTCAGGCGAAAATCTTGTTCTGACTGTCCTTCACCTGTATGGCTGTGACTTGCCACTAGAGGCTTAGTAGACAGGGGCAGGACTAGGAGCAGGACCCCCCTGCTGCTCCCGCTAGATAGAGAGTGGGCCCATCCCCATGTTACTTGCAACAAGAACAGAGTCCTAGGGAAGCAGCTTCCCTGAGGCCCTTTGGTCTCACTGAAACTGGCACAGCAGCTCCACACTGAGAGAGGGGCTGTTGGGCTTAAGCCCTGTAGTCGTACTCTCAGGGCAGAGCTGCCACAGTTCTACAATACCAAGCTGCTTCCCCACGGCTCTCTGGTCTCATTGAGCTGCCATGGCTTCAAGCCTGGTGGCCCTGCTGTCAGTACAGAGCCACTGTGTCAGTCTCAGTGAGACCAGACAGCTCCAGGCTGCAGCCCTGGAGCTCGCTCGTTCTGAACTCCAAGGGGCCTGATCCTTTTTCCTCTAGAGCTCAGGCAGTGTCTGCCACCTTATGCCCCACTGGCTGAACTCCAAGGGACCCAATCCTAACTTGGAGGTCTTCAAGAGGAGGCTTGATAGTCAACTGTCTGGGGTCATCTGACCTCCGTCCTCTTTCCTGCCAGGGGCAAGGGGTCAGACACGATGATCCACTGTGGTCCCTTCTACAATTTATGAATCTATTAATCTTTTTTCTCTGGACCTCATGCGGCACCCATCTCCTGTGCCATCACCAGCAGGAGCAGGGCCAGTCCAGGCGGCAGTGGGAGGCACTGTGGCTGCTGGGCACTCTGTGGCTGTGGTGCTCCCTCTGCCCAAAATCCTTGGGAGGGTAAGGCACTGAGCCCAGCCCTGCTGTGTGCCAGTGTCCCCACTCGCCCTGAGTCAGAAGGGGCCATTGCATTCTAGGATACTGGAGAAATTGAATTTGGGCAGAATAGCTGTGAGAAGTAGCCACATGGTAATGGAACAGGAACACAGGTGGATTGGAGATAATCCTGCCCTGGAGTGGCATAATTTTAAAATGAATAATAAGTGCTTTAAACCACTTAAAAGGTGTTAACATGCAGCCAGTCCAGGGGTTAAAAGTTCCAGAAGCCGCCTAAATTTACCATATAACTAGGCCCTAATTCAGTGATCCACAGCACCCTGAGGTGGTTCCAGATCCTTTGAAGGGTGCTGGGAAGTGTGAGGAGATAAGCAGATAAGCTAAGCAGATTAGCACAGGCTCAGGCTTGTCCTTGCCACCACCATTTCCCAGCCCCTCTGCAAGGAGGTAACCACTTTATTATAAATTATATTTTGAAATCAGGCACCACTCAATTCACAAAATTATGGAGGGGGTGCCTCAAGTCCAGTGAGAGCATGAACAACGTGTGCCACCAAGGGATGGGGGGGGGGTTACGTTGACCACCCATAGGCAGAGGCAGCAGTGGCAGCGGTGGAAGCACAGCAAGCAAGGAGCTCCCACAGACACTACCGGCAGTGTCAGCGGTGGTGGGGGATGAGTGGCAGCCACCCGCAGGCACTGCTGGCAGCGTCGGCAGTGCTTTTGTCATGGGATGCACCGCCAATCTCAGGGGGTGCACGTGCTTTCACATGCACCCCCTACGTGTCACCAATGAATGAGAGTTTTCTTGATTCCAAAAAAATGTTGAAAACCACTGCTCTAAGTCCTCTTTACTTTCAGTGCCCTTGAAAGAAGAGAGCTGTATCCCTGCCCCCTCCTTTTTCTTGTCAGTTTGGAAACAGAAAATGAAGTCCCTAAATGGGACTTTCTAGGTGCCTAAGCTGACAAGCATGAAGCAACCTGGGAGGATGATGCTGGACATGTCACCAGCTGTACTTGTAGTCCCCTGCCTGGTTTGGTCTCATAGCAGGACATTTGACTGTGCTTGCAGTTAAACTAGGTTAAGCTATACTGTTTGCTGTCACCTATTCTTACCAAAGAATGATTTTCTTAGTGTCTACAGGGCTGTAGAGTGCCAGCTCCTTGGGGACAGGAGCTCTCTTTCTTTGTGTGTGTTTTCACTGCCCAGCAGAATGGGGCCTGGATTTGGACAGCAGCTTCTGGCCACTTCTGCAATAAAAATGTTACACAGTCACAACCTGGTGCTGCCAGAAGGTCCCAATGCAAATGATCGTTTCTTATTCTGGTTTTTTAAATGATAACTATTAACGCAGGTGGATGCTACCCAAAATCAATATAACAGAGTAAAGGGCCAAGCTTAAGAAAGATCAAGGAAGGAAGATTAAAAGTCCTCAGAACAAATATATTTTGGAAAGCTCAGACTTCATCTCTATAAACAGAAATAACTGCAACAGGTCCCTGCAATATTTTTGATCCAAACAAGAGGAGAGGGCCTGATATCTGGAAATCCCCCTTCCATGAAACTCCTAAAGACTTTAGGGCATCTAATGGGGGTTTGTATAGAAAATGGGCTTTTATGGTGTCTGACCAATTAAAGAAAGTAAAACAAGTTTACAAACAACTCTGAGCCTTGTGTCTCCCACTACTAAGACAAAAAAGATTAACTCTGAGTAAAGGTTTTGTAAATGTTTTACCAATAATTAGTAAAGTTAGATCATAAAAGGTATGTATATTATGAAATACATTAACTAATTGCAGTTGTTGCTTGCCATAGGTTGAGGTAGCCAACAGATGGTGCTGTACTGCTGCTAGCCCAAGTACTATACACAAGGAAGGAAGGCAAATAGTTTGCTTGGAACCTGCTCCCTTTTCAGTCTGCATGTATAGTGTGACATTGCTTGCTATGCCAAGGTTGGGATGCAAAAGCAAAAGAATTAATATTTGACATTGATATAAAGTTGTTCTATGACAACACATAAGATGTAGGCTGATCTGAAATGATTGCTCCTCATTCGCATAAGGCTTGATCCTTTTGTCTCTTTCCTTTTAAAGGTTGGTACCTGGCAAACAATTTGAATAACTCTTTATTACAAGCAGATATTTGGCACAGGTCAGACTTATGCTTCCGATGATGTAATGATTTTCTGTCCTCTTGTCAGTGGTGGCTCATTGCTGAATTCCCTCAGTTGAATAATCTGGCTGGCAAGCTTTAGGCACTAGATCATTCAAAAGGAGGCAAAGACTCCATGAAGCACTCCTGGCAGTATGTGTCCAGTAACAGCTGGGTGCATCCAGAGTGCATGGGAGATCAGGAGCTGAAAGAGACAGACAGAGGGCAGCATGTGACCAGCAAGCTGGAGACAGCTGGGAATCTAGCAGCAGGGGAGAGGCAAGATAGCAGGAAAATAAACTTTATTTATTGGGCATTAGATTTCATTCAAGTAGGTGGGAAGTAAATCAAGTTGTTAGGTGAATAGTGGCCCTTTGAAGGCAAAGGCAAAGTTCCCATTACTTTCATCAGGGTCTGGCTCTCACCCATTGTGTTTTTGCCAGTTCCTAGCCATCCCAGATAGAGTTGAACATAGAGAAGAAAATACTAGCCAAGTTTCAAGGCAGAGTATTAAAAGATCCAGGTATCATGTTTAGGGAACTAAATCAGGAGGGTGCAAGTGAGACAGAGGCTAATCCATGGAGAAGCTTTGATAGAGGATAGAGTTTATGTAGGAGACAGGTCAAAGTGATTTTGGTCTCAGTGGCAGAGATATTCACACAGATGGCAAAATAACCTGTGGAATGACACCTACTGTGACATAGGTTGTATCGATATCATGGCTAGAAAGCTGGGTGGTTAAAAATATTTAGAAACTGTAGAATATGTGATATCTTAGCCAATGGCCTTCACATTATCATTTATCAACTGGACGGCTAATTTAAAGGAAGACAGATCAAGAAGTGACCACAGCTTTTAATATGTGCACAAAATTGAAGTGACTCTCTCAGATTATGCATATCTTTATTTCTTAAGGATAGCAAAAGTTGGTTTACATTAGGAGATAAAATGCCAGGCTGCATTCCTCAGGCTCATCTCATAAGTAGGATATCACCATAGATAAGTAGAACTACCAGCTTGCTGATCGTTTTCAATAATTTTATTTTGCTCTGTATAGGCTCTTTTGCTGTTCTCATTACTATAGTATCTGACTGCTTTTTCATAATGCATTAAGTAATATAATGAATATCACATGCAATCTGTTCTCCAAGAGGAGGGTTGTGTGCGCAATGGAACAGTTTGCATCTGATGGGACTTTTTTTGTTTTGTTTTGATTGCTCTTTGCAAACACATGCTGTTTATGTTAGAGAAGTCATGATTAGGCATGACTTGCACTTGAAGTGATGAAGTATTATTTGATTGTCCTTGGTTTCTAAGGAAGTGTGATCCACAGTCCCATACCAGCTCCTAGGAATAGTTTGTCTCCTGCACAGACAAGTTTTAACTATTGTGGTACAAGGTTCCCTTATGCTAAAAGCAGAGAGTTGTTGATCACAGAACTTATCCTGGGGTGTATGAGAATCATTTAGATATCTGGGGTCCAGGCCATTGAGTGCTTTGAAGGGAAATTCTGACAGTAGATTGTGTTAAACTGAGAAGATACACTGCAGGTTTTATACCAGTTTCTTAAGTATTAATGGCTTCATCACCATGAAGGCATCCTTCTCTTGTTTATCTGTTTTGCCTTCTCACACTGATACTTACTGATATTGTGTAGTGACCTATTTGATTCAATATGTTTTCATACTTGTTTGGACTCTACCATTAATGTTCTCTCTTCCATCTCCCACTAAGGTCAAAGAATTTTTGCCATTAATTAAAATTGGACAAGATTAGGCCTTTGGGGCAAGATCCAATAAAGGACTTAATGGCCTAAAATTGGATATAGGTAGATTTGAAACATGTAATCCCAAAATTAGAATCCCCCAAGCATCTGCTAATTTGCTGCCTGGCCTTGGCATGACTAAATTTACTAGATGCCTAGCATTCTGCTTCTGAGAATATCTGTAAGTATCCCAGTCTGTGAGTAGAGAGCAGTCATTACCCTTGTTAGCCTGAAGTTAGGCAGAAAGCAGGGCAGAGTAAACTTTTAGTAGCTAACTCATTCAGAGGAGCTTTTGATGTCTGTTGCCTCTGGTGCTACAAAAGGTTCTGCCTCTCTGAATGAGTTAGTCCCCAGTAAGGTGCCACCTTGCTCTGCCTTATCCCAGTCTAGGGAACTAAACACATAGCTCTTTGGGCATGTCTGCATGTGCTTTTACATGCACCTAAATGTAAGGTTTAACCTAACCTACAGTTAGTCCCAAGTCAGTGGACATGCACAGTGTTAATGTGCCTTAGCGCATCTACACATGCATTAAGGCGCTTTAGCTATTCACGCCTAAATTGGACACCTACCTAAAATTGAAAGTGCATTAAGGGTGTGCATGTGTAGATGTGGGCCCTTAATGTGCTCTAAATCAGGCTAAGGTGCCTTCAGTCAGCACATGTAGATGCACCCTTTGGGTGTGTCTACATGAGATGCTTTACTGCACATTAAAGTGTCACTATCTACATGTCTGTGTCAATTACTGAGCATTAAATTAGTCTAATGTTCCATTTGCTAGTACCAATACATACAGGTACTAGAAAAATAGCACATTAACTAATGTACCAGAGCACATATGTAGATCCTTACTGGGAGCAATTTTCTCCTGGTCAGCCCAGGCAGCAGGGGGCTCAGCCAGCCTGACTAGGCCCCAATCTCTGCAGGGTGGAGAGAGCTGTCTCAGCTACAGGACAGCTGCCTCCCAGCCAGGTGGAAATCAGGACCCATGCAGATCTCCGCAGGGCAGGGGACAGCTGCCTCAGCTGCAGGGCAGTTGCATCCCAGCCATGTGGAAATTGAGATCTATCCAATCTCTGTGGGATGGGGGAGAGCTGTCCCAGCTGCAGGGCAGCTTCCTTCCTGCCAGGGCTGGACACAGGCATGGGTAAACTGGGTGACTGCCCAGGGCCCAGAAAGAAAGGGCGCCCAAAATGGTAATTTTTAAAAATTATTATTATCATTATCTCTGGCAAAAGGGGCCCTGATACTAAAAGCTCACCTGGGGCTGCTAGGAGTCTACGTACAGTGGCTACTCCCAGCCCTGTGGAGATCAGGACCCATCCGGATCTCTGCGGGGCAGGGGAGAGTTGTTTTGGCTGCAGGGCAGCTGCCAGCCCCAATTACCACATGGCTGGGAGGCAGCTGGGGCTGCTCTCTCCTGCCTCACGGAGTTTGGGATAAGTCCCAATCTCCACATGGTTGGGAGGCAGCTGCCCTCAGCCAGGATAGCTCTCCCCACGCCACAGGGATCAGGATGAGTCCCAAACTCCATGTGGCTGAGAGACAGCTGTCTGTAGTCAGGATAGCTCTCCCTGCCCTGCAGAGACCAGGAGCACTCCCCATGCCCTCCTGCCAGCCTGGCACTGGCACCCAGGGGAGCTTGAAGCTCCCTCTGGCTGCTGCAGTGGGGAAGAGCAGGGCAAGAGCAGTCCTAGACTGAAGTGCTCCCATTGGGAGCTAATTGGCTCCCAGTGAGCGCAAGTTCAGATGCATACCTGGGAACATTTTAATGAGCCTAAATTTTCTGTGCAGAAAATTCAGGCACATTAATTGCATGTGTAAATGCACCCTTTGGGATCCAGAAACAAAGTGTTCCTCGATGCAGTGTTTCTTAAAGCATGACTAATACACAGCAGGATTGGGTTCCACACAAAATGCAGTTCTGACCACTTTATTCTGAGCTCTGTCCCTGTTGTTTTTTCAAGGATTGTTGGATGTAAGACAGAGAAACAGTCCTGGGACCCTGGGTGAAAACATAATCCTCCCATCTCCCAGGTGAGTGCCTTAACATCTAAAACAGTGATTCTCAACCAGGGTACCTTGAGGGGAATAGCTTGTGTGAATTGGGATTTAAAGGACTTAATGCTCATACCATACTGTACAAAGGTAATTGGACAGAACGCAGCTCCATCCATTTTGTCATTTGGAAAGCTTCATTTCTCCAGTATCCTACAAAAAACTTTGACAAAGATCTCTGATACCAGTGTCAGCATATGGTAGCAATTCATGAGCCTTTTTATTTTCTCATACAATTTTACTTAGAGCATGAAAGATTTAAGGACACATTTTATTAATATCCTTCATTTGTTTTTCCATGCAAACTTTAGTTGATATGCTTGTGGAAAAAATAATTAACAGTATGTAACATCCTCCCCAAATAGCAAAGCTATCTATGTTACTTAGCGAAACAAACAAACAAAGCATGGATCTCATTTAGAGAGATGCTATATTTTCAAAGTGAACACAGGAGTTATAGGTTGAAATGCTCTAACTAGTATGTGTGGACATTAACAACTGTAGCTACATCACTTGTAAGAGCTGTTTCTATTGAACAAGAAATAATCTGTTCCTCAAACTCATATTTCTTTTTCCATGGGGATTTTAGTGCATGTGAGTAAGTCCTGTGAGGGTGCACAATGGAGAACAGATGCCTCTTTCTCCATACTGCAGTACAGAAGGAGCCTACAACTGAAGGCTACTGCTAGTCATGTCCACATCATACACACAGTTAACAGACTATATAGTACATATACTGTACAGATTTTCCCTGGTGGCACTCTGTGTCTGTCTGTGCAGGTAGAATGTTACCAGTTATTATTCAACACAGCAGTAGCTTGAAAATGCAGAACGTCTATCAATGACCTTCTCAAGTGCCCACTATCATAATTTACAGACATTAGCCATACCGTAATAAATAGTGTAAACTATTCAGAATAGACAGGCATTTCTAGGCGTTTCTAGGTGTAACCATTGGTACAGATTTCAAAGTATACTGTGACATCATCTTCTGCTTCAGTTCTTTGGGGAATGTTTTATTGCAGAGGCAACTTTCTTTCTATGATTCAAAGGTGGGGACCTGATTTTTCCTGGTCTCCTTTGGGAAAGTAAGCATCCCAATAAAATATCCCAATAGCAGATGATTGATTTCCAAACAATGGAGCAGAGGCCTGTTCTATTCCAGGGATAGAATTGTTCAATCTCCCAGTATGTTTTTCATCTGCAAATCATTCACATTCTCAAAAAACAATCTCTTAGTGATACAGCATTGTGCTACAGACTCACTCCCCTAATAGTTTTTATTTTGTGTTTTGTTTTATTTTGACATTCTAAGATATTTAGAATGCCTTTGGCTTTAAATGGTGACTTGCAAAAAATTTCCACTCGCCCACTTTATGTAAAAGGTGGGAGAGTCATCCATTGCCCTTTGCAGGTGTTTAAAATCAGACATAAGCAAAAGGAGCTTGATAGAAAGAACTTCTTTATTTTATTATTTTTCTGCAGGCAGTATGCCTGTGTGACACTAAACTGAACTGCATTTCATGCAAGTGTGCAGGGTTTTGTCCAAGCTTATAGAATTGTGTTAAATCTTAGACTGCTAAAACTATCATTTATTATACACAACAACCTGTTCCTGTTACTCAGTTTTATACTTCACTAACTTTTATCCTGTACTGCATGTGATAAACACATATAATGCAGCAGGCCTTTGCTCTAGGTCTCATGTGAAAAGCCTTTCATAGGAGCGTGTCTCCTCTGCAACTTGAGGTGACCATGTGTCCGGAGTGGATCCTTTAAATATGTTCCTTCTCATTCATAAAGGAAATTTGGAGGGTGGATTATGGATCTGAAGTCAGTGCAAAATCTCCCATTGATTTCTATAGGCTTTGGCTTATGACGTATGTGAAGCTATATCATAAATCCCACCTGTCTTTGAGCACCCTAATAATGCTTAATGAATGATTCACTAAGGTCTATTGTGACATATGCAGTAGAGTCCTCCTCCACTTCTGTTCTTCTGTAATTACTCCAAAACAAATAAAATGTTACTTTTTGGCCTTTTGTGGGTTTGGGTGGGAAATGGGTGAGGGATCAATGATTTCTTAGATGTAATCTTCTTAATCTGACAAGAAAGTACAAATTATTTCTTCCCTAAACCCAGGAGGAACAGTAGAGTAAGTGGCTAGAACAGGGTCTGTAGCTATTTCGTTTCAGTGGGGCAGCCTACAAGTGGGCCATTACAAGACATGCAATTTAGAGGTGGTCTGGGATGCAAGGATTAGGAAGGCATGAGAAAGGAGGAATGAAGGATCTTGGTCCTGTGTCTTTCACATAGGGAGCAGTCAAGTATTGCAGAAGAAAACAAGCTGTTATGAGTCATTTGCTGGGGTTTGTAGAAAAAAAAATACTACCTAGTTTCTTGGCAATATCTTCTCCTCTCAGAGCTGTGTAAACGAGGACTTTCTGGAAACAAGCACTCATCCCCAAAGAGCTACTTGGCATCAACAAATGAATTTAAAGTATATTTACAGTGATCTGTCACAAGGTGAATTTCAATTTGTTACCATTGCTTGTCCTCCTAGAATAAGGGTTTGATTTGTGAATGTGCAGTATTTACAGCAGGGAAATAAGCTGGGTAAAGCCAGACAAGAGAGTTATTGTTTGTTAGCTAAATATCTCTAAAAAGGAAGATAATATGCAGCTTTGGGAATAGCCTGATCAGAGGGCCAGTTCTTTTCAGTGTAATGACACCTTATATTATTTTGTATGCAATCATTTTATTAAAAGTATTTGCGATATAAAGTCCAAGTGACTGATTTGTTCATTGCTGGTGTTAAGAGTGTATTGGTAGCTGACAGAACAAGAGCTATTTTGCTGAAGCGCTGATCTAAAGCTCTCAAATAGTACCTGTGCAGGACCTTGGAGCTTTTGGCCCTCAGACTGCAGGCAGCATAGCCATGTGGGGAGACAGACTGTATTTGCAAAACTGGAAGACTGGAGATTGTTTTCTTCGTATTCTTCAAATACACCCAAGCAGCCAGCCGGAAACCAGACACAGGACTTGGCAGTACACATAGGGCTAGAGTGGATTGCACTGAGAGAACAGCTGCACTGTGCCCATCATTAAATATAGCTCTAGAAGTGCTGACAGTTTGTAAAAGCAAATGCAGATTTAATATGCTTGAATTCAGGAACTAATATAAAAATGTGCTGTAAAACAAAGAGATGACACATAGCTGGAAACCTGTCGAAACACCCAAATAATTGTTCTGCATTCTTCTCCCAAGCGGTTTTGACTTTCAGTTTATAGGACCTTGCAACATTCCCTGTAACTTCTCTTCATCTTACCCGGGTCTCTGTTCTTTCTCCTTAGCATCTCATTCCATTTATATCTTCTATTTTAAAATGAGTTAGGAGAGACAGGGAAAGATGAGAGTATGTACAGTTATAAGACCAGAAAAGAAATCCGATGCAACTCTTTTGCTTACTCTTAATTTTACCATGTTATTTTTCCTCCTTTTCCAGAAATGATCTGTGTGATCCTGTAGCACCTACTCTACCTGGTTAGCTTTCTGCAGAACAGATTTGCCTTAATTTCCTTATTTCCTCACCTTTAGATTCTGTTCCTTAGCTTTGAAACCTTAGTATTTTTCCTCACACATGTGATGATGTGACCTAAAGCTATTTGTGCTGCAGAGGAATTATTTTGCAAACCTAAAGCTACAAAGTTAGTGTCACATCCCTTGCTTAGAGGTCACCGAGTATTGAATCACAGCCAGTGGGCATGTCTACACTTGCAATTAATGCACACAAATAAACTCCAGAGTTTTTTTATTCCTGGGCGTGCTGCTTGAACATGCGCCTGGAGAAAAAAAAACTCCAGAGCATATTGCCCCAGCCAGCCCCATCACTGTCTACACATGCAGTGCTGCACACAAAACAATGCCACCGTATGGTAATACTTCTGTTTAGCTGTACTATCCTGTGGCAGCATTCATTATTTATTGAAAACGAATAGGGTCGCACTTGTAGACAGACTTGCAGAGCTGACTAATTAGCTCTGCAGTAGACATGCCCAGTGAGACACACAACCAGTGATCGTAAATTCGGCATTATTGCTAAGAAGAGTACAGCGTGTCATTTAAATGATTAAATGATATAATTTTAGACATCAACCTGGCACAGAAAGTACAGGATCAGGACTTGGGAGACTTTGGTTCTTTTGGGTCTGATACTTACCTGTTGTATGTCATGTATTTGTTTCATGGCCACCAATGAAATGTTGGTGTTGTGGAAGTGCAGATTACTTGTAATCTGGTGGGACCCATAACAAACCTACTTCCTCCACAGGTTTTGTAGGAGGAATCCTGTTTCATTTTATGTGCCCAAGTGGTAGTTACTCAGCAACTGCAGCTTTTGGCACTTTTTGTACAGTTTGCAATCCTACTCTTCATGCAACATGGTCTTGTAAACATCCATATGGCTTCTGGGCATACGCACTAGCCTGGTCTTTGGTTGGGCAGATACACAGCTCTATACATGTATATCCTAGGTGAATGCAAATTGCAAAATTATAGCCAGGCAAAATCTGAACAGGTGACCCCCATGTTTTAGCCCAATCACTGTCATCGGTCACAGTGACAAGTAGGAATGGCCACTAGAAACTAGCTGGTACAAATAACTGGGACAATAGAGCCATGCCAGCTCATACTAGTGGAGTACTTGCCCCCTATTCTACAGTATTTACATTCAGGTAAAGCTTGAGCTGTAATTTAACTGTTTCTAGGAGAAAGCAGTCCTTGTGCCCCTTCCCACCTGGACTATAATTCTGCCACAGGATAATGGGGGCTCCCTTTTTCACACTCAGCCAGCTATGTCCAACTCTGGCCAACAACCTGCCACACAGATTCAATCCCCCAAAATTAAACTTGTCTTAACTCAGCCACAGAGAAAAATAAAGTGGGCAAGGCTTGCATTATCTTCCTTGGCTAGATAAAAATTGGTCTGGCTATGACCTCAGCTGTAGTCTGCTGTATCAATTCTTTTATCCTATAACAAAATCATGGGGTAGGGAGACAAAATGTTGGGAAGGGGGAGGGAAACTGGTTTTACCTCTTCTATCCATCAGCCAAAGCATCTGATAGATTGCTTGAGGGGAAGAACGATAAAAGGAGTGCGGACAGTAAACAGCTTCACAAGGTGTCAAGTAATGCTCTCTTCCTTGAGGAAAGGGTACATTTGTGATTCTCTATGTAACCTGGGTGGTACTCCAAGAGGTACCCCCTCTCCAACTGAAGGGATCAAAGCAGGTGCACAAGCGCTGTGGGAGGTGTAGGGACTCTCCTCCCCTATAGAGCAGAGCCAGACCACCAACTGGGACTTAACCATGTACCTTTTAATAGTGGGAACATAACAGGCATAAATCAGAGGATATGGTGGACACTACAATGCCCCAAGGGGGCAGGATTCAACAGAGGTTAGACACTTACAATCACTGACAAAATAGGGTTAACAAAATATAAAACACAAACAGCAGAACAAACAATATGGGTTGGTGAAATATAAAAAGATGCAAAATGTCAGATGACAAGGAAACATAGGGCCTTGGTACCTGGAGAGGGAGAAAACACAGTGGCCCCTTTCCACTGCAAGTAGATTTACTTCTTGTTAGCTTACTTACCTCAAGTCACCTCAGCTGGGACTTGATCCCGGCTCTCCCACATGGTAGGCAGGAACACTGCCACACAGCCACCACTGCTCCAGCCTGCTAGGGGTCTTGACCTTCCTGGAGCCCCGGTCTCACGTCAAGCTGCCTGGCCTCTGGAGGAGCTGGAAACAGGGCTGGGAACTGTTCAGGTCACTGCTCAGATCCTTCCTGGAGCGGGGGATCCTGTCCTGCTGGCTGCAGCCTCTCCTTGGGGATCCTGGAGCCCAGTGGGGAGCCTCTCCTGCCAGCCGCACACCGTGCTGCTGAGGGTCCCACTGCTGCCTGCAGGTCTTGCTCTTTCAGGCTCTTCTGGGACACTGCTGCTGGCCCCAGCTCTTGCCAGTCTTCCTTGTTGTCCCTCACTGGTCTCTCCTGAGTCAGCCCATGCTGCCCCTTTTATCCTCCTCCAGGTGACCCCAGGGGCCAATCAGGGGACACGGGGGGAGCGGGGGGAGTCTCTGGGGCCTGATTGGTGCGGAAAGGGAATCCCAAGTCCTCCAATCATCTTTTGCCCTTTCAAAACCCCTGGGCTAGGTCACTGCCAGCCAGCCTGTCACACTCTATGTCCTCCTCTAGGATTGCATGCTCATCCAGTGCCTCTTGCTTGGCACTGAATGGAAAAGGCACACTCTCACTTCAGATATGGCAGTCTAAGTCTTGTGCTCATGCCACCGGCACATTACTGGAATAAGTGTATTACATTATTACCCTGGGATGTGGAATGCTGAACTAATTATGCATCAGCATCAGGAAATGGCCATCTTAACAAGCAGTCGTAAAAAAATTCACCTCAGATGCTAATAGCTAGTAAAATATATTATCTGAACTTGTAAGTAAAGATTAAATAGGCTATTTCATCTAATAAGAGGGTATGAATAAACCTTCTTTCTTCTCACACATTATTTTATATAAAATAAAAACCAATGTACAATAAAATGTAAAGGAAACTGTAATGTACACTACATAACAGTTGAAATGAAAAGGCCTTCTAAAAAAGATCACATCAGAGCATATCTCAAATATTTTATCTTTGTAGGGAATTTTTAGAATATGGGGTTTTATTTTTCCAGTATGATTCTTTTTTTCCTCCTTATCTCTCTATTTACAGTACAGTTATAGTATAGCTACATTATTGCTTTCTAGTCTACACCTTGTGCATCATGCTGATGACAACTTAAGCAAAGGATTGGTTGGAGTAAAAAGGGTCATATGACTTCCAGTAACTCTTAAATGGGAAACAAACAGTATTTTCCTAAAAGTGGGAGTGGGGGAATGGATGCAGTATGGGTTAAATTGCATGGTTTTCATAATCTTCTCTGTGGCCCTAAATTTTTGCCAAATTTTTGATGAACTTGGGGAACTGCTTGTCTGAAGTCTCACTTACCAAGTTGACAAAATGAACTTGATTCCACATCTTTAGACAAGGTGACAAGGGCAATTAATCAAACTGTCATTGTACCTTTGCTTTTGTATTCCCTAATGGGGATGTGTTTTGAAAGTTAATTGTTCACTACAGACAGAAAGCCTGCAAACATACAGAGACTCATAATAATTTTGTATTGCCAGAGTATTACAAGATCGGATTTTTCAACCTAGATACACTGTGAAGGGTTTAACTCTGTCCTTTCTACACACATAATTGTGGTAAGTAAATAGTGGGGAAACATTTCATAAATATTCATTTGAATTTGAAATAGCACTTAGATTAAATCATTTTCACAATTGTTTTGTGTTCATTTTTTCAGACATATTTGAGTGGCTGAGCTAAGTTACCACAAATACTCCTTAAAAGCTAACTTAAAACTTGATTGGTCTGTTTATTAAGATAAAAACAAATTTTGAAATATATACTAGATTTTTATAATTGAAATGTTCCTTGTGTTAGTTCCACAAACACCATGACAGGTGAGGATGTCCCCACTAGGTATCACAGTCTCTGACCCTTCAATAGAGATGTGATTGATTGCTGTACTGACACTGAGCACCACTGAATGCAGGTCACTGTACATGTACATGCAGATTTGCAAGATCAGTGTGTTAGTTATCTATAAGGGTCCTCTTACCTGGGTTGTATAAACATAACTATTGAAGCAAAACTGCCTTCCTGAGAAAATAAGTCACAGCTTGGTTTGACACTCAGATTCTCAGACATAATATATGACATTATCAAGGTTGCAAATATCCCAGGTTTGCCTTTCTGTAAAATTTTGCCTTTTGTACGCTGAAGGATAATGAAATGCATAGTTGGACGATGTAATTGCTCTGATGTGGGACTTTGACTCCTTAGTTTACAATCAGGATGCTTCCTTAGGGTGCATCCATACAGGCAGGTACATGCATTTGCAGCAGCTCAAATAGAAGTGGTGCAAATTTTAGCTGGGGCTTTTTCCTCAGTGCACGTGCCCAGACATGCACATTGGTGTAGTGCAAGTTGTGCCACTTGGGGCAAAATAACCCTGCCTGGCTCCTCCAAGATCTGCAGCTAGGAGGAGCTAGAGCCTAGAGCAGTGCAAAAAACTGTCCTATCCTGGCCCCATCAGGTAGCGTTCTTCAGCACCAGTGTGAGGGCCAAACATAGCGATGCTCTGGCTGGCTACCAGAGCATCTCTGCAGAGAACCTGAGCCTTTGGTTGCCTCAGGGCACAGTCCTGGACTGTGCCCTGCCCCGCTATTTTTTCCTGGGGTATTTTTTGAGCCCTGGATATCCATGAAAGTTTTTTTGTTCCCACACGTGCCTCTTGCAGCATCTCAAAGGGCTTTGAGATGCTGCAAGAGGCACGTGCATGCTCCTCTGGACGTGACCTTAGTGTGTGTGTGTGTGTGTGTATGTGCATGTGTGTGTGTGCATGTATGCATTTCTGTGTGTTTTTCCATATTTAGTGTTAAACTGTGCATATTGGAGTTGTAAAGGTTAGCTTAAGCAGCTGGGCTGAAGTAGTAGGGCACAACTCAAACTCTAGTAAGGACTATTTACAAGTTACATTTTCTAATGGAGGGTCCTGAGTCCAGAAAGGATGGAAACTACTGTTAGAGACTCATATTTTCCATTTGGAAATCAATGGCAATGCAGCAATTAAATAAAATAGTCATTATGTAAGTGTGTTGATTTAGTGAATTTTTGCACAGTTTATGAATTCTCAGTGAGGTTATGAAATTGCTGAACCATAAAAAATGCCTTGGGGCATGTGAAGTCAGAGCTGTGCTTCTTAGCTCCTAGTCTGGAGAGAGTGGAGAACTGTTAAACATGATAGCTTGCATTCAAGTAGGAGTCTTACAACAATGTCATAGTTGGAGGCAGGGGGAAAGCTGTCCAGCGAAGTTCTTTTTTGCAGAAAGGAGGTTTGGAGAAGTGGAGCTTCCCAGAAGCAAAGAAATTAAATGCTAAAACAAGGTCTTAAACACCATGGACCCTCACTGACGTGGAAATAACTCTCAGACATGTGGAAGGCTTTGGCTGAGAGGAACAGGGGAACATACTTTTATAGCGATGAGGTCATTTATTTAAGATACTAATTGAGGAAGATGGCTGGAGAGGAGAGAGTGATACCATGATTAAAAGAAGCCATTTATGTAGCTGGAAGTGGAGGGGAAAAGAAGGCATCCTAGACTCCTTGAACTCTAGCCTAAGCTCAGAAAATGCTTAAGAGCAGTGAGTAAAGAGAAGCAGGGAAAAGTATGTAGAGGCTTGTTGGTTTGTTTAGATCTGTATATTTCTTAGCTTGCTGAAGTAAAGAATCGTTGGCTTTTGGAATCCTTACAAAGCCTGTATGTTTCAATTATGTCATGCCTGAAGAGATTGTAAATCCAAAGTGCCTGGGAAACTGGAGCATTGAGAGACGATGTTTAAAGCTAGTTTGGAATCTATGACACATGTCAGGATGGTCTTGGAGACATAAGGCAGCTGAACCAAAAGGCTCTTTTTCCATGATGGGGTAAAAGATAGAGTCTGTGTCCTGATAATGTGCCAGAGAGGCCAAGAAAAGAATTACTGGGCAGCATATTTAGACCACAGGGAACTCACAAGCAGCCTGATCAGAGTCTCAGTGGAGGGAATTCTACTTTGTGTGACTGCAAAACTTTTGGCAGTGAAGTTTTGTAGAAAAAAGAAAATGTGCTCTGAATCTTGTAGGATTGTTGTTGCCATCACGTTGTTTTATCTTCATTTCAACTCACAGTGGTTTGAATAATCAGCAAATGCACACTCTGAGGAAGACAGGAACTTTAGGGCAGGCTATAAAGTTGGATCGTGCCTCTGAAAATATCATTCCAAATGAAACCAACACTGAGCGTATGGACAGAGGTACTTCAAATCTTGCCCTAATTTGAAGCACTTCTAATTTGGAGTATGCTTGTACCCTACAAACATACTGGCCACTACTAGCTGAAGCGCCTCCAAATGTGTCAGAACCAATGTCACTGCATTACTGCACAGCTTGGAAGCCAATGAGCAAGACAAGCCTTGGCCACAATTCCCTGGAGACTTCCTGTGACAGCTGAGTGGGAACAGAAAAGCCCCAGGCCTCTGCTGGAGGGTTTCTGCAACTACCAGAATAGTAAGGTTTACCATAGGAATGTAGCAGGCTTACCTTTTTGGAGCATAGGTTGAGTCCCAGGTCCAAGGGTCTACTGTTTGATTGGTGGAGCTTGCCCACCAATCCAGAGGCAGCACAAGGGAAGCAAGGCCCGCCCTTTTCCAAAGGGAGGGGGCAAGAAGCAGCTGGACCTGAATCGGAACTGCACCAGCCAGGTCTGGAGAACTTTGGGGGTGGAGCCCCTGAAGAGTATGAAAGGAGAGGAGAGATGACAAGGGACAGTGAGGAAAGAGGAGCTCTGGAGACGGCTGTCCTCGGGACCCTGCTTGAACTTCGGCGGTGCATGGGTCAGCACACAGAGAACCACTTTGGAAGCAGCTCGTGGATGCTCATGTAAACCCCAGCCCTAGGCCAAGTGACCAGAGCCCTGCAGTGCAGCTCCACCTTTAACTAAAAGAGCCCTGGTGCCCAGAGCAGGGCCCGGGAAAGGGGAGGACCCCTGGTGTAAGACCAAGCAGTCAGAGCCTGCACGAGCTTGGCTCCTGTGAGAGAGAGAGAGAGCCCTGGGTGCCCCGTGCAGGGTGCCAGGCTGTCAAGGAGAGCCAAAGGCTCTGCTGGAGAGAGGCTCTCACAGGATCAGCCACCAGGGGATGAGCCTTGACTGCTTCAGAGAGGAAGCGTGAGTTACTGGGGAAGCAGGCCCTGCAGGGGAGGCTGACACAGATGAGGAAGGTCTGCCACCTCTACTCTCCATTGCAGAAGGGGCATGTCCATGTCCCAGGGCCCTAAAGGGGAGGGGCTTCAGGAAAACCCCTTGGGGAGGTGCGAGTGCATTCCCTATTTTAAAGTTGTCATTGTGAATATCCCTATATAGCTAGGGGTATTCTTTAAGGGGATTTATATGGTTTATGTGTTTTAATGCCTCAACGTGTATATTGGTATTGTTATTTGTGAAAGTTTAAAGAAATATTTTTGTTAATTTACTTGGGTTATATAAGTTAATATCCCTATGTGTTAACTGTGTTGTATAGGTTGTAAGTTATTGGTTCATATTTGGTATTATATGTAAATTGTGAAATATCATATATAATATTATATGTTAAGCCTTGTAAATATTCTATGTTTTATATTAAGTATCTGTATTTATTCTTGTAATAAATTGTACATAGTTAAGTACTTGGTTTTGGCATAGCTCTACAGAGAGGGGAGGAAGCCAGTCTAGTAGCTGACCCCTTCCTCAGCACCCTAGCTGACCACCACCACTGTCATCAGAGGACAGGACACACCCTCTGGGTGTACCCGGGCTGCATAAAGGCAGGTCTGTTCAGTGTTTGTTGCAATCATAGCAAAAGCAGAGAATAAATGGCTACCATCTCCTCACACTCCCCCTTTCAGAGAGGAGCACCAAAAGGTACTGGCTCTGATCTCCAGTTCACAGCAGAGAATCTTTGCCTATCCAAACATACTTTCCATCCTCTTCCAGCACGCCTACAAGATGATGTGCCACTGTGGCAGCTCAAGCCTCCATGACCATGACATTTTTTAAGCTGACCCATGCTCTGCATGTTCAAGAAAAGTATGCCCATGGAGGAAGAAATAAGACTCTACATGGAAGATGGCCTTCTCTTGGATCACATGTAAACTGTAAACCACTGATTCTGGGCCTGAGAGAAAAGTGACAGCTTGTGGAAGTGGACAGTCCTGAGGACATGGGTTGATGAACAGTTGCAGCAGAACTTCAGGATAAACAGGGCCAGCTTGGAGAGCTATGCTGAGCTGGTCCCATTGCTCTAGAGGCAAGCCATCAATGTGAGGGTACTCATGAGCATGGAAAGCTGGCAACTCCCAATTGCCTCCAATCTGTTGCCAATGATGTTGGCATCAGCAAGTCTGTCTTTCCCGCTTTCCTTTTCTGCTGACAAGGAGAACAGTTTTTATTAGACGGTGGCTTCAGTATTTCAACTTTTTACATATAAAGAAGGAAAGGGGAGAAAAATGGAGAGATTAAAAAACAGGCTTTACCCCATCATTTGCTTTTATAGAGAGCAATTAGGATCTCTACACTATCTGTCAGAGAGGTGGACTTTTGCAGTAAAGCATGGGGTTTTTAAAAAAGACAGATATAATTTGGAATCCATAGGATTTCCTAGCAGTTAGTAGTTCTTTTAAAGTAGCTCCAGCACTGTATCAACAAGTAATTTACTTGATACTTTCCTTACAAATGAGTTTATTCTGTGCCCATTTCAGGATCAGAACCCTTACGTCATCGGGTGTTATGAGATAAGTTCAAATGCTTAAGTCATATAGAGGAGGATTATGTGATATTTGGATATATGAGAAGCTCTAGAATTAACTTATGTTTTTTTCCAACTAATGCTTTCTTTTATTTCAAGAAAAATGTATGTTGCTGTACCTAAAAATAATGGGAAAATGCATTGGTTGCTTTTATTGATTCAAAGAATATTAACAATGTTAAAAATACAACTTTGAATGCTTATGGGGGGGTTCTAATTATAGTGTAAACACAAAAGTCTGTTAAAATTCCTCTCATGATCTCACTGCCTTTGGCTTCTCTCCCCCTCCTATCTGAAACATTAAAACATAAACAATTTACACAAAGCACTTAACACGTATGTAGTCTTCTCTGTAGCTCTCAAAACACTTCACTACAGTGCATAACCATTATTTTACAGATTGAGAACCTAAATTAAAGAAAGGTCAAGTAACTTCCCTAAGATCACAGTCAATAAGAGAACTGAGTCATAATTCTACTGTCCTGACTCTTCCATCCATTGGACCATGCTCCTGACTTTGTTCCAATGGGCAGATTCGTTTAAAAAGTTTAGGTCTGGCTATTTATTCTTATCCAGACAAGTTCATCTCTTCCATTCTTAATTTCTATATGTCTACTTCTTTCAGGATCTGTGATCTTCATGAAGTCAAAGGACAGAAATTACTTGAAAGGAGACAGTCAAGCTTATGCATCCTTTATTCAGTTAGTTTATAAGATGCATCTCTACCTTTCCTTCTGCCTGACCAGACTAACAGGGCTAATTACCTTTCTCAACACCCCAGTATGATATGTAAGTCCTAGTACCTTCCTTGTTGTATGAGCAAAACTGAAGTGGAGAAGATACACTACCTGTTGGCCAACAGCTACCATCAGACGTGTATTGCTGTCTCTTCCTAGTCTAACTTCTGCTTGGAAGGACAGGTGCAAATGACCTTCTGAAATTGTCCAGACAGGGCACTAAGCTGGCACACTCTTTCTTCCCTTTCTTGGGGATCAGGTCAAGAATTTATGTTTGGCTCATTAGAATTGTTTTTGAAATTAAAATCTAGACGTAGGTTGAGACTCTACAGTGCCTCCTACAAAATGTAAGGATGTTCAGATCAAGATTTTTCATTTGGAGCCATCTGTATTTGTTAAATACCATAAATAATGGTGGTTATTGAAACAAATTTCATCATATGAAATAATGACCTCTCACAAGTAATGGAGAAGTTCACAGTGATTCTAGACAGTTTCTCTTCATTAAAAAAATGCTGTCTAGCTTGTATGCCTTTAAATTGTTGCTTGTCTTTGCCATTTTTCCATTTTACACCACACATTTGCATTACTAAGAAATGAAATCCTTCTCAAAAAACAAGTTTTTAGATTTAGCTGTAATATTATTGTGATGGAATCAAATGTTCTCGAACTGATACACTGCCATAGTAAAGTTTAATAATATTCAGTCATGGTTTGCCATTGGCATCTTAAATTTAAAAGAAAATATATTGGCCTTTTCTTAGAATGGATTCATGTAGTTACAACTGAAAATAAATCTGTTGCTAAAATGTCATGTAAGATGTAGCTTTTGCCATTACAGGTAAACCATAGCTCCTTAAAGTTTGTCTTTTCAAATCTTCTTGAAGCACTTCAAAAATAGTCTGTGTGTTATGTGCTTATTTGAAACTGATTGCTCTGAGGTCAAATAAGGAATTATAACTACATGTCATTGCTTTACATTTTCCTCTGTGGTACACTGCTTTTGATAGAGTGCCCTAGGGCATCTGCGCAGCTAAAATGAATTAATTAATGCTCCCATTTTCTGTGTACACATTCATCAAAAGTTACCAGGTGTGGCCAACCAGCAACAGAATGTCACAAATGCCATGGGCAGCCTCTGGGTGTAATACACAGCAGATTGGAATGGGGACAGGCAACACAGGGAAAATAAGGCAGGAAAAAGAAAGCAGAGCAGAAGATTGTTCAGGGGAAGGGACTGGAGTAGCATTTGTGGAGAGGGGCCTTAATTTATGGCACCCCTGTCAAAAAGGTTGACCCCCAGTGATCTAGCTGATATTGATCTTTGCACACAAGTTTCCTTTAAAAATTGCAAATCCACAGCTGTCACTTAAACTTTTTGCAGTGCAGAAATAGCTACACACACACACCCTATCATACACATACCTGTTTTTAAGCTGTTTCAGAATGTCACAGGCACAAACTTGGACATGCAAACTGCATGTCTCAACTTTCATGTGTGCATTCAGCAGTCTGGTTTTTTTTAATTTAACCCTTGTTGTGGTAGGATAACATAATGTGTAGCATGTCTTATAAATGTAAAGAAGTCTCTTTGTGGTTATCTAGCACAAATGTCAGATAGCTGCAATTTTGCATTTCACTTCCACTATAAAATATTAGTGAGCCTCTGAACTTTCCCTCTCTCACAGACATTGTTCTTTCTTTCAAGATAGAAGACACATAGGCTAAGGAATGTATGTATTTGCTTTTTATGTATAGTTCAAACTCTACTTTTTGCCAGGTTGCATTTTTGTTCTCCTTTGTGCTTCTCATCTAGAGTCCAAATCATCAGAAGTCAGAGGCAATTAGGAGCTGCTATTTCCTGCACTCACTTACAGGCTTCCTCAACTCCAGCTACATTTAACATAGAATACAACTTCAGTTAAATTTAATGCAGAACCCAAGGTGGAATAGAAGTGGCTTAAATGATCTTTTTTCCTGCTAAGTCCATCTAGATCTTGGGGTAATTTTGAGAACCTTAAAGGCTGCTCTAAATGACATCAAGTTAAACACCCTTTAAGAGCAATCCAAGCAGCCTAGGAAACAGCTCTGTCTCCTCATGCCCTTGCCTTGTGACCCCCCTTCACCTGGGGAAGAGTAAGGAGTGGGGGACAGAGAGCTTGCTACCTTTAGGAGCCACCTGAGAATTACTGGACCTGGAGCAATTCCCTGGAGAAATCCCTCATTGTCCACATATCAGCTGCTCTTTGTTGGCGGCTTTCTTTAAGTATTGAGTTGAAACATTGCCTATGTATGTCTTCTTTCTCTATGTGGCTAATCTGGCAACTTGTTCTATGTAGATGAATCTATTCCTGGCTGCATACACAGGCCTGGGTTAGTCAGAAATCCAAAAATGTGGATGAAGTTGTAAAAAGTAACTCCTTCAGCTAATTTCCCACCATGAGACCCCAATTTTATTCTCTTCTTGATTAAAAAGTTATGCAGGCTCAGCAGTATTTTGTTAATATACAGCAAGTTAGGAGGCTTTGTAAAACATCTGATAAAACTTCTGATAAAACTTTTCCATAACTATTATTAAACTAGAATGTATTTTTTAAATATCTGATTTTCCTCTCTGATAATGGAGTATAATTAGTGCCTGTAAGCTCCCTTTCCAATCTCAAAGGTATGTTAGGCAGGCCTCCTTACTCTCTTTCAGTGAAAAATTTTAAAAATCTGCTGTTTTATAACCATTTCTCTATTTCTTATGAAAAAAATAAGAGCTGAGTGAAATTGGAATAGTTCTCTTTGTAATAGCTAGCCCAGCTTTGTTCATGAATTTGTTTTACCTGGTTTTGCTTGGCTCAGAGGGAAATTGCTTTGTTGCACATAGTAGTTAGGTATTTAGTAATGGGTGCCCCAGAAGTATCTGAGATAGAGATGACCATTTTCATCAACACACAGTGAGAGGTGGGGAATCTGGCTTGTAGCATTTGCCAGTCTGAAACAAGAAACAAGGGGTTTAAAAATATCCTTCTTTTTTTCAATTATGCCTTTGTTCCTTACCATAACAGAATTCAAAATCAAGATTCATAGCTCCCTGCTGATCCCAGAGGAATAAAATGTAAGATTTCTCATCATCTGATGTGTCTCATTAAATTGTTGTTTACAGCACATTCCTAGGTTATCTGTTCTTAGCAGCTAAGCTAGGCTCATCATCAGTAATCAAGTCCAGATTTTCCACTGTGGAAATATGTGCCACATTTGTCAGGGACAGGAGTCAAGGAGAGAATCTTTCATGCAGCGCAAAACAAGAAAGATGTATTAAATGGAAACCATCAAGCCGCTTAGACTAATTCTTATTTGTATTTAAGGATCCTTTAGATTGATTGCAATGGAAGTAATGTCTGATCAAAGGCTGCAGGGTTTGGCCCAGCTACTGTGCCTAATACTTGTGCCTCACTGGCTTCAGTAAATACTTGTGAAGGAAATAACCTACTCAGAGCTCTTTCTTGTACACCAAAGGATAAATTCAACTGAACAAATGGTGGAAGAGCTTAGTTTTGTGTTCATGCCTATCACCCTCCTCAAATATGGCTGCAGAATAGGCTCTTAACACAACCAGCTAATACAGTATTAAGATAAAAGATTTACCACATGATTTTTGTGTTAACATTCAGAAGTGGATATGCAAGGGATATGCAAGGCATATGCAAGGGCTGGATGGTGTTCTTTTCCATGGAAAATTAAGAATAAAGTAAGGATCCTCGCAAACAAAAGAAACTCATTTTTTCAGCACAGTATGAATTCTAGGTAGTAGTTTTTATATTGTCACTGGGGAAGAGTTGGGACTCAACTGTCTTTCCCAACTTGCACCTCCTTACCAGAGCAGAGCACGGGCCTTGCCCTCCCCAGAACAGACAGACTGCAAGGGGCAGGGAGGGGGAGGAGAAGGCATATAGGAAGCCTCCCCTTCCAGAAGTGAATGAACTGGTGCTGACATTACATACAAGTACTGAAGGGTGTGGTCACATGCAGGAAGGTTTGAATGAGGTTTAACTCTGAAGCAGACAAACAAGCAAGGCTGTTAAAACATATTAAATATGCCTGGAATGGTTCAAAATATACCTGGAAAATCAAACAGTGTTTTGAATCAGTTCATTATCAACCAGTTCACAGTTACATGCGGACACCAAACAGTTTATGATGGGGGGCTGTTAAACCCTCCAGGCATCCTGTACTGCATCTGCCCACTCTGGTATGTAGCCAGAACTCTACTGCCCATTCCCCCCCGCCCCCCTTTGGTGGCATTTTTTACCTATGAGTTCCCTTGCACCGCTTGCTGAATAAAGGTATCTTTCTAACAACCAGGTGTGTCCCTCCAGCCCATGGGAATGAACAAGTGTGGGTCAAAGCACTCCCCCCAGCAAAGGTGTGCATCCAGTCTCCTTGTGAAGATCTCCAGGGTAGATGCCTGCACCACCCCCTCGGGGAGTCTATTCCAGAGTCCGGTCTCAGGAACTGTGAGAAGTTTTTCCTTATATCCAGTCTGAAACCTTGTTCCAGGAGTTTATATCCTTTGCTCCAGGTTTTCCCTTGGGGCACTTTAGTGAGTAGTTGTTTACCTAACAATGCTCTCCCCTAATACTCTCCCTTGATATATTTGTAAGCTGCCACCAAATCCCCCTGAAGTCTTCTCTTTTCTAGGCTGAACTGTCCCGTATCTGTCAGCCCTTCCTCATATGTCTTGCTCTTCAGGCCTCTAATTGTACAAGTCGCTCTTCTCTGGACTCTCTCAAGCTTCTCCACATCTTTCTTGAAGTGTGGCACCCAGAACTGGATGGAGCACTCCAGCTGTGGCCTCACCAATGCCGAGTAGAGCGGGAAAATAACTTCCTTAGTTTAGCTTGAGATGCATATGTTGATACATGCCAGCATATTGTTTGCTCTGCTAATTGTAGCATCATTTTATGGTCAATTATGACCCCCAGGTCCCTTTTGGACATGGTGCTAGCTTAGCACCACTGAGCCTGTAAGTTTGTTGCAGATTTTTCCTCCCCAGATGGAGCACTTTACACTTCTCAGTGTTGAACAGCATCTGGTTCTGGTCCTCCCATCTAACTAAACTGGCTAGGTCTGCTTGGCTCATCAGCCTACCCTGATGCATGGCTGCACTTCCCCAGAGCTTAGTGTCATCGGCAAACATTGCCAGTGTAATTTGCACCCCTACTGGTTTACACAATTGTGTGGTGCCCAGAACTGGATGCAGTACTCCAGTTGCAGCCTCACCAATGCTGAGTAGTGCGGGGGAATAACTTCCTTAGTTTTCCTTGAGATACATCCATTCACAATTGTGAACCCGTTCTACATCTGTGACCTTTTGGAATGGTTTAGTTACTATGTCTGTCCACTCCCTGAGTGCTTAAAGATGTAGGTAACAAGCAGGGGTCTGGGTTTTATATTTGTTGCAGAAAAACATGGATTTTCTCCTTTAATGGAGAAAAAAAGCAGATTTTCCTCTTTAAAGAAGAACAATGCAGGAAGCTGCAGGTTTCCTCTTGTAGGCTGACAGAGTTCGAGCCTACAAGGGGCTGCTTGGGGCTGTGGGGAGCGGAAGGAGGATAATCAAGAAGGGGGCACCACTTGCGTGTGTGTGTGCACATGCACGTGGCAGCCAGGCAGTGGTGAAAGGCAGCTCCTGCAGCTCCTGAAGTTCCCCACAGGTAAATTTAAGAGTGGGGTGGGGAAGAGACACAGGCCGTGCATTGGGAGGGGCGGGGCACAGGCCACATAGAGGGGGAGGGAATACAGGCCACATTGGGCAGGAGGGGGCACAGGGAGAACATGGGGGGAGCACGTGCCCCCCAAGATTTCTGTGCCCATAGCAGGGTGTGGTGCTGCAGCAGGGCTGAAACAGTTTCAGACGAGCTACCTCTGCAGCCTAGTGGGTGGGACCTGGCATGGGAGGGAGCACTGCACTGCCACGGCCACCAGGCTGAGGTGCCCCCTGGTCACCCGGCAGTAGGCCTGTTCGCGTAGGCAGGTATTCACTCTGGCTTCAGATACGGCCACTTCAGACGTCAGAGCTCTGGATCAGTTTGCCACTTCAATCCAGCCGAAGAGGCTCTGAAGCTTCAGAGTCGCCTCGGAGATCTGGCTATAGGGTATAATGGGGGATCAGTGAAATATCTGTAACTTTGTTCTTTTCTTTTTGATCTGGGTGAAACTTGGAGGGATGGCAGCCTTTACTGAGAGCATGAAGTCTGCCAAGTTTCAAGAAGATAGGTGAAGAGAGTTGGGGGGAACTGCACCCCAAATTCTTGAAAGCAAAACTCATGTCACAGCTACGTGTTACATCACAGGGGGGGTGAAAAGTGCAGGGGTGGTGGCCCCTGCTGAAGCCACAACGCATGCCAAGTTTCACAAGCTGGGAATGCTAGAAATGTAGAAAACCACTTCAGGGTTAGCACTGCATCATCCAGAGTTCAAGTTGGAGCAATTTTGCTACATTTATGCCATTCCTGATTTGTCCACATAATTTGAATGTACCAGCTACTCCCCGTTTTAAATGTCCCTAAATGTATGCACGATGTTTACTTAGATCTAAGATGAGGTTTTTCCCCCCAATTAGCATGGGGGAGGGAAGCCTCTGGTCTTAGATTTACATACAAAGTGTAGTGCAGGGGGCAAGTGGCTGCTGAAGCACTGAAGCTGGGTTGGGACTAGAGTCAGACCCACAACAGCCTTCTCTCCTCCCCGTCCCCCATCGCTTCTACTTGCCCTCTTCAGATTTGCACCCCCCTGCCACTCCTCCCCTTCCCCGCACCCTTATTGTCAGGTGCAGCTTGGTTCATGCTTAGGCTGGGTTCCCTCCTGGGCACAGAACATATAGGAACTTTATCCCCTGCCTGGCCAACCATCAGTGCTGACACTGCTGCATGGCTCAACCAGGTCTACTCTTCTGTGCTGTGCTCCAGGACAGAACAGAGTCTGAGCACCATCCGACAGTAAGGTGGAGGAGGAGAAGAGGCAGAGATGGCAAGGAGCCGGGGGAGGGGGCAGAGGCTGTGAGGAGCTAGAGGTGGGGGGTTGCCAGTGGCAGGGGACAGGAAGGCTACAGGGGGAAGAATTGGGGAGGCAAAGGGCAAGGGGGCAACCTGACCCCCCACACAACCACTATTTTCCCTCCTGTAGCAGTGGGAGGGAGACAAATTTAAGACAACCCTCTGATAATTAGATTCTACACCTGGAATATTGTAACATGTTTATAAATTTTCCATATATAGAATCTAATTGGTGAGGAGTCAGCTACAATTCAGGGTCGACTTAAATACGGTAATGGGTCCAAGTTAATACGGCATGTCCCAGGATTGCCAACTATTTGTAAATTTATGGGCAGCCCTTAAAAATAGGATAAAAACTGTTTGTCATAAAGTCCTTTAAAAAACAGGAGTGGTCGGTAAAAACTAAGCAACAATGAGCTTGATGGAATGGAGCGCGGCAGTGCCCCCAAGTGTCTGAGCTGGAGCTTAGCACCCTGCAGGGAGCTTCTGTCAGGCCTTTGTAGCTCACAGGACTCTGCACAGCTTCCTTCCCTCTTCCCAGATGTGCTGCTGTTGTGTCCCTTTGGCCATCCCCTACCTCTAACACAGGGGCGGGCAATTATTTTGGGCAGAGGGCCACTTACTGAGTTATGGCAAGCCATTGAGGGCTGCATGACAGGCAGCCGGGGCAAATAAATATTAATTTTCTAAATTTTTTAGGGGTCCTGCGGGCTGGATAGAATGGCCTGGCAGGCCACATCTGGCCCCTGGGTCGCATTTTGCCCACCCTTGCTCTAACAGCTGCTCACCTCCAAAGTAGAGGGAGGGAGGTAGTGCAACTGGGATGCAGCTGCAGACTAAGACGGGTGGAGGCAGTGGGTGGGGGTCCATGTTGGGATGGAGGGAGAAGAGCCAGCAGGGATGAAACTGGGAGGTGGGCTTGGGTGGGGACAGCACCATGTGGGGTGCAGTCAGGGTCTGGGTGAGTAGGGGACTCCTTGATGGGGGGGGCAGCATAGTGTGAAACCATTGCTGCAGTCAAGTAGGATTGCCAACCCAAGAACATTTTTTTTTACGTACAATCGGCTAACTTTTTACAGATAACTAAAACCTTTTCCTATGGTTGATGTTAAACCCCTGACTTTGAACCCTGCCCCTGTCACTGCCATCCAAAGCCTGGCAGAAGGTTTATATTTACATTATGTCAAACATATGTTAGTACAAACATATGTCAGTAAAAAAAGTTGATCCCAGGAACTTTCACCTGGATCCTGAAACTGGAAAGAACAGTTCCCAAGAACAACTCAGTAAGGGTCCAGGGACAATACTTTGTGATCCACTGGAACCTGATAAATTTCAGGTTGAAGTCAAGAATGGTGTCCAAGTAGTGAGAAAATATGGATATTCTGTTACTTTATGCTCTTATTGCTGTGGGCTTTTTGTGCCCTGACAAAGTTAGCTCAATCTTAACACTAGATCCTCAGAGGAAATGTGTGGGTTATGTCAGCAAGCAACAACAGAATCATAGAGAACTATAGACATATTTAACTGCATGTGAAAAATCACAGAAACCTTTCTGAACAAGTTTCACAGTTGTCCAAGACAAGACAGGATAACCGTATTTAGAATGGAATAGAAGAAAAGCAAGGGTGAGAAACATCTGCTTTGTTCTGTTTCATCATATGTCTCATGCATGCGTCTTCCAGCAAATTCAGAGAAGCACTAAAGGCAAGATAAATGCTTACATTGATTCCTAGATGTGATTTTATATATAATGGATGGACCAGCTGGCATCTCTTACTCTGCAGATCACTCTTACATGGATTTATTTTAAATAAAAATGAAGTGTTTAAGATATAAATTGTCTTTACACTTGCATATTTTTGCTAGTAAAAAAAAATATTCTTTATGTGAAAAAACCCTTATGTTGATAATTCATGTACTCTTAACATGAATGTGAGGTGATCTTTTGGCTTACTCAGATAACAGTGACTGCACTTCTAATGACATAAAGCGTAACACATTCAAATACTCACTTTTTGTGACTGATTTTTCCAGTGCAGAGTAAAAAGTTGTGGTTAGCAACAAAATATGCATAAGTCTGTGAAAATTTTGGGAATCTGTTTATGCACAGCTTCTGAATTTTTTTCTTTATCAGGACTGTTTATGTTTATCTGTCAGATGTCAGACTGCATTTTGTGGTGTTGGAGGCTTGCTTGCCATAGTTGTCTTTTTACTTCCATGTTGGACAAGAATTCAGTGGGTAGTGTTGTACAGTAAAATGTTGTAAACTTAAGCAATCTCCTGTTCAAGTGGAACCACACTCTATAATTGACTCCTACTCAGAAGAACTGGTTTATTATAGAAGAGACTGCCTTGTAATAAAAGTAACTTGTAGGGGGTCACTTGTTGGGGCTGATAAGGTGGTTATGCAACAAGAAAGACTGAGCAGGAGATAAGCATTTTCATTGGCTATTTTCACCAGCTACAGCAGGGAGAACCCTGACACGGCTGGAGAATTCTGCCTATCTGAACACAAACAGACTTCCAAGGAATCCCATGAAAAGAGAGAGCTAGGTTGGAGGGGAGGATGGCGGGGATTGCATTCAGGATAAGTGCTGTTTTCTAAATAAGCTGCACTCTTGTGCCTCATTTCTTATGTAAAGAATAACTGTGCTGGAAATTGTTTCCTAAGGCTGTGCCTGTTAGCTTTCACTATGACATGTTTCTGCAGAGGTAAAATGTAAGCCAGAAAGCTCACACCTTTGCTGAGATTCTGGGAAATGTTCAAGAGCTGCTGGAAAAGCTTAAGGCTAGGGACAGACAGTCAAAAAGCCTGAGCCTGAATTGATTCAATCTTTGCAGGTTAGTTTAACCTGGCTAGGCTAAATCACTTTGTAACTGGACAGACATCCCAGACATGCAGGCATATGCCTGCAGTGGCTCAGGCTAGAAGCCGAGGGGGAGGGGTGCTAGAGCAGCCCTCCCTTCCCTTCCAAACTGCTGAGCTATGGGGAACATGGCCAGGCCCCAGCAGGATGGAGGGGTTCTCCCCCACCCTTTGATAACAGAGCATTTATCAGCTCTGTTGTCAGCATTTATCACCCCATCAGAAAACAAACAGCCTCGCTCATTAGTTCAAGTGCTTCTTAAACAAAGAAGGAATGGAGGGACATTACCAGCTGAGCTGTTTATTACCTCCAAAAAGCCCTAGCCTGACACAGCTGTCTGCCACAGCACAGGCTGTAGCCAGCATGTGGTCTGCTAACTAATGCTGAGGTGTCTGTGTAAGGTAGCAGGGTTGGGGGATCCCTGCTTATCAGGGAGTGGTGAGGGGAGGGGGAGATTTTCATAGATTTCATAGACATCAGGGCTGGAAGGGACCTCGGGAGATCATCGAGTCCAGCCCCCTGCCCAAAGGGCAGGAAGTCAGCTGGCGTTATAGGATCCCAGCAAGATAAGCATCCAATTTACTCTTGAAGGTGTTCAATGTAGGTGCTTGAACCACCTCCGATGGCAGACTGTTCCAGACCTTGGGGGCTCGGACAGTAAAGAAATTCTTCCTTATGTCCAGCCTGAAACGGTCTTGCAGGAGTTTATGACCGTTCGACCTAGTCATCCCTTGGGGCGCTCTGGTGAACAAACGTTCCCCCAGGTCCTGGTGGTCACCCCTGATAAACTTATAGGTGGCCATCAGATCACCCCTGAGCCTACGTTTTTCCAGGCTAAAGAGTCCCATGGCTCTCAGCCTATCATCATAAGATCTGTTTTCCTGACCTCTGATCATGTGCATGGCTCTCCTCTGGACTCTCTCAAGCTTCGCCACATCCTTTTTGAATTGTGGAGCCCAAAACTAGACGCAGTACTCCAGGTGCGGCCTCACCAAGGCTGAGTACAAGGGGAGAATGACGTCCCGGGATTTGTTCGAGAAGCATCTATGGATGCAAGCCAGCGTTTTGGTTGCTTTACTAGCCGCAGCATCACATTGCAGGCTCATGTTCATCTTATGGTCAATGATGACCCCCAAGTCTCTTTCTTCTGTAGTGCTATCCAACGTAGCACTGCTGAGCCTATAAGGATGCTGCAGGTTTTTCCTCCCAAGGTGGAGAGAGCAGGAGGAAGCCAGGCAGACACTCTGTGCCTGCAAGTCTCTGCCAGAGATGCAGCCAGGCAGCAGAGAGGAGGGGCCAGCCTTGATGTGGAGCAGAAAGCCCCACCAATCCCAGAAAGCATGCCAAGATGCTGAAGGAGTCTGGTTTAATTTAAGCCAGCAAGGGGTCTGGGACAGACATTGCCTAAATTGGTTGGACCCAAATCAGTTAAGTCTGATACTACATTCAGCCAGGTTTATCAATTTCAGTCATTTTCAAACTGGTTTATGTGCACTGAACATCTGTTCTGTTACAGGTTTAAACCAGTTTCTGATCACTTAAACCGGATTATGTGTAATGTCTGTCCCTAGCCTAAAACAACAGGCACTAGTTTCAGGGCTTAGACATTTAAGCTAGGGACGGAAGTTATATATAAACAGGTATAAATGATTGGAAACTAATTCAAATTTGTAACACAACAGAAGTTTAGTGCACATAAACTGCTTTAAAATGACTGAAACTGGTTTAAGATAAACCTGAATGGCTGTAATATCAGACTTAACTGATTTAGATTAAATCAATGTATTGAACTTCTGTCCCAGATCCCCTCCATATTCAAGTTAGTTCATAGTCCCCCAGCATCCCAGGATGTTTTGCACCTCCCCCACAACCTTGTAATTTGGATAGCCTTGGCCCAAACTGTCTGCTCCAGCTGAGCAGGGAGGCATGCTTTAGTACCACCTGGCTTCTGGCCTGGGCCACTGCATTTGGCTGCATTTCTGGAATCAAAAGCAAATGTCTGTTCATTTGCTTATTGGTTCACTCTATGCAGCTTAAACTAACCTGCAAAGATTGAATTGATTGAGCCTTGGCCTTTTTTACTGTCTGTACTCAGCCTTAATCTGTATGGTCATTCTGGTTCTAGGAGTGTCAGACATTAAGTCTGTACCTGGAGAGTATGCCTAGTAGCCTCAAGCCTGAGACGATGCCCAAACTGTGCCCAACCCCAGCAAACTAAAGGTAGGCAAGATTCAGCATTTGGTTCTCCACACACCAGTCTGTATATGCCCAGCCAAGAGCATAGTTATAGAGAAGACTGGACAGGCAATTTTCCCAGGCCACTATTTGCTTGTGGACCACTGAACCCCTCTCCTTATAGGGTGCAGCCCCTTCACCGGGGTGCCCCTGCACAGGGCCTCCAAATTACGTGACTCAAGGTTTTGACCCACTTCTAAGAAGATGTATCTATGCCCAGCCAGGGGAACATGACCAGACCTGTGACAAAGGGCTTGTCCATTTGGATGAGATTTAATGCTGATGTCTACCACTGGTGTGCTTTTCATCTGCAAGTATGTCTCAACATTAGAATACATCTGGCATTTTTAAGTTTTAGTGTCAAATTAACTTGCCTGAAGATGAAGACAGACTCTTGTGGTAACTAGGCAACGGTTCCAAAACAGTGGTTAACAAGAGATTCAGATGTGTGAAACCGTGTGCAGACGGCTCAGGCTAGTAACAACCCCACTTTATCACTCCAGCTCTGTTTTGAACAAGGTCATTAGTGCACATGCACCTGAGGGATTGTGTGACCATCTTTGGACTGGACTCAGTGTGCTGCTTACGGCAGGTTTTTCTTATAATTTCCCGTAAGATCCCTTTCATGACAAGGCATATTTTAAAGGCTGGGCCTTAACATATAACAGGCCACAGCCCCCATGACCACAAAGGAAAAATCAGGAGACAGTTCATGGTAGTACAACCATTACCTTGCACTTACATCCTCCCACACTTGCTTATCCACCAGACCTTGCAGCAACCACTTCAGGATACTCCTTAGCAAGAAGAACCCCAGAATTGCCTGTTAACAATTAATGATCCTGAAAACTAGCTATTATCCTAGCAGTCAGTAGGACCAGAAGTCAGCAGCTTGCTGCACAACACTGATGACCTGAGAGAAAGCACAGCAGGCATTGTGGACTTCAAATTTTGGCCTCCTAACTTGTACTTCAGACTATACATATGTAGCTTCCTATAGTCTCAGTCCTGCTAACCTAGTTGGCACTGAATTCTACTCACCATCCTTTACTCTTTCTCTTTCTCCTTGTCTTCCTCTTCCAACTAAATATCTCACCCCTAAAGACAGATAAATATATTTCATAAGTTATGAAACTAGGGGATAATAAGCTACTGTGAGTTCAGTCTAAATGGGGAAAAAAGCCTACATCACTTAAATCTAAGAATAGTAGAAATTTCTAGCTATGTTGTTTCCTTAATAAGTTTTTCACTCCAAATGACATATATCATGAAAGATCATTGCTATACATTAGACATTTTTCACAGTATTAACATTATAATAACATGGCATTGTAAGTGGGAATAATCTTGACTTAAAGTTTCAGGGGAGTTGCATGAACTGATTGGAATAGAGCTGGATTGAAATTTTCCAACAAAATGCTTTGGTCAGAACCTGCTGATTCATCCAAAATCAGATGTGTATGGACACCTATATACGTGCAGTGAGGCTGCTCCAACATGCTGTAATTTACAGTACATCAGAGCAGACTTGATAAATCAAGTGTACTGGTGCATGATAATTATTGTGCTCCAACAGACTGCAGCATTATGTGTATCAGCATCTGAAAAATTGTGGTGGGGGTGCTTTAACTAAAGTTCATTTGATGAGCTTTAGTTCAAGTGCCTCCGCTGCCATTTTTCAGCATGGGGATGCTGGATACACATGATGCTGTGGGCGCTTTAATTAGATTGTCTCTTTATTTTCCAGCCCCCCCCCCCACCAACACACCCACTCCTGGAGCACATCATAGATGCCCTATGTTGGGGGGGGGGTTAGGGCAGGGGGGAGACATGCCATTTTTTGACCGTAAGTTTCATCAGGAAAAGTTCCTCTGGTTAAATAAAAAAAGAGCAACCCATTTTGGAGGAAGCGATGGGGAAAGGAAAAACAGAGAGGAAGAACACATCCAAAAATAGCCAATAGCCCAGCAGTTAGAATACTTGTCAACTGGGATGTGAGCTCCTTAGGCTCCATCCCAGCTCTGGAACCTCATTCCCATATTCCAGGTGAATGTCCTCATCAGGAAGTTATTGCCTATTCTGGGGTAGGTCCTTCTCAGTCTTTCCCACTGAACTACACTACTTTATAAAATTATTTTATAACCATAGGCCCTTGAGCTCAAGCTGGGATTGTACACATCCCCCGTGAATGCCCTAGTGACCAGTCTATACAAGTGGCCTTCCTTTTCCAGCCCAGTGAATATTATTTAAAGTGGAACAACTTTAGCAGCCCAGACCAAGAGATACCCATTCCAGACATTCCTGGAATTAGGGCCCTCCCCAGGGTGTGAGAGATTAAAAAAAGAGGGATTTGAAACTAGGTCTCCTACAGCTCAATTACTGTCATAAACAGCTAGTTCTAGAACCAGTCTCTGCTCCCCTACCTGTTGCAGCCTGTTTCCCAGTATTTCTCAAAATCCAAGTAAGATCATGCTTTTTTCTCCTCCTACGTATTTAAGACAACAGTCTTTTCCCATCCTTCTTCCATCTTTGCTTTTTCCTTTCTTTATTTTCCCGTTTAAACATTCTCTGTCCTTCTGGTCCTCCTCTTTCTCTTTTCTCTTCACCCACATTCTTCCGATATCCTGCACTCTCCTTGTGTACCCTGTCTGCTTCCTAGAGCCCTCCCACCTCTTTTTACATGTTCAATATTGCTCCTGCTATTCCACGGGAGATTCTAGGAGGAATTTGGCCCCATGCTGCCCACATGCTGTCCTGGTCACCTACCTGCCTTGCAAAGGAGCAGATAAGAATTGCACAGGCCGCTATGTCTCTGTGCTGCCCACTGCATCACCTGGCATATAGGCACACAGTGGAAATGAAAGGTAGGAAGAGAAGAGGTCATAACATCCTCCTACAGCTTTTCTAACTTGTGGCTTTGGGGGCTGCTATATTGTAAAGTAATGAGCCCCTTCAGCTTTCTGAATTATTCAGGGTATGGCTGTAATACTCAGAGTCTGGCAGAGGCATAGCTGGGCAGCTCCACTCCTTGGAGAGCCATGATCAGTCTCCAGTCCCTGGAAAGCCAATGATGTCTGGGGCAGCACTGGCTTCTATGACATTCATCACAGAGCAGCCACGTGGTCATGGCTAGTTTTGCACCCCTCCATCCCCCAGCAGCCTGAGAGCTGCCCTGAGAAGTTTGGAGGCCTGGTACATCCTACCCTGAATCTTGTATGATCATTGTTGTCATCATGTTGTTTTCAAAGCAGGAAATAAAGAGCTTCTACTTGAGTTCAATTCATTAATTTATTTACACATATTACTTACAATTATAATTTTACTCATTATATTTTAATGTCTATTAAAGATGAAAATTCTCATAATCTGAGGGCTGGTGAGATCTTCTGCCCAGTACAACCATTCTCCCTCTTTCAGAGGCCCTGTTCAGAGCAACCGAGAATTGGCTGCATGCTCTCTGAGACTAGTTGTGACAGCCGATGGTTTTTAACAGGTTGTGGGTAAGAAATGTTTCCATCTTCATAGCATAGTTATATGTGAGTCAATCTTCTCCTAAACTGCTGTTAGCTCCCTCAGTCATGCCTGTAGCTTTAGTGAATGGCCTGCTGAAAAAAAATTGTGACCTTCACAGCTATTAAATAAGTTGCCTCTAGCTGGTTATGACTGCAGCTGTTTGCGTCACTCCGTCTGACCAAAACCCAAAGGGGTCTGTCCCTCTTATTATTTGCCAACACTGATACAGCTTGTGATGCAAATAAAATATTGAACAGATTAACCTTACTTCTGCACCTTGCTCATTGAACTGTTTTCCCACTGTAGCAATGATAAG
Organism: Crocodylus siamensis; assembly: GCF_052110815.1. NCBI lineage: Eukaryota > Metazoa > Chordata > Crocodylia > Crocodylidae > Crocodylus > Crocodylus siamensis. The sequence goes on from NC_143397.1 coordinate 217,493,201, forward strand.
TCACTGTCCTACAGTATGCTATATACGCTGCATGTAATCAGGTAATTGTGTTGCTGTTTATAGTCATATCAGGTCTTCTGGATTAGTTTTTGTTGTTGCCACACCTTCATTTGACTGGCATCTGCCATGTTTGTCCCGTCTTTGCCACATATAGGCCAGTACAGAAGCTCATCATGAAGATAAAGGTAATCTGGACAGCTGTCACAAAAGCCAAAATTACCACAACTCAAAGGTATATCGTTCGGAATTACTGCTGCTTTTGTCTGGCACTAGAGTTCATTTGTGGACACAATTCACGAGGGAGCTATAAATCCTAGACTTGTTTTTCTCTTGTGCCTTCTGAGTGCTGCCTAGTTATTCCCTTTTATAGGGTTGCCTTGTCTTGAGCCCTTGAGCTCTCTTTTGTTCTTCCCTCCTCCCACTTCCCCCACTGACCCACTTTTGGGGGTTGGTAGTACCCAGACATTCTCCACATTAATTGTAAAAACATTGCACTAGCTGCTCTGACTGAACATAACCAAACGCAAATATGAAACCTGATATACAAAGCTTTTGAAATTGTGTTAATCTCCTCCTACATGCTATAGTTTATGACCTGTCTTATAAATCTTGGTCTGAGTTTAAAAACCTATCTGAATATAAATCAAATAATTGGTGAGTCCCTTATCACTGATGCTTCATAAATTAGATACTACAGTGAATTTCATTTCTGATGCTGTTTTGCTTATGAAACTCACTACAAAATCCCATAATCTCTCTCTGTCTCTCTCTCTATATATATACTGATAGTAGCCATGCTAGAAATCTCTAATGACATTAAGTCCTCTTGATCTGGTACATTTTAACATTATATTAATATCTACTCTTCTTTCTTCATTTTATATCTGAGATTAAAATTGTATATCTGAAATCATAATCCTACAACCCTTGTGCATGTACTTACAGCTAAGCACATGAATAATCCCATTGAACCCATGTGTTTAACTGTTTGCAGAACTGGGCCTTGGCTTTTAAAGTCAGCCTGCAAGACCTCAGCCCTAAGTCATATTTGAACCCTGTTATACAATCAGAATTACATTGTTATTATTATTATTTATTTACTGTGAGCACTTACAGCCCACTGGCATAACAACTCCTAGCAGGGGCTATTGGCAGAGTTGAGACCCAGGACCATAATCATCTTAGACTTTCAGCTCTTTGTGCTAGTAGCAGTAGGAGACAGTTATCCCGTAGTCTGCTGGAGGGGAATATGACCCATGGTGTGTTGGTGTGAATTACAGTGAATGCTCAAATACAAGAAAGAAGGCAGTATCCTTGCTCCAAGGATTCACGATCTGTTCTTTTCTGGCGCTCTTAAAAATAGTTTTTCTTTGTACAAATTAAATGCTATTTTTGTATAAATAATTCCTATTTCTTTTGTTTAAGAAAGTTTATGAACTTACATGCATAGATGGATTTTCTTCTTGGTGGAAATAGTATAAACTCTTCTTATAAAAGAGCCAGCATCACCTTTGCCCTTCAGACTTGCTTCACAGATATGGGCTTTAGGGCCAGTTAGAACCAGAGCAGTGACACTTCATCGAAGACTGGATTTCCTGCACCTTTGACTGAACATCTCAATGGACTTCAGTTCAGAAACATATTCTCTCTTTCCTCAGAGGCCAAGTAACCGGGACAGGTGACAGTAGATCATGCCGAGAAGCATCTAAAACCAACACATCCTTTAAATCCCTTTAAAAATGAAAAATAAAACTATAAAATAGACCTAAATCTCAGGCTACCCCCTTCTTCACCTGGGTATTGCCTGAACATTTCATGCTGAAGTAGAGGAAGAGTTGGATGATGATATATTTTCATTTTTAGGAATTATGGATTATGCTAGTTCTTTCAGAGTTCTTTTCTGTCATAGATAACCAAGTGCCCGGCCCCAAGGTCATCATGCCCCTTGTACTGACAGTCTAGCCCTGATGTCCTTTTTTTCCCTGACAATGGAACTTGCACAAGTAACAGGACTCAGGACTATGTCAGAGCCTCAGCACTGTGGCATTGTGTCCATTTTTATCTTCTATCAAATGGAGCTCTGTTTCTGTTTTTTTTTGTAGACAGGATGTTTCCATCTCATGCACCATAACACTGTCTTCTCTTTCCTGACCTAGGTGTCACTTTTTCTTTGTCTTGTCCAGGATACAGTTTAAATAATGAGTTCGTATCTCTGCCTCACCAAGGAATTGTTTGTGTTTCCCATTAACGTGTCAGATAACAAAACTATTCTCTCTCAATCCTGTGACAGAGAAGTTAGAAGCACAGTGTAGGAGCAGTGTTTTCCTTGATGTTTTTATGGTTCCTACGAACTCCTCCCTGATACAAAAGTAATGTCTGACATTTTATGAGTCTACTTTTCTGAAGTTGTTTTGATTTTTTTAAATGGCTGAACCAAAAAAATGGCAGAAACATATTGCAACTGGTAGCAGCTCCACTCTTGTTTCTGGTTGGGAAGTTGCCCATGTTGCCCCATCTGGTCTTCTCTGACACACATGTTGTTGGGGCAAATGGAATTTTCTCGCATTCCTAGACACTATGGTAAAAATCTGTCCCGATCACTCAATATTTCTAAAGCTGTCTCCCATAGGCAGAGTCATAGTCCATCTCCTCCAAATTTCTCCATTTCTTCTATTTGAAAGAAAACACCATATGACACATCGGGAGGGGAAACAAGAAAACTTCCACAAACAAAAGAGACCAGCTTTCACTGTTGGCCTTTGTGCAATTATTGGCTACCGTGAAAGCTGGGAGCAAACTAGCTCAAATTCTGCTTTGGTAGCCTTTAAAATCTGCCCTTCACAGATATTAAATGACTATGCAGGATGTAGAGCAGTGGGAATAGGATGCACGTGACTCTCCTGGCATTTGGGTACTGCTTGTAGATACCTGTGCTGTACCTCTACAGACCATTTAAATAACATTCTAATAAAAATGAATGCACTTCAAGTGAATGCATTTATGTTGTTTGAATTACAAAAACTAAGGCTTGTTACCAGATCTGCCTGTCACTTTGGGGTGTGCTCATTTATTAGGGGTACGTTTCTGGGGTCTCTGTAATTCTGCAATGTGCTGCTTGTGATACTTGTGTTTCTATATGGAGCTGTATCTCTCCCTTCTGCAAATCCTCGTGCCAACTTGACCTATCTTGCAGGACTTTGGTTCAATGGGCAGGGTTCCTCCAACCACTGAACCAGTCGAACACATATATGCACATACACACACAGGGCACACCTGAGCTGGGCTGGGTTATTCAGCATTGCCAGGCTAGCACCCTCATATGCCTTGGACTCAGTTCATCGGGGCAACAATAAAATACAATCAGATGCAAGGATATGGGTTAACAAAGCGCATGTGAGACAGGCCGGATTATTCAGCATTGACAGGCTGACACCCTCATATGCCTTGAACTTATCCCTTATTTCAGCAGAACAATAATAAATGCAGTTAGACACAGATATACATATGCTAACAGAGTATGTCTGAGCAGGCTGGGTCTGATCAGCACTTGCAGCTGATACCCTCATGTACCTCAAAACTCAGCACGTCCCAATCTCTTGTCACAATGGCCCTAGTAGTAACTCCCTTGATGAGCAGACCCCACTGTAGTTTTGGGTATTACAGGGATCTTTGGCTCAGGTAAAATAAGCATTGCTGTAGAGCAAATGGGGAGGTCCAGGGGAAGGAAGAGTAAGTGAGGTTCAGAGAGAGAGAGTATAGCAACCAGCTGAACCATAAAAGTTATTTATTGCCAGGTATATGAACTTATGATGACACAATAGTAATAGCCATGCAAGACAGACAAATAAAACAGTTACAATATTACATAGTTTCAGTTAGGTATTTGGGGATGTCTAGCTCAAGTTTGAGCAGCAGAAGTCAGGTTTAGAAAGCTGTGCCTGGAGTAAGAAAGCAAAAGTCAGGTTCTTGGAGTCAGAGAGAGAGAGAGAGGATGAGAGAGAGAGTTGGGATGCCACTACTCAGCAACGCTGGAACCAGTCGAGGTTCCCAGGTGTTTGTTGGCGCTTGCAGACAGGCAGAGCCCTCACCACGACTGATGAAGGGATTCCAGGCAGAAAAGCAGTGGAACTGGTGCAGCTTTTGGATCCAAGCACCAGGACATAAACTTGAGCTTGGGTAGGGTTTTTGTAGAGAACTAACAATGGCTCAAGGGAGAACACTAGGTTTGTTTATGGGTAAACAATGGCCCATGTGCTGGATAATAGGAACTGATCACTCCTGGCTATGAGTGGCATAACTCTGAGGGAGCTCACAATATAGACAGGCAGATTCAGTGTTTTGGGTACCAATAAAGGAGTCATTACTAGAATTGGTCTGATAAATGCTGAGCTGGGTGTGTGTAGACATGGGTTGATTACAATGGAAGCAGAGATCCCCCATCATGCAATGCTCCCCTGCTTCTCTGGTCCCAGAAGTCAGTGTGGTCCTTGCCTTGGAATCTCTGTTCTCCATCCTGAATGCTAATGAAGGTGCTTTCCTGTCCCATCTCCCATGTAAATGAGACCAGGGGAGTTGCTTCACTCCTATCACCCTTGTCTGGAGGGTTTTAGGTGTGTCTCCCAGTGCATCTTCATTGTCTTTTGTAAGTCCTTCCTCTAATCAGTTCTTGGTCAGGCAGAGGTGGGGGCTGAGTCCTTTGTGAGTCAGACAGGTTGTGCACTCTGCCAGGCTTCCCCAGGAACACAGAGCTGAGAGGTAACAGGCTGCCTGTACACATGGTAGGAAGCTGCTCCAAAACACTGTAATTACAGCGCATCAGAGCAGATTCAATTAATCAAGTCTGCTGGAGTGTGGTATTTAGTGAGCTCCAGCCAGCCTCCATGTCTTGTGTATCAGTGTTCCTGTGCTTCAAAATGGTGGCGGGGGCACTTTAACTAAAGCCCATTCAACAAGCTTTATATAAAGCACTCCTACTGCCATTTTGAAATGCAGGAACGTTGATACACGAGACACTACAGGTGCTTTAATTAGAGCAGCTCTTGGAGCCATTCTAGTTAAAGACCCCCTCTCCCCCAACCCATCCACCCCTGGAGCTCATGTAAAAATGCCCTAAGGACCTGGGCATATGATGTATGTACCCTGGAAAATTACAGCAGGACCCAGAGCAAACAAATTAACAGTTATCCGGGAATTATTTTACACAGAAGTCTGCTATTACTGTGCCTCACTATTAGAAAGTGGGGCAGCAGCTAAGAGTCTGCTTGTAACTTGTGGGTTACTCCAAGATAAGCTGCAGATACGTGTTATTTACATCAGTATAATGTAGGTTGGTATAGTTTTATCCCTAATTTTTCCTTAGGTAGTTATATACCACATTCAAGTAAATTACTCAGACATAAGGCTGCACATCATAGGGTATGTCCCCACAAGTGCGCATGTGCAGTTTGTGGCACCTCAGAGCAGTTTGAGCCACTGGAAACCACACCAACACACATATACCCGTTCACCAAGCTGCTAATAAGGGATGACGAGGTCGAACGGTCACAAACTACTACAAGACCATTTCAGGCTGGACATAAGGAAGAATTTCTTTACTGTCCAAGCCCCCAAGGTCTGGAACAGTCTGCCAGCGGAGGTGGCTCAAGCACCTACATTGAACACCTTCAAGAGCAAATTGGATGCTTATCCTGCTGGGATGCTATGACCCCAGCTGACTTCCTGCCCTTTGGGCAGGGGGCTGGACTCGTTGATCTTCCAAGGCCCCTTCCAGCCCTGATGTCTATGAAATCTACGAAATTTAGTGGTTTTTTTTACACCAGGAGATCCCAGTGTCAAAAAAAAACCCTGATGAAAAGATCAGTGCGGCACATGTGGCAGCAGCGTGTGCCATCAAAAAGGGAGCCTGACCAGCCAGAGCTCTGGCTGCCAGCCATGCTGCAAGAAGCCTGATTGCCACCACTGTTGCCCAGGGAAGCCCCCAGGAACCCAGGTAAGGTTACTGGGGCCAGCACAGGTGCTGGTCCCAGCCTTCCCTACTCCACCCAGGACAATTTGCCACACACCAACCCCACATGTGCAGTGGCAAAGAACAGCAACACAAATTTGCTGCTATTTTTGCTGCAGCAACTGCACACCCCTGCATGTGGGAACATGCCCCATGTGTCCACTTCTTTTCGTGAACTGGTAGAAGGGCTGATGGTAGTGATGCAGATGTGTCCTATGTTAAAACCCTGGGAAAAAAGCCTCACTTGAAGATGATTTTTGGACTTGTCAACAGGTTTTTTAAAGCCAGAAAAATTACAGTATTTTATACTAAAATAAAGACCCGAGAAGTGCTCACAGTAGCAAAACCTACCAACAGGTGTTACATTAGAAACTGAAGGCAAAGACATGAACGGTTTGTAACCACCACCCTCAGAATCAAAAGTAACTGAGGAAAAGGCCTTCAAAGAGGCAGCATAGATCTCTTCAGCTGAAATACGAAAAGGAGAAACATATATACATAGTGAAACTGCTGAAATTTCAGAGCAAGGAAAATATATAGCTAATGCTAAGAAGCATAAATAGAGACTGGGTAGAAACAATTTTAAAATACCTCTCCAGATAGGAATTTTGAAATCAGACAATGAGTTCAAGGACGTGGTAAGTGTCTAGAACAGTGGTTCTCAACTTGTGGTCCAATCAGCACACTGCTGCAGCTCATGTGACATCCTGTTTAAAAAAAGGTAAAGACATTTGGCAGTGTAGAAACAAGAGGAATTACAGAATCTTGATTTATATTGCATTACTGCCAGATAACAGATACAAAACATTTTTAAAATGGATACACAGGAAGCAAGTTGTTGGGTGCAGTCCACAGAACACAGTAGAGCTGCAAGTGTGGATCACTATGGCAAATAGGCTGAGAACCATGGGTCTAGGAAAAGGCCCAAACTGATCTTCCATTCCCAAGTGAGCGCAAAATTCACCACAACTCTACAGCAATGTTCTTCCAAGCTGTGGGAAAAGCTGACCACTGCTTGCTCCCTCTAGATAATGAATCTTGAGAATAACAAAAGGTAGTATTTGGGACGAGTTTATGGAGCACACCCATAGAGAGGATGTTTGGCTGTTTATGTTGAAATTCTTCATAAGGGTTGTATATTTCTCTTTCAGACAGTTCTCTGTCTGGGGGAAAGGAGAGAGCACAGTGTTCTTATTTAAATTGTTTTAATCTTCTGGGACCAATGAAATATCTTATTTTGGGAAAGTTATTGCAATAATGTGCAAAAGGATATTAACATGTAGCAAGACACTGAGAAAAATCATCTGTGACTAAAAGATTGTATTTCTCCTTTTAAGTCATGAAAGAAAGGCCCGGTGTGACATAATTAATATCTTGACCCTGTGAAGACTCAGGTACATGCTTTCCTTTTGTACTGCAAATTATCCCACTGGGGAATATGGAAGTTCCTTGGGACCTCTCATGGTGTTGAAAGTTAAGTAAATATGCAATATTTTTTTAAGTTGAGTTCTAAGAATCACTTGTGATGGAAATGTTTAGCTTGAAAAAAGTAAAAAAGTCATGTGGTCATTGTATTATAGTTCTCTGTTTCCCAAAAATCCGTTCTCTGTCATATTGACAGATATGCATAACTAAGTTATCACACTAGTTTGCATACCTTGTATCCTCTTTTGCTATCATCCCTCTTGTTCCCCTACATTCTTACTGCATATTCTGTTTTTATTTAGCTTATCCAGGCTTTGCTGAAGGGATAGTATCTCCTACATGTTTGGACAGGGATTAGTATGTTTGTGGGGCTGCTATAATACAATAACAAAAGGTTTTGCTGCTGTTTTCTCTTTCTTCCATCCAAATATAGTTAAAGATAAATACTATGTATTGAATCTACATGCATATTAGATATAAAAAGTCTGTTCATGTGGTGGCACTGGGATAGTATGGCATTGGACAGCTTAGTGCTCACCTGTAAAGTCTGGGACCTCTGTGTGCTCCTAATTTCCCTTTCAGATGCCTCAGATGGCTTGACCCTTGAGGTCTTTTCCAGCCCCATGCTTCTCTTGGTATATCTACACCATTTAACGTGTGCTTGTGCAGAAAACTAGGTAATATGGTGAATTAATGTGATACTATATGTGAGGGAATGGAATATAAAACCTCTGGTCAGTTATGAGGCAGTGTGTCTGTAAGGGCCCATTTGGTTGTCAGGAGCCCCTATGGACCATTTGTTCAAATGTCAATATTCAGCACAGATCAGTGGAAGGAAATGTTGGGGCTTGCAAGCTAAAGGTGGGTGTTTTGTGACCTTGTATCAGGAGTCAGGGCAGCAAGCCAGCTAATTAGCCCCAAGCTGACCCTGGTTATCTAAATGGGCTAGCTGCTGTAGTAATCACCAAGTTCAATAAATTCCAGCATACATGGATTAGAAGTAAATGGCAGCTTTTATGGTGAAGCAGTAGGCAAGCCTCTGTAAACCATTTGTCTCCTCACTAACAACTGCTTAACTGAGGGACCGACTCCTAATTCCCAACTCTTCTAAATTAGGGAGTGTCTCTAAATTATACCTTTTATCACTACAGCTGTCAGTGGCCTACTGGCACACAGCACTACTTGCAGTGTGGCTGCCTGCTTATAAACAGCAGCTGTTTCACTACCCTAGCTGTGGGTTTCTAATTCCTGGTTCCTGCCTACTGACTCCTTGTTCCATACTCTAGCCCAGACCCCTTTTCTGCAGACTGGTTGGCCCCTGATCCTACTCTAGCTCCTGAGCCAGACCCTGATTCAGGGCTGGATTAACACAAAGGGAAACTAGGTACATGCCTAGGGCCCTGAGCTGCAGGGGAGGCCTGGTCCTTGCTTCCATGGCAGTTGCACAAATTGCCCTGTCTGCCTTCCTTCCCTTCCCTTGCCCTCCGCCAGCCTTGCTGCCATGGTGGCTGCTCCCTAGTGGCAGCTCTAAACCCCACTGCTCATGGGTGGCAGCACCAGGGTGCAGAGCGGAGTCTCAACTGGCCCAGGACCCACAAGTTTGTTTGCCTAGGACCCACTGAAGGGTTAATCTGGCCCTGCTCTGATTCATGGTTTTTAGTTTGGTAATTGCCCACATCCCAGGCCCTTATAGCTACAGCTTCCTGCTTCGTACTCCTGGCTGTCTTTGCTGAATTAGGGTCATAGAGAAAACTTTAAGATCTAAGATTAAAAATCAGAATATATGAATATTGTTTACTGGAGATTTTTAGTTGAAAGTTCTCTCTCAGCTGTCTGAGAGGCATACTTTGGATGGTGTACAATTGTCACTTAGGATGTGTACACGTGTTACACTTAGATTGATCTAACGAGGGTTAGATCCACCCAAGTGAGAAACTGTACATGAGTTTGGGAGATTAGACTGGCAAAAAATGGTCACCTGATCTAATTTAGTTCACCCACATGCAGATCTTAAAATTAGATCAACCTAACTAGGATTAGGTCGATTTAAGTGCCACTCTGTACAGACAATTGGGAAGGTTACATCAGCCTGATCTGACTTTAGTTCATCTAGGAGGTGAACTATGCAGATTGGGCCAGCCTGTGCCTGATCTAACCTGAATGTGTGTACCAGCTCAACTCAGGAGGGAAACCACCTCTGCCTATGCCATGGGAGGTGGAGGGAAACCACCAATCCCCACTGTTGACCTGCTAACACAGGCTTGCCAACCCTCCCCAGATCCTCTAACCCCTCACCCACCCACCCCAACTTACTTAGATTGTGTTCCTGCGCAACTCCCAGAACCAGTGAATATGCATACACATGGGACCTGATCTACAATCACATAGCCATGTGTAAAGGTCCTAGGAATGTATATCCATGTTCTCAGCATGGCCCAGGCACTGGGAAAGCCCAGCCAGCCACCCCAGCCATGGGACTGCAATTTACCTTCCCTCCCAACCCTGACAGTGTTATCTTTAGCCCTCTGACTCCCCGCCCCACCAGACAGACAGTCCCCTCCACCTCTCCCCCGCCCCGCAAATGCTGATTTATTTTCTCAGGAGAGAGCCAGGTCTATGAATCAGAAGAATTAAGGTTATGAATCAGGTAAACTGTACAAGGGAAGTACAAATATGACTGGCTTCACCATGCTAGCTTAAAGATGCCTACTGACACATCTCTGGACAAGATTTGCCCAAGTATGCACATACAAATGTGTCAGTCCAAACATGTGTCAGTCTTGTTACATGTCCAAACTATTGCATCTTTCTTCTTATGATGATTTTGAGTAAAGGTTAATATTTGCTGATTTCTTGTCTGATTTGATCTTTCAGATTCATTTGTTCTGTGTGCAGTGCAGGGCAAGGGTTTTCAACCTTTTTTAACAAGTGTACCTGTTCTGTCTCAAAGTTTCAGCTCATGTACCCCTTTATATTTTTTCTTGTTTTGAATGTTACCAATGATGTGATATAAGGCAGGCTACATTAATTAACATTAAATGCATTATTAATATATGTGGAGTCCATCTGGTAAGTCTGTTGTGGGGGAAAGGGTGTGGGGGGGGCCCTGCAGTGAGAGAGGGAGTGGGGCTGGGGCAGAGGCAGAGGCAGGCACTGCACAGCCGAGGCAGAGCGTGGGACTGAGCCACGAGTGGCTCATCTGGGGGAAGGGGTGGCAGCTCCTGCTGCTGCACACACCCAGGGAGGGCATGGGAGGGGCTCAGGATGAAGGCAGAGGCGGTGCTTGGAAGGGGGCTATAGGGAGGGACTGTAGCCACCCCAAAATTCACCATAGCACCACTCTCCCAGCACCACCACTGCCTGCCCTGAGTGCAGTTCGGCCTCGCCCCCCTGCCAGGAAGAGCCCAGTGCCTCCCCAACCCTCAGTGGCAGCCTTCCCTCGCCCCATGTGCAGATCCAGGAGCACAAGCCCCCCATACCCTCCCAGAGTGTGCATAGTGGCAGGAGCTGCACCCTCCCGCCCACCCCGCGGCACCCTGGATGAACCTCAGCTACATCCCACTCCCCACCTTGCCCTGGCTGTGCAGCACCTGCCCCTGCCCCTGCCCACTCCCTCCCTCACCACTGGGGCCTCAATCTGTGCCCTCAACTCCTCTTCCCTCACAACAGACTTACCAGCTGGACCTGGCTGCTCTCCCTGCTGCACTCCTGGCCACCTATATGCTGCGTTGTGGCTGACGACATGCACAGGGCATTTATCGGCCAGATTAGCCAAAAAAAAGCTTATTGCTGAGACTGTAATTTTTCCTTATATCGGCGCTGATCCAACGAGAACAATGTATTGGTGCAACTCTAGTAATTTTTTTCTCATTCATTCTGCATACCCTCTGTGGCAGAATATCATCTCTGTCTCTCCCCAAACTCATGACAATTTGGTTACCATGGTCACTGCAGAGGGCAGACATCCCATGGGCTTCATGTAACCCTGAATTGTAACTTGAGCTGGATACTTTCCTGAGGGAGTGGGGAAACCTGCTCTCTCTGCCTATGTTACTGGCATCACATACCTGGGTGGGGGGCTTAAGCTCTCTATTGTTCTAAGCAATGCCAACCTGACTGGGAGGGGACTAAAGACCCTGCCAGCCTACCCAGCAACCAGTGATGCATTTCAAATTGGTTGGGTAGCAGCTAACAGTTGCTGGGCTTCATTGAATCAGGTAAATGAGGTCATAAGCTAAGAACTGCCCAGGAGGAGGGGCAGTAGCCATGATGAAAACTCACAGAGAGAAGCTGGACCACCTGAAACTTGCTGTCTCTTGAAACTCAGGATCAGTGAACTGTTTGCCTCCAGAGGGAATCTTCATCTGCCTCTGGATGATACTCATGAGTAAGCTACCTGAGATCTAACTAGATATATAGCTTGCAGTAACTCAGATGCATGGTCAAAGTCTTCCCAGCCACACCATTTGCTCTAGGGCTATTCTTTGATATTGCTCTACCCTGTACCCTAATCCACACCTACTCCTTGTAACCAATAAAGTCCTCCTCCGTACCTAGCATGGGAGACTTATTGGGAGTGGGTCTAGATTATGCCTTGGGGTCCCCTTGGTTTGGCTAAGGGAGACCGCTATTTGTGCTTAAGACTGAGGGAAGCACCCCAAGTTCTTGAAGTGGGTCAAGTACCCTTAAGGACTACTAGGCCTGTGTTTCCCAGGGGGCACAGGGCCAGGATCAGTCCAGACCCCGGGTGGTGGCAGCGTTACCCCCAGGCTAGCAGGTGTGCTCCAGGAAGGGGGTCGGCCAGACGTGCAGTGTCCCCAGGGAGGCACTTGGAGACTGGAAGGTGGTTAGGCTCAGCAAGGTGGGTGGCTCAGCACAGAAGCACCCCCTCCTGGCCCACCACACCCCCTACAACCTTTTTAAGTACCCCTAGGGGTATGTGTACCCCCAGTTGACAACCACTGGTGTTGGGTATGTGCAGAAGTCTTCTAATCTAAAGCACTGCATTTCAAAGGTCTCAATTCATTTTTCCAGTGTCCTAGTGAGTGCCCAGGTCTCACAGTGATAGAGAGTGGTTGAAATGACAACAGCATATAGTAGGTGGAGTTTCATTTTCATTGTGATGTTGCTGCTAGTCCAGATTTTCTTCAGCTCTGCTAGTTGTCCAATGCTGATGGCAATTCTTGTTTTTATTTCTTTTTCTGATGTATCATCTTCTGTGGAGATTGCTCCAAGGTATTTAAAGTGTGTTACTTTATAAATGTGTATGTGGCAAATATTTACAACATGTCTATGAACAGTCTGATGACCAAAATAATTTCTGATGTGGATGTTCCAGAAAAAGAATCAAGAGATTGTGGATGCTGTTGAAATGGATTCATAGGTTTTAGTCAAACAAGTGTCTATAAATATTTGCTGGAGTAGGCACCTACCTCTAAGTAATGAGGTGAAACTGGAAAGTGGAAAAGCCAGACTGAATATCAGGAGAAATTTCCTCGCACTGCATGCTTCCTGCATGAGAGATCTTCTGCATCATCTGGGAGTTTTTGACTATCATAGCTTCTCATATACAACAAGTTCTCTAATAAAATATGTGTGTAAAATATTGTTTTTGAAACCCGAAATAAAAAAAAAGTAAGGTGAACCTCTGACAGGGGTGGAAGGAAGGAAAAGTATCCACAGCCAACAGCTAGGGAACCCTGTGTGCAGCATGTGCAGCTTTACTTTTCGTTTCCCCTAAGCAGTGTATTAAGCAGTAGAAACCACTGTTGCCATATTCCCTCAATTATAATGTACACTCTGATTTCCAGCAGCTGAATTCCAGGGAAAAGGCATGTAGCATATGCAAGAAAATATGGCATTTTGGGAACAACACTACAATCTTTACTCCAGTAATAATTCCAGAAAGTTCTGCATTGTCAGGTGGATAAAAAGGATGACAGAGGACACTCCCTCTCTCTGATTTCTGTGATGAATATCCTGAAGTAATTTCTCCGAGTTCCCATTGTTTTGAGTTGTGGATGAGGAACTGTTTTGTTTTGAGTTGTGGATCCAATAGGAATCTAAATTTTTAGGACTGAGGAAAAGCTGAGTCAAGTCTGCATAATTTTTCTCTGTGCCTCCAGGTATCACATAGTATTGATACTGCATTCTGATTGAGTTAATCTTAACAATTGGAAAGATCTTTACTAAGGTTTCCTTTAAAAACAAATGCAGTCCAGTTCAATTCTGTTACTGCAGCACTCAGCAGCAGACAAAGTCAAACTGTATTTTGCAAGCAGTCTGCAAATTCTGTAATGCTGTAAACAAAGTCTATTAATATAAAAGCACAGCACGCACAAGACTAGACATACTGATCTCTTTAGTCCTGACCTAAAACTTTATGTTTAAAAAAATGCTTTGATTTTTTGCCCTTTAATGATGCTTAATCCATGCACACACTTGGATATTTATTACAGAGGGGTTTTGGGGTGTTTTTTTTTTGTGAAGCAGGCATCTTGTTTAGCTTTTATTCTAGTTATGTCATATGTGGTTAAAAGTCTTGTTGGAGCAATCCCTGTTCTCTTTCATTATCATTGTTAATAAGACAAATTATGTAAGTCAAACAATTAAAGTATATGTTAATAAATGTGTAACTGATAGACATTTCTGCAGCTGATGACTTAAAACATTCTTATTAGAATTAATGTTCATTATATGCTAAACTAATTATGGTTCTAAAAATAAAACTCTCAGGAAAATATAAATTATTTGAAATGATGTTTAACTCTTTTAAAATATAGACACATTGAATTTACCATGAGGGTTTTTTCATAGATTTCATAGACAGTAGGGCTGGAAGGGACCTCGGGAGATCATCAAGTCCAGCCCCCTGCCCAAAGGGCAGGAAGTCAGCTGGGGTCATAGGATCCCAGCAAGATAAGCATCCAATTTACTCCTGAAGGTGTTCAATGTAGGTGCTTGAACCACCTCCACTGGCAGACTGTTCCAGACCTTGGGGGCTCAGACAGTAAAGAAATTCTTCCTTATGTCCAGCCTGAAACGGTCTTGCAGGAGTTTGTGACCGTTCGACCTCATCATCCCTTGGGGCGCTCTGGTGAACAGACGTTCCCCCAGATCCTGGTGGTCACCCCTGATAAACTTATAGGTGGCCATCAGATCACCCCAGAGCCTGCGCTTTTCCAGGCTAAAGAGTCCATAAACAGTTTTCCATAAACAGTTGTTGATTAGCTTAGTGTCTGATGTAGTGATAAAATGCTCAGGGCATTCACAATGTCAGGATGGTCTGAGACAGTCAGTTACTCCCAAATAATATTAGATGACCATGTAGTTCAAAGGTATCTCCTAGATTGACACTGCCTTGTACATCTCAGCTTGAGAGGAGAAATGAGCTCACTGAATTATAGGCTTCTCTTACAGATGAATGGAATGGAGCTCTTGGGCCACTGGTCCAGTCTCCTGTTATCAAAAGCAACCATGTTGTATGATCCTTTCATAAAATAGATCAGGGTCCATCCTTCTTTTTATACCCACTCCTCTTGTTCTGTCTCCACAGCCACCAATCTCCCAACCAGATCTTGATGGTAGTCATAATGAGAGATTTATGAGGGAGTCATGATAAGACCTAGGAGGCATAAACAATTATTAGGGATCTGGGGGGCAAGACTTATGAGAAAAGGCTGAAAGAACTATTTAGTCTGGGGAAAAGAAGACTGAGGGCAGATCTGATAGCAGTCTTTAAATACCTGAAGGGTGATTACAGAGAGGACAGAGATGGGCTTTTCTCTGTGGCCATAGGGGATACACCTAGGAACAATAGCTTCAAGTTGCAGCAGGGGAGAATTTTGTTGGAAATTAGGAGGAACTTTTTTACTGTGAGGGTAGTCAAGCATTGGAACAAGCTGTCTGGAAGTTGTGGAAAATCCATTCTTGGAAGTTTTCAGGAGCAACTTACAGCATGGGCAACTGGTGCCTCCCAAGTCGGGGGGGGCGGCGCTTGTAGTATGAATTTTTACATATTAGTTATCATGCTTAAATGATAATAGTATTGAATTGATCAGCCTCTATGATTGTATTAGCCTCATTTTTCTTTGTCTTTTTGAACAGTTTTATGAACAACTAAAACTCCATTTTGTGCTTGTTCCCTGCTTGACATAAGTAGATTAACTTTGTATGCCCTGTATACATGAGTGTCTGTGTGAGAGGGTAAATGATGAAAGAATGGTAACTATTTGCATGAAAACAGAAAAAGATTTAATTGATTGTGTAAGTAACAAGGTGCAGATGTATGAGTTACCAGAAAGTAAACTAATTAAGCTAACTAATGGATGGCTGAAGAATTCGTCTGTGATCAGGTGCAAAGGAGATAGTAAGAAGAAGGAAGTCTGCTTTTACCCTTAAATGCAACATAGGTTTTTTACCTTTTTATGAACCTGTGGTTTTTACTTTTTAAGTACCTGTTTGACCATCTGTTTTTATACTCTTTTAGTAGTTATGAACCTGAGGTGCTTCAGTTGTAGAAGCCAGTGCCTGCAGTGCCAGCATTTGAGGATATTGATCACTCAATTGTATTGATTTTTTTTTCCTCTTAAGAAAAATACTAAAACGAACAAAACAAAACAAGTCAATGAGCAAGACATGTAAATGAATACACACTCATTAGTGCGATGATCAGGCTGTAGGAATGCAAACAGACAAGCCTGTGGCTTTAAGCTTTTCACCAGCCCCCTCCCGCTTTCTGTTTTTGTTTTGAATTTTGACCACAGGAAGGGCCAGGGCATGCAGAATGGCTTCTAAATATATCATAATAGCAATAAACTGTCATGTATGTGCCACGTTTGATTGTTTTATGAATATACCTATGTGATTCTGCATGTTAGTGGATTCTCCCCCCACTTTTTTGTCATCAGTATAGTGATATATTTTTTTCCATCAAAGCTTTGCAGCTGTCCTGAATTAAACAGGAGTTGTATTGTTGGTTCAGGTGGGATCAGTGCTAAAATTGTTCATAGGAGACTTGCAAAGTAGCTGAAGACTTGCCTTGGCAAGTACAACTAAAAGCAATAGAATTTGAAGCATATACTTAATTTACATTTAAGCACATGCTTAAGTGTCATGCTGAAATGAGGCACCAGCACTTGGGTCTTAGCAGCCCAAAACGCATGCTTTTTGTGACTAGTTATGTCTTTCCAAGCACTGATCCTGGCACAAAGATCAGATACAGGAGAGCAGCTGCTCCCCAATGATACCAAGACAGGAGTGTTACAAAGTGAAGAATAATATGCTGAAATTGATGCAAATACTGTCAAATAGATATGGCCCTATATTTAGGGCAAGACCCTTTAGTAGTTTTCTCTAGCTTCTCTCATATTTCCAAAGTTTATTTTGAAATAATAGCATTTCAATGGCTTTAGCAAGGCTCCAAAGTTAACACTACTTTGAGGTGGTGATACATAGGCCAAAGAGGTTCACACATTTTTTGCCATTTTTAGGGAGTTCAGGCTTGTGACTAGGTGGTGGAGAAACAGGGGAGTCAGGAATCCTTGGTCCTGCTCATGTCTCTGTAACTTG
This sequence comes from Crocodylus siamensis, assembly GCF_052110815.1. Classification (NCBI taxonomy): domain Eukaryota; kingdom Metazoa; phylum Chordata; order Crocodylia; family Crocodylidae; genus Crocodylus; species Crocodylus siamensis. The sequence continues at coordinate 217,510,200 of NC_143397.1, forward strand.
ACTTGTCCAGGGATGCATATGGACAAGATTTCTAATGTCTTGGGCCTTTATACATCCATCCGTAACCAGTACAATTCTTCAGAGGGGTTTTGTGAGGATTCAGTTCAGGTCAGTTCTGGGTGCCGCACTTCAGGAGGGATGTGGACAGCATGGAGAGGGTTCAGAGGAGGGCTACTCGCATGATCGGGGGCAGCAGGGCAGGCCCTACGAGAAGAGGCTACGGGACCTGAACCTGTTCAGCCTCCACAAGAGAAGGCTGAGGGGGGATCTAGTGGCCTGTAACAAACTAGTCAGGGGGGATCAGCAGGCACTGGGGAAGTCCCTGTTCCCCTGAACACCACCAGGAGTGACTAGAAATAATGGTCACAAGCTGGCAGAGGGCAGGTTTAGGCTAAATATCAGGAGGTGCTACTTCATGGTCAGGCTGGCTAGGATCTGGAACCAGCTTCCAAGAGAAGTGGTGCTGGCTCCTACCCTGAGGGTTTTTAAGAGGAGGCTAGATGAACATCTCACCGGGGTTGTTTGACCCCAGTACTCTTTCCTGCCATGGCAGGGGGGTCAGACTTGATGATCTGCTCGGGTCCCTTCTGACCCTACAAACTGTGAATTTTGCATATCCTGCCATTTGAACTACACAATGCTTCACGGCAGACATACTGAATGCACAATGCCTCAAGACATCTACCACATCCATGGACTCCGGTGCAGCCTCCCAGCTGCCTGCCACAGCTGGCCACCCATCCCAGAGCCTGGTCTGCTTGCAGCAGGCAGCAGGGAGACGACAAGAGTTCACAGAGCCCTGGCCCAGCTCATTACCAGTGGCAGGTGCATGCATGCCTTGAGGCAGACAGCTGGGAAGCGGCTAGGGCTGCACTGCCACAACAAGGATTGGGCCCCTCGTGGCTTCCCTGCTATTTGCCTCAAGGTGCTTGTGCCAAACAAAATGCCTTCATGTGCCATGCTCTGGCACATGTGCCAGGGGTTGCCTACCTCTGATCTAGAGCAGGTGTTCCCAAACCCCAGGCCACGGCCTGGTACCAGACTGCAAAGGGTTGGCTGCCAGTCCACAGGAGGGTTGGCTGCCGCAGACCAGAAGTGACTGTGGACCAGCAAACTGTGGCCTGGTAGTGACTGGCATACTGCAGCCAACCTTTTTTTATACTGCTGATCCACAGTTTGCCAGTCCATGGTCACTTCTGGTCTGCGGTTTGTGGTCCTCAGCATAAAAAGTTTGGGAACCCCTGAGCTAGAGGCTCCAGTCTCTCCATCCCTCCTCTGGCTGCCATTTCCTGCTGGTGCTTCAGGGTGGGGGGAAGTGTAACACACTGCATGGGCAACAGAGGTTGAATCCAGGGTTGTGTGAGCACATGGGGCAAGTTTGGGGATAGGGAAAAGATGCCCATGAGAGCTCGTGGTACAGTGGTGTGGGGGTGCCTGTGTGGGTAGGAAATGCAGCAGTAGTGGAGGTCATGTCTGCACAGGTCTCCAGGGCAGCAGCAAAAGTGTCTGTGTGGCCTGGGAGCCTGTAGCTTGCCTGTAGTTGCTTGGAAGTTGGCCAGCCCTTTGCTACTTCATCCCAGTACAGAGATGGCCAACAAACAGGATCCCAAATGGCAGGGAGGAGGATAAAGATAAGAACTAATATGATCACACTAGCCAATTGCCCATCAAGACTGACCGGGGGCGAAAGGGGAGGAGGGGGCTGGGCTGGAGTGCCACCACCTAACGCCCCTTGCTGCCGCTGTTTTGCACCTTCCAGGAAGTGGGTGGGGGAGCTCCTGTCCAGTCTTTGGTGCAGCTTGCAGGGAGCAGGGTGGGGGGAGCTGAGGCCAGCTCATCTGTGGAATAATGGTGGTGCTGTCCCATGCCTGGAGCATTCTGATTGGCTGTTTCCATCAGCCAATCAGAGTGCAAATAAAGCGTTATGGACAGACAGACTTAGGCTTTTATAATATTAGAATGGTGACTCTGTTTAGGCATGTATTCATCTTGGTAATTAGGTAAATTTATGCATACTGCAAATATGATGAAATCAGACTCATTCTACAAGTTAGAGAGTAATTCATTTTTCATGCCCTTTTACACTGGCATCTTCCCTGCAACTCCCAATACAGATGTCAGTTTTGGTGGTGGTACTGGTTTAGTGAAGCAGATACATGTTTACTGAAAACAAGACAGAGAGCAAACAGTCTTAGTTCACACATTTCTCAGCCTAGTGATCAGATAGAAACAACTTCTGTTCTGTACCTATCTGAACTAGTGATCTAGAGATTCTGGAGGTTAGATATTTTATATCTCTTTGCCAGTTTTGTAAGCCAAGCAATGGCTCCTGAACACAGCCTTTGCATTGCTTGACCTATACACCCTACAGAAACGCACATCACTAATTAGGGAGAAAAACCAAGTGTCATTCCAAACACTATTCCTAATTCTTCAGCACTTGCTTCACCTTGTTGGCAGCCAAAAATATCATTGCAATGCCATTTCCAGCACTTTGTTGCTTTCTGTCGCCACTCACTTCTCACTGCAGGGTTTCAGACTGAAAAGCCTAGTGGTCATATTAGAATCAAGGATCATAAAACTTCACGTTTTCAAAGGAAATATCCTTGGCCAAGATTCTATTTTTCTCCTGCTGGCTAAACTTCTAAGTGGCATAGCTCATAAATTTATAAATTAATTAATAAATTAGTAAAATAAAGTGCAATTAATAAAATAAAGTTAAAATTACATGCCTGGCATTGTTTAGTGAGGACCATAGCATACCACCAATGCTGAAAAAAGCTACTTTATGTGGCTGGCAAAGACAAATTCTCTGGCAAGTTCTGTCTCTACCAAGAAGTATTTTCAGTAACCAGCAAAGTATTTATCAGCTCTGATAAGGGCAGGTCACTGAAAATACTTCTTGGTAGAGACAGAACTCGCCAGAGAATTTGTTAGATGAAATTTTCTAAATCAAAGGTTAAGTCATAGTCTTCTCATTGTTCTGTGTGGAGAGTTGAGAAATGGTCAAGCTATTAATTGGGTTAATTGCTAAGAGAGGAAAATGCAACAGAATGTACTTTGTGTACAGGTTTGTTGTACTTTGTCCCACAGTGATATATGTGAATAAAATTAGATGCAGAGACATTTAGTCCTTGGAGGCTGCTTTTCTCTCTGGGGGATAGGGATAGGGTACCTTGTTGCTCATTAAGATCAAAGACAAAGATCTTTGCCTTTTTGTGATTCCAAAGCCTAACCCACCTTTGTCAGTAGAAGTTGGCTCCTATCTTGGATGCAGGGCTTTAAAATAGGAGGAGGAGCTCAGTGTTTTGGATTGTTCCCTGGGCTATTTATTAATGTTGTTATAGTCATGTCTTGAGACTCTTTTTAGTTGGAGCCTATTGTGTAAGACCAGGGTGTCAAATTCACCTGGCCCTGCAGGCCAAATGAATGACATGGCACCAGTCTCTGGTCTGGATTGGGCCCATGGACCCACTCCCCATCCCCCAGCATACCTGATCTAGAACTAGGGGGCACCCACTGAAATAGTAGGAGACAGGTTTAAAACTAACAAGAGAAAGTACTTTTTTTACACAACACATAACTGTGGAATTCTTTGTCACAGCGGGTAGCGGGTAGAGGTGGATAGCATAGCCAGGTTAAAAAAGGAACTGGATAAATTCATGGATGATAGATCTATTAATGGCCATTGAACATCATGGTTGGACATGTTCCCTCTATAGCATCCACTTCTGCCACTGTCAGAGACAGGATACTAGGGCCTTGATGGATCTAGCCCAGGTCTAGCCCAGGATAGTAGGGCTAGATGGACCATGGGTCTAGCCCAGTATGGCACTTCTTATGTTTTTATGATCCAGCAGACATTCCAGCTGGTCTAAGACCTATACTGCATGAGGCATAGATCTCATAGACATTTAGATATTAGGGCTGGAAAGGACCTCACAAGATCATTGGGTCCAGCCCCTGCCCAAGGGGTAGGAAGTCAGCTGGGGTCAGATCACCCCAGCAAGATAAGCATCCAGATGTATCTTATCTGCTTCTTAAAAGGTATCCAGAGTAGATGCTTGCACCACTTCTGGGAGGAGTCCATTCCAGATAATGGAGTCTTGGACAGTAAAGAAGTTTTTCTATATGTTCAGTCTAAAATGGTCTTCCAGTCGTTTGTGACCGTCAGATCCTGTCTTCTCTTGGGGTACCCTGGTAAACAGATGTTCTCCCAGTTCCTGATACACACCCCTTACATACTGGATGAGCATTCATGACCAGAATGGGTGCCATGTATAGCATAGTCCAGCTGGAACGGCAGCCGTACTGCATGTGGTGTCCTCCCCAGCTGGATTGCACCACACATGATGCCTGCCCCAGCAACTCCAGGACTGTGCTGTACACAGTGCCTTCTCCAGCCAATCCAGCCTACAAGTGGGCATTCAGTGTGGGTCCTGGACTAGCTGAAGCAGGCACCATGTGCAACACATGTCTCAGAGTGGGGATCCTGTGTGGCACAGTCCAGCTGGGCCAGATACCACAGGCAGCACAGCTTCTGCTCTGACCAGTCTGCACCACATGCAGCACCTGTTCTAGGTCCCAGACTGACTGGAGTGGCTGCAGATCAGGGATGCTGAGGCAGGGTGTGATGGGGAGGTTCTGTGGGTCCAATCCAACCCACAGACTGGCCTTATACCATGAACACAGTGTAGGTCTGATCAGACCCAGAGGCAGCAGCACCAGGACCAGATTGTGTGACTTCATGGGCAAGTTCTAGGTCATGGGCGATGTTTGACACCTCTGTGTTGGACACTGTAGTATAGAAAGACACAGTAAGGCATTCTCAGTCCAAGAGTTTATGTTCTGAATAGACTAAACAAATGACCAGAGGGGAAATAAAGGTGATTTATTTGTCATTGGCCTATTGATCTCTCCTGTTCATTAGACCAGGAGTGGTCAACCTGTGAGATGGGTGTTACAAGTTTGTGGCACAAGGCAGATAGGGGAGAGAACAGGGAGCACAGCAGCAGACAGGGCAGGGGGAAAAAAGCAAAATAGCAGATTGGACTGGAAACAGGGAGGGAAGCAAAGACAGAGGAGTAGATGATGCAGGGTGCACAGGGGCAGGGAGCAGAAAGCAGATCCGCAGGGGAAGGGGACCAGAGTACATTTGGGGGCAGCGGCTACTTTGTGTCACACTTCCCAAAAAGGTTTGCCCTGTTGCACTTGACCATGCTACTATTCCTTTTGTTCCCCCTCCATTTTCAGTCCTGTTCTGGTGGGATACCACCAACAGCTGGAAACAGAAAAGGGAGGAACTGTTTAAGCATCGTTTTATTTACAAGCAGGTCTATGTACGGACAAAAATTTGTTGGGCTATATCAACAGGCTTGTTGCAGGCTTCTATCACTTCTACCCTTCCATTTCTTAAAATCTTGCTGTTTAGATTTGATCAGGGAGAAATGTACTGATACAAGAACCATGATGGTATACAACATCTTTGCAGCATTATAGGAATATATCTATAAAGACTAGTACTCATGGCTGGGCGTTAGAGCACGAAATCCTTGCCAGAAGGCCTAGAACTCTTTGTAGCCCAGTTTGGAAAGCAAATGACTATGCAGGATCACATCTGGCTGAAGATCTCTTTCTTTCAGTGTTCTTTCACAGAACTAATCACTTCAGTGACACACTTTTATAACATGGTCAATTGATTCCTTTTTCTGAAAATATTCACAGCTAAAATGGTAGGAAGCTATTTCTTACACTTTTCTAAAAGAAAGCACAGTAAATTCAGCCTGGAATTTGATCATTCCCACATGATGCCCAGAATGAACTCATAAATACCGTATTTACCAAAGTCCTTGCATTCCATACTTCATGGAGTTTTTTGTTTCTATTCTATTATAAAGGGTAAATGCAATTCTACCTAACACTGATTGAAAAAACAGTCAGCATTCCTGGACCTATGAACTTCCAAGACCATTGATCAGAGCTGGAAAAAGCAGCACACTGATTGAACAGTTGTACAAGGGTTTGTATTGATTTGACAAAATCTGATGCTTGGGAGGCTTCATAGGAGGTGAGACAAGAGGAGCAGACACAAGGCCAAAGTTGCAGGTTCTTCATATAGGGTGTTGTCCCCAGGGTTGGAGGTAAGGCTGACAATCCCCAAAAAAGGTTTGTATGCATGGCCCAGGTACTCTGTTGTTAGATTGCTGTAGTGGGTTTCACCCTGGGATTTTACTGCTGTCCAAAGATCATGTAGCCTAGTTTAAGTACATAGATCTTCATTGCTGTACAACTCCATAATATGGGCTGCAAAGCAGCCCCTTAGGTTTCAAGAAGAGCTTGAAGGGCCCTTGGAGAAACTGAAGAGCTAGCTAATCTTGCCCTGCCCACATTTTCCCTTCTGTCCTGGAAAGATGCCCTAGTCCGGAAAGCATTGGGAACAAGTAAGAGGGATGGCCAGGGTGTTGGATGTTGGCAGCTCTGCTAATACAGTGACCAGTATGGGTCATGCTGGAGCAGCAACAGAAGTAATCCTGCAGAGTGCCCTATTCTGAGTCAATACTCATCTCAGCAGCAAGGAGCTCAAAATAGGAGAGAGACAAATTTCCCTTGAGTCAGACTCTTACTTGCACAGCAGTGACTTTTCCAGTTCACACTGTTACTTCTGCATCAGTTACACTAAATCAGCATCCTGCTCATGTGTCCATCTTCCTGTTAGTTTTTCCCCAGCAGTGCCTTTGAATATTCATTGTTGGCCTTACTAAAAATGTTAAGGTAACTCTTGAGGCAAGACCTGGGGCCAGTTCCCTGTTTGTAAGCAAAGTGGCTAACTGGGACTTGCTCAGACTTTAGGCACCTGTGTCACAAAGCACTTTTTAGAATAGCCTGACTCCAGTGGCCAGGAATCACTTAAGTGCCGTATTCATGTGGCACCTACATTTCAGCCTAAAAAGACACAGGCCCTTAAGCTTCCACTTTGGCAGATGTCCAAAAGTGCCCTAGTCTGAAGAGTGAGGAAGAGCTGAATGCCCATGTCAGCTCTCTTTAGCAGAGTACAGTATCCACAATTATCATCACTCAAAGCTGGCTTGAGAAGGAGGGCACGGTGCTCACCTTCTGCATAATACTCAGATTGTTAGAGCACTTACACAGGAAGTAGGAGAGCTGAGTTTTAGGCCTTCCTCTGCCTTCCAAGTCCACATTTACCCCCCAACAGAAGGGTCAGGTAAGTGCCACTGCAGAAAAAGAAAGGTAAGAAAGTCCACACATGACATACAGGATCTTGGGTTTATAAACTTTCTGATACTGTCCCTCCACTGAAAAAAAGACAAAAGACTGAGTAGATTCTGTGTGGACATGACCAAACTGATCAAAGAAAGTCTGTTGCTAACCCTGGCCTCTAAATACTTATTGTATACAGCATGTGTCATTGTTAAATCAACTGCTCCCATCAAAATGTGCATGGTAACAGTGTGCAGTTTAATATTTTTCTCTATATCTGTTGTTACAGTGGATGTTATGTTTAAATATCAAAAGGAAAATGAGGAGACCCAACAAAAAATGATAAAAAACCATTTTTAATATGTTCCAGTGGGATTATGTAAGGCAATATGCAGAGTTATAAAACAGAAAGCATGATGATGCTCAGCTATGATTCATATAGGCAGAAGAGCTTATAAAAAAGACCTCCTGCCTTCTTTGCTATTGCTAGCCAGTGCCAGTACAAATGATGAATGCTTCCATTCACATGAAGAGGAAAATATTTGTACAAGGAGAAGGATTTGTAGGGAGCAGATATATGACAAGGTTCTTCCTTCTTATGTGCTGAATCCTCAGACTTCTGCCAGCCACTGTGAACTCAAAGAAACATCCCAGACTCTGCTTCTGTGCTAGTGAAATCCAGTGTGTGTGTCCCCACATGTGCTGCAGACCAGAATCTAGTGCAGATGCCTTTGTTCTGTGCCTAGTTCAACCTCTCTGTAGCTCAGTACCTATCACTGAGGGTCATCTGCCAATTCAGAACTCTTGCTCATGAAGCTCCTGTCCTGTTGGTTGCTACTTTTCTGCTGAAAAATGCTAAACAATGGTATTCAAAGGGTCCCACTTCCATTCCTTACATGGTGTTCCAAGAGTGGGTTGACAAAACTTGGCTAATGATGTCTTTCCTGTGGAGACAGCACCCAGCACGTCCTTCTGCATCAAAGAAGTAACCCATTCTCTACATGTTGCTTATAGGTTGGTTCTGGCATCCAAATACCATATTTTTCTCATATACTACATGCACTGTTTCCCCAAAAATCAGCCCCACAAAATTAGGGCACATATCTTAAACAAGGAAGCTGCCTGCTTTGATTCCTCTTCCTCCATCCAGCAGCAGCAGCAGCAGCAGCAGCAGCAGCATTTTTTCTCAGTTGACTTGATGGCTCATCACTCTTCGCTCCACAGGTTGTTAATGTTCATCTCTTTTTTTTAATTGTCTCGATATCCCACCAATCAAGCTAACCTTTCTTCTGCCAGTATTGTTGTCTGATGACTGTTCCTGATCCTTCATCTCCTATATCACAGGCTTGCACACCTTTTAACTCTGTCCCTGCATTATGCAGCCATAACTCTGGAAAAAAAAAATTCTTCATTCTGCTTTTCCAAAAAACAAAGTGAATATTTTATTCTGGAGAGTGCTGTATGCAAAAAAATATGCTATTAGATGAGTGGTCTGCTTCCAGACTCCGTGCCTCTGGGAGTTCTGCAGAAATTGAAACTCCCATCAGGCCTCAGGTTATAAGGTCTCGTATCCAAGTTGGGCCTCCTGCAAGGTCTTTGCTCAAGAGGGAATGGCTTGTGGTCTGACACTACAGCTAAAACAGTGAGGGCATCTCTCATACTGGTATTTGGCATGACAGGATGTGCTATCAAGCTGTGTTTTAATGCAGAAATGTTAATTGCATTTTCCTTCAGAACACAGAACCGTGATGTCTTGTCACCACATCAAGGGTCAAAATTGGAAGGAAAAAAATATCTTGAAACTTCAAAGATTTCTTTTGAATAGGAAGTACCAACAACATTTAAAGCAGTCAGGGACATTCAAAGTTTTTGCCCACACTTTCAGATAATTCCACAAGTGAATAGCTAAACAGACAGTTTTTAAAAAATAATGGTTGATCCCTCTATATTACAGCCAGCATTGGCTGTTTTCCCCAGGATGTTTTAACTAGTATTCAGTCATACATATACTAGTTCCACTTAGATATATAAAGTCAATATTTATTCTTTCAGGCCAAGCTTCAGTGAAAAGTTCCATCACTGTGTTTGCATACTTAGGAAGATTTACAACTTGTCAATGCCCACAACATTTCAAAGCAGTTCTCTTATCGCTACAATTACACATTCACACTCCTTGTTATATGAGGAAAAAAAACCCACTTCAGAACAAGGGGCAATGCACAGCAATTGAAGCCAGTTGGACCAGTTGGATAAAGAAGCAATATTATTGCAATTCATTTTGTCCCAAATCTGACCTATTTTAACTTTGTAATAGCCTAAATCTGAACGGCCATTTGGCTATCACTAATCTCTGCTTATTACTGAAATATTTAGAACACATGTTTATGTGGAGAGAAAATATGGTTAAGTATCATTTCGGGGCACCAATTTTTTGGTTGGCACTTCCTTGTTTCCCTCCCTTTGGTCTTCACTGTGGCCACCCTCTGGGGTGGATACTTTTAATCTATGCTCCTACTGTGTCTAAGGCAACAAGGCCCCTGGCACTATAGTAAGACTCAATCTTTCTCAACTCCTGAATCTGTTCCAGTAACCTCACCTCCAGTTCTTTGGTCTGGTGGCTACTGGGGTTTGGGAGAATCGTAGAACCAGAAGGGACCTGCAGGATCATCAAGTCTGGTCCCCTGCTGTGGACAGGAAGTTATTGTGCTCAGAGAAGCTCAACAAGGTGCTTGTCAAGTCTGATCTTGAACACCTCCACGGAGGGTGACTACACCATCGCTGCTGGGAGTGTGTTCCAGACTCCGGTGACCTTTTCAGAGAAAAAGTTCTTTCTTATGTCCAGCCTGAATTAACCTGCTACTAGCTTATGCCCATTGATCCTCATGCTCCCTTGAGGTGCCTTCCTGAAGAGTTGCTCCCCTAGATCTTGATGCTCACCCCTAATGTACTTGTAGCGGCTATCAAGTCACCTCTCAGACTTCTCTTACCCTGACTGAACAGGCCCATTTCCTCATGGGGCCTTTTGTCCATGCCTCTAATCATGCAGGTGGCCCTTCTTTGTACCTCCCTGGATCTATGGGTTGATGTATGCCAGAGTTTTGTTTGCCCTTCTGGCAACCTCTCACACTACTGGCTTATGTTCATCTTCCAGTCTGTTGTTACCCGCAGGTCCCATTCAGATGCTGTGCCAGCCAGTGGACCACCACCCATTGTATAGTTATGGTGAAGGTTCTTCCTACCCAGATGAAGAACCGGGCACTTCTCCCTGTTAAACCTCATCTGATTCCATTCATTCCACAGCTAAAGGCATAATTATTTTCAACATCACTGGAATATTCTGTGCAGGCCCCATATTCCTAAAACTGTCGTTGAGCAAAGCTTATGCCAGAGAATTGTTTTCTGTTCTCCTACATTCTCCTCACATAGCACAGCAGCAGCTAACAAATCTCAGGACCAGCCTCCAGTCTCTGTTACTGAGCTGATGATCATTGATGCTTAAACAGAGAACAACGATGCACAATAGAACAATATTGATTGCCACTGATGGCTAGGGCTCTTACTGCAGATAAATGAATCCACAAATTCCACAGATAAATGAAGCCAGGCAATAGAAATACAGCAGCATAATGATGTAAAGTATGTTCATTGAGGGCTGGGTGCTTCAAACTGTGGTCATTGAATTCCCACTGACCTCTGTGGGATTTTTCACATCTGAAGGACTTTTAGAGTAAGGCTTTTATTTTGATGAGTGCAGTTTAGGTTCATTTTATAACTAGCAGTATGAGACCATCTTTGAATGCCAATTTGACATTGAAGTCCTGCAAAAACACTTGCTACATAAACAAGAGTGAGACAGTTTGTACTCTAAAGAGCTTACTATTCAAGCAGATAGGACAGATAAAAAGGTTGAGGCAAAAGTATATAATATACACCCAGTGATTAGTAGGATGGCGATAAATGACATCTTAATGACATGATTTTTGTTTGGTTCATTCATTACCTTTTTTTTTTAAGTCCAAGGTTTTCTTGAAAGGTAACCAACTAGTCAGGATGGAAGAGAGATATTGAAGCAGTGTTGCCAATAGTCCATAAATTTACAGACACTTCTTATATAAAACAAGGCCTGTTCATAAAACTATATAAAAAAATTAAACCGTCCATAAAAAAGCTAAGCTAAGCTAAGTTGATTGAAGCTCCATTGCTGGAAAGAAGCTGGAGGCCGTGTTGAAAGATAGAAAGAACAGAGCAGCACCACCTGGTATCTGAGTGAGATCACAGCACCTGCTTGGAGCTCTTGTCAGGGCTTTGTGCCTCATGGAATCCCATTTGCCTGTAATACTGCTCATCTCAGAGGTAAGTGGACCATAGTCCTTCTTTGGCAGTCTGCACCAGAATGGGGGGGATCAAGGCTTGAAGAGGGGAGCTGGGGGTGAGGGGTACAGTCAGGAGGTATCAGAGTGTGGAATCAATAGGAGACCCCTGGGGCAGGGGAAGCAGGATATAAAACCACTGCTGCAGTCAAGCAGGGTTGCCAACCTAAGATTTTTTTTTATGATCTGCAAACTTTTTACTGACAACCAAGCATTTTTACTGTGGTTGGTGTTAAATTTTTTAATTTGGACCAGTCTCTTATCCAAGGTCTCACAGAAGAGTTAAATTTACATTATGTGAAATATGCCAGTAAAAACACATGTCAATAAAAAAGTTTGGTTGTCAGTAAAAATTTACAGATTTCAGTAACAAAAAATTATCTTGGGCTGTCAATCCTGTATTGAAGGGAAGGAGAGAGGAATCAGAGAAAGAAAGGAAGCATGATGGGCTGGGAGAATGTGTGGAGGTTGTAACAAATTTTCCAGTGGAAAATGGAAAACTTTTCTGTGGGTAATGTTAATTTTTAGAGATTTTTTAAAATAAACCTTTTGGTAAGTTCAAAATATTCCAAAATGTTCTTTTAAATCAAAATTTAAAGTCAAAGTAAAAATAGATATTTTGATTCTCCTGAAGAGGAGGACCACAAATAGTGGTTTGGCATTTTCTGAAAAGCTTAGTTTTGTGGCAATTTCAAGATTTTTTGTTTCAATTTTGAATAAGAACTAGGTTTAGAAATCTCTGAAGTTAAAGAGAAACATGTTTGTTTATCAAGTGAAGAGGCTGTAAGGGAGAGGGCAGGTGGGAGCTCTGTGAGCAGCAAATCATTTTTTAAATGATTGCTGTTTTATGTATTTTCACACCAGGTTTCCCCTCATCCTTTGCCTCCATCCTATTACAAACTGGATTCTCCTACTCATTCATTCCCCTACTATTCCTTGCTTCCTTTGTTTCCACCTTCCTTTGCTTTGTGCCATACTTTTTCCTTCTTTTTTTGTTCCCTTTTCCTCCACTCAGCATATATGATCCATTCTCCCTCTGCTCCCACTACTTGCAGTTTGCCTTTTTCCTCCCCCACTCCCCTCCTCTGCATCACATTCCCTCCTCTCCTAGCACTATTTCCTGATTCCCACATCCCATTTCCCTTTGGTGCTTTTTTACTGGGTTTTTAATTGCTGTCCTAGTCTCTGATGCAATTGCAGTTGTAGGTGAACTAGAACCAGTTGGAAATTTTCTGCCAAAATGTTTTTTCTTTCAGAAAATTCTGATGGATTGAAAGAGCCGTATCACAGGCCTGTGCCATTTCAATGCAACTCCCTTTGGGGAAAGGTTTCTTGCCTCAGGCTGTTTGCCATTTTTGGGGTGAGTGTCCTTCTAATCTGTTAGATTTGCACCTCAGTCCCCCACATCCCACCTGAGAGCCCTGTCCATAATACTGAATCTGGCTCAGTCTCTGACCTGGTGAGCACTAAATTATTAATATAAAATAGACAAGATCCAAAAATGGTGAGAAATCCATGCCAAAATAGCAAGTAGCCTAGTGGATATGATGCTCACCTCAAAGGTGGCCACCTCAGAGGTAGAGCAAGGACATGCCCCTGGATCTTCTATATTCCTAGCTGCTGAGCTTTCACTTATTCTGGGGTCATCTGCTTTTTTCATGAAAAATGTTGAAAGAGCTTAGTTTTATCCTAATGCAGAATAGAAATTCTCAGAAATGATGAAAGTATTCACAGAACAAGAAAGTGGTCTCCAGACCAGCTACAATTCAGAGCCAAGGAGTAGCGAGTCTTTGAAATGTAGAGCAAAAGGATAGGACCTTTGAGGATCCTGTTGTTCTGGGTAAAGATAGCTTAAACCAAAAGTCCTGATTTAAGTCTGCTCAAACTCTGGGGTAGACTGGACCTGTAGCTGGCTCCAAACTGCGTGTCTGTTCCCCAAAAACTAAGCCAAATCCCTGACTCCAAAACCCCCTACACACTTAAACTATAATGCAAATTTTGAACTTTGTGACTCAGGCAGACTCTTAGTTTTAAAGGCTGATGATTCTACAATATACTGTAGTTAGTAGTTTCTGCTGTCCAGGGAAACATTTGATCGTTTGTTTTTAAAAGGGCACAAATTATACTGAGCTTGAAAAATATAAGTTTAACAGTTACCTAAGTAGAGAGAAAAAATATAGTTTCTTTTGCAGAGTAGCATTATCTAAGCTTTGACTTCAAAAAGATTTTTTGGCTTTTAAACAAAGCAGTCCTCCTAATCATATGTAGGATAACAGGACTGATAGAACTATGGTAACACTTAATCCAGTTTATGCCCTTTTTCGTTTAAACACTAACTGCAAACTGTTTACTGGATGTCTGCTGCTGCCTGATTTACTGTTCTGTCCATGACATTTCCTGCAATAAGTAAAATGTTTTGCAAAAATCATCATTTATTGCTGTTTTACATTACCTATACACTGTATAAATTCAACATTTGTATAACTCCATTAGGTTGATACTGGCTGCGTCTACATGAAATACTAACTGTATAGTCATTACTGTGGCAGTAATTTAGTCCTTGTTTATACAAGGACTAAATGACTGTGCAGTAACTGAAGTTACTGTGCAGTAGTATTGCTGAACAGTTTTTTTGTGATCCTGACTGTGCAGTAGGCCAAGATTACCAAGCAGTAGCATCACATCACGATTTCTGTCACGCGGTGCTACTACACAATAGTCACGGATGACTGTGCACTCAGTGTCTCATGTAGATGTTGCCACTGTGATGTACTTGATACAAAGACACAACATCCTAGAACAGGGTATAACATAAAAAATGTTCATTTTAGATACAACAGTGATGGTTATGTTATCAATAATATATGATAGCTAGCTGGAAGCAACCAGTCTAATTTTTAGTACTTGTATCATTAAAAAAAAGCTTTTTGGCTAGCTCGGATTTCTAGGTATGGAATGCATCATTCACAGTCTGGGGAGAGTTCTTGGGCATTCATATTAACGCTAAACATCAATCATACCTCGCATTCTTTCAAAATCATAGGCCTATCTTCCTCTTCTAATAGGAACATGAGACTGGAAGTCATTCAGTCCAGTCACTTACAATAACAGGAACTACATTATATAGTCCCTTTCATAGACTTACCATTAGGCTGTGCTAATGTGCAATAGCGAAAGTGCATGCTTTTTAGAGGATGCTTAATGTGCAATAGCCGATTTTACTGCTCATTAGCATAATAACATTTTTTGTGCGCCTCTTTAATGCACAGTAAAATTAGCTACTGTACATTAAAGTCCATGTGTAGATGCACCCACTGTATATTCACTGCTCCACACTAACTGTCTATGTTCCAGGTCTTATCCTCATTAAAAATGGGACTAAGTTACCACACTATATCTTTCATTTATCACAGGTGAGAGCAAGCACAGAATGCTACTGTAACACAGCAGCCCCTGTTCCCCTTTTCATACATTGCAGTTTGGTCTTTTGTCCACAGTCTTAGAGAATCTGACAGGCAGCCCAGATCTGGATCTAGATTATAGTCGATACACAATAACGGGTAACATCACATGATAACACAGAGGGAACTGCAGTAAAGATAGCAACTCGCTTTCTGTTTCCAATGAGCAGGCTCATAACACTTCTAGTTAGTGATGCTGCTACATTGATGCTTTGCAATTCTTGGGGAAATTGCTTTGCAATTCTTCCTAGGTGCACGCACCAACACATTATGTGGATATTTTGTACCTACATACTGTGATCTACCTGGCATAAGTTTGGTTCAGTATGTAGGATAATATAAACTTCATTGTTAACTGAATTGTTAGTAAGTGCTAAAAAAGCTAATGGTAAGTTTAGAGGCATGAGTCCAAATGTACTAGCTTTGAAGACATCCATAATATGTCCAGGAGGTACTTACATGTCATTTCATGTGCTCTGGAATTGTATACTTTTCTGCTTCCTTTGGAGGATGAAGCAAAATTACAGTCAGAGTGCTCAAAAATGAGTTCAAAGAGGTCATTTGCAAGAACTCTATTTTCAGGCAAATATCTGAACAGCTGCTGTGGTGATTACAAGGCAATACAGTAGAGATGACTGTGGAAAGAAAACATCTATGATCAGGCTCTAAGCAGCATGCTGGTTTGCAGCACAGAAAAAAAAAATAGATGTACTTTAAGGCTTGCTCAGTGACTATGAGAATTGATGCTGTTGGAATAGTTACAGGCCTGGCCAAGAGAGGTATTTTGTAAAAAAATGAAGACCCCCACAAAATGAACAGAGTGCACCTTGGGACCAAAGTTATGAACATCAAAGGTGGTGCACACGGCTTACTGCCACAAAGCAAACAACAACAGCTGTAATCAGCAGTTTGCAATATCTAATGCTGTACCTTTCTCTAGTATCGTTCATTCTTAAAATTGCAAAGAAATGCTCTATGGGGTAAAGAAAGCAGTACTGTGTCAGTAGGCAATGTCTCCCTGTACCACTTTCCCTAATGTTCTGTAGGGAATGAAGTCTAACAAAAGGCAGCTATTTTCTAGTGGAACAAAAAGGAAGTTCAAGTCCCTCCAAAGTTTCTTGCAGAGAGCTGAGAGTAGGATCTGCTCTGAGAATCACTTGCACGCTATAATTCCTAGCTGCTGTGGCCATTCCTTCTTCCTGGTCCATGATCCTAAATTTTGGGATTGTGCTGGACAACAACCTTTCTCTAGTGCAAGTCTGACAATTGAACTTGCTAGCATCACTGCTCTGTACTAGACTCTCATTGCAGGTGGATTCTACCTGTAATGAGCATACACCCCCCCAGGAGAAGAGGCAGGTTGAGTCCCTTTCTGCTGCGTTCAGTGTTTCTCCTTCTGACTTCCATCTTATCTAAGCTGAGCATCAGCCAGTTTTCTCTGAGCCTGATCACTGCTGATGTCAGTTCCCGGAAAATCTCAGGGCACCTATACACAAGCAGCAAGGCAAGTAAGTGTGGTAATTACCATGCTCCAGTAGACTCCAGCATCTCATGTATCAGCATCGCTGTGTTTAAAAATGGTGGCGGGGCGCTTTAACTAAAACTTGTTCAAAGAACTTTAGTTAAAATGTCCCTACCGCCATTTTTAAGCATGGGGGCATTGATACATGAGATGCTTCAAGTGCCTTATTTACAGCGGCTCTCTGAGCATGTGTATAAACACCCTATGACATCTACCATGCCAAACGTGTGAATCCTATTCATTAGCCTACATTGCCTGCCTAATTGTGCAGAAAAAACAGTGTTATTAAATTACCCTTACATGAAAAGATGCATTATGGAAAAAAGGAGCCCAGTGAAATTTTTATGAATAGAGTCTAAGACAATAAATGTAAGGCTTTAAAACTTAGACTTGGCAAAATGCATTGCAGATAAAATTGATAAGAAAAGCATAAAAATATTATCAACATGTTATTTCTCAAGGAAATGGAAATGTTTTTATAAGAGTCATTTCTAACATTTCAGGGGTATCTAATAAGCAAAAGAATATGTTAAACCTTGCAGGCACCAGCCAAAAATGAAAGAAAACAGGTGCCTCTAAATCAGGTCTTTTAGCAGTCATCAGCACCAGAAGGTGCTCCCTGAGTTGGAGGCCTATGGAAATCCCCATGTCCTGGGAGATTCTGCCCTAAAACTGTCCGTGATTTCTGCTCCCAGCCCTAGTATGCTGCCAGACTTGGAGGAGGATTTATGTGGGTCATTAGGTCCAGTGACCCCCCCTCCAGGGAAAGGTGAACAGTTACAACTTGGAGGAGCCTTGCTGTATTGTCATCAGTTTTGATGCTGTGTTCTTTGTGCCCCTCTTCTACCAAGTGCAGCCCTTCAGTTTTCTGTCCCAGCTGGCTTTGCTTCTCTTGTCCCTGCTTTTCCTCTTCTGCTGCTCCTTGTTTTCCTAGTCTCTTATCTTACTTAAGTAATCTCTTCTTCTCCCCTGCTTCAATCTCTTTGCTCAACCAGGATAAGTGTAATAATTTATGTCTTTAACATATATACATAGTAGATAAATATTCTAAGAAAAGCTAGAACCAGCTACATATGTAACTACCTGTCATTACACTTGTCACTCTGCTTGTACAGATGAAGCCCTTGATCTGTTTTATATTTTAGAACTCGTGTGCACTACATAATAAACCTGAATTATGACAAGTGGTGTCACTGAAGCCATATCCATACACAAAAAACTGTAGCTCAGGTGTGGTGGTACTTGACTCCAGTAATTTTTTCTCTCAGGGAAGCAGGCTAAATATCAAGTGAGTAGGATTGGCACTTTTAGATTGGATATATTACGGATGTCTGCACTTGTATATGTGCTCCGACATGTTCTGATTAGGTTAATCGAGACTGCTGGAACATTCTAATCAGAACGCTCCAGTGTGCTGCAACGTCTCGTGTACTCGGTGTCCCACATTTCAAAACAGTGGCAGGGACACTTTAACTAAAGCCTGATGAATGAGCTTTAGTTAAAGCGTCTCCACCATCATTTTGAAATGTGGTACACTGAACACACAAGAAGTTGCAGGTGTTTTAATTAGAGCAGCTCCCAAGAGGTGCCCTGTGTAAAATGCCCCACCTTGGAGCATGTGTACTATGTGCCCAATGTCTCCACAGTACTTCTCGGTTAGCTGTCTTTGAGAACCACAACTCCTCCAGTGCGCCCCAGAGAGGGGCAGATAATTTATAGGGTGGATCAGCATATTGAAACTTAAGGAGCCATGAATAACTACCAACTAGGGTGAACACATCAGTCATATGTTTTGCGGTACAGCTGCTGTTGCTAAATGTAGGCTAACTTAAGAAAAGTAATTCAAGCATAGCTAACTCAACAAACTGCAAGGAAAATATTAGAGTACAATCTTTTAGGACAGGGCTTTTTCTTCCCCTGGGTTAGGAATTGTAGGGGCTAATACTATGCAAGTTTAATACATTTGTGCTGCTTTCCTTACAGTGTTAACCTTCATTTTTTCTCTTACTCCTGTCCCGTTAAGTGTTTTATATTAGTCTCTGATGAATTATTTTCACTGCCTTTTATCCACAACAATATTTCACTCACTCTAGATTCAAATAAAGTGGCTTGATCTTACCTTTGTAGCCTGTAAGGAAATTCAAGGTGAATCAAGTGTCATTAGAGTTGATGTCCTTGGACATGCGTAGATGAAATGAGGACCCTAAATTGAAGCGGTGGGTTTTTAAAAACACCGCTTCAATTTAGGGCCAATTAAATCCCCATGTTGTGCACACACCCGACTTACTGCCTCTCCCATGGTGGGGAGGGGAGGGGGAGCTACCGGCAGTGGAGTGGTTTCTGGGCTGCGGGGGGGACTGGTGCTTCCCTCTGTGGCAGCAGAGCCCCACCACCCAGGCGGCACCCACATGCAGGCACCTGGCTCTGGTGGTCCTGTGGGGCACAGCAGCCATGAAGGAAAGCACTGGGCCCCCGTGCAGCTCTGGCAGGCAGGCAGACTCTGGGGGGCGGAAAAAATCAGGCTTGCCACTTTTTTTTCCCCTCTCTTGGGTAAAGCCTGCCTTCCTGGACTGCTGCCAGACTGCCTGCAGGGCCAGACTGCCTGCAGGGCTTCCTGCAGACCCCTTTTGCTGCACGGAGCCCGGCACTTTCCTCTGTGGTTGGTAGGGCAGCAAACTAAAACTCCTCAGAGGAGTTTTAGTTTGCTGCACCCCAAGTCATTTAAGGTACATTACACCGCCGAATTTGCTACAGCAGCTGTAATTAATGCCACCAACATGTGCAAAGACTGACACCATTAAGGGGGTGCAAAAGCATTCAGCTCACTTTAAAGTGTCACGTACGCATGCCCATCATTTCATCTACACACGGCCCTTGGGAATGCTTGGAATTTGCATTTGTGTAACTGGTCCCAATTTATTGTTGCGGAATTTCTGTTTATGACAACAAGTCCTATTAGCTGCCTTGAAAGAATTAAAATGCAAAGGCACTCTTGGGCAGTATAGTTCATTTTGTTCTATATTCTTTAGACTTGTATTCTATGTGTTACATGTTGCTGTTCCATTTGTTTGATTTATGCCCATTTTCATAATGTCCAGAGAGTTTCTAGCCACTTCAGAATAACTTTTCTAAAGTAATTTCATCTTTGTAGCCACAAGTTTTGAATATGTAAATTATAGTATCTAGATAGCTGATATAATTAGAGAGGCCAGATGAAATTTAATCTTTCTTGTTTTACAGGCTTTTCTATTAATAATTTTCTGCGAACTGCAAACAGTTGATCTTTCAGTGGGATTGCTGTATTAGAGAGAGTTTTCTTCTCTTAATTTGCAGATTATTTGGTTTTCTCTTTATTACTTGCTTTATCACTTTTGGTGGCACCGGGGGAAGGACTAGATCAGAGTGGGAAAAATATGGCTCACGGATCAGATCTGGCCTGGCAGGCCATTCTTTCTGGCCCGTGGGGCCACTAAAAAATTTAAAAAGTTAATATTTATCTGCTCCTGGCTGCCTGTCAAAGATGACAGCAGCAGTAGGACCCAGGGGAAGCCAGCAGAATGCAGCAGAAAGGCCAGCCTGGCTCCACCCCACCTCCAGCCCCCTCCCCACCCCACCTCCAGCCCCCTCCACCAGAAGCCTCTGCCTGCTGCCACTTTCACTGCTTCCCTGCACACCTGCCAGCTGCTCCAGCGCCATGCGGCCTCCAGCTGCATGATCAGATTGTGGGAACATGCGACCCTGGAGCCAAGAGCTGGAAGGATAAAGTGTGTGTGTGTGTGTGTGTGTGTGTGTGTGTGTGTGTGTGTGTGTGTGTGCACACGTGCAGTGAGGGATGGGGAGAGAAAGACAGAGAGCAATGAGGGAGGCACAGAGTGTGTGTGTGTGTGTGTGTGTTTTCATAGGGTTCACACACACCCCACCATACACAAGCACCCACACATCCTCCCGCTGCCATACACGCAGACCTTCACACCCACATCCCTCACACACCCCAGCCACCTCCCCCCATACCCACCCACAACCATCCATACCAGAAAAGGGAGGGACTTCTGGTGGCAAAGGTCAGGGGTTAGGAGGTGGGACTTCTGGTCCCAAGATGGCAACCAGGGGACAGGGCACCTGTCAAGGGGTGGGGCTACTCATGTGGCCCTTAACAGCTTGCCAAAACTCAGTAAGCATCCCTCCGCCCGAAATAATTGCCCGCCCCTGGACTAGATGAACTAGTAGAGGTTCTAGTCACACAATCATTTGAACTAAACAACAGCCATTATCCTCTCCACTACAAATCACATGACAATTCATTAGCCATTTTTCTGCTGCAATAACTTGCCTAGAGCAGTCTTTGGAACTGCACTCTTTGCTATGTCCAGTCCCTTTGTGCTACCCTCTGATTCCATTTACTGGGCTGAATATGTGACAGACTTACCTATTTCAGCCATTCTGTATTGTTTGGCAGTTCAAGGACATGCTGTTCAGCTGCAGGTTCAAAGATCTGTTGTTACATGGGTTTTTTTTAATTTTTTTGTTTTTGGAATATGCAGTGTAACAAGTCAGGAATGTTTTTCTTGGCTTAGGTCATTTGCAGTTAGAATGTGTACAGACTATACTCATCATTCTGGACATTTTCATGCTTTTTTTTTTAATGGCATTGCCAAGTGCTTGCATGTATAGATGCAGCTGATCAGTGGTGCTGTATGTTACTTTCTATACCAAATTCATAGAGGATGTGATTCTGCTACTTTCTTTAACCCAGTGTCCAGTTATATCCTTTTAGCGCCATAAGCATGAGTTCTCTAGTGTAGGCCAACTTGATAGCCATCAAAGACGCAGGGACTTCTCCAGGACTGAGACTGTCATGGGCTTCAGAGGCTTGGGGTAAAGTTCCTCTGTCCAGAACGAGAAGGTAGCCTAGATCTCGGAGCCTCTTGTGGTAGATTTTGGAGCCTCCTGGAATTGATCCAAGGCTAGGGTAGGGGCTGAGTATCCATGTGCATGCATGCATGTGCCCCAGCCCAGCAGATCAGTCCATGGGGGAGGGAAGGGCGGGGGCTAGATTGAGGCCCCCTCGGTTGAGGGACAGTGCTGCAGAGGCAGAAGCAGAGGTAAGTTGAATGGGGCCCCAGCCAGGTGGGACTTACCTGCTCAGGAGGTGCACCCCCAAATTAATTTTTTGTCCCTCTGCCTTGATCTGCTCCTCCCCCTTTCCTCCCCACAGATTTACCTGCTGGGTGCGGGGAGGGAGGATGGCGGCAGCGCACAGCAGATCTTGGGTTGCTTTTAAATGCCCAGGGTAATCTCCTACTTAAAAAGGTTGGAGACCACTTGTGTAGCCTATTGGTCAACTGGCATGACACCTCCTGCCCAGTGCACCTGGGATATTGGATAGGTCTGGGCACTACATGTGAACAGAACAGTTTTAGCTTCAGCTTGGAGAAATAACAAGGTTCTTTAAAACAAATAAAATCTTCCCAGGCTATCTGCAAGTCTGTCGAGCAAGAAGAATGAGAAAGCACCTGTGCATTCTCATGAAACATGTCAAATGAGCTTTTATTGGCTAGATTCTTAATCTTGTTTACATTCCCCTTGTGCCACTTCACACACTTGATATGGAAGATCGTATTCCAAAAATGCCTTATAAGCAAACAAAGAAAGAATCGGCAACATGTTTTCATCAGTACTAATAGGCAAAAACCAGATGGCTTATGTAGCTCATGATCATGCATCACTTTGGCAATTGGCTGAATATCTACTAAGTATCTTTCATGTCTAATTCTATGAAAAGTACTGATGTACTGTACTTTGAAAGCTGGACTAAGGACAGTTTTCCAATAGCTGCAATTCCATGGCATTTGTTCTGCAAACACAGATAAAGATCTATCTCATTTTTAAAATGAGCTTATGTTTACACAAGGACTGAAAAAATATACCTAATGGCAGTTTAATGAATGCATGTCATGAATTTTAGAGATAAAGGTTGAGGCTTGATGACTGTTTAATCTCATAAAGAGAAGTAGGATGTATTCAAATGTTTTTGCTGTCTTGGAGCCTAACAGTGAGAACTCCATATACCTACATGTTGGCCTACATTAGGCAGGAGCCATCAAAAAGAACAGAGCCAGAGGACATATTCTCAACCTATTTCATCACTGAACCAGTTGTATAGTATTGTCTCTGGCAGAAAGTTGTGACTAAAGTCCAAAATTATCAAAGATATTTTAAAAGTTTATATACTGGTGGAAGAAGAACAAAGTTGTATTTGAGAACAAATCCTGCTCCAGTTATTCAAGGTCTCCTATAAATTGCTATGCAAGGTGGGAATGTATTTTGATATCACAACCAGGTTCTTCTAATTGTCCTCTGTTAACAGCTCTGATTCTCATGGTTTAATACTTACAGAGTAGCTGATTCATTCATTCATTATCGTTTGTGATAGGAGGGGGTTGTGATATATATGCCTGTTGCTCATGCCTAAAAAGTAAATTTCGGACAACATTTTAAAGATTATGTGTGTGAATAAGGTTTAAAGTGGTTAACTTCAGACAACCAAGCTCTGTATATTTGGTCTACATTTTCTTTTCAGTCTTTACAGTCCTGCTTATATGTGATCTATTGTGAAGGTTCAATCTTGAGAGGTAAAACTACTAGCAGAAGTCAATAAATGTCAACAGAGCATTGACTTTAGTAGAAATCAATAAGGAATTATGTACATGAGGCCAACCTTTGGCCCCAGAGGTGAAACAGAGCAGCTGTGGCTCAGAGGGCACCATCAGACTGCCGTGATGCCAATAGCTGTAATGTGGTTAACTGCTCCTGCAGTGATGGCTATTTCTGCATTTCCCCGAAAACCCCCCAAAAGATGGCACCAGGGACTGCTTCTCCAGTTGCATCCCCTCACTTACACCATTGTCTGTCTCTGAAAACTGAGGAATTCTGATCACCATGCTAATTTCCAGAAGAACCTGGAAACTATAGGGTGGTAGTAAAGCATGCTGCAGAAAAACAGTAATAGAGATTGCTTGCTTTCCTTACTACAGATCCTAACAGAATAGGACCTACTTTCTGTCAGGGGAGATATGAAGAGCAGCAGCCTGCTGACAGGGACTAAACTGAGTGAAGCCTTGCAGTCATGGTAAAAAGAGAGCTATAGTTTCATAGTTTCATAGTTTCTAGGGTTGGAAGGGACCTGAGCAGATCATCTAGTTCGACCCCCTGCCATGGCAGGAAAGAATACTGGGGTCAAACGACCCCAGCAAGGTGTTCATCTAACCTCCTCTTAAACACCCCCAGGGTAGGAGCCTGCACCAATTCTCTTGGAAGCTGGTTCCAGGCCCTAGCCGCCCTGACCGTGAAGTAGTGCCTCCTGATATCTAGCCTAAACCTATCCTCTGCCAGCTTGTGACCGTTATTCCTGGTCACTCCTGGCGGTGCTCGGGGGACCAGTGACTCCCCCAATGCCTGCTGATCCCCCCCTGACTAGTTCATAACAGGCCACTAGATCCCCCCTCAGCCTTCTCTTTTGGAGGCTGAACAGGTTCAGGTCCCGTAGCCTCTCCTCATAGGGCCCGCCCTGTTGTCCCCTGATCATGCAAGTGGCCCTCCTCTGGACCCTCTCCATGCTGTCAACATCCCTCTTGAAGCGTGGCACCCAGAACTGGACACAGTACTCCATCTGTGGCCTGGTCAGTGCCTCATAGAGGGGGAGGATCACCTCTTTGGACCTGCTCGAGATGCATCTGTGCATGCATGCCAAGGTACGGTTGGCCTTCCTGACTGCATCCCCACACTGCCAGCCCATGTTCATCTTGGAGTCAATGATGACCCCCAGATCCCTTTCCGCCTCCGTGCTGACAAGAGGGGAGTTCCCTAACCTGTAGGTATGGTGCCAGTTGTTCCTCCCAGGGTGCATCACCTTGCACTTGTCTGTGTTGAAACCCATCCTATTCTCGTCCGCCCACCCTTGTAACTTGTCTACGTCTGATTGTAGCCTGTTGCATCCTTCCAGTGTGCCCACGTCCCCCCACATCTTAGTGTCATCAGCAAATTTGAACAGGGTGCTTTTTACCCCCTCGTCCAAATCACTGATGAAGATGTTGAACAGTGCGGGCCCGAGGACCCAGCCCTGTGGAACCCCACTGCCCGCGTCCTTCCAGGTTGAGAAGGAGCCATCCACTACCACCCTCTGGGTGCGGCCCTCCAGCCAGTTGGCGACCCATTTGACTGTGTGGGTGTCTACACCACAGCCCCCCAGTTTCTTAATGAGAATGGGGTGAGAGACAGTGTCAAAAGCCTTCCACAAGTCCAGGAAGACTATATCCACTGCTACCCCTGCATCTAATGATCTGGTGATCTGATCGTAAAAGGCCACCAGGTTGGTCTGACAGGACCTGCCACTGATAAACCCGTGCTGGTTGCCCCTAAGCATGCAGTCCCCTGCTGGCCCCTCCTGGGCATAATTTTCTCGAACAGCTTGCCTAGGATCGAGGTGAGACTAACCGGCCTATAGTTTCCCGGGTCCTCCTTCCTGACTTTTTTGAAGATGGGGACCACGTTGGCCCTCTTCCAGTCCTCCAGTACCTCACCAGAGTACCACAAGTGCTCGTAAAGCCGTGCCAGGGGACTTGCAATGACCTTGGCCAGTTCCTTTAGCACTCTAGGGTGGAGATCATCCAGATCAGCTGACTTAAATACGTGCAAACCCTCCAGAAGCTCCCTAACTAAATCCTCGCTAACCTGTGGCCCAGGTGTGCCTCCCCTGGGGCCCGAGGGGGGCCCAGCAGGGAGGTGGCTGTTTTGGTCCCTACTTAGGAATATGGAGGCAAAGAAATCGTTAAACATTGTTAGCTTTGCCATCTGGTGTGATGACCAAGTTTCCCAACACGCCCTGCAAGGGCCCCACATTACCCGGGACCTTCTTTTTACCCCCTATGTATTTAAAAAAAGGACTTCTTATTGTCCTTAATCTGGGAAGCTAGTCCATTAGGGAAGCCTGAGAGAATGGACTAGTCAGAAGGCAAGCAGACAAGTGAAAGTAGAAGCTTGGAAGAAGGAAGGATGTGAGCATGTTGGAGGCGGATGTTGGCCGCTTAATTGATTTGGGCTTCAGCACTGGAGGAAGAGGTAGACAGAAGGTCAAGGCCCTCCTGTGTTTTCCTGGTGCCACCTTGAGGTATACTTACTGAAACACCTGCCACCAAATGCAAAATACTCCTTTTAGAACCCTAGGAGCAAGAAGTCTGAACACTTGCTTACAAGCAGAGTGAGATGAAGTCCCAAAAACCTAGGAAAAGGCCCAACAGTCTAGAGAGAGCAGAAGTCTTTGTGAAGTCCCTGCAGTGCAAAGTTAAGAAAGCATTATTTTATTTTCCTAACTCTGCATTATTAATAGCATTATTTTATTTTCCTAACTCTGGAACTGGTGGACTTCTTAATTTGGGATATAGTTAACCTACCCAGAGCTCCAAGGCAAGGTATGCAGAGCACAAGATAAATTACCCAGAGTGGGTGTGAAAACTGAGACAATGCCAGCGTGGGATGGATTGAGAGCTCTCTCACAGAGCTGATGAAATGAGCCCCTGATGTCTAACTCAGTAGTACCTCCTAGGGTGGGTAAATGTAGGTGACCCATAGGATATACTTACTTCCTACAAAAAAAATGTATTCAGAATAGGGGAGAGAACAGTTTTGAATGAAATTAAAGCAGTCAGAAGTTCTAACAAAATGGCACTTTTATTTCAAAACAGGGAATGTACAAAACTCTATTGGTACATACAGGTACAATGGATCTTGGCCTTTAGTTCCTACTGATTTATTTTATTTATGATGTATAAATATGTACAGTTCTGGACACTGACGTAATGTAATATCACAGTTTCTGAATATGGTTGGTTGATGTTCTCACACAAACAAAGACATTCCAGCAGATGAGATAACCCCACAAAAAAGCTTCTCCAACAGCTGTCTTCAACAGCTGGACAACAAGATGTGGTGAGACATCTAACAATTATACTGAATGGCTGA
Source organism: Crocodylus siamensis (assembly GCF_052110815.1). Lineage (NCBI taxonomy): Eukaryota > Metazoa > Chordata > Crocodylia > Crocodylidae > Crocodylus > Crocodylus siamensis. The sequence continues at coordinate 217,536,788 of NC_143397.1, forward strand.
AGGCCAAAAGCAAAGTTTTTGCTGGCAACACTCTAGGAAACATATTTTAATCTAATGTTACCAAGAAAATGTTCTATTCCTTTCTTTCCAGCTTTGTAAATACTTATTATCCATTCTTGCATGAACTTGTTTTTGCTAACTCCTTTAAAAATATATGTTCCTTCAAATTCAGTGGAATATTTGTAAGTTTTTAGTCCTTTTGAAACAACCTTCTTCAATTTATTGCCAAATGATGCCCTACTATAAGCAAGCTTCTAAACAAAATACATTTTCTTTCCAGAGAATGCCTCAGGGGTCCAATGCAAGTCATCGCAGGCACAATAATATTCAGTAGCCCCCTGGAAAGATTTCAGTGTACAATTGCCAAATCTAGATCAAAACAGTTGTGAATTCACACTAACTTGTGAAAAGTTGCCATTCCAGATATCCTTTATGCAAAATATTGCATTAAACCCTAAAATAGCTAGCAGCAATAGTTTGCTGTTTCTTTTTTTATGGACCACCAACAAATCTGTTGAGAGAATATTCCATAGCTTTGCAGTATGCACAGGGCAAGCAATTATTTACAATATTCTACAAAGAAGATGATATCCCACTGTCTCATGTTCTTTATTGTTTTTAAAAAGTATTTATTAATGGTGGCAATGATGTCCACTTGATACAGACAGTGAAGGGAAAATTAAAACACCTTCTGCTTCACCAAATTTAAGCTTAAATATTGTTGGTATGTATTCACAAGCATAACATAAGCATGTATGCTGTGAGTCAGAGTATTTCTAGGCCAATTTTTGGGAGTAATTAAACTGATGATCATCAGATCCCTCCCACTCTGTGAGAGACTCCCAAGTCTAAGTTAGGACTTCATTTTCTTATACTCTGAATACATTGCTTGACATTCTGTTAGCCACTGTGAAGAGAGTTGTGGAAGAAGGTAGCCACTCTAAAATATAGACTGTTCATTGTTTTACGTTGGCATTTACCAGGATGTGCCATGCAAACAGAAATGTTTCTGTGCATAATTCTTTTCAAGCTCACGGCCTTTGGCATCACCATGTCTTATACCCCCTGGAAAGATTGGTATGTGTGTTAATAGTTACCCATGTACTTAACATATGGTTTTGCTTTTGTAAAACTGAATATTATTAACCAAGAAAGGAGGTGTGGTGGGGAGGAGGATTGGAGGAAAGTACATTTACCTGTGTCAGAAGTTTCTAAAAACACATTTATGCAAAAACTAGTTATAAAATGTATTTCCAGTTATGAAGTCAGTGGTATCACTTCAGGTGGACTTTTTGCATTCTGGTCCGCTTCTTTTCTTTCCTTCTTTTTCTTGCGGTTCAAGTGGAAGAATACAGCCCCTAAAATCCCACCTGGTCAAATAAAGGGAATATAAAACAATTCTTTAAAAGTGTTTAAGCAAAGATTTCTTATTTGAAAATTATACATAATATTCACACCACTGGAAAGAGCGGACTTCTGGGTGTTATCACAAAAGACTGGACTAGTAGTCTATCTCATTTGGCATCCTGTCTCTGATTGTGGTCAGTACCAGGTACTTCAAAGGAAGGTAGAAAAAATAACCTATTAGTGGGTAGTAATATAAAAACATGACTACAGGAAAATATTCTTCATTAATTCCCTTCAGTTAGGACTGTTTTATTCCATATATCGTGAAGGTCAGTATCCTTTATCACTTCTTTTATTCAGGCTAACATAACTGGAAAATCTCATTAGTTTCATATACTCATTTCAGTAACTGTCCTCTTGTTTCTATATTTTGATGAAGCTCAGAGGGGTGCCTGAGTTACCTTCTGTCTGCCATTTGTTACTGTGTACATCCACTCTATTCTGTACAGGTTCTCCTGTCACATTCATCTCCATAGTGCCTGAGTAGCTGCACCTTCAAGTAGTGCATTAAGCAATCTGATTAGCATTTTTCCCCATGGTGCTTGTTCATTTATCCTTTCCTTAAGAAGAGAAGGATGTACAGGGCACAGTTTTATTTTAATAGGATTTTTGGCCTACTTACTTGGCTTTTGTGTTTCTTAACTATGAATGTTACACATATGTATTATTAAAAAAAAGGTAAAAAATTATGCCTTGCCCTTGGAATAGAAGATGGCTAACTTTGTGAAGGGCTTTTTTTCCTGGTGCTTCATTCTACAATTTTGGGTACAGCCCTGAGAAAATGCTGTCTCTGCCATGTCAGCTCTTCTTAGTATCCATTCTGAACAGACCAGTCTCATTATCTTCCATTTCTCATCACACGGAAGTCTTTCCAGCCCTCTCATCCTTAACACTGCCCAGTAAGCCTGTGCAAATAAGGAAGTATTCGATTCAGATTCAGCCGATTCAGAGGATTGATTCGATATGGAGATTCAGATCACTGTTCTGAATCGATTCAGCTGAATCAGCTTTGGAAGATTTGGCACTGATTCAGAGAGATTCAGTGATTCAGCCATAGACTATAATGACTATAACATTGTCATTTTTTGGCAGATTTGGATGAAGACAGCAGAGATGGTATGAAGCCTAACAAGTTTGGGATGGTATGAAGCCATGCCTTCTGCTGGCATAAGCCTGCCAAGTTTCAAGCAGACAGATGCAGGGGTTTGGGGAAACTGCACCTCAAACTCCTGAAAGCAAAACTTGTGACATGTGTGACTTTGTGTGTGGTTTAAGTCACAGTGGGATGAAAATAGCAGGGATGGTAGCCTGTAATAGGGGGGCCTTCCTGGTGCCGGTTAAATCTCTGCCCACCCACCTGTTTCTGGGCCAGCCGCCCATCCCCCTTTTGCTCAAGCAGAAACAGCTCACAAAAGGGACAGAAAGGCTGCAGACAGAGGCTTATATACGGTTTCTACGTCTCTCCCCCAGAGCACTGATTGGAAGAGGACTCATTGGCCAGCTACAGATGACAGTCTTTCCCCCTCTACTTCCCCTTCCTCTTCTCAGTTTCTGTTCCCCTGAAAGACTGCCTTCTGAATCACCAAATCTCCAAACCTTTTTCTGAATCTTTTCCGAATCAATTTGGAGGGGGGTTTTTGGTTCCCAATTCAATTCAGATTTGGTGATTCGACTTCTGAATTGCGCCGAATCTTCTCCAAATTGAATCAGCGACTGAGGCTTCACACACCCATACTGCCCAGCTCTGAATCGCTACTAAATCTGCCTGAAAGGTCTTATTCCTGAGTCAGGGTGGAAAGTCCCTTTAGATGTGGCAGAGTAAAGGTTGTCACAGTCATTTCTTTAAAAAGTCAGGCTGAGTCATGTACAATTCTGTATAAAGCGATGAACTAGTTGCAGCTTTCATTGTGCTCCAGAATTTGGCCTCTTTAAAGCAGGCCAAAAAAGGCAGCAAAAAATATTTTCACTCATTTCTCAGGCGTGGCTTGCACTAGTGCTCTGTCTCTAGCTTGTGTTAAATGAGGAGTAAGAGGAAGGGAAGGGATTGCAGGGAAATGGGTCCTTTTTCAAAGATATGAACACAAAAGGTCTTGTGTCAGGATTTGCTCTCTGAGTTGCAGAGTCTGAACCTTGTCTTTTCAACTCTTAGTTTTGTTTGAATCAAACTTTTCCCCTGTCATCATCAAATGGCTGGTAAAAGTTCATAGGTAGTTTCTCTTTTTTTTTAGTGGTTTATATATTACATGGTAAACATCACTGTGGAATCCTGGCTTCCTTTTCCTAGTTTCAGGACTGAAGACTTGTTCTCTGGTGCTCATTCCTTTTTCTCTTCTTCATAGAACAGACACAATTGAAAAGCTTACATAAGTTCTTTGCTTTTAAGCCTCCTCTGAGTTTGTCTGACACTTTCAGATATGATGTCTGCATTTTATTTAGTTTCATCTCTTTGATTCCCTCCTGTCTCTAAATCTGAGTCACAATTTCCTAGTCTGTTTGGCTATAGTATCCAAAAATCACATTGGATTATGCTCTGGATTCTCTTGTTTATTTACTTAGTTGGGGGCTGGATCCCATCAGGAGGTCATCCTGACTACTTTTGTGCTTACATTTATTAAAAGAATACCCCAAATAATTGTCTTGTTTTGGAAAAAAGTATTAAACTGTTTGTCTAAGTTCCATCTGCTTATGCCAATCAGAATATCTTGTGCAATATAGTCTAACGATATAATCCTACTTTGTTCTTATAAATGCTGGTATCCCACAGTGCATAACACTTACAGCACTGGAAAAATGGCAAACCTAAGGAGTTAAAGAGGGTGAATAGACTGGGAGAGAGATAATAATCAAAAGCTTTCATATGGAAAAGTTATAGCAATTTACAGCACAGATCTAATGGGCTCCTTTAAGAAGGGATCAGAGAGACACACTGATACACAGTAGCCTATTTTACTGAGCATTAAAGCATCTCTGCAAAAACTGTGCTTATGCACTAATGAACAGTAAAATTAGGCTACAGTGCATTAAGCATCACTAAAAAAGTGTGCACTTTTGCTACTGTGCATTAAGGAAGCTAATGTGAATTTAGTTAGTACTTCACATTAGAGACACTAAATTTAATGCACAGTAGCAAAAGCGCGATAATGAATGTATAGATGCACCCAGAGAGACTAGCAAGTCATTTGGAGTAGCCACAGCAACAAGTCTACCTTTAGAAGAGAGGAGGCAATAGAGGCATAAGTGAAATTTCTTCCAAAGCATTAGTCATCTTCCTCTTCCTGTTTTTTATGCAGCTGGCAAACAGCAGAATTGCACAAGAAAGGATACCTTGATTAGTGGAACCATTAGAGACCACTAAAAAGGATAAAGTGTCATTAATAGCCCTGGAATGAAGATTTTACAAAGAATCAGATAGATTATAATGAGCCATGAAGTGAATTGACTCGGTCACTGCTGCCTGAAAATAAATAAATAAATGCTGCTGCCATTGCCATCACTCCCACTCCACTTTGGTTGGAGCAGGAATCAAAGTGGGGTGCAACTGCACCAATGGACCTCCCACCCTCCCCCCCAGTCCGCACCTGATGCCATAGGGTCTGTAGGGGGAGGGGCAGAAGAAATAGGTCAATCGGAAGAAGGGCCAAGGTGGGCCTATACTATCCAAGAAAGCTGCTGCTTGACCAAGTTTTGAGTAATCAGAGTAGTGAGAGCTGTTGTTCTCACTGATTCGTCAGCATTTGTAGCATCTGCTTATCCAAGGAGTGGAAGATTTTAGAACTGCAGGTAAAGAAAACATTCCAAAGAAAATGTTTAACCTACCAATGGTTATCGCTACTGCAAGAAGGATACCAACTGCCATGCCGACTGATGGTGACTGTTTATTGTATACTAATTCAATAAAACATGTCCTGGCATCTGTACACCTGCAGATGTTTACTGTGGGCAAAAGTATATCATAATATTAGTGAGATATTTTACCACCTCCATGTAAATATCTGTGAATATTACCATCATCCGAACTAATAGCACAAATTCTGTGTTTATTGTACCTTGGAGATTCAGGTTTCTTTCCAATGGTGGTTCTCCTTTGTCCTTAATTTTTAGTGTAATGTTATGCATTTTTGCCTCTAGATCAGAGCTCTTTGGGTAAAGGTCAACATGGGTACCTGTCAACATGAAATGGGACAGTCATATTAGAACAATAAGAAACTTCCACATGTGCACAGCTAAGCTAATCACCATCGCTCATGGTTCTACCTTACCCCTATAAATATCTTGGAGAGCTTATTGCGTTTACAAAACATCATTAGTAAGAGCATGTATGCATGCATGCACACAATACTTTCCCTGGAACTCCCTTCATAGGGTGCTGTAAATGGACCTTCTGGGGAGCAGCTCCAGACATAGGAAGCCCATCTACCTATCACCTGCACCTAGGCCATCTCTATAGGTTCCCCATTCGCAAGGGATATTTGGGATGGGCTAGAAGCAGGGCTCAGTCAGGCTGGAGTTGTGAGAGGTAAGGTGGAGGAAGCGAGTCATCTTAGGTGTTGTTACATGTGAACTATTCTGCCCTCTGCAAAACAATAAAGTAGCCTTCATAATACAGGCAGAGGGAAGTACATTCCTCTGGATCCACAATGCCCCTGAACAGAATCCTGGACTGCAGGTTTAGAAGGATGATCATTACCATCTGATGATCTAGTCTGACCTCTTGCATAACACAGGCCACAGAACCTGACCTAGCAACAGCAGACCACAGTCTATCTTGGGAAGTCGTTCTATACCAGTACAATCAATTACCATAGCAGATCTAACAAAACTGTTAGTATCCCCACATTACACCTTGTGATAACCAATGTAGCAGGCCTTCTTATAGAATACTTCTTGGGTCACCCCAGCAGCATTGACACCTCTTAGGTAAAGAAGCCATCACAAACATAACCACACCAACTATACTGTGGACTGAACCTCCATAGTCTGATTCTACCCATTGCCACACAAGGTCAGCATGGGAATGCAGTATTATAGGGACAATGTAATGCATCGTTTGTTGTGGCTACTCCATTACTTCAGTAATAGTGATTTTTTATACTTTTCTATATGCAAGTTGGTACCTATAACATTGAGGCACTTGTGTTTCTTCTCTCCCAAATTTCAATAAAGTCCTGGTTAGCTAACTAAGTTGATTTTGTCAATGTGGCAAAAATAACACAATTGCCTTCAACGACCTAAGTGTTAAAATAACCACATATTCAAATACCCATTATTTTCTCACATCCCTAATATTTTGTGTGAAATATTTAGCATAAGAATATAAGGATGAAAGAAGCATTTACTTCTTTTAAATATACAGAATATATGAAAAAAGCCCTATGTACATACAACATTTAACATATGTTTGAGACAAAGAAAAGCTTACCATTGATTCTAAAGATCCCCCAGTTCCTTTTTATATTTTCATCACCCCCAATAGAAAAAATGAACTCTGGATCATGTTCATCATCATCAGTAGCTTCAATTTGTGCATGTTCTCTTCCACTGAGTGGATGGCAGAAGAATAGAGAATAATTCTTAGCTAAGCGGGGAGCATTATCATTCACGTCTCTTATGTGTAGTATGAAGATCGCTGTGGAGCTCTGAGATTCTTTACCTATAGAATTCAAGACAGCGTGAGTTATTCTTCAGAGCTTTGACTTCAGTCACAGTGAATCAGAGTTTTGGAGCTATAGCATCTTGAAGGTGGAGGTTAGTTGTTGTGCTAGAGAGTTCCTGTCTTCAGAACAGAAGCTATGTCCAAGGGCGCACTAAATGGCTAGTAGCAGTTCCTTCTGTTTTAACATGTGGTTTGGGTACCTTCCACTGCTTGGCATTCTAGAGTGCTAACTGGCAGAAAAGGAAATGCAGTGCATATTGTCCCCAAGGTCCCTGAGTCTTTCCCTTCTTTTAGGGAAATATTTTGGTTAATCCTTCCAAGAGTAGGCTAATGGCAGGACCTCTCTTGCCATCAGCATAAGAACTCAGCCAGGTGCCTGGACCAGCTGCCACACACAGGGCAAGCCTCACCTTGCTTCAAGATCAACTACCAGTTGCTGCAATCACAACCCAAATACCATTTTTTCACCCCCTATCCCTATTTGCACCCAGAGCTTTTGGCTCTACTGCTCTGCCCTAATTGTACCACTGCCTCTCTCTTCCTCTGTACATCCCTGAAAGAGCAATCATAGTGTAGCTTTTCATCCAAGATGACATTAGATTGCCCTGGCGTGTGCTGAAAGCAGTGGAAGCTATTGGACTTTCAACTTGAACACAACCTTAATTGAGGCTTCAGATGATCATGTAGTTTAAGTGGCAAAATGAAATCTTCAAAAATGATTGCTTAAAACCCAGCAGCAACTCGATCTGAGGTTTTCATTCTGTTTAACATTGTTCTAGTTTATTGTAATGAACTAGAATGCTGCACAGGGTTGTGTGGAGCTCCTACACACCTAATTCTACCAACCTTTCACTCCCTAAGTACCTTTCACTGGGAGGGATCTCTAAAAACTTTACTAAAGCTACTACTGTGGCTCCATTTTTAACTTTTTACAGACAAGAAAATGGTCAGATAGGCAAAGGAACTTGCCTATGGCCACTGCAAGTCAATGACAGAGTTAGGGATGAATTCAGGTCTCATGTCTTGAAGCTGTCTGGTAGCTGCAGGTGTGAGGAGTATTCTCCCAATATTTTAGAGCAGGGGTGTCAAAGATCAGACCTGTAGGCTAGATCCGGCTTGCAGATTCAAGTAATTTAAGCTACAGGACTCCTGGAAGGGCCAGCAACTCCAGGGTATGGAGTCCTGCTAGCAACATTTTGGCCGGAGTGCGGCTAATGATGGCTGAGTTAATTTCTGCAGTTCCCTGTTCCAACATAGTAGCTCAGGCACCCATGGTGGTTAATGTCACCACCATTTACATGGCTGCTGGAACAGTGATGGGTCCAGATCCAGCCTGTGAGTTTCCTTGTGTCCCATGAGGAGCTCCAAAACTTGGATCTGGTCTAGGGGCCAAACAAATTTGATACCCTATTTTAGACAACAGTTGCATCTACTAAAAAATTTTTAAATCCTACCTGCACTGACCTTTGAGAATATATAGAATAGCAGAGGTCAAAAGGAAGGCAGAATTTTCCCTAAAATTATTTGCTACAGGAAAAAACCAACAATATTATAACGATATAATGTATACCAGTGTAATCTTTGAAGAAATATCTCTTCTGTTAAATTAAATCAATTGCATGCGGTAGTTAATCTCACTGCAGCTGTTTCAGTCCACAAATTTCAATGTACAGAAAGTAATTCCTTTGGTAATATATTCTCTCAAGAGTAAACAGCAAGATGTATCAAAAATAATTTAAGACAATACAGATGTTATAGTTGTGTCAGATATAGTTCTGGTTTCCTATATCAGCTCTGCATATAGTTTTGGAAGCCATATATGTAGGACTTTGATTACTTACTGGTCTGTATTGCAGTGACCTCTACTCTGTATGCACGTTCTTGTTCTCGATCCAAATGTGAAGCAGTATATATGTCTCCAGAGATTTCATCAATTCGTAGCCACTTCCTGTTATTGTTCTTTAAGGTATATCTTCACAAAGAACAGACAATACAGATATTCTATTCAAAACCATATATTGTTGATAAAGCAAATGCCTTCTCTTTGGATAAAAATAAAAATATCTCCACCAATGTAAACATTATTGAGCATTGAAGATAAACCAATTGCTGTAGCACCCAGAGAAGTGAGCTAGTTCCACCAGAGATAGAGAGAGAAAGCAAGAGACACAACGGGCCTTCACGAGACTCCCACAATCTGCCAACAGCACCCTGTGTATAACATAATTATATTGCCAAGCAAAGGTTAATACACATTCAAATACGGTAATGTGCATTAAGCGTCACTTAAAACCATGCTTTTTAGTTAACATGCATTAAACAAGCTAATGCACATTTTCCTAGTACCACGCTGTAGCAGGAGTCTTACTTTCGGAGCCTCTCTGGACGTGGGACTCCGCCCTCCTGCAATGGGCCAACCACCTGCTTACTCTCACCTGCCACGCCTTGATCTTACTTGTGACTGATAGATGATCTGAATCAGCAGGAGGCTGCCCGTTTATATACGCCCCGATGACAGGGGGCGCTGTCTGCTGCTCCTTTTCTTCCCCTACACCGCAGCCCATGCCTCACGGATGTTGTTGGCCTGACCTAACATGGGCCATGTTCCTAAGTCTCAGCCCTTCTTTCATTCTCGGGGATCCTTGCTGCCCCTCCTCACTCTCGGGCTCCTTGCCGCCCCCTACCTTGGGACTTCTTGCTGCCCCCTGGCTCTGAGGCTCCTCGCTGCCCCCTTCAGCTCCAGGGTCTCTCGTCCTCCAGACTCCGGGCTCCTCACTGCCCCCTTTTTACTCCGGGGCACCTTGCTGCCCCCTAGCTCGGGGCTTCTTGCTGCCCCCTCGCTCAGGGTTCCTGGCTTCCCCCTCACTCAGGGCAGCCTAACTGAGCCAATGTGCCCCTACACAAAACTGCACCCCCTTCGGCGCCAGGAGAGCCCCGCTATCGTAGGGCTCCCATGAGGCCTCCTCCAACCCCTTATAGCCTCACCCAGTCCTCTGGTTAACCATAACTAAACAGAACCATAAGCCAATCGGCTGTAACACAACAACAAGCCCGCTGGCTATAACATACAATCCAGTCCCACCTGTCTCTCCTGCCAAGCCTCCCAGCCAGGGTCTTTCTACCCTGCAACATGATGCAGCTACTCCATCGGTCGGTCTGCTCAACTCAGCTCGGCTCCACTGCAGAGCTCCTGCTTCTCCGGCTGCCAGAAGGGGACTGCCCTCCTGGCCTTCTGCCTGGGCTTAAGAAGGGCTAAGCTCCACCCCTTCCTGGCTCTAGGTTTTCCCTGGTTCCTAGGGCAACCGGTGACTGGCAGTTGCGCTTCTCCCTTCCCACCACTAGGAGTCTCTCCCGAGCCATTTCTGCTCTCAGTCGCAGGGCACCTGAGAGCTCTGCGACACACACAATGGAGCCATTTGTATACATCCTTGCACTGCAGCACCAGGTTCTTTTAAAAGTGCCCAGCACTACAGCACATGCATTTATACAAACAGCAAAATGCATAACTGCACAGAGAAAATGGCAGCAGTGCACTTTTGAACTAAAACGCTTCAAAGGTGTTTTAGTTCAAAAGTGTGCCACCACTATTTTCTGCAGCACATAGCAGCTCAAAAATATATGTATATAAATCCCTGGAGGTACTAGATTTAATGTGCATTAACTAAAGCTCATTAATGCACATGTAGACACACCCACAGAGACTTAAGCTTTGAGAATTAAACAAGAAATAAAAGATTAATTTTAAAAACATTGAATGTAATACTAAACACGGACTTTACATGAATTAGTCTTCAGTTAGTTTATGGGTATGTTACAGTGAATAAAAAGCATCAAAAAACTCCTTTATTGATAGGAAAGCATTATTGGCTGTGGCCTATTTATATTCTCCATCAACTCTGTGCACAATACATTCACTAGTTAAACCCACTTGAAACTGCAAATCCTGGAAACAATGATTGTTTTCAACTCAGTAATGCCTTTCTTTCTAGAGATTTGCTGTGGCCTGTATTTCATACACCACCACAAGTCCCACTAATTATTCTAAATGCAACATAAAACAAGAAAGTAGATACAGAAACACTGCTGGAAACGATCACATACTACAACAGAATCACACCCAACTCTTTTCACTGCATTATTTCCCACTGTCAAATTTAATGTATACATGCATTTGAAAAAAGCTTTGTATTTTCCTTGTATTCCAGAAGTTTGGATGGGTCCTGTTCTAAACAGATGTATTGTTGTTCCTAACCCTAGTATTTATAACTGGGTGTTCACAAGCTGGAGTAATGAAGCTAGCAGCTGATGTAAGAATCCACTAAATACTATGAACTATAAATAAAGAGAAGACACTATTTTTTTTACCTTATTTCATCCCCCTCGGGATCATATGCCTTTGCTTTCATTACCAAAGTGTTTACAGGAGTATCTTCATATACAGCTGTTATATAAGTGAGCTGGCTGAAAACTGGTGGTTCATTCACATCAGTCACAATAACTCTGAAATAGGTAGTGGAGTTTGACTGATACTGTACTCCAGACACCAGAGGTTCAGGGTTTGTGGCCTTGATCGTAAGGTCATACACTGGAGATTTTTCAAAATCGAGAGCCTGAATAAATGGGGAAAGGTTGCAACATTAATAACATATTAATTAATAATAGAATGGTAACATTTACATTATAATATTCATAATATATTTATATCCTTTTTTTAAATGGGGTGCTGCTAAAAGTCCTGGAGGGGTCCCTTGAGTCTGAAAAGATTGAAAGCCCCTGGGCTACACGGTGGAAGCCTTCCTTGATAAACAACAATTCCAATAAAGGTTGTAACTGCTTTCCCAAATTTAGCGTTTTCCCAAATGTTAGCATCTTATTTATACCAGTATTATTTGCTACAGGCAACGAAGTCCTGGCTCAAAACTGGTTAAAAACACTTACATGATTAGTAAGTAGGGCTGTCAAATGATTAAAAAATTTGATTGTGATTAGTTGCACAATTAAAAAATTAGTCGTAATTAATTGCAATTTTAATCACACAGCTAAAAAACTCAAAAGTATGCACAGAAAAACTCAGTTATGCAAAATTATGCAGGTACTTTGTATGGTTGAGGGGTAGGGATAGGGTGTATGTGGGGGAGTTGGTATTTGTGAAGATGTGGGGGGCTGTGGGTGTGTATGGGGTGTTTGGAGCCTGAGGAGGGGGGTTCCTGCATACCCTGTCAGGATGTGGGATAATGAGGGTCAGGAGTGAGGGGCAGCCATAGGGCTGGGGGGGCTGTGGCTTGGGAGTGAGGGGCAAATAGGCAAACACACACATACACACACACCTGCCCAGCAGCTAAGTGTGGGGGGGGAGAGGAGGAGGGGGAGGGAAGGGATGGGGGTGGTCAGATCGAGGTCCCTATGCTGAGGGAGTGGGGCAGAGGCAAAGGCAGGGGGTGGGGTGAATGAGGCCCCATGGCCAGGGTGGGTCATGGGATGGAGCCACAGCCCATCCAGGGGCATGGAGGGGGCCACTCCCACTGCTGGGCATGCCCCCGGGGAAGACATAGGGGGCACGTGCCACCCATATTTGTGCACAGGGTACATACAGGCTGTGGGCCTGGGGCTATGCATCTTGCTATCATTGTCCCAGGAACCACGTGATGCCATGCTGTGCCTCCCACTGCCAAGCAGGCAAGGGACACGACACAGCCAGTGTGCAGCTCCCAGGGCAAAGGCAGTGGGGCACAGAGCCCCAGCCTGCAGTAGCAGCCCACCTCCACCCTGCGCACAAATCCAGGGGCACGTGCCCCTTATGCCTCCCCTGGGAGTGTGCACAGCAGCGGGAGCCCTCCCCCACATCCAACCTAGTCCCTGCCCCACTCCCTCCCTCACTATGGGGGCCTTGATCTGTTGTCCCCCCCACCCCTTTCCTCCCCATGCCCCTTCCCCTTCACAGACTTGCCTGCTGGGCGCTGCTCATACACTGCTGAGCTGCGTTCCTGGCCACCTGCAGGCTGCAGCTGCTCATCTGTGCATGTGTGCGCCCCTCCCCACCTGCTGTAGCTAACTGGAGCCCACGCCTGGGCTGCCCTGCAGTTTTCTGCACTGCCACCGCTGCCCCACAGGATAGCTTGGAAGTAGCAGTGACAGTAGAGGAGCAGAGCCTGGGTGCAGGCTCCAAAACCACGTGCATGATTAAAGCATTAAAAAATTAACACAAACAACAATTAACACGTTAATTGTGCACATTAATCATAATTAATTAACAGCCCTATTTGTAAGGGGGAAAAAAATCTAGTAATTATTTCCTTATAAAACAATACTGAAATCCATAGAATCAGAATCATAAAAAATTATGGTTGCAAGGGACCTCAGGAGGTCATGTAGTCCAACCCTCTGTTCAAAGCAGGACCATCCCCAACCTGATCATCCCAACCAAGGCTTTGTCTACCTGGCTCTTAAAAACCTCTAAGAACAGAGATTCCACAACCTCTCTGTGTAGTCTGTTCCAGCGCTTTACTATTCACTTGGTGAGAAAGTTTTTCCTAATTTTCCTTCCTAATTTTCCTAGTTTTTCCTTAAACTTCCTTTGCTACAACTTGAGACCTTTGCTCCCTATTTTATTATCTGCCACTACTAAGAACAGAAACATGATAATCCAAAATGATGATATTCAAGCAGATTGCACATGCAGATGACTGACCGTATCCCAGATGGCTGCAGGTAAGGCCAATGATAAAATATATTTTATTTTTCTGATGATGAATAATAGCTTTTTTAGATCTATAAATTCAGCTGCCTTTGAAAAAGTTAACTGCAAAGGAAAAATGCCTACATGTTTGAAACTCTTAGCAAAAATTATAAGTTTTTCTGATATTAAATTAAAAGCAGCCAGAATGCATTGAACACCACAGAAAACCATAAGAATCTAAGTTTCCTACACATGCCTTTCCCATTATGTGATATACCGGATCTGATACACCGAGTGCCCTTATGTCAACTATGCGGATGAAACTAAATGGCAACTGCACCAGAACAAACTCTCACAAAAAAAAAATATAAAAGATGGAAAACCACTAGAAGCACTTTTCTCACAGAACAACCACTGCCTCTGATCTCACTATCCTCACGCTCAATTGAAATCCATCTAACACCTTTAAAAGGTGAACTTCAGAACAAAAATTCATAAGCTGGCTGGATACTAAACACAATATAAGTTTCAATCCACACAATATTTCATCCAACTCCTATATTCTTCCTACACAAGGAAGAATAGAAAGACCTTCCTCCCTTTTGACAGTTATCAGCTATCACTTAGCAGCTTCTTTTCTGCTATCCCTGAGAATTTCTCTCAGGCCCTGCCCTCTGTTGTTTTTTCACTGTGCTGTGCCTGGCTTCTTGCTATCAGAGACGCAACAGAAATGTTTTGCATTCAGAAGTTTATCAAACTTTATTCCAAGTACATAGTCGGTCCAATAAAAGATACCACTCTAAGGGATTCTTGCCTCCTGCATAATTTCTGGACCATCACAGCTACAACATCACTCTTACACTGCTGGAACACTATGTACTGATTTCTTCTTTCAGTGAAGAGTACTTTGGCTTTCTCTCAGTTAAGAAACAAACTTCAGTAGAAACTCTTCAGTAGAAACAAACTTCCACTCACAAGACATTACTATTCCACAGTGAAAGTCATGAAGGATTGAATGCTCAACCACTTTATAGTTCCATCCCTGAGACAGGTGTCTTGCCTAATAGCAGATTACAAACAACTGTCCTGGAGACTTCATTTTCCAGTGGCCCTAAGAAATAACACAGCATATAATACAATGATTTCATGGAATACAAATATCTACTGCATAATATGCTGTCATATATTTTGTGATATATTCTGAAGAAACTGAAAAGTTTCAGTGAGGGACATATATATATATATATATATACACACATTTACATATATATACACATATACATATACATATATATACATACATATATACATATATATATATACACACATATATATGTAAATTCTCCTGACACCAGGGAATTCCACATGAGGAATTCCACAACTGAATTCTACTACAGCCACAAACTTGATATTCTAGCAAAGATTACAGTGTACATTTTATGTATCTAGCATTTGACTTAGTGGAAGAAAGATGGATGGTTGGTATAATATTTGATATAATCATGATAAAAGACATTAATATTATAGTGGACAGATAAGATGTCCTTTCAGGTATATACCAGCTAGAAATACAGCACTACTGCTGTGTAGGTTTCAACAAATTATCACTACCATGTTTATAGTAAAAAACAAAAGGCTTCGATACACTTTAGAATTAAAACATTTTCTGCTCTGCTACAGCCATTTTGTAAAGTGTTATAGCCATTCGGACTTGAATTACAAATTTTTGTTACATACTACATTTCATGATTTTTTTTTTTTTCATTTTCCTGGGCACATGTAGTTTAACTATCAATTCTGAAGCTACTGTAATGAAAAAGTTTCTTCCAGTTCAACATTACATGTCAAAGTCTCTGCCTTACGAGGAAGGGGGGCAAATTTTAAACAGTGATCCAGCCATTGAATACCCAGACCTTGTTTAATATGTTGTAGAACAACAACAGAAAAGAGTAAGGAAAAAAAGTGTTTGTGCAGCTAAAACTTGGATATAAAGTGGTCCATTTATTCACCTTTTGAATCTTGATGAATCCTCTATTTGTTTTGGGGTCTGTCTCTATGAAAAAAAAATTTCCTGGGTCCCCCTCTTCAATCTGGTAAATGATTTGAGAGCTTCCCGTGAATGGCTCATCTACATCAGTAGCTTGAATTTCTTGTATTACATTTCCTATTGGAGTATCTTCTGGAATAGTCACATTACCATACTGAGGAGAAAAGATCATTAAAGCATAAGACACTAGGAATCATATAAAGAAATGAACTTCAGTGCTACAAGCAGCTAGTGACCCACAAACAGAAACCCTGTGGACAATTATCTCCATTTCAGAAAGACATAAGGGGTGTCTTTATGCATGCTCTGGGATTGCGGGGGGAGGAGGGCGGCATTTTATTTAGAGGGGCTCTAAGAGCCCCTCTAATTAAAGCTCCTGCAATGTCTCATGAATTCAGCATCCCATGCTTCAAAACAGCAGTGGGGGCACTTTAACTAAAGCTCATTCAACAAACTTTAGTTAACGCACAGGGATGCTGAGTACATGAGATGTGGAAGCTGCTGAAGTGCACTAATTAGCATGCTCCAGCAGACTTGATTAATTGAGTCTTAATCTGACATGCTGTAATAACAGTGTGTCAGAGCAGTGTCCTTGCACATCTACAGGCATGCAGTGAAATTAAGGGATAATCACACCTTCCTCCTTGTTTTTCTGCATGGTCTGATCCAGCAGATTTCTTCTAAGAATGCCTACTGGATTGAGACAGGCAAGGTCATACCTATTTTGTGATTCCCAAAGGGGCTTAATCACAAGGTCAGCACCTAGATGTTGGTCAAAGGGATCAAAGGGAGCAGGAAGGCGCAAAAGCCCCCACAGCTCACCAAAAGCATCTGGGAATGTCTCCTAGCTAAAAGGGAGGTATACACCCAATGGAAGGGAGGGGCCATCACCAAGGAGGATTATACAGCAGTTGCTCAGGGATACATGGGGGCAGTCAGGAAGGCCAAGGCGGAGATGGAACTGGGACTAGCTTCCCAGATCAAGGATAACAAGAAGTCCTTATTTAAATACATAAGGGGCAAAAAGAAGGTACCGGGTAATGTGGTGCCCCTGCAAGACACACTAAGAAATTTGGTTGTCACACCAGATGACAAACCTAACCTATTTAATGACTTCTCTGCCTCCATTTCCTGAGCAGGGACCAGATCAGCCCCCCCAATGGGCCCCCTTCAGGCCCCAGGGGAGGTGCACCTAGGCCAAGGCTCAGGGAGAATCTAGTCAGGGAACCTCTGGAGGGACTGGATGTATTTAAATCAGCTGGTCCAGACGATCTCCACCCCAGAGTGCTGCGGGAATTAGCTAAGGTCATTGCGGGACCCCTGGCACGGCTTTACAAGCACTTGTAGTGCTCTGGTGTGGTGCCAGGGGACTGGAAGAGGCCCAGTGTGGTTCCCATCTTCAAAACAGGGAGGAAGGAGGACCCAGGGAACTATAGGCTTACTTCGATCCTGGGCAAGCTTTTTGAGAAAATTATTCTGGCACATGTCCACGAGGGACCAGCAGGGGAGATTATGCTTGGGGGCAACCAACACGGGTTCATTAGAAGCAGGTCCTGTCAGACCAACCTGGTGGCCTTCTACAACCAGGTCACCAAATCCTTAGATGAAGGGGTAGCAGTGGACATAGTCTTCCTGGACTTTTGGAAGGCCTTCGACACTGTCTCTCACCCTGTTCTCATTAAGAAACAGGGGGACTGTGGTGTCGACACCTACTCAGTCAACTGGGTCACCAACAGGTTGGAGGGCCACACCCAGAGAGTGGTGGTTTCATAGTTTCATAGTTTCATAGTTTGTAGGGTCGGAAGGGACCTGAGCAGATCATCTAATCCGACCCCTGCCATGGCAGGAAAGAATACTGGAGTCAAATGACCCCAGCAAGATGTTCATCTAACCGCCTCTGAAAAACCCCCAGGGTAAGAGCCTGCACCACTTCTCTTGGAAGTTGGTTCCAGACCCTAGCCGCCCTGACCGTGAAGTAGCGCCTCCTGATGTCTAACCTAAACCTACCCTCTGCCAGCTTGTGACCGTTATTCCTGGTCACTCCTGGCGGTGCTCTGGGGAACAGTGACTCCCCCAATGCCTGCTGATCCCCCCTGACTAGTTTATAACAGGCCACTAGATCCCCCCTCAGCCCTCTCTTCTGCAGGCTGAACAGGTTCAGGTCCCACAGCCTCTCCTCATAGGGCCTGCCCTGTAGTCCCCTGATCATATGAGTGGCCCTCCTCTGGACCCTCTCCATGCTGTCGACATCCCTCTTGAAGTGTGGCGTCCAGAACTGGATGCAATACTCCAGCTGCGGCCTGACCAGTGCCGCATAGAGGGGGAGGATCACCTCTTTGGACCTGCTCGAGATGCATCTGTGCATGCATGCCAAGGTACGGTTGGCCTTCCTAACTGGCTCTCCACACTGCTGGCCCATGTTCCTCTTGGAGTCAATGATGACCCCAAGATCCTTTTTCACCTCTGTTCTGACAAGAGGGGAGTTCCCTAACCTGTAGGTATGGTGCCGGTTGTTCCTCCCGAGGTGCATCACCTTGCACTTGTCTGTGTTGAAGCCCATCCTATTCTCGTCTGCCCACTCTTGTAACCTGTCTAGGTCTGATTGTAGCCTGTTGCATCCTTCCAGTGTGCCCACATCCTCCCACATCTTAGTGTCATCAGCAAATTTGAACAGGGTGCTTTTTACCCCCTCGTCCAAATCACTGATAAAGATGTTGAACAGTGCGGGCCCAAGGACCCAGCCCTGCAGAACCCCACTGCCCGCGTCCTTCCAGGTTGAGAAGGAGCCATCCACTACCACCCTCTGGGTGCGGCCGTCCAGCCAGTTGGCGACCCATTTGACTGTGTAGGTGTCTACGCCACAGCCCCCCAGTTTCTTAATGAGAACGGGGTGAGAGACAGTGTCAAAAGCCTTCCACAAGTCCAGGAAGACTATATCCACTGCTACCCCTGCATCTAATGATCTGGTGATCTGATCGTAAAAGGCCACCAGGTTGGTCTGACAGGACCTGCCACTGATAAACCCGTGCTGGTTGCCCCTAAGCATGCAGTCCCCTGCTGGCCCCTCCTGGATGTGTGCCAGCATAATTTTCTCGAACAGCTTGCCTAGGATCGAGGAAAAACTAACTGGCCTATAGTTTCCCGGGTCTTCCTTCCTGCCTTTTTTGAAGATGGGGACCACCTTGGCCCTCTTCCAGTCCTCCGGTACTTCACCAGAGCACCACAAGTGCTCGTAAAGCCATGCCAGGGGACTTGCAATGACCTCGGCCAGTTCCTTTAGCACTCTAGGGTGGAGATCATCCAGACTGGCTGACTTAAATACGTGCAAACCCTCCAGAAGCTCCCTAACTAAATCCTCACTAACCTGTGGCCCAGGTGTGCCTCCCCCAGGTCCCAAGGGGGGCCCAGCAGGGAGGTGGCTGTTCTGGTCCCATCTTAGGAAGATAGAGGCAGAGAAATCGTTAAACATGTTAGCCTTGCCATCTGGTGTGATGACCAAGTTTCCCAACGCGTCCTGCAAGGGCCCCACATTACCCGGGACCTTCTTTTTACCCCCTATGTATTTAAAAAAGGACTTCTTATTGTCCTTAATCTGGGAAGCTAGTCCCAGTTCCATCTCTGCCTTGGTGGATGGGTCATTTTCAGCCTGGAGGGTTGTGGGCAGTGGGGTCCCCCAGGGCTCCGTCCTCGGGCCCGCACTGTTCGACATCTTCATCGGTGACTTGGACTAGGGGGTAAAAAGCACCCTGTTCAAATTTCCGATGACACTAAGATGTGGGGGGATGTGGGCATGGTAGAAGGAAGGAAGGAATAGGCTACAATCAGACCTATCAGGTTACAGGGGTGGGTGGACAACAATGGGATGAGATTCAACACAGACAAGTGCACGGTGATGCACCTGGGGAGGAAGAACCAGCATCATACCTACAGGCTGGGGAACTCCCTTCTCCTCGGGTCCCTTCTGACCCTACTAACTATGAAACTATTAAACTATGTCTGGCACTATCAAGACTTAGGTTCTGGGTATATTCAACAGCAACTGCTTATACACCTGGAACTTTGCTGATAAACACTTCAGCACCTGGATATATTAGACACCTCCAGGAGGAAGTGGAAGCTGAACAGCAAAGAATCTGAATTTTGGACCCAGGCACCTACATCAGTCAGGTGCCTCAGTTCTTTGGGCACATAGTATACAAGACTCACACATGTCACATGGGAAGTTTGTGGCAGAGCCAGTCCAGTGCCAAAAGACACTAAATCAGCCCAAAAGAAAGGTGACAGGACAGGTTAAACCCTGAGTTATGCAGGCTCCATTTTACTTCCCAAATTACTCCTTTACTTAGATCCCAAAGACTTGGACATCATGTGAATGGAGTGGCTGTTAGATCCTTTAACAACCATGAGTTTAAATGATTTCTTAATGTCATCCTCTGTTAATCATCTAATAAAAATTTCTATTGAATTTCTCAGCTCACAGAGCTTTTTAAATATACTCTCAAACAAAAGGTAGGCTGGACACATGCCAACAAAATGTTTTTTTCCTTATCTCTTCAGTTAGTTTACATGGTAAGTAATTATACAGGGCTAGCCTTTTTTAATTTTGAAACACTTATCCTTTTTTAAGCTGATTGTATAAGTGTGATCATACAGCACAGATTGCTATTATTGTTTCAGAAAGAAAATGGCAAAACATTATTACATTTAAATAAATAAAATCCATAAAAGTCAGCTAGTGAGGCAACCTAGTGATGTACCTGATGGTAGATTTTGGCCAACTATTTAATCTGCCCCACATAATTTATTGCAATATTTTTTCAAAAACTCTTTTTATTGAAAAGCCCTTCTCCTTGTAGAAAGGACACTGTTAGAAATGTGGGTTTATATTAAAATTATTTAAAGATTACTGGTAACATTTTAGATGATTAGAACTGAACAATGCTAGCACTAAATTTCACTTATTGGGACACATCTAACTTATACTATATTTGGGATGGGAGCAAGGCAAAATTTAAATATAATACACGGGGTGGGCAGAGTTTTCAGCCATTTTAATTAATTTTTGCAAAGTCTTTTATTTTTCCGCCCCCATTTACAAAACCTAACTTTGGAGACTAAATTTTTGGCACTGTCCCTTCAACAGACCATGGATCAGGCCCAAATGTTTAGTTATAGTTTGGTTAGTAACATCAAAAACAACATTAGAAATACTTACATCTGATTTTTCAAAGATGGGAATCTGATCGTTGATGTCAATGACATTTATTTGCACATCACACTCTGTTTTAAATCCTGCACAAAACAAAATAAAACCGTATCACATTTCTGCAGGAAATGTTTTATTTCTTCTAATAGCATACATGTGAACAACTGCATGGGTTATTACAATCAGAGTAAAATCCTCCAACCATCACAAGGACTGGCTCGAAAGTACTGGGAGCCAAAACAGTATTATGATGGGGGGGAAGGCGGGGCGGGGAGGAGGGGATTCTCTCTCTCTCTCTCTCTCTCTCTCTCTCTGTCCCTCCCCCTTTCCTTTTCCATCTTCCTTTAATACTTCCTACATTCATTCATTTTCAGCAGGTTTTATAGGTCCCAAAGTCAGCAGTGGTTGATTTAAAATAATTTACATAAAGGCAGATTTTAGTATTATCAGCATGTGCTTCATAAACTAGGACTCAAGGAATATCCTAAACACAGTAATTTGGATATAATTCATATGAGCCTTCAGAATAAACCACCATATTATTCACAGTTCTCATATTGCTGTTTAAGCTGCTACTGTCTAAGCAATGCTGTTTCATTAACATAAGAGACATGTAAATTTGCTTTCTCTTTGCTCTTGTGTAGTAGTGTGGCCAAGGGAAGTTTTGTCTGGCTAAGGATTTCAGGATGAAGCTTTTAATTCAGTGGTTCCCCAAGCCATGGTTTATGGCAGCATGATTCCTGTAAGCCCCTCTGATGTTGCTTATGACCATGGGAAGTTAAAAAGCTAAAACTGAGATCACCACCACTGGAGTCCAGGTTGAATATACCATGCAGAGTATATTGTTTGTTTGCAATAAAGAGATGCAGTTGTGAGTCTGAAGTTAGGCAGAAAGCAGGGTAGGGTGGCATCTTATAGCATTTGGCAAAGCAGCCTGTAGCCTACAAAAGCTCCTGCCTATCTGTACATGTTATTCTATAAGGTGCCACCCTGCCCTGCCTTTTGCTCCCCCACGGACCAGTGAAAGCACAGGACCATTGGTTTAAAAATATATCACTTAGTTAACCATTAAGGATTTCAGGGCTCTTCCATAACAGGTTTTGCAAACCCTTTTAAAACTGTTTTTCCTGTATAGACTATGTGGAAATTGGTTAACTGTATTGAATTATCTGAAGTTTCTTCAGTTAGACATTTTGGCCTCCTATACACATACAGGGACCTGGCTGCTACATTGCACTGCTATTACAGAGCATCAGAGCAGACACAATTAATTGAGTCTGCTGGAACATGGTAATTACTGTGCTCCAGCAGACTCCAGCATCATGAGTTTATCAGCATCCCCACACTGAAAAATGGCAGCAAGGCACTTTAAACTAAAGCTTGTTTGATGAACTTAGTTCAAAGCGCTCTGCCACCTTTTTTCAGCACAGGGATGCTGATACACGTGATGCTCCAGGCGCTTTAATTAGCATGGCTCCTAGACCTGCTCTAATTAAAGGGCCCCCCTACCTCCCAGAGAACATATATAAATGCCCTTTTATGTTTTTCATTAAACCCAAAGGAAACTCCACAAATCATTGAAGACTATTTTAGGCCCCAAGCTACTTAGTGGCAATATATTGTATTTGCTTGACCAAGGTTTGCATAAGAGAAGAGGCCAAGGAAATAAATGAGAGAATGGTGAGGATAATTGTACAGAGTGCCAGAAAGACAGGTCAAAAGAAGTAGGCTAAAGGTTGCCCAGAGTGCATTTAGCAGTTTTATGGTATTTAGATCTGATTTTAGCCAAGATATAGCTTAAATAGAGAATAAAAATACATTTCTAATTATACTGGAACCTATTAAATAGGGATTAAATAGGTTTGAATTTGAGTAGGACCTAGTAGAAGCATTTTTATATGTTTAGCCATATCTAGTAAGCTTTAGCCAGGCAATAGAGTATAAAAATTTGGGTCCACTTTGGAATCTTCACTCTTTGGTCTTGAATTACAGTTCTTGCTGACTTGCTCACCTCCAGGAGTGCCTGCTTAGTGTTTTTTCAGAACATAGTTTCTGAGACCTAGGTAAGATGTCCTTTTCCCCAACAGGCTGGCCACTTGTTGGAGGCTTTTCTACTTAGAAAATGTAAGAGTAATTTCTTTTAAATATTAATATGGTTGATATTTCTTTGGATTGATAATTTGCTTGATATGCCTTACCTGTATGGTTTGCTCATTTATATCTTATCTGTATTTCATTATTAAATTTGCTATTAACATTTATCTATATTTATACTTTTGTATATTTAATTTTGGTGAGACCACCTATTTGAACATTTCTTCATTCCCAAAATACCTCTTGAGGTTATCATCATGCATCTTCTTCAATTTTCTATATTGTGGGTAACCCTTTCTTCAAGAGCTCACCTCTGCATCTTTAAAAAAACTAAGTGAAATTCAAAAGGAAGAGTAGCTTTCAGTCTTGCTGGGTGCATCTACATGTTCATATTAATGTGCCTTAGATACTGCACATTTAATTTAGTACTTGCTTAATAAAGTACTAATGAAATGCACAGTAATTAGACTTACTGTGCAGTAGCGCCATCACACAGGTATTTTTTGATGCTTACTGTGCATTAGCCTAATACACTGCCCAGCAGCCTATTAGCATGTTTTTAATTGCCACGCTACTGCACAGTGTTATTAAACTAATGTGCAGTAAGTGTCTCGTGTAGATGGGCCCACTGTTTCCTTTAGTGCCCTCACCCACAACACCTCAATTCCTGAACAAGAACAACTTGGATACTGAACACTGAATCAGATAGGGGGAAGTGTGAGATTATTCCAATGTGTAACAATTATCTCTACTGACCTGCATCTGTTACTTCCACTTTCAGGGTATAGTTAGAAACTATGTGCTTGTTTAATGAAGAGCTCCTTAACTGGAATGTCCCAGCTTCTTGCTGAACAATGAATAATTTATCTACAGGAATTTTGGGGTTCTGATCCACAATACGAAACTGCAAGCGAGAATTAAGAGTGCCTTGTTCATCCATGTCTGAAGCTTCCAGAGTTCCAATAACACTTCCTAGGGTCAAGGAAAAATAGACATTAGTCAGATAACATATTTTCCCCACTTCCCCACAGAATGAAATACAAAGAACCTCAATAGTGATACAAATATTGGAGAAGCAATACAATCCTGAAAAGAAACACAGTAGATTGACTTAAAATATGTGCTCTGACTTAGCCAGCAGTTATAGGGCTTGATGCAGTTATTACTGGGAGCAATTTTATTGCTTGTATTATGTGCTGTGGTTAGAGTAAATGACCATTGCAGACAATCCTGGTCTTAGCAATGAATACATAATATGAAGACTTTGGGATAGATTTAACTTACAATTCCACTGGAATCAGTGAAGTCATGTCTGTGCACATAAGGGGGAAAGAAATGCAATTACTCAATTAGAGCAAGCATTATCTTGTATTTTAATAAAGAAAGGGGAATTCTTTTTTACATCTTAGCAGTGGAGCAAAACTGGGGCTGTGGAAGATAACAGTGTTATAGTCTAAATGCAATCACATTTGAACACTGAAGGTTTGATTCAGCTTAATCACACTGACTCAGTTTTTGTCACAGTTGTCAGTGAGATAGTGCATGAGTAAGCACTCTACCTACAGAATACCTGTAGCTGTAGAAGGCCCTGAAATGACAGCTTTAGTCCTGTTTAAGGGAAACGGCATTCAGACCGAGAGAATGCTTTTGCAGTATAGGGTCAAAAAATATTTTCTTACCTACATTTTCATTCTCCTGAACTTCAAATATGGTTAAAGCTTTCTGGCACACAGGTGGATTATCATTAACATCTTCCACCACAATTTGGATTTCCAAATGCTTGTCTAGTATTTCTCCTTGTTCATCTTTTGCAGTTGCATAGAAGGTATACTGCAACAAGAATGGCAAAAGGCAAACACTATAATAGTTTAGACTGAAAAGGACAACAATGAAAGCCTGGTTAGAAAATAAAAGATCCTTTTGCATATTTGGTCAGTATTTCTGTACTACTTACAGGTTCTTTGATGATCTCTATTTCCTTAGTATTTGAGTCAGATTCTCCAAAGCATTTATATATATTTGAGGGTCTGGGTCTGGGTCTGGGTCCAGGTGCCTCAGAACCAATCAGTGAATTTATTTTCTCAACACCCAAGAGATGTACAAATATATTATTATGTTTATTTCACTAGATGAGTAACAGAGCATGATTTACCTTAAGTCACAAAAGAATGCCTGTATGACATTAGGACTATAATATAGTCTGCAGGGGAAACCCTAATTCCAGTAGATGTCCATGGGAAAAGTCCCATTGATTTCAATGGTCCAAGATGTCACTGTAGAGCACAGTCTAGTCCCAATCCAGAGTCTATGGTTATGGATAATTGTGTACCTGAAACGGCTTCAACAGGCATGGTGAGCAGCTGCTCAGGAATGCAATGCAGCTGTTATGCTGTAACTTATATGTGCATGAGCCTGTAGCGCTACAAGTGAGCTAAACTGCCCCAGCTTTAACCATGGATGAGGCATAGTTAACCTTGGAGCAGTTTTGCTATAATTGTAGTACTCCACTTACAGTATAACAGCTACTTCTCATTGTTTTTTGGAGGTTTTTCCAAAAGAATCAGTCTTTTTTCCCACACCCTAATGATGATGTGTTGGTGTGGGATCAACGAATTCCCAGGCAAATGCTGACTATGCCTTTACAGGAAATGAAAAGAGAAACATTCTGGGAAAAAGGGTTTTTTTCAAATTAAACATCACATGTATAAAATTGATCTGTACATGCTGACCAATTGCTGTTCAGTATTTTATCAGCTCTTTCAGCACCGAAAGCTAGGTTTAGGTCCTGAAAACTTATAATGTATATAATCTTTTTCTTAGCTCAGTCAAAAGTATGAAATTATTTTCCTTGTTCAATAATTATTGTCAAAAAAACCACATTTAACACCCAAATAGACTAGAAACTTCACATTATGACAGCCTGTCCTTGTGGTTAATTCAAAATGCAAATTTTTGTTTATCCATTACTACAAGTCAGACCCTGGCCTTTGCTTTACCAGTCATCAGAACAAAGCAGTCATTCAGCTGGTGGATACCTGTGATTCACACATTATGAGGGAGCCTCAGGTGGTAGCAAGCCACCAGAACAGTTCCTATGTCCAACATCTTTGCCAAGTCTCCTCTTTAGTGGGGGGACTATGGCCAGGGGAAAGAGAGACTGGGAACAGTGCTGTTAAACTCTAGTGATTCCCAGCTGCCCTGAAGGCCCCCAAGAACCATGGAGAAGTGGTACAACTTAAGAGCAGGCCTTGGGCTACAGTGGTAATTCAAGCTCACACTTTGACTTAACATATGATTTTAATTAGGAAAGGAAAATGAGTTTGCACAGTTAAATCCTAGTCATAGGATACATGTTACACAAAATATATATAACTTTTCGTTCCTCTTTGTAAAATGTAGGAATGCATTTTGGGAGAGAGAGAACTGGAAAACATCTATTGCTATCCTAACAGGAAATGCATTTATTCTTTTTTTATCTGTTGTCAAAAAAATAAATCCCATCCTATCTCCTGCAGAAAAGCAGAGGAAAGATTGCAGAGGTCTATGATTCCTAACCACAGAACACACAGTGCACGTCTCAATCAGGTACTGTAACATTTTCTTGGTATATATCTCATATTCTATGTACATCAATGTAGACTATGAACACTAAAAGGCATACAGAACTATAAGAAAAATATAAATACTGAATTAATGACTATTGGATAAATTAATATAATCAGGTGGGATGAACGTGTTTGTTCTTAAATTGCATTAAATCCATGTTTATCGACTCACTTGGATTCATCAAGAAAAAACATCAAACCAAACCTGTCCTTCCTCTTTTTCTTCTGTCCACAACCAACTTTCATACATTTATACACACACACAACAACTCCTCAACCTAAGATTATGGTTAGGTTTTACAACTTTACTTACAAAATCCTTTTCTTCCCTGTCCAATGGTTCAGTCACATAAATAGTCCCATTCTTATTAATCATAAATGGGAACCTGGGTAACCTCTCTTTTGGAAGAAGTTCATATTTTGCATCTGGATCATTCCACTGTACCTAAAATTTAAAAAATGAATCAAGGTAAAAGACTTTAAGAACTGCAGGCTGAGCTTTAACAAGATTAAGTGGTGGCAACCATCGAGTCTCCTGGATCATGGTATATGCATGAGGGCCACCCAGACCTTTGATGCATATGCCTGGTAAGAAATTTTTGGAGGAGTGGAGGCTGCCCACACCGTCCATCCTCCCTTTAGGCCACTGAGACAGAATCCAAAAAACAGACTGAGTCCCATAGGCAACATGTACGGGGGAATATAGGGGGGCACAATCCTCCAAGATTGGCCACCACTGAAGCCACCGCTAGCTTCTGCGGGCAGTCACCACTCGCTGAGTAACTTTTGTCTCTGTGATATCTCTTGATAAAACACCTTTTTTTAAAAGCACTTTGAGATCGACTTATCTGCACAGGAATAAGATACTACTATTAGAATGTCATAACACTAATTTATAACAGCTTTTCATACCAATCGACTCTTCTGCTTGTCCTTTTCATGTTTTTTCACCAAAGGTTGGATGCATGCATGAAGATATAAAGTGGATAGTCAAACTGTAGGAGTATGTGCACATATGTTTGTATAATACCTTCCAAAAATTTTGACATAGTCTGGCACAAAAGAAGTCTTTGGATACAGGAAACTTATTTCTTCATAAACATGTAAGACTTTTATCTATACAAATAAGTAGGAGATGCTGTTTATGCAGTAACCAATGAGACACCACCTCCTATTCCACAACTCTCCATAGAGAGAAGAGACATATCTGTGGGTTTTCCTAGGAAATTTTGATATCAATTATCTCAATATATAGTTATTACTTTTGCCTCATGTGATGTTATCTGGACTTTCTCCCACCTGCACTCACTTTGATCCTACTTGATCCTACTACCAAGTCAACGGAAACACTCCTATTGCCTTTAATGGAAGTAGAATAAGGTCTTCTGCATGTTGTTTAAAAAACAGCTGTTCTCAGGAACAGGGTGTGTGGCATCTTGTAATATTCTAAAGATCAGAATACTGTAGGATCCAGTTCCAAGTAAACTTTCAAAGTCAAACATTTCTGGGACGATGTTTGTCTATTGGTAAATATTTGCATACAGGTATGTTACTTTAGCTATGCTGTTATCATCAAAGTGTTCTGCATTTGCACTGCAGAGTATCAGAGAGGGTCAGTGTTATAATAGGGAATGAGGGAAATTGAAAGAAAGGAAGCTGTCTTGTCTACTAGTTTGAATGTAGCAATATATTTAAAAACTGGGTGGGTGTGTCTACACATGCTATAGTACAGAGCAATAAACTCTGGTGCATATTGTGCCAGAGTTTATTGTTCCCAGGTGCAGCATTTCATAGGTTTACAGATGTAGGGTTGGAGGGGACCTGAGCAGATCATCAAGTCCAACCCTTTGCCCTGGGCAGGAATGAATACTGGGCTCATATGACCCCTACTAAGTTTAAGCTCATCTGACCCCAGCTAGATAGTTATCAAGCCTCCTTTTAAAGACGCCCCCCAGGTAGGAGCCAGCACCACATCCTTTGGAAGCTGGTTCCAGATTCTGGCCACCCTGACTGTGAAATATTCCTGATGTCTACTGAACCTACTCTCGGTCAACTTGTGGCCATTATTCCTTGTTACTCTGGGAGGCACTCGGGAGAACAGGGTCTCACCCATTCCCCTCTGGTCCCCCCTGGTAAGTTTATAGATGGCCACTAGATCACCCCACAGCCTTCTCTTGTGAAGGCTGAATGGGTTCAGGTCCCGTAGCCTCTCCTCACAGCACCTGCCCTGCTGCCCCTGATCATGCAAGTGGCCCTCCTCTGGACCCTCTCGATGCTGGCCTCATCCCTCCTGAAGTGCAGAGCCCAGAACTAGACACAGTACTCCAGCTGCGGCCTGACCAGTGTTGCATAGACGGTAAGGATCACCTCTTTGGACCTGCTCGTGTAGTGCCTGAAGACTGGAAGAAGGCCAATGTGGTGCCGATCTTCAAGAAAGGGAGGAGAGTGGATCCGGCTAACTACAGGCCCATTAGCCTGACTTCTATCCTGGGGAAGATCTTAGAAAAGTTTATTAAGGAGGCCATCCTTGAGGGACTGGCCCAGGCTAACATTCTAAGGGACAGCCAGCACGGGTTTGTTGCAGGTAGGTCTTGTTTGACCAATCTCATTTCCTTCTATGACCAGGTGACCTATCATCTGGACAAGGGAGAAGAGATTGATGTCATATATCTTGACTTCAAAAAAGCTTTTGATCTGGTATCCCACGATCACCTCTTGGCCAAACTGGCCAGTTGTGGCCTTGGCTCCACCACGATCCGCTGGCTGGGAAATTGGCTCCATGGTTGGACCCAGAGGGTTGTGATTGATGGCAGTCACTCATCGTGGTGCCCTGTGACCAGTGGGGTCCCTCAAGGCTCAGTCCTGGGACCCATACTGTTCAACATCTTCATTAACGATGTGGACATTGGAGTTAGGAGTGGACTGGCCAAGTTCGCCGATGACACCAAACTTTGGGGCAAAGCATCCATGCCAGAAGATAGGCGGGTGATCCAGGCTGACCTGGACAAGCTCAGCAAATGGGCAGACCAGAATCTCATGGTGTTTAACACCGAAAAATGCAAGGTTCTCCACCTTGGGAGGAAAAACCTGCAGCACCCTTATAGGCTCGGCAGTGCTACATTGGATAGCACTACAGAAGAAAGAGACTTGGGGGTCATCATTGACCACAAGATGAACATGAGCCTCCAATGCGATGCTGCGGCTAATAAAGCGACCAAAATGCTGGCTTGCATCCATAGATGCTTCTCGAGCAAATCCCGGGACGTCATTCTCCCCTTGTACTCGGCCTTGGTGAGGCCGTCACTGGAGTACTGCGTCCAGTTTTGGGCTCCACAATTCAAAAAGGATGTGGAGAAGCTTGAGAGAGTCCAGAGGAGAGTCACGTGCATGATAAGAGGTCAGGAAAACAGATCTTATGATGACAGGCTGAGAGACATGGGACTCTTTAGCCTGGAAAAGCGTAGGCTCGGGGTGATCTGATGGCCACCTATAAGTTTATCAAGGGTGACCACCAGGATCTGGGGGAACGTTTGTTCACCAGAGCGCCCCAAGGGATGACGAGGTCGAACAGTCACAAACTCCTGCAAGACCGTTTCAGGCTGGACATAAGGAAGAATTTCTTTACTGTCCGAGCCCCCAAGGTCTGGAACAGTCAGCGGAGGTGGTTCAAGCACCTACATTGAACACCTTCAAGAGTAAATTGGATGCTTATCTTGCTGGGATCCTATGACCCCAGCTGACTTCCTGCCCTTTGGGCAGGGGGCTGCACTCGATGATCTCCCGAGGTCCCTTCCAGCCCTAATGTCTATGAAATCTATCAAATCTGTGGACACATGACAAGGTGCAGTTAGCCTTGCTGACCGCGTCCTCATATTGTCAGCCCATGTTCATTTTAGAATCTATAATGACTCCAAGATCTCTTTCTGCCACTGTGCTTTCAAGAAGGGAGTTCTCCAGCCTATAGATATGCTGCTGATTCTTTCTGTCCAAGTGCAGTACCCTGCACTTGTCAGTATTGAATCCCATCCTATATTCGCCCACCCCTGTAACTTGTCCAGGTCCAGTTATATCCTGTGGACTTCTAGCGTGTCCACTTTGCCCCAAATCTTGGTGTCATCAGTGAATTTCACCCCCTCGTCCAAGTCACTAATAAAGAAAATGAACAATGCAGGCCCAAGGACCAACCCCTGGGGGACTCCACTGCCCATCTCCCTCCAGGTCAAATATGACCCATCCACCACCATTCTCTGGGTGCGGCCCCCTAGCCAATTTGCAATCCATCTGACTGTGTAGGCATCAATGCCACAGTCACCTAGCTTTTTAATGAGCATGTGTTCCCAGGACTGCAGCACATTGAGCTGCGTTGGAGCAGCCCCAGCTGGCAGAGGGCCCTGAAGGGTCAGCCTGCCATCCTGGGGCTGCTCTTACCTGGCTCAACATGCTGCGAAGGGACTGGGCAGAGCAAGAGAGTGCTCCAGTGTGGGGCTAGCCAGCGGGCAGCCCCAACTCTGAAGCACCCTCATGTCCCAGCCAGCCCCATCAGCATCTACACATCTGCTGTTGCACAGGAAATAACTCCACCATAGGATAGTATTTGTATTTATAAACACTAACCTGTGGAAAAGTTAATTAGTTTCATGCAGCTTAATGGGGATGCATGTGTAGACATTGAGACTTTACTGTGGAGCTAATTAGGCAGCTCCTTAGTAAACATCTCACGTATATGTGCCTTATGGGGGACTGTTCACACCAGGATCCAGACTTAGAATGAGAGAACAGAAAGTAGGGCCGGGGGGGAGAACCTCAGGAGGTCACATAGTGCAGGCCCCTGCACAAGGAAGGATCATCCTTTTCTAAACCATCTTATAAAAGTATTTGTTTAAACTGCTCTTAAAAAAATGCCAAGAATAAGTATAAAGTGACCCATGCACTGATCCCCTTCTAGGTTCCCATGTAGAAGAAAGGAAGCAGCCTAACACTTCTTTCAGATCAGGCATAAACTGGCATGTATTGGCCATGTAACTGTACTGAAATCACCCAAGCACCTGGGACAGGACACCAGATCTTCTGGAGAAGGTCACAGCATCTGCAAATATGACCTTAGTCCTCCAGTGATCCACCCTGGAATTTGGAAACCACTTAGATCTGGATGACCTTCCACCTAGATAGCCTATTACTGATCCTATTACCTGTTACTGATGTAATAAATCTTATTCCAAAGTACAGTAAACCTGGGTTCTTCATAAGTTTTAGTTCCCGAGACATGTGCAAAGATGAAGGTTTGCAAATTAACCTAGGTATAAACAGAGCTATGTCAAACAGCTGAGAGGCTCCTCACTGTTTGCTGCAACATTTATTTCAAAGGGACAATGCTTTTCCAATCAGCTACATGGAATCATTGATGAGCTCCAGCTGAGCAGAGAAGGATGCCTTAGAAGAAAATTTGTCCTTTACTTGGCATCCCACTGACTATTTTCTGGGACGAGAACCACTTAGATCTGGATGATCTGGGTTCTATTCCATTGCATTTTCTGTATGTAATAAATTCTAGTTTAAATTCTATGACTAAATCAGTTTTAAATCAATGTGCCTCTGCTTTCACAGTTCATATTACGCCAAATACCCTGAAAAGTATCCTCTCTCTTCCTTCTTTGCTTTAGCAGAAGACTCAGTACATTTCCTTTACTTCATAGACTATACAAACACCAGCACATTCTTTAAATAAAGAGTAGTAAAAGTGCTTCACATTGCCCTAGGCCAGGGGCAGGTAAAAATACAGCCTGAGGACCACATCTGTCCTGCCAGATATTTTCATCCTGCCTGAACTGTACCCCACCCAGCTCTTCTGCCCATGAGGGTGGGAGCAAGGTGCCCATGTATACACATGCCCCAAACATACCCCATTGAGTCTTGCTCCCACCCTCGTGGGCAGAAGGGCATGGCCTGGCCAGCATACAGCTTCCAGGTGGGACTGCTGCTGTCCTTGCTGCAGCTGCCAGGGAGCTGCTGGGCTTCCCTGGCATCCCATTTGCTCCAGGCAGCAGGTAGGGAAGTGGTGGGGGCATGGCCAGGGGCAGAGCTGCAGCTGCAGAGCAGAGCAGTGCAGAGCATAGGGATGGGGCTGGTGGCTGTGCGGAGCCCACACCCAGAGGGACAGTAGCAGCACAGAGTTCAGGTGGTAAGGGTGTGGATGTGAGGGAGGGTGGGAGGGTGTGGGGAGCCCCAAAACGTTCCCCCCATGGCATACAGTCCTGGCATGCAGAAGTGGCAGCAGCAATAGGCAGGGCTGCTCAGGGCACTCTTGCCTGGTGCAGGCGCTGGTGCACAGTGGTACATGGCTCCAACCAGCACTGCACATGGGAGTGAGGAGCACAGCCCTGCCAGGCCATCTCTATTGCCAGCACTCCCCACCATGCACACACTGCCCCTGCACTCATGCGGCACAGGAGGGAAGCCCTGCAGAGGGTGGGGAAGGCAGCCAGCTCAGTGTTTGGGGCTTCCCTCCCATGGCACACAAGTGCGGGGCTTGTGCATGTGTGGGAGGAGGCACCAGTGATAGAGACAGCCTGGTGGTGGCTGCGCTCCTCAACGTGATGTGCGGCACTGACCAGAGCTGTGCACTGCTGAGTGTCCCTGCCTCGTGCTACACCATGGGAGGGTATGGGGGCAGTCCCTACACACCCCCACCCTCTCTCACACCTCTCAAACACCACACACCCATACCCTGTTCTCACAACCCCCCACATATACACAACCCCCCAACATACCCTATACTCCAACACACAGCCACACATCCTCACACCCCCCCACACCCACCCACACCCCACCCTACACACACACCCAACCATACCCCCACACAATATACAAAACTAAGAAGTTATTTTTGAGTTATTATGCAATCACTTCTATATACATACAGTATGCAAATACAAATCATGACAAAAATATTTTTGTAGTAAAATTAAATATGTTAGAGTAGATGTTTGACTTTTAGTGTATGATTTATTTTGTTTCTGGTTCTAAGATGGCAACCCCACCCTCCCAAAAGGAGTATTTCTGGGGGGCAAGGAGAGGGACTTCTGGTGGCAATGATCAGGGGCTAGGGATGGGACTTCCAGTTCTAAGATGATGACCAGGGGGTGGGGCAACTGTCAAGAGGTGGAGCTACCCACCAAAAATTGCCAAACCTCATTAAGAGGCCCTCCACCTAAAATAATAAAGGCTACATCTAAATCATGCCCAAATTATCACTTGCATGATAAAGATATAATAATGCAACCTGCATTATTCCAAATTTGCAGCCTATATATAAAGTATTCCCAATCCTGAAATCTGTATTCTGTGTTTACCTAGGTCTTCCTTGAGCAAAATGCACATAGACCTTCATGTCCAGCACCGGAGATATACCCAAGTGTTCCAACTAAAGGAAAGAGATTTTGCACCGGGGGTAAGATTTAGGGCAGGTAGATGCATTGACATCAGTCATTTATCTGCTTTCTAGATCCTACCTGAGTGATGATGATGGGATAGGGACCAGGATTGTTCTCTCTGATGTGTACTGGAGGAGGTGCCTTCCAAAGGTTCTCCTTCACAGTGATTTCCACATCAGCATTATTGGCGAAAGCATTCCCTGTCATTCCTGCCAAATCCTTCACTGTGACAACAAGGGTGAAATGATCCTGCTTCTGGGGATCTAACCAACGAGCTCCTAGAAACCAAAACAAAGTGATATGAATGCAACAATACCAAGGCTCTGACGTTACACATACATTGCTTATCTGCAGAGGGATCCTAAACACTGTTTTGTGTACTTGTGCCAGCACATGCTTTTCTATAACTGTTATTCCAAGGTATTTTTCATCGGATTGCTTTATCCTGCTTCCCAAGGGAGAGAATAAGGACTGGAAAGCATAGGTAGTATTTCAAGGTCTGATCAATTCCAGTTGATTTCATGAGGACTTGGATAAGGCCCTTCATTTGTTTCTCTGTTATAATTACCTAAAAGCCCGAGAACTGCTCTTCTGCTGAGTGTAATACTATACTGAAATTTTAATATTTAAATAAATAAATAAACAAACACACGAAGATTTTTGACAGACAATTCTGATTTGGCGCTTATCTGAACTAGCATAAGGTAATGCCATTGTAAAGATGCATTGTCCAAGAAACACCTATTCATGAGAAATATATAATCTACTGGCACTATCATAATTAACTCATAATTATCCATTTTTGTTCTCTCTTTTTTTGGTGCTTAGTCCAACAGGATCCTGTACTGTGACTGAGGCTTCTAGGCACCACAAAAATAGACAATACTCGGTTATACTGTATGAGATGATAAGAATAACAACTAATTCCACAGAATAACAGAAGACATATTCTAGTCATCTCTTCCTTAATATTTTCTATATCATCTATCACTACTGCTACTATATCTAAGCAGTTCACAAATACAAGTTTCAACAATGACAATAATTTTCCATACCTTGAGGACTAGTAGCGATTCCTCCAGTTTTATTATTGATCTCAAAAAGCATCTCATGATAGGGGTTAGGAAAATGCTGGAAAATGCTGTAACTCAGCTGTGCATTGGGAGTTGTAGGATCATCAAGGTCAGTAGCATGCACATACATGAAAGGTTTTCCTGTTTGGATTATAGAGGAAAGGTCAGTAAGAGAATGGAGAGAGGGATCATGATTCTCCAGTTCATATAATAATCAGTCACAAGCGGCAGAGAAAGGAAGACCCACAAGAATAGAATCATAGAACAGTGGAGGGAGGGACCCAAGTAGGTCATCTAATCCAACTCCCTGCTCCAGTCAGGCTCATCTCTGATCCATAACCCCAGCCAGCAACTGTTTGTCTTACTTGCTCTTGAAAACTTTCCAGAATGGGGATTCAACAGATTCTCTAAGTAATCTGTTCCAGGGCTTAACCACCTTCCTAGTGAGAAAGTTTTTTCCTAAAATTCAAATTAAATGTCCTTTGTTGCAATTTCATAGATTTCATAGACATTAGGGCTGGAAAGGACCTCAGAAGATCATCAAGTCCAGCCCCCTGGCCTAGGGGCAGGAAGTCAGCTGGCGTCATACTGTTACTTCTTTTCCTGTCTTCTGTTGATAGAGAGAAGAGTCTATCACCATGCTCTATAACCACCTTCCAGGTGAAGCCTGTTGCCCATAGATGATACATAAGTGTTGACAGTGCTGGGGCAAACCTCTGTGCCACTGGCAGCACCGCTGCCCCCGCTGCTGCCAGGCACTGGCTCTGGCCAGGTTGCAGCCCCACACTGTGCCAATGACACAGAAATGGGGGCGGGGGGGGGGCACGTGGCCCCCCATGCACCCCTCCTCACCTGTCAACTATGCTGTTACCAAATCCCTGCTCAGTCTTATAGAAAGGGAGGGCTGGAAGAACTTCAGGAGGATATCCAATCCACCCCCTAAGAAGTCTTCCCTTCTCCAGATTCAGTAACCCCATTTCTTTAAATCTCTTCTTGTAAATCATATCTCCCAGGCCTCTAATCATTTTTGCTGCTCTCTGATGGACTCTTTTCTTGAAGTGTAGTACCCAAAACTGACCATAGGACTTCAGGCAATGCTTTAATAGTGCTGGATAGAGGGGAAGAATCACTTCCCTTGATTTGCAAGCATAGCTCCTATGAATAAAACCATTTATGCTATTGGCCATTTTTTTGTAACATGAACACACAGTTGGCTCATATTCAGCTTATGGTCTACTGTAACCCCCAGGTTGTTTCCTGCAGTACTGCAGCCTAGTCAGTCATTCCCCTATGTGTATTTGTGCATGCGATTTTTCCATCCTAAGTGCAGGACTTTGCCCTCATCCTTAGTGAATTTCATTTGATTGATTTCAGACCATTTTTTCAGTTTATCAAGGTCATTCTGGATCCTAACTGTACCCTGCAGAGTGTTTGTTCCTCCACCCAATTTGGTACAATCTGCAAATTTACTAAGTATGCACTAATGCACTCGGAACTTCTCAGCACCTACGTTAATCAGGCTAAATTTATAGCCCTAACATCAAATCCCTCGGAGAATCTTATAGGTCCTGCCCCAGACACTTTCTCTCCCCACCTACACCAGGGGTGGGGAATTGTTTCATCAACTAACTCTCCACCAGCAGGGAGTTCTTCTGCCCAGAGGGCGTTCTCTGCTATCTATATCTGAGTAGCTTGGGGTCACTTTGCACTGCTTAAGCCAGTAATCCAGAATGAATAGAGAAAACGTAAGAACGATTAAAATCTTAACAACAATTATAATGACAATGGCAGTTACCTGCACGTGAAGGTAGTGGCCTCACTACTCCAAAATACTTTGGCTGGTCAAACTGTGGCTGGTTATCATTGATATCCTGAACATTTATAGTGATAACGTAGGGACCTTTTACTTTCTGTCCCTTTGCATCTACGGCATACACCTAACAATGAAAAGAGAAATAAATGTCAGAGACCAGTTCTCATGTAAGTGAATTTGACCATTGCATCAGCCTGAGTCAAATGGTCTAGACCAGTGACATCACCAGTGAGATACTGTACTTTCTTTCCACCCACTCCAGGCCAAGTAGCTGAGAACTGTATTTGGGCTGCTGATGCTTATCCCAGCCCTCCTGCTCCCTGGCTGGCGTTGGGCAGATTCCAGCAGGTGGGGAGGATGGCTGGGAACTCTGTCCATGCTGCCACTGCTTCTCCCTCTCCCCCACACCTCTCAGCTGCAGCACAGATGCATCTTGGCCCCACTGCAGCTCCCCCCTGGCTGGAAGCTGAGCCCATGCTGCAGCCTTGGGGAGCATTGGCTGGTAGGGAAAAGAAACCTCAGCAAGAGTGCAACTGGAAGTTGCCTGGCCCTGATGCAGCTCCTCACTGCTGAGCCCCTGAACAGGCACAGGCAAAGCCCTCCAGCTCCTGGGCTGGATCCAGTGATTACATGGACCAAACCTGGCTCATGGGCCATATGTTGCTGACCCCAGTCTAGACTGTTATTATAATTGTCTAGAGCCTGGATAAAAGTCACAAAGGCAATTGTTGCACTTTCTCTCAACAAATCTTGGTACAACCCCTTTCAAAGGAGTAAGTTTCACTGGACTGGAGTGTCAGTACCACAACCCCTTACTACAGTTCATATCATTTTGGCTTCATGACATTGTTCACATGGTAGTTTCCGCTGCACAAAAGCCAGCAATTAGGAAGACGATCATCCTCATGAGGTGGCCTGTTTCAGTAACAGTCTGAGCTCCTTTTCCCCGTGATTCCCCCATGATTTCCCCAGACATTAGTTAAGGCTGGATTCTGAACATTGTGGATAAGGCAAACTCTTCAGGACAGTTCAGTGCCAGGAATCAGTGTCTTTCATCTTTATAGTTCCATAGTCCAATGCGGACTATCAAACTATGTGTATGGGGCATTGCTAATGGTAAAAGTGTCAAGAAAAATAATTTGATTCAGAGGGCTCGCCCTAAGGATGAGCCACAGAAGAGCAAAACTGTGCAGGATTTTCCAACTCAGGAAAAGTTTTGAGGTCTTGATTTTTTTTTTCATTCTGAATGAAAATGGAAAACAGTTTTGAATTTATTTGTTGGAAAACAAGCTTGGAGAAATTCCATTTTGCAAGAACTGAAATTGATTTTTTGTTGATTCATTGGCTGCCTAGATTTCTAGGACAAGACAAATCATTTAAGTGAAAAATGTACTGAATGGCTGTAATGTGAGATTATGTTAGAAACGTTTGATCCAGCTGATCCATTCAAAACCTAGAAGAGTGCCAATGATTTGGTAAGATAAGTGAGACTGAGGATATGTCTACATAACATCCTGGGATGCTGTGAAGTCTTTTCAAGGGTGCCGCACAACATTTAGCACTGTTAGGTGTGCAAATATGGTTTACAAAATTAAAACCAGAGATTTTGAATAGGGCTTCATAGGTTTAAAAATATTCTGACCTGTTGTGGTCTTTCTACATTCTTTGCAAGAAAAGAATTGCTCTACCGTTTTTTATAGTAAAAAAAACAAGTAAAAATTAAGATCTCACATTTTCTGAGGGGTGCCTACAGTCTAACAAGGGGGTGTCTTCAGTTCAGAAACACTGGTCTACACAGTAAAGTTTTTGCTCCGAGATAGTTTGAGTACAAGAAGCAATATAACTATATTAGTACAGGACTCTGCCCAGGGTACTTAGACCTACTGAGAAGTAGGATATATTAGCGCAGGTGGATTGCCATGCTTTTGCATCTGTACTTATTTTGGTACCCAAACTGTATCTCTGCTCAGCAGTGCATGGTGCCATTGTAGATATACTCAGAGATAAAATGGAAACAGAACAAACAAGAAGGTCTTGCTCATGCTCTACATTTACACAGGAACTTTTCTTACAAAATGGAGGATGACAACATTGCTTCAGCATTTGGTTTGATATACTGAGTTTTTGCAAATGTTTACTGGGTGCATCATTAGTACACTATTAACGTCATCAACCAGATTCATAGTCTCATCACAAAAAGATATGCAGTTAGTTTGACAGGTTCAATTGGCATTAAATCTCATTTCCTTTGTTGTTGTTGTTATTTAATTCTTTCTTGAGCCCTATATTAACCATTATTTTACTTGAGATCAATACCAAATTGACATGTCTCTACTGATACCCAGGTCATCTCATTTACCTTTTCAAATATTGACATGTTAGGTTTTTTCTAGGTTTTTGGAACTTCCTTAGATCATATCTGCATGGTAAACTTACCAAGTGCAGCAGTACTGCACACTGTGCTTCAGACTACCTCTTAAACTTGAAGCACTGTATCTTGGGGGAGCACCAAGGTCAGGTGAATTAGCATGGGAGTTCAGTTGATCCCTGTCCTTCCTTCCCCTTTTCGTATTAGTTTAATATAGTGATCTGTCCCAGTTCTGACAGATGGGATGTAAGGTCTTGGATCAGAACCTGCCTGCAAATGGAGGTCTGAAGGAACAACTGGAAATTTGGGGGAAGTTTTCTCCTCAATTTCAGGTTTTGGCAAAAAAATGCAAAATAATTACTACTCCCTCCCTATTTTTCACCCAGCATTTACCTGTAGCTTATAGACTGCTTTGGTTTCTCTGTCTAAAGTCTTATTGAAATACAAAATTCCTCGCTTTGGTCCAATTTCAAAGATGCCATCTGTTTCACCACTTAGTCTCAGACTATCAGCAGGTGGCTCTATTATGAACTACAGGAGAAAAAGGAGAAAGAAAATCAAGAGGTTAGTGTAAAAGAGTATTACATAACAACTTTTTCTTGGAATTCATTGTTAGCATTACTTCCAAATGGAGCTGGAGAGATGGTATTCAAGTAGTTTGCTCAACCAAAGCAGGTATTTTTCATTTTAAATGCTTCAATGAATTGTTTTGAACTTAGCAGGGACTAAGGGTTCTGCATCCTCCATAGCAAATATCTCCTTATAATGCTTGTTTGAAGATAAGAATGGGATGACATGACCCTCTCATCCCACATCTACCTGTCTGTTTTCTCTGCTATGTTCCTGCCTGAAAAAACATAGCAATGGTCACTTGGAGTGACCTGGCTGTGTGACAAAGGGAACTTCTAAGAAGAGAGAGTTGCAGAAATGAAATGAGCAATGTTTACCTGAATCCAAGACAACTTTGCATTTAAGATGACCCCCCATTAATTAGATACAATACATGGAAAATATATACATTTGTTATAATTTTCCAGGTTTAGAATGTATTGCAGGGTCATCTTAAATTCACCTCCCCCCACTGCAGTTAAGGCAGCAGCAGCATAGGGGCAGGTGGGGGTGGGGGCAGGCCGCAGGGGAGACCAATAGTCTTCCCCCTGCCCCTTCTCCCCTCCTTTCCCCCCTTGCTGCTTGCCCCACCCCCACTCCCAGTATCTGTACACCCCAGCACCTATGCACCCTGGTGCCTGGCCCCCCAGCACCTACCTCTGCTACTACTTGCCCCCTGCTCCTGCTTGCCTCCGTGCCTATGCCCGCTGTTGCCTGCTCCCCACCACCTGCCCCCCTGCCTGTCCCTTCTACTAACTCTACCCCCCTGCCACTTAACCGGTAGCTCCAGGCTGGGGCACGAAGCACACGATCACTCCAGCCACCACCTGACCATGCAGCAGTAGTTGCGGTGGTGGGCTGAGACTGGAGCTGGAGCTGATGCTGCATGGTTGAGAGGAGGCCAGAAGGTCCATGTGCTCTATGCCTTGGGCTGGAGCAGGGCCAGAGCCAAAGCCAAGCCGGAGGGTAAACGACAGCGCTGGGGCCAGGCAGCGGGGAAGCAGGGGATGCTGGAGGAATGCTGCAGCTGTGGTCTGACTCTGACCCCTGATCCTGGGATGGGACCAGAGTCAAGAGCCACAGCAGGCCCCCCTGCTTGTACTCAAATCCAAGATGAGGGGCTTTTCTCATGTTAAATGGGGGGATGGGGACTTTGTCTTGAGTTCAAGTAAATACAGTAATTGCTTGTGTTCATTCACTAGGATTATACTAATATCCATTCTAGATTTATTCTGATAAATTTTGGTTTCTTTAATTGAGTTTTCAGATAATGGAAGCCTGTGGCTTTTGGGGTCACTGATAAACTCTCCAAGATGATGATTACCTGGTATAGGTACTGAAATCCAATTGTACCTTCTTGAACGCTGAAAGTCATATCTTGCAGAGGTCCGCTTAGATGCAGTTCCTCTGTATGCTGGCAGGCAGCCTGTAGGGAGGGTAGGGAAGGAATATGTTGGTATTAATTGTGATTAAGCAGTTGCTTGGCCTTCCCTTCACAAGAATGAAGCTTTACATTTATTTATTTTGCCCTAAAATAATGTGAAGTGAGCAGCCTGGGGATGGCTGGCTTGTACTGTGCCCCATCTTGTCGGTTTTTAAATGTATGTCCATTTTGAAAGTCCATGTCCTGCCTTAAAGTTTACTTCAAAACAAATAATTTAAAAAAGAAATACATTAACTAAATTCCAGATGATCATCTTGCAAGAGTCATCACTTTGCCTGCATAAAAGGACAGAGGGGACAGACTGGCCCCTTCTGTAGAGCTCTACGGAAGAGGCAACGTGTAGCTGCAACACCCCAGAAGCCTCTTACTTTCCTGTCAGCTGACAGGCTACAGGATCGAGCCTTGGTCCTGCCACTTGCTTACAGGTTTCTAAGCCAAACAGTGGGCCTTCAAAGCCTACTTCTCTACCCTTAGCAGCCATAGCAATCTGGGTAGATCCAGCAGAGGGATGTGGGACATCAGAGCTTCCTTCTTTCTTCCCCCTTCTGCCTGGCAATCTTAATCAAAATAAGCAAGTGGAAGAAGCTGAGAGCAGACAGAGGCAAGGCTTGGTAAGTCTTCAAAAGATGGTGGTTGGCTGTAAACTATCAGAGGATTATATTAAAATATTATGACATAGATTCAAAAATCAAATTCAAAATTATGAAGAATATCCTTGATAATGAATCCTTTAAACAAGCAGTTTGTACATTTTGTTACTCAATTCAAGAGATTTATATTCTTTTCCTTGTGGCTTACAAGTGACTTGCCATTGTGTCACTTGCTCTGATATGCCTAAAGTGCAGACTGTAAAAAAAAATAGCTGTCTCATCACTCAGGAACTTGGCTGCTGAAAATGTAATGTAAACTTGCATCAGTGGCTGCTGTCTTTTTAAGGGGAATGACGTTCAGTAAACTTGGTGGTGTTCCAGTATACCCTTGTGTTCATTATGACCAAACCTCCCTGTCCCTTGGAAACTCTGCACATGGACATGTTGTTCAGTTTTTCATCCTACCCTAATAACTCGGAGCTGCTCTTGCTGTGAATCCAAGGTTGCCAAACAGAATCTGTTTTTGCAGATGTAGCTTTTACCTACCAGAAAGCCCAGCCTAGGATTCAGCTCATCTGATTGATATTTGTATTCCCTTCTCCCTATCACTGTGGCCTTGCCTGGGCCAAAAAACCAGACCATCTATACTGACATAGCAGTATTATTACATACTACAGCCAGCTGTGCTGGTATAACTCCTGTGTAGACACTATGAGCATTTATACACACACATTTGTCTGCTCTGACATGCTGGAAAACCCCTGGGGTGGAACAAACTTGATTAATCAAGTCTGCTCTACACACAAGCTGATGTGCCTGGCGCTGCATTGCATGCATTTGTATAAATAGCAAAATGTATGTCAACACTGAGAAAATGGCAGTGGTGCACTTTTGAGTGAAAACACCTTTGATGTGTTTTAGTTCAAAAGTGTACTGCTGTCATTTTCTCAGCGTTGATGCGTATTTTGCCATTTATATAAATGCATGTGCTGCAGTGCAAGCATGTATACAAATGCCTTATATTCTAGAATAAACATGATTTTATTCTTGTAGAATACGACTACTTCTGTAATTCTACTGGCCTGTGGAGACAAGCTCTAAGGCTGCGTTCAGACGAGTACGGCTGTGCGGTATGCAGCGCTGCAGACATGACTGTGGCACCACAAACCATACGTTCAGTTGTTCTCCACACTGCAAGGGAGCAGCGTAGTGGGGGGAGTCAATCCCTGGATATCCAGGGGTCAAAAAAACCTGTGCAGAAAAAAAGCAGAGTGGTGCATGCAGGAGCAGCTCATGCCACTCAAAACCAGAACCTGGCTGGCCAGAGCTGTGCTCCAGCTGCTGGCCAGGCTCCAAGCAGCAGGATTGCTGCTGCTGCTGCAGCTCCAGGAGGCTCCCAAGACCCCAGGTAAGGCTTCTGAAGCCAGCCCAGTGCTGGCCCCAGCCTCCCCTACCCCACCCAGGGCAACCAGAGGACACCTGGCACAGGTGTTCCCCCCGGACAACTAGTGGCAGCACAAGGTGTCCCACTGCTAGTTGTCCTCAGGGAAACAAATGTCCATGCTCATATGGACGCAGCCTAAGAGGGTGCCTAGTCTATGGCATGATTTTCACTGGAAGCGAGATCCTGTAATTTGTGGGACAGTTTCACCATAGAAATTCAGACGAATAGGCACAACACAGCAAAATGTACTTGCAATGATGAGTAGTAAAGTCATAGACTATACTTACAGGTTTCAAAGGGAAACATTTAATACAGGTTATGAAAGAGGCCTTTCAAACCTCAGTATGGTTAATCAGGAAGCAACATTTGTCTTGTATCTCTAGTCAAGGACCAGTAATGTCAGATCCACGCATGCTAATAACAGTGTTGTTCTGAGATGTGGGTTTGGGTGGCCTTTTGCTTGCTGCCATTTTTGGCATTCACGTCACTTGAATCTGTGTGCTTCTGGAGGCCAGGGCTAGCAAGCAGCTTCCTGGAGTCCAGGTGCAACACAAAAAGAACAACTCAATTTTGTGTTGGGTGGCTAAAAGCTCAGAGAGGTTCATTGCCTCTTTGCCAGTACACTAGCTGGCCTGTTTAGCAATCAGCCCAACTCAATAGAATTGCCAAGGACAATGATAGCAAGACCATGTACAAATTAACTCCCCTAGCTCATTACAAAGAAACAATCCTAGCAACACCTATATTTATACCTGAAACACTCAAGTTTTTGTGCCAATGATTATCTTTCTTTTTGCCAAAATATCTGTTTTTACTTGTTCTTTTGCCAAGTGCATACCT
This sequence comes from Crocodylus siamensis, assembly GCF_052110815.1. Lineage (NCBI taxonomy): Eukaryota > Metazoa > Chordata > Crocodylia > Crocodylidae > Crocodylus > Crocodylus siamensis. Next base: position 217,581,087 of record NC_143397.1, read on the forward strand.
GGCTCCCTTCATTTCCTCTCTTAACTCCTTTCTTTGTACCAGCCCCCCTGCTCATTAGTGTGTTCTTCCTTTTCTACACCTTTTATCAGGGCATTCGCTGATCAGAGAGGCCTATTCTTCCTAAGCTGTTTCTTAGAGCCTTAGCTATGTCTTAGCAAAACCAGAAGTCCCATGAATAGCCATGGATTTTGCCATTTTTCTTCACATAAGGAAACAATCTCCATGAGTCCTGGGGTACTAGTCATGAAGGTACTGCTCAGAAAGATCAAAGTGAGCAGGATCTGGCCATACAGATTTTAAACTAGTTTAGGTCATTAAATAGTGCTTTTGGAGGGATTTTACTCTGTCATATTTTACAAGGTGACTTCCTTCTTTTGAAAGTACAAACACTATATAAGCCAACTGTAGGGTTCAAAGTTTAGTTCTTCTAGCAAGGAACAGATATCTCTTCTTGTCAATTAAACTGCTTTAAGTTAGCTGTAAACACTTCCAAATGCAACAAGAATGAATCATAATCTATTCATGAAACAGTAAGGGATGAGGGATTCGCTCTTTGTCCCATTTTTGTCCAGCAGGTGCTACAATCCTGTGTAAAGTCAATGCAGTTGGTGCAGTGCAGATTCAACAGTTCTATTGTCACAGCCACTGGCAATAACAATTGGAAAGAGAAGACGTAAGATCCCAGAGTTCAATCTTGAAATAATCCTACTAAAGTCAATAAGATTAATTAAGAAGCACAGTTTATGCATGGTGCCCAGGTCTCTGTATTTCATAGGTCTGAATCAGATTTTGTTATACTTCATGTTAATTGCCAATGCAAAACAGGAGCCTAACTGTCCAACTTTTATAAATATCACCAATTACTTTGACTTGACTGGTCTCTTCCAAAAGGAAAGACTATTCATATAAGCAAAAGTTATCAATTTATGCCATAGATACTTCACTGCAAATTGAATTTCATGGGAAACTGAAGATAAGTAATGTGCATGATTTAAACTACATAGCAAGGGGTGTTACAGAGCAAATAACAGAGTAGCAGGAGTGTAAATTATAACACAGTAACCAGCACCAGGACACTATAAAACGTCTTCAGTGTTTGATGATTTAGTGGCTGTTTTTTAAATCTTTAATAATGCAAGTTTCAGCTATAAAAAGCAACTTAATCTCACTATTATCAGATTCAGTTATTACAGAGAAAAATAAGGCTTTTCCCCCATACTTGAAACAAGTTGTTCACAAAACTCTTCTTTCTGAGTGACTGATATTAATTTTAAACTTTTGAATAAAAACATAAATGTCCAGGACTTATGTCATAGTTAGTAGCATAAACACTCTATATGGAAGATGCTGCCAATTCACATGCCATTTCTGAATTACAGATTTTTCTGAATTACAGATTAAGGGCATGGATATGGCTATCAAGATTTGATGGGTTGTTTATCACGGAAAGGAAAACTCATGACTTACCAAATGAAATACAAGGAGGTAGAATATGTGAAGTCCATGCAGTATAAACATCTTGGTGATTTCTTGGCTCCTGTAAATGAATACATCTTAGTTCTAATATCTTTAGGTTATTTTACTCCTAAAATTGTTAGTTTATAATCATGAATAAAAACTAAAACTAAACTCTGTGTGATAACAGTAAAGCTCCTTAGTCCATATATAAGCAGCCATAAAATATCCTGAATTCCAAAAGAGCCAAGCACCGATGATGGCCATGGCCCTTTGGGTCCTTTGGGCTATGGACAGACATTCAAGAAGCTGGAGCTTGAACAGATTCAGCCTTTGCAAGTTAGTCTAACCTGGCTAGACTTAACCGGTTTGTAACCACACAGACATGTGGGCACATGCTTGCAGTTGCTCAGCCCAGAGGCCCAGGGGCGCTAAAGCATGCCCTCAGCTGCAGGAAAGGTGTGCTGGGGGGTGTGACCAGTCTGGGCTGAATGGGCCAGAGGAAACTTTAATTCCCCACTCCCTGTCCTACCAGCAGGGACCTGAGCCAGGTCTGCTGAGCACCCCGCTTCCCCTCATTGCTGAATCCATGACCAGCATGGGCCCTGAGCCAGAGAGGGTGTGGGGGGGTGCTATTCTCCCCTCTACCACCACTGCCCCCAGGGGGCTGCAGCGCCACGCAAGGCTGAGGCAGCTTCCTTCAGCCTGGCAGTTTCAACCAGAGTTGGGCTAAAGCTGCTGGACTGAAGGGAGCTCCCCCAGCCCTAAGCAGCGCTGCACAGTGCAGCAGGTGCTGCAGCCAGAGGCGAGGGGAGAGAGTCCCGCCAGGTCAAGCCAACTTCCTCTCACCTGCTGCAGTGACTCCCCCTCCCCTACAGCCCTGCGGCTTATGCCCCATGAGTGGAGCTGTGGCGGCAGCCCCCAGACTGAAGCCTTCCACCCAGGTGCTTTCACCTTCCACGGCATCTGGGAGCTGGAGTCAGAGCTTCACGTGCTCCCCCACCCCAGCAGTGCGGCGTGGCACAGTGGTGGCAGCAGCAGCCTGCAGCTGCTTGTTAGGCTGCAGACCTGGGTGCTGCACAGGGCAGGCGGCACAGCAGTGGTGGCTGGCCAGCTTAGGACCTGCCACCACCTCTGAGCTGGCCCAGGAAGCCCACTCCCCAGCCAGCCCCCAGCTGGCAGGGCCAGATGCTGACTGGCAGGGCCCCGGGCGGGGGGGGGGGGGTCAGGGACTGGGGTTATTCCCCCTCCCTCCAGCATCTGGTGGAGGAAACAAGGAGGGAGCTTATTCTGCCACTCAGTGGTGGTCAGGGCTGGCAGACCTGGCTGCAGTCCCCCAGAGGCGGTGGGAGTAGAGGAGAGAATAACCCTGCTCCTTGCCCCCTCTGGCTCAGGGGCCATGCTGGCCCATGGCTGCAGTAGCGAGGGGGAGTGCTTAGCAGACCCCACTGGGGTCTCTGCCGGTGGGACAGGAAGGGGGGAATGAAACCCCTCTCTGTCCAGACCCCGCCCCTGCCTGCCCCAGCTCTGGCTGGGGAGCAGAGGGGCAGGGCCAGCCCTGCTGGGCTGCAGCACAGAGCCCAGCCCAGACAGCGTGCCAGGATGCTGGGGGACTCTGGTGTAAGTTAAACCAGGAAGGGGTCTGGGACAGATACTGCATAAACCAGCTTGAACCAAATCAGTTAAGTCTGGTACTACATTCAACCAGGTTTATCTCAAACCAGTTTTGGTCATTTTGAAACTGGTTTATGTGCATTGAACTTATGTTCTGTTACAGATTTAAACCAGCTCCTGATCACCAGTTTATGTGTAATGTCTGTCCCTAGCCTTGAAGTTAAGGGCACTATGTAGGAGCCCAAAGTTTCAAAAATCGTGTGTATGAAATTCTCTTCCCCGGCTATTTATAAAGGACAAGAACAGTTCTGTAAAAGCAGGACCACTGCAGAGTAGAAATCAGTGTTGCACCAAGCAGTGTTAACCTCTTTGTCAATAATCTATGTTGCTTGGAGAATAGTGTATTGGCTTTGGCCTGAGTATGTATGTATCTATCAGTATCCAAGTCTCCTGAAGGGCTCCGAGGGAGTGAAGAATATAGTATAGGATCACAGCCCTCCACTTGTCCACAGTTTAAGGCATTTCCATCCCATTTATTTCTTTTTTGTCCTTTCTTCCTTGCCCTACACGTAGGAACAATATTGCCCAATACTGCCACCAGCTTTGGCATACAAAGGTTAGACAGCATGTAGTGACACTGCCCAAGACAAGGCAGATTTTACAACCCACTTGCTCTTGTCAGTAGTCATGACTGATGAAAGTAGCTCCACTGACCTCACTCGGGTGACTTGCATAAACAAAGACAAATTGCATATACAGAGGAAGGGAGCAAAGGTATCTCAACCTGTTTAAAATGCAACAAACAATTTAAGTCAACATGAAAACAGCAATTTTCAGAAAACAAGGGTTTACATCAAAACTTTGTTGTCAAGTGTTGATTTTTCTTTGAAAAGCTTAAATGAAGCCTTCCTTTGAAAGGCTATTTATCCTTTCTGGCATCAAGAAATCTAGGATATGGGCTTAGCAGTACTGAGAGGAAAAAATTTAGAACCAGCCAAGCTCATGGAGAAGGTGTGAACTGATCTTTACTTTATCTTATTATGAGTGGGAGATTTTTTTCTCTTTTCATAAGGCAATCCTGAAAAGGGGATTGAATTTCAACTTCATGTACCATTTAGACTATGTAAAAGCACTTATGTACATGGCATAAATCCACGCAAATCTGACTAAGAAATACAGCAATATGAGTTACATTTGTTTCCTAAGCCACTGTCTGGGTGTCTTATTTCTTATTACTTTCTTCTCTAAATGTAATAAAAACTGTACATGCTGACAAAACTCAAGACTGAGATTTGATCAATGCTTTTTCTTCATCGTAGCCTTTTCTACCACAAGGCAGGAACAGTATGGCTACTGTATGGCTTTCCAGATTTTATGTATCATGGCATTCTGTGGGTCGGATCACTCTGAAACACATTATTCCTCTGTCCATCCCCAGTAAAACCAAAACTTGTGAGATCTGAAGACAGAAAATTGCCCACTAAAAAAAGCAAAGCCTGCTTTGAATTAAATATATATATATTAATGTATATATATTAATATGTATTTTAATACACACTAGGTCAGTTGGAGTCAAGAAGAGGGAGAAATACCTACCTAATCTTTTTTGTAACTAAAAAAAAAAGAATTTGCATCTGACTCCTGAGATCATGGTTTCACAGTTATAGATCAATAGGTATGCTCCACACTTTCTCTGAAGATATCCATAATGATTTTCTTATAGACCCTCTGGCTAAAATAACTAAAAATTTACCATAACAAATATGAAAATATCTCAGCAACTTTTGTTAATAAATATTCTGTGACTGTAGACATTAATCACCTATGAAAAAACAAACTAAAAAATATCTGGTTCCACAAACATTTGTTTTAAGATTAATTTCAAAACCCATTTTAAATTTTTGTTTTAGATGGTCACGTTTTCAAGTTTAAAACACTTTGCTTTGGAAAAAAGACACTAATCTGCATTAGGACAAACCACTCCCAACACAAAACCTGACATTCTTCATTTTCCAGGAAAAGAACAAGAACAATACATCAAGTTGCTAACATCACCCAAAAATAATCCAATCCCTTACTTCCATTTGTAAAATATATCTTTCAAAGGGAGGTGGATTAGATAATACCATACCTCAAGGATGAAAACCTTGTTTCTTCATAAAATACATATTCCCTCTTTTAGCCCTTACACTCACCTGTTGAGGTTAGTAGTGCCAAGCCTGTGCTTCTCTGCACAGTTTATGGTTTCTCAGACTCACCCAAGAGCTTGGCTCAAATATTAACTACATGGATCTGTAAATGACTAGGTGTGGCATGCCATGGAGGGAAGCAGTTTAGCTAAGTAATTGCTCTTTCAGTATTTTCATTTCTGTATGGATAGTCTAACTGAGCTCAACTTCTCAGTGATGGTTCCAGGAGTTAAAGGCAACCAATATGTGGCTGGAAGTTGAGAAGAGAAATTTTTCTTTCTGTGAGAGAAAAAGCAGAAGTGAAACATCCTCTGGAGATCATCTGTTTCTCACTGCTAGTAATGGATCAAGCTCAAAGGACAAGAATTTGGACCTGAGAATGACCTGTCTTTGAAGCAGTTGATCAATGCATATGGAAAACACAACCCATTTACTGAGAATATTGTAGTACTAGGCTGGGACTTAGGACATTTGAAGAGCAAATGAAGTTTGGGGACATTAGAGAGAGATTAAATCACATTAAAAATGGCCACCCAAGCTAACTTAGTTGCCCAGGTGTGGATAGTTAAATCAATCTAAGTGCGAACTGTTCAGACAATTAGATTGGTCTAAAACTGGCTGACCTAATCTAAGTTAAGTGTACCTCACAGGTAGGGTTAACTTAGATGAGATTAGGTATTTTTAGACTGATCTAACTGTCCTGAACTTCTGTACAATTCCCAGCACAGCCTTTGAACTTCTGTACAAAGCCCAGCCGCTGCCCCCTGCCCCTGCCCTAGCCTTCCTTTCCCTACCCCCTCTCTGGCATTGGGCTATTTTTAGACACCCCCCCCAGCCCCTTCCCCCAGACCCAGGACAGTCAACTCATCCCACCCATGGATCCAGCCACTGCCCTGAGCCTAACCCCTCCTCCCCCATTCACAAGCTGTTCCCTGTGCCATTTTTACCAGCATTTGCCAGTGCTGAGAACTGAACAAATAAGACGGGGTAAGGGAAGAGGCAGGGGAAATGTGGGGGGTTAGTTCACCTGGGGAAGGTGTTTGTTTGAGGGTCAAGGGACTAAAAATATTCCCTGGTTACAGGGGGTGGAGGAAAGAGCCCCCTCCATGGACCCTGCAAGCCTCCCAGATCCCATGAAGCCCCGCAGTAAACCCTTCCTGTCCCCCCCCCAGCTCCGGCACTGCAATGACCCCTTCTTCCCCCCAACCCCTGTAATCCCCCCACAGACCCTGCCTGCTCCCCTGATTTTCATGATTTCACAGCAAATTTACAGGCTCAGTGGTCCTAAGCTAGTTAGCACCATACCCAAAAGGGAGCTGGGGGTCATAATTGACCATAAAATGAATATGAGCCACTATGGTGATGCTACAGTTAGCAGAGCAAACAATACGCATGCATGTATCAACCAATGCATCTCAAGAAAAACTAAGGAAGTTATTCTTGCACTCTACTCGGCATTGGTCAGACCGCAGCTGGAGTACTGCATCCAGTTCTGGGTGCCACACTTCAAGAAGGATGTGGGGAAGCTTGAGAGAGCCCAGAGAAGAGCCACTCATATGATTAGAGGCCTGAAGAGCAAGCCATATGAGGAAAGGCTGACAGATATGGGACTGTTCAGCTGAGAAGAGCAGAGGGAGCAGGGTGCACGTGTGCCACACGTGTACCCACCTTACCTCAGTGGTGAAGGCAGCAGCTGCAGAGGAGACAGCAGTGGGGGCAGCAACAGCTGATTTCCCCCTAAGATAAGTGGGGCAGAGGGTACAGTGCAGCTGAAGCGGATCCAGAGGGGAAGCCCTGCGGAGCCCTTTTAGCTCGCCCGACAGGGAGCCGTGCTCCCAAGCTGCGCGTAGACAGCACGCGCGAACAGTGTGTGCAAACAGGTGCGCTCTGTAGGGGCATGCCAGCATTTGTGCCGGCATTCGCGTAAGGTGGGCACAAGGTAGCTTCCCAGAGCGGCACCTCCAGTGAGCAAAAGCAGCAGGCGCAGCTCTGCAGACATGGTGCAGACGTGGAGCACAGCTGCCAGGGGCCCCACCTGGGCGCAGCCACCTGTCATGGGCTCTTCTGAGGCCTTCACCCAGATGGAGCAAATGGCGGGGTTGGTGGTCCCTTGCCCCGCCTGTCTGTGGGGGGGGCTTGGTGGGGTCCTGGGGGAGGGGCCTTGTGGTCCCCTTGCCTGCCCCTCCTGTGCACGACTTAGGGCCCTGGAGGAGCAGGTGAGGGAGCTCCAGGCTGAGGTGAGTAGGCTGAGGGGGATCAGGGATGCAGAGGATGAAATTGATGCCCATCTCTGTTCTCTGCAAGCCCGGTCTCCCACTGTACAGCCCCCACAGGAGATGTATCCAATGCAGGAGTGGCAGAAGGTGCCCAAATACAGAGCTGCTAGGCCTAGAGTGGTGGAAGCTCCCCAGGTTCACCTGGGGAACAGGTTCGATGCCCTGGCAGCTGTGATGGAGAAAGATAGTGAAATTGCCTCCAGCGGGGACAATGACACTCCCCACATAGTAAAGAATGGGCAGAGAGCGAACACCAGCAGGAAGAAACGCCGGGTCTTTGTCATCGGAGACTCCATCCTACGAGGACTGGAAGGTCCCATCTGTCATCCTGACTCCATGATGCGGGAGGTCTGCTTCATGCCTGGGGCTCGGGTTAGGGACATCACGGACAGGATCCCGGCCTACATCCGACCTGCAGACCAGTATCCCATGGTTGTCATCCACATGGGGATGAATGACGTGGCCAGGGGCAACCCTGACCACCTTATGAAGGATTTCAAGGCTCTGGGGGACAAGCTTAAGGAGATGGGGTGCAGGTGGTATTCTCCTCTTTTCTTCCAGTGAGTAGGCGGGGACAGCAACATGAGACCTGCATTGGCAAGGTCACCTGGTGCTTACACAGTTAGTGCCGCCAGGCAGGCCTTGGATTCTTTGATAAGGACCCATGCTTTTGGACGGAGGGCTTGCTGGGCTGGGATGGGCTTCACCTCTCTCCTAAATGCAAGCGTGTCTTCTCTTCCAGGCCTACGGCGAGCTTTAAATTAGCCTCGCCGGGGGAGGGGGCCACAGGAAGACGAGGAGACACCACCCGAGCAAGACAGGTAACAAATGCTAGGAGTGCCCAGGTAAGAAACAGGGGTCCAAACAGTCTCCCAAATCGGGGGGTGGCACACGCAGCTAGGCAGGGCCTTAAATGCCTATATACCAATGCTCATAGTAAGGGGAATAAGCAGGAGGAACTCACCCTCAGAATAGCCAGTTCAGACCCAGACATAATAGGGCTTACAGAAACATGGTGGGATTCATCCCACGACTGGGAAGTTAGCATTAGGGGCCATAGGCTTTACAGGCAGGATAGAGAAGGAAGGAAAGGCAGGGGTGTGGCGCTCTGTGTCAGGGAGCAATATACATCCTCTGCCAGGAAAGTGGGGTCAGAGTGGCAAGCTGAAGTGCTCTGGGTCAAGATACAAGGGGGCTGTGGGGAGAGGGATCTAATGGTGGGAGTCTACTACAGACCCCCCAACCAAGGGGAGGAGCTGGACTGGGAATTTTCAGGCCAGCTTGCAGAAGCACTTAAGGCAAGGGATGTAGTTGTCATGGGTGATTTAAATTACCCGGACATCTGCTGGGAGGAACAGTCAGCCAGGTCGGACCATTCCAGGAGGTTCCTGGCTGAGATACAGGACCTCCACTTAATTCAGGAGGTGCACAGTCCCACCAGAGGAAATGCCCGGTTGGACCTGGTCCTTGCCACAAGCGACGACCTGGTAAGGGGCCTCCAGGTCCTTGACCACCCAGGTGATAGCAATCATCACTTGCTGGAATTCACCATCCAGCGCAGGGTGTCAAGGGCCTGCAGCAAGGTGGTAGCCCTAGACTTCAAGAGGGCCAACTTCAACAAGTTGAAATTAGTGTGAGAGGCACTGGGGTTCTCAAGGGCAGGGGAACTCAGTGCCCAAGATGAGTGGTCATTCCTTAAGGAGACGATACTCAGGGCCCAAGGGGTGATCATCCCAACAAAAAGCAAGGGGGGCAAGAGTGCCCGAAAGCCCCCCTGGCTCACCAAGGGTGTACAGGAATGCCTAATTGCCAAAAAGGTGGCGTACATCTGGTGGAAGGGGAGTGCTATATCTGAAGAGGAGTATACCTCCTCTGCTCGGGCCTGTAGGGGGGCTGTCAGGAAAGCTAAGGTGGACATAGAGCTAGGACTAGCATCCAAAATCAAAGATAACAAAAAGTCCTTTTTCAAATATATAGGGAGGATGAAGAAAGCACCAGGAAATGTGGGGCCTCTGCAAGATCCTTTGGGCAATCTGGTGGTTGTGCCAGAGGAGAAAGCAGACCTCTTTAACCAATTCTTCACCTCCATTTTCCTGTGCAGGGACCGTGACTTCCCCACCGTGATGCAAGACAGACTTGAGGGGAACGCCTCCAGACCTCAGGTTGGGGAGGACCGGGTTAGAGAGCTTCTGGAGGAGTTGGACATGTTCAAATCAGCAGGTCCAGATGCTCTCCACACCAGGGTGTTGAGGGAGCTAGCAGGGGTTATTGCAGGACGCTTGGCACTGCTTTACGAGCACTCGTGGTGCTTGGGCCAGGTGCCAGATGATTGGAAGATAGCCAACGTGGTCCCCATCTTTAAAAAAGGGAGGAGGGAGGACCTGGGCAACTATAGGCCAGTCAGTCTTACCTCAATCCTAGGGAAACTCTTTGAGAAGATCGTCATGGAGCATATCTGTAATGGGCCAGCCTCAGAGATGATGCTCAAGGGCAACCAGCACGGTTTTATTAGGGGCAGGTCATGTCAGACCAACCTGATTGCCTTTTATGATCAAGTCACAAAAGCATTGGATGCAGGTGTCGCCGTGGACATAGTCTTTCTGGAATTCAGCAAGGCCTTTGACACCGTCTCCCACCCCATCCTCATTAAAAAATTGGGCAACTGTGGCATTGATGCCTACACAGTCAGATGGATTGCAGATTGGCTGAAGGGTCGCACTCAGAGGGTGGTGGTGGATGGGTCATATTCGACCTGGGGAGAAGTGGGCAGCGGAGTCCCCCAGGGCTCGGTCCTTGGGCCTGTGCTGTTCAATCTCTTTATCAGCGATTTGGACGACAGGGTGAAAAGCACCCTGTTTAAATTCTCTGATGATACTAAAAATTGGGGTGAGGTGAGCATGCTAGTAGGGAGGGAAAGACTGCAGCAAGACCTGGATAGGTTACAGGGGTGGGCTAACAAAAACAGGGTGCGTTTCAATACTGACAAGTGCAGGGTGCTGCACTTGGGCAGTAGTAACCAGCAACACCCTTATAAGATAGGAAACCCCCTTCTTGAGAGCACAGAAGCAGAAAGGGATCTTGGAGTCATTATTGACTCCAAAATGAACATGGGCCGACAACGCGAGGTCACGGTTGTCAGGGCTAACCGGATCTTGTCATGCATCCACAGATGCATCTCTAGTAGGGCCAAGGAGTAGATCCTCCCCCTCTACGCGACACTGGCCAGGCCACAGCTGGAGTACTGCGTCCAGTTCTGTGCGCCCCACTTCAGGAGGGATGTGGACAACATTAAGAGGGTCCAGAGGAGGGTCACCCGCATGATCCGGGGACAATGAAAGACTGCGGGACCTGAACCTGTTCAGCCTTCACAAGCGAAGGCTGAGGGGCACCTGGTGACCGTCTATAAACTCACTAGGGGAGACCAGAAGGGTTTGGATGAGACCTTGTTTCCCCTAGCGCCCCCAGGCATGACAAGGAATAATGGCCACAAGTTGTTGGAGAGTAGGTTTAGATTAGACATCCGCAAAAACTACTTCACAGTCAGGGCGGCTAGGATCTGGAACCAACTTCCAAGGGAAGTGGTGCTGGCTCCTACCCTGGGGGTCTTTAAGAGGAGGCTTGATGCCTACCTGGCTGGGATCATTTGAGCCCAGTTTTTTCTCCTGCCCAGGCAGGGGGTCGGACTTGAAGATCTACAAGGTCCCTTCCGACCCTACTTCTATGATTCTATGAAGACTTCAGGGGGATTTGGTGGCAGCTTACAAATATATCAGGGGAGAGCATCAGGGGTTAGGCGAACAACTATTCACCAAAGTGCCCCTGGGGAAAACCAGAAGCAACAGTTATAAACTCCTAGAAGAAGGTTTCAGACTGGATATAAGGAAAAACTTCTTCATGATTCATGTGACCAGACCCTGGAATAGACTCTCAGCGGGGGTGGTACAGGCACGTACCCTAGCGATCTTCAAAAGGAGACTGGATGCACACCTTGCTGGGGTTATTTAACCCCTGCAGTCTTTCCTGCCCGGAGCAGAGGGGCTGGACCTGATGATCTCATGAGGTCCTTTCCAGCCCTAAACTTCTGTGAATCTGTGATCCCCCCCACCCCCAATACCCTAAATCCCCTCCAATAGTCCCCCTATCCCAACTTATGTTAGAGTGGGTGGCTTTAGGTCAATCTCACCTCCCCCTAACCTCCCCAAATGTCTGCACTCACCTTTAAGTTTAATCCATACAGCCACACAGATCTTTTTGAGGATACTTTGGGCAAATCTGTCTATCCCTCTGAGCTTCCAGACACCCATCTGAACGTTGGGAAATATAGGTTATTCAGTCCTAACACATGTTCTAGTCTTCTGTTTATTCTAATTTCTTAAGTTCCTGTTATTTTTGTGGTTTGCACTATGTTTATTTTCTTACCTTAAATTTTGAATTAAGGATGGAACTGATAGCACTTATCCAGCTTCTAACATCCAGCTTAGCTTTCCAAAATGTACTCTTTCACTCTTGGTTATGGTTTTATTATTTCTGTAATAGATTAAGCATGTTCTGAGTTTAAAATAACAACACACAGAGTTTATATGTTATTGTATAGAGCACTGGGAAAGGTTAGCTTTCTGCTTGGACTTCAGCTTGTCCTCTCAGCTGACATCAACATTTGTTCCTGGGAGAAGAGAGTTTTGATTGGTTGTAGATTTTAACATGATATTTAGCACAAAACTTTAGTGTGTGTCTTATACCAATAGACTCACAAAGGACTCTGACCTTCTTAAAAGCTGCTTATTATGAATGAGCACAGCACAGAACCTACTATTTCTGTTAAATATTAGAACTCATGTCAAATTACTTAGAAGTAAAAAAATATTAGTGGGACAAATCCATCCTTAATGTCAATACCTTCAAGTCAAATGACTTTAACTCTGATTAATATTTTTATTAAAGTCAGCAGTTGATAGAGAACAGTAAGAGTTCTTTCTCATTTGACTATGTTAATGTATAACTGATTGGTAAACAATTGAGGGTCAAATTTTGTTTCTTTTTTTGGTTGTATAAACAGAAAATCTATGTTGCATACAGTAAGCTGCACTGAATTTGGGTCTGTCCCTCCAACCCTAAGGTCTGTATTTAAGATACATATTTTTAGGCAGTACAAAATAGTTCTGTTTCAGTGAATGCTTATACAATTAGATCTTTGGATGATGTTTGTTGTTACTATTGTAAGTTGTGATATACTTACTAGAAGTGTGATATATCACTTGCAAAAGTTATTCACCACTCTGTCTTTCTCTGATGGACATTTTTCTCAGGTGCAGACAATGTTCAACAAATTGGAACCAGAGAAGAAGAAAAAATGTCACTGTCAAAACCATTACAAAATCCAGCAGCACTGAAGGTGTTACAGTAGTCATAACAGTACTGCAGATGAAATCAAGGGGGGAACCCAGTAATGGGGCTTGTTTCTTGAGCCAGCTGTGTCTTTGAACAAGGAGGCAAGTGTTCAAGTGTTTATCCTGTGACTCATTGTTAAGCGAGTCAGTTTTTCCAGAGAGCAGTGCTCGTATCTTTACTTATGTCCTCCTCACCGTACCCTCCTACTACCCTTTGACATTCCTCCCCTCTCCTTTACTTAATGAATGCTTCTCCAATTTTTCATTTTACTTATTGAAGTCTCATGTAATCCTATCGCTGCCATACCTCCTTCTTTTCCAGACTTAGATGAATTTCTTTAAGTCCAGCCTCTTTTCTCCCTATACTTTTGACACCCTTCTGAAACCATTTCAAAGTGTATTGTGGAACCCATTTATTTTACAGTAGCATCATTATGATTTACAGTGAACAGGCATGAAGGGAGCGGTTGATATGCTTTAGTTACTCTTATTCTACATGTAGCCTGTGACACAATGGAACCTAATAGCTTTTGTGGAATAAATAATGCATAGTCTAGTGATTACTTTTACTTATACTTACACTTGTAAGAGCTTCAAATGGAGCCTGCATTTCATACTCAAGTAAAATAGAATAGCAGCAGTGTGCATTAGAGAAATTAATTTTCTTTAAACATTCGCACTACCTCGGTCTAATTCTAGCATGGACTTGGAGTGGTGTACGTATTTATTAGTAATGAATTGTATATTTTCAATATAGCCGTTCTGTTTTTCCCTAAATGCTGAAGAGGCAGCTTTTCCCAGCTCTTGGATATGTTTCATTTGTGAAAAGAGATCTCCAAATTTTGTGAGATTCAAAATATAGTGTAAAATACAGTATAGTAATAGAAACAAATGATGAGCCAGAGGCTTTTTCCATTTATGCTGGGTCATTCCTGCTGCACAGTAGGTTTGGAAATCAAAAGACACAATAGGAACTTTGGGACCTCTGCAACCTGTAGCCAAAACTCTTTAAATTGTTATAGGTACCTCAAAATAAGCCCGCTACAACAGAAGAAGAAAAATGGAGAGTCTGACGGCAGTGCTTGAGGCATCCCAAGCTCATCTCCCATCTCAGTAGCTGAGATGGTTGCACTGCTGAGCACTCAAGGTGGCACCTGACCACCAGGTCAACAACTTGATAGTATCAGAGGAGATTTAGTCTACTGGAGTAAGAGAAAGGTACTTTACTCTCCTTTCTGGTGCTTTACTCTTTCCTAGACTTTACTTAAAAGCTTTCAGTTCTTCAAAACTGGGAAACACAATAGCCATCTACTGGATGTTGTGAAAATTAACTAATAAAGCTCTGCTGTATAAGCACTAAAACTTACCAAAATACACACACACAGCCCCCCGCCAGTAGTGGACAGTTCATAGCTCCTGCTTCCACCTTATTTGAAGAGATGGTATTGTGTGCATCAAGAGGGTGCCGGGGGCTTAAATGGAGTCTGGCACAGGGCCATGATGATAAGTAGCTGGATTCTATTTCTCCTACCAGGAGAGGCTGATATGCCAGTCCCTAGCCTCTTTTTATTCTCTCTCTCTCAGCTGAGAGTTGCCCCCAAGAAATATTTAGCCTGTCTCCCTCCCCCATAAATGCCATGCCTTTCACAATGCACAACAGTGAGATTGAAATAGGGAAGAATTGATTAGATTAGATTAGGTTGGGACCTTTATAGACTTCAGAGTCTGGCTCCATTCATAATAGCAGAGATCAGTCCAGCATTTTGTGGGGGCTCGTCTCAAATGGGCTCTGGCTGTTCCTCTAAAAGATGCAATTTATTTTTGTCTTATTGATTAAAATGGTTGTATTAAGAGGTCAAACATAAAAAAACAAAGCTTCCATTGGTTTTACAACACTGACTAGAGGGTGGGCTTAAAAAATTTTCCACTAGTATGGAGGAGATTTCTACATATACTATTTGCCAAAGATAGTAGAATATTTTTCAGTAAACATTAGTAAGTGGAGGTTGGATACAGCAGCATTAATTTCTGTGAGCGCAGGATCCTCCACATACCTGTTTGGCAGCAAGAACAGTACTAAGGGGAAACATTTCATTACATGAATAATGTTCCCTACCTACGTAAGTCCATAAACTTCCCTAAAATTCCCATAGACTTCCCTAATATCTAACATCTCACTGCCTTATACAATACTACTTATACAACTTTGTAATTTTGATTAAGGTACGGTAATCCTATGTATCAAATTAATAGTCTGTGTCAACAAGCTTTCTATTAAGAATTAATGACTGGGGTGCATACATTTCAGACCTGAAAGAAACATAGCTGTCTATCAATCACATTACCTCAGTCTCTGCAGAAATGCGTGCTGGGGGTGAGGGTTATGTACTTCATAATGTGTTATACGATTTCAGAATGTATTAATAGGATTTCCTTATACGGACTTGAACCCGGCCATTTACAGAAAAGGACATGAGTGCACAATACATAACAACAAGTCAATAATGGAATCCATTTTAACTTATCTTACAATAGATAATTCAGTTTAGAAACAGAATAGGAGTAGCCTCACACAGCTAATCCCCTTGGCTTCAACGACCTACTCTTCTGCTTGGGGAGTATTTACGTGGGCAGGTCTTTACAGGATGGGCCCTTAGTTTACAAGATTCTCTTTGAGCACTTTTGTAGGGGTGATTATCTGCAGGGGACATCTAAACTGGGATTTCCTATACTTAGAATGGAAAATACTACAAATACCACAGTAATTATAACTACTGCCTGTGGTAAACATACAGTTTTTCTTGGCTTACTTCATAGATGCTTTTGGCAGAGATCTCAATACTCCTGTGAGTAAGAATCTGTGGTATTGAGGTCTCTCTTACTGTATATACTTTAGGCTCAATTTCTCTCGACTTTCAAAGATTGAGTAAAAATAGCTGCTTACTAATCCTTTCTTCAAATTCTTCTTACATGGAAATCATGCAAACCCTAGCTGGTTAAAATTGAGGAAATTGTCTGACTTCAAACTACTGTCTTAAAAGTCTCAACCACCCCATCCTTAGCACATATGGTTTGCATTTGTGGCATTATATCACCTTGTAAGGTAAATAGGTAGTAACTTAAGGTAGGGCCTGTGTCAGGTAATAGCCACATCCACCTTTGTCAAACTTAAACCTTTATACAGCCAGCAGGTCCAATGCTATTTTATTACAGTACAGCTGTAACTCAGTGGAGCTGCACCAGCAAAACAGACAGTATGGTCATCCTGGGAGCTAATGTACACAACTGTGTGTGGCATCACACTAGCAAATCTGATCCAGAGCCCAAGAAAGTCAAAGTATTTCCAGTGAGCTAGATTCAGACCCATAATTCAGTGAATACAAACAGAGAGGCTTAAATATGTCTGTGGTAGGGATACCATCCCAGCACAGTCTTCATGGAATTGTATGGCAGTGCAGCAACTCTGCCTCAGTTTCCCCACACAGCCATTGACCTGTAGTTTGGCAGCTCAGCAAGGCCAGCACAGAAAGTTCAGCTGTGCTTGCCAAGGAAGGAAGAGTTCTAAGGTAAAATCCAACAGAAACAAAATAAATCAAACTTCAGCACAGCCATCTCAGCCCCTTGCTCTTAAGGAAGTCTCCAGCTACAATAGACGGTTTCAGTACCCCAGCCGCAAGTTCTCAAGTGTCAGCCAAAACTATTTCAGGACTGCTGGGTTAGAGCAGACATTTCAGGACAGGTCTAACATGGCTTCTACCTTGCCTCTAGCCTTCAACTGCTAGGTTTTCCTCCTTTAAAGCTAACCCAGGTATAGCAGGATGGACTGTTATACCCATTCTTCAGTCAGGCATGCTATTTTAATGCATCTATAAAGAGAAAGTATGAGTCATTGTAGAACTAATCCTGTTTGTTAGCATAGCATGTGTCTCCTCAACAAGTTGGCAGATCTAAAAGATGTGAGGCAGGATACCCATGATGTGAAATGTTTTTCTTTGATCTGAGATAGAAGTTGGATAGACCAGTTTACCCTAAATCAGGCCCTAAGTCTGATACCATCCATGTTTATCTTAAACTGGTTTTGGCCACTTTAAAAACAGTTTATGTGCTCTGAACTTCTGTTGGGTTACAGATTTAAACTGGCTTCTGATCATTATACCAGCTTATATGGAATTTCTGTCCCTAGCCCTTATGGTTAAATAGATTCACCGTAGTTTTTAGTTATCTGAATTATTAAAAAAATTACAGAAGCTAAGACTGTCTCATAAACTACATACCCATCTGGAACAATAACCAGAGGCATTGCTCAGTGACATTTACAGTTTTACAAGTAAATATTAGTTAGCCAAGGTTTAAAACATCTAGTGAACTACAATACTAAATGCAGTATATTTTCTCCTAACATTACTTTTATACAGGGCCTAATGGGAGCTTGGGGAACAAACAGGCTGCAGGATAAAACCTGTTTTTCGGGGAATTAAACTGTATTGCAATGACTCTATGTTTGCAAAGGTGAGGCCTCATCTGTGAACACTTTACTAGCCAGAGCGGGACATTCATTGAAAGTTATATAACCACAGGATTGGTCCCATATTAAGTCGCAAGCCCCAAGTCAAAAAGAAACACGGCATATTACAAAGCCGTAGTTGTCACTATAAAGCATGTTGACACTGAAGGCTAACACTGAAATTTGACTAAAGAAGGTACCTTCAGGAATGAAGATGAGACAGGTCACTGCTGATGCGTGTCTGGAAAACCCTGGCTGTTTCGCAGGGCTGAGTGGTGTAAATCAGGGAGTAAGATTCCAAACGTAGAGCTGACATGCAAATAAAAGCAATACTTGGATTCTTCATTCTTTTGACTCATTTAACACTAGAAGTCATGAAGTAAACTCTGAAGAACTAAGGCCTTGTTTGCACTTACCTGCCTCTGCCAATCACTTGCCAGGAGTTTGACTGCCAGATGGTTTGGCAGCAGGCAGACAGAAGCTGCCAACCACCAAGCCAGCAGTGCGTGGATGTTCATCTCCATGTAGCTCCACTGTAGCTCCTTACTAATAGCTCCTTACTAATCACTTTTGTGATTTCTTAGGAAGCAGAGATTGGAGCCATCTGCACTCATTAAGTTGAATACATTTATTAAACACACATAAATAAGCAGCTTACTTACAGCCCAGGGTGGAAGCTTTGCCTTATCACAGGACAAACTGATGAAAGGAGACCCAAAAGCCACTTGAGCAACCTGCATTGGTGCTTTTCATACCTCGGGACTCTTTGAGCTAATGAGTCCCATATGTATACCCCTCCATTCTTCCATTACGCTACTGCTATGTGTGTTGAACCACATTATACTCTGAGAAAGTAGAAGCTTTCTGGTCAAGCAAAATATATACTTGCTGTGTTTAAACTAAGACCTAGTGGTTAAAACCAAACATGCTTAAGCTCTTCAAAGCTGTGGTCTGAAGGAGTACTAGCAAACTACACCTCAGTCCTAGACTGACGAGTTACATTGGTGCCTGTCTTGCATGGTCTCCATTTTTCAGATTGCACCCATCGTTAGCTTCCTCACTGAGCTCCTCTCCTTTGAGAACCGTGTGTGTGTTGGTGCCTGTGGTACCTATGCTTGAAGTGCTTGGTAACAAAAGAGCAAGTGGCAGAGATCCGGGAAAAAGGCAGTGGGGACAAGGCAATAGCAAAGAAACAGGGGTTTGTGGCAGAGAGGAGCTCAGGATGGCTGGAGCCACAGGAGCATAGAACAGCTGTTGGGGGTGGCGGTCAGCCAAAGGCAGGAGAGGGAGAAATGAGACAGAAGTTAGGGGGGCGAGGAGCAGAGATTGGAGCAGGACCAGAACTGTAGTAAAGCAAACCCCAACTCAGGAATCCAAATAACAGTTTTATTAAATGAACACTGTACTGTACAGCTTGGTTTCTACACACACTCCCACAAGCACACCCACACACACTCACACAATGGCAGCAGGAGAAAGAGACTCAGTGGAAGGGTTGGACTCCAGGTAGGGAAGAGAAACAGAGTCCAAGTCCTTGGTTGAAGAGAGGGTGGGGGTGATAGCTGCCTATCCTGCGCTGTGAGTTAGTTGGGGGTCTTCTCCAGCAAGGTGTTGTCCAGAGGGGGGTTGCTAGCAGGGCCTCTGGGTGGATGGTGGATAGGTGGTGTGGCATGGTGCTGGTCCAGATGGAGAGGGCGTCCCAAGGAGTCAGTCTTCACTACCTCTTTTATGGGGCAGACTACCTCTGATCTCCTATGGGGAGGGCCTGTCCAGGCAATGTTAGTCCTGTTCCAGAGGGTTCCAGGTGTCCTTACTGAGTAGGTACAGCCCGGCACAATGGTGGGTTGCCTCATCTTTTGTTTCTTGAATGCTGAGGGTGGTTCCAAGAGCTGGGTCCTTGGTCCAGGTATTGGTTTTGATGGTGGGGTGATTTAATAGGGGGGTCCTGTTATCATTGTGTTTCACTCATCCATTCACTCTTATGTTTCAGGGTAAGCCAATTTGCACGGGCGAGGTTACAGACTTAAATGTGAGTCATAATTGCAACATACTTACACAACAGGGCATGGGGACAAGATGGGAACCTGACACAAAATGGATACTTGACATCACTCATGGTAACCCACATTGCAGGCCTAAATCATACAATGTTAACACAGAGACACTTAAGACACAACAAGCACATGGTATAATACATTACAGTAATCCAACACACAAAGCCAAACACTATTACAATAGCTAATGGTTACTATAAAAGGGGACTTATGTACACAGGGTTTCAACTTAGCTTATAACTGCTTGTATATATATATACCCATAGGGAATAGAAGAGGAGAGAGAAAAAGGCAGAAATGGGGGAAAGGGGATAGCACATAAGTAAAAAAAAAACCCAAAAAACCCTGGGAGTTTGCTACAGAAATGTGCTGTAATGTCAGGACAACTACCACAGGAAGCAGAGCATATGTCAAGATTCCTGTGTCAGTGGGTGACTATCCTGGGCTGCCTATACACATGCTTGGGGGTGGGCTGGGGCAGTTCAATTAGAGTGGTTCCTGGACAGCCGTTTTTATAAAACTGTTTACCACCACATTGTATTAAGCCCCCGCATGTTTTAAAATGGCCATGAGATGCTTTATCTAAAGCTGTTTTGTCAAGGTTTAGATAAAGCACCTCCATGGCCATTTAAAAATGTTTGAGGGCTTAATCATAGGATGGTGAGGCAATGCTGGAGCTTTTTAATTAGAATGCAAACATGCACTTGTATAGGCAGCCCTAGTGACTCCTCCCACAGAGGTTAGAATTGTGCTGTAACTCAGTGATTACTTTTGCAGTTTGTTGTTTTTAAGGGGGTTTTTTTAGTGTGTGTACCAAGCTACAGGAACAACTCCTTTTGCGAGGCTGGGGAGAAAGTGGTTTTTGTGAGGCTTGGGGCGGAGTTTGTTTTGTAAGGGCTGAGGTGGGGCTGCTTTTGTTGTATTGGTTTAGTTCATAAAGTTCATGACTCTATTTATGAAGTTGCAAGACATCCTCTGCAGAACTTATCTAGCTGCTGGTTAAAGTCCAGGCCTAGCACAGTCATGTCTGATTTATCTGAGGATATTGTCAAAAGTTTTATTATTAATCTGCACCATGTCATGCTTATATTGCTACACCCCATTTCCTTTTTAGTTTCTCTGTTTCAGCTTCCGTCTGGTCCAGAAGGTTAATGGGCATCACTTTCTGTAAAACATGGATGCAGACTTTCTTAGCCCTTAGGTCGTATACTTTTATCAGAGCTGTTAATTTTACTCCATAGAGGATATTGATTTTGAATCTACAAATAATTTTGATTAAACTATTTTAATTCTAACTTAACATTCAAATTCTCCACCTTTTAAACACAACTCTATGTTCACTGGATTCCAGCTTAACTTTTCTTGAGAGTGAAGTTTCAATTAAATATTTTCTGAAGATGGCAAATAAAATTTTGTGACATTAACACGGTAAATACTGCTAGATATACCTTTGCTGCTTCTCCTTTTTCTGGGATTAGCGTGTTTACTATGCTCCTTTGGGGCATTTATATATGTGCTCCAAGCATGGGCAACTGGTGCCACCTTAGTCAGGAGGGCATATGCCCCCCCAGCGACCAATCAGCAATCGGGGAGGTCCCCCTGTAGCCCATCTCACCAGCTTGTGCAGAGGGTCCCCCTGCAGCAAAACTCACCGACTGGGAAGTGGCTGTGGCACTCCCAGAAGTGGCCATGGTACTAGATCCAGTGCTCCCACTTGACACTGGTGCTCCCACCTGCCCCCCATGCCCATCACCTAAACAGGGAGCATGGCCAGTCAGGGTGTGCACCAGTACTCTCAGGGAGTGCACATGCACCCGCTATGTGTCGGAGGTGGGGGGGGATGCTTTAATTAGATCAGTCCCAAAAGCTGCTCTAATTAAAGTATACAGAGCATCACATGCCTCAGTATCCCCATGCTGAAAAATGGCAGTGGGGTTGTTTTAATTAAACCATGCTTCAGCGCAGGGACACTGATACACATGACGCTGGAGTCTGCTGGAGTGCAGTAATTACCGCAGTCCAGCAGACTCAATTAATCAAGTCTACTCTGATGCTTTGTAATTACAGCACATCAGAGCAGCCTCAATGCACGTATTTAGGCACCCATAGTTTGTATATTTAACTAATTCTCCATCACTTTGCGTTATATGGGAGATGCATGGTTCGGGGTATTTGCATATATTACCATTGTCATTTACCCATTGATGGCCATTTACCCATTGATAGAGTAATTAAAATAGCTGCAAGATTTCAGTAATATCATGTTGACCTTGTGGATGCACCAGAGTCCATGAGATGCTTGGCAGAGTAGCTACTCCTTGCCATTTAATTTGTAGAGTTTTAGTTTTAAAATATTTGCTCCCTGCATTATGGTCACTACCATGCTGGTATTCAGTTTTTTAATTAAGGAATGAATGTGATGTAGAGATTTTAATTCCTCTTCACATGCAAAGTGCTGCTTGCCACTTTATTTTTGGTCACTTCCACATCAGTGGAAATAATGCTCCATGCCAGCTCTTGTTCTGCCTGGGGCTTTATCTACTATACTACTTTTTTTCACTTGCCTTCTGCACTTTGTTTAGCTAATACCTTTGTTTTTCCATCTATTTCAGCCTTCAAAGGTTGAGGGTCCTCAAAAGAAGGAACGTACAGGAAAGGAAAAGACTCTGCTTTACCTCAATGAGGCTGGGTGGTGGCCAGTGATGAACCAAGAAGTTTCTCAGCAATTGTTTGCCTTTTGCTTCTGTTAGTGCAGAAGTGGGTAAAGTTATGTTGCTCATATGTACCTTAGTGACCTGTCCTTGGACCTGAATACAAATTGACTATTGGACCAGCACTGAAAAATAAACCGGTACCCATTCATCACTGGAGATTCCTTTTAACCATTTTGCTGAATGGTCTTTGATTGTTTGGTTAACCTGATCATTTTGTCCCCTAGGCTGGAAGTGTAGAAGAGACTGGGGCATCCTAGGCTGAGCTGAACTGTAGTCTTTATGAAGTTTTTGGTTGCTGCAAATCACCTGAAAGTGTAGTCTGTTGCATCCGGGGTTTTGCTTCTTTGAACACAGGGATAGTTGTTGTATTAAATAAACATATGGATGTGGAAGCATTTTAGTTCCCAAAAGAAAGGGTGATACTTGTGAGTATTCAATGTACAAGGAAAATATTTGAGTGACTTGTGAGATAGAGCATTGTAATCCACTTTTACATTGTTTAACAGAATGTTTTCCAGTTTGCCCAAAATAACTGGTGCTGATATAATTTATAAAGCCTGATCAATCATAAGACTTTTGTTCACATCTCCAAAGCAGGATGTTGAATAAACCATATCAATTACTTAATAGAAACAGACCAGGAATAAAATCCAAGATTGACTGGAAGAGTAGAAAAGGGTGCTGGCTGCTTGTACTTCTGGAGAGGTGTGTCCTACATGGATGGTCCTAGTTGCTTGGTCTCCTGGCTTGTGATCCAACTACTCCCCACAATATTTCATGTGCATGTGCGTAATTTTTAAGACTTAACCTTAATAAAATATTATACTTCATTAATATCATGCATAACTCACTATAGTACCTGTTTCTTTACAAATATGGGTGTACATACTAGATTTTAAATTAATGGGAATTGCTCTTGTAAAACTAAAAGCAGAATTCAGTCTTTAATGACTGGTTCTTCTTGTGAAGTGCAAAGGGTTTTTTTGTTAATATCTTTTACTAGACACACAGCATAGATAGGAGAGATATCAGTAAGCATTTGGGCACAAAATTACAGACTTGGTTCTCTTTGGATAAGCATTTCCAAATAGATGGGACCAGTATGCAAGTTGCGAGAGACATGATACCATTTGCTTTACTGCAGGCTGAACACAGTCTGCTTGCTCATGCTTCAGTTTTTCAAGGGCATCTATAATAATTTTATCTAAAACCCATTATCTCATGAGAACCAAAATGTACAAACCGGCTCACATTTAGTCATTAGTGAAGAGAGCTGCCCACCATCTCTAAGATTTTTTTCTAGAAAATTTTCACTAGCCTAGAATTGGCCTATGAAAAGGAAGCTCTTTGTACATCTTATCTTTGACTATTGTACTTGAAACAAGAATATTCATAGTTTCACACGTCCTCTGACAATTTTGCAGGACAGAAAAAGTTGGGCAGACACATTGCTGTGTCCCTGGGTGTGCAATATCTAGTTTAAATAGATAGAATAATTTAATATCCTACCACACAGTGTCATAAAGTAAACATTAGATTATCAAATAAGGCATTCCAGTAACATATCTCCTGTTCATAAGGAACCAGTGCAGATTTACACCCACAGGACAGATCATTTCAGATGGTTAGTCAGTTGTTGAGTCAACCAATAGATAAGTTGTCATCCTGTAGGCATTCCTCAGGTCAGTAATCATTACTTCATCTAGACCCCTTGAATGAGTAAGCATCTGCGAAAGTTGACTCTTAACTTTATTGCAAGGCTGCTGCACATGTAGGTGGTGAATGAGTGATGGGTTAGCGGGAAGTTCTTGAAACAAGAAGTACTTGCGCCCACAGGCCTTATGCGGACAGGGTTTATTATAGAATTTTTAGTTTTTAACCAAGGAAAAATACATTTATTTGTCATGTTAAAATCTGCAGTTATTAATGCAGCACTGCCTCTTTAAAAATGAACCAAGACAAAACATCAGTAATAAAGGATGCTCTTTATAATGACGTGTATCAGTTTGCTGCATCATATTAATAAAACATCTGTTCTCACTGTTGGGATTGTTAAAATGAGGAGTTTGCTATAAACAGGCTGTACTGTGCTAGATTAATCATTAAACCATTTAACTGAAATCCAAGCAGAATATGCACCCTGCCTTTTCACCAGAAACAGCAAGAAGTGAGAGGTGCAAGGAAAAGTATGTTCAGCCCATTGTATAGAAAGGTCCCTGCCCCTACTCTTTTGTGATTGGGAGCATTCACCGTCCATCCAGAATGCATGGATGACAAAACAACTTGGACACTGGTGAATGGACATCACTGTCATGAAATGTGTGCTTCTTGGCAGCAAAGGATTTGGTTCCTCTCATTAGCTGGCACTGACATTGCTGCCCCATAGCAGGTGAAATCCTGGCCCAGTTGCAGTTAATGGCACAACTCCCATTGACTTCAAGAGAGCTGGATTTCAGCCATCAAATTTCTCAGGAGCAGGAGGTTCAGGCTTGATCCACAAGAAAAACATAAGCACTGCTATGGTCTGTGCTGTAATCTCTATTTTTATGCACCCTGATTAGGTTCCCAGGCCCCAAGATAGATCCCCAAGCCTGATACAATGCATGTGGAGAGTTAATTCAATGCATGTGCAGTGTCTTCACAGGAGCTGGCATACTGAGCAGGGACTGCCTAAACTGGATGTAAGGAAATGCTAAGGGAAAGGCTTAGGTCTCACTCCTCCCAACCATTCAGAAGCTGGATACTTGACTATGGGCTGAAGGTAAGTGCATATCTCTACTTGGGATTCAAAATTAGAAACTTCCACTAAGGAGAGGGGTGTCTGCCTCTGCTTTCAAAAGCCAAAGGATCTCTCATCCCTTTGGGTTCAAATAGAGAAGAAGGATTTGAACCTGAGTATCCCACATCCCTGTGAATATGGAACGGCTGAGCTGTTGGAGAAAACCAAGGGCTGGTCCTGCTGTCAAGTGCATGTTTGTCAGATATTGCTCTGAGCCTATCTACGAGATCAGGTCCCAGGTGAAATTAGCAGGAAATGACTGTTTTGTGACTTTTGCCCAAGATAAGTACCTGGCTGCTGCATGCTGGCAGGACTTAGTTACACACATGCCAGGTGATGCAAAGGTACATACCCAGGGAGCTTTACCAGTGAAAATATAGGTATGAAAGGAAGTTAGCAACCTAAAGTGTTTGGTGAGGGATGGGAAGTTGTGAATATCCTTAGTACCTCAGAGCCGTGAGGATTTGAGCACCTAAAGAGGCTTTTGGCCTTGTTGAACATGCAACAGTAGCTGAATGCCTTAACAGCAAGGAGCAGTGCCATAGCATTAAGTTCTTATTAAGTGAAAAAAATAGCTGATCCAGTGACAGGTGGAACTGAATGTGGATATAGAAAAGTGCTCCTGCCAGATGTTTGGTAGGAAAGGCTGAGAATTTCACTGGCATACTGAAGACTCAGCATGGAAGCACCTCACAGCAAAACTGTTACAGAGTCAAGTTTCACTCCCAGGGAGAGGAAGGTAAATAATTATAATGGCTCTCAGTGCACAGAGGAGACATATTAAATCATTTAAGTCAGTGGGGGTTTTACCTTTGACTTCAATAGGGCCAGGACTGGCTAAGCAATGCAGAGACCCAGATTCTATGCTTCCCTCACCAAGAAAGGGTTGAATCTGCCTCTTTTGACTTCCCAGGAGATTGCTTTAACCACAGTGCCATGGATTAAGCATTATCCAGTCTTGCTACTGGAGCTTCTTTTGAAAGTATCCCCCTGGGCAGCAAAGAGAGAGGCATGTATGGGGCCAGAGGGAAGTAGATAGGGCACACAAAAGAAAACAGAATTCCACCCTACGTGTGAGCATTCCCTGCTTATTTCCTCCTGCAATCTGAATGCCATGTTCACACAGTACGTCCAGGTGGCCCATTCCCTTTGTTTCCTGTGCACATTACAGTGATCAGGGTTTGTTTCTGCATGGAACCAGTTCTACACTCGAACTAGACATTTGAGTGGTTAGCAGCTGACAACCATGTTGACGACTCTTTGGGAACAAGTTGTAATTGCAAGAATGTGAGTTTTAGGGCTTCCATATCCCTTTAATGTTTTATGTTTGCCTAATGATTCCCAATGCAGCTTCCTCCTGTTTTTGTGAACATTGTGGAAGCTGGATTGCTTTGCTGACATGCAGCTAGGATCTAGACCTGGGGTCTTGGTTCAGGGTACTCACTATTTATCTTTGAGATTATGTTTTGGAGCCTGCACATAATACTACCTCCTTTGGTTTACTTGCTCTGTCATAATCTGAAATACACTGTGTTTTTGATACAGCTTTATTTCTATGGACTTTATGTGCAAAAGAGAATGTATAAGTACACCAACATGATTGCCATTTAAGGAATCATTTGAACTTAAAATTATGAAATACTAAAAATAACCACTAAAACATAAAAAAAATATACTGCCTTGCTGATTCACACAGTAAATGATTAGCCAAGTGAGGAGACATCTTACAAGTTTGTTTATGGCTATGTTGACCTACCATGGTTTTATTGTCCTAACTACCTGATAACAGACCACTGCTACAAAACAATTAAAATCATAACAGTGGTTGTTGTGTTGTATGTCAGTATAGAAGCCCGGGACAGTATAGAAGCAGTCTCTTAATTAGCTATAAGTGGAACAGAAGTTGATTTTCTACACTACCAGATATCCTTAAAATCTTTACAGAGTGTTAACGACTTAAGTTAGGACAGTCTGCACTTGGAAATTACATTGTATTAGAACACAGGCAGGCCAACATGATGGTAAAAAAATCGAGGCTTGATCCAAAGCCCTATTAAAATCAATGGAAAGACACCCCTGAGTTCAGTGCATGCAAGAGTAGTCACATTTAAAATTATGTCATTTGGTCAAAGTTAACTCCAAGATCTGCAGTCACTCAATGAAATATAAATGCCACCTTCCTTGTCTACGCAAAGGTCTCAGTTATCTTTAACACGATGTTTACATTGTGTCATCTCCCCTGGATGGACAACCTCCAAATAATACCATATTGCATTCTGCCTAGTCCATCCTGTGCAGCCCTACTGAGGTAGGCTATCAGCCAGGTCAGAATTTTGGCCTTTTATTGTTGAAAGTGAATGGAGCAGCCAATATAAATATTATATTTTGATTTCCTTATATATTGTTTGTTAAGATTTAGCAATGGGTTGAGCAGTGTTAGGAGCCTGTGATGTTTACTATCATAAGAGGAAAACAACATATATTAGATAGAAATGCTCTGGGGCTTCAGAGCAAGGACCTGCTCTGGGGCTTCAGAGCAAGGACCTGCTCTAGGGCTCTGCCTTGTTTTTATATTGGGTGTGTAGTAGCAGATTTTGGCATGAGTCTTGTGCCCTGGGCAATCACGTAGTCTCTGGTACAGCTGCATGTCATTCAAGTCACCATAGGGCGCATTTCTGTGTATTCAAGAACAAATGCATCTCTGCAAACAGGAAACCCTCACTTTCACTGCTTGCAGAGACATGCCCCAAGGTTCCCCAGGGCCTGTCTATTTAAGAGGGGAAAGATAGGCAGGGGCTCCTGAGGCTTAAGAGGCACCCCAAGCCCTATGAGAACACAACGCCCATTTTCTTACAGCATCAATGGGAACGACAATGGACGACATGTTTTTTCCCCAATGAAGTGGATCAGCTATATCCGGCGCAGTTGATCCATTTCATTTGGCACATCGATTTCTACCCTGGGTAGTGGAAAATGCTAGGCAGAACTTCTGCACACCTTGGGAGTCCATTACTTTGGCCTAAATAGGTAGGGTTTAGCATCTCACATGAAGCACAGGAGCTCTTACAGTGACTGGCCCCTTAGCCCAATACTGTGATATTGTGCCAACAATGTTATCAGTATAATTGTTGTGATGAGAAGTTATCTTCCACATTCCTGAATATTTTGTCTCCTTCCTCTCATCTCCCCATGCCTAAGTGACACAAAGCAGCTCTACTGGGCCCAGTACCTTATCTTCCAAGATTTCCAAGGAGTGCATTCCCAGTATTAGGTGTATGTGAATTAAATGCAAAGTATATTCACTTATTCCAGTGATTCTCAACCAAGGTGCCAGCATGCTGTGTCTTGGGTGTCTTGGGCTCCTTTCAAGGCCAAGCAATGTTAATATTGTTAGGTGTGCAAATGTGATCCACCAGATAAACCCAGAGATTTCAAATAATAATCCATAGTTTTAAAAACATGCTGACCAGCTGTGTTCTCTCTGAATTCTTTGCAACAGGAGAATTATTCTATTGTTTTTCTGTAGTCACAAAACAAGTGAAAACCAAGAGCTGGCATCTTCCAATGATTTCCAACCACTGATCTTTTCCTTATTATAATCTCTCATTTTCATCAGTGATCTCTCACAGTCAAGGATGATTGCTCCCATGGGGCAAGTAAAGGGTGGTAGATGAGTCCATTGATGGCTAAGAAGGCCAATCCTAGAGCCTCAGACTCTCTGGCAGATGCCAAAAGTAGTGGTTGAAGGAAGGGATTGGACCATGGATTTCTTTGTCTTGTTTACTTTCCTTCTGTTTCTTCATTTTTTTGCCTCCAGGGCAAGATGGTTTTCCTCAAAATAAAAAGTACCTTTTCTCATAAGGCATCACCATGTAGCCCTGTCCTGGGCTACTTTTTTCCAGTTTGTGATGTCAATGCCACACTTCTTAATGTTCACCTTGAGGGTGTCCTTGAAGTGTTTCCTCTGGCTCCTGTGTATCCTTTGTCCTTGGCTGAGTTGGGAGTACAGCAGTTGTTTTGTTAAACATATATCAGGCATGCACACGCAATGCCCTGTCCACCACAGCTGATGTTGAATAATCGATACTTCCATACTGGTGGTGGTAGAGTTGGTGAGGACACTGGCATTTGTGTGATGATCCTCCTACTTTATACCAGGGATCTTCCAGAGGCAGTGCTGGTGAAGGTGTTCCAGGGTTTTCAGGTGGTCCCTGTAAGTCACCCAAGCTTCACAGCCATAGAGAAGAGTTGGGGTTACTCCAACCCTATGTCATAGGAGCTTTGTTCGAGTCCTGAGGCTGTGATTATTGAACACAGGATAATATAGTCTTCCAAAGGAAGAGCGGACACATTGGATCCTGTACTAGATCCCCCCATTGATGTTGGCCTTCTTTGAGGGAGAACTGCCAAGGTATGCAAAGTGTTCAGCATTCTCCAGCTCCTATCTATCAATGAGGATCTTTGCCGGGAGAGTTAATTCGCCCAGAGCAGGCTGGTGAAGCACCTTTGATTTTCTGATGTTATGGGTCAGTCTCAGGCATTGATACACTTAGAGAAGTGGTTAAAGGCTGTTTCTAGGTCCTCATCAGTATGTGCAACGATAGTACAATCATCAGCTTACAGTACTGAATTCTACAATCATGGTTGATGTAACTTTGGTTTTGGCATGGAGGAGGTAAAGATTGAAAAGGCTCCCATCCATCCTGTATTCATTGCCAGTACCACGTGGCAGACAGTCATGGATGAGCATCTTGATGACTGCAAGAAAGATGGAAAACAGAATTGGTGTGATCATGTAGCCCTGCCTGATACCAGTTCAAATGCCAAAGGAGTCACTGCATAGAATGGATGCAGTTGTAGCAAAACATTCAGTTTTTCTTTTTTAATACATACATACATATACATATATGTGTGTGTGTGTGTGTGTGTGTGTGTATGTATATATATATGTGTATATATATGATAGATATGCATTCCCTTCCCTTTGCCAATTATTTCTGGCTTTTCTTTCTCTCCTTCTCTATTCCCTACAGACAAGCATAAGCGAGCTCAGACTTAGGATAAGCTTTAACATTTTTTATTTTGGTAGCAAGTTTTTGGTTTTGAATATCCACTGTTTTATATTGTATTATTATTAGGTTTGTATTGATTCTTACTGTTGTATATTGTATTATTGTCATTTTTGTATTGATTTTTATTGTTTTGCATGGATATTGTATGGTTTAGGCCTGTGTTTGTAAGTGAACCAAAGTAATGTCAAGTTTCCATTTTGTGTATCAAGTCTCCATCTTGTGTCCTCTGCCCAGGCATCCCTTGCTTTGCAACTGTATGAGTCACGTACCCCTCTCATGTATATTGGCTCCCGGATGAATGAAAGTCATTGGGAATGATTAAAATACAAGGGTAGCCGGCCTCTACTGAATGGCCTGTAACAACCAGGCCATCACCTCACATTGATTCATCCAGGAACCACGGACCTCGCCCAGGAACAGAGACAAGAACCCAGCATTTGAAAGACAAAAGACCCTGCAGAACCAGCAACTCTACCATTGTACCCCACCATTACAGACACCCGAAACTGCACATCCTGCATGGAGCACACATGCTTAGTACGTCAGGGGCTGACCCTTGCCTGGGCATGCCTCCTGTCACTAGGGTCATACAAGATCTGCCCCTATAAAAACAGGCAGTGAAGACAGACCCAGTGGGACTCCCTTTCCATCTGGACCAGCACCATACCACACCACCTATCCACCCAGAGGCCCTGCCAGTGACCCCCCTCTGGACAACACCTACTGGACAAGGATGCTTTTCCAACCTGGACAGATATCTATCACCCCCCACCCCCCCTTCAACCAAGGACTTGGACTCTGCTTCTCTTCTCTACCTCCACTCCAACCCTTCCACTGAGTCTCTTTCTCCTGCTGCCATTCTGAGTGCATGTATGTGTGTGAACCAATAACTTCATGGGGCTGTGTAGTGTGTTGTCTGTGTAATAAAACTGTTATTTGGACCCCTAAGTTGGGTTTTGCTTTACTATGGTTTGGCCCTGCTCTAATCTCTGCTCCTCGCCCCCCTAACTTCTGTCTCATTTCTCCCTCTCTTGCTTCTGGCTCACTGCCACCTCCAACTCCTGTCCTGAGCTCCACTCTGCCTCCAAACCCCCTGTTTCTTTGCCACTGTCTTATCCCCACTGCCTTTTCCTTTTCTGCTGAGCAACCAGGTTTCTGCCTCAGTTTCTTTTCTGGCTGTCTCCTCCTTGCCACCACTTAACTGTGCCCCCCCAATATCTCAGCTGTCTGCCTCAATTTCCAGCCCCAGTCTACCTTAGGTAAGCCCAAACCTCAGTTCCCCAGCCAGCTTCTCTGTAGTCTACCGGTTCTAATCCTGGTTCTAGCAACTTTTATTCCCTACACTTTAACACTCTCCCTCTCTCTCACCTGAACCTTCCCCCAAGTATCCCACGTACCCCAAACACACACATACACACTGTACCATCCAAGTTAGGAACTTACCTGTGCGTATGTGTAGGTGGGTAGTGTGCGTGTGTGTGTGTGTATGTGGCATTGTGTGCATGATATACAAATTAGTGCTCTGTGTCTAACTTTTGGGGTGTATTGTGTATGTTCTTGAATTGGTGATAGGTATGCATGTGCCTAGGCTGGTTTGGATGTGTATGTGCCTGAGCTGGTAGTGTGTGTGTGTGTATGCACCTAATTGATTTGTGTGTTTCTATATGTGCAATAGTGTCACACCCTCCTGTCTAACAACGTAAATTGAGATCCTGAGAGTTGACCTGACCCCACAGGGCAACGCAGTCATCTGGTAATGAAGGAGTCTTAGGATGGTGATAAATTTCCCTGGGAAGCCAAACTTGGATAAGATTTTCTGAAGAGCTTCACAGTTAACAGTGTCGAAGGCTTTGGTCAAATCAATAAAGGTCATATACAGTTCCTGGTGTTGTTCTCAGCATTTTTGCTGGATCTGCCAGACTGCAAAAATCATCCCCATGGCCCAAATAAATCAATACATTCTTAGAAGAATAAAGGTGTAGAGATGTTATAACAGTAATGTCTTCCAGTTTCATTCTGCTTTCCACTTACTTAAAACCTATCATGATTATATTAGATGAAAGTGGAACATGTCCCTGCATTTATGTTACTGTATTTTTAAGCACTATCTTAATAAGAATTGGTCATTTCACATGTTTATAGATTATGTTGTTGTGCTGCAATGTTTATTTTATTTCACCCAGGCTCCATGAATTTCCTCATTGTTGCTTGGATCTGTCTGTCCTGTGAGTCATGGATTCCACAGTTATTGCCAGACCTCTGAGGATGACACTGAAGCTATCTTGCTAACATCTAGCTCTGACTTCATATATTGTCAGTGTATCACTCTGAGTCATTGATGCTTCCTTCGCTGATTTCTAAAGACTTTTTTCTGCTTTTGCTCTTGGGTTCCTTTGTTTCTTGGTTTCATTACTTCTATGTGGTTCTTCTATTGGGTTGCATGTTTCCAGGTAGCTTTATAGGACCCTTACATTGGTCTATTCTTTTACGCGTCTTTTGAAAATCATATCTGAAATGAACACACAGCAAGCTAGTTAGGTCTTAAGAGTTTGATGTGTCAATATTTACCCAGTATTTAACATACCAATTAAATGTAGTTATTTACCTGCCAGCTATTATGATAATTAATGTTTCTGTATCAGTTAACCTGATGATAATCAGCTGCAATTGTGTCTCAGATTTCTCTTATGAATGTCAAAATAAAACTGTAGCCCACTCTTTAGGTACTTCTCTCCAAATAGGCAAATCTGAGTGCTTCATACTCTGCATTTGTTTCCTTCCCTGTTGACTTTGTTCATCTGTGTCTGTGTTAACTTTTTAGCTAGCAAACAATAAGCTGACTGATTGGGTCCCAGAAGGGCTCCAACTTTTTCTCTGTGTTCTCTACTTGTCCTACAAGTAATTGTTCTTTCACCAAACCTGGTCCCAGAATTTCTTTTGGTGGTGGAGTGTCTTGTCCTTCAAATTATGAATTCCTAAGATCTTTCTTATGTACTGAATGAGACAGAATCAGACTCTAAAACAGTTTAATTGCATCCTTCCTGTCTTTATCATTGACACTTTGAACTGAGATTCTTTTTCTTATATTAAAAGATCTTGGGGCTTATTTTGACTGAATGTAAGGCCAGTTTTTTTAAGTAACCTTGAACTCATAATTGTATGTGGAAGTTCCCAGCCACACACAGAGACATTCTTCACTTGGAAGCAGGGGGGCTAGCAGTCCAAGAGTGGGCGAGTCAATGGGACGGGGTCCCCATCCAGTGGGGGGGAGGTCAGAGAGCTAAAGATAGCCCAGTCAATGTGAGAGGTAGGAAAAGCAAAGCCATGGGCCTGGGGCTGAGGTGAGCTGCTGGGCTGCTCCAACCCTGGGGCTGTGCTCAAAATGTGTCCACAGGCATTCATAGTTTCATAGTTTGTAGGGTCGGAAGGGACCTGACCAGATCATCTAGTCCGACCCCCTGCCATGGCAGGAAAGAGTACTGGAGTCAAATGACCCCAACAAGATGTTCATCTAACCTCCTCTTAAACACCCCCAGGGTAGGAGCCTGCACCACTTCTCTTGGAAGCTGGTTCCAGACCCTAGCCGCCCTGGCCGTGAAGTAGCGCCTCCTGATATCTAACCTAAATCTACCCTCTGCCAGCTTGTGACCATTATTCCTGGTCACTCCTGGTGGTGCTCGGGGGAACAGTGACTTTCCCAATGCCTGCTGATCCCCCCTGACTAGTTTATAACAGGCCACAAGATCCTCCCTCAGCCTTCTCTTTTGGAGGCTGAACAGGTTCAGGTCCCGTAGCCTCTCCTCACAGGGCCTGCCCTGTTGTCCCCTGATCATATGAGTGGCCCTCCTCTGGATCCTCTCCATGCTGTCGACATCCCTCTTGAAGTGTGGTGCCCAGAACTGGACGCAGTACTCCATCTGTGGCCTGACCAGTGCCGCATAGAGGGGGAGGATCACCTCCTTGGACCTGCTCAAGATGCATCTGTGGATGCATGACAAGGTGTGGTTGGCCTTCCTGACTGCCTCTCCACACTGCCGGCCCATGTTCATCTTGGAGTCAATGATGACCCCCAGATCCATTTCCACCTCCGTGCTGATAAGAGGGGAGTTCCCCAATCTGTAGGTATGGTGCCGGTTGTTCCTCCCGAGGTGCATCACCTTGCACTTGTCTGTGTTGAAACCCATCCTATTCCCGTCTGCCCACCCTTGTAACCTGTCTAGGTCTGATTGTAGCCTGTTGTATCCTTCCAACGTACCCACGTCCCCCCACATCTTAGTGTCATCAGCAAATTTGAACAGGGTGCTTTTTATCCCCTCGTCCAAATCACTGATGAAGGTGTTGAACAGTGCGGGCCCGAGGACCCAGCCCTGCGGAACCTCACTGCCCACGTCCTTCCAGGCTGAGAAGGACCCATCCACTACCACCCTCTGGGTGCGGCCCTCCAGCCAGTTGGCGACCCATTTGACTGTGTGGGTGTCTACACCACAGCCCCCCAGTTTCTTAATGAGAACGGGGTGAGAGACAGTGTCAAAAGCCTTCCAGAAGTCCAGGAAGACTATATCCACTGCTACCCCTGCATCTAGTGATCTGGTGATCTGATCGTAAAAGGCCACCAGGTTGGTCTGACAGGAGCTGCCACTGATGAACCCATGTTGGTTGCCCCTAAGCATGCAGTCCCCTGCTGGCCCCTCCTGGATGTGTGCCAGCCTAATTTTCTTGAACAGCTTGCCTAGGATTGAGGTGAGACTAACCGGTCTATAGTTTCCCGGGTCCTCCTTCCTGCCTTTTTTGAAGATGGGGATCATGTTGGCCTTCTTCCAGTCCTCCGGTACCTCACCAGAGCACCACGAGTGCTCGTAAAGTTGTGCCAGGGGACTTGCAATGACCTCGGCCAGTTCCTTTAGAACTCTAGGGTGGAGATCATCCAGACCGGCTGACTTGAATACGTCCAACCCCTCCAGAAGCTCCCTAACTAAATCCTCGCTAACCCGTGGCCCAGGTGTGCCTCCCCCGGGGCCCAAGGGGAGCCCAGCAGGGAGGTGGCTGTTCTGGTCCCTACTTAGGAAGACAGAGGCAAAGAAATTGTTAAACATGTTAGCTTTGCCGTCTGGTGTGACGACCAAGTTACCCATGTCGTCCTGCAAGGGCCCCACATTACCCGGGACCTTCTTTTTACCCCCTACGTATTTAAAAAAAGACTTCTTATTGTCCTTAATCTGGGAAGCTAGTCCCAGTTCCATCTCTGCCTTGGCCTTCCTAACTACCCCCCTACATCCCCGAGCAACTACAGAATAGCCCTCCCTGGTGATGACCCCTTCTTTCCACTGGGTATAAGCCTCCTTTTTAGCAAGGAGACATTCCCAGATTCTTTTGGTGAGCCACAGAGGCTTGTGTGCTCTCCTGCTCCCTTTGATCCTCATTGGGATAACCTTCCTTTGGGCTTGGAGGATTGTCTCCTTAAGGAGCGACCACTCTCCTTGGACACCTGGCTCCCCTCCCCTCCGGGACCTCAGCACTTCTCCAGCTATCCTCCTTAGCTCATTGAACTTTGCCCTCCTAAAATCTAGGGCCACTGCCTTACTGCATGCCTTTGCCACCTTGTGCTGGATGGTGAATTCCAGCAGGCAATGATCGCTGTCACCCAGGAGGTCAAGCACCCGCAGCCCCCTCACCAGGTCATCACCCGTGGCCAGCACTAGGTCCAACAAGGCGTCTCCCCTGGTGAGGCTGTGCACCTCCTGGGTTAGATGGAGGTCCTGCACTCTGGCCAAGAACCTACGTGAGCGGTCAGACCTGGCTGACTGTTCTTCCCAGCAGATGTCCGGGAAGTTCAGGTCCCCCATGACTACCACATCCGTAGCCTTCACTACCTCTGTAAGCTGACCCAAGAACTCCTGGTCAAGCTCTTCTCCCTGGTTAGGAGGTCTGTAGTAGACTCCCACCATTAAGTCTCTTTCCCCTTGACTGCCTTGTACTCTAACCCAAAGCACTTCAGAGTGCCCCTCCCCTGACTCCTTGCTAATTGACGAGGATGCGTATTCCTCCTAAATATAGAGTGTCACGCCCCCACCTCTCTTTCCTATCCTGTCCCTCCTGTACAGCCTATAGCCCTTGACATTCACCGCCCAATCATGCGTTGCGTCCCACCACGTTTCCGTAATCCCCACTATGTCCGGGCTGGAGTCAGCCAGCAGGAGGGTGAGTTCCTCCTGCTTGTTACCCATACTATGAGCATTTGTGTAGAGACATTTGAGGCCTCCTGTGGGTGTGTGTACTGACCCCCTAGTCCCGACGTTACCCTGGCCCCTCTTTCTTACCTGTTTGATTGCTTCGCTCGTCAGTCTGGGCTGGGCTGTAGTTGTGGGTACTGTTTGGTCTGGCAGTCTGATATTTCCTCCGCCCTCATCTTCCCCTTCCCCCGACGAGCCTAGTTTAAAGCCCGCCAGAGGAGGTCCGCCAACCTAGAAGAGAACACACACTTACCTTTAGGGGAAAGGTGGAGCCCGTCCCACCCCAGCATGTCTCTTGTCGTGATGTGCCAGTCGTGGCTGAGGAAGCCAAAGCCCTCCTTGAAGCACCATTCCTGTAGCCGCCAGTTGGTTTCCACGATGCACGTTTCATGCCGTCTGCCTCGTCCACTCACTGGCAGGATAGAAGAGAAAACCACCTGTGCGCCCATCTCCTTCAGCACGCACCCCAGAGCATGGTAGTCCTCCATCAGGTGATCAGGGCTCCTCCTGGCCGCATCGTTAGTACCCACATGGACTAGGACCATAGGGTCCTAGACCTGGACCTGATCTACAATCACACAGATCATTTTTGTAGATCAAGTCCCATATGTGCCCATATTTGCTGGTGCTTCCCCAGGAATGTTATCTAAGTAAGTCAAGGTGGGGGGTGAGGGGGTTAGTGGGTCTGCAGGCAGGTTAGTGGGCCCACCGGAGGAGGGGATTTGTGGGTCCACAGAGGCAATCTGGGGATCGGAGAAGTGGGGAGGCTACAAATAGCCTGGAGAAGGTTGGGGGTGAGGTAGGAAAAAGGCAGCTCTGGTGCTGGGGCAAGTGGCTGGGCTTTCCAGCCCCAGGGGCTGTGCTCTGAACTTACTTGGGTTAGATTGGGCATGAATCAGCACTGTCTACATAGTTTATCACCTAGGTGAACTAAAGTTAGATCACGCTGGCCATATTTTACCCAATCTAACCTTCCATAACCTATATATATAGATCAGCACTTAGATGGACCTAACCCTAGTTAGGTCGATATAAGGCTAGGTACAGGTATTCTAATATCCCAAGGTGGAAGCAATTTAAGTTTCCTGCCTTATCCTAAGTGCCCTAGGTTATATCACCAATGAACAGAACAGATGTTCACCTTTCAGGCTGCCTGCACTGGCCAAGGGCAGCAGGTTGGAAGCATTCTCGCATGCCTCCCAGCACACGCCGCTGGCTCCGCAGGCTGCTGGAGACTCCCGAGCGCAGCCAAAGGGGCAGCCCACCCCTGATTGGCTGCCAGACATGGGGGAGCACCCCTCCTCTCCTCTGCCCTCCCCCGCACTACTCTTTCAGCCACAGGAATGACAGATAAACACAGAGAAGCAGGGCTGGAAGCATAGGCAGTGGAAGGCCCGGGAGAATGGGGCTTAGCCTTCCAAATGCAAGCCAGCAGTAGCAGCAGATAGGGCCACAGGGCAGCCCAGGTGCAGGCTCTGGATGGCTGCAGCGGGGGGTAGGGGGAAAGGGGCACACACAGACATGCAGCGGGAGCCTGCAGCAATCTGGCAGCATGCAGAGCACTGCCCAGCACAGCAGGTAAGTCTGTCATGGGGTTGCAGATCAAGACCCCTGTGTTGAGGGAGGGAGTGAAGCAGGGGCAGGGGCAGGGGCAGGGGCAGGGTATGCGGTGAATGGGTCCCTGGGGCCGGGGCAGGCTGTAGGATGATGGAAGCCTGGGAGGCTCATCCAGGGGCATGGAGGTTGGGGGGGGGGGGGGGGGGGGGTCCCACTGCTGTGTGCACCCCAGTGGGGGGTCCGGGGGGCACATGCCCCTCAGACCTGTGCATAGAGCAGAGGCAGGCTGCCACTGCATGCTGGGCTCTGGCAATAGAGAAGAGGAATGGGGAGAAGAGGGGAAGGGGCTCCTTGTGTGTGTGGCTTGGGTCTGGCAGCAGCTGCTCCTCATGGTGAATCCAATGCTCTGGAAACCTCATTTGTTATCTGCAGCTTCAGAGCTGAAGGCAACAGTGAACAGGGACCACTGAGCATCTCTGCCTTGTCCAGGCTGTGCTGTCCAGGAGCTGCCAATGCATTCAGATTCTGTGGTATCACTGGGGGGCAGCTCCACAGCCCAAAGCTGAGCAAGGGAAGGAGGGAAGGAAGCAAGGAGTGAGCAGCCAGGAGTCCAGTGGGGAGTTCACAAGACAAATGAGGGATGCAGGCGAAGCTGGGGATGCTTGGGGGCTGGGATCCAGATGGCAAAACCCATCTTCCAAGTGCAGGCATCTCCTGAGAGCCATGATAAGAGCTAGGAGCACCTTTCCTTTCTGGATCTGCTGCAGATCAGGGATGGGGAAGGAAGGGGTGCAGGGCAGAATTGCTCATGGCTGGGCTGGACACACATACACAGTGATGGAGATCACATTACAGCTGTGCTCCTCCTTGTTGCAAAGCCCCACGCCCCCTCCTCCCCGCAGAGGATCAGCAGCAGCAGCAGTGTCACAGGGAGGTGGCAACTGCAGCTGTGCTCCCCACCCCGCCACACCATCGCCACACACACACAGGGCATAACAGTCAGTAGTTGCCTCTTGCTCGTTCTGCCTACCTTGCCTTGTTGCCACCACCTGCTATTTGCCAGTG
This sequence comes from Crocodylus siamensis, assembly GCF_052110815.1. NCBI lineage: Eukaryota > Metazoa > Chordata > Crocodylia > Crocodylidae > Crocodylus > Crocodylus siamensis. The sequence continues at coordinate 217,619,983 of NC_143397.1, forward strand.
CTCTGAGGGCCTGATCCTTCCTTCTGAAGAGCATCCCCCCAACCTTATCATCGTTGTCAGAAATCCCTCACGATCAAGGATAATCACTCCCATGGGTCAAGTAAAGGCTAGTAGATGAGCCTGAGCATAGCTAAGAAGGTCAAGTACGAGCCGAGTTCCAGGGTGTCTTCATGTAAGGCACAGAGCAGGCAGGGGGCTACAAAGGCACCTGAGAAGCTAGTGGACAGTGACCTAACTTGAGTCGGGAATGTATCTGGTACAGAAGTTTAATAGACCAGAGTAACCTAAATCAGCCCCTTGTATGGGTTACTAAGGATGCTAAGGACTGTATCTCTTCCAAGATGGCTTGATCTGGAGCTATCATAGTCAGCCATCTCTCGATAGGAGGATGACAAGCTTCCAGTAAATAAGGGAGTCATCACTGAGTTCACAGATGAGTGAAGAGGCTGATCCAAAGTCCACATGTTTGACATGGATTTGGAGCTACAAAGTTCCCTAGTTTGGCTGACATGGACCAGGAAAAAGCACCGTACCTCTAACACTCTGAGAAAATTAATTCAATGAAACTGATGTGATGGGAGAAAAAAACTCTCCACTTACTCCTGACATTCCTTTACTAATCGGGAATGGGGCAACCTTCTGTTAGTTCAGCTAACAGCGACGCTGAACAATGATGTTGTGATGAATATGCTGTTCGAAGTGCTTTAGACAGACAAAATCCTAAATTTTATACAGGCCAATCAAAAATATGTATTTATTTAAATTGACCTCTCTCTGGTACATTCATAGATTGATAGTGACAGCATTCTTGCCTCTACTCTGTTGCAAATACTGAATTCTAATACTGAAGGCAACCTATGGGAATATTTATTCCACAAGACATATGAACATCACATATGTCATCCTACAATGGCATTGGTCATCCTACAGTGAGGTGTATTATGCTCATAGCCATAGAATCATTTCTATACAATAGTCGGGTTATATAAAGTTAGTCTCAAATTGTACTGTGGTTGTCCTCTAGATGAAATAGGATTCTACCCATACAGTCTGCCTAAACCTAGCAACATTTCTTCTACCAAAGCTGTCAGCAAAGGTGGTGAATCAGGCCTCTAGTGAACATATCTTGGAGAACACAGGATGTGGAATTCACATCTGTCTACCTGAGTAATTATATAACACCTATCACCTGAGCTTAGTACCCGACCTATGAAGCTGGCTACCAGTTTGGAAACTAACTTAAGAGATCTCCAAAATAGGGATAACAATGTTTACTTTCTATAGTAAAATGTTTTGAGCTTGTGGACAAAATGCACAGAATTAAGATGCACATAAATTAACTGTTGTCATTGTCTTTATCACTACACTACCACTTTGGGTACAAGGAATAATGTACATTAGTAGCCTTAGCAGTCTTTACATTGTTGACTACTCCTTATTCAGATAACTTCATTGTACACTCACACTTCATAAGCTTTCCAAACAAACAAAATCTTTTCTTGAACTGTAAAAAGACATTTTGGGGATTTCTTGATAAGGCCCAAAGGCACGGGCATCTTTTATTTATTTTATTACAAGGTATGTAAGTAAAAACTTGCATTATCTGAAAAAGATATTAGATAGAAAACAGTAATAAAATTTCCTATTTTGTTAAGAAACTTGATAATAAATACATTTTCCCCAATATTAAAAAATGCCTATTATCTTGCAAGATAATAAATACAGCATACATCTGGCATACACAAAGGCCAAATCTGGGTACAAAAAGTCTACGTGCTTTCTTATAAAAAGCTCAAGTGATTTTAAAATGTTTTGGCATCTTGCACTCGATGCTATTTTTAATCTGATGTTTTCTATTAACAATCCCATAGTATGAAAATCATAAAGGAAAACTGTTTGATTAGAAGCATTTTTCCATTAAAAGTTAGAGATGTGTATGTTCATGGATACTGCTCTGGAAACAAAAAAGTGTTGTGGTAGCTATTACAGAAATGCAGATTTTCAGCTGTAGGTACTTAAGAAAATGAGATGAACTAGTTGGTAAAAAATCGTTTCCCAAACCATTCCTCATTTCTGTACATTTAAAAAAAATAAGACTTTGTCCCCCAGATCACAATGATTTTAGATTCTTATGCTATAATCCAAAGGTAAGGGAAAAACAATAAGTACATTCCCAAATACTCCCCAGGTATTAAGAGTTGGGTGTCCTGGTATATGACAAAGTATTTTTTTCCTTTTTAACTACCAATAAAAAGATAAGAAAGACTTTTCCATGCATTATGGTGTGCTTGTAGCCATCACATTTCATCACAATCACAACTGTGAATCCAAGTCAATTTTTCCCTCATAATCCAATCTAATATAGATTGATTATTGTTCACAATATGGTTAAATAATGTCCATAAAAGAGAACATCTGATATTGTCCAACATTCCTAAAGTACTGACAGGTCATGACACGACTTAGATTTCAGTTTAAAGGCCATATTCTTGTTGTTCTTGGCCACTATTTTGCCCCAGAACCGCCTGGCTTTCTTGGGAATGCTCTCTCTCCGTTTCTGGTAGGCCAGCCTCCTCTCATTCTTTTCCTTGCTGTCCCTCCGTAGCCGGACTTGTCGCACAATCCCTTCAAACAGCTCTTTCACATTGTGCTGGACGGCAGCAGAAGTCTCAATGAACTTACAGTCAAACACAACAGCGCAAGCACGACCCTCTGCAAAATCACAAAGCAGATTTGTCATTGGATGTAGCATTTGGTATTTGCACATTCTTTAAGCGAAAGGGGGAAAGGCAAAACTGCTGAACAGTACTATGTACAGTACAGTGTAGGTCCTCTCTGTAAATCATCTTAATGTATCCATTTGTACTGTAAATTTTAGTGAGTCATATTCTGAGGCAATGAGATAGTGATTATTGAGCACAAGAAATCACTTGTTCCATTTACAGCCATATTTCCAAAATGAAGCTTCTATCTCTACTAAAACAACCTTGTATGTGCCAAAGCTCTGACTTAGGGGGTTATGGTCTTAAATGCCTGATTGTGGGTGCAGATACAGGGCTTGATCCTTCTGGAATGGAAATCAGTGACAAAACTTGCAATAAACTTAGCATGGGTAGGATTGGCCCAGAGATCACATATACAAATCAAAGTTTTGAATAGCAAAACGTCTGGTGTGGAGAGCTGAACCTTAGATATATGCAAAACTATGCCTGGGATTTTAGAAGTCTCTCTAACATTGTGACCATTGTTTTTTGTATATTTGAGCCTGAACTGAATATAACAATCTTCTTTTTATATAGATACCAAATTGCTGTCACTCCTTTCCCCTCTGAACACGTCAGCTGGAAGTCTCAGGGAATGCTGTCTGTATAGCTAAATGGCAATTAGCCACCTGGACTGCAAGGAATGATGGAATGAAAACAGGCAACATAGGAAAATATTTCTGAGCATTTCCCCTTAGAAGAACTGTGATGCAGACCTCAGTGAACACAGCATTCACCCCAGATCAGCGATTTTTACCCTCAAGTAGGGGCATCATGGAGGTAGTGCTGAAGAGCTAGAAGAGGGAGAATACTTCAGGCAAGGTCAAGCTCTATAGTAAGCAGTCATGGGAATGGATTGAACCCCAAGGTGGGTAATTTTTCTCCTTAATTTCTGGTTAGGGTACACTATTTTACTGTTCTGTTGCAAACACTGGCATCTCATTCAAGGATAACTCTCCAGAAAGACATCTAGCTGACTAAAGACCTGATCCAGCTCCTATTAAAATGAATGACATCCTTTCCATTCACATGCATGGGAACTGAGTCAGGGCCTTAAACTGGGTTTTCAGGGCATGAGGTGAATCATTTGTTTGGCTTTTGCTGCTGATCCATTCCACCCACTTCATACAGAGTATTTTACTGAGTACTTATTAGCGGGAACACTGTCAGTAGGTCAAGAGCCACATGTTTACAGAGTGGTTGTCACCGTAATTTTCCATACCTGCCACAGAGACTTCACGGCACCTGACAAGGTCACTTTTGTTGCCCACTAAAATAATGGGAATATCTTCTGTCTGGCGTGCTGTGCGGAGCTGTATTCTGAGTTCAGAGGCTTTCTCAAAGCTTGCTCGGTCTGTGATGGAGTAGACAATCAAGTATGCATCTCCTACTTGCATGCAATGATCTTGGATCCATTCACTTTCACGCTGATAAAATAAGACAGTTATGCTATCATTAGCAAGGTTTGGCTTTCTTGCCCAGCTCAGCTTTTACAAAGAAAATCTATTAATGATTCCAAATACATTCACTTCGTAGCTTTGCTGGGTAAGGTTTTGATTACAGTGGGCACATCTACACAAGACTGTGCAGTAGCACATCACAGCGCTGAATAATACTGCACAGTAGCGCATCACAGCATAGACAGTGTAAATACTGTCTACTGTAATACTACTGGGCAGTATTATTAGGCTACTGTGCACTAGCATCACTTAGAAGACATTCACTGGTGCTACTGTTCAGTAACTGGAGTTACTGTGCGTTTATTTAGTACTTGCTAATACAAGTACTAAATAAATGTGCAGTAACAACTGTGCAGTAGTGTCTTGTATAGACACATCCAGTTACATCAATATAAAACCAGAGATTACTACTGTACTCAGTGGTGATCATATGGTTAACAGGGCCAGTTCGGCAAGTAGACTTCATTGTGTGCATGGCTGGACTGAATTTGTCTCTAACTGTGTTTCAGGCTTTTTCAGTTTTTAGTTTTTAATTTAAAAAAACCGAAAAAAAGAATTTCCATGACACTCAAACTCACATGTACAAACTTTAGATTTTTAAAGATTTCCTACGACTTCAATTACTATCAAATTTTGGGTAAAACAAGCTTACTTGTTCAATATGTGTTTGTTCCTAGCACATCTATAATTACAATTCAGTCATACTCTATTTCCCTCTAGCACTTGAATAGGACAGAAGTTTTGACCTACCTTATTTTCCCACATGTCAAGCAGTATAATGGTTGCACTTTCACCATCCACCATCAAGGTTCGTTCATACATGTCTTCTAAAATGAGATTCAACCAGATCAGTTAAATGTTATCTCCTCGCACCAGGTGCATATAAACAAAGAAAAATGGACACATCTGTATAATTTCTTCCTACTTTAACAGAGGTCTGTTTAAGTCCTGTTCACTTCTGGTTTAAGTCTGTTGACCTCTGTTCAGCTTCCTCTACATCCACAAGCAATGAATCTGGCCCTGTCTTTACTGTTTGTCTTAATTTTCATGATAAACAAATGAGCCAGAAAGAGCTTGCAGTCATTATTTTGGCTGAAATTTTCTGCAATCCAATGTGGGGGACAAAAATTAGAACCCACTGGATGAAATAGCCAAATGCTGAACATTCGACTGCCATGGGAGCAGCAAACAGATGTGCAGACTCCAGTTAGACTTAGTAATGGAAAATATTTGTTTTCACTGTAACAGGGATGGTTTACGGGTGAACAATCACTAGTGCTGCACGCAGTTTGGTCATCAGATAGCAACAGTAGAACGGAGAGGCATATAAGTCAACAAGCTGACTATGTTACCCTGCTTTTCTTTCCTGTGTTACTTCTTCCACTGTATATTAGCATTAAAAGAGCAATTAAGAGCCAATGAGGCATTGTGTACAAGTTTAGATAATGTGGCAGTCCCTTCTTTCTTCTGGATGACAGACTGAAAAATTCAGACTTGGACTGTAAATCCCACAAGTGCTATAGAGGTGTGGAAAACTTCTCTTAGCTCTTACAAAGATCAAGCCATGCTGTGAAATTTAGGTCTGGGTTGGAGGTCTAGTCCTCTCCTGGCTCACAGAGTTTGGTGTGTTTAGAGGGATGATTTGGGGTGGCCTTAGTTGTAGCCTTGTGATAGTACTCAGCGTAATAAAATCCAGAGTTCTGGCCAACGACTTCTAAATTTATTACCTCCATCATCATGTTGCTCAGAGGCCTATCCAAACCATGCTCGCAGAGGATATTACTGGGTCTTAACTCTCACCTCATAAGCTCTTGCTCTGCTTCTAAGTGAACTTTCCTCTAAATCTCAAGCGTAGCCTTTCCTACAAGCCAAGAAACTGTACTCATGGACTAGACTGAGTCAAGAAGCATTAAAGAATACCCACGTGTTCACAAAGAAAACAGATATTCCACATCAACTTTAAATTTGGAAACCCTTCGTAAACACGGACTCAGGGCTGATACAGCAGGACATTGCTAACACTGTCTGTCATCATTCAGGGCTCAGAGCTGGCACAGCTGATGGGGTCAGGGACCTACAAGAAGAAATGTAGCAAAACAACCCTAACTCAATTCACTTTTAGACCCAGTAACCAGCTATCTGTGCAGGTTACTTAAAGCCAGTGGAACCCAGCAAGCAGCACTTGGCTTTATTCTTTCATGAAATGGGTATTGCCATCCTCGTCTTAGCTTTCTACAGCTCTTTCAATGCTAAACGGTCAAATCTAAATCTAGTTCATTCAGCTGGACATCAACATATCAATAAAGCCAAAAAGGGAGGGGCAGGTACTACCAAGAAAAAAACTAGCTCTTTAGTATATGTGTGCAGAAGCTACACACACATGATCACATTACTTGAAAGTATTAAGCACAGCAGGCCAGATTCAGCATTGACTTACAGCCCAGACAATCCTAATAAAGGTAATGGAATTGCATAGAGTATAAGTCAGCACTAAATGTGAGCAAATAACTCATTTCACATATATTTCTAAGATGCCTCTAAAGAAGGAGAAATATAATAACAGAAAGTTTTCTAATATCTCAGCATATTTGGCCTTGAAAATCTGTCATAGCCACACAATGCTGATAGCAGGGCAAATGAAAGAAGAAACCATATAATTTAAATGGAGGAGCATAAAATATGCTGAGTAGGGAGTGCATAAAGCGAGTCAGCTGTATTTTCTGGATTGCCCAAGGGATCATATTTAACCATTTGTTTCTAACACCTCGGCCACTTCTGAGCAGGTTATGGGAGGTGAAATGCTTGTCCGCTCTTGGAGAGCCTGTTTAGAAAGCTGGTCATCTGTAATAGGTTTAGAGCCGCTTGAAGCCTCAACTCAAAACAATTGGAGGATTCCTGTATAATGGGTGATCCTTCCAGTGCTGGTCACACACATTTGTAGCCCAGGGAGCTGACAATGTGCAGCTCCCTGCTCTATTCATGATGCCTCACAGCAAGTGCCATGAGTTAGAGTGACCCCTGCCCACCCCTGACCCAACAGGCATTTGCTATTGGGTCAGGGGGGTTGGGGATTGAGCTCCACTTTGGAGCCAATCCAGGAGGAGCTGCCTGTCTGCAGCCCCTCTCCCCTAGCCCTGCCGCCCCACTCCTAGCCCCGGTGCTGTCTGCAGGATGGGAGGAGGGAGAAAAGAGGGGGAGGGAACTCCGGGCTGGGGTTTGCCCAGCCTGAGCTGGAGGGGAGGCACGTGGATTGGAGCCCCTGCCCCTGCCCCTGCCCCTGCCTTGGGGGCTTCAATCCACATGCCCCACTCCCAGCTCAGGCTGGGCAAACCCCAGCCTGGAGCTCCCTCGCCTCCCTGCTCCCCTTCTTTCTTGCAGACAGCACCAGGGGCATGGCTGAGGTGCATTAGCCCAGCTCCAATCACATGCAGGGACAGACGGAAGTTAATGAAGGCCCTCTGCTTTGAAGCATCTTCATCTGAAGCCTCGTTACATGAGGTTAGTTTGTTGCACAATTGGGTGCGTCTAAAGCACTCTGCAGCCATGCACTTCTGTCAGTGCTTTCAAGGGGCCAAGCATGTGACAAATGTCACTTCTATCAGCACCACCAGTGATGGAGCACAAGAATATCAACACTGCACTAGGGCTTCTGGCATGTTACAGACAAAGACACAAAACTGCTTTTCCAGAGGGAATGTGTTCCTTTTAGATGAGTAAGTAAATATCTGTATTCCCAGCTTGTGGGAATACACAAGCTGCTTTTGGGCCCAACATTTTTAACTATGAGCCAGCATAAGTGCTGGATAGCTCTTGGGTCTGTGTTGGAGGAGGAGAGGGGCACAAATCACTTTCCCTTTTGTCCTTCATGGAAACTTTACATAAGCGGCCAAGATTCTTTGTTGTCCTGAGCACAAAAAACAGCTCTGGGTTGGCACAGATTGTGTTGCCAAAGAGTCAGGGCAAGGAAGAGCAATGAATGGATGGGACCTTCAGCACTGGCTAGTGAAGAGAACCAGCAAGAGGGGCAGAGCCCCTTGCACTTTCTTCAAATGGTGGCAGTGTCCCCATGTCCTTAGAACTGCAGAAGCTCCGGCTGCAGCACAGCACACCACATGCGTACATCACACATGCAGTAAGGTCCTCGATTGAGTGCTGCCATTTAGCTCTTTGACTTAACTGCTCCCTGGGATTAGCGTAAATATGAAGCCCTGACTTGAAGCTCTTGGAGGACACTAAGGAAAAAAAATACCTAGTAAAAAGCTAGAGACCATGTCAGAATCCTCCCTTTGCCAAAAGGATTGATCAGCAAGACTTTTTGACCCAACTGTAGCACCTTCATTCTCTCTTCCCTGCAGGATGCAAGGAATAAGAGACTGTACTGAGAATTTTAATCAACCCTCAGACAGCCACAACTAGGGTAATATTTTTGCAAATAAACTAGCTAAGGTTACTTAAAAACTAGCAAGTAATCAGGTGGTACCAAAAAGGTCAGGCAGGGATTTTTAGTTTTCTGCCTTTATTTCACACTGGAGCTCTGGACAGTGTTTATAGGTATTGCATTCTAATAGAATTCCGTCCCACACAGGAGCAGTCATTACCTTATTCCAGCACTGGAGCTAATAGCTACACCACTATACAATTGGTGGGAGACCCATGTCCAACTTCCCATGTAATGTTTCTTACAGCAGGAACAAGAATTTTTTGGCTTCCAACAGTACTTTTTAAAAAAAAATAGCTTGAGAATTCCTTTTGCTCTCCTTTATGTACACTTTGTCAGACTTAGGAGTTTATTAATAAGGATCTTACTTATAAACCCTGGTTTTTTTTAAGCAAGGTGAATGTGTTGGGCTCAGTGTTAAGAAGAAAAGCCATTAACTCAGTTTCTGTAACCACAGATTAAATGCCCTAATTCAGTTTCTGTCCCTTAATGCCGATGTCTACTGACAGGACAGATTTTGAGTAAGTACAAGCAATAGAGAACATAATGACCTACCCCCCAGCACATCACAGTCGCTGTCCATGCTGTCATGTACACCTGCAAAGATGTTGGCCAGGGAAGATTTTCCTACTCCTTGCTCCCCAATCAGTACCACCCTGTAGTAGCTATTTCCAGACTCGGAGGAGATGACCGAATCAGAAGACTCAGATGACCAGCTCCTTCTGTAATAATCTTCTGGGTTGTATGTGTATCTTTTATGCACATTGTACTCGTGGGGGTCTTTGTGGACAAGCAGGTGCCTTCCATCGGCAGGAATGCTCCAGCGCTGCTGCTGTGATTGCAGAACGCTGTTGCTGCGCCGCAGGGTGACATTGTTCAGCGTCATCGTTCTGTCCCTAGGGAAGAACATAGAATTCATTGGCATTAGGCAACAAGCATTTAGACAGCACACGCACTATCTTATTCACTTTAGCAAGGTACTTCCTCCTCTTCTGCAAACCCCTAGTGCACAAATGAAAGGAGGGAAAAGTCTGCCTTTCTCATTCAGTTCTACTCCATGTAGTTACACAGAGATACACCTGATTATTGAGAAAAAACTAGCCTTTTGGTATATATGTGCTGAAGTTACACACACGATCACACTACTTGAAATTAGTAAGCCTAGCTATGCCTTTGGTTAGGGTTTCCCAAGGAAGATGAAAATCAACATTCCCCCTCATTGCACCATCTCATGTATTTGACATCTTACCTGACATTACAGTTACAACTTACATGACTCTTCTGACATTATATCGCTTCTTTGCTCTTTAAAAGGTAGTGCTGAATATTAGGTATAGCCCCACAGGAAGGAAAGTGTGGTACTGCTGAAACAGGAACCCATACGTACAGGATCATGATGTTCCCTGCGTGCTGGTCTCTACCCAGTTTAAGATAGTATGAACTCCATAGATCACACTGAAGGAGCAGTCCCTGTGACCCCCCCCCCCATGCAGAGACCCTAATTGTGTGTAGTCATGACAAACACTGTGCAATGAGGTGAAGTTTCCTTGCACTCCTCCCTATCACTGCATCCGCAGGTGGGAACCAGCACAGTCTGCCACTGGTTTTATAAAAACAAAAAATGAAAAAGCCTTCTTGCTTGTAGTCTGATGTTTAGACTCAGCTGAGAGTTGAATCTTTTAGTAGAGCAATAAACACGGCACTTTATACATTTAGATCATCTCCAGCAAAGAAAAAGTATCAGGTAGCATGGCCTTGTCATAATCAGCTTGATGCTGTTCTCAGAATAAACCTGTTGTGTACAATGACTATGAAATCTATTAAATTAAGCTGATGAAAGCAAGATGAGAAAGCCAGATGGATTCTCCGGGGGTTTCCCAATCTCGCCACGAAAAGAGAGATCACTGGGAGAAAATTCTCACATAAATTTATAGTGTTTAAATCAACACATTAATTTAGCTCTGGAGCAGCTTAACTCCTCTCATCTAAACATGGTTCTTAATTACATTTGATTTTTCAAATCTATTCTGCCTTGGCTGGAGGCAGAATCCAGTGATGTAATTCCTATTGGTCCATAGGTCCAATTTTAGGAAAGTTACTTTGATGCTTTGCAGCTCCCAAACTGACAGCTATTTAGACATTCAGCTTTTGGGGGCATAAGTTTGAGGTTTCTCAGCTCTTGTCTTTGTATCAACAAATAGAACATCTGCCACTAAAACATACAGGGGCAGGGCTGCTTTCAAATACTAATATTAATTTTGTATTTACAAAAAAATGCAGTGTCCTATCAAGTCACAGAGGCTAACATTTCTTAGGCAAGCAAGCTTTTTAAAAACTTCTGAGAGCAGGCACAGAGCAAACTATATAATAAGCATGCAGGGGGAAAAAGCCCTGCAATTTGAATTTCTGTATTTACAAAATATACTGCCTCATTTTAATAACTGCCAACATATGACATTTTCTTGTGATGATGCACAACATTTGTTACAAAGTGAAATCATCTGTATTCCACTTGGTCACACAAACTTTCCCCAACAAGACAGGCTTTTGCAACAAATCAACCACCAAACAAATTCTGCTTCACAAACAACATGAAATATTTACTTCATTTTAACTTGAAAACATTTATTGCACTATAATTTCCCCATTGAAAAGATAGGATGAAGAATGCCAGTTGTGATTTACTTAAATAGTAAACAGCCCGCGTTATTTACACTTTTTTTATAAAGGATTTACATCCAGGATAAACTCGGCAAAGCTAGCAAAATAAGACAATGACAGAAAATGTATTATAATTCCTAAAATTACAAGCTTAAACTATATTCAAATTATGCATTTAGTTTATCTATTTAGCTCTATAGCCCATGTACCATAAAGCAGTGTATTCACATTAAGGCTTTTCAGCCAGCACCACCTTACTTTTTACAGTCTCTTCCACTACAATCAGCTCCTTTGCTCTCACTGTCTCTCCCTGTGGAGTGTAGTATACTGAACAGTCTGCTGAAGTAAATCCTCTCCTGTTCCGTGGCTGCCTCTTTAATTCTTTCTGAGCAAACCTGGTTTATATTAAGCCCATCTGATCAGAGACAGGGCTTTTCCGTGACGTTATTGGCCTGTCCACATGAGAGCCAGCCCCTAGCTGGGAGGAAGCAGGCATTCAGAAAAGAAAAAAAAAAACTTACAGAGGTTAAGAGTGAAAAAAAACAGTTTCTTGTGGTCATATGATTCTTTTTCTTAATAATGCCAGTAAAATAAATACTTTCTCTTTTTATGATGGGAAAACAGGAAAATGGAAAAATACAGTAAGAAACATTTCTTCACAAGTCTCTTTTGGCTTTGTGCAGAGGTGCTGTTGAAATTAATGGGGTCTAAAGACCTACTGCTGCTTCTCAAATACCAAATGTCAGTACAATATATTGCACTATCAGATTCCTAAAGGGAATGAACTCCATGCTGGAAAACCTCATCTCCTGAATCTTTGGTCATTAATTTGTAATTATTTGGAAATGAGAGGATTTTAATTCATTTGTCATTGTAACAATAACTAATCATGTAGGATCCCATTTTTCACTTTCCCTACAACCTGCAAGCCACTTTACACAATCACACTACCCTCTTTTTGTGTGGCCAGAAACTAACTGACCTCTTCATTACTCCATTTTTTGCTGGTCTTTGCTGGTTACTCCATTTTTTACTGGTTCATGGGTATTAATGGAGCTATTCTGCTGTAGGACTGGAGTAGGTGAGGGCTACTCCATGAATCTGTGCTGAATCAAGTCCATAATTTATCAGAAAAGGTGAAAATATATTGTGCAAAATCAAATAAAAACTTTAACTATGGTAAAACTCAGTAATGGCAAGGTGTTTTACCAAAGTAAGGACAGAATTATTTAGCTTTTAGTACTATACATGTAAGGATATGTGGAAAAATGTTCATTGATTATATTGATAAAGACTGTGGATATTCCCTTATTGACATTGAATAAGGTCTCCAAATTCCTATGATGACATATAACATTTTCACTAGTCCTGCACTAAAAAATCTGCACAGACAATGCAACCCATGGCTGATCACAGACAAGGATGTTTTTGTCATGGCCCTGATTCTCTTCACATTCCCTGGTGTAAATCAAGAGAGACTTGATAAATAATACCCACCAGGATGAGGAGAGAAGACTATACCCACCTCCCCATTTTGTTTTCTGTCTCATTTCTAATACTGTACATCCTTGTGCTGCCATTACAGCCTGTAACACTGAATTGTAATGTTATCAGGAGATGGAAAGCTACGAAATTCTTCAATAAAAGTTTATCTGTTATGCTTTTTGGCTTGGTGCGGGTGGTGTTTTACGTGAGTATTTGCAGGGATCTTTCTCGTGCCCGTTCTCAAACATACGACGACAAGAACATTTTCCAAAACAATATGCAAGCAGTAAAGTAAATGCAAGTTAATCAAACCTTGCAGGGGGAGAACAGGATGAGAAGCAGCATTCCCCGTTCCTTCCAGCGTTCAGACTGGGTTGCAGGATAGACAATGAAGTGAATCAGAATTCCAAGTACTAGCCCTCCCGTTCTGTTGTTCCCAGCACGGTCAGTGTTTCCAGAATCTGGGAGTTATTGGATGGCGACATCAGTGAGCAGCACGTGCATGAGAAGCAGCCTCTTACATGACCTGCTGTACCTACAGAACAGCAATGAACGCTGCTCTGTATGGCCCTGTAAACATTTTTGTAAAATCCCTGTCTGGTCAAGTTGACTATTTTATTAGATGAGCTGCAGGCATCAGAGGCTGCACTTAGCTAAAGACTTTACATGTAGGACACCTGGTTCTTCAGCTGCTTATACATTTCGCTTCACTTTCTGATTTTTCTGGAGCTTTGGGAACTAACCAGAAGGCATGCAGCTAACTGGGTGGCTACACTGCCCTGTTCTGTAGTTTTTGCTCATTTGACCCCTTTTAAATTGCTCATAATTTGTTATTCTGAATAAGAAAATAACCCCTTTGCACCACAAGAACCAAATGGTTTATGGCCAGCCCATTCATTTTGAGCTGGACTTTGAAGGTATCCCCTGAATGTTGGAACTAGCTAATACTCGAAAGCACACACTGCAGCACTGGAGCCAGGAAATAAACCTTACATCAGTAAAACATTTAGATTTAGTTATAGTCAATGTTAGGAACACTGTCTTGCATAAATTCTTCATAATATTTAAGGGCTCTTTAAAGGCAGAAGAAAAAATCACAGCCCTGTAGTGGGCACATATAGTCTATCTCTACCATAAAACTGACAGTGCCCCTGCCTTGGTATGTTGGAAACTTGCACACATATTTTTCCTTTTGTTTTGGGGCTTTTTTCCTCTTAGAAGTCCCTTTGCTGTTTTTCGGACCTGGTGATTAACTCTTTCCTTGTCATTCTAGGCTGGATTCTATCACTTTTCCTTATGTGGAACCTTATTCCTCAAGCCCTTCCAGCAGTTCAACATGATGAAGGATGGCAGAGCTGGTCCAATGTATTCTTGATTTTTTTCAAGGGGAGGCTGGGGTGGGGGTGATGTGCCACATTTCCAGCCTGGGATTCCTTAGAAAACTAGAAGCTTGGTAGAAAAGATTAATTAAACCTACAAAGCCCATCTGTCTAAGTAAAGCTGATTATGTGCTTGGATTTCCAACTGACTCATGCAGAATTACATGATCTTGAATGGGATTTCTCTCTTGCCCTCCTAACTGGGCAATAGTTTTGCTATCAATAGTAACTTAACTGAACAGCTAACTAAAGCTGGTGGAAACTTAAGCACCAGTAACTTCAATACTGAAGCATGTGTGAGGGAAGAGACCCCATATAATGGGCGGCATTTCATTGAATCATAGGAGACAGGAATGCTCAGATACTAAAATGCTAACCGTGTGACACTTTCTGATCCTTCTCTGGTCAAGTGATTGCTTTGTGCTATTAAACAAATATTTTCAAAATAAAAAAAGCAGACTTTTGTAGCCCCCAGATTACCCATTATAATTAAGGGCCATGTTTGTTGGGCTAAACTTCTCTGCCAATCTCTCCCTAATAATGAGTAGCATGCTTCAGAGGCTGACACATTAGACTACATCTCCTCAGTGTATTCTGTTCTGGGATGCCGGGACACTACGGATGAGTTGTTGTAAGTCCTTCCGATAATGTCAAGTTATCAGCTGCATGATAGACAGAAATGTTGTCTACTGATTGACCTCTAGTGAATGTGCAGGTGTGGTCCTGTGCTGGACAGTTCCTGGTCACCTGCCAGCACAAGGCAAACAGTGATGGGGCTGAAATGTTTCCAAGCAATGAAGGTACCCAGAGCCGCAGTAAACCTTGTAGGAGCTGATCCAGCTTTATGAGTCGCTGCAACTCACTGAGTAGCAAGCAGCTGAGTGAGCAGCTGCAGAGCACAGATAAAGGCCTTTGAGTAGCTAATATAAATCAACAGAATCTAATTAGCCCCACACAGGTGGGGGCATGAGAGTCCTTCACAATATGTTCCCTTCTACAATTTTTCCTTGCTGCCTCTATCCAGATAAACGGGGATTATGCACTGATGGGGTTTAGGTTGGAGGGGGAAAGGATTCTAAAACCTGAGGTTGTGGAAAATAAAAGATGAAGAGCTCTGGAAGAGCTAGTGAGGGCCTGCCTGTCAAGAGTTCTGAGCTTCGTGCAGAAAGGAGGAATTTTCAGCTGAATGGTATAACTTCCATTGGCCATGACGGGAAGAGAGTCAGAACAACACTGAAAATGCTGAGTCCAACTCTACTTTGCTGGTAAGAGGATCAGTATTTCTCAGGTTGACTTCCAAGGTACAGAATTTTGAAACTTCCAGAATTGCTCAGACAAGGATTAGAGAATTCAAATCCAGCAGAACCAACCTCCATAACCCAGAGTGCACCAGCATTTTGTTTGTCAGATGAATCACGAAAAGTGGGAGTTTCCCTCTGGTATTGGAAAGCAGCATTATTTTGTACTTCTGAATATGAAGTAGCATTTAAGGTAAAAAGAGCATTCAGAGGACAGGACTGTGGCTGTTAAGCAAGCAAATTGGACAGCTAAACACTTAGCTATTATTTGCACTTAATTTGGATTCCAAAATCCCAAAGGGACTTTCTGTTCCGTTCCAGGGGTGTTAGGGCTACACAAACTGGCCACAAATCCTCCAATCAATGCACTAAGAGGGCACACAATTGGGAATTTAGGAAAATTATGTAGATGGGCCTGTTCATGACAAAAGACACACTTCCTAACAAGGTATTTTTTAATGTCTAGTTGATCAAAAGGCAGGACAGGTGTTAACACTGTCCCGGGGGACAAAGGAAAAGGGGCAGGAGACCCCTCCTGCGACGTGGGTTGAGGCAGGGACAGCCTGCCATACCAATAGGAAGAACAGCCCTGAAAACAGGGCAAACTTACCTTTTGTAGGTGCAGCCAGACTAAACGAGCCACAGAGGGGTGGAATGCCTGCACGGTTGGTCAGCCACTTCTATCTGCAGCTAGGGCCAGCGCGGCAGAAGGATGTAATCAAAGAACGCTGCCCGATGGAGATACAAGCTGGAGATGGGGAAACAGCTTGGGGACATGGCAGAGAGGGAGCTGCTGGGCCATTCCCTGAGCTGGGCGAGGGCCTCCCAACGAAAGGGAGGAGAGGCCAAGGAGGGACCCAACAGAGAGATCCAACATCTAGTTAAAGGAAAAACCACCCCGGAGCTGGGCCAGAGGAAGGCATCGAGGGATGGCAAAGTCATCAGCCGCAGGACATGTGAGTGAGGTGGGCTGAGGCTCCTCCCTGGAATTTCAGTTCTTTTGATTAATTTTAAGCCCCAGGGTTGAGGAAAAAGGCCACAAGCAGTGCTCAAAGGGCTGAGTGAACCGGGACCACTTAGGGGACCCCATCACTCAAAGGGTGACTCATCACCAGGGTCATCTCACCACCCTGAATAGACCCAAGTGACGTAGAAAACTGAGAGCCAGAGTACTGGAGAGGGGACAGGAGATAATGCCAGAGGGTAATCAAGCTGACCATTGATTGGCTGTCCCAAAGGAGGGGAGGTGGAGTCCCAAAAACATCCACTGGTGTTGACACCTGGCACTTGCACCGCCGCAAGAGGGAGCCCCACTCAAGATGTGGCAGGTAAGCATCAGGGTATCCCTTGGGGAGAGCACAACCCAGCATCGCAGCAGCAGAAACAGCCTCTGCAGCAGACCCCGGGTGCCCACTCCAGGGCCACCAGAGAGACTTCATAAAGCCAGGTGGGTACAAACACATTAGAGTTAGCTGAGTAAAAATAAATGCAAGGACAGGAAATACTGGTTTACCATGAGCCAAGTTCTCCATGACTGAACTTTCCATTAATTCACAAAAAATTGTCCAACGGGGGATAAGAGATACAAGAAATATGGAAGCAAAAAGAGCAAATGATGAAACTGAAAGTCAACATATAAAACTATATTATCTTAAGTAAACATCATTATCTTAAGTAAAACTAAAAGAAGGAAATTTTAGGTCCTGACTGTACTCTGGTTGAAGTTGGTAAGTTTGTATAATAAATATGATGGGAACAGGATTTAGTCTCAAATGACACAAATAAGTGCTTTGTTGTTAATGGAATTAATGCAAAAAATCATAATATCTAATAATAGGACACGTGGAGTAGGAAAAATATTCTTTAAAAAGAGATCACGAAGAGCTAAAAAAATATCCTCAGATACACAACATACCCTTGTGGGCAGTTTCTGCAGCTATGGTCTTTGTACTATCTCGGAGTTCACATTGGAATCAGGCTGATGAGTCATGGCCTCGCATTCAACCAAAGAAATCCTACGAGACGTTATAGAGTTAAATCATATAGAGCAGATTTAGGTAAGACATAAGGAAGAACTTCTTTACAGTAAGGGTTGTCAAAATCTGGAATGAGCTTCCAAGGGAGGTGGTGCTCTCCCCTGCCTTGAGGGTCTTTAAGAGGAGGCTAGACATACACTGGCTGGGGTCATCTGGCCCCAGCACTCTTTCCTGCCCAGGGCAGGAGGTTGGACTTGATGATCTGCTAAGGTCCCTATGAATCTGTGGATCTATAAATCATGATTGTAACTGCCTTATGTACAGCTTTTGTGTTAACAGAACATAGGATGGAAACTTCCTTCATAACCTTTAGCAATCTGAGTCTTAGTAATACATAGTGATATTTTTAATTTGTCCTGCTGAAGGCAAATCTAGAAAGAAGGACAATGCCTTCTTGCCTATAGTTTCTTCTCTATTTCTGAAATGCCTACGGTTCTTGTACCAAATGCAATCCCATAGTAACCCAACTGTGAGGCAACCCTGAATTTAAGATGACCCCTGAATGATTAGATTCTGTACATAGATAATTTATAATTTTGTTGTCATTTTGAATATATAGAATCTAATAATTGGAAGGCCATCTTTACTCTATCCCTCCACCCCTGCAGGGAGGCAGGGAGTGGGGGGAGAAGTGACAAGGGGAAGGTAGTGTGGGGAGGTCAAGGAGCTTGTCCTCTACTGCCTGTCCCCCTTGTGCCTGCCTCCTTGCCCCTTCTGCCTGCCCTCTCCTGCACAGCTTCAGAGCCCCCCTTCCCCTGCTGCTTCCCCATTCCCCTCTCCTCATCCACAGTGCAGCCTGATGGAGCACAGAGCACAGCCCCAGCCCCCATAGTAGCCACTGCTTGCTGGGACTGTACCCTGTGCCGCGGGCTGCAGTCTGAATGGAGCCTGCTTGTCAAAAGCAAAGGTAAGAAGAGAGGGGGAGAGGGGCAATCAGGGAAGCAGAAGCTGCAGGGAGTGGTGGTGGGGTGTAGAGTCAACAAGCAGGCAGGCAGCAGCTGGTCCTGACCCCAGGTAGGGGCTGGAGCCAGGGCTGCAGCAGCTGCCTCCCCACCCCCTTCCCAGTACTTCAATCCAAGATGAAGGGCTGTGTTCCCTATGTTAAATGGGGGGAACAAACCTCATCTTACAATTGATAAATATGGTACATAGTAAGTACATAGATTCCTGCCAGAATTAGTAGAATTAAACTACCAGAAGCAAGAAAACAGACTTAAAACTGTTGCAGACCACTGGAATGCAGAAAATAAGCATTCAGTATCATAGAATCATCAAGACACAGGGCTGGGAGGGACTTCCATACAGTATTTAGTCCAACGCCCTACCTGAGGCAGGATCATCCCTATCCACCATGATTCAAATTTACATCTAATAGCCTAAGATTTACATCTAATAGATTTACATCTAATAGCCTTAGATCTAATAGCCTAAGATTTAACTTTTAGGTCTTATGCCTTAGAAAAACTACATTGCTTCAGCTTCTCATCAAGTTTTTGGTGTTCTTTCTTGAGGGCTGCACTTTTTAAACCAGCAGTTACCATGTTGACCATCAAAATGTCTTTTGGGTCACTACATTGTCTTCTCATCAGACATTTCATTGAAAATGTTATAAAGGTAGGGGGGTGCTATCAAGCAGGGATCCTTTAATATGGGGCCTACTGTGATCTGGGGACCAGCTGCAGACCATTTAACAGGATATCCTGCAAAGCTGATGGTTCACAGAACACAGTTTGGGACTCACTGTGCTAAACCAATAATGCTTGCTGAGACTTTCAAATGTACTGTCAGTCTTCATTACCATTTTCTTCAGGTCACAATATGCAAATGCATGTTCATTTTACAGGCCATCCAGTTGTCTTCTTGTTGCATTTATCTACATGATAAGCCTATCTGAAAAACAAGCAGACTGCATTGCGTCACAGGCGTACTACTGTGCTTTGCGCATGTGGAAGGAGTTCTTGTTTGCAAATCATGTAAACAAAAGATTGTAAAATTCCTTTTGGTTTTACACCATAAACAATGTCTTCAGCCCCTTATCTGGTTGAAGAATCCCTGTTATGTGGTTTCAGAGCATGAGTACAAAATACTAAGGCACAGTCATTAGGTAATAGGCAGTGAAAGAAGATATTATTGTTACCTGACCTCTTAGTCCGGTGGCATGTTCTGCTTACTCTTGCATTTTCTTGCTGGGGTTTTCCAGTGACAATTCCTTGAAATGAGGATTCTGTTTCTTTTAGTCGATGACCAGTCCAGAATTTCATAGATTTCATAGATATTAGGGCTGGAAGGGACCTTGGAAGACCATCGAGTCCAGCGTTGAAACAAAACGGGCGAAGAAATTTTGCACAGCCCTAATGTCTATACCCAATACACCATATCAGTGTGTAGAGCCAACTATTTCCTTTCACTCTATAGATAAGCCACTGTAACAGCTAAATATTCTTATGGTCACCCATTTCTTTCATCTTTTACAATGTCCTCTAATTGCTTTCACCATTGTCTATCTTCCTGCTCAGCTGCTTGCTGCACTGACACACAATAAAGTGAGGCTTAGTGTGATTGCCTTGTGATTCATGGCTTGTTGGGATTCCCTGGCTCCCCCATCTTTAGCTTTTATCAGCAGACAATCCTTGCTCTCCAGCATCAGAATGTATGCTTTAACCCATTGGATTACATGAAATGCCTTTTAGTAATATGCTGTGTATGGTTGGGCACAATTGATCTGTTTTTAATTAGAGGATGGCACATCTCCTTTAGCTTACATAAGCCTAGTCCTTTATCAGTTGCTGCATATTTTTATCAGGTGCAAATTACTGGAACAAAGGCCACCTTTCCTAAATAAAAGAAATGGACATATAGTTTTTAAAAGTCTGAATCTCTTGCTTTGGCTTTATGCCAGGGTAACAGGAGCTATGTCTACACGGTCAGCTCAACCATGGTCAATTTAACCATGCCCTCATGCACATTGTGCTGCTCCACACCGCCTGCCTTCCAAATCTGAAACAGCATAAGCACGTTTATGAACGTATGTTGAATGACATTGCCAATTACACCAACCCCATGCTATTCTTCCTGCCTATGGTGCTATGTTATTACGCTGCTTGGGTTTTCAGTAACCAAACAGCTACCAGCTGGAATTGCATGATGATGCTTAGCTGGTGGAAACTTACGCACAATTAACTACTGCAGCATGTGTGAGGAAAGAAGCCCCCTATTTCAGAAAACACTTGAGATAGGAATGCTCAGATGCTACAAGTGCTCAGACATGGTAGGAGTCACAGAGCAGCACTGATGGATAGATCTTTCATTTTCTTCCTTGATAGTTTTTTGGCTTTCTTAGCCATTGCACTGTTCAGGAATGACCTCTTGTAGGTACTGCTCCCCACAGCCATAGCAAAATAAAAATCCTGATGCTTCTTGGTCAAATGATTGGATGGTGCCATTAAGCAAATATGTTCAAAATAAAATAGACTTTTGCTGCCCCCAGATTACCCATTATAATTAAGAGTCATGTTTGCTAGACTAAACTTCTCTACCAATCCCTCCCTAATGATGAGAAGCATGCTTTACAGACAGACACATTAGACTCTAATTTTTTTTAGTGTATACACTTCTGGGATGCCTCGGCACTGGAGGCATTGAGGTTGTTGTAAACCCTACCGTTAACTATGCTGTAGACAGAAATGCTATCTACTGATTGACCTCTAGTGAATGTGTAGGTATGATGTTCTGCTGGACGATTCAAGGTATATTTTACCTCTGCTCCTACACTGCTCCTGGAAGCACCCTGCTTGGAGCAGCACAGGGTGCTTGAATGTGTTATTGCCAGGCATGGTATGTTTACTGTGAGCACATCTAAACGAGATGTTTACTGACCTAACTAATTAGCTCCTCAGTAAGGTCTCAAAGTCTATATGTGTGGCCCTGTTAGGGTGCAGGAAACTGATTAACTCCACTGTGGGTTAGTACTTGTAAGTGCAAGTACTATTCTGTGGTAGAGTTCTTTACTGCTCAGCAACACACATGTAGATGGTGATGGGGCTGCCTGGGGCACTGAGGTCTGTCTGCCAACTAACCCTGCACTGTAGCACCTTCGTGCCCCAGCCAGCAGGCTGACACCTCATGTCCCCTGCCAGCTGGAGTTGCTCTGACCCAGCTCAACATAATGCAGTCCTGGGCACACCTGCAAAAGCAGTGCCTGGGAGCAATGAAGTCCAGTGCAACATGCGCTGGAGTTTATTGCTCCATGCTTACAGCACATGTAGATGCACATGAAATAACATACCGTGACAGCTGATACATACCATCCTGACCCTGGATAACAATATTTCCCGCACATTTTCTGTCCTTTATAGTGTCGAGGTTACTTCCCAGGCTACACAATCATTCACAGTGTAGCCCACTTGTTCCCATTCTACATACATAAGCCCCAGCAACGAGGCAGTGAAAATACATTGAGGGGATCACAAGCCACTGCTCTTGCATGCACTGGAAACTCAGTTTTGAGTGATCCCACACAAGGCATTTCCAGGGCATCCTGGGTGCCTTATTTGTGGGTTTGCCACATACAGAATGAAAGCAGCAAAGCAGGACTTATTTCAGTGATTCTCAAGCACCTGGGCTGCCTTGAGATCCTTTCAAGAGTGCCACAGGGTGCCAAATAATGTTAGCACTGCTAGGTGTGCAAACAGGATTCACAAGAGAAACCCAAAGGTTTCTAATAGGAAACCATAGTGTTAAAAATGTTCTGACCTGTTGTGGTCTTTCTGGGTTCTTCACAACAGAAAAACTGCTCTATTATTTTTCCATAGTCAAAAAATTAGTGAAAACTAAGAGCTAGAAGTTTCCGAGGGCTGCCTCAAGTCTCACAAGGTGTGCCTTAAAACGAAAAAGGTTGAGCAACACTGATTTATTCCCCAGGTAGCGTGACTGGGCTTTTTGCTCCTGCTGCATGGACATAGCCTCAGAGTCCAGCTTAAACAAATCACATTTTGAGCAGCAGTGTGCTACCTCAGTTGTTTGCTAATAAATACAAGTCAGTATTGCAAAGCATCAGCCAAAGAACACTTTGGAAGAGGCTTTTTATGAGAGGTAAGCAAGATCTGGATTATTATAATGCCATATACAGTATGTACAGAGATCCAGGAATCCTCTTTCCCGTACAAGAGCTAATCACAGCCAGTACTTTTTACCAGGGACATAGTCAATAAACTGCCAGTAGTGCTGTTGGCTTCAGTCCAACTTTAAAATGCTATGGGATATAAAAGCCAGACAGGAGTGGTATGGAAGAGATGTGCTAAAGGAGCTCACGTGCAAGCATGGACACATACACACATGTAGATGCTCATACAATGGCTGCTGGGTGCCTGCTTCCACCCACCGTTCTTTTGTCTTCTTTCTTTCTGTCTCTCTTCTTTCACAAAAGTTTATGGATTTCAAAAGCAGATACCAAAAAAGACCATAGGGGTTGTGCATAAAAAAAAATTCATCACTAAAGCAACATCGCTAACACAAGTCCTTTAGAATGAAAACAGGCTTTCCAATGCTTACTAAACTGCAAAAGTTCATCTGATTTCTGACACATCACCACGTGTATGCCTCTGAGGAACTATTTGGGACAGTACTGTGCCTCTCAACAACACTGAAATACAATGACCACAGAAAGTTGTTGGGTCCTCTGAGTTTTCCTTCCTTTTAATGAACGAACTATGTGGTGGAAAGCATCAAACTGTTCTACACTGACCTTTCCCCCCTCTCTATCTTTTGCATTAATTAGAAAGAACTTGTTTGGCGGCAATTAACTGAGTTTGAGGTTTTCAGTATCTTGCAGGATTGGGACCAAATAGTGGGTCATATGAAGTCAGAGACGAAAGAATTTCAGCTCTTGCCCAAACACTGCGATTACTGACACAAGGTGCCTTTCATAGATTTCATAGACATTAGGGCTGGAAGGGACCTCGGGAGATCATCGAGTCCAGCCCCCTGCCCAAAGGGCAGGAAGTCAGCTGGGGTCATAGGATCCCAGCAAGATAAGCATCCAATTTACTCTTGAAGGTGTTCAATGTAGGCGCTTGAACCACCTCCGCTGGCAGAGTGTTCCAGACCTTGGGGGCTCGGACAGTAAAGAAATTCTTCCTTATGTCCAGCCTGAAACAGTCTGCAGGAGTTTGTGACCGTTCGACCTCGTCATCCCTTGGGGCGCTCTGGTGAACAAACGTTCCCCCAGATCCTGGTGGTCACCCTTGATAAACTTATAGGTGGCCATCAGATCACCCCTGAGCCTGCGCTTTTCCAGGCTAAAGAGTCCCATGTCTCTCAGCCTATCATTGTAAGATCTGTTTTCCTGACCTCTGATCATACGTGTCGCTCTCCTCTGGACTCTCTCAAGCTTCTCCACATCCTTTTTGAATTGTGGAGCCCAAAACTGGACGCAGTACTCCAGCTGCGGCCTCACCAAGGCCGAGTACAAGGGGAGAATGACGTCCCGGGATTTGCTCAAGAAGCACCTATAGATGCAAGCCAGCGTTTTGGTCACTTTACTAGCTGCAGCATCGCATTGGAGGCTCATGTTCATCTTGTGGTCAATGATGACCCCCAAGTCTCTTTCTTCTGTAGTGCTAACCAACGTAGCACTGCCGAGCCTATAAGGATGCTGCAGGTTTTTCCTCCCAAGGTGGAGAACCTTGCATTTTTCGGTGTTAAACACCATGAGGTTCTCGTCTGCCCATTTGCTGAGCTTATCCAGGTCAGCCTGGATCACCCACCTATCTTCTGGCATGGATGCTTTGCCCCAAAGTTTGGTGTCATCGGCAAACTTGGCCAGTCCACTCCTGACTCCAATGTCTACGTCATTAATGAAGATGTTGAACAATATGGGTCCAGGGACAGAGCCTTGAGGGACCCCACTGGTCACAGGGCACCACGATGAGTGACTGCCATCGATTACAACCCTCTGGGTCCAACCACGAAGCCAATTTCCCAGCCAGTGGATCGTGGTGGAGCCAAGGTCACAACTGGCCAGTCTGGCCAAGAGGTGATCATGGGATACCAGATCAAAAGCTTTTCTGAAGTCAAGATATATGACATCAATCTCTTCTCCCTCGTCCAGGTGATAGGTCACCTGGTCATAGAAGGAAATGAGATTGGTCAAACAAGACCTACCCGCAACAAACCCGTGCTGGCTATCCCTTAGGAAGTTAGCCTGGGCCAGTCCATCAAAGATGGCCTCCTTAATAAACTTTTCTAAGATCTTCCCCAGGATAGAAGTCAGGCTAATGGGCCTGTAGTTACCCGGATCCACTCTCCTCCCTTTCTTGAAGATCGGCACCACATTGGCCTTCTTCCAGTCTTTGGGCACTACCCCAGAGTGCCAGGAGTTTTCAAAGATCTGTGCCAGGGGCTGGGCTATGATGCTCGCCAGCTCCTTGAGTACCCTGGGGTGCAGATTGTCAGGGCCGGCTGACTTGAAGGTATCCAGCTTCTCAAGGTGTTCCTTCACGAGGTCAGCATTTATGGAGGCTAGGGGATCCCCATCACCCGGATCTCCCTGTCCCATAGCAGGCACGGGTGTCCCATTGGACTGATGAAAGACTGACGCAAAGTACCTATTTAATAGGTTGGCTTTTTCCTGGGCGTCAGTTGTCAGTTGCCCCATCTGGTTTAGCAGGGGTCCAACATTGGCCTTCCTTTTCCTCCGGCTCCCCACATATCTGAAAAAGGACTTTTTGTTGTCCTTGATGCTTGAAGCTAGTTGGAGTTCAGTTGCAGCCTTGGCTTTCCTGGTTTGCTCCCTGCAGGACCGGACCAGTGCAGAATAATCCTCCTTGGAGGTGAATCCCGTCCTCCATCCTTTGTAGGCTTTCCTTTTTAGCCGTAGGAGGTCCGCTAGGTCCCTGGAGAGCCAGGAGGGCTGCTGTGCCTTCTTGCTGCCTTTCCTCCGTGTTGGAATAGATTTAGCTTGTGCATTGAGGATCGCTTCCTTGAGAAGCAACCACTCTTCTTGAACTCCCATCTCCCTGGGGTCACGGTCCCTGAGGGCCTGACGGACAAGCCTCTTGAGCTTCTCAAAGTCGGCTTTTCTGAAGTCAAGGACTTCTGTGTTGCTGACTGACTTACCAGCTTTACAGCGGATGGTGAAGGTGATCAGCTCGTGGTCGCTGTCACCCAGCTTCCCATCAATCACTAGGTCGCCGATTAGGTCGTCCCCCGTAGCCAGTACCAGGTTGAGCAGCGCTTTGCCTCTCATTGGCCCATAGACTTCTTGAGTCAGGTAGAGGTCATCCACGCATGAGAGAAAGCTTTGCGACCGCTCGGATTTTGCTGAGTGATCTTCCCACAAGATGTCCGGGTAATTGAAGTCACCGATGACAACCAAGGTCCTGGAGCAAGCGGCCTCAGTCAGTTCCCGGGTGAACTCCTGGTCAAGCTTGGGACTTTGAGTGGGAGGTCTGTAGTAGACTCCCACCGTTGTATCCCCTGTGCCATATTCCCCACGAATTTTTACCCAGAGGGTCTCTAGCTGTCCATGCTGGTCGCCAACATCAGCTTGCAGGGACATGTAGCTTTCCTTCACATAGAGAGCTACACCCCCGCCCCTTTTGTCAATACGATCCCTCCTGTACAGGGTATAGCCCTCTATACCCGTGGTCCAGTCGTGGGTGGAGTCCCACCAGGTCTCCGTTATCCCAATGACGTCATAATTCTTTGCACTGAGCAGGAGGACAAGCTCCTCCTGCTTGTTGCCCAGGCTCCTGGCATTAGTGTACAGGCAGGCAAGTGTGCCCTTGGGGGCTCTTGCCTTGCCCACAGATTGTGCCAGGGCTGGGGCAGGGGTGGGCTCCCTTAAGTGCCTTGGTCTGCTGGCTTTGCAAGAGTTGCTCAGTGGGCCAGCAGTGGCAGTAGTCCCCCCATCTCCTGGCGGGCTTAGTTTAAAGCCTGGTGGAGCAGGTCAGCCAGCCTGGCTGAGAAGAGCCTCCTCCCCAGGTGGGGAGAGGTGGAGGCCATCTCTTCCCAGCAGCTCGCTGCCTCTCTCGCCAAAGAGCGGGCTGTGGTCTTGGAAGCCAAAGCCTTCCCGATGACACCAGCTCCGCAGTCTTTGGTTCACTACGTAGATGCTCCTCTCCCTCCTCAGCCCATAGCCCGAGACTGGGAAGATCAACAAAAACACCACCTGAACTCCCAGACCCCTAAGCCCCGCTCCCAAATCCCTGTAGCGCCTCATGACCTGGCTGGGGGTGCTGCGAGCCGTGTCATCGGTGCCCACGTGAATAAGGAGCATGGGGTAGTGGTCTGTGGGCCGGAGGAGCTGTGGGATCCTCTCCGCAATGTCTCGGATGCGGGCCCCCGGGAAGCAGCAGACTTCCCGGGCTAAGGGGTCAGGGCAGCAGATTGTCCCCTCAGTCCCCCGCAGGATGGAGTCTCCCACAACAAACACCTTTCGTTTTGTCTTGGGTAGAGTGGGGGCAGTAGCTGTGGTTGAGCCTGGGTTGCCTGCGGGAGCTGGCAACTAAGCAGGCTCTGCTGGCAACTGAGCAGGCTTACTTTCAAAAGTAAGCTCCTGCAAACGGTGAGTGTGTAGGGACATTTCTGAAAAATCCATCCTTCAAGCACAAGTTCGGAAGGACTGTCAGAAAAACTCGTGATTTTTCAGCATTATAGAAGCAACTACATATCTTATTTTGTTGCAAGCACCTAGAAACAATAGAAAAATAAGATATACCCAAGTCACAGGTGCATGCAGCATAATTTTTTAATGACTCATACACTGAATCTGGTTTTGATTCACTGCAGATTCCAGTTTTATTTAGTTTGCAGTCTGGTTATTCAAACACTGAAAGCAAGTAGCATGCAAAGGCATGTCCTCCCCCACATTATACTGCATGCACAGCGGAAGCACAGTTTAATACATTTTAAACAACTTTGTCATATAAAGTAAGACCCAGTGTATCAGAGAAACAGACTGAAAATATATCATTGTGAACATAGTGTGATATGAGAGGGCAGGGGAGACAACTTAGACGTAGCCTTTTACATAAGGAATAGAAAATATTTTGATATCCTAGTTACAAGCCCACTTCTCTTTGAGTTCTGACTTCATATTACACTGTAGATGATCATCATTGGCTGAACGTCACTGCTGGGTAGTACAGTGCTGTTTCCAGGAGCTTCTTGGCTCTTCTGGAGATGTTTTCTAGCTATTGAACTATTGAAATGAACAGGTTAAAAGAGAAGAGATTTAAGTCCAAAGTGTTTGATGGGGTAACAACAGCTCTCCTCTCCTTCAAGCAACTGTCCAAAGACACATTCCACTGAGGGTGCACCTCTGCCTCATGTGCTGATGTGGGTCACCTTTTTGGTTGGCAGTACCCAGGTAAAAGCTGTGTACCCACTGTGCCTAAAAAATAACAGTGGCAGTCCCTGAAATAGTCTCTCTCTTCTTAGCAAAAACCCCATTTAGTCTCCGGTCTTCCTTGTTCCCCAACGTGTCTCCGACCACTGTCTGCAGACCTTCTGACCAGGCAGATGAGGTTTGGGATTTATCTCATCTCCCCAGGGAGATGAGGCAAAGAAGCTGCTACATGCTGAAATAGGGGCATAGGAGAGGAGCATGTTAGTTCTCTGCCCACAGGAATATGGTGACTGATTTTGGGGGGGGACATTTCTACATGCCTTTGTATGCCATGACCAGGACCACTGCCAAGAACACCTGCTGTCTGTTTGCTCCCACTCAGTGCATACATAATCCCAGAAATAAGACATAGTAGCCCCCTTAACACAGCCTCTAAAAGCATGCCCCCAAAAACATGACCAAACATGTCAATGAACATGCCCCCAAAAGTATGCCCGATACAGGGGACCCTGAGAATGGTGCTGAGATTTGGCAGGAGCCAATAAGCAGGGTGTGCTTCTCAGCAGCAGGCCCAAGTGCACTGTGGAGGCAGCACAGACCAGCC
The DNA here is from genome assembly GCF_052110815.1 of Crocodylus siamensis. NCBI lineage: Eukaryota > Metazoa > Chordata > Crocodylia > Crocodylidae > Crocodylus > Crocodylus siamensis. Next base: position 217,648,454 of record NC_143397.1, read on the forward strand.
TTATGATGCTTGGGGATTCCCTTCAACTGCGGGCATCTCCAAACAGCCAGGTTAGCTGCTTGGAGCTAGAGCAGCTACAGCAACATGAATCAGGTAGAAAAGTGATCTAGGACCCAGCCCCCTTTCTGGCCTGTTTATAAAGTTCTTTCCTCTTATTTTGACCACAATGTTCATATTGCTTAATGACAGTACCGAAAACCTGTCTGTACCTTTTCTCCCTGTTTATTTTTATATTTCTACAAGGAACTGCTTTCCACAGTGAAAGAAAATATTTGAGAATTATTACATGCTTTCAAAAAACCCGCTTTAAAAGAAATAGAACTGAAGGGGCATGCTCTGGATAGGAATAAGCCAGAGGAAGCTGCAAGGTTAACAGGGCACTATAATACATCCAAGGTGCCTGAAAGTTCTCTGCTTTTGGCCTCATGCCCCATGCCACACCTCAGACATGCACTAGTAGTCTTGTAATGCATGTGCTGGCATTGCTTATCGCTGTATTTTAACACATGGGCTGCATTAACATTTGGTATAAGGAAATCCTGCCCTGTCTGATCCCAGTTTTGCCTGGGTGCAATGAAAACAGTGATCATGCCTGTTAACCCTTTTAAAGAAAAACTACTGATGAAACAGCTGCAGTCAGAACTGCTTTATGAAGCATTTGGTCGAATGTTCAAATCAGAGAGGAAACGGTTGTTTTAAATAAATTAAGCCAGCTTAAGTAATGGAAAAAGAAACAACAATTTAAATTCCAAAAGTGGGAAAGCAGGATACAGTGTATCCTGAAGTCAAAATCACATTCATTGTCTAATAGTATTAACTGCTAATTTCATTAAGAACAAGAAGCTTCACCTAGCAGTAACCTTCCCTTTTACATCCCATCATTAGTAATACTGTAGCCTGCATCATTATTTTAGTTGCAATCTCTCCTTGATGCACTTTAAGAGAGTACACTTCATTGCAAGTGAGGCAGCAAGTTTAATATGTTTTTTTCTCTTGAAGGAGTCTATTGTGTTGTGTCAGGGCTAACTGTAGTTTTACTCAAAGGTTGGACAATGGATTTGTATAGGATGGCTTGGATAGGGATGAACCTGCCTCAGCCAGGGGACTGGACTAGATGACCCATGGAGGTCCCTTCCAGCCCTATTTACTGAATACAAGTTAAATAAGAAAATTATATTAATGGTCTTCTAAAGGAAATTATCTCACTTAATACAAGACTACATAGAGGAATCCTTAAGTCAGCTGAGTAGAATCTCTTGCAATGCTGTCATACTACTAACTGCACAGTAATGAGGGAATCACTAAGTTCAAAACCTAATTGTAAAGCATTCATTATTGCTGTAATATGTCGCTATTAAAGCGCTCATCACATTTGTTATATTAATATCCATATGGCTTCAAGTGGTAACAAAAAGCTTTTATTGAAAATGTTACATCAAAATATCTTAGTGACGTCAACAACCGCTATTAATACCTAGTGTTACTCAACTGCTAAAAGAGGTTATGCTAACGTTCGGCTTTGTTAGGTATATCCTGGTATATAAATAGGTAGTGCTTATGTTTAGCTAGGCAAAAGGATTACCACAGAGGTTAGTGTGGTACATAGATTCCAATAGTCTACTGCAAGAAAATAGAAACAGATTAGCTTAACTATTAGCGGTTAAAAATACAGCCCAGTTAAAAAGCTAAATCTGAGTACAACAGGTGGAATTATAACCCGGATATTCCTCAATCCCAGCACTTAAAATGACTTATGGCATCCCCTATTCTAAACAGAGGACATACCACAAATACTGCTGGCAAGGTAAGCACCTGAGCATCACCAGCAGCAAGGGCTGAACAAAGACTGGCTCTGAAGGTGTGGGCTTGAGGCTAGGAGGGACACACTCTACTGCCTGTTGTACCTCCTTTTGTTAAGGGACTTCTTGGGGGTACTTGACTGCTGGATTTCAGTGGCTCTATTACACCGACTCCTGAGGGTACGTTGGGCAAGTCCCTAACATCTCTGTGTTTCTTTAACAAGTATAATTTTGTATAAGCAAGTATTCTTGTCCTTATGAGGACTATTGAAAAACATTATGAGATCTGGGAATGAAAAGTAGACTTTGAGTGTCCAATGTTACCATGAGTCAGAGTTGTTATAATTTACCAGTGGGTGGATGACATAGAAATTCATAAATGGCTATAAATGTGGAAAACAAAAGATTATTATTTATCTATATTGCCATACAACCTAGGAACCCTAGTTTTAGACCAAGTCACTGTTTTGCCACATGTCAAGATGGTTCTGTCCTTAGGAGCACAACAGGAGACAACAGACAGCACAAGGAAGCAATGGAGTAATATTGCTCACATAAAGGGTAGTGATCAAGGGACTTACAACAATGGTTGTAAGAACTGTTGTAGAATTGTGGCTAAGGAGAGTTTTACAAAGGGATCTGAAAGAAGATAATGAAGGAGCACTACAGGTATTAATTGTAAACTGTTTCTAAGTAAGAGGAGCAGCAAGAGAGAAAGCATGAAAGCATTTGAAAATCTAAGGAGTGAACACCAGAGGCTGGCAAAACGGGGCTATTGAAGTTGAAAGGTAACCTCCTGATACTGAAAAAAGTGATAACAGAGATAGACTGAAGCACTTTGAAAGTGAAGACAAGTACATTATATTTGATGTGGCAGAGAAGGGAGAGCCAGTTGAAGAGACACATAGACAACATAATCAAAGTAACAGCCTAAGAAAATGTTATTTCCACTGGCATTCTAACTGAGTATCAGTGGAGCAAGATTCATCAAGCCAGGGGAAAGGATGCTGCAGTAATCCTGTGTAGATGGATAGAAATGGTTATATCTTAGATATGTTGTATTGAAAGACTCTGCCTGCCTTAAAGATAGCCTGGATGTGCAGATTTAGAGAGAGATCCAAGTCATAGATAATTTCCAGATTACAGACTTGAGTGATGGGCTAGATAGTGGTACTTCCATCAGTCATCAAGAAAAAAGGTAGCAGAAATTGTTTTAGCCATTCCGAGGTTAAGTTGACATCTAGTCATCTACAAGACATTGAAAAGATAGGAAAAGATTTTTGTTCATTTATTGGATTTACATGCCACTCTTTCCAAAAGAGGCTCAAGGTGGCTTACAATAAAGACCAGATAAATTATAAAGACAGATAAAAATATTAAAATAAAATAATGTGTAACAGAAGGTCTGGAGGGGAAAGGTAATTTTTTTAATCAATCACAAAACAATTAAAGGTATGGTAATATAAATCGTAAGTTCCCTCTGACAACGATAGAGCATAACCACACAAATGTAATTAAATTAATGTCTATAGAGATACTCAAATAGTTCTATTTCTTATATGAATCAGAATTGTTATAAAGAGGATGTGAAGAACTTAGAACAATTTAAATAGAAACAAACAAAAAACATCAACAATGATTTCTGTCTTTCTTTCTTGCACCCACCTCTGACCCTGCCCAAAAGGTTCCAGAAACTCTTCTTCATTGACTTCTGGAAAGGGCACTACTGGCTCCAGCAGGCTGGACTTAGACTTCTTTGAGGCTGTGTGTATCTTCTTTATCCCATATAAGAGCCAACGGGAGCGCAATATACATGGCCAACTTCCTCCTGGACCAGGCCGCAATGGCGACTTTGAAAAGCTGCAGAAACCATCTCACAGGGGCCAGCTCCAATGATGCCCTCCAATTTTTCCACTTCCTAGTTCAGCTATGTGTTACATATGAATCTGGACATGTCAACTTGCCACAAAATGTGGAGCCAATTTGTGTCATGCTTGGCCTTCGAAAGGGGACTCTGCAATGTGGGAGTGAGACAGCTTGACCTACATGTATAATCCCATAAAGGGCATGGGGGAGAGGGTTTCTATTTCTGGTGACATGGAGTTTTTTTGTTTCTTACAAAAGTGTTTCCTTCTTAGCCCTTGGGAAGGCCACATACCTTTGCACTTTCACCATTTGTTTTTGATATTTGTTTCTGTAGAAAATAGGTTTAAAAACTTAACATGTCTGTCTGCCTGTCTTGAATATCTGCAGTTGTGAGACCCAGTTCATCATCTTCATCTGCAGCAGTTGGTGTATTCATTAGTATAGGTACTGATATTTAACAATGCACTTTACAAACCTTAACCCTTTCATTCAGCACAGATGTAGTTAGGGATCTTCTGGAAGGGCTAGACATTTTTAAATCTGCAGGTCCAGATGCCCTCCACACAAGGCTGTTGAGGGAACTGGCAAGGGTCATCGCAGAGCCCTTGTCTCGGCTGTATGAGCATTCGTGGTCATCTGGCCAGGTGCCAGGGGATTGGAAACTGGCTAATGTGGTCCCAATTTTCAAGAAAAGGAGGAGGGAGGACCCAGGTAATTATAGGCCTGTAAGCCTCACCTCGGTGCTCGGGAAGATCTTGGAGAGAATCATCAAGGAGCACATCTGTGGGGGGCCTACAGGGGAGATCATGCTCAGGGGCAATCAGCATGGGTTCATCAAAGGCAGGTCCTGCCTGACCAACCTGATTGCTTTCTATGACCAAGTAACTAAATCCTTGGATGATGGTCTCGCTGTGGACGTAGTCTTTCTAGACTTTAAGAAGGCCTTTGACACTGTGTCTCACCCCATCCTCATCAATAAATTAAGCGACTGTGGCATTGGTGCCTGCACAGTTGGATGGGTAAAAAATTGCCTGATGGGGTGCATCCAGAGAGTAGTGGTCAACATGGATGGGTCGTACTCAACCTGGCGAGATGTGAGCAGTGGGGTACCCCAGGGCTCAGTCCTCGGGCCCACGCTGTTTAACATCTTCATCAGCGACTTGGACAAGGAGGTGGAAAGCACGCTGTCCAAGTCTGCTGATGACACTAAGATGTGTGGCGAGGTGGACACACTTGAAGGGAGAGAGAGGCTGCAAACAGATTTAGACAGACTACAAAAGTGGGCAGATGAGACTAGGATGGGGCTCAATGTAGACAAATGCAGGGTGCTGCACCTTGGGAGAAGGAATCCACAGCAGACATACAGGCTGGGGAGTTCTCCTCTTGAAAGCACAGAGGCGGAAAGGGATCTTGGAGTCATTATTGACTCCAAGATGAACATGAGCCGCCAATGCCAGACCGCAGCCAGCAAGGCCAGCCATATCTTGTCATGCATCCAAAGATGCATCTTAAGCCAGTCCAGAGAGGTGATACTCCCCATCTATGTGACTCTGGTCAGGCCACAGTTGGAGTACTGCGTCCAGTACTGGGTGCCGCACTTCAAAAGGGATGTGGCCAACCTGGAGAGGATTCAGAGGAGGGCCACCCACTTGGTGAGAGGGCAGCAGGACAGGCCCTACGAGGAGAGGCTGAGGGATCTGAACCTGTTCAGCCTCAGCAAGAGGAGGCTGAGGGGGGACCTGGTGGCTGCCTACAAACTCATCGGGGGAGATCAACAGCAAATAGGTAGATCCCTTTTCTCCCCCGCACCACCTGGGGTGATGAGGAACAATGGTAATAAGCTGATGGAGAATGGGTTTAGGTGAGAGATCAGGAGGCAATATTTTACATTTAGGGTGGCCAAAATCTGGAACCAACTTCCTAGAGAACCCCTACCTTGGGCAAATTCAGAAGGAGGTTGGATGATCACCTGCCTGGGGCCTTGTGAATCCAACATTCATTCCTGCCTGTGGCAGGGGGTCAGGCTAGATGATCTGTTCAGGTCCCCCACCCTAGTTACTATGAAACTATGCAACTATTCAAATTGTCAGCTACAAGAACATAGTGCTCAGTGGAATCTTTACCAAAGTCCTTGTTCATTAGTTTGGATACATTCCTGGAAAACACACTCTCAAAAATATATTCTTGTGTTGTGTCTAGAATGACATTCTCATAAAAGGAAAGAGATTGTTTCTATTTTCATTGCACACTCTTGAATACACAGCAGGTATTTGCTAATAGAATTCTGAATTGCTTCTGTGTTTTTACACCATTATATAGGTTTATCACCATTGTTTGGGCCACATCTATGTTCTGTTAAATAACAGGAGTGTGAAAAATGGGCCCAATTCAATTCAGATTTGGCCTGAATCGGGGATAGTGATTCAATTCGTTGATTTGAAGTACCACCGTGGCTTGTGAATGCTGCGATGCTGGGGTGGATGGAATGTCCCACAGGAGTGCAGGGGGCCCCCCCATGTGCTCGGCAGCAAACCCAGAAGTGGAATAGAAATACTTCCAGTCCACTTCCAGGTCTGCCAGGGAGCTTGGCGATAGGCTGCAGGGGGACCCTGGGTGCCTGCCCCAGACTCAGGAGGCACCAGTCTCCAAGCCGGTGCGTGGGGGTGGACACAGCAGGGCCTCCCAGCACGCTCTCCAGCGTACCTGGAAGTGGACTAGAAGCGCTTCTGGTCCACTTCCGGGTCTGCTGCTGAGCGTGCTGGGGAGCCCCCACTGCTTCTGTGGGACACTCCATGTGCCCCAGCATCGCAGCATTCACGAGCCACTTGCTACCTAGAGGTATGTAGAAAAAACATTTAAAGCTGTGTCTATGTCGGAATCGCCAAATTTTTCCAAGTCTCTTCAAATTGATTCGGATAGTTCCGATCTTGCCAAATCAATTCGGAGAGATTAAAGGGTCCTCTGATTTGATTTTGATTCAGAAATTCGGTCACCAAATCAGGCTGAATCTCCACCAAATCAAATCAGCGACCAAAGCTTCACACAGCCCTATCCTCAGACAAAGGGTTGGCCCCCTCACCTCATTCATGGAATCCTGAAGTATTCATTAGTCACTATTCAAATATGACTTTCCAATGATCAGTCATAGAAAATGGTTTCACTTTCCTTTAACTATAGCCTCCCTCATTTCCTAAGTTAAAAGGAGAGGGGAGACCATCACAGAACATATCCTGACTGAACTTTTAGAAATTACTTATGATTTGGGGGTGCCCCATTTTTGGGTACCCCACTTGATTTTTTTACTGCATGTCAGAGAAGCCTGATCTTCAAAAATGTTGAGCACCTGTCCCTTGCTGATCAGGAATCTTTCAAGTGTCTGAGGTTGGGTGACCAAGAATTAAAGCTCTCAAAAACACTTGAAAATTCAGGCCCAAAGACAAATTTCCTGCCTATGCATGAATCTTAAAACAAACACACCAACAAATTAAGCATCAGTGGAGTTAAACTAAAGAATATTATTACACAGTATTTGGGTTGGAAACACTGTGGGGCACTAATTATATTTCAATTTTAAAAAGCATAGAATTCTAATTTGTTTTAAGAAATCAATTTGTTTAAGGTTTTTTCTTTTCTTTTTTTTAGCAGAAGGTCATTTAGAGCCTAAACTTGATGGGAGTTTTCATTTAATAGACTTGAACTCTTATGCTGAAGGGCCTTATTGGGAATTTTTTTCACTCCTTAAACATCTGCCATTGACACCAGCAGTCTTCCTGAATAAGGTCTGAGTAAAAAATGATTTCCAGATTGAAGTTCTACAGTCCATTGCCACATTAGGGGTTAAAAAGAAGTGCAGTGCTTTCAGGAGAAAAGAAGGGACAACTATCATTGCAATGCCATATAATTAAATCTGTCACTGAATATGGCCTAATGTCTTCACTATTTCATATCAAGGGATTTCTTCCACATACAAAGAAATCCTAGCAGACTAGAATTCATACTATGGCTGCAAGTGTTTTGTCCGGTTGCTATTTAGGGGATTGTTACATGAATCTATTTTTATGCAAGTAGGTGTTTATGAGCAAAAGGTGGAGGACTGGCTTTTATGTTTGGATGAGAGAAAACAAACTCCTCTGCTTTACTGAGAAGGCAGAAAATGCCCTGAAAAAGACTGATTACTATAAGGCTGTCTATAAAGTCTATAAGGCTGATAATTGTAAAGGACTACAATGCAGTAAAAAGCCAATGGCATGCATTAGAGCACCTTTTTTTCCAATGTTAAGGGTCAGTCCCAGGCACTGGTATGCTTAAAGGCCATTCGTAGGCCCTCCTCGGTATTTGCAATGACAGCACAATCATCAGCCTACAGAAGTTCCACAATCAAGGCCAAAGTAACTTTGGTTTTGGCACAGAGGTGGGAGAGATTGAAAAGGTTCAATGCCAATGCCATGTGGCAGACAGTCACGGATGAGCATCTTGATGAGCATCTTAATGAGCACAAGAAAGATGGAAAACAGAATTGGTGCAATCACACAGCCCTGCTTGATGGCAGTTCAAATGCCAAAGGGCTCCATAGTGGAGCAACGGCATAGGATGAAGGCAGTCATCTGGTCATGAAGGAGTCTTAGGATGATGATTAATTTCCCTGGGCAGCTAAATTTTGATAAGATCTTCCATAGAGCCTTCCATAGAGTCAAAGGCTTTGGTCAAAACAATATAGACCATATACAGTTCCTGGCTGTGTTTCTGGCATTTTTCCTGGATCTGCCAGGCTGCAAAAATCATGTGCATGGTACTTAAACATCTTGTGTAGACGTGCCTAGAAATGCCGTATGAAGTGCTTCAGGTTGTGTTGGTCATCAATCCACTTTTTAAAACGTTGCTGGCCTTAAAAGAAGAATCCAAAGCCATCATTCAGTGCAAATAGGAAGGTCTGGCTGCAGAAAGAATGGTGTTAGTATGACAGTTCCCAGCTGCCAGCACGTTTAGTACACTGAACAGACCTGTCAAGAACCATCACAGTTCTCTGGAAAAGAAAGCAAAAATTTCAGCGTTGTGGAACTCCTTGACATTAATCAATTTATGTAAAGTTTCCAGTGGAAAAATTTTAGCCCATTTATAATTGAAAAGGGGTCCTTTATATGAAAGCACTGTAGGAAAAAAACATTTCTTCTTTCTTTCAGACTGTTTTTTCTACGCATTTGTCTGAAACACTTCTATAAACATTGCTCAAATCCTGTCACATCATGAAATACTTCAAATATTTTGTAAGACAATGGCTGATTGAAGCTGGATATTTATTGTGACACAAGTCCGTGCCAAATGTTCAGCTAACAATGCTATTCAAAAGCTAGCCTGTAAAATATTTCCCTAGCTACAGTACTGCATCCTATTAGGAAAAAGAGTGTAGAAGATTAACAGTCATAGGGTAACATAATTAACAGAAATCACAGGACAGAATTCAGTGCATCCTTTTCATAGATTTCATAGATTTCATAGATTTCATAGACATCAGGGCTGGAAGGGACCTCGGGAGATCATCGAGTCCAGCCCCCTGCCCAAAGGGCAGGAAGTCAGCTGGGGTCATAGGATCCCAGCAAGATAAGCATCCAATTTACTCTTGAAGGTGTTCAATGTAGGTGCTTGAACCACCTCCGCTGGCAGGCTGATCCAGACCTTGGGGGCTCGGACAGTAAAGAAATTCTTCCTTATGTCCAGCCTGAAATGGTCTTGCAGGAGTTTGTGACCGTTCGGCCTCGTCATCCCTTGGGGCGCTCTGGTGAACAGACGTTCCCCCAGATCCTGGTGGTCACCCCTGATAAACTTATAGGTGGCCATCAGATCACCCCTGAGCCTATGCCTTTCCAGGCTAAAGAGTCCCATGGCTCTCAGCCTGTCATCGTAAGATCTGTTTTCCTGACCTCTGATCATGCACGTGGCTCTCCTCTGGACTCTCTCAAGCTTCTCCACATCCTTTTTGAATTGTGGAGCCCAAAACTGGACGCAGTACTCCAGCTGCGGCCTCACCAAGGCCGAGAACAAGGGGAGAATGACGTCCCGGGATTTGCTCGAGAAGCATCTATGGATGCAAACCAGCATTTTGGTCGCTTTTGGCTCTAAGATAGTTGTGGCTAGCAGGGTTAATATGGACAGGATCCAAATAACACTGAATCCCAGTGGCAGTGATTTTTCATAAACTGCAGAGCTGCAGATTGCAACAGAAATTTTAGGATTACTCCCATGTTCTTAAATCATCTGCACTCCCATTAGCACTCTATGTGTAGTGATTGGTATATTCCTGTCTAGTTTAAGTTTCATTTTGATAGACATGTTGAAAACATAGCTATATACATGTATACAAATATATACATACTTTGTTCCATATTGTAGCCACTTCCTCAATTTGAGGCTGAAAAAGCTCACATTTCCCAGATATTCCCATACTTTTGAACTGCAGAAGGAAATGAAGCAACTAAGGGCAAGATACTCAAAGGTACTTTTGATTTTTCTAGCTCCCTTTGATTTTAATAGGAGTTTGGCAGCAAAGTAGATGCAATTTTGGGGCCTCAGCACCTCAGGTGGTTCACGCAAGTTATGAAGCAGTAAAAACTGTTTTATGTCTTATACCATGTTAAGACATATATCATGTTAAGAGCTGATATGGAAAGCCAGCAGAAAACACCAATTGCAGAATACAAAAATTTTTACTCAGTATCCAGACCCAGCGGCTCTGCTATATATTCTAGAATCCCATTGGTTGCCCCTTTATCTACTAACGTATATATACAGAGCACTCCTCTAACAATTAACTGCAGTATATATTACACCATCTACCTTATGAAAATTCTTTGCCAAAAGCTGCAGTGCCAAAGCAGAGATGCCAGTCCTCGAGGGATTACAAGTTCTTACTACAACAATGCACTTTCCTTTTTTGGAAGTACCCTGGGGAATTCCACATTCTGATTTACTGTGGATGAACGGCCTACCCAGCAGGTCGCACTGGCTGCTCTCTCACCATGATGTTTATTTCAGTAATCCTGTTCACCATAACTATCAGTCTGTTGTCCCTGTAGTCTGGAAAATAACATAACATATGAGCAGCGCTAGGATATTCAAGGCTTTAGCGCAGCAGTTCTCAACCTGTGGGTCACGACAGACTTTATGAAATGGTCGCAAACAAACTGTAAAAATGCATCACCAAACTTTAAAAATGGATTCTTCTTTAAAAGGAGAAAAACATGGGAAACTCGGGCTTTCCCTTGTAGGCTGGCAGAGTTCCAGCCTGCAAGGGGCTGTGCTTGGCACCCCCCATCCCCACACACCCACCTCCTGCCCCACACACTGGGGGGCTGGGGCCTGGGGGCAATGGGATGGGAATGAGGGGTACTGGGTTAGGACTGGCCACTGAAGTTTACAAATGGATCCTGGTACAAAAAAGGTTGAGAACCACTGGAATACCTAATGCAAGATAGCCCCCAGAGGGACTCTAGGAGGAAAGGTACTTCTCTGCACATGCCAACCTTGCCTCCCTCTCATCTCTTTTGATGTGCATGGAGATGATACCCAGCAGACAGAGACTGCAGTATTGTTTGGGACATGAGGAGGGCACAAGAAAGGGAGGTTTCTTTGAGCAGGAATCTGAAAAAACAGAGAGAAAGAGAGTATGCATGCAAGGGAGCACACCCCTTGCATAACTTTTTTTTTTCCTTTTTTATTTGATTTAATCTTTTTCATTTTGCACTGTATGCTCTGTGATTAATGAACAATACGTCTTTTCAAGAAAGGGAAGCTCTTCTGAGTCACTCCAATCAGGGCTTAATCACAACAGGCTCCCAGAAACAAGCTCCACATATAATTCAGCTTGTGACTCTGACACCACTGGGAAGCAGTGAGCTGCCACCTAGAGATCTAGTCCAAGAGTGGCTGAGACAGGTGGTGCCACACTGAAGGAAAGGAGCAATGCCAGTCACCTGAAGAACACAATCAAGAGGGACTACAAAGCTGCAGTTCACTCCTAATTGTAACAAATAGGTTTTCAAGTTATGGAAGATTTTATGTTGCTTACAGGCTGTAGCTGTAACATCTTATAGCTGGAGTTTACATCTTAAACCAAAGACAGTGAATTTCATGGTGAAGGATGCCTTTAAGCTATCTTCTCTCTTTCAGATTAGGGGAGCTCTGGTGTAGGGGCCTCCACAGATGGTAGCTAGAGTACACAGAAAGATGCAGCCTCTAAAGTTGTCAGGTCTTAGACGATTTATGGCTTTGCTGCTATGAAGTGGTTTTCAGTTTCAGAGTCACTGAGTTGCTATATGTTCCTGCTAAAAAACTGTATGGGGAGCGCTCTAACTTAAGCTCATCAAACAGCGCTTTCACTAAAGTACCCCCACCACCATTTTTCAGCATGGGGACACTGATACACATGACAATGGAGTCTGCCAGAGCGCGGTAATTACCACAGTCTATTAATCGACTGTGCTCCTACGTGCTCTAATTATGCTGTAATACTGTAATGCTCCGACGTGCTGTAGTGCCTTGCTGCACATGTACAGGCACCCTATATATCTTGTTTTGTGACTCAAAGTATTATTAAAGTTGTTTGTGAGATCTCACATATCTAGAGACATGGGAACAGCGTGATAGCTGTTTGGATGGCCTTATCTGACCCCTTCCGTTTGCTAGTGTATGAGTGTTTATCTAACTAAAATCTTAACTGAAGCATTATTTGTCGACTTTTTCCCAAAAGGTTTATCATGTTAAATGATTTTCAAAGCATGTTTGGGACTTTTTGCTCCTCAAATGAATCAGATTCTCCTCTTGAGTTAGAATACTTGGGGTTACTGCACTGTCACCCCGTTCTAGAACTGCTCTGCATGTGGTCATACGAGTGGAAGAGTCATGTTCGTTCTCTCTATAATGGTGATGTATCAGAGAACCACAGTGCTGAAAGGAACCTCAGTGGTCATCACATCCTGGGGTCAGCAACCTACAACCTACAACAGGATGAGAGATTTGAACCCATGATTTCCCAGGTGACAATAACAACCTAGTGAATATGATGGGGTGAGTCCCTGTCTATGAGGTGGCTGATAATGATGCTTAGGTAAAACCCTGCTTGACGAAGGTAGCAGGAAGGAAATGAGGCCTAGTAAGAAGGTGATTAGAGTTGTCCAACCCAAGACAGAGAGTTGGGAATTTGAGGCAGTCCAGTAGGTACTGGACCGTACGACAAGTGAACCTATAGTCCATAAAATAGAACTATGACCTTGATGGCTCCCTGGTTCTTTTCAGTTCTCATCCCAAGATCCTAGTCTTCGGGGACAATTAACCTGTTCTCTGAGAATCCAGTTCCATCACCTCCATTTCTTGTGCCCAGTTCCCCTTCCTGAAACTCAGCAACTGGGTTTGGACTTGTTTTTGCCTCTCTCCTGTCACACTTACTGCTCTGTACAACGTTGTGCCTCCTTCCTATAGCACAAAGACACTCAACCCTGACTGACCCAGGAGTCACATCAGTATTCTGTGCTTAGTAAAAAGCCACAACACCACACATGCTTCTAGATAAACTGAAGCAAAGCATACTATAATGCATGGCTACACGTGTGACATGAATGCAGTTCTTTGTGTTGTGTAATGCACAGTGGCAGGAAAGACATACTCAGTACATGCAGCAAAAAGGAAGTTTAATAATATTTTCTGCAAAGAGCTACAGGTAACATGTTGAACAGCCACTTGTAGCTTGAGAGCTGAGATTGGATTATCACTGATATAGCAGCATGTCAGCACTGCGAGGCACAGACTGGAATCAGCTGTGGAATATTCTCTGACAGTCTTGAATGAAAGATCTTGCACAAAACGTCATGGAATTTTGTTGGAAAACTAAAAAATAATATCATGAACATATTATCCACCTTAGTTGTTTCTGAGACACCGAATAAACTTAATGAAGCAAATATAGATATCCAGTTTGTACAGAGAAAATGTATATTGGCTCATTACTGTGCAGCCCACATGTTTTTCTTACCGTATTTCATAATGTGTATAGTTTGCTTAGTTTTCTGAAAGAGAGTGTGTGTGTGTGTGTGTGTGTGTGTGTGTGTGTGTGTGTGTGTGTGAAACTTACCATCTCTGGGGTGAGTGTGTGTCTGAGCCTCAGAAAGGCCCAACTGGTGAGATGTCTGCAGCAGCAGAGATCTCTCTTTGGAATTCCCCATTTAAAATTGACAGTGACATAAAACAGAGGGCCCAATCACCTTGATTAATAAAATATGTATAAGACTGCTTAGCAACCCACAGTTGTTTTTCTAACACTCTCAGAAAAAAACTCCCCAAAGCGTAAGTGAATCACAGGGGAATGCACTAATGAATTTTCATGAGCTCAGAGTTCTGTAAGATAAATATTATTTGCCTAAGTGCTTTCTATGACTGTTCCTAACAAAGCAGAGACCTCAGGTGGGACAACATCAATGGCTAGAAGGACACTATGTACAGCTAGGGAGACTTACTGTAGCAGGGAAATGTCCACTGTAAAAGAGCGTGGTTTACCGTTATCTTTCCAGTTCCCCACAAGAGGCCTACTGCTCTGTGTACCAAATTTGTGGCTCAAAAATGTGCCTAATATGGCAAGTAGGAGGAGGGACATTGCAAGGATGGAGTCTGATGCCCTCCTGGAAAGCACGCAGATCACTGGACATGTCTGTATGCTAGCATGGCATGCCGGGCAGCACTGTGCTGAAACGCACTGAATTGCTCCCCATGCACTACCTCCCAAACTGGAAGCAGCATAGCTGTGCTTGTGCAGCATTCACTCAGGCTAGCTCCTTTCATCTCCCTCGTGGTAAAAGCATGCTCACTGCACCTTTGTCCTTATGTATCACCAGCGTCAGCTGCTGATAATGGGCCAAAGACTTTCACATCCTGGATCTGAACAGTCCTTATCATATCACCCAGACAATCAGAGGCAGCTATACATTGCATATGTTACGCAATAGGATAAAAGCTGGCACCCAGAAATAGCTGTTTGAGACCAGCTTAAATAGACACAGCCGCGATACAGAAATAAAAAAGCCAGGAAGCCCCTGGTTAATGCTCAGAAACCCAGGTTTACCTCCAACCATGATTTACCTCCTACCTACCCATAACTCCTCTCATCACCTCCAGGCAAACATGCAATCTCCACTCCTGAAACATCATCAGGTGCAAGTCCCTCTCTCTTCCTTCCTCCCACTTGTAAGAATAGGAATGGGAAAATGGCAGAAGCTGTGGTCTGAGATGTAATAGTGTCTTCCTGTATTTGGTAGAAGAGGAAGCCTTGGCCGATTGGCTCAGATGGGATGGCTGCTAGGATGGGTAAAACCTTTCCCCAATCCCTGGGGGCTACAAATAGCCCTTCCCCATCCCACACAAGAACTGCCATTTACTGGGTCAGATTATAGGTCCATCTTCCCTGATATCCTATGTCACACAGAGACAGAGTGGATGTTGAAAGGGAGAGTCAACTGGGTACGACCTGGGTTTTTTCCCCTGTTCCTCTCCTACTTGCAGCCTCCAGCATTTAATGTCTAGGAAGTTCTGATTCAGAGGATGTATCTTTAACTCTCATCTTCAATAGCTGCTGATGCACTTCTCCTCCAAGAATTTGTCCAATCTTTTTTTTAAATGGTCAGCTTCCACAACATCTTACAGCAATGAGATCCCCACTTTAATTACATTCTATGTGAAAAAGAACCTTCTTTTGTTTAGCTTTAAACTTACTACCTACTAGTGTCATTTTATGACTCCTAGCTCTTGTGTTGTGAGAGCCAACAATAAATCCCTATTTCCTTACTCATCAGCAATGAGAATGTTGTAAATGCTTATCACAGTATTCAAGGTGTGGATGCACTACGGATTTATATAGGGGCATTTATTTATTTAGCATATGCAGTTTTGGCATATTGTTTCAGCCTTCTTAAGGCGATGTCATCATCACCAATATGAAGAGCCTGAAGGTCACTAGGTAGCATTGTAACTAGACAGTTTAGGACATTGTTTGAATTTATCCACAAGGGCATTTGTTATCATTGTGAAGACCCCATTGGTATAGGTGTGAGGCACAGTGACCCTGTCCAATTTGAAAATGGTTGAGAAGTGCTCAATAACAGTGTGGTCAGTTAAATCCCTGTTGACTGACTATAGGGGCATAATGATACTGTTTTCATATATTCATAGATGTTTGGGTCAGAAGGGACCTAAGCAGATCTTTCAGTCCAATCCCCAGCCTGGGCAGGAAAAAAATGCTGGGGTCAGATTACCGCAGCCAGGTTCATGTCTAGCCTCCTCTTAAAGACCCCCAAGGTAGGGGGAATTGTTTTGTTCATAATTCCATTGTTAATAATTCCTAACATTTTGTTTTCCTTTTTGATGGCTGCTGAGCATTGAGCACTAACTCTCTCCTTTCCTTTGCTGGCTGCTCTACTCACTTGCCTCCCCATAGCCCAGCTCTCCAGGGGGACACATGAGACTGAGGTGGACATGTGGGATAAATGGCCCTGTTGGTGGAGCGAGAGCTGCTGCAATTCTGTGCTCCACTATTCTTGCCTGCTTGCAGATATAGAGCAAAGGCATGATAGAAACATACATGCTGAAAAACGCCCCAGTTGCAGAAGAGAGTGTTGTGTCTTACTGTGTTTTCCTTGCACTGTCCCTTGAAGGCCAAAGCCCTCTGCATACATAGACTGATTATAGAGGGTGTTGTAGCTCAGTGGTAGAGTGCATGGTCTGGTAAAGTGTGTGCTTTGCAGTCTTGGGTTCAATTCCCCAGCATCTCCATATTAGCACCATACCTACAGGTTAGGGAACTCCCCTCTTGTCAGCATGGAGGTGGAAAAGGATCTGGAGGTCATCATTGACTTCAAGATGAACATAGGCTGGCAGTGTGGAGACGCAGTTAGGAAGGCCAACTGCACCTTGGCATGCAACCACAGATGCATCTCGAGCAGGTCCAAAGAGGTGATCCTCCCCCTCTATGCAGCACTGGTCAGGCTGCAGATGGAGTATTGCATCCAGTTCTGGGCGCCACACTTCAGGAGGGATGTCGACAGCATGGAGAGGGTCCAGAGGAAGGCCACTCATATGATCAGGGGACAACAGGGCAGGCCCTATGAGGAGAGGCTATGGGACCTGAACCTGTTCAGCCTCCAAAAGAGAAGGCTGAGGGGGGATCTAGTGGCCTGTTATAAACTAGTCAGAGGGGACCAGCAGGCATTGGGGGAGTCCCTGTTCCCCTGAGCACTGCCAGGAGTGACCAGGAATAACAGTCACAAGCTGGCAGAGGGTAGGTTTAGGTTAGATATCAGGAAGCGCTACTTCATAGTCAGGGCGGCTAGCCTCTGAAACCAGCTTCCAAGAGAAGTGGTGCAGGCTCCTACCCTGGGGGTGTTTAAGAGGAGGTTAGATGAACATCTTGCTGGGGTCATTTGACCCCAGTATTCTTTCCTGCCATGGCAGGGGGTCAGACTAGATGATCTGCTCAGGTCCCTTCTGACCCTAGAAACTATGAAACTGTTAGAGGACAGTGATCATGAAATGATCCAGTCTGCTCTTCAGAGGAAGGTGGGGAGGGTAACTAGCACAGCACAAATGCTTGACTTTAGGAAAGCCAACTTCAGTGTGCTCAGGGCAGTAGTCAGGGAGACACTCAGAGCCCAGGGGGTAGCTAGTATGGGGGTCCAGGAAAGGTGGTCCTTCCTCAAGGAGGGTATCCTTGGGGTGCAGCAGGACACAATTCCTCTGCGCAGGAAGGTGGGAAAAGGATCCAAGAAAACTTCATGGCTGAGCGCAGATATCCAGGCTGACCTGAGGGCAAAGGAAAAAGCATGCTGGCAGTGGAAGCAGGGGACAGGGACAAAGGAGGAGTATACCTCCCTGACCCGAGCTTGTAGGGATTTGGTGAGGAAGACAAAAGCAGCACTAGAGCTTAGATTAGCTTCTGGGATTAAGGATAACAAAAAGTCCTTTATGGGTAGCAAGAAGAAGTCTCGGGGTAACATTGGACCCCTACGAGGCAGGGCAGGGCAGGGCAGTTGGTGGCGGACGCGCGAGAGAAGGCAGAACTCTTCAACAAGTTCTTTGCCTCCGTGTTCCTGTCTGCTGACAATGGGGTGCTCTCGGGTGACAGCATAGAGAGGCCCAGGGAGGATGCGAGTCCCCTGACTGCTAGTTCAGATCTAGTTAAGGATTACCTGGAGGGCTTAGATGTGTCCAAATCAGCGGGCCCGGATGGCCTTCATCCGTGGGTGCTGAGAGAATTCGCTGGTGTCATCGTGGAGCCATTGGCACGGCTGTTTGAGAACTCCTGGTACTCAGGCCAAGTCCCTGAGGATTGGAAAAGGGCCATGTACCTATTTTCAAGAAGGGGAAGAAGGAAGAGCCTGGCAACAACAGGCCAGTCAGCCTCACTTCTAACTTGGGGAAGGTCTGTGAAAAAATGATCAAGGGCCACATTTGTGAGAGCTGTGCAGGGGAAGTGATGTTGAGGGGTAACCAGCATAGGTTCATGCAAGGCCAATCCTGCCTGACTAACCTGGTCTCTTTCTATGACCAGGTAACAAAGAGCTTAGATGGGAAGGAGGAAGTCGATGTCATCTTCTTGGACTTCCAGAAGGCCTTCGACACAGTGTCCCACTCAATTGTGGTGGGCAAGCTGAGGGACTGCAGCACTGATGAATGCACAGTCATATGGGTGGCAAACTGGCTCCAGGGGTGCACCCAGAGGGTGGTGGTGGATGGGTCGATGTCGACCTGGGAGGGTGTGGGCAGCGGAGTCCCCCAGGGCTCGGTCCTTGGGCCGGTGCTGTTCAACATCTTCATTAGCGACCTGGACGAGGGTGTGGAGAGCACCCTCTTCAAGTTCACTGATGACACCAAGCTGGGGGGTAAAGTGAATACACCAGCAGGCAGGGACTGCATCCAGGCAGACCTGGATAGGTTGGAGAAGTGGGCAGATCTGAACAGGATGTGGTTCAACAAGGACAAGTGTAGGGTGCTGCACCTGGGGAGAAGGAACCAGCATTATGGTTATAGGTGAGGGGCTGACCCTCTTGGCAGCACAGAGGCAGAGAGGGATCTTGGAGTCAGGATTCTTAGCCAGAGTGCAGGACCTCCATCTAACCCAGGAGGTGCACAGCCCCACCAGGGGAGACGCCTTGTTGGACCTGGTGCTGGCCACGGGTGATGACCTGGTGAGGGGGCTGCGGGTGATGGGCCACCTGGGAGACAGTGATCATCGCTTGCTGGAATTCACCATCCAGCGTAAGGTGGCAAAGGGCTGCAGCAAGGCAACAGCCCTAGACTTTAGGAGGGCTGACTTCAACAAGCTAAGGAGGATCGTTGGGGAAGCGCTGAGGACCCAGAGGGGAAGGGAACCAGATGTCAAAGGTGAGTGGTTGCTCCTTAAGGAGACGATCCTCCCAACAAGGGTCAAAGGGAGCAGGAGGGCACATAAACCCCCATGGCTCACTAGGAGCATCCGGGAATGTCTCCTTGCTAAAAGGGAGGCATACACCCAATGGAGGGATGGGGTCATCACCAAGAAGGACTATGTTACAGTCGCCCGAGGATGTAGGGGGGCAGTCAGGAAGGCCAAGGCAGAGATGGAGATAGGACTAGCTTCCCGGATTAAGGACAATAAGAAGTCCTTCTTCAAATACATAGGGGGTAAAAAGAGGGTCTCGGGTAATGTGGGGCCCCTGCAGGACACGATAGGCAACTTAGTCGTCACGCCAGATGACAAAGCTAACATATTTAACGATTTCTTTGCCTCTGTCTTCCTAAGTAGGGACCAGTTCACCCACCTCCCTGCTGGGCCCCCCTCGGGCCCCGGGAGAGACACGCCTGGGCCAGGGGTTAGCGAGGAGTTAGTTAGGGTACTTCTGGAGAGGCTGGACGTGTTCAAGTCCGCTGGTCCGGATGATCTTCACCCTAGGGTTCTACAGGAACTGGCCGAGGTCATTGCGGGACCCCTGGCACGGCTCTATGAGCACTCGTGGTGCTCTGGTGAGGTGCCGGAGGACTGGAAGAGGGCCAATGTGGTCCCTATCTTCAAAAAGGGAAAAAAAGAGGACCCGGGAAATTACAGGCCAGTTAGTCTTACCTCAATCCCGGGTAAGCTCTTTGAAAAAATTATCCTGGCACACATCCAGGAGGGCCTTGCGGGGGAATGCATGCTCAGGGGCAACCAACATGGGTTCATCAGTGGCAGGTCTTGTCAGACCAACCTGGTGGCCTTTTACGATCAGGTCACCAAATCATTAGACGCAGGGGTTGCTGTGGATGTAGTCTTTCTGGACTTCCGGAAGGCTTTCGACACTGTCTCTCACCCTGTCCTCATCAAAAAGCTGGGAGACTGTGGTGTCAATGCCCACACAGTCAAATGGGTCGCCAACTGGTTGGAGGGCCGCACCCAGAGGGTGGTAGTGGATGGGTTCTTCTCGACCTGGAAGGACGTGGGCAGTGGGGTTCCGCAGGGCTCGGTCCTCGGGCCCGCACTGTTCAACATCTTCATCAGTGACTTGGATGAGGAAGTAGAAAGCACCCTGTTCAAGTTTGCTGATGACACTAAGATGTGGGGGGATGTGGGTGCACTAGAAGGGTGCAATAGGCTACAAGCTGACCTTGACAGGTTGCAACGGTGGGCGGATGAGAATAGGATGGGGTTTAACACTGATAAGTGCAAGGTGTTGCACATGGGGAGGAAGAACCAGCACCACACTTACAGGTTGGGGAACTCCCCTCTTGCCAGCACGGAGACGGAAAAGGATCTTGGAGTCGTCATTGACTCCACGATGAACATGGGCCGGCAGTGTGGGAAGGCAGTCAAGAAGGCCAACCGTACCCTGTCATGCATCCACAGATGCATCTCGAGCAGGTCCAGGGAGGTGATCCTCCCCCTCTATGCGGCACTGGTCAGGCCGCAGCTGGAGTACTGCATCCAGTTCTGGGCGCCACACTTCAAGAGGGACGTGGACGATATGGAAAGAGTTCAGAGGAGGGCCACTTGTATGATCAGGGGTCAGCAGGGCAGGCCTTATGAGGATAGGCTACGGGACCTGAACCTGTTTAGCCTCCACAAGAGAAGGTTAAGGGGGGACCTTGTGGCCTGCTACAAACCGGTCAGGGGGGATCAGCAGGTATTGGGGGAGTCCCTGTTCCCCCGTGCGCTGCCAGGAGTGACCAGGAATAACGGTCACAAGCTGGCGGAGGGTAAGTTTAGATTAGATATTAGGAGGCGCTACTTCACAGTCAGGGCGGCTAGGGCCTGGAACCGGCTTCCAGGGGAAGTGGTGCAGGCTCCTAGCCTGGGGATTTTTAAAAGGAAGTTAGATGAGCACCTTGCCGGGGTCATCTGACCCCGGTGCTCTTTCCTGCCAAGGCAGGGGGTCGGACTAGATGATCTACCTAGGTCCCTTCCGACTCTAGCTACTATGAAACTATGAAACTATGAATATGAGTGGCCAGTGCAATGAAGTAATAGGCATAGCCAACTGCACCCTGTCCTGCATCAACAGGGGCATCACTAACAGGTCCAGAGAGGTCTTGCTCCCCCTCTATGCGGTGCTGGTCAGGCCGCAGCTGGAGTACGGTGTCCAGTTCTGGGCGCCGCACTTCAAGAAGGACGTGGAAAACCTGGAGAGGGTCCGGAGGAGGCCACTTGTATGGTTGAGGGCCTCCGTGGCCAGCCCTATGAGGAGAGGCTGAGGGACTTGAATCGCTTCAGTCTCTGCAAGAGGAGACTGAGGGGGGATCTTGTGGCTGCCTACAACTTTAGCAGGGGCCACCAGCAGGGACTCAGGGAAAGTCTGTTCACCAGGGCCCCCCTTGGAGTCACCAGGAACAATGGCCACAAGCTGAGGGAGGATAGCTTTAGGTTAGATATTAGGAAGAACTACTTCATGGTAAGGGTGGCCAGAGCCTGGAATAGGCTTCCCAGAGCGGTGGTGCTCTCACCTTCCCTGGAAGTCTTCAAGAGGAGACTGGACAGGCACCTGGCTGGGGTCTTATGACCCTGCCACCCCCAGTGCTCCTTCTTGCCCATGGCGGGGGGTCGGACTCAATGAACTGTCCACGTCCCTTCCGACTCATTGATTCTATGCTCAGCACTGCAGGGTTCAGTTTGCTTGTGGAAGTTTTGCAGCGCTGGACACTCCCTGTTCTTTGCCATGAGGAGCCAGAGACATTCTTGGTGCCTCTCCCTCCACAGGACTGGACTGGGTCAAGTCAGAGGCAGAGCAGGTATAAGATCTGCATGCATATACTGATGCAACTGTTAAGATCCATCCTGGATATGATTCCAGAGAGTTATAATAATAAATAACTGTTAGTTCAACCCAGGAGTGTCCAGGGTGATGTTGCTGAACTCACAACATATCATCTGGTGACGAGGATGGGATGCTTTGCTGAAAAGACACCCCTAGATTGTGGGACACTGTTCTGAGGCCAGGCTGTGTTTTCTGTTCGGAGGGAAGTATTTTTTTCTTTTTCTTTTCTTTCTAATACCTCTGATGTTAGTTAAAATGGCCACATTGGGTCACATAGAAGAATTTGATGTGAGCCAGCGAGCTTTTTGGGACTCTTATGTGGAAAGGCTATCCTATTACCTGGAAGCCAACAAAGTGGAAAACCCAGCACAGAGGCGTGCAATCCTCCTGACGGTCTGTGGTACCAAAACATTTGCCATTGTTCGTTCCCTCACAGCACCTGCCTTCCCAAACACTAAATCTTATGCTGAACTAGTTGCCCTGCTAAAGGCACATTTTTGCCCAAGGCCATCTGTTACCCTGCAGAGATTTCATTTTTTTAAACAGGACGAAGAGGCCAATGAAGGCAGAGCAGGTTATCTGGCTGAGCTCTGTCGCCTTGCCAAGTTTTGTGAGTTAGGTGATCTCTTGGATGGCCTGTTTCACAACTGACTTATCTGTGGGGTTCAAGATGAAGCAATCCAAGGTTGCCTGCTCTCTGAATGAAATGTGACCTTGGCTACTGCACAAGAAAAAGCCTTGGCAGCTGAAGCAGCATCCCATACTGTGAGAGAAATTTGCTAGGCATTCTCCAGCAAAGTCCACTTACACCAAAAAGATCAAGGATCAGATCACCACCAGCAAATTCAGCAGATTATACCCTCACTAACAGCACTACATAAACCAATTAATCTACAGACATGTTTGAGTTGTGATGGCCAACATAGACAAAGGAATGCGGTGTGTCATGCCTGCAAGAAGACGGGCCACATAGAGAGGATTTGCTGCTCGAAGGCCAGTTTCAGGAGACAAGAAGACTGTGGCAGATGTATTCACTCCCAAACCCATTCCCAGGGTACAGTCTTCTGTAGAACATGGGTTACAAAAACTATATTTGATTCAAAATATTGGCGTTGTCAAAACTCAGGGTTCTGAGATGAGTGCAACAGTAGTAATAAATGGCAAGAAGTGCAAAATGGAAGTGGACTTGGGTTTGGGAGTATTCCTCACAGGTGAAAATACATTCTTCCAGTTGTTTCGGCACCCTTTCCCCAAGTTAGTGAAACCCAAGTGTCGCCTGTGGACAATGGACAGATTGTGGAAACTTTGGATAGCTGCAATGTAGATGTCCGGTATGGATCTGTTAGACAGTGTTTACCCCTCATTGCCACTAAGGGTTCCTGAAAAAGTCTTCTGGGGAGAAACTGGTTCTCACCACTGAGAATCAGTATTGAAGGTGTACACAGTCTCTGCACAGAAAGTCTGAAAAGGCTTGCAAGAGAGTTTCCCCAGGTATTCTCCAAGGAATTAGGAACTTACTTGGTCCACCTGTGATGTTCCAAATGGATCCTGTGATAACCCCTGTCTTTATGAAGGCTCAGAATGGACCTTTCGCACCGCAGCCAAAAATTGATGCAGAATTAGATCAGCTTATCGTGCAAGGGGTTCTCAAGCCAATCATACATACAAGATGGGCCAGACCAATTGTTCCTGTTTTAAAATGTAATAGCAGTGTTCACATCTGTGGGGATTACAAGTGCACTGTGAATAAATCACTTAAGCAGGACCCGCACCCAGTGCCTGCCATTAACCAGTTATTGTCTGTTCTTGCAGGAGGGAAGGTTTTTGCCAAACTTGACCTCGCTCAGGCATATCAGTAATTGATAGTGGATGACAAGGCTGCTGAGGCCCAAACAATAATTATATACCAGGAAGCGTTCTGTGTCAAGCGCCTCCAGTTTGGAATTTCTGGGGCACCAGGAATTGTCAAGCAGTTCATGGAGAAAATGCTAGCAGGAATTCCCAGGATTGTTCCCTACTTTGATGATGTGTTGATCATGGGGCCATCTAGACAGAAACTCACTGAGAGACTCAGAGAAGTTTTCTAGAGATTCGATAAAGCGGGTATCAGAGTAAAAAGAAGGAAATGTCGACTGGGAGTTTCCAGTATCAATTTTGGAATATCAAATTGATGCTTCTGGCATTCACCCAGTTGAAGACAAGGTAAAAGCAATACATGATGCCCCTATACCAAAATACAGACAGGATCTTCAAGCATTCTTAGGACTTCTCCATTTTTATTACATCTTCTTGAAAAACAAAGCCACCATAGCAGAGCCCCTTCATCACTTACTGGATAAAGGAGCTCAGTGGAAATGGACTTGCCAGCACAACAAAGCCTTCCAGGGCATCAAGAAGTTGCTGACATCAGACTCTGTCCTTGTTCACTATGATGAGCAGAAGCCACTGTCCATCACTTGTGATGCCTTGCTGTTTGGTGTTGGCACTGTCCTCAGTCACACATTGCCTGGTGGCATGGACAAATCTGTTGCTTTTTACTCAAGAACAATGACTTCAACAGAGAGGACTTACACACAGATTGATAAAGAAGCATTGGCAATCATTGCAGAATGTGCCAGGGCACTGTTGGTGCCTGCCACTTCAAGAGCTGAGCCAAGCAGCCAGCAGGTGGTTGACTGCGGCGGCCATTGTAGATCTCTGGCTGCACTTCACTACTGGCAGACCAGGCAGTAATGTTGTGTGGCTGCAAGGCTGTATGCAACATTCTGAAGGTAGGGGCAGGAGCTGTAGGGGATGGCTCCTGGTCCTGGGCATGACCTAAAAACTGCACCCTGCTGGGAGTGGGTGGCCTGGTGGGGCTCTCAGTGGTGTGGGAGCCCCCAGGAAATGCCAGGCCAGTTGCCACTTTGGTGAAAGGTGGAAAGGGATGCCTTAACCCCAGCCTTCACCTTTGGGTGGGTTATTTATTATTGGAGGTAGACGGAGGCCAGGCATGGCTGCAGCCACCTGAGCCCTGTGGGGTGCAAGACCCTGAGGAGAAGTAGTTGGGGCCAGGCATGGCTATGGCCACCTGAGTCCACTGGGGAGGGAAGCCCTGCAGCCCCAGTGAGGGGGCAGAGATAAGGAGTCTCAGCAAGGGCGGGGGGGGGAGAGGGGTGGTAGCCCAATACGTATAAGTGATCTATGTAGGGCTTTCACCCAAAACCCAGCCCCTATCTGGGGCAGATGCTTTCCTCTATTGTTTTATATTCTAGTCAGTCTCTAGGGCTCATCCCCTTGTCTTGGGGGGGGGCGGGATTCTCCTTCTTTCTCGCTCTGTCTTTTATGCTGAGACACAGATTCATAGATATAGGGTCAGAAGGGACCTGAGCAGATCATCAAGTCTGACCGCCTGCCCTGGGCAGGAATGAATACTGGGCTTATGTGACCTTTACTAAATTAAGCTCATATGATCCCAGCTAGGTAACTATCAAGCCTCCTTTTAAAGACCCCTAATGTAGGAGCTAGCACCACTTCCCTTGGAAGCTGGTTCCAGATCCTGGCTGCCCTGACTGCGTAGTAGTACCTCCTGATGTCTACTGAACCTACTCTCAATCAACTTGTGGCTGTTATTCCCTGTTACTCTAGGAGGCACTTGGGGGAACAGGGCCTCGCCCATTCCCCTCTGGTCCCCCCTGGTAAGTTTTATAGATGGCCACTAGATCCCCTCTCAGCCTTCTCTTGTGAAGGCTGAACAGGTTCAGGTCCCACTGCCTCTCCTCATAGAGCCTGCCCTGCTGCCCCTGATCATGCGAGTGATTCTCCTCTGGACCCTCTTGATCCTGGCCTCATCCCTCCTACAGTGAGATGCCCAGAACTGGACACAATACTCCAACTGCAGCCTGACCAATGTCGCATAGAGGAGGAGTATCACCTCTTTGTACCTGCTCGTGATGCATCTGTGGATGCATGACAAGGTGCAATTGGCCTTGCTGACTGCATCCTTACACTGTTGGCCCATATTAATTTTAGAATCGATAATGACTCTGAGATCTCTTTCTGTCACTGTGCTTTCAAGAAGGGGGTTCCCCAGCCTGTAAGTTCTTTCTGCCCAAGTGCAATACCCTGCACTTGTCAGTACTGAATCCCATCCTATTTGCATTCGCCCACCCCTGTAACCTGTCCAGGTCCAGTTGTATCCTGTCCCTCCCTTCTAGCGTGCCCACCTCGTCGCAGATCTTGTTGTCAGCAAATTTGAACAGGGTGCTGTTCACCCCCTTGTTCAAGTTGCTGCTAAAGAAATTGAACAGTACTAGCCTGAGGACCAAGCCCTGGGGGACCCCACTGCTCGCCTCCCTTCAGGTTGAATATGACCCATCCACCACCACTCTCGGGGTGCAGCCCCCTAGCCAATTTGTGACCCATCTGACTGTAGGCATCAGTGCCAGTCGCTTAGCTTTTTAATGAGACTGGGGTGGGAGACAGTGTCAAAGGCCTTCCTAAAGTCCAGAAACTACATCTATTGCGATGCCTGCGTCCAATGATTTTGTGACCTGATCATAGAAGGCAATCCGGTTGGTCTGACAGGACCTGCCTTTAATGAACCCATGCTGGTTGTCCTTGACCATCCTCCCCTCTGTTGGTCCCTCCCAGATGTGCTCCTGGATAATTTTTTCAAAGAGCTTCCCCAGGACTGAAGTAAGACTAATGGGCCTAAGGTTGCCTGGCTCCTGGCTCCTCCCTCTTTTTTGAAAACGGGGGAACACATTGGTTTGATTGTGCTACTCTTCCTCCAGTGGAAGTCCTCGTGCTGGAATCCATGCCAGAAGCCCTTCTTCAGGCTGATCAGATGGCAAAAGACCCTATCCTTGCCCATATCCTCAACTGGGTGTGGAGGGGCTGTCCTGCAGACAAATTGGCTGAGGAATTCAGGCCACTTTCATCACGTTGGCATGAGCTGTCTGCACACAAGGGTTGCCTCTTGTGGGGAAATCGTGTCATAATTCCAGAAGCAGGATGCCAAATCATACTGACAACGCTGCAGGCAGCACACCCAGGCATTGTGAGGATGAAAGCACTGACTAGAAGTTATGTATGGTGGCCAGTTTTGGACAATGACATAGAAGGGGCTGTGAGGGAGTGCAGCATTTGTCAACCAACCCATCATAATCCGCCAAAGGCACCGGTATTCCCTTGGGAAATGACAAAGGAACCCTGGTCATGCATCCACATTGATTTTGCTGGACATTTTCAAGGTAAGAACTTCTTAATTGTTGTTGACTCATACTCAAAATGGCTTGAAGTGATTGCTGTCTCAACTCTTACATCAACTGACACTATTCTTTCTGATACTGGCAGTGCATTCACCTCGGCAGTTCCAAGATTTTGTCAGCTGCAACGTTGTTTGAACTGTTACCATTGCACCTCTCAGGCCATGGGCCAATAGGCAAGCTGAGTGAATGGTGCAGACTATAAAAGATGCACTGAAAATGACTGTTGTAGGAGACTGGCCAGATTTCTGTTTGCTCAACATGTAATTCCTTGCCCTGCAACAGGGTCCAGCCCATCGGAGCTTCTTATGGGTTGTCATCTCAAGACATGCCTTGACTGTGTTAACCCAGACCTTGTGAGAAACATGCAGTTTAGGAAAGAAAAGGAGTTGGACTCTGCGTTACCATCCAATACCTTTTTATGTCTTTTCATTTCACAAGAGACTGTCTGCTCAGAACTACAGGACAGGCCCACAGGAGGTTCAAACTAAAATGTAAGCGCCACAGGACCCGTATCATATACAGACTTATGATGTACAAGCTTGGAGACATCATGTGGACCAGCTGCGTGGGCGTTCTCCTACTGATAACCCTACGCCTGGGTTCAGTTTGCTTGTGACAGTTTTGCAGCACTGGGGACTCCATTATCTCTGCCATGAGGAGCCAGAGGCATTCTTGGTGCCTCTCTCTCCACAGGCTGGGACTAGGCCAAGTTGGAGGCAGAGCAAGTATAAGTTCTGCATACTTAGGCTGAGAGCCATTGTTAAGATTCATCCTGGATATGATTCCAGAGAATTAGGAGTGTCCAGAGTGGTGTTGCTGAACTAGCAACATATTGGGGAGCTGGCCCTTTGCTGACATTAGTCTTGAGCATTATGTTTGCTAAACTAGTAGCAAGACTGCTCTTAGCACCAGCAGAGGGAAATGTGACTATGCATATGTCAACACTGAAGACTGCTTGCAGCGTAGAGATACCCAGGCTAGCTGAAAACATGACGGCTCAGGTAGTGGAAACAATCTAACCATAGCAGTCCATCTAGCAGAAGGCAAGGTAAATTAATCCCCTGTGGAACTTTGTGCTACCACAGCTAGACTCCTACCTGTATCTGAGCCTACTGGTCTAATGCCAGCCCAGACTTGTCTTCTCTACACTGTACTCTAACATGGAGACTCACTGTAAGAGTTGGTGGAGCAAGCACTCTGCGTGTACAACTCGGCCTGAAGCAGCAGGAGAGAACGTTGCTTTGCACCATGAAATGGCAAAATTCCAGAGTCCCTGGAAGGGTCAAAACTAAGGGCTTGGGATCATGTAAAGGACAAGAGACAGGAGAAATAACAAACTGCTGCTTCGACCCAGGGCTCTTTCTTATTGGCCCAGCCGATCAGCACACCTGTTACTCATTATGAAGCACAACTCAAATTCTGTGAAACAACAGTAAGAACAAAGAGCCACATGTTCCTTCTGTGCAAATCATGCAGGGAGGAGCAACTTGATGATCTGCTCAGGTCCCTTCCGACCCTACTAACTGTGAAACTAAGACAAGCCATTACCTGTCTACCCCACTTCACAGGACTAATAGAGGGTTTGAAGTGGGTAGCACTCAAAAAGGATGGGGCTGAGTAAGGATCTGCAGAAGGGGATCCCCTGCACTCCTTTATCGGCTCTCATCCTGTGACAGCACAGACAGGATCTGTAGATATGCTGCTGCTGTTAGCCATGCCTGGCTGTGCTCTGTGACTGCATAATGAGATGTATGGCTTATGTGAAAGAAACGGTATTTCCACTGCAGCATTTTCTTTAGCCTGACTTCACTCCAGAAGAAGCATGATGGCTCAGTGCACTTCTCAGGCTTCTCCATCTCCTGCTGCCCCTTCTTGCCTCTTTTTTTTTTTTCTCAGTGTCCCACTCTGTCCTGAGCAAATTTTGCTGGGTGGGAAGGTAGAAGCCTATGCTTCTTCCCCACCCCCCCTCTCCCATTGGATAGTTTTTCCCCAAGGATTTGCTCCTCTCAGTATCACACCGTAGCAGGGCATTTGGGACATAATTCTAGACAAATCAATGACCGTTTTTTGTTAATATGTATTTATTAGAGCCAGTCTCAAGGCCAATTTTTGCAAGTGCTGAAATAGCCTTTCCCCAGTCCCATTAGCAATAAACGATGTTCAGAAGGGCCCATTGGTGATGACTATTGGCAACAATTGCTGCCTGCTCTCTCCTGAGCAATTCTTCTGACCTGCAGAGCAGTCTGGGCCCTGAGACTAGATCTAAGTTTCTTGAGAGGCTGAAAGGTTCCTACATGCACTAGAAATTAAGGGAGCACAAGAGTAATGTATCTCCACTTTTTCTCCTGCTGAAAACAACCTGCCATACCCAAGGAGTTGGATTTGAGCTAGATTCACTGAAAGACTAAGGCACTGCAGCACCTAACATGTAGGTTCTCTGTGCTTGCTGCCTACGCTCCCTACACAATGACTGCGGAGAATTTGGCTCCATGGATTTGGCAACAGCCGGCACGATGAGCTGTAAGCCACTTATGCAAACCAATAGGAAATGCCTAAAGAGAAAAAAGGGCAAGTCTTAAACGTGCCTAACCTCAACGGCAGAGGTGCTTGCCTCCAGTTGAGGTTCACAACTGTGTATCACGTAACCTACACTGTGTGTGATACCTTCTTGTTTTCACCGAGGAGTGCAAGGGTTAGATAACTTTGTGGGAGACAAAAGCTCAACCTTTTTCTGATTGGTGGAACTTGAACCTGTCTCCTCAAGTGAAGGTTATAAGGCTTCCTGGCTATAAAGTACTCAATTATGAATGTTTTCTATTGTGACACTGAAGTCTCCCTCATTCTATCTGAATGCTCTTGCTACAGTGCTAGTCATGCTTACTTACTCCCCCTGTGTTTCTCTAGATAGTTATTTCGTAGACATTTGAGCTGGAAGGGACCGCGGGGGATCATCGAGTCCAGCCCCCTGCCCCAGGGGCAAGAAGTTGGCAGGGATCATAGAATCCCAGCAAGATAAATATCCAAGCGTGTCTTGAAGGTGTTCAAAGTAGGTGCTTGAACCACCTTCGACGACAGTTAACTCCAAAGCTTGGGGGCTCGGACAGTAAAGAAGTTCTTCCTTATGTCCAACCTGAATCAGTCGTGGAGCAGTTTATGGCCATTTGATCTTGTCATTCGCTCGGGATACTCTAGTTAACAGTCATTCCCCCAGATCCTGGTGAACACCCCTGATAAACTTATAGGTGGCCACCAGATCACCCCTGAGCATGCAAAGTGGAACTACTTCAACAGTAGGGACTGAGAACACCTTGACCTCCAAATACCATAAAGCATAGTGGCTAGAGGTGGGAAAGCCATGCTCAAATCCCTTCAAACAGAGAACGGTGTTGACTAGATGACTGCTCTGTTGAATAAGGGTGGGCTGCTCCATTCAGGGTTTTGGATGCAACCCAATTTGGAGGGAGGTATTCTGTGAAAGCCTAAAGGATTGGATCATATAGATGAAACAAGTGACCACAGCTCATTTGTGGATTGATCTCAACAGGGCTTTGGTGCTCAGCTGCTTGGCATGGTCAGGTGTTAAGAAACTTCTGGGCATTCCCAGAAGCAGGGAGTTAGTGCCTAAGAAACCTACCTGATGAAGATGTAACTGTCCGGCATCTTTAGCATTTGTACTACACTTCCAAGTATCAAAAGTTTTGACTAAAGTGCCTACACTTCAGCATTCACTAAAGGGTGTAATGAAATCTTATTTTGTTTACAAATGCATTGTTCAATAAATCTGCTTCCCAATATGTGCATCTCTGATTTTGATATAGAAAAACGGAAATCCCACCACACTTATACACAGATTATTCCATACATTGTGCTTAGGGTCACTTATCAGTTTCATTTAAAGATTAGTGTAAAGTGGTACA
This sequence comes from Crocodylus siamensis, assembly GCF_052110815.1. Lineage (NCBI taxonomy): Eukaryota > Metazoa > Chordata > Crocodylia > Crocodylidae > Crocodylus > Crocodylus siamensis. The sequence goes on from NC_143397.1 coordinate 217,679,581, forward strand.
GATATGGTCAGGAGTACTCCTGGTCTATGAAAAGGGTTCCTATTTGTATCATTAATAAATGAACATAATACTTTGTCCCCTTTTCATCCTTACATTATTGTTTGTATCTCACTTTACTAACCCTCTCTGAAATCTGAATTACCCAGCACTGCCTCATGAACACTTTTGCAATCTGGTTAAAACTGCATCTGTGCATTGAATCATCACTGAAATATGGAACAGTACTGTAAGCTGCTGCTGCCACCCTCAGGTCACCCTTGCTAAAGACTTTCTCCTTCAGTTTAGCAGAGGCTTATTTGGTAAGCAATTGTTTGCAGGCCCAGAGCTGATGGGCAGAAAGACAAGATGGCATACTAGGAGGGAGTTGTAGTTTGTCACAGATAATGTAATACTTTTGTCTTTATGTTACCCATCCCACCCAGACACACACCCTTTTCTTTTTCAGAACTAAAGCCACAGTAAAGGTGGAGAGAAAATCTTTTTGTTATGCAATATAGCATCTTACATTCTTTTTAACAAGCACTTTGATCTCAGCTATACCACTGCATAATATGATTGCATCAAATCATGCAAGCTGAGAGGGGAAGGTCTTCATAAACTCTAGATGAAAGCCTGCCAGAAACACTCCTAAGTGCTGCAAACTTCAATGATGTTAATTCTCTCTGAAGTCAATTGTCAGCCAGTATTCCCTAGCAAGCACTAGAGGTGATGTACTGCAGGAGATGCTACCACATGAGTGAGTTCTTACCTGTTTACTGGTGTTCTGCAGTGTAATTTGTAACCAATGAGCTAACCTGCTCATTGCTCAACTGGTACACAGCCTTAGCTGATCCCGAAGTGGGAAGATTTCTGCTCCTTCTGCTTTCTTGCTTTGGGTGTGACCTTTTGACCTTGAGTTCTCGTGAGAAGGAAAAGAAGATACGAGGCTCACTTCTGAAGCAAAAATGCTGCGGTTCATTTCTCGGGAGGCGAAGAACTCTCAGACACACTCTATTAGCAACACAAAAGGTATATTTGCAAATAGGGTCAGAGCGAAGACAAAAGACCACACTCTGCCCCCGAGGGAAACTTCTCAGCAGGCTTTATCCCCTCTCTCCTGAGCACGTGTGCAGAAGCAGGAACTCTTACAACTCATTTCCGGTTCATACAAACATATATGTAAATACGTCACTTCATATGTCCCATGTGCATTATAATTAACTACTTAAGTATGCGGGGCGGATAGGCTTATATGCATTAGCTAATTACGCATGCTTAGAAAAGCTCTCCAGGTTACCAAAAGTTCAAACCCACTCTTTCTCAAGGACAGGATCATTAAAAATTGCGATTACTCTTATCTGCCTGAGAAGTGAAGGGAGCATGAAAGGAAGTGTGATTTAGCGTAACAAAGAGATAGTAAATTTGCAAAACAAAGAGAGTGATACCTTAATACAAAGAGCCCTTGGTAGTTTCTCCTCCACCCCCTCCTCCCACCAGGGAGAGCTGCTAGCTGTGCTGTTCTAACAACACTATCCATAATGCATTTTTAATAATATTTCTAACACTTCCATGGAGTCCCCACCTCTGGCCTGCTCCGGCACAGATACAGAACTGAACTAAATGTATTTGAGGGGGAGTCCAATGTTCTCTTGAGCCAGGTAAGCTACAAAGGTGACAGCTGATGTGTGGTCTCTCACAGTTTGTCCCTGATCGTCCTCAGTACATAAGTTTACATTGCATCAAGGGAGTGTAAAGAACAGATGTTTTTGTAAGATTGTTGGGCTGAGGCCATTGTCTACGATATCCCTGGGGGCCACATTTCCCTTTAACAAGATGAAAGGTCTGTTGGACCCAGGGATCTTCTGAGCTGTTAAGGAATGAAAGGCCTAGCAAAATTATTTGTTTGTGAAGGTTGTACAGGTTTCTCTTAATTTATGCTATACATGTGTTCCTGGAGAACAGCACATAAATCAAATTTGCATAAAGCAAACCTACTTTACAATGTAACAAATAGGGATAGGTTCCCATAGCAGTGAGGGTGTTGCCCTGTGGGGTCAGGCCAACTCTCAGGATCTCAATATTGCGCTGTTAGACAGGCGGGTGTGACACAATTGCACATATACAAACACACAAATCAATTAGGTGCACACACACACTACAAGCTCAGGCACGTACACATCCAAACCAGCCTAGGCAAGCACATACACCATACACCGCAAAAGTTAGACAAAAATCAATTGTCCATACTTGCACACAGATCACTAATTTGTATATCATGCACACACACACACACCCCACCTACACATATACACAGGTAAGTTCCTAACTTGGATGGTATGGGGTGTATATGTGTGCTTGGGGTACCTGGGATACTTGCGGGGAAGGTTAAGTTAAGAAAGAGAGTTAAAGTGAAGGGAGTGGAAGTTGCCAGAACTGGGATTAGAACCAGTGGATTAGAGAGAAGCTGGCTGAGGAACTGAGGCTTGGGGTTACTTAAGGTCACTGGTGCATGGGGAAAAAAGCCTGGTGGCAAGGAGGAGACAGCCAGGAAAGAAACTGAGGCAGAAACCTGGTTCCTCAGGAGAAAAAGCAGTGGGGATAAGCCAGTGGCAAAGAAACGGGGGGGTTTGCAGGCAGAGAGGAGCTCAGGACAGGTGTGGGAGGTGGCGGTGAGCCAGAAGCAGGAGAGGAAGAAATGAGACAGAAGTTAGAGGGGCGAGGAGCAGAGATTAGAGCACAGCTGGACTGCAGTAAAGCAAACCCAAGTCAGGGGTCCAAATAACAGTTTTATTAAACAGACAATGCACTATACAGCCCCATGAAGTTATTGGCACACACGCACGCATGCAAGCGCACGCATACACAGCAAGAGAAAGAGACTCAGTGGAAGGGCTGGAGTCCAGATAGGGAAGAGAAACAGAGTCCAAGTCCTTGGTTGAAGAGAGGGTGGGGGTGATATCTACCTATCCAGGCTGGAAAGGGGCCCTTGTCCAGTAGGTGTTGTCCAGAGGGGGGTTGCCAGCAGGGCCTCTGGGTGGATGGTGGATAGGTGGTGTGGCATGGTGCTGGTCCAGATGGAGAGGGAGTCTCAAGGACTCAGTCTTCACTAACCCTTTTTATGGGGCAGTCTACCTCTGATCTCCTATGGGGAGGGCCTGTCCAGGCAAGGTCGGTCCTGTTCCAGAGGGCTCCAGGGGTTCTTACTGAGCATGTGCAGCCTTGGTGCAATGGTGGGTTGCCTCATCTTTTGTTTCTTGAATGCTGAGGGTGGTTCCAAGGGCTGGGTCCTTGGCCCGGGTATTGGTGTTAATGGTTCAGTCATTCAGAGGGAGCTATTTTTAGACCTACTGCTATTGTCTCTCAAGCACCCTCATTCATCCCCATTCAGTCAGGAACTTAGTTACACAGGAGGGGTAGGTATGAATCATAGGTCAGGGGACACAAGATGGAGGCTTGACATTACAAGAGGGAAACTTGACATGACTTATGCTAACTTATATATGTAGGCCTAAAACAGTAATCACACAATATAAAAGCAGTAAAAAAAAAATCAATACAAACAAAATAATTATCACCTAGTGATCAATGGGAAGCTGGGTGACAGCGAGCACGAGCTGATCAACTTCACCATCCGCCGTAAAGCTGGTAAGTCAGTCAGCAACACAGAAGTCCTTCACTTCAGAAAAGCCGACTTTGACAAGCTCAGGAGGCTTGTCAGTCAGGCCCTAAGGGACCATGACCCCAGGGAGAGGGGAGCTCAAGAAGAGTGGTTGCTCCTCAAGGAAGCGATCCTCAATGCACAAGCTAAGCCTATTCCATCTCAGAGGAAAGGCAGTAAGAGGGCACAGCAGGCCTCCTGACTCTCCAGGGATCTAGCAGACCTCCTGAGGCTAAAAAGAAAGGCCTACAAAGGATGAAGGATGGGATTCACCTCCAAGGAGGATTATTCTGCACTGGTCCAGTCCTGCAGGGAGCAAACCAGGAAAGCCAAGGCTGCAACTGAACTTCAACTAGCTTTGAGCATCAAGAACAATAAAAAGTCTTTTTTTAGATATGTGGGGAGCTGGAGGAAAAGCAAAGGCAACATTGGACCCCTGCTGAACCAGATGGGGCAACTGACGCCTAGGAAAAAGCCAACCTATTAAATGGGTACTTTGCGTCAGTCTTTCATCAGTCCCATGGGACGCCTATGCCCGCTACAAGACAGGGAGGTCTGGGTGAGGGAGATCCCCTGCCCTCCAGTAATGCTGACCTCGTGAAGGAACATCTTGAGCAGCTGGATACCTTCAAGTCAGCCGGCCCTGACAATCTACACCCCAGGGTACTCAAGGAGCTGGCGAGCATCATCGCCCAGCCTCTGGCACGTATCTTTGAAAACTCTTGGTGCTCTGGTGTAGTGCCTGAAGACTGGAAGAAGGCCAATGTGGTGCCGATCTTCAAGAAAGGGAGGAAAGTAGATCTGGCTAACTATAGGCCTATCAGCCTGACTTCTATCCCAGGGAAGATCTTAGAAAAGTTTATTAAAGAGGCCATCCTTAATGGACTGGCAGACGCCAACATCCTGATGGGTAGCCAGCACGGGTTTCTTGCAGGTAGGTCTTGCTTGACCAATCTCATTTCCTTCTACGACCAGGTGACCTATCACCTGGACAAGGGAGAAGAGACTGATGTCATATATCTTGACTTCAAAAAAGCCTTCGGTCTGGTATCCCATGATCACCTCTTGGCAAAACTGCCCAATTGTAGCCTTCGGTCCTCCGCGATCCACTGGCTGGAAAATTGTCTCCGTGGTAGGACCCAGAGGGTAGTAATAGATGGAAGTCACTCATCACTGGAGTACTGTGTCCAGTTCTGGGTGCCGCACTTCAAGAAGGACGTGGAGAACCTGGAGAGGGTCCAGAGGAGGGTCACTTGTATGGTTGAGGGCTTCCGTGGCCAGCCCTATGAGGAGAGGCTGAGGGACCTGAATCTCTTCAGTCTCCGCAAGAGGAGACTGAGGGGGGAACTTGTGGCTGCCTACAACCTTATCAGGGGCCGCCAGCAGGGACTCGGGGACAGTCTGTTCACGAGGGTCCCCCTTGGAGTCACCAGGAACAATGGCCACAAGCTGAGGGAGGATAGGTTTAGGTTAGATATTAGGAAGAACTATTTCACTGTAAGGGTGGCCAGAGCCTGGAATGGGCTTCCCAGAGAGGTGGTGCTCTCACCTTCCCTGGAAAACTTCAAGAGGAGACTGGATAGGCACCCGGCTGGGGTCTTATGCTCCTTCCTGCCCATGGTCAGACTAGATGATCTGTCTAGGTCCCTTCCGACTCATTGATTCTATGATTCTGTGGTGCCCTGTGACCAGTGGGGTCCCCTAAGGCTCTGTCCTTGGACCCATACTGTTCAACATCTTCATTAATGATATGGACATTGGAGTCAGAAGCAGCCTGGCCAAGTTCGCTGATGACACCAAACTTTGGGGCAAAGCATCCATACCAGAAGATAGGTGCGTGATCTAGGCTGAACTGCACAGGCTCAGCAAATGGGCGGACGAGAACCTGATGGTGTTTAACACTGAAAAATGCAAGCTTCTCCACCTTGGGAAGAAAAACCTGTAGCATCCTTATAGGCTTGGCGATGCTACACTGGCTAGCGCTATGGAAGAAAGAGACTTGGGGGTCATCATTGACCACAAGATGAACATGAGCCTGCAATGCGATGCTGCGGCTACTAAAGCCACCAAAACACTGGCTTGCAACTATAGCTGCTTCTCAAGCAAATCCCGGGACGTCATTCTCCCCTTGTACTTGGCCTTGGCGAGGCCGCAGCTGGAGTATTGCATCCAGTTTTGGGCTCCACAATTCAAAAAGGATGTGGAGAAGCCTGAGAGAGTCCAGAGAAGAGCCACATGCATGATCAGAGGTCAGGAAAACAAACCTTACGATTACAGGCTGAGAGCCATGGGACTCTTTAGCCTAAAAAAGTGCAGGTTCAGGGGTGATCTGATGGCCACCTATAAGTTTATCAGGGGTGACCACCAGGATCTGGGGGAACGTTTGTTCACCAGAGCGCCCCAAGGGATGACGAGGTCAAACGGTCATAAACTACTACAAGACCGTTTCAGGCTGGACATAAGGAAGAATTCTTTACTGTCTGAGCCCCCAAGATCTGGAACAGCCTGCCATTGGAGGTTGCACCTACATTGAACACCTTCAAGAGCAAATTGGATGCTTATCTTGCTGGGATCCTATGACCCCAGCTGACTTCCTGCCCTTTGGGCAGGGGGCTGGACTCGATGATCTTCCGAGGTCCCTTCCACCCCTAATGTCTATGAAATCTATGAAATCTATGAAAAAAGACACAGGCAGCCTTAAATCTGGCATTTCCTACTTTTTAAGTGTCTGATTTTACAACCCTAATAATGTTATTTTAAAAAGAACTTTTTGTGCAGGCATGTAATAGAATAACTACATTAGTTAGCTGGAAAGGTAGTATTCACATTCTTTGAAAGCCTAGGTAGCCATGTAGGCTATTGATATTTTCAGCTGGATTTCACCCCTCTGCTTACAACTATGATCTACAAAATCACTAAAACAGATAATTCAGTGACTTTGCAACCTTAATCAAATTCTGTTAGCAGAGTCTTGGTGAGGAGTGTGTATAATCTCCTAGGGTTTAAAAAAACATGCTGAAAAGAAAGAAATTCCATTCTGTAGTATCATACTGATGGTCACACAACCTATCCACAGCGCTGTAAGTGCCAGCTCTACCACACAGAACTTTGTCACTTGAATAAGCAGAGTATTGAGATGGAGAATTGAAAACAGTATAAGGTTGACATCCTATGCTTATCAGCCTGGGGGAGAGGGGTGAGACAATTTGTCTGTGTTTTTCAGAGATGTTACTGACAGCAAAGAACTGATGAGAGTCCATGATGAGCTCTTGGGCTCAATTCCAGGATGTGGTGGTATATGACCATGACCATCTCTCCATGCTTGAACTATTTTTGCCTCTTCCCCTAGAACTTGTCCCTGTCCTCTCTTACCCACTCCTTGCTTATCCAGTTCTGGTGTCCTGTCCTTTCTTCATGCCTCTCATCCCAGTCATTTCTCTTTGTCCAGACAATATCAGTTTCCATAACTAACCTGCAGGGCTGGCCTATCCTATCCTAAGGAACCTGCAGCCACAGGGGCCCCCGCACCCAAGGGACCGTGCCCCGCTTGCCCCTGCCACCTGTACCATGTTTAAAGGGCTGAGCAGGGGAGGAGTTCCTGGCTCTGCTCCCACCCCAGCCCCAGGGAGGGAACCCAGGTGTCCCCAGCACATGCTGCCCCCACACTGCCCCCTGCCCTGCAGCACAGCCCACATGCATGCAGCCCAGCCCCAGCTGAATCAGGGGACCCCAAAACTATATCTTGTACAGGACCCCAAAATTGTGGGCTGTCCCTGCTTCCTGTCCCAAACTCCACTCCGCTCCGCTCCCAGCCAGCCTCTGCCCAGACATATCCGAGCTTACCCTCCCTCTCATCTTTCAGTTTCCTTGCCAGACCAGTTCCAGTCTCTTCACTTCTGTTCCATCAAACTTTCTTGCCCCCCCAGCTTCCTTATCCTATATGCTCCTCTTTTTTCCTGGTCTCCTCGCATACCTTTCTCTCTTATGTTTGAATCAGACAGGTTCCATCTCCATGCTGCACTGATGATAGCTGGGGGTGTCTGAGAGTGCAGGGATGGCAGGCTCTTGTGGACCTCATCCTCAGCTCAGCTCAGAGCACCTAGGAACAGGAATTACAGGAAGAGTCCTTCTGAGCCTAGCACAGCCCTGGGCTACAGCATGATCTATGGGCTGGCGGTTTCACAATCTGATTTTATGCAAAAGTTGGGAGGGGATGGAATAGCGATTTTTCACAGGGTTATAAACTTGACCAAATGTAGGGAGGTTATCTTGGAGATGACTAAGGGCACATTCCTGGTACAAAGAGCAGCTGCTGTCAAATGTAAAGTTTGTAATCTAAAAACATGAGGGCACTAAAGCATTACAAAGAAAAGAATTCAAATATTTTAACAAAAAACAGCAGAATATTTTCCCCTAGTTTCAGTCTTGAAAATGGCTCAACTGCTTTGGCTGAAATTTTTCAAAAGAAAAGAAATAAGTCTGAGGCAGACAATTAGCATGAAAAAAAGTTTACTTCAACTGGTTAAAAGTTTCACAAAGTTACAAGCAACAGGGTTAGAGAGAACAAGGTAACAACAAAACACTGAGCCACTTTAAAAATAAAGTAGTGCCACTAGCCCTGATTATACTACGTATTCAGTATCCCAAATTTATCCTTAGCATAACTAAGCCAATGGGGTTGCACCTGCTTAAACCATCAGTGCCCAGGGCTCATCATTCTAGGTCTGAACCTTACTCAACCTGTTGGCGTGGCAGGTAGGTTAAGCAGTAGGTACAGGGCCCATTCCCAGGCCAGATTGGAACCCACATAGCAGGATTGGGCCCCATTCCACCTCCCTCTGCTCCTGCAACAAGATTGGGCCCCATACAATTTCCCTAAGGGTCTGCACCATTTCCCTTGGTTCCATGCCACCCACACTACCTCCCTGGGGGGGTCTATGCTTTCTGCATGCTTCATTAAGCCTCCCTGGGGTCCCATCCCATCAGATCTGGACTCCACACTGCAGAATTAGGCTCTACACCACCTCCAGCCAATGCATGTGTACCCAGATCTGGCCCTGGGCCACATCTGCCCACTGATCTAGCAACCCAGCTCATGAGGCTCCCCATGGCTCTGGAAATTTGGCAGCAGGGGAGCAGCAATTGCTGTCACTGCTCTCCCATAGCCAAATTTTTGGACCCATGAGGAGCTCTGTGGGCCAGATAGCGTGGCTCCTTGAGCCACATTTGGCCCACGAGCCAGGGTAGAGCACCCCTGCTATAGGCTGATCCACATGAGTCAGTTGTATAGAGCCCTGTCATTTTTAACAGAGCTCTGGGAAGACTTAAATATACACAAACCAGCTTGAAGTCTGGGGACAATGAAGCCAATATGATGCAACCTCTCCCTCAGCAAATCTCCAACCCCCAGAGAGAAGACATTTCAGGTTACAGTCTTTATTGATCAGGAAGCCACATCCCTGAAAGTCTTGAAAGCACCTGGAAGGAGCACAGGGAGATACCTTGTTACTATACAAGTAGACTTGGCATACTTCAAGATTATATATATATATATATATATATATTTTAGTGTTTTGATGGTTAACATCAGTGTTTATTTTAAATGTTTATTTTGATTTTTATTGATTGAAATGATCAGGATTGCACAAAATTACGGGTGTGAGGGCAGACAATTTATTAATGACAGTATATTATTATTATAATGCAGTTTAATCACCTGTCATGACAAATGTAACCACAGTAGGACTGCTGCCAGCTAAGCAGCAGAGCTGCCATCAGTCCCAGCTCCCTGTGCTCAGTAGCTCCCTTGTCCACTTTGTCACTTCCTCTTCCTTTGTTCCTAGTGCCCTGGGGTTTCTGGGAGTTGCAGTCCAAACTAATCAGCACAGTTCTGTAGGGCTGTTCCTCCTGTTCTCACAGTCCGTCAGCCATCATTTTTCTTACATCCCTTTTCTATAAATGTTGATTATTAATGATGGAACTATTTTCTGGCAGTCTGTGAGTGTGAAGTGAAATCATTTATCAATATTTACCAATAAAAGTCAAATCCTGCCAAGCCTATATATAAAGTAACTACTAGTCTCTCTCAAACTAAAACATTGACCTCAATTTGCTACAACAAGCAGGAAAAAAGACCTTGCGTAATTGGAAAAAAAGAGCAAACAAATGAATTTTTCTCCTAATGACTAACATCTAGGACTCATTCAAAAGGAATGTAAATGGAAGAGTGCACACTGGTAAGTGACTATGAAAAACTAAACAAATATAAGGGTGTATAGGGAAGATTTAATTCGCTGCAACATACATGAAAAGACAGCTGTAAGAAGGTGAAACTGATAGAAGCTATTACATAGGGAAATGCTTCCTACAAATTAATTTATATCTAAACAAATGTATTGAATTCTGACAGGAAGACTATAACCAAAGTTTAAACAATGACCAACCTATCAACTGATATTTAACTGAAGTATCACTAGAATTGCCTTGGTTTGTCTAATACTTAGTATTATTTATTTAGGACCTGATTCTTCGATGCTCACTCAAGTACTTATTGCCACATGTAGTCCCTTTAAATTGGAGAGTTGCATCCTTCACAACATATCCCATAAGTAGGGACCTACCTAAATAGCAGTTTTGTGGATTTTGTGGAAACCGCAAAATCTGAGGTTGACCATGAAATCTGTTGGGGGCAAAAAAACTTAATAAAAATAAGTTTTTATTAAGTCTTCCCCTCCTGGGCAGGTCTCACAGCCTACTTAGGAGGGAACAGTGCCGGCTGGTAGGGCAGCATGGTGGGGGCAGCAGACAAAACAGGGCTGCCCCAGGGTCTCTCCACCAATCAGAGCCAAGAGGCGGAGCTGCCACGGAATGCTCACAAAATTGGCTCTTAAAGCCAGGTCAAAGTCACAAAAATGTCTTTGTCTCGCAAAAATTAAATGGGTCCCTACCCATAAGTGTTAGTATCTACCCATTGCCTGGAAAGGGTCTAACTCACTTTTGGTGGTACATAACTAATAGCCTACAGGCTCTTTTTATTTAATTTATCCTGAAACTAGAGTCTTTTTTAGGATGAAAAGCCTTTCCTCACTACTCTGTGCAGCCTTCTTACATTTTCTAGCCACAAATGCATCATTTATTAAAAATGTACATCAACAAAAAGAAACACAGTTTACATCATTTTCATTCTGTGGAAAGCACATAAAAGAATTACTTCCCTCCTGTGTGCATCTTGCCTGCAGGGGCCAGGATCTTTCTTTGCAAGTTCCAGGAGATAACCCTGGGCAGCTGTCAAGGATTGCTCCAAGCCCAGCATTTTAGAAACTCTTCTGAGTTTTATTTTACTACAGAATCATTCAATCGCCATTTGGCACCTATTTTGCAACAGATGACAGATGTCAAAGAACTACAAAGACCTCTGAAAAAGTCAGACCCTCAGCTGGTTTTGATGTCAAACTCTTGCCAGAATGAAGGACACATCTATTGCAATTGTCATATCACTCAGATTTTTCCTCCCAAAGCTGCTTTTGTTGAGACATTTTCTAAGCATTAGCTGAAATGAAGGAAAGCAAGGTTTTATTTGGATTTTTACCTTATGAATGAATAATGATGTACATGTATGAAAGAGAAAGAAACAGCTAAATTACAAAAGATGAGAGCCAGGATATGTAGAACTGGAATCAAGGGAACCAGTGATGTAGTTAATGGAGACTTAAGGAATTTGTTTAATCAAGCAATCCAAAACTGTCACAGCCTGCCAATTCTAAGGACTGCTTGATACAACTCAGTGCCCTGGAGCAACTTAAGAGCAGCACAGTGGCTGCTATAGCTTATATTAGAGTAATACAGTCCACAAAGGAGTGTAGGCCAAGTGAGAATTAGTATAGTGGAAGAATGCTCCCCAATATGCTTCCAGCACCAGAGCAGAGGATTTCCACACTAAAGGAACTTTCTGCTGGCACAGAGCTGAGGTGGAATTTTCAGAATTTAACTTCTTGGCACTGTTGAGTTATGTAAAGAGCCAAAATTGTAACTGAGTGTCTAGGTCTGTACTGACTAAAATAAGCTGATCATGTAGAAGAATGTAAGATTTAGACCAAAAAGAATTTGTATCTAGTTCTTATTTTAATTTTGATTTTTGCTGAAACACAGACTTACATACCAGCACAGCTCGACTTTTAAAAAAGGTATTTCCAAGCATAGTGCTCTTCAGTCTCTCTTCCTTTCCCCTAGTGTTCCTTCCCCCACAGTGTGCTTCCCCCCATATGTGTGTGTGTGTGGATAGTTATAGATAGATAGATATCTATCTATATCTATCATCTACACACACACACACACACATCTATATATAGATCTAGGTCTATAGATATTTATAGAGGTGCATTGTATATATAGATATAACAAGAGCAGTTCCTGGCTACTTTTTGCTTGTATAGCAAGTAACATCATACGATAGTTTTCTGATCCAGGGTCCTTCAGCAATACAAAGACACAAATGAATAAATAAAGACCAATGAATCCCAAATTAAAAAGCTGTTTTATTAAAAAATCATTTTAAAGTCTACTAAGGCCTGGTATTTCTGGAAGTGATGCTATAGCTTTGTACGATGATTCCATTTTCACATTTACTTATTAAATATTAAACTTGAACAAAAGACTGCACCTCTGGAATACCAGATGAGGTACTAATAGCTACTTCAGATCTTTTTGTCTGTTTACAGAGAGAAACAAATTGTCTTCATAATAAAATATACACAATAACATGGAATGCAATATTTTTATAGTTACCAAAACATGGTTTTTATCAGTATTTAGCTGAAAATCATATGAACCTGTATTGAATAAATCTGAAATACAGGTATTTATACAGGTTCAATGTCTGCAGGTAAATGCAATGTGAGCTATGTCCTAAAAGATGGTAATGCAAAAATGCTACTGCAAAAACTGTTGTTTCCAAATCTTGGATTTTCGTTGACCATAGTGTTACTCTAAATTTTAGCTGACATAAATCCACTGAAACCTGAAGAGTTATCCAGATGTAAAGCTGGAGTAGTGCATTAATGAATGAGATCTATTCCTTTTAGCAGAGCAGGCACAAATCCAATCAGACACTTGTAAACCTCACATATGAAGTACAGCCTAATGCATCTTAAAACATTCAGGCAATTGCGCCAACCGTCTATTAGTAATAAATCATTATGATTAAAGGAAAACTGTCAGGTAGTTTAGGCCTGAATAAAAGGCTACTGCTACTGATTATACTAAATCAAAAGCCTCAAAAAACCCTAGATTTTTAAAGTTCCTTGTTCTAATTCTTTTAAATATGCTTATTAACTTGACAGTATGGCTTTAACATTACATAAAATATTAACAACTATAAACGTGCACAAAAACCTCACCACAAAAATCACAAAGCCTGAACTAAATTTTGACCAAAAAAAGGGCAACCACATATTTTATTACATTTTATTTTTAGAAATACTACACCTGTGAAGAGTATATATATATACTTCATGGGTATGGCAAAATATAGTTGATTGTATTAGGAGGATGTAACTGGATTGGTTGCATTCTGGAAAATAAAAGTAACATTCTCTTTTATCCTTTCAAGGAAAGGATCATCCAGAGTTTGATGCTGCCCAGAGAAGTGTTTCCATTGCATCAGCTGTGACATGGAAAGAGATTTCTTTGAAGTAGGCTTCCCATGATTTTTTCCAAGCTGGCAACCTCTGTACATAGAGAACATTTCTGCAGAAGGATCTGAAAAGTGATGCAGTAAAAATCTTTTTAGAAATTTTCTTAAAGCTTCTCCTGCTTTCAGTCACAAACCTAGGACTAAGATTAAGCACCTGAACAAGCCTCTGTAGAATCAGATCCTAAATCAATAGTACAGTCCTAGAAGGGAATTGTAACTTTCTCCACATACAATGGGAGAAAAATTAGCAAAAAATTGTACATGAGAAGCACCTGCATTTTCTAGCTTTCCTACAACTGACTGGAAAAAAATGAGAGTGTGCACCCTGAGGCGGGCTTTGGCTTCCTTGATAAGGCGGGCTTTGGCTTTCTCGACAATGACCCATACATCACAACGAGAAACATGCTCGGATGGGATGGGCTCCACCTTTCCCCTAAAGGTAAGCGTGTGTTTTCTTCTAGGTTGGCAGGTCTCCTCTGGTGGGCTTTAAACTAGGCCCGTCGGGGGAAGGGGAAGACGAGGAAGGAGGAAGCCTTGGACCACTAAACTAAGCAACACCCACAAGTACAGCCCAGCCTAGACCGACGAGCGGAACGTATACACAGGTAAGCAACAGGGGCCAGGGCAATGCTGTGATTAGGGGGCAGTGCACACACCCACAGGAGGCCTCAAATGCCTCTACATAAACATTCATAGTATGGGAAACAAGCAGGAGGAACTTACCCCCCTGCTATCTGACACCGACCCAGATATAGTGGGGCTCACTGAAACGTGGTGGGACCCAACGCATGACTGGGCGGTGAATATCAAGGGCTATAGGCTGTACAGGAGGGACAGGACAGGGAGGAAAGGCGGGTGTGTGCCGCTCTGCATTAAGGAGGAATACACATCCTCACCAGGTAGCACAGAGTCAGAGGAGGGGCACATGGAAGTGCTCTGGGTTAGAATACAAGGCAGTCAAAGGGAAAGGGACTTAACGGTGGGGGTCTACTACAGACCACCCAACCAAGGGGAAAAGCTAGACCAGGAATTCTTAAGTCAGCTCATGGAGGTACTGAAGTCAAAGGATGTGGTCGTCATGGGGGACCTGAACTTTCCAGACATCTGCTGGGAAGAGCAGTCACCCAGGTCTGACCGCTCACATAAGTTCTTAGCCAGAGTGCAGGACCTCCATCTAACCCAGGAGGTGCACAGCCCCACCAGGGGAGACGCCTTGTTGGACCTGGTGCTGGCCATGGGTGACAACCTGGTGAGGGGGCTGCGGGTGCTTGACCACCTGGGCGACAGCGATCATCGCCTCCTGGAATTCATCATCCAGCGCAAGGTGGTAAAGGCCTGCAGCAAGGCAGCAGACCTAGATTTCAGGAGGGCAGACTTCAGTGAGCTAAGGACAATAGTCGGGGAAGCACTGAGGTCCCGGAGGGGAGAGGAGGGAGGGGAGCCAGGTGTCCAAGAAGAGTGGTCGCTCCTTAAGGAGACGATCCTCCAAGCCCAAAGGGAGGTAATCCCAACACGGATCAAAGGGAGCAGGAGGGCACATCTAGGACTCATTCAAAAGGAATCTAAATGGAAGAGTGCACACTGGCAAGTGACTATGAAAAACTAAACAAATATAAGGGTGTATAGGGAAGATTTAATTCGATGCAACATACATGAAAAGAGAGTTGTAAGAAGTTGAAACTGATAGAAGCTATTACATAGGGAAATGCTTCCTACAAATTAATTTATATCTAAACAAATGTATTGAATTCTGACAAAAGCCCCCATGGCTCACCAAAAGCATCCGGGAATGTCTTCTAGCCAATGGAAAGGAGGGGCCATCACCAGGGAGGATTATACTGCGTTTGCTCGGGGATGCAGGAGGGCAGTCAAGAAGGCCAAGGCGGAGATGGAACTGGGACTAGCTTCCCGGATCAAGGACAATAAGAAGTCCTTTTTTAAATACATAGGGGGCAAAAAGAAAGTACCAGGTAACATGGAGCCCCTGCAAGACACGCTAGAAAATCTGGTTGTCACACCAGACAACAAAGCTAACCTATTTAACAACTTCTTTGCCTCCATTTTCCTGAGCAGGGACCAGATCAGCCCCCCCACCAGGCCCCCCTCAGGCCCCAGGGGAGGCGCACCTAGGCCAAGGGTCATGGAGGATCTAGTCAGGGAACTTTTGGAGGGACTGGATGTATTTAAATCAGCTGGTCTGGATGATCTCTACCCCAGAGTGCTGAGGGAATTATCTGAGGTCATTGAGGGACCCCTGGCACAGCTGTATGAGCACTCATGGTGCTCTGGTGTGGTGCCAGAGGACTGGAAGAGGGCCAATGTGGTTCCCATTTGCAAAAAAGGGAGGAAGGAGGACCTGTGGAACTATAGGCCAGTTAGTCTTACCTCGATCCTGGGTAAGCTTTTTGAGAGAATTATTCTGGCACATGTCCACGAGGGGCCAGCAGGGGAGATTATGCTTAGGGGCAATCAACACGGGTTCATTAGAGGCAGGTCCTGTCAGACCAACCTAGTGGCCTTCTACAACCAGGTCACCAAATCCTTAGATGCAGGGGTAGCAGTGGACATAGTCTTTCTGGACTTTCGGAAGGCCTTCGACACTGTCTCTCACCCCGTTCTCATTAAGAAACTGGGGGACTGTGCTGATGACACCTACACAGTCAAATGGGTTGCCAACTGGCTGGAGGGCCACACCCAGAGAGTGGTGGTGGGTGGGTCATTTTCAACCTGGACAGTGGGCAGTGGGGTTCCGCAGGGCTCGGTCCTCGGGCCCGCACTGTTCAACATCTTCATCAGTGACTTGGACGAGGGGATAAAAAGCACCCTGTTCAAATTTGCTGATGATACTAAGATGTGGGGGGATGTGGGCACGTTAGAAGGAAGGAATAAGCTGCAATTGGACCTAGACAGGTTACAGGGGTGGGTGGATGAGAATAGGATGGGATTCAACACTGACAAATGCAAAGTGATACACCTGGGGAGCAAGAACCGGCACCATACCTACAGGCTGGGGAACTCCCTTCTCATGAGTGCAGAGGCAGAAAAGGATCTCGGAGTCATCATTGATGCCAAGATGAACATGGGCCAGCAGTGTGGGAATGCAGTCAGGAAGGACAGCCGCACCTTGTCATGCATCCACAGATGCATCTCAAGCAGGTCCAGGTAGGTGATCCTCCCTCTCTATGCGGCACTGGTCAGGCCACAGCTGGAGTACTGCATCCAGTTCTGGGCACTACACTTCAAGAGGGATGTGGACAACATGGAGAGGTTCCAGAGGAGGGCCACTCGCATGATCGGGGCAGCAGGGCAGGCCCTACGAGGACAGGCTATGGGACCTGAATCTGTTCAGCCTCCATAAAAGAAGGCTGAGGGAGGATCTAGTGGCCTGTTACAAACTAGTCAGAGGGGACCAGCAGGCACTGGGGATTCCCTGTTTCCCTGAGCACTACCAGGAGTGACTAGAAATAAGCTGACAGAGGGTAAATTCAGATTAGACATCAGGAGGTGCTACTTCACTGTCAGGACGGCTAGGATCTGGAACCAACTACCAAGAGAAGTGGTGCTGGCTCCTACCCTGGGGGTCTTTAAGACAAGGCTAGATGATCACCTTGCTGGGGTCGTTTGACCCCAGTACTCTTTCCTGGCATGGCAGGTGGTCGGACTTGATGACCTGCTCAGGTCCCTTCTGACCCTACTATGAAACTATATGCTTATTTACGAAGGCCTACAATACTCCAGAGAGTCCCCTGTGGTTCATTGGTAGAATCCTTGTCTGCCACACAGGAGACCTGGGCTCAATTCCCATGTGCTTATACAAATACAGCAATGGAAGCACCAAATGTCAGACTCAGTTTGGCCTTTGGATTCTCTCTGAGTGGCCTAAAGGGGAGATGAAAGATCTGGGCAGCCTCCACTCCTCAAAAAAAGCAACCTCCTGCCTAGCCATATGCATTGAAGATCTAAGTGACCTTTCATGCATATACCATGATCCAAAAGGCTCAATGGTTGCCATAAAACAATACTGCAGTAGCTGTTTTACTTGAGCAACACTGCTATCAAGATGGTAGGCAAAAAACAGACATTGCACTAGTGCCATGTGTGCTATGCGATCATATGAGTTTCATTTCCTCCACTCCAGAACAGAAGCTCAATCTTTTAGCCATTAAAACCAAACAAAAACCAAACACCCATAAGGCACACTGAAATCAATAGACTACTCTCCAGGGTGCTTTCACAATAAGCAGAAAACCAAAAACACTTCTTGTACTATAAAAGCATCCTAGCTGAATTAACCAAATACTTCCTGACTTAGGTGGGGACATGATGGGAAAAAATATGAGCAAAACTTTCATCAATCAGCTGGAGACTAGTATTCCACCAGGCTCAATCAACCTCTGTTTTATTGCTCTGTTGGTAAGAGGACAGGTATATGTTTCGACAGCAGGCTCACGGGGATGTGCCAGGTATAATTCTCACCAGCTGCATTTTTACTTAATGCTGATGAAGTTACATTTTTTAAAATTACATGCATTGTATTGGCTCGTACTACTATAGATTACAGTGTCTGTTTAAAAGAAATAAACATCCACACCACTTTGGACAGGAAGTTATTGGGTAAGAGATGCCACTTCTGAGAAACTGGGATGGCCACAGGGCTTAAGAAGTGATGGAGAGGTGCCTTTACTAAACTCAGATCAAAGCATTAAAAAAAATAAAAAATCCTATCCCTAATTTTGAATCAATTATACATAAGGTATTAAAAAAACATGAATGCAGAAAGAAAACAAAAAGGGATAGTTTCCAAGCAGACAGGGTGAAATAAGGGACATTCAATGGAGGCGGGAGTATTTTGCCCTGGGTCTATAGCAGGTAGCAAGTAAGGGATGGATCAGCACCCCAAAACTAACTGTATTCATCACTAGTTTTTAGGTGGTAGCTATATCATGAAAGTTTATTATGAGCTTTCATAAGTTTATTATGACCTTTGGCCAGAACCTCAACTGGTATAAACTGGCATATATCAGTTTGTAGCAGCTGATGATCTGGTCCATTGTGTTCTTACTAATTCCTTTTTCTCTTGACACTTTCTGAGTAAGTATAATTGCTCTCATTTGGTTGTGACCACTGTTACTAGTTCAGCTAAAGTAAAAGTCATCGTTTCAAGAAATGAAACTGTTCTCATTGCCATCTAATACAGGAGTCCTACTGATTGGAAAAAAAGGTGTGAGACAATGTCATGAGGATTTAATAAAAAGCATCATTACTTTAATCCTTTTGCACCAGGTTTCAGATTTTTTTTAAACACGTGGTTGGTCATTGAAAAAAGACGTCTCAACCCTGCAAGTGCCAGAGAAATAAAGAAAAAACTCACTTTGATGGTCTTTCTTCGCCATACAACTGCACTCAAGCAAGTCATGGGTAACACAGCTGGAATCTTCATGTAGTATAAAGAGGTTTCTAAGCTCCTCAGTGGAAAAATGAATATGTTCAGATGTCTTGGAAAGATCTACAACTGCCCCAGAAATGTCTTGCTTGCTGATTTGTCTTTGATAAATCTTTTCTTCTATTGAGCCTGCATTGAAAGACAACGAATACATTAAGGTAAATTTTAGACTAGTTTTATAAAAGATGAAAATCCCTGACAATGGGATAATCTGGAAACGTTAACATAATATTTTCAGTTATTAAAGAGTATTTAGAACAAAGTAAAGGCAACTGGTTACCCTTTGCATCTATGAGAGATCTCCCTCTATTTTCAGTAACTGAGTCTAATGTAAATGTTTTCATGTCCTTTATAACAGATGTTTTACAAAATTCACTACTTTTTTACACTATTAATAGCTCACATTTCCTCCCTCGAGGGTATGCTAGAATACCATTTACATTTATAATATTTCTGACCTGTAGTTAGCAGTCTGTAAATACGCACAGTATGTTTCTGACCATCTCTCCACACTCTGGCCATTGCCTGAAGAAAGTAAAATAGAAAAGATCTTAAAAGACCATTATACAAAAGAGATTTAGCCAAAATATGCATGTTCTTCTGAGCAAATGCCAAGCTCTGCTAGCTCATTAAAAGGAACAATATCAAAATAATACATTCCCGCAACGTTATCCTTGACTGTGTTACTATTATAATTTTAGGTACAGCCATTTTAAATATTTTTTAAATAAATTTGCTTTTTACCACTTATGCCACTTACTCATTGCATCACAAATACATATCCAGCACATGTCCATGTAACACAAGATGCAGTATTTTGCAAGCTGAAGCGTCTGGGGTTTATTTTACCAGGGCGTGTTTCTTGAAACACATCCCAAGTGACCATGGTGAGCAGAATTTGGAACAAAGACAAAGCAAAATACCTAAGAGTTCCTTTCAGGGGTTAAAAAATTAATATACGTGTACAAATGGAGGCCTAGCATTTAGAAGGGTTTTTTTAAAAAATACAGAATTATTAAAATGTTCTTATGCCAACAAAATCCCTAAAGCACTTCTGTAATAATTACAAGAACAGCACTAGTTTTCTTTTAACATCTGTTACCACTTGACTTCTTTCCTCTTTCTACACTATACTCAGGACCTCTCTTCAGCAGTATTTGCTATGTAGTCTGATCAGTAATTTGATTTCACTTTTGGAAAAAAAAAATAGAGATGATGGAAGCCAGGGCCATGCAAGACATCCCTCCAGAGAGAAAACATATCGATTCCTCTGTCGTGTATGCTCCCTGTTTGCCACAGTTAAGTGCTCTAAATTTATTTTACCTTGAATTTTCAAATTAGGCACCAGCAGCTCTGACTGCATGTTACAACACAAGGCACATACAACACACATAACAACTGAACTGTTCCCTATCTATAACTAGGAACTAGTTCACAACTCTCATGGGTCAGAGGTGTTCACATGCACAGTGTCCTAGCATTCCAAGCAGAATAGTCAACTTTCAGGGGTTGAAGTGCTGTGGATCAGGCACCAAAGGGTGCGAATGAGCACCTAACCCAGCATGCTTTACAATGAGCAAGGGGTGATGGGGAGGGAACAGAAGACGAGTGTTTGAATCCATGCTCCGAGAGTCCCACAGGATAGTCCCATGTTTTGGTTTCCCTTCTCTCTCAAACATGAGTTCACTAAAATTCAGTAGCCTGAACTGACAAGTAGTATGTTTACCTCACTTGGGGTAGTGGGGAAAGAAGGCAGTGGGGAAGAGAAATGAGTGCTTGGACCCATGTTTTTGGGTTCCCAGGGATTGAGGGGAATATGATGAGGGGCCGAGTAGAGATAGAGTAGGGAGGCAAGACATAGTTTCATAGTTTCTAGGGTCAGAAGGGACCTGAGCAGATCATTGAGTCCAACCCCCTGCCATGGCAGGAAAGAG
This sequence comes from Crocodylus siamensis, assembly GCF_052110815.1. Lineage (NCBI taxonomy): Eukaryota > Metazoa > Chordata > Crocodylia > Crocodylidae > Crocodylus > Crocodylus siamensis. The sequence continues at coordinate 217,700,286 of NC_143397.1, forward strand.
TACTGGGGTCAAACGACCCCAGCAAGGTGTACATCAAGCCTCCTCTTAAAGACCCCCAGGGTAGGAGCCAGCACCATGTCTCTTGGAAGTTGGTTCCAGATCCTAGCTGCCCTGACCATGAGGCTTCGGGAATGGTGTCTCGAGGCAAGCTTTGGCTTCCTTAACAATGACCGGCACATCACAACAAGAGACATGCTCAGATGGGATGGGCTCCACACTTTCCCTAAAGGTAAGTGTGTGTTTTTTTCTAGGTTGGCAGATCTCCTCCGGCAGGCTTTAAATTAGGTTTGCTGGGGGAAGGGGAAGACAAGGGCGGAGGAGACATTGGACTGCCAGACTAACCAACACCCACAACTACAGCCCAGCCTAGGCCGATGAGTGGAACATAGACACAGGTAAGCGACAGGGGCTAGGGTAATGCTGAAAGTAGGGGGCCTCAAATGCCTCTACACAAACGCTCATAGTATGGGACACAAGCAGGAGGAACTTACTCTCCTGCTAGCTGACACCAACCCGGACATAGTGGGGATCACTGAAACGTGGTGGGACCCAACACATGACTGGGCAGTGAATGTCAAGGGCTATAGGCTGTACAAGAGGGACAGGATAGGAAGGAACGGTGGGGCTGTGGCACTCTACATTAAGGAGGGATACACATCCTTGTCAATTAGCAAAGAATCAGACATAGCTGGTTGTTAAAAAGATAGCTTTTATAACCAAGCAGTACAAGGGAGCTTACTGAAAAAAGTATTAACAAAAGGGTTGGGGGGAAAGCATCAGTAGAGTTCTGGCTGCATACTGGAATTGCTGGTTGCAAGGTGGGCTGGTGGGGGGGGGCAGGGAGGAGAAGAGCAATGCAGTGTGGGATGCCTGGAGGACCAACCAGACCTATGTCACAGAATGCTTTATGTCCACACGTAATATGTACCTGGTGCACAGTGCACCAGGTTCAAAATAGTAACTGATTTTCCAGGTACTCTTCTGAACCATTCACCAAAACTACCCTAGGTGTTATATACGTCCACACCCATATCTGATTAGCATGGGTTCAAACCTGCAGGGATACTTTTGATAAAGGAATAGCGCTAACTTAAACAACCTGCCTTTCTCCACAAACATGGACTTTCTTCCAATATTATCTTTGTCTAGATGCATATAGACTGATAGTCAATTACAGACCAGCAAGAGATTTAAGATTTGATATTTTAGAAGCCACTTCCACATTAATCAAAACCCTATTTGGTCTACATCCCATCCCTGATATAAACAGTTGTATCAAACCTGAATATCAGTAGCTGGATTCCAGTCGATATCATATAAAATTAAATGAGATGCACCAACAAGGTTCAGACCAACACCTCCAGCCTTTGAACTTAGCAAAAAAATAAATGCTGGAGAGAATTTATTATTAAAACTATCAACGATCTGTTGTCTCTGGGAGACAGGCGTTTGTCCATCAAGTCTGGTATAAGAGTATCCATAATGCTTGCACATCTCTTGTAATATATTCAGTGTCTGGGTGTAATTAGACACCAGCACAACTCTGTCAAACAGAGAAACAAAGAACTTAGTTGCACACAAGCAGCAGAAGGTAATAAAACTATAATATTTTTATTTATTGCAGGCAACTAAAAAAAATAAAACTACAAGTCACATAGTTGCTCATCAGCCTCATTTTACTCAAATATCTTGACAAATAGAATGTTTCATTTTGCAAACAAAGGCACAAAATTGATTAATCTGCATTATACCTGCCTTTAAGCTTTCAAATTTGAAAGCACTGTCTTTCCAGCAGGACTCTGCTTAATGTACAAATTGAAGGGGTTTACTTATTTAATTTAGATTTAGATTTCCATTTATACAAAATAGGTCTGCTATTTTGGACCTATTTTGGATACTACATATTTCTACACAAGGTGCTATCATAACTATTAAATAATAACTTTGGCTTCACTTAAACAAAAAGCTGCTATGAATATTTTCACAGAACCTGAGAGAATTCGAACAAGATAAACTACTGATAGGACAAACGGAGGTCTATTTTAAGCCAATTTTGCTTCCCCAAACTTCGGGGTTTGCATAACATGAAAGAAGAGAAAGCGGAGGGCAAAAGACATTTCATAGTTGCAGGTATTATCACAATTTTTGGTAAATTTGGTCTTTTGGTTCTTTGAACTACTGACTGTGCAGTTACCTGTACTATATCACTGATCTTTTTTTATGCACTGTAACTCCATTAACACCTTGGTAGGTAAAAAGATACAGAGCTTTACTGCACTTCAGGTGCTGCATGATGACTGCCCATGTGCATACTCTTAGCCAGCGGTAGATGAATGCTAACTGCAGTTAGATTAATTGGCTGTGCCTCTCAGTAGAGCTACTTAGCTCAGGTACAGTACTGTGCAAATGTGGCTACCCTGCTTCACATTCAGGACACAGCACAGAAAATCATGTGGCGTTCTTCAGCATGGCACCACATGGTACAGTGAGAGGTGTCAACATGCCAATCAAGAGAAAAGCTGCCGTTGTTTAAGCTTTCAGCTGCTGCAAGGTAAGGGCTTTCACATGGGGCAGTTACTATGAAGTACATGATACATGGTAAAGTTGCACTCATTTTTACTCTACATAAATTATCTGCATGTCTACACCCTCCATCTCAGAAATCTGCAAATGCAGAATGTTTCTTTCTCTTTAACTCCTGGGAAAGACTGTCCTGAGTAAGGGAAACAGCCAGTCTAACATCAGCCACAAAAAATATTAACCAAATGGAGCATTTCATTTCCAGCTCTGCCTGAAGGGCACAGAATGAATGGAACTTAAATTATAAAAAAAAAATTGCTTAATATTAAATCTAAAAACAATGAGATATAAGGGATGTATTGTAGGGAAAAAGCCAGCAAGGGGTCCAAGACTCCATATGTCATTAGTGGAAATGTATCTGTAACAAATTATGCATTCAAGAATTCTGCTGTGACAGGATGGCGTTAAGTGAAACCACACTGGACTCTGGGCTTGAAAAACCACTCCAATTCACACCTGGTTTTTATTCTTCAATAGGAAAGATATTCTGAAGTAGGATAAATACAGTGTAAAAGATATGAATCTGGAGCAACATACAGAAAATACAACTAAATGCTGGTGAATGCAGAGTAAAGCATAGCTAAGGGACAACTGCTTTCTTAAAGTATTACAAAATAGTCCAGAATGTATACAGGAAGAGTCAAAGTTGCTCACTCTGAGTTGTCATTCAGCAACAGGAGACAACTATCTCCCTTAGAACCAAAATGATGGGGTGGTACTTTTCCCTGATAACTTTTGAAAAGACTTATAGAGATGGTTACAGAGCTGGATCCACAAAGGTATTAAAAGATGCCCATCAAGGCAACTAACTCCTACCGATTTTGATGGAAATTAAATATAAATAAATACCTTTGAGGATCTGAGTCTTGGACTCTTTTAACATGGAGTAAGAGGCAAACACTGAACAATAGTTATAAACTTGACCATACCGCTAGAAACAGCTCATAATCTAGCAAGTACAAATATCTTTGCTAGGCAATTTTAAATACTTAGTGCACTAAACAATTACCCCAAGGAGATAAACAGTTCTGTGCAAGTAAGAGGTACCATGTTGCAGCACGCTAGTTTCAGTGTGTTATTTGCTTAGCTAATAAAGTTCAGTATGAAAAGAAGCCAAAAATACTATTTGTCTGGAAATAACATGAACAAGTACTCTTAACAAGTGTGTCAACTGCGAGTCTTCAGTTACTAGTTGTAAAATAAGCATAGGTCTTAGCACAGTATGTGTGTTAAGTATCCTTGGCAGCTACACTAGACTGGCAAAGGAAACACACTGTCGCTATGTTGAGGAGGAATAATCAGAAGGATCACCTTAGTTAAGATGTAAATAATAATTTTTTCTTTTCCTTTGCTCTTACCTTTCAGCAGGGCTGAGCTCCCGGATTGCTGTTAACAACTTTGCCAGCACCTGCAGTTTTCCTGAATCAGCCTCAGCAAAAGTGGTCGAGGCATAATCTTGTGGGAAAACATTTACCAAGCCTTCATAAAGATTTGATTCATCGTGTTCATCAAAAGTTCCACTGCACTCTTTTTCCTATAAAAAAGATTGGCATTGTATATATTTTCTAAAGAAAATTTAAAAATTATTTTGTAAATAGTTTCATTACTACAACCAATAATTCATATAGATACTGATGCTGATAACCTCGTTTAATAACTTCATACTGTTTACTCTAATACACAGTTTTACACAGTTTAAGAATAATAAAGTCAAAGTCGATGTGTATCTTCTATCTTCAGGTCTTATTTATATCTGGATAAAGTACAGAGAAGGAAATACTATTAGTTTGTGCCTGCTTGTTCATCTCTTTTTTTTTTAAACATGAGAGAAGCTGACACTATGTTTACACCTGCTTCATTCTATGGTAATCTATTATGGAGCATCAGAGACATTTATTTTTAAGGAAGCAGCACAAGATGCAAACAGGCCAATTAGATAAATGTAGTAAATGAGCCTGTATTGAAGTCTGTGCTGCTGCAACTACATTGCTACTGATACATACACAAGATAATTTTAAATCGGTTGGAGTATTGACCCGCTACACTGCAGTCTGCTTGATAGGCATATTCAGACACAGCCTGAGATAAAAGCTTTAAGTAACTTCTGCACTTAAGAATTTGACTCTAATGGTAGTTATTAATTAACATATCAATCTAGTTACCTGTGTCATTGCTGCTGTTATTCCAGAAATTCTGAAGTAATGTATAGTGGGATTGGATATCACAGGAACTAGAGAAAGAAGAAACCTACTAAATCTGTGGTGTAGAGCCTGTAACCTCTAGCTTCAATCAGCAAGTGTTCTGGCAGATGTTAATTTAATGGCATGATGGGATCTTATTCTGGATTCCAACAACTATACATCCTGCCATGCCATATGTGTATGGCAAGGCACAATTTTGGAGATCAGGGACAGATCCCAATTGTGCAACCCTGGCACAATTGCATGCAAAGTGCCCTTTCAAGAGGCCATTGCATAGAGCCCAGGAACCTAGGCTCCACACGCATGGCAAGTTTATACCCACATACCAGGCAGGGCTGCCTGTGGGTTTAGAGGGGGCCAGATGGGGAGGAGTTGATGAGCTCCCTCTGCCCAGGAAACATAAACCTGACTATGATGCAGCCCTGCATGGACTGTACGATACACAGGTTTACAAGGGCTGAGTGGACCCAAAGCTGCCTCTGGTGATGGGGTAGGGACCAGTATTAGGTGCTAGACCCAAGGGCCTGATGCTGCTTCCTGCAATGAGGCAGAGGATAGCTTCGAGTCCTGGTGCTCCCTCCTGGGATTGCACAAGGAATAGCACTGGGGCCCAGGTCTGGGACCCAGCATTGCTGCCCTGGATCAAGCATGGGGCAGCATTGCTTTCGAGGTTCAGGTGAGGGACAATGCTGGTTCACACCAGAATCATACCATAAATGTAATCTGCCTAGGCCCTAAAAAAGGGTGAAGAGCTAGCAACAAGCAGCTTGTGTGTACTATACAGGCCTTGTAGTCATAGAGGCTTCAGTGGCTGCCACTTGGAATAGAGTTTATGGAGTGTTTGTTCCATAGTTGACTCAGTATATCTGACAAAATGCCTTAATTGTCAAGGTCTGCAGTACAAACTAGCTTTATAATACATTCAAAATGTATTCCTTTGAAAACAATGGATTTACAGTCTGTTCATTGTAACATATTTTTACAAATTTTCAGGGGACGATATCAAGGCTGGGTAGGCAAGTGAATTAACAGAAGCATTAGAATCAAGAAAATAATATACAGTAGTGGGGACCGGCTCAGAGTTTTTACTCATATATATCCAGATTTTCCGATATTTCTAATGGTTAATTTTTTTTTAAAGCTATACTCGTTTTCTAAAGCAGATCTTATTTGAGGCAGAGGAAGCGTATTAAATGAGCTCCCTCACAAAGATCTTTAAAAGTACTCCCGCCCTTGTGTATAGGAATGTCTAATACTCTGTTGAAGCAGAATAGAATAGATACCTTTATGGCTTTAAACAAAAGGCAAGGGTGGTTGCAGAGCTTTTTCAGAGCTCCGATGCATATCAAATGAGGACTATTTTCTAAGACCCCTTGTAGGCAAGATTTAACAATGCGACAACTAAGCAGTTTTCGATAGAGTTCAAGCTGCAAGGCTGTTGGTCGGCAGAAGAGTATGCTCTCCTTTTTTGGAGGGAGAAATTTGTTTATGATATCTTGCGTTCTTCTTAGAATAAAGAGTCTAGTCAGACGAGTTAGCTCTGCTGCTCTTCTCTCTCCCAATTCCTTTTCTTCCTAATATAACAGACCAGATTAGTTATACATTCTAAAGCAGCTTCCATTACATCACAATTCTTTTCTATATGATTTTTAATCAAGCGCTTGTGAACAGTTTAGTGGTACCTCTTTAGTGATCAGTTCCTTTTCAACCATATTGGCTAGGGACAGACATTCAGGCTGAATTGATTCAATCTTTTCAAATTAGTCTCACCTGGCTAGTTGAATCAGTTTGTAACTGTACAGACACCCCAGAAATTCAGGCACATGCCTCAGGCTAAAAGCTGGGGGGTGCTAGAGCAGCCCTCCCTTTCCTTCCACAGAGCTAAGCTGAGGCGGGCATGGCCAGGCCCTGGCAGGATGGCCTTTCCCCACCCCTGACCAGCTCAGGAGGGAATTGATAACACAGTGTTTATCACCTTTAATTCAGTATTTATCACCCCATTAAGAAAACAACACAGAGACATTACCAACTACCCGCTGATTCTGCCTTTGTCTTGTCTGCCACAGCAAGGACCGTAACCAGCATGTGGTCTGCTAGTTAATGATGAGAGGTGTATGTGTAAGGCAGAGGAGACAGGGAAATCCCTGCTTATCAGGGAGTGGGAAAGGAAGGAGGGGGAGTAGGGGAAAGCCAGGCAGATGCCTGCAGTCTCTGCCGAGCTCCAACCAGGGAGCAGAGGGGAGGGGCCAGCTCTGCTGTAAAACAGAGAGTCCCACCCAGCCCAGAGAGCATGTCAGGATGTTGGGGGACTCTGGTTTAACTTAAACTAGCAAGGGATCTGGGACAGACGTTGCATAAACCGGTTTGACCCATTAAGTTTGTCAAAAGGCAAGTTTTAAAATCAAACTAAGCAAAGTCCCCTGTACACTTGATTCTAGAATAGTTCTCTTAAATCACAAATCTCACATACAGAACATCATTATAAAAATAAAGATTTTCTCTTCAAAGATGCATTCTAGAGCCAAGGAGATTTCATTAATTATTGTTATTAGAATAACAATTAGAATTATTGTTATTACAATAAGAGATGTGTCAGATGGAGTACTGCCATTATTTCATAGATTTCATAGATTTCATAGACATTACGGCTGGAAGGGACCTTGGGAGATCATTGAGTCCAGCCCCCTGCCCAAAGGGCAGGAAGTCAGCTGGGGTCATAGGATCCCAGCAAGATAAGCATCCAATTTACTCTTGAAGGTGTTCAATGTAGATGCTTGAACCACCTCTGCTGGCAGACTGTTCCAGACCTTGGGGGCTCGGACAGTAAAGAAATTCTTCCTTATGTCCAGCCTGAAACAGTCTTGCAGGCGTTTGTGACCGTTCAACCTCGTCATCCCTTGGGGCGCTCTGGTGAACAGACGTTCCCCCAGATCCTGGTGGTCACCCTTGATAAACTTATAGGTGGCCATCAGATCACCCCGGAGCCTGTACTTTTTTAGGCTAAAGAGTCCCATGGCTCTCAGCCTGTAATCGTAAGGTTTGTTTTCCTGACCTCTGATCATGCATGTAGCTCTTCTCTGGACTCTCTCAGGCTTCTCCACATCCTTTTTGAATTGTGGAGCCCAAAACTGGATGCAATACTCCAGCTGCAGCCTCATCAAGGCCGAGTACAAGGGGAGAATGACGTCCCGGGATTTGCTTGAGAAGCAGCTATAGTTGCAACCCAGTGTTTTGGTGGCTTTAGTAGCCGCAGCATCGCATTGCATTTCAGTGTTAAACAACATCAGGTTCTCGTCCACCCATTTGCTGAGCCTGTGCAGTTCAGCCTAGATCACCCACCTATCTTCTGGCATGGATGCTTTGCCCCAAAGTTTGGTGTCATCAGCGAACTTGGCCAGTCCACTCCTGACTCCAATGTCCACATCGTTAATGAAGATGTTGAACAGTATGGGTCCCAGGACAGAGCCTTGAGGGACCCCACTGGTCACAGGGCACCATGATGAGTGACTGCCATCAATCACAACCCTCTGGGTCCGACCGCGAAGCCAATTTCCCAGCCAGCGGATCGTGGTGGAGCCAAGGCCACAACCGGCCAGTTTGGCCAAGAGGTGATCATGGGAGACCAGATCAAAAGCTTTTTTGAAGTCAAGATATATGACATCAATCTCTTCTCCCTTGTCCAGGTGATAGGTCACCTGGTCATACAAGGAAATGAGATTGGTCAAACAAAACCTACCAGCAACAAACCCGTTCTGGCTGTCCCTTAGAATGTTAGCCTGGGCCAGTCCATCAAGGATGGCCTCCTTAATAAACTTTTCTAAGATCTTCCCCAGGATAGAAGTCAGGCTAATGGGCCTATAGTTAGCCGGATCCACTCTCCTCCCTTTCTTGAAGATCGGCACCACATTGGCCTTCTTCCAGTCTTCGGGCACTACACCAGAGCGCCAGGAGTTTTCAAAGATCTGTGCCAGGGGCTGGGCTATGACGCTCGCCAGCTCCTTGAGTACCCTGGGGTGCAGATTGTCAGGGCCAGCTGACTTGAAGGTATCCAGCTTCTCAAGGTGTTCCTTCACGAAGTCAGCATTGATGGAGGGTAGGGGATTCCCCTCACCCAGATTTCCCTGTCCCATAGCAGGCATGGGCATCCCATGTGACTGATGAAAGACTGACGCAAAGTACCTATTTAATAGGTTGGCTTTTTCCTGGGCGTCAGTTGTCAGTTGCCCCATCTGGTTTAGCAGGGGTCCAACATTGCCCTTGCTTTTCCTCCGGCTCCCCACAGATCTGAAAAAGGACTTTTTGTTGTCCTTGATGCCTGAAGCTAGTTGGAGTTCAGTTGCAGCCTTGGCTTTCCTGGTTTGCTCCCTGCAGGACCGGACCAGTGCGGAGTAATCCTCCTTGGAGGTGAATCCCATCCTCCGTCCTTTGTAGGCTTTCCTTTTTAGACACAGTAGGTCCGCTAGGTCTCTGGAGAGCCAGGGGGGCTGCTGTGCCTTCTTGCTGCCTTTCCTTTGTGTTGGAATAGATTTAGCTTGTGCACTGAGGATCGCTTCCTTGAGAAGCAACCACTCTTCTTGAACTCCCATCTCCCTGGGGTCACGGTCCCTGAGGGCCTGACGGACAAGCCTCTTGAGCTTCTCAAAGTCGGCTTTTCTGAAGTCAAGGACTTCTGTGTTGCTGACTGACTTACCAGCTTTACAGCGGATGGTGAAGGTGATCAGCTCGTGGTTGCTGTCACCCAACTTCCCATCAATCACTAGGTCGCTGATTAGGTCGTCCCCCGTAGCCAGTACCAGGTCAAGCAGTGCTTGCAGAATGCCATTTCTACTGTGGTAGACTCAAAGTATGTTCCAGGATTCTCTGATGTATGTAGCAAAGCTGTGCTCAACTCTGTAGCACTGTGCAGTAACGATAAAGGAATGACACCATCATGTGGCAATCTTATGGCTCCTAAAATGTGGAATGGGTACCAGTGGCAGAAAGGGTGGAAATCATATTTCATGAAAAGAGAGGAGGTAGATTGCCACTTGTCTTTCTTAATCATTGCCCTAGTGGAGCTTAATTACCATACAAAAAATAGGCAAATGTTTCCTACAAAACTGTTAAAATAATGATACGGTGGGGGGAGATATAAAATGGCATGGAAATAGACATTCTTCTGGGGTTTTGAAGCATCAAGACTTATTTAGCACTTGTCATTGTGGCCCTATAGAAATATAGAAAAATAGGGTAGAAGGGACCTCAGGAGATCATGTAATCTCACCTTGTTCAAGGCAGGATCATTCTACCTCTCATCCAAGTGTCCACCTAACTTGCTCTTAACAACTTTCAAAGTTGGACATTCCACAACCTCTCTGAGTGATCTGTTCCAATGCTCAACCACTCTCAAAGTTAGAAAGTTTTTCTTAACACCCAACTTAAATTTCCCTTGTTGCAATGTATCCATTTATTATATGGACACATAAAAATGAGGCCCAACCACTAAGCATTCAGTGAACTAAAGCAACGACATTTTAAACAACAGTTTAAACTGGGTTTATATTATCTGACATCATTCATTTGATAATCCACAAACAAAATTATTCAGTAAAACAGGTGTTACCATAACAGGCTGTAACAATCAGTCAGGTCAACATCATCAACAAGAAAATGGCAGAGAAATGCAATTTACTTAGAGTCAATGCAATCAGGGAGTCAAATATTTGGTCTATAGGCTGGATCCAGCTGCAGAACTGTTCCATCTGGCCTGCCAAGCTAACAGAAGTTGGGGGAATGACCAGGGAGAGAGAGGGCCTGCCACAGAATTTGTTGCTGAATATGGCCATTGGTGGCAGGAATGTGAGCAAGGGCCATGCTGACACAGGCCCACTTCCCCAAAAGGCGCTTGGGTCCATCGCTGCCAGACCCCATTCCACCACTGGGCCCATGGATCTGGCCTTGGAAGAGCCCCTATGGTCCAGATCCATCCCAGGGTGAGTCTAACACTTCTGTATTAAATCAATGGTCCAGTGAGTAAGCAGATTCCAACTTCAAGTAGGTTCAAAGCGTTGTGGCACCTATATATTAAACGTATGTCACTGAATAAACAGTGTTGACTGTTACAGAGTCACACAAATGCACTGTGGTTAAAACATTCTGCACTTTATATAAACCTTAAAAAGTCAAATAATGATATTTTACTTTAATTTCAAATAAGAGGCTGAAAATTTTGTTGCTGCTGCAGGCCTCAGCCAAATTAAAATATTAAAATATCTATGAGTTAATTTGGTGCTCCCTGTCTACATTCCAGAAGGGAAAAAATGAATTGGAGTTGGACGGTACAGCCACAAAAGGACACACACAGTGAAAACAGAGACCCCCATATATGACGTGTCTGGGATGGGGATTTTAGAAGGAGACACAGAAAATGAGGTACTTTTGAAAATCCCAGCCTCAGTTTATGCATTAGTGAAGAAAAACAGTCTAAGAGTATGTCTACATGGCACAACACAGGATTGTACAGAGATACTCTTTTTGGCAGGGTATATTAGCTTGTGAAGTGCATCAGAAAAACATGGTTCTACAGCTTTAGGAATTTGAGTTAGCTTGGGTATCTCTCATGGTATTGCACTGCACTGCTGGAAATCAAAGACAGGGTTTGAACTCCCGTGATGTTGAAAGGCAACTCTAAAGTATAACCACACAAACCGTAGGAGATGTGGATACTTGATGCACAAATAGAAAATGAAAAACTCTCCAGTGTGCAACTGTGGTCACCCAGAACGGACCATGGAACATATAACAACTCAATGCCTGATCCACAAATATCACAGCGATACACTCCGCTGCTCCTAATGCAATTGTCTGGCTCAACCACCTAAATGTAAAATTATAGTTGCTGTTCTGTATCTGCATCAACCATAAGAAAGAAGAAAATGACTGGGCTGCGCAGGCATAACACATATTATATTTTATTTTCTAGAAGATTAATTCTATACCAAAGTTATATTCTGTGCCTGTAACCTTGTTTTAATACTGTACCTTTGTTGCTGAAGGCTCTCGGGACTGGATAATGGGTTCCTCATATATTTTTCTAAATGTGGACAAAGGAGCAAGTATCCCAGGATTTACAAAATCTATTAATGCATAAAATTCTTGCAGGTCATTTTGTATTGGAGTACCTAGATGGAGAAAAAATAATTCAGTGTGTTTTCTGTACATTTATGAATCTTTTCCTTACATTTATAATAAGTACACTTGTCAAACAGGGTTTAAAGTTCTCAAACATGTATTCAAAGATAGGCATTACATTTCTGTATAGCTTATTCTTAGCACTAGATTGATCCAGACAATTTAGAATTTTTAATTTGTCCACTGAACCAATAAGATAGTGTTTCTAGTTATTGTGACCGACCAAACAATGCATTTGTGGTTTTGTTTTACCTTACATTTTTATTTTTCTCTTTTTCCCATTTCAAAATGGTCTATTTGATATAGTTTAGGTTTTGCATTTCCTTGAAAAAACTAACATATGAAGTCGCTTTGTTTCTAAGGTTCTTATTTTGAAAAAACAACAGCATCTCCTGTAACAATTCAGGTTATGGCTTTTTTCAGTGCAGGACAAGGGTTTCTCTCAATGCAGATAGTTTTCTTAAATTAATCAAAAAAAAACAAGAGCCAAGAAATTAAGGTTTTGGTTTTTTAATATATTTTTACCATCGTTCCAACAAAGGTCTCTCAATACATTTATATCGTACTATACTATGTACTCAGTGCTGTTTCATGTACATCCAAAAGGGGTGAAAAAAGCAACATTCACACACTCATAGTTTCAAAGGTTTCAGGGTCAAAAGATACTGTTCAGTCATCTGATCAGATTTCCATAGATCATTACTTTTCACCTCTTTGCTCCTGTATTGTAGCCATTACCTCCAGGGATGACTAAACCAGAGCTCCCTAAAAGGCACTGAGTCTCGAAATGAACACTCCAAGACATGGAGAATCTACTACTTCTCTTAGTTGCTTGTTCTAATGGTTAATTATCTTGTGTTTCTATCCAGGGATAAGAACCCAGATCTGCTTCTACTCATTTAATTACATTGGTTCCAACCATGATTTAGTTTAAAAGATGAGGGACCATTAAACATTTTAATGGACATTTTTTCACTAGTATAAGATAATATTTTAATTAATTATAAGAACTTTCATTTATTTAGGGCCTGGACGCGACACATTTACACTGGTTCAAACTTGCACATTTTGTGTATTGAATTAAATTACCTTGGAATCCAGGGTGGATTGTTTTGCAGCAATCCCAGGGTAACCACAGAACAACAGATAGCTACTTCAATCAGTTTAATTAAATCAATTTCCAAACCAATTTGTTTAAATTAATACAACACAATATAATGTGTCTGCCTCAGATTCTTCATATAACAGATCCTAAACTGCTGGACTGGCCTAAAAAACTGGACAACTTTTGCTATATTGTTTTTGCTTTAAAGTAATCTATTTAAGATTAAGGCCCCCATTTTGTGAGACAGATTACATGCCTAGCACCTGTTGCCAGAAATTTCATGCTACATTTCTGAACAACTGGCATTCTCTTTTACTTACCAAAGCTGGCCCTTTTAGTTTAACCGTAAGTTATTATATTATTCGTAATATACTTACCTGTAAGAATAATTCTCTTCTCGCAGGACAGATTGACAAGAGCTGTAGTAGTCTTAATGGAGCTATTTTTCAAACGATGCCCTTCATCACAGATTAAGAGGTTAAATTCTATAGTCTGAATTAAGTCAAAAGAGCGCAGCAGCATCTCATAACTGATTATCAAAACAGAATAAAGTGGGGAATTGATAAACTCTTCTACTTTGTGATCCTGTAAGCATAAATAAAAGTTTTTAAAAAATCACATAATAATTCTATTTGGAGCTCCTGTTTCTTAATTACCTAGTCTCTGGAGAATTTTTTCCTGTGGGACACAAATCATTTCTCATCTCCAAAGGCACTGACTACCCATTCCCTCTTAATCTGCAAAATATATACGGAAATTTGACATGGCAAAACATAATATTAATGGCCAAGCTCATTGTCAGCTCATTAGTTTTCTGATACTTTACATCTTCTGACAAAGTACATTACCATAGTGGTAAAAACCATACACTCTCTGTAACATTTTCTTAGCCCTGGTCTTCTGGGTAAGCTTTCACTGGATAATTATAATGGAAATGATGAAAACAGATTACCAACTCCCTTTCAGTGCATGCTGGGATACAGTTTTGTGCGTGTGTTTGTGATAAACGTTCTGCCTACCTAAGACTCCCCTTGTAGTTTTCAGTTCAATAAAACACTCACAGAATCATAGAGAAGTAGGCCTGGAAGATCTCTAGAGGTCATTGCCAGGGCCAAACCAGGCCTAGCGCAGAGGTCTCTGGGAGGAGGCCAACCTGACACCCCAAAGAGGGGGTCAGTTTCGCGGAACCCGGAGGCTATGACCTAATGCATCTGTTGCCATTTGTTAACACAGAAAAGGGGAACTGCCCTAAACCGACCCTCTGGCCTGGAAAGTGCCAGGCCTAGCAGGATGCTAAGACAACAATTCTAATTTTGAAAAATAACTGCCTGCAAAAATGAGATAATGGCTTGGCTCTAATCCCAGAAAAGACAGTAAGGCTAAAAGTGAACTCCCCCCCTGGGGAAGATAACGGGGAGAGGAAAGGTACTTAAGATGAGTAGAGTTGGGTCCCAAGTGGAACTGCTTCGGGGAGGACAAGGCTGAGGACCCAATAAAGGAGGCAGTCTCACCAACCTGGATGCAGGGTGGGGTTCCTGAGACCTATCAGGTAATAACAGGGGATAGGGTGTGAAGTGCCTTTCCTCCAGCCTGGTGCGCCTGCAGCTCAGAAGCTTGTTGTAATGATTTGTCTGTGTGTTATTGATTTTTCTTCATAATAAAGAAATTGGATTTTACTTGTCATGTGACTTGTGGGTTACTCACCTACCCCTGCTGGGTGTGGGTTACTCACCTACCCCTGCTGGGAAGGGAGGGAGCCCCTATCAAATGGTGGAGAATGTGAGCAAAGACGACCCCTCTTTGAGATGGCCTGGCCAGCTGGGTTCAAGGAGTGGGAAATATGTTCACATGCCAGGTGAAAACGATGAGTCTCTCTGAACTTAGTAAGAAAGTGCATCCGTGGTCCCCCTCCAGAGTAAAGGACCTCAGGTCCCTTGGCGCGGTGGAGGGAGTTTTTGCCCAGTGGCAGACAGGCAGAAAACCTGGGAAGACGGCATTGTTAGAAGGTGCTATCTCTTTGTTATGGGATCTGGTGGGAGTCTTGCCCTTAGAGGATCCAAAGTCAGAGGAGGGGCAAGAGGTGGTGGTGATAAGCCTGTTCAGGGATCAGAATGACTGGCTGACCATCCCTCCTTCTGCGGGAACAGCGGTAGAGACAACTTCAGTGGAAAAGCCAGAGGTAAGTGCAGTGGTGAAATCCAGGGTCTATCAGGAGCCTAACAGCCAGCCCACCGGACAGGAGTGGGAGGTGGTTCCTTGGAAGCCAACCGACCTCCAGACTGAGCTAGCCACTTGGATAAAAGATCCCAAGGAAAGCAGGGAACTGTGGGCTAGCAGAGTAGCATCCCAAAGATTGGATAAATTTTTCGCCCCCCAAGAATCACAGGCAGTGCTAGCTAAAATTTTTCCGGGAGAATGGTATAAGACACCCCAAGCCCATATGATGTTAAATCCTACCTTAACCGGGTATCATGCCCATCAGTTGATGACCTTTGCAATAAAAACATTAGATCAGTGGGAACTGTCCCGAGACCAACATGCAAGAGAACCAAAATGGGTAGACTGGGGAGGAGCTAAACGCCAAATGAGTGGGGACGCATTCATTGAAGCAGTGAGATATGAAATGTTGGGTAATGACCTGTTGAGTATAATAGTGGACGAACCTCCTTGGGCAAGCACCCTTCGTAAGGGGACAGGTCCCTTGCATGGCCGCTTCATGCAACGATATGATATGTGGAAGAACCGTCCACTGAAGGACGTAATCCAGGGATTGCAAATGGTAGTTAATTTGGCCGGGGAGTGCCCAAAATCAAAGCAAGTGGCAATAGTAAAAGGAATTTCAGCAAAGGTGAGGAAAATTCCCTACTGACAGCTTTGGATCAAGCTTAGGAAGGCGGGCGTCCCACTAGAACAAATTGATGGAAGCCCACTGGTGAGTTGTACAGGCTTTGGAAAGAAAAGAACCTTGGGGAGAAGGATAAAACCTGCTACGAAGTTGTAGCTGTCACCCTAAGTGCCCCCCAACTCCCCCCACTGAGAAGCCTGACAGTCGAACCGGGCTGTATCCTGATTTGAAAAACCTGCTCCTAGATCTAAATTAGACGGCCTCAGAGAGAGGAAATGAGGGACACCCCCTCCCTCAATCTCAATCAGGCGAGTCCCTGGGGATTCTAGGGAGTATTTATTTGCTCAAATTAAGATTCAGGGGGCCCAGGTAGCAGGGTGGTACCTCATGGACACAAGGGCAGAAATCACGATTTTTCAATGGAAGCACCGCCCCCAAGGGGGGCGCCCTGGTGTACTAAAAAGGAGTGGGGGGGGGGCAGTCTGGGGAAGAGAAATTGAAGCAGAAGTGAAGCTAGGGAGGCAAGAATGGAGAAGGGAGTAAAACTGAGTTGAAATGGAGAAGGGGAAGATGAGGGCGGAGGAAACATCAGACTGCCAGACCAAACAGCACCTACAACTACAGCCCAGCCAAGACCAACGAGCGAAGTGAATAAACAGGTAAGAGATAGGGGCCAGGGTAACGCTGGGACTAGGGGTCAGTACACACATCCACAGGAGGCCTCATATGCCTCTACACAAACGCTCATAGTATGGGTAACAAGCAGGAGGAACTCACCCTCCTGCTGGCTGACACCAGCCCGGACAAAGTGAGGATTATAGAAATGTGGTGGGACGCAACGCATGATTGGGCGGTGAATGTCAAGGGCTATAGGCTGTATAGGAGGGACAGGATAGGAAAGAGAGGTGGGGGCGTGGCACTCTATATTAAGGAGGAATACCCATTCTCGTAAATTAGCAAGGAGTCAGGGGAGGGGCACTCTGAAGTGCTTTGCGTTAGAGTACAAGGCAGTCAAGGGGAAAGAGACTTAATGGTGGGAGTCTACTACAGACCTCCCAACCAGGGAGAAGAGCTTGACCAGGAATTCTTGGGTCAGCTCACAGAGGTAGTGAAGGCTAAGGATGTGGTAGTCATGGGGGACCTCAATTTCCCGGACATCTGCTGGGAAGAACAGTCAGCCAGGTCTGAACGCATACGTAGGTTCTTGGACAGAGTGCAGGACCTCCGTCTAACCCAGGAGGTGCACAGCTCCACCAGGGGGGACGCCTTCTTGGACCTAGTGCTGGGTGATGACCTGGTGAGGGGGCTGCGGGTGCTCGACCACCTGGGCAACAGCGATCATCGCCTCCTGGAATTCACCATCCAGCACAAGGTGGCAAAGGCATGCAGTAAGGCAGTGGCCCTAGATTTTAGGAGGGCAGACTTCAATGAGCTAAGGAGAATAGTCGGGGAAGCACTGAGGTCCCGGAGGGGAGGGGAGCCAGGTGTCCAAGGAGAGTGGTTGCTCCTTAAGGAGATGATCCTCCAAGCCCAAAGGAAGGTAATCCCAACGAGGATCAAAGGGAGCAGGAGAACACACAAGCCTCCGTGGCTCACCAAAAGCATCTGGGAATGTCTCCTTGCTAAAAAGGAGGCTTACACCCAATGGAAAGAAGGGGTCATCACCAGGGAGGGCTATTCTGTAGTTGCTCGGGGATGTAGGGGGGTAGTTAGGAAGGCCAAGGCAGAGATGGAACTGGGACTAGCTTCCCAGATTAAGGACAATAAGAAGTCCATTTTTAAATATGTAGGGGGTAAAAAGAAGGTCCTGGATAATATGGGGCCCTTGCAGGACGACATGGGAAACAGTCGTCACACCAGACAGCAAATCTAACATGTTTAACGATTTCTCTGCCTCCATCTTCCTAAGTAGGGACCAGAACAGCCACCTCCCTGCTGGACCCCCCTGAGGCCCTGGGGGAGGCACACCTGGGCCACGGGTTAGCGAGGATTTAGTTAGGGAGCTTCTGGAGGGGTTGGACGTATTCAAGTCAGCCGCCCTGGACGATCTTCACCCTAGAGTTCTAAAGAAACTGGCCGAGGTCATTGCAAGTCCCCTGGCACAACTTTATGAGCACTCATGGTGCTCTGGTGAGGTAACGGAGGACTGGAAGAGGGCCAATGTGGTCCCCATCTTCAAAAAAGGCAGGAAGGAGGACCCGGGAAACTATAGGCCAGTTAGTCTCACCTCAATCCTAAGCAAGCTGTTCAAGAAAATTATGCTGGCACACATCCAGGAGGGGCCAGCAGGGGACTGCATGCTTAAGGGCAACCAACATGGGTTCATCAGTGGCAGCTCCTGTCAGACCAACCTGGTGGCCTTTTACGATCAGATCACCAGATCATTAGATGCAGGGGTAGCAGTGGATATAATCTTCCTGGACTTCCGGAAGGCTTTTGACACTGTCTCTCACCCCGTTCTCATTAAGAAACTGGGGGGGCTGTGGTGTTGACACCCACACAGTCAAATGGGTCGCCAACTGGCTGATGGGCCGCACCCAGAGGGTGGTAGTGGATGGGTCCTTCTCAACCTGGAAGGACGTGGGCAGTGGGGTTCCGCAGGGCTTGGTCCTCGGGCCTGCACTGTTCAACACCTTCATCAGCGATTTGGACGAGGGGGTAAAAAGCACCCTGTTCAAATTTGCTGATGACACTAAGATGTGGGGGGACATGGGCACATTGGAAGGATGCAACAGGCTACAATCAGACCTAGACAGGTTACAAGGGTGGGCAGACGAGAATAGGATGGGCTTCAACACAGACAAATGCAAGGTGATGCACCTCGGGAGGAACAACCAGCACCATACCTACCCCTCTTGTCAGCATGGAGGCAGAAAGGGATCTGGGGGTCATCATTGACTCCAAGATGAACATGGGTCACAAGTGTGGAGAGGCAGTAAGGAAGGCCAACCGCACCTTGGCATGCATCCACAGATGCATCTCGAGCAGGTCTAAGGAGGTGATCCTCCCCCTCTATGCAGCACTGGTCAGGCTGCAGATGGAGTATTGCATCCAGTTCTGGGCGCCACACTTCAAGAGGGATGTCGACAGCATGGAGAGGGTCCAGAGGAGGGCCACTCGTATGATCAGGGGACAGCAGGGCAGGCCCTATGAGGACAGGCTGCGGGACCTGAACCTGTTCAGCCTCCAAAAGAGAAGGCTGAGGGGGGATCTTGTGGCCTGTTATAAACTAGTCAGGGGGGATCAGCAGGCATTGGGAAAGTCACTGTTCCCCTGAGCACCACCAGGAGTGACCAGGAATAACGGTCACAAGCTGGCAGAGGGTAGATTTAGGTTAGGTATCAGGAGGCACTACTTCACGGTCAGGGCGGCTAGGGTCTGGAACCAGCTTCCAAGAGAAGTGGTGCAGGATCCTACCCTGGGGGCTTTTAAGAGGAGGTTAGATGAACATCTTGCTGGGGTCGTTTGACCCCAGTATTCTTTGCTGCCGTGGCTGGGAGTCGGACTAGATGATCTGCTCAGGTCCCTTCTGACCCTAGAAACTATGAAACCCCTTGAGACCCGAAGCTGAACAGGGAGTAAGTGAAATGCTTCAGGGGCTACTGCAAGCCGGGTTGGTGGGGCCCACTATCTCTCAGTGGAACTTTCCCTTATGGCCCGTGCGTAAGGCTAGTGGAAAATGGAGGATGGTGAAAGACTATCGAGAAGTAAATAAAAGAACAAAGAAATTAGGTCCAGTAGTAAGCACTCTGTCTGAAATGTGGGACGCAGCCCAAAAAAGCAAACGCCTCCCATTTCACAGCAATTGACATTTCAAATTGTTTCTGGGCAATCCCCGTATGTACGGGAGGATGATCAGGATATTTTTGCTTTCATGTTCAAAGGAAAACAGTATCGGTTGTTGCGCCTACCACAAGGGTGGTGCAACTCACCGATCTTAGCACACCAACAAGTGCAAGAAGCACTTGAGTCCCAGCCACAAGTTCAAAGCTACATGGATGATATAGTAATTCAGTCAAACACTGCCGAAGAGTGCGCGGATATTTCTCGCAGGGTGCTGCAGACTTTGGAGATGGCAGGGTTCTGAGTGGATCCAAAAAAGGTTCAATGGGTACAACACTCGGTAAGATACCTGGGAATGCAGCTAGACACCCAGGAACAGACCAAGGAGGTATTAGCCGAACTCCCCTCACCCTGCTCTCTGAAAAAGCTGCAGTCCCAGTTGGGGTGCTGGGCGGCAGTTCCCGATTTTGCGGCTTTGGCCCACCTGCTGTATTAAGCACTAAAGGTCAAAGGTGAGCAGTGGGAGTGGGGGATGGAAACCGAAGGACTCCATCTGGAAATGCTGCAGGCCATATGGGAAAGCCCACCTTTGCTCCCTCCAGATCCCAGCACCCCTAAGTATTTGGAGGCCGGAGGCCGGGGGGACACCATCAGAGCAGTGCTATACCAGCGAAGCCGACAAGGATGGGACAAGTGGGAGTTGTTGGGGGCCTGGAGTCGGGTTCTATCCAATGTTATGAACCTTTGCAGAAAGAAATGTTGGCAGTGGTTTTTGGATAGGAGAAGGGAGAGAGATTTGTAGGAGATGCTCCCTTACGGATAAGAGCATGGCCTGGGATTTTGGTGGCTTTAAAGAAAGGCCCACCTGCGGAATCTCCACATCAAACCCGATAGCTGAAGTGGAGTTTGTAGTTGTCAGGATACCTGCATTGGGAGGTGGGGGGCATGCTAAAAAAGCCAGTACTCCCATAGTTAGAGACCCCTACAGATGGGGAGATCATAAACCCCATAAAATGTCCTGACAGTTTCGATCTGGCCAACCCCCATGCTCTGTTTACTGATGGGGCAGGCTGAAGGCCCAGTAGCAACTTGGGCCTGGTACTGCCCTTTCTCGGAGGAATATGGGAAGGGGGACTTAAAGGGGAGTGCCCAGTTCGCAGAATTGAAGGCAGTGGAAGAAGCAATTGTTTATGGGATCAAGCAGGGTTGGAAAGAAGTGAGGGTATACACCAATAGTTGGGTATGCACAAAGGGGGCTAGTGAGTGGATTCCCTATTGGGAGAAGGCTCGATGGCACATGAAAGGTAGGCCAGTTTGGAGAATGAAGGATCAAATCAAAATGGCGATCCAGCATGTGGCCGGGCATCAGAAAGATGATTTGCCAGAGGCTTGTTGTAATGATTTCTGTGTGTGTTATTGATTTTTCCTCATAATAAAGAGTGGCACTTGGGTTTTACTTGGCGTGTGACTTGTGAGTTACTCACCTACCCCTTTTGGGAAGGGAGGGAGTCCCTATCAGTCATCTAATTAAATCTCCTGCCCTGAGGTAGGATCACCCCTATTCAAACTATCCAATGCAAATCTATTGTCTAACTTCCTAGCAAAACTACACAGTCAACCCTGTCACAAAACCCAAGACATAACACCCTGATCTTCCACAGGTAAACCAAGGGGACAACAACAGCCAACATCCTGCTGCTGCAAAGATTGTTAATTATACTCTAGAGATCCCAGGAGCGGGCCAGTTACAGAAGAAGGTAAAAACAGCCAAAGTCCACCATAGGATAAAATCCCTTTCTGAGCCCAAATATAGTTATCAGTCTGGCTCTGAGCAAAGGGGCAATACCCCCTAGCCGGGAACCTCTGCTTTTAAGTGCCAGCAGAAGCATGGTTACACCTCTGTCAAACTCCCCAGCCTTCACTGCAGCCAGCCCCCATGTGCTTCTGAGGAAGGCTTATAAAAACTCCTGACATGTAGGAGCAGGAGGAGAAAAAAAATCCCTCCTGGCCCCATGCAGCAACAGCAAAGCCCAGAAGAAGCCCAGAAGCATGAGAAATACCCATAGTAGAACACAGTCATAGCTACATCTAGATCCCTGACCACTCACTGTCTATCCAACCTTTTCTTGACCACCTCTGCTGATGAAAATTCCACAACTTCCCCAGGCAATCTATTCCAATGCCTCACAGCTCTAACAGTGAAAACGTTTTTTCCTAATATACCACCTAAACCTAACTTTGCTGCAACTTCAAGCCATTGGTCCATGTTCTACTCTGTGCAGCAAGACAGAAAAGGCATTTTCCCTCTTCTTGATGTCAGCCCTTCAGGTACTTGAAGACTTATCATCTCCCTTTTTAAAGCACCTTTCCCACAAGCTGAACGTACGTTTCCTTCAACCTCTCCTTGTATGGCTTATCTTCCAAGTGGACTGAAGCATGGAGTGCACACAATGCTTTATGCTCGTAGTGCAAAGACAGAGGAGAGGCAGGATACAAGTATGTAGTACAGAAGCTACTAATTAAAAGCCTCTGAGCTCAAATGTATAAAGGACATGTACTTATGAACTAGCATTTGAAGAAGGAAGTTTAACTGGAATATTTTATTTCATTAGAAAATATTAACATTAAATCTTCTGTTTAAATAGAAACTTTATTTTCATGAATCCTCAATGCTGAATTGAATTTTACCCAATTCCATTTTCAATATAAATCTCACCTGATCAACCGGAAAGACTTTTATCCTTTCACTTCCCAGCCACTTTTGAAATTCATATTTCCAGTTCTTTACCAGACTCCCAGGAGTGACAATTAAGACACGCTTTATTACAGGTTTGTATCCATAAAGCCCCTGACGCAGGAGAGTCCAGACTAATGAAATACACTGCAATGTTTTTCCTAAACCCATTTCATCAGCAAGAATGGCTCCAAACCTGTCACCAACTCTGTAAGAAATAATCACATTGTAGTAAGACTTTAAAGTAAATCCTATAATTATCTGTAATGGGGTTTTGGGAATCTGTTTTTAGGTATATACAAATATTTATTTTTACTGCAATCAGTGGTACTTTTTCATTCAGTTAAACCAAAGAGATTCTTTTTGCTTATATAAAACTTGTGTTCATTACTAAACTTGCATATTAAACTTTCAAAATGTTTATTTTAGTTTACATTCGCACATACTTTAAGAAGCTTTAAATAAAAAAAGGATGAGAAAAATGTAGAAAACAAAAATAGTAATTTTTCAGCAGATGATATATAAAGCTATGCTTATTCTTCACTATACATTTCTGAAGTATCAAGAAACAGTGCACTTTGCCTTTGGTCAGGAGGTATTAAAGTTAAAAAAATATTCAGGTCTTTCACATGTAACATGGATATACAAAATGCTCCTAAGTTTTTGTGTGTTTGCTTCAAACAAAACTAAAAGTTAAGACAATTAAAATGAAAACAAATATCCTACCTCATTCCCATTACACATTCATACAGAAATACAATCCCTTCTTTCTGGTGTGGTCGAAGATGATTTACAATGTAAGGATCCACAACTACATCAATCACAGGTAAACCAGCCTTATTGAACATCTGTTGGTGACTTGGGTTTGGACGTGGCATAACTAACGAATCTTAAAGTTCAAAACGTACAAAAGATGTTGTAAGAGATCATGTGTTTCTACTTCCTAACCATAATATATTGTTTTTCCTACATAAGGAAAAATTAGAGCTGTTTTGTTATACATGAATATCACGATATACTCGGGTCCCTCTATGCGAGGGCTACATTCCAAAAAAAACATTATAAAGTAAATTTGCATAAGGTGAATCCATTATTACATGTAACATATCAGCCTCACTCTACTCTCCTCCCTTCCCCCCCCCAACCATGACAAATTCACACAGTACAATAACTGCTGCAGGGAGAGGTTGTGAGCTCCATGCTGCAAGGAGCAGCATGCACAGGGGGTGCATCACAGCGCAGTGTGGGGCGGGGTGGAGAGGCACCCAGGGGAGGGAAGCAGGGCAGTAAGGAATGCTGGCTGCTCGCTGCTCCTGGCTCTGCCCTGCTTCCCTTCCCCGGGTGCCTCTTCAGCCCAGCGGGTGTGATCTAGTGTGGCTTGGAACAGTGGGGCTGCATGCTTCCTGCTGCACCAGGTCATGCCTGCTGGGCTACGGAGGCACCCAGGGCAGGGAAGTGGGGAACAGCGGGGCTCATTGCCAGCTGACTTTGCATAAGATCAGATTTTTCTTGCACAAAGCGAATTTCTGGTATAAATAAGGTTGTTGCATATAAGTGAATTCGCACAAAATGAATTTGCACAAAGAGAGGCCCCGGGTGTAATTCTGTAAATAATAAAAATCTTTACACCTTAAAGGATTCCAAAGTGCTTTACAAATTTATTGAATATAAAATGCAACACACTGAAAAGGTTTGAAATAATTTTTTACATAACATACCACTCCACTATTCAATTTTAGATTACTACTTGACTGAATATGTAGCATGAACCAAGGAGGCTATAAGGGAGTCACTGAAAGAAAGTTATAAACCAGTGGTGCCAAACCTTTCCCCACCCTCAGGCCGGATGGACAATGCTTATTCTGTCTGCAGGCCATACTGTCAAGGGAGCCATTCTGGCATGTGGAGCAGCAAGGCGGAGCCTGATCCAGTCACCTGGTGGGAAGGGGGGTGTTAATACAACATCTACACACTTGGCTGCTTTTTTCCAAGTCTACATATCCTGGCCTGGCCCCGATGCAGCTATACAGTGTAAAAGGGGCATAGCCCAGCCCCGCGGGTGGGATGGGCAAGGGGACATGGCTCAGGCTCTATGTGGTTTTTTGGGTGGGAGGTCAAGGCCCAACACCAATCCAGCTATGCAGGGCTTGGGAATCTGGCAGTAGCAGAGGGGCGGCAGTATTAACTTGCCATTACTCCCCCACCACCAAATTTTCTGATCTTTGGGGAGCTCCCTGGGCCAGATACAAAGGCTCTGTGGGCCACGTTTGGTCCACAGGCCAGAGGTTGAGCACCCCTGATTTATTAAACAGTGGCCTACTTAAGCAGTAATCCTTCCAACAAAATATTCAGGTTTATAACTATGAAGAGGATATCCTCTGCTCCATCAGTAGGGACAGGTCTGTTTTTCCAAGGATGTGAAGGAGGAAGAGAAGAAATCACCAATCAGGCCCCATGTAAAGGGGCTTGGGGCTATTGAAGAAAGGCAGCCTATGCTCCTAGAGCATGTAATGAAAAACTAGTAGGGTAGAAGATGCATAGACACAGAGGGAGCATGTTGTAAGTGATGTAGACTGTTTTTCGCTACTGAGGCCAAGCCTACAACCAGAAAGTTTCACCACCAGAACTTTTGTTAGCTCATAGCTGCCAGCATGGTTGTGTTACTGCAACATCTACACACTTGACTGCTTTTGCCAGTGCTACATAGCCTCACTGTGAGGAGCTGTGTTGGCTGAAGACAGTCCCCCATGAGTAAGCAGCTTACATGGCAACTGGAGCACATCTACACTAGTGTTTTGCCAGAGGCCATAGAGGGGCTGGACCTGATGATCTCATGAGGTCCCTTCCAGCCCCTAACATCTATGAATCTATGAAAAACTCTTACACTGTTTAAGGAAGTGTTTTTTATAAAGGTGTCAGAAAAGGTGGGTATTGCTGTCTTACATAAAAATGTATGGGCACATGCAGCCTGGGGACAAAAAAAGGCAAATTCTGATACCTTTGAGCACAAATGAGGCCTCTGAGAGAAGGAATAAGCCAAAACTACATGACCTAAAATACAGGCTTGGGAAAATATGCCATGCAGGTACACCTTGTCTATGCCTTATACTTGTTTTTGAGTCACTCTGGGCACCTGTAACAGCTGATTTTGAAACTTCTGAAGGGTCCAGTCCCGACTGGGCCTGCTGACAGGTTTGTACCCAAGGAGTAGTAACCAAGGTCCTGTCCTAAGAATAGGCAGGTCTCCCTCCACAGAGAAATGGAAGCCTCATAGGCCTGACACTTATGTGGGTCCAGACACTGATACTCTAAGAAGGGTCAGTGAAGCAGCTAATCTGTAAGAACTATTTTACCCATCACTCATGATGAGCAGTCATCTTTGTGATGGTCTCTAACCGATTTTTTTAAACACACACATACACTTTACTCCTACCCCATAAACTCTAGAGAGAGTTACTACTGAGCAACACAAAACAATGAACAATCTACCTAGCACTCCCATAGTCAAGCTATGCGAGTGGTTATGGGTCCCCAGTGCTAAAGGGTCCTTAACAATCCCAATTTCCACAGGAGTTAAGAGAGCTCAACTTATAGGAGGAACTCAAATCCCTCTTAAAATCAGACCCCAAAAAGAGAAAGAATTGAAGTAAAATCCAAGTGGTTTCACACAGCAATGCAGAAACACAGACAAAATGCAGCCAATTCTGGGGCTGAACTTAGCAGCATTGTGCAACAACTTAGGGCAGAAAATAAATACTGCTCTTGAAACCAGAGAGAAGAATTTTGGTGGACAAACTATAATAAAGGTCTGAATTAGACCAGAACATTGGGCTATGAACAATTCTACTCTTACAAGGAGTGCCATGATATCCTTTATAACTACATGTGGTTGAGATCTATTTTTTTGTTTATACAGAGACAAGAATGAATAAAGTGAGGAATGCTTACATCAGAGGACAAGTGAAGGTAGTGGAAGTATCTAAGAAAGTATAAGAAAGAATGGCATGGTATGGGCAAAGGGGTCCAGAAAAAATATGTGGGAAAAGAAGATACCAAAATGGCACCACTAGGGGAGGGAGAAGAGGAAGACCGAAGATGAGATAGAGATATATAATAGAGGGACATGAGAGAGATGGAGTTGCAAGAAGAAGATGCATACAACCGAAAGCCAGTGGAGAACCAGAATCTGCAACAGCAACCCTGTTTAGACGGGACAAGCAAGGGAAGAAGAGTTTATACAAGGACAATGGGGTGGATAATTGTAGACAGTTAAATCCATTTGTGAAGACCTTACCTCAGGAAATAAGCTATAAATATAGGAAATGGAATATGATATTAAAATGCAGTGTGAATGTTAAGTGACACTTTAATTGTATTTTGTAAATTAAAATGCATATATTGCTTCGTTTGGTGATGACCATTTCAATAAACATTTTCTCTCATCTGAAAGATGGAAT
This sequence comes from Crocodylus siamensis, assembly GCF_052110815.1. Taxonomy (NCBI): domain Eukaryota; kingdom Metazoa; phylum Chordata; order Crocodylia; family Crocodylidae; genus Crocodylus; species Crocodylus siamensis. The sequence goes on from NC_143397.1 coordinate 217,727,161, forward strand.
CTTTGTGAAATACTGCCACTAAGAAGCAGGCTGTTCCACTGGCTCTTTAGCAACAGATGGAAGAGTAACACTCATTCCCGCAGCTCTCCTCTTCAAGCTCTCACCCAATCTGATACTGTGCAACTTGTGAGACCTGATGGGATCACAGCACAAAGCAACCGCAATGTTGTGTTACAGATCTTTTTCTCTGCAGTGCATATTTCACTGATTTGGACAGCTTAAATACTTTTTATGTTTGTACACTGGTGGCTCTGAAGGGCAATATCTCTTGGGAACAATTCTAACTCTGCTTAACCTCTTCACCACTGTTCTTCTATTACAACTACTATGCTGCTCTGTTCTGCCAATACTCCAGTAAACTCAGTAGAAAGCTGAAACTCCTCTAGAACAGGGGCTTTCAGTAAGTGTACCCCCGCATCCAGGCAGCTGGATGCAGGGGGAAGGGGAGTGGCATGCAGCTGGATGTGGAACACGACTTCGCCCCACCACCCCTGAGTCTGGGCAGCTGGGCGGTGCCTGTGCAGCCTGCAGAGGGGTGCCACTGCCCTCACCCCATTCCAGCCCTGCTCCTGGGAAGTGGGAAGGGTAGTGATTGGCAGCACTCTGCCCCAGCTTACCTGTGCATACCCCTTAGAGCCTTCCTGCATACCCCCAGTTGACAACCCCTGCTCTAGAACATAATAAAAGTTTTATTCCAATAAATTCATTTTACTTGGCAGGGCTCTTAGCAACTATTTTTTTTTAAACAGACATCAATAATAATTAGGCAGAACTGCTGTGTGACTACAATGTGTGGACTGTTTCTACATGCCAATGACACAACCATTGTCTTGTGCTTCACAGAACACCTGATGCAAAAGGATAACTCTGTGTACTATAATACAGCCCTGTTGTAGTGTTGTTGGTTAATCCCACAAGGAATGCCAGATTCTTATTTCAATACTTCAAGAACTTTAACATTTTAGCCATGTATTGAACTTTCCTAATACAGAATAAAGAATGATTCAATATATTAAAGAATTCTAAAACTTACTTGGTGCATTTGGATCATGGCGAGGTTTGTAGCTCTGGGAATCTTTGAGTAAATTTTCTTTAAAGCTGGATTTGTAAACATTTCTGATGGGGGAACAGAATGGCTTCATAGTAGTTTGTGAAGAACCAGGTGGAACTGTAGTAGAAGTTGTGACACCAGACTGAAAACACCTGCCACTCTTAAAGTCCTCTGCTAAAATTACACCCATCACTTCAATTTCTTTTCCTCCAACCATCAGTGTTTGTCCTTCATTAAGACTTTCCAGGTCTTTAGCTTTATATCCAGTACCTAAAATGAGATTCAGTAATCAATTAGGACAACACAATGGGTACTGTTTTCTACCATCAGTCCTGTATTTTCTCATATACTACATGACTTTAAATAAGATATATACCTTCTTTTTGGAAGGCAAAATGTAGAAATATTTTTTTTTCCAGAGTCATGGCTGAGTGTGACATGGAGGAAGCTCTCCTACAAACAGAATATCCAGGAAGTGAGGCATCCCAGAAAACAATCTGGGTGAGGCAGCAGGAACTTCCTGGTATGCAGGACAGCAATAAAGTTGGGTCCCAGACCCTTGCAAGGGCAGCAGCAAGACTGCTACTTCTGTACTGTAAAAATTGTTTACATCAGTGGCGCACAACCTGTGGCCCGTGAAGTTCATCACTTACATGAGCTCACTTACGTCAACATGACTCCTGCTGAAGCTCTGATTGTGCAGTGACCTCTCTGAGCTCAGCATCATGTCAGTGCAGGTTCTGGCCAGAGCCACTGGTTTTGCATGGCTCTGGAGCCCAGGAATTAAAGCAGGGGTGGGTAAAATGTGGCCCGCAGGGCCCCTAAAAAATTGAGAAAATTAATATTTATCTGCCTCTGGCTTCCTGTCATGAGGCCCTCAATAGCTTGCCAAAACTCAGTAAGTGGCCCTCCACACAAAATATTTGCTCACCCCTGGATTAAAGGATTAAACACTGCTGCCATTTGCCCCATCTTTTCCCCTGCTGCTGAATTCAGTAGGGAAGAGGGGGACAGGGAATGAATGCATAGGTGCTGACACTAGGGACACTCGGGGGCTCAAGCACCCATTGAAAAAAAATTAGTGGGTGTTCAGCACCCACAAGCCATGTCAGGCATACCAGCCTGAAGTAACACAGTGCTTCTTCTGGGTATGCTCAGGGCTTGGTGTGGGAACACAGAAAAACACTCACCAGCAAAAACCAAAATCAGCGTGGATGAATAGCAGTACCATTAACATCCTGGGCTCTAGATCCATGCTAAATAAGTGGCTCTGGCCAGAGCCCACTGACATATCAAAAAGTTCAAAGAGAATACTGGGCCTGGAGAGCTCCAGCAGGAGCCAGGCTGACATGCAAGTGAGCTCAAATTGCTCACTACACATGCTGCATACAACCAAAGGAAATGTGGTCACACCCCTCCCCTGCCCTAACCCTCTCTTGGCCATCAGCCCATTTCTGATTTTATAATTTGGCTTGCTTGTAAAAATAAATAAATAAATACATTGCGCATCACTGCTTTATAAGTTCTTGTAAATAATCAAGTATTGTTTCCAGACCACAGCCTCATCAAGATACTACAGACGGCATCAAGCAGCTTACTTACCCTGAGCCAGCTCAATTGGTCCTTGAAGCACAAGCTACAGTACTCAACCAATAGCTAGGGCTGTGAGAGGTTTAACATGGGACTGACTACACCCTTTCTGCTTGCTGTGGCCAAACAAGCAGCAGAGATTAGAACACAGCATCTGCTTGCTCCTGTTTCTACTCCAGCAAAGAAAAATCAGCTTCCCTGCTTAGGACATGCACCCCAGTTTTGGAAGGCTGATTTGGGGGAGAGGAAAAGGGCATGTGTTGTATATTGTTTTTCTCATGTCCTGTCATTTCTTCCAGCACCTGAGCTGGCTCACATATTTCTGCATGGCAATTACATTGTGCCATAAAGACATACCTGGAGCCTCAAATAGTTAATGGTAGAAGCCTTTTCACTTAAGGTGAGGACAATGCTAAACTCCACACTAAATGAGGTAGTCAAACACTAAAATAACCCAAGAGAATTATAATTAGAAATGCTGCCACAGTGATCAAAAATAAAACAAGCAGTTTGTAAGGAAACAACTTTTAACAGTCTTAGTGGTCACTATTTTCCTTTTTAATTTAGCTGAGGGAATGAGACTATGGGCTGAACTTTGGAATAGCTATATTTTCTTGCAAAACAACCAAACTGAATTTTTAACTTCCTACAGAGAAATAATAATGTCTCCAAGCTTATTCCTGAGCATCATGGAATACTTCCTGGTGGTTATAAAGAGCTGGCTGATCACATCATGGCTCTGGTTCCCTGCACTGTCTTCTGTTAAATAACATTAAAAGGCAGGCAAAATACATTACTTTTATAATTTTATATTTTCCCACTAAGTTATTGGTGCATTATTAGCTCCCACAGAAATCTTATGCAATATCAAATGGAACAGGAAACTAATTTTTCTGATGGCTGCAGTTGCATATCATTCTACCAAGGCTATTTTACCCTAATATTGGCATATATATGTGCACATTTACATACAGTATACATTATGCATTATATTAATATAATATTATGCATTACATCCCTTATATATTAAATGCACACACTAGGGCTATATTGCTTCTGCCAGCACCTGATCCAGCTCATCACTGCATTGAGTTGCACAGACATATCCTGAGTCAAAAGTGACTGCACACCAGTTTATTTAGAATTCAAATGCAAATTTTAATTAATATAGATAACATTTATATGGTTTAAAATCTAGAGCTGATCATATAGCTTAGAACTACGCTTGGGACATTCACTCACATCTGCAACTAATCACATATGTGCATGGGCTGTAATGAACACATTAAAGACCTTGGCATCTATTCATTAGAGGCCTCCATCTTGCATACATCCTCCGGTATATAAAGTTAGAAACTGTATGTTGTTGCTATAGATGTACAGCAATTTAAAGAATTGAAATTCTCAGTATCCTTTCATAAAGGCACCTTTGCAAGGCCAGATTCCATGTTTTTTCTAATTTAAATAGGACAGCACTGACTAAGTGTTTGACCATAGTAGCAAAAAGTAACTGAAACCAATTACCACAAGGAATTGCACTCATTGTCAAGAGTCGAAACGTAACTGATAACCTCTGCAAGTTTGTGGACTCTCTCTCTCTCTCCATATATATATCATTTAGTTCATATATAAAGGTGCATATCTACCCTGCCTTCTGAACCTCTGAAGGGCCATCCTAGCTAAACAGCTGTTAAATAATGAATGTGGTTGCTTAAAAATTCTTCACTCAACTAGGGGAGGATGGGTTGTTCTTTAAGATCAAGCCCTTTCATTAATGTATACCCAATCAAGCTGCAAACAGATGCATGTCATTAATTGTATATCTGTGCTTATAAACCTGGAAAGGATTGGAGGCACATAATGGACCTAAACTGTTGGGAAAACTGAATAACTAACAAGAGATCCTCAGTGATCCTGGGGTCAGGTCTACGTCCATACTCCCAGGCATGAGTATGTTATTTCAGTTTCACTGCCTGATCTGATACTGTTTAAAATTTGATTTAACTTTCCAACACAGTGCTTCTCTTGAGAAGAGATGGGTATACTAGATCAGCATTTGTCAGTCTGTGGGTTGAGACCCAAAAGTGGGTCACAAGCATATTTCAAAGAGAAATGCATGAAAGCACAGGGTTTCCTCTTGCAGGCTGGCAGCATTCCAGCCTCCAAGGGGCTGCTTGGGACATGGCCAGCATGAAGCCAGGCAGGGTAATGGGAGCAGCCCCAGCAGCCAGATGCAGGTAAGTGTATGTTGAGTGGGGGTTGGAGGGCCAGGGTGTGTACATGTGTGTGTGCAAGTGCATGTATGTGCGCGTGTGGAAGGGATGGGTGTGGCGGGGGCAGGTGCCTGCTGGCACTGGGAGAAGGTTGCCAGGCGACAGGGCAGGGGGGACAGAGGGAAGGCACCTGCTCCTTCAGCAGAGGAAGGGGCGGGGGGGAGCTGCTTGCTGGCTTGGTGACACCAGACCTGGTGCCTGTGCTCATGGGGGCAGGGTGGCTGGGAAATGCTGCTCAGGGGGCGGGAGGGGCCATGACCAGCTGCCTGCCATGGTGCAGGAGCCCCTGCCCAGGGCAGGTGTACCACAGACTTGCCCTTCTCCTGCCTCCAGCCCGTGCTGAGCTGGACTTGCTCTGCTGTCACCTATATGAGCCAGAGTTACTGCAGTGACTGTGCTCCAGCCCGAGTGGGATGGGGACAACTGGGGGTCCCCTTTGGCAGGGCTGGGGGGGCAAGGGGCTGCGTGTTGAGCACCATCAGGGCAGGGGGGTGTGGGTTGGGACAAGTCATCAATCTTGGCAAATGGGTTCCGGTACAAAAAAGGTTGAAAACCACTGTACTAGATATGCAGAGCCCTGTCCAATAAAGTAAGCTCCCTTTATCCTAATTTTGAGATAGAGGGCTTCCCTTTATAGGCTTGTTTCAAGCTCATTGTAGAAAATCCACATTCTACTACTCAGGCTGTAAACAGATGTCTCATGAAGCAGGTCTGATTGTTCTTGGTTTTGACTCAGTAGAAGAGCAGTATATCCCTTTAAATATGTAGCCCCCTTCCAAGAGGCATTGATGCTCCACTGCCAATGTGGCAAAGGAGAGCATACAGCCTGACAGGCCTGTCCCTGGAATTAATTCCAATTTAATTAAATGAACTGAAAATAACTTATACACATAGTGCTGTATTTTTGTGTAGTGGGGGTGGGGAGAGGGGAGGGAAAGAGGGCCGTTAGCGCACTTTATATAGCATACTTCACAAGTACTTGAAATGGGACAACAGGTGTGAACATCTGTAGGATTTCAGGACAAAAGGCTTTCTTCTGGGAGAAATGCAACAGCTATTTACTGTAGTAGTTCTCAGCTGGAATGCCATGGCACCCTGGGATGCTGCAAGAACCTGCCAGGGGCATTGTACCCTGTGGTAGTGGTGATGGTGCAACTGTCTTAAGTGCCTCTCCTTTCCGGGAGCACATTGGAGCCAAACTGAGGAGCAAAAGCAGGAGAAAGGTGTTAAGTAGGAAGGCATGCTGATTCTGCTGCAAATCTTTCCGGTTGAGCTCCAGTGTGCTTTCTGAAATTAGAGACACACAGGGCAGTGTGTCTACCTGATGGCAGTGGCATCTATCTACAGGCTGCTGCTACCACCAGTTGGAACTGCCCCACGCACCTCCATTTTCAGGAGGCACATGGGAGCCAAACAAGGAGGAGTTGCAGCAGTCTGCCTGCCTGCTGCACAACATAATGCAGGCAAGCATGCCTGCAGCTGCTTCTCAGTTCAGCTCCTAAGAGCAAACACATGCCTCTGTTTCTGGCAGATGCTATGCAGGGTCAGATTAGGAAGGGCTGCAGCAAAAGCATGTAGTCCTGCAACAGCTGCTTTCTGATCTGGCTCTGCAGGAAGTAGGTACACAGAGCAAATCCACCTGGCCTCAGTGGTGGTAGCAGTGACCACACTGTGGTACTCCCTCGGCCAGCTCCGCTACTACCTCCCCAGGCCTCATGTGCCCTTTTACCCACTCCATCTTCCTCTCACCCTCTCAGCATTTCCTATGACCTGCATATGCAGCTCAGCACCTTGTCCCTGCTAGCCATACATCCCAGACTGTCCAAGGTGTTTATAACGTATTAAATACTAGGATTATGTTTATATTATCATATTCAAGATATATTTATATTAGTCTTTTGACAGGGTGCCAGTAAATTCTGAAAAGTTCTGAAGGGGTTCCTTGAGTCTAAAAAGGCTGAGGACCACCGATTTACAGCCTTGTGCTAAAGGACAGAGAGCAGAGTTTTCATTAAGAACATCCTGAAAGAGATGTGCACTGGCGATTAATAATGGTGTATTCAAAGCACTAGACAACCTAGGAGTCAGTAGGACTTGTACTCTTATGCCAATTTGAGCTTAGATCCAGGAAAAGATTTAGGTGGAATGTAGGTACGTAAGTCCAAACTTGTGATCCTCAACATCCCTGCTCAGCCGCTACCTCATCTTGGAGACACCTGAACTCTAGAAAGTCACAAACAGAGGAGCCTAAGATTCCCTGTGCTTTGAAGTTTAACTTGCACACACCCACAAAAGTGCTTCAGAGCTGACAAGGCTGAGCAGCCTAACTCGCCTCTAAAACTGATTAGGGTTCAAAAACTAGGTATTCTTTTACCTACAATTCTTGAAAGGCTTGATCTGGTAGGCACTGTTAAAGCATGCTCAACACACACACTATCCTCACAAAACACAGTGCCAACAATTAAGAATCAACTAGAAGAGGAGGTAATGGTGGTCCCACTTTATATATAACAAACTAGTGCAGGGGTAGGCAATAAGGCTGTACAAAGCTTCGGTTGCCGATTCGATTCAGAGGAGATTCGGCCCAATTCAGCAGCCGAATCTCTGAATCCAAATCAAAGAAACCCATTAATCTCTCTGAATTGAATCAGAAGCCTCCGATTCGATTCGGAGAGATTCAGCGATTCAGACATAGACACAGCTTTATATGTTTTTTCTACATACCTCAAGGTACCAGGAGGCTTGTGAACACTGAGATGGTGAGGCGGATGGAGCGTTCCACAGGAGTGCTGGGCGGTCCCCAGCATGCTCAGCGGCAGACCAGACCCAGAAGTGGACCCAAACCACTTCCAGTCCACTTCTGGATCCTCCAGAGAGTGCATGGGGGACAACCCGTCCAGCCCCCCGAATTGGTGACTGGTGCCTCTTGAGTCTGGGGGGGGGCACCCAAGGTCCCCCCATGGCCAATCACCAAGCTGGGGGGGCACAGAGGTAGTCCCCCACAGGCTTGGCGGTGGACTCAGAAGTGGACCAGAAGTATTTCCAGTCCACTTCTGGGTTCGCCACTGAGCATGTTGGGGACACCCCCACGCTCCTGTGGGATGGTCCATCTGCCCCACCATCTCCATGTTCACAAGCCGTGCCTGGTACCTCGAGGTATGTAGAAAAAACATATAAAGCCGTGTCTATGGCCAAATCCTTGATTCTTCTAATCAGAACTGAATATTCAGATTCGGGCGAATCAAACTAGGACAGTGATCCAAATCAGTGAATCAAATCACTGTTTCCCGAATCGGGCTGAATCCAAATCCAAATCCAAATAGAATACAGCCCGCTTCGCACACCCCTAGTAGGCAACATTTTTAGCCAGACTGCCTAAATACATCCAGTGTCTACCTTGTAAGGTGCTGGAATGCCAGTACATCAAAAAAATGAAACCGGGGTGGGGGGTACATGGCAGGATGCCCTGCATATTAATATAATCAATAATCATAAATGCTAAGGGGTTTTGAGGGGGTTGTTTTATATTTTACAGTAAATACCAGGTTTCCTAAAAATTCTAAACCTGGTGACAATAAAAAAACTTCATATACTACCTTTGTTCTTGTGCATTTTTTTTTGCTAAGCATGTTGTGATGAGAGAGAGAAAAAAAGAGAGAGAGAAAGGAGAGAAAAAAATGAGTGCAGGGACACTGGATCCATTATACTTCCCTTTTCATCTTTACTCAAGACATGTGTAAAGTACTCTAGGAGAGTACATGTTAGCTTTATATAAAGCTTTAGCTTTCTGGAGCTTGATATTTGGAAATACTGTTTACATCCTGTAGACCAGGAGTGGCCAACCTGTAGCATGGGTGCAACAAGTGGCAAAGGAAACCTCTGGGTGTGTGGCACACTGGGGAGGGTACAGGAAGTACAGTGGCAGACAGGGCAGAGAGCAGAAAGCAGAGCATCAGATAAGGCTGGGTGCAAAGGGCAGATCGCAGAAAGAAAACTAGCAGCTTGGTTGGGGAGTAGGCCTGTAAGAAGCAGCAAGCATTCGCTTTGGATTCAGCCAATTTGAAGGGACAGTGATTCGATTCGGTGATTCAGATCACTGTCCTGATTCAATTTGGCCAATTCCTATTCAGAGATTCGACGCCGATTCAGAGCCAGCCCTAGACTATAATGGGGAATCACTAAAATACCTATAACTTTGTCATTTTTTTGCAGATTCAGATGAAAACAGCAAGGATGGTAGCCCCTTTTGAGGGCATGAAGCTTGCCAAGTTTAAAACAGACAGGTGCTGGGGTTTCTGTGAAAGTGCACCTCAAACTGTTAAAAGCAAAATCCCAGCACCTTCAGGAATAACAGCTGCTCCATGAAACCAGGATCCAAGGAGGTGCAGTGGGGTGTCACAAAATCTCCAGCAATGCTGAATACTCTCTCACTTGGAACACTGGTCAGTGGACAAACAGGTATTCCCAGGCAACCATGGCCAGATCCTGCCACACCTGGCTGCGGGTTGCCCAATAGGCCAAACGGTTGCAGTGCAGCAGCTCCATGTCCTTGCCAAAATAGGTAGTGTGGAGGTGCTGGTGGCTACTTATCTGGTGCCTCTGGACCCCAACATTGAAGCCATGCTCTAGGCCCACATTGGCAGCAGCTGTGGTGGAGGAGATTGGTTTGTGGTTGGAGTACTGGCACAGCAAAGTGGATCTCCCTCTTCCACGTGCCCTTCTGCCTTCCTGACTCTGTTCACCAGCACCTCTGTCTAGTGATCAAGGGTTTTGCTGTTGCAGATGCTCCTCTTCACCCTTGGGTTACACATTTCCACCAGCATGTGAACCATACTAGACCAAAACGGATACAGCCATTTTTTGATGCCCTCCTTCAGCTGCTTCACCAGTGCCTGTATCTCATGTGAAAGTGGTTTGCCCAGCCAGGAACACTGATCTCCTGGAACTTCTCCATTTCTTTCTCAAGCTCCTTCACTACGGGGATTACCTGGCTAAGGACGACATCGCCAGCGCTGAGGCTTTCAGTGGCCTTGAGGACCAGCTTGAGGACAACCAAGATCTGGGAGATGGTATCCCACTCAGTTTTAGGAGGCTGCTGATCCCAATTTCCCTGAACTAAGGCCTTCTGTGGCTCAGCCAGCCTTTCCAACACCAGGTATGTGGAGTTCCAACAAGTCTCCACATCCTGCATGATTTTGTGCTGTGGGATGCTCAGCTCTGCCTGTTTGTCCCGCTTGATGCTCCAGTGGAAGTATCCTGCCACCTTCTTGCATTTCAAAATAAGCTGGATGATAGTGATGACGCTATCACTGGAAGCCCTGTCCCCTGACAATGAGGTGCAACTTGTGTGCCACACTGCTTTCATAGTTTCATAGTTGACCATATTGGCCCTGTTTTCGGTAACCATGAACCCGCGGGTGAGCTCACCCTGCCCAACAAGCCACCCCTGCACCATGCAGTTTGTGGCCACCATGATCTTCCTTGCTGTATGGGACCCATCCATCACCTCTGCTTGACAGAGAGCCCACCAACATTCTGACTGATGGCATCAGTGCTCTGAGGGAGAGGTCAGTATGATCTTCACCCCAGCTGCTCCAGACATCTTCTGCAGCTCCTCCCTCAAGTACTCCCTGAATGCCTCATACAGGGAGGGCACCACCATCCTGCTAAAGATGGCACATGCGGGCACTTGATATAATGGGGCCATGAGCACCATGAGCTGCCTGAACCCTGGACGCTGAACAAAAGAGAAGGGCTGGCCATCCAGACCAAGCATTCCCCAATGCTTCGGTTGACCTTGCTCACCTTCAGAACACGTCCCCCCCGCTTTGTCTCTGCCTTTCCCCCAATGGTCCAAGGTGGCCTGCCTCTGCTTCTTGGGGACAGGGGCTTTGAAGCGAGAGGGGGACTTCTTTTTGGGCATGCTCCCACTGGTGCCAGGCTGAGGAAGAACGAGGGCAAGGGGGTGCTGTCTCCTGAGATGCAGCAGCATTGCTGTGGTGGTGAGGTGTTTCATGTTTTGCCGCAGCTGATCTGCCTTTGGCAGTGCTGGCAGGTAGCATGCCTGGGATCATGTGCCACCTCAAAATGATCCCACACTACACTATGTACCCGCTTCTGGGTTGAGGGTGGGGATCCTGCCTTATTCCCCTCCTCAACAGGCAGAGGCACAACAACAGGAGCAGCTGAGCAACCTGCCCCCACAACCTCCTCTGAAGTGCATTCCAGAGAAGGAGACCTGCCTCTAGGGGAACTTTGACGGGTTTGTGGCACACAAACTCAGATTCTCCCTCCTTCCCCAGAATTTCCTTTGCTATGGCCCTCAGCTCCTCTGCTTCCAGATCTAGCTCCTCCTTTGGCAATGAGAGGCTCACGCTGGGAACTGAAACTGGGGTGGAGAATGTCATGCTGCTGCTGGTTAGTGGTGTTAGTGGTGGTGCAGGTACTGCTAGCACATCCTTGCTCTCACTAGCAGCAGAAGACTCACTGCTGCCCAGAAAGACAGTGCGTCTATATTTGGGGTGGGAGGGAACTTACAGCTCTCCCTTTGCCCCCTCAACCCCCCACCAGAAGACCTGGCACTCGCCTTTCCAGCATGCTTCATAATGTTTGGCGGGCTGCAAAATGTGTGTGTAATATATGTTGTGCTTTCCTGCATAGTTGTAGCATACTGTCAGGAAAAACACAGATTTCTTTTTGTGGGGGGAAAGAATATAAGGATTTTGGGGGAAGAATAAGTTGAAAGGAATGAATAGGGATAACAATAGGGATTGTAGGCAAGTGTAAGTAGGAAAGGATTGGATACAACTTACAAGAAAGACTAGCTAGCAAGAGACGCCTTTCAGACACTGCTGCTCCAAGAGAGACACAGGTCACAATAGGCACAAATCACTCTAGACACAGCTTTATGTTGTTTCTACATCCCTCTCCAAGAGCACTGTGATTGGAAGGGAACTCGGAGCAAGATCACAGTCACTGGCCAGCTACAGATGTCAATATCAGAGCAGTCTTTCCCCACCTCTCAGACTTTCCATATACAGAAAAATCACCCAATCCCCCTCCCTCTTCTCAGTTTCTGTTTCCTGCAAACCTTCCGAATTCCCCAATTCAATTTGGAAATTCGGCTGCAAAACTAGGCCAAATCTCCTCCAAATCGAATCGGCTACTAAAGCTTCACACAGCCCTAAGTAGGGAGCAGAAGGCTGACCAGGATATCAGGTAAAGGAAAATGATAGGAGTGGCACTTAAGGTAAGTATTTGTTGCATGCCTGTTCAAAAGGTTGACCCCACTGCTGTAGACCCTGTGCTTTATGGCTGTTTAAGTGTTACTGATCTAACAACAGGACTTGTTTGATACATTTCAGACAGAAGCCAGGGTAGATTTGTACCTTACAAGTTAACTAAACCACAGGTGTATAGCAGAAACTTTTGTCAGCAGTAGCTTATGTTACTCAAAGCTTATGATATACATCTGATTTAGTTAGTCTATAAGGTACCTTGCCTTCTGCCCGACTTCAAACTAACCTCTTTCTCGATACACTTCAGTCACTTCTCTCCCCACGCCTTAAACTAAGCTTATCTGTAGATAGAGCTTTGATATAAATTAATTTAAATTGGTTTGTATGTTCAGGACTGATGTGCAAATCAAATTGCTTGGCCCTGGTAGTAGCAGCAAAGTTTGCAATGTTAGGACTCTAACAAAATATTAAAGGACAGACATTTCTGCACTAAAATCAAACCAAATTGGGTTTGTAGCAACACATTAAACCAGTTTCTTCCTAAATAGATTGCTTTGGTTTAGCAAATTAAATTGTTTCTTGCCTTTCAGGCAAAAATAACTGCCCTTGAGCTAAGTGACTATAGCCTTTACCCCTCTGCTTTATTTTAACTCAATATCAAATCAAAGTCTTCTAGCTTAACATCTGCTAAGATTGTAAGACTCAAAATTGCTATTCTGTTGATTTTGGATTGGCTGGAAAAATTAACTCTTCCCTTTATGATAATATTGTCAACCACTTAACTGTAGTTGAAAAATAGACTCAATCTCAGTTACTCCAAGACCTGTGACAAGAACAGTAACAAGAAATACATTCAAACAGAAGCTCAGCCTTAAGCCTGATGATCACTGATGCATTTCTCCCTGGTTACAAGCCACTCCTCCACAGCAAACAGCCTAATTTCACTTTATTCAAGCACACATTTACTTTAGGCCAATACTAAGTTACAAATGTGTACAGTGTAAAATACCTTTTCCAATGTCCTTTCCTTCCATGTCTTTCAGCACCAGAGACTTCCTTTTTGCAATAAGAACAGCATCACCTTCCCACTTCTTGTGTTTTTTCTTTGAAGCTTTACACCATACAACACTAAAATATTTAGTAAAGCAGTCAGGCTCCTCCTGCTCTTCTTTGCACCTTGCAACTTCTGGTGCTTCAACATGCACTGGGTCTAAAAAGAGGCAAAACAATTAAATGCATCTAAAGCTCTCTAATGATCGATAGATTTATTTTTAAACAAGTACAACCAGTGTTTGTCCCACATAAGGTGATGCAGTCCATATCCTGAGTAGCTTACCTTAAAATTCAGAAAGAGGTTACATCATTCAGACTGAAATGGAACAGGAGATGGCACTTCAGAGAGAACCTGACCTTATGAAATTTTCAAGGAAGAGTTTTGAAGCAGAGTGCAGTTATTGGTGCATTAAAAAAGAAGTAGTTGTAAGTGTTACATAGAAAAGGCAAGAGTGGAGAAAAGAAAAAGGAAAGCTTTGAAATAATGCAAGAACAAGAGGAAAAGCAAGCAGAAATAAAAGTATAGTCTCAGATGAGATGGAGTTGGGAGTTCCACAAAGGTATGAATCAAGCATTACTAGTCTAGCACTGTCATTCATTTGGCTCTGCAGCTATTTATAACCACCATGGATGTAAGTTAATATGAGATAATCAGGTTAACAACAATAACGATTTACAATATAGTAGACAACGGCTATATGAGATAAGAACTAAGAATGTATAATTTCCATGAGTTACTGGTTTGAAATGAGTCAGGTAATAGTGAAATCTATAGCATTATCTCAAGGAATATCTAAAACTTTTCTTCACCTGCACAACATCAAAGTGAGAATCAGACTAATTTTCATTAATACTCCCTTGTATGCCAGTTTAAGTCTTAATCAACTTGCTCCTTGATTTCATCTGGGATTCAGCACCACACAGATATGATTTTTAAAAACTCTGCTTATATGAAAGACTGAGATTTAAGAAACTCATTTAATAAATGCTGCTACTTAGACAGAAAGCATGGGTAATAACAACCTGACAGAATGCAATTAAACAACCTATTCATCACTTCCGATATTTTACTAAAAAAATTATCAGAACACAATTAGGGCACTGAACATAAGTTCATTGGTCTAAAAAAAAAAAACCCTACAGTGCCACACACGTGTGCAGAACCACCTGGCTGGAGCAGAGATGTGCAATATGGTGCAGCTCCTTTACTACCCATCCCTAAGGGAGACTGATCACTGACAGCCTGCCCTCGCCCCTGCTGATAGTGGGGAGAAGTGGGGGGACAAGATCCCAGTGATGAGCTGGTAACTGCTGCCCCACAGCTATCAAGGACAGCCCTCCTGCCAGCTAAAGGGTTGACAAGGGTGGAAGAAGAATTTCTGCCCACTCCCCACAGGGAAGAGGACTTCTGGCAAGTACCCGGTCTTGGAGCAGCAAGTGTCAGGCATCTTCCCTTCTGTCCAGAGGAATGGCAGGGGGTTAGGAGAGCAGCTCTCCTCTCTCCCTACTATCCTAGTGGGTGGAGGGGAGCTGTGTTTAACAGCTTCTGCTGCTCCCAGTGGCAGCACCTATTTAGGCTGCCTTCACAGAAGAGGCAGCCCTCCTTGCCACCACTACTGTAGAGACAGCACCACTAGTCCCTGCTGCCATGGTGTAGTGGGAGGATCCCCAAGCAAAAGTGTGTGGGGCCAGAACAGCAGCAGGCCCTGCAGGCTAGCAGGGAACGAAGCACTCTCCCCTTCCTCTGTGGAGTGAGAGAGAACAGAGCATTACAGCAGACCCCACTGCAGTGCTATGTCAACTGTCCATGCTACAGTTTCTGTCCACAGTTACTGCTTAAAACTACTGTTGTGTAGTGGAATACAGTACAGGCACATAGCAGTAAGGCATGTCCACAGCCTAAAGAAGCCATCTACCTAAAATGAATACAATTTTCAGGATAGTGTTAATTAATAATGTTAACATAATTTTATGCCTTTGTAATATTTTATTTATAGCAATTTTCTCTTTGAAACTATGTATTTTGGTTTCTGTCCTCCACTTCAGCCCTCCATTTTAGTCTCAGACTTCCACTTCAGTGGAGCTGCCTTGCATGCAGAACTCCCAAAGTACATGGGATTCCATTACAGGTGGATTTCTTTGCATGCTCAGGCCCATAATCTATCCACGTTGATCAGTTTGTCAGCTGTAGAAGTACTTCCACCCTTATGGTACAAACACAGGAGCTGCTGAACAGTTCAAAGCAATACTATATGACAACCAGAAGTGGGGAAATGCAACTTGTTCCTACTTGAAAACAGTATTTAATGGTGATGTTGGATAGAAATTCAGTCAGCAAAGAAGAACGAACTCTTGTACTTGCAGTGATCACTGGGTTCAATAAACATAGGAATAGATGAGAAGATCTACACATAGGTGAGAAGAACTAAAACAACAAGTTTTACCATGGAGCTGTAAGCAAGCTTCTGCAGTCCTTCAGTCTCTCTAACTGACCTGAGGACCATCTTGCAACCTCCACAGCATTCCAAGTAAGGAAACACCTCTAAACAATAACTTCTACCATACAGCACTCTTGCAAAAGTAGCGAAGTGCCATACCACAAGCAGTAGGGACATGGGACTTGGCGGGGTGGGAGTTAGTCTGAGCCCAACTACAGTATAAATGGCCTTTAACTCTCCCCAGGGGCACTGATTCAGTACCAGCTAGGAAAGACAGACACCTACCAACTGACCAACACTTAAGCATTATAGATTTTAGAAGTAGTAAATATCCATTCATTGATGAAATCCTATGTCAACAAGGGCTAGAGAAAACACAAAAAGACTGAACTTTGTTCTGTTTCAAATTCCTGTATTTATTAGTGGTTCAGTAAAGCAAATAGAGAATTACCATCCCTGTGGTTGTGAAACAGATTAGCATGCGTTAACAAGCAGATTCCAATTGTTGCTCATGATTTCAAATCTATATTTTTGCAAGAACTGGGGACTTTTAGCAGCAGAATTTCTTCCTCCTCCCCTGGAGGGTGAACATCTCCTAACAGATGAACATTGGTTCCCTTTATTTTACAGTAACCTTACAGATGAGTTCACTGACCCTTGAGGTTGCCTTCATGGTCACTAAATTTTCCCCTGTGGATTCTACTTATATGTCTAGACAGGTGTTCTTGATGTGAATCATTGTTTAATTAGCTCCCGGGCCAGTTGTGATCTTTCAAATACTTGACACAAGCTATTTGCTTAAGAAAATAACAACAGATAGGGAAACATGATTTGTGTAGAGAAGCGTCCCTAAAGCATTCAACCCTCAGTAATTCTATATGCCATTCATACACTCAGTGACAAAAATTCCTCAAATCAATCTTCTAAACTGGTACCAAAATCTACATATAGGAAATACCCAATTTAAGTTTGCTTCTACAACACACAGAATATTTTCCTTGTGGTTATCATGCAGTACAATGTAGTATGAAAAATTTTAAGACATCTGGCTTGGTTGGCAGGTAACTTTTTATGCCTCTAGGCATTAAGTTAAAAATCATCAAATACCACCAAATATTTGCACCTTTCTAGATGTTAATTCCAGCGATCGTTAAAATTATAAAATGAATCTATACATCTATACATCATCAGCTGTTTGTTTACTCACATACAACACATACACTCGGTTCTTAGCCAGAGTGCAGGACCTCCATCTAACCCAGGAGGTGCACAGCCCCACCAGGGGAGACGCCTTGTTGGACCTGGTGCTGGCCACGGGTGATGACCTGGTGAGGGGGCTGCGGGTGATGGGCCACCTGGGAGACAGTGATCATCGCTTGCTGGAATTCACCATCCAGCGTAAGGTGGCAAAGGGCTGCAGCAAGGCAACAGCCCTAGACTTTAGGAGGGCTGACTTCAACAAGCTAAGGAGGATCGTTGGGGAAGCGCTGAGGACCCAGAGGGGAAGGGAGCCAGATGTCCAAGGTGAGTGGTTGCTCCTTAAGGAGACGATCCTCCATGCCCAAAGGGAGGTAATCCCAACAAGGGTCAAAGGGAGCAGGAGGGCACATAAACCCCCATGGCTCACTAGGAGCATCCGGGAATGTCTCCTTGCTAAAAGGGAGGCATACACCCAATGGAGGGATGGGGTCATCACCAAGAAGGACTATGTTACAGTCGCCCGAGGATGTAGGGGGGCAGTCAGGAAGGCCAAGGCAGAGATGGAGATAGGACTAGCCTCCCGGATTAAGGACAATAAGAAGTCCTTCTTCAAATACATAGGGGGTAAAAAGCGGGTCCCGGGTAATGTGGGGCCCCTGCAGGACACGATGGGCAACTTAGTCGTCACGCCAGATGACAAAGCTAACATATTTAACGATTTCTTTGCCTCTGTCTTCCTAAGTAGGGACCAGTTCACCCACCTTCCTGCTGGGCCCCCCTCGGGCCCCGGGAGAGACACGCCTGGGCCAGGGGTTAGCGAGGAGTTAGTTAGGGTACTTCTGGAGAGGCTGGACGTGTTCAAGTCCGCTGGTCCAGACGATCTTCACCCTAGGGTTCTACAGGAACTGGCCAAGGTCATTGCGGGACCCCTGGCGCGGCTCTATGAGCACTCGTGGTGCTCTGGTGAGGTGCCGGAGGACTGGAAGAGGGCCAATGTGGTCCCTATCTTCAAAAAGGGAAAAAAAGAGGACCCGGGAAATTACAGGCCAGTTAGTCTTACCTCAATCCCGGGTAAGCTCTTTGAAAAAATTATCCTGGCACACATCCAGGAGGGCCTTGCGGGGGAATGCATGCTCAGGGGCAACCAACATGGGTTCATCAGTGGCAGGTCTTGTCAGACCAACCTGGTGGCCTTTTACGATCAGGTCACCAAATCATTAGACGCAGGGGTTGCTGTGGATGTAGTCTTTCTGGACTTCCGGAAGGCTTTCGACACTGTCTCTCACCCTGTCCTCATCAAAAAGCTGGGAGACTGTGGTGTCGATGCCCACACAGTCAAATGGGTCACCAACTGGTTGGAGGGCCGCACCCAGAGGGTGGTAGTGGATGGGTTCTTCTCGACCTGGAAGGACGTGGGCAGTGGGGTTCCGCAGGGCTCGGTCCTCGGGCCCGCACTGTTCAACATCTTCATCAGTGACTTGGATGAGGGGGTAGAAAGCACCCTGTTCAAGTTTGCTGATGACACTAAGATGTGGGGGGATGTGGGTGCACTAGAAGGGTACAATAGGCTACAAGCTGACCTTGACAGGTTGCAACGGTGGGTGGATGAGAATAGGATGGGGTTTAACACTGATAAGTGCAAGGTGTTGCACATGGGGAGGAAGAACCGGCACCACACTTACAGGTTGGGGAACTCCCCTCTTGCCAGCACGGAGACGGAAAAGGATCTTGGAGTCGTCATTGACTCCATGATGAACATGGGCCGGCAGTGTGGGGAGGCAGTCAAGAAGGCCAACCGTACCCTGTCATGCGTCCACAGATGCATCTCGAGCAGGTCCAGGGAGGTGATCCTCGCCCTCTATGAGGCACTGGTCAGGCCACAGCTGGAGTACTGCGTCCAGTTCTGGGCGCCACACTTCAAGAGGGACGTGGACGATATGGAAAGAGTCCAGAGGAGGGCCACTCGTATGATCAGGGGTCAGCAGGGCAGGCCTTATGAGGAGAGGCTATGGGACCTGAACCTGTTTAGCCTCCACAAGAGAAGGTTAAGGGGGGACCTTGTGGCCTGCTACAAACTGGTCAGGGGGGATCAGCAGGTATTGGGGGAGTCCCTGTTCCCCCGTGCGCTGCCAGGAGTGACCAGGAATAACGGTCACAAGTTGGCGGAGGGTAGGTTTAGATTAGATATTAGGAGGCGCTACTTCACAGTCAGGGCGGCTAGGGCCTGGAACCGGCTTCCAGGGGAAGTGGTGCAGGCTCCTAGCCTGGGGATTTTTAAAAGGAAGTTAGATGAGCACCTTGCCGGGGTCATCTGACCCCGGTGCTCTTTCCTGCCAAGGCAGGGGGTCGGACTTGATGATCTACCTAGGTCCCTTCCGACTCTAGCTACTATGAAACTATGAAACTATGAAACAACCTGACTTTCAATTTGGAAAATAAAAATGGACTATTATTTTTTCGTATTTTGTTTTTCATCTACCTTATCTAACTTCAAAGTTCTAATGCAACAGCAGAACATCACAGTGTTTGCAAGCACAGTATCAAGAACATAACGTATTTGGGGTGAGACTGATACTACACACAGAAACTGGGGGAGAGTGTTTCGTAAGAGTACAGGGTACAGCATAGTGAAATTACTGCTTATGGCTAGCTGATGTCTAAGTACATCTGCTTTTGCTCAGGATGCAAGGCTACACTGGTAAACTGTAAGCTCTGCAGTTACTTGTAATTATTGCTAACACAGACTGATTAACAGGACCTATGTATATACTGTAGAGTGACCAGAAATCAGCCCATTCATTTTTCTACTCCACAAGTTTTTCCATTCTGGAAAAATCTAATCTCTTCTTTCCCTCTAAGAAGCTCTGACAGGCAATGTGGCCCTCCTTCCTGATCTGAAAGAATACGATAGAAGTGTTTCAGAACTTCTAAAATGCAGGCTGGCAACAGGGATTTAGGAAGCCGATACAAATGGAAATTTACAGTAGTTGAGACAGAAAATCCTTAAGTTTCAGTATATCAGCAAGATGTATCCCATACAAAGATAAATTCTAGCTACTGTTGCAGAGTTGATGATTTACAGAAAAATGGGATGTGAGAGGCAAAAGAAAATAAACATTCCAGTGACAAAACTAGTTTAACCAGTTTCTGATGAACATGTTTAGAGCAAGACTGAATAAATCTGCCAGGTTATTCCCAATGTGCTGAAAGGAAAATGGGCCCTAGACCATTACAACTGCAAAATTTAAAAGAAATATGTATTCTTTATTGGATCTGCAGCTGAGTGTAGCTGCCTAAGTGTAGGGTTCCCAAAAGGCAGAGGTGTCAAATATGCGACATGTCAAAGATGCATCCCACAAACATGGGTCATCCAGCTTGCTGTCTGTTCCTGAGGCCGGGAAGGGCCAGAAGTAGTGGGGGGGTGCAGTTTTCCATTCATGAGGTTTGTGCCCCCTTGTTAGCCTCACATTGCTGCAGAGGATGGTGTTAGCATGGTGCCTCCTGCAGTCACTGCTGCACTGACTGCGCCGCATTACCAGTGGCACCTAGTGACACTATACAGAACAAACCACGCCTTAGTTTCCCCCAACAGCATAATATCTTGATACATATCTTCTTAAAGAAGCTTTGAAAACCCCTCAAGAAAAGGAGTGATTAAATGCAAGAATTACAGTTTAAAAGAGTAAGAACTATGCTTCTAATTCTGCCACGCAGGATGCTAAAAAAAGGAGAGATGAAACCAAAAGTTAGGATATGGACATTTAAACATCCCAGAATAAAAAGCCTTTTGGACCTATTATTTTGATCAGTCTCCATTACAAAGAGCCACCTGTGTGTGTCCAAAACTGGAATTGAATCCATCCCTACATACATTCTTAGAATGTCTATTTGGCAGAGATCAAATTTCTTGTTTTCTGAAGCATAACATGGATTTTATTTTAGTTCACTTGCATAATAAAAATCAAAAAAGTTGAGACAAAATGAAAACAGCATACAGATTCAGGAAACAGCTGTTTGCACTCTAGTTGGGTATTTATACATGGAATGTGCATACATTGTATTTCAAATACTAATCCAGGATCTCCAGAATACTTTTGTATAACTTTGTAAGAGAAAGAATATTTCCTTATTTTTCAGTTTGCAAATAGACCGCAACTTCACAATAATACTATGACTAAGAGTTAGTACTTACTATCTCTTTTCATTTTCAGCACCTGTTGCTAATGTTAACCAGCTCTACTTACAACACAAGAGACGTTTTACAGAAGATAAGAACAAGACAGGCAAGTTACATGACTTGCTTAAAAGTTAAAAGCTTGGATTACAGATCTAGAATTCTTCATTCACAGTCCAGAATGTGCAGCACACCTTTCTGCACACTCATGGTTAAATTCACAGTTCCCAAAAAGGGATTTGTGAGCCAAATGCTGGCTACAGCATTACAGAAGACCTAGCACCTGCCTCACCTTCAATACACAGGTTCTAGTGTTGCCTGTAGAAGCTAGGCATCCCAGCATAAAATCTCCCAATTTTATTCAGGTATCACTGGGAACAGATTGGAGAACAAAAATGGTGGCTGGAACTGAAAACTGGTGGAGCTGGGAAGAATGGAAATGGACTGTTTGGCCAAGGAAAATAGGAACTAAGGATGGAATGGTGAGGAGACAGACTGGATGAGGAGCATGGGGGAAGAGACTGGGATCAGGAACTAGTGTAGTGGATGGAACAGGTAGCTAGAAAGAAGAGAAATGATTCTAACAAGGAACCTACTGCTGGAGGCTTACTGGAATTTGCTGGGCAAGAGAAACCGACACATGACAACAAACCTGGAGGGACACCAAGGCTTAATGGAGAGCCCAGTGGAAATTATGAAAGTCAAGGACGACTGAAAACTGGAATTTGATAAGATAAGATGAGGAAAAAAAGGGTAGTGTACTGGCTGGGCAAAAAAAAACCTTTGGTGGTAGGGGCAGTGGGAATGACTGGGCAAAGAATTAGAATTGAAATGAGAAGCCAATTTGGGAGACAATTGTATAAAAGTCTATGCCTATAGAGTTAAGCAACATCCCTTCCAGAGTCTAAAAGGGAACTCAAGATTCCAGAATCTCACTATTCCTAACTCGGCTCCACATGGGGAAAGACAGCCTATTAGGACTATCAGTTACTCATTCTGTTCAGGGGACCTCTTGAGCTCTCTCTGTGCCGCACAACCAAGGGTTCCAACCCTGCTTACAATCTGTGTATATACAATACGGCACATGAAATAAGTTCTGTTGTCCATGCAAACTTAATTCAGCACCCCTGTGCATGTGCATTTATGACTTAATTATGTTACCCTCATTTTCTCCTACCCAGGATTCTGTCTCATTCATGCACTGATGAATCACGGTGCTGCTGTGAAAGAGGCTGTTATCTGTTGCTCCCTTCTTCATTTGCCACTGCTGTTGGAAGACATGCAGAGAAGATGAGGATGGTAAAGAAAATGTTTAGTGAAAATGAAGACTACAACAGAGACTATGGTCCTATGAATGAGATATATGGATTGTACTCTGGGGAACTGGATTCTATGCCTGCCTCTACTACAGACTTTCCATGTGATACTGGGCAAACTTTTCACAGGGGATCATTAATTGCATGCTTCTGTTTGCTCAATGCCTAGGTTGGCAACCTAAGATCTATTAAGGTCTACTGAGCATTCACAGCTGTAACTGAAGTCAATGGGAGGGAGCAGCACTCTAAATATACTAAATGCTAAACAAGGGCACATATTCCAAAAAAATCATGCCCTAGTCTGAAACTGGGCTCCCACTATTAGCATATTCTACTGACCTTAATCTCCCTTTGCCTCAGCTACCAATTTGTAAAATGGGAATACTATTATTCCCCTCCCACCTCACAGGAGGGTTCTGAAAATACATTTATTAATGTTTGTGTGGCACTCAGACATCAAAGTGATTTCAGAAAAGCACATGAGGAAATTAATCATGCTACTTGCTGAACAAGTAAGTTCATATAATTGAAGAGTATCACTGGCAGAAACAAGGGGGTTGAATTAAAGATGCACAAGGCTGCACTAACTTTTGAGTGCTCAACTTTGTAACCTTAATAAGACTCTCTCTCTCTTTTTTTGTGTATGATAATGGAAACGTTGAAATGTACGTAACTACAGCAATTGTAAACTAAGCCATTATAATATCATCTTTTAGCAAAACATTTAGCTTTAAGATACGCCTTTAATGTGGGAATGACAGATGAAGGGAAGACTTTTAAATCATTCATTTTATGCTGGAAACAATGTCTAGAAATCCAAGTGCCTGGGTTAAATTTTAATAACCAATAACTAAGCCAAGTCTACAGAAAGGGATGTTCAAGTCCTTTTATCAAACGCAAAAGCAATATCATAGACAATTCTGAAATGCTGCAGGCATCAGACGGTGCAGTAAACCAGATTATGTAGATAAAATATTGAACCCATTCAAATGCCAGCCAAATTGATTGCTTACAATATACCCTAAAATGTTAGTCTCGCAGTTAGTCCACACTGTTAGTCATCTTGTATCTTGTTAGAAATAAAAGAGCAAATGCTGTTCAGAGACAAATTAGGAGATATAACTTAGAAACTAAAATATATACCATAAAATCCATATATTTTTCCATGTTAGTGCAAAATGCACATTTATAATTGTTTTATTTCTGATATATTTTTTCTATTTACAGAAAGAGCAAAACATTCAGCAAAATTACTAATATGTACCCAGCAACTGAACAACATTTTTATGATATTTAATCATGGGTGAATAGTTCCTTAGTCAAGGAAAACATTTTTCAAAACAGTTCAGAGATGTAGGTATGTAATTCACATTAAATGTTAATGGGAAGCATGCAACAAATTCCATGTGTGCCACTTGGAAAATGCACCCATTGGCATTCTCTAGGCATAAGGCATCACTTGCAACAATTTGCGCCCCGTCCCCCCCCGGAACTAATAAAAATAACTATATTTCTGTGATTTATGAAAAACAATCCTAGCCATTTCCAGAAATCCAAAGACTCTTAGATTTGGGTGAAAAAAAAGTAGGCAGATAGGGATTTAAGATTATGCATACTTGGTATTAACATCTATTTTAATACATAAGTGAAATATGTTTCATTGTATTTATTGGCTGTTTGAAGGAAATTCTGTCAGTAGTAATCTGTGATTGCCTTGAATAATATTGACTTAGAAAATCAAATATTAATTTCTCCTTTATATTTTAAAGAACATTAATCAACAAAACATCATATCCTCTGCAGTGTGTATGAAATGCAATCCATTCCTGTTCTGCCTACATTATTTAAACATACCTGTTTAAAATTTATGAGATTACCCAGGAAGAAGGCACATGGAAGGATTCACGTTTTCAAGACTTTTCATGTTATGCAGTAATGATTATTTACAGGCTAGCTGCTAATGTTCTGGAAGGGGTAAGGAGCAATCTTTTCATATCAAGGTACATTTACATTCAACAAGCCTTATCTATGTAAATATCATCCATTCAGTACTTCAAGCAGAGAAAATATTTAATACCCAAACTCACCAAATCTAGTGCCTCAGTTGTAACTTGCACCAGGGAAGTATATAGAGCCATAGGGGACAGGGAGAGGGAATTCATCTCTATCAAGCTAAGTGATGCTTATTATGCGTCCTTTGCTCGTTCTACATTACAAGAGAATGGAAACAGTTTTAAATTACATATGGATGCCAATACAAATTCATAAGCATGAACCTCTCTTGTGAGCCGTAGATTCAAGCGGCATTGGACAAGCTCTACCTTGTATAAAGCCTGTCTATTTTTTATGCTGAGCTGACACTTTATATGTAGAGAGTGCATATCACACACTCATGTGGCTGGTTTCCACCAGCAGTCTGGTTTCAAGTGAAATTCTCACGGGTGCTCTGCTACTCTTTAGGCCACTGTAAGCTCTTCTACTAGCACTTGTGGCATGTGAGACTTAGCTGTAGTTATCTAGCTGCCATATGTATATATACAAATCTCGACTATAAATATATATGGCAGCTACGTAACTACATATGCTATATAAATATATATGGCAACTAGATAACTACAGCTAAGTCTCATATGCCGCAAGTGATGGTACAAGAGGTTGTACACATACACACAGGGGAGGGAAGAGGAGAGAGAAAGAAGGACTATTAGATTTTCTCTTTAAAATATGCACCCTGAAGACATTGCATGTAACCTGTTTGGGCTTTGTTTATATTTGAAGACTAGAATAACTAAATGGGATAAAAACAGGTGTTTAAAATAATTGCTGCATTTTTGCTTAAAGCAGTTTCAGTATCAAGCTCATTTCCAAATCTTAGAAACACTTTTGGAAACAGCCTTCTCTTAAAACTGTATTACCCTAATGTTAAATAATTTATTATAAAACATTGTTGTCAGGAACAAATTTCATCACCTAAGGACAATGATGAATATTAGGAAGTCTTCAGATATAGAGTAAGATCCTACTCAGCTGAATACCAGTAACGAGGGAACGAAATCACTTACTTTTGTTCCCATTCTTCTTTATTTGACAG
This sequence comes from Crocodylus siamensis, assembly GCF_052110815.1. Lineage (NCBI taxonomy): Eukaryota > Metazoa > Chordata > Crocodylia > Crocodylidae > Crocodylus > Crocodylus siamensis. The sequence continues at coordinate 217,752,585 of NC_143397.1, forward strand.
AATGCAATATAATATGGATCTCATCTTGTGGCCTACCTGAACCCTAACTTTTTTAGTTCTCTTGTCTTACCACTAAGGTTTCTGGTCCATGTTTTTGTGGATCATAGTTGTAAGCAAAGGGGTATAATTCAACTGAATATCTTAACAATCTAAAAGTAAGTAGACTGATATAAAATTCAACACGCTAAATGGATTAACATGGTCTGACAGGTCTCAAAACGTAACTGTAAATAGGGATTCACGATTAGGTGAATATATTTCCAGTACATTCCGCATGAAGCCAGACAAAGTACAGTTAAAACAACTGTGATCAGACACAAGGAAGAATGCCTTGCATTCAAAAGCTTGTCTAACTTTATCCCAACTACACAGTTGCTCCAATAAAAGATATCACCCTAAGAAATGTTTGCCTCTCGCATAACTTCTAGATCATCATGGCTGCAACATCACTCTTACATTTCCCCTTCATCTCATTCTCAGAAGTAACCAACCACATCTCCCGATAGATTTCCTCCTTAAAAAGGCTAGCCTCTTCGGGAATAAAAAAGAAAGGTCCAGATACCTGTCTTGAGAGAAAAGAGTTAAAGCTGTGGTGCGTGGCCATCCATCCTAGCAGAACACTGCTTACTTTTAGTTAATCTTGGCATTACTAAGTACAGACTCTGGAAGGCTCTGTCATTCATCCACAGGGCAGCAAAGAGCCTATTATGCCTCTCACCAACAAAATTTCTGTATATAAAGTATTCAGCAAGTGGATTAATACATGGACTTGCCTCAGCGCAAGAGTCTTGCCAGGCTAAGACCTTTCCATGCAACATTGCAAGAGCTTTGTCTGTCAAGTAGGTTCCCTACCAGCCTTCTGGGAATTCAAGGCTAGGTTTGGCAAATCCGGGATTTGCTTTTGGGAAGTGGTATATTATTTCAGTGTGACTTAACTTCACAGCTAATGCATTACAACCTGCAAAACAAAAGGTGTACATGACACCCTTTGATTTCAGGGGTCTCAACTCCTCTATTCAGAAGAGCTTGAAATTCAGTACAAAGTAACCTCCAAATGTCTTTGGACTCTACTAGTCTTGGGAAAAGGGTATCTATCCCATCTCCTCTTTGGACCACATAAGACTTTTAATATAGGACTCAAGAATAGTAGTACTAGTTCCTATAATGAGCCTATGCTCTGTTCTGGAGTCCATACTGGGGAATCTCTGGATGCCTCATTGGAAAGGGACCTCCCCACGATTCCTGCCTTGAGTGGCCAGGTACAAGTCAGTGCCTAGCTTATTTATGTATGTATTTTCTAGTCTGCTCAGAGCATATATTTATAATCCCAGAATAAAAAGGACATAGAGAAGACTAACTATGACAAATTCCCTGCTTCAAACAAATGCAAAATTGCCTGCCTCAAAAGGAACAGTAACTTGGAGTGCATCCATCTCCCGGCCAATACCCAACAACTCACAGAACAACATCCCAACTCTTTTGGAAAGCAAGCCAAAAGCACAGTGCACAGATCTCAATGCATAGTCCCCTTTTTCACGCAAACACAAGGAAGTAATGGGAAACTACTACTTTAAAAGAGATTGCTTAAATTCTCCATCTCCTTGCTTAATATACAAGGAAGAAAAGATCCAATTCTTTAGGATGCCTGGAAAGTCTGGAAATAAAGAGATCCTGCCTGGCTCAACAATTCTGTTTACTCCATGGAAGTGGTCTGGGGATCAAGAGAAGTTTCAGAAGCACCAGTCCTAAACAGCCAAGTCCTCTAAAGGATGAATACAATGACATTTTATTAAAGACATTAAAATTGAAATCTGTAGGTTGATAAAGAATAATGCAGTACATTATCATCATTATCCATCGCTAAAATGCTTATGAAACAATTCTAAAATAAAATGAGGTAAGAGTAAGAAATTAAAAGCTCAGTGCACTATTTTAAATGTTTTTAAGTAATACAATATAAAGTTCAGGGACAAATCCAGAGGGGTGCCCTGGTATATTTGCACCACCCTTTGATTCCTGGTCTACCCAAAGTTTAAAACCAACTGTCTGGCAGTAGCAGGCAGGACTGAGGGAGTCACTTGACTTCACAGCTCATTATAATCTACCCAATCCTTTCTAAAAAGTTATATTTGTTTTTGCTTTAACCTTAAACTGAATAATACAGTCCTAGGCCCCCAGCATGTTAGGAAAGATTCTAGTTTTTTTTTTTAACTGGAGATGTTTTACATGTGATGATGCACCTCACCATCTGTACCCTTCTTTTCAAAATTATAGACCCACCCTTGATAAAGTCTGAATAGTGTGGGATTCAGGAACAGAGGGCCATTTGGTGGAATATTTCCTAAACATAAGTGCTTTGGAACAAATCAATTAAAAAAAAAAACCCAACAACAACAATGATAAATTTGTAGTTGCTCTTTATTTCTGGGCACTTACACTAATGTCATCAATGTGGTGTCCAACCACCTTTTAAAAAGCACTTTGACCTGAAATACAGAAAGATTCCTTACCAGCAGCCTTGTATGTCACAGTCCCAGTCAGCAAATCCCTTATTGAGAACATTATGGCTTAACTTATTGAGAAGCTGGAGGCAAAATATTTGTCAAAGGTAATAAACTAAGTCCCCCCATTTGCAGAGACACACTTTACATACTTTTCCTTCATCAGGACCAATCCTGAGGGACAATGGGCAATATCCATCTTGCCCACCAAAGTGGATCAGCTGTGCCAGAACAGCTGATCCGCTCCATTTGGTGATGGCTGTTTATAGCATAAAACAGGTCTACCTGGTAGTGGTCAATGAAAGTACAGAGTGATGAAAAGGTGCTGCTTTCCAAACAGTTAAAGCAGATAGTTACACCCAGCAAGCCCAAAATATCGAGACAAAAAGCTCCAAAATATTGGCAACAACAGGGAATTGGAGATGCACTATTTACCAGAGCACACCAGAAGTAACTAGGAATAATAGGTTCAAACTAGTGGAGAGTAGATTTAGGTTAGACATTAGGAAGTAAATTTTTTACAGTAAGGGTAGTCAGAATCTGGAATGTGCTTCCAAGGTAGCACTATCACCTAACTTGGAGGTCTTGAAGAGGAGGCTGGACAGTCACCTGGCTGGGGTCATCTGACCTCTTTCCTGCCAGGGGCAGGGGGCAGGACACAATGATCCATTGTGGTCCCTTCTGACTCTACAATCTATGAATCGCTGCCCATGAAGAGTAACAACATAAGGAGGATTTTTCATTATTTGGTTGTAAGAGAAAAGCATTTCTTCCTCAAGGCAAGAATAGTTTTAATTGATAGCCTTGCCTTTACCAGAGCTCTCAAAGCAACTAACTTTTAACGTCTCTTTAACTTTTGGCATAACTACCCAGTCCTGGGATGAGACAATGTAGAGGAAACAAAATAAGAAGATAATCAAGGAAGCCAAATCACTCACTGTCACGAGCAATTCAAGGCTAGACAGGGTTGCCTCCTTGACTGAAAACAGTTTCAACAATACTTCTCATGCAATTTCAAAAAGGAAACCTACGGACACTTGAAAAACTAATGACAAATGACAAAAAGTTAACAGAGTGATGTTGTAGTTATAATGGTCCAGGAATTATGCAAGAGAAGGATTTGGGGGGGTAATATTTTAACAGATAAGTACAGACAGTTGCAGGATAAATATAAACTTGCACATAGAGATGAGAACCTCCATCACTGATCTGAAAGGTCAGCATATTGTAACTGATTACAGGAAATTCATCTTTTAGCCTCCATCAAGGAAGTAGATGATGTGCTGGAGCAAGCATGAAAATAAATCTCTTTCTAGTGAAATGTTCTGCTATAGTGGTGCTACGCATTACGGAAAACTTAAACAGGTAGAAAGAAAGATATATATCCTAACCTGACCATATCAAATTAATAGAGTCCAATTCCTTCTGGTAGAATTGAAAAGGAAAATCACAAAAACAAAAACACAATTTCTTCCTCTGAGAACCTATGTGAAAAATGAACTTCCAGGCCATCAAGATAGTTGGAGATGTTAACTTACGTCTAGAACAAAAGCTCCAGTGAATGCAGTTGTTAAGGAGTAACTGGTGATACTCCTATAGTTAGAGATGAACAGCCGCCACAGAAACAGTAGGATCATTTTTTATTTTTCTTCAAAACACCTAGACCAGTGGTGTTCAACCTTCTTTGGCCAGGAGGCAAGGCAGACAGTGCCTGAACCCTCCACAGGCCAAATCTGACCAGTAGACTCAATTCAGTGCCTGGGGTGGGCAGGCCATGCAGAGGGAGGCAGCCCAGCCCCATTCCAGTCACTGGCAAGGGGGAAAGGAGGAAGCATGACCCAGTCCCAATCCAGCCCTGTGGGGGGAAGGCCCTGCTTCCCCCCACATGGCCCTGCTTTGCAAGAGGAAGGTGGCATGCACCAGCTCCAATCCGGCCAAGTGGAAGGAAGGCAGCATGGGAGGGGAGGGGACATGGTTTGACTCAATAGTGAGAAGGGAGCGCAGCCCAGCTCCAACCCAGCTGTGCAAAGGAAAGGGGATGTGGCCCAGCCCCAATCAGACCTGGTGATGGGAGTCTCATGGGCCAATGCTTACCTGCAAGTCTGCAGGACTCAGGATTTTGTCAGCAGGGAAGGGTGGCAATGCTGCCACTGCTCCCCCTGTTGCCAAATGTCCTGACCCATGGGGAGCCCTGTGGGCCAGATATCAAAACTCCACAGGCTGTATTTGGCGCACAGACTGAAAGTTGAGCACCCCAACCTAGACCAATGTAGAACAAAACACTATTATAGTTTCTTGCTCTGATATTAAGGTAAATGAGTACCTCAAAAATTCAAGACTGAAATTCTTGCCTGCCACAACCCACTTAGCCAGGCCATATTACTAAAGGCAAACTCACACAGAAGGCCGGAGGTCTCATGAGAGGCAGGATTCACTAATTTCCGGGCCTAGATATATAATGTTCTGAAGGACAGAGATGCTGAAACCACGTTCATTGATAAGAAAAATGGAAGGACTGAAGTACAGGGCTGTTTTCCTACGTATGCTAGTTTAGTCTGACTGTTACGGGCTAAAATAGCAAAAGTTCATAGGACTTCAGGTTCAGGATTGGCCATAGCTCTAACATAAACAGTGTACATGGAAGAAAGAGCATGTTTTAAAGAAGGGATGGATGGCCAAAGTCTAAGAGGCACCTAACATGTTGATGCAAACCAGATGTAGGATCTGAAGACCCAACAGCATTTGAACAGGAGAAACACCACCAACAAGACTTTTTGATAAACTGAGTGCAAGACAGATCTTGTATGCAAGAAGTGCTGTTGAAGGAGGGGGAAAGGACTTTTTTTGGATGGCATCTTTTCTTGGACCAACTGCTTGCTTGGGGAAAAAAATAAGACAAGCTTGCAAATACAAGGCATTCTTAGTCAGGTCTGAGGAAAGCAGCAGGCATAAAAATTAATAAAAACAGTGGGGGCAGGTTGGTCTGTAAACTTGAAGAGGAAAGAAATTCCCAGGGAGTAGCAGATAAACGAGCAGAAAGAAAGATGCTTGTTTAATGGGAGATCAAGATCTATCAAAAGGATGGAGGGTCATTATTGCCAGTAGTGTGAAGGAAGAATTTCAGGAATCAGGTGGATTATAGCATACCATGAAGTCAATATCACTGTTCTTAACATTCGGGCAGCTTATGAATTTGTTCCCAAATTCACCTTTAGGGTTTTGGTATAGGAACATGAGGATAGAACGGTCAGAAAGAAGTGGTTGTTTTACTGACATTTGTCTGTCTCTGTCCTTTATTTTGTCTGAGGAGGAAATTCTGAAGTGAATAAGAGGTAGAAATGAGTTCAAGGATAAATTACAGATAGTGAAGCGATATAAAGGATGAAAGAAAAAAAATCAGACATAAAAGAATCAGAACAAAGGAACTGGGAAGTCTGAGAATACTTTGGATCAAAGAAGCTACCTGCAAAAAGATGAGAACTGATAAAACACCTTCCTTTCACAACGAAACAGAAACAATACCACCACAACACAGAATAAGGAGGCTGGAAATAGGGTTCTATTAAGACTTACATATTCTATTATAATTTTACCCACCCATGCCTTTCTCCTCCATAATCTAAAACTCTTCTATTACAGGTCAGAAGCTAAATGATGCTGGCAAAGAACATCAAGTACCATGTTGGTGGGCCTGTAGAGACTCTGTGATCTAGATCAAGAGAAATGAACAATTAGGCAGAACCATTTCCAAAGTCTACATGGAAGGTTCTTAAAACCAAAATAGTGTGCTGTAATTTCTGTAAAAGCTGTAAGACCACTGCTGCAACAATATATGTCCTATGTGACCTTTTCTATGGCCCACTGAAAATATGAATGTGTCCATGACCATATGTAATGGGGGAAAAAAGCTTGGCATTAGCTACATGGTGGTGGCTCTTTTTACTCAGAAATCACATTTGAGATGGCAAAGTGCCACAGGGAAAATACTTTCCCCTCCTAGTGAGGTTCTGAAATTGCAGAGCTGGAACCACTTCCACAGGACATTAATTTCCCTAAGTTTACAAGACATAATATATTAGAGTTCTGAATCTGAGGAATGCTGGAGTCGGCCAAGGTCTGTGCTAAAACTGAGGCCACTTATTAATCATTGTCAATGCACACAAAAGGCACTATGGAAGGAATGAGACCCTCAGTTTAAAGTGCTGCTCCAGCCTAAATAATTCTTGTAAATAAATAGTATTGTGAAATTCCATATTCATGAACTTGCTGATTGCAAACATTTACAGTTCACAAGTAAGTTTTGTTTGCTCTGTTTCCTTCCTAGTAACACTACATACACATCCCTCATCCCAGACTTCAAGAATGAAACTAGTTTCTCTCTCTCTCTCCACACAAAATACAAAAGGTTTTTTTATGAGACCAGTATAAAGTGTTATGATTGTATCTTCATTCTCCTAAAAGCATACCAAAACCACTGCAATTTTTAACCCTGTTCCGTTCAAGGTTAAAGTTACAGTGACTTAGCTAATCTGTAACTCCTGCCTGCATTCTCTCCTGTGGTGATACATCAGAGAATGCTTGCTCCCAAGAGGCAATTTCCCCACTCCCACACCTCCCCTTTTAAAGCAGTTAAAAGTGATATTGTCCATAGCCTTAGCTCTATTAGACCCTCAATTACATTTACATAATCCCATAGCTTTCAATCTATTCTATTGTTTACTCCTCTCATTACAAAAGGTAAATGTACACTTGCAAGAAGTGGCAGGACTTACCACATTCAATGGATCTGCTGATGCAGACCACTGCACCACAGTCACATACTGAGGCTCTGTGGGGGTGGTGGAAGAAATGAATCTCAGGAAAACCAATGGTAGGGGTGCAAACAATTACATGAAGAAAAACCTCTCTTCCCTGAGGCTTTAGTTCTCTTGGGCCTGCTATCTCTAGAGGCCTCAGCAAAAGAGAAATAACCTTTGCTCTTTCTCCCCTTAATCCCATGCTTCATTTGCTTTTCTTGTGCCAGAAGTTGGTAAAAGGAGAAAAGTACTAGAAGGTGAGGAGCCAGAGGCCTAAGGCAGTTGTTCTCCATTCACCCAGCAGATACGAGGACAAGATCTGGATAGTCTTGGGCTTAAGGACTATAAATTTACAGGCACTGTATTGTCTTTTGGTTCTTCCATGTTGGTTATAGCAGTATGTGAAAGGCTAGACGAGTGGATTGAGCCTTTTTTTTGTGCTTGAGATAATATTTTTACTGAAAAAATAAAAAGGCCAGATTGATAAAAATGACTTACACCATTTTATAAAAATTATTTTAAAAACTTACCAGTTATAAAAATGATCCAAATGACAGAAGAATGGTATGTGGATTTTTGGGTCACAATTACTTATGTACAGTAAGTACTGCATTTAGCAGCTGAAGCAAGTGGTGACATTGGTCCAAAACACACCTGCAAATGTCTTGTTTGCACATGCATGATAATAATTATGCATGCAAATGAACAAATTAGACCTCTTCTTGGTTGCTCACCAGTATAATTACCACAACTGAATACACAATCATAGTAATTCTACTCCCAAATTATGCATGCATAGTTTTGAAGATTTAGTATTGTCTTCAGTGTCTCTATTTTGATACCAGCTCATAAAAATACTCATCCACTGAATACTATACAAAGTATTACAGCTTTAAAAGATGTGCACTTATTCAACCTTCTTGCTGTTGAACACTAAAAAAAAAAATTATTAGTTTACTACGTTTTCCAAACCTGTATAACATCACCAAATACTTGCCATTCCTGTTGGGTTTCATCAATTTAAAATGAAGAAAAAGAGAGAAACAGCCTTTTTTCCTCTTTACGTATATTTATTAACCTGTAAATAACTTCACGAAGAATACTAAAGGATAAAGATCACTTTGAGAAAGAGTAATGCATAAAATCAACATCTTCTGGAAGCACTGCCTAAATTTTCATTAGCTTGTTATAACTCTGATAAAGATCAGTGGAAGATTTCAAAAGGTAGTCATTTCATCTTACACACTTAGATCTACAGTATCCGATTATACTTCAGACTAGAAGAGATGGGAAGATTCAAACCTGAGCAAGACACTTTTGACACTTTTGCTAACGTACATAAACAACAAAATGAAAAACATGCATTTATTTCTCAAGGCTAGATTTTGATCCATTCCATTCACATTAATATAAGAAAGTCTTTTACTAGCCCAAAGGAATTATAATAAAGTATCTTGAAGACTAACACAGAAGTGATAAATATTTTAGATACTGTTATATTCTGGTAGATCACGTCGTAATCGTATTGCTTTCAGCTTCTCTACTTTGATTTTTGCTCTTAATAGTTCTTCTTCTAGCTGCTGTTTTCTTTTCAAACCATCCCTTTTTTCTTGAACATAAAGCCCAATTTTTCTTTGATTTTCCAAGATTATTTGATGCTCCTCCTTCAGCATTTGCAACATCTGTGGATCATATCCACACATGGGCCTAAAACGTTCTCCTACCTCAAACCTAAAAAACTCATCTCTTCTGGGAACAGGAGATGGAGACATCATCATCCTCATATCAACTGAAGATACAGAAGTTGAAGGAGATCTCTCCATAATATGCACTAATTGGTGTTCTTCACCCTGTTCTAAATTCTCACTTTGTTGTGAATCTACAATCAAAGAAGGAGGAGGTTTGACATCCTCTTCTGGTTCCAACTCCATTGTGACAGCTGCAGGATGATGATCCAACACTGCCTGTGGTGAACAGGCACCAGCAAGTGTTTCTTTATCGATGCTGGCACTAAAATACATAAGTGATATTTAAGTTATTCACTGGATATAAACTAGTATAGACAAAAATAAAAGAGTAAATTTGGTAATCTATGCCAATTTAAGTGCTACCCTCTTTCAGATAGTTTACAGGCAAAGTCCCACTTAGGCTGTCATGGATTCTGCCTCTGGTTAACAGTATCCCACCCCAAGCATCCCCCTGCCCCCAGTCCCCAGCCCAGCGCAGCCCAGAGCAGCTCCTTTAGTGTATAGGATATACTGTGCTCAGGGAATCAGAGTTAATTGGTATTTTGTTTTATCCTCCTTGGTTAGCATGTGACCCTAGCATTCTTTACTGCATACTATTCAAATCCTGTTCTGAAGACAGAAGTAATTTCTTCACAGGCTTTCTGTGGTGCTCATCATTATAGTATTTGAGTGCATGAATTCAGTCATTCATTTTTACAAACAGTAAAAGATATTCTTTCCATTTCCAGATGTAGAATTGAGGCACAGATACTTGAACACCAGAAGCAACTACTAGTTTTGGGTGCCCAATATAAGATGTCTATGGCTTGGTATTTTAGAGAATTCAGCTTTCCTTTTACAAGTCTTGATTTGTTCAGAGCACTGCTCCTTATTGATTTCAGTTATAGTGAGGGCTCAAGCAGTTCTGGAAATCTGGCCCCAGCTACCTTATATGAGGCTTGCAGAAAATGAGGAAAGCAAAGTAAGCAGCCACCTATAAATGATGCAATTTAGGTGCACATTACCATAAAGAAACTCTTTAATACAGGCAGGGATACAAACAATTCCTGGAGATAGCATTTAATTGTCTTAACAACGTGATCGTTCCTTCCCTTCCTGCCATCTCCTGACTCTTTGGTTACACTGATTTTAAAGCCTGCAACAAACAGGGCTAGAGTCTGACCAGCAAGAGACTCAGTCATTACATAGCCCAGATTCACTCCCCCTGCAATGTTCACCCTGTACACTGAGACAGGTGCAGTTTGGCAAAACCAGCATGAGTTCATGTCACTGACGACTATCGTAAAGCATACCAACGAAGTAACAATTAAGGTGGTACAGCTTTAGTTCTGACCCTTGTTAACTTGTATGATTTTAAAATATTAACATGTTCTGAATGTGTTTGTATGTTTTTAAAGAAAGCAAACTGGAATTCCAACACATGGGACCATAGCAACACTTGCATGGGTCACCCAACACTTGAAAGTTTGAGTATCAACACTCAAGTCTCAACAGTAATTGCTGTAGTAAATGATACCAAGGCAGAGAGTTGGGACTAGGCTGGAAGGGTTTTGAACTTAGAAGTATGTTCCTAAGAATTCGGGGGGGCACGTCAGGTTCCTGACTCCACATTCCCCAGCAGCCAGGAAATTCCAGTTAAGTGTGCTGGCCAGTGTATACTTCATTACCCTCTGGTGGGTAGCTCACACAGAAAATAAAGGCCTACCCACCAGAGGGTAATGAAGTATACACTGGCCAGCGCACTTAACTGGAATTTCCTGGCTGCTGGGGAATGTGGAGTCAGGAACCTGACGTGCCCCCCCGAATTCTTAGGAACATACTTCTAAGTTCAAAACCCTTCCAGCCTAGTCCCAACTCTCTGCCTTGGTATCATTTACTCCCCTCAAAGCCTACACTATCCCCAGCCCAGGGCTCTGTACCCCTCACCTAGTCTTTCTCCCACTCCATTTTTTCATGTTCCAAGTCACCATCCTCATTTCATTCCCTTCCCGGGTTCATCCTAGTCTCCTCTCCACTATCCTTTGTGCCAGCTCCCTTCTCCCCCACTTTAAGGCCCAGCTCCCCCCTCTGAAATCCATTCAGGAAGCTTCCTCATCATCACTACCACCAGGGCACCACTGTAGCACCAAGAGCACAGGAAATACAACCTCCCTGCTCTCAGTTCCTTTGTCAGCCCCTGGTAGTTGGAGACAGCAATTGCAGAGAAAGTCCTGCTGAATCCCAAAGCCTCAGGCTACAGCCTGTCCACATAGCATTTTCAGAGAATGGAGCTGTTAAACTCTAAGCAAGCCCACACGGATTTCAATAGAAACAGCAATGACACATCTGGAAAACCACAGGACACTTTTATACATGTTGGGGGTGGGGGGGAAGAGTGGTGTAATTAGAGTGGCTCTGAGAGCTGCTCTAATTAAAGCACCACCGCAGCTCCTGTATCAGCATCCCCATGCTTAAAAGTGGCCGCGGGGGTGCTTGACCTAAAGCGTGTTTGACGAACTTTACCTCAGGCACCCCCACGGCCATTTTTAAGCACAGGAATGCTGATACACGAGACCCAGGAGGCTGGTGGACCGCAGCAATTGCCACGCTCCAGCGCAGTCCATTAATCAAGTCTGCTTCAACGAGCTGGAACTCCAGTGCGCCGGAGCAGCCTCAGCGCTCAGTGATCCCTTCCCACCAAAATTTCAAGCCACTGTTTCAAAGCAGAGAAACCAGTGCTTTTCAATTAAATTCTTGGAAGAATTTTAACCTTGCAAAACAAATGCATTTTCCTTGGCCTCATTCTGAGACACAGCTGCACTATTTTAGCTGAAACTTTCCCAAAAGATTCAGCCTGAGGCAGATCTGCAGCTTAAAAAAAACCCTGCTGAGGAGGTTCAAGTACAGCAAAGTTCTAAGTAACTGAAAACAGAGGCTAGGGTAAAAGCACATAAACAAGGTATCAGGAGATAGAGGTGGGAGGATGTGCCTGTGTGAGTGGTCTTACCCAAGTACATACACTAACTCAATCTATAAGGAAAGCTAAATGTACAGCAACTTAACCTGTAACGAAGGAGGGTTAAGCTGCTATAGGGTGGCTTTCAACTTCAGGGGAAGAACATGCACATAGGCCACTACCACGTAAGTGACAAGATGCAATTGCCCATCCCCTTTAACTTAATGGTAAATAGTTTGTATGCCCATGCTCCCATAGTTATGGTAAGTGTTAGACTAGCATAAGTACTGCCTATAACAAATCATATTCCTTCACTTCCAAAACCTTGTTTCCTCTGATTTCCTCCAAAACTTCACCTACTTCTTGAACTCTCCTTGATTCCTGAACCTCTTGTGTCCTTTCAGGGGGACCCAGAAGGCAGCGTCTTCCTCCCCAGCCATGATATACCATCATGCTCTATTTCCACCACAACAAACTTCCCACCTCCTCCCCACCCCCCTTCAACTGCAGCCTTTTCTTGGTATGGCTTCCCTCATTCTTTCTTGCTGGTTACTAGCCTCAGGGACTTGTTTCCACTACTTAGTAAAAACAGGTCAATTTGGGAGAACAAACTAGAGAGAAAAAGATGTTCCCAAAGAGAGGAGAGGGGAGGCAAGACAGGATCTGATGTAGTTTAGAGCCTTATAATAGTGCAGGAAAAAAAATAACCACCACCCTGATCCATACTGGGCACACTGCAAAGATACCAGATGTCTAGGTGACTCAGTTCTGCAGATTTGTTATAGCTAAGTGAACAATAATAGATAGAAGGGGAAAGGAGAAGAAATTGTAATAACAAAGAGGATCTTCTCTGGCAGTTACAGTGTTGCTCCTGATAACTTCACTGAAAGAAAGGGACAACAGTTACCATGAGGGCAGGATGGTATTTATAAACGGTTGAGGCATTCAACTCCCAGGTTTTGTTAAATCAAACTGAGCTAGGAATTGCCTGTCAGATACCAAGCAACATTAGAGGTTTGGATTCACAATTCTTAAATTTACCTTCAAAAATCAAGTCATATTCTGATATGTAAAAAAACAAGCTTGTTACACTAGCTTAATGTTCAGGTAAATATAGCCCAGGATTAAACACAAAGGAGTGCAAAATAATAGTGCATTTTGTCAAAGTATTGCAAAGGTATTATTTTTCCAGTTCTCGTTGCATTGGGTATTAGAGACAACCATTTTGGGCAAGTAATAATCTAGTCAATGTTCTCAAAACCATAATGGATTCCAAAAATGTTTAAACTCCAGAAATCAAATTAGGGAGATCACTAGCACTTGATCATTCATGAAAAGCATTACTGCTGTATGCAAAAGCCCAGAGCTCCCAAAGCTCCCCACCCCTGCTCTATTACCAAAGATGATGTGCAAGATATCACAGCCTTTATATCTGTAATTAGAAGGTTATTTTATTTCCCAAATTTCTCTTGCACTGTGCCTTCCTGGGTATTCACCCCCTGGCAAGTAGGCTACATTGCTGCTACAGACTTCTTTATACCAAAGCCCCAGAAAAGCATGTTATTTTTAGAGCTTCTGGCATGTTGGGATTTAGGCAATTGTTAGCACTCAGTTCAACCAGTGGCACCATGAATCAAACTTCTCAAGTGCACACATGCCAGCTTCTCTCACAACACTTAACTGTTGCACTAGAGCTACTGACTATAAGTACTATCTGATTAATGGAAGCCAATTTCACATATTATTTTGATCTGCTAATGAAAAAAATAAAAAATCATGGCTCTAATGTGATTTGAGGAATGGAGAAATTCAACTTTTTCCCCTCACATTAGTTAAAAATATCTACACCCAAGGGAACCCAAATCTGACTCTGGGAGTGTTTTGTTCCTAAAATAACCAATGCAAAACTAGCAGGGTGTTGCAAGTCAGATTTGAGGGGTATTAGCCAGCTGTGGGAAAGCTTGCATACTGCCTGCCTGTATTATGTCTAGCTCAAATCTAGACAAATCTCACTTTACTGAGAAAAAGAATAGCAAAAAAGAAAAACTTCTCATTCTGTAGCTCTTCAATCTCTGTCTATATGTATACAGAGTCCCTAATATACAATGCACTCCTTAGAGTTTATACTGCAGTTCACTTTGGTCTGGTTTCCTTCACTGACATTCTCTGAAAAGTATTTTTTAAATCAATTTGTACTGATAAAGGCACTCGGGTGTATGAAGATGAATTTTGTTAAGGTCTGGATTCAGTTAAAACATGTTCAATATTTGAACACTAGAGTAATTCTGGATAAGGAAAGGGCGTATGAAATAGGTTTCATAGTTCCCTGAACTAACTTTATATGGATCTTATGTAAACTGTTAACAGTTTCATATGCAGTAGGAGACTGCAGTATTACCTTAAATGGAGGAGAATAGCCACGACTGGCAATGTTTGAATAATATGTCTATTAAAAAGATAGGGGAGGGGTAGAGGTTGGAGATCCAATTTCTCTTTGATTCTTTTTTAACCCTCACTTTCCAGAGTGTGACAAAAGACTCTAAAACAGGCTTTGATACACAGCTGAAAACTGACTGTAATGTGAAGTCACCACAAAGCCTACCATAAAAACAAAAGGAAACATTATCTGACCATTGCTCCCAATTCTTTTGAGCACTGCTGTGGGCATTTTTAAGACAGTGAACTCAAGTTAAGAAACGCTTTAGAGAGTAGATAGGAGGCGCCATAATTTTCATTTAATAACAAAGTAAAATGTATCTCACCTTTGTAAACTGCTCCTGTCTCTTAAACACACACTGGAAATCTGTGGAATCATCTCCACAACTTTCTTGGTTGGCTCGGAAATGCTGCTTTTATAATCTGAATGGCTCTCCTTTTGCTGCAATAGCTCCTGTTTGGCATATTCTTTGAGCCTCTTGTACAGCGTGCGCAGGCCCTGTGCAGTACGAGGAGGGCGATCTACTCCGATGGCATTGTAGTTATCGGCTATGATATCCCAGCATTTGTTTTTTTCCACTATTACAGAATGCTTATTGGTATGTTCTTCAAGAATTTTAACATACGGCTTCACAAGTTTTAGCAAATCAAGCTTTTCAGATAAGGTAAAATTAGAAGATCTGGCCTTCCCAACCATTGTTATCTCCGAATTAAGGAGGCAGTTTCTGAAGCCACCATGCAGTCCCTAGCTGTGCTCAGCTCTTTTTCACAAACAGAAAAAGATCAGGCTTAACTAGGCTAGTCTCATTTAGGCCCACGCCTACAAGGGAGGGTTTATTAAAATTCCTTCAGCTTAAGCTGACGCAGGTTCAGGAAATCTGCTTAAGCCAAGCCTGACCTACATAAGGCTTCAGACTGAAGACGACGAGAAGAAACAAGCAAAATACTCTTTTGTATGAAGAGACCAGACATACACAGGATTTAAAAACATAAAGGTTTAAGGATTAGCACATTACCCAGCTAAAAATTACCTAATTTAGCTTGAGTAACAAGCTCTCACACATCTCAAACTGTAACTGCATTAGACTGAAAAATGTAATCATATCCAAAAAAAGCAACAATTGTTTTGTGAAATGTATTGACTGTTAAACTGAGCAGAAGGAGAAATGAAAAACTAGAGAAAGATAAGTGTGGCGTGTGTAGAGAGATCCCTAACAGAGCCCCCGATCACCGTTCCCTAGCTGCTGTTCTCTCTTACAACATTTGCATAATGCTAGTCCTGCTGTCAATCAGGAATTGCATATCCTCTAGCTAGTTAGGTTACACTCAGACTCAGACTCCAGTAAAGCTAAGCTTCTCCTGCATTTTGCAGTCTGCTTCAGCTACCTACACACACGATTTTTAAAGAGGCAGTCTCTCGTCATGATCAAACATTTCACTACAGCAACAAAACAAAATAAAAGCACACACCACCACTGAATTGTCTTTTTACTACAACTTCTGCCTGCAGCTGTGCCCTGCTAAAACATGCCTGCTTTAAAATGTGTGTGTCATCGCCATTCAGCCTGCACTGACTGAGAAATGGCATCATCTAACTCTCAGACTGCATGTAATAAAGGTTACATTCAATCATGACAGATTTAGTGAGTACATTACACTACATGGATACTGAAATTTTCATAATATCTACCAGGAAACAATCTACTTTTATGATAATTCCTCCAAGCATTCTTTTTAGTATAAAATCTAATTTTTAACATGATGTGTATTCCTCTTCAGTGCTAGTTATCTTGCATTTTTAATGTTTGTTCAAACAAAATATCACTTTAATCATAGCGTTATTTAAAAACACATATAAAGGGTTTTAAACATTCAAGGTCTCAATAAAAACAACAAAACCTGAACTTGCACAGATAAGGAAATAATAGGTCTTTTTTTAACAAAAGGGCCTTGTTTTGTACAGTTCTGAGTGCCAAATTCAAAAAAGGATACTCATAACTTCGAAAGAGTCCACAGGGGAGAAAAAATTTGATTTGAGGGGACAGTGGCAGTATCTTCTCAAGCCTGACATGGTTGCCCTTGCGGAGGAGAGGGAAGGAAGTTTGGAACGGGGTTGAAAGGAAAGAAATCTTATTATCCTCATTAAAAAATTGGGCGACTGCGGCATTGATGCCTACACAGTCAGATGGATTGCAGATTGGCTGAAGGGTCGCACTCAGAGGGTGGTGGTGGATGGGTCATATTCAACCTGGGGGGAAGTGGGCAGCGGAGTCCCCCAGGGCTTGGTCCTTGGGCCCGCGCTGTTCAATCTCTTTATCAGCGATTTGGACGACGGGGTGAAAAACGACCTGCTTAAATTCACTGATGATACCAAAATTTGGGGTGAGGTGAGCACGCTAGTAGGGAGGGAAAGACTGCAGCAAGACCTGGACAGGTTACAGGGGTGGGCTAACAAAAACAGGATGCGTTTCAATACTGAAGAGTGCAGGGTGCTGCACTTGGGCAGTAGTAACCAGCAGCACACTTATAAGATGGGAAACTCCCTTCTTGAGAGCACGGAGGCAAAAAGGGATCATTATTAACTCCAAGATGAACATGGGCCGACAACGCGAGGTCACAGTTGGCAGGGCTAACCAGACCTTGTCGTGCATACACAGGTGCATCTCAAGTAAGTCAAGGAAGTGATCCTCCCCCTCTACGCGACACTGGTCAGGCCACAGCTGGAGTACTGTGTCCAGTTCTGTGCGCCCCACTTCAGGAGGAATGTGGACAGCATAGAGAGGGTCCAGAAGAGGGACACCCGCATGATCCGGAGACAACAGGGCAGACCCTATAATGAGAGACTGCGGGACCTGAACCTGGGGGGACCTGGTGACTGTCTATAAACTCACTAGCAGGGACCAGAAGGGTTTGGATAAGACCTTGTTTCCCCTAGCGCCCCCAGGCATAACAAGGAATAACGGCCACAAGTTGTTGGAGAGTAGGTTTAGATTAGACATCCATAAGAACTACTTCACAGTCAGGGCAGCTATGATCTGGAACCAACTTCCAAGGGAAGTGGTGCTGGCTCCTACCCTGGGGGTCTTTAAGAGGAGGCTTGATGCCTACCTGGCTGGAATCATTTGAGCCCAGTTTTTTCTCCTGCCCAGGTAGGGGGTCGGACTTGAAGATCTACAAGTTCCCTTCCGACCCTACTTCTATGATATGATTCTATGATTATAGCTAAAAACATCTCAAAGCAATAAAAGGAATGTAGGCAGGAACATTTTTCCCCTTCCAGTGAACAGGAAGACATCAGCTGCACGCAAGAGAGAAGAAATTCAAATGAGAGAACAGCAGTGGCTTTAACTCCCAAATATCTCCTAATACAGAATAGTAGGCACTTTGGAAACTGTGTTTCTGCATGACTTGGCTCTGTTCACACTGGCTAACTCAACTGAACCCCATTTGGCTGGAGCCACATTCAGACTGAGATTCAATTAAGTGTTTTATGGTTTTAATCCCATGTAGAGAGAACCCAAGAATGAAAACACTTATTTGGTGTTGGGAACACTTTAAAACACACTGCCTTTAATGCTCAGCCTACCCTCTACCCCTATGTTTTGCTCTTTGCCTGTAGTAGCACCCAGAGATGGCCTGTTTGAAAGGAAGACTCTAATTGTTCCCTTTTCATTTTTGGATTTATTCTTTTTAGTGTCTTATTTGGATCTACAATAATAGCAATAGAAAATGAGTAATGTGCCACTATTTTTTAAACTGACAGCCAAAATAGGACTGAACAGTGATGATAATAGTTTTGCAAAGTCCAGCCTCTTTGGATCTGGAGAATGAAAAGACATTAGTTGAAGTCTGATTTAAGTCTGTATTATTTATTGCCCAATGCAGCTATACAGAAACCCACGACCTATTGGCTATACCCACTTATGTAATTTCAGCCAGACTACTGTGATTTCATTTAAGTATATATTATACAGACTAGCATTTGAATTACCATTAAAACAGAATGTCTTGTAAAAATGAAAAATAATTCTTTAAAAATGAAGGACTCCTCCCCCCTTCCCCATACCTTTTCTTTGTTTTAAAGCCCTAGCCTAAGACTTGGTCAATACTTGCATGAAAGATTACTACAGAATACAAAGTGCTGCTGGAATAGTTCTGATAATTCAGCACTTAGTACGCTTTCTTTTCACTCAGTACCAAACCAGAACCTCAACACTATCCTTTTTTCCACACCTCTTTGCTTGCAAAGGGCCTCTGCATTTAACAGCAAAAACTCAATAAAAAGCCTTTTCCCCCTCATAATCTTTGGACTTGCTTGTTTTTCCCTATGGAAGTTATCAGAAGTTTCTCAGAAGGGCCAAATACAATTAAACACAGGCAACTGGTGGGGGGGGATGTGCCACCCCCCTCCCCCCCGGATTGGCTCCCAAATCGGCACTGCTCAGGATGGAGCAGGTTTTTTGTCATGAGGGTCAACAGCGTGTTGGGGGTGGGGCACTAAGCACAGAAGTATCGGAGTGGATATGGGGCTTTTGGCCTGCCCCCAGGCCTGCCCCAAAGGCCCACCCACATATTGGGGCCTCCCACCCCCAGACTCAAGACACCAGTCACCTCTGCAATTAAGCCACTGAGTCTTTAAATGCTAATTCAGGTGGAAGACATTTTCATAACGTTAGCAATTCACTTAAATGGGAACTGTAAGAATGGATCAGCACAATTTTCTGTTAATAGGAGGGAGTTGCACTAAGTCAGGCAGTTGAGAGCAAAGGTTAAAGCGATTAGGTAGCAGGAAGGTCTGAGGTGTTTGTTGCATGTATCAGACAAGATCAAAACCCAAAAGGAATTCAAAATGCTGTTGGGAAACTACCAAACTGGATCAAAATTCTGAGATACAAACAATCAGGGTACTTTTGGGAAGGCTATGTGGGAAAGTTCAGGAGGAGAATGAAAGTAAGAATTTGAACATTTGGGAGTGGTGAGGTCCACTTGATGCAACTGCAAGGGCATCATTAATAGGCTTCGGAAAGCATCAGCTGTACCTTACATCTAGGAATGGAGCCACAAGATCTAGAACTAAATGCCATTTTAGAAACTAGTGTCACAGAGTAACACCACTCCAGTTATCCATTTGACATACTGACTCTCCCTTGAATACAGTAAGTACCCAGTTCGATCTCTACCCTGTTATTCAAAGCCCTCAAAGCAATTGGCCTCACATACTGAAAGCAATCATCTCTTCCCTCTGTATCCATGACCTTTTAAGGTGACTGCGCTCTATTAAAACAAGGACACTGTCAAACAAAAGGAGACTTCAGAGTCCAGGGGACAAGTTTCCCAAGCTGAACCAGACTGTGAAGCTAGTTTTCACAAGACCCAAGAATAACAATTTTCAGAATTAAAAGTTGAACTCATGCAATCATACTGTCCTTTCATCTGCTAACTTCTGCACCCTCAAAAACTATCCTTCCCAGATTACATAGAGAAGAGAAATCTAACTAAATAATATGAGTAGAAGCATAGCTGAGTAGCTAGGATGCATGGGTTACTGCCCCTCCCCCCCAGTTACATTACTGAGTATAAAATCAAACATAAAGTCTCATTGCAGCTGCAGTTCCATCTACCATGATCACACAGTCTCCTCAAAATCCAGTCCATGGGATAATGGGAAATATTAAAAACAAACTACTAAAACAAGGCCATGCAAAATCTTTGAAACCCCTTACTTGGATCTGATCTCAGACCTCACACATTCAGTTCCTTGTTTAATCTCCGAATAGTTTCTGCCTAAAACAATATGCTTCTAAAATATTACCATATTTACTCAGTTATAAAATGAGCCCCCGTCCCCATTCAACAGGGAAGGAGGTGGGGGTGGGGCGAAGACAGAAATCAAGGGGAGAGAGAGAAATCAAGCCTCATCTTATATTTGCCAGGCATCCGGGCTTTCTGCTTCCCATGAGAAAACGGAGAAAAATGTGGATCCTCCCCACCCCATCTTTACCCAAGGAAAATATGGATTTCTCATTTTCACAGAGAGACCCACAGATTGTACAGTCTTGCAAAGAGCTCTCTGCAGGATGGCAGTGTGCAAGCGTGCAAGGGGCTGGAATGGAGCGGGAGGAGGGCAGTCAGGTAGGTGGCGCCATGTCCACATATATGCACATAGCTGCCAGGCAGCCTGGAAAGGAGGTCCCACAGGTAAGTCAGGGGCAGGGGGCGGTGGGGATTGAGGCCCTCATACAGAGAGAGTCAGTTAGGCAGGGCTGGGGCTGCTGCCCAGCTGGGGGTGCACAGAGCTTGGGGCCCAGGCTGGAATGCATGGCTGCAGGGCCCCAGCGGGGAGTGGGGAGAGCAGGGCAATATGGGAAAAACTGTTGCTGCTGCAAACTCTGTACTGCCCTGATGAGGCGCCCCCTGCCCATGCAGCTGCAGTGGGGGAGGCAGCATAAGGCTGTGCCCCCGCTGCAGCCACACAGGCAGGGGGCGCCTCATCAGGGCACCGTGGAGCTCACAGCAACAACAAGCTTCCCTACACAGCCCCACCCTGCCCTGCCGCACTGGGTCGCACCCACTAGGCTGCAGAGGTCCTGAGGGAGGGCAGCAGGGCAGGGAGCCTGAGCCCCAGCCCCGCACACAAATCTGGGGAGCCTGGGTTCCCCCTCCCTTCCCAGGAGCTGGCCCCATCCCCCACCTAAGCCCACAGCAGGCATCAGAGGTGGGGAGCCAGACTCCACGCTCCTCTCCACTGCAGCCAGGGCTCGGGTGCTGTTGTGGGGGGCAGGGGTCTATGGACCCAGGTCCCTGGCCCTGTAGGCCTGGCAGCTGGGGGCCCCCTGTCAGAGTTGGGGAGGCAGTGAGCTATGGGATGGAGTGGGAGGCACTGGCAGGACCAGGGGACTGTAGTGGGGAGTGAGGAGCACCAGCAGGACCAGGGGCTGTGGGAGGAGTGAGGGGCACCAGCAGGGCTGGGGGGCAGGAAGTGAGGGGCTTGGAGCTGCGTTCTGTGAGCTAAGGGGGCAGGAGGAGCTCCGATTTTCCATGATAAAAAACCCAAATATCAAACACCAAAATTTATAAGCATTTAGAATGTATTTTATTATAGTGATGATTGAAGCACTGGCAAGCTTCCAAATTGCTTTAAAATTGTAAATATATCAAGAAAACATTGTGTTCACCTGATACCTAAATAAAGAGTGGCCTTCATGTTAATCATGGATTTTGGGGGTTTAATCAGAGAAATTGCAATTTTTTATCAGAGAATTTCTGATTTTTTAATCAGGGAAAACCAAGATCCCTTCCCAGTGGACTGTGCTCGAGGTGGGTGGCAGCAGTGCTGGGAGGGAGGCTACAGGGGAGTTAGTCACCCCAAAATTTGCCATAGCCCCCCCATCCCTCCCTCCCAGTGCCACCGCTGCCTGGCCCAGCCATCCCCCCCAGAAGAACCTGACGCAGCCCCAGCCCCAGCCCCAGCCCCAGCCCCAGCATCCCACACTGCCCAGATCTGGGGGCACACACCCTTGCCCGTGCCCTCCCAGGGCGCATGCAGTGGCAGGACACCCCAGCTCCCCAGACAAGCCACGGCTCCATCCTGTGCCCTGTCCCAACTCAGCCATGCCTGCCCCAGCCCCATTCCCTCCCTCACCGCGGGGCCCTTGATCTGCCCCACCACACCCCTTCTCTCCCCGCTCCCCTTGCACCACAACAGACTTACCAGCTGCACACAGCTCTCCAAGCCATTATGTGCTGCACTGAGGCTACACGCATTCACGAGCCATTTATTGGCCACATCAGGCCAATTTTCTTTATATTAGTGCTAGTTCGACTGATGCGTCGGTGCACCTCTAGCCACCACTCCTCACACTTTCTTCACTTGCCCTTCTGTGAAGTTTCCCACCAGCGCCATCCTGTCTCTCCCTACTTACTGCTTTCAATTTCTTATGATCCTCCAGGACCTCCAGCCATACCTTCCCTGTTTCATACCTCTGCATGAATCTTTCCATCCTGATGTAATGAAATAGACAGTTGACTGCCCATAGGCTCTTCAGAGAGATTTGATATACTCCCCACTTTCTCAAAATTACAGCTGCATGAAATTGGCTGATATGTGCCGCTTTCCCCACTCCCTCTGTTACCACCTTCCATATGACTCTTACATATTTTGCATAGGTGAACAATTCCCCCCTATCCCCATCTCTCTTACTTTATACAGTTCATCTCTAGCCAACCTTTCTCTTTTGGCATTCCAGAAGCACACACATTTCCCTCTGTGCTTTTGCTATCCCCTGCCATGTCAGTGGGAATACAATTCCCATGTATAGAATAAATCGGGAGTAACACAGTCTTAAATGCTGCCACTTTTCTGACAAAGGACAGTATCCTTCTGGACTGTAACCAAAGTATTTGCCATAGCCTTTCCGTCACCTTTTTCCCTGCTGTATTACCTTTCCCCTTGGTACCCAGGATCCCTAGCACTCTGATTTCTCTCTCTTTCATTTGAAGGCCCAACTTTTCCAAGTCTCTCCAGGTCCCCATGCCCATTATGGTGCTTTTTGATCTATTTGGCTTCACCTCCGTTGCTTCTCCATACTCTGATGTATGCTTTAACACCTTTTCCATTACAAGTCTACCTCTAACTACTACATTTATATCAACCATGTATAGTATGCATTTTACCTCATCCCCTCCCAGTATCTTTACTCTGCTTACGACCTTGTCTTTTCGTATCCTTTGTGCTATTGGTTCCATGCTGCACACAGATAATAGTGAAGACAGGGGGCACCCTTATCTTACCCTCATATGGATTTTGAAGGACCTTCTTAGGTGCCCATTAACTTGGACTCGACTCTCTGCTTCTCTATACAATAACCTTATCCAGCATATACATTTCTCTGGGAAGCCCATTTTTCCTAGCATCTTGAATACACAATCATGATCGACTCTGTCATATGCTTTTTCTAAATCTAGCTTTACTATAACTGTGTTTGTTTTCCTCTCTTGGGTGTGGGGCAGTGTATCTCTAATCGCTTCAGAGATCCTTCTACCCAGTACTGCATATACTTGGTCTTCATGTATTATCTTCTGGAGGTTTTTCCTCATCCTCAAAGCCAGCGTCTTTTTGCCCAGTCCTTCCTTTTGTGGAAGCAGCACCCCCCCGGGGCCGCCCGGGCAGCGTGCCAGCTGCACAGGTACTGCCCCAGCCCACAGGCACAACCTGCCAAATCCAACTCTTCCCCAAATCCATGCACTGGAAGCCTGCCGAGTGCTGCTCCCCATACAGATTTGGGAAAGAGTTGGATCCGGTGGGTGCCGCCTGTGAGCCAGGGCAGCACCTGCACAGCTAGCACCTCGCTCAAGAGAGTGCTGCTCCCATAGAGTGAAGGACTGCCCCCCACACACACAGCTTAGGAGCTTTGTGACCTGGCAGCAGCTTGCGCACACAGGCTCCGCTGAAGGGAAAAAAAAAAAGTGATGAGCCTGATTCCCCCTCCCCACCTCACAACAGAGCCTGCCTGCCTCCCCCACAGCTGGGGGGTAAGCTGCCAGCAGGCCCTGAGCTGGGGGGGACCCCAGACATTCCCTCCATGGCAGCAGCATCCCCTGGGGCCACCCTGGTGGGTGACCAGTGGGCAGGTGCTACCCCAGCTCACAGGCAGCACCCAGCCCGATCCAACTGTTCCCAAAGCTCAAGCTGGGACAGCAATCACCTACTAGCAGCCCACCTGGGCAGCCCCAGGGGGCATCACCGCCACAGAAGGAAGGACCGGAGCCCTCTGCAGCTCAGAGGCCTCTCAGTCCACCAGCAGCTCACCCACGGGCTGCGGGAGACACAGGCAGGCTCCATGACACACAGAAAAAGGATCAGCCCCCCCGCCTTTCTGTCTTCAGCCCACCTCTCCCCTGGCAGGGGGCAAGCTCTCAAAGGCTGCAATGTTACAAATAGCTACCTTGCAAACTATACATGTGGATGTGATTTAGTTTGCAACATAGCAAACTAATTTCAGTAGTAATCCCCCCCTGCACATGTACAGTCTGATGCAGTGAAACTGCAAAAATGGCCAATTTTCATCACATACAAGCACCCTTTCATTCTTTTCCTTGCATATCTTCAGCCTTCCTTCCTGAAGAATTCTCCCACCCTCTTCTTCACCATCAGTCACCATTCTCTAGTACTCCCAAAATATTTCTTCAGTGTTCACCAACCCTCATACTGTCTTGTGTACGTTTGATATATCTCTGCACCTTGTAACAGCCACACATTTAACTTCCAGTCCCACAAGACTCTTACCAAGACTCATTTCCACCTTCAGCATCTGATGATCACTAAAAGTCACATGTATGGTTTCTTTCTTCCTTATCCCTATTTATTTTGGTATAAGCACAAAGTCCTGTGGATTGTTTCTTTCCACTGGTGTCTGTTCCTAGTGAAAACTTTCTCCCCTGCCCACACACCCCATAGCATCTCTTCATTATATTTGTTAACAGTCTGGATGAGCTGTCTAAAACTCCATTTCCTCCTTCCCCTATTCTGTTACTTAGCTTGATTATACAACCGAATTCTCCTACTATTATACACAGTCTCTCTCCCACCACATAAACCACTAGCTTTTTAAGCAGTGAATTCCTTTCCCCTGCCCTCTCCAGTGGTACATATACACTGACAATTTCTAATTGTTTCTCCAACTCACAGTATCAGTCATTGCAATCTGCCACTGATGACTTCTACCTGCTTTTCTCTCAGCTCTGGGTTCTTGAATAATATTGCTACCTGCCGCTGCTCTTATTTGACCCTAACCATCAAGGTAGTCCCGATCTGCACCTTCTCTCAAAGCGTTTATAATCCCTCTCTCCTGGTATATATACACCACATTCTTGTAGGAAGATTATGTCTACCTTTACTTGGTTCAGCACTGGTTAAACCTATCTTTTCCCTCTCAAGAGTAACTTAATGTTAAATGAAACTATTGTCAACACCATGTTTGTTTTAAACTGAGTTCAAATGTCCCTTTAAGGTTCATCTGAGCCACTACTTGAGGTGGTAGACTCCTCCCCCTCCCTTTCCTGTAGCCCAGTGGTTCCCAAAACTGCTACACATACCACCAGTGGTATGCAGACAACCTGGAAGTGGTACATGGAAGGCCGGGGGGAGGGGCCGCACACACCCAGAGCCCAGCAGCAGTTTGCTGCACACGGGCAGAAAGGCAGCACTGTGTCAAGCATCACCCAGAAGGTAAGTGTTGGGAGAAGGGGCAGATCAAGACCCCCAGGGTGAGGGAGGCAGGGGGACAGAGGTAGGAGCTGGGGTGAATGGGGCTCCAGGGTGGGTGGTGGGACAGTCAGAGCCCAGGCAGCAGACACATGGCATCTCATGCAGCTGTACAGCAGTACCAAGAGCAGCACAGCAGCAGTCCACTGATCCCCGGGGGCTTTCTTGCCTCGGGCCAGCTCACCCTATCCCTGTGGCAGGACTGGCACAAAGGAGGCCTGGGCCTTTTCAGGGACACAGGGGGCTCCCCTCACTGTGTGCACACCAAGTCAGGCATGGGAGACACGTGCCCCCTGGATCTGTGCACTGGGGGAGGTGGGCTGCGCACTGCACTCGGCACCACATAGCACTACCTCCAGACACCAGTGCAGGATGCCATGTGCCTGCAGCTGTTGGGCAGGCAGAGGCACTCAGCCAGTGCACAGTATACACATGGTGTCCCACACAGGCCCGGAGGCAGTGGCAGTGGTGGGGAGGGCTGTGCACACTCCAGGGAAGGCACAGTCCCCCCATGCCTGCCTCAGGATGCACACAGCATACAGCAGGCTCCCCCCTAAACCCTACTGCCTCCAGAGCAGCATGGGACACCATGTGCATGCCGCACGCTGGCTAAATACCTGTGCCAATCCAGTGGAGTTCCTGCTGCAGTCCAGGGGGTTCCGCCCTGTTCACGCTACACCCAGAGCACACAGGCCAAGCTGCGCACCCCCCAGCCCTGTGTCCTGTTCTGGCCAGGCGGCATTCCCATGGGCAGGGTAGCTGCGCCCCACCCCTGCAGAGCTGCGCAGCCCAGGCCAGGCTCCACCTCCGGTGCCACTGAGCGCCCCGCTCTATGGCCAGAGTCTCTGGAGCCTCAGGGCAATCTCTGCTCCCCACCTGGCCCCGCTCTTCTCCAACTGCCACCTTCCCAAGAAGCCAGCTGGGCCAGCCTGCCCGCAACACCTCCCCCATGTCTGCTTCTCCCTGCGCCTCTCTCCCCTCTCCACCCCCCCCATCACAACATACTTAACAAAAAGAATACAGAAGAACAAAAGTAATATATGAAGTTTTATTTATTGTCATCAGGTTTAGAAAACCTGGTATTTACTGTAGAAAAAAGAACATTTATGATTATTAACTATATTAATATACAATGCATCCTGCCATGTACCCTCCACACCCCAATTTTGTTTTTCTGGTGTGCCTGCACTCTGGCACCTTATAGGGTGCATATTGTTTTTCAATAGTTCAGCCAAAAATGTTGCCTACCCCTCATTTACACCATCTTTTTTCCAATTTACAATTGTTTTATATGGCTACCATAACTGATAAAACAATATTTTATGATTACTAAATGTGTTGATGTTATTTTAATACATATTCTGTTACTTATGTGTATGAAAAATTTGCTGGTAGTAATTAAGGCTGTATCTTTTTAAATTGGTGATACTCCATCTATTAGTTTGGGAACCAATGCTGTAGCCTTTGCAAGCTGCCAGATCACTTTCACATTTGGGAAGGCTTGCATATTCCTGCCTCATCCACTGCCTCCCAGCTTCTGGTCTCCACTCCAGGCTGGACCCCAGAGGCATCAGTAGCAGGAAGGTGGTCTCCAGTTCTTCCTCCAATTCATTTCCCTCATTATCAGGTTTCTTCTTCCTGGTCTTCAGTCCTTGCATGTTCTTTCTTTTCCTGGCCTCTCTCTCTGGTTCTTTCTCTTGCTCCACCTCCACTTTTTATTGTCTACAGAGTGTTTCTTCCCCACCCCCATCTTCATGTCTGAGCTATTTGCTCTTCCCACCTTCCTTCCATTTCGTCTCCCATCTCCTCCTGCTCTGCCTCAATCACAGAAATGTTGCCTCCTTCCTTCTCTGCTTCATACTCCTGCAGGGTTTCTTCCACCATTTCCACCTCAGTGTCCAACCCTTCTCCATGAGATTAGGAACAAACAACAATTGATCAGCAGAGGCTCTTACTCTGATGAAAGGAGACAAAATGAGACCTTTACAGCACAGAGATTATTGAAGGCAGGCTGTTACAAGCCACCTTTGAAACAAAGAGAGGGAAATTTGACCTCCTAAATGTTTATGTTCCAGTCAACAAATAAAAAGCCAGGTATGTCTTCCTAGAGAACATGGCTGCAGCAATGCCCAGGACCCAGCCAGTGGTGATCACAGATTTTAGTTGCATTCTTGATGACAAAGACAGAATAAACAGAGGCCAAAAGATGGGCCTGGACAGATCTTCCAGACTACTGAAGCAGCTGCCTATGACCACAGCCTAGTGGATATGAGCAAAGGAGCCCAAGGACACGGGAGAAACTTCACCTGGGTAGACCCTCCAGGGCAGACAAAGTCACATGTTGCCTTATCCTCCTCTCTAGGGGTGGACAGTAGTGAAAGCTGAATCCACACCTGTCTGCTTCTCAGACCACTGCCTCCTGACAGTTAAGGCAAAGATATGGGGCAATCCAAAAGAGGCCAAGCAGTGTGGAAGCTGATTGTGAGCCTCATAGGTGATGAAAAGACTCAGCAGGAGTTCAGACAGCGCTAGCAGGGCAGACAGGTACTGGAACCACACAGAGTGAGCAAAAGAGTTATTCCAGCAGGCTGACAGTAGATGGGTTTGGGTCCACAAGAGGCCACACAAATGCCTAAACCGCAAGTTGCAAAGTCTGCACAAGCAGGTGGCTTGGGATTGGGATGTGACGGAAGCCAAGCAGGAAGTGAAAGTTCAGACTGGGGCCTGGTACAGGGAATAGGCCAGTATTCTGACCCAGGCCCCCTGGATGAAGGAGGGGGAGGAACAGTCTGCTTACTTTAGCAGGTTTAAAAAGACCAAAAGGGAGGCCATGACCAGCGTGGTAGACAGAGCAAGACCAGAGCACCAGTTGAACAAACAGATGCTGGAGACAACAGCAGCCTTCTACCAAGAGTCCTATACGGCATGCCCAGAGAACCCAGCTGGCACACAGGACTGCCTACAGAAGCTCACTTGAGTCCTCTGAGAGGATGAGGGTCAGAAGCTGGAGGAGTGGATGCTGGAGGAGATCACTACGACTTTCTATAGCTTCAAGAATAGTAAGACTCCCAAGACAGATGGCCTGCTCAAGGAGTTAATTCTATGTAGTCTTCTGGGACCACAGAAGCCCAGACCTGCTAGAGGCATACAGGCAGCAGCTGCAGGAGGGACATCTGGGGGCTGGGATAGATCAGGGCCTCAAAACCCTTCTTTATAAGAAGGGGGCAAGTGGAGTTGAAGAACTGGAGACCCATACCCCCCCTGAACTTTGATGGCAAACTGATGGTCAGTCTTGGCCAAGCGCTTTAAGTCTGTTACAGGTTCAGTGATCCATGAGGACCAGTCATGAGCAGTGCCAGGGCAGCAGATCCACTGAGACCTGCTGCAGGATGTGCTGCAGTACTAACAGGAGAGGGGGCTGGACACGGAGGTGCTGAACCTTGACTGAGAGAAGACTTTTGACAATGTCCCACCAATTCCTTTTTGAGTAGCTGAATAAGACTGGGGTTCCCCTGACCTTCGTCCCACAGACAAAAAGCTGTACACTTACATGAGCAGTAGGGTGCTGGTGACTGGGTTTCTGATGATGATGATGAAGCAAATGTCACCACATTCATATGTTGGA
Source organism: Crocodylus siamensis (assembly GCF_052110815.1). Lineage (NCBI taxonomy): Eukaryota > Metazoa > Chordata > Crocodylia > Crocodylidae > Crocodylus > Crocodylus siamensis. Next base: position 217,781,889 of record NC_143397.1, read on the forward strand.
AGTATGAGGGCCAGAAAGCCAGTAACAAGTAGAATGGTCAATGTCAATAAAACCTTCGGCACCTAAAGGAGGGCCATAAAGGCATTTGTAGGTGATGTGGTCAGTCATCTGAGCTTGAGCATCACAGTTGCAGCCAGTGTCGCTGGAGAGTCCCCAAGAGTGCATGCTTGCCTTAAACCGTCCAACGCCTGTTCTGAGATGGTCCAGGCCCTGCAGGGCAGCTGCCAACCTGAGGGTTGGAACCTGGTGTTGGAGAAAAAGTTCTTTAGTCGCAGTTCTTGTGTTGCATATTTCCTGCTCCACTGACAGGAGGTCCCTGCTGGAGGTGACATGCAACCTGCAGATGTGATGAGCTTATCAGCCTGAGTGGAGAACGGGCTCCAAGACTTCAGGCGGTAGTTGGTTTTCTGATTTGCAGCTACTAGGCTGGAATGCAAAGGCTGGATCTTAGGGTTTGAGGCCTACAGCCAGGGTAGCAGCTTGTCTCCAGATGTCAGGAGCCTGAACAGGTTCCTGACCACCCTAATCACAGTGGAGTTGGGTGCCCGGCAGGGATAACCCATTCTCCCCAATCCTTTTCATATGCGTGACAGAACCACTGACTCAGTAGCTCAGGCAAGACCCCAGGATCCATGGAGTGGAGATCCTTGGGGGCAGCAGGGAAGAGATGAGAGTCCTAGCCTATATGGATGACCTCAATGTTTTAAGTGGTTGGTGGAAAAGGAGTGCTGCAACATGCCCAGGGGTAAGGAGCAGCATCAGGGGCCAAGCTCAACATAGGCAAGAGCACCTGCCTGGCATTGGGCAAGCTCAGAGACTGGTGTACCTGAGGGACTCCACCCCAAATGAAGGGGTAAAGATCCTCAGGGTGGTCTTAGACTCAGAGCTGAAAAGACAGAAAATATGGGGAAAGACTGAGGCCTTGGTCACATAGACACTGGGACTGTGGAACATGTGCTGCCTGTCAATGGGGGAGCACAGGGCACTTATGAGGGTGGTATTGCTACTGGTGCCTCTGTACACTGCACCTCTCCCTCACAGCAAATCATCCATAAAATCCAAAGGGCCACGTACATCTTCTTCTGGGGCTCTAGATGGGACAAGGTTGCAAGAAGTGGCTCCCATCTTTTTTTATACTGTGGACGTGTACGGGAGCGGAACAGGGCACATGGAGCCAGATGCCTCCCTCCAGGGGTTGCCCCACCACCCAGCTTTAACCCCACACATGACTACCGGCAGCAGAAGCTGCTTGCCTGGGCAGAGAGAAGGGGGTCTGAGTGGGGGGGGTCGTGCCACAACCTGGCAGCCAACCCTTTGTGGGCCAGTACTGGGCCATGGCCCTGTGGTTAGGAACCTCTGGTTGCAAGGATCACACCGTACAAGGCAAAAAGAACCAGAAGCTGAGAAATGCCAGATGTCCAGCTGTTTCTCTGTACCAAGTGCACAAGCCAGATCTGCAATCTGGCAGCTGAGGCAGACTCCAAAATAGCCTGCTTCATTAAGTATTTTGCAAGGCATCTTCTACAACACTGAGGGGTGGACACACCAGCCAACATGTGCCCACGGACTTTGGAACTGCCACGATTCTACAACAGGGGTGGGCAAAGTATGGCCCAGGGGCCGGATCTGGCTGGCCAAGGGATTTTGTCCAGCCCACGGCAGGTCTCTTGGTCTGCCTCAGCCCAGACACTGGGGGAGCCTGGGTCATGGCATGTGCAGTCAGTACCACCACCCCTAGGCATGCAACAGGGATGGGGCAGTGGCTGGATTCCATTGCAGCAGCCCCAAAGGTGGGCAACTCCTTCCAGCTGCTGCAGCCACCACACTCAGCCCTGCTGCCCAGGCACTCTCATCTGCCTGCCCTGTACCCACCACCAGGGGCAAGACCTGTGAGGGCAAGGAGCTCAGCCAGGCAACTGGGATGGGGCCACGGGCTGGAATGGAGTAGTGTTCAGGGACAAGACTGGCTGGCAGGGCGAGGGAAACCCTGGGATTTTGAGGTGGTGACTGCATGGTACCAGGGTGTTAGAAATATTATTAAAAATGCATTATCAATAAGTCTTGTTAAAACAGCGCAGCTGTCAGCCCTCCCTGGTGAGAGAACTGGGAGAGCTACTGAGAGCTCTTTGTATTAAGGTATCACTCTCTCTTTGTTTTGCAAAGTTACTATCTCTTTGTTACAGTAAAGCATATACTCCTCAGCTTTTCTCATGCAGATAAGAGTAAATTGCAATTCTAGCCTTGAAGCAAGGAAAATTCAAACTTTTGTAACCTCAGGTACTTTCTACCCATGCGCAATGAATTAATACATATAAGCCTATCTGCCCCGCATACTTAAGCAGTTAATTATAATACACATGCGACGTATGATTTGACATATTCACATACGTGTTTGTATGAATCGGAAATGAGTTGTAAAAGTTCCTCCTTCTGCACACGTGGTCAGGAGAGAGGGGATAAAGCCAGCTGGGCAGCTTCCCTCGGGGGCAGCAGAGTGTTTGATCTTTTGTCTCTCTCTCTGACCCTATTTGCAAATATATACCTTTTGTGTTGCTAATAGAGTGTGTCTGTGGCTGAAGGTTTTTTTCGCCTCCCAAGAAACGAACCGCGATTTTTACATCAAGGGCACAGCCATAGTCTGCTCCCCACATGCCCCGGTGACAGGCAGGGGCATGTATGGTGTAGACTGTGCCTCTGGACCGGCCCTGGCCCTGAGCCGCCTCCCCCACAAGATCCTAGATCCAGCCCCAGACAGCTCCCTGCACGGCCATGGCCCCATCCTGTCTGCAGGCCCTGCCCACAGTACTCCCAGCCAGTTTCATGGAGACCCCAGGATCGTAGGGTGGTGAATGAATGGAGTGGGGCTGAGGAAGAACCCCAGTTCTGCAGGCAGGGACATGCAGGGAGCAGATCACGGCTCTGTCCCAGCTTTTCACTGTCACCGCCTCATGACCCCGGGGTCTCCATGGAGACCAGCTGGGAGCTGTATGGGCAGGGCACACATCCAGGTGGACGGGATGGGGCCCTGGGCACATCCACAGCCAGGTCTGGGATCTGTGGGAGGCATCAGTGTAGGGCTGAGGGCTGGGGCAGAGCTGCAATCTGATCCCTGCACATCCCAGCCCACAGGTCCCGCACCTATTGCTGAGCTGTGCTGGAAGCAGATTGTGGCTCTACCCTTGCCCCAGCCCCACACTGTCATCGTCCCAGGCCTCAAGCCTCATCCACCCACCCCGTTCCTGAACACCACTCCCTGCCTGCCGATGGCCCCATCCCACACAGAGAATTTGGGCGAGCTGACGTGTCTGTGTCTGTGGGGCGGGAACGGGTGCTGACCCAGCCTGTAACAGCTCAGCAAAACTCCCTATGTGGCCTGCGGGCCCAAATAATTGCCCATCCCTGTTCTACAAAGCCCTGGAGCAGCTCCAGAGCAGATATGAGCAATAAAAAGAAGGCTTGACAACCTGAAAAACCACACTGTAAGATGCAAGATGTGGTAAGAGCAAGAGACAGTTGGGGCTCATGGATGTACTCCCTGGAGACAGCAGCAAGGCCACGTGAAAGCAAGTCTTCAACACAGACCTGCAGAAAGAACAGAGACTTGAACTGTACTCCCTGTGCAGGTACGGAGACACAGAAAGGCAGAACAGCTCCCCAACCAGGAAAACCTGCCAGTGGAAGAAGATAAATCAACTACCTCCTCTGTAACTGCCCATACGCCCAGGAGGTGTGGAGGAAAGTAGTCATACTCCTCAAGAAGGTGACAGGAGACAAGATCCTGACCAGAGATGTGGTGCTGTTTGGATACCTAATAAGCAGTGGAGGCAGTTTTGCATGTTTATGACAGGTAAAGAAGATAGTGATGGGCATGCAGTTGTGATTATGGGAATCCCGGTTTTCCGTTTCCTATGGGAAAACGGAAAAAAAAACACAGGTTCCCCCTTTAGCCAAGGAAAACACAGATTTTTCATTTTAACGGAGAAACCCACACATTTTGCAGTTTTGGAGAGAGCTCTCTGCAGGATGGCAGATGTCCAGCCTGCAACGGGCTGGAATGGTGTGGGCGGAGGATGGTCAGGCAGGTGGCACCATGTGGACATATATGCATATAGCTGCCAGGCAGCCTGGAGAGCAGCTCCTGCAGGTAAGTCTGATGGGGGGAGGGGTGAATTGAGGCCCCCATAGGAAGGGAGGGGGGCTGCTGCCCAGCCGACGGGTGAGTGGGGCTTGCAGCCGAGAATGCATGGGTGCAAGGCCCTGACAGGGAGCAGGACACAGCTGCGGGCTCTATGCCACTGTGCGCACTCCCAGGAGGCAGGGGAGACTCGTGCCCCCCAGATCTGTGTGTGGGGTGGAAGCAGGCTGCCTGTTACAGGGTCAGGCTCCCCCCCCTGCTGCCCTCCACTGGGACGTCCACAGTCCAGCAGGTGCAACCTGGTACTTCAGGGCAGAGCAGGGCCACGCAAGGGATCTTCTTGATGCTGTGAGCTCCATGCTGCCCTGGCAATATTGCTGCACAGGTAGGGGGCACAGCAGGGGCAGTGGCACGGGGCTTGTGCCCCTTGTTGCTCCAGGGTAGGCAGAGGACACGTTGCCAGGGCAGCATAGAGCTTGCAGTGGCAAGGAGCTTCCCTGCATGACCCCACTCTGCCCTGCTATGCCGAATCACACCTTCTGGGCTGCAGAGGCCCCAGGGAAGGGCAGCAGGGCAGGGAGTCCAAACCCAAGCCCTCAGTGGGCAGCCTGCACCTACCCACAAATCTGGGGAGCACAGTTCCCCCCCGTCTCCTGGGAGTGCACACAGTGGTGGGGAGCCAGCCCAACTCCCTGTCCAAGTCCACAATGCACAGCCAGCAGGCAGTGGGTGGGGGAGAGGGAGAGAGCTCAACATGGGCAAGTAAGTGCCGAAGTGAAGCAGTTAAAAAAAAAACAAACAAGTAATATGAATCAATCCTAAATGAACAAAGTGTGTGAGTACTGTATGTACATTGCTACAGCCATGTTTAATTTCAATTTCAAGGTCAGTGTTTTCAAATTTGCTCCTCACTTCTGTGTGCTCAAGGAGAACAAAATCTGGTGGTAAGGAAAGGGGGAAGGGTCTGCCAGGTGAAAAAGCTGGAAGGAAGCAGAGACCAAAAAGGCTACCTGCAGAGGTGACCCGAGCAGGGTGAGAGGCCAGGGGCAAAGCAGCCTGTGCGGGGCCCCGCCCCCAGACGCAAGGAAGCTGGCAGCAGATTTGGCAGCAGGGGCCCCAGGGGAGGGGCGGGGTGTTGCCCAGCGGCCAGAGGTGGTAGATTCAGCTTAAGCAGCTGGATGTGAAGCTGGGAGCAGCGCAGAGTCACGACTCTGCCTGCTCTGCAGGGCCCCCCAAAGCACGGGCTGCAGGGTGGTCATTCTAATTTGCCCTTCCCCAGGGATGGCCTGGCTACCTGATTTATTTTCCTTGCTGTAGCAGTGGGAAGGGGACATCATCATTCAAAGCAAAGCTCCAATAATTAGATTCTACACCTGGGAAGGTTATAACAAATTTATAAATTTTCCATAAACAAAATCTAATTATTGGGGGGTTGTTTTATACCCAAAATTGCCTTCTATTTGACTAAATATGGTAACATTGGGTGGTGTATGTACATGCACACTCCCATATTATAATTACAAGTTTCTGTGGGCTGAAGCTCACTTCATCAGATGCTGTGAAAGAATGCACATGAAGCAGTGCTAGACAAAATGGAATAACTGCAGGAGGCAAAGGGCAGAGAAGTCTACCTGCCTACATAAGGAACACAAAGAAAAGAAATCCAAAATCCAGAACTCTTGGTTCAGAAACGATACCTTTTATTAGATCAAGTAAGAAATTGCAAAAAATATATATCTTTTTCTCCAAGCTTTCAGGCATACACGCCCTTCCTCAGGCTCAGGGAAAATTAAAGTTGGTAAAGGAATCCTGCTTTATCTGCACAAAGAGCAACTCACAAAGACACTTTCATGGACCTAGGAACAGACTTCACCTTCAGTTTCCTCTGTGCAAAAATGAAGTAGAAAATAACCATCTTTAAATTTTTACCATTTAAATTTTCCCTGAGCCTGAGGAAGGGTGCGTGTGCCCAAAAGCTTGCAGAAAAAGATTTTTTTTTTTTATGTGTTTTCTTACTTCAGCCGTTCCCAAACTCTGACGGAACTGCTTACCACCAATTTAACATAATACAACCTTAAGTACCACCTGCACTCCCAACTCGCAGCCCCCTGCGCTCCCAGCCCTGCAGGTGTCCCACACTCCTGACCCAGAGCCCCTGCTCCCTCCCAGTCCTGCTGCCAGTGTGCGCGCACACACACACACACACACACACACACACACACACGGCAGCAGCTGCCAGCCTGCACACAGAACACATCATCTCCCAACAGCCAAACAGCTTCTGCCCGCTGTCCCTGGCACCAAGCAAAAGCAGAAGCAAAGCAAAAATCCAGACACTTCTCCTAACCACTGACAGGTTGTCTGCATACCACTGGTAGTACACGTGCCATAGTTTGGGAACGGCTGGTTTAACCGATATAAAATTAGAGGAGGTTAAACCAATAGTTTTTAAATAATATTTACATCCCTACCCTGTACTAGTAATTACCAACCAGTACTGACACTCATAAAGTGTCTTTCATCCCAAAATTATTAAGTACTTTACCAGCTGTAAATTATACTTGAAGGCATTATTTTATCCCTTGCCTGGAGCTATGCAGCAACAATGTTAACTTTAGCTAAAGTCAAGGTATTCTTGACTGAAATACATTGACCAGCTGAAACTTCATAGGCAATTCTAGGAAAGAGTAACTAAGTCATATTCAACAACTACCACTTTAAAGCAGGGGTGGCAAAGATATGGCCCACAGAATTTAGTGGACCCTAACATGCATACTCTTGAAATGTCCAAGTGATTTTGTACTAATACATTTCTTTGTATACAACGCTTATGCCCAAAGGGTTCTATATACTCTGAAACATACACAAAACAAGAACAAGCACTTAAACTAAAGTCTGACAACATGACTTACCATAAAACTTTATTTATAATGGTAATACTTTTAAATCCTTTGACCAAGTGTGGCAACCATATAACATTCTTCAAGAGCTAAGTAAGAAGTGGAAAACAGTCTGCTATTTGAGTTCAAAAACAAATATCAGTTAGACCAGGCTTTGTGGTCATTATCTGTAGACAAAACCTGCTTAAACTTTAATACCACAAATGATTAAAAACCATGCATGCTCACACACACACATATGCCTCTAGTCCAAATATTTAACAAAAGTTACTTTCAAAATGCCCCAGGCCGGGGAAGCACTGAGTGCCAGATGGGACCACAGACTGGATCTGGCCCAGAGACAGACTTGGTACCACTTAGCCAGCTCACAGGCCCAAAAGGTTGCACACCAGAGCTTTAGACAACTGTCTAAGAGAGCTCACAGAGCTGTAAATGAAGTTTAATGCCCAAGAAGTACTTACATGAAAAATTACAAACTGTCTTTATGACTTTATTAGGACTTCACCTGAAGCCAACCAGCTCAGTTGAAGAACACATCTTGTTTCCTAGTGAATATACGACAATAAACCCTTAGATTTTACATTTTCTAGCAGAATTAATGCACAGGGAGAACAACACTCAGCTACTATTAGAATTTCTTATGTGTGTAAATAGCACTGTGGATGAAGAATGCACTTGGAACAATACTTGAATTTTTAGGAAGCATTTGACAGGGGATCGTCAAAAGAAGCTATTGGAAACACAAGGAAACACAAGGAAAAGTATCCTGCGTAGAAACCCACAGCTCTTCTATTGAACTGCACCAGACTCAGGCGATAAAATCTTAAAATAAAATTCAGGTTCACAATGCTGGGTCACAATGTTACACAAGTCCAATTAGCTCCAGGCATAATATAAAGGGCATAGGAATATCTTTGAGCAAAAGATAAACAACTTGGACTCAGGTAGTCCTAGAAAACCAAGGGACAGCTGAGCCTAAGCTTCCTATCCAAGTTTGTTGTTGTTTTTGAGCTATCCATAAAGACAACTAGAATCTGCTTGGATGCTACATCAGACACTAAGCACTTCAATGAGGATGCAATGCAGCAGGGTCTCAGCCAATTGATATGTCCCCAGCTCCAACTAAAGGAATTGGTTGATCTAAGACAAAGTTCATACTTCAACTTCCCCCCTTCATTTACCATGGGGGTGGAAAAAAACCCTCATCTTAGAACTGTGTATAGGGTGGGGGAGGGGGGAGCAGGCACTATTGCTCAGACTCTAGCCCCTACCCAGGGTTGGGGCCATAGTCATAGCTGATGCCTGCCACCCCCTCCCCCCACTACCTCTGCACTCCACTACCTCCCCTGCAGCATCTTCTCCCCATCTCCCCCTCCACAGAGCCTCTGCTCCCTTGCCTCACCCTCTCTCTTCCCCTCTATACCTTTGCTCCGTGCCAACAGGTTCGTGCATGCTGCAGCCTGGAGCATTAAGCACAACCCCAGTCCAGCCCCGCAGCAGTCCACAGCGATTATTCCCCTCTGTTCAGCACTGGTGAGGCCACACCTGGGGTACTGCATTCAGTTGCGAGGCCCCCACTACAAAAAGGATGTGGACAAATTGGAGAGAGTCAAGCGGAGGTCAACAAAAATGGTGAGGGGGCTGGGGAACATGACTTAGGAGGAAAGACTGGGGGAACTGGGCTTATTAATCTAGAGAAGATGAGACTGAGAAGAGACTTAATAGCAGTCTTCAACTACCTGAAGGGCGGTTTGAAAGAGGATGGAGGTAGGCTATTCTCACTGGTGGCAGATGACAGAACAAGGAACAACAGTCTGAAGTTGCAGCAAGAGAAGTTTGGGTTAGATATTAGGAAGAACTTTCTCACTAGGAGGGTAGTAAAACACTGGAACAGGTTACCCAGACAAGTGGTGGAAACAACTCTGCCCTTGGGGGTTTTTACAACCTGAATAAACAAAGCTTTGGCTGGGATGATCTAGTTGGGGCTGGTCCTGCTTTGAGCAGGAGGTTGGACTAGACCTCCTGAGGTCCCTTCCCACCCTAACTTTCTATGACTCTATGATTCTACAGGGGCTGTGTGGGGCATGTGCTCAGTGCCCCAGGCTAGAATGGGGATGGAGCCTGCCACCCTGAAGAAGAGGCTGTGGAGGAGGGAGTGAGCAGAGGCAGCAGGCACAAGCAGGGGGCAAGCTCTTTGGCCTCCCTACACCACATGACCTGCCCTCCCCCCTCAGTTCCTGCCTCCTGCAATGGTGGGAGGGATGACTTAGACAACCCTCCTATAGTTAGATTATATGCATGGAAAATTATATCAAATTTACCAATGTTTCATGTACAGAATCTAATTATGGGGGTCATCTTAAGTTCAGGGTCATCTTAGATTTGAGTAAATGCGGTACAATACAGTGCATTTTAATTACCTTCCACACTTTTCTCCTGTGCTGTCTTTCCCTTCCAATCCCCCCAAAAGACACTACCTGTGCACTCAGGCTACCACATCCGCAGCAGAGAAGCAGTCATCCAAGGCTTTGTCATTCTAATCTGGTCATAGAAGGGTGAAGCCCACCAGGACCTGAGCAAAGACATCTAACATACTAATCACCAAGCTGTAACCATCAACACAATAAATATGTCCCATCCCTCAGATGCTTTGTTACTTCCATACAATCAGCGCACACAAAGATAAATTTCTTCATCCCTACCCATGGGAAACACTCAACTCTTCGCAGGTCTATAATCTCTCACATATGGCACCCCTTTTCCACTCCAAAGATCTCCCCATAAAATTGTGATGCATTCATTAAGGAAGGAAGCTGATTTTTTGCCAGAGACATAAGCACCCTGCTTTGATCCTCTGCTCTATAGGCAGCTAAGGAAGTTGATGGTTCTTTACTTCACAGGTGTTAAAAATCATCTCTCTTTTTTAATGGTCATGATGTTCCACTAATGAAGCTAACCTTTTTTAGGGGAATTGTCCTGTCTACAAGGGCTTTGAGTTTCTCCCCTTTTTCACAGCTCTCAGTAGTTCTTTTTAAGATCAGAGGTCTAGCCATAGAGAAGCTAGAGTTTCAGTCAAGCAGGGAAGGGAAGGTGAGTCAGCTGCAGATTAAGCTCTCTGCAGCCATACTCTGGGGAAAAAAATCTTCACAATGACTTTCAAAAAAGAAGTTGCATATTATATTTTACGTATGTTATATGTGAGAAAATACAGTATTTGCCCCAGACTTCCAACTGAACAGGGACCTGCTCATAACTATTACCAACTGTAGCCTAAACAGTTTTTAAAAGAAAAATATAATTTGTTACCAACGGAATATAAATTTTAGTGAAGTTAAAATGAAGAGTTAGACTAGGCCTGAAGATACAAAAAGCAGCCCAAAGTAAGATTACTATGAATTTGGCAGTACTACCTGAAGCAAAAACCAAACAAACAAGCAAACAAAAACAGTTTTAAAAACAAGACTGGACATACAGAACTGATATGGGAAATCCTTGAGAACTAAAGATGTTTTTTAAAGTCCCAAAAACTTGAGAACACAGACCTGGCATGAAGGCTTGAAAATAACTTATGAACTAGAGTTGTATATTTTTTTTTACCCTCTATACTTAATTCAAGCTGTTGGTAATGTTATGACATGAAACACCTAGTAGTTCAAGTAATGGAAACAGAATAGTACAGCGAGGGATGCTATATTAAAATTGGGGTTTTGACTTGGAAGTGCATCCTGACACTCGGTCAGAGACCTGAACTACTTCATTAACCAGGTTTTGTTAAGATGTAAGTGGTTATAATTTCCTATTTTATGAGTTTGCTTAACTACATAAGATTTTAATTTAGCACTTTTTTTTGTTTTATATGCTGCCTAACAAGGCTAAGGTAAGTTAACAAAAGAGAAACAGAATACTTACATAACACAGAATGACAAACCAGTATAAATGGGAACTAAAATATCAACATAAGACAGAGACCCCTTGAACAATATCTCAGCCTAACTTCAGTTGCTGAAACCAAGATTCATTTTAAAAGATTGTCTCTGAGCTCTTTAAGTGTGAGCATTGCTGCTCTCAAGTCTTCCAAGGTCCTTAATGCAGAAATTTTGTCTGAGGTGAATTCAAAGGTTAAATATAATGTAATAAATGGTTTACAAACCTTTATTAAAAGTAAAGAGAAATTGATTAACTTGACAACACAACCCACCCAATCCACAAAGGATGTGCAACAACAAACAAAGAATCTTGCCATAAAAATAATGCAACATGAATAATTTTTACACCTCTTAGACAGGCCTCCCACTCCCCTACATAATGCATAATTCTCAAATGAATACAAAAACAAGCCTCTTTCACCTCCCTCCTGAGACTGGCTCTCCCTGCCCACTCAACTGTTTTATATACATCAACCCCTCAAATCAGCAGATGTCAACACCACCTTCATTTCTCATGATAAATCTTGCTATCCTCAAGGAAAAAGGTAATTCAGAGAGTATCATAAATTACTCTATTAAATAACTTTTGCATTTGTAGACAGACTGAACAACTAATAGTCAAGATCTAGGTTTATTTCTTTGATACACAGTATACCCATTTTGCTACATTTTTCACATGCCTTTGTTTAACTAGTTGCCAGAAGAGTAGTACATAACCAAATTTAACAACATTATTGTACATCCTCCTCATCCAGTGTCATCGAATTAATTCCCAAGTGGAAAGAGAAAATACACCTATGACAGAGGACAACTAGTCAAGAAAAGGAGCCTTGCAATGGCTTGGCAAAATTTCAAAGACTAGGAATTTTCCCTCTCAATGAAGCTAAGCAAAGGGCACTTTTACATGCGCCCCGTGCACTTAATTAAAGCACCACAGTGCATCATGTATCAGCATCCCTGTGCTTAAAAATGGTGGCAAGGGCTGTTGAACTGAAGTCTGTTTGACAACCTTTAGTTCAAGCCCCCCCTTCCACCATTTTTAAAACATGGGGACACTGATGCACAAGATGCAGAAGGCTGCTGGAGTGTGAGAATTACAGCATGTCAGAGCAGTTTCTGTGCTCACAGTTTCTGCGTAAATATATTGTTACTTTCTGTAACAATATATGATTCTCAACAGGTGTGTGAACACCTATGCATGATTCACAACATAAACCCAGAAATTTTAAATAGGAATCCATAGTGTCAAATACATTCTGACCTGTTGTGGCCCTTCTGGAGTTCTTTGCAACAGAGGAATTACTTTTCCATAGTCAAGAAATGAGTGCAAGTTAAAAGTTTGCATTTTCTGAGGGGGTGCCTTGAGTCTAAAAAGGTTAAGAATCACTTCTTTATACTTTAAATTGCAGCATGTGACTTGGTTCAGCCTAGAGAAAAAGCAGACAAGTGGCTGAGGGGAAACATGGATTTTTAATGGAGTACTGTGATTCCACATCTACAGAGAAGTAGGGTAAAGCTATTCAGTGAGAAAGGTCAGAATACCTATAGAAGCAGTGGGGGATGGAAATAGGCACAAAAAAAAAACAACTCAAAACCTGCCATTTGCAGAACTGTTAAACCTTAACCACATTTCCACATTCCTCAACCACAAATTAAGTAAAAGCTGAGCTTATCAACTATTTGATCAACCTTACCAAGGCCATGTGAAAACTTTGTAATGACTACATTTATGCTGGAGTTTTTAACACTGTTCTCAGGCTAAAAAAAAGTATAAGACATCACTTTCTATGGGCATGAATGAAGTGCAAGTGGGAGCTTGAAGGTAGAGCTTAAGCCAATAAACACAGGTGAAGTTATCATAAAGTATGTTGATACATTAGGTTATGCAAGTAAAGCTAATAAAAGGGAATGGTGTAGAGATCATGCTCAGACACCTTCAAGACTGCTGAGATGATTACACTGTCCCATAAAACCTAAGGGCTGCCTACTCAACACCCTCAGGATAAGACATCTGCTTAGCAAGGTAACCAACCCCACTGCTTGTTAATGTACTGTACGATCTCTAAATAAATGTGCTTTATAGAGTAGAACTCTGGTCCCTCCTTGTAGGTGTCAACTCTGACCACACCCTAAACACAACTGTTTGGGTAATGGAAGAGGAAGTAGAAGTTACTAGACATGCTCAGCAGCTATTTCTGTAGCTGTATTGGAAGCTTTCATTGTGAGCAAGCTACCTGGCAGGTCAAACCCCTTTCACGTGCCAAACATTGAGCCAATTGGAGCTTCACGGGTTTGGAAAATAGGACTTAGACAGCAACTAAAAGCTGCAAGACTAAAAGATGCATCTGCTGCCTGGACTGGATTATCTAGGCACTGGATACAAGTTCACCGGCATCTAATAATCCAATGAGTAGAATGCTCCAAACTGTAGCAATGCCTAAACTGCTGTCAGTTTGATGAGAGGGCTTAGAAGTGTTTTGAAAAAAAATGAGATGACACCCTCTTTCGCAAGATCTGTAGAGTCTGGGATCACACACTAAATATTACTGTAATGTCATTTCTGGAAAAAGATTAGACAGAAACCTGCTCTATGCTAAAGTTCAAAATGGTAAAGTTGGAACCTTACAGATTTGCTGTTACCTATTAAAAGTAGAAAGCTTATATAAGCAACAGGCCTTGTAGAGTGTAAGATGCAGTTTTTTGTACTAAGGACTTCAAGATTGAAGAGTATATTTTTCTTGTACAAATACAAAATACCTATAGTTAAAGATACAGAAAGGGAATCTGGAGAACTATAGCTCTATCAGTGGAACTCAACAGCATGCAAAACTAATTGTTCCTTCCTGCAAATTCTGTTGTAAACCCATAGGATAAAAGTGGCTGCCCACCAAAAATATATCATACCAAATTAAAGGGATCTCCTTTTTTGATAATCAGGAAGGAAAATAAGTAGATCTAATCTACCAGCTCCTCAATAAAACATTTGATATGATCCCACATAGGAAATTAGTTTATGCTGTATGTCACAAACCCATCTGCAGGGGACCTCCAGAGCCCTGAGTTTCTCTCCTCTGTGCTGCCACTTATCCCAGGGCAACCTCAGTCTGTTCCTTGGGGCAACTCCTTACCCCAGCAAGGCTCAGGACAACTGTTCTTACACTGGATCTTGCAGACACAGCAAAAAGACTCTCTGCCCACTCCAGGAGACCCACCTTTTTGGACTAAGAAGAAAGTATAGGTCCCCCTCTCTGGAGAGAGCACTAGCCTGGAATGTTATTTGCCCAGAAATCACTCTTTCCACATGCAACCAGTAAGGAAGCAAAACACCACAAGGATTTATTACATAGGATAAAATAATTGTACCAAGGATGGTAATCATCTCTAAGTAGGCATGCCTCAGTCCCCTGGCTAAACCATGTCGATAAGCATAAAGATGTACATAAACAGTACGCCATAATTTATATAGTGATAACAGTAACATAAATGGATACAGCATAATATTGGCTTTCCAAAATGACCACACATGCCGTACCAATAAAACACAGGAAAATATTCATGATACCCCACAAACCCCCTAATCATAGTGGCTGCAGAAAAGCACAATTTATTACAAGAATTAAAACATGGGGAAGAAACTGGCTGAAATGGAATCAACAATTGGTCGTGCTGAAAAGAACAACTATGAGGGTGGAAAAACATTATGACTGGAATTTCTCAAGAATCATGCTTATGACCCTTTGCACAGAAAGCAGAAGTGTGCTGATAAAGTTGGGAATCACTGTAAGCAGAGACAAAGCTTGAAATAGCACACAGGAAGAACTGAAAGACCTTGAAAGCTGATGTATCAAAAGTAGGATCAAATTCAACAGGACAGGTTATGTGCTTAGTGACTAATAAAAAGTTCTGCTATAAACAAAGGGGATTTAATCAATTGGGAGAGAAGAGGTGAAAGATCTACTTGAACTCACTTGCAAGATAGTTATGAGCTACCATGTCACATACAAAAAAGCAAATATCAATTTAAAATGTAAAAGTGGAGAGAAGGAAGTATCAATGTCATTGTACAATACACTACTGAGACCTAATCTGGACCATTTTGTACAGTTCTGTTCATTCACATGCAAAACAAACTAAGCCTGGAACAGGCACAGAGAAGAATTACTAGGATAATCAAGGGAAGGAGAGGGACTCTCTTACAAACTAAGAGTTAAAAAAAAGCTTGGCTACTTTAGCCCAAAGGAACAAAGGCTGAGTTACTATTCAGGATTCAGGACGTGAAAGGGATGCTCCAAACCGTAATCCAGCCCACCGATTACTACCCCATGGTCCTAGGCCATGTGGGCACTAACGATGCGACCAGGAGGAGCCCTGATCACCTGATGGAGGACTACCACGCTCTGGGGTGCATGCTGAAGGAGATGGGCACACAGGTGGTTTTCTCTTCTATCCTGCCAGTGCATGGACGAGGCACACGGCATGAAACGTGCATCGCGGAGACCAACTGGCGGCTACAGGAATGGTGCTTCAAGGAGGGCTTTGGCTTCCTCAGCCACGACCGGCACATCATGACGAGAAACATGCTGGGATGGGATAGGCTCCACCTTTCCCCTAAAGGTAAGCATGTGTTCTCTTCTAGGTTGGCGGACCTCCTCCGGCGGGCTTTAAACTAGGCTCGTCAGGGGAAGGGAAAGATGAGGGAGGAGGATACATCAGACTGCCAGGCCAAACAGCACCCACAACTACAGCCCAGCCCAGACCAACGAGCCAAGTGAATAAACAAGTAAGAGATAGGGGCCAGGGTAACGCTGGGACTAGGGGTCAGTACACACATCCACAGGAGGCCTCATATGCCTCTACACAAACGCTCGTAGTATGGGTAACAAGCAGGAGGAACTCACCCTCCGGCTGGCTGACACCAGCCCGGACATAGTGGGGATTACGGAAATGTGGTGGGACTCCACGCATGATTGGGCGGTGAATGTCAAGGGCTATAGGCTGTATAGGAGGGACAGGATAGGAAAGAGAGGTGGGGGCGTGGCACTCTATATTAAGGAGGACTACGCATCCTCGTCAATTAGCAAGGAGTCAGGGGAGGGGCACTCTGAAGTGCTTTGGGTTAGAGTACAAGGCAGTCAAGGGGAAAGAGACTTAAATGGTGGGAGTCTACTACAGACCTCCTAACCAGGGAGAAGAGCTTGACCAGGAATTCTTGGGTCAGCTCACAGAGGTAGTGAAGGCTAAGGATGTGGCAGTCATGGGGGACCTGAATTTCCCGGACATCTGCTGGGAAGAACAGTCAGCCAGGTCTGAACGCATACGTAGGTTCTTGGACAGAGTGCAGGACCTCCGTCTAACCCAGGAGGTGCACAGCTCCACCAGGGGGGACGCCTTCTTGGACCTAGTGCTGGGTGATGACCTGGTGAGGGGGCTGCGGGTGCTCAACCACATGGGCGACAGCGATCATCGCTTGCTGGAATTCACCATCCAGCGCAAGGTGGCAAAGGCATGCAGTAAGGCAGCAGCCCTAGATTTTAGGAGGGCAAACTTCAATGAGCTAAGGAGGATAGCTGGAGAAGTGCTGAGGTCCCAGAGGGGAGGGGAGCCAGGTGTCCAAGGAGCGTGGTCACTCCTTAAGGAGACGATCCTCCAAGCCCAAAGGAAGGTAATCCCAATGAGGATCAAAGGGAGCAGGAGAACACACAAGCCTCCGTGGCTCACCAAAAGCATCAGGGAATGTGTCCTTGCTGAAAAGGAGTCTTACACCCAATGGAAAGAAGGGGTCATCACCAGGGAGGGCTATTCTGTAGTTGCTCGGGGATGTAGGAGGGTAGTTAGGAAGGCCAAGGCAGAGATGGAACTGGGACTAGCTTCCCAGATTAAGGACAATAAGAAGTCCTTTTTTAAATACATAGGGGGTAAAAAGAAGGTCCCAGGTAATGTGGGGCCCTTGCAGGACGCGTTGGGAAACTTGGTCATCACGCCTGATGGCAAAGCTAACATGTTTAATGATTTCTTTGCCTCCGTCTTCCTAAGTAGGGACCAGAACAGCCACCTTCCTGCTGGAACCCCCTCGGGCCCCGGGGGAGGCACATCTGGGCCACGGGTTAGCGAGGATTTAGTTAGGGAGCTTCTGGAAGGGTTGGACGTATTCAAGTCAGCCGGTCCGGATGATCTCCACCCTAGAGTTCTAAAGGAACTGGCCGAGGTCATTGCAAGTCCCCTGGCA
This sequence comes from Crocodylus siamensis, assembly GCF_052110815.1. Lineage (NCBI taxonomy): Eukaryota > Metazoa > Chordata > Crocodylia > Crocodylidae > Crocodylus > Crocodylus siamensis. The sequence continues at coordinate 217,799,076 of NC_143397.1, forward strand.
CAGCTTTACGAGCATTCGTGGTGCTCTGGTGAGGTACCGGAGGACTGGAAGAGGGCCAACGTGGTCCCCATCTTCAAAAAAGGCAGGAAGGAGGACCCGTTAGTCTTTCCTCGATCCTAGGCAACCTGCTCGATAAAATTATGCTGGCACACATCCAGGAGGGGCCAGCAGGGGACTGCATGCTTAGGGGCAACCAGCATGGGTTCATCAGTGGCAGGTCCTGTCAGACCAACCTGGTGGCCTTTTACGATCAGATCACCAGATCACTAGATGCAGGGGTAGCAGTGGATATAGTCTTCCTGGACTTCCAGAAGGCTTTTGACACCGTCTCTCACCCCGTTCTCATTAAGAAACTGGGGGGCTGTGGTGCAGACACCCACACAGTCAAATGGGTCGCCAACTGGCTGGAGGGCCGCACCCAGAGGGTGGTAGTGGATGGGTCCTTCTCAACCTGGAAGGATGTGGACAGTGGGGTTCCACAGGGCTGGGTCCTCGGGCCCGCACTGTTCAACATCTTCATCAGTGATTTGGACGAGGGGGTAAAAAGCACCCTGTTCAAATTTGCTGATGACACTAAGATGTGGGGGGACGTGGGCACACTAGAAGGATGCAACAGGCTACAATCAGACCTAGACAGGTTACAAGAGTGGGCAGACGAGAATAGGATGGGTTTCAACACAGACAAGTGCAAAGTGATGCACCTCGAGAGGAACAACCAGCACCATACCTACAGGTTAGGGAACTCCCCTGGTCAGCACAGAGGCAGAAAGGGATCTTGGGGTCATCATTTACTCCAGGATGAACATGGGCCGGCAGTGTGGGGAGGCAGTTAGGAAGGCCAACTGCACCTTGTCATGCATCCACAGATGCATCTTGAGCAGGTCCAGGGAGGTGATCCTCCCCCTCTATGTGGCACTGGTCAGGTCACAGTTGGAGTACTGCGTCCAGTTCTGGACGCCGCACTTCAAGAGGGATGTGGACAACATGGAGAGGGTCCAGAGGAGGGCCACTCGCATGATCAGGGGCAGCAGGGCAGGCCCTACAAGGACAGGCTGCAGGACCTGAATCTGTTCAGCCTCCATAAGAGAAGGCTGAGGCAGGGATCTTGTGGCCTGTTACAAACTAGTCAGAGGGGACCAGCAGGCACTGGGGGAGTCCCTGTTTCCCTGAGCACTGCCAGGAGTGACCAGGAATACGGGTCACAAGCTGGCAAAGGGTAGGTTTAGGTTAGATATCAGGAGGCGCTACTTCAGTGTCAGGGCAGCTAGGGTCTGGAACCAACTTCCAAGAGAAGTGGTGCAGGCTCCTACCCTGGGGGTTTTTAGGAGGAGGTTAGATAAACATCTTGCTGGGGTCGTTTGACCCCAGTATTCTTTCCTGCCATGGCAGGGGGTCGGACTAGATGAACTGCTCAGGTCCCTTCCAACCCTAGAAACTATGAAACTATCTCTAAACATATCAGAAAGGTAAACACCAGAAAGGGAATATAATTATTTAAATAGTAGGACAATGTTGGCACAAGAACAGAATTTAGACTGGAAACTAGAAAGTTTCTAACCACCAAAGGAATGAGAGAGGTAATTATCTGTGTTAGTCTATACAGTTCAACTCTGCCTTGCCTTCCACCACAAAGAATGAGGAACGTTTCAATAGGAACCGTGGCAGCAAGGAATTTGCCTGAGTTATCTTATGGTTCAATTAGTTTATTAAACAGATTATATGATACAACTGCCAACAACAACAAGGGACTGGGCTTGATGTACAAAGATCACTTCCTGCCCTATAATCCTGGCTGAGAATAAATAAATTTCAACATCCAAAAATATTCCATTATGAGTGCAGGCACATGGCATGATGTACACACCTAGGTTAGGGATAGAGATTACACAAAACTGGTTTAAGTGATCAGAAACTGGCTTAAACCTGTAACAGAACAGACACATTCCATACACATAAACCAGTTTCAAAATGGCTGAAACCAGTTTGAGATAAACCTGGTTGAATGTAGTATCACACTTAACAGATTGAGCTCAAACCGGTTTATGCAATGTCTGTCCCAGACCCTTTTCTGGTTTAAGTTAAACCAGATTCCTCCAGCATGCTCTCTCGGTGGGGCTCTACTGTGCTCCAGACCAGGGCTGGCCCTGCCCCTCTACTCCCTAGCCTGAGCAGGGATGGGACGTGGTGAGATACTGGCCAGCATAGCCCTGTTAAGGCAAAGTGGGCAGGGAGGGGGTGTTAATTATTCCCTCCTTCCCCTCCTCTCCCACCACAGCCAGGGTCTCCCTGGCAGCTGGAGAGCAGAGGGGAAGGGGCTGCAGCAGTGGCCCCTGGAGCTGGCAGACTGTAGCTACAGGGCAGAAGGGATGGAGGGAGGAGTTAACCCTTTTCCCCACTGCGTTCACCTTAATGGGGCCATGCTGGGGCTCTGTTCTGTGCTGTGGGGGTGGGGGAATGGGGACTCTTCCCCCTCCTTCTCCTCCCTTCAGGGTGGGGGACTGGGGCTCTGTGTGGCACTGGAGTAGGACTCCTGCTCCTTCTCCCTCTCCCTCTCCTTCCCCCCCCACCTCCCCCACCATAGGCTCTGCAGGGCTGCCCAGTTCTGGAGGGGAACTCTTCCCCCTGCTCCTCCCCACCCCGCTGGGGTCGGCGGGGAGACACTCTTCCCCCCCACTCTGTCACCATGGGGCAGGGAGGAAGAGCTCTGCGCACTGCTGCCTGGCTCAGCCGGGGCATGGGGAGCAGCTGTAACTGAGCTACAGCTGCCAGAGGTGGTCCTGCTTCCACTGGCTGGGCTGGCCTCGCTCAGCCCCAGCCAAGACAGTCACATGGTGGGGCTGGGCTGTGAGGATGTGGCCATCCCCAGCAGCTGCAGCTCAGTATTCGGGACACTGAGCCCAGCCAGCAGCACAGCCAGCCGGGTAGAGAGCTAGCTGGGCAAAGACTGAATCAATTCAGGCTCGGGCTTTTTGAATGTCTGTCCCTAGTCCTACTGTTGTGTTTTGCCTTGGAAATCAGGAGTAACTACACTAGTTTAAGTTACACCTGGCATACAGTGTGTGTGTATCCACAACACTAAATCAGTTCCATCCCAGCAAACCCTGCTTTGCATTTGGCAACAACTGTCACTCAGTGTTCTTCCACCTAATGGCAAAGGACTGTAATAGCATCAGTAACACAGCTAGCTAGGAAGTCAGTGGTCTGTCGTGTGACTTGTATTTGTTTATAAATGCATTTGGTTTCTATACCCTATAATAAGAACAATTTTTTTGCCAAATTTCTTAGTTATAACTATTTTGATTTTACATTTTCCCTGATCTTCTCATGGTATGTTTATTGGATTTAAGATTTGCCCTGAAGATGATATATTGTAATCCTTTTAGTCTGAACTGAGTTTACAATAGGGTAATGCTAAACTATTTTTTTCTTTTAGGATTTACTGCTTAATTTAATAGTCATGTGTGATATAAACATACTTCTAAAGTCTTCTTCCCTCATCTGCACTTCAGATATTGAATGTTGCACAGTTATTTTTATTCTTTCATAAAAACAGTAGTAAATCTGTTTTCCTAATACATGCTTAATACATTCTCATACAACGGAAAAATCTGTTTTAAAAGTTTCACAGTTCAGTACAATAATGGGAGTTTAATAATAAAAGAAAAATTAAAAGCTATTTACTTCAATTTATACGAGCTACATACAATCAAATCACATGTAAATTCTAGGAGGTGCACCGATAAAGATTTTCTTGGGTAATACTGATGGCCAATTATTAACCATCCATATTGGCTGATTCCAATCCAATAGCCAATTTACAGCAACGCAGACCAGCAGCACAGAGAGCAGCTTCCTGTTGGTAAGTCTGTTGGGAGGAAGGGGTGGGGGGAGAGGGAAGGTACATGAGGGGGGCAGATTGAAGTCCCCACAGTGAGGGAAGGAGTGGGACAGGCACTGCCCAGTCAGGACACTGAATGTGAACCTGAGGTGGAGCTTGGGACAGACCCACGGATGGCTCATCTGGGGGAGCCATCCACGGGTCTGCCCCATTCTCCACCCCAGGGTCACATTCACTGCCCCCAGGGGAGGCTTGAGGGGTATGTGCCCCCCAGATTTGGGCATGGGGCGAGGTTGGGCTGCCTGCAGTGGGCTCAGGGCCAGCGGCTCTGCCAGCTTCTTCCGGATGTGAGGGCTGGGCCTAAGCTGTGCTCAGGGTGGGCAGCAATGCTGTTGGGAGGGGTGACTACAGGGTTGGCTGTAGCCACCCCTCCCAGTGCCACCACTGCTGCCTGGCCCACCCTCACCTGCCCTGAGTGAAGCCCCGGCCCTGATCCCATAGAGGGCAGCCTGCACCTTGCCCCACACACAAACCGGGGTTGGGGGGGGTCACATGGCCCCCATACCTCTCCCAGGGATGTGCACAGCAGCAGGGAGCCACCCCCGCTCCCTACGACCCCTGGACAAGCTATCTGCTGGTCTGCCCCATGCCCCACCCTGATGTCCCATTCACCACACTGGCTGGGCAGCATCTGCTCCTGCCTGGGCAGCACCTGCTCCTGCCCCTGCCTCATTCCCTCCCTCAACATGGGGGCCTTGATCTGCCCCCCACCACACTACTTCCCTCCCACATGCCCCGGTTGCCTCCCAAAGACTTACAAGCAAGACACTGCTCTCCAAGCTGCCAAGCTGCATTCCTAACCATGTGCCAATCTAATAAGCCACCGATATATTGGTGTTCCTCTAAAGAATTCCATGAAAAGTGTCTACTTACGCCAAGTTTCAAAGAATATATATTTAAATGTTCAATTCAGATTGATAAACACTCATTTTGTCGTTCTCACTTGTAGATTGTTCAAAGAAAACTTTTTCATTAACCTGAAGTAGGGGTAGGCAATTACATAGTGAGCTGAGTGAGCTTTTGCAGGCTGGGGGGATGGAGGTGGGCAACAGCTAGCCCAGCTGCCTGGGAACCCTGGTCTGTCTGGCCTGCACCCATCAACAGTGTTGGACAGAGCAGGCAGGCAGGGTCTCCATGGAGACCAGTGTGGGCCACCACAGGTGGGCAGGGAGCAGCATTTGGGACTGGGATGGATGGGCGGGCCAGAATTGCGGGGTGGTGACAATGCAGGGCCAGGATCACAAGGAGGTGACAGTGCAGGGCTGGGAGCAATAACTGCAATTCGCTCCCTGTGACAGAAGCCAGTTCCGTAGGTAGGGACACATGGGGAGCAAATAACAGATCTGTCCCAGGCCTCAGCCCAGCACCGTCACTGCCCCACAATCCCAGCCCCGGCTCCTCACCCCACTCTTTGCCTGCCCACAGCCCCATCCCATTCACCCAGCCAAGTGTGCCCTGCTGTGGGAGTCCCAAGTCAGTCTCCATGGAGACACTGCCTGTCCAACTCCTCCGTTGGGGTTGTGGAGTAGTGGACAGTGTGAGGCCAAGAACACAAGGAGGTGACAGTGTGGGGCTGGGGCCCAGTGCAAAGCCGAAATCCACTCCTCACATGTACCTGTGACGGGAGCCAGTTCTGCAAGCAGGGATACATGGGGAGCAAATCACAGGTCTGCCCCAGGTCCAATAGTGTCACTGCACCACAATACAAGTCCCGCCCCCCCACCCCACTCCCTAGCCACCCACAGAACCAACCAATCCAGCCAGCCAAGTGTGCCCTGCCTACAGGGGTCCCAAGTCAGTCTCCATAGAGACCCTGCCCACCCAACTGCTCCATCCAGCACCCCCAGCAGTGGGTGTAGGGAAAATGGGATGGGGTGCCCAGGCAGCAGTGGAGACACTGGCAGCAGCAGCCAGGCAGGCCACAGGGGCTTGCCAGTGAGCTGAGTCTGGTCGCCATTTTGCCCCTGCCCTGCTGCACACCTGGGGATAGTGGAACCAGCCACATGTGCCATTTCCCACACTGCTATATGGGGTGGGCAAGGCCAAGAGACCCACGGCAGGCTGGACAAAATACCTTAGCAGGCCAGATATGGCCCATGAGCCATATTTTGTCCACCCCGACCTAAAGAAACCAATGTAGGTGTATAACATCAAGCACAAGCTTCTGTCACTTGTTCCAAGTGAAATTCACCAGTTTAACCAGCAATTAGAGTAAGATGCAGATGGAATGATTCTTTCTAATCACTCCCAAACTTAGTCTTAAGAAGACATAAATCCCTAAAAAATGTTCATTCTAATTAATACTGTATCTTTTTCAAAATATATATTTTTTAATAATAAAGTTAGGCCAACGTCTTGCATTAATAGTTTTGTCAAACATGAGTTCACTGCACAATTTTGGAGATAAACCAAAAAGAAGCAGTAATGAATTGCATGGATCTGCCTCCTTCCTCTATACATTCTTTACAAAGACCACAAAAGTGTTACAAAAGGTGGCACTACCAGCTGGTCTCCAACACCTGCTAGATCAAAAATGGAGGTGAAAAAAAGGAAGAAATAGATTTAAATAACCTTTTTTGGTAGTACAACACAATGCTACCAATAGAAGACTTCCAGCACCATGTAATTAAATGTAGTAATAAATTAGACTTGTGTTCCCCAAATTGCTCCATTGGAGTCAATATGAAAAGTGAGTATTATCTTACCTGTATTGAGTCTATTTACTGCCTTCACTTCAGCTGTCTTATACTTATTTTCTCCATTAGCTTTTTCCATTGAACTTATTTCTCCAACAAATTCCACAGCTTTTGTAGCACTTACATCTAGTCCATGTGTTTCAGAAAGAGCCCTTGTATGTCCAAGGCCACTCTGTTGTTTCTCTTTACCCTAGAGAGAAAAACACATTCAGGAGAGCATTCGCTCATAACACAGCTTTTGCCGATAAATATGCAGCTGTTCATAGTACAGAAAACACCAGAATTCAGATATACATTAGGTTTAACATTGTGCATCTTATGATTTCAAGACAATAATTAGATATAAACTGCATCCAAACTCCCACGCTTCTCCACAAGTTTCAAAGTTTGGCAATACAGGCTAAGACAAATCATTCCTTTTCTATGACATCTATGCAAGTCATTGTGATCCAAATACTACTACTTCCAGCCTTTAATTACAACAAGCAATCCCACTGACTGCCCTAGCAACTAGTGGGAAGTAGATTTTTCATAATAAGGCAGGCAAAACCAGGTGACAGTGTACACACACACATGCAAAAAACCCACACTTCTAATATAAAATAGAAATAACATCATCTGCTTATGAACTCAGTTCAAAGGTTTCTGCAATTTAAGTTATGACATAGTGAGTTTTCTGGTATTAGAGCCTGAAATATCTGAATCCTTATTAATAACACTTACTCAACACACCAACATTTTTAAATTACAGTTCTTGAAAAGTGACTTTGTTTTTCTGAAATGGTTTTTGCCAGGGCATTCCAAACATTCTACAGGCAGCAATGACCCAGTATCCAAAGCCCAGGCCAATACTGTAATCCATACTTTGACTACAATGGGACTTGTATATGATCTGTATTCTGATTACTTTTACTTAGGTGTTATAAAGCACCTTACTAATATATTCTCTTCCCCACTGATGTGAACAGGTCCTAGTTATAGAACAGAAGGCAAGATTCAGCTTGAGTAAAGATATCAGGTTCTGACCAGTTAAGATTACTTGTGTGATTAAGGGCTATTCGTTGTAGGCAGACATCTCAGACTTTAGTAACAGTGCTACATATACATATATGTTTTCCCACTGCATTCTTCTTTTTTACCTCTGCTACCTTAAATCCTGGGCCCAGTTGTTCTACTTCTTTCTCCAAACAGATTGTATTCTTGTTCCCCGGAGGTATAAACCTTGGTTTTTTTGCTGAGTTCCCTAGCAGTTGACTTGGAGCTGCTGATCGCCTCATATTCAATTCTGCCAATCTGAAAAACATCAGATACAAAAGGTGGGGTTTTTTGGCAATGCAGAATAATGGCAAAAGCATTTTAATGAATCGCTCTATAAATGCTTCTTAAAAATTAAAATATCTCAATAATTTCCAAACAGAAATATTTGTTCTCCGATCCAACAGAATAAAAGTAACCAAACTAATTAATCATTTTTTTAAAAATATGTGCGCATACCATAAATTAAAGGACTAAGCTAGTAAATGACATTTTTCCTGATTTATACCATATAAATCCTGCTTTACTATTTCCTCTTTCATCTAGTCAATGATAGAATATGTAGCATAGGAATTACTTTTCTACAAATTATACAGAGATGTTAGACTATAAAAAGAAAGATATGTGGAAACAGAAATTACTCTTATGCCCTTCACAGCTAATCTTGAAAATCCAATTCTAGTACACACAACGCACTGAAAGGAACAGTGAAATAATGGAGTAAACCTTGGTTTCTCACAGGTTATTTTATAACTAGGTATCTGAAATAATTTGTTAAAAATTACTTGACAACTACTGATCAAGAATATAATTAAACATAGCACGTACAGAATTATGCTATGCTATCTATTGGGAACAAGACATCGACAATGCTTTTAATAGCTACTGTATATTCAAATGATAAGCTTTTTTTTGCACTGTTCTGCACCCCAGTGGCCTGTCAGCCACACAGCAAGCTGTCTAAGAAAATTTATACAAGAGCTGCAAAGCAGGATAATTTTAAAAATAGACACACTAAAATTATAAGCATAGCTGACTGCTTTTTGTGTTGTACATAGCTTGCAGCCAGAAAGAATATATGAACTTGTTAGCAGACTTTATCTCACAAAAGAATGACCCTCATTTTTTTTTGACCCTGCATGGTTATTTGTGTATGTAGATGCATTCTCAGGGGGTTTCATTTTAATTCATTTAATGCTCAAACTTTCCCCAGGTTTTGCAAGAGTCTTCTATATCTCTACTGATGCAATCTAAACACTCTGGTTGTACTTTTAAGAACAATTCCCCAACCTCAGTTCCCTTATTGCTGTTAAATTAAACTTAGAGGATGTCATGAGCAAGTGTCTATTTGCATCTATGGAAAACATTAGGTCAATGGTCTACAACCTTTTTAAGTAGGAGATCACCTTTGGCATTTAAAAGCAACTCAAGATCTACCGTGCACCATCGCTTCCCCCCGCCCCCACCCCATCAGGTAAGTCTGTGGGGAGGAAAGAGGACGCAGATCAGGTCAGAGGGAGAAAAAGTTATTTGGAGGCATGCCTCCCCAGCAGGCAAGTCTCACCCAGCTGGGGCCCCATTTAATTTACGCCTGCTCCTGCCTCTGTGGCACGGTCCCTTACAGCAGGGGCCTCTATCTAGCCCCCGCCCCTTCCCCACAGACTGACCTGCTGGGCTGGGGCAGGTGCATACAAGCACACGGGCACCTAGCCACCCTGCCCCAGCCTCGGATCAACTTCAAGAGGCTCCGAAAAGGCTCCAAGATCTACCAGTGGATTGAGATCCACCGGTTGGTGGCCACTGCATTAGGTTTACTGCATTTTTGCTTTTTAAAATATAAAAAAGAATAAATAGAGTAAGCAAAACTTATTACAAGCAAAGGTTCTTGTTTTTATTCAAATCATGTGATATTAAATATAAAGACAACACCTGTACGTGCAAACCCATATGGATGTTTAGGGTGCCACTGAGCAAACTGCGATTCAAATCACTGTCCTGATTCGATTCGGAAATTTGGCCAATGAATTGGGCTGAACAGTGGCAATGTGTACAGGGTGCACAGGCGTCCCTTGAAAGCGCTGGTGCACCCCCTGACAGCCAGAGTTCCCTGCTTAGGCGACGGGCAGGGGACAAGCAGGAGCACTACAGGGTCCACCCTGAGAGCGCCAATCAAGGAGTGGGCATGCCAGGAGAAGCGATCCCTGTGGCACTTCTGGGTCAACACAATCGGCTGCGGGGGACCCCTCTTCCCCCGGTCACTGACTGGCCACTGGGGGGCTGGGGGGCAAGTGCCTACCCTGACTCAGGGGGCACCAGTCACCCATGGGACCAAATCTCCTCCCCCCCCATTGGCTGCCCCGCCAGGCCCCAATGTCCCAACATTTAAAAAAAGCCTCACACTCACCGGCTACAGCAGCAGTCTGGGAGCTGGGGCCGCTTGGCCTAAGCGCTGCTGGCCTCCAGGTGACTGCTGGAGCCCCCCAGCTCTGGGACAGTGCAGGAAGCCCTGCCAAGCCACACTGCACCTGTGTAATGCAACAGCTGCCACATGGGTCCCAAGAGGAGAAGGCAATTCCTGCTGCTCCACACTGCATGGGGGGGTGGGGGGGGTGGCGCTCTGCCACAAGCCCCCAGAGGCCCTGATCGCCAGTGCTGCAGCTGGTGAGTGCAGGGGTGTTTGTGTTTTTAAAGTGCTGGGATGCTGGGGCCAGGCAAGGCAACGGTGGGGGATGGGGATGGGCGGGGGGTCCCTCCATGGTCCTCTCTCTCCTTAGCCAGCCCCCACCCCCTACTTACCAGCATGGAGCCTGGGTCCAGCTCCCTGCAATGGCAAGCAGGTACTGCCTGAATCGATGAATGGATTCAGAGGCTTCTGATTCAATCTGGACCTTTTAAAGGGTCTCTCAATTCAATTCAGATTTGGAGATTCGGCCCCCAAATCAAATCGGCTATTGAAGCTTCAGCCCTATTGAACAGGTATTTTAGGTTCTAGTTCTTTTAGACTCATTCCATCGTTGACCCCCTTCAAATGACAGTCCAAATAGCTAACAAGAGCTGTATTAAGGTATTTACTAACCTCAAGCTAAGAACATCTTTCAACCTAAAATTACTTGTAACTGAGAGGGTATGCGACTTCAGTGATCACTCTTAAACAATCCTGCTTCTCCTGCCTTACATCTGTGGCACCACCAGTCCAGCATGCAGGGCAGGTCCAGGGCATGCTGTGTGCAGCATGCGGGTCAATTTGGGACCCAGAGGAAGCAACAGAGGCTGGACAGTGGCACTCCATGGGCCAGATCCTTGCTACTTGGTGAGGTGGGCCTTTTTTCTGATCCAGTATGACAGTTCTTATTAATTTCTGGATTTTTCTCTGTCTCATACAGGATTCTCAAAACATTCTGCAAAAGGAAGAACTGGAGCCCTCTGCAAAAGGAAGTCACTAATTTCCACATATGGCTAGACAAGTAATCAATATTAGATCTTTTTGGACAGGATCAATATACGCATAACTTGAGTCCAGTTTCTCTGCCATTTGTCTCATCCATCTCAGAAACTTCCCAGGCATACATTATTATCACTGGATTACAATTTTGTCTAAAACGTGCACTGAAATTAAGCACATCATGCTCAGAAGGTTTACACAGCAATTCTAGACAATAGGTGAACCGTATGCTTATGCATAACTAGGGTCAACTGCAGACCAGGGTTGTCCAACATACAAGCATCAAGAGGCCACACACCCTGCAGGCTGCACTATTAGGGGTTGCACCAGGGGAAGCCGCGGGTCCCCAGGACCACACACTGTATGACCCCTACACTGCAGCATGCATCTATCTGCTGCACTGCAGACATGGTTACCTCCCTTCGCTGCACATCACCATGCTATACCCCACCACGGCACTGTACAATGTGTGACGCCTGGGTGCACAGAATATTGCCCTGCTGCACCATATGCCCCTGCCTCTAGTGCAGTAGTCACCAGCTAGTCAATCGCAATTGGTCAATAGTGGAGCCTCTGACAGTCAATTTCAGTCTGGGGAGGCTGAGCACATGCACACGCTCAGTCTCGCCAGACTGATATCAACTGTCAAAGGCTCCATGTCCTGCCACTGGACAGGCAGCAAGCAAGCCTCAGCTCAGTGGCGAAACACACATGGCCTTGTGCCACTCCCAGGGCAGCTGCAGTGGGGCTTGGAGTGCAAAGCCCAGTGTGCAGCAGCAGCCACCTCCACCCCACACACAGATCAGGGGAGCACATGCCCCCCAGGTGTCCACCAGGATGTGTATAGTGGTCATCCAGGTGTGGGGTGGGGAGGCTTCAGCCATCTGGGCTCCAACTGTCCCACCACCCAGCCCAGCCAGAGCCCCACTCACCCTAGCACCTGCCCCTACCCCTCCCTCCCTCACTGCAGGGGCCTCAATTTGCAACCCCCACTTGCAGGGGGGAGGGATGCGATAGATCCTGGGTTAAACTTTAATTCACAAAGTGATCTGGTAATTTAGTGGCACTGCACCTCCCCCCCACCAGCAGTACCACATATCGGTGCCACCATGCACACCCTCCCCACCATTGCACTTCATGTCCCTCCCCACCACTGCACAATACCTCCTCCCTCCCCCACTATATTGCATGCCTAAGCAGTCTTCTGCTGCTGCATCACCTCACTGCATGTGCCTCCCCCCACTGCATCACACACCACTTCCCCCCACTGCACCATGTACCCAGGTACCCCTCACCCCCCTCACTACTGAACGATAAGCCTTTCCCCTCACTGAGCTGAGCAACACCACACTGCACCACTTCTCCCTAACTCCCCCACCGCACATCCCCAACAACACCAGTGCCCAGGTGCCCTGCCTTATCCTCACCTCCCCAGCCACAGTCTCCCCTGCTGCATTTCACCTTAAGGTGCCCAGACTGCAGGCTCCTTCAGCAATGCAGGCTGTGCCATGCTGTACCACCCCACCCCTTGGGGTGGGGAAGGAGAAGCTGGAGGGGAGAAGGAGCCCAGAGTCCCTGGCTGCTTCTGCAACTGAAGCAATGGCAAAAGTGGTGGTCAGGTGGGAGCCCAGGGCCACAATGAAGCCCCCAATGGACTGCATGAAGCCCACAGGTCACCAGCTAGAAAGCCTTGTTGTAGCCCAGTAATAGGCAACATCCAAAATAGGCATAAATGCCATTTGAACTGCACTGACCCAAACCTGACTCACATACCTGGGTGACAGTAAGTCCCACCTCTGAGCTTTCTGGTGAAATTGCAAATGTCAATCTGGAAAGTTTGCCTTATAGACAATATGCACATTAGTTGTGAAAGAGATCCCAAAACTTCCATTCCAATGAAAGGCTCAAAAAGTTCACTTTCCTCCCAGTGTTCACTTTGCTACCACAATAAGTTAAGACAAGACTGTCAAAGACACAGCCAGTGGGCCAGATCTGACCTGTAGAGCCCATCATCAACCCCACAGGGCTGCCTATGTGTCTCCAATTCGCACCGCGTGCTGCACGCAGCATGTACTAGCTTTGGGCCCATGAGCTGCATGCAGTGCATGGAGCCCATCTAACATAGACTGCTTATGGAGCAGGAACTGGAGCTGGTACACACTGGGCCAGTCTGAAATGTGCGCTGCACAAGGCACAGAGCCGTTCCAAGGTGCACACGGCAGTGCCAAACCAGCCTTGCACATCTGATCCAGACAATCCAGAGCAGGCCCACAGAGCCAGTCTGGCAAGGCTGTCACATGGCCCAGACTGGCCCTACACACCTTATGCTGCGGGATGCTGGGGCTGGCAAGTGAACACAGTATAAAGAGCTGGAGCCAGCCTGGGGTATGCACTGCATGCATCAGCCTGGCCCTTCAGGCTAGATCAAGGGCCAGTTCAGATCAGGCCTGCAAACCAGCCCTGCATGCCAGATTCAGCACACATGGCAGGTCTGGTCTAACTACCACATGAAGAGCATACCCCAAGTCAGCCCTGAACTCTGTGGGCAGCACATGCCCTACATGTGGGGCCAGGACCAGCACATGATGCATGCAGTCCACAGATCCGGAGCCAGCACATGCTGCATGCAGTACATGGGAACCTGCACACAAGGCAGTCAAAACTGGCTTAATGACCAGCCCATGAGTTTGACACCCCTGAATTAGGATTGTCCAGGATTGACAAATTTCAAATGGGGAACCACAGTCTTTAACTGACAATAAATGTGCACTGTTCAGAAAAGCACGCAGCACCAGTGTACAAAGCTGCTTCTTGCCAGTTCCTCAAACTGGAGTATCAGACATGTAAGGGGATCATGGGCCTTATACCCACAGAGGAACAGTTAGCCCCCCTTGTTCTTAGAAGGGGCTATTGGGTACTCATCAGCTGAGCTCGGTGGAAGATGGTTCCACCATCCCCAGCACCCTCCAGAGCCTGCTTCCTAAACCCAGCGACCTGGGTAGCTGCATGGTTTTTCCTCACCTTGTCCACACCAGCTGCATTGCACACGCACTATCCGGGATCGGCTGAGGCGGGGCTAGGAGCCACAAGAGCAAACCAAACACTTTTACTATCATTGACCGTCCATGGTAGAAGGGTTGAAATGATCGTACAAACAGGATCATTATCGTACACTAGCAACACCGCCGCCAGCACACAACTCCCCGCCCCGGGGTGCTCGCTACACGACCCTCGCCCCCGCCATACGCACCCGCTCCCCGGGACGCTGGGCGCGCTCTCAACCGTCCCGCCGCGGTTGCCGGCTCCCGTCAGCCACTCGTCCCATGGCGCATGCGTACCCACCTCTGCCCGCAGCCGCAGCCAACGCAGCTCAAGGATCCCGCCAGCGATACAACTGATTCTTCTGCGCATGCGCCTACCTCTCCCCACGTAGCTTCAGGGGCGCGAAGCTGTCTTCAGTCCCCGCCCCTGTGGGCTTGCTCTCGCGCTAGAATGGCCGGCTCTTTTGTCAGTGACTTGTACGCCTGTGTTGCGCATGCGGCTGCTCTTTCGACCACTTTTAGCATAGCGGCTTGGCTGGGGTGTCACTAGTGCGGGGCTCTGCCGTCAAGCAATACCAGCCGTAAAGGGCCCTGGCCTCTCATTTGCGGCGGTGTCGGAATATCAAGCTAGATAGCGTCTTTGCTCCAAGCGGCTTCGGGCCGGGGGCGGTGGCTGCGCCAGGTGGGTGTGGGGCGCGGACCGGGCTGGCGGCACCCGGGCCCGGGTAATGCGGACCTCCCCCGCTTCCCTGGGCTGATCTGCTCCGCTAGCGGCTCCCTGCCTTGTGCTCCCTCCCCCGATCTGCTGCTCGGCTTTCTGCTCCCTGGGGTGCCCTGTGCTCTGCTTCTCGCTGTCTGCCCGCCACTCTCAGGGGCTACCGGTGCTACTTGTGACACATGCTGAGGGTTGGCTACACCAATGCAGGCAGAGATGGGGGTGCAGGAACGCCAGCTCGATGGGCCAGCAGCATGAGACAGAATAGCCCGGGACCTTGTGCTGGCCTAGGAAAAGGGCAGACTCCACAGCTGCCACCCGGGCTCAGACCCGGCTGCCTGCACTGCTGAGACAGCGGCTCTTGGCATCAAGCCACCCTTGATGGCAGAGTTCAGGGAGGAGCTGGGTGACATTGCACGCAGCAGAACTTCTTCATGAGAAGGTTCTCAGTAGCCAGGAGTTGCTGGTTATCGCTGTCTGCTCAGGAGCCTGGTTAACACCAGCAATAGCTGTGGGAGAGCATTGGCAGCCATGACTAGAGACAATTGAATGAGAGATACAGAATGTGTTAAGCCCCAGCAGTGCAACCCATACATAGAAAAGTAGCAACTATCTCCTTCCCTCAGCACAGGCTTACAGTCTATGTTGACTGCAAGAATAAACATTCCTGCATGGCAAACAAGGCAGGAGGAAAGCTTAGAAAGGATTTAGTATCTCCAGGGTATTCCCAAATTGGGAAGAGGCTCTGGACATAGTTTTCCTAAAAGCAGAGGAAGAAGATAATTTTTCTGAGGCCATAGAAATGGAACAGTAGTCAGTAAACACTTGTTACTGTTCTTGATGTTTAGGGTTGGCACGTGCAGCTTCCAGACTGTTAGGCATACTGGTGCTGGCAATGATTTGGTTACTGCTGATCTTGAGGGCTTACAGAAAGCAAATTTTCATGGAGCTTATAGGCCTTGAATTGTGGGTAGATGATTGATAATGAAGGTGAACTTCAAGAAGTATGATGTTTGCAGAGAAGATTGCAGCGGAGTGAAAGCTTTAAGTCAAGAGGAAGTTGTAGCCGAGGCACATTTAGTGCTTTCCAGGGAAAATGTTGGGAGTAAAGGAACAGGTAAAGCATGTACTAGTGGAAGGAGTATTCTTCAGCAGATAGTCTAGGGCATTTCTCAACCCATGGGTTGCGACAATAGGTCACAAGAATGTATGAAAGGGTTACCAACAAACTTTAAAAATGGATTCTCCTTTAAAGAAGGAAAATGTGGGGAACTGTGGGGTTTCCCTTGCAGGCTGGTGTTTACAAATGTGTCCTGGTACAAAAAGGTTGAGAACCACTGGTCTAGGGGACTAAACAGGTTGGTCCCTACACACTGCTTAGCCTCTGCCTGCTCCCTGGCCTTCCTTACTAGTCCGCAGCATCTGAGATCTGTCAACTCCAGTTGACCATGCCTTTGAGAGTGCCTCCTTTTGCTCACTGCAGGGCTCCCAGCCAAAGCTAACCTGTAGGCAAGAGAGGACAGCATGATTTGACCCCTCAAAGCATCAGACCATTTCTGCCTCCCTTACCCGTAGACTTTAAAATTCTTTTAAGCATTTCTCCAGGTGCCCTTCACTTGTAGCCTGAAGTTTGCCTGCTGTTTGCTTTTTAATTTTTTTTCACTTTTTTTTTCCACTTTTTTTAAAGTCAGATGTTCTTCCTCCTCCTACCTCCCAAGTTACACTGATAACTTGTTTATTGCCCAAGGTGTTTAAAGGCATAGTTACCTCCAGGTTTTCCCCTCCCTGCATTTAATTTTTGTGCTTTCTGTTCATAGTTAATGGAAAAATAAAGGTCGTGCTTCCCATTTAAAAACAGCTTGATTATATTCATGCCATGGTATTTCAGCTTTCAAACTGGCCAAATAAACCAAGAAGGTAAAGAAATCTGGACCCTCATAAGTAGCTAAAACATGTGAAGCAAGCAACTCCTGTGCACGTGCTGCCTAAATCTCCTAGCTAAGGGTCAGCAAAATACAGCCTGCAGGCTGGTTCTGGCCTGCCAAATAATACTGTCAATCTCACAGCTGTTCCTCTGAAGGAGAACTGTATCTGGGCCACTTAGGGAGTTTTGGTGAGCTTTTGGGAGGAGGAGATGTCGAGCTCACCAAAACTCCCTAAGTGCCCCTCCAGCCCAGATAATTGTCCATCCCAGTCCTAAGCTAAAGTATATACAGAGCACAGGTCCCATATGGCTAAAGATGTTCCAGGCATGAACTTTTAAGTGAGCAGTATTTGTAAATCAGCAAAGCACATAGGAAATAGCATAGCAACCCTAGGAAACTGATAACACAAACTCCAAACCAGCCCAAATGTACTGTGTTCTGCTTACAGGATCATGGCTATAAAAGGGGCTCCCAAAAACTGAATCTCCAAGCTGGAGCCAACAACCACTGCATCAGACATTTAGACCATGTGGGTCAAATAGGTACATAAAGTGCCCCAGACAAGGTGTCTCTGGCTACTGCCATTCTGGAATAGGTGGCATAAGCTGATTGCTTAAAACTAAGAGTTGGCAGCCTTTTACTAGTGCTGGGCCTGCACTTACAACATGGCCACCACTGCAGGCCGCCAATCTGCCACTGTCCCAGGTCTGCAAAGAACTGCTTTCTTGCTCCTGTAATACAGCTTCTGCTGAAAAATGTGCCTCTAAAAACTGAGAAAACTTGTGGGGCAGATGTGCCCCACAGATGTTGGCTGCCAATGCAAGTCTTAAACCATCATTCCCATCTTTCTGACTTTGGTAGGTTGCCATTAGGTGTTACTCCAAAGACAAGGGAAGCCTCATGCTGCTGGGCTCTCTGAACCTCTAGGATAAGCTTAGTTCAAATCTGGAAAGTAGCCTTCCTCATCTTGAAATTTTTTGCCACTGTTAGTCATACCAGGTCTGTCTCATGATCCCCTTCCACAACTTTATTCCTTTTCTTGGATCTTGTGCTGCCTCTGTCATACCCCGTGTGTCAAGATCGGGCCCCAGGCCACCACTGCCTGGATCCATGTGCTGGAATTGGGTCTTGGAGCCTTGTGCTGTTTCAGCCCAGTCCTATGAGCTAGAATCAGGCCTCAGAGCCCCACCCAGCCCCTTGTGCCCAGTCTAGCATGCAGGGTTACAGCCTTGGGGCTACCCACAAACCTACAGGACAGATGACACTGCACTGGGGGCCAGATCTGTCCTGTGGGCCCAGGTTTGAGCACGTGTGTTGTAAAACAGACTCCTGGCTACCTTCAGGTATGTGGTCTGATCTGCAAAGCAGGAAATACCCCACATTGCAGAGGACTGGCTCTCTTTAGCCTGTGCAGAGATGCATACAAGCACCGTTGGAGTTCTCTAAAGAAACTGAGATGCAGTTAGTCAGCATAAGGAGCCATCACATTGCACCAGATCTCTACTCATTTTTCAAGTTTTTGGGGGCACCACAGCAGAGAGGAGTTTGTGGGCTTGGCTCAAACTCACAGCATAGGTCTACATGAGTGGTTCTCAACCTCATTAGACTCAAGGCACCCCTCAGACAATTCCAGCTTAGTTTTCACTTATTCTTCACTATAAAAAGATAACAGAGCAACTTTTTGGTTGCAAAGACCTCAGAGAGAACACAGCAGGTGAACATTCCTATTTGAAATTGCTGAGTTTATTTTGTGAATCATGTTTGCACATGTAGCAGAGCTAACATAGTATGACCCCATGAAAAGATGTCAAGACAACCTAGGGTGCCAGGGAACCCTAGCTGAGAATCACAGGTCTGCATAGGTGGCACTGTGTAGCAGTACCCAAGCTAGCTTAGTGGGCACCAGATTGCAAGCCAGAAGCCATCAGCCACATTCATGCAGTGCTGCACCCAAGCACTGCTAAGAAATGGAGCCAGTTAGCCACGTACAGCACTATGGTATATTTTTTTCCAGCTCAGGAGTTAAGCAGGACACCCGCATGGTCTTGCCTTGCATCTATATACAAGTGACATCCTGGAGTGCTGCATAGAGGTGCACCAATACATTGGTCCATATTGTATCAGCACTGATAAAAGGAAAATTGACATTCTCAGCAATCGGCTTTTTTTGGCCGATGTGGCCAATAATGTCACAGATAAATGCCACGTGCACGTATGCAACTGCAGCATGCACATGGCCAGGAGTGCAGCCCGGCAGCTTAGAGAGCAACGTCTGGCCAGTATGTCTGTGGGTGGGGAAGGGGCATGGGGGAGAGAAGAAGCGTGGGGGAGCAGATCAAGGTCCTCATGGAGGGGGAGGGAAGGAGGGAATGGAGCACAGGCAGGGGCAAGAGCTGCCCAGCCAAGGTAAAGCAGGGTGCAGAATGAAGCCACATCTGGTTTGTCCAGGAGGGCGGGGTGGCTTCCGCCACTGCACACACCCCATGGGAGGCATGAGGGGCATGTGTGCCCCCTGGATTTGTGCATAGGACAAGGCTGGGCTTCACGCTATGGGCTGGGGGCTGTACCAGCCTCTTCCTGGTGTGGGGGCTGGGTGGGGGCAGGGCATATGGTGGCAGCAGCACTGGGAGGGGGTCTATGGGGTGGCTACAGTAAATGTTGGGGTGACTGTACCCCATCTCATAACCTCCCAACACCACTACTGCTCACCCAACCCTGAGCACAGCCCTGGGCTAGCCCCTCCCCCTGCCCCCCACTAGGAAGTGGCTGCAGTGGGCCAGCCTACCCTTGCCATGCACACAAACCCAGGGGGGACATGCCCCTCATGTCTCCCCCAGGGTGCGTGCAGAGCAAGGAGCTGCCCCCATTCTCCTCTCCCTGCCCCGCCCCGATGAGCTGCCTGCACTTCTGTCCTGCCCCATCCCCTGTCCCCGCTGGGCAGTCCCTATCCCAGCCCCACTCCCCTCCTTCACCACAGGGGCTTTGATCTGCACCCCCATGCCCCTTCCCCCCACCCCTCCCAACTTACCAGCCCAATGCTGTTCTCCAAGCTGTCAGGCTGCATATTGGTAATCAGATCGGTATTGGCAATAAAATCTTTAACTGGTGCACCCCTACTGCCACAGGAAGTGGGAGGAGAGGAGTAGTTAAGGGTAAACCCAGGCGCTCGTTGCCTGGTTGCTCACCTGCCTCCATTGCCTGGTCCATCTGCAAGGATGTAAGCACTCTAATAAATAAATTAGTTTCTGAAACGGGGTGCCACTCAAATCACAAGTAATGGGGGGGGGGTGCTTTGAGTCTGAAAAGGTTGCTAACCACTACTGTGTCTGTGCTGCTGTCAAAGGTGCAAACGTACTCAAGTCAATTTCAAATGAGTGCAGTTCTCAGTACAGGCTGCAAGGGCTACCAAGTAACCTAGGTAGCGAACTTTGTTGCTGTGGCTACACTATTGTTGGTACTTGAGCTAACTAGTTTCAAATTGGCAAGGGTACATATTCACAAGTTGTAGGTTTACCTTTGACTATGGTATAAACAACACTAGAAAGCAAAAAATAAGTGCAGCAGATACTTAAACTGGTTTATAGTTGGGAAATACCCTATACAAACTGCTTTCGATGCACTTCTGTTGCAGATTCTGCGGACTAGTATTGTGGTGCTGTATCAGATAAACTGAACTGAGCATCTTGACTTTGCCTTTTGTAACTATTATGTAAATTGCTTGTGTAGTCAAGAACACCCAATAACACACTTTGTATAACAGATTTTAAATAACAAACTTTGTGCATTTTCATGGTAAAAGAATAGCAGCAAATTCACAGTTGTCTGCCTTTTAGGATGATTTGGCATTGTTCCTCATTCTAAGAAGTTATTTAAATGAAGGACTGTAAAGTAGATGTTTAATATTATTGGTGTGTTACAAATGAATTGGGATTCTTGTTTCAAATATTTCACATCTCTTTTTTAGATTTCAGTAGGTTGAGAACAGTAGGAATAAACTGGTCAGTATTCTGACTTGCTGATATATGTTCTCTTTCAGCCTACTACCATGATCCTTACAGTGGGTTTTACTTAGAGGATTTAGGTGGTGACTTCCTTTTTAATTTACATTTTTATGGAAGTAGCTAGGCTAGAACTGGATTATTGCAGTAGTGCTTTTTAAAAAATAGCATCTCATAGTCTGAATATAACCTCAGTTAGATGAGCATGTTTTATCAAATGAAAAATGGAATATTATAACCAAATGCTAAGGTTTTCAGATAATAAATGAAATATTTTAATTTATTCTTAATTTGGTCTGTAGCAGTAAGTGAAGATCTATAAACTCCATTCCATTGTGCTTGTAGTTCAGTTAGTTAAGTTACAATCAATTAGTCAAGTTCAGAAACAATGGTATATTTAATTAGAATAAATTTAAAGTTTATAAAAAACCTTGTCAATGCTTTTGACCAATGAGAGCTTTAGAAAGAATAAAGTATATATGCATCTTGAAGGGTAAAAAAGTCACATATGGTTGAATTTTCTTTGTTACTTCTTCAAAGAACAACAGTAAAAGAAAAAACCTTCAGAGGGGTTATTTCTTCTTATCTCTTTGTTTACTTATTATATACAGCCTGAAATGACTACACATCAAAATGTTTTATTTTTGTGCTTTTTAATTGCTTCTTGCATTTCGTCTATTATAGACAGCTAAATTGGACTAATCTGTTATATTTTCTGGCTCAGCCTTATTATCAGTATATTTCTACATGGATTTTGTTCAGAATACACCATGGAACTGTACTGAAATTGTAGCACTTCTCTTCAAAACATTTGCTCTAAAAAACTGCTTGAAGCCAATTTCTCATTTGTAATGTCTGCATTTCACTCTGAGCATATCTACATTGGAAAAAGGGGTGTACGTGTGTTCAGCTTTGACAGATTAATGTGTTAAAATGGAATTTGTCTCACTCTGCCACACTTCCTTGAAGTCATGTCTAGACTGGAAAAATGTAGACCTATTAGCTTACTTGGCAGGGTGGTATTTGAGGGCATCCATACACATGCTTGGGCCAGGGGGTGGAAGAGACACTTTAATTAGAGCAGCTCTGAGAGCTCCTCTAATTAAAACACCTGTGGTATCACGTGTATTCCGTGTCCCGTGCTTCAAAATGGCAGCAGGGTCACTTTTTCTAAAGCTTATCAAATGAGACGTGGGAGGCTGCTGGAGCACGGTAACTGCCACACTCCAGCAAACTTGATTAATCTAGTCTGTTCCAATATGCTGGAATTAGTGTGTCCGAGCAGCCTCCCTGCTCTTGTATAGGTGCCCCATGCCCTTTAGTTAATGCGCATTTTCCTAGTACCCCACAATGGAGGTACTAGATTTAATGCACATTAACTAAAGCATGTTAATGCACATGTAAATGTGCCCTCTCTTAGCCAACGTGATTTAATTAACTTTTTAAGTTCTGTTTATCACTGATGAGAAATATTGGTAATTAATATTGTTAGCTTATGTCAATATGCTTAAAGATGTTTCTATGGTACATGGAAAAGCAAAATAATGTTTAAAAATGTTGGGTTGTTTGTAAATGCATTAACTATTTAATCATCTAAACTGGGTCTCTGAAAGTAGGAGATAACTGAAATGTCTTAATGTGCTTTGACAGCTAACACTATTTTACACACCTCGTGTTTGAAAATCTGTTATTTTAATACCTCTTAGTCCATTCTCCCAGTGCTGGAGGGTCCTGTGGGAGAGAAAGCTAAAGTGTTAAATGTGCTGTAAAACAACCTTTACAGTAAAATTTATTTTAATGGCTATGAGAAGTCTATTCAGT
Organism: Crocodylus siamensis; assembly: GCF_052110815.1. Lineage (NCBI taxonomy): Eukaryota > Metazoa > Chordata > Crocodylia > Crocodylidae > Crocodylus > Crocodylus siamensis. The sequence continues at coordinate 217,821,647 of NC_143397.1, forward strand.
AACTAGTTGGTTAGGCATAGGGATCTGTAACTCAGGAAACACAATAATTGAGCCTGCTTCTTTTTTGGTGTCCCTATAAAAAATAACAGTGATGAAGAGATAACTGAAAAAGGTGATCAAGTGCTGCTGTCTAGAGAACCAGAATTCCAAAGTGTTTGTTTAAAGCCGAATCTATTTATGTGAGTTACATCTAAAACAGTAAGTCTTCCTACTTCTGTTTTTTATATGTAATTTCTAACAATTTATTAAAAGCTATTTCATGACATTTGACAAGGTCAGAAAAGTACTTCTAATGAAATACAGAAAGATTGAAACTTATGGAAAAGAACTGACAAATCAGTTGAGAATGACCAGACGAAACGTATGCTACATTTTTTTTTAGTACTTCACTACATTTTAGCAGTACTTCAGAGCACTCTGATATTTGTAGCATTACAAATGTAATGTCTGTCCAGGACCTTGTGTGGGCCTAGACATCAGCTGTTCACATCCATGTTCTGTCATGCTAAAAATGGCTAATTGTCAATAAAGAAAATTGCAGGAAACTTTTCCGCATCAGATTTAACATGTGGACAGGTCTTCCTGTCCCCAGTATCCCATAGTGTTCTGCTCTCTCTTCTCCCTCTAGGAGGGAGGGAAAGAAGCTGACTATCTGATAGCTAGCAGTTGAGCAAACTGTCAGGAAGCCCTGCAGGACCAGCTTGAAGCCAGCCTAGTCAGTTGTTGCCACCAGTCAGCAACGGTGATGGAGCTGCAGCAGAGACAGCATCTGATCGGGCATTTTTCATTGGCCAAACAGCCCTTGCTACCATGTGGCTTGAAGACAGCCCCATCCCCCTTGCCTCCTTGGGGCAGCTTTTATGGTGCAAGGGGCTGCAAGCCCATTAAAGCACCAGGAACTGTAAAAGGGCAGAATCTGCAGCCTGTTAAAGTGAGGTGTCATTGAATATTTCTTTCTACCCTTACTCGTGCAATCAGCCTGTAGAAAAGTAAATTACTTTTGGTGGATAGACACTGATCCATGAAGTACTATGCATGTTTCTTTGGAAAAGCTCTGTTTTATAATTTGAAAGGTTTTATTTTTATTAAAACAACCCATCATATCAGAAAGCAAACAAGGTCTGGCTATTTTTAACAGTTTTTTCTTCTCCACTACTGCAGTCCACCTTTACATTTCATGTCAGATTGTTTTCAGTTTGAGACTAATTCTTAGTTAGACTTCAGATGGGGAAAATATTCCATGTCTACAAAGGATTGCATTGTACAATAGGATTTGGGGGAAGAGAGCACCTTGACTCTGTTTTTACTAATGTGGCTGCTTTCAGGACTAGAGGGGCTAGATCCACACATGCTTACGCATCTAAAACAGTACTTGGACAGAACTAGTTACTGAAGTTCATCAGTGTGATCTTGAAAACCCTAGTTTAAGCCCTGAGATGCCAAAAGTCTTTAATTATCTATGTTTCTGCGGTAAGCTTTTGGGGGTGCCCACAGTTCTGCTTCTACACATGTCCAGAACTGCTTTCATTATGCTTGGCACCTGTCTCATTCCTGAGATTGATCAGGATCCTCAAACATTACTTAGTTCCACTAAGGAAATTAGCCCTGAGCATTTGGGTGCAGGAACTTTTTTTCCTTGTATTAGGCAGCACCAAATATACTGTCTGTGCTAAGCAGTAGTATTTATCAGCCACTAATTCATGTTTTAATACTATAATAGGCTGAAACTCAGTGGAAAAGAATGGGGTATGATATTGAGCGTTTTGTGGGCTATGTTAATGAAGGACTTCTGTGCTCCATATGCCGGGATGTTTTAGAAGATCCCTTGCAGGCTCCTTGTGAACATGCTTTCTGCACTACATGTATACATGGATGGCTTGTTCATCACAGTAACTGCCCCGAGGACAGGCAGGCACTTGATGCATCTGTGCTACACCCTCTCTACAGGTATGTAAATATTGGATAATAAACTGAAGTTTTTCCTAAATCTTTGCACTGCTGAAATTTTGTAACTGTGGGCTTCCCAAAGCTTACATTGAGAAAGCTTACAAATCTGAGTCCTGCTCATTTTCCATCATTTGGACCACTTCCCCTCCCAATTTTCTGTGGCATAACTTGCATGTGGTAGAAACTGCAATTATATATACAGAAACATATGTATGGATTTATATACAGGGTCTTCATAAAGTCCTTGTGCACTTTTAAATTTTAATAACAGGTTGTAGGTATGATAGAAACAAATCTGTAAACAGCATTTAAAATCAAATTCACTAACATTTTAGGACAACCAGAGCACACAATGCTAGACTTCAACATAACCACCATCCATCATGATACATTGCTCAATACAATCTTCCAACTCCTTGAAAACTTTTTCCAGTTGCTCCTGAGTTACAGCACTAATCTCATTGGTGATCCTAGCCCCAAGTTCCAAAGAACATGGTTTTGACAAGTAAACTACACTTTTAACATGTGGACCAATTGCTTGGCCACCCTATTCACCTGACCTGTCACCACTGGACTTCTTTTTATGGGGACCTCTGCCTTTCCACTTCTCTGGGAAAATATCATTTAGGAACTGTTGTACATTCAGAGCATAGTAGCCATCTTATTTAAGAATAAATTTGTTATTACTTACGAAGCCTAGCATTGTGTACTCTAGTTGTTCTACAGCTTTAACAAATTTGCTTTTAAATGCCATTTACAGATTGTTTCCATCATACCTACAAACTTAGTTATTATAGTTTAAATGTGCACAAGGACTTATGAAGACCCGGTATTAACTACTTTCACTATAATATGATTTTTTTAAAAAAAACCAAAAAACCCAGTACATTTATCTCATTACCTATTTGTACTTTTGTCTTACCTGGAGTCCTAGAATATCATTTAGTAACCACCTTCAGACAAAAATACTAATCCACACTCTTCAAAAGAAACCAAGTGTTACAGGTTGGCATGCTCTCTGACGGAGCAGCCAGCTCTGTTTAGCAAAATGCCCCACAGCTAAATGCCCTTATGAGGGAGTGTCCCAGTGGGAGCTTAACTCATGGGAGAGAGCAGAAGCGGGCAAGCTGGGAGGACCAGCTTGCAAGGAGACGCCAGGTTGTACTGGGGAAAAGTCAGATTAGAAAGTGGCTGCTCTAATATCTGGAGAGGATGGAGGATTTTGGTTTGTTCTGTTTGTATTGTTAGAGACTGAAGCATGTTTGGTGGGAACTGAACTGCCTGAGGGACTGACAACAAAGCTAACTGGCTTGCAAGAAGCAGCAGGATAAAGGACTTCACACTATGCTAGAAGCCCACGGGTACCGCGAAGCTAGCATTCTTCTGCACCTATGTAAATTGACTTGTAATGATTAGTGTCACAAATGTGAACACAACGCTTATTAAATCTCTCTTGAGAGAGAAACTATTCAAGCATGCCTTGGGCCTCCTCTTTCAGAATAAAAGCATGTTGCATTTCCACTAATTTTTTTCACCCCTTCATTTTCTACCATTCTCACCAAGAATCAGATCTTGGTACTTTAATCATGAAGTTAAAGTTCTACATTCACAATAGATAAAATACTACAATAACAATTATGTAGCACTGATTGATGTGAATTAAGGGTGACTTAAGGTTGTGTAGGGTGGGGGACAGGGGTGGTTTATGGGTAATTCTCACCCTGTCGATCCACACTAAAATAACTAAATTAATCCACCAGTTCAGCTTGATTTAGCCTAAATCCATGTGTAAAGTACTTTTTTCTGCCCGATTCTATAATGGTTTGGCCCTTTCCAGGTAGGCCAGACAAAGTGTAGTAAAGAAGTGAGAGATTATGCCAAGTGTGACAGGGCCAAGTCTCAGCATTGGCCTGCCCACCTGTCTGTATGGGGCAGTCCACCCAGTCTCACCTGCCATGACATGCTCTTCATCAAACTGATATAAAATGTGGGAGGCTGCCCATTTTAACACCCCAATGCTAAGAGGGGCTCTACATGACTCCAGCCTCCCCCTATCTTGTCTCATGCCTCAAAGATGGCATTCAGATTATTATTATTACAGTTCTGGCCCAAGGCTGGGCAAGGCTAGGTCCACAGTTGGGCCTCTCACACATTGCCTTCTTTGGGGCCTCATTCATACCACCCCTCTCTCACCAGGGATTGTTCCACACCAGTCTCTCACCAGGCCTTTTATACACTGCCCCTCACAACCTGCCCTGCTTCCTTGAGCACCCCCCCTTGGATTATCAGGTTTAACTACTGTCATGCTGGCACCACGAACACAGCCTTTTGGATTGCTTGTGCTCCCCTACTCTACGTAGCATCAGCCTTGTGCCTAATGGTGAACTGACTCTGCCCATAGCCCCTCACCAGGCAACTTCCCACATTCATATACTTGTGGGTGTTGTCCCATGTGCTGCCCTTTTAGCCATCCTTCAGCCCTACTCAGCACATCTCCTGGTGCAGCCCTTCAGACTGGCCTTCAGTCCTACTCTACACTTTGCTTATGCACAGTCCTTCAGGTTGTAACAAGAGCCCCTACTCTGTGTGGGCCTACCATATGTAACTGCCCTGCTCTGGGGCCACTCTCCTGCCCTCTCTCTGGGCCAGTCTGCTGTTCCCTCCCTAGGGCTTCTGGGGTCTTACACCCCTGTGGGGCTCAGGTGTCTGAAGATGTACCTGGCCCCCATGCCTGTCCCTAAGTCTGGGTGACCAGGATGTGGGGGCCCTTCTGGGGAGCTCCCCCACCACAGGTAGCCCCACCAAGCCATCCTTCCCCAGCAGGGTGCAGTTTTCAGTCATACCTAGGACCAGGAGCCTCCTACCATCCCCATAGCTCCTGCCCTTATCTCCAAGGATGTTCTGAGCAGCCGCTCAACAGGGTGTTGCTTTTTTGGCTGCTAGCAGCAGACTGTTACCTCTTCCATGTGAGCGTAGATCTAAAATGGCTACCTCATTGGGGCTGGCCCACAGCTGCCCCCAGCCTTAAAGTGGCAGGCACCCAAAAGTGCCCTGCCACATGAAGTTCTTACAATTACATTTTGGTTTCACCTTCGCTACATTTTTTTCCCAAATGTTCCAAACACTGTAGTTCTGCCACTGGCAGAAATGGTGTAAGCACTAGTAAGGAAAAGGGTGGGGTTTTCTGATAATTTTGCAGCTAGGCTTAAACAGTCACTTAAAAATGAAGGTTGCCATAAGATCACAATATTTGGCACAACACTTATAGTTTGGAAACATAAAATAAATTGGAAGGTATTGCCAAAAAAGCTTTACAAAAGTTTAGCAAAGTTTATTAAATTTTATACTAAAGCAAGGATCTTCTGTTTAACTCAGTACATTCATTTTGTATTTGCTTATCAATATGCTTTTCATGACCTTCCTGAAACATTATGGCTCCAAATGCCCCTAATTCTTCTCAGATCTTAATGAAATCTATTCAAAATCTAATTGAAATAATACAAGCTATTGCCCCGATGGGCAGTTATTTGAGTTGGAGGGCCTCTTAGGGAGGTTTGGTTAGTTGTTGCAAACCAGATCAATGGCCTCCGCCATCCCCTCTGCAGCAGCTCACCAGAACTCCCTAAGTGGTCCAGGGGTGCCAGACAGAGTAGGCAGGCTGGATCTCCATGGAAACCAGCCAGGACCCCAGCAGGCAAGGCGTACTCAGCCAGTTGCATGCAAAGGGCTGCGTGCAGGCAAGGACCAGCATCTGGGAACAAGATGGGCAAGCAGGGCCAGGGCCAGGATTGCAGGGTGATTACAGCATGGGGCAGAGCTGCAGTCCCTCCCTGCATGGCCCTCTGCTGTCATTGCCCTCCGATCCCAGCCCTGACCTCTCCCACCCGTTCTGCTCCCAAATGCCACTCCTCACCCAGCTGTACACATCCTGCCCATGGGGGTCCCAGCCACTCTTTCTGGAGACCCAGCCCACCTGCCTGCTCTTTCCAGTGCCCCCAGTAATGGGTGCGGGGCAGACAAGCTGGGGTGCCCAGGCAGTGGGGGCCAAATCTAATGGTGGTGACAGCAACTGTGGCAGTCAAAAGGAGCCACTACTGGGAAACAGCTGCTGCGAAGTAGAGTCTGGCTGCTGTACTGCCCCAGCCCCACAGCACCTGGGGGCAGCAGGAATGGCTGCATGTACCATGGCCTAGGCTGTCCCCTACACCTGGACCAGGCGGGACTGAAGGACCCACCACAGGCTGGATAAAATCCCTTGACAGGCCAGATCCAGCTCGCGGGCTGTATTTTGCCCACCCCTGCTATAGCCTCCCTCTTAGCTAGCATTAGCATCTGTTACTTTAAATTGTGACTTAGTGGTAACATTTCTTCATTTGTACATTTAATTTTGCACCAAAATGTTCCATTACAATAGGTTTCCCTAACTTTTGACTTTGTCTAATAAAGCGTGATAACTTGAATGCTAAAAATACAGAACAGAGCACTGGCCCTTTTTTCTTGTAGGAGTGAGAATCCCTGAATTGTGGCAAATATCAACTGTTTTTAGAGTTTCCAGCAGTTAAAAATAACTTTTTCTGTATGTAGATATATGAAAAATGACCTAAATCGACTTCAGCTTCACTGCAAAAACAGAGAACATGGCTGTGACATGGTCTGTTCTCTAGAATCTATAGACAGACATGAGAGAGAATGTGAATACAGCCAGATATCTTGCTCAAATGCTGGTGAGTAAAAGAAGCTGAGCCCTCTCTATACAGAAAAAAATCTGGTGCTTGTCAAACTAAATGACAGTAGAGTAGCAGTAATGGACATTCATTTGAGTTCTGAATTGTAGGCCAAAAAGAAAGAACCTTTCTTTAGAAATGTGAGCAAACAGGCACTTCAGCTTGCACATTCCTGTTCAGGCACAGTCTGTTCAACAAACAAAACCAAACCAAGAGCCAATACAAAACTCAAAGAAAATAAGTTAGCACACACAGTTATTTCTTCTCATCTGGAAACTAGTAAGAATTAATTAGAATATTGGGCTACGTACTAATTTTTTTTCAAATATGCTATGAAGCATAGTTTTCACTTTCTGCCAATTTACAATTTTGTTAAGGCACATTGATTATGCATGTGATGATTGGATCATCTGTGAACAGGCATTACATTTGTGCTTAGAGAGTGCACAGCCATTCATGAGATTTGTTGTGGAAGAGAACTAGCTCTTCCACAAGAAAGTTAGATTGGATACCTACTAGCAAGAGCTTCCCCCGTCTAACTTGAACAGCTGTACACTTCTGTCAGATGTTGAAGACACCCAATATCACACAGTCCCCTGCTCTCCCTTTCTCCCTCCAGGGGAGAGCACTGGCTCCCTGATAGCCCACCCAGGGGCGAGTTGTCAGGAAGCCCTGCAAGGACCCTGCTTTGAAAAATTCCCTTGCCCCTGCCACCAGTCAACTGATTGGTGAGGGGAAATTCTCCTTTTGGGAGAACCCTCCTGAATGGGTTTCCACCATAGGAGAATGCCCCTCTCTCTTCCTGGACTGCTCCAGGTCAGCCCAGGGGTTGGCCTAGAGGAGCACATGGTGTGGGAGATACTTTGCCACAATGGAACATGAGAAGATAGGGGAGAGCGGTATTGTCCCAGGGCTTTTCAGCAGTTGCCAACCACCAGTTTGAGCACCATCCCCCTTCCAAAGCAGGGAAGAGGGCAGGCTGTCAATTGATGGGCTCCTCTAAGGGTGGGGTTAGCCCAGGGAGCAGCCCTCTAGTGTAACCTGTGTAACCCTCCAGCCAGGGGGCTGGAATGCATGTACACTCCAGCTCCCCGGGGATTTTTCTAGTAGAAAGAATTCAGAGAGATCCTTACTTGCTACCAGGAATGAATACCTGTCTATGGCCTCAGCTTTCTGACAAGTTTAGTGATTTTAGATAGAATTACAGCATAGCTCTCTCAGGAGTTTCCAGATTTGTTAGTTTTTTCATAGAAGGTACAGTGAAAAACAATAATATAGTTATTAGATTTTATCAGTGCGTATGGAATAATGCATGTGCTCCGAAGTTTTAGGCCCAGTGTTGTTTATGCTAGTACATGGGCCTCCTCCAGTAAGTTAGTTTCCGCTGGTACTTCAGCTTCGCTGCATGTATACTTTAAGCTTTTCAAATGAAATATTGTTAAATGAATAGAACTATTTAATGAACAAAATCTCTCTCAAGCCTTATGCATTTTTAAGTTATAGCATGCACAAATAGGATGGAGCATCTCATACTCTTCAACCTATGCCAAGGATTTGGTCTCAGTTCCTATTACAGAAAATTCATAAGAGTGCAATAGATGTTAAAGGAGTACGAAGCTTGCGTGTCATAATTTAGCCCTGGAATTTCCTGTTGCCTTGTTGCTGTCCTGCAGAAGTTTTCCTTCTCTAATTTTAAATAGAAATTCCATCTGGGACCTTAAAAAAAAAAATCTTCCCTGACCAACATTTCAGCAAAAAGCTCCATTTTTGACAGTATACATTTTCCATAAAAAACACATTTAAGAATTCTATGCAAAGGCTTTTGTTGCATTCGACAAACTTGTGTTTTAAGAGGCCACATTAAAGCCTATTTTATGTGACTCCACTAATCTTATTACTAGAAACCTCCACTGGACAACTGACATTTTCCATTTTCATGAGTAGCAGCCAGAGTGTTTCACTGTAGCATTATTCCATGGCCTTTGTGTTCTGTGTGTCCTTTTAAAGAATAGACCAGATAAGTAAGACAGTACAGTCAAGAGCAGCATTTCTCAACCTTTCCAGATCAGCAAACATTATGCAGTGAAACTTTTATAATATGAGAATTGTGGGGGGGGGGGAAAAAAAGACTAAAAATGTGCACCACAGCTCTTACCTCAGGCTTTGAGAGTTTTGGTCAGCCCAGAGGTTTTCTGGAAAATTGAAATTATCTTTAGAGTACTTTATTTTTTGCGTCTCAATTCCCCAAGCTGTCAACACTGGCATTTTTCTTGGTCTCCAGCGATTCCTTTCTGTGGTAGAAATGTTAATTTAGAGCAGCTGCTAGTATCCCTGGTCCACATTAGCATTGCCACGAGTGAAGTTGCCTCCGTGCCTGACAAACAGTAGGAAAGTAGCTACAAGCTTAATCTAGACAATATTTTAGGGCCTTTTTTATTATTTGGGTCTCTCTCCACACTTTAAGGGAATTGCTTTGTTGTTTGTTTTGACAGACTTGAATGTGGTCAGTTCTGTGCTTTGCAGCTTCCATGCGCATTAGGATGGTTTTTGCTAAGTTTTGGGGTGCTTCTATGAATTTTAACTGGCTTAATGCTTTAGTTTATTGCTTCCTGTTAGGTTGTCCAGTTCAGGTCGAGCGACGTAACTTAGAAGGCCATTTGGCACTGTGTGAATACCGGAGCCGTGAGTGTCCCAATGGTTGTGGTTATACCATCCTCAGTGCAGAAGACACACAGCATAACTGCGTAGCAGAGCTACGAACAGAACTGGAATTGCTTCGGTATGGTTCTTTCTCTGTTTCTGGGGTGTTTATATTATTGTGGACTTAAAATCATTGCATATAATAGATGGTTTCGAGTACTAGCTCTTAATTCTGATTACCATCAATTGATAGTCATTGTTCTTAATACACACGTACACACACAGTAAGCTCTTATTACTTTTTTTTAGCCTAAATTATTTTGATCGGTCTATTTTTTTCATATGCAGAGTTTAGAATTATTCAAAATAAATGAGTATTTGAACTAGTGAAATACTCCCTAAAAATTAGACTGAGACTGTTGAATAGGTTTATTTTTTAGCTTAACGTGATACATGCCTAAAGCAAAATTATTATGTAGTTAGAGTCAATAGTTTGAAAGTCTGTACTCTAATTGTGTTCAGTAGCTCTAAATCAGCAATGAGAGGCTGGTTCTAGCTTTCACCTAAAATAAATCACAAAAGACTAATACCAGCCAGTGTGAATGTTTGCACTACTTGCCTGTTTCTCCTCTTTTCTCTGTTCTTCCTCCAGTTTAGTGTTTCCGTAATCTTCCACCAGTTTTGTTCCTTGCCACCGTCTCTCTTTCTCCATTGGTCAGTGGTGGCCCCTGCTTACTTGCACTTGGCCGGTGACCCAAATGCAGTGAGAACCAGTGACCTCTCCAAGGCAATAGGGATGCTAACGTGCATACAATTCAAGGAATTCAAGGGGTTAACCTGTTAACATTAGGACTTTGGCTGCAACTGTTTAATAACTAAATTAAAATAGTGTTCTCACAATTATTGCCTTTGAATGTCCAGCAGAAATTGACAAGAGCAAAAGATTACAGATGCTATGGTGGCCTAGCCTGCCTGGAGCAAAAGGAATGACAAACACTGACATATTCATGCCTTTTTATTTTGACAGAGTATATTACTCCTAAACTAACACACAAATAACCATCCAAAGGTCTGTTAAGCCAAACAGTCCCTCAGGCCAGTCTGAGTTAGGCACACCAGTTTTTGTAGATGCCATACTCTGCACAAGATACCAGGCATACCTATTAGCAAAGTTAATCACATGTTTTTGACTAAAAAACATTAAATTAACTAAGACTAAAAAGAGTTTAGATTCTAGAATTATTCCTGCAGTGTCTTGCATACTGCTGCCCATCACCACAGGAACGAGACCCTTGGGTCTCTCTCCTCCTGATACCAGCAGTAGGATGTGAATGTTCCATCAAAGGAAGATTAAAACCCTTGAATGTTACATACCAAGCAAGAATACTGTTGGTTGGCAAAATATACTGAAAGGCCTTTCTTGCCTCTAATCCTGAACTCCTTTAATTCAAAAGTGATATAGCTATTTGACTATAGAAGGTTGCTCTGACTCTTAAAAAAAAAAAAAAAAAATACAGGTGTACTTCCTTGGTTAAAAATGAAAACCTGGACCATTTTAGGTCAGAAATGATCTGCAGAGTGGAAGAAGCAAAGCATGAGATGGAATCTAGGTTGGATTCCCAGAGAAGACACATGGTGCAAAAGGAAAGCATGCTGCAAAATGAAATTGAGGAGCTGAAGGTAAGTGGGCACCAGAACCATTTTCCAGTGCTTTTCTTCTCCCAGAAGTCAAGGCTTGCTGCACTTCCCAGTAAGGGAAGCTGCATTTCTTTGTTATAAGTAAAAGAAATCATCTTATATTTTAGTCATCTAAAATATGATTCTCAAAAGATTGCTGCATCTGTTTCCAGCTGAACTGTTAAGGCACAAGGCATGTCAGAGTAATTCAGTTCCTGTGCTTGCATTTTAAGTGTCTTATCCTAAAAAGAAACATGGGCTGTAGTGCTATGTTGGTGACCTCAATAACAGTTGGAGCTATATTCAAACACACTTCCAAACCCCATTATAGATAAGGTTAATTAAATAGCAGGTGAGATGATCTGTTGTCAAAACCATTCATCCAGCTTTTTTATCCCAAAACAAAAAAAAACCAAAAAACACAACCCTCAAAGCCTGGAGCAATTTAAATCTCTAATTTAAGGCTCCTAATGAATTAAAATACTGGAAGTGACTAAAAACTAAATCACAAACTTCTTTAGGATTTTGAGATAAAAATCATAAGAAGCAACACTGAAATCTTCTGGAAAATCTAGAATCTGAGAGATGGTCCTATTTGAGATTAGTGCAAGAGGGCAGGTGGGAGCTGTGCTGCATTCTCCCTAGGATGAAATTTGTTTTGTCACTGGAAGTTGGAGTTAAGAATACTCTTAGCTGTTCACTGTCTGTCCTCCTAGAGATGCAGAAACCATGTCAACTCCAATACAACCATCATCAGAACTGGAGTAGTTTGAGTTTTTGGATCAGTCTGTTTTCTATGTGCTTTCAGAGTCAGATGTCCCGAATGATGTCTGACGTGCGCTCCCTGCTGGCAGCAGAGAGACAGCATCGTCAAGAGCTGGAGCAGGCAGAGCTTGAAAAGCGTGAATTAATGGAGTTGCTAAAAAGCCTGCAGAAAGACTGCCGACAGAACACTACTGAGGGAAACAAGAAATCCACAAACTTTCGCCCTCTAACACGACTGGAGAGTATGAAACGAAAACCTAGGGAAGTTACCGTCATCTAAAAAGAAGTAAGTGCAACAACATATGAGGTTCTACTTTTGGGGAACTGCTAGCAAAATTTCTATCAATTATAAAGAATCTAAATTCTGAGTGGGTCCCAGAGGACCAACATCTTTTATAAAGAGCAGCTCACATACTCTGGAGACTTTGTAAATAGTCTAGAAAGATTATAGTCTGCAGGGGGAGGTTATGTCCATTTTTTAATTCCATCAAATCAAATATTGAGCATTAAAACCTGCCTTTTTTAAAAAAGTACCCTCAACCAATATAGATATGTATCAAGAGCTCTCGACTTGTAGCCTCTTTCTGAGCTGTTTGCAGTACCTTCTTTATAAACATGGAAGCATGAGTTTTTGAGAGGTTAAAAGTGTTTGGATGTTTCACCCCAGTCTTTCAAAGCTATCATATGATCCTTTTTTTTTTTACCTTGTTTATATATAAGCCATGATATGTTGTGACAGCCAAAATATACTTAATTTTGGGAAAAGTATTTAAGTTCTTCAAAGGTGATAGGGAAAACTAACATTGCATATATTTTGTGTTTCCAGCAAAAATTATACATGTCAGTAAAAGAATGGAGCATTAAAATGACCTTTGCTAAATTCTCTACCTGCATACAACAGCTTAAAGGTCAGTCGGTCCGGACCTGAAACTATATGACAGAGCTCCTTTAATCCCCCTAGCCTCTGTTTAGCTTTTTCTGAAGCTAGATGCTACTACAACCCAGGATAATTATAATGCTAAAATAGTCCTCCATTGTTATCTCATTGCCAAGTTGTTTAGAGTTCTCATTTAGTTTAGTTTCCACCCCAAAGGAGCTCAGAGTTTATTTCTTTCTTTGTCCTGAATACTTGCAAGCTTTTGTATTTGACTTGGATTGTTAAAACATTGCTCACAGTTCTCTCTCACATTTTTAACACTTTTGTAAGATCTGCATTACAGGGCAAGTAATACTGAAAATCCAGTTATTTGTACATTTCACTACAATATCACTGCCAAGGTCTGAGATCTGTTTAGAAGTTTAAAACCTCTAAATATGGTAGGAAAATGTAAATAACTTTAACACATATATAGCACCTGAGCATCTTCAATTTTATTTTCACAGGTATGATTAAAACTACTTGAACATTAATACAACAGACCGCCATTTTATACAAAAGAAATATGGTTACATGGATTTCAGACAACTAAAATCTGGAGCTATACAACGGCAACAAGTAGGATTTTATAACACACCCACAAATCTTGACTTGTGGGGTTTCTTACATCTGAGGACTGCGAACATTTAGAACAGGAGCAGGCAATTATTTTGGCCTGCAGACCACATGAGCAGTTTTGGGGAGCTGTTGTGAGCCAGTCAACACCCGTCCCCGTCCCACATAACAGCTCACCAAACCCAGAGCCTGCAGGCCCTGCAGTCCCTCCCTGCCACTGCCACCGCCACTAGTGCCCAGTAGCAGCTGAGCACACTGCTCTTGTCCAAGCCCACCCTACACCTGCTCCAGACTTGCCCCAGCTGAATCAAGCCAGCTCCAGCCCAGCCAGGACCCAAGCGTACAGCCCTGTTTCTGGCCCACCCTGTACCTGCTTCAGACCTGCCCTGGCCAGAGCAAATCAGCTCCAGACCAGCAGGGCTGGGGCAGCTCCTTCAGGTTGCTGCTGCCAGCTCGAGCCCTATGGAGACTGGTAGGGTCCTGTGTGCACAGCCCCAACCCTGGCCCACCCCATGCCTGCCTTGGACCAGCCTGCCCACAATGAGAAGCAGCAGCCAGGCAGAAGTTGCTGCTGGGCACAGAGGAAAAACAGCAACCCCATCACCGCCCTTCTTTTTGCAGCTGCCTGGAGCCCACATCCAGGATGCTGCGGCTCCTCTACTGAGCCCACTGCCATGCTGGGCAGCCCAGAGGTGGGGCTGGTAACAGGGGTTAGAACTTCAGGGCAGCCTGGACACGGGCTCCAGGCAGCCACAGCAAGAAAGGCCCAGCAGCAGTGAGGGGGAGGCAGCTTTTTCCCTTACGCCCAGCACAGATTCTGTCTAGGTGCTGCCACTGTCGCTGATCACCACGGACGAGCCAGTCTGGAGTGGGCGCAGGATGGGCCAGGGCCATGCACACAGGTTCCTGCCAGTCTCCCCAGGGCTGGGGTTGGTGGTGGCAACCAGAAGGAGCCACCCCAGCCCCATTGTGCACCCAGGGTAGCGGGATGTGTACTATGGGCCAAATGGATTCGGCCTGTGGGTCAGATTTTTCCCCACCCCAACTTAGAAATGTACACAGCTCCAATCTAGTTACCTTGCTCCTGTTCTCTTAACTTCTCATGACTCTTGCTGCACTATTTTTTAGCACTGCTGTTAGACCATATTCTGTCCTCATACCCATGCAGTGGAATAAAAATTGGCCTGTGTTTTTAGTTACTAAATTTGCTAACTCCAATTGTGAAAAATTCAGGAAAAAAAAAGTCACATGCAGGTGATACAATCTTACGCTAATTTTCTAATTTAGAAGAAAATACCCTTATGTGCCTTGTTATTCTTTGTATTTAAATCTTTATAGCAAATGAACATAACCAAAGATTTATTTTGGAAGGTAGCCTTCTTTAGTATTTACACTACCTTTAACAGACTTACAGTCACTTTTCCACCCCACCCCCTGCCCTCCAAAATTAAATGTTAAGGAATTCAGTTTATTTTATTTAGAATTCTTAGCATATTTCTTTACTAGTGAAAAGAAAATGAAAATCTTACAAGCTCAGGGCTTCTCCACACTTGGGCACTGACTGAACAAGCTCCTTTTATGGACATTCCTATTCTGAATCTGTCTACCGGGGAGTTGTTCCTAGAATAGCCCTTCCTCTGTTTTTCTGGATTGATTTTTAAGTGTAGACAAACCCTTGGATTATTCTAGTAGCCTTTTTCTAACCTGGGATCCTAGCACATTTCTTAAGCAGCTGTGTCAAAAGCAGTGTAAGATTGTAAAGCAATAGCCATACCTTTTAAAGAGCTTGGCTTGTGGAATGTGTTTGCTTTGCACAGAGCAGTGCAAGCCTCCTTTAAACCTGCAGACAAAGCCCAGAGCTGTTTTTTATTTTGAGCTCACTCTCATCCACTGCTGCCCATCCCCCCATCTTTGTCACTGGTGGTTTTGTAGTATTAACGAAGACAGCTGTTTTTTCAGGATACACAGTTACAGCAAACATAAAAAAAAACCCAATAGAAATTTTCCTATATCATTTAAACTAAATGAAATTGGTCTGCTAGAGTGTCACCGAAGTCAGCGTTTAAGCAGCAAGACCAGATGGATTATCCTTCCAGAACTGCACATTAGAACTGATCATTTGAACTGCAGTGTGTGGTTCTGACTCATAAAAATCAGGTCAGGTTCAACTTGGTGCCTGCAGGCTTTGTATAACATCTTTGTATACTACCTATTTGCATACTAAATACTTATTAAAAGAAAAAGTAAACTCTTCATATGTCATGGAAGTAGAATTAGCACCTGCTGTTTATTTGGAAGACTAGAATGTCAACCACCTTTTCTTTAGTCAAATCTATTTATTAGATTATTATATTTTGTTTTACTTAATCTGGTTTACTAGCGACTTTAAAGATGCACCAAAATCGGTTTGACACCTGGTCTTCCCTGGCCTTTATGCCCAACCACAACTCAAAATTCCCTCCTACATAAGCCTTCCAGAAGCTTAAAAATTCCCGTGGAATAATTAGTGAACTAGGCTAGATCTTTGTGGTAATTGCTTTCTTTATTGAAAGGTAACACTAGAATAGTCTTCATTTGATTGGCCCCTTTTGGTTTCAGCAAGACTTTAGAATGCCAGGGCAATTATACATGTAGCAGCACACATCAGAGCAGACTCTATTAATTAAGCCTGCTGCGAGTCTGTTAGAGCATGCCAGTTAGCATGCTCCAGAAGCCTCCATATCATGTGTATTCAGCATCCACATTTCAAAGCGGCAGTGGGGGCACTGCAGGCGCTTTAATTAGAGTGGCTCTGAGTTACTTGTATTGAAGCACCCTCACCTCCATCCTGGAGCATATGTATAGCTGCCCCAAGAAACCGTGATCATTGAGAATCTTATATGTTTAGCTTAACTGAGTTGCAGTGAAATCTGTTTGCTGGTAATATTCCCAGTTAAGCCATTTTAGTTCCCTTGTAAGTTGGTTCCAGATCCTAGCCGCCCTGACTGTGAAGTAGTGCCTCCTGATAGCTAGCCTGAATCTACTCTCAGTCAACTTACAGCCCTTATTCCTTGTTACTCCCAGTAATGCTCGGGGGAACAGGGACTCTCCCATAGCCTGCAGGTCTCCCTTGGCCAGTTTGTAGACAGCCACCAGATGTGATGCTTCTCTGCAGATATTGTTTAAGAGTCCAAGATAATACATACAGAGACCAAATATGACCTTTTGTTTCCATATGTACTACTTCAGTGAAACCACATAATTTATTCCTGAGAGGCACAGAGAAAACTTAAAAAACTCTGCTTAAGTCAACAGGTGCCTTTATAAATACCTGCAATTCTGTGCAACTTTCAAGCGTCTTCCAGCACTACAGCTCAGTGCCAGTCTACTCAAAGAATGACATTTATTATCTTTATGAAAAGACAGAAAAATAGGATTTAAGAAGTTGCATTTGGGAACTAAATTTTATATGATAGCATCTGTAAAAGAAGCCAGCATAAGGCTTGTATCAAATTGAACTAATAAAGGTAGTTTATGTAAGATGACTTGTTCTTTTTGCTTCACTTCACTATTCTACTATGTAAATTCTGGTGCTTTCTTTGCCTAGAGATATTCAAGTGCATTTTTCATTATTCCCAAGCTATTATGCAAGAAACCAATAGCTAAAGTACTCTTTAGGTCAGGAATAGCTGATCTGAAATAAGAATTAGAGTTCAAGGGCTTTCTCTGCCTTATGAATGGGATACATTTAACTAACAGAGCTCTTATATGATGTAGTCTTCTGCTTAAGATATGACCTTCCCTCCTCACAGAGTGGGGAGGAGTTGTTTGTATATGGCTGCTTTTAGTGGCCAGCCTCCTCCACTCTGGAGGGACAACAGAGCTCTTAAAGTGTTGCAGGCTGCAGGATGCAATAACCTGAGGGCCAAATCCTCCTTAGTCAATAGCAAGCAATTCAAAATAAACAAAGCTAATAATGAATTTGCTGGCCATTGCTTGAAAAGTTCTCTCTGCAAACTGCAGAATAACCAAAGCCCCTTCATCATGGTACATCTCTATTCTGTATTAACTAAACGAGCAAGTCTTTGTCCAAAGAAGAAGACATTCCTATGGCCATAGGCCATTTGCAACATTCAGCTGTTCGGCTTTTTTGAGACATTCTGGCTGGGTCTTGTACCAATCTTAGTTTACCATTTCATTTATCCCTCAGAGGACCAAATACACAGCTAAGGCATCTGCAGAGAGGGAGGGAAATAACTGAAATAATCTCCTCAAATGTCCATTTACATTACTTCCAAAGGTCATTCTGGCTTTTATACTGGCCACCTGCAGTTTAAATAGGGCAAAAACATAGAACAAAGAAGAATATTTGTTGCACGTTGTTTTCTCTGTCACTAAATTCAGGGTTGATCAAGATCCCATACACACTGATACAGTTGGCAAGACACCTGGAGCTCGAAGAAAAGAGACAGGCCAACCCTGCTAGTGTCTCACAAATGAACAAACTATTTTTTTAGCTTTTTCCTGGTTCAAAAAGCTCAGATGTCAAAGACTCCACTTGAATCAAAGCAGTTATGATCAAATGAGATAAATATACCAGTTAAGACACCCAGCTGACAGAAATTTCTGCCCAATCCTGCCCACAACAAAATTTCTCTTGTTCTTGCTAGTATGGTGGTGGGTCTCGGCAGTATCCCAACCCTATTGCTTACCTAATAGTTATGAAGAGCAGACCTACCTGTCCTTTCAATGTGTGAACAGCACCTGGACAGACACTCATAAGAAAAGGAATAAAGAAACCAAACCTTTATGTTGCAGGTTTAAAGGTAAGATGAACCAGTACACTAAAAACCACTCTGATCCAACTTACCTAGTAAAATGTGGTCTTATCCAAGGGTTATTCTCCAGAATGTCCAATTCAACATAATTTGGTGGTTAATATTTAAGCTAAACTCAGTTCCCATCAGGAAAAAGTTAGATATCAAATGTTGCTGCAAAATAGCTCCTTAAAACTGTGGCAGCTTCAAAGGGACACCCAGTAGAAAAAATACTACAATAAAGCAGCATCAGTTGCACAGGTGCCTCTTACAAGATTTAGACTTAAATAAGAAGAGGTGCAACTAACATTTTGGTACTCTGGGCAGCAAAGGCATATCTGGTAGTGGGGCTCCAGCCACACAGAGCAGGAGGTGACAAGGAGCCAGCAATCAGGGACCATGATGGAGAGGGGGGGAATCTCAGAGGTGCTACCAAAAACCATGTTGAGCCACAATATAACGCCTCAAATTTGCTAGCATCCAGTGAGAGGATTAACCTCCTGGCTGCAGAGTATTGTCCACCCCTAGATACTCCTCCTCCAACTCCAGAGCTTTGAGCCGCACTGCTTCCACCCCGAGTGCTGCTCCTTGCCACTTCTTCCTGCTCCAAGCTGCTTGACCACCCCTCCCCACTCAACCTCCATTCCATTGCCCCCATTTAGTGCCTGGAGCTCATTACAGTACTGTATAAGCACAGAATTGTGCCTTTTGGGGTGGCTTCTCTTTGCAGGGACATTGTCAGAAAGGGATGGACTGTGTGTGACTCAATTCCAGAACCGTGTTAATAAAGAAACTGGTAGACAAACTGCTCAGTTTTCAAGTCTGACTAATGATTTACTTAGATTTTGTTCACCTTTATCTATAACTTTTTATTGTTTCCAGTTCGAAAGTGCCAAGTGTGACATGCCGTATTTCAAACTTTCATAAAGCAAAATTGAATATTTACAAGTCTGTTCCACACTTGCAGATTTTTCTTTTCAAAGTCTCTCACTAAAAACAAATCAAACATCATCTCTGCCACAGCTTCATCTCGTAGTTTCTAAAAATATAGTAATAAAATCTTTCAAAACACATGGTTGAGAAGAGCTTTAGTACACTTTACAAAATATTTATGCAATGCTCCTCCGTTTAAAAAAATAGCAACAACAAACCTGTAAATGCTTACTAGAATTTCACCTGTTTTAGTTATTACAATTACATTATGTGTAAAATTCCATCCTCCTTGATTTACTTGGGTATCTGTAGGTCTATTTTTGCAATTCAGGTAGCTTTAGATTCTCCTATGCAATAATTTTCTGAAGGATGTTACTTTATAAATATTAAATACATATGAACCAATATCTACATGAACCTAAGTTATTCCATATAAGCCACGACCAGTTAATTAACAGATCAAGCTTACCTCTCTTACAGGTCATGTTGATTAACTTTTTGCAAACAACTGATTTGATGGAATGTTGTGGGGTGTTCATACGTAGTATCTCCACAAATAAGGCCCCCTTTACATTTGCCTTCTCCATGGTCTCAACTAAAACTGTTAATACAAATTTAGTGGATAAAGCTAAACGGGGTTTTTATGCATGGTGTTTACTTAGCCCAGGGTACATTTTGAAATATGGTTTTAAAGTCTATGACATCACGCTGGCTAAGCAAAGGATATTAAGATCACTTTAAAGTGGAACTATATAAACTAGCTGGGCATGTCCTCATTTACATTTAGATCCTTTACCACCTAAAGAGACCTATGTGTAAATGAAATATGAAACTAAGAGAGCTAGCTACCATTGGTGAACATTTAATGTACATTTTACCTTTATAGAGCTGTACTATCCACCTCCTAGCCTTGCTGTAAGTATGCAGCATATGTACTGAAAAACGGCATTCTTCCTTATGGGACAAAATCCACTGGATTAAAAGGAAATGCAAATACTTAATGTAAAGTACAAAACAAATTCTTTGAGGAGTTCAGTATGAAAATAAATGTGACTGAAGATTTTTTATATTGTTCCTAGTTTTCATAGGTTTGGGGTTGTTTTGCATTGTATCTCAATGTCAAAAATAATTATGGAAGCTAATCCAGGGGATGTATTCAACAAAGCTTTCAGTTAGCTAATTCATTATAGCGTTTTTCATTTTTATTGAAGCCTGTTTTTAAACCATCTCCCCCCAGTTATATATGAGCCAGCAAGCAAGCCATTAACTCTTTCCACCCCCAAAATGCTAAGGATACTTTCTTTTATGACCTCTTCTACAAGTCGCACACTTTTCCAGATGGAATGATGAGCAAATTCTTAACACAGAGACTTACAGTCATGACTTCCCTAAGAAGAGTTCCTCTTTAGACAGCAAGTTTTGCCAATACTTTCAAAGGTTTAGGGATATGTTTAAGAATCTAAAATTCTTATACTTAAATAGCTTTTAAATTGCATTTGTAAGTTTTCTGTTCCTTCACACATCAAAAGCTGTCATTTGCTATAATTTCCTCCTATTCATTAAAATATTGGTATGTACTTTATTCATTTAATAACTGACCAATAGAAATACAAGCCTGTAGCTCTAAACCTGAGGGGAGAAAAATCAAACTGCCTTACATGCTACTGCAAAAAAAATACCCACAAAGCTTACACACACACACACACACACAAACCCCCACCCACCCACCCACCCACCCTGTACCTTTCTTTTGGCACAGTGAATATTATAGAAAGAAATCCTTCAAGTCTTAATTCAAATAGGTTCCTTACTGAGTAATGTATATAGAAGTCCACAAAAAATTAAAATTTCTTTCAAAAGGAACAAAAATATACAACTGTACACAAAAAGTCTTGAATTTTATTGAAATTTCAAGTCTTGTATCAAACAAAAACTGCTTTCTTCCAACAAAAATATTTCCTTGCTGTCTCCTGATACCAGTTACTCTAAATTGGTCCTTTAGTGCCTCAGCTTTTCTTTATCATCTGCTTAAGAAATTCACACTGCTGGGATGTTCCAGGTCTCACTTTTATCGTGTGAAGGAACGGACATGACGACCCCTTCCGCTGCCTCCACTAACAAACTTTCCTCTTGAGCCACCACTGCTGCTACTATTAGCACTCGTCCAAGATGGCCCAATTCCACCACGACCTCTAGAAGCACGATCACGGGGACTGGGTCGATAGCCTAGAAGCAAAGAAAAAGCAAGTATAGTACTGGCATCTAAAAAGGTGTAAGTATGGATATAAACCCCATTGTGTTAAAGGACAAAAACTGAAGACAGGGACTGTCACTTTTCTTATTTTCACTTATTAGTCAAGCATTGTTTTGTTTTAACTAGGTCTACAATTACCATAGTGGTATTAAAACAAAAGCTACACAAATGCAAAATTCAGATACCAAGATTAAGATTTCAGTTGAGCAAATACTGTAATTTTATGTATTACGCTTAGTGGAAGTATTTATTAGGCCATGAGTCATATATATTTTAAAATTTCACTGTTTCAATGGCTTAATTTGTAAAGAAGAAATAATGCAGAACCTTCCAGCAGTCTCAGGACCATTTCAGTGTATTACAAAAATCAAACCATATATACCTGCAGAACTCAAAGGCCTCAATGGTGGCAGTGGGCCCCTGTTAAAATTGCTCTGACCCCCTCTACTTTCATTATAAGTGCCTCGCGGTGTACTCTGTGCACTCCAACTTGACCCTCTGGCTCCTTCACGACGACTATAATTTCCTAAATGCAAGAGACACAAAGTGGCTGAAAAAAAATGAAGATTTTTTCTGCATTTTAATCTCTGCCACATACAGGGTGAATAAAAGTTTACAATTCTTAAAATATACATATATTTTTTTTTAAGTTAGACATTTTACTTAAATTTTTAAACAGTATTGGTCTACAGAGTACTTTTACAGCTTTTTAGGCATTACAGAAAAAAATGGCACAGCAAATGCACCAAAGTGAGGATGGGAGAATGAAAGGGGAGTTCTCTCTCTAACACTCAAACTCAGTAATAACCACTACAGGATTAAAACAAATAACTGCCCAAATTCATGGGATCTGCAATATAGTTAGATGTGTTGATCTGCTGCTACAGAAACAGGAGGTCCCTGTTAAAGTGTCAGGTTAGACTGCAAGTCTGGTGAAGCTGGGGGGGCATTATTTTTCTTCTACTTCAGGAAGACAGAAGTGAGAGCCTTATGCTGTGTTACTGCATATTGCCAACAGTTTTGCAGGCAATGTGGAAGTGTAAAGGAATGCACATCTTCCCCTTTCTCTTCTCATTTTCACACTTTGAAGACTGTGAATGGATGCAATATAGTCAACTGCAAGCTTAACTGTCACTGTGCATTACTTTTGTTTCCAAATTTTAAAACAATTCTTTACATTTTGCAAAAGAATTTCTAGCCAGACTTGCTGAAAACTGCATATTTTCCTTTTGGGCTACTGTTTTTTCTAATTAAGACTCATCTGAACTGTGGGCTGAGGGAAGACAGAACACTTATGCTTCATTTGACCAAGTCCTATATCACTGCAGAGTGAGCCCACTGTATTTTTGTGAATATTATAATGCACTCCAAATGCCATTAAAAACAAGAGCACTTGACCAGAACACAAAGGTCTAACTAAATATTTTTACCACCCTGACCAGAAAAGGAAAAAAAAAACCCAATTAAACAAAGCTTTGTTTTAACTCCAGAGTAATATAGGGACCACTTCCCTCATGAAAACAGCCACAAACACTTTATTTCTTTTTCTCAGCTAAATCACACTGATAATATTTAACCACCATTAAGATAATTTGATTTTATTTGAAGCTTTTTATGAAGTTTACATAGAAATAGTGGAATAGTATTCTTGCTGCATCTTTTACCCAAACTGGTAGTTCACATCCTCCAAATCCTAAGCAAAAAAGGCAACGTACCTTTGGAAGCAGGTGGAGTAAAGAACCTGTTCTGACTGTGAAATGCTCCGCGTCCTCCACGATTCCCTGAGAATCCCCCACGTGAAGAAATTTTCTGCGATACTTTTGGTGGCCTTTTTGGTGGTGGTATCCCATCTGGAGCAACCACTTCTTTGCTCTCTGCGGCAACAAAATCATCCACATGCATAGAAGGAGGTCTGCTTGTATTCTGTTTTCTCTGACGAAAAATGTCATGCGGTCGAATACCCTGCCCAAATCCTCCCCTGCCTCTTCCTCGAGGAGGGGGCACAACATGTGCTCTCTTTGCAGGCTCTACGTATTCTGATTTGCCACTATTGAAGCAAAAAAAAAAAATTAACATGATTATTTAACCAATCAATCAGAGAATTTACTCCAGCTGAACATCAGGCATTTTCTGTAACAGTATTCAATGCAAATTGAAAAAAAAGATTCCACAAAGCTGAACGTAACAGGCCTGGCTCTTTGCAACAAGCTCTGCTGCTTCATTCACTACATTCATATCTACACAGTGGGAAGTAACCTTAAAAAACAAACTTTTTTGCTAGTATACAAAAAAGCGAGATTATATCAAGTATCTACCAGTTCCCAGGAAGATATTTCCTCCCCTCAGTAAAACACATTAATACTATGATACAGGATCACCAGTGCTTCCTACCTTGAAGTTATGAAGGTCTCATGCTTGTGTTTTCCAAGTTTGAATCCTTTTGTAGTTTTTGTCCTACCAGGAGATGAGGGTTCTGACAAAAATGATCTCTCCAATTCTGCTTGTAAATCAAAGTCACTGCAGCCTTTCTCTGACAGTTCAATTAAGTCAACCTTTACCTGCAATAACAGAAGGCAGTTCCCCTTAATGAGCATAAGCACTATTCCAAGAAAAGGTAGCAGCAGGATACGACCAGCCCAGCTGGGACCCATCAAAACACTGTACTGACCCAAATCCAAGACACCCTCCAAAAATTAGATTCTATACATTTAATAAGGTCTAACAATTTATAAATGTGTTACAATTTTCCATGTATAGAATCTAATTATTGGAGGGTCCTTTTAAATTTGCCACCTTCCTACTGCTGCAGCAGGGAAATCAGTGGCTAGGGGGAGCTAGCAAAGCAGCTTGCTCCCTCCCTACCACTTCTGACCCACTGCCCCCCTTCCCGTCACCTAAGTGGGAGAAAAAAAAACCCTGTCTTGGGTAAGTAAATACAGTAGTGGGTGCTGCAGCAATTGCATATGTACTCCCCTGGACCTCAGTAAGGTCAATCCCTAGGCATCAAATTTTGAAAGACAGGCTATCTATCCAGGTGAACTAGCGCTCAAGCAAGGCCTGTTCTGCCCAGACTGCAGTCTGAAAAATTCAGCATTGTGACATCTGTACAAGAGTGAGAGGAAAAAGACTCAGCAGTTGTATATGTTAGCAGAAAGAAAGTAAAGCAAAGAAAGATGAACAGGAGTCTGATACACATTTTCCTTATAGAAACCTTTTACAAAAGATATGTTTTCTTTGCTGCTCTTCACGTGTGTGGGGGGGTGGTGATGGGAGTATGGATGTGTTTATAAATCTAATATTCACTTAAATACACTAATGGTTATTTTTTCCTCAATTTTAATTAAGCCTTTTACCATATCAAGCTCTGTGTCAATTTCTTCAGCCTGGAATGGTGAGAACCACATAGACTTCAGCTGGTCGTCCATCACATCTGCCAACACATATGTAGTCCTGTAATGAAGAACAGCAAATGCATTTTTGACTGAAGGCTAATAATGTAAGTGTAGTGGAGCATCACATGACTTTGGATGACTACTGTAGCAGGACTCATTCAAAGGCCTGACTTGCTATGAAATACAAGGACCTGATAAAATATAAGCTTAAGCAAGCACAACTGTACAGTAAGCAAGATTAGACTAACCACAACCCCTATTAAACCAAAATGAAAACACACTTGAGCTCTAACTGCGTCACGTGAAGTTAAATCTACAAGTTATATCCAACTTTCATCTCACCTAAGAGCAAGGCAATCTGAAAGAAAGAACAGGTTTCTTTACTGAACTAGCATAGAGAAGCTATTATGGAAAACACCCTTACTTTTAGCATTCATACTGAATTCAAAATACTAGACTGATGAAATACAGGTTGTTTCCCTGAAAGAAAATCACAATAGTAAAAACAGTTAAACTTCACAGCATAACACAGAAAAATATATCCCATCAAGAATGTACTAACCCATACACTGTTTCAAAGAAAGCACCCAGTGTCCAACGTATTTATTATTTTACCTATTATTAAACAGATTCTGGAGAGAGTCTGGTGCAGAAAGAACTGGTTCCACATCTTGGTCACTCAGCGGACAAGGATTGCCTGCTGATTCCAACATCTGCCGAAGTCCAGCGACATTGTCCAATAAGGATTCAAGGCCATCATCTTCTTTAGAACGTTCCTGTGTCAAAACCAGTCACAGAATTTAAAATACTCAATGCTGAGGACAGATGCCAGTTAAAAGAAGAAAATGCACCACAGACTATTTTTACTACTCTCAGTATGATCCATTCATATATGTATCCTAAAATGTAAATAGACCTAGCAAGGAGGAAAAACAGCAGAGGGCACCTTAATATCCTATAAAAGAACAAGTAGTCAACTCTCCAGAGTCCAAAATGCAGACAAGGTTCTTTGGGTGAATCTGATATCTTTTATTAGACCAACTTAAAAAGTTGGAAAACAATTATTAAACAAGCTTTTGGGTTCAAAAACCCTTTGTCAGGCTAAGGAAGTTTCAGCAGTTGGTGTATGCTCCTGGATGGAATGAAAAGCAGCCATAGGCTGGGCTGGTCTGCGTACAAGACAGGCAGTCAGTGAAAATGTAGATTGAGGAGTCAATGGGTGAGAGACAGGCCGGGGGGGGGGCGGGAAAACAGAGAGTGGGGATGAATAATGGAGAGATACCTAGGGAGTAAGATGTCAGGCAGGTTATAATGTGTCATAAATCCAATGTCTATATTTAGTCCATGATTTTTAGTATCCAGGAGGTTGATGAAGTGGAGTTCATAGGCTCTCTCTCTGGGAAGTGTTTTGTAAGTTTCCTTTGAGGATCAGGACTGAGAGATTGGAGAGAGAGTGGTTTCTTGTGAGAAATGTGCCCCCACAGGTAACTGGGTATTCCCGTCTGATAGATTTCCAGTGTGCGTTAATTCTGGTGCACAGTTGTTGTTTGGTCTCTCCTACGTATTTTCCATCAGGGCATTTGGTGCATTGGATGAGATATATTACATTTCTGTAGGTGCAGTTGTAAGATCCAGGAATGCTGATGGCTCTGTTGTGGGGTGTAGTAATTGTGAAGGTGGTGGAGATGTGTTGGCAGGTTTTGCATTTCTTGTCATGGCATGGTCTGGATCCTTTTGGTGTGTTCTGGGCTTGAGGAAGTTTGCTTCTGGTGATGAGGTTAGCAAGGTTTGGTGCTTGTTTGAAGCCTAGGATGGGTAGCTCTGGGAAGATTTTTTTAAAGAACAGGGTCTCTTTCTAGTATGGGTTGCAATTGCCTGAGGATTTTCCATAGGGGTTCAAGGGAAGGGTGATGTGTCATAACCAGTGGTGTGCGATTTGTGGGAGAGGTTTCTTCTGTACTGCAGCAGTTCTTCCCATGGTATCCAGGTGGCTCTTTCAAACGTGTGATCTCTCTCTCTGGAGGAATGTTCTTGTTGGGTGAAAGCCTTTTTAAGATTGGTGAGGTGGCAATCCCAGGTGTTCTCTTCAGTGCAAATTCAGTGGTATCTGAGGGCTTGGCTGTATATCACAGATTTCTTGGTGTGTTCAGCATGATTGCTGGTTCTGTGCAGATATGTATGTTGGTCTGTGGGTTTCTTGTATAACATGGTCTGTATTTTATCATTCTGGATACTGATCATCGTGTCTAAAAAGGAGATGTTAGTGCTGGAGCATTCTAGAGAAAGTTGGATAGAGGGATGGTGATTGTTGAATTTCTGATGGAACTCAAATCGGAGATTGCCAGTTTTCAGTCCAAATGATGAAGATGTCATCGATATATCTTAAGTATAAATAAGGGTTTGATGGTGCAGTTCTTGAGGAAGTCTTTTTCCAGGTGGCTCATAAAAAGGTTGGCATACTGTGGGGCCATTTTGGTGCCCATAGCTGTTCCCATCATCTGGAGGAAGTGTCGATTATTAAGAAGTGAAATTGTTGTGTGTGAGGATGAAGTGTATAAGGTCAATAATACACTTTGGGTCTGTATTCTGAGTTGTCATCTTGTTCCTGTAGATATGTAAGGCAGGCTTGGATGCCGTCCTGGTGTGGGATGTTGGTATATAGGCTGGTAACATCCATGGTGGCTAGGAGGGTGTTGCTGGGAAGGTAGTCTATGTTTTTAAGTTTCTGTAAAAAGTCCTGTAGTGTCTTGTACAAAACTTGCTCTGTGGGTGACTATGGACTAAATATAGACATTGGATTTATGATGCATTATAACCTGCCTGACATCTTACTCCCTAGGTATCTCTCCATTATTCATCCCCCTTCTCTCTTCCCCCCCACCCCCCCGCCTGTCTCTCACCCATTGACTCCTCAAATCTATAATATCACTGACTACCTGTCTTGTATGCATACTAGACCAGCCTTTAGCTTCTTTACTTTTCATTCCATCCAGGAAGAGCACACACCAACTGCTGAAACTTCCTTAGCCTGACGAAGGGTTTTTGAACCTGAAAGCTTACTTGATAACTGTTTTCCAACTTTTTAAGTTGGTCTAATAAAAGATATCAGATTCACCCAAAGAACCTTGTCTGCCTATGTCCTTAGACAAGCACGGGCTACAACCTACACCCCTGTAACAGAGTCCAAAATGTGATTTATCATCCGCTGATTTGACAGTGGACATGGAATTGGTGATCTGGACCTGCTGTTGACTACATTAACAATCTAATTGCTCTAGTTTATTCCCTGTTCTTTCTACGCATCTGTTGTCTCTTTTCTTATTTTGCTGTCTAAGCTCAAGAGAAAGGACACCCTCAAATATGTGGGAACAGGGTCGCAATCTCACAGAGGCCTCTCAGCATAATAAGCCACCAGTAAACGCAGTACTTAACTAGCTAAGCCAACATACACCATTCATATCAACCCTTGTCATGAATTATCATTAACTTGCACATAGGAAGCAGAACTCTCTCTGTATACTTTTAAGGCTAAGAATAAGCTAAAAAAGGAACAAGGACTTTATTATTCAAAATCCTCTTACCAAAACATGCTTCTCCAGTTCAAGCAGAACATTTTCAGGGCTTTCTTCTTTGTTCTGTAACAGATGTTTTAATTCTGCAGTAGTCAGACCCAATGTCCTTGCTGGATGAGATCCATCTACCTCCATAAGACTTCCATCATCTCCACAACAGCCCTGAAAAAAAAACATGACATGTCAAGTTTTTCAAAACTGAAATTAAGGATTGTAAAAGTGCTGCAAAATCTATAGCATTTAGATATACTTTAAAGCAGAGCACCACAAAAGAAGAGAATGCAATGGAGTTTTGTGGCTATCTAGTGAAACATCTACCTCCTCCCAGACACAGGCATACAAAAAAACACAAAAATACCTGCAACACACACCAACATCTCTGAGGAAAGGGGATTCTTTAACTCCATGTTTATGACTTTAAAATAAAAGATGTGCACAAAACACACCCTTTAGTAAAAGAAAATCAAAAGGACATGTTCAGATTCTCCCTCAAAGGGATTCCCTTGGAAATTACTGAAAACAGTTTATTGAATATTAATAATATTTTAGGTTGCTACTTATCACTAATTTTAGATTGTTTTTTAACTGAAATCACCAATTTCAGAAATACCCACAGCAGGTCTTTGTTATAACACTCAAATCTGAAGCTAAAACCCAATAATTACACTGATCATTTTACAAACTAACTTTTAAAGGAGGGCAGCCTAAGTAATCTGTAAAAAATACCTTAAACATGCACTTACAATTAACAATGCAACATCTTTTTAAGAAACAGAAAAAAATCTACTGAAAATTTATCTTTTCCCCAGGCATATATTTATTTATCCTCTTCCCCATTATAGCTCCTGTCTCAAGTTAGCTGAATAATTAAATGCATAAATACCACTCAAAGTACTTAGAAATTACTTTAACAGGGCATAATAAGAAATATACACAAAATTTCTTTCGATTTGGAAATTAATGTAAAAAAGGAACACCACACTAAGAATGGAACTGAAGGGAAAGATGTGAGCCGGAGTTCCAAATGAGAACTGTATGCACAATCAAAACTGTTTTAATATTGAGGTTGAATTCAATATAAAATTTTTAAAAGCTAGATGACTGCATTATACCCCTTACAGAATACAATGGTAATTACTTTGCTGGAAAAAACTTTGCTCCTCATTTACAGACATTTTGGCAAAATACACTGAATTGTATTAACCAATAAAGAAGGCACTAAATTAACAGTGACAAAATGTTATAGCCAAGACTGCACATTCCAGTGATTTCAGAGCTAATAGCTATATTTGTTTTATATCAACTCTCTACTGCAACAGAATCAGTACTTAACCAGCTGAAAAACATTTAATACATATTCACTTACCAGGGTGTCAGAGTTTAGAATCTGTCTCATAAAATCCAAAAATGAAGATGCCAGTTCTCCTGTGTCCTTACTAAAGCTGCTTACTACTCGCTTCAATACAGTGTACAGCGCACCATTGTGTTTTCTTAGAGAGCTATTACCACAAGAGAGGGAGAGAAGAGGGGACACACCCAGTGTTAATACCCCACCTTGTGATCACAGCATTGTATTGCTTCATAAAAAGAAAAAAAATCAGCATAAAGAAAATAATGAAGCCAACCATTTGCTACAACTTGAATATGGATAAATGATAACACTGGCACCTATCTATTCCCTTTAGACTGAACCATTGCTCTCAAGTGTCTGATTATGTATACCTCAAGAATTGTCTCTGCAATTATACTTATTGTAGTAGTATCTAAGAATTCTTCAAGCCTCAGGTCTAGGATACGTTTTATTAGTTTCTGTTACCACAGACCAAATCCAACAAGCAGCTCAATACCACTCTAGACAAAGAACAGAGGGACAAGGATTGGTGGTTCTCAGGCTGTTTTTAGAGTCTCCCCATTGGTAGACTGAATACACCCCATGGAAAATAGCAGCTCTTAGCTTTCACTTGTTACTTGACTGGAGAAAAATAAGAGCAATTCTTCTGTTGCAAATAACACAGCAGGTTCCAGGTTTGACCCTACAGATTCCAATTAGAAATCTCTGGGTATGAATCATACATAGCTTTTTGCACCCCTAATAGTGCTAATATTATGCAGCATTCTTAAAACCACTACCTCAAAAGCCTCATCACCCTGGTTGAAAAAAATCACGAGCTAAATGCACAGAAGAACTCAGGGGCCTAAATCCAGCCACTTCAAGGACTACATCCAAAATTACACTCCTCGGAATGCATGATCAGCTCCTTCCTTCCCATGAAGGCCCAAGCTCTGTAGGTGCCTCACATTTCAATATAAATGTGCTCCAAGCATTTCAAGTGGTTTAGGGACACATCCATAACTTCTACCAGACACTGCTAGGAATAACTCTCACGCTGTTTATTCCCTAATGCAATGGAGCCCTCAGTCATCTCAGGCCTTCAGATACTACTTTACTATACCTTTAATACAAACTTTACTATTAATACAAACAAAACTCTGACATAAAATCTTGACATAAAAAAGCAAAATCTTAGTTTGTTAAAAAGCTGTTATAGCATAATACCTCTTTAAGTGACAGAATCCATAATCATGTTCTGTAAGAAACATCATTGTCCTGATACATGTCAGCAAACAATTATAACTACTCTCAGAATTAGCTAAGGTTTCCATCAGACAGTCACAAATCGAAGACATCAGCTCCTTGCTTGGTAAGGAATTGGAGAGCTGTTCTAGTTCAGAAACAGATCCCTCTGATGAGCTTGGTAAAATCAGTGCAATGTCCTGTGAAAAGAAAACTTAACTGTTATATCCATCACATGCAAGAGTGATAAACACTGACCACATATTGAGAAGATCACCTTCATTAGGAAAACTTTTGTATTTTCCTACTAGCCTACTTATAAAAACCTGAAAATACCATGTATTTCTAAAGGCATTCAAATTGAAAGTAAATCTTTGTATTAGTTCAATTATTTCAATTAGTTCTGAAGCTGTCAAAATAGCACTTTAAGTATGTCTACACTGCAGTGGCAGCATGAAACTGAGGACACACTGTCTCTTGCTCTAGTTTGCATGCTCTAAAACCAGAAACACGCCAGCAAGACCACCTTGTGGACATCAATTTGTGGATGCCCTTGAGACTTCGGTCTCTGGTGCCTGAGAGCAACTGCCAGTGATGACCCTGGAGCATGATCACCCATATATTTCCAGGTTGCAGACAGCAACCAAGAGCAGATAGAGTTTTTACCACTGACCCATCCATGTTCCCAAATATTAATGTGAACAAGTCACCCTCTTCAGCTGAGAGGATTATTCACTCTCCAATATCCACTCAATTCTAGGTGGCATCTCTAATGATCAAAAAAGGATGAAAGTGGAAAAATGCTTTTCTTATATAATTATGGACACCTTCTCACTAGGAAAAAGACTAAGGACAAATTCATTTCAAAGAAGCCTAGAGTCACCAATGTAAAATTTTATTGGGTGGCATGGATCTAATCCTCTCTTTTCCAGAATATTAACAAACGTTTTTTTTTTTGGAAGAGAGGAGAGAGAGGAAGACACCCTCAAGGACAAACCTCAGAGTTTGTACCCTTCAACAACCCAAATCTATGCCAGAAGGTGCTACAAATCTGGGAGAACTCTCACATCAGTTTTCACCTGAAAAACAGAAAGGCTGCCCTAAGTGTACAGTCAAGATCATATATTAAATTCAAGACAATGACAAATGCACTTTTCCAGGTGACATATGGCACAATCCCCAACTCCACAGTAATCTAGAAGTGCATGTGCTACTGTCCCTTCTTCATGCATATGCAATCCCCAAATTACATATTAAAATATGCAGTTACTCATATTTAATTTTATACAATACCTGATCACAGAGGGACTGTAAAATGGAAGTTACATATTCAGTGCACTGCTGATGAATAACATTGTCCCCAGCAGATCGCATTAAAGCCAAGAGATCCTGGAAAACTTCCACATACTTTTCATCACCTTTAGCTGTTCCACTAATTAGATGCAAAATGGCTAATTTACAAGCTTTGTGTGAAGCCAGGGCATCAAGTAAAGCAAGTAATCGGGCAGTCTGGCCAGTGTACTGTTTCTCTTTATCTTCTGTGCTGCTGAAACAACATTAATGTACTTTAAAAATCAGTGCTCTTACATATTAGAGTTAGGAAGACTTTATTTAGAGCAGTGGTTTCTCAACCTTTTTAAGGCACACCTCAGAAAATGCCAGCTCTTAGCTTTCTCTCTTTTTTTTTTGCATACAGAAAAATAACATAGAGCAATTCTTCTGTTACAAACAACTTGAAAGACCACAACAGGTCAGAATGTTTTCAGCACTATAGATTCCTACTTGAAATTTCTGGGTTTATATCTTATGAATCATGATTGCACACCTAACAGTACTAACACTGCATGATACCCTGTGGCACCCTTGAAAGGATCAAAAGAGACCCTGGTTAAAAATCAATACTATACAGTATAATCCTTTTCAATATAGTAGGGTTATATATCAAAGAATTTTGAATGTTAAACAAAACCTGCAGTTTATGTACTTAGATGTTTCTGTCTTCATTCATATTCCTGGAAAGTAGGCGTGGTTGTCGCATGTAATTTGATTCAATATCTATTTAATAATAGATAATACAACTAAGTATATATGGACAGATGTACCCTGCTCATAACTATTTTAACTTTTTTCCCCAACAGTTCTTAAAAATACACACAAAACATATAATGATCTAAATTAAAATACAACACATGACTTGCTTGGTTGGCAACGCAGGGCACTGTAGTAGACCCAAGCTGAGGATTCATCCAAGTCTGTTCTTGATAAATTAAAACTTTAAAAATCCATGTTCTTCACTTGACAAAACTGTTGCAGAAAATGGAGGTTAAAACTTCTATGGGTATTTAAAAAAATAACTTTGTGCAAAAAACATAAAAATACCTTTGCTGATCTTCCACAATCAGATCCAAGACTGTCCTCATGATAAGAAGGGCCGTTGGTGCAGCCAAGTCACACAACTGAACACAGATACGCCTCAGTATATGCTGAATTGGCTGGCAAGATGAGCCAGAGAAAGAACGAACTATTTCTTGTAGCAGTTTGGCTTGAACATGAAGATGCATACTCCACAGTTTTCTGGTGTTGAGTGCCACTGATATGTCATGGGGTTCAATTACCTGTGAAGGAACAGAGTACTTTAAAAGAGTTATAACAGCTCATTTCAGCTAGAGAGAAAAACAAGCAGTAAGGACCAAATTCTGCTCCTCTCAGATGCTTCTGATTTAGTGTTATCAACGAGAGCTTCAAACATCGCAGGCATTTAGACCCTTATTAGAAACTAAACTAATAACCATCTCAACAGACTAGGTATGTTTGCGGAACAGGTTGTAATCCCACATCAGAGCAAATGAAATCTTAAAATTAGCCCACTTATTTATATTTATTTGTTTCAGATCAAAAAATGTAAAATAATACCATAGGGAGCCTTCATATACACTGAGAAATTGAAACATCTCTATGCAACTCCTTTCTACATTTAGTATTGCACACAAAAGCTGCAAGGTTAATAATTAAGTAATACAGTGAAACACCAGAGTGCTAGTAGTAAATAAGTGACCAACAACATAAAATTGATCAGAATCAACCATTTTTTTTTAATACTCTATTATTAAACACAAAATATGCACGAGCTGATTTCTGATGAGCCATTAAATACACCTCAAAACAAGCTACTTAATTAAAATCTTTTTAATAGCTTTCAGGGCACCCTTTTATTCACTTAAAGAACATGATCCATAAGGTGGTACTTGCAACTAATTAAGCTTCTGTTTATATTGAAATTATACCTGAGTTGTTTGCATCGGCAGTGGAAGAGGCAGCAATTCTGAAAGAAGTATAAGTCCAGAGAAAAATCCTTCAGGAATTCTCAAAATTGAAGAGAGAACCTCTTTTAGCATTAAAGACCAAGTATTATTGGCCAAAGTTTCTTCTGAAATTGTAAGTTTTTCATTAACTCCCTGGGTAAAGGTCAGTAAAATATCAATAATATCATTCTGAATTTTTTGCTCATCATTATCTAAGCGGCCTGAGAGAGGGATGGAACACAGCAGCATATGTAAAGAAACAAGAGCTGAAGGAACACGCATGTCTTTAAACTCAAAAGAGCCACCTCTCAGGAGTTCAGTTAACATTGTTTTAAGGAGAGTAAGTGTACATCGGGCCATGGAAATGGTAGTAACTCTGTGAACTGTGGTTCCCATATTGACATGGAGTCTCCAAGGTTGGATAAGAATACTATTCAATTTCTGCAAAACACGAATGAAGGTGTCCATTCCTTCAGCAGAAAAAAGCTGAATAACTGCAAGGTTCCATTTTAGATCCTTCTGTTGACCTGTAAATGGGGGGGGAAAAAACAAACACTTTTCTGTACACCTTATCTTTTTTCAGCAATCACAGTTATATTTTAGGTGCGACTAAATTGGAGGCACTTGAAGAACTAATATTTCTGTATCAAAAAATGAAGACACATCTGTATTATACCTTCAACAGGAGGTGGTGGGCATGCAACATGACAAAGAACCCGGAGGGCAGTAGGAAGACCAACTCCTTCTGGGGTCATCAGACTATCGATATTCTTAAAAAAAAAAAAAAAAAAAAAAAGTAAGGACATTTGTTATAAGCAATTATTTTTTACCAAAGATACACCTGATACGTTACAATAACCTGTTTTACTAGGCTGAAATCTGAAAAGCAATCATCATAATGTTATAAAAAAGTAAACTGATTACTTATTAGATAGACTGAAGAACATTAATATTTCCAACCTTATTCATACTGTGCAGACTTGGCAGCACCAAAAGTTATCATGTTACTGCTCAACTGTATAAAGAGTACTACCATGCTGACAAAATGCACAAACATACAATTCTTCACAAAAAGCTTTAGACTGTCATACTACATTCTGTACCTTACATTCCATCACAGATTACTGATAGAATATTAACATTTTTTAACATTGCTTGCTTTCATAAAAATCAGCCTACTTCTACTCCCTAATTCAGTGTCATCCCTTTGTCACAGAAGCCACTGAGACTTTGCTGGACTGAATCTTCAAGAATGGGAAGGACAGACTAACTGCAGAGGCAAAAGCTTCTAACAAGTTACTTCATTTGAAAAAAAGCTAGCAGTGAAAGAAATACTTGTATGAAACACATGGGTTTTTTTTATTAACATACAATTTTGTTGCAGATTGTGCTGTGCACCAACTTCTACCCTCAATTATACCATCTTGACTGGCTGAATGTATACAAGACAACAAAAATCCGACCCCAAATACAGGCCTTAAAAGAAATCTAGTTTCCATACAAACAAGTGTATTTGGATTGATAGTTACCATGGCAAGATGCTGCTTAATTGATTGACATTGACCATATTTACTTGATTCTAGGATAAGGTTCCCCCCCACCCCAATTTACCATATCGTGGGGGGGGAGCCCCTCTTCTTAAAAGTGGCATATGAGGGCAATGGTGGGGACAAGCAGCTGCTGTGGCTCAGGCTCCAGCCCTTACCAGGGGTCAGGGCCATACCTGCTGCTACTGCCTGCCCCTGCCTCCCTGCCATCTCCCCACCTCCCCCCATGCAGTTTCTGCTCCCCCACCTGCCCTTCTCCCCCCAGCATTTACCTTTGCTCCAGTTTGGCATGCTCTGTCCACGTTTCAGCCTTGGGCACTAAACCCAGCCCCAGCCCAACCCTGCAGCAGTGGTGTGCAGCCCACAGTTGCTACTTCATGGCTGCTATGGGGGATGGCCTGAGGCTGTGCTCGCTGCCCCAGGCTAGAACCAGGACACAGCTTGCCAGCATGAAGTAAGGGGAAGGGGTGGGAGAGCAGGCAGAGGGCAGGCACTACCAGGGGGCAAGCTAGTTGACCTCCCCACACTAACTGCACTCCCACTACTTGCCCCCCCACAGCAGTTTTGGGGGGGATGGAAAGGGGAGATGGGGAATGAATCAAAGATGGCTGTCCAATAATTAGATTCTATACATGGAAAATTAAAAAATTAGAAAAAGGGGAATTTAGAGTGAGATTTTTAAAAATATACATGTGTGCACACACATGTTCTCTCCCTCCTTCCCCACCCAAATTATTAAACATAACATTACCACTAAATAATTTTTTTTCAGCACTTTACTAACCTGTTTAATATATTCAATGAGGTTTGGAATACAATTAATTTCAAATCTAAGATTTTTCAAAGGTTCAAGCCATTTACTAAGTTCTGAAAACAAAAAGACAAAATATTTCAGCAAACAAAATTCGTATCATTACATTTTTTAATTAAAAAGCCTTAAAAGAAATTTAATTCAGACATAAAATACTAAGTGCACAGGTGAAATCTGTGAGACAAAGGTCATGAAAATAATCAATTTTCATTAACATACCAATGGAGAAAAAAACCCCCCACCGCATTAAGGCAGGACATTCCCCTGATCTGCATGAACTGAGTACTACTGAATTCAAGCTAGGTGCTGAAATGATTTTTGGCACATGACCAAAGTTGCCGCTTCCTTCCTTCCAAATGCTATGTAACTGGTCATCTGGAATGCAATGAAATTGGCAAAACGTTTCCACTTCTGAGTCATTTTATAAGAAGTCCCTAATGAAGAACTGGGTTTCTATAAACAATATTAAATTAGTATCTATTAGAATTTTATTCTGTTAATGTTTTACACTTATTTGTAATTAGGCAAATACAATTAATAAAAACCTCTCTTGGGCAATCAAGGTCCATACCTGAACTGGTTAAAAATACATGACAAAGCCATTCAGTCCTGAAAGAGCAGGATATTCTCCTCACGTACACACAACCACATAAAACAGTTAATTACAAACAAAATCCAACTCTTCCAACTCCTTAAATAGATGTTCAAGTAAAACCCCACTCCAGGCCACCAGGGTATTCTGTGTGAAAGCTCTTCAACTCGGGATACATCCCTTCGTGGTCAAGAAGGGCCTAGATTGGTTAAACTGTGAGGCAGGCTATAAAACTTATTTCAAAAGTACTTAAGGAAGCCAAGGGCTGCCAAGTAGAACAGCAAGAACAGGAATTTTTCATTGGACTTTATAACATTGCCAGGCTAGCCTGGCATTGATCCTTGTACAAGAGTCTAATCACTGGAAAAACTGATAAATTAGAAATTTTGTATAGGTTTTTTTTTTCCCATCCACTAATAGTGCACTAAGTTTCAGAAGTGCCTGGAGTTCTGGACTAAAAGGCAGAAAAACAATACAATCAAAATAGTAGTTAACCACTGACACTACTAATCTTGCCTTCCAAATTATTTCCAAGGAGTACAAACGTCCTGCCGTTATCTGATATTCCTGGTAATGAATATTATATAAATTATTCACTATGAAGTCTGTCAAGTCGAAGAACCCTTATTAACATAAATAGGAAAAATTATACATCTTCTCAGTGACTCAACCTAATCATATGTCGCTAAAAGGGGAATTTCAGTATATACACATTATCAAAGTCAGATGATCATGAAGTCCTAATTACTAGTATATAAAAGGTTTCTGCTATACATTCTGAACAATTCACTTGATAATAGCACATACTGTACCTTGCAATTTGGTGTTATTTTCATCAGCCTTACAAAGCTTCAACAGAGGTGCCGAGTGCTGTTCCAGCATTTGAACATCACTGGAGGACTGAACCACCAGCAAAACAAGTATGCAGGCATAATTATAAGCAACTGACTTCTTAGACTTGGAGTCACTGAAACAGATAAAGGATTTCCTTAAATGGTACGTTGCCATACTGGGCATTTGAGGGATCCTCGCACCTGAACACTTAAGAATCTGCCTATAGAACTCCATCTCTATTACAGCTTCACCTAAAGAAGAAAAATAAATAATCTTGCCTACAAGTGTTTTTTGAGAAACAGATCAAAATTATACTTTGGTCTCTTGATAAGGAATGAAACAGCTACCCACGTGTTAACTGTGTACTTTGTATATTTATTCCGTGGTTTTTTTGCAAACTTTAATACTCGGGAGAGCGGGAAATTGATAGCACAGACTAGAATCAATTAAGTAGTGAGCACCCTTTCTTATACATCTTTGTCAGTGTATTCAGTCTTTACTCCTTAAGTGACAAATTTCTCTAGAAAAAATACTGGAAGCTTTCAAGATTTGGAAAATATGCAATGCAGAAACAGCAATCAGAGTGCCCAGCCCTCTGTACTTGGTTGACAGAAAAATGTTGAAGTTTAGACCAAACAGCTACCTCTTTACTAATATTTTCTAGTTTTCTGAAAATTGATCTAGAGTAAAATACCTAAACATCTTTTTGGATGACCTGCATAGTTTCTAATATGACAATTGTTAACACCTGCCATTTCTAGCCTGCTATTCTACTTTGAAAACATTACTCTGAAGCAATAGCAATTTTGTAAGCTTTCTTCTGATGAATCATTTCTTTACAAAGGAAACCGCTAAGTTATAAATGTTTAAAATCAGTAAACCAAAGAATGAACACAAATATACAGTTACCCTAAAGCTTCCTTGGAATAGTACTCCATTAAAGTAATAAGACTTTGGAGGTTCTTCTCAAGGCTGAATACATGAGCCACAGCAGATCTTCCCACAGGATTAAAAGTAATCAGGTAAAGATTATGAAGTGTTCCCAAGAGGTCCGAATGGTCTGTTTCCTCACTGGCTGTGCACCGCTGGAAGTGGCAAAACAATTCCGAGATACACTGCAATGTCTGTGTTGAATGCAAGAGCCACAAGGCAAATGTATCCTCATTAGCACTATCTGACTGGAGACCTTCTTCTTGATCTGGATCGGAAAACTGACAAAGTCCTCTTATCAACAGGTTTGTTGCTTCATACTCAGATAGGAAAAAGAGGAGACCCTTCTGCGATTGTGCCAGGAACTTCAATACATCTCTGACAGCCTGAAGTACACCAGGATGAGCACTTGTGACTGGAATGGATAGTAGCAAGGTAATACATTCCAAGAAATGGTGACTGTGAAGATATCTGTAAGAGCGTAAAACAAAAGCATTTGTAATACAATCCTGATTTATAAGTCTAACATAGTATCAGAAAAATAATCCAATAATTTTACCAGAACCTCATCTTTTGCATATTTTAAGAAACCATACCGACTTAACGATGAAGTAGAATTCTGAGCTATTTTCACAAAAATGTCAATGCTATGATTATCTCCTAAAAACAAAATTCTTATTAAAAACAATAATTCATACAATAAAAGTGTCAGAAGCTTTAGCCTTGGGAATTTTGTGAATCTGAGTACCCGTATCCTCAAACTTAACATTCTGCTACTATTAGTTCTTAAAGTTAACAATGTTTATTTAAAAAATAATGAGAAAAATGTTTAGAGTTCTTCTATTTTTTTTAGTAATGAGAGACTTCAAAGACATTTTTGTAATGAACAGTTCCTAAGTCCATTCACGATCTTTCTGCTACAAACGCCAGGAGGTCTGATAGTGTTAGGACTGTTATGTGGACCACTGTCCATTGGGAACAATGCCAAGACACTTAACTGCAAGGTCTTTCGGAGCAGAATGGGTTTTTTTTTGTAGAAGTTTACACAGAACTTAGCATAACAGTCCACTATTCAGTCCACGATCTTATTAAGACGGCTAGGGTAGGAAACTAACAACATAACTGATTCCATTAACCAGGCAGTTCTTCCTCACACTTAAAGTGATCTGTGAGCCTTCACTAATGAACGAAAGGCATCAACAGTGTAAAAAAATTTAGCAAAGCATTAGTCACTGCTTTATGCTACTGCATCCACAAAACTGGAACAAGAAACCTAAATTAGCAAACCAGAACTGTCTTACCTGAACAAGACAGGGTAGGGATCATCCCTTTCTGGGGGTCCTGTAATGCGTGCTGTCGTCGGGAAGGATTTTACAGGTGG
Organism: Crocodylus siamensis; assembly: GCF_052110815.1. Classification (NCBI taxonomy): domain Eukaryota; kingdom Metazoa; phylum Chordata; order Crocodylia; family Crocodylidae; genus Crocodylus; species Crocodylus siamensis. Next base: position 217,861,811 of record NC_143397.1, read on the forward strand.
CTGAATCATTGTATGAGGTGAAGTCTCCAACAAATGAAAGATTTCTTCTAGGAGGCTAATAAGTTTTTCCACCTCTCCTTCACTAATATTTGAAGATTCCAGAAGATGGTCCATATCCATAGGAGCCTCCACATCATTTTCATATTCTGGGTTGGTTCTCTCAAGTCCAAGGTCTGTATCCTGCTCTGACTCAGTATGATTAGGAAGGGGAGGAGTACTCTCTGCTAACTGGTCAACAAGCTTTTTAATGTCTGACAGAATCTCATAAAAGTGGCACTTCTGCAGAATTGCTGAACCTGCAGTGAGGACTCTCACCGTCTGATCTAATAGTATGAGTTCCAAGAGTTTCTGATAGCCACTTTTTTCATGTGCCTCTAGCCTACCTTTCAAGAACATATCCATTCCTTCAGTCATACTGATAACGCTATCCAAAGCTTTAAAAGCATTAAGTTTAAGGGAGGATGATACATGATCTGCAAACAACAATTCAAATAGTGCATTAATAACTCCTGCCTGCAACAGTCCCATTATTCCTTGAGTCTCACATTCTGCTAATGAAGACACCAGCTTTGTTCCAGCTTTTACCTGTCGAACGTTCAAAGCGATGGGTTGCCTGAGAGCTACCTGCAGGTTTAAAGCTTGCATGGTCCAGTCTACTAGTTGGGTAACATAGTCCTGTTTTGTGTCCTTCACTTGCAGGTAGCTTAGGCCCTTCACTATTAAACTTGGAATTTCTTCTAGAGCCGTGACCCATTTTGCACCCCTGTCCTCCTGATATAAATCCAAGAGTTCAATTAATTTAACTGAGGCTTCGACTGCCCCTGAATTTTCCTTTTCTGGATCTTGGTCCCTTATCTTACCAACTTCAGTCTCAAATACAGTCTTGTATGGGCAGCTGAAGTACAACAGAGGTCCAAGCTCTCTTTCGTAAGGCTCGTATGTCACAGGTGGCACTGAAGCCAGATCCTCAGGAGTATATTCAATATCAAAGCTTGGATACTTAAATGTTTCACGTTCCAGATCAGCAATTCCATCTTCATCACTTGAAATCTGCTCATAGCCATCATCTCCTGAAAAGAAGTTTTAGGTTTAGTTTGTTAAATAAAAAGCAATTATGTACACATGACTAGTTTATAAAACTTCAGGAATGATTCATAGTACAAAAGTAGTACATAAACTGCTGCTTAGAAAGTATGAATTCAAAACACTGAAGATATTCTTTGCTACTATAATTAAAAAGCACTATTGTGAGGTTACTCCTTACATAGGACAGCTGCAGAAATTCCATGCAGTTGGAAGCAAAGATCCTAATTCAAATAAGATAAGAAATCCAATCATTAAATAATATTCTAGATAACATCACATAATAGCAGCACAATCATAGTTAGTTATTCTTAAAAATCTTTGGTTCCAAAAAGCTAACATATACTAAAGATCTGCTAAAAATCTCCCTCTGGTAAACTCTATTTAGCCTTGACACTTCAGATAGTGTTATGTCGACAAAGGCAGTGCTTTCTTGTCTTCCTTAACATTCACTATGTTGGAGCTCCATTCCGCACCGGAGCTCCAACAAACCAAGAAAATACAGCAGCCGTCTAAAATTTTGCTACTCCGCTAAAGAACAAAGTGCAGTGACAGAAACAGGCCAGATGCACTTCAGCAAAGAAGTGCTTTGTTTCATACACGTGGCAAGTTAGGTATCAGAAAAATAGTTAAACAACTTTTAGCACTGGAAGAAATTCTGACCAAACATTTTTCTGTTTATATTTCTTTAATAAGTGCCTTTTATCTGTATCTATAGATATAGATATAGATACAGATAGAGAGTTCTCTCCCCCTTTTAAACAGAAAAAAAATGTTTGCCCTTTTCTTTAAAAAAATAAAGCACCTTCCTTTCAGCATCACTGATTCAAAATAAAAAACTAAAATAAGCTTGACAGTTTCTTGGGCAAAAATACTGTTTCAAAGCATAAACTATCTATAGATGCTTAACTACAAAAATTGTCACTCATAAGAACTTGATCAGAAAATCAGAGGTAATGAATGGATTTTCCCTCAGAAGTCATGCCAGATGATTTTAGGGATCTTTTTTCCTCCTCCTGAACAAGAAAGTAGGAGATTTGCCACTTAGGCACCAATAAGTAGCGAATGATGCAGTCACTTCCTGAAACTGCAGGGGTTCTTGGATTATCTCATCTTTCCCTTCTCCTTTTTGTATAGTTTCATGTATCCATGACAATTTAATCTAACTTCTTACCAAAATATTTGCTCCTTCATCATGAAAGCACATGAGACTGTTACTGTGGGACTGTTTTGGAACACTAGATCGGAACTCTTTAGAAACTGTATATGTGAGAAAGATCTCTAAATTATCATAGCAGATGATTAATAACAGTTATTTCAACATATAATAATCAATTAAGTGAACAGGCATATATCTGACCTCATAAATGCCAGAATTTAAGTGTACAATATAATACCCCTTTGCAGCCGCTGGCTTGGAAGAATTTGATCTTTTAAAAAAAAATAATTTGTGCATTATTCGCAACCGGCTTCCAAGTTATTTTTATAAAATCAAGATGAAGACAAGAAAAATGACTTGACCCAAAGTCACACACTGCAGTAGAGGCAGGAAGAGACTATGTCTCTTCATTCCTGTCATCTGCTTATACTATACTATACTACCCTCCACTGTCAATAAATCTTGGCCATTTTTATTTTTGCATATTACCTACCTTCACCTTCCTCCTCTTCTTCCCCTTCTTCTTCCTCATCTTCCTCTTCCTCATCTTCCTCCTCCTCAGGAATACTCTCTACTGTATGCCCATCATCCTCTTCCTCATCCTCATCCTCCTCAACATCCACATCTTCCTCCTCATCCTCCCCATCTTCTGGCTGGTCCTCCTCTACTTCTCCTTCATCAGAGTACTGGCTTTCTTGGTGAATGGATGTTCGATCAGGAGAAATGGGCTCAAAGTAATCCTCCCTGTGATCAACATCATCTTCCTTTTCCCCAACCACTGGAACGATGGGAAATTAAGAAAAGAATCCTCCAATTACCAAATCCAATACTTTAACAGTATGTTTAAGTGTTTTGTAGTGGGAATAGTGGAAATACAAAAGAACGTTTTTAAGCATTCAAATGATCTGGCAAAACAACTCACCATAACTAGTTAGCTCAATAAGCTGTTTACATAAACAGTGTATGCGCTTTTAATTCATAACATGCAACCCTAGATTGCTATTTGATTCTACAGTTCTTTAAGCGATCATTAACTGCATTTCTTTTCTTAAAAGTGTATCTGTGATCCTCAACAAAAGCAAAAAGTTCATCTGCCACAAGGTAGCACGGCAGCATTTTTTCCTCTCTCATCATGTACAGCTGTGCAACAGACATAAAGAGAAACAGACTGACACTTGTTATACCTGATACAGGCATGGGTTCATCTTCATCATCATCAGGAGGTGGAGGGCCTGGAGGAGTCCTTGGGCCCCTCGGCTGCGGTCTTGGAGGGCTGCCATTAAACTGATCTTCTTTCTCCCCATCAACTACATTTTTGTTTTTTGAAAATGAGTATTTTAAAGGAGAAAGAGGGAAAGTACAGAAGTTTTTGATTTAGATGTCATTCTTGATTAGAAAACACTCATTTATCAGCTGTACTTTTGCCATGCAACACATGGACAAAAAGTGATTAAGTAATGCCCTTCCTGAAGCCTCCCTGGATAAAAAAAAACAACAACTCGTTTACTAACCATTAATTCTAGGGCAGTAATTTTAAGTTAACACTACATTCTACATTTATTGTAAGGACTCATATTAGATCATAATTTAGAGCATAACGTTGTAATTATTTGTACTGTTGTTTGATAGCATCAGATAATACTATAAATTCTACTATTACTGACTAAAGACATTTACAAACCAAACCTTAGCCTGAAGGTGTACATTAGTTCTGTCTTTCAGTCTGCCAGTTAAATCTCCAAACAATTCCATTCTTTAAAATTACATTAAAACCAAAATAGCAACTTGGTCAAGCTTTCTGCACAGAAGCTATTCTTCTCCAAACATGATCAATCTTTTTTTTTTAAGCAACTTGCAAGGCACAAACAAAAAGCTAAGTAGAATGGTGAAGCTTTCCTTCACTCTTTTTATCTACTCTTGATCATTAACTCCATTTTAGAAGTAATGAGTTTGGTCACCTATTCTTGGACTAAGTCATATGAAATGCAACCTAAAAGAGTTCTTCAGTTCCTGTTTTCTGTAAGTATTTTTCAGTAAATCACATTCACTTTTTCAGAAGCATTATAAAAAGAGGAACTTATTAAGAAATGTTTCACCTAAATCTGTAAGAAGATTCAGTGTTACTGATTAAAAAAAACCAACCAAAAAAACAAAATACTACCTCAACAGGATAATTAAGTCCAATGAAGTCTCTGATGTAAAGATTTCCTACCTGCAGTTCAGAGATATTTTAAATAAAGGAAACGCTTGATACTTTTGTTCTCATAGTTCTGATTTGCTCACCATGTTTTGGGTTTCTTTTCAAGCCAGGCTGTTGTTGGGGAGGAGGTGGTGGGGGAGGTGGTGGAGGTGGTGATTCTCTGTCATGACTTATTACTCTATCAACAGAGCCATATATTGCCAGGGTCAGGCAGTTGTACCAGCCTCTCAGAACCAATCCATCTGTGTTGACCTGATTCATAAAATAAAATGCAACAATTAAAAAGCACTGGTGAGTGAAAATTCTATACTTTAAATCTTATTCAAAGAGCGCTGTATCAGTAGCCACATAAAAACACTCAAGGAAAATGGAAAATTAATGAGCTTTACACCTTTCCCTGGCTTTGAAAGAAAAAACTCAAAACATTTTTCGTTACATCAAATAAGTGATTTTTACTCTCCAAAACATCCATTTACAACACACTGTCAAGGCCATTCAAACCAGTTTATGAAAACTTGCCTTGGCGTGGGTAACATTGAAGCATTGATCTAAATGCACCAGATGCCAAAGACGAAGTTTGGAAGTACACTACAAGCATTTAATATCAATTCTGATTTACAGTTATTGTCAGCTTACTAGTACCTGTAGACTAGTAAGAGGTGAAAAAAAGATCTGGCTTTTCAACATCCTTTATTACTTACACCAGGGGTACACAGCCTCCAACCCATGAGCCAAATCCAGTCAGTTGGGATCCACGTGGATTAGGGCTGAGCCCACCCACATCGAGATCAGGCTCCAATTCTCCACCTGCCACTCCCCCCGCCCAAACATCTAGATTTGTTTTGGTGTTTTTAAGATAGGTAGAACAGAACTAATTATGAGATTCTAATACGGGGTGACACTCTGCCCAGATACAGCAACCTTATCTCACTATCCTTTGGTTTTTGTCACTCAGTCTTACCAACTGAGTTAAACATCTACTAGGGTGATGTCATCCATCTGATGTTCACTGTAGTCCTGATAGGCGCTGCCAAGGTCAGCCTTTTTGAAACCCATATCACTTAGGGTATGGACAGATGTAACATCTAAAGCAGTGGAACACTATCAGATATTAAAGGGCTGAGCCCTTTGTCATGCTCTGTACAGCATGCACGCTTCATCTGAAGAGCTTCTAAGTAGTACTTGTTTTCTTCAGAATTATTTTTGGAGCACTTCTGCCATTTTCAGAACATTTCAAAGGGCATTTACATCTGTCTGCTTGCCCTCTGACATATTTTAAATACATACGAAGTTATTCAAGTGTTATGTCTGTCCACACCCTTACAAGGGCTCTAACTTTAGGCTTTAACTTTTAAAGCATTGGGCCTAGTGTATTACCCAACTGAGGTGTACAGATTTGTTTACAATAAGCATATTAAAGATAGGTCTAACACTATGACTATTTTGTACAATACTAAGCACACTTAATAGCACTACCAAAGAACACAAATAGCATCCAGACAGGAAAGAAAAAAGGTTCAAATCACAGCAGAAATAAGACATAATTACCTTTGCATTGGGTCTAAAAATAATTGAAGTGTTCTCATCGTATTCAAGGCTGTTAAACAGAACACACGTTTATTTTTCATTTATTTTTCAAAACCTCTTTAAACAATCTTAAGTCCTAATGTTTCTATATATCACCTGTATTAATACTTTACGATCATGGAAGAGGCAGACTCCAAATCAAAACATTGTACAATGTATATGCTCATTAATTTAAGAATGCAAAAAGCCCAACATACATTACCGTATGTGGGTAATATATGCTGACATTAAAGGGAGCGTCAATTTAAGAACAAAAGATGCTGGGGAGGTAGGGAACTGTGGGAAGGCATCAGGAAGCAGGAATAGGCAGGCCAGCCCTACAATCCTCAGTCCCATATATACTTTGGAATGGATCAATCAGATAATAAAGCTTTAGAAAAGTTAAACTATTCCAAGAAATCTTGAGAACATCTAGTGATGAAGCTGGGTCACAGTGGAGGACAGGGAAGTGAAGCAAGTTTGCCTACATAAAATCTCTTATTAACAATATTGATTATGAAACAGTGTTTGCTAGAATAAGCTATGCCAACCATACTACTTTATATTCTAGCTAGACAATGCAACTATGCATGCTATTTAATATTATAACCTGTAGCATCTGTACTATAAGATCCTAAAGCTTTATTTAAGAAAATAAAGAAAATCCTCATCTATTTTAAAGTAGTTTTGAAAGTACTTGCCTTCCCAGCCTGTCAAAAACAGGAGCACTTGGCTTGCTGACATTGTTGAAAAACAGGTCTAGCTGAAATGTATGTGGAGATGTCTCCCTGTAAATAGAACACAGGTGAAAATTAAACCTGTCAAACTTCAGTTAAGCAAAATAGAACACAACACACAAGTCCTAAAATCCAAGATTCTCATTTGAAAAAAACTGAAAGAAATATCTTCCATATTCAGTGCATGCATAAACTTAAGACAGCTTTTTAGACTGCAAAACAAGTCCCAGACAAGAGGGATAATATACCTGAATCTCTCTGATTTGTACTGCCTTACACTTACCCATAGGCCCTGTTGTCAGGCAAACTGGTGTGAGCTCTTACTCCAGGAGGAATGACACGTACTTCATTTATGTAAACAACACATGGAAAACGAACGACATCTATATTGGTACTTTGCTGAAAACAAAACAACAAACCAAACATTAAACAGTTTTAAAAATGCATTCTTGATTTCAATTTATATTTAAGACTTATATACTCTCAATAAAAAGAGCACCTGACATCATTACTATCTACCGTTTTTTAACATCTAGAAAATGGAATTTACTATAAGACAGGTGCCCATAGGTCTCACATTGCCATTATAATTAATATTACTATAGGAATTCTGGGCAGAAAAAAGTAACAGTAAATGAGCATGGATTCTCTAAAGAGGACTCTATTCACACTGGAAACACTAGTTTATGAAGAAATTGTTTATAGAACGTCTTTGGTTCAACAACTGTGCCATGACCGAAGAATGAACAACACTATTAAAATGTTTTTAAGACCGATTTGAAATAGAGGTGCACCGATAAAGATTTTCTTGGCTTATACCAATAAGCTCCACCCACCCCTCCCTGCCCCAGTCACATTTGTGGCATTCAGTGCTTTTACAGCGCCCACCCCAAGCCTGGCCCTGGCCCAAGTCCACGCCACGCCAGCACTCAGAACACCACGGCAGCTGCTAAGCTCCAGCCCGGCCTGGCCCACCAGTGAGGAGATGAGGGTGTATCCAGGGTCACCCTGGCTCACGGGAGGGAACCCAGGCATTCGGGGGCCTTGGCCCCATGGGCGAGTGGAAATCCAGGTGTATGCCTTCTGGCCTGTGCCCCCATACTGGAGAAGGCACTCCAGAAGGCATTACTGAAGAACATTATTAGCTATAACAGCCAAAAAAAGCCAGTAGCTGATAACGTAAAGTTCCCTATTATCAGTGCCAATCCAACAGACAACCAATATACCTCTAATCTGAAATTAAGAAATGATTTTTTACCAGCTGTTTTGAAAAGCTCGCATTAACACAAGTGCCATGAAACCAATTTTTGAAAATGGTCACTGGCTCGCTAAAACAAGTTTCTATAATGTACAAGGAACCTTTAGATAAGCATTTGTCAATCCACGAGTCGCAACCCAAATGTGGGTCACAAGAATATATGAGTCATGAACAAACTTTTAAAATAGATTCTCCTTTAAAGGACAAAAATGTGGGAAATTCTGGCTTTTCCCTGGCAGGCTGGCAGAGTTCCCCCCAACCCCCTGCCCCACACACTGCAGGGCTAGCAGGCAGCGGGTCAGAACTGGCCATCGATGTTTACAAATGGGTCCTGGTACAAAAAACAGTTGAAAACCACTGCTTTAGATCAACCCTACAGACCTATCCTGTACCCAGTTGCATGATAAAGAACCTCACTCTCAAGGACTGTCAAGTTCGATGACTGTCACATAACAGAGTTAACCAAACTAAGATACATGGCTTTGACCAGGGTGCGAATGATAACATCCACAAAGCCCTACCGTACGGCCCCCGATGCCATCTCTGGTTCTAAACTGACCCACATGCTCCACCTGCCACCCTGTCTAGGATCTGCACTGCAGGCAACACCCTGCTACCCTCAGCCAGTCCAGGACACACAGTGTATGTGGCAATACAAGTCCTGGACCAGCCAGGGGTACTGATGCCGCATGCAGCACAGTCCCAGACTGATGGCAGGGAGAGGGGAGGAGTGTTCTGGAAGAGGGACTTGTAAAGCTGTTTGCTCTGCAGAATTTTCCTTTACTTTAAACAAATGCATGATACATTCACTTTTCATCTAATCCTGTCACTTCTGCAAACACTGTGGAGGTATCCCTCTTTCAGTCCACTAAAGCACATGCATATGCTTATGTATATGCATATATACAAACTGTGTGCATATCCTTACACACTCCTATTGAATTTCATAGAGATACTCACATGCTTAAAACGAATCAGAACCAAAAGCACAATTTATAATGCACACAGGATTCATGAAATGACATGTGTTTTGTACACTGGATTAAATTAATATATTTTATAGCACATGCAAAGCACAGTTTAGAACACTTGGAGCCTCGACTTGTTCTTTGGGCACACAAAGCCTATCTTCACAAAAGAAGCTAATGACATGCTAAAAACTACACATTAGGGGGAAGACAAAATGGATGAAATCTAATATTTAAAAGGTACACGAGCTGGCCAAATAAATATTTCTCATTTGAATATTAAGCAGCACTTCTGAATGAAGTGCAAATCAAGTACCACAGCCCATTTTGGCTGTACGAGTTACTGGGGAAAGGAAGAAAATGCAGTTTTTACTTGTTATTACAAAATAAAGTATTTTATTTTACTCTCCTATTAATTAAAAACATCTGAACCCTTTTGGCATAAACAGACTTTTTTTTCACCTTGAATACTGTAAACATCAGGCGCAAAAAACTACATGCCCAAGGGCGAAACCGTCAAAGCTGTAAACCACTAAAAACTCTGGATAAGATTCTATGCTGTGCCTGTAAGAAATGGTGCAAAACATGCACTGTGGACACGTGAAAATGTTGGGTGAGGCCAAACACAGCTTTAAGCCTCCTGTGGGCATTCCCACCCCTAGGCTGCTCTAGGAAGTTCAGGAATCTCCCCAACTCCCTTCAGTAACTTTGGTTTGTCCTTACAACACTGTTAGCTCCAGGTATAGAGCTGAGTCTTACACCACAGCCTGCTGCTCTTGTCCAGACGATTCTCCCTCACTTGAGTTAAACAGTGCTTTACACTTGACCTGGTAACACAGTACCTCAGGTTATACTACCTCGGACATCTGTTTATTCATTCATGCTATAAACCTGGAGTGTTGATTTAGCTAGACTCAAGCGCAGTAATTGATGTAGTAATGCAAGATTGCTGCAGCAAACATCTTTCTATAGCAGAGGCAAGCAAAATATGGCCCACAGGCTGAATCTGGCCTGTGCCTTCCTCTGCAGCACTCCACATAGGAACAAGTCCTGATCAGGGCTGCCTGTCCCACGCACACCTGCCCACAGCTGCCCACGCCTGCCAATGGCACCACCCCAGCCAGCACGCACAGATTCCCAGCAGGGCTGCTCCTGCAGCAGCCTGGGTACAGGTCAGCTCTCCCCGCCACTCCCAGAAGCTCTTCCTCCTGCCCCTGCTGTGCTGCTCCACGTTGGAGGGGGCAGCAGAAGGCTACAGCAAGCGGTTCCTGCCCCGGGCATGCAGCTCCTGGCTTCCTTCCATCCACTCGGAAAGCAGCTGGGAACTAGGAGTTGGAGCCAACTGGCTGCAGCTTTGCTAACTACAGCTGGAGCTGCCGGGCTGCAGCTTTCCTCCCACACCATGGCACAGCAGGGGCAAAAAGAGAATGAGATGCTAGGGGCACGGGGAGCCAAGCAGCAGCAGCAGCAGCAGCAGCAGCAGCAGCAGCAGCAGCCCCACCAGGAAACAGAACTGGCCAGCACTGGGGCCAGGCTGTCGGCAGATACACGATGAGTACAGGCAGGACTCAGCCCCATGCAGAGCACTGTCGGGGCAGCCATGGGCTGAGTGGGGGCAGATCACCTGCACCACCCAGGTGAGCTCTACTACTACACACAAAAACTCTGCCTCCCCAAACTCTGCCCCCCACCCCCCAACACACACCCCTCTGGCCTGCTCCCGGGACCTAGTGTGTGGGAAGCCACCCCCGCCCCACTACACAAAAGTAAGACTATTTTGAGCTACTATGCAATTGCCTCTATATACACTACTCAAAAACAAAAATCAGGACAAAAATTAAATTAAATTTTTATAGTAGATGTTTGATTTTTAGTATATCATCTGTTTTTATCTTTAATTTGTTAAAATCACACCGTCTGAAAGATTTTGTATGTGTAGCCCTCAACAGCTCACCAGAACTCGTTAGGTAGCCCATTACCCAAAATAATTGCCCACCTCTGTTCTATGGCCTTGTCTACATTATGGAACTACTACTCCAAGTCAGCTAGCAAAGCTACACTGGCAGAACCCCCTAGGGCAGCAGCGGCCAACCCTGTTTGGCAGGCATGCCACAGATTAGCTCCACACCCTTTCCAAGTACCACTCCAATCTCCTTCTCCTGCCCCGTACACTACTCTACTTTCTGCTCCCTGCCTAACCTGCTGCTCTTTCAACTTCCTGATCTATCTGCCACTGCGTCACCTGTCCCCACTGCCATATGCTACTGTGCCACATACAGGCTGCCACATCACCTGTGGTATGCATGCTGCAGTTCAGCCACCCCAGACTTGACAGATGCCAGCAGAAGTTCTTCTGCTAGCACAACTGTACTGCCACAGAAGCATCCACACCAGCATTAGACATGGGTGCAATCTATGTACACCTCTAGCTGACATTTCTATACTACAATGTTCACACACGTTCATACAATGCACAGCTAAAGTTTAAGTTATGTCAGACCCTCCAAGGGTTTTCAAGACTGCACAAAATTGGGAAGGGCTCAATTTTTATTGATCTAAATTTTCATGATTACGTGAAGTTAGAGGTGTGGAAGCAGACAATTTAGCAATGACAGTATACTGTTAAAAGCTTTACAAAAATCACCTCACCATCTAAAAAGTAAATATTCATAAATCAATCAACCACCTGCTTTAAAGCATTCTGTTCATTCATTAGGAAAAAGCCAGGCAGGGAAGGACCAAAAGAGGAGGCCAGCAGCACCCCCAGAGCTCTAGAAACACAGGGAGAGACAGGCAGCCAACCTGGTCCCCAGCACTGAACCAACCTAGGCAGGGTACAACCCTGCCACCAGGCTGGAGCCTTGAATACTTTTCCCTCTTCCCCTCTGGGCTTTGGGTAGGGGTTTGTTTAAGTAGCCTACTATCTCCCTCCAGCCCACTTCTGGCAACAGTGAAGGAGCACCTAATTGCTTAATTGATGAATTATTAGGGCAGAACCAGCACTAACTGCTTGATTGCCAAGTCATTAGGCTGCCCATTGTTTTCCTCTTTAACCCCTCTACCCAGTCCCTCCCACAGAGGTAAGGGTTTCCTGTTACAGTCCCCTTTCTATAAATTTTGATTATAGAAGGAGCTGCTGTGGGCTCCTGCTCTCCCCACTAACACCACTGCCTCTCCTGGATCTACAGCTCCCCTCCAATCTTGGAGGAAGGGAGGCCTCTCTCACTACCACCAGCACCAGCCACCACCTGCTGCCACAGCCGCCTACAGCCAGAGGGAACCCTACAACCAGTGGGGCCCCTTCATCAGCACCACCACCTGCTGCCCACTTGCAGCACCCCCTGTGCTTGTTCTCTTGTGGCACATCTTGTGCTCCACTCTCCCTCTCCTGGTGTTGCAGTATGGCTGAGTAAGCCAGCAGCGTGCTTCCCCCCTCCTTCCCGTGTGTCCCTGTCTTTTTGTGTTCCCTCCAAGCCCCAACCTCATGCATGCACAACACCCCTGCCTAGTGCAACTGGAGGAGGCACCCTGGGCCTCCCCCACCCCACAGCAAGCCACTTTTCTTCCCTCAGGCGGGGGGTGGAGCCCACAGCTCCACCTCTCTCACCCCACCCAACTCCTTCCCACCTAGCCTCGGATGGCAGCGCAATATTCTCTCAAGTCCAACCAGGGGGCAGCCAATGAGCTCTGGGAGACCCCTCAAGTCCAGGGAACTCCCTTTGGCCGGCCTCCCCCAGAGGGGACCACAGGGCACCTCAAATCCAACCAGGGCAGGGGAAAAGACAAGGGCTCCTCTTCTTCCTCTTCCACAGGGGGTGGGAAGGGTCCTTCCACAGATACTTAGGGAGCAAGGAAAAAAATAAAAGTAATCAGGCTCCACTGTGGGGCAGCCCACAGTCTATGCCTGTGAAAAGGCAGAACTCCTAAATACATACTTTGCGTCAGTATTCCTGAAACCCAGCAGGGGCTGCTCACCTGACTAGAGGGCCAGGGAACAGGGAGAAGGTAACAGCCTACATGAAATCAGCCCAGAACAGGTGAAGGATCTTCCACAACACTTGGACATTTTCAAGTCCGCTAGGCCTGATGACCTACACCCAAAAGTCCTAAAAGAACTGGCCAAGCTTATAGCAGCATCAGGGGCCAAGCTGTTTGAAGAGTTGTGGAACTCGGGAGCGGTCCTGGATGGCCCTCTTCTAGTCAATGTGGTGCCCATCTTTAAGAAAGAGAAGAGGGATGACCCCACAAACTACAGACTCACCAGTCTGACTTCGGTCCTGGGTAAAATTTTTGAAAAGTTGGTTAAAGAGACCATCAACTACAAGCTGGTGCTAAAAACCAACCTGCACGGCTATCGAGGGTAGATCATGCCTGACAAACCTTGCATCCTTCTACAACCAGGTAACTAACCCTCTGGCCAAGAGACACGAGGCTGACATCATCTACTTACACTTCAGTAAAGACATTGGCTCTATCTCCCAAAACTCTCTAACAAACTGGAGAGTGCTGGGCTAGACAGACACTGGGCTTATAAGCCACTCCCAGAGAGTGGTGATCAATGGGATGGCCTCATCCTGGAGGGCAGTCTCCAGTGGTGGCCCCCAGGGATCAGTGCTTGGACCTGTGCTATTCAATATATTCATTAATGACTTGAATGATGGGGTGGAAAGTGCAATGGTTAAGTTCGTGGGCAATACCAAGCTGTGGGGAAACATGGGGACACCAGAGGATAGGGCAAAGATCCAGGATGACCTTGACAGACTGGATTTCTGGGCGGAATGAAATCAAATGAGGTTTAAACAGGGAGAAGTGCAAGGTCCTTCAGCTGGGTAGGAAGAAACTCCACCACAAATATACAATGGGTGGTAGGGTCCACTGGCTGGCACAGCATCTAAATGAGACCCAGGGGTCACAACCAACTGGAGCCAACAGTGCAACAAGGCTGCCAAAAGGGCAAACAAAACTCTGGCATGCATCAGCCAATATGTGGCCAAGAGATCCAGGTACTCCTTCCACCCTCTTTGGCATTGGTGAGGCTTTAGCTGAAGTACTGTGCCCAATTCTGGGCACCACACTTCAAGAAGGATGAGGATAAGCTCAAGTGGGTACAAAGAAGGGCCACCTATTTGTTTGAACACCCTATGAGAGACTCCGGGAACTGGGTCTGTTCTGCCTGAGGAAGAGAAAGCTGAGAGGCAACTTGCCTCTCAGCTTTCTCTTCCTCAGGCAGAACTTGCTAGCTGCCTACAAGTATCTCAGGGGGGAGCATCAAGAACTAGGAGAGCAACTATTCAGGAGAGCACCTCAATGGAGGCCAAGGACCAACGGGCATAAACTAATAGAGGGTAAATTATGGTGGATACAAGGAAAAACTTCTTTGTAAGCGTCACCAGCGTCTGGAATATGCTCCCAGCAGAGGTGGTGCAGTCACCCTCCTTGGAGGTATTCAAGATGAGGCTGGACAGGCACCTTGTGGAGGTCATCTGATCCCAATTATTTCCTGCCCAAGGCAGGGGACCGGACTTAATGATCTAACACAGGGGTGTCCAACCTTTTTGAATGTGGGGCCAGATCATGAACTTTTTAATCACCCAGTTAGCTGGTGAGCCATATTCAAAGACCTCACAGGAAGTGGTATCACATCAGGAAGTGATATCACATTACGTTTGACACTAACGAAGCTGCAGGAAGTGACAATGAAATGGGTCTAACCAGTTCAAAACTCTCCCTCTATAGCAGTGGTCTCCAAAGTGGGGTGCATGCACCCCAGGGGATGCACAAGGCAATCCATTGGGGTGCGGGAAGAAAATATTAGAACTTCTATTTATATTTATATAAATATACATATATTGGGGGTGCGTGCTCAAAATTTTTTTTTACTGATAGGGGTGCGCAATCAAAAAAGTTTGGAGACCACTGCTCTATAGCATCTACCTCTCATGGTTTGGGACAGGATACTGAGCTAGATGGACCACGGGGCTGACCAAGCATGGCACTTCTTATGCTCTTATGTTCAGAAGCTCTTATGTTCTTTGGCTGAACTTCCAAACTATGACTGAGATTTGCAAAAAGGGGTGGACAGGCATGTTACAAAGTTGTCATAAAAGATCTGGAGCCCTCTAAATCTCATTCATTTTAATGAAAGTTGGCCTTTTGGCTCAGCTTTGAAAATCTCAGCCCAAGGTCCGAACAAAATAAGTCAAAATATATTTTGCATTTCTATGCAGAGCATCTACGTGGGGCTCTCCAAGCATTTTACAAACATTAAATGAACCTCAGAATATCCCTGCTTTTCAGAAGCAATGTGGTGGTGAGGACATTCTGGGAACATCTCTCACTCTGTGTGTGATCTACTTCACAGTCCTTGGACCACCCTAGAAGGGCCCTCACTGCCTCATTTCCAGTTCAGAGCAGGTAAAGTGTAAGTAGGTAGGAAGGGCTTATTTTCTGGCAGCAGGTTTGAGTGGCTTGAAGCTAGTGAAGATGTACCCACAATTAGTCACTGACCAGAGTGGGAACACAGTTGTCCTCACTTATTAACATGTCTCCAAGGCCCTGTACTGTCTCTGCCTACATGTTGCTCTCATGTCCTCTTGCTTTCCTAAATCTCATGAGAGTAGAGGATTCCCATCATGCCTACTGGACTGCCGTCACCAGATAACGGTCCTGGTTCTAAGGTTGTGCTTCTGACTCTTTCATGGCCTCTTTTAGGGTGCACACTTAGAACTCTGGCTTTTCCTTCCCACCCATTTTGCTGAATTGTGATTATTCCCACAGGGCATGAATGTAGTTCAGTGGCTATGTTTCTGCTTTTTCATACAGATGCAATGACTCTCAAAGTATGGCATATTTTAATAGAATAAAAACATTTTGAAGGCCACACAAAGCACTAAGCAGTTTTTACTCATATGAGCTTACTAGGTATCAACCACCTGCTACTTGGGTTCCTGGCAAGTACAGACACAAGTTTATTAACACATTGTTCCACCAGAGTGAGTTTCTGTGCCATAGCCTACATCAGGTCTCAGATCTAGGGAGCCTGATCCCTCCCCAGCCATAGGCTTGTCACATTATACCAATCTGCTGGCCAGTGCAGACCCGGCCAGCCTTCTCCCATCCCCAGTAGCATGTGGGAAGCCAGCTCCAGCTGCATGGCACTTTTCCTGGCTGGTGCTGACCCATCTGGGTCCATCCCATCCAGAGCAGCATGCAGCTGAAGCCAAGTTCCCACGAACTGCTGGGGAGAGTAAGAGCTTGGCCAGGTCGGCACCGGCCAGCAGAAGTGGCAGTGGAGCCATGTGCCGCTCAGGACTGACCAATGCAGGTAGGGAGAAAATGCAGCACACGGCTCTGCCGCCGGTTCTGCTGGCTGGTGCCGACCGGGTGAGTCTGTCCCATCTGGAACAGCATGTGGCTGAAGCCAGGTTCCCACAAGCTGCTGGGGATGGGAAGAGCCCGGCCGGGTATGCACTGGCCAGCAGAAGCAGTGGTGGAGCTGTGTGCCACTTGGGATGGGACGAGCCCGGCTGGAGTGGCAGGGGCTGAGCCGCACTTTCCCTCTGCCTGCGCCGGTCAGTTTCCTGTCACAGCACCGCGGGCCTCAGAAAGTGGCTTGGCGGGCCATATTGCGGCCCACAGGCCATAAGTTTTACAAGCCTGATCTAACAGGTCCCTTACAGTTCTATGTCTCTATGATTTTTAAGGGTAAAGGACCTGTAAGAAAGACCAAATTGCCAGCTCCTGCAGGGACCAGCAGTGCCTCATTAGCAGGTATACTTCCTGCTCAGTCTTCTCCAAGCTTTGCAAGCCCGGCTGCTCAACCCAGCATCCAGAGCTACGCCCAGAGCCTGGACCCTCCACCGCCTCTGCCCACAACACCTCAGGCAATCAGGACCCCCTCCCCACCACCATTAGGTGCAGTGGGGTGCACTGCAACATGCCCAATATTGAGCCACTACCATTTGAGAACTATGCGCACACTTGCTCAGGCAGTGGGGGCCTCAAAGACTGTCATGCCCTCTAGATACTACCGCACGGGCATATTCTGCCTTGCCATGGAGGCCACCATGGAGGAGGTGGAGAGGGGGCTCGTAGTGAGGGGACAAGTATGTCCCACTTGAGCTCCTGGAAGAGTTGGGGACCTAAGTGGTCCTCAGCCCCATCCCACCCTACATCCCCAACTGGCCCCTTTTTACAGGGATTGGGGAAGTTCCTATCCCCAGTATTCACCCTCCTGTTGGGATGCCAGGACCCCAGCCTCCGCCACCAATCCACCTGGCGGCAGGGGTAGAGGTGGAGAGGACCTTTACGGTTTCCTTCCAGGGGTCCCCCAACTGCACCCACTACACAGTAGGGGAGGTGAAGTGCTTCCAGTGCCAGGCACTAGGGCACCTCTGCCAGGAATACCCCCTTAGTCAGCCACAGGGGGCACCGCAGGCCCTCATCAAGAAGAAGGGTGCCACTGCCACCTCTAGCACCCAGACACGTAGGCTTTCTGGAAAATGATGAATTGGAAAATTTTCCGATGCCCGAAATAGAGCGTGATCCAATTTAGCATGTTCATTTGACTTATATTTAGTAAACAAAACAAAAAAGTACCCCTATGTTAACTTTATGTCCCAATAGCCACAACTGAACTGAAATATTTGATTAGGAAAAAAATTAAGTACAGCATACTTAATGTGGTTTAAATGTTATATTCAAACAAATTCAAAGCTTCATGTGGAAAGACATTATTTTTATTCAAAGACTTGTAAAAATGGAAACACAATAGCATGTACACTTCCCTTACGTTGTTTGTTTAAATCTAAGGGAAAAAAATGAAGGCACTTAAAACTGTTGACACACTATTTTTTGCACACCCAAAGAACTGTGCATGATATGCCGTGGTTGTCCATTCATCTACTTCAACAGCATTTAACTGTCTTCCACTGAAGTTATTGCGACACCTCCAGTTTCACCATCACTATCTGGAGAATCACTTGCACTACTTAATCTGATTCTGAAGTGGAACTAATAAGGCAAATCTGATTCAGAACTACTTGAACCACATCCTCTTTCACGAAAGGATGGTTTTACCAATGAGTCTATAGGCAAGGGCAACTTACCATCACACTGCATCTTCTTCACTAATTGTGCTTCTGTCTGATTTTCCAGAAGCAAGAGATTTTGAGAACTAGAAACAAGCTTAGCAGTGTGCTCATTTGTTAGTCTATTCCTCTTTTTTTTATCTTGATTGAGCTGAAAGCCTTCCAGTTCCATTCACAAGAAGCTGCTGTTGGTGGAAGGCTTAGGATCCTTTGAGCAATCCTGGACAACAGTCAAATGTTAAAGTATCCCTTCCACCATGCAAGAGGAAACACATTCTCTGGTGCCCACCAAATGATGTCTTTGCTCCAAAGTTTTTCTTTGGTGCAGTACCCAGCAATATCTATTATCACGGCTATTTTGTTGATGTTGGGGACATTCTTAGCTACTTCCATAACAGTATCAAGAGCAGTAGATAATTCATCTTCTGATAAATGTTGTCCTCCGTGTTGAAGATCCAAAAGGTTTACTGCCTGATGAACTTGATGAGAGCAAAACTCAGATCTCTTAGTAAACATTTGTTTTACTACTACTTCTTTTCTTGGATAGAGATGAAGGCGGCAAAAGTTCAATTAGAGTTCCATTCAGTTGTCGGAATACCTCTGGAATACTTTAAAGGCTTGGTGCATCTCCTTCAAGCTTTTTGATAGCCACTGAAAATGGGAATAGCAAACTGAATACTCCTTCAACTCAAACCCAGAACATCATCATCAAGAATCTGCTTCCAAATGTCCACAGGAAAAGCCTGGGATACCATGTCATCTATTGAAGCACACTACAAACAGTTCTTTGTGCGCAGCAAACTATGTAAACACTTTGTAGCTGAGCTCCATCTAGTTTTTCCTGGCAATAAAAGTGTACTTTCCTTCCCTTGCTTCTCTTTCTGTAATTTCTTCAAAGTATGATTAGCAACATGATGATTGTTAAATACCTTCACAATCACTTCACAGTTTGCCAATATTGTCTTCATTGTATTCACACGTACTATGTCTTTTGCCAGAAGATTCAACCCATGAGTAAGACAGCCAAATACTATTAAATGAGGATATTTGCCTTTAATATTTGCCATGCAGCTTTCATGTTACTCGCAATATCAGTTACAAGGGCTTGTACCCTGGAGGGACCTGCACTTTCAATCTCTTCACTCAGTAATTATGCTATGTATTCAACTGTATGACAAGAAGATTTGGTAGCACATGCTTTCAGGAGTATTGGTTCTGGTGTTGCTAACATAATGTTCAATAAAGGATTTCCTTGTACATCAGTCCATCCATCTGACATCAGAGTCGGTGATTCTGCTTCCTTTGAACAACCATTGTTTGAACTCTGTCATACTCTCCATCTAAGAGAGAACGTGATAAGTGATAATGTTACAGTAACTTATATGATGGGCAAATTAGTTTCTAATGTTCCTTCCAGTATTGATTTTCAGTTATGGAAAGGTGTACCACTTGCAAATATAGCTCGAGCTAATGTCTAATCTGCTTTTTCTTGATCTTCTTTTGACATTTTGTCCACAAAGCTGATAAAAAGCTTGACTGTCTTAAACAGCTACTCACGGTGGATTGCATATCTGGTGAAAGTGATCTTGAAAGCAAGCATCCTGCTGCTTCTTCCCCCAGACCTGCAGCTCAACATTTTAATTTTTCATTTTTTACAAATCTATTTCACTTGAGCTACCAAGTTTCTGCAACAAAAGGGGGAAAAGATGTTTATTTTAGCCTATTCTAATCTGGCCACATCCATTAGAAGGAGAAGTAGCAGGGAGCTTGCTTTTCCCCTCCCTGCCAGAAAGAACGCTCTGCTGCTCAACTTGCTGCTCAGTTGCCCTGGGACTGCAGAACCAAAGGGAAGTATAGTCTGACCTCTGCCACTGGCCAGAGGACTAAGCTCACTCTGCTAGGTTGAAATAGTTAACTATTTATCTATTATGTAATTTTTAAAAAAATTCTTGTTAAGCCGAAACCACTTTGGGCGATTAAGCATAAAAGCAGGATCCAAATATCTTAAATAAAGAAATAAATAAATAATAGTCCACAGTTGCATTAACAACTTTTAAAAAATTATAATGTTTTAAAACAATATAGATGCTAGTCTATGCTATGTGTTCTTTAACATATTAATTTGTTTACTTGCACAGGATTCCTTAAGTCGACTTTTCTCAGATGATGTTGTTCCACCACGTCATTTTATTAGCTTTCTGTATATGGCTTGTACTTTTTCAGGACAGTTTCTACATGCTATTAAATGTTTCTTCATTCTCACTGCTGCCTGCAATATTTACATCTACCAGCTTTCTTCCTTCCTTCAGTGGCTTGAACTTCACCATAATGATAACACACACAAGGTTTTTTCTGATAAGGCATTATGACTACTTCAGATGAAAAGCACCAAAAACTAACAGATCTTATGCAAACACTTCCAACATCCCCAGCTCAAGAAAAGAAATGAGACACTGCTTTGTGTGTTTGCAGAACTGAAAGTGAAACAACAATTAATCATAGTTTTAGTTTTGGTTTTGCTTTCACTTGCAGTCTGAGATGAAAAAAAATTCTGATTTGACCTGCACAGTCAAGTAGGTAAATTCATAACTTGATTTTTGGTTTGAATTATTATGCAAGTGTATTTACCCTCCTGTTTACAAATCAGTAAGACATACATGTACTCTCTCTCACTTTCTAGGAATAATCACCTGAAAAACATTAATTACAAGCAGAGCAACACCAAAAACTACCATTGGGCCCAAAGCTTCCATGACGCCCTCTACAGCTTTGGGAGGGCAGCAGGATTCCTGTTGGGCTCCACAGCTGGCGTTGCCTCCCACAAAAACCCTGCTCAGCCTAACAACACCCACAGTGAGGTCCCTTACTGTGCATGGCTGCAAGACGGGTCTCCACAGGTTCTGGGTGCTCCGCTTTCTTAGGAGACATGGTGGGTACTCCATGGTTTTCCTGCAGGAGACCCACACAACTCCGGCCACCAAAGCCAACTGGTGGCTAGAGTGGGGAGACAGGGTCTACTTCAGCCACCTCACAGTCCTGTGGGGTGGCCACCCTGTTCTCCCCGAGCCTGCAGCCAGAGGTCCTTCTTGTAATAGGCGGCCTGGCACTACCTCAATAGCATCTCCAGGTCTGGGTACAGGGGCTCATTCTCAACGTGGTTAACATCTATGCCCCTGTGAATGACACAGATATGGCCCACTTTTATCAGCAGGTGGCCACCTACCTTGGGACCCTGATTCTTCAAGTGCCTGGTCTTTGGTGGGAACTTTAATGTCACCCTCAACGTACAGGACCGCACTGGCAGGGAATGCAACCAGGGCACTGTGGGTGTCCTCAGGGACATCTTCACAGACCACCCCTTTGTGGACATGTGGCATGCCTACCACCCTGACACCACCAGCACCTTCACCTTTGTCAGGGTGGAGGAGGAGCAGGCATGCCCATACTGTACCTGCCCGAGTTCACACCTCCAGCATTAGGCCAGCCACCCTGAGCAACCACCACAAAGTGTACGCTCTGGTCACACTGCAGCCTGAACATCCGGGACCAGCCTACTGTCACTTCAAAAACAGCATACTGGACTTTGTGGCCACCTTCTGGGAATTCTGGCTGACTTGGCACGAGCAGTGGCTGGCCTTTTCCTCAGGCCAGAGATGGTGGGACATGGGGAAGGCACACACATTTGGCAAGTACTGTCACTTCTATGCCCTGGGACACACCCAATACCAGGAGATGGCTAGAGAGCAGCTTGGAAGGAAAGTGTTGGACCTGGAGAGGAGCATTTAGTTGCTATGTCCTCAGTGGCCTCCCTTATTCAGAGAGTCTTATAGTCCCCCATGGTGAGCAATACCCATGATCTTCTCTCAGTACATCAAATAGGCTTGCGACACTGGGAAACACCACCACTTCCCCTGACTACTGCTGGAGCTGGCCAGGGAGCAGCAAGAGCCTGAAGTGCTGCTGCAGGCTCTTGGTTTCCCCACCACTTATTTAATAGATTTCATAGACATTAGGGCTGGAAGGGACCTCAGGAGATCATCGAGTCCAGCCCCCTGCCCAAAGGGCAGGAAGTCAGCTGGGGTCATAGCATCCCAGCAAGATAAGCATCCAATTTACTCTTGAAGGTGTTCAATGTAGGTGCTTGAACCACCTCCAATGGCAGACTGTTCCAGACCTTGGGGGCTCGGACAGTAAAGAAATTCTTCCTTATGTCCAGCCTGAAACGGTCTTGCAGGAGTTTGTGACCGTTCGACCTCGTCATCCCTTGGGGCGCTCTGGTGAACAGACGTTCCCCCAGATCCTGGTGGTCACCCCTGATAAACTTATAGGTGACCATCAGATCACCCCTGAGCCTGCGTTTTTCCAGGCTAAAGAGTCCCATGGCTCTCAGCCTGTCATCGTAAGATCTGTTTTCCTGACCTCTGATCATGCGCGTGGCTCTCCTCTGGACTCTCTCAAGCTTCTCCACATCCTTTATGAATTGTGGAGCCCAAAACTGGATGCAGTACTCCAGCGGCGGCCTCACTAAGGCCGAGTACAAGGGGAGAATGACATCCTGGGATTTGCTCGAGAAGCATCTATGGATGCACGCCAGCATTTTGGTCGCTTTACTAGCCGCAGCATCACATTGCAGGCTCATGTTCATCTTGTGGTCAATGATGACCCCCAAGTCTCTTTCTTCTGTAATGCTAACCAACGTAGCACTGCCGAGCCTATAAGGGTGCTGCAGGTTTTTCCTCCCAAGGTGGAGAACCTTGCATTTTTCGGTGTTAAACACCATGAGGTTCTCGTCTGCCCATTTGCTGAGCTTGTCCAGGTCAGCCTGGATCACCCGCCTATCTTCTGGCGTGGATGCTTTGCCCCAAAGTTTGGTGTCATCAGCGAACTTGGCCAGTCCACTCCTGACTCCAATGTCCACATCGTTAATGAAGACGTTGAACAGTATGGGTCCCAGGACAGAGCCTTGAGGGACCCCACTGGTTACAGGGCACCATGATGAGTGACTGCCATCAATCACAACCCTCTGGGTCCGACCACGAAGCCAATTTCCCAGCCAGCGGATCGTGGTGGAGCCAAGGCCACAACTGGGCAGTTTGGCCAAGAGGTGATCATGGGATACCAGATCAAAAGCTTTTCTGAAGTCAAGATATATGACATCAATCTCTTCTCCCTTGTCCAGGTGATAGGTCACCTGGTCATAGAAGGAAATGAGATTGGTCAAACAAGACCTACCCGCAACAAACCCGTGCTGGCTGTCCCTCAGAATGTTAGCCTGGGCCAGTCCCTCAAGGATGGCCTCCTTAATAAACTTTTCTAAGATCTTCCCCAGGATAGAAGTCAGGCTAATGGGCCTGTAGTTAGCCGGATCCACTCTCCTCCCTTTCTTGAAGATTGGCACCACATTGGCCTTCTTCCAGTCTTCTGGCCCTACACCAGAGCGCCAGGAGTTTGTCATAGCCCAGCCCCTGGCACGGATCTTTGAACTCGCCAGCTCCTTGAGTACCCTGGGGTGCAGATTGTCAGGGCCAGCTGACTTGAAGGTATCCAGCTCTCCTGGACCTACAGTCCCCTCCCCACTCTCAGGGGGCAGGGGACGCCTCCCTCATCATCCTCAGCAACAGCCACCACCTGCTGCCACAGCCATGTACAGCCAGAGGGGACCCCACAACGCTAGTGAGACCCCTCCACCACCAACACCACCTGCTGCTCGCTAGCTGCTCCAGCAGCACCCCCGGTGTTTGTCTTCTTGGGGTGAGTCCTGTTCTCTACTTCCCCTCTCCCTGTGTTTGTAGAAGGCTAAGTATGCCAGCAGTGTGCTTCTCCCCTCCCTCCTGTGTGTCCCTGTTTGTCTTTGGAGTCCCCACTGCCTGAACATGTGTGCACAGATTGTGGCAGCCTCCATACTATTGCAAGGATGTCTTTTCTTTTGCCATGGAGGCCCTCATGCATGAGGTGGTGAAGGAAATCTCAGTGGGGGGGAAGCATATTCCACTTGAGCCTCTGCAGGAGCTGGAAACCCAGGTGGTCCTCAGCCACATCCCCCACTGCATCCCTAACTGGACCCTCATGCCCTTCCGGCAGGACCTGGGGAGGGTCCTATCCCCAGTCACTACCCTCCCACTGGAGTGCCAGGGCCCCAGCCTCCTGCCGCCCAGTCACCATCCAGTTGGCGGCAGGGGAGGAGGCGGGGGGGATGGGGGTGAAAGCGCCTATATGGTTCCCTAACTGCATCCATTATATAGTGGTGGAGGCAAAGTACTTCTCATGCCAGGCATCAGAGCACTCCAGAAGTACCCCTCAGTCAGTCCTGGAGGGCATTACAGGCTGCTCCAAAAGGCACCACAGGCCACCACCACCTCTGGCACCCCAGCCACAGCATCCAGCTCCCCCTGCAAGCTCAGGGAACCCCATACCATACCCACCAGCAGGGTCCCAAAGCAGGGAGGATACAGGCAGAGGAGGGTGGCCAGCCTCTACCACTACAATCACCCCCCTCCTAGTGCCATACAGCTCCCAGCATCCCAGGTTGACCCCTCCTCAGGCCACCCTGAGGTTGGGTGGGTGCTGGTCCCACTTGGGTGGTAAGCTGCCATCCAGGGGAAGGCCAAACGCAAGGCCTAGGCACAGCTTGGGCCCTCTGACATGGAGAGGGCCCCTGTCCCACCACCTAAGAGAGGGGCTGACACTGCTGTCATGACCACCACCTCCTGAGCTGTGCCAGAAGTCCCACCCCAAGACAAAATAAAGAAGATAGCTGTCACCACCACAGAGGGCAGCCCAGGGTGGCCATCCTGAGGTACGGAAGTGCATGGAGGAGACCCCCAACTCCTCCAGCTGTGACCTGCCTCCCACCACTGCAGCCACTGGGGCCTTGGCCCCCACCACCCTGGGGAGCCCTCCTGCTCTGACAGCCTGGTGGGAGCCCTAGGGCTTATGTCAGTGGGGAGGATTCCCTTCCCCAAGGCTCTAGAGAAGACACCAATGCCACCCAGTACCAGAAATCTCCTCCAACCCTGGTTGAAGCCATTCCTGTCACAGACCTCAGTGTCCCATGGACTCAGCACTGAGGGAAGAGAAGCCGGGTCCCACACTGAACACCATTCCAACCCCGAGGAGGGCGCTGCACAGGAACCTGTGCCTATTGCCCTGCCACTCCCCATGCTAGCCCTTCCCTCACCCCGAGGGGCTGCATTTCTCCCTCTCCCGGTGCTGGGAGATCTAAAAGACCGGGTGGTCCAGGCGACGCTTAGCCAGGCCTATGCCCCCATGGGGGCAGAGGAGAGGAAATCACCCACCCCCACCATACCCAGGAGGAGCCTGCCAAACCATTAAACCAGGAGGGGAACGACTGGGAGTCCATAGGCTCCACAGAGCCTTCAAACCTCTCAACCCCAACAGTACCCAGGGAGCCACTCCAATTCCCTCCAATTCCATCAAGTCCTCAGCCTGGTGAGGGCTCCAGTGGGGCAGCACAAGGGTCACAAGTAGAACAATGCCAAAAGCTGTCACTGGGCCTACAGCTTCCATGATGTCCTCTATACCTTTGGCCGGGTGGTGGGATTGCTAATGGGCCCCGTAACTGGCACTGCCTCCTGCAAAAGGCCTGCCAAGCCTAACAATACCCCCACCCCTCCCCCACCAACACACTTCCTCACTGTGGTTACTTTCAACACGCAAGGCAGCAGGAAGGGTCTCCGCAGGTGCCAGGTGCTCTCCTTCCTCCTAGAGAGGGCTCACTCGCAGAGATGTGGGTTTTCCAGAACATTTTCCAATGCCCTAAATAGAGCGTGATCTAATTTAGCATGTTTATTTGACTTAATAGTTAGTAAACAAAACTAAAAAAGTACCCCCACATTAATTTTATGTCCCAATAGCCACAAGTATTTGAACTGAAATATTTGATTAGGAAAAAAAATAAATACAGCACACTTAATGTGGTTTAAATGTTATATACGAACAAATTCAAAGCTTTATGTGAAAAGAAATTATTGTATCGGAATGCTTGTGAAAACATAAAGACAATACACAATAACATGTACTTCTCTTACATTATTTGTTTAAATTTAAGAAAAAAAGAAAGCACTGAAAACTGTTGCCACACTAATTTTAACAGACCCAAAGAACTGTGCATGATATGCCGTGGCTGTCCATTCATCTACTTCAACAGAGTTTAACTCTCTTCCACTGAGGTCACTGCGGCATCTCCAGTTTCACTATCATTATCTGGAGAATCACTTGCACTACTTATTAGTTCCACTCCAGAATCGGATTAGCCTCAATCTGATTCAGAACTACTTGAACCACATTCTTTTTCACTAATGGATGTTCTTATCAATGAATCTATGGGCAAGGGCAACTTATCATGACACAGCATCTTCTTCACTAATTGTGCATCTGGCTGATTCTCCAGAAGCAAGAGATTTTGTAAAGTAGAAACAAGCTTAGCAATGCATTCTTCTGGTTTTGGTTTGACCTGCACAGCCAATTAGGTGAATACATACCTTGATTTTTGTTTTGGATTATTAAGAGAGTGTATTTACCCTCCTGTTTACAAATTAATAAAACATATATGTACACTCTCTCTCACACATACACACAAACACACACACTTCCAATCACCTGAAAAACATTAATTACAACTTTGAAACTGCCAAGCTTGCCTAATACTGTATTGGTATCCATTCATTGTTACTAATGACTTTTATGAGACTATGAATTTTTAGAAATGGAAAATTTCCTATGGAAAATAAAACACTGGAAAATTTTTCACCGCACATCTCTGGTTACTCTGTGCTTTTCCTGCAGGAGACCCACACAGCTCCAGTCACTGAAGCCAGCTAGTGGCTGGAGTGGAGAGCCAGCGTCTGTTTCAGCTACCTCATGAAGACATACTGTGGGGTGGTCACCCTGATCTCCTTAAGCCTGCAGCCACAGGTCCTTTTTGCCACTGAGGTAGCACCAGGCAGCCTGCTGCATCTCTGAGTCCAGATACAAAGGTTCATGCTCAACCTGATCAGCATCTATGCCCCTGTGCATAACTCGGAGATGGCCCCTTTTTACCAGCAAGTGGCTGCCTACCTTGGGACCCAGAGCCCCTTCAGTGACCACCATTTAATATACACTCAGTTCATGCTTCAGCAAAAGCATCCAGGGCTGGCCTGCTGGCACTTCAACAACAGCCTACTGGAGGATGTGGGTTCTGTGGCCACCTTTCAGGAGTTCTAGCTGGTCTGGAATGGGCAGTCAGGCCTTTCTCTCAGGCCAGAGACAGTGAAACGTGGGGAAGGACTGCATCAGGCAGTACTGTCACTACACCCAGGAGCACACCCACCTGTGGGAGGCATCCTCCCTATGTAAGCAGGTGTCAGGGCTGGTGCTGAAGAAACTGCCCATGAGCAGTCATAGCAGCCTTATCTATAATCAACTGTTCACGTGACAAGAACCTAACAGAGTCCAAAAGAGGATACAATACACTTTTAAAAAGTTAATTCTGACTAATTTTCCCCAAGTGCTCCAGGCAAACAAACCCTTTCTCTCTCAACTCATTAGAAAAAAGACCATTAAAGATTATGGTCTTTCCTCTGCAAGCAAGAATTTTGCCACCATCTTCGATCACCATTATAAAGTGCTACAAATGTGTCTGGTATCCAGATTGTAGTCATATTGGTCTAGAGGCAAAAGGAATCACAACTTGTGGTAGAGGTGATATCTTTTATTACACCAACTAGATCTTTGCACACAAAAAAAAAAAATCTTAATTGCAAGCTTTCGGGCACAAGCACCCTTCTTCAGGCATAGGAGAAAAGGCTGTACAAGTTCTCCTGGGTAGAAATGAAAGTTCATATTTCATAGGAGAGAGTTGAAAGTGTGATAAATACTCCTGTTTGGAACAGGGACAGGCAAGGTTCTTTGGGTAGATGTGATATCTTTTATTAGACGAACTGAGTAGTTGGAAAAAAGTTCTTAGCAAACTTTTGGGCACAGTCACCCTTCTTCAGGCATAGTTAGTCTCTGCTGGTCTGAGACTCCAAGGAATAAGAGAACCAAAGTGTGTGGCAGGATGTCAGTGAGAATGTAAACAGGTAGAAATTAGAAAGACAAAAAGCTTAAGCAGATAAGGAAGGGGGAAGAAAGCAGGGGGCCAAGAGGCCAAAGGGAGACATTACAGTGATAAAAAACAAGGTAGAAAACAGGATGTCTCTGAGGAAGAAAATAGTTGGAGATCAGGAAAACAGGAATGAGAGAAGCTAAAAGAGTGACAGGATGCAAGTGAAAATATAAACAGGTAGAAATTAGAAAAACAAAAAAGGTAAAGGAGGAAGAAAGCAGGGTGAAAAAAGGCCAAAGGGAAACACTACAATGGTAATAATACAAGGTAAAAAAGAGGCTCTCAGTAGAAAAGGAAATAGTTGGAATCAGAAAGACAAAGGGCAAAAAAATGCAAGGGCGGGGGGGAGGGCGACAAGAAGAATATAAGAAGTCGGGTCAAACAAGTACGTGGTGAATCAGATGTCAGGCAGGTTGTAATGCGTCATAAATCCAATGTATATATTGAGTCCATGATATTTTGTATTCAGTAGATTTATAAAGTGAAGTTCATAGGCTTGTCTAAGAAAGGTGTTTTGTAAGTTCCTTTTGAGGATTAGAACTGAGAGATCAGAGAGGGAGTGATTGTCCTGTAAGAAGCATGCCCACACAGGTAGTTCAGTATTCCTGTCTTTGATAGATTTTCGGTGTGCGTTCAATTTTGGCACACAGTTGTTGTTTGGTTTCTCCTACATATTTTCCATTGGGGCATTTGGTGCACTAGATGAGATGTATTAACTTTCTGAAAGTGCAGGTGCAAGGAAAGGTGATGGTTTTGTTGTGGGGTGTAGTTATTCTAGGGGTGGTGGAGATGTGTTGGCAGGTTTTGCATTTCTTGTCCTGGCATGGTCTGGATCCATTGGATATGGTTTGGGTTATAGGGAGTTTGATTCTGGTGATGAAGTTAGCAAGGTTCAGTGCTTGCTTAAAAGCCATGATGGGTGGTTCTGGAAAGATCTCTTTAAGAATGGGGTCTTCTTCTAGTATGCGATGCAATTGTTTGAGAATTTTCTGTGTAGGTTCCAGGGAACAGTGCTATGTCATAACTAATGGTGTACAATTTGTGCGGATTTTCTTTTTGTACTGCAGCAAATCTTCACGTGGTACCCGGGTGGCTCTTTCAAAAGTGCAATCTCTCTCTCTGTCTGAAAGAGTGTCCTCGTTAGCTGAAGGCCCTTTGAGATTTGCAAGGTGGTGATCACAGGTATTGTCCTCACTGTAAATTTGGTGGTATCAGAGAGCTTGGCTATAAATTACAGCTTTGTTGGTGTGCTTAGGGTGACTACTGGTTCCATGTTGGTCCATAGGTTTCTTATATATGGTAGTCTGAATTTTACCATCTTGGATATTGATCATGGTGTCCAAAAAGGAAGTGCTGGTGTTAGTATTCAAGCAATAGTCTGGTGGAGGGGTAACTATTGTTGAATTTTTGGTGCAAATCAATCAAAGACTGTAGGGGTTTCAGTCCGAATGACAAAGATGTCATCTATGTATCTCAGGAATAGCAAGGGTTTGATGGTGCAGTTCTCAAGAAAGTCTTCTTCTAGGTGGGCCATAAAAGGTTGGCATATTGTGGGACCATATTAGTGCTGATAGCTGTGCCCAGGGTCTGGAGGAAGTGTTGATTGATGAAACTAAAGTTGTGTGTGAAAATGAAGTATGAGTTCAATGATATTCTGAGATCCATACTCTGAGTTGTAATCTCATTGTTGTAAATATGAGAGGCAGGCTTGGATGCCATCTTGGTGTGGGATGTCAGTATATAAGCTAGTGACATCCATGGTGGTTACGAGGGTATTGCTGGGAAGGTCGTCATTTTATATGCAGATTTGGCTCAGAGAAGAGTTGGAACAGTCTGTTTACCTCAAACTTGTTTGGTGGTAAGCAGGATATAGCCATATTTCCTTCTAGTTACGGTGTTTCTTATTTCACAGAAGAGTAAACACTTCGAAGTAAACAGACTGTTCCAACTTTTCTCTGAGCTTAATCTGCATCTAAAATGAACTGTTCCAAACAGAAGATTTCATCACATCTTCAATTCTCCAATAAAACATGGACTTTCATTTCTACACAGAAGAGCTCGTACAATCTTTTCATCTATGCCTGAAGAAAGGTGTTTGTGCCCAAAAGCTTGCAATTAAAGAAATTCTGCAAAAATCTAGTTGGTCTAATAAAAGATATCATTTCAAATGTATCTACTATTCTACAAGGCATGTTTTTTCCATGTTACTTAGGTCATGAATTTTTTGTAGCCAGAACAGTCTTTTGTTTTGCATTTGTATAGCACCTGGCACAGCAGGACCCAAATGTACATCTGGACTCAGTGCCACAACACTATAAATACAGTCAACACTGGTTTGCAGCAACACCTTCTTTTACAAGCAACATTTCCCTTGAAAATACTTTTCATAACTTGCATTTGACTACACTCCCTATACCAGCAACATAGCACAAAGGTACCAACATGCTGCTGCTAAAAGACCAACTGTAAAATAAACAACAGTGTAAAATTACAAACAGATTATACTAAGTGTATGCACTGAAAAAGGTCAGAACCCAACTGTAAGATTAATGACCAATTGCTGTTTTCAAGCACAGATATATTTTGTGAATATGACTTGGAGAGTTTAAGACATCCTAAAAACACATGGGTTTTCAACCTTTTTTAATAAATGCACCTTCAGCAGCCTCCTTAAGCGTACCATGGGGGTGGGGGGTGCCCCACGGCGGCAAGAGGCCATATCAACTGTATTGGCAATCAGCTTTTTTTAGCTGATGTGACCGATAATGTGGCTGATAAATGCCCCATGCATATGCACAGCCGCAGCACAGCACATAGACAGCAAGGAGCACAGCCCAGCAGCTTGGAAAGTGGAGTAAGTGTGTTGTGGGGGGTAGGGGGGAGAAGGGTGTCAGATCAAGACCCCCGCAGTGAGGGAGTGGAGCTGGGACAGGCATTTCACAGTGGGGGTGAGGCATGGCACAGGATGGCGCACATGACGGAGCCACAGCTCATCCAAGGTGGGGGCAGCTCCCACTGCTACACACACCCCGGGAGGGCATGGGGAGTGTGCGCTCCAAGATATATGTGCAGGGCAAGGGCAGGCTACTTCTACGGACTGGAGCAGCGCTAGGCTCTTCCCAGCAGGGGGCTGGGCCAGGATGTGCTTGGGGCAAGCAGGCACGTGGTGGTTCTAGGAGGGAGGTTAGAGAGGAGCTGCAGCCCACCCCAAGCACAATGCAGCCCAACCTCTGCCAGGAAGAGCTTGACATGGCCCCAGCCCAAAGCTGCAACCCGGCCTGCCCCACATGCAGATCTGGGGGCACATGCCCCCATGCCCTCCCACGGTGCGCAGTGGCAAGAGCCACCACCCCCTCCCTGTGTCCCACAGGCAAGCCACAACTCTGTGCCATGCCATGCCTCAGCTGTGCAGTGCCTTGCCCCTGTCCCAGCCCTATTCCCTCCCTCACCACAGGGGGCTGGATCTGCCCCCCCCCAACCATACCCCTTCCCTTCCCCACCCCACAACAGACTTACCAGCCAGATGCTCTTCAAGCTGCCAGGCTGCATATCGGAAATCGGATCAGCATCAGTCAATATGCCTCATTAAAAATTGGCATCAGCCCAAAAAATCTCTATCCGTGCACTACTAATAACAAGGTTGAATTGCAATATCCTCTCCCAAAATTAGAATAATCCTATGAGTTTTTATTTTTAAACCAGCAATAATTATATAAACGCCCAACTTCTTTTTGAGCCTATTTGTTTTTGATTCTTGTTGCCAGCAACTTCCTGCACGTTCATACCTGCCAATTTCATGCTAGCATCTTGCCGCGCAAAGACACCCTGCTCCTGGACCAAGTATCACGGCACAGGATGACAAAGCTGCTTACAGAAACAGGTGGCTACAACAGAACCGAGTACACGATGCTAGGCTCCTCAACAACTGAATGAAAGATCTGCCCATGAAGGAAACCTCAGAGGCAGGGACCTGGGCGTATTTGACAGGCAAAGGAAACCACAGGCCAGCAGAGCCTCAAGGAGCTTTCTGCTGGCATCCCCATGTCACCTAAACGGGAAAGGGCAGGGTGGGCTCCGAGTCTGAAACGAGACAACCAGTCTGATGCTCACCGCAGTGTTTTGTGCTGCACCAAGCCCAGCCCTAACACCCCCCGCGTGGAGGAACCGTGAAGCCCCGAATTAACCCGGCCTGGGACAACCACCCCCGACCCAGCTACCAGCTGCGCTGCCGCAGGGTGCGAGTCACGGACCAACCCCGCAGGCCTGGCCGCAGCCCGACACAGCCCGCAACGCAAGGGGCCGGGCTGGGCTCCAGCCCCTGTGCAGGACGCGGCAGCGGGGACCAGGAAGACGCCTCAGCCCCGCCCCACGCCGCCCCCTCCCGCCCGCAGAACGCGGACCCGCCCGGCCCCACCCGGCCACTACCTCCGCGCTCTGATGCTTGAACGTGTCTAGAAACAGCAACTCCGTGCTGGTGTCCGCCGCCATCTTTGTTCGCCAGAGGGGGAAGGACTTCCGGGGCGCGGCCCGAGCACTTCCGGGGAGGTCGCGCATGCGCCTCCTGCTGCAGTCGCACTTGCGGGGTGGTGGTGCTGCGGTTCGCCTCGTCGGTCCGATAGTAGGCCGCGTGACGGCTCATAGTCGGGCTCTTGCGGACCGGGGCCAGCTTGTGTGTGGCTGCGGGGAGGGTACTGGGCTCAGTTTCCCACATGCCTGCCGGAAAAGCTCCACTAATGTCAGGACCCGTGGAGGGAGGTGCCCCAGCTCCTGGCGAGCGAAATTCGTTCCTGGACTGTGTATATGCATGGGCTGCTCCTTAGGTGCCATCGCTGCTTCCCTTCTCCATCCAGTACCTGACTGCGAGTTTCTTTTATTAAAACAATCCTATTACTGTCCAAGGTTATTGTGACTTTACCGTGATGTGACTGCCATAGGGGTTCCCTGCTTGTGAGGGCTGCTCTCACACTGGAACAGGTTACCCAGAGAAGTGATGGAAGCTCCATCCTTGGAGGTTTTTAAGGCCTAGCTTGCCAAAGCCCTGGCTGGGACAATCTAGTTGAGGATGGTCCTGCTTTGAGCAGGAGGTTGGACTACACTTCCTGAGGTCCCTGTCTCAGCTAATTTTCTATGCTTCTGTGATCATCACTGATTCCCCACCCCCTTGTTTTTTGTTCTTTTACTTTACCCCACTGTGATCGTTTGTGCCAGTAGGAAGACATGGAGCCCAGACCACCTTCTGTGCAAGTGGTTATCATTGGATTTATTTCCTGGGAGCTGTGCCTAGTGACAGCAGTTTTGCTCATCTTGCCTAATTCTATAAAGAATTAAGGATGCTCTGTGTGTCATGAGGAGGTAAAGAAAAGGATGTGAAGCATTTTTTAAACAAATTACTCTGAGACTTAGATAAACTCTAGGTCTCTGAGTGCATATACTATTATGTCTGCCCAGCTGCCTATTAGAGTGCTACCTGGCAGCTCTGGAGCTGTCTCACATAGCCTAGGTAGCAGTATCCATGCGGCCACAACGACAGTTTTGAATGTAATAAAGTTATGGTTTACTTTCATAGACTTCCATAGACATTTGGACTGGAAGGGACCCAGGAGGATGTG
This sequence comes from Crocodylus siamensis, assembly GCF_052110815.1. Classification (NCBI taxonomy): domain Eukaryota; kingdom Metazoa; phylum Chordata; order Crocodylia; family Crocodylidae; genus Crocodylus; species Crocodylus siamensis. Next base: position 217,895,588 of record NC_143397.1, read on the forward strand.
CTGCAGGGAAAAATTTAGTGTCTAAATACCCCTTTTTAAGTTGTTACACATGTCATAGATCAGAATAAATGTTTCACATCCAGTCTAGCATGGTCCTTTCCACCCAAGCAGTAGTACAGTAGAACCCTAATCATTTGTGTCCAGGTGGTTTGCAACCTGCTTAATTCAAAGTGGGTTGCCAAATGAAAAACTACTGCTTTGCTAATTGCCTTGGCTTTTACTTCTCTGACCAGCTGGAGTTCATCAGAAGTCCAGTGCAACAGATAGGAGAAGTGGTGCCCTTTCAAATAAAAGCTGTAACAAACAGCTAAAGCATGTCAGTGGTCCCACACAGCTGTTTGCTGTAACTATATATGCCCTCAGGTAGTTTGCAAACCCTCATCTTCACAGAGGAGCAAGGGACCTAATCCTGTAAAAAAAAAATCCATTCTGCTGTACTCTTGGAATGTAAAATGGTGTTTATAAATCTTGGGACAGCTTGGTATGTTATGCCAAAAAAGTGGTAGCATTTCTAGCATTTCAGCATTAGGAGTCAAGTTTCATAGTTAGTAGGGTCAGAAGGGACCTGAGCAGATCATTAAGTCCAACCCCCTGCTATGGCAGGAAAGGGTACTGGGGTCAAACAACCCCAGCAAGGTGATCGTCTAGCCTTGTCGTAAAGACCCCCAGGGTAGGACCCAGCACCACTTCTCTTGGAAGTTGGTTCCAGATCCCAGCCGCCCTGACAGTGAAGTAGCGCCTCCCAATGTCTAATCTAAATTTACCCTCTGCTAGCTTGTGACCATTATTTCTAGTCACTCCTGGTAGTGCTTGGGGGAACAGGGACTCCCCAATGCCTGCTGGTCCCCTCTGACTAATTTGTAACAGGCCACTAGATCCCCCCTCAGCCTTCTCTTGTGGAGGCTGAACAGATTCAGGTCCTGTAGCCTCTCCTTGTAGGGCCTGCCCTGCTGCCCCTGATCATGCGAGTGGCGTTCCTCTGGACCCTCTCCATGCTGTCCACATCCCTCTTGAAGTGTGGCGCCCAGAACTGGATGCAGTACTCCAGCTGCGGCCTGACCAGTGCCACATAGAGGGGGAGGATCACCTCCTTGGACCTGCCTGAGATGCATCTCTGGATGCATGACAAGGTGCAGTTGACCTTCCTGACTGCATCCCCACACTGCTGGCCCATGTTCATCTTGGCATCAATGACGACTCCCAAGATCCTTTTCTGCCTCTGCACTGAGGAGAATGGAGTTCCCCAGCCTGTAGGTATGGTGCTGGTTCTTCCTCCCCAGGTGCATCACCTTGCACCTGTCAGTGTTGAATCCCATCCTATTCTCATCCACCCACCCCTGTAACCTGTCTAGGTCCAATTGCAGCTTATTCCTTCCTTCTAACGTGCCCACATCCCCCCACATCTTAGTGTCATCAGCAAATTTGAACAGGGTGCTTTTTATCCCCTCGTCCAAGTCACTGATGAAGATGTTGAACAGTGTGGGCCCAAGAATAGAGCCCTGCGGAACCCCCCTGCCCACATCCCTCCAGGTCCAAAATGACCCATCCACAGGTTACCAAGGATTTAGGGAGCTTCTGGAGGGGTTGGATGTATTCAAGTCAGCCGGTCTGGATGATCTCCACCCTAGAGTTCTAAAGGAACTGGCCAAGGTCATTGCAAGTCCCCTGGCACAACTTTACGAGCACTCATGATGCTCTGGTGAGGTACCGGAGGACTGGAAGAGGGCCAACATGGTCCCCATCTTCAAAAAAGGCAGGAAGGAGGACCTGGGAAACTATAGACCGGTTAGTCTTACCTCGATCCTAGGCAAGCTGTTCGAGAAAATTAGGCTGGCACACATCCAGGAGGAGCCAGCAGGGGACTGCATGCTTAGGGGCAACCAACACGGGTTCATCAGTGGCAGGTCCTGTCAGACTAACCTGGTGGCCTTTTATGATCAGATCACCAGGTCATTAGATGCAGGGGTAGCAGTGGATATAGTCTTCCTGGACTTCCGGAAGGCTTTTGACACTGTCTCTCACCCCGTTCTCATTAAGAAACTGGGGGGGCTGTGGTGTAGACACCCACACTGTCAAATGGGTCGCCAACTGAGGGCCGCACCCGGAGGGTGGTAGTGGATGGGTCCTTCTCAGCCTGGAAGGACGTGGGCAGTGGGGTTCCGCAGGGCTGGGTCCTCGGGCCCGCACTGTTCAACATCTTCATCAGTGATTTGGACGAGGGGGTAAAGAGCACCCTGTTCAAATTTGCTGATGACACTAAGATGTGGGGGGACGTGGGCACACTGGAAGAATGCAACAGGCTACAATCAGACCTAGACAGGTTACAAGGGTGGGCGGACGAGAATAGGATGGGTTTCAACAGACAAGTGCAAGGTGATGCACCTCGGGAGGAACAACCGGCACCATACCTACAGGTTAGGGAATTCCCCTCTTGTCAGCACGGAGGCGGAAAAGGATCTGGGGGTCATCACTGACTTCAAGATGAACATGGGCCGGCAGTGTGGGGAGGCAGTTAGGAAGGCCAACCGCACCTTGTCTTGCATGCACAGATGCATCTCGAGCAGGTCCAAAGAGGTGATCCTCCCCCTCTATGCGGCACTGGTCAGGCTGCAGTTGGAGTACTGTGTCCAGTTCTGGGCGCCATGCTTCAAGAGGGATGTCGACAGCATGGAGAGGGTCCAGAGGAAGGCCACTCGTATGATCAGGGGACAACAGGGCAGGCCCTATGAGGAGAGGCTATGGGACCTGAACCTGTTCAGCCTCCAAAAGAGAAAGCTGAGGGGGGATCTTGTGGCCTGTTATAAACTAGTCAGGGGGGATCAGCAGGCATTGGGGAAGTCCCTGTTCCCCCGAGCACCGCCAGGAGTGACCAGGAATAATGGTCACAAGCTGGCAGAGGGTAGGTTTAAGTTAGATATCAGGAGGCGCTACTTCACGGTCAGGGCGGCTAGGGTCTGGAACCAACTTCCAAGAGAAGTGGTGCAGGCTTCTACCCTGGGGCTGTTTAAGAGGAGGTTAGAAGAACACCTTGCCGGGGTCGTTTGACCCCAGTATTCTTTCCTGCCATGGCAGGGGGATGGACTAGATGATCTGCTCAGGTCCCTTCCGACCCTAGAAACTATGAAACCATCACTCTCTGGGTGCGGCCCTCCAGCCAGTTGGCAACCCATTTGACTGTGTAGGTGTCAACAGCACAGTCCCCCAGTTTCTTAGTGAGAACAGGGTAAGAGACAGTGTTGAAGGCCTTCCGAAAGTCCAGAAAGACTATGTCCACTGCTACCCCTGCATCTAAGGATTTGGTGACCTGGTCATAGAAGGGCACCAGGTTGGTCTGACAGGACCTGCCTCTAATGAACCCATGTTGGTTGCTCCTAAGCATAATCTCCCCTGCTGGCCCCTTGTGAACATGTGCTAGAATAATTCTCTCAAAAAGCTTACCCAGAATCAAGGTAAGACTAACTGGCCTATAGTTCCCCGGGTCCTCCTTCTTTCCCTTTTTTAAAAATGGGAACCACATTGGCCCTCTTCCAGTCTTCTGGCACCACACCAGAGCACCACAATTGCTCGTAAAGCCATGCCAAGGGTCCCGCAATGACCTCAACTAATTCCCTCAGCACTCTGGGGTGGAGATCCTCCAGACTAGCTGATTTAAATACATTCAGTCCCTCCAGAAGTTTCCTAACTAGTTCCTCACTAACCCTTGGCCTAGGTGCACCTCCCCTGGGGCCTGAGTGGGGGGGCTGATCTGGTCCCTGCTCAGGAAAATGGAGGCAAAGAAGTTGTTAAATAGGTTGATTAGCTTTGTCATCTGGTGTGACCACCAAATTCCCTAGCAGGGGCCCCACGTTACCCAGTATCTTCTTTTTGCCCCCTATGTATTTGAAAAAGGACTTCTTATTGTCCTTGATCTGGGAAGCTAGTCCCAGTTTCATCTCTGCCTTGGCCTTCCTGACTGCCCCCCTGCATCCCCAAGCAACCACAGTATAATTCTCCCTGGTGATGGCCCCTCCCTTCCATTGGGTGTACACCTCCCTTTTAGCTAATAGACGTTCCCGGATGCTTTTGGTGAGCCATGGGGGCTTTTGTGCCCTCCTGCTCCCTTTGATCCGTGGTAGGATTACCTTCCTTTGGGCTTGGAAGATCGTCTCCTTAAGGAGCGACCACTCTTCTTGGACACCTGGCTCCCCTCCCCTCCGGGACCTCAGTGGTTCTCCAACTGTTCTCCTTAGCTCACTGAAGTCTGCCCTCCTGAAATCTAGGGCTGCTGCCTTGCTGTAGGCCTTTGCCACCTTGCGCTGGATGGTGAATTCCAGCAGGCGATGATCACTGTCGCCCAGGTGGTCGAGCGCCCGCAGCCCCCTCACCAAGTCATTACCTGTGGCCAGCACCAGGTCCAACAAGGCGTCTCCCCTGGTGGGGCTGTGCACCTCCTGGGTTAGATGGAGGTCCTGCATTTGGGTTAGGAACCTACGTGAGTGGTCAGACCTGGCTGACTGCTCTTCCCAGCAGGTGTCTGGAAAGTTCAGTTCACCCATGATGACCACGTTCTTTGACCTAACTACCTCCGTGAGCTGACTTAAAAATTCCTGGTCTAACTCTTCCCCTTGGTTGGGTGGTCTGTAGTAGACCCCCACCTCTCTCTTCCCCCTCGACTGCCTTGTATTCTAACCCAGAGCACTTCGGTGTGCCCTTCCTCTGACTCTGTGCTATCTGGTGAGGATGTGTATTCCTCCTTAATGTAGAGCGGCACACACCCGCCTTTCCCCCCTGTCCTGTCCCTCCTGTACAGCCTATAGCCCTTGATATTAACCACCCAGTCATGCGTTGGGTCCCACCACGTTTCAGTGAGCCCCACTATGTCTGGGTTGGTGTCAGCTAGCAGGGGGGGTAAGTTCCTCCTGCTTGTTTCCCATACTACGAGCATTTGTGTAGAGGCATTTGAGGCCTCGTGAGGATGTGTGCACTGGCCCCCTAATCACAGCATTGCCCTGGCCCCTGTTGCTTACCTGTGTATATGTTCTGCTCATCGGTCTAGGCTGGGCTGTACTTGTGAGTGCTGCTTTGTTTAGCGGTCCAAGGCTTCCTCCTCCCTTGTCTTCCCCTTCCCCTGACAAACCTAGTTTACAGCCCACTGGAGGAGATCCGCCAACCTAGAAGAGAACACACGCTTACCTTTAGGGGAAAGGTGGAGCCCATCCCACCCGAGCATGTCTCTTGTCGTGATGTGCAGGTCGTTGTCAAGGAAGCCAAAGCCTGCCTCAAGACACCATTCCCAAAGCCGCCAGTTGGTCTCTGCGATGCTGTCTTCCACATCCACTCACTGGTAAAACAGAAGAGAAAACCACCTGTGCACCTACCTCCTTCAGCACGCCCCCCCAGAGCGTGATAGTCCGCCATCAGGTGACCAAGGCTTCTCCTGGCTACATCATTAGCACCCACATGGATTAGAACCATGGGGCAGTAATCAGTGGGCTAGATCATGGCCTGGATCATCCCCGTCACGTCATGAATCTTTGCTCCAGGTAGACCTCATGTGTAGACCTCATGTGTTCTGTGTTCTGTTCCACAAATGCAAGGTATATTACAGGCATTTAGGAAATTGAGGGCAAATTTGGCTTTCACTACCAATCATAGAAAGTTAGGGTTGGAAGGAACCTCAGGAGGTCATCTAGTCCCAGCATGTTGCAACTCAAAAGTGGGTTGCAAAAATATATGAAAGGGTCATGAACAAACTTTAAAAAATGGTTCAACAAACTTTAAAAATGGATTCTCCTTTAAAGGAGAAAAATGTGGGAAACTGCAAGTTTCCCCTTGCAGACTGCAGTGTTCCCGCCTGCAAGGGGCTGCTTGGGACTAGCGGGAGCAGGAGGAGGGCAATTAGGCAGGGGGCTCTATGTGTATGTGCATCCACACACATGCACGTGGCAGCCAGGCAGTGTGGAGAGCAGCTCCCCACAGCTAAGTCTACATAGCCAGGAGGGAGGAGGGGACAGAAACAATGTGTTGGGGGTAGAGGGGGGATACCTCCTCTCCAGGGTAGAGCTGTGGTCTGAAGGGAGCAGCAGCAGCAGCAGCTGGGCCATGGTGGCAGGGTAGAACAGTGGCCCGGTGCACAAGTGCCTGGCAGCAGCAGAAAGTGAGGGCAGCACAGCCTGCCCAACACCCCACCCCACCCCCGGTCTGTTACTCCTTGCATGGCTGGTGCAGGGGTTCTGGCAGCAGTGGCAGCAATGAGCAGGGCTGGAGGGCTCTGGTTGGGATTGAGGGGCAGCAGAAGGGCCGGGGGGCTGTTTTCTACTGAAAGTATTTACTGGGTTGGGACTGGCTATCCCTGTTTACCGATGGGTCCTGGTACAAAAAAGGTTGAGAACCACTGATCTAGTCCAACTGCCTGCTCAAAGCGGGACCAGTCCCAACTATGTCACTGCAGCCAGGTCTTAAACCATCCAGAGATGGAGATTCCACAACCTCTCTGGGTGGTCGATTCCAGTGCTTTACTACCCTGATAGCACAAAAGTTCTTCCTAATAGCCAACTTAAACTTCTCTTGCTGCAACTTGAGACCATTGCTCCTTGCTCTGTCATCTGCTATCACTGAGAACAGTATAGCTCAGGGGTGGGCAAAATGGCAGATCCAGCTGGCAGCTGGTCTCCATTTCCCAGCAGCCCCTGCCCACATCTCTGGGGCCAGTCTCCCTGGAGACCCCAGCTGCAGCTGCACTGTGATAGCAAGGCTAGGGTTGCCATGGAGACCAATCCCAGCCGCACTGGCAGGGCACGTGGCAGGAGTGGGCTGCTACAGAGCCACTGGGATCTTGTGGAAGGAGCAGCTTGGTCAGGACCAGGGCACAGCCATGATTTGCAGCCTGCATGCTCTGGGCAGGGGCACACAGACAGCAGATCAGGGCTCTGCCCCAGCTCGGGACCACGCTGCCCCTCTTACACACTCTCACAGATAACCTGAAGCTTTGCAGCCAGGCTTGTCCCCTCCACTTCTCCTATGCTCCCAGAGCCAGCAGGCAGGGCTGCTGGGGTGGTCACTGGTGTGTGAGACCTTGCAGGAGCAGTCTCACTTGCCCCATAATGTACAGACCAGGGGTCAGTAGGGGACAAACAGTGAAAAGACCAGGACACAGCAGGGTGAGCCCTGCCCCTGCCACCCTGAAGTGGCATCCCGTAGATCAATGGTTCTCAGCTTTTTTTAGCCTTGAACGCCCTCCAGATCTTTTCTGAATGTAGATCTAGCTCAGCAGTTTTCAACCAGGATGCCATGAAATCCAGAAAAGTTATGGAGGGGGCCTTGATCTAAAAAGGTTGAGAAGCATTGGTATAGATAGAGACTACTACTCCTTTGCAACATCTGTTTGGTGTCATTTTTAACAGTACATCTCAGCACCAGCATGATTTCCTCTGGGAGGAAATATATAATTCTCTTTTTGGGAGTAAGAGAGAAGTGAACCACCAGTTTTAATCCCAACAAAAGTGTTCTCCAGTTATCAAAAGTCCTAGGAAACAATGTCCTACGTATACCTTCAACTAAAAGTAGCCTGTTGTTAGAACTGCTAGGAGGGCAACAAGGCTGAAGGAAGAAGGAAGGGGAAACCGATAAAGGAATCTCAGAGGGTAGGAGGATAGACAGCATGAATATTGGTTAGAATAGCAATTGGAGATGTAATTATATGACTAGAACTCAGGTATTGAAGGGTATGTGCTGTTCAGAATGGATACAGATAAAAATAAAGGTGGCATGGTAGCTTTGTGTTTTAATTATATAATTTCTTATAAAGAAAGAAGCTATAGCATGGATAAAATAAAACCTAGTAGAAGTAGAGAGGGGGTAAAGAAGAACAGCTAGTTTTAATATGGAGCTTGATTGGTGTGTGAAAGGGATTATATATATTATATGCAGTAGCAAAAGCCTGGATTTGATTCCCTAAACCTTTGTTGGTATATAGGGGGAAAAATACATAAGATAGGAAACAAATGAGACACAAAAGTGAGTAAAAGAAATTATCTCCCTAGAAATCGTGTCCATTGAGAGAACAAGACAGAAAAACTGCAGGCACCGTGAAGCAGTAGCATCTTGAAGTCCTGATTACATCACTTATTTAACAGAAAAAAAGCCAGCCAAAAAAACCTGAAATGCCCAGAGCAATTTGAATGGTTTACCTTTTATGTACTGGCATTTGCCTGGCATGCTGTTGTTTCTGAAACAAACTTAGGCATGTAGCTCAACAAATTACCCCATGCACTGGGAGGGCAGAGGGGAACGTGTATCAGTTTCTGGAGGAAATCAGGTTGCTAAATGCAACCATCTTTACAGTTGTAGAGACACTGCCCAGTTGGCAAAGCTCCTGCCCCAGCCCCAAAGTACTTTCCTCCCTCATGCTTAGACCTAATCTTGCAAACTTTCTGTATTCATAACTCCTATGGAAAGGAATAGGGTCTTCTGAAGAGCACTTCCAAAACTACACCCAATATTTGCCAAGTCTATTTTTATGCCACACTTGCCTTTAAAATGGCTTGGAACTGGGAGGGAGCTTTGTGTTTCACTGTTTATGCCTACCTAAGCGCTCTTTTTATTTCTTGCTTTTTATTTCTAAGTTTCCCAACCTAGTAAAGGGGCCTTAACCATTAATCACTTTAGTGCCTTGACTTTTTCCTAAGACCCACCCCGATTGTTGTAGGGGGGAAACATCCTACAGCACCAATCATTTCTTTTTACAAGGTTTCCTCTTTTCAGGCACTTGCCTGCTGGACTTCAAGAAACTACCATCCTCCCCCCGCCACGCTCCCTCTTTTTTTTTTTTTTTTTTTTTTTTTTTGAGAGAGAGAGAGGCAAGGGTTTCTAAAGGGCGAGGTCTTTTATGGGACCGACTCCGTCGTTGGGATGGAGTTAGACAAGCTTTCTGATGTGACACAGTCTCCCTCAGCTCAGGAAGACCTCCCTCCCGAGAAAAGACCTGAACGTGATCCTGAGGAAAGCTTGTCTGACTCTATCCCAACGACGTAGCTGATCCCCTAAAAGATGTCGCCCTGAAGAAAGCCTCTCGCATCGCCTCTGGCCCGCACAGTCACAGTGTCACCCCCCGGGGGGCCGCGACGTCGCTGCTGAGAGCCAGGCTCGCAGCCCACGCCCGCCTCGGGACAGCGCGGTCCCGCCTTCACCTCACCCCGGGCAGCGCGGGCCCCCCCGGCCGCTCCCGCGCGCTGCCACCGGGGTGCGGACTCTGCCCCGACGGAAGGGCTGCCAGGCGGGCCTGCGCCGCGCGGTCGGGGAGCCCCGGGGGGCAGTCACTGCCCCTGGCTCGGCGCCGGGGGTCTAGCACCCAAAGCGCCGGCAGGGCCGGGCTCGCCCCGCGCCTCCCTCCTGCTGCCACGTCCCCGTTTGAAAAAGCCAATGGGCGGGCGGCTCAGGTGCATCTCACCTGCACCACGTGGCCGGGCAGGTCGGCAGCTCCCCGCCGCCCGCAGCCATTGCGCGCCTGCTGTTGCTGCCGCCGCTGCTGCTGCGCGGGCCCCGGCAGCATGACGGCGTCCCCCGACTACCTGGTGCTTCTCTTCGCCGCGACGGCGGGCGCGGGCGGGGCCAGGCTGGGCTCGGACGAGAAGGAGCTGGTGCGGCTGCTGTGGAGGGTGGCGGACCTGGGCCGCAAGCAGGTAGGGCGGGGGCGCGGGCCGTCGGGGCGGGCGTCCCGCCGGGGAGCGGGCCGGGGCCGGGGCCGGCGGCGCTGACGGTGCCTCTCTGTCCCGGAGCTGGGGAGCCTGCACGAGGTGCTGGTGCGCCCCGAGCACCTGGCCCTGGCGGAGGAGTGCAAGGAGGTGGAAGAGGAGCGCCTGGCGCTGGCCCCCCCGCTGGAGCAAGCTCTCCGACAGGTGAGGGGAGCAGGCGTGGGGAGCCATGCCTTTGCCACCTGGCCTTGGGACTGGGACAGGCCCTGCAGCTCCTGTGCAGTGCAGTGGGGAGCAGGGGTGTGAGTCTTGATGCCTAGCCAGGTCCTCCCAGGGTGCGTTGGGCTTCAGCTCTCTGCTAACTTGTCTGCAGCCTGCTCACCTGCCTCACTGCCCCCAGCTGCAGCTTTCTAGCTAAGGTGCTACCTATAGGCCCCTTGGCGCTTGGCCTGGCTCTCCAAGGAGGCTCTGGCCTTGCCCTTGGCTCTCTTAACACTTGTTGGGACTTGGGGTGTTCTTGAAAGTGGACCCCAAACCCCGAGGGGTTTTGTGAGGCACCAGGAGCCTGAACAGCCTGTACTGAAACTAGTGTGTGGTGTCCTGCTTTCTCCAAGCTGCAGCCATCTGAGCAACGTGCTGAGCTGGATGAGCCGTAGCCTGGCGGTGTCCTCTCCAGGAGTAGAGGCTTACTAGGAACCCTGGTCTGGTGAATAGAGCATACCTGATCCCCTCACTTCAGAGGCGGCTGCATGGCAGCTGCAGGTTAAGTGAAGCACCACCCCGTGCAGGCACAGGTGCTTAATGGCTTTAAGAGTAGCCTGCAATAGGAAGGGGCTGGCTTGATGACCCAGGCAGCCCCTTCAAGTCCTCTAGGTTCATACAAGCAAGTAACAGCATCGTAGGGGCCCTTTCTGCTTGTGTGGGGAAGGGGTTAGTGCTTTTGAGCTACTGCATGTCTGTCTTTGCAACTTCCAGTTCAACCAGTCTGTAAGCAATGAGCTGAACATCGGTGTAGGTACTTCCTTCTGTTTCTGTGCTGATGGACAGCTTCACATCAGACAGGTTCTGCATCCTGAAGCTTCCAAAAAGGTAGGTGGGATGGGTTGGGGCAGGGAAGGTAAAAAGAGAGTGATTGGGTGCAGTATGCCTTGAGACCTGATCTAAATGTGATTGATTTGATTTTTATTGAAGATTTCATAATTTCTCTCTACTTCAAATTGCCTGATATTAAAATAACACAGAAATCTCTAAATAACTTTACCAGATTCAAGGGCTGGTCTATGTAAGTGGGATATTTTGAGTTACAATCTCCTCTAACTATGCTAAAACAAGAATGTCTGTCTGGGTTTGGGGAATTAGATTGGTATGAGCACCTTTTTACTGGTTTAGGGTAAGTCTGTTTTGGAAATTGCTTAGATAGAAATGGTACTCTTTGTGGCAGAATATGTGACCATCTAGGAAATTGTGCTAGCTTAAATACAGTAATTTAAATTAATATCCTACTTTTTTAACTGGTATAACTCTTTCATGTAGACCAATCTCAAGACTCATTTAATGTAGCTAATATACATAAATTGATTAGTTTGTAAGACTGCAGCCAGGAATTTGTGAAAAATGTCTAGAGTTCAAGATTTTTTTGCAGTTGTACATGCTGGACTTTGAAACTTTGAACTCCATGCTTAGGTTTGGTAGCTTCCTATCTTAATATATTCAGTTTATACTCTAACAGTGGTATTTGCCTGTATTTGTAAGGAATTGATCAGGACAAATTATGAAGGATGAGCAGATTCATAATCTCAAGCACAGCACCAGACCACTAATGTAATTGTAGATTCCTACCATTAACAGTAAAATTGCAATGATGTGAAGGAACCCCAGTTCTTACATAGCTGTCCCTCCACTGTAGCAAACAAAAAAAAAAATATCACAGGTCCATGTTTCAGTATAGGTGGGACTACGGATGTTTTAAGAATCAGGGGAATGCAGCTTTCGTAATGTGTATATAATCCTCTCTTTCACTTGCTGCACCTAACAGCAATCTCTGGACATCTTATTCTCTCCAGTACCTGTTATTTTAGATGGCTAAAGCATGAGGATAACAATGTAACTGATCTTTTTACTTCTGTCAGATTACAATATAAGATTTGGTTGTCAATGCTTTTTGGTATGTTATGTCATTCCAAAAAAGTCAGTCTTCTAATATTTTAATAGAATGTACTGCTACATTATGAATCCTACTGCTACAGTTCATACTACTGTATGCATTGATGTAGAATTGTCTCTGTACAGAGTATTGGAGGGGGGAGTAAATTGTGATGCATCTCATCTCTTTGTACAACAGAACTAGTTATCAAATTGAGGTACCGTTTACCTAGTTCCACTTTCAGTGTAATTGGAGAATATAGATTATAACACATCCCCCAGATTTCTGAAAATTCTTTGTCACTTTAGTTCATGAGATCTTTAGGATAGGGCTTTCTCTTTCTCTACATACTTAAGTATTGGCCTACATTTAAGATTTGTAGCAAAAAATCTTTAGGAAGGTCCAGAATGTCTGTTTTGGATAGTCAGCTTGAGCCACTGCCACAGCCTGGTTTTTAGAATCATTGCTACCATGTGTATGCAGGTTCAAATTATGTTGAAAGTTTGAACAGAGAAATTCGTTTAGTGTAAAAAGGGAAGAGAACCAAAGTGTCATTAAATTAAAACTGAGAAATTTCTAAAGGCTGAGGTCCTGCATATCCTTTATCAAAAGGAACAGAAGTGACAATGGAAAAAAAAATTGTATTTACACTTGAAAATAATGCCCAGATTACTTACTACATATTTTGAAGAGAAGCAAGATCTTGCTGTTTAATTTCTATAATGGGATAAATAGTTAGGCCGTAGCATGTGCACATGTGTTTGACTGCTGAAATATGCAAACAAAATAAATAATGGAGTTAATGATGTCTCTCTCATACCTGTTCTTCTTGCAGAGGAGGACAACACAGAGACTTGCCAACCTCTGTGATGACCTTACACTTGAATGCAAACTCTTTGAAAATGGGTGGGGTTTAAATTATGTAGTCACAGACCTGTTTACACCTAAGCCAAAAAATCTGTTATTACTTCAAATTAGATCCCAACTTGTTAGAGCCTAACATCTACCTTTCCTCCCACATGTGCATCCACCCTGTCATTCTATTAATGAATGTGTTGTGACATTGGATAGTCTTTACATTGTGGAGGTAAGGATCTTGTCCTGATGATCCTGAAAAAGGGTCCTCAACAGCCAAACAGAATATAAAACCTTACAGTTGTAGCAGCATTTGTGGAAAGTGATTTTTTCCCCCCCCAGCTAGGTACAAATAAGAACTCAAATGTAAACACACACTGTCTGTGCTAATTCTTTTCCCAAAAAAGGGTACAGGAGGATCTGTTAAACTGCTAGATACTAATTTTCTTCTCCAGTCTAATAAACCCTGTATTTCTGTGCACAAATGTATACGCTGCCAAATGTCCCAGCACAGCCACATTCTAGATCTATTTTATTTAATTTACTCTGTAAGGCAGTGTTAAATTAGTTATACATGGAAATAATACTTTGTATCTACAATATATTCCATTAATTCAGAGTTCTTTTCTTTTAAAAAGCTGCTGTTCAAGCAATGAGAGAGATAATATCTGAAAATGTCACTATCCTAAAATACATTGCAAGATGCCATCCTGTTGCATTCTCTGATCTGAGTTTCATGTGGTAGTGGTTTAAATAGAAAATATAACCTGATGATGATATTCTTATATTTGCATTCAGTGTACTTGACAGCCGGCCTGCATTCTGTCTGTTACTCATGAGTCTCCTATAGGATGACTCCAAGATCCCAGACCTCTAAGTAACTGTCTTTTTAATCCAGACACCATAAATGTTTCCCTTCTCTCCCCCTGCTCTCTCTTCAGATGTGGAATATTTCCTCCTGCCCCCAAATTCAATAAATAAGAGGGCTAGATGTAAATGGGTGCACAATAATCAAATATAGTCCTAGAAGATTTAAAGAATTCAGGATATAAAACTTAAAAACAGTGACTTTTTTCCATCTAAAAAGCTATTACAAATTACTTGCAGAGGTCATCCTGTATTCATTTAATTTCCCTCCAAATTTTGTGCAGCTGCATTCATCATAACTAAGGAAGCCTGTCTCCAAAACTAGACAATGAAGGCTTTAAAAATAGATTAAGTCTGTGTTGTATGTAGTAGCATAACATTCACAGAATCTGTGAGCCTAACAGCTTTTATTGACCCTCATTTGAGATGAGGCACATAACTCACTCTTGGCTTGACAGGTTGGGAGTGGTGTATTTGTCAAACACCAGCTGACAGCCTTTACATCACATCACACAATTACAGATTCTCAGTGTTACAAAGTGTCAGAATAAATAGTTGAAGTATGATTTGTGCTCTGAAAACTCAATCTGTCTATAAAGTGTCTTCTCATCTTTCAAAATCTGATTGAGGTCCATAAATTGAACTATCTGCCCTCTGGCTTCTAAAGATGAAACTTGGAACCAAGAGCTATTAAAATGTTGCAATAGTACCTATATGTTCTCCCACAGATGCACTGGATCTGCAGGACTAGTAACAGTAGGCAATAGGCTGAAAAAGCCTTTCTTTTTGCTTGTAACAGAAGCAAATATTTATGGTTATACAGGAAGAAGATCTTTTTGAATAAGAAAGTCAGAGCTGTACTTAAACTGCTGAGAAAAATCTTATAAAAAGGCTTACTATAATTGGGGATGTGTGCATATTTTTCTTTTACTTCAAAACTTTTAAAGTGTCGGGGGGGGGGTAAAAAACAAAGATGGAATTCACCTTAATTAACAGTAACTATCTTGCTTTTACAGAATATTTTACTGCCTGAATGCTTCTACTCTTTTTTTGATTTGAGGAAGGAGTTCAAGAAGTGTTGTCCTGGCTCACCTGACATTAGCAAACTGGATGTTGCAGTCATGATGGAATGTATCCTTTTAAAAATTGCATCTTTTTTTGTTGCAGTAGTAAATCCGTACTTCTAACAAGAATACTGTCAGGGACTACTAGAATGTTAACCATGGTTATTCAGAAATAGTATAATTTAATAAACCACACTGAACCCAAATGGATTTCCTGTTAAAGATGGCACTCTCTATAGGAGTCATGGAAAAATATATAGTGCCTTGCAAAAAGCTTCACTAGAACTTTTTAAATAGTAAGAGATTTGGAAGGAACTTCACTTTCTATTTTCTGTCTCCTAGTTTTGCAATACAATGAATGGCTAATTCATTATTTTCTTTAGTGGAAAGTTATGATAAATCTGGATCCTGGTTTATTTTAATAACTAAAATGAATCATTACTACAACAGTTCATGCTCAGTGCATTCAATATGTCAATTTTCATTGCGTTTTTATCACACTTTATAGATATTAGATGATCATGGCTGTTCTGGGACCTTAGTTTAAATTTTGATATTTATTTCTAAAATGATTATGGTGTTTAATCTTTGAATAATAATGGTTGTTTTCAGTACCTGTGCTATGCACATTTTGATGTAAATTCTACTTGGATACCCTACAAAATGTAGGGGATGCTAGCAATACTTGGACATACTGCCTTCCCTTTGCTTCATAGATGTCAGTGTGGTTAAAATGGATTTCCAGAATGGTTCTCAAGTAAGCAGTGACCTGATTTTGTAGTTCTCTTAAACAGTGTTTTACTATGTGACTTTCTTTTCTGTGCATACCTGGGCAGCACATAGAAACTTGAACTGAACTTCAAACCAGTAGATAGAAAAGATGTTCCCCCTGCTTTTCTTGTGCCTAATATGTCTTTTCACTGTTCTGTATCTGTAAGCTTAGAAATAGTTGAAAAAACACTTTTTTCCCCTGATGCATTCAAAGGGAGGCAGCAAATACTAGGAGGAAGAGAAGGAATTCAAAATGATTTTCTTAGTTCTCAAAGCTAGAATAAATGTTAATGGGGAGAAACAGTTGGACAAAATCACCGAGATGTATCTCCCTCTTTGACATGTAAGTGGTTGGCATTTACCAATTTTTGCCACCTAGCGATACCTGAGACACTACAACCTTTCCTCAGTAGAAAATGAACAGAAATAGAAAACAACTGCAGATTTGGAAGGGGGGGGTTGTTTTCATGTGACTATGTGGCAACAAGGCTTAAAATGCCAGTGCTACAGCAGCAACTAACCAGCTATGGAATCGGATGCTTGAAGTGTAGTCTGTTCTTGTGAGTTCAGATGCTGAATTATTGTAAATACTATAACTCTTCTGGTAAGGAAGCAGTTACTTGCTTATCCTGCTATCCTAAAGCAAAAAAGGTAGGTGTGGATCTGAATATGCAGTATATGAGGATCTCTGAATATGGGGCTCTGCATAATACAGGAGCAGGGTAATGTTAAGTCTCTGCTTTTACATGCTAGGAATTTAGTAGGAATATTTATGTTTTTCTACTCTGAAGAGTTCATAGCTTAAGGATGATCTACCACGATCTCTGAACAATAAGCTACTTTGAAGAAATTGCACCAGTGAAATATGCCTTCTCTGTGAACTCAGTAAGTGAGCTGGTGTACATTATAACATTTTATATCTTCTGAGTAGTAGGACCCTAACAAAAGTTTGCTGATAACGTGGTTTTCTTGACCCTATTTTGTAGTGTCATGACTTACCCAAGAATCTGACCAAAAGATTTCCATGGCCATAAGCTTGCAAATATTGTTAGACCTCCTTTGGGAAGAGTTTGAACAGAAGTTACAATGCCAGGTATTGCCTGAAACTTAGTCTCTTCTAATTCCACCATCACTATACCCACCATTGAAACTTGAACAAAGTGAGTGATTGTTTGGTGGACCAGGTGTGTGTGTGTGTGTGTGTGTGTGTGTGTGTGTGTGTGCACTGAAATTCTTTGATACAGATCTGCATTGTGGACTTGAAAAAACTAGTTAGCAACACCTTTCTTTAAGCATATAATTTAGAGTGTTGTTTTGGTCTGTGAGTTTTGTCAGCTCTCTTGTTCTCAGTTATTTGTCTGACTTCTGTATTTCTGCTTCACCATTAGCTCTTTGTAAATCTACTCTGTTTGTCCAAAATACTCCATTTTTTTTCTATGTGTTTTTATAGTGTGCTTTAAATTATACGTCAGGAGGAATAGCACTTCCTTGAGCTATACTGCTGTTTTGGTAGGGTTTTCATCTGCTAGAGACATCCATCAACTCATTTCAATATTTTGGGAAGATCATATAAATGATTTTCTGACTTACAAAACATGTCAATAGGTTAAAAACATGCCTGGTCTTCAAAGATCTGCCAAAACAAACTATTTCCTGGTTATTACTAACAATACAAACTGGCCCATTTCACTTAAGTTGCTACACTAGATAGTTTCATTCAAGTATGAGACAATTTTGTAACAAAGATAAGTAGATTGAGTAGAAAATTAACTCATGAACTTGGCATGAGAGGCATAAAATCATTTGGAAAGTTTTGTATATAAGAGCTGTATAATAGAGAATGCTACCGAAATTAGAGTGGTTCCCTTGTATGCTCTCTTTGAGTGAAGACATAGATGACGCTACTTATCTGTATTGGGAATTGCATCATTAGTTAACTGTTTAGTTGAAAACATTTAAGTCCATGGCATAAATCAGACAACTGCATGTTATGATGCCTGACCATATATTTTGTACAGGGAAGGTAACCTTTTCTGGGAAAGAGCTGAGAGAGATTGAACTGAATACCCAGAGGAACTTGACAGTCAACTGGATCAGCAAGCTATGTGAAGTCTGTTGAAACTGGAATCCCTTTGTTACGAGAATATGTTTTTCCTGTGAACACTCTAATCTTTTTTTTTAAAACCTGCATAATACAAATCATTAGTTGTTCTCATGAGCAAAATATAACTCGTTATTTTTAAGAAAGGAAAAATAGCAATAGTTAAAACTTTTCAAATTCAAGAAATTGAGGGAGAACTGAGACTAACTGTGAATCTTACCTTTCAGATAAATATTTCTGTTCTTGGCTAACTTCTATGATCTCAAACAGCCAAATAGTGTGAGAGAGATTTTTGTTTATTTAATGTGACCATACGAATGAAAGTAACGTAGCAGGAACAAGAAAATCAGCTTCAAAGAAAAGTCATTAGAGAAATCATGTTCTTCTGGAAAAGAAGTCAGGGTTATCCAAAAAAGAATTTACTTTTTTTTTTGTATAAATATATGTACAGAAGGCTCAGCAGTGTTCATGCACTTTACATACCTAGCTAACTCACTCCCTTTGATTTGTAAACCTTGCTAAGCCAGTTCACACTGTCATGAATGCCTTGAGGGTAGAGTGAATAAAGCTTGCGTGACTAAATTTAGTCAGATCCTCCTTTCCTTCAAGATCAGGCCTGTAGAAGCCTGGAAGGACAAGCAGCTGGAGAAGATGTAGAGGATACAGTTGGAGAAGAATAGCTGCTTTGCTTATTTCTCAATTAGGCTAGTGTGAAGATAAATAAGAATAGGAAATATGTTTATGGATGAACAGTCAACTACCTCAAAGACTGCACTCCTGTTCTGTTGCTGGTGTTTAGTATATCTGTGTGCATGTGACTGTTTTTTTTCAAAAGCAAATGAAAATCAAGACATGCTGCATAAAATCTGATAACAATAACAGCAAAAAACATTTCAACAAAGTAGTAAAAAAACAAACCTGTCTGTCTCCTAATTATAAACAAGAGCAGTTAAACTTCTAATTTTTGATAATTCATCTCCTGGTAGTGCCTGGGACAAACTAGAATTGGAACCACATTGTGAGATAAACACTGTTAAAATAAAATAAATCATGTCCTGAAGGACTTAAAATGGATAAAACAAAGGGAAAAGAGGATGGACTAAGCAGAAAGACAAGATATGGAGGAACACTGTAGAAGTGATAGGAAGAAGGGAGAAAGTACAATTTAGGTGAAAGTGTGAAGTATAGGTCCAACACCATGAAGGAGAGTACTGGAAACAGCTTATTTTCCTTGTCTGCACAAATGAACCTAAGGCAGAGTTAGTTAATAAACTCTCCTTCAGAGCTACAGGAGGAGTCAGCTGGAGTAAAATTCTGTAGTTTGTTGTTTCTGTACTTGAATAGCAGCTATGCCTTTCCTTTTGGTCAATTTAAAATACAGATGCACTCGTGTGTAATGTAATAAATAGACCCTACATCCATATATTGTCTATAGAGTTTACTTATGCTGGACTAGTTGCTATTCACAGTGAAAAGCCTTTACAGTTTTAAATATCAATTCAAACTCTTCACAAAATCATGGAAAACTAGGCTTGGAAGGAACCTCAGGAGGCCGTCTAATCCAACTCCTTGCTCAAAGCAGGAGAATCCCCAACTATATCATCATAGCCAAGACTGTTTTGCCAGGTCTTAAACTTCCAAGGATGAAGATTATTCAGCCTTTCTGGGTAACCTGTTCCACTGTTTTGCTACCCACCTACTGAGAGTCTTTTCTAATATCTAACCTACACCTCGCTTGCTGCGGCTTGAGACCATTGCTGCTTGTTCTGTTACTTACTACCACTGAGAACAGTGTAGCTCCATCCTGTTTGTAACCATCCTTCAAATAGTTTGAAGGCTGCTATTAAATCCCTCTTCTCCAGACTAGATATAAACCCAGTTCCATCAGCCTGTCCTTAGGAGTAGTGTGCTCCAGCCCCCTAAACATGTTTGTTGCCCTCTGTGGACAAACTAGAGAGTCCAACATCCTTTCTGTAGTATAGGAAGTAAAAGTGTGGAAGAAATTGCTTCTCTTCCCAAAATTAAACTATACATCTATATATCTGATCCAGTTAAAGCAAACTGTTTATGAGATCTGTGGAATGTTCTTTAGGAGAAAAAGTGATTTTGAAGTAAAGTAAAAAGCCTAACACTTGTAAAGCGGGATAGTGAAAAATCATTGAAATGTAAAACCATTCATAGGTGCTTGGCAACTATATGTGAATACAAGCCTTTGTCAAGAATAATTTTGTTGTTGCCAACAATCTTCTTGTAAAATGTATGCAGAAATCTACTTTCCGCTTAACCAGTGTTCCAAATGAATGAAAATTGATTCCAGTTAGTAAGAAGCAAAGTAGTGAAAATTTTTATCTCATCATTTACCAGCTCTCACTAATGTTGATTTTTAACTTTACTTTTTCTCTTACTCCGGCTAAACAACATCTGTTAACATAACTCATCTGTTGCATCTGAACTGAACCCATGTGTCTGCACTATAAATATTTCCTGAAGCTTCCTAGTAGCAGTGGTAAATATTTTTCTGTGAACATTTTCAAAGAAAATGTACAGTACTTTGGCTGCATAAAATATATGCACTGTTGTTTTAGCACTTGTTTAATTAAAAAATGAATCTTAATTTTAATTTCCTAATAAATAGGGAAACCACTCATTCTGTTTAAACGTAAAGTGATTTTTTACCTTTCTCTGTGAACACTGGATGTGTTGAAAAGAGATACTGTAGGTTGGTATTAGTCAGGACTCTTGTCTGCCTACTATATCAGGAAAAGAATTCTAGACTGAAGGAATAATTTTTAAGAATAGAGTCTCTTAAACTTTGCTTGGTTGTTTTTAGGGGAGAAAAAGCCTTCTACAACTTTTAAATTTATTTATTAAAGCAGGGCTGTTCAACCGGTGGCTTAAGAGCTGTATGCCGCCCCTGAAGGGTTAATTTGTGGTCTCCTGGCTTCTACCCAGCTGCCATTTATTTCCCCACCACAGAGGGCAGTGTGGTGCAGCACAGCACAGACCATGGCCTGGGGCTGCTGAGCAGGGTGGCACACTGGTGGAGTCCAATGGCTAGGGAGTTGAGGGTGAGGCACCCATGTCCTGCACAACATGCAGCCCTCCACTGATGTGCCCTGGGGGGAGTGTGGACCCTGGCTGGTTGGAAGTTGAACAGCCCTGCATTAAAGTATGATATTAGAACATTAAAACTTCTAAATTGGATACTTGGGTAGAAAAACATCTAGCAAAATATATTGGGTAAGGAAAGCTAGCGGGGGGGGAGGGCAGAAGTATTTCATGGTAACTTGAACTAAGCATCCATCATAAAAAAAAATAGTCTAGGTATTTTTTTTTTAAACATATGTATTATTATTGTTATAATTAGCTTGGTAAGAAAACTTGAAAGTTAGAACTTGCCAAAACACAAACTCCAGGCAAAACCTATTTGGCTCATTTAGTCTTAAACTCATGGGTTTCTGGGTCCACAGCTAGTGGTCAGGGCCATGCTTCTGGCTTTGATTTTCTTAGTAGAGATTCCAAAATGCCCCATGTATATTTTAAATTTAAAAACTGTATCTAATGTCATGAGTTGTTACATCACATGTATAACACTTCCCTCGTTAATTTTCTGTACGCCGGTTCCCTGTAGTTTGGGTCTTTAGCAAAGTGGGATGTTTTTTTCCAATTCCAAAAGGCTAACAGCATGAACTTTTTTTTCTAACATCTTTACGTGAAAGCAACCAACCAGAATTTTAGCAGTAGGACAATTTCTTCCTTCCCTCCCACCTACCCATTTCCAAAATATTTTATCTAACTGGGGACAACTGCAGATCATTTTAATGTACTCCATAATGGACACAATGGTTTAGTTTTCTTCACTTGGGTAGCAGTGCTACAAAGATAGTGTCCAGTGTTCCTACAAAATGCCTTTCCTGAACATTTTAATTTTCTCATCCTTATCATTCACTTCTACTTATTTCAAATAATGGATCAAGTTACTGTTTCACTAGGGTAATGTGCCTTTACCCAATTCTTGCCACATCTCAATACCAGGTGAGCAGGGTGTTTGTTTGGTTTGGTTTTAAAATTTGTAGAAGTGGACAAGGTGCTGTGAGCTGCATCTTTGTAGAAAGTGTATGGTAAAGACAAGGAATGAATGACTTGTAAGGGACTGTTTGCTGTATGATCTATATTTAAATACTATGACCTTAATTTTAAGCTTGGGGATATGGTTTTAACTCAGCCTTTTTCCTCCCCCATCAGGCATGGCATACTAGAATCTAGTTATTTCAAATGCAAGAATCTGTGCAACTTTCACCCAGATCTACCAAATACCTTACAGTTGTTACTAGGATCTCCACTGTTGCCGAATGCTTTCTGAAGTGATCTTGTGTTAAGTAATGGTGACTGAGGATTAACATGGCTGAATTTTTATTCAAATCATGAATGAGAATGGGTTAAATGTTATGTTGATTGAGTCAGTGGCAATGTGAATGTTTGGCCCTAGCGTGTGGGCGAATTCTTTAGTAACAAACTTACTCGATAACTATTGACTTAACTCCAGAATGTAGATTTAAATCTTGACAAGAAGAATCCAGCATTTCACTGTGGAGCTTCTCAGGTTGAAGATATGGGCAATATTATTTTAACGTTAATTTCAGAACCATACAGTAAGTGGCCATAGTAAAATAGTTTGCTTTTTTGTTTTTGTGGTTTTTTGTTTTTTTTTTTTTGGGGGGGGGGGTTCTTTCTTGCATGCTGGATAAAAATAATTTCTGATGTGTTTCGTAGATCACAGATTTTCAGATCCAGAAAGGGTGAACTACAAATTTGAGAGTGGTCCCTGGTACGTACCTCCCCTTCTTTTTGGACATAAGTCTTCACAGCATCCCTGAAACCAGACCTACTCTTAAAATTCTGTATTTGGCTACATTTGCAAAGGGTTGTCTTTTGCATTTGTTCATATATCCTCTTATGTTGTTGGGAAGCCTTTTTTTGAAAGAACCCAGTAAGTAGTTTAATTAGGAGGAGGGACAAAGAGATGAAAGATATGGTAAAATAAAACCAGGTGCTGAACATCTTTTTTTCACCTTATTTGTTACTAGCTGCTAGTTTCTGGACTGTGCTCATTATCATCATTAATAGTGAACACACTGTGCTATTATACAAGAATGATTTTAAACTCTTGTTAAACAACCTCTTGATATTGGCTTTCATTTTAAAGTAATGATATAAAAAGTAATTGCTGCCAAATTCAGCACAACTAGACATTTCCTGCATGTATGAATCTAAAGATACTGACAAGCTATGGGAGTTCTATGCGTAAATCACATAAATATAACATCCTTTTAAAATGTGTTCACTGATGACAACAAAGCTTAGATGTTTACAATTAAGGTACAAGCCTCTTAATGATTTTTCTCACCTTATTAGCAAATGAGCTTCTTAATGATATCATTAGTTACTAGTACTTTTTAAAGCACTTTTTCCCCACAACAGACTGGTATTAGATCTGGTCTTATATTCATGAATGATCTTGAAGAGGAAATAAGCAGGGTGTTATCGAGAGAGGGAAACGCTATAAAACACTAAAAGTTTTTATATCTTGGTAGCAAATAGCAAAAAGAGATTAATTACAGAAAATTTCTTTAAGGGGAAAATACAGACTGCAGTAACAAAATATAGGGTAGTGATAGTTGGCAGATTTGGTGGGAGCTTGCAGTGTGGCAAAAATGAAAGTAAATGTAATTTCTGAGTTGTCTGTAGTCAGAAATGTTAAGCACTTTGTATTCTGAAACATCAGGGATTTTGTGCCTTTCAATATGTTTTTGTTCATCTTCTAGCTTTCTATGCATGTGCCTTAGACATACTCATTAATGCTTGAAATGGACTTAGAGACCAAAATGTACAAAATCAAAATTCTGTCCTTTTTCAAAGAAGTTCTCTATGAAGTGAGTCCACCTCTATTGCTGTTGAACAACCCTTTGCCCTTTATAATGAGCTGGATAGCTTCACTCATTTTCTCCCCCCACTTTGGCTATTAATGGCAAAAGTGATGTAGAAGTCTTAATAATAAGAGAGAACTTGTATTTTTGGATCCCAGTTACCTGATGTGGGCCAGGGTCATGAGAGACTAATACTGTTTCATTAGGAAGGGCAGTATCCATATGACAGACAAAAGCTGCTTAAATTTCAGTAGAACCATCATCATTAAAGGGAATTAATAAGAGAATAGAGTGATTATGTGAAAAGTAATTTTACTACAGTGCAAGTATTGCTCCCAAAGCTAAGCAGCATAACAAAAACTCATGCAACTTCCAAGCCAGTACAACTGTTCGTGGCTCCTCTAGGAAGATAATCAGCCATGAGAAATGTTCCTTATAGCTCAAGCTGGGCCAACCTATAGCTGTCACAAGTTCCCTGTTGATTGCCAACCAGCTGTTGGTAGCTGAGCTACTCCTGCACTTCAGCAGTCACTGTAGTTTCTAGCCAAAATGGTGGGAGGAGAAGTATGGTAATGGCATGAGCCAATGAATTGAAGTTTTAACTTCTTTGGGCAGGGACCATGTTCTGTGGTTAGTAAAGCAGCTTGTACAGCAGAGACATTGAACCATGACTGGATGTCCTCAGTACCAAAGCAGTACAAATAATAATTGACACTAATTTCTCCTGTCATTTTGGCTGAGGGAGGTAACCACCTGCTTTTATCCTCGCTTTAGAGATAGGAAAATTATACTTCCACAGTAAGTGATGAAGCTTTATTTGTTGACTCTGGGAGAGCGCTATGCAAGTCTAAGGTACTATGTGTGTGAGGTGTCTTGGAGACACACATCTAAAGGAAATGGAGGTGAGACAAGGAGGAGGGAAATAGTATTGCATGTTTTTGATATACCTCTGGACAATGGAGAATGGATGAATATATGGAAGAAAGGAAGAGGGGAGAGGGAGCATTTTCGTAAACAGAAATGAAAAGGATGGAAATAGCAAAGGGATGGAGAGAATCAGATGGAGAAGATGGTTATGATTTTATGGTTTCCGGCTTTCCAGCCAGTGGAAAGCACTTTTGGACAAAAAGTGGACATAAGGTTAAGGTTGTGAATAAATGTCACAGCTCTAGTCTGTGTGTGACAGTCACTGAAGATGGGGAAGCTTCAGTATGTCACTCTTTATTTTTGTTCTTATCTGCAGCAGCAAGATGGACCTCATTGATGACAATGCTGTAATCCGAGCAAGAGGCTTACCATGGCAGTCATCTGACCAGGACATTGCAAGATTCTTCAAAGGCCTAAATATTGCCAAGTTAGTAGCCAATGGTTCTCATTACAGCTTTATAAAAAGAAATGGTAACTTCTCTGCTTCAGTCAGATTCTCATCCCATTTCTTATTACTTCACTCTTAAAGGGGAGGTGCTGCCCTCTGCCTCAATGCCCAAGGTAGGAGGAATGGGGAAGCACTTGTCAGGTTTGTGAGTGAAGAACACAGAGATCTAGCACTACAAAGACACAAGCACCATATGGGGAATAGGTACATAGAGGTATGTAGCATTGATCTTCAAAGCTCTTTGATTGGGCAGCTAGCAACATGCCAAGCATAACCAGATTTCCTCTCTTTCCATAGGTATACAAAGCAACAGGTGAAGACTTCCTTAAAATTGCAGGAGGTAATCTGGCTCTTTTGGTTGGTGGAGTTGGGATTCCATTCCAATAAGTGCCTGTTAGTTTATAGTTGTGAGTTAAACATTTCTGGTATGTGAGGTCTGACTGGCTCATCAAATGACTAGGCAGTTGTTGCCCGGAGACTGATATTCTACTGGCTTTGATTTGTCTTATGGTTTATCCTCCCTTTTCTACACCCTCATCTCTACCTTTTTGCTGTGACTCATCCACATGCATAGAATCTGTGACTTCCTCTCTCAAGTGGTGTTTCTCAACTCATGGGTCACGACTCAAAAGTGGGTCGCAAGAACATATGAAAGGGGTTGCAAATAAACTTTAAAAATGAATCAACAAACTTTAAAATGGATTCACCTTTAAAGGAGAAAAATGTGGGAAACCAGGGCTTTTCCCTTGCAGGCTGTCAGAGTTCCAGTTTGCAAGAGTCTGCTTGTGGGGGCGGGGAGCTCATGGCCACCCTCTGCCCCACTTAGTGGGGGGCTGGGACCTGGGGGAAAGAGGCAGCAGGTCAGGAGTGAGAGACACTGGGTCAGGACTGGCCATCAATGTTTACAAATGGGTCCTGGTACAAAAAAGGTGGAAACTACTGCTCTAGAGGAGGGACTCTCCAGCCTGTGGATGTGATGTTTGACATAATGGTGCTCTCATCCCTGCTATCATATAAATATTTTTCTAATGTTCTTTGTTCAAACAGTCATTCTCTCAGGGATTTTTACCATTCATACTAACCTGTTCCTGAACTTGATTTGCCAGGGCTTCTATATAATCAATCACTTGAACTGAACTTGAATCCTTTTTCAGAATAGCAGTGTCTCAGTTTCACCTGTTCTTAGATGCTACAGACAAGTCTCTGAGAGACCAAATGTGTTGCAAATAAGAAGGGATGGGCGAAAGTGACTTTTAAGGAAGAGCCTTTCACAAACATTACAAGGATACAGAACTTTTTTTGTAAATCGTCCCACGGTCTCCTTTTTCAGAACAGTTCTGTTACAGTAGTGAGTAAGAGAATGCTTTTAGATTAGGGCGCAAAGAGTTGCTATCCACATCTATAGTATTATAGTAGTGGCTGTAACTTGTCAGGGTGTTTTGTATTGGATCTTCTTGGATGGGACAATTGGGAAGCCTGATTCTCCCCTTTCACTATCCAATTACCACTTGAATAGGAATTGCCTGCTGCACTCAAGGTGCAAGATGCCACAGTGACTCAGTACTTAGGAGCAGCAAATACTTCTACAATAAGACTTTTTAAAGGCTCCTGAAAAGCAGGCCAGGTTTATTAATGGGATTGGTTACTGTGTGATACTGTGTTGTTAATCTAGAGGGACATGTCTAATTTTTATACTGTGAACAATTACAAGACCTACTACTTTTTTTCCTAGTTTAGCCATCTTTGGAGGAGAGGACTATATTTAGGCATAAGTATCCAAATGCATGCCTTACCTGGTCAACTAGCTTTGAACATGATGTCTGGGATACTTATATTATGGTAAAATTAGTTAAATAATGAGAGACTCATTAGATATTGAAGGCAAAACTGGCAAGTTCTATGCAAGTCACTGAAACATTCCACAGAGAAATGTGAAATCTCCATCACTGGATGTTTTACAAGCAGATTTGACAAACACTTGGTTACAGTAGTTTAGATGGCATGATCTTGGTTTGAGCAGAGGTTTGACCATATCGCCTCTTGAGGTCCCCTTCAGTCTGGGCCTAGCCTGGTGTTCTCTAGTTGAATATTGACAGCTAATGCTGCAAATACAACTTACTTTTCCCTTTCAGTGATGGTGAAACTCTCTAATTCAAACAACTAAAGGAGCAGCATTCCTAGACTTCAACGAGTGTTTTATATTACTATATCTCTCACTTGCTAAGTGGATTTTGAGTGGCTGAAGTAATCAGAGTTCCAATTCTTGATCTTGGTTATGAACTATCTGCACAAGGATTTCTATCTTGCACTTTCTTTCTCATATGGAGGTCTCAGCTTTGATTTTTTTTTCTGTCGTTATTAAAGGCACTTCCAATGAAGTAGCTCAGTTTCTATCCAAAGAAAACCAAGTGATTGTCCGGATGCGAGGTCTTCCTTTCAATGCAACAACAGAAGAAGTGCTAACTTTTTTTGGCCAGCACTGCCCTGTAACGGGGGGAAAGGAAGGAATCCTTTTTGTCACATACCCTGACAACAGGCCAACAGGTGATGCCTTTGTGTTGTTTGCTTGTGAGGAATATGCACAAAATGCACTAAAAAAGCATAAGGACTTGCTGGGGAAAAGATACATTGAACTCTTCAGAAGCACAGCAGCAGAAGTTCAGCAGGTAGGTTAAAAATGTACACATGCCTTGCACTGTTAAGGCCAAAAAATTAGCTATGTATGATACTGTTTGAGGGTGCTTGAGCAATTGCTTTGTGGCTTGTGTGGGAGTGGGGATGGAGGGGTAGAGAGGGGAGGGAAGGTTGTGTGACCTTTTGTTCAAATTATGGTCAGAAAATGTACTACATAGATTCTTTCATAATCAAGTTTTTTTTTGATTCCCTCTGTTTGTAGAGCAAGCTTATTGGATCTAGTGACTGTGCTTACGTTTTTATTCCTTTTAGTACCACAGGCAGCATACTTAAGAGAATCATCAACAGGACTATTCATTACATTTCGAACTGGAAGCCCTTTGCAGACACAGAGGAAGGCCTAGTCTGGTTTTCAGAGTCATTGCTAGAAATAACGCAGGAGTAGATCTCTTAAGCTGCTGTCAGCTATAGTCAGATCTTGAAAATGGTCTACTTGACCTAGAATAGTTAGGACACAAAAGCAGCTTTTCAATCCCATTCAGTCTCTAGAATACATTTGCATTTAAAGATAGTCTCATGCACCACTACATCTCTAACCAAATTATGAAGTGCCATCAGAAGACTAAAATTCTCTACTCTCCAGTGATAGGATAGCATCAACATGCATCTTCGTTTTTAAAGTCAAAAGGATATTTTTCATCCCAAAACATCAGGAACCTGTTGCCATTCATTTTTTGGCTACTTTATAAAGGAGGGGGTGAAAAATGTGTTTGTACTTGACAATATATTGCATTGTAACAAGCAGAAATGGAGGAATACTGTGTGAACGTAAAACATGATGGTAGCTATTGAAACTGCCTTAAATGAAATGCTAGATGCTAAATTATAACAGCCCAAAATCTTAACCTTAAAAAGGAGAAAAAGTGGGGGGGAGAAAAAGAAAAGAAAAGGTGATATGTGGGGAATCCCTTGTCTTTGAAATCTAGATGAGAAGTTCTTTTCCATAAGTCTGGCCACCTGTTGCAGCCTTTTAAAATTTTAGGCCTTAGAACATTTTAAGATTCAGTCTTTTCCAGATATTAATGATTCTACTATTTCTTTAGGTTAATGAGCATTTTATTATTTTAAATATTAGCTTGATATGCCTTATCTGTACTGTTTAGTCATGTATGTATTATCTGTACTTCATTGTTAAGCTTAATATAAAATATGACTTAAGTGGAATTTTTTAGTTTGTGTTTTAAAGCTGAAGGAGGAGAGCAATCTGGCTAGTACTGGTACTCTGCATATGCTGTGGGCATCCTTCTGAGGGCACAGCTTAAGTTAATTGGCTACATCCCTCTTCTGTACCAATCTCCCACCTGCAGTGCTGTGAGCCCCATGTGCTGGCATGGAACCACCCTGGTCTGGTTCGAAGGTGCACATCAGTGGGTCAGCTGGGTTGGCTCTGCACCGTTATGTGGAGCTCCCAGGACTCAGCTGGAGCTGTGCACCACTGGGGGCTCTGTTTGCTATGGCCATGAGTACCCCAAGGGCCTGCTGCTGCCACCACCGCTGGTGGCAGGGGCTATGCATCATGGGAGGGGGGGAGTGGTGAGAGAGCATGTGATGGGGTCTCCCACCATGCGTGCACACCCCCACATGCCCCCCAACTGCAGGCAAGAGCTCCCCTCCCCACTCACCAGCTCGCCATTAGCATGCCACTGTGCTCAGTGCTTCCACATGAGTCTCCCAGCTACAGTGCCAGGAGCCCGGTGGAGGTGCAGAGCCTGCCTGGTTAAATGTGCATAATTTATATGTAGTCATACATTTTACGTGCAAAATTGCACGGGCACATGATTGCATAATTCCCCGGGAGTGTACATCTTGTCCATTCAGCATTCCTGCTGCTATTCCCATGTTTGTCAGCACCTACTATGCTGCTTAACCAGATTTTGTATTGGTATGTTCTAGAAAAATGTGGATAGGTCTCCATAGAGCGATTCCTAGCCCAAGGGAGACCACAGCTTTCCTCCCTCTGCCACAAACCAGAATGCACAGCTTTTCCTGTCTCCTCCCTAGTTATGCAAGGGCAGTTCTTCCCCTTCCCCTTCCCCTCAGTTATTCTCCTCTTTATCTTATACTGTGTGAGCTCCCCCTTCCTGTTTCAGTCTTCTGTAGTCGCAAGAGTGGAAAGGGCAATGCATACTAGAATTTCTTATCACATAAGGAGCCTGAGGAAAATTAGATCAGCTGAGCCCATCACAGAAATATTTTTAAGGAGTCCTGTCCACTCAGCAAGTCGTGCTGAACTGGCTGTTAGCAACCAACTGCATGCTAGAGTAGGTTTCTGTAGTCTTGTCCACCCTCGAGATTCATAGAAATGTCTGACCGCTCTACAGTACAGGAGCCATTCAGCATAACTGGTGGTATTAACTGTGGAGATGGATGGATGTATATCCTACCTGTTGTCACGTACACCATCTGGTCATCTAGGCCAGCTATGAGAGAACCTAGACTTTTCATAGATTTCATAGACATCAGGGCTGGAAGGGACCTCTGGAGATCGAGTCCAGCCCCCTGCCCAAAGGGCAGGAAGTCAGCTGGGGTCATAGGATCTCAGCAAGATAAGCATCCAATTTACTCTTGAAGGTGTTCAATGTAGGTGCTTGAACCACCTCCAATGGCAGACTGTTCCAGACCTTGGGGGCTCGGACAGTAAAGAAATTCTTCCTTATGTCCAGCCTGAAACGGTCTTGCAGGAGTTTGTGACCGTTCGACCTCGTCATCCCTTGGGGCGCTCTGGTGAACAGACGTTCCCCCAGATCCTGGTGGTCACCCCTGATAAACTTATAGGTGGCCATCAGATCACCCCTGAGCCTATGCTTTTCCAGGCTAAAGAGTCCCATGGCTCTCAGCCTATCATCGTAAGATCTGTTTTCCTGACCTCTGATCATGCGTGTGGCTCTCCTCTGGACTCTCTCAAGCTTCTCCACATCCTTTTTGAATTGTGGAGCCCAAAACTGGACACAGTACTCCAGCTGCGGCCTCACCAAGGCCAAGTACAAGGGGAGAATGACATCCCGGTATTTGCTCGAGAAGCATCTATGGATGCAAGCCAGCGTTTTGGTCGCTTTATTAGCCGCAGCATCGCATTGGAGGCTCATGTTCATCTTGTGCTCAATGATGACCCCTAAGTCTCTTTCTTCTGTAGTACTATCCAACGTAGCACTGCCGAGCCTATAAGGATGCTGCAGGTTTTTCCTCCCAAGGTGGAGAACCTTGCATTTTTCGGTGTTAAACACCATGAGGTTCTCGTCTGCCCATTTGCTGAGCTTGTCCAGGTTAGCCTGGATCACCCACCTATCTTCTGGCGTGGATGCTTTGCCCCAAAGTTTGGTGTCATCGGCGAACTTGGCCAGTCCACTCCTGACTCCAATGTCCACATCATTAATGAAGATGTTGAACAGTATGGGTCCCAGGACAGAGCCTTGAGGGACCCCACTGGTCACAGGGCACCACGATGAGTGACTGCCATCAATCACAACCCTCTGGGTCCGACCACAAAGCCGATTTCCCAGCCAGCGGATCGTGGTGGAGCCAAGGCCACAAGTGGCCAGTTTGGCCAAGAGGTGATCATGGGATACCAGATCAAAAGCTTTTCTGAAGTCAAGATATATGACATCAATCTCTTCTCCCTCGTCCAGGTGATAGGTCACCTGGTCGTAGAAGGAAATGAGTTTGGTCAAACAAGACCTACCCGCAACAAACCCATGCTGGCTATCCCTTAGGATGGCCTCCTTAATAAACTTTTCTAAGATCTTCCCCAGGATAGAAGTCAGGCTAATGGGCCTATAGTTAGCCGGATCCACTCTCCTCCCTTTCTTGAAGATCGGCACCACATTGGCCTTCTTCCAGTCTTCGGGCCCTACACCAGAGCGCCAGGAGTTTTCAAAGATCTGTGCCAGGGGCTGGGCTATGACGCTTGCCAGCTCCTTAAGTACCCTGGGGTGCAGATTGTCAGGGCCGGCTGACTTGAAGGTATCCAGCTTCTCAAGGTGTTCCTTCACGAGGTCAGCATTTATGGAGGGTAGGGGATCTCCATCACCCGGATCTCCCTGTCCCATAGCAGGCATGGGCATCCCATGGGACTGATGAAAGACTGACGCAAAGTACCTATTTAATAGGTTGGCTTTTTCCTGGGCGTCAGTTGTCAGTTGCCCCATCTGGTTTAGCAGGGGTCCAACATTGCCCTTGCTTTTCCTCCGGCTCCCCACAGATCTGAAAAAGGACTTTTTGTTGTCCTTGATGCTTGGAGCTAGTTGGAGTTCAGTTGCAGCCTTGGCTTTCCTGGTTTGCTCCCTGCAGGACCAGACCAGTGCAGAATAATCCTCCTTGGAGGTGAATCCCATCCTCCATCCTTTGTAGGCTTTCCTTTTTAGCCGCAGGAGGTCCGCTCGGTCCCTAGAGAGCCAGGAAGGCTGCTGTGCCTTCTTGCTGCCTTTCCTCCATGTTGGAATAGATTTAGCTTGTGCATTGAGGATCGCTTCCTTGAGAAGCAACCACTCTTCTTGAACTCCCATCTCCCTGGGGTCATGGTCCCTAAGGGCCTGACCGACAAGCCTCTTGAGCTTGTCAGAGTCGGCTTTTCTGAAGTGAAGGACTTCTGTGTTGCTGACTGACTTACCAGCTTTACAGCGGATGGTGAAGGCGATCAGCTCGTGGTCGCTGTCACCCAGCTTCCCATCGATCACTAGGTCGCCGATTAGGTCATCCCCTGTAGCCAGTACCAGGTCGAGCAGCACTTTTGCCTCTCGTTGGCCCATAGACTTCTTGAGTCAGGTAGAGGTCATCCACGCACGAGAGAAAGCTTTGTGACCGCTCGGATTTTGCTGAGTGATCTTCCCACGAGATGTCCGGGTAATTGAAGTCACCCATGACAACCAAGGTCCTGGAGCAAGCGGCCTCAGTCAGTTCCCAGGCGAGCTCCTGGTTTTTCTTAGACTTTGCACTTTGGACAGTTCTTGTAACTGTTTACTGGTGAAAACCCAATTTAATACTTCTGTCTGTGTGGATATAAAGAAATTTCAAGTCTTGAACAGAGGAAATGTGTGCTATTCTGGGAAAGGAATTAATATTTAAGTAATTCTGTGCTGGGTTCTTCTCATTTAAGTTTTTGACAGTAAATACCAAAATGTGACATGATTTTTGGGCCAATCTAAGCGTGACCTGATGAACTGTGCTTCTGAACAGTCGCTATTAAAAAGTAGCATATACTGTACTATAAAATAAAACCAATATCCAGATTACTTTTCTTTCTCCTAATCTACAGTGTAGTTGTGCTGCATGCTGGTTAAGAGCTGCAGTTTTTATCCACCAAACTGGCAATATTTTACTGGATAGAAGCAATTCTTCCATGACTACATAATTCCCAAGTGTTCTACAAGGTTTCTGGATGAAAAGCACTATATAAATAAATATAAGATGCATATTCAGTGAGTTGCTGCTCTACTACTTTCCATTGGAATGTTGATTTGTGGTTTATATGCTAAACCAAACCAAGGTGATTCTTTCAAATAAAGCAAGCCTAAACTCGTTGGGTGATTTTTTTTTTTTTTTTTTTTTTTTTTTTTTTAAGTCATTAGCTCCTACATGTATTCCAGAATTGGCTAGTTGGGGGCTTTTTTGGTACAAATTCATAGAATGTTTTTGTAAGCTGTATTCTGTTTAGAGGGATACAGGATTTCTTTCACACCTTTCCTTGTTTCTATTTTTGTGCAGGTGCTGAACAGGTACTCTTCTACGCCTCTTGTCCCCCTCCCCTCACCATCAATCCTTCCTGTATTACCTCAGCAGTTTGTGCCTCCTACCAATGTCAGAGACTGCATACGTTTGCGTGGTCTACCCTATACTGCCACTATAGAGGACATCTTGGAATTCCTGGGAGAATTCTCTACGGATATCCGAACTCATGGAGTTCACATGGTCTTAAATCACCAGGTAGTGAGACTTAAAAAAAAATTCACGCCCTGCTTGTCATTGTGCCAGTATTAATCTATGATCCCAAAGACTTGATCACCAGTAGGAAACCAAGAAAGAAGCTTTGGTATTCTGCCTAAATGCACTAGGGTCAGTCACTATTTCTGCCCTCTAAAAGCATAATAGTGGTAATTAAAATCTTTCTGAAGAAGCCAGATAGTTAAAGGCTTGCCTGTTTTAATAGTGGATCCAATATAGTGTACAAACTAACATAATCAGACAAAAGCTAGGTATTAACTGACTTTCTTTTCTGTTTGTCCCTGAAAGACTGAATAATTCAGTTGCACAATGAGTTTCAAAAACAGAATGCAAAAATGTATATTCTGAACCTAAAAAGATTTAATAGAAACAATTTTAGTATTTCTGATGGTAGGAAGTGTTCTGAACATTCTGAAAAACTAGGGCTTTTCAAGTTGGGCATTCAAAATATCTAATAAAAACATTTTGACCCATGGGTCTTACTGCTACTTTTAACATAGTCTAGTGCTCTAATTCCACGTTTAGCTGAAAAAATAATGAATGTGGTGCAGAAAATTTTGAAGTGGTATTATAAAATATTTTTGTATGTAAATTTATATTAAACTATGTTCAGTGTCTCAGTCCCATGCCAACCAGCCAGATTTTATGTATAATATATAGGAAAACAATTTCAGAATGTTTATAATTTATATGGGCAGGAGTGGAAAAGTGGACACATGCTCATAGGCGTTGGATATCCTGTGCTCCTCTGGGAGACTTGATCTCATTTGTGCCCTATATAATTGGTCATTTTTACCAGCTTTTATTTTTCTGAGGGCTTATAAATTAGTCACAGCCATTCCCAATCTGTGGTACGGATAGCACCAGTGGTATACAGACAGCCTGTCAGTAGTATGTGTTAACAGATTTATTATAGTTACTTTATATGACAAAAATTTGCTGGTGGTACTTAAGGTTGTATCATTTTAAATTGCTGGTGCACAATCTATCAGAGTTTGGGAACCGCTAAATTACATTGCTTCATCTACTTTACCAGAATTGCATACTTCATAGATCTTTTAAAATTGTATCAAAAGCAATGGAAACCTAAGAACGGAGAACTCTTGAGCTGACAGTCTCTCTATATTGGCCATTTTTTCTGCATAGGTTTGCTTCCAGTATTCCATGGCTTGAAGCAGGATTAATCACTTGTTTGTCTAACTTAATCTACAAAGAAGATGGTATCTATTAGAATTTGTGCCACTATCTATCTGAAGCTGTCTCCTTTGACCAGTCCTTTTATTTGAATGGTATTGGGCTTAGGTTTTAAACTGTTCTGGACAGGAACCATATTTTTTTGCTTGGGCACCAAATACACTATCAAATTTACTCGCATTGGTACTTTGCCTTGCTTGTCCTGTCTACCTGCCATTCACTCCTTGGCCTACAAAAGTCTAGTTAAGCTGAGGGTCCTTAGATTCGATGATGTACAAACTGGTGAACGTTACATGGCCTCCATGTCCTGTAAATTTATCCATGGGTAGTTTGATAACAATGGCTGCTTGCCGTGGAAGCCTGTGCGTTTGCCTCAGTTGATCTTTATATTAATGGAGCATATTTATATTAATCTTCTAAATTAAAAGTACCTTATTAAACTGCTGCCACAGCGCACATGAAAAGTGGAAACATTCTCTTGAATTATGTAGGTACCTTGTGGAAATTTTAGCATTTAAATGTTCGCATCCAAGAACTGAAATTTAATACCTCATTGACCTGAATAGACAATGGTATCTCTACTATTGTTTTCTGGAGATCGGTTTTTACAGAGCTCATAAAGGAAGGCAGCAACTTGTTCCTTTTTCAGTAAAGAAATCAGCTCTCAGTACAGAGGACTAAAACTTTCTTGGTCATCATCTACTCGGATATTTTTTTCCCCTCAGTATATATAACGTCAGATGTAAATTTTAAATGGATATAGTTGTACCTATATAGCAATAGCTTGCAAGGGTACTTTGATCACAATGTCATTTGGGGAGGCAGCTCTGGTAAATTGAAATCCCTTCCCAAGCAAAACAGGCTTAAACTGGTAAAGGCTTTCCTCATGCTGGAGTGAAGGTGCCCCATTGTGGAGAATTATTCTGGTATAAATCTATCAATCTCAAATAACACCTTAAGGAAAGCTTCTTGATTTTGTACTTTTTATTAGGTCTGCACCTATCTAAGGCTAATGACAGGACAAAGCCTCTTATTCTGGGATCATATAAATAACAAGCCCATTGTCCCACCCTAAGTACCTGGGATGTGTGGAGATAACACTTCTTTCCTCCTCATCCCCACACCCCCCGCCCCCCAGTGCAACTGGGGCTAAATTGAGTTAATTGCCATTCAAGCTACATGTGTAAACTAGCAAACTGCCTGTCAAGAATGACAGGGGGCAGGGCAGGGGCAGCAGTGAGGGAGCACCGTATCTGGCCCTGTTCTACCCCCACCCCACTCCCAGCACTTTGTCTCCGCCCCTGTCCTTCCCACCACCCCCTCCTGCTGTTCTGGGTCTGCCTGGCCCATATTTGCCTGCCTCCTTGTTCCCCTCCCTTTGTCCCTGTCTGCTGCTGCCTCCCCCCCCTTACCAGCTGTTCTGTGGGGTGTCCAGGCTGGGTGGCCCTCAGGCAAGGAGGGAGGGGGAAGCCCCATTCTCTGCTCGGATGGCTGGGCATGTTCCTCGCAGCCAAATTTCCCAGGCAGTGGTGCAAACTTGGGTCCGAGCCGCCCAGCCAGTCACTGCCCACCCTCTTGGTGGTGCATGTCTAGTTGTTTGGGAGCATTATGCACAGACAAACTAAGCCCTTTATTATATTAAAATGACTGTCCAGGGCCTGTTTGGATGCAAGTCAAATGTACTATGCAGCAAGTAGACCGTGGCTCCCTAGAAGTAGTGAGAGATTTGGAGTAATATGCACTGGAACTCTTAATAGGCACAAGAGATTGGGTGGTGATTGCTTAAATAGTCTTGATCTTAACAGTGTATTCTCCCTAGCTCTGCAGGTAGTACTGTTTCACATTATGATATCAGAACAGGATTTCATTACATGAATTTTGGTATGAGAGTTATAGATGCACTTGTTCCTTTATTTTGCCTTCAGGGACGTCCATCAGGGGATGCTTTTATCCAGATGAAATCTGCAGACCGAGCTTTTCTGGCTGCACAGAAATGTCATAAGAAGACAATGAAGGATAGATATGTTGAAGTCTTTCAGTGTTCTGCTGAGGAAATGAACTTTGTATTAATGGGGGGCACTTTAAATCGAAATGGCTTGTCCCCACCACCATGTAAGTTACCATGTAAGTTTTGCCTGGGTCTTGGCACTACTCTATGCTGTGTGCTGGTAGGTGTTGGAGCTTCTTTCTTGACTGTCTTTCTGGTTCTTTGAAAGGTATATTTAATGGGGACGGTTAATGCAAAGCTTTTCCATCTATAATCAGTGGTAGCCTATGATCACTTATTTTTTCCTTTTGGTTGTGGATTGCTATGACATGGGAGAAAAACTATATTCAGATTATGTGCGTGACTTCTTTCTTCCCCCTCCCCACTTGCAAACTTATCTTTCTGAAGTTTAACTTGCCCAGGACAAGCAATGACTCTTAAAAGTCAATTTGACTACCAAGGTCTTGATAAGGAACATTGCATTTAAAAAAAATATATAATAATTTGGGTCACATCTATATAGCACTTCTCAATTTTTAAAAATAAGTCTTTCTCACTTTTAAATAAAGTTCAGATCCAACCATTATGCCTTTTTCAGGACCTAAGCACAAATATTCTGCCTGTTATTAACACTTACTAATCCATGATGTCCTCCATGAACAATCTAAATATTACGGAGTTAAGTCTATTGGGGCATTTTATACACATACCTTTTTGCACTGCAACATGCTGGAGATCCAGCACATTGGCAAAGACTCAATTAATCAAGTTTGCTCCAACCATGAGCTGATGCATATTGTGCTGCATCACTTGCAGTTGCATAAGTGGTGAAATGCGCATCAGCGCACAGAAAATGGTGGCGGTGCGCTTCTGAACTAAAACACTTCATTGTGGTGTCTGAGGCCTCCTGCCTCCTCCAGCTTTTTAAATCGTTCCCCTGCAGCTCAGCTGAGTGGCATGGGGCAAGGGAAGGCTGCAGGGGCTGGGAGCCTGGTGTAAGGAGGCTTTCCCTAGCCCAACTTCTGACTCAGAGCAGTGCAGGGCAAGGTATGCTGCCATTGCCACTGTAGCAACAGCCCAGGAGCCTGGCAGCAGGGGTGAAGTTTTGGTTTGGTTTGTTTTTTTCAGGGGAGGGAGAGGGGAGGTTGTTTGGTTGGTTTGTGCCCTTCCACCTTACACACACACACACACCTCCCCCCTCCCAAACTCCTGGGTTAACCCAATGAAGGGCTAAGGTCTGTTCTCCTTCAGGGGAAGAACTGGGAGGGTTCCCACCATGGGAGAATACCCCACTCCTGCCAATCAGCTGATTGGAGAGGGGCCATTCTTCTGGAGCAGGAAC
This sequence comes from Crocodylus siamensis, assembly GCF_052110815.1. Taxonomy (NCBI): domain Eukaryota; kingdom Metazoa; phylum Chordata; order Crocodylia; family Crocodylidae; genus Crocodylus; species Crocodylus siamensis. Next base: position 217,933,516 of record NC_143397.1, read on the forward strand.
CCTCCTCAGCTGTCCTGTGACTGCTGCTGCTTTCTGGTAGCTGCTGTTTGACAGCCCTGCCCCCTTCCCAAGCAAGGGAGGGGGCAGACTGTCTATTAATGGGCTAAGGGGAGGGGTGGCCCAGGGAGCAGCCCTGTGGTGCTCTCTGGTTGGAGAACTAGCCAGTGAAGCTTTCCAGCCATGGGGCTTGGAGGGGCATCTGTACAGGTCAGCTCTCAGGCTAGTTTTGTAGTAGAAGGAATTTCTTCTGGTAGAAATGAACATCTGTATACAGCTTTAGAGTTATTGTGCATGCAAATTTACTGTTGAATCAAAGAGAAAATAATACGCTACTATTTGACCTCTGAAATGCAGTAATCAAAGTATGACCCTCTTTTTCATGTAAAGGAAATGTATTTTTCTAATTCCAGCCAGTTTGGTTATAATTAAAATTGTTTTGTTGCCTGATAGCTTTTTGAAGGCATAAGGAGTTATTCAGTCTGGTTCCTAGTGGATGAATACTTGCATGGCAAAAACCTCTGATTGGTGTTCTTAGTCAGGAAAACAGCAAACATCTGAATGTGACTGAGCAGTCCGTATCTCTACAAATGGAAAACAATACATGCCAATTCTTGTTCTTGGAGAGAAAAATATTTTAAATGGGCTAATGCTAGGCTGCAAATCATGGGTGGGTGGGGGGAGAAAACTTTTATCTAGATGTTATAGGTAATAGAGAACGGCTGATTTTAAACTTCAGGCATGCAGTTTCACTTTGGCTTCCTTTCATGAGGGATGGTAGTAGCTGAGCCATTAAATGGTCTCTGCATAGCTTTTGGGGAAAATTATATTCTAGGGACCCAGTTTTACCTTTTGGAGCTATAGTTACTCTTTTATTCAGTCTAGAAAAAGTAGTGTTAGGATGCAGCTTTCAGGGAGTGGGATGGTACAAATGAAGGAGGATCCCTTCTCAAGAGCTCTGTGGAACTGCCTCAGTCCCAGTCCTTGTGTATGCAGCTGGCTGAAATACCCTTCGTTTGGTTAATTTGTATTACTTGGTTATGTGAGGTTGTGACCTGCTTCTTCCTCTGTTCTGCAAACTAACAAACAATACCCTAATAGACCTTTTGGGGCTGGAGGCCCTTAAAGCAAAAGAATATTATATAGAATGGGAATTGGTGGACACAGAATTCAGATACTGAACCTCTTCTTTCTTATGGCTTTTCAAGAAAAAGACTTAAATGTGAACCTAGATCTGAAAAAATGCGAAAAAAAGTGCTTATAAGTGAGAGTGGAAGGGGTGCTTCTAACTATTATTGCATGCTTTTTGTTTTCCCTTGTACAATAGAAAAACCTAGAAGATATAGAAAAGTTCATTTTATGTGAATGACAATATGAACAAGCCACCTAAACTGTGTAAAGACCTTGTGTTCACAGCTTGATGCTGTTCAGGGCTATCTGACTAGCAAAGATGGTGGAATGTGAAGTGTATTCTGTTTTCCATCTATTTCTTTAGGCCTCTCTCCTCCTTCCTACTCATTGCCAGCTCCTGCAGCAGTTATTCCAACAGAAGCTGCCCTTTATCAGCCTTCTGTGCTTCTGAATCCACGAACACTCCAGCCCTCAACAGCATACTATCCAGCTGGCACTCAACTCTTCATGAACTACACAGCATATTATCCCAGGTAGGGCAAAAGAGGAAACAAGAGGCAGAAACAAAGAACTCTTTACAGCAAATGCACAAGGCTCACAAAAGAATGTTGTTGGGCTGCCATGCTGGAGGCTTGTGCTGTGGAGAACAGCCTGTTCAATTTTTTGTTTGTTTTTTTTGTTTTGGTTATTTAACAAGCTTTTCCCGCTTTTATAATGTTTGTAGGTGGCAAACTAATTTAAAGTCAAGGAGATGGTTTTTGTGGTAGGGTAGGATTCTTCAAAAGTGCCTAGGTACCCAAGGACTACAAATTCCATTGTTTTAAAAGGAAATTATACTTTAAAAAAATATTTTTGCATGTTAAAAAATCGATAGCTTTTTCCATAAAAGAAGTGCTTGCTTTAATATCTCTGGCCAACCTTACCACCTTTTTCCTTCTTTTGACCTTGGCTTGCTGAGTTCTGGCTACTGCTCTGGTATTCCAGAGGTAGTTGCTTCTGTAAAGTTAAAGAATTTGTGGATTATATTTTTTCTTTTTTATGATAAAAGGTTCTTTCTATATAAGAACTCATTTCCCCTCTCCCCACTCCACCTCTTTTTCTCCCTTGGGAGAGATTTTAGCTTTCCCTAGACAAGTCCTCTGTGGGTGAGGTTTGTTTGGTTTTTTTTAATTTGACTTGATATTTCTCCATCACAAGGCAACCCTCCCAGTTAAAGCAGATGTGTAATCTCAATAGTGGTAAATAGAGTATTGGAAGATTAATCCAAATCTTTCTGTGATGAGTTTGAATTTACATGTCTGTCATGCAACTTGATTTACCCTTTCAAAGATATGCCATGGATACTCTTTGTTGGGACCCTGGAGTGTACATCAACATTGTAATTAAACATTACTATATTTCCATCTCTGCAAATACATACAGAAATTTTCTCTTCACTAATTAAATTTGTTTTCATTCACCATATTCCTATTCACCACCCTTATTGTTCTCTCTGAAACTTAAAAACCAGTACCTAGGGCTATTTGCTTCCTGTCCTTGCTTTGGATGCAGAGGATATGATTAGGGAGGGTCAGAACTATCCCGAGCATGTGACTCCACATGGGAAATCCTTCTGCAACAATGTCTCTTTCCACTTCCCTCACTTGACTTAATTGTTTTGCATGAGTTCCATGTGGAACCATGCTCCCTACCAACCTTCCCTGCTGCTTTAGTGTCTGGTTAATGCAGTGGTCCTCAGACCACATTTTGTGGCCACAGCTTAATGCTTGTAGCTGTTTGCAGAAAATGTTATCAGTGTTGGGAGGGTAGTGGGGGGCAGGTCTCTACGTAGATAACACTGTATGAAGTACATATGTAAGGCCATATGCTAGTCCCACCCACTATGTTGAAAACTTCCCATATACCATGCACATAGTACTTTCTTTTGTGTATTTGCCACACCTTGTTAGTTCTGGTGCTCTGGTTTAATACTAAATGTTTGTGTGGCTTCCGACACAGTCAGGACTATGTTTCTGGGTTAAGGATTCTTGAGGTAGGGTGCAACAGACTTTCCTGGAAGATCATGGGGCAGGGAGGGTGGGGGTCCTCTAAGCACCTGTGGTCCTTTACTCTAGGATACTCATCATGGAATGGAAGTGTAGGCTGAACTTTGGAGGAGCCATGATATAGCCTAGGACTGCTCACCCCTTCCACACAAACTAAAAACTTCTTCAGTTAACTGCCACACTAAAATACACACAAACTGTTTTTCACTTCCCTATACAAGGGAAGGGAAAGAATTCTAAAAAGAAGCTCTTTAGACTAATTAAAATTAAGTGACAGCAGTATACTTGTCTACTCTGTCACTTACAAAACTCAGCTGCTTGAATGTAAAGACATGGAGATGAATAGTTCAAAAACACAAAACAAGTAATTTTATTTGTCCTCACAGTGTACAAATGTTAGTTCTGATTTCAGCTAAGTACTGTGTGCTTTATAATATAATGTACTTTCATACTATAAATGTTACTGACAGCCCTTCTGGAAAAGACCATAACTCTGTAAAGTAATCAATGCAGATGTGAGGCTTCATGTGGAACCCCTACATTGTAGTGGATATGATCCCGGTGTAGATGCAGATTGCTGATTGAAAGCTGCTCAAGAACAAGGATTATTGGTGCATTGTAAATTATACATCTTGATCAGACTTAGAAGCAAGGTAAAATTGCGGCCAAGAAAGTTGTTCACTGTTTCCAAGGAACTTTTCATATCTAGCTTCCCAAGAAAAAGCTTTATTTTGTGGCTTAGTTTATGGTGGTTGTGATAAAAATATGTACCGTATTTCATGGTGTATGTGTTGACGCAGTGTATAATTTGAACTCCCCCCAACTTTCCAATTTGAAAGGTAAGGATTTTCATAGGCATGGTGTATAAGTCAAGGCTGGGCACCAGTGCTGCTCACAGGGGGTGGGGCCCTATCAGCCAAGTGCCAAGCCTAGCAAGGCTCACAGGGGATTTTGATACAATGTGCAAGTTGAGGTTGAATTTTAAGAATTAAAAATTGGACTTTGAAACTTGACTTATACACCATGAAATACAGTATCTGCTTATCCATGAAATTCTTGTTTTAGTAGTATAATATTTTATTTAGTGTGAAAACTGGACTTTTGTAAAGGATGTGATAGGTAAAGCTGTCTTGTCATTTAATAGTGTGAACTGCTTGCTTGTTTGTTTTTTGTTTTTAAATGAGTTTGATGGTTCTGAAATTAAACAAATATAAAACAAGGGCAAGGGGATAGCGTGGGGTCTCCTCTGTGCTAAATTATACCTTTTAAATGCATGTACACAGAAAAGCAGTAGGGATTCAGTGGCTAATGACCAAATGTTGAGTTACAAGTCTAACAAATAGCACCTATGAAAATAAGGAAAGCCCTTTTGACCTGGTATCAGAAGGTTTGTGTTTACAAGGTTGAGGTTTTTATTATGGCTGATTTTAATCTTTTTGTGCAATGTTCTGTTCCTTAGCGGGAAGCCCTTTTCTAGTGTTTAGATGTCCCTTGGTTAGTGAAATGATGGTTCACTTGATTTTTCTTTTAATACAATTTTGCTATAGTGTCTATAATAAGCATATCAATATCAGGGTGTATCAGAATTACTGTACACTGTTAAAATATTTTGAAGTGACTGAATCAAGAAATGGAGAGAAATTCAATCATTTGGAGTCTAAATTTGTATGCAGCATTTTGATAGATCTAATATACCTGATGGCTCAGTTGGACAAGGAGTCAGACCCTAATGTTACTTGTTCTGTTTTTTGAGAAGACAGTGATTTTTATTAAGGTGGTTTGTCCTGGGGGGAGAGGGATTATTTATTTAATCCTGAATGCATGCTGAGTTTGTTATTTAATGTATCTATAGCTAGATCTGCGAGTAGCACTGGTTTCAGCAGCAGACCAGAATAACCCAGCTCAGGTCTGAGGCAGGCTTGTGCTAGGACAGGGGTGAGTAAAATGCAGCCTATCCAGCCCATAGAGTCCCTAAAAAATTTAGAAAATTAATATTTATCTGCCCCTGGCTGCCTATCATGCAGCCCTCCAATGGCTTGCCAAACCTTAGTAAGCAGCCCTTCACCCGAAATAATTGCCCACCACTGCTGCTTCTCCCTGCGGAGAGTCTTGTTTTTCTGAATACAGCAGGAATCCTCCAATAGACTTTTTTCTTTTCTTGCTATTCTAAATAAATTACCAATCTCTAGCCTTTCTCTCATAATTGCATCTCAATACTTGTTCAGATTATATTATATACTTCCTTGCTATCTTCTCCCTCAGCTTCCCTAGTGTTTTCACAGATGCAAACCTTTATTTAAAAAAAAGAAAAAAAAAAGAGTGAGACCTGGGTGGAGAGGTTTTGCTGGCTTTTGTTTGGGGTGGAGTTAGCTATTGTTTCAGCTGTCTGGGTTTAATAAGAAGCTAAGTTTGTCTTTATAATCATTCAAATCAAAAGGCAGTGGTTGCACCCCTAGTTTCGGAGGGGTGCGACCCAACCCATTGTGATACCATTAGGAAAACCTGCTTATAACTATATGTCTAGGATTCCAGCTGGAACTCTCCAGGCACAGGTAACACTTTAACCTACAAAGAAGAGGAGTTATTGTCAAATCAATGAGATTTAGACCTCTTGCAAAGCACCCAGCCATATCTATACTTTCTTAAATATCTCCAAGAGCTGGTTAAAGTTTTGGAAGTAATTCAGAGTGGAGCATTCCCACAATCCATAATACAGAAGTGCTTATGGCTCCATTCCTGGAACAGTTGATTTGCTGCTTTGTTAACTTATACAGAGGATAGTAGCTATATTAAGAATCATGCAAAGGGGAAGCCTCTTGATGTTTCATTAATTAGAAAATGTGTAGCTGATCCTGACAACTCCTTAGTATTCTATAAGTGTAAAATAATGTTGCCAAATGAAGCAGATCAGGTGTGCTGGGATGTGTCCTATAGGCCTGTGTGAAGTGGCTAGTATTCGCTTCAAATTTGGCCAATTCGGGGGATTTGATTAGGTGATTCGAATCACTGTCCTGAATCTGATTCAGAGATTCAGCCACCACCAATTCAGCCAAATCAAACAGGCCCTATCCCTTACCTGGCCCCAGCATCCCGGCTCTTCCCTTTTTTTAGAGCCAGGCTGGGAAGGCGGGCAGGGCGGGGAGTGCTCAAGGGGGCTGGGGGAGCAGGCACAAGCTGGGGCATGGTGGTGGTCCCCCATGGTCCCTTCCTCATTCCTCCATTCCCCCTGCCCTCTACTTACCAGCATGGGGCCTGGGTCCAGCTCCCTGCAGTGGCAAGCGAGGCTACCCAAATGCTGAATCTCCAAATCTTTTCCAAATCAATTCAGAGGCTTTGAATTGATTCAGATCTTTTAATTGGTCTCCCAATTCAATTTGGATTCAGAGATTTGGTGGCCGAATCTCCTCTGAATCAAATTGGCACCCAAAGCTTCATATAGCTCTAGTGTCCTGGTACAACTGATCCATGCTTCATTGGGTGAAACATGTCCTCAGTATATTACTAGCAGGAAAATGGGCAATGTATTCTCTTGGGTCTTAAGTAGCCCAGTCCTGCACATTCCTGGGCCACATCGGGCCCCTCAAGTCCTAGAAGTGTCTGTTTAGCTTTTCCACAGCTTACTGAGACGTGTCCCTGGGATCTCTAAGGTGCTTCCCTGTAAGCAGGGAAAGCCAGGGTGGCACTCCCAACAGCTTTGGGGAACTCATCCCAGATAGGAATTCCCATAGTGTACAGGATTGGGGCCCTCAAGCCCCCAGGGCAGCTGGAGAGCACATGTAGCTCTGGGCTGCTGGCACTCTTGTGCCTTAAAGTAAACGAATACTTGGAGTACTTGTTAAAAAGCTAATTGTCCTTTTTTCAGCATGCTAATGTACACTGAGACCTTCAGTTACATTGCTTGTAAAACATTAGATAAGTATTTAAGCAATTGTTGTAAATGCCAGTGGAAGAGGAGGTAGTCCCCAATAACGTTTTCTAAATAAGGAGAGTCCCATGGCTAAAATTTGAGAACCCTGAGGAATGAGCACCCCAAGTTGGGTGCAAAAGTACTGCTTGCATGGCAAAATCAAATTTGAGGGGCTGTATAAACATGGATATTTACACTTTCAAAGTTGCACTTCAAAACTTTAATCAAATTTTACTTTGGAAGCTTTTGCATGGTACAGCAGTGTCAGAAATGCTGATATGGGTTCAATTTGGACACTGGTTATAGCTAAATTCACATGCAAACACTGAACTGAAAAATACCTTTCCTTTGAATCAGAGATCCTCAAACCATGTTTTTATGCAAACCTTAGGAAATTTAACTTTAAGAAACTTTCCCTCTTTCAGGAAAGAGTTAGCCTTAAGATCTTCTTGTATCGTATCATTTTAGTAAAGAGTTCAGAGTGTACAGATCAAGAATATTTACATTAGCCTTACTGCCTCCATGTAAACATAGACTAGCCCCGGGGGGGAGGAAAAGTGCCTATGTGAAGACATTAGCCCAGAATTACTGTAGTGGATTTAGCTTCCTGTGTGAATGCTCTTATTCTGCACTAACTGCTTTTGCGCACAATCTAATTCAATCCATTGTGCTCAAATAAGCTCCACAGCACAAGTACTGGATTAATTTATGCTTAATATAAACTTCCTACAATTTCTTCTAGTCAAGACGCTGAATATGCCTTCACTGCAAAAAGAGGACTCTGTATTATGCTGAGATTAGCAATCGTTCTGTGATATCCTTGTAGAGGACAAGGCATGGGTGGGGGAAGGCTTTTTTGCTTTAACTTTATATATTTTGTCAAGGTGGAAGCTTTTTTGACTTAATGCCTATTAGGATATTAGTGAGATAAAGGGATGTGTGTGGTTTGATTTGGATTGCGTTAATATTAAGAGCTGTCCAAGAACTGAGTAAAAAAAAAATCTCAGACTTCAAAGTGAAAAGGAGATGACAATGGCTCTCTTAGCCTGCAGTTTCTAGGAAGGTGCTGTGTATCCTACAGGCTAAATCGTAACATCAAAGGAAAGCCATAAGATTAACTGAAGTTATTGCAAAAGTACAGAGAACACATTCGTGCAGCTCTTGACCACTCTAAGGATAAAATGCTAATGAAGGCAGCATTGCAAACTTATTTAGTTGCTAATAGTCTCAGTGGGAATTCCTTTACTTCATGTCACAAATGAATGGTTTATCGTGATCTATCCATAGCTGGAATTTCATACCAATTATCTACTGTTTTGGTAGAGCATAAAGAAGACTGTAGAATTTGCCAAAAGAGAACAAGGGTCTGTCATTTAGAATGGGCCACTACGCTATTTTATGCCAGCACCATCCAGCTCGGAAACGCTTTCTCAGGCCACCAATAAAATAATGTCTTTCTATTTGCCAATTTTAATGGTGTTGATAGGATGCCATATGTTAAACCTCATTTAAAAGAAAAATCTATTCCTTCTTGGGTGTATAATACTTATTTCAGCTCCTTCAACCAGCTTTCTGCTTTGCTAGGTTTCATTAGTCATTGGGATGACATAAAGCATTCTAGCTTAGAGCCTCATGGTGAGGTTAGAAACAGTAGCTTGTATTTTACATTGTGCCATACTCACAGAAGGGCTTGGGTACGTGTGCTTCAACCTGGGTAGCTAACACAGTTGGCCCCTATTTTTCAAGTAAATTCCTATTTCTGAACCTCAATTGTAGGTGTTTGTTTTTTGTTTTTTTTTAAGTCCAGTTCATGAGCAATACAAACTATTGTAAGACTGTTGAATGTCTCTTCTCACGTGCTTCCGGGGCTTTGGTTACAGCACTGTTTCAGTAACTTGTTTCTTCTCTGATATTTTCTCTTCTCTGATATTTTCTCAGTGACTGGTCTACGTCTTTGTGGGTATATGTTTTAATGGAGCTGTGCACTTGCTAGGATCCCCTTCCCTCATTCTTGAGAATAGTATTACAAATCAGTGTAAGTGTGGATGCTGTTACTGACTGCAGTACAACAGAATATTGTCAGTATTTCAGTTTATAAACATCTTTCTTACTGCTCTTGTACTGATTTATTAGACTGAAAGAGTTTGGGTAACTTGATATTCCAAAATCTAGAAGTGGTTTCCTTTTGAAGATGGGAATACCAAGGCAGAATATCATGTGCTAAAGTTTTGGGTTTTTTTTCTAGCTTTCCAGAGGTGAAGCTTTTTGATGAGTTGTTGCTTTGAAAAAAGCACACATCTCTTGGTCATGCAATGAACATAATCTTTGGTGTAACTACTTATCTTTTGGGCTAGGGACAAACATTCAAAAAGGCTGAGACTGAATTGATTCAATCTTTGCAGGTTAGTCCATAGGTGACTGATAGGGGAGACATTGGGGGGGCATGTGCCCCCTCCCCCCCCGACAGGGCCATCCTTGCTGTCGACACCTGCCAGCAGTGTCTGTGGGTGCTTGACGTGCTCCGCCCGAGAAGGCCACTGCTGGCATCAGGAGGCGTTCACCAGCTCTGCCCCCACTGCCTGCAGCTTCTGCGGGTGTCATTTCCCCCCCCCTCCCCCCCAGATTTGGGAGGCACCAGTCACCCATGGGTTAGTCTAACCTGCCTAGGCTGAACTGGTTTGTAACTGCACAGATATGCCTACAGTAGCTGAGGCTAGAAGCCTAAGAGTACTAGAGGAGCCCTCCCATCCCTTCCACAGCACTGAGCTGTGGCAGGGAAGTGGGGTATGGCCAGACCCCTGCAGGATGCTCTGATTAGCCCAGTAGGGAATTGATAAGTGTTTATCACCCCATTAAGAAAATAACAGCGGGACATTACCAGTTGCCTGTTGATTCTGCCTGTTGATTCAGCAGGGACTGTAGCCACCATGTGGTCTACTAGCTAATGCACAGACTTCTCCTCAGCAGGGCAGAGGGGAGGGGGTAATTCCTGCTTAGCAGGGAGTGGTGAGGGAGAGAGGGCAGAGCAGCCCACAGTCTGTGCTGGAGCCATGGCCAGGGAGCAGAGGTGAGGGGCCAGCCTTGCAGTGGAGCAGAGAGCCTTGCCCAGCCCAGAGAGCATGCCAGGATGCTGGGAGGGTCTTGTTTATCTTAAACCAGAAAGGGGGCTGGGACAGACATTGCATAAACTGGTTTGACCCAAATCATTTAAGTCTGATACTACATTCAACCAGCTTTATCTTAAACCAGTTTCAGCCATTTTCAAACTGGTTTACGTGCACTGAACATCTGTTGTTACAGCTTTTAAACCAGTTTCTGATCACTTAAACTGGTTTATGGTGAATGTCTGTTCCTAGCTCAAGTTTTCATACTCAGACTAATTTTTGATAACAGATAACTTGGTGAAACCATTTGCAGCTATCTCTCTTCCATTAAGTCCAACTGTAATCATGTTCTGTATTGCTTTGGATCTCATCTGCTGTTTTTTATACTGGTTTCAGTCTGAATAATCAACCACTCATGATGCATAGAATGCATCCAGATGTGCGGGGGCATGCATTTTGCAGCAGCACAAATAGACGCACAAATTTGTGCCACTGTTTTGTGCCTCAGTGCATGCCACTACATGTGGACTTTGTTACAGGCTTTGTTGTCCTGCTTTGGGCAAACTGCCCATGCCCAGCTCTTCCCGGCTCCTGGTAAGGCAGAGCAGCAGGGGAACAAATGGAGCAGTAGAGATGCTGTGACTTGCAACCAGAGCATCTCACTGGAGAACCAAGCTTCTGTTTGTTCCCATACATGCTATTTTGCTGTGTTCTGTGCCACTTTATTTTTCCTGGGTTTTTTTGCTACCAAGAAATCCCAGTAGCAAGTTTTGTCCCTGTGCTGTAAATTTGCTATCAGGGACAGGGTCATGTTCCACTTGTGCAGTTCATGGTGCCACAAACTGCACATGCCTGCATGTCTGGACGCAGCTGTAGAGACTGTCTGTTTCTTCCAATTTCTGGTCCTACTTTAAAATAGGAATTTGTTCAAGTAAGTAAAATCAAGAGCAGGAATAAGGCAAAAAGAATAATGGGGGAAACACGTTTATATACTACATATCTAAATACATTTGGATAGCTTTTCTTTTTTTTTTTGCCTTGTATTTAGTGCCTAAACAACTAATGGAAAATCCCTGACAGCAACTTTTCTAAAGGTGTCTTCATAGAAAGTGAGTTTGAGGAAGGTATTACGTTTCAATTTAGAGAAGACATCCTGTCTATAGGGGGTGGTGAAGGTTGTCGTGATAGAAATGGACAAAATAGATGTTGAAGGTTAGTTGGGTTTTTGGTTGTAGGCATGTTGGTTTAAGGACATAGATAGACACAGGCAAGGTTCTTTGAGTAGATGTGGTTATCTTTTATTAAACCAACTGAGTAATCGGAGCAAAAGTTCTTAGCAAGCTTTCAGCATTTAATGAAACATGGAATTAAGTAAGTCTTTGTCCAGGAATTTAACGCACAGAATTTAACAATATAGTTTGCACTGGAGGAAAGTGGTGGCAGAAAATGGGTTGAGTTCTGATTTCACCTGATGTTAAGATTTGATGTACATGATGATACGTTGTGGTGGTAAGCAGTTTATAGGGGTCCATCTAGTGGCTAATTTATGAACTTTTCCTTTGAAAAATATCTGGAAAGAGTTACAATTCAGCAACATATACCTATACATTTCTTATTTGTATTGCTCTTGCTGACAGCCAGGTAGTTTCCCTGGCTTCTCAATCTTTTTCTTTGAAAGTTGTGCTCTTAATGCTCTGAGCCTCTGAAACTGTCTCAACTGGCCAATCCTGTTTGACAAGACCTCACATGCTGGTGCTTTGGGTGATTACCTGAGGCTTATTTCTACATCATCATTGCTGTTGCTGATCTGTTTTGATTCCATGGTGACTGGGAGCATTACAAACTCCTACACATGCTACCTATATTCTGAAACTTGTCCTGAACTGAAACAAATTACCATATAGCAGGTTGCTGTTTCTTGGTTCTACTGAACTTCTGTCTTGCTTCTGACCACATATGTATCTAAACTTGAATTGTAGTATGCAGAGGATGGACTTATACACGCAAATGACCAGGCCAGGACAATGCCCAAAAAATGGATTTGCATTTAAAGGTCCCAGCAGTTAGACTTCCTCAGAGAAGGCAAGTATAAGCAACACTCAGAGATGACTCTGAATATTGTATATTGTAGCAGATTTATTATAACTATATCTTTGTCGTTCATTTGAGCATTTTGCTAGCTGTAAAGATGCTTTCCAGTCAGGGGATGTTTCTCATTTCAATGGTCCTTGTAGAACATGCGCAATATACACTTGTTGACATAAAGTGTATTTTGGGTATTGATTACTAAGGGGATTTTGCATGCAATTTGCACTGGCAAGTAGGTATTTTGTCCCAGCTTTTCAGAAACCTTAACACATCATATCGTTGGTGCTGGAGTAATGTGTCCTAGAATGTGCAAGAGGAGGACTTCTTCTAAAGAGGATCTTTTTCTAAGTGATCTTAATTCTTACAGTATATCTTGAGAGAATGCAAATTTGGTAACCCCACAGAATGGCAGCAGGTGGTATTCAGCCTGACTGAACTTTTCTTGTGGGCAACCCTAGAATTTAAATTGTTTTGCTTTTTCATACAGACAAAATTCCAGGACCCAAGTGAAGCCTCTGTCTTGTGCTGCCAGCAGTGCCCAGAAGCTGGGCAGTCTTTGGTGGACTAATTCAGTCTTTTTTTTCCAGTTTTTGCTGTATTTAATTTTCTATATAGGAATATTCAACGGATGAAGCTAGCCAGGAGAGAAACATTTGTACTGGAAGTTCTGGTTCAAAATGCCAGTTTAACAAGCATGTAGGTTGTAGCCATGCTGGTCTAAGAACATAGGCAGATGAGGCTTTTGGGGTAAATCTGGTATCTTTTTATTAGACCAACTCAAATAGTTGGAAAAATTCTTCTTTGCAAACTTTTGAGTATAAATACAGGCTGAAGAAGCATCTGCAGTGTTTGTGTGCTCTTCATTTCATCCAGGAATAGTAAAGAAGCCAAACATTGGTATGCAAGGAAGAAAGACAGCTAGTGAAGATGTAAATTCAGGAGTCAGTGGGTGAGACAGGTGGGGGCAGGGGGAATGTAGCTGGTAAACATTTTTCCATCAGGGCTAAAATGCATTGAATGGATCCAAACCATGCCATGACAAGAAATGTAAAACCTGCCAACATCACCACCACCACAATTACTACACCCCACAACAGAACTGTCAACATTCCTGGATCTTATACCTGCACCTCCAGAAACGTAATACATCTCATCCAGTGCACCAAATGCTCTGATGGAAAATATGTAAGAGAAACCAAACAATAACTGTGTACCAGAATGAACGCACACTGGAAATCTATCAAAGACAAGAACACCCAATTACCTGTGAGAGTACATTTCTCACAAGAAAACCACTCTCTCTCCAATCTCTTAGTTCTAATCCTCAAAGGGAATTTGCAAAACACTTTTCATAGACAAGCCTATGAACTTCACTTCATCAACCTACTGGGTACAAAAAATCATGGACTAAATATAGATACTGGATTTATGGCACGTTATAACCTGTCTAACGCACCCGACTCCCCAGGTTGACCTCTCCACTATTTACCAGCTACATTCATTCCCCCCACCCCCGACTCCTCAATTTTACATCTTTACTGGCTGGCTTTCTTGCATGCATACCATCTCCTGGCTTCTTTACTATTCATTTCATCCAGGAAAGGCACACACCAACTACAGATGTTTCCTCAGCCTGAAGAAGGGTGTTTTATACCTGAAAGTTTGCAAAGAAGAATTTTTCCAACTATCTGAGTTGGTCTAATACAAGATATCAGATTTACCCAAAGAACCTTTGCAATTTGACAGGCATGCTTTTGTACATGTTCTGGTTCTAGGACAGGATTTGGGGACTTCTTTACAAAGGGTTTCTGTCATCTTTTGGTTTTATAAAGCTCCATATTCAAGCAGAAGGGGATAAGTTCTGCTTCTCAGCAAAGATTACTTTTGATCCTCCTTTTCACTGAGGTGTATCCTGTGAACACAATTAATTCCTGTATTCAATTTTCACTTGTTGTGGTTCTGTTGCTATGGTACGTGTATGATTTGTTGTCTTGAATCACGTGCAAAATTGACCACAGCCATTTTTTTAAACCAGATAAAGTTAATCTAGTTTTTAAATCAATGTTGGCCTTCTCCCCACAGCCAGTTTCTTTAGTTGGGTGGCTGGTATGTGTGTACACACTAGGCTTACCCAAATCCAAGGCAACTTTGAAAATAAGATAATCCCCCCAATAATTCTATACGATATATGAAAAATTATAACAAATGTATAAATTTTCCATGTAGAATCCTAATTTATTGGAGCATTGTTTTAAATCCCTTCCACACAAACATGCACACTCTTGCAGAAGTTGGGGCATGTGGCTAGGGGAGCAGGTGGCCCCCTTGCCCTGTGCTCCCACCACTTCTTCCCCTTACAACCTGCTTTAATGCCCTACCATCTGTTCCCCACAGCCTCTACCACCTTCCCTGCTCCCTTCTCCTCCCCCTCACCCCCCCACTTATTGTTACATACAACTCTGGCTCTGTTCCCTCCCAGGACATGGAGCACAGCCTAGGCTTGGCCATTCAGCAGGATCCTGGGGCCTGCAGCCACCATCGCTGCTGATTGGCTGGACAGAAGATGGAGCTTCCTGTGCTCCCTGCCTCAGGAGGGAAAAAAGCTAGAACCTGACAAAAAGGGTGGAGGAGAGGGGGGCTGCTGTAGGTGTGACTCTGGCCTCATCTGAGCAGGGGGGAGCTGGAGTTAGGGCTGCAGCAGCTACCTACCCACCCTCCTATACCTTGTACTCAAATCCAAAATGAGGGGCTTCCCCTCCCCCATGTGGAATGGGGGTTGTCTTGAATTTTATATAGGACTTTTATGTATGAATAAGATTCATCTTGTTCTTTCTAGTGAAAAAGGAGTGATTTTAATATTGGTGAGCTTGCAGAATGCTAAATTCCAAAAATTTCAGTTTTTCCTGGTCTGTATTAGAACTTTTTTTTAATTAATTAATGTGCAGGACCTACGAAAATGATTAATGTCATACTAATGTTGACTTTGTTCCATACAGATTCTGCCAACTTATGTTTCTGAACAGCGGAAGCCAGCCAAAATGGAGATTGACTACATTCCCAGTTCTTCTATTGGTCAAGTCAACTGTACACAAGAAAACTTTCCAGAAATTTGAAAATTAGCATTTTGACCTTTATCTAATTTTTAAAAAACTAATTAATGCACAGTTTCCACAGACACATGTATACACAAACTGTCTTAAACACTGAGCCATTCACTAAGAGCACAAATGCAGAGTTCACAAGTCCTGATGGTTTTTTGTCAATACAGAAAGTATTACATTTCTCTTAACACAGAGAAATAGGTTAGATGAAACTTGCAGGTTCAGGACATCTGAAGCAAAAAACAATTGATAAATAAAAAAACCCCGCAACAGTCTTTTTATCAGATTTGCACATGGTTTAAAGCTTTTAAAAATATGTATAATTTTAGGACCTTTAATTGTGAATTCAATTTTTATAAAACATTGTTTTCATGTCTTGTACATATTTGTGTGATTTGTATACTTTGACATTCTAACCAGAGATAATTTACACAGTGCAGAAATGGTTAGGAATGTAAAATGAATTACCTGAAAACCTATTGTAACATTGTAAAATATATAAAGAGTGGTATGTTAAAGACTTTGACTCCAGCTCCTCTCTCCTGTTGCACATTGCCTATATACATTGAAGAGACATTCCCTAAAACATAATGTGAAATCTTCAATATGATCACACCAGAGATTTAAGGATGAATCAAGTGATAGAAGATATCTGAACCAATTTTTTGGTGTTTTTTTTTTTCCTTCCTCATCTTTCTCTACCCCACCCCAAAGCCTTTGCTTAGCAGGTATATGGTGGTTTCCAACAGAAGTTCTTACGACCCTCTGAAATTTGGGTATTGCAGTAAAATAAGAAAATGCCAATTTGAGAGGGTTGCTGGCTTGAGCTAGCAATAAAAATATGAAAGGGGTTTGTGTTCTGATGACTAACAGGTTAAACATGTCTGGCTTTTAGACTACTTTTAATGAACTAGTAGCTCTGTCCAGAAGCTGACATTTATCACTGATAGACTTAGCAAAGAGGCCGTGGACTTACTCCTGCCTTCTAGAACAGAGTTGTGCCCTACTAGCACAAATGTATAATAACTTTTTTAGTATTTTAAGTGCTGTACCTATCTGGATTTCAGTTTCCAGTTATGCTGCTCTAACACCCTTTTTGCAAGCTATATATATATATTTTGTTAAAGCAAGGAGGAAGATGAGACAATATTGAATGTGTCTGAAAGTTTGTTTGTTTTTGTTTTTAAAAAAAGATTATGAATTTTTTTTGGATAAAATAATAGTAGTTTCTTGTTTTAAAAAGCAGAGAGGAATGTGTCCTTTACCATGTTCAAAATGAGTATTAACAGAACACTGGATAACAGACTGACTTGGCCATCTCAACTCTTAAGTGACCCTTGTAAAATGAACAGTGTAGAATTTCTTCTGGTTGACAAAAATCACTGCCAAGCTAAGTAAAGGACTTAGCAAATTGATCTGCCCCATTATAAAAACCTCTTTGGCTATAGAGCTTGACATGAAAACACATTTTGTTTTCCTGGAATCTTGTTTGTTCAACTTATTTTATAGGCATCTAGTTTCTAATTGCATGTAAATGCAAAGAGAAAATAGGATGGGGGCAGGAAAACTTAAAGGTACTCTAACCAGGAAAACTTAAATTGGATAAACAGAGCATCTCTAAAGAGTGATTCAAAACGGATAAAAGCATCCAAAAAACAACCCCCCCAGTTGTTAGTATACTATTCGAGTCCAGTGTTCTGGCTTTTCTTAGTTTTAACAGCTATTGTGTAGTAGTATCTTGCACTTTCAGAACACTGCTATGGTCATGATGACATCTTTCTTCACAGAATGCTGTTTTCAGGGACATCAGATGACCTGAAACTTGGTATAAGTAATCTGTTTACCTCTTGGCAGGGGAAGTGGGGTGGGGGGATACATTGGGCATTGAGCAGAAGAGAACAAGCAATTATTCAGCATCTAGAAATTCAGAAGCAAGTTCCAAGCCTTTCATTCCAAGAAATGTAGTATTTTAATTTCATTGTCATAAGCAATTTATGGCAAGTTTTAGCCTGATTTTTATCTACAGCTGCCTGAATGGTCTAAAACTATGCTGCCATCATAACAGCTGCATATAAGGGAAACCAAACAAATATAAATAGCTAGATGGATATTAGGTAGATAATAGCCATTATGGATAGAAAGTACTTGTTGTACTGTGAACTACGTTCGCTTTGATTGGATGAGACTCGGTCTTGCTTTTCTATTATCTATGGCAAAATGCATTTACCAGAGTTAAAGGAATATCACTATCCTTAAAGTAAATTTTTAACAGAAAACTTGAAACCAAATATAGCTCTTTGTAATGCTCAGATTACAGGTTGAGTCCAAAGTACAAATCTTTGGCATGTAGACAGGTATAGAACATTTGTTACGTAACAGATATGTTAATACAATGAAAGTAATATTTGGAACTGATTATCTTAAGGAACTGTAGAAGGAATTCTATGATAAATGCTAATGATCCCTTGCAGGTTATATTTAAAACCATTATGATATACTCAGGAAATTTCACTTTCAAAACAATACTCTTTGAATAATTTGCATTTAATCTGGCAAAATTTAAGAAGCCTAAATTTATGTAGCCAATTTTTTTTTTAAAAGGGTAGCACAGAACATTTTTGAAAAAGCATTTAGCACCCAAAGATGGTGGCAGAAAACACTCAATTCAGGCTAATATTTCTCTACCTCCATTCCACTGTCTTTTTAAGAAAGATGATATTAGGGACCTCGTGTTGTCTTTAATTCTTAATTTCTAAAGTATGCAGATGACTTCTCATACTGACTGATTTCCCGTCCCCTCCCCCCAATCAGATATAGACCTGGCAAAACCTGAGGTGTAAGGGCTTTTTCTTTTGAGATGCAGGTAAGGGTGACTTTTAAATGTAACCCAATATAATCCTGGTCTGTTACGCTCACATGTTTAATACCACCATTTGTATAGCATGACACTTGTATAACTTAGCTATATATGCTTACTTCCCTCACAAGTGTTTCATTTCATTTTAGGGTAATTTATGAACTGTTAATTATTATTCCATCAGAGTTTCTTTTAATTAGTGCAAATTTAGGAGTTACAAAAATGCCAAAGGAGTTCTTGAAAACTCCACATTAAACTTCCTATGTGGTGTTTATAGCTCTTGAAAGTGTAGTCTTGAGAATGGATTTATCCATTGCATTTTTATCACTATTGCCCATGTTGAACTTCAGGGCTGCTGTACCTCTGAATGTTAGAAACACTATCTTTAAAAAAAGTTGGACAGCAATAAGTTGTAACTCTATAAATGTTTATACACCTATTAACCTTGAAATATTTCATTACCTTAACATTTTCAAGTAGGTAACATGTTAATATGTTGAACCAGAGCCATGGTAGTAGATGGGTGAGATGAAATAGTTTCTAGTATATAATATATAATGCATTATAACTTAGAACATGATTCTTGTGCTTCCTAACTCTACAAAGGGGAAAATGAATCTGGAAGTAACCAAGTTACTTCATTATTCTTGAAAGTGAGCATTTGGCATGTGGATCTGCATGTTTCTAGTAATTGCTTTTTTGTTTAATCATTAACAGCTAGATGAGAGAGCCAAATAATTTTTCTGTCTACATCTTTCCCTGCAGCTTGCTCAAAATAGTCATTTTTAAATGTAGAAATTGAAGACTGGTTACTTGGAAAACAAACATTCTAGATTGGAAGTAAACATCTCTGAGTATCTCACTTTTAAACATTTTTGCTTGGGATGAAAGTTGCACACAAACTGGTTTAAGTGATCTGAAACTGGTTTAAACCTGTAACAGAACAGAAGTTCAGTGCATATAAACCATTTTCAAAATGGCGGAACCCAGTTTAAGATAACCTGGTTGGATGTAGATTAGACCTAACTGATTTAAGTTAAATCAGTTTATGGAACTTCTGTCCCAGATCCTCAAATTAGCTCCAACTCTCATCTCCCAGCATCCCAAGATGTTTTATAGCCCTGAGCCATCTCCTCCAGTGGATCAGGGCTGACAGGAGGCTGGGGAAAGGGCAGGACTGAGCTGATCCCACAACAGCTTGCCAGGTGGTACGGGAGTGAAAATCCCCCTAGTTGGGGCTTTCTCCCTGTGCTGGGCAGACCCCAGCCGGGAGGGGGTAGTGCTGGGCCAGGGAGGCATGGGGGACGGAGAGAGAGCTGCAGGGAAGAGAGATCCATCAGACAGGCAGCAGGTGGGGGCATGTATCCAGCAGCCAATCAGGCCTGGCTGCCACTAGGCTGGGTTTAGCAGCTTTAGGCAGTGGGGCCATGTGGGGTGGCATCTGTGTGTTAGTGTTCCCAGGTTCCTGGCCTGGGCCAATGCAGGCTTCTGCCTGTCTTCGCCACCCAATCAATGAACATCAGTTATTGGTTTGATCTATGCAGCTTAGGAAAACCTGTGAAGATTGCATCGATTCAATATGGACCTTTTTGAGCTTGTGTACTTAGCCCTTAACTTGACTTAAAAAGCTGTTTAACAGACCATCATGGGGGTGGGGCACAACAAATATGTTTCTTTTGGGAAAATGTTTTTGTATAAAGTTGATATTCAATCATTTAAAAAAAATTCTCAAGACTCTCAAGTTTAGTTTAAAACAAAACTATAAACCATGTAATACCCTTCTTTGCTTCTGAGAAGCATCTCATCCAGTCTAGCTGTTGGATCTAGGATCATGTGGTAGAGAGAGATTTTACTGGCAATGGAGATTTAGAATGAATGGAGGCATTGGCATGAATGTGGTGGTACTGAGTTCATAGTGCTTATCTCTCATTGTGGCAAAAAGTGAGCTATGAGTTTCTCCACTTCTCACACTAGGGAAACCTTGCTGGGGTCATTTGACCCCAGTACTCTTTCCTGCCATGGCAGGGGTTCGGACTTGATGATCTGCTAAGGTCCCTCCCAACCCTACTAACTATGAAACTGAGACCTAGAGTATGAGTGGCAAACCTGCAGCACATGTGCCACAAATGGCATTGGAAGCCTCTGTGTATGGTACAGAGCAGACCAAGGAGGGAATAGGCAGTGGAGCAGCAGGTCAGGCATGTCACAGTGATAAAAATGGAACTGGGGAAGATGCGGGGCTATTTTGTGGCATGCGTACTAAAATGGTAGGCCCCCACTGCCCCAGAAGCCAACATGAAGGGCTGGGCTTGCCAGTGTCTGGTGCAACAACAGAGTAGGCCTGCCCAAGGTAAGTAGCAGCAGCAGCCTCTCCACAAGAGCCTGATGCTCACTCTAGACCTGATGCTCAGCTCAAAATCATACAATTTGTCAGCTCAAGGTTCTAAAAAGGTAGAGCTCCAAGGGTGACCTGCGTGCCAACTGTTGGAGGCCAATATTGGATATTGTGTGTCATGGGCAGCTTGCACAGCTGGAAATGGTTGCATTGATGTTAAAAGACCTGAATCCACATGAGGCAATGCCTTACACCTGTGTAACTGGTGAGTTGTTTCTTTGGAGTTGCAGCTTCTGTTGGAATTGGAAGTAATTTCACATCCCAGTAAGTTGCATTGTAGTAATGGTTGGTCACAGTTTGGCACTCCTATGTGGCTTTTCCTGACAAGATGGTCTATTTACCCAAGTGGCCTGTACTGCTCTGAGGTCAGGGTGACTAGATGTCATCTCCTTGCTTCAATGCTGGCATGCAGCCAAGTTCTGCCTCTGTGCTCACATGATCCAAAATCAATAAATCAAGCAAGCACACTTATTTTCCTAGCTAGCCCTGAGCTATGCCAGGTCATCCTGTTTTCAACGGGACCCAAGCTGAGGTCCAGAACCTTCCCACCTTTTGGAGAAAGATGAGGGTACAGGAAGTACTGATATTGAGGTACAGAAACCAGTAGGTTTTTTGATAATGCCAGAGCAGTGGCCACAGCAATGGTTATAAGCGGTATGCCAGGTGCAATGTTGCACAATGACCAAGCATTTGAAAGTAACCTAGAAGATGCTTAATGACTGAACATGTACCACTGGTACTGCTCCAGCCATTTCTCCAGACTGAAGAGTTGGACAGAAATCGGGCATGGGACACCAACATAGAATTTCATTTTGTCTCAAACATTGGCAGTGGATGCCAACAAGACCACAACCAATGTCTCCATTTAGGAGGAGCTACCAACAGTGAGAAACCCTTTACCTCGCAGGAATTCAGCTGGAGTCTCCATCCTCCTAGTCAGCCTGTCATCTCTGAGCTGCCAGAAGCACTGCAAAGAAGATTGGTAAGTGCTGTTATATGAGTCTTTATGGCATGCAGAGATGCACATTTGTGTTTATTCCTGGTGCTACATGCTTCCATCCTAGGTGCATGTGGGCTAAAATTAAGGTCTTAGATGCATGTTACTTTTTTTTTTTTTTTTGGTAGCACTACATAAAGCTAGTGTGAATGCATTCAGCTTGTTTTGTAAATGCTACAAAGATGGTGGACCCAACACAAACAGGAACACATTTGCAGTGCTATGTGCAATGCGTGCAGAGGTGTGTGTAGTAGCTCTCCACGCCACCCCAGGAGAAGGGCCTGTCTTTGCAGCTGCTGATCCCAGCAGCAAATACCAATTGATTATTGATAGCCTGCCCCCCTACCCTCTTCTCCATCAGGACTGTCAGTGATTCAATTTTCCCCTGCGATGGGGAAAGTGCAAAGAAGCACTGAATTTGTTCTTGCCAGCCAAGGGGCTGTGTACACTCATAAAGCTTTATTTTTGTAGTATTGCAAAGTGCCTTGCTAATTCTGTAGTGTTACGAATTAACATGTGTCCAAGGCCTGAGTTTTGCTTCCACTCTGTCAATTTACTGCCTTCCTCTGCATAATCAAACTAGTATCCATGTTCACCAAAAATAACTACCCTGCCTGCTTGGCAATGGGCAGCCACGGCTCCCATTTACCTTTGCTTTGCTTTTCTGGGACCCTGCTTCCCCTTGCTAGCCATCATCTCCTACTGTCCCTCTACCCCCAACCATGTGGTCAAAGCTTGTTGTGCATGATAGTGTTTTTCAGGCCCAGTACAGGGTCCTAGTCCCTCTCCCCTCTCCTTTGCTCCAGACACTTGTGGGTTTAAAAAGAACATTTGCACAGGGACTTCTCATTCGTTGAAAAAAAAATTGGTGGAAGTCTGTTATCAGTAGAAGTATTAGTGAAGAGACAGTTTTATCCAGATAAATCATAGCAGGTATTTTTATCAAAATAAATCTAAGAAAGGTGCTGCTTCAGTTAGTAAAACCTTCATCAGTGTTTTCAGTAGATCTGACAAATACCATGTTGTGACAATATGGAAACAGTGAGCAGTTCTTTACCTGGTTACTATGTGACAGTGCAAACACAGTTTTCCTCTGAATGCTTAAAACTAGCTGTAAAGCATCATTGGTGGTCCAGGGACCTTTGTAGCCCAAAGTAAAACCTTTAGCTATATTAAATGCTCTGGTAGGTCTCTAAAATTGCCAGTCAGGACAGCCTTCTCTCTGATCCCCCAATAGACCTCCCTCCATCCATGCATAACAATAAGAAATTGTTATAAAAGAAGCTAAGAATTCAAGTTTTGATGGGAAGACTGGGGCTAGGGGCAGATATTAAAAAAGCTGAGCCTGAATTGATTCAATCTTTTCAGGTTAGTATAACCGATCTAGGCTAAACCAGTTTGTAACTACAGACATCCCAGACATGCAGGCACATCCCAGACATGCCTGCAGTAGCTCAGGCTAGAAGCTGGGGGATGCTTCAGCAGCCCTCCCTTCTCTTCCACAATACTGAACTTAGAGAGGTGTGGCCAAGCCCAGGCAGGACACTCTGATTAGAGAGTAGCTCCCCCACTTCTGACCAGCCCAGCAGGGAATTGATAACACAGTGTTTATTACCCCTAACCCAGTGTTTATCGACGCATTAAGAAAACAACAGAGAGACCTTGTCAGCTATCTGTTGATTCTGCCTTTATCCTGTCTACTACAGCACGGACCATAGCCAGCATGTAGTCTGCTAGCTAATGCTGAGAGGCCTCTGTGTAAGGCAGAGGGGAGGGGGTGCGGGGCAGCCAGGCAAATGCCTGCAGTCTCTGCTGAGCTCCAACCAGGGAGCAGAGGGGAGGGGCCAGACCTGCTGTGGAGCATAGTATTCCACCCAACCCAGAGAGCATGCCAGGATGCTGGGGGAGTCCAGCTTCACTTAAACCAGCAAGGAACAGACATTGCATAAACTGGTTTGACCCAAATCAGTTAAATCTGATACTGTACTGCATTCAACCAGATTTATCTCGAACTGATTGATATTTTTAATGAAGTAAAAAAAAAAAAAAGGAGTGTAAACTGTTTTCACTCTGGCTCACTATATAAGAACTGTATGATTATACAGATAAATGTTTTGAAGTACAGTTTGTCACTACAAGAATACAGAGTGCTTGTTACATGAGAATTGCATGATTGAGGGAGTAAACTAATGAGAATTCTTGCTTTGCACTCTTCATGCCTTTATATACAAAATGAAATAATTCTGCAAATTATCAAGATCATCTGTCTTGTTGAGCCAAGAAAAGTTGAAGAGTACCCAAAGCTTTGCAAGCATCAGCTGGCTTAATGGGTACTATGGAGGGCATAGGTCAGTACCTTTTAAAGCTGACTAATTAATGATTAGGAACAAATGTCATTGTGATTGAGTAAGTGTGTACATTTAGAAATAACTAAGTATGCTTTAATAGATAATAAATTAGCCAGAATATTTTGCGTACAAATCAGTAGAACTGATGGGGATCCAGCATAACATAGTGATGAGCTAGCTTGGTAACTAATTAACCAGATTTCACTGTATGTTATTTTTACCCCTCACCCAAAGCATTGTTACCTTACCTGTAAAATTCTAAAAATGGTCCACAAAACAGTCACAGAAAACTGTTAGACATTGACTGCCCCAAGCGGAGGCACTTGGTTTGGCTTAAAACTGAGGTATGTGATGTTTGAAATTCATGAATGTACAAAAACGTGTGCACAACCCATTCTACCATTACAACTTCTGGTGACTGATACAGATCAATTATTTAAAAATCACAAAGACTTATAGTACACGGACAAGTAAAACCTCATAACACCAAAAAAAAAGACTCCACTGTACAATGTACACAAACAAAGGTGGACCCAGGGAGGTGTGTTGGGTGCGGTGGCACATCTCTTTTTTTCTCCCTCTTCCCTGGCTCTGCAGCTGCCACTGAATGTAAGGGCTTTTGATCACTGGAGGATCAAAAGGGAAGGATTAACCTGGCTCTTAGTAGTGAAATGTTTTCTCACAGCAGCATCCTGTTCCTGTTTTGTTCCACCCTACTCCTCACAACTCCCTCCCCCAGCTTTTCAAAATCCTAGATCCACTGGTGTACACAAACCATGCCTGCAGCTATGCCAATGCTGTACAGGTAAAGATGTGGGACTGTACAGTATCCTGACCATTCTAGTTGGGTTCTTCCCTTCAATTCCTCCTCCTAGTACCTGAACAGGGGCAAGATGCTGGCATGAGAGGAAGCATTTATGCACACCAACTCTGCATTTTCTAACGTCTCAGCCCTTGCTTCCTAATCATAGTTTCAACAATATTTTTGACTGTTTGATATTCTAGTTCAACAAATGTCAGAAAATGATTCCCTAGATTCTCTCTCTAGCAAATGATTCTTTCCCTAGATTAGAAAGCCTAGATTGTCCTTCATTCTGTTTCTTCAAGTTACCATTTTCTTTTAACCACAATACTGCTGTAGAGAGAGATTTTTTTTTTTTTTTACCATGTGAAATCCTAGTGGGTGAAAGAAAACGTCACAATGTAGCACAACATAGTTACTGCTAGGCTTTAAATTCTGATTATGATTCTCCAATATCTTGCTACTTCTGCCATCTAGAGCTCTCCACAGCAATTGCAGGGCATTGGCAGACCTGTTCCAATTAATCTTCCATCACTTTTAACACATGTAAATGAACCCAAATCCTGAAAGATTTACTATGAGAAAAGAGAAAATCTTAAAGTCCTTTAAGTGTGTGGTTTCTTTGAGCTGATCAGGGTGGGTAGACAGACTAGGGGTGGAGCTTTGAGGAGCAAAGATGTAATAGTGTCCTACAAAAATAAGGCATCTTTCTCAACCCAAAGAAAATTTAAAGACTGCTACTTCACTTAACCATTGTAGTTTGCCTATACCCAGTTTTGTTTGTTTGGGTCTGTATAGGGAATACGTGACATCCATGTAAATGAATACAAAAAGCCTTCCGTTGGGCAGTGCATTCTTAGAAGTACAGCACCAGATCCTGGATACCTGATAGTCTGTCCCTCATGCAGTTTGGGGAATGAAAGCACAAAGACTGCTGTGATACTTATGTAGCTAGTAATTAATCCAGTCTCAAGGAGCAGCTCAGAACACTCGGAGCTCTTCTAATTGTACCATTTTCACTTGTCCCTGTGGAGCTGTTCTGGCAAGCAAGGCTTGCTGGAGTACATAGGAACTGTTTTGCCTTCTAGCGTGGCTCCTGTTAAACCCCCTTCAGCAGGACCAGAGAGAGGTGGTATAAGCCTCGTAAGTCTTTTTGACAGACTTATGAGGCCTTCCCTTAACACCAAAAAATCCCTAAACACCTAGTTCAACCAGCTTTCAGCACTTGCACAGTGTCACATTCTAGCATACTGAAGCATATGAAACACCATAGTACTTATCCACCTGTCTGTCTTTAGGGCCCAGCTTGTGGCATTCTGGACTAGGAAGCCATTTTAAGACATGTCAGTGGTGTGGTTTTGCCTCTGCTGCTGACAACATGACATGGAATAGATGCTTTTTTGAAAAGCAAAAGCAAAAAGGGCTTTATTTCTACAGCACCTAATGCGATATGGATCCAATCTGACTTAAGGGCTTCTGGTCACTACTCTTCTGCATAAATAAACCTGCTCACTAAGCATGAAAAAGCTGGGTTATTTTCCTTCTTGTGCATCTTCACTGGTAATAAATGTGCTGTGGATTAAATAATCCTCAGTGGGTGCACCTACAAGAGACACTTAAGGACAGACTTTCAAAAAGCTGGAGCCTGAATTGATTCAATCTTTGCAGGTTAGACTAACCTGCGTAGATTGAATCAATTTGCAAATTAATAGGTATTCACTTTTGACTCTGGAAATGCAGGCACATGCCTGTAGTGGCTCAGGCCAGAAGCTGGGAGGTGCTAGAGTTAGCCTTTGGCTGGAGGAAAGCCAAGCCGAGATGGGGTGTGGCCAAGCCTGAGTATTACTGGGGAGGGGTTTAAACTCCAGGCCTGGCCTGCAGGGACCCTAGCCAGGGTCTACTTGGAGTGGGAGGGGGGAAGCAGCCCTTGTTAGGGGTCCCCAGCCCCACTCACTCACTGTCTGGCAGCAGGAGTGGGGGTGGGGCTGGTAGCCTGAGGGGAAGCAGGGCAACATAGGCACCAGTAGGCTCTGCTCATGTACCCAGGGCTTGGGGGGACAGATCCCAGTAGCCTGAGGGAAAGGGGGCATTTAATCCCCCCACTGCAGGCATCAGCGGTGGGAGGGGCACCAATATGGTGCAGAAGCCCACCCCAAGTGCCCAGCCCTGCAGCCCAGGAGTGCAGCCCAGTCCAGCCTGCCCCTGTGGGCCAGGAGCAGAGGCAGTGACTGGCCTGCAGCAGCCTGCCCCCCCGCTCTCCTGGCAGAGATGGAGAGGGAACCATCGCAGTGGGCAGAGGTGAGACACCTGGCACCCACTGCCTGCTTGTGGCAGGCTGCCACAGGCCAGTTACTGCCTAGGCCTCTGGGCTGTGGGGCCAGGCCAGACTGGGCTGCAGCAGTCCATTACCTCCCTCTGACACTGCCCATGCCCCTGGCCTGCAGCAGCCTGCCCAGTGCTGCCGTGAGCAAGTGGCAGGTGACAGAGACTTCACCTGTATCCACCGTGTTTGTTTGCTCTGCCAGTGGACAGAGGAGGGTAGGGAGCCATGCTGCAGTTGGGAGCCACAGTTTGCAGGTGGGCTGCATGTGGAGCAGGAGATGGGAGGCAGCAGGTGCTGATCTCCACCCCCTGGGGCTGCCCCAGTCTGGGCCTGGGCCACACTGCCACAGCAGGAAGCAGCAGTGAATAGGTCTTTGTACCTAGCCTTGGTTTCCTTCCCGCATCTTCCCCCACCCCCCCTTCCCTGCAACTGACTGGCTGCTTCTCAGAGGGCCGTGGCCCAAGGCACCATGTCAGTGCCTCCCTGCCAATGCTGCTTGCAATGTGGAGGGGGGGATTAACGCCCTCTCTTCCCCTCAGGCTACTGGCATCTGGCCCCTGTAGCCCTGGGAACATGGCCCCAGGTGCAGAAGCAGAGCCTATTGGTGCCCATGCCACGCCCTGCCCCCTGCAATGTGGGGATTATACCCCTGCTTCCTGTCAGGGTGCCAGGGTCTGGCCCCACCTGTACTCCTGCTGCTGGAGCAGTGAGGAAGGTGCGGGCTGGGGATTCCTGGCAAGGGCTGCTACCCCCTTGCCAGACAGACTTGGCAGCACTCCAGAGCAGGGTTTTCCATCCAAGCCCTTTTCTCAGCCAGCCAGAGCAGAGATAGTGTTCCAGCTAGTGAGGAGAGGTGCAGGACTAACCCTGCTTGGCTGGAACTGACAGCCCAGCCCAGCCCAGGGCTGAAGAGCATGCTGGGGGGATGCTGGAGGACTCTGATTTTACCTGAACCAGGAAGTGTCCTGGGACAGAAGTTGCATAAACCAGTTTGACCCAAATCATTTAAGTCTGACACTACATTCAGCCAGGTCTATCTTAAACCAGTTTCATCCATTTTGAAACTGATTTATGTGCACTGAGCTTTTGTTCTGTTACAGGTTTAAACCAGTTTCTGATTGCTTAAACCAGTTTATGTGCAACTTCTAATGTCCATTATATTAATTCTACTGCACATCAGCACAGCTGGCAAAAAACATGCCAATGTGCATTAAATTAGTCTAATGGGCATTAAGTGTTACTTTAAAAAGCATTCATCTGCACTAATGCACAGTAGCACCAATTGTGGCACATCAAGTTGGTATCAATTATTACAGGTACTAAGCTTAATGTGCCATAATTACAATGCCTTAATGAGCATATAGACATGCCCAGTGACACCTGTTTTAGGTCTGGTGATTATGTCCTTAGCTACCCCTTTATATCTCAGTGGGCTAATGGTGTTGCACATGTGTGATTGATTGCCTTGTAATTGTGCTGATTCACAAAAAAGACTAGAATACATCTCCTTGGTCACAGCTACATGTTTATTAATGTGCCATAGTTACGGCGCATTAAGTTTAGTATCTGTAATGACAGGTACTAACTTAATGCGCCATAATCAGTGCTACTGTACATTAGCGCAAATGAATATTTGTGACACTACTGCACATTAGACTAAATCTACTGCGCGTTAGCACAGGCTTTGCCCGCCACGCTAATGCACAGTAGAGTTAGTTTCTTGTACATTAAGAGTCTCAGGTAGACATGCCCCTTGTCTCTTAGCTCAGCTAACTCTGCAGTGCTAAAAGAATTAAAAAATGACACAGTAAAAATGTATTTGGGGCACTACAGTCAGTAGCTATGATAGAGCAGGTCTATGGAGCACAGCTCAAAGAGCAGGTCTATGGAGCACAGCTACCATTTTTATCTTCCTTAGCAGAGTTGAAATCCTGTTGGGGAAATAGCCATGGGGCTTTGGTACAACTACTTGGCCTCTGATTTTGGACAACAGCAAATCATAGGATAAAAGCTAGAAAAGATTACAAGGCAGTGTACAAGTTCTGGCTACGACTCCTTCCTAGCAGCAACAACTGATTTTTGAGGTAGATGCTACTTGTCTTTGGTTTATTACACAGGTGAGTGTTTCACCAATTCTGAAACCTTTGTATTTCTCCGTGGTTACAATGACAGTGCTGGGGATCTGGCTGGTGATCGGTGTTCTCAGCATCACACAGAAGTGATTTCTCTGCTGGAATATTCCAATTCTAGTTTAGTAAATAACAATATTGGCCTCAGCTGTCAGATGCAGTGCTAGGGGTGCCGGAATTGCATATTTTCATCCTGAGCATGGTACTGGCATTTTGTTCAAAATAAGTGAATGTTTTTTTCCATGTCTCTAAATATGTATGTAATGAAATACTGGAACAAATGTATAGAGGCTAAAATGACTATAAGGAAGGAAATGGCTGCTGTAATTAAGTGAGCAGAATGAGCAAGCAGATGCTTGTGCCTTTTTTTTTAAATGTTTTGGAAAAAATGAGAAGAATTTCAGTGCAAATGTATATGGCTGGTTCTTGTTTGCTTTCAAACCAGCAGAGAAGTAACAAAGCATCCAGACTTATGTTGCTCTGTTCTTGTTCTCTTCATATCCAATTTTTGCTCATGAAGAGGGAAGGTCTCTCTGCCACTTCATTCTTTCCCTTGGAAAGGGATACAGACATGAAGGCTGTTGCTGTGGGAGGCAGAGACCTAATTTCTCATATTTAGGTTCTGCATTGCTCTTCTGTGCTTACACCAAGAATGGAAATGTAACATGAAAACCAGAATCAAACATGCTTTAAAAACTTATATTTTTCTATTCTTTTGATTCCTCATGGAATCAGACGGAACCTGTTTTATTAAGCAAATCTATACAAATTTATTCAATGAAAATTTGGATCCAGCTGTCAAAACAGTTTTGTTTTTGAGGTAACAGCCCCAGAACTGAAAATGAGTAAAACAGAAATTAAATATTGAAATTACAAAACAGCAATAAATCATAGCAATAAAAACATCCAGCAACTTCTAGGCTGTTATGACATGCATCAAAGGTGGTTGTTCAGGGATTCAGTTGTAAAGAAGTTGTCTAGCACTGTACAGGCTAGAGCATCTCTTTGATAGTATAAATGTATTAATAATGGGAAGAAAAGCAAGCTTGTCCATTCACTGAATACTAGCAATGTGGGTATGACATCACTGACAGCCAATAAGAGAGCTCCATTTGTGTTCAGAGTTCTTCATCCACTCTGCGTGTTAATGTATAAAGCAATTTGTATGTTCAGTGCACTGCAGTATGAGCAATGGCTTTAAGATCAGAGCGCAGTCAATGTATCAGAAAGGCTCTTAATGAAACATGGAAGGAGACCTAAAAATCTGCCTGTGTTTGACAGGATAATGAGCTAAATAGCAGCAAAACCATCTCATAAATCTTTGCTACCCATAATGAACAGTTTAAAGAGAAGAATTGTCTGGAGTTGGTGTATTTCTACTAGCAGAACTCTTGTACTAGAATATGATTTTCGCAGGCTGGATATTTAGCACAACTGACATTGTCTTGAAGGGGAGCAGTGCTCTTTTTTCCCTGCCTGTGTGCATATATCTCTTAACAATCTCAATAGTGATCATGCACATGCATGGAAAGGAGAATTAGGTGCAAAGTTGTGATTCTCACCAGACATGTGTTGTGATAACCTGACAAATCCTGCACTAATGATGCCATGATTTGGATTCTGACAGATTTACAGAAAGCTGCTTACAGTAACTAGCACCTGCACTCCAGACATGGAAAAAAGCAAGATGAGGAAGTGTGAGTATTTTGATTCACTGAACTAATAATGCAAAAGCCACTTTTAAAGCACCCTCCAGATTAGATTTTCCTTAGAGCTTCTTAAAAGCTCACACAGTAAAAGTGTATTTAGACTGAAAAGGTAGCACCAATCAAGACTCTGTACAGTAGTAGTAGCATTTAATCTCTGCAGCTTCAGCTGCATTAAGTGCCTCATTTCACAATTAGTTGAACAAGGGGCTGCTGTCTTTACTGTTTCTCTACCATTCTTTCAGATTCTAGTCTGTTTACCTCTAAAAGGCACTTCAGGTCACTTCTGTCCTAAAATGTACTGACAAGAGCTCGGTCTTCCTACTGCTGTTTACTAGAGGGCAAAAGCATGCGCTTTCAGTAATACTAACCATTCAGGTTTGATGCTTATTGGAGTGGGACTTAAGAAGGAAGTTGGGTATACATGATATTACACCACCTGACATCTCAGTCTTCACCTTTCTCTTTCCATGGCGCTTCTATGGACTGACACAGATCGATGGATTATTTCTGTTGTTTGCTTAATCATCCGGAGAGCTATTGCCAACACATTTTGCTCATCTTGGCTCGAAAGAACCACCTCACGCAGCCTCCCCACCCCCATCTTAAGGAAGGGGGTGCCTCCAGCAGCTGAATGTCACCATAATTTATATTAACCATTTAGGGTATAAACAGACTTCTCATTTGAGGTGGTCCTGGTGGATCTAGTCAAAACCTGGGACAAAAGAGTGGCACCTTTACACAATCTGTCCCTTTGGAAATTAACTAGAATAAGCCTCCCCTCCCCCCCCCATCCCCCCCCCAAAACAACCAAAAAAACAAACAAACCACAAAACAAAACAGCACAGTGCTGCGGGCAGAAGTGTTAGCATATTTTCCCTTACACATTTCACAGGTGCTTAGTGGGACAATATAGGCTCCCAGGACAAAAGGCTTTTTCAGCAACATCTGGTTTTACCCCTAGACAAAATTGTCATTAAAAGAAGGTTTGTCTTCATAGCACAATGGCTAATTTGTATTAGCTGTAAACTAAATAGCAGACACGGGTAGTTCTCAGCACAATGTACTAGCGTAGTTTATACTGGTTAGAAAAAAAACATAATACATCTAACTGTAGGCATAGCTAGATGAGGAGCCCTAGTGCAGATGCAGTTATATATGCCTTTAGCTAGTATAGCTTTTTCCTTTTTGAGAACTATTTAAAGGCATGAAAATAGAACAAACTGCGAGCCAAAGGAACCTACCTACTTGTAGTCTTGACATAGTAGTTCATAGGTGTGAATTGCTGAACTTCATTTGAATGAAATCAGATGACCACCACCTGCTATATGGACATAAATCAGTGCACCATCATCTCTCATCTACTCTGGACTCACTCTGGCCAGAGTGAACCAGCTCTGGATCAGCTGGAACCCAGGCACACAGCCCTGTTCCCAGCCCCAGCCTGGCCTGTCCTGTGCCTGCTCTGGCTGCAGTGAACCAGCTCAGGACGTATGCACACAGCACTGACTTACCCTGTGCCTGCTCTGAACTGAGCTGCCCATGATAAGCAGCAGCAGCCAGACAGAAACTTCTGCAGGGTACAGGGGAAAAGCAGCCGGGCCCTTCTTGCCGTGGCTGCCCAGAGTCCATTCCCAGGGTGCCCTCTGGCTCCTCTCTACTGCCCCACTGGGTGGACCAGAGGTGGCACTGGTAACAGCAGTAGAGTAAAGCTGCAAGGCAGCCCAGGCTTGGACTCTGGGTGGCCACAGCAAGAAGGGCCCAGCAGCTGCAAGGGGGAGGTAGCTGCTTTTCCCCTGTGCCTAGCACAGCTTCTGCCTGGGTGCTGTTGCTGCTGCCACAGCTCAGCATGGGCAGGCTGGTCCGAAGTAGGCATGGGGCAGGTTGGGGTTGGGGCTATACATGTGGGTCCTGCCTGGTCTGGAGTTGGTTCACTGTGGCTGGAGCAGGTGCAGGGCGGGCCAGGGTTGGGGCTGTGCATACTGGTCCCCACCACCTCCATGGGGCCAGGGCTGGCAGTGGCAACCGGAAGGAGCCACCCCGGCCCTGCTGTGTGCTGGGGGGTAGCAGAATGTGTGCCATGGGCAAGGGACCTGCTGAGGGCCAATCACAGTCCCTCCACAGGCTGGATCTGGCCCACAGTAGAAATTTGGCCCACCCTGGTCTACACCCGTTTTAGGACTCTGAGTAGGTCCCTGACCATGAAATGAATCTACCACTGATAAGAGAATCAATGCAATATGTAGAGCGCTGAAATTACATAACCTTCTTGAATTCTCTTTCCCAAAGAGACAAGTCACTTACTAGATGCTGTGCTGTCAACTAGGCCATGAACAGGCATTCATTTCTAGCAGTGGGGATTTCTGAGAAATTTCCACTGCTAGAAATATTTCTGGGAGAGGAAGCACAGGCAATTCTGTGACAATGTAAATAGGCTCTTCCAGTAGATATGTAGATGTACTGAAATAGGATGCTTTACCCGCAGTAGCAAGGTAGCTGACTTTAAGGATAGTCTCACTAATTCATCCCTCTGTCTAGGCTGCATTGTACCCAAGCCTACATAACCTGCTCCTAAAATCTTCCACAGCTACTCTAGGTAATCTGTTCCAGTGTTTAACCACCTTTATAGCTAGAGAGTTTTTTCTAATATCCAACCTCAATTTTCCTTGTAATTGAAGACCCCTATGTCTTCTCCTGTCTGTAGACACAGAAAATAGTCTAACAAATTGGCTTTTGTTTAATAAGCATTGTGTTCTTAAATGTTTTAAAAAGCTTAAGCTCTAAGTTAAGCACTTAAAATATACACAAGACAAGTACTGGTATTAAACAAAAAAACATTCCCTGCTGGGAGTTCTCAGAGTTGTGACAATAATAAGCTCTGTTGTGCTGAGATATTCTGGACAGGAAGTTAAGAGCAGCAAGCCTGCCTGCTTGATTTTTTTTCCCATAGTATATAGGTTATGTGGCAGATAAGTGACCTGTAGAGTTTTTTTTTCCTTGAAGAAATGACAGGAGATTTGGAATCGAAGCACACTTTCTTCTGCATTTTTTCTGTGGGAAACAAAATTAATCCTTACTTCCTCTCCATTCTGCAGAAGAAGTGAGTACAGAATCTTGAATATGAACAGCTGTTTCTAAGTCCAAGCAGATTGCAAGACAGCCACCGACAGTACTGGACAGGAATCTCATTTAGAACCAAGCGGCTCTTGTTATGAGTTCAAAGGTACAGTGCAGATAGCTCTGCTTTACAGCACAGGTCTAGAGCAGTAAAATGGTTAGGGGACTGCCCAGTTCTCAGGAAGAAGGTACTGGCCATGCCACCTAGGAAAATTCAGGATAGAACCCTGAAAGCCTCCTCTGTGCTTGACAATCATGAAAGCTATTCTGGACCTACTGCATTAACCAGATTTCTGGATGCTACAGCCTTGTGAATGAAAGACTAAATTTCAGTTTTAAAATTGGGCCCAAAAGGGACAGGACCTGCCATAGTGTTACTTCATACCTCCATACAGGAGTTGCTAAAGTACAGATAACGGAGAGGCAGGTAAACCGAGGGCTAGTGTTTGATAAATATTAATGATGTGGAACAGTGTGGAGTGCAAAATAGTAAAGTGTCATTAAAAAATTCTCAGAAGCTGAAAATTCCCAGCTCTGTTATGGGTTTGTAGCTCAGATAATAAATGATTCAACAACTGTACAGTTACCATGGGGATCAGTTCTCATTGAGCCTAAAATTACCAAGCTGCTGACACGGACCTATTTTTAGTACTAGCAGATGTGTATCCTTAAAACCAGTGGAAGAGACATTCTAACATATATAGAGAGTGCGTGTGTGTGTGTGTGTGCACATGCATGCACTGAGTTTTCTACTGTTAAAAAGTAAGGCAAAGAAAACTAAATGTCCAGTCTCCAGGACAGAAGATGCAATAAAAGAGTTTGATGTGGACAAATGAAGTTACCATCAGTATCTGATAGAAAAAATGAAAGATGTGACATGATGTTACATAGTATGTAAGCAAGCTAGTGAGACTATCCTTATCAGTAAAGTCACTAACTTACTACAGTGGTTGAGGCATCCTATTTTCAGTACATCTAAGTATCTACCAGGAAAACCTATTTACATTGTCACAGACTGCTCTGGAAATGTAAGATCAAACTCGACATAAGCTTTTGGCATACATTCCAATCACTATAATTCAAATCTTCAGCTCCAGAACACCAGTTCTGCATCTGTTTCTGGGGAGGTGCAAGGCTATCAACTGAGAAACCGCATAGATTAGGGAAAATGCTAATACATACTGATAAATGACATAATAGCATCCTGTAACAATGCCAAAGGCAGTGGAATGCTTCCTGCCAAATACCAATTCATCACACACTTGCTCAGTCACTACAGTGGAGGCAAATTGTATATGTGAGAGAGATTGAGATGTGCATCAATGCTCTCAGAATCTGATCCTCCATGTTTGAAATCAGTGGGATTTTCTTCACTGATTTTAGTGGAAGCCTCCACTCCCAATGCCTAATTTTTTTTGGAATGAGGCCAAGGCTGTTTGTCAACAGTGACACTTATTGTGTTCAGTATTTTGCACACTGTGTAAGATCTCTAGCCTTGAGTGCATTCAAGATCCCAGCTTTGGACATATTACATAAAGGGGGGCAAACTCACCCGCTTCTGTGGGCTGGATCCAAACTGAAGCTCCTTGCAGGCCATATCCAGCCTGGAGCAAAAAGAAGCTGCAGTTCCAGCTCTGACTTAGAACATGTGGCAGTGATGGTTGTGGTGGTGGTGGAAGCAGCTCCCCCTCTGACCCAGGGTCAGTGGTAACCCTGCTGCATGCCTTGTGTTAGAGCCAGAGCTGTTGCCACATCAGCATCTTCAACTCTAGTTCCAGCACAGGGCACACAGAGGAGGCTGCCAAACAGAGAGGTAGGACTGTGGCAGTGGTGAAAGGCTGCCAATAGTCATGTCTATCTGGGCCTAAGGGCCCTGGATTTCATGGCAAGTCATACCCCCTGACCATATCCCCCAACTTCTGGTAGCTGGCCAGTAGCCCAGTGGGCCAGATAGTGACTTCACAGGCTGCATATTTGACACTTGTATACTATATCATGGGTTGTCATTTTGGATGTGTTATATGACAGTGTGTTACCAGTATACTAGATCAGAATAACTGGGCATCATTGTAGACAGGTTTATGAAGATCTCTGCTGAAACCACAGCTGTGGTCAAAAGCAAACAAGATGTTAGAGCTGTAGAAGAAGTGGGATAGAGAATAATACAGAGAATATTATTGTGTCTTTATATAAATCAATGGTGCCTTCTGATCTGGACAACTGTGTGCAGTACAGATTATCCCTTAACAATAGGAGAGTACAGAAGTAGAGGCAGCTCAGCAAAGAGCACAAGAATGATTAAAAGCTTGGGGGGGGAACACTTGTGCCAGGGGGTTGTATAGGTTTTGATTACTTGCTTTTAGATGAAGATGAATGAGAAGGTACATGATAAAGGTACAGAAAATAATGAATTGAGACAGAACAGTGACTTGCTTTACAGTAACTTGTGCATGTGCATTCTGCTCTTGGAATGCATATGCCCCATGACATTGGAATCAGCATCTTTGGGCAAGAAATACCTTAGGGCTACATCTGCTCTCTGAGTGCTTGCGTGCCCCACCCAAAGAGCAAAAGGGGCTGACAGAGTAGAAAATATCCTTTCCTAGATGCTTCTATCATGGAATTGAGTGTTGTAAATTTGTGGATTTATTTCTGGTAGCTGTTCTACAAGGAGAACACTTCTAAAAGAAGCTGCCTAGGTTTGGGTGGAATGAATGATGCTTAACCAGGAAGGCTGCCAACTAGCTAATCAGTAACATAGCTATATGTGGTTTGAAACCCATTTAAATAGCCCTTCAGGCTAAGTATAGAATATCAAAAAGCCTGACGCTGAATTGATTAAGTTTTTGCAGGTTAATCTGAACTGCAAAGATTGAACCTTTTGGCTCACCTTCTACGACCAGGTCACCAAATCCTTAGATGCAGGGGTAGCAGTGGACGTAGTCTTTCTGGACTTTCAGAAGGCCTTTGACACTGCCTCTCACCCTGTTCTCATTAAGAAACTGGGGGACTGTGGTATCAACAGCTACATAGTCAAATGGGTCGCCAACTGGCAGGAGGGCCGCACCCAGACAGTGGTGGTGGATGGGTCATTTTCGACCTGGAGGGATGTGGGCAGTGGGGTTCTGCAGGGCTCGGTCCTCGGGTCTGCACTGTTCAACATCTTCATCAGTGACTTGGACGAGGGGGTAAAAAGCACCCTGTTCAAATTTGTTGATGACACTAAGATGTGGGGGGATGTGGGTACATGAGAAGGAAGGAATAGGCTGCAATCGGACCTAGACAGGTTACAGGGGTGGATGGATGACAATAGGATGGGATTCAACACTGACAGTGATGCACCTGGGGAGAAAGAACCAGCACCATACCTGCAGGCTGGGGAACTCCCTTCTCGTCAGTGCAGAGGCAGAAAAGGATCTCGAAGTCATCACTGATGCCAAGATGAACATGGGCTGGCAGTGTGGGGATGCAGTCAGGAAGGCCAACTGCACCTTGTCATGCATCCACAGATGCATCTCAAGCAGGTCCTCCCCCTCTATGCGACACTGGTCAGGCCGCAGCTTGGAGTACTGCATCCAGTTCTGGGTGCTGCACTTCAAGAGGGATGTGGACAGCATGGAGAGGGTCCAGAGGAGGGCCACTTGCATGATCAGGGGCAGCAGGGCAGACCCTACGAGGAGAGGCTACGGGACCTGAACCTGTTCAGGTTCCATAAGAGAAGGCTGAGGGGGGATCTAGTGGCCTGTTACAAACTAGTCAGAGGGGATCAGCAGGCACTGGGGGAATCCCTGTTTCCCTGAGCACTACCAGGAGTGACCAGGAATAACGGTCACAAGCTGGCAGAGGGTAGATTCAGACTAGACATCAGGAGGCGCTACTTCACTGTCAGGGTGGCTAAGATCTGGAACCAGCTTCCAAGTGAAGTGGTGCTGGCTCCTACCCTGGGGGTCTTTAAGACAAGGCTTGACAATCACCTTGCTGGGCTCGTTTGACCCCAGTACTCTTTCCTGCCATGGGAGGGGGTCGGACTTGATGATCTGCTCAGGTCCCTTCCAACCCTACTAACTATGAAACTATGAACTAATACGCAAATGAACAAACATTCACTTTTGAGTCAGGAAATGAAGACACATGCCTTCAGTGGCTTGAGCCAGAAGCCAGGGGGCACTAGAGAATGGCTCTTTGGCAGGTAGTGAGCATGGGCTGTGTGTTTGCTTCCTCTTCCTGCTGCCCCTGGGGTCTCTGGGATTTGCAGTCCAGAATCAAAGCAGCAGGACTCTGCAGGGTTTCTCATCGCTTCTTCTTCCTGATTCTAAGTACCTCTGGGATTCATAGTCTAGTCACAGCCAGCAATAAGCAAGCAGGGCAGGACAGCTCCCTATTCAGGGGAAGGGAAGTTTAACCCCACTCCCTGGCCCCAGCCCCTAACAGGGGTTTCCTGAGTGTGAGCAGGGCAATGAGACCAGTGAGCCAGCCCTCACTGCTCCAGGAAGGGAGCAGAGGTGTGAGACTAGTCCTGCTCTTTGGAGCAGACAGCATAACCCAGCCCAGGGCTGGAAAGTGCTGGGATGGTGGGAGACTGTGATTTAACTTGAACCAAGAAGGGGTCTGGGACAGAAGTTTTATAAACCAGTTTGACCTAAATCAGTTAAATCTGATACTACATCCAACCAGGTTTATCTTAAACCAGTTTCAGCCATCTTGAAACTGGCTTATGTGCACTAAACTTCTATTCTGTTACAGGTTTAAAACAGTTTCTGATCACTTAAACCAGTTTATTTGTTACTTCTGTCCCTAGCCTCACATAAAATGGTCCAGTCCTTCATTCCTGCCACAAAAGTAACAATATAGGGGTGGTCTTAAATGCTGCTCTTCTGCCCAGTAAAACTGCATGTCTAAAAAGCAGTCTTAATTTTCTCTGGAAAGATATTTAGCAAAGTACACTGGTAGATGGATCGTCTCATGTAGATGGAAGTCTGAAACACTGTGGGAATAAATTTCAGATCGGGTCTAAGGTGACTTTCATCTTTATAGAAAAACAGTGCAGGCAGGGCCTGCCGTGAAATATGCTTGCAATTTCCCAGTTCTGTGGGCTGAAGTGGCTGCTACTAAACTGTCTTCATGGATGGATGTAGTAAACAATAGGATGCTAATGGCTCAAAAGGAGGGGTATTCAACCTGGCTGAGGTTGCTGAGGGGAATGTTTCCTGCCATGGCGGAATTATCAGACCTTTAAGGAATCTAGCCACCACAGGTGGTAAAAAGTGGTTGATGCATTCATATAACTACCATGGGCAACCTTAAAGAACTGCTCTCTCTCACTCCCTTCTATCTTTGCTCTAGAGATATGGAACTCAAGAGTCCCTGCTAAATATGTAGGCATCATAAGAGGGGTGATTTCAAGGAGTAAGTAGGTGAACCCTCCCTTACCATGGTCTCATTTACATGAAGACTGAATATTCATCCTCCAGTGGAGATGACAGTGTCATGGGGGTCAAAAGTCTTTATCTGGTAAATTGTTTAATCAGCACTGCAGAAACATTCTGTGCCAAAGAAATACTTGCGGTCAGTACTGCAGTGCAAATGCTTATCCCCATAATAGTGTTGACACAGGGAAAGCAGACACTTTTATGTCTCGCCATTCTGTGAATCTTAGTAGCAAAACTATTGGTGTTATGAGTAGAATTTTAGTGGCAATTGTTGACAAGCTTCTCCAGTACCGAGACTGTGCTTCATACCGCTTCCCTTGGAACCAAAGTTGGTATCAGGACTCCATGACTAACAGGCAGTGCTGCCAAGACAAAATGGAGAACATGCTCCCTGGCTGGTACTAACTTAGAGAGAACAGAATATTTATGGATGCAAATGGGGGAGCTCAGCTGGGTCTTGTGCTACACTCATGAGAGAGACCACGAGACCATGAGAAGATGTACATCTCTGACAAATTCCTCAGATGGAGCTCTTGATACTATCCCTCTTAGCTAACAGGACTTAGAAGAGGACTGCTTGTCCAAAGCAGGGTGTGACAGGAAGCCTGGAACATCCTGTCACTTAAAGCAGAGGTTCCCAACCACCAGGCTGCAGCCTGGTACCAGGCAGTGAAGGGTTGGTTGCCAGGTCGTGGCCCAAGCTCCCAACTCGGACAGCCTGGGTGAGCAGCTTCCTCCCCCAGCAGTTGGATGTGGAGTTAAAGCTGGGTACAAGGGCAGCCCCAAGAGGGAGGCAGCCAGCTCCATGCATCCTGTCCCACTCCTGCTGCCATGGCTGCACCCATGCAGCATTGCCCACACAACAAGTACCAGGGCCCAGGCTGGGCAGGACCCCTAGCCCCACCTGTGGCTGAGAGCAGGGGGGATGTCGACAGGGAAATGCTGGGGGCAAAGGGTGGGTAGCAGCTCCACTGCTTGCTCCTGGGGAAGGCAGCCGAGCCCCTTCTTCCCAGGCAGCCCTAGCTGGGTCTCCCCCTGGGCCACCACCTGTGCAGCCCCTTCCCTTGCAGGGTTCCCTGGTACCTATGCCTGTAGTGCCCTAACCCACACCTGGGTACAAACTTAAATATATACAAACTTACATATTCAAATATTCAAAAAATTAAATATGTAAAATAGGTTGTTTCTATGCTCGGTCTGCCCAAATTCTTTGAGTGAGTTTGCTGGTCTGCAATATAAGAAAGGTTGGGAACCACTGACTTAAAGGAAAAAGAATTCTGCAGTTAAGACCCAGAGCACCTGAATAGAGGTTAGCTGCAAGAGGGCAGGCAGGGAGCTGTATTAAAGAAATAAGGAACATCTGGAGCCAAGCAAGGGACTGCAGGCTGCTGAGCTGAGAAAGCAGGCAGGTCATCAGACACAGGAAAGGAACACCTGTGGGGAAGCTACAGGCTCACATGGCTGGACAGAGCACATAAAGCCAGTGCATAAGAGCAGGCAGTGAGTCTGGTGCTGTATGCTGCAGGGGAAGGAGTTCGTGGCCAGGAAGCTTGCAAGGCAATGCCTTGTTGACTACTGAGCTGCCTGGGAACTACAACTAAGATGCTGAGAACTTAAAACCTGGCTCTGGGTTGTATCCGTCTGTGCTGAGACCCTTTGTGAGAACCACTGTTAGAGTCAAGAGGGGCTTGCTCTGAGTTGTAGCTAAATCAGTAGTCTAAGTTTGGGACTATTGGGGAGGTGGAGGTCCCAGCTGTGCCTGAGTGGCATGTGACTGCCTTAAGCCCTGCCAGGGTAAGACTCAAAAGTGTGAGATCAGCAGAAACAGGTCCAAGGGCCCAGTGCCTGAGCAGGGCACAAACCAACCTGCTGGAGGACCTACTGCCCAAATGGTACATGAACCAGGGTCAGGGACCCACAGCCCAAGGAGGATGAAACAAGTGCCTGGGAGGGGTGAGAATCAGGGTCAGTGACCTATAGCTGACCCTATAGGGGCAAGATCAGCCCAGAAGGGAAGAAATCAGGGGCCCAGCAGCCTGTAAGGCCAAATTCTGGGGCCAAGGGCCCAGGATGAGAGAGCAGAGGGCCAGAGACCCTGTTGACTAATGGGGATGAAGCCAGGAGGGCTGAACCTGAATCAGTGGGCCAAGGCTGAAGGCTTGCAGCCAGAGAAAAGGGAGGCAGAAGCTGAGAAGGCTGAGGCCTCTACAAGGGACAGAATGATATTATTAAGAAAAACCTGCAAGGCATGACCGTGGCTGTAGGGAAGGTTACAGGCCATAAGTAACCTGAAAGGCAACAGGTGTCCTGGGATAGGCCAGGAGGACTCATCTAGTGAAGGACTGAATTTGAGCTAGCAGGGTCCAGGAGGGGGCTACTAGCAAAGGTAGGATGAGGGCATACGCTAGGTCCCTGGGGCAGCTTCCCATTGAAAAACAAATTATTACATCAAGGCATGGCAGAATAATGTAAAGGGAGCCACCTAGAGCTAGTGCAGGGCAGTAGCTTTTGGGCCACCAGGGGACATCATGGCTGCCCTTGGGGCCTGGTTCTGCTATGTGGGGCCAGTAGAGCATGCTATGGCATGCGATCAACTGATTTAGGGGCCTCTTTCACTTGGCTTATGCTTTTTTAAGAAAAAAGACCAAAATAGTTTTGATTTTTTTTAATTCTATCTCATTCAAATGGAACAGGCATCTTCTGTGCTCATTACCACACAGAAAAGCTACATCCCATGAAGAGCAATGTTTGAACAATAGCAATTTTTGGTGGGGAGAGGGGATGAAGTCTACTGGTGAACAAATAAAAGACACAGCAAAATCTCTGGCATGTTTGGGGGCAACTTTTGGGGACAATCTAGGAAGACCAACACCAGTTTATTTCTTGGTTTAGAGGATGGTTTGTCTTCGGTTATCTGAACCGCTTTAGAAAGCACCTGCTGAAAAGCTGTTCAGCTAAGTGAGTTACAAGATACTTTACCACAGAGTAGGCATACAGTATTATATTAAAGCTCAGAAAAAAAAGGTTTGTTGTATAATACCAATGGTTATAGGTTCGTAAAAATAAATAAATAAATAAAAGCTTGCCAATTTGGATAACAGAAAAGGTACTGTATATGACTGAGTGGTGTTTGCATGCTTGGAGCCCTGAGTCTCCTACCCACTTCAGGCTTGTACCCAACACTCTCTCTCTGTTTTTGATAGGGCCATCCACTGTTGTCAGTATGGATATCCAGGCCCATCAACTCCTTTGGGGTCTAGCATAGAGACACCCTCATTCCTGCTCTGCTGTTTGCTACTTCACCTCTTCCTAAGAGCATTCTTTCTCTTTCACTTTGTCCTCCAACACCTGGGCAG
Organism: Crocodylus siamensis; assembly: GCF_052110815.1. Lineage (NCBI taxonomy): Eukaryota > Metazoa > Chordata > Crocodylia > Crocodylidae > Crocodylus > Crocodylus siamensis. The sequence continues at coordinate 217,976,348 of NC_143397.1, forward strand.
TTCCTTGGAAAGCTGTTCCTCTCAAAGGTTTCTCAGACACTCTGACCCCAGACTTCAGTTCCCCTATATATACACGTAGCTCTTGGTGACACAATTTTCCCATCACAAAACTTATTCCTGGCAAACTGCGGCAAGCAGACAGTTCTCAGTGTGCCATACTTCTTGGTGCCCATAGTAGTAACTTATCTGTCCTCTTCTGCGAGTAACCTCCAAATTGTCAGGCTCTCCCTACTTAAGTCAAACTCCCAGTATATACTTGCAGTATATGACTGAAATCTCACTTCCTAGCTTATTCAGTAACATCTGTTAAACTCCATAACAACACATTGCTTCTTGGTAGGCCTGTCCAGGAATGACGGTTGGGATAATTTGCATGTAGAGCATAACTAGTGTTGCACTGAAACAATAGCATTGCTTCTTTTTAGAAACATCCTGCCTATCAGTAAAAAGATAACAATTTACTATTTATTTATAATGGACTATCCTTTTAACCTTGCTTTGGAAAACAAGTTCTGTACTAAACAGCAGCAAAAACAAAAAGATGGGAATTCAGACCTCTTCCAAAACCAGTTGAAGTGGTTTGACCTTTTTGACAGGCTTGACAGCTACAGCTCCCACAAAGATATGGGCTTTAGCTAAAACTGCATATATGTATATAAGACAACTGTAAAGGTACCTATGATCCTTAAATTAGCTAGGTATCCTGAATTTAGACATCCAGGTTCATATTTTTACTATAACGTATGCAGTACAAGGTAAATAGTTGGCACATCAATAATTTACAGCTTTCATGAAAGATGCAACAAAAATAAAGGTCCAAGGTAACACCATAAAATCAAAAATTGAAATCCATGAAAATATTTTGTGCATCTGTGGAATATTTCTTCCAAAAGCCTCAAACCACTTAATAAATATGCCAAGATTCCCTCATTTCGGACAAAGTAAATTATGAAAGAAGATGGAAGGCGGAACTAGTCTTTTCTTTCAGTCCCAAGCTGTAACAGTTCATGTTATGGAATATTTCTTGATACATGGATCAAACTTTTCTTGTACTGTGACCCAGCAGAAGAGCTGTAGAAATTGCATGTAAGCCCCTTCAATAAGAGCACAAATAAAGGGACCATGAAGAGGAACAGGCCTTTAGATGAGAGAAGCTGACTGAGGAATACAAAAATATTAGCGAGAAAAGACTCTTGTAGGGAGATAAACAGATAAAGATTATACTTGTAGTTGCCTAACAAGGATTTTAGGGGGGAAAAACCGCATACTATTTGGTATTATTTACACAATCAAATTAGCCAAGCTATTTCCACTTTGCCTGTAATTAATGATACCTAGCTCCAAGAACCGAGGAATTAAAACCTTCCATAGTCTTTTTTTTAGAATATTATTTATATATGAATACAGTTTCACACACCTTTCTCAAGATTCATTTGATTGATAGTGGGGAAAAAAGAGATGAAAAGGCATGACAATGTGCATTAAAGAAGGCAAAAGTATTGATTAGTAGTTTTAACTCTGAATCTTTGTCTTTAGAGTTAAATATTTACATTAGGGCAATCACAACGATATAGGTAGAACAAAAATATACCTATAGTGGTAAACTGCTGAAAGCAGCAAAATATTTAATATCAGGTCATTCGAATAAATTTCTAACAATTAAAACATTTGCCTGCTGTACTACCTCTCAAAGCTGCCTTGCCACAAAACAAAGAACATGAAATAAAGTAATAGTTTTGATTTTTGTTGTAATACTGCTATAAAAATTATCACATAGAGCTGTGAAACAGCAGCCTCTCTAAATCATTTTATCAGAAGCCATCCTCTTAACTATTAATTGATTAAATAAGGCTGAGTATACTCAGAGAGAAATTGGAATTTCTTTTAAGATATTTGAGGACTGAGGCTACCCACCTGTGAGGAAAATAAACAAGGCTGTTTGCAGTATAGTTTTCTAGTTTCACTTCATACAAAAAAGAAAATACTATTTTCTTACCTTTAAGACTTTCTACAGTAAAACTGCTGAGGTTGGAAACTAACATATTGCTAACCCTTTTTGTATCACTTAGAAGCAACACCCTTGCCTTAACAGCTCTTTAATTAAAAAGATTTATCACTTCAGTTCCCTTGCATGTGTAGAGGGATGGTTTGTCTGTTTTGTTCTAGTTGTTTTTGATCACTAATTTCTCAGTTCAATTATACTTGCTTTCCACTTGAAATGTACTACACAACCCTAAAACTTCCTATCAAGTTATGTATACAGGCTATTTCATCATGAGAAATGTCACTGTCTTGTACCTGCATATGTATTTGTTACCAGTTAAAGTGATTTTTTTGGTTTTGAAGACAGGGTGAAAATCTCACAGAGACTTTAACTATTGACTTCAGCAGGGTTAGGGCAGGCTTGTCCAACATATGGCCCACAGGCCACCATGCAGCCCTCCAAGCTGTTTTCTGAGCCCCAAGGTGCTGCGACGGGAAACGGAAGTAAACACTGTACTTTTGTTTCGGGGGTGTGATGTGATACCGCTTCCTGTGAGGTCTTTGAATATGGCTCACTGGCCCACTGGGTGATAAAAAGTTCATGATCTGGTCCCACATTCAAAAAAGTTGGACACCCCTGGGCTAGGGTTTCAAACATGGTTCTTGCCCCAGTTTGAATTAATCTTTTAAAATAGACAAGTACAAAAAGACAATAGAAAAACTATGTAATGTAATGTTATGTAATGTAATGTAATGGCTGATCTGATACTTGTAGAGATTGAGCTAAAGTAAAACTAGAAGCCAAAGGAGGAAATGAGGTAAAATAAGTGGATTTTACAACAGACTTTGATAATAAAGATATTTGAAACACAGGAAGAAGAATGCCATAGGGAGTGGCATGAGGGGACGTATACAGTTGAGAGTGGGAAATTACAAGGTGAGACTCTGCAGGTTTTTATAGCTGCTCAATATATGCTACATTGATATATTCCTCAAGATCTAAAAGGAGACTACAGCAGAACAAATTAGATGAACTCATGATGTAAAGAAGGGTTTGGAGCAAATATTCAGTAATATGGTTGTCTAGTCATACAAAGAAAATTCAAGGAGTATAAAGCCAGAATATAGACTTAAATGAAACAGGGGTAACTTTGCTTCATACTCATGTAACATCACAGGGTGGCAAAAAGTTAACTCTTTTTTTCACAAAATACTTAAAGGTCCTAGTTTTTAGCCTTGATTTTAAGTACAATGAAAAAAAGCAAGCAGCCTCAAACACATTACTGTAACACCCTTTAGCTAACATCTATGCAGATATTTTATTTTATTTCAAGCATGGAAATCAGTGTATTTGCTCAAGGATCCTGCTTTGACACAGTTTGCTGGCTGAGTTGACAAGAAAAAAAGAGATGAAGCCTTAACAATAATCAAACAGCAACTAGGAAAGTTGTAGGCGCCCTCATTTAACTTATTTTAGCTTCATAACAGCTAAATTAAAAACAGTTGAAACACAAATGATCTTATCTTTCCAAACTGAAGTCAGTCCAAGCATACACTGAAGGACAAATGCCTGCCAAGCAAGTTTAAACATACCTGTAGCTAATTTCTAGATAGACAAAAATCAACAAATTGACAGCTAAGGACTAGTTCAGGTTAAACGGATTAAACAAATCCTGCCTTCCTTTAGCAAAGTATGAAGTTTATATTTTACTTCACTATCTATATTCTGTGCTGAAAAAACTATACACATACCCTTCTGAATTAGAATAGTAACTTTATACTTTCACTTTCTAGTAGTACAAAGATATGCAGCAATGTTTGCAAGATAAAATTGATTTAATGTTTTAATTTTCAAAATCAATATAATAAAAAGAAAGCTTATGTACATTTCAAAATGGTCCAGTTTTGTAAAAACATGTTTTCTAAAGCCAGGATGATAGGCAAAATTCGATCTGTTTCTTTATGAAAAAGTGAGGCAAGCTCTATTTTGAATAAGGTAAATTTTCTTAAGACATATAAGGAAGATATGGTGGTGTGCTAAAGGTTATTGGCATGAGTTTAGGATATTCACGTTACAAGTGTTGAAGGCATATCAGTGAGTTATTCAAGTTATCCAAAACAAGTGCCAAAACCTTCTACACTCAAGATAGTCTTTTCATATATAGTTATGCCAGCCTTTCACAAAGGAAAGAAAGGGCGCTCAGAAGTAATTTAGGATGCTTAAAAAAACAGGTGGTCAATACCTTTTCTAAGAAAAGTGAAAAATCTAGCTAAGTTCATGGAAGGAATGCCACATGTCTTTCAAGGACTACAAAGGGCACATTAAATAGTTAGTTGTCCTTAGAATATACATACCTGATCTTTATTGGGGGAGGGCAGGGGAGGGGAGAGGAGAGGGACACAGACTTGTACATCAAGAGCACTGGTAGAAAATTCAGGTTAAATTATCCACATAAGCTTTCACATACATATGGGAACATTCTAGATGGCTTTTATTTTAGTTACAGAATTAGCCAAACTTGTGTAACTATTGACTGTGCATTAGCTAATAGGTAACTTAGAAGTAGTATTATACTAAATGGGCAGGCTTAGTATGAACTAACTGAGCATACACTAAATTAAACGGTTCAGCCAAGGGTTCAAATTCACCACACAGGCATAGCAGGTGCAAGTCTGGCTCTACAAGTCAAACATGAAAACTAATTAGCTTTTGAAAGACACTGGCTGGTCATTATGATTGAAATTCAGATAGTTTTGTGTGTTACCAACTTCTTTCAACATTTAAAAAAAGGGGGAACTTAAAGAGAATCCTCCGTACTATTCCCAACCCACACATGCAGCATTGGTTCTTATTAAGAGAACGAGACAGCAAACCCAAGTCATTTCTAGACTGTGCAAAATGCAGAGAGGTAACCAGGAAACATTGTTATATTTTTCAAGAAGTAAAATTGAAGACATTAGTGTTTCTAAAATTCCATTTCACCTGTTTCTTTGAGTTACAGGTTTCTCAAAAAACAAATATGGACACACAAATCGTTAGAACAAGATACAGCTAGCTGAAAATATATTCTGCTTGTAAAATTTACTACTTCAGCAGCACATTAAAAACATATTTATGTATGTGCTATATATTATGTAAGCCATTAAATAGTCCCAGAATTAGATGCAGAATAAAAATCATAAAATATGCTTATTTCTGGATCAGATTTGACCTTCAAAAGAACTAATTGTTCATGTACATCCAAATGCTCAAACTGCCTTTTCAGGCAAAAGCAAACATCTTCCATTTTCTTTTATGTAGGAGGATCACTACCTTCCTCAAAGGAGCAGCTTTTACCTTAAATTGAATAGGGGAGGGGAAACTGTGGTGTTCCAGCCTGTCATGTGTTCAGACCCTGATCTTAAAATGCTCCCTGGCTCTTAGAATCAAACAGAAGCATACCTGGTAACCGGCATACAATGTGTATACACACAAAGATCTTTGATCAGTATCAGATCCTATTGAATACTAAATATATTTTTATTCGTTTCCCATGGCCCAGTGGAAACCCATACCACTCTGGATCTCCAAAATATTTGTAGGGTTTTCTGCAGAAACAGGAAGCATGAATAAATAGCCAACTTCAGCTGCATTCCTCCCACTAATGCCATCGTACATTGGTAACGGTGGTGTCAAGTGCAATTTGACTTAAAAATTCCTATGGCAACATTGCAGACGACACAAAGGGGTGTCTGTGGGCTTAGGAAAGAAGGCTGCTTGGCAAACAAAAGGGCTCAATTGCATCTCCCTGCATTAATAACTGGTGTCCCACTGCCTCAGACTATGCGGATGGGGGGGCTTTGTCTGCAAAATGGAGCTCTCACCAGAAAGGGAAGACTCAGGTTTCGGTATTGTTTCTCCAAGAGGGTCATCCCTGGAGCTCGCCTCATAGGGATGAGGGCTGCCTTCCCTTTGGATGCCAAGAAGACATGAGACTCCCGCATAAAAACAAGACCACATTTATTCAATACAGACACGTTCATTTAGACAAAGGAGTCCTGTGACCCAGGAACACAATTCAGACACTCCGGTACGAAGCGTAGAGATTTTTAATCAACAGCTGCTTGTCAGCCAGCCATTGGGAAGGTCTATTTTTATTTCTTTTTTTTTTTTTTTTAATTATTTAAAAAAAACCCCAACGAAAAACTGTGTCTCTCCGGCACGCTGTGTGCGAGTCTGTGGGTGCGTGAGCATGTGTCTGCCTGCGGGCAGGTGTCTCGGGCGCTACCTCCGGTGACCAGCGCGCATCAGACGTGGTTCGCCGGCGGCTCTTGCCCAGGTTCAGTCCAGCCGCTTCCCGGCGGGGAGATTCCCAGGTCACCCCGCTCCTCAGTCACAATGGAAAACAAGCCCTCTCCAAGCGACACCCCGCGCCTCCTCCCCGAGGGGAACTGAAGATTGCTGCCAACGGCTCGGGCTAGCCGGGCGGGGAAGGAGCCCCCGCGGCGCGGGGCGGAGCTCGTGGAAAGGCAGGGGGGAAAAAAAAAGCACAACAACAAGCCAGCGCCTCCTCCGCGCTCCCGGCCCCGCTGAGCTGCCCCGGCCGGGGGGCGGGCAGAGCCCGGGGCTGACAGTCCGCGGCGGGCGGGCGGGCGCGCAGTCCTGGTCCGCAGCCACGCCCGACGCCGCCCCGCGCCCGCCGCCCGCCGCGCGGCTACTGCAGGGGCTGCAGGGCGCCCGCCGCCGCCTCGCCGCCGCCGCTCGCCGTGGCCGCCGCCAGCTGCAGGCGCCGCACGGCCTCCTTGATGAGGTTCCCGGAGAGGATGAGCTGCTGCAGGAGCCGGTGTGGGTCCTCGTCGTCCCCCCCGCGCCCCGGCGGCGGCTGCTTCCTCCGGCGCGCGGCGCTGCGCAGCCAGCCCCGGCCGCACAGCTGCTTGGCCCCGCGCTGGCTGCTCGGGTCCGGGCGCTGGGGCTCGGCGGCGCCGGGCGGCCGGCCGGCGGGGGAGTAGGGCGCGGCGCGGTCGCGGGCGCTGGCGGGGCCGCGGGGGGCCGGTGCCCGCTGCGCGCTCAGCTGTAGCACTTCGCCCAGCTTGGCCACCAGCGCGTCCACCTCCTTGGAGCCCGCCGGCCCCACGCCCACGGCGCGCTCCAGCAGCAGGAAGCGCTCGCCCGGCCGGCACGGCATGGCCGGCCCCGCTCGCGCACACACACACGCGGCTGCGGGCGAAGCTGGAGCGCAGCCCGCTGCGCTCGGTTTGTAAACAATGGGTGACGCGGCGCTCCGGCCGCCACCACCGTGTCCGCGGAGGCGGGGGAGCGCGAGCGGGAGAGCGCGGCGAATGGTAGCGCCCGGGCCGCCGGGATCCCCAGATGAACCCTCCTTTGCGGTGACAGGAATAGCCCAAGTGCTGCCATCCCCCCCGTCTGCTCTTCACATGGGCTCGCCCTCTTTCAAACCCCGCACTGAGGACAGGGGGCGGGCCCGCGGGGGGCGGGGCTGCAGGGGGCGGTCCGCAGCCCAGCCTCGCGCCCGGCGGGTGCCAGGGCTGCTTTGCCGAGCTGTGAAATGGGGATAATCCATCGGGCGGTCTCCCTGGGCTGTCGGCCCGTCCGTTTTGGCAGCAGAGTCAGTGCAGCCACGCCTAGGGCTCCCGTGGGCAGACATGTGGGGACTCGCACATAGATCATTTGCACAAGAAACGCGTGTGGAGACAGTCACGCCCGTAGATCACAGGTACATCCCTGGAGAAACGGGCAGGGGGGTGCTGGCGAGGCAAGCTCCCCACCCGGCTCCTGGGAGGCGGCTTCTTCCTGCCCACCTCCTGTCATTCTTGATGGGCAACTCGCTAGTATTTCATAATAGTATTAATGCTGCTATATGTGAATAGCCAAATAATGACCCCTACAGCTGCTGTCTTATTGAATTCACAATCCACTGAAACATCCATTATAAACGTTTTAACAATGTGCTTAATATCCACATTTAGATTTGTTTACACAGTTCTAGGTGGGGACTCACATTTATGTAGCTGTACTTTCAAGGGTGCAGGATTGCATGGTGATTCCCTGTCTGGCAGCATACCTCAAGATTTAATTTTGAGTTCTCATTAGTCCTGCAGACTGTTTGGGCCTTTCACATTCAATGATCATAATTCTCCTGTTTTGTATGCACACAGTGTCCTTGTATCCAGTATTGTATTGATTTTTTTAACATTTTCTTGCATGGCAGGCACATACCTTTGCAATCTTAATTCCCATTGTTGGAATTAACCGAAGTGAAGCATGTGTATGCTCTTACTTCCTCTGGTTTTCTACCGGTGATAATAGCCCAGCATCACTCTCCGTTCTTTTGTATTAATTTATATTTATATTCTCAATTCTTTTATATTCAAACCCCGTTTTTTAGGCGGCAGTTTTCACCCTACTGAGGTTCTTGGGATATACATTTTAAAAAGGTACTTTCTGGTCTTTAAAAACTGCATATAAGAGCTTGATTCTGCATACAAGTGTTTATATAAGAAACTGTATGATAAAATCCCATCAGAACAAACAGAGCCACTTGTACAACTGACAAGGTACTACTTGTAAACCATATTAATCTGATGTTCAGCAGAAGGTAGGGGAGGGGTGACACCTTAGACTAACTCCTGAGAGACATGAGATTCTTTAGGCCATTATGCTGGATGCTGTAAGTAGAGTTGAAGAGAACAGGGGTACAACATAGAAAAGAATAAAGAAATTAAAAAGGATAGGGGTGGGGAGGGACTTTATTCTCTTCTATTTAGTACCACTGCACTCTGCAAGTCCATTCATAACCTCTAAAAAAATCTGCTGTAGCCTATGAAAGCTCATGCCTCTCTGAACAAGTTAGTCTAAGGCAGCATTTCTCAACCCGTGGGTCTCAAGAATATATGAAAGGGTTGAAAACTTTAAATTTAAAAAATGGATCAACAAGCTTTAAAAATGGATTCTCCTTTAAAGGAGAAACAAGTGGGAAACTGGCTTTTCCCTTGCAGGCTGGCAGAGCTCCATGTGTGAACACTTAGCCTGTCGTAAGTGTAAGGTAGCTTTCTAAACCTGTGCGTGGAAACAAGAACTGCTCCAGAGGAAACTGAGTAATAATACTTAGAAACTGAAAGGGACTTAACATTTCCTAAACCCTGTACAATTCCTGGAACTAGATGATCTAAAGCCTTGGAATCTGTTTCTACTTTTTCTTTCTATTATTATTATTACTATTATTAAATAATCAGATTGATAGGTTATGAACAGGATTACATGACATGGTCTCTGTGATAGCAGAGGACTATGCTTACTAAGCCAGGAAGTCCCTTCCCAGTCCTTTCTTTCTACCTCTCTAAATTAATTGTTTCATATCCATTTTGTTCACGTTTCAGAAACTTCTGTCATACTTTTTTTCACCAAGATGCTATATACAATGATTCTCCCCTTAACAATAGATGATGTTGTGTAATGTTGCTTATATAAGTTAAATTAATCTCCTGCCCACACTTACTTACATTTTGCATTTAGAATAAAGAGAGATCAGGATATCCTTACAAAAGAATAAGATGAGCTAAGATTTTTCTAACAATTGCTTTACTAATCCAACATCTGCAGTTGAATTCCAAAAACAGAAGATATTCCTTTTAAAAAAACAGATAAGTTTGCTAAGGGGCAATAATGTATTTATCTGTGACAGTACCCCAAAACTCTCTATAAAAATTGGGCCAAAACTTTAACTATAATTAATGGTTTTGGATGTCCAATTGAGACGCAGTAAAGGGACCTAAATGAGCAATCTCGGGTGCATCTCCATGAGACATTTCCTGAGGAATAGACTAATTAGCTCCACAGTAAACATCTTGAACTCTACACATGTAGGGCTATTAGACTGGAGTAAACTAATAAACTCCACAGCAGGGTAGTACTTGTAAATGCAGAATGTTTTACTCCACAGCATCATACGTGTAGATGCTGATGTGGCTGGGGCATGAGAGTGCTTCAGTGTGGAGGCTGCCTGCTGGCTAGCCCCACACTGGAGCACCCTCATGTCCCAGCCAGCCCTTCCGCAGCACAGTTAGCTGAGTTGGAGCAGCCCCAGGCTGGCAGCCTGGCTCCCTGAGTCCTGTGCCAGCCAGGGCTGCTCCAACCCAACTCAATGTGCTGCAGTCCTGGGCATGCATATAAACACGGTGCCCAGGCACAATAAACTTTGGCCCAATATGTGTCGGCGTTTATTGTATCACATTAATATGCATGTGTAGATGTGCCCCTAAAGACCTTAGTTACTCTAGAAAAATTAAATCTTATTTCATACAAATACAAAGAAATGTCTATTTCTTCACAACATATGAACCTTGAAAATGAATTGATTTTTTTTCAAATGTATTGTTTTTTGGCAACCAAATATATTCTTTGGAAAGAACTCCTTTTATATATTTATTAGGGCTTTGCGAAGCTTTGGGTGGTGATTCGATTAGGAGGAGACTCAGGCTGATTTGGTGGCTGAATCTACAAATCAGAATTGAATCAGGGGACCAATTTAAAAGTCCGAATCAATTCAAAGCTCTCCGAATCTTCAGAAAAGATTTGGAGAGCTTTGATGATTCAGACAGTCCCTGGTGGCTGCAGCAGGGAGCTGCAGCTGACTCCACACTGGTAAGTCAGGGGTGGGCAAAATACGGCCTGCAAGGCCATTCTATCCGGCCTATGGGGCCCCTAAAAAATTTAGAAAATTAATATTGATCTGTCCTTGGTTCCTGTCAAAAATGACAGGAACCAGGGGTAGTAGGACCCAGGGGAGGCCCAGAGGACTCCCGCAACAGCAGGACCCACCTGGCCTCACCCCACAGCTGGAAGCCCCAAGTGGGGCTTCTAGCCTGGGACCATGTGAGTGCACCACACTGGAAACTCGTAAGGGTAGGGGGGACCTCAGGCAGGGAAGGAGCCCGGGGAAAAGCTGAGCCCAGGGAAAAGCAGCCCCTCCCCTGCCCCATGGCCAGCTTTCCCTGCTATAGCCACTCGCAGCTTGTCCAGGGCTGTCCTGAGCAGGCACAGGCAGCCCCATGCAGGCAGTGAGTGGCTGCAGTGCAGGGTGCTGGCCATGGGGCAGAGGAGCGGCTGCTTCCCCTCCCCCCCCGCACTCAACACCATCTTGTAACCCGTGCCCGCTGCCAGCCTCGGCCCTGCACAGGCTCTGGGCTCACCCATTAGGGCTGTGCCACAGCGGCAGCAGCTGTGGCCCCGCCCTCCCCCGATTGCCAAGCCAGGTAGTATTTGTTGCTGCTGCCTGCCTGGAGCTCATGCACTGAGCAGCCCAGAGGCAGTGGTGGCAAACACTGCCTGGCACGGGAAGCTGGGAGGGGGCAGGGCACAGCTGCTGCCGCCACAGCACAGCTTCAATGAGCGAGCCTGGAGCTGGGCCATGTTTGCCGCCACCGCCTCTGGGCTGCCTGTGCCTGCTCAGGACAGCCCCACACAGGCTGCAAGTGGCTGCAGCAAGGAGCACTGGCCACAGGGTGGGGAAGGGGCTGCTTTTCCTCACACTCAGCACCAGCTCATTCCCTGCTGGCAAGCAGGGGTTTGGAGCTGCACGCTGCCCCCAGCCTGTACCGTGGGGCTGGAGGGCACTGAGAGTGAGCGGGTGCATGGGGCCTACACCAGTGTCCCAGGGCCAGCGCCAGCAGGGCCCAGAGCAGGGTGGCAGAAGTATAGGGTCCCAGCCAGCAGGGGCGGTATGGAGCCAGGCCATCTCCCCCCTCTCCCTGCTGGTGCAGCCCAGCCCAGCTCCACAGACTCCTGCCAGCCTGCGCCCTGCTCTGGGTCCCACTGCTGCTGGCCCTGGGACATTGTTCCCAAGACAATGCAACATTGCTCCCAAGATGGTGACCAGGGGGTGGGGCAACGATCAAGGAGCAGGGCTACCCGTGCGGCCCTCGACAGCTTGCAAAAACTGGGTAAGAGGCCCTTTGCTGGAAATAATTGCCCACCCCTATGGTAAGTACTAGTGGCAGGGGATGGGGGGTGGAGGAGGGGACCATGGGGGGAGCCTTACACCATTTCAAATCTGATTACCACATGGTGCATTTTGCGTCTGAACTATGTTGTTTGTTTAATGTAGGGCATGTGTCAGCTCCTATTCACGCTAAGGGAAGCATGATCAAACCCTTAGATTATAAAATTCTACCATATCACAATTAGCAACATCCCTTACCTCTTTCCTGGTCTTTCTAAGTTAACTTCTTTAAATGTCTGGCTTCGTGTTTTTAGCTACTCCAGCATGAATTCCACAATTTTTCCAGTCTTAGACCAAGCCTGGACTGTACCCTATAAACTGTTCTTGTTTAGCAGGTGCAACTGGGTTTGCTCATTCTTCTGTTGGGAGTCTGTGACCAGCAGACCAGTGCATTTATTTGTAATGATAACAACAAAGGTATTTTACCCTTGTGGGAGATCTGCAGTTCCTATTTTGTATAGGAGCTGTGTGTTAATTTAATGTTATATGTTGGGAATGCATTTTGAGATATGATTAAAATAAAGTGATATCCAAGTTTGTTGATTCAATAAAGTTGCATCCAACTGTCTATACACAAGTGCTACTTTAATTTGAGACAAATCTAATACATTTGCAAATCTAATACATTTGCAAAATTTGGGGTGAGGTGAGCATGCTAGTAGGGAGAGAAAGACTGCAGCAAGACCTTTTAAAGTTCTGGCTGGTTTTCATCTTGAAAGTTTAATCTCTTTTAATAGCAATAGAGTTGCTGGAGGAGTAGCTGTAGCAGCAGACCTGCATTTGCCCCCTCAGGTACAGATTGGGGGCCAGGCGGGGACAGATGGTAGAGAAAGCAGGGTACGGTGGGGGTAAGGTCCCATCCCTGCCTCCCTCACCCCGGACCCAGCTAGATTCTAGCTCAGTAATTCTCGACCAGTGTGTTTCTAAATTCCAGAAAGTGTTGGGAGGACGCCTTGAAGCTAAAATGGTTAAGAATACTGCTTTAGGCTTTTACATACCTTTTGGAGGTCTTGGTACTTGTAGTTTATCATGTACCCTGATAGTAAATGTTCTCTAAAGGTATTAAGTATGACCCATGCAATTCCAAACTGCTGCAGATGTAATACCTGATTTATTCATAAAATGAATTAAACTGATCTTTCCCATGTCCCTCAAACCAAACTTTGTTTACAAATAAAAATATCTGGTCACAGCCCAAGGGTCCAACATAACTTTTATTTCCTGAGCAGCAGAAGTCCATCTATCAGCCAGGATATGCCTATGCCTAACAGCACCAACTCCTCAAGTTGTCTGACTACATCAAGACCTACGGTGTATGGTAGTTCCATTACCTATGCCCTCTGGCTCGTCCAGTCTTCTTCTAGGGTCTCCGAGGTCAGCACTCCCACATCCAAGGTCTTTCATACTCTTAGAATAAAACTTTCTCTACCCTCTGGGGATTCAGGTCCAGGAATCTTCCCTCACCTGCAAAGAAACCCCTCCCCCAACCTGATCCACTAGATGCTGAAACCCTTCCATGTGTCTAACCCATGTACTGAGTTTCCAAAATTCTCCACCAGCCTTTAATAGTAAAAGGATAATATTCCATGACCAGCCTATTGCCTTGGTCTGGCTGAGCTATAGAGATCATTTCAGATGACACGTGACGGTACCTGTTTCACAAGGTTTGTCAGGTTGCCTTGTGCAACATCACTAGTTCTTACTAGTCTAGGAATGAGAGACCAGGGCTGGGAAAAAAATCTTCTGCTTTTTTGGCTTACTAACTTTATACTGTTGTGAATTATTCTCTCTGTGTCTTAACATGTTTTATGTTACAATACAGGAATGTGACTAAATAAAATTAAAAGTTAACATTACATCAGTCACTAATTCCCCTGGAAATAGGCTTTTGCAGCAATCACTAGTAGAATCCCACAGTTTAGAGAAAACATTCCATGTGGGTGTTATCAAAATTCCTTAATAAATATCTAACATTTATTGCCATAAATGATGGCACACTACCACACAACTCCTTAAAAGCTGAGGTACCTTGAAATATAAAATATTTATGTGGTCACCCACTTCAGTTTGCTATTGTTAAAGGCATTGCTATGGGCTGGTTGTATGGTTGTATGGGCTGGTTGTATGGTTGTATGGGCTGGTTACTACTGCCCATACTTGTCAGTATTGAAACGCATCCTGTTTATGTTAGCCCACCCCTGTAACCTATCCAGATCTTGCTGCAATCTTCCCCTCCCTAGTAGCGTGCTCACCTCACCACAAATTTTTGGTATCATCAGCGAATTTAAACAGGTTGCATTTCACCCCGTCGTCCAAATCGCTGATAAAGGAATTGAACAGCGCGGACCCCAAGAACTGAGCCCTGGGGGACTCTGCTGCCCACTTCCCCCAAGGTCGAATATGACCTATCCACCACCACCCTCTGAGTGCGGCCCTTCATCCAACCTGCAATCCATCTATTCACCCAATTTTTTTAATGAGGATGGGCTGGGAGATGGTGTCAAAGGCCTTGCTGAAGTCCAGAAAGACTACATCCACGGCAACACCTGCATCCAAGGCTTTTGTGACCTTATAAAAGGCAATCAGGCTGGTCTGACATGACCTGCCCCTAATGAAACCGTGCTGGTTGCCCTTGAGCATCATCCCTGAAGCCGGCCCATCGCAGATGGGCTCCTTGATGATCTCAGAGAGTTTCCCTAGGATTGAGGTAAGACTGACCGGCCTATAGTTGCCTAGGTCCTCCCTCCTCCCTTTTCCTTTTTGTTCCTTCCTGTTAGTAATATTGAAATAAACAAGAAGCAAAGGTTTCTTTTATTGGACTAACTGTATCTGAGATTTTACAAGTTATCCATTTGCTAATTGATTTCATAGTAGCTCCATCAGTCTGAACTAACTGTTGTCACAACCATACAGACATAACTCAAGTGAGGCTTAACTCAAGTGAGAGCCACCTCCGTTCAAAATATATTGATATTCTGTATCTATGCTACCAAAGCAGTCTCATGTGTGGGACTAAGATTTCCATGAGTCAGTCCCATGGTTTTTAGCCCTATAACATGTTGAACTACTCTTTAAATTGTTTTGAAAACTTGTCTGTTGTTTCTAGATGCATGGGAAGGGAAAGTATGGGAAAAACACTGGAAACTAATGACACTCAAGTGGCACTATCTAGCCTATTCCCTCCTCTTAGGCTAGCCAACTCAAGTCAGGAGTACTAGAGCATTTGAGTTAAGGGCTGTTTTTGTATGTAGAGGGAATTCAGGCTGGGGCTTCAGTCGAGTTATAAATCATGTTAACTTTGTAGTGAAAACAAGCCTAAAGAGCTTGCAGTCTAAGACTGTTAACAAATGGATTTACAGTTC
The DNA here is from genome assembly GCF_052110815.1 of Crocodylus siamensis. Taxonomy (NCBI): domain Eukaryota; kingdom Metazoa; phylum Chordata; order Crocodylia; family Crocodylidae; genus Crocodylus; species Crocodylus siamensis. Next base: position 217,991,691 of record NC_143397.1, read on the forward strand.
ATTGGAATGGATTTGCTGATACTGTTATATCTGCAATGCAGAAAAGCACATTAAAGCTAACATATCTTTGTACTTCGGGAGAAAAACGGCTCCACCGACTTATCTAGTTTTAAAATCACCCACTCTGGTGATGTTTCTACCTTCCATTTACTATTTAGTTTAATGCTATAATAAGCAGGTCTCACCAAGGGGTTGTTGAAAAGTAAACTTCCTGTAAATAAGAACATGACCTGTGGGAGCAGAGAGGGCCAGACACAACCTTGCTGCACTTCTTGTGTCTTAGAATCATACCTGCCATTAAAATGGAAATGCAGGCAAAACAAAATTAAAATAAGACAGGGAAAGTCTCTCCTGCAGTTCCAGATTTGTGATTCTTCTCCTCCTCCCACCCATTCCCTATTCATATTTATGCAGATTTCTGTCTTCCTTGGGCACTGTTTAGTCTGGTATGGCAAATTGTGGTACAGGAATTACATTACAAAAAATAAAATGTTAATGATGATGATTAAGGTTTTTCCTGGGATTCCCATATGCACTCTTATTATCACTGCTGCCATCATTCAACTGCAGCAGTCTCCATTCTGTGTGCATTGATGCTGTTGCAACTGAAGTAGGTGGAATATTAAATTGAAGACTGCTTTTCTTGAAATGAGTGCAGATTGCTCTTCCTACATAAAATCATCTAAGTAGAAAGAAACCGTATGATCCCAAAAGCCCTGAGGAAGAACTTGTCTGAGAAATCAAAAGATGACTGTTAATTTAATCTCTTTTAATAGCAATGCCTTTAACAATAGCAAACTGAAGTGGGTGACCACATAAATATTTTATATTTCAAGGTACCTCAGCTTTTAAGGAGTTGTGTGGTAGTTTGTGTGACTCAGAAGTAATTAATTCTTAATGGAAAAGATCAATTCACACTAGAAGAATGTGCCATCAACATATCACTGAGGATCTGAGAGGGTCACACTCCTGAAGGCATCCAGAGACCAATTAATAAATTAATACTCAAATTCCTCTGAGGCTATTCATTTCATCAAAGCCATGACAATGATAGCTAAAATAGTAGGGCCTGTTTTCACTGTAGAAAACATTTTGATAGGAGCCCCAATTAACACACAGCTCACTCTAGCATGGCTAAACATTATAATGATTTTATTTATTTCATGTTTGTGTATGACACCATAGCTGTGCGTGTTTCTGTCTTGCAATGTTGATAGGAACTGCAGATCTCCCACAAGGGTAAAATACCTTTGTTGTTATCATTACTTAAGATTTATGGATTATAGGATTCCTCTTCAAGATCCTGGTTTGTGAGAGGGTGGTTAAGCACTGGACCAGAATACCGAGAGAGGCTGTGGAATCTGTGTCACTGAAAGCCTGTACATGCAGGTTAGACAAATATTTATCAAGTGCAGGCAGGGTTGATCTGCCTTGATCAGGCAGTTAGACTAGATGGACTCCAAGGATCCTTTCCTGCCCTTGCTGAGTTCTGATTACCTGAGATCAGGGAACAAATTTAGTTCTTTAATCATGGTTTAGTTTGGAGACTATAGACAAATTCATGGAATAACCCTGTTGGAGAAAAACCATGTTGTAGCTAGGTTTTCCAAAATGGTACATCAATATAGCCATAAATCCTGCTACTGGATCAAAGCCCATGTATAGAATGACCCACAGTATCACTTAATAAACTTAATTTTTAAATTATAGCATCGTGCTTATAAAGTATTGCAAAAGAGGTAGAAAACAGAGATACTCCTTTATAGAACTGACAGAAATGCATATAATTTTGGCAGAAAACATGGAAGTGGAGTCCAAATCTTTCCCCTTATTATGGAGACACCATTAGGGCCCTTTCAAATTTTAATGGTACAATACACTTAGCTGTAGTGTAGATGAGGCTTAAACAAAGCAAACTTGATTTAAACCAAAATAAGAGTGCCCACATGCAGTCTTACACCCAAATAGCTACAGGTGTGAATTGCAACTTGTTTCACTATTTTGTTACCTATTTGTATACAGACAAGTCCATTGTTTAAAAAAAGGCAAGGGTTTTGATGTAGTCAGACAACTTGAGGAGTTGGTGCTGTTAGGCATAGGCATATCCTGGCTGATAGATGGATTTCTGCTGCTCAGGAAATAAAGGTTATGTTGGACCCTTGGGCTGTGACCAGATATTTTTATTTGTAAACAAAGTTTGGTTTGAGGGACATGGGAAAGATCAGTTTAATTCATTTTATGAATAAATCAGGTATTACATCTGCAGCAGTTTGGAATTGCATGGGTCATACTTAATACCTTTAGAGAACATTTACTATCAGGGTACATGATAAACTACAAGTACCAAGACCTCCAAAAGGTATGTAAAAGCCTAAAGCAGTATTCTCAACCATTTTAGCTTCAAGGCGTCCTCCCAACACTTTCTGGAATTTAGAAACACACTGGTCGAGAATTACTGAGCTAGAATCTAGCTGGGTCCGGGTGAGGGAGGCAGGGATGGGACCTTACCCCCACCGTGCCCTGCTTTCTCTACCATCTGTCCCCTCCTGGCCCCCAATCTGTACCTGAGGGGGCAAATGCAGGTCTGCTGCTACAGCTACTCCTCCAGCAACTCACGTACCAGCTGCTGGAGCCACATGTACCTATGGCCCCTCTTGTTAGCCCTGGGAGCATGGGAGGCGTAGAATGAGAGGAAACAAGTTGGACTGAAAGGGGCCCCACAGCTGCCCACCTGCCTGTATACATGGTAAAGCATGCTTCCGGGAGCGCTGGTGCTACGTGGGATGGGGGTGCGGGAGAGGGAGGTGAGAAGCAGTCATGGATGCTGCTTGTCTGTGAGATTCTGGAACTTCTGGCAAGAGGTAAGCAATTGCTTACTTCCTGGCATAGTGGCCAGGCACCACGGTCTTGGAAGGACCTTGCAACAACCCAGGGTGCCTGGGGTGGAGAATAACTGGCCTAGAGTGAGGAAGAGGTTTTCCATCTATATGTATTTTTGAGTTCCGATAATATAATACAAAACAGATATGGTGCAAGCTGTTTGCTTTTTGCACTGATTTTTATATATGCTGCTCCTTGGACCAACAAAAATGTGAAAAAATGCAGCTACCTCATATGCATTTAGCAAAACAGTTAAGTCTCATGCACACTCTCATAATTGTGTATACACATATGGGTTCCATATATGCCATTGAAGACCTGTTGCATTTCATAGCATGGATTGTAGAAATGTATCATGTTGACGTACTGAATAATTTCCTGGAATATAACAGTCGAGAAATAAGTAACATTTTGTGTGTAGGTGAATAATCTAGCACTATAGATGTACCACTTATAGTACATCAGTCAGATCTGCTCTTTCCATATTAATAGCATATTCAAAAGAATTTTTCTTCTGCAATTGACAGTTCATTTTTGAAAAATGTCTCCCATCTCTTTAAATGACAGTCCATATTTTGATGTTTATATTTGCCATCTGGAGATATTAGCTTTGTTCTACACTAGAATTATGAGAAAGTGAAAATTAAATATAAAAAGATTAAAAGATTTTTTAAAAAGAATTGTAAGGAAATAGGGGAGTTAATAGTATAGGGATATGTAATGTTGGCTGCATTTACATGTATGGATACACTATTTATTTTTTGAACAGAGCAGATCAAATTCAGCGGGACCCTGTGAAATTAAAAACTGCATTACGGTCTGAAAATAGTCCAGGATTTGTTATAAGTAAATCAAAAAATTACTGTGATTGAGGTGGATAAGAATAATGCATTTTCTTTCATTTCCAGTTTACTTTGTGCATTTAACAGTATATTCTGTATAATCAGATTTACACTTATTCCAGTGGAATTAACTGTGAATCAGTTTCCCTTTGTGTACAGATTGTATACACAGCAACAGAAGAGAAAAATGTTTGAACAACATATGGAAATATTCCCATAAAAAACACAAGAAAGGAAGGGAACACTAGAAGCAACAGTGGAACCAGTGAACCCTATGCTTTTAGAAAGATAAAAACAAAAGACTGGAAGAGCCTTCCTGGGTCAATGAGTCCAGACTCTTGATCTCACAGATAACCATGTTATATAATCCCTCATACACTGATGAAGCTTCATTTCAAAACTAGGTTTTTTTCCTCTGCCATTTGACTAGTTTTTCAACTGACTGTTTCTTTTAACATCTTGAGATGCGAAAGTTTTAATTTAAGATTGAACTGAAAAATAATTTATAAAACAAAATAATAGATGTTTAAGATCTCAAATCAGTAACAGAATGCACAAATAAAGTGACATATATATGGTTAGTGTAATATGAAAAGATAGCATGACAATACTTTGGCTAATTTGTTAAATGTCACAGAGCATTTTGAGATCCTTTGAGACAATGATGTTGCTGCTGTTAGTATTAACATAGTGTTTATTTTGTTCTATCCTTGCTTCAGAAGTCTGTGTCCCCAACCACAGTTCAGAGGTAATAGGCAAGTAGAAGTATGTAAAGTATGTGGCTTCCTGCAGCTCTGCATTCACTGTAACTGTGTCATCAGCTGTTGCAGGGTAAACATAAACATGAAACTCAGATCTTAGCAAGTAAAAGCATTTCCATTCTCTAATGTAATGCACTGGACTAGTACAACTTCATATTTGCCATAATATAGAATACTTGAGTCTAGTCACATAAAACAAACTCAGATTCAAACACTGATTCCAAACAGCAAAGCGATTAATAGTCTTTCCCAAGAAATGTATTAATGTTCTTTCCAGTTATATCTGTTGTTGAGAGTGGCAGGGACATATACAGTATTCAGAGATGGTTTGCATTCATTTATGGTTATATCACTGGGAGAGGCACTGCCATCTGCCCTTACCATTCCTCTCTCAACTCACTGCTCTTTGTAAGGTGATCCAAGCTTTGGTGGATCATATTATGATTTCTAGCTAACAATCCTCCTCAAGTTTTTTTTTTTCTATTCGTCAGTAGTTTCTTCAGAATCCATTTTCTGATTGCTAATGACTAGCATTGATGACTTTATTTTCTGAGAACTTTGTTCTTTTAGAAATCGTTTCCTCAGCAATTGAGGGGCCGATTACTTGATGTAAAGTACTAATGTTTCCTTTGAAAATGCACACAAGTTTTGGATGTAGAAAAGGTGGATTTTAAAGATTTCACTGAAAGTCCAATACCCTGAATTTAGTTTTCTGTTGTCTTGTATATCATACAGTTATTTATGCCTCTACCAAGAGGATGTTAATCATTACCAAGAGGCAGAATGCCTGAATTCTGGCACTTCCTAGCTTGAGTGTTTACTTGGTAACTTTAAGTTCTTTTATATAGACTTTTTATTTTAAATGTAATTTCAGATTCATATCCCTTCGTGATCTAATGTCCTGGTCATGCTTTTTAGCCTAAGAAGGGAACACAGTGAAGATCCCCTCTACAGTAAAAAAATGTAATCTAGTTTATGAAAGCAGGGTAGATTTGCAGTTTACAGACTAAGTCAGAAATATATATATAGCACAAGCTTTTGTGAGCCCAAGCTCACTTCATCAGATCCTCTGAAAGGAAAAGCTCAGAGCAGTTTATAAAATGGAAAGATGTATTTGAATAAAAAGGGCAGGGAGAGAGGTAGAGGGAGGGGAATGGGGGCAGTGCTGGGAGAGGCAAACAAACAAGGAGTAAACTCATAGGAACAAAGGGGTCATAAAATCTGAGCCGGGTAATAAGATAGTCTAAATGGATTCTACTTCCATAGTCCCTGTTTAAACAGTACTAAATACAATCCAGTCTGTTCAAGATTTTTAAAGGTTTGCTGTCTAAGAACAGTCGCCATGAGGTCACTGATGTCCAGGGAAGTTAAAGTGTATAAATTGTAGAACAAGAAATATGCTGCTTTATGCTTGTCTTTTCACAGCTGCTAATGAAATGAGCTTGGGCTCATGAACACTTATGCTAGATATATTTCTGATTTAGTTAATCTATAAACTGCAAATCTACCCAGTCTTCATAAATTTACCTAATTTATGCAGTGTTTATTTTGCTCCCCTTTATAGTATCTGCTTACCAGCTAAGGATCCAAATATATTCCCATTGGAGTCAGGGAAAAATTTTTTATAGAGTTGAATGGGAACCAGATCAGGACCAAGGAAGTTAATGCCCAAATTCTCAAAAATTCCCCCTCAACTGATTTTGGGCCCCTCAATTTTTCCTGTTCCTCCTCTTTCTCACAGCTACATGTTGCTCATAACTCTTCATTGTGCTGTTTTATGCCTGGGCATATAGATCCCTACCCCACCATTTTGTTATATTGTCTAGCTGATTCCTGCACTGCTCTCTACTAGGCTGAAGAACATGGTCTTTATCTAGCAGTTGTGTCCAGGCAGCTGGAACTTCATCCTGCATCAATGACTGCATCAATGACTCTCTTTCACCTCTGCCTCTTTCTCATTTTTATGACATTTCTGAAAAAACAGGGCCCAAATTTCTGACCCTTTCTAGTTAAGGAGGAAAAGTGTTGTGAACAACACCTCCATGCCTTAGTCACTGCCAAGACTAGGTAAGCGCATGTACATGTTAATATCATAAAGCCCAGCAAGTTATTGACAAAACGGTCAGCTGGAATCAAACCTATTAACAAAACCCACCTCTGGGTAAAATGTTGCTCTCACCAACAAGGATTACACCCATTATGTTTATAACCCCTTCTTGCCTACCCTTCATTTTCCCAGGATGAGCTCTGCTCATCACTCTCCAGGCAGTGCTTTCTTATCACTCTGGAGAAGGCAGTAAGAAGATGATCATTACCCTCCTCATTTCTTATTTACATTTTATTTTAATTAAAAACATTTTATTTATTTCAAGCACTCTCTCCTATAGGAATGGCAATGGAACAATTTATATCTCATCCAGATGACAGAGAATGGCTCCCTCTGTTATTTGTTTGAATTATTTGTTAACTTCTGACTAAGTCTGCTTTATTTAACTGCTGCACAAATTACCTCCTGGGGGATGATGGGAAATTATCAACACTTATAATTTGGGGTTATTTTCCACTGCCTTGTGCCTGGTTTAGCCATTTATGCTTGTGCAAAGTGTGTGTTAAATGTTACTCCCAAGGTAAATGACTGGAGGTTTTTGATGGTGTGGCATTGTACCTTCGCTCTACACAAGTGTCAGAGGTGTTTTGCCAGCAAGACCCACAACTTAGCTGAAATTTTTTTTGCCAGTATAAGCTGATGGGTGAAGCTTTCCTGAAAAGCTTTCCTAAATTCAGACAAACCCCATCTATGAAAGGGAGAAGGCAGTAGAGATACCCCCCACCCTTTTCTACTCAGGTGTTGTAATTAGCCCTGGTGACATCTTGGTGTGACAACATGGCCTTTCCTTCTATGCTAGGTGTCTAGTGAGAATTGAGACCATGAGGATCCTGCTACTGCCTTTTATCTTCAAAAGCACAACTAGACAGGTAATGTAACTTAAATGGCTCAGATTGGGTGGCCAGGCAGGGCAACAGTGCCTCTGCACTGAGTGATCCCTTTCTTGGGCATGGGCTGGTCTAGGAATCTTGGGATCAAGATGTAGGGATCTTGGTGCTCAGTGTACCTCTCACTCACCCATCGTTAGGTCCTTATACCCCCTGGCAGATTGCCATTCTCAGACAACTTCTTTCCATCCTGGCACTAGGCCAGATATGGCACCATTTCATCATGGCCACAGCCGTGCCTAAGCAAGGCTTGCTTTCTTACTGGCCTCCTGTTGGGGCACTCCAAGCCCGCAGGTGTACCAGCTGGGTATGCAGTGTTGAAAGCCTCCTTGCTGGGTTTTTTCACTCGTTTTTCCCTTCAGGCCCCCCTGGGCTGCCCTCTCCCAGCTCCACTTGACCTAGGAGCTTCTGAGTGGGCTTCTGTGCACGTCAGGGTCCTGCTGCATCTCGGCTGATGCACTCATTGGCTCTCTCAGTAGCGAAAGCATCCATCTGGGTCTTCAGTGCTCCAGCTAGTCTAGTGCTTCCCAGGTGTTTTGGCCTTTGGGGAAGCAGCCAGACTCCTTCAATTGGCAAGGTGATTATCCATTTTTTCCTGGACATTTCAGCAGCAGGATGAGTATCCAACATTTCCCTGGGCATGCTGGCCTTGGGGAAAGCCACCAGATCCCTTCCAGGAGGAGGGAGAGCATCCAGACTCATTTCCAGTGTTCTGGTGCACTCCTCTGGCACTCCATCTCCAGGCCTGCTCTTACCCCATTGCCCCTGGACCCTGGGCCAATCAGCAGGGCTCTTCTGGTCAACACAGCACCAGCCAGCTTGCTTGCAGTGCAGCTATCTGAGCCACGGAGCCGAGGTGAATCAGGCAGGGGCCTGTTAACAGTTATCTATAAAACCTAGAGTAAAACCTCCAAAACCACCTAAGCAACATAGATGTTTAAAATCCATTTTCAAAGAGATTTTGGATCAGATTTTTCAAGGCATTTAAGCATGCACATAGTCACCCAGTGGAATTTTCAAAAGTGCCTCAGCACCTACTTCCACTGACCTTCTAGTCATCTTTTGTCCTATAGGTCTAACATTTACCTGATGTTCCAACTTTCTATTATATATTCACTTTGACCAGTATGTGTTTGACAACTGCTTGCTGAAGGCTGCTATATTCCATCTTTTCAGTGCTTGAACTCCAGATCTGAATCTAAGGGTAGGTATAGATGTTTGGAGAGGTTAGAATGTTTTAAAAAGGCTGCCCAATCTGAGTTCACCCAGGTGCAGACCTTACACTTAGATTGACTTAAATAGGGATCTAGGTGCAAACTGTACAGAAGCTCAGAAAGTTTAGAACTGTCTAAAAATGGCTAACCCAGTCCAACTTAACTGTACTTTGGAGGTAGTGCCCCCTCCACAGACCCTGCTGCCCCCCATATTCTCTCAATCCCCCCTACAGACTCTGTTTGCCCCCCAGTTCCTCCCACGGACTCTGCTTTCCCCTGTTCACCCCCATGGAAATCCACTTGACCTTGATCCCCCCCCACCCCTCAAGCTCCCCATCCCAACTTACTTTAGATCAGGCAGCCATTTTTAACTTGATCTAAAATCCATCTAACCTCCCTGAATGTATGTACACACCCGGTATTGTAGTAGCATATCCAGTTTGCTAAGTGTTTGGGATTGCCACAAGAACGATGTTTACATACATAACTATGCTTACATAAATTCATTTACATAAGTAAATGAATATCACTCATCTCAGTCAACTGAAGAGATTGTATGTCCACTTGTGTAAATTACTTCATGAAAGAGTTGGACAGAGAAATCATTGTAAAAAAACATAAACAGAATTATCCACATCTCTTATCAATCACCAAACGTAAGTGCATATAAAAAATTCTCAGAATTTACGGTAGTCCATTACACTGTGGCAGTTTATGTTTAATACATTTCTGTAATTATTAACATATAATTGATTAGTTTCCCTGAATCCTAACCACGTGGATAGCTTGTCATGTCAATTATGAGCACTAGCACTTTTCCCATCAGTAGTATCATATCAGTACAACTCCACTAGTGGAAACAGTAGAAATTGTAGTTAGACCAAGAACAGACATTGTTGCTGTCATGTAATCTAATCCCAGTGTGCGATTGTGTTACTCTCTTGAATGCAGTTTTTATAGTTTTCCTTTGAAAATGGGTTTAAGGCCTCTCCCTCCTCCCCCTCCCCAACAGATAGCATACAACATTATCTTCCACTAAGGATTTTCAGCATATTATAAAGCAGATTTATCTAGATTACAACTCTGGTTAATACATGACAGTGATAGACAAAAAAAAGAATTGTTTTGTCTGTGATATAAATATGTTTTCACATAATAGGAGATGAATATGAGAATATCACAGTTTCACATGATAAAATCAATTTTTGCAATCCTGTAAAGAATTTCTTTAAAGGAAGCCTGCAAAGGCAAAAAAACTGTCCCCAAAAGTTTGCCTGTTATTTACACTAGAAATCCAGGTTTTTTCCTCCTATGTACTCTGTGCTACATAGCACACAAAAATAAACATAGACCCTGCCCTAATGAATGTATTTGTTCTTTATTTAACTATTGTAAGATATGTTCAAAGCTACCCACTAATTCTGAAAACATTAATTTTTGGTGTGCTTAATGTAAATGACTCAAAGACCTGTTGACTCTATTGACCTTTACCTTTGCAAATCTTTGCAAAGGTAAACTTGAGTTCCTAATAGTTGGTTATCAGTTAAATAGTAAACCAGTAGTAGGCAGTCTATTTATGGCAGTGTTGTTATTTCTGCTGTTGCTAGACATAAAAGTTGTGCCAGCACTTTCACTTTAAAAATTGTTTTTGTTAGTTTATAGAAAACAGCTGTAAATATTTTCTCTGGTTAATTTTGGCATTCAAAGTCACAATGGACAAATTGTTTTTTTTTAAAAAGGGAAAAAACCCTAAGCTATTTTGGAATAGGGTAAGTGTCCCAGGGGGACGGGGCGGGGCTCGCCCGCGGAGGCGGCGGAGCCCGAGCGGGACATCCGCCGCTTGTTTACGCCGGAAGCCGGCGCCCGTGCCGGTGGCCGGGAGCCGGCAATAAAATCAGCCGGCCGGGACGCACCCAGGAGGAGCCCGGAGGGGGGATTCCCTGCCGCGGAGACAGGGAGCCCAGAAGAGGAGACGGCAAGGGGACCTGCACCCGGCGGGAGCGCGGACGCCGACGGAGAGGGGCTACTTACCCCATTGGGGGGTAGGGCAGCGGCGGCAGCCGGACCCCGAACCCAGAGCGGGGAGTGGCGGACCGGCCCGGACGACGAAGGTTCCAGCGACGGGGAGTACTGGGACTGCGACCCGACGGCGCCCGGAGTTTGCGGATCGGGAGTCGGCGCTGGGACCTGGGAGGACCCCGACGAGGCACCGTGAGCGCCTGGACCAACGCCGGACACCAGCGGGCCAGAACCGAAAGGGGGGACCCCAGAAGGACCCAGGCCGGAAGCGGGGGTGTCCGCCGGCTAGGCTTCTACCCCGGGCAGGGGACCCGGTGAGAAGCATCACCGGGGCACCCCAGGCGAGGGCCGGGGACTTGCCCACGGGAAATCCCAGGGGGCGTAAGGCCGGGGTGTTAAGGGGTGGCGGAGCCCCGCAACGTGACCGTCGGGGACCCCGGGCTACGGAGAATCAGGAGCCGTCCCACTGAACCTTACAACAAGTCGTGGCGGGCGAGAACCAGGGCGGGGACCTGATTATCTTACATCTGCTCCGGACCCAGGGGGATAGCACCACCCTTCCCCCCGGGACGCTGTTCCGAAGGGGGTGCTCCCTCCCCCTGCGCTAGCCCGACGGTCACAAGTAGTGCATTGGCCGGGAAGGCCATTCCCCATCTAGGGGGAATTGTGGGATGCAGACAGCCGAGATGACGGCAACAGACCTGGTGGCCCAGACGCTCCAGGCTGTGACCCAGTTATTGGGGGCACAGCAAAGGATGATGGCTCAACAGGGCCCCCCGATCACCCGGATGCCGAAAATGACGGCGGAAGACGATCCGGAGGCCTTCCTGGAGGCGTTCGAGCGGCAAGCGATCATGCTCGGGCTGGATAAGGCCTACTGGGCGAGCCAGCTAGGGGCGCTAGTGGTGGGTAAGGCCCAAGAGGCCTATAGAGCCTTATCGCGAGAAGAGGCCCGGGACTATGAGGCTGTTAAAGCTGCCATTTTATACCGCCTCGAAATCAACCCGGAGCATTATCGGCGGCTGTTTCGGGCCCGGAAGGGACCAGAGGAGAGGCGGCCCCGGGTACTGTTGCAGCGCCTTAGGGATCTGTTTGGTAAGTGGGTCGGCCTGCCCACGTGTACGCTGGCCGCACTGGTGGATAAGATCGTGATGGAGCAATTTATCAATGACCTGGAAGAGCGGACGCAGAGGTGGGTCCGCCAACACTCTCCAGAGTCTTGCGAGGCCGCTGTAAGATTGGCCGAGTCCTTCATGGCGGCCGAGTGGCACTACCCGCGTGAGAGGCGGGGACCGGTACCCAGCAGGGAAACAGAGCGACGTAAACCAGGCCCCAGAACCCCAAATAGGGATGGGGTGTGTTTCCACTGTGGAGAGATGGGGCACTTCGCCCGGGAATGTCCAGGGCGGAACACGGATAGGCGGCGGCCCCAGGGATACCCCCATAGGTTGGGAGAAAACCCCCGAGATCAAACCCAGGGGGAGCCGATGGATTGTAGCTTCGGGACCGGGAAAGGTGAACCTCGGTGGGAGCGTCCCACGGTGAGAGCCCGCGTGGAGGGCCGCCCGCTCTCAGCCGTCCTGGATTCAGGGTGCGCCCAATCGTTGATTAAGGCAGAGCTCCTTCCACCCGGGCAGCGGTGGCAAGGGGAGCCCATAAGGGTGGCGTGTCTCCATGGGGAGACACAGGCCCTCCATAGAGCCCGGGTGCGGGTGCACGTCATGGAATTCCGGGACGAGATATTAGTCGGGGTCGCCCCCAAACTGGCATGTGATATGCTGCTGGGTAGGGATTGGGCCCCTCTTTATGACGTGTTAGAGAGGGTTCGGGACCTAGAGATGGCCCGGCGGGCTCAGGGGGTCCGGGACGAGTGGTTTGGCGAGGCCGAGGGAGAAGAACCCCTCGTGGATTGGCAGGACATCGCGAGTGGACCACAGTTCCGACAAGGACAAGAGGAGGATCTTGAGCTGCACGAGCTGTGGACAAAGGCCCGAGAGGGGCGACGCCAACCGGAGACGGAGGCGGATGGGGGCAGCGAGTTCCAGGTGAGGCACAATCTCTTGTATCACATCCCGCACGGGGAGGTTGGTACCGGGGCGGGGGGACAGCTGGTGGTGCCCAGCCGTTTCCGGCAGGTGGTATGGCAACTGGCCCATGCGAACCCCATGGGGGGACACTTGGGCAGGGACCGGACCCTTGGGAAGATATCCCGATGGTTCTTTTGGCCCCGGATGAGGGAAGACGTGGCCCGGCGGTGCGCCGCATGCCCGGTGTGCCAGAGGGCTAGGGAGGACCGGCCCCTACGGGCCCCTTTAAGACCCTTGCCCGTTGTGGACGTGCCTTTCTCGCGCGTTGCTATGGATGTGGTGGGCCCGTTGCCCCGCAGCAGCAGTGGCCACCGGTTCATCTTGGTGTTTGTGGACTACGCCACTCGATACCCAGACGCAGTCCCGCTGCGGTCGGTAACGGCGCCGCGAATTGCGGAGGAGTTGGTACGCTGGATCTCCCGAGTAGGGGTGCCCCGCGAGATCCTTACGGACCAAGGGCGGAACTTCATGTCGGGCGTCTTACGAGGGGTATGCCAAACCCTGCGAATCAAACAGCTCCGAACTTCAGTGTACCACCCACAGACCAACGGGTTGGTAGAACGATTCAATGGTACCCTGAAAAGGGTGCTCCGGCGATGCGTTCAGGGCGACCCACAGCGTTGGGACCTGATGCTGCCGCTAGCATTATTTGTGCTGCGAGATGCCCCATCCGAATCCCTGGGCTATTCCCCTTTCGAATTAGTGCTGGGCCATCGCCCACGAGGCCTACTACAGATTCTTAGGGAGGAGTGGGAACAGGGACCCGCAGCTATCGGCAGCCCGTCCAGGTATCAAAGAGAGTTCCAGCAACGAGTCCGAAGGACTCGCGAGTTGGCGGCGGACAACCTACGGTACGCTCAGCAACGGCAGAAGGAGAGGTATGACTCGCGCTCCAAGGTACGGGAATTCCAGCCAGGGCAAAAGGTGTTAGTGTTACTACCCACTTCAACCAGTAAACTGTTAACCCAGTGGCAGGGACCGTTTGAGATCACGCGACGGGCGGGGCCTGTCGATTATGAGGCATATCGCCCGGGGCATCGGAACACCCGGCAAATCTATCATGTCAACCTCCTGCGGGAGTGGCACCAGCCGGAGGGCTGGGCCGCCTTTGGAGAGAGGGAGCAACAAAACGTAAGGAGCCCGGAAGCAACGGGAGGAGGAAAGGCCCCGGCAACCCTGGGGGAGATTAAAATAGGAATGAAGCTATCAGGGCCCCAGAAAGAAGAAGTAAGGACCCTCATAAGGGAATTCCAAGGGACCTTCTCTGAAGAACCAGGGTGGGCTAGAGCAGCGTATCATTCCATCCCAACCCCACCCGGCGTCGTGGTACGGGATCGTTGGCGGCCTATACCACATCACCTGACCAAGGAAGTACGCGAGGAAGTAAAGAAGATGTGGGCACTGGGGGTGATTAGGCCGTCAAGGAGCCCGTGGCGGAGCGCCCTGGTTCCTGTACGCAAACCCGACGGGAGTCTGCGGCTATGCGTCGACTTCCGGCGATTAAACGAGGTGGCGACCTTCGACGCTTTCCCGATGCCTAGCGTAACAGAACTGATAGAACGCATCGGCGCCGCCAAATTCATAACCACCCTGGACCTCGCGAAGGGGTATTGGCAAATACCGGTGCGACCGGAGGACTGCCAAAAGACGGCCTTCGGAACCCCCTGGGGCCTATACGAGTTCGTCAGAATGCCGTTCGGCCTCCATGGGGCCGCCGCTACGTTCCAACGCCTCATGAATCGGCTGCTGGCACCGCATGCAAAGTACGCTGCGGCTTACCTTGACGATATCGTTATATTCACGCGCTCCTGGGGCCGACACGTGTGGGCCCTCAGGGAGATACTCCAGGAGCTACGACAAGCCGGCCTAACGGCGAACCCCCGCAAATGCGCGGTGGCACAAAGATACACGAAATACCTAGGGTTTCGAGTGGGCCAGGGGACTATACGGCCGTTAGAAGACAAGGTGCAGGCCATTCGGGCCTTCCAACCCCCGCAAACGCTTAAGCAACTCCGTTCCTTCTTGGGACTGGTAAATTACTATCGGAGATTTGTGCCCCGATTCTCCGAAGTAGCGGCCCCATTGTTCGAAGCTTTGAAAAGCAAACCCGGGAAAGGACTCGAATGGACCGGACCAAGGCTACAGAGTTTTCAGGCCTTAAAGAAGGCCTTATGCGAGGAAGTGGTGATACGTACCCCTAACTTTATGAACCCTTTTACTTTGCAGACCGACGCCTCCGAGGTTGCTATAGGAGCAGTCTTGACACAACAGGACGCTGGGGTGGATCGACCGGTGGCCTATGCCAGCCGGAAACTGCTCCCGGCCGAGACCAGGTACTCGACAATAGAGCGAGAGTGTCTGGCAATCCGGTGGGCGGTGGAACACTTTAGGTATTATTTATTGGGGCGAAAGTTTACATTGATCACCGACCATGCTCCCCTTAGATGGCTTAGCTCTACTAAGACCGATAACACGCGGATTATGCGATGGGCACTAGCCCTCCAACCCTTTAAATTCCAAATTAAGTACCGCCCGGGAAAGGATAATATAACAGCCGACTTCCTCTCCAGATGCCCCGAACCGACGACCTCCAGTGGGGGACCTGGAACGCGAGACGAACATCCACAGAGAATCAAACCCGAGGCAGAGAGATCCCTCAAACCGCCACAAGGCAACTGGCGGGGGGGGTTATGTCCCAGGGGGACGGGGCGGGGCTCGCGGAGCCCGAGCGGGACATCCGCCGCTTGTTTACGCCGGAAGCCGGCGCCCGTGCCGGTGGCCGGGAGCCGGCAATAAAATCAGCCGGCCGGGACGCACCCAGGAGGAGCCCGGAGGGGGGATTCCCTGCCGCGGAGACAGGGAGCCCAGAAGAGGAGACGGCAAGGGGACCTGCACCCGGCGGGAGCGCGGACGCCGACGGGGAGGGGCTACTTACCCCATTGGGGGGTAGGGCAACGGCGGCAGCCGGACCCCGAACCCAGAGCGGGGAGTGGCGGACCGGCCCGGACGACGAAGGTTCCAGCGACGGGGAGTACTGGGACTGCGACCCGACGGCGCCCGGAGTTTGCGGATCGGGAGTCGGCGCTGGGACCTGGGAGGACCCCGACGAGGCACCGTGAGCGCCTGGACCAACGCCGGACACCAGCGGGCCAGAACCGAAAGGGGGGACCCCAGAAGGACCCAGGCCGGAAGCGGGGGTGTCCGCCGGCTAGGTTTCTACCCCGGGCAGGGGACCCGGTGAGAAGCATCACCGGGGCACCCCAGGCGAGGGCCGGGGACTTGCCCACGGGAAATCCCAGGGGGCGTAAGGCCGGGGTGTTAAGGGGTGGCGGAGCCCCGCAACGTGACCGTCGGGGACCCCGGGCTACGGAGAATCAGGAGCCGTCCCACTGAACCTTACAACAAGTCGTGGCGGGCGAGAACCAGGGCGGGGACCTGATTATCTTACATCTGCTCCGGACCCAGGGGGATAGCACCACCCTTCCCCCCGGGACGCTGTTCCGAAGGGGGTGCTCCCTCCCCCTGCGCTAGCCCGACGGTCACAGTAAGATTCCAAAGACTAGGAATTTTGCATGTTGCATGTTTCGTTTTTATTTAAAAAGTGAAGGGAACACAAAAACGCAAAGCACATTCAGATGAGGTCTGAGAGATCAACAAGCCTGAGGAAGGCCAAAAAAGTGGACCCCTCTCCTGATTTTTGCGTTGTGATGGATCAGTATAACTAACCAAAATACCACTATTATGATCCTGACAGAGAATAATTACATTAATCATTGTTCTTCTGACACACTTACTTTGGTTTTGATGTAGATGTGAATCAGATCTGCAGGTGTTAAGGGTTCAGATTTGGCTAAATCAATTCAGGGACAGTGATCTGAATCAATGAATTGAATCACTGTCCCTGATTCAGCCAAATTCAAATTGAATAGGGCCCGCTTCACACACCCCTACTGGCCATCCCTTGTGCTTACTGTGCAGCACCTCTGCAAGGAAGTAAGCAGTGTAATTCTAAACTAGTTTTTGAAATTGGGTGCTGCTCAATTTCCAAAAATATGGAAGGGGTGCCCAAAGTCCAACAAGGGGTGTCTCAGGTCCAAAAAGTTTTAGAACTACTGGTCTAACATTTTCTTTGGGTTCCATTCTACTCCGAAACTGTGTTTAGGTTCACAGGCCACATGGAGGAAGATGAGATTGAGTGGTTAGAGTGGAGGATTGGAAGCCAAGTGACTGGTTCTCTTCCCTACCATGTGACCTGAAGGAAGTAGTCGCTGTCTGACTCAGTTTCTCCTCTGCTGTAATAACACTGTACTTACCCACCTTTGTAAAATGCTTTGAGATCCTTGCCTGAAAGCTGTTACATAAGTGGAATATTATTATCAGTCCTTGGGAGTTGCACAACTGCAGAGGTTTCAAGAGGGCTGGTTATGTATGCTCTGTGTACCACTAGTACTGTACTGTATTAATTTTGTAGTACTGGCCAAAATGTGCTGGAAAGTGCATATCTCTATTGGAAGATGTAGTCCCTGCCCCAAAGAGACAATTTAAAAAGACAGGTGGTAAAGTGTAGTGGGAAGGTATATAGAGGGTGATAGCAGGCAGCCTTGTGTATGTGCATAACCACTCCATCCCTTCCCTTACACATTTTTTATACATTTGTTAATTCTATTTTAATGCATCAGATTATATATTATTTAAATTAACGTTACAGGCAGACAGATTCTTTGAAGCTAAAGTGAAGGGGAAGAAGAGGTTATGGAAATAACAGGCAAAGGGGCAGATTGATAACTTGAGGGGGTGAGAAGGAAGGAGAAGAAAACATAGATAACACATTGATAGTAGCACATAGGTAGTTCATACATATTAGTTGTAATGTTCAATGTTAGGAGAGAGAGGTATATAACAGAATCAACAACCAAGGGCAATGTAGGAAGGGAGTAAAAAATAGCAGGAACCCAGGTGTTAGACCTGGTTAAAGGCTCCATAGTTTTCATTATTGCCTGACAGAAGGGCACTAGTTACTCCTCCTATTTTTCTGGAATGAAGGGAATTTATAAACACCCATCAGTTTTGACCAAGTCTGTGATTAATGACACATATTAACACATTCCAGGGTATTTTTAATGCATTCCAGGGTATACATACTGTATATGCTTTCCATTAAATTGCTATAGCCAATTGTGTTGACCCATGATGCAAGCAAGGTACTTAATGAGGTATTGCCAACATTCTTAATTACATCATGATGTTCAGCACTTTTCTTAAAGACCCAGCTCTTGAAATTCTTTATTTGAAAATCTCCGCTTTCACTTTTTGTAACTTAAGTTTCTTGTAGATCCAGGAGCACTCCAAAGCCTCAAACTGACAGTGATTAAGTATAACCTCAAATTTATTAGCTTTGTAAAATCTGGTAAATTTTGAGAGCTGATTCATGATATCTCAATGGCTCTACTAGCAATATTTCTGTAATGTGAAAGAGTTATGGCAATTACAGAAGTAAAAATGCACAAAGCTTTTACGTCACACAGCAGCTGCAACGTGGTAATGTCTCCACTGAATTTATTGCAGCTTCCTCAAGCAGAGCTAGTAGCAAAGTGGTACTATTACTGTTACTTCTGATTAAAGTAGGCTGCATCTCAACTATAAACAGTCCATTATATAATAGACTGTACAGGGCAACACCTATTATATTAATAGCATTCAGTTCTCCAGCTTTAAAAATAGTATTCTCAGGAAGAGAAGAAAAATCGTTCCAGATTGACATCTGAAAGGAAATGTAAGAAGGAAATAACTGCAACTGGCATAGCTAATACTGGATGATGATGTTACTCTTCAGGGAATTGTTAGGATTCCTCTTGCAGTTTATTTTGGAAATAACCTGAATTCTTAGATTGCTGAGTTGGATTTTAGTTTCTCCCCTGGCCCATTGCACTAGTTTGGCTGTGCAAAGGGGCTAGAAAGTGGCCATGATGGATCACCTGAGTTCTCCTTTAATGCAGTGGTTCCCAACCTTTTTTTTCTGTGACCCTAAATTGGGCACCAACAGGACATCCCAACCTGGCACCGTGGGGGGGCTGCTGGGAATGGAGTGTGGCAAAGGCCCAGGGGTGGGGAGCCACTATTGCCCGCTTTGTTTGCAGAGGTCCCACCCCACCTGCCCACCCACCCTCCACTCTTGGGCTGCACATACGAGTGTGCATGTATGTACGAACCTTTGGCAACCCTACTGAGGACCCCCTTCAACCCTGATTTGGGTTGCACCCCAAGGTTGGAAACCAATATTTTAATGCAAGGGAATCAGAAGCAGCAATGCTGGCTCTATACCAGGGGTGGGCAGTTATTTGGGGCGGAGGGCCGTTTACTGAGTTTTGGCAAGCCATCAAGGGCTGCATGATAGGCAGCCGGGGCAGATAAATATTAATTTTCTAAATTTTTTAGGGGCCCTGCGGGCCAGATAGAATGGCCTGATGGGCTGCATCCAGCCCCCGGGCCACATTTTGCCCACCCCAGCTATACACCATCACCTCTTAGGTCACTCTTTCATGTGTAGGAGAGGTAAGATGAGAGGTGTGGTCAGAGCATCTTGGCCCAGTGTACTGGCTCCTATGGGGTTTAAGTAGCTGACAGATTATAGGGATTGGCTATACACAGAATCTGAATTTAAATGAATTTTAAAACAAATTTGGTTAAACTGATGCAGAGGCCTGTGTACTAGTACTAGCAATTATAGTAGATTTTGACTTAGTGGGCACTTCTACACAAAATGCTTAGCTGCGCAGTAGCATAGTTTACTGAGCAGTAAGTGCATGCATCTACATGTGCGCATGCTTACTGCACAGTAAAAATGCTTAATTGTGTATAAATTTACCCATGATTAGTCACTGCACAGTTACACATGTCTAGAGACAACCCAGGAGCAAGTCTGTCCTGCCGCTAGAGGACCAGCCTGAGGCTAGTCCCAGGGCTCTGGGCTGGGCACCTCTCCTGCCCCGGCTGCCTCTATAATAGCCCCTGCCTCAGGACTTTAAAAGCCTGCAGGCACTGAGAGCTCTGGGACACACCAGCAGTGAGCCTGAGGCCACTCCAGGCCCCTGTGTCCCCCTGGGCAGGCCACAAGCCAGCTGCCCTAACCTGCCTGCACGCTGCCACCTCTGACATAATGCCTGTAAACTTGCACTCCTGTGCAGCTGCCATGTCCACACTGTCCAAGCCTGCAGGCTGCTCCAGACCAGGCCTGCCAGCCCCCAGGCCCAGCTGCAGGCAGCTTCTGGCTGCCAGGGGCAGCTTCACCTGCTTGCAGCCCACCACTAGCAGCCTGCCATGAGCTCGCAGGTGCTGTGGAGCATTGCTTCTGCCGCACAGACCGCTGCCAGTCCCATGCTGGGCCCCTGAGCTAGGCACTGCAGGCAGCTGTCCAACCTAGTAGCACAGGGACAGATATGCGGGGGCCCAGGGAGCCAGTGCAGGACCCAGGATGGCACCCCTTGTCTGCAGCCGTGCCCACGCCCATGCCCACCAACCGGGGCCCTAACTAGTTGTAGGAGGAGACTGACAACCTTGGCACTGTGGGGTGAGGCAGAGGTGCAGTGCCAGTTTGAGCAACAACCATACCTATAAGGGATTGTCAGCCTGGATGCAGGAGTGTGGGCACAACTGGTTGGCGTGGCAGTGTTGCATAAAGGTCAAGGTCTTGTGGGCACAGTGGGTGGCCGTCACCAACTACAATTGTCAGTTGGGGAGTGCCCACAAGACCATGCTCCTTATGCATGGAGATACTTGCACCCTGGGATCCAGGCCCCAGTCATGCTGTCTATAGCCATACAGGCAGCCTGCCTGAGCCCCCACCCCAGCCTAGCATGCCTGGTGACACAACATGGGAGAGGACACCTCAGGTGTCCAGCAGCGCATCCCACTGAGCTCCCCGACTGCACCCTCCACCAGCAGCTCGAGGAGCCCGGGCCAGCGCCTGCCATGCCAGCTGTGAACCCCCAACCCCACCACAGAGTGTGGCCAGCCATGACACTACCAGCTGCCAGCAACGCCAGCTCCTCCCCAGGAGGGGCCCAGGCCTGGCACCTACCCATCATGCCTCGTCATCCAAAGACACCATCCGGAGCTGCACGACATTGCCAACAGCCGTGACCGTGTGGAGATGCCAGCCCCAGACATGTGGTAACCCCCCTCTCCCCACCTCAACTTTGCCCCTACCCCCAGCCTGGCCTACCTGCACTCCCCTGGCCCTTTTTCCCCTACACAGCACACAGGGAGGCAGGAGACAGTGCCAAACTTTATTGACCAGCCTGTGCCCCCACAGCTAGGTGGGCACAGATGTGGGGTTTAAAAAGGGTTGGGTATCCCAGAGGCTACTTAAGGTCTCTTGCCTCAACTGCAGTTTCAGTTCAGTTCAGTTTCAGTTTATTAAGGATTTGGGCTGAAAGCCATGCTCCCAGAAACAACATGAAAAGCATACAGCCATAATACAAATACATTTAAGCACAAATAACAGAAATACAAATACAATAATAAAATAGAGCCAACCATTATATAAACATTATTAGAATAAATATAGTTATAAATCAAATCATGAATCTATACACAATGTTGTACATAGATCCACAACTGACACAGTCAACTTTAAGCAGCTTTAAAAGGACATAATTGATTTCAGTTCACTCCCCTCACACAGTGGAAGGTTTTGGTGGATGCGTGAGTCCCCTTTAATGGTAAACACCTGCTAACTGCTGAGTGAGGGAAAACTGAGCCACTGTGCAATGAGCACTTAATACCACCAAAAGGCTGGCAGTTCTGTACTGGTCAATGAGAACTGGCCCATTAATTGTTACTCTCCCAACCCACCTGAACAATGAACATTACCAGAGCAGCTAGCTGCCTTGTAGGGGTTGGGGTCATGGAGCAAGGACCACTGTAGGATACCTGGAAAGCTGACCAGACACAAGTCACAGAGAGGTTGGTGTCCACG
Source organism: Crocodylus siamensis (assembly GCF_052110815.1). Taxonomy (NCBI): domain Eukaryota; kingdom Metazoa; phylum Chordata; order Crocodylia; family Crocodylidae; genus Crocodylus; species Crocodylus siamensis. The sequence goes on from NC_143397.1 coordinate 218,013,465, forward strand.
CATAACACTGAACCAGTTAATGGATTATCCAGATATACTTTTGAAATGTTTCAGGAGGTTTATATCATTCTAAACTGGCTCCCATGTCTGCACACTTGCAGTTTAAATTACATTTAAAATGGTTTAAATGTTATGTATGCTCACACACTACTTCTTATACAGTGCTTTCTAGCAGTTCATCCCAAAGTGCCTTGCAATGGGGGACAATAGCATCATCCCCATTGTACAGATAGGGAAAATATGACACAGAGAAGACAAGTGGCTTGTACAAGGTGACCCAGCCAAGGGCAACCTGTGTCTGTCTAGGGCTTTTATTACTAAGAGCATATTTCCTCCAATTTAAAAAGCCCTTTTATGCAAGGACAACTGCAGCCACCTTCTCCCCCAGCTTTATGGCAAAGATCTAATTTGAACTAATGCTGGCTAACTGTTGTGCTGATTCAGTAGCCTCAGCATCTCCTTGTAAGCCAGGCAGCACATGCATAAAGCTAGGGTTACCATATTTCCAGTTCTAAAAAAGAGGATACCTGTTGGGGCAGTTTCTACCTGTTATAGTAAATAAAAGTGTTATTGCCTCAGGAATTAAACGTAAAACAAAAATGAAGCCACAGCCCTCTCCCCCACATCTCTGTTCCCCATGTTCTGCGCGCACACACATCCACACACCCTGAACAGTCCCCAAGCTCTGACCCTCCACTTACTGCCCCCCATAGACTTACCAGCATCCAGCTTCCGGGGCTGCTCCCACCACTCTGCCTGGCTGTATGCTGGCCATGTGAGTGTGCATGCACAGACACACATGGTCCCCCTGCCTCCAACCACCCAAAGCAGCTCCTTCTAGGCTAGAAAGCTGCTAGCCTGCAAGGGGAAACCCATGGTTTCCTCTTTTAAAGAAGAAAATCCACGTTTTTCCACAGCAAGCAGAAAACACAGACCCCTGGTAAACATGCATGCTGCTAGAACAAGCTGGGAAATGCAGTTCTACCAGCAAAAGCCTGGGCATTTGTTCATATTTCAAAAAACAACCTGGATGGAGATTGGAGGACCCAAAAAGACAATATGTCTGGGAAAACCTGGATGCATGGTAACCCTAATAAAGCATCATATAGGTTTGAACCCAGAAATTAGAAACCCCATAACAGACAGTTATGTCTAGGAGTGTCCAAACATACAGTTGCACCAGTTTAACTAAACTGGGATAAAATTACACTTGGTTACACTGATACAGTCTCATGTGTAGATCCAGCCTGAAACCCTTCCAAGGCTTTAGGAAATAGGGAAGGGCAAAGTGACCCTTGTGCCTCCCCTCACTCACTGAGGTGAACACTGACACAGATGAGAATATGGTCCACTTTGTATTAAATGTTGAGAAGTAGGCCAAGTTAATCTATCTCAGTTTACCCAGAACAAAGGAACACTTCTTTTGATTGCATAGGAAAGCCCACAATCCCTGTATTTATCGTTGAGACAGTAGTCCTGGATTCTGCCCCATCAGGGTACACACAGAGGAAAGCAGGAAATCAGATTGGGCAGGGTAAGGCAATCAGAGTGGCATTTTGTAAGCATGCTGGGCTAATATGTGGCATGCCTGACAAAAAAGGTTGGCCCCCACTGGATTCTCACGGTCTCTTCCAGCCCTGACTCTACGATTCATCTTGGCTAGTATCCTGTCTCTGACAGTAACCAACGTTAGATTCTGTAAAGGAAGATTCATGAACCCTCATAAGGGTTAGTTTTGGAATACCTTCATTGCAGTGGTTGGCTTATGCCCTGAAGTGCAAACATTTACATTGTTTACCATTTTTATTCTGTTTTATAGAGGTTTAGGTACTGTTCTTTATTTGTAGCTATTAAATATATAGGGAAAACCTTTGCATTTCATTAATCCTCTGATTCCCTGTCACATTGTGTCTGATGTCTATTGTTTGACTAAGAAAAGGACTATCACCTTCTGAGAATGCAGTCAGTTTTAAACAATATAATCTCAGTCAAAACTGCTGTCTTTCTATTCATTATGGAGTTCACATTAAAACAGCAGCCGCAGGTGAAATATTTTCTTCTGATACTCTAATCCTCAGGAGTGGCTGTTGCTGGTCTTCTGCCTCTCCTCATTAATGGTGCCAGTGAGCGCCTGTACACAAGATGCTGACTGTGCAGTAGCCAAAAATATGGTGCAGTTGCATATCACAGCATGGACAGTCCTAATGTGCTACTGTACACTATTATTACACTACTGCACAGTAGCGTCACCTAAAAGATGTTTGCTGGTGCTACTGTACAGTAACTCCTGGTACTGAGCATTTATTTAGTGCTTACTAATACAACTACTAAATAAATGCACAGTAATGACTGTGCAGTAGCATCTTGTGTAGACGTGCCCAGTGTTACTGGGTATAGCGAGCACTTCATTCATAAACTTTCCCTCTGCTCTTCCTTGTGAACATTTAGAGTCTCTGCAAATTATTTTCTTTTAAGGATATTTACTGATTTTCTAATAAATGTCACTCTGTCAGGGCCAGAAAGAAAAGACATTCCAGTGTAAGGTGTATAGCCTACCACCTGGGAGACAGATCCAAGTTCATTCTCTACTGCTCTGATTTATTGTGTGCTATTGGCAAAAACGCCCTCTCTAAGATATATCTCCCTATCTATAAAAAAGGAATAACAGTACTTTCTACCTCACAGGGGTGTTGAGATGATAAATGAGGCACCATATGTACTTGGGATTAATAGTTTAACTAGCATGGTTTGTCTGGAGTAAGATAACCCAAAATTTTGACTGGAAACAGAAAACTGAGTGGCTGTGAGACACAGACTTTGGGCTAGGCTTCCATGCCCTTTTCAAGGTCTTACTAAGAAACTTGTAACTTTCTTACAACCACAGATTAAAATCTCTGAAGGTTCAATTTAGCCTTTTTTTCTTTTTCAAGGTTTCTTTGATTGAGGGGATTTACTTCAAAGTGAGATGCTTCATCTTAACTGCTTTGTGTAGTGACACTCAGCAGCCACATCCCAATGAATAGGGAGCTTCACCTCACTCCAGTCATTGATTCAACAGGGGGAATTTCCAAACCATGTGCTCAGCATCATGAGTGGGTATCTCGTGCTCTACAGAGCTGCTAACAAGCTCTAAGAACTATGGGATTGTTCCCCTAGTACATGGTAGCTGAAAAGAGCTGAAGCCACAGTACGTCATGTCTGGCGAATCAAATTCTAAAAATCTCATGGTTATTTCACCATCCAATGGCATGATTCTTTTTAGGTAGCTGGCACTGTTTGCAAACTCCTAAAAGCTTGTTATGAATGAAACAGCTTTGTGCTGTCATGCTGGTAGGTGGGTGTACGAAGCCATGTGTGTGCCACTGGATAGCTATGACAGAGGGCAGGGAGAAGGAGGAGGAAAGTCAGACCATGCATCTGTTTCAGGAGCTTCACTCTGTGTGGAGCCATTTCTGGGATCACAAAAAGAACATCACCTGGTGGGAAAGGATTATGTTGCTGATCTGGGATAACCAGCAGTGGCTTCAGAATGAAAAAGGGCACTTTCCTGGAGATCTGCATAGAGCTGGTCCCAGAGTTGCAGAGGCAGCACACCAGCATGAGACAGCATTTAGTCATTCAGAAGTGTGTAGCCATTATTGCATAACAGTTCAATCCTTGAGCAGCTGCTGTTATCTCTTTGCTAATTGATTTGGCATGAACAGATTGACTGTTGGGCTGGTGTTACGGTGGTGGACACCCCATAAAATAAGCACCGTCACGCTGTTATACAGCTTGCCAGTGCTCAGGAGGCTACTGATAGCTTTACATGCATGTGGTTCTCCATTTGCAACAGTGCAGTTGATGGAACCCAAATTCCTATTATTTGTCCCTTGGTATTCACAGAAACCTATGACCAATGTTTCTGTTGTGCTCTGAGGCCTGGTCAATAAGCATGGCAGGTTTGCCCATGATAATACAAGTTGGTCTGATAAAGTTCATGATGGAATTTTTAGGAACTCTTGCCAGTTTTGCTAGCAAAATCATTTGGATGTTAAAGGTGTCAGTGTTTCTTAACATATTCAGGGAAAGCCTGCTTACCCTCAACTCTTATTGCTGATGAAGACTTTTACTGGACATTTAGATGACAGAACAGTTTAGCTACTGCCACAGCAGTGGCAGAAAGCCAGTAGAATGTGACTTTGGGAGACTGAAGACCAGATGGCAGTCACTCATTGGAAGGCTTGAAACAGCTGACAACCCTCTCCCCCAAACTAAAACTGTGTGCTATGTTCTCGCAACGCCTATGGCAATAAGGGAGGGCTGGGAGACTGCTTAAGAGACTTTCAGGGCACACTATGAGGAGCTTGTGAAATGCCCCCACCTTGATGACAGTTGTGGAAGAACACGTCATCCAGGACATTTTGTGCACCTTTTTGTGTAAAGAGCCTTATGGTTTGGTTACATACCTTGATTACAACTTTCTGTTACTTGGTTTGTGGCAAATGACACTACTAGCAATGCCACAGCTTCCTGGGCTATGGGAATGTTTTCTGCTGAAAGGTCTAGTTTTGAGTGCTTTTCATGTCTTTTTAATTTTAAATTGAACATTTTATAGCATGTTAGTTAACTATAGGGGAGATGTCAGTGTCATAGCTGTGATGCAGTTTTGGAATGCATTAAAATAAGCATTTTTTGTCAGACACTGGAGGTGGTAGTACCATTCTGTGTAGCAGTCAAAGCCTCTGCTAGAGCACTGTCCACTTTTGTCTGGTCTAGAGTATTGCATTTGAAGAAGGAGGTAGAGAAATTGGAGACAGTACAGAAATAGGTGATGAGAAGATATTAAGAGTTGGAATGCAAACCATATGAAGAAAAGTTAAGGAAACTTGGTATGTTTAGTTAGGAGGAAGGGTAATTAATGGGAGATGTGATAGCAGTTTTCAAATATTTGAAAGGCTGCCATAAAGAAGTTGAAGAAAAATTGCTACAAAGGGCAGGGCAGATTAAATCACAGAAAAAACTTCCGAACTGTAAGTACAGTTGGACAGTGCAACAAGTCACTTAGGAAGGTTATATAGCATGTCTCTCATTGGCGGTTTTTAAGAGAGTGAGTATCTGTCTGGGATAGTTTAGGAAAGTGAATCTAGCCTTTATATAGGCCTACTTGACCTGAAAACTCCCTTTTAGCTCTAGGATTCTATACATAGACTCTATACCCCTTTATTCATTTTACATAGAATATCAATGTGATATCTTAGATTCATAGATTCATAGATGCTAGAGTTGGAAGGGACCTCAACAGATCCGACCCCCTGCCTAGGCAGGAAAGAGCACTGGGGTCATATGACCCCAGCCAGATGGCTATCCAGCCTTCTCTTAAAGACCCCCAAGGTAGGGGAGAGCACCACCTTCCTTGGAAGCCCATTCCAAATTTTGGCCACCCTCACCGTGAAGAAGTTTTTCCTGATATCCAGCCTAAATCTGCTCCCTGTCAGTTTGTGACCATTGTTCCTTGTTACCCCAAGGGGCACCCTGGTGAACAGAGCATCTCTGATCCCTTGCTGCATCCCCCTAATGAGTTTGTAGGTGGCCACAAGAACACCTCTCAGCCTTCTCCTGAAGAGGCTGAAGAGGTCCAGGTCCCTCAGTATATCACTCTGGCAGTAGCAGAGGCATCTTCCTGCAGAGTGCTGGAAGGCTTGCACATTATTAAATATTATTAGCATAACCTAACCTAACCAGGTACTTGCAAAACCTTGTGCTATACATCTCTGATTTAGTTCACCTATAAGATGCAAATCTACCCTGCCTTCTGCTTGACTTCATACTATCATGGCTCATTACTCAGTGTATATTATTGCCATACAGGGTTTGTTTTTGCAAGTTCTTGGTGTCTCCATTCTAATATTATAAAAGCCTAAGTCTGTCTGTCTGTCAGTCCATAACGCTGTCCATAGTGCGAACAAAGACGGCAAAGCTAACATGTTTAATGATTTCTTTGCCTCCGTCTTCCTAAGTAGGGACCAGAACAGCCACCTCCCTGCTGGGCCCCCCTCGGGCCCCGGGGGAGGCACACCTGGGCCACGGGTTAGCGAGGATTTAGTTAGGGAGCTTCTGGAGGGGTTGGACGTATTCAAGTCAGCCAGCCCAGATGATCTCCACCCTAGAGTTCTAAAGGAACTGGCCGAGGTCATTGCAAATCCCCTGGCACAACTTTATGAGCACTCGTGGTGCTCTGGTGAGGTACCGGAGGACTGGAAGAGGGCCAACGTGGTCCCCATCTTCAAAAAAGGCAGGAAGGAGGACCTGGGAAACTATAGGCCGGTTAGTCTTACCTTGATCCTAGGCAAGCTGTTCGAGAATATTATGCTGGCACACATCCAGGAGGGGCCAGCAGGGGACTGCATGCTTAGGGGCAACCAACATGGGTTCATCAGTGGCAGGTCCTGTCAGACCAACCTGGTGGCCTTTTACGATCAGATCACCAGATCGTTAGACGCAGGGGTAGCAGTGGACATAGTCTTCCTGGACTTCCGGAAAGCTTTTGACACTGTCTCTCACCCTGTTCTCATTAAGAAACTGGGGGGCTGTGGTGTAGACACCCACACTGTCAAATGGGTCGCCAACTGGCTGGAGAGCCGCACCCAGAGGGTGGTAGTGGATGGGTCCTTCTCAACCTGGAAGGACGTGGGCAGTGGGATCCCCCAGGGCTCGGTCCTCGGGCCCGCGCTGTTCAACATCTTCATCAGTGATTTGGATGAGGGGGTAAAAAGCACCCTGTTCAAATTTACTGATGACACTAAGATGTGGGGGGACGTGGGTACATTGGAAGGATGCAACAGGCTACAATCACACCTCGACAGGTTACAAGGGTGGGCGGATGAGATTAGGATGGGTTTCAACACAGACAAGTGCAAGGTGATACACCTCGGGAGGAACAACCGGCACCATACCTACAGGTTGGGGAACTCCCCTCTTACCAGCATGGAGGCAGAAAGGGATCTGGGGGTCATCATTGACTCCAAGATGAACATGGGCCGGCAGTGTGGAGAGGCAGTTAGGAAGGCCAACCGCACCTTGGCATGCATCCACAGATGCATCTCGAGCAGGTCCAAGGAGGTGATCCTTCCCCTCTACGCGGCACTGGTCAGGCCGCAGCTGGAGTATTGCGTCCAATTCTGGGCGCCGCACTTCAAGAGGGATGTCGACAGCATGGAAAGGGTCCAGAGGAGGACCACTCGTATGATCAGGGGACAACAGGGCAGGCCCTATGAGGACAGGCTGTGGGACCTGAACCTGTTCAGCCTCCAAAAGAGAAGGCTGAGGGGAGATCTTGTGGCCTGTTATAAACTAGTCAGGGGGGATCAGCAGGCATTGGGGGAGTCCCTGTTTCCCTGAGCACCGCCAGGAGTGACCAGGAATAACGGTCACAAGCTGGCAGAGGGTAGATTTAGGTTAGATATCAGGAGGCGCTACTTCACAGTCAGGGCGGCTAGGGTCTGGAACCAGCTTCCAAGAGAAGTGGTGCAGGCTCCTACCCTGGGGGTGTTTAAGAGGAGGTTAGATGAACATCTTGCTGGGGTCATTTGACCCCAGTATTCTTTCCTGCCATGGCAGGAGGTCGGACTAGATGATCTGCTCAGGTCCCTTCCGACCCTACAAACTATGAAACTATGAAACTAGAAGCATTCCAACACGAGCTGACAGCAGTGGAGTGCCGCTGTGATGGTGGGGACACAGGGACAGAGGGTGGGGGAGCTGCTGGCCTTGGCTCCCCCACCCTGCTTCTTGCAAGCAGCCCCAAGGACTGGACCCTGCTCCCTGCAAGAGGTAGAACAGTGGCAGCACAGGACACCCCATCCCAGCCCCCTCCGCCCCCGCCATTCTTGACAGGCAATTGGTTAGTCCTTTCATAAAGTTGTGGAGCTTTTGCTTTCAGCGCCTAGATAATTGGAGTCCTTGGGCCTACTGGTTTGGACAGGATTGCTCTTTCTCAGGAGAAGTTGTTACATCTGCTTTGCAGAGCCTTTGTAGATCTCTCTGAATTCTACATGCAGAGGAAGAAAGAACATTTTGGCAAGAATCAAATCTTCAAAAATAAAAGAAAGTCTTTATTTCCACATAGTTGCTAGTATTTAAAGGTTGAGCAAAACACACTGAAATAAAGGGTTAGAATGAAAGAACCAGGAATGTTTCAGTTCATAAAACTTTGAATTTTTGCCTCACTGCAGGAAAATGTGCAGTCACTCTGAGTGCCTTTTCCTTTGGTGCCACTCATGAATTGTGGGAGCTGGAGTGGCGTGGTGGCACCAACCCCATGTTTCAGTTGGAAGGATCAGAGAAGTAAAGTTCCCACCGGAAGCTGCTTTCACTGCTGGGCTGTAAGGAGCTGTAGCAGGGACTTCTAGTAGTGGACAAGCACTCCTAAGAAGAGGTAATTTCCAGGGTCTGTAGAACTGGGCCTGGGAAACCTGGAACTGATATGAGTACAGTGGAGTGTCACAGGGGGCAGGTGAACAGGGGGCAGCAGCTGTAATACAGCATAGTCTCCTACAGTGTTTGTCTGTTCATTATCTGCAGCAGCTGCACCTCCTTCTCCATTTGTACAGTCTGCTCAATCACAGCAAGACCCTGTTCCGCATCTATGAGACTCTTTTGTGCTAGCTGCCTTGTCACAGTGGGCTCCTTCTCCCAGTGCCATAGCAACAAAATCTGGCACCTGGAGCAAAGCCCCCATTGGCAGCCCACCCTTGCCCTGCACACAGTTCCGGGGGGCACATGCCCCCCCCCATGCTTGCCCGGGAGTACATGCAGTGGCAGGAGCCACCCTTCCGCTGTCCCTACACCCCCAAAATAAGCTGCTAGCAGCTCCAACCCATGCCCCACCCCAGCTGGGCAATGCCTGTTGGTGCCCCTTCACTTGAGGTCCTGGGGCACTCACCCCAATTGCCCCCCCCCCCCTTCCCCCACTACTGCATTGCCTTCTCCACCAGTACTTTGGTCATGGAGAGAACTTCCCTCTCAGCCTCTCTCTCTCCTTTTGTTTCTCCTCCTGGAGAGATACCCCCTGCTTCTCCTTTACCCTCCCTCATTTCTCTGGATGTTGGTCATGATTAAAGCTGATGTCCTTCAAGGTTTGTGTTCCTGAGCTGCAGACCCTTTAAACCACCTGTTGGGGAGCCAGGAAGAAGGCAGCTCAGCCTTGCAAAGTTTGAGTTCTGTCATAGGTGCCCCCTCCTGATATTGGGGGGTCACCAGCGGCCAATCTCCAACTGGAGGGGTTCCCCCAGCAGCCAATCACCACCACCAGCACTTCTCTCAGCATACCCACAATCTCAGGGGGGCACCGACCATTGCCCCCCACTGGCTGGAAAGGGCCAATTTCAGGGGGGCACATCCCCCCCCGTGAGCTCTGTCATGTACTTTATAAATCTAAATTTTCATTTCATAGACCTTGTGAACATATTGAAAGTTGCTCTGTTATTAATGCTGGCTTGCAATGAATATTCTGCGTGTTGGGAGTTAACCTTGGTAGTTCCATAGCACTGTGAAATATATATCCTCCCTATTACTATGATTTACTTTATAAATACATTTCTACTGATAACCACCCCCCCACTATTTGGAGAGTATCACCATATAAAATACCTTTTAAAGATATACCGGTATATGGATAAAGAGGACTTTCTGGGATTTGTACTGAGAATGAAACATCTTGCTAGGATTAGTTTTCATAATAAACTTATACTAACAAACTGAATAAATTGTTTGCTTGATCAAAACACACTGTTGTGAAATGTATTATGAAACACTGGGCTCTCATCAAATAATGTTAAGTGGTAAGATATTCTTCTCTGAATTTAGTGAAATTGGAAAGTGAATACATGGTACAATGGATGGAATGAGAGGTACCTGTACTGGCACAAGCAGCTGGCTGTGATGGGGCTGCAATTTTGAACGTGTAGTAGGGTATGGCTTGAGTGGGTAGAATAGAGAGGGAAACAGGAAAAAAAAGGCAAAGATGTGACTGATAGGCTGGCTGCTGCAAGATAGGGAGGCTAGCAACTGAGTTTTCACCAGATGTTGAGAACATGTAGTAGTGTTGTGAGGGAATGAGAGTGCAGGGTCCAGATAGGGTACTATCTCACTTTCATATGTACACACACACCAGGTACATATCATAGCCTGCAGCATCAAAAATAAAGCCAAATGCAATGATCCTTACTAGTCTCTTACGTAGTGCTGCTAGCCATTTTAAGGATTATGGAGGCCCTGGGCACACTGTGGACCGGGCACCTCTGCTAGGGGAAATAAATAAGGTAGCAGTGCCTGTAACACTTGCGAGTAAGATCATTGTTTTGACTCACTACTATTACAGCTGCAAGTGGCATATTATCTGTAACTAATGAATCAATAGATTTGTTTTGTCAGAAGGGATTTTTTTTTCTATTGTAGTACTAGTAGATGATGTGCCCAACGTGGTTAATTCTAATGTGAAAAAAATGAAGTCAGTTTTGGTACATTGGTGATCTTTTCCTCTTCTACAGCTGCTTTTTTTATTTTTCCTCTTCCTCTATGTGCATATGTTTCACCATGCATGAGTCCTGAACACAAAAATTCCAGATTGTATGAACCATAAATAATGACAACTGACTGAAAGCACAATCTCCTATGCTACAAATTGTTCATGTGAGGACCATGACTTGTTACTGATTGGTTGCATTTAATCCTTATCATATGGAGTTATCATAGTGATTATGCTTCAGTGCACATGCAAGAATGTTCAGTGTTTTGTATAATCACGTATTTGAATGCTGCATGCTTTATGCTTTGGTTCTCGTTTCATTTTATGCCCATGTAGCGGTTCATATGTTCACATGCCTTGTTTTAGAACTGGCTGATGGGTCTTGTGACTGTTTTAGACTGGAAGCCTGGGCCCTATAGGCCCATGGTTTAAGGCAGCTGTTAAACTAGTATTCTGACCTCTGGCAGCCTGCATGTTCTCAGGGGCAGATGACTCACTGGCCAGGTAGGTGGGGCCTTAAGATTCGCAAGGATTAAGAACACTTAGGGTTGTTGGCCAGCTCCTGTGCATTGAAGAGCTTCTGATGGTCAGACACATCTTCATGCCAGAAGTTGCACGTTGTACATACAGTCTTTGGTTTCCTATTGTCCGTTGGTCATGCCTGAAGGGAAGGAGCTTGATGTTGATGTCCTGTGTCAAAATCTTGTTCAATTCCTCATACTCTGGACAGATAGGTAGGATGCTACCTGGTATTTGTCCTTTTCCCTCCTGCAAGCCAATTTTATATATCCTTAGTTTTAACATGGCACTGTGTGGTGGTCCAGCCATTAGCAGCCCCTTCAAAAGCATCGGCTTCTATATCCGTACTCCTTAGTGGTATATATTTTTGCCTCTGCTTGAAATGCAAGGACCTCAGTTAGAAACACAGTAACCAGGAGTGACACAAGGCTATCAAAAATGCTAGGTGTACAGTCTGGTCTGCTGACTCCTGGAGTCTGCAAACACAAATGGACAGAACTGGATTGTGTGCTAGCATCCAGATAGGGAGACAGTGTTCAGTCACCATGATACAGAACACTAGAAGCCACTCAAGTAAAGAAACCAGCTGGTCAGGACAGCAAGCAAGCAGTGTGAGAAGGCAGCTGGAGGGTTGCCAAAATACATGGAGAACAGATGTGACCAGGGGGCCATTAGTACAATGTAACTTACTCAGACGTGAAATTGCTGATTCCAAGAGGATTAAGAACACTATAGCAATTTGCCAGTTCTGTTGTTGCAATGAATTAGTAACATTTGTAGTCCTGTTTACAGCCATGTAGACACAACCAAAATGGAGTACTTTATATTTGGCTGAGAGGTTATTTTGGGTGAGGTATGGTCCTACCTGCTATAAACGGCCATTAAAGTATGAATTCTGTTCCAAAAAGCTTCCTCACAGGGCATTGTGCAGTTGCACTATTTTGTTCCTGGTTAACTCCTAACAAATTTGCTTACTTGACATGTATTACCAGGCCTGTAACTATTAAAATCCCACTTGGCTTTTTCTGGCTCTCTCATCAAGAATAACTATTCTATGGTAGAAACAAGTCTGATGATGATGCAGAAACCAGAATAGAAGTCAGCTCATGCCATCTTGGCTGCATAATTTCTGCAGTATTAGTAGGGACAAAAAGTAACAAAAATATTGTTATTTACTTAAGTCACCCTATGTGGCAGCCTGAGTATTAGGGTACCAGAGACAAGTCTGTTGCCATTTAGGAACAATCACTTTTCACTTTTCAGAATAAAGCTGTACTTTAAAACTTCTGAAGCACTTTTTTTGCAGCAGAAGGGGTTGGCCCTGGTGCCCTTGACCAAAAATATCTCCTTCCCTTATTCTTGTATGATGAATACATGCCAGTTGGCTGCCACTCTCCATTCCAGAAATGGCTGAGTTTCAGTGCTGTTGTTTACATAAGATTTGTGAGGTAATTTAAGGTCCTTCGGGATAAAATGTCTGAAATAAATTCTAAGTATTCTTTCCAAAGAAGTAATCATTAAGGGCTCTTGCATGCCAGCAGGCATAAGCTAACACCAGGTATGGGTTGGACAGAGCCCTCTTGCCCCAGAAAGTCTATCTGTTTTACTCTTTGGAGGAGATTTTCTCAAGGCATTTCTGAAAATAACTCAGTGCTAATTAGAGATGTGCCTTAGCTGTAAAATTCAAATTGGATCAGGAATCCAAACACCCCAAATGGGTGGGCTTGTTTGATTGCCAGATTTTAGTTTGGCACATTATTAAATAAGAACCGTTTGCAAATGGATTTGCATTCAGGTTGATTTTTTTTAAACTCTTCCTGCAACATCATGTCCAGCCTGGTTTAGATCCAGGTTTTTAGTTTGTGGTTGAATTGCTCATTAATTCTAGTAATGATAGTGATAGTGTCTTTCTTTCTGACTTTAGGAAAAGTGCACCTACAGTTGGGAATAACGTGGCCAATTCGCCTCTTCCATACATGGATGCAAAACCACTGGCCTCCGAGGAATTCTGCCTGCTTACATGAAAAGGGATTTTAGTCCAATGAGTTTATTTATCATTATTTCAGTTGACTTAAAAGCACCTATCCTGGGCTGTAAGCAATACAGCTAGGATGCTAATTGCGGTATTCATAATGTGGTTAGCAAATAACCCACTTAATATATGTAATTTTTGAAATAATAAAAGTCATATAAGCCTTGCAGATTACCAATAGCCCTTAAAATATCCCACCCCCAAACACTTAGGAAAACAAAATGGGCTTTATCATATGGATGGTAGATTAACAAATTTGGGTTGTGGTTCACCAGCAATAGGGTAAGAGTTTTTCAGAGGCAAGGGCTGCACAAAAGTCCCTTGGCTGTTTTAAACCCTGGGGGAGGGGGAGTTTGCTTGAGCACTTTTCCCTAGAGCTAGGATGGGCTCACATGGCTGGAGACTTTATTTTAAATGAAATGTGTAAAAACAAGCATTGGCTAATCCTTGTGCTATAGGATCAGTGAAAGCTGAAATTTCACCTGTATCCAGCCAGCTTGTACTTCTCCAGAGCCAAACAAAGAATGCGCTGAGAAACCCCATGCTACTGTTTGTAATTTTGTAAATAGGGAAATCAAAAGTCTTTCAGCTTTGCCTCCTGCAGCTGATTCAACCTAGATGAATGTCACTGCCTGTCAGAGCACCAGTGGGGATAGGGGTTAAAATGAAAGCATGTTTCTTTTTTCATGAGACTCTGAGCTTTAAAATGTGTTCAATTTCAAAATGTACAACAGTAGCAGCTCATTTTCTTTAAGGCTGGTTCTTTCATGTGTGCCTCCCACTGGCATGGTGACAGTCAGAGTGGCAGGGAGTGGAGCTGCCTAAAAGAAATGCCACATAACATTTCCTTGTCTAAATGCAAAAATAAAAGAACATGGGGTTCTTGCCCCTGGGCAAGAAAAATTAAGAGAGGAAGAAATAACAGGCACAGTTTCAAGATAGGGCTCTAAGATGCTGAGAATGGGCCCTTCAATTTGCTAGAGTATCTAGGCTTGACTCCCCCAGACCTCTCTTTACTCCCATGAGTAAGAACTGCTAGATGAAAAACTCCTGTAATTCAAGAAAGCTCTCAGGAGACATTGGAATGCAGATTCATACTGTAGTGGTTCACAGATCACACAATAGTTTTTCTGGATGTCTTACTCTGACTTCACAAAGCAAGCTAGACTGTTGTGCCAAGAACAAAAATGGAACTGCTGGGTTTACAACAAGCAGCAAGATAAACCTCAACATTTACAAGAATAAGTAGACTGTACAAACAGTATCTCTGTAGCATGGATTTAATCCCAGTCCCATTTAATGTATGAAATACCTTCATAGCTCGTGATTGCAGAATCTGTCTCACTCCTGGTATTGGTTCCTACCTCCAGTTTAATTGCTGAAAGAAATGAATAGTCAAGAAAATAGAACTCTTATTTTTGCACACCACACTAGTCTGAATGTGTGCTGGGACAGTGCTATACCTAAACTGCCTAAAATGGCTTGAAAATCAAGATACAATATTGTTGTTTGGGAGGTTGCCTCTGGCAGTAGCCATATTGTTGTTACCATTTGTATGCCACAGGGAGGTGGTTGTCAGAGACTTATATTTAGCTAACCACCCGCAGGTGGGGGCAGCATGGAATCATAGAATCTTAGCAAATAAGCTTGGAAGACACCTAGCTGTTCTCTTGTCCCAAAGCAAGATCAGTGATGCCTAAAACCAGACATGGAAGTCTGTTAACATGAATAATCTTCTTGGTCTCAGCTGTATTATACCAGGATAGAAATGGATGAGCCACCTTTGCCATGCTGGTGTAAAGCAGGAAACAATCTATTTAAGACAGGGAGTTGCAGAGATATAAAACTGATAGAACTAAGAACAAATTAGGCCCTCAATGGTGACATATGAGTGTTTAACCACACAAGTCTATTGTAATAGGAAGTTGCTGAGATGCCACAATAAGCTTAGTATAAAGCTAAGCATCAGTCACATTGTGTAATACTTTTATAGTAGTTTTGGAATGACGTTGTTTTAGTGGTGGAGCAGGTTTTAAAGTTTGGGTGGAGCAGGAATCAAAAGTGGGGTGCAGTTGGCCCACTGCACCCCCCCACCCTTGCTCCATCCCTACTCACTGGCACAGATACCCATGTTATCTCTAATGGAGCCCCTCCTGTGAGTGACGGAGAGGGATTTGGCTCTACCATAATCTGGTTATTGCACTTTTGTTTTTTCTTTGCAATTTCTTGAAGCAATCAAGGACATGAAGGAAAGGTTTCTGTTTTCAAAACATGGCCATTTTTGTTCCAGAAAAATATCTGGAAGCTCTCTCTACCTTGCTCAGCTTCTCATTTCTCTTAGCCAGATACAGATGAACTAATTTCAACACATTTTAGTTAAAATAATAATGATGATAATGCCAAGGAGCTTGAGTGCCTAGTCAAGAGACTTGAAATAGGTGATCTCAGAACCAGTGAGAACTGGAATTCTTAATGGCAGTGCTGACAGATCCCTCCTTGTTGAAGCACTATGGGGTACCACAATAATTATTCTGTTCTAATCAAGTGCTGTGAAGTGTCAGCTTCACTGGCATAAAAAAAGAGTATTAATGGAATCCCAGCAGAACAAGAGTGAGATTTGTAAGAGTTACACCATATATTATGTCTTGGCTTTTATAGAGGTTGCTCCTTTTTCTCATCATCATAAGCAAAATGCAGGATATGGGCCAGTGTGGCATACTTTATTGCAAGTGTCATAGTATCATAGTAGCTAGAGTCGGAAGGGACCTAGGTAGATCATCTAGTCTGACCCCCTGCCTTGGCAGGAAAGAGCACCGGGGTCAGATGACCCCGGCAAGGTGCTTATCTAACTTCCTTTTAAAAATCCCCAGGCTAGGAGCCTGCACCACTTCCCCTGGAAGCCGGTTCCAGGCCCTAGCCGCCCTGACTGTGAAGTAGCGCCTCCTAATATCTAATCTAAACTTACCCTCCGCCAGCTTGTGACCGTTATTCCTGGTCACTCCTGGCAGCGCACAGGGGAACAGGGACTCCCCCAATACCCGCTGATCCCCCCTGACCAGTTTGTAGCAGGCCACAAGGTCCCCCCTTAACCTTCTCTTGTGGAGGCTAAACAGGTTCAGGTCCCGTAGCCTCTCCTCATAAGGCCTGCCCTGCTGACCCCTGATCATACGAGTGGCCCTCCTCTGGACTCTTTCCATATCGTCCACGTCCCTCTTGAAGTGTGGCGCCCAGAACTGGACGCAGTACTCCAGCTGCGGCCTGACCAGTGCCGCATAGAGGGGGAGGATCACCTCCCTGGACCTGCTCGAGATGCATCTGTGGATGCATGACAGGGTACGGTTGGCCTTCTTGACTGCCTCCCCACACTGCCGGCCCATGTTCATCGTGGAGTCAATGACGACTCCAAGATCCTTTTCCGTCTCCGTGCTGGCAAGAGGGGAGTTCCCCAACCTGTAAGTGTGGTGCCGGTTCTTCCTCCCCATGTGCAACACCTTGCACTTATCAGTGTTAAACCCCATCCTATTCTCATCCGCCCACCGTTGCAACCTGTCAAGGTCAGCTTGTAGCCTATTGCACCCTTCTAGTGCACCCACATCCCCCCACATCTTAGTGTCATCAGCAAACTTGAACAGGGTGCTTTCTACCCCCTCATCCAAGTCACTGATGAAGATGTTGAACAGTGCGGGCCCGAGGACCGAGCCCTGCGGAACCCCACTGCCCACGTCCTTCCAGGTCGAGAAGAACCCATCCACTACCACCCTCTGGGTGCGGCCCTCTAACCAGTTGGCGACCCATTTGACCGTGTGGGCATCGACACCACAGTCTCCCAGCTTTTTGATGAGGACAGGGTGAGAGACAGTGTCGAAAGCCTTCCGGAAGTCCAGAAAGACTACATCCACAGCAACCCCTGCGTCTAATGATTTGGTGACCTGATCGTAAAAGGCCACCAGGTTGGTCTGACAAGACCTGCCACTGATGAACCCATGTTGGTTGCCCCTGAGCATGCATTCCCCCGCAAGGCCCTCCTGGATGTGTGCCAGGATAATTTTTTCAAAGAGCTTACCCGGGATTGAGGTAAGACTAACTGGCCTGTAATTTCCCGGGTCCTCTTTTTTTCCCTTTTTGAAGATAGGGACCACACTGGCCCTCTTCCAGTCCTCCGGCATCTCACCAGAGCACCACGAGTGCTCATAGAGCCGCGCCAGGGGTCCCGCAATGACCTCGGCCAGTTCCTGTAGAACCCTAGGGTGAAGATCATCCGGACCAGCGGACTTGAACACGTCCAGCCTCTCCAGAAGTACCCTAACTACCTCCTCGCTAACCCCTGGCCCAGGCGTGTCTCTCCGGGGGCCCGAGGGGGGCCCAGCAGGGAGGTGGCTGAACTGGTCCCTACTTAGGAAGACAGAGGCAAAGAAATCGTTAAATATGTTAGCTTTGTCATCTGGCGTGACGACTAAGTTGCCCATCGTGTCCTGCAGGGGCCCCACATTACCCGGGACCCTCTTTTTACCCCCTATGTATTTGAAGAAGGACTTCTTATTGTCCCCAATCCGGGAAGCTAGTCCTATCTCCATCTCTGCCTTGGCAGAGCAGGTGGTGGTGATTTCAACTCTTGTCCTTTTCCAGAAGCTCCCATACTTATTTTTCCTTTCCTTGAGTCTGAAAGCTGACTGGTCTTGAGTAGACAAATTATCTCTGACCTCATATAATATCAGAGATCTTATGAAAAAATAGATATAGGTGATTCTTAGGAAACATGATCAAGAAGGAAGAAGTTTGTATATCCTGAATAAAGCAAGGGGACATTACCTTGTCAGAGATATTCTGTTATAACTGGAAGGATGCATATTATACATGTCCATCACTTTGGAACAGACAACCAAATCTAATGTCAAGAATGGCTGCAGGAAGGGCATTTGGTATTCTGGTGGATGTCAGGGCTGTTATTCTAATAGCACTTCACTGCACGAGGATTCACTGTCAGGGCCAGGCACCAGTTTATCGAGGAGTTCTAGTCTCCTGGAAAAAGGATGGTTAGGCTTTGTCTGAAACTGCATGGTGTGCAAACTGTTTCCTTTTTTCTACTTATCCAGACTGAATCCAGACTTAATGGGTATGTACACACATACGGGAAGCCTGCTCCAACGCACTGGAAATCCAGCATGTCGGACCACACTTGATTAATCGAGTCTGCTCGAGCATGTAAATTGACATGCACTGGCAGCCTTGCGCATCATGTATATCAGTGGTGCAGTGCATGTCAGCGCTGAGAAAATCGCAGCAATGCGCTTTGAACAAAAACACATTTGATGTGCTTTAGTTCAAATCACACTGCTGCCATTTTCTCAGCGCTGATGTGTGCTGTGCCTCTGATACTCCTGTTTCCAATGCAGTGCTGGATGCTTTTAATTAGTATGGCTCGCTAATTAAAAGTGCGTGGTACTGCATCAGAAGCACATGTAAAAATGCCCAGTGTTTCTATTTGCAGACAGTGTGGACAGGTCTTGTTTACATAATAGTACATAATAGTCATGTCATTGATGCAAAAATTGCGGTTCGTTTCTTTTCGAGGCTCGCAAATAATAATAATTCTCAGGCACACACTATTAGCAGCACAAAAGGTGTATTTGCAAATAGGGTCAGAGCAGAGATAGAAAATCTCAGATTGCCCCGCCGCCGAGGAAACCCGCAGCAGGCTCTATATACTGTCTCTCCTGGGCACGTGTGCAGAAACAGGAACTCTTACAGCTCATTTCCGGTTCATACAAACATATATGTGATTACGTCACTTCATCCATCGCATGTGTATTGTAATTAACTACTTAAGTATGCGGGGCGGATAGGCATATATGCATCAGCTAATTACGCACGCTCAGAAAGCTCTCTAGGTCACCAAGAGTTGAAATCCCCCCCCCTTTCAAGGACACAGTCAGTTGAATTCCAGCTTCTGTAATCTGCATGTGAATTGTCAGGGGGAGTGTGGGGGTAGAGAGTAGTATAAGAAAAACTAGCAAATTGGCCAAAAGGGGGGAGGAATGTCCTTGGTGGTGTTTCTATTTATCAGGTACGAGACGCAAACTGTGCAGTTCTAACAACACTCTATTCATTATGCGTTTCTAATAATATTTCTAACATCATGATCTAAGAAATCTGGCTGTGTATAATGGAGCCCTTTACCCCATTATTGAGGAGTGGGAGCAAACTCCAGGGCCTGCTGGCCAGACAAGCTCCCAAATGTAGACTTAAGGGTGGAAAAGACTTAAATGCTTATCACAGAGCCAGCAGTGACAGCAACACTGTGGGAGCAAGGGGCCTCTGTGGCTACCCCACCAAACCAAATCAGAAACCACCTGTGGCAGCTCTGGGAGACAGGTGACCAGCAGGAGCTAGTGGCCAGGGAGCCATATAAACACAGGCCCTGAACCAGAACATGGCAGTCTAGCTTTGCAAGCTGAAGGGGAAGGAGCTCCTAGCCCAGAAAACTTTAAGGGAGCTCTTGGTGGACTCCTGAGCTGCCTGGGAATTGCCAGCAAGACCCTGAGAGCCTACAGAAGGATGTAACCCAGAGCTGGGGGTTATGTTCATACCCAGGGAGGGCTGCCATGGGTGTTTGCTTGCCTGCCCTGATGGGAGATGGAAGGTTTTCATTTTTTTTAAAGCAGTAGCATGAGGTTTTCCTTTAAAAGTCTGTTGACTAGGAAGGGAAGATTTGTGTTAAGTGGTTGCTTGCTGCATCTTAAGTTATACCAGTAGTTTACTGGGACTGTGAGGGGTGGTTTTTGGAGGTCTCAGTAGTGCCCTAGGGGCATGTGATCACCTTGAGCCCTGCTGGGACAGGCTTAAGGCAGAGTGAGCAAGCAGAGCCCAGAGCAAGACAGCATTTGGGGCCAGAGAGCCTGGAGTCCGGAGCAGGGTGGAGTTAAGGCCCAAGGAAGGCCAAGACAAGGCTGGGACCTGGGTCTGGTGCCGTGGGCCTAGACCATAGGAACCAGGCAATAGAAAGAGGGGGCTGAGGCAGAGAAAGTCAAGCCTTAACAAGCATATATGGGTACCCTGAGACACATGATTAGCCCTTAAGCCAGTGAGCAAGGCCAAGCTTGGAGAGCCCTGGGGCAGCCTGCCTTCCCTTAAGGACTAATACATCAAGATGTGGCGGGTAAACAAAGGGGAGGGTTCCCCAGAAGGGCAGACGAGGTTGCGGCCAAGCAGCCACTGGGGGGGTGGGGAGGGTCACAGCCACCCCCTGGGGCCAGCACTTTATTACTCTGTGACTGAGGTAAACTGCAGTTAATTGCCTTTTAATTTTTGGTATGTGCCCCCTGTCAATTGGGTAAGTGGCAGAACGGAGTTCACTGAGGATTTCATGAATAGGCAGATAGTATTCACTATGTCTAGTGCTGAATGGGAGTCATTTCATATAAAATCTCTACAGGACATCAGGTCACCTGTATTTTTTTTTTAAGAGGACCTTATCCATCCCTCCTCACCATAGAAACAAATTAATTTTTTGTGGAGTAGGTGGCAGAAAATTTGCCCTGGGGGGGCCACACACACTGCCCCCTCATTGCTCTCTGCACATGCCAGAAATAAATCTACCTTACAGCTTGTCTATACCACAGCAATAGTATATCCCAGGAAACATGAGAATGAGCCGGCCTCACCCATTGGAACCCACCACCGTGTTCCCGAACTGGGAAAGTCACCACACAACAGGAGCTCAAAGTAGTACTCTTTGATTCAGAGTGGACACATGGAATATATAGGTGTCTCTTATCTCTTTGTGCCAGGGCAGTTTTTGTCCTGCTTTTTTCCCCCTCACTTTTCTCAGTCTAGGCTACTTTAGGACTGTTGGGTATTGTGTGGAAGCCCACAGTTGGGCTTCACCTATAATTTCCAAGTCCAAGAATTCAACCTCCATCAGACCTCCTTACCCATCCTTGTGCTGTCCCTGGACAAACCGCCATCCCTCTTGTTTCACCTAACCTCAAAAGCGCTATGAAAACCATGTGCCTTATCTGTCCATCTTTCACATTCTCCTAGGTGTTTTTGGTGAGGTGTCTTTCATTTGCTTGAAGTTGGTTTCCTGGGTATGCAGTAGGCAGAACAACTAATTAGAGACCAATGCCTTAACTTTGAACTACAGAAATACCTTGATGGGATGAAGCAAGTGGCTCCTGGCTGAGCACATGGTGCCCTGTGAGAGAAGTTCAGAAGGCTGCTGGCACCCTCACCAAGACCAGAGGTAGGACAACATCTCTTTAAACTCTGAAAAATCCCTAGAGAGCACAAACATACACTGACCCCCACCTGAGCACTACTTGCAAATGCACTCAATTTTTATTACCCAAATTTAAAATCTGAGAATCACAGGTAAATTAGCAGGACCTGATCAAGCTTTTAGACTGACTAGCTGGTATCCATCCAGGTCCTAACAGGTGCAAGCACATGTTGCTGAAAGAAACATGACAGTACTTTCGTAAGTGGCATTAAAACTAGCAAACAAAAATACAAACAAGAACACACATTACCAGAGCTAAGCTAGTATCAGTAATACTAAAAACAGAACAATACAGCCATCAAATCAAAGTCAGTCATCTTTCTAGTTTGGATCTGGGCTACAAGTCAAAGCTTGTCTTCCAAGCTTCATCTAGCACAAAAAGTTACTTTAAAACCATCAAGACAACCTATTTGGGAAACTCAACTTCTAAGGTGTATTTAAGGTGGGGTGGGCAATTATTTGGGTGGAAGGCCACTTACTGAGTTTTGGCAAGCTGTCAAAGGATGCATGAGTAATCCAGCCCCTTGACAGGTGCCCCACCCCCATGTCACCATCTTGTTAATGGAAGTCCCGCCTCCTAACCCCTGACCTTTGCCACCAAAAGTCCCTCCCTTTGCCCTTGCAAGTACTCCTTTCAGCAAGGGGGTTTGCCATCTCAGAACCAGAAAAATACCAAATTATAAAGTGAATACCTACAACATTCATTAATTTGATTTCAAAAAATATTTTTGTCCTGATTTACATGTGTTTGTGCAGTGTACATAGAGGTGATTGCACAATAGCTTAAAATGAAGTCTTATTTTTGTATATTGTAGGTGTCCCGGGGTGGGGAACCAAACCCCAGAGTCACGGTGGGCCGGGGTGGCAATTAGACACGGTAACAGGCCGGGTTCTATTGGCTATGGAGAACTGAGGCACGGGAAGCGTAGCGGTTTCTTAAACAAGTTGTGAATTTATTTGACTTACGCTTAGGTGCGTAGGAGAACGATGTCTTCAGTTACAGTTTACAACAAGAACAACAAGAACAACAAAGGGGTCTGTTGGCCCACGAGGTTCAGTCAAAGACCTAGTCCCAGGACTGGTCAACAGCTCATTGAGTGGATAACACAAACAACAAACTAACTGTAACACAGTGAATGATGAAAACGAGACGTGACGCCAGTCCAATATTGGTGGACGATTGAGTAGTCGTAGAGTAATGCCGAGGTCAGGATGCCAGAATGTTAGGTGAAGTTGTAGTGGGATGGCCCAAAATCGTAGTCAGCAATCAGTCAAATTGAATCAGGAACCAGGAGATCAAAACTGCAATCGCTCTAACCAGCACAGAGTGCCAATCTGGGGAAGGAGACCAGTAGGCCCCAAAAGCCTGACTGCCAGACAGTCCCCGGAAACACCAGCCTCTGCCTGCAGTGACGCGATCTTCTCCCCCCAGAGGGAGGGGCCCTCAGACCTTTTATAGCAGCCCCATAGCCAATCAGGCTGCTTAGCTAAGAGAAACTTCTAGAGGTATTACCTCATTCCAGTCGTACACTGGGCATGCTCTGCACTAAGATCTGCATAGCAACTGGGTCTGCTCAGAGCTGAAAGTGGGTCAGGGCTGATTGACAGCTCCTGAGGTCATAGAAGGGGTAACTCAGGCCCTGCATGGAATTTTCCACTCTCAATCAAACTGAGTTCATGCATTGGCAGCACCTATACTTAAAATTTTGCTTCAACAGTAGGGGGTGGGGGGAGTAGGGGAAGTATAGGTTTGTTTGGGGCTGTGTGGTGTATGGGTATGTGGGGTGTGGGGATGTGTGCGGTGTGTCTGGAGCAGCCGGCAGCTGGCAGGAAAACAGAGAAATGGCAGCTACAGGTGGGGGAAGGGGCAGCGAGTGGGCCCATGGAAGTGCAGGGCCCACACCAGTGCCCTGGGGCCAACACCAGCAGGGCCCAGAGCGGCATGGCAGGAATGCGGGACCCCTGCCTTCCCCCAGCACAGCCCCACTTTGGGCCCTGCTGATGTTGGCCCTGGGACACCAGCATGGACCCCACACTTTTGCCCAGCTGTCACTGTGCTCCCATGTGCCTGCTCACTGCCACTGCCTCCTGCCTGTAGCTGCCATTTCCTCACTTTCCTACTGGCTGCTGGCCACTCCAGTATCATGTGCTTCGAGCTGTATGGCCAGACTGCAGGACTCAGCAGGAGCTGGCCCAGCCAGGCCCCAAGAACTGGGGTGATCACTGGAGTCCTCCCCTGCCTCCCCACCGTGTTCTTATTTGAATTTCCCTCTCGGATGCAGGGAGTCAGGAACAGCCCCAGGGGCCCAGGCCAGAAGGCTCTGCTAAGCATGGGGCTTCCGGGTAGGCAAGCGGGTGTGGGAGAGGACTGGGGGCAGGGCTGGGCCAGGCCACGTGGGCCTTGCTTCTAGGCTGTTGAGTCCTGCCGGCTTCCCCTGGCTCCTACTGCCCCTGGCTCCTGTCATCTTGAACAGGCAGCCAGCAGCAGATAAATATTCATTTTCTAAATTGTTTAGGGTCCCTGCAGGCTGGGTAGAATGGGGTAGTGGGCCAGATCCAGCCTGCAGACTGTATTTTGCCCACCCCTGATTTAAGGTCTATACTTCTCTTACTTGCAACTAACACCACCCACTTTTTTTGTGCAGCACTTCCCTTATGCCAGTCCCTGGTTAATTAGCTGTGTTTCTGTGTACCACATGAGCTAGTTATTCTGAGAGGCCGGGCTAATTAGTCTGTCACCAATGCTGCACTGAAGTAGCTGGGTCTGACACAGGGTGCCAGATGAGAGAGGAGAGCATTAACCCCATCACACAGGGGGATTTCATGGAACACTTCCATTGCTCTTGTGGTACATTGCTGTGCCCTGGCATGCCCTTTGGGAATTACTGATGTAGTCTTAGTCAGAGTCAGTTTGTACAAAATCCCACAGAAAAATGGTCTCTCCTCTGGAATGTGTAAAATCTGAGAGAGAGAGAGAATTGGGGCACAAGCTTGGGATATGGGACACCCACTCTTTCCTGCTCTACTACAGACTTTCTCTTTGACAGTGATTCTCAACCAGAGTGTCATAGCATCCTGGATGCCACCAGATCCTTTGAAGGTTGCCTCAAGGTGTGAGGAGGTAAATGCAGGTTCACGCTGGTCCCTGTCTGGCCAATTCTCCACCCCCACTGCTTGGCCCTTCTGCAGGTAGGTAAGCACTGTAATATATACATTTTTTTTAAATGGGGTGTCCCTTAATTCACAAAAGTTATGGGGGTGCTTTGAGTTCAATGAGGAATGTGTTGGATCCAAAGGGGGTGAGAACTACTGTTCTATGACCCTGGCAAATCACTGAGGACTTGCTGTTCAAAGGTATGTAGGTGTATAGAATTGCAGAGAGGGGGTTAATGGAATTTTCTTATTAGGCAGCTATTGGCGTTGTTAGGCACTTAAATACTTTTGACATTTGATTTGGCTCTTAATTCCTCCACACCTAACACCTCTGTGTGTAACCTAAAGATTAGTGCACTTCCCCACCTCACAGGACTGTTGTGAGGAAAATATATTAAAAATTGCATGGTATATAAATAAATGCCTAAGATGGTGAGACAGAGTAAGATGCAGAGTGTAAAAACAATAGGATGGGACCAGGAGAGGAGGCTGAAGGGATAGTGATGGAATATGGAGTTTTGTAAACCACATGTGTAAACTTGATGTTTCTGAAATATTTGACTTTTTGGCTTTCTAAAAGAGGTGAGCTCCTCCCAGGTGTTACCCAACCCAGCCATCTTTCATAGAGTCATAGAAAGTTAGGGTGGGAAGGGACCCCAGGAGGTCTAGTCCAACCCCCTGCTCAAAGCAGGACCAGCCCCAACTAGATCATCCCAGCCAAAGCTTGGTCTAGCTGGGCCTTAAAAACCCTTTTTGCTTAAAAATCATTGCTCCACTGATTGCTTGCAAGTTGTTAGGAAGGATTTGAATGGGAGTTGTCATAATGAGTAATTTAGCTACTGGTGACTGTTGTCATTTTTATTTTTCTGGAGTGTGTGGAGAATCCCTCTATGCACCTACACATGCAGGACTACTGCCAGTCTCAGGACCTCTGTAGTGTGGTGGAGGGTATTACCCTATACTCTGTACAAGACTGTCAGCATAAAAGTTGTCTTTGCAAAAGAAATCAAGCGTATAATGTTTTTCGCAAAGAGGAGAGGGAAAGAGAATATTTGGACCAACTACCTTGGTATAAACATTAACGGGATTTTGCATGCTTATATTTCTTTCCTCAGAGACAAATTATACTGCTTTTGGTTGCTATGGTTTCTGGTTTCCTTGGTTACCCCTTGGGGGGAGCACATGGGGATAAGGGAAGGGAGGAGGAGTCCAAAAAGGTGGGAGCCAATTGAAAACAATATAGCGAATGTTGACTATGTGAAGGGCTTTTACTAGGCAAAACAACAAAAGGGAAGAATGGCAGCCTATTGGCAAAAATCCAGACTTAGTTTTGTCCTTGTAGATAGATTTTTTTTTAGACTTTTTTTAATTTAAAGAAGTGAATATGTTATGCAATGAAACTAGGGTACAGTTTTCACTGAAGATTAATATTTCAGATTCCCTTCAAGTTAGAATCAATGGATAGCATATTATACAAAAAGATATACAAAAAGAAATTCCATAATATATAAAACAGTCAGGCTGTGTTTCACTGGAGAAGCTGATGACATCTGAAACTGAGTTGATGGAGTTGTCCCCAACAAGGAGCACTCCCAGTTAGTTTACAACAGTGAACAAAGAATATAATGTATCTTTTTCCAAAATGTGAGAAGGATTTCACCTTGTTACCCTCTATTGCTAGGTCCTGATCCTGCAAAGTGGTAGGATTCTTAAGCAAGGCAATGGGAGAAAATGAAGCTTGTTTGCATGACTCAAGGTCTGCAGTATTGAACCCCCAGTCTGTAGCAAAAGCCCTATTTTTTTTCAGCTGACTGTAGTTAAGGGAGCTGTGAGGAATAAGGTGTAAATTAATACTTCAGTGTCTCTTTAGGAGACTGCATGTATCAGTTATTAGAACAGAAATTCAGTCTGATCCATGGTGGCAGAGTGCCAAGAAAACCCTTCACCTTTCTTCTCTGCCTTGGTGATATATATCTGGCCATATAGCTCAGCCATTGGAGCTCATGTGATGCACCAATTACATTGAGTGGACAGGAAAATGTTCTAGCTGAGTGGGAAATAGGTCAGAAGAATGATTTAACTAATAAATTACATTAATGAAAAGTTCTTTAGGGAGCTCTTGGGTTTATAGTCCTACAGAGGAGAAGAGGGTCAGCAGGAGCCAGGAAAATACTAGGAGAAGGGATGAGGAGGAGGATATGGCAGAAAATGTGTTTGCAAGGGACAGGGTGAAGGAGAAAAGAATAGGGAGCTGAAAGAGAGTAAACTTGAAAAACAACGCAAGCCAAGCACAAAGTTTGTTCTCTCCCCTTTTTGTGCTCAATGGCAACAAGGGCCTGATCCAAATCCGTTCAAATCAAGGGGAATCTTCCCACTAGAAGGCTTTTGACTCACACCCCCAAATTCTAGCATTAAGGATGTAAATACAGATCTAGGGCAAATGAAGGCATTGCCAGAAACATGCTATACCCATAATTAATAGTACCATCTTCTGATTTAGGAGGTAGTGCCAAAACCATTAACATTTATAAACAAAAGGAATATCTATAACCTTACACAGCATCCAAAACTTACAGAAAGTGTATCACACATAATATTAGTAATCTTTATCTACACAGAGAGAGACAGGTGCACCTATAAACCATTAGACCAATATTGTCTTTATTCACAATTTATTTTCATGGGATCATAAAGGGCTAATTTAGTGTTTTTTAATTACAGAAGTTGGAAGGTCCAAAAGAGGAAAACTTACCAGTAAAGTTTGCAAAGAATTGCCAGAAATCTTGGCCAAGTGGGGAAATTTAAATACTTATTGTTTTGGCTGTTACTATAATTGAAAACTAAAATATATATTTTCAGCGTAACACTTGGAATTGAATACATGCTGTCTGATATAGTGTGATTATTAATTATAGAAATGGTACACTGATTTTCATGTACACTATTGAAAATTTACATCAACTGAGTTAAAATGACTGATTTTAAGCCTCTCTTGACTGCTAAATACCTTGACATTTATGGGGCTGGAGATAGAAGCTGCCTTCTAATGTACAAAACAGTTTTCCTTTCATGTTTCAAATTCTTCCTCGCTATGTTTTCTCATAAAGCCTTTCAATGCCCATTCTCCAAGAAATATTATTTGCATTGTCTTGTGTAGGTATCTGAGACCAAATCATACTGTATATATTTGAATTAGACTGTAAACAAATTGGGATAGGGACCATGTTTTCCATATGGGCTGGTACTGTCCTACACACATTCAGAGAAAGTTGTAATGATAGAATATAGTCACGTTACTGGAGCAAACTGTAGTGTCTGTGGGATGATATTTAATTGTGGTATCTACAAATACAGGAGTGTGACTGGTGAATGTACAAGGTAAAAATAATGAAAAATGTTCATGATGCATCCATGCTTTGGAGCTTTGATTTACCTGTTTCATAACAAGTTAAATACACAGAGTTCATTGCTGCCTACAGGTGAATTCCACTTGAAGCTAAAAACAATAGAAATGTGGCTTTTATATGAACATACAGTTATTGTTGCAACTGGATTAGAAGTTTTATGGTGCTAAAAATACTCTCCACCATTCATGACATGTTATAGAATCAGGGCTTTTATGTGTCACAAGCAGAGCAATAAAAGCCACAATAGATTTATTGGTTATTGCTGCTCTGGTAAAAGGGTCATTAATAGTTGTAAAAATCTAAACGTTAATGGGGAGATGTTGTAAATACTGTAAGTGAACAGAATGAAAGTACATGATATACCTGTCATCTGAGGTCACTTCGTGGTAGTTTATAGCTCTTCTCTAACAATGCATGAGCTTTCCTTCTTAGGAATAGGAAAATGCAAATCAGCCACTCCTGCTTATAAAAACAACCTCATGGGCAACCCAGACAGTCCTTTATAGACCAGTGGTCTGATAGAACCCAACACAAAGCCCACTAAAATCACTTTGAACCTGGCCCATAGTAGACAACACTCAGAAAGAGCCTATATGAAAACAGAAAACTGAAGACTTTCCTGTAACTTTTTCTGACTGATCTGCTAAAAAATGTTGCTCATTCTGACCCTGTAGCTGCCATTGAGACAAATTCTCATAAAAATCAAAGCAAATTTTGCTTAACTACAGGGCCCAGGAACAACAATTTAGAAACATGGGTTGTTTTATCTCCTCCTCTCAGCCCCACACATACACACAGTCTGACCAACAGGACGCAGACCAATTCAAATGATCTTAAAATAGACACTGGCAATCCCATAGGTTATTATAAGTTGACTCTCTATACTTTGGAGGAAAAACTTGAAATCTGGCAGGGTGTTAGCCTTCATGTCAGTGACTATTGACCCTCCTTCAGTCCCTATCCAAATTTATGCAAATCTGGTAGATTATAAATATTAGAACAGATTCCATTCTTACATGCTTAGTAGAGATTTCCTAGAGCTTTGCACCTTAATTGCCTTAAGACTCTGTCCACACAGGCATGCTTCAACACAGAGCTCTGTGAACTATACCTGCAAAAACAGCCTTAAGGTGCTGTGGGTTAGTTCATGTCCAAATACTAGCAACAAGAGTAGAAAGCCTCTCTCCTGTGATCTTAGTGCTGTCTGTGCTGATGCTCATGGAGCATGGAGACAGGATTGCTTCATCTGAAATGCAGAAAGGATAAATCATCACTTGTGGGATGAAGGGAGGAGTGATTTTGGCCAAGGATCCTGAAGAAAGGAGACCGAGACTGGAGAGTATAGAAGAAAACTGGGACTGGGAATTGGGTATAGAATAAAAGGGTGGCAAGGACAGGAGAGATTCTGGGAGCTCTAACAGTTCTAGGTCTGCTGAGGAGCTAAATGGATTTCTCTGTGAGGACTCATGCTTGAATTTATCAGCTTTTGTCTGCTGTGGGCTCCAGGCTCCCTGCCCTCCTGCCCTCCCCCAGGAGCCCCATGCCAGGTATGCCACCATGGTGAGGCACCCTGTGTCTACCCATCAGACGAGGGTGGGACACAGGGGACTCCTCTGGGTGTGAGGCAGAAGAGTGGGAGTGGGTAGGGATAGGAAAGCAGTTTTCCTTTCATGTTTCAAATTCTTCCTCACTATGTTCTCTCATAAATCCTTTCAATGCCTGTTCTCCAAGAAATATTATTGGCAGGGGGAATTGTTTTCTTTATGGAGGTAGGGAATGTGGCTTAGGAAGCAAGGTTGGGTTGGGCAGAGGGGAAGCTCTACTAGGTGAGATGCAAGGGGGCAAAAATGGATGTGGGGGATTGCTTTAGAATCTGGAGGTGTTTGGGGGCATAGGTGTGCCAACTTTTATTTTTGCAGTGGGTCTAAGATGATGTGCCCCCCTGTCCCGGTGGCATGGCTAGAGCAGAGCCAAACAGAGCCCGTGGGGGGGCAGCGGCAAATGCAGGCTTCCCCTGTGTCCAACCCCCTTGCATCTACTTACTTTCGCTCTCTACCTACTCCTCACTCTCTCACAGAATGTTTGTGACTGTCCTACCCTACCAACTCCCTTGCTCTCACACCCTGCGTTTACTTTGATTGTAAAGTAAAACACTCCAGGATTAGGAAATGCTAGAATGAACATTGCAAGTATAATTTGCTTCCCCTTATTCATTTGTGGCATGCCTGATTTGATGCCATGGAATCTGGTTTGCAGAGGTGCTGAGCTTTAAATGTATTAATGATATATAATCTGAAAACATCAGATCCTGGATGTCTGAAACTGGGTGCCTAAAACTAGGTCTTTTGATCTCAAACTCTTTGTGCTCAGCTCCTCAGTGAGAAAGGGGACAATATATCCCTTTACAATATCACTCTTTACCCTCCTGACGACTAGTGCTTCTGAAGATTAAAACACTGTAGTGATGATCTCTTTAAAGCAGAGTTTGAAGGGTGTATATTAAATAATGCCTGACCATACATAATAAGGGGAAAACAAAATATTAGCAAGTTGCTCTTTAAGTGATCCCCATCTAGTGCCCTCTTCACAGAATGAGACAGGAAAACAGAGGGAAAAATAGCACGTGATTATGTGATTGTAGATTGCATCCTACATAATTGCGTAAAGGTTGAATGGGCAAACTAATTTCCAGCATTTCCTAGCTTTTGAGAGCTTTACTTTGCAACCTTAATAAGTTTTAGCTTCTGTTGATATTGCTGCATGTTGCACATCATCACATACTGCAAGGCCAGTTTTCTCTGACCTAGTGAGAGAGGCAATGTCCAGTTCCATTCATATAACAGGACTTGACCAGGCGCATTTTATAAGTGCTTTCAGTAGCAGGTGATGTAAATGGTGAAGCATTCTGTAATGGGGAAAGAAACAGAGAACAGGGAAATTATTTGTAAATTTCTCATTCTATCATATGAAACCAAAAATTTTAATCAAGACCAAGATCTCTATCTGCATATATGTCTTTAGTAGTAGATTATTATTAATACATCATAATAAATTCATTATACATTAATATGTTATTAATGATAATTTTTTAATGTAGGATCAGAGTTAGTTCTGCCTGCAGATAGCTCAAGAGGAGAATGGAGGTCTGTTTGTTGTGGGTAGTAAATACTGAAGTTCAAAAGGGGACATGCTGAGTAAATATTGGATTTTGAGTGATTTAACCACTTAGGTTGCTTGTAGATGTTAAAATAAAACAAGTACAATAAAAAAAAACAACCATCCCCTGAGCTTTACTGGAAGAAGTAGCACGTTACTTTGATCTGACTTTGCAACGTCTGTATAGATGCTTCAGCAGGGCTTTTTGGCACTTTTATCTAATAGCTGAGTGAATAAGCTATATAAAAGCACCAAAAAGCCCCACTAAAATGCCTGATCTATACAGCTAGTGAGTGAGCCAAGTCCAACTAAGGTGGTGCCTCTTCTGGACATGTGCTGGGCTCGGAGGAGTGTGTCATGGGATGGGGTCCTCAAGGTGGGTCCATGTTACCCCTAGAGCCCCTCAGCCATGCCAATTTGGCACAATGGGCATCCTCTATTATTGCCCTCCATGTCTTGAAGTAATGATAATGAGTAGGGAGGCTGCCTTTAAGCCTACTTGAGCATGGTGCTGATGGACTTCCCTGAACCCCGTGGGTCCCGGATCCCTAGTGGGTCCCATTTCAAAACAGGTGTTCCGGGACACCCCAGCCTTATGGGCTATATGCATGGCTCCAACCACCTCTTTACCACGCCTCAAGCCTCGCAGATGGCATTGACGTTGTCCGGTGTAGGCCTTGCTGTGATTTGGCCCCCTTGTCCTCTCTGGGCTCTCTGCAGCCCTGTCTCTGCACCTCACTGGTGCCTGGGTCTTTGCCCCCCCGAATGCTGTGCCTTCTCTGGAGCTGGGGAGCTGACCGCTGGCAAGTGCAAGCCAACTAACTCGTTCTGGCTCCCAACTGACTGCTAGGGCTCTCCCCCTAGCAGTTTCAGCCCTTAAAGGAGCAGGGCACCTAAGTGAGGGAGGTTTAACATCTGCAAGCAGCCTTATTTACGTGTTTTTTTTGTAGTTAGTGGTGAGCTATGAAATACAGATTTTTTCTATTGAAACAGAAAAGTGTTTGTTCTTTGTTGGAAATAATTAAAAATTTCAAATGAAACTGAATTTTTAGTTTAGAGAATACATTACTTCCTATCTAAAAAATACCATGGGAAATTGTTGGTCAGCAACATATCACAGGTAGTTTGTTAAAATATAAACATCTGCTTTATTTTTCTCCTGTACATTACTTACTTTTGCAGCCCCTATTGCTTGGCTAATATCATAAAGACTAATCAGTTTTACTTTTTGTTTCTAGTTATTCTCACTTCCTGGTTCTTCTATGTTTCCACAGTGCCATACTGCTAAGTACAAATAAAAAAAACCTGCTGATCCAGAAACACATGCAATTCTATTAAAATATTCTTATTAACAACAGGCTTTGTAAAACTATTTTAACTGAAATGTAAGTGTAAACATTGGCTATAAGCTACTTAATTGTGTCTCCCTTGCAGTAGTCTATTTTGTGTAAAAATTTAATTGGCAAAGGTGAAGGTGGCCTGCTGTCCTTCACAGAGCAGAACTTCCATGAAAAACATGGTGATTGTATTATCATAGTTACATTGGTCTTAGATAAACTAGAAACAGTGAGTGGGGCAAGAGGCAAGCAAGAAATCAGTAAGTCATTATGAAAAAAAAGATTGTTACTACTAGGAGTGGCACAGAAAAAAAAAAAGGCAGATCAGCTGAACTGTTTGTTGATCATTTAACAATATAAAAAGACAAATTAGTAGGTTGGAACTTGATATACATTTGTACAATTAAGTACTAAATCAAATGTGCACTAACCACTGTGCATTCATGAGCATGCAGATGCACTCACTATGCATAATGTGTAAATATACTCAAACGTATACATGTATAACACACACACGCACACACACGCATGCACACACACACACACACACACACACTGTTTAAACCAGTGATTCTCAAGCAGGTTTCTACAGCACCCTGGAGTACCTTGAGATCCTTTCAGAGGTGGTGTGGTATGTCTCACAATGTTAGGACTGTTAGGTGTGCAAACATGAGTCACAAGATAAGCCCAGAGATTTCTAAAGGAATTCATCATGTAAAAACATTTTGACTGGCTATAGTCTCCCTGAGTTCTTTGCAACAGAGAAATTGCTCTATTATTTTTTAGTCAAAAACTGCGTGAAAAATAAGAGCTGATGTTTTCCAGGGGGTGCTTGACTCTGCTGAGGATTCCTTAAACCTAAAAAGGTTGAGAACCTCTGTTTTATAGTTTATTGCTTCAATCAGCTCTGTTTGTAGGACTGAATGACTTGGGGACAGGAATGGTAGTGGTGGTGTCTTTCACTTCCAGGTGTGCCTCCATCATTTACAGTAATGTAATTAAGGTGAGGCAACCAGGGGACCAGCCGCAGGAGCTCACTTCTCAGTGTTGCAAGAATAGCAGCTACCACTGCTGCTCTTCCAGCCATTGTGCCTCCACCAGCAGTCCAGCTGTGGTGGCTGCCCAAGGCCCCATCACTACCCAGGGTACAGATCTCATAGTGCTATCAGTTGTTCACAGCACAAAAAAAAAAATCCACTCACAAATTGGCACCAGTTTGCAGTCTTGTAACCTATGCCAGAGACTGAATGGGCAGAGAGGTTGTTGCTTTCTGGACAGCGTCAGTGCAGTCAGGAATGGCAACATGAATAAAGCACATCCATCTGTTCTTCATTCTTAACTTTTTCTGTGGGCAAATAGAAGACTTCAGTATCCCAGGCTATTAATCCACTACATTTCCTACTTTATTCAAGCAGAGGAGCTTGATTGTTGATTCTTCATTCTATTTCTCAGGGTGTAGCCCTATCCTTCAATGATTTACAGTCTCAAAGTGATTAATGTAACAAGTGATGAAAAAGTCTCTTTTCTCTATGCAATTTCCACATGAAAATGGTATCCATCCACATTAGGTTACATGCAGTGAGATAAAGTACCTAACACCTAAGTTTATATTCCAAAGATGCAAAGAATAGGAGGTTTGATCTTGCCACTTCACACACATACATTTGTTCTGGCATCCATGCGGGCCTCCTGATATATGTGTAAGTTAAAGAAACAAAACTCTGCTATGCGTTAATCATTCTCCGAAGTATCAGCTGTAGCAATATCGATATGATAGTACAATATATGAAACAAAGATTAATTAGCATAATAAAAAGGTTGCTTAGAATAACAGCCTTCCAGAGATAGCATTCCTGCTAGAGGAGCTTGAATATGAGTAAGGAGGCTGGCAAATGAAAGAGCAACATCTGACTCTCTAAACTATATACAAGCCTTCCAGCCTGTACCTGTCTCTAGAGTCATCTTCTGTGAGTGAAAAACATCCAAGTCATCATTAAACTCTCCAAAAATAAAAGACATTCAGTGGAAGACAGGAGAGGCCTTTAAGTCTGAACTTTTTCAATGTCAGTGGGGGTGAACAGTACCTGTATTCATTATTTACCTACCCTGAAAACTGATTCGTAGATCTCATGATAGTTATTAGGTATCTACGGTTATTAAAAGTATTGTGCAATTTCATATTACAGTAATCTAGTGCTGTTTATTTATAAACATAAAACACCAGCATTTATTACCAGAATTGTACACTACAATCAGATTTGGTGCTTGAGAGATAGCAAATAGGAATACTACCCACTTATTTTCAAATAATTATTCCTAGAAGCACATGTTCACATTATCAGTTTTTTATTCTTTGTTACAGTCAAAAGGCCAAGATCAAAGTGCCACAGGCTGAGAAGAACATGAAGTATCTATAGTAACCCTTGCAATAACATTTCTAAGAAATGGGAACCCTGCTGGGAGTGGTGTTGGTGGCACTCGTTGGTCTTAGGGTATCCCTGTATTTTTGTTTAAGGCCAACAACTCTCTAAAATCATATGGGCAAAATCTAGCTTTGAGTAAGAATTTATTCCTTTGGTGAGAGCTATGGACTGTGCTCCTACAACTCCCATTTTACTGAGGGCACTCAGCAATTCATAGGTGGTAATCAGAACACCACAGGTCTGGTCTGATACACGCCACATCACCCCACAGAATTCAGTAGAGTTGTGTGAGGCAAATTTTGGCCCCATATTTCCCTAAAAACAATTGACAAATGGAGAATTTAATAAAAATTCTAGATTTTCCTCTCCTATTCCAACATTTTCAACCTGCTCTAATATCAAGTACTTGGTTTTATTATCAGTCTTTCTGAGAAAGCACTGGATTTGTACAGTGAGGCAGCTTGTATTTTTAAGTTCCACCTCTCTCTGTCTCCACGCACACACACTACTGCTGCTGCTAATTATATAGCATTTCATACTAAGTGTTACCATAGAAAGTAGGTGGTTGGTTTTGCACCCTACATTTCTGGAATACATAATCAAAACAAGTTCATCACATTCTTTGAATATAAGCCATCATCTTTAAAAACAGCATCAGTATGAGAAGAATGGATATTTTGAATATTCCATATTGACGTTTGCTTTCTCTAAGTGTAGTCATATCCTGCTTTCATTACTCACATAAGTTGCCCTAGTTATGGTAGTGGGACTCTCTTTATAAGTAAGTCAAGTCAAGTTTGGCTATGTTATTGACTACGTCATACTGAAGTTAAGATTGCATGACTGCTGTTCCCTTGTGTAACAGAGATGTGCACAGTAACTTATGAGTCTATCTCTGAGATAATTTTTATATGAATAAATTAATAACTGAGCCGTGGCTACACAGTTCAAATAAAGTTTCTCTCTGAGAAAAAATCCATATTTTCTCTCTACCTATCAGTCTCTTTCACCTGCCATCTTTGTCTGTCTCTTTCTGACTGTTTGCCAAACATGTTGAATTCAAGCGATAAGCCAAAACTTGTTGCCAGTTGCAGTTTAGCTGTGTTGGTGGTAATATCCAGCTCCACCGAAGAATTGGAAGGAAAGGAATTATCTGCTCAGGTCAACTAACATCACTCACTTTGCAATCCAAAGGGCAGGACCAAACTCTTCAACGAGTTCAAATTACGCAAATCTGGGAGTGATGAGAACAACTATAGTCAACAATTAATTTTAATGTTGACGTGTACAGGAAAAAGTAACATAGTAAAACTAAGCTTAACCACAAAGCTTTGTTCTCAAGGTCCTCCCATCATAGTAACAATGTAAATATTTGGCACTTTTTCTACCAATATGCAGCAACATGCCAAATATTTGCCCCATAAAACAATCTGTGTAAAATCTCTTTATAAATTACTTGGATATGATAGATTTTCCATTTACCTAATGATCAGGATATCGGAGGAATTCCTCAGGAAGTATCTGTCTAGTCAATGCAAAAGTCACTATCAAAATTAAACAGTGTATACACAATCTCCTTTTACCATGGGGTCATTAAATACAGGTTAGACATAAGCCCTGAATTTATCTGACCTTTTGCCTGCTATTTGCCACAGCAATCCTTGCTGCCTCTGCGCGTTTCATGGAGAGATAGGAACAGCAGCAACAACAACTTCCACCTGAGGATGGTAACACACTTTAAATTCAGGATGGGCATTTTCCCTCACAGATTGAAAAAAGCTTATTTTGAACTGAATAAGCTGAGATCACAGCCTACCTTGTTTACCAGTATTGTCTCATTTTTTGCATGTGGTCCATCTGGGGTTCTACATGCAGTGCTGTGTAGCAATACCAAGCCTAACTGGGGTGCTAGAAGTAGAATAGCCACAGTAGCCAGGAAACAACATAGTAAATTAGCCTGCACAGCTATCCTGCTTCTGGTACATAACAGAAGCTATATATTTATACTGGATACCCTAATAAATGGAAACACTACTGTCAGAGATAAAAGAGAAGGAATAAATTTGCAAACAGGTACACTGAATTCAAGTGATCCCCAGTAACGTTGTGAACTTTGATATGTGGAACAAGATTGTCTCCAATAGACATCTCTTCTTTTTCAAGAGATCCAATTTTGCCTCTAAAACTTAATTACCTAACTTCGTTAATTATTCCTGGAATCATTTCTAAAGCTGTTGCCAACTGTAGGTAACAACCCATTTACCAAGCAAGAAGCAGGAAACAAAATATTATGATTCAGAGCTTTAACTAGTTTAAACATGACAGGCAAAGCAGACTTTCGTCACTAGTGATTCCTAGGGAAAAGCTTTTATGCAACAGTTTAGTTTTATGTAATTATAAAGTGATGCATGTACAGCTTGCTTGTTAGATCTACCTATTCAATTCATTTTTCATAATCTAGCATGCCTCATAAAAACAATTGTACAGAGTGACAGAGGTTACAATAAAAAACAATAGTTTCAAAAACTGAAGTTTAATTCATGCCATTCCCAGGCTTGGGAGTGTTGAGAATGATGTCAAAGCCATGATGATGCAAACCATTATTTAAGGCATGCAAAAAGAATAGAGCAAAGCTGCCCTTCCTATAGGAACCAATACTTCTGTGTCCAACTGGATCTGTTTGACTTACTTCTGCTGCTAAGAAGATTACAGCTAAACTTCCAAAATTGCCTGGCACTGGGGATCCCAATCTGATAGGCTTCTTTGAAAATTGTATCCTACTTTATGGCCCGTAGACAATCCAAGCAATCTTGCTATTATATAGAAAACTCAAATTCTAGTACATAATGCAGTTCAATATCCCAGTAATAGTTACAGACAAATGACACTCGTGCTGTATATTGTCCACACTGAAATCTATTACACCTTATTCCGTGATCCTCATGCAAGTCTATAGTCCCAATTCAATACCAATGCTATCAACTGTTCAATTAGTGATAATCTTCACATGTCCAACCAAATTTATCCTATTTAAAGCTTTGAACTCAGGTGAAACCAATAAAGTTGCCCCTCTTTATGCCAACAATGAATGCTTTCTATCAAGTAGAGAAGACTGTATGCCTTCAGTGAAAGAAGTGTGGACAGCAAGTATTAAAAATAAATTGCAATTCTTTTCTAAAAATGCCAAAGTAAAAAAGGCACCTCCTTATTCATAGGTCTGATTCCTGCATGTAATTGATTGTAGCTGCTGACTTGAATAGTAAAGTTACTTTTTACTGATATCCAAGCCTGTTAGCCCTGCTCTGCAGAGGCATCACAGTTAATGGGGGATAAACAGAAAACTATATTTCTTTTGCATCATCAACACAATTGTTTACTAAACTACAACCAGTTACATCTATCCCAATGCATCCACTGCACTGTCATAGAATCAGTGTCACTGAGGATTTAAAAACTGACTTTTCACAGCTGTCTGCAGAACCTTTGGTTAAGGAGGATGATGCTGCACATGTGGGGAAAAACCCAGTTTGCTTCCCAAAACCTTGGCTGAGTGTGCAGGACTGGCTGCTGGATAAAAACGCTATATGTAAACTGAGCAAGTTTCATCTAATTGTAGAGACAGTACGTCATGACATCCCTCAATGCAGCTTCAAAGAGTAACTTCAAAAGTCATGTTAAGTGTGAACAGAGTGAACATGAAAGACAGTGTACTGAATTTGTATTTTTTGTCCAGCAGGTATCACAAAATAGTCCTAAGAAAATCTGTCATAAGCTGCAAAGAAATGGAAGGTTTGAAGGTCTGAAAGGACAGTCATAGCCAGGGTGCAGAATAAGAGAGAGAATTCTAAGTAGCTAGGAGCATCTGAGCCAAAATGTAACCCATCCACCTAAAGTGTAAGACCAGTTGAACAACTAGGTAAAACCAAGACCAGGTAAAATACTTTATGTTTACACTGAGGGCCAGGTTCTGTTCTACCTGTTAGGCATATGAGTGGACCAAGGTGCCTAAGTAAAATTCTTTTCTACCCTGCTCAGGTCTGTAAAAATCCATTGATGCAGCCACTTTTGTAACAATTGCTGTCTTGCCCTTAAGACTGAGTCACAAAACAGCAATGAGGAGGAGGAGGGTGACCTATGCTCCTTTTGTACTAAAGTGTTTCAGAAACTCAAGCAGTGTGGAATAAGATTGGACTCGGGTATCTAAGTCTACTTAGGGGGGACTAATGAAAGGAGTAGAATCTGACCCTAAGGCCAGATCCAGCAAGGCAGGCACGTGTGGTTTGTGGCACCACAAACCTCTTTGTGATGCCACAAACCACATGCCTAGCATGTTAAAACATGCTCCATGCTGCAGATTTGCAGTGTGGGGGCAAAATTTTCTACTGGGAAATCCCAGTAGCAAAAAAATAATGCTGTGAAAAAAACAGCACAGTGCATGCCACAGGAGCTGCCAGAGCATCGCCACTCTTTTAGTTTCACCCCAGTTCCTTCAGCATGTCAGGAGCCAGGAGAAGCAGGGAAAGGGCAGTTTGCCTGAAGTGGGGCATTTTACCCTGCACCAAAGTGCATGTGCTGGGGTGTGTGCAACAGCAAAAAGTGGCACAAATTTGTGGGTATATGCCCTAAGGCTGTGTCCAGGTGAGCATGGACATTTGGTTACCTGGGGACAACTAACAGCAGGATACCTTGTGACCTCTGGTGTGCAGCAAGTTACCTTGGGTGGGCCCCAGTAGCTTTACCTGGGGTTCTGGGGGCCAGAGAAGCTGCAGGCATGTCACTCCTGCAGCTTGGAGCCTAGCTGGCAGATGGAGCATAGTTCCAACTAGCCAGGCTCTGGTTTTGGGTGGCATGTGCTGCTTCCACATGTGCCACCCTGTTTTTTTTCCGCATGGGTTTTTTTGATCCCTGGATCTCCAGGGCTAGGGACAGATATTACACATAAAGCACTTTAAGTGATCAGAAACTGGTTTAAACCTGTATCAGCACAGATGTTCAGTGTACTTAAACCAGTTTGAAAATGGCTGAAAACAGTTCAAGATAAACTTGGTTGAATGTAGTATCAGACTTAACTGATTTGGCTCAACCAGTTTATGCAATGTCTGTCCCAGACCCCTTGCTGGTTTAAGATAAGCCAAACTCCCGCAGCATCCCAGCATGCTGTCTGGGCTAGGTGTGGCTCTCTGCTCCACAGTAGGGCTGGTCCCTCCCCTCTGCTCCCTGGCTGGAGCTCGACAGAGACTGCAGTCACAGCGGGGTCTGCCTGGCTTCCCCCTGCCCTACCTCCACCTTGCTGCTTGCTGCTGAAGCAGGAATCCCCCCCTCCCATCTCCCACAGCATGGACCCCATCCCCATGTACCCTAGGCATGTGGTATGCTAGCTAATGCTGAGAGGTATCTGTGTGTGTCTCTCCAAATTTCACTGGGGCAGGCAGACAGAACAGTGACTGCTTAGGGCCTTTGAGAGCTAATCAACAGGTCAGCTGGTAAGCTGTTTAAGAAGAGTTTGAACTAATGGAGAGAGGCTATTGTTTTGCTCATGGAGTGATAAACACTGTTATCAGCCCCTGCTGGCTTGCTTGTCTGTCAGTTTGCTGCAGACAGTATAAAGAAGCAGGGAAGGAGATTGAAAAGCTCCTTATCATCAATAGATGCATGCACTGCACATACACCCTTGTCTCAGAGTGCTAGCAGGGGTCTGGCAACACTCCTGCACTTTGAGCAGTCAGCAGGGAAAAGCCTGGGATGGTGCAGGCAGACCTCCCTAATCAGAGGTCCTGCCCAGGCATGGCCACACCCCCTCTCAGTTCAGTATTATGCAAGGGAAAGGAGGGCTGCTGTTGCGCCCCCTAGCTTTTAGCCTGAGCCACTGCAGGCATGTGCCTGAATTTCCTCGGTCTAGAGAGAATGTCTGTCCAGTTACAAACTGGTTCAGCCTAGCCATGTTAGACTAACCTGCAAAGAATGAATCAATTCAGGCTCATGGGTCTTGAATGCCTGTCCTTAGCCCAGGGGTCAAAAAACACCCCATCCCACTGCAACGTAGCATGAAAAATACCTGAATGTGCAGTGTGTGGCACTGCAGACAGGTGCACAGCACCACATACTGGATCTGGATGCAGCCTAAGAGTTTATGGCAATCACGCAGGAGGAATTACAGTAGTTTCCTTTGGGTATGAAGTAGATGTATGAAGGCATAGAGATGGATTTCAGCAGAAACAAAATCATGGCAACAAATTCTTTTGATCATATTCTGGAAAAAGGAACCATTTGAAGAAAAGTGGGAGATATGAGTGGAAAATGACTCCACCTTTGCTGACCTTGAGAAAAAAAAACAACTGATCTTAAAAAAATGGAAGGTTTTTGTTTTTTACCAAAAAGAAGAATTTTTGTCATTAAAATGGTGAAAAAATAATCTGCTTTTAATTGACTGTAAAAAGAAAGGTATGGCCTGAGTTGAAGAAAGAGATAGTGGAGCAAGAGAAATGAACTGGAAGGGCTTTATGGGAAGTTGTAGTTTAGCCA
The DNA here is from genome assembly GCF_052110815.1 of Crocodylus siamensis. Classification (NCBI taxonomy): domain Eukaryota; kingdom Metazoa; phylum Chordata; order Crocodylia; family Crocodylidae; genus Crocodylus; species Crocodylus siamensis. The sequence continues at coordinate 218,054,799 of NC_143397.1, forward strand.
AAAGCTGACCATGGTCGTGGGTATCAAAATATGAATCATAAAAGAATGCAGAGCTTGTCACTTACATCAAAGTGTTTCAATTTTGGCCAACAATAAAAGAAAAATTCAAGAGGAGAAAATAGATGGAAAAACAGAGGTCAGTGGAAAAGCCTTGTTCTTCCTCATGGAGTTAAATCAGAACTAATGATAAGAATGGTATAAATTTGTTATTATCATTTATAATTATTTCCAGTCATGCACACAATGTGCGGAACAGACATATAGGCTGTCCCGGGACGCAAAGGTACTTACCGGCAACTCCTGAGCTGGGGAATGGAGAACAGGAGGTGAAACCTGCGCGGCTCGTCAGCCGCTTGTTTATTCAGCTGCGGCCAGCCGGTGATGTAAGCGCGGAGTGCTGGCCGGCACGAATAAAAATGGAGGCACACGCCGCAAGAGCGGGGAAGAAGGGGGAGATGCTGCTCCCAACGCCCTCGCCCCTTGGACAGACAAGAGCAGCAGAGCACGAGGGGAGAAACACCCCGGACGGGGGTGAGAAGAGACAGGGACGCCGCAGAAGCATCGTTGCAGAGGCGACTGGTAGGGAGACCTGGGATCGCCCTTGTGTTACCACAGAGGATATCCCAGACGAAGGCAGCCAGAGGAGGAGAGCCTACAAGGAAGCCCAGAGAAAGGTGCCTCCGGAGGACACGCCGCCGCTGGACTGTGAGGTGCCGGGGAATGGGCAAAGATTGAATGCCTAGGCATAAAGCAGACGGGGCTACTGTAAGGCGTGGGGGGGGCAGTTAAAGGGGCGGTATGCCCAGTTTGTGTTGAGCCTTTTTTTCGTGTTTCGTGTTAGGCTGGTCTTTTCCCTGACTTCTAGGGGAGACCAGGGGGCATTAGATCGGTAGTAGGCATAGTCTCGGTTGCAGTGAGGGAAGCTGGCACTCCAATTTTAGTAGTAATCCAAGAGCAAGATGACTAACAGCTTGGCAACACCATAAGGAGGCGTGAGGCTGGGGTGTAGGGGTGGTGGAGCCCCAAGAGTGACTGCCAGGGAACCCTGAGCCACAGGCACGCATGACAACTGACCCCAAACACTGGTAACATCAAGTCGTGGCAGGCAAGAACGGGGTCAAGGAGTCGGGCAGCGAACATCCGCTCGGCCAACAGCGGGAACACCGGCAAGGGACAACACCAATCCCATGGGGAAGAGTGGGCCGAGAACAGCTAGTCGCGTCCCAGCGGCGACATAGGCATAAGTTTTTCCTGCCTTGAAGAACTTAGGGTAGAAAACAGAAATACCCAAACAAATGAGAGAAAGGAAGAAGTGGTACAGCAAACAAGTAAAGACCCCAAAATGGTGACCAGCCAAGTCACTTTATCATGATGCTGGATTTAATGAGACATATAAAATATTTTCATTTGCTCCTTACCATTATATTGTTACTTGGTTATTTTTAATAGGCATAGGGTTAGATTTGAGCTTGTGAAACAGTGAGTCTGTCAAAAATAGCAATTTTAGGTTGCCTATGCGAAACCATCATATTAAGGAGCAGAGGAAAAAAGTCCCTCTGTAAACCAATTTGGTGAGATTGAATCTGAACTACTGTACTCAGTTTTGAGTATCCCAATGCCAGACCAAATGGAGTGAGCTCAGAGAAGAGCAACAACGATTAGTGAGCCAGAAGTTGAGCTGATGAAGAGGGTTAAACTTATGAAAGTTAAAAATTATTATTGGATATAGAGAACTACAGGCCAACTAATGGTGCTCATGATAAAAATGTACAAATGTTGGAAAGGCAAAAGTATGAAAAATAAGAAGGAATCATACAAAGTAAGATAGGAGGTACAAGAAGTGATGGGATGAAGTTAAGAATGAACTCTAAATCAATTAGATTTAGAAGTGATTTTTCAAATGTAGTGGTAGAAATTACATTTGGGACATTTTAAAGAAAAAACAAAACAAAACAGTATAGCAAATATGCTGTACGATACAAATCCAAAACCAGTAGGAGATAGTCTAGAACAGGGGTTGTCAACCAGAGGTACGCGTACCCCTGGGGGGTACTTGGGAGGGCCCTAGGAGGTATGCATGGGCGGGCAGGACTAGAGTGCCACCACCCAGCACCCCATGCCTCTGCCTCCCAGGAGCAGGGAGGTGGGGGAGGCGCAAATGTGTCCCCCCGCTCTGTGTCTGGCCACATGCCAACCCGCTCACTCCACATCTGGCCACCATTTACTAAAAAAGATTGAAAATCCCTGGTCCAGAAAGCCAAACTGGTATTGTATTTTTAATACTGATGAAGGTGATGTGCAAATCATACAAAGACTCCACTGGTCATAAAAGAAAAGGAGAGGTTATAAGTTATTGTAGGATTCAAGAAGAGAGATGAAAGAGTGTGAAAATGTAATCTAGTGTTCTGATGTCAGCTTCAATGGTGTGAACATAAGTCAGCTCCACTGACTGCATTCCTGGTAAACAGGTTTACAGTCAAGTAACTGACTGAATAATCTTGCTCCCTTGCCTCTAATTTGGGGCAATCTGTAAGACAGAATGATCAAAAGCATTGGAAGCTGCCTTCAGATGAAGTTGGGGAGGAGAAAAATAAGATTAGAGAATCCTGTAAATTACATCTGATATGCAGAGAATCCTTTAGGAAGACAGTCTTTTTCAAAGAAAAGGGTGGTGGCCTATTCACTATAATTTATGCAAATGAATGATTGATTGTGAAAGAGCTATAAGCAGCTCATCTTCTGGTTAACAAAAAGAGCTTCTTGTAATTAAACAGAAAATATAGGAAGTCATAACTCATTGTATTCATTAGGAATTGTTTGACCTGCCAATTTTTTCCTATTCAGTCTATGCTGATGACTAAGATGGAGGTAGAAGAACAACAACAGCGCACCCTAGAAGCACAAGAATTTTATGCAGTTTGTCACTTTATGTTTGTTTGATCTGTCTTCTTTCCAGTATGAGATTTTAAATGTTTCTTTCCATATTGTTCTTTTCCCCAAATTTCTGCTTTTCTCTCCCACACATATTTTCTTACATGTGTTGTGATAGGCCCACTGTTATAGTTTTGTTTGCTCATTCTTGTTTGATATTAAACATGTTAGGCACTGTACAGAACAAACAGAAATATGTGTCCCTGCCTCAAAAAGAGTACAAGCTAAGATCTCAATTCCACAAACATTTATGCATTTGAGTAACTCCATGCCTCTGAATAGTCCTACTGAACTCAGTTAAACTATCTACTGCATGAGGTATTCACATGCAAAAGTGTTTGCAAAAATTGGATAAAACAAACACACACACATGCTGTGACAGCTGAAAACTGTCTAAGGTGCTTGCTGAATGCTCTGCTAGGATTAGACCAGGTGTTTGTTTATGTATGGAGCTGTATGTTGCCACTGAGAGTTTAATTACAGTAAAAGATTAGTGAGGCCTTGTATGTAGCGGTGCTGTTAAAATTAACCTCATCAGAAAAATGCAAAGGCTTGTACTGCTATTGGTCAGTCATAAGGAAAGTTTGTAGTGAGTGGCTGTGAGTCCACAGGGTTACTCAGAAGTTATAAGTTGGCTAGCACATCCAGAAATTATCAGACAGATGATGCAGCATTGTAAGAGAAGCTACTAATTTAGAAATTAGCTGCTGACCTGGGTTTGGTGGGCCCGTGGATCTTGAGGAGCCTGAGGACTGAATACCAGGGTCCATCCCTGTATCCCTTGGACAGTGCAGATCGGGGATGCCTGACTTCGCTGAGCTTTATAGAAGAGGGACTTGTTGTACATCAGGCATCAGAGGGGACTGCCGATAAGTTGTAGATGCGAATTGTTATTATCTTTCATTGTTGGCTTGTTATGTTATGCGTAGTTGTGTGTTTGTTAGCTCAATACACCTTTCTTACCTTTTTACCCCAAACCACTCTCTCAATCCTGATCCCTCCTGCTGGCGGCTGGGACACATGCACACACAACACCCAGCAAGTATGAAGCAAGTTGAGAAAAGACAAGATTTGAAGCATAACACTGTACAGTCACTGGTCTAGTTATGTGAGTACTTTAATGGTCAATTAAAAGTATGAAAAAAAATTAGTATTATTATAGATTCCTGCATATCCAGTAAAGCATTTGTTTAAACATGTAAGAGAACAAAGTTTAAAACAGGCTGATGAGCAAGGAAATAAAAATGTATTTATTTTATATTTATAAGCTTAGACTTATAAACATACACTTACATTAAAGATATAAGCAAGTCTTTTAACTACTCCATAAATTAGCAGCTGCAAAAATATTAAAAACTTTATTAAAAAATTCAGGCAACCTCTAAATCGCGTGTTATGGCCCAACAGAATGTGCAAATTAATTTTATTTTTCCTTATAACTGCTAGACAACTCGCCAAATTCATTTCTTAGTTGCTGATCAGACATTGGCTGCCAGAGAAAATTGCAGTTCCCTAGAGGCAATTCCCACAAACCTCTTTTGATAGCTTGTTAGACTAGTTGCTCCTGGATCATTTAAATAAATAAACAAACTGGCTCTTCCCTGTGTATGTGCTATGATTCAGAGCCATTTTGCCCCTAATACAAGTCAAGGCTGTGTCTTACGATAGTGGAGAATTAGTCCCAGCAGAACCCTGCTCTCACCTCCCCTTGCTACCCTGTGCTTCCACAACATGCCCAATTTACCCACACATTCTGAAACCCGCCCAGAACAGATACGATCTGCTTGTCAGTTATTTTGGTTTTTTGTTTCAATCTACCCTTTTGTTTCATGATGTCTAAAGAAATATTTAGAAGAGAGAGGTAGCCTATGATGAATTCAGCTGTGGCTCACAAAAATGTATCCATCTCTGATTCAATTAACCTATAAGATGCACCTCTGTTCTGCCTTCTGCCTGAAATATTTAGAAAGTAAAATTTGTACTGTCTTGTTTCCAGAGATGATGGACTTAGTTTTCAGTCCGTCTTCAGTCTTTGCTTATGTGAAACAGAACAGGAGAATTTGTCCCAGACCAGGCAGAGAAGAAATGTGGTCTGCCATTTTGCCACAAAGCCTGGCTGCAGTAGATGAGGTAGAACTGCAGCCTGATCCAGAATCCATCTAAGAAAATGGAGAACCTTGCACTGATTTCATTTGGCATTAAGTCTGAAATGCAACCAAGCTATCCAGCTTCCAGTGAAAGAGAATAACATACTCTAGAGCTTACCCTATATGCACAGGTGACAGATGACACCAGTAAATATTATACATTTTTAAACAAAGTTATAGCGAACAGGTAATAGTCCATAGCAGTTCAAGTCCCTTTTGGAAGGCTACTATTTAACAGATCTGTGATGTTCTTGTAAAATGACAAGCTCTTGAAAGAAAGACTCAAGAATGGAAGAGAACATACTCAAAGCAAATGTTTTCAGACAGCTGCATTTGTGCTTTGTCTCATGCTACCCCTCACACTTTGAATGAACCTTTCGTAAAAACTGGTAAAACAACCTTATTGATTTCCGGTATAATACTCCACAAAATGTCCTTATCAGTATGCCTACAAGAATTTGACATTTAGTCTGCAGGTGCACAGCACAGTGCCTATCACGCCGACCAATGCTGTTTCATTGCTTCCTATACCAGGGGTCAGCAACCCCTGGCATGTGTGCCAGAGCACAGCATGTGAGGCCATTTTGTTTGGCACACCACAGCCAGCCCAGACTCTGGGCAGCTGCTGCTGGCTATGGAGCCTGGGTTGCTCACAGCACGTAGTAGGGAGGCTGCAAGCTCTGTTGTGAGTAGCTGGGGCTCCATGGCAGGCAGCAGCTGCCCAGAGCCTGGGCCAGATGTGGCTGGCAGCCAGGAGGCTGCAATCAGTGCACTGGGATCTGGATCCCCAGCCCAGCTCTGTGGGCATTGGCAGCTGCACATGCACTTGGCACATGGTGTGGAAGAGGCCTGGAGCAGTGCAATCCCAGCCTCTTCTCCATCACACACCTTGAGGCATATGTGCAACTGCCTCCACCACAGAGCCAAGCCAGGACTCCAGACCCCAGTGCAGCTGTTTGCAGCCTTACTGCAAACAATCCAGGACCCAGGGCAGGCAGCAGGGGCCTGCCCAGAGTCCAGGCTACTTGCAGCAGGAAGCACAAGGCTGTAAGGGGCTGCAATGGGGTCCAGAGCCTCAGGCAAGCTCGTTTCTGGCAGCGGCTGCATGAGCACCTTGGAGGGCATGGCATGAAAAGGGTTGGGGCTGTGTTGCCATGACAAGAATCAGCTTCCCCCCCCCAAATCCGCTCTGCCAACATCTTTAAAGTCCAGGTTGTGGAGTTTCTTGGCACTCAGCCCAAAAATGTTGCTGATCTTTGCTCTTTACTGTCTCATCAACCCATCTTCATCTATCCATTGTCTGTTGTCTTAAGCTTTAGCATGTAACCATTTCAGGGCAGGGATCAACTTTTTGTTCCGTGCTTGTACAGTACTTGGCACAATGAGATCCTGGTCCGTGATCAGGGCATCTAGATGGTCCATCACGATCATCATAATCAACAATGATGCAAATGCAGGAATTCATGTAAGCAGCCACTGGTGGGCAGTAAGCTTTGATTAACTACTAGCCACAACAGGCCCCAGCATATGACGCACAACTCTGGAGTCATGATGACATGGGTGTGATGACGTTTTGTAACACACATAACATGAGACTGTCTACTCCAGGATCTAACAAGCAAACCTAATTCAAGGACGTTCTTTTTCACACAGTAGTAATTAAAGTGTGGAACTCATTCCCACAATAGGTTGACAGTTTAGCCAGATTCAAAAAACGAGATGAACAAACTTTTGGAGGAAAGGGCATCAGTATTTATTGAGCAAGGGAGTTACAGTTTCTGTCTCTGAATCAGGACTTCATAGATTTCATAGATTTCATAGACATTAGGGCTGGAAGGGACTTCGGAAGATCATCGAGTCCAGCCCCCTGCCTGAAGGGCAGGAAGTCAGCTGAGGTCATAGGATCCCAACAAGATAAGCATCCAATTGGCTCCTGAAGGTGTTCAATGTAGGTGCTTGAACCACCTCCAATGGCAGGCTGTTCCAGACCTTGGGGGCTCGGACAGCAAAGAAATTCTTCCTTATGTCCAGCCTGAAACAGTCTTGTAGTAGTTTATGACGTTCGACCTTGTCATCCCTTGGGGCGCTCTGGTGAACAAACGTTCCCCAGATCCTGGTGGTCACCCCTGATAAACTTATAGGTGACCATCAGATCACCCCTGAGCCTGCGCTTTTCCAGGCTAAAGAGCCCCATGGCTCTCAGCCTGTCATCGTAAGGTCTGCTTTCCTGACCTCTGATCATGCACGTGGCTCTTCTCTGGACTCTCTCAAGCTTCTCCACATCCTTTTTGAATTGTGAAGCCCAAAACTGGATGCAGTACTCTAGCTGTGACCTCACCAAGGCCGAGTACAGGGGGAGAAGGACATCCTGGGATTTGCTTGAGAAGCATCTATGGATGCAAGCCAGTGTTTTGGTCCTCAACCTTAAATGCTGGAAGCTGCAAGTGAGAGGAATAGTGACCAAAGCCCTGGTCATACCCTGTTTACTCTTTCTTTCAGCATCCACTCTCTGCCAAGCGTGACACAGGCCTGTTTGTTGTGCTGTCAGTAGGTTAGGCCCACCAAAAAAACTGTAACCCTCCCTCATTTGGGGGGGGCCCTGAAAACACAACCCCAGATCCCAGGGGACAACAAAAATAAAAACAGGGATGGGAATTGGAGATTAAAGGTTAATGACAGGTGCTCCAAGGGTGGTACTGAGCCAGCACCCACTGGCCCTTGACTGAGTCCAAGGAACCAGTAGACACTGCTGAAGACTATGATACAGGATACTGAACAAGATGGACCAATGGCCTAACCCAGTAAATGGCAGTCGTTATGTTCTTATCTCTCCTGAAGCAGAAGAGCTTATAGCTTGAGGGAAGCTGTTGTTTCAGGGTGCTAGGAAGTACTCTGCTCCCCTGCACAAACTCCCTCGGGCAGAAAGCTCAGTGTTGAAAACCCCTATGCCATCTACCATCTTGGTGGAGTCCATGGCACCTGCAGTAGAAACCCAGAAGGCCCTTTGATGCTTTGGCAGGTGGTGCCTCTCCCTTGTGAGAGACAGGGCCTTTCTGTAAGGCCCACTTCCTGTGCGGCTGCGGCCAACCTAGGAACTGCTCCAAGCACAGGAGGCGGAGACGCAGTCCTGACGCAAGTGACAAATGCAACCTCTTCTTTTTAGACATTTCTATTGTAGCAGCTTCTTGCTGGGGAGAGAGGATTTTGAAACTGCTTTTGAGTCAAGCATTGCCAGCTCCTTGGACAGCACAGCAAGTAGCAGACAGCTGGTGTCTAGTGCCACGTGGACGACACACAGGTATCTCAGCTTTAGGTCCTTTCTTTTAGAGCAGGGGTGTTGGGTTTGCAGCCTGCAGGCTGGTAAAGGGACCAGCAATTCAGCCCTGCAAACCCCGTGAGGTTGGTAAAGGGACGGAGCCTGCCATGGGCATAGGGACATGTTGCCCTGTTGGGCCCACGTTGGCAGAAGAGGGGAAGCAACGGCTGCGTTAACCCCTGTTGTGGCTGCTGCTTTGGGGACTAGGGTCCAGCCTGGGGCATGGGGGCGAGCTTGACACCGTGGCTGTAGAGGCAACACAGCCAGGAAGACAAGCCAAGGCCTCCAACGGCCCAAGCCCAGAGAGAAACCACAAGACACTTCACGGGTCCTTGGCTAAGAGCTGGCCTAACATGTTAACCCAGCTTATGGCCTGGCTCAGGCCCGGGAGGCCCAAAGCCACCAGCGCCAGCTCCACGGGAACGCACCCCAGCCCCCTCTACGCGAGGGCGGGCGGCAGCGCCTGCGCAGACGAGCCGCCTGCTGGTCCGCAGCCGCCGGGCTCCGGCCGGCCCCACTCCCAGCGCGGCCGGAAGTGAGGGGTCGCCGTCCCCGTCGGTGGCTGCGAGCGTGGTGCGGCCCGTCGCTTCGGACAGCGGCGTCCTCCGGCAATGGAGGAAGGTGAGCGGGGAGCGGCGGGCCTTCAGCCCGGCGGCGGAGCCGCGGCTTCCCCGCCCCACGGGAGCGACCCGGGGAGCGGCGCTGTCCCGCGGTTTTTCGCCTTGCCCCACGGTCCCGGCCCCGCGCTCCGCTTCTTGTCGGGACCCCTCCTGCGGCCCCGCTCAGCAAAGCGGGCGGCGACAAAGGCGCGTTGCACTGAAGTGCAGCCCCGGCGCTTGGCTCCTAACGCCCTGGGAGGCGTTCAGAGGGAACCGACTGTCTACAGTTCATCTAGGGTTTCATGCTGTGCCAGTCGGCCTGAGACCTCGGCACGCTGAATGTTTTCTGTAGTCAGACACCCGCATCCCCCCCCCCCACCCCGCGTGTTTTCTGTAGCCAGGCACCCACCCCCTCGGCCCTCTGGCTGAGGCAATTCCTCGCAGGGCTACAGGATTGCATTGGACAGGCCAGCTACACCTGCGTTGTGAATGCTTGGGAATTGCCTACTTTAGTTTTTAAAATCCTTTAAAGAAGCTGGATGGTAAAGGATAGGCAGTCTTCAGCTCATACAGTTGTTTTCTTTCTCCAAATGAGACGAACATTAAAATGGAAATAAAGTGCACATCTTTAAAAATGAGTGTAACTAATAGTCAGAACAAGACACCACAGGGTCTAAAGAGCAAGGCCTTTCAAGTTAGGTGGTAGTCTAAAAGAGGTGCTTTAATTCTTCCAAAAGTGACTGGCTCTTGATTTAACCCCAAATTACTCCATGAAATTCTTTGACTAGATCAGCGGTGCTCAGTCTACAGCCTCTGTACCAGGTCTGGCCCATGACACGGAGGATCAGCAACCACCCACTTGGCCCATTGCATCCGGTTCCTTATCCTGCACTGTGCCACTAATCCCCTCTGCAGCTAGCAATAACCTCACTTCCTCTCTCCCTCTGACATTGGCCTCCATCTTTCTCTCCTCCTCATCTCCACTTTCCTTTATGCTTACCGGATGAGTGGTGGACTGTGGTACAACCTGATGTGACCAGGCCGACCACTGTAAACGGCTGAGTTCCACTAGAGTAGAGGAGGGGTCAGCAGCCTAGGGGTGGATCCAGCCTGCAGTGCCATTTGATCTGGGCCAGGGGCGTGGGGCTTCAGCAGATGAATTAATCCAGTTTGTGTCAGAAGCACAGGGAGAGTGTCTGCAACCAGCACTCTTCCCTCCAGTGGTGGAGTGAGGGGGCCTTTAGCAGCAGTCATTTTCCCCTGCTGCTGTGGGTATGAGTACCAGCTGCACACTCTCTCCCCATGCTGCCTGGGGACAAGCAGTGGGACAGCTGGATTGTAGTGCTGGCCTGAACTGGGTCAGTCCAGCCCACAGCTTGATGCCTGGACTAGATTGCTCAAGACAGCTTTAAGATTTGTGGTTTGGCCAAATTGCCCTTTAACAGGGTCTTCAACTTTCTTTATTTTTAAAAAAATGTATACATTCTATTCTCTCAGGAACCCTTGTAATCGTAGGCTGTTTACAGATGTGAAAGAAAAAAATCAGCACTTTTACTTTCAGCTGGGTATGCCCCTGTGTCAAGCACAATGCATACCCAGAAGGGGAACTGGATGTTAGTTTGACCCAGCTCCCCCGATATCTGTATAGACCATGTGCTTCAATAGGACTTTTAGGTGCTTTTATCTAACACCTGATTGAATCAGCTACAGATAAAAGCACCAAAAAGCCTGGCTAAAGCACCTGATCTATACAGACACTGGGGAGCTGGGTCAAACTAACATACTTCCTCTTCCAGTAAAGTGCTGGGTGGTTTTTTTTCATTTTTTTGATGTGTTCTTGCATCAATCAATATTTGTAACTTTTATGCTGGCTCATGCCCCGTGAATGTGTCTGAAGGTGTTCTGTATATTATATTGCAATAACTTCTGAAATTACCTTCAGGAACAGCAGATTTGCGGCAAAGAAAGAAGCAAAACTGCTCAGAAGCTGATAAGATGTCTTCAAAGGAGAGAAAGAAAGAAAACCCAAATTTAGGAAGAACACCAAAATGTAAATTCCAGTATTTTCAGTTAACTTTTCATTGTTCTTTTAAAATGCTGTAAATTGTATTTCAAGTACAGTAATTGTTACTGTTTATTTTGGGGGATATTTTTGGATAATCAAAAAATATCATGCAGAGAACTTAGTTGTGATGAAACTTAAAATATAAAGAAAAGTGATAGTGCGGGATTGCTGTAACTTTTTGCCATGTACTAATTGCATTTCCTATAAAAAATATTTCCTTAAAGTTGCACCTTTTTGGTCTATTTAAAACCAAACCCCACCCCCCACTCACTTTAATTCAAGCACAAGTACACACACAACACTTTTAAACGTGGAATTATTTGTCAGTTTACAAGCTGGGAGTGGGTGGTAATTCTGCAGGAAAATAGAACTAAAATAGATTTTTTTAGATCCAGTAACACTAATTGTTGTTCAGTATAATAGACATATTAAATCACCACACTGAATCTAAATGTTTTGTGTTAAATGTGCCTGTTTAAATTTGAGTGTACTTGAGCAGAAATGGAACTTGACTGAATGATATAAACTGGTAAAATCCAAGCTAGCCCTGTCCTGTTTTCCAGGAAGAACAAAAACTAAAAAAGATAAGGTGCTGGAATCTTAACATACTGTTACCCTCCTTGGTGCGTGTACATTTTGAATGAATTTTACCAGAAACATGTAAAATTGGAGTTGAGTCCATTTTTTTTTTTTCTGGAGGAAGTTTTTCCTTCGGTGGATTGTTTTGAAAGTCACAACTGCCAATTAATAGCAATCATTCAGCATTGTATATAGTATTTTGCTATAAAATTCCCATCCAGTAATAGTGAAAATGAAGGGTATAGTCCCACACAAGAAATGTGTCTCTAGTTCAGTAGAAATTGGATTTATTGTAGGGTCAGGTTTTTTTAACCTCTGCAAAGATCAGTGTCTGCAGACTAGCTAAGAGTATGTAAAGCTACAACAAACAGCTGCTGTAGTATCGCTTAAGTGTTCTAGCTGTTTATGTGGCTTTTATTTCAAAGGGTGCTGCTTCTCTGATCAGCTGTATAAGATGAACTCAGCTGATTGCTAAAGCTTTAACTTCAAAGGTGCTGCTTCTTCAATCAGCTGGAGTGGCTCATCCTCATTTTGGCAGTCTGCAAACTAAACATGTTGCATATTATCCAGGTTCTCTTGTGTTTTGGTTTCTGTGTATGTTGGGTGCAACTGTTAGATTAATTTTAATGACTGTGGCGTTCAGAATTGTGTGTAGAGTACTAGTCATATTGAACTTTCTTTTTGTTTTTACTTCGTTACATTAACAGAGTGGAGGCTATTCATTTTTCAACATTTCTTTACAGATGTATTATTTCAGCGGTTTGCAAAGCTTTTCTTTGGCTGTCTCGCAGCTGTCACTAGTGGGATGATGTATGCTGTGTACCTTTCAACCTATCATGAACGGAAATTCTGGTTTTCCAGCAGGCAGGTAAAAAAAAATAGAATAGTTCTGAAATAATTCTGAGTTGTAATGTTCCACTGATCAGGAAGTCAAGTGAAAGCAAGAAGTTTGAAACACCCTAACTCCTTCAGCCCTTGCCTGTATAATATAACTTAATCTGTTGTATCGTCTTTGGTATTGATGTTAGTCTTAATGTTTTTCTTCATAAGCGTCTTTCTGCCTTCCTCCATGCTGCATGATATGTTTGGAACACCCTTCCAGAATCCTTGATAAAAGCCTTCACCCATCACTAATTCATATCATTCTTGAAAACTAACTTCTGTAGCAGCATTTTCCTAGTAGTGTGTGCACTATATTTTCTTTAAAGAGAAGCTCCATAGGTTGCATTTAAACTGAGTAATCATGTATTATGACTGTGTGCCCTACAGTGTGTTCACTGTATCCTTACTCATCTGTTAAGTTTATCATTTAGTCTCTCTAAGCTGGGATCTTTCTTGGGAGTCGGAAATCTCTCCTGAATTCTGATTCCAGAATTAAGTCCAATTCATTTTGTGATTTCAGGCAGATTGCTCAGTCTCTGTATGCCTGTTTTCCCACATAAAAACAGAGATGCCTACTAATTTATCTAAATTAATTATTTAGTATTTAATTAATTAGCAATTATGTAGTGCTATTCAAGAGAGAAACTGTTATATCTTGCATATATTTTAAATTTTAATATAAAATAATTAAATATGTTAATATTTGTCATTCTTTATCTGATGTCCTTGTTTTTATAATATCAAAATAGATTTTGTGTGTGTTATCTTGTTGAGAAATGGCACTCTATGGTCAACATCATCTAGATACTTTAAAAGGTTCTTTAGACCCATACAGTGAGTTGTAGCTTATATTACTTTGGCAAAAGCCACTACAGACTATGAGGTCTGTAATAGAGTTACAAAGTTCGTGTTGATTTTTTTTTTCTCTCTCTTTTTTTTTGAGCTATTCCTGAAAGGGCATGGCAATGAGAGGTAGTAATTGCTCCTGCATTTAGATTATTTAGTCATTTTGGTTGTAGAGGGTTTTTGTGAACCTCTTATAAAAAATATAGTCCTTTCATTGTAAGAAGCAGATGTGACAGGATCTACCTTAAAGGACAACCATGGCACCTCCTTGCAGCTAAGTTAGTCCTTCCCCACCCACTCCCAAGGCTGCCACTTTATCTGGGGGCTAGACTCGATGATCTTCTGAGGTCCCTTCCAGCCCTAATGTCTATGAAATCTTTACCTGCTATGCTTTTGGATGATATATGTATGTTTGGAAGGCTGCCCCTAGTGTAGGTCTTGGGTGCTTGCCTTGACTGGTCTCAGCCACTTACTTCCCTAGTCTTTCTGTCTCTGCTATATGCCCCTGGCTCTGGCTCAGCTCTTTGGGCCCATAAGCCTTGCTTAAAAAGAAAACAAAGCAAATAAAAAAAGCCACATCTTGTGTCTCTCTGGCACTAGTCTTAGTGTCTCTAAAGCCACATTCATTCATGCCTTGAGTATTGCTCTTTGCAGCTGGCCCTACCTCGGCTTCAGCCCACTGGCCCTTAGTCCACAACTCGCAATATGGAGCATCTTCAAGGTCCCCACCATGGCCGCCAGCCTCCCACGTAGCCGCTCCCAAGCCTTATGGTGCAAAATAGTGAAAATAAAACTTAACCAAAATAGCTAACTTCTCTGTGCCAGGTGTACCCAGACAAGATGCTCTTGGTACCAGCTGTATGTGGTACTTGTATCTCCCTGCGGATCACTTAATTCAGCCTGTTCTCCGTGGGGCTTGTCTCCCTACAACCCTCAGAGCCAAAGTGACCCTGTAGTCCTGGAGCCAAGCCTATGTACCACTTAACTCCATCCCTCCCAATCACCTGACCCTTGCTTCTAAGAGTCAGACACAGGGGGTTCCCATTAACCAGTCTAGGCTTGTTTCTATGCATCCAGTATCTTCACGAGCAGGCTCACAGTTTTGTGGTCAGCTATTCACAATCAAGCAGCCTCTGTGCTGTCTTCATAGATTTCATAGACATTAGGGCTGGAAGGGACCTTGGAAGATCGAGTCCAGCTCCCCGCCCAAAGGGCAGGAAGTCAGCTGGGGTCATAGGATCCCAACAAGATAAGCATCCAATTCGCTCTTGAAGGTGTTCAATGAGGTGTTCAATGTAGGTGCTTGAACCACCTCCGATGGCAGGCTGTTCCAGACCTTGGGGGCTCGGACAGTAAAGAAGTTCTTCCTTACGTCCAGCCTGAAAAGGTCTTGCAGTAGTTTATGACCGTCTTACGGTACTTAGCTCTGCTGCTTGGCCATATTCTGTTGGGCACAAACAGAAATGTCATTTGTCATTCAGTCAGCCCCTTGAAATCGCTCTAAAGCCATGCCCAAACAGAAGAGCTTGGCTGCAGAGTCTTCTGATCACATGGCAAATTAGCTCTCATTGTCTGCTCCTAAGTGGAGTGACTTTATTAATTTCTGTATGCTCTGTCTGCATCACAACAGCTCAGCTGCTGTCTCTGGATGGGAGGGGGAGAAGCCCGGGGAGGGAGGTCCACTCACCTTGGTGGGGCTCAGGTCTACCTGTCCCCTCCGCTTTAGCAGGGCTGGGAACTCTGGAAGACCTCCATCCCTTAACATCTCCTCACTCCCATCCAGAGACAGAAATGGAGCTGGGAGAGAAGGGGCACGGAGCCAGGGGGAAGATACAGCCTCTCTCCTTGGATCGGCTTCAAATCAGAGCCGATCCTCCACCCTCCTGGTCCTACAGCTAATGTCTACTGGATCAGAGGGATCAGTTTAACTCATGGTGATTTCTATGAATTGTCATGAGTTAGACCCAAATGCTGCACTTCTGTCTGTGCCCCTTGTCTACTTACTAGCAGCATTCTCAGCTTTTGCTGCTGCCACCTTTTAGCCCATGGCCTGGAGCCCATTTTTTTTAAACCTCTTTTTAGCTAGTTTTCTTGAGGTACGTGACTTGCAGCTTTGGAGCTGCTACTCCATTTACCCTCTTGCTGCCTGTTTATCTCTGCTGGCCCCCAGCCAGTTGTCTTTCTTCTCTTAAAGTAACCAGGGGATAGAGGCCCCCTGTTACAGCAGAGCTTTGAAATTCTTCAGGAAGAAAGCCCCTGGATTACAGAAGTACCTTTTCTTTGTCTCATGGATTTTTGTTCAGGTGTTGCTAACATACAGATACAGACACTGTGGTTTTTCAATGTGTGTCATTTGTGTTGCTCAAAAGAATTTTTGCCAGTATGTCAAAATAACTGAATATGAGCATTCCATGGCTAAGTCCATGTCTTCCCCTAAGTAGCAGCCTTGGGCATGACACTAGAAATGTCTGGAAGCTGCTGAAGCAGCTGTAGTGGTGCAATTAGGAGGACAGAGCTGTGTTGAGCTTGGCCTTCCAGGGCTAAATCCATTAAACAGTTTGGCACCAAAATGGTTAGTTGAGTACTCTTAGGTTACAAAGTCATTCTCTCTCTTTTTTTTCTCTGTTCCAATAAAGATCTAATTATTCAAGGTAGGACGGATACTCTCTCCTCCAGATTATTTCTACTGTGGTCTTTAGGGCATTCTGCAGGGAAGTGGAAGGTGTTGATTTCAGTCCCTCCTCAGGCTGAGGGAAGAAAACAGGTATCACTCAGGTCCTGAGGGAGTGCCTTACCTGCTGAGTTTTTTGGGTTTTTTTAAAGTTCAAGCTCTACCTTTCTGTAGCTGTTTGTGTGAAAAGTTTAATCTGTTAAAAAGATGTCTGAGAGATGGAGAAATGTCAAATATGTGGATCCAGAAGGGGGCTTCAGCACTGTCAGAACAGATGTTTTGGGCATGTCTGTAAGTGGATCTTAAAGAGCCTCGGAAACTTCACTGGTGAAAACTGAAGTATACAGGGATGTTATGAACCTTCAGGGATAGGCAGCAGTTGAGTGGGCATTTTAAAGTTTACAACTTTAGATTTAGGCATCTAAATGATTTGTGGTTCTTGCCTTGACTTACTGTGTGGCCTCAGGCAAAATGCTTCACTTCTCAGGCTCAGTTACGAGGTCTGTAAATTATAGGAAGCAATATATTTATGGCAATAATGCTATAAACATTAATTCTTTGTAGAATGCTTTGAAGATGGCTAGTGGAGTTTCATCCATAGGTTGTTTTTGTGTACTGCACACCTGAAAATGTTTTTCTTTTCTTAATAAGAACAAGTTGTTAGCAATTTGATATATATTAAATTATTTAATTTTCTTCTAGGAACTTGAACGAGAAATTACTTTTCAGGGTGACAGCGCCATTTATTACTCTTTTTATAAAGACTTGCTAAAGGCTCCATCCTTTGAAAGAGGTATGACAAACATCTTTGTCTTTTTTTAAGCTTACAAAGTCACATTTCCCTTTTTAGAGAGTTTCTCTAAGACCTATATAGGAGTATAAAACCAACCTTTTCACTCTGCAGGAGTTTTTAAACTAAGAGTCAAGTGCTAATCTAACATTTTCAGACCTCCTCTAAAACATGCCTGCCCACCCTGGATACCCTTGAACTACTCTTAATACATGTGTAGCCTTGATTGATGAATCTTATTTTGACATTGAACTGTATGGGTAAAAATTCATTTGAAGTGCTTTAAATTTTGTCCTAATTTGAAGCATCCCTGAATTGGGCTGCTTTAGGACTATAGAAATACACAGGCCTCTCCCAGTTAATACACTTCATAATGTGCTGGACCTGATGCTCTTGTTCTTTTCCACAACTAGGAGGCTGATGAGCAGGTATTCTAGCGTGCCTCTTAACCACAATCCCTGAAGGCTTCGGAATACAGCTGGGTGGCAACAATAAAGCCTAATAAGTATTTTGCCACCCAGACTTCTGCTTGGTGCTTCCTGCCATTGCTGGGCTAGTCAGTTTCATGTGCATTGCCTTCCCTGTGGAAACAGAATGGATGTATTCCACCTTCTTAATCTGCAGTCTTTGGCCTCCTGATCATACTGATAGCCTTCTTCCATTATGTCTGCCATCTGGTGTGTCACAGAATGGAAACTCAAAGCTCCATTATCTTGGTACTTGAAAGGTTCCTCCTTGAGTTGGGCTGTGTAAAAGAGCTACATGCCAGAGAAGGAATAAATGAGTCCATGGAGGACAGCCTTCTCTGTCTTTTCAGATTGTATATTGTTGCTTCTGGGCCCAGAAGCAACAAGTGTTGATTGATGGAAGCAGATAGTCCTGAGCACATTGTAGGTAAAGCAGTGGCAGCAGAACTGCAGGATGAGCAAGGCCACCTTCCTTGGTCTGCACAGAGCTGAGTCTATTGCTCTAGGGGCAGGTCACCAATACAAGGGTGCCCAAGAATGTGGAGAAGTGGCTGGCAACTGCTGCTCGGAAGCTAGCAATCTCTGATAGTCTCCAGTTTTACAGAAGCATAACAGAGCAGCTCCATACCC
The DNA here is from genome assembly GCF_052110815.1 of Crocodylus siamensis. Lineage (NCBI taxonomy): Eukaryota > Metazoa > Chordata > Crocodylia > Crocodylidae > Crocodylus > Crocodylus siamensis. The sequence goes on from NC_143397.1 coordinate 218,072,722, forward strand.
TTGTCAGCTTTGTATGGGGCAGAGCTGGCTGTTGTGCTGTTGGGGAGCAGCTCCTTTCTCCTACCTCCCAAAGGCAGTGTCCAGGGCTGTTGCTGTGGTCATTCCCCCTCACTTATGACACTACTGCCAGCTGGTCACCAGCCACTTTGATGCAAGCAAGTCCATAGCTGCATTGGCTTTACAGGTAATATGACACACTGTTCAGAAGGTACAAGAGCCATGCTTCCTCTGCCTCATAAGCCTAAAGGAAATCCTAGATAGATTTGCTTGGGTGGGCTTTTTAACTTGTGTGGGGGCTAATTAATAGCAGGCAATTTCCCAGTGCACTGGTACTTGGAGTAGATTAACTGCAAGGGGTACTTCTGCATCTTGCTGCAAGGCATTGCAGACAACTGGGGGTAGTTTACCAACATAGCTACAGGATGTTTGGTCAAAGTCCATGATGCCTGGGTCTTTAAGAACTCAAGCATGATGCCCCTGGTGATGGGGAAGCATTTTCCCCTGGTGTGCCCATCATATAGCTGGAGGGGGTGACTATGTACCATTTCCAGCTTGGATACCTGCTTCTCCTATGACTCATGAATCTCTGAGCTAGAAACTTGGATCTTTGGAAAGAATTTTTCAACTATTGTCTGAGTAGCTGCTGATTAACCATTGAGTATGCCTTTGGACAGCTCAAGGCAGGGTAGTGGGCATTGGGTGTGCATCTGGACACTAGCATGTGGTACCCGCTTTGGATAATTGGACTTGCATCCTGCACAACATCTGCTAAGCCAGGGGCAGGGTCTTTCCAGAGGTCTGGGTAATGGAAACCAAGAGGGTTGTCAGCTGATATGAGGTCCTAGAGACTGAGCCTCTTGAACACTCCAACCATCAAGGCATTGTCATGAACTACATCCAGTGACTTGTGGCTCATTTGGGAGGAGGACACAACTATAAAGCCCAGTCAGATACAAAAGGACAACTCATTTTGAAATGGAAAACACTTTTTAAGTATTTAGTTGCTGTTTTCTGTGCTCTTTGTGCTTTTGCAAACTGAGGTGGGGTGTGCAGAGATACTGGGATAAAAGGAAGAGGAAGATGTGCTTCCTGAAAGTGGCCTGTAAGTGACCTAGCCCTGCTATCACCGGTTTAGTGAGGACCTCAGTAGGGGCAGGAGTCCTTAGGGGTAGTGTGATGGGATGTCATGCTGTCTTGTTGAAGAGAGGGATTGAAGTGAATGGAGTTCCATGCCATGTTGCTTTTCCCATGAGGTGAAGTGCCCATGGCCCTAAAGTCAAGGACTGCTGTTCCTCACCCTGTCTCCTGAGTCCTCCAAGAATGATTTGGTTTGGAACTTCCTCCTGTGCTGGAGTAGGGGCTCTAGGGTCTTACAGTGTAGCAGGCTAGTGAGGGTGGTTAGCAGGGCTAGCTGAAAAAGTCTCAGGAGAGAGACTTGGTACGTTACACGAGCACCAAGGGTTGGGGCCTGCTTTTGGTGCAACTGAGCAGGGGAAAATGTTTGGACTGGGGGGTGGGTGGGAGGAGAGAGTGAAGACAAGGGCAGAAAGGAAAGGGAGATGTGTCCGGAACATGAAGGCTTGTTCTGTGGTGGAGGGAGAGTTTTTGGGGGGCCTGGTGGACAGCTGTGGCTATAGCATGGAGGTCCAGAGGTCAATGGTGGACAGGCCTGGTTTGTGGGGGTATGTCTGGGCTAGTAGACAGTATACCCATAGCTGTGAGGGAATAGGCCTGAGCATGGGAGGAAGGTGCAAAAGGGGACTTGACTTAAATACTCTCCATAAATGGGTGCACCTGTTGAGGGTGTTTGAGAGGGACTGTTGTGTATCTCTACACAGAGGTTCTGTATCCGCATGTCCATAGGTTGTGGCTTTGACATTCTACCATGCCTGGAACATAGTGGCATGCTTGACCTGGAAAATACTCCTCCTCCTGATCAAATCAGCATACTGATTCTTGTGGTATTCCATGTGCAAATACCAGCCTTCTGCAGCCAGAAGTCTTCTTTCTGAAGATGCTACCATTTCTGCTAGCATCTCTTCTTCCTTACTATGAGCTGCAGCTTCAGTTTGTATCCTTTTGTCTTTGGGCCCTCAGTGGCAGCACCTGTGGGAGCAGTGGTGGCAATAGAAGTTGATTCTAGAATGACAATAAATGGACAGTCTGCCTTCGTTACACTGGCACAACTTAGCGACAGGTGAAAAACTTTTCCCAAAATGTTGGCATTCCTTCTCAGGGCCTCTATTTACTGAATGCTCCCAAGATGGTGAGTACACCAAGCCATAGGTTTCTCCACGTGGACCCTGGTCCACCTGTGACTGCCAGATGTGGCTGCCTTGAGTGATTCCCAGGTTGCAAGCTCAGCTTGGGGAAGGTGACTTTCATTTGGGCTGCTGTAGATCTTTTACCTGTAATCTGGTTAGTGTAAAAAAGCCATGGTTTGTCCTTGCACCCTGGTGTTCCCCAGTTTTGCAGGCCTCCATTATTTACACTGACATGGCAGTCTTCCATGCCCTGAGTGCCAAATGACAGGCTACATACAAGGTCTTTATTGGAATCTTCATTGTCTGTTCTGTCTTAGTGCTACAGAAAACTGTCGTGCCTCAAGATGTTGCCTCTTTGCAGGACCAAATAAGTTACAGAGGATCCTATAAGATAAAGGATCAACCTTTCAATAATGGCTGCATGAGTACCCCTGAGGAGCTTCACATACCTTTCACTGGTGGACTGGAGTATAATGTGGCCCTCTGACCCTTCCCTGGAATGAGAAGTTTGTCACTGCCCAAGTGCTGGTTGTGTGCCATGGATCACCCTGTGGTACTGAAGGATGCTCTGCTTTTTATTTTTTTTGGCAACTGCCTTATCAATTACCTATCCTTGCGAGAATTTTCTGCACCAAAGCTTATATTCTTTTGCTGTACAGAAAATGTGTGCTGCAGCTCTCTATGGACCCCATGGAAATGCTTGCATCAGAATCTGGGATGCTATCCTTGAGCATCCATGCTATCTAAGTGAAACTTTTGAAGACCTTCGCACCTGCATGCTGCCCTGCTCAAGCTATGACCTAAAGATATTCTCTGTGACTTCTAAAAGTGCAGTATCAAGGACTCAGTAACTGCTAGGACAGACCACTAGTTCCAGCTGTGTACTGTAAAACCTTATCCTTGGTTCATTCCCATCTATCTGCTTCAAAGATAGCCAAGACCTAGGGAATTGGTTGAGGAGCAGGGTGGGTTTGAGTTATCTCAAATAGATTTAAATCACGATTTAAATCACTTGTCAGGAAGCCTAGAATTAGTCACTGTTTTCTACAAAAAGTGCATTTTTGTTGTTTGATATCCTTTATTCATTTAACTTTTTGAAACTTGGCACTTTTAGAGAGAGGTAAAGGCTTGACTCTCTGTGCACAAACTTGCAGAGAGACAAGCTGATGGGTAGTTAATCAGGTCTGTTAACTGCAGTATATGGAGATGAGAGACAATAAGGATGTTATCTCAAGAGACACAAATCCAGAGCTTGAGAACTGAAGTTAAGCATCACAGAAATGCTTAATAGGATCTTCTACACTGAGCACTGAGTCCAGCTGGGTAGAGTGGTTTTCTCTAATCGTTACTAATCTATAGAGGAGCCTCTGGGAACCCTCTAAGATTGGGCCTCTAATATAGTCCATGGCCTGTTGTTGACTTATTTATAAAACTTCTGTAAAAAAGTTACATAATATATTGTCTCAAATAGTATATAATTAGAAGTTATAATCCCTATTCCATGATAATATCTTTGCATTTTAATATATCTTAAATTAAAACTATTTTATATAGGGGTTTTTTAAAAGCATCTTAATCAGATATTTTTAATCATATTTTTAAAATAAAAGTAAATATTGATTTTTTTTAATTTATTTTTTTTTTGTTGTTGTTGTTTTTTTTTATCCACCCGGGGGGCGGGGTGTGGGGGGGCATCGTGCACTGGTGTACTCACTTGGCTATTTGTGATTTCCAGCACAGTTTACATTTCTGGAAGGAATCTTTTTGCAGGGAAACCTGACCGATGGAGAAGGGGAACCATGATTCATTTACATTTAGTCTGGTTTTGATGGCTCTTTCTCAGGGTCCACTGGGTGCTTTCCTCTTTCCAAGTGGAGTGAAGACCCATGGTTTCAACTCACTTCCAGCTGTTGGAGTGTTTTGTATTTATAAGCATTTGGGGTGGGTGTTTGAGTACACTGTACTCAAAGCTAAGTTCCTAAGGTGGTTCAGAGAATACTGCCTGTGGTGTGTTTTTGCAGTCACCTTAAAAAAGATGAGGTCACATATGGGACAGTTGCTAGGATCCCAGGGAAGTGGAATTGGGAGTGAATCCCAGAGTGGCCACCTTAGGGCTCTGAGGACATGGGAGGTAGATGACCAGGGATCCTGGTTATCTCTGATTTAAAAAAAAAATCCCCAATTTTCAGGCTAAAAGAGGTAATCCAAAATCCACACTTTTTCTTGATCAAAACGAAATGTCACTAATACATATGAAACATCAAATGTAGTTAGACCATTCCTGGCTGATGCGAGTCTAACCTGTTCTTAAGAACTTCCAGTGAAGGAAGTTCTATATCATTGCTAGCCATTGCTATTTCATCATCGTACTGTTTGTTTTTTTTTAGAAAACTGAAAGAAGCTTTTGCCAGTTAGATATGGACTTTTAATTTGAAAGTCAGATTGTGTTTAAAAAAACCAGAAATTAATTTATCCCGTCTTCCTCGGAATAAACCACGTGGAATTACATCTAACACTGTTCATTCTTATTACTTTTTAAATTTAAGTGCATTACTTACTTGCTTTAATAGTCAGGTTTCCTGCTCTCCTGTTTTTAGAGCACTGTTGTTATTATGATTTCTAAAGTGGCATAAATAATTTGAGGATTTTTTTTTTTTTTGGTCCTTAGGTGTTTATGATCTGACGCACAACAACAAAACAGTATCGCTGAAGACTATTAATGCAGTGCAGCAAATGACCTTATATCCAGAGTTGATTGCCAGTGTATTATATCAAGCATCTGGTAGTGAAGTATGTACATTTGCCCTGCTTTCTTTGTATTGTACTATAATGTGTATGTCAGGTTTTGTATGCCATGTGCAATAAATTTTTTTTTTACCTGAGTGTATGTGATCTGAGCACAGCATTGGGGTTAAACTGCAACACTCTAAAGTGTAGAAAAGTGTTGGCCTCTTTTCACTCTCCTCTGATCTGCCCATGGTGTCTCCTACCTTAAGCTCTACCACTTGTATTTTTTCTACTCTTACACTTGGAAACTACTCTGCAGTCTCATCTGCCATGTCTCCACCTTCTTCAAGATCTTTCCTTAAGCTTATTTTTTCACCTACAAATTATAAATCTCACTGCAGTAGGATATAATCAAACCAAAAAATGTAAAATTAGTGAAACATCACTATATATCCAGAAAATAAAATCTTCGTCAAAACAGATGCAGGTTTCCCTTGCTTTATGCTGTACATGCATTCCTGGAAAACGGTGCATATAACTTGAATTGTCATAAAGGGAAACCACTTTACAATGTAGCAAATAGGGACATGTTCCAAGACCTTGACTGTACTGACCCCCAGACCCATTTCTACCGCTTTTACAAGACAATTTTGGTACTTCCCAACAGCAGACAGTACGTACAGGCACAGGGTAGTATCAAAAAGGGGGGTGGCAGCTACAGAAACACGTGTTACAGACAATGAGTGAGGAGCACAGATCCACACAGGAGACTATATTTTGGTGTGTGTCACTCCTACAATGCGCCACACAAAGCGACTGCAGGCTTCCATAGTTGCATAAGAGTGAATTTACCTTGCATATAATGAATTTTTGGTATAAAAAGGGCCATTACATATGAGTGAATTCATACATACAGAACCCACATAAAACAAGGAAAACCTGTATTCACAACTCGATGATGCTAATTTATACTGCCTCCCATCAGAAAAAGAAAGTATTTCCATATTGTATACTTAAATTATAAACTTTAAAGGACAAGGGACCATTTCTTCCCGGTTTATAAAGCACCCAGCACACTGTTAGCACTACATACATAGTAAATAGTAGTAATTTACAGTTTCAGCTCAGTGCCGCTATGTCTCTTCGTTTTTATTTGTAATTTCAGGAAGTTATTGAACCAGTGTATTTCTACATTGGTATAGTTTTTGGACTGCAGGGAATTTATGTGACTGCATTGTTTATAACCAGTTGGGTTATGAGTGGGACTTGGCTGGCAGGAATGCTGACTGTAGCATGGTTCATTATTAACAGGTAAGAAAAACATCTTCTACATAATTTAGATTGTCAATAAGGCATTCTAACAATATTATTAGAACTGGCCAGTGCATTTTCAGTGAAACTTGTTTTGTTAGAGTACACTTTTGTTGAAGCTGAAATGCAGAGATGTATGGATTTTGATGAAGCTTTTCATGAGAAGGTTTCTGAGATGCAGAGTGGACTTTAGGAGGGAGGGTGTGTGTTTAACCTAATTCTATTTTGGGACAGAAATATTAAAATGTTTCTTTTTTTCCTTTTCAATGGAGAAGGAAAACAAATTTTAAAACCTTCAAGGTTGCAAAATACAATTGTCATTCTCTGGCCTGCAATCAGTATCACAACAGTTTTTGTTTTCCTGCTTCAAACAAAATGAATAAATGTATTTGTTTTCTAAAAGCTGTTTTTTTGAATTTGCACATTCATATGCAAAGTAGAGTCCCTTCTTACCTTGATGACCCTGCTATCCAAATTTATTTAACGTGTTTCACGTACATGAAAATTCCCCCTGCCAATAGAAATGACTGTAAAAGCTGAGAGGTAATTAGCCATGTTAGTTTGAAGTCAGGCAGAACACAAGGTGGAGGTACACCTCATAAAGTAACTGAATCAGACATGTATAAAGCTTTCGAGCCATAGCTCACTTCATCAGATGCTATGGAAGCACATGCGGAGAGCTGGCTATGATATAGCAGTAATGATTAAATGTAAAAGATGGAGAAGTGGGGAAAGGCTTATTTATCTCTGATCCAGTTAGTGTTTAATAGCAGTCAGCAATTTTTTCAGATGGTGGGCTCGAATGATCCAAGAACTCAGGTCAGAGCTGAGCAGATAGATGGGTGCTAGGTCTCAGATCCTGCTACGGCTTCTCTTTGTTTTGGGGGATGCCTGTGGGAGAGGACCCACAGTGGCAAGAAGAGAGTACCTGCCACTGAAGCCCCCATCTACTGATGCCCCATGTCTCTGGGATGGATCAGATGGCTCCCTGGGCCATCGGGTGCCAACCCGTGATCTGAAGGTGCACCTCTACTTTGTTTTCTGTTATAAAAGCTGGGAGCTCATTCCCTCAACACTAGGTTTTGATCTTGAGTTCTGCTCCTGCTTTTGTCTCTGATTTGCTGTGTCTGACTTCCTGTGTATCTAAGAGTTATTAGCGGTTATTAATCACTTGGAGATTCTTGGAAGAAAAGAACTGTGAAAGTGCAAAGTAGTGTTGGTATATCTGAAGCTGAACTGTTGAGGAGCACCTTCTTTGGAAGGTGTAAATTCATCACTGTGGTTGGCAAGTAAAAAAGCTGTTAATCAGCTTGCTGGAAGCAGTGCAAAAAAATGGTAATAGTGAATAGTCCTTTTTTTTCCTCAACAGCTAGCAAAATGAAGTAACTTTGGAAATGTGAAGGCTTAAAGTAGATAGAATTCCAAATTGGACCACTGTGAGGGGGTCAACAGGAGCAAAAATTAATTTTCAAAAGTACCTGATATAAGGGAGTATTAGCTGAATAAAAGTGATTAAGCATACTGGAATGTGTTTAGTTAGAAATCAGTAGAAACAAGGCTCTAAATGCTCAAATCACTTTTGAAAGTTGTGCTAGGGCTTTGAAATAATTTAGGTACTTTTGAAAATGTTACCTTTGGCTCAGGTAGTTTGAATGCTGTCAGGTCACTTTATATGGAAAAATCCTTCTACTTTCCTTCTCTGTGTTTTCCGTCCATCAGTAATCTTCATCTTGTCAGTAATAGTTTCAAAATAGGATAAATTTTCTGCTGTTTTGGTTTAGTAGCACTACTCTAGAGTGTTGATACTTTTTGCATAAAGCAGCTTTGAGCAGTTTGAGAGGGTGCTTTTTCTAAATTATATTATGCAATAGAATCTGTTCTTTCTGTCAAAAACCATATTTCATTTTAATGTGAAAAGCAGCCCTTATGGGCTCAATCCTATAAAGTTTAGTCATGTGAGAGGTCCAGATAATTTTGTGGGACTCTCCATTTTGATGCTGTTTTAAACTTATAACTATTACTTGTAATGAAATGGCTTTTGCTTCTGATAAGAAACGTAATGCATTTAAGCAGTCACAAAAGGAATGGCTTACTAGTAAGGCATCTGTAACTTAGGTTTTCCTTAATGATTTTATTTCATAAACCATTTAATAGTTTTGTTCTTCTGTACTTTGTTTCAGGACAGATACAACAAGAATTGACTATTCTATTCCTTCAAGGGAAAATTGGGCTTTGCCATATTTTGCATGTCAAGTTGCAGCTCTTACAGGCTATTTAAAAAACAACATAAATTCTTCTGCTGAGGTAAATCAAATATAATTTCTTTAAAAAATGCAGTTTGGAGAAATGTGGTCCAGAGAAGTTATCTCTGTCATCTCATTGTCTTACTAGGCAGAAAAAGAAGTAAAAATTGTTTGCTCTTAGCAAAGCAGCCACCTGAAGCATTTGTGTCACTGCAAAGAGATCCTTCTGTCCTCTAATGCTATTGGGGAGGTTTTGAGTCTTGTACTGATGCCATCAACTGACTCACTTTTGAGACTTGTCAATTTTTTTTTCTTCATAACATCATGAACAGTTTGGCTCTTTTCATCGTACTCAGGAATATGATGGTGGACTTGCTTCCTGTCCCTTTGTCAAGGGAGTTTTTTGGACATATCTGATCACTGTCTTAATAATGGCACTTTCTCTCATTAACAAACATGGGGTAGATTTGGGGGGGTGGGGATGAGGGAAGAAGAATTTGGTTAACTAAAACATGACTGTGTATCAATGATTTTTAAGACCTCTTCATTTTCATCTGCAGTACTAAAACACATAGAAAATAAAACTGCTTCCTGGGAAAGTATTGGCTAACATTTTATTAAGTATTTTTGTTCCTTAAACAAGTAATTTCCATTCCTAGTGAATAGATATTATGTTTTAATAGTTTCTCAGTTTTTAGTGGTAGAAATTCAGCATGATTAAGGTGTTTTTTTGTTTCCCTAGAGTTTTTGCTACCTGTTGGTGAGTGCTGCAACATACACTTTCATGATGATGTGGGAGTACAGTCACTATCTTCTGTTTGTCCAGGCTGTGTGCCTCTTCCTGCTGGACAGCCTTACTCTGGTACAGACAGAGAAGGTATTTATGACTTGTTACAGCTAATTTTGTTGAAATGTGAATTAAACCTTGCTACAAGGTTGGGATTTTAAAAGGCCAGAACCTGGGATCTATCTGTAATGTATGTAGTACTGTGACTTTTTAAGTTCATCCTCACATCCCTTTCCTCCTGGACCTCTGTTTTCCTGGCTTAAGTCTGAGGAAAGAGCCTGAGGGATGCAAATGCCCTCAAGGGGCTGAAGGTAAAGCCATGATTTGGTATACAGCTACACCCCCTTTGCTTTGGCCATATCCCCCTTTCCTTGTTAGGTTGACAGCAAGAAGGGCAGTGGCTCTACACTACTGGAGGAAGACATTTTAAAATGCTGAAGTCCTGAAATTCTAAAGTAGAAGACATTAAGTCACAAGTTTTGTATTCCTCAAACTTTTCCACTGCTTTGGAAAATATGGTGTCACTGTAGCTAATTTTATTTTATTTTTTCCCATTAGGTCCATGAGGTATACAAAATCTATCTGTTTTCTCTCTTCTTGGGATATCTCTTGCAGTTTGAAAATCCAGCATTATTAGTTTCTCCACTCCTAAGCCTTGTAGCAGCTTTAATGCTCTCTAAATGCCTAGAGGTAACAAAAATAACCTTCTGTAATTCTGAGATGTAATTTTTTTGCTTAAACTGAACTCCAAATAATACTCATTTTTAAATTTAATTGCAGGTGAATATGAAAAAGGGCACCTTTATTTCAAGACTCCTGAAAATAATGCACTTTTACTTAGTATTTACAATAACAGTGACACTGAATTTTTTATTAAAGGTAAGATTTATCTATTGGAAGAGCTGTTAAATTGGATCATATCATATATGGAGGGATGTGATTATCTTGCCAAAGTAATTTTAGTAAAAAACTTTTGAAGTGACATGTATCTTGTGCTTCTGGCATTGGACTAAGTTCACGGCATATGGAAGAATTAAAATTGAAGCCATTATTTTATAGGGAAAAACTTCCAATTTGTTTGCTGCTAATAACTCAGGTAGCTATTTTTATTGAAACCAAATGAAAGGTCAGGTTTTATGTTGAGACAGAAGCCCAGTCTGTTCTCTCATAGGCATGGATTGCAAATCATATTTTAATTGTTTATTAAACCTGGTTCAACATCATTTTCTCTTTTGAGTTGGATGGCGTATGTAGATGGGGCCAAACATTAAAACACATTTTAACCTAGGAAATGAGCAAACAACCAATGAGTGACAAGTTTCAAGGTGGACAGTAATTTTCACTCTTTCTAGAACACGGAAGGGGAAACTATGCCTTGATGGGAGTCTCAAAGGCCTAGGAGTTGACAGGGTTTTGGCCTGGCCTTCTATTTTGGTGAATAAATTATTTTTTTGGATACTCTTTAGGACAGGGGCAGGCAATTATTTCAGATGGAGGGCCACTTACCTAGTCTTGGCAAGTTGTCAAGGGCCGCATGGGTAGCCCTGCCTGTTGACAGGTGCCCTGCTCCCTGGTAGTTATCTTGTGACCAGAAGTCCCACCACCTAATCCCTGACGTTTGCCATCGGAAGTCCCTCTCCTTGTCCCTGGAAGTACTCCTTTCAGCAAGGGGTTTTGCCATCTCAGAACCAGAAAAATACCAAATTATATTCTAAAAAGTGAACATCTACAACATTCATTAATTTGATTTCAGAAAATATTTTTGTCTTGATTTACACGCGTTTGTACATAGAGGTGACTGCACAATAGCTTAAAATGAAGTCTTACTCTTTTTTATATATGTGAGGGGGTGGGTATTGCTTTGTGGGGGGCTGTGGGTGTGGGGGTATGGGGTTTGTGTGGGCGGGAGGGTGGCTGGGATGTGTGAGGTGTTGTGGGGGTCTGCCTGTATGGCAGTGTGAGGGGGGCTGTGGGTGCATGTGTATTGTGGGGTGTGCGTGTGGGACTTGCACTACAAGCACACATGCACTCTGCCCTTGCCTATGCACATGTGCTTGCATGTGTACCTCCCCCCCCACTGGCATGTCCCTGTCCCCCCCCCCCCCACTGGCATGTCCCTGTGTTCCCAGTCCCCTGATGCAGCCAGGAGCCAAGTGGAGCAGGACAGGAGCAGAAATATCAGGGAAATGGCTGGGGGTGGGGATAGGCTCCTGCTTCCTGCTGCCAGCTCCTGTCATTAACAGGCAGACAGGAGCAAATAAATATTAATTTACTAAAGTTTAGGGGCCCCACAGGCTGGATAGAATGGCTTGGCAGGCCGTATTCTGTTTACCCCTTCTTTAGGACCTTGTCTATACCACATCAGATAGGTCTTGGGGAGGACAGGTCTGAGCACACCCTACACACACAACTCTGGTAATGCACTCTTAAGTGGGAAGTTTGCCTGTGAAGCTGGATTGGGACTCGGCTGACAAGAATGCTGATTTGGGTGTATTGGGTCAACAAGCTTGGAAGGGTAAAATATGCTGTTGGTTCTCTACAAGACCCACTGCTGAACCAAGGTAGACAAACCTGAACAGACTCCAAACTGTGTTTGATTGTGCTACTTAACATAAAACTTAAAAAGAAGAAGAAAGAAACAAATCCTGAAAACCAACACAGAAATATTATGTTTGTTGAGAAGTTTGAGAGAACTCAAATTCTGTCTTTCTACCACATTAAACCTAAGTCTTATGCTCTTGGGCACATAGAAAAGCTGGCTGATCTTGCGGAATGGATGAGCTGAATTTATCTGGATTGAACAAAGTGAATTAAGAATTTGAATGGTAAGGGACCAATGTGGTTTTGCTAGGTCAGGGCCTGGCTGATTAGATAAGTCAGCTGGCAGGTCCTTTGAAAACTGGGCACTGAGCTAGCAAACCAGTCTTTGCCATGCTCTTGGTTAGTGTTCTGGAAGTTGGCTGGCAACTCTTAACTTGCCATATGGTTCGTGTACCTGAATGAAGTGAGGTATATAAGCTTGTATACTAAGCAAAATTTACTTTAAATAAGGCTTGACTAGCCTGTGAAATATAATAAATAAGTTATATGAGTTATTGATTGTTTTAACTGTATTTTGGAATGTGTGATCATTCAGATTAAAAAATAGGATAGAGAATAAAAAGAGGACATGACGGCAGTGTTCCAGGCACTGTTAAATTTTCTCCACAAAATTGCTTTTTCAGATGTTTGTCCCCCATAAAGAAAATGAGCATTTGTTGAAGTTCCTTGAAGTAAAATTTGGATTAAACACAACTAAGTAAGTTTGAGTTTTTCATTTACAGGTGTCTCAAATACAAAGAATTTAAAATCACTTTAAAAACTACAGGAGTTAAACTTGTAAAATTTATTGTAGAAGAATTTAGGAAGGAAATTTTTTTACTTGCCCCAAACTTTTAAAAATTACATTAGAAACTTTTGCTGTCCAGGATGAACTTGGATTTCTGTGGCATTTCAACAGGGATAAAAGTTTGGTTCAGATTTTTAAAAATATAAATAGCCCCATGGATAGGAAGGAAAACAACCTACCCCTAACTAATATTGCTGAAAATAGTTAGAGGCTAAGATAATGAGGTGAAACCACAGAACTAACCTTTTTATAGTTGAGAAAAAGAAGTCTTCCTGCCAGTTAATATTGCTTCAAAGTATTTTAGTAGCTAAACCAAAGGAATTATTCCAAATAAGAGTTTTGGAAAATGGTAACCTAAGTTGAGATGAAAACGTTAGGTTTTTAGGAAAGTGTTTCCTTAACTGCAGTAATTGGGCACAGAATTAGACACTTGAAGGTAGATGTTATTGATGCAGTTTGTTAGATGAGATATTGCAAAACTTGGGGACTTGACCTGCGAGAGATCCTGGGAGCCAAGCCACATTTACAGAAGTGTGCAGGTATAAATATTACCAACATAAGCCTTATGTAGTATTGTTTGATATTGATACAATTATATCTGTGCATCCTCTTACAGAAGTTTGTACTTGTGGCTTATTTTAGTCATGGGATTAACTTACTTTCAAGACATGAAATACTACATTTAAGACTGCTGTTAAGGCAGAATAGAAATGAGTCTTCCCTAAGGAACTGGACAGTGTTCCCTTGGAATGATAGGAGTTTGGTCTCTGGTCACTTGAGGCATTTCAGAAGGCCTGTCAAAATCTTTCACAATTCACTGCTTTTGAGAACAGTGTCCGCAGTAGTGGGATTGCTACTAGGATGACAGTGCAGCTAAAATTTTTAGAACTCTTCTAGGCCCAAAGTTATGGGTTTCTATAGGCCCCTGTATGCTATCACTCATCACTCGTCAGCTAGGTACAGACATTCAGAAAGATCGATTCTGCCTCGGGCTAAGTTGCACAGTTTTCTGTAAGCACTGTGTTTAGATTGGTAGTGAACTGAAACACATTTGCCCTTTGGTGAGAGGGGCACATCACCTGCCTCTCTTAAACTAGGCTCCACCATTTTTAAACCAGTGTATGTATGTTGAACTTTGGTTTTGTTGTGGGTTTAGACTGGTTTCTGATCACTTTTATATAAGTAAAAGTATAATGTCTGTACCTCGCCCTACAGTGGACGTGGTACTACAGTGTAAGGGTTTGCTCATTCTGGCTATTTCAGCTCTCCTAGTTCTGTATAGTGTAGATTCAGAAAGAAGATGGAAGAGGACTGAGATGAAAGTCTTTGCAAAGGTACATGAGATAAAGAGTTGGACACATTTAGTGCACCACTTACCTCACCAGTTTTGCATTTTTGTGGAAGATGAAAGACTTCTGGCAATTCTTAAAGTCCATAATTTCTTTCTTTTTTTTCAGCTGAATTCTTTTGTGAGGAAAAGGGTGAACAGCCAAGAGGTTAAGATACAGGATTAAAATTTGGGAATTTCTTTTTTGGCTTTGCGCTGGGCTTCCAATGTGATCTGTAGGCAAGGCAGCACAACTTTCAATTTTATTTTTTTTTTCCCCCTCTCCTTTTTAAATGAACATGCCTCCTTTTCTCAGAACTCCCTTTGGCTTGCTTTATGGATATCCACATAAGGGTTTTGTCACCCCCACAATGACACTTTTAAAATGGGTTCTTGATGTAGAAGTGCTTTTAAAATGTAATGTAATGATGTCTTTTGGATCGCAGAAGATACTTTTTCAAGAACAAATGTGAGACACTTTCTAAAACATACTTACAAAAACATTTTCTATCTGCACATATTGTTATGATTCTGAAATAATTTGAGATTACTGTGAACAGGCTAACTGACTGTTTATTATTTTAAATGTGATCTTTTTGCCTTACTAGGAACTTTACAATGAATTGGCTCCTTTGTCAAGAATCCCTTCAGGCACCTTCCCAAGACTTCTTTTTGAGACTGACCCAATCATCTGTATTGCCTTTCTATATTTTAGTTTTAATTATCTGCCTTTTTTCTGTAACTCAGGTCATCTTTAAGAGAATTGGGTAAGTAGCTAGCTTTATCACAATGGAACACTTTTTAAAAATGAATTAAAGATCATGTGAATTTATATGTACATAAAATCAGAAATCTCCTCTTACATCAATACATAAATCTGTAAGATCAGAGCATAAAACTGTGTTACATATACCAGATACAGTTTGAATAGAAGGGGCCTTCTGTGATTTCTGTGGTCATTTTCCCTGATGAGAAATTCATGGCCTGTCCCTGCTGCTGGAAAGGAGGCAGTGGCAGGGGGCAGGTATTTTTTAGGGCTGTCAGTTTATTACTGTCCTCTTTATTATTTAACTTTAGGTATTTGTAGACTGTTATTATATCACCCCTCATTCTTCTCTTCAGGCTAAATAACCCTAGTTATTTCAACCTTTCCTCATAAGTCCTGCTTTCCAGGCCTGTAAATTTTTTTTCTTGCTCTCTACTGCACTCTTTCCAATATGTCCACGGCATATTGTATGGGGTCCAAAGCTGTCATAGTCTTCCAGGAGAGGCTTCTGTGCTGAATAGTGCAGAAGAATCACTTTTCTTGATTTGCAAGTGACATTCTTGTTAATACAACTCAGTATGCTGTTGGTTTGGTTTTTTTCTCAACAAGAGCACACTATGGACTCACATTCAGCATGTGGTCCACTGTAACCCTGCAGGTCCTTCTCTACAGTACTACAGCTTAGTCAGCCATTGCCCAGTCTGTATTTGTGCCTGCAGTTATTTTGTCCCAAGTGCCAAATTTTATACTTATAATCTGGGATAACTGACTCCCTTAGCCATTCATTGCTTGTGCCCCCAGTGGCTGTGGTCACATGGCAGCAGTGAGTGGGGAGCTCCTGCAGATGCCTCTGGTGCTGTCAGTGGCTGGGGGAGAGATGGCGAGAGCTGACCAAGGGTTGGCAACCACCTGCAGCCGCCAGCAGCATTGGCAGTATCCAGCCGGAATCGTGAACCACCCGCAGATGCTGCCGGCGGTGCTTTTTATGTAGGGGGTGCACTGCCATGCTCAGGGTACACGTACACCCCCTATGTGTCACCCCTGCCCTCAGCTCTGCCTGCATAGAAATGCTACTGCTTCTGCAGGACAGTTTCTTTTTAAACTTTGTGTAGAAGTAGAATCAAAGTGAGGTATAACCTCACTGCTGCACAGTCCCCAGTAGCCCCCTGGTTCTCTCCGGATGGATTCTGCCCCTCCCCCATGCAGCTAGTGGAGGGAAAAGAAGCATCTTACAGCATCTCCATTCATCTTACCCACTGAAGACACATGCCCCAGTTTTGGAAAGCTAACTTTTTGGGGAAAGGTGTGTGTGGTATGCAAGTAAAAAAAATTTTAAGGATTAACTTAGAATTTCTTCCTTACCGTCCCAACCCTCTTTTTCTTACTTGGGGAAATGAAAAATTTGTTTCATGTGTAAAAATAACACTGTAGGTATTGTATTACTGGGATTTGTAATAATAAGGTTAAGGATTCTTGCACCCCTTTTTCTGATCTTAAATTATAGATGTAGTTACAGTGATTCTGTGGCTTTTCAATTGATCTAAAAATGGGTAGGCAATTATTTTGGCTGGAGGGTTGCTAAATGAGTGTTGGTGAGCTGTAGAGGACCACATGGGTAGCCCTGCCCCTTGACAGGTGCACTGCCTGCTGGTCACTAACTTGGGACTGGAAGTCCCATCCCTAACCCCTGACTTTTGCCTCTGGAAGGCCTTCTTCTTGCTCCCCGAGAAATATTCCTTTTGGGAAGCGGGTGGTTGCCATTTTAGAACCAGAAAAAAAACAAATTATACACTAAAAGTGAAACACCTACTATAACATATTTTAATGTTATTAGAAAAAATATTTTTTTCATGATTTGTTTGCATAGTGCATATAGAGGTGATTGCATAATAACTGAAAAATAAATTCTTAGTCTTGTATATTGTGGGGGGGTGTATGGTAAGGTGTGTGTGTGTGTGGGAGGGGGGACTGGGTGGCGGTGTGGCTGTGTGTGGGGCATAGGATATGTTGTAGGTTGTGTATATGTGGAGGGTTGTCTGGGTGTGGGGTTGGGGGGTATATGGGTAGCCCCCCACACTTCCCCCATGATGCAGCAGCAAGTAAGGTGCTCATGCTGGTGCCCAGGAGGGCACACCTCTGGCTAGTGCTGCACATCACGGCGAGGGGCTCAGCTTCCAACAGGCAGTCTGTATCGCTGGTACTTCCTGCTGGGCACAGGAGGGAAGCCCCAGGTGCTGGAGCCAGCTGCCTTCCCTGATACAGGCTGCCTGGTGGAGGCTGCACCCCTTGCTGTGATGCGAAGCGCTGGTTGGAGCCACGCCCTGCCAGGCACCTGTGCTAGGCATAAGCACCCTGAATGCTGCTGCTGCCACTGCCTGCCAGGGCTGCGCACCATGGGTAGAGTGTGGAGAGTGTCAAGAGTTGCCCACCCACCCTCCCTCACACCTGCATGCTGCCCACTCGAGCTCCACGCTGCTGCTGCCCCCCCTCCCCCCAGGCATGGGCTCCATGCTGCCCTCCACCCTAGCCCCATGCTCTGGGTTCCTACCCAGTTGCAGCTGCAGCCTCACCCACCCTCGCTGCTTCCCTACCTGCTGCATGGAGCTAGCAGGAGACCAAGGGAAGCAGAGCAGGTCCCCAGGGGCTGCGGCAGTGGCAGCCCCAGCTAGAAGCTATGTATTGGCTGGGCTGGGCCCTTCCACCCATGAAAGTGGGAGCAAGGCGCAGTAGGGTATGTTTGTGGGTATGTGTATACATGGGCACCTTGCTTCCACCCTCATGGACAGAAGGTCTGAGTGGGGCACATTTTGTTGGTGGACACTGCAGGCCGGATGAAAGTGCTTGGCAGGATAGATCCAGCCCGTGGGCTGTATTTTGCCCTTCCCTGGCCTAACACCAATATTGTATTAGAAAATTAAATTTTGCTCGTAAACATCTTGTTTAGAGGTATTGCCATAGTACTTACCCCGCATGGGGACTAGAACCCTACTGCACAAAGCACTGTATGAACACAGACTATAAAGATGGTCCATGCCCCAAAGAGTGTGCAAAGTATTAGGCAAGAAATGACTGAAAATTGCAGACAGATCGGCATGGGGAGTCAGTAAACAGTACAAACAATATTAGTATTATTTGAAAAGAAGGAAGTGCCAGAGGCTTAATAGTTGTTAGACACTTTTTATAGAAGTCATAATCTGCAATAGTATGCAAAGTAAACCCTGCTTTGTTTCCCTCTAACTGCAGTGGTGAACCACTCAAAGAAACTGTTACCCTGGAGGATGGCAAAATTGGAGAGAGGCCAGAGATAGTTTATCACATCGTCCACACACTTTTACTGGGTTCTCTTGCAATGATTTTAGAAGGGTAAGTTTTGTATAGATTTTTGTTTTGTAAGGGTTAACACATTGCTAACTGAATATGGTACACTCATGCTTCCACAAATATTGAGACCATTTCTAAAAGAATATTTTGCCATCCAGCGTTCCCTGTTGAGTGTACCTGATTGAACTTTAGTAGAATATACTGAAGTGTATTTGGGTTCCCTAAATACATTTCTTTATGCTCTGCCTGGCATAAATCTGAGAAGTTAATTGGAACACAATTTAAATGTTTCCCTCTTCATCTTCAGCTGCTGAGCTGAATTATTAAATGCTGATTTTTTTCCATTGTAATCTCACATCATTCTTTTGATTCACAAAGTTTATTGTGAAACAAAATTTTAAAAAACCTGCTTGTCTGTCTTTTAGTTATTTAGAGAATTGCTTAACATGTCAGGCAAACATCTTACAACAGTTTAACCTTTTAAAAAGGTATTCTAATAGTTTATGACAGATGCCATTCTACTGTTTAGATTAGAACAATGTTATCTTTCCTGACTTCCAGACAAACACTAAAGAAATTAGTGTCTGAGTGGTATCCGTCATGCCACATCATAGGTGTTCCTATTGTATGCATCACTCTGGTGCCTGAACACTACAGATTCTGAAAGCAAACAAACTGTTTTGTTTTCAGATGCTTGAGACTGTTTTGAATCATCTGTTTGGAGGAATCAAACATCAGTTTTGGGTAATGGTAATTGCTCATCAGAGATGCCCTAGAGCAAAAAAAGACAATTAACATCCCTCACTAGCTTGAATTTTTTTTTTTGGTCTTCCACCCCCAAATTCTGTGGATTATTTCATTTTCTTTGGCTGAGACTTTTTTGATCCTACTTGACACTTCTGAACTTTTACAGTGCTCTGGATTGCAGCAGAGAAACATGTTTGGTCTGCTAGCAGAGATCTCCTTTAGGTTTCCTTATTCTGTTAAGTGTTTGACCCTGAATTGACTGAACTCCTTAACTGACTGAATTCTCCTGAGCAGGGTTATTCATAGAGAGGTTTGGAGGTGACAAAGTTTGTTTATCAAATAATCCAGTTGAAATACATGCAGTATCTTATCTTTGGATTCTTGGGATGTTTTCCAGCATGAAGTACTTCTGGACTCCGTATGTTTGCATGCTTGCTGCATTTGGTGTATGTTCTCCTGAGCTTTGGATGACACTTTTCAAGTGGCTTAGACTAAAAGCTGTGCACCCAATATTACTGGTGAGTAACTGTTGCCAATAATCTATTGCTAGATTTTACTAATAATGAACACATCTATTTTTTCGCTTCTAAGCAGTGAGTAAATGAAAGTTGGAGGGTGGGAGGAAATCGAAAGACTGGAAAATACGACAACTAGGGTAAATGCTATTTAACTGTTGTGTATGAGTAAGAAATCTTCAGGTGAAATGATAGAGTAAGATTTGTTCAGATTAGTTGTATATTCATTTATACTACAGTCTCTGAAAGGCATCCTGACTTCAAAGGATCTGTGTTATAGTGAAAATTGGGGTTTCTCAGTTCTTTCAGCTCTATTTTTAAGGTGCTGAGTATGCTTGGCAGAAAGGAGGTGTGGTCTGCATATGTTTTTATCCCTCTGTATTTAAAGCTGAAAACAATTTATAACATGTTATTTAAGAATAAGTAATTAATATTTGTACAAAATGGACATGCCACTTTCTGTGTAAATATATTTTCTTCAAGAGTTGCCAAGGCATTTCCAATTGTAGAATAATTGACAGTTTTTGCAAGAACGTACTCGTTCATCCATAATATAATCATAAATTGAATGTCTTCTTTTATGGTAGATCTGCTTTCCTTTATGTAGTTAATTAGCTGATTGCACTTCAATTTTAACTCTCAACAAGATGCACTTATTAACAACTGTTGCCAGAACAGTATTTATGCTATTCCCCCTTCTGATCAAGAGAAAGGTTGATCGATGGGAATACTATTGTGCTGTGTAATGGAATACTGTTTATATATGTTGTTTATTGTGACTGAATGAGAGGGTGCCTGTAAGTTTTAAAAAAAAGTTTATTGGCATAGTTCATTCTACATATCCCTTCATTTCATTTGCATATTTGAGACCTATTTCACTTTTACTTCCTTGCCTAATTCATGGATGCACTTCATCACATTGAGCTGACTGTTGAATTACTTTGAATATTATTACTCATGTTACAAGGGGCTAACTTCTTCATTGTTTAACCAAGCAATTTCTTTTCTGTTCTCAATGACTTTTGCCTGGCAGACTTGCAGAATTTTTCCTATTGTCATTGTAGTTCCATGTGTGGGAAATGAAAGAGTGGTCTCTAATCATTTATTCTTTTTAATAATTTAGGCTCTTATTCTGAGTATGGCAGTCCCCACTATAATAGGTTTCAGCTTGTGGAAAGAGGTAGGTAAGAAAGTTTCTTTTGATTAAGTGTTTGCTGTAGACACAGTATAAAGTCTTAGGAGTATCTAGTCTACATTTATATAAAATAATCAGTAACATCAGACTGTATCCATTATTAAAAACATTTTTGTTTTATGTTTAAATAAAAGTATATATATTCCTTACTAATAAGGATACATAATCATAATACCAGGTTTTAATTATAACAATAAAAATATTAATATATTTCATTACAACAATAATTATACCATTTTGTTGTTGTTATATCATCTTTATTATAATTCACATTATATTTGTTTAGCTAAAGACAAAATACCATTACTGAATTTATAAAGTGATTGACTGTATTTTCTTTATTGTAATTAGAATATTGTATAAGCATGTCATTCTGTGCTCTTATTCAGTGAGAAGCTAAGGTTAACTGAAGGTAGAATTACAGAAAACAGTAGTTTCTTTTAAGGACATCCTGTCAACTAAAGATGGATTTTTTTTCATTTCCAACTCTTTATGGAAATATTGTACTCAAATATAGTATTTGAGTATTCTTTCTTATTATAGTAATACTCAAATAATATAAGACGAAAGAAACAGATCTGTTCTTGTGTAAAGTAAATGTTTAGTTCTATAATTGAGTTCAAAATCGCTATTTCCTAGCAGCTGCTTAAAATTTCAAGTATTTGATGGTTTGCATATGCAACAGGATCTGTAACCTGTAAACCATGTACATAACGAGATAAGTTTCAAATAGTCTAGTTGTTTTAAAAATTTATAATAATAGTTAAAAAAAACCCAAAAAAACCCAGCATCAGAGCTGAGTTCTTATCTCCAGTAATTTAATGTTTGTAGGGGTGTATGATTCTAATAGCTAGCAGTTGAAGTTCTGATATGATGTTAAATGTATTAGTATGATGTAATTTTTTCCCTTGTATTCTGTCAGTGTAATAAGTGCTCTGAGAGGAGCACAGTGGCTTCCAAAACTTGCTAAATGTAAATGTTATAATTTTTTCAATTGACTGGGGTCTGTCCCTGAAATTCTCTTAACAAAAATGTTTCAAGTGTTTGGACACTAGAGGGCTCCATATATTGCAAATCCAGTTCTCCATTAATTGTCTATATGCACATTCCACTGGTGGAATTAATGTGTGCGCCTTTTAGGCTCAAACTTAAAGGCTCTGGGAAGTGTAACCAGATAGCTTACATTTATGTTTTACATGAGGCTCATTGTACTTTTTGCATAAAGGGCATAAAAAGCTAAGCATGTCTTTAATGCCTTGTGTGCAATAGCCAGGTTTTTAAATATTTGCATAGATATTCTCCCACTGTCCCCATTTCTCATAAGGAATCTAGAAAATCGTCTTGGGATTAAGTTATTGGGACACTTACTACCCATATCATGGGCCATGATTGCTAGTACCTTGGCCACAAGGACCATATTTGTCTGTGCTAGTATGTCCCTGTTCTGGACCATTCAGAAATAAGTACCCTGACAGACTGTACTGCCCTTCCTTACTTATTGGCCTCTGCCACTCAAGTTACCCCATTGACTTTGCCCAACTGTACTGGGAAAGGACTGAGTCTACATGTCAGACTCCAAACTTCTGCTCATTTTGCATATTTGTAGACTTCTTGTTTACTTTAGCTTCTCTTCTACCTTGGAGAACTCATAAAAACAGCATTTAGTAAAGCAGTGTTTCAATCTCTTTTTTCCCCCAACTTTCTGAGATTCCCATCTCCAAATGAACTTTGATTACTGTGTTAGTCAATCATAAATGGAATGTGCCCATGGAAGATTATTTGGAGGCAAATGAAAAGTACTGTAAAAGTAACCAGAATTTTTCGGAATGTGTTGTTCATATACACCCTTTTTCTCACTTCCTCTGCTTCCTGAATTTCTACAGTTGAAAGGAAATGGGGATGGTCAGTGTGCTCTGCCTTTTTATGCTCTCAGTGCAGACACTAAGCAGCTTCAGGGTGATGTTGTGCTATGTAGGTACTGCTGGTCAGAAAGGCTAGGGACAGAAGTTACACACAAACTGGTTTAAGTGATCAGAAGCTAGTTTAAACCTGTAACAAAATAGAAGCGCAGTGCACATAAAACAGTTTGAAAATGGCCATAACTTGTTTAAGATGAACCCAGTTGAATGTAGTATCAGACTCAACTGATTTAGGTCAAACTGGTTTATGAAACTTCTGTCCCAGACCCCTTCCTGGTTCAAGTTAAATCAGAGTCCCCTACCATCCTAGCATTTTGCAGTGCTGGGCTGGGCTGTTCTGTCTGCTCCAGAGAGCAGGGCTGGCCCTGCCCCTCTGCTCCCTATCTGGAACAGTGAGGGCTGGCTCCCCCAAGCAAACCCCTGCTGCAGTCTGGGGTCAGGGAGAGGAGTTAAACTTCCCTTTGCCCCAAGTACAGTGGCCTTGCCCTGCTAAACTTACTGCTAGCTGTGACTGTGGACTACAAATCCCAGAAGCACCTGGAAGCAGGAAGAGGGAGTGATGAGCAACACTGAAGAGTCCTGTTGGTGTGATTCTAGAGTGCAAATCCCAGAGGCCTGAAGCAGGGGGAGAGGAAGCAAACAAACAGCCCATGTTGGCTACGTGCCAGAGAGCTGTGATCTAGTGCCCCCCAGCTTCTGGCCTGAGTCACTGCAGGCATGTGGTTACATTTCCTGAATCAAAAGTGAATGTCTGTTCATTTGCTTATTGATTCAACCTTTGCAGCTTAGACTAACCTTCAGAGACTGAATCAATTCAGCCTCAGGCTTTTTGACTGTCTGTACTTAGGCCCTGTGACAAATCTAGGGCTCATTGTGCCCAGCCACAGTGGAACATATATATAGAAAAGGTTTTTTGAACTATTGTAAGGTAAGAAACTTGACATTAAGAAGTTGTTATCCTTGCATCATAAAACTGATTATCAGAGTAAGAAAAAAAAATTACAAAATTGTTAAAAGTTCTGGATATTGCATTTTTCTCAGAAACCATAACTTTATACTAAAAGAAATTGATGCTGTGGTCGTTTAGGAGACTACATCTATTAGTAGAGAGTATTGTGTATATATAAAGCTGTTCTCTTCTGTAAAAGTGTAACTGCAATTTAGTTTACTATTTTATGCTTCAAGTTAATGTTTTAAAAGTCAGAGGGAAGAATTTGGTGGTGTTAGGTTTTTTGTTTTGTTTTAAGGGCTTTAAATGGTTTAATACTCTTAATTCCGAAGGATTTACACAGAAACTGAATTAGTCTATTATATATATTTATGCAAGGAGGTTATTAAAATGTAATTGGTTATTTGAAACTATTTGTTTAAATATCACATGTTCAGTGATGAGGTATATCATTATGAAGCTATTTTACCGTGTAAAGATACTACTCCATTTTTCTGTTTTACTGTGACTCTTGAATACAATTAAGAACTGACTTTTTTTTAAGAACAAATGTAAAATTAATGGTTGGGCTTTAATATTTTAACAAAGAGGGATGGGAAGCTTTGAGAAAAGAGAAGAGAAGAATTTTAATGCGTTCAAAATACAAATGCCAAACTTGCATAAAATTACAATTTTGTTGTATTCAGTCCACCTGATGGTTACTAAATACCTTATCTAGTAATGCACGCTATTGGGCGACTTAGACAAGTTTGTTCTTTGTGCATAAATGGTAGCAGGATCGGGGTAAAAACTGTAACTTCATTTTTGTGTGCATTTGAGGGAATATTAAGAGAAAGTATGAGACTAGCAAATGCTGTCTAAGTGCAGGGAAGGCATTTACATGAAAATGATACTTTGAAGGAAAACAAGGTTTCCAATAAATAGTTTACTGGATTCCCTTCCATCTCAAAATATCTTAACTTTTGTTTAAAATGGCACAAGGGAAGAGACTTATTTGACTTTTCCCTGCAGTTTTTTCCTAGGATAATGACCGAGCTTTCAGAACTGCAAGAATTTTATGATCCAGATACAGTAGAACTCATGATGTGGATAAAGTAAGTATGGGATTCTAGATCTCTTTCCCCCCAGGTTCTGTTGTGTAAAATAACATTTTTATCAAACTGCAACTGTTAATTTGAGTCTTCCCTCTATGTTTCATCATGTGATTTGGAAAAAGGGAAATTAGGGATTGAACTCTTGATTATTAGTCCTGTAGATTTTGGCCTGGACTTCTTCAGGACCAGAGAGAGTTCTTAAATGAGTTATCTTGCTTATGAGTCCTGGATGACTGGAAAAGGGCAAATATAGTGCCCATTTTTAAGAAGGAAAAGGAGGAGGATCTGGGGAACTACAAACTAGTCAGCCCAATTTCTGTACCCAGAAAGATTATGCAGCAGCTCTCTGAGGAATCCATTGTGAAGCACTTACGGGACGACAAGGTGATCAGGAACAGTAAACATGGATTCGCAAAGAGCAAGTTATGCCTGACCAATCTGATTTCCTTCTGTGATAAAGTGACAGGCTCTGTGGATGAGGGGAGAACAGTGGGTGTGGGATACCTTGATTTTAGCAAGGCTTTTGACATTGTCCTCTGCAACATCTACATTAACAAACTAAGGAAATACAGTTTAGATGAAAGCACTGTAATGTGGATTTGTAACTGGTTTGATCATTGCGCTCAGTGAGTAGTCCTCAATGGTTCAATGTCTGGTTGGGTAGAGGTATCAAATGGGGCTCCCAAAGGGTCTGTCTTGCAGTTCGTATTCATAGAATAATAGAAATTAAGGGCTGGAAGGGAACTCAAAAGATGGAGACCACACCCCCCTGCTCTGGGCAGGAATACTGCTGAGATCACATGATCCCAGCAAAGTGTCTGTCCAGCCTCCTCTTGAAGACTTCCAAGGGTGGGGGACTGCACCACCTCCTTGGGAAGCCTGTTCCAGATTCTAGTCACCCTAACCATAAAGAAGTTCTTCCTTACATCCAACCTAAAACTATCCTCTAACAGTTTAAGTCCACTGCTCCTTGTCCTTCCCTGGGGCACCCTACCGAACAGTTTTTCTCCCAGCTCCTGATATTCACC
The DNA here is from genome assembly GCF_052110815.1 of Crocodylus siamensis. NCBI lineage: Eukaryota > Metazoa > Chordata > Crocodylia > Crocodylidae > Crocodylus > Crocodylus siamensis. The sequence continues at coordinate 218,098,303 of NC_143397.1, forward strand.
CCTTATATACTTATAGACAGCCACCAAGACCTCCCCACCAGTCTTCTCTTCACTGGGCTGAACAGTCCTAGATCCCTTAGTCTTTCCTCAGTAGGTTTGTCCTCCAGGCCCTTAATCATTTTTGTGGCCCTTCTCTGAACCCTTTAAAGATTCTCCACATCTTTTTTCTTTTCTTTTTTTTCCAAGTGTGGTGACCAGAACTGGACACAATACTCCAGCTGAGGTCTCACCAGCACCGAGTAGAGAGGAAATATCACTTCTTTAGCCATGCTTACGGCGCATTGGCTAATGCATCCCAGTATGCTGTTAGCTCTGACTACAGTGTTGCATTAGCAACTCATGTTCATCCTGTGATCAGCCATAACCCCAAGGTTCCTTTCAGCCATCATGCTGGCCAGGACATTTCCTCCTAACCTATATTCATGTCGCTGATTACTTCTCCCTAGATGAAGCACTCTGCATTTATCCTGATTGAACAGCACCCGGTTCCTCTCTGCCAACCTTTTCAGCTTGTCCAGGTCCACTTGGATCCGCATCCTGTCCCCTGACGTGACCACTCTTCCATATTATCTGCAACTTGGCCAGCATGCTTTCCACATCCTTATCTAAATTGTTGATAAAAATGTTAAACAGCATGGGGCCAAGAACCAAGCTGTGGGACAACACTGGCCACTTCCTGCCAAGATGATACAGACCTGTCCACCAGTGGCGATGTGTAAGGGGGTCCACAAGGGTGCATGTGCACCCTCTGAGAGCACTGGTGCACCCCCTGACAGGCAGTGCTCCCCACTTACACGATGGGCAAGGGAGGCAGGCTGGAGCGCAAGTGCCCCCCCCAGTGAGTGCTGGCTGGGGAGTGGGGGCACCAGGTGAAGCACTGTTGGCACTTCTGGGTGTGCCGCTGGCATTTCTGGGAGCACTGCTTGTGCTTCCCAGTTGGTGAGATCAGCCACGGTCGCTGACTGGCTAGTGGAGGGGGCCATGTGCCCCCACCTCAACTCAGGTGGCACAAGTCGCCCATGCTGTCCATTAACAGTCTCTGGGTTGACCCCTTAGCCAGTTCGCAGCCCATCTGACCATGGACTCTGGCAGCCCATTATCCTCCAGTTTATTTTATGTGACCATCATGGGAGACCATATGGAAGGCCTTTTTAAAATCCAGGTATATGATATCAGCTATGTTAGCCATTCCTACATTCTAGCCGTTTCATAGTTTCATAGTTTCTAGGGTCGGAAGGGACCTGAACAGATCATCTAGTCCGACCCCCTGCCATGGCAGGAAAGAGTACTGGGGCCAAATGACCCCAGCAAGGTGTTCATCTAACCTCCTCTTAAAAACCTCCAGGGTAGAAGCCTGCACCACATCCCTTGGAAGTTGCTTCCAGGCCCTAGCCGCCCTGACTGAAATAGCGCCTCCTGATGTCTAACCTAAACCTACCTTCTGCCAGCTTGTGACCGTTATTCCTGGTCACTCCTGACGGTGCTCAGGGGAACAGTGACTCCCCCAATGCCTGCTGATTCCCCCCTAACTAGTTTATAACAGGCCACAAGATCCCCCCTCAGCCTTCTCTTTTGGAGGCTGAACAGGTTCAGGTCCCGTAGCCTTTCGTCTTAGGGCCTGCCCTGTTGTCCCCTGATCATGTGAGTGGCCCTCCTTTGGACCCTCTCGATGCTGTCGACATCCCTCTTGAAGTGTGGTGCCCAGAACTGGACGCAGTACTCCAACTGCGGCCTGACCAGTGCCGCATAGAGGGGAAGGATCACCTCTTGTGACCTGCGTGAAATGCATCTGTGGATGCATGACAAGGTACGGTTGGCCTTCCTAACTGCCTCCCCACACTGCCAGCCCATGTTCATCTTGGAGTCAATGATTTCATAGATTTCATAGACATCAGGGCTGGAAGGGACCTCGGGAAATTGAGTCTAGCCCCCTGCCCAAAGGGCGGGAAGCCAGCTGGGGTCATAGGATCCCAGCAAGATAAGCATCCAATTTACTGTTGAAGGTGTTCAATGTAGGTGCTTGAACCACCTCCGCTGGCAGACTGTTCCAGACCTTGGGGGCTCGAACAGTAAAGAAGTTCTTCCTTATGTCCAGCCTGAAACGGTCTTGCAGGAGTTTGTGACCGTTCGACCTCGTCATCCCTTGGGGCGCTCTGGTGAACAAACGTTCCCCCAGATCCTGGTGGTCACCCCTGATAAACTTATAGGTGGCCATCAGATCACCCCTGAGCCTATGCTTTTCCAGGCTAAAGAGTCCCATGGCTCTCAGCCTATCATTGTAAGATCTGTTTTCCTGACCTCTGATCATGCGCGTGGCTCTCCTCTGGACTCTCTCAAGCTTCTCCACATCCTTTTTGAACTGTGGAGCCCAAAACTAGAATCAGTACTCCAGCTACGGCCTCACCAGGGCTGAGTACAAGGGGAGAATGACGTCCCGGGATTTGCTCGAGAAGCATCTATAGATGCACGCCAGCATTTTGGTCGCTTTATTAGCCACAGCATCGCATTGCAGGCTCATGTTCATCTTGTGGTCAATGATGACCCCCAAGTCTCTTTCTTCTGTAGTGCTAACCAACGTAGCACTGCCGAGCCTATAAGGATGCTGCAGGTTTTTCCTCCCAAGGTGGAGAACCTTGCATTTTTCGGTGTTAAACACCATGAGGTTCTCATCTGCCCATTTGCTGAGCATGTCCAGGTCAGCCTGGATCACCCGCCTATCTTCTGGCGTGGATGCTTTGCCCCAAAGTTTGGTGTCATCGGCGAACTTGGCCAGTCCACTCCTGACTCCAATGTCCACATCGTTAATGAAGATGTTGAACAGTATGTGTCCAAGGACAGAGCCTTGAGGGACCCCACTGGTCACAGGGCACCACGATGAGCGACTGCCATCAATTACAACCCTCTGGGCCCGACCACGAAGCCAATTTCCCAGCCAGCGGATCGTGGTGGAGCCAAGGCCACAAGTGGCCAGTTTGGCCAAGAGGTGATCATGGGATACCAGATCAAAAGCTTTTCTGAAGTCAAGATATATGACATCAATCTCTTCTCCCTTGTCCAGGTGATAGGTCACCTGGTCATAGAAGGAAATGAGATTGGTCAAACAAGACCTACCCGCAACAAACCTGTGCTGGCTATCCCTTAGGATGTTAGCCTGGGCCAGTCCATCAAGGATGGCCTCCTTAATAAACTTTTCTAAGATCTTCCCCAGGATAGAAGTCAGGCTAATGGGCCTGTAGTTCGCCGGATCCACTCTCCTCCCTTTCTTGAAGATCGGCACCACATTGGCCTTCTTCCAGTCTTCGGGCACTACAGCAGAGCACCAGGAGTTTTCAAAGATCCGTGCCAGGGGCTGGGCTATGACGCTCGCCAGCTCCTTGAGTACCCCGGGGTGCAGATTGTCAGGGCCGGCTGACTTGAAGGTATCCAGCTTCTCAAGGTGTTCCTTCACGAGGTCAGCATTTATGGAGGGTAGGGGATCCCCATCACCCAGATCTCCCTGTCCCATACCAGGCATGGGCGTCCCATGGGACTGATGAAAGACTGACGCAAAGTACCTATTTAATAGGTTGGCTTTTTCCTGGGCGTCAGTTGTCAGCTGCCCCATCTGGTTTAGCAGGGGTCCAACATTGCCCTTGCTTTTCCTCCGGCTCCCCACATATCTGAAAAAGGACTTTTTGTTGTCGTTGTTGCTTGAAGCTAGTTGGAGTTCAGTTGCAGTCTTGGCTTTCCTGGTTTGCTCCCTGCAGGACCGGACCAGTGCAGAATAATCCTCCTTGGAGGTGAATCCCGTCCTCCATCCTTTGTAGGCTTTCCTTTTTAGCCGTAGGAGGTCTGCTAGGTCCCTGGAGAGCCAGGAGGGCTGCTGTGCCTTCTTGCTGCCTTTCCTCCGTGTTGGAATAGATTTAGCTCGTGCATTGAGGATGGCTTCCTTGAGAAGCAGCCACTGTCTTGAACTCCCATCTCCCTGGGGTCATGGTCCCTAAGGGCCTGACCGACAAGCCTCTTGAGCTTGTCAAAGTCGGCTTTTCTGAAGTCAAGGACTTCCGTGTTGCTGACTGACTTGCCAGCTTTACGGCAGCTGGTGAAGGTGATCAGCTCGTGGTCGCTGTCACCCAGCTTCCCATCGATCACTTGATGACTCCAAGATCCTTTTCCACTTCCGTGCTGACAAGAGGGGAGTTCCCTAACCTGTAGGTATGGTGCTGGTTGTTCCTCCCCAGGTGCATCACCTTGCACTTGTCGGTGTTGAAACCCATCCTATTCTCGTCCGCCCACCCTTGTAACCTGTCTAGGTCTGATTGTATCCTGTTGCTTCCTTCTAGTGTGCCCGCGTCCCCCCACATCTTAGTGTTGTCAGCAAATTTGAACAGGGTGCTTTTTACCCCCTAGTCCAAATCGCTGATGAAGATGTTGGACAGTGCGGGCCCGAGGACCGAGCCCTGCGGAACCCCACTGCCCACGTTCTTCCAGGTTGAGAAGGACCCATCCACTACCACCCTCTGGGTGCGGCCCTCCAGCCAGTTGGTGACCCATTTGACAGTGTGGGTGTCTACGCCACAGCCCTCCAGTTTCTTAATGAGAACAGGGTGAGAGACAGTGTCGAAAGCCTTCTGGAATTCCAGGAAGACTGTTCACTGCTACCCCTAAATCTAATGATCTGGTGACCTGATCGTAAAAGGCCACCAGGTTGGTCTGACAGGACCTGCCACCGATGAACCCGTGCTGGTTGCCCCTAAGCATGCAGTCCCCTGCTGGCCCCTCCTGGATATGTGCCAGCATAATTTTCTCGAACAGCTTGCCTAGGATCGACGTAAGACTAACCGGCCTATAGCTTCCTGGGTCCTCCTTCCTGTCTTTTTTGAAGATGGGGACCACATTGGCCCTCTTCCAGTCCTCCAGTACCTCACCAGAGCACCACAAGTGCTCGTAAAGTTGTGCCAGGGGACTTGCAATGACCTCGGCCAGTTCCTTTAGAACTCTAGTGTGGAGATCATCTGGACCAGCTGACTTGAATACGTCCAACCCCTCCAGAAGCTCCCTGACTAAATCCTTGCTAACCTGTGGCCCAGGTGTGGCTCCCCCGGGGCCCGAGGGGGGCCCAGCAGGGAGGTGGCTGTTCTGGTCCCTACTTAGGAAGATGGAGGCAAAGAAATAGTTAAACATGTTAGCTTTGCCGTCTGGTGTGACGACCAAGTTTCCCATGTCGTCCTGCAAGGGCCCCACATTACCCAGGACCTTCTTTTTACCTCCTACGTATTTAAAAAAGGACTTGTTATTGTCCTTAATCTGGGAAGCTAGCCCCAGTTCCATCTCTGCCTTGGCCTTGCTAACTACCCCCCTACATCCCCGAGCAACTACAGAATAGCCCTCCCTGGTGATGACCCCTTGTTTCCATTGGGTGTAAGCCTCCTTTTTAGCAAGGAGACATTCCCGGATGCTTTTGATGAGCCATGGAGGCTTCTGTGCTCTCCTGCTCCCTTTGATCCTCATTGGGATTTCCTTCCTTTGGGCTTGGAGGATTGTCTCCTTAAGGAGCGACCACTCTCCTTGGACGCCTGGCTCCCCTCCCCTCCCCTCCAGGACGTCAGCGCTTCTCCAACTATCCTCCTTAGCTCGTTGAAGTCTGCCCTCCTAAAATCTAGGGCCGCTGCCTTACTGCATGCCTTTGCCACCTTGCGCTGGAAGGTGAATTCCAGCAGGCGATGATCGCTGTCGCCCAGGTGGTCGAGCACCCGCAGCCCCCTCACCAGGTCATCACCCGTGGCCAGCACTAGGTCCAAGAAGGTGTCCCCCCTGGTGGGGCTGTGCACCTCCTGGGTTAGACGGAGGTCCTGCACTCTAGCCAAGAACCTACGTGAGCGGTCAGACCTGGCCGACTGTTCTTCCCAGCAGATGTCGGGGAAGTTCAGGTCCCCCAGGACTACCACATCCTTAGTCTTCACTACCTCTGTGAGCTGACCCAAGAATTCCTGGTCAAGCTCTTCTCCCTGGTTGGGAGGTCTGTAGTAGACTCCCACCGTTACGTCCCTTTCCCCTCGACTGCCTTGTACCATTTGTATGCAGGAACACCAGTGCAAAGTATTCATTAAAGAGTTCAGCTTTCTCGTGACTGAGTGTTATCAGCTGTCCCATCCCATTCTGCAAGGGCCCCACATTTTCTTAGTCTTCCTCCTGCTCCTTATATACCTAAAGAAGGACTTCTTATTGTCCTTGGTTTTAGTCGTCAACCTAACCTTGGTTGCTGCCCTTGCCTTCCTTATTCTCTCCCTACAAATAAGGGCTATAGTTTTGTATTTCTCCTTGGTGACTACCCCTTGTTTCCACTGTCTGTAAGCTGCCCTTTTTTTTAAATCACTCCTTGACTTCATTGGTAAGCCAAGAGGGTTTCCTGGCCCCTTTACCACCTTTTCTGCGGTCTAAGGATCACTTCTTTGAGGAACAACCACCCTTCCTGAACTCCCTTCCCCTCCAGTCCCTCTTCCCACAGTGTCTCTCCCACTATTTTCCTAAGCTTATTGAAGTCATACTTCCTGAAGTCAAGCATCTTTGCCCTGCTGACTGACTTCCTTGCCCTATGATGGGTAGTGAATTGTATCATCTCGTGATCATTGTCTCCCAGATTACCCTTAGTCCTCAGATCTCCCACCAGGCCATCCCCTTTGGCTAGAACCAGATCCAAGAAAGCTTTCCCCCAGTCAGCCAGTTCACCTCCTTTACTAAATAAAATTCTTCCACACAGGTCAAAAACCTACATGATCATCAAATCTGGCCCAGTGCTTCTCCCAGCAGATGTCAGGGTAATTGAGGTGTTGCCTGTGAGAACCGTGTCCCTTGAACACGCAGCCTCCATCCGTTCTCTGGAAAATTCCAGATCCAGCTCCTCCTGGTGTGGTGGTCTGTAGTAGATGCCTACCATCAAGTCTTCTTAGACTCATGCCTCCCTCCCCACACACAAACACGCGCTTTCTCAAGTTTTCCTTCTCTTGAACCAATTTGGGTCTCTGAGGGGGCATACTGCTCCTTTACATAAAGGTCAGGCATTGGAACAGGCTTCCTAGAGAAGTTATGGAACCTTTGTGCTTGGAAGCTTTCAAGATACAGGCTAGATAGACACCTGGCTGGGATGTTTTAGTCAGGGTTGACCCTGCTTTGAGCAGGAAGCTGGACCAGATGACTTTGTGAGGTCCCTTTTCAGCCCTACTTTGCTATGCTTCTATGACCTTATGAAGAATTTAGTTACTAGATATAATCTCCAAGTAAAGAGTTGATAAATGTAGTAATATTTGGTTCTAGAGATGCTCACTTTAGTAATTACCTGTAGAAGTGAATGCATGCATGGAGAGAGTGCTTAGTTCTGCAAGGTGTGTAAGTACTTTGATTTTTTTTTCCTTCATTATATCGGGAATAGAATGCTCAGCACTTTCCTGGATTGACTCCACAAAAGGTAGGGAATAAAAGATAAAAGTTAGTAGATGTTTAGTATAGCATAGCTGTTTGAAGGCAGTGTAGAGACCGCATTGAAAGCATTCAAAGCTGGAAGGGACCTCTGGAGGTCACCTAGTCCACCTCCCTATCTGAGGCAGGATCTTCCCTATTCAAACCGTTCCATACAAATCCTTGTCTATCCTGTTACTAAAACTACATAATCAACCTGTAGCACAATTACAAGACATAGAACCTGCCACACAAATCAGGGGGATAGTGGTAGTCAGTGCCTTGCAGCTGGAAGAGCTGTTAAATTACACTCAAGAGATCCAAGAAATAGGGCTATACCCCTTGCTACAGAGGAAGGCAAAACCCACTAGTCTGTACTGGTCTGTCCATGATGTAAAATTCATTCCTGACCCCAAATCTGGTGATTGGTCTGATCTTGAGTGGAAGGGCAAGACCCTCTAGGCAGAGACTCTCCAGGTTTTAGTCCCAGCAGGAGGATTGACACATTGCAGTCAAAATCCCCAGCTTTGGCTGCAGTCAACACCCAGTGCTTCTGAGGAAAAAAAACAACCCAGCAACAAGAGGGGGAAAAAAATCTTTCCTGGCTTGGACAGCAACCAGCAAAGCACAGAAACATTGGAAATACTAAATACCTTCCATTTTGCTCTGCAACCTGGGGGCAGCAAGCATAACTCCATACATCTTCACCCTTTTACTGACCAGACAGATTCCGCTTTCTGTATCTGCTCTATAAACCTTATCCCTTTATCTTTCATAACTAAGCCAGATTGTGTAGCTCTCTTTCATTCTCCTGCTACTGAGCATGGTCCTTTCCAATATCCACCTGTTTCAGGCTGCAGAGCTCTTCTCGTCATCTCCCAGCAATCTGTATGTGGGGAGAGAAGGGGGCTCCTGAGCTTCTAACTGTTGCTTTTTACAGAGCATGCTGACATAGCTACTCCAAGACCATTCCTTACCAATGCTTATCTAGCCTCTTCTTGAACACCTCCAATTATAGAGAATCCAAAACTTTCCCTAGGTAGTCTGTTCCATTGCCTCAGCATTCTAACAGTGAAGTTTTTCCTGATATCTAGTCTAAACCTACTTTACTGCAACTTCAAGCCATTTGGACATGTCCTGCATTTGTACAGTAGCAGACAAAAGGTTTTTTCATCTTTCTGGCAGCCTATTAATTGCCTATTCCACAATCTTACCATGCCTGTTTCCTTCAACTTCTCTTTATATGGTTTGCCTTGCAAGCCCTTTATCCTTTGAAAAATGTGGAGCCCAAAACTGCACATAGTAGTCTATATGCCAGTGCCAGGTAAAGAGGTACTGTTATCACAAACCTATCTGTTTGGTACCCCAGAGCCCCAAGTTTCTCCCCATTGTCTCAAGGAACAGACCAAGGTTTACCTTGGGATCAATGCCTTATGCCTACAGGCCTCAGTTCCACTACCCTTATACCAGAGCCTGGAATTGCAACAGGGGCATCTTTACCAGCTCCAGGGAATTACCCCTTTGGTTTTGAAAGAATTCTAGCTCTACTCTGTAGAAGAGGCTAATCTGGAATATCCTTTGCCCTGAAATTGTGCTTTACCACAAGCAAACAGTAAGGTAACAAAACAATAGCAAGATTTATGATGTAGAAAAACAGAATTGTACAAAAGTTTTGGCAATATAATTTGAAGACGAAATAAAAAGAGAAGTATAGTTTCTTATCCTTTAATCTCGCTACACCCTCGTCCTTCTGAGAGTCTTGCTGGTATTTCCAGAGATCAGCCTTCTTGTGGATCCTGCCAGCCCTGGGGACCTGGTCTCACCCCAGGCCTGGGATAGGCCAAAGACATCCACTGGCTCACAGAAAGCTCCTAAATATCTCCATCTCAGTGCACCCCACATCACTCACCAGCCTTGTTCACTTCATTGAAGTCTCAGAAAAGTTTTTTATTTTCTTCCTGGGACATCTGTAATTTCCCCTACCCATTGCCCTGAGATGCCTTTGCTATTGAGGGGTTAATTTCATAGATTTCATAGACATTAGGGCTGGAAGGGACCTTGGGAGATCATCGAGTCCAGCCCCCTGCCCAAAGGGCAGGAAGTCAGCTGGGGTCATAGGATCCCAGCAAGATAAGCATCCAATTTACTGTTGAAGGTGTTCAATGTAGGCGCTTGAACCACCTCCGCTGGCAGACTGTTCCAGACCTTGGGGGCTCGGACAGGAAAGAAATTCTTCCTTATATCCAGCCTGAAACGGTCTTGCAGGAGTTTGTGACCGTTCGGCCTCGTCATCCCTTGGGGCGCTCTGGTGAACAGACGTTCCCCCAGATCCTGGTGGTCACCCCTGATAAACTTATAGGTGGCCATCAGATGACCCCTGAGCCTGCGCTTTTCCAGGCTAAAGAGTCCCATTGCAGGCAGAAAACACTTTCAGTGTCCATTCCAACAACGGCCCTTTGTGTTTATGGTTGAGAGTGTGTTAGTAGGGTACGAATAATTGCCAATCAGAAGAGATACTTAGTAATTTTGTCGTCTTCCTTTTCCTTAGGTAAGTGTTCCTCTGTTCCATTGACTAATTTATACACCAAATTGTAAAGATACATACAGAAAGTGTAATATAATCCATACAGTGATAAAAATGACATAAATCAATGCAACTTAATAGTGGCTTTTAAATGAGACCAAAGAGAATGCTGGCCAAATAGAACTGGGCACAGATGTCTCTGTGGGAAACACTAAACACTCAAAATCTTTCCTGGTTTTGGGGTGGGTTTATGATAACTATTATTTCCTGTGTTTTGCACCTGATACTCTTACTGATGCAGCCCAAAATTGCATTCACGTTTTGTGCAGCTGCATCACACTGCAGACTCGTCCTGAGTCTGGTCCACCAGGATTTCTCCCTAATCCTGACATTCAGCAAATTGTCACCCATTTTGTATTTGTGTTTTCAGTTAATCTTCCTGAGGTTTAACCACTTGTATTTGTCAGCGCTGAACTTCATCCTTTTAGCTCCACCCCAGCTTTCCAATCTGTCAGGATCCTTCTGAATTGTGCTTCTGTCCTCCAGTATGTTCACAGTCCTTCCCAGTATTGTCACCTGTGAATTTTGCTCAAGGTGTTTTCTATTCCAGCATCCAAATTATAAAACATATTAAGTAGCACTGGGCCCAGGACAGACCCCTGTGGAATGCTTCTCAAAACCTCCTGCAATTCTGACATGGATCCATTTAATTATCCTTTGTTTATGGCTGCTGGTTATCTATCCACCTTACCATAGTTTTGTCCAGCTTGCATTTTTCCAGTGACCATGAGAAGGTCAAAAGCCTTGCTGAAGTCCAGATACACTAGATCCACTGCATTCCTTTCATCCACCCAACTAGTTAACTGTGTCAGAGAAGGAGATGAAGTTTGTTTGGCATTTGCTTTTAATACATTCATTCTGGCTCCTTTGGAGAACCCTTTTCTTTTCTAGAAACTTACTTGCCCAGTGGACTTACTTATGGTATGCTCCAGAAATTTCCTGGGTATTCCCAGGAAGGCTAATCGGTGTATAGTTCCCAGGTCCCCCTTTTTGCCTTTTTAAAAAAGGGCACTTTGGCCCTTTTTCAACCCTCTGGTACCTCACCCATGACATTGTAAATATTATTGTCAAGGTCCCTGAGAGCTCTTCCAGTTGCTTCAGTACCTTAGGATTAAATTAAATGGGCCCTGCTGACTCGAGTTTGAGTCCCATAAAAAGTTCTCAGACTGTCTTGTGTTATCTAATCTCTCAGCTTATCCCCTTTCTTATCAGCTACCTGGTTGCAGTTTGTTTTTTTGTTTGAAGACCAAGACAAAGTAGCTGTTGAACAGCTTTGCCATATTTGCATCTTCTGTTTGCCCTTGCTATTTAACAGTGGAACTGTAGTTTCCTTGGTCTTTGGCCAGCATAGTTATAGAACCTCTTCTTGTTGTTTATAACTTTCCTCATCGTAGAAATCATAGAGAAGTAGGGCTGGAAGGGACCTCTAGCCCAAACCCCTGTCTGAAGCAGAAAAGGTCTTGTGTCCCACATGGGGATGGAACCTGTTACCTTGGCATTATTAATACTATGCTTTAATCAGTTGAACTAATTGGCTGCTTAATGTGCAGCTCTTTTTAAAATATTTGCCTTCTGGATTGTGTCCTTGAAAGTATTTGTTATTTCCTGATATGCTTCCTTGATGTCATGTCCATCTTTCCGTTGCCTTTATTCTTTGAGGCATCCTAGAAGTTCTTGTACAGCCACGTTTGTCTCTTGCCATTCTTCTTGGGCTTCCATCATGTCAGAATAGCTTCCTGTTGGGCTCCCAGTACTATATTCTTTAGAAGCTTCCTGCCCTTATGGGTTCTTTTATCCTTCAGTCTGTCCTTTCATGGCACCATGCCTTACTATCTCCTTGAGTCAGTTGAAATCCATCTTTTTTTAAATCCATTCTCTTTAGTTCTGCTGACCTCATATTTTCTTCATTTTAGGATCATTTAATTCTATCATATTATGATCACTTCCTACCAAGTTTCTCATCAACTTCACATCCTCCACCAGTTCTTCCCTATTGATCAGGATAGGAACCCAGATGGGGGAACTGGTAGTTGTACCCTCAACTTTCTGGAATAGAAATTTATCCTCCACACAAATTAGAAACTTGATCAACATTGTTTGGCTGCATTATTCTTGCAGCGGATTTCTGGAAAATGGTACTGGTGGGAAACTTCAATCTCATAATTTTCAGATAATTTTGTCACCACTTTGAGGAGTGCCTCTTCTGCCCTTTCTTTTTGACTTTGTAATAAATCTCAACCTCTATATCAGTGCTGCATCTTTCACCTTTTATTTTCACCCAAATACATGCTGATTTGCTCTTTTCTTTGTCGTAAACCAGGGAACAGGTCTTTGTTTTTGATATAAGGTCAACATATTTTATCTCAAACCTGTCTTTCCTTAATGTTTGAAGTTGCAATTGTAAGAGCTCTCCCACCCAAGTCTCTGTGATACCAATCAGATCATAGTTCTTTTCATACTGTGACTTCCAGCTCATCTTGTTTGTTCCTCATATTTCTCACATTTGTGTACATTCAAAGAAGTCATAGAGAAGTAAAGCTGGAAAGGACTTCCAGAGGTCATCTAGTCCAACCCCTTGCCTGAGGAAGGATTATGCCTATCCAAACCATCCTGTACAACCATAAGATTACCCTTACAACATAAACCTAACACCCTAACCTGGCACAGGTAAAGCAGGAGAAACATGGTAGCCAATGTCCTGCTTCTGTAAAATGTTGACAACGTACACTTGGTCCTGGGCAGAGGGCCACACCCCCCCATTACAGAGGAAGGCAAAAACCCCCACGGTTCATACCAGTCTGACCATGGGGTATAATTTCTTTGTGACCCCAAATATGGTGATCGGTCTGTTCCTGAGCAGAAGGACAAGACCCTTTATCCAGAAACCCCTGGCTTTGCTTCTGTCAGGAGAATTTGTGCATCCTAGTTGAAGTCCCGAACCTTAGCTGTAGCTAACACCTGATGCCTCTGGGAAGGCTTAAAAACACCCTGATACACACAGCAGGAAAAAAAAAGTTGGGGCGGGATGCAACCAGCAAAGTCTAGAAGCATAGGAAATACCCATGGTAGAAAATAGGCATAGCTATGCCTAGATCATCCCTGACTCAGTGGCTGTCCAACCTCTTCTTGAACATCTCTAGTGATGGAGAGTCCACAACTTCCCTAGGCAGTCTGTTCCAAATTTTGTATTCTGATCTACTTGTTTCCATTTTTCTTTCCTTGCTGCTGTCCTCTGGCTCTGTCCCTTTCCCTCAGCTGAACTGTTGCTTCTGATTCTCTCCCCTCTGGATCATTTGCTCTGTTGCTGCAAGGTTTTGTTCACCATCCCCTGTAAAACCTAGTTTAAAGCTCTCTTCACTAGGCTGGCCAAATGGTGCCCAAAGATACTCTTTCCAGTTTTGGGCAGGTAAATGCTGTCTCTCGACAGCAGCCTTCCTACTTCCCCATTGAGAGCTAGGGGTCCTGTTTTGCTCTCACCCAGACCATCTTTTGTTGACTTCACTTGGAATTGCACTGTTGAGAGTGAGGCTGTTTGCAGATGTTAAAAACAAAATAAACAAAAAAGTGGGCTTTACCAGAAGAAGCAGCATTTTACTTCAACCCAGTGTTTGTATAAATCGGGCGCTTCAACAGAGCCTTTTGGCACTTTTATCTAAAGCTGAGTCAATGAGCTGTTAGAAGAAAGTACCAAACAAGCCCCGCTTAAAGTGCCTGATCTATATAGACATCTGGTGAGCTGGGTCCAACTAACATGCTGCCTCTTCTGGGCTTGGAACAGGGGTACATGCAGTTTAAAGTAAAGCACTTATTTTTTTAATATCAGCAAGCTGCTTAAAAGTTCACATAGTTAATATTCTTTATCTCCTATTTTTAGAAGGATGCTGTGCACTGTATTTAGGTTTTTAATTGTTAACCTATGCATCTTTTGAAAAGACAAGCCTGATAATTGGGGTGTTCCAGCCAATTCTTACTTAGTATTAATAGCAGTGTAGGTTATCTGTCACTGCCATTTGTGGTAGCAAATGGAATAATGCCAAGCCCCTAATGACTTTTGTATTAGCTTACATATATCATGCGTTAAGTACATAATTAATCATAGTGAATTGCTTTGAAAGACACTCTGCAAAGAGCAGTTTGGCTATCATTAGTTTTCTGCTGCTGTTCTGTTTTTTTGATGAAAGTAGGACTTTTTGAATACTGAACTAGATACCTCTATTATAATTTAAATTAAATATTATGGTTACAAGTCACTTTCTTTAAATTATTGCAGAGCAAATTTATTGTAGGTTTTTTTTAAATACAGGAAAAATGCCTGTCCTAGGTTCTAAGCGTGTTTGCCATCAATTAAAAATAATTCTACACAAAATGTTCTCTTCAATCCAGAATGAGACCTGTAAATAATCAAAAAATGAACTTAAACCCCAATAAATACCTCCCTTCTTCCCTACCTCCCTACTTACCATAAAAAAAATCCCTTAAAGTTGACTAGTAGATTGGGAAATATACCATCAGTACATTCCTTCTGTATATATAAACAAGCACATACATAATTGTTCTTTACCAGCACATCTCTGAATAAAGTAAAACCTATCCTGGGATAAAGAATATGATGCCGTGAAATTGATTATTTAGAAAGGATTGTTTTTTTCTGCAGCAGAGTGGGAAGAAAGGAACTTTTTAATAGCCTGTTGTACTTGGGCAGCTAAAATATAGTTGTACATTTTCTAAGTATAACATTTTTTTTTTTTTAAAGATTTTATTTTATTTTTTTTTGGCAGGAGCTATGTTTTCTATGTGTAAATATGCAGGCTTCCATTTTCTCAGTTGTTACTGCATTGCTTTTCCTATTTTCCCCTTCTCTCAAGCCTCTTATGGGGAGAAGAACCTAACCTGGAAATGAAAGTTCTCATCCTTTCAAGACCACAGCAAGTGAACTTTCATGTAGTAAAAGATGTAGGTGTGAATAGCTGTCAGACCTCTTTCACCAAATGCTCTATCAAGAGGCCTTTTTAATTGGTTCTGGGCTACCTTCCAGCTTTGAAAGCACAGCCATCATGCTATTAATGCACTATATATCTGATTGCTGAGAATGGTAATTTCACTTAAATGTATGGTATGTAGTTCTAGTTAACAGACTAGAATTTTTACCATAACACATTAAAATTCATTTGAGTGTTAGAACTGATGCAAAATATTGTTTAGAAAAGATATCTGTATATTCAGATGCATGAAGTGAAGCTGTCTTTTTACAGAAGACAGGCTCCTGTTGCTGCTGTGTTTGCAGGAAGTCCTCAGTTAATGGGTGTGATTAAGTTGTGTACTGGATGGATGGTGACAAGTCTGCCTTTATATAATGATGATGATCTTCTAAAAAGAAATGAGAATGTAAGTATCTAATTCCATAAACTTGCTGTGGTATTGGTGATTCATGGTTTATTTGTTATGTAGAAAATGGAGTGCTTGATTTAGAAGTATAGGAATGCTGAAAACAATATTTTCAAAGAAGATAGAAGACACCCTGAGAGTCCTGTGAGTTACTTATGGGGTCCAAGCTCATCTCTTGTGTGTGCTCTTTCCCAAGCTAGCTCACAGCAGGTATTATTTATGGTAGCAACCACAGTGTTAGGTGCATTCAAATGCTTAGGAACAAATCGTTCCTGCTTATGCTCTAAGTAGAGACAAATGCAAAGAGGTTAGAGAAAAGGCAATAATAGCATGCATTCCATATGCATGTAAGCAGCTTGGCAAAAGTATGTTTTAAGAACATATTAGGGACAAGAGACTGGACAGGGCTTTCTGGGCTATCGAGTCCAGTCCCCTGGGCTTGCAAAAAAAATCTCTCAAGCTCTTTTACACAAGTACAAGATACAATACATGAAACATAAAGAACGTCCTATTACATGCAGTAAGTGAAATCAGGAGAGAAAAGGGCACTGCCAAAGCCCTGCCACTGCAATGACAGGAAGTAGTTGGCTAATTTATGACCAGATGGTCTTGGGGAAGGAAGATACCCCACATTTAGAGGGAAGCAACTCCCCACACTCTATGCCAGTGTGACCTAATGGAAAGCATTCCTTCCTTATCCCAAATTAGAGGGACATGGAATTTGTTTGGGCAAGTTTTACTGTGTATAGGGGGTCATATGGAGCAAAACACAAAGGTTATTTGTGAAAAAGCTGACATCTTTATGCTGTGAAGGTGACAAGAGAATGCCTAAATTTTGATAGGATTGTGGATGAAGAGCCATAGGAGTGATTGATTGAAAAGAAAGAGTGATCATATCAATGAGCAAGATAAACATAAAACTGTGTTTTATTTACTTGAAGAGTAATGTAAGCATCTGAAAATTAAGAGAAGGATGTTGCAAAAGTAAAGGCATTGTATAATGAGGTCATAAATGAGAGATTTGGCTGCAGGAATGAAAAGAAAGGGAGAGATTTTTTGGAAATCCTCAAGGAAAAAACTGCAAAATCTGTATGTGGTCTTGGATATGTGGGTAGTGGAAGAGGAAGGACTTGCATATGATTGTTAGGCAAATGTAAAATCTAAGTGCTAATTTTCTGGCTTCTAAGGTCTGGACTACCCGTCTGATAAACTCACAGGAACGGGCCTCCTTTGGTGCAATCTGAGCACAGATAATTTTCAGTGAGGATTTCATAGACATTAGGGCTGGAAGGGACCTCAGAAGATCATTGAGTCCAGCCCCCTGCCCCAGGGGCAGGAAGTCAGCTGGGGTCATAGGATCCCAGCAAGATAAGCATCCAATTTACTGTTGAAGGTGTTCAGTGTAGGTGCTTGAATCACCTCCAATGGCACGCTGTTACAGAACTCAGGGGTTGGACAGTAAAGAAATTCTTCCTTATGTCCAGCCTGAAATGATCTTGCAGTAGTTTATAACCGTTCGACCTCATCATCCCTTGGGGAACTGGTGAACAAATGTTCCCCCAGATCCTGGCGGTCACCCCTGATAAACTTATAGGTGTCCATCAGGCCATGCCTGAGCCTGCGCTTTTCCAGGCTAAAGAGCCCCATAGCTCTCACCCTGTTGTCGTAAAGTCAAAAAGATGTTATGCAGTATTTTGCTACTTGATTGACTCATACATTAATAGTCAATAGGTTGCTGCTTTGGTGTTTGCCTGTCTGCACTAGACTTGGGCTGTACTATCAGGTTCCAAAAGCCTAAATAAAAAGTGTTGGTTTCAGAAAAATGTAAAGTTTGTAGGCTTGAATGATGTTGATTTTTAGCACTAGAGCTCATTTCATAGTTGGGAGGACTTAAGTAACAATTGAGCAAAAAAGCTTTAAATGTTTCATTGAGAAGGGAATGATTTCTCATTCTACTGTATGTAAAACATTGGCACTGTTACCTTCTATCTGCTCATTACCAGAAACAACACGCCCCTACTGTTATAACCAGGGATTCTGGTTTTCGCTGTTTAAAAATTGCAAATTCTCTTATTAAAATCCCCAAATCCATGTTTAAAATGAAAGGCTGCTATATATATACAGGTATCAATTGAACACAATGTTTTATTGATATATTTACAATTTTAAAGCAATTTGGAAGCTTGCCAGTGCCTCAATCACTATAATAAAATACATTCTAAATACCTATGTATTTTGGCATTTAATTTTGGGTTTTTCATTACAGAAAATCAGGACTTCTGCTGCCCCTCTCACTTACCAGGATGTGGGTCCAGATGCAGTTCCCCCACCCGCACTGCTTTGTGGTGCTGAGCAGCCCTAATAAGCTATTGTCCCTCACTCCCAAGCCAACCCTTCCCCCCAGCCCTGCCAGTGCTCCTCATTCCCTGCTTACCCCCCACTTGGTCCCTCCTGGCAACAGCTCCCCCATGCACTAGTGTACAGTGGGGAAGGTGTGTGGGGTTTGTCTGGAAGGAGGTGTGGGGGGTGGGGAGCTTGTGGGCAGATATGTAGTTTGTGGTGCATAACCCCACTGCTGGTGTCTCAGCAGCAGCAGGCACTGGGCCCTTGGGGCGCTCATGGCCATCGCAGGCAGAGCCCCTGGTGGTGCACACCTCTAGCTAAGTCCCAGGGCCTACATGTGCTGGCATGCAGCTGGCCCAGCCCACCGGTATGTGCCTTCATGTGCAGATTATGGTACTACAATTGGGAGCCGCACACCATTGGGCTGAGCGGGCTCTTTGCTTTCATGGGCAACTTCCCGCTGGAGTGTGGGAAGCCCCACATGGAGGAATGGAGCCAGCCAGTCTGGCCCCATGGTGTGTGGACTGGGAGCTACATTCCATTGGGCCAGGTGGGTTCTGTGCCTCCAGGCAGGCTCCCGCTTACCTCTGCATGTGGCTTCCTGCTGAAGTGCCGAAAGCCCCACACTGAGGCACAGAGCTGGCCGGCCCAGACTGGCCCAATTGGTTTGTGGATGGCAGCTTGGCACACAGCAGCATCCCTTGAGCTGCAGTGCTGCACCGTGGCCACTGCCACCTCCTTGCAGGAGCAGGTGGCACCTGCCCGCCCATCCCCACGCCCTGCAGGGCATGGGGATGATGTCAAGGTTCTTTTGTGCTGGCCTGAGAGTACCTGAGGACATCCTGCTCCCTTAGTCCCCCACCCACACACCCCTACCGTGCTGTCCACCTGCTTTGCTGGCTCTTCCTCCATACCCAGCCGTGCCACTGCCCCCATCCCTGACCTCCAACCCTGCTAGAGGGGCCCCCCAGCTGGCCCCTAGGCCCCTGCAAGCCTCACTTACGCCAAAGCCTCCAGGTGGAGAAGTGTGCTTGAGCTAAGCCCTTTCCTCTCTCTCTTTCTCTCTCAGACAGGGATTCTTGCTGCCCTTTTTGCAAGAAGCTCTTGCAGCCTGGAACTCTGCCAGCCTGCAGAGAGCTCTTTTGGAAAATGAAAAATCTGCGCAGTTGACTAAGTACTTACTGTATTTACTTGAATAGAAGATAACCCTGATTGATTGTAAGATGACTCCCCCCCCAGTAATTAGGTTTTATATATGGAAAATGTATAAATTTGATATAATTTTCCAGGTATAGTATCTAATTATTGGAGGTTTTGTTGAATTTGTTCCCTTCCCACTGCTACAGTAGGGAAAATAAATGGAGGGGAGAGTCAGGTAGCCCCTTTGCCCCCCTACAACTTCTTCCCCCTGCAGGCTGTCCCCACTCTCTTTACTCTCAGGCCCTGCTCTCCCAGGGCACATGTAAGTGAGGAGCAAATTTGAAAAAACTAACCTTGAAATGGACATAGCTGTAGTAATTTGCATATAGATCCCATAGACTTAGTTCATTCACCATTGTTGCATTTTATCTTTTTTGAAACTGCTGCAAGTTTTAGCATAGGTACTCCATAAACATACTTTTAAGTAGCATACATACTTTGTCACATACTTAGAGACAGTACAAACTATGCATGATATTAGTCCAAAACCAAAAGGCTCGTGATTTATCGTATAGTTAATTGGGCTGGTTCTCAGCAGAGTCAACAGCCTTTCAAGCCGCGGTGACCCCACAGTTCAGCACTGCTCTGTATTCCAGATACACCCTCTGCAATCCACACCCAAATAATCTGTATGTTAATTAGCCCCCCACTCACAACTGGAGCCAGGTATTCTTGTTCCAAATCCTGGGATCCTCCAAAAATTTATATTCAGATGAGGCATAGGGCAGCTTGGTCCAGTTTCACTTCATGGTGGGTGGGGCCAGACTAATCGTATGCAACAAGCTGAGAAAGGGGCAACAGAGAGATTCTGGGTAAACTGTTTGGGAGTCCCAGTTGGTGATTTTTTAATTTTTTTTTATTTTTATTTTTTTGCCAGACATTTAAGATGGGTGAAGAAGCGGGAATTATTGTAAATGGGAAAGAAAAGCACAGGTCAACTGTGGAGGTGAAAAGGAAGTCAAATGTGTACAATGTAGCTCACCATGACTCGAAAAGGAGATTGCACTCAATGGCTAAAGACAGAAGTTGCACATAAACCTGTTTAAGTGATCAGAAACTGGTCTAAACCTGTAACAGAACGTAAGTTCAGTTTCAAACTGGCTGAAACCAGTTTGAGATAAACCTGATTGAATGTAGTATCAGACTTAACTGATTGAGCTCAAACCAGTTTATGCAACTTCTGTCCCAGACCTCTTCCTGGTTTAGGTTAAACCAGAGTCCCCCACCATCGCAGCATGCACTTTGGGCTGGGCTCTCTGCTCCAGCCCAACAAGACTGGTCTTGCCCTTTTGTTCCCCAGAGCAGGGACAAGCAGGGGTGGGGGCCTGGCCAGATACTGGCCTCTGGAAGGGGTCAGGGAAGAGGTTTATTCCCTGTCCCTCCCTCTCCTGTCCAACCAGCACAGACCTGCATTTATCCGCTGGCTGCTACAGTGGTGGGGATGTGGCTAGCCCTGACAGTAGATTGGAATAGACTGGCCAGGGAAGGGGTTTAATTTCCCCCCTTCCTGTCCCACTGGCACAGACCCAAGCTGGGGTCTGCTGGGTGTTCCCCACTCACTGTTGCAGCAGAGGGGCCAGGGTCATGGCCAAATGCTGGCTGGTATGGCCCCCTGAGGCAGAGGGAGCAGAGAGGAGGGTTATTCTCCCCTCTATCCCCAGTGCGCCTGCAGGACTTCAGTCAGGGTTTGTCTGCCCTAACTGCCACTGCGTCTTGCTCCCTGCAGGGGGCTAGTGGTGAGATAAGCCCCCTTCTGTCCCCTCTGCCAGACACTGGAGGGAGTGGGGAATAACCCCTAGCAGTGAGGGGGCAGTGCCCTGATGGAGCAGCAGCCCCTGTCCTAATGCCTGGGGAGGACATATCTCTTCCTAGTGGGGAGTCATGCGCAGGGGTCCGATCTGCTGCAGACTGTGGTGAGTGGTGGTACCGGGGCTCACAGGGGGCTATAGTCCCCCAAGCCACCCTGGTGTTGCCACTGCTGCTTGTCTGTGGCAGCCTTCTCCACCCTGCCTCCACCCGCAGCATGGCCTCCTCGTTGGGAAAAGGCTCATGCTCTGGGACACTGACAGGGGCTACAGGGGCTGCAGCTCCTGTCAGGGTTGCTGCCTCCTCACTGCTCCAGGGGTAGGGGCATAGCCAGAGCCTGGCTGGCAGGACCCCTTAGGTGAGAGGACAGGGAGGGGTTGGACCAAGTAAGGGCAGGAATAATCTGCCTACAAAAGTGGGTATACCAGGGAAGCAGGATTATGAGCACTTTGAGGAAAGGTGGAGATGGAGACCATCTTGGTGGTCAAGGACAAATAAGAACAGAGCAGCAGGGGTAGCAATATTATTCAAGAACCCAGAACTGAGAGCAACAGGTAGAAGTCATCAGTGGCAGATTGCAACAAATGATACTGTCAGTCAAGGGAACAGAATTAGAAATGTTCAGTGTATTTGCACCACTGGTGAGGGAGAGAAGGAATGCATTGCTTAAAAAGCTAGCTGTTTACATGGTCAGATAGAGACTGCACTTAACAGCTTCTGCTTCTTCTGTGCAAAAATGAAGTTTATTTCTTACATATGGGGACTTTTTACCATCTTGAACTTTCCCTGAGCCTGATGAAGGGTGCATGAGCCTGAAAGCTTGCAGAACAAGGTATTTTTTTGCAATTTCTCAGTTGGTCTAATAAAAGGTATCATTTTGGAACCAAGAGTTCTAGATTTCTGCATTTGTAATAGCAGGAGATTTTAACTGTATGACTGAAGTGGGTAACAGAGTAGGGGAAAGAGGAAACAGTTTTAGATAGCTCATCCAGACTGTTACCAAATATAATAAAAGAAGAGTTGCTAAGAGGTATATGGGCAGGGGAGAAAGTTTTCACTAGGAACAGACCTCACTGGAAAGAAACAATCCAGAACTGACTTTGTGCTTATATCAGAAGAAATGGGGATAAGGAAGAAAGAAACCATACATGTGGCTTTTAGTGATCACTGGATGCTGAAAGTGGAAACAAGTCTCAGCAAGAGCCCCATGGGACTATGGAAGTTAAATGTGCAGCTGCTACAAGATGAAGAGTTATGTCAGGTGTACACAAGGCAGTGTGAGGGGTGGTAAACACTGAAGAAATATGTTGGGGGTACTAGAGAATGGTGAACAATGGTGAAGAAGTGGATAGGAGAATTTTTCAGGAGGGAAGGCTAAAGATGCCCAGGGAAAAGAACGAAAGAACTAAAAGAGCAGCTCCTGCATCTTTCTTTGTAGCTGAAGGAAGCTGCAGAAGGAAGACGGGTACAGGAAGAGCTAGAAAAAACAAGGCAAGAGTTAGAAATGTGGTTTAAAAAAAAGACAAGAGAGAAAATATTCTTAGCACAAGCAGTCCTGGGTAGGAGAAAATGAACAGTGGTCCCAATACTTTTCGGCCACAGAGAAGGTGGCAAAAGGCGAGTTTAAAGCAGTGCAGGAAGAAGGTGGTACTTGGGTGGAAAAACAGGAGGAGGCATTTGAGGCAATGAGAAGATTTTTTGAAGAGCTATACCAAAAGAAGATGAAGGATTTCTTGTAGAAATTGAAGAGAAAGTAGAGAAGGAGGAAGAAAAGATAAGCTTAAGGTGAAGGAATGTTTAAAAACCTTTAAAAGAAGGAAATTATCAGGAGTGGATGGACTGCCTATGAATTTTTATGAGACATTTTAGGCATGGGTAGGGAGAAATAAAGTGGAAGTTTTCAAGGACATAGCAGAAACAGGAGAGGCAGGGAAATATTTTACAAGAGGTGTAATCTTACTCTTCAAGAAATGGGAGAGAGAACTCTTGAAAAACTGGAGACCGATTATACTCCTTAAAATGGACTGTAAGTTAATGGCCAAGACACTTTGACAGATAAGGAAAAAGCTCCAGAAGATAATACAAAAAGACCAAGTATGTGCAGTACAATGTAGAAGGACCTCTGAAGCAATCAGAGTGATCAGAGATGCACTGTCCCACACCCAAGAAAGGAAAACAAGCACAGTTACAGTAAACTAGATTTTTGTTTGGTAAGGTTATTGTATAGAGAAGCAGAGAGTAAAGTTCAGATTAATGGACAGCTAAACAGGTCCCTTAAAATCCATACAGGGGTGAGAAAAGGTACCCCTCCCCCACCCTCCCCACAACTACTATTTCTGTGCGACATGGAACCATTAGCACAAAGAATAAGAAAAGACAAGGGTCATAAGCAGAATAAAGGTATCAGGAGGGGATGAGGTAAAATGTGTACTGTGCATGCATGATATAAATGTAGCAGTTAGCAAATTTCAATGGAAAGGGTACAAAAGCACACACAGTATGAAGAAGTGACGGGGCCTAAACTAAATAGACTGAAAAGCATGATAATGGGAGTGGGAAACTCGAGGGACTTGGAGAAGCTGGGCCTTCAAATGAGAGAGAGAAATCGGAGTGCTAGAGATCCTGATGGATGTCGGAAGGGAAAGGTAATAAAACATGGGAAAAGGTGAAGGCAAGGCTACCGCAAATATTTTGGTTATGGTCCAGAAGGACACTGTCCTTTGCTGGAAAAGTGGTGGCACTTAAGGCTGTGCTGCTGCTGATTATTCTATATACAGGAATGTATATAGACATGGCAGCAGATAGCAAAAGCACAGAGGGAAATGTGTGTGTTCTTCTGCAATGCCAAAAGAGAGGTTGGCCAGAGCTGAACTGTACAAAGCAAGAGAGATGGGGGCTGCTGGACTTGGGATTGTTTGTCTATGCAAAATATGTAAATGCAATATGCAGGGTGGTAATGGAGGGGAGGGGAAAGCAGTGCATATCACCCGATTTCACGCAGCTGCACTTTTGAGGAAATGGAGGAGTGTAATAAACCTCTTTGAAGAGCCCATGGGCGTGGCAGCCTGATTCATTACATCAGAATGGAAGGATTCATGCAGAGGTATAAAATAGGGAAGGCAGGATGAGAGGTCCTGAAGGATCACAACAAGTTGAAAGCAGTAAGGTGGGAGAGACAAGATGGCACTGGTGGGAAACTTTACAAAAGGACAAGTGATGAAGGTGTGGGGAGTGGTGGCGGGTAAACAACTGAAAAGTGAATGTGCTGACCTAGTGTAGATGGCTGACCTTGCTCATGACAGAAGTGCAACATAGATGGGGTTTGACAGACTCATCAAATTGCCTAAGGGAAAGTTGCAGGGAAGAAGTAAGTGGGACGTGTTTTGGGAGTGCACAAATGCAAAGTGGGTATGGGAAAGGGTCTGCTGCTTTCTGAGTGTCACCAAAATAAATCTGTCATTAGTGGGGGAGATGGCACTATACCAAAGGGACTGGAAGAAATGTTATTAAGGACTTCATTAGCATGTGTTAATGCTAGTTTATGGAAAGTAAGAAACTTCTGGGTGTTTAAGGGATTGACTTTCACTGAAAGAGAGTGCCTGAAGCTGGGACTGTGTGACTAATACTACATCAGTCAGGACAAAGAAGAGATCAGAGAGGAAGAGGCAGCAAGTGGAGGAAAAAGGACTTGACACACTTGTTTCACTAAACCAATAGAGAGGAGTGATGGGAGGGGCAGAGTTTCACATGGTTACTGAGGTAATGGTTTTTTTAATGTGATTCTGTATGGGGAGAGAGATTTCTGTAAGGGTTTGGTTCTTCTGGGAAGTTGATGCATGTTGTTTAAGGGTTTAATATGTACAACTGGATGCATCTACAAGAGATGCTAAATGTGCAGTATACTAATTCTGCTGCACATAAGTGTGACAGGCAGTAACCGTGCTAATGTGCAATAGAATTAGTCTGTTGCACATTAGTGTCACAAAAGGGGTGTGCTGTCACTACTGTGCAATTATGTTGCATTAAGTTGGTACCTGTCATTACAGGTACTAAAATTAATGCACTGTAATTACGGCACAGTAATGCACGTGTAGATATGCCCTGTGTGTTTTGGTATATAGTTGTTTCTGTGCTATGAAATCTTGTAAAACAAGGTTGCTCAATATGCATAGCTTGGTAAGTGCAGGGTGATAACTGTTTTTAATAATATTTGTAAAAAAAAACAAAAAAAGTTCCCACTTCTCATAGTCCCTGTTGCCTCACAGGGGCTAACATGTGGGATCTCAGCCATTGTGGGCCAGAGGTCACTTTGAATGGCATTGTGTAGTTAAGGTTGAAGACTTGTCCAATGCACTGCGGCCAGGGTCACCTGCCTAGATGGATGTGGTGGGGGCAATTGCCAACAAATGGTCAGTGTCGAACTGGTGAGGGAGGACTTAGAGTGGCTGAATGTCTTCAAGTCGGCAGGACCAGATGGGCTAAACCTGAGAGTGCTGATGGAATTGGTTGGAGTCATTGGGGGACTGATGGCGAAGGTATTTGAAGACTTCTGGTGCTTGAGAGAGGTCCAAGAAGATTGGAAAAGGGCCAGCATGGCACCAGTCTTTAAGAAGCGGAGAGGGAAGGATCTGGGAAACTATAGGCTGGTCAGTTTGACTTCAATACCTAGTAAAATTTTGGAAAAAAATTATCAAGAAGTCCATTTGTGAGGAACTGGGAGAAGGCATGATGCTGAAGGATAGCCAACATGGTTTCATTGCAGGCAGGTCATGTCTGACCAACCTAGCCTTCTATGAACAAGTAACAAACGGCTTAGATGTGGGACATGTGGTTGATGTCATATACCTGGATTTTAAAAAGGTCTTTGATATGGTCTCCCATGATGCTCTTAAAAAACAAACTGGCAGATTGTGGGCTGGCAGAATCCACGGTCTGGTGGGTTGGGAACTGGTGAAGGGGTTGAACCCAGAGAGTATTAGTGGATGGGCCTTGTATTGTCTTGGTGGGAAGTGTCCCTAACCTTGGAAATCTTCAAGAGGAGACTGGACAGACACTTTGCTGGGATCATTTGATGTCAGCAGTATTCCTGCCCAGAGCAGGGGTTTGGACTTGATGATCTTTCAAGGTCCCTTCCAGCCCTTAATTTTTTGGGCGCATCCAGACGTGCATGGACATTTGGTTCCCTGGGGACAACTAGCAGCGGCACACCTTGTGCCACAGCTGCTTGTCCCTGGGGAATGCTCGTGCCCTGCATGCTTTTGTGCACATCAAGTTACCCCGGGGGCAGTGGGGGAGGCTGGGGCCAGCACTGTGTTGGCCCCAGCAGCCTTACCTGGCGTCTTGAGGGCCTCCCAGGGCTGTAGCCATGGTGATCCTGCCAGGCAAAGCCTGGCCAGCAGCTACAGCGTAGCTCTGAGTAGCCCGGCTCTGCTTTTCAGCAGCTCCATGCTGCTGGAGTGTACAGTGCTTCATTTTTTTCCCCCCACCATGGTTTTGTTGGTTTGTTTATTTGTTTGTTTTGACCCCTGGATATCCTGCAGAACACTGCAGAAGAAAAACCTGCAGGAAAAAAAACCTCCGAGTCTCACTTGCCCTTAGCCAAAAGGCCAAAGGAGTGAGCTAGGGAGAAATCCCCAATCTCCATAAAAATAAAGCGTGTAGCTGAGATCCTCCCATAGGGAGGCTATAGTAGACTCTCACAATCATAGGGTGCATTTAGATGAATTCCTGCCATGTAGGATGACTGCAATGGATTTGGGAGCATCTCAAGCCCCAGATTGAAGACTCTGGGAGGGAGAATACTTGCTGGTGGTAGCGTCACACAGGCTTGAAGAATGAGCTCTGCTCAGTTGATAGAATTTGGAATGGATTTGGATAATTTGGCCCAAGACATTTAAAAAAAAATGCAGTAGGTCCCCATCAACATCTCGACCTTTTAGCTAAGATCAAGCATTTTTGGCAGCAAGGGAAGGGATGGTTCTGATGCCAGTTTCTTATGGAGAGAACCACCTGCCAGGTTTTTTTGGTTGTGTTTTTTGTTTGTTTTTTTTAAAGGCCAAAAAAGGTTCCCATCAATTTTGTGGAAATGGGGGACTGCTTTCACACTTTTCCCCTAGCTGCTCTTTGGCCTTTTGGCTATGAGCAAGCAAGACTAAAGCAAGCAAGCATCTGAACTTCAAGGCTTCTGGGCCTGGGGCTTGCACGTAGGATGCCACCCAAAAAAAATGGTTCCCATCAGCATGTTTGCCACATATGGGTCATGTAATTTAGTCATGCTCAGTGTTGACTGCATTTAATCAACTTCAGAGTTGCTTTCCATTACTGAGAATGCGCTGCTTTAGTAGCAGTTCAAAGATAGGCATTATATTTAATGCGGTTTCCTTGTATGCAGATGTAAGATGAGGGGCTTTTTTCCCCCATGCTGATTGTGGGGAGGGGATCTCATCTTTTATTTGAGTAAACATAGTAACCCCATATTTTAGTGCTGCAGATGCAAAAGAATGGGAGTCTCTAATAACCAATTAGCAGACTTGGGAAACACAACCGTCCAGAATGTATCATATTGTCTCATATTTGGATTGATTTATTTCTCAGGGGGAATTTTTTTATTTGGGTGGGGTGGGGAGGCAGACAGTAAAGTGCAGATAATTTCTTGCTACTCCAAAAAAGAGCCTGGTTTTGACATACTTTTCTGACACCAATTTCACTGGTTTTATCAAACTATAACTTTGCAACTATAGCAGAGTTTATAGTACTTTCCAGTAACTGTCAGTGGTCTTATCTGCTGCAAAGCTTGGGCTGTCCAGAGTCATAAGCAAAGCAGGAAACTTGTGTTTCATTATGGTTTGGAGTTTGTGTGACTAAATAAGGGATGAATGGCACTGAACCAGGGACAGGCTCATTTTGTAAAATTATTTCATGCCTGGTTCTCAAAAAGTAATCTGAAGCATGAGGATCAAAGTCCTGAAATAGTAAATGGTTATAACCACTATTGCTAAAATTAGATATGTCCAATACCTTGTGTATCAGAGAACTTAATCCTGATGATTCGCCTCCAGAACTCTGGTTCACCAATATAAACATTTTTTTACTTTTTGAATTTTTTGGAAGTGTTCTAGTGAGTAAAATATATGCAGATCTTTTGAAGATAACATCCTTATTTAATTTGACTTGTACAGAATTAATTGTTCCAGATTTAAAAAATAGCAAATTTTAGCATACGTTTTAATATGCATTTAACTTTCCATTGCTTTTAAATTGCATTAAATATCTTGCTAATCTACAGATTTATCAGATCTATTCAAAAAGGTCTGCAGAGGATATTTACAAGATACTCACATCTTACAAAGCATCTTACCTGATTATAGAAGATTCAATTTGCAATGAGGTGGGACCTGTGAGAGGATGTAGAATTAAAGACTTACTGGACATTGCTAATGGTCATGTAAGTAGCACTTGGACAAAGTTCAATGTATGAGGGGATGAATCATTGACATAATGATTAGAAGGTGTTAGTTTAAAACATTTTAATTAGATAAGCCTATAGATATCACCTATAAACTCTGAGGAGTAAAGCAGTTATTAAAATATGTCTCTTCCATGCTCGTTTCTCCTTCTTAACTATTCCTAGTTAACTAACTCTTGGTTGCTCTGTTGATAGTCTGCATTTTCTTTTGGTTATTTTTGGTGGCAGGGGATCAGAGGGAACAGCATCGGCCACAGCAAAAAGTCCTGCTGAAATGAGTGGTATGATTGGCTTTGAAAAAGGGTCAGGCTTTGATTCAGAAGGTAACTTTTAGGTACGCGTCACTGTGACTATCTTTGAGAGAAAAGCCATAGTTCACTGGCAAGTTAGAGGTGGCTGAAAGCACTTCCTACCTGTTTTGTCTAATCCTGAACACCCAGGTAGTTCAAGTCCAATAAGACTCTGAAATTTCATGTTACTTTGAGAGAGTCAGCTGTCTATTATAATGCTAAAGTATTCTTGGAGGAATGATTGTCTCAATCATGCTGCTGTCCTGTATTCTCCTGATTTAAGTCTTTTAAATAGGTCAGAACCACCATGTGATTGATTTTTGCTGCAAAAAAGGTTGAAATATTGACAAGCTCCCAAAAGGTCGAAATATTTAGTTTTAGTCTGTACCCACAGCTATAGGGATCATTCTCTAGGCTGAAACTTTGCGAGGGGTCCGGAATATTTCTAGTCCTATGTGGTGCTACCACAGGGTGGTATTTAAAAAGATTTTCTGCATCATTTATTTGGTTCTTTGAGAACCAGAAGAATATAGTGTTCATCAGGGTGATTTGCAGATTGCTTTTTATAAAAGGACACATTTGTGGTTTCAGGCAGTGGTGGCTCACTCTTCCTTTGCTGGCTTTCATTAGCCAAGAAAGCTAAGACTCTATTTGCAGGTATGGGTTTGGACAGACACAATGATGACTTTCTACCACACTCTCTTCATTTTTGGTTTGGGTGCTTCAATTTTTTTTCATATAGAGTAAATATAGGGAATGCTCCTTATAATCTTGTATTTCATTCTTTGAAAAAGAGGCAAGCTGTTCTTCATTTACATCAGATATTTTATAAACACCACTTCTCAGGTATGCAGGACTAAACAAAAGGGCCTGAAACATAAACATTTCATTGTTTATTTTATCCTATGAAATTTCATAGTTTTATAGTTGGTAGGGTTGGAAGGGACCTGAGCAGATCGAACCCGACCCCCTGCCATGGCAGGAAAGTACTAGGGTCAAACGACCCCAGGAAAGTGTACATCTAGCTTCCTCTTAAAGACCCCCAGGGTAGGACCCAGCACCACTTCTCTTGGAAGTTGGTTCCAGATCCTAGCCGCCCTGACTATGAAGTAGCGCCTCCTGATATCTAGCTTAAATCTACCCTCTGCCAGCTTGTGACCGTTATTCCTGGTCACTCCTGGTAGTGCTTGGGAGAACAGGGACTCCCCCAGTGCCTGCTGGTCCCCTCTGACTAGTTTGTAACAGGCCACTAGATCTCCCCTCAGCCTTCTCTTATGGAGGCTGAACAGGTTCAGGTCCTGTAGCCTCTCCTCGTAGGGCCTGCCCTGCTGCCCCCTGATCATGTGAGTGGCCTTCCTCTGGACCCTCTCCATGCTGTCCACATCCCTCTAGAAGTGCATTGCCCAGAACTGGACACAGTACTCCAACTGCAGCCTGACCAGTGTTGCATAAAGAGGGAGCATCACCTCCTTGGATCTGCCTGAGATGCATCTGTGGATGCATGACAAGGTACGGTTGGCCTTCCTGACTGCATCCCCACACTGCCGGCCCATGTTCGTCTTGGCATCAATTATGACTCCAAGATCCTTTTCTGCCTCTGTACTGACAAGAAGGGAGTTCCCCAGCCTGTAGGTATGGTGCTGGTTCTTCCTCCCCAGGTGCATCACCTTGCACTTGTCAGTGTTGAATCCCATCCTATTCTCATCCGCCCACCCCTGTAACCTGTCTAGGTCTGAGTGTAGCCTATTCCTTCCTTCTAGTGTGCCCACATCCCCCCACATCTTAGTGTCATCAGCAAATTTGAACAGGGTGCTTTTTACCCCCTCGTCCAAGTCATTGATGAAGGTGTGGGCCTGAGGACCGAGCCCTGCGGAATGCCACTGCCTACATCTATCCAAGTTAAAAATGACCCGGCCACCACCACTCTCTGGGTGCAGCCCTCGAGCCAGTTGCCGACCCATTTGACTGTGTAGGTGCCAACACCACAGTCCCCCAGTTTCTTAATGAGAACGGGGTGAGAGACAGTGTCAAAGGCCTTCCTAAAGTCCAGGAAGACTATGTCCACTGCTACCCCTGCATCTAAGGATTTGGTGATCTGGTCGTAGAAGGCCACCAGTTTGGTCTGACAGAACCTGCCTCTAATGAACCCGTGTTGATTGCCCCTAAGGATAATCTCCCTTGCTGGCCCCTCGTGGACATGTGCCAGAATAATTCTCTCAAAAAGCTTGCCCAGGATTGAAGTAAGACTAACTGGCCTATAGTTTCCCGGGTCCTCCATCCCCCCTTTTTTGAAGTTGGAAACCACATTGGCTGTTTTCCAGTCCTCTGGCACCACACCAGAGCACCACGAGTGCTCGTAAAGCTGTGCCAGGAGTCCCGCAATGACCTCAGCTAATTCCCTCAGCACTCTGGGGTGGAGATCATCCAGACCAGCTGATATAAATACATCCTGTCCCTCCAGAAGTTCCCTAACTAGATCCTCCATGACCCTTGGCCTAGGTGCGTCTCCCCTGGGATCTAAGGGGGGTCCGGGGGGGTGGGGGGTGGCTGTTCCAGGCCCTGCTCAGAAAAATGGAGGCAACAAAATCATTAAATAGTTTAGCTTTGTCGTGTGGTGTGATGAGCAAATTTCCTAGCGTGTCTTGTAGGGGCCCCACGTTACCCAGAACCTTCTTTTTGCCCCCTATGTATTTTAAAAAAGGACTTCTGTTGTCCTTGATCCAAGAAACTAGTCCCAGTTCCATCTCCGTCTTGGCCTTCCTGACTGCCCCCCTGCATCTCCAAGCAACCGCAGTATAGTCCTCCCTGGTGTTGGCCCCTCCCTTCCATTGGGTGTGCACCTCCCTTTTAGCTAGGAGACATTCCTGGATGCTTTTGGTAAGCCATGGGGGCTTTTGCACCCTCCTACCCCCTTTGATCCATGCTGAGATTACTTGTTGAGATTACTTCCCTTTGGGCTTGGAGGATCGTCTCCTTAAGGAGTGACCACTCTTGGACACCTGGCTTCCCTCCCCTCCGGGACCTCAGTGCTTCTCCAGCTATTCTCCTTAGCTCATTAAAGTCTGCCCTCCTGAAATATAGGGCTGCTGCCTTGCTGTAGGCCTTTGCCACCTTGCGCTGGATGGTGAATTCCAGCAGGCAATGATTGCTGTCGCCCAGGTGATCGAGCACCTACAGCCCCCTCACCAGGTCGTCACCCATGGCCAGTACCAGGTCCAACAAGGCATCTCCCCTGGTGGGGCTGTGCACCTCCTGGTGGGATGGAGGTCCTGCATTCCCGCTAGGAATCTACGTGAGTGGTCAGACCTGGCTGACTGCTCTTCCCAGCAGATGTCTGGAAAGTTCAGGTCACCCATATGACCACATCCTTTGACCTAACTACCTCCGTGAGCTGACTTAAGAATTCCTGGTTTAGCTCTTCCCCTTGGTTGGGTGGTCTGTAGTAGACCCCCACTGTTAAGTCTCTTTCCCCTCGACTGCCTTGTATTCTAACCCAGAGCACTTCCGTGTGCCCCTCCTCTGACTCTGTGCTACCTGGTGAGGATGTGTATTCCTCCTTAATGCAGAGCGGCACATACCCGCCTTTCCTCCCTGTCCTGTCCCTCCTGTACAGCCTATAGCCCTTGACATTCACCGCCCAGTCATGTGTTGGGTCCCACCATGTTTCAATGACCCCCACTATATCTGGGTTAGTGTCAGCTAGCAGGGGGGTAAGTTCCTCCTGCTTGTTTTCCATACTACGAGTGTTTGTGTAGAGGCATTTGAGGCCTCCTGAGGATGTGTGCACTGGCCCCCTACTTTCAGCATTGCCCTGGCCCCTGTTGCTTACCTGTGTATACGTTCCGCTCATCAGTCTAGGCTGGGCTGTACTTGTGGGTGTTGCTTGGTTTGGCAGTCCAAGGCTTCCTTTGCCCTCATCTTTCCCTTCCCCCAACAAGCCTAGTTTAAAGCCCGGCGGAGGAGGTCCACCAACCTAGAAGAAAACACATGCTTACCTTTAGGGGAAAGGTGGAGCCCATCCCATCCAAGCATGTCTCTTGTTGTGATTGGCTTCCTCGACAACGACCCGCCAGCCTGCCTTGAGACACCATTCCTGAAGCCGCCAGTTGGTCTCTGTAATGCACGTCGCATGCTGTCTTCCATGTCCGCTCACTGGTAGGACAGAAGAAAAAACCACTTGCACACCTACCTCCTTCAGCACGCTCCCCAGAGCGTGGTAGTCCACCATCAGGTGATCAGGGCTTCTCTTGGCCGCATCATTAGTACCCACATGGATTAGGACCATGGGGTAGTGATCGGTGGGCTGGATCATGGCCTGGGTCATCCCCTTCATGTCCTGAATCTTTGCTCCGGGTAGGGAGTAGACCTCGCATGTCAAGGGGTCCTGGCAACAGATGGGAATGATATAATGTAAAAGACAAACTGTCCGTAAGGAATTGTCCTTACTCTCACAGGAACATAACTTTTAGTTAAATCCCTTCCCAGGTTTTCTTACAGTCTGTCTATATCATCCAGTGTTTTTTTTTCTGGAGCAGTGGCTTGAGACTGAAACTCAGTTACTCTGCTATATCTGGGGCATTTTTAATTTCAGTGAGCCTTTTGATCGTTTCAAAGCACCTTCCTAAAGCAGCATTAGAGAAGGTAAAGTCATTTTCCAAAGTGACTGTCTTAACCAAGTTTCGAAGGCAAGATGAGTCAAAGGTTGCCTGCATCCAGAATTAAGGTTTTGGGGCAGCATTCTACCCATCTGAAAGAAAACAAAATGCTTTAGGTTAATTTGCAGCTTAAAAAAACGCTAAAAATACAGTTGCATGGCGAAAGTGACTCATTTTTGACATGGAGCAACAAAGCAGTGTACTTGCTTTTGATGTTTCGTTTTAACTTTTCATTTGCATATAAGCAAGTTGGAGTCCTCTCATTTTGTGTTCTTGCATGATGTAGGCTAGATCCTATGTGAAACCTTTGGTACAAATGACTCAAACATTTCAAATTCCATCTTCCCAAAGCTGAATGTTTCTTCTTTCTGTTTTTTCTCTTCATTTTCCATTGATAACTTAACTGTCTTCCCTGTCTTGCACTGCAATGTTACTTTAAAAATTCTTGTTCTTCCACTATGTCATAGTCTAAGTCCTGTTAGTTTTTATTCTTTAATATCACCAAATCCCCCAATGCCTGTTCTTCACTACTTAACCACTGACTGTCTTAGTTTAGTTCTTGCTGTGATTAAATTTTACTTTTTCCTCCCTTCCTGAAACAACTGCTTTCACTTCTGCTGCTCTGTTGTGTCTTTACCTTTACTTCTGTTTTACTCTGAACCCTACCTACTTTTGTCCCCTCACTTTCAGCTACAGACCTTTGCCTTCTGTTTGTAACAGCTTTCCTCTTTTAATCTGTTTAAACATCATTGCTTCAAATGTTTTCTTAAAGCCCATTTATTTGCAGCTCCTTTCATAGTATAGACTCAGAGTGGAAAGGGATGGAAAATCAAAAAATCTAGTTTTTTTCCTATGGTCCGTTAAACTTCAGCTTGTCCAAGGTTTGGGAGTTTTTTGGAGAGAGATAATTTAGGGTTCTTGCAGTCAGGAGGAGAATGGGAGACTTTCAACTGAGAGTTGCCCATTTTACTTCCATTTACTTTTTTTCATAAATTCTGTCTTGTGTATGTACAAGTAAAAGCAAAAGCTATAAATTTACAGAAAACACAGCTTTCTGCCTTCAGTTTCAGGTGAAATTAGCTGATTGCTCTCCAATAGGACATACTACACTTTTCATTTGCATGTATGACCTGATTCACATTGTGTTGAGGACTTGGTTTAAACATGGTTAAAGCAGAGGATGCTTTTGAGTGGCCAACATGATAGGAGTAACTTGTAGAATCATGTTTGCTTTTTAAATTGGCTTGGCATGTTTTCATAGCTAATTTGAACAGAACTGATTTGCTCAGCTTAAAGATGTGTTTGAAGTTGTGATCATTTAAAAACTGATTGTTTTAGTGTAGCTTGAGAAAGTGGTATTCCCGTCACTTATTACAAAATTAGCATGTAAAGTGGATAAAGATTTAATCCAGTAGCTGAAGATTTAATGCAAGTCTCTCCTTAAAATCAGGTAATTCCATACATGTGTGCATTTCAAAAGTGCTGTATTTAAGAAGAGACGGGCAAGCTGAATGGCTTGAGAAGAATTGGTTAGATGAGAAGCCTTTTGCTTTTAGGTCATCTGGTGTAAAGCTGCTATGATTGATAATCATAGTTTTAGTCCCCAAAAAGAGTTCAGTGATTTAATTTGCTTTGAAAAGTGAATGTCTCATCCTCAGGGAGGACACCTGCAAATCAGATTTGCAATAGGGTGGAAGAGTGATGTGTAGATGACTTTTCTTGTTGCTGCTCATGCTCTGCCTTTTTTGTGGAGAAAATATTTCTGTTTCTATGTCTGTTATTCTAGCAGCAGTACAACCTAATTCTCACACTTCCCTTTAGTTGTTTCCCTAAAAAAAATCAGCCAGTTACATTCATTATTATTGTCTCTACTGGGATTGTATAATGCAGAAATGAAAGATTAGTCATGTGCTCTGTGATTTAGATTTCTCTCAACAAATTCAGCCTATTTAACTTTATTTCTCCTTTTGACAGATGGTTTGCGATGAAAACGAGAGTTATACCTACTCAAAGTATGGACGATTTTGTCATGAGATCAAAATGAATCATTCTCCATATGTGAATTATTTTACTCGTGTATACTGGAACAGATCCTACTTTGTATATAGGATCAACACTGTGATTTCCTTCCAGTCGTGAAAAGTCATGGAGACTTCTTTTCAAAGATTGACGCTGTATGGAATTTAAATAAGAGGTGTTCCTCTTGTACAAAACATTTTTTGCAGATAGGAATGGGAGCGTGCTCACTGTGTTAGTTTACCAAACAGAAATTCTGTGGACTACAGCTCAACAAGTACAAGCCCCATCTTAAAGGAAATGTGAGAACTTGTCAGTTTTGTGGTCTTGACAAAGTGTGACAGTCTTCCATGTTCTTATATTTGTCTTCCCAGTTTTTCCCTGTTTTTAAATTAATGAAAAGTCATTAATATGAATGTTCAAGAACTAAAATTCTACAGCAGATAACTAGAAATATCTTACATGAACCTACTTTGGTAAATATAAAAAAAACTGTTCAGACATTAAGGAAATGATAAATTTACCATTATACTGTGTTGTTTTCTTAGCATTTGACATAATCAAAATGTTTGTGAGAGTCCACTAGAATCCACTCATTTTCTGCTCCCATTGATGTCCTTCCGTATATGTTATTGTGTTTATCTTGCACATGTTCGCATTTTGTGTGTAGGTACAGTACTTGCATAAGAAAGAAACACTGGTTTTACTTGAGCCAAATTTTTAAAGATTTGGGCATAGGTGTCCGTTCATGTGGAGCTACACTGACTTCAGTGTGTGGACACAGATGTCTATCTGGAGCTTGAGTCTTTGGGATTTGTCCATATTAGATACTGTATGCGTGTCAATGTATTTACAAACTCATTTTATGCAATTTAGTAGATAGCTCATTCCGTTTAAAATATTGCCACGTCTTATTTTTAATTCCCCATCATGGTTGAAGATGATTTTAAAATATCTGATACCTAGGTATTTTAAAAATATATTCATTCAAAGTCCTCTTGACTTTAGAAGACCAATCAGGCTAGCATGGTTAAGGCACATGAGCTTCCATAGCCAGCAGTGCACAAGGGTGATATGGCAGGCATGCATATCTGACTGCCTCTGACCGCCCAGTCTGAGGTACCCAGTTATAGCAGTAGCCTACTTCAGCAAGCCTCAAACTTGTGCCTCAGTAACTGTAGTGAGATGCCTTAACCACTCTGCCACTGTGTCCTTTCAAATATATGGCTGTAATTAAAATTGAACTAAAGTATTTTTTAACTTTGCAAAGCTTTCTGCTTTCTTCTAGCTATTCCTGCTCTATATGCCTCTAATGAGGTTTTGTAATAAATTTTCTGTGCATGCAGCTTATTTTGTTACTAGCTGTACTTGGGTGATAATGGATGTCAGTTTCCTTCCTCCTTGGGGCTTGATTCTAGCCCTGAACAAAAAACACAGCAAAAAAGAATGGAGGCTTGCTTCAAAGAATAGTTGGGCAAAAAGTTGGGTTTCCAATATCAGGGGAATTTTTTATTTTGAAATTTGGCTTCAGTCTGAATGGGATAAAAAAAACTTTTTAAAAAAGTTTCCCATGAACTGGAAGCTCCCTGAAAAAATGTATATTGTCAGTTTCTGTTTTCAGCAGTAAATTTGTGAAATTTGTGCTTGAGCAGCCTCAAGGAATGGCCAAAAAGCCCTCTATTCTAGAACTAATCTTCCAGCTAGGAAGCCCATGTTTCTAGAGACTTTGGCTCCAGATCAGATCCGGAAAGCAGGCACCCTGGCCCTAGAACCAGGTCTGTCCCAGAGTTGTGAACTCTGGAAGTATCTGCTCTCTTCCAGGGAGCAGTGCGTAAGAAATCCAGGCAGGATTCCATTGGAACCCTGCCTAGAACCCAGCAAAAAATGGTAACATCCAGAATGATATGAATGATGCATTTGGGGCTCAACATCAGCATTTTCTGATGTTATTTTGTTTTATCAGAACACTTCTGTAAGAACTGCAAAATCATTCTGTGTCTACTAGAAAAATAGAAATCCAATATTTTTAACTTTCTTTGAAGTGAATTTATAGTGCAAGAATGTGGTACATGTGTATGTTTACCATCTGCTTTATGCACATAGATTTGTTTATCATATAAACAATCAAGCTATTATCAAGCAACTGGAGCTGCCTGTTTAAAAAAAAAAAAAAAGGTGTTATTGTTGCAAACAGTGTCATCATGCCTATAGTTAAATCTTCACGTTTTAATATGTTGATTTTTAGTGCCTAAACCCTTCAGTTTACAGTTACTACAGTAAATTAATGCATTAACTTAAGCTGCTTTGTGGATGTGGGAGCTTTTTTCAATAGTCTGTGTGTGTTAGAATGAATGTAGATGGATTTAGTATATTGAAATAACTCTAGCACTCCATATGCAATTGTGGTGTATTGATTTGACCTTCAGGATCATCATATCTGTGTTTTGTTTTCAGCTAGTGCATAAGCTGACCTGTTCATGAAATCATTTCATAATAGCAATAAGGCACTCCACATAGCAAAATTCAGGGTGACTTGCATTTCTTGGGTACCTGAAGTCACAGCCTATGACTGCATGCCTTATATTACCATTCAAGATGCAGTATTCTAACTGTCCTGAAATGAACTGCCTGTTGTGTCACTGCATTGAGAGATTGATATTTGGTTATATACATATCAGTGAGTAGTACACGGTGTGAATACATATGTGTGTAGAAAAACATAACTGAGGATCATTCCACACATCTATGAGGAAAAAAATCTTGTTGTGGGGCACACTGGCCTTTATATATGTTTGAGTAAACATGTTGCATCTTCTTTTGAACTGTGACAGTACAGTTATTATAGTATTGTCATGGTTTAAATAGTAATATTGTTACTAATTGTCTGCTTTAGGAGAATCCAAATTAGGCAGATATTTAACGTTTTCATAGTAGAAAAAAAATGGTTACAGCAACATTGGGTCATTAGTCTTAAATAAAAGAGACAAGTGTTGTAACTTGAAATATGTTACTGAATTAGAAGCCAAAACATTTTAAAATAATAAACCTAAGAATTATCTTTTACAGGAGAAGAATAGATTTGAATATTTAATCCAGTTGCTAATCAGCCTATGACATAAAGGTCGGTTTTGTTTTGTACTGCCCACAGAGAATATAAGTTCCCTGGTGTTCCCAGGAAGGCTTATACTGGGCATAATCCTAACTTATTTTTGAGTAGGACAGCCATCCTATTGAAAGGTTAAAACTCATAGTTCTGAAGCTGGGGAAAACTTTTAAACAATTCCAATCTGTTTTGCGGTTGATGTGCAGTCCAGTTGAAATATGTGCCTTGAAAAATTTCACTTAACAAAAAAAAATTTAATTCATGTTTATTTTTATGAAGATTTTTTAAAGCAATGTCCCTTATGTTTTCTGAGGTTGTAACTATTCATCTTAACACCCTTTTCCAATTAGAGTACGCAGCTGCATTGAATGGTGTAGCTTATATGTATATCAGCCATTTTGTTTACTATCATTGATTCCACCAGTTTAGAAAAAAAGATAAATGAATTTATGTGGTATATTGTTGCCATTATGCTGGTGGACATCCTCCTTCCTACAGTTAACACCCAATTCATAATACAGTTCTTGGTGTCAATAAATAGCAAAATTATCTCTTGAAATATAGTGCTTAGATAGTAACCTAGTTACTAAATAAGATAGTGCTTTTATGCAGTAACTTTATATCTAGGTTCTAATTTAGTCAGGTGACAAGTGAAATGAGACTGGCAATCTCAGCCCAGTTCTTAGAGGATACTTAGAATCATAAATTACCAGTTTGACACAATTGTGCATATTTTCTAGGAAGAGTATGGAACTAAAATAGTGACAGCAAGCCAGGTAATGGCTAAAATGCCATGTCTACATTATCTAATACTTTTCTTAACTATTTAATTCACTAGAAAAATATTTTCACTTCTTCCAAAATAAATTAGTATTGTCAGCTACCATAGCTTCTATCCCTAGGAAACAAAAGTATAGTGTTTAGTGAACGCTTGTTTTTTCTAGTTAGTCATAACTTGCATTGTTGCTTATTGATATATAATATTTACTTGTTAATGAACAAATCTTCTGTTTGCCTTACTCATGTAAGTAATGTCCCAGGGCCAAAATCTTACAGCTTTTGGTCAAGCATCCAATTGTTAGCTCAACTAAAATAGTATCAAAAAAATTCTTTCTTTGCAAGCCATCTGGTCCAAGCACCATTCATCAGGCAGAGGAGAGTTCAAAGATTGTAAAAGTTCTCCCAGGTAGAAGAGAAACTTCATCTTGCACAAGGGAGGCAAAAGTCCTTTGAAACCCAGGGGAACTGCACCATCCTTTACTTCCCCTGTGCAAGATGAAGTTTCTTTACTACCTG
The DNA here is from genome assembly GCF_052110815.1 of Crocodylus siamensis. Classification (NCBI taxonomy): domain Eukaryota; kingdom Metazoa; phylum Chordata; order Crocodylia; family Crocodylidae; genus Crocodylus; species Crocodylus siamensis. The sequence continues at coordinate 218,137,880 of NC_143397.1, forward strand.
GGAGAACTCTTACAATCTTTGAATTCTAATTGGCTGACAAAGAGTATTTGAACCCAAAAGCTAGCAAAGAGAGAATTTTTTTTTGCTACTCTTTTAGTTGGTCTAATCAAAGATTGCCTCTAGCCCAAGAGTTTTGTCTGCTTCTAATGACAGTTACATTTCTAAGTCCCATATATATTAATAGGCAAATAGACATCAAAGTACATTGGAATAGACTGAAGCAAAAAACTGAGCTTATTTCAATATAAGCAATACTTTAATTGAAATAATACCTTATAAAGCAGTAGAATCATGTTTTCCTCTTAAAATTGAATTTTAGAAAACAAACTGAAGTTCTAAAGGGAAGTTGAGAGAGAGTGTGTGTGTGTGTGTGTGTGTAACATGTTCTACATCAATAGTGAGACCAGAATAATTTATCACCATTATGTTGTCATGATCTTTAAAAGTTGCTTAAAAATGCCAAATATGGGGCCAAACGTGTAAAGTTTTAACATTGTCTAGTACCTTAGTTCAGATACGTTATAGGAACTAGTGACATTTTTAGATTTCGATACAAAATAATACATGAATAATTCTGCCTTTGACAAAATTGTATAAAGGTTTTCTAATTATCTAATGGGAAGGAGGTGCATTATGAAAAGTTTTCAACTTTGTATTTTGAGAAATTAAACATCTTGCTGTTGATGCTTTAATTCTTGTTGACATTTAGTGGTAGTATGTATGACATAATGAACATAGCTCCTCATGCACAGGTATTTAACAGGAAATCTAAAAGGAACTATTTGTTCTATTCACTACTATTTGTTTTGAATGTCTTCTATGACTAATTTCTCTCAATATATGTATTTAGTAGTTTCTTCTTTCTGGTAGAATTTTCATAGGTGCAAAAAAAAAAAAGTTAAAGCCAATGAACATAGATTACCTGAGACAAACGTTACCTCTGTTTCTCCCCAAAAACTCTGCTCTGTGACAATTTGGTTAAGATAGGCCCTACAGAGGGTACACATCTTACCCTATTTCTTTAGGTAATTTGAGCTGGATACATTCCTGAGGGAGAGAGGAAACCTGCTCCCTCTGCCTGTGTGACTGACATCACATACCTGGGTGAGGGACTTGGACTCCCTGGGGAGCTAGGAACTACCAGTCTGCCTAGCAACTAGTAATGTATTTCAAATTGGTTGGCTGACAGCCATCAGGTGCTGGCCTCTGTAGGACCAGGCAAATGAAGTCAGAAAGACTATATAAGTTAAGGACTGCCCGGGAGGAGGGGGCAGCAGCCATGAGGAAGACTCAGAGAGAGAAGAGCTGGACCATCTGAAACTTGCGCATGCTCTCTTTCTCTCTCTCAAAACTCGTGATCAAGGAACTGCCTGCCTCTGGATGATACCTGTGAGTAAGCTACCTGACATCTAACTATGTATATAGCTTGCAGTAACTCAGATGCGTGATCAAAGGCTACCCCAGCCACTCAGTTTGCTTTTTGGGATTTGTCTGATATTACTGTAACCTGTACCGTATTCCAACCCTACCCCTTGTAAGCAGTAAAGTTCTCCTTTGCACCTAGTGTGGGAGACTTATTGGCAGTGGGTCTACATTATGCCTTGGGGTCCCCTTGATTCAGCTGACTAAGGGAGACCACTATTTGTGCTTCTGACTGAGGGAAGCATCCCAAGTTCTTGAAGTGAATCAAGTACCCTCGAGGGCTACTAGGCCTGTGTTTCCCAGGGTGCACAGAGCCAGAATCAAGCCCATCCCTGGGTGGTGGCAGTGTTACCCCCAGGTTAGCGGGTGCGCACCAGGAAGGGGGTTGGTCAGATGTGAGGCACCCCCAGGGAGGCACTCGGAGCCTGGAAAGTGGTCGGGTGCAGTGAGGTGGGTGGCTCAATGCAAGAGCACCCCCTACTGGCCCACCACACGTGGTGGGAGAAATGGGATCTGAAAACCTGCTGTGCTGAATGCATAATCTGGGGAAGGGAATAGAATCACTGAAAACCCTTGAGCAAACAATTTCTAATTCGGCATCGGGTCAACTGGACAGTGTAGATAGCTAGGATGGCTGACGAGTATGACCACCTGACAGTGGCCAACTTGAGAGAGCTGATAAAGGAGAGAGGCCTTCCAGTGAGGAAGGAAGAAAAGAGAGAAGACCTGATTAAGATCCTGTATGATAATGACCAGGCCGCAAGATCACCTTCAGCCATCCATACAGAACCCACTGAGGGGCCACCCTCTGAGTGGGACTTCTAGAAATTCCAGCTGCAGCTAGAAGCTGAGGAGTGAGAGCACAAGTTCAAGCATGAGCTAGAGATGAAAAGGATGGAGCTCGAGGCCCAGCACCAGGGTGAGGAGCTGGAGGCCAGAGAAGCCCAGCATGAGCACAAAGCTAGAGAGGCCCAGCTCCAGCGTGAGCATAAGCTCACAGTACTCCGGATGAAGACAAATGCTGAAACCGCAGGCACCCAACCCACACTAGATGCATCACCCAGACTGAACACCGCAATCTTCTCTTGCTACAAAGATGGGGATGATCCAGAAGTGTTCCTAAACATCTTCGAAAACCAAGTGTGCTGATGGAAGTTGCCAAAGGAAGAGTTAATGAAACACATGGCTGCTCTGGTTGAGGGTGACATGTCTGTGGTCCTGAACAGCCTGCCCTTGGAATCAGCAGATAACTATGATGCCTTTTAAAATGCTGTATGTTCAAGGTTCATCCAAGAAGCTGCTGAAATTGTGGACCAGCTGTTGCTAAATCGTGAGGGGCTAGACAAGAAGCCTCCTTACTTCGGGAAGGAACAGAAAAGGATCCAAAGAGGGGGAAGGGAAGGCCAGGCCCAAAAGGGGAAAGAGGGCTACCTCCTGGTGAGCGCAAGGAAGCCCCAGATTCAGACAAAACACCCAATTCAGAAAAGAGGGGGTGCTATAACTGCGGGGAGCTGGGCCACATCAGGCCCAACTGCCCAAAGCTAAGCAACAAACTCAAGCCAGTCAGACATGCAACAGCTGTAAGCAGTGAGGAGGAAGACCCAAGCCACTCTGAGGGGTGTGCCTGTTGCTGCAGGACTACAAACCCAGAGGAGGTGACAGCCTTCCACCAGACTATTGTAATGGTAAACGCGAGAACCCGTGTCGGGGAACTGGACACAGGGTCTAGTGTGTCATTAATCAATGCCAGCCTTGTTTCACTGAAGGATATAGTCCTGGGGAGGACCCTTACCGTTCAAAGGCTGGGGTCCCAGCCATTCGAGGTACTGGTAACCCATCCCCTCATCGAGTGGAGAGGCTGCGGGATGTGCATAGAACTGGGTGTGCTGGAAGGGGTTCTTGTTCTCATCCTGGTGGGACATGATGTTATGGAGCTAGAATACCTACAAAGGGAGGAGGGTTACCTCCTGGAGCTAGAGCCCTACTGTGTTAATGTAGTGACTCATCAACAGAGCAGAAAGGCTAAGGCAGGAGGAGTGGAAACTTCCCAGGGCCTGGTCACCCAATTGGCTACTGAGGCAGAGGGGTAGGAAGGAGAGACTCAGACACTCTCTAACTGCAACCAGCCCCCAGCCATTGAAGAAATCAGCGACCTTGAGTTTGGGTTAAGTGAGTCCCAGGGAGGAGTCTGGTCAGTCAGTGGCAGAGGAAACTGAGACTTGAGAAGAAGCTAAAGGACATCCCTGAGGGTGAAGGTGCACTCCTTACAGGAGCACCAGGACTCTTTACCGATTGCTTAGCTGGGCAAGAGGAGTTCAAGCAGGAAGTTCTAGAGGACCCCAGCTTGGAGGAACTCCGGCAGAAGGCTCAGGAGCAAGAGACAGAGTTCACCCCAGACAAGAGGGAACAGGTGGTCTGGATTAAAGGGCTTCTCTGTTAGTTGTGGGTACCAAAGAACCATGCGGAGACCTGGGAACCCCATCGCCAGCTCATAGTACCTCGTAAGTTGAGGCAACAATTGCTTTCCATGGCTTACAATTTTACCGTGTGCTAGTCACATGGGCAGGGAATGGGCACGCCAACGACTGCAAGTGAACTTTTATTGGCCCAGAATTGCCCAGGATGTGACAGACTACTGCAGATCTTGTGAGACGTGCCAGTGGACAGGCAAAAGTGAGGACAAGAGAAAGGCTCCCCTACAGGCCCTCCCTATCACTAATCAACCCTTCCAAAGAGTGGGTATATACATTGTGGCCCCTCTGAGGCATAAGAGTCGTAGAGGGAAGAAATACATCCTGACTCTAGTGGATTTCACAACTTGGTACCCAGAAGCAATTGCCTTATCCTCCACTGAGGCACCTGTAGTTACTGATGCCCTAACCAAGATCTTCTTTCAGCTGGGTTTTCCCTCTGAGATCCTGACTGACAGGGGTGGGAACTTCCTGGCAGAAGTGATGAAGTTCCTGTGGGAGTGCTGTGGGGTGAAACACCTCAAGACCACAGCCTGCCACCCTCAGACAGATGGGCTTGTAGAAAGGTTCAATGGGACATTGAAAGGTATGCTAAAGGCCTATGTGGACTCTAGCCCCAATGACTGGGATGAGAAACTTCCATATTTGTTCTTTGCCTACCAGGATGTACCCCAGGAGTCCACTGGGTTCTCGCCCTTTGAGTTGAAGTTCAGAAGGTGAGTTAGAAGTCCTCTTGATTTGGTGAGAGAAGAGTGGGAAGGGAAAATCTCTTCCACTAAGACCTCTGGTAGAATATGTGCTCAGCTTTCATCAGAAGCCTAACTGACAAGATGAAGGTGGCGCGAGACTCCCTGGCCCAGGCCCAGGAGAAGCAAAGTGCCTGGTATGATGAAAAGGCTCACTTATGTACTTTTGAACGAGGTGATAAGGTCGTGGTTTTCCTGCCACTGAAGATAGACAAGCTGTAAGCAGCTTGGGAAGGTCCTCATGTCATCCTGGACAAGTTGGACAATGTGACCTACATAGTGGCCAGGAGTGAGAAAAAGCCTAAGATAGTTCATGTGAACATGCTTAAACCGTACTTTAATAGAAGTGATGCGGTATTCTGGATTTCCTCAGTAGAAGGATCACCTGAGGACCCAGAGGAGCCAGTCATATATGGTGACTGGGATGGAGAGGCAGGAATAGAGGAACTCCACCTGCCAGATCATCTGCCCTCCCAGGACAAGGACAAGCTGCTCGCAGCACTCAAAGACTTTGAGACGGTGTTCTCTGACAAACCAGGTAAAATGAACCTGGCGGTACAGCGATGGCTGCCCACGTCTATAGAGTGTATCCAATCCAGACTGTACCCAGTTAATGAGAAGGTGAGGCAAGAAATAACGCGAGAGATCACAGAGATGAAAGGGTTAGGGGTAATCCAGCCTTCAATGAATCCCTGGGCCAGCCCAGTGGTACTCGTCCAGAAGCAGGATAGGTCCATCCGGTTATATGTGGACTACCAGAAGCTGAATGTGATTACCAACCCTGGCGCTTACCCTATGCCCAGGACAGACTCTTTACTTGATCGCCTGGGCCCAGCCAAGGTTATTTCTACTCTCCATCTATCCAAAGGATTTTGGCAAATGGCACTGGATCTGAATGCCATAACCAAGTCTGCCTTTACTGCACCTGTGGGACTATATGAGTTTACAGTTTTACTTCTCGGTATGTGCAACTCTCCCACATCTTTTTGAAGACTGATTTAATAACCTGTTATGAAGGTGTGAGCAGTTTGGCATGGCATACATGGATGACATCGCCATCGTCAGTCAGGACTTTGAATTGCACCTGATTCATCTGATGCATCTGACCACTGTTAGGCAAGATCAAACAAGCTGGTCTTAGTGTGAAAGCCAAAAAGTGCCAGCGGGCACTATCTGAAGTGGTATATTTGGAACATCGTGTGGGTGGAGGGTCATATTGCTCCCTTAGGGGACAAGATTGAAGCCATTAGAGACTGGCCTCCACAGACCAAGAAACAAGTCAGAGCCTTCCTTGGCCTGGCTGGAAATTACAGGCGGTTTGTCCCTGGATTTGCAGCGACGGCAGCTTCCCTACATGAGCTGACCAAGAAGGGCAGCCCTGATCCAGTGGTCTGGAAGCAGGGGTGTCAGGAAGCATTTGAAACCCTAAAGGCTGCCCTGAGCAAACAAAAGATCCTGAAAGCACTGGTCCATGATAAACCCTTCTACATAGGTACCGATGCCTCCAACTCAGAACTAGGAGCTGTACTCTTACAAGAGCACCAAGAGACACAGCACCCTATGGTGTACCTAAGCCGGAAGTTAATCCCTCAGGAGTGGAACCTGTCATCTATCAAGAAGGAGTGTTTGGCAATCATTTGGGCGCTGAACAAGCTGAGGCCCTATTTGTGGGGGCACCAGTTCACCATCCTATCAGACTATACCCCACTGCAATGGTTGCAGACAATGCAGAACACCAATGCCAAGGTTCAGCTATGGGCCTGGCAGCTACAGGAGTTCAACTTCACCATCGAACACATCAAGGGAAGCCAGAATGTGATACCAGATGCCCTGTCATGAAAGGACTTTGGGTAGTGGGTCGGATGGACTCAGACCCACCTGAGAGAGCTCTGGCATTGGAACTCCCCAATGTGCTTTCATGTTCTACATGTATTATTGTTATGACTAGTCTTATGTGTTGTGTAATCTCGCTTTAGGTGTGAAAGGTGACCCAAACGAAACACGCTTATACCCATAGCTCTGTAAAGCCATATGTGCAAGGTTTTAAGGGGGTGAGGGAGAGTGTGGCAAAGGCTACCTGTTTCTCCCCCAAAATTCTGCTCTGTGACAATTTGGTTAAGATAGGCCCTACAGAGGGTACACACTTTACTCTATTTCTTTAGGTAACCTGAGCTGGATATATTCCTGAGGGAGGGGGGAAACCTGGTCCCTCTGCCTACATGACTGGCACCGGGGGGCTTGGGCTCCCTGGGGAGCTAGAGACTGTCAGTCTGCCCAGCAACCAGTGATGCATTTCAAATTGGTTGGCTGACAGCCAACAGGTGCTGGCCTCTGTAGGACCAGGCAAATGAGGTCAGAAGGGCTATATAAGTTAAGGACTGCCCGGGAGGAGGGGGCAGCAGCCATGAGGAAGACTCAGAGAGAGAAGAGCTGGACCATCTGAAACTTGCGCGCGCTGTCTCTCTGGCTCGCTCACAACTTGTGATCAAGGAACTGCCTGCCTCCAAAGGGAATCTCCACCTGCCTCTGGATGATACCTGTGAGTAAGCTACCTGACATCTAACTATGTATATAGCTTGCAGTAACTCAGATGCGTGATCAAAGGCTGCCCCAGCCACTCAATTTGCTTTTTTGGGATTTGTCTGATATTACTGTAACCTGTACCGTATTCCAACCCTACCCCTTGTAAGCAGTAAAGTTCTCCTTTGTACCTAGTGTGGGAGACTTATTGGCAGTGGGTCTACATTATGCCTTGGGGTCCCCTTGGTTCAGCTGACTAAGGGAGACCACTACTTGTGCTTCTGACTGAGGGAAGCATCCCAAGTTCTTGAAGTGAATCAAGTACCCTCGAGGGCTACTAGGCCTGTGTTTCCCAGGGTGCACAGAGTCAGAATCAAGCCCATTCCTAGGTGGTGGCAGTGTTGTCCCCAGGCTAGAGGGTGTGCTCCAGGAAGGAGCTCGGACCAGGGAGGCACTCGGAGTCTGGAAGGTGGTTGGGTGCAGTGAGGTGGGTGACTCAATGCAGGAGCGCCCCCTACTGGCCTGCCACAGGAAGGAGGTGAATTATGAAAAGTTTTCAACTTTGTACTTTGAGAAATTAAACATCTTACTATTAATGTTTTAATTCTTGTTCACATTTAGTGGTAGTATACATGGCATAATGAACATAGCTCCTCATGCGCAGGTATTTAACAGGAAATCTAAAAGGAACTATTTGTTCTATTCATTACTATTTGTTTTGACTGTCTTCTATGACTGATTTCTCTCAATATATGTATTTAGTAGTTTCTTCTCCTCTGGTAGTATTTTCATAGGTGCAAAAAAAAAGAGTTAAAGCCAATGAACATAGCTTACTTGAGACAAACTTTTACTTCTGCTTTCAAGACCTCAAATCAGGAAGGAACTTTCTTAGCTCATGGTAACATAACCTGCTTGTTCTGATGTTACAGTATTAAATTGTTTTTTGTATTTTCATTTTGTTCTTTGCTTGCACAATATTTTTCAAGCAAGTTAAAAGACTGTATACAGTACTTCAAACATTTGCCTCTCTTGGGGAAGAATAGTACTCCTTTACAGCATTTGAGTAGTATCCAGCCTATCAGCAGTGGATTCATAAATCACAGTGCCTGTGACTAGCTATGTTGAGAAATTGATAATAAATATAAAGTTTACCAGCAAAGTAAAAGATGCTTCATATCAAATTGCTGAAGAAAAAGAAATTCAAGAATGAAGGAACCTGAACTACTACTCTAATTGAAGTACTGAACGAAAACATTTTGCTTCAGCTAATCTACTTGTTTTATTCAATCTTTATCTGTAAAAATTATATTTGATTCCTGCTATTGTGTTTATAGGGCACTACTAGTACAATGAGGGCATCTGAAATCAGATTGTGATTTGTAGGATTTTACTATATTTTTATATGAAACTTGGAATCAATTAAATTTAATCTGGATTTCTAGAAATGCTTTCACACTAAATGGTCAGAAAAGGTTAATAGTAGTACCATAAGGGGCGGTGAGAAGTAGCAGCTATGCTGCTAGCCTGGCTATTCCTGGCACATTTTGTGCTTGTTTAGCTGGACTGAAATTTGAGCTTAATGGAGGAAGTATCTTTGCATACTTGCACACACCTTTATTTAAAGGTCATATTCAACCGGGGGGGGGGGAGTGGGCAACGGAGTCCCCCAGGGCTCGGTCCTTGGGCCTGCGCTGTTCAATTTCTTCATCAGCAATTTGGACGATGGGGTGAAAAGGAACCTGTTTAAATTTGCTGATGATACCAAAATTTGGGGTGAGGTGAGCATGCTAGTAGGGAGGGAAAGATTGCAGCAAGATCTGGATAGGTTACAGGAGTGGGCTAACATAAACAGGATGCGTTTCAATACTGACAAGTGCAGGGTGCTGCACTTAGGCAGTAGAAACCAGCAGCACACTTATAGAATGGGAAACTCCCTTCTTGAGAGCGCGGAGGCAGAAAGGGATCTTGGAGTCATTATTGACTCCAAGATGAACATGGGCCAACAATGCGAGGTCGCGGTTGGCAGGGCTAACCAGACCTTGTCGTGCATCCACAGGTGCATCTCAAGCAGGGCCAAGGAGGTGATCCTCCCCCTCTATGCCATGCTGGTCAGGCCACAGCTGGAGTACTGTGTCCAGTTCTGTGCGCCCCACTTCAGGAGGGATGTGGACAACATTGAAAGGAGGGCCACCCGCATGATCTGGGGACAGCAGGGCAGACCCTACAATGAAAGACTGCGGGACCTAAACCTGTTCAGCCTTCACAAGAGAAGGCTGAAGGGGGACCGGGTGACTGTCTATAAACTCACTAGGGGGGACCAGAAGGGTTTGGGGGAGACACTGTTTCCCCTAGCGCCCCCTGGCATAACAAGGAATAATGGACACAAATTATTGGAGAGTAGGTTTAGATTAGACATCCGCAAGAACTACTTCACAGTCAGCGTGGCTAGGAGCTGGAACCAACTTCCAAGGGAAGTGGTGCTGGCTCCTACCCTGGGGGTCTTTAAGAAGAGGCTTGATGCCTACCTGGCTGGACTCATTTGAGTCCAGGTTTTCTCCTGCCCAGGCGGAGGGATGGACTTGAAGATCTACAAGGTCCCTTCTGACCCTACTTGTATGATTCTATGATTAAGGCTGCAGCCCTTCTGTACTCTGTTCTTAACTCTGATTTAAAGTATAATGTTGCATTCTGGTGCATTAGTGTATGATAACTGAGACATATTTGTGTCAATCAAAGTCACCGATTGTGTTATAAAAGCCATTGCTGCATCCTCTTGTTTCCAGAATTTTGTCTTTTCATCCTAATTTCCTAGTTCTTTCACTGCTTTATAATCTAAAGCAGTGATTCTCAACCAGGGTGATCAGCACCCTGAGATGTCTTGAGACCCTTTCAAGGGTTCCGCAGGATGCCACACAGTGTTAGTATTGTTGGGTTACGTCCGCATGAGAATGGACATTTGATTCCCCGGGACAACTAGCGGTGCTGCACCTTGTGCTGCCACTACTTGTCCCTGGGGAATGTTTGTGCCACGCGCCCTCTGGCATGTGGCAGGTTACCCCAGGTTGGGTCGGAGAGACTGGAGCCAGCACTAGGCTGGCCTCAGCAGCCTTGCCTGGGGGCCTCCTGGGGCTGCAGCAGTGACAATCCTGTGACTCGGAGCCTGGCTGGCAGTCAGAGCAGCCAGGCTTTGCTTTTGAGTGGTGCGTGTTGCCCCCTCATGTGCTGCTCTGTTGGGTTTTTTGGGCAGGTTTGTTTTTGATCCCTGGATATCCAGGGGGGCCAAAAAAAAGACCCCCGTACTGCTCCCTTGCAGCATGGAGAAAAGCTGAATGTGCTTGAAAATATGATTCACAAGCATGAAAATATGATTCACAAGATAAACCCAGAGATTTCAACGAGGAATCCATAGTGTTAAAAACATTCTGACCTGTTGTGGTCTTCTCTGTTTTTTGCAACAGAAGAATTGCTCTTATTTTTCCATAGTCAAAAAAAGAGTGAAAACTAAGAGCTTGTATTTTCTCAGGAGTGCCTTGACTCTAAAATGCTTGAGAACCACTGATCTAAAGCATACTTCATGTACTATATGACTGCAAGTAACTTAGATAGCAAGGTGACAGAAACTTTAGCATTACTGTACTAGTTAGAAAAAAAAGGAAGTTTTTCTGTCTGAATCTAAAGGCTTATTTTAAAAAGGATCATTAAACCTAGAGAATGCCACTGAACTGTACAGCTGGCCTGTCCAGCAGTCCTGATTGTACCATTGGTCTCAAGACACAGGGCTATTCAGTGGGATGATTTCGGAGCCTCTTTTTGTTCCAGAGTCTTTAACCTCAAATTCAAAAGTCTGTAGAAAAGGTAAGTATTCTTCAGAAAGTTCAGAAAGTTAATGGGATTTTGAAGTGTATGCTGCTTCCTTGGTTGTGAAGCTGGCTTTGGGTTTGGATTTTTTTTTAAGTTTGTAACTGCCAGTGAAATTCCAGTTTGTTTTACACAGTTTTTTATTGTGTTCTGAACTGTGTCATTGTGAATATAGACATTATCTGTGTTTAATGTTTCTCTTTTGCTTTGTCTGTGAGCCTTCCAGTGCTCTTATGATATAGAATATAATTAGTATTTTGATTTTACTGATGGTACTAGTAGAAATAAGTTGCCTGAGGCTTGCTAAAGAGCTCAGCAAGAGAGAAAACCCAAGAATCTTGACTGTTAGTTTTCTGCAGTTCACATTTAAATCCTTGCTAAAATCATTAGCTTTATTTAATTTTTCTAACTTAGTAGGGCCTGAGAATGTGTAGAAAAATAAAATGTCATCATTCCTTCATATTACTAGACTAGAAGTCAAAGTAAAAAAGGTTTAGAAATAGTTTGTGGTTCCTCCGCTTTTTTGTATCTTTAAAATTTTGCTGCTATCTCATTCCTCATTAGATCTTAAGAATTGGTTACTACTTCCACTTGTTTGAACAATCTGACAATTGCTTGTTCTTCTAAGCAAAGTTTGATGTCTGTCCCAGCCACCTGCAAAGTATTTGGGATTGAGAGTGTGGTCGGGGGTAAAAAGGTAAGAAAAGTTTATTGACTTAACAAAAACACAACTACGCGTAGTAACAAGACAAACAATGACAGACCAGAACAATTTGCATCAGCAACTTATTGGCAAGTCCCCTCTGATGCCAGATGCACAGCAAGTTTCTCTTTCCACAAAGTGCAGCAAAGTCAGGCGTCCCTGATCAGCACTGTCCGAGAGGTACCGGGAAGGACCCTGGAATTCAGTCCTTGGCCTCCTTGAGGTCCACGGGCTCACTGATCCAGGCCAACAGCTAACTAATCCTTTCACAGAGCTGTATCTTTCTTCAGAATTATTTCTGGATATTCTGGCCAATTTATAGCTTATGAAGGGTACTGATAATGTCCAGCCACTCAGATTCTTTTTACTGCAACTGTCTTTTGACTGACCAATAACAGTACAAGCCTTGCATTCTTTTGATAAGGTAATTTTAACTGCACCACAGGGCCTTGCTACTTCAAGGCTTTGCTAAATTTACTAGGCCTTACTTTATACAAGGCCTCCCTACATCTTAAACTTTAATTAGGCTTTTAGCAGCGACACATAGCTTAATATCTAAACAAATACAGAAAAACAGTCTAATCTTCATAGAGCCTTTATCACACAGACATAATTTCAGCTGTCACAATGTCTACTCTAGACATTGGTACAATGATAGCTGGCAGCAAACAGCTGCCTATCTTAATATTCTTCTAGTTACACTAACAAACATTTGAAAAGAAAGAGGGAGGATGTGTTACTGGAAAGAACTCAGTTTAGCCAGCTGTTTGTTGGTGGTTTGTCAAAATGTGTAACTAACTTACTATTCACATCCAGTGTCTGACGAGATTTTTTTTTTTGTGGCTAGTCACTATCAACTTTGAAAAACCTTGCCATGACAGCGTTACAATGATGATAAATTTAGTAATTTTTTAATAGTTGGAAGTGATTGGCATTGCACCTTCAGTTTAAAACTCTATCGATTATGTCTTTTAATCAGCCCAATGATTCATGGTTCAAACATGATTGAGCCAGCAGTATTTGGTTTCCCAAGTCCAAAAGCTGTTCACTATTTTAAATGGTGATAACTAGACATGGATTTTTTTTCCATCTGTTATCATTGGAGGTATACAACCCCAACATTTGGACTCTTCCCTGCTCAACACCTATATTTAGATTCTGTAGGCTTCAGCCACATGCTTATTCCATCCAGTAAAGAACAGTGATATGGGTGCACATTGTGATCTAAAAAGGCCCCACTGAACTTCAGCTCTTGTACCCAATAATACTTCTCCAGTTCACCAACCTTTTCTTTAGGTTAGAGATTTTCATATAGAGTCAAGGACACATTAAGGTTAGCTCCCTGGAAAGCACCTTTTCCTAAAGCAAAAAGTGAAAACTATCAAACTTTTGTCTGTTCCTGTGGGAGAAATACAAAGTACCTTGGGGAATGAAATTTTAAATAATAGAGGTGTTTGGGACAGCATATTCTAACGATATATGGTTCTCAAAGACATCGGGTCAGGGGTTGGATCCGTAATGCAAAATTCCCAATGAAATTTGTAGAGGGGACTTTAGAGGCCCGTCTACACATTACATTTTCTGTGTTAATCATGACATAAATGGCCAGGGTGCAATACATGCACCCAATTTAAGGCACCATAAAATAGCAATTCAGCCAAAAAATATTGCACAGAAAGAAAATTTGTTTATGGCTGGTTTGTGTGGTTCTTTACATTAAATAGCTTATTGTCCAGCCTGGCTCCAGGACAGTGCTGGGTTGTGGTCCACTGTTTAGACTTTCTGATGCAGAGGAAACCCAGAATCATGGTCCTGGGCTCCCCTTTGCTGGCAAGTAGAAAGGGCACAATTGGGAACTGATTCCTGATTCCACATTAGTGCTTGCTGCCATGCATGTGTGGCATGACAGGAGGCATGATGACATCTCATAGCACCTGAATGTGTGTCAGGGACCTAAATATCCTCTTACAGTACTGGTAATTGTTTTGACTAAGACATTGAAATGCTAATTAGCTAAACTAAAGCTTGCTTGCTATGGATTTCGATTCTCTCTCTTACAGAACAATAAAGTGATATGTTATAAGTATAAAAATGAAAGAACCATACTAATTTTTCCCCAAATATTACTTGCTTTCCAAAAGACCACAGACAACACCAGCTACTTCCTGCAGCAAGAGTTATGTAAGTATTTTATTTAACATCATTTGCTTACTGTATTATAAATCCATAGTAGTCAAATACTCTAGTCAGTATTTGATTACATAATTGCCATTTGCTGGTTCAGACCATAGGTCTGTGTAGCTCAGTCCTGTGGCAGAGAGCAGATGTTGAAAGGGAACTGGGTATGAATAGGGGCGTTTTTCCCCACTGTTTCTCTCATTTGCAGCCTGCTGCATTTAAGGTCTAGGAAGTTCTGATTCAAAGGCCATACCCCTAACTCCCAGGCTCAATAGCTACTTATGCTTCATCTGATCGGTCTGAATCTGGCTTAACTGTCAGCTTCCTCAACATCTGGAGCAGCTTCCTCAACAAGTTCCACACCTAAATTACAGGTTGTGTGAATAAACTTCCTTTTGTTGAAGGCAAGCTTCTTTGGGCAGACGTGATGACTTGTATTAAACCAGCTGAGTAGTTAGAAAAAAGTTCTTAGCAAGCTTTTGGGAACAAGCATCCTTCTTCAGCCATAGGGAGTCTCTGCTGTTCTGATCTCTCCAAGGAATAAAAGAAGCTGGTGCAGCGGATGAGCAGGGGGTGGGAAAGGCCTGTCAGCATTTGCTTGCCCGCTTCTTGAGCTTCACTCTGCCCTGCTGGCTTCTCTCACAGAGCTGTGTGGCTCACCTGTACCCTTCTGGCTACACCGTCGGCCCAGTGCATCGCTGTCCAACCCAAGGTGCAGAAAGCGATGGGTGCAGAGCAGATCTCCTGCAGAGAGGCCAAGGGACCTGGGCTTGTGTAGACTGAAGAGAGGAAGGATCTAATAGCAGCCTTCAGCTACCTGGTTGCAAAGGATGGAGCTGGACTGTTCTCAGTGGTGGCAGATGACAGAACAAGGAGCCGTGGTCTCAAGCTGCAAGGGAAGTTTAGGTTAGAGATCAGGGAAAACTTTCTTACTAGGAGGGTCCTTAGCCCAACACAGCTACAACCAAAAATCCTTTTGTCGAAGGCACTACCTACTCTCTTTGCGTGGCCCCTAGTTCTTGTCTTGAGGGACAGTAAATAAATCCCTCCTGCTTTTCTTTTTCCCCCTTAGGATTTTGTAAGTTCTTCCCGTGTGCGCTCTCGAGCCTCTTTTCTACAACTGCAAAGAGGTTTCTCCCTGCAACCCTCTCCCCTCCGCACCCCTGCTCGGCCTTGCCGCCCTTCTCTGGACCTTCCCTGCTTCTGCCCTTGCTGGGGCAGCTCCTCTCCCCTCCTCTCTCGCAGACCACTGCTCCTTTGGAGACTTCCCCTGCAGCTGCCCCCGGACCAGACAGCGGGACAGCAGGTCCCGCCGCACCCCCGCCCGAGGAGCGCTGTGGAGGCGTTGCCGGCGGTGGGCGTGGCCAAGGGCCCGCCCCGAGCGCTGATTGGGCGGCTGGGCCGCGGCCGCACGTGGAGGCGGAGCGCAGAGCAGAGCTGTGAGCCCGGGCTGGCGGGGCGCTGCGCGGGGATGGGGATGGGGATGGGGCGGCTGCGCTGCTCCCGCGCCCGGCGGCTGCTGGCGCTGGCGCTGGCGCTGATGCAGCTGCGCGGGGCGGCGGGCCGGGCGCTGCTGGGCGGCGGGCGGGTGTCCTACACGGCGCGGGCTGGGGCCCGGCGCGGCGACGCCGTGTTCACCGTGCCTGACACCCGCTACCGCGACGCCGGCGCCTGGTTCGAGGTGGCGGCGCCCGCCGCGGCCCTGGGCGTGGAGCGCGGCTCCGGCCGCCTCCACCTCACCCGCGAGCTCCCGCCGGGCGGCAGCGCCGAGGTGCTGGTGCGGGTCCGCCGCCGCGGCGGGACAGGTAAGGGAAGGGGCCGGGGCCTGGGCCTGGGCCCCCGCCGCCGCGGGCCCGGGGTGCCGAGGGACCTGGGCTTGCTGTGTCCGAGAAGACTGAGGGGCTCTGATAGCAGCCTTCAGCTACCTGCAGGGGGTTGCAAAGGATGGAGCTGGTCTGCTGGCAGTGGTGGCAGATGACAAGACCCGGCGCGGTGGTCTCATGTTGCAGCCAGGGAAGTTTACGTTAGAGATGAGGGAAAACTTTCTGATTAGGAGGATAATAAAGCACCAGAATAAGTTACCCAGAGGGGTTGTGGACTTTCCATCCCTGAAGGTATTTAAGCCCCTTGGCTTGGCTGATCGAGTTGGGGCTGGTCCAGCTCCATTCAGCCCTTGCAGTCTGTGCCTCTGTGATGAAAATCCTTGCCTCAGAATTAGTTGAGGGGAGGCTAAACTTTTTAAGTTATTTCACTAGAAATTGGAAGCGGAGGTGTGCACTCTTTGGCTAGAGCTTTCACAGATGTTGATGTTTTTTGCCCAGGGTCCCAAGGGTTCCACCTCAAATGAAGTATGACATGTTACAAAAGTAACAACCAAATGCAAATCTACTGAAGTACGCATCAGACTATGTTGCCTATTAACACAATGCAATGGTGTATATGGGGAGGGGCGATAGCTTCAACTAGAGATTGTTCTTTATACAAACATTCAGCTCAGCTGTGGAATGCCATTTGCCACAGCATAAATATCACTATGTATTTCTGAAACTACTTGAAGCAGGTGGTCTAAAACCAAGTCTAAAATTTCTCGTCAATCTAGATAGAAGGTTGAAAAGCCAAATTTTTGTTAGTGTGCGTGTTTGGTTGTAATGAAAGCTGAAACGATATTTTACAAAATTATTTGCACAGCTATGATCTGTAATATGTGGTACCCTTAATGTTATTTCTATCACATTCTGTGTGTTGATAATATATTGACAAGACAGGAGCCTCGGGGAGAAAGAAAGAAATTCAATAATTAAATAGGACAAGGTCATTTACACACTCCTATTTGGGACTACTACTAATTGTCAACTATTATGCAGAATTGCAAATGAAAATATTCTTCACAGATGCTGTTACACCATCAAGATATCTGATTTTATACTTTTCCAAAAAAATAAAGATTTTTTTTTTTTTTATAGTATCGGAATCATGTAGTTGTGATGGGCCAGGAAATATACAAGTGGCAAAGATTTTTATGGGTGATTTCTTAGATCAGCTGCATTGTTGGAATAGCTTTAGCTAAGCTTTTGAATGTGGCATGCTTTGCTTCAGATTTAATTTTTTTTCCTTTAATTTTTTCATATGTTATATTTTTAAAGCAATACTTTTGTACTTTAGATGGAAAAATTAATAAACATTTGCTCCATTTATCTATTTTGCTTTGGTTTTTATTGTAATATACTTCCAGCATATGATAATCCTTAAAGTTTTGTTCAGTAAAATTAATTAAACCAGTTGCAAGAACAAAGTATGTAATGAGTAATTGAAACCAGCTGTGATTAATAATTATAATCTATATCAGTGTAGCACCGAGCAGCCTTCATCATGGATCAGGACATCAGGACATTTTTGTGGTATCCTCTACCAAAAAAAAAGAGAGAGAGATTCCCCCTCATCCCCACCCCCACAAAAAAAATCCCAAAACAACCAAGCAGACAACAGAACAGGGAGAATATAACCGGGATGGGGAAAAGACAATCTATTCGCTGATCATGAATCGAAATTCCATTCCTAGGATCTGACAAAGCTGGTTGTTGCCTATGAAAATTCCTGCTTCCGAACCAGTTATTTAGTCTCCTAGGTGGCACCTTGCTCTATCTTTTGCTTGTCTTCAGACTTAACATAATTAACCACCTCTGTACTTGTGAGTGAAGTGTCTGATAGTTAAAATATAGTAAGGACTGAGTATTTTTGACTCATCAGAAATAAGCCTGTTTTTTTTTTTTAAAGAGTATTTTTCTAAACTTACATTTAAGAAAGAACAGGGTAGAGTATATGTTAAAGTGATGGTTGGGAGCTCCTGTTACGCTCTTTCTGACACAATTCAGTGATCTCTAGAGTACCGGCATCAAGCACTACATGTATATGTCGCAGGCTGTGGTTTGAAGTTGGGTTCTTTGGATTCTTTCTCTAAATGTGCCAAAATGCTCCCTTTCTCTTCCAATGTGAGGTTTTAGAACAAGATAAGATTATCTTAATTCGAAAATTAGAAACCTGAACAGGATAACTGATAACCAGAACAAAGGTCCTACCAAACATGCTCTTTCTTCCTAGAACCAGACTGGTTCAGACCATATGTAAATACCACTATGATGATGCCTTCAAACTCAGGTGTTGACAGAGGGAGTTTTGATCAGCCTAAGCCACTTTAGTAGCCATAGGTCATTAGATTGAACAGGAAGTCTCAGGATTAAGGTTAATGGGATATCCTGCATGTATAAGTCTTTGGAAGAGCCTGATTGTAAAGAATTATGGGCATACAAGACCTGTTTTTACCGCATACAGGCAGTAGCCATCTGGTAAAATTGTAGTCTCCCAGAAAAGTAGAAAAAAAAGTTTATAGGAGGAAAACTTGAACCTTTATCTAGTAGAAAAGTGTTGCATAGTGTGCAACAAGTTTTTCATAGATTTCATAGACATTAGGGCTGGAAGGGACCTCGGGAGATCATCGAGTCCAGACCCTGCCCAAAGGGCAGGAAGTCAGCTGGGGTCATAGGATCCCAGCAAGATAAGCATCCAATTTACTCTTGAAGGTGTTCAATGTAGGTGCTTGAACCACCTCCGCCGGCAGACTGTTCCAGACCTTGGGGGCTCGGACAGTAAAGAAATTCTTCCTTATGTCCAGCCTGAAACGTCCAGCCTGAAACGGTCTTGCAGGAGTTTGCGACCGTTCGACCTAGTCATCCCTTGGGGCGCTCTGGTGAACAAACGTTCCCCCAGATCCTGGTGGTCACCCCTGATAAACTTATAGGTGGCCATCAGATCACCCCTGAGCCTACGCTTTTCCAGGCTAAAGAGTCCCATGGCTCTCAGCCTATCTTCGTAAGATCTGTTTTCCTGACCTCTGATCATGCACGTGGCTCTCCTCTAGACTCTCTCAAGCTTCTTCACATCCTTTTTGGAGAAGTTCTGTTTATCTAAATATTTTCTCTGCCAAACTGAGTTTAAAAATAACAGGAGAGAAAAAGATCCTTACAGCATTTTTTTTTTTTAATCCTCAATGGCATTTTTAAATAGATGGTCTTGAAGCTGTCTCTCCAAAGCTCTGAATTGTCATGGCTACAACAGCGGAAGGTCACCTAAGATCAGTTTCAAATCTTGGGCTCTGAGAAGAACTCAGTATGTGTATGTGACTTCTGTGTTTCGATCTGTCATCTTAAAGGCATTGTGGAACTGTTTTGCCACAGAACATGTAAAATTAGCTGGTATTAATGTCCCCATTTGTGATATTTTATACCTGTTCTGCATGTGAGTTTAGGATTTACTTTATTGTGTTTCTAGATAGAAGGTTAGTTATACACTTACAGAACTGGAGGCCTGAGGTTCATACTTGTATCTTTACAATAGGAAATTATTTAGTTTAAATGCACTTGAGTAAATGGGCAGTTGGCTAATTGATCATTTGCTTGTACAGATACTTAATTGGTATGTATAATTGCAGTACACAAGGATGTAGGAGCATATTTATGCTCTCTTTGAATGTGGACCTTGATGAGTCTTTGTCCTTGAAATTTGGTCCTTAATGGAAGGGAAGCTTGGTCACAGTTTTCATGTTTCAGGCTTGCTTTGTAAGTTTTCTGCCACTAGAGTATTTAACACTCCTCAGCAGCAGGGACTCATTTTTGGTTGTCTTTTCTTTAAGTAATGGCATGACACAACCCTTCTTATTATCTGAAAATTAATGAGACTTCAGTAGGCAGTAATAAAATCATAGGGCTGGCATTAATACGTATTGTTACATAAACAGCAACTGCTCCTAACTAGTATGTAACATTGTAAAAGAAAGGCTGTAAAATAAGTTCTGGGCTGGCTGGACAGTGTTTGAGTGAAAGCTTAAATGGCTGCATTAATCTGAAAAATCACTTACATATAAAGTCCACATTGGATGGACTGATGGCAATGATATGTTTTTCCTCAGGATTCTGCTTACCCACCTTCATGCAGGATTCCAATAGAATCAATGAGTCAGAAGGGACCTAGACAGATCATGTAGTCCAACCCCCCCGCCATGGGCAGGAAGGAGCACTGGGAGTGGCAGGGGTCATAAGACCTCAGCCAGGTGCCTGTCCAGTCTCCTCTTGAAGAACTCCAGGGAAGGTGAGAGCACCTCCTCTCTGGGATGCCTATTCCAGGCTCTGGACACCCTTACAGTGAAGTAGTTCTTCCTAATATCTAACCTAAAGCTATCCTCCCTCAGCTTGTGGCTATTGTTCCTGGTGACTCCAAGGGGGGCCCTGGTGAACACACTTTCCCCGTAGTCCCTGCTGGTGGCCCCTGATAAGGTTGCAGGCAGCCACAAGATCCCCCTCAGTCTCCTCTTGCAGAGACTGAAGAGATTCAGGTCCCTCAGCCACTCTTCGTAGGGCTGGCCACGGAGGCCTCCAACCATACAAGTGGCCTCCTCCGGACCCTCTCCAGGTTCTCCATGTCCTTGAAGTGTGGCACCCAGAACTGGACACAGTACTCCAGCTGCGGCCTAACCAGCATCGCATAGAGGGGGAGCAAGACCTCTCTGGACCTGTTAGCGATGCCCCTGTTGATGCAGGACAGGGTGCGGTTGGCTCTGCCTATTGCTTCATCGCATTGGTGACTCATATCCATCCTGGAGTCAGGATTGACTCCAAGATCCCTCTCCGCCTCTGTGCTGCTGAGAGGGTCAGCCCCTAACCTATAATCATAATGCTGGTTCCCTCTCCCCAGGTGCAGCACCCTGCACTTGTCTTTGTTGAACCACATCCTGTTCAGATCTGCTCACTTCTCCAACCTATCCAGGTCTGCCTGGATGCGGTCCCTGCCTGCCGGTGTATTCACTTTACCCCCCAGCTTGGTGTCATCAGCGAACTTGAACAGGGTGCTCTCCACACCCTCGTCCAGGTCACTAATGAAGATATTGAATAGCACCAGCCCAAGGACCGAGCGGACTCCACTGCCCACACCCTCCCAGGTCGACAGACCCATCCACCACCACCCTCTGGGTGTGCCCCTGAAGCCAGTTTGCCACCAATGTGACTGTGCATTCGTCAGTGCTGTAGTCCCTCAGCTTGCCCACCAGAATTGAGTGGGACACTGTGTCGAAGGCCTTCTGGAAGTCCAAGAAGATGACATCGACTTCCTTCTTCCTGTCTAAGCTCTTTGTTACCTGGTCATAGAAAGAGACCAGGTTAGTCAGGCAGGATCGGCCTGGCATGAACCCATGCTGGTTACCCCTCAACATCACTTCCCCTGCAGGGCTCTCACAGATGTGGCCCTTGATCATTTTTTCACAGACCTTCCCCAGGATAGAAGTGAGGCTGACTGGCCTGTTGTTGCCAGGCTCTTTCTTCCTCCCCTTCTTGAAAATAGGTACATGGCCCTTTTCCAGTCCTCAGGGACTTGGTCCAAGCACCAGGAGTCCTCGAACAGCCGTGCCGATGGCTCCAGAATGACACCAGCCAATTCCCTCAGCACCCGCAGATGAAGGTTATCCGGGTCCGCTGACTTGGACACATCTAAGCCCTCCAGGTAATCCTTAACTAGGTCTGAACTAACAGTCGGGGACTCGCACCCTTCCTGGGCCTCTCTGTGCTGTCACCCAAGAGCACCCCATTGTCAGCAGACAGGAACGTGGAGACAAAGAACTTGTTGAAGAGTTCTGCCTTCTCTCGTGCGTCCGCCACCAACTGCCCTGCCCTGCCCTGCCCTGCCTCGTATGAGTCCAATGTTACCCCGAGACTTCTTCTTGCTACCTATATACTTGAAGAAGGACTTTTTGTTATCCTTAATCCCAGAAGCTAATCTAAGATCTAGTGCTGCTTTAGCCTTCCTTACCAAATCCCTACAAGCTCGGGTCAGGGAGGTGTACTCCTCCTTTGTCCCTGCCCCCTGCTTCCACCACCAGTATGTTTTTTTCTTTGCCCTCAGGCCAGCCTGGATATCCGCCCTCAGCCATGAAGGTTTCTTGGACCCTTTTCCCGCCTTCCTGCACAGAGGAATTGTGTCCTGCTGCGCCCAAAGGATAGCCTTCTTGAGGAAGGACCACATTTCCTGGACCCCCATACTAGCTACCCCCTGGGCTCCGAGTGCCTCCCTGACTACTGCCCTGAGCACGTCAAAGTTAGCTTTCCTGAAGTCAAGCATTTGCGCTGTGCTAGTTACCCTCCCCACCTTTCTCTGAATAGCAAACTGGATCATTTCATGATCACTGTCCCCTAGCCGCACCTCTCCCACCAAGTCGTCCCCAGAGGCTAACACGAGATCCAGTATGGCGTTTCCCCTAGTGGGGACGAGTACCTCCTGCATGAGGTGTAGGTCCTGTACACACGTCAGGAAACTTTGTGAGTGGCTAGACCTGGCTGACTGCTCCTCCCAGTTGATGTTGTTGAGGAGTTTGTGGTCCCTTGCAGCGCTATTCCCAAAGGCACAGAATCGCTGTCTGTCTCAAAATGTATTCAGCATGCTGGGCACCCTGAGCGAACTCAGAGGCCCTGAATAAAACTGTTAGAGGCATTTTATGGTTTACAGACAAGATGCGCGCGCAGGTGGGAATTTTCCACTGTGAAAGAAAACAAGATATCAGGTCAGTTTGAGAGACCCTTAATTGGTTCAAACTGGTTTTTGGGTATGTGCTTGTTTTTGAAACGCTAACTAATCCTTGATTGCTTCAGACTTTAAGACGACTAAGGTTTAGTCATTCCAGAGTCTTATCAGGCTGTGTTCGTGAAATGCTGAGTCTTGCTTTGTAGTTGATTTCTACAGTATTATCTATGATCTTGTTAGAAAATTTCTACAGTGTCAGGGTAATTCATATCACCATCCCTTGCACGCACGGCCTTCCTAAGCTTCCTGGAAAATTCCAGATCCAGCTCTTCCTCCTGATGTGGTGGCCTGTAGTAAACCCCTACCATCAGATCCCTCTCCCCCCGCCCTCCTTGAAGTTTGACCCACAGGGTCTCAGTTAAGCCTTCCTCTGGTCCCATTTGGAAGGTAGAACTGGTATACTGTTCCCTAACATAGAGCGCAACCCCCCACACACCTTTTTTCCCTTTCCTATCTCTTCTAAACAACCTATAGCCCTCTATGTCTACTGCCCAGTCAAAAGTTTCATCCCACCATGTCTCCACTAGGCCAGCCAGGTTGATTTTACTACTTGCAAGCAGGAGAGCAAGCTTCATAGATTTCATAGACATTAGGGCTGGAAGGGACCTTGGGAGATCGAGTCCAGCCCCCTGCCCAAAGGGCAGGAAGTCAGCTGGGGTCATAGGATCCCAGCAAGATAAGCATCCAATTTACTCTTGAAGGTGTTCACTGTAGGTGCTTGAACCACCTCCGATGGCAGACTGTTCCAGACCTTGGGGGCTCAGACAGTAAAGAAATTCTTCCTTATGTCCAGCCTGAAACGGTCTTGCAGGAGTTTGTGACCGTTCGACCTCGTCATCCCTTGGGGCGCTCTGGTGAACAGAGCGCCTCCTGCTCGTCATCCCTTGGGGCGCTCTGGTGAACAAGCTCCTCCTGCTTGTTCCCCATGCTTCTTGCATTAGTGAAGAGACACCTTAATCCTCCCGAGAGAGCCCCGGGCCCCTTTCTGAGAGACAGCTGTTCCCTTGGTATATACCTGAGCTCTTACCTGGGCAGGTCCTATACCTGGTTGAGTTTTCTCTCACTCCTGTGGATCCCCATTGTCCTGGAAATAACTTAAAGCAGTATGTAGTCATTGCTAGTTGCTGGCAGCGGAGCAATATGAATGTATTGTAAATAATACTTAAATAGGAGTTTCACATCATGGTATTCTTAATTTAATAGAAAGAAATAAGATATGGAATGCTAAGCTATTATGGTTATAGAAATGAAATCACACTACCATGCTGAGTTTTGCCAAAAAGCAAGATGCTCAGTATAAATGTACTAATGAGGCTTAAGGCTTATTATAGCTATTGTATCTTAATTCCAAATGCACTTTTTTAACACCTGAGATTTGTGTTTGTATATCCCTGCTTTACCAGGACAGACCTGAGCTATAAATGGGAGATTGTACGATTTTTTCTCAGGACACTGATATGTTCTGTTCTTTCTATTCCATTAATCAAAACATGGGAGTTTACTAAAGTTTTGGTAACGTTGGAGTGATACTATAGCTGTGAAGGTCCAGGAAATATGCAAGGATTTTTATATGCAATATCTTTATTGTATGGCTGTCCAACTTCTAAGCTGTTGGGGGCTGAATGCCCTAGAGGCCATACTAGCAGGGAATGCTCACCCATGGGCCACACCTAAGTGAGTCATAGGCCATCTGGGTGATGCAAAAAAATTGCGGTCCGTTTCTTGGAGGCTCGCAAAGTATCACAGACACACATACATTAGATGGCACAAAAGGTGTATTTGCAAATAGGGTCAGAGCAGAGTCAAAAACTCAGATTACTCTGAACCCACCAAGGAATTTTGCAGGCTGTATTTATCTTTTTCCTCCTGGGCACGTGTGCAGAAACAGGAACTCTTACAGCTCACTTCCGTTTCATACAAGCATACATGTGGTTACATCACTACATCCATCACATGTATATTATAATTAACTACTTAAGTATGCAGGGCGGAGAGGTAAATATGCATCAACTAATTAAGCATGCTCAGAGAGTACTATAGGTCACCAAGAGTTTAACCACACCCCCCTTTCAAGGACACAGTCAGTTGAATTCCAGCTTCTGTAATCTGCATGAGAAAGGTTAGGGAGAAGCTGGGGGAGAGTCTGCGATTTAAGAAAAACTGTGGCAAGGCTGGCCAAGGAAAAGAGTCCTTGGCAGTGTTTCTTTCTTATTAGGTGCGAGATGCAAGCTGTGCATTTCTAACAATACTCCATTTCTAACATGGGCTTCTTACTATATGGATGCCCCGCACCACAAGCTGTAGTGAATCGGCCCAGCTCCCCTGCTCTCCCCCCACTGCTGTACCATGCATTCTTGCCCCCTACCCCGACTGCTGTACAGTGTGCCCAACTCCTGCTCCTCCAGCATTGTTGCTGAACTGTGAGCTTGCTCCAAGCTCATCTTCAGCTCCCCAGGTCATGCTGCGTTGCACTTTCTCTGCCTCCTGAGGGGTGGGTGCAGACACCAAAAGCCAGAGGGAGGGAAAGCCCAGAGCCTCCAACTGCTGTTGCATCTGGAGCAATGAGGGAGTGGCTGTAGGGTGGGAGCTGAGGGCTGCAATTTAATCCCTCATGAGCTGCATGTGACCTGCAGGCTGCCAGTTGAATAGGACTGTTTTATTGAACAAACTGCATGGTTAAGAAAGATTTTGATATAAGGTCTATATTATATTTGGCTTGTCTAAGTGAATGATAGTGGCATTTGTTTAGGGTTTCATGGCAAATTGATTCAGGACAGAAGTTAATATGCAGTCCTTCAAGAAAAATGCAGGTATTGCAGAAGCAACCCACAAAACACATCTGGAAGGAAAGCTTAATCTTTAAAAATCATTTTTAGGATTATTAAATAGTAATTCAAAAATGTCTCTTGATTTTAAAGATATGTACCAAAAAAGTTGATAATTGAGCATGAGGATTTTAGAAGTCAAGTCAGTAGTGTTCCCTCCCAGGCTCTGAATACTCTTAAATTGTATTAATTGCAGAGGCATAGCAAAACAGCTGGGTGCCCAGAGCAGCAAGACACATGGGGGAAACAGCAGCTTCCAGTCGCTGTCATGCCTCCAGTGTCACTGCTTGGCTGCAATGACAGCTGACATTTTTCCACACACCTTCTTCCCCCAAGTCAGTGTCCAGGGCAGGTGCCCCAGTCTCACCACCCTATTTATGCTATTGTAAAAATTTAGTGCACTATCCCTAGGAATGGTCAGCCATGCTGTCTAAATACAACCACAAAAAATCCTTTATTTAACATTTGCGATACCCACTGGAATGTGTATAAATTTACTTAAAAAAACACAGGTTGAAACCACCTGCGTTACTTAAACAACAACAAACATGCTGACTGGAGCACTGAGAATCTGCTTTCATCTTCATAACCAGTACTATAAGAGGACTGATTTCCTGTACTTTGATTCAGTATTGGTCTGTTCATGCTGAGCCTCTTCCATTTTCTTTCTTCTCTCAAATAAGCATTTACTACTCTCTCTTCATAACAAGCTAAAAGTATTACTGAGACTTTCTTATGTATAACTCCTAGAAAGGGATGAACAATAAGCAGATTCTCCACTGAGCTGGACAAGCTGTTATGCTAAGACCCCTAGCAGGTATTAATATAATGGCCAGGTTGGGATCTGATGCAATGTCTGTGTCCTCTGTTTCACTAGGACAGGAGTGTCAAACTCATTTGGCCCCAGGGACTGCATGGGCTGGATTGGTCCCATGGCCCCTACATGTTGGATGTATCCAGCACATGCAGCACCTGCTCCAGCCGATCTGGGATTGCACTCCATGCAGTCAGCGTCCTGAATGCAGAGCCAGTCTGGGGCACACCACATGCACTGTGTGAATCATCTCTGAGACCCAGGGCAGCACTGGGGACCAAACGATGGGGTTCTGTGGGCCAGATCATCTTTGACACCCCTGCAGTAGGCCAACCAGTGATCTCCTTCATGTCTATATAAGCTGCTCATACCAAGTCCCATGGTATTTAAGGCTGTTACGGATGTTTGAAAATTGAATGCAACCTAAACTTAAATAAATGATCTAGTAGTTTTGACCAATGTTAGATTAATATTTTTTCCTTTTTATATACACACAGTAATTTTCTCTTGGCTTTGAAGATTACTTCAGGGAAAGAAAGCACCAGCTGAGTTTGCAAAATTACTTTGATAAATTGCATAGCATAATTAATTTAAAGTAGCTCTATAACAAAAACATTTCCTATATATATAGGAAACAGAAATAATTTATTAACCAGTTTGGCAGGTCAGGTGATTCTGGCCAGTTAATTTTTGTACCTACTTTTAGAAACGGATATTAATTTAAAATAAGTTTAGGTCCTGAAAGTGTCTGTATTAGTCTCGATTGCCATAATCCCATCAAGATTAATGCTATCTTTATTTTCATCCTGATCTGCCAAAATTTTGAGGGAGACGTGAAGTTTCAAAAGCATGTTCACATCTACCAGTTTAGTTCTAATCTGTAGTAAGAAAAAATAACTTTTATCAGTTTCCCTTACTTTTTTTAAAGAAGGAAGATAAATAATTAAAGTTACATTTGGATATGTAATTGATTTGAACCCGCACTATTAACTGCTTGCATTTAAAAATCCAGTCCATTGTATGCAGACTCTAAAACTAGAATTTTTCTGTTGGCCTTTCATTTAGTATAGCTGTTATATGGAAGAGTTTAGTCATGCTGGAAGTATCTGCTTTAAGCTGCTGAGGTTTTGTGAGCTGTAACTGTTTAAAATATAGCTGACTTAATAATAAATTGATGCCATTGAAATAATTTCTAATTATTTTTGTTCTACCTGAACTCTAGTCAGTATTTATGTAACGCTGAAGTTATTTGTGCTTTAGTTCTTTACAGGAAAATGAGCTTCAAGCAAGACTGCACTCAAGTATAGCCTGTTCTTTCCCTGTGTGCCCTGTGCACATTTTTGTTTGAAAATCAATGTAATTTCTTTCAGTGGAAACATTCTGATGCAAGAAGAGAAATCAGCCCCTTAATTTCCTTTTTTTCTATTATTCATATTGTTACTCTTAATAAAAATTGTATCATACAAATATAAAGCAAAGAGTTTTATCCTGTCAGTGAACTTGTTTCACCGGATGATTGATAGTGACAACAATAATGAGTTGGAACATCAGTGGGCAAAACTATTTTGATTTGGTTCAAGGTTACTGTTGTGTCAGTTGCACAAAATAAAGCACAGTATCGATTTCACTGTTTTGACCCATTAACGATTTTGCTCTTCTAACAGTGGAGAAACTGGTGCGCCACTGCAGAAGTGTATACATCAGTATAACTGTTTTTGTTTTATTGAAACAAACTCAACCATTTGGTAAAGTAGCTGCTGTACATCTGTAATAGAATCCTAAGCATATTTGATTAAATTGCATATTACTGAAAGAGCCCTCAGTTTACAAATGCCACAGTGCTATTTCCAGATAACTTGCCAAACAAGGAGCAGAACAGTTGTGACTTGACTGATTTACTTGCTTCTGAAGTCTTAAAATGTTTGCTTTAAATGTTGCTTCTGTCTACCTCTGACCTTTCATAGTAGGCTTCTAATCCATTCAGTCTAAACTAGAATGGGATGCTTCATGGCTGTATGGATGGCTTAGGATCTTAACCACTTTTTCAGGTTGGTACAGATTGCTTACCAATAGAGAGAAAATAAATCTCTCTCTTTTAGATGTTGAACATGTTGACTGCAAGGTTTGGAGGAGAAAGCCTCAACCATAGAGAAGAGAAATCCCATAGCAGAGATTTGTTGTTTCTTCTGCCATACTTCACCCTTCTAACCTCCTCCTTCCTTTCCTACACAACAGTGTGCGCACTTGTGTATGCACACACAGAGTTAATTCCTTCTTTTGCAGGATATCACCAAAAAATCTTGCATTCTTTGGAAATTAATTCTTTAAAAATAACCTGTAAGCTGTCTGCAACGACTGATATTGAGTTGTAGAAGATAAAAAAATATATATTTTTTCTGAATTGAAATGAAATTCAAATCAGAATTTTTTTCCTTGTCTTCAGTTTTATTGAAGAGGGGAGATAAAACATTTTTTAAAAAATCATTGTCTCAGAGAATATCTAATGTTGTTGGAAGCCAAAATTACATTTTGCGCAGCAGTAGTGAAAACATAATTCATTAATATTTGTATACTGAAAGCTTTGCAAATTGCATTTTGTTAGCTGTAGTCTGCAATATCCGTTTAGTGTGTGTTAAAATAGAACTGATATTTTTACAAGATCCGTTTGTTTTACCATGATTGCTGGTATTGCTAACTGCTGAAAAGCAGCATGTTTTATTTTTCTTCATGTTTTATAATGAAGGGAGACCATTAAAATAATAGTTTTTAATAGCATACTTAACCTGGAAACAAAGCACATGTGATATTTAGATTGGTACTACCTTATTAGGGGTGTGAAAACAGGCTGTATTCGATTTGGATTCAGATTCGGCCTGAATCGGGGACAGTGATCCTATCCATTGATTCAGATCACTGTCCCGATTCGATTCGGCCAACACTGTGATGCTGGGGTGGATGGAGTGTCCCACAGGAGCACGGGGGGGGCCCCGCATGCTCGGTAGTGAACCTGGAAGTAGACCGGAAATACTCCATTTCCAGGTCCACCTCCGAGCACACTGGAGGGCCTCCCCGTACCCCTCCAGCTCCGTGATTGGCTGTGGGGGGACCCCGGGTGCCCGCCCAGACCCAGGAGGCACCAGTAGCTGAGCCAGGGATGGGGTTCAGCGTGCTCCCTGGCCGACCCAGAAGTGGACCAGAAGTGCTTCTGGTTCACTTCCAGGTCTGCTGCCAAGCATGCTGGGGAGCCCTCTGCACTCCTGTGGGATGCTGCATTGGCCCTGCCATCACAGTATTCATGAGCTGCCTGGTACCTTGAGGTATGTAGAAAAAACATTTAAAACTGTGTCTATATCTGAATTGCCAAATCTTTCTGAATCTCTCCAAATCAACTTGGAGGGTTGAATCTCCGCTGAATCGAATCAGGGACTGAAGCTTCGCACAGCCCTATAGCTTATGTTTTGTGATTAGGGACCTACTGAATTTGGGGTGGCTTCTCTTTGGTTTTCACAGTCTGAGCATGGTGCCTGCCACCATTTTCATGGTCCGAGTGTGGCAGCTTCTCTCCCCGCCACCCTCTGATTGGCTGAGAGGTCCTGGAAGTCATGCCCATCCTCAGAGATTGACAGGTGGTACAGAAAAGTCTGCCTCTGTCTGTGTACAAGGCCCCTGAAGGAATACTGTCTTGCATGGTCCATTGCTGAATTGTATTCCTTTAGTAGGAAAGAAGTTAACTGGCAGGTGAAAAGGTCTTATCAAATCTTCAATTCAAATTTAGCTTGTGTATTATTTATGAGCAGCCTTTAATGGTTGGCAAGGTTCTCTGGATGAATGTAGCAGGTAAATAGTGGAGAGGTACCTGCGGAGTTGGATGTCAGGCAGGTTATAGACATTGGATTTATGACACACTATGTTTAGTCCATTGTTTTTTGTATCCAGGAGGTTGATGAAGTGAAGTTCATAGGCTCATCTGTGCAAAGTGTTTTGTAAATTCCCTTTGAGGATCAGGACTCAGAGATTGGAGAGAGAGTGGTTTTCTTGTGAGAAATGGTAATTAGGTATTCTTGTCTTTAATAGATTTCCAATATGTGGGCATTTCACAATTTACCTGCTGCATTCATCCCATCCCTCCCCCCCTCCAACCTGTCTCTCACCCACTGACTCCTCAATTTACATTTTTACTGACTGGCTTTCCTGCATACATACCAACCTCTGGGGTCTTTACTATTCATTCCATCCAGAAAGAGCACACACTAGCTGCAGATGCTTCCGCAGCCCTATGAAGGGTTTTTAAACCTGAAAGCTTGCTAATAAAAAAAAAAAAATGTCAACTATTTAGTTGGTCTAATAAAAGATAACAGATTTACCCAAAGAACCTTGTCTACCTATGTCCTTAGACATGGCTGCAACCTATATTTCTTTAATGGTTGGCTCTTCAGTGACCTCAGTGAATTGTGTTACTAGTGAGCAGGTATCATCTGCCTGCAAACGCACAACTATACTGAGAATGTTTGGCAACTTCATCAAGGCAAAATGTGCATGGAAATTGCCCCTCCAAAACACTGGCCTTCATTCTGGTGATGGCAGAGTATACGGAAGCTTTCATTGCTTCCTGAACCACATTTGCTCAGTGGACGTTTTGACATTGTAGGGTGGTAAATTTGCTATGCATGACTAAACTTGCTGACAACTTGAGAGTGAGAATCTGCAGAATGAGAGAATCTACAACTCATCCTGAAGATAAGGCCATTTAAAACATTCAGTCATTTAAAGTATGCACACCAAGGGCTTATGCTGGGCAATGCTTAATTGTTCTAAGTTAATCATAGAATTAAGATTAAATGAATTAAGGTTTTATGATGCAGGGAAAATGCTTAATTAGATGTTAATAAAAATATTCTGTTCTGAAAATGATTATTTTAGGAATAGAGAACACAGTGCTAAATTTACAGATGACAGAACCGGGGAAGTAAGATTCATTTTACAAAGGCTCAGGGTAAATAGGAGGACTAGGTTATGAATGGCAAATAAAATCAGTGACAAAAGGTGCTACAGAAACAGGAGGAAAAAAGCACACAGCTGGCAAAAAAACAGCTTCACTGTAGGGCTGCCGAAAAGAATTGGGGACCTAGGGCATGGTGCAGTTAGTGTCTCATACAAGAAAAAAAAGCAGTTTTGGGTTGCAAATAGTGCTTCTGTTGATACAGGATATGACAGTACCACTCTGCACTTAATTAAGCATCATTTGGCATGCTCTATCCAGTTTTGGGTACTATATTATAAGGAGGAGGTAGAGAAACTGGAGAAGGTCCAAAGGAGACAACAAAGATGACAAAGGAGTTGGAAAGCAACACCATACAAGAAAAGGCTGAAGAAACTGTACTCTGGATCCTATTCTCCCTATTAAATAAATCAGTTTAAGAATCTGTATGATTCTATTAATCCTGCCTGAGTCCTTGAAATACAGTTAATGCGAAAAGTAGATGCATCTTCCTTCTGTTTGTTGCTTCTTGTGACTGATCTTTGATTGTGTGTTGCAAAGACAGGCATGTTTTGAGGGTTCCCCCTCTCCCCCCACCACGTTCTTGAGCAAAGTAGAACAAAATCATACTTGGGTATGTACTAGAGGTGCACCAATACATCAGCTCATGTCATCAGCACTGATAAAAGGAATGTTGACATTATTGGCAATCAGCCTTTTTTGGCTGATGTGGCCAATAATGTCACTGATAAATGCCGTGTGCATGTGCGCAGCTACAGCATGCATACAGCCAGCCTGGCAGCATGGAGATCAGCATCTGGCTGGTAAGTCTGTTTGGGGTGGGGAGGGTGGTGGGAGGGAAAGGGCATGGTAGGGAGGGGTGGCGGGAGGGAAAGGTCATGGGGGGGTAAATAGATTCCCTTTCAGTGAGGGAGTGGGGCTGGAGCAGGCGCTGCCCAGCTGGGGAGGGGCACAGGATGGAGCCGCAAGAGGCTTGTCCAGGGGGTGCAGGGAGTGGGGGGCAAATGTTGCTTTGTTCATCCCCAGAGGAGCCATGGGGATCTGCACAGGACGAGGGCAGGCTGCTGCTGTGGACTGGGGCTGGGCTCTTCCTGGTGGGGGGTTTGGGCTGGGGCTGCAGTCAGGGTGGGTGACAGCAGTGCTGCCAGCGGAGGAAATGTGGGGGGAGGGGGGCTATGGTAAATTCTGGGGTGGCCATAACACACCCTGTGCACAGCCCTGGCCCAGCCCCCCCCACACTAGAAAGAGCCTGCAGCAGCAGCCTGCCTTTGCCCCATGCATAGATCCAGGGGCACATGCTTCTTATGGCTCCCCTGGGGGTACGTGCAGTGTTGGGACCCAACCCCCCTTCCCCTGTGCCTCTCCCCCTCCCCCAGCATGAGCCGTGTGGCTCTGTCCCAAACCCCAGCTTGGCAGCAGCTGCTCCAGGCCCCCATCGCAGGAGCCTGGATCTGTTCCTCCCCATGCCCCTTCCCCTCCCAACAGACTTA
The DNA here is from genome assembly GCF_052110815.1 of Crocodylus siamensis. Taxonomy (NCBI): domain Eukaryota; kingdom Metazoa; phylum Chordata; order Crocodylia; family Crocodylidae; genus Crocodylus; species Crocodylus siamensis. The sequence continues at coordinate 218,170,525 of NC_143397.1, forward strand.
CCAGCTGGACACTGTTTTCCAAGCTGCTAAGGTGCATATCAGTAATTGGATAGCTATCGGCTGATATGGCTTGTTAATAATCGGCCATCAGTATTGGCCGAAAAAATCTTTACACCCCTAGTACCTACTAGGTGGAACAGGATCTGGCCCTAGGTGTGTGTTAGCTAGGAAAAGGAGACTAAGTAGAAGATATAGCAGTTTTCAAATGGTCTTAAAGGCTACCATGAAGAAGATGGTTTTCCCTTTCTGCAGATGGCAGTACATGAAGCTTTCACTGAAATCATTTTGGTCAAAAAACTTTACTTGATCCTAGAAGAATACATACCAATACTCTACTTCTTGTGATGTAGCTATCTGGTATAATTTAATGGGTTACATGTATCGGTAAATTTATTAATTAACTTAAAATCCAACTGCCAAAATATCCATGTCTCTGCTGGGGCATTGCCTGTACTTTCAGATGTGCACAATAGCCTTTTGTTTTTATCTGTAAACCTTTAAATGCCTGGCTAAATTCTTGAAACTCATCTTAGATATGACATCTGATACTGTTTTCATCGATGTATGTTTTGCAGAAGATGACTGGTATTTGTGTCATGTGACAATTCTTTCCCCAAAAGAAGAACTTCTAACTTGGGGTATGTACCCATATCCCTATTTAGCACGTGTTGATCCTGATGCTCGAAAAGGTACTCTGATTTACCAGCTTGCTGCCTATTACACTAACAAAGAAAACTCCAGTACTGCGATAACTTATACACTTATTGCAGGTAAATCTCTTTTCAAACACCTAGAAAGTCTGCGTGATTATGAGCGGGTTTTTTTTAACTATCCAATTTTATCATGTAGTTAAGGCTTTACTCTTGAAAATCTATTACCTAGATTGATGCGGGGGGCGGGGAACCTTTTTGGCAGGCATATCAGAAATTAAGCCCTGCACCTTCCCCAGGTACCACTCTAATCTGCTTCCCTCCCAAACTGCTGCTCTGCTTTCTGTTCTCTGCCCTATATACCACTGTGCTACGTCCCTCCCTGTTCAGCCACATCTCGCACAGAGGCTACCCATACAGCTTGTGGTATGCCTGGTATGGTTGCTTGGTAAAAGTCAGAGGTAATGAATACAGTGCAAGTGAAACAAGCCTGTAGAAACAAGTCTTTCAGTTACATATACCCATTTGGGTTGCTTGGTTTAGATTTTAAGTTTATTATGATCAGTATTGAATTATTAGATTCTTACCCATCCTCTTTTCCCCTGTGCCCTTTCTTAAATATAGAGGGTAATTCACAGTCTTTCTTGAAAGTGTCACACTAATCCTACTTCCACTTAAAAAAAATATCCAAACATAACTGATTTTGTGTTTGTAGGATTAGAAAAGGGTAGATGAAAATAATTGGTCTGGTGTATATAACCTTAAAATCTCTAGGAAGAACAGCTTGTAAAAGGGCATTCCTTTGGCACATATTCAAAAGAAAGGACTATAAAACCTATGCCTTTTTAAAATTTTGTCATGGTTTGTATTTGTGGCAGAATTAGCAACACATTCTTCTGACTAATAGCTATACAAGCATATTTGTTATATAGAAGGTCCAAATCTTTTTGTAAAAGTAAAACTGATAAATACAGTTCTTGTAAAGTTGCCCACTTGCACTAAGATTCCCAAATGCACAGAACATGCACAGTAATGAGTAGTGCAAGTTTTCCCCATTGTATTTTGTGACATCATATATAGAAATAGCATTTTAGATAAATTGTCAGGCCACTTCCCTTCCTTTTCCCTTTCGGCTGAGGCTGTAAGGAAAGCTGTCAGTTCTACTGTATGTCAGGTAGTTTATACAAAATTCTGGCAAAAAGAAGAGGGAATCCAAAACTGAAGACTTGTCTACAAGGGAAACTGTTTGTGAAACCAGTCATAGGGCAAAATTAAAGTGCAGTAGCTGCTCTGAACTAGTTTCCCGTGCAAATGGTTTTGTGTTCCACTGACGACTCATCTACACAGGGGGTGTTTTGCATGTGTTCCGGGAATGGGTGCTTTAATTAGAGTGGCGCTAAGAGCCACTGTTATTAAAGCACCCACAGCATCTCGTGTATCAGTGTCCCAACGCTTCAGAAAAGCGCCGCCACCGCCATAACTAAAGCTCGTTGAACAAGCTTTTGTTAAAACGCCCCTGCCGCCATTTTGAAGCATGGGGACGCTGATACTGGAGACATGGAGGCTGGCTGGAGCGCGATAAGCAGGCTTGATTAATTGGAGTAGCCCCCTGGCTTGTATAGCCACACTGGGGTTCTAAGGTAATCTAATTCATCTTAAGTAAAAGCGTAAATTTTAAAGTGGGTCTAATTAAGCTGCATGGACACTCTTCATAATCAAAGCAACTACAACTTGATTTACTTTGCAAATGAAGTAAACTAAATTGAATTATGGCCACTTTAATTCTGACGAGAGCATCCACACAGAGGATTTATGCGAGTTGACAAGAGGGATTTTAGCTGTCTTTGCTGTGCTTTTTAAAAACACAGGAAAGTAAACAAATTGGCAAATAAAATAGAAATGGAGGCTGTTAAAAGTGCTTGAACTTTGTATTAGGTCAATTATCCTTCTCAGAACTGAAAATAATCTTTCCGAAAATGAGTGGAAAAAGTCTTCCTGATATGTACCAATTTAATATTGTCCTGTAATGCCATAAGCCTGAAGGCTGCTGAGATGTTCAGGCCAGCTCATCTGAGAACTAAAGTTAAACCCTTGATATTTTTGTAGCATTTCACAGTGCAGAGAAACTTGGCTATTGGTACCAGGTCTCCTGTCCTCTCATGAGGTAATGTGTATTAACTATGCGTCTCAAAAGTACAGATAAGTGAAAAGTGTAATAATGGATATGGATGTAAGCAAAGGCTTGAGTGAGGCTGAAATGTGAAGATGTAAATAGACTTACTGTGAAGTCTCCTTCAGAATGGCTTTGTGTATTTATTGATAGGTGGAGAAGACCGATTTGAAGTGGAAATGGACACAGGTTTTATAAGGACCACTGGTTTACCTTTAACTTGGAACAAGGAATACGTGGTCACTGTGCAGGCCACTGACGAATTTGGCAACACAAGCTCTTATGCCTCCATTTCCATCCTGGCTGGCTGCAGACCTCCCCAATTTACTAATGTGTCCTATACTGTGTTTGTTCCTGAAAATACTCCAATGGGAGAAAAGTAAGTGGAAGATGAGGGTGGGTAGATAGCAGCTGTCTGAGAGAAGCTCTGTGGAACGTCATACAGAGACTCTTGTTTCTCATTCAGAGAGGATTGTATTTACATGTTTCTATCTTGCATTATGAAAAGAGATGCTGCTTTTGAAATAGAGGAGCATTGTAGCCTAGTGGATGAACAGCTTGGTTGGGAAAAGGAAGGGCGGAAATCCAAGCTCTGGCATTGATCTGTCTGAGATAAAGAACTTAATATTTTACTCTTGCACCCACCCCTGTTGTCTCTCTAAAAGGTACATAGACTTCATTGATTTTATAGACATTAGGGCTGGAAGGGACCTCGGGAGATCATCGAGTCCAGTCCCCCTCCCGAGCGGCAGGAAGTTAGCTGGGGTTATAGGATCCCAGCAAGATAAGCGTCCAAATTTCTCTTGAAGGCATTCAGTGTAGGTGCTTGAACCACCTCCGGTGGCAGGCTAGTCCAGACTTTGGGGGCTTGGACAGTGAAGAAATTCTTCAGTAGGTCCAGCCTGAAACTGTCTTGTAGGAGTTTATAACCATTCAAAATTGTCATCCCTTGGGGCACTTTGGTGAACAATGGTTGCCCCAGATCCTGGTGAACACCCCTTATAAACTTATAGGTGACCATCAGATCACCCCTGAGCCTGCGCTTTTCCAGGCTAAAGAGCCCCATAGCTCTCAGCCTGTCATCGTAAGGTCTGTTTTCCTGACCTCTGATCATGCATGTGGCTCTTCTCTGCACTCTCTCAAGCTTCTCCACACCCTTTTTGAACTGAGGAGCCCAAAACTGGATGCAGTACTCCAGCTGTGGCCTCACCAAGGCTGAGTACAACAAGAGAATGATGTCCTGGGATTTGCTTGAGAAGCATCTATGGATGCAAGCCAGCGTTTTGCTCACTATACTAACTGCAGCATCACATTGAAGGCTCATATTCATCTTGTGGTCAATCATGACCCCCAAGTCCTTTTCATCAGTAGTGCTAGCCAGTGTAGCACTACCCAGCCTATAAGGATGCTGCAGGTTTTTCCTCCCAAGGTGGAGAACCTTGCATTTTTCAGTGTTAAACACCATCAGGCTTTTGATGCAACAGGCACAACAAAAGCTATCTGATAGAACCTTTCAAGAGGAATGGAAGTATATTTTCTCTAATGATGAAGGCATGGAAAAAAATTTATGTAGGCAGCTGGCTGGCGGCGTTCCTGCTGAAATGATTACTTGGATGAAACTATGATCTTGCTGTGTTGTACAATGGGTTAAATGCTCATTGCTTTGAATAGGAATCTTCTTCACCTAAATAAACACCTGAAAATGCTTTTAACTGTTCAAAAAATGGGCTACATTGCAAGTTGACAGTTTCCTCTTTATGCTTCTTTAATTACAAAGCTTCTGAATGATGAAAATAGTCTTTTGAATGGGTATTATGTCTGAACTGAAACCGCTGAGTCTCTAGGGTAGTCCTCCATTGCCTACAGAGTAGCTTTGCAAAGCAACAGCAGGTGACACCAACAAGATGGGTCAGTTTTATTGTTGCCTTTCTAAAGTGTGTGAGCAGCATGGGACTATAAAACTTTGATCAGTAGAAGGGTGGGATGTTGGAGTTATTTTGCAGGGTAAGAGAACTCAGAATAGGCTAAGAAGTCAGTACGACCTATTATTCACTCCCTTCAGGAAGTTCTGAATGAGAAGATGTGCCATTTTTCCTTTTCCCGAACCTTAGAGAGTGGGAGTTTCACATATGTGGTTGTCCTAGCATGCAGGCTGATGTGCAAGACAGAGCCTCCAAAAAGGGCATGACAATGGTGTGCTATTGGAAATCTTAGCTTCTTCCCAAAAGATAAGGGGAAGGAAACAGAGAGCTGGATTTCCTACTAAGCCACTGTCCCATTGGCAAAGTTCTCTCACGTCACCCCAGGCCAACCTCTTTTTCCCTCCTCCCCAGCTTTCTTTCATATCTGTCACTGGCTAGCTGGTATCTGATAAGTCTTTTAAGATTGACTTGCAAAGAAAAGTGGAATTAAATATATTTAATTCATCAGACTGATAAATGAGGCAGAAATAACAGCTCTCTGCAAGTATTAACTGGTGGAAAGTGCTTATGAGGGAGAGGGTGTTATGAAGCTGGGCAGTAGGGAGCAATGAGTTGAAATAAAGAAAAAGTAAACTTATCTTGAAGCTGTTAGCAGATAGCTGGGCTAAATTGTATAATAAATTGCTCTTTCTCCAACTTCTGATTCTCTCAGTGAAACAAAAAATAACTTGTTTAATGGTTGTTCTGTTCTTTACAGCATAGCTGTCATTGAAGCTATTTCTTTCCAGAGCCAGTCTCTTTCATACACACTGCTGATGAATCCTAGTGGTCTGTTCAGCCTGAACCAGGAGAGTGGAGAGCTTGGCTTGATTCATACAGTGGACTATGAAAGCGAGCACCATCTCTATCATTTATTAGTGAAGGCAATGGAAGTTGAGAGTATGCTTAGCAGTGTAACTGAGGTATGATGCATCACTGCATGTCATGTTTGCCATTTCCTCAGTCTCTATTACTGCACTTAGTGATGTGATATTCATGATCAGTGTTGACATGAAATCATGTGTAGCCAGAGAGAGAATGCCATTAAGTTCTAAGTGCTACCCTGGGGCTTGGACCTGAGTTCAGCTTCTGACTTTGGAAAATAATTCCTGTGTTAACTGTCTTTGCTGTGCTTTTTAAAAACACAGGAAAATAAGGGTAATGATTCTTCTATACATCACAAGAGTGTTTTGAGGAAAAATTTATTAGTGTGTGTGAGGTAGTCATTACACTGATGAAAGCAATAAGCCCCTAGATAGGTATGAAAGCTAAGACGCATTTCTGTGGTACCTTTTGAACTGCCACTTGCAGAAATATTGCTGAGTAGATATAAATATGTATGTGACAAAACATGCAGAATTTTTTCTAGGTTCATTATGACTCAAAATACAAACATTTTTCTGTACTTAAGGGTTCAAAATAAAACCCAATAATTAATGTACTTAGATGTATGCACTTTTTAAAAAAAAGCCAGAATATTACCTTGATTTTTTTTTCTGTGAAACTAGGACATTTTTCTAAATAGAGGTACAGCAGTACATCGGTCCCACATTGGATTGGCACTGATATAAGGAAAATTGACTGCATCGGCAATCGGCTTTTTTTTGGCTGATATGACTGATAATGTCACTGATAAATGCCCCGTGCATGCACAGCCGAAGTGCAGCATGCAGGTGGCCATGAGCACAGCCCGGCAGCATGGAGAGCAGCCAGGTCTGGCTGATAAGTCTGTTGTGAGGAAAGGGGCCGGGGCGGGGGGAGGGGGAAACGATGACACACATCAAGGGTTCAGCGGTGAGGAAAGAGGGAGTAGGGCTGGGGCAGAGGAAGGCACTGCACAGCTGGAGTGGAGCGGGGGATGGAGCCGTGAGTAACTTGTCCAGGGAGGTGTAGGAGGCGTGGTTCCTGCTGCTGCATGCACCCCGGGAGGGCATGGGGGGTGTGCCCCCAGATCTCTGCAGGGGACAAGGGTGGGCTGCTGCTGCAGGCTGGGGACAGGGCAGTGCCGGGCTCTTTCCGGTGCAGGGGTAGGGTCAGGGCTTTGCTCAGGGTGACAATGGCACTGGGAGGGGGGCTATGGCAAATTTTGAGATGGCTGCAGTCTGCCATCGTAGCCCTCTCCCAGCACTGCTGCCTCCCAGCCCAGCCTATCCCCCTGCTGGGAAGAGCCCTCTACCTCCTTGGCCCCAGTATGCAGCAGCAGGAGCCGCTCCCCTTTGTCCCCCAACCCCCGGATGAGCTGCTTGCAGCTCCATCCCCTGCTCTGCCATTGCTGTGCCAGCCCCGCTCCCTCCCTCATCATGGGGGCCTCAATCTGCCCTTTCCCTCTCCCTTAGCCCCTTCCTCCACCACAAACTTACCAGCTGGACACCACTTTCCAAACTGCCCAGCTGCATTTCAGAATTGGATTGGTATTGGCCAATAAGGTTCATCAAAAATCGGCCATTGGTATTGGCCCCAAAATTTTTCTATCGGTGCACCCCTAGTTTTAACGTATCCTGTTTTGATCCTGGGTAAGGAGAATGCCTCTCTCCAAAAGCGGACTGGGTTTGAGAAGCATCATATCAGAAAAAAACCTTGGACACTGAGTCTTGTATATTCTAAATGTTTACCTGTCCTGCATTATCTCAAGGGTAGCGTGCTGTAGTTCTAAAACAGGAAGGAAAACATTGTATAGAATGGCATAGAGTGTGCCATCTTAAGTAGTAAGAGCCAGTGTGTCAAAATGTTCATATTTTAGATAGCAAGTAGCCAGTCCTGGGCCATTGTTGAGGTACAGGCTGTCATTTTCTGTTAGTTTTTTTTCTTTTGTGTGTTCATGATTATTTCTTTCTGTGTCACAGGTTATGGTTTACATTGCTGATTACAATGACTGTTTTCCAGTATTCCATGACTCCATTTATATCGGAAACAATGTTCTTGAAACCATCCCTGTTGGCACATCTTTGCTGCAAGGTGATCATGTCTCCTCTACCTCTTTCTCCTTTGTCACAAGCTTAGGCTGCAGTCAGCTATTTGATGTGTTCAGGATTTTACCATGTGAAAGCTCTCTTTCACCACTTTTATAACAGATGGTTCCATTGTCAGAGAAGCAAGGCTGTTGACCATGATCCTTTTTCTAGAGCTGGAGAATGGTCTCCTGAGATTCTGGAACCAAGACCCTTGAGTGATTTGAAAATGAGGACTGAGATCTTGAAATAGATACGATATTTTATGGAGAGTTGGTGTTGTGGGTGGAGAACAGATAAACGTGCTTATGGTAACTTGTATTGACAAGGAGGTATTCTGGGGCATTTTCTGCTAATCATAGTTTTTGAGGGCTGACAGTTTTATTCCTAGTTATTTTAGGCCAGCCAGGGAGGTGATGGACCTATATAACCAAAGTTTGATTGTTGTCCATCAGCATCAAGGTACAGTACCCTAAGTCAGGGATCAGCACTGTTTTTGGGCAGAGTGACAAAAACATCTGCAGCCCCAACTTGTAAGATGTTGGCATGGCAGGGGTGGACAGCAGGGGAGCCACAAGGATCCCGATCCTTGTTGCAGCAGTGCAGCCGCAGCTCCTTCCCCACCCTGAAGTCTGTACACCAAGCAAAATGCATTTGCATGCCATGCTCTAGCACCTACCCCTGCCCAAAGTGGCTGTAGATGGTGGTATCGTGTCACCAACTTCTGTGCAAGAGTTTAGTATCTGTGAGGAATTCAGAAGCACTGCTAAAATGCAGATTGGATTAACCAACTGAATATTTTTTGCCTTCAGCTATAGGAGACCCTAGTTATGAAATCCTCTTTGTACCAAAAAGCACGGCCTGTGTTTTTTTGTGTTGGGCTTCAACTAGATCCTCATCCATGAACTGTCTGGGGGTCTGGGTTGCTGACAATGGTGTTGTGTTTTGGGAAAGATGAGCAGAGAGCTGTGAGTTTTCTGTGTTTCTTAGAGGCTCCATGTTTCTTAAGACAGCATGGCAGTATCTGATGCTGTTGTCTTGATTTTTATTAAGATACACAAATCGTGGGAGTTGAGCTATTTGTCTTGGGGAAGGAAGTCTTTTAAAGAGCAGATCGCAATATTACAGGCTGTTGTGTGGTAAACATTGATCTGGAGGTGTTATTCCACTCTTGTTATTCCAGTCAGCTAGCAGTTTAATTTTAAAGTACAGGCAGTCCTCAGACTTACAATGCAGTTTTCAGGAACCATTTGTGTTGTAAGTCAAAAGGTTGCAACTCAGAACCAACTTTCCCATAGGAACAATGTTACAAATAGGGGATTGGTTCCTTTACCTCTCTGGACACAGCTGCATCCAGCTAGTAAGTCTGTTGTGGCGGGGGGCAGATCAGCGTCCTGCAGCAAGGGATGGATTGGGGCTGGGGCTGGGGCAAGTTGCCCAGCCGGGGAAGAGGGGATGCAGGGAGGGGATGGGGCAGCTGCTGCTGCTACGTGCCATGGGTGCGGGAGGGTGTGCGTGGGGGGGTGCCCCGGATCTGTGTGGGGCAGCTGGGGCTAGGGCTATGCTAGGCTGCACTCCAAGCAGAAGGTGCTGGGAGTGGGGACTCTGCCCTCCCCCCGCTTGCCCAGCTGGGGCGGAGGGGTCTGGGATGCAGGCACTGCACTGCCTCAGACAAGTGGCATGCAGCAGTGGGGGCCACTCCAGCCTCTGAGGCAGTCCACTCACCTGCCATACCTTTGTTGTTTCTAGGCAGGAGTTGCCCATTTTTAATGCCTTGATACCAAGGGCATTATACATAGCTCCAGCTTCCACTCTAAGCTTGAGCCAGTTGAGAGCCCTAGGTCAATCCACAAGCAGCTGACCCTTTCACTCAAAAGCCACTCCACCCCACCCCCAGGCCCCTCTGTAAATCATTTGTCTCACATGTAGCTTGCTTAGAGCCCCAGAAATCTAGTATAAAGCAACCCTTTATTTCACTGAGCCCCTCCACAGACCTCTCCCCAGAATCAGCTTCACTCCCAGGGTTTTTCCAGGCCTTTCCTTAGTCACCCATACTTTCAGCGGTTCTATTCAGGGGGCTTATCTAGTCTGTAGGCCCACAAAGTCTAAACCCCTTCTGTTTAGGCTGACCTGTGTCTTCTCTGGGCCCATGTCTACCCAGCCTCTCTCAATAAGCCATCCTGGCCTTTCTTTGGGGCCTCTGTATACATGGTCCCTTACTATAGGCTGGCCTTTCCCCAGCTCCAGGCCTTTAGCTCCCTCCTAAGGGATCTGTATCTCCCCTGGCTCCCTAGGAACCTCCTCTTTCCCCATAGTTCCTACCCTAGCTCGCAGATGTTCTGGGAGCAGCAGTACTCAGGCCAGGTGATGGTTCATCCTTTGGCTTTCCAGTTGCAACTGGCAGCCCTGCTCTCGTCTTGGCCATGACTACCCAGCCCTATGCCAGTCAGGCAGGTCTCCTCCTAGGTGCCATGTGACCACCTGATTGGGTCTGCTCCCACCTGCAGGCTGGTCTGCAGCCTGCTGAAGCCCTTAAAGTAGCAGGCACCCAAAGGTGCACTGCCGCACAAAGTTATGTTTATTATTACATTAAATGTATATTGGCAGTGTCCTTGTACTTAAGGAAATTGTTTTCTTTTAGCACTAACACCATAGTTCATAAATGTTGACTCACATGTACTGCTCAGTATTTGTATTTCAGTTTGACTTCTAGGTTTTTCTGAGCTCATAAAATGTTTGAATTTGCAACCCTAGGGAAGTGGTCAGCAACCTACGGTCACTGAAACCTTTGAATCCAGCCCAAAGATGGGGGCTTTGGCAGTGGGGGGGATGCCTATTGCCAGCACTCTTCCAGTGCTACTTAGGGGACAGGTAGTGGTGAAAGCAAGGTCCTGCCACCCATCTATCTCCAACCTGGAATGAGTCATTGTGGCCTACAGCCACAATGGAAATGGAAAAGATTGCCTCCCCCTGTCCTAGGGGATTGTTTAAATCTAAGCCATCGGTCTTCATTAATAGAAACCGTTGATATCCATAATTAATTTTTTAAGCTATTTCCAAAGAAAAGTAAAAAAGCACACATGCTGAGGTCATGGTAGCACCCTTTTTTAAATGAAATGGAATGCTCCTGACTGAACATCTTACAAAAGAATGGAAGTGAAAATATATTGCTGCACATGGCACCTTGGCATTTCACAGGCTCTCAGCATTCATTTTTCAACTTTACTTTTCCCTTTTGTATTTTGGGTGAGTAGACCTCTTAATTACTGGTCATTGTTCCATCATAAGTTATTGCTGCATTAGTTTGACCAAGTTCCATGTGCATATTTGCACATTTGTATAATGACATTTCGGGTATTATGGCGGAATATTTACTTTTGAGATTAAAGTAGTCAGTTCTGTCAGTTTCTTTCATGAGTTGGTTTAAATTGATACCAACTCAATATGGTGTGATGTGAACCTTGTTTGTTTGGTGAGAAATCACATAATAGTTAAAAGATGAGTTTCATCTCCTGGAAGTGACTTGATGCAGTTATGTAGACTCCAGCTCCTTGTCTCTGAACAGATGGAGCATTGAATATGCTGAATAAATGCTTGGTGGGGAAGAATGTTTAATTACTCCTTGTTACTTGAAAAGGCAAGTAATTAAAGTCCTTTTAGTGGTAACCTTGCTTGGAGCCAATTAAATTGACAGATACCTCCAGAGCGCAGGGGGTACACTGTTTATGGCTGATATTGTTCAAATCACTTGTGTAGTGATTGTGTGTTAATATCAGTATTGGCCAATTTTGCTGAACTACGCTCTTCGCACTTCTGAAACACTGCTCCCAGGCAAATTCAAACTCCTGTAAATCAAGATGTTTTCTAGCTTTGTTTGTTTGCCTTCCAGTCTTGTGTTGCATTATCAAACTTTGCTAACAAAGCGGTTTTTTTCATTCGGACAGCTTTTGAGGGTGCTTGTTCACAAGTTCTTATGCAAAGTTTTTGGTGCACACATTGGTGTAATAACCCAGCTTCTGTGAATGTGTCCTCACTATTTTATCTGAAATCCTCTCTTGCAGTTCTTGCAACAGACTGTGATTCTGGCTCCAACTCTGAGATTTCTTACTTTATTCAAAGCGCTGATTTTTCCATCACGCCTCAGGGAGTCATCAGTTCTAAGCAGCGGCTGGACTTTGAACGAGCAAGCCATATGTATGAGTTTGTGGTGATAGCTGTAGACAAAGGGCACCCTCCTCGGACTGGAACTGCATCTGTGCGCATTCAAATGACCAATGTAAATGATGAGGCACCCGTGTTCTCTCAGTCTGTGTAAGAACAGTTCAAGTTCTAGATTATTTTGTATATTGCAGTCATTGTTTAAAAGAAACTGCGGATTGATAAACACCTACTCACATTCCAAGTGCCCTCAAGTTACTGAGAAGTTAGTGGCATGCATTTGTGAATGAGAGCTTAAGGAACTGGGCAGAAACAGTTTGCTTGCTTGCTTAAAAAAAAAGACACTCGCTACTCAGAATATAGACTGTTAGACACTTCTGTTTCCCCTCTACTACTAGATATGTAGAAAAAAAGAAGCTGTATTTAACAAAATGAATGAAAGAGCCAAGTTCCTGGGGAATCTCTTTGTACATTCTAGCTAGTTTCAGTTATATGATAACTGGCTCTGTAAGACAGATTGAAGTGTGGGTTATCTAATACTTTCTCAAAACAAATTTTAATAGAAAAATTGTATAGCAAATTAACTAGATAGAGCTTGTTCTTACATATGAGGTATTAGATAGTAGATTTTTTTTTAACCTCCCCACCCCCAAAAATCCTTGGAAAATGTATGTCAGATTACAATCATAGTGCAAACTGTAAGTCAAAACTAGATTTAAGTGTACAGCCTTTGAATAATTTAGTTTTGACTTACAGTTTGTACTATGACTCCCAAAAAGGTATATAATACCACATTCTTTAAATTAGTTAGTGTGTTAGCAGAAAGCTAGTTCACTTGATAGTACATGTACTTCAGTTGCTTCCTTGCTTCCATCAGTTACAAAACATTCCTCTCAGAAGATGCTGGTCCCAGTACATTAGTGGCTACTGTATGTGCCAAGGATCCTGATGGAGATGGGGTATTTTACCTGATTACTGGTGGCAATGAAGAAGGCAACTTTGAACTGGATAACAAGAAAGGTAGGAAAAGAAGCTTTCAAAGATTTACCTTATCTGAAACTACTGAGACATTGCTTTGTCCATATCAGAAACAACTCTTGTTGTACAGGCAGTCCTTGGACTCGCAACACAATTGGTTCCTGAAAACCATGTCTTAAGTCGAAATGTTGTAACTCGGAACCAATTTTCTCATAAGAATGTTATAAATGGGGGATTGGTTCCTGAACCAAGGCCTGATACCCTATTTTCACCAAAAATACCCCAGAATTTTGTACTTCATCAAATATAGATGAGTAATATAGCTACATGAATATATTTATATTGTAAATAGCAATCATATTGATTTGGAAGGACTTCATTGAGGTGACTTTGCTGAGCATTTAAAAAGGCTCTTGGTTGGACTTTTTGAAGGGTTCTTGCCTGGAGTCTTCTCAGGAGTCTTGGCTGTAGGTTTTTCTGGAGTCTTGCCTGCTTTCTTAAAGAAAGTGTCAAAGGCAGTTTGGACAGATGTTCTCCAAGGAGATGAGTGATGCAGCAAACTTGTTCGCTGACCTGGCGTCGTATCAGATCAAGTGCTGTGAAGTCAAAACTGATGTCATAAAGTTGAAACGGTGTCAATTTATTAATGTTGTAAGTGCAAAATTTTGAGTTACAACATTTTGCAAATCGAGGACTGCCTATATTTCAATGCATAATTATGAGAGGCAAAATAGCAACTTTTTTGTATAGTCTGTAAACTGTACTGGCTTCCTTAATTCAGAACTATTTCTCTCATGTACTAGAGACTACCAAATGCATTGAAATATTTGAGTCACAGGCCAAAGACCAATCCTGCACTTTCAGTCAAAATCCAAATCCACCCCAACACTGAGTGGCACAAAAATGACACCTTCTGGTTATGTCCTAAGTAAAATTGCAGTTTCTTCTCCAATATGTAGGCATCATTAAACTTCGGAGAAATCCTCTGCCCAAACTAAAAGGACCACAATACATATTAAACATCACAGCAATAGATGACAACACTTCTGGGGGGCCTACTCCACTCAGAAGCTTTGCAGAGGTTATTGTAGGAATTAATGATGTTAATAACAACAGGCCTGTTTTCAGAGAGGTAAGCTGCCATCCTGGAAACCTCTTTTTCATTATTGTCACCTATGTAGATGGTTATATGTTAAGTTGGCAGTGTAGCAATCTCGTCCTTGATTCCTTGAAGTGGCTAGTTTTAAAGGGCAATATTTAAGGTATACTAGATCTTCTGTAATGAAATATACCTCTAGTTTTCTGATGTTTTCATCATTTAAATAGCAATAGACTTTTTATAAAAGAGTTGACTTCTCTAACATGCAGAGTAATTCAATTCTATATTCTTCAAAACTGTGCTGAAAAAATAGTGACACTTAATAGGTGATTTCTAAAGCCTTGTTTGTTTTTGGTTTAAATTTTGTATTTGTATAATATGTAAATACAAATATATAAAATATTTTTAGTGCACCTACTACAGTGATAGCACCTGGGTACTAGAAAACCAGCCTCCAGGCACCTTTGTCCTGAAGGTAGCAGCCTATGATGCAGATCTTGGACTTAATGGAGAAGTGAAATATGGGCTCATGCACAGAGATGGAGCTTCACCAGGCTTTAACATTGATCCAGATACAGGTGATCCATTCTCAACTTGTTGCATTAAAGCAGAATACAAATGCTTTTATGTGAGTGTGGGTGCATGCTTTTCTGGTATATTAACAGGGTATTGTTATAACAGTGCATAGAACCATAGACTGTGTTTCCAGACATAGAAACGATATCAGGGACAGTTTGAAATGGATTCTGATGAAATTACACACAGACAAAAGCTATGGCTTTATCAGAATCATAATAATGTCACCTGAGTACCAATCTTCAAAAAAAATCTCATTGGTAGGAAGTTTATGGCAAATGCAACAAATCTTCATGGCAGATCTTTAAGTGACATAATCACCATCTGAAAGAAACAGTATTTCCCTCAAACAACTATGTGGCCAAGCATACACTGACTGAACTGACAGACAAGCCAGGGTTAAGGTTAGGGGGAGGGAAGAGTCATCCTCATTTCCTGGGATGATGGAGAATTTCAGAGTAGTTTTAACTTTATGTTGAGACAAAATTAAGAATAGAAATGGACAATGGGTTGTGTTTGGCAGAGAAGTGTAGGTGCACTTTTCAGTTAGGGTCAGCATTCACCTTTGAATGTTATAAAACTTATTTCTAAACTGCTTAATGTCTCTCCCATATGCAGACTGGGAGTTCAGAATATCATTTTATATATACACACAAATGTTGTGGGTTTTTCCATAGCCATGTACGCTTGACTTACAGAAAGTATTTCTGTTTCTAGGAATTATCACAACCACTCAGAGTTTTGACCGAGAGAAGCAGAGAGAGTATGCACTCTCTGTTACAGCTACAGATCAAGCCCAGGAGCCATTGACTGGTGTGTGTCAGATCACCATCTTCATTGCTGATGTCAATGACAATGACCCCAAATTTGAGAACAGTCACTATCAATGTGAGTGATTTTAACCAAAAACCCTTTATTCTGACACTGGAATATTAATTCTTCACAGATTAAATTAATTTTTTAAAAGTGCTATTGATGAAAAATATTTTTTCATGCTGAAAGTTGCATCCATGTTAAAAGAGATCTTTTTTTTTGGTGAGCATTTTATATATGTGGCTCATTAAGATAAAAATCCTGATCCTGGGATAAAACCTTCAGTGTCCTCTTCTCAAGCATAATGTTAGTAATCCGTACTTTTTCCAAGGGATAGTTATATTCTGTTGTCTGCTGCTGTGCTGCAGCAGACATAGATATTTTTATTGAGGCCAAATTAAAATATAGGGGACAGCCAGACAGGATAACAGAATATGTGCATATCTTTTCTTTCCTAAAATCTTATATCTGGGGAGTCATTTTACTACAAATATCCTTTTCTGCAATACTAATGCCTTGCCAGTTATTCCCCATTTTGTGTCTACATTCATTTTTTCCCTCTTCTGAAATGTAGTCTTCTGCATGTGTCTATTGAATTTCATTTATTTATTTTAGGCTATTTCTCTATTTTATCAAAACCATTTTGAATTCTAATCCTTTTCTCCAGTGTAGTTGCAACCCGTCCCAGTTTGGTTTTGTTTGCAGATTTTTGTAAGTGTACCTTCTATTTCTTTAGGAAAGTAGTTAATGAAAATATTGCTTGAAACTGCAGGTCCTTTTGTTTTCTACACATGTCCTTCCAATTTGACACCTAATCACTGATGATTACTTTTTAAGTATGGTTTTTCCACCAGTTTTACACCCATCTTGTAATGATATGCAAATATGTGGGACTGTAAAAATTCCTTACTACAATCATGTTCTATCATTTCTATTAGGTCAGTTATGCTGTCAAGCATAAAATTGGATGTGTCAAGAATAGGGTATGCCAAACTTAATCCATGTTGGTTGTTTTTCACTTTTTCCCCTAAGTGCTTATAACTTGTTTAATAATTTCCTTTGGTATCCTTCTGAGTCTGAAATTATAATACCCCAGGTTCTCCTCCTGATGCATGTTTGCATCTCCAACTCTTTGGTACATCATCTGTCTTCCGTGAGTGCTGCAAGATTAATTGCTAATGGCCTAGAGATTGAATGACCAGTTGTTTGAGTACCCTTAAGAAATTGATAAAACTAAAAACTGAAGAGTCTGTAATCTGACCGGAAGCCTCTGATGACATGAGAAGCCTTTGAGGGAAGGCTAGAGAATTTATCAACAGGTTTTAGGTGCTTGTGACTAGATGAGTTTGTTAAACCCATTCTAAAAGCATTAGTGTAGACAGGGAAAACTGTGGGCTAACACATGTTAGCTAGCTAGTGTTAGTGGTGAACTATAGATGCTTTTTATTACAGGTGTTAAGAAGTTTATGACAAGTTTTATAAGTATCACTTAAATTGTTGTAACCCAAGCAGTACTCCAAGAGGTACCCCCTCTCCATTTGAAGGGATCAAAGCAGGTGCACAAGCGCTGTGGGAGGTGTAGGGACTGTCCTCCCCCTATGGAGCAGAGTGGGGACTTAACCATATACCTTTTAATGAGAGAACAGTACTGGGAACATAACCAGTATAAACCAGGGGGTAAAAGGGACACTACAACGCCCTGAAGGGGCAAGATTCAACAAAGGTTAGACGCTTACAATCATAGCCATATTCATCCAGCTGACAAAAGATAGGGTTAACAAAATATAAAACACAAACAGTAAAACAAACAGTACTGGTTGGTGAAATATAAAAGTCACAAAATACAAAATGCCAAATGACAAGGAATATAGGGCCTAGGTACCAGGAGGGGGAGAGAACGCACTTTCCACTGCAACAAGAATTTCTCCCTGTTACTTCACTCACCCCAAGTCATCCCAGCTGGGACTTGAACTTGGATGTCCCATGTGGTAGGCAGAAACTACCACACAGTCACCAGTGGTGGTACTGTGCCAAGCTGCTAGGGGTCTTGGCCTTCCAGGAGCCCTGGCCTCAGGTCGAGCTGCCCGGCCTCTGATTGGGGAGCTGGAAGCAGAGCTGGGAACCTCTCAGGTCATTGCTCAGATCCTTGATGGAGCTGGAGAGCCTCTCCTGCTGGCTGCAGCCTCTTGTAGGGGATTCTAGAGCCCAGTGGGGAGCCTCTCCTGCTGGCTGCACACTGCACTGCTGAGGGTCCCACTGCTGCCTGAAGGTCCCACTCCTTCAGGCACTTCTGGGGCAACTGCTCCCATCCCACTGGCCTAGCTCTTTGAAACTCCTTCCTTGTGGTCCCTTGCTGGTCTCCCCTGAGTCAGCTGTGCTGCCCCTTTTATCCTCCTCCAGGTGACCCAAGGGGCCAGTTGGGACACAGGGGAGTGAGTCTCTGGGGCCTGATTGGTGAGGAAGGGGAATCCCAAGTCCTCCAATCATCTTTTACCCCTTCAAAACCCCTGGGTTAAGTCACTGCCAGCTAGCCTGTCACATTGTATTGGCCAAAACCATGCTTAAAAAACCATACATCTTTCCTAAAGTTCCTGCCTCAAACTTCAGCATAATTCAGGCTTGTGCTAGACAAACTTTCCCAATGCCCTCTCATCTCTGACTGAAATACTGAGCCTCTTCAACAAAGATGCCCAATTGTGGTATCTGCTATGGTCGTTCTGATGCAAGAGAAGGGATTGAGGGATTCAGACTTGTTTCATGTGGTTTGAACGCTGTTGAGTTCTGAACACAGTTGAAACACAGCGGTTACATCTGATAAATCCTAGTTCCAATAAAACTCAAAAGGGCATATTATCTCAAAAAGGAACATAGGAATTACTTTACCAGGGCAGACTTAATAAGCTATCTACTCCAGTCAGTCCAAAAGGCAATCTACTCTATTTGTCCTAGCCCAGATGTGTAAAAAAATTTGCCAGAAACTCTAGAATGAACATCTAGGGCGCTGACAGACATGAGGGTGGGGTTAGGGTTAGGGATTGGAGGTGGGAGGGGGTGTGATTGCTTTGCCAGAAGAGACAGCATGTTAGTTCAACCCAACTCCGCAGCATCTGTATAGATCAGGTCCATTACTGGGCCTTTTTGGCACTTTTATTTAAAACTGATTCAATCACTATTAGACAGAAGTACCAAAAAAGCCCCACTAAAGCATCTAATCTGTACAGATGTTGGACAAGCTGGGTTTAACCAATGTGATGCCTCTTCTGAGCATGCAGTGGGCTTGGCACAGAGGGCATGCAGAATTTAAAACGGCATTTGTTTGTTTTGATTTGGCTTGTTTTTGTCTGTAGGCAGCTGAAATATCTACTCATATAAATAGTGAACTTAGGGTGGAAACAGATGCTACCTTTGGAAACCATTTTTATGGTGGCAAAAACTGAAAACAAATAGATGTCAATTCTCTTTGTTACACCACAAATGCCTTTGTGGGAACCATAAAAGGTGGTAATAATTTTTGTCTTTTTTTTCATAGTTGCCATTTATTTGCTCCCTGGGAATTCCTGCCTAACAGTAGGCCTCTCAAGCCCTTGGAGTGCCTACCTGTCTTTCCTTGCTTATAGACATGCACCCCTGGGAATCTCTAGGGTGTGTTTCTGTAAGCAGGGAAATCTGGAGATCTACACTTAGAGGTGCACCCCAGAGATTCCCAAGGGCATGTCTCTGTAAATGGGGAACACAGTGTTTGGCCTGTATGATCAATGGGCAATGCGTGTTTTGCTCAATGAAGTGAATCATCTGTTCTGGGACATGTCCTTGCACCACTGATCCTCTTCATTTGGCAATGTCTGTTTATATCCTTAATGCTCATGAAGGTAAGATGACTGTCTCCAGTGTAGTTCCTGAGGACAGGCAGACCATAAGCAGCTACAGTGCAAGCTTTCCTATCATTCCTTCCCAATGTATTTTACAGTTTTCCTGGGTAGGGCTTGTCAGCAGTAGTGATACAGTAGGCTGATGGCTCTTGTGATGTAGACATGTTTCACTAGAAGTGAACTCATAGGGCACTAAACTCACTGGATTGCAGCCACCCTGGGTGACACCTGTCTGAGCTGGATTTTAGCAGAGGTTCAAAAATGGAAAAAATCATTAGGAATCCATTGAGCCGTTACCTCTCCCAACATCTTTTAATTGTTTAAATAAGAATAGGGCTGTTGCTCTAACTTATTATAGCTTTAACTTCAAAGTTGAAAGGCTTGTGAGGGAGAAATTCAAGCATTTAAGAAATTGTAATTGTCAAATTGTAGTTTTACCTCCCTCTACACAAGATTCTGGTCCCAAATCTTGTGAAAATTGCCTGTTGCTTCTCTTCCCAAAATTCTTTGATTGTAGCAACTAGAGGAACAATTGTATAGAAAATAATCTCTCTCTGCAGTGCTTAAGCCAAAAAGATAGCCAAGTCAGTTAAGGAAAAAATTGTCTGTTTATAAAAATGGTCATTTTGAATGTGCTCCTTCACTTGTGCTAATTTACTATGTTGTGGGTTACAAAAACATCTGCAACAAAGCAATTCTACAAGTCCTGCTCAAAATATTTATTTCTCATTCCTTCATAGATTTCCTCTGGGTGGACACACCAGTGGGTACAAGTTTCTTGCGTGCTGCAGCTCATGATAATGATCAAGGTGTGAACGCTGCTATCACATACTCAGTGTTACACCAACAGCCTGAATACTTCCAGATTAACCCCAGCACAGGCTGGGTATATGTGAACCATTTAATCTCCCAGGTAATGTTTATGTCTTCATCTGGAACCCAGAGTGACATTTTACATCTGGATGAAGTCACAGGGAGCCTGTTGATTTATGCAAATCAGTGTTTAGATTTCCTTACACTCTAATTACAGATTTTTATTGTAGACCTCTCAAATCATCCGGTACATTGTAGCAACAGATGGAGGCAACAGAAGCAGCACAGTGGAGCTGACTGTAACTATCATGGATTTACTCAGCCAGCCACCCCATTGGGAGCAAAGCAGATACTGGGTAACAATCCCAGAGAGCACCACTCGGGACACCAAGATAGTGGTATGCTATGAAACAACCTCTCATGACTACCTCTTCTCTCCCTCTCTCTACAAAAGAGAGATGCACACTCACAGCCTTGTTGCACATGAATTTCAGGTGGCTTCTAGAGCTCTTAACCCCTGAATTTTCCATACATTAACACCTGAAACTATTTTAAGCAAACTTTAGGAAACTTAAATCTTGGTGTGGTGTAACTTTGTCTCTGATCCATGTTACCCAGTTTGTGTTCCATTAACGTGTGACCAGTCTGCAGGGATGTAGTCCTCCAGCATGCCAAGATGCAGCACCCCCTCCCCCATCCTCCTGTTCTGTCTGGAAAAATTTTCCATCCCCTGAACTCTAGTGCCCGGGGGGCAGTTCTAGCATGAAGCCAACTCCTCTTCCCATCCCCAGGGGTACAACCCTATGCAAACAGCCTGCACACAACATGCCTTTAGCCAGGCCACGGGGTACAGACAAGTCCAGCAGTGGGGTCTAAGGAGGGTGGGGAGAGAACAAGGTAGGGAGCTGGATTGCGTCCCCATGAGCTGGGGCTTCCTTCCCAGAGCAGGGGCAGTAGCTCCCATTCCCACCTCCCAGCCACCCCGGGAAACATGACCAGCACCCCCTACACCCGAATCCCAAACTCCGTTTCATTAAAACACAAGACCTTTAGTTTACTTCCTCTGTTTCTTTTTACATTCTTTTTTTTTAACCTTTTATTTTATCCTTCAGTGGCTAACTTCCTTCAGTTCATCACCCTTCCCCCACCCCCATTTCCTTTCCATCTCCCATTTCATTACCCACCCCCACCTCATTAACCATCTGCTACCTCCCAGCTTCATGTTCCCACCCCCTCCCCCAGCCCATCTCTTTCACACCCCCTCCTAGAGTGGGGATAGAAGCCTGTCTTGGCTCACCGGTGCTGTAGTGGCAACTTGGAGCTGTAGCTTGTAGTCAGGCAGGCCCCTGCTTGCCAGCCCTGTACTGGCAAGTCACAGCTGTGCAGGTGAGAGACAGTCCGAGAAGGTTTTTAGCCATAAGGTGCGACTGCCCCAAACTCAAGCTGGCACTAGCACCAGTCAGCAGTTGAGCAGTTCAAAGCGTATTTTGCAACAAGACCCTCATACTTTAGTCTTATCTCAAGTCTGTGGTTCTGTTAGATCTCACAAGCTGTTCACTTGTTTTTTTCTGGATAGAGAAATCTCCCAAGAAAACTGAAGAAATTGTAGAACAAATTGCTCATTTATTCTTCTCTCTCTTTAAATCAGTACCCCACCATCTCGATTGTTCTTGGGGGAAGCATGCATTGAGTAAGATGTGAAATCAAGGCATGGACTGCATTAAAAACCTTAGAACATTTTCACTAAGAGTTAACATCTTAACTCTGTCTTGAGCAAATTTCATCTTGAGTGCATCCATTCTATCTACTTCAAAATTTCCAACTGTTGTTTTAAATCTTGTCTTTAACTCCTGTAGTAGTATCTTTGCTACACTTCAGCATTGGATGAATCATTTTATTTTTAGGTGTGTGACCTTTTGAAAGGAAAGGCACTATATAACGTATATGCATCACCTCTTTAGCAAACAAGTTTCTTTTTTGATGCACGCACAGTGTTTGCTTTTGGCTAAACAGTCTTTTCTGTAAATTGGTCATTTATTAATCTCGTTCCTCTCCATTTTTTATGCATGATAGCCAAGAATTTGGGAGCAGCTTGTTTTATCCAGATAGGCCACAAGCATAGCTGGTTCCTCTGGAGAATCTGTAATAGCCTTCCTTTCAGTTTTCTGAGGGAACTCCTTTAACAGAAGGTGATGGTATTTGTTGGAGTATTTACAGAGCAGAAAAACTTAATGTAGATTACAACTTGAAATTATAACACTGCCCCAAAAAGACACTGCAAAATTTTGCTGAACTCTCCATAACAAAAACAAATTCTTTCCCTGGTCTGTGCCTCTGAACATGCATGTACAGCCCCCTCCCTAAACTGGCATCTTAAAACTCAGAATCATGCATTTCATAAACAAACACTGTGCCTCTTTTTTCCTTCAGACCATCAAAGCCACATCCCCTTTTGGTGATCCAAGGGTTACTTATAATCTGGAGGATGGTCAGGTTCCAGAGACTAACATGCCCATTCGTTTCTACCTGAAACCAGACCAAGGAAATGGAACTGCTTCTCTCCTAGTCTCTGAGCCCCTGGACTTTGAGACAACTACATTTTTCACCCTGAGAGTCAGGGCTCAAAATATAGCAATGATTCCTTTAGCCTCCTTCACCACTGTCTGTGTTAACATCACAGGTAGGTGTCACCAACATATTGTAACTGGAATAGGTGCTTCAGAATGACATCTGCGTAGTTTTAACATAACACCAGGAATTATGGAAAAAAGCATGGAC
This sequence comes from Crocodylus siamensis, assembly GCF_052110815.1. NCBI lineage: Eukaryota > Metazoa > Chordata > Crocodylia > Crocodylidae > Crocodylus > Crocodylus siamensis. The sequence continues at coordinate 218,193,338 of NC_143397.1, forward strand.
CTAAAAATTGCTTTAAGATTTTTATACTATAAAAAGTGGGTTGTGTGCAGTTGAGAAATAGCCTTTCCATTTCAAGAAATTCCAAAATATAACCATAAAATGAGAAGTATGCTGGTGCAAAACTCGTAATGCTTTATAGTGTGTTTACCTCTACAATAATAGACTCTACAATCTACTCTAAGAAGCACTACAATTCTGTGTATATATAATTTACTAAGGATTCTTTCTAATGCTAGAAGGAGCCTAGTTGTACCCCTGTTTCCATGACAGTTGAGTGCATTCTTGGTAATATTTTATATTTTAGAGAGATGGGAATGACTGGCAGGATTCTGACTTTGGGATTAGGATGCCGAAGTGCATTCCTAGTAAATGTTAGCTGTACATTTAAAAAACATGACTTAAAAATTCCTTTCCTTGAAATCTCAGAAGTATAGTGTTTTATTTTTAATATGAATTTGTGCTTTAATGCAAATAAACACACAAGGTTTTTTATTTAATATTTTGGTCATAATAGTAGAGAAACAGAAAATGTAAAAACAGAACTCCTCAGTGAGACATTGATTTGCAGAAATTGTATGTAGTTGGTGGTGGTTTAAAACAGTTGTGCTCAACCTTTTTCCTCAGCGGCCAGGATGAGCAATGCCCTGTCTGTCCACGGGCTGGTTTGTGCTGGAGGTCCTGATGTGGCACAGGGGCCAGTGTAGAAGGCACCATTGGGCCACACACAGGGGGGGCGAGGGGCAGCCCAACTGCAACCTGGCCCTGCAGGGGAAAGGGGGCATAGCTTATCCCTGCCTGGGGTAGGAGCAAGGGGTGAGGGGAAGGGGAGGGCGAGGCCTGGCCCCAATCCAGCCCTGTTGGGGGAAGGGAGCATGGCCCAGCTCCATGGTGAGGGGCGGTGTGGAAGGGGACATAGCCTGCCCCCAAACTGGGCCTGTGGGGAGAGAAGGGGACATGACCTAGTTCCAGCCCTGCGAAAAGCATGGCTGAGCTCCCCAGTGAAGTGGGGTGTGACTTGGCCCTGCATGGGAGCGGGCATGACTTGCCTCCAAACTGGCCTAGGGGGGAGGGGGGAAGTGGTATGGCCCCAATCCAGATGTGGGAGAGGGGAAGGCGTGTGGCCCAGCTGCCACTGGCTTGGCAGGGCTTGGGGTTTGGCAGTTCAGCTGGGGTAGAGGGTGACTGTATTAATGGCCACTGCTCTCCTGCCTCCAAATTTCTCACCACATGGGGAGCCCCATAGGATGGAGTTTAAGCTCCCCTGGTTTAAAATATGCTGCATTGTAAACTCACTTTTCTCTCAGTGATGTCGGTGGTGAGGCTTCCACCAACTTCACTATGAGTGAAGCCGGGTGACTGTGGCAAGTTCTTGAAATTGATGCCACTACATATATTACCGTACTGAGAAACTAATGGCATAAGTAGAATTCAGTAACAGTCTAAGTCCTGATTCTGACCTTCTTTGTGGCATAAGCAATTATTTCTGATTTGAACTGACTTATGATCAAAATGTGAGTGAACTGGGTATCCTGTGAAAACCTTTTATTTCTGCATTTCCTGAGTGTTGAGGGATGGTCATGCAATAGTAACCATAATGTGAGTTTCTGTACATTGTGTCTCTGTTTTAATTTCTGCATATTCACATCTTATTTCTTAACCAATTTTGCTATTTCCTAATTGCATAGTGGAAGAGCATTTTTAGCTCTGAAACTTTTCTATAATATGCCACAACAGACACCTACTTATTTATATAGTGGTAGCTTCTAAAATCAAGGTAGGCCTCATTGTACATAATGAAGAAATTTTCTGTCCCCGAAGATTATGGTCTAACTACCAAAACTTATATTAATGAATAACATTATTACATAGTCATATTAATAGTATTGTAATAAAGATTAGTGAATTTTGCCCAGAAGCAAACTCATATTTCAATATTTTATCATCCATGTAAGATACACTTTGGATGGTGTAAATGCAGGTGAGATATAACTACCTGAGCACTCCTTGTGAAATTACAGCCATTTATTTATCCATATACAAAAAAAAATCTTTAGGGCAGATGTACTTTTATGCACCACTCTCACACAGCAAATGACTGGTGCTTTGGCTAAAACTGTAGAAGAAAACTCACTTTGAGTTAACACCTGGGAAATCATCTGCCATTATGGAAAGCTTTACAGAAAATTATGAATACATTACGTTTTGGAAGCTTGCAGCATCAACACACACAACTGGAAACAAGTCCTGATCATGCAAACATGAATGTGTTGAAACCAAATATCAATTTTAATAATAAAGTTAAATGTGTTTTAAGTGTTTGCGGGGTTAGATACTACAATATTTGTCCTCTTCAATTATAGAAAGAGACTACAAATAAAGTTTCTTATTATTTTACTTGCTCTTGTTGCATATAATTCCAAAGATTACTTTAATAAAGTTTTCTCCTATGTGTAAATAGTTTATATTTTCTATTTGGTCTGTTGTCATTGAACTTCACAATATGTTTCAGTAAGCTTCTCTGACATGTTATGGGGGAACTGGGAAAACATTTTAATTGAAAAAATATGGTTGTAAAACTGAATTGGCAGGGAGTTCAGGAGAAAAGTGGAGCACCTGAAACTATTTGTAACTTGTATTTTGAAAAAGATTATATTTCAGGTTGACATTGTCCTGTTAACCTAAGAACATCATCTATTTTAGGTCCTAAAATACTGCGAGTCTCTCCAGTAACACCTACATTGGCAGGCATGCTGAGACACTGATCCTGTAAGATTAGGACTGGCCTATATGCTCACATCCATGAAAACACAGCATCAATTAAAAAACAATTACTTTTGGTGGAAGGCTGTGTATAGGTTAGCCCTTACTTGTATGTTTACCCCTAGTACCATGAATAGTCTTATGGACTTCAGTAGATAATAATCAAGAAGTATATAAATCTTTGTAGGACCGGGACTGAGAGACTGCCACCACTTGGTATCTAGTCCTGTGTGAAGCGACAAATATTTGCTTCAGATTTGGATGATTTGGAGGGACAGTCATTTGATTCAGAGATTCGAATCACTGACCCAATTTGATTCAGCTGAATTGGATCTGAAGATTCAGTGCCGCTTTAGAGATTTGGCCATAGGCTAAACAGGCAACAGTCCTTACCATGCTGGACACAGCTGCTGCCACCTGGTAAATCTGTTTTGGTGGGGGGAGGGGGAAGAGAAGGGATGTGGGGGGTGCGGGTCAATGCCCCCACAGTGGGGGAGGGGCTGGGGCTGGGGCTGGGGCTGGGACAAGCTGCCCAACCAGGGCTGGGGAGGTGCAGGACTCGGGGAGGTGGGGGTTATAGGATGTGGGCATGGCAGTGTTGGGAGCAGGGGCTATGCCCTGCTGCTGCTTGCCCAGATTGGGGGTGCAGGGTGCACGATGCAGGTGCAGCTAACTCCGGGCAGAAGGGGGCAAGCAGCAGCAGGGCATAGCCCCCACTCTCAGTGCTGCCGAGCCCAAGTCCCACTCCCCCCACCCCCCCGGCCTCAGCTGGGCAGCTTGTCCCAGCCCCAATCCCTCCCTCACTGTGGGGGAGTTGATCTGCCCCACCATGCCCCTTTCCTCTCCCCTCTGCGCACCACAACAGACAACAGCTAGAGGTACTGTGTCCAGCATCCTTGAGGACTGCTGCCTGTTTAGACTATGAGCAAATCCCTGAATCCAGCCGAATCTTTTCTGAATTGATTCAGAGGCTTCTGATTCAATTCAGACTTTTTAATTGGTCTCCCAATTTGATTCCAATTCTGAGATTTGGCTGCCGAATTGGGACAAATGTTCTCCAAATCGAATCGGCTACCAAAGCTTCGCACATCCCTGCTGGTATCAGTGGGTTAATTGCTTATTAGCTTAAATACTCTGGTATCATATCTGAAATTGCATCATTAAGACTTCCAGAAACCTCACAATCACCAAATGCTTTTATTATCTGCTTTGAGAATGGGAAGGCTGAGATCAGGATTGCATCATAGCAGAAGCTACATGATATTTTTTCCCCCGATCAAGTGAAAAAATTTTTTTTTTAAACAAACTTAAAATTTTTATATTATTTTGAATGTATGGTAATACTGTTCAGACCATAATGAGAGAATCTTTCTCTGCAGATGTTAATGATAATGTTCCATTCTTCACATCTTCTACCTATGAGGTGTTTGTACCTGAAGGAGCAAATATTGGCACATCAGTTGCACAGGTTTTAGCTACTGACTTGGATTCTGGGCTGCATGGACAGGTTTGACTTTGTACTTTTTTGTTCTGATATTACAGAAAGGTTTTCCTGTTATACTGATCATAGAGCATGAGTAGCAGATAAGGCAGTAATGAACCGCAGGTATAACCTCACTTCCAGTTTTTACCTTATCAGAGGCTTCATCTGATTTGTATAAAAGAGGATGCATACTGCTTCCCTAGTTCAGAGAAAAGATGCAGCCTGCCTGATGCTTTAGTTCCTGAACCAAGCAATCAGTCTTCATCCAGTGACATGATGAAGCTGCCTTTTGTGCTCTTCAGCCAGCCCCCACCATTTTAATAGCAAGAATAACTGGGACACACTTTTATTCTCTTGGGGTGCCTATACATGTGCTTGGGGGTGAGGAGGACGGGGATGTTTTCATTAGAGCAGGTCCCAGAGAGGCACTTTGTAATTAAAACACCACAGCATCATGTGTATCAAGCCCCCACACATTTAAAAATGGCCACCGGATGCTTTAACTAAAGCTAATTCAATAAGCTTTAGTTAAAGTGCCACAGTGGCCATTTTTAAACCTGCAGGGGCTTATACACATGATGCTGTGGCAATTCTAGAGTGTTCCAGTTAAAGCATGGGGCAGACTCGAATAATTTGTTTGGCCAGCCCTGTCACATATCAACAAACAGCACTGAGTTGTTCCTCTTGTTCTGCCTATTTCCTTGTGCCTTCCACAAAAATCCTTATGCTAGCTCTTGAGAGACAAAGCATTGATTTGTAACCTGCTACCACCTTTGTAACTTTATAAATCTGTTGAAGTGGTCACTGTCAAATATAGCAGTACAGTCTGAGCTGTGATAGCAGGCTCCTTTGGTGGTCAGGAGACTGGCTGGAATTGCACAGTGGTCGCTTAATCCTGAAGGGCCTGAGACCACATGTTTTTAGTTTTTTCCAGCCTTATTTACTGCTACAGCTGTTACACAGATTCTCAGTGTAGCACAGGCAAGGGGCTGAGTGGCTTGATTGTTCAATTATACCTACTGGTGTTCAGAATAAAAAAGCATAAGCCTTAATGAGATGTGAACAGCAGAGCAATGCTGCACCAGCATGAGTTATCAAGGATTCTTAAACCAATTTAAGTAGTGCCTTCAATGTAGAAATCAACTGGATTCAGCAAATGGCTAGTATTATTTGCATGATTTAAATGGCTCTTACCCACACATGTCTTCAGTGACTTCTGTGCTGAACTAATGGGAAAATCGCTCTTTCTGCAGAAAAATTCAACTTTTTGTCAACATACTAAGACTTTTAGGCACAGTGGCTTTGTGTTTGTCATTGTTGTTGAAAATCTATTAATTGATACAATTTGTTTCATCAGATCATAGACATATGTGACCAGGCATGAACCTAGTTATTTTTTTTGCTCTTTTGAATATGAATCTCCTATTCTTATAATGACACACTTCTGCAAGTACTTGGAAAAACCAAATTGGGGAGAGGGGGACCTAGCTCTCATGTACTTGATGCATGGAAAATGTAACCTCACTTAAATATTTCTGAGTTTCAGGTTCATTATTTAATATCGAAAGATGCTAGTGAAGATTACCAGTTCTTCACTATTGATTCTGAGACGGGAGTTATTTCCACCCAAGCAACTTTTGACAGAGAGAAGAGAGGATCTTACTTCATTGAAGTACAGTCTCAGGATTCTTCAGAGTCTGCAAGACCTGGTATTCACAGCCAGCCTAACACAGGTAAAAATCATGGTTTATGTACCAGGTAAGAGGTAGGAAAAACAAGTTACTCTAATTTTGCTATAATTAGATGTTTGTGATAGATTAACATATCTCACATCTAACTCTGTATATCTAGTCTGTCATCCCCGTTTATGTTTCTTTTGCAGATACTACATATGTAAGGATTTTTGTCAGTGATATAAATGACAATGCTCCAGCTTTCCCTTATTCAGTACATGAAATCAGTATAGATGAAGACAAGGATGTTGGATATGCTGTTGTGACAGCAACAGCAAGTGATGCAGATGAAGGTGTAGTAAACTCATCTTTTCAGTGCTTATAATAATACTGTATTAATTATGTAGTTATGCATTGTATAAGACCTTAATACAGGATTCTTTTGTGAATTCATAATTTTTTGTTTTAATGAAGTAATTCAGAAGCTTCCAAGGGGCTGCCAACAGTTGGGAGAGGAGAAGAGCTCTATTTTTTTCAAATATATCAAGAACTCTTAATAATCTACTCAAGTATCTACTACCTAGGCCACCCATGTGCTATAAATCCTTTTATTTTAGAACAAAATAAATTCATCACACTTCTGTTAATACCTATGACCATGTGCCATATGCCCCAGTTAGTTGTACACCCACAGTAGTATAGTACATATCACCCATATCCTTGTTATGGGATAAAACTTGCCCAAAACTGGTGCCAGTTTGAGAGCAGTTATGAAAAAGTTAACACTGGACAGTGTCCCTACCCTGCCCTGCTTCCTGGCAGATGGAGAGAAGCTGTCAGCCACCTCATAGTACAGTGTCTTTCAGGCTTCTGCACCTCCATGCAGTGAAGTGCTGGTGAAGGAAATCAGATTCATAGCTTAAACATCACATATTTTTCATGCTGATTGTTTTTTATTTTTGTAGGAAAAAGGCACATGTGGTATGTGACTAAATATGGTACAGTATTTGAAATGCCTGCAATCTCATCTTGCTGTCTGAAAGTAAATATGGTATTTGAAATACCTGCAGTCTCATCTTGGTGACTGCAAGTAAATCTGGTATTTGGAATATAGTCCTTTCTTTTTCTCAGAGTCTGTCAATAGCTGGTCCTGTCATTTCAGTAATGTGGATAAAAAGAGGTAAACTTAAAACATTGAAAAAAATTTTTTCCTCCTACTGGTAGCATGAGTATGTGTATGTACATGTGCAACACACATACAAATAAAAATTATATCCATATTAAAACATGCTGTGTGAATTTTTTTTACCCTGCCTCAAATGGAAGTGAAATGAATTTTAATACATCTTCGGGTGTGGGGGGGGCAGGATGTAGGATGGCGATGGTTTGTCTTGTTTCAAGTGAAAAGTAGCTTATCTTGTGAAGCACCTAAAATTTGTATCTTTTCCAAGCATTTTGCAACCATCAAAAGCAAATATAGGATTGTAAAAAAGAATCCTTTTTTTTTTAAATATTTTCCTTTAAACCTTACTGGGGGGTTTTGATATTTGAGCACTACCTAGCGGCAAAAATAAATGAAAGAACAGTCACAACAGACGTTTGAGTTCAGTGTAGAAAATATAGTAAACAAAATGGCTTCTAGCATTTAATAACACTTTACATTTTTCAGCAGCGAATGAACAGACTATTTGGTCTACGATTAAGCAATTTCTTTGTTTCATTTTGTTGATTTTAACATGCTTGAAAATTACTCACGTTAACTATGCTCTAAGAGGTAGCATACACTATGGAATTGTATGTAGTAGTAATTACATATTTGCTATTTTGTCTAGGGGCAAATGCCAAAATAAGATACCAGATTACATCAGGGAACACAAAAGGAGCTTTTGATGTAGAACCTGAAGTGGGAACAATATTCATTGCTGAGCATCTTGACTATGAGCAGGAGCAACGCTATGAGCTCCGGCTTGTGGCTTCAGATGGCAAGTGGGAGAACCACACACTCATTGTCATCAATGTAATCAATAATAATGATGAAGCTCCAGTCTTCAGACAGAATGAGTACCATGGCAGTGTCAAGGAGGAACTTTCAGATCTGCCGGTAATGGTCCTCAAGGTAAATCAATTTGCATGTAGAAAATCCTTTTTCCACCTCCTGAAGTCAGCCAAGCTAGAACTACCTACAGCCAGAGCTCAAACAACATCAGCTGCTTTCTTTAGAAATGCATTCATCTCAGTCAACTCTGAAGTGGCACCTTAGAAACTAACTGGTTCAGGAGGCATGAGGTTTCATAGGTGACAGCTTAATTGGTTAGATGCTATGTTTCATTCACTTACAAAGGCTCATGCCTCCCTGAACCACCTAGTCCTCAGGTGTCAACTTGCCCTGACTTCAGACTAACATGGCTAATTTAACTCACTACCTGAAATATTTGTGCCTGTTCAAAAGACAGTATACAACCCCTGACCTACTGGTCAGATGCTGCAGTCAGCAAGGTGGGGCTGCAGGTATTGTACTCCAAATTCTGAGATCCTGCATCTGTCTTTATACAGCTTCCACTCTTGCAAGATGAGAGACCAGCTAAATCAATTGCCTGGAGGATGAGAAGTTTCTTACTTGTATGGGAACTGAGATTCTTAAAGGTGCATATGAACAATACATGTTTTGCAACCTGCTCCTCTGTCCCCTCTGCCTCCGTATCCTGTCCACTTGGACTTCTGTGTTTCGGAAGACCAAGACATTGTTAGTACATTCTGTCATCAGTCTGAGACGCACTAACTCTTAAGAGGGTTGTGCACCACATAGATACTATAGGATAAAATGTTTTTGGGACATGAGTTCTGTGCACCAAGAAAAGAATACACATGGAGCCATCTCAAAGAACTCCAGTTACTGTACAGGTCAATATCTTCTCATTTCTCTTCCCAGCTATGACCCTGGGCCAAATCACTTTCACTTGCTATGTGCTTTGACTTCTCCCTCTGTAAAATGAAAAAGCACACCTACTTCACAGGTGTTGAGGTTTAATTCCTTAGTACGTGTGAAGTTCTTTTCTATCCTAGAGTGCTGCGGGAGACTGGAAGTGCCAAAAATATGTATGTAGTAGTCTCAGGCCTGGGGAGAAAAGGATCTAGGCACTTGCTAACTTTCTCCTGTCTCCTCGTGTATCCCATCTGGTACTGGTTTATTACATACACTTGCTCCATTGTTCTACTACTACTACTGCTACCTAACTTTTCTTGTAGATTTTTGTCCTCCTTCCCCAGTGCACTAATCTGTAGAAAATGTGCACTATCAGTTTACTTCTATAATCCACCCATAATTTTCATGGAAAGGATCCCTGATCACAATGACTCAAACCAATAGATGTTTGCTTTAACAGTTAAATTGCACATTCATGTTCTTTATTAGGCCTGCGTAGTACCAGCTGCCCTCACTGAAGATGCAGTAAGTTTCTATTCTTTCCCTCTCACATACTTGCCATGCATGCTGTGGTTTGTTTTAGGTTTTGGCAACGGACCCTGATCAAGAAGCTGGCCAGAGTGCCCTCTGCTACACTCTGCATGGACAGGGGGCCAACAGCGAGTTCAGTATTAATGAGTACACAGGAGAGATCCATGCCAATAAGAAGCTAGACCGTGAGAAGCAATCCATATGGCACTTTCTTGTTCTTGCTACAGATGAAAATGGGGAGGGTCTGACTGGCTTTACAGATGTTTTCATAGAAGTGAGTGATGTGAATGACAACTCACCTCTTTTCCTTTGCATGTCAGATGGCTGTTTTGTGGGTCATGTTCCTGAAGGCTCCCCAGCAGACACTGCTGTAATGGACATGACTGCTATAGACCTGGATGACCCTAAAATGGGGTTGAATGCAGTGCTAACTTACAGAATTACTCAAAATGTCCAAAATGAAATAAACCTCAACTTGTTTTCAGTCAACCCAGATACTGGCACAATCTATACTGTGCTTGGATCTCTAGACCGGGAGAAGGAAGACAAATACCTTGTGGTAGTTGAAGCAAAAGATGGTGGTGGACTCACTGGGACAGGCACCGCCACCATTTTGGTATCTGATATCAATGACCATGCTCCAGTCTTTACACAAAGGTTGTATGTGGCTTTCGTCTCTGAGAATACAAGTGTCAACACAAAGATCACAGTGGTATCTGCTATGGACAGAGATGAGGGAGAAAATGCTGTGGTGAATTTCAGTATTCTTGATGGAGATGATGATAATAAATTTTCCATAGAGACTGATAAAATCAACAGGCGTGGGACTATTCGATTGAGGAAACAAATAGACTTTGAGAAGCCTTATGAGAAGGTGTTCAATTTGACTCTGAAAGTTGAAGATGTGAACTTCTTCAGCATTGCTTTCTGTGTGGTGTACGTGGAGGATTCCAATGACCATGCACCTGCCTTTTATCCCCAGTTCTATGAAGTGGCTGCTCTGGTTGAGAATGTAGCTCTTGGTACCAGAGTTGTCCAAGTTTCTGCTGTTGATTTAGATTCTGGACTCAATGGAAGGTTCTCTTATCAGTTGTTAAACAGTTCTGACCCAAGTGGCCAATTCTCCATGAATTATGATGGTTGGGTTGTGGTTGAAGGGTTGCTGGATCGTGAGGCCATGCCACAGTACCACCTTGTAGTCACTGCCACTGATATGGGACAGCCTGCACTGACTGGCAGTGCCACTGTCTTTGTGGCTCTGCAGGATGTAAATGACAATGGGCCGGAGTTTGAGGCCCAATACAACCCAGTGATTTGGGAAAACACCGCTCCTCCACAAATTGTCCAAATGAATGAAACTTCCACCTTGTTATATGCTAAAGACAGAGACACTGCAACTAATGGACCACCTTTCTCCTTTCACCTACTCAATGATTTAGGCAACATAGATCTCTTTAACTTGCACGATTTCCACAATGGAAGTGCTTTGCTTACTGCATTGCGTACCTTTGACAGGGAAGAACAGAAAGTGTTTTACCTTCCAATCCTGATCACAGACAGTGGGACCCCACCTATGAGCTCAACCAACACACTAGCAATTAATATTGGAGACCAAAATGATCATCCTCATTCTGCTGGCCATGTGGAATTCCTCATTTACAGCTACAACGGTATTCAATTTTGAAGCTTGTTTCACAGTGTTTCGTTCAGATCAAGAGAAACTGGTGTGAGATGCAGATGTCCTCAGATCCTTCCTACCTTGCACCTGATGGTTCCATAGTATCCCAAATAACTAGTGTATTTGATCAGGGCAGATTTATAAAGTGTTCATAAATAGATAATGCCCTGTATTAGATAACTATGGGGGGGTTGTTTTTTGTTTTTTAATGGGGCCTTACAGTTTGGGTTGATTTGATGTAATATCGGTGGCTGCTGTTTGCCCATAATGCCTCTGTTGTCTTTAGCAATCACCAAGAAACTTTGTTCCTGCTCTGGGAAAGTGGAATATTGAAATATTAGTTTCAATTAATTTGGAAACCTTTTCAGAAACAAAACTGTTCTGTTTTGTCAGCTCTGAAATTTTGTCTTACACCTATTTAAAAAAAAAGATCCATGATGTGCAGCAGAGTAAGGACAGTTTTTTTTCCCTTCATGTTGTCTGTCTTATTTGGATTTTGCAGTAATTGCATACTGTCTTATACGCAAAACATATTTGTCAACTAAATACTGTCACCCAGAGCCAGCCTTAGGGAAAATGGCATCCTCTGCGATCATGTATTTTGGTGCCCCTCCCACAAGTCAGCAGCACTGCTGCAGGCAGGCAGGGGTGCAGGATGCAGTCTGGCAAGGAGGCAGAACATCATGGTGTGCTAGGCAGGTGGTCAGGCAGGCACTGTATATGGCCCCTCTTGAGTCTCAGAGTGCACCCCACTCAAAGGATCTCTCAGAAAGAATTGGTGGAACCTGTGTATCCACCATTCTTACCTACAGGTCCAACTGAGTTTGAATACGTGCAACTTAATTATAGGATTTTGTGACCAGCACTGCATAGAGACCAAAACATTCTTATTAAAACAAATGTACCCTCTAGTAGGAGTGGAGCTCTTAGAGAGAATTTTAAAATAATGCTATCTATATTTTTTTGTATCTTTATAAATTCTTATCATCTCTTGAAGGTAACATATGTAAGTCTAACTTCTTTCAATATCTCTGCGTCCCCACAGGGGTTTTCTGCCTTGGTCTGGTTTTCCAAAAAAACACTCTTTTGAAAAAGGCTTACTTTTACTTCAGAGTTCAATCATTATTCTGATTAACAGACCTTTTCCTGTCTTTCTGAAACCAGTTTTTTTTAGGTTGGCTGGAAACTAAGGCTAAATAATCAACACTAATTGTTCTGACATTGTCCTCTAACGATTTTTTTTAAAGTATTTGCTTGAGGAGACTTATCATATAATATTCCTGGTTGTTTTCTGAGACAACCTCCTGTTGAGATGATAATCAAAAGTATCATATAGCAAACAGCCACATCAACATAGGATATTCAGAAATTATTTAATTATTTCAGGTAACCTACCCACAATAGTGCTGGGCCAGATCAGTGCACCAGATGAAGATGACTGGGATCACAGGACGTATCACTTTGAAGAAAAAACATCAAGGTATTTAAAAAGGCATATAAACTTGATGAAATGAGTTTTAAAATGTTTTTTAAAATGTAAGGTACTAAACTTTTGTTGTTTTTTAAAGAGCAAAAGTGTCACAGTATATTGCTTTCCATTCAGTGTATGTATAATGCTTATATGCAGTTCTCCAAATGCCTTCTCACACTGTGTGTTCCAGTTCAGTCTTTTCTGTTGCTTCCTGGTCCAGCATTTGCAGAGATGAAATGTTCTTCCCTTGAAGAGAAGAGCACTTTTCATAGTTTCAACAAACAGAAGTTGTGCTACATGTTGATGTATTCAGAGAAGTGGAAGATCTTTCATCTTTTCTAGAAGGATAGTGGCTGCAATGTCAAACTGTGGCTGAGAGGAGTAACTTGAATACTACCCAAAATACCTCTGTGGCTTAGGGAGCAGGTTGCTGAAAACAGAGATCAGGATTTTGATTGGCAGCTGTTGACAGCAGATCATACAGGTTTAAGACTAGGGCCTTGAGCTTATGTATGTACCTGATTAACAAGCCAGAATGCTAAATCCCTGATTAAAGTCCTATCCAGTGCTAATATCAGTAGACCACAGAAGAGAAATAATTCACAAATGGCTTTCTCATCTCTTCTTAACTGAAGAAATAATGTTTCAGTGCCACTGCTTGTTTTGTGAAGCTTTTTCTTCACTGGGAGGTTTTGTATTAGGCTTAAGGGGTTTGTACAAACGTACAAGTGTATAGGTGACTTGGACCAGTGCTGTTTAACTGTTTGGATGGAGGTAAAATGTACCTTAGTATAAGGATTTGCACTGATTTGCAAGGAGGTGGTTGTAACTATCTAATTGTGTGCCACCCGGCAAAAAGCAGAGGGTCTGCTTCATCTCATGCCTCTACAACCTTGTAAAACATCTCATGTCTTTTACAACCTTAAAGCAATGATGGATAAATGTATTGGAGTTCTATTCCATTCTGACTCGTCACTCCCCTTCTGTACCAGGAGTGAGTGGGTGGATCTGTTAGTGCAGTAGCTTTGGTATGGGAATTCACTCCAGAACAAAGTGGACCAAATAATCCTGCTCTAGATTTTTTTATTTAATATTTGTATAATTTTTCCATTTGTATAGCCCTGTTGCTCACGGTGGTCAGGCTAATGTAGACAGGTTTTGGAAGTCATAACCTTTGTTCAGAGCAAGCCTATAGGACATTATCTTTCTGTTTACCTTTTCCCCATCTCATAACTTCTACTGCAGGTACTTTATCCTTGATAATAACTCAGGGTTGCTGAGTATTGAAGAAGGTATCCCAGCAGGAACATACAATGTAAGAGTGAAAGTTACTGATGACGTCTGGCCAGATGTGGTCTCAACAGTACAGGTGGTTGTAAATGAGATCAAAGATGAGTGTTTCCATAATGCTGGTTCTATACAAATACAAGGTAAATAATGTAGTGTAATGTCTTTGGCATTTTCACTTGAAATCTGCCGTGTTTGTGTTGATACTGGGTGCTGACAGATGGGCAGCTCCCTGCTGTAACTTATGGCACTTCACAGAAAGTTCTATGAGTTACAATGACCCCCTCCCCAACACCTGACCCAACAGGCATTAGCTGTTTGGGTGGGAGGGGGGAATCAAGCTCCACTTCGGAGCCGATCTAGGGCAGAGAGAGGCTCCCCTCCCCCAGCTCCAGTGCTGTCTGCAGGATGAGAGATGGGGCGCTCCAGTCCACTTGCCTGCCTCCCCCATCTTCAATGAAAGACTACATAGTTTCATAGTAGTTTGGGGTCAGAAGGGACCTGAACAGATCATCTAGTCTGACCCCCCCGCAACTGGTAGGCGCACATGCTGGGATCACACGACCCCAGACAAGTGTTCGTCCAACCTCTTTTTGAATTTACCCAAGGTAGGAGTGAGGACCACTTCCCTAGGAAGTTGGTTCCAGATCCTAGCCACCCTAACAGTGAAATAGTGCCTCCTAATCTCTAACCTGAACCTATTCTCCATCAGCTTCTTACCATTGTTCCTCATCACCCCAGGTGGTGCTGAGGGGAATAGGGCCCTTCCTATTTGCTGCTGATCTCCTCTAACAAGTTTGTAGGCAGCCACCAGATCCCCCTTCAGCTTCCACTTGCTAAGGCAGAATAGATTCAGGTCATAGTTTCATAGTTTGTAGGGTCAGAAGGGACCTGAGCAGATCATCAAGTCCGACCCCCTGCCATGGCAGGAAAGAGTACTGGGGTGTTTGTCTAGCCTCCTCTTAAAGACCCCCAGGGTAGCAGCCAGCACCACTTCTCTTGGAAGTTGGTTCCAGACCCTAGCTGCCCTGACTGTGAAGTAGCACCTCCTGATATCTAGCCTAAATCTACCCTCTGCCAGCTTGTGACTGTTATTTCTTGTCACTCCTGGTAGAGCTCGAGGGAACAGGGACTCCCCCAATGCCTGCTGGTCCCCCCTATCTAGTTTGTAAATGGCCACTAGATCCCCCTCAGCCTTCTCTTGTGGAGGCTGAACAGGTTCAGGTCCCTTAGCCTCTCTTTGTAGGGCCTGCCCTGTTGCCCCCGGATCATGCGGGTGGCCCTCCTCTGGACCCTCTCCATGTTGTCCACATTCCTCTTGAAGTGCGGCGCCCAGAACTGGATGCAGTACTCCAGGTGCAGCCTGACCAGTGCCGCATAGAGGGGGAGGATCACCTCCTCGGACCTGCTTGAGATGCATCTGTGGATGCGTGACAAGGTGCGGTTGGCCTTCCTGACTGCGTCCCTTCACTGTCGGCCCATGTTCATTTTGGCATCAATGATGACTCCAAGATCCTTTTCTGCCTCTGCACTGACAGAGTTCCCCAGTCTGTAGGTATGGTGCTGGTTCTTCCTCCCCAGGTGCAGTATCTTGCACTTGTCAGTGTTGAAACCTGTCAGTCGCTCCTCATAAAATAGGTACTTTACATCAGTCTTTCATCAGTCCCATGGGACGCCCATGCCTGTTATGGGACAGGGAGATCCGGGTGATGGGGATCCCCTACCATCCATAAATGCTGACCTCGTGAAGGAACACCTTGAGAAGCTGGATACCTTCAAGTCAGCCGGCCCTGACAATCTGCACCCCAGGGTACTCAAGGAGCTGGCGAGCGTCATAGCCCAGCCCCTGGCACGGATCTTTGAAAACTCCTGGCACTCTGGGGTAGTGTCCGAAGACTGGAAGAAGGCCAATGTGGTGCCGATCTTTAAGAAAGGGAGGAGAGCGGATCCGGCTAACTACAGGCCCATTAGCCTGACTTCTATCCTGGGGAAGATCTTAGAAAAGTTTATTAAGGAGGCCATCCTTGAGGGACTGGCCCAGGCTAACATCCTAAGGGACAGCCAGCACGGGTTTGTTGCGGGTAGGTCTTGTTTGACCAATCTCATTTCCTTCTATGACCAGGTGACCTATCACCTGGATGAGGGAGAAGAGATTGATGTCATATATCTTGACTTCAAAAAAGCTTTTGATCTGGTCTCCCATGATCACCTCTTGGCCAAACTGGCCAGTTATGGCCTTGGCTCCACCACGATCCACTGGCTGGGAAATTGGCTTCGTGGTCGGACCCAGAGGGTTGTAACTGATGGCAGTCGCTCATCGTGGTGCCCTGTGACCAGTGGGGTCCCTGAAGGCTCTGTCCTGGGACCCATACTGTTCAACATCTTCATTAATGATGTGGACATTGGAGTCAGGAGTGGACTGGCCAAGTTCACCAATGACACCAAACTTTGGGGCAAAGCATCCACGCCAGAAGATAGGCGGGTGATCCAGGCTGACCTGGACAAGCTCAGCAAATGGGCAGATGAGAACCTCATGGTGTTTAACACCGAAAAATGCAAGGTTCTCCACCTTGGGAGGAAAAACCTGCAGCACCCTTATAGGCTCAGCAGTGCTACGTTGGATAGCACTACAGAAGAAAGAGACTTGGGGGTCATCATTGACCACAAGATGAACATGAGCCTGCAATGCGATGCTGTGGCTAATAAAGTGACCAAAACGCTGGCTTGCATCCATAGATGCTTCTCAAGCAAATCCCGGGACGTCATCCTCCCCTTGTACTCGGCCTTGGTGAGGCCGCAGCTGGAGTACTGTGTCCAGTTTTGGGCTCCACAATTCAAAAAGGATGTGGAGAAGCTTGAGAGAGTCCAGAGGAGAGCCACGCGCATGATCAGAGGTCAGGAAAACAGATCTTACGATGATAGGCTGAGAGACATGGGACTCTTTAGCCTGGAAAAGCACAGGCTCAGGGGTGATCTGGTGGCCACCTATAAGTTTATCAGGGGTGACCACCAGGATCTGGGGGAACGTTTGTTCACCAGAGCGCCCCAAGGGATGACTAGGTCGAACGGTCACAAACTCCTGCAGACTGTTTCAGGCTGGACATAAGGAAGAATTTCTTTACTGTCCGAGCCCCCAAGGTCTGGAACAGTCTGCCATTGGAGGTGGTTCAAGCACCTACATTGAACACCTTCAAGAGTAAATTGGATGCTTATCTTGCTGGGATCCTATGACCCCAGCTGACTTCCTGCCCTTTGGGCAGGGGGCTGGACTCGATGATCTCTCGAGGTCCCTTCCAGCCCTGATGTCTATGAAATCTATGAAATCATAAGGCCTGCCCTGTTGCCCTCCAAGCGGGTGGCCCTCCTCTGAACCCTTTCAAGGCAGGCCACATGCTTCTTAAAGTGTGGTGCCCAGAACCTTGGAAAACCCCAGACAAGAGCTCCCTCTCCTCCTTATCCCACTTCCACCCTACGGACAGCCCAGCTCTGCTTTCGTGCAGGGACAAAAATTAGTTAATGAAGGTGCTCTGCTTTGGAATGCCTTCATCTGAACCCTTATTAAATGAAGGGTAATTTGTTGTGCAACTTCTGTCAGAGCGCGGCTGTAGAGTGCTTTCAAAGCGGTGATTGCGTGACAAATATCACCTCTGTCAGCATCCACTAGAAATCTTAAATCCTAATGTTAGGCTTGTCCTCCTTAGCCTTTACTATCCTCTTTACAGAGATTTGAAAATGCATGTTTATGTGTACACTTGCTCTGTCTTCCTCCTTCAGCATGTATTCTATGCAAAACAGGAATTAGAAAACACGGCAGTAAGTGTTAGTCTGACATCAAGGATAAGATGACAAAGTATTTATATGGCAAATAGAATTTATTCAAGCAACTCTCCTCAAACCTCAGCTCCCAAGTGATCAAATGTGTAAAGATTCTAAACTTGTTACTGAGTTAGAGAGAAAGAAATGACAAGTAAAAATATGAGCCTTGTGACAACAGTTCTGATACCAGTATAAAAAATTCTAGAATGAAAAGAAGAAAGGCTTATCTACATGTGTGCTTTACTGACCAAGTCAACTCTGCAGTAAATTTGCTGACGATACCAAAATTTGGGGTGAGGTGAGCACGCTAGTAGGGAGGGAAAAACCGCAGCAAGACCTGGACAGGTTACAGGGGAGGGCTAACAAAAACAGGATGTGTTTCAATACTGACAAGTACAGGGTGCTGCACTTAGGCAGTAGTAACCAGCAGCACACTTATAAGGTGGGAAACTCTCTTCCTGAGAGCACAGAGGCAGAAAGGGATCATTATTGACTCCAAGATGAACATGGGCTGACAATGCGAGGTCACGGTTGGCAGGGCTAACCACACCTTGTCGTGCATCCACAGGCGCATCTCAGGTAGGGCCAAGGAAGTGATCCTCCCCCTCTACGCGACACTGGTCAGGCCACAGCTGGAGTACTGTGTCCAGTTCTGTGCCCCACTTCAGGAGGGATGTGGACAGCATGGAGAGGGTCCAGAGGAGGGCCACCCGCATGATCCGAGGACA
This sequence comes from Crocodylus siamensis, assembly GCF_052110815.1. Lineage (NCBI taxonomy): Eukaryota > Metazoa > Chordata > Crocodylia > Crocodylidae > Crocodylus > Crocodylus siamensis. The sequence goes on from NC_143397.1 coordinate 218,211,688, forward strand.
ACAGGGCAGACCCTACAGTGAGAGACTGCGGGAGCTGAACCTGTTCAGCCTTCACAAGAGAAGGCTGAGGGGGGACCTGGTGACTGTCTATAAACTCACTAGGGGGGACCAGAAGGGTTTGGGGGAGACACTGTCTCCTCTAGCGCCCCCTGGCATAACAAGGAATGACGGCCACAAGTTGTTGGAAGGTAGGTTTAGGTTAGACATCTATGAGAACTACTTCACAGTCAGGGCAGCTAGGAGCTGGACCCAACTTCCAAGGGAAGTGGTGCTGGCTCCTACCCTGGGGTCTTTAAGAGGAGGCTTGATGCCTACCTGGCTAGAGTCATTTGAGCCCAGTTTTTCTCCTGCCCAGGCAGGGGTTGGACTTGAAGATCTACATGGTCCCTTCTGGCCCTACTTCTATGATTCTATGAAGTGTCATATCCACACATGCACCTGGACTAGTAAATTAACTCTTATGGAAAAGTAATTAACTGCAATCAAACACTTGTACAGACAGTGACTGCAGGGCACAAATTGCATCCAGTTGGCCCAGCAAGGTGGGGGCCAAATCTCTGGCTCCTGCCAGCCCATCCACTACCCAGAACCCAGGGCTGGCCCTCAGAGCTCTGCCAGCCTGTGGCTGCTCCACCCTAGTTCTAATTGCTGGCGTCCTGGGTACACGTGTACACACTGTGCCCAGGAGCAGTTAACTCTGCTTCGGAGTTCATTGTGTTGCCTTAATAGCATGTGTAGATGCACCTAGTGTGTCAAAGAAGGTTATAGAATTAGTTATGTAAATATAGCTGTTTTGGATGTCTTCTGCTTCCAGTTCCTAATCACAAGTTAGATTTTTTTTTTTTTAACCTCAAAGATGTAAGTGTTGTATTTTTGCATTTTGTTACAGGTATCACTGCAGAGGACTTTATATCTCAGTATTCTGAGAAAGAGAGTAAATACAACCAGATGAAGAAGCTTCTTTCAGAAATCATCCCGGCCCAACTTGAAAACATCCACATTTTTAGTGTCTTGAATGTCCCAGGTCAAACCCAGGGGGTTGATGTTTGGTTTGCATTTTGTGGGCCATCATATTATAAAGCAGAGAAACTTAATGGTTATGTGGCAGTGTTTAAAGCACAGGTATGTGATTTGTTTCTCTTTTCATGAACTTTTGATTCTTACTGCATCTATTAAAATCTTGTACCTCTTGCCTAGTGTAATGTTTGCTTTGAATCATCAGTGATTTGGGAGGTAGGAAATACCAAGTTGTATGTTGCAATATTTGACTCTCCTAAATTAAATGCATTTCTCTGGGACTTTGGCTAAAAATTTCAAATATGCATGCTTGGAAATTTTGTCTTAAAATCACAATTAGCATCCAACTAGAAATGATCTAATTTTCTGATGTGTAGACTCTAGGAGCAATGTCTAAATATTGGACTCTCATTTAACTGTTAACAGAGATGTCAAAAAATTTGTCTTTCAAGCCAGATCCAGTCAGCAGAGCCCTATGACCTGGCCTGTGGATCTCAAACCAACCTTACCCACTTCATGCAGCATGTGCCAGCCCCTAGCTCTGCTCCATGTGGTGTACAGAACTGAACCATGTGCACATGTGGCACCTGCACCAGACCAGCCCTGCATGCCCAGTTTGTAGCAAATCTGCATTGTGCCCACAAGCTGGCCCTGCATGCCACATGCAGTTCACGTGGCATGTGGGTCTGTGGCTGCGCATGCATTTCACACTGCATACAGTGTGCAGCACCACAGGACCAGATGAGTTTGAGATCTGTGGTTTAACTTTAGGCACATAACATTGAAAAATTTTACTCTTAAACTACTGAATTTCCTATAGGATCTTCAGAATATTCCAATCTTCAGAATATACAGCTGCTTCTACAGAGGCTGTGACATAGTCCAGAAGTGGGGTGTGCATAATTCTTGATGTTTCTCTCTCCTCCCCACCAACTTTTGCCTGGAACGCCAATGTTTAGTCAAACTAACATTGTCATGTTTAATCAAACTAACAAACCATTAACTGGAACGCCAACGTTTAGTCAAACATTTCATCTTTCTCCGATAAGAAAGCAGAATAACCTTGTTCTTTTAGAGAAATGTGACAGTTCTGTTTTTTGTTTTGTTTTTAAAGTGGTTTAAGTATTTACTTAAAGCTCCAGTTATTGCTGCAATTAAACTAAAGTGACTCGGGGCCAGATACCATGCTATGTGTTAGGTGCCAAACTTAGGAGTTGGTGCCTAAATGTAATTCTCTTCTACCTTGTTTGAGTCCCTGAAAAAAACATTAGTGTGTCTACTTTTTTAATATGCTATTGTCTTAGTCTTAAGGCTAAGATAGGAAAAAGCGGCAAGGAGTGGAGGACCCACCTATCTTTTCCATTAATAGTTAAGAGGCAGTTTTCCAAGGCTGTAATTCTGACTTTTAGAAGTACTGAGCTTCTCAGTGAAAAATTATATCAATAAAACAAACTTTCTTTTACAGCTGCAAAACATCTTGAACGTGAACATCACACAGGTTGGTGTAGATGAGTGCAAGACTGCGAATTGCACTCACAGCACTGGCTGTGTCAGCACATATAATTACAGCCGTGTACCCACTATCACTACTGCTGGAAATATCTCGCTGGTGTCTGTTACAGTCCTGACTAGTGCCTTGTGCATCTGTGCTGCTCGGGAGAGCCAGCATCTCTCTTGTTCTGCATACTGGACAAACCCATGTTTTAACGGTGGCACATGTGTGGACACTGACTTGGGTTACAGGTTAGTAAAGTTTTCTATGGCACACACTTCTAAGTCAATTGTAGGAAGGATGTGTGTATTTATATTGTTAAAACGCATATCATTTTGTACTGGCTGCTCTGTTTGCAAGCTCAGAATAAAGCAGGACCATGCCCTAGGGGTCGCCATGATGCCTCTTGGCAGCTGTGTGGTTCCTGCCCCACCCATTTCCCAGAGTACCATCCCTTTTTGTCTTCCCTGCCATGCCTTGATGGAATTGTTTTTCTGTTGTGAAGGGAGGCTGCCCCAGGGTCCCTAAACAACCCTAGCCTGTCTTGACCAGTGAGTCCCACCTGTACCCAGCTAACCCCTAGTCCTGTTCTTCAGTGCCCTATGTGGGGCACCCCTTGGCCCTCTCAGTGCTCCAGGGCACCAGTTGCCTTAAAGGCTATTTGTGGCCACCTTCTGCCCCTACAACCAAGCCCATGCCTTTCAGGTATTATTCTAGATCAGTGGCTTTCAGCCTGTGGTCTGTGGACCCTATGGGGGGCCTCAGATTATTTCTAAGAGGTCTGAAAAGTCTGACTCTGATTAATCCAAAGTATGTAAATGCCATAATTAAAATTCAATGGGATCTGTACCTTCAGTCAAAATTTCCAAAGGTGGTCACACCTACATTTGAAGTTTTTTAGGGATCTGCAAATAAAAATGGTTGAAAACCACTGTCTTAAAGTAACAGGAGTCCTCTGCCTCCCTGTTACAAAACCAAAGACTTCTCACTTTTCTAGAAGGTACTTAAGTTCACTACTGGTCCGTCTCCCCTGCTCCCCTCTCCGGTGTCAAAGTGCAAGAAATGCATATTCTGTGTGATGTAAATGTATTTTATTAGTTGGTGTAATTAATTGCATAGCACGTCAGTGACCAATTCTATTCCTGCTTTTTTTATTTTGTGTGTGTGGTGGGGATGGGAGTGGGGTGACTGATCTTCATCTACAGCATAATGGCAAACTTGGCAGATGAGGAGGTGATACCTGCAAACGTGTGACCATTTTTTCATTGCAGGGAGGCCCAAGATTCTGTGTGCATTTCACACCTGCCTTGCCACTTCTGCCCACCCCACTGACACTTGAATGTAGTCATCCCTACAATGGAAACGCAGCAGCAACTACCCAACAGTTCTTACCTTAATTTCTACTTTGTATATCAGCAGTTCTCAACTTTTTTAGATCCAAGGCACTCCTCCAAAACTTTTCAAAATTTAGCAGAACCCCATTAAGAGCTGATATAAATATATTATAAATATTGTTTTTATTATTAACTAGTATATTATTCATGGATTATATAAATTATAATTAAACCTTATTCACTACTTCAGGCAGCTGGCAGGGAGTGCTTACCTAGTTCTGTCTGACTGAACACATGATATAATTCCAGTGCAGCAGCAGACTCCCTACACATGGCTCCAGGTCACTAATGGAGATTGGGAACCACTGGCCCAATTTCTTCCCTTAGATATCCCAGGACAACTCTGCTTCTCCACTCCCTTCCCTTCCCCCCTCTCCAAACTCCAGTATTGTGGCCCTAATGGACAGAATCCAGGAACACCCAGGTGGCAGCAACAAGGTGCTGAGCTGCATGCACAACAGATGAAAAGTGCTGAGGGGTTAGGAGCAACAGGGACTTGGCAAAAGAACACATGAGGCCTAAGAGAGAAAAGGGAGGCCAGCTGAAGGGGTGCCAGCGTATGGTCACTACCACCACACACCTCAGTTTTCAGGAGGCACGTTAGAGCTGAACCAGCAAGAGCTGCATATTGAAATTCAGGCAAGCGTAGTTTTTTTGCTGCAGCCACCTCTCAGTTCAGCTCTGACCTGCCTTTTGAAAATTGAGGCATGCTTCACAGCTTCACCTGGCAGCAGTGGTGGCAGTGCTGGCATTGTGGCACCCCTGGCAGGTTCTTGCAGCATGCTGGTTGAGGAACACTTTGTTCCATGTTAAACAGAAATTGTAAAAGCCTTGTCTGTGGTACAGTTCTAAACAGGTGCCAGTATACTGTTCATTAAACACAGTTTCATTAAACACAGAATATCTTGCTAAAGGGGAACATAGAGACTCTTCAGAGCTTCCTGCCATTCTCATTCATTCAGCTTTGAGAATTAGTCTGGGGACATTTTTTTCCTCTAATTTTCCATGTCCTCCTTGGTGATGGGTTCTCCCTTTGTCCACTTGTCTCTTCTACTGTAGTTGCTAGAGCATACAGAAATTTGTGAAGTATGAAAGATTCTCTGTTTTTCTCCCAATTAGTCTTGTCCCTTCCTTTACCATTTCTACTTTTCTTCCATCTTCCCACTTGCCATAATCTGTGTTCTCATCATTCTTCATCCCTGCCTAAATCTCTTATACACCATCAAAAAGGCTTTTCCAGACACAGTTTAGTAATATAAATTAGGGGTGCTCAACTTCTGGCCCACAAGCCAAATGCAGCGCGCTGAACCATTGCATCTGGCCCATGGGGCTCCCCGTGGGTCCAGAAATTTGATAGTGGGGGAGTGGTGGCCATTAACCCTTCCCCCTCCCAAACCCCTACATAGCTGATCAGTGTGCTACATGCCCCTCCCCCATGGGACCAGACCAGCCTCCACTTCCAGTTCTGGACTTCCAACCCCTCTCATGGGGCCTAGTCATGCCCCCTTCCCTCCCCACAGGGATAGATTGGGACCAGGCCATGCCCCCTGCAGAGACAAGCGACACACCTTACCCCCTGCAGAGCCGTACCCTCTTCGTTCTCTGTGGGGCCTGGGTTGGGCCAAGCCATGCCCCTTACTCGATCAAGCTCCTTTTTCCTGTAGGGCTGCATTGTAGGTGGCCTGTCCTCTGACCCCCTCTGCATGGCCAGTTGGCACCTGCCATGCCTGCCTTGGGCACCACACTGGAACCACTGACTGGTTCTGACCTGTGGACAGACCAGGCACCTGCCAGTCTGGCTTGCCTGGAAAAAGGTTGAAGACCACTGATATAAACAAAATAGTTTGAAATCCCAGTGGTATTACCAAAATGTAACCGTCATCATCCTAATCACTGTTTCTAAATTGAATCCCTTTTCTATATCCTTTTCCTGGTTTGCCTGTTTAGACCATAAACTGTCCAGAAAAGATAACTGTTTCCATGTATATTAGTATAAAGTTCAACATGTGTGCAGGATTACTGCATTAAACCACTATCATACTAACTAGCCAATCTCTCTTCACTTGATAGTAAACAGTGGTTTTACATATTGGCTTGGTTTAAGAATATTTCAATTAATAAGATTGTTATATGGACAAAATGTGAATTGTTAGCTAAAACTAAATCGCACTTCTAAAATAAGTGAGCAAAGAACATTTTATGATGTGGAAGATATACTAGTAATCACCAGAGACAAGACTGATTATGAATTACCACAATGTAAACAGAGGACTTTTGCTGTGCAATAAGTACTTTTTCTTTCCTAAGGGATGGTATTCCAAGTTTTCATGCTGGGGATGGAAGAAACAAATTCATTTTCTTTTCCTTTCTTTTTACAGATGTAAATGCCCTGCAAATTTCCATGGACCTGAATGTCAGCAGACAAAACATACCTTCAGAGGGCATGGATATGCCTGGTTCCCTCCCATCAAGCCTTGCTTTGACAGCCGTATCTCTTTGGAGTTCATTACCGAAGTGGCAGATGGCCTTCTGTTGTACAATGGACCAGTAGCAAATGTGCAAACTGGAGAAGTGGAGGATTTCATTGCATTAGGTTAAAAATATTTTTGGCTTGGGAGGGGTGTGTGAGAGAGAGAGAAGAACTTAGGCCTTTACTTACTGTACTTGTATTTATAATTTTTGAATGCCTTCTTAAGGAAATATCCTTAGAAAACAATGAAAATGCAAAACAACCAACCAATACTTCAGTTTGTTCATTTTTTATTATTGTTCCTGGCATTAGAAGCTTAATGCTACAGATATTAAAGAAAAATACAGTTTTAGAAGATGCAAGGTATATGGGGCAGTATAATCTGTACCTCATTCAAGGGCGAAAGTTATTTTTAAACTAGTTTGCTAGTTCACTAGGATATTAATAGTGATGTGGTTGGCTTTTGTACAGGAAAAGACTTATTCAGTAACATTATTTCCTTTTAGAGCTCTCTGGTGGTGTCCCATCACTAACTCTGAGTCATGGTTCTGGGGTGCTTTTCCTGCAGCTGTCAAAGAAAGTTAATGTTGCAGATCGTCGCTGGCATAATATAAAAGTTTTAAGCAATGGAAAGGCAAGTGCATATACAACTAAATCCTACAAAACTTGAGTTCAGATATCTGATATATATTCATGAAATATAGAACTCATATATTCAGGACCCCTCCTATAAGCAGCTGGTCTGTCAAGGTACTTTTCTGGTTACCTCATCACCATATTTATCAATGTGCACAATTTCTTAGTTTGGTTTTCCACCCCACTTGTTGTGGAGGGAACATTGTCTTGTGATTAGGGCCTAGGATTGTGGTAATTTGACCAGCCAAGTTCCAGACCTTTTCTCAAGTGGCTGGCCAATGGGTCTTGGATACACGTTTCTTTTGTAATTCTGTAAGTGCCCTTACAGAGCTATAGAAAGCTAGCGTACTTATGTTTAAGCTGTTTGTAGTCCAGTGGATCCACCATAAAAAAGTTCCTGTTTCAAGCAGAAAATACTTTGTAATGCTGCCATTCTGTAACATTACATGCAATATGTGAACAATTTCATGTAGCACTACAGAGGGTCTTTAGGACCTCCTGCATCCCAGTGCTCCAATCTCCTTCCCCCTTCTAAGTGGGGAACAAAGGAGAGCGGCTGGCAGCTATTACAGAGCCATGGCTGCCCTGCTCTGCACCACAGTGACAACAGAAGGTTAGGCTGCCATGACAGCAAGAGCTGGAGGCAGCTGCAGTAGAGAGGCTGCCTCATTGACAGGCTTCTTTGAGGTTGGGAGAATAAAGGAGTGGGCCCCTATTGCCATGCAGCTGGAGAGCTCACCTTTAAGGCAACTTTTGTAGTGCTCCAGCCAGGAGGCTGTGCACGTATGCATACCCTGGTAGCACCTTATTCTGGTAGCGTTACATATTGATATGTCTGTCCAAGCGCTGAAGGCAAATTCCTTAATTTTTCTGATCCACCAGTTCAATTTTTATGGTGCTTATGCAACAAGAAGCAAAATTAAAGAGGCCAAAGATATCATTCCTTCCTCTTTTGTGTAGGAGGAATCTCTGCTAATCGTAGAGATTCCTCCTTACCTGTGGTGCTAGAACTGCCTGTAAGAAAAGTTTGGGGGCATGTCAAGAGCTGCAAATATGGCATAGCCTGAGGGCAGAGAAGAAATGAGATTCCACTCTACTCCATTGCATCATGGTTTTAGTTTTTATGCTGGGGCTGGCAGCTGTGATTTAGTTTCCCTACTTGAGCGCAGTGAAGTATCAAACCTGCTATACCTGATTCCTCCTTTGTAAAATAAGAATACTGATATGTAAGTATTCACCTGTGTCAAGCTTTGAGATCTTCAGGTAAAAACTTGGTTTTATTTAGTAGATTTTCTTGCATTGTTATTTATATTTAATGGCACTGACCTGTTCTGATAGGTGGAGTCAAATCTATAATTTAAAAAAATACAATAATTTTAATGCAATGCAATTTCCATTTTAGAAAGTGCAGCTGATTCTTGACCACTGCATAAATGTTACACTTGAAGACAAGGACAATGATCTTAAGGAAGTCTCTCAGATAGATTCATCAGCCTGTGAAGTTTCAGAAGAGACTCCAGGAACTGCAAGGTAAAAACAGAACAAGCTGGCAATAAAACTGCAGAAAAGAACAAGAAAGTAAATGATCAGATCAGCATGCTCTTGAGTTGTGTACCACTAATTCTTTTTTCTTCCCTATCTCCCCAACAATGGAAGATTTCTCAATGTTCACCAACCCCTACAGCTGGGCGGAGTTAAGAGTTTGTCCCATGATTTACAAAGGCACTTCAAAGGATTTGTTGGCTGTATACGGAATGTCATCATTGACAGCAAGGTCAGGCTGTAAGAAAATAGTTTGGTGGGATAACTTTGCTGACTAAAGCTGCTTCAGGTGGTGGTTCATTCTTTCTTGTCCTTTCTTAGGTTTATGATTTGGAGAATCCTGCGGAGTCTTTAAACAGTGCTCCTGGCTGTGCTCTGACTGATGGAATGTGTCAAAGGGCTGGGGCACTGTCCTGTGGTGTTCATGGCAAGTGTATTGGTGAATGGGAATCATTTACTTGTGACTGTTACCCTGGATATGGTGGGCCAAAATGTGATCAAGGTAGGGCTAGTTTTAGAGAGAAATTAATCCTAAGGGAGATAAATGAATATCTGGGAATAATCAAGACAGATAATGTGATAGATAATTGTCGATGCCAGTGTTAGTTCAGCAAGTCATTCTTTCCCTCTGAGTAATTTAGATTTGCAGAGATTTCTTTGTTGTTGCACAAAGTAAATGTTATGGATAATAGTCTTAGCAGGACTTGCTTTAACTTGTGTGTGACTTGTTCTCAGAGCATTATTTCACTACTTGTGGGAGTAAAAGCTTGAAGAAATTGCATTCTGAACATTTCTTTCTGTGGCTCATGTACACCATTCACTTCAAGTCTGTTTTTTTTCTTTAATTCTAAAACAAAGTGCAATAATTACTGCATGTTTTAAGATCTCACGGTGGCCACAGGAGAGGAGGGATGGGTTCAGTGATTGAAGTGTCAACTTGGACATGCAGGTTCAATTTCCTACTGTCATGTGCTTCCAGTGTAATGTGGGACAAATCATTCCACCATCTTGGCTGTGTCAAGATAAGCGTGGCTGTGCGGTATGTGGCACCGCAGACACGTCTGTGGCACCACATACCACACGTTCAGCTGTTCTCCATACTGCAAAGTAGTAGCTCAGGGAGGGGTGGTTTTTGACTCCAGGAGATCCCAGGGTCAAAAAAAAACATGGAAAAAACCATAAATGGCGCATGTGTGGTGGCAGTATGCACTGCCCAAAACTGGAGCCTGGGTGGCTGGAGCCATGCTCCAGCTGCCGGCCAGGATCCGAGTGGCAGGACTGTTGTTGCTGCAGTGCCAGGAAGCCCCCAGGACCCCAGCTAAGGCTGTTGGCGTCAACCAGTGCTGGCTTCAGTCTCCTCTACCCACCCGGGGTAACTTGCCATGTGCCAGAGGGCGCATAGGACAGGCGTCCCCTGGGGACAAGTAGCAGCAGCACAAGGTGTGCTACTGCTTCTTGCCTTGGGGAAGCAAATGTCCAAGGAGGCCACCCTTGGGTCTGTAAAATGGGAATAATAGCACCTTCCTCCCAGGAATGTTCAGAGAGGGGTATGGGGCTTGTGCAGGAGTTTGTGGGTGGGGTTTGTGGGTGTATTGTGGAGGTATTTGGGGGGGAGTTTGTGAGAGGGTTTGTGTAGGGGTTTAGGGGTGGATTGTGAAGGGGGTTGTGCGAGTGGGGGAGACAGTGGGAGGGGCTGGGGGTGGAGGGGACTCCTCAGGCATGGTGGGTCCCCTGTCTGCCCCCAGCATGGTGCACAGCCCCCTTCCCCTGCCCCTCCACTCCCCCCGTCCTCCACAGCAGCGGTGCCTGTCAGGGCGTTCATAGCCCACTACTGGTAGATCCCCCTGGTGGCACGGCATAGCCCTGGCCACCTGAGACCTCCATCTGTGCTAGATGGAGCTGGCCCAGCCTGGCCTGGCCTGAGGGCACACCTCTTCAGGCAGGACCAGGCTGCTTTTGCTGTCACCTGGGGCCCTCAATACTGCATGCAAGAACCATGCTCCCTCGGGCCAGGCTGGGTCCTGCCTATATGTGCCCCATGTGCTGTCAGGCTGGGCTGGCTCCATGTGGCATAGGCAGCAGTCTCAGGCAGCTGGGGCCATGCCCTGGTGCCGAGGGTCTGTGTCAAAGTACCTTGCATGAGCCAAGATGCAGCACCAAGCTCCCTAGCAAACTGCCTTTAGAAAGAGGCAAAAGGCTATCAGGAGTACTGATCCCTGTCTCCTAAAGATGGACAGAAAACCATCCTTAGAGCTCATTCTTTTTAAACTTTGAAGGTGGAGTCTGCCTAGTGTGCCTGCTCCATAACTCAAAACATATCCCAGGAGACATATCCCAAGTTTCTTAGGCCACTGGCTGGATCGTGGCTTCTGACAGGGTGGATCCAGGCCAGGGAATGAGGCAGTGGCTATGGCCTTGGCTACAGTAGTGGTCATGGTGGCAGTAGCCACCACAGCTACTGTGGAAGGCCGTGGCTACCATGGAGGCAGCAGCAGTGGCCAGCACCATCATCCACCAGAGAGGCAGTGGGGCAAGCAGCTGCAAGCCAGGCCTGGTGTGGCAGGGGTGCAAAGAGGCAGCAGGCTGTTGTCACAGGTGACCAGGGGTGTCTCACTGCCCTTGCTTGCTCCCCTGCTGCTAAGAACCATGTCCACCAGGGCCCCAGGTTCCACAGCAGGCCCTGACGAGCTAGATGAAGCAACTCCATGGGCTGGATCTGGCTTATGGGCTGTACTTTTGACACTTGCCACAGGGAATTGCCTGTGGTTTCTCTTCCTGCATGCAGCCTTAACTTGACATTCACTGGACTAATAGCTTACTTTGATACTTACGATTTTGTTAACATCTGTCTGAAAATGGCTTGCCTCATAGCCAATGCATCAGCTGGGACAGCAGTCTCAAGATATGGCCCACTGGCCAGATCTAGCCTGAAGAGCCATGTTACCTGGCCTGCATGAATGCTTGTGGGGCCAGAAATTTGGCATTGGGAGAATTGGCATTGGCCTGTAGGACTGATTGGACATAAAGTTGGTATTGGCCTGTAGTACTGATTAAGTTTGATAACCTTGAGCTGGGAGAAAAGGAGGGATCCTCATGTGGTCTATCAAAAGGAGAGTAACCCTTACAGCTCACTCAAAGTTGGCAGTTTCTAGCTTCCTTGTCAATCAGGTCATCTTCTCTAAACCACATTCTGTTTTGGATGAGATGAAGCTAAACATGTTAGATGATAGTGCAGTGGCAAGGTGTAGCAGGCTTGGGGGGTCAGACTCCAGTACCAGACACCCACTGGAGTTCAGCTTTGCCTGATGTGCTCTCCAGCCTTCTTGTTTCTCACTTCCCACTCCTTGATGTTAATATGACTACCCTGACGTAGGCTATCTTCAGAGCCTGAAGTAGCTCAGCACAGTCCTTGCGGTTTCTATACCCCCAAACCCAGAGCTCCTTTCCTTTGTGAGGATCTGAGCCAGTCTGAATCCCTAGCCTCAGATTCAGGCTTATATGGCCCCTTTCTCCTCCCCTTTCTGGTATTTTGACCTGGTTCTCTGTTAACAGGGCCTAAGTGCTGCTAACTCCCTACTCAGCAGAGCTTTGACTTTACTAGATGGGAAGCCATTCAGGTGTTCAGACTTTTTGACATGCACTGAAAGGGTTAAGGAACAAGCCACATCCTTCCACAGACTATCCAAGCAGGTCTTGGATAGCAAATTTATTACAATTTACAGGTTTTCACTAGGGCCGAAGCAGTCTCTGAAGCCTATTTACGTGTCATGTCAGTTTTCTAAGTAGAGCAGCATTGGGGAGCCCTATGCACCTGTTTACTGCTCACTACTTCCTGGTTCAAGGGTCCAGCAGACAGATGCTAATTTTGCCAGGGCAGTCTTGCAATCTCTATTTATGAAGGACTATTTGCTTACCTCCAATTGAATGAGCAACTGATTTTGAGTTGCCAAGATTGGCATCTGTATGGACAATTGCTCCAAGTACAGTAACTTGCCCTTTAGTGACTGTCTGACATTATCCACATAGATTTCATGATAGTTTCTTCATCCTTGTTAGTCAGAGGCCTGTTGTCATGGGAATCTTACTGGCAGAGGAACCAAGTGTGGGTTGCATCTACTCTGCCCTCTCTTGCTTCCAGTAGCTGAAGGAATAAAGGTTGACCCCAGCAGACATTGCCTTCCTAAAGAATTCACACCAAAGATGGACTGTCCTAAGAAACACAGGCTTTGCAGTTAGTGTTGGGTATGTAATCATTCTTTAGTTTTCTGCATGAGAACTATCCATGTAATGGAGGAAGAGAGGAAAGTCCATTAACAAGGCAGGTGGCTATCGGCAGGGGAGCCTGTAATGGCAGCACTTGCTCATACGCAAGGAGGGGTGGGAAAGAGCTTGTGTGGCTTTTCCTTCAGAGAATAATCATCTCCCCTTTTTGGGAGGAGGGGAAGGTGGGGGCCATGGGTGGTTTCCCTGAGCACCTCGAGAATACAGTATAAGGGCAATGCTACAGCAACTTTGGTCTGTAGCATTGTCCTAACCCATAGATAGATACCACTGTTATAATGCATTGACCCAGGGTGTTGAGTAGGAATAAAACTTTAACTTTGCATTCAGCTTACAGAATTCAAGGGACCTGAATCTCTTCAGTCTCCTCAAGAGGAGACTGAGGGGGGAACTTGTGGCTGCCTACAACCTTATCGGGGCCAGCAGCAGGGACTCGGGGAAAGTGTGTTCACCAGGGCCCCCCTTGGAGTCACCAGGAACAATGGCCACAAGCTGAGGGAGGATAGCTTTAGGTTAGATATTAGGAAGAACTACTTCACTGTAAGGGTGGTCAGAGCCTGGAATAGGCTTCCCAGAGAGGTGGTGCTCTCACCTTCCCTGGATATCTTCAAGAGGAGACTGGACAGGCACCTGGCTGGGGTCTTATAACCCCTGCCACCCCCAGTGTTCCTTCCTGCCCATGGTGGGGGGTCAGACTCAATGATCTGTCTAGGTCCCTTCTGACTCATTGATTCTATGATTCTAAGAGCAGGGAGTACATCTAGCACAGGCATGGGAAAAATGGTGGATCCAGCCAGCAGCCAAACTCCATTTCCCAGCAGCCCCTGCCCGTGTCACTGGGGGCAATTTTTCCATGGAGATCCCAGCAGTGGCCCTGTGACAGTATGGGTCCAGGGTTTCTGTGGAGACTTGCCCCAGCAGCACTGGCAAGGTGTAAGGCTGGATGGGGAGCTGCTCGGGGGTCAGGGCTGGGATCTTGCAGGTGGTGACAGCATGGTCTGGATCCAGGACAGATCCATGATCTGCTGCCTTCATGCCCCTGCCTGGGGCAGATCACAGCTCTGCTCCAGCTCCAGACCACACTCACTGTTGCAAGATCCCAGTCCAGGAGCAGCTCCTCACCCAGCTGCACGCCCTACCAGCGGTGCTATGGCCTGTCTCCATGGAAGCCCTGGTCCCATTCTCCCCATGGAAACCAGCCACAGCGTCACAAGCAGGGGCTGATGGGAAATAGTCTGCCACAGGCCCGATCCAGTCTGCAGGCTGGACTTTGCCCAACCCTGCTCTAGCACCTCCTCAGTGCAGTCCCATTGGTTTACAGGCATTGCAGTACAAATCTGGCAGGTGACCACCTACACAAGCCAGCAAGATCCTATCACTGGGAAGCTGCCCAAGACTATGAGAGAGAAATAGCCATTCTGGAGAAGTTTTCAGAAGCTTCCACTGCTGCAATTACTCTGTGCTTGCATAAAGGTGCCATTCAAGTTTTTAACCAAGCTTAAAATTACAGGCTATGCTTAAATCTTCTTCCTCTGTCCCTTCCTTAAACCCTGCTCTGTTGGGCTTCTGTGCTGTGATACGCGTACCATTTAGAGATCCTGCTGTGGCACAGCTGGCTCCCTAATTGGTCATTTTGCTGTGATGGGACTTAAAGTAGAAAACCTGTCTCCTTTCTCTCCTCCCCTCATGGAAAAACAAAACAAGAAAAGATTAAAAATTCAGGATCAGTTTTGCTTTAACATAAAATAAAATAATATTGCAAGTTTAAAATTACAGACCTACTGTGTACCAATTTACTTAATATGACAAATTAATTCTGTGATTAAGTCCTGCCAAAAACAAATAAACATAGATGAACTCACAAAGGATAGGGGTTAAATTAGTGCTTGGTGAATTATAGTGCCAGCATTTGTCTGATTTAATGATGCTTGCTCTGAACAATCCAAGGTGGAACTTCCATCTGATTTTTTTTTTTCTGTTTAATTAATCTTAAACAGAGGTCCAAGAAGTAACTGAGAGCACTACATTAACATTTCTTCTAGTTAATGATGAAGAAATTGCCCAAGTTGCCTCCTACTAATGTCAGACTTGTTTTTGATTTGCTTTGGTTAAAATAGTAGAGTAATGATGGGTGGGCAAGCAAGACACAAACTTTGGGCACTGCATAAGTTGGGGGTCACTGAGGGAGGACTTCCTGTATTTGCTATTACCTCTTTTTGAAAATCTGTGTTTGTACACAGCATCTCGTGCCCTGGCAGTCAACATTTATTTAGAACTAAAATGTTTGTGTTTGGGATTAATTAACCTGCAACACTCTACAGTGAAGGTACTTAAGGGAATACTAATGTAACCCAGGCAGTACTCCAAGAGGTACCCCCTCTCCAACTGAAGGGATCAAAGCAGGTGCACAAGTGCTGTGGGAGGTGTAGGGACTCTCCTTCTCTATAGAGCAGAGCCAGACTACCAATGGGGACTTAACCATGTACCTTTTAATACTGGGAACATAACAGGCATAAATTAGAGGGTATAGTGCACACTACAATGCCCCAAGGGGGCATGATTCAACAGAGGTTAGACACTTACAATCACTGACAAAAAACACAGTTAACAAAGTATAAAACACAAACAGCAGAACAAACAATACGGGTTGGTGAAATATAAAAAAGGCACAAAATGCAAAATGTCGAATGACAAGGAAATATAGGGCCTTGGTACCTGGAGGGGGAGAAAAACACAATGACTCCTTTCTACTGCAAGAAAACTTGGTTCTTGTTATCTCACTCACCCCAAGTCACCTCAGCTGGGACTTGAACACAGGTCTGCCACATAGTAGGCAGGAACACTGCTACACAGCCACCACAACTGGCAGGTTGCTAGGGGTCTTGACTTTCCCAGAGCCCCCATCTCACATCAAGCTGCCCAGCCTCTGATTGGAGGAGCTGGAAGCAGAGCTGGGAACCTCTCCGGTCGCTGCTCAGATCCTTCCTGGAGCAGGGGCAGCCTGTCCTGCTGGCTGCAGCCTCTCGTAGGGGATTCTGGAGCCCAGTAGGGAGCCTCTCCTGCCGGCCGCACGCCGCGCTGCTGAGGGTCCCACTGCTGCCTGCAGGTCCTGCTCTTTCAGGCTCTTCCGGGCACTGCTCCTGCCCTGCTGGCTCAACTCTTGCCAGTTCTTTGAAGCTCCTTCCTTGTTGTTCCTCACTGGTCTCTCCCAGGAGTCAGCCCATGCTGCCCCTTTTATCCCCCTCCAGGTGACCCAAGGGGCCAATCGGGACACGGGGGGAGGAAGGGGGGTGTGTCTCTGGGGCCTGATTGGTGTGGAAAGGGAATCCCAAGTCCTCCAATCATCTTTTGCCCTTTCAAAACCCCTGGGCTAGGTCACTGCCAGCTAGCCCGTCACACTAAGTATTAAGATGATTAAATTACTATTTTTCATGTGTTGCACGTAGTTCTCCCAGAGTGGGCATTTGGACGGAACAGCTGGATTCATTATGATCTGAAAAACACTCTTAGCGCCCACACCACCCAGATCCAGCTCATGGTGCGTACCCGGATTGCCTTCAGCACCCTTCTCAGCATGGCATCCACAGATGGGAATGGATACATTAGACTGGAGGTAAACTATCAAAAAGCCATTCTGACTGCTGTTAATTTGCCATGTAACACAGTGATTGTGCAGGTGCATTTTCTGTATATTTAAAGGTGCCTGTTCCTCAAAGATGAACATTTTCTCTGAGGACTGATTCTTACACAGCTGGAGCAGTACTATTTGGCAGGGTTAGAGAGCACTTTACACTGACTAGGATTTAGGGTTTTTTATGTAATGCTCAGGCACTTCTGGTGTAAGCATGTGCATGTCTTTGTGTCTGCAGATGGTGGATGGACATTTCGGTGTTAACTTCAACTTGGGGGACAAAGAACGCTCTCTGAGGCTGAACACATTACACATAAACAATGGCCAGTGGGTTTTGCTGACCATGGAGCGCTATAACAATGAGTTTACCTTGCGTGTTAACAATGGTGGAGGGGATCATGAAGTAACTGCATTTGTTGGTACAGACAAGTGGTTTCAGATGGATCTGGCAAGAGTTGTGCTAGGAAACCGCCTTCCTAACCACTCAGAAAGTGATTTCCAAGGTAGGTGACATGGAAATTTAAAGAGAAATTTAAAACCACAGAAATGACATTCTGAGGACATTCTGTCATTGGAGACCATAAAACCACAGACTAGAGCATCTATGAAATGTAGGATCTGAGCCTATGGCAGGAAATTCAGAGTTAATGTTCTACCCTTTTATGGATGTAAATTTTGATTTGTGACATCTTCCAGTGTTGATGTTCACAAAATACAAGTCAGGAATACGTATGTTCCAAGCTACTCCCAAAGTCTTGAAGGAGGATCATCCAGAGGCCTTCACACCACCTCAGCCCCCAGTCCTAAGGGAAAAGCAAATAGAAGTATAACCTGGGTGGTTCTCCAAGAGGTACACCCTCTCCAGTTGAAGGGATCAAAGCAGGTGCACAAGTGCTGTGGGAGGTGTAGGGACTCTCCTTCCCCTATAGAGCAGAGCCAGACCACCAATGGGGACTTAAGTATATACCTTTTAATGAGAGAACAGTACTGGGAACATAACCAGTATAAACCAGGGGGTAAAGGGGACACTACAATGCCCTGAGGGGGCAGGATTTAACAAAGGTTAGATGCTTACAATCACAGATATATTCATCCAGTTGACAAAAGACAGGGTTAACAAAATAGAAAACACAAACAGCAGAACAAACAATACTGGTTGGTGAAATATAAAAGGCACAAAATATGAAATGTCAAATGACAAGAAATATAGAGCCCAGGTACCTGGAGGGGGGGAAAGGGGGAAACAATGGCCCCTTTCCACTGCAACAAGAATTTCTCTGTTACTTCACTCACTCCAAATCACCCCAGCTGGGAACTTGAACTTGGATGTCCCATGTGGTAGGCAGAAACTCTACCACACAGTCACCACTGGCGGCACTAGTTCAGCCTACTAGGGGTCTTGGCCTTCCAGGAGCCTTGGCCTCGTATTGAGCTGCCCAGCCTTTGATTGGAGGAGCTGGAAGCAGAGCTGGGAACCTCTCAGGTCGCTGCTCAGATCCTTGCTGGAGCTGGAGAGCCGCTCCTGCTGGCTGTAGCCTCTCATAGGCAATCCTGGAGCCCAGCGGGGAGCCTCTCCTGCAGGCCACAAGCCACGCTGCTGAGGGTCCAACTGCTGCCTGCAGGTCCCACTCCTTCTGGCTCTTCTGGGACAACTGCTCCCACCCCGCTGGCCCAGCTCTTTGAAACTCCTTCCTTGTGGTCCCTTGCTGGTCTCCCCTGAATCAGCTGTGCTGCCCCTTTTATCCTCCTCCAGGTGACCCAAGGAGCCAATCGGGGGACATGGAGGGTGAGTCTCTGGGGCCTGATTGGTGAGGAAAGGGAATCCCAAGTCCTCCAATCATCTTTTACCCTTTCAAAACCCCTGGGCTAAGTCACTACCAGCTAGCCCGTCACAGATGCATCCAAATATTTTTTGCCTAGTGTGAGGGGAAAGTTTGTTCAAGGGTTCATCACAGGGTTGGGCTAAGCCCAGTGAGAATTTCAGTGTATTGAGCTTCTGGCAGAGTAGAGAAAAATCACTGCCCCTTGGGGTGGTTTCCCCCTTCGCACCTGACTCGGACTGTAGCAGAGTGGAAAAAGGGGGGACTTAGTCAAGGCTCTTGCTTTGCAACAGATGGCCTCCAAGCTCCACGGGAGACTCAGTATGATGTCATGAAGGGCCAGCAAGCAAGAGGGCACAAAGGAACATGCCCTTGGAGGAGGGCATCTTAAGGTAAAACATTAGGCTATTTCCCTTGTATCCTGGGGGCTGGAGTGGCACAAGAGCTAAGGCATGTGGTTGACAGCTCAAGTTTGAGGCTATAGCAGAAGCACTTGTGGCTCAGCCTTGTCAGATTCCAACAAATCTGCAAATTCTGCTAAAATACCTTGTCACACAAGCACACGGGAAAGGGATCATATCCTGAGGTCAGGATCCTGAATATCTTGCAGATCACAGTTAATTTTGTAATATCCTCATGCTTTGAGGGAGTTTTTGTCTAACATGATGTTTCTCTTTGTGTTCTTCTGCTGCAATGTAGGCTGCCTTTGTGATGCCCAGTTGAATGGTTATCCTCTTCTTGTCCATGGCAAAAGTACAGAGTTTGGCTTAATTCTGAAGCGCCGAGGTGTCACCGTTGGTTGTCATTCCAATGCCTGCAGTACTCAGCCCTGTTACAGTCCTTTGCATTGTGTAGATTTGTGGAGAAAGTATGAGTGCAGGTATATTCAGTATTTTCCACTACCAGTGTGGGGTGGTTTTCTTGGGATCCAGTCTTTATCTACCGAAGGCTAAGCAGACTGCAGCGATCAATGAAACTTCTTGCTGCTGCTACTGTAGCTTTTGGCCAGGGAAAGCATCCCAAGAACCAGTTCTGTTCCTCTCTTTGTGTGTCTGTCTGGACCAAACTTTATTTCCCACTAAATCCTTTGGCATCTTATGTTTGTAAGTACAATAAGATTTCTGTGGCATTTCAAACAGCATTCAACAGACCAAATAGTGAGAAGGAAATGAAAGGCCTTTTGAGTAAAATGTGGTTTGGAGAAGTTTTGTTCCTTATTCCCATACAGTAATGAGAATTAGTAACAACTGGTCATATGCTGAAAGCACATTTCCTACATGGGCTGGCTTATACCCTGGAGTCACTTAAAATCAGAGAAAACTGGATCATGCCTTTGAGGAGAAACTGTTAGATTACTTGTAGATCCAAATACAGAGGTCTTAAAAGGAGCTTTTACTAAACATAAAACCAGTAGAAGTGTCCATTACAGTTAAAATGTTTCCTGTAGTTCAGCTGATTAGGTTGGGGAAGGCATGGGGAAATCAGTCACCTTCAGCATTTAGGGGCCCCCAAACCAGTCTTTGCTTTTAAAGGGTTTTGTGAGGACAAGTCCAAAACTTCCTCCTGTGTTCAATTCATGTCTGTGGCAGACATCCCAAGGGTCTCTCCCAAGCTTAGGAATCATGTGGCAATTAGCCTACCTTCTGCTGCCAAAAAAGGGGAGGAGTCTCTGCTGTTAAGAATTATCTTTCCATTTTTGTATCGGAAGATAAGGAACACAAGTGTACCAAATGCTTTTCCTACCCAAGTTAGGTCCCAGAAAGACCAGTGACTGGTTGGGGATGAGAATCCTCCACCCAGAATGCCCAAGTCACTACTGTTGCTGTCACAAGTGTGTTTACCCTTCGTTGAATCCTGCCAGCTTCCTCTCTGTAGATTCCATACTTTTGGAAGAAAGGAAACTATCACACTTTTCCTGCTATAGTTGGTCTTGTTTGGAATCTGAGATGCTTCCCTTTTTTATGGAAAAGCTCTTGGAGGTATCTGCCTAACTTTTTTGCATTTTCCTTGGGTGCTATGACAGTGCTGTGAAGCAAAATGGGGCAGACTAGCCTAGGCAATACCTAGAATACCCATTGTGTTCATGTCTTTCAGTGACATGGTCTTCTGATTTATTTTAAAAGCCTTTATTATTTGTTTTGAAGAAACAACTGAAAGCAGCATGTGGAATTGAGGAACACTTAGTGCACAGCATTTACAAAGCAGAACACAATTCTTGGCCCCACTGCCACTTATAAGAACCTTTAACTTTCATCATGCAGGTGCCCGGCGGGCAAAGTACAGGTTACAGATAACCTTACGGGGCTCAAACGCTGTGCCGCTTCACCCTGTGGGCACTGGACCTGTAGGAATGGGGGAACCTGTGTGGCACAGTCCCAAGACAAAGCTGTCTGTCGATGTCCTGAGGGTTACAAAGGACGATGGTGTGAAATCAGCCAAGTGAAAGCAGGAAGACCAGTGGGACTCAGTTCTGGCTCAATCCTGGCAATCAGCATGTGTCTCCTTGTCTTCTTAGGTAGGAAATAAAGTATTTTTCTCCTAATCCTAAGCTGTATTGCAATCCTGAAACAGTAGCATGTCACTTCAGTAATAATGAATGGAGGGTACCAGTTTTGTGGGGAAAAATCTGTGGTCTGTCCACCAGGGCCGCAGAATAGGCATCCTCATTCAGATTCAAGCTGCTCCCTCCACCACTCCCTGCTCTACACATACACTCCTCCCTTCAAACACACAGCCTTCCTCTGTGAAAACTGCACTTCATTTAAGCTTCCTATCAGAGAGGTCTAGGCAGAAAGTTCCCAGTGGGTCCTGACTGACTTCTGTGGAATGAACTTTTCTTCAGTATCTAGTCCTATTTACTCTGGTCATGTGTATGCATCCCCTGTGGACGCTCCTTTCGGCAGGCATTTCTCTCTTCTGCTCCATCTTCTAGGTTGTTCCTAATCACCCCATCTTGCCCTCTACAGTGATATGAAGTCTATATATTAAGCCCATAGTAATCAAAAGCTTAAATTGGTGAAGGTCTTGGAAACCACTACAGTGACATCCATACTGTATTGGCTGGAGGAAGGTTATGTTCTCACTTATTTCTGACCCTAGCAAAAGATTGAAGGATTGCTCGGATCTGGGCTCTTACAGGTTGCTGCACCTTGCACGTTCTTCCTTCAGAGGGGATAGTAAATAGTCTCTTCTCCTTATTTCTGTGTTAGTTCAGGAATAGCTGATGTTCAAATGGTTTTAAAGCAGATTGAAGGAGAACTTTTGGATCTAGGACTATGAAAATAACTAAATTCTACTTTAAATTCCATTGCTTAACTTCTTCCTTAAAGTTAGTATTACCTTCCATACTAGCAATGAAAAAGTTACACATCTCAGAAAAGTAATGACTCGAATGATAGTACACTTGTAATCTTCATTAAAACAGTGTTTTACTTACTTTGGGTATCTTATTTACTTAGGACTGGTGAAAGGCCAGAGATTGGCCAAAATGCCTTCTATTTAAATGTCCTAATGGATTCCTGTAGGTAAGTTAAATACCCTTGTAATGAAGTTTATGATGTAAGATACAGTATAAATGATTCATTACCTTCCAGAAGAGCATACTTTTGTTTTAATTAGATACTGGGGATAAAACAATGCATTTTTATCTGGGAATGCAGTCGTCATATTAAAATGCTAACCAATTTCATCACATTATTTTCATATTGAATTAGGTTTCACAGAAAGGCATATGCCACATAACAAATATCTGTATATATTCCAGCTCTGTTGGTCTCCTATACAGTGTGGAGTCAATGGGGGACATCAGGGTTTCGGAAGGGAGGAATTTACCACATTCGTGAAACTCATGAAAGCTGGGAGGATGTTAGAGAAAATGCCTTCAATTATAATGAGGAAGGAGATGGAGAACATGACCAGGTATTGAACAACATTGCTAACATATTTAAAACAGCTAGCTAGCCATGCCCAAATGGCTATCTTGTCTGCCCTTCAGATAAATGGTATCTTGAAAAAGCAAGGAATTATCATTTCAAATGCCTGGGGAGTTTTCAAATGTGTGTTGTGGATTAAAGTATCCAGGTGGTGTTGCTTAAATAAACCTTGTTCTTCTTTGCTACCCAAAAGCTGTTTCTCATGTCATATATTTTTATTAGATTTTAATCTCCTTAAGGCAGGCTCACTGTGTATTAAAGTACATGGCACTTGCAGTATAAGAACTTGTGAAGTAGGAGGGGAAGTGAAGAGGGTGCTTCTTGCACCACACGTGGGTACTAACAAAAAAAGAAACGGCATTTATTTGGATTGTGCTTTAGGATCCTAGGGAAAAAATGACTTCATTCGGATGAAAAGAATTCATAGGTAAATATGACATGGAATGATTTATGAGTTTATATGGTTTTGCCCTTTTTTTTTTTCCTTTCACAGATGAACCTTTTGGGTGACTTCATACTTAAGTGGGACTTTCTAGAGACTATATCAAAGTAACTGAGCAGTTCCTTTTTTGGTAGAAGCTGATTAAATTTACTTGTTAGGCAACAACCCTAAATCAAGGCCAGTTGTTTACAAATGTGAAGCCTGTTAGGATGGTCTTGAGTATGGATACATGTAACACTTAACAGTTTTTAAATTCATCTTAAACCTGAAATGGACAGACCTGTTAGATTGGTTTAAAGCTACCTGGAATAGTTCAAAATTTTTACCTGGAAAATCAAGTGCTATTTTGAACCTGCTGTGAACTATTTTGACCTACTGTCAGTGTCAACCTGTTCAGTGTTATATGTGGGTACCAGGTATTCTATGACAGGGGGCTAGTTGGTCCTCCACGCATACCACGCTGCATCGTTTCTCCTCCCATCACCTGTCACTGCTGCAACTGGCTCTTCTGATATTCAGCCATAACTACTCAGCTACTTCATAGTGTATGCATCTATGCGTCTGCCTGTGGCCCTACAACACCATTATACCTGTGCCATCACATAGTACTTTCTTAATGACAGTGCAGTAACAGACCATACTGCATTGTGCCTACAGTGCATAGTTATTTTTAGCTTCTATGTTGTCATAGCAACGTGCTACACTGAGGGAGTACATTGCTACTGCAACATAGCTGTGGTATGGCATGTGCCCCCTAAAGCTTTGTTGCCATAGTGCACTAGAGGAAAATGTAGTGCGTTTTATATTTGTGAGAGTTATTCTAAACTAGTACTAAAAAATATCAGTTCCAAAAAAACAGAAATTGGTGAGTTCATTGGGGTGTAGAACTTTCCACAGCAGCCCCCTCTCTGCCACATGTGATGTCAAATGTTCCCTTAATTTTGTTCTTCCCATCTCATTCAAAGCCTTGCTTCACAGCCACTATCCGTTTAAGTGTGGAGAACCAGGTGGGGGAAATCCCATTGCTGTCCACAATGCTTGTTATCAAGAATCTTTAGTACATTTAAATGTATCCTAGAGGTACACACCTACCTATATCATTATTTGGGGCCTGAAATATCTTTAACCTTTTTCGTTGTGACTTGGCATAGATGCTCCATTGTATCACATGTGACTTGTTCTTTTGAGACTTGGCAGCTTGGAGGTGAATGAATGAATTTACTTGTAATATGTTTTATAAAGCATGCAGCCTTTGCCCAACTACTCTGAGTAGTTAAAGGAATTTTGTCCAGTTTGAAGGCATAACCCTTTTCAAGCTGTCTTTTTCTTTTCTTCAGCTTACCTTAAATTTCATTTGTGGGTTTAAAGAAATGCCATGGTTTGCTACATAGGGTGTCTGCTTTTATATTTCTCTTAATATGTGCATTACCTTTTTTTTCAGAATACTTATGATATAGCTGAATTACAGAAACCTCTGCAAAACAGCCCCCAGTTCTCCTCAGGAACTGATGCTCCACATTTCAGAACCCATACTGGTCCAGAGAAACATTCACTTCCAGAACGACCACATCGAAAACAATCTTATTCTGCAAGTGCCAGTATTCCAGACCTCAGGGAATACATCTCTCAAATAGTGTGGGATGCAGATCACAACCTAGACAGTCTTCCAGCAGACACTGTTCATTTTTACTGCTTAGAGGGGCAGTGTTCTCTAGCAGGGAGCCTTAGTTCCTTAGACTCCACTAATGTTGATGAAGATCTAAATTATGATTACATCCAAAAGTGGGGAACAAAGTTTGACAAGTTGAAAGAACTCTATAAGCTCTCAAATCAGCGCTCATAGATGGAAACAGGAACCCCTTGCACTGCTGTGAAATGAACTTTACTCAGTATTTTACAAGATACCAAAGTGTTTCAAATCCAGTTAAATACCTTATTGACACAAGCCCTTAGTACACAATGAATATAATATGAATTGCTCACCCTTCCCATCAGTGATAATCTGAACACAGACTCTCTTTACATGAACTGTATAAATCACTATTGAAAGGTAGAAATGTGAAGGTTTTTAATATGTGAGCTTTCTTAAAAATATTGAAACATAGGACTTCCATAGCACAGGAATAGCTTTTTATGAAACACCTTTTTTATTATGTAGGCTGAAATGAATTACTATAATTTAAATGCTTGCATGCAGGACACTTATTTTATTCCCCCTAATATTAAACTGATTCCTACCAAGTTGATCCTCACAGGTGGAGGAGCCTCTTTTTACATAAAACTATTTATTTTGGGATGTAAAATCATAGCTAGATTCAGAAGTGTTAAATAAAAACATTGTTTCTTTTGTCAGTAATTGTCTCCTGTTCTTACTTATCTCCTACAGCGCACACCTGTGCATATCCCTTTACCTTTTTTTTTAAATAGTACATTGCCTGCTTTTACACTGGCAGTACTCTTGTACACGTTGTAATGTAAAACCTTCAGTGTGGCAGCCCCTTCCTTCCTTTTAAAAAAAAAATCTGATATTGGGTACATTTAAAGAAAACAAAGATAAACTTTTTGCAGTACATCTAACCTTCCCTTGTTGTCTCATGTGCTTGAAATGCAGTAAAAGATCTGCATGATTCTCTTATTGGTAAATTCTGGCCTGGGAAAGAAGCTTACTTAGCAGCATCACTTCTGGGCTTTTTTGTAGGCTAAGATAGAGATTAATTTTGGTTCAAATGGGCCTGGCTACCCATTCTAATGAAAGTTGGATAGAAACCAGCTCTAGAGTTGTTACATGTTTTCAAGCACTAACTTTACAGCTGGTTGGCTCTTTAAAGCTGGGTAGTCACATTTATCATGTGGTAATTACTGAGACCTGTTGCTGGTCTAAACTTATTGCAGGATTGGCCAGTTTGCATAGGCCAAATAAGTTTGCAACTTATTGCAGAGGCAACTGGGGGGGCTTGTGCCCTTCCTGACAGGGCCGTCCCCTGCTGCCGCCAAAGGCTTCTGCGGGTGCTCGCGAGCTCTGTCCCTGCCACCAGCTTCTGCGGGTGCTCCCCCAGACTCGGGAGGCACCAGTTGCCCATGGTTACTTTTGTGATATGGGCAACCCCCACTTAACGTGGTTTTGCTTCATGCCATTTTGCTATAGTGCTCATTTTAAATGTATACCTGCTTCCACTTTGCACTCAGTGAGTTCCATTACAGCATGGTGTGGGTGGGGGAGAAGTGGCCATGGCAGTGATGAGAAGTGGCAAGTGGGCACAAGGGTGCATGCAGGGTGCTGCTGGTGCCCTGGGACCAAGGTCCGGGGCAGGATCACAGACCGGGCTACCACATGGCTGAACTGGAGGTACCCAAAACTCTGTGTATTTACATTAAATCCTATGGGGGAAATGGGTTTTGCTTCGCGCGGTCCCGCTTAATGCCTAGTTTTCCGGAACCAATTCCGAGTGCGGAGCGGGGCTGCCTCATGCCCGTCTATGCACCATGCGGCAGGGGCGCCTGATGCGCAGGTGTACGTCTACACGAACGATACTCGATGCAGACCAGGTCCGATGCTGCCGCCCCCTCACGCCCGCCGTGGTTTCACTGTCCTGTGCCTGTAGACGAAGATTGTTTCCCCTTGGAGGAGGCCAGGAACCCATCAAGACAAAAATCTGCGCTGCTCCTTCCGCGTGGAAGCAGGAACGACTCCACTTGCTCCTGGCCCCTTGCTGAAAACGCTTCTCGGGCGCAGCCGCTGCCCTCAGCGCTAGAAAAGGGGCGGGGCCGCTCCGAGCCCCGCCGCCTGGCTCCCAGAGGGACCAATCAGACAGGCGGAGCTAAGCAGCTACCCCACCCCCTCACCGGCTTCCCCGTAAATGGCCAATCACAGGATGGCTGGGCCGGGCTGAGCGGAGACCCCGCCCCTTTAGGGGCAGCGAGGGCGCCGGTGGCCATCTTAGGTGCAGGCGTTGGGCCTGGCGGAGGATGAGTGCTGAGGCGGCAGACCGGGAGGCGGCCACGTCGAGCCGGCCGTGCACCCCGCCGCAGACCTCCTGGTTCGAGTTCCTGCTGGAGGAGGGCCTGCTGGAGACGCATCTGCGCAAGGCCGCGCCCGGTCAGTCCCGCTTCACCCGCCCGCCCGGCCTCCCCGCTGCGGGCCCGGCGCGAGCCCTGGCCGCGGGTCCCGGGCTTGTCGGCTCTGGTCGGTTCCGGCGTTTACGGGCACCTGGCACTCTTCCCTCCCGAGCGGGGCTTTCACGTAACCAGATGCTGGGGGTTGCGCGAGCCCGGGTGCAGCCCCCGCATAGGAAAGGAGAAGTAGCGAGGGGCAGCGAGGCTGCCTGGGGCGTGCGGGGCTTCCCTGCCGGGTCGCAGGCTCAGTTTACAAAAGAGGCTTGAGGGGGCGTGAGAGGGATTGAGGGTGAAGAGAAAGCCAGCCGGGATTTATTTAAACTGGCTCTTGCACCGCAAGAACAAGTGTTCACTGAAGGAAACCAGCAGGTAGCAAGTTAAAACTAACCAAAGGAAGCTGTTCATCCAGCGGGGCAGTGGAGGGTGGCAGATGCTGGAGAAGCTGACAGCTTAGCTAGACTTAAAAAGGAGATTGGGCAAATTCTGGGAAGAAAATGACATTGGCTATTGAGCCTGGGAAGTAGCGAGGCGGCCTCTGAACTAAGATTTCATAGTGCTGGAGGCTTCAAGTGAGAGACGAGCAGCGGGGAAACCCTGGTGGTGCCCAGTTCGTTTGCCCTTTCTGCTGCTGTGTGACACAGGAAAATGGGCCTGTTGTCTGAGCCAGTCAATGGCAGTTCTCATGAACGACGTGTGCCCCTGGCAGCTGGGGGGACACTGCGGGAGTGTGGGGGCAGTAAACAGGGAGCTCCTGCAGACGCCACCGGTGAAGTCAGCTGTGATGGGGGTCAGCGCCAACCAGGTGTTGACAACCACCCACAGACACCGCCAGCAGCGTCCAGCGGTGATAGCTGACCTGCCCACAGACACCACTGGCAGTATCGGCAGCAGGGGGATGGCAAGTGGTGACTGTCGGCAACACCTTTTTGTGTGCACGTGCACCCGTGTGAACGCCCTATGTGTCGCTATTGGCAGTTCTTATGTAATAAATGTCTGGGAGGCACCATCAGTTTCCCTTTTAAATACTTTTCTGGCATCGTAAAACCCCACAGTTGTCTGAGGAACTTTGGTAAGTTTATACATAAAATATTTTAGTTTAAGATCTTGCTTGTGTCAAGAACTTGTGTCCTCTTAAACATATAGTGCTGAAATAATCTCTGTTTTAGAATGAGGAAAACATGTTTTCCTGGGATGTTAGCACAACGGAGATTGCAGTAAGAAAGTTCCCTGGAGGTCTCTGAAGGAGACTAAGTTGATTGTACTTTAATTTTTTTTAAGTTAAACATTGGAGGTGTTCAGGAAGGGGCTGGACAGCCACTGGTTGGGGATGATATAGGTGTGGCTATGCCTGTTTTCTACCATTGGTATTTTTCCTGCTTCTGGGCATTGCTGGTTGCTCCCACTCCCACACCCTCCCCCCTTTTTTCTTGATGTACATGTCAGGGTGTTTTTAAGCTTTTTCAGAGGCATTGGGTGTTGTCTACAGCTAAGACTGGGCACTTTGACTGGGGTGTGCCGATTCTCCTGCTAGGATGGAAGCTGGAGGTTCCAGCCTAGAGAGCCTTCCCCTCTGCTCCGGGTCAGACCAGTTGCCATTTTGGGGGTCAGGAAGGAATTTTACCTCATGGTCAGACTGGTATGAATTGGAGTTTTTGCCTCACTCTGTAACACGGGGCATGGCCCTTTGCCCAGGACCTCTTGAGCATATAGTGATAACATTTTATAAAAGCAGGACATGAGCTGTCAGGGTTCCCCTGCTTTACCCGTGGTAGGTTAGAGAGTTAGGTTTACGTGCGTCAAA
The DNA here is from genome assembly GCF_052110815.1 of Crocodylus siamensis. Classification (NCBI taxonomy): domain Eukaryota; kingdom Metazoa; phylum Chordata; order Crocodylia; family Crocodylidae; genus Crocodylus; species Crocodylus siamensis. The sequence goes on from NC_143397.1 coordinate 218,240,259, forward strand.
ATTGAGGGGAGTCTTATGCAGAGTTTAGATCATGGTTGTAGAGGTGCACTGATACATCGGCCAAATTATTGCATCAGTACCGATTATAAAGAAAACTGGCTCTATCGGTTATTGGGAGGATGGGGCCAATAATTTGGCTGATAAATGCCCATGCTGCACTCGGGCAGCAAGGAACACAGTATGGAAAGGTGCCTCCAGCTGGTAAGTCCATGTGGTGCGAGGGGAGGGGAGGGGAGGGGAGGGGCATGGCGGTGAGGGGGGGGGACAGGGGAAAGCACTGCTTAGAGAGGGCCAGGGGGGCAGAGCCATGGCTTGTGTGTTGGGGCAGCTCCTGCTGCTGCTTGCATCCGGGGTGGGGAGGGCGTGTGCCCCCCAGATCTGTGCGGCAGGCTCTTCGTGGCAGGGGCTGGGCTCGGAGCAGGCACCGGCAGCACTGGGATGATGCTGCATCCACCCCAGATTTCACTGCCACTTTGCTCCCAGTGTCACCATTGTGAGGTGCAGCCCTGGCTCTTCTTGGTGCGTGGGTGGAGGCAGGGCACTGAGCTGGGGCTGTACCAGGCAGCTGGCAGCAGCAACGCTGGGAGTGGAGCAGTGGTGAAATTTGGGGGGGATGCAGCATCCTCCCAGCGCCATAGGTGCCTGTTCCGACCCCAGCCCCTGCCAAGAATAGTCCCACGCATCCCTGGCTATAGCCCACCCCACCACACATCTGGAAGCACATATGCCTGCCCTCCCCGCCCCCCAAAAAATCTAGCGGTGCACCCCTAGATGGTTGGATAGGGATCTGCCTCAGACAGGGGTTTGGACTAGATGACTTCCCTTCCAGCCCTATTCTCTATGACCTTAAATTCTATAGCTATGATATAGAAGCTTTAATAAGAGCTTGAAGGCATTCACTTCTGTTCAAAATCAATATTTAATCCGTTTCTTTCCCTGCTGTTACCTGACTGAGGATAGACTGTGGGCTCAAACTACGTGGAAATGTTCTCATTTGGTGGCTCAGTTCAGTACAAAACTCTACTCAATTAGATGAAGGCTTCAAGAAAAAAATACTACCAAAAAGCCTGCTTTCTGTACATCATTCACAGATGAAATTTCAGTATGCTGTATTTTGTGTCTTTCTCTAAAAATGAAGTTTAAAAAATGGTTGTTTTTGTTGTGGTTTTTTTTTCTGTTTTTTAGATCCATCCCCTGTTCAACTGATTATCCAGTTCTTGGAACAAGCTTCCAAACCTTCACTGAATGAACAGAACCAGGTTCAGCCGCCCCCTGATAACAAGAGAAACCGTATTTTAAAACTTCTTGCGCTTAAAGTTGCTGCACATTTAAAATGGGACTTGGATATACTAGAGAGAAGGTACTGCCTGTACATTTCAAGCTGAAGTATTACACTGACACTGGTTTAGCCTTTTGGCCCTGCAAACCAAGCAAATAGTGTGGACTGGTCTGTGGGTCAAAAGTGAGGTCAGTGCATGGGTTTGAGCCCTGCTCTGCCTGGGTCTGGTTCTGTAGGACTGATGTAATGCACAAGGCCATGGTGTCTGGCAATTTGGTCTAGAAATTTAGCAGCAGCGGAGTAGAAATTAACACTACCACTGGTCTGCCATCAAACTTTTGAGGCTGTGGGGACCCTGGTGAGCCTCATGATGCTGCACTGTGGGCCAGATATGGCCCATGGGATGAGAGTTGAGCGCTCTTGAACTGACATAACGGTGCAAATTTTTCTATATTTTAACATGCTGGTGATGGGCTCTACCCTTTGTTTCACCTGTGTCTTGTTTTAAAGTGCTTCAGAGGAGAGGTGTCTGAGTTGATTCCAGTATAGCGGTTTTATCTTTTGTGAGCATGTAAAATACAAGCCTTGATGAAAAAAAACCTATGTCTGTAAAGAGGATGAATATAGTGCCTTTAAAATGAATTAACATTGCTCTCTTTTTAAATAATCGCTAGCAAAACTGTTGTATCAAGATGTGCATGTGATTTATCTAAGTAACTTTTCAGTCTTATTCTTGAAAACCTTTTTCTTTCTCCACCTTACCTTTGTTTCATTTGTCTTCTACTGAACTGTAAGCTTTCCAGAGTTTTTAAATTCTCATAATTTTTAGTTCTGAAGAATCCAATAATTTAACTGAAAAAGTCTAAGACCCGCATTCTTTGGAAAGCTGCATAGAAACTTACTACATTTAAATGTAATTTGGAGCATATAATTTTCTTCAGAACCAATTTTATGAAGCGGGGTGGGTGCTCTTACGTATGTATTTTTAGTTATTCTCTTTTCTCACTAATCTCTGGTGCTTGAATGCTTGCTTACGTATTTTTCTAAATGTGCAGTCAGAGTAAGTTGCTTCAGTCCTCTCCTAAAGGACAGTGTATTCTTTAATATATTTATCAGAAATCTGAGAGTTGATGAGCAGGAAGTGGTCAGTTATTTGGACATCAGACTTTCTGTAAGGCAAAGTTGGAATTGCAGCTACCTTTAAAATCCTAGAGCAGTGTTTCCCAACCTTTTCCAGCCCAAGTCACACTTACATCAATAAAGTTTTTCCGCAGCACACCTTTTAAGGCATTCCCCATCCTCATACCTATTGAGCTCATTGCTGTGGCATACCTATTGAGCTCATTGCCGTGGCAAAATTCCATGGCACAAAAGTATGCTGTCAGAAATGAACAGGTGTGCCTTGGCACACTGGTTGGGAAACGCTATCCTAGAGTGCTGCTTTCCTGTCTTCTCAAGATAACTATACTGTTTCAGAAGACTGAAACTTCAGTTGTAATAATGTCTATTGTCATTCAGTTGCATATCTTTCAGGTTGTCTTGAATCGGGAGCAACCCCTTTGTCTTTAATGTGTATTAGTATGTGCAGTTGCTTAGGATACAAACTAGAAGCAAAACTTTTACGTGACTTGTACGATCCTATTTTTTTGTCCCCTCCTTTTTTTCAGCTTGTCAGTTCCTGTGCTGAATATGCTGCTGAATGAACTTCTGTGCATTAGCAAAGTTCCTCCAGGAACTAAACATGTAGACGTGGACCTGTCCAGCTTACCCCCAACCACTGCAATGGCTATACTGCTGTACAACAGATGGTAAACTACCTTTCTTGGTTAGGTTACTGTGATAGCTCTAGTATAAATGGAAATATTTGCTTAATTATTAGGACTTTAATAGTGGTACCAGATTAGGTGTTAAAAGAAAAGCTGAACTTGTTTGTTCTGATGGGTATCCCAATATATAGTGTTGGCTAAAAATTTTAAAACTTTACCTTTCACTTTTATGTTATATATTCAGATGAGAGAGAAACTTGACATCATCTGTAACTGTAAATATAAAGGTAAATGTATAGCCTGTGTCCAGCTGGTAAGTCTGTTGTGGGGGCAAGGGGTGGTGGGAAGGAAGGGTTGTTGGGGTGGGGGGCATAGATCAAGACCCCTGTGGTGAGAGAGGGAGTGGAGAAGTGGCTGGGGCAGGCACTGCCCATCTGGGATGGAGCCATGGCTTGTTCGGGGGGCACAGGGAGGGAGGGTGGCTCCTGCCACTGTGCACACCTCAGGAGGGTGTGAGGGGGCATGCACCCCCAGATCTGTGCGCGGGGTGAGGGCAGACTGCCATGACGAACTGATGTTAGGCCAGGGCTGCGCTTGGGACAGTGGCACTGGGAGTGGGGCTACAGTGAATTTTGGGGGTGGCTGCAAACCACCCCCTCCTGCCTGTAGCTCTCCTCCCAGTGCGGCCCTGGCCCCAGCCTGCAGCAGCAGCCTACCCTCACTTTGCAAACAGATCTGGGGGATACAACCCCCCCCCCAATGCCTTCTTGAGGTGCATGCAGCAGTGGGAGCCACCTTCCATCCCCGTGCCTCCCAAACAAGCCACAGCATTGCCCCATGCCCTGCCCCAGCCCCACTCGCTCCCTTACCACTGGGGCTCCCGCACCATGCCCCTTCCCTCCCCCATCCTTTACCCCACAACAGACTTACCAGCCAGATGCTTCTCTCTGCGTTCCTGGCTACCTGCATGCTGTGCTGCAGCTGTATGCATGCATGGGGCACATACCAGTGATGTTATTGGCTATATCAGCCAAAAAAAAGCCAATTGCTGATGCTATCAATTTTCTTTATATCGGTGTCAGTCTATGGGACCCATGCACCTCTACATAGAAATGATGATTGCGCCTGAATTAAATGTCTTAATTTGCCCTACCATTCAGAGCGTGTACAAATTTGTTGAGTTTTTAGAAAAACAAAAATTCATAAGTATTTTTAAGCTGTGCATATATCATGCTAATGAGACCAGGTAGTGATTTTTCACTTAACTTTTTATTTTTTATTTTTCTTTAGGGCTATAAGGACCATTGTCCAAAGCAGTTTTCCTGTAAAACTAGTGAAACCTGGTCCACCTCAATTAAACATGTAAGTCAGCAAGTAATCTTTTGAGTGTTATTGTCATCACATTGAGCATTGTATGGCTTAGAAACTGAATATTCATCTTGACTAAGTCACATTATGATCTGCACCTCTTTAAAACTGTTAACATACTCATAGGTTCGTAGATTGTAGAGTCAGAAGGAATCACAAAGGATCATCGTGTCCGACCCCCTACCCCTAGCAGGAAAGAGGACTGAGGTCAAATGATGCCAGCTCGGTGACTATCATGTCTCCTCTTGAAGACCTCCAAGTTAGGTGATAGTACCACTGCTCTTGGAAGCCCATTCCAGATTCTGGCCACCCTTACTGTAAAACAGTTCTTCCTAATGTCTAACCTGAATCTGCTCTCCACTAGTTTGCACCCATTATTCATAGTTACTCCTAGGGGTGGTCTGGTAAATAGTGCACCTCATAGTTATTGCTGAAAGCATAAAATAAATTCACTCAGAATAAGTCTTAAATAAAACTATTTTTGGTGTCAGATATATTTTAAGTATCACAATATGCATAGCTTTATAATAAGTTTGATAAAATATGAAAGTAGGAATTTCTTTGGCCAGAAGGCATAATCTTTAGTCTTGTTTATGTTGGGTATTTTTTTTTCAAGTCCTGGATTTATCCTAAGTTGGATAAATGTTTTGAGTTATGCTGTTCCAGCCTCTATGACTGAACTATGGGATCCTTCCTCTGCCAGGGTGGAATTCTTTTAAAATGTATTTTGTACAATACTTCATTGTACAGTGTTTTATAGTTTAAGTATCAGAATCCAAGTTGCTTTGAGCAAGCTGTTGTTTTGTTTTTTTAAACTACCTCCTGTAAATCCCTGTGTATGTGTTCCTAAAATATTTTGTCAGATGTATTCACAGTATAACTTTTAGACTTCCCGCATTTTTCCCTGTTTGTTAAAAGAGTTCCCTAAGTTAATTCTTAAGAAAGATGAGTAAGTCTCTGGAGCTATCTGCTCTTATCTGACACCTAGGTGGGCCCTACATTAGAAGTTTCTGAATGGAAAAACAAACTGTTAATATACCTGTGATTCTAAAATTACCAGAAATAATTGGGCTTTTAATGAATCATGAAGGGGTGACATTTAATTTCTTCAGGGTTTGGTTTGTAGTGGGACATTTACGATTGATAAAAATATTTTATAGGTGTACATATAGATTTTTTACTCTGAATTTCCACATATTAGGGCCTATTCTTAACCTGATCTCTCTCTTTCATATTGTACTAAAGAGAATATTAAACTTAAGTGAATCTGTGAAATTATTCTTGTAGTTATAGTAAGATGGAGTGCTAAGGTTCTGGCCCTTGACAGATGTGCTGTTTGGAGCTTTCTAAAATGCTTTACAATATTCCACACAGCAAACATACAGACATTCACAGCTGAATTACTTCAGAAATGGCTAAAGTGCCTCAGAAATGATCCTCAAAAATGAAGAACATCTTTGAAACACTTCCTGAAGCAGCTCTCTGCTCCAGCAGAGTGTAACATGGGGTTGCTTGGTCCTCCAGAATCCCACGGTGCTTTACTCTGTTCTCCCCCTGCGTTGCCAGAGGATTGAACAACCTACTAGTATGTCCCTTGGCTTGAGACACCACTGCTGCAACAGTTTTTGAAGCACAATGGTAGGGGAGCATGGAGGCTGGCCATAAGGCCGTATGTCACTGGAGCACTTCAAGTGTATGTCTGTCCAGGACTGCTGAAAGTTTTGCCACAAGGGTAGAATCCAGTGCCTATGCACTGTCTTACTGACTGGGGCTAGAACTTGTTACTTTACCATCAGGATTTTGACTTGCCATCTCAAAATTATTTTCTAGAATGAACCAGATACAACAGGAAAAGGAACTAACAGAAAATATTTTGAAAGTGGTGAGTATTTTTCTTTTAATTTTTGTTTAGATTTTGGATATAGATGTGAGTAGACAGAAGGATTTAACCCTCTGATATGCATTATAATATATATGCAGTGTGCTAACTTCACTTTTTTTTATTAAACATCACATGGTTAAAAGCACATTCACTTTTGTCATTGTTTCCTTTTTTTGCTTTTATAATTTATATTGGTATCTCTCTTCTTTGGGAAATGTAAGAAATTTGCATTTCATAATAGAAACACATTTTTGTTAGTGTATTTTTGGCATCACACAGATTGAGTAGACATCTGGGCAATAAACTATTTGAAGAGGGAAATTACATTCTTATATACAAGACAAAAAACTTTGCATTAGTATGTTGAACTTCTTCCTATAATTGTTTTCATTATTTCCTTCAAGGGTGCAAAATTCATGTAAAACTTCTATAAACTTTCTTAGAATTTAGGAGAAAAACAAATGCTGTAATTTTAAAAATTCAAATGGAAAAAGTTTTCTAGATAAAATATTTATCTAGGTTCTAATAGTCCAGTCACATTAATAACTTGTTAATGAACTGGAAATTAAAGTGGTAGGACTAAAACCAGGAAGTGAAACTAACATAAAAGAAATGGGTAAGGTTTTTTTTTTTTTTCCCCCCACAGTGCTTACTGAATGACACCTAAAAATTTAACAGCATCTGTGTGAAAAAGTAAAGAACTACTCCTTTGTTCTGTGCACCAAAAAGTATCAGTGACTTAAATGAAAGTTTTGAATGCACAAGGAGTGTACCATCAGAATCTACCTATTATTCAGTCTGGTATCTTTTAAGGCCTAAAGTTTACTCGGGCATTGCAGAATGTAGCCAATGGTGATGATTTGTGATTACATTTTAGGAAGATAATGCAAGTAAGGGATGTGTGCACTTTTCATAGGTAATTTTAAACCCAATAGGAAAGCTTAAAATAGAGAATTATTTGTGTGTGTATTTGATCTGTTGTAGTTGAAAGAGCAGGCTGCTGATTCCATCCTAGTACTTGAAGCAGCACTTAAATTAAACAAAGATCTGTATGTCCACACTATAAGAACTCTGGATTTATTAGCCATGGAGCCTGGTATGGTGAATGGGGAAACCGAGAGTTCCACAGCTGGTTTGAAAATCAGTGCTGAAGAAATACAGTGCCAGGTATGTGGCATGTTTCAACCTATAACACTTCTACTATATTTTTTTCTTACAAAATGTCACAAGAGTATCATTTTGCTGCATGTTATTCTTCTGTTGAGATTTCTTTTGTCCCTTGTTTAATCCATATACAATTATTACTTGAATTTCTTTTTAAATAAAACACATTGAATTTTTTTTTTTTTTTTTTTTTTTTTTTTTTTTTTTTTTACTACTTGTACTGTTGCTCGTGGGTTCCTTCAGAAACTCTGATTGCTCTTGTAAGAAAAGAAAAGGGGATCATCCTTGATACCAATACAGGCATACCTCGTTTTATTGCGCTTCGCTTTATTGCGCTTTGCAGATATTGCATGTTTTACAAATTGAAGGTTTGTGGCAACCCTGCGTCGAACAAGTCTATCGGTGCCATTTTTCCAACAGCATTTGCTCACTTCGGGTCTCGGTGTCACATTTTGGTAATTTTCTCAATATTTCAAACTTTTTCATTATTATTATATTTTTTTATGGTGATCTGTGATCTTTAAGAGGACTGACTCCAATTTTGAAAGAAGTTCTACTGTGGGTAAAATGCTATCAAACAGCATCGTATGCTACAGAGAAATCTTTCGTGAAAGGAAGAGTCAATTGATGCGGTAAACTTCATTGTTGTCTTATTTTAAAAAACTGCCACAGCCACCCCAGCCTTCAGCAACCACCACCCTGACCAGTCAGCAGCCATCAACATCGAGGCAAGACCCTCCACCAGCAAAAAGATTACGATTCGCTGAAGGCTCAGATGATGGTTAGCATTTTTTAACAATAAAGTATTTTTTAATTAAGGTATGTACATTTTTTTTTTTTTTTTAGACATCATGCTATTTCACACTTAATATACTACAGTATAGTGTAAACATAACTTTTATATGCACTGGGAAACCAAAAAAATTTGTGTGACTCGCTTTATTGCAATATTCACTTCATTGCGGTGGTCTGGAACCAAACCCGCAATATCTCCGAGGTATGCCTGTATAGGAAATTATCAGTCCTACTACTTTTGCTACCAGACATGCTGGAAGTTTAACATTCTCTGCTGCAAATGGAGGATGCAGAATTTTCCTACTACATAAATCAAGCAACTGGGAATAATTTAAAATACCTTTGTAAATAACAATAAATATTCTAGTTTGTTAAATTGAAATGTATTTTGTAAGAGTTCTAAATTGTTTATAATGCCTGTTATCTTTTTTAAAAATTATTATTTCAGGTCTGTTATGATTTGGGTGCAGTCTACTTTCAACAGGGTTCTACAAATTCAACCATTTATGAAAATGCCAAGGAAAAATTCTTTAGAACCAAAGAATTGATTTCAAAGGTAAGTTTGCTTATACGCTGTGATCAAATATTATGTATCTAGAAGTTAAAACTTCTTGAAAGCCAGCACACCAAACGTAATCTTTAGTTAGTTATTGTGGGCAGATGACCTCTAAAACACAGCCATCACAATATTTAAACTCTCTTTTCAGCAGTGCTTCTCATTTTCTTAAAGCTAAGCAAATGGTCTCCCAGATGTAAGCCCTTCAGTATTCACTTGCTCAAAGACTATAAAAATGAGCACTATGTAAATACCTGCAGAGACTTTCCTCCTCATTCCCACTATAAATGCATACAATCATGTACTTGACTAAAGAATCAGTGGCATGTTGTTTGCCTGCTGATAAATGATTTTGAGTGTCTACAGTGTCATATAGAATTACCTAAGCTAGCTTTTTGAGGGAGGTGAGAAACTGATTATGTGCTTAGTACAGAAGAAACACTATGATTATGAGTCTGTACTGCTTTTGGCACCCGTGGTATCATGACTTTCTGCATGGATTTCATTGTGCTGTGTAGACATACCCTGAGATTACTTTACTTTTCCAAATGTTGGTCATTTTCTGGGTGAACAGAAGATTAAACATCTTTCCGATTCTAGTACTTTGTTCCCTGCTGCAGTAAGCTTCTGGCTTTTTTAAACTCAAAAATCAAACAATATATTTCTTTAGAGGGTGCTTCTTCAAAATGAGCATGTGTAAGCCAAAAGAAAAGTCCAGATATTTTCTTCTATCAAGTCTGACTTCTCTATAAAATAGAGTAGTTTTGCTTGTTGATTTACTCTTCTTTAGAATATAACCTCTATCTAGCTGTGTGTGATTGCACATATTGAGTGAACCCTGAGCTTATGGGGGAAAATAGATGACCTGCAGAATGATCTGATTTAGCAATGAACAGTAATACAGTGTAACCTCATAAATCCAGAATTATCAAAAATCTGCCCCCCTCCTCCCCCCCGTTCCAGGACTAGCCACTGCTTCCCCCTGCCCTCCCAAATCTTGAGGACGAAGCTTGCTGCCGCTGCGATTCACCACGCTGCACTGCCGTTCCACGTGTGGCCGTTGCTCCAGGACTGACCATCTCTATCCCCCTCCCCTGCTCCACGACCAGCCACTGAGCTGGTTTAAAAAATCCAGTATTTTCAAATTTCCAGCAAGTGTTTGGTCCTGAGTGTGCTGGATTTTTGAGGTTATACCAGGGGTTGTCAACTTTGGGTGGTACTTTGAAAGATCCCAAGGGGTGCACATTGGTGAGTGGGAACAGAGTGCTGCCATCCCGCGCTACCGCCTCTCAGGAACTGGACTGGCCAAAGAAGCTCCGATCAGCTGGCCAGACATGGGGGAGAAGTTTGCATGTGATGGCCGCCGCCGTACCCCACACTGCCTCTCTGTGCCGTCACCCCTCACCCCCGTTCTGCACCTGGCTCTTGCTTCTCTTCTCCCCACCCTGCCACCCCTGCTCCTCGACCAGCCGCTGGGGGTACACTGCTCAAAAAAAGGTTGAAAACCCCTGGGTTATATTGTACTGTAACTGTATTGTCCAGTGGGAGCTGTTTGCTGAAGATTTCTTCTCAATTCAAAATAATTCCTTGTTGTAAGCTCCAGTGAAGGTTTTAAAATGTTTTGTTTTACTGGCTTTTATTAGGATAAGTCCTGTGCTTTCCCAGTTCCCATTATGTCTGTTAGTGGACAAAAAATATCCTCTTAGTCTGTCTGCCTGCAGCACCAAATATTCTGAGGATTGTTTGGTGTTTTGCATATTGCAGCTGAAAAGGTGACAGGGAATTCATAAGCAAATGTCCATCTTATCTGAACCCTTCTGTTTTGTTTGGAGTGTTGAATTAATTCTGGAAAAAGATCGTAACATCTTGGGAACAGAGTTTTGGATCTTTTTTTTCAGTATGTTGCTGTATAAGTTCTTTATACTCGCATCGTTTAATCCTACGTTCTCCAGATGCCTGCCTGTCAAGCAAACGTGTCTTCAAAAAGAAATAGGAATGTTTTTTTGGTCATGTTAGGTGGGCCTAGTTAAAGTAACTCTGACATGTTTGGCATTCATAGGGACATACGAAACTATCACTGGAAGGACTTTCTGGGTCACTGAATCCAGTTCCTACTATGACATAACCTTTCATGTAATTTTTCTTTTTTTTTTTTTTTAAAAAAAAAAAGGAGAAACAGGTTGTTAAATACTTTTGAATGTGTTCAGCTACTATCTCTTGCCTATTTTATTCAGAAGTTGTATTTAACACAGACAGTGTACGCATGAGCTCGCCCTCTGGTAGTAACTTGGCTATGTAGCACATTCTGTATTGTGTTACTGACCCAATATGTTAGTCTATATACATAAGAAAGATAAACAAAAAGAGGAAATGTGTGAGATCTGGCTTTGTTACTTTCATAGATATTGGAGTTCTTGCAGTTTTCATTTTTTTTAAAATTTTAATGTATAAACATAGGGTACCATTAATTTAGGATGTGAATTATGTATGAGTACAGTAATACAAAATACCCATTCTGCTATTGAATGTTTATCAGTTGTTGTTAATTTAAATTTGGCCCAAATTTTAATATGGTAAGTTCAGTATTTCTTTGGGTCTTATTTTTTTAAGTTTCCATATTTACAATGGGGAGGCCAACCTTTTTGGCAGCAATACCACAAATTGGCCCCACACCCTCCCTAAGTGCCACTCTAAATTCCCTTTTCCTGCCTGATCTGCTGCTCTGCTTTCTACTCCCCACCTGATCTGCTGCTGTGCTGCCTGTCCTCTCACTGATCTGCTATGTGCCCATGCCATTCGTGGCACCGCTGCTGAAGGCTGGCCATCCCTCTTCCAAAAACTCTTCTCTGTAAACATGAATGCAAATATGAAATAAAGTGAAACCTACCTTCTGTTGTCTAAGCTTGGAGTAAAGTTTAAATGGATACAAATTTAACTGAAACTTTGGAAGTCTTTCCTTTTCAGTGGTTATCAGTAGAAATGTGTGGGGCTCAACACTACTTGGGATTAAGCCCATAATTCATTAAGACAAAGTAGCTAAAACATGATGCACTTTTATTTTACAGATTTCTTCTTCTTCACTTCATTGCACCATAGATGAGAAGAGGTTAGCTGGGTACTGTCAAGCTTGTGGAGTTCTTACAGCATCTTCTGATAATGCATCACAGCAGTCAACTCCTTACAGTCAAATCCATAGCTGTATGAAATCTGGCAACTATCAGGTAGAATACTAGAAAATCACCTTGGAGTTTTATGAATGCACATTCAATAAGCTGAAATGGTGAATTCAGCTGTGGAGCTTTTTTGAGAACGAGTTGACTACTATGTGTAACCCTATTTTTTTTTTTTATTGATGTAAATTTTATATTGACATCTATTGGCTTTGAGTAATCCAAAAAAGCCCCAGCCAGTTAATGCCTAAGATTTGTTAGGGTAATAAAAGAAACAGTACACAAGACTACTAATAATGGGGTGGTTTGCAAAAAAGATGCATAGGTTTTCTTCCAGATCCTGTGCCTCACTTGGTTGCGGAAAGAGGAACTTCAGTTCTGCGTGCTTTCATTTCTTCAGCTGTACAACATGTATGACTTCTTCTTCCTTATTAGTTAGTTAAAGCACAACTCTTTCGTAGTCTTTCTGAAGTCTTACATGGGCACGAATTACTTGTACAAATGTTTGACTACTTAGTAGGTAGACATTAGGTATGCAAAAATATGCATCCGCTTATTTTTGAGAGAGTACTCTAATTGTGTGTTATATTCCAGGAGCTAGTGAAGATCTTCCTTGAAGATAACTTAACTCTCAGTTTACCTATTCAGTTCAGACACTCAGTGCTGAGAGAACTCTTCCAAAAAGCTCAACAAGGGTAAGACATTCTCACTTGAATGAAATATCATTGCTTTTTAGTTTCAGTGTATTAGTTATGTCTGAAATCATTTGACGTAATTAGCTGGGAGAAAGGTCATGATTTGATTTTCTTTTAAACTGAAATTCTGTTGCAAAATCAACTCTGTGTACATATATCACTATGATCATAAAGGACAGAATTCCTCATCCCTGTTACATTTTTGTATGTGAGGACATCAGTGGAAAGGGAAAAAGGAATAGCTATTGTAACAGCAGAATTGTCACACCTATTTTCTTCCCCCTTCATTAATTGTAACTAGTCTGTAAAGGCCTTGTAAAAATTTTCCTCAAAGCTGCAGCCAGGGTTGAACCCAACTAGGCAAACCATTTAAAAACAGTGGTACTAGAGGAGATGTGGCACTTTTCAGGAATTTTGACAGCAGTCTTAATCTGACTGAGGTCCAGATTACTACTCGGAATACAAATACTCTCTGAGTGGAGTTGGAGAGTTCTGTGCTTAAAATATCAGATCTCACCGGGAACCCTACCTTCATATGTCTCAAAGTTCTGTAATCTTTCCCTATTTCGTTTATGCAGGAATGATGCTCTGGATGAAATTTGTTTTAAAGTCTGTGCATGCAACACTGTTTGTGATGTAATGCAGGGTCGAATGATTGACATTCAGTTCAACCAGCTGTTCCTTAAACCCAACAAAGAAAAAATAGATTTTCTTCTTGAGGTAAGAAATGATTGACTTTGGCCTGCAAATAACTGGTAACCTAAAAGTCTGCTTTGTGCATTATTATTTTTGCAAGAAACACCCTAAGATTTCTAAATTTAGAAAAAACTATTCTTTCCTCTATTTTTGAGCTTTCTTTGTGCATTTTGAGAGCACTTTTTGTGTAAACAGTTTCACTTCTATCACATACACAAGGGCAATTTAAAGTGCATTTCTTGAGACATAACATTGGAGCTGCTGATATTTCCAGTAGGTGGTGGCATGTGTGTTTTTCCTTCAGTTAATTTGTGGGGTATTTTTCTTCTTTTAAATTTTACAGAATTATCCTGGATAATAGGCCCAGAAAGAGCAGTTGTGGGAAGAAGGTATCTCGTCCTCCAAAACCTCTTCAGTAGGCTATGGGGAGAGAAGGAACAGATGGGGAGAACAGTTCAGGTTTCTCCCACTGGTCTTTTAATAGGGTGAAAACAGAAGTAGAGAGATGGCTGAGACTGGGTTTCTTTCTGTACTGTTCTGTAGGACTCAAACAGGAACAGCCAGGATATCTTTCCTCTGACAAACTTTTGTAATAAGCCATGTAAAATATCCCCTAGGTCCAGCTTGCCATCTGCTAAAGTGGATGAAGAGAACAACAAGGACTTGACCCATAGGGGTGGAGAAAATTGTGGGAGTTGAGGGACCTGTCGGCTTCCCAATAAGGCCAGTTGGAAGCTGAGAAGAAATATAGCTGGAGATCACTCTCAACCTCTCCTTCTATCCTTACTGAGGAGCTGACTTTTCATCTCCTGAGCCAGTAGAGATTAGTGAGGGTGCAAGGTGAAATAATCTCTTTCCTTTTTATACGCAGGATTAAATACTAGTTCTCATCTTCTGTGATTTTTTTTTTTTTTCCTCCTGTATTTACTGTATTTGGAGGGTGGCTATACTAGCTGGTTTTCTTCCCCCAGATGAGTGGCATTTGTATATAGTGATCAAAACTTGTGGAAAATGTACAAAATGTGTAACCAGTTGAAAAAGGCATTCCTATTGAAGCTTAATGATTTAATTCTCATTCTTCCTAGGTGTGTTCAAGGTCAATACATTTAGAACATGCTTCAGAATCTTCACAAAGAAAAATGGCAGCTTTTCTCAGGTAAGTACCTGGCATTAGACTACTTGGCCTTTACAGCGCCTAGCTTGTAAAACAGAATGTTTAACTCTTCATGAATTAGCCAAGAAACTAGATTTTTTTTTTCCATCCATCTCTTGCATACCTCTCAAAATCATTTTCCCCTACTCTCCTCCTCCTTCCCATCCTTATTTTCTCACTACTTTTTTCAAAGTTCTGAGTCCCATCCTTTCTGGCCAAATAAACTTGGATGTGGCCCATTCCAGAAATCATGAATGTAGTTTTGCAACACCTACCAGAGTTATTACAGGGAAATGCCCTACACTGCTCCCTTGAAGGCTGCATAGGTTTCTTCCTTAGCCTGTTAAGACATTGCTGCAGCCAAAACAAAAGATGAATCAAATTCTCTATCAACTTATTGCGCAACTGCTGGGTCTGCCCAAAAGCTATGCATGTTAAATCCTATTAAAAAAATCAGAAACATTCCACACATCTCCATCAAATATTAGCTCCCAAAGGAAACTGAGTTCTTGACCCAGAAGAACAGCAGTTAGCAGGCACAGTACATTTCAAGGCAGGAATTCTTTGGATGTGGTGGAATTAACCAAGCTAATTTAAGTAGAAGCTGGGATTAATACATCTACTGTAAACACATTTGTGCTAGCTGAAGAATTGGGTGACGTACATTCTGTTCCTGTCTGCACTGCAAACCGTCCAAGAGAGATGTTGGATAAGTATGTTGTGGTGTTACTGCCTTGATTCCCTATCAACTACAAATATCAAGATGATGTTCAGGAGATAGACTTATTAATATCTCTGCAGTGATTGAATGGGTCCATGGAAAGCCCTGTAAATAAATGACCAATTAGTACATTTTCCACAAAATTGAATCTCATTCAAATCTTTACCTGCAGGTGAAGCAAATATAGACAGTTACTAAAAATGTCATATGCAAGCAGTAAAAATAAGAACTTTATACTAGTTGACCTTCTAATGGATATCTTTTTAAACTTGCTCAGGAATTTGTGTTTGGGTTTGGAGGATCTTCAGCTTGTCTTTATGATTTCTTCTCATGAGCTCTTCATAACGCTCCTGAAAGATGATGAACGGAAGCTGCTCATTGACCAGATGAGGAAAAGGTCCCCTCGAATCAATCTGTGCACCAAACCTGTGACTTCATTTTATGATATCCCAGGTCAGTTTCATAGAGTTCTAATAAAGGAGCACACAGTTGGAAGGGACCTCTTTAATCATAGAGTGCCTTCTTCTCGATCGCAGGCACTTTGTCTTGTAGTTCCCTTTGTTAACTTATTAAGCTCCATCTTAAAAACAGTTAGGTTTTTTTTTTTCTACTACTTTGGTTGGAATGCTGTTCCAGAGCCACTTCTCTAATGATTAGGACCTTCTGATCTCCTGCATAAATTTACTTCTGGCTGACTTTTTTTTGTAGCGCTTTTGTGGTAGGTGGGTAGTCTGTGAACTTAAATGTTTCTTCTCTTTCCCTGGTATTTGCTGTTGATAACTATATTAAAGGAGCAATTGCATCATACTGCTGTCAGTTTCTGTTTTGCTAAACATACCAAGCTCTTCTGGTCCCATGTGTGATAGGTTTGCCATTTCCCTCATCAGTCTCACCACTGTCTGGTGTTTTGGCACTGATACTTTTCTGTCTTTTCTAAAAGTACCTCTCCTGATTATGTAATAGGATCATAGCAGCTTTTTAACAGCTACTGTGGCCAGGTAGTGTAGCAAGAGTCACCTTCTCCTTAGGTGTTCTCAGCTGATGAGCTCCTAGTGAATAAAGTTTTATTGTTGTTTCCATGTGCATGACATTCTTCAGTTTCATTCCAGGGTAGTACACACAGAGTCTTTGGCTTGGGAGGGAAAAATGGGAAGCCCTGGCTTATGGGACATTGTAGGGAGCCATTTTATTTGAAGGGTGATAGGGAAGTGACATGGAAAGGTGAAGAAGGGAAATAGAGAAAAATAAGGAGCCCCTGGTGTGAACTAGATGCTCGGTTCACAGGAGAAGCAAAACATGGGATCCCCGAGTGGATTGTGTTCTTAAATTTTGTCTGTGTGCCAAAGGACTTGTATAACAGGTAAATAAAACTGCAGAACTCCCCATCTTTCATGCTAGCATCAGCAAGTGTCAGTATTGGCCAGCTGGAACATCAGCTTATATTATCAATGGATCCTTGGAGGATTCGTCAGATTTTAATTGAGTTACATGGCATGACTTCGGAACGCCAGTTCTGGACGGTTTCTTGCAAGGTAATGTACTTCATGACAGCTGAGAGGACACAGTAAGCTCCTTTTATGGGGTAATGTAATTAGTAATTGGAGGAGGGGGGACTAGCTGTCATAATTATTGAGTTCTCATTGTTGCTCTGCTACAAACGTGCAGTTTGATCTTACGTAACTTGTTTGACTTCCATGTCCATCTTCCCTGTCTTCATGATGATGTTGATAAGGCATGCATCTAAGAACTCATATTGTTAAAAAATTCTCTAAGTTCAGAGAATTATTGCATTTCCCCTCTCCCCCTCCACATTATGCTTGTTACTTGCCTCGCTGAATTAGAATTTTTTTTCAGTATGTAACTGGCTGTAAGATGTAGTCTTTAGTGTTGGTACCAGGTTTTCTGTTGTTGCTTTAAGCATGATGCCTAAAGAAATACCAATTTGTATGCTCTTGGCTTAAATTCCTGAAATTTACTAATAGTCATTAGTAAAAGAATGGGGGCCATCTACTGGAATTAGCAGCATGTAGTTAACTTGTGGAACTTGTTGCCACAGACGGATGCAGAGGCAGATAGTATAACCTTATTCAAAAAAGGGGTTAGAGCAGTGGTTCTCAACCTTTTTATACTTGAGGCACCTCTCATTGGACTCGAGGCACAGACATGATCTCCTCCATAACTTGTGAATTGAGCACACCCATTTTCAAAAGCTAATTTATAGATTACAGTGCTTACTTCCTTGTGGAGGAGCCTGGCAATAGAAATGGGGGCTCATCCAGGCAGAGAAAAGCGTGAGCCTGCAGTTATCTGCTTAGTTTATCTGTTTATCTTGTGACACCTCACTTACATTCTTGTATCTCACAGCACCCTTCAAAAGATCTGGCAATACCCCAGGGTGCCCTGGCACCCTGGCTGAGAATCGCTGGGTTAAACAGCTTTATGGAGGATGGGTCAATCGAGAGCTATTAAATGGAATAGTCAGGGGTGTTTCCTCTGATTATCCCTAAACCAGTTATGGTTGATGCCAAGGACGGTATGACAGGGAATGGATTACATTAGATATGCCGTGTACATATACTCTCCCTCCTAAAGCATCTACTATTTGCCACCGTGGGAGCCAGGGTACTTGGGTAGATGGACCATTGGTCTAAGCCAGTATGGCATTTTTATGTTATATAAAGAGTTTCCTAAACTGTCAAGCTAACCTGAAGAGTTAAGGGCATTTTTCTTTTGAGCTCTTAAATATTCTGTTGAAGCTTCATGTAGGGAATGTAGGGATTCCTTATATATTTTCTTGTGGTAACTACTACTAATGCATCTACTTGTATGGGAAATCCCCTGCAAATTTATCTGTATAATGATATTTTTTCTGGATGCAAAGACTAATTTATTTTTTTTAAAAAATCCCAAATGTGTATGTTGAGCTGGAACTTGGTTGTGGCTTTCAGTAAGAATGTCACTAACATTTATAAGTGGCCTGATAGTTCCAAAAAGTCTTCCTGTTTTGAGTTACGTTTAACACATTTTTCTCTTAGTGGGAAGTACCAAATGTTTATGGCAACGTTATCTTAGGAATTAAGGACAATTTGACCAGAGATTTGGTTTACATCCTGATGGCAAAAGGGTTACACTGCAGTGCAATTAAGGTGAGCAAATCATATAGGCACTAATAAGTGCATGTTTTGATGGTTAAGGATAAAAATCATTGTCCCATAAGAACATCCTATTTTCCGGTGAGAGCTGGTTGCAGTATACTTGTTAAGCTGTTCTTTGCTTGAATATTTTACAGTACAGCAATGTATTTTATCTAATAAACACTGAAAATGGCGCTGTGCTTGGGTGCAATAAGCCTGCAATTTATCCTTTTGTAACCCACAAGAGGAAACGGAATGCTATTTTAAAGGGATATAGCTATACTGTTGTAGTAGGTTTCGGTGTAATTAGAGGGCTTTATTGTACAGGACACTTAGTACATGTTAAATCTGTGCAGTGTTAAAGTTAGAATGTGTTCTGACCAGTCACATGGTAATGTTTATTGCCATCTCTAACATGCACTGCTTACTGATCGTTGGTCCAAGTCCTGGGACCCTGTGGGGCTGTGGGCACCCAGCTTTCAACTTGATCCTAGAGGAACTTGACAAGTGAAAGAACCAGGATCCTTCCTCGTGACCTTTGTGGCTGACCTCATCCCACCTGGACTAGAGGCTTAGTACAGCAGAGGGATTCCTGGTTGATGTCACATATGAGTGAGGGCCAGAAATTGCTCATATTATCTCCCTGAAGCAGCCCAACAAGAGTTGAGCTCATATTACTTAATACAGTGTGGAGATGCGCCTCATGGGAAAAGTCATAACTTCGCTACAATACAAGTGGACTTAGCACACATTCTGCTGCTTGAACATACAGCTACTCTTGTGTTAAGTGCATTTAACAAGCTAAGAATAACTTGAAACATAGTCCTGAGCAAGCCATTTAGTATTACTTTGTCTTCCTACCTCAATAATAAAATAGAAGCAATACTCAACTTACTGGAAAGTTGTAAGGAAGAGTAAATTCATTTATGTGAAGTCTTGCTTTAGACTTACCAAAATATATTAATGATTAATGCAGTAATGTACCTAAGTTTGTTTTATGCCACAGTGCTACAGCTAGCCAAGCCTTTGGCTGTCTGTTTTACCAAATGCGTATTAGATGAAAAAACTGTTCATTGCCTTAAAGCCCCTGGCTAATGAACAACAGGATTAGAGAGCCCTAGAATGTGCCTTGAGTTTGTTTGTTTTTTTGGTACATCTTTCTGTGTAAACTTTGTTTTGCTTGAACAACTCTAGAATTCTGGTAATTTACACTGTATCACATTGATCTGAAGCTTGTTGACAATATGCAAAGGTTATGTTAAGCAATGCCAACAACCCACAACTGGCATTACATGAGCGCCAAACATTGAATCGCTAAGCAATATTTCAGTGCTCTTTTTTATGTAAACTTCATATACATTTCTTCACATAAATATGACTAAGTAGAAGTAATGATGTGTTTCTCAGTTGCTATGTTTTTATTACAGGATTTTGTCCATGCAAAGCAGCTTTTTGCTGCTTGCCTGGAGCTCGTGACAGAGTTTTCTCCAAAGCTGCGTCAGGTCATGCTGAATGAAATGCTGCTCTTGGACATTTACACTCATGAAGCAGGAGCAGGAATTTCTGGAGAACGTCCTCCCTCTGATCTGATAAGCAGAGTCCGAGGATATTTGGAAATGAGAGTACCTGGTAAGAATATTGTTGATCAGTCTCTCAGGAGGGGCTGGGGTACCGGCACACAGTAGACTGCCCAAAGGTTGCAAGTTTGAGGCTATAGCAGAAGCATTCACGGCACAGACTGTGGGGTACAGCATGGAGCTGCAGCTTGTGCAGGGAGGGGGAGAGGCATTGCCTGCCATTTGTTGCCTGCACCCCAGGAGGGCATGGGGGGTGCCCCCAGATCTGCATACAGGGTGCAGGCGAGCTGCAGGTGCGGGCTGGGGCCAAACTGGGTTCTTCCCACTGGGGGCTGAGCCGAGCTATGCTTGGGGCAGGGTGGGTAGCACTACAAGGAGGGGGAGCTAATACAAATTTTATGGTAGCTGCAGCTTTATCTTGGCTAAGTTTGATAGTGTGTGAGAGTTGAGGGAGAAACTACCTCTCCAGAAGGCAGGATGAAGCAAAAGACCAAGTCTGAAAAAGGTACTGTTGTTCTGTACTGTTAGCAAGAACCACTTTGGCAAATGACTGCTGAAAATGGTTGGCTATCATCTGACTCCTGTGAGCCTGACTTTTAAGTACTGGTTATCCAGACCTACAACTGAGGTTGCTGGTGCTCATGTTTGCTACTATAAAATAGATTCTGAGTACAGGCATACCTCGTTTTATTGCGCTTCGCTTTATTGCACTTCGCAGATATTGCGTTTTTTACAAATTTGAAGGTTTGTGGCAACCCTGCGTCGAGCAAGTCTATCGGCACCGTTTTTCCATCGGTTAGCATTTTTTAGCAATAAAGTATTTTTTAATTAAGGTATGTACATTTTTTTTTTTAGACATAATGCTATTGCACACTTAATAGACTACAGTATAGTGTAAACATAACTTTTATATGCACTGGGAAACCAAAAAATTCGTGTGACTGGCTTTATTGTGATATTCACTTTATTGCGGTGGTCTGGAACCGAACCCGCAATATCTCCGAGGTATGCCTGTAGTTTTATCCATAGAATTCCTGGTGTTAATGGTAATTAATTCCATGTTTTCCCAGCCACTTGTCATTTTATGCTGAGGGTTTGAGGGAGGGCAGCAGGGAGAAAGGGG
Source organism: Crocodylus siamensis (assembly GCF_052110815.1). Classification (NCBI taxonomy): domain Eukaryota; kingdom Metazoa; phylum Chordata; order Crocodylia; family Crocodylidae; genus Crocodylus; species Crocodylus siamensis. Next base: position 218,261,338 of record NC_143397.1, read on the forward strand.
CAGTGAGTGGGGGGATGGAATTAATTCAGTGTTAAAAGTCAGTGGGTTAACTTTTAAAAATATATATCTTCTAGATATTCCCCTTCGCCAGGTCATAGCAGAAGAATGTGTTGCCTTCTTGTTAAACTGGAGAGAGAATGAATACTTAACAATGCAAGTTCCTTTACCTCTGGTCCAGACTAATCCTTATGTGAAGGTAATTGATATTCGATCTTAAAGGGGTAAAGTGCCAAAATCTGAGTTTAATTTTTTTAAGGACCCTGTTTTTGCAAAGGCATGTCATTACCTCATTTCTTTCCTGTTTAGTTCTAACTTTAATTATGAATAAAGGAGACCTTCCAATAAACCAAATGTGTTGACATGTAGTACATGTTAAATGTATGGTACAGTTTGGTTGAGGTTCAGTAAGATTAGCCCCAAAGCTGTAAGAATAACTGAGACGAGAGACACAGCTTATAACCCACCTTACCTGGTAACTTGCTAGCAAGCTGGTTTCATGGTTATCTAACATGTGAGACATTAACGATGATCAGTTGGTTCCCTGTAGTTACAGTTGAAGCACAAATTATTTAAGTGGTACACGCAGGGAGTGTGAAGAGTTAAGAATCAGGCCTTAATTCTGTAATGTGTTTAGGGCATTTAGTTTACCTAGTGTAGGTCTCAATTTTTTGCAGTTTTTTTTAGTCATTTGACAGAGTTAAATACTGCCATGCAGTTCAAATGTATTCCATTTGAAGTTTCAAGTTTTAAGTCTATTTGGGTTTTGCAGCAACATTACATGTACTTAAAGTTAGGTTATTAAATTGGAGCAAGATGCTCACATTGTATTCTGTGCTGAAAATTTTTGCTCTGGTCCGATCTGTCCGCTCTGCAGTTCCTCTTCATATTTCTAACCTTGGTTTTTAACTTCAGATTGTGCCTTCTGATTGTTCCATATAGCAGGGATAGTGAAATGCAGCCTGTAGTATTGCAGTGTGACAGGAAAGTGTGTTTGTATCAAGAATGAAGTGTTGTTTACTGGGAACTTCAGTTTTCCTAGGATGCACTACATTATTAAAAATAAAGGTGTTAATAGTCTGATCCCTTTTACTCATGCTTGGTATAGCCTGTAGTAACTTTGCAACTTTGCTAGTTGCAAAGTTTAGTTCCCCGTTTGCTTATGAAGTACGAAGTAAGGCCTAATTAGGTCTTTAACACAAATCTCAAAAGTCCCTATTACACCTTGTTAAAATGCAGAGGAGCTCTAACCCCAGTACTTTTTTTGTTTCATCTTACATAGTTAGGACAGCTCTTGGCTGCTACATGCAAAGAACTTCCAGGGCCCAAGGAAAGTAGACGGACAGCTAAAGACCTTTGGGAAGTGGTTGTGCAGATCTGCAGTGTATCTAACCAGCACAAGCGAGGCAATGATGGTAGAGTAAGCTTAATCAAGCACAGAGAATCTACATTGGGCATTATGTATAGGTAAGTGTCCATGGATTGTTCATCTGGTTAATACCACCAGGCCATTACAACTAATCCAGTTGCTGAATGCAGGCAATTCCTGATTGGAAGACAATTCCAAATATGGAATTGAAAGACTGATTTAAAAAAAAAAAATCATCTTTGCATCTCTCAACTGCTCTTGGCAACTTCTAGGTATTGGCATTAATATGGCTTTATTGATTGTTGAATTAAGACTATTCTCAGAAAATAGACTTCAGTGGAGCGAAGAATCACCTTGTCAGTAAAAAAAACTTTTTGTTGGCTTCAGTAGGTTTCACCATTAGTCAACAAACATCTTCGAATCCAAGGGTTGGCAACCCCCAGCAAGTGTGCCAGAGTGTGACACGTGAAAGCATTTTGCTTGGTGCACGTGCCTTGGGGCAGGCCAGATCTGTGCTGCCACAACAAGGATCAGACTCTTTGCAGCTGCCCTGCCATCTACCCAGAGGCCTACGTACTCACTGCCAGCAGCAAGCCTGGCCAGGGCTCCTTGGTGCAGGGGCTTGCTGTTTCCTGGCTGCCTGCCACAGCCAGCCTGGGCTCTGCTCAGTCCTTTGCCACCTGCCATGGAGCCCAGGCTGCTTGCAACAGGCAGTGTGGAGGCTGCAAGCTGCTGCACCCAGTCAGTCTTGTTACTGGTGGTGGGTACAAGTGTCTCTGGGTGGATGGTGGGGAAAGGGCCACAGCTGTGCTGCTGCTGCTGCTGTAACAAAGATCAGGCCCCTTGCAGCTACCCTGCCATCCGCGCCAGCATTTTGTAAGTCAAGGTTGGGGTGTTTTTGGTACTGTGGCCCAAAACTGTTGCTAACCCCTGTTCTAATCTAGTTAATGCAGAGGTATCACCACTTTTCCCAACTTGAGAGGCTTTTGCAGCTAGTATGAAGTTCAAGGTTGCTTCGAGCTTCTGCTGCTCATTGGGGCCTCTAACTTAGGTCAGCCCCTCCATGTTAGAGCTTTGGAATGGTGGCACTTTAAGAACTCCGGGAACTGTTCTTTGGTAACACTTATACTAATTTAATTTATATCTAAAAAGCAGGTTGCTTTGCCTTTTTGTGCAGTTTTGGAATACATAGGCTTGCCCTTTCTTTTAAGTAGCTTTGGTGACATAATTTCTTGAAGCCAGAAGGACAGAGCCTAGTTATATTCTGAGACACTGAACCTGATATGATTATTCTTCTAATTCAGACAGTTAGGGTGGTAGCTGTGCTTTTCATGAAGATTACATGACAAGCTTTACTGGTTGAGAATTTTTTTTCCAGTAGTATAAGGGGCTACAGAGTACCTTTGTCTATGCAAGGCACCTTCTTCTCACCCTCTGTACAAATAAAAATGAGAAAAATAACTAAATAGTAGTATAACTAAAAACAAAAAAGACATTTGTGAAACTTTTAAAATGGAACAGCTCAATAGTTGTATTGGAATAGAACGTGTATGCTGAATATGCAGAGCTGTAACTGAAAATGTTCCCACCTGTAGAGTCAATCAGGCTAATTGCCTGTGTTCTTTCTAATGGATGATATTATTCTGATTCCTTATGTATGTGTTTGTATCTTTCTTTAGGAGTGAATTACTCTCTTTTATCAAAAAGCTACGGGTAAGTTAAATCATGAGCTTTAAAATCTGTTGTTTTAGTATTATATTTCACTGGACTTCATTAACCATGAAACTGTGGAAATGTAGATGCTTTGTATGGCATGTGATTTAATTAGAGATTTGCCTTGCTAGCCAGTACAAGTTGTGCTGAATTACTTTCTTGTAACTCCACCAGCTTCTAATGTTAGGGATTTTTGGATGGTGACACACAATGTGTTTACCTTGGGGCTTTTACTCCACAATTAAGTTTATACTGGTGTTCACAGCAGGCCCATGACCAGCTCACTAGAGGAAGCTGCCTGGTCATCACTGTCACTATGCCCTGCCAGTAGGAGCAGGGTAATAAAGAGCTTATTTTGTCCTGTGTAAATGGCTATCCTGGGAATGCATTGATTAGAGCTGCAAGCACATACCTGATATACTCCAGTGCACTGATACTCTTTCCTGTGGGTAACTTTATCCTGGAGCAGGGTGACTTACTCTGTTGCAAGGTTGTATGTCATGTGTCTGCTCCACTTTTGCCCACAGTAAAAGTAAATTAGTCAAGATGTGTCACATGTCTTTAGGTTTTGGTCACAGCAGGTTTTTGATAAGCTTGTACCCTAGGTACTGCATGAATCTTCTATTCTTACAAATACAGTTGAGTGAACTTGCTTTTTTCTTCCTTTCAAACCAACTTCCTCTTTCCCTTGAAGGCCTCTATGTGCTGTGTTGTGCAACACAATCTAAGCAGTTTTTGGGGTGAGAAGGTAGCTGCTGTTTGGATTACAGTGAAAACATGCACACATCAGAAGGAAATGTGTTTTATTAATTGAGAACCACAGTTTAGAGACAAATCAGCCAGAGGAGAGGCAAATATACATGATGGCCTAAAATAAAGTTTGTTTACTCAACTACTCAGGATAACATTCCCTTACTTAATGTCTTTCCACACAGCTGTTGTGAACAATTTTCTGTGTTGCAAGAGTCCTAACAAAATTATATAAAAGCCCTATGAATGTAGGAATTTTGGCAGTTCCAGAGGTTGAGGAGAAAATGGACTGTTGTGTATTTTTGTAAGTTTGTTTGTTTCTTTCTCTTTTTTTCTCTCTCTTGGTCTCTCATAGGAACCACTGGTTTTGACTACGATATTGTCCCTGTTTGTCAAGCTTCATAATGTTCGGGTGAGTATAGTATCATTACCATCGTTGTCATCCTTCCTTTTTTTTTTTTTTTTAAGTATGTGCTTGCATCTGTAACCTCTGTTGTACTGTCTTTCTCCTCTTAGGAAGACATTGTGAACGATATTGCAGCAGAGCATATTTCTATTTGGCCATCATCTATTCCCAAGTAAGATTAACTCAAGAACAATATTTTCAAATGATAAATTTGTATAGTTGATCTAATTCCAGCTATTGTACGTTAATACCTTCTGTTATGAGAAGGTGTTACTGACTCTGATGTCTGATGGGGAGCTTGGATTGTGTGTTTTTTTGTGGGGGGGGAGTTATTTTGGTTGGTTGGTTTGTTTGTTTGTTTTTGTTGGGTGTTTTTTTTTTTTTTTGCTTGCAGCTATTTACATCCCTGCTAGAGGTACAAGATACTGAGATTTGTTCGTTATAAAAAAGGAAACTGTTTTTATTTAATCATTTGGTTTGATGTCAGCTCTATGAAATGTTAAGAGTTATCTTGCCAAAATATGGCAAGTGGCAGAGAGGGTAGGGTAAATAATATTGTTAAATATCTATGTAATGTCACCTCTTGAAATAAGCTTGGATTAAATGTATGGTTTAGCTTTTGTTTTGTTAACCTCAGATACCTTATTTCCAGTAAGGTTATCTTCACTGCATAGTTATAATTTTTAAGCTCTTACAGAAGAATAATTAACACCTGGTAGCAACTGTGAAAGGCAGGGTCGGTAGGTGACATCACTCACGGGCAAGGATATGGTGTTCAGCATGCTGGTCTATCTCAGTAAAAACTATACTGCCTCCTAGGATTTTGCAGCAAGGTAGTTGACATGCATTCATTATCCTATGGTGAAAACACCCACCTCTGCCATTTAACGGAAGCATGCCCTATTTTTGTTGCCAGGTCAGAGTCTTCTAAAAGGTAGTCCTGGTGAGAGTGCTTAGGTAGATAAATCACTGAAAGCCACCACATTACATTGATGTGCCCTGAGCAGGGTCAGAAAATACTTATTTATGTCTTATTATGATACAGTGAAACCACCAGTTAGGCACCAGTGCCTTGTTCTGCTAGGCATTGCACACACAAAGGCATACCCTCAGTGCTAGAGGGCTTCATCGTAGAGCAGGTACTCATGTGGACCATTTTAATCTAGACCAGCCATAGGCGTTTTAATTCTCTCGCTATTACTGGTGGAATTTCATAGATTTCAGGGACATTAGGGCTGGAAGAGACCTCAAAGATCATTCAGTGCAGCCTCCTGCCCCAGGGGCAGGAAGTCGGCTGTGGCCAAAGGATCCCAGCAAGATAAGCATCCAAGCATTTCTTGAATGAGTCCAGAGTAGGTGCCTGCACCACTTCTGGAGGGAGCCTATTCCAGGTCTTGGGGACTCAGACAGTAAAGAAAATTTTGTTATGTCCAGCCTAAAATGGTCTTGGAGGAGTTTATGACTGTTGGTCCTTGTTTTCCGTGGGGCACTCTGGTGAACAGACGTTCTCTCAGGTCTTATGTACTTACAAGCAGCTACCAGGTCCCCCCTGAGCCTGTGCTTTTCCAGGTTGAGGAGAGCCATGGCTCTCAGCCTCTCATAATAAAGTCTATTCTCGTTCCCTCTGATCATGTGCGTGCCTCTTCTCTGGACTCTCCCAAGCTTCTTCGCATCCTCTTGAATTGTGGAGCCCAGAATTGGATGCAGTACTCCAGCTGCTGCCTCATCAAGGCCAAGTACAGAGGGAGGATGACATCTTGAGAGTGACATCCTGAGATTTGAGAAGCATCTATGGATGCAAGCCAGAGTTTTGTTTGCTTGTTCATCTTGTGGTCAGTCACGACCCCCAAGTCTTTCAGCAGTGGTGCTAGTAAGCGTAGCACTGCCAAGCCTATAAGTATGCTGCAGGTTTTTTTCCCCAAGGTGGAGTACCTCACATTTATTGGTATTGAACGTCATCTGGTTTGTATTACTAAGTTTATCCAAGTCAGCCTGGATCCCTAGCCCATCCTCAGGTGTGGATGCTATGCCCCAAAGTTTAATGTCATCAGCAAACTTAGCCACAAATATCTGTATTGTTGATAAAGGTGTTAAAGAGACCCAGTCCAAGGACAGAGCCTTGGGGGACACCACTGGTCATGGAGCGCCATAATGATTTGCTACCATCAACCACTACTGCCTGGGTCTGACCTCGGAGCCAGTTTCCCAACCGTCGGACTGTGGTGTAACTGAGGCCACAGTTGGCCATTTTTTCCATGAGGAGGTCATGAGACACCAGATCAAAGGCTTTTTTAAAGTCCAGATATATGACATCAATCTCTTCTCCCTTGTCCAGGTGATACATAACCTGGTCATAGAGGGAGATGAGATTGGTCAGGGAAGACCTACCCACAACAAACCCGTGCTGGCTATCCCTCAGGATGTTGCCCTCAGCCAGCTTATCCAGTAGGGTGTCTTTGATAATTTTCTCCAGAATCTTACTGGGGATTGAGGTCAAGCTGGCTGGCCTGTAATTCCCAGGATCTACTTTCTGCCCTTTCTTGAAGATGGGTACCACATTGGCCTTCTTCCAGTCTTCAGATACTTCACCTGAGCACCATGAGTTTTCAAATATTTTTGCCAATAGTTGGGCTATGACACTTACCAGCTCCTTTAGTACTCTAAGGTAAAATCTGTCAGGACCAGCTGACTTGAGAGGCTGGATACCTTCAAGGTGATCCTTCACTAGGATCAACACCGATGCTGGGCATAAATATGCCGTCACCCTGGCCATCCCACATCTTGCTAGGCAGGGCGGTCCCATTGGACTGATGAAAGACTGGTGCGAAGTACCCATTGAACAGATTGGCTCTTTCCTGGGTGTCGGTTATCGGCTGTCCTATTTGGTTCAGCACGGGTCCAATGGTACCCTTGTTTTTTTCCCCCACTCCCTACATATCTGAAAAGGGACTTTTTATTATCCTTGATATGTGAAGCCAGATGGAGCTCGTTTGCAGCTTTGGCTTTCCTGATCTGCCCCCTGCAGGTACGGACCAGAGCTGAGTACTCCTCCTTGGTGGTAGTTCCAGCCTTCCATCCTTTATAAGTCTCTCCCTTGAGGCGTAGGTCCTCAAATTCCCTGCTGAGCCAAGGGGGGGTGCTGTGCCCTTTTGCTACCCTTCCTCCGAGATGGGATGGCCGTATCTTATGCTGTCAGAATCGCTCCCTTGAGGAGCAACCACTCTTCTTGGGCGGCTCTTCCTGTCGAGTCATGGTCCCTCAGAGCCTCAACAGTGAGCCTCCTGAACTTGTCAAAGTCAGCTTTCCTGAAGCTGAGGATTTCTGTATTGCTGACTGGCTTGCCAGCATTGAGATGGATAGTAAAGGTGATCAGCTTGTGGTCACTGTCACCCAGCTTTCCATAAATTCTTAGGTCACTGACCAGAACATCCCCTTTGGCCAGTACCAGGTCCAGCAATGCTTTACCTGTTGTCAGCCCATAGACTTCTTGAGTCAGGTAGAGTGCGTCCACACACGAGGATGCTTTGTGACTGATCATATTTGGCCAAGTGCTCTTCCCATGAGATTTCATATATTTCAAAGACAGGGCTGGAAGGAACCTCGGAAGATCATCAAGTCCAGACCCCCGCCCAAAGGGCAGGAAGTCAGCTGGGGTCATAGGATCCCAGCAAGGTAAGTATCCAGTTTACTCTTGAAGGTGTTCAACATAGGTGCTTGAACCACCTCCGATGGCAGGCTGTTCCAGACCTTGGGGGCTCGGACAGTAAAGAAATTCTTCCTTATGTCCAGCCTGAAACGGTCTTGCAGGAGTTTGTGACCGTTCGACCTCGTCATCCCTTGGGGCGCTCTGGTGAATAGATGTTCCCCCAGATCCTGGTGGTCACCCCTGATAAACTTATAGGTGGCCATCACATCACCTCTGAGCCTATGCTTTTCCAGGCTAAAGAGCCCCATGGCTCTCACCCTGTCGTCGTAAGGTGTTTTCCTGACCGCTGATCATGCGCGTGGCTCTTCTCTGGACTCTCTCAAGCTTCTCCACATCCTTTTTGAATTGTGAAGCCCAAAACTGGACGCAGTACTCCAGCTGCAGCCTCACCAAGGCTGAGTACAAGGGGAGAATGACATCCCGGGATTTGCTTGAGAAGCAAGCCAGCGTTTTGGTCGCTTTACTAACCGCAGCATCACATTGCAGGCTCACGTTCATCTTGTGGTCAATGATGACTCCCAAGTCTCTTTCTTCCATAGTGCTAGCCAGCGTAGCACTGCCAAGCCTATAAGGATGCTGCAGATTTTTCTTCCCCAGGTGGAGAACCTTGCATTTTTTGGTGTTAAACACCATCAGGTTCTCATCCGCCCATTTGCTGAGCCTGTCAATGTCAGTCTGCATCACCTGCCTGTTTTCAGGTGTGGATGCTTTGCCCCAAAGTTTGGTGTCATTGGCGAACTTGGCCAGTCCGCTTCCGACTCCAATGTCCACATCATTAATGAAGATGTTGAACCATATGCGTCCAAGAACAGGACCTTGGAGGGACCCCACTGGTCACAAGACACCATGATGATTGACTTCCATCAGTTACTACCCTCTGGGTTGGACCATGGAACCAATTTCCCAGCCAGCGGATCGGGGTGGACCCAAGGCCACAACTGGCCAGTTTCACCAAGAGGTGATCATGGGATACCAGATCGAAGGCTTTTTTGAAGTCAAGGTATATGACGTCAATCTCTTCTCCCTTGTCCAGGTGATAGGTCACCTGGTCATAGAAGGAAATGAGATTGGTCAAGCAAGACCTACCTGCAGCAAACCCATGCTGGCTATCCCTTAGGATGTTGGCGTCAGCCAGTCCATTAAGGATGGCATTTTTAATAAATTTTCTAAAATCTTCCCCAGGATAGAAGTCTGGCTGATGGACCTATAGTTAGCTGGATCCACTTTCCTCCCTTTCTTGAAGATAAACACCACATTGGCCTTCTTCCAGTCTTCGGGCACTACACCAGACTACCAGGAGTTTTCAAAGATCCGTGCCAGAGGCTAGACTATGATGCTCGCCAGCTCCTTGAGTACCCTGGGGTGTAGATTGTCAGGGCCGGCTGACTTGAAGGTATCCAGCTTCTCAAGGTGTTCCTTCACGAGGTCAGCGTTAATGGAGGGCAAGGGATCTCCCTCACCCGGACCGCCCAGTCCCATGGGACTGATGAAAGACCGACGCAAAGTACCCATTTAATAGGTTGTTTTTTTCCTGGGCATCAGTTGTCAGTTGCCCCATCTGGTCCAATGTTGCCCTTGCTTTTCCTCTGACTCCCCACATATCTGAAAAAGGACTTTTTATTGCCCTTGATGCTCAAAGCTAGTTGCAGCCTTGGCTTTTCTGGTTTGCTCCCTGCAGGACCGGACCAGTGCAGAATAATCCTCCTTGGAGGTGAATCCCATCCTCCATCCTTTGTAGGCCTTTCTTTTTAGCCTCAGGAGGTCTGCTAGATCCCGGGTAGTTAAAGTCTCCCATGACAACCACGCACTGAGAGCATCCAGCCTTAGCCAGCTCCCTGGCAAATTCCTGGTCCAGCTCTTGTCTCTGGTTGGGAGGTCTGTAGTAGATTCCTACCATTAAGGCCTCCGTTGTCACATTCCCCATGTATCTTAACCCAGAGAGATTCCAGTCATCCTTCCTGAGCGCAAATGTCAATTTGCAGGGATGTGTAGCTCTCCTTGACGTACAGAGCTACACTCTCACCTCTTTTATCTGTACGATCTCACCTGTAGAGGGTATAGCCATCTATACAAGTGGCCCAGTCATAGGTGGAGTCCCACCAGGTCTGCGTTATCTGTGTGAGGTCACAGTCATTCTTGTTTATTAGGAGCACCAGTTCCTTCTGTTGTATTCCCCAAGTTCCTGGCATTGGTGTGCAGGCAGGTAAGTGTCCCACTGGGGGGCCCCTGCCTTCCCTACAGATGGTTCCAGGGCTAGAGTAGAGGTGTGTTCCCTTAAGTGCCTTAGCCTGCTGGATTTAGAAAGATTGCCCAGTGGGCTTGCAGTGGTACTAATCCCCACATCCCCTGGCAGGCTTAGTTTAAAGCCTGGTCAAGCAGGTCAGCCACTCTGGCTAAGAAGAGCCTCTTCCCCAGTAGAGTGAGGTAGAAGCGATCTCTCACCAGCAGATCACTGCCTCTCTCACCAAAGGGCAGACTGATCATGGAAGTCAGAGCCTTCACAATGACACCAGCGTCACAGTCTTTGGTTGACTGCCTCAACCCGTCTCTTTCCTTCTCAGCCCGTGACCTACAACTGGGACGAGCGAGGAAAAGGCCACCTGCACCCCAGTCCCCTAAGCGTCACTCCCAGAGCCCTGTAGTCTCTCATGACCCGCCTGGGATTGCTCTGAGCCGTGTCATTCGTGCCCACATGGATAAGGAGCATAGGGTAGCAGTTGGACAGCCAGATGTCCTTTCTATGTCCTTGATGTTGCCCCCCCCCCAGGAAGTACCAGACCTCCCGGGCTAGGAGGCCAGGGTGGCAGGTTGCTCCCTCAGTTCCCCTCAGGAGGGAGTCTCCCACAACGACCACTCTGCGTTTTGTCTTAGGGAAAGTAGGGGTGGGTGATCCTCCCTTGCCTGCAGGAGCTGGCATCTCTGCAGGCTCTACTGGGGCTACAAGAGGTTCGTACCTGTTGCAAAGTCCCAGCAGGGCGGGGACCTTTGTGTGGTGGGCCTTGAGGCCCTTGACCACTTTGGTCCAACTCCCTGGCTGGACAGTGTGGGAGATCCCCGAGTCCTCCCTTGTCCTGGAAGGTGACCTTGTCCTCTCTCCGCCTCCAGGGGGTGAAGGGCCTGGCAGTAGGAGTCTATTTCCTGCTTACCATCCCTGATGGCACTCAGTCTCTGGACTGCAGCCTGGAGCTCCTCTGTCTGGTGCCGCAGAGACTCCAAAGTGGAGCAAACCTCGCAAGGGGAGGTGGCCATGCTCCCAGTCCTGTGAGCCTAGAAAGGTGCCAGGCAGCCCCCCACAGCCAAAAGCCAAGAGCTCAGTCTGTGTGGAGCCCAGAACCATGGGCTCCATCTGGATGGAGACCTCTGAGGTGCCGGAGGGGAAGCCGCAGACTCCGAGGGGATCTTCGGGGTGCGGCGTGTGTCCATCCGCATTGTGCTACTGGTAGGCCGGCTACTGATGGGACTACCTTCCCTGGGGCTCACTGGCAGGGCCTCGGGTCCTCCTGCACACCCTTCTATGCAAACTCATGCACCGGACCCAGAAGAGCGTGCCTGTTCGTGCATCCTGTTCATGAGGCTCCGGTCGTACGGCTCCCTGGGAGGCTGGGTGAAGTAGGAGCCAGGCAAGGGTGGGGCCTGACCCTCCTCAGGTCCACTCAGCTGCCTCCCTGCTGGGCTACATCCCTCCTACCATGGGCCCCTGCTTAAGTGCCGGCAGGTTGGGGCCTGTTGGGGGTCCTGGGGTCTCTTGGGGGTGGGGGGGTCCCGGGTCCTTGGGCTTACGGGGATGCAACAGGCTTTCACCTGTCTGTCTCGCACTGGAGCCGGGACCCAAGTGTACGACTGTGTTTCCTCAATTTTTAAGAAAAATGACCAGATTTACTCAAGTATAAGACAAGATTTTTTCCTCCAGTCAGCAGTGAGGGGGAAGCCCCTCATATTTGCATGCGAAGCAGAAGGGGGAACAGGCAGCTGCTGCTGCTCTGACTCCTGACCCTGAGTTCAGGTCAGGGCCAGAGTCATATCCACTGTAGTCTTCTGCCCCTTCTCTGCTTTCCTTCTGCAGCTTCTGCTCCCCGCTCCATCCCTCCCCCTTACTCAGATGCAGCTTGTCTCCTGCACTGCTGGGGCTAGGGTCTCTCATGGGCACAGTGCATATGGAAACACCTTCCCCTGACCCAGCCAGTCGTCAGCATCAACACTGCTGCATGGCCAGGCAAGGGCTGAGCTTCCATATGTGCTTTGGGATGGAGCAGGAGAGAGGAAGGAGCAGAGACGGGGAGCAGTGAGGGGGTAGAAACTGGGGTGGAGGGGGGAGAAGGGAAGAGGCAGAGACTGGAAGGGGCACAGGCTATATGCAGCTGGGAGTAGGAGGTACATGTAGCAAGGGGGCAGGAAAGCTACGGGGGGGAAAAATGTGGGTGAAAGAGAGCAAGGGAACTACCTGACCCCTCCCATCCCACCGCTATAGCAGTACAAGGGTGGGATTTGAGACATCTCTTCAATACTTAGAGTCTACACCTGGAACATCATAGCAAATGTATACATTTTGCATAAATATAATCTAATAATTGGGATGTTTTCTTGTATTCAGGGTTATTTTATGTTTGAACAAATGCAGGATTATTTACACTATCTAGGGACAAGCAAACTGACCCACACAGACTCCTTCCTAAGTCAGCAGCAAATCAGATCTTGCCACAAATAGTTCCTTGTTGCTGCTCCTTTTTGATGAAGGCTGTTGAACTGTGATTGATGGCTGCTGTATATTGGCATGTGAAAATCATTGGGCCCAGGTGTGGTGCAGTGATTCAAAGGATGTCTCCAAACAGTAAAGGCAGGTTTGTTCACCTGGGGCAGTGAGAGGTTTAATCCCTCTCATGGAATCCCTTCAAGCTCCACTAGCAGAGGCTGTTGAAGAGATGCACTTAAGTCTTTGCATATTCCCATTCCCAGTTTGGGGCACTTTCTGCCTCAGGAGGTTGTCATCTGGGACTGCTCAGACAGGTCTTGGGTGAATCTGAAGCAGTATTGATTTAAAATGCATCTTGTCCAGCTTCTTACAATGAGACCCGAGACAAGGACCAGCCAGCCCTGTTGGAGGCTCTTGTGATGTCAGTCACAGATGCTGCTCTATATTTTTGTCCTAAATCTGTACTTGATGTACCTGCCATGGCTCATTACAGCAGGTGAATAGGGTAACATAAAGTTAACACTTAAACTGGGGTAAATCTTTTATTGTGGTTCCTTTTTATCTTTCAGTTTTATTGATATGTAACATAAATTTGTTTTTAAAATGAGATTTGAAACTAGGTTGTTTTGTTTAAATGCAGTATTAATATGATCCATATACTTCTTTCTGTAGCCTCCAATCAGTGGATTTTGAAGCGGTAGCTGTTACAGTAAAAGAGCTGGTCAATTATGCACTGACTATAAATGCAAACAACCACTTCTGGCTAATTATCCAGGCAGATATTTATTTTGGTAAGTGCATCTGACATCCCTTTAGGCAGCAGGTATGGGCATGTACATGTGCACTGTGCTTTTGCCTTTAGACTTACTTGTCCATGTGTGTCTTGAACAAAGTCTGGAGGGGAGTGAAACTTTACTGATCTGTTTATCAAAAGAAACTTATACAGAGCTTTTCCAAACAGTGAGGTCTTTGGATGCAGTCATAAAAGTGGTTTGGCATGAACAAACCCTGATTCTCCTCTCCTATCCCTGTCCTGTGCTCCATTGAAGAGAGTGAGACTTCATGAATGGATTATTCAGACTTTTACCTAAGATTGGAGAGAGGGTGGGGGAGCAGTATAATACAAACAGATGTAATTTTAGTTGCAGATCTTCAATACTAGGGAAACCCCAGGTGAACCAGTTGTTAATGTTTCCACCTGTCTGTAGAAATGCGTAAACATTTGTATTCAGGTGTCATAGAAAATAAACATAGTTCTTCTGAGGCCAGGTGCATAGTAGGCTCATAGTGAGTAACTCCCTGCCTAGTCTGACATATGGCTTTAAGAATGACTTTTGTGACCCCAGTTAGCCTGCTGTTTGCCAGCTAGATTGTGATAGGAGGAGTGGAAGACAAAATTCTTGAAATTCTTCTTTGGAAGCTAGGGCAGTGCTCCTGGCTGCCCAGAATGGGAGTAGTTAGGAGGGCATCAGTCGTGTGTCATTCTAGAACCAGTGTCCTAATCTGTTAAGCAACATGGTACTCGGCTTCAGTGGTTCTTATTTGGCTACGGCATTACCAGACCAGAGAGGATTTAGTGTATTATGGATCCTGGGTGCTCCCTGAAGTGAATGAGCACTGCTGTTAGAGGTTCAGCTATTAGCTGAAATAGCCTGGCTGCATGTGGTCCAGAGGCTTAGAAGGGAAAGCTGCCTTGACACTACTCCTCTCATCCCTTTTTGGCTTGGTGCTTATCCTGCCTTCTCAGCAGGCTGCTGGGCATAAGATTTGGGCCATAAGGCAATTCTGACTTCTATGGTGGTATTTAAGGAGATCACAAATTTCCCCTGCACTTTCATTTGGGTAGAGCACTTAACTACTTGTCCTTGGTTATTGTGTTGTGTTAAGCAGTTATTGCATTTTGGAGTTGAATGGAGTGTTCTTGCTGGAGTTCATATGATCACATGCAGCTTTGTGGGAAAAGTCTGTGTGTGCTATTGAGGGAGAGAGCAAGCTTCAACTTGCAGTGTTATCCCTGAATTCCCTGAGGGAAGAACAGTCCCCCAAGATCTGTCCTGCGCCTGTGGGTGACAAGGTCCCTGCAGAGCAAAGCCACCAGGAGGGAGTTACAGATGTAGCCTTTTGCTTCTGGTACCCCATAGTATTGTAGTGCTGAACTCCGAGTCATTCTGCTGCCCAGTGGAATCCTTGCCCAAGTCCTCAAGATGAGTATGTGGTGCTAAACATCTAAGAACAAGATCCTGAGAAGCCAGCAGGATGATCGGGGGCCAGTTAAGCTACCTAGGAAGAAATGTTGACAAGGTTGAGCTTTATGAAGGTCATTCCCCCTGCTTGGAATTCTCTGCCACGAATCCTCATCCAGCCCTTTCCCACCAAAAAACCCAGATGTGGACTCTCTTGCTAATAACCCAGTAGTAAGGGCACTCAGCTGGGAGGTAGGAGACTAGTTTTCAAATCCCCATTCTGATATGGAGCAGAGCTGTGAACCCCAACATTCCACATCTCACCAGAGTGTCTCATTGCCCAACTTTTCTCATATTGTACAGCACCAAAGGGTCTCTCCTGTTGAAAGGTATTCCACTTTCTGGAATATTCATTGGACCAGAGATGTCTTCTAGAATCTAGTAGTTTGGGATGTGGGATCTCAGAGCTCTGCTCCAGTATTTATCTAGTTATACAAAGGAAGAATGCTTCATCAGGATGACTCAGAGGTTCATCCCAGATGCCCTGATGGGATAGTGTTCTAATCACCACGCTACAGTATTGAGAAACCTTGATTTAAATCTTTACTCAGTGCACAGAGTGGGGATTCAAATCTGGGTCAAGTCAGGGCTAGAGCATGGGGTAGACCTAGGGCTGTTACTTAATAAATAATGAATGTAAATGTTATGCTGTCCAACCCCCCGATCTTCCTCCCCTCATCCTAATCTTATCTCCAGTTATCTGTTGTATAAGGCCTGATCAGGTAGGTGTTGCTAATGGATTGTATCCCCACATGAAGGCAGAGTCCTACTGGTGGGTGGTGTCAGGATCATGTGGTTGTTCACATGCCTACTGGCAGAAACGTGGCTGAATCTTGAAAATGCCAAAGTACCTACAACTGAGCAAGGGTGTGTTTGCATTTCTCTTCCTTCTAAGTCCCAAATCACAAGTAGCTGAGGAATTCTTTGGAAGCTAGGGCAATGCCCTTAGCTGCTCAAAACTGGGGTAGTCAGGAGGGTGGCTGTGTGTCATCCTAGAACCAGTGTCGCAGTCTGTTAGGTGAGTAAATAACATTGTGGAACAGCGATGGGAGATCTAAATTTATTAATTCAGCTGCAGTGTTTTGCACTTTTTGTCTCTGCTGTTCTGCACTTTTGCAGCAGACTGATTAGTTTGAACTGAATTAGTGCAGGGAGATGCTTGTAAGATTTTCTTGAAGCTCTTGTGTGGGAGGCATCATTGAAGGCATACATACATTCTTTACTGTGAACAGGTTACCAGAGTCCAAAAGCAGTAGCCTGATTTCCAGCTTTATATTCTTGTTTTCACCCCTGTACCTGAGCTGCCACTTGACTTGCTCTGGATGCTGTAAAGCTTATCCAAGGGCACCAGCCTGCCATGCAGCTTCTAACTTCTTTGCTAAGTCTCACTGCTTTATTCCATGTGCCTGGATGTAGCTAGTGGTAAAAAGCAAAATGTTTGAGTTCTGGATCTATGGTGACATTTCCTGGCTGGCCTTCCAGTTCAGGGAGCAGCATGTTGTGCTTTCAATTTGGAAGCCCAGGGCGTGGCAGAGGAGTCACTTAGTAAAGCAGGTAAGTTTCCCTGATGTTGGCAGACAAAGAGGTTAGAACTGAACTGATCTTTTTGATCTCCCAAAGCCCATCAGAACAAGTGCGTGAAAATGCCTTTGTTTGCTGGTGGGCTGGGCAGCACCTGGCTACTAGTATGCTGACCATGCTCCCAGGCTGTGCCTCTGGCATGCTATGCTGCTCCCTGCAGACCAGTGATACTAATCAGTCCACTTGCAGCAGTGCATGAACATGGCTGTCCTGCTGCCAGTTGAAGAGGCAGCCTGCATGACAGCCTAGCGTGCTTATGGATGCAGCTGCTAGACCCAGGAAGTTTTCCCATGGAGAGACAGCCTACCTCACAGGTGCATCAGGTCCTCAGAACAGCGTGTCTTGCCACATGCAGCCCTGTGGTTCATACTTTGATACATCAATAAAACAAATCCTCTTCCAAGTAGAATTAATTTACAGTAAACTTTGGTTTGTCACCATTTGTCTATGTGAATAATCTTCTAAACCCTGCAAGTCATTACGTTGAAATTACTAGATTTCATTTCTGATTTTACTCTGGTTCTCTTTTTTTCCCCACTATAGCAACAAATCAGTATTCAGCGGCTCTACATTATTACCTTCAGGCAGGAGCAGTGTGCTCCGATTTCTTCAATAAAATGGTACCACCTGATGTATTCACAGACCAGGTGAATTTATGTTTGGATTTAGATGCTTACTATGTTAAAACATCATGTACAGCTGGACACTGCTAGGAGATGGGGTCTCGCCTGATCACTAGAGGTGCATTGATACAGCAGTCCATATCGTATGAGCACTGATAAAAGGAAAATTAACATTATTGGTACTCTCCTTTTTTTTTTGGCTGACATGACCAATGTTAAATGCTGCTTACATGCACAGTCACAGCATGCATGCAGCCTGCCCAGCACCTTTGAGAGCAGCATCTGGCTGGTAAGTCTGTTGTGGGGGGTGGGCCTGTGAGGGAAAGGGGGGAGGCAGATTGAGGCCCCTGTGGTGAGGGAGGAAGTGGGGCTGAGGCGTGGTATGAAGCCATGAGCAGCTCCTCCGGGAGGCACAGTGGGGGCACATGGCTCCCCGCAATCTGGGCATGGAGCAAGGGGGTGCTGCTGCTACAGGCTGGGGTTGAAGGCAGTGTCAGGCTCTTCCTGGTGTTGGGGGCTGGGCCAGGTATGCACTTGGAGTGGGTAGTGGTGGTGCTGGGAGGGGGGCTACCACCCCATAGCCCCACCTCCTGCCACCACCCAGCCTGAGCATAGCCCCAGCCCAGCCACACACCCCCACCCCCATCGCCACCTAGGAAGAGCCTGCACCGCCTGCAGCAGCAGCCTGTCCTCTCCCTGCGTACAGATCTGGGGGGTTCGTGGCCCCCCGTGACTCCCCCAGGGGTGCGTGCAGCAGCAGGAGCTGCCTATGCCAGAACTAGCTACTCATGGCTCCATCCCAGCCCCTCATCCTTCCTCACCACAGGGACCTCGATCTTCCCCCCTCCCCCTGCAACAAACTTACCACCCAGATGCTGCTCTCCAAGCTGCCAGGCTGCATATCGGCAGTCAGATCAGTATCAGCCAATATGACTCATTAATAATTGGCTATTGGTATCAGCCCGAAGAATCTTTATCAGTGCATCCATACTGACTACGTAAGTTGTTGTAGTTTAGTCAGGAATCTTAGGTTTAGTCTGAGATGATCCTGCCTTGAGCAGGAGCTAGACTAGATGACCTTGTGAGGTCGCTTCCAGCTCTGCTTTCCTATGATCCATCATACGCAGATTGTGTGAATGTGTCTGTACATGTATCTTTTGAAATAGCTAACTGTAACTGTCTTAATTAACATAGACCAATCTATTTCCTCTGCTGTTTGAAGCTCAGAAGTCCCCTCAGCACAGACACTTTTTTTTGTTGAGTACAAGTCAAAGGAGGAGTCAGCATTAAGACTCCTGATGGAGAAAGTATTGAATGATCTTGGATTTGTATGTCCCTGAGTAGAATTTTGAGAATAGTTAAGCGAACCTTAACCATATGTAGATGTGTTATGTTTAAATAAAGTGTGAACCAAGATCTAGTGGTGATGGGATCTCTTCTGTAGCTGCTTAATCCTGAGTGTGGATTGTATATATCAGTGGTTCTCAACCTTTTAAGACTCAAGGCACCCTTGGATAACTTCTCAAAATGTAGTGGCACCCCATTTAAAGACTAATTAATTTCTTAAAGTGCTTACCTTCCTGCACCTTCTGGTACCTTTAAAGAGATTGCAAGGATGCCCTGCCCACCCTGCCATCCCATGAGAGCAAAGTGGGTGGGGAGCTTCAGGGGGATGGGTATTAGACCCCTGAAGGAGGCAGAAGGTGGTACCAGTGGCCACTGGTGACAGGGACAGAACTCTTCTGTGTCTGCACTTTCCATGGTCTGCCCCCTACATGCACTTTGGGGACTTCAGTGCCAGTGCCTAGAGCCACCACTTGCAGCCTCTCCCATCAGCCCTGAGAGCACAGGAGGAACAGAGGAAGGAGCTGGGCTGAGCAAGGAGCATGCTGCTCAGAGCATAAGGGTGGTTTATGCAGGAGTTGTGCTGCTCACCACATGTCTCCTCTTTCAGGGGTGCACTACGGTACCCTGGTTGAGAATCGCTGGAGTAAATAGGTGTATGGGGAAAAGTTGATTCCCTGGAACTGAGCTCCATGTTACAGTTGGCTGCTGCCTTTTGGCACAATTAGATTTTTCATCTCGCTGGGGAGTGCTCAGGTGAACAAAGGTGTCCTTCCGCCTGGCCTAAATGTGTTGAATTTAAGGAACCTTTACTGGTGACCTTTGGGGAAGGTGTTCCAAAGCCAAGGTCTTCTCAGCACAAAGGCCCCATAGCATTTCACCTGCATTATATTTATTGTAGCAAATAGTTACCCTTTCTATGGTGTACCTGGAAAAAAAGTTGAGTCTGCTTTGGCTATGTAAGAAGGATCTTTTTCATTCAGTGCCATAGAAAATTCTTGTGAAATGCTGAATCCCGTGTCTATTAGGGCTGTGTGACATTTTGCCTGCAGTTTCATTTCAACTTGTTTTGAGCTCAAAACAGCTAAATCAAAACAAAGAGCTTGGAAACAGCCTCGAAATGAAACAAGGCAAGTTGAAATGTTTTGAAATCTTCAAAATGTTTCGAGTTTCGAAGCTCAAGCTGGGCTTGCCTGCAGGGAAACGAACTAAAGGAAGGAGAGGGAGGGGGAAGGGTGGGGGCAGGAGTACTCTCATTATTGACTGTCATCCTTTCCTGAGGTCCCTTCCAACTCAGTGCTCTGGGGGAGGGGTGGAAAAACTGCATAAAAGGCAGCATTGTTTGAACTGCCCTGCTTTCAGCCTTGGTGTCAGTTGAGTGAGGGCACACCTTAACACACACACACAGTCACCCACCCATGTCATGAGTTTTGCCTGCCAGCAGCCAGAGGTGCAGGGCCCCAGAAGCCCCTGCACCTGTCTCCTTGAAACTTGGCAGGCTTCGTGGCCTCAGCAGGAGCTACTGTTCCTGCAAGTTTCATCCAAATCGGGCCAGAAATGACAGTTACAGGCTGTTTCGAGATTCTCTATTATAGCCTATGGGCAAAACGTTGAAACAGCAAAAATGTTTCAACTAAACGAAATGGAATAGCGGTTTTGAATAGAAACAAAATGCTGTTCTGTTGTAATGTCGAAACAGAACGATGCCGTTTTGCAAAGCCCTCTTGTCTATGCAGCGTCAGCCTGGTCTCCTCTGTTGACTTGTCTTTAGTGTTCCAGTATTTCAGATGTTAATCATAAGACTGTTTATAGAATTGTGATAAGGAGCACTGGGGGAACTGCCTGTCAGTCACTGTAGTCAGTAGAACAGTGATTCTTGGCCAGGGTTCTGCAGCACCCTGAGGTGCCTTGAGATCCTTTTAACGGTGCCCATGATTTGCACACTGTTAGGTGTGCAAACACCTACACATAACTTGCAAGATAAACACAGATTTCAAATAAGGAATTCATAGCATCATATATGTTCTGACCCGTTATGGTCTTACCCAGTTCTTTGCAACAGAAGAATTGCTCTCTTATTTTTCTGCAATCAAAGAACATGTGAAAACTAAGCTGGCATTTTCTGAGGGATGCCTTGAGTCTAAAAAGGTTGAGAACCACTGCAGTGGGAGATCATGGCTTTGCCATGACCCACCTGGACCTAAAGGAGAGTGATTAAATTTTTCCCTGGTTTGGAGATTTAGAAGCCAGCTGGGTTCATACATGTATTGAGACAAGCAAATAGCTAACTTTAGTTTAAGGGTATGGGGGAGGGGGGTAGACAGGGAGCCAGGGCTAGGTTATCACAGTCCTGTTATCACTTCTACAACAGAAAAGCCATGTTTTTCACATCACTTTATGTGAGATTAGGTTGAAGGGTTCCATGGATCTAAGGAGTAACCCATTTTGGGGCAGGGACCTTCTAAAATATGGCTAGGATGTTTTGATGCACTGCAGAGCAAGTACTCAGTATACGAAGGGAGGGGGGTGCATCTTGCAGATAATATATGCTGTTCTCCAGTTCTTCAAGGATACGTTGTCATTATGTGCTTAATGTAAACATCAGATTCTGGGAGATACGTCATAATTGTCCTCTGCATTTTTTTTTTTTGTACCTTAGGTGATAAAAAGAATGATAAAATGCTGCTCTTTGCTCAACTGCCATACCCAGGTAAGAGAGTAATCAGGCACCAGCCTCATATAGACCTATTCATTTTTAAGTCAAACATTTTGACAAGGAGAGAGCAAACTTTGACTTCAAAATCAAGGTGTCAACGTAAAAGCTGCTCTGGGTTCATAATTCTGCAATGAGAATGTAGTGGTAGAGCCTCCAAAGGAGCAGTAAAAACGCTGATGTTGACTGAAGCTTACTGAGAAAAAATACCCTGCCCAGTTTTTATGTTCTTTTGTTTAAATTCAGAGCTCCTTATACTCCCAGTTCCTCAAAAAAACCAAAACAAAAAGCAAAAAAACCCCACCACTCCCTCCCCTCAAAGAACAAGGGCTGATATAGAAACTAAGTACAACATGTTCCACTTGTGCATACATGTTCTTACTGTGTAAAGGCTTAATTAACTGAACTGCGTAACAGTCATAGTGTCACTGCCAACTTGTTGCTGTTGCTTATCTGTGGAAAAAGCTACCATATACCCACTTCTCTTTTTCCCCAAAATCAACTGGGGAAAATGGGGGTACAGCTATGTGAGGGAAGAAGCCTCCTTTTCAGGAAATTTGGCGGCGCAGAGTGGTGGCAGTGGCAATTTTAATGCTGCCACCACTCTCTCCCCAGCCCCTACCACTGGATCAGAACTGTGTGAATGATTGATCTGCAGCTGCACTCAGTGCACTGGGTCTAACCCAGCTTACAGCTCAGGGCCCGGCATGTGGCTCCACAGCCAGTGATTGAAGTCTGGGACCCAGTACAGCCTTGGAGCCTCTAAGCTGGATTAGGCCAGCCCTGCTACATGGCATGTTGAATCAGGTGCATAGTATCCCAGCCTTGGAGACCCTAGACTCTGGGCAGTCCAAAAATAACTGTGTCATTTATAGTCGACGGGAGCCAATCGTCTCGGTGCACTGTGACCAGTGGGATCCCACAAGGCTCTGTCCTAGGGCCTGTACCATTTAGCATCTTCATCAATGACGTGGGCATTGGTGTCAGAAGCAGACTGGCCAAGTTTGCTGATGACACCAAACTTGCTGACGACACCATTCTTAACAGACTGGCTGACAGCAACATCCTGAGGGATAATAGCCAGCATGGGTTTGTTGCAGGTAGGTCTTGCTTGACCAATCTCATTTCCTTTTATGACCAGGTGACCTATCACCTGGACAAGGGAGAAGAGATTGATGTCATATATCTTGACTTCAAGTTTGCCAATGATACCAAACTCTGGGGTAAAGCATCCACACCTGAGACAGGAGGGTGATTGATCCAGGCAGATCTTGACAGGGTTATGAAATGGGCAGAGGAGAACCTGAAGGTGGTCAACACCGAAAAATGCAAGGACCTCCTCTGTGGGAGGAAAAACCTGAAGCATGCTTATAGGCTGGGTAGTGCTACACTGGTTAGCACTACAGATGAAAGGGACTTGGGGGTCATGGTTGACCACAAGATGAACATGAGCCTTCAATGTGATACTGTGGCTAGTAAAGCAAGCAGAACACTGGCTCGCATCCATAGATGCTTCTCAAGCAAGTCCCAGGACTTCATTCTCCTGTTGTACGTGGCCTTGGCGAGGCCGCAGCTGGAGTACTGCATCCAGTTTTGGACTCCACAATTCAAAAGGGATGTGGAGAAGCTTGAGAGAGTCCAGAGGAGAGCCACACGCATGATCAGAGGTCAGGATAACAGACCTTATGAAGAGAGGCTGAGAGCCAGGGGACTCTTCAGCCTGGAAAAGTGCAGGCTCAGGGGTGATCTATAAGTTTATCAGGGGTGCTCACCAAGATCTGGGGGAAGGTCTGTTCATCAGAGCATTTCAAGGGATGACGAGGTCGAATGGTCACAAACTCCTCCGTGGCCGTTTTAGGCTGGACATAAGAAAGAACTTCTTCACAGTCCGAGCCCCCAGGGTTTGGAATAGACTGCCAGTGGAGGCGGTTCAAGCACCCACTTTGAATGCCTTCAAGATGCATTTGGATGTTTATCTTGCTGGGATCCTATGATCCCTGCTGACTTCCTGCCCCTGGGGCAGGTGTCTGGATTCGATTATCCTCCAGGGTCCTTTCCAGCCAAAATGTCTATGGAAATCTAGTCAGGGGGTGTGTTTATAGTTGAGAAAATATAATATGTGCTACACCTGCTTTGCTTGAAGTACATGGTATTATTCAGCCCTGCTGTCTGCTATCTAACGTAACTTTACTCCAGCTCACTGCCTAGAGATGGTGAAGGGGAAGCAGCTGTCAGAGGACTGTTATTAGAATCTGGAGCTAATCTTAGGGTTGCATGAATAAGGAGCACTGTTTACATTGCCAGATAAGTGCCTATTTTAGGTAAGTAGGCAGACATTTTGGGTAGATGTGTGTGAAACGAGGTTCTTGTCTCACTCAGACAAGGTTCTTTAGGGTGATTGCTGATTCTGTGGATATGTATGTTGGTCCCTGAGTTTCTTTTATGTGGTGGTTTGTATTTTACCTTTCTGGATGATCATAATGTCTAAAAAGGAAATGTTGGTGCTGATTGATTTCCATCACAGATTCAGTAATCACCCCTCTCAGACTATCCAGAATGGTAAAATAAAAACCACCATATACAAGAAACCCAGCAATCAACTTAAACACACCAAGAAAGCTGTAATATACAGCCTTGGATACCACTGAACCTTCACTGAGGAGAATAGCGAGGTGACAGTTGCAGGTAATCTCAAAAGGGCTTTCACCCAATAAGGACACTTCTCCAGTGAGAAAGATCATATATTTGAAAGAGCCACCTAGTTATCACGTAATTACTGCAGTACAGAAAGAAAATCCCCACAAATCGCATATCATTGGTTTTGACAAATCATCCTTCTCTGGAACACGCACCAAAAAAATCTGTCAAAGACAAAAATACTCAATCACCTGTGGGTGCACACTTCTCACAAGACTGTTCTCTCTCTCTAATCTCTCAGTTCTGATCCTTAAAGAGAATTTACAAAACACCTTTTACAGAGGAGCTTATGAACTCTACTTCAGCAACCTACTGGATGCAAAAAAATAATGAACTAAATGCAGCCATTGGATTTATGGCACATTATAACCTGCCTGATATCTGATAAACCTAGGTAACTTACCTGCGTTTTACCTGCTGCATTCTTCTACCACCAGTTCACTATTTCCCTTTCACTACCCCCAACCTTCTTACACCTATTGTCTTCTACCCCTCTGATTCTCACTGCCACACATTTGAATTTTCACGGAGCTGCGTTTTGGCTTCTGTTCTGTCCAGATCTCACAGTCTGTATGCATGAAGAAGGGTATTTGTGCCCAAAAGTGTGCAACGGACAATTTAATTGGTCTAGTAAAAGATACCACAGCTGCTCAAAGAACCTTGTCTGCCTATGTCCTTAGACCAACATGGCTACAACCAACAACCCTACTTTGGTAAGTGCATAGCCTCTTTTCAGCCCCAAGGCTATGCACGTAACCAGAACAGTAGAGAGGTAGTTCTTGCCAGAGTTGACTCTCTGCACTTGGCAGTCCAGTTTGGTCAGTGACATGTTAGGGATTTGGGCCAGGTCTGTCCCATAAGTGTCTTACTAAAAGGGAAGGAATTGTCAGCCAGACTAAGGATAGGAACCCACTAGTCTCAGATTCTTAGAGAAGGCAAATTACCACTTCCGGTGGTGGGAGAACTGTTCTGTGATTAAATCAACCCTCTCTGGTTAGAGAAGTTCCATATTCCCTTCCCGAGTTCAAGTTTAAAAAAACTTTTGTGTAAAAATTTATTTTAATTAATTAATAAATAAATAAATAAATAAATAAATAAATAAATAAAGTTGTGCCCTGTTGTGGTCTTAGAGTAATTCTTCTGTTGCAAAGAACTCAGTTACTGTCCTGTAGTAAAAGGGAAAAAAGTGAAAACTTAGGAGCTGGCATTGCCTGAGGGGGTGCCTCAAACCCAAGGGATACCTCGAGTCTAATAAGGTTAAGAATTATTGGACTAAATGTTCTCTCTTACAGGTAGCAATTTTATGCCAGTTCCTCAGAGAAATAGACTATAAAACAGCATTTAAAGCATTACAGGAACAAAATAGGTAAGCATTTTATTTACTAAAATATGCACTTAGTATCTTTACACTTTATAACATGGAGGTATTTGATATTCTGCTTTTCAGCCATGATGCCATGGATTCCTACTACGAGTACATCTGGGATGTCACCATTTTGGAATATTTGACATGTATCCTTTGGATTAGAAAGAATTGATACAAAGCAGCTGATAGGGATATGTAGATTTTTAAAAAAAAATACTGCTTTATCATTGGCACATGACTGGTTGTGAATTTCATATTAACAAGCTGAAAATGAGTGTCACTTCACTCTTCAGGGGTCCAAATGATGGGGGTGAAAGAAGATCTTTTTAAGAAACATGCAGTGTGGTATGACTGACTTGTCTGGGAAAGGTTTGCTTTCCTGAAAATACTTGTAACCTAAATCTAATACAAAGTTGTCCTTGCATTTTGATTGGGTATTTTGGAAATTGGCTCTAGGAACTACCCTAGCTGGGATGCATGTATCCACAAGTACTTCCTTTTCTTGACTCTCCTTCAGATCTCCACCATAAGAGAGGAGAGACAGACAAGAGACAGATAGCAGTAAGTTCAAGCTATTCTTGTTGTGGTTGAGGTGCTGTCTTCACCCAAATGCATAGTAGAGGACTAAAAACATGTAAAAGCAAGTATCCCATGGGTGTGTAGTTATAGCAGAGTTCACTTTTGTAGTTGAGTAGTGATGACTAAGGTGATAATGCAGACTGTCATATAATGTGATATCCTGCTTTGAAATCAGCATTACTAGCAAAAGTTCATTCTTGGTCCTCTCTCATTTGTTTTTAAAGATTAAAGCTATTGGCCAGACAGAACTGAATGCTAGCAATCCAGAGGAAGTATTACAACTTGCTGCACAGAGACGAAAAAAGAAGTTTCTTCAAGCAATGGCAAAACTTTACTTTTAATCTAATGCTAAAAGAATAAGAGGGTGTAGAATGGAAAACTTCAACACTTTTATTTTTTACTCATTTAAGAGTATTTAAAATTTTTATACAATATTTACAGACTGTGCTCTTTCCTTTTTAGATATGAAATCTTACAATAAAAACCCTTATTTTACAAAACTATACAGAAGGTTGAAAACTTAGTTAATTTCACAATGCTTTTTTTTTTTTAAAACAATTTATTTGAAGAAGCAATGAAGTTGGGTAAGGCAATATTAGATCTTAATACAACTTAAGTGTTCATAGAAGCAATTTTGCACACCATGGCAGTAAGTATAGCTTTACACACTAGGAAGTGTTTTGTTTGGTCTACATCAACTTTGTAGTTGATCCACTACTGGACCCCTACTGTGGTTGTCATTATTCCTCCATTTTGAGAAACTCCTTTGCTAGATACTGTCCCTTTTTTATAGAACAAAAGTTAAGCACCTCATGAGCTGAGGTAGTTGAATATTTAAAAGGAGCATACAGTAGTTAATGCTGTTTAAACACTGATAAGACATAACTCTACAGTACATAGTATTTTTCTTCCCAATACTTGTATTTTCCAAGTGGTTGCAGAATATTAATGAGCCAGGTATACTCTTTATATACCTACTCCAGTTCTAACTAAATGTCTATGTTTGAGTCAGTCTTGCTGTCATCAAGTAGATTTTTTTCCTTCAAGAACTATTCCAGTTAAAGTTATTTCAGCAGCAATATTTTTAGCTGTACATTTACCTGAGGTCAAAGATAGATGGGAGCTTGAAAACTAAAATTTGCTAGAGCCATCTTTTCAATCTGCCAATTTACTGGTTTGATCCAAGTGTCGCAATGCATTTAGAATCAGTTATGCATTCAGTCTTTGCACTAAGTAAATTCCACATGGCCCCTGACCCATGTAATCCCTAACCAGTAGGGATCAGACAAACTGGTAGATTTATACCACACACCAAGGGAAAAAAAAAATGGTATTAGTTGAGTTTCTACTTGATCTCTGCTATTTCAAGCGTATCACCATTAGGTAATATGTACAAGCTGCTGTTCCCATCATCCAAAATAACCTTATGGCTATCCCCCATGAAAGTGAATCTGACATGTAAACTGAGTAGGCAGGACTTTTGAAAATGGCTTATTGGACAACAAAAATGAGTTGATGAAATCCATAATTAAACAAATTCATCGTTTAAAATAAGTTCAACTTGGAACACTACTACTGTAATATCAGTTTAGATCAGCAGGGATCTAGTCCAGCACCCTGTGTGGCAGAGGCATGGCTGGTTTAACAGTTCAGAAAAGCTGCAGTTTGTAGAACAGATTTCCATCCGTTGGTTCAACTTGTCTTTTACTACCATACACATCATGAGTGGCAGGATAGAGTAGCAGGTTAGATTCAGGTTTAGTGTAGGCTTGTACTGAAGCAGTTCTGCTTCTGAAGTTGTTCACATTGTAGGTTATTTCTATAGGCTTCACTTCTTTTCTGTGCTTTTGGGGGGTGTTATTATTCCTCCTGTAGACACTGGGGATAGCTGTCCTAGTGCTGTAGAAGCCTCTCCACTATTAACTTCATCCTGTATAGTCAAAGAGAGGACATGAATCAGCAATGGAGTAAGTATCATCTTAAATAAGCCTTAATACTTATGCCAAATTCTTAATTCAGGGTCTTTTTTTTCCCTACTTGTCCTTAAGTTGCTGAAGCAAAGTTTCTTCAAAAAAGAAGTGAGTCATCTTGATCATTTAAGTTTTAATATCTCTTAGTATGAATAAGTGGTTGAAAATGGTCAACACCTGCATGGCACTTATTTCTAGCATTCTAGGTTAAGAGCTGCCCATGCACTTGCTGCAGTCTGAATGAGGCAGGCTCCCTAGCCAGGTGGGAGTCCATGATAACCACTAGGGAGCAGTTTATACCGACTGACTTGCTGCATCACCATGGTAACAGGTAAATAAGGCTTGAAGGGATGTTATGAAGACACTTAGTTCAGCCCCAGGTCCAAGCCATTCTGCTCTTGGAGGGGGGGGGGAGGAATCTTCAGGAATGAAGGTGTCACAGCCCCTTGGTAGCCTCTTCCAATGCACAAATTACCTTCGTAATGAGATGGTTTATTTCAGATCCAACCTAAACTTGTCCAGCTGCAATTTAAGACCATTGTTCTTTGTCCCATTTGCAGCAGCCACCACAAGCAGTCTATCACAGGGGTTGGAAATGTGTTTGGGTCAAGTGCTGAAAAACCACTTAACCTGGGCTTAGATGGTGGCATACCAGGCAGGGGAGCTGCAAGAGACCTATCTGTGTGGTAGTACAGGCCCTGGCCCCTTGCTCCACTGCATGCCTCAAGACACATGTGCAGCTACTTTTCAGCAGTGAGCTTGGCCAGGACTTGGGATTTTGGTGCAGCCACTTGCAGCTGCTGTTGTGAGCAGCCTGGGCTTTTTATACCAGGCAGCTGCAAGCAGCTGCACTAGGGGCCACAGCCCTAGCCTGGCTCATTGCCAGCAGGGGCTGCACATAAGCTTAGGAGGAGCAGGGAAAGGGCTGTGCTGCCCCCAGTCTCTTCATTGTGGGCAGAGGCACATGTGCAACCACCCCAGTGCAGTTATTTGCAGCGGGTCTCACCTGCTGTGAGCAACCCAGGCTGTGGCAGCAGTGGCTGCACCATGTATATCTCAGGGATACATGGCAGGGAAGAGGCATGGGGGCAGAACATCCCAGTGCACCAGTTACAGCCTCCCAGCAGCCTGCCACATCCAGCCCAGACTCTGGGCAGCTACTGCCTGCTACAGAGTCTTGTCTCCTTGCTGTGAGCTGCCTGCTCTCCATGGCTGGCAGGAGCTGCCCAGAGCCTAGGCTGGCTGTGGCATACCAAGCAAAGTGGCCATGCTGTGGCACATGTGCCAGGTGCTGCTGACCCCTAGTCTATCACTATCCTTTGTGTAACCACCTTCCAGGTAGTTGAAGACTTATCAAATTTCTTCCTAGCTTTTTTGTGCAAGTAATTCTGTTCCCCAAAATTCAAGTTTCCCAAACCTCTAAGCATGTGTTGCTTTTGCTGAACTCTATCCAATTTGTCCACATCTTTCTTGAAGTGTAGTGCCCCAAACTGGGCAGTAATCCAGGTGAGCTCTGAGTGGGTAGCAGTGGGGGAGGGAGGAAAGAGTTCCCTTAACTTTTAAGGTGATGCTTTATTAATGCAACCCAGCTATTAGCTTTTTTGGCAAAAACAAACACCGTCTCTTATTCAGTTTATGACCCACTAGGTCTTTTTTGTAGTACCACAGCCTAGCTAGTCATTCCCTAACATGTACTTATACATGTGATTTTTCTGTTTCCCAGTGTAGGACTTTCCTCTTTTCCTTACTGAATCCTCAGTTAATTTCACATCATTTCTCATTTAGCAAGGTCATCCTAACATCACACTCCAAAGTGTCTACAACTCTACCCATCTTTAAGTGTGCACTCAAAGAATGTGGGGGACTGAATTAAGAAGATATGAAGGAGCATCACATCCAGGACAAGCCCTGGGAAATCCTACTTAATACCTCCTCCCAACTAGATACAGTGCTCCAACTAGTTATGTAAGCATGTTGCAGTACTTTCATGTAGACCAACAGTTCCCAATCTGTGGTACATATTAATAGATTTATTATAATTACTTGATATTATCAAAATTTGTTGGTGGTACTTAAGGTTGTATTGTTTTAAATTGGTGGTGTGTCTGTCAGAGTTTGGGAACTGCTGATGTGGTCTCCAAGCTTTTTTTGATCGCACACCCTTATCAGTAAAAAATTTGAGCACACACCCCCTTCTTAGCAGTGGACATAGGCCTTCTGAAAGTCCAGGAAGACTTTGACACCATCTCTCACCCTGTTCTCATTAAGAAACTGGGGGACTGTGGTGTTGACACCCACACAGTCAATTGGGTCACCAACTGGCTGGAGAGCTACACCCAGAGTGGGGGTGGATGGGTCGTTTTTGGCCTGGAGGGATGCGAGCAGTGAGGTTTGCAGGGCTCGGTTATCAGACCTGCACTGTTCAACATCTTCATCAGTGACTTGGACGAGGGGGTAAAAAGCACCCTGTTCAAATTTGCTGATGACACTAAGATGTGGGGGGCATGTGGGCACATTAGAAGGAAGGAATAGGCTACAACCAGACCTAGACAGGTTACAGGGGTGGGCAGATGAGAATAGGATGGGTTTTAACACCAACAAAGTGATGCACCTGGGGAAGAACCACCAGCACCATGCCTACAGGTTAGGGAACTCCCTTCTTGTCAGTACAGAGGCAGAAAAGGATCTTGGAGTCATCATCGACTCCAAGATGAACATGGGCCGGCAGTGTGGGGATGCAGTTAGGAAGGCCAACCGCACCTTCTCATGCATCCACAGATGCATCTCAGGCAGGTCCAAGGAGGTGATCCTCCCCCTCTACGCTGCACTGGTCAGGCCACAGCTAGAGTATTGCATCCAGTTCTGGGCACACTTCAAGAGGGATGTGGACAACATGGAGAGGGTCCAAAGGAGGGCCCCCTCGCATGATCAGCAGCAGGGCAGGCCCTATGAGGAGGCTACAGGACCTGAACCTGTTCAGCCTCCACAAGAAAAGGCTGAGGGGGGGACCTAGTGGCCTGTTACAAACTAGTCAGGGGGGACCAGCAGACACTGGGGAAGTCCCTGTTCCCCCAAGCACTACCAGGAGTGACCAGGAATAACGGTCACAAGCTGGCAGAGGGTAGATTCAAACTAGACATCAGGAGGCACTACTTCACTGTCAGGGCAGCTAGGGTCTGGAACCAACTTCCAAGAGAAGTGGTGCTGGCTCCTACCCTGGGGGTCTTTAAGAGGAGGCTGGATGAACACCTTGCTGGGGTCATTTGACCCCAGTACTCTTTCCTGCTGTGGCAGGGGGTCAGACTAGATTATCTACTCAGGTCCCTTCTGACCCTAGAAAACTATGAAACCCCCAATATATGTATACTTATAAATAAGTTTGGAGACCACTGTACACTGTACCTCCATTGTGGAACTCCCACTCTTCCCTCAGGATGCCTTGCATACCACACGTGACCATCTGACATATGGACCAAGTGAGGGTGCCAGTGTTGATCCATATATTAAATATTAGTAAAGCTTAATTTCTCTCATTTATTTTTTATCTTAAAAAAAAGTAGTTCTAATATTTTCTTCCTGCACCCCACTTTGGAGACCACTGATGTATACAGTATTCCCTTAGCTTACTAAAAGAAATGGCATGGAAACAGTGTCAAATGCCTGACTGAAATTCCCTCCCCCTGCATAAAGTGCAAGAAGGGCCTAGCGTGCATTTTTCCAAGTTCTTGGTATATGCAGATTTTCACAGAATGCAGCAAAACCAGGATGTTTCTTTTTTGGTTGTTGAGCTGTAGCTATAGCTATAGCCAATGGACTCCCCAATCCAGAGCAGTGACAAGAAAGATGTGCCCATGTAATCATTGCAAGATTTCCATCAGTTCCAGGGAAAACAGTGAGGTTTAGCTGCAGTAGCCCAACTACCAAAACAAAGCCAACATACAATACATACCAGCATGTCCAAGTAAGTTGTATGGGTTTGAATATTATGTCCATCTTCTACTGCAACCTTCTTAAAATTCTTAAGTTTCACTGGGGCTTTTCTTGCCACTCTAAAGAAAGGGACCATCCACGCAACACATTCTGAAATACCATCCCAATCTAAACCTAAAGGGCAAGGAAAAAATTATATTACACACAATAGACCTGCACACATGTCAGCTTGCATATATCTGAACTGTACATCTGTCCTCTTCATCTACTATTCTGACAAGACAGACCTGTCAGCTGCGTGACTGAATTCTTTTTTTCCCCCCCTTGTGGATACCCCTAATTATTCATGCAGCAGCCCTCTGCACTTTTTTTTAGGGTCATGAGGGTCAACACATGGAATGATTTGGTTGCAAAAATAAGAGCCAATTTTTTTTGTAGGTTAAACACAAGCAGCAATGGATAGCTATGACCAACATACAGTATAGGCATACATCTTAAAAGGCAGCTATACTGCATATTTTGTGACCACTAAGCTGGATTTTTCCCCCACCCCAAAAGCTGTAAGTTTTTCCATCTGCCTACAATGACTGACTATATATTGCATATATTAGCAACTTTGCACATGCATACAGCTTAGTGGCTCTTACCATCTATCTATATGGAACTACAGCAGCACAGAAAAGCATGTTTTAAGATTTGTTTAAAGACATTCTTAATCTGCTAAAGGAACAGGCAGAAAACAGTAAATAGAAAAAAAAAACAAACAACCACACAGGGCTCCTGAGAAACTCCAGTGAATAAGAGCAGAGGTCTAAGAGACCTCTACTCTTACTATTGGAGGTCTCACCACTTCCATTAGCAAAAAAAGTTGTGTTCAACAGATGTCAAAATAGCATAGATAACCACTACACCTTTAATTATTTGGGGTGGGGTGGGGGAAAATGCACACAGGTCTTAAAGCAGAGTAGGGATAAGTTCTCAGCCTGGAACATCCACTGAGTTACCTCACTTTGCCATCACCCGGATCATTCACTTCACAGCCAACATGACAGGACAGTTTGATTTTAGAGGGAGTTTCATTTTTAGAGTAGCCAAGTGTTGACTAGCTTGGACCAATTGTCAAATGATAGATTCTTTCTGATAATATTGTAAGTTTTGCCTAATATTTACCATCTTAGCCTTCTATTGATTAGACATCAGGATCTCAAAAATGTTGTTACCCTCCCTGCCCCACTCAAGTTCCCTTGCTATTGCCTCCCATACCAGCCAGCCTTCCCCCCCAAAGATACTAAAAAAAACAAACAAACAAACCTGCATATTAAAAAGGCTGTGGGGTTAACTGGCCCACCCCCCATTATTTTATTAGCATCTGAATTGAATGATTTTTCATACCATCACCCTACTTTCTACAACTTCTAACTTGTCCTCCCCTGTACTATAGGACAATATTCTGGGTTGTCTGCTTTAGAAGAGAGATTTACATTTTATCATGTACTGCTATTGACAGCCAAGGAAGACTGAATGGAAACAGGTTAACACCTATAAGAACTAAAAGTAGAAAAAATGGTAAGAACTAGAGCTAGATCATGAATTGCTAGGTGACATGACACTAGTTGCAAAGGCATGTAACTAGCAATATCAAGAGCACCTAAAACTGTTTCCCCCCCCCCCAAATATTTTGTGCTTTTGTGAATCTGGTTGTTTGTTTAAAAAAGTCTGGAAAAGATAAAAATATTTGCTCCCTACAGTTTTACTGGGGCTGCAAATATGGAAGTTGACCCAAGATAGTACAAAAACTGAACACATCTCTCTCTCATTCAGAGAAGTGTGTGGGGGGGAGGGGTACATGAGCATGAACTGTTTTTAAAGCCTATCAATTCTAATAGCCTTAGTTCAATTTGCTAGAAAACTGTACTGTTCCAAAAGTTTAAAAAGTTAATTGTAACCACATGAGCCTTTAGGAGCCGTCATAGCCACCGTCTACTTTACCTGAAGCTTTCTTAACTACTTCAATTGAGGTATAGTGACAGAGTGCAGCAGCAGCCAGTGTCCTATACTGGAAGTCCAGAGAATTGACATCTAGAATACATAGGTCTAACAGCTGTGGAAACAATAAGGTTACAAGGTTTGTTATAAACAGAGAAAGATTCCCAGAAACATAGGATGAAGCCTACCACTACAAAGATACACTGTACCATGGTTATTATATTCAAACATGCACAAGCCAGTTAAAAAGTTAACCATCATGAAACTTTCAAAAGGAAACTTTAACCTTGTGTTACAGACTAATGAACAAAAAAGATACAGGAATACAAAGTTGCATTTGTTAAAAGTCAGTTTTCACATCAATTTTGGTTACCCTTGGAAGCTTCCTGCACATACACAATATATAGACAGCATCAAAATAAGGATCGCTCTGAATTGGGGTGCAGTCATTTACTGGTCTGCTTACAGACTGATGAGAGCCATCCAAGACTATTTTGTGTACTCCTACAACAGAGTGTAGAAGTCCAGGGAGGTATAAAATCATAAATGCAAGCATATGGCAATTAAGTCATCCCCATCCATAATTAAACAGATACTTCATACCGACTGCTAGCTAGAATTGTTTTTACAGTGAACTGGCTTTTTCCTCAGTTAACATCTTGGCTGGATAAGCCATCATAGGCCTGAAAAGAAGAGTCCATAGGATCCAAATGATTTCAGGTGTCAAGATCTTTTCCCAGAATTCAATCTTATTTTCATATACCAAATTTGTTTACCTTTTTATTTCTGACACTGCTGACAATTATCAGTGCATTCCTGAAGACTGGAACAACACCATGAATGTTTTTCGTACTAAATTTTACTTTTATTTATTGGTATGTAGCTTGAGTTAATATCTTCAAAACCTTTGCCACCCAAGAAGCATGCTTTGTGTTACACTCTAGTCCTATGCACCCAACACTAAATAGATACCTATTGTTTAGTCCTACAGCATGGATTCCATAACTAGTTATGGAAAGAGTAGTGCAAGATAGTTAAAATCATCCAAGGAAGAAAAAAAGCCCACCATAGCAATTCTCAACCTTTCTAGACTCAAGGCATCCCTTGCACAATGCCAGTTCTTATTTTTCACTTGTTTTTGGCTACAGAAAGATAAAGCAGTTCTATTGAAAGAAACCACAAGATAGGCCACAACAGGTCAGAATTTTTTTGGAACTATGGATTCTTATTTGCAAGATAAACCCAGAGATTTCAAGTCATATTTGCAATGCACACCTTAAAATGCTACTGTTGTATATAGCATTCCATGGCACCCTTGAAAGGCTCTTAAGGCACCCCAGGGTGTCATGGTACCCTTGCTGAGAATTACTATTATAAATATTTAGCAGACTGTTGGTATTCAACCAATATTAAGGTTTTAACCCCCTCACACACACGCTTTTACATTGTAACATTAATTTATTTTATAAGGCTTAATATGTTCTTGGAGATCTTGACATGGGGCTGTTATAACGCCAACTGCCCAGGGCCCCGCGCTTTGGGAGGCACCAAGGAGCAGCTGTGGCAACTTCACACTGCCACCAGCTTCATGTCCCACCACTTGGCATCCCTCCCCCCCAAATCCAGCACACCTGACACTCCCCGCCCTCTGAATCTGCTGCTGGCTTCCTCATGTCCAGGGATGGGGCCCTGCACCCTGCTTGGTTAGTCTTTGACGCATCAAATACACTTCTGTCCCCACAAAGGAACACTAATAATGTGCACTAAATGAGACGACTACCAACCTGTGCTATCTGAATGAATTTTTCCTGAGAATACTGAGGTAGCAGCACTTTTGGAACATCTTTCAGAGCATCCACTTGAAGATAAAGATTCAGCCAGGAAACGATGGTCACTGGACACAGTTCCCATTTTAAAGCCTGCAAATAAACAACATTTAATTGCCCTAGAACTAAGAGCATAAAGCATTCTTGCCCCACAAAAATACAGCTCCAGATGTTCTGCATCTGGTTCCCCATTTCCCATTCAATTTAGTTACCTCCCTCCCCATTTAAGTTAGACCCAACTGCCATGTACGATGTCTCAAAATGCCATCCAAGATCCCACACATAACTTCTATTTAAAAAGAACCAGATCTCCTCTCCTACTCCTCCCTTCACCATTACCAAGCAGATGATAATCCTTATGCACAAGATGCCCACAAGAGGCAAAATATGCTCTCCACCAAGATATCCTAGTTCATTCACAGAGTGGAGCAGGGAAGAGTTGATTTATGTCCATAGTGGTTTCTGAAGTTTTAAAAGCTTGATTCCATTCAGTGAAGAACCAAACATCTCTGCAAAACAGGATTCTGCCGAGGCCAGGCAAAGACCCTTTTACAGACCTGGGGCATGTCATGATAAGCACACATGTTAAGGGCCACACATTTCCCGTGAGACAAACAGTGGCATACATTTGCCTCTGCACATGCCCCAGCACATAGCAGTTACCTGGGTGGGACAGAGGAGGCTGGGGCCAGTACCTGGAGTCTTTGGAGCCTCCCAGGGCAGTCAAAGCCAACCTAGCCAGGATCCCTTTCTGGCAGCACACACTGCTGCCATGTGCACCACACTGCTTTAGGGGCATTTTTTTTGACACCAGGATCTCTTATTATCAGAAAGCTACAAACAAATTAACCATGCCATGCTGCAGACGAACAGTGCAAATGGGTTCACATGTGCTACTGCTTTGAGGCACTGCAAACTGCATGTGAGCCCCTGTTGGGACATGCCCCTATAGTCAAAAGAGTTATTTTTGTGGTTGTAGAGTAGCAAGCCAGGGTTATGGGTCACTTGTTAAAGACTTACCAAGGGCTCAGAAACTCAACCTTTTCTTGCAGAAGACAAAAATGAAGGGTTTCTGCAAAAGTGAGCATCTTAAAATGAGCCCCTCACCCAATGGCAGATGCTAAACTTAAAGTACTTTTTGCTTGTATTAGGATAAAGTCATGAAATACGTTGCTAAAATACAGCCATCACACAACCAACTTGAGAGACTGATGTTACCTTCAATATAATGAGTTCCATTCTTATGATATCATCTTCACTGCAAGCACCATCAGTAACATAGGCAAATTCTTGTATTTTAGGAGCATAGATTTCCTTTTTATAGGAAAAAAAGATTGTAAACATTACAACAGTTCTGGATTCTGCAAAAAAACTGTAAAAAGGCATTTCACAATTTTTCCCCCACTATTAGGGATAACAACTTATCTTTCAAACAAAATAGTTCTTCAGCTATTTCTTATGATAAAAACAAACTACTTTGTTTTTTTTCCTATGACTAATGCAAATTGGAACCTACATGCAGAAATGGGTAGAGTAGATATTCCAGATTCCATACATGTTTTATTTAGAGGGGAAATGTTGGCCAAAGGATTTGAATTGTTTCCTACTTATACTATTTTCATATTCTATAACCCTCACTTCATAGGATCATCCTAAATGTAGGGCTGGAAGAGATATCACAACATCTTCTAGTCCAGCCCCCTGCACAAGGCAGGGTCATCCTTGACTAAAACATCCTAGAAAGTAGACAGACACTTGGCTATTTAAACAGCTATAACAGATCAATAAAGCTGTTGTGAGTTACACCAATTACCATCCCATTTTTTAAGGCTTACTCTCTACTACATTGTCAATAACATTCTCTCAGCAATATTATGGCAGAAACCTAGACAAAAGCCAGGTCACATCTGCCCTACAAAGTCTTGCTCATACAAATTACACTGGTAAGAGTGAAAGTCAGACTCTAAACCAACAAAATTCCGGATATAAATTCAGCTATGTTGATGAAGAAAGCTTACATGGTTTAAGCTGTGTCACACATGTGGTTTCTCCACCAGAGGACTGACAATTTTATGGGTGTGCACAGACAGTAGTTATACCTGGGAAGGTGGGGGGCAGAATGGATGATCCGCTGGTTCATCTGCCTGCCCCAGTCATACTCATACATAAGCGAAGCAGTGATTTACCCAAACAAGACAGGTGGTAAAATATATTGTGGTAAGTGGGAGTTAAAAACCACAAAACAGCAGTTAGGATTCAGCTGAATCATGGTAAGCCCTCCCTTTAAGCAGTACAATTATTTTTTCTGTCTTCACACAGGCTTTACTTGTATTACTACTAGGTTCAAAACATTCTGAAGTCTTATGTTGATAACTCCCCTCCCTCCAAAAAGATTATAAAAGTTCTAATAAAAAAAAAAGAAAGGAAAAACAAACAAAAAACCCCCAAACATTATTCCAACCAGCAATACAGAACTCCACAAACAGCAACTCACCTCAAGTTTGGAAGCAATGAATAATGAGGTAATTCCTATAAGCTGAAGCATGTTCTTATTGATATTTTTTTGTGTCAACATGAATCTATCAAAAAAGTCTTGAGCCAGGTAAAAGGTTTCCCTGTGAAGTGCATACACTTCACAGACCTAGGAACAAAAAGCCCAACACAAATTTTAGTTCAAACACTTTTCTGAAAAGCTTGATGATTTCTTCCCGGCATTATGCTTTCTAACACATTTAAATGGTCAGTGATCTTTGTCCTTGACGTGCTGAAGGTAGCCATGTTTACAATATACTAGATTTGAGGGGGGATGACAGTCAATCACTACAGGAGTTCAAGCAGTACATTTCCCTGGGTTCCACAAGGTCTGAATGCTGCTTAAAATGAAAAAAGCAAAAGCCAAAACTAAACAATACTGGTTTTAGATCTAGTTTGCCTTCAAATTTAAGTTTATGTAGAGCTACTCACATTTTCCTACAGGAATTTTTCTGTCCAAATAATAAGTTATTTAGCCCTAAATATTGTTCAACTCTCCTCTTGAGTGACATATTTTAACTAAACTCATGTAAAACCCCTCCTGAAGAAACAATTCCTTTAAAAGCATCCAAGCTAAGTTGGATAGGTAATATTCAGTGGGACATGAAAGGGAGTAACTTGTAGATTTAACATTTACTGCTGTACAAGCCAAGGAGCTTGCTTACTACTGCTTCCACAGTTTCTGCAATACAGTGACTTTGTAAGAAGAGCCACAAGTTAGCAGTATGGGTTCTGGGGTGAGGGGCAATAAGCCACTTTTCTGCATCACATTCTGCACATCCACCCACAAAGGCTCTGTATGTACTCACCCACTCAGCCCCCCACTAAGTTTCCTGCCATTGCCAATAATGGCAGGAGGATGAAGTTTAGGCAAGATACAGAGGACTACCATAACTCTAGCCAGGATATGGAGCACTGCTGGAGCAGTGGTATTCAGCTGAGGTGTTAAATCAAGTTGGGTAACCTCTTAGCAATAGCCAATACAACAGTAGCCAAAAATAAGCCAGTTCAGAGATGGAGAACTGTATATTGGGAATGAATGGTCAAGTCATATAATTTGCATCACTTTATGTTCAGGCTGTCTAACTTCTTTCCTCCAAGTGTTTCAACACTTGCCAGCAGTGTAAGTCCCCCGATGGTAACACTGGAGTTCAGACATAAATAAGGGTACTGATGGCTACCAACTCTAATAGCTCCCTGCCTGGGGCATTTAACAGCATGGAATTTACCAACATGCAGTCACTGCTCCATCAGTGCAACTCAAGATCTACTATTGGCAGCAACAGCAAGACAGCCTTAACAAAAAGGGTCTTGCAAAATAGCCAGCCATGACAGCAGTCTACCATGCAGCCCACAAGCTTCCCACTGGATCTGGAACTTTGACAGCAGGGGAATGGTGGCAGTGTTGAACTGCCATGGCTGTGTACAGAGACTTAGAAACTCAACTCCCTTCCAAAATGGATTTTTAATATAGATGGCAGGGGGGGGGGAAAATAGCCACATCTGTTCAAACTGCATTTTGTTAGCTTCCCAAGCTGCAGCAATTAGCACTTACACCGCATCCCCACTGCCAAAGTTTCCCAACCCATGGGCAGCTCTACAGGCTATATTTGTGGCCCCATGTACTGGATCTGCATGGTGCATCCCACACACCCCTGCACAAAGTTGGGCTGGTGTGCAGGGTTGTTCAAGTGACGGGAGCCAGCACACCAGATCTCAACTCAGACCAACCATATGGGCCCAACTCCATGCTGGATCTGGCTCACAGACCAGCTCCATACCACTCATCCAGCCTGCAGGGACCAGAAGGCTGAGTACTAATATTCCAAGAAGGATTTCCCACACAAATAATCTTTCACATGGTTTGGCTGCCACCATGGAGCAAGTCAAAACTGTCCTAAACATGGCACAAACGGAACTGACAAAATGCATTTTGAACAACATGACACCCACCAATGCCAAATCAATTTCAGAGGTGAGTTGAGGTAAGTTTTTCTACACAGATGTCAGCATAAATAGGCCTTTAAATACAAACTGGGATCTTTAAGGCCTAGTAGACACTACAGCAATCAGTTTGCAAAATGGTACCATAACATTACTCCCCACAGCTTTGATGCACTTTAGGGACTTGGTTATGGTTGCGTGTGTGTGCTGCAGCATGGTGCCTTAGAACAATGATGTAATGTTGAAAAAGTTACTTTTGCACTACTTTAACAATTAGCATGGTCATCAACTGTAGCATGTCCCTGGACACAAACTATTCATGGGAGATCACACAAGACTACTGCCGCTTAATTTTTGCAAAATGTGCGCACCATTTACATTTATAGCATATTCTATTAGTGATACTCTTTAAACTATTTTTTCTGCCATTACACCAAACTGTTTAACAGCCATAACATAACATAACTTTGAAAAACACACCTCCAAGAGCCAGTCCAGGAGTATTGACCTCATGTGTGGTTGCAAGTTAGCATGTAGTGACGCAAAGTGTTTGCAATGGGCATATTTGTTCTCCTTCTTCAGAATATTGAGCCATACATCTTTGGAGTTTCCCCAGCTATGGAATACAAGTCACAGGAAGCTTTGAGAAATCATTTCTTGATGTAAAGTACACAAACATGCTTTATTCAAAATATTAGCTTATGGGAGCATCTACACATTGCCCTACAGTCATGTTGTTTAGTACTTCCTTTTGGAAGAACTAGAGCACAGCACAGCACAGCAACCACCCATACTGTGCTGTACACAAGGTGCTGTTACTTTTAGCAGCTACTTTGCCACAATGGCGTGCTATAAACAGGAGCACACCGCTACAGCAAAGTAGCTGCTGGTCACATGAACATACCCATGGACTCTACGTTACCAGAATGCATCAATACAGCAACATAACATCATGGGTAGATGTACCCTACATGCAGTAAGATTTCATAGTTTCATAGTAGGGTCAGAAGGGACCTAAGCAGATCATCAAGTCCGACCCCCTGCCGTGGCAGGGAAGAGTACTGGGGTCAAACGAGCCCAGCAAGGTGACTGTCAAGCCTTGTCTTAAAGACCCCCAGGGTAGGAGCCAGCACCACTTCTCTTGGAAGTTGGGTCCAGATCCTAGCCACCCTGACAGTGAAGTAGCCCCTCCTGATGTCCAATCTGCATTTTCCCTCTACCAGCTTGTGACCATTATTCCTGGTCACTCCTGGTAGTGCTCAGGGAAGTAAGGACTCCCCAATGCCTGCTGGTCCCCTCTGACTAATTTGTAACAGGCCACTAGATCCCCCTTCAGCCTTCTCTTGTGGAGGCTGAACAGGTTCAGGTCCCATAGCCTCCTCATAGGGCCTGCCCTGCTGCCCCCTGATCATGCAAGTGGCCCTCCTCTGGACCCTCTCCATGTTGTGCACATCCCTCTTGAAGCACAGCGCCCAGAAATGGACACAGTATTCCAGCTGCAGCCTGACCAGTGTCGCATAGAGGGGGAGGACCTGCCCGAGATGCATCTGCGGATGCATGACAAGGTGCAGTTGGCCTTCCTGACTGTATCCCCACACTGCCAGCCCATGTTCATCTTGGCATCAATGACAACTCCAAGATCCTTTTCTGCCTCTGCACTGAGAAGGGAATTCCCCAGCCTGTAGATGCTGGTTCTTCCCCTCCCCAGGTGCATCACCTTGCACTTGTCAGTGTTGAAACCCATCCTGTTCTCATCCGCCCACCCCTGTAACCTGTCTAGGTCCGATTGCAGCCTATTCCTTCCTCCTAATGTGTCCACATCCCCCCACATCTTAGTGTCATTGGCAAATTTGAACAGGGTGCTTTTTACCCCCTCATCCAAGTCACTGATGAAGATGTTGAACAGTGCGGGCCCAAGGATGGAGCCCTGCGGAACCCCCCTGCCCACATTCCTCCAGGTCAAAAATGACCCGTTCACCACCATTCTGGGGGTGGCCCTCCTGCCAGTTGGCAGCCCAATTGACTGTGTCGGTGTCGATACCACAGCCCCACAGTTTCTTAATGAGAACAGGGTGAGAGACAGTGTCAAAGGCCTTCCGAAAGTCCAGAAAGACTATGTCTACTGTTACCCCTGCACCTAAGGATTTGGCGACCTGGTTGTAGAAGGCCACTAGGTTGGTCTGACAGGACCTGCCTCCAATGAACCCGTGTTTGTTGCCCCCAAGCATAATCTCCCTTGCTGGCCCCTCGTGGACATGTGCCAGAATAACTCTCTCAAAAAAGCTTACCCAGGATCAAGGTAAGACTAACTGGCCTATAGTTCCCCAGGTCCTCCGTCCTCCCTTTTTTGAAGATGGGAACCACATTGGCCCTCTTCCAGTCCTCTGGCACCACACCAGAGCACCATGAGTGCTTATAAAGCAGTGCCGGAGTCCCGCAATGACTTCAGCTAATTCCCTCAGCACTCTGGGGTGGGGACCGTCTGGACCAGCTGATTTAAATATATCCAGTCCCTCCAGAAGTTCCCTGACTAAATCCTCCCTGACCCATGGCCTAGATGCGCCTCCTCAAGGGCTGATCTGGTCCCTGCTCAGGAAATGGAGGCAAAGAAGTCATTAAATAGGTTAGTTTTGTCATCTGGTGTGATGACCAAATTTCATAGCATGCCTTCCTGGGGCCCCATGTTACCCCATACCTTCTTTTTGCCCCCCATGTATTTAAAAAAGGACTTCTTATTGTCCTTGATCTGGGAAGCTACCCCAGTTCCATCTTTGCCTTGGCCTTCCTGACTGCCCCCCTGCATCCCCGAGCAACCACAGTATAATTCTCCCTGGTGTTGGCCCCTCCCTTCCATTGGGTGTGCAACTCCCTTTTAGCTAGAAGACATTCCTGGGTGCTTTTGGTGAGCCATGGGGGCTTTTGTGCCCTCCTGCTCCCTTTGATCCATGTTGGGATTACCTCCCTTTGGGCTTGGAGGATCGGCTCCTTAAGGAGCGACCACTCTTCTTGGACACCTGGCTCCCCTCCCCTCTAGAGCCTCAGTGCTTCCAACTATTCTCCTTAGCTCATTAAAGTCTGCCCTCCTGAAAACAAGGGCT
Organism: Crocodylus siamensis; assembly: GCF_052110815.1. Classification (NCBI taxonomy): domain Eukaryota; kingdom Metazoa; phylum Chordata; order Crocodylia; family Crocodylidae; genus Crocodylus; species Crocodylus siamensis. The sequence goes on from NC_143397.1 coordinate 218,304,401, forward strand.
GCTTTTAAGAAAAAGGAAAATTAAGTAGGTGGCAAAAAATATTTTGGGTAAGAAATATTCTGAGCAGTGTAATACAGGCACACTGTTCAGTTGCTTAAAAAAAAAAAAAAAAGTCACAGAAAGATGCATTCAATAAATATCTTATTTTTAGAATTAAAAAAAAAAAAAAAGTAAGTAAGTATGGGTGGAAGGGGCCTCAGAAGGTTATTTAGTCCAAGCCCATGATTAAAGCAGGATCATACTTATCTAAACTATCCTAGACAGGTTTTCAAGAACAGATTTGAAGAAAAAAAACAACTTTGAAACAAACATTCCCAACATGAATATCAGACAGTAGCTGAAGCATCAAAAACACCCTTTTATTTGTTACAGGTGAAGCAGAGGGATGAGGGTACTCTCAGTGTCCTGTCACTGTAAGGACAGGAAGTAATTGATTATAATACATTCAAGCAATCCAAGGATGGCTAACAATCTTAATTTACCCAAGTTCAGGGTTTGAAAAACACTTAAGAATTAAGTAGTGTTAGAGTGATATTGCAGCCATGCTGATCCAAGGAAATGCGAGAGGAAAGGATTTTTGTGGGTGACCTCTATTGGATAACTGCATGTTGGGATAGACTTACAGAAGTTTGTGCAATGCAGTCCTTAAAAAAGAAAAAAGAGCAGCACTGAATTTGAAAGCGTCTCCTCCCCAGCCATACGTTGGTCCAATATAAGATAACCACCCAAAATCCTTCTCTCAGGAAGTAGAGAGTTTTTCCACCAGAGAATGCAGCCATCTAAACCACCAATTTCATTTAACTTATTAGGGTTTTATATAGCTTGTCACAGGATCACTAAGAAAGCCCCTCAGCCATTGATCACATCTTAATTGATGTCTTCGGTTTCAGCGTCTATGCCAAAACAGTAGTAGAGTAAGAGCAACAGGACTAGTCAGTTTCACTGCAACATGGAAAATTCAAAGTAGCAGCAGCCAAATCACGTTCAGTTTCACAAATGAGAATCTATTGCACTCAAGTTTTTCTAGATGCATAGTTCTAGTAGTGCGCTCACTTATTTGCTATATTAAAAGCGTGCAAGTTACCAGATGAATCTTACCATTAACCTTAAGTGGTCTTTGGTATTAAGCCACAAGAGAATGGCTCTTATTAGGAACACTGATGTTAAGAAAAAAAAATTTAAAAATCCAGTGTCTGTTTTAAGGGTCACGTGAAGAACAGGAGGTTTAACCCAATACTGTGCAACATTATAATAGGTTTCACAATGTTGATTTACCCCCAATTCATAAGCAGTAATACATAAATAACTTACTTAAGTTCAGGCAGAGGGGATGGATTTATGAAGAGGTTTCTGAACCTATATTTTTTGAATCTGGAGAAGTCAGTGGTTACTGTATCTTTGTGAGGCGTTTCAATAATTATGCAGGGGGAGATGCCTCCAGTTATCGTGGGCGACCAACAGCTCTGAAAAATAAGAGACCTTTTAGGTGCTGACTTCAAATGCCTAGCTTGCTTCCAAGACAAGATGCAGGAGTAGCAGAGATTATATTTTTATTCAATAATTTTCTATTAGTCCTATTGCATGATAACCAGTTTATCCTTCAGCATCCTTCTACACACTAGAATGTAAAAGCACAAGACAAGTTTACTGAATCTTCAGAACTAAAAGCTGATTAATTCAAGCGTTCCAGGACACTGGATTAACTTGTTGAAAGATTAAAAACAAAAATAGTGACTTCCTAATCAAGATGGAGACAGGATATGTGCAATTCTAATAAATCAAAAGCAAGCTGGCTTTGGAGAGGGAATAATTTGTTACACGTGGTACATGAATCAACTACTCCATTGACTGAATCAGTTTAAAACTGTAATATTCACAACAGTTGCATTAATAAAGTTGTAATGGATACCATGGCCTGCTAATCCTCCTCCCAGATGAACGATAGATAGGAGGAAAGAAAAAAAAAAAAGGAAAGAGCCAGCTACCCCATTTCCTATTATCCTCTGGCTAGGGAACATGGAGGGGAAAAATAACTAGTGCCAAGTTCCAAGGCCATATATCCACTGGGAACAGCAATTATAGACCAACTCCTCAGCCTGCCAAGCAAGGCCCAAGTATGGGATGAAAAACAGCAATAACTCCAAAGGAGGGGGAACAAAGTAATTCATGCAGAAAACCTTGAGGTGAACTGAGATTCATGTCTTAATTGTTTAAGTAAAACTTGCCAGTGATTATTTCCTTCTTGTGTAAAAGACATTTTTCAAGTGTATGGAACACACTCAAAATGTTTCAGTAAAACATATCCCTTAAAAATGAGGGACATAAAATTGTGGTTACTCTGTCAGCGAGCAACTTGATTTCTCCCCAACTCCATCCCACAAACATGCATCAAGCTCCACTGACCCACCCTAGGAAAGTTTATTCTGCAAAATAGTGTCTGGGGTCTGTCTATGCGTACATCCTTCACATACAATAGCCTGTTAAACAAAGTTATTTCCTTTGGCTACAACTTCCATATTTAGTAGCACCTACTATCCCAGGGTCTCAGGACATTGCACTACCATCAGACAGTTTAGCTTCACAGCACTCCTTTAAGTTCAGCGTTACTCTCTTTGCTTTCATCAGACAGATTCTGACTTTCCCAAGATTGTAGTCAGACCTTGTCTACATGAAGAGGCTTGTTGTACTAGTTTAACAGGAGATCTGCATTTTAATCCACTTGAAATTAAACTGCTCCACATTTTATTTGGTTTTTATTTCAGGTTAAACTGATGCTTAACCAGACTGCAGCAAAAACAAACTTCATTTAAAATAGAAACAGCTCTTATCTGCCTAACAAAATGGATTCACCCTTTATGAGAAATCAGTGCAACTTTCTTGTTTAGATCAGGCCTTAGGACTTTGCTGTTCCAGAAAAAACTCATTGTGTAGATTTAGAGTCTAGACATTACCTTTTAAATTCAAACCTTAAATTTATTTGGAATAGATTTAATGTGCAGATAAAAACATCCGTGGTAAAGTTCAGAATAAAACCCAGGAGCCTTGTGCTTTAACCACTGTGCTCTTCACTGCTAAATGGCAGAATCTTCCTCCAACCCAACAACCATTTACATTAGCCTTTTTGTGGGCGGGGTGGTTGCTGACTCCCACACCTAGCTCCAGTCTATTTTGTATGTAGGAATGCCTTACCTTAATTTCATATTGATGCTTCTTAGTGACTTTTTCATCTTCTTTTTTCTGAAGATCCTGCTGAGAAGAGAATAGTCAGTTGATTAGCACCCAGCCATTACAGCTTCATATACAGTAAGGGACAGTTTTCCCACCGTTCTTGAAATGCTTCCTAACTCCATCTTCTACTAGATGAAGTAAAAGCTCTTCCTCCCTGCCATAGTCCACACAAGGCAATCATGCTCATTTCCAGGGACTAAAAATGAATCCACCTGCTCACCTCTGCCACTTTCCGTTTCTTGGTCTGGAGAGACTCTGGTGCCTGCAGCTCTTGAGGAAACTCTTCCCGACACGGTGGTGGCGGCGGCTGCTGCTGCTGCTGTTTGGCTTGTAGGCGGCTACTGTAGGGGGAAAGAAGAGATACAGAAGACATGGATTGCAGCAAGAGAACTGCTGCTGGGAAACAAACCCAATTAATTTGGTTACTATAAAATGACAAAGTTACCTGCGTCTTGACATCTTTGGATTGTGGATTCCCTGCCTGGAATGAGGAAAAGACCTTTACTTCATAGGCACAAAAGAAACAGTAGGACAAACCAGAATGCCAGACTCAAGGTCTAACCAGCGAGATGTCTATGTTTCCCCATCCTCCACACTGCCTTCCCCACCATGATGCATTAGAGGATGAATATTTTACTAGAGAACACATGCTCAAGTCCACACAGGCAGCTCCTATCATTCCATGGCCATATAAATCATATAAAGCAGCCAGAAACCTCAGTGCTCAGTGAGGGTCATGCATGGAGCACCTTGTCAGTGTCATAGCAAGGCAAGGGTGAGTGAGGCTACCACCCCAGGTGCTGAAGTGAAGGGGCACCCATAGGCACTGCCCAGCTAGGGTGGGGTGCAGGACAGAGCTGTGAGCAGCTCATTTTCAGGGGGATGTGGTAATGGGGGAAAAAAAAGAGACAGCTCTTACTGCTGCATGCACTCTTGGGTAAGCATGGGATGGAGTTGGGGGGGGGGGGGGAGAGAAGAGGGGGCACGTGCCTCTTGGATCTGTGCGCCTGCATGGGCAAGCTGCCAAACTGTGTTGCCACAGTACTGCACCCCCACCACCCAACACGGCTTCCACTCAATGAGATGCCTGGTGCCAGGGCACGGTTGGCCCTGGCACTGCTGAGGTGCTGCCCGCACAAGCTCAGGACCTGGCCCAGGTCTCCAGAGGAGCAGCGAGTGCTAGGGGGACACCGACCGGGAATGTGACTGGGGAGGAGGCATGTGTAGAGCAGAGCGCTGCAGAGACATGGGGGAGGGGGGGACTCCCTGTGCCCGGATCACTGGTGCAGGCAGCATCTGCCCCCGTTCCTACGCGGGCTGGCCCAGCCGGCACCCCGGCGATGCAGGTCCCCGCCCCGGCCGGCCCCGCGCTCTGCGCCGCCGCGGGAAGCTGGGGCCGCCCGAGCGCGGGTTCCTTCCGCGCCAATTCGCAGAGCGCGGGGAGACGGCGGCGCCTGTGGGGCCGGGCGGGGGGAGGGGGGTGCGCAGCGCCGGCCGCCCCGACCCCGGGCAGCGCCCCCACGCCTGGGCACGCGGCTCCCCCCGCCCGCCCGGCCGGCCAGCGGCCCCATCCCGTTGTCGCGGGGGGGCAGGGAGGGCCCGCGGCTGCCTGGGCGCGACTTGCCGGCACCTCCCGCCTTCCCGCGCCCCGCCGCTCCCGCGCTCCCTGCGCCGCCTCGGGGCAGCCGCGACCCATCCCCGCCCGCGGGGGTGCCCCCCGCGCGGCTCCCCCCACCTGCAGCGCGGGACACCCACCCCCGGTCACGGGAGCGGGGCCGCCCGCCCGCCCGCCCACCCTGCTCCCATCGCCACCCCCACCGGGACACGACGGGGGCAGAGACCCGGACTGGAGTGGTGGGGGGGATGGGGGGCGCCGGGACCGACCGCCCCGCGCCTCTCTCCGAAAAGGCGCTTGAGCAGCTGCTGCCCGCACCTGCCTGCCCCGTCCCGTCCCCGTCCTCATCCGCGCCCCCATCGCTGTCCCCGGCCCGCGCGAACCCCCCGCCACCGCCGCACCTCAGCCCGCGCTGCCGGGTCCGCGCTGCTCAGCTGGCGCCGGCGCCAAGCCCCTATATATGGTGCCGCCCGGGCCCCGCGCATGCGCGCCCATGCCCGCCGCTCAGCGCCCGCCCGCCCCGGCTGTCATTGGGCCCCGCCTCGCCCCCCCCGGGCACTTGCACTGGCGTTTCCTCCTCCAGGGCGCCCCGACAGCCGCCTCGGCGCCCCGCGCGCCCCGGTCTGGGCTGCCCGCTGGCCGAGCCGGACAGCGCCGGGAGTCCCCCGCCACTCAGGCCGGGCCGGGGGAGGGGCCGGCAGGGGGTCCCGCCCCGAGGCGGGGCGTGCGGGCGGCGGAGCCAATGGCGCGGGGCGTGCGGGCAGCGCAGCCAATGGAGCGGGGCGGCAGCCGGCAGCGTGGCGCGGAGGCAGAATGTAAACACGGCGGAGCCGGCAGACCCGGCCCCGCTCTCCAGGCCTGTGGCGCCCGCGGGGGAGCTGAAAGCCGCCGCATTCCCCGGTTGACTCAAGCAGCACTGGCCGCTCCCAGCAGCTCGGTTCGCTCCCTGCCTCCGAACAACCCTCACCTCTCGCAGGATTTAACTCACTGCATCGGACAGCCCCCGGGACACCGGCTGCCGCTGGAAAAGCTGTAGCTGAACAGGGCAGGAGAGGAGAGGGGCTTTGCACAGGCACAGCACGGGGCTGACGGCCATAGCCGTAGTACGGGTTTCCCTCGCGTTTTGCACCTACCTAACTCGCACGGGCGTGAAGGGAGCTCACTTGACAGTGTCACACACGGGGATACAGTCCAAGACCTCGGCTGTGCTGACCCCCACACCCATTTCTACCACTTTAACAAGACAATGTTGGTGCTCACGAACAGCAGACAGTGCACATGAGCAGAGGCCATCCGAGCAGGATGCAGGGCCCAGGGCAAAGAAGCCTGTGCAGGCCCCAGGCCAAGACTCGAGGAAGTCAGCAGCACATTTAGGGGGGTGCCAGGCAGCAGCCATGAAGCTGATGGCAGCACGGAGTTGCCCCCACCACTCTGCTCGGCTCGGCCGGGCCCCACAAAGCACTGGGTGGGTGGGATGGGCCTGCACACAAGCATAGGGTGGGAGTGAATGTTTAGTTGGTGTGAAGAGAGGGTGGTGAAGGGTCTTCAGTGTCAGACCCCACATCACTGGTAGGACATGCAGGCAGGGTAATATCCATAGGAGATAAGCTAGCCGGATGCTTGGAAGCCATAACGGGGATGGCAACTACAGAAACACATCGCAGACAACTAACAAGGAGCACAGATCTGCACAGGAGACTACATTTTGGTGCACATCACTCCCACAATGCACTGCACAAAGCAGCTGACTGCAGGTTTCCACCACACCGATCACATAAGAGTGAATTTACCTAGTATATAATTCATTTTTGGTGTGAAAAGGGTCATTGCATAAGAGTGAATTCCCACATACAGAACCTGCATAAAGCAAGGGAAACCTGTTTTAGGAGTGTCGCCAACTGATCGAGGGACATCACACTTGGAGTCCTGTGTCCAAGTCTAGGCCCCTCCCTGCAGAAAGCATGTGGACAAATTGGAGAGAGTCCAGTGGAGAGAGTTGGGACACATGACTCCCGAGGAGAGGCTGAGGGAACTGGGCTTATTTAGTCTGGAAAAGAAAAGCCGGTGGGCGGGAAGGAGGTTAATAGCAGCCTTCAACTACCTGAAGGGTGGTTCCAAAGAGGATGGAGCTGAACTGACCTCAGTGAAGGCAGATGACAGAACAAGGAGCAATGGTCTCAAGTTGCAGCAAGGAGAGTTTAGATTAGATATTAAGTAAACCTCTCTCAGGAGGAGGGCAGTAAAGCACTGGAACAGGCTATCCTCCCTCCTTAAACATTTTTAAGACCCCCGGGTACACAAAGCCTTGGTGGGTGACATTAAAGTAGCGCACCATCCTGCTTTGAGCAGGCAGTTGGAGTAGATGACTGCCTGAGGTTCCTTCCAACCCTAATTTTATATGATTGTATGGCAGCAACTGCACTCTATGCTTCAGGCCTGCTTCGGCTCCTTTAGTTCTCAGTTGCCCCAAATCTTCATTCTTTGACACTGACAAAGTGCATGACACTTGATGGGAACCCAGGGCATTATCTGAAGCTTCCAGTCATCACAACAACTATCACTTTTGTATAAAAATCAACTTTGAGTTTGGAGGTCAAGTTTCTTCTGAGTGACACACAGTTCCTCTTATTCTGAATAGTAGCTAAGAGTCTCCAAATATTTCATAAAACATCTACAAAATGTTTCCAAAAAAGGCTTCCAGATTTCAAGATCCACACAATGGTGCATGGAAGCTGCCATGGTTCCCCTCCCTTTACCTGTGGCAGGTTAGAATATTATGTCTGTGTTGAGTCAGGATTAATGGTATTTTTGCATAGCGTTTAGATCATGGATTGCATAGGATGGCTTGGGTAGGGATGATCCTGCCTCAAGCAGGGAGTTGGACTAGATTTCTGGAGGTCCCTTCCAGGCCTACTTCTACATCTCTGAAGACTTGGGAACGTAATGAACACCATGAAAGCAAAGCTTGATCACTTTATACAGGAAATAGATGCCCAAAATTGAAGATATGCAACCTTAGTTATATCTAAGAACAGGTTACATTTTTTCCAATATTCAATGCCCTGTTCTTTTTCCAACTTCTGTATCTCAGACTTTTTTCCCAGCCAATATTTCTACCAGTTTGAAATCCGTTTTAAAATAGGCTTTGTTAAGCCAGGTCTAATTCCAGTGAAGGTATTCTCCACTGATTTACAACTCCCTTCATTTGGTGGTTTAATGTAAACAAGTCATAAATCTGTTCAGGTGGATCACACCAGTTAACTAAAACAACTCATAATTTTATTTAATAAGTGCAAGCTGTGTGTGCAGACAAGACTTTAGGCACCCACTTCCTATATATTTTTTCTTCCCCTCCCCTATCTCCTCCTAAACTTTGGCCTCCTATTTCTGTTTCTGCACTCTCTCTTCCCTAGTGAAACATCACATACCAAATAGTAAACAAAATTTGGAAAGAATTCAGAAATCAAATTATATCCAGTTTTGTGCATTTCTCTGTACTACTTTGCCATTTCAAAGCAGAATAAAAATATATCAGGGTATCAAGAATTCAGTTGATAAAGAATTAAAATGTTACAATAGCTTGCCAAATAGATTATTCAACATACTGTAAGCTTTTTAAGGCAAGGCAGTCTGTGAGTACAATGTCTATGTGATGGGGCCTTGATTTCCCCACAAGACTACAATATGGCATGCCATAGTACCAAAGGAGTATCCAGGGTCCACATCTTCCTCAGTTCTGCAAAACTGGCTATTATAAACAAACTGCATTTCTAATTTTTATTGTTAACAAAAAGCCTCCCAAATGAGGACCAAAGGAAAAAGGAAAAAACATCTGAACCAATCTTTGTGAACTGTGAATTGTCCATTTAATTTCAAGAGGGTTAATTCTGAAAGCAAGAGATAATAAATAACTAAGTTCCACCTTAGTTAACTTCTTCACTAGTTATCATTTAAAAGCAGCCTTCAATTTATGCATTTATCATAGGGAGGTACACATAGACACTGGCCTATCTAGCCATAAATGCAATAGTGTGATGTTAGCATAATTTAACTTTTGCCAGTCAGCATATTAAAGTCTACTATAGACAAGGCACGTTGCTACTAGTTTAAACCCAGGCAGTGCCTCATCTACAGCAGACTTTCAAAATGCATGAATTAGCTGCCTGTTGTCCTAGTTAGCTAACATCTAACTTTCAATCCTAGTCTAGATGAGGTCATAGTAAGGCTACTGGTTTCTGTTAAACCCCTAATTTCCCAACAAAACCTCCCTTGAATTGATTTGCCTTATTTCTCCTCCCAAAAGTTTCAGGTCTCTTTTGCCCTGACAGCAATGAGAAGGAAATAAAGATGCAACCTTTTCCCTAAAAAGGTCACCTGCCTCGTTTGCTATGCTTAAAGCTTCCTCCCCTACCTCAACCTTTTCCAGGTGCCAAAAACATGAATATCAAATCTAGTATCCCTCCTATACTGCAACATCAACTTCAAAGTGCTTTGCTGTCAACACTGACTTCTGCAATGTACTGGCAATTGAAAAGTGTGAGAGCCTTGTCAATTGAAAAGTACTCCAAAACTTAAATTTAGATTGAATTTATCATCCCACACAGCCAAGGAAAAGAGTATCTGAAAGACCATAGTAATTTTTATGTGAATTAATCAAAACTTCTATTTTGCATGGACCTCCTGAAATTTCAGCATGTCATAGAATTCTGCCCAGCAGTGAAAAGCATTTAGATCCTTATCCATACAGTTTAAGGCTAGCAGGCTGAATAGGACACAAGGTCCTGCTACAATGACAGTAAGTCCTTCCTAGTGCTCAGGCCTTAGCTCCATTAAGAAAAAATAAAATGTTCTTTTATGCCTTATATTATCATGCAATAACTAATGTGGTAAAAATTCTTAGCACAGACAGGGCAGTTGTAGTTGTAATCCAGTTAATGGGCTGACGTACCATATTAATGCAGTAAAATTAAAACAGTGTTTTCCGTGCTAAGGTTTTATCCCATTAGCTAAAACATGATAGATAATTTCATAGATTTCATAGACATTAGGACTGGTAGGGACCTCGGGAGATCGAGTCCAGCCCCCTGCCCAAAGGGCAGGAAGTCAGCTGGGGTCATAGGATCCCAGCAAGATAAGCATCCAATTTGCTCTTGAAGGTGTTCAATGTAGGTGCTTGAACCACCTCCGATGGCAGACTGTTCCAGACCTTGGGGGCTCGGACAGTAAAGAAATTCTTCCTTATGTCCAGCCTGAAACGGTCTTGCAGGAGTTTGTGACCGTTCGACCTCATCATCCCTTGGGGCGCTCTGGTGAACAGATGTTCCCCCAGATCCTGGTGGTCACCCCGATAAACTTATAGGTGGCCATCAGATCACCCCTGAGCCTGCGCTTTTCCAGGCTAAAAAGTCCCATGTCTCTCAGCCTATCATCGTAAGATCTGTTTTCCTGACCTCTGATCATGCGCGTGGCTCTCCTCTGGACTCTCTCAAGCTTCTCCACATCCTTTTTGAATTGTGGAGCCCAAAACTGGACGCAGTACTCCAGCTGCGGCCTCACCAAGGCCGAGTACAAGGGGAGAATGACGTCCCAGGATTTGCTCGAGAAGCATCTATGGATGCAAGCCAGCGTTTTGGTTGCTTTACTAGCCACAGCATTGCATTGCAGGCTCATGTTCATCTTGTGGTCAATGATGACCCCCAAGTCTCTTTCTTCTGTAGTGCTATCCAACATAGCACTGCTGAGCCTATAAAGATGCTGCAGGTTTTTCCTCCCAAGGTGGAGAACCTTGCATTTTTCGGTGTTAAACACCATCAGGTTCTTGTCTGCCCATTTGCTGAGCTTGTCCAGGTCAGCCTGGATCACCCACCTATCTTCTGGCATGGATGCTTTGCCCCAAAGTTTGGTGTCATTGGCGAACTTGGCCAGTCCACTCCTGACTCCAATGTCCACATCATTAATGAAGATATTGAACAGTATGGGTCCAAGGACAGAGCCTTGAGGGACCCCAGTGGTCACAGTGCACAGCTGTGGCTCCTCTGAATGAAGCCAGCACCCATGAAGAAAGCAACTATTTCCTGACTCTAGCAGAGTGATTCCTCTACTATCTCTGCACTGAGAAGCAACACCCAGGGTGACAGAGGGTATTAACCCTCTGCCTGCCTAACAGCGTGTAGGATCTTGCACTTAAATCACCTGCTGAAGTTTCACTGAGACTCATTTAGAAATGATGGGCCTAGTTTTCTTCAAACTTACCGATACACATTCACCTCTGGATACCAGCAAATATGCAAAACATTTCAGTTCAAGAAATAATCATGGGAAATAGAAATTTTAAAAAGTACAGAGTGCTCCTCCTGCCAAAAGTATTTTGCATATATTCTCCAACCCTTACAACACCTCTTAAGAGTACATAAGATATTAATCCTATTCATAGAGAATTGAGGCAGTTAGGAGACTTCCTGCTGCACTGGATCTCATTAGTGGTAATGTCATTGATCCTCTCAGGTAGATAAAATACAAGGCAGAAACTGCTTCTGAAGACAAGGAAGATTTAGAAAATGCTGCCTGGTCTTTAGCTGCAGAACAGTTAAACTTTAGTCCCCATGTTCCACTGCTATGGATAACCTACTTACCACTAACTAAAGTCTCCTTGGTGATGCACAGGGGGTGCATGTACACCCTCCGAGCTTGGTGGTACACCCCCTGGAAAAAGTGCCACTAATGCTACCGGCGGTCACTGGGCAGTTGCCGCTTGCCACCCCCCGCCCTCACCCCCCCACTGCCAACACTGCCAGCAAGGGTTGGAAGGGATTTTAGGAGGTCATCTAGTCCAACCCCCTGCTCCAAGCAGAACCATCCCCAACTAGATCATCCCAGCCATAGCTTTGTCTAGCCCAGTCTTAAAAACCTCCAAGGATGGAGATACCACCACCTCTCCGAGTAACGTGTTCCAGTGTTTTATTACCCTCCTAGTGAGAAAATTCTTCCTAATATCTAACCTAAACGTCCTTTGCTGCAACTTGAGACCATCGCTTCTTGTTGTCATCTGTCATGACTAAGAACAGTCTAGCTCCCTCCTCTTTCAAACCACCCTTCAAGTAGTTAAAGGCTGCTAATGACTTTCAGTTTTGCAATTTGCTATTTTGGTTCTGGAGTTGATTTCAAGTGACACTTTAAAAATGCAGTCATTTTTTAACTGTGCTCAGTAATAATATTACAGCTACACCAAGAATTCAGTGCAGGTGACCCATGATGGGCCTGTTCTGCCCACTTTGGTCCTCTCTTGTCTGTTACAAATCCCACTTTCCCAGCCCCCTGGCATTTGACCATATCCCCTTTTTCATATACCACAAGCCCTTAGCAACCAAAGATGCCCACCTGCTCTCTTTCCCCCTTTCAAAAGATTTCTGAAGAGACCAGCTACACAGAATTTGTGACTCTTTCAGCAATCACCTGAATTTTTGCTCATACCCACTGCCTGGGACTGTTCACAGCATGTGTATGACAATATGATGTCATGGCTATGGAGAATGTTGTCTTGTGGTTAGAGCTCAGGTCTGCAAGTCAGGTGTTTTATGGGGCATTCCTTGCTGCTTTACCCTGAGCAGTCACACACTCTCTCCCCCTCATTTTCCCCCGTTCATAACATAGGGATACAGCTACCTGACTTACAAGGATGTCTGAGGAGTAATTGGTATTTGTACAAAACTTTAAACACATCAAGAGACATTTAAATATTATTTATATAGTGCCAGTTCCATGTGCAGCCCTTCCAGATAAAAAGGATACTGTCCTGAGGAATTTACAATCTAAATAAAACAGCATACAACAAACCATGAGGGTTGTAGAGAGCCAAAGAGCGAGAACAAAAGCTGAGGGACAGAATGGGAAAAACTGCATTGTTACAAAATTAGTTTTGCATTTGTTCATGACTAGGCTGAACAGATAGCGTTCAGTATTGCAATAAGTTATGGACTACAAGCCATAGCTTTGCCAAGAGGAGGAAAAGAAAAAAAAAAAAGAGCATTATTTTCTGTTCTGTATTATTATTGATGTTTGGTAGGAAGAACAGTAGCCATATGGTTACTGATGCAAACTAGGTGTTAAATCTGTCATATAAAATTACTATTAACATGTCATAGAGATGAACTGGTAAAGTTCATACAGTGCCCTCATGATAGGTGTTTTTTGTTTGTTTTTATCTACTACAGCAGCTTCAGAAGTAAATAAATACCTCAGTGATGCTAATTCAGAAAGACCAGAGGTAACATATTGGTTGCAGTCAAGAATGGAAAATATAACCCCTTTCCCCACAGTGAGTGGGTCTTCAAAAGAGTTTTCCATATGTTTGCCAGCAGTAGAAACGGAATTGTGCTAGCTTAAATAGATGTTAAGGCTACCGGAGTTCTAGTCTGGACCCATATCTGTCATCTTGTACTGCACAAAAATGGCTTCAACTGATAGAATTGAGTCAGTTGCAATGGAGGAACTTAAAATACATGTAGAGCTCAGGAATTTTAACCATAACTCAGAGGAGATCTACACAACATAATGGCGAAGTGGCAAATGACCATTTCATGTCAGCACCCCCACCACTGGAACAGCACTAGTGCTAGACAAGCCAAGAGGTTTTCAAATAACCTCAGCATTCTCTAGCTTCAAGAAATTGTCAAGAAGAGAAAGTCCTTCTAGCATTAGTAACATGGTGATCCTAGGGTCCTCCTGCATTGACTTGGAGTCATGTTTATATCACTAGCTACTACACCAATACTAAACAAACCTGCAATGTAGAAGTACTGCACCACTATTTTAAACTGCATACATTTCCAACTGGAGTAAGTCGCTGCTTACACAACCTGCAGGACACTCATATCAGAGGAACCGGGGCAGCTGTATTGCAAAGCATCTAGGAGGCAACCAGAGTTGGGCTCTTGTTTGCTTCTAGGACTACGCTCTAGGGAGTGCCAGTACAACTGTAGCCCTGGTTACAGGATCCACGCAGAACCTGTCCACACTGGCATAGCTACACTTCATTTTTATACTAGCAATCCCTCTAAACAAAGACATGGCTTACAGGAGGTTCTCCACCCCACTCTGCACTTCTTACTTCCCCAAATGGAATAAGCTATACATTCAAGCAATTTTCCTAGTATAACTGTATCTAAATTAGAGAGATTTTGCTGCCAAAATTATACAGGCTAGGGATGTTCCCCCCCCACTTCCCCAGCAGTTCTCAAACTTGTTAGACTCAAGGCACCCCTTGAAAAACACCAGATTTTAGTTTTCCTTTGTTTTTTTGACTACAGAAAAATTGTAGACCATTTCTTTTGTCGTAAGGAACTCAGAAAGGACACAGCAGGTCAGAATATTTTTGCCATTATGGATTCCTGTTTGAAATCTCTGGATTTATCATGAGAATAATTTTTGTACCCCTAACAGTGCTAATATTAGAGTGGCACTTCACAGCATCAATGAAAGTACCTTGAGGCACTCCAGGGTGCTGTGACATCCTGGTTGCAAGTCACTGCCCTAATCAATATAGTTATGTCAACAAGAGTATAAAGCAAGCCTACCACTAACACATGTAGCTGTGATGAACAAAGACAAAGCACCTCAGAAAAGTTGGGATGATGCCCTTCTCTTAATCAGTGGTACACCTACACTAGGAGCATTTCCTGGTATGCCTATCCCAGTATGTTACTATACCTGAAGAGCAGTCAAGATGAGTCCTGAGACCTTCTAGCAACAGAGTGAAGTCATTTCTCACGAGTGAAGCAAGTTGTGCTGATCAGAGTGCAGTTTTGCTGGTATAACTCCATCCTCAGTTAAAATGGCTGCTGGCACAGCTGTGTCAGCAATTACCCCTCTGACTGTCACAGACATCCATTGTATACATGTATCCCAGCTTACCAGCAAACAAAACTAAGATTATTATACACTGTGAAAGTTTTGTATACAACCCCATTCTACAAAATATTAAATGACTGCATCAGGGGAACAGCATTGCATCAGCATGTTTGATCCTATAACAACTTTTATATTACAACTCCTCCCTCCTCCCCCCAAGAAAACCCTTGGTTGCCATTTGTAATCTTACAGGATGAAGGACAAAGCTAGCTATGATTAGGAATTGGTACTAGAGGCCAAAACAAACTGCAAGAAACCCTGTACTTTTACCTGGAGAATTGAGTAGCTGCAGGTCTGTCTAGAGCCAAATTTAAAATGTAAAGCATCTACAATTAAATCAGCATTGTTCAAAATGAAAACAGTGATACTGAGAAATGAGTGGTGTCCACAATAGTAATGCACTTAGTCGTGGTGCTAGGTCTTTTTGGATAGGGCAGGAAAGGGAAGGGTGCCATATCCTATAGCTGCATACAGACATCACACAGACAGGCATCCCCCCAGCACTTTGTTTTAAAAACTCTATACACTCCTGCACCAAGCCCAGTGCATGCCCAGAAGCAGTATAGTGTTAGCTGGACCTGGCTCACCCAACTTGTCTACAGATTTGGATCTTTAGTGGAGCTTTTTTGGTCCTCATCTAATAGTTGATTAAGTCAGTGGCAAATGCCAAAAAGCACTGCTGAAGCACCCAGCTCCACAGCATCTGTATAGACTGAGTCAAACTAACATGCTGCTTCTTTAGGTAAAGCATGGGGCCTGTTTGGGTTTTTTTAAACATCCTATGTTGTTTTGTACTTGAGCAAGCTGAGCCACTCTACACGTTCTCTCTCAACAAACCGTGGAAGAAAAGCTTCCTGGACACCATGGAGGAACTGCAAGGCAGCCCCTGGGGGCTATGTAGAGTTGATATTCTGTTTGAAAATGTGAACAGCGAGGGCAGATTTCTACTCTGGTGGACAGCTTGCTATGAAAAGAAAGAACTAGGTTATTTAAAGAAAATGACACTGCTGTGGACACTATGCTGCCCTGGAATGGTGAGAATTAGTACTATAAGAGACCTTGTTTTATATCATGTCAAAACACCCGTGTTCAGACACTTGGAGCTGTATGGAACAAAGAACAGATTCAGACCAGCCATTTTTAATAGGCCATTTTATTGATATTTAAGATCATATGTTTCTCCATAATGTGCAAGATGCACTATAAAAAAAAATACAGGAGGTTGCGTTAGTAAATATACATTGTTTAAGCAATGCTACATTTTGGCAGAGTGCTGTATTTTGTTGTTTTTCAACTTGTATTAAAAACTTAAAACTCAGAGCCAGACAATCTTTGATATCAAAAAAGGATTGCTACAGGTAGAGAAAGTGGCTCTCAAAAGCAGCTGCCATATATGCATAGACCGATTACAGTATTTATCTTAAGTGAAATGTCCCTTTTGAATCTTCAAGTTTGCTGTGTAGAATTACACCTACCAAGGCACAGTTTTGTTTAGAATGCAGGTCTGTCTATTGACCGATACATGTGAAAATACAGTTTCTGTAAGATTCATGAATCAGTATCTGAGACAGTGCAAGGCCTCCATTTTTTTTTTTTTTTAATAACAAAACTTAATACAGTTCAGAAGCCATGTAGCTCACGTATTATCAGAACAAAAACACCACACACACACACAACTGCCCAACAGCTCCAAACAAAAAACACCAGCGCTAACAAGTATTCAGGACAAAAAAAATTAAGCTCCAGATGCAGTATTGTGCATCTTGCACAACAGCATGGTTTCCAATAGTAAGAAGAAAAAAAAAGACTAAAAAAATCCCCCCCAAACAAACAAAAAACCACCAAGAAGCACAGCTTTTGTGCAACACAACTGTTTATATCCTGAAAGATATAGGTTTTTATCACTAGAAAATTATCCAGTAATGTAATATAAAAAAGATGAGTCTCTCCCAGTTTTAGGAGCAGTCTAAAGTTGCATTTACTTGCCAACTAAAAAAAAAAAAAAAAAAAAGTGGTGACTCGTGTAGGAGCCATACACTTTCACAACCCCCCTGAAAATTAAACCCTTCCAATTCAGAGGGGGTGAAAATTCCATCTTCCTTCATTTTACTTTAGGAAAATTAAAGCTGAAGGAAAGTAGTTATTTATGAAAAAGTGGAGGGGGTATAATCCAAAGCCAACCATGGATTTTCCAGAACTGAAGAGTTCAAGATGGGGAGGAAGAAGATTAAAAAGAATGGAGATAAGGACTTGGAGTGACAAAAAAAAAAAAAGAGAGATAGGCAGACAGGTTAAATTGTGTTAGTAAACAGATGAGAATGAAGTTGGTTACCCAGATAAATAAAGCCAAAGTATTAAGACCAGGAAATGATCACTGGATAAAGACAGATATGCATCACAAAAAGCCATGCACAAAGTATACATACACCCCATTTTGAAAATTGGAATTTAGCCAGTTTGAGTCCGTTCAACATACCCCAGTAACAAGACTGGAATACTCAGAAAAGCAAGAGTGTGCACTTAATTGCACATTCAACTGCCACATACAACTAAACTGATAGAAAATAGAATATCTGAAGTGAAGTTAGGAGTCAAGAATGCTACTGATACTAAAAATTATACTCCACAAGGAGTACCAATACATCAAGGCTAGTACAGAGCACTGGATTTTTGCATCAGTAAAACAAAGGTTTGGCCATAATTAAAAAGAACACTTCACAGGTTTGGATTCCTAAATCAATTTGGCAAGATCAGAGACACTCTAGAAACACCTGCACATGCATTTCCTGCATCACTGAGCTGCTTCTACAGGATTTCAGATGGAAGACACTGTTGAATATAACATTAGCATCGTTATGCCCCAAGCCATAACCATAAATCAAGCCCTAGTAACAGAAGACAGTGACCAGGGTCTTCATCTCCTCCAGGATGTTTATTAATGCTTTCTACTTTTCTTCTCCTGCCTCTAGTTTAATTCATATTTAGTTAAGGTTTCCACTCCCTTGGTTTAATGTCGTATGAGCAAGGAGGCATCCACCATTAATGCTGCTCCTACACCTCTCGTTTGATATGCCATATTAACACAGCATGTAATCCTGAAAGACCAGTAGTGTTTGCACGCCAAGCCCTATATTTCCAGTGAGCCATTCCAGACTTTAATCCTTCAGCTAAGAAAAGTATTAGATTGGGTATAATTTCTCACCTGGAAATAGGATTTTCTTCCAGTAGATTTTTAGCAGAATGTATTGTCAGTTAGAGGCCACCTAATAATTAGGTCAGATCAGGAGAAGCCATCCATGCTCACCATGTACCAGAATAGGTTTCACACTTGTAAATCAACTGTGGATAAAACTATTGGAACAGTCCACTTAACCCTTTCCCTTTTAAGGAGGCACAGGATTAAATTTTACTCCAGTTTAGTTTCATGTTTGCTTTGGGTAATGCATCAATAATGCACTTTTTAAAAAGGTAAAAAGAAAAAGATTGGAAAGAGCTGGATAAGTGAAATACTAACTGATTTTATGGATTAGGTGCCCAAATTTAGTAACCATACAATCAGTTTTGTTGCGTTTTTACTCTACTCTTTAAAGCATGGCATCTAGACCTGTAACATGTCACCCTACTGCAGTGGGTGCTGAACTCTTCTTGTGTTTATATGAAGTACCTAAAACTTAAAATTAGGCTGTATGCTTAACGCACATAGAGACAATCTATTGTAGATTTAATCTACAGGAGTTACCCTTCTCTTTAAAGGGAAGCTCAGCACACCAATTTCAAATCCATCGGCTAACTATACCAATATTTTTGTTAGAATACAACAAATATACTGAACATACAGACAGACATACAGGCTGTCAAGTGTTGGTCATTTAAAATGCAGCCAAGATTATAACTCCATTTTGAATTTTAAAAAAGTGACTGAGGAGATGCACTGTCTATCTTGGTTACATTTTTCCTTAAACATACCAATTAAAACCCATCTATACATCATAGTATAGTTAAACACATCAGATGAACTTTTGTACTGATAGGTTGCCAAAACACCAATATTTAACATAACCATTTAGGACTTTAAGCAAGTCATGTGACAACACAACATATGCAAGCGTGGTTTCAGAACTAACATAACACTAGTTATGATTGCATTCAAACAATTAGTGATCAGCTTCACATTGACCACACCTTCATTATCTATTTTAAAAAAAAAAAGCACTCTAAGAAACAATTAACCAACAGATTAAAATAAGACCCCTCAGTAATTGTACTGACGCTGGCAAGGCTGGTGAACAAACAATCCGTTGTGCTTGATTTGCCGAGAGTGGCAATCCCTGGTAAGATTTTGGCGACGGAAACTGTTTCTGTTGAGATAGTGCCTTTCATTATGTTCTTTTACCCACTGGGTACGACGAAAGCTCTTGGTTTGTTCCAAAAAACTTGAGTGAGCAGCAACAGCTGTAACATAGCAACGGATATGCTGTCCCACTTCAGTTTGTGCCTCCATTCTGGAAAGTCACAAAAGGAGATGTCACTTATAGTTCAGGTAACATTTTGAAATTATGGTAAAATTAGGAGCAAGTATTTCCCTTATGTGTATAGACAGAGGTTTGCAGCCAGCATTTCAAGGGGTGTCTAGGGTCCCTTTTATACTACAAGTTTTCCACTGTATTTCTTTTCTATTCACCAACTCTCCCTGCCTAAAGTGGGAGAAATATTCTCTCTACCCTCATTCATTTCTGATGGGAAGTATTGGCTTGCTTTGTATTTTTGATGCATTATATAATGTTTAATACAATGCACCAGAAAGAAACCACATGTATTTTACTACCATCAAGGGACTTAAGAAATATTTTGCTAGATGAAGTCACAGGTAATGTCAAACTTGAGCAAAGGTAGTTTGAACTGTGTAGAAACAGAAGTGCTCAAGTTAGGGAGTGCTCTTCTGGATTTGCTTGCATGGCTAGCAAACCAAATAAGGTGTTCACATGTACAAAACCAGGGGAATCAAACTGCCTAACCCAGTGGGGGCCAACCTTTTTTGGCTAGTGTGCCACGTTAGCCCTGCATCCTCCAAGTGCCACTCTGATCCCCTTCCTCTGCCTGATCTGCTGCACTGCTTCCTACCATTTGCTCCCCTTTGCTTCCTGATCTGATGCTTTACCTGCTGCTTTGCTGCCTGTCCTCTCCCCAATCTGTTGTGTGGCCCACACAGAGGCTGCCTGTACTACCTGTAGTATGCATGCTAGCATAACTCATGAAAGTTGGATCAGAAGTCAGATTCTAACTTGAAGAGGAGAATCACCAGCCTACACAAGTATGCTGAGAGAGGAAGTAAAACATTTCCTTTGCCCTAGAAGGTGACACAGGCAATTTTACGTTACGCCAACAGGCACTGATGAGAGAGCATCTCAGAATGGAGGAGCAATCCTTTGGTTGTCCAACATCATGTACCAGAGGTTAGGTCTCATATGGGACCACAAGTGCCCGGAAAAGCCTGGTAACAGAACTCTGCTCTATATTCCTGACCTGCCTCATCCCCCTTCCTGCACACACAGCTGGAACAAGGGCCAGGGTCCCCGACTCCCAGCAGCAGGGAGTTCTTTTGCAATGAATGCAACAGATTAAAGCAAGCTATTAGGAATCAGAACAGACAGCATGTCTCTCACTCACCCCAGTCTTTTTTTGTGCAGTATAAAACAAGAAAGAGGAAGCCATTAGAAGTCCAGATGACCTCACCCAAGCTTGCATGTGGGCTGCTGCAGTTAGAAAACTACCATTTGCTGAATATGTAAAATCATTTACAGGGTTGGCAAGATCAGATCTGGACCTCTACCTAGAGGCACTATGAAGGGAAGCTCTAGAAATAGTGGCACAAATGCTTTTGTTATGGCAATACAACAACTGCAACAGCCTATACATCACTAGCTAAACTGTGTATGCCTGGAGCATAGTTTTTTTACCTCATGTCACCAGCCAGAACAGCACGTTAAGAGCTTACTAATACATGCACTATTGCAGTTTATTAAGGAAAATGAGACTAACAACAGATTGCAGATATTTATGCAACATTTTTATTTGAAAACTATTTAGTAGTAGAAAGGAAGATTTCTAAAGGGAAGAAAGATTTATGATTTTTTTTAAACCACATTCCCTATAGTGTTGTGGGGCTCCTCCTTCTATTACTCAGATATCCACAGAGCAGTAGCTTGTGAACAGAGCAGTTTGCAATTATAAACAAGATGAAAAGAGCAGTTCTAAAGTAGCCAGAGGTCTACATCTTTTTACTGAATGGAAGCTGGGACTTCAGCAGTTATTTGGACACTTAAAGCATGCAGCAGGTCTTTGGGAGCATAGCTGCTTAGTTCTTTTGAAGGCATGTCAATACAGTCCATATGCATCTTTTACAGCAGTTGTGCCCACCCTACTGTTATACATTCTACACTGCATTGTAGTAGTCCATAATGATTAAAAAGTAGCACTAAAGGGTTTGGAAAACTGTTCTGCAACAGACTTCCATGCAAGGCCCTATGGACTTCAGCAACTTCTAGAACTGGGCCCTTAAGTATTTCTACTACCTTTTTAAAATTGTAATTCTTCTATCCTTAACAGGGTTCTCTGGCATAGTTTGAGCAGCACTTGGTAGAATGGGCCAATTAAAACTTAGTTTGCTACAAACGTTAGTCCTAAAATTGGTACAGTTTTGGCAGGCAAGACTATATAGGATGCAGTGTTGCTAGCAGACTGATGAAACAAACAAACAACAAAAAAAGCACCGTCCCAAAAGGAATAGTACTTACTGTGCCAGTGTGCGTTAAGCAGCTTTTCCTGGCCCTACAATGTTAAATGGCCAACCATTAAACCAGCAGAGATTTCAAAATTACTTCTGAATTATTGTACCATCAACAAAAATACAATAAAATGCTCAACTACATTCATCAGCTTAACAGCCTGAAAGCATGGCACTTTGTGGAGTCTGTTTACCCAGATAACTCCTAAATGCTAGAGACCTTGATGTAGTTCAGGGGTAGGCAACATTTTTTGGCCAAAGTGCCAAAAAAACCCCACAATGTCTACCTTGGAAAGTGCCAGAGTGCCAACATGCTGGAGCCCGGAGCAGCTGTTTGCAGCCTCCCAGCTGCAGCCAGCCCACAGAGTCTGTTTGCAGCCTACCAGCTGCCTGCTGGGAACAGCCTGGGCTCTCTGGCTGGCAGTGGTGCGCCAAGCAAAATGGCCTTGCGTGCCATGCTCAGCACGTGTGCTGGGGGTTGCTGACTCCTGATGTAGTTTGTACAAAATAATGACTTTATGCCAGGTCTTTAGCTGAAAGCATAGGTCTACTGAATTCAGTAATACAATGCTCACTTAAGTAGCTGAGGATCAGTTGTTTGAAGTTTCATCAAACATCAAATGAAACACTGCATATTGCAAGGTGTTTCATACCCTCATTCCAGAGTCATCAACACAAATTGGTATATCCATTCAGAAGGAAAAAAAAAAGAAAGAGGAAAAGGTCAAATGCAGGCCCTGCTGAATTGCACCATCCTAACCCAGACTTTCCTATGCCCTTTTTGAAGCCATTTGTAATACTGCTTGTAAGCATCTAGGAGCATCAGCAGCAAGTGTGCTCAGGTCAGATTATACCATGCTTATTTCCATGGTATTGGGGCACCTTGTAATTGCTTTACAGGTTCTTCTGAATGATTTTCAGGAGCTCCTGGGTACCCACAGCCTCTTTGACTTCAGCTACACCACTGGTACCTCACTAGAAAGAGACAAACCAGACTTTTCGGACACATCCAGACCAGGGTGGCCATGTGGTTTGCAGCACTACAGATGGGTTTCATAGATTTTTAGGGTCTTGCAGCACCACACCCTGCATGTTGAGGCATTCCCATGCTGCTACCTTGCAGCAAGGTGTTTGGGGTTTTTTGTTGTTGTTTTGTTTGGTTTTTTTTACCCCAAGAGATCCCGAGGTTTAAAAAAAAAAAAAAATCTACATGGGGAAAAGAGTGGGGTGGTGCATGTGGCTGTAATGTGTCATTCAAAAATGGAGCTGGGCCCACTGGAGCCACACTCTGGCTACTGGCCAGGCCCCAAACTGCAGGAGCGCCATAGCAGCAGTTTTCCCAGCCCCCAGGACCCAAGGTAAGGTTGCTGGGGCCAGCACAGTTAACCCTACCCTACCTGGGTTAACTTGCCACATGCCAGAGGGTGCGTGGCATGGGCGTTCCCTGAGGACAAGTAGCAGTGGCACAATGTGCTGCTGCTTCTTGTCCCCAGGAAACCAAACGTGCACTCTAGACATCCAGACAAGTGCAGACTTTCAGTGTTGATCCACTGCTTCTATAGTGGACACCGACTGAAGTCACCTGCTTTCTTCAAGTAGTGTATGCATAAAAGTTACATAGCAACTGAAGTCAGTAGCATTCAGAAAGTATTTAGTCTAATCTATTTCATGATATGCTAGGGTTCATATTTTACAAATCAAAAGCACCAATCCTGTGATGCATCTGTTAGCAGCCTTTTATCTCTCTTCACCCTCAAACACCATGCAAACTTTGACTACACAGTCATTCAGTTTCTCCTGGGACAATGCAGACAACAGCAAAAATAGTCACTGGGCAACAAATAACCCAGGAACAGCTAGGGTTAAGAACTGCTTCTGGGAGACTCTCTCAGGAGACAATGTCTGCACACTTTCTCTGTGCTTAACCTCTCCTAGGAACCATGAGGAGTAGAGCTGGGGGAAAGGCTCAACTGCCTTCAAGACCAGGGTCACTGATCTGGAAGAAGTAGAGGGAGCAGTTGTTCCTGCCCGTCCCACAGACCTGGAGGGAAGGGGAAGAACAACTGCCAGCTGCTCCCTGCCTGCTTCTCAAAACTGGGGTTCCCATTGTGAGAAGCAGTAGGGCTTTTCCATGCCTCTCCCTCTGACCGTCTGCTGGGCAGCAGGGCCAAGCTCAGGAAACACTGCCCGTCTACTTCCTCATGCCTCCTCTACTCAGTTAAGTGGCAGGGAAGAGGGCAGGCTGTCAATTAATGGCCCCCTTAAGGGCAGGGGCAGCCCAAGGAGTTGCCCACTAGTGCTCCCTGGTTGGAGAGCTTCCCTGCCAACATCTGTGCACAGCCTAAATAGAAACAGGTGCCACAGCAAGTCAGCAGCTGAAAAGACGACTGAAAGCAGAGAGGCAAATCTATGAAGGAAGGCCTCACTGCAAAGCAAAGTTAGGAGGACATGGTGGCAACACAGGTGAATGAAGCCTATTAGTGTGCTGTAGTAAAAGCCAGGCAGCTGAATTTAAATTAAGCAAGGCAAGCCAAAGTTATGGATGCCCCAGAGAGGCCAGAGGCCACCACACAAGAACCCGATAAAGTCCACAAGATGGCAAATGATTTACATTGTTGAGTCCGTATGTGGTGTTGCTCAGTACTGATGTGGCCAAGAGAAAAGGGGCCAGATGGGTGCAGAGTGTTGGGAGCAGATCAGAAGACAGTGCCACTTACCGTCTTTTAGGCAGATTTGGGGGAAAAGCTTCAAGCAAAAAAACAACCCCAAAACAAACAAAAACCCCACACCACACACATGCTTGTGAATTTTTCTTTATCCCTCCAAAGGCTGAGACTGGTTCATCACAGATACTGAAACCAAAGCAGCAGAGCATATACTGGTAGCATACCTAGTCTCTACCTCAGGAAAATTCAGGAAGATGATATCAGGTGGTAAAATCTTGGCCCCAGTGTTTTGAGTATAGCAAGTGTGAATGATTGATTAAATACAGCTTTCTTTTGTCAGAGTTAGTCACATTTGCAAAAAGCCCTTCCCCCCACCACATACAATACTGTCTGTAAGTGAATCTTAAGTCATTCAAGCTAATTCTGAGCCTTTCCAGGAACAAGCCTGTCAGACTGGGTGCTATACTGGCCACCTACTGGTAGAGAGGTGGCCTTGGAAGGATTACATATACAAATGAATATGCTGCTTTGTGTCTTGATCTGGGTTAAAACCCAGGACAAAATCAGAACTGCCTCAAATGAAGCGTCTCTGCAGCCCAATGCTGAACACTTACACCACTTAATTTACAGTTAGGGCTGCCAGGCTATGGAATGGGTTCCTAAGGGAGGTGGTGCTCTCCCCTACCTTGGGGGTATTCAAGAGGAGGCTGGACAGGCACCTGGCTGAGGATTATGATCCCAGCACTCGTTCTTGCCCAGCACAGGGGGTTGGGACTTGATGATCTGTTTAGGTCCCTTCTGACCCTAGAAGGTATGAAACAAGCACCGTACAAGTTGTACTTCTCAACTCCACTTTTTCAGGACAATGTATTACTTCAAAGCCACCTTTGGTCACAGAAAGTACTGGGATGTAACACCCACTTCTTAGCCACCAGATTTAACTCTATCAGACTGCTGTTTTCTGAGCTTGAAGGACGACCTTCAGGGGAAGCATTTTATTTTGTTAGCAGGGGGACTGCATCAGTCAAGGCCTATCTTCACATGCAAGACAGGGACTTTCACATGGCAGAGATAGCAAAGCTGCAGCTGTGCCAGACCAAAGTGCACTGTCACCTAGGGGGACTAGACTGAAAGACAGAAGCAGCCAACAATTGAACACAAAACTGTTTGTTTTTGTCAGGCTAGACACTTTCTGACCACCCCTCTAATCACTTGCCAATTGCCATTTTTATTTCTAAAAGGACAGACCAAGTTTGGACAAATTTCTGGACCAGCTAGGACCCGACAGTTGTGTATAAAGTGGGAAATGAGAGGTGATAAAGAAGGGGAGCAGGGTGGAGTGGGAAAGGGGGTGAGAGAGAGAGAGAAAAAAAGTGAGCTATGGCTTCTATTACCAGGCAATCACTGCATTTCAAAACACAAGTCTTCAGTAATTCTGCATAGTCAGGTCAGCCTGTTTAAATTAAAAAATCCTCCTGACAAACTTCTGGCTATTACAGGTAATAAGTTGTTAGAAAGAGGTTCTGTTATTTTATTTATTTATTTTCCTTTGGGGGTATAGAGGGAAAGGTTGCTTATGGAATATTTGGCTCTAGATGAGCTTCACCACTCTGCCAAACTCCTTGGACAAGCTACTGTATTTACCCTGTTTATGCAGCTGAGACCATTCTCCTCTCAGTGCTTAGTGGACACAGACTAATACTGGTGAAGAGTGGCATTATTTTGCTTACTAAAGTTTGAGAGAGTTAATTGCAAAACAGGAGTGGATGGTGCACAGAAACATTTACCCCAACACACCTGACTGTCCATTTTTAGTATGGCACTTTACACAGTTTTCAGATCAGCCATGAATCTAGGGTTGTCATCACAACAGATGGCATTATTTATGCTTCATTAATTTGCCTGAGGCCAAAGCTTCTAATCCATTCTTACCTGGTTTCACCTTGCTAAGCTCAAATATTTTCTTTTAATGAACTTTATGGCAACAAGCAGTAATTCAAGCCCTACATATTATACTGGTAATAAAGAAACAGACTTACCTAGGACTACCCTGATTGTGAAATTCCTCATCCCCACAACTGGCTTCATCAAGACTGTGGCAGGTATTACGAATGGCATAAACAGACATGCTGGGATGCTCTATTAGAAGGTTCTCCATAGGACTTGTTTCCACCTTTATAGTGGTTAATCCACCTGCTGTAAAGCACGGGGGAGGGGTAATAAACCAACTCTCCTCCATGGGACATGATTCGAACTGGATAAAGCAAGACTCACTGGCATCAGCCAAACACTCTAAAGAAGTTGGTAAACAAGAGAAAACTGGTGTGGTGTCAGAAGCTGATGTTTCGCTGATGTCCTCTTCTGTTGAGAAATTAGTGCAAGTGTCTAGCGGAGGTTGGCCATCATTCAGGTTGTCACATGATTAGGATGAAGCCACCATATATCAACAATTGCAGGAGACAAAGATCACCAAGTCCATGTGGAGCAAGAACAGGGTGAGAGAGAGAACCACAGATATCATTAGTTTGAACACAGATATATTTCACAAATAAGAAAGAGTGGGTGGGAAGTTTCCCCTAATAGTTTGATTCAGATATAGAAACAAAAATTAAACAAATACAAAGACTCTTGCCAGAATAAGCAATACCGAATTGTGAAATAAATGGTCAAACAAGTGATTCTACTGAAGTCTTAACTGGCTATGTATGCTTGTGACACTGATGTCAGTTTCCCTATGCACCTAACAAGTTAAAAAGCTACTACACAATATCTATGTTAAACTAAAAAAATATATACATCTTTTGAAGCCACTGGTTTCTTTATGCACAAGTACAATAAACAACCTTTATAGCTGGAAGATGTGTTTAACAGGTATCTTACCTATAAAGTCAACTAGAATCCATTCCTCATCTTCTTTCTCACTGAACTCTGGCTCTTGACTGGACAAATTATTGATCTCTCCAACAAGCATATTATTCAGCCTCTGGAACATTACTAAGGCAAAAATTAAACTTTGGCTAGTTAGTCTTTGTATCCAAGATTCAAGACACAGCTTGCACTGTGCTAGCAGAGTGGCACAGATAGAAGACTAAAGTGCATAGATGCTTTATCAGCTTAAGTACAGAACATGGAGAGTCATGACTTGTAAACAGATTATACAACACCTGCAAAGAAGAAAAAAAAGTAGGTCTTAATATTGAAGCAAGTAACATATTCATAACTGACAAGTTACATACAAGTCCAGTTCCTGGCAGATGTGAGACAAAAAAAAGTCTACATCTGCCATGAGAAAATACAGGCTGCTTCATTGGCCCTTAGATTCCCCTCCCCCGACCACCCCAATCCCCCTACACAGGTAGATAAGAGCCCTAAAGGGCAGTTTTCTTACAGTGTTGTCAAGAGCTTATTGTGGGTTCTGCCCCATGCATAGGACTGTCTGTGCAGCTCCGGATCCCAACTCTGGGAATGCAAGGGAGAGAAGGGCCAGCCAGAGAAGCCTCTAGGGCCCTTGGTGATCTCTTGCTAAAGGCTCCTCAGGATTAGTTCTACTTATGACATCCCCAAGGACTTTTCCAATCCTCTGCATAAAGACAGGTTGGGAGGAAGAAAGGCTCAGAAGGAATTTTTACAGACTGGACCTATATCATCTTTAGGTAAGTAATCCAAACAGTGGAGCATACAACCCCTTCCATCTAATTACCTAGATGGTATATGGTGTAGCACAAGTAGTTAATGAAGACTCTGGATCAGGGGTGTGCAGTTATTTGGGCTGGAGGGCCACAAGGATAGCCCCACCCCTTGACAGGCATCCCATTCCCTGGCAGCCACCTTAGAACCAGAAGTCCTACCCCCTAACCTTTGCCCCTAGAAGTACTTCTTTTGACAGGGGGGCTTGTCATCTTGGAACGGGGGGGGGGGGATGGGGGGGGGTGTTTCCACTGTATTCTATAAAACAAAAAGCCAAGCATCTACTATACAACATGCATTAAATTTGATTTCAACAAATTTCTGTTCCGATTTGTGTTTGCATAGTGTACAAGGGCTGTTTAAAAAGTATTGAGATGGATAATATTTTATTTACAGGGGTTTCAGCTTAAATCTCCTTTGAAGTATGCTCTTTCTGCAGCTACATACTTCTCCCAATGTTTCTGTCATTGCTAGAAGCACCTCCGATAAGCAATTTGAAGAATAGCTAAAAGCTGCTCAGTTGCATTTTGTTTTATAGTTTCCACATCACAAAGTCTCCCTTTCAAGGTTTTCTTTAATTGAGGGAAGAGAAAAAGAGGTCTCATGGGACCATATCAGGTAAATATGGAGGCTGCAGCACTCTTGGGATATGGTGTTTAGCTGAAATTTGCTTTACAAGCTGTGCTGAGCGGGCAGGCATGTTGTTGTGGTAAACCATCCAAGAGTCGGACACCCACTTTTCTGGTAATTTCATCCCCAAATTGCCAGTTAGAATTGAATGACATGAACCAACAGACGTTCCAGGTTCTTCTGCTCTCTCAGATAGCCAATCGCCTATCACTTGGAACCAAACTGCAAACTCCTGCCACACTGTCTTCATTTCATGATGTTGAAGGGTATCTGGAATGCCTATCACTTTCAATCAATGATCGTCCTTCTTTAAACTAATGATACCATTCAAAAACTCTTGCATGGCTCAGTGTCATCACCAAATGCTACTTTAAGTTATGCAAATGTTTCATTTGCCATTTTCCAATTTTCATGCAAAATTTAATGCACACACATTGTTCTGGACACTAAACATAACGAAAGGGGACGTGAGACACAAACAATCTTACTTCAGACGCATGGCCACCAAAATCTGGGGAAACACCATGAGCTGCAAGCCTGTCCAGAGGAGTCCCAACATGCCCAGACATGTTCAAAGCCACACCACCCAATACTCTGTACCACAAGTTTAGTCTCAATACTTTAACAGACCTTGTACACATAGGTGATGGCATAACAACTTAAAATGAAGTCTTACTTTTGTAAAGGGGCAGGGAAGAAATGGGTGAGTGGCTCCAGGTAGGGTGTAGGTGTGGGGGGGGGGGGGCGGCAAATGTGCATGGCAGGGGGGTGGGGAGAGTGGCTGGAGGGTGCGAGTGCATATGTATGGCAGTTTGAGGGGGTGTGTGCAAATGGGGACCCCGCCTAGAAACACCCCCCTCCCTCATGGCAAGGCTTCAGGGCGGTGTGCAATCTGTAGCTGCTGCTTGTGGCAGGGGCTTTCACAGCCCGCAGCAGGCAGAGACTCCCAGTGGTGTGCCGTCCTGGCAACCCCCCAGACTACATGTGGCCATGCTGCTGGCAGGGAGAGAGGTGAAGCAAGCCTAGCACCACAGAGCATCCTGCCAGCCTGGGCTCTACACTACCGCTGCCTCAATCTAGGCCCCTGCCAGCCCTGGCTCTGGGGCACCAGTGCAGACCCTGTGTTCCCACCCACCTGCTCACCGCCACTTCCCAACCCCTCCCACTTGCTGCCGCTGCGCTTCCCCTGCTGGTTCCCTCCCTTCCCACCCACCACCGGTTCCTCCAGCAGCACAGCCAGGATTACAGAATGCAGCACCAGCTAGCCCAGTTCCCAGCTGGCTCCTGTTGCGCCATGCTGTCCCAGCCAGGAACCATGTGGTGCAGGCCAGGCTGGCTCTGGCACCATGCAGTTCCCAGCTTCGTGGCCCTGGACCATGAATGCAGTAGGAGCCAGCCCAGCCCAGTTGGCACCACATGGTTCCCAGCTGCATGTCTGCTATTGCACAGCACAACAGGAGCCAGCTGGGATCCATGGGGGCTGGCCAAGCTGGCTCCTACTTGCATTCTGCAGTCTAAGCCATGCAGCTGGGAACTGCATGGTGCTGGCTGGGCCAGGCTAGCTCCTGCTGCACTGGCAACTTTTTGCACCCCCTGCCCATTTTTATCTGAGTTCTGACTCTTGGATGGAGGGTAGACTAGGGAACAGCCCCATGATTGCCAGGCCAGAAGCCTCTGCTAGCTGGTTGCAGGCTGGGGGAGTGGAGCCTTGCTGCTACTATCACCACTGGGACCTGCTGCCAGCACCTCATCAGCTTTTAGACCAGCAACCACGGGCTAGACAGAATGGTCTGGCAGGTCAGATCTGTCCCATGGGCCATATTTTACCCAACCCTGCTCTGGATACATCACTGATTAGAGGGAAAAAAAAAAAAAAAAATTAGCTGCCTTTTAATGTTGCTTTTAACAAAATACGTGTCCTATTGAAAAGTTCAGACTAAAAGTAGTTCATTTGAGCTTAGAATAGGTATTATAGAGCTGTTAAAAAAGCCAACAAATGCGTTTTTTTTCCAGTTTTAATGTTCAGAAAGATACTGAAATTCCACAAGTCACCCCAACCAACCAGAGGTTTCAG
The DNA here is from genome assembly GCF_052110815.1 of Crocodylus siamensis. Lineage (NCBI taxonomy): Eukaryota > Metazoa > Chordata > Crocodylia > Crocodylidae > Crocodylus > Crocodylus siamensis. The sequence goes on from NC_143397.1 coordinate 218,334,991, forward strand.
GTGTGCTCACTACACAGCAAGCCAACACTGGAACCCCCCCCACATATTTTATCATCAGTAATGTTTAGATGTTTGAGCTGCAAGTCAAGGACATCAATTATATTTGCATGTGATGCCTAGACACCCTATATTGCCACACAGGGTGTATTTATACATGGGATAACACTTGCATAATTACTTCCTCTTTTCCAGGAACTCCTTTGTTTTCCCATGATGGATTAAGCAAGTTAGTCATTACAGACAACAGTATGAGTTTCTCTCTTCAGATAGCTTAAGAAACATGCAACATGTAACAAATTACACATTTTAAGTTTTTGATGACCCTCTCCCCCACCATCTTTTATTCAGTAACGGAGTGTCAGGTGTCACAGGCTGGCCCATGATGCCCACATGTTAGCATAAAAGGTTCTCATTTGAAGATCTCTCATGCCGTCCCTCCTGTTTGAGAAAAAAGCCTTAAGACATCTGCAGATACAGAATTATTTTTTAAGCCCCTCCCTGATGCCTTAAACAAGGTAAAAAATCCTGCTTATGTGCTACCACCACTGCCAAAAACACTGCCTAACGTGGTCTCATTGTTTCCTTGTGCTTTTCCCCTCAATCTGTGCCTACCTATCAGTAGTTGCACATCTGACTTTTAATTGTGAGGTCCTTGGAGCAGAAAGTGTCATTTTGTACTTCTCTAGATCCTAGCAGAATGGTTCTCAACCCCGTTAGACTCAAGACACTGGTCAGAAAATGCTTGCTCTTCAAAATTTCACTGTTTTTTTTTTTTTTACACTACAGAAAAATACAGCAATTTTTCTGCTGCAGAAAAACCTCAAAAGGTAAGAAAGTCTTTAAAACTACTGATTTCCATTTGGTTTTCTAGGTTTGATCTTATAAGTCATGTTGTCACACTCAAGAGGGATAGCATTGTATGGCACCCTTTCAAGGGTGTCCCGGGAACGCAGGAGTATTAGGTCACCCTGGTTGAGAAACACTGACTTATCATTATGGAGTCCTGATCCCTGGACTAGGATTTCTAGGCACTCCAAACAATATTTAAAATTTTTCTAATCAGCAGACTACAGTTTTTGCAAAGATGCCTTTCTGTGCATACCAGGTAGTTTAAGAACAACAAAACCCCCCAATCTTCTGCTTTTTTTTTTTTTTTGTCATTGGAATTTTCTCTCCCATTTCTTATGTCACTTGGAAATTGGTTTGGTTTAATCCAGGAGTGACCATTTATTTGGACTGGAAGGCCACTTAAGGAGTTTTGGTGAGCTGTAGTGGGCTAGCTCAGCACTTGGTTCTCCCCCTCCCCGCAACAGTTTAAAGCTCCTGAAGTGGCTCTGCCTCACGCTAAGCTGGGCAGATGGGATGGGGCTGCAGGCAGGCAGGGAGAGGCATCTGGGAGCAGAACGGGCAGGTGGAGCCAAGAAATCAGGACTGCTGGACAGAACAGCCCAGCACTGAGGCCTGGGGCAGAACCACAATCTGCTCCCAACTCATCCTTGTGATGGGTTCCAGTTCCACCAGCATGTGGGGAGAGGATTTTTTTGCTCTGACACTGCCTGGCAATCCTAGGATCTCCATGGAGACTGGCCTGGGACCCATGTGGACAGGGCGCACTCAGCCGGGTAGAGGGGGTGAGGCCATGGGGAGGCAAGAAGCAGAGTTCAGAAATAGGATGGGTGGGTAGACTGGCGACATGTATGGGGTGCACAAGGGTGCCTGCCATCTGCCAGCATTCAGTGATGTCTGTGGGTGGTCACCGACCCCGGTCGGCGCTCACCACCCTCTTGTTGCCAACAGCTTACTGCTGCTGCGCTCCTGCCACTGCTATGCCCCCTGAGCACGCATCGTTTATGGGCATGGGGGGCCAAGACCAGGATTGGGATTGCGGGGCCTTAACAGCACAGGGATGGGGCCTGGGGCTGAGTCACAATCTGCTCCCCCCCCCACACCCTTGCCTGCAGAATTGGCACCGATCACAGGGACATGCAGGCAACAGATCACAGCTCTGCCGTGGGCTCTGGCTCCGTGCTGTCACTGCCCAGAGATCCTGGGATGTCTATGGAGACTGGCCTGGGAGCCACATGGGCAGGGTGCACTCAACCAGATGGAGGGGATATGGCCATGGGCAGGTGGGGAGCAGAGTCTGGGAAACGGCCCAGGCAGAGCCACAATCCACTCCCTACACATCCCCGCCTGCAAAACCCATGCCCATCACAGGAACATGCGCCCAGTGGATCAGGGGTCTGTCCTGTGCCCTGGCCCTACATGGTCACTGCCCCAAAAATCCTGATCCCAGCTCTGGCCCCACCCACAGGCCATCTCATCTGCTCAGGTAAGCTTCTCCTGCCCAGTCTCCATGGAGACTCCATCCACCCGCTCCATTTGGCATGCCCATCAGTGGGAGAAGGGCCCAGGCAGCAGGGTTGGGTCCAAGTGATGGAGACTGGCAGCATCAGCTGGAAAGAGCTGCTGCTGCTGCAGGGGCTGCCAGGAAGCAAGTCTGATCACTGCACCATCCCAGCCCTGCCATGCAGATGGAGGCAGCAGGACTAGCTGCTGGTGCCATGGCCTGGGCTTCTCCCACCCATGCCTGGGCTGGGTAGGGCAGGGCTGAAGGATCTGACAGGACAGACAAAAAACCCTTAGTAAACTAGATCCAGCCCATGGGCCATATTCTGACCACCCCCATTTTAATACTGCATAGTACTGGTGTCCCTAGTTGACTCCATTTTTACCACACAGTGAAGTTGCCAGAGACTGGGAAATAATCAAGAACCATTGGCAGATGAGATACTTATGGAAAAATTGATATCGTGGTTAAGACAAGGGGGTGCACTGGGATCAATGCTAGTTGGTTTGTTGTACAATTCCAAGTGTGTTAAAAGATGAAGTGAAAATTATAAACAGCAATCAGAGATATGCACAGCAAGACATCACACTACAGTCTACCCAATTCTTTTCTGTTAGATTTGGCTCCTCAGCTTTTTGGTCTCATGATAAATCACAAGTATTTAGTGAAGTTCACAGCTACCACCAGGAGGCTCCAAAAAGCTAGATTTGATGAGGATCAAGAAAGGTAGATTTCAGATACCAGAGAGAGTCATGTGGAAAAACAAAAGAGAGGAATGAAAAACAGAAAATGGAATGAAATTCAAATGGTACATAGTGAAAGGGTAGCACCAAGAAGTTCTACTAATGAGCCATGGGCACTTCAGTTGGAAACAAAGAAAGAAAGAGACTCAAAATACATTAGAAAATCATAAGGTAACTGTGAACCACAGTGATGGAGCCATGAAAAAGACCCATGCAAAGGGTATCAAAGGCTCAACAGGCCAGGTGAGGGGCATGGGGCTGGGCTACAGGCCAAGCCAGGTCCACATAGGCCCACGCACTAGATCCAGGACCAGTCCAGGACACCAGGCCATAGGCAGTGGAGGTCAATCATGACCAGACACCACCACAGGCTGGATAAGGCTCCATAGGCTGATGGGCTGCATCTTTGACACCTCTGACCTATGCAATCCTAGAATGTGGCATTTGCAGTAGAGACAGAAGCATTAATAAAACCAGTTTACAAAGCACTGGGGAAAAAAACCCCTTCATCTATCTATACTACTGCATCCCTTTCCAATCACCCAGGGTCAAGAAAAATATAATTAAACAATTGGCACCAGCACAGAAGAGGGCTACTGAACTGATCATTCCGTTTTAACCAGATGAGATTCGTTAGCAGAATAAAGACATGGAGGGGATCCAATTGCTCTCTACCCCTACTGCTGTACTTGAAAACATCAGGGAGGAAGAGCTGAAGCACAAGGCAGGCACAAAGACAAATGAGCTGTGCTGGCCATGAATAGATCAAATTTAGATGTTAAAGGAGGAGTGAATAGACTTCCTATAGGAAGTTGCAGCAAGAAACTCAGTTGTTTTCAGGATGGAGCAAGGCAGATTTACACAAGAGCTTACAGGATTGTCTGCAATGATTTAGGGATCTAAAACAGAAAGGAGTTTCTTCATTCACCCTCAACAACTTTTAGTAAGTGAACTTTAAAGTGCAGACTTTACTCAGAGCATTTAATCTGCAACTGATTTGTCTAGAGGAAAACCCCCCATAAACCCTGGACAACTGCCAATAAGGAAAGACAACTGTTTTTTTCCACTCCCCCCTCCGCCAAAAAAAGAAACTGACCAGACCACAAACGGTGCCTGATTATAATATTTGCATCAAGTCCCTTGTAGCTCCAATTCTGAAAGAACATTAACATATTGGGCCCCAAGCATCAACAGCACAAGTGCCAGATCTCACCCAGTGTCTGTAAAAATAATGCTCCATCTTGCTTTGCATGCTCATGGAGTAGCACTTTGTTTTCACCCCACACCACCTCGGGTTCCTGCCCCGAGCCCACCCCTACTGTTCCAGCTTGATCTACAAGATGTTCGCAGGCCGGGGAAGGTCGGGGTTAGAGGCCGCCCTTCCCGCCCCCAGGCTGGGAGCTGCCGGCCGCCGGGCCCCCAGGCAGGTGCGTCGGTGGCTCCAGACCCGACGGGGAGCAGCGCGCCCCCGCACCTCTCGGGTCCGCCGCCGGCGCTTTGTTCCGCCGGGCCGAGCCGGGGAGGGGGCGCCAGAAGATCCCGCGTGGGCGGCTGCATTTCCCCGGCTCCCTCAGCAGCTGGCGGCAGCCGGGACCTCGGGTCCCGCACGGGCCTCAGGAGTGCGGCAGGTGCGGGGCATAGGCCAGGACGGGATCCCCACCGCGCCGGGGGAGTCGCCTGCGCGCAGCGGGGAAAACAGGACGCTGCAACCCGACACCCGCCGCCCCACCCCGGACCGGACAAAGGGGGCCGGCGCGGCCCGGGAAGAGGAAGCGCAGGGCACAAAAAGCGCGGGGTGGTGTCCAGCCGGGGCTGCCCCTTCCCCGCGGACGCGCCGCTTCCCCGGGCCGGGCGCCACTCACCGTCCGGCGGGGCGGGGCGGCGCCGGGCGCTGAGGTAGGTGCGGGAGGCAGCGAGGGGTCCCGAGGCCGCGGCCGCCGCCTGGGCTGCGCTCGGCTCCGGCGGAGCCTTTTGTTGTGATCGAGCCCGGCCAACAGCTGATCCGCCCCGCCCCGCCCCCGCCCGCCGCAGCCAATGGGGCCGCGCTCAGCGCCGCGCCGTGCCCCGACTGGCTGTCACTAACGCACGTGACCCCGCCAAGGCCTGGGCGGCCCGGCAACAAAAGCGGAGGGGAGTAGGGGGGAAAGAGGACGGGAGCTGGAGGAAGGGGTGGGGGGAAGGGATGGAAGGAGCGAAGCGCGGCTGACTGACAGGAGAGGCTCCCAAGCCCCGGCCGTGGGCTCGTAGGAGCAGCTCGGAGCGGTGAGGGAAGAAGAGGGTCTGCTGCCACTCCCTGCGGGGACAGAGGGTAGAGCTAGGGGCACCGGCCTGTGACGGCTCAGATCAAAGGTAGCGTCTTCTTAACGTGGCAGGGGAAACACCATATATGTGTCGGAGAAGGCAGTTTTCCTGATCTGCATGGCAGGTCAGGAAACCGTGGTTCAGCACCTACCCACCGTGGTGCAGTGGCTTTAAACCCAGTTCATGGAAATGGGAGCCTTGCTTGTTCCTGGGGCCAAGCAAAACGTAGGGGCATCCAAACCTCAGACCTCTGGGCTTGGGCCTGCACATAAGATGCCCCTTTGTGAAGAAAAACCTGCAGCATCCTTACAGGCTACGCTGGCTACCACTGCAGGTGAAACTGACTTGGGGGTCATGAGTGACCACAAGATGGGTTCATCAGTGGCAGGTCTTGTCAGACCAACCTGGTGGCCTTTTACGATCAGGTCACCAAATCATTAGACGCAGGGGTTGCTGTGGATGTAGTCTTTTTGGACTTCCGGAAGGCTTTCGACACTGTCTCTCACCCTGTCCTCATCAAAAAGCTGGGAGACTGTGGTGTCGATGCCCACACGGTCAAATGGGTCGCCAACTGGTTGGAGGGCCGCACCCAGAGGGTGGTAGTGGATGGGTTCTTCTCGACCTGGAAGGATGTGGGCAGTGGGGTTCCGCAGGGCTCGGTCCTCGGGCCTGCATTGTTCAACATCTTCATCAGTGACTTGGATGAGGGGGTAGAAAGCACCCTGTTCAAGTTTGCTGATGACACTAAGATGTGGGGGGATGCGGGTGCACTAGAAGGGTGCAATAGGCTACAAACTGACCTTGACAGGTTGCAACGGTGGGCGGATGAGAATAGGATGGGGTTTAACACTGATAAGTGCAAGGTGTTGCACATGGGGAGGAAGAACCGGCACCACACTTACAGGTTGGGGAACTCCCCTCTTGCCAGCACGGAGACGGAAAAGGATCTTGGAGTCGTCATTGACTCCACGATGAACATGGGCCGGCAGTGTGGGGAGGCAGTCAAGAAGGCCAATCGTACCCTGTCATGCATCCACAGATGCATCTCGAGCAGGTCCAGGGAGGTGATCCTCCCCCTCTATGCGGCACTGGTCAGGCTGCAGCTGGAGTACTGCGTCCAGTTCTGGGCGCCACACTTCAAGAGGGACGTGGACAATATGGAAAGAGTTCAGAGGAGGGCCACTCGTATGATCAGGGGTCAGCAGGGCAGGCCTTATGAGGATAGGCTACGGGACCTGAACCTGTTTAGCCTCCACAAGAGAAGGTTAAGGGGGGACCTTGTGGCCTGCTACAAACTGGTCAGGGGGGATCAGCAGGTATTGGGGGAGTCCCTGTTCCCCCGTGCGCTGCCAGGAGTGACCAGGAATAACGGTCACAAACTGGCGGAGGGTAAGTTTAGATTAGATATTAGGAGGCGCTACTTCACAGTCAGGGCGGCTAGGGCCTGGAACCAGCTTCCAGGGGAAGTGGTGCAGGCTCCTAGCCTGGGGATTTTTAAAAGGAAGTTAGATGAGCACCTTGCCGGGGTCATCTGACCCCGGTGCTCTTTCCTGCTAAGGCAGGGGGTCGGACTAGATGATCTACCTAGGTCCCTTCCGACTCTAGCTACTATGAAACTATGAAACTATGAACATGAGCCTTCAATGTAATGATGCAGCTAGTAAAGCAAGCAAAATGCTGGCCTGCATTCACAGGTGCTTCTCAAATCCCAGGATTTCATTCTTAAATCTGAGGCCGCAGCTGGAGTACCGCGTCCAGTTTTGGGCTCCTCAATTCAAAAAGGATGTGGAGAAGCTTGAGAGTCCAGAGAAGAGCCACGCGCATGATCAGAGGTCAGGAAAACAGACCTTACAGCGACAGGCTGAGAGCCATGGGGCTCTTTAGCCTGGAAAAGTGCAGGCTCAGGGGTGATCTGATGGCCACCTATAAGTTTATCGGGGTGACCACCAGGATCTGGGGGAACATTTGTTCACCAGAGCGCCCCAAGAGATGACGAGATTAAACGGTTATAAGCTCCTGCAAGACCATTTCAGGACATAAGGAAGAATTTCTTTACTGTCCGAGCCCCCGAAGTCTGGAATAGCCCGCCATCGGAGGTGGTTGAAGCACCTACTTTGAACGCCTTCAGGAGAAAATTGTATGCTTATCTTGCTGGGATCCTATGACCCCCAGCTGACTTCAGCCCCTTACCCCAGGGGCAGGGACTCGATGATCTTCCAAGGTCCCTTCCAGCCCTAATGTCTATGAAATCTATGAAAGGTTTTAGAAACATCTGAAGTCCCAGGTGCAGGCAGAGGATGTTCGCTGGTAGTAGGGCCACTTATGGTTCTGGACTCTTGGATTTGGAATTAGTTTTGGCTAATTTGGCCCCAGATGCAAATGATATATTAAAAAAAAATCAAACCCAAAAAACTGGAGCTTCCTGCCTACATATTGTACCATTTACAAAACATCCTCCCTAGCATCACTAGCTTCTCAGCCTCTTGTTGGCTCAGATCAAGCATAGTCCTATGCTTACTTGGCAAGGCAAACACTGACCACGGAGGCGGTCTTCCTAGTTGCACCCGGAGAAGACCGTTCTCCTGGCACGGGCATAGTACTTGCGAAAGTAATGTAGTAAATCTCCCACTTAGCTGGAGTGGGAAGGTCTTGGCTTTATGCCCACTTACCTGGCAGGGGAAACACCATGTATCTGGGTCCATGAAGGCAGTTTTCCCTTAGAGCCCAGGGATAACTGTTCTTCTGACATGGTTCAGTACCTGCCGAGGTGTTGGGGGCTTAAAACCCATTTTATGGAAATGGGAGGCTTCTCCCTAGCTTGCTCCTGCAGCCGTATGGCTGCAGGCAGGCAAAACTTGGGGGCATCTGAACACCAAACCCCCAGGCTTGGGCCTGCATGTAGGATGCCTAGCAAAAGACATTGGAAATATCTGAAGCCCCAGATGGGGGTGGAGGATGTTTGCCGCTAGAAGGGCCGCTTATGATTCTGGACTGACTCACGGATTTGGAATTTGATATGGCGAATTTGGCTTGGAATATGGAAAAGTTCCTTGTCTGTGCTGGAAACTTCTGGGATGAGTTTTGCAAATGCCACAAGGCACATGGGCTAGAAGCTGATTTGCATTTCCTCCGTATTCTTTGTTTTGGGGGGTTGCCTTATGGCCTGGCCTAATAAACGGCACAAGCTGTTTGGAGGGAGTTCTGAGGTTTTGTGGTGGGTATCAATGTTTGTTTATGGGTAGTGGTTTCCCTGTACTTCAAACAGCCTGTCCCTGGGCAAAGTGTCAGTTAGGCCTTTTGATGGGGCCATCAAGGAAGAACTATATGTCTCCCTTAGGGAGGCCGCTAGGGACACATCAGTTGAATTTGGGGGACAACTAAAGTGAAAAGACGGATGGGAATGAGGTAGCAGGTTTGAAACAAGTGCTCCAAGTGGGGGGACAGTAAGCAGAGTAGAAATGCCAGTCAGGAAATTATGCCAAGAGAAGGGTGGAGAGGCTCATTCTGTAAAAGGCCCACACACGTAAAAGCAGGAGAATTTGGAGTCTGATTCATCTCCCCTGGTGGGGTTAACTGAGTGATACTGTTGTACGTGATCAGTCCTTTGGCCCAGGGAGCAGGAGTGAGGAGAGGAAGGTGTACCTCTGGGTAAAGGTTCTTGAAGCAAACCTCAGCCATGCACAGCGTTTAGGTTCTCTGCAGATTCCTCATTGAGCACTGTTACAAAACTTTAAAAAGTGAAAGGAAAGTCTCAATAAAAAAAGTTAAGTCTAGAATTAATGTTGAGCAGAAATAACACTGCTTTTAGAAAATCCTCTGTAAGAATGGAATTCTTTCAATATTACATATTTTTAAAAATCTAGTTAGCCGAAGTTAAAGTTTGGCTTAAAAAAACCCAACCAACCAAATGTGCTAGAAAGCATGAAAAGAGACAGTTTAGGGCCTATTCACATAACCACAACCCTGTCTCATCCCAGTACTCATGTGCCACCCTTCCTTCCTGATGTATCCTTTTCTTTATACTTGTTTGTAAGAAGTAGTGTTTGTTTATTATACCTTTCCTGAACTTTTTTTATTTTAATTTTCATAAGTCTGTGATGAGTAGCTGCAAACACTTTATATTTTGGGGGAGAAAAAGCTGTACTTATTCTCTGTGTTGAAAATATCAAATATGACCTTCACAGAATTGGTTCTATAATATGCATTTCCAATGCTAAGCATGATACTTTGTCAGTAAACTGACCTTTAGCTTTTTGCTGAAGATTCAATAACTGGGCCAAAAATGTTAGTACCATAGTAGTAGTTGTGTTATCCTTTGTTCCAACTCACCTCTTATGAACACTAGTATAAACTAAATTTCACTAAAGTCAATGGAGTTACAACAGTGTGAACCAATGTGAGTGTAATCTTGTGTTTTTGTTGTTATTTTTACACTGAGTGACAGTGAAGTTTGGGGAAGTAGAGAATGCTGTCCTTTCATGATCACTTCTGATTCAGGAAGAGAGAGTCTTCCTGTGCACCATGTTGGACTTTGAAAAATGCAGGAACTAGTGATAACACTGAAGGTGCAGTCTGGTTTAAATTATTCTGTCACATATAAACATTGTGACCTCAATTCTGCAGTGAACTCATTGCGCACACTGGGCTCAAGCCCTTTTGCAGCAAGGAATTCAAGTAAGACACATTCTTAATGTGAGGAATTACAGTTTAATTTTTGAGGTATGCAGGAGGAGGCAGGTGAGGCAATCCAGGACAAATCTGTCACGTTTGAAAAAGCAGAATTGGGCACACCCAACAAAGACCTCCAATTATAGCATAAGCAACACACTTAATAAGAGAGAGCAACGGGCGTATATGCATGGATTGTTCAGAGTGTAGCTGATTAAATGTGCACTTAGCTGACTTGTAAAGTGCACAGATTCAAGAAAATCTGTAATCCAGTCAAGTCTGTTATAGAGACTTTTGTTTTCCTTGAGAAAAACAAGAAATTAAAGAAAATCAAAGAAATTAAAAGGAAAGGCAGTAAGTGTTAATGCAGTGTTGGGTTGAAGAATAAGGAGAGACTCAAATCCTTCAAGGAATGGATTCTTCATGTGAGAATACTGCCACACGCATGTGAAGAATATTGAAGTAAATGGGGTAACATGAGTACAGAGGTGCTCCCACATGCGGCTCATTGCAAGACCAAGGCTTTAGATATGGTAGCTCATGCAATGGGCAAAGTACATTGTTTTTAATAAACAGTAGCAACATATTCTATAATAGAGCTTGTGTAACATAAGGAGTTACTCTTGGTGGAGGCTAACCCAACTTTTGATATTTCCTGATTCTGGGCTCTTGATCTTGTCACCTTTAAGTTTTACCAATACCCTTTTTGTTCAAATGTTTCCCTTATAGGCATAAACAAAACTTGTGTGTAAAAGAAAAGCCAAAAAATATTATTCCAGACAAAGAGCTAAGAAGTGTTCTCTTACAGCTGGAAGTGGGCTTGGGGGAGTCTGGTCAATGTGTGACTTGATTGACAGATTTTGTATAGCATTTACGGTTTGAAAATGTGTCTGTGTAAACTTCGTCTGTCTGGTATTTCAGGACACACTTCCAGGCTGCACTAGTCCTTCCAGAATTGTGAGATCAACTTTTTGCTTTTTTTATGTTTTTTGCTTTGATTTTAAGTGTCTGTATAAAGGATTATTTCCATCTTGCCAAATTACCCAGGAGGTATAATTTACTCATTTTATGTTACGCTGTACTTTCAACATTAGTACTCTTTAAGAAACGTAAGCAAAAGCCAATTGATTACTTTGTATTTTAAAACAGTGGTGTGAAGATGAAGGGACAAGGAGGATAGTAATTGGCAACAATACTTGTCTGTAGATTAAAGATACATGAGCTATACCCGTAAACAAATTAAATGAAAAATCTGTTAGGGTTTTTCCATAATGGAGAATTACACTCTTTTAGAACATACAAATTAAGGCTATGTACATATTCACTATAGATAAGACTTGTCATGTTCAGCATGACTTCAGTTGGGTTACCTAGGGTCAAGCAAAAGCCAGCCAACACAATATTAAAAGTGATAGACCCTGTCTATACTAAGTGTTATAGTGAGTCATGTATGCAGATCAAGTAAGTTGTGTTCTGGTGTGAGGTACTTTTCGAGTATAGACAAGCCCTAAAAAGGTTCATGATGTGTTTATTAGGTAGTTTCATGAAGTAGTAAGAAGGGCCAGTGCACTAACCACTAGTCTTCTATAAATGGTAGTCTCTCCTTAGCTGTAGCCACGGATGTTGTAGTTTAGGCTGAACTCAGTGCTTTACTACTAGAGCCTTAGTAGGCACACCAGATCAAAGTCTTTGGGAGGCGTAGGTGCTGCTTGATCAAGTTTCTGGATCCCAGTGTAGCTTAGGCAAGAGCTACATGCCTAGCCAACTGGACTGAGACAGCTCTGGATAGAAGCTTCTGCTAAAGGCAGAAATTCAGAGACCTAGTGAGTTTTGGCACCCCCAGGATTAGGCATGTGTTGTACAAGGGGATTTCAACTGTGATTTTGGATTTAGGTGCCTGAAGTCCACCTACATCCTGTTTTAGTCCTTTATTGGCCCAGTCCTATATCTATGATCCAGAGTTAATTGAAATTACTAGGAGTTTTTCTGTTGGTTCTAACAGTCACTGGATCAGGTCTCAGGGAGCAAGAGATGCATAATTTCCATGTTTGCTTTAGGTTGTTCTGCAAATGAATGTCTCTTACAAATAGAAGAGATCATGGTCTTGTTTTTCACGGTTCATAAAAGCTGAATCCAGGACTGGCTCCTCCCTTCCTTATAAAGATTGAACTTTGTGACTTACCTTGGGGAATTTTATTTTAAGTTAAAATAATTTGAAGAAATCACTGGAGCAAAGGAAAAAGCCTTGTCTTGCAAAGCTGTGTATGATTGCTTGACTACAAATTAGTTTTATTGGTGGAAATAAGCAGACAGTCCACTTGAGTTTTGTATGTACCCAGGGACAAATTAGTAGCATGGCTGTTGATGTGATTCTGAAACACTAAGTGCACTTCTCTGCTCTTATATGTATAATAAAAATAATACTTGTCTGGGGCTCTGACATCCCATATTTTTTTAAAACCTTAATGATTTCCAAGATCTGAAGCATCCCATGTTTTATAAATGTTACCTGGCATATTCCATGTATATAGATAATGCTAAAATAGTACAGCAGCACTTATGCAGAATGTGTGTGCCCATTAAGCACACTCCTCCTGATCTGACCCTACTGTTAGATCTAAAAATTACAATGAATGCACCAAGCCTACAAAAAAAGAGATCCTATGTGTACTGTGTTTTGGAGAGGCCCTATTCCTGATTAAGTGATAGGTAAGAACACAGGTATATCTATACATTAGGAAATATGAACAACAATGGAAGGAGGAGTTCTAAACTGAATCTGGGCAAACACAAAATGCAAAACATTTTTGCCTGATCTTTGGAGAGTAGAATTTATTTCATACAAGGACAAATAATACCACTCTCCTCTCCCACCCCTCCACCCCCTGCAAAAAAACCCTCTTTCCTTATATGTATTAAAACCATTGTAAGGTATTAATTAATTATGTTTAGAAATGAATTGGTAAGTCATGAGCAGTAAGAAACTGGCATATTAATGCAGGAATGTCCTTGGAGTGCCACTAATACCTCCAAATCATTAATCTTCTTCCACGGATCTGCCAGTGGTTTTACACTTAGTGCTGTCGTAACAGGAAGATGGGGATGATGGCATTGGGATGACGGGGCATGTCACGCATTCAATGTATGCCACCCTAGAAACCTACCACAAAGACATTCAACATTTTATGTAGAATGTCTGTGCCTGGTTTGCCATTTTATTGGCTGAACATGTGTTGTATTGCTATTTATGACATGATTTACATATTATGTCATAAATGTAATTTGTGCCAGGACCTAATAGTTTGAAGCTACAAATCTCTAATACCCACTAAAATCATTATTCAATATCACAGGTATCTTCAGTAGGACTTATTACAGTAGGAAGTACTATGCGGAGTGCTATGAATTTGCATAGTTCCTCATGCAAAGTCCACTGAGGCCAGTGAAAAGATTCCCATTGCCTTCAGTGAGATATGGATCAGGCTGAAGGTATACAAAGGGCTGGAGGTTAATCTAAATTCAAAAAATTTTTTTAAATTAAAAATTCAAATAATTCAAAAGATTTCAACCACCCCTGTCACAAAGATGGAGGTTGGAGGGAGGTGGACCCGATAGAAAATATGAACAGGAATAGCTCTAAGCTTCAAATTATTTCAGCTTCATATTTAAATTAGTATGAAAATGTCAAGTAACTGCTTTGAAAACAAACTATTTTCCATCTTAGATTCAAGCATCAGTCTAAATTAGCATTATTAGTTCCATTTGTCCTCCTCTTTCATGGACCTTAACTAAAACAAAAGTTTTAGTTAGTAACAAGGCTGGTTTAAAACTATAAAACAGATAATATAACACAAGAGTTTATACCCAATTTTCTAAATATCCAGATACATTTTTGGCCACAGTCAAGTTTTTCCATCTTTTCAGTAAAAACAGGTGTTAGAGGCTGGATATATCATTGGATTGCTGGAACATTTACATTACCAGATGCTACATTACATTAGCAGGTAGCCTGGCAGTTTTCAGAACCAAATCATGAAAGGGCAGCAAGCATAGCATCAAAAGAGTGCAGGGCAGACAAAGTCCTTGAAACTTTTAGTAATTGTAACAATTCACCAGCTATTCAAAACAAAATAGCAGTAGATTTTGTTGCTTCTGAAACATCTGTGATGTCAAGACATGTGAATCAAGATTTATTTTCAGTTTCGGCCATTTCAGAAAGAAGCTTTTCATTGTCCATCACCTGGCAGAGGTTGGTTTGTTTTTAAAAGAAACCACAACCGAGCAATTTTTAAAGTCTTTATACATTATAAAGGCAGAATGAAGTGAAAATAGGCATAATGTTATCTTTAGCCTTTCTAGTGCAGGAAACGTTTATCATCCATAAATTGGAAAAATGTAAGAGGTAGTACTTATCCAGACACCACTGACTACCTGTGTTCTTTCCTTCCATAGTACCAAAATAAGCCACTTAAGACTAGACCACAGATTCTCAACCTTTTAAAACTTGAGGCACCCCTCTATAGCTTTTTGGAATTTACTGTCAACCCTTTAAAGGTATGTCATACACTGCTTACCTTTTTGTAACCTGTGCTACACTTAAAAAGATCTCATGGGCTGGTAGGGTGAGGAGCAGCCAGGGCAGAGCACCCCTGAGAACATGGGAGGGTGGGGGATGGTACTGATACTGGCAAATGCTGCTCAGCTGGGCATTGTGGAGCTTAAGGGCCATTGTGGGTCATTAGACCCCTGAAGGAGGGAGAAGGAGGTGACAGTGTATGCCTGGTGCTGAGGCTGGTGTCAATTGTCAGGGGAGGGGCAGGACCCTGCTGTGTCCTGCTCTTTCCACTGTCTTCCCCCTTCCTGCCCCAGTTGCTTTTCTGAGGACTTGACTGCCAGTGACTGGAGCCACCATTTTCTGTAGCCCCACCCAACACTTCCACGAACACAGGAGGAATAGAGAAATGAAACAGGTTGAAAAAACTTAGTCCCATGTCTGCCTGCCCACCTGCAGCACAGTATGCTACTCAGAGCACAGTGGCAGCTACTGGCAGGTCAGGGGCTATGCTTTTCAGCCTGGCTTGTTCCCCGACTCTTGCCATGCTTCTTGAGAGGGGGGGCTGTGGGAAATAGTGTGCCTGGGGGCCACTTGTCAGTGGGATCCTGGGACAGATACAAGGTGCCTGGTGTGTAGAGCAGCCAGCGCTTACTTCATTTCACAGGGACCAAATGCTGCAGCACCCTTCAAAGCTGGGCTGTCCAACTTCTAGGTGACCAGAGGGTTGTACCCCATCAAGCCACATGAGTGAGGGTTGCGTGCCATGCCTGCCACAATAGTGTGGGCTGCAGGCAACGTCCTCCCCTACTGCACTGCACATACAGCTGTTCCCCCCCTCCCCCCTCACTGGTACACCACACTTGGGTCCCCCACTGAAGCACTACACCGTGTATATGGATGAGTGACCCCAGCCCCCACAGCTCACTGCATCGCAACCTCCTCCATCACCACCCCATGGACAGGCACAGAAAGTGGAAGCCGGGAGAAGACAGCTGCTGCTACAAGTGGAGTGATAGGGTGGAGTAGTAGCCAAGTGGCAGCCATGGGGCTGCAGATTAACTCCTTGTGGGGTTGCATACAGCTCTGCTTCAGAGGGCCTCACATTGAGAATCACTAACGTAGACTGTACATATATTTATAACCTGTGCAAACTTAATTTCACTAGCTTGATTCCAGCAATGATGTTTCAACTGTCAGTGTAAGGCTGGAGAGTAGAGGGCAATCTAATGGGTGGTGTTTTACAGGTTTACAATAGAACTTAGACAGGAAGGACAGACAAGAGATGCATTGTTTTTGGCTAAGTAGGAGTTGTCACTTGTTTCAAAAACCTTTAGGCTAGGGGTGGACAAAATACAGCCCATGGGTCAGATGCAGCCTGCAAGGCTATTCTATCCGGCCCGCGGGGCCCTAAAAATTTTAGAAAATTAATATTTCTTTGCCCTTGGTTCCTGTCAAAAATGGACAGGAACCAAGGGCAGTAGGACCCAGGGGAAGCCCCGGCAGGACCCACCCGGCCCCATCTCCCCCAGCTGGAAGCCCTAGCCAGGGCTTCTGGCTTGGGACCAGTGGCTGCCCCACACTGGAACCGCAGGTAAGGGGGAAGTAGACCAGGGAAAAGTGGCTCGGGGAAAAGCTGAGCACGGAGGGGTGTGGTGGGGGGGAGTGGCCCTTCCTCTGCCCCATGGCCAGTGCCCTGCGCTGCAGCTGCTTGCAGCCTGTGTGGGGTTGCCTGCGCCTGCTCCGTACAGCCCTGCACAGACTGTGAGCGGCTGCAGCAGGGAGCACCGGTCACAAGGTGGGGGAGGGGCCGCTCTCAGCTCCAGCTTCTTCTGGGCCGGTGAGCAAGGGGTTGGGGCTGTGCGCTGCTTCCTGCCTGTACCGCAGGGCTGGGGGGCACTGGGAGTGAGTGGGTGGGGAGCCAGCAGGAGCACAGGGCCCACATCAGTGTCCCAGGGCCAGTGGGGCACAGAGCAGGGTGGCAGGGGTTCGGGGTCCTGGCCAGCAGGGGCTGTATGGATCCATGCCAGCTTCCCCCTCTCCCTGCTGGTGCAGCCCAGCCCAGCTCCACAGACTCCTGCCAGCCTGTGCCCCGCTTTGGGCCCACCGGTGCTGGCCCTGGGACATTGGTCCCAAGATGGTGACCAGGGGGCAGGGCAACTGTCAAGGGGCAGGGCTACCCATGTGGCCCTCAACAGCCTGCCAAAAACTGGGTAAGTGGCCCTCTGCTGGAAATAATTGCCTGCCCTGATTTAGGCATTTGTTAAACATTTTCCATTGGAATTCCCTGTCCTCCATTCACAGTCGCCTCTTGTACTGGTAAAAGTCCAGCATAATTTCACTATCCTCTTGCCTGAATCCGTCTTGTCTCTCAGCAGTCTGTTTTCTCTCTCTACATGAAGAGAGCCCGAATTCAAAACTCTGTATACAACAAAGAATAATTCTCTCTTGGCCTTTTTCTTCCTTGATCAGAAGACTGACCACCTTTCCAGAACTGTGAATCCAGACTGGCCCATTGTGGTAAAATGTTCTTACCATTCCAGGGGGAAATGGCTTGAAAGTATTTGAATATGGGCCTGGAATTGAAATATTTTATAATATCCCTAGATGATTTAAAGGATGGATAGGCCATTACTCCTGCCCTGGGGATCTTTAAGAAGAGGCTTGATAACTACCTGGCTGGACTCATTTGAGTCCAGTCTTTTCTTCTGCCCAGGCGGGGGGTCGGACTTGAAGATCTACAAGGTCCTTTCTGACCCTACTTCTATGATATGATACTACGATTACTACGGTCTTCCATTTCTTGTTTCATTCCAGTGTTTGTTCTAGGGCACTGGTCAACCACAGTAGATGTGAAGTCAAAGGTATTAGAGCCACAGCAATGGAAAGTCACACCAGACCCAGATCAAGCAATATGACCTTTTAGGTAGGTCATATTTAAAGCCACAATCTTTTCATTCCACTATTTGGTTTCTTATAATTAGTTTGTTTTTTAATTATTTTTGTCTATCAATGCTTTTTTAAAGTGAGGTCATTAGAAAAAAGCATACTTAACAGTGTTCTAAATGACCTGGAACTGAAAAGTGGTGATGAGACAATGATGATGCACAGAAAAAGTTCCTTCTTTAAAAATGTTGCTCTCTTTAAAATGGAGAACTCCTTCAAGACTCAAATCATCTCAATCTTTCAACAGTCTCATACGTTTTGTGGACTGTAAAGCCATGGATCCTGATTCTCAGCTGTGCTTTCTTTAAGCTACTTAAGTCTTTAATGAATTCTGAGCCCAGCAATTGTGGCAGTCCCAGTGGTTGAAAAAAAAATCAGATATCTCTGGGAGAAAAATCAAGGATGTCTGCTACAATGGAGCTTGGTATTATCATCATGATGGGGCAAAAAAAAGTGCCTCTGCTTTCTGTATTTAATTGTATGTAGTTATGCCACAGAAACCACCAGCTATGGTCTTCCATACTCTGAGCATTCTTTGTCTCCTCCAGGAGCAATACCTACCTCTGTGAGAAAGTAGATGTGACACTGAGGACTGGGGGGAAAAAAGGTATCTTCAGGGCTTGTCTGCAGAGGGGAGTTATCATGAAGTAAACAAGCATGTGAACTTTCAGCACACTAGCTACTCCACACAACTCTTATGTGGACAAGCCTAGTACACTATAAGTGCAAGGTAGCTTACACTATGTTTAATTTAAATTTCCTTTTCTGCTACTCAGCTGAAGTGGGAATTCAAGAGAGAAGAGCTCCCACAATCAACATGAGTGGTTCAGTTTGCAAGCCAACAAGGGCAAAAGGTTTTTCTAGAAGTTCAAAGAACAGAAGTTAATATAGGAAAGCTAATCAAGAAAGCAAGCAATTTATTCCAGTAAATTTTCCTACAGCCTCAGTGTTTCAGATTATAACAAATCCAATCAGTACTTTCTTCTGTTCTTTGCTGGCTGATCAGAACTGAAGGGTTTTTGAAATTTTGTTTTGGTTACAAATATTGGAGTTTTTCTCGGATTTCAAGTGTTTAGTGACATGTTTCCTCTTTCTCAGGTCATACACAGCAGATGCCAGCTCTGTGCCAACTGAGCTGCTGCTGAGAGAATAAATATTGTGGGAGGTCTTGTCTGTTGTGCAAAGTAGTTAATGAAATCCAGGTACAAGAGCCAGTGAGTCATCAATACTTACAGAGTCCTTGCAGCTGCAAACCTTCTGTTGCTTAATTTTTTAATAGTTTATTTTCAGTTACTTTGCCTGTTTGAAAATTGATTTAAATAAGCAAGATCTCAGAAAGCAAAATCTGAAAAAATCACAGTTAGTTAAACCTTTTAGGCAAGTTAGATCATGTGAATGGCATGTAACAACTACATCTGGAAAGTAAGTTTTCAGAACAAGTTATAGCTTCCCTGTGCAATATTAAAGCTATCAAATGACCTATTAAAACTTATCAGTAAGGAAGTATTGTCTAAGCAGGACAGAAGACAGGAAGTCTCAGCTGCTGACTTTCAGTGTGGCTTTGTGTAAATTACTCAACTTTCTGCTTTTGTTACTTCATCTGTACATTTAGAATAATACCTATTTTCCAGAGACATTGAAAGACTGAACTGTTTGCACTTAATATTTTTCAGTGGAAACAGTCAACTTTTCAAAAGATAAGCTATTATTAATACTTTAAAAAAAGCTCTTCAGTAATCTTAGCTGCAATAGCAATTAGTAGAATGTCCCCTCACCCATCTGACAAATAATCTGCTCTAGTATCAGACTGCTTGAGGGCAATATTTATTTGAATGATGTAGGGATTGTTAATCTCTGGCTCAGAGTGGTGCTGCCCAGATGTGGGGGATGGTAAGGTTACCCTGTTTCAGAGGTTACCCTGTCCACACTGGAATAATAAAACAAAAATTTCCAGGTTTCAGCCTGAGCAGCTAATGTCTTAAAATATAGCTTATTTTTGCTTGAACTAGTGTTTTAAAGTGTGATAACTAAAACATTTTAGAAGGACCCCTTTTATTCTAGTTGGGTAGATCAGTGGTGAGAAATTTTGACAAGGCCTTTTAGGACCTCCCAAGGTTTTTAGGAAACATGGTTGTGACAGGGGCAGAAATTTATTGCGAGAAAACTGACAGCTCAAGAAAGGAGTTATATAATACGTACTTAAACTGAAAGAGTGTCTTTCTCTGTGCCTGAATTATTAGTCAAATGTCAGTGCTTGAATAATTAGTAGTGTAATGAGATGTCATTTCCAGAATTGCAAGGACAGCAAACACAACTGTCCCATTTGCAGGACAAACTGAGCTCTAAATGGTGCAATAGGTCAAAGTGTTAAACATGCACCAAAAGATCTGGAATGGGATAAGTGAATGGTCCATGTGTAGACTTAATGAGAGCATGCTGTACCAGGGCTGCAGACTATTATTGGAGCAAAGCTGCAGGTTTTTAGATCTCAGAGAGGGTGAGGTATGTTGGAAATAACATGAAAGAAATATCAGTCAGTATTCTGATGGCAGGTTCAAGTTAAAAATAATGTTTAAAAAGCAAAAAAAACCCCCAAATGTTCTTCACTGTGCAACTAAACAATACCTGGTATTATTCAAATTGTTTTTTTCTCCTTTTTTTCTTCTTTTTGTTTTGGATGTAACCATTTATGCTGTTTGCTTATGTTTCCCATTTCCTCTTGGAAACTGAAAAGGGACTGGTTCCCTTAATTCCAGGTTCTTCTGCCACTGTAGTGTAGCACAGCTCTAGTTTGTCAAGTTGTATGACAGTATGCTTAAAATGAGCTTTGATAAAAATCAGTGATCCTTTTCAGTAAAGTAAGAATTAAATACCTATTGCTATTTTGTTTAACACTTGAGAGACTTTGCACCACACATGTGGTTCTTCATTTTGATGGTGGAAATCAAACAGAGGCTATCATGGAAAATTTCAAAGCAGTCTCACCAGGCACACTCATTTTTGCTCTATTCTGCTGGGGGAAGGATGGGGGGGAGCTAAAGACCATTTTTCATCTTATTCCTGCAACAGTCCTTTCAGATACTTGATCCTAGTATTAGATGCATCAGCAGGAACTTATGTCTACAGAGAGTCTGTCTGAAGTTAACTGAAGCTCTGCATAGATTTCAAAAGTATTCCATTAAAGACTGGATTGGAGCTCTTAGAAAGATTACTTGGATAATGAAGACCTCATCTTGCCTCCAGAGATACTAGTGCGGACTGTTTCCACTAATTTCAGTGGCAGCAAGATCAAATCTTAAACACAGTAGAACGGGATAAATGAATACTACTTAACTAACACTACCCGCTCCATATATTTTGGGAGATCAACAAATATTTGCCTGTACTTCTGCCTCTCTAATTTTGGTTATTACAAGGGAATTGTCTTAAAATTATTTTTATTTCTTAGTTATCCTTGTTAAAACATATTAAAGTGCTTGGCTCCAATTAAGCATCTTATGAAAATGATGAAGTATATTTATTATAATTTATAATTTGCTAAATGTGGCAGGCATTCTGGCTTTTTCTCCCTATTGCCATAGCAATACACATCTGTGAAGAGTAGCTCTTTTAATTGTGTCCTTTAGTCTTACATAGTGCTTTACAGATATGCTTATCTGAGGCTTGGATGAAGAAGAACCTTATGCTCAGAACACTATAGCTATTTTGAATTTCCGTGCATTAGCACAGGGCAGCAGAGTGTGCATAGAAGTGTCCACATCTGCTCATTTCTCAGATAACCAGAGACACAATGAGTGCCTAAGGACTTTTGATATTCATCTCTGGTATAGGAAACACCTCCAACCTATGTGACATTTACTATATATTGTGTTACTTTGCATGAAGAATGGATTTAAGTGGCTAGCCCAAAACTTGTGCCAGATTAATGATTGATATTTTACAGCTATAAACTGATTTCCGAGTAAAGTCTATTCATAAACTGTTTTGGTGTAAAACTCAATATTAGTTCAAGGAGATAAATTTTTGATTGACATCTCTGGAGCAGTTTGAAGTCTACAGGGATGGATACATAGAAACTTTCTAGACAATGAAAGTGCCTTTCTTGTGTGAAAACAAACAGGCAAACAAAACAAAAGCTATTTTAGTCTCCACATAAAATGAAAATGTCTTTGTTAATCAGTCACTTGTGTTGCAACCTCTATTCCTCTACATCTTTACAACCCAAGTTATTATGTGTAAATAATGAACCAATTTTGTCAAAACTCAAGCTACAGCTGGAAGCTGTTAAATATTATGAGTTACTATTTTGTGACATTGCATTACAATATCACTATGTTGCATTGCCATGTTACTGTGATGATGTAAGTCACTTTTTGAGTTAGCTAAAGATGTGGTATTATAGTGTAATTTGGCTGCAATATCTGTTGGTTGAAACTTCCTGGAACCAAGGAACTGGGATGTGTACAGTGTTATTGCTGTATTCTAATCAGGGCAAATATGGCCACGCAGTAATACTTCAGAACTATATATATAGTGCCCTTAGTTCCAAGGAAGTCAAAGTGCTTTACAAAGCTGTATACTAACCTGTAGTGATCTTCATCCTCCAATTCAATGCAGTCATATCTAGGATGGGATAGAGGTTATAATTTAAAGCTATAATTCAAACTAGAGGAGGAATGTAAGTATTCTAAACAGAATGCAATCAGAGGACTCTAGGATTAACACTTATACTCAGTGGTATGACTGGGGAAGTTTCCTCATGCACCAGCTTGGAAGGAAGGGGGTGGGGAAAAAAAAATCTGCCACTGCAGCTATGTGATTGCACTGTTGGCACTGTTGGCACTGTTGATTGCATATGGCAGCTGCCCACCCACATCATTGTGCCTGTTTTTATTCTTGTATCTTGTTATTTTTAATAATCACAAGTGGTCAAGATCTTAGTTTTACATTCTTTTCTAAATTGATTGTCATTATTTATTGTACATGAAAATATAACTGAGTGGGGGATTCAATAGACGTAATGGTGGTGGGAAAGCTGGCCATAGTCTGGGGAGAGCAGAAGGCTCTCTGGGATTCCAAGTTTAAGATGAACACTAACTGGAAGTGATCATGTAGCTTTTCATTTCAAATATTTGTAGTTTTGTAATTCCTTAATGAAATCTCTTGAATCCTCTCAGGGTTCAAATTCCATACTTTGAAATTCAAAGCAATAGAATGAATGTGCAAACATGGCATCTGAAAACATTTACCCAAGGAAAACTGTTACTTTCCAGGTGCAGGTGGTACAAAACCAGCCAAATAAAACTAAGCAATAGATGCAAAATCTCTGATCTAACACACACAAGTAATTTGAAAGCAAAGCTCAGAGGGTATATTCTTTAGACATTTAGGATAATTTAAAATCTGAAGTTTTGACCAGAATGCCTCCTCTCATCTTACCTATAGCAGAACTACCATTGTGCCAAA
Source organism: Crocodylus siamensis (assembly GCF_052110815.1). NCBI lineage: Eukaryota > Metazoa > Chordata > Crocodylia > Crocodylidae > Crocodylus > Crocodylus siamensis. The sequence goes on from NC_143397.1 coordinate 218,358,017, forward strand.
TTAATAATCTCCATTTTTGTCTTTGAGCTCCTAGAATAGGAATTTTGGGTGTCTCAAGAAATTAAACTTCCCTGTATGGGGTAAGAGATAGGAAAGTTAGTCTTTATAGTCAGTGTTTGACTGCTAGTGATAGGTATATTTAAGAACGTTGTTAGCATACGTTTTAAAAAAATGTTCATTTTACAATAGGCAGTTATTTGTCCATAAAACTGCTAAATGCTCAAGTCTTTGATCAGGAATTATATGTGTAACTAAATATTTAGTAACTGATCAAAACACTGAAATATACTGCTTCCTTTTTGTTAAGAAGGGAGCAAGGATGAGGCAATATAAGAGGAATTTCCTGCTTAATGTTTCTCATACAAGTGCTGACCTGCATCAGAATTAAAGCTCTGCCATACTGATGCAGAAAGGACTCAAAACCCCATGGCCTTGAGTCATCAATCTTCCACCATTAAGTTTCTTTTTCTTTTAAGACTCCCAATAATTCTTTTGTTTCAACAACCAGAGAGTCACCATAAATCACCTTTTACTTCTTTATTGTTTTCTTCTCTGCCTCGTTGTCATCAGTCTGGTTTTCCCTGCAACTTTTTTCACTATGGTAGCTCTTTTCAATTAACAAGACCATATGTAATGCTTAAAATGGAACTAAGGATTGTCCTTAAAGCAATTTGTAAGAGGGATTTAAAAAATGCTTTAGAATCCAATGTCTACTGAAAACTAGAGTTGGAAATGGTGAAGTAACAGGACATGTCATCTTCTCAGACGATGGTGTTTATAAGTAATAACTCTAACTGGCTGACACAGGGGCATCTTTCAGAATGTACATCTATATACTAGATAGTATATTGAATTTTATAGTTAAAAATTATTCCTAGAGGCAATCACTTCATTTTCAATACCTGTTTAACTCTGTCCCAGACCCATGTTTGTGTAGCATTCATTCAGCCAAGGAAAGCTAGAAAGGAGTTCCTTCAAGGATCAAGAATGTTGCCTGTAAATTAGCAAATTTAATCAATCTCTGAATGATTGAATGTAGACTTGCCTTTGACAATAGTTGTTAAGTTCTGAACTTTCTGACCCAGGCCCAGCTCTAAGTGAGGGGGAACAACAGTAGGGGACAAGACTTTTTCTTTAAGGAGTGGGTATAGAAGAGGGAAAAATGACAAGTGGTGTAAGGAAGTGTGCGTACACCGTTAATTTTATTTAATAAATCGCTGAATGATAGGAGACACTCCTTCCCTGTTACAGCTGAGCCTGTTGTCTGTGTGGTACTCCCAGCTTCTGATGGTCTGGAGAGTAAAAAGAATCAGACTTGAGAATCAATTTCACAACTTTTTCAGGGAAGGGCAGGGCTTACCATTTGACCAGTTCCCCAGGTATATTGAGATAAGTTTATTTCTTTCATTAGACAGCCAGAAACTTAATCTATTCCATGGCATCATTGCTGATAATGTGATATTCCTATATGGCAGGTTGCCTAAACATTTTAAAACACTTCACATGAGGCCTTGCAGAATACTTGGATCAAGATTCATACTAACATGTTATTGAGAGGTTAACAGAGATTAAATGACTTGACCAAAGTCATACAGTGGGTCAGTAGCAGACCTGGGAGCAGTTCCTCAGCCCTGTGCTCTAAGTACTCAAAAGTGCATTCTTTTAGTAGTGCCTAAAATGAGACAGGGTAATGTGGCGGTCTCTAGGGAAAAAACAAAACAAATAACCCTAACAAGATCCCTGGGCCTAGATGTTCGTTACCACTTCCATCTTCTGTGGCTGATCCCCCACACCCAGATTCCTCAAGCCAAGTCTGAGTAATGGTGTACACGCACCTCCTTACACCACTTGCCATTTTTCCCTTTTCTACACCCACTCCTTAAAGAAAAAGTCCTGTCCCCTACTGTTGTTCCCCCTCATTTAGACCTGGGCCTGGGTCAGAAAGTTCAGAACTTAATAACTATTGTCAAAGACAAGTCAACATTCACTCAGCTTCCTCTTTTTCTCCCCAGGAGCTTCTGCAGGCTAATTCTACAAGCAGGAGAACTGGCAATTTCTGAAAGGCCAGGGGCCAATTCTTACTGGACAGGAAAGCAGCAATGGTGCCTCTCTACCAAAAAAAAAAGAGGGCTTTCTAGTTTACATACTCCAGGCTAGAGAGTGCTCGAAGTGTTTATCCAGTCAGTGCAGATGAAGGTGGGTCAGTTGGCAAGATCACCTGTAGGCTTTTTTTTTTTAAAAACAATGTTGATAACAAGTGCAGCATAAAAAATACACACAGCAACAGAGTTCACAACAAGCAAGTTTGTGTCCAACACAGTAGCAGTTTATCTAAATAATGCATACTTAGTGAATTCCATGCAAAGCTTTGCTCTTTTTGGATGAGTTAGTTTCAGTTTGTCACTCCAGGCAGCAATATGGAAAAAAAGGGTTTGCTTCATTGATACTTTTGTCCAGGGGCAGCCAAAATGGTGTCATCCCCTTACAGTTATGCCAAGTTTTGAGGATGACTTTCCAAAAACTGGGGCCTAATTTTTATGAAGAGCTCATCATTCACATTCAGAGCTAGGTTTTCAAATGAGCTTTGCTTACATTTACGCCTCAAAACAAATGTCCAGGCTTTCAAAAGACATCAAAATGGTACCTGTTGGGGGTTGAGCTGTTTTGAAAATCCCTCCACTTTATGTTGAGTCTAAATGAGAGATGGGCTCTATTAAAACCCAGTTCTGATTGTGGTTGTGATTTGAAAGCCTGGCCTTGTGTTCTTTTGAATATTTGGTCCTAAATACTCAGTTCAGGTTTTATTTTGGAAAGTACTTGCTAACCCATTTGCTAGTGTCCTAGTCTAATTTTATTCTGCGCAAAGCATTCTAACCATTCACCACCCAAAGAATGTGCATGACTAGAGGACAGGAGAGCAGGCCTTATGAGGAGAGGCTGAGAGACATGGGACTCTTTAGCCTAGAGAAAAATAGGCTCAGGGAATTTGGTGGCTGCCTGTAAGGGATGTGCATCAGGAGCCGAGAGAAAGTTCGTTCACCAGGGCACCCCAAGGGAAGACAAGCCGATCACCGACCCCAGAAGCACTGGCAGCAAAACCAGAAGTGCTGCCAACAGTTCTCACAAGGGAAACCAGCTAGCAGAGCTGATCTGAGCAGGGCGTGGGGTCTGGGGCAAATCAGCCCATGTGGGGCCCTGTCCCTGCTCTGATCTCCCCGGATGTGAAAAAGCTGCCTCTGCCATTGGTGGCAGTGGCATCAGCAGTGGGGGACGGATAGCGAGCAGCTGGATGCAGAGCCACATCTCCACTGCAGCTCTGCCCAGCTCTGCAGGGCCCCCCAAAGCACGGGGCCCAGGGCAGTTGCCCCAGTTCACACCCCCTAGGGACAGCCTTGCCAGCCAGTGCTCCCCACTCCCTGTCTGGTGATGGCCAGTCTCGGGGGGAGGGAAGAAGGAGACATGAGGGGGGGGCACATGCTCTCTCTGCCCTCCCTATGCATCGCCTATATCTAACAGTCACAAACTCCAGGAAGACTATTTTACGCTGGACATAATTAAAAAAACTTCTTTACTGTCTGTGTTCCCAGAGCCTGGAATAGACTTCCCCCAGCTGTGGTGCAAGCACCTATTCCAGACACTTTCAAGAAACACTTGGATGCCTATCTTGCTGGGATCACTTCACCCCAGCTGACTTCCTGCCCTTTGGGTAGGGAGCTGGACCCAATGATCTTGCAAGGTCCCTTCCAGCCGTTGTGTCTGTGAAATATATTAAACTGTTCTTAAATTCAATCTATAACACAGTTTATTCATGTGGTGTGTCACGGAGTGGGGTCCTAGGGGTGGCCATGATCTCCCCTAGTGTCCTTTTACTATGCCAAGTTTGCCTCAAAGCACCCTCAGGTCTCACCCACCACGTCTTTGATGTTAAGGTATAATAGGGAGGCTGCTTATCCATCCTCTTGGACACAGTTTTCTGTTGTACCCTGGCCCTGTTCTGTAATGGGCGTCTCAGTGCATCCCAGCCTTATGGGCTATGCATGGCTCCAACCATCCTTTTACCACACCCCAAGCCTTGCTGATGTACTGGATGTTGTTCAGTCTTACGCTCTCTTCGCCTCTCTGGACGCTCTGCAGCCCCTTGGTGCGCAACCGTGCCTCTCTGGGCACGCCAAGTTGCTCACCCCCGACACTGCACCCGTTTGGTGCTCGGGGTTGGCACACTCCCAAACGTCACACCCTTTTGGTGCTCGGGGTTGGCACACTCCCAGTATTGCCTTTCATCGGTTGCTGTCCGCTGCTCTGGGGCTTTTCTCGCTGCCCACGGCTCTGGGGCTGGGATCTCCACGCTGCCGTGGGTCCCGTATGAGGCCTCCTCCAACCTCTAATAGCCTCATCCAAACCACTGGTTTTTATACTGCAAGAAACAAAACACAAGCGCCTGGGCTATAACATTATTCCCATCACACCCAGGGTGCTCTATTCCTCCCCCCAGTCTCAGAGCTGTACCTACAGTCTGGCCACTCCCCTCTGCTTGCTCTGGGAGAGCTCCTTCCCCCATGGCTGCTGGCAGGGAACTGCCCTCCTGGCCTCAGCCCTGGGGTTTATATGTGGGCCAGGCCCTGCCCCTTCTGGCCAGCGGGCCTCTGGAAGGTGTGGGCCACTAGCTCCCTCTGGTGGCCCTGGTAACCAGCAGCTGGGGCTCTGCACTCACTCCTAGGGCTATCTCCCTAGCAGTTTCCACTCTAAGGAGCCCCTGCCCCTAAGTGCTCTGCGACACACCTCCCCTCTTTATAGGAGCAGAGCACCAAAGTGCTCTGCAACACCACGATCATTTGCAGTTCACTAAAATGCTTCAAAATAGATGTTTCAGAATAGAGGACCAGAAAGAAAAATACACTCCCTCAGTTTTTAAATTAAAACTTTGTTAATTAAAGATGACTGAATAACTACCCAGTTACATCTATTGGGGAATAACAGGCAAGATGACTTTAAGCAATTGAAGTCTTTCTCTTGTTGATTGGTCTTTGAATCAGGCCTAAAATTCAGTTAAGACAAGGATGTTGCAATCTTGTACCAAAAAGTTTGTATTTGCTCTGGAGTAAATTGGACAAGAAGGCCTATGAATGAAGTGAAATGAAATCACATGAGGGAACAGAGGCCTAACCAGCAATTTCAGCACCCTGGGCAGAAATACTGTTCAGAGTGCTAGGATATGGAGCGCTGAGAGGTGCTGCTGGTGCCCCTTTCTTCTGCCCTAGCTATGCTAATATGAGGGAAGGCTTCTGTAATGACAGGTTTGTCATTTACTAGCTTATCTCAACCTAACTGATGATGAGATAATCTGGCACTGGAGTTATTGAAAATTAGGCCATTAATTTTTATGAAAATCTTTATCGACATTTCAGTTGTCAAAGCAAATTAATTTCACAGTTGCAGATTTGCTAGTCTTAGGAAAGAGGAAGTACATGGAACATTTCAAATTCTAAATGCAACCTAATTTTGAACATTAGGTCTTCTATCAGGATGTAGCAAACCCCTCAGTTTTTCTTTTTTTAAAATTTAAAAATACACTCCCCTTCCCCTAACCATTTCTGACTTTTTCTCTGCCCTCTCTGTCCCTTATAAGTGATTACAAGTATTACTAGGTAAGCTAAGTTCTTGTATGCTATTATTGTAATAAGCCCCTTTTTATATTGTAAATAGTGTTCTGTTATGTTTGTATTGATTTTTACTGTTTTATATTGTATTATAGTGGATTCCTATTATTTTTGCATTGATTTTTATTGTTTCATATTAATACTGTATGGTTTAGGCCTGTGTCTGTAAAGTAATGTCAAGTAATGTTAAGCCTCCATCTTGTGTCCTCTGCCCGGGTGTAACCTATGACTCATGCCTAACCAGTCTCATGTAAATTGGTTCCTGAATGAATGGGAAGGAATGAGGGTGCTTGAGATACAATGGTAGCAGGCCTCTACTGAATAATCAACTCAAGGACTGGAACATTAGCTCAATGACTAGACCATTGCCTTCCATTGACTCACCCAGGAACCATGGACCCACCATTTGAAAGACAAAGATCCTACAGAGATCAGCCAACCCATTATTGCAACACAGACACCTGGAACTGTACATTCTCGCCTGGAGTGCACGTGCTCAGTACACCAGGGCTGACCCTTGCCTGGGCATGCCCCTGTCACTAGGCTCACACAAGGTCTGCCCCTATAAAAAGGGGTAGTGAATACGGACCCAGTGGGAGACCCTCTCCATCTGGACCAGCACTATGCCACACCACCTATCCACCCAGAGGCCCTGCTGGTGACCCCCTCTGCATAACAACTTACTGGAGAAGACCCTGACTGGCCATTGAGTATCAACTCACAGCCCAGGATAGGTAGCTATCACCTACCTTCCTTCCCCAAGCAAAGGACCTGGACTCTGTCCCTACACACCTAAACTTCAATCCCTCCACCAAGCCCTTTTCTCTCCTGCTACTATTGTGTGTGTGTATGTAGGAACCAATAACTTCATGGGGCTGTGTAGTGTGTTGTCTGTTTAATAAATGTGTTATTTTGAAACCATGAGTTGGGTTTTTGTCTTATTGACCTCCTGACCCTCCTGCTTGATTTCCCAGCTATCTCCCAGCTTTCTGCCTCTGTTTCCTGGCTGTCTCCTCCTTGCCACTGGGCTTTTTCCCTCATTTCCATTCTAGCACCAGATGACCCTGAGTAACCCTGGAGCACATTAACCCTAAGTAACCACAAGCCCCAGTGACCTTAAGTAACCCTGGGGCTGCTTGACCTTAAGTAACCCCAGCTTTCCCTCCAGTCTGCTGGTTCTAATCCCAGCCCTGGTACTTTCACTTTCTTATTTTTCCCTCTCTCATCTTATCATAGAATCATAGGGCTGGAAGGGACCCCGAAGAATCATTGGGTCCAGCCCCCTGCATGAGCAGGAAAGACATCTGGGGTCAGATGACCCCAGACAGGTGACCTGTCCAGTCTTCTCTTGAAGACCTCTAGGGTAGATGATTGCACCACCTCTGGGGGGAGCTTGTTCCATAGTCTGGACACCCTAGTTGTAAAGAAGTTTTTCCTAATGTTCAGCCTGAAACTATCTTCCAGGAAGTTTGTGGCCATTGTTTCTAGTTTTCCCCCAGGGCGCCCTGGTGAACAGTTGTTCACCTGAGCCCCTGATGTATGCCTCTGATATAGCAGTAAGCTGCAATCAGGTCCCCTCTCAGCCTTCTTTTCTTTAGGCTGAAGAGTCCTGAGATCCCTCAGCCTCTCCTCATATGGCTTGCCATGCAAGTCCCTGATCATACGGGTGGCCCTTCTCTGGACCCTCTCGAGCTTTAGCATGTCCTTGTTGAAGTGCAGTGCCCAGAACTGGATGCAATACTCCAGCTGTGGCCACACCAATGTTGAGTAAAGTGGGAGAATCACTTCTTTGGATTTACTGGAGATGCATCAATTGATGCATGCCAGAGTTTTATTGGCCCTAGTGGCTACTGCATTGCATTGCTGGCTCATATTCATGCTGGGGTCTATTGTTACCCCCAGATCCTTTCATTTGTAGTGCTGGTCAGGTTAGCGATGCCCAGCCTGTAGGTGTGCTGGGGGTTCTTTCTTCCCAGATGCAGCACTTTGCATTTCTCTACTGTTGAACCTCATCTGGTTCTGTTCTGCCCAACATGCCAGCCTGTCTAGGTCTGCTTGTATCTGCAGCCTATCTGTGGGTGTGTCTGCACAACCCCATATCTTGGTGTTGTCTGTGAACTTGGCCAATGGGCTTTTCACCCCTCATCCAGGTCATTGATGAAGATATTGAACAGCACTGGGCCAAGTACCGACCCCTGGGGTATGCCACTGCCCACATCTTGCCAGGATGACACTGATCCATTCATTTGGACTCTCTGTGTCCTACCCTGCAACCAGTTTCACACCCACTTGACAGTCCCACAGTTGAGCCCAATATCTTCCAGTTTTCTGATCAGTACCTTGTGGGATACCAGGTCAAAGGCTTTCTGGAAGTCGAGGTATATGATGTCAACCGCTTTTCTCTCTCAGGTGATGAGTCACCTGATCATAGAAAGAAATGAGGTTGGTCAGACAAGACCTGCCCACAATGAAGCCATGCTGGCTGTCATTCAGTATCATGCCTTCTGCAAATCTGTCACATACAAGCTTCTTTGATGAATGTTTCTAGGATTTTCCCTGGAATAGAAGTTAAGCTAATTGGCCTATAGTTTCCCAGGTCTTCATGCTTCCCCTTCTTGAAGATGGGCACAACACTGGCCCTCTTCCATTCCTCTGGGATTTCTCCAGAGGCCCATGATTTTTTAAAGACCTTTGCCAGGGGCTCTGTGATTACTTCAGCCAACTCTTGCAGCACTCTTGGGTGGAGTTCATCTGGTCCTGCTGATTTATATACATCTAATTTCTTTAATTGATCATACACCAGTTCTATGGCAATGGTGGGAATGGTGTCAATCCCTGCCCTGCTCATTCTGTGCCCTACCTGGCATATTGTTCCCTTTGGTCTTGTGAAAGACCAAGGCAAAGTAGTCATTTAGGAGTTCCGTTTTTTCCTGAGTGGTAGTGACCAGGTATCCTGAGGCACTGAGCAGCAGCCCCACACTCCCATTAGTTTTCCTTTTACTCCCTATGTAGCTAAAGAAGGACTTCTTGTTGTCCTTGATTCTTATAGCTAGTTTTCGTTCGGTTTCTGCCTTAGCTTGTCCCTAATCTGGTTTCTACAAGTGAGGGTCACTGTCAAGTAGTCTTCCTTAGAGGCTGCCCCAAGTTTCCATTGTTTGTATGCCTCCTTCCTGCATTTCTGGAATCAAAAGTGAATGTCTGTTCACTTACTTATTAGTTCAATTTATGCAGCTTAGACTAATTTGCAAAGATTGAATCAATTCAGTCTTGGGCTTTTTGACTGTCTGTACTTAGTATGGGTGCTTAGAAAACTTTCTATAGCCACGGGCAGGCAGCCAGAAACAAAATTAGGGTAATTCTTAGACTGTGTCAAGTGGAGCTTGGGGCACATCAAATCTTACTGTCATTTTGTCTAGCTGAATAATATTTTGGAAATCATTAATTATTTTTATTATGTAAACTGATAAGAGGGTGTAGACAGGCAATGGGAATGTACAGCAAGTGACTCAACAGGTTTCCATTTCAAATCAAACCAAATCAGAAGCAACTGAAAGTTAGCAGTATCTGATAACTGTTTGATGGCCTACATACCATGAATTGATAGTCATGCTCCACTTCTTTGTGGACAAGTATCTACAGTACAAAAACTGTCAGATGGCCAGCTTCTGAGAGTATCTGATATTTTAACAACTCCTACTGACTGCAGTGGATTGTGCCCATACAGTAAAATCTACTTAATTCACCACTCCAAGGGGAATGCAAACAGTGGCAAATTATCCAGTAGTAACAAATTGGTGGGGAGGGTACCAGCAGGGAATCAGGATAATAATAGACTAAACAATAGTGGAAAATGATCCCATACGTAAATTAACCGGTTTATGGTATTTGGCAGAATCAACCTTGAGAACAGACACAGAGAATGGTGCTAATTTTGCTTAAAGTTGTGAAGTGAAAAAAATAATGATAGGAAGAAATCTATGAAACAACATGAACTCATAGCTGTACTGGCAAAATGACAAGACTAATTAGATACAGCAGGAACAAAGTGACATTCATTTATTCCTCCATCTTTTGTAAATTTCTACTAGTATATTTGAGAATCTAAGATTTCTACTTTGCAATTAAAGAATTAAATATTTGAGTTATATGAAATAAACTAAGTGTTAATGTATCCAATAACTTTTAATCATATGTATTCATATGTTATTGTACAACATGAGTGAAAGTAATGCAGTTAATCATTTTTGTCAGCACACTCCCATAAGTCAAGCTTCAGTGAAGATTTTTGTTTAAATATTTTCAGTAAGAAAATCAGGTTACTAACAACATAGCTGCACACTTTAGAATGAAGCTGGGCAGAATATAGTTTTCTCATCACATAAAGACATTGCAGTTTCAGAATGTTTGCCTGCAGAAGCCACCAATGGCGGCGGTGGCAGGGTGGGGCGAGGGAGGGACCACCTGCAGAAGCCAGTGTTGGGCCTGTATGGCACTGTCCACAGGGCCTCCCAAAACATGGGGCCCAGGGCAGTCACCCAGATTCCCACCCCCGCCACCCCAGGATGGCCCTGGCCATAGGAGTTAATACAGTTATCACACACTCCCCACTGTTGAAATGCATCCCCAGTGGAGCTCTGTCTCTTGGATTTTGGTGCCAGGCCATGCAGGCCAGACTTAGCCAATGTCTAACATGCCTGCATTAAAGCAGCATTTATCAACCTGTGGGTCATGACCCAAAAATGGGTCACAAGAATATATGAAAGAGTCGCAAGCAAACTTTAAAAATGGATCAACAAACTTTAAAAACAGATTCTCCTTTAAGGGAGAAAAATGTGTGAAACTGTGGTTTTCCCTTGCAGGCTGGCAGAGATCCAGCCTGCGAGGGGCTGTTTGGGAGCTGCCCATGCCCTACACATGCTCCCACCATCTGCTTGGGGTGCAGTGGGTCAGGAGTGAGGGGTGCTGGGTTGGGACTGGCCATTGGTGTTTAGAAATGGGTCCTGGTACAAAAACAGTTGAGAACCACTGCATAAGAGGATTCTGTGGGATTATTTACACTGTGGTCTCATTGAAACCTCACCCACCTGCTCCTGGTCTGAGTATATTAACAAAGAAACAAAGTGATGAGGATGTCCCAAGGCATGATGCCAGCATGGGGCTTAAGACTTGTGTTGCTGCCAGGCTGAAGAGGGGCAGTTTAGAGCACCCATCCTGGTCCATTTCTGGGGCTGACTGTCCATGGAGTGGGAGTAGCATCACCACCTTTTCAAAATGCAAATGCAGGACACATGAAGTCAGCAGCCAGGTTGGGGAGTCATGTAGCGCCGCCCTGCTGACCACCCCAAGCCTGTTGCGGGGAGCACATCCCCCCCACTGTCACTGTTGCTGCTGCCGGGCTTGGGGAATAGGTTGCCTGCAGCCCCTGCACCACCCACCTGAGTGTGCACAGAACAATAGGGTAGGTGGGTGGTAGGATCCCCCCCGCCCGGCATCACAGGGGTAGGGGAAGGGGCAGGTGTCTGGTGCACAGGGGATAGGTCATGCCACAGGCCCTGCCCCAGGGTGTGCCCGCCATGCCTGGGTGGCTCCGTCCCCAGTTACTGCTGCCTTTGTGTCCTGCTGGCCGCAGCTGGCTGGTGTTCACTCCCTCCATCACCATCTTCCTACTGAACAGTGGAATCAAGGACAAATGCTGTCCTGAAGCCATTTAGCCTGGGACCAGGACTTGATATTTACATTTCAGGACTGTCCCGCACAATTAGGGTGGTCACCTTAAGTGAGAGTGACTGAATGAGGCTTATTCTTTCAGTGCTCTGTAGACATACTCAAAATCTGATAAAATATTTTTAGTAAGGAGAAATTTGCAAGTCCAACTCAACTTTGTCAGAGGTATTAAACAAAGAAGGAGCTCTTTGGCGACAGGCTATCATAGGAACTTACTGTGTTTCTTTAGAAGTCCCTCATTCCTAATTATGCTTTGAACTATTCAGAAGAGGGGTTCTTAATCCCTGGCCTGAGAGACAGATTTGGCCCACGAAGCCATGCCTTCTAGCCTGCAGGGCTCCCCACAGGTCTGAAAATTTGGCAATGTGGGAGCAGTAGTAGCACTAGTTGCTGTTTTCCTGCTGCTAAATTTCCAGACCTGTGGGGACCCTATGGGTGGCTAGTGTGGGCTGGCAATGGGCCTGGCCCAGGTGCCTGGGGCATGGGGTGGCACAGGACCTGATCTGGGCATGCAGTGCCCAATCTGAACAATACAAGACCAGATCTGGGTGCATGGGACCCAATCCAGGCAGCTCAAGGCAGAATCCAGGCACACAGCTTTGTGGCATGAGGTGTGATCCAGGTATGTGAGGCCCACTCTGGGTGGTAGAGGCTGGATTCAGGAGTGTGGGATCCAGCCCCTGAACCAGCCCCATGCCACTCATCCAGCCCACAGGACTGAAAGGCTAAGCACCGCCGATTTGGAATAAATATAATTTGCTGAGAAAATAAATCAAATCATTATTTGTGTTCTAGTGAAAGTGCTAACTTGTTAGTATTGACATAGACTTGAAAAAGCTTTTTCAGCAGTAGTACATGATCTGCAGTCTAACAGGAAATACTGTACAAAAAATGACACAAAATTCCATACTTTTTTTTATAAGTAACTTTAATTGGTTTATTGGTGTTGATACATCTTGAGAGTAACAACAATTCAGCTTATATAACATTGCTTTCAGAATAATACTCTTGAGATTTGAAGTATACTGATGTAATTCTTGTCCCAAGCGCACACAGCAGCAGAAGGGCTGGGTTAAGTTATCTAGGGGTTCCTTCTGACAGTGTAACTATCACCAACTTCAGCTGCCACCCAGAAACATAGGAAAACTAAATTCACTTCCCCCTAGGTGCCCTTTTTAAAGGCAATACTTCTTGACTCAGAAACCTTGAATACAAGGGTTTAAAATATTGTGGTGCTGGGTCTGTCTGTGGGCCTGACTGTGCCCAAGATTGGCATGTAGGGTTGGTATGAGTGCAATTTGGAGTGCCACACGGATTCTGTGAACCAGATCCAGATCCAGCTGTGGGGTGACCCTACAGTGGCTTTGCCACATGCCAACGCAGTGTAGCACACAGGATCATATCATCCAGCCTGTGAGGTTCCCCATGGATCTGGAGGTTTGGCAGCAAGGGAGCAGCACTTAACATCGCTACCGCTCCCCAGGAGAGACCCATGGCCTCTCAGGTCAGATATGATCTGTGGGCTGGGGGTTGAGTATCATCAGTTTAAAACACAGAGAATGTTATGGGGAGAGATGGAAGAAGGAATATACTTAAGCAAGCCAGTAATTAATAAAAAAACCCAGTATCTTTTAGATGAGACAACAGCAATCTCCCATGATGTCCTGACAACAGTTTTCCTCTTGCGGTTGAGTTGGGCCAATAAGGGGATGCGTTCTAAAAAGAGAATTTTCTGGGAGAAGCAGTTTTAGGAGAAATAGTTTTTCTCCTTCACTGCACTCCACTCAGTTTGTCATCAATGGTTGGCAGATCATAATATCCCTCACGGACAAGTCATCTGGGCTGCTCCACGGTTTTATCACTTCTCCAGAGCCTCCTCCCTGCACTCCCCATCCGCAGCTGCAGCGAGCCCTGGGACCTGGGCAACCTCATCCTGGCCCCAGCTGAGCTTGTGCTCTACCTGACCAGGAAGGAGGCTCGGGCCAGGGGGACCCCCAAGGACTGCAGGGCTGTTCTCCTGTCCCTTGTCCCGTCATGTCCCCAGGTAGTTTCACTGGGCAGTGTCCACTGGCTCCTTGGACTTATTCAAGGGCCTGTGGGCACTGTCCAGTGTGGACTGCTCAGTGTCCCCCTTGGGTGCCCCCATTTCATACCTATGACCCTCAGTCCTGTCCCTGTTTTGTCTTTCAGTCGTCCCAAGTGATTGTGGATGTGCCCTTGGGGCTTATACCCCTACTTGTTGGGCTTCAGCCAACGTCCCCAAGAGGTCTGGGGCACAGCGGGGCTGCTGAGAGGGCCAGTGAGCAGGGCACGACCAAGGTTTCCCCCGTTTGTTTTTCTCCCACTTGCAGCCTCCAGCATTTAAGGTCTAGGAGGTTTCGATTCAGAGGCTGAGCCCCTCACTCCCGGGCTCAGTAGCTCTCGATGCCCCTTTTCCACCAGAAATGCCCCCGGCCCCCTTTTTAAATCGAGCTTGAACACGAGTGCCGGCCGACCAGGGCTGCGCCACGTCCTCTGCGCCACCCGTGAGCCCCGGGTCCCGGAGGCCGCAACAACTCAGCGTCTCCCACCTCAACTCCCCGCCGAGCCGCACAGGCCCCTGGTCGCCTCCGGCGGGTGTGACGCGCACGTGCCCCGCTGCGGCTCCTCCCCCGGCCGGCCGGGGCGGCGCTGTCCCCCGCAGCATGGCGGCCGCCGCCCTGGGCCTGTCCCGCAGGCTCCGCGCCGGCCCCGCGCCCGGCGCCCGCCTCCAGCTGCTGTGGGCGGCGCGGCGCGGCGGGGCCGGGCGCGGGGCGGCGGCGGCGCTGCCCTACTGCGCCGAGCTGCTGCGGTGAGTGCGAGCCGGGCCCAGGCCCGCCCCCTGCTCCGGCGCGCGGGCGGCGGCGCTTCACTTCCAACTCGCGCGGGGCCGGGGCTGGCGAGGGCCCGTGGGACAGCGGGTGGCGGGGAGCACGAGGGCCCAGCGCAGCGCAGGGCGGGCCGAGCGCCTCCACCGCGGGCAGGTGGCAGGGTCCGTCCCCCGCCAGGTCACTGTTGCGCTGAGCTGGGCTCGGGGATGGAGCTGCGTTGTCGCCCCAGAGGCCAGGAAGGAAGTGGGTGATCTGGGGGCCACCTATAAGTTTATCACGGTGCTGACCAGGATCTGTTCACCAGAGCCCCCCAAGGGATGACAAGGTCAAACGGTCACAAACTCGTGCCCGAGCTCCTGGAACTCCGGCCTGGGGATCGGGCCCCTTGCTGGACATGAGGAAGAACTTCTTTGCTGTCGGAGCCCCCAAGGTCTGGAATAGGCTGCCGCCGGAGGTGGTTCAGGCACCTGCTCCGAATGCTTTCAAGAGACATTTGGATGTTTATTGTGCTGGGATCCTGTGACACAAGCTGACTTCCTGCCCTTTGGGCAGGGGGGCCGGACTCGACGATCTTCCAAGGTCCCTTCCAGCCCAAATGTCTGTGAAATCTATGGAAGAGCTCTTCAAATGCTGTAGCCCCCTTTCCCCCTGGCAGGTGGATGGGCAGCACCTCATCCAACCATGGGCTGGACGGTGGTTCGTATTGAGCGCCCAGGCCCAGCACAGCAGCACCATCTGCCCATGTGCAAGGCAGGAAACCAGCACGAGCCTGGCCCCCAACTCGGCCCCAGAGGAGTCGAGGGGGCACCGCCTGGCCCTGGCTAGGCATGCGGAGCTGGGTTTTGGGGATTTGGCAAGGGAGAGGGTGGCTATGTTATTGGCTGCCGCTCCCCCGCTGCCACTTTTCCTGATCCCCAGGGAGCCCTGCAGGTCAGAGGTTGAGGTGTACCAATACATTGGTCCCATATCAGAACAGCACAAATATAAGAAAAATCGACAGTATCGGCAGTCTGCCTTTTTTTGGCTGATGTGGCTGATAATGTGACCGATAAATTTCCCATGCATGTACACAGCCACAGCACAGCACACAGGTGGCCAGGAGCACAGCATGCAGCATGGAGAGCAGCCGGGTCTGGCTGGTAAGTCTGTTGTGAGGGAAAGGGGGTACAGATCAAGACCCAAGCAGTGAGGGGGGCTGGGGAGGGAGCAGGAGTTGCACAGTTGGGGTGGGGCAGGGACGGAGCTGTGAGTAGCTCATTTGGGGGTGTGGGGAGGATGGGCAGCTCTCGCTGCTCTGCACACCCCAGGAGGCATGGGGGGTGTGCCCCCACTTCTGCATGTGGGGCGAGGGTGGGTTGCTGCTGTAGGGTGGGGCTGGGGTGGTGCTGAGCTCTTCCCAGCAGGGGGGTTGGACCCGTGCTCAACTCAGGGTGGGCGGCCGCAGTGTTGGGAGGGGATACAAGGGAGGGGTTGCACTGCCCCTACTCCTTCTCCCAGCGCTGCCACCCCCAGTGCAGCCCAGCCCCCTGCCAAGAAAAGCCCAGTGCCACCCTGCCCCAGCCCACAGAGGCAGCCCACCCCTGCGCAGCACACAGATTTGGGGGCACCCCCCCCCATGAACTCCCAGGGTACGCGCAGTGGCAGGAGCCGTGCCCCCGGATGAGCTGCTCGCAACTATGCCCTGCGCTCTGCCTTGGCTGTGCAGCACCTGCCCCAGCCCCCTCCCTCCCTTACCAATCTGCCCCCCACCCTTCTTTCCCCCTTTACCCCTTCCTCCACAACAGACTTACCAGCTGGATACTGCTCTCCAAGCTGCCTGGCTGCATATTGGAAATTGGATCGGTATCAGCCGATAAGGCTTGTTAAAAATCTGCCATCGGTATCGGCCAAAAAAATGTCTATCAGTGCGCCCCTAGTCAGAAGCGATGGTTCTGTGGACCATATTTGGCCAGCAGGCTGCAGGTTGGGCACTCCTGTTGTAGTGCATCTAGTTTCTCCTCCTTGGCTGTCTCACAGCTGCTTTCCTTTGGAAACCATGACATGCAAGGGTTTTTGCACTGTCTTTATGTGTGAAAGAAACTGGTTACCAGATTTTAGTGTCAATTCACGTCACTTCACTTGCAGGAAGAACCACTTGAAATAAAGTACTAGGGCAGAAAGTTCAAGCAAGCATCTGGACCTGAAGTGAAGCAGGTGTTTCTTTATTTAAAAAAATCTCCCCCAACCTCTCCCCCCATTTTCAGTAACAGGGTTGTCTGAGTTCTCTCTTGCCAATTTTCTGAGAAGGAAATTTCAGCTTGGTTATTACAGTGTTCAGTAGCCCATTAGTAGCTTCCCCAGCTTGAGGAGCCCAAAATAAAAATGGAGGGGCAGTTAAGTCTCAGGTTGCAGCCAAAGAAAGTGTTTTTCACAACTTGTATTTGTTTGCTCTAATGGAACAAAATAGTCTTTTCCGGACTCTCACTTGAAATACGTAAAGGTAAGAGCACAGTGCTGATAAGGGGGAAGAGAGGAGGATCTTGGAGGAGGGGTTGCTCAGAAAGGGAATATATGAGAGTTTTAATTGTTGCCCAAAGTGCCACTTAAAGAGTGGCAGGCCTCTTCAGATGCTTTAAGCTTGCACTAGTGTAAAAAGCTAGTGTCAGCTGTCTGCACTTCATGATCCAATTTCTGCCCGGGGCTTTGGGACAGATGTGTAACTTACCAGGAAAGGTCACCTTTTCATTAAAAAAAAAAAAAGTTCAAAAGGTGCTGTTAAGCAAGTTGAGAGGGCAGCTGGACTTCTGGGAACAGCAAGGAAAGCAAAAGGATTCAAATTGTTTAGGGAGCCTTTTCATTTCTAGAAGGGGAGATGAAGGTTAGACAAAGGTTATAGACAAGTGAATTCAGATTAGCAGGCCAAAGGCTATGAGATATAAATATCTTTTTATGCTATCTTCATCGTTTATTTTGAGCTACTGGCTTCTGAGCCATAGTGAAAGGATTCATTGTATAAGATTTGCAAAACTGTTCTTCTTTTTTTCTTTGTTAAATTAAATTAAATGTAAAATTAAAGGAACCGTACTCT
Source organism: Crocodylus siamensis (assembly GCF_052110815.1). NCBI lineage: Eukaryota > Metazoa > Chordata > Crocodylia > Crocodylidae > Crocodylus > Crocodylus siamensis. Next base: position 218,375,314 of record NC_143397.1, read on the forward strand.
AATTAGTCATAAACTGCTCCAGAATAGCCTGTTACTGAATTTCTCAGGTCATTGTAAGAGAGGCCTTAGTGATCTGACATGTACATCAGTAGCCTCCTAATATACATCCTGTCATGGCATGTTGCTAAAACTAAGATGTCCTTTCTCCAAAATGATAATTACTTCCTGATGTTAAATCACCGTTAACGAAAATAAGAAAGAGTTGTTTGACTAAAATTACCTTTCCCTCTAACAATTTTCATGCTCTTGCTTCTATGTTGATGCCAGCTCCATGGCTCTCCAATCATTATCATGTTTTTCAGGACATTTCCTGGATGGATTTGTAATTTGAAAAAATACAGTTAAAAGATCTTTCCAAACTTCTGTATAATACTCAAAAAAGAATACGTGGATCCCATTTTTTAAAAACATATTTTTATTTTTCTGCTCACCTTTGAAATCAGTCCTCAGTTTGAGAGGTGGTAGGATACTGTAACACACATGATAAAGCCCTTACATTTTATCCTCAGGCAGGGCATCTTTCTTCAGATGCTAAGAAATGAGGCAGAACTTGATTAAAAGCAGTGAGAACATTTAAAATTAAGACAGTGGGTGTCACTGAAACTATTGAAACTTTGTTCACCCCTGTAGTGAAATCCAGAAAGAGGGCTGTCAGCTTAAAAATGGCATTTCTGCTGGAACAATTTTTAACTTCCTTCTTGCTTCAAGCAAAACCTAAGCTTAATAGGGCTGAAAGTTATTGGAGGGAGGAAAAAAAATCTGTTTTTCCAACTGGGTACTTTATGTAGTTGTTTATCCTTTGTCACTTTGTTTCCTCTGTTAGTTAGTGAAACTTTCACATAGGAACAAAAGGGGAGAATAATTTAGAAGAGGAAAATGTGACTACAAAACTGCAGACACTGGCAAGGGTGGATGCACTAGCATGTACTTCATTTTTTAAACACAAATTACAGAAGAGCCTTCAAGTTACTGGTATTTCTTTAAAATGTCTTAAATGAATAAGATTTGTTTTTAGCTATGAAATGTACTTTTAAGCCCTCTAAAGTTAAGAGGAATCTTTGTTTAGCTTCATTGGGCTTTCAGTAAGGTTTTAAGATGGGTTGAGAAAGTAGCTGTCCAAATCACTTTTGGAACACTCTTCTAAAAACACTCAAAAATTGCTTGCTGCTATTTTTACCCAAACAATTTGACTCTGAAAATATAATTTTCTTTTTTGCCAGACACTAAAATAACCTGAATGACAATGGCTTGCCAAATTATTTTTGTTAAGGCTTTCTATGAAACGAATATATAAATATAACTAAAAACAGAGGAAAAAAATCAGTGCTTTGTATGACTGAGTAAATTTAGGTTGTGCCTAATAATCTCTCAGTGTTAGAGGCTGGGCTTTTGAATGTCAGATTTCATTCTAATACGGATGTAACTGATTTTTAAGCTGTTGGAAAATAGACAAAGTATTAAAAATGGCAACTTACTTATCTAGGCTGTTTTGAGTACTGCTTTTAGTAAGAATTGCTTTGTTGGCTTCTGCATTTTCAGATAAAGGTTTGTACACTGTAGTTGTTTCTAATTTAATGGCACAGCCAAGTGGCAAAGAAGTGTAGATGCCTCTAGATCAGCAGCGAGAACTCTGCATCTGGGAACCTTTATACTGTCGTGTTGCCAACAGATGAGAATTCTGCTGGTTAAGCAAGTGTTCTTCTGCCAGCTTCCAAAGAAAGTGTTGTGAGATGCATTAACTCTGAGTGTGGTTTCATGATTAGAAAATGAGACTAGAAATTGGGAGGTCTGGATTTTGTTTCCAGCACTGCCACAGAATTGCTTTCTGACTTTGTACAAATACATTAAGATTTGATCCTGAAAGATCTGTAGCTCCTCCTTCTGGTGCAGAGGATGTTCAAATGATATACACCTTCACCCAGGGGAGTGAATACAGTGTGGTGTTTTTAAGGTTTGTTTTTTAAATAAAAGCAAATTTGGCCAATCCTAGTTGAAGAAACTGCTGCCTGTTATTTTAGAAAGAATTGAGTGCTATCCAGTTGAATCCCCAATTTACATACAGTTATACACTCAATGTGTAATTCTTTTCATTTGTCATTTATAGGAAACGTGACTATGAAGGGTTTCTGTGTTCTCTGCTGTTGCCTGCAGAATCCCGCACTTCTGCTTTTGCACTGAGAGCCTTTAATGTGGAACTGGCTCAGGCAGGTATTGAAATATGTTTGTGCAGGATTGAAATAGAAAGTAAGAAGTTCAAGACTCTTAAACTGTACTACAGAGAAGTGTTATATACTGTGATTAAAGTTTCATGTTGCAAAGAGTAGTGACCAAATACTCCAACATAAACCTCCAACTCTAAATGCCCCTGGAGAGAGACTGTGGGTGCTTGGAATTTGTGCTTGGTTTTGAACTGTGCAGCTGCCTCTGATCTGTAAAGGGTTAAACCAGAAATCTTGAGGATAGGTTTGTTCCCAGCTTGGCAGAGACTAAGTAACAACAAATCTGCCAGGAGAGAAGTTTGCAATTAAATAAATAATAAAAAAGAGTGATTGTAGTCTCTCTGCAATGTAGCCAGAGCCCACAAGAGTGAGTAATGCTTGCCAGAAAGACCCAACTAGAAAAGCCAAGGGGATGTGTTGATTAAGTACAATTCCATGTTGGGCTTTACTGCCAGGTCTCTTGGCAAATGGATGGTAGAATTTAATGCTGCCCTTGCTCAAATAGAAGTGGGAACCTTGCCTGTTCTGTGAGGTTGATGTCCCTCTGGGCTGAGTGGCAGACTTCTGTGTCAGCAGAAGCAGAACTGGGCCAGGACAAAAATTTTGTAGATTTGAAATCCAGATCCAGATTTTATGGCTTAACCTCATCTCGTGTAATAAGGAGAAAAATTTAGGAATCAGAAGAATGACATGTTGAACCCTTGAAATGTATATTTTGTATCAGGCTGTGGGGCAGGCAACTATTTTGGGTGGAGTTTTGGCAGGCTATCGAGGGCCATGTGAAAGGCAGCCAGGGGCAGATAAATATTAATTTTCTAAATTTTTTTGGGGCCCCACAGGTTAGATAGAATGGCCTGGCAGGCTGCATCCACCCAGTGGGCCACATTTTGCCTACCCCTGGGCTACAAGCATATAAAACAGGGGAGTTGGGTGTGCTGCTTTTGAGTGCACATCATCTGGCCCTTTGTGTTTCATATATCAAGTGTTTCCTGTGTGCTCCTGTCCTACAGTAAATGGAGCTAACTGGAACAAAATGGCTGCTAATTTGCCATGGTTTAGTTTCCACTTAATGGATAAACACTTGAAATAGCTGTAAGAAATCAGCTTAAAAATACTAAATCTTTTCCTGTTGGCTCAGCATAATTTCACTTGTCTGTAATCTCAGTGATTGAAACAACACACAAATCTAAGAATTGGTAAAATAAATACAGGTGTAATACACTTGTCTTTTGAAATTAGTATTTAATAGCTTGTTCCGGTTATTTGAGTTTTTTTACATGTGATCTGGTGTTTTGTTAGAGTGACTAAACTGAAATGTAAATTAAAAGGTTGCTTTAATGTACAGAAAAATTTGGGCAATACGTTAGCTCCACTTTGTGAAATATTTCTGTTTCTTTAAGACACTGGCTTTGGGGAACAACTTATCTTTAACAATAATTAGTAGTTATTAAGCTTATTAGAGCACCACACAGCTAGTGAGAGACTGATAATGCCTGTTTAAAAAAAGTCAAATGCTATAACATTAAACTGTAGCATATCCTCTTGAACTGCTTAAACTTAAAATCAGCATTGTCAGGAAATTTAGCTTATAAAACACCTGGAGAAATATTTAAAAATAACACAGCTCACAAGCACTTGGCATGCTCTGTTCAGGGGCAAAATCCCATCTTTGTTGTTTTACGCACTGGGTTTTGACACTGGCTTTAGAGGGGCCAGGACTTAATTCCTCCGTCTTGAAAGCTTCCACTTGCAGCTTCAGTTCATTTTCATGGGCTTGAAAATAAGGCTATGTTTAGCTAAATGTCTGCAGTTCCTATGGTGGAGATCAAATCAGCATCTTTGGGTAGGCATTTAGAATCTTACAGATGTAGGCTTGTAGGAGCTGAGTGGCAAATGATTTAACATTCTGCTTTACATATCAACACACACAATTGAAATCTGGCATTGCAGGTTGGCTGGCAGTCTTGTTGATAGGGAATGTCAGTATCAAATTTGTTTTCTTCAGCAGTTGAGATTTGGCCCCAATTATGAAAGCCTTCAATGCTTTAGTGGCTTCCCACTGGAGTTGTGAAAAAGCACATTTATACATCAGAAAAATTATATGGAACATATTGGGGATTTTTTTCTCCCACGTTTTGCATATATTTAGACTCATTTTGTTGGGGAAAATGACTCTTCTAAATGCAGTGTTTCCAAGGAGGGGCCTTGGGCATTGTTATAGTATAGGTATTGTATGGTAACACCTAAGTGTGCTCCATGGCACAGCAGATTTAGCAGTCAGTAAGTGTAGTAGATATGACTTGGAAGATGTTTAAAGACCAATTTTACAGAAAACCAACCACCATCTTTACTGAATTATTTTTCTCAAAATTCTTTGTCTGTTTCTTTTTGTAATAAGATAAATTCCTCCAGGAGGCAAAGATTTTTGTAATATTTTTATTGGACCCACTGTTTACTTGGAACAGCAGTTGGACAAGTTTTTGGGCATAGAGTGCCCTTGCTAAGGTCTGAACAGAAGACTAAAATTTCACATTATACTTGTTTTCCAGATTAAAGATTCTATAACACAGAAGACTACAGGTTTGATGCGAATGCAGTTTTGGAGGAAAGCTGTGGAAGATATATACTGTGATAACCCACCTCATCAACCGGTTGCTATAGAACTATGGAAAGTAAGATATGTGTTCCATTTCCAACAATCAACTTCAATTATTCTTTTCTTTTAAAATGTTTGCAGTTTTATATGCATTTTGTTGCCTTATAGCCCTGTTTTGTATTATACAGATAATGGGTAATAGGGGTGGGTGGGATACTGAGAACAGTTTAGAAGCCAAACAGGCAAGGTTGGACACTGATGAAGCTGATACCTAGGGAGGAGTTACTAGGAAAGTGTAACTGTTAGTTGGAACACTGTTGATTAGAGAATTTGACTTCTAGCCACTGAAGGACAAAATAGTTAGTGATGAGTATAAAATTGGTACAAGCTAGAGTTTTTAAATTAAGTTGCCTGAGCCAGTCCTTTCTAAAAGGAGATTAGGAGCTGAAGGGAGACAAATTAGTTTGAGCATAGAGACTAATACAGAAAGTAGAACATGTGAAGAAAAATACAAGAGGCCCACATGCTTAACAGCTACAACTATAATGTGCAATATGTGGCTTTTCAAAGTTGTGACTCCCTGATGAGCTGGGTAGGGGATAATGGACCTTGCCTAAAGCATCATTTCTGCTTTGTATGCTGAGTTATGTGGAAAGTTGTGGTGTGAGTTTGCCTATTGACTTTCATACACCTTCTCCAAGACACCTCCTGTGCAACTTTATGCTAGCACTAGAACTCTGTACACCAGCATACCTGCAGTTTAGCACATTCACTGGCTGTAACTGGGGGCATAAAAATCTGTTAATCAAACCTGTTCACTGTAGTTGGGACCCCACTATTTCAGAGGGTAGATGAATGCCTGTACCTCACATAGGTGTAACAGATCTTTACTGGATGCTGTCATGCTTCTGTGTAGCTCTGACTTCCAGCTGGGACAGGTTGTTGTTTTAGGACCAGAGGCTGATCCCTAAGAGAGATCACAGGGTAACTGTATCAAGATCTCTAAGCTGAGAGACCAGGAAAGAGGCTGCCAGTGACCTTGGCTCTGATGAGGCGCTCTATGCCTCTTCCCATCCAGGGGACATAACCTCTCTAGATCCAAGCAGCTAATGAGGCAGTGGAAAGCCTCATTTGCCTAGGGAAAGTCAGGTTACTGATAATCCAGTAAATGTCGCTGCAGAAAAATGGGCACTGTATCTTGGACTCTCCATCCAAGGAGCCGCTCACCTCTGACATACCTGGAAGCCGAGAGAATAGGGAAACATGCTGGAAGTGGAGTTGCCACACTACAAGTCTTGTTAGAGAAACGGATTGCACATCTGCAGTCTGCTTTGTCTCTTGGGATGGATCAGAGCACTTTCAAAATCTCATACTTGTGATTTTTGGCGTTGCTGGGTTGATGGCCCCTTCTTGTATATGTTTCCTTCAGGGTTACAACCAAGCCCGTGTTTCTGTCTATCAACAGTCGCATTTAAATTATACTTATAATCATATTTCAGTGACAGAAAGTGCTTTCTTAAGAAGGAGAAACCACTGGCAGTGCTAAGAAATAAAACAAAGACAAATTTCTGCTCGTCTCTCCTGTAACAGATCCAGTGCAATTCTTGGATGCCTTGGACTCAAATGAAATACATGTGCGTTAGTCACAGCAAAGCTCGAACACAGTGGTTCTCAACTTTTTTTAGACTCGAAGCACACCTCATTAAACTTAGACACCCCTCGGAAAATGCCAGTTCTTAGTGTTAACTAATTTTTTGACTACAGAAAAAGAATAGAGCAGTTTTTCTGTTGCAGACAGCTCAAAAGACCACAATAGGTCAGAATGTTTTTAATGCTATGGATTCTTATTTGAAATCTCTTGTTTATCTTGTGAATCGTGTTTTCAGACCTAACAGTGCTAACATTGTGTGTCATCCTGGGGCACCCTTGACAGTATCTCAAGTATCTGAAAGTATCTCAAGGCACCATTTTAACACATTTAAAATGGTGCAGGAAATCACTCTCAATCACAGCTGGGAGCCGCACTTCTGTCTGTACCCAAAATGCCAAGAGTTAGAGCACCCCCCAGCCCAACAGATGTTTACCTGTTGGGTCATGGGGAATGAATCTGCCTGCACTGAACCCTTCCTGAACTGCCCCTCTGCCCAGCCCCATCCCTGACCCTTCCTGTTAAAATGAAAGCTGGTGGACATATTAGACTTTAGTAATAGATGGTAGATTCATAGTTCCACTAGGGCAGAGTAGGGGCCTTTGTAAAGGTTAATATTTTGTATTGGTAACCTTCTATGATAGTCTGTATGCACCTTTTTGCCTCTTATTTGCTTTCTGTCGCTGTTCCAGTACATGGCAGACTGCCCAGGAACAAGCAAGTTTTCTTTGTTTGCCCAAAGAAGTCTTTGTCTTTCCAGGAAGGGACTTCCTCTAGCAAAGCCTCACTCTTTTTTTCCTTTCCAAAGCTTCCCTTCTGTGTGAACTGAGTAGCTTCAGTGGTTTTGAACGTGTACAAATGTGGTCTTCCTAACTCTCTTCATTGTTGGGGTGTGACCTGTATAAAAAAGGGGTTTCTTTTGTGAGTAAGTCTCACAAATGTCACATTGATAAAAATATATACATGATGCACATATGAGTAGGCCTGCTGTCAGTCATCCTGCTGCTCTTTCCAAATTGCAAATCAATTTGGGAATGTAGTAGAGGACGGAACTCTCCAACAAGAGCTGCTCTCATTCCTGGCTTCTCTGGAAGTTAGCAAATGCATGAAACATTCCAAACAGATTTGATTTTCAAACAAGCCAGTGAACCAGATCGTCAAAAGATTAAAAGCATTTCGTGAAAGCTCCATCTGCTCTGGTGAAGGGTAGGAATATTGAGGCAAATGGACAGTGTCATTGGATTATGCTGTCATGGTGCACTCTTCCTAATTCCTGAATTTGTGACTTTACCTCCTATATGTCTGCACACACCAGGGATGATTCTACTCTTGCATGTCTCGGTCTTCATAGAAAGTAATTGCTGAAAAAGACAGGTGGTTAGACAGATAAAATCACTAGTGCAGGCAGTACAGAAAGAATAGTTTGAAAAAGCAGTCCAAGTTCATGGATAGCCCTCAGACCTGGTATTATAGACCAATTGAAGGAACTTCCTTAGTTAATGGAATTGCTAGGCTTTTGATAGCCATTTGGCATATGATTTCCAGCTTTTCACTGCATTTTAGCATATGTATTGGCAGCAAGTGGCAGTGTTGTGAGCTCCCACATGCCGGCTGTGCTGACATAGCAGTTCTGGTAGCTGTGATGTCTGGGGTTGGACAACTACTGGCACTGATGCAACAGCTCTGGCAGCCATGGCCTGAAGCCTTGCAGAGTGGCTGCAGTCCACTAACTCATTTGAGTGTGACACCTCTGATACATAGTACACACACATTTGTTCTGAAGATTCACATGTAAATTTTTTTTTCTTTATTGCATATCTTAAGAAATGATACTCTCTTTTTCAAAGAGAACAAAGTTTTTTGTAAACATTTTGTGGGATTGTAATGAGTAAAATGTGGAGACTTTAAATTACATTTTAAAATAAGTATTTATGCTTTCTCTTTCATTTGCCTAATAGGTTTGATTTTCAGATTCTACTTTATTTCAGCAGTTGTAGGAAGGAGAGACTTCAGTTGAAACGTTTTAGAATGGAGGAGCAGTTTTCTTTAAACTTTTCCATGGACCTGTCACTGCCTTATTTTTCCCTCTTGACTTTACTTAATCAATACTGTGCAAACCAAATCTGACTCTTACTAACCAAAAAAAATCATTTTTATAAAACAAAAATTTGAAAATTATGACAAGTTGTGATTAAGGGTGTAATTTTCTAAATGGTAACAGAGGTTTCTGATCATTTCCAGGCTGTCAAAAAACATCAGTTGACTAAAATGTGGCTTATGAAGATCATTGATGAACGAGTAAGTAATTCTCATCTGTGTCTATTTGAAGTTTTTCTGTCCTATTTGATTTTTGTTAATCGTATGTATCTAACCAAAATAGTTCTTCTTTTCTTTTCTGCATACTAGTATTCAACTCTTTCAGTAGTAGGGCCCTCTACCCATTACATATGATAGAATACTTGGTTAATTGCACAATAAATTTATACCAGCCACATATGCAAAATAATTATCATGTGATAAAAATGACTATCCAGATACAAAAAGAGCCAACTAGTCTATAAGATTAGTGTTTGAAAAGTGTAACAGCTCTATGGCTGGTTTCTATCCATCTTTAATGTGAATGTGTAGTAGGGCTTTATTTGCCCTCTGCCATGGCATCCTATACTTTCTTAAATTTCTCCCTTGGTTTAAAAAAGGCCACTCCTCACAACTCCATTTTAATATATCACCTGTCTTTTTGGCCAGCATGGGAGGACAAAACACCATGTTTTGCTTTAAAAAATAGCATTCATGAAAGGATGGAGTTGACAGCTCTGGAAACTATTGATTTCTTTTTTTTGTACAATATCACTGTGTGGTTTCCAAGGCCACCATGTAATTAAGTCTCAGTCTTCACCTGGAGTGATTACCTCTAGGGTACCAAGGTGTTAAGTTGTGCTTAGACTTTGTGTCAGCCCTAGAGAGTTTTGCCCTAGAAATTAGACAGTCAGTCCATATACACTGTAGGATTCCAAGAGATACAATTTCACGAAACTCTTGAGAAGTCGAAGTTAAAAACTCTTTTTAGATAGTTTTTAAAAATCATTATTTTACTGTATACTTATACCTTCTTACTGTCTGCTCATATCCAGTTGGCTTTTAGAAATTAATATAGAACATTTTTGTATAGTTTTGTACTAAGGCAAGATGCAGACTCAGCTCAAATGTCAGGATTTCAGATTACATATATCTTGGTATTCACCTGACTATCATTTTTACTGGAGTACCTGAGCAGCTAATAATCTTGAATGTTTTTATTCCCAGAATTCATAGGAGAGGAAGGGAAGAACTATATTTCCTATAGGACATACAGGGCATATCTACACGTGACGCTACATTGCTGCAGCAATGCATTATGGCAAAGTAGCATCCAGGAGTAACTACACATGACCAGCAGCTACTTTACCATAGCGGCGAGCTCCCCTGCGATAGTATGCCACTACAACGAAGTAGCCGCTAAAGATAACTGTGTGCCGTGTATACAGTACAGTATAGGCAGTTACTGTGCCATGCTTTAGTACTTCGAAAAGGAAGTACTAAAGCACGGTACAGTAACAATATCACTGTAGGGCAACGTGTAGACATGCCCATTGGGAACTAAGGCACATGGAGACAAGTGATTGGCACAAGGTCGCACAGGGAGCCTGTAGTGAATCAGGCAATTGAATCCTGTTTTCATGTCCCATCCTTGTGTCTTAATCATTGGTGTGTACCTGCTGTGAAAGCATTTTAAACATCACAGCAGAGGACCATTCTCTCATCTGTAGTATTATCTCAATGAGATGGAAACCTCAGTTACTGATACAGTTAGTGTAAATATGCTGTATAGTATCTTCATAGAACTAAGGTTAAGATTCTGAGGCAACTTTGCATAAATAATTATAGCTGTTTTCTTGTTACTTCAGCATTGCAGAAGGGGAATTTAAATCCACAGAAATTGTGGTTGCTATATTAACTGTATCTGGTTGTGATCAGACATGTTGTTAAACATGTACTTTAATGTTATAACTGCATGTATATGTGTATCCTCTTTACACTCCCTTGTGTACATTACCTTTGTTACCTACATAGTAATGAGGGGCTATGTTGATTTGCTTATTGAATCAAATGGCCTATACTTACACTGGAATATAGATTCATCCTCATTCATGTTCCATGGTCCAACTACAGGAAAAAAATTTGGATGATAGAGCATATCGTAACATCCAAGAGCTTGAAACATATGCTGAGAACACTCAGAGCGCTCTCTTATATCTCACATTGGAAATGTTGGGTATGTGCTTCCTTATTTTTACTAAGAGTTTATCAGCTCCACTATTATTGCTTCTACATTTATGAAATAATGGTGGACTTTTGTAAGTGCTGAGCATTTAGCTTGATTCTGCGTTTACTAAACCCAAAGGTTTGCTGTAGTAGAAGCACGATTTGGCCATGTCCACATGAGCAGGGGCATGTTTGCAGCAGTATTTGTGCTGCTACAAACAAATTTGTGCCACTACTTTGTGCTGCAGTGCATTCTCCTGCTCATGTGGTTTGCAGCGGGACACATTGTCCTGCTGCTTCACGTACTGCAGGGGGGCTGGCTGGGGTACAGGGTCCTCAGTGCAGGGTAGACAGCAGGCAGCCCCTATGCTGACACACCCTGTGCCCCAGCCAGCTGGGAAGTGGCACATGGAGACAGGATCAAGCAGCACAGGGCGTACTCCATATTTGTCCTGGCACACTGCACTTTGATGTGCTTTGGGTCCTCCTTTCTTTTCTTTTCTTTAGGATTTTTTTTGTATGCTATTGGGAAATCCCCCAAGTTTTGCCCCCGCGCTGTAAATTAACAGTGTGGGGCATGATTTAATGTGCAACATGTGCAGTTGTGGCATGGCAAGTAGGTTTGTGTTGCCACAAACTGCATGTGCCTGCACATCTGGATCCTTTAGTGCTTTGCAAAATTTGTCCTTTAATCTTTGAAATTGAAATTGAATTTAGTGCAGACAGCATAAACTTGCATATCTTACTTAAATGTAACTGCAGTAAGTATGAACATAAATTAAACTCCGAAGTGTAGGCTAACTGCATAGTCTCTTAGTCATTGAAACAGAAGTGTAGTTATTTAAAAAAGGAAAAGGCAGTGAAGATTGCAAGGGCTTTGTGGTTTAGACTGTGTCTGTCTGTATATTGCTGAACACAGTGGGCCTTTGTGTAAATAGGAAGCAAAGTGAGGACTACCCAGATAGTTCTTGAATCCTGAACTGTTAGGACCTATACTTCTAGTACTGCTAGTAAGAGTCTTCCCCATGTTTTGGGAAAAGATCTTCCTGATAGTCTGACTTTCTTATTTTAATTAGATCATATTTTAGAGAATTCTAGATTGTTCATGTTGGTCTTGGAATTCCTTCCTTCCTCTCCCCTGCCTTTACCAGCTATGTTATTTCAGGTGAATTTGACAGAAGTAGAAGCCCAGCCTTCTCCCTTAGGACTCAGGGTCTCTCCCTCCCAAATCCAGATATGTAGCAATTACAATAATAAAATAATTATGAATTTGAGCGAGACTTCATTGAAAACAGGTGTATCTAAATTAGACTAGTTACTTTAGTACCTTTTATATAATTTTGCAATGTTACATTGTAGGGAAGTTTCTCCCCACTGGATTCTATCCAGTTTCTGTGCCCTTTTAAAGTGAATATTCTTGCTTCATGTTGTTATTAATCTTGCACTATTTCTACTGTTTAGCCAGAATTATCTGAATTTAAATCCTGTCCACCAGAGTGTGTGCAACCCCCCTCCTTTCCCTTCCAAGTTTGGCTTTATCTATGAATAATAGAAATGTGCTCTTTAGTCCAATCTCCAAATTCTTAATGAAAATTTCAAACAGTATTGGACCCAAAGCAGATCTCTGTTGGATCCCACTTGAAATGCCCTCTTAATTTGACACTGAGGCATTGAAAATTATTCCGTAAGGTCCTTTCGCGTTCCCCTTCCCCCCTGCAACTGCTTGTACACCCATGTTATAGTAATTCCATCTAGACTAGAGGTTTGCAATCTAAAGTGCAGGGTCCAGATTGGTTTGTAAAGGTGGTGGTGGGAGGAGTCATGGAGCAGTGGCAGCTGCCAGGTCACAAGCAGTGGCCTGCCTTCAAACTTACCTTTCTTAATTTGGCTAACCACTGCTATAAGGTTGCCAGCCCCTGAGCTAGAGCATATTTCCGTAGTTTGTTTATGAGACCTGAAAGATGGGGCTGTCGGAAGCCCTACTAAAATTAATGTATACCTCATATACTGCTTCCTTACTATCTGCTAGGCTGCTTATCCCAGGAAAGAGGGAAATTAGAATGGTTTGATAGAATTTGTAACAAAGTTATGAACTTGTTGGCTTTTTCTGATTACCTTGTTATCCTTTATTGTTTTAAAAATTATCCATCAATTTGTTCCCATAGTTTTCAGGTATCAAAGTTAATCCAACTTGTCTGTAATTCCATGGATCTTCTTTTTTCTCCTTGTTAACTGCATCTTTCCACAAAGCCACTTTAATGGGTTAAAGCAAGGGTTGACAACCTTTTCAGGCTGTAGCCTGGATTGACCCAGTTCAGGTCAGAGGCAGTCCAGTGCCGTAGGTTGCCAGTCCTCTAACCCAGGGGCTATTTAAAATGTTGGTCCTGCCCTGAATTGATTCTGTGCCTTAGTATTGTTGCTGGTCAGGAATCTTTCGTCCAGATGATTTTCTGGTAGGAAATGGAATGTCCAAAAACTCAAAACATTCTCTGAAAAGTTGTCTTTGATCATAGGCACTGCCTGCAGTAGGGATTCTTTAGTTTTGTGGCTGTACTGGTTCATTAGGGTAAGCTACCCCAACACAAGTCAGCTTCTGTGCTGGTGTATGGGGGTTGTACTAGGGGTTTGAACATGTGCAGCTGTGTTGGACCAGCAGTGCTAATGCAAAAAGTCAAATGTAACTAGTGTTAAGAGATTTCATTCCAGAATTAAAAAATCATTGTGCTACTTCAGAACTTTCACTTCTGAGGTATTCACAAATTGCTTCAAGACCTAATACTGTTTAAGATTTAGGTTTACCTTGCCCTAAGGAAAAAACAATTGTGCAACTTTCAGAAGACTCATTACTATATTAACTAATGGTGGGGCAGCCCGAGTGCATGTAATTTATAACTTTTATGTCTGCAAACACAGGTGTGAGGGACATCCATGCAGATCATGCAGCCAGTCACATTGGGAAAGCACAGGGTATAGTTACCTGCTTGCGAGCAACTCCATATCACATCAGCAGAAGAAAGGTTTTTCTCCCTATGGACATTTGCATGTTGGTAAGAAAATACTGACTGGAAACAACCAATATACTGCTTCTAACCTATACTTCTCAGTTCTTGATACAAGAACATGTTATTAGATTACAGAATCATTGAAAAGTAGGTCTGGAAGGAACCTCAGGAGGCCAACTAGTTCAACACCCTGCTTCAGGCAAGATCATTTTTGTCTAAACCATCCTAGATGGGTGTCTATTTAATCTGCTCTTAAAAACTTCCAAGGTTGGAGATATCACAACCCCTCTAGTGTACCTGTTGTTTAATTACGTTCATAGAGAGATTTCTTCCTAAATCAGAAAGTAAGTGTCAATCTCCTGCTTCCTTTTAGTAGGAGAATATTCACTTCCTGTGCCTTAGTCTCCCTACCAGGTGCCCTCTGCCATAGACCTGGTATTTGTCCTTTTGCTTTATTTATTTTGGGAGGTAAGATTAGAGTGATTTATTTATGTGTTTATTTTAGCTCTTTTGGGTTTTTTTTCTTAAATCCAGTAGCAGTTTTGCTAAAAGATTTGATTTCCACCCTTGCCCTTAGGGTCCAGGCAAGTATGGAAGAAGGTACTCCCCAGCCAAGGAATTAAATCTTACACCAGTTATTCCCTTCTCTTCCCCCCCCCCCATGGGTGCCACCAAATTAAGGGCTTTATTTCTTTGCTCAGAGTGGCATTTGATGGCAGTGGGTTAGCACACCCTGCCTTCACCCCAGCTCCTTTGCCTGCTCTGCTCTGCTCTGCCAGAGTCCATAGTAGCCAAAACCCTAGAGCCCTTGCCCTCTGGCTTTGTCCTCTGGCTCCTTCCCCTGCTCCACACAGCTGGAGCCTATAGCTGCCGGAGTTGCAGAATAGCAGTGACCATATCAGCATCTCCTGCTTCTGTTCTGGCATCTCCCCAATTAGTGTCTGAGGTTTGTGTCCTGCTTACTCACCCCTAATTATGCCACTGAGTGACAGAAAGTTGCAGAAACAAAAAGTAACCTGGCAGCTATCAGAATTTTCTGGTTCCACTTGAATCCATGTTTCTGTGTTCCCATGTTCAAACATAGCAGAATTGTGTAGTAAGGACAGTGTTGAAAAAACTTGTTAGCTAACATGATGCTGAACATGTCCTGATCTGCATTAAGCAGGGACTCTTGGTCAGCGTTGTCAGTTAGCACAGTTTCATATAACTGTTCAAACATGATAACATTTTGTAATACATGCTCAACTATATGGCAGTATCTTGCTTCATGAAACAGACCCTCTTTTTCCCCAGTAACCATCCCTGATATTTTTCTTTCTTTATTCTGCCTAGCCTCTTGTAGTCTGTCTTTTTAACTTGGCCTACAAGTAACTGATTACAGATTTCCAAAACTTAAATTCTAGCTCAGTTATCCGTACTCACTAGAAGATATTTAGAGATCCAGTTCAAAGACTCAGTTGACACCCTTCCTTCCCTAGAGTTTGCCTCCCATTGACT
Organism: Crocodylus siamensis; assembly: GCF_052110815.1. NCBI lineage: Eukaryota > Metazoa > Chordata > Crocodylia > Crocodylidae > Crocodylus > Crocodylus siamensis. The sequence goes on from NC_143397.1 coordinate 218,390,578, forward strand.
AACTTTAAAAAACATGTAATAAACATTTAGGGTATTTTATATGGGTTGGTAATCTGGTTGCCAGATTTTTGTGTTTTTCTTAAACTTTTGTTAAGATGAAATGTGAGATTTGTGGTGTTTTGTTTTTTTGTCCCCCCCGCCCCCCCCTTGCTCTCAGCATGGTGTTTCACAAGAGGATTTCATAAGATGCCATCAAGAGAAAAATGTGAGAGATGTAATTTATGACATTGCCAGTCAGGCACACGTCCATCTAGAACACGTGAGCTTCCTCTCTTTGTTAATATCATAATCTGTGTTAATTTTCTGGAGTGTTTTCATAATGTGGTTTTGGATGGTGTGTCTCATTGGGTACACATAATTCCGAAGATTTTAAAAACACTTTGCCTTTCCAGTTGGAGTTGATCTGTGATGTTTACTGTCTAAGCTAACTCAGCCCTTGTTAACTTTGCTAACATGCTCATGATTATTTCTGAGGAGTGCAGCCTTGTGCTTTGACATTTATGGTACAGAATAAAAGGCATAAAAATGAACTAAAAACTTGCTTTAAAACTCACAACATTAACTCTGAATGGGTGCTGTCAGAGGACATGCAGGGCAGGTTTTCTGAATGAGTGCTGTCAGAGAACATGCAGGGCAGGTTTTCCCCATTGAGTTCAAACTGTGCAAAAGGACTAACTGAAGTCTTGTTGTGAGAGACACCCTGGACTTAGGCACTCTTTGAAGCTGCTAAGTGTCTGTGAAGCATGCCAGACATTCTTGGCCAAAGCAGTACTTCAAAAGCAACCTTGAAGAAGAAAAAATTGTTGCATTTTGAGCCACTTCTGAAATATCTGCACTCTCTAGCAGTCATCCAGCATCTCATAGTTTTCTGCTGCTCTCCCCTAGCCTCTGAGGTGGTTGGGGGGAGAGACTAGGGTAGACAGCCACTCAGCACTTCTCTGTGTACTCAGCTGTCCTCTGGAAACTCTGGAGACCAGAGGCTGGGGTATACAGGGAGTCCTGCTCTTCAGCCCTAACTGAAGATCAGTGCCACTATATGCTTTTGCAGATTTGATGCACATTGATATGCCAGAGGGCACATGCATCTGCACAGCACTATAGACTCAAATTCTGCAATGGGCTGCAAGAGTGTGTCTGCACAGATCCCATTCCAGGATCAGCACTATAGATGGCATCTGTGCAGGAACTGCACCATGAATTTGTAGTGTAGGTGCAACAGCTGCCAGGAATACAAAATATTTTGCATTTTACTGCCAAACACTTTTTTCCTGAAAAAGTGTGATACCATACACTGAGCTATACAGGGACTCTTTCATGGATTGCTTTTCCCTCAAGCCAACCTGATTAGAATAACTGTCAAACAAGCATTATAAAAGATTTTTTTTCACAGGGATCAGTTAATCTGTGTAGATCAAGGTCAGGCAGTTATTTGGGCTCAGGAGCCATATAGGGAGTTTTGGTGAGTTATTGCAGACTTGGGTGAGCCCACTGCTCCCCGCACTGTAACAACTCACCAAAACTCCCTATGTGGGATTTTGCTGTGGGTGGGCCCGGAGTGGTGTTCAGGAGTGGGATGGTCAGGCAAGGCTAGGATCATGGGGTGAAGTTGCAGGGTGTTGACAACATGGGGCTGGGGCCTGGGACAGAGTTGTGATCTGCTCCCTAGCTGCCTCTGCCCTGTGAGGGGGTGCAGGAGGTGTGTGTGTTGAGGGGGAGCACTGCCTGGGTGCTAGGGCCTGGGAGCTGGCCAGGGCTGAGGGGAGGGGGCAGGGGGCACATGCAGCACAACTTATCCGGGTGATGCAGTCTGCAGTTGCCCCCATGGCATTCTGCATGGGGATGAGCCCTGCCCACTCCCACCCGGGACAGCTTGTACCATGCTGCACCACTGCTTGTCTGGCATGGGTGGCTGAGTGAGTGGAAGGCAGCCAAGAGCTGGAGTCGCACATGCTGGGACAGGAGCTGTCTGGCTGAAGCTTCATTTCTGCCTGGATCAGTGCGGCAGGGGCAGGAGCAGGAGAAAGAGCTGCTGCTGGAGGCAAAGGGAGCCAAGCAGCACCCAGGTGGCTACAGCCATATTGGGAGCAGCAGCCCTGCTGGTAAACTTTGCGCATTGGCCCAGACTGGGGCCTGTGGGTGTGGGCAGGAGCACAGCATGGGCTGCCCCCAGTCGGACTCAGTGCAGTGTGGAGTGCCGCAGGGGCATATGTGGGCCTGATCCAAACAATTGGTGGGCTGTATCTAGCCCGCAGGCTGTATTTTTCCCACCCTGGTGTAAATTCTAATGTAGGATCTACACAGAGACCTATTTTTTTTTCTTCTCCGTTTGTTTATCTCCATCATTTGGGGAGGTCATATAGCAAAATCAGCCCAGTTGGGGTGCCTGGGGACAGCTGATTCTGAGTACCCCTGCTGAGATGCACAGTTCTGCAGTTAACATGTTAACAACTGTGGTGGTTGCAACTGATAATAAGGATGATGCTATAGATCAGTCAGCCCTTCAAGAAACCTGGGTGAGGGGGAGGGTCTGTGCTGTCTGGGACAGAAAAATTGCTGTTCCAGACTGGAACCAGGGGCATAGCCAGTCTATTATTCCCTCCTACCCTGCTTCCAGTCCCCTCAACTCCAATCAGACTGTGCACCTGAAAGGATCCCAGCAGAAGACTGTAGGGACCCTGTCAACCTAGTATCCTTCTGTGCTTCTCCCTGCTACCTCAACTTAGCCCCACAGGCCTGTGTATCCTAATACACCCATGCCCTCCTTGTCCCCATTGCCCCAGATCAGTCAGATCAATTTAACCCACATGGTCAGTTGTGCCCATCAAGTCTGGGACTGGGCCAGAAACATCACTGTGAGGAGGGTGCTTCCCCGATGCAGAGTTGTTCACTAGGGTGGTGGTGTGGACATGTTCTAATTCTTGGGATTTCTGGGACAGCTGGGTGGGCAGCTGTCTGCACTGGGCCCTGGGTTTTGTGCTCATGCCCATATAAACAAAGCTGTCCTTAGGGGTGTGTGGGGCTCGGGGCATATCAGCCTGTGCAGGGCTGGGGTGCAGAGGGGGAGTGGAGGTGGGCAACTGCCTGCAGAAGCTGGCGGTGGCAGCGGCAGGGCCTGTACGGCACTGTCTGTGGGTCTCCCAGAGTGCGGGGCCTGATTCTCTCTCCCCAGGCATGGCCCTGCATATGAAAATGGCTGGTAGTGGAGCATGTGGGCAGTGAGCATGGTGACTAACAGGCATGGGATGAGAGGCTGGGGGGAGAAGGGGTCCTTGTGCCCCTGTGACCCACCCTTTAGGACACTGCAGGATTTCTTGGAAATCAGCTGAGCTTCTCTGAGAGACGGTGAATGGTGTCAGCTCCAGCTGGGTGCCAGCAAGGCAATCCAGGCTGGCCCAGCCCACAAGGTAGTGAGCAGAACGGCTGTCTTGGGGAATATCCCAGTTGGGACATCTAGAGCTCTGCTGCAGAACTCAGAAGATAAAGGCGGTTCCTTCAGAGCACCCAAATGGGGAGGACCTGTGAGTGCTGTACATGGCTCTTGAGGGAGGATAGCATTTGGTGGTTAAAGCAGGAGAGGCCTACTGGGAGACAGGATACTGGTTTATTTCCCTGGCAGTGGAGTTTAGTGGTTAGAGAGAAGGACTGAATTTAGGATTCCTGGATTCTGTCCCCCTGCTTAGAGAGGACTGTGGAAGCCAGTATATGCTTATTTTGCCACATATAAAAATAAAATACAGTGAACATGCTTATAAAAGTATGTTGGAACACCAAACAAGGAGGCATTAGATTTTTCTAAGCCAAGTAGTTGGAAAATACTTGGGAAAATGTCTTGCCATTTTTCTTTCAAAATCTTTCTCAAAAGTGGCTGAAGTATTGTTTTAGCTGAAACTTTCCAAAATATAAAATAAAAAGGGTGGTGTGGAGGGAAGGAGGGAAAACACTTTGCTTAAGGAAGATATTAAGGAGAATAAATTGCAACTCTTAGTTTGGCAAATATATACATGCAGCTGAAAACATAGACAGGGTTCACTATAACCTAATATCAATAAATAAGAAATTGCAGCTCCAGGAACAATCCCCTTAAAAAATATCAGGTGCAAGGATGCATTCAGCAAGGCAAAGCTATTGATGGGATTGCTCTTGATGTTTGTGAATATTTTCATCTGTCACTCTTGATGTTATCTCTAAGAAGACCTATGTACAGCATGGCCAATGCAAGTAAAGAGATAGATGCCACTAGAACAAATATAAATGACAAGAAATAACTGAATATTATATAAGGGCAAAGGAATGTATTTGAGCAAGGAAAATTAATTTTAAAATGATCACATGTAAATAATATATTTAAAAATGACTGTTCAAATACAATTGTACACATAACTTTGCTCTACAATTCTTGTTTAATATCTGGATCGATTCCTTTTTAAAAATCTGAAACTAAAAAATTAGTAATTGTCAGCCAGGGCACTGAGGTACCCAGGGGTGCTGCAAGTTCCTTTGGAGGGTGCCCTGGGATGTGAGGTGATCAGCAAGGTGGGAGGAGATAAAAGTGGGGTTTGGCTCAGTCCTTGGCCAGTCCTCTGGCCCTGCTACCCAGCCCCTGTGCAAGGAGGTAAGCACTGTAATGAAATAGTTTTGGATGGGGTGCCACTCAGTTATGGAGGGGTGACTTCTGTCTGTCGAGAGGTGCCTTGAGTCTAGAAAGGTTGAAACATAGCATTTTACTTTTTTCTGAATGATGGTGGTGGTTAATACATGCTCTTATCCTCTGGTTTTGAATACAAAAATATTTTTATATGCTGACTAAACAAAAATCCATTACAAAAATTCCTATTAGGGTTTTTGTAGTTACTTACTCTACAGTGTCTGGTTCTGGGTATGACTGTAAACTGTACCCGACTGGAGGGCCTGGTGGCAATGTGGTGGGGCTATTTGTAGTGGGGTAGCTCTTATAAAATATCAAGATGTAGCAACCCTCAGAGTAAGGTGAGTATAGGGCACCTTAAAACCTTAGCCTGCACTACCTTGTAGGTACTCCTTGGTTGGAGAAAGGCTAAGGGACATCAACCTGACAGAAATGTGCCCTCACTGAGGTATTAGATCTTACTAATAAATAAGTGGCAGAAGCTACAACCATTGAGGAACTGAACATCTGGACTTGGTCTGGCCTTTGGATTCTGCCTCGGTGGTCTGAAGTGGGGATGGTAGGTCTTAGGCACTCGCTACTCCTCCATACACTTGGTTAGGCTTATGCATTGAAGGTCTTGGTGTGATGGTCATAGGGCTCTGTACAAGCAGATTCATCAGGCTCCTGGCTAGGCCTCTTACATGTACACCATGATCCAGAGGATCAACAGTTGCCTACTCTATTGTCATAATTCATTACAATTTGACATAACTATACAGCTGGTCCAATAAAAGATATAGGCACAAAAGTCTTTGTCTCATTTTTTTCTGGACCATTATGGCTACAGCATCACCACAACTCTTCTGCTTTTAATAGCAGTGGCACTTTGAGGTCAGTAGGACTCCTGTGAAAATAAAGTGAGGGTTTAACTTGTATAGTGCTTTTACAATGTTAAAAGTTGTATCAGTGGCAATTAATCCATATGATGCTTCCTTTGAGGAAGGTGATGAGTGGGTATTATCATGATTTGGCACCTGGGGGAAACTATATTACAAAAGGGTGAACTTGGGAATATGTACAAAGATAATCCTCTAGACAGAATAGCTAACTTGCTGTCTGGTACATTTGTCGTGCTGTGCTATATGAGGTTTGGAGGTCAGATAGTTCCAAAAGAGAACGTAGCAGGTAGAGTAACTGATCACTCAGTTCCTCCAGGAACTTGGGCCAGTGACCAGTAGAGGGCAAAATAAGCTAGTGATGACAAATTTATGTAAGAGTATTGTGAGTAAAACACCCAGTGAGAACTATCAAAGCTATGATGAAGACGAGTGTCATTTCTACAGCAGCTATTGCCTGGACAGTCCTTTCTAAAAATATAAATTCTACTCAAAACCTTGATATTTTCCATCTTTTAGAAGTAGCATTTACTTTGACATTTGAAAGATGGCATTTGGTTCAACTTCTGTTTGGTGTAGTGTAACTAACTGTCAGTAGTGCAAGCTTATCTTGAGTTTGGAATTTTTTTTCCTTTTTTCCCTGGTTTATGCCTGATTGTAGACATAACTACATCCAGTCAGAGTGTAGGAGGTTTAATTAAAGTTGAGCTAAAAAGCAGAATGAATTCTTCTTTATTATCTGCTTTATGTCATCTGACACATTAAAATAAAATATTATGCTCTTTGGAAGGAACTGAGATTTAGCTATTATATCAGTTAAGGGCTGTGAAAGCTGCCATTCAAGCTTCAGCCTGTTTTTATATCTTTTTCGTATTCTACATATCCAGTCTTCCAGAGGGCTGTGAGGAAAAGGAAAAAGAAAACAAAAAGCCACAATCCTCTCTTCCCAAGGAAACAAACCACTGCTTCCCTCCCTAGGAAATTCAAGGATTGATGTTTGTAGTGTTTTTAAAGAGGCAGGGGTGTAGGTTGTAGCTGTGTTAGTCTAAGGACATAGGCAGACAAGGTTTTTTGGGTGAATCTTATATTTAAAGAGGCAGGCACTTTCAGGAAATTGTTGATGCTGTATTTATAAATGGAGTCATATTAAAGTTCACAATATTTTTTTTCTTTTCCAATTTATCTTTTAGGATATGTCTACATAGCAAAAAGCAATGCTGTCTAGAGATACCTAGCTAGCTCTGAACAAGTAGCTTGAGTATTGGAAGCAGTTTAGCAGCGTTAGTATGCTGTTTCACCCAAACTAACATACCTGTCTGTTGAGAAGCGCTATATAATTGCCTACACAGTGCCATGCCAGTGATGTTGTACCTGGTATTATAATTAGTGAAAGTTAACTTGGGTATCTGCAAGGCACTACATTGTCATGTATGTATGCTCTTAGATGCAACTAAATATACCTGTCTGTGCATCTTGGGGGTTCTGCCCCGCCTCCACCTCCCAGCTATAGCTGAAGCTTAGGTGCCAAACCTTCAGTTTGGTCCACTGTCTCAGACGCCTCCACAGGAATTGGAAAGGGCCAGGAAGGATCGCGTGGTCTGTTGAAAGCCATAAGAATTATAAAAAGCTTTCACAACAGTTCGTTTTTGGTTTGCAATTGTTTTTATATATTCTAAAAAGAGAACTGCCTCCTTCTGTGTTCTGAAAAGTTATACTTGTCCTTGCTGTACATTCAAATATGAACTACTGAGGCTTATGATAAATCATGGCAGCTTTGGCCATAAAATATGGTATTTGAGGTTTAGTTTGAAATAATTAACTACACTCTGCTCAGTATTTTTCCTCTCTCCTTTCAGGCCCGATCCTTCAGTAGAAATGTTCCTGGTAAAGCACTTCCTGCCTTTCTCTGTACAGTAAGTATGGCAATACAGTTTAAGTGATAGATTCATTTTTGTGACAATTAATTTATGACTAGAACAATGAAATACTAAATACAGTATTGTGGATGATTTCTATTTAATTGGAGTTGTGCATGCTTCATACCTCTGAAAATTGTGACATCTTTCTAGGAGCTTACTAGAGATGTAAGGTTCTGAATATAGATCCTTGACTGTAGATGCTGATAAGTAGATTTAATTCCAATTTTTAAAAATGGTAGTTTTCTCCAAAGTTGTTTTTTTCCATATATTCATAAACTGTCAGGAATGTTTTGATGTTTAGAATGCAGTTTCATTTGTTATTCTTTGTACATGCTCTGCTGTTTGTGCACATCAGACTAAACCCTTTTTTTCCCCCTCTCTAGGTTGCATTAGAGGATTATTTACATAAAATACAAAAAGTAGATTTCAACGTATTCCATCCAAGCTTACATAAGAAGAGTGTATTACTACCACTGCATTTGTATATTAGATCTTGGAAAAAAACATATTAAAAATGTACTGAGCACATGATACTGATTGCTGCTGTTTTTCTTTCTTTCTTTCTGCAAACAGGGTTTCATTGGAAATAACAAATTTGCCCAAGGTGTAGTTGTGAGCTTGGTGACAGTAAAACAAACTAACAAAAAACAACCTAGTATTTTTGGTAATAAATTAGGCAGCTATCTACCACATACTCGTGTGCCAGGTTACATGAACTGTTCTAAGGTTAATTTTCTAGTTTCTTTGTAATAAACACACTTCAGTAATATTTACTTGGAATCAAAGCTTTCTTGGGCCAAACTCCCATTAATTTATTATTTATTCCTGGCATGTCCACAGTCTTCTAGGTTCTATGCCAACATAAAAGGAGGCATAATCTCAAAATGAATTGCAATAGATACTCTGGAATTCAGATAAGCAACAGTATTTAGTACTTTATAAAACACACAGGGTCTTGTAGTTTCTAATGATATTCCTTAGTTAAATAAATCTAATCAAATCCATTTGGGTATAGTAAAGTTCTGTGTCTGGCAGAAAAATGTAAAAGCCTTTTTGGTTAATTGAAATTGTACAATTTTAAATGTTACTTTGATATAACATTGAAAGCAGATCCCACCCTTCAGTTCTGACTCATTAGCTGAACATCAGGATTGGATCTTGAACTAAATCAGGAAAAGAGCTCTTTTGTTACACTTGTGGGTGAAAGAATCCTCAAACATCACTATCTTCCCCATTCTCATTAAGCAACTGGGGGACTGTGGTGTTGACACCTACACAGTCAACTGGGCTGCCAACTGGCTGGAGGGCCGCACCCAGAGAGTGGTGGTAGATGGGTCATTTTTGACCTGGAGGGATGTGGGCAGCGGGATCCCGCAGGGCTCGGTCCTGGGGCCCGCACTGTTCAACATCTTCATCAGTGACTTGGACGAGGGGGTAAAAAGACCCTGTTCAAGTTTGCTGATGACACCTAAGATGTGGGGGGATGTGGGCATGTAAGAAGGGAGGAATAGGCTACAATCAGACCTAGACAGGTTACAGGGGTGGGCGAATGAGAATAGGATGGGATTCAACACTGACAAGTACAAGGTGCTGCACTTGGGGAGGAAGAACCAGCAGCGTACCTACAGGCTGGGGAACTCCCTTCTCGTCAGTACAGAGGCAGAAAAGGATCTTGGAGTCATCATTGATGCCAAGATGAACATGGGCTGGCAGTGTGGGGATGCAGTCAGAAAGGCCAACCGCACCTTGTCATGCATCCACAGATGCATCTCAGGCAGGTCCAAGGAGGTGATCCTCCCCCTCTATGTGACACTGGTCAGGCTGCACCTGGAGTACTGCGTCCAGTTCTGAGTGCTGCACTTCAAAAGGGATGTGGACAACATGGAGAGGGTCCAGAGGAGGGCCACTTGCATGGTCAGGGGGCATCAGGGCAGGCCCTACGAGGAGAGGCTAAGGGACCTGAACCTATTTAGCCTCCACAAGAGAAGGCTGAGCGGGGATCTAGTGGCCTGCTACAAACTAGTCCAGCAGGCATTGGGGGAGTCCCTGTTCCCCCGAGCACCACCAGGAGTAACTAGAAATAACGGTCACAAGCTGGCAGCGGATAAATTCAGATTAGCTATCAGGAGGTGCTACTTCACACTGTCAGGGTGGCTAGGATCTGGAACCAACTTCCAAGCGAAGTGGTGCTGACTCCTACCCTGGGGGTCTTTAAGACAAGGCTTGACAATCACCTTGCTGGAGTTGTTTGACCCCAGTACTCTTTCCTGCCATGGCAGGGGGTTGGACTCGATGATCTGTTCAGGTCCGTTCCGACCCTGCTAACTATGAAACTCAAGTCAGACCTCCTACTTACCTCTTCTATTAATTTGGCACTGTCTTAGAGGATTCATTTTTCTCCTTGCCACTGTTCTGTAAGCTTGTCTCATCACCTTTAGTAAGATCTTTGACAGTCCCATATGATAGTCTCATAAGCATTGAAAATTAAATTAGTATTGTACACATGTACAATATTGCTTTTTGTATGCCATGTACCTCCACTAATTCTCCATGCCTTTATCTCCTCTCTCTCTCTGACTGTAATCACTTTATCTAGTTTCCTTAAGTCTTTGTTCCTCAGCTGCTTAGTACCCAATATAGACCTGCTCCTGATATGTGGGGAACATTCACAGTTCTTGCTCTTTGATGGAATTACTCCATATATCAGAGGGAATTGTTAGTTGTTCAGTATCTCTTAGTATTGGACCCCAACCGTCTGATATTTCTGGTAATTTCTTTATTTAGTAAAATAGTGCTTTCTAACATCCATTTATACCTTACACAAATTCTGGTCTCCTTTGCCATCCTTCTTGTCTTGTTAAATAGCATTTTTGCATACAGGATTTTTTTTTTCCTCTTTCTAAAATCAGGATTAATCTCCCCAGATGCTTGGTTGTATAACAGCATCCTGTATTTTAGTGTACAGTGCTACATAATGAATTTCTAAGAATTAGATCCTTGGCTATTTCAATCACAAGATCAGTTACTGTGGAGCAGATTTGGCAAGTGTAACATAAAGCATTTAACCGAAAGGAGAACTGAAGCTGTGCTTCTTACTGTGGTTATTTATTTATTTATTTTTTCAATGATGCAGGTGTTCATCAACCCTGTAGTCCCCTGTTTCTGAATGAGAAATCTCTCTTCAGCAGTTCACTTCAGGACTTTCTTTTGGCTCTGTATTCTGTGTTATTAGAAATGCAATAATTAAAGTTGGCTTGAAAGTAAAAAAGGGGTCTGGATATCAGACTGATATGTAAGACTACACTGAGTTCTTGCAGTGAGGACTAAAGTAGTATCTTAAAGGTCCTGCACTGTGGTGGTCATTCTTCTACTCCACAGCTGTAGTCACCAGTGTCCTTGAATCTGCCACCACAGGGCTTCCTGCCAATTTAAAAGCACGGGCTAGCTGCACATTCACACTATTTGTTTTGTACAGAGCATCTCAAATATCTTTCTGCAACTGATCCATGGTCTTGTGCTCAGTATGCTGAGTCAGGAAATAGAAGCAGCCCATCCCTTTCATTAAAATAAGTCACTCTTGTTAAGTTGACTTGTGGTAGGAATCTTGGTACAGTAACTTAGTGGTGAAAAGAATCGGAAATGAAAAATCCTTCACTAGAGTCAATATGTAAATTGCTAAAATGTGACTTGGCTTCCATACCATAAAGTCGGTGCCTTGCTGGAGCTGTAGCAGATGTTGATTGTTGTTGCTATGGAAAAAATCGAAAGAAAAGCTGATCTGTTTCAGTGTAGGAAATTAATCATAGCTGCTGACAGATGTGGAAAAACCCCCCCAAAAGCCAGCACGTTAGTTCAACCCAGCTCTGCAGCATCTGTATGGAGTGGATGCTTCGGTGGGGTTTTTTGGCACTTTTATCTAAAGCTGATTCATTCAGCTTTAGATAGGTGCTAAAAAAGCTCTGCTATCGCACCTAATCTATACAGACGTTGGGTGAGCTGGGTCCAACTAATGTGATGCCTCTTCTGGGCATGTGCTGGGCTTGGCATGGGGGCATGCCAAGTTTAAAATAAAGCACCTTTTTTAACATCTGTGAGCAGCCCATATGTACTGGGCAGTAAGCTCCCACAACCAGCATGCTAATCAATTAATTAACAAACAGGATATGAATTAAATAAATTAACATTACAGTTCTCTGATCACATGGAGTTGCCACAGAGAGAAAAGCAACATCCTGAATCCACAAACAGCAGGAGACTGTTAATCAATTAATGTAGTCTTTAGGGAACTAGTCTCTCTCTTGATGTACACATATAATCCTCATTTTGGGAATGATATGTGTACACGGAGTTGAGAATTTGCCCTAAAACAATTTAAATAAACCAGGAAAGCCAAGGCTGCAACTGAACTCCAACTAGCTTCAGGCATCAAGGACAACAAAAAGTCCTTTTTCAGATATGTGGGGAGCCGGAGGAAAAGCAAGGGCAATGTTGGACCCCTGCTAAACCAGATGGGGCAACTGACGCCCAGGAAAAAGCCAACCTATTAAATAGGTACTTTGCGTCAGTCTTTCATCAATCACACGGGATGCCCATGCCTGCTATGGGACAGAGAAATCTGGGTGAGGGGGATCCCTTACCCTCCATCAATGCTGACCTCGTGAAGGAACACGTTGAGAAGCTGGATACCTTCAAGTCAGCTGGCCCTGACAATCTGCACCCCAGGGTACTCAAGGAGCTGGCGAGCGTCATAGCCCAGCCCCTGGCACGGATCTTTGAAAACTCCTGGCGCTCTGGGGTAGTGCCCGAAGACTGGAAGAAGGCCAATGTGGTGCCGATCTTCAAGAAAGGGAGGAGAGTGGATCCGGCGAACTACAGGCCCATTAGCCTGACTTCTATCCTGGGGAAGATCTTAGAAAAGTTTATTAAGGAGGCCATCCTTGAGGGACTAGCCCAGGCTAACATTCTAAGGGACAGCCAGCACGGGTTTGTTGCAGGTAGGTCTTGTTTGACCAATCTCATTTCCTTCTATGACTGGGTGACCTATCACCCGGACAAGGGAGAAGAGATTGATGTCATATATCTTGACTTCAAAAAAGCTTTTGATCTGGTATCCCATGATCACCTCTTGGCCAAACTGCCTAGTTGTGGCTTTGGCTCCACCACGATCCGCTGGCTGGAAAATTGGCTTCGTGGTCGGACCCAGAGGGTTGTGATTGATGGCAGTCACTCATCATGGTGCCCTGTGACCAGTGGGGTCCCTCAAGGCTCTGTCCTGGGACCCATACTGTTCAACATATTCATTAACGATGTGGACATTGGAGTCAGGAGTGGACTGGCCAAGTTTGCCGATGACACCAAACTTTGGGGTAAAGCATCCACGCCAGAAGATAGGCGGGTGATCCAGGCTGACCTGGACAAGCTCAGCAAATGGGCAGACGAGAACCTCATGGTGTTTAACACCGAAAAATGCAAGGTTCTCCACCTTGGGAGGAAAAACCTGCAGCACCCTTATAGGCTCAGCAGTGCTACGTTGGTTAGCACTACAGAAGAAAAAGACTTGGGGGTCATCATTGACCACAAGATGAACATGAGCCTGCAATGCAATGCTGCCGCTAGTAAAGCGACCAAAATGCTGGCGTGCATCCATAGATGCTTCTCGAGCAAATCCCGGGACGTCATTCGACCCTTGTACTCGGCCTTGGTGAGGCCGCAGCTGGAGTACTGCGTCCAGTTTTGGGCTCCACAATTCAAAAAGGATGTGGAGAAGCTTGAGAGAGTCCAGAGGAGAGCCACGCGCATGATCAGAGGTCAGGAAAACAGATCTTACGATGACAGGCTGAGAGACATGGGACTCTTTAGCCTGGAAAAGCGCAGGCTCAGGGGTGATCTGATGGCCACCTATAAGTTTATCAGGGGTGACCACCAGGATCTGGGGGAACGTCTGTTCACCAGAGCGCCCCAAGGGATGACGAGGTCGAACGGTCACAAACTCCTGCAAGACCGTTTCAGGCTGGACATAAGGAAGAATTTCTTTCCTGTCCGAGCCCCCAAGGTCTGGAACAGCCTGCCAGCGGAGGTGGTTCAAGCACCTACATTGAACACCTTCAAGAGTAAATTGGATGCTTATCTTGCTGGGATCCTATGACCCCGGCTGACTTCCTCCCCTTTGGGCAGGGGGCTGGACTCGATCTCCCGAGGTCCCTTCCAGCCCTAATGTCTATGAAATCTATGAAATACTCTTAATTTCAATACAGACCTTAAGTTGCAAATTTCCTACCTAGTAATCATAGTTTTATTGCTGGCAATCATTGTCATGAAAATTGCTAAATTGGTAACTTTTGGAAATTTCTTATATAACTAATGCCACATCTTTTTATGTCTTCATCCTATTTTTAGTCTTGTTTTGGATCTCTGACACACATTTTTCTCATTCTCATGTGCTATGAGATGTGAACAGTTCATTCAGGGTTGCTGCTTTAGTAGGCTAATTGAGAAAGTTTATAAAACATGGCTACGGCAGATAGGCTGTTAATTGCTATTTGTGCTTTTGAAACCTCTTCCAATTTTTACTGCCACTGATTGGCAAAAACTTATTACTGTCTTGTCATAAAATTTACTTTTGATAGTGAAAAGGACTGGTACAAAACTGTTAGGTTTCAGTGGTTGCAAGAATTAATATGTTGATCATATAATTAAATTTTAGAGGACCCAGTCATGCAAGGTGCAAAGAAGCAGGTGCTAAAAATGCACTGGGACTGAATGATATTAGTAAATTTAAGCAAAAAATCTCCCTGTGTATTTTATGTAAAATGTCTGGGTTGTCATCATTTAGAAAACTAGCTGTCTACCTCTGCTTTCAGCAAGTCTTTTTCATCAAGAATGTACGTACCTCTTGAAAGTGTGTTTGGTTTCTCTGTTTGTTTTTAAGTTCTTGACAAAAAACAGTTTTCATACTTTTTTTCTTTCATAGCTGCCTTTTGAACCATGTTGCACTTTGTGGCAATGTTCTTCATTTTTATATAATTTTTCATTAGACAGTTTTGCATACTGTTGCATTCATTTTGATCAGTCACTCCATCTGTTTTTTCATAAACTATCCTTAAAAGTGAATTACAAAGCTAATTTACCAAATACTAGCAGCATTAATAAAATGCCCATTGCATGGTATGGGACTGAGGGTTGGTTGATAGTACAGTGAAATGCTGTTAGAATAAAAAAAGAAGGAAAAGAAAAAAAACAACCCCCTACATCTTACTGGTGTTCATTCTTTTTGACTGTTGTTTTGTGGCTAATTGTGAAGGATGTCTTACGGTATTTTTTAGCATAAATTGTACAAAATTTTCCTGTGTTGTATTTGCCTGAGTGATTTTGGTAAGTTTGTAGGAACTCTTCCTCTGATTTGAAGAGCACTGGTTTTTGAAAGCACCAATAATTTTTTGAGAGGAGAAGTGGGGAAAAGTACTGGTTTAGCAGCAGTGGTGATATTGACATACATAGAAAACATGGCTTGTGTCCTAAGGATTATATAATCTAAATTAGATAGTGTATATATCCCAGGCGCTCTCCGTTCAATATTAAGGAACTAAGTCTCTCAACAGCTGTCAGAGACAGATGTTCATCTCTATTTTACAGATGTGGCAACCAAACCACAAAGCTCTGTTATTTGCTTATGATCATACAAGAAGGCTATACTGTAACAAAGATGAGTTCTTCTGGTATCTAGCCATGTACTTTAACTCCACATCCCACAAGACATGTTAAAGCAGGGGCAGGCAATTATTTTGGGTAAAGGGCCGCTTACTCAGTTTTGGCAAGCCATCGAGGGCTGCATGACAGGCAGCCCAGGGCACATAAATATTAATTTTCTAAATTTTTAGGGGCCCCATGGACTGGATAGAATAGCCTGGCGGGCTGCATTTTGCCCACCCCTGTGTTAAAGGGTAATGATATGCCCTGCTTCATTACACATGCACATAAAATCTCAAAATGTTAAAGTTGCAAGCTTAAACTCTTAGAATTAGGAGATTCTGGAATTAAGTTTGTACAAATCTTAATTTAGTTATCTTGTGTATGCATTATGATAGTCTTCAATTATTAATTTCTCATGGGATTTTACTGCACTGTTCAACAGTGAATTCAAGTACTTCACAACTGTCTGTTACTTGATCTTCACAACGTTGTTGTGAGATATTACCCCTAGATTCCCCTTGCTGCCAGATTGTTGCCCATGTTCTGGCTTAATGGCCTAGATAAAATCACTTGGTGGACTGTAGGTTGCTGACCTCTAGCTTATAAATGATATCTACTACTGGCCATTCATTGATGTCTGTTTACTTAGCTAGTCCATTTGCAGAGTTGAGGGTGATTGGCAATAACCTGCCTTCTCCCTCCATAAGAAACCTAGCACCTGAGATTATTGAATGCACCTAATTATTTATTTTCATTCTTGTGTGTTTTCTGTGGTGCTAAGTATTTACAATCATAGAAAATTAGGGTTGGAAGGGACCTCAGGAGGTCATCTAGTACAACACCCTGCTTAAAGCAGGACCAGCCCCAACTAGATCACTAGTCAAGGCTTTGTCTAGCCAGGTCTTAATCTCTAAGGAGGTTTTTCTCCGCAACCTTTCTGGGTAACCTGTTCCAGTGTTTCACCACCCTCCTAGTGAGAAGGTCGTTCCTAATATCTAACTGAAACTTTCCTTGCTGGAACTTGAGTCCATTGCTCCTTGTTCTGTCATCTGCCACCACTGAGTCTAGCTCCATCCTCTCTCGACCCTCCGTCCCCTTTCAGGTAGTTGAAGACTGCTATTAAATCCCCTCTCAGTCTTATCTTTTTTAGGCTAAATAAGCCCAGTTCCCTCAACCTCTCCTCAGAAGTCATGTACCCCAGCCCCTGAACCATTTTTGTTGCCCTCCACTGAACTCTCTCCAATCTGTCTGCACCCTTGCTGTAGTGGGGGGCCCGAAACTGGACACAGCACTCCAGATGTGGCCTCACCAGTGCTGAATAGAGGGGAATAATCACTTTCCTTGACCTACTGGCAACAGTCCTACCAATGCAGCCCAATATGCCATTAGCCTTCTTAGCAACAAGGGCATGCTATTGGCTCATATTCAGCTTATTGTCCACTGTAACCCCCAGGTCTTTTTCTACAGAGGTACTGTTTAGCCAGTCGCTCTCCAGCCTGTACTGGTGCATGGAATTGTTCTGTCCTTTGCACTTGTCCTTATTGAACCTTATGAGATTTCTTTTGGTCCAGTCCTCCAATTTGTCTAGGTGTCTCTAAATCCTAGCCCTACACTTCAGTGTATCTACTACTCCCCTCAGCTTAGTGTCATTTGCAGACTTGCTGACGATGTACTCTGTGCCATCTTCCAGGTCGTTGATGAAGATATTGAACAAAACCAACTCCAGGACCGACCCCTGGTATACCAGCTGCCAACTAGACCAGTGGTTCTCAACCTTTTTCACACTGGGACCCATTAGCATAGATTCATAGATTGTAAGGCCGGAAGGGTCCAGCCCCCTGCACCAAGCAGGAAAGATAACTGGGGGTTAGGTGACCCCAGTAAGGTGACTGTCTGGTCTCCTCTTGAAGATTACCAGGGTAGGTGATTGCACCACCTCTGGAGGGAGCTTATTCCACAGTCTGGACACCCTGTCTGTGAAGAAGTTTTTATCTAATTTTGAGCTTGAATTGATCTTCCAGGAGTTTGTGGCCAGTACTCCTGGTTTTCCCCTCAGGTGCCCTGGTGAACAGGTGCTCACTGAGCCCTTGACATACTCCCCTAGTGTAGCGTAGTGGTAAGCTGCTACCAGGCCCTCTCTCAATCTTCTATTCTTCAGGCTGAAGAGTTCCAGATCCCTCAGCCTTTCCTCATATGGCTTGCATTTTAAGACTGATCATATGGGTGGTTCTTCTTTGGACTCTCTCAAGCTTGTCAACATCCTTGTTAAAGTGTGGTGCCCAGAACTGGACACAGTACTCCAGCTGTGGTCTCACCAGTAGAGCGGAAAAATCACTTCCTTGGTTTTGCTGGAGATGCATCAATCAATGCATGACAGAGTATTATTTGCCCTACTGGCTACGGCATTGCACTGCCAGCTCATATTTATAGCCTATCTAGGTCCGCCTATATCTGTAACCTATCTTCAAGCGTGACCACGCTGTCCCATAACTTTGTGTCTTCCACGAACTTGGCCAGTGACCTCTTCACCCCCACATCCAAATTGTTAATAAAGGTGTTGAAAAGAACTGGACCGAGCACTGACCCCTGCGGGACCCCTGCATAACTATCAGCTTGTTGTGACCCACACCCTCCCGGTCCCTGACCCACAAAAGTATCTTTCTCTCTTCCCCTCTTCCCCCACCTTTCCCCTCCAGCTGCTGCATCCAGCCCCTTTGCTTCCTCTCCCTCTTGCTTTACGCTGCCCTGCTGTGTGCATATTATGCTCCCCCGCTCCCCTGCTGTGTGCTGGCTGCAGCTCCATGCAGCCTTGCAGCATTACCTTCAGACTTCCCCACAACCCTTTAAAATCTTGCCACCCACTTTTGGCTGATGACCCATGGGTTGAGAAATGTTGAACTAGACACTGAGCCATTGATTACTACCTCTGAGCTCAAATATCTAGCCAGTTTACTACCCTCTGAGTCTGATGATCCAGCCAGTCACAAACATAAAACAATTCATATAGGAAATCCTGTACTGTGCAGGACCAGGGTCCACCTATTCCTGGATCCTGCCTTTTATAGTGATTGGTAACCAGATGCTTCACAACAAGGTGCAAGAACCCCTGAAGTAGATCATATGGCATAACCAACCCATAGACTTTCTCTGTACCCTCGTAGGTTTGAAACTGTCTTAAATTCTGAAGCATAAAGGCTTTACACCTTCTTGAATCTCTTTTACCCTATTGTTTGATCCTTTTTAAAAACAATCCCATCCTTAAAGAGCTCCGTCTTTTGCTCGGTTTATGGATACTTACAATACATTTCCCAAGGATTTTTCTTCCTGTCCTTCCATCTTGAATATCTCCCAGCTTTTTCTTTTAGTTCTAAATCACACATTAATTTAATGAGGTATCCCCTAGTATCCTTAAATCCCTTGAAGCTGACCCTTAAGAACTATAATAATATCCACAATTACATGAAAATGAATTAAAATATTAAAGGAGATAATACTTCATGTTTTTGGCTGTAAACTGGCTGCATACATCTGGGATTAGGGAGATACTTCCTTTGTAGACAGATTATCCATTATCCAGTGATTTCTTGCATCTTCCTCCAGAGCATGTGGTAAATGCTACCAGTGGAGAAATAATATTAACATACATAGGCATTGATCTGGTCTTACAGTCCAGTTCTCAAATTCTAGTATCTCTGGATCATTGCAGGTTTACACAAAGTCTTAAATACAAGAAAAATCTGTATTACTGTTTTTGGGGCGAGGAATACACATATACAGTGTGTGTGTCAGCTCCTTACCCCAGCACAGTAATGCAGATTGTGGATTCACTAGCCTCCAAATTCACACAGGATACAGCTACTGGTGTACATCCCTAATGCAGAATCAAGGAAACAGGTGACCCATTTACTGCATTGGTGCAGCTGGGCTGAGGATTACTCAGGCCTGTGTACATGACTTGAGGTACACAAGACATTGGTGCAGGCTGCGTGCTGTGAATTGGGCCCTTATTAATTTAAAAATTACAAAAAGAGAAACTTTAAAAAATGTATCAAAAATAGATTACAAAAATGTCATTGAAATTCATTTCAAATCTCTTCCCACAAGCCTGGAAGTTGCCTAAAAATAGAAGTCCTGCTCTGGTGTTGCACAATATCCACAGCTCATTTTAAAGTGTGTGTAGGCATAATGTGACCAGTCAGCGCATTTTTCTTTAATTTAACTCTAATTGCTTTATCTTTTTATTAAATTTAGTCATAATTCATCAGCTTGGATGTAAAGTAACACAATTTTTCTTAAGTAGCTAATGAATTTTGCCTATGTAGTTGTAAGATTCACTAGCTTTAATAGGTCTTGACATCTCTGTTAACAAACATGGCACATATGCAGATATTATTTTCCCCTGCCTACAGCTAGATTCAAAATGAGGTTTATTATACTTGCAGCTCTGTCATGCAGACATCCCAATGTCAACTTTATCCTGATATGTATCCATTACATGGAGCTTTGGCAATATTCAATAAGGAGACTTTTAAAGTAAATCAGAAGTCTCAGATCTCTGGCCATTGTGAAGGAATGTGCAGTGTAATCTAGGAGGAGGTGGGATACAAAAATGGAACTTTGTCAGGCTAGTCTCCTAGAGTATTTTATAGCAGCTTGACAATTGTCAATAACACAGATGCCAAAATAGCCACAAATCACCAAGAGAGCATGAAATCATTTTCCTTTGGCCTCGTCCCCATGCTGTCAAGAGAGAATATGACAGTGACAGTCTATGCTAGTAACTGTCCCATGACCAGTTACATCAGGGTTAATGTCAACATCTCACAGTGGGTTGCAAAGCAGTTACTTTGTCAAAGTGCATATCTAAATATTCAGATAGAGTAACTGTCCTGTATTACCAAAGCCAGCGTATTCAAACACTATATCTTCACAGATGACTGTAGAATCATCTTACGTGTACCAGGAGGGAGGCCCTAATCACTATACTGTAGGCTATTCTAGGTAGGCTAGTAAAATATGTAGGATATTGTAAGTCATTGTATACTCCTATGTTGAAGCAGTCCACCGTGCTTCCAAGAATTAAAGATTCTTTGAGCAAGATTGAGAGAATAACTCTGTAACCCACTGATAAGAGCACTGATATGGTAGGCAATCCTGGGTTCTGAACCATGCTCTAGGAATGGGATTTAGATGACACCTAAATACATTTCAAAAGGTAGGCTCTATTCCTTCTCAGGATGCTTTCAGAAAATATTATTGCAGGGCTGAACATTTGCAGCGGTCTTTCCTTGCCACACAGTGATTAAGAGTAGTCAAGTGGTGTTAGTACTGCATAAGCAAAGGGAAAAATACAAAACCAGAATAGAATCCACAAGAATATTTTGCTGCTTGTATCTTCCTGCTGCCAGGAGAAGGAATAACACCCAAATTATATCTGCCAATATACTCTTTTTTTAATCTTTTATTAGAGGTGCACCGATATATTGGTCCTTATCGTAAAATTGGCACTGATAAAAGGAAAACTGACATTTTTGGCAATTGGCTTTTTTTGGCCAGTGCGACTGATAATGTCACCAACAAATGTTGCGTACATGTGCACAGCTGCAGCATGCACATGGCCAGGAATGCAGCTCAGCAGCTTGGAGACCAGTGTCCTTCCAGTAAGTCTGTGGGGAAAAAAGGGTGTCGGGGGTAGATCGAGGCCCCCATGATGAGGGAGGGAGGGAGTGGAGCTAGGACAGGGGTAGGGACAGGTACAGCCCAGCTGGGTGAAGGTGCAGGATGGAGCTGCAGGTGGCTTATCCCGGGGGCACAGGAGGGTGGGGAGTAGAGGTGTGCGAAGTGGGCCCTATTCGATTTGGATTCATATTTGGCCCGAATCAGGAACAGTGATTCGATTAGTTGATTTGGATAACTGTCCCTGATTCAATTCGGCCGAATTCAAATCTGGAGATTCAATGCTGATTCGGAGAATCAGCGATTCGGACATAGATGCAGCTTTAAAAGTTTTTTCTACATACTGTGAAGTAGCAGGCACGGTTTGTGATTGCTGCGATGCTGGAGCACATGGATCGTCCCACAGGAGTGCAGGGCGGCCTTCCACGTGCTTGGCAGTGGATCAGAAGTACTTCTGGTCCACTTCTGGGTCTGCCAGGGAGCATGCTGCCCCACCCCCCAGCTTGGTGATTCAGAGAGATTAAAGGTCCTCTGATTTGATTGGGATTTGGAAATTCTGCCACCAAATCGAACTTCGCACAGCCCTAGTGGGGAGGGGGGCAGCTCCCCATGCTTTGTGCACCCGTAGGAGAGGCATGTGGGGCATGTGCCTCCCAGATTTGTGTGCAGTGTGAGGGCAGGCTGCCTGCTGCAGGATTGGGGCAGGGGGCTGTGCCGGCCTCTTCACAGCAGGGGGGCTGGGCTGGGCCTGCGCTTGGGGTGGGTGGGGGTGGGCAGGCAGTGGGGGGCCTATGGTGAATTTTGGGGTGGGTACAGCCCACCCTGTAGTGTCCCCTCCCAGTGCTACCATTGCCTGTCCTGCCCCCTGCCCACTCTATGTGCACCCCCAGCCCCCCTCACTGGGAAGAGGCAGGTGCAGCCCCCGGCCCTGACCTTCAGCAGGCGACCGCCTTCACTCTGCACACAAATCCAAGGGGCACATGTCCCCCATGCCTCCCCTGGTGGTGCATGCAGTGTGGAGAGCCACTCACCTTCCCACCACCCTGCATCCCCTGTACGAGCTGCCTGTGGCTCTGTTCCACTCCCAGAGTCAAATTCACTACCCCAGCTGGGCAGTGCCTACCCCTGCCCTGCCCAGACCCACTCCGTCCGTCACCACTGGGGCCTCAGTCTGCCCCTATGTCCCTTCCCCCCACCCACAGACTTACTGGCCTGATGCTGCTCTCCAAGCTGTTGGGCTACATATCAGCAATTGAACTGATATAGCTGGTTAATAATCAGCCATCGGTATCAGCCATAAAAATCTTTATCAGTGCACCCCTATTTCATTTTTCGTTAAACTAGTACATACTACAATTAAAATTCTTGTTCACTGCAGAAAAAAAATCAGCCTACACAAAGATAAACAAATTGACTGGAGTCCCTAATTTTTTCTACAGCACTTTTCAAAGCCGGACTTATACTGTGAAAAATCAGTAGGATTTGTACACTTGCAAACCTTATATGGTTTCTGGCTATGTATTGTAAGTAGAAGTGCACTGATGCATTGGTTTGATATCAGATGGGCACTGATATAAAGAAAATAGACTATACTGGAAATCAGCCTGATGTGGCCAGTAATTTGGCTGATAAATGCCTGTGCCTGTATGCAGCCGCAGTGCAGCACGCAGGCAGCAAGAAGCACAGCTGGCAATGTGGAGAGCTGCGTGCAGCTGGTAAGTCAGTTGTGGTGAAAGGGGAGGGGGAAGGAAGTGCCTTGGGGGGGGCAGGATCAATGCCCCTATGGTGAGAGAGGAGTGGGGATGAGGTAGGTGTTGCCCACCCAGGTTGAAGCGGGGGCGCAGTTCGTCTGGGGGCGCAGGGAGTGGTGGTGGGGCAGCTCCTGCGCTGTTACGCGCCGCTGGTTTATGAGCAGCTCCTGCTGCTGCTCCTACCTCCTTGCCTGCCCTGCCCCACCCCACCCGCGTAGATCTGTGGGCACTCTGCACCCTCAATTCCTTCCCAGATGAGCGGCAGGAACTGCTGGGTGAGCAGATGAGCCACTCCTGGACCAGCGGCATGCTGGGGAGGGGAGCCGCCGTTCCCCTTCCATGCCCCCCAGACAAGCTGTGGCTCTGTCCCGCCCTGCCTTGGCTGGGCGGTGCCTGCCCCAGCCTCAGCCCAAGCCCCACTTCTCCCCCACCACACCCCTTCCCTCCCCACTCAGCTTTCATCACAACAGACTTATCAGCCGCACACAGCTGTATCAGAAATAGAATTGGTATCGGCCGATACGCCCCCTTAAAAATTAGCTTTGGTATTGGCCCCCAAAATCTCTATTGGTGCACCCATAATTGTAAGCATTTATGACTTCTGGAAAAACAAAAACATATAAGCGATTTTTTTTTTTCCAAGACAGCCTTGAATAATTTATATCTACATAAACATACCAGCTTAATTGCTAATAAAGTATAAATTTAATAGATTTCATAGACATTTGGGCTGTAAGGGACCTCATAAAATCATTGGGTCCAGCCCCCTGCCCAAGGGTCAGATCACCCCAGCAAGGTAAACATCCAAGCGTTTCTTAAAGGTATCCAGAATAGGTGCTTGCCCCACTTCTGTGGGCAGTCTATTCCAGACTCTGGAGACTCGGACAGTAAAAAAGGTTTTCCTTATGTCCAGTCTAAAATGGTCTTCAAGCAGTTTGTGACCATTAGACGTTGTTTTCTCTTGGGGTCCCCTGGTGAACAGGTGTTCTCACAGTTCCTGATGCACACAAGTCAAAGGCTTTTTCTGAAATTTAAATATATGACATCAACCTCTTCTCCTTTGTCCAGGTGATGTGTCACCTAGTCGTAGAAGGAAATGAAGTTTGTCAGGCAAGATCTACCCTCAGTGTAGCCATGTTGGCTATCTCTCAGAAGCTATCTATCAGAAAGTGATGCATCACTTTCTCACCTCGCCAGATTCCCAGTTCACACAGTACAGATTAATTTGAGAACTGAAGTTAAAATAAAGATTTGAAAAGAAAACTCACATTCACTATGATTTTTCACAATTCGCTATGATTCACTCACAAGTTCAGCAGCACTACCTAGCCATAGTAAACAAGGAGTTGATTCCCATTTGGCTTTCTATTCTCCCCTCTCTTTAGAAAAAATGTTGGAGGAATTAAAATGGCTGCTTGAGAAATAGAGGGGGAATCTCATTTGGATAGAAAATTAGATCCTATATCTAGTCAAATGACTAGAATGAACTCAGAGAGACTGGGTTTTTATGTTGATGTGATTCTTGTTACAAACATTATTCCTAAGGAAGACCTCGCTGCTAGTGAGTTTCTTTTATGATAAAGTATATTGTAATCTTCCATACAGAAAATTATAATTTTGCTTCATCGTTATGGTGAGTGATCCTCCTATTCAAACTCAGAGTAAAGGAAAATGGAATACTGTATTTAATCATAAATTGCTGCAAGTATCTGCAAAAATATTTGTCAGCAAGTATTTGTCAGCATTTAATCCTTACATTTAAAAATGAATGCTTCCTTTTTGTTAATTTAGTCAGAAGAGTTTTCTACCAGAAAATGACTAAAGAATTAGCTTTTAGGGGTGGGGTTCTTCCTAAAACTTGCTGTTTCATATGGTGGTAGATACAGTACAGACACTGGAGTAGGAAGGCATTATACATTACAGAATCTTGATCTGAATTCTGATGTCACATCTTGGTTGGTTGAAGACAATCAAAAGTGTGCTATTTGTATTTTTTTAAATATTTAAGACTTCTAAACATAAATCCTGTATGTGTAAGTAGGCTCAGCAAAAAACGTTGCTCATTCAGCCTAAACACAAGTCTTCATTTGAACCAGGTTCTGTAATAGAATAAATTTAAAGCAACCTTAACTTTGGGAAAGTGTTCTCAGATACTTCATTTGGAGGCCCCACTTTGTCTATTTAGATCTGGAGTTTTGGTTCTATCCATTATAGAAATAAGGCTATTGGAAACTGTGGTTTAGATTTAGCATCAGTTCAAAGTTGCTTAGGTCTATAGGGGTGTAGGTTGTAGCTGTGTTGGTCTAAGGACATAGGCAGGCAAGGTTCTTTGGGTGAATCTGATATCTAGGTAATTTTAATGTAGCTAACATTTTGCAAAAAATTAGGTCTGTCAATCGCAAGTAATGCATGCAATTAGCACATTAATTTGTTTTTGTGTTAATTTTTTTTAACTTGCATTATTGCTTCTGGTGTTGGGGGAAAAGCAACCCCTCCCTGTCTCTGCTACGTGCCTGCCTGTGCACCCCCCATGAACAGACTCAGCAGCTGGATGCGTCTAAGTGTATGGAGGGCAGAATTGGAGGGACAGGTCTTGGGGACTATCTAGGGTTTGTGTACATGTCTGTACATCCAAAATATAATAAATTGGGGTTCTATTATTGTTTAACTGCGTATGATTAAAATTGTGACTAATCGCAACGATTTTTTAATCTCATGATTAATTGCAAGTAATTTTTTTAATCATTTGACAGCCCTACAAAAATACATACATAAAAATATACATATTTTAGCACTTTGCAGGACATAAAGTGATTTGCCTAAATTAAATATTTTTAAAAAATTACTTAAACTTTCAGGCCAGGTTTTTTACTAGACAAATTCAAGAAAAAAAGGAAGTAGGTAAGTTTTTCCATATACCACACATCCTGATGAATATTTTATGATCATTTAAAAGTTGTCAATTTCATGTTGTTCAATAACGACTTTCAAATTAGTAACACAATATGTACTGATATTACGGATAATTAAAATTCAAAGAAAAAAAATTTTAAGTGATATTTTTAAAGGGATTTTTGCAGACTCCCCTTATCTCATATGAAGATGACATTTAAAATATGTACCACAACTGATCCATTCTGTATAAACTAAATGGTAGTTCTGTCTGAAAATTCACTTTTAAAATGGCATTATAAGACTCCACGATCATCACTCAGTGATTTTTCTTAGCAAATGTGATCAAGTTGCAGTGTTTTTTCTAACTAATCCTGCCCTCAAAAAATATAAGTTTAACCCTCCTGAAGTTAGTAAGAGTTTCAACTTCATTAACAGCAACATTTTACCCAGGGAGTCAAGTTGAGTTACATACTTGTCATGTGTCATCAGCAACAACAGTTCCTATAGTTCAAATTTGACCCTCAGCTACACCTACGTATACCTTTCAATGAGCTTGCATGTGTGAACTTGATTAGAAGTAATCCATTCTATTAATATCTAGACAAGAGCAGAATATAGAACTTATTCAGCTATGGTGGCTCATCTACTGATAACAGAGATAAAAGAAAGTAAAAACTTTAACTAGATCCTTAACTGATGTAACGTGGTATAGCTCCACTGAAGCTGTTGAAACTATGCTGATGTACAGCAGCTAAATATTTTGCCCTGAATTTCTGACACTAAAGCCAAATGAGATGGTTCTGTAGATATGCAGGAAGCTGATCTGTTAAGAAAGGTGGTGTCATTTTACATAGTCTGATGTTAGACTTGATAGTTTACGTCTTGAGAACAATGTGTTCTGTTTCAGGCTTTTTTTTAATATAAGCAAACCGAAGGTCCTCAGGAAGGAACAACGACAGTAGTAGGAGTGGAAAAATAACTCCCAGGTTTTAAGGAGATCAACAGAAAAAAACTGAATGGGAGGTGACTATATTTGTAAACTGAATGTGATGTCTGCCTGACTGCCCCCTCTCCAATCTGCCATGTGCCATGCACAGAGGCTGCCCGTGCCACTTGTGGCACCCATGAAACAGGTTGGCCATCCTTGCTCCAGACCATGAGGTACTTAGGTACTCTATGGAAAGTACTCCAGCCTACTGAATGGCAGCAGTTTGTGTCCCTTGTACATTCTGACCATGAAGAAAATGATGACAAGACCATTTAGCCAACAGAACCCAAACAGAGAAAACCTCATGCAGCATAACATGCTAGATTTGATGATGTAGGTCTTAGTCCTATGTGTTATGTTCTACTGGGGTCAGGGAAGGAATTATTCCTAAAGCTAACCTCCAATCCCCTGAAAAAACAAACAAACAAAAAACCACCTTCACATCTGGAACAGTGGCTTTGTAAACATGAATAATAGTAATAGCCAGGGATCCGGGTTTTCTGTTTTCTGTGGAAAAATGCATATTTTCTCAAAATTGGGAAACCTTGGGTTTTCCCTTGCAGGCTGGCAGAGTTTTAGCCTGCAAGGGGTGGGGGGAGTAGGGGGCACCATGTGCATGTGTGTGCACACACATGCATGTAGCAGCCAGACTGTGGTGGAGAGCAGCTCCCTGCAGGTCAGCCTATGGGAGTGGGAGGTGGGGGAGGGGAGCACAAGCGATGCGTCAGAGGTGGAGGGGCACAGATAATGTGCCCCCCCAGATTTCTGTGCCCACAGTGAGGCACGGCGCTGCAGTGAGAAGCAGAAGGGGAGGGAGCGCTGTGCCGCCATGGCCACCAAGGTGAAGTGCCCCCTGCCCCGCCAGCAGCAGTCAGGTGCACAACTCCACGTTGCTGCCCCTGTTTCCTTCCCCACAAAGTGTTGCTTGTGTCCACACCCTGCCTTCCCTGCACACCCACCCCCTTCTTCACATACTGGGGGCTGGGGGGGAAGTGGGGTTGGGAGTGAGGGGCACGAGCAGGGCTGTGGGAGCTGTGGGTTGGGAGTAAGGGACACCAGCATGGGCAATGGCAGGGCACCCATATATCAGGGTTGTTCAAAACCACAAAGCAGCAGGTGGGACAGCTGCAGCTGGACTCATGTCCTGATGAATGAAAGGGGTGGGGAGAGCTCTGATTTTCCATGATCAAAAATCCAAAATCAAACACTAAAATATACAGGTATTTAGAATTTTATTATAATGATTGAGGCACTGGTAGGCTTCCAAATTGCTTTAAAATTGTAAATATATCAATAAAGCATCTGGTATCCCATGATCACCTCTTGGCCAAACTGGCCAGTTGTGGCCTTGGCTCCACCACGATCCGCTGGCTGGGAAATTGGCTTCGTGGTTGGACCCAGAGGGTTGTAATTGATGGCAGTCACTCATCGTGGTGCCCTGTGACCAGTGGGGTCCCTCAAGGCTCTGTCCTGGGACCCATACTGTTCAACATCTTCATTAATGATGTGGACATTGGAGTCAGGAGTGGACTGGCCAAGTTCACCAATGACACCAAACTTTGGGGCAAAGCATCCACGCCAGAAGATAGGTGGGTGATCCAGGCTGACCTGGACAAGCTCAGCAAATGGGCAGACGAGAACCTCATGGTGTTTAACACCGAAAAATGCAAGGTTCTCCACCTTGGGAGGAAAAACCTGCAGCACCCTTATAGGCTCAGCAGTGCTACGTTGGTTAGCACTACAGAAGAAAAAGACTTGGGGGTCATCATTGACCACAAGATGAACATGAGCCTGCAATGCGATGCTGCCGCTAGTAAAGCGACCAAAATGCTGGCTTGCATCCATAGATGCTTCTCGAGCAAATCCTGGGACGTCATTCTCCCCTTGTACTCAGCCTTGGTAAGCCCGCCGCTGGAGTACTGTGTCCAGTTTTGGGCTTCACAATTCAAAAAGGATGTGGAGAAGCTTGAGAGAGTCCAGAGGAGAGCCATGCGCATGATCAGAGGTCAGGAAAACAGATCTTACGATGATAGGCTGAGAGACATGGGACTCTTTAGCCTGGAAAAGCGCAGGCTCAGGGGTGATCTGATGGCCACCTATAAGTTTATCAGGGGTGACCACCAGGATCTGGGGGAATGTCTGTTCACCAGAGCGCCCCAAGGGATGACGAGGTCGAACGGTCACAAACTCCTGCAAGACCGTTTCAGGCTGGACATAAGGAAGAATTTCTTTACTGTCCGAGCCCCCAAGGTCTGGAACGGTCTGCCGGCGGAGGTGGTTCAAGCACCTACATTGAACACCTTCAAGAGTAAATTGGATGCTTATCTTGCTGGGATCCTATGACCCCAGCTGACTTCCTGCCCTTTGGGCAGGGGGCTGGACTCGATGATCTCCCGAGGTCCCTTCCAGCCCTGATGTCTATGAAATCTATGAAACTTGGGGTTTTTTATTGCAGAATTTGGGATTTTTTTAAACAGAGAAAACCAGGATCCTTGGTCATAACACTGAAACCAGGAACTTTAATGGACTAATCATTCCCTTTTAACTTCTCTCCATTTAATTTTGTAATTTGAAATGATCATAGGTTATGGATTTGGGGCTGTTTCCTTTTGCCATTCAAATTAGCTGAACATGACATCTAGATAATTTAAACCTCACTATCTTCAGCTGAATGAAACTTAATGGTTCAAACTGTTGGTGCAGTTTATTTCACAAGCACAAACTTGCACATGCTGACGTGTCATGAGGCTGTGACACAGAAGTCATACCTTTGTATATCATCATTATATCACAGGAAAAATATCAAGTCTGTACACTTTTCACAGGCAACAAAAGCAATTTCAAGACCCATGAAATTTCACACTGCTTAGACACATACCTTAGTAAAACTGGTGTGGTTCTAAACTTATCCAAATAGATGATAAACCTGAAGATAATGAATACATCCCCTAGAATAATAAAGGTTGAAAAATATTTCACAAAATTGAAATGGCAATTTAAAATAGGAATATGGGGCAATCCTTTAGGAAACAGGATTTTATTATTTGTGTAGTATTTTTGGTATACAGGATACTGTACAATAGATCAGTGTTTCTTAGCTGTTTCAGGTTGGCAAGGCCTTACTCAAAAGTCAAAAATCTTCATGACCTCCTGAAACGTATTGTAAAAGCAAAAGGTTTATAACATTTATAACAATGATAATTCTTCTGATGAATACTTCTTGCTTTGAATGGTAAAGGTGTGCAAGGAGTAGGGGAACGACATACTGCTTACTTCTAATGCATAACAGAATTTTCAACACCTTCTGATCACTTTTGTAGGCACTGCAACCCACCACCTGAGAAAACACTGCAAAAGATCATGGTTTTGCAACCAGGTGGTGAAACTACTTTCCAGACCAGTCACCTTGATCCAGCCTAAATGAGAGCAGCATGTTATATGGAAAAAGTTTAGAGAACTATGTATATAGATGAAGTGTCTGGTACAGTTACCAGATCCTGGATCTGAGGATCTTACAATCCAAAAGGCCTAGCTAGTACAGCACAAAATGTGAGTTCTTCTCTGTCTGATTACCTCAGGAAAAGGGGTTCTTTAGAAGTTTTCTTGGAGAGGGAATGAGCTTCACATTCATTAGATGGAAAACTATTCTGGGTGGCACCATGCCATAGAAACCTCAGTCAAAAATGGGCAAAACAGAAAAGATTTGTTGAAAGGCAATCTTGTGGAGGGTATGAGGGCATAACATCTTGGAAGATAGTACAAATGCTTACATTTAACAAGACAGCTGACGGGGGAGGATCTGGGGGAGAGCATTGGTGCACTTGCACCCCACTTTGATTACTGCTCCAGCCAAAGTTTAAAACCACCTGCCTGGCAGTGGCAGCAGCATTTCTAGTCAGGCAGCGCTGAGGGAGTCAATTGACTTCATGGCGCATTATAATCTACCGGATCATTTCTAAGCTCTTCAATCCACAGCTGTTACCAGCTCTCTTCTTTTTAATGGTCTTCATGTTCCACTTATCAAGCTCTCCTTTGTTCTGCAATTCTGTTCTTTCCACAGTCCTGCAGATTGTATTCAACTCACTCCATATCCAGTTAAGATATATTTGTTTTTGCTTCTAATTGAAATGGAATCATACAGCCTTAGACCCTTAGTGTCTTAATAATGCTTGTAGTCTATTTCTAACGGGAGAAAAATTGTGTTATATGTGATGATGCACCTTGCCATCTGCACCCCCCTATTCAAAATCCTAGAGCTTGCCATGGAAACTGCCATAAGACATGCAGGAAAGAGGGTGAGGCGAGGAATGGATGCCCAGAAAGTTTCAACCACGATAATCCATTTCTCTTGAGCTGTTGGAAGTGATCGAAGCCGTCCCCTATGGCTGTATCAGCCACTTGGGGCTCAGCTCCAGCAGGCCTTTTGATGATATGCTATTCCAGAACATGCGCCAAAGCCAACGGAGTAGACGTAGAAGCCCCTGCTTGAGGAGGATGGCCACTAAGGGCACATCCATGACCGCTTGGGACAACCAAGACAAAACAGGGATGGGGGTGAGGGTCACAGGTTCAAAACGAGTGCAGCCAGTGGGAGACATGGAGCAGAGCACACCAGACAGTGCCCACAGGCCCCTGAACCAGTTGAAGGAGCCAGTGGACACTGCCCGGAGAACAGAGGAGGGACAGGAAAGCAAGGTGATACTTCCCCTCTGTGCAGCACTGGTCAGGCTACAGCTGGAGTACTGCATCCAGTTCTGGGCACCGCACTTCAAGAGGGATGCAGATCACCTTGAGAGGGTCCAGAGGGCCACTTGTATGGTTAGGGGCCTGCAGGAAAGATCCTATGAGAGACTGTGGGACCTGAATCTCTTCAGCCTCCACAAGAGACAGCTGAGAGGGGATCTTGTGGCTGCCTACAAGTTCCTTGGGAAGGGCAGCAAGGAATAGGGAATACTCAGTTTGCCAGGCACCCCTTGGGGTTACTAGGAATAACAGCCACAAATTGATGGGGAGCAGATTTAATTAGACATTAGGAAAAAATTCCTCATGGGGCGGGTTGCCAAAATCTGGACTAGATGCCCAAGGGAGGTGGTGCTTCACCAAGAGCTTGGGGGTCTTGAAGACGACGCTGCACAAGCACCTAGCAGGGAGTGTCTGACCCCTATGCTCTTTGCTGCCCAGGCCAGGGGTCAGACTCCATGATCTTCCAAGGTCCCCTCTGACTCTACATCTATGAAAGTGGCCCTGCAGTCCTGGGGGCTCAACTTCCCTCCACAGCTTCCAGCCTGGTCAGCTGTAGTGTGGCCAGTGCCGGGTGGCCCAGGAAGGCCCGGGGATGGGGAATGCATAAAGGCGCCGGGTGCGGGCAGCCGGGAGGGGCTGCAGGGAGGCACACACCCTCCCCAGCCGGGCCGGGCCGCGGGAACCGCGCTGCACCGCACCACGCTGCATGACACGCCCCACCCAGGCAAGGCCCTGCGGGGCCACATGGCCCGAGGAGGCAGCCCGGGCCCTGCCCCTGTCCCTGCCTTCCCAAGATGGCGCCGGCCCCGCCCCTGGGACTGGCTGGGCGGGGCCTGCAGTCAGTCCCGGAGCGGGAGCCCGGCGGGGCGGGGCGGGGCCGGCAGCCCGAGCGGAGCGGGGAGAGGAGCGGCGCGGCAGGGCAGGCCGGGCCGGGCCGGGCCGGGTGAGTGCGGCCGCTCGCGCGGGGCAAGCTTTGGCTGGCGGCGCCGTCCCTGCGCGGGCTCCGCGGCCGTGTTGGGAGCCCGCGGGGCCGGAGCTGCCTCCGCCGGGCCCTGCGCCCCGTGATCAGGCAGCTGAGGCTCAGGCCCCGGACCGCCCCACCACGCCCCGGGGAGCAGCTTGGGAGGAAAAGACCCCTCTCCCTCCCGGCTTTCGGGAAGCCCCGCTCGGTCCCTCGCTTTCCCCTTCTGGTCCCGGGCCCGGCAGCGGCGATGAGGATCTGTGGCCTGCAGCTGTCCGTGCCCAACCCCCGGCCTTACTGAGCAGCCCGGCTGCTGACTCCGCGTCCCCGCTTTGTGCGGTCTGTAGTCCGGGACAGGCCGGGCTGGAGGAGTTGCAGTAGGAACAAACTCCTCGTCGCTGCGTGGGTCAGGCCGGGCCGAGCGCGGCCCCGGGGTGGCGGAGCCCAGCACTGCCCGGGCGGGGGCGGGAAGCGCCTTCACCCTTGATCGGACTGAACTGATGCAGCTGGGAACGGGAGAGTGACATTTCCAACGCACCGAAGTAGCATGAGGTTTAGAGCATGGCACAGCTAGCCACTTACTCCTTGCTTCCGAGTGAGAGAAGACAATCCAGTGGTAGCGAAACTTTCAGGTCACTTGGGGAGGTTTCTGGGGCGTTAATAGAGTTATTTTTAGGAATCTGGAGGCTTTGTTCCTACAGTAGATGGTGAGGGTTGCGTTGGTGTCTGGTTTTGCTGTATGAGTGAGCTCTGTAGTGCTTGCCTGTGTCAGTAGTATGAGCGAGTGGCATCTAGCTCTGAATTAATTGCTTATTTTATTTTAAAGGCTTAAAACTGTTTAATCTAAATGTTACACTTTAATAATCAAGAAGCTGTTAAGGAGATTAGTGCAAAGTGAGAGTCTTGTTTCCATTGTAATAGCTCACTTTACAGTCCAGCTCAACTAATTTTCCAGGTGTCTAAGGTGTTTCAAGCAGTACAAATATTGGCTCTAAATATCATTCAGAGTAAGTCCAGGAGCCTAGGACATGGTGACTCTGAAACCCTATCATCTTTTTGGCCCCAGATTCCTGGCTCTTGCATGCAAAATATATCATGGGGCTTTTGGAAGCTTTGAGGAGATTGCTGCTATATATGAAAGTAGATGAATGCAGTTGCTTGAATTATAAATATAATGCTGATTGTGTGGAGGCTTGAGGCAGGAGTGGAAGTTGCTGCTGATGCTTCCATCATGTCATTCAGAGTTAAATAGACGAGTATCTTTTTTGTAAAGATGTACCTAACAGTCTGAAATTAGAGGGGAAACTCATTCTGTGAAGAGGGATTAATTTTGTTTTTTAAATTATAGGCTGTGACTGGGGCATAAATTTAGGGCTTGCTACTCTCTTCTGCATTTTTCAACCTGCTCCAACTTCCAGATTCCCAGCTGTGTATTAACTAATTCTGTTGATAATCACTTTAATGGTTATATTCAGATGTTTTGGTAGGCCTTTAATGGAGGGGAAAAGTGCATAGGACTTCATTCTTTTGTATCAGTCTTGTCTGCGTTGTAGTTATAGCAGAACTCCACTGTAGTGTTGAGATACCCAGACTAGTTTGAAGGTGGTTGTGGCAACAGGGCATTCAAGTTTTCTCATCAAAGTAAATTGGACA
Organism: Crocodylus siamensis; assembly: GCF_052110815.1. Lineage (NCBI taxonomy): Eukaryota > Metazoa > Chordata > Crocodylia > Crocodylidae > Crocodylus > Crocodylus siamensis. The sequence continues at coordinate 218,424,376 of NC_143397.1, forward strand.
ACAGTTTGGGTGCCTTCACTGAAGACACAATTGTTTTGGGCTGTGCTCATGGTAGAGTATGCGAAACAGGCTCTTTTATACACTCAGGTCACAATTATCTTCACAGCTGTGAGGGCTAGATACTTGAAGTTGAAATACAGCATGTAGATAATACAGAGATGATTTGAGTATGTTGCAAAAAATATGCCTGTTGACTAAAATGTTTGAAATGCTGTGTAGTTGTAATGCTGACACTTGGTCAAATACATTAACTGGGCTCTCTGTATTAGGGTAGTGCTGAGTTAGGAAAACTGAATGGGCTACTGGTATGTGTTAACGAAGACGACTAAAGAAAGTCCAGGGTTGCCTTCAGCCAGACATGTTTGCTTACATCTAAAATATATTCTCTGAAAGATGTCTTGCTTGTGCGAAAGAAAAGAAACCAAAAATAAAAACTGAGCAGTACTCTAAGTTTTGTTCTACAGCAATGGGCTAGCTAGTTTTTAATTGACTTCAGTATATTTAATATTCAAATTTTATTTTAGTTCACATGAGTTGTAATACCATTTGTAATTTCCAGATACGGCATTCATGTGTGTGCTGGTAAATTTAATGATTTAACTTAATTTTTAAAATGTAATATACATTTTTGTTTGAAAAGGTAATTGTGCAAAATATGTTTTTAAAAGGTAATAAGTTTTAAAAAGCTTGTCCTTCCCTAATCAAATAAAAAGTTGCTTTTGTTCCAAGTGATTTAGTTCACTCCCACCACTACAAAAATAAGTGCTGGAGTGGGTAGAAAAACTTAGCTGTAGATATGTATGGAAGAGCATGTTTATAAAAGCATTAAAATACTCTTCAGTGTGGTAAAACAAGTGATGACAACTGCTGCAGCAAGCTGAGTCCTGCAGATTGCTAATTTGAGAAGTTCTGCTGAAGGAGGTAGGGCTGCTTGTGTGAATAAGACTTGCTTTACACTTTACAGACAGTCATGAATTATGTTGCTGCATACTTATTTTGGCTCTTAATTTTTTTTAAAGTTAGGTCAGAGTTTGTAAAGTTACTACAATATAAATACCTTGGATCTTATGGTGTGTCTTTGCATACATACTATTGTAGGTAAAAAAACAAATGAACAAACAAAACCCAACTTGATAGGTAACGTGAGAATTTTAAAAATTATTCCTGAAGTTCAACTATTTAATTTTATAGGATTGTTAGTCACTTGCTTCAATTACTATTTTCTTTGTTCTAAATAATAAGCCAGGCAGGTTTATTTATCATATATGCAGTTCAAAGTACTTACGCATTTTCTATAAATGAATTAAACAGTGAAATTAGTGGACTTTAAATACTGGGACTTTTTTCCCTTAAATATAGTAACCCAAGGAGGAAAGAGAAAATTTACTGGAATATTGACTTTTAGTTCCTTAAAATTTTGTATTAATTTGGATAAGTGTTCTTGTAGGACAGAGACAGGCAGTTATTTTGGGCGGAGGGCCACTTACTGAGTTTTGGCAAGCCATGGAGGGCCACATGATAAGTATCCAGGAGCAGATAAATATTAATTTTCTAAATGTTTTAGGGGCCCCGCAGGCCAGATAGAATGGCCTGGAGGGCTGCATTTTGCCCTACCCCTGTTGTAGGATGTAGGGGTGGAAAGAGCTACCAAATCATTTAGTCTAACTTTTTTTATGATAGGTCCCTTAAATTTTTGTTTGTTGTGGTCTTAGATTGTCTTATGACTGAATATAGTTGGTCAAAATTTGTATGGCATCTTATGTTCTTCGATAAGAGTAGGTCTTCTACATCATCCTTCTTGATGTGTATGTACTACTGCCATTAATGTAAATTGCATACACATGTTAAAGGGATGACACTACTTTAACTCTCCATCTTGAAAAGTTTTATAAAGGAACCTTCTATAACAGAGGAAGGACTGTGAAACCTCTTTTACAGTTAATTGCATAAAAAAGAAAGGTTAAAACATATCTGTAACTCTCCTGATTTCTTGATGTTGTAATATGAGACACTAAACTTCCAGTTTTTTCCCAAGCTTCTCAGTGTGTCAGTCATAGAAGCAGGACAAACCCCACTGTGTGGCTGTGGGACATCACTCTTTAGTGTTATATAGTATTCAAATGCCACATCTAGGAATAGGACTTTGAACACGGTAAAAGTGGATAAAATCAAGTTCCTGCTTCATTGTCTTTAAAACACAGCAAATGAATGTAACAAACAATAGCAGGGATGGAGGGAAGTGCATGAGGGTGCTAATAATGATTGCAAGGTCTTTGGAACAGTTGATTTTATTTTTTTGTCCTTGATCTGGCTCTCAAATTATGGGCTGCCTTTCCAGGAGTTAAGTAATGATTACCAAGTTCTTTATTAAGGGCCCAGGCAGGATCTGTTGACAGCATCATTGTTAGAGCTGCTTCTTAAGGTCTTGTAGATGGCTGTAGTAATTCTGGGTGTGTGATGAAAGGACTGGAAGGCCCAAAAGTAATTTGATAGGTGCTTTGCTATACCTGATGATTTTGAGCCTGAGAGAGAGAGCAGTGTACTAGTCAGGACTGTGTTTAAAATATTGTTGGAAGTCCTCATAATTAGGGGCTTTGCGGTTTGTGGTTATGGTGCTTGGATTTCAGCCATTTCAGTGTACTTGAAGAGTTTGGTGGTCTTTATGAACGCAGTCCAAGTGCAAAATCAGAGTGTGTAGTATGATACTGGTCAGATTGCTAGCTATAAATGCCAAGCTGGGAGTGAGTCACTGCTAGAGCCTTCATTTTACACTTGGAAAGTTGCTCCCTCCCTCTCTTCCCCTTCCACTAGTTCAGTTGCATTGGTAGGGCTCATGGGAGCCCTACTGTAGGTGTGGCTCTTAAGGCAGAACATGTTCTTGTTACCATTTCAAGTGACTTGTCTGTTTCCTTAACTAAAATGTTGGTAAATTTGCCAGTTTTCAGATGCCAAATAATTGTCATCTAGAATGATTTCAGCTTTTAGATACCAAAGTTGTGCAAAAAGAGTTCATGTAGTAAACATCTATACCAAAGGGGATGGCAGTTACATATATTGCTGTACAGGCAGACTGTAGATGTTGGTTTTGCTTTAAGCATGTTGTTAAAGTGATAGTCTTATTTAATTTATCTGAGATTTAACCCCTCCCTTACGGATTTAAAGGCTTTTGGTACAACTCCAAGTCATTTAGCCAGTTTCTTACCTGAAGCATGGTAAAATCTACTCCCAAGTAAAAGATTTATTCTACATTTGTTCTAATGGGTAATCAGTAGTGAGTTCTAATTTGTTCTAATGGATAATGTATGTGAGTTGTCTTAATGCTGTAAGTAGTTACATAATATAAACTGGTACTCATCTTGCATCTGATTATTGCCAAACCTTTTGGGTAAGTATTTATCATTTGTAAAAATGTTGCATCTAGATGGAAAACTTATCACCATATTTACCTGAAAGAAGATGAGCTCTGTGTGTGTCTGTGCCCCTTCTATGCAATAAGGCAAGTGGCTTGTCCCCCATTAGCATGGGAAACAAGCCACTTGTCTTATTGCACAGAAGGAAATCTCACTAGATCAGTGGTTTCCAATGCAGTGCCTATGGGTGCCATGGCCTACATTGGACATGCATGCTGATAGGACCTTGTGTGTGTGTAGCCCTTAATAGAAAACCGAAAAAAAAAATGAGCAGCTGCTCCCCCAGGAGAGAACTAGCACCAGGCCTAGAGGTACTGCAATACCAGGCTAGCACTCAGAAAAGGCCAGAGCAAGCCCCAATGCCCTCCCCTTTGTGCCAGAAACACCACATTTATTCTTGCCCAAAAAGGTCAGGAGCCTGATAGGAACTTATTACCAGAATACATTAGTATAGCCTATCTGAAAAAAGACATGTAGTAAGGCCCAGTAAATGCAGTCCCCCTCAGTGCCAACTCTTTTTCAAGTCATGGTAAGCCATGACATTGCATAACCAGAGTCCCTCTGTAAGCCTGGCACGTATGATTAGTGTGGCCCCTCCCTCCTTGAGGTGAAGCCCACCCAGGTTGCCCTGCATCTCATTTGTATATAAATTCTTGGAGCTTCCCAGGATTTATGATAATGCCCAGGTCCAGGTATGAGTGAGGACTAATTAGCACATGGATCCCGTGTGTGTGTGTGGGGGGTGGGGAGGTGGAGTTGTATCTGGATTACACATGCATACTGAGCAGTGCTGAGCTATGGGGTCACCATGGCTTGAAATGCTGTGGTAAATCGTGAGCGTTTAGCTTTGGACTAACATCATTGCTTCTCAGCCTTTTGGCTAAGATCAAGTGAGACTGGGGGCATTTGAACCCCAAGGCCTCCAGGTCTGGGGCTTTGCAAGTAGGATGCCTGTCTGGATTTGGGGAGTATATGAAGGTCCAGACCAATGGGTCTTGGATGGAGGATACTTGCCCTGTGGTAGAACCACACAGACTTGATAATTGAGCTCTGTTCAGTCAAATTTTGGAACTAGGCTATTAGGCTTTGCCCAGTTGAATCAGGAACTGATTTGGCCCTCAAAATTAAAAAAGTTTGTGCTACATATAATTAGGTACCGAAGTGCTGTTCAAAAGTGTGCATATGGAGTACCTGTGCTAAAACTTACAGCAGTTTTTTAAAAAGGTAGCACGCATCAATCCTGGATAAACTAAATGCATGGATACTATTTGCCAATTGCTACAGCCCTGCTTAATTTTAAGGTAATTGTTTTCAGATTTGCTCCTCTCTTCCTTGTGCTCAGGGAGAGCAGGGTCTGATGGTAAGCAAAGGGGGAAGGGGCTGCCAGGGGAAAAATTTGAGGGAGGCAGAGAGTAAAGGGCTACCTGATTGCCCAGATTTATTTTCTGTGCTGTAGCAGTGGGAGGGGGTGACACATTCAAGGCAAACCTCCAATAATTAGATTCTATACTTGGAAATTTTCCATATATAGAATTTAATTACTTGGGGTTGCCTTATAATCAGTGTTGTCTTCTATCCAAGTAAATATGGTATATGATACATATGGGAGTGTGCTTCTGTGGTTCCTCAAACTACTGCAAAACATCATGTTATTTTCTGTGAAGTCCTAAATGTGTTGTGACTGTGGATTCCAGTCTCTTAGCCTTATACTATAGCATCACCTAGGACATGACTGAGCTTGCTATGAAATCAGTGGAATTCTTTCCATTGTCTTTCATGGGCTTTGTCCAACTCCCATCAATATTTAAGTGTGGGAATACTTCCATGTATAAATTATTTACTAGCACAAGTATTTGTAAGATGAAACCCTAGTCTTGCTAACTTTTGCAAGACTGTTTTATTCCTTAGGAGCATGAACCTCATTGCCACTGGTGATAGTTCGTTTAGATTAGAAGTATATTTTGTGGAAGCTGTAGATATAAGTTTTTTGCATCATTCTTTTCAAACAAGAAGGACATGCTGTCTGCGTGCTGCTTGACAGACATTGGAGGAAGGAATAAACCACACTGTTCATTGAGCTGGGCCTGACCAAAGTCAACAGCATTTCAAGCCATGGTGACCCCATAGCTCAATATGCATGTGTAATCCAGATACAACTCCACCTCCCCGCCCCCACACAAGCACACACAGGATCCATATGCTAATTAGCCCTCACTCATACCTGGACCTGGGTGTGCTTATCGTAGATCCTGGGATGCTCCAAGAATTTATATGCAAATGAGATGCAGGGCAACCTGGGTGGGCTTCACCTCAAGGAGGGAGGGGCCACACTAATCGTATGTGCCAGGCTTACAGAGGGACTCTGGCTGTGTTTTTCAAGTCATGGTAAGACATGACATTAGAGTTGCTGACCACCTGGAAAAGAAATTTGGCGGGAGAGGTCTTTAAACAACTAAATATTGAAGGAAAAATGTTGACTTAAAAAGGATGATTTTGTTTATGGTTACGACAGACATAGTTGAGCACCACCTTCTGGAAATTCACCAAGCTGCTGTGGTTGGGTCCTAACTCAGTGGACTTCTGTGTGTGTTTGTGTTTTTAAGCTCCTTGAGCCTGATCAGAATTCAAACACTTGCCTCTAGTTTTGAGTTGATTGGCACAATCTCAAGGCATAAAACTGTTGTCTAAGTAACTCCTTTAAGAGATGAGGGCTGGTTGTCTTAATCTTCAGGCCTCCGGAAGTACTTAGAGCTTTTCTAAGGCATGGCAGGATTTTGATTTGCATTGAAGGTTCACAGGTGTTATTCAGAGCCTTGTCAAACTATTTTGATGCTAGGGAAAGTTCCTAGCCATCCACAGAGCTAGACGCAGGAGGTGTTTGAGCTGGGAAAACTGCAATACATGGATACTGAGGAGGAAATAGAATGCAGGGAATTGCAGCCTTAGCAAGCCCAGCCCTCAGTTGTTGGGAGGTTTTATGGAAGCAGTAGAGGGAAGAGTGCTCTCTCAGCAGCTCCGTTGGGGTTGCTGAATAGGGCCAAGGAATGCAAAGGCCAACTTCAAGTGCAGTGGTTTGGTAGATAAAATGAGCCCTTAAGAGAAGTCCAGAGATACCACCTTGACATGTATCATAGCTGATTGGAGGAGATTTGGATTTCTTTCAGTAGTGTTGGTGGGATGTTTTCTTACCTGTCACATTTAGTTCATTTTTCCCAAATCTTGATCTGAAAATCTGAGAGGCTATTGAACCTTGTTTGGGTAGACTTAAATCTTTTCTGTTGTGTGTGCATACTTTCCTGGTATAATAATTTATAATCTAGTGATCCTCCAGTGTATTCTGGTTTCCATATTGCTATTTTACTTGTTTCCTGTATCACCCCCAAAACAGGTGGGCCAGTTCAAGATGTTTTTCCTTCTTTGCTTTATGCTTGCTGACTGAGAGTAGCAAAATACAATAACACTTTAGATATCTGTGTCTTCAAAGTGTCAGCAAAGTTTTGTCCTCTGCATAAGAGGAGTAGGCTTTGTTTTCCAAAAAATTAGGCCTCCTAAATTTCTTTTACAACGTCTGTGACTTCACAAGGAACAAGAATCGATTAATGCATTTCAGTGTTTCTTGATTCACTGTGATGTATGAACTTGAGTGGGGAGGTAAGGAAGATCCTTAGCCACCCAATTAGAAGGATAGGGGCTCTTCAGTTAATGGTGGTGGCACTAACAAATCAAATTGCTTTCCTGGCACCTAAATAATTCTTAATCTTGGCTTTTCTTTAGTAGCATTAACATGTCTTTCTAACTACATGTAGAAGAGAAATATCCGATTACAGGTTGACTATGCTGGAGATTAGGAATCTGTGCGTATGTTTCCTTTATCATCTCAAAAGCATTGCCAGAGTATGTTTTCTTCCTTCTAAAGCTGATTTTGCAGGTCTGATTCATGCTTGATTATTGTATCTTCCAGTTTAGATTTGCATCAGAATATATCTGTAATTTACAGCTGATTTAAAACTCAGCAGCTAGACTTTCTGTTATAGGTAGATTAAATTGGCATTCTTCCTCCTGAAAACATTGTGTCAGGTACTGACCATTGCTGGCAGCCCCAGTGATATGCTTAAGTTTCTTGGGTCATGTCTTTATATGGCCCAGTGCAGTGCTGTACAGAGACACCTGAATGAGTTGTAGTACTAGAAGCAGTGTGACTGGTATTAAGACACAGGCCTGAACTGAGGCATCCTCCTGTTCTTTTGGCAAGGCTAGTTAGCACAGTGCTCCCATCAGGCTAACATAGATATACATGGTACCGTAGCTAGCTCATGTATTGTTAAGGAGCACTGCATTGGGGCATGTCATAACCATAAACTTAATTGAAAACAACGTTAATTTTGTAAAATGCCACTCAGGTTGGATTTGTTATCTCACTTTTTGATTGAATCTGTTGTACTTATGTGCCTTAAAATAAACTTGCATTATTCCATAGCTTTGATTCCACTTACTGGGTTAGCTCTTGCTTTTTCTGTTTTTTGCACAGAAACTTTTAGATTCTTTATCATAAAAAAAACTATGAATCTCATACCTCTAAAACAAAATTCCAGCTCAGACTTCAATGAGTAACAGATAGTAATTATAAGGCATTAGATAGACTTAGTGACTGTTGCTTTTTTGTTTTGTAAGATCAGTTGAGCAGTGGAATAGCTTTCAAGGGAGGAGGTAGAGATTGTTTTGCTTTGTAACTTATGACTACTGTGTGATCCTGTTTCATAGATTTCATAGACAAGTCAGGCTGGAAGGGACCCTGGAGGATCATTGAGTCCAGCCCCCTGCCCCAGGGGCAGGAAGTCAGCAGGGTTCATAGGATCCCAGCAAGATAAACATTCAAAAATGTCTTGAGGGCGTTCAAAGTGGGTGCTTGAACCAGATCTGGTGACAGTCCACTCCAAACCTTGGGGCCTTGGACAGTAAAGAAGTTCTTCCCTATGTCCAGCCTGAAATGGTCACAGAGGAGCCTGTGACCGTTTGATCCTGCCATCCCCTGGGGCGCTGTTGGCTTGTTTATTATTTGAATTGGTTTAGCTTTAATAGAGGGCTGTAATAAATGCAAACAGGAAGGAAAAAAGAATGGATTAAGATAAGTACCTTTTCTACAAATGCTAGAGGGTCTTTTTGGAGGCTGTGCCAATGTAGGAAGGTGCAAAATTTAGAAGAACTGTGGTAGGTTTAAAAAAGGAACGCTCAAGATGATGCCTTCTCAAGGAAATGAGACTGAAACATTGACATCTGTGGAGCTGTCTGAGGAAGTTGGATCTTGCTATGACAGTCTTAAGACCGTATATTAAGTGCAGCATACATGCATATAGACTGGTTGAAAGCATCTTCTTTACTGCATGCTTAGTTTGGACTTTTGAAATGCTTTCTTAAGGCTAAAGAATCCTGTTTTATCATTATACAGAAGTTCATCACAGTGTCCTGAAGGGAAGCTCTGAAGACAGTAAATACACTGAGACTGGCTGAGTGAAGCATAGCTCTTGGAAAATCCTGCGGAACAGCTTGAAATTGCCAAAAAGCAAAAGAAAACTGCGTACTACTGCTTTTGCAGAAAGGAATTTTACTTAGTACAGAACATATACTGGCACAGAATAGTACAGTAATATGTTTCCTAGTAATGATGAAAGCTCCTTTTTCTCCTTCCTCAGAGCATGTTACTAGACTCTTATTTTAGCTAAGTCTATGTCTCCTTAAATATGTGTAGGACAGGGGAGATCTATTTAGCTTCTTTGGCATAAAAACTGGTGAGATGATAACTATGATGTTTTCTAAGTGGGGACAGGGGAAAGTAGTAAGTTAAAAAATATTGGAACAACAGTGAAATATTTCTTTGAGGAAAGGGACCTTTGTTTGGAAAGCCTGTGTTTACTTAAATGTACCTGTACCAAGTGCTGAGTAGATGTGTAATATTTCTAAAAGATGGGACAGTAGAAAATGATGTGGTTACTGTCTTGCAAATTTGCTGGTTTGGCTTATGAAAATTATTCTGTACTAATCTGGGACAATTGCCAACATTTGACATAAATAAGACTTTAGTGATGCCACCAAAGACAACCTTGTTGATATATCAGTGGAAAGATCAGATAAACTTTATAACCTGATTACTATTTTGGAAGTCATGTACTTTTTCTAACTGTTTTGAAGGTACAAAGAAATTATAGAAACAGGTTGGAAGAAAGGGGGGAAAAACACTTCTGTATGTTCTCCCTACCTGGTACTGCCTGAAATAGCAATAAAGAATGCCAACCATGTCTGAATGTACAAACTGAAAGTTTAAGTTGGCTTTTTCAAAAAACAATTTAAGCTGTTTTTGAGTAGTCAACCTTTATGTCCACAAAGTGTTTTCCACCAGTATTGCTACATTTGTTTAAAACATCCCTTTAACTTAAACTGGTACAACTTTGTCCTGTAGACAGTATATAATTATGCTGAGTAACAGAAGGAGGAATTCTAGCTGTTGGCTTTGCATATCCCTGAAGCAGTAGTCTAACCTGTTTGTTTATAGCACACATTCATAACAGTAATGGATTTGGCTCTAATGTGGGATAATGAAGACAAGCCATTATTTTGCAAGCCTGCATAATGGAGGTGATGCATTCCAATTCTATTAAAGCAGGAAACATTTTGAAAGTTGTAGAAATTAGAAATATAAGAGGCCTATTATGTCATCAATCTGTTTTATTGCCAATATTCCCTACTGGGCATTTTTTCTAGTAGTTGGGTTAAGTATTTAAAAGGATAGGGCTATTATATTTTCCTTGATATTTTTCTAAGCAAGATGCAGTTATCTGGGATGGATTGTTTGTTTCTTTAGCTTTTATAAACTTAGCTTCATTTCTTCTTCTGATAGTCTTCTTGTCATCTACAGACTTTTCTTCATGCCTGACATTTATACCGTCCAAGCATTGGGAGACTTTTACTTCTTCTTTCTTAATGAAAGCACTTAACTACCTTCAAATGAAAACAGTTTCAGTAACTTTGAATATATTAGCTTCTTTAGTCTTTCTTCATAACCAGGAATTTTGTTTTTCCCTGATATAAAAAAAAAAGAAAATCACAGATTCTCTGATTAATCCCCTCCCCCCCCCATCCATATATTTCCATGATTAAAATGAAATTCCACTGGGGCCTCCAGCTGCCAGGGCTACAGGTCAGGGACCCAAGTCTGCAGTCCCTTGCCCCAAGCCCTGGCTGCTGCCCATTGGATGCAGTAGCTGCTGCAGCAGAGTGGAGCATAGAGCTTGGCTCTCCCAGTCCCCTGCGGACTGCCTGCTGCAGACTTAGGCTGCCAGCCCTGCTGCCCTGCCCCTGGGGGCCTCTGCAGCCCAGAGGATGGGAGCTGGCATGACAAGGCAGAGAGTGGCCAGGAAGGGAAGCTCATTGCTGCTGCTGGGTGTTCTGCGCTGCCATGTTGAGTCACCCCCTGCCCACCTGCTGGGCTGTGGAGGCCCCAGGGGAGGACAGCAGGACAGGGAGCTGCAGTGGCTAGCCTGCATCTGCCCCTGTCCTGTACACAAATCTGGGGGGCATGTGCATACCAGTGGGGAGCCCCTCTCCCCTCTGGGCGAGCCACCCGCAGCTGTGTCCTGCTCCCTGCGCACATTCTAGTCCCAAGCCCCACTCACTGCCCCAGCTGGGCTGCAGCCCTGCCCAGCTCCCTTCCTCCCTCCCTATGGGTGCCTCTGTTCCCACCACTGCCACCAAACCTACCTGCAGGGAGCTGCTCTTCAGGCTGCCTGATGGCAATGTACATGTGTACGTGCGCATGCACATAGTGCCCCCTGCTGATTGCCCTTCTCCCAGACCCCCACCATTTCCCGCATCTTTCTCCTTAAAATGAGAAAATCTGGGTTTTACCACGATTTTTCCCTGGTGAACAGAAAACCCAGATCCTTGCTCATAAATCAGTCCTTCTGGTTAGTCCCCTCATTATTTTTTAATTTTCTCTTTGAATGGCTTCCAATTTTTCTTTTTATAGTTTCATAGTTTGTAGGGTCGGAAGGGACCTGAGCAGATCATCTAGTCCGACCCCCTGCCATGGCAGGAAAGAATACTGGGGTCAAACGACCCCAGCAAGATGTGCATCTAACCTCCTCTTAAACACCCCCAGGGTAGGAGCCTGCACCACTTCTCTTGGAAGCTGGTTCCAGACCCTAGCCGCCCTGACTGTGAAGTAGCGCCTCCTGATATCTAACCTAAACCTACCCTCTGCCAGCTTGTGACCATTATTCCTGGTCACTCCTGGCGGTGCTCGGGGGAACAGAGACTTCCCCAATGCCTGCTGATTCCCCCCTGACTAGTTTATAACAGGCCACAAGATCCCCCCTCAGCCTTCTCTTTTGGAGGCTGAACAGGTTCAGGTCCCACAGCCTGTCCTCATAGGGCCTGCCCTGCTGTCCCCTGATCATACGAGTGGCCCTCCTCTGGACCCTCTCCATGCTGTCGACATCCCTCTTTTCATAATGAGAAGGGGTCCACAATTGAATTCTTTATTCTGAAGTAAGTGTGCTCTCTAGATCAGAGGCTGTAATGGAGCTGATGGTCTGTGTGGTAAATGAGAGATTTTAAATGAAGGAAAATAAGGCTGCAGTAATAATTAAAGTGTAACTGCAGAGGGAAGGGTGGAGGGCATTGTATCAAATGAGAACTTTGGTTACTGAAACAAATGTCAGAGCTTTTTGATTACTGCAGCTTAGTGATTCTTAACCAGTGTACCATGACACCCTGGGTTGGCTTGAAATCCTTTCAAGGGCGCCACAAGGTGCCATGTGGTGTTAGAACTGCTGGGTGTGCAAACCATGATTCACCAGATTGACCCAGAGTTTTCAAATAGGAATTCACAGCGCTAAAAACATTCTGATCTGCTGTGGTCCTTCTGTGCTCTTTGCAACAGAATTATCCTATTATTTTTCTGAAAACAAAAAAGAAAACTAAGAGCTAGCGATTTCCAAGGGATGCCTTGAGTTTAAAAAAGTTACTTCTGTATCTTCAGCTAATGACTAACGAGTGCTGCTTATTTAAAAAAAAAACAAGGTCAAGAAGCTTCAAGTACCTCCTGTCTGGAAAGAACTGATATAATAGATGGCTTGCCCATTTAAAAAACTGCTGCTTTCATTTTGTACCAATACATGATGAACTTGAAAACCTGCTTTGTTAAAGTTTATGTAATTATCTAAAGTATGTGCTGGATCTTATGTTTGGATAGCACCTAGAACAACATAGCATAGCGCAACCTGGTTGGGTCATTGTGGTGCTATCATAATATAAAAGGCAATAAGCATAAAGCTTTTGAAAGAAGACATCCACATTTTTGTAGCTCTTGTTTCTCCAGAGCACAGGGGCATTAGATATAACGTCATCTTACTTTTTTCCAGTGTTACAAGCTGATGTAACTTTTCAGGTCCAACTATTTTACCATTGCATGAAAAAATAATTGTAGTATTGTTTTAAAGAATATTTGCACAAAAATGAAGAACCGCATCTATCTGTGGTAAATTGATGTAAATGCATAATAGGAATAAAGTGTCTTTGAGAATATAAATGACTCGACAGTTACTGTTTAAAATTGAAAAATGTTTCACTTCTAAATACTAAACTCAAGGAGCAAGGCCTAATTAGTGCTATGTTTTTATTTCATTTCCACAGCATCTTCTGCAGTCTCTTGGGTGGGGGGGGTTTCAGGAAGAGTTGGTTTTTTTTGTTTGTTTTTAAATAAAAGCCCAGGGATTTCACAGAATTAAGGAAGTTTTTGGAAATGGAGTTGACTCCATATGTACAATTGAATTTAGATTACAAAATGTGGATGAGAGGTACATGTGACTACACCATTTTGATACTTTTAAAAAACATTTATGACTAGTCAGGAGACCTTGCTTAAAGGTGTCTTTTTAAGGCACGGGCTCTCTAGGTTTTGGCACCATTTCATAATGCAGAGTTTGTTTGTTTTTTCTGATTTGTGTGGAAAAACTGTGAAGTATTTACGAGTTTGCTTAGCTGAGCAACTTTCAAGAAACCACTTTTTTCTGCTTTAGATTTGGATACAGTTCATATAAGAATAGTCATGTCAGTGATGTGTACTGTAAATGTTTTATATGGCAATAGTGCAAAAAAGTTGTTTTCTTCTCCTCAGGGTCTTTGCGTTAATATTAGCAGAGACTGCAGTGAAACAGGGATGGGAGGATTAAACTTGGTTCTAGTGTCCCTTAGCTGGGGACTTGTCTATAAAAGTAGTGAAGCTTCTATGATGCCAGGTGATTTCTTTTATTTTTTTTTAAGCCTCTTTACTTAAATTAGTGCAAACTGTAGTCTTGTTTCTGTTTGGTTTAGACCTGTTCTAGTGTATTTTTAGTCATTTAGGGAACTGATTAAGAAGTGTCTTCACAGAGATTTGCACCTTAAGTTAAATTCATGCCACTTCCTTGTGCAGACAAGGTCCAAGAACCTTGATGGTATAAGGTGATGTAAGATGCTGTATATAAGATAGCATGGTATGGAAACTAGCACTGTCAAAAATACTTAACTGTACTGGGTGTTTTTATTTTGTAGTACATTTTCAGAAGCTGAGTACTAGAATAAATAACCTTGTTGCTATAGTAGCCTGATTAACTTAGAGAAAAATTACATTTATTTCTTGATCCTTCAAACAGTGAACTTTCTAAAGGCTGCTTACAACAGAATGAACTAGCAGCTTTCTCACTTGCAGACAATCTTCCTCTGTCCTTCATCAGCAGCTTGCTTGCCTTGAGATTAGGAGTTCTGCTCATAGGCCAACCAATATGTAGAAAACTGGCCTCCTAATAAATGTTGTTGTTATTCTGATCTCTAGTTTAGGTTGTGGTACTCGGAGTTAACAAATATTTTTCATTTTATGCATGCATCTATCTGATGTGACTGATCTCATTAAATACATGTGGTAATCATATGACTGGGTGTACAGCCTGCACCTCCTCCCAGTTGGTTCCTGTAGTCCTCAAACCAGTGATGACAGAGTCCATATTATCTATGTTAATCATGCTGTGAATTTCAGGGTTCTTCAGTTTTTCCCCTCTTTACAAAAGGGTCAGAGGAATGATAGGAGTAGCATAAGGAGAAGCATAGTTGGATTCTAGTAAGAAATCAGCTGAAGAAAGAAAAGCAAGTTTTTAGACAAACCTTTAGTACTATTGAGTTTTACTAACTGAGGCTTGACAATATACCTGGTGTGTGTATGGATGGCTCCCATAATTTGAGAGGAGTTAGCTCTACAACGAAGACATTTAGGTGGTCAACAAGAGGCTAGGGGCTTTTAGAGCAGGGATATGAGGGATGGCATGGTAACTGGAGCATTCGCTGTTGGGAGACCTGCGTCATCGTTAACTTCCTGTGTAATGCACTTCAAAAGGGTATTGAGGTGCTTGAATACCACAGTGATGCAAACTGTGTGGGTACTAGTTCCAGGAAGGAACCTGTGGAAGGACCTTGAAAAAGAATAGGAAAACTATCTCTTCAATCTTCAAATTTATATAGGGGTTAGAATGGATGGTAAGCTGAATGAGTCAAAACTGTGCTCTTGTTGTAAAAGAGCCACTAGGATACTGGCTTGTGTTAACAGGAGTGTTGTCTGCAAGTTGAGGGAAGTGATTCTTTTACTATATGCAGCACTGGTGAGGCCTCATCTGGAGTACAGTGTCCACTTTTAGGCACTTCTCTAAGAAAGATGCAGACAAATTGGTGAGTCCAGTGAGGGGAAAAGCAAATGATTTATGAAACATAGTTTACGAGAAAAGGCAGGAAGAGCTAGGATTATTTGGTCTGAAAAAGAGAAGACCGAAGATTGATAAATCTTGAAATACAAAAGGATTGTTATAAAGAGGATGGTGATAAATTATTCTTTGTGGCCACAAGAGACAGGACAAGGAATATGGTCTTAAATTACAGTGAAGGAATTTAGATTAGATATTAGATTTTATTTTTTTTCAAACCATGAAGTTGTGTTAAACCCTGGAACAGATAACTGGGAGAGGTTATGGAATTTCTGTCTTTGGACGTATAAAAGCAGGTAGATGTATGCTGGGAGGCTGATGGTTTAGGTGGAGATGATCCTACCTTGAGCAGCAAGTCAGACTTGATGAACTCCAGAGGTTCCTTCCCCCCTGTTTTCTCTCTGATTCAGTGACCATAATGGAATCAGGACTGTTACATTTTAGCTAATTTCAGTTGTCTGACATGGCAAACTTTTCAGTAATAACTTGTTTTATCTTTTTGGCTTTCCTTTTCTCTTGTTAAGATCTGTCATATCTTATTTAGAAACGTGTTTTAAACAGGATAGTATTCACTAACAGCGTATGTCTTTTAAAAATATTTAAAAGATTATGAACTAGTACTTTTCTTTGGTCAGATGTCAGACCTTTATTTTTCTGAACTTTTCACTTCCAGATATGTAAATAAATAATCTCTGTTCACTATTAAGTAGTATGGTGATCGTAGAGTAGTAGGGCTATACAGGACCTCCAAAGGTCATCTAGTCCAAGCCCCTGCCTGAGGCAGGATCAACCCTAGCCAAATCATCGTATATGAATCTGTTGTCTAATGTATGTTAGCAAAACTACACACACAACCACAAGACATAACAGCTTAATTTGCCACAGGTTAAGGTGAGGAACCACAGTGGCCAATGTTAGTGCTTGGATCTCTCAAGCATGTTGTAACAACTTTTGTAGCAGCATAAGTCCCCTGATACAGAGCAAGGGAACCTGTGTGTCATCCCCCACCCCCCATCTGTCCATGAAGTAAAATGCTTTACAGACTCCAAAACTGGCCATCAGTCAGAGTTTGTATCCTCTAGCTAGGAACCTCTGCGTTTGTCGCAGCAGGAGGATTGGCACACCCCAGTCAAAACCCTAGCCCTGGCTCCAGCCAAGCCCCAGTACTAGGGGTGCACCAATAAAGATTTTTTTTGACTGATACTGATGGCCGGTTATTAACCAGCCATATCAACTGATACTGATCCAAGTGCTGATATGCAGCCCTGCAGCTTGGAGAATAGTGTCCGGCCAGTAAGGCCGTGGTGGAGAGGGGGCATGGGGTGGCAAATCAAGGCCCCTGTGGTGAGAGAGGGAACGGGGCTGGAGCAGGCACTGCCCAGCCAGGCCAGGACAGGGTATGGGATGGAGCTGTGGACGGCTTGTCCTTGGGGAAGGGGGGTGGCTCCTGCTGATGTGTGCACCCCCAGGGGAGGCATGGGGGGGCATATGTCCACTGGATTTTTTCACAGGGTGAGGGTAGGCTGTATACCATGGGCTGGGGGATGCACTGACCTCTTCCCAGCAGGGTTGCTGGGCTGGGGGCTATGCTTGGGGCGCACAGTGGCGCTGGGAGGGGGGTGCTATGGTGTGGACTGTGGTCACCCCAGAATTCCTTGTAGTCCTTCCCTCCCCCCCCAGCAGTGCCACTGCCTGCCCCACACCCAAGCACAGCTCTGGCCCAGCATCCCCAACAGGATTTGCCTGGCACAGCCCCTGGCCTCAGCCTGTGGTAGGCAGCATGCCCTTGCCCCATGCACAAATCCAGGGGGCATGTGCCCCCATGCCTCCCACCCAGGGCAGGTGTATGCAGTGGTGGGAGCTGCACCCCGTGGACTAGCTTTCTGCAGCTCCATACCATGTCCTGCCCATGCTGGGCAGTGCCTGCCCCTGCCCCAGCCCCACTCCCCACCTCACCATGGAGGCCTTGATCTGCTCTCCCACCACACGACCATTCCCTCCACCTCACCACTTTCCCTCCACCGACTTACCAGCCAAACATTGATCTCCAGGCTTCTGGGCTGCATTCCTGGCCATGTTTGTGTTGCGGCTGCATGCATGCACACAACATTTATTAGTGACATTTTGGTCACATCAGCCAAAAAACCCCAATTGCCGATAACATCAATTTTCCTTTTATCAGTGCTGATACGATATGGACCGATATATTGGCGCACCACTGCCCAATACTTCTGAGGAAGGTAGACAAAAGAATCCCCTTACATGTAGCTGTAGAAGTGGGAGGAAAAAAATCCTTCTTGGCCCCATGTGACAATCAGCAAAGCCCAGAAGCATGGGAAATACCCATAGTAGAACATAGGCAATATAATTGGAGAACTGAGTGAAGCAGAGAGGCAGGAGAATCCTGATTTTTTTTTTTTTTTTTTTTTTTTTTTCACACCCCTCCACCCACCCACCTCAGGAAACATAATCGTATATAAAGCATTGATCCATCTATTCCTGAGATTAAAGTACTGTATGTAATCTTAGTGTGCAGTGGGGAGAATAGCTGCTTTAATGATAATGCACAACAAGCTCCAACATTTATTTGTGTAATTAAAGAATTTACATATTACAGCAAGCCAACTAAAGGAGTTTCAATCCAAGAAACTTCAATAGCAAGACAGGCTTTGTGCAGAACCTTCAAGTTGGGACTGCTGTTTTGTCCCTCAGGATCAATACTGCAACTTGGATTCTTCAGGAAAGCTGAAATACCGAAAGGCCAGTAGGCAGGAAGGAGGCTGTTGACTTAAAACACTTACCAAGTGTCATTTGAAATTCACTTTGTCAGAACATATCACATGAATTTAGATGGCACTTGAAAGTGCTTCTGTTCAGTATTGCTGTACAGAATGAGCATTCAGGAAACCATGCTTGGTTTAACACTGACTGCATTTGTATGCATAATTGTTACTATGTGTGATGGGAGCAAGAGAGGAGGTTTGATTTTTGGTGACATTTGTAACTTTTTTCATTTACTAAAATACATTATCCAAGTAGGATCCATTCAGGTTCAGAAATCTATTTTTATTTTTAAATCTCATTACAAAATACTCCAGTGTGTTTCTGCTGAAGGGATTACTTATGATAGTCTGTTAAAGAGCAACATTACTGCACTAGGGTAAGCCTATAATGGTATTATAGAATCATAGAAGTAGGGTTGGAAGGGACCTTGTAGATCTTCAAGCCTGACACCCCGCCTGGGTGGGAGAAAAAGGCTGGACTCAGATGAGTCCAGCCAGGTAGGCATCAAGCCTCTTCTTAAAGACCCCCAGGGTAGGAGCCAGCACCACTTCCCTAGGAAGTTGGTTCCAGCTCCTAGCCGCCCTAACTGTGAAGTAGTTCTTGCGGATGTCTAATCTAAATCTACTGTCTAATAACTTGTGTCCATTGTTCCTTGTCATGACAGGGGGCGCTAGGGGAAACAGTGTCTCCCCTAAACCCTTCTGGTCCCCCCTAGTGAGTTTATAGACAGTCACCAGGTCCTCCCTCAGCCTTCTCTTGTGAAGGCTGAACAGGTTTAGGTCCCGCAGTCTTTCAATGTAGGGTCTGCCCTGTAGTCCCCGGATCATGCGGGTGGCCCTCCTCTGGACCCTTTCAATGTTGTCTACATCCCTCCTGAAATGGGGCGCACAGAACTGGACACAGTACTCCAGCTGTGGCCTGACCAGTGTCGCATATAGGGGGAGGATCACCTCCCTGGCTCTACCAGAGATGCACCTGTGGATGCACGACAAAGTGCGGTTAGCCCTGCCAACCGTGACTTCGCATTGTCGGCCCATGTTCATCTTGGAGTCAGTAATGACTCCAAGATCCCTTTCTGCCTCCGTGCTCTCAAGAAGGGAGCTTCCCATTCTATAAGTGTGCTGCTGGTTTCTACTGCCTAAGTGCAGCGCCCTGCACTTGCCAGTATTGAAACGCATCTTGTTTATGTCAGCCCACTCCTGTAACCTATCCGGGTCTTGTTGCAGTCTTTCCCTCCCTACTAGCATGCTCACCTCACCCCAAATTTTGGTATCATCAGCGAATTTAAACAGGTTACATTTCACCCCGTCGTCCAAATTGCCGATGAAGATGTTGAACAGTGCAGGCCCCAGGACCGAGCCCTGGGGGACTCCGCTGCCCACTTCCCCCCAGGTCGAATATGACCCATCCACCTTTGAGTACGACCCTTCAGGCAATCTGCAATCCATCTGACTGTGTAGGCATCAATGCCACAGTCGCCTAGTTTTTTTAATGAGGATGGGGTGGGAGACGGTGTCAAAGGCCTTGCTGAAGTCTAGAAAGACTATGTCCACGGCAACACCTACATTCAGTGCCTTTGTGACCTGATCATAAAAGGTAATCAGGTTGGTCTGACAAGACCTGCTCCTAATGAAACTGTGCTGGTTGCCCTTGATCATCATCCCTGAAGCCAGCCCATCACAGATGTGCTCCTTGAGTATCTTCTCAAAGAGTTTCCCAAGGATAGAGGTAAGACTGATGGGCCAGAGTTGCCCGGGTCCTCCCTCTTCCCTTTTTTGAAGATGGGGACCACATTAGCTATCTTCCAGTCATCTGGCACCTGGCCCGAGCACCATGAGCGCTTGTAGAGCCGTGCCAAGGGCCCTGCAATAATCCCAGCTAGCTCCCTCAACACCCTGGGGTGGAGAGCATCTGGACCCGCTGACTTGAACACATCCAGCCCCTCCAGAAGCTCTCTAACCCGGTCCTCCCCAGCCTGAGTTCTGGAGGCGTTCCCCTCGAGTCCATCTGGCATCCCAGTAGGGAAGTCCCGGTCCCTGCACAAGAAAACAGACATGAAGAATTGGTTAAAGAGTTCCGCTTTCTCCTCTGGTGCAACCACCAGATTGTCCAGCTTACCTTGCAGGAGCCCCACGTTACCCAGTGCCTTCTTCATCCTCCCTATGTATTCAGAAAAGGACTTTTTATTATCCTTGATCTTGGACGCTAGTCCTAGCTCTGTGTCTGCCTTAGCTTTCCTGACAGCCCCCCTACAGGCCCGAGCAGAGGAAGCACCCCCTTTCACTGGGTGTATGCCACCTTTTTGGCAAGCAAGCATTCCGGACGCCCTTTGTGAGCCAGGGGGGCTTTCGGGCACTCTTTTCCCCCCTTGCTTCTTGTTGGGATGGACTCCCCCTGGGCCCTGAGTATCGTTTCCTTAAGGAACGACCAGTCATCTGGGACACTGAGTTCCCCTGCCCTCAAGGACCCCAGCACCTCCCCCAGTAGTCTCCTCAACTTGTTGAAGTTGGCCCTCCTAAAGTCTAGGGCTACCATCTTGCTGCAGGCCCTTGACACCCTGCGCTGGATGGTGAATTCCAGCAAGAAATGATTGCTATTGCCCAGGGGATCAAGAACCTGGAGGCCCCTTACCAAGTCATCGCCTGTGGCCAGGACCACGTCCAACAGGGCGTTTCCTCTGGTGGGACCGTGCACCTCTTGGATTAAGTGGAGGTCCTGTATCTCAGCTGGGAACCTCCTGGAATGGTCTGTCCTGGCTGACTGTTTGTCCCAGCAGATGTCTGGGTAATTAAAATCACCCATGACAACTACATCCCTTGCCCTAAGTGCCTTTGCAAGTTGGCCCAAAAATTCCTGGTCCAGCTCCTCACTTTGGTTGGGGGTGCTGTAGTAGATCCCCACCGTCAAATCACTCTCCCCACGGTCCCCTTGAATCTTAATCCAGAGCAGTTCAGCCTGCCCTTCCTCTGATCCCATTCTGCTGGCAGAGGATGTGTAGTGCTCCTTGACATAGTGCCACACCCCCACCTTTCCTTCCCTCTCTATCCAGCCTGTAAAGCCTATAGCCCCTAATGCTAACTGCCCAGTCATGAGACGAATCCCACCATGTTTCTGTTAGCCCTCTGACATCTGGGTTTGAACTAGCTATTCTGAGGGCGAGTTTCTCCTGTTTATTCCCCATACTGCGAGCATTGGTATATAGGGATTTAAGGCCTTGCAAGACTGTGTGTGCCACCCCCTGTTTAGGGAGACTGTCTGGACCCCCGTTTCTTACCTTGGCACTCCTTGCCTTTGTCACCTGTCCTGCTTGGATGGCATCTCCTCGTCTTTCTATGGCCCCCTCCCCCAGCGAGGCTAGTTTAAAGCTCGCCGTACGAGATCAGCCAACCTGGAAGAGAAGACACGCTTGCCTTTAGGAGAGAAATAAAGCCCGTCCCACCCCAGCAAGTCCCCCACCCGAAAGCATGGGTCATTACCAAGGAACCCAAAGCCTGCCTGGCGGCACCAGCTGCATAAGCACCGGTTGACCAAGCCAATGCAGGCCTTGTGTCGCTGTCCCCACCTACTCACCGGAAGAAACGAGGAAAATACCACCTGTGCCCCCGTCTCCTTCAGCTCGTCTCCCAGAGCCTTGAAATCCTTCATAATGCGGTCAGGGTTGTCCCTGGCCGCGTCGTTCGTACCCACATGGACGACAACCATGGGGTACTGGTCTGCAGGTTCGATGTAAGCCAGGATCCTTTCCGTGATGTCTCTGACCCGAGCCCCAGGCATGAAGCAAACCTGTTGTGTCCAGGGGTCGGGCCAGCAGATGGGGACCTTCCAGTCCTCATAGGATGGAGTCGCCAATCACCAGGACCCGGTGTTTCTTCCTCCTGGTGTTCGCTCTCTGCCCATTCCCTGTTGTGTGGGGAGTGGCATCGTCCCTGCCAGAGGCCATTCCATTGTCCTCCTCCGTCACAGCTGCCAGGGCATCAAACCTGTTCCCCAGCTGAACCTGGGGAGCTTCCACCGCTCTAGGCCTAGCAGCTCTGGATTTGGGCACCTTCTTCCACTCCTGTGTTGGATGCGTCTCCTGTGGGGGCTGTACAGTGGGCGACCAGGCCTGCAGGGAATAGAAATAGGCATCAGTTTCATCCTCTGCATCCCTGATCCCCCTCAGCCTGCTCACCGCTGCCTGGAGCTCACTTACCTGCTCCTCCAGGGCCCTAAGTCATGCCCAGGAGGGACAGGCAAGGAGACCTCCAGGCCCCACCCCACCCTGGGACCTCAACGAGCCCCCTCCACAGACAGGGGGGCAAGGGGCCACTGACTCCACCATGAGCTCCGTCTGGGTGGAGGCTTCAGAAGAGCCCACAGTAGACGGCAATATATTATAGTGGTTCAGAATTCTGTACCTAAAGCCAATTCTAATTAGACCTATTAAACAATATCAGGGCTCAGAGTACTTGCTGACTTCTAAATCTGTAATACTTTTGTGCCTTTTAATGTTAATTTAAGAAGAAATCAAGCCATTCTCCACGTGAGTGATGGCTAACATCACCAGAACTTGTTTCATTTTGCTATATGTATTATAATACATTTAATGGCATTGGCTGATTAGATCCTACAAATGGAGTGCCTTTTCCAATGTTGTGTGGAAATTCAAAAGGCTTTGAACTAAAGTTTTAGCTATAGATGCCTGTAAAGCATAGAAGAAAAGTCACAAGTGCTGTAGCGTAGAAGTTTAAACAATTCAACCCTAAAGTTATATCGGCGCACTGATAAAGATCTTTTTGGCCACTACCTGTGGTCGATTTATTAACCAGCCATATTGGCCAATACTGATCTGATTGCCAGTGTGCAACCCTGCAGCTTGGAGAGTAGCGTCTGGCCTGTAAGTCTGTAGAGGCAAAGAGGTGTGTGGGGGGGGCAGATCAAGGCCCTCACGGTGAGGGAGGGAGTGGGGCTGGAGCAGACACTGCCCAGCCAGGGCAGGTTGGGGTGCATGTGGCTCGGCGGTATGGGAGGGGGAGGCTCCTGCTGCTGCACACACCCCTGGAATAGGTGTGCGAGGCAGGTGCCCCCTGGATTTGTGGGGGTGAGAGCAGGCTGCCTTCTGTGGGCTGGCACTGAGGTCTGCTCTGGCCTCTTCTCACTGGGGAGGGCTAGGGCAGGGTGCGTGATGGCAGCGCTCAGAGGGGGAGCTATAGGGTGGACTACAGCTACCCCAAAATTTGCCGTAGCTCCCCCTTCCAGTGCCAGTGATCTGCCCACGCTTGCCCTGAGAGCAGCCCCTTGTCTCCAGCCTGCAGCAGGCAGCCTGCCCTCACCCTGTGCACAGATCTGGGGGACATGTGCCCCCCATGCCTCCCCTGGGGGTGCATGCAGCGGCACAAGTCCCCCCCCCCCCGCGCACTCCCCAACGAGCTGCCCATGGCTCCTTCCCATGCGCAGTTCTGGCAGGACAGTGCCTGCTCCCAGCTCTATTCCCTCCCTCACCGGGGGGGCCTCAGTTTGTTCCCCTCCACACCCCTTCCTCCTCCTTCACCCCCCCCCCCCCAACAGACTTACCAGTAGGATGCCGTTCTCCAAGCTGCCAGGCTGCATTCCTGGCTGTGGGCATGCTGCAGCTGCATGCATGAATGCAGCATTTATCGGGACATTATCAGCTACATTGGCAATCAGCTTTTATTGGCCTGTAACATCAATTTTCCTTTTATCTGTGCCAAGATGATATGGATTGATGTATTAGTTAACCTCTATTATATGAGAAGACAAAAACGGTTTATAGCTGACCTGCCTAATCTGTTGCCACTGGGGACTCAACATTTTAGCCTACAATGGATGCCTGATACCATTTTTATGTAGTTGTAAAAGAAAATGATTCTTTGAGTCATTCTCTGCATTTTTTTAAACTGAAGTGTGCTAATCTCCCTGTCACTTTTGGGAGTAGTTGGCATTGCATAAGAGTTGCTTTCTGTCCCTTTAGGCTTCATCCCCAAGAGTGAAAGATTTGTCGTGTTGGGTCAGATCTGTGTCCCTTCTAATCCAGTGTCTGGTTTGTGATATTGGCCAGTACCAGATGCTATGGAGAAGGTTATAGGATTTTTTGTAGTAAACAGATGCTGGGAAATCTATAACCCATATTAAGGTTTATCAAATCTCATGTTAAGGTATTCTTTTTGAAATTTTAATAATTATTATCTCTAGATGTTTTTTATATCCAGTTATTTATCCACTAGCTGTAGCTTAGGGAGCCTCACTGAACTCAAGGCATCCTTCTGATAACCTTTGGGAGTTAAGTGGCATCCAGTTTGCAAAACTGGTTTGCATTGTAAAGTGCTTACCTCCTTGTAGTTGGGGGTGTGGGATCAGCCAGGCAGGGACAAGCCTGAACTTGCATTTGTCTGTTTTTTTCCTCACAGCTTTTATCACATCAGCTTCAAAGGGTTGGTCCCGCTGTACCGTGGTTGAGAATCACTGATTTATCCAAACATTTAATCTGATTAAGGTCTGTTACAGTGTTCCCCACAGTTGTATTATAATTAGGTGGGAAAGTATTTCCTTTATCAATTTTGAATTTCTTTCATTTCTGCTTTTAATTCAACTTGTCCCTTATTCAGTTTTTCTATGCCATTCATTATTGTACTTTTTACATTACATCTACTCTTGGTGTCTTTTATAAACTAAACATTTCTGGTCTTATTACTCCATCTTTGCAAGCTTTTTCTTAGCACTTTTGATGTTTTTGTTTTCCTTGACTGAGCCACCTTTATTTCTGTAATACTGTTTTTGAATCTGTATTTGCACTGCATTGTGAATGAATGTGTAACATTGATGGATTCCTATTTACCTTTCCATTCTATCTTTCCTTTTTTTTTTTTACCACCTTTGTACACTGAGCAGAGGTTTTCATTGAGCTGCCTCCAGTGATGCCTAAGTTTCTCTGTCTCTTTTTTCTTTTTCTTTTTTGAGCTAATGATTTTTCCTCCTTCAAGTGTGCATTGCTTTATGTTCCTCAGCTCTGAATTTTAATTTTATTCTTGTATCAATTCTGAGAAATGTTTTGGAGCAGCTGCTTGGGCTCCTGTTGCTGTCACCCCAGAGAGGGAGTAGAGAGAGAGCCTGTCAGCCTCAATGCCCACGTGCCTCTCTGTAAGAAGGACAGGATAAGAACTTGATTGGTTCCACCCAGGTATTGAGGAATACATAGCAAGTATGGCTTCCTCCCCCTCCAGTGCATTTGGACCAGGCTAGGAAAAGGAGGTAAAGAGAAGTTGAGAATCAGCTGGCAGTGATGACAGTGAGGCACATTTGTTCCCTACTAGCATTTTGTAGCAAATGTTTGCTCTATAGGGTTTTTCTGATGTGTTATCCAAGTATCTGCCTTCTACACTGTCAGGCAGTGTCTGTGTTGCTACCCATTTTGAATCCCAGTACTGATTCCGTGCTACTGTAAAGTATTTGCTGTGGTTTATAAAGAAGTCAGCATCTCTTGGATGAAAGGTAAAAAACCATAAATGGCCTTTAATAAGTGTATATCTAGTTTTAATTCATAAATGCTGTCAACAAATAGAAAGGCTCCAATGTTTAAGATGTGTAAGAAGGATTGCTTTATTAGCTTTGTTAACTTACATTTCATATTTAGTTAAAACTTATCATTGTAGGTTTTTCTGATTAAACTGGCTTCATTAACTACTGAAACAACTCGGGTTGTTTCAATTTGAGGGGGTGGAGGGGAGTGGAAAGGCAAAAGTAGTTGACTATTAAGAGCATATAAAATTTTTGTTCTAGATTTCTGTCTTCACAGAAAAGGGCAGTGCTGTTAGTTGCTTTTATTGAGGGGTCGATGGGAGTAGTAGGTGAATGTATGGCAATTTTTAAAATAAATTTAAGTCCAGAACAGTCACTTATGATCTGGTTCTTTTCCTGTATAACGGGGAGTAGAACTTCATTCATAATTCCTGTCGTGAATGCAGGAGCTAGTGGTTTAATACAAGCTGTAGATGCAGTCTCTAGAGCCCATGTTATGGAAGCCCCTAAATCTTGGGTTTAAAATTATCCTAGATTTTAAATATTTGAGCTTGGTTGGAATGGTTTTCTCTTTGATTCTTCTAGGGTACTATTCTTTAACCTTAAGAAGAAAAAACAAACCTTTCACCCCTCCTCTACAAAAGTTGCAGAGCAAAGAGTAATTTTTGCATGTGAGTTTAAAGTTTTATGTATCAGATCTTCGGGGCTCATTGAAGCCGTGTAGAATTGCTATATTTTCTATGAATTGACTAAAATATGGGGCCAAGAATGTGCAAAAATCAGGTACGAAAATCAAAAGCACTGCAGATTGCAGACTAACTTCTTAATTCTTATCAGCAGTTTCTCTTCTATAAATGTTCATAGCTGTTTTTGTGCCCCATGGGCTGTATGCTTAAACTAGTTCATAGGATTACTGAAATAATGTTGACCAGATCTGGGACTGACAGTTTTTGCTTTGAAAATGTAATCATAAATAGATGCTCTGAGGAACATGCTTCAGCTTTGGTGTGTTGTCATTTACAAGAGACTGTTTATTGCGAATATAGCACAACGCAAGAGTGGTTACACAACTATGGAAAAGAAAATTAACCTGTTCTTTGCAATCAGAGTGGGTGATTACATATCAGAGCCTCAGACAACAGCTAACAAACAGCCTTTTGGGGGCCATGCCCCATCTGCTCTGTGGTACTTTCAGTACTTGGGTTATAGTCGAGGCCCTGAACATCCAGTTCTAGGTAAATTTTATGATTGGCAGCACTGGAGCTTATCACTTAATTTGAAACACTAATTACATTTAAAATTGGTCTTGAGAATTAGTGGTGTATGACTGTATGGATCTAGGATCCCTCAGTTGCATTTCCCTGGGAGGTGTGGCTGACATGAATTATTGTAGGTGGAACTCAGTCATGAACAAAGATCGGTGGTATGGCTCTCCACATCTTATTAGTTGCATGCTTGGGTTCCTTGAATATCAATACAATAATTGTGCTGTATGGATCATTTTGAAAACTTTAAGTAAGTATTGACTTGTTTGTTTGCTTTAATGTCTTGGACATTTTATTTATGGGGCCATGAGACCTTGGTGATTTTTTTAAATAGTTTCACGTCCAGGTTTTGAGGTTATGTCCAGGAACAAGTTATTGCAGTACTTAAACCTCACAAATGGCTCCCTAACAGACTATGAAAGCCTGCAATGATAAATTTAAACAGATCCAAAAAACCTTTGTTACAGTGAATCTTTTATTTGTGCGTGCGCACTCTCTCTGTGTGTATATACGTAAATGCATAAATAAATGAGGATTCACGGTGACAAAGGTTTTTTTGTGGGGGGGCGGAGATAATTTTTTTACTTTCTGTTGTTTATCAGTATAGTAGAAAGCCTTGCTCAAGTTAGAGCATTGGCCTGCATCAAATATATTAGTTTACTTACTGGTTCAAATGCTAGAAAACACTGATTAAATTGATTCCATTAAGTTGGTTTTTCACTATCAGTGTTAAGTTGGTAAATTACTGAATTCAGTTACATAAATCAATCTTAAACTACTTAAGTGTGACACATGGGTTTGCATAGTGTAACTCAACTTGGAGCAGTATCTAGGGAAGGCCTGAGTGACTCTGACATTGAGAATAGCTCTTCTTTAAGGGTAGTTGCAATAATTTGGAGTATAAATGAGTAGGGAGGCCGTGACTTAGCTAGAGTTGTTTGAGAATGTGATAGCTGAATAAAATCCAGATCCTCTTAATTTCAGTCCGGTGCCAAAATGTGATTGTGTATCCATTTCTCTTCCATGCCCCCCCCCCAGTGTTATACCAGTTGGAAGAATCTGCTGTCTGATTGTACCTCCTGGTCCAATCTTCGAAGTTGAATGAATCCTACTAATGAGCACCATGGGTGGTAATCTGGTCAAAAGCTAATCTTGCAGAGGCAAAGATTTCTGCTACCGCATGGTTCTTTGATCCTGTGCCAGGAATTGGGCTCCATCTTTTGTGTTGATCTCTAACATACAAAAAATCCTCTTGTGTTGCTTTCTTTTGGCCACTTTGAGGATTTGTGGGAAGAAGTCTCCATTTTCAGCTTGTTTGGAAGTGGAAATTCTTCTTTCTCTCTGATTTCCAGTACCTGGTTCTGCTCATAGCATTCTCAGTATTGGAATGAGATGATTCCCAAAAGTCCTTAAAGTTTTGAATGACAGGTATAAAACTGTGATTAGTCTCAAGTTTTTTATTGTGTACCACCAAGGCTCTGAACAAAAGATATGTTGAAGAGTTTTCTGCTGAAATATGAGAACACCTGTATTGTACTGCCCTTTCTGTTTATATTTGAAATACTGTCTTTGCAACCTTAACCATCTAGAAACATATTAGGAGCATAATGTTTTTTAGAAATTGATAACATAGAGCCCTATTCTTACCAAGGAAAACTTCCCCGATGCCACTTATAAGTGAGCGAATGGAGTTTTCAGTCTGGAGCTGACTATGAACAATACAATTTAGCAATGCTATGCCTAGTTTAAGGTACTATATACAGTCATTTAGTCTCTTGACCTGTCATTGGATGATTTAACTGCAAGGGTACTATTAGTATTGTTCATGGTGGGGATTTGTAATGTAGTTACATGTCCAGTGGGAACTAAGTGGATCCTTGTCTTTTCAACTATGCCACCGGAGTCGTCAGTGGTTGAAAACTGATCTCTTAGTGATCTTGGCTGCATTTGAAACAGAGTGTTTTCCACTGCCATTCCCCTGAACAATTTTAAGTAATTTTATGTTGTTTAGTTGTTTGTAAAATGTGATTATATCTGTCTTATTCTAATATATATATTTTATTGTATTATCTTAGGGTACTTATAAAAGATGGTGGATCGCTTGGCAAACAGTGAAGCAAATACCAGACGAATAAGCATAGTAGAAAATTGTTTTGGAGCAGCTGGTCAACCTTTGACTATTCCTGGTCGTGTTCTAATTGGAGAAGGTGTATTAACAAAGCTGTGCAGGAAAAAACCCAAAGCAAGACAGTTTTTCTTATTCAATGATATTCTTGTGTATGGGAACATTGTCATCCAGAAGAAAAAATACAACAAACAACACATAATACCATTGGAAAATGTCACTATTGATTCCATCCAAGATGAGGGGGACCTACGCAATGGGTGGCTTATCAAGACACCAACTAAGTCTTTTGCTGTTTATGCTGCCACTGCAACAGAGAAGTCCGAATGGATGAACCACATCAATAAGTGTGTGTCTGATTTGCTTTCCAAAAGTGGAAAGACTCCCAGTAACGAACATGCAGCTGTCTGGGTACCTGACTCAGAGGCCACAGTGTGTATGCGTTGTCAGAAAGCAAAATTTACACCTGTAAACCGTCGTCATCACTGTCGCAAATGTGGTTTTGTTGTTTGTGGGCCCTGTTCTGAAAAGAGGTTTCTTCTTCCAAGCCAGTCCTCCAAGCCTGTGCGAATTTGCGACTTCTGCTATGATCTTCTTTCTAGTGGGGAAATGACTACTTGTCAGCCCACTAGATCAGACTCCTACAGCCAGTCACCTAAATCCTCTTTAAATGATATATCTGATGACGATGACGACGATGATGACAGCAGTGATTAAGGACCAAAAAAGCTTTTCCATTATGTTACAATTGGTATTTTAAACCATAAAGAGCTGCTTTTCAGGAAATGTATAGTCAGCGTTCTCTCAAAATTCTGTTCTAGCCATAAAATTTGCCTGAGTATCTTCAACTACAGTGTGCCTCCAATACATGAATTTTCTAGACAATAAATTTTTCACTATTCTGCAGGGATAGACTGTTGCAAATGTATCAGATTTTTTCCATCTTATACTTGTTATGTCTAGATTAGACTTTTGTGGAAGATTGGAAAATTAAGTTTATCTCTTATTTAACATGCATCCTTATTTTGATAGTGATACCTTACCTTTCTGTGTGGTTGGGATTTTTTTGGAAGGTGGGATTAAAATGTGCATGATAAATCTTTTGGTTAATTCCAGCAAATGATTAAGTTTTCCTAAACATGCTTAGGTAATGATGAATTGACTGAACATATTGAGACATAACTGTCTATTCTAATTTGGAAATCTTTTGTTTTTTTGTTTATGATGACTTTGTATACCAAGCAGTGCCTTGTAATAATTGTGCTGATTCAGGAAGAAACAAACCTGCTGCATGCTGTCTGAATTTGCATGACACAGTTATCTGAAATTATTGGTGCTATTAAAAACAATTGCTGTGTGCTTAAAATAGGATATTGAAAAGAGCACAAAGGTAGACTCGTCATGGCAGTGGATGGCTGAGATCTGAATTGCAGTGTGATTTTTCTTTTTGCCAGGAGACCCCAAGCTCTCATGAAAATTCAATGGGATTTCATTCACACTCATCACATTGCAGGGTTGGGATCTGGATTGTAAATTCAGCATGTTCTTCACAGGGATATTTGATTTTAAAGAATTTTGAAGACCTGTATTTTAAGAGGTATCAAGTAATAATTGGTAAATGTGTAGCTTAATTTGGATTATGAAGGTGATGTAGCATATTCCTTTGGAAAGTTACAGTTTTGAAATTGCTTCCCAAACACAACACTAACTTTTTTTTTATTGCTAGCCAGTGGCATTTTTTAGATTAAGATTAGAATTTTATTTTTTAAATAAGCCACTATAGATTTCCAGCCAACAGTCTGCAGAGACCCTTGCAAAAATGTCCCTCCTTTATACACAGCTGACCTCAAGATAAGTGGAATGCAAATTAGTTCATTTTAAGTGGTATACCTAGGACCATGAACACTGTAACTAAGTTATAAAATGGTCAGTGCAGAAAATGTCTCTAACAGTATTCACTTTACTTTTTAATAAGTCCTTACCCTGTTCCTATATATATATATAAAAAATATGTAAAAGTTTAGCTTTGTGAGGATTTGTAAAACTCAAACATATGTTGACATTTCTATATTTTTATAATAGTAGTAATCAATTCTGATGTGGAAAAAACCTCTGAAGTTGTATGGAGATATAATATCAACTGATTTTATAAAAACATGATTGTTGAATTTGTATGTAGATCTTTGTTTATAAAGTGACAATTTCTGCACTGTATGCCTTGACTGGCAATAATTGGGTTAAGTATTTATTGAATAAACAATCCATGCTGCATATTGCACTAGTCTCCCAATCTGTACATTGTAACAATATAAGAGTTATTTTAAAGAAATTAAAGCTATTTAGATTTATAATCTTCATGTCAGTGCCCAATTATCTGAATGCAGTTAATATGAGACATACTACATGAACAGTCTGTATACATTACTTCAAGTGAAAATTGTTGCAATAGGTTTACGTTGGAGTAAGAGACACTGTCTTTTGTTTTCAGTTGAAAAATAACCTCTTTAAAAAGCGCTAAGGAATAAAGTTGACATTCTTTGAACTATTTTTAAACAGGGAATACACTTTCTGGATTAGAGTGCAAGGGCCAGGAGAAATCTTCAAAATTACTAGAAAATCAATAAATGGTGGTATGTACTCAAAATGATAGCTAGAATATATTGTAGTGTATTCTTATTCCTTGGCAGGAAGCTGATTTATAGAACTGAGGAAAAATTGACTGTTCAGAGAGGCATTTTCAAGCAACAAATCTTAGCCTTGTAATTTTAGTACTTGTAAAACTATTTTTATTTTTAAAATGGATACTGTATTTACATTTTTTGGGAAAAAAATCATCAGATTCCCTTGTGTATATCTGTACTAATGATTAAGTTTAGCTTCCTTTTTTCTTAAGCTGTCACATACACAATTAATACTTACTTGTCGTGCTTCAGAATTCAATCCTTTTGTGTACTTTTACAGTTTGTTTGTATGGTGTACTTAAGTTTTCAGCACTTCTTTTCCGGAGATGAAATCTTTACATTTCTACTTGTATTTCTGCAGTATTGTCTTGCATCTACTCAAAATCCATAGTAACCTGTGAATGAAATTTGCACTGTACTGCACTGATTCCTGAAGCTATAACCAAACTAACATCTGTGTCTGTAGTTGTACTAGTTGTGGGGAACATCACCGTTTCATCTGAAACTGCTTTTGGGAAGATATAAAAGTAGCTGTGATTTTTTGGTAATATGCATACCCCATTGTGGTGTTGCTTTAAAAAAGTGTAAAATTAATCTTTTTTTCTTGTATTTTCAGATTCTTGAAAGGGCTTGATGCATCATTTGTAATCTTGTTTTGTCATGTTTACTAATTTTACCTACAAATATATGGTGTAGCTCCAAGTTCATGTGTGTTTTACTTCTTTGATCATAGATCTTCAGGATGCATTTGATAAAACAGTGGCTTGAAACAGATAGTGGAGTATCATGAGACAGTAGTCATAATTTTATAAAGATTACAAATATAAGGTAATATCAAACATTCAGTTTTAGGAGTGGGCAAAGTTAATTAACTTTGTGGGGGAAGCATGCAAATACCAAGTATCAGAATAATCATGCTTGTAGATTCATACATGATCTAATAATTTAATGAGATTTGTATTATTAACTACATTAGGCTGGTCCAGATATGGACGCAGTACAGCAAAAATGAAATCTTGTCAGAATGAAAATGTCAGTATAAGAAGCAAAACCTAAATCCCTGCCTCATCCCCCACATGAGCCTATGTTGCTATATTTCAATATGAGAAATTAAAGTTTTATAACTTTAGATTTCACCAAGGGGGTCTCTAGTTATGATCAGTAAAATGAATTTCAATAGCAGCAGATTAAACTAAATGTAAAAATGGAACACAACCACCTGCGTCATGCACACTTTTCCTTTCTCTCATTATTCACCTACAGTACTACATACAGTAAATGTCTTATGTAAAAACCCACATTTGCATCTGTGTGTATCCCATGCCATTGTGGGTTGATTGCAATGGAGGAAGAGGGTAAAGGTAAGCAATTTTCTTTGAAGGACCAATTATAACATATAAAATAAATGAATATTGGAATCTATAGAAGAGTGGTATGCTCCAAAATATAACAGTACCATCAGCTCTGGTTACATTAAAAAACAACAACAAAAAAACAGGCATAAAGGAAAGCAAAATCCATTGTGGCATGTTTAGACCACACAGGAATGGTGTCTGTACTGGGGATTTTCAAAGATGTGGACAGGGAAGCTAAAAACTTCTCAATAAGCCTTGTAAGTCAGGGGAGGCTGCAGATGAACACAGTGCTAACAATTTTAAAGCTGGTACTGGCATGCTGTATTACTTTCACAAGCATCATAGCATTACTGCTAAAATGCTTTATGCAGGGGGTGGGTACCACCTCTTCCTAGCAAGTGACTGAACAGCAAAGCATTAAAAAATTACTTGCGCTGATTTATATAACACAGATGAGGTTGGTCTTTCTATTGTGCATCAGCATGAAGAATTCTAGCTGGAAGGGTTGACTGCTGTTGGGGGAGGAAGGGGTGAAAACAGTTATCACTACCATTGTGCAATGCAAGTGGCACAGGTAAATGGAAGTTATTAATAACTGGCAAGTACAAAAGTTCTAGGCACTTTGAAAACATGGACAGTTGCTTTGTAATTACTGGTCTAACACATTGACATAAATGACTGTAGAGCTGTTCAAAGATGAGCTTCTCAGTCTTGGCTCCTGGATGAAAGGCAGAAAAATTGCTTTGTCTATGAATAACTGTTCTGCCCATAACTCTGTTTCCAAAGACATTAGGAAAAAGTGATGGATAGAGTTTTTTTCATCCAACTGTTTGTATCTCTGTCTTGCAGCCACTAGGTAAAGGAATCATTCACACTACCAAGACAAATTACAGATCAAGAATGATCTGAGAGCATTTTATTAATCTTGGAAGTAAACAAATTTCTCACACAAATGTTCTATATTACAATGCAAATGGCAGAAGTTGTTACTGGTTAACATGTTAACTGGTTTTATTGCCTGCCTTGATTCTGCAGTCGGTATATCATCACTAGAACCTCAGCAATAAGATGAGAAACCATGGCCAAAATGAAGGTGTGATGGTCCTATTATGCACTAAAAAGGAGATGAAGGTTTTTGAGAGAGCTAACACTCAGATTACATCAACCTGGGTAAAGATACTCAGGCGTGAGAGACGTCCAATGGTGCTATTATTGACAAAATTATAGGTGTGAAAACCCAGAATGGAGGAGAAAAGGAAGGTAGAAGCAGCAAATGATATGGAAGCATCTGCATCTTGCTTTTCAACAGTCTCTCTGTAGTTAACAGCGAGGTACCTCTTATTGCTCTGATATCCCTGATAACCTCTTTGAGTGCACAAGTGCTCTACAACCTTACTTACATGTGTGCATATACAGATAATAACATGGCTATGTGGAAGATAACCAATTTCATCCCCCTGAATAAGTTGTATAGTATTACTATAGCACTGGATTTTGTATTAAAATAATATAGTAAGTAAATTAGGCAGTTTGTTTCTTATTTGGTTTCATGTTGGGTTCCTGTGCATTCACTGTGACCTTCCTTGGGCATCTGTGAACCATCTTGCGCTCCAGGGGCCATGTCCCCTTGAGCATAAACATATGGTTCCCCAGGGACAACTAGCAGTGGCGCACCTCATGCTGCTGCTAGTCCCTGGGGAATGCCTATGCCATGCACCCTCTGCCATGTGGAAAGTTACCCTGGGTGGAGTAGAGGATGTTGGGGCCAGCACTGGGCTGGCCCCAGCAGCCTTATCAAGTGTCCTGGGGGCTTCCTGGCGCTGCAGCAGTAACCATCTTGCTGCTTGGAGCCTGGCCAGCAGCTGAAGCATGGCTCTGGCTGGTCCGGCTCTGGTTTTGAGCAGCGTACGTTGCCCTCATGTATGCTGCTCTGCTTTTTTTTTTTTTTGGTGGGTTTTTTTTTGTTTGTTTGTTTTTTTGACCCCTGGATATACAGAGGTCAACCCCCCGTACCCTGCTCCCTTGCAGTGCAGAGAACACCTGAATATGTGGTATGTGGCACAGCAGACATATCTATGGCATCAGATACTGCATGGCTGCACTCATCTGGACATGGCCCAGGTGTCTTTTAGAGAGAGCTCTTTGAAACTTCAGTTTAACAATATTTCACTAAAACAAACTGCAGGTACATGTCTGATGGAGTTCACTATATTGATATTTCACCATAGCAGAGAGAAATTGGCTTTACTAGAGTAACACTGGTTAGGACACTTCAGAAGGGTGGCTGTTAGTATCCTGTTTGATGTAATGTTTTATCTTATTGATACAGTATTCATCACATTGAACCAGGCACCCCTATGGCTTGTAGAAACAAGTTTTAAGTGAAATAATATTGGAGAAGAACTAATGTTGTGCCTTTTCATTCTTGCATCATTTAAGTCAATATAGTAGTTAGTTAATAAATAGATCCTGTCACTGCATATTGTGTAATTCCAGATGCTCACTTGCAGTAGGACTTCAAGCGTGCCTTAATGGGATCTTACAACAGGAACCGATGTCTGTGGCAAATATTGTCTTAAGACGATTCTGATCAACTTCTGATTTTATAAAAGGGCAGAGACTCAGCTTTTTACATTTATCAGCCAATATCAACGAAATGTTCTTTTTTTTTGTTAAGTTCAGATCTTGTATCTTTGGCTCCTGTGGAGGTTACTCTAAATCAAAACGTCTTCATGGTTACTAAAATTCCTTCACTTTTTGCTTGCCTTTTATTTTCAGCAAAGTATATTAACGCAGGTCTCCATGTCTATACACCTCCTTTGTTGGCTGCACACTTTATCATGAGGGGGATTTTAAATGCAGCTTTCCTTTCAGTGTATTGCAGGTTAGTGAAGGCAAGTTCTAGATGTATTAATCACTCAGTTGCTTATTTAAACAAACGCTGATAAGTTTAATTAAATTGACTGCCCCACTTTAACATGGGCCTGCGTTTAGGCTCTTGTGACCTGAGATGCATGGACCTCTATGAGGTATACACATGCATAAGAAGATAGCCTGAAGTAACCAACAAGTAAGATTACTTGTTATGCATCCAGCCATGGCTATCTAAAATTAATTTCATTATGCAAGTGGAACTAATAATGCAGTCAGTATTGGTAAATATTTAGAAAGTGAAAGTACAGTTGTGCCTGTAACTGCTGTTAACTGATTAAAAAAAAAAAAAGGGAGGATCTTGTTTGTTAATATCGGGCATCAACAACTAGAAAAAAGTAGAAATGTTATCGTAGTGTCTTTCAATTGAAAATTAATGCCTTAGTAAATCGTTGCAACATATTGCCTGGCATGTGCTACGGTTTTTCCTTTGATGGAATCAGAAATTCTCATTTGTGTCCATAGGCTCTCCTTTGCTAGCAGCTAATGAAAATTTCTCTAACTCATATGGTGGGTTGTATTTTCAAAATACCAAAACTCTCTGCTGTGTTTCCAAGTGATGCCCTGACTCAGCTACATGTCTGTCTGTAAACAATGCTGCATTTTAAATTCTTCCACTTCAAACATAAAGGATGAAGCGGTGAGTGTTGCCATCTAGGAAGGTGATGAATGATGGTAATGAGGAGGAAGAATGATTGTTATCAAGTAGAATCTGGTCTTTTAATAGCCATAAGCTACAAAGTTGTGAATAATGGTAAACGTTTTGGAAAACAGGAACAAAAGAGTTCAAGTGAAATAAATTTGGTGGGGGAGGCTGCCAAGTGAAATTTAGTAAGGACAAATACTGCACATGGCCTACTGCAGGAAGAACTAATGAAATGTTTGACTGTAGAATGAATTAGCATTTTAAAGTTCTAAGGTTTCCCATTTTAATTGGCATTATCATTTCATTTAAAAAACATGCTGTTTTGGGATAGTTTATATAAAAACAAGGAGGTACTTATCTCTTCAGTTTTATATTTAGATTTCAGCAACTTGCATTCATTTTTAAGTATAATTTTTAAGACAAAAAGGGTCAAGTTAGAAGCTAGAACTTGAAATAACTAAGGAAATGATTTTCTTTAGTCTAAAGACTGAGGGGGACAGACCATTTTAATTGCTTGCTATAGAATCCCTGTATGCTGAAATAGGGGAAAAAAAAGGCAATAGTGTGAATTGTGCTTAGGTATATTTAGATTAAAAAGGAAGGCCAATGTCATTGTTGACAGTCAGACAGTGAAATAAACTGATAAAGAGGAAAAGAAATTTCAGAATCTGGACACACACTGATGTTTGAGGCCCCTGCTACACATTGCATTACAATTAACCAGTTACTTGTGCAGTAAATTTAGACCGGGCAAGCAAATGTATAAAGTAAATATCATGCCATAAAAATGTCCATTTAGCTATAAAAAAGAGCCAACCAGCTATAAAGCTAGTGATTAAAGTTGGTTTCTACCCAGCTTTAATTTTAACTTGTGGCAGGGTCCTGACTTAGATACTTTTTTTAAGTCACCGGTGCTGTAGGAGGACATGATGACCTGGAGCATGTGAGTGCGTATGTTCTGCTCGGTAGATGTAAGAATCAGTATCAGTCTAATTTCAGTGTTTTTCTACTGAATTATAGACTTGCAAATATTGGAAAGTAGATACTCATGTTACACAAACCTTTACAAGGTAACCAGAAATGGAGTCCAACCCAATTATGACTTGTTTTCTTTCACAGTTTATCCCCAGCTATGCTTAGGCTAAGGGACTTATTGACTATGAACAAACTGAACCAAATGGGAAGGATTTGAATATGGAAAATAGTCACTGAGGGACATTGCTAGAGAAGGGCATCTGTTAGCTTTAAAAAGTGGATAGACTTGGTAAACTTAGAAGAATGTTTGTATATTTTTATTTATTTATTTGCTGCACTTTTCAACAAAGGCTCAGCATGGCTTACAGTAAGAATACAGAATAACTTAAAAACAGGGTAGTGACAAGAGGACCAGAACAATTTACAAGGGAACTAGAACGTCAAGATAAAACTGAGACTCTCTAAACAACATCTCATCCCAGTTTTATTTGGGAAATGCCTGCGCAAATAAGAAGCACTTTTGAAACATGTCCAGGCTTGGGCTCTGGCAAGCCTCGACAGGGAAGGAATTCCAGAGCCGAGGAGCAAACGGAGGAGAATAACCTCACATGGGTTTTAGTCCAGCAACTTGGCATCCTGACTGTGCATGTCCGAGATTGTTCTTGGCTGCCCTTAGGGACTGTGATGGGGTGTAAGGGTGAACACATGCCCTTAAGTACAGAGGGCCCAGACCATTTACAGTCTTATACATCAAAACTAGAACCTGGAATTGTGCCAGGAAAGATAATTGGGAGCCAATGCAGATTCTGGTCTTGACAACCCACTCCTGTCAAAAGGTAGGCTACCAGATGGTTTTCAAGGGTAGCCCCATGTACAGCATACCACAATAGCTTAGCCTTGCAGTTGTGAAAGCATGAATGATGGTGACCAGATCAGAGTCTAAAAAAAGGATTACAGTCTTCTCACCGGACAGAAGTCCTTAACATTCATACTGAATTCCCCTCAGTAGTTGCCTGCACTTAGAATGATCTGCCTGGGATTGAAAAGATTGGTTTTTGCTAATTGTTTTGTCCAAGATACGATGCTGACATTGATATCTGTCTACCCTTTGCTCCTCCCCTTAGCTCCACTAGCGTTTTTGAAACTCCTTGTGATTGAGAGAGTTGGGTTTGGGGATGAGGGATCAGGGTGTTTTTAAGCCTCTCTCAGGCACTGAGAGCCAAGCCTTGGGACTTGGGCTGGGGTGTGCCAAAATGCTCCTGCTGGGACCAAGGTCAGAGGTTCCTGGCTCCAGGGTCTTGCCCATCCGTTCAGGGTCAGACTTTGCCATATTTGAGGTCAGGAAGGAATTTTATCCCATGGACAGATTTGTACGGACTGCAGGGGTTTCTGCCTTCCCCTGTAGGGGATGGGAGGCATGGGCCTCTACCTGGGATTTATTGAGCGTATATTAACAACATTTCATAGAAGCAGGATGTTGGCTGCCGTGGTTCCCCTCTTAACTGTGGCACGTCTGTGTCATGTCAGGGTTGATGGTAGACTTGTGTACGGTTTAGATTACGGTTTGTATGGGTAGTTTGGATAGGGACGAACCTGCCTCAGGAAGGGGGTTGGACTAGATGACCTCTGGAGAGCCCTTCCAGCCCTACTTTTTCATGATTGAGTCTATGATCAGTATGTCTTGGTGTTTACAGTATCCTGCCACTCCCTTTCTGGTGGGGTGGTCTTTGGCCACAACTTGGGTTCCTGCAGAACTATGTTGAGAGAGGCTATGTCACGTCTTCCCACCACACTCAGGGCTAATCCATCTATGAACTCACTTTATGCTTTCTTAAACCAGGGCTGTCCAACTTGGGCATGGCTGAGGACCTTGTAATGCTGGCACATGTTCCCCGCTAATCACCGTACAGGCCACACCCTGCCAAGGCGGCCCTCCGCTACCATGCAGGCTGCACCAAGAGCCCCCTGCTCCCTGCTGGCAGCAGGTGGAGCTCTGCTTCTTGCCACACAGGTGGCACACTAACCCCTGGCTCTTTCCCTGCTGCCTGGCAGTGGGAGACAGGGCTGCCAGGGCCTGCAGGCTAGGTGTTAACTGGTCACAGGCCACCAGCTGAACAGCCCTGGCCTGGACCATGAATTCCCCTGGAAGAGAAGTTACTTGAATGAGGGCATAACTTCTACTTTCTTGCCAGGTGTAGTTGAGGCTAGCATCCACTCAGTGTTACAATGAAGGGTGGGGACTGTGCTAAATGTGACACAGCAGTGAGAAAAGATTTTGAAGGACAGCACCAGAGGAAACTGCTGCTCTTAATGAGTGTACTAGCAAGTTTAACTCCCTCCATGTTGGAGCCTAAGCTTTTTGTTTCATCTAAAAATTCATAAACATTTGAAAAAACAAGTTCTCTGCAGTTCACTATCAGACTGGTATGAAGGGCAATTAGTTCCTGTGAAAATGGAGCCTGAGGACTTTAAAACAAAAATAACTGGATCTGCAGGGAGGGTGGTTATATGATAGCATTGCCATTGAGATGGCACTCCCTCTGACCTTAAGGTTTATATATAATGTGTCACTTTGAGTCCAAGAATCTCAAAGGTCAGGAAGAAAACACTTTAGTTCCTGTAACGGTTTGAAAAATTGTAGTTAAACTGTCCATAGTGTGAAATAGTATGGGAGGGCAGGGTCATGGAAAGGTGCCCCATTTCTAAGAGCTTTGGTCTAATACAATATATCACATTTACCCAAAGAACCTTGTCTGCCTTTTCTCAGTAGGATATTTTTCATGTTATTCCTTTGGTGAAAACAGTTACTCATTTCCAGCTAGGATGCTTGCATCCTGAAGATCATAATAAGCAGAATTTAAAAAGCCATACAGAATTTCTACTATTCATTCTAATGCATGAAATGCCATTAGGGAAAATTAAAAATATGTTTTTCTGGTATCTTACATAGTACATCTCATCCAAGATGATCCTAAAGAGCATGGAAATTGCTTTGCTTATCCCCACCATGCAACTACCTTTGTGGAGCAGGAAAAAGAGACCTGGCTTTGAGATGAGGGCATCAGATCTCAAAGAGCCTACTGTGAAACAGTAGCCAGTGACAAACTGTGAAAGAAATGGGAATGTAGATTTGGTAAGGATGTCAGGGATAGTATTCCTTGTGTGAAAAAAGTCTGTGACCTATTTACTGATTGCAGTCAAGATCTTGATTACATGACTCATTCAAAAGACATGAACCTGACAAACTGTATTCCTGCCTACAGTGCTGCCAGGTGTTTTAAAGAATCTGTGATGAGGAAAGAAATTTGAAAAGCCAGTGCTATTTTTGTTAAACCTGGTGTATCCTTGGGCAAATGCTAGTTATAGGTCAGTTATATATGTTGTGGCAGGGTAAATGTAGATGATAAACTACTGTAACTTGGGCTTCTTTGTACTAGACTCTTCCCGGTCATGCCTGACTCCAAGCATAATTAGCTAATCACTAATCCACCATTTAGGTGGTATCAGGCTTAGTTGTATTGTTTCAAGGCAACGTGTAATATTTTTTAATAGGTTTGTAGACTGCATCAGTTGCCAGGAAGTGTTTTCAATTACTACTTCACACAATAAAAATATTTTTCTTTTCAGACATTAGCTCCACTTTCTGATTGAGAATGGAGTTGGAAGACCCCGGGGAGGACTGAGAGGCCCAGATACTGGTACCCATTTCCCAGCATAGGCTCTTGCTTACAGAAGCACTTTAAGAGAGAATTGAAGTATTAAGATGTAGTTTTTTTCTTCCTGAGACTGTTTTTTAATAATAATTTCCCCTGTGGTTACTGAGAGTAAGACTAGAGTGACAGAGTCAAAATGGTTTTAGGGAGGAGGAAGAAGCATGGATGCTGTTAAGCTGGGGCTATGCTTAAAACTATACTAGAAAACATGGGAGCTATAATTCACGAGTGATGACAGGTATATTGTACAAGGAGTGCCCATCAGCTTGTACTGTAGGGTTGCTCTGCTCAGGCTTCGATACATGTTGCTCTCTGAAGGTGCAGACAGAAGTATAGCTCCCAGGTCTAACTCGTGGTTCTTCACAGAAAGTGTCATGAGTTAAACCAATCCTTCCAACCCAACAGACCCTAGCTATGATTGAACTCCAGTTGGGAGCCAATCCAAGGAGAGAGGCTATATCTCTGAAACCTCTTCCCCTAGCTCCACTCCCACTCCCCAAGCTCCTGTTCTGTCTCAGGATGGGAGGGGGAGAAGGCAAGGGAGAGAAGTCTGTTCTGGGGTTTCCCCAGCCATACTGGAGTGGGACGGTGGGTAGACTGGATGCACCCCTCAGAGTGGCCTTCCAATGTGGGTGGATTTGAGCCACCTTGGGGGAGCTCTAATCCACCCATGCCGCCCTTCAGGGCCAACTGGGGAAACCTCAGAATGAGCTCCCTCTGCTGCCTTTCCCCCTCCCATTCTGAAAACAGTGCCAGGCTGGGCTGTATTAGCTGAGCCCTGCTCCTGGCATGTGCAGACAGAAGTTAATGAATGCACTCCACTTTGGATTGCCGCAGGATTGGGTCCTTTTAAAGCACTCTGCAGCCCTGCACTTGTGTTTGATCACGGCTGTAGAGCGCTTTCTGGGGTCAGATAGGGCAAAAATTGTCACTTCTGTCTGTGCATTGAGTCCTGCCTAGAACAGCTTTTCCTCTATGCAGCTGAAGCAAATACTTCCATTTTTGCCAGCATGGGTAAGATCAGTAGAGGAGATATAGGGCCCATCTGCAACAAAAACTTACCATACCAGGCAGTGGTTTGCTAAACCACATTGCACTGTACCAAGTTTACTTCTGGACCAGAAGCTAGTAGCCGTGTTAGAATGGAAGTGGTCCTGCATAAACACAGTTATGCTGCTTCGGACTTGGGAGGTAGCACATGTGGAGCAGTGCATCATCTTTGTGCACATTGCTGCCTGGCACAGTAAGTTTATAATGCAGACATGCCATTAGAATGCAATATAGAGTAAGGGAAATTTAGAATCCAGTTCTCCTTTAGACTGAGTAGAGAGGCTTTCCCCATTGATGACTTGTCTCCTGCTTACTGGAGCTATATCAAAGGTGGGCCTTTCATTTCTCACTCTTTCTCCTTTCTTCTCACTCTATATAAAAGCAGCACTGTGAGGCATGAAACTGAGACCTCTTCCTCTGGCATGGTGCCAGAGGACTGGAAAAAAGCCAGTGTGGTTCCCATTTTCAAAAAAGAGAGGAAGGAGGACCCAGGAAACGATAGGCCAGTTAGTCTTACCTTGATCCTGGATAAGCTTTTTGAGAGAATTACCTGGTGCATGTCTGTGAGGGGCCAGCAGGGGAGATTATGCTTAAGGGCAACCAACATGGGTTCATTAGAGGCAGGTCCTGTCAGACTAACCTGGTGGCCTTCTATGACCAGGTCACAAAATCCTTGGATGCAGGGGTAGCAGTGGACATAGTCTTTCTGGACTTTAAGAAGGCCTTCAACACTGTCTCTCACCCCATTCTCATTAAAAAACTGGGGGGCTGTGGTGTCGACACCGACACAGTCAATTGGGCTGCCAACTGACAGGAGGGCCGCACCCAGAGAGCGGCGGTGAACGGGTCATTTTTGACCTGGAGGGATGTGGGCAGTGGGGTCCCTCAGGGCTCGGTCCTCGGGCCCGCACTGTTCAACATCTTCATCAGTGACTTGGATGAGGGGGTAAAAAGCACCCTGTTCAAATTTGCCGATGACACTAAGATGTGGGGGGATGTGGACACATAAGAAGGGAGGAATAGGCTACAATCAGACCTAGACAGGTTACAGGGGTGGGCGGATGAGAATAGGATGGGATTCAACACTGACAAGTGCAAGGTGCTGCACCTAGGGAGGAAGAACCAGCACCTACAGGCTGGGGAACTCCCTTCTCGTCCGTACAGAGGCAGAAAAGAATCTTGGAGTCATTATTGATGCCAAAATGAACATGGGCCAATAGTGGGGGGACATGGTCAGGAAGGCCATCCACACCTTGTCATGCATCCACAGATGCATCTTGAGCAGGTCCAAGGAGGTGATCCTCCCCCTCTACGCGGCACTGGTCAGGCCGCAGCTGGAGTACTGCGTCCAGTTCTGGGCACCACACTCCAGGAGAGATGTGGACAACATGGAGAGGGTCCAGAGGAGGGCTTGGACCCATGGAGAGCATGATCGGGGGCAGCAGGGCAGGCCCTACGAGGAGAGGCTAAGGGACCTGAACCTGTTCAGCCTCCAAAAGAGAAGGCTGAGGGGGGATCTAGTGGCCTGTTACAAACTAGTCAGAGGGGACCAGCAGGCATTGGGGAAGTCTCTGTTCTGCCAAGCACTACCAGGAGTGACCAGGAATAACGGTCACAAGCTGGCAGAGGGTAGATTCAGACTAGATATCAGGAGGCGCTACTTCACTGT
Organism: Crocodylus siamensis; assembly: GCF_052110815.1. NCBI lineage: Eukaryota > Metazoa > Chordata > Crocodylia > Crocodylidae > Crocodylus > Crocodylus siamensis. The sequence continues at coordinate 218,468,278 of NC_143397.1, forward strand.
CAGGGCGGCTAGGATCTGGAACCAGCTTCCAAGAGAAGTGGTGCTGGCTCCTCCCCTGGGGGTCTTTAAGAGGAAGCTAGATGAACACCTTGCCGGGGTCATTTGACCCCAGTATTTGTTCCTGCCAGGGCAGGGGGTTGGACTTGATGATCTGCTCAGGTCGCTTCCGACCCTACTAACTATGAAACTATGAAACTAGGAGAATCTGAGCAATGGGGGCCAGTTTCTGCTTCTCATCCCTTGTGATTGAGAGGTACAAGAGTAAGGCATGGTTTAGTTACCATGGCATTAGGCTACACTGAGAGTCCCCCTGTGTACTTTGACTTGGGAAAGTTACTTAAACTCTACCTCAGCTTTGCCTGCTGCAAAATGGGAACGGAGGGGGGAAAAGGAAGTTTAATGTGCTTCCTTAGGTGGTGAGATGACTAGACTATTGTTTGGGAAATGGAAATCATTGTTTATATAAACACTTCAAGTAGTTTTGTTTGAATCTTTCTTTTTCATATTTTCTAAATAGTAAACATTCAAAGCCTCTCCCCTTTATAAAAATGGGAAAATGGGTCACAACATTACTTAGAACTTTTAAGTTAGTAATTTTCCAGCATTTCCAAAACTCCCTTAATTACAAAGAAGTTGTTTCCCAAAAAATATTTTTGTAGGTGAGAGAACTTATCCCAGAGAGCTCTTTTTCAGACATGCCTTGAATTTAACACTTTCTAACAAAAAAGCTCACAAATCCTTGCATTGTCTTGGCACTGCCAGATTGAATACATTTGGTGCAGTTCAGGTTTGCCTACGCCTATTTGTGCCAGATACTGCTCCAAATTATGTGCAACCCAACATATGTCATGTTACAATTGTTGCTTTGTCCACGATAAAAATAGCACATCTGCTCCAAGTGCTGATCTCAACAGCTCGGTGTCATTCTAAGAGGACTTTCCTATCCACGCTAAGGGGCTGAATCTCCTTGTTCTTTACGTCAGAAGGGTCTAATCCAAGCATTTCCTCTGTTTAATACTGTAATTAACTTTCTTAGTGTGATGTGCAAAGCTGTCATGCTCTTGAAAGTTTGCAAGTTGTACTAAGCTAGACAGGTGTAAACAACTGAATATTGTGGAGTAGTTCTTCCCTTCCACCCTCCCACCGTGGGAACTCCATAGGTCTCCTAATCCTCCTCTGAAGTCATAATGTGATTGCTACTTACATAACTGTAACCCTTTTACAAATACTTAAGAAACTGTCCTGGCCTTCGAGAGGTGTAAATCTCAAGGAAAAGATGGCAAAGGGTTAGAGAATCATTGACCAGGAACACTCTCTCTCATGGGTACTGCCACTTGATAGCAGACAACTGAGGCATTAAATGCAGGTGTCATTTAGGGACAGGCAATCTCTGATCTAAATGGAAGGCCAGTTAGGGCATTTCTTCATAGCCTCTGGAGGCCAGGAAAATATGCCTCTCCCTACTCAGTCCTATATGTACCAAATGCTGAAAAAATGAAAAGTAGTTCCTGTTTGCTGGTCCCCTGTGAGGCTCAGGCATGTGTGGGTGTATGCTTTGTGCCACTCTAATGATGGCTATGCTACATTAATTTATTTTAGTATTTGGTACTTGTGCATCAGGAGCAAGTGGCTGGTATGTGGTGTCACAGCAGGGGTCCCCAGCATAATTGGAGGCAGTGTAGACATGCCATTTAAATGGTCTAAATCCCAGTTACATCAGAGACTGCCTCTGTCCCTTTATGAACGACATCTGCCTTCAATGCTTCATTTGTCTGCTCTTACGTGGCACTGCCCAGCAGGCAGGATATTCCCAGTCACATGCAGTTGCCTGTGGAGTCTATTACCATAAATGTCTGGGGCTAACCCAGGTTGATTTTAGAGAGCAGTTTAAGATACATCCCAGCTTTCTGCTGCCTGCCTATTGAAATTCCTCTCCTCTCAAGCTGTCTGGTTTCTTTTAGAGTTTGTTTATTAGACATCATGGCAGATTGGGAAACATGTGGTCATAATTATGAGGAGAATGCAGTTTACACCTAATTTTTACACTGTAAAATTTATATTAGCTGTTAGGTTTGGTCCCCTTAAAAAAGGAGGACAGAAGGAAAGAAAATTTAGCACTTCTGCTCTTCCAAGGTCCATCCCTTTGGTTTGCCACTGACAGATGTACCTGATCTTCATTATATGGTCATTTATTTCCTGCCTTACATGTCAGAACTGGCAGAAAAGTAGTTAGCAAGGACCACAGGTTGAACCATTAGACTTCTTAGGTCATCTGCTGTTAAAACGACTGGAGACAGCTCACTGAATTGTTTGACACAGCAGTTGGTCTGTAACGTTCAACCATCACTGCTCTAGCATGGTTTGTATGTGGCTCAGATTTGGCTTGTTGTCTTCAAAACTCATTATGACTAGAGGCTTCTCATTTAATGATCTATGCTCTGGAGCACAAGATGCAGGAACTGGGGAAAGATAGTGGCTGCTGCTGTAAGCTTAATTCAATCCCTTTTTGCAAATATGTATAAAATGCAAATTGTTATTTCACAGTAGATTATTGAGTTTTGTCTTGTTCCAAACGTATACTGAAGATTAATTCCCATAATGTATACGTTACATAATGGGTTCCACCATGTCTGTTAGTAAAAGCCAAGCTATACAAATGAAAGTGGGCACTTGCAAGGTAGAGGCAGCTTATAGAGCCCATGAAGACAGCTTCCCTTACAATCCTGACTTTAATGTGAACCAGAAGGGCTGTTCTGACTGAATTCATAGATAGGCAGTTGGGAAGGGGAGGAGTAAAATGTAAAATGTTGGAAAAAGTACTGGGGAAAGCAAGGGAAAAACCTTGTTAATGCAGTCAGCGTGTGATGGTCACAAGTTCCTCCTTTCTAGCCACTTGGGAGGCCTTTACAGTTATTTTGCCTGTGGTAGTGAAGCATAGCTGAATACAGACCGCAGCTGGATTTCCGAACTCTACAGAAGCACAATCTTCACCTGCTGTGGTAAATCCCCCCATTTTAGCTCTCAGATACTTGGTAGAAGGGGCTCAGAGTCTGAACTCTGTTTTAGGAGAAATGGAGACTTGAAAACAATTGCACCATTTTGTAGGTAGAAGGGAGGAAAGGCAGAGTGGTGATAGTGAGTAGGAAGGGTTATACTCCAACATCATCCAATGCATTGAGAAACACTTCTCATTTTACAGACTGAGGAAAAGTAGAAACCCTCCTGTTCTTGGTTGCTGTTTGTTCTGAATAGAAATAAAATAAAACCAATTCCAAGGATTCCCATCCTTCCATCCTTACCACAAAGATAGTGAGTGGTAACATTCATATGAGATGAACAGCTCTGCTTAACCTAACACTTCAGCGACAGATAGGGGCTGAATGCTACCACTGCTCTTGTAACACTTCTCAGCACTAATTCAAATTACTCTTCATTATCCTGCCCTTGGGAAAACCATGTTCTTTATCTGGTTTTGAATCATAAGAGAAATAATGAGGCTCTAGTGAGGTTTTGCTGTGTTACCAACTGAAAATCCAAGATGGGAATGATCAGACCAGGAAGAAACATTCCACCAATAATTAAAAATGGGTTACCAGTCAAAGTGGGGCTTAAATAGTGTTGGATTAATCTTAGTTTTTTCTGACCCATCTTATGGTTCATCCTTCAGATGGGAGGCCTTAAGCTTTTTGTCACAGCTTGATTCTGCCATTAAGTGCTTTGCTTTTGGCATCAGTGACTAAGCACAATTCCAAAATAAGGATTCGATTTCTTGAAAGGCTGCAGACCATCCAGCAATTCTGTCCTACAACTGTTTGAAGGCAGGAAGCCTGCCTCTTTCAAAACCCATTTCCATCAATGAAGATATTCTAGTTAGAATTAGTCAGGCCCCTGTAGCTGAGGATTATATTCAAGATTATTTGTGTTCTTTCAGTTCCTGTTGAACTATTTCAGGCCACTGTGCCAGAATGGATGATTTTCTGTGCACTCCTGTGTCCTTTACTGTACTTCTTTCTATGACAGATTGGAGATTTGTGGAAGTCTCTGTGTCAGCTGACCTCATTATATCTACTAAGCCAGACAAGCAGTTCTTCCACCTTCGCTTTCCCCCATCCCTTGTTAACATTGTTTGGTGTTTTCCTCCTCACTCTCAGGAGTTCCTGCTTCCCTCCTTACTAGAATAAATTCCTCTTGTGCCTCCTCCTGTCACTCCTTCAAAATACTGTCTGCTATTGCTGCTTTGTCCTAGTTTTTGTCCTACAAGGTCTCTAGAACAGATACCCACTCTATGTTCCTTGCCATTGGCGGCGCGCTGGGCCCTGGAGGGCGCACTGTGCCGGGTGGAGGACGGCCGTCTCAAATACGCGCTCTGATGTCATGACCGGTCTGGGCGACCGGGCTGGCTCGGGGTTGAACTGCGACTTCCAGCGCTGCCGCGTCCTGGGCCCTCGCCAGGCTGCTTTTTTGCTCTTTTTTGGGTGGAAGTTGAAGGCCTTGGGACGTGTATGAGGGGATGGAGCAGGGTCTGAATCGGTTAGGACTGTGTGGCCGGCACGCCGACCGCGTAGCATGTGAGGCACGACGTGAAATGCAGCGAAGGTGTTTGTCACGGTGTGATGTGTGGGTGGTTTGGTTGGCCCGGGGTTTTTTCTTTTGGCCCGGGATTTGGGGTGCGTGGGACGCACTTTTGCGGACGGGCTGTGGCTCGGATCTCTTTGTAATACTTGGGTGGGCATTAACTCCCTTGCCCAATTTGGGTTCTGGATCCGAGGACAAAGAGACTTGTCCGATCTCAGTTTTGGGTTGGTAGTAAGTTGTTGGTGCTTTCGCTTGCAAGCGGCCACCATTGTTGTACCCCTGAACCCCTGAATAAAGTATTTAAAAAGTCAAAAAGTCCTTGCCATTGGCTCAGTCCATTCCCATTAGTTTTGTTCCTGATGAATGCAGCATGTGTCCATGGGCAAATAAGACCACTTTGCTGTGCTTCAGTTTTCTATTTACAGAACAGACAGAGTTAGCTCAAAGATTGAGTTCATCAGTGCCTGTGTACAGCATTGTGAGCTAAAAGAAAGGCTCGGTACAGTAACAATTTTTAGCAGGTTCTATTTGTAGATCTTAAAGCACTTCACAAATCAAGGGGACTGTCACCCTCATTTATACAGCTGGGAAAACTGAGGCCTAGATGTTAAGAATCTTGCCAGAGGTCCATATTAGACTTGGTGACTCCTTACCAGAGTGCTTTATCTGATTGACCAAAGTGGTGCTCTTCTGAATATGGTAGAGAGTCAGTTACTGGAAGGTTTTGTGTTAAAAAAACATCATTCCACAGTTGGGTTTTGCTTGCTAGTAAGATGACTGTGCACTGTTTACTTACAAGTGCCTTGCAGTTTTAGAACATTACACAGTACCATACATTTATTTCCTGCAGGATTTTTTTTTTTAATATTTGCTGTATGGTAATTGTAGTTTCCAGCACTTCATTCTGTGATGTTTACCTGGAATAACTGATTATGTGGAATGATGGTGACACTAAATTCTGGATAATGAATTTTTTTTATAAAATAATGTTGATACAGTCCCTGAAGAGTGAGCTTGATGTTCGAGAGTGTTGCTTGGTCACCCCCCAGGCTGCCTTCTGCACTATGCTGCACTCATTCTGAAAGTAATGGAGAGGACCCACATGATGTGATTTCCTGGCCTGCAGAGTTGTTCCTGAAATTAGACATAAATTTCAGGTAATGATATGTGCTGCTGGATCTGAGCAGAACAGGGTTTGGTGCAACTCCTGCCATGCACAGTGTTTAAAGGCAGAGTCCTGTTTTTGAATAGGCTCCCTTTGGTGCTGGGGCTTGTTGGTCCGCCTTATGCTGCAGTCTGTTGTTTGAGAGCTAGTGGGTCTGTCACAGCAATGATTCCTGTTAGAATTATAAATAATCCTTGTGCATGACTCATTATTTTTACTAGATCAGGTAGAAGGTGGGGCAGGGTAATACCTTAGAGTAACTGGTTCAGAGAGGCATAAGCTTTCATAGGTGACAGCCTACATTGTTCAATGCTATGAATGCACTTACTAGATCAGATGAACTGCAGAACACATCTTCAGCCCATGATTCAGAATGCTTCGCAGTTGAGGAAAACCTGTGATAAGGCTGCAGCTTGCATTTTGGTGGACAAAACTTATACTCCAAGCCCTCCTCCATCTCTATTTTGGACCAGCATTGGGCAGGCAGTATATCTATTTTAGTGTGTTGTTCTATTGCCGGTCACTGTAGCTTGAATATCTAAATATGCTCCTATAATTCAAAGCTGCTTCTTTAAAAGGCATAGAGAATACTTCATCCAACTGCTCTTTATTCTGAGAAGAGTTTATCATAGCTGATATCCTAAACACTGATTTAGTTAATGGAGCAACACAGGACAGATCTTAACAGTGATAAGAACCAGGCCTCCATGTGTGTTACTTTCTTCAACCATAGACCCACCCCAGTATGCTGGGAAACAGTTGATTTTTTTTTTACATGCAAAACTTGTGGTAGATTATTTATTTGATGGTAGGAGGGAAGTGCCACATGAGCATGTTTTCTCCACATAGGCTTTGTATGTGTATGTGAGTGAGTCTGTGTTTAAAGATAACATCAAAATATTTTATGTATCTTCTTCAGCTTTTGGCATTGGTTTAATATTTATTTTACTGTATATATAGTTCTCTTAGCAAGAGAAGAAATGAGAAGGAAGCCTTATAGTTCTGATTGTGTCAGCCCACAAAACATTAAGAAAGCACTAGGCAGGCTGTACGGTAAGCTGAGAGATCTTGAGAGCTCCCACACACTTATCATGACAAAAAAGTGCAACAAGATCTAAGGGCATGTCCAGATAAGCGTGGTCATGCAGGATGTGGTGCTGCAGTAACATACTGCACAGTCCAGTGTTCTCCACCCTGCACAGGTGCTCTGCCCAAGTGTGCGCTGTGCTGGTGTTTTTTTCTGTGGGTTTTCCAGGGGTCAAAAAAATCATGGGGAAAAAAAAAGGTTCAATGCACATTTGGCCAGTGCGCGCTGCTGAAAAGTGGAGCCGGACCTCTTGGAACCATACTGTAGAATCGCTGTGGCTGCAGCCCCTGGAGGAACCCAGGACCCCAGGCAAAGCTGCTGGGGCCAGCCCAGTACTGGCCCCAGCCTCCCTTACCCCACATGGGGCAACTTGATGTGCGCCAGAGCATGCATGGCATGGGCGTTCCCCAGGTACAAGTGGCGGTGGTGCAAGGTGTGCCACCGCTACTTGTCCCTGGGGAACCAAACGTGCATGCATGTCTGGACACACCTTAAGGGTTGCCTTAGCTTTATTGGTGTAGTTAACCTATACTAGAGGATTTTTATTGCTTGTGTTATACTGATATCAAAATGCTTTTATATTAATATAGCCAGTCTTGTATGGTAAGGACTAGAGACAGATGTTACATACACACTGGTTTACGTGATCAGAAGCCAGTTTAAACCTGTAATAGAACAGAAGTTCAGTGTGTACTTAAACCACTTTCAAGATGCTGGAAACTGGTTTAAGATAAGCCTGGTTGGATGTAGTATCAGACTGAACGGATTTAGGTCAAACTGGTTTATGGAACTTCTGTCCCAAACCCTTTCCTGGTTCAAGTTAACTCAGTCCCCAGAATCCCAGGATGATTTGCAGCCCTGGGTTGTGCTGTCTGCTCCAGTGGAGCAGGGTTGGCTCTGCCCCTCTGCTCCTTATCTGCAGCACTATCACTGCTCCACCTGGCTGGGAAGAGGATGGTGGTGGGGAAACCTGGTCCCTCATAGGCTTTTCTCTTGCTTGCCGGTGGGGGGGACGGAGGGAGGGGGGTAGATTCCAGGCTGCGCCAGCAGAATGAGGGTGAGAGCAGGGAGGGGTCTTTAAGCCTTCCCTCCCCCCACCTGGGACCCCAGTTGGGTCCGCTTGGCAGGCGTTTCCCCACTCACCGCTCCAGCAGACCGTGGCTTAAATTCCACTCCCTCCTTTTTGCCTCAAAACGCTGGCCTGGGCCCCACTGCCACTCAAGCATGGAATAGGGTAAAAGCCTTTTAGGTGCTGATCTGTCCCTGCCAGGCAGACCCTGGCTGGTGTCCTGTGTGGGAGGAGGAGGGTGTTTAAACACCCCTGCCCTCCCCTCTGTGTGCTGGCCCAGGCAGGCATCTGGCCTTGTTCCCACTCCATTTGAGCAGGGAGCAGGGGAAAAGCCTTTCAGGGGCTGCTCCACTCCTGCCAGGCAGACCCCTGCTTGGGTACCATGGGGGCCAGGGAAGGGGTTTAAACTCTCTTCCCCACTTCATGTGCCAGCCCGGGTTGGGGTCTGGCCATGCCCCACACCCTCGACACTAGTGGGGCAGATGGGGAAAGCCTGACAGGGACTGCTTCCTCCTCCCCCTGATGCACATCCCAGCTGGAGTCTGTGCAGGCCAGGGTGGGGGTTTGACCTCCCCCCATCATATTCAGCTGGCCTGGCGGGGCCTGGCCATTTCTGCCCCCCCAACCAAAACTCAGCTCGAGCAAGAAGGGGGAAACACCTCGGAGGGCTTCACTCCCAGCTTCCCTCTAGCCTTCCAGCCACTGCCGAAGGGAAGGGAAGGTGTACTCTAGCACCCCCAGCTTCTGGCCTGTGCCACCACAGGCATGTGGCTGCATTTCCAGAATCAAAAGTGAATGTCGGGTCACTTTTTTCTCAGTTCATTATATGCAGTTTAGACTAACCTGCAAAGACTGAATCGATTCAACCTTGGGCTTTTTGACTGTCTGCCAAGGAGCTCAAGATCTGCTGGTGTAAATGTTTGTATATTGATACAGCTGTGTTTATGATATGAGTCTTACTCATGTAACTATTTCAGTAGATTATTACACCCCTCCAAGGAGGTAAAGGCTGATCTTTTCAAATGAAAGTATTTGTTTTATGTCCCTAATTGAGCTTAAGACTGGTCAGAGCTAGTTTAGTTCTTTGGACCCCCTGCAACCTCATTTGACTGGACTCCTCAAACAGTTCTTTAATCTATTAAGTTCTTCAGAGGCAAGCAGGGGAAGGGATCCTGAACCAGCTGGTGGAGGTGGTGGTGGGGAGTTACAGAGACTTTGAGGAGATAATCTTGGAGATGTTGCTTGAGGGGAGAAGGCAATGAGAGCAGCAGCAGAGGCTCTCAAGTGACCCTGAACTGGAGCAAGCACACATAGATGAGAGAGGGCTCCACTTCTCCAGTATAAACCAACAATCATCACAGAACTGATTCTGCACTCTTTTCACATTCACACAAGCAATTTCTTTTCTGTGGTGCTGAGGGGAGGGGTGGAAGACTGTTATGGAAAGAAAAGGCCAAGGCCAAAAATAGAGAAGAGGAAGGAAAGAGATGGAATTGAAATAAGAAAATAGGAAGGGAAAATAGGGTAAGATTAAAAAAGAGAAGCCAGGCAAGAGATTAAGAATTAATGTAAATAGTGGGTATGGACTTACAGCCAGATTCTTGGCTGCTGTAAAAGTGGATGACTACCACAGCATCACCGGTGTTGTTTTCCCCTTTGACCCTAACCCAGAGACTTTTAACAGGCCTATCCCCAGTTTCATACTGGAGTTCTAAGAAATCATATCTCTTTTACATAAAGAACAACTCCTCCTCTTCTCCCCCATCTATCCTTCCATGACAGTGCTCCAGTTATGCAAGCTATCCCACCAAGTCTCTGTATTTCCAATGACGTTGTTGTTATGGGACTGTGCAAGGACTTCCAACTCTTCCTGCTTGTTTCCCCGGTGCCATGCATTCGTGTACAGACATCTGAGGTAACTAGCCCTACAGTCTGGAATAAGAATAAGAATAAGAAGGCCTCCCATGTTGTCCCTCCTACTTGTACTTCCACCAGGACATCTGCCTCCCCACTAGGGGAAAAGCCTTGCTGGACTTGGTGCCAGCTACAGGGGATGACCTGGTGGGGGATCCGCAGGTACAAGGTAACCTAGGGGATAGTGACCATCAATTGATAGAATTCACTATCCGACATCGGGTGGGAAAAGTAACCAGCAGGGCAGAAGTCCTAGTGGGACTGTATACTTTCTGCATTAGGTGGAAGTCCTGTATGCATGTTAGTGAGCCTGTCTGCAAAGATGCTCTTCCCTCTCTTTATTAGGTGCATCCAATCTCTTCCTAGCAATTCTTCTTCTTGGAACAACACCCCATGGTCAAGATCTATTGAGGTCCCTTCTGACCCTAACAACTATGAAACATGAAATGTAGTGAGGAAGGCTTTAAACTAGGTTCACCAGGGGTGGAGACCAAAGCCCTGAGCAAAGTAGGGAAGCAGAGTTTTGGTCAGCCACAGCTTTTTCTGGGAGTTTTGCAGGATCAGGTCCCTAACATGAGCCCTGAAGTAAGCATAGACTGTCATCAGTACAGTTTCATTTTGCAGAGTGTCTTTCACATACCTTGTCCCCCAAATGACATCTATTCCAGAAAATGGCAGCGCAAAGGTGTTAGGCCTATTAGTCAAGGAGGTATAAGTAACTGCCCCTTAGTTTAATCTGTGGTCCAGCCTATGTCCTTGGGAGAAATCATGCAATGGATTGGTCTTAAACATGAAACCCTATTTTCCTTGAGCTGCCAAACTCTTACGGACTAAATACAGATAGTCAGAAAGCCTGAGGCTGAACTGATCCAATCTCTGCAGGTTAGTCTAAACTACATAGATTGAATTTATAAGCAAGTGAACAGACATTCACTTTTGATTCCAGAAATGCAGCCACTTGCCTGCAGTGACTCAGGCCAGAAGCTGGGGGAATGCTAGAGCATGCCTCCCTGCTCTGCTGGAGCAGACAGCTTGGGCCATGGCTAGCCTGCCCACCCTGCAAGAGGGAGCTTGTGGGGATGCTGCAAAGCATGCTGGGATGCTGGGGGACTGGGAGTTAACTTGAATTTGATGGGGATCTGGGACAGAAGTCCAATACACTGATTTCACCTAAATTGGTTAAGTCTGATATTACATTCATCCAGACTTATCTTAAACTGGTTTCAGCCATTTTGAAAGCAGTTCATGTGCACCAAACTTCTGCTGTGTTACAGACTTGAGCCAGTTTCTGATTATTTATGTAGCAGGCTTACCTTTCAGGCTTGAGATCCTGCTGTTTTAATTGGTGGAGCCCATCCACCAATCAGGAGGCAGAAAGAGAAACAACATCACGCCCCTTTTCTGAGGGGAGGGGGAGAAGAGCTCTCCTGGACCTGACTGAAGACTGCAAACTGTCAGGTCCAGAAGACTTCAGGGGCGGAGCCCTGGAGCATGCAAAGAAACATGCCCAGCACAAGGGAGGATGTGTCAAGGACTGAGAAGAGAGAAGAGTGAGGTTTAGAAGAGCTGAGGGTGAAGCAGTAGCCCAAGAAGAGCCCCCAGAGACTTCTATCAGTGGGGAGCAGGGGACGGCTCCAGCAGTTAGGTTCTCAGTGCGCAGCAAGGTGCATGGTGTCCAGACCGTGGGAGCTGCGTGAGGTGGCTTGTGTCTGCAACCTCTGGCGTGCGGCTAGAGACATAGTGCACAGGCTGGTGCATGGAGCATGATCTTTGGAGCCCTTAGGGTGGCTTAGGTCCTCAACCCCCAGAATGAGGCTGGGAGTTTGGTGCAGGAGGCACTTCATGGAGGGTGAGAGACCCTGGGAGCCGCTTGAGGTGGCTCAGGTCTACAGCTGCTGACACAGGGCAGCAGCTCAGTGCAGACAACAGTGCCCAGAGGGTCTGGGAACAGACCAAGCCCTGGTGCTGCACCAGGCTGTCCAGACCTCCAACTCCTAGCATAAGTCGAAGCGTCCACTACACACAGTGGTGCCTGTGGCCCTAAGTCAGGATGGCGGCAGCAGAGTCAGGCGGCAGGAAAACCTGGCAGGGACAGAGCTTGACCTGGAGAACAAGAGGTAACCCTCCGGGACTGTGGAGTAGTAGTAAATTACCCTGGAGAGGAGGTCCCCACAGTGGAGCCCCAGTCCCCCCAAACTGGGTGTGGTATATGTGTGTGTGTATATATATTATAGGGTTTATCATTTTCTAAACTTATACATAGATTATATACACACACATGTCCTTACCCTTTAATGGTTTTGTTGTGATAATGAATCTGTATATAGTTAAGTAATTGATTAACTGGATCTGACTCTATAGGGGACGATTGGGCTGTTGTGTCCCTCCACAGCACACCGCCCTGCCAATAATTCCCTCAACTAGAGAGGGAAGTACAAACCTGTGTACACCCAGGTTACACTTATAACCGTTTATGTGTAATTTCTGTCCCTAGTGATGCTGTCAGCTGTGTGTTGGAAGGGATGGAGCTTAGGTTCCACAGATAAGAGCTCCCTAAACCTTGTTCATCCTTTACGATGAGGCCACATTGGTTCTGCTGAACAATAAAAGAAGAGACGTGATCTGTTGCCACATCTGTGCTGGCATGCTGAGAATACAGACTGGAGAGCAGTGTATGTGTGGTGAAATTTATTTACAGCTTCAAGGCTATTGGTTAAGAGCTGCCCTGTACAACTTACATGCAGCAACACTCCTAAAACCACACATTAGAAGTTTGCTTCTAATTCAGACTAGTCAGTAGCTTATTTTTTATTTTGGGTGTCAGAAACAACACTTCATGTTCATGACATTGCTCATAAGAGTAAAACAAGAAGGATTTAGCCTGAAGACCTTTCTGTGTATTGTACTTCCTGTTTCTACTTGCATTTATTCTTGTAGAGCAATGAAATATTACAACTTTGTTTCAAAGTGCAAGACAGTTGCCCAGAGAGAAAGCAGGAGCGAGCTGATTATGCTCTAATATGGGTATCATTAGAGTATGATATGCTGCTGTTCTGCTGGATGAGTAAAGATTGCTATTTAATGTACATGGCATTAAAGAATCTGGCCCTAAACTTAGCAAGAAGAGTTTTCAAGTCTACTTTCTGTGTTACAGTGCTAGCTCTGCCCAGAGGCATGACAAGTTTTTTTAGCACCTGGAGGTGATAGGGGGAGAGGATTCTTACCTGGTGGGGCTCTCAGCCCTCCTCACTTGTGCTGCAGCTGCTGCTATGTCAGCCCACCACTGAGGAACAGACAGTAGCTTGAGCTAGCCACCATTCAACCAGAATGTAGCTAAAATATTAGCTCTGGATGGTGGCTCCAGCTTTCTGATTCTCTCACTAATATGTACCCTGCTGTGCCTGTAATTTGCTTAGTTTTTGTGTTGTGATGAGAACTTGGGTCACTTCCTCTTTTTTGCAACCGCTACAACAGTAATGGAGTTCCCAAGTGCACATGCCTCAGCAGAGATGCAGCAGCAGACAGTACAGCTGGGCTATTTTCTCTCATGTATAGCTCAGACTTGTGAGCCCCTTGGCTGGACTAATCTCAGGGTTTTGCCCCACTGAAAGTGTCCTTTCTTTAGGCTCCTCTTGTGTCCAGGATGCATGGCTCTGCTGCTAAACTCATTTCTGGTTCTGATTTTTGTTTTCTCTTCCTCTGGCTTGGTTTCCAGTTCTTTGTTTCTGCCCAGTTCTTCCTTCACCTCCTCCTCACGTTAAGCATCCACTTAATAAAAAAACCCCGTTACTCCACAATCATATAAATTGCTAAGGGAGAGGACGAGGGAAAGGGGCATCTTGAGAAATTGACATGCAGATATAATTTGTGTGTCTGACTGTGGGTCCTGGTACTAGAACCTGAATCACTTAAAAGGCTCCCTTAGAGGTCACTTGGACAATAGCATCCTAAATCAGACAGTACAAACTCTCTTTCTCTTTACAGGGTCTTGTCTCACTTTCCCTGCTTTGAGGTCCTCTCTGTATATTGCTCTCACTGTTTTCCTACTCTTTCATGTAACATTATGCTCCTGTTACTGCTAAAAAGACTTCCAGTTCACTGCACCGCAAGCTCCAGGAAATGTGAGTATCTTATTTGTCATGTCCCCAGTCTCAACTCACCTAGAAAATAAGCATCAAATATAGACTCTCACATCCTTTTTAAATCTGTCTTCGAATGTCAGTGCTTGTTGCATGTAGAAGCAGTTTCCGAGGTTGTGATCAAAAGGCTACATTTAGAATGTTTCAAATTAATGTCAAATAACTGTTGTCATGAAAGTCTTGTCAAGAGAAGGAAAATGAAGAAGAAATTAGTTTCTCTTCACTTTTGTCATTAGCAGAAGACATTTCCTCTAATAATAAAAATAAAGCTCAGGTGCCATAGTCGAGGAAAGCAGATGAATATCAAAGGATAAAGTGTCATTTGCTTTGGCACCCTGTGAGCAAGCCAAGTTCATAGTCATGAGCTTAGACATGCTTACCATAAAGGAACTTTAAAAAAGAGCTTGTTCAGGCTTGAGAAAACAGATCCTGATCTGACAATGCACCAAGTAGCTTTTTACCTCCCAAGCTTGAAGTATTCAGTGATAGGTCTAAGGCCCCTACCATGTTAAAATTAAACATGGATAGAAATCAGCTATAAAGTTCTTACACATTTTCAAGCACTAATTTTGTAGCTGGTTGGCTTTTTATAGCTGGATGGACATTTTTATGGCATGATAGGTACTTTACACATGTGGCTGGTCTAAATTTATTGCACAATTAACTAGTTAATTGCATAATATATGCAACATATAGCAGGGGTCTAAGCAATGTCTAGAAACACAGACAATAATTCAATGTAGTGATATATGTGGTGCTATTTAATTTGGTGTCTTTCAAAAATGATTGCAGATGTTTATTTCTACAGAAGAAGAACTGATAAGCATCCTTTACCACAGAAAGGAGTGGTGTAAGAGTGAAAACTTGGGCTGCTACTTTGTTCAGTTATGCACATGTATAACCTTTTCCTGTGAAAATGGGGAAGATAGCAGATTCCACCAATGGAAAGGGGGCTAACCCAAGTAACTGCATTTTGTTGGTTTGGGGATGAGAGGTGTTCTAAAACTCCTTCACCTGAATTTGGAGGGAATAAGTTATATAGCTATGTTCCTAATATGTAATAATTATTTTGGAGATAAAAGGGCATAACTTTTTGGAAGAAGGGAAGAAAGTTATTTCCAACTCAGGAAGAAAAGGTGAGGGGAGTTGAATATACTGCTGAAGATAGTTCCACCTGCTTACCTGATTATTAATAAATTGCCCATAACAAAAACATGTTATCTGAGTGTACAGAGCAAATGGTGACTTGACAGATAATTCTGAAAGGTTAATGCTTGAAAACCTACAGCTAGTAAAAAAAACTTTACAAATCTAGTACTCTTTAGCTTGCGGTTTGTCAGCAACTTTACTAAAAAGAAATTTGAGCATTAAAAAAAAAAATTCCACGGATGCCGGAAATGGTGAATGCCAGGAAAGAGGCATTCCTGAGAGAAGAGGGTGTTATGTGGCTATTATGCACAACAACTAAGCTGTGAAGCTTAACACACATCTGGCTAACTTTAAGGACTCTGTGGGACTGGTGGAATTTTTTAGCAGTATGATATTTCAATGTGGAGCTTAGAGTTCAGTATTTAAAAATAAAAATTGTAATGGAAACAATTTTCTATAGTCAAGGGTATTATCTGCTGTTCCTGGTGTTTGGCTGAGCACAAAATGCTTTGAAGAGGTCTTGGCACAAGACTGAGTGTGATTTACAATAGTAGGCACAGTTTTTGTTATGTTTCTTCCTGTTGTAAGGCACTACTGACCTTTACTGATTTACTTGATTTCAAGATGAGATTCACCACCCTCCCACATAACATGGGGAAAAGAGCTCCTCATCTTGGATTTGAGTATTTGGTGGGGGGAAGGCAGCAATTTCAATAATTAGATTTTAGACATGGATAATTATCACAAATTAAAAATGTTTCCATAATTGTGGGGGGGTCATCTTAGATTCAGGAGAGTCTTGGATTTGGGTAAATATAATTTTGGTTTTTTTTAGTATCTGCTTTCTTTTTTGATGGAGGTGGTCATGCATCCATTCAGCATGGTACAAGAGGTTGCCGAATAAAGAATCATAGAGAAGACATCCTCAAATAGCCTATTTGATTCTCTTAAGTTTTATTGTAATAATGCCCATGGCATCTGACCCTTCATTCAGGAATATGAATGTTTCCACTAAGACTTGGAAAACTCTCCATCTCCTGCGTGACTTATCTAAAAATTTCCAGGGCTCCTGGTCCCTTAGGACAGGGGTTTTCAACCACTTTTAACAAGTGTACGCCTTCTGGAAGCATGGGGAATACATGCCACTGGGTCTGCATGCATGGCATGGGCAGGCTGGGACTGGGGCTGAGCAGGGCTGTTCCGGGGGTGGGGGGGGCTGGGCTGCGCTCAGGGTGGGTGGTGGTGGTGCTCAGAGGGAGGCTTGGGGAGGGGGGCTGCAGCCACCCCAACATTTGTTGTAGTGCCTCCTGACCCCTGCTCTCAGTGCAGCCCAGCCCAGCGCCCTCCTTCCCTTCCCCCCAGAACAGTCCAGCGCTGCTCTGGCCCCAGCCCACCCTGTCCTGCATGCACATCCAGGGGCATGCATCCCTGATGCCCTCCTAGGGTGCATGCAGTGGTGGGAGCTGCTTCCACTCCCCCAACCCCCCAGATGAGCCACTCAGCCCCAGCCAAAGCCCCAGCCTCACTCCCTCCCTCACCATGGGGGCCTATGGGAGCGGGGCCATGGGGGGCTGCAGCCACCCCAAAATTTGCCATAGCCCCCCCAACCCCTGGTTCCAGTGCCACTGCTGCCCACTCCAAGTGCAGCCCAGCACAGTCCCTTACTGGGAACAGCCTGGCACAGCCTTAGCCTCAGCTCCAGCCCCAACCCGCACTGCCCCACACACAGATCTGGGGGCACCCCCCCATGCCCTCACAGGGGGTGCTTAGCAGTGGGAGCTGGCTCCCACATAGCTCAGTCCCATGCCCTGCCCTGGCTGTGCAGCCCCTTCCTCTCCCCCAGCTGGACTCCCTCCCACACAACAAACTTACCTGCCATACCCAGCTGCTGTCCACATGAGTAGGCTGCATCCTGGCCACCCACGTGCTGTGCTGTGCTGTGTTGTGGCTGTGCTCATGCATGCAGGGCTTTGCGTATCCCCTATGACCCTTTTAAGTACCCCTAGGGGTATGTGTACCCCCCAGTTGACAACCACTGCCTTAAGGCATCTCTATAGGTGTTCGGGGGGCGGAATGGGGGAATGCTTTAATTAGCGCGGTGCTTGGGAGCTGCTCTAATTAAAGCACCTGTGTCACGGAGTCACGTAAGTGCCCCGTGACTGTGAGGGTGATTGGCAGAGCTGCCAGTCACCTGGGCAGCTCAGGTGCCGGTTACCAGGGCGACCAGGTGGGTCACGTGGCCAGAAGGGGGCAGGGCCAGGCCTTTATAAACAGCTTAGGCCGGAGCCTGCCATGCAGTTCCCTCCTGGCTGCTGCAGGAGCAGGAGCAGGAGCAGGAGCAGGAGCAGGAGCAGGAGCAGGAGCAGGAGCAGGAGCAGGAGCAGGAGCAGGAGCAGGAGCAGGAGCAGGAGCAGGAGCAGGAGCAGGAGCAGGAGCAGGAGCTCTGTGGCGGAGCTGAGTGGCTTGAGTTAAGTGGTCGTAGCCTTACCATGCTAACTGGCTGCGATGATGCAGGGAACAAGAACACCCTGAAGGGAGGTAGGATTGAGAGCCCTGGTGGGGCTTGGAGGTTATGGTTTGGAGTACGGAGCCTCTGTGTTTGTTACAGCCAGATGGCTTGAGCTTATGTTACAGTTTGCACCGGAGGACTGGGTGAGGCTGTAGGGGAGCGAGGAGGCCTCACGGGGGCTCCCCAGCAGCTTGGGGGTTCCTGGTGCCCAGTAGGGGCACAGTGCCAGCGGGGCACTACTGTCGGTGCCGGAGAGGCACCGTATTGCACCAGGGAGGTGTGGTGTGCGGGGTTGCAGACCCCAGCCTATAAGGGCGGGGTTTTGCCCAGTCGGGCAACTGGACCCAGAGAAGGGTCAAGGGGACAGGCACGGCGGCGATCGCCTGTGCCCCCTAGCGTGCGGAGCACGGTAAAGGCCCTAGAGAGGGCAAGGCCCCAGAGCGGGGCAGAGACAGAGCGCGAGGTGCGCGATGTCGGCCCTAGAGAGGGCAAGGCCCCAGAGCGGGGCAGAGACAGAGCGCGAGGTGCGCGATGTCGGCCCTAGAGAGGGCAAGGCCCCAGAGCGGGGCAGAGACAGAGCGCGAGGCGCGCGATGTCGGCCCTAGAGAGGGCAAGGCCCCAGAGCGGGGCAGAACAAGCGAGGTAGCGAGCCAGACCCAAGGGCGCCGGGATTAGGGCGGCGGTAGCGAGCCAGACCCAAGGGCGCCGGGATTAGGGCGGCGGTAGCGAGCCAGACCCAAGGGCGCTGGGATTAGGGCGGCGGTAGTGAGCCAGACCCAGGGGGCGCCAGCGATTAGCCAGACGCCGGCGAGAACCCGGCCCGAGGGTGCCGGGATTAGGGCGGCGGTAACGAGCCAGACCCAGGGGGCGCCAGCGATTAGCTGGACACTGGCAAGAACCCGGCCCGAGGGCGCCGGTATTGGGGCGGCGATGGCAAGCCGGACCCAGGGGGCACCAGCGATTAGCTGGACGCCGACGAGACAGGCCCAGGACACAGGGAGCGGGCTGGAGATAGGAGCCCGGCCCAAGGGGGCGCCGGGTGGGCGAGGAGCCCAGGGTGCCTGAGAGAGAGAATGAGGGCACCCAAGGGGCAAGGGACTAGACAAACATCCCCCAGAACAGCTGCAAGGCTTGGGGCGTGCTGAAGGGGAGGTTTGGAGGCACGCATAGCCCTTAAGGCGGGGCACATATAGATACCCCATTTAGGAGTAGGGGCTGGAACATCAGTACCGTCAACTGGGGAACAGAGGCAGCCTCCCATACAACTTATTAGTCATCAAAGTCGTGGCGGGCGAGATTCTGAGGGTGCTAAGTTCACCCTAACGTGACGGTAGGGGGCGCTAGGGAGTTCATGGCTGCCCCTAGGCCCCACTCCCTCACAGCCTACAACATTTCATGCATTCTGTGTCCTGTGCTTCAAAATGGCAGTGGGGGAGCTTTAGTTAAAGTGCCCCCGCTACCATTTTATTCAGTGTCCCTGCACTTCATACTAGACGCCAAGGCTGCTAGAACGTACTAATTGGCTCGATCCAGCAGACTCAATGAATTGAGTGCTCCAATGTGATGTAATTACAGCATGACAGAGCAGATGTCCCGTATGTCTACAAGCACCTTTTGTGCCTAGGAGCTATCAACAAAGGACCTTTCCGGTTAATGTATTTGCTTGAGGCATTCCCTTGCGTATAACAGGCACCCCTACCTCTGATATCTCTTTTCTGGGGAATGGTGACTTCCCTGATTCTAGTGAGTATGAAAGAAGGAATAAACTAGAGAAAAGAAAGGCAGGTGGTCTTATTGTTTTCTTTTTATAACCATTTTGGAAAAACAGAAGTTTTCTGGTATAGTTAGCTTTCAAAGTGCTTTGCTTATTTTCAATCTGCTCTACAGGGTGCAGCTCCAAATGGCTTCAGAACTTTGTGGGGGGAAAACACGGGGCTAGAAAAGTATGACTTGTGCTGAGTGAAAGAAGCAGAGTTGTGTAGAAAAGCTGAAAGGATGGACATTACTTTCTGTATTCCAGACCAGAGAAGAGGAAGAGGCACAAGGAATGTCACTGAATTCATAGATTCATAGACATTAGGGCTGGAAGGGGCCTCTAAAGATCACTGAGTCCAGCCCTCTGCCCCAGGGGCAGGAAGTCAGCAGAGATCATAGGATCCCAGCAAGATAAACATCCAAATGTCTCTTGAAAGCATTCAATGTTGGTTCTTGAACCACCTCCGGTGGCAGTCTATTCCAAACCTTGGGGGCTCGGACAGTAAAGAAGTTCTTCCTTATGTCCAGCCTGAAACGGTCATGGAGGAGTTTGAGACCTTTCGACCTCGTCATCCCTTGGGGTGCTCTGGTGAACAGATGTTCCCTCAGATCCTGGTGGTCACCCCTGATAAACTTATAGGTGGCCATCAGATCACCCCTGAGCCTGCGCTTTTCCAGGCTGAAGAGTCCCATGGCTCTCAGCCTGTCATCGTAAGGTCTGTTTTTCTGACCTTTGATCATGTGCGTGGCTCTTCTCTGTACTCTCGCAAGCTTCTCCACATCCTTTTTTGAATTGTGGAGCCCAAAACTAGATGCAATACTCCAGCTGCGGCCTCACAAAGGCAGAGTACAACAGGAGAATGACCTCCTGGGATTTGCTTGTGAAGCATCTATGGATGCAAGCCAGTGTTTTGCTCACTTTACTAGCTGCAGCATCACACTGAAGGCTTATGTTCATCTTGACCCCCAAGTCGCTTTGAAGAGCCATAGATAATCTAATGGCCCTTGTGTACTTTGTTTATAGTGTAACTAGGCATCTGTTATTTTAAAATGAAAAGGAACACCAATCAAATATTTCTTTTGAACCTGTTTGCCTGGATTTGAAAATTCATAGGCAGCTTTAATTTTCAATAACATCTACAGCTCTATACAATAAATGGTAGATAAAATTCAAGCCACCTAATACAGGATTTCAGCTGATAGCTTGGGGGAGTTCAACAAAGAATTCATAGACCAGGTTTATTTATTTGGTTATTTCTCTGAACTGCCTGCTATTAGCTACTGTTGAAGGAAAGATACTAGTTGAGATGGAGCTAGGGCATAATGTAGTATGGAAGCTCTTGTGTATTTGTGCAGTATGTTGTTGGTACCTAATGACCCGTGTCACAGTGGGCACACCTACACGTGCCATTTTATGCACAGTAGCTTATTTTACTGAGCATTAAAGTGTCATGTAAAAAACCATGCAATTACACTAATGTGCAGTAAAATGGGCTACTATGCATTAAGTGTCACTTAAAAGCCATGCGCTTTTGGTACTGCGCATAATGGCAGCCTAATGTGCACATATTTAGTACCTCATGTCAAAGATCAAAGTCTTTGATTTCAGATGCCGATAGCAAAAGGTCAAATGGCAAAGGGTCAGAAGCTAACACAACAAACTCTGTGGTTGTAATTTATCCCTCTGTATTAACAGTGCTGCATATACACACCCCTGTCTGTGCCTCATTTCAAATTACTTAAGAGAGAAACTGGCCTTGACAATTCAGCATGAGAGATATCGCTACCCATAGTGACCAGATAAAAATGGAACTACTTTAATGAAGTTGTAAAATTAAATATACTATGCGCTCCATCCTGTGACCAAACAGAACCAGTACCACCCAAGTAAAAATAACCCCCCTCTTTTTATGAAACCTGAGCAAACAAAGAAAGCACAAGTGCCAACTCATTAATTATTTATAACTGGCGTATAGTAATTGGTCATTTTCGCCCAATATAACTTTGAAAGAACTTCTGCCCAAAGCAGAGAACAGAGAGCAGAGAACTGTGTATACACTCGAGAAGAACAAATCGTGCATCTCTCCGCCTACGTTATCTTTTTGGCGTACCCTGTCTCGTCTTACCAGTCGGTTTATCTCTCTATCTTTGGCGTTATCTTTCTTATCGAGCTCTTAGTAATCTGCAGACTGCAATGGCTTATATGAATCGCTCGGAAGCAACTGTCTTACCCACTCTGTAAATGCTGGGTAACATGATATCTGCATGCTGTAACTAAATCAATCAGCTCCTCTGCCTAGGCTCCAGTACATCAGAAGCGTAAGTAAAATAAATCTTTTGTGAAACCATCACGCTGTGTTTAAATCATACTGACTCCTGCTCACCTTTATCACCCACCTGCCCAGTCATAAATCCCCTTCCTCGTGCCAAGCCGGTCGTGCTGACCCAGGCTCGCAGGTCAAGGGTGCACCAGCATTATGGGGCGTGACGCCTCACATTGGAGGTACTAAATAAATGCACATTCGGAAAACTGTATTAAGGCATGTGTAGATGTGCCCAGTGACAGCACAGACAACTTAGCTTAAAATGCAACATAATAAACCAAAAAGACAACGGAAAGCCTTGCACAGATTGTATGCAATCCTGAGGGCAGAGTGTCTCTTTGTAGCCAGATATTCAGAAAGTTTTCCTGGGGGATCCACAGGTTGTCTTAAGTGATGAGGAAGAGATCCCACAGACTTCATCTTTGCCTGGGTTTTGATAGGCAAATCTGCACCTCCTTCTCTCCCTTGGGTGCCTTGACCATAGCATGCTTTTCATGTCTGCCTTATGTTGCATAACCCTCATGAGTCTTATGCATTCAGTGCCTGTCTCTTTTTACATATTCCAGTCTCTCACCTCTTGCAGGTTCTTCTTTGAAATTAAAATCTAGCTCCCTGGTTTTTGTTTTTGTTTTTGTTTTGTTTTTTTAAGTCACACCAGCCTGTTTAAGCAGTCTGGTGACCATCTCCTGCTACCTCAGGTCTGTCATGTAGCTTCAGAATCAGTTAAAGGGCCCACACTTGTGATGACTGCTAGGTTGTTGCCAACAGCTAATGCTTTAGCCATATTACACAAAGAGTCTCCCATAACTCTTCACTTACGATGTTGGGTTACTCAGAGTAGCTGTTAAGCCACGCCACAGGTTACAAACTGAAGGGGAAATGTAGTGAGGAGATGGTTTGAATGGAGCTGAAAGAATTGACAGTTGGAAAAGCAATTTAATTTGAATAGTTATTCTTGGGTGGAAAGCAATGAAGATTCAAGAAGGTGGCATAGGCTCTGGACTAATCGTGGTTATGTCTTGTAATTTATTTTGTCTTTTAATAGAGGTGCTGCTTCAAATTTCCAGGCACCTGGAGATATTTTAGCTTTTTGTCATTTTTTAATTATAGCCATGCCAGTTCATAACAGACCAACAGCATGTTATGTATGACATAAAATCTGGCTACATCTTCAAGAAGGTGTTACCTCAAAATTAGTCATGCCCCTCAACTCATCCCTCTGACAGAGCCTGAGGAAACAAGGCCTTCATGAAGGCCCCTCTTGCAAGTCAACAGATCCATGTTTTCTGGGAAGTGAGTTCCAGAGTGAAGGACCCTTTTACTTCCCACTCTATGAAGCCATTCCCTCCTGTGGAGGAAAAAATATAACTTCTGCTTTTTTTTTAGTTTCCCTACGCCCTTTATTTGTCTTTTTAGGTTTGAAGGGAACATTGAGATGTTGGGTTCAATCCACAAAGGGTTTTAGGCTCTGCATTGCTCAGTGTTTCAGCAACTACATTTTAGATGTCTGACACTAACAACAGAACTCACAGCCCTAAGTTAGGCACCAAAGTTCCCTGTACAAGTACATGGGCTGCTAGGTCCCTTAGAACTGGCTCTTCAAAAATCGGCATATTGGCTGAGAAGCCACTTTTAGGCAGCAGGGAAAACTTGAAGCTATGGGTTTGTCTTAAACCCTGTCTTTCTCTGAAGTTTGCATTTGGGGGATACCAGGAGGTGCCTCTCTTTCTTTATGGTCTCTACACCAGAACTATCACTTGAAGGCAGGACCTAAGATCTTTTTCTTTCTTTTGAAATCAGAATAGGCATCACTTTTCCTTTAGAACACTGCTATTGCTTCCCACATCTCACTTCCTGGGCAAGTACTTAAGTTTATTTCATCCTCTTCCAGAGGTGATTTAAACCCTCATCCCCTCAAAGAGTACCCCAAGCACTACCAGGCTAGGTGCTTCCAGATTTTGGTGCCAGCAAAGTAGGGACGGTGATGAAAATTGTCATTTTGGACTTAGGTGCCTAAAATAGGTGAGATTTAGGTGCTTAGTCCTTTTGTGGATCTGGGTCCCAGAAACTTATTACCAGACTCAGTTAATATATTTTGTCTATCTTTGCCAGCTACTAAAATGAAGCATCTATCATTTTAAAGGCAGTTCCTGAGAAAATCCAGAATAACCTATAAGAGAAGCCAGGAAGCAGAGGACACATTATCTAGCCTTCTCTTTACTCCACTTGAATTTAAACTTAAATAAAGGTCTAGGTTCTGTTGCTGATGCTTCTGTATTTCAGTCATGGTCAAATCATTTAAGAAACCCCCCCCCCCTTTTTTTACTAGAAGTATAGATGCAGATTTAAGACTGTCAAAACTTGTTCAAAAAACATGTAATACATGGCTGGTTTTGCCTGCAGAAGAGAAAGCATGCTAACTATTATTACAAAGATCAACAAGCCAGATTCTGGCAATGCAATGTGAGCTTTAATTGATATCACTTCAAAAGTAGCTCAAATCTCGGAGACAACAGCTGACATGGTGCAGTGCAAAGACCTATGAAGCGTTAGAGTACTTGCAAAGGACTTTGCCCTTCAGTCTTTTGTAAACACTTGAACCACTGTCATTAACAGACACGCTGTGATTTTCTAAACAACCCTCTCGAGTTTTGATCTTCTTCCAAAGGCACTTGTATATTATCAATATACACTATCACTCAGTATCGCTTGCAACTTCCTTAATCCTTAAAATAACCTGAACGCTCTGCTACCCTTTGTATTTCCTGTAAAAAGTCAAAAGGGTTTCCAAAGGCCTCTAAATCACAGTCCCCATTTCTGCTCTTTCCCTTGCCTCAGTACAGTATGTGGTTTTATTTGATACATAATTGCTGTTTCTCTTTTTTAGAGAACTCCCTGATTAACTCCTCTTTTGCTGTGCTTACTAGATATGAATTGCTACCATTCAATCAGCTAACCCCCATGCACTAATCAGATATAAAACAGAAACCAAAGGTGTTGCGTCCCATGTGGAATGAACACATTTCTAAATTAATTATCTTCTTCCTCCCTGACCACTGGTAGAAACTTACTTGAATCTAATGTACTGGAGATCAGTGGTTCTCAACCTTTTTGGACTCAAGGCCCCCCCCTCACTCCCTACCTGCACCCCTCCAGCCCTGCCATTGCCTCTCACTCTCAACTCACAGCCCCCTGGCTCTACTGGTACCCCTCACTCCTGACCCACTGCCCCCAGGTCCCAGTCCCCCAGTGTGGGTATGCACATGTACCCCCAGATTTCTGTGCCCACAGCCGGCATGGGGCTGTAACCTGGCTGAACCTTGTCTCCACTCCCTCCAGGTCACCTGTGCTGCCTGTCAGTCTGCCTTCCTTCCAGGCTAGATTTGCAGCCTGAGGGGAGTGGTAGTGATGGCTGGGCCATGGTGGCGGGGTAGAGCTGCAGCCTGGCATGTGAGCAGCTGGTGGCAAGAGGAGGTGAAGGCAGCACCTCCCTGTCCCCTATTCCTTACACAGCTTGTGGTGCATCAACTTATATGCACATAAGCAAGCTCCCCACCCTTAAATCAATTCTGCCTTGGGCTTTTTGAATATCTGAATGTAGCCTAAGAGAAAAGTTACCCAAGAAATAGCAGAATTCAAATCTCCAGACAAAGAATATCCAATGTGTCCCCACTGAAAGGGAAGAAAAAAGGGAAAAAGAAGGATTCAAGGAACTACAGACTAGTCAGCCTCACCTCAGTCCCTTGAAAAATCCTGGAGCAGATCCTCAAGGAGGGAGAAAAAGGTGGTTAGGAACAGTCCGTATGGATTCACCAAAGGCTGTTGGACCTGGACTTAATTAGACAGTCCCTTTGGGGCCCACCCAGGGACGCCAATCTATTGGACCTGGAGACTTAATGACTTAATTAGTACCTGATTAAGGTCACCTAATTAGTGGCTGACTCTCAGCCCAGTATCCAATGGGGTGTTTTTTGGCTCTGGTCCTGTTAACGAGCTAATCAGGGCATATCTATTCACCTCCCAATTAACCTGGCAATGGATTGGGATTTAACTAATAAAGACATTCACTCCAAAGTATAACTGACATGAATAAATGTTATTAAGAAGAAGAATAAGATGTTATTAAGAAGAAGAAATAACACAGCTAAGTAACCACACACACAATAATAATTGGTAACCAGTTCTTTCCAAATCTATCCTATAACAGCTCTCTCTTTGTCTCTGTCTCTGTCTCTGTCTCTCTCTATATATATATGTATATATGTATGTATTTAACTTCTATACTAATTCCTAGCCTAACAGAATTAACTTCATTTAGGTACAAGGCTTTGTTAGGGAAAGGGAACACTCAGGACAGATTTTATTTAACTCATCTCCAGTCCTGATCCACACCTTAGATGATTACTCTGGGTCTCCACTGGCTGATCAGGGAATATGGCACTCAGTATTGGAGGAGGGAGGATTGGGCAATACTCACCCTGAGAAGTAGAGGGTTGCTCTTTATGTGCAAAGCACACCTGGAGGGGAATACATCCTGGGGAGCCAACCCTTTCTACCTCCACCAAGGAACTGCAGTCGAGGGAGAGACTTGGCAGATGGGGCTTCACAATCCACAGGAGTCCGATCCAGTGGACCCCTCCACAGTGGAGTGATCAAACCAACAAGCTACTCCAACACAGCTCTCATATCTCTCACTCAATTTCTCTGTCCACTCCACACGATGACCCTCAGATCCACACTCACGGACCCTTCCAAACGCATCCAGTCACATACACTGTCTCAAAGGCAATTTCCAGCCACACATGCAGACACCTCAGACACACCCACCCACACACACACAAGCTGTCAATCACAGACCTTTTATACATGTGGGGCACTTGGTCACTGAAGTACTGTGCACAGCCCTCAGGTCTGCACATGATACTTCATCCTGGGGCCTTTGCTGGAGGGTTACCTCATCCTTAACCAAGGTAGGTCACGCGAAGGTCACTGACTGACCTACCTTAACATAAGACCAGACAGAAAATCAGATAGCCATAACTTCAGGCCCAAATTTCTCTCCCAACAGGGCAAGTCATGCCTGACCAACCTGATTGCCTTCTGTGATGAGGTGACTGGCTCTGTGGATGCGGGGAAACCAGTGGATGTGGTATACCTTGATTTTAGCAAGGCTTTTGATATGGTCTCCCACAACATTCTTGCAGGCAAGCTAAGGAAGTATGGGCTGGATGAATGGACTGTAAGACAGACAGAAAACTGGCTGGAGCATTGGGCTCAGAGGTTAGTAATCAATAGCTGGATGTGTAGTTGGCAGCCAGGATCAAGAGGGTGCCCCAGAGGTCAGTCCTGGGGCTGGTTTTGTTCAGTGTCTGCATCAAGGACCTGGAAGATGGCATGGAGTGCACACTCAGCAAGTCTGCAGGTTACATGAAGCTGGGGAGAAGTAGTAGCTATGCTGGAGGGTAGGGCTAGGATTCAGAGTGACCTTGACAAATTGGAGGATTGGGTCAAAGGGAATCTCATGTGGTTCAACAAGTACAAGTGCAAAGTCCTGCACTTGGGAATGAAGAATCCCATACACTGGTACAGGCTGGGGGCTGACTGGCTGGGCAGCAGCTCTGCAGAAAAGGACCTGGGGGTTACAGTGGACAGTTACCTGAATATATGCTAAGAGTCTGCCCTTGTTGCCAAGAAGACTAATGACATACTGGGCTGCATTGGTAGGAATGCTGCCAGGAGGTCAAGGGAAGTGATTATTCCCCTCTATTCAGCACTGGTGAGGCCACATCTGGAGTATTGTGTCCAGAAAGGATGTGGACAAATTGGAAAGTTCAGCGGAGGGCAACAAAAATGATGAAGGGGCTGGGGGATATGACTTATGAGGAAAGACTGAGGGAACTGGGCTTATTTAGTTTGCAATAGAGAAGGCTGAGAGGGGATTAAATAGCAGCCTTCAGTTACCTGATCAGGGTTGGAAAGAGGATGGAGCTAAACTATTCTTAGTGTTGGCAGATGACAGAACAAGGAGCCATGGTCTCAAGTTGTAGCAAGGGGAGCTTAGGTTAGATATTAGGACTTTTCTCATTAGGAGGGTAGTAAAACACTGGAACAGGTTACCCAGAGCGTTGCTGCATCTCAGTCCTTGGAGGTTTTTAAGACCCAGTTAGAAAAAGTGTTGGCTGGGATGGTCCTGCTTTGAGCAGGGGATTGGAATAGATGACCACCTGAGGTCCCTTACAACCATAACTTTCTATGATTCTGTGTTGTTATGCATACTAGCCAAACATGAGAATAGCCAACTGGTGCACAGGTGGAAAAAAATTAATGATTGCAAACATTACATTTGTAGCCCTAGAATGTTAATATCTATCCTTGTTAATCAGTGTTTAGACACTTGATATCCCAGTGTTGTTACCTGTGCCAGAAGCAGAAGTAGTAAAGCTCTACAAATTGTTACAAGAGGATATTGAGTCTGTGGGGAACAGGCAAAGGGTGAATTCTATTGTGACTTTTTGAAATAAGTATCCAACATAGGGAAAACAAACTAAAGGGTGGGATTCCACTTTACAGCTATTAAATCTCCACATCCTACTGGAGGGAGGCCTAGCATTTGCAAGCTGCTGTTTAGAGGAAGTTCACAAGGTGACTCCATAGGCCCTGCCAACACAAGCATAAGGCTTGATGTTGTGTTCAGATCTGAGAAGGGAAAAAAAGAAAAGCATTGTCCAGGGTTGTGAAAAACAACCTTAAACTTTAATATAACATTCTTAAAATGCAGATAGTGCCAAATGACTCAGTAGCCAGTATTGTGTCTGTTCTAGAAGTGTTCTCTCTGGAGTCCCTGTGATCCCCTCAAATGTTTGTTCCCTTCCCACATACTTGGAGGCTGGCTCAGGCAGGGACTGTCCCCTTGCGCATAGCTGAGACTCTGTTGCAATACAAATAATAAACAGCCTGCCTGCTATTGAACCTGTGTAAGCAAAACTGAAATTAACCTAGTTAAAACCAAAATAAGAACATTCACAGTCCCTTGCTGATATATATGTATAAACTTAGCCATGAACATAGGGTGACTGTCTAGTTAGTCCATTAAAGTTGTGTTAATGTGTAATATAAATATTATGTAACCCGGGCAGTACTCCAAGAGGTACCCCCTCTCCAATTGAAGGGATCAAAGCAGGTGCACAAGCGCTGTGGGAGGTGTAGGGACTCTCCTCCCCTATAGAGCAGAGCCAGACCACCAATGGGGACTTAACCATATACCTTTTAATACTGGGAACATAACAGGCATAAATCAGAGGGTATGGTGGACACTACAATGCCCCAAGGGGGCAGGATTCAACAGAGGTTAGACACTTACAATCACTGACAAAAACAGGGTTAACAGAATATAAAACACAAACAGCAGAACAAACAATATGGGTTGGTGAAATATAAAAAGGCACAAAATGCAAAAATGTAAAATGACAAGGAAACATAGGGCCCTTTCTTCCCCTGGACGGGGGAGAAAGGGGGGAAACCACAATGGCCCCTTTCCACTGCAAGAAGATTTACTTCTTGTTAGCTCACTCACCCCAAGTCACTTCAGCTGGGACTTAATCCCAGCTCTCCACATGGTAGGGAAAAACACTGCCACACAGCCACCACAGCTGGCACTGCTCCAGCTTGCTAGGGGTCTTGGCCTTCCAGGAGCCCCGGTCTCATGTCAAGCTGCCCGGCCTCTGATTGGAGGAGCTGGAAGCAGAGCTGGGAACTGCTCAGGTCACTGCTCAGATCCTTCCTGGAGCGGGGGAGCCTGTCCTGCTGTCTGCAGCCTCTCCTTGGGGATCCTGGAGCCCAGTGGGGAGCCTCTCCTGCTGGCTGCACGCCGTGCTGCTGAGGGTCCCACTGCTGCCTGCAGGTCCTGCTCTTTCAGGCTTTTCCAGGGCACTGCTCCTGCCCCGCTGGCTCAGCTCTGTGAAGCCCCTTCCTTGCTGGTCTCCCCTGAATCAGCCCACGCTGCTCCTTTTATCTCCCTCCAGGTAACCCAAGGGGCCAATCGAGACACAGGGAGGTGAGTCTCTGGGGCCTGATTGGTGAGGAAAGGGAATCCCAAGTCCTCCAATCATCTTTTGCCCTTTCAAAACCCCTGGGCTAGGTCACTGCCAGCTAGCCCGTCACAATTATATTAAACTAGCCAATTGCCTGTCATGAATAATGGGGTGTTTCAGGGAGGGTTTACATGGCCCTGCCCCCACCTCCCTTCACCCTTTGGGGCTGGCCTTGTAAACAGTCCCTCCACTGCCGCCACCTCCTCCAGCCCCCAGTGTGGCAGCTCCGTCCCCCCTGCCCATCTCCTCCCTTGGAGCAGCGTGGTTTCCTGCTGCCTCCCTACCTGAGGGGGTGGCAGTAGTGGCTCCCTCCCCCTCTCCCTCCTGCCGCAGAGTAGTGGGGCTTCTCTTGCCTCCCTGCTTGAGGCAGCAGCAGTGGTGGCTCCCTCCCCATCACTCACCTCGGCCTCCTCCTGGGAGCAGCAGGGCTTCCCCCTACCTGAGGAGGTGGCGGTGGCAACAGTTCCCTCCCCCTGCCCACCTGCCTCTGTCTCCTCCCATGGAGCAGTGGGACTTCCTCCACCTCCCTACCTGAGGTGGTGGTGGTGGCAGCGGTTCTCTCCCTTAACCCACCTTCGCCTCCTTGGGCAAAGCAGCAGGGCTTTCCCCTGCCTGAGGAAGCAGCAGCGGCTCCCTCCGCCTCTGCCTCCTCCCCCAGAGCAGCGGGGCTCCCACATCCCTGCCTGCAGTGGCAGTGGCTTCTTTCCTTCTGAGGAGGCGGAGACCGTGCAGCCAATCACCGCCGGCCTTCTTGGCGGCAGTTGTCCAAAAGTTTTATAGACTAAGTCCTTTATTATATTAGAATTGTAACAACATGATTTTAGTGGATTAACTAGGAAGTCACCTTAAAATGCAGCCTCCCATTTTACTGGAGATTGTGAGAATGAGAGAAATCTACCTTTACCTCAGGGAAACAAAGTAAGGAAATAATGATGTTGAGTCTTTCGGAAACTTTTGTGTCCTGCTCATTATATGGAGATCTCTTTGGCTTTCATGCTCCTGTTAAAGTAAAATGGATCGTTCTTAATCGTATTTATTTACAAAATTGTTGAACAGTGTCTACACAGCCAGCAATTCTAGCATCTCCTTGGCACTACAGATGCCTAGGGAGGTATTGCAAAGGCAGTGCATGTAGGCTTGTATTAGTTAGCCTGTGCTCCCTGCTTGCTAGATGGCTGGTTTTACCTCAGCAAAAATTATTACATCCTAAAGAAAAGAGCCACTGTTTACTTCTTGGGAACAGACAACTGAATGCAAATATGTACTGACATAATGAACTCTTTTTTTCCCTGAGATATTAATCAAAAGATATCAAAATCAGTGGACTTTTTTTAAATGAACAGTATTTTTACATGGACTTTTAGCTAAACTGTTCTGACCTAACTCAGTGTAATCCAATAGAAGTATTCCAGGTTTACTCTGGATTTGTTCCAGTGCAGAATACAAAACTGGATTCTTCTCTCACGTAAGTCTTTTATGCCATTGTAACTGAATTTATTTTGAAGATAGTCCTGATTTACACCAGTGTAAGTGAGGGCAAGTGATATTGGGCTTGATATGATTATGGTACATACTTTCTGTTTTTCCTACTGCAAAAGCGATTGTACAGGGCTGTTCTTTATAATTAATTGTAAGGATATTTTAAGCACAATATAAACTATTCTCATCGTGATGTGCAGGGATTTAGATATAAAACTCCAAGCACCTCTTATGAGGATCAACCTCATAAATAGTTTTTGCATCAGTCCACTAATGCTTCTTACAGCTGCTCTTCCTGGAAAGCACCATCTTCTACCTCCTGCATTATAGAACTGGTGCTCTGAAATAGGAGCAAAGAGGATCATGTCATTCAGGATATTCTTTAAGAACTAAATGCTGGTACTGGCAGTATTTAAAAAGCACTGTTGGCTTCAGTGGAAGCCATCAGAAGTCAGAATTTGATCCCCTTGTAAAGAGAAAGTTCACTTTAGTAAGCACATAACAGAACTTGCAGCAAGACTTTACTGAATCTACTTCACTTGAGACTAATCTGAAGTCAGGAGATAGCTCCCTTGATGATTATCAATTTCCTGCAGGGCAAACAGCCACTAATGTTCATATATATCTCTTGCTCTCTGCCTGCATCATTGCTTTATGTCAGAAATAGTACAATACTAATACAATACTTATTGGTATTCAAAACAAATGTCATGCTTATGTTACACAGTTCTTCTGTCTGTAAAATCTGAAATGGAATGAACATTGGTAGGCCTTATTTTAACGCTAAGTAAATTGGGTTAAATCTCTGGCAGTGTTTGCATTCTAAGTATTTGTTTCAGGAGTCAAATATAAATATTTCCCTAGGATTAAAAGGTACCAAAGCTCTATTCTATATGTCTGGTTACTCTCAGAAGTGCACAGCTGCAACATCATTGCAGGCAAATTGCAAGGTGTGCTCTCCAGTGGACAGCTGCCTACAGCAAGACCAGCTCTGTGTGATCAGACATGCAGGCACACACCAAGGATTGTCAGCAAATACATTGGCACTTGCTGTTTTGCTTTTCAAACCCTTTTTCGTTTAATAAAGAAGCACGACGGGCTCTGGCAGGCTGCATGTGGTCTGTGGGCCGTATTAGAATACGGGCACAAACTTTGTTAAAGCAATCAGCTTTTTGGTGCTGTTCCAAAGTCCTGGTTTTAGACTTGGATATTTGTTTATAGAAGAGTGCTCTCCTTTCTGGAGATCTTGTTTAAATGGAACAAAAGCTAGTGCCCAGTCATTTCACAAACAGGAAGCAGTGCTAGTTCAAAATACCAGAACTATTTTAAGAGCTAGTCTTGAAAGACTTGAAAGGTAGATTTTTCGAGCAGCCAGAAGACAAGGTGGGTAATTAGGTGACTAACTTGCACATTTACTGCTCCTCCATATGGAAACTGGGCAAGTAGACCTAGAAAAGCCAGTTTCTATTTCAGCCTCAGGGCCTGGGCTGCAGAAAATCTGGCCTCTAATATTGGAATAGTAAGTACCTGATACACATTTCTAGGTTTAATGCTTTCTACAGCAGTGGGTCTCAATCTTTTTTGTACCAGGACCCATTTGTAAACATTGATGGCCAGTCCCAACCCAGTAAATAGTAGAAAACAAAGAAATATTTTGGCCCCAAAATACTTATTATACACTACAAGTTAAAGGTGCTGAACAGTCTTAATTTTAAAGACAGAAATCACCATCAACAGGAAAACATCAACAGCAATATCAACATGTGGCCCTCCATTACTCCCAAATGACATTCATCATTGTGCAATTTGAACAATGTAAATAGCCAGTACCCCTCACTCCAGACTCACAGCGCCCTGGCCCTGCCAGTGCCCCTCATTCCTGATTGCCTGGCCCCTGGCCCTGCCAATGCTCCTCACTCCTGACCTGCAGTCCCCTGGCTCCTTGAGCCCTGCTGGAGGGGGCCCCCCAGCTGCTTCTGTCCCACCTGGGCTGGAATGCGACAGCTCTGGCTTGTGTGGGCAGTGGCAGAGTGAATCTAGCCCCAGATGTCAACTGGAGGGAGGAGCAGGGGAGGCCTGTGGCACCCTCTGACCTGGGCTGGGGCTTCTGCACCATGCCAGGTGGCCTGGCCACATGCCCCCCACCCCCTGCCCCCCAGCAGCATCTCCCAGCTGCCCCAGCTGTGAGCACGGGCACCAGCCCCAGCACTGCTGACCTGGCCGTGCAGTGGCCCGGCCATGCAGTTCCCTGCTGCCCACAAATGGCCCCTTCCCCACCCTGCCGCAGGCCCAGCACCTGGACACCTTCCTCCAGCACTGGCACAAACCTGCCTCCCCCTCTCTCTCACACGCCCCTGCCACACATGTGTACACACACGCACACACACAAATGCATGCATACACCCACCCCCCTATGCCCCTTTCCCCCCACAGTCCCCCAGACGGTCTCCAAGTCCTGGCCCTCCAACCCCTGACCCCCATAGACTTACCTGTATCTACCTGCTGGGGCTGCTTCCACCACCCTATCTTGCTGTATGCCAGCCACATATATGTGCATGTGCAGATGCATGTGGCACCCCCTCCCACCAAATGTCTCAAGCAGCTCCTTGCAAGCTGGAAGGCTGCAAGGGAAAACCCACATTTTCCTGTGTTTTTCTGTGACTGTTCACGACCCTTTCAGATATTCTTGTGATCTACTTTTGAGTCACGACCCATGGGTTGAGAAACACTGCTCTATAGTATATTCAACATGCACTTTTAGAACTTGACTTGTATCTCAGTACCTGCAGAATTAGATCTGCTTTCAAGTTCCCTTAATAAGGTTTCTGCATTAATTGCCCTCCCATGTGTTACATCACTGAACATCAACAGGAACTGAACATGCAGTTTTTTTCTTTCCTGCTCTAGTTCAAGGAATGACTGATGGAAGGAATTCTTTAACCTCTCTGAAATTTTCTGCTATTTCTCACAGCCTCTTCATTGTCATGCTTAAATGAAGATAGAATCATGCTGCTGTCAGTTTTCCAGCCCACTTCAGTGGGTATTGGACTGAGCCTTTGTTTTGGAAGGAGAATCCTGGGGTGCCTATACATGAGCATGGAGGCTGCTCTGGCATGCTGGAATTTAGCGTGTGGGAGCAGACTTGATTAATTGAGTCTGCTGGAATGTGGCAATTGCTGTGCTCCAGCAGCTTCCTGCCTCTCATGTATCAATGTCCTTGTGCTTAAAAATGGCAGTGGGGACGCCAGTGGGGACGCCCGTAGTGGGAACTAAGGCTCATCAAATTAGCTTTAGTTGAAGCGCCTCTTCCATCATTTTTATATGTGGAAACACTGATACAGGAGATGCGGTGGTACTTTACAGTGGTTCTCGGAGTTGCTCTAATTAAAGCTTTGCCTCCCCACCCCCGAAGCATGTGTAAAAGTGCCCCTAAAGACTGATATCTGTATAACTCCAGCCCAGTGTGTCCCAATAATAGTACAGTTTTTCTCACACTGACCTGTCCACTGTTGGCACAGTGTCCCTGGAAGCTGCAATACCCACTGGCTTTCCACCTGATTTATAGGAGTGGCATTATATTTTAATCAGGGACTGTTATTTTTGGCTTGGAAAATCTTCCACTTATTTCATGGTTTTCCAAGCCAAAAATGATAGTCAATGGAACTGAAGTGACTAACTCACATTTGTGCTTATGAAAATCTCCCCCATCTGTAACATGTTTATGAGGCTGCCATTTTAAACTATGGTTTTTTCCTTCCTTATTAGTTCTAACCTTATTTAGCAGTTCCAAACTGCATTTGCTTGATCTTTTAAAAGATTTCCTGTTTTTTTTCCCCCTCAGTCTGGACTTTAGCAGTGTTGGGAAAGCTCAGAGTATGTTGCAATACATTTGATGAGGAAGTTAAATATTAGTTTCTGAATGAATCCAAACAATATCATTATCACGTTTTACAACTACTCTTCCAAACCTTATGCAGAAATATAGGCTCTCTTGTGGAGGAAGTATAGTACTCTACTAGGCCAGAAGGCTGGCTGCCAAGACATTTTGCACTGAATCTTTCAAATATTTTCAAAAAAGGCATGCAAGCCTTAATAGCAATGCAAGGGAGTTGCAAGCAAGTACTTTTCAGTTGAAGATATTTAGGTAGAATAAATTGTAAACTGTATTAATAAATTAGTTGTCTACTGAGTGTTTGTGAATAAACATCTTGATTTCAGTTTATGGTTATTTAGAGGGTCCTGCTACTCATTATGCATGAACACTTGGATGAGTTTGTACCAGAAACATTTACCTATTACTCATGATTCTATCATCTGTTATTCTCTTGTATTAAAGGTTTTAGTCATCCAATCAAGGCTCAGTGTTATGGCCATGTGATTGATTCCACAACATTGTTGCTTGCACTGTGTTGTGGAACAGCTGTCTTGAACAGTTTCAGAAACCACTGGACATCTGAAAATTATTCCATTTACAGATATATTATTTATAATTAATGCATTCAGATATCCCAAATTCTGATATACTAAGACAAAAGAACTTAGAATATGTTATATTCCCCTCCCCTCACCTCAGGGCACCTGTACCCTGAGTCTGACAATGCCCAAGGGAGGGCAGGGCCTCAGGGACCATGTCTCCTTTCTACTACAGATGAAGAGATGCCTGGAAAGAAGCAGGATAAATAAATAATGATGTTTTAGAAACTATAGGCAAGAACCCCTGTTTTCTTGGTTTGGCTGAGTGTGTTTGCTCTTCACTGCATTTGTGCCTGACACCTCTAGAACCAGTTTCCAAGGGTTTTGACACATCCCTTTGGCTTTTTTTCTTTTAATACAAAAATGAAATAACACTTTAGATGGCAGACCTTTTTTTTGCCTTGTAATAAAATTCATTGCCGCTCTGTGTGTGCATCTTTTTTGGTTTTTGGCCTGTCACAGCTCAAACTCATCAAAATTGTTTTTGATTCCATGAATATGAATACTAAATCAGGTCCAAAATGAAACATTCGCTTAGGGATCAAGATTCATGCTATGGCTTTCACTAGTAGACCTGTGAAAAAAATCTAAATTCCTTTGGGGTAGGTAGGGTGCATTTTAGGGTGTCTTAGTTGGTGTAGAATCAGGGAAGTGTTTAATATCACTATACAAAGGATTGGTAAGACTCTGGTTAAAACAGTGTTCTCAACCTGTGCATCATGACCCAAAAGTGGCTCGCAAAAATATATGAAAGTGTTGTGAACAAACTTTAAAAATGGATTCTCCCTTAAAGGAGAAAAACGTGGCAAACAAGGAGTTTCCCCTTGCAGGCTGGCAGGGTTCTCACTTGTGAGGGGCTGCTTGGCACCCCTCCATACCCCACACACACAGCCCCCCTTCCCCATGATATAAAAATCGCGGTTCGTTTCTCGGGAGGTGGAAAAAAAAACCTTCAGCTACAGACACACTCTATTAGCAACACAAAAGGTATATATTTGCAAATAGGGTCAGAGAGAGAGACAAAAGATCAAACACTCTGCCCCCGGGCACAATCATTAGCAGGCTTTTATCCCCTCTCTCCTGACCACGTGTGCAGAAGGAGGAACTTTTACAACTCATTTCCGGTTCATACAAACATATATGTAAACATGTCGCTTCATACGTCCCATGTGCATTATAATTAACTACTTAAGTATGCGGGGCGGATAGGCTTAATATGCATTAGGTTATCACGCGTGCGTAGAAGGGATCCAAGGTTACTCAAGGTTCAACCTGAAGGCTGAAATGGCAATTGCTCTTATCTAAGCCTAAGAATGTGGGGGTCATGAAAGAAAGTGTGATTTAGTGTAACAAAGAGATAGTAAATTTGCAGAACAAAGAGAGAGTGATACCTTAGTACAAAGGGCCTTTGGTGGTTTTCCCTTCAATTTCCAACCCCCCCCTTCCCTCTCCCATTAAGGAGACAAGGAGGGCTAGCAGCTGTGTTTTTTTTTCTAAATCTGCTATTGATAATGCATTTTTAATAATATTTCTAACAATATCCCCCCTCAAGATGCTTTCTGATCTTTACTTCATTCGGGCATATCAAGATAATTACGAGGAATTTTTCTGAGGACCATGACCTTTGCAGCAGTCTGTGCTTTTAGAGGGACTGCTGCGACCTGCATTCCTTCTACCGTGGTGGTTATCAATCTAGTGAGACAAGGAATAAGGCAAGGGATAAAAATCAAACCAGTTAGAGCACACAAAAGCACAAACCCTACCTTTTTCCACCAGGGTCTTCCAAATAATTGAAACCACCAGTCCTTATTCCATGTGGTTTCCCACGTTTGTATTGGTACATGGGCTATTTTTCTAATCTCTTTGGCAATCTCTAAGACTGCTTTCCCGTTGTCATCTATTTGGAGGCAACAATTAGAAAGGTTGAGCTTTCCGCAGACACCGCCTTCCTCTGCAAGTAAATAGTCTAAGGCCATCCGATTTTGGTATATGGCTGCTCTCATCTGAGAACTTTGTCGGGCCAATAACTCGAGAGCAGTGGTGGTCTGGTTAGTAATTACTTCCAAGACTGCCTGCAACCGGATGATTCTATTCAGCATATATATTGGTGTCCGGTATCCCCAACTCCCATCATTAGCCCATGTAGCTGGTCCATAATACTCAATAATCCTCTGAGGAGGCCACTCATCCTCCTTCCACTTTTGGGAGCTACCCTGTGTCAAACTTACATCAATACTTCTCTTGGCCCTTTTCCAATCATCATACAAACAGACTCCCAGCTTATTTCCAACCTCAGACGGTAACAAAAAGAAAGCTGGTACAATTACTCCCATATAGCAAGTTCCTGTCCACCCCTGTGGTAGTATTGTATAGGCCCGTCGTCCGCAAATCCAATAGTATCCTCTTAAGGCCCTATTTTCTCTATTGGTGGCATTTGGAGGGGCCCAACCATAGGGCATCTCGGGAAACCCCAAGCCTCCTTCTGGACCCAAAGGACCAGCAACTGCGTGGCCTCCTTTCATGGAACATTCCCATAGCCCATCCTGGTTCTTGTCTGTACAATCTGTCCGATCATCACTTTGATTTGTGGCACTCCAATACTTATTAAACCACACAATTGTTCCATTGGGATGCTGCCACACTAGCCGATTATACCCTGGGCTATTAGGATAATAAAGCCGTTCTAATCTTGTAAGGTTCATCCACCTTACTTTTAAAGTCCATATGCAACGGCTGTGTCCCAACCTTTTTCCTGTACCATTATTACTGATGCAATACTCTCCTAACGCCACTTGGGAAAGTTCCCAACTGTGGTTCTCATCCCATTTTTGACTAGTACTTTTAACATCTGCCTTACTACTTACTAGCCATTTCGGGGCCAAAGGAAAAGCCCTCCAAGGCCACTGGCCTCCGGCCTCCCGAAGCCCCCCACAGGCCCAGCAGTTGGTAAGATTAAAAGTACCTGCAATTCTTTCCATCATATCAACATACAAATTTGTCCCTGGGGGAGCAATTTGGGAAAGCGAGGGTGTGAGCCAGCGGTTAAGGCTGCTCAATTCTGCTTCTTTCATTATGCAGATAACAACAAGGCACATTAAGATTCCCACCATATTTTCCCTTTTACTTTCTTGTCTAATTTTCTGAGCTTTGATTAAGCCGTCTCAGGCGCACTTGGAGATCACCAGTAGGTTCAAAGCTCCACTTGCTGGCTTCTTGTTCCGAAGACGACTCAGCTTCCGGAGTGAGTTCGTCTTGGGAGATGTTGTCCTCTGACGCTTGTGGATGTCGTTTCACACGGGTATGGTGTATCCAACGATCATGGCCAGTAATCTTTACAGCGGTGTGGGTTGTTAGAAGTACCTGGAAAGGGCCACTCCACCTCTCAGTCAAAGGCTCCTTTTTCCACCGCTGCACCAAGACCCAGTCTCCCGGGGAGAAGTCATGTACCGGTACATCTAAAGGCAGACGCTGAAAGGAGGCTGCATACCTGTGAAGAGAAAACAAGACAGACTGCAAGGCAATAACATATGTATGAAGCTCACTATTACCTAATTCAAAAGTTACATTCTCTCGCATCCCAGGAGGTAAGACTCGAGGCGGCTTGCCAAACATAACTTCATATGGGGTCAATTTGAGGCCCCGTCGGGGAGTGTTTCGAATGCAAGTAAGAGCTAGCGGCAATGCTTGAGGCCACTTAAGGTGTGTTTCAATACAGATTTTGGTGAGCAAAGTCTTTAAAGTTCTATTCATGCGTTCCACTTGTCCTGAACTCTGTGGTCTCCATGGTGTGTGTAGTTTCCAAGTAACCTTGAGAGCTTGTGCGACTTCTTGAACCACTTTTCCCACAAAGTGTTGTCCTTGATCCGACTCGATGGACTCAGGCAGGGAATACCGGGGAATGATCTCCTGTAACAAATACTTCACTACTGTAGCTGCAGTGGCAGTCCTGGTGGGCCAAGCCTCGACCCAACGAGAGAGCTGGTCTACCATGACAAGTAAAAACCCGTGATGTCCGGACCGTGGGAGCTCGGCAAAATCAATCTGCCATGCCTGTCCAGGGTACGCTGCCCAGGGTCTACCTCCCATTGGCACAGGGGGTTTCCTTCGGGGGTTTACTTTCTGGCATGTGATGCACTTGGTAGCAATGCGCTGAGCTTCTACATATAGCCCTGGGGCTACTGCTTGGCGGATCACTAGATCACCCATGGCCAAACCTCCCATATGGGTTCTTGCATGGAGCTGTTGCAGCACCTCCCGAAGCAATGGCCTGGGTATCATGACTTTCCCTCCTGGTACTATCCACCACCCCTGGGAGTTCTTTTCTGCACAAGCTTTCTGTGCAAATTTATCTTCTTCAGGGGAATACTGTGGGACTAAATCCTGAACGTATGGCCATATGGCATGGGACATGGCCTGCTTGGATACCTCTTCCGCTTCTTCCCCAATAAATGCAGCTTCCTTTGCTGCTGCATCAGCCTTTGCATTTCCAAGCTTATGCTTTTTCTCAGCAGCCTTCCCATGGGCCCGCACATGAATGACTGCTACCTCTTTAGGCTGGTGGAGTGCCTCTAGTAGTTTGATAATCTGGGGGCCATTAGCAATCTTATTCCCAGAGGCAGTAATGAAACCCCTTTCTTTCCACAATAGTCCGTGCGCATGGACTGTAGAAAAAGCATAGCGAGAGTCAGTGTATATATTAACTCGCTGGTCTGTCCCCAGCTGTAATGCTCGGGTGAGCGCAGTGAGTTCTGCGGCCTGTGCCGACCATGAGCTTGGCAATGACTCCCTCCATACTACCTTATCCAAGGTTACCACTGCACATCCTGTTCGTCTTTTTCCATCGATGACAGAGCTGGAGCCGTCCACAAAGTATTCAACATATGGGTCTTCAATTGGGTCCTCAGCAAGATCAGGTCGCACCTGCGTGGTCTGATTCAGGACCTCAAGGCAGTCATGCGTCGGTTGCCCTGGCTCTGGCAGCAAGGTTGCAGGGTTTAAGGCTGTAGTATGTTTGAAAGTAAGTCCTGGATTAGAGAGCAAAAATATCTCATACCGTGATTGTCTGGAGGGGTTAAGAAATTTCCCTCCCTCAGTCCCTAGGATCTGGGGAACTCCATGAGGAGTGAGTATTTCCATATCCACACCCATGACTATCTTCTGGGCTTCTTCAACAACCACTGCTGTGGCTGCCACAGCCCGAAGACAGGCTGGCCACCCGAGTGCAACTGGATCTAGAACCTTTGAATAATATCCCACGGGTCTCCAGGTCGGGCCCGATGGCTGTGTCAGCACCCCTGATGCAACCCCTCGATTCTCATGAACATACAGTCGATATGGCTTTTTACTGTTTGGGATGGCTAAGGCTGGGGGCTGGGTTAATGCTGCCTTCAGCAGATCAAAAGCATGCTGCATTTCTTTATTCCATTTCCATTTAGTGAGACTCTCCTTAGTCAGGGATTCATACAGTGGTCTAGCCTTCCCACCGTAATCTGGTATCCATAGTCGACAGAACCCAGTTAGCCCTAGGAATGCTCGCTCCTTGGGTGACTTAGGTGGGGTTAGACCTTGAATCGCCTGTATGCGATCTGCACTCAGGGCTCTGACTCCTTTTGAGAGCTTATATCCCAAAAATGTGACTTCAGGCTGACATATTTGGGCTTTTTCTCTAGAGACTTTATATCCTTTTTTTCCCAGAGTGTTTAGGAGTGACCTGGTGGCTTCCTCGCAGAGCTGCAAGTTTGGGCTTGCAACTAGCAGGTCATCCACATACTGGAGGAGAGTCACTGCGGGGTGTGATCCCTTCCATTCCCCCAAGTCCTTCTGAAGGGCAAGTCTGAAAATATGGGGGGCTGCTATAAATCCTTGTGGAAGAACTGTCCACATGAGTTGGGCTTTATGGAAAGTATCTGGATCCTCCCATTCAAAAGCAAACAATTTTTGACTCTCTCGGTGAAGAGAAATAGAGAAGAAAGCATCTTTCAAATCTAGCACTGAAAATATTTCAGCTTCCCCCGGTACTTGTGTCAAAATCGTGTGAGGGTTCGGGACTACAGGATGGTCTGAAAGGACCTTCTTATTTACTGCCCGTAAGTCTTGGACCAGTCTGTATGAGACCCCATCTGCCTTTGGCACTCCAAGAATGGGGGTGTTATAGGGTGAAGACCCTTCCACTAGCCATCCGTACCTCTTGTATTTCTCTATTAACCGCTTGAGTCCAGCTCTGGCCGCTCGGCTGAGTGGGTACTGCTTTACCCGAACGGGCCCCTCCCCATCCTTGAGTACGATCCTTACCGGGGAGACGAACTTAGCTCGCGCAGGGGTTCCATCAGCCCATACTGAGGGGTCTACTCCAGTCATGTGATCTTCTGGACTTACTGCAGGGCGTCGGTCCTCCAGGAGAGCCATCTGATAGTTCGAGCTCTGCTTGACAGGTAGCTGGACCACCATCTGATCGTCTCTGAAAAAGATCTCAGCTTGCAATTTTGTGAGTAAGTCCCGCCCAAGGAGTGCAACCGGGCAACTTGGAGAATACACAAAGGAGTGCTCGAGCAAATGGTCTCCCACCTTGGTGAGGAGTGGTTTACAAACAGGGAGTCGGGTTTGCATTCCCTCAATCCCTTCTACAAGTACATCCTGTTCACTAGTTCCTGCACAGGGGGGTTTTTCTGGAATCATTGAAAATGTAGCCCCAGTATCCACCAAGGCTTCAAAGTTTTTGCCACCAACCCTAATGGTTACCATGGGATCTTCTCGGGCTCCAACCCGAAGGGTAGTGGTCTTAGATCCCTGTCCCCTTCATTCTGAATCCTCACCCTTGTCTTCTGCCTGCATGAGGTGACCTCTCAGTTCCCCCTCTCTCTTCTCCTTCAACTTCGGGCATTCCCTCTTCCAGTGTCCTTTCTCCTTGCAATAAGCACAAACATCTGCTCCCACTCTTTCTCCCTTCCTCTTCTGTATCCCAGCCTTTCCAGGGTTCCCTCCAGTTATAGCAGCTGCTAGTGCTGCCATCTGTCGCTGAGCCTTTTTATCCTCCTTGCGCTCCTGCACTTGCTCACGATTCCCATACACCTTATATGCAATTTCCACCAGCTCTGAAATCGGTTTCCTAGCACCTCCCTCAGTTTTCTGTAACTTCTTACGGATATCAGCAGCAGATTGACCAATAAACATAAGATTTACCATGCGCTGGTTATCTGGGGCTTCTGGATCCAGATCCGAAAACCTGCGAAACGCCTCATACAGCCTCCCAAGGAAAGCTGAGGGATCCTCCTCTCTTCCCTGTCTCACCTCATACAATTTAGACAGATTGGTAATCCGAGGCACTGCCTTTCCCATTGCTTCCACTATAATTCCCAAATACCGTGCACTCAGCTCTCTGCCCTCTGCAGTATGATTGTCCCATCTCGGCTCTTCTACAGGGCAGGTATCACGCAGAGTACGACCAGCAGCACCCTCTGACTCAACTCTGGCTGCCGCAATACGCTCTGCTGTACCTAACACTAATCTCCTCTCCTCCGGGGTTAGGAGGGTCTGGAGCATCATCTGGACATCAGCCCAAGTGGGTCGATGAGTCTGCCCAATAGATCGAAACAAATCCCTCATCTTTTCAGGGTCTTCACGAAAAGAGGGGCTCTGATTCTTCCAGTTAAATAAATCTGAAGTGCTAAATGGGGTGTAGACAAAAGTTGCAGTGCCTCCTTCCCCAATAACCTCTCGCATCGGACAGTTCAACACCGGCTGTGACTCTACAGGCTTGCGCAAATAATAACCCTTATTTCCTGATTCAGATGAGGCACTTGGCTGAGGCTCACGCTCTAACTCATTAGGTATGCATTGGTACGTCGGTGGTGGTCTCTCTAAGGGAGGGGGCGGTGGTGCAGAAGGACTGGATGCCGAGGAGGCGTCTGACTCATCTTCGCTACCCGACAGGGCAACCGGAGCACGGGTCCGGTACTTAGCCAATTCAGAATCCCCCCCCTCATTAGACTCAGGAAGTACAGGCGGCCCCCCCCGAGCCTTTTTCTTAACAAGCATCACATGAGACTTTGCTAAGTAATTCTTAATCCAAGGTGGCTGATTTTGAACCACCCACAACCAACAATCAATATAAGGAAACTGATTCCAATACCCATTTTGCATAACAATTTCATGGATAGCTATCACTTCTTTTAGCACAAAGGATCCTTTCGGGGTCCAGTGGACCCCAAATGTTGGCCACTCGAGTTGACAAAACTTACTTAAATCACCTTTTTTCATTTTTATTCCATAATCGGCCGGCTTTGCAAATTTATTAAAATGACGTAATAAGACTTTTAGAGGGGTATCAATATTGTTTTCTACACGAGAGCTACTCGTACCCATTTGCCCACAAAAATGCGCCCAAGGCACACCAAATACCAAAAAGATCTCAACAACAGATGATTTACAATGAGAGCTAAGCCTAGAATTTCTCAGCAAACTTACACATCCTTTGTTTTAGATCCGTACACCAGATTGGGCAAAGGGAATTCGTATACTCACTCAGA
The DNA here is from genome assembly GCF_052110815.1 of Crocodylus siamensis. Lineage (NCBI taxonomy): Eukaryota > Metazoa > Chordata > Crocodylia > Crocodylidae > Crocodylus > Crocodylus siamensis. The sequence goes on from NC_143397.1 coordinate 218,512,531, forward strand.
TACCCCAGAGATCTCGATCCAAATTCCAAAGTGTGTCTGCCTCTCCAGAAACTCAGAATTTACATGGGATACTTCCTTTAACTTCCCGGATATTCGGACTTAAACCTCAAATTCCAGGGGCGAGTCCAAAGTCGGCTCGGTGCGCACAACCCCTGGTACCGGAGGTGCTCCGTCACTGAATTCCGGGGTAGTCCTCGAGAAGCCCCACGTTGGGCGCCAATTATTGATATAAAAATCGCGGTTCGTTTCTCGGGAGGTGGAAAAAAAACCCTTCAGCTACAGACACACTCTATTAGCAACACAAAAGGTATATATTTGCAAATAGGGTCAGAGAGAGAGACAAAAGATCAAACACTCTGCCCCCGGGCACAATCATTAGCAGGCTTTTATCCCCTCTCTCCTGACCATGTGTGCAGAAGGAGGAACTTTTACAACTCATTTCCGGTTCATACAAACATATATGTAAACATGTCGCTTCATACGTCCCATGTGCATTATAATTAACTACTTAAGTATGCGGGGCGGATAGGCTTAATATGCATTAGGTTATCACGCGTGCGTAGAAGGGATCCAAGGTTACTCAAGGTTCAACCTGAAGGCTGAAATGGCAATTGCTCTTATCTTAGCCTAAGAATGTGGGGGTCATGAAAGAAAGTGTGATTTAGTGTAACAAAGAGATAGTAAATTTGCAGAACAAAGAGAGAGTGATACCTTAGTACAAAGGGCCTTTGGTGGTTTTCCCTTCAATTTCCAACCCCCCCCTTCCCTCTCCCATTAAGGAGACAAGGAGGGCTAGCAGCTGTGTTTTTTTTTCTAAATCTGCTATTGATAATGCATTTTTAATAATATTTCTAACACCCACACACAGGGGGCGCTCCCTGCTCAGGTCCACTGTGTACTACACACAGAAGCTGTCCATCAGCTTTACTGCCAGTAACAAATCAGGCTAAAAATGGCTGTCAATAAAGTCTGTAAAAAATAAAAAATTTAGTTGTCAGTAAAAATGCTAAGCAGCCATAGCTTGATTGACAGACAGAGCACAGCAGAGCAACCAGTCACATGCTGCTGTTCTGTCCCAGGCTGCTGAAATACTGCTTGGTTGCAGGTAGGGTTCTTTGGGAGTCTGTAGTGGGAGGAGTAGGGCCAGTGACATTAAGGCTGGGACATGGGCTGGAGGGGGCATCAAGATATGCGGGGTGAGTAGGGGGCCCCAGCAGAGTGTAAAACAATTGCTGCAGTCAAGCAGTTTCTTGTTAACCCAAGACATTTTTTTCCGCTACAAACTTTTTACTTACAACCACACTTTTTTTACTTTTAAAAATTTTGGTTGATACTAAACCCTTAAATTTAAACCCACCTTTTCTAACTGGGGCCTGGCAGCATGGCACAGCATAGCAGAAGTCTTACAATTATATTACATAAAACATGTATCAATAAAAACATGTGTCAGTAAACAGCTTGCAGACTGTACTTTTTTTTCTTGGGTTGGCAACCCTGCTGCCTGTGCCCCTGGTAGCATGAGTGCTGCAGTTGGCCACCTCAGCACTACGACATTTGAGATTTTTTGTTTAGTTATTCTACTTAGGAAGTAAACAAATGAATTATATTTCACTGGAACATTGTTCCCACAAATAGTTCCTGAACAGTAACAGTCCTGGCACGTTATATAACTTGATAATGGCCACTGATTTTCTCAGTGGACACTTAAAAGCTAAGAAGTTTTATGGTTTGCAAATTACAGAGTTATACAATTAAAACATTTTTTAGTGGAAGGAAGAAGTCAAATAGAAAATTGTTAAAATAGTCTGGAGAACTCGCCTATGCCATACGCTGCATTGTTTTAAATTTGTGGATCTCTGCTGAGGATAAATTTAGTCTGTTATCCCTACAGGAAAATAGGTGGAATTTTATGAGATCAATATAAAATATTAATGCTTTTGGGCTATGTTCACTGCTGTTGTAAAACAGGATTCAATAGAATGGTATCTGTTCAAAGCCATTATGAATCTATCCCTTTAATCTTCATCTTCAATGGCCCAGCAAGAAACCTGCACTGAGTTCAAACTGAGAAAACTGTCAGTGACTGGGCATGTCTACATGTGCAATTAGGGTGCAGAAAGAAGTGCAGCTCCCAGCTATAACTCAGAACAATTTTTGCGACGTTATGAGTTACGTTACCTCAAAATAACACAAGTTCACTGTTGGTTACAGGAGAGAGGGGGCTGCCTGCGAACCTGCAGCCAGGTTCCCATAGCAATGGCCAGGCTTTCTGTGCTGTTTTCAGAATGGGAGAGAGGAAAGCCTGCAGAGGGAGCTCATTCTTGGGGCTCCCCAGCTGGTGCTGAACGGTGAGGTGTGTGAATTGCAGCCCCACCCCCTCAGGAGGAGGGGGGCTGCGATACACCTGCCTCACCCTCCAGTGGGGGCTGAAAACCTCCCAGACTGAACCCCCTTTTCTCCCTTTCCACTTTCCCATTCGGAAAACTACCACAGGCTGGGAGCTCTGCGGACACAAGTTACAAAAGATGCTACATTCTGTAACATCTTTATCTGATACCTCATGCAATGGGGGGTCAGATTTTCACCCAATCAACCATTTTTGAAGCTACTTGCAGCTGTGCACTTGTGTTTGGTCACAGCTATAAACTGCCTTCTGTGGCTAGATCAGGCGAAAATTGTCACTTCTGTCTGTAACTAAGTCAGAGCAATACAGTCCACAGCAATAAAACCTGAGTTTATTACCATTTGAATGGGCACCCAGGAGCACAGCATGTTGAGCTAGATTGGTGCAGCCCTGACTGGCAGGAGGCCTAGGGGTTCAGCCTGCCAGGCTGTGGCCAACTGCCCCCAGCACAACATGCTGTGAAGGGGCTGACTGGGGCACAAGGGTATTTCAGTGTGGGGCTAGTTGGCAGGCATCCCACATACTAAAGCACCCTCATGCCCCAGCCAGCTGGGGCAGCATCTACATGTGCTCCTGCAGTTTCTTACTCTGCAGCAGGATAGGACTTGGATTTACAAGTACTATCCTGCTGTGGAGTAAATTAGTTTACTCCATAGTTAATTAGTCTATTGTGCAGTAAATGTCTTGTGGAGACGCAGTAGCAATGGTGCCTGGTCTTTTTGTGATGCTTAATGTGCAGACTACTTCTACTGCACATTAGTGTGGTTCTTGCAGTAACACGTTAATGTGCAGTAGAATTAATCTACTGTGCATTAAGCATCTTGTGTAGACGTGCCCACTGAGTGCTAATCAGGCAGGCATAACAACAGGACTTTTGCACCTGAGAGGAGGGTGGCCTCATATGATTTTTTTTCTCCATAAAAATCATAATTAATGTAGCATGCTTAACATGAATATAAGAGCTTAAACCATCAGTTTAATCAATTTTAAAACCTGTCCTTCAGTAAAACCTCAGCTCGAGTACATTTTCTTGTTAAATGCAGACGAATATCAGATCTTAGGTTTTTTGTTTTTTTTTAAGATAGGAAATATAACTTAATTCTCTCTCTGGTGTTAAAGATAAGGACCAAATTCCACTCCTACATTTATGCAGCCCCATTGCTTCACATTAAAGTGTTATGCAGTGAGGTTTTTCTTAGTGCACCATCATTTGCCCCACTGTGTCACTATAACTTCACACAGTGAAGCTTTGTAGAAGCTATCTGTCAAATTTGCTCTCCAGTTACTTTGACTTTCATACAATCTAGATAATCTTCTAAAATGCTTTCTACATTCATTGATGCATCTTGCTTCTTGGTGCCAAATGCTGGCCTTTTACAGCTTTCTCTGCCTTTGAAAACTTACCCTGTTTCCACATACTGAATTACATATATACTATCTAAAAACTTACTGCACTTTATGAGGTCTTAACCTCTAGAGCAAACTTCTACCCAGTCCTGGTATAAAAGCTACATAATCTCTACTGAGCCATAGCAAAAAATGAAATGGGAGAGAGGGGAATGTAAATTCAATTGGAGAAGGATTGTGATGACTTCCTTGTTTGAAGATAGCAGTAAACGAGATGTATGCTCCTGTAGTTTATAACTAAATGACATAGATTCAAATGTTTTAAGGTCACTGAAATAAAATTGTTTTAACCAGGACTGCATGACTGAATGCCACATTTGTAACTGCTGTACAACCCACCTGTTGGACAGTTATCAATTTAACATTTTATGTTTATTTTAGTAACTCAGTTTCTTTTTCTAGAAAAGCCAGTATCACTGTTTTTTTATGAAGCAAGCCAAACAAGAGAGTGAAGAGGAGGTACTCTGCTCTGCATGGTTCTGCTCATTATAGTCTGGGTTAGGTAGTTATTTTTGACATGCAAAAGAATATATTCATTATGACCTCTTTCTTGAATACACTTTACTAAAATGAATTGTGTTTCCCTTTCTAATATTAACTCTGAATTCTAACAGTATGCTGTTTTATAATAAACAGGTGGTAAAAGTTATCAGTAAAATGAATATTTTTGTCTCTTCAGCATGAGATTCACTTTGCTGATCAGAGATCATTGCATTTCTATGCTTGAACAAACACCCTGCCCCACAGGACTTCAGCTCAACTGGAACTTTTTAGTGTGTAAATATTTATAGCTGCTAAAATCAATTCTGACCCAGGGCCAGGGTGCAGTGTCATCTCTTACTGCCACTTGGCAGCCTGTTAAGATCTCTTTGATTTACTAGCTGCATGTGCCTTATGTGAAAATTCACTCTGCACTAGATGATATGGGTCTGGGCCAGAAACACTACTGTTCCCTCACCGCTGTGAAAAGAAAAAGGAGTCTCCCTTTACAGGAGTTGGATTATAGCATTTTCCCCAGGATGAATCCAACACTAGTCTAGTTCCCTTTTTGCAGCCATGCAACCTGCCTGTCTTCAGTGGAGATGCATGCGTTTAATAAGAGACATATATCTGATGAATGTGACTATATCTCCCCAAGTTATTACTAGTTTCATAGGCTCTCCTGTGCTAACTTGTTTGTCAGGACAAGACTCAATGCGAATGCATATTCTCTGTCTGCTATAATCTGGAAAGCTGTCCACAGACGATGTATTCAGGAATTGGTTTCTTCTCCTAATCTTACCTGGCATTTTTTTGTAGAAGCTATTGCAGTAGGCATAGAGTTCTCTTCAGCATAAAGCTCACATATGGCAGCACCTGTGTTGATAAGATTCCTTTTGGATAGGCTGCCCTTCACAACCTCTGAGAGCTGCTCTAATTGAAGTGCCTCGAGCATCTCATGTATCAGCGTCCTCGCACTTCAAAATGACAGCAGTTTAGTTAAAATGATTTAACTAAAGCTCATTGAACGGGATTCAGTTAAAGTGCCCCTGCCACCATTTTGAACTGCATGGACGCTGATACATGAGACAATGGAGGTTGCTGGAGTGTGGTACTTACTATGCTCCAGCAGACTCAATTTAATAGATTTCATAGATATTAGGGGCTGGAAGGGACCTCGTGAGATCAAGTCCAGCTCCCACACCATAGGCAAGAAGGCAGCTGGGATCAAGTGATCCCAGCAAGAAAAATATCCAGATGTTTTTGAAAGGGTCCAGAGTAGGTGCTTGCACCACCTCTGGGGGGAGTCTGCTCCAGACCCTGGACACACACATTGTAAAGAACTTTTTCCGTACGTCTAGTCTAAATCGGCCTTCCTGGAGTTTGTATTCATTAGACTGTTTGTTATCCCTTGGAGAGCTCTGGTGAACAGCTCTTCTCCCAGGTCCTGATGTACCCCTCTTATATAATTGTAGGCTGTTACCAAGTCACCCCTGAGCCTTCTCTTTTCCAGACTCAAGAGTCCCAAATCCCTCTGCCTCTCCTTGTATGGCCTGCCTGCCCTCCAGGCATTGGATCATACGAGTGACTCTTCTCTGGACTCTCTCAAACTTTTCCACATCCCTCCTGAATTGGGGGGCCCAAAACTGGACACAGTACTCCAGCTTCAGCTTCACCAAGGCCAAGTAAAGTGGGAGGATGATGTCCCTGGTTTTGCTTGAGATGCATCAGTGGATGCACACCAGAGTTTGCTTTGCCAGCCACAGCATCACATTGGTCAATCATGACTCCAAGTTTAATATCCTATATTTTGCAAGAAAAATAAGCAAGATACATAACTAAATATTTGTTAGGTGATAATTTTAATTTGCTTTTTTCTTTAATGTTCAATTCTGTCATTTTATTCCTGCACAGTTGTACTCTAACAACAAGACGACAAACTGTTTGGAAATCAAAATAGGATTATATTTCAAATTGAATGCTTTTCTTATAGATTTATTTTCTTGCAATAAACCTTTTCTTGCAATGAATACCTTTTTCATTCATGTGAATTCTTATATCCAGTGTTATGAACAAGGCTGCAGACAAATTATTGAAGAAACGTGATAATTTTGGTGGAATACTCAAACCTATGTCCTTATCTTCAAATAAAAGCCACCTCAAGTCCCTAATATGCAAGTTTTTTTACTATTATATGCTTGTATGTTTGCTGCTATTTGCTGGTAACTTTCTCATCCATAAAAGAACACAGTTTCTACAATTTCCTTTATTTGCAAAACAGCATGAAGTGACCTAAGAGAACAGATGATCAATACTGTAAATAGATTCATCCTTCATTCGCTTGCCACCAAAATGTTTTGGGGTTTGTTTACTTATTGTACTTTCAAGTCCCATTTGATATTTTGATTCCTCACTTTTCTCTTCCTCTCCTCCTCCCAAACCAGTAGATTGGTCCATCTTCTCTTCTCTGCTTGTTGGCTTTGAGAACAGAGACTGTTACCTATTCATTTCTGTCTTTGATTCAGTTGTTCAGCCACCTCCCAGATGCTGCTACACTGAGAAAGAAAAAAACGGTAACCCAGCCCAGCTTTCCCAAAGTCCAGACCAATACCAAGACTGCCTGAAGTTAAGTAATTTATATATCATCCTTTACAAACAAAAGTATTTAACATTAGGTCCATAAAAGAGTGGTTCCTTCCAAATACAAACTTGGCGGCACAGGGTTTGTAGAAATTTCCCTGGGATAAACTGTCTGACCTAAAAGACAGACAAAACCAAAGCAACTTAGCACTCTGAAGAGCTGATCGACTTCCTTCATAGGGGGGAGTGTTTTTTACTAAATCAAATTCTGACTATACGTTTCTTCTCTATCCCCAACTCCAGAGTTCTCAGTATGGAAGCCTCTCAGATAATCTGAAGTAAACTCAGTACAAATCCCAATTGAGCATGGTGGTGCTCTTTATAAATAGCAGGCAGGTAAACTGAATCTTTCCAACAGCATCAGCCCAACTGGCTTATGGGTTTGCCTGTCTCCTGGAACCTGCAGTTGTATATTCTCTAAGAGCTGGGACCTTGTTCTGAAGAAGTTTTTGAAAGCCTCAAAGAAGTTGAACTGATCAAATCCAGACAGATCTAATGAGCAGAACACTTCCCAAATTTTACTGGCAACCAAAGTTCTTCAGGGATGTGACAAGACAGTTTAAATGGCTAGATGAAGATGACTCACAGCAGCAATAAAAGAGTCAAGGAAATATATTTTTGCAAATGTAAGGATTTCCATTTATTGGAGCAACCCATGTAGAACAATCTTTATAAAAAAGATATACAAAAAGCCCACCAAAAATAGTGTCAGTATTATCCTGCTTCTAAGTTGTTTCATTCATGCTGCCCATATAAGCCTGGTTGTTCTTTTTTGCCAGACACCATTTCTCACATTTGTACTGATACTAATAAAAATATGAAGGGCTTTAAAAGCTGGTTTCTATTTTGTATACCTGGAATTGCATACAGCAAACAATTCTGATGTAAATCTTACAATATTACCTACTATAAAGATATTTACATTTTTCCATTCCATTTTTTTACTTCACTGTATAAAATAGTATCCTCATGCTTTGGAGCATTGAAGTTACAGTACATTTTTCAATATAATAATTTCCAGTACTGGAAAAAGGTGCATATTTTATATAGGCAGGTGAAAAAGCAAAAGTATATACATCTACAGGGACATTAATATTACATTAAGTCTTCTCACCAAATAACATAATACTGGAAGCTGTTTTACAATGTTAAGGGGAAAATGCAAATAACTAGTTACAACTTAACTGTGCACAGGTTTTTTTTAAAAACAAACTTTGTATCCAGAACTCCTCCAAACTCTCTCATCATGCATGGTAGACAGTGAGACAGCACACATATCAGTGGGGTATGATTTTGTCATACACTTAAATGCAACTATTTTTTCTCCTGAAACAAAACTGTTAAATAATTGCAGAACGTATAATTATCTCAAATTATTCTGAAAATAATACAAATTGAAAGATGTGTTGAGTGCATATGTTGTTCCTTTCCCTGCAGTGTGGCCTAAAGGAGAGGGAAAGGAAAGTTCAACAAATTAACTGAAATAAACCTGAGTCATAGAATACTCCTCTGGAGAAAAGGTTTGGAGGAGTCAGGAGTCTGGAGGGAGAGGGGCAGAGCGGACCAAGGATATGAAAGAGCACTCTTCAAAGTCTGTAAGTTGTGGTATTGGTGGGTAAAAGAAAGGTCTCTCTGACAATAGCTGGTCCTGTTCTTGTACTTTAGAAGTTGCTCTGCCACTGACTTTTGGGTAACACTTCTTGCGACCACCTGCAGGTAAATGTCAAATTAATGCTTCCACTCCAGGCAATTATCCTCTGTTGTGAGACCGTATCACATGGTTCAGCTGCTTCCCAGCTCTGTCGTTTCTCTCTCTTTTGGAGTCCCAGATCTTGCAGACACAGGGAACAAAGCTTTCTAATAACTCAGAGAAGCAGGCTAGAGCCTCTACTTTTCATTTTTGCTATACCTCATGCTTACTTCCCCAGGCTTCTTCTCAGACTTGCTACTGTTAGCTTGAAGTTCTCCTTTGCTAATTTATAATTTGCATTTCCAATGTCACCAGCACCTGGTTTCTAGAGAACCACAGACCTTCACGGTGGATATTTCCCCTACTAATCTAGTTCCTCTGCACTCACATGAGACCACTACAGTGAGAGAAAGGCAATCATTTTGAATTTAGTGTCACAATCTATTTCTAGATGAAATGTTCAAGTTCTCATCTGTTCTCAGAAAACTGAGTGGGGAATAGCTTGAGTTTATGATCCGAAAGTCTATTTTTAAACAGGAGTATGTACTTAGAATGTGTGAAGACGTCATTCTGCATGTTTACCACAAACCCAATGAAGTTGCCGGTCTGTTTGGAGATTGGTTAACTCGTCAATGGACCTCCAGCTGCACTGGCAAGCATAAGCCCGGGATCCTTTCTTTTTGATCATCTTCGCTCTTAACTTGCTGAGCTCAGGCATATTATTCCTAACAAGTGTGTAAGTCCATGTTAGAATTGTGCAATTTTTTTAAGCATAAGATACATAATGCCTGGAGATAAACTTTGATATGGATATAATCAGTCCACTTCCACAGGAATGATGTGCGATTCTGAGAAAAGGATTAAGCCCACAGTATTCGCTGAAACCACTTTGAACAGAATACCTTTTGTAAAGATACCTGATTAATGTTTGTTGCTTTAAACCTCCTCCCCATAGGGTCTTTCTTATAATAGATGCAGCTGTAATGCAACAGCTGCAACTCCCTGTTGCTTCAATAGCAGTGTGCGTCTGCGCAGGAAATGTCCACGGGGAACAGCAATGACTACTGCTCTAAATTCTCTCAACCATGTTCCCTGCATCCACCTGGCCTCTTCATATCCAAAGAACCCCAAGATCCCCCCACATCTCATTCTTTCACTGTCATGAGTTTTTCAGTAATAAAATACATATAGTTTAAGAACATATAACATGTACAGACCTTCACTCTCCCAAGAGAAACTCTTCTTGGAGTGATTTAACCATGGCTGTTCCCAGGTTATTTTTCTCTTGGAACAGCCACTTTTTCTCTGGAAGAAAAAGCCTGAACATCTATACATGTGCAGCAAGGCTGCTCTGATATGCTGTAATTACAGTGTTTTGGAACAGACTCGATTAATTGAGCCTGCTGGAACCTGTTGCAGGATGGTAATTACTGCACTCCAGTAGACTCCAGTGTCTTGTGTATTAGTGTTCCTGCACTGAAAAATGGAGGCGGGGGGGTTTTAAAGCTCATCGAACAAGCAGTGGCTCTCCCAGGAGAAACTGAATGTCTGCATAAGGCCATAAGCAGAAATTGGGTCACTTCAGCTGTATGTGCTGGAGCAATAGCTAAAAATCCTGAGGAGGACCAGCAGCACACAGGCCCTTCCATTAAAAGCAGTCCTGCTGCCCTCAAAACCGATTCCCTGGTCAGTAATGGACTACTGCAGTGCAAGTACTGCCACTGTGGAATCTATATGAATACAGAGTCTATTTAAAAAAGGGCATCATTGACAAGTACTGAACGAGGCCAGTAAACTTTAATTTTAAATTTAAACATCCTCCTCCTGGTATTTAAATTTTAAAACATCATCCTCATGGTAAGTGGTGTGCTATTTATATTGCAATAGCACCCCTGATTTAACAAGGAAGGCTACAGGCTTAGATGGCCGCAGGCTGATCTGAAATTTATCACTTGATAAAGTGATAAAGAGTGATGCAAAAAACTAAATAAATTCAAGAATGAAAAGTATTTTGAGCCAGAACTCCTTCTACTCTACTGTTTTTAATGATCCACTGTACAACTACTGTGGTAACTATGATAAAAAACTATGAGGTCCCTCCTGTTGTGAATCTATGAAGACTAAGGTCTGAGGATAGAGATACTGTAGAAGTTTGGGGAGGGTAGAGAGACAGATACTCTCCATACACAATCCCTCCAGAAATCTGCAATCAATATAAAACTGATATATATTTGTGGCCGGGGCAGTACCAGCTTATTCTCTGTCCTTCATATAAATCCCTCAACATTAGGAAATTATGGATCAGCAATCAGAGCACAACAGAGCAACTAAAGCACAACAGTCATTCTCTCACGTAGTCCAAGAGTTATGCTGTGGCACGACTTAAGTCAATATGAATCCCCCAATCACAAGTACACAGGGTGTTTCAATGGGATTTATTCATGTGTGTAGTGCTCCCTTGAGTAGAATGCTTTCCCAAGTGAGATTCTTGGGGCAGAGTCCCTGGGCCCTGTCACATGTTCACTCCAACAGTTGCAAATTACTGGAATTTTGTGCTGCATTAAAATTAGTACATGTTAACGGCAGGGGGGAGGGGAGGGGAGGAGAGGGAAGGGGAAGGGTTGGAATAACAAGTTCACTCCAACAGTTACAAAGCACTGGAAAGTTGTGCTTCATTATAAAGTTGCATGCGTTTACGGTGGTAGCCATTATTTTAAATCACTGGAATGCAGTTACTGATTATTGGAATGGAGTGACCTATTAAAGGTAGTATGTATTAGGAGATAACCCTTGCCTGAAAGGGAACAACTGCAACATGGATGGCACTTGACACATACTAAACAGCTTCCACCTGTATCTGCTTGCATTTTAACTGCGCTCAGTGAGTGTTACATTGAACGTGTGACATCACCTCCTGTCTTCTGCAAGTCTGTTAAAACCTTAAGTTTTTGTACATCATAATCCTGCCAATTCTGCAGGAGGTCCCAACTCCCCCTTTCAAAGATGCAATGAGGGAGAAATATTCAAGAATTATGTAATAGCTCTTCTACTTGGGAATCATCCATAAAGGTACTGATCTTTTCTATAGGGTATATTCTAAGTATTCATTTTGTTTAGGTTAACACAACGATTAGCTTAAATTGGATGAACTGTATAATAAAATGAGTCCCTATATAAGGTCAAATTCAACTGTAAAGAAAAACTATCCAAGCTAGCCTGTGTGGGATCTGCAACGGAATATGATGAGGGGAAAGATCATATCACACAGTACAGAGTGACAGAAAACAGGAGGAACATGTAGCAAATCACAAATGATGCTTCGTTTAAAATCCGTCAGTGCAGAGAGGCAGAAATAACCAGTGTAAAAGTTAATTTAAAACTTGTTTAAAACATGGGGTAATGTTACAACCACTGCTGATTGTTTTTAGCCTAATCTTGCTAAATATACCAAGACATCACTGGCTACTCCCATAAATGTTCAAATATTACATTCTTACTATGAATTAAAATTCTCCAATAGAAATCAATAAGATTAGAAAGACTGGCGACAGATGCTAGTTTATTTATTTGTTTAATCCCCTAATTTGTTTTAAATACAGATTAACCTAAATTAAAATAACTGAAAATCCTGTTAAAGGTTATACACTATAATCAAGATTATAATTACTTGATAACAATGCCTTTCACTTTATTTAATTAAACTATCTAATTACTAATCAAGTGAAGAACATATGTTAATACACAGAGAACACATACAGCCACTTCAGAAAACTGTCAGTCCAAAGTGTTTTTTACTAATAATTTGCATTACTGACAAAAGCAGGAATCTCTCTTTAAGAGAGATTCATATTCTTGATCAGAAAGAAAACAAGAGAAGACCTACAACAAAGAGCATGAGAGAGATTACATAAAACAAGATGATCCAGTAACATATTTTTATGAATACAGCGAACTGTTTAGTGTTCTATGCAAGCTATAGTACACCCTCTACTGGTCACACAATCTGAACATCCACTTAACTTGATCCTCATACAACAATAAAAGAGATTTTATTAAAACAAGTGAAATGCTCTATACCTCAATTCAATGTATAAAGTAAAATAAAACCTCTTTGTTGGTAGATATAATCTAACAGAGAATTTAGAAACAGACAATGTCTAATGGGTAAATTCAGACTTCACACTTCTTTGAAAAACAAAATAGAACAATTTTAATCAAGAAAGCAAAATCTCCTTTAAAAATGGCTAGTCCAAATTCTTCCCTATGGAGAACTTCTGGCAATTTGATGGACTTCACTTTAAAAAAAAAAATCAACTTAGACTTAAACTATTAGTATCTCACTGAATATCTTTTGTAGACTGCACAATCATAATTACAGTGGAGGAAAAAACCTGACAGAAGTAACGACAGTCTGTGACAATAAGGGAACAGGTATATGTAAACATATTCATTAATAAATTAGACATACTGCTGAAGAATGTCATACAGCAGGGACCACATTTCTTCATTAGTAAAAAAAAGAGCCATTGCTTTATATGAAATACCATTTATTGATGCCAGCAGTAAATATGGCCTGGACTTGTACAGTTCACATTTCTGATAAGCATATTAACCCCAAAGTACTAATTACAAACCCACCTGAGACATACCTGAAAAACAGGTAATCACATGACTTATCCCAAAGGTAATCATCATAGTGTGCTACACGGAAGTCACAGGCAGTACAACGTAGCTGATCACATGTTCTGTTCAAAACAAGAGAGCCAAATGTCAGTACTGTTACACACAAAAAGCTACATAAAAAGAATATTAATATTTCAAAATTAAGGACTTAAAAATTAGGAAAATGCCAGAATTTAGGTTGTCTGTTCAACATTTATTTGTGCCCCTTATGCATATGCTTTATGACATGTGCTTTAATTAAATTACTACATACACTTCAAAAGGATTCCTAACTCATTCAGTAAATAAGACTTTTCTTTTTATATAGTTAGCATTACATTTTAATCTCTTCATTCAGCATACTGCCATATCTTATTTGCTCCTCATCATTCCACTCTGCGCTGAATACAGAAATGTAATTTTCCTGATAGGCCATTTTATAGCAAACCTCAAATTCTAGTGCATCTAGAGGCTTTACAAATGTAAATTAATTATTTTGACAACAATCTTGTGAGGAGTAAAGCTACAATGATCACTTGCATTCATTAATTTTAAGTAACCAGTCTGAGACATCTAGGATCTGGTATTTCAGATTAAACAGAGACGGTATTGTAAAATGTATTAAACATAAAATATGTAAAAAATAAAATTACAAATGTACTTATAAAAATATGCATTAAAATGTGTGGCTGCTCTGTTTGATTTGTTACAGCACTGGTTGCTCAGCACTGCTACAAGACAGTCACCTAAAAATGCAGAACAGGCATGGTTGCCTGTGAATATTTTAAAGTGATTTGCTCAGTATCACATAGGGATACTGTGACAGAGCAGTGACAGAATCCAATACTTCAGGGTAGTATTCAATTTCTTTAAACATGAGACCATGCTTTCACCTTTAACACTCCTTTGCCTCATTCACTAAACACCTTCTAACTTCTGCAACAAATGAGGCAAATAACCAACAGACACCAACTTTATTTACTGCTTGACTGATCCCTAGAGCGTCATCCATCCTTGTTCACTGTAGGAGAAAGGCACTTTGTGGAAAATACAGCATGTGCTCCTGTGCTTAGACTATCTCATAACGAACATACCAGTTGGGACCATTATAAGTTTGCATAAGTAACCCTGCTTTTTACATTTTCCAAACTGCATGCTTTGGCTCTACAACTTCTGTGTTCTTTTAATGGAATTATTTTGCGTGTAATTTTCTAGGTTTTTAAAAAGTAAACAACACTCACCCCACCCAAAAGTTCCAGCACATGAAGCAATTCTGACTTCCGTATCAATAACCAGCAAGGTTAGAACTTTTAGACCCACAGCATGGAGCTGCTCACTTTGCACTAATAGAATAACTGGTGGTAATAACAAGTTGAAGCTGTTATCTTTCCGTATCAACCATCAGACATGGTTAAAGTACATACTTTCTCAGTGGGTTTCACAAATATTTGTTACCAGTGGACATTTACTAGGACTTGATACTGATTTTGTGAGGAAATGAAGCTGGGTTAACAGCTGGGAGGCACCTGTACCAACAATGCTCCCAGACAGTGGGGGACAAATTGGAGAGAGCCCAAAGGAAAGCAACAACATGATCAGGGCTCTTGGGAAACATGGCAGATAAGGCAAGACCTGAGCTTAAACTACAGCACAGGAGACTTAGGTTAGATATGAAGAAGAATTTTCTAATTCTGATGGTTGTTAAGTGGTGGAACAGACTGCCTAACAAGATGTGGCATCACCATCATTGGAAGCTTTTAAGTAGAAATAAGACAAGCATTTGTCCAGGATGGTATAGACAGGAGTGACCAGTTGTTAACAGGGGGCTGAAATAAGTGAGCTCTTGAGGTTCCCATTGGATATTTTTCTATGATTCTGACTCAGGAATCTGGGCTCTGGAGGAGTGTGTTCTTTAATGGCTGGTTACAAACTTTGGTTTGTTTTTTATTAACCTTTCATTGGAATGATTAATCATCGTTCTGGAGCAAAAAAGGCTTCACAGATTCTACACCTGCACTCCTTCAATTAAGACATTAGAGTGTAAAATAAGCTGTCCTGAGGTACCCAGAGCTCTTCTAGTAAAACAAGATAAAACTAGTTTTGACATCTAAGAGTGAAAAACAAAGGACAACTTTCAAACCCTTTAATGCCTTCTTTATACATCAACAAGAAGAAAAGGGCATATAAACCAGAGTTTAAAAAAATCCTTTAGAGATTGACTTAAAGTTCAGTGAAATTGCAATCTGCTGATTTTTCAGAGGTAAGTAGGGGAAAATGCAGTGTATGATATCTTAAAGGTTTTCAGGTAATTATTTGAACTCAGAATCATGAGGTTGGAAGTGACCTCAAAGGTCATTTCATCTAAGCCCCTGCACAGATGCAGGATGTGCTATTCCTGTATTATTCCAGACAAAGGGCTATCTAGCCTTTTCTTCAATAAAGGTGCTGCCATAACTTCCCTGGGCAGCTTGTTCCACTGCCCTACTGTTTCGATAGCAAGGATGTTTTTTCTCCTTTTCAGTCTAAATCTGCTTTGGTGAAGTTTAAACCCATTGCTTCATGTCCTGTCCTCTCTGCCAAGGGAGAATATTTGAAATATCTGAAAACTGCAATCCTGTCTCTCCTTAATCTCCTTTTTGTCAAACTCTTCTTTCTACCTTTACTCTTACAGATTGTGTTCTAACCCTTCTATTATCTTGTTGCTTGCCTTTGGAGCATTTCCAGTGTCTTCACATCCTTTTTAAACTCAAGAACTCAGAATGGTACACAATACCTAAGTGAGGCCTAACCATCATTTATTATATAGCAAAGTTTCTGGCTAAAGTTTTCAAAATAAGTTAGCTTAAAGTTGGTGCCTAACTATGAATTTAAGAGCCTTTATATTTCTTTCTTAAAAATTAGAATAGCATTACCTTCCTCAGTGGCAGCCCTAGGAACTATGGAAGCTTCCCTGTAAATCATGTAACTTTTACTTAGGGTCTGAAACATGGTTTTGACAGTATAACTGAGAACACACTTGAAATGCTGTCTTTAATTTAAGGACCAGTTACTTTACCTATTCAACTCAAATGGAATTTGACCAGCTACTACAAAGAACAAGATCAAGTCATAAAACTTTATGCTTACCATAAATACGTGTACAATCTGGAAAATGTTTTAATTATTTCTACACAAATCTTCAGACTTATTCAAGTTATAATTATGATGCTGCATACAGTTAAACTTAGATCATTTCCATCTGGGTGGTTTGCAACCCATCTAGTTTACAGTGGGTTGCTGAATTAAGGATAAACTCAGCTTTTTGCTGCAGGTTTTACTGTCTGTATGTGAATCCAAGATAACCCTGAAATTAAGACAACCACCCATAAAAAAATTCTTAACATTTTCTCTGTATAGAATCTAATTATTGTAGGATAGTTTTAATTTGTTCCCCACAATACTGTAAGCAGTGGGGGAGACAGGTTATGAGGAGGGCAGTAATGGGGCAGGCAGTGGAGGGAACAGTGGTGGACAGGCAGTAGAGGGGTAGGTAGTGTGGAGGGCATGCAGACAGTGTGGAAGGCATGCAGCTTTCTCCCTGAAACCTGTCTCTCCCCCTACTTACCCTCCCTTGTGCTTGCCCCCCCACAACCTCAGACCCCTGTCGCCTTCTTCCTCACCCTGCACTTCTGCACCTTCACCTCTTTGGACCCCTCCTCCCCAACAAAGTCTCTACCCCTGCCTGCCCCTTCATCTGCCATTTACCTTAGCTCAAGCACTGGCAGGCTCCATCCCTGTTGCAGCCTGGGGCACCGAGCATTGTCTCACTCCAGCCCTGTAGCAGTGGCATGTAACTGTGTAACCGGCCCTGCAGCAGCAGTGCCGGTCTGAGGCCATGTTCTGTGCTTCAGGCTATAGCAGGGATGGACCCTCCTAGCGCTGGAGCAAAGGTAAAGGCGAGTGTGGTGGGGTGGACCGGTGGGAGAAGTGGCAGTGGGAGGTGTGCAGACTGGGTGCGGTGGGGGCCCAAGGCTGCATGGAAGAATTGGTAGGGTAAGCACAGGGTATGGGAGGCAGAGAGCAGCTAAATCTTGCAAAGCATACAGAATCTATTGCATATTTAAACTATGTATTACACCAGTAGTAAAAAGAAGATAAATTGCAACAGAACAGTTGAGGGAGAAAAGAGAATTCTGGCTAAGGATATAACAAGAAACCTTATTTTTATTAAAAGAGCCATGGAATCTTTAGTATCAATGGTAAGCAGATAAATCTCAAGAAATCTTTAAAGCATTTTCACAAAATAGAAACTAAATTCCATGTGATTTTTCTCTTACATGTGTATGTAGGGAAAACTTTATTTCATTGTACTATTAAAACTCAGAATAGAATAAACATTGTAAACGTGGTAAGGATTGTAATAATGCAACTAGAATGGATCTTTCAGATGTCCTACCTCTTTGAAATATTTGTTCCTATACCATATAGTGCAGTGCTTCCACCAAGATACACTGGACAACATCTACGTGAATTTAAAAAGAAAAATAGTAAGTTTTAAATAAAACACTTTGGAGAAAGGAATATACTACCAACTTAAGCTAACCTTTGTGCATCATGACCCAGTCAGCACATGCACCTTTTCAGAGAGTCCATTACTTTCAGTACAGTTGCAAAGCACAGTATTTATACTGTAACTGTTACTTTATTGGGCGTGGGCTGAGCACACAGGTGTTTAAAGACTTAACTGTTTTTCAATATGCATATTAGCAGGAGTCATAGAAATACAGTACTTTATGTAATGTTCATCAAATAGCACAGAAAACTTAAACGAAGAAAAATGAAGAAAATATTTATTTTGAAGAAAGGCTAAAACTTTTTAATGTGGCACGACTTTACAATTGCAATAATCTTCCATGCTACTACTTCCTTTGCTTTGGAGTCACAAACTGTCAAATTGCTACAGTCTTACTTTTATTTTTTTCCTAAAGAAAAGCTTCTCTGAATTCTGAGTTGTTATTGTGTTAATACAGTTTTAACAGTAATAGAATAGTGGTTCTCAACATTTTTATACTCTGGCCACTCTGGACAAATTCAGCTCTTTGCTTTCACTTGGATTTTGACTATGGAAAAAAATTAAGCAATATTCTTGTTGCAAAGAACTTAGAACTACCACATGTCAGAATATATTTGACACTAAATTCCTATTTGAAATCTTTGAGTTTAGCTTGGGCCTTGTGGAAATGCTTACATACCTAACAGTGCTCATCTTGTATGGGAACTTATGGCACCCTTAAAAGATCTCAGGGCACCCTAGTTGTGAATCACTGTAACAGAAACAACCAACTGGTTATGGCACACATGCATTAGGTTCACCAAAGTGTTTTTCACTTACCTCTTACCACAAGCCTGCACAGAACCACTATTGGTTTCAGATGTGGAACTTGTAGATTTAGATTTTAATTTCTATTAAAAATACAAAAGAAAGAGCCAGGCACAATTACAGCATCATAGCACGGCTATTCTATTTTGCTTAACAAACAAGTGCTAGAAACCCCTGTGGTGGAAGCAGAGAAAATTGTAAGATTTTAATTTCCCCACAGTTTTTTGCAATGATTCTGAAGAGAGGCCTATTTCAGGAGACTTCCTATGTGAGGACAGGAAACTAGGTTAATAATATACTTGCAGTCACTGCAGGTCCCTCCCATCAGTGACCCAGCAGAAGCTCTGCAAGAATCCACTGCAATGGAGGCAGCAAGAACCTTCTCCAGACAAGTTTATGTGGATGAACCACCAATAGGGAATGGTCTCTTCTACTCTCTGTTTCTGATCTGATGAATCTACAAGCTCCTGTGGTCAACATGCCTCTAAGCATATCCCTGCTCAGTGTACTGGGTAATTTGAATACTACTTTGAGACATGCATTGTTCAGGGAGCCTAACTGTCTAGCACTGGGCCTAGTGCCTAAGAATTACTGCAACATCTAAGGACCTTCTCAAGAAGTTACCCAGTAAATGCTTTAAACACCTAAGAATTGTCATTAGATCAGTACTTCCTGCTATGCTAGATAGTAACTTCAGTTAATTAGAGAGAGAGGCAGCAGATTGTAGAGGAGAAATCTTTTATATATGCAAATATATTGGTAATAGCAAAATAGGAAAATCCAAAGTGCTACACCATTTCAACTGCAATTAACTAAAAATGTAGGACCTCATGAAGGATTAATCAGAGTTCTATGCAGCTTTACAAAAATTTGTTAATAGTCAGTAAAGGGGGATGGCAGAGTTTCAGCAAAATATAAAGTCTTTCTTCATGCAAATATTACGTCAAAATACCTGGATTACTGAACTGCCATGACTCTCCATATGGATACTGTGATTGTGACAAGTAGACCTTTTGATTTAGTTTTAACCACTTCCCAAGCCACAGAAAGCAAAACCAAGAACTCATAACAAACTAAGAGTGCTTACACAGGGTATTATGTTACAAGAGTCTTGGTTTAAATTTACACCTTGACTTGTACTGGAAAAATCTACCATGCAGACATGGCTTTAATTAGTTTTAAACCTATGAAGCTTAATTATCTTTATTTTTAACATCTATAATGACTTCTACTTAACTATCTGCTTTGCCTGTTCTGAACAAGCCAGTTTGTGGCTTCATTGCCACTTCCTCCAGCCAATGACAGATGTACTTCTAACACAGGGGTGGCCAAAGTCCAGCCTGCAGCGAACTCTATTCCCAGCAGACCCTGACCATGTCACTGCGCTTGGTTTCCATGGAGACCCGACGAGTGACAGGGCTGTGACACCGTGGGGACCAGCGCTTCCACAGAGACTAGCCCCAGCAGTGTATGGAGCTGGACATGGAGTTGCTCCACTGCTGGGATCTTGCAGTGGTGACAGTGTGGTCTGGACCTGGGGCAGAGCTGTAATCCATTGCCCACGTGCCCTGGGCAGGGTCATGCAGGGAGAGGATCGTGGCTATGCCCCATCTCTGAACCACCTGTCACCACTGCAAAATCCTAGCCCTGACCCCAAAGCAGCTCCCTGACCAGTTGTACACCATGCCAGTACTGTTGGGACTGGTCTCCATGGAAACCTTGACCCTGCACTGTCACAGCACTGCTCCTCCTGGGGTCTCCATGAAACTGGGTACAGCGATGTGGGCAGGGGCTTGTGGGAAATGGAGTGTGGATGCCAACTGGATCTGCTATTTTGCCCACCCCTGTTCTGCCAGAACAAGAAAAAAAGCTGAAAGACACTCCTATGTTCTGTTTATCTTTCTTTGACTCAAAACCACTTCCTTCTTTGACAGTCTATGCTCTTAACATTATTATTGGCCCAAACTCTTCAGACACATCTGTTATATCTGACTATTAGCACTTTGGTAAGATGATCCATTTATAAACTGCTTCTCATTACAAGACTACTGCACTTTCGTTCCTTCATGTCCTACTGTATGTCTCTTCTCCAAAGTCTGTTAATTATCTGCCCCTAACCTAGGCTTATTCTTAAAATCACAGAATCATAGAAAAGTAGGGCTGGAAAGAACCTCTAGAGTTCGTTTAGTTCAACACCCTACCGGAGTCAGGATCATTCCTATTCCAAACCATATCACAGAAATTCATACTAAAACTCTACAAAACAACCTTGTCACACAAACTCACGTGCCATAGATAAAGCACGGGGACAATGGCAGTCAGTGTCCACAGCTGGAAGGTTGTCAAAATATACTCAAGAGATCCAAGTAAGAGGACAACAACCCTCGCAACAGAGGAACGCAAAAATCCCCACAATCTGCACCAATTGGACCATTCCTTCCTGATTCCAAATGTGGTGACTGGCTTGACCTTGAGTGGAGGGGCAAGACCCTGCAGCCAGAAACCTCCAGGTTTTAGTTACAGCAGAAGCACTGGCACAACTCCTGCCATGCAGCAGAGCTTCTAAGGAAATTGGAAAAAACCTAAACAGACAAACCTGGATACATATAGCAGCAGGAGGGAAAAAAAATTCCTTCCTGGCCTCACATGGCAACCAGCCAAGCCCAGAAGCATGGGAAACTCCCATAGCTGTAACTACTCCTATACCATCCCTGTTCAGTGCTTATGCAGCCTCTTCTTGAACACCTCCACTGACGGAGATTCCACAACTTCCTTAGGCAGTCCATTTTACCGCGTCGCTGTTCTAACAGTGAAGAAGTTTTTTTCTGATATCCAGTCTAAACCTACTTTGCTGCAACTTCATGACACTGGTCTGCATCCTTATCTCTGCAGCAAGGGGGGAAAAAATGGTGTTCTCCTGCTTCTTTATGGCAGCCCTTCAGATATTTCAAGATTGCCATCACATCCCCTCTTAAGTGACTCTTCTGCAACTGAACATGCCTACTGTCTTCAACCTCTCCTTGTATGGCTTGCCTTTCAGGTCCTTTATCATTTTTGTCAAACACCCATGGATTTTAGAATCTAGTTCAGTACTCTTCTCCCTGTTTAAAGCCTTTAAAAAACAGCATTTAGGGACCCTTTTTTTGCATCATCCTACACTTGTCATTTCCAGTCTCCATTTTTTGTCAGACAAACTTCTCTCTGTCAGTACAACACAGTCTCATTTTTCATTTCTAGATATCTGGGTGGCCTTGCATTTCTTGCCATCATAAATTCACCTTTCTCTTTGCACATAACCCTTATTCACACCACTCAAATAGTAGCAGAAGAGACAGTAAGTGTTTTGGCATGGAGTTCTAAGAATACAAAACAGAACAGCATTGTGAACCTTTCAGCAGAGACAAACATTATTGAAAAGGCTTTGCCATGCAGTAGGCTGTGAATAGCCAAGGTGAATGATCTATAGTATGAACAGAAATATTTTTTAAAAATTAAAATGAACAGCCTCTTAGGTTACCTTTAGGCAAAGAGTAGAGAAGAGCATTTTTTAAAAGAAAAAAACTACTTTCTAACAATATTGTGTCTCCAATACTGCTGGTTTTGTTTTCAGCTTAGGTCTGCCTACTCCTGATGGAGTCTAGCATTTTTAATTTTTATGAACATTAATAACAAAATTATGAACTCCATTATGCCACTGCAAATGTTAGGCTTGTCCCAAGTCTAACCCTAAAAGTATTAGCTTGTGTAATAATTTGTCTACACTGATTACATACTAAAGGGAAAATCTGGTTCTGTCTTTCCAGATTTCAGAATGTCTATGCTGTTCACATTTGGTCTGAGCTTCCAAATTCAACAGGTCTCCCTTCTTTTTCACACCAGAGTCAAGAGCCACCCCTCCTTAAAATGTCACTTTTCTTAGTTTTTCATCTAAAAACATTGCGACTGAGACCCTCCCTCCAGCACTGTTTCTGATATCTGCTTACCACTGGTTTTTTTGCAAAGCTGCTTTCATCAAAGATGTCATTAATAATGTCATCTATGTCCTCTTCACTGCTCTCACCTTTTGTGAACAGTTTAGCTGACCTGAAAATAGGACAGAAGGAAGTTCATTGTATAAAAGTGAGAAATACACTAATTGCAAAAGTTTCCACTGCACCTACTTCACATTTAAACAAAAGGTATAACTCATTCCAATGTCTTCCCTTCTAACATATCTTTAGCATCTAAGGAATGAACACTTAGTGGCAGTAACAGCACAAGCTAATTTGAAGTCAGTGTACAATTACTCATACTACTAAATTAATAATGCAATACCCTTTTTCATTTTGAGTAGTTCTATCTTGCTGTATCCACAATGCAATGCCTTTTATAATTTTTAATACATAGTTCTATTCTGCCGTGTTTCCTGATTTTTCAGGAAAATCAATATACGGTATTTTTTGAAGCAAAATTTCAATGTTTCAGAGTTTTTGTTAACAATGGTAGATAATCTTTCAAAATAATGGCAAAATAGAGAGGTAAATATATTTACAAAAGAAATATACTGTGCTTCAGAGAGGCACTCTTAGGCACAGTACATCTGAAGCCAAAGCAGTGCTGTCTTTGCAGTACTAAAAGTGGGCTAATTATCATTAACATTGTCATCCAATTAGCCCACCTGAAACAGTACACAGATACTACTACATTGCTTCCAGCTGAGGAAGCAGGCTTCCTGGAGCAATGTAGCATATTTGAGAAAACCACTCTGAAACACAGTAAGTTTGCTGTATAGATAGATATATTCCTGGAAACATTTATAAGAGATTTAATGCTTACTGTATTTTCTTGATTTGAATATCTGTGAGACTGTCCTTTATACGATAAATTCAGGCCCAGTGTGACATACCATAAAAGACAATGGACCTACTATGCCTGCTTAATATTGCGTACAGCTCACTGTCTACTTGGACTATATGCCTAGAATTGTATGTTCCTATGCAAAAAACTAACAGTGAGTGTTCACGAGTACTGACAGCTTTCTTTTCACAGTTGATGATGGACTGGGAACACTGTTTCTCATACTGACTGACAGTGGTGCGTGCACCAATAAAGATTTTGTGGACCAATACTGATGGCTAATTATTAACAATACCAATCTGACTGCCAATATGCATCCCAGCAGCTTGGAGAGCAGCAGTCAGCTGGTAAGTCTGTGGGGAGAGCAGATCGAGTTCCCCCTCAGTGAGGGAGGGAGTAGGGTTTGGGGCAAGGGTAGGTGTTGCCCAGCTGAAGTACAGGACAGAGCCATGAATAGCTCATCTGGGGACTTGGGGGCTCAGTGGCTCCCATCGCTAGTGGACCCTGCGGGAGACATGGAGAAGCACGTACCCCCCTCGATCTGTGCATGGGGCAAGGGTGGGCTACTGCTGCAGACTGGGGCTGGTGCCAGGCTTTTCCCAGCTGGGGGGATTGGGATGTGGTTAGGGCAGGCAGCAGTGGTGGTGCTGGGAGAGGGGGGGCTACGGGGTGGGCTGTGGCCACCCCAAAATTCACTGTAGCTCCCCCCCAGCCCCTCTCCCAGCGCTGTCACTAACACCTGCCCCACACGCAGCTCTGGCCCAGCCCCCTGGCTGGAGGAGCCAGGCACCGCCCCTGAAGGCACCCTCACCTCAGGGGCAGATCTGGGGAGGGTGGTGCGCATTCACTCCCTTTAATTTCTGTGGCTCATTGTCATGGACCTGAGTCCTTCATTCCATGGGTGTGAACAACCCTTCTCTTCAAGGGTCTGGACACGCCTGCAGTCAAGCTCTGCTCTGCTCTGCAGTGCTGCTGTCTGTTTGCTGCCCCTGGTGAGGAGGCTCCTTTTCACAGCCCTGCAGATGGATTTTACCTTATCTCCAGGAAGCTGTATTTGTTTAAACAGTCAGACAGCCTAAGGCCCCTCCCATCGTAGCAGCGCTTCTAGTTTTTTTCTAACTGGAGAAAAATGTGCACTGTTTTATATTGGAGGACACACCTCACCATCTGCAACATACTTCCCAAAGTCCTGCCTCTGCCAATACTCACCCCTGCCTAAACCAGCCTGGCCTCCCTTTCACATACCTCACGAGCCCTGTACCTCAGCCCTTCATTTTGTACAATACTGAACGGGGTCACTACTTTTCTGAAATACGCTAATTAGTTCAGTAGTCAAACAATTTAATCGCTGAAGCGCTAAACTTGTATTGTAAAACGTCTTTACATGAACTGTCGATACCGGCTCGAGGGGCCGGCCACGCTACCGCATAAGGCGAGACGCCCCCACGCCGCGCCGGTCCGACCAGGGGCCAAATCCCGGCCTGCCCCACTCCCGCGGGGGGTCTGCGGCCTCGCCCAGGGACAAGCCCGTCCGGCCCGGGCCCGCGGGAAGGCTCTGGAGCACAGGCACCCGGGCCCCGCGGGAAGGCCGCAGGCCTCGCTCAGGCAGCAGCAGTCCCTGAGACCCCGGGCAGGAGCCCTGCCGGGCACAGACGGGTCCGGGGCGGCCCGGCTCACCCGTCCCTCTCCTCCGCGCCGCCGCGGCGCTGCCTCCCGGCCGCCTGTGGCCCGCACAGGTCCCGCTCTACTTGGTCCAGCAGCTCGTCCAGCCCGTCCGCCATCTTGCTCCGCCTCGGTTGCCATGGCGGCCGGCCGCCTGAGCAGGGGCGACTGGGGCCGGGCCGCCGCAGCGCGCAGCCAAAAGCTAGCCGGGCTGGCCGCCCAGCTCCGCTGCCGCCGCGAGCGCGGAGAAAAGGAGAACAACGCCTCCGTAGTCGGCAGGATTCGAACCTGCGCGGGGAGACCCCAATGGATTTCTAGTCCATCGCCTTAACCACTCGGCCACGACTACCGTAGCTAAACATGCCCGCGCCGTGCTGAAGAGCCCGAGCCAGACCTGAGCTGACTGCCTTGTGTCCTCCGCAAGGGGCTTCGGAATCTGATCAGCTGAAATAGTTGGAAATTATTATATCTCTTTTTCTAGCAAGGTTTCGGGCTTAAAAACCAGCCCAGCCTCTGGCTTCTTTACTATTCGTTCCATCCAAGAAGAGCACACACCAACTGCAGAGGCTTTCTCAGCCTGACAAAGGATTTTTAAATGCAAAAGCTTGCTAATTCCCTCCCCAACTATTTAAGTTGGTCTAATAAAAGATATCGGATTCACCCGAAGAACCTTGTCTGCCTATGTCCTTAGCCCAACATGGCTACAACCTGCACCCCTGTATACTCTTCTACTTTGGCTGGGGCTGCCCTGCATCCTGCCTCTGCTGCCCACGCTAGTGCAGTGCGGTGGGCTTTGGGTCAGGCCGACACAGGACACTGACACCCCCGAGGTTCGTCCTCACACAATACCGGCTGCGTCTACGCTGGGCACTGACTGCGCAGTAGCCTGACACTACTGCACAGTGGTGTAGCATGGCAGTGACCATGATGCACAGTAGTATTAGGCTACTGCGCAGTAGTGTCACAAAAAAAGATGTTCATTGGTGCTACTGCGCAGTAACTCAGGTTATTGTTCAGTCATGTAGTACTTCAGTACATAGTGTAAACAAGTACTAAATGACTGCTCAGTCCCTTGAGTTACTGTGCAGTAGCGCCGACGAACATCTTTTTTGTGACGCTGCTGCGTAGTAGCTGAATATTTGGTACTTGTTTACATGACTACTAAATGACTGAGCAGTAATGACTGATCCTTGTAAACAGGTGGATTAGCACATGGGCCCTGGGCCCAGGAGCCCCTGCCAATCGGGCCCCTTGAGGCCCCAGAGGCAGCATGGCCCAGGAGGGCATCCTGGCAGCAGGCATGGGGCGGGCAGCACACGTGCCTTCTGCCCTCTGTCAGGGCCAGGTCTAGGGTCAGGGGCTAGAGGAGGGCATGGGGCTCCCTGCAGGTGGTGGCAGCTTTCCAAGGCCATCTGCTGCCCCATGGGCAGTGCTGGTCCCACTCCCTGCCATCTGCAGGTAGCCACTGATACCAGCACTGCTGGGACAGGACAGGACAGCCCCGCCCTGCCCAGGCCGACAGAGGGGCAGATAGGCAGCTGGGGGTGAAGCTTGTGTGTCCCCCCAAGCCGTCCCTGTCCCTGGCCCTGGCCCTGGCCCATCCCTTGGCACTGGGAGACCACAGCTCTGGCTCTGCCACAACTGCCAGGTGGAGGGGCTGGGCTGGGGCCAGAGCTGCCTTCATCTCAGCAGCGCTTGTGCCTCCTGGCTCACCCTGGACACGCTGAGGATGCTAGGCAGGCCCAGCTGCAACCCCTTGGCAGCCATAGAGGGAACCTGCCCTTGCCTGGCCCCCAGAAATGTTAATCCACCATTGGTTGTAAAGTATGCCCCAGCAACAGATGGTTCCCCATTTCTTCTCTTTCTATCCAGCTGTGAAAGGTGAGAGGCAGATGAGAGGTACCACAGATTTGAAGTAGTACTGTGCAGCTGCTTCTCCAGGCTGCTAGTGCTGCTTCCTCAAGGGTCAGGTCTAATTTTCTGGTGTTCTAACTGCAGCCTGCCATTTCTGTGGAGATCAGGCAGAAGCACTAGCCTAGAGGCAGACAGTAGGTATCTCACAGCTGTGGTTTTATGCCCGCTGGAGATATCAGGAGCAGCAGGCTGGAATGGAAGGCCAGTTTATTTAATTCCTTTAATGATTTCTGGACCTATGGGGAATCCTATGGGCCAGATGACACTGTGGGTCAGGCTGGCTTGCAGGGTTGCTCCACAGCCAGATCTGGCATGTGAGCTCAGGCCAGCACATGGGGTTGTTCTATGCCTGGATCTAGTGTACAGGCTGGGTCGACACAGGGGGCTGGTCCATGGCAGGATCTGGCACACAGGGCTGGGCTGACATTCCAGGTTGCACTGACAGACTGACCACGTGCGCTGATCCCACTCCTGATCTGGTAAACAGACATGCCTTATGCCACTTATCCAGCTTGTGGGGCTGAAAGGTTGAGCACCACTGAGTTAATGTGCGCTCAGCCTAACCAAATTTAACTCATGATCTTTCCTTGTAACACATGCCCTCCATCTCTGCCTCCGTCACTTCTTATTCCATGGTAAATTCTCATCTTGCTGTTGACACTTCTCAGGTATTGTGATCAGATTGTGGTATTTCCACATAGGTTTCCAGACTGTATGAGAGGCTATTCCCCTAGTACTTAATGAAACAAAAATTTTGGGATTAAGTGAATGCAGTAGCCCCTGGTACAGTCCCTCCAGAGCTACAGAAATCTCCTTGTTCTGTGATGATAACTCTATTTATGGATCCTTAACTAACTCAGCTTCTTTTCATCTTTAAAACTATATATTCTTCCAAAAGCACACATTTAACCTTATTATATCCCCTTTCATAGCTTGTCTAGAGTTGTCTAATGGCTTCCACCAATAGTTGGACCTTTAATCAACCCCAATAACTTTCCAATTCTGGATGTTATAGCATGAGAGTATACTTATATATTAGAGTAATTTTTGGGAGCTTAGATAACCCTACTTCCAGGAAGTGCCTGATAAGAGAGGATAATATAGGTGAAAGTAGGAATAAAGGTTAGATGTTGTACTGTCTTTCTTGGCTTTTACTCTTTTCCTGCTTGAACCCAGAACATGGTAATCAGAAGTGAATTGGCTTTTGCAAGTCTGTGAAATCAGAAACTAAACATATTGAAAAACAAGCACACAAAAGATAAAACAACAGTCATGACTGCATACTAGATTTCTGCATGCTGGATTCCTAGAGTTTGTGAAAAGATGGAACTGAAATATTTAGAAGTTAAACATTCTTTGAGGGGGCCAACCATTTTGGCAGGAATGCCATAAATTAAGCCTTTTCCTGAGTGACACTGATCCCCTTTTTCGCCTTTCTGCCCCCTTGCCCTGCGCTCTCTGTCAAATATGCTGCTTGCCACACACAGGAGCTGCCCATGACACTTGTGCCATGTGTGCTGCAGGTTGGTCTCCCCATCTTAGATCACAATGAGAAAATGACAAAATTGCAGTGGGGCTAGATAAAAAGGAAAATGAAATTAGAGCAGCAGCACTATTAGTTGTGCTGGACTAAGGCTGCTGCATGTTTTGGTAGCACCTGAAAATGTCAGCAGTTTACGAGGAGGACTCCAGTTGACAATAAATACATGCAACTAACCTGGGAATGGGAGTTCAGTCAGGATATCTTAGCCATTTCAATAGCTAGATTGAATTGACAAAGAATGTTGAGAAAGCTAAAGAAACTGCTACAGACATCTTAAATAGAAACCTGGTAAAAAGCTTGGTGCCTAGACTAGCATAACTGGCAATGGTGGAAGGAATAGAAGGCAAAAAGGAAGGGAAACATGTAAGGGCCAGAATGTTTTTTGATCAACAAGCCAAGGCACATGCAGAACTACAACCCATAAGGTGCCACGATCAAATTATTTTTTCAGGGCAGATCAGGGACATGAAAGCAAGTAATACATTTTGCGTAAACAAGTCTTTAACATCTGTGGAATTAAGAGTTTAGAAGGAATTGGATAGTTTATAATGAGTCATGAAGTTAATTGACTCATTCATAGTCTCATAGTTTCATAGTAGCTAGGGTGGGGACGGACCTGAACAGATCATCTAGCCTGACCCCCTGCCACAGGCAGGAATGAATGCTGGGTTCACAAGACCCCAGACAGGTGATCATCCAACCTCCTCTTGAATATGTCCAAGGTAGGGGCGAGGACTACTTCCCTGGGAAGTTGGTTCCAGATTTTGGCCACCCTAACTGTAAAATACTGCCTTCTGATCTCTAACTTAAACCTATTCTCCATCAACTTATTACCATTGTTCCTCATCACCCCAGGTGGGGCCGGGGAGAAAAGGGCTCTACCTATTTGCTGTTAACCTCTCCTGATGAGTTTGTAGGCAGCCACCAGGTCCCCCCTCTGCCTCCTCTTGCTGAGGCTGATCAGGTTCAGGTCCCTCAGTCTCCCCTAAAAGGACCTGTCCTGCTGCCCTCTCACCAAGCGGGTGGCCGTCCTCTGAACCCTCTCCAGGTTGGCCACATCCCTTTTGAAGTGCGGCACCCAGTACTGGATGCAGTACTCCAACTGCGGCCTGACCACTGTCGCATAGAGGGGGAGTATCACCTCTCTGGACTGGCTTGAGATGCATCTTTGGATGCATGACAAGGTATGGCTGGCCTTGCTGGCTGCGGTCTGGCATTGGCGGCTCATGTTTCTCTTGTAGTCATTAATGACTCCAAGATCCCTTTCCGCCTCTGTGCTTTCAAGGAAGGAACTCCACAGCCTGTATGTCTGCTGTGGATTCCTTCTCCCAAGGTGCAGCACCCTGCATTTATCTACATTGAACCCCATCCTATTCTCATCTGTCCACTTTTGTAGCCTGTCTAAATATATTTGCAGCCTCTCTCTCCCTTCAAGTGTGCCCACCTTGCCCCACATCTTAGTGTCATCAGCAAACTTGGGCAGCGTGCTTTCCACCCTCTCATCCAAGTCGCTGATGAAGATGTTAAACAGCGTGGGCCCGAGGACTGAGCCCTGGGGTACCCCACTGCTCACATCTTGCCAGGCTGAGTACAACCTGTCCACCACTACTGTCTGGGTGCACCACATCAGCCAATTTTTTACGTACCCAACTGTGCAGGCATCAATGCCACAGTTGCTTAATTTATTGATGAGGATGGGGTGAGACACAGTGTCAAAGGCCTTCTTAAAGTCTAGAAAGACTACGTCCACAGTGAGACCATCATCCAAGGATTTAGTTACTTGGTCATAAAAGGCAATCAGGTTGGTCAGGCAGGACCTGCCTTTGATGAACCCATGCTGATTACCCCTGAACATGATCTCCCCTGTAGGCCCCCCACAGATGTGCTCCTTGATGATTCTCTCCAAGATCTTCCCGAGCACTGAGGTGAGGCTTACATGCCTATAGTTACTTGGGTCCTCCTTCCTCCCTTCCTTGAAAATTGGGACCACATTAGCTAGTTTCCAATCCCCTGGCACCTGGCCAGATGACCATGAATGCTCATACAGTCAGGCGAAGGGCTCTGTGATGACCCCTGCCAGCTCCCTCAACACCCTTGGGTGGAGGGCATCTGGACCTGCAGATTTAAAAATGCCTAGCCCTTCCAGAAGATCCCTAACTACATCTGCACTGATTGAAGATCTGACAGAACTATCCCCAAGATTGTCCCTACCTCTGATAGGTGAGCTATCCCAGTCCCTATTCAAGAAAATGGAAGCAAAGAAACTGTTAAAAATATCAGCTTTCTTGTCTGGCATAGCCACAAAATTACCATTTGCGTCTTGCAGGGGCCCTACATTGCCTTGTACCCTCTTCTTGCTCCCAATGTACTTGAAAAAGAACTTTTTGTTGTCCTTAATCCTGGACGCTAGCCTGAGTTCCATCTCTACCTTGGCCTTCCTAATAGACCTCCTACACTCACGAGCTGAGGAGGAGTCTCCTCCTTGGTGATAGCCCCTCCCTTCCACTGGTTGTATGCCCCCCTTTTAGTCCTCAGGCATTGCTGTATGCCCTTGCTGAGCCAAGGGGATTTCTGAGGACTCTTACCCTCCTTGCTTCTCTCAGGGACAACAGTCCTCCTTAGGGCCTGGAGGATCGCCCCCTTGAAGTATGACCATCCCTTATGGACTCCCATCTCTTCTACCTTCTGGGCCCTCAGTGCCTTCCCCACTAGTTTCCTAAGCTCATTGAAGCTGGCCTTTCTGAAGTCAAGGGCTTTAGCCTTGGTGTGAGCCCTGCATTGGATAGTGAAATCCAGCAGGTGATGATCGCTATTGCCCAGGTGGTCAAGGACCTGCAGCCCCCTCACCAGGTCACCCCTGTTGCCAGGACCAGGTCCAGCAAGGTGTTACCCCTAGTGGGGCTGTGCACTTCCTGGATAAGGTGAAGGTCCTGTAATACAGCGAGGAACCTATGCAAGTGGTCAGACCTGGCTGTCTGCTCCTCCCAGCAAATGTCTGGGTAGTTTAGGTCACCTATGACAATCCTTGACCTAACTGCCTCCATAAGCTGACTGGAGAAATCCTGGTCCAGTTTTTTCCCCTGGTTGGGTGGTCTGTAGTACCACTTTAAGGTCCCTTTCACCACGCCCCCTTGTAGCTTGACTCATAGTGTCTCTGTCCGACCCTCCTCTAACCCGAAGCTAATCCTTGATGATGTGAGGTGCTCTTTGACATAGAGCACCCCCCCCGACCTTTTCTCTCTGTCCTGTCTCTTCTATATAGGGTGTATCCCCGAATGCCCACAGCCCAGTCGTAGGTAGGGTCCCACCGTTGCTGTTTGAATAAAAATGCTGCTACCACCGTCAGGCATTTAAAAAAAAAAAACTTTGGGTAGACCAGGGATCAAGGGGAGGGAGGTGCAACTGCACCACTGCACCTGCCCTGAGTCTGAATGTAATGGTGGATGGGCATATACTTCACCAAAACTACAAAAACATTTGTCCATTAAGAGCTGGCACCTTTAACAGAAAAGCAAAGTTTCTGGTTTAGGGAAAGTTATTGTTTTATACCAAATTAAAACAAAAATCAAATCAGAGTGAAACTAACATTAAAAAAACACCTTTCTTATGAACCATTTTAAGTGATGGTGTTTGCTTAAACACATGTAATATATATTAGCTGAATTGCATGTACTTATATATATAAAGACATATACATATATATGATAAAAGTGCAAAACTCCCCACTTATTGATGATATTTAAAAAACATATATAAATACATCCATATATATATGACATACATACATACATATATATCTATATCTATGTCTATATCTACACACACGTATATACATATACATGCATATACATATATGTAAAGGTATCATCAACAAGTAGGGAGTTTTGCACTGTCTTTATCATTGCCAAGTGCTTCCTGTAAAAGTGGACTCTCACCTCTAGCCTTATTAATAAATTCAGCCTTATGTACATGTTTTTAATCACTGGTCTCCCAATGTGTTCTGTATAATCCTCTGTCTTTAAACACATATGGAGGGTCAAACGTTTCATAGTTGGCACCTGGCCAGGTTTGTCAGTTCTAATATAGCAAGAAAAATGATAGAAGTGAGTTATGTATGTTATTATGTTTGATTAGAAACTCAAGGAAGCAATTTAATGAGAGAGAGAGAGAGGGAGAGAGAGAGAGAGAGAGAGATCCCATTCAATAAAACAAAGCAGTGCTATCTGCTTGAGCCAATTGACAGAAAGGTCACTGCTGGCTTTTCTTGCCAAGGCTGTTCAAAATTTGTCAGCCCATGATGAAATGGGGCCTGCAGTCCTTAACAGCTCCAAGCAAAGCCTCTTGGTTACTAGGTGTTTTATAATTCTCCTGGTACTACAAGTAATGGATTGCAAGTCCTTTCTGAATTCCCTCGTACTTAAGTTTTTATTTCATAGTTGCATTTTCCTCCCAATACATCTCAGGGCTCTTTTAATACCACAGCTTTATAATGACATTGCTGCTGGGAGATGTGCTGGACAGAACAACTGTGAGCCTTGTGGTTGATGCTTTGGAAGAAACTGAATAGTGTTGATGCTGCTCCAGCTCTTTTAAGTAGTCCCTTGGTTGGAACGTGGTGTCATGTAGGTAAATTCAGTCCAGGAGAAGTGGATTCTTTAGTGGAATTTTTACATTTATCTCTCACAGCTGTGGAGAGTTTAGGCTAATCACAATTCTCCCTGGTATACTATCATCTCTGTAATTAGAAAAAGGAGCAGGACCCATAGGCTTGGAAAATCTTGAGGAAACTTTTGTCCTGAATACATCATCACATGTGAAAAGACCACTTGTTGCATCATTTTAAGGAGCTTAAGAATGTTGAAATCAAGTATCTTTCTGGCGTTCTTTCAAATGGCCTTAGAAATCCGAGTACATTTTCTTTTGACTGCAAAACAGCTTCTTTCCCTTCCATTCAACCCTGTGGCTGTCAATGCGTCTGTTGTCAGGTGCCAAAAATGTATGGAGTGTCTATATGTGAACAGTGCCAAAGTCAGGACTGCCGCAAGGGCTTCTCTTTGAATCCATGGCTGTATTTGCTCAGTTAAAAAATATTTGAAGGTCTGTGCCTTTTTCAAAATTCATTGAACTGAAAAGGTTGTTTTTGTTAGAATTACTGCCTGCTCCTTGGATTTGGGTAGTAAAAAACTTCTGAAAGGCCAGATGCAATCTGATAGACCTATTGGGTCAAACCAATTTCTTACACAATAACCAAAGGACTTGCGAATAGAGCCATACCTGTCATTTTAGCTAAGCTTTGCTTAGCACAGGGACCAGAACAAGGTTGTCTTTAAAACATGGGTGAACTTCCCATATTTTAGTTTTAGTAAGGTCTTGGCATAAGTTGGGGCACATGCAGGGCTGGCTGCTCTATCTTGCACTACCAGCATCTGCCATCATGGTAGTTCTGTAGCTGGGACCAGAGCAAAGTACACTTCCTTCCCCAACATAACTCTGTTGGAGTCTACAAGTGAGGGTAGTATTGAAACATCATGGCAAATTTTCTCTACTGAGAATGCTTTCATGCTTGGGGTATTCTGTTCATATTTGATCATTATACATTACTGGAATAGTGGTGAGAAGCGAGGTAAGCCATTCTAAGTATTTTCTCTGTATCAAGAGTTCTACTTTGCCCTGATGGAGAAGGTCTTTTGTCCATGTCCTTTTGACAGAGAATCCTGAGTGGAACTCTCTCCTTTTTCATGAAGGCTGGAAGTTGTTCCACCTTTTACAGGGTGGTTTGCAAGAAATTCCCAAAAAGACTATGACTTATATGATTTAAACAAAAACAACATTGAGATAAATCAGATTAAAACAGAAGCTGCAGATTAAAATACATGTAGGCATACTTTTATCTGTTATGAGTCATCTGCAATGGCTCTTGATTGCAGCCACTGGGGAAGACGGGCTGCCATGAACACCTGTGAAAACAAGGAAAGCTGTGATTTGTACCAGTGAGGATTCCTAGGTTCAGAGTTGAGATAGATGTGATTTGTTGGTGCAAACCACATATTCTCTACACTAGACAGATACCAGAGTACAAGAACTTAGAGTTACTTTCTACTTTTCAACCTGCTTGATTTGAGGTAGTAATTTCCAGGCTGCGCATGTCATTAAAAGTAATCTGATGTATTCAGTTCCTTTGCATATGAAGATTTTCTTTAAAGTAGATAAACTTTTAAAATGAAGTGCTGGGCCCATCTGAACATGTATAGCCACACAGGTAAGTTTTCAAATAAGGAGATCAACAGTGTGACAATGTAGATGTTACCAAAAGAAAGTCATGATAAAAAAATCGATTAATGGGACATTATCCTATTTAATAAACCTGGCATAATGTTAAAAATCTCATCCACAACTGAATTTTGATCTCTGTGAGGCAGAACAAATATTGTAAAGAAGTTTCTGAGAAAAAAAAGAAAAGCAGTTGGCTGTGTATCAGAAAGGTAACACTGCCAAATCAATAATAGCTACATGTAACTTCAAATAAAACCTGCATTACCAGGTGCTGTGCAGCTCACTGCACCTGTATTCTGTCACTAGGACTGCCTGTCCTAGGGCCAGAAGGAGGTAAATGGTGATAAAGCAGGTTTGTTGCAGGAAACCTCTTATAACACAGAAAAAATATTTCTGCCTGAAAGAAAAAAATAATAATTAGGAATAACTGTAAAATAATTGGTCTGGGAGAAAGAAGCCAAGCAGTGGAATCTGAGTAGTATAGCACAATCATCCAGCATACTGATCTTGACTAAGATTCAGGGCTATTGTGGAAAAATCATACAGACTATCACTGCACAGCTGCAGGGAGAGAGAGAAACAACATATGAGACTGTGCTAGCAGAGGGACAGAAGGAATTAAAAACCAAAACAGTGATACTATTACTGCAGGGTTGCCAAAATTGGAAAATATTTTCCAGGGACAATTCTCTAGATAAGATGGGAATTTGGGCTCACTAGGCCCCAATCCACAAAAAGTCTGTGTGTGTAGCATTGTAATTTTGGTGAACTTGAAGATTTTTTTTTAAGTATCTTAATTAGCAGACATTAAGCTTGTTGGTGTCACTAGGCATAACCCTAGGTAACTCAGAGGGATGGAAGACCACGAGTGTCGATGAAGCCCCTCTGCTCTAGGCCCAGGCGAGCCAGGGCCCCCCTTGCCCAACCTTTGTAACCCTTTCTTTGGTGCCTGTAATCTCCTGTCCTTCTGGAAAACAGGCAAGCTAAAACTGTTATCTGTGGAACGCAAGGGCACTGCTCAGATAGAGAAGGGAGGAGGGAAAGGGGAGGAAGAGGGAGGCCAGCTGTGGAAAACCACAGCAGAAAATTGACCAGGGTATAAAAAGTACACTGTTGCAGGGCTAAGTGCGCAGGATTTGAGACTATACAGCCTCCCTGCACCTTTTACTTGAGCTCAAATTAACTCTGTCTACTTCTCCCCCCATTGTGTTTATTTGGCGCGATGCACACCGGGCAACGAACCCAATTGTTGCCTCCCTCGGGCACCTTGTGCCGGCAACAGTTTTTGGTGCCCAACGTGGGGCTTGAGGCTAACATTTTGCCTTGCCTGGATCCCTCCTGGGGTCGACGACTTGCGGCAACAACCGACGCCCAGCTCGCACCGGTGGTTTCATCAGGGGCCTCGGTGGAGACGTGGTTTGATCGACCCCGGAGGGCACAACGGTGCAACGTGCTCTAATAGTGGAGAAGCGATCGTGGGCGACGGTGTGAAACCGGTCCCTTGGACAAGGTAGGATAAGCTCAGCAGTCTGAGCATTGCCTGTAAGACCTGGGCACGCCCAGTGTCTCCCTGTAGGACCTGGGGACGCCCATGAGTATGGGGCAGGGACAGAGTACGGTTGGCAGGGCACGGTGTACACCCTTAGAATGCATTCTGACTAATTGGAAACTGTTTAAGTCAGATTTAATGACTAAAAATAATATTAAAAGGTTTTGTACAGTGGAATGGCCTCAATATCAACTGGAGGATCAGGGAAGGTGGCCTCCGGAAGGGTCAATTAACTATAATACAATCCTCCAATTACTCCTGTTTTGTCAGTGGACGGGTAAGTGGAATGAACATTTGTATGCACAATTGTTTATGGCTTTACGAAATAAGACGGTTATTTTGCAGAAGTGTAATTTGACTCCGACAGGATCGGTAGTTGTCAGTGTTGAGTCTCAGCATTCCCCCCCAACCACTGTAATGCCAGAGTCGGCGTCCCCTTCAGCTTTAACACCTCCACTGTATAAAGATCAGATGCTCCCAGTTCCAGAGATCCCTCCCTCAGTGGGATTTTATCCTTTACTTACTGAAACTGTAATAGCCCGGCCTGGGGCAGATGGGCATGCAGCCCAGACCATGCAAGTATACACCCATGTACCTTTTAACCCGGTGGACCTGGCGGCTTTTAAGGCACAGGCTGGAGAATTTTAAACTAGCCCGAGTAAGTTTATTTCTGTCTTTGAGGGATGTTTAGCTAGTCACAAGCCTGATTGGGATGATTGTAATATCCTTATGCGAACCTTATTATCTGAAGTAGAGCAGAATCAAGTTATTTCCAAAGCAAAGGAGGAAGCACAGCAGAGGCATGAAAGGGATCCCGTCAATGTTCCTGGTCCGGCAGATGTGGTTCCCCTAGCAGACCCTAGATGGATGGGACCCTAACAATCCTGTGGATCATACCCATCTTACCTCTTACAAGGAACTGCTTATGCATGGACTCAGGCACTCGGCTGTCCGACATAATAATTGGGCAAAGCCGTATGAAATAGTACAGGAGCCGAAGGAAAGTCCAGTTGCGTTCCTACAGCGCATCTGGGATGCCATTTGGCAAAATACCAATGCAGACCCTGATGACCAGGCAACGGAGGCGATTATAAAGGGTATTTTTTACCAGCCACGCAGCCCCTGATATAAAGAGGAAGTTACAAAA
This sequence comes from Crocodylus siamensis, assembly GCF_052110815.1. Taxonomy (NCBI): domain Eukaryota; kingdom Metazoa; phylum Chordata; order Crocodylia; family Crocodylidae; genus Crocodylus; species Crocodylus siamensis. Next base: position 218,550,097 of record NC_143397.1, read on the forward strand.
GAAGGAAGACTTAATGGGTATGTCTGTAGCACAAATCCTGGAGACTGCAAACAGGGCATATACCCTCAGAAAGGAAGACGAGGAAAAGAGACAAGTTAGAATGCTAGTAGCAGCAGTACAGGCTGGAGTCAGAGAAAGGCCACAGAAAGGTGGGAGAGGCAGAGGTATAAGGGGTTGTGGGCGCGGGCACCCTGGCCCACAAGAAAGACGCCTGGGACGGAACCAGTGTGCCTTATGCCGGCAAGAGGGACACTGGAAGAATGAATGCCCAGGGAAAGGGAGAGACTGTACTCCTGTAATGGCAGTGGAAGGACAGGAGTAGGGGTGGCAGGGGAAATGGACCACCCCACCCCCGGAACCCCGAGTAAAAATGCGGGTGGGGAATTCAGAAATTGATTTTTTGGTAGACTCCGGGGCAGCACGGACCACTGTAAATCAACCTCTTCAACTTCCCGTAGTGGACTCTCTCACCGTGGTAAGTGCCACGGGAAAAAAGACTCAGTGCCCAGTGTATGCTCCTGCAGAATGTGCTCTGGGAGACCGGGCTCTTTCTCACAAATTGGTCTACCTTCCAGATTGCCCAACACCCCTGCTAGGACGAGACCTGCTTTGTCGATTAGGTACATCACTGCATTTTACCCAGGATGAAATAACCCTCGCATTGCCCCCTGAAAATGTATGGATAATGACCCTCGCGATTGAACCCTCGGCTATGAACGCCCCCCCGGAGTGGAACCAGTGGGAAGACTGGGTATACCCTTTGGTGTGGGCAAGGGGGGCCCCGGAAAGGCTACACATCAAACCCCCATTAATATCCAACTACTGCCAGGAAAAGGTCCAGTATGAATCAAGCAGTACCCAATCAAAAAGGAAGCCAGAGAGGGACTGCAGAAGACTATAGACTGTTTCCTAAAGTACGGCATACTGCGAGAGTGTCAGTCAGCCTGGAACACTCCTATCTTGCCTGTACTAAAGCCTGATGGCACATATCGACTGGTGCAGGACCTAAGGGCGGTTAACGAACGGGTTAAAACTATTCATCCCCTCGTCCCAAAACCGTATACCTTGCTGGCCTCCATAGGGGGACAGTATACTCATTTCTCAGTTCTTGATTTGAAAGATGCTTTCTTTATGATTCCAGTTGACCGCCCCCCTCAGGAGATATTCTCTTTTGAATAGGAGGACAGAAAAAGGGTTAAGAAACAACTTTGTTGGACAGTATTAGCCCAGGGATTTAAGAACTCTCCCACCCTTTTTGGCCAGTCCTTAGCTAAAGACTTGGAGGAATGGAATAATGAGCATGAAGTTCTCTTGTTACAATATGTGGATGATTTATTAATTGCTACTGTAGATTTAAACTCTTGCCTTAACGCCACTGTAAGCCTCCTGAACTTTATTGGACTTTGAGGATATTGGGTGGCTCGAAATAAAGCTCAAATTGCTCTCCCCAAAGTACGATACCTGGGATTTCACATAAGACAGGGGGAGCGCCAGCTTTCAAGTGAGCGAAAGGAGGCTATATGCGAGGTGCCACCCCAAGCAACAGTAAGCAGCTCAGGGCGTTTCTCGGCATGGCAGGTTTTTGCAGAATATGGATCCCTGAATTTGGACTATGGGCAAAACCACTATATGACTGTGTAAAAGGGGCAGACCATGACCCCTTTTATTGGACTTCAGAAGCCAACAAGGCATTTAAAATACTAAAAAGGAAACTAATGGAAGCCCCCGCCCTGGGTTTACCGGACCTTTCTAAACCTTTCCAATTGTATGTGCATGAACGAAAAGGGATGGCTCTGGGAGTGCTTACTCAATTGTTGGGGGCGTGGAAATGTCCCGTTGCTTATTTCTCCAAACACCTTGATCCAGTTGCCAAGGGATGGCCAGCGTGTTTACGAGCAGTTGCGGCAACTGCCCTAGTACTTGAGAAAGCTGAAAAGTTAACGCTGGGAGGAGTCGTGCAGGTGTATACCCCTCGTATGGTCCAGGCTCTGCTAGACGCGAAGGGGGGTCTCTGGCTCACCCAGGCTCGGGTGGCTCGGTACCAAGCTAAGCTGTTGGAGAACCCTGAAGTGACTCTGCAAACCTGCCCCTCCCTCAACCCGGCTACTCTCTTACCTGAAACGGAAGAACAAGAGCATGATTGTTTAGACATCATAGATGCACAGTACTCCAGCCGTCCAGACCTACAGGATCAGCCACTTCTGAATGCTGATTGTGAGTGGTACACTGATGGCAGTAGCATTGTTGTAGAAGGGCAAAGGAGGGCAGGTTATGCTGTTGTTACCCTCTATGATGTTGTTGAGGCCAAGGGTTTGCCCGCCGGAACATCTGCTCAACTTGCTGAACTGGTGGCCCTGATCTGGGCGCTAGAACTGTCAAAAGGCAAACGGGTCAACATCTATACCGACTCTAGGTATGCTTTTGGAGTACTGCATGCCCATGCTGGCCTATGGAAACAAAGGGGACTGCTGACAGCCCAAGGCTCCCCAGTGAAGTATGGACCCCAAATTTTCCGACTCCTGGAAGCTGTTCAACTTCCCTCGGCAGTGGCAGTAATGCACTGTAAGGCGCATCAGAAAGAGGATCAAGACGTAGCCAGGGGTAACGCCCGGGCGGACAGAGAAGCTAAAAATGCTGCCACCCTGAGGACACCGAGACCTGCTGACACCCATATGCATGCCCTCACTCCATCAGTGGGGGAGCTCCCAGATCCCCAGTACTCATACAAATCAGACCCTCAAGCATCATCTATCAAAGATCTGCCAGGAGACCTCTCTGCAATGGCCCGATGCTTTGCCCCTTGCTCTGCTTCGTATCCGTGCCCTCCCCAAGGGAAGATTAGGGCTTAGCCCCTTTGAAATTATGTTTGGAAGGGCATGGCCTATGAACAGGATGCCAGTTCTAGCAGGGGAGTGGGAAATAGGATGTAATATTTTGTCACAGTATATGTGCTCTCTGTCTGGTGTTCTTTCTTCTCTCCATAGGTACACTAAAGACTTGCAGCCTCTTCCGCTGGATGCTCCAGTCCACTTGTTACAGCTGGGGAATTCCATGCTCATTCGTACCTGGAAGGATGAGCCCCTTCAAGAGAAGTGGAAAGGACCTCACACTGTCCTACTAGTTTCCCACACAGCGGCAAAGGTCAATGGACACAAGAACTGGATTCATCACGAGACAGATTTGGCATGATCTTTCTCCCATCGTATGGAGTGGGCCGGTTAGCCAAGCTGTATCGTCAACTTTCTGCATTTCTTACAAAATTTGCCAATGACACTTTAGCTATTGAAAAGAGCCTTAACTCCGAGATTTATCAACTTCATTTATTATCTCTTCAAAACCGTCAGGCTCTAGATTATGTTTTAGCATCTCGGGGGGTGAGGGTATGTGCTCTAATTGGGAACGAATGTTGTACTTATATCCCATAAAATTCCCAAGATATTAACAAACACATTTTGTCAGCTGAACAGGCTTTTGAGCAGTGGAAAAGTCAGGAATGTGAACCCACTGTTTTTGATCCTCTCTGGAGCTGGTTGCCCAACCTCGGAGGCCTACGAACGGGCATCCTTCACCTCCTGGTCACCGGTGTTGTGTTGTGTTTAATTACCCTCCTCTTATTTGCGTGCTGTAATGCCCTCCTGCACAAAGTCTGTGTATCCCCCTCCCTGAGCGCTTCACTATACCCCTGCATTGAAAATCCCAGTTCCCAAACACAATCGTTTTTTATCTTCAGAATATGAGAAAACTCAGCCAAAACTTTGCTGAGTATTCTCAAAGTGGGGAGTTGTTGGTGTCACTGGGCATAACCCTAGGTAACTCAGAGGGATGGAAGACCACGAGTGTCGATGAAGCCCCTCTGCTCTAGGCCCGGGCGAGCCAGGGCCCCCCCTTGCCCAACCTTTGTAACCCTTTCTTTGGCGCCTGTAATCTCCTGTCCTTCTGGAAAACAGGCAAGCTAAAACTGTTATCTGTGGAATGCAAGGGCACTGCTCGGAGAGAGAAGGGTGGAGGGAAAGGGGAGGAAGAGGGGGGCCAGCTGGTGGAAAACCACAGCAGAAAATTGACCAGGGTATAAAAAGTACACTGTTGCAGGGCTAAGTGCGCAGGATTTGAGACTATACAGCCTCCCTGCACCTTTTACTTGAGCTCAAATTAACTCTGTCTACTTCTCCCCCCATTGTGTTTATTTGGTGCGATGCACACCGGGCAACGAACCCAATTGTTGCCTCCCTCGGGCACCTTGTGCCGGCAACAAGCTGATAAGAATTTTCAAGCTACTTTTTCCTGCTTCAATAAATCCTACATTCCCTTACTTTCCTATAACAACATGACATTGATTTAACTTGTGATGTTTGGACACAGTATCATGAAACACACAGGAGTAACACAAATCTAACAAGCTGGCAAAATGCAGGTGAAACTAATATTGGGAGGGGAGCTCAGAAATTCAGCATCTGGAGAGAAATTCTAAAATGTAATCACTTGTCTGAATATGCAGAGGCTCCTGTTAGCCACAAAGACCATGGATTTTTACTTCCAGTTGGTACCTGTGCCATACTACACTCAAAGTGACATTTTTATGAGGCAAATTTTGCCCCTCTCTGTACTTCTGATTTTTTCCGAATTCTACTCCCTCCCTGTCCTATCTCCTTTTGTGCCCTTGGTTTTTACTATTATTCAGAGGACAGTGACTCACCAAGATTGTAGCACCGTGTACTCTGCCCTGTACTTACATAGGACTAGACTTTTCACCCTCCAGAAAAGCTACCAAAGGGAGGAAGTAATTTATCAACATCACAGATATGGCCAAACTGTGAGAAGAAGCCCTGTCCCCTGAGCCCCAGGCCAAAGCTCTTTCTGCTGGTTACTGGCTATAAGATTTTGTGATCCGTAAGGAGCCCAATGCCACAGTTCTGCAGGCCACATTTGGCCCATGAGCCAGCGGTTGAGCACCCCTAATCTAAACAATTGTGCCCTACCTATTTTGTCCTTTTAGGGAAGTGAGTCTCAGCTAGGGTGACATGGCACCTAGATGTGCCTTGAGATCCTTTCAAGGGTGCTGTGTGGTGTCATGCATTGTTATCACTGTGAAGTGTGCAAAGATGATTTAAAAGATAAACCCAGCAATTTCAAATAGGAATTTGTAGTGTTAAAAAACATTCTGACCTGTTGAGGTCTTTCTGAGTTCTTTGCAACAAAAAAATTGGGATGACTTGAGTCTAGAAATGTCGAGAACTAATGTATTAGAGTATGTCTACACTGCCTCCATACTATGCCTGGGAATGCTGCCGTGAAGTCCATCTCCCTATTTGAAGTCTGTAACAGGGCACTGGTCTTGGGCCCTGTTATGGCCTGTGCTTGCAAGCTAGACCAAAGCTCACTTGAGGACTTGCCTCATGGTCAAAGGGTCATGGCGCAGGCTCTGAAGATGCATGGCCAGTCACTGGGAGATTGGCTGAGCCTGAAGCAGTTGACTTAGGCAGTGTGCCACCATGTGCAGCGGAGCAGGGTCCAGTTGGCTTCCGGAAGTTCCACTGGAAGCAGTAGAATTGTGGCAGGAAGGGATAGGATGTGGATGACTGAGGGAAGATCAGCAGAAGAAGACACTGCATGGATCCTGCACCCTCCTAGCCACCATAGGTCTATGCTGAAAAGGAGGTGATGCTCATCTTGCCTATTTTCTCAGTGTCCTGCTACCTGCTGAGGCTGAAGGCTGGTTTCTGGATTTGCCTCCTGGTAAATAATAGAAGAAAGTCCTTCCTTTAAGTATTTTCCATTTAATGTAAATACCATTAGTGACAGTTATTGGACCTTCTTTTAATGTATGATTTTAAAGATTCTTCTAAATAATATTTTAATGCCATTTTAATCTCTTATATGTTTAATTAACTTTTGAGATATTTTAACATTTTCTTTCCTTTCTGGAAATGGCTTTTTTTTATACCTTTAGCAGTCAGGGGCTAGGGACAGAAATTACACATAAACTGGTATAAGTGATCAGAAACGGGTTCAAATCTATAACACAGCAGAAATTCAGTGTGCATAAACTGCTTTCAAAATGGCCAAAACCAGTTTAAGTTAAACCTGGATGGATGTAGTATCAGACCTAATTGATTTAGGTTAAATCAGTTTATTAAACTTCTGTCCCAGATCCCCTCCAGATTCAAGTTAACTCACAGTACCCCAGAATCCCAGGATACTTTACACTTCCCTCACAATCCCCCCTTGCAGGGTGGGCGGGCTGCCTGCTGTAGCCCAGCAGGGAGGTGTGATCTAGTGCCCCCTGGCTTCAGACCTGGGCCAGTGAAGGCATGTGGCTGCATTTGCCCAATCAAAAGTGAATGTCTTTTCACTTGCTATTTTGGTTCAATCTACGCAGCCTAGATTAACCTGAAAAGATTGAATTGATTCAGCCTTGGGGCTTTGACTGTCTGTTCTTAGCCAGGACAAACAATTTTAGTGTACTTCACTTTTTAGCAGGACAGATATAACTTTTCCCCAGAACTAAGCAGATCAGAGAGAGAAAGAAGAGCTAATAGCAACAGTAGGAACAACACAGGTGCTCTCTCAAACATCAGGTTGCATATGCATTCCCTTCTTTGTCTCCCTGCAAAGGTGTGAGATTGAATCCTTTTTCTTAAACATCAGAACTATGTTCACTGTAAATTTTACAAGGCAGAACAGCACGTAGCATTCGTGCATAGCCTATCTCATGAGTGCAACTTTGCACAGGCTTCCATATATTATTCACTTAGCCATTTTTAAAACTATTTTGCTCTTATGTACAAGTGCATAATCCCAACCCATCTATTTAAATATTTCCCCCCTAATTAATTTATATGACAAGAAAGGTTTATTTAATGTTCCTAAAAATGAAAGCAAAAGTGGCATTTTCACTTACATTTAAAATAACTAATACAACTACTAATTTTTTCAGCACATTTTCCCAAGTGTAACAGAGTAAATGGGGGCAGGAGGATAAATTCCCCCACTTGTACCCACTCCCTTACCTGCACTGTGGCGAAACTCCTGCCTGGCAACAGCTGATGCAATTGGAATGCCAAGTGTCTCAGGGCTGGGCTTGCTGTTTGTGCTGGGAAACGTAGAAGTGCAGGAAGGCACCCAGCTGCCAATGGAGGAAGCTCTGGCTGGGGAAGGAAGTTCCTCCAACCGGATGCTGGGGCCAGGTGAATGCCACCTTCTAGGCTTCAAGGAGCTCGCCCTCAACTTACCCCATGTGGGCTCCTCAGCAGGGACCGTGAGTGACAGCTGGGTGGAGAACACTGTTCCCTGACTAGCTGGATTTCTCAAAGGGTGGAGGTAAAAGGATGCTGGAAGTGAAGGGAGGCAGGCCCAGATGACAGATGATGGGACCTGAGCTGGGAGCAGGTGCCCACATTTCCTTATTTTCATAGAGAATGGACTGTCAGGGATTCTTGGTATAAAGTCAGGGATTTACTGTTAAGGATCTTTCTGTGCAAGCCTAGCGAACTAGTGCCTGGTGGATGCTACGGCTGAAGCTGGCATCTTTTGAAGACAGTATACATGGAAACCTGTGGTGGGAGTGTAGGGGTGGAGGAACTCCCAATCAAAACCACCTAAAGGTCATACCAACTGGCATATGAAGATGGCAAAAAGCCAAACAGGGTGAAAACCCCAGACCAGGCAAGGTACGGGTTCTCACAGAGCCATTTCTACCAATTATTTTTTTCATTAAGTTGTGGTGGGTGAGAGTCTCAGCAAAAACTGGGCCTTACTTGTGGAAGGGGAAGGGGCTGGCCCTGTCACACTAAAACATAATGATTGAAGATGTACTCTTGATCCCATTGAAGTCAATGGCCAAAATCCTATTGACTTTAGTAGGGCCAAAATTTCATACTACAAGTGAAAATTTGTCTTCTCTCATTTAAAAATTGTTTGTTTCTTGCTAGAAAAAGCAAATAAATCACTTTAACAAAAGGAATAGCTCTTTCTTACCAGCAGGGGGCACTGCAGGGTGAGATTATTATATCACAGGCAAAACTAGTGGAATATAAACTGTATCCAAAGCAATAATTTCACAGGCATAATATATTTTTTAGTATTCTTCACTGTGATGGTAGATATTTTTTTTCTGTAAGTTTAAAATCAAGAGTTTCTGTTAGGAATATTAATAGCTGGGCAAGGAATAAAGGCATCTGTGGTAGAAGAAAGACTAGTAAAATCATACTAATAGAAACAGTTTGTTCTGTAATGCCTCAGATGGTACACAACTTCCATTCTTGTTCTCAAATGATATTGCAGTTTGAACTGATAAAGCAGCTATCTGAAGCTAATTGTATCCTTAAAAAAGTTAAATAGGGAGGGATATTGCCTTCTGAAGAGGGAGCTTAGAAATTACATTCACCACAAATAAACACAATGCAAAAGTAACAAAATGCAAAAGTATTTATCAGTTTTGGTGGAAGCAGAAATCTCATTAAAATGTAATTTTAAAGAAGCAAATATGAGAGAGAAATCATGTAATTAAGTATCTAATTTATTCTTCACAACAACAAAAAAAGCAGAAGAATGACTTTGAACTTTATAAGTACCTTAGATTGGGAGACTTAGTTGTTGGAAATGGTAACAACACAAAAGCAACATGTAAACATAACAGGATAGATTTAAATTAAGCACCATATTTTCTTAGATAAAACACACTGATGAATATAATAAACACTTTGTTTTTAAAGGGCAGAATGAAAAAAAAAGATTTTTCCAGACTTTATAGTTGTATAGATCAGGGACACCATCGAACATTCAGTGGATTCATTCTCCCTTTCCTCTTTAATTGAAACTAAAACTGTAGTTGCTGCTAACAGCTGGATTCCATAGATGATTTTGAAAAGAGCTAAAGAGTCTTCAAGTGTGTGAAATAGGAGGAGAGATACCAGAAGCAGCTAGCAGACAGAAATTTGCCCCAAGAAAGTTTAGCTTGATTACTGAAACATTAAGACTATTAGAAAGGAGAGATGATCGTTAACCCCTCTGGAGTGAAGAACAATGAGCTATTAAGTCAACCTGCCTGAATGATACTACAATAGCTGCTGTACTGTGAAGAAGGCATCAAAGCAAGGAGTTTCTATCCTGGTCAGAAAATCAACTTCCCTGCTTAATACATACACCCCAAAGGTGCATGTAGTATTCAAGAAAATACAGTACATAAGAAATGCTAAGCAGAAACAAAATAATATTTTGTTTGGCTCTTTTTATCAGTATATTTCAAAGTAATGTAAAAAGGAGGATAATAACATTATTCCCATTGTACAGATAGGGAAGTGGATGGACAGCAGAGCTGTGCTGCTACCTAGTATGTCCACAGATGGTGGATAGTGTAATGACCTTCAGGGAAGGTTAGCTGTGAAATACACAGGGGTAACTTCGATAAATAAGCAGTCATGGACCAAGCAGTAGCAGCACCACCAGGATGTGGTGGGGACAGCAGATAGCAATGCTTTGACAGTGCTGTGACATGGCCACCAGGCACTGGTTCGCTAGGCTTGCACAGAAAGATTATAGGTCTCCACTATAATAAGCCTGCCAAGCCCCAGGCATGGGTCTACAAGTCCTCAGTAGTGGAGCAGGTGGAAGAAGATGTTAGCACTTCAATGGCTGCTAAGGTGGACAAAAACTGAAGTGGTGCCTCAATAAAAAACTGTTGAATTCCAATCAACAACAATAGGAGAATGTTGGTAACACTTGGGGTGCCTTCAAGTCCATTGTCATCAGTGCCTGAGCAGAGACACTTGCATTTTCTACCAGGAAACACCAAGACTGGATTGATGAGAATTACTGGGTGATCCAATAATTGATTGACTGCAATTGCAAGGCCTTTTGTGCTTAGAGGAATGACGTCAACTCCAAGGAGAAGAAACTGAATCTCTAATAAGCCAAGGCAGAGGTCCAAAGGAAGATGAAGAACAGATGGTAGTAAGAGAAGGTGAAGGAGATTCAACATCTTGCCAACATCCATGATCTGCATGTTTCTTTCAATGCCACCAAAGCCATCTACAGTTCAAACACTCACAGGCCAATACCTTTGAGACCTAAGGATGGAGGAGTCCTGAATCAAGGAAAGGGGAGCTGAAGAAGGACTTGGGCTGAACGACCACATCAGGGTGGGGCCCAGGTGCTGCATGCTCAACAGGTGTCTTATTCCCCTATATTTGTATTTCACCTGCCATGACTTGGTGTAACTATAAAGGATATCAGGAGGTAGTACCTGATTGTATAGGGTTTGTTAAGACCAGTGCGGGTCACAATGTCTGAGAGTCTTCTGTGGGGCTCCACCTCCCCTAAACCCCACCCATTTCTGCTTGGGTGTTCTGTTGGTGATCACAGGAGGCGCCTGGTCTTTCTGGGTGCCTAGCTTTGTGTGCTAGGTAGACAGGTCTATGTAGGAAGACAAGCAAGTGGCCTGGGGTCAGCATAAGTTAGCTGAGACCAGGGGTCTTGTTGAAGGTCTGTTGTCAATGGTATTTAGGCCATTTAATAAAATGAATAAACCAATATAACTTAAATAATAGTGTCCATGTTTGTTTCAGGCCTCACCTTGGCCCAATAGTATAACGCAGCTGCCTTTCTCCAGGCAGGCAGGGCTCTTCAGGGTTTGTCCTCCGTTATGAGATCAATCTGGACAGTCTGGCCTGTCTCAAGACAAGCCCTTTGGGTAGCCTGTGGCCACAGGTATTATGGACCCCCATGGGGCCCCTAAAGGTATCTGACCTGCAGTGGCTGTGTGACAGTCAGGGTTCTGTGGGGAGAGTCAGTATCGAGTTGGTTTTTGAGCTCAGGTCCTTGGCTCTGCTGGTGGAGGGACATGACGTGGGCCAGTACTTAGCTTGGTGTTCCCTGATTTCTGAGGCTAGTGCTGCCTTGTGCAGAAAGTTCTGGGCTGTCCTGGGCCAACCCCAGACCCCTGCCTGCCCCCATGTGACCAGCAGCCACTTCCAGGGGCTCATCAACTCTTGCAGTTTCAGCTTTGGGGCCCTAGGCAGTGCTGGCTGTTCTGGCTGCCTTCCCTCTTCTTGAGCAGAGTCCTGGGCCCATGTGATTCTTACTCCAGCCTGGGGAATAGGCCCATGGAGATCATGGTACTTATTAGCTGCCCATTCCACCCAGGAAATAGGGATGAGGAGGTGTGCACTGTTGGTCTGTGGGCTTGCCACTTTTCTTTGGGACCAAGTGGGAGTATGCTACCTGCAGACCACTTGGTAAGTGTGGAGCTCAGCTGAGCCCCTGCTACAGGAACCATCAATGCCCATTGGAAGGAGCATTTTCATAGTTTCATAGTTGTTAGGGTTGGAAGTGATCTATTAGATCATTGAGTCCAACCCCCCTGCCTTGGGCAGGAAGGAGTGCTGGGTCAGATGATCCCAGTCAGGTGTTTGTCTAATTTCTTTTTAAACACCTACAAGGAAGGGGACAGCACCACCTCCCTTGGAAGCCTATTTCATATTTTAGTGTCCTCACTGTAAAGAATTTTTTTTTGATGTCTAATCTAAATTTGTTGTCTTCCAGTTTGTGGCCATTGTTTCTAGTTACCCCGACAGGTGCCCGGGTAAACACTGTATCCCCTATTTCTTGTTGTCCCCCGCGATGAGTCAGAAGGCAGCTGTGAGATCATCTCTTGTGGAGGCTGAAGACATTCAGGTCTCCCAATTGGTCCACATAGAGTTTTTTTCTGTAGGCCTTTAACCAAATGAGTAGGCCTCCTCTGAACCCACATCCCTTCTGAAGTGCAGTGCCCAAAACTGGACGCAGAACTCCAGCTGTGGCCTGACCAATGCTGCATAGAGGGGAAGTATCACCTTCCTAGACCTGTTTGCGATGCCCCTACTTATGCAAGCAAGGGTGCGGTTCGCTTTACTTATTACCTCATCACACTGGCGACTCATGTTCATTTTGGAGTCGACTACGACTCCGAGATCCCTTTCCATAGTTGTGCTACTTAAAATGGTCCCTCCCAGGCTGTAGGAGTGTTGATGATTCTTCCTCCCTAGGTGCAACACACGATACTTGTTCTTGTTAAACTGCATCCTATTCTGTTCGGCCCATTTCCCCAGCTTGTCCAAATCAGTCTGGATTCACTCCCTGCCATCTGGTTTGTGTACCTCTCCCCATAGTCTGGTGTTATCAGCAAACTTGGACAGGGTGATTTCTACTCCCTCATCCAAGTCACTAATGAAGATATTGAATAGTACCAGTCCCAGGACAGCCTTGGGGAACTTCGCTGCCTGCATAACTCCAGGCAGAAACTGACCTGTCCACCACCACTCTCTGGATGCGTCCCCTAAGCCAATTTTCTACCCACCAGACTGTGTAATAACCTAGATTGCAACTGTTTAGTTTATTTATAAGAATTGGGTGTGACACTGTGTCGAAGGCCTTCTTGAAATCTCAGTAAATCACATCTACCTCTATTCCTTCATCCAAGCATTTTGTGACCCGGTTATAAAATGAGACCAGATTAGTCGGGCAGGATCTGCCTGCTTTGAACCCATGCTGATTGCCTCTTAGCATCATTTTACCTGCTGGTCTCCTACAAATGTGATCCTTAACATTTTTCTCAAAGGTCTTGCCAAGGATAGAGGTGAGAATAACTGGCCTATAGTTACCCGGTTCCTCCTTCCTCCCCTTCTTGAAAATAGGGACCACATTGGCCCTTTTCCAGTCCTCTGGGACCTGTCCTGAACACCACGAGTGCTCAAACAATTGTGCTAGTGGCTCTGCTATGACACCAGCTAATTCCCTGAGTACCCTGGGATGAAGATCATCAGGACCTGTTAACTTAAATACATTCAACCATTCCAGGTGCTCCTTTACTATGTCAGCACAAACAGCTGGTGGGCTGGTATCTATATTGGGCTTACCTAAGGTCCCAGTAGGATGCATATTTGTATTTTGAGAGACCATTTTGAAGTCTCAATCTCAATCAAGACTGTTGTTGATATGAATGTTCTCAATTCCATCTCACAACACCCGACCAGAGACAATCTTAGAGTCCCTCCAACCCTTGATGAGGTGAGGAAAGCCATCAAGGACATGGAGAATGACAAGGTATCTGGAGCTCATGGAATCTCGACTGAAATCTTCAAGCAGAGGGAGAGGAGCTTGCATCACAGCTCCATGTCCTCATCCTAACGATGGAATGATGAGGAAATCACAGATGACCTAAAGGATGCCATGATTGTGACAATCTTCAAAAAAGGAGACAAGTTTGACTGTGGAAATTACAGGGGGATCACCTTGCCATCCACCACAGGAAAGATCATTGTGATAACCCTCCTGAACTGTCTCCTTCCACTTGCTGAAGAGCTCCTCCCAGAATCTCAGTGTGGTAAACCAAGACCATCCCAACCTCAATCATTGAGCTGATGATTGCTGTAGTGTGTGTTCACTCAGAAGCAGATCTTCAGGCAATTGTTGACATCTTTACTGAGGCATACAAGAAAATGGGACTGGTGCTTAACATTCAAAAGACTAAGGTCCTCTATCGACAAGTTCTTAGTGAGCAGTACCCATCTCTCGTAATTCAGATTTATTATGAGACTCAGGAGAATGTTGAGTACTTTCTGTACCTTGGAAGCCATCTCTTGCAGAAGACTGAAATGGACGAACATATCTAACACCATCTCAAATGTGCAAGTGCAGCCTTCAGACACCTGGGAAAATGGGCTTTCAAAGATTGCAACATCAGATCTGAAACCAATCTCATTGTTTATCAAGCAGTCGTGATCCACACCTTACTGTATGGAGTTGAGATGTGGACAACATACAGAAGACAACTCAAGTCATTGGAGAAGTACTATCAATGATACCTGTGGAAGATTCTCCTAATCCAGTGGGAAGATGGATGCACCAACATTAGTGTCCTCTTGTAAGCCTACACCATGAGCATTGAAGCAATGATCTTCCAACATCAACTTCACTGGCCTGGCCAAATCATTCAGATGTCTGACTCCAGACTCCTGAAGCAAGTTTTATTCTCCAGCTCAGTCAAGGTATATACTCAAGAGGAGGACAGAGAAAGTGCTTGAAGGAAATCCTCAAGGCCAATTTGAAAAAATACAACTTCAACATCAACTTGTGGGAGACTATCATCCAGGACCAACCCAAATGGAGGAAGAGTCTGCTGTCAGGATCTCAGTACTTTGAAACCTCCTGATGATAACAGGAGGTGGAAAAGCGAGAGTGGCAGAAACAGTGTGTTGCGTAACAAATCAAGAATCTGGAGCCACCCACTTGGCACAGAAACATACTCCTGAGTTGCAGCAGACCCTGTCAATTCTGAATTGGCTTCATCAGCTATCTTCAGACCCACAGATAAGAGAATCATGGAAGACAATCATCCTCAACTGTGAGGGATTGCCAAAGAAGAAAAGGGACACTGAAGAGGAACATGGTTTGCCCAAGGTTACCCACCAAAGTTGTGGCAGAGTCACAAACAGAACTGATATCTCTTGAGTCCCAGTCCATACCTAGACAGCAATGAATATGCAGATGAGGGTAAGAATGTGAAAATATAAAGCAAAGATGTGTGGGATTGTCATAGATCCATAGGCAGAAACGGTCTAGAGGATTCTGGCTCCCCTGAAGATAGGTGGAGGAGGGAGACTGTGTGGCAGGTTCTGGAGGCAGTGACTGATAGAGGGTGGGCAGAGAGGGTACTCCTTGTGCCTAAATGGAGGTCTCCGGTTAGGGGAGCTAGCTGTGACTGAGGAAGGTTGACTTTGGGGGATTTTCACAGAAATTGTTAAGAGGTCTAGGCGGTAGTCTGAGCGTATAAAGATTTTGTCACTCAGCTCTGTCAAATCATTTGATAACCTTTTTTTATACCATTTGTTCTTACTTCTAATGTACCTTTTATTTTTCTGCCACTTTACCAAAGTGCCTGTGGCAGATCATGATTTCTGGGTCAGTTAGTAACCTGAATATACCCATTCAGCAGGGTGGGGGACCAATAGGTTTATACACACCTGGGTTGTATCTCTGGGAGCACCCAACATCCTAGGGTATTGTCAGAGGCATAGGGATTTAAAATTGTTCTAAAAAGCAAGTACTCAGGCTCTGCTTTGGCATAGCATCCCTATTCAGGACAGCATTAAAACCTATGTTCAACTATGAATACAGAATTCTATTCCATTAAAGCCAACTGGACTCAAGTAAATGCTTAAATTTAGCATGTTTTAAGGGCTGTCTTGAACTGGGGCCTCAGTGACTGATAAGGGGGAAGTGTTTGGGCTAGTTTTTAAAACTGTCGGTTTAACCTAATAATCAGTTTACTTGGGAGGACAACAAAAGGGTTCAACCTTCCATATAGCTTACCAACACATCCTTCATAAATCTAATTTAAGAAAAATTCCCAGCATTCCCACTCTGAACACTCATCAGACTTTTCAGACTTATGATATAGCAATAAATATAGTTTAGAACTGTAACATTAAGGTTATATGGGCTTGTAACTTTTTATTTTATGCTTGTTCCGAGAGACTCTAGCAAATCCTATAGGGTTCATTCTCCTTGAGTTTGTAGTGAATCTGAGCTATAACGTGAAGTAACAGGGAACAAATGAAAACACAACACTCCAGAGTCTTTTATCTAGAGCTTTCTCAGAGATTAGCAGGTCTGTGCTGGTTTGGGCCCATTTTCTGAATAAGGTGTAGCTGATTTCTACAGTGCTATCACATCAAAAATATATTGGTTTGTTTGCAGTTCTACACTTGTAAATTCCAGCTGTAACATTACAAAATCCCTGGTATCCCAAAATACTTTGCTCTGCTTTTATTATACAGTTGTAATGCTAGTAGACCCTGATTGAGTCTGCTTAGTATTAGTGTATTATAAATATTGCCTAATACACAACACATATGGTCTACATTTACAAAAGGGACTAGTGAGTCAGGCCTCTATTTTTGGGTGCTTAAAATGAAACACTTTAAAGGGCACATGTAAACCATGTCCCCAGAGGTCCTAACCATGCTAGTTGATCTTGTTCTTCATGTACTGAATGCAGAAGAGAAGTAACAAAACTACCCTGGATCCACTCTCCTCTGCTGTTCTCAAGATCTCTGTCTGGTGTACTTGAGAGCAGTGGCACAGGACTTTTGGCATGGCTTTACCACCAAATGTCTGGGTTTGGTATATGTGGAGTGGGAGTGGGTAGGTGGTGTGTGCTCAGGCATGACTCTCTCCAGGGGCTCTGGGGATGTTATTCAGATATTGTCAGGGAGAGCTGGTTTTCAGAGAGTAGGTTCTTAGTATATTCTGATAATCAGTCCCATTCAAAGCGTCTCATGTTGGGCACTCAAAAGAAGCTGGGCACTTTTCAAAATTCATGCCAGTAATTCTATAAATTTTAAAAACCCATTAAGGAGCAGACCCTGCCTGGAACTAAATGCCTAGTTTAGAAAAATACATAACTGAATTCCATGGCAGTTGCATAGCATGGAAAGTAGACCTGTTTTTACTGATTCAGACTCTTTATATATAAGAAATATGGATACAGCAGGAGGGGTCTAAGGAAAGAATAATTCCTTAAGTATTCCAATGGTATTAAAAAACCTAAACATCGTACTTTAAAAGGTTTCTAATCAATGCAATCATGGCTAATGGTAGAGATGATATCTTTTATTATAGGAATAGACCATTCTGAGCAGTGGTCTTTTTTTCATTTCCTCCCATCCAAGTCTCTTAATCTATTGTCTTGTTCTGGCTTCTTGATTATTTTACATAGCTTGCCAGCCCAGCAATAGTCTGCTAGAATCCAACTGGTTGGTGTCTGGCATAATTCCTGATGGTGACTCGAGATGCTGATTTCTAGATTTGCCACGCAGAAAATAAGCAGCTTGGTTTTAAAGTTCTAACTCTTTGTGAGGAGCTGGCAAAACATGTGTTTTTCCCTTTCTCTTTTTCTTTCACTTTTATTTATTTATTTATTTATTTTACAGCTTCTTCCAGAGTCCAAAGAGGATACACAGATGGTTGGCAAAACCCCAGAATTTTAAAAAATTAGAGTATGTATTGATGATGGTCAGAGGCATATATTTTCATCCTTCACGGGTGAAGATGACCACATCCAGTGGAGGGAGGGAAGAAGAGAGAAAAAACGTGGGAAAGAAAAAGGGAAGGAGAAAAGGCGAAAGAAGGAAAAGGAGAGAAAAGGGAAAGTGAAGAGAGTGAAGACGGGGTGGAGGCTAGGTTACATGAGTACGCAGGTGACTTATAAGTCTGATCTTTGCTTTGAACAATCTGCTGCAGCAGGGGCAGAAGAGTGATGAGGACTGGATACAGGAGGTTTTCATTTTCCTGGATGCACAGGTTTTCATTTCTTCTGCATGTGTTGCTGTTCAAAGGCCAATGCACCATTCTGGATTTGGGACTTCCAGGATGGATAGTCACAAGCGATGTGCTCCCACAACTCTGGGTCGATGCTGAAACTCTTTAGGGACACCTTTGCTGCACCGTGAAAGTGTACTCCATTTGACAGTTACCATAGAAGACTTTCTTTGGGAGGTGAGTGTCAGGCATAATTAAGAGGTGGCCAGTCCATCTTAGCTGTGCCAGTTTCAGCAGGGTGTTGTTCAACTGGGGAAAGTTGATTTTCTGAGCACCTCAGTATCTGGAATCTTGTCTTGCCATTTGATCTTTAGTATCTTTCACAGGCAGCATAAGTGGAAGTGGTTTAGTGTTTTGGCACGACACTGATAAATGCTTCAAGTTTTGCAGGCGTAAAGGAGGGTTGGAAGGATAATAGCTTTGTAAACCATCAGTTTTGTCAACATTTTGATGCCTCTGAGGTTGCAGACTGACTTACAGAGTCTGCCAAAGGCCATGCTAGCTTTCACTAATCTCACATTGTCTTTGACATCAATGTGGACAGCATGGGAGAGCATGCTGCCTAGATAGGCAAACTTGTCAACCATTGACAGTTGTTAGCCTTTAACTGAGATGTGTGGTTCCTCAAGTGTTGTGCCAGGTGGAGGTTGAAACATCACTTCAGTCTTTTTCATGTTAATATTGAGTCTGAAATTGTCACAGGCTGACAAGAATAAGTCCATGCATTGTTGCATGTCAGCCTGTGAGCCTGTGCATAACGCACAATCATAGTTTCATAGTTTCATAGTAGCTAGAGTCGGAAGGGACCTAGGTAGATCATCTAGTCCGACCCCCTGCCTTAGCAGGAAAGAGCACCGGGGTCAGATGACCCCGGCAAGGTGCTCATCTAACTTCCTTTTAAAAATCCCCAGGCTAGGAGCCTGCACCACTTCCCCTGGAAGCTGGTTCCAGGCCCTAGCCACCCTGACTGTGAAGTAGCGCCTCCTAATATCTAATCTAAACTTACCCTCCGCCAGTTTGTGACCGTTATTCCTGGTCACTCCTGGCAGCGCACGGGGGAACAGGGACTCCCCCAATACCTGCTGATCCCCCCTGACCAGTTTGTAGCAGGCCACAAGGTCCCCCCTTAGCCTTCTCTTGTGGAGGCTAAACAGGTTCAGGTCCCGTAGCCTATCCTCATAAGGCCTGCCCTGCTGACCCCTGATCATACGAGTGGCCCTCCTCTGAACTCTTTCCATATTGTCCACGTCCCTCTTGAAGTGTGGCGCCCAGAACTGGACGCAGTACTCCAGCTGCGGCCTGACCAGTGCCGCATAGAGGGGGAGGATCACCTCCCTGGACCTGCTTGAGATGCATCTGTGGATGCATGATAGGGTACGATTGGCCTTCTTGACTGCCTCCCCACACTGCCGGCCCATGTTCATCGTGGAGTCAATGACGACTCCAAGATCCTTTTCCGCCTCCGTGCTGGCAAGAGGAGAGTTCCCCAACCTGTAAGTGTGGTGCCGGTTCTTCCTCCCCATGTGCAACACCTTGCACTTATCAGTGTTAAACCCCATCCTATTCTCATCCGCCCACCGTTGCAACCTGTCAAGGTCAGCTTGTAGCCTATTGCACCCTTCTAGTGCACCCACATCCCCCCACATCTTAGTGTCATCAGCAAACTTGAACAGGGTGCTTTCTACCCCCTCATCCAAGTCACTGATGAAGATGTTGAACAGTGCAGGCCCGAGGACCGAGCCCTGCGGAACCCCACTGCCCACATCCTTCCAGGTCGAGAAGAACCCATCCACTACCACCCTCTGGGTGCGGCCCTCCAACCAGTTGGCGACCCATTTGACCGTGTGGGCATCGACACCACAGTCTCTCAGCTTTTTGATGAGGACAGGGTGAGAGACAGTGTCGAAAGCCTTCCGGAAGTCCAAAAAGACTACATCCACAGCAACCCCTGCGTCTAATGATTTGGTGACCTGATCGTAAAAGGCCACCAGGTTGGTCTGACAAGACCTGCCACTGATAAACCCATGTTGGTTGCCCCTGAGCATGCATTCCCCCGCAAGGCCCTCCTGGATGTGTGCCAGGATAATTTTTTCAAAGAGCTTACCCGGGATTGAGGTCAGACTAACTGGCCTGTAATTTCCCGGGTCCTCTTTTTTTCCCTTTTTGAAGATAGGGACCACATTGGCCCTCTTCCAGTCCTCCGGCACCTCGCCAGAGCACCACGAGTGCTCATAGAGCCGTGCCAGGGGTCCCGCAATGACCTCAGCCAGTTCCTGTAGAACCCTAGGGTGAAGATCGTCCGGACCAGCGGACTTGAACACGTCCAGCTTCTCCAGAAGTACCCTAACTAACTCCTCGCTAACCCTTGGCCCAGGCGTGTCTCTCTCGGGGCCCGAGGGGGGCCCAGCAGGGAGGTGGCTGAACTGGTCCCTACTTAGGAAGACAGAGGCAAAGAAATCATTAAATATGTTAGCTTTGTCATCTGGCGTGATGACTAAGTTGCCCATCGTGTCCTGCAGGGGCCCCACATTACCCGGGACCCTCTTTTTACCCCCTATGTATTTGAAGAAGGACTTCTTATTGTCCTTAATCCGGGAAGCTAGTCCTATCTCCAACTCTGCCTTGGCCCTCCTGACTGCCCCCCTACATCCTCGGGCGACTATAACATAGTCCTTCTTGGCGATGACCCCATCTCTCCATTGGGTATATGCCTCCCTTTTAGCAAGGAGACATTCCCGGATGCTCTTAGTGAGCCATGGGGGTTTATGTGCCCTCCTGCTCCCTTTGACCCTTGTTGGGATTACCTCCCTTTGGGCATGGAGGATCGTCTCCTTAAGGAGCAACCACTCACCTTCGACATCTGATTCCCTTCCCCTCTGGGTCCTCAGCGCTTCCCCAACTATCCTCCTTAGCTTGTTGAAGTCAGCCCTCCTAAAGTCTAGGGCTGTTGCCTTGCTGCAGCCCTTTGCCACCTTACGCTGGATGGTGAATTCCAGCAAGCGATGATCACTGTCTCCCAGGTGGCCCATCACCCGCAGCCCCCTCACCAGGTCATCACCCGTGGCCAGCACTAGGTCCAACAAGGCGTCTCCCCTGGTGGGACTGTGCACCTCCTGGGTTAGATGGAGGTCCTGCAGTCTGGCTAAGAACCGACGTGAGCGATCAGACTTGGCTGACTGCTCCTCCCAGCAGATGTCTGGGAAGTTTAGGTCCCCCATGATGACCACATCCTTAGCCCTCACTGCCTCCATCAGCGAAGAGGAAGTCGTGAAGCGACTGTCTGGACTTTGGAGCTCACTGAGAGCCTGCGCAGGTTGAAGATGTCTCTGTCAAAACAGTACCTGATCCCCATACATTGCTCAGAGGCAATGTGCAATAATAACATACAATATACCACATGTAGATGCATGCATCCCTAGTTGCTGTACAAATATGAAGGCTTTGAGGTGTTTCTTTAATCTTTGTTGGAAAAAAAAGCTAATTTATTTTGGTAGCAACATCACACAGGTTCTGATCTTGACCAAGTTTGATTCTACTACTATCCCTTGCCCTCCATGTCTGATGCCAACCCCAAAGGATTAACCAAAAAACTCTTCAAATTTGATTTTTTGGTAATTGCAAGTTTCTGGGAAACAGAGAACTGTTATTTTGAAAATTTAACTGAATGACTTAACACTTTTCCTGTTTATGCTGCTTATTGGTGATAATTTAAATAGCTGCATTTTGTTTTCTCTGGATTATATTTTTTCATGAACTTCCTTTTTTCTTTTTGCCAGACCTCTGGACATACCAGTAGAAAAAATGTACACAGAGAAGTGAAAAGAGGGTATGAATTTGATTGTCATTCAGCTTATATTATGAGACAGAAATGCAATATGACTAGAAAGAGATTGCATAATGGTGCTAACCTCAACTTTTTACTATTTCCTCTGAGTACATGGATTTAGAATATAACAAAATGCTTTGTAGGAACAGTTCTGTCTCAATCCCAAAATATTATTCTGTGAACATAGAGGCTGTATGGGAATGTCCAAGTCTGCTGAATAACTCCAGTTAGCTATCAAATACGTTTTTGTAGTCAGGTGACATCACCCAGCCTTTCTTATACATCAAGACAAATTATCATTCTCTACCTATGAGATAGCTTATCCAACTTCTCTTAAATCAGATGGACTCAGGCAAATTAAATCTTGAGACAATAATCTGATGCTTGCCTTGGGTTTATAATTTAGGGCTTTGTTGCATGGGATTCTTAGAGTGTTTTGTTTAGATTGTGGTAAGAATTACTGTACCATGTTCTGAAAGTTGCATGGTAATGCTTGCTACAATCTCAGACCCCTCTGGATAATACTGGAGTTGGATATTTTGCTGCTTGAACATATGGACATTTATGTTTTAAGTGCCGTTAATACATCCTGAGTGGCATGCCCTTAGATTTGTATGAGCTCCTTTACTCCTGGTGTGGAATGGAGAACATCTACTGTGATACGATTACATGAAAACATAGTAGATATCTACCTTTGTGTGTTTTTACTTCCACCACTTGCATATATGCCTCCAGACTTAGTAGTAATTGATAATGATTTGGTAGAAAACTGATGGTAATGAGCAGTTTGTATTCCATCCTATCAGTACATTTGTAACCTATCCTTTATTGGCATCAATGCACTGCTTTGCTACCTCTCGCACATGTGCAGGTATCTATAAATTTATGTGACACGAAGCTCAGATATGAGAAGAGTCAAATTTGTTGTCCAGTTTTTGCAGGTATTTAGATGATAATCTATGGATGTGAGAATGGATACGTGTATGTCAGGTTGATTTTTATCTATAGCCTCTTGTGCCAGATCTTCCTTTTAGATCTACCGGTCAGATAGATGGCCTAATTTTCAGAGGTGCTGAGGACTTACAGGCCTCAATGCTTGAAAGGAAAAAGGTGAAAGTTAAACAATTCAGGGAAAATGCATCTGATTTTCATTATCTCAGTAGGCAACTACTGTATCTGGAAAGAGGTCCCAGATGTTGGTAAGAGATATGTTGAATTCTTTGGCAAACAGATCTTGCCTCATGAAAAGCTGCTGTACCCAGTGGCTATGATACTACCAGATAAAACTGTTAACCAAATGCGTAACTGACTAGCTTAGGTTAGGCACGGTTTGTTAGGTCCTCAGGTCTGTGCAAACTTTCTAATATAACCATGGATTAACATTTTACAAGCATAAAATGTTGTGAAGTAATAAGCAATACTTTCTAATATAATCACAAAAAACAACAAAGAAATAATAAATAAATTCAGGAAATATAAGAGTAGATAAATCATGAACACATACAAATCAGGAATAAAATATATAAAGAAGTTCCTTACTGAGGGGTCAAATCCAAAAATATCAGGTGTCTGAAGTGTGACTCAGGTAAAATTTAGGCCTGTAGATCCAAAACTACAATCCCTAAAAACCCTGGTCAGCTGCTACCTCACCTTGAAGGTGACTGAACTCCATAGATGCTTCCAGGTTTTACTTTAAAGTTTCCCAAGTGCCTAAAGCTCTAAGTCTGGGCATACACAAATGTGGGCAAAAGCTGGATAGGGCTGAGTGGTTTTATACCTAGTTCAAGTTTACACCTAATAAATGAGATCTAGGAGCTGGACATTCCTTTTAAATAGCTTGATCCAACAAGAGTTCTCAGAGCAAACCTAATACATGCAAGTTTAGGCCTCTTTAAAGGCAGGGATGATGATGTCCCTCTCTTCTGTACCACAATTTAATGCTAGATGAATCATCCAGGATGTGGATACACAGGTTTAGATCCTTTTTTGCCTGGTAAAGTCAGTTTCTATGAGCATTTTTACACATGCTTTGGAGCAGGGGGGTGGGGGGCACTTTTATTAGAGTAGCTCTAAGATCTGCTCTAATTAAAGCACCCACAGTGTCTCATGCATTCAGTGTCCCTTGCTTCAAAGTGGTGGTGGGAGCACTTTAACTAAAGCTCATTCAATGACCTTTAGTTAAAACACCCCCACTGCCATTTTGAAATGTGGGGCTGCTGAATACATGAGACATGGAAGTTGCTGAAGTGTGTTAATTAGCACACTTCAGCAGACTTGATTAATTAAGTGTGCTCCAATGCTGTAATTACAGCACATCAGAGCAGCATCTCCGCATGTCTACAGGCACCCTTTTTTCCAGCCGCTCAGGAAAGTGCCTTAATCATCAGGCTATTAATTAATGAATGAATGACTATTCTGAGATGGGGCATAGCTTTTACCACTCCTGTTAAAGACATTGCATTTGGCAGAATAGAATCAGTAGCATAACTAGGTTGGGATGAGTGGGGCACCAACCCCAGGTGCTGACTAGGAGGGGCACCAGAATCACCTTTCTTGGAAGTCTTTGTCACAGCAGGCATAGTTCTGTGCTGCCCCTGCTGGGCCACAGGAGCTGGGCAGGGTGGTGATGTACCAAGTGTGCATCTGGAGGGTAGGGGTAAGTGGAATGGTACTCCTCCTCAGGGAGACCTTGCTAGAGCAGGCACGTGCCTACATCCAATATGCATATTTTGGGCAGGGGGAGCAAACAGGAAAACCCCGCCATGGGGCTGCTGCTGTCAGAGCAGAGCTGATGCTGGTACAGTGGTAGCAGCAGCAATAGCTTGGGAAAGTAAGCCTTCCCTTCCACTCACTCATGTCCCCCTACTCCCTTTGTCTACAGGGGTGCACCATTGGAGTCCTGGATCAGATCCACATTCCTGTCACCTGCCTGCCCCACGGCAACCAGGCCTACTACAGCCAGCAGGGCTTCCACTTCGTTGTGCTCCAGGCCATCATCAAACACTGCAGTGCTTTCATGAACGTGAGCACCACAATTAGAGCAATTTACTGCACAGTAAGCATCTGCATGTGTAGACAGTAATGCTTACTGAGCAGTAATTTGTGCTAATCTCAAGTAAGCATCTCATGTAGATGCACCCAGTAAGTCCCCATCCCCTTTTAACTTGATGTAATTAATTTTTTATCCATATCATTCATCACTTTCCCTTTTATTCCTCTGAATACACTAGTCCTCTTTACACCAGTGAATCTATTTATTCACTCAGCCTCCTTCTCAACCAGCACTTACTTGCCTGTTGGAGTTTCAACCAAGTGCTACCATGCCAGCACTCCTCCAGATGAGTACCCATGTACTCCCTCAGTCATTTACCCCTACCAAAACTCCACTTACCTAACCCTTGTACCTGTTTGTTACTTTCACTTACCAATATATCTGCTTACTCAGCCTCCAGATGCAGTAGCGTAACTAAGAAGGGGTGAATAACCAGCGCTGACTTTGGGTGTGTTTGCAAAAATAGCAGCTGCCACTGGAATCCCAGCTGGTGCCAGTGCCCAATATGCTGGCACTGCCCAGGGCACAGAACTACCCTGTTATGACTGTGCAAATGTCATCCATCTTCCAATCTCTGCTGTCTTGGAGGTCTTTTGGGAAAGAGTAGAGCTGAAGACCTACAACCATACATACAATGACCAGCTAGTAGAGAGCAAGAGAGCAGAGAAGGCAAGATAGTAGTAGGCAAAAAGCAGAAGGAAGGGATGGAGGGAGACTGAACTGGGTAGGAAACCAGTGGGGTACTGAGCTATTCCTCAGTAAACTTCAAAGCAGCATATTAATTATAAAGTGGTCTTACCCCGTGGATTTACAAAGTAGGTAATGATATTTACTGACTTACCTGTCAAATGTGTCCCCAGATCCAGAAAGAGAAAGGTACATCCAGAAGGGGCCCCAGGCATCGACTTGGAGGGTGCAGGAACAGAATCACTGCCACTTCCAGTCATTGTCAGCCTGGCTGCCAATGCTGATGCCCAGGGTGCAGAACCTTCTTGTTACACCTCTGTTAAATACAGTAAGTCAGATTGCCAGCAGTTGCTGAATATTTTACAAGAGAGCATTGAAAGAAAGTGAAGAGAGTATTGAGGAATAAATTGAAGGCACTAGGCATACGACAACTGAGAGGTAGCAGTTTTTCCTTAGTGTCCAAGTGGCTAGGGAAGAATATATCCATAGGAAAATTAGCAAGCCTAAAACATTTCATACCCAGCACCATTGCTATCCCTGGCATGCTTTCCATGTTTAGTTTAAAAGCAAGTTCCATGGGCTTGCAGTACTTTCTTTGATTTGTTGCCAATATTTACTAAAGCAAATTGAAGAGTTCATGCTACAGTAACATCAGAAAGAGGGATAAATTGCAAAAATGTTGTAAATTTTAAAAGCAACACTTTATATATTTTCATCAAAATTCTGATGAACTTTAGCTCATGGATAATGACTTTGATTGATTAAAAGAAAACAAAAAACATGAGAGAAGTTAGTTAATATTACCGCTAGCACACTGTACAAGGTCAATAATGAGGGTTATGAACAGAGTAGTAATGTAGATTCAAATATTTACCTGAAAAGATTTGAACAATATATTCTTTGGTGAATTCACTTAGTATAATAAAACAGATGATAATTTAAACAGCATACTTTTTTCTAAGTATCAAAGGTTTATCAAATATTATATTCCCATTGTAAGAGTCATAGGCCAGATTTTACCTACTCAAGTGCCACCCAGCCTGACTTCTGGAATTTGGTCAATAGTTTGTGTACTATACTACATTTGCTTTCTACCCAATTTTTTCACGGCTTTACCAGTGTAGACACTCTGAGGAGTAAAGACCCAGTAAGGCTTTACAAGTACATGCTCTAGAGATGGTCCTGAACCTGGATGGAAATTCCTGAACATAAAGGCATTCCAACTCTCAGTTTGTATAGGACTTGTATAGTTTAGGTGCATTTCTCTACATGTGAAGTTCAGTATTAGATGTCATTTTTGCATGATTTTATGAAAGTGAGTCATATTGTCAGGTGAGATAACTAATGGGTGAAATACGAGGTGTGTTCTGATCCTTTGAAATTATATATAAGATAACAAGGCATATTGAGATTGTTTGAATTATACATTTGGGGAGGCCAAACATCACCTGAAGTGTTTCACAGTAAAGTAAAGTAAAGTAAAGTAAAGTGCTTCCAAGTTGTTCCTATTTCATTCATGGCTATTTTGATATAGTTCTGACTGATTTTTAGTGCTTTGGCACCATATATCACTTTTTCTTTCACTTTTTATTGCGCTTTTAAGGCACTTGAAATGCTACATATGTTATGTTTGTCCATTGTGGGTGTATCTAGGACAGGGATCAGCAACCCCTGGCATGCATGCCAGAACATGGCATGCAAGGCCATTTTGCTTGGTACACCACTGCCGGCCAGGGCTCCGGGCAGCTGCTGCCAGCCACGGAGCCCGAGCTGCTCCCAGCAGGCAGCTAGGAAGCTGCAAGCCCTACTGCAAGCAGCTCAGGCTCCATGGCTAGCCACAGCTATCCAAAGTCTGGGCCGGCTGCAAACAGCTGCGTTGGGCTCTGGAGCCCTGGCATCAGCTCTGAACCACCGGTAGGTGCATGCGTGCCTCAGAGCGGATGGTGGGGGGGGGCCAGGGTTGCACTGTCTCAACCTACCTCTCCTGTTGTCTATTTTGAGGTGCGCATTCACCCACTGGCAGTTTGGAGCTGATGCCAGGGCTCCGGAGCAGGGGCAGTGCCCTCATCTTTCCAGCAGGGAGGCTGGGCTGGAGCTGGGCTGGGCTGGGCTGGGTCGAGCCACCACCCACACATCCCATGCAGCTGAGCCTGCCCTGCTCCCACCCACTCGAAGCCCAGCTCTGGCCCAGCCCCTTGCCCCTGCTCTGGAGCCCTGGCATCAGCTCCAAACTGCCAGTGAGTGAACACGCTGCCTGCTGCAAGCACCGCACCTTTCCAGGCTCAGCTGTGCAGGGCAGGTAGGTGGGTGGCAGCAGTGCTGGGAGGGGTGGCTACGGGGAGGGGGGGCTAAGACAAATTTTGGGGTGACTATAGCCCCCTCCAGCACTGCCCTTGGGAAGGGAGCAGCAACAAAAGCATCAGCCTGGCTCCTTGTGGCTGCTGCAGCTGCAGCTGCACTGGAGCTGCTTGGCCAAGGAGAGCATGAGGTGAGAGCAGTAGGGCTGGGATGATGCTGCAATCTCCTCCTCTACTAGCCTGTTGTGCTGCCTCCTTACCACTGCAGGTTGGCCACAGCCCTGGGGCAGGGTTCCCTGCCTGGCCCAGTACGGCATTCCACTCCGCCCTCCCCTGTAAGAAAAAAAAATCATAAAAAGCAAACAAACAGATGACCCTTGAAAAGCAGATGACCTTTTCCCCTTTGCTGACAGTAAGCAAAATGTTAGCTGCAAAACCAGTCTCAAGCAGCCCAAACTTGTTCTGTGCATCTCGCAACTTTGTAACGCAAGCGGAAAAGCCTGAATGCGCACGCAGTAATGTGACGGTTAATGTATAAATACCAAGCTGTAAACTCAGGTCGGGGGAGCTCTCTGTCTTTGTGACATTGAGTAACCCCTCTGCAGAGCAATAAACTAGCATGCGGACACTCCCTCGTTCTATGCTGAATTGATCGCGGCTAGGAACGAGCCCAAAGACGGGATGTGGCCAGTCCTCTTCGGTGTATGAGCACACCCTTTGGTGTATGGGTGCTATGCAGTAGCTGGTCAACCCTTTTCCCCGACAAATTGGCGACCCAGATGGGACTCTAGCTCTCTGGACCGGTGCCACCACCCCGTGACAACGTCCAGCCGGCAAACGAGGGTAAGTTTCCCCTCAGTGTCCTTGTCAAGAGAGCGGGAGGCCCCGAGTCCGAGGTAAGGTGATCTCAAAACTTTAAAGGATAGGAGTGTCTGCTAGAACACCCTGAGTACGGTGCTTCTCAGGCAACGTATTGATCACATGTGAAATTGCTAGCTAGTTGATTTTGTTTGTCTGTCTGTCTGTGTGTCTTGTCTTAGACCTGTCTTCTCTCGGTTCCTCATTCTGGTGACACAGGCAACCATACAGCATTGTCTGTCTGACCCTTTTGGGCCAGAAAAGCTGTGTGGCGCAATTTTTGTCTCCATTCATGCACAGAGGAACCGATCTCTAATCTTATCTTTTCTCTTTGATAAGTCTCCTTCCCTGTTTGGGGCACTGGTCAGGTCTGTGGTCTGTGAGTTGACTCTAGTATTCTGGTTTAAAGACAAAGGGGTACCCCACCAAGGGAGACAGCATGAGACAGACGGGATCCGTCTCTGTCCCACCTGGAAGTCTCCTTGGAATTGTCCTTTCTGGTTGGGCTAAAGTCCTGGGAACTGGTTTGGTTAAAAAGCTTAAATTAATCCAACTGTCCACAACTGTCTGGCCTGGAAGATCCAAGTCGACAGTGGCCTAGTCTTGGTTCTTTTGACCGAGAAACCCTGAGGTACCTCAGAGGATCTCTGGAAGATCCTCACCCCTGTCAAATGGATTACTAGTATGTCTAGGCCAATGCTGCAAACGAAATAGAAAAGGGTCACTTGGGCTCCTCTAGAGATGGGGCCCGACACCTGGCTTCACTCCAGGCTAGTCTTAAAACCCCCTCTGAAACTTTGCCACCTCCATATGCTCCAACTTCCCCTAGGTCAGAGGAAGATAAGTGGCGTCCAGCAGGACCGCCATCACTCCTGGCGCCAGTCACAACCCCAACCCCCGTGTCCGCCGCTTCAAGTGAACGTTCCTCCAATGATGAAACAGGAAGTTCCTCCCCTGTGTCGACACACATGGAGTCAAACAAAGAATCAATTGTCCGCTCGCCTAGCTCCACTGCATCAGTACCCTATTGCCACTCAGGAAGGAATCCAATATCCCTATACACAAGTTCTGTTCAATCCTCAAGACTTTATCCTGTGGCAAGCTAACACCCCCAAGTTTAGACATGACCCAGAGTCGGTGAGACGCAGAATAGAAACCATAATTAACACCCACAACCCTACATGGACAGATATGAATCAGCTTTTAGATGCTCTTCTCAGCAAGGAGGAGAAAGCAGAAATTATAAACCAAGGAAATCAATGGGTGTTAGAAGACCAGGGACAGAATAGAACTAATTGGCCAGTCCAAGATCCTGGGTGAGATCCGAATGAAGAGGGTGTTAATAACCTGTTGCACTTGCAACAAGCCCTACAATCCCTTCTAGAAGGACTGAAAAGAGCGGGGAGAAAAAGAGCAGACTGGACCAAAGTCCAGGCTATTAAACAGGAACCAACTAAACACCCGAGTGATTACTGTCAAAAGCTCCTGAGCACTATGAATAGACACAGTGGTGATTTTGACCCTAGCAGTCTTACCAGCCAAACGATAGTAAATTCCGCGTTTGTTGGTCAAGCGACTGATGATATAAAAAAATATATCACTAAACACCATCCCGATTGGACAACCAAGATGCTTCCCCAGCTAGTTGACCTGGCTACCCATGTCTTTGACCGACGCCCTGAGGTCCAGAAACAAGAAAATTTAAAGCTAAAACAAAAGGAAGTAAATATGTTAGCAGCTGCCCTCACTCAACACCTTCAAGCACCCCCCCGCCCCGCAAGGCTATGGCCGAGGCCGAGGGAGAGGGCGGGAACGAGATGGACCCTGTACTTGGTCTCCCCAACCATTCAACCAACCAACCAGGGGACCTCAACCAGATGATACCTGTAATTATTGCAAGCAAAGAGGGCACTGGAAGCGAGATTGCCCGGTCCGTCCATGAGGGGTCCCCACACCATTTAACATTTCCTGCACGCCTGCCCCGCCTGAAATTGACCACTACTAACAATTCCTGGAAGAGTCGCCTGAACCTGAGGATTGACATAAGGGTATACAAATGTTTAATTGATACTGGCGCAGATCTTTCTTCACTGGGTGTCTCCCCAAGTCAGGCTAAATTAAAGGTAGCTAAAACTGAATGGGTGGTGGGAGTATTAGGAAAGCCCTTTAGCATCCTGTACAGCGTTCCCACAAAGGTCACCACTGGACCCTTAACAACTGAGCATGCCTTCTTACTCTCAAGTAGATCACCCATTAACTTATTGGAGAGAGACCCACTCTGCAAGCTCAATGCCACCTTGCAGTGTAGCCCAAATGGAATCCAAATTACAGTCCCCAGTACTAACCTCTTGGCCTTTTAGGCCATACTTAATGAGTCTGAGTGCCCTTCTCTCCCCGAAGATCTCTGAACTTTGCCTGAATCACTGTGGGCATAGACCCCCATAGCAGTAGGGGCATCCCAGTCAGTAGCCAAGCAAAGCCAGGTCAACCCCTGTCAGTACCCCAGTATCCCCTGTCCAAAAAAGGCAGATGAAAGACAACCACATCATGATTGCTGTAAATTGGTTGAGTATGCGGAAAAACCCCGGAGTGACCTTAAAGATCAACCCTTGCATAACCCAGACTATGTTCTCTTTACTGATGGGTCGTCATCAGTCATTAAAGGCACTAGACATGCAGGGTATACGGTAACCACAGTGCAGTGTGTTTGGGAAGCTAAGCCCCTTACACCAGGTACCAGTGCCCAAGCCGCAGAACTTATTGCCTTACAGAGAGCATGTGAGCTTACCACGAACTGTTCAGTGACCATTTTTACCGACTCTTGATATGCGTTTGGTATTTGTCATGCAATCGGCCATCTATGGAAGCAACGAGGATTCCTCACCTCGAATGGATACTCAATTGCTAATGCCACAGAAGTCAACAATCTTCTAAACGCTATCCTGTTACCCAAAGAAATCACAGTTGTCCACTGTCCAGGTCATTCCAAGGACAGTACTTAAGTCACTGCCGAGAACAGTATGGCTGAAGCAGCCGCAAAAGCGGCGGCCATTCAATCCATTTCTGACAACCCTAACTCACGCCTCTTATGCATTGCATTATCCAGCCCGACTTCCATTTACCAGCACCTCCAACCGACAAAAGTCCAGGACTGGAAGACCAAATATGAAGGCATTAAAAGGCCAGATGGCATCTGGCGGGTAGCTGATGGGCGTCCTATTGCTCCCAGAGCTATTCTCCGCACGCTTGCCCAAGGAACCCATCGACTAAACCACTCTGGTAAAGAAAACCTAGCGCACAGTGTTCTCCATAACTGGTTCCCGCCTAGCATTTATGTAGAAGCTGCAAGAATTGTCAGCTCCTGCCCTACATGCCAAGCATTTAATCACAAGACCAAAAAAAGTATTCACAAAGGGCGGGGGGGCCATGGGCCTATCTACCATTTCAAAGACTTCAAGTTGATTATATAGACTTACCAAAAGCCTTCCATTATAAGCATTGTCTAGTGGTAATAGACCAGCTCACCGGATGGCCAGAAGCTTTCCCTGCTTCACGAGCAGATGCTTCAGCTGTAGTCAAAGCCCTCCTTAGAGACATGGTACCGAGATTTGGGCTCTCTGAAGTTACTGAATCAGATCGAGGCTCACACTTTACTGAAAGAATATTGCAGGAAGTATATAAAGCATTAGGAATTCAAGCACAGTTTCATACCCCTTACCACCCACAATCCTCAGGTCAAGTAGAAAGGTTAAACCTATCCCTGAAAACCCTTTTAGGAAAGATCTGTGCCAACACCAAATTAAAATGGCCTGAAGCCTTACCCATTGTGTTGTTTGCTCTTAGGACTAAGCCACGCAGACCCCTAAATCTGTCATCCTATGAGTTGTTGTACAAAGACTGGCAAAGTCTGCATGTAAGCCTGTTTGAAAGAGATGAAAGCTAACTGATTATGTCTTGTCATTACAGCATTCTCTCAGTTCTCTTCACAGGTCCGCAGCATTGGTACAACCAGTACCTCTTGACACCAACCTCCGTCCATACCAACCCGGCGATTGGGTGTGGATCAAAAAGCATCGACGAGAGAACTGTTTAGCACCGCGTTGGGAAGAACCCTTTCAAGTCCTGCTGGCGACTCACACTGCAGTCAAAGTCGCCGAAAAAGAATCCTGGGTCCACCATTGCCACTTGAAGCCCAGTGAAGAGCCAGCATCACCAGCACCACCAGACAAGCAAGCTGTAGCCACTAACATTAACAGAGCACCCCTAGCCAGCAACAACTGGTTTAGCAGTTTGGCTAGCTCATTTAGATGGACAAGTTCTCTCCTAACCCCCCTGCTTTCTTTACTTGCTATATTAGTTATAGTGTGTATGTTTGCTTCCTGTATTATTGCTTATGTAAGAAAGCTATATGCAGGTGCAATACAGAACAAGTATGTCATGTACGCTCAAGAATGGCAACCCTTGATGTCAGCCACTGAGCTAGAGCTCAAGGCTGAAAGGGGGGAATTGTAAGAAAAAAAACAATCATAAAAAACAAACAAACAGATGACCCTTGAAAAGCAGATGACCTTTTCCCCTTTGCTGACAGTAAGCAAAATGTTAGCCGCAAAACCGGTCTGAAACAGCCGGTCTGTGTATCTTGCAACTTTGTAACGCAAGCGGAAAAGCCTGAATGCGCACGCAGTAATGTGACGGTTAATGTATAAATACCAAGCTGTAAACTCAGGTCGGGGGAGCTCTCTGTCTTTGTGACATTGAGTAACCCCTCTGCAGAGCAATAAACTAGCATGCGGACACTCCCTCATTCTATGCTGAATTGATCGCGGCTAGGAATGAGCCAAAAGACAGGATGTGGCCAGTGCTCTTCGGTGTATGAGCACACCCTTTGGTGTATGGGTGCTATGCAGTAGCTGGTCAGATGGCTGATGGGTTGGCTCTGGTGGTCCGTGCTGCAGCCCAGGGGCCAGCTCCCTAAGGAAATACAGGGACCGCAGCAGGCCCAGAGATTGTCAGATCAGTCTCTGTCCTGTGGCCCAGCAGCCCGACTACATGTATGTGTGCATGTCTGTGGTTGTGTGCGTCTCTGTGTGTGTGTGTGTCTGGTTCTGTGTGTGTGTTTGCATGTGTGTGTTTCGTTCTCTGTGTGTTTTTGCAGATGTGGGTCTGGTTTTCTCTCCTCTCCTTTTTTTCTCTCTCTCCTCTCCTTTTTCCTTTCTTTTTTCTTTCTCTTCTCTTTTTTATTTCTCATTCCCCCCTTTTTTTTCTGTCTCCTCTTTTTCTCTTCTTTCTCTCTTTCTCTTTTTTTGTCTCTTTATCGTCACAACATGCTTAACAAAAAAAGAATATATAACAACAAAGGTCATATATGAAGTTTTATTTATTATCACCAGGTTAGAAAACCTGGTATTTACTGTTTAAAAATCCCAACACTTACGATTATTAACTATATTAATATGCAGTGCATCCTGCCGTGTACCCCCTCCCCCGGTTTTTCTGGCATGCTGGCACTCCAGCACTTTACAAGGTAGTTGTTGCATTTTATTCGGCACTTCGGCCAAAAACATTACCTACCCCCGATCTAACCTTTCCCTCAAGGCTGAGCAGTATAGCGTGCTCTGGTTAACTAATAGTCTCCATCTCTGAAGTGAGTGAATTTCAGTAATGGTGTGTGCATAAAGGCCCTGATCCTACAAACATCACTGAGGAAGTTGTTGTAGGGTTATAGGTTCTGAAGTGCTTCTGGGTCCCTATATAAATGCCATTAGTATTCATTATTATTATAGATGAATGTTTAGTGTTACAAGTGCCAGTGCATTCAGGCTGGCAAATGCTTACAGATGTGAATAATTTTACACAAATGAGCAGTCCTTTTGACATTAATGAGTGTGTTTGCAAGATGAATAAAGTTCTTCAAAGGGGGGTAAAGTAATTTTGGTGAGAAAAATGATTTTATGCAAATAATTAAATTTCCAATTGCAAGTATATTGGCTAATACATAACTTTGATTTATTATTTATGTTTCCTAAATAATGTGCTAATGGGTCAGAATTTGTCTTTCTCTTTCCCTCATTAAAAAAAAAATCCCAACAAAATTTTATTTAATCCTTTAGAGCACTTTGACTCTAGAGACCAAAAATGCTTGGAATTACATACTAACTTATATTGGAAAACAATTTTTGTTGCACTGTAGCATAGACTCTGAATCATTGCTGTTTAAACAGAAAAATAAAAAAAATTTGGTTAATATGTAATTAATAGTTTGGCATTTCCCAAAGGTTTTACCCAGGACCCTTTCTGTTTCTGTTTTGTATTACTGAACTCCCTTGCTAAATATTTCCAGATCATATAGATTTAGATAAGACATGTTCCAGAACTAATAACGTTTTTTTATTTTTGACTTTTACAGTATTTATTAGCATAATGAAAATAATACTTTGACAAGTCCCCAAATAAATGGTAATATTCACCCCTGGGTAGTTAAATGAAATGCTGAGTGCCTGTAGCCCACAAGATATGAAGCCACTCCTCCCCTGAATCCATAACAAAAATTATATAAATCTTGGTGCAGATCCCTTTCCAACAAATTAATATGACCAAGGCCATGGCCCTTCAGTATGATCGATGTAGGCAGGCTTGCATGCATACAGAATCCCATTGAATTCTATGGAGCTTTGAATGAGTGCAGGGAAGTTGTAGAATCAGGACCGAAAATATTAATTTGATTGTTTTGAATTCCTGTGCTGTGGCCTATGGGGCTAGTGTTAACTTGCTGCTTTATTTGTATAATAAAGATAAGCATGGGGCGATTTAGGCTAATCTAGAGATGGCATATTTAAAAAAATCATAGATACATTAGATTTTATGGCTAGTGGATCCATTATGTTAATCTGGTCTGATTTCTACTCCAAGAGGAAAAGAATTTCAACTACAGTTTCTTGCCCATCACAGCTTGCATGGAGGTATTAGGACTTCATTTATACCCCTTCAGGGTGTTTCAACTGGGTGTAAGGGTCCACTTCATTGTGACAAACTGCAGGTTTAGAGACTTGGACTGTAAACCTGCAGCTAGACATTGTTTTCTTCTCTGTCTATGAAGCACATAGCACAAAATGAATGAATGATTATTAGGTTTCCTGCAGGTGACTCCCTAATATACAGATGCTGGCCAAAATCAGTGCATCATTATAGATCGCAGCTTCCAGGTTGTTTGAGGGCAGAATCAGTTGTGACATACCTGTGAGTTTGAGGAGGTACAGTGCTTCTACCTGGAGTTCTGATATGGGAAATGTAGCTCTTAAACACCCCAGTGCATGGATCCCTCTGAAAACCATGCTGAAGCACAGGTCTCATAGCTAAATTACATGAGTTCTGCTTCCATAATATACCAAGATGTGTGGATAACCTGAGGTAACTTAACTTAAAGTCAAGAGCTTGTACCTGTTTTTACTATTTAGCAGACAGGTGAAGTGAGGCCCTTAAGTTTTAATATGCAGGTTTCCCTCACCTTATGCAGATTCTGTATGTGCGAATTCGCTTTTATGCGAAGACCCTGTTTATATGAAAAATTCATTATATGCTAGGTAAATTCATTCTTTATGAGACTGGTGTGGTGGAAGCCTAGAGCCAGCTGCTTTGTGTGTTATATTGTGGGAGTGAAGCACAGCAAAACATAGGCTCCTGCATGGATATGTGGTCCTCGCTTGTTGTCTGCTACACATGTTTCTGTAGTTGCCATCCCCATTATGGTAACATTCACTGCCACCCTGTGCTTGTGTGTAATATCTGATGTTTGTGAGTACCAAAATTGTCTTGTAAAAGTGGTGGAAATGGGTCTAGGGGTCAGTATAGTCAAGGTCTTGGAACATATCCCTATTTCTTACATTGTAAAGTGGGTTCCCTTTACGTGAATTCGAGTTATGCACCGTTTTCCAGGAAC
The DNA here is from genome assembly GCF_052110815.1 of Crocodylus siamensis. Classification (NCBI taxonomy): domain Eukaryota; kingdom Metazoa; phylum Chordata; order Crocodylia; family Crocodylidae; genus Crocodylus; species Crocodylus siamensis. The sequence continues at coordinate 218,586,108 of NC_143397.1, forward strand.
ATGTGTACAGCATGAAGTGAGGGAAACCTGTACCACAAGTGAGGGTCTTCCCCATTTGATCTACTGCCATTTGGCAAAGAAAGGTTTTGAAAGGTGCATGGTCTAAGACCAAATTCTCAAATTTGGTTTTTACTTTCCTCCCCTTCCCAGTCCTACTCTCAAACACTTATTAGGAAGATTTATACCCCCAAAACTGTAGAAGAGGATGGCTCTTCCTAAATGATTTGCCTCAGTTTTTGTAAATTCACTTAGCTACCCTGTGGAAAGATTGGAGCTATGTACATTTCTCTTACATGAGGATCTGGGCCCTTGGGGTATGTCTACACAGGGCAATGCAGTGTTGTGGAGAAATAGCTCAGCTCACTCTGACTGGGCTAGACTGGGGAATGGAAATAATATAACTCAGTAGCACCATGTTTCACCCATACTAATGCATCCAGCTTCCCAGCAAGGCTAATTCAGGAGCTTGTTCAGAGTTGGTTAGACTCTGCTAAACACCCTGTTGTGCTGCAAAGACATACTATACTCATGGTATTAAGGCTGGAAGTGGCTAAGTTCTTCCTCCACAGCCTACATTCAGTTTGACTTCTATGTCCTTAATCTTAGTGATGCTGATGGGCATAACCATGTTTCTTTCATATGGGCACTGGAGGTATTTTATATAATTTTAAATTCTATATAATTTATATCTATATATAAATTCTATATAATTTTCAAATGATAATATTTTCATTGTTAGCATTTGTAATAAACCCTCTTAAGCATAGCAGTGAAATTTATTAATTTGTCTATTTCTAATGTGCATGATCCTGCTCTCATTGAAATTCACTCCAAATCCTCATTTAATTGGAACAGGTCTCAGTACATAAGAAGTAAGGTGAATTCACATTAGCTTATTATGTTCCTCAGTAATGCTGTGCTATCCCCCATGGTTTATTTATGATAAGCTTGAAAGAGAATCTATCCTCTCCACCTTTCCCCAGCATAGGTGCTATATTTTTGTTTATGACAAAGGCTCTCTTTGTATAGCTATGGCTAGATGGGTGGTGGTAGGGTAGGCCTTGGTTTGAGGTTAAAGTCTATCTACCTCCCTTACTTCTCTCCCCAGTAATTGAAAATGAAGCTAGATCTGCAGGGTTGTAAATGAGAATACATTGAAAGTCACCAGCTGAGAACACTTCAGGATGAACTTTAAATTCCTTGTGTTTTTCCTTTGAACTATAGAGTGTGGAACTTTACATGCTAGTAATACACTACCCCAACCCCCCCAAGACCATATTGTGTTTGCAATAATGGTACAGAACTTTGTGGTCTTTTGCAAACTAATTGAGTCCGATTGCAATGGATTTGAAAGAAAAATTTATAATTCGTAATATCTGCACTTCACTACTGTATTTGTGTAAAGCCCAGGCTTTATCCTCATTTTCTTTTTTTCTGCCGATTCTTTGATAGTATAAACAATAACGACCAGATGTTGACGTATGGAGTATTCGTGAGGCCTAATTTGGTATAGTTGAAGGTGAACATATGTATTTTTCTGCATGCTAGGTCTTCATAGAATCATAGAATCATAGAAGTAGGGTCAGAAGGGACCTTGTAGATCTTCAGGTCTGACCTTCCACCTCAAATGAGTCCAGCCAGGTAGGCATCAAGCCTCTTCTTAAAGATCCCCAGGGTAGGAGCCAGCACCACTTCCCTAGAAAGTTGGTTCCAGCTCCTAGCCGCCCTAACTGTGAAGTAGTTCTTGCAGATGTCTAATCAAAACCTACTCTCCAATAATTTGTGTCCATTATTCTTTGTCATGCCTGGGGGTGCTAGGGGAAACAGTGTCTCCCCCAAACCCTTCTGGTCCCCCTTAGTGAGTTTATAGACAGTCACCAGGTCCCCCCTCAGCCTTCTCTTGTGAAGGCTGAACAGGTTCAGGTCCCGCAGTCTTTCATTGTAGGGTCTGCCCTGTTGTCCCTGGATCATGCGTGTGGCCCTCCTCTGGAGCTTCTCAATGTTGTCCACTTCCCTCCTGAAGTGGTCCACACAGAACTGGACGCAGTACTCCAGCTGTAGCCAGACCAGCGTCGCACAGAGGGGGAGGATCACCTCCCTGGCTCTACTTGACATGCACCTGTGGATGCACGACAAGGTCTGGTTAGCCCTGCCAACCGTGACCTCACATTGTCGGCCCATGTTCATCTTGGAGTCAATAATAACTCCAAGATCCCTTTCTGCCCCCATGCTCTTAAGAAGGGAGTTTCCCATTCTATAAGTTTGCTGTTGGTTTCTACTGCATAAGTGCAGCACCCTGCACTTGTCAGTATTGAAACACATTCTGTTTATGTTAGCCCACTCCTGTAACCTATCCAGATCTTGCTGCAATCTTTCCCTCCCTACTAGCTTGCTCACCTCACCCCAAATTTTGGGATCATCAGCGAATTTAAACAGGGTGCTTTTCATCCCATCGTCCAAATTGCTGATGAAGAAATTGAACAGCGCAAGCCCAAGGACCGAGCCCTGGGGTACTCCGCTGCCCACTTCACCCCAGGTCGAATATGACCCATCCACCACCACCCTCTGAGTATGACCCTTGAGCCAGTCTGCAATCCATCTGACTGTGTAGGCATCAGTGCCACACTCACATAGTTTTTTAATGAGGATGGGGTGGGAGACGGTGTCAAAGGCCTTGCTGAAGTCTAGAAAGACTACTTCCACAGCGACATCTGCATCCATTGCCTTTGTGACCTGATCATAAAAGGCAATCAGGTTGGTCTGACATGACCTGCCCCTAATGAAACTGTGTTGGTTGTCCTTGAGCATCATCCCTGAAGCTGGCCCATCACAGATGTGCTCCTTGAGGATCTTCTCAAAGAGTTTCCCTAGGATTGAGGTAAGACTGACGGGCCTATAGTTGCCCGGGTCCTCCCTCTTCTCTTTTTTGAAGATGGGGACCACGTTAGCTTTCTTCCAGTAATCTGGCACCTGGCCCGAGCACCACGAGTGCTCGTAGAGCTGTGCCAAGGGCCCTGCAATAACCCCAGCTAGCTCCCTCAATACCCTGGGGTGGAGAGCATCTGGACCCGCTGACTTGAACACGTCCAGGCCCTCCAGAAGCTCTCTAACCCTGTCCTCTCCAGCCTGAGGTCTGTAGGCATTCCCCTCGAGTCCATTTGGCATCCCAGCGGGTTAGTACTGGTTTCTGCACAAGAAAACGGAGGTGAAGAATTGGTTAAAGAGTTCCGCTATCTCCTCTGGCGCAACCACCAGATTTCCCAGCGTACTTTGCAGGGGCCCCACATTACCCGGTGCCTTCTTCTTCCTCCCTATATATTTGAAAAAGGACTTTTTATTATCCTTGATCTTGGACACTAGTCCTAGCTCTATGTCCACCTTAGCTTTCCTGACAGCCCCCCTACAGGCCCGAGCAGAGGAGGTATACTCCTCTTTGGAGATAGCACCCCCCTTCCACTGGGTGTACACCGCCTTTTTGTTGATCAGGCATTCCCAGACATCCTTGGTGAGCCAGGGGGGCTTTCGGGCACTCCTGCCCCCCTTGCTTTTTGTTGGGATGGACTCCCTTTGGGCCCTGAGTATTGTTTCCTTAAGGAACGACCAGTCGTCCGGGACACTGAGTTCCCCTGCCCTCAAGGACCCCAGCACCTCACCCCCTAGTTTCCTCAACTTGTTGAAGTTGGCCCTCCTAAAGTTTAGGGCTACTGTCTTGCTGCAGGCCCTTGACACGCTGCGCTGGATGCTGAATATCAGCAAGCGATGATCACTATCACCCAGGTGGTCAAGAACCTGGAGGCCCCTTACCAGGTCATCGCCTGTGGCCAGGACCAGGTCCAACAGGGCGTTTCCTCTGGTGGGACCGTGCACCTCCTGAATTAAGTGGAGGTCCTGTATCTCAGCTAGGAACCTCCCGGAATGGTCCATCCTGGCTGGCTGTTCCTCCCAGCAGATGTCCGGGTAATTAAAATCACCCATGACAACTACATCCCTTGCCTTAAGTGCCTCTGCAAGCTGGCCCGAAAATTCCCGGTCCAGCTCCTCCCCTTGGTTGGGGGGCTGTAGTAGACTCCCACCGTCAAATCGTTCTCCCCACGGCCCCCTTGAATCTTGACCCAGAGCACTTCAGCCTGCCCCTCCTCTGATCCCATTCTGCTGGCAGAGGATGTGTAGTGCTCCTTGACATAGAGCGCCACACCCCCACCTTTCCTTCCTTCTATATTTCACCTGTAAAGCCTATAGCCCCTAATGCTAACTGCCCAGTCATGGGACGAATCCCACCATGTTTCTGTTAGCCCTCTGACATCTGGGTTTGAACTAGCTATTCTGAGGGTGAGTTTCTCCTGTTTATTCCCCATACTGCGAGCATTGGTATATAGGCATTTAAGGCTTTGCAAGACTGTGTGTGTCACCCCCCGTTAGGGAGACTGTCTGGACCCCCATTCCTTACCTTAGCACTCCTTGCCTTTGTCACCTGTCTTGCTCTTATGGCATCTCCTCGTCTTCCTGTGGCCCCCTCTCCTGGCGAGGCTAGTTTAAAGCTCGCCGTACGTGATCAGCCAACCTGGAAGAGAAGACATGCTTGCCTTTAGGAGAGAGATGAAGCCCATTCCACCCCAGCAAGTCCCCTGCCTGAAAGCATGGGTCATTATCAAGGAACCCAAAGCCTGCCTGGTGGCACCAGCTGTATAAGCGCCGGTTGACCACACCAATGCAGGCCTCATGTCGCCGTCCCCGCTTACTCACCGAAAGAAGAGAGGAAAATACCACCTGCACCCCCATATCCTTCAGCTTGTCTCCCAGAGCCTTGAAATCCTTCATAATGCAGTCAGGGTTGCCCCGGCCGTGTCGTTCGTACCCACATGGACGACCACCATGGGGTACTGGTCTGCAGGTCGGATGTAGGCCAGGATCCTTTCTGTGATGTCCCTGACCCAAGCACCAGGCATTAAGCAGACCTGTCGTGTCAAGGGGTCAGGCCGGCAGATGGGACCTTCCAGTCCTCGTAGGATGGAGTCTCCAATGACGAGGACCCAGCGTTACTTTGCAGGTGTTATTTATGAATGTGAATAGGTACTGATATTCTTGATCATCCAAAAGGCTCCTAGTGACCTAAAAGAATTATGCTGTAACATGATTAAGCTCATAATGACTGGAGCTGCCAGTAGGGCTGATGCCTGCCATAGTCTGTTCTGAAAAGAGAGGTTTTTAAATGTGGTGTTAGAATAAAATCAGTATTTCTTAACTAGCTGAAACATGCAAAACATTTGCAATTACATTTTTATTGCAAAAACATTTCTTTAAATACAGGATTTTTAGTTATCTTTTGAGCAAATACTTTAACGGGATCAAAACTTCTCACCATCAAAAAGGCTACATAAGGCCATCCATGTGTAAACACAGGCTTAGGAATATAAATACAAATTTTGTCAAAAGTCTGACCTTGTGACTTGTTTATAGTTATACAATAAAAGGGTCCTTGTATATGTGAGGAAATTTCCCCTTTTAAGTGGTTTAATTGCCCTTTTTAATGATTTAATTGTATAACAGTGTACACGTTCGGCGGCATGCTATGATTAAATTTTGTAACAGTGTACACGTTTGGAGATGTATTTTGATTTAAATGACTTTTTTTAACGTAGCAAACTAAAACACATCCCCTGTATTTTAGTTTGCTACATAACAAATTACAGTGATTATTTCTCACATGTACAAGGGCCCTAACTGTAGAAGGTGGCTGGGATGGTGTATAAGGAGCTGGAAGCCTGGATGTGCTCAGGGAAGCTCGGGCTTGGCAGGCTTCCAGGGCCCCATGCACTGTCCCTGCCACCTTCTCCGGCTGCCAGCACACCCAGCTGCCCTTCTGCCACCTTCCTGGGGCAGCCAGCCTGTTCCTGGGTGGTCACAGGCAGCAGAAAGTGGTGGGGAGGGTGCACGGGGCACTGGAAGGTTGCCAAGCCTGAGTTTTCCTGAGCACACCTGGACTTCTGGTGCCCTGTGCACTGTTGGATCCAGTGGGTGCTGCCTGAGAGCTGGGATTGCACCCATGCAGCTAGTGCCTCACTTGGGCAGCCCCAGGGGACATTGCCCCTGCGGAGGGAAGCACTGGGCCCCGCTGCAGTTCAGGAGCTGTGTGGAGAGCAAATTCAAGCCTGGATCTCTATGTTGAGTAGGTCAGCAGATGACCTCTACCTGACCTGCCCTCTGCAAAGTGATGTCAGTTACTTGCAAAGGCCCTGAATAGAGTGCCGTGTGCACACCCACGTGTTGAGTGCAGAGCCTTGTGAGTGGAGTGCACCATTTGTATAAAACCTCATTTTGATTGACGGCTCAGTGTGTGTGACAGGGCATGCTTGAGCTTGGTGCGTGTGCGGGTGTGTGAGGAGAGAGAGAAGTGACAGGAAGGAAATGAGAGAGTGAGAGAAAGAGTGATAAGCTGGATGAAGTGAGTGATTGGGTGAAAGGTGGAACACAAGTGGGATGACAGGATTCCTCATTCCCAGGGTTCATCCATCTCTGAGGCTGCCTTGGGAGTCGGCTCACTGACAATTCCCCGTCCGTTGCACGACAGTGCTATAGTAGCGCCTCCCCTGGTTCCAGTGTAAGTATCGCCCCTCCTAGGTGGGATTGGATACGGGCTATCACTGTCCTGAAACCCAGTAAGTGACAAGTAATCCACGCAGAAGTAGGTAGGCTTCAGGTACTGGGTCAAAGGGGAGACAGAGCTGAACGCCAGCAGAGCCTTCAATAAATTAATCTTTCTTTGAATCTCTCTGGTCTTTGACAAAGTTCAGATTTATACAGTTTTCACTGTGTGTGTTTATACTTTGTAGTTAACTTTACTGTTGGTCCCAAAGCGTGTTAATTAATAAACCGTTTTAATCATGTACCTTAAGCAGTTCTTTTAGTGATTACTAATGTAAACCGGTGATAGATACGGACAGGGCGAAGACCCACCATACCTTTTTGAGATCTAAGAGGAAGCAGCTGTTTCTGCCTGCTTTATAATTTGGTTTAAAAGAGTGATTTCCACCCCCCAACAGCTGTGCAACCTGGCAGCAGCTTGCATGGGGAGGCTCTCCCAGGGAGAAAAATAAAAAGTGGTGAGGGGTTTTATCTTTATTTTTATTTCCTAGAGCCTGCCTGCTTCTCCCACAGCCAGGGAGCAAGCTGCTGGCAGGTTGCACAGCCCCTGAGCTGTGGGGCACCCTGGTGCTTCCCTCTGGAATGGCGATGCCACCTGGTGCCACCCAGGCAGCACCCACTTTGCCTGGGTGGTCCTGGGGCGCTCTACTGCCATGGAGCTCTTGCACAAAGGCGGTTCGTTTCCCTGGAGGCGCACTGAGATCACAGACACACAGACATCAGTCGGCACAAAAGGATGTATTTGTTTGCAAACAAAGGTCAGAGAGTGGAGCTTTGAAGCTCAAATCACCTCTGGCGAACTAATTGTGTTTGCAAGAGGAATTTATCTTCTCTCTCCTGGGCACATGTGCAGACACAGGAATTCTTGCAGCCTACTTCTGTTTCATACAAACATACATGTATTTACATCATTACATACATCGCATGTATAGTATAATTAGCTATTTGAGCATACGGGGCAGAGAGGTAAATATGCAACAGCTCATTAAGCATGCTTAAAACCACAAGAGTTCAAAAGTTTATACTCCAAGGCCATACAGTTAAATTCCAGTTTCTGTAATTAGCATGAGAAGAGTAAGGAGGATGGGGGAGAGGAGCCTTGGGCAGTATTTCTTTCTTATCAGGAGCAAGATGCAAGCTGTGCATTTCTAACAATATTCCCCCCTCAAGATGCTTTCTGCTTCCCATTTTTATTTAGACAGATTAAGATAATTACGAGGAATTTTTCTAAGAACCATGACCTTTGCTGCAGTCTGCGCTTTGAGGGGGACTGTTGCAACTTGCATTCCTTCAACTGTGGTGGTTATCAATCTCATGAAACAGGGAGTAAGGCAAGGAATAAAAATTAACCCAGTCAGAGCACACAGAAATACAAACCCTACTTTTTTCCACCAGGCTCCTCCAAGCAGATTAGGCCACCAGTCTTCATCCCATGTGTTTTTCCACGTTTGTATTGGTACATGGGCTATTTTTCTAATCTCTTTGGCAAGTTCTAAGACTGCTTTCCCGTTATCATCTATTTGGAGACAACAATTAGAAAGGTTGAACTTTCCGCAGACTCCGCCATCCTCTGTGAGTAAATAGTCTAAGGCCATTCGATTTTGGTATATGGTTTCTCTCATCTGAGAACTCTGTCTGGCCAGTAACTCGAGAGTAGTGGCAGTTTGGTTAGTAATTATTTCCAAGATGTCTGCAACCTGATAATCCTATTTAACATGTATATTGGTGTTCGGTATCCCCAACTTCCATCATTTGTCCATGTGCCGGTCCATAATACTCAATAATCCTTTGAGGGGGCCATTCATCCTCCTTCCACTTTTGGGAGCCACCTCGTGTCAAACTTACATCAATACTTCTCTTGTTCCTCTTCCAATCATTATATAAAGAGATTTCCAACTTATTTCCAACTTCAGACGGTAGTAAAAAGAAAGCTGGTACAATCACCCCAATGTAGCAGGTTCTTACCCACCCTTGTGGTAGTATTGTATAGGCCCGTCGTCCGCAAATCCAATAGTATCCTTTTAAGGCCCTATTTTCTCTATTAGTGGCATTCGGAGGGGCCCAACCATAGGGCATCTCGGGAAACTCCAAGCCTCCTTCTGGACCCAAAGGACCAGCAGCTGCGAGGTTTCCTCTCATGGAACATTCCCATAGCCCATCCTGGTTCTTGTTTGTACAATCTGTCCAATCACTACTTTGATTTGTGGCACTCCAATACTTATTAAACCACGCAATTGTTCCATTAGGGTGCTGTCACTCTAGCCAATTATACCCTGAGCTGTTAGGATAAAAAATCTGTTCTAATTTTGTAAAGTTCATCCACCGCGCCTTCAAGGTCCATGTGCAATGGCTATGTCCTAAACTCCTTCCTGTACTATTATTACTGATGCAATACTCTCCTAATGCCACTTGGGAAAGATCCCAGATGCGGTTTTCATCCCATTCTTGGCTAGTACTTTTAACATCCACCTTACTACTCACTAGCCACTTTGGGGCCAGAGGAAAAGCCTTCCAAGGCCACCGTCCTCCTGGAGTCCCCCACAGGCCCAGCAGTTGGTGAGATTGAAGGTACCTGCAATTTTTTCCATCATGTCAACATACAAATTTGCTCCTGGGGGAGCAATTGAGGGGAACGGGGATATAGGGTGGCGGCTAGGGCTGCTCAATCCTGCCTCTTTTACTACGTAGATAACAACAAGGCATATTAAGACTCTTGCTATATCCTCCCTCTCTTGAGATCAAATACAGCCTAAACTTTTCCTTTGTTACTTCCTTATCTGATTTTCTGGACTCTGATTAAGCAGTCTCAGGCGCACTTGGAGATCACCAGTAGGTTCACAGCTCCACCTGCTGGCTTCTTGTTCCGAGGACGGCTCAGCCTCCGGAGTGAGCTCGTCCTGGGAGCTGGTGTCCTCTGACACTCATGGATGTCGTTTTACACGGGTATGGTGTATCCAACGGTCATGGCCGGCAATCTTTACAGCAGTGTGGGTTGTTAAAAGTACCTGGAAAGGGCCACTCCACCTCTCAGTCAAAGGTTTCTTTTTCCACCACTGCACCAAGACCCAGTCTCCGGGGTGGAATTCATGTACCGGAACGTCTAAAGGCAGACGTTGAAAGGAGGCTGCATACCTGTGAAGAGAAGACAAGACAGACTGCAAACCAATAATGTACATGTGAAGCTCGCTATAACCTAATTCAAAAGTTACATTTTCTTGCATCCCAGGAGGTAAGACTCGAGGAGGCATGCCAAACATAATTTCATATGGGGTTAATTTAATTCCCCGTCAGGGAGTGTTTCGAATGCAAGTAAGAGCTAGTGACAATGCCTGAGGCCACTTAAGGTGTGCTTCAATACAGATCTTGGTGAGTAGAGTTTTTAAGGTCCTATTCATGCGTTCCACTTGTCCTGAACTCTGTGGTCTCCATGGTGTGTGTAGTTTTCAAGTGATCTTGAGGGCTTGTGTGACTTCTTGAACTACCTTTTCCACAAAGTGTTGTCCTTGATCCGACTCGATGGATTCGGGCAGAGAATACCGGGGAATGATCTTCTGCAACAGATACTTCACTACTGTAGCTGCAGTGGCAGTTCCGGTGGGCCATGCCTCGACCCAACTGGAGAGCTGGTCTACCATGACAAGTAAAAACCTATGATGTCCGGATCGTGGGAGCTCGGCAAAATCAATCTGCCATGCTTGTCCAGGGTATGCTGGCTAGGGTCTACCTCCCATTGGCACAGGAGGTTTCATTCGAGGGTTTACTTTCTGACATGTGATGCACCTGGTAGCAATATGCTGAGCTTCTACATATAGCCCTGGGGCTACTGCTTGGCGGATCACTAGATCACCCACAGCCAAGCCTCCCATATGGGTACTTGCATGGAGCTGGTGCAGCACCTCCCGAAGCAATGGCCTGGGTATCATGACTTTTCCTCCTGGTACTATCCACCACCCATGGGAGTTCTTTTCTGCGCGAGCCTCCTGTGTAAATTTATCTTCTTCAGGGGAATACTGCGGGACTAGATCCCGGATGTATGGCCATATGGCATGGGACAAGGCCTGCCTGGATACTTCCTTCGCCTCTCCACCAATAAATGCGGCTTCTTTTGCTGCCGCATCAGCCCTTGCGTTTCCAAGCTTATGCTTTTCCTCAGCAGCCTTCCCATGGGCTCGCACATGAATTACTGCTACCTCTTTAGGCTGGTGGAGTGCATCTAGTAGCTTGATAATCTGGGGGCCGTTAGCAATTTTATTCCCAGAAGCCGTAATGAAACCTCTTTCTTTCCACAATAGTCCATGCGCATGAACCGTAGACAAAGCATAGCGAGAATCAGTATATACATTAACCCGCCGGCCTGTCCCCAACTGTAATGCTCGGGTGAGCGCAGTGAGTTCTGCGGCCTGTGCTGACCATGAGCTTGGCAATGATTCCCTCCATACTATCTTATCCAAGGTTACCACTGAACATCCTGTTCGTCTTTTTCCATCGATGACAGAGCTGGAGCCGTCTACGAAGTATTCAGCATCTGGGTTTTCAATTGGGTCCTCAGCAAGATCAGGTCGCACCTGTGTGGTTTGATTCAGGACCTCAAGGCAGTTATGCGTTGGTCTCCCTGGCTCCGGCAGCAAGGTTGCAGGGTTCAAGGCTGTAGTATGTTTGAAAGTAAGTCCTGGATTAGAGAGCAAAAATATCTCATACCGTGATTGTCTGGAGGGGTTGAGAAACTTTCCTCCCTCAGTCCCTAGAATCTGGGGAACTCCATGTGGGGTGTGTATTTCCATGTCCGCACCCATGACTATCTTCTGGGCTTCTTCGACAACCACTGCTGTGGCTGCCACAGCCCGAAGACAGGCTGGCCACCTGAGCGCAACTGGATCTAGAACCTTTGAGTAATATCCCACAGGTCTCCAAGTTGGGCCTGATGGTTGCGTCAGCACCCCTGATGCAACCCCTCGATTCTCATGAACATACAGTCGATATGCCTTTTTATTATTTGGGATGGCCAGGGCAGGGGGCTGGGTTAATGCTGCCTTCAGCAGATCAAAGGCGTGCTGCATTTCTTTAGTCCACTTCCATTTAGTGAGACTCTCCTTAGTCAGGGAGTCATACAGTGGTCTAGCCTTTCCACCATAATCTGGTATCCATAGTCGACAGAACCCAGTTAGCCCTAGGAATGCCCGCAGCTCCTTGGGTGACTTAGGTGAGGCTAGACCTTGGATTGCCTGTATGCGATCCACACTCAGGGCTCTGACTCCCTTTGAGAGCTTATATCCCAAAAATGTAACTTGAGGCTGACATATTTGGGCTTTCTCTCTAGAGACCTTATATCCTTTTTCCCCTAGAGTGTTTAGCAGTGATCTGGTGGCTTCCTCGCAGAGTTGCAAATTTGGGCTTGCAACCAGCAGGTCATCCACATACTGGAGGAGAGTCACTGCGGGGTGTGATTCCTTCCACTCCTCCAAGTCCTTCTGAAGGGCAAGTCCGAAAATATGGGGGGGCTGCTATGAATCCTTGTGGGAGAACTGTCCGCATGAGCTGGGCTTTATGGAAAGTATCTGGGTCCTCCCATTCAAAAGCAAACAATTTTTGACTCTTTCGGTGAAGGGGAATGGAGAAGAAAGCATCTTTCAAATCTAACACTGAAAATATTTCGACTTCCCCTGGTACTTGTGTTAAAATCGTGTGTGGGTTCGGGACTACAGGGTGGTCTGAAAGAACCTTCTTATTTACTGCTCGCAGGTCTTGGACCAGTCTATATGAGACCCCATCTGCCTTCGGCACTCCAAGAATAGGGGTATTATATGGTGAGGACCCTTCCACTAGCCATCTGTACTTCTTGTATTTCTCTATTAATGGCTTGAGTCCAACTCTGGCCGCTTGGCTGAGTGGATACTGCTTTACCCAAACGGGCCCCTCCCCATCCTTGAGTATGATCCTTACCGGAGAGACCGACTTAGCTTGTGCAGGGGTTCCATCAGCCCATACTGAAGGTCTACTCCAGTCATGTGATCTTCAGAACTTACTACAGGGCGTTGGTCCTCCAGGAGAGCCATCTGATAGTTCGAGCTCTGCTTGACAGGTAGCTGGGCCATCATCTGATCGTCTCTGAAAAATATCTCAGCTTGCAGTTTTGTGAGTAGGTCTCGCCCAAGTAGTGCAACCGGGCAACTTGGAGAATATACAAAGGAGTGCTCAAGCAAATGGTCCCCCACTTTGGTGAGGAGTGGCTTACAAACGGGGAGAATTGCGTTCCCTCAATCCCTTCCACAAGAACATGCTGTTCACTAGTTCTTGCACAGGGTTTTTTTTCTGGAATCATTGAAAATGTAGCCCCAGTATCAACCAAGGCTTGAAAGTCTCTGCCACCAACCCTAATAGTTACCATGGGATCTTTTCGGGCTCCAACCCAAAGGGTAGTGGTCTTAGATCCCTGTCCCCTTCATTCTGTGTCCTCACCCTTTTCCTCTGCCTGCATGAGGTGACCCCTTGGTTCACCCTCTCTCTTCTCCTTCAACTTTGGGAATTCTCTTTTCCAGTGTCCTTTCTCCCTGCAGTAAGCACAAACGTCTGCTCCCACTCTTCCTCCTTTCCCTTTCTGTATCCCAGCCTTTCCAGGGTTACCTCTAGTTATAGCAGCTGCCAGCACTGCCATCTGTCGCTGAGCCTTTTTATCCTCCTTGCGCTCCTGCACTTGCTCACGATTCCCATATACCTTATATGCAATTTCCACCAGCTCTGAAATCGGTTTCCCGGGACCTCCCTCAGTTTTCTGTAGCTTCCTACGAATATCAGCAGCAGATTGATCAATAAACATAAGATTTACCATGCGTTGATTATCTGGGGCTTCTGGATCTAGGTCCGAAAACCTGCGGAATGCCTCGTACAGCCTCCCGAGGAAAGCTGAGGGATCCTCTTCTTTTCCCTGTCTCCCTTCATACAATTTAGACAGATTAGTAACCTGGGGCACTGCCTTCCCCATTGCTTCCACTATAATCCCCAGATACCGTGCACTCAGCTCTCTTCTTGCTGCGGTATGATTATCCCATCTCGGTTCCTCAACAGGGCAGGTATCACGCAAGGTACTACTGGCAGCTCCCTCCACTTCTACCCTGGCTGCTGCAATGCGCTCTGCCATCCCCAATACTAATCTCCTCTCCTCAGGGGTCAGGAGGGTTTGGAGCATCATCTGGACATCAGCCCAAGTGGGTCGATGGGTTTGCCCAATGGATCGAAACAAGTCCCTCATCTTTTCAGGGTCTTCACGAAAAGAGGGGCTCTGATTCTTCCAATTGAATAGATCTGAAGTACTAAATGGGGTGTAGACAAAAGTTGCATCGCCCCTCTCTCCGATAACCTCTCGCATCGGGCAGTTCAGCACCGGCCGTGATTCTATAATCTTGCGCAAATTATAGCCCTTATTCCCTGATTCAGATGGGGCCCTTGGCTGAGGCACTCGCTCTGAATCATTAGGTATAATTTGATACGCCGGTGGTGGTTTCCCTGAGGGAGGGAGCGGTGTTGCAGAAGGACTGGGTCCTGAGGAGGTGTCTGATTCATCCTCGCTACTTGTCAGGGTGACCGGAGAGTGAGCCCCATACTCGGCCAATTCAGGATCCCCGCCCCCATTAGATTCAGGGAGTACAGGCGGTCCTCCTCGGGTCTTTCCTTTAACAACCATCATATGAGACTTTACTAAGCATTTCTTAATCCATCGTGGTTGATCTTGGACTACTCCTAGCCAACAGTCTATGTAAGGGAACTGATCCCAGTGTCCATTCTGCATAACTATTTCATGGATAGCTATCACTTCTTTTACTACAAAGGATCCTTTCAGGGTCCAGTGGACCCCGAATGTTGGCCGCTTGAGTTGACAAAACTTAATTAAATCATTCTTTTTCATCTTCACCCCATAATCTGCTTGCTTTGTAAATTTGCTAAAGTTCCGTAAAACACAACCCAGAGAAGTACTTGCGCTTTCTACACGGGAGCTACCCGTACCCATTTTAATGCCCACAAGAGTGCGCCCAACGCACACCAAATATTAGAAAGCGCTCACTAAAGGATCCGAGCCAGGACCGTCTGCAAAAGTACCAAATACCAGGCCAAAAGAATCCCCGGAACAAAACCAAATTGAACAAGTCTCTTTGTCCCCGGATCCAGAAAACAAATTGGGCAAGGGGATTCGTATACTCACTCAGGTATCCTAGAGATCTTGATCAGAATGCCGGAATGTGTGTCTGGCATCCTCAGAAACCAAGAATTTTGCACAGGTAGCCTTTAACCTCCCTGGTACCCCGACTCACGTCTCAAACCCCCTGGGTGAGCCCAAAAAGGCGGCTCGGTGCGCACTCCCCGTGGCGGCAGGGACGATCTTGTCACTGGGTCCCGGGGTGGTCCAAGGAGATCCTGGCTGGCTCCCCAAATTGTTGCACAAAGGCGGTTTGTTTCCCTGGAGGCGCGCTGAGATCACAGACACACAGACATCAGTCGGCACAAAAGGATGTATTTGTTTGCAAACAAATGTCAGAGAGTGGAGCTTTGAAGCTCAAATCACCTCTGGCGAACTAATTGTGTTTGCAAGAGGAATTTATCTTCTCTCTCCTGGGCACATGTGCAGACACAGGAATTCTTGCAGCCTACTTCCGTTTCATACAAACATACATGTAGTTACATCATTACATACATCGCATGTATAGTATAATTAGCTATTTGAGTATACGGGGCGGAGAGGTAAATATGCAACAGCTCATTAAGCATGCTTAAAACCACAAGAGTTCAAAAGTTTATACTCCAAGGCCATACAGTTAAATTCCAGTTTCTGTAATTAGCAT
Organism: Crocodylus siamensis; assembly: GCF_052110815.1. Classification (NCBI taxonomy): domain Eukaryota; kingdom Metazoa; phylum Chordata; order Crocodylia; family Crocodylidae; genus Crocodylus; species Crocodylus siamensis. Next base: position 218,601,581 of record NC_143397.1, read on the forward strand.
GAGAAGAGTAAGGAGGATGGGGGAGAGGAGCCTTGGGCAGTATTTCTTTCTTATCAGGAGCAAGATGCAAGCTGTGCATTTCTAACAGAGGGAAGCACCGGGACCCCCAGCTGTGGGAGAGACAGGTAGGCTCTGTGGAAAAAAAAAGGATCGGGCCCTTCATGGCTTTTGTTCCCCTTTGGCAGAGCCTGGCTGCATTGGCGGGGGGGGAAGGGGAGGGAGGCTGGTGCTTCATTGTAGCTCTAACTTGCCTGCACATGTTTGAAATGCCTCAGGATCTATAATAATAACACACTTATTCTTTCTGTCTGGAGCACTCTGATTGGTTGTTTCAGTAAGCATTATGATTGGCTGCTGAAGCAACCAATCAGAGTGCTCTGGACAGACAGACTAAGCCTATTAATATAGATTCTTTGTGCTCTGGAACACCTTTTGTTTGAAAGTTCACCAGTTTTGCTTCAATTTGATTTCTTACTTTTAGACCAAGAGGATGTGGAAAAGGGTGAGCATGAGGGGCTGGAGAATGCAAGGGATACTTAGAGAATGGTGATGAAAAAGGACTGGGGGGGGGAATGGCAATCCCCTTATCCTTAAAGAGAAAGTAGTGAAGTTCCTCTCATAGCAACCAGCTTCCTTACCTGCTTTCTTATAGGTGTGGTTGTATGGGATTTTCCAAAGCCTGATGCCTAACTGTCTTACTGAAGTAAGTCTCCCATTGTTTCAGTATGAGCAGAATAAGCATCTTTAGGAATCTCACTCTGTGTGTGTGTGTGTGTGTATGTGTGTGTGTGTGTGTGTAGTTAAGGTTCTGTTTTCAACATTAATGATCATGCATAAACTGGATGGAACATTATTCCTAGAGTTTCAGAAGATATTGTGATTTCATTATGCTGAAAATTGCTCAGAATTTTTAGTCAGTCTCCTAAAGTTTGGGCCCCCATTTTCATGACTAATTTTCGAGGTGGCAATACTTGTGCCTAAGCTCAGGGTATAGGTGGTCCTAAGCCTAGGTGTCTTCACTTCCCCTTGAAGTTTAGCAGTTGCAGTGGTAACTGTATTCACGAATCTGTGGGCATATTTGGATTCAGACGGTCTAAAAACTGTTGCTGGTACTCTGTGCTGGTACTCTGAGTGTTTGGGTTTACCATGGAGAAGTCACTGAGTGAACAGGCTGTGATAAGGAGGGCAGGGTAACTTTCTCATTGAAGTGGGGAGTAATTGTGCCAGAATCATGATGAAAGGAGAACCTGAGTGTCTGCTTTGGGCAAGGAGAAGTGGGAACAGAGACGACTCAGGAAAATGACTCCTCTTTTCTATGAACAACAGATCTTCCACAGGAGCTCTGCATAAGCCACAGTATGGAAGGGGTTATGGGTAGACAAGAGGATGTATATAGACATGGTCCTGGGGTTTACAGGCGTGCTAATTCAGTGACCATGAAACACATCACTGTCAGTGTGCAATTCCAGCTGTTGTGGAGATATTACCCAGTTCCTTGCCTGCATACTTGTGAAGGTTCTTAGTTGTGTTCCCAGCAATGCCTGTGTCGTTCCTTGTCCTGTGGGTTTTGTCCAGGCTGGGGGTGCTGGGGCAGTGATGGTGGGTAGGGATTCTTCAGGTGAGGAGAGGGGAAGAAGAGGTTATCAAGATGAGAAGGTTCCTGTGTTAGCTCATGGATTTCTAGTTTTAGGTTTCTGTTTCTGTCTTTTTGTTTTATTTACCTCAAAGGAATATTGGGAATAATTGCAGGACCACAGGTCAAGATAGTGCTTTTCTGGGAAGTTTATGCCTCAGACAGTTGCATGTAGTGTAGGCACCAAATCAGACAAGGGATTAACACAAGTTTGGAGGCAACCTTCATTTAAAAACATTTGCAGAGCATAATACACATGGATAAATGGTCAGGTAACTGACTCCCTTCTGGGTTTTGTCTAAAAACCTTTCACCCTGGTCTGTATTCTAGTTTTTCTGGCACTGGCAGGATTTTTGGCAAGCCATTCCTTCCATGAGTGAGAGAACCCATAGCAATAAAATCCAGAAAACACTTGAACAAATAGATGCATGGTTTTTTGAAGCAGTCTTTTCTCTGGCATCCTAATGCTTGACAGAAATCTTTGAGTTAAAAAATGATGGGTAACCATCAGAAAAGCCAGCATTGTGTCACAGAATCATGTGAAAGAATCAAGAAACCAAGATCTTTGCTTCATGCTGTGCCACTGTTATGTAGTGAGGATTTAGTGGAGTCAGTGCTAATCACATGTATGTTGATGTAAACCTCCTGACTTCCACCGTGTTGCTTTGGAATTACAGCATTGTAACCTAAATCTCTCTGGCCGTTTTTCTCCTTCTCCAAGCCATGCTCAAGAGATCCTTCTGCTTCTTTATCAACAGCTGAACTATTATTTGAACATAAGGTACAAACTTGTGCAAATCCTAGTTATGGAGAGTTCCCTTTATGAGTGTTTTCCTTCCTCAAGAAGGTAGGGTCAACCACATCTGTGGCCTTGTTCACCATGGACCCTACAGTCTGCACTGATGAATTCAAGAGCCATGTGTGGAAAAGGAGAATGAGAGGGTGAGTGGGGCAAAGTGTAGGGTAGGGGTCATGTTTAGCAGAGGGTACTAACAATAAATCTATTGAGTTCGTACGTTCATAAATTTTTGAGCTGCATCAACTTTTCCAAGGAGGTCATCTGGGCTGGAAACACCTCCTCAAGAGGGCTTTTAAAGGGCAGATCTTGGCACTATGGCTCCAGGGAGACACAACAGTCAGGGATTAGCAGAGCTGCTGACATTTTGCCTGTGGACAGACACTCTCTTCTGTTCTGTTAGGGAGAAAGAAACCTGGCTGCTCACTTCAACAATTTGGGGAAATATCCCCAGAGTTTTTATTTCCCTGGGAATGCCTGTCACAGGTTTACCCATAGGAAGAGGTAATCAGTCTTGGTTCAGAACTTCAGAATAAGCTTCACTCTGTCCTATTCAGCTTGCTGCAGTTGAGCTGATTTTGTTCTTCTAGTTTTTATACCTACAGCTGGAATGTCTATTTCTTCTATTACACTTTTTAATGAAGCACATCAGAAAAAGCAAATATGCTGAAAAGCTTCATGAAGCCTGAGATTTATTTTGCTGCAAGGCAGGGGATTCCAGCACTAGTATTGGCACACATCTCATATGGGCTGCAGTGGTACTGTAGGTCATGTTAGCAATCGCATACTTTTCTTACCCTCAGGGTAGAAGAATGAAGAGTGCCTTAGAAAATCGCCAAATCCATTAGCATGTTTGCTCAGAATCATCATCACTCATCACCCGTTGTGTCATATATCACATTTTCCACCCTTTCTGTTTCTGGCATGCATCAGTGGGACTACTGAATGGCTGTAGCCTATTGATTCTGGACTGCACTGTGAGTATTATTGTGACAATTGCACAGTATTACTGGTAATGAGAGCTGCAGCAAAACGTTCTCACTAGACTTAAATAGTGGTAGGAATGCAATTCCTTATAGACTTGCCCTAGAAATCTAGGTTTACTTCTTAATTAGCCTGTTGGATTGGTGCTGGGCAGAGTTACTGTTTATACTGGCTTGAACTTTACCTGTGTTAGAAGACAATGTTTAGCATGTTTCCAACTCAAATGGCTTCTAACATGTTTTCACCAACCAGTGTAGACAGGGGCAAAATATGTAAAGCCATGTTTACAAATCATGTCCTAAGTACTTGAGCCCAACTTAAGAACTAACTGCCATAGTCACTTATGTCATAGTTTACGTTTTTAAAGTACTAGACAAATATTAGCTAACCATGGTTTGACTCCATCCATACAGACTAGCCAATCCCTGTTAGAATCCATTTTAGCTGGAAGGATGAAAAAGTGTAGGCCCAGTCCCTAAGATGGGTAAAAACTCACTGCAGTTGAGACAGAGTGAGGATCCATCACCAGTGAGTTCTCTGAATGCTCTCTTTGTATGGTGAATGTTAGTATGGAAAATCTGGAAGCAAAAGTGGTGAGGACTGGCTTGCAATCACATTTACTAGTGAAAAGGAACCTGGATAGAAGGAACCTGTTTGACCTTGCTGAGACAGTGGACTCTCTTTGCTTTCATGAATTGGTGAGGACTCTTAGTCCATCAGGGTTCTGTGGATCTTCAAGCAAATCCCCACAGATGACAGACATCATGTAAGATAGAGCCAAACAGAATATAAATCAGTTTGTTCAAATACAAAAAGTGTCTAGTGGTATTCTGGGTTCCTGAATCTACTCCAGTATTGTCACTGATTCACTGTGTGATCTTGGGAAAAGCAAATAACAGACTTTCCAGGTCAGATTGTTCCTTCAAGATAATATACACAAAAGGGAATCTTTCTCTTGTTCTCCTGTACCCTACAAGTATGAGGATAGTGGCAGTCACCATGTTCTGAGTTCCCGGGAGGTCACAAATCCACAGCTGGGGAAGTTGTGGACAGGGTTTGATAAAAGACGAGCAAGAGGTTAAACCAGATAGACTGCTCACTCTTTCCTTGAATGTTTTATTCATTATTACTATCAGTTCACTTTTATTGTATGCTCAGATGCTTCAGTCAGTACTGGGGCCGGTTATTGTACAAAGATGTGCAACAACACAGTGTAAAAATGTCAGAGTGAATGGACAGTTACTGATACCTGTGCTGCAGTAACTACTTTTTGTCCTCCTCCAGACCAGGGTAACCTTTTAGAGCATAAAGGGTACTAGTAACAAGGAGCTAGCCTGCCTGGGAGGCAAAGAGAGGTAGAGACCAATAGAGTTACTTCAGGGGTGCAAATCCATCATTTTGGAAAACTGACAGTCTGTGAAGTCTTTGAGATTAAAGAGAGACCAATACGCAACCCTTCAATGAAGCGATCCCACATGTGTCCTTGCCTACGCATACTATGGTTAGTGTTCCCACAGCAGAAGACAAGCTTCTGTGTCTAGTTCTAGCCATCTCTAAGATCACAATAGCTATGGCTTTTGTCATAGGTGTTGTGAGATATTCACAGGTACTGAGTATTACTTTGGGATGCTTGTAGTAGAGGTAACTTAGCCTGTCTCTTCACCATGGTACCCATAAAAGGATGGAACAAGTTCTTCCCTGACTTACTGTAAGTCAGCTCATAAGCACAGAGCTACAGTAGGGAAAATTTTTGCCCAATTAATTTTTTTATATGAGATGTTCAGTGCTACATTTTATGCCTTGGTCAGCTAAAATATTGTGGAATAATAAAATGATAAATAATTATCATTTAAAATTAAAACAACAGCATCCTGTTTTTTTCTTGTAAAAATAGTAATTTTACTGTTCCTGGCAGTTTGAATCAGACTGATTCTTTAAAATTTTGCAGAAACTACAAGCATCCCCGGATAAGCTGTAGCTGTAATTCAGTTCTTCTTAAATTTCTTCTCTAAATCTTGGTTTTGCAGCATTAGCTTATTGCATATTTCTGTTAAAATCAATAGCAGTTTTCAATGTAATGCTCACAGGTTCAGTCCCAGGGGCCTGAAGCTAGGTACCATAATAAGGTACTTTAATATCCAGAACCTGATTGCCATGGGTGCTGAGTAGCCTCTTCAATCATTCATTATTTTTGAAAATTAATCCATATATATGTATCTATATTTGGCCAATTGTATATAAAATAATTTAAAGGCCATGATCACATATTTCTAGATTTCGGAACCAAGTTATAATTGCTACATAATTCCACATGAGGGGAGGAGGAGTATATAGTTTATACAGCAGTATATAGTTTTATACAGCCCCCCACACACACATCATATATACACATGAGGTTGTTTTGGAAAGTATACACACATACATACATACATACATACACAGTATATATATTATGATAGAGTTTCAGAAAGTAATGGCAGTTTCAAAATAAAACCATTTTGTGTGCAATGAGAGGGGGCCGCAGGAAGACGAGGAGACACCACCTGAGCAAGACAGGTAACAAATGCTATGAGTGCCCAGGTAAGAAACAGAGGTCCAGACAGTCTCCCAAATCTGGGGGGGGGGGAGGGGGCACACGCAGCTAGGCAGGACCTTAAATGCCTGTATACCAATGCTCGTAGTATGGGGAATAAGCAGGAGGAACTTGCCCTCAGAATAGCCAGTTCAGACCCAGACATAATAGGGTTAACAGAAACTTGGTGGGATTCATCCCACAACTGGGCAGTTAGCATTAGGGGCTATAGGCTTTACAGGTGGGATACAGAAGGAAGAAAAGCCGGGGCTGTGGTGCGCTATGTCACGGAGCAACGCATATACTCTGCCAGCAAAATGGGGTCAGAGGAGGGGCAAGCTGAAGTGCTCTGGGTCAAGATACAAGGGGGCTGTGGGGAGAAGGTTTTAACGGTGGGGGTCTACCACAGCCCCCACAACCAAGGGGAGGAGCTGGACCGGGAATTTTCGGGCCAGCTTGCAGAGGCACTTAAGGCAAGGGATGTAGTTGTCATGGGTGACTTCAATTACCCAGACATCTGCTGGGAGGAACAGTCAGCCAGGTCGGACCGTTCCAGGAGGTTCCTAGCTGAGATACAGGACCTCCACTTAATTCAGGAGGTGCACAGTCCCACCAGAGGAAATGCCCTGTTGGACCTGGTCCTGGCCACAGGCAATGACCTGGTAAGGGGCCTCCAGGTCCTTGACCACCTGGGTGATAGTGATCATCGCTTGCTGATATTCAGCATCCAGCACAGGATGTCAAGGGCCAGCAGCAAGGCAGTAGCCCTAGACTTCAAGAGGGCCAACTTCAATGAGTTGAGGAGATTAGTGTGAGGCACTGGGGTTCTCAAGGGCAGGGGAACTCAGTGCCCAAGATGAGTGTCGTTCCTTAAGGAGACGATACTCAGTGCCCAAGGGGTGACCATCCCAACAAAAAGCAAGGGGGGCAGGAGTGCCTGAAAGCCCCCCTGGCTCACCAAGGGCGTCTGGTGGAAGGGGGTTGCTATCTCCAAAGAGGAGTATACCTCCTCTGCTCGGGCCTGTAGGGGGGCTGTCAGGAAAGCTAAGGAGGACATAGAGCTAGGACTTGCATCCAAAATCAAAGATAACAAAAAGTCCTTTTTCAAATATATAGGGAGGATGAAGAAAGCACCAGGAAATGTGGGGCCCCTGCAAAATCCTCTGGGCAATCTGGAGGTTGCGCCAGAGGAGAAACCAGACCTCTTAAACCAATTCTTCACCTCTGTTTTCTTGGGAAGGGACTGGGGCTTCCCCACCGTGATGCAAGACGGACTTGAGGAGAACGCCTCCAGACCTCAGGTTGGGGAGGACCAGGTTAGAGAGCTTCTGGAGAGGCAGGACGTGTTCAAATCAGCGGGTCCAGATGCTCTCCACCCCAGGGTGTTGAGGAAGCAAGCAGGGGTTATTTCAGGGCCCTTGGCATGGCTTTATGAGCACTTGTGGTGCTCGGGCCAGGTGCCGGGTGATTGGAAGGTAGCCAACATGGTCCCTATCTTCAAAAAAGGGAGGAGGGAGGACCCAGGCAACTATAGGCCAGTCAGTCTTACCTCAATCCTAGGGAAACTCTTTGAGAAGATCCTCAAGGAGCACATCTGCGATGGGCCGGCTTCAGGGATGATGCTCAAGGGCAACCAGCACGGTTTTATTAGGGGTAGGTCATGTCAGACCAACCTGATTGCCTTTTATGATTAGGCCACAAAAGCCTTGGATGTAGGTGTTGCCGTGGACGTAGTCTTTCTGGACTTCAGCAAGGCCTTTGACACCGTCTCCCACCCCATCCTCATTAAAAAACTACTTGAGTGTGGCATTGACGCCTACACAGTCAGATGGATTGCAGATTGGCTGAAGGGTCGCACTCAGAGGGTGCTGGTGGATGGGTCATATTTGACCTGGGAGGAAGTGGGCAGTGGAGTCCCTCAGGGCTCGGTCCTTGGGCCTGCACTGTTCAATCTCTTTATCAGCGATTTGGACGAAGGGGTGAAAAGCACCCTGTTTAAATTCACTGATGATACCAAAATTTGGGGTGGGGTGAGCACACTAGTAGGGAGGGAAAGACTGCAGCAAGACTTGGATAGGTTACAGGGGTGGGCTAGCAAAAACAAGATGAGCTTCAACACCGATGAGTGCAGAGTGCTGCACTTGGGCAGTAGTAACCAGCAGCACACTTATAAGATGGAAAACTCCCTTCTTGAGAGCACGGGGGCAGAAAGGGATCTTGGAGTCATTATTGACTCCAAGATGAACATGGGCGGACAATGCGAGGTCACGGTTGGCAGGGCTAACTGGACCTTGTCGTGCATCCACAGGTGCATCTCTAGCAGGGCCAAGGAGGTGATCCTCCCCCTCTATGCAACACTGGTCAGGCCACAGCTGGAGTACTGCATCCAGTTCTGTGTGCCCCATTTCAGGAGGGATGTGGACAACATTGAGAGGGTCCAGAGGAGGGCCACCCGCATGATCCGGGGACAACAGGGCAGACCCTACAATGAGAGACTGCAGGACCTGAACCTGTTCAGCCTTCACAAGGGAAGGCTGAGGGGGGACCTGGTGACAGTCTATAAACGCACTAAGCGGGACCAGAAGGGTTTGGGAGAGACCTTGTTTCCCCTACCACCTCCTGGCATAACAAGGAATAACGGCCACAAGTTGTTGGAGAGTAGGTTTAGATTAGACATCTGTAAGAACTACTTCACAATCAGGGCGGCTAGGATCTGGAACCAACTTCCAAGGGAAGTGGTGCTGGCTCCTACCCTGGGGGTCTTTAAGAGGAGGCTTGATGCCTACCTGGCTGGGATCATTTGAGCCCTGTTTTTTTTCTCCTGCCCTGGCAGGGGTTTGGACTTGAAGATCTATAAGGTCCCTTCTGACCCTACTTCTATGATTCTGTGATTCTGTGAGAGTGCATACAAATGCTCGCTGCACGCAGTCTACAATCATGCAGCTTACTTCAAGCTGTGTGGTCTTACACTGGGAGTAGCATGTGCAGAAATTCGCCAGTACTGGGAGCCACACTGGAAAACCAACATAAGGAATTGATGTGGGAGGGGGAGGGGCAGGTAGGATTGTTGGGGTATGGCAGCGCTATGGTGGGGGAATTGATGGGTCTGAGGTGGTGGGGGGTTGTCTGTCCGGGGATAGGAGGTGTGGGGAAGCTAAAAATAGCCCAGTCAGAGTAGGGAAGAAGGAAGAGCACAGAATGAGGTTAGCAGCTGGGCTTTTCCAGCCCTGGGACTGCACTGTGAACATGGGCAGATGTTCACTGGGTTGAGTTAACCTGTACCCAATCTACATTAGTTTATCTGCTCAGGTGAGCTAACCTAGACTGAGCCTGCCATTTTTGGCCTGATTTAAACTCTCTGAATGTCTGTGCAGTTCAGCATTTAGATCAACCTAACCCTAGTTAGGTTGATCTAAATATAACATCTGCACATACCCTGAATGGGGAACACTGGCAGTATTGTAAAATATATGCTTCGTTTAGGACTATGTAGAGTAGTTATGTGATTCAATAAAAGATCATTGCACACAAAATGGCTTTATTTTGAAATTGCTGTTACTTTCTGAAACACACACAGCCATATTTAGGGTATATGCACACATACATACTCACATGAACCCTCCTAAATATGGGATTAGATAGTGACTTATTGGTTCCACAGTCTAAAAATCTGTGATCATAGCTTTTACATATTTTATGTACAATCCTCCAAACAATGCCCTAGGCTGCAATTCTGCAATATAGACGACACTTGGACAAATTGTTGCAGTGCTTTGTTGGCAGTGTACAATACACAAAGGCAGTTACAGCCACAAAACATAGGGTGGAATTGGGCTCTCTACTATCTGAAGTGGTATTTTAATGCCTCTACTTATTTTTCTTGAAATAATGGTCCCTTCTCTCACCCAAGCTCATAGCTCTCGTGTGTTTTATTACGGGATCCAAATATATTTATTAGGCTATTCTCATCAACTTCTTGGTTGATCAGGAGTAGTAAATCTGTAAATAAACTCAGGATATCAGTAAATTAATCAATGCAGTATAGGAGATTATGCATAATAGCTCTTGGTTCAAGAGCTACTAGAAGTTTGGTGTCCTTTTTTCTATTAAGCTGAAGAAGAAGATTCTTGATTTTGAAACAGTTAAGTACATTGCAGTTTATTTGAAACACTTCTTTTCTCCACTTGTAGGATTAGAACTGTGCTTGCCTCATGTCTAGTTTGGCAGCACGAGAGACTGCTTGTTGGATGGATTTTTCAAATAAAAAACGGTTGCTGATGATAGCAAGGCATTTAGCTTTCTGTTATGAAGAATAGCTTACAGACTCATGAAAAAAACATGCAAGTTTTGTGTTCTGTGACAGGCTTTAGAGATCACCATTCCATGTTGCTATGGTCTATCAGTTGTTAGCTCTGAACTTCAACAAATCACATAACTCAACCTGTCCACTCTTACTGTGTAAATGAAAAAGTAACTGTAAATCTTGTTCACAATTACTTCTATATCTTTTGGCAGGCTGTCAACTTTGGCTTGAACAACATGAGAACAATATGTGTAGCACAGCCAACACCCATTAATTGTCTCTTTAGTTTCTTTTGTAACTTGTAGAATACATTTCTCCCAGGTGATCTGCTTTTACAAACATTAGCACAAGATTGTCTGGCACCAAATACCAATAATTTATTAGTTAGATTCTACTCTTCAGTAATATTTACAATGTGTTCTGATATATGGCTAGTAGATGCTTTAGGTAGGCATGAAAATATAAGAAATAAGTGTGAGGACTTGTTATTTTCTAATTCAGAAATTTTTCTGATATTTTTATGGTTTGCATCATATACAAAAATGGCTTCAGAATTTGCATTCTTCTCAGGCCACATGTATTCTTCACTGAAAGATACAAGAAGGAGTTAATTGAGGTATTTTCAGGAATTTAAGTTTAGGGGTATTTGGAAGCTCTCCCTTGCTTGTATAATTTTGACTACCTGACTTGTTACTGTACTAATTCTTTATGTCATTTAAATTTTGCTCATTCCCTTAAGACCCTCATGTGTCATGTTGTATTGCAGGTCTCTGCCTCATGACAAAGACTTTGACTGCTGCTCTGATGCCATTTTGAGGAATATGTTTTTCTAGGCACAATCCCTAACCCATCATGTATGGCTCAAATGCTTGAATCTCAGTAATGATTTGTGCATTTTACAATATTTTCCTAAATTTGTGGTTACTTCCAGCTTACAAGAGTTTTAATAAAAGAAGTGGTAGTGACGCCTTATAGTTCTAAAACTAATCAATTTCTGTTTAAAAGGTATTGCAAAGGTATAACCAGCAAGTTTTGTGCTCTAGGTACAGATCAGACATGCCAAGTCTGAAAGAGTGGAAGTAGCGCTGTCAGTCTTACCTGCCCTGGAGACGCAAAGAACTGGCTGCTGCTGCTGTAACATGGGGCCCTGCTGTTGTTGTGTAGGCTGTCTGGGGACTGCCTATCTTGCACCCCCACTAATTTGAATCCTGGGACTTGTCTTCCTCTAGTTATACTGCTGTGATATTGTCACAAATCATTCAAACTAATTTGCCTGGAATGTGATGCCAAAATGGGTAGGGGGCATACTGTATTTCTAAAACATCTGAGCTGAAATTCCCACTTCAGACTCATGGCAAAGAGGGATCCCAGTTGACCTGGCTGTGACTGTAAATGTGCTGGGGAGTCAATGGAAGCTAGATAGGATGCTACCCACATCACTCCCTTGTATGCTGTTGGTTGTAGAAACTGGAGCACCTCAAACACACTAGGCTCAGGTAGACCCTTGATGCTTATTTTAAAATTACAACTGTCAAAATAAGTGAACAAATGATGTACTTGCACTATTTCTTATTGTTTGTTTACTCATTTCTTTGCAAAATTAAGTGATTGGGATTTTTGGACAGGCTAGGATATATCAACCTGGTATACAGGAGGTTTAAATCACAATTCAGATCTTGAGTTTGGGCAACTCAAAATTTGTAGTCAATCAAATACAAGGTTTTTGGTTGGGCCATTATAAAAAGGGGCATTTCCCCAAAGTTGATCTGATGCCAGTTCAGATTTGAAACTGTTTTAACAAGCTGGGTTTTTGGATGTGTTTGAGTTCAGACCCTTCTCTTTCAGTCTATCTTTAGTGCAAATACAAAACAATACTATTTTTCTGATACCAGAGGAAAGTAACTATAAAACACTATATCTATCTTATTAAAAAGTTCTGGGTGATATAATAATTTATAACTCCTTTCCTAACCACTGAGCTGTTTACAGTTTCTTTTATCCTAGAGGAATCTGGGAATTTTTTTTTCACTGTTTTGTGACATGCCTATAACTATCTCAGTTTTTAGAATGTATATGTGAAGTCATTCTCTATAGTCACCTCAGGGATTCATTTTGGGGAAAACAATGGTTTTAGGGCAAGCTGATAATATGTGCCACCTTTTTCTTAGTGTTTCCAACATTTTTCACTGGAAGCAATGAGAAGTATGTGTGTGTGTGGGGGGTGGGGGGAGATATGTGGGAGGGACAGAGATTGGACTAGATGAGTTGAGGTCTCTTCCAGCCATATTTTTCTACAATTCTATTATTCTAAGTAGTCATCGTACTCCTTCAGAGACTGACCTGTCACACTTGCATTTTCAGATGTTTTATCTGACATGGTAGAAGAGAATGTGACATCAGTGCCACATACGATTAGAAAAACAAATCCAAACTGCCTCACTCTGTTGCAATTGCTTAACAGGATCTCCAGGGTACAAGTCTAGCTTGAATATTTTTCTAGTGGCATTCTTAGTGTCCAGCTGTTATGGTGATGGGCGTTATGGTAATGCCTGTAATAATGATGTTTGATATAAGATACATTTTCAAACTTGAGAAATCCAGCCTAAGCCTGCTTGAAGACGGGTGAACATTTAAAAAAGATGGATGGTACAATGCCAGTGTGAGTGCTTGCTGTGATGGCGTATCCCTTTAAACCCACATTTAGCTGAAACATGAGAACCCCAGCACTCCTGGTAGGATCAGTTAGTAGTACGCAAGCTGTTACAGGGTGTGAAACAGGCTGCTGGAACTCTGCCAGTAATATAGTGTTGGACTTGTTTCTCTGTATGTGCCACAGATTTATTTCCCACAAGACAGTGCATGTGCTTTAGCAGACTCGACAGATACAGTAATAGAAAATGATCAGCAGAACGCAATGTCTGACACCCCCTTGGTTAGTTTGATACAAGTCTGTTTTGGCTGCATTGCCAAGGGCAATAGAACTGGGGTTTGCAAATTTTCTCAGTTACATCCCCTCCAAAACACCCATGATTTATTGTCTGAACGAGACCCACAGTCCTTTGCGGTCATATCCCATGATCCCATGTGTCTGTATAAAGCTGTGGGTTTGAGATCAGGGAAAGTAAGCAGGGATTATGGGTGAAGGCCAGGGAAGGTGTTGGGAATGCTTGGGAAGGGGGTTAGTACAGGACATTGTTAAAGCTTCTGATGGAGTGTGATAGACAGTATAGGCAAGTTTTGTGGTACAGGAGCGCATGAGGATTAGCGTATAGGGTCTTTTGCTTCCTTTCCTTCCAGGCTTGTAGAGTATTGTGCTCCAAGAAAGCTTTGTTCTAGGGTGAGGATAAATCAGGACCCCCAGATGAAAACAGCCAGCTCCTCCCAGCTTTATTCTCCTGCTCCTCCCAGGCAGCTCCCACAGCTGATTGGAGTCAGTTGGCCAGGGCAGTGGCTTAAAAGTCTGCAGACGGCAGCGGTGGTGGCAGTGGTGGTGGCAGGTGCTGCCAGGCAGTATGACAGGAGGAGGATGCCAAAGGCTGGGACAAGGGCAAGGCAGTGATGCCCAGCAAGAAGGTGGTGCAAGTGGGCGGCCCCAGCTTGTGCACCAAGGGCTTTGCCATCACTAGCTTGCTGGGGCTAGTTGGCTGAGCTGTAGCCCCCCCCCCCCCAGTCACTGCCACCACTGCTGAGGGTGTGGGAGGCTGGGTGGCGGTGCCTCCTGCTGGGACTAGTATTCCTGTGTGGGTAGCCCTGCCTGCTGCCCACCTGCCTGCCCTTCCTGCCACCCCATGTTGATCCCCTGCTGCCCAGCACCAGGCCAGCATCTTGGGTGAATGGACCCACACTGCCCCGCAATAGCTCATGGGATCCCCTGCCATCCACAGCTGCTGAGGCATATATGACCCTCACACAAACACCTCCCCACACCCTTACACCTCCCTAACCCTTCACATACCCACACCCATACCTCCCCACACCCACACTTCACCCCCCACTCAGTACATGCACCCACTCCACACACACACAGGGCCAGTGACATGGAGTGGGAGGGGGCACCAAAATACTAGTTTGCCCAGGGCACCATTTTCCCTAAGGCTGGCTCTGGCACCATCCATCTAAGGAGTTCAAGATACCTTACAAAAAATGAAATCAGCCCCATAATTTCTCTTATAATAATTACCAGTTAGGGAAGTTCTATATTATGATTAATCTATTATACAAGTTTTCCACTTAACATCCATATATTGATATCTTAAAGAAAAAGTACCTTGTTCATTGATACTGAATTCCCATGGTCCCAGATGCACCCATTAGAACTGTAGGTGCTGAGCAGATCTTATCTAAGTGGACAATTGAAAGTATTTAGGTCAGAAAGCATTAAACTGTGGATCCATGTGCTTTACACTTCAAATGGTTGCTTATGCTGCATATATAATTCTTCATTCAGCCTAATGGACTCCCAAGGATGGAGGACTTTTTTTAACAGCAAAGGACATTATTAAATCAAATTCTTCCATGCTGATATTGGCTTAGATGAAGGCCAGATCCAGTAAAAAGTTATTGCAGATGTTAGATGAAATAACTGATAGCAGTAGCTTTCCCAAATGTATAGGCACAAGGTAGATGGCTAATTTCATATATTTTCACACACATCTCTGCTAATGAAGAAGTCCCAGAGTAAATGTAAATATCTAGTAACATTACATAAATCTAGGATGGTCTCTGGAGAATTTTTGCTTCATGAATTTTTTGGCAGCTTGGGACAGATACAGTCTTTCTCCAAAAAGTTAAGTGTAAATTGTACCAATTGCCATCAGATACTGCAACTTGAAATACTAAAAATAATCATTTCAGTTAGAATGACCACAAACATACAGTTTAACACTTGTGTTGTATTTTCTTTTGAAATTTCAGACTTCAAGATGAGCCCAGAGAACTTCTTTTTCTTACAAATGTCCTTGGACACTATGTGACAGATGACAGAACACAACAGAATAGAGACAGTTGATCCAATCTGAGAGGGGCTACAGCATTTGGCCACATGAGGCATATATGTCACATATTTTGTGGATTACATTTGTCACTTCCATATTGCTCACAACACTTTCTGTGAGTAAGATGCTATGCAACACCTTTTTATATATCACTAACATATATAGCATATGTCAAAAAATGATATTCCTAGTGTAGCTTTCTTTTTTGATATATTTAGTCACAGGGCATTTAATTAATAGAGCATCTGACTGAAGAAAAATATGGTATTTGGTCTTTTCATGCTATGAGATATTCTCTTGAATAAACCTTTATAGAATTATATTTTCACTTATCTTTTGTAATGCAGGTTTTCCAAAATCCATAAAAAAATGTTTCATGTGTTATTAATCTAAGTTTTGACAATATACTTTGTAGCTTCAGGTTAAAGAATAACAAATAAACCCATTTTCTGTTTGGCAACAGAGTAAGAAACTTTGACTAATACGTTCTTATACCTAGCTTTGAATATCAGTTGGCTGAACTTTCACCATATGTTTAAACAATACAGGGGCCTGAATCTGCCTTCAGTTACAGGGCAACTCTCATTGAATATGTTGGGATTTGCACCTGTGGATCTGAAGGCAGTGCTGAACTCTACCAAGACCTTATTCAGTGGGCTGAGATCCATGTTGCTGGTGTGAAGTAACTGGATTGTTTTCTAATGTCCATTTCATGTATGAGACCTGTTAGGCCATTATCAGTATCTCTGATTGCAGAATTTAGTTCAGAGGTTTAAACTTCATTATGCCCAGAGAGAGAGAGATTTATCTAATATGTATTATACCTTGCTGTTTTTAGTGTGTAAACCACCTAAAGCAAGTTGCTCATTTAGCAGAAACTGTGAGGTTATGGTGTCACCTTCATGCACCGTATAACTCCTTTTACTCTCAGTGAGAATTACATGCATACATCAAGGGGAAAGGGGAACTTTTTGCTTTTATATTGAACACATCTAATGAGGAGATTCCTGCCTCTCTTAAAATACCATTTATAAATTATGAAAATCACGCATGCATTTTACATTTTAAAAACGCATGTCTATGATAATTTCACTTTATGTTGCTTATAAACGTACTGTAGAACTTATGCTAAATTTATGATACATGCAACAGAATGTTACACCATTATGGAGTCACCACTGTTTTACAAATCTGGCATTCCTATTACTTGCAAGGCTGAAATGTTTTAAATTTATTTACACCCTGCAGTTTCCTTAGGGAACTGTTTTCCATAAGCTAATGAGGCACTGGTGCAAGTGCTTCACTGTTATTCCTGGCAGACAACATTTAGACTCACAGGCATACTTCACTGCTTTTTTTTCTTCAGTAGCCCAGTGCAAATAATAAATAAGAGGAAATACATCATGCCTTTTAATATGAGAGCCAAGCTGTGGGGCTGCCAAAGTTAAAACAAAGCAATCTCAGGCTAGAATTCATGCAGATACTGTACCACATATACCCACAACCTTTCAAATTCTGTCCTTTTAACCTGTTTAAATATTGAAATATATAGTTACATGCCCAAATTATCTCAAATAAACAAACACACACATAGGTAAATCAAAGGTTATTATTTCTGAAGATGATTTTTGTGATATGCAAGGAGTTGATTTTTCCATTCTATTGTACCTTGCAAACACTGATAGAAAATTGTTTGCATTGTTTTGTGCAAGTGTCTACTGTTCACACAAGTGAAAGTTTGAACATAGCTGAGAAATACAGAAAGCTCTAACCTATGTGGACCAAATTCTGTTCACACTTAGACGCTGATCCTTACTACTGTAATCAATGGGTGTTACTTTTAGTAGTAAGGTTTACCACATATGTAAGTTTAAGGTCAGGGTTTAGAAGTGTGACTAAATGCCAATTTAAGTGTCTGCAAAGAGGTTGGACTCCATAATGTAAACACTCAAGTATGAAAATGGGCCCAATTTTTAAACAAATAAGGTTACTTAAACATGTGCAGTGAAGTGTATAATTCTTTAATTTACACATGTATTTTTGCATGCACTCAAATTGCACACACATTGAAAATCAAGAGCTTGGAAATTTTTTAAACAGAAACATTAGTAATTGTAAGAATGGCTATCACAAGGGGTATAAGCATTCTAATAATGGTTTGCATTGCTGTACTATATTTTATAGTGGAGAATCTGAAAATGCATTGAAAAACTTAAACATTAAGTCTCACAAGATCCCCGTAAACCTGGTATTTTGTTTATTTATAAATGAACAACAGGTGTTTACATACTTTCCTACACACTGGGCATGTCTACACTAGCCACTGACTGCACAGTAGCCAAATATTACTGTACAGTAGTGAGTTTCAGCACTAAAAGTGCTAATACACTACTGTGCAATAGTATTAGGCTACTGCTCAGTAGCATCACTTAAAAAATATTTGCCAGTGCTACTGTGCAGTAACCCTGGTTACTGCACATTTATTTAGTACCTGTTTATAAGACTACTAAATAAATGCACAGTAACTGCTGTGCAGTAGCGGCTCATGTAGACATGCCCAGTTGTAATTAAATATTACTAAATTGGTTGACATTTGGGGGAACAGAGGTAGGAAGAAATGGTATGATTTGTCCTAAGTTACACAGCAAATGTGGCAAAGCTGTGACTATAAATTGGATCTCCTGGCATCCAGGTCTTATGCTTTAATGACAAGAGTATCTTTCTCCCTTCTTCTTTCGAATACATATTTGTAGCCATTCTTAAGGACAGGAGGTACAGCAGACATTATATTCATGACTTGGGTAAGAGCAAATGCTGAAGTTGTGTTGCAAAAGCTTTATCATAGTTATTAATTTGTTTACATTTAAATTTTAGCCTCCCACCCCCTTGACTTGCTTTGTTAGACATACCCATCCAATCACCAATCCAATTACTTTGCCTCTCAATCAAGGCAAACTGGCCCTTCATTATATGAGGATATGCTGTTATGTTTTTGTTAATATCTGCTCAAATGGAAAATTTACCTTTCTAAAATTTGCCCGTTAGATGAGAAGAAGATTAAACTGAATATTAAAAGTCAATAAATATTTGAAATCTAGAAGAATAAACCTCCAGAGGATTTTGCAGACTCAGAAATCTAATTAGAAAATATAGGCCTTGCATAAGATGTCCCTGTCTCATTTATATGTTGTCCCAGTCTGGTCCTGTCTGCATATTGCATGTATGTAAAACATACAGTTTTTTTTAACACTACAAATAATTTTTGGAGTTGTCTTAGCTTTTGTTGGTTGAAAAATTGTATGATATTTCTGAACATCTTTTCAGAGAGCATAGTGTTAAGAACCATTTAATTCTGGTGATCTGAAGCATATTGTACAAAAGGGCACAGTTAAAAAAATAGTCCATGTCTTCAGTATGTATCACTGTATCTTCCCTCTGAATAACCCTAGAAGCCAAAGTTTTAATTTTCCAAGTACACTTTTTTCCTTAAATCTTAGAGCATGGTGAGGTATCACATTTGTAAAGTGATTCAGACTTTCCATTTCTTTATTATGTGTGCATGATGTAAAGCCCTTAAATGTAAAAAGTAAATAATGGCCTTTAGATATAAACACTCTGATTAGTAAATTTAAATACTATTATATATTTATAACTTCAGCCAGATTATTTGGTAATACGTGTCTCTGTCTCCTATCATAGAACGCTTGAATGTTTTCCTTTCATTTCATTGCATTACATTGTATGAAAATGTGTAGGCATTCGAAAATATGCTAACAAGTTTATAAAACTTTAGTCCAGGCTATAGAGTGCTCTCCATTGACAAGAACATTCTAATTGCCTAGGGAAATTAGAAAAGACTTGCAAAATTGAGAAACTTATCAACCAGGTTTTTTGACTTGTTTCTTACTGAAGGCAGAAACTAAGCTGTTGATGATGAGAATCCAGAATGCTCACTCTGGATTGTTTAAAACAACAGGTACCTAAATCCATGGTTAGGCACCTAAAAATGCAGCCTGATATTTCTGCTCCCAAGCTTCCCGCAGAAGTCCTTGGGAAACTGAAAGTAAATTGGCTTGTTTTGGTGCCTAAACATGGACTTCCAAGACAATCAAATCAAGGGATTAAATGACATCCCTCCCAGAGGTTTTACCATTAGAGGCATTGCCATGTGACTGGGGATTGTAGAGGGAAGAGAACAAGATACCAGGAGGGGCCCCCAGGGAGCCTGCACTGCTGTTTGTCGCAGCAGCAGTATGAGCCTGCACAGCGGCAGGATCAGCTGTAGCAGAAACAGCTGCTGTCCAAGTAAGGAGAGCCCCATTAGGAAAGACTTCAATTTCCTTCCCTTCCGCCTTCAGCTCCCACTGGTCAAGTGCTCCATATGCCTCTGGTCCAGATACAGCTCTGTCTCCCTTCAGAAGCCAGCACTTATGGCTTCTTAGCTAGGAGGAAGTTTTCCCTTTAGTAGTGACTCTGGGCTGCCATACAGAACCTCTGAGGCAGTTTCTAGTGGCATGACATTTGATAAAGCACATACTTTTTATGATGACTGTACAAGCTCAGTGAGAAGTGATGCTCAGAGCTCAGGTGGTAGGTAAACCTAACAGCCTAACAGCAGGCTCAAAGAAATGACACTCCAGAACATCTGGAGATGGAGAAAAACAGCACAACTTCTTAGACTCATCCAGATATCATCTCAACCTTCTGTACCAAGCACCTATTCTTCAGGCAGCTCCACAAGATCACTAACATGGGTGGGAAGTAGGTTTCATGAATTCATTTCTCCCTTCAACCTTCTTCTCTCAGGAATCCTGCCTGCAGAATGTCCAGTAAGTCACTCATACTGCCCATCGCTCTCTTCTGTTCATTGTCCAGTGGGGTTAATGCGACTGCTCACTTCTTGAGATGCAGGTATCTAATAGCTTATTTAAAAAGTAGCTTAATATTTTATCTGGGATTTAAAATTCAGTGGGGTGTTTGTGCCTAACACTCTCTTTAAAAAGACAAGACAGGCTTTCTGTAACTGTTTTCTTCTTCAATTGCTTGTTTCTGAGTGCCTTCCACTATGGATATGTACATGCTCCATGCATCTGACAGAAGACTTTACCAGCAACATCCTCATTCTCTTCTTTGGTACTGGTGTGAGATCTGTATCTATACCCAGTGATAGCACAGCACATCTTTATTCACCTAGGATCCATTCCTCTCAAGCAGAGCAAGATTTGCACTTTCACAATACTTTAGGCAGTTTTGGGTTCCAAGTGTGGTAGGCTTTAAGATACCACTCTATAGAGACCCACACCAGTTTCAGATGGGTAAAAAGGTGAAATGCATCAGCTTGTTTGGCAGATAACATTATGATTTAATCATTGTTACAATTCAGAATTCCTAATGATTAGGCAATGAAAGCAAAATATGATTTAATTAGCTATAAAAAACTCAAGTTTGCCAATAAAACTCTTAGAGGATTATAGGAAGCAGCTTGTTAGCCATTAATGAAAGCAAACTAATTGCTACATCTGTTCTACAGAAGACCTTGGATGTAGCTGACAGTGCTTAATGATCTCTGGCCATGATACTCCTCTTGGTACAAGTAACAATGGCAGCGTGTTAGTCAGTGAATAGTCGGATGAACCACTTAATATATTTTAAAAAATCTCAAGCAACTGTTAGTCTGTAGGGAATTTATATGCTTATAATACAAAGAAAAATGTCATAGACAGTGGCATACCCCCCTACCAGTTTACCGTCAGCATGTGTATTAGGCGTCATGTAGTTGTCAAAAACTACAAATATAATAACTACCTGGTTTCTCGGTATTGGTGCATCCTCAGTATTGGTGCAGCTAATTTCACATGTTGATGGGACTCATGATGACTTTGCACTGACTTTCTTTTTTTATTATTTGGTCTATCCTTTCCATTCTTTTACATCTGATGCCAAATTATAATATTATGGTTTACTTTGATATTTCAAATTAGGGCTGTGCAAAATTTTGCTGGCAGTTTTGTTCAATGTTGTTTTGACTTGTTTCAAGTGTGAAACAGCAAATATAAAATGAAACAGAGAGCTTTGAAACAAGGGAAGTCGAAACGTTTCAAAATTTTCGAAATGTTTTGAGTTTCGAAGCTCAAGCTGGGCTTGCCTGCAGGGAAACAGAAACTAAAGTAAGGAGAGAGAGGGGAAAAAGGGGGGGAAGCAGGGGAAGGACTGTTCTCATTACTGACCGTGTAGCTGGCCAGTGGCTGTCATCCTTCCCTGAGGTCCCTTCTAATTCCAGTGCTCTGGGGGAGGGATGGAAAAACTGCATAAAAGGCAGCATTATTTGAACTGCCCTGCTTTCTGCCTTGGTGTCAGTTACTGAGCTATATGTTTCAGTAGCTCAGTATTAGACAGCTATGGCTAGCAGCACTGATCTTTTAAAGGATTCCCTACTGCTAGCAAGAGGGATTTCAGATTCAGAATACCTTTTTTTTTTCAAGGCTCTTTTATTTTATTATATTAATTGATTTATTCTTTTGAATTCTATAATTATATTGGATAGGATTACTGTAGAATTTAATTTATATAGGAAGCAAAATACATTTATATTATATTTCTATGCATTTAGGATTTGCAGCATACATTATAGAATTTACATAGGGACAAAGCCATATTTCTATTTGCTTTTATACATTTCTTATATGCTCCATACACCTACCTATGCTCTTGCACCCACACTTTTGAATTTACAGAGGGACTAAGCCATATACTTGCTGTTTAACGTTTCTTATTTGCACCAGATACCTGCATTTTTAAATTTATATAGGAACATAAATACATTTATATATTTGTAGAAAAGGAAGACATGAAACACACCATGAAGCGTGGTGGAAAGTCAGGTAGCCACACTGGCCAGCCTTCAGGGAGGGGTGGAAGAGGGGGTAGAGGGAGAGCTGTAAGTTTCCCCCTACCAAACTGAAACGCAGTCTCTTTCCTCCAGCTAAAAGGGATGAGGCTGCTACAAGAAGCAAGGAGAGGGGAGCAGTGCTAGTGCCACTGCCTGTGCCCAAGACTGCATCCCCTCCATGCGCACTAGCCTTAACTGCCCCTTACCACCACTGTGATGGCAACAACAAGCAGCAGCACCAGCACAGCAGCCTACTTCACCCCTATTTCACTTCCCATGCTGAGCCTTCCAGTGCCAGAGGAAGAGCTGGCACTGGATCTGGATCTCAGTGCCCTAGCAAGGGAAATTCTGGGGAAGGAGGGGAAATCATCTGAGTTTGTGCTCCACAACCCTCAAGTTTCCCCTAGAGCCAGGTCTCCTTCCCCAGAAGGCACTTTGGAGGAGGTTGATGTACAGGTAGAGACAAGCAGCTAAGTTGAGTCCGCTTTTCTTGCTGTGCCTGTGCCTGCTGAGGAGGAGGAAAGTATTCACACATGCATCCGCATCCCAGAAGCAAGTGGGCAGTGTGGTCTGGGATCATTTTGAGCTGGCAGACAATCCCATGTACGCTATCTGCCTGCACTGCTGATCCAAAAAGCAGCCAGGGCAAGGGAACAAAACATATCAGCACAATGGGGATTCTGATGCATCTCTGCAGGCACCACCTGCCTTGTCCTTGCTCCTCCTCAGTCTGGCACCAGTGGGAGTGTGCCCAAAGGGAAGTCCCCCTCTCACTCCAAAGCCCCTGTCTCCCCAAAGCAGAGGCAGGCCACCCTGGAACAGTGGGGGAAAGGAGGCCAGAAGGCGGGGTGTGTTCCAAAGGCAAGCAAGATCACCCAGAGCTTTGGGGAGATGCTTGCTGTCAATGGCCAGCCATTCTCCCTAGTTGAGCGGCTAGGGTTCAGGTGGCTCATGGTGCTCGTAGCCCCATTATACCACTTGCCCACACACACCACCTTCAGCAGGACGGTGGTGCCCTTCCGGTATGAGGCATACAGGGAGTACTTGAGGAAGAAGTTGCACAAGGCAGGTCTGCAGTTGGCCTTACACTTCACCTCAGACATCTGGAGAAGCTGGGGTGAAGATCATGTCTACTGCTCCCTCACAAGGCACTGGTGTGACCAGTCAGGCTGTTGGTGGGCTCTCCTTCAAGCTGAGGTGATAGATGAGTCCCACATGGCAGCAGAGATAATGGGGCCCATGAACCACTTGATGCAGTGGTGGCTCACTGAGCAGGGTGAGCTCACCCCCGGGTTCATGGTCACCGACAATGGGGCCAATATAGTTAAGGCAGTCCATGATGGCATCTGCTGTGTGGCACACAAATTGCACCTTATTGTTAGGGATGCCTTGGTGGGGGACAGGGCTGTTGGTGACAGCTCCAGCACCACCAGCAAGCTAATTTCAAAATGCAGGAAAGTGGCAGGTTACTTCCACTGGAGCATCAAGCGGGGCAAGATGCTGCAGGATAAACAAACAGAGCTGAACACCCCACAGCACAAAATCATGCAGGATGTGGAGACTCAGTGGAACTCCACTTACCTGATGCTCAAGAGGCTGGTGGAGCAACAGAAGGCTATCCATGAGATGGTCTTGCTTAGGGAGATCGGGATCAGCAGCCCCCTGAACAGAGCTGAGTGGGATACCATCTTCCAAGTCTTAGTGGTCCTCAAGCCCTTCCTTGAGGCACCGACAGCCTCAGTGCTGCCGACACCCTCCTTAGCCAGGTGATCCCTGTAGTGAGGCAACTTCAGAGCCAAATGGAGAGCTTCTAGGGGATCAATGTTCCTGGCTGAGGCAAGCCACTGTCACCAGACATGCAGGCACTGGTGAGGCTGCTGAAGGAGGGCATCAGGAAATGGCTTGATCCCTTGTGGTCCAGTATAGTCCATGTGCTGGCCGCTGTGTGTGATGCAAGTGTGAAGGGCACTGTATGCGGCAGCCAAATGCTGAATCAGTGGACGGAGGCACTGGTAAAGAAAGTCAGGGAGGCAGAACAGTGGAGGCGGGTGGAAGTGGAACAGGGGGAATCCATCCACTGTCCCATGCTAGCATGCCATCCACCAGCCAGTCTCCTCCTCCACCACAAGTGCTGCCAATGTGGGCCATGGGCATGGCTTCTATAGTGGGGCCCAGAGCCACCAGACCCCACCATCAGGCAGGTAGCACTCATGCCTTGGTGGCTGCCTATCTTGCTGAGGATGTGGAGGCTCTGCTGTGCAACGCCTTGGCCTACTGGACAAGCCACAGCCAGATGTGGCTGGATTTGGCCACAGTTGTCCGTGAGCACCTGTCCTGTCCACCAATCAGTGTTCCGAGCAAGAGGGTGTTCAGCATCACTGGGGATGTAGTGACACCTCCAGTGCTTGGATCCTGGTTTGGTAGAGCAGCTGGTGTTTCTGAAGGTGAACCTCCCACTGCTGGGGTTCCCCAAGCTCCAGGTGCAGATGGACTGAATGCCACCCGGCTCACTCTGTCCACACCTATTTCCCTTTTTCATTTAAAAAAAAATATTTTAAACCATTTTTAACCATTTCATTTTTAAATGCCCTGCTCTTAGCTGGAGGGGGCACTTATTCCATCACCAGCCAGCAGGGGAAGAACATTTCCCTGCTGAGCTAGCTCCCCTGCCAGGATGAACTTGGAGGTATGGGTTGAGGTTATGGGAAGGAGGAGCCCCAAGTCCTGGGCAAGACCACTAAAACTGCACCCTGCCAGGGTAGGGAGGCCTGGTGGGACTGCTGGCAGTGCGGCAGTCCGGTTAATGCCAGGGCCAGTGATTCCCTGGTGAAAAGTGGGTAGGAGGTGCCATAACATCCAGCTAATGCATGTACATACACAGTCTTGGCTGGGGGAAGCCCAGACCTGCCACGTCTTTGACAGGCCTGAGGCTTGCTGGTTGCAGTGGAGTTGTGAGGCTCCAGGTGAGCTCGGCTTAGCTGCCTGGGATGCCAGCTGTTGCATTGAAAAACCCTTTGTTTGGCTGAGGAAGCACCTGCAGTTGGTGCATCTCCTGGTTCTGGATAGAAGGAATAGTAAAGAAGCTAGAGGCTGGCCTTGCATGCAATGCAGGCAAGAAAGCCAGTCAGTGAAAATGGAAATGGAGGTGTCAGGGGGTGAGGGACAGGTTGGGGTGGGGGATGTAGCAGCACAGGCAACAGTGCAGAGGAACCTGAGAAGTCAGATGTCGGCAGGTTGCATTGTGTCAGAATTCCACTGCCTATATTGAGCCTATGAGTTTCTGTACCTAGGAGGCTGAAGAAGTGAAGTTCATAGCCCTGGCTGTGAAAAGTGATTTGTAATTTGTTTCCTTTCAGGATCAGGCCTGAGAGACTGGAGGCAGAGTGGTTTTTTGGTGAGGAATGTGCCCCCACAGGTAGCTGGGTTTTGTTGTCTTTGATAGATTCTGATGTGCAGTTTGTCAGGTTACTGGAGATGGCTGGTAGGTTTTGTGTTTTGAGCTGTAGGAAGTTGGCTTCAGTTCTGGTGATGAGGTTAGGTGCTTGTTTGAATTTACAAACCACTTTTTGAGCCGGGCCTATGAACTTCACTTCTTCAGCCTCCTTGGTAAAGAACCCCCACCCCCCAGCCTGTCCCTCACTCCCTGATGCCTCCATTTCCATTTTCACTGACTGGCTTCCTTGCCTGCATTGCGTGCCAGGCCAGCTGGCTTCTTTACTATTCCTTCCATCCAGGATCAGCAGACATACAAACTGCAGGTGCTTCCTCAGCCTGAAAAAGTTTTTCAACCTGAAACTTCCTACAATATATTTCTGTAACTATTCCGTTTTTTTTCATAATAAACATATAAACATAAAAACACAAGATAAGCCATCACACACCACAAGAAACATATATTCAACACAACATCTTTATGTCTTGCTTTCAATCCCTTTATAAAAATAAAGGCTCTGTGAATTTGGCTAGGCTACCAGAGATGCTGCTGGTGTGACTGTGCTAGTGCTGCTTATTCACCAAGTTATTTTATACCTGCTGCCATTTAAAGTTGTGGACTGGACAGAGGCTGTAGGGGAGGAGGAGCCCTCACTGGGGCACACTACTATGTTGTGTAGATGCCCCAGAGCCAGTGAGGGTGTACCTTAATACACACACAATCCCACAAGCACCCATGACATGAGTTTTGACAGCTGGCAGGCTTCATGGCCTCAGCAGGGGCTAGCATGCCTGCAGCTTTCACCCTGCTGTGCCTTAACACACATACAGTGTCACCCATGTCACAAGTTTTGCTTGTCCACAGCTTCAGGTGCAGTTTCCCCAAAACCTTTGCACGTATCTCCTTGAAACCTGGCAACTTTTGTGTCAGGGGCTGGCATGCCTGGAGTTTTGACCCTTGGCAACTCAGCAGGGGCTGGCATGCCTGGAGTTTTGACCCTGCTGTGGCTTAACATGTATGCGTGACATTAGTTTTGCTTTCAAGACTTTGAGGTGCAGTTTCCCCAAACCTCTGCATCTATCTCCTTGAAACTTGGCAGGCTACATGCCCTCAGAAGGGGCTACCATTCCTGCAAGCTTCATCCAAATCAGGCCAGAAATGATAAAGTTACAGGCTGTTTCAAGCTTCCCCATTATAGCCTATGGGCAAAAAGTTGAAGCAGTGTTGAAACAGCGAAACTGTTTCGATGAAACAAAATGGAACAGTGGTTTTGAATTAGACTGAAATGAAACACTGTTCCATCGAAACATTGAAATGCAAGTTGAAATGGAACAGTGCTGTTTCGCACAGCCCTATCTCAAATGGGTATTGGAAATTGTTCCCACTGGCTATACGTTCCAGTTTCACACAGTGCTTCATTTTAGCATACCTCCCCTGTTCCTTTTGTCACAGGAGGTTATAATGATATGAGAATTACAGAACTTGAACACTTCAGGCTCAAAGGAAGAGGTCTTTCTTCAAAGTGCTTCCTGGTTCCGAAGGATTAATATAGAGGGAGAGCCATTGTTGACCTCAGGAATTAAACACCTTCATCTACTGTATCAGATTGAGAAAGATTATAGTATAGTCTCTTTAGTGGGCTTCTCTACAGAGACATTTGCTGTGGAGCTGACTAATTAGCTTCACAGTAAAATGTTACCATCTACATGGTGGTGCTATTAGGCCAGAGTACACTAATTAACTCCACCATAAGATATTATTGCCAGACACGAGTACCATCCTATGGTAGAGGTATTTATTCCATTACAATGAATATATGGATTCTGATGGGTCTGGCTGGAACTTACAAATCAGCTCATTGAGTTCCCCATTGGAATTAATGAGCAACTCATGTTTCTATCTCAGATTGTCAGCGAGCCAATACGCCATTGTCATCATCAGTGTGTGTGCCCTGACTCTTGATGCCATCAATGAAACCAAGGAGGAATTCTGTGCCAACCTTGACCAAGTCCTTTCTCATGTTCTGAAGAGAGACAGGCTTATTCTGCTTGGTGATCAATGCCGACCCTAGAAACTATGAAACTATGAAGTGTATGAGACTAAGGTCCTCCATTAACAAGCTCTTAATGAGCAGTACGCATATCTAGCAATTCAGATTTATGGTGAGACTGGAAAACTTTAAGTATTTCCTGTACCTCAGAAGCCATCTCACACAGAAGGCTGACATCAACAAAATCCAACATCTCCTCAAATGTGTAAGTGCATCCTTCGTACATCTGAGGAAATGGGTGTTTGAAGATTGCAACATCAGATTCATCTGAGGGAGTGGATGCCTCCTTCAGATCAATACATGGCTGCACAGGTGGTGTTGCCAGCAGGGATTTGGTTTTTTTGACCATGTGAAGTTGTTCCAAGAAGAAGGATTGCTAGGAAGAGATGGGATACAGCTGACAAAGAGAGGGAAGAGCATCTTCCCAGACAGGCTTGCTAACCTAGCGAGGAGGGCTTTAAACTAGGTTTGTCGGGGGATGGAGGTAAGTGGGGAAGTGGGAGACCTGGAGGAAGTAGAAGCAGCAGGGGGCAATGGGGGAGGCCTCATTCTTCCTAAGAAAGTAGGGCAACTGGCTAATCACCTCAGGTGTCTGTACATGACTGCATGGAGCCTGGGAAACAAGCAGGAGGAACTGGAAGTCCTCGCACAGCCAAGGAGCTATGATGTGACTAGAATAACAGAGACTTGGTGGGATAGCTCGTATGATTGGAGCACTGTCATGGATGGGTACAAAGTGTTCAGAAAGGACAGGCAGGGGAGAAGAGGTGGGGGAGATGCATTGTTTGTGAGAGAGCTGTCTGACTGCTCAGAGATCCGGTATGAAACTGGAGATAGGCCTGTTCAAAGTCTCTGGGTTAAGGTTATAGGGGAGAGCAACAAGGGTGATGTTGCGGTGGGTGTGTGCTATAGACCACCTGTCTATAGAAGGTAGAAGAGGCTTTCTTCAGATCACTAGCGGAAGTTTCCTGATCACAGGCCCTGGTTCTTATGTGGGACTTCAATCACCCTGACATCTGCTGGGAGGGCAATACAGCAGTGTACAGGCAATCCAGGAAGTTTTTGGAGTGCATTGGAGACAGCTTCCTGGTGCAAGTGTTGGAGATACCAACTAGAGGCAGTATTCTTCTTGACCTACTGCTTACAAACAGGGAACAATTGGTGGGGGGTGTAGAAATGGATGCAAGTTGGCATCAGTGACCAAGAGATGACTGAGTTCAGGATTGTGATAAAACGAAGAAAGGAGAGCAGCAGAGTATAGACCCTGGATTTCAGAAAAGTGGACTTCGCCTCTGTCAGGAAACTGATGGGTAGGACCCCTTGGGAGGCCAGTCTGAGGGGGAAAGGAGTCAGGAGAGCTAGTTATATTTTAAAGAAACTTTACTGAGTGCGTAGGAACAAACCAAATTGATGTGCAGGAAGAACGCAACGTGGCAAGCAATTAACTTGGCTCAGTAGAGAACTCTTCAGTGAGCTTAAACACAAATAGGAAGCTTACAAGAAGTGGAAGCCTGGACAAACAACTTGGGATGAGAATAAGAATATTGCTTGGGCATGAAAGGATGAAGTCAGGGAGGCCAAAGCACAACTGCAGTTGTTGCAGCTAGCAAGGGATGTGAAGGGTAACAAGAAGGTGTGACTGGGCCATCATGAGGCCAGTCAAACATTGGCCTGCCTACCTATCTAGGGCCCTCATTTCCTGCCACATCTTGCTGTTTTATAACTGTTGTAAAATATTGGAGGCTGCCTATTATGTGCCCCAATGCCTAGGGTGTCATACATGGCTCTGACCTTCCCTATACTGTGTCCCATGCCTTGCAGATGGCATCCTTATTGCTACAGTGCCTCACATTGTAAGCTGTGCTCCAGAGTCTCACAGGGGACTCATTCACCCCTGGAGGCTGCTTAGCCCTCTCCTCCAATCACACAGTCTTCCTGCAGTCATGCGACAGCCTCATCGGGGCTGGCCTGCATCTGTGGGCTGCCTTGCTGTCTGCTCTAAGCTTTTAAAGCGGCAGGATCCAAAGGTGCTCTGCCACACACCTGCCCCTTATGATAACTACTATGGGGGGCCACTGTGCTTGGCCAGTTGGGCTGATGGGTTCCTGGCCAATGAACCACTGTGATGGGGCTGTCATGAAGCCAGTCAAATGTTGGCCTTCCCACCTGTCTAGGGCAGTCTGCCTTCATTTTCCTGCATGTCTTGCTGTTTTATAACTTTTCTGATGATTAGATTGGCCCCTGTCAGGTGTCACATTTGTTTTGCATTATGAGAGTATTGAAGGACAAACTGTAACATGTCAGGCATTAAACCAGCTTAACCCTGGATAAAAATAGCAGATCAGCCACAAAAAAGTTGTTTGTTTATTGGCAAATT
Source organism: Crocodylus siamensis (assembly GCF_052110815.1). Classification (NCBI taxonomy): domain Eukaryota; kingdom Metazoa; phylum Chordata; order Crocodylia; family Crocodylidae; genus Crocodylus; species Crocodylus siamensis. The sequence goes on from NC_143397.1 coordinate 218,631,612, forward strand.
ATTTGTAGTGTAGAAGTATTTCACAGTAATTTATAGTGTGTCCAGTTAGCATGTTACATTTGTCCTACAATACTTGCACATCGCAACAAATGTAATTTATGCTGGGGGGCAATACCTGCTAACATGATGTGCAACAGGCAAAGATTATATTACTTTTCAATGCCTGTGTTTACATGAGACACTGACTGTGCAGTCACTACTGCACAGTCATTTAGTTCTTGTATCAACCTGAGTACTAAATGACTGTGCAGGCTGAGTGAAAAACAAGAGGCATCACTTTCTGACTGAACGTCATATTTTACCTTCCTGGGGTCCCGGTGGCCACTGGGAGTCCTGCTGCAGAAATCTTGTATCAACTTGAGTACTAAAGGACCAGAGTTACAGCACATTAGAGTTGCTGAATGGCTTTTGGATGACATTGGCTGCACAGTAGCTCATTACTACTGCACAGTAGCATTGTGTCATGCTTCCTGCCACGCAACACTACTGCACAGTAGTAATGAGCTTCTGCACAGTCACCATCTCATGTAGACATGGCCAATAATGAGTTTTGTGGTTTTGGGGTCATCAGAGTCACTGCATTTGTGTTATCCTAAAAATATCTGTTTAAATTGAGTATACTGTAATTTTTAATTAAAAAGAAAATGTATCTTACCTTCTGTATATAAGATACCTCACCTACTATTCTTACTTCATCTAGTTCTATGGCAGGAGTTTTCAACCTTTTTTCAGTATTGTGCCTCCAGGTGGCTGGATGCAGAGCAGCGTACCCCCAGCCGCCAAGTGTGTGTGTGTGTGGGGGCAGGGTGGGTGGCATGCAGCTGGACGTGGAGCAATGGCAGCTACCATGTGCGAGCTTCCCCCATCCTCCATGTCCAGCTGGGCACCCCCACAGGGCAGGCTAAGCTCACATGTGGTGGCTGCCCACGTGTACCCCCTAAGGCCGGCTCAAGTACCCCCTCCCCAGTTGACAACCCCTGTTCTATGGTTTATAGAAGAGGTCAGTTTAGATGATTACTGTGTTTCCTTCTGTCATAGAGAAGCAGGACTTGAAGGGACCTCCAGAGGTTATCTAGTCTAACCCCCTGCCTGATGCAGGATCATCCCAATCCAAACCATCCCATAAAAACAATAATCTAACCTCTATATAAGACTACCCTCAACCCTGGCCCAATGCAGACTTAACCCCCTCACCTGCCCCAGATAAAACAGAAACCACAGCAGCCAACATTCTGCTTCTATGAAATGTTATCAATATAGGCTTAAGAGTTCCCAGGTAGAAAATCATGCCCCGCCATTACAGAAGACAGCAAACTCCCCAGAGACTGTACAAATCTGATTATTGAGTAAAATTCCTTTCCAACCCCAAATGTGGCATTGGTCTGACCCTTAGCAGAGGGGTAAGACCCTCTAACCAGGAACTACCAGCCTTTTGATAGCAGGAGAATCAACACACCCCAGTTGAAGGCTCCGGCATAGCTTGCCCACCGGGGCCCTTGCCCAGCCCATCTCGCCACTCGATGTCCTGCTTGGACAGGATGACAGAGAATGCAGCCCTGTGAAGGTTAGCTCTGGGGGCCATGGACTGTTGGGACCCAGTTTGGCTTGGTCTTCCACAGTTTGCTGAGGTGCTGTGGTGGGGGACTGGGGGCCCACCACAAGCCCTGCAGGTGGGTGGGTGGGGGGCTGAGAGATGGCAGTTACTGTTGTTCCCATGCTTGGGGCCATATCCCCAGGCCCGGTGCTTCCCAGTGGAAAGGGTGGGCAGCAGCTGTGGCTATGGCTGTGGTGGCAGCACGGTGAAGGTGAGTAGTAGTGGTGGTGCAGTGGCCAGAGGGTGGCTGGTGGTGGCGGCTGAGGTCTGGGCCTGGGCTGGTGGCAGCCAAGTAAAATCCATGAATTCTCTAGCAAGAAGATCAGAGTTACCATGTTTCTTCTCCTGTAAATAAATATCTTCATTGTTAAATGAGGTGCAAATTTAAAAATATTAACATTGCCCCAGTGCATAAGGTTTAAGCTAATAAATCTGATGCAGCAGAGAGTTTGTGTGTTGAACCTACACTTTCTTTACTTAATAAAACTTGAATATGTCAGATTGTAGAAAAGTCTCCTGTGGGAAGAGGTAGAAGCCCCATCACTTGAGACCTTTAAGATTTGACTGGACAAAGCACTAATAATTGCACTGCAGGGAACAATCTTGCAGTGACAGTATGATGGAAAAGGTGACGTAAGAGTACATCTGTGTGAACCTTTTCTAGCATGCTTTTTGTGAATTTAGTCAGTGGTAACTTGTCAAAAAGAAAAATCTGTAAATAAAAACAAATGAGATTGGACCTTCATACACTTCAGACATGTATTTACATGTCCAGAGAAATTTCTGGTTTCACTGAATCAACGTTTATCAGTGAAAACAATTTATTTAAAAAATTGTGACAAGCTTTCATTTATATCACCTGAGAATCTGGCCCATTTTTTCATAAAAAAAATAGTAATGTCCAGCTCTCCTATAGCACTTTTCATTAGTAGATCTCAAACAACTTTACAAAGTAGGGAAGTATGATTCAGCAGTGGATATAGGATTTTTAAAAGGAGAGATACAGTTAGGATCAGGGTCTTGGTTTCTGATGCTGGTAGACAGAGGGGCCAGGCAGTCCATCTCTGGTAGGATCAGACCCTCAGCTGATGCAACAAGTGCTGCTGACTCCTTGCCTAGCTCATGAAGAAGGGATGGACAGTCTGGCTCAAGCAGGCACATGTCCTTGGCTTCTGCAGATGGCAGAAGTGGGGAAGGAATCAAAGGAGGGGTGCAACTGCACAATTGCAGCCCCCTTGGATCTGCCCCTGTTATGATTATCCCCATTGTACAGATGGGAAAACTGGGGCACAGAGAGTGGAAGGAAATTAATCACCAATATACTGGTTTTCTCTGTTAAAAATACCAAATTCTCTGATTAAAATCACAAATTGTCTGATTAAAACCCCCAAACCCATATTTTTGCATGATTAAAATTAAATGCTATTTTATATATGTATACATATACATGTGTGTGTGTGTGTGTGTGTGTGTGTGTGTCAGTGGCATGTGTGTCACCATTTCATATCGTTTTTTTCTTTAAAGGAGAAAATCTGGGTTTTGCCATGTTTTTCTATGGCAAATGGAAAACCCAGATCTCTGTTAATCACCCAACAGGACAATGGAAGAACCAGGAATAGAACCCAGGTTTCCTAAGTCCTAGTCCAGTGCTTTTTTGGTTTGAATGGCTTTGATTTCAAAATCAATCTCATTAAAATAAAAATCTGATGCAGTCATTCAAGTATGTGCAAAATGGATGAAAAATGTGATCATCTACATCTGGTAGCATTTTACATCCACTTTGCACAAGTGTAAGTTACTCTATAAAGTTTACTCTATAAAGTAGTGGAGAGTCAGACCCTGTTGGCATCATTAACCTGCATGTTGGGCAGTCATTTAAATCGATGCAGAATGAGTGTAGTTTGCTACCACTATTACCTTTATTGCTGTTAATATTTAGTAGAACACAGTTATTTAATTTTAAGCACAAGTGTGTATGTATATACATAGAAAAAGACGAACAGAGAACTGCCTTTCTGAACATCTGGAAAAAATAAAGAATCTTGGTTCTAAGAGATGTTTGTGACATTGTTAAAGTAAATATGATGTCCTGTGTATATAGAAAGAGTGCAGGTAATGATTTTTCCTCATGTGTATATGAACCATTTTTGTGATTTATTAAATTCATTTTCCACACAGGTAAGTCACGATCTGAAATTTATGAGGGCATAATTATAATAGAAGTGTAAATCAGCAACCGGTGCTCTCTTCTGACTTAATAATGGCATCTTGTACCATTAATGAACAAAGAAATATAATTAAGTGGGAACTTGCTGAAGTGCATGGTGTACATAATTACTTTGCCATATGGACACCTGCTTCAACTTTTGCACATATACCCTTCTATTCAGCCAAAAATATGCATGGCATTATTTTTACCCCTACTTCACATATGAATATACTGCATCAGATATATGGAGTATTTTAGACAGACAGATAGATAGATAGATAGATAGATCTATCTATAAAGAAATATATGCCATGTAAATTCCCACAATGTTTTTATGGAAAAATATGTACCTCTCCAACACCTTCTCTTTCAGATGTCGTTTGTGTGGTAGATAACTCAGCTGCCTGGGACTGATATTTTTGTTGCCTTTCTCCTTTCCTAAATCACTTGGGAATTTACAGCTTGTTTGTAAACCCTTGCCCTCGAGTACAAATGACTTTCAACAAATCTCTACTGCATACAAACATTTACTAATGTTATGATTTTATTTGCTCAATAACATTAATAAATTATGGGTTTATAATAACATCCTTTTTTAGGTGCCACAATTGTTGCTTTTGTATCATCTTCCAAAATTAAAAGACGTTTTATTTACTTGTCTCAATACAGGCTAAAAACGTTAGATTTTTCCTGTGATAAAACCTTTTATTCTTGGACCTCCACAGTCCAGCTTCAAGTACCTGTGAATTACTTATGAAGTATCAAGATAACACCTTCATGTGCATGTACACACACACACACACGCATGCACACAAATGGGGTAATTTGGGTTAACTGCCACTGAAGCTTCATGTATAAACAACCGTCCCTCACTGTTTTGATGCGAGTCAAAGCCCAGGACAATCGGACTCGGAATAAACCGAACTTCCATTTTAACCATAAGTTTGTTTCCTGTTAAGAAGATTGGGTTAATTTATTGAACAGCAATGGGTTGCAACATATCCTGCTGTCTATACGTCTAATGTTTACTCGTGGCTTCTCCTGTTATTGCAGTCCTCTGTAATTTTTTGAGCTATGTGGTGTGACATTGTGTTTTGTACAGAATATTTTGCAATTTGTGCATTTTGCATAGCTGATTTGTGCACATGTGTGTGTTTTGCAGTTATCTTTCTCTCCCTAAGAAGGTATATCTAAACCTCAGTTCAAGGTGAAATTGCAGCTTATGTAAGTATACGCAGGCTAACTTATGTATCACAAAATAGCAGGGATGCTTCTGAGATGACAAGAATGGTTTTTGTGGTTTTAGAAGGAAACAGTTTCCTTTTGATCCAAGACTAGCAGGTGAACAAAACTCTAGTCAAGATATTTTCAAGAAGTTCATTTTAAGAGGCTAGAAGATTGTACTCTCTCACTTCCATGATTATTTGTTTGCAGTATGCTAAGTTGATTTAAATTAGACAGCAGTATTATGGTGGAATTCACCTGATGGCTATGCAGAATCCCATATTCTTTTTGTTAAGAGTAAAAGGATTGTTCAGTAGGCCTGTGCAAAGCAGCTAGTATTTGCTTCGGATTCAGCCAATTCAGGGGACAGTGATTTGATTCAGTGGTTCAAATCAGTGTCCTGAATTGATCTGGCTGAATCACACAGGCCCCACCCCTGCCTGCTCTCAATGGCTGCCCCACCCAGCCCCAGCTCCCAGCTCTTTGAAAAAAAGAAGCCCAAACTCACCGGCTCCTGCCTGGCAGGGGCGATCCCCACTGCCCCGACATCGGGGGGCTCTGCCATAAGCCCTCTGACCCCCCTGCTCTCTCAGCCTCCTCCACAGCTCACCAGGTGCTGGTGAGCAAGGGGGCAATCCCTGCTGCCTCCGACTGCCCTGTGCTGTGTGGGAGGCTCTGCCATGAGCTCCCAGAAACTCTAAGGCTGCTGGAGCAGCTGGTGAGTTCAGGGTGTTTTTTTTTTTTAAAAGGGCTGTAGCTGGGGCAGCTATGGAGGAGGGCTGGGAGAGTGGGCGAGGGCCAGGGGGCTTATGGCCCCCCATGCAGCATGGGGCAGTGGGGGGCAGCAGGGATCACCCCCTGCCTGGCAGCACAGGGTGAGTAGGCGCTTTTTAATAAAAAACTGGGAGCTGGGGCCAAGCGGGGCAGCCATGGTGGTGGCTGGGACAGTGGGCAGGATCAGGGGGCACTAGCGGGACCTGGGGGAGCAGGCAGGGGATGGGGCCTGGCAGGGGTCCCCTCATGGTCCCCTCCCCCCTCCTCCAGCCTTCCCTCTCCCACCCCCTACTTACCAGCATGGAGTCCAGGTCCAGCTCCCTGCTGCAATGGGCGGAGACTGCCCGAATCACCGAAGCTCTCCGAATCTTTTCCAAATCGATTCGGAGAGCTTTGTATTGATTCTGACCTTTTTAATTGGTCCTCTGTTTCAATTCAGTTTCGGAGATTTGGCCACTGAATTGGGTCAAATCTCCTCCAAATCAAATCAGCATCTGAAGCTTTGCATAGCCCTATTGTTCAGTCTTTGCACAGTCCTGTTGTTCATGCTTCTATTTGTTTTTGTTGATCTTTGTGAGGTGGTTCCTTTTGGATGGAGTTGTGAAAAGCAGCAATAGAGTTTGCTCTGATCTCCCTAGCTAGAGTCAGTTTTCAAGGCAGAGTTGCTTCTTATGAACTGGACAATAGTGTCCTGAAAGAGGGTATTGTCAACAAAGTGTCTGTCCCCAGTGTATATTGATGTACTGATGTGCATAGTAAATAATGAACAAATTGTAATGAAAATTGATTCAGACTCCAAGTCACTGATTTCTCCCCACAGCGGGAAGCTATCTTGTAAGGCCTCAACATTTGCTACTGCTTGACAGGGGAAGCTGTAAAAACATACTTGAAGTTCTTCAGAAATACACATTACAAAGATGGATGTAAGGCTACAACACATGCATGTATCAATAACCAATTTATTTTAATAGGTGCCTTTAACAGAAATTTGAGTAACATCTTTAAAGTAATAAAATGTTCATAAAAGCTGTACATTAATAGGAGAATAACCACTTACATTTTAAATCAGGTTTCTATATCTTCATATATTTGTGGTGTGGTTTGTGGTTTTAAATTTACTTCTGCAGTCAATCCTGCTGTGTGGATTATTGCATAGATTTTAGATCAGTAGATTTTAAGGCCAAAAGGGACTACTATGATATTTTAATTAGTCTTGACTTAGTTAGACCACAGAGGCAATGCACTGTGGAAATACGCTCCTCCATCAAAACCTTCTTAAGTAATTTCTACACTTGAGATAATTTATTCTTAGATGTTGGAGGCCTGATTCTGGAACCACTAGCTATAAATAGCTCATATTAACTTAGGGACAGACTGCTTGTGCTCAACTACTGCAGAATTGGGCCTCAATAAACTTGTCCCTTTTCCCATTAGTACTTTAAAAAAATAAATGAAAACAGTTGGAAAAAATATTAGCCCTGTGGGAGAAAGTGCAGATTGTGCCTGCTCTTCCCTGTGGGATAATATAACACTAGGATTACAGTTACTAGGTGTGGGTTAATGAAGTCAAATATTTCAAAACTATGATAGAGTTCTTCATTCATTGGAGAGCAACATCCATTTCCTTTCATGTAAGAGCTGCACAAATAAAACAAATTATGTTTTCTTAATTTATCACATTTATTTAGTTGGATTTACAAAAAGGTTTATTTAATCTTTGTAAGCCTGTGTGACCTGAGGCCCTAAAGAAGTAATTAGTTTGCTGTGTACACCTGTTGGTGAAGAGGAGGACAAGAACCCTGAGAATTCTAGGTAGACAGAGGCCCTGTAGAGAAGTCCTCCTGGCATGGATGGATTAGCAAGAAAAACTGACTGAGCACTATTTACACGATTCATTTATGCTATTTGCATATTTTATGTGACAGTTTTGGCCAATATTGCCAGAATGTTATTAAGTTTTGAGGTTGGGGGAGGATAAAAGAACAAGAAGCAATGGTCTCAAACCTGGCTGTCTGCACAGCTAGCTGGACCTGGGCAGGAGTGGCTCTGGTGCTCCTTTGAACAGTGGGGCCCAGGGCAGTGGCAGACGGGGGAGGTGGGGGATGGGAGGGAGCAAGGGAATGTGCCACTGAACATGGAGAGGATGGGAGGGGGGATTTGGGGACTTTAAAAAAGTCCTTGGCTGCTACTCCCACAGCACAGTCTGAAAGGGTGGTGTGACCACACCACTGTACCTGCGATGGATCTGCCTCTGGTGCCCATTATGTTGGGTGTTGTACAGACACCTAATAAAAAAGAGTCTTCCACAGAGAGCCCTCAATCTCTGTATTAGACAGAATGTCACATGTTGATGGATGGTGGAGTAAAAGAAAGAGGGAGGTTATAAGTATGTTGGAAGGATGAGAAAAATACACCAGAAGCAGAATGTATCATGGCTGAATCAGTAGTTACAGCTTCCCATTTATCAAACCAGTGTCAGATAGGAAAAGTTTTACAAGCTTCATGATAGAGGTTTGGATTATGGAGTGAGTTAAGAAGATAAGATGATAGTTTTCTGAATTTTAATAGAAAGATTTCAGAAGCTTGAGAGGTACTTGGGAAACCGTTGTGAATATGGTTAGAGCTGTACAGCTCCCCACAGAGTTTTAGATAGTAGAACTATTATCTCAATTTATGTCAACTTAAATCTCTCTAATTTCTTGCTGATGTTCTGCTCCTGTAATGAGTGAGCTCTCCAGTATTTGGATTTAGATAGTTTTGTATTTTAGGCTTCTTATAATTAGTTGTATAGGAATATACCATATTTGGGATCTTTAGATAACCAAGTCTGAACTTCCTTCAAAACAAGAATTTTCTTTTGGGATTTCCTGTTTCTTCTCTTAATCCTCTGAGCTGCTCCCCTTATCTTGAGCTACTTTTGGGGATACAATGGTTTTTTGTAGTTCCCTTCTCTTCAGATGACTTGAGCAGATGATAGCCAACATCATTTTGGCTATTTCGATAGTGCTAATCTTCCTCCCTGCTTCTATTTGTTTTGGCTGCTGTCATTAAAGTACCCAGGAATTCAGGGTAGGTGATTGAAACTGCTTTCATTGGCACAAGTAAAGGGTAAAGGGACAGTTTGATAAACCAGCAACTTGAGTAGAAGAGGCAGTCTAAAGAAACTGTAAAAGATTTTAAATGTAGAGACAAAGAAGTATGTGTTTGAGCTGGGGACTATAGCGCCTTTGGAGGTTTATATACAGGGACGGGTGCTGTGATGTCAAAACAATGGGCCAAGAAACTGATTCCAGCAACAGTACTGAAATGGATTTAAGGGGGCAATATGTGAAGTATCTAGCACAAATGCATAGGTACATAGATTGACGTAATTGAGTGCAAGGAAAGGCCTTTGGTCAGACAGAAAAGGCTTGATCTTTGGCAATACAGTGGATTCCTCTAATTGGAATCAATTTGGGACATGGTGATTTGATTCTATTAACTGGCTGATTCCATTAAAAGGAGACCCTTTTTTTTAAGAACAAAGATATTCCTCCACCACAGCCCCCTGGCCTTTCACACTGTCCCCACAGCCCTCACAGCCCTGCTGGTGCCCCTCACCCCCACCCATAGCACCCTGGCCCCCCAGCCTTGCTGAAGGGGGCCCCCAGCTCCCAGGGCTATGGGGCCAGGGACCTGGGTCTGCAGCCTCCTTTCCCTGGCAGGAGGAAGTGGCTGCCACAGCAGAATGGAGCCTTGCGTCCCCACTGTGGGCTCAGGCCTGGGGGGTAGAGTCAGCTCTCTAGTGTGGAGTGCACTCTTGGAAGGGCAGGGGACCCACGCCCCCCAGATCTGTGCACAGGTTGGGGCCAGGCGCGGGCAGTGGGGGCAGATCACGGTTGTGCCCCTCAAAGCTACCGCACATGCAGGGGGTGTGTTGCCAGGGGGCCTGGCCCCTGCCCCCTGGACAAGCCACCCACAGCCTTATCCCACTCCCTGCTGGGGCCCCACCCCTGCCCAAATCCCTCCCTCCCTATGGGGGCCACCCCACCGCTCCCCGCCACTTACCTGTGGGAGCTGCTCTCCAGGCTGCCTGGTGGCCATGTGCATGTACAGTACATGCACTGGCATCTCCTGCCTGACTGCCTCCTTCCTGCTCCCTCCCAGCCCCCTGCAAGCTGGAACTCTGCCAGCCTGCAGAGGTCTCCTCACAAAACTGCAAAATCCCCGGCTTCTCCAGTAAAATGATTCCAAAACCTGAAAATTGTGATTCTAATATGAGTGATATACAAATGGTTTTGGTTTTCCCATATTGATTCAAATAAGTGGCTTATTCTATTAACCAATGATTCTATAAAGCAGAATCCATTGTACTTGCTTGACAGAAATGGCAACACTGGATAAAATCCAGACAGATAGGACAAGAGAAGGCTGAGTCCAGGATGATGTTTGGATTATAGAAACATGATGACAGGATCCACGTCTGAGGAGAGGAAGGGAGGGTTTTGGGTATATCAGGAAGATCAAAAATGGTGGTGGTGGGGGTGCTGAGAACATGACATTAAATAAAGACAGACTGCTTACAAGTTGCCCACAGACAATTCTTGTCTTGTTGAGTGTTTGGTGGGCTGTGTGCTTGGGTGTGTGCTCTGAGCATCTGGGAGTGCTTCTAGCTAAGTGATTGCTGGGTGATTGCTACTTGTGTCTGAGAAAAGCCTTAACAAGTGGGAGGAACCAGTTCAGGCTCAGCAAGGTATAAAAGGAGACTTCCCAAGTGACCAGGGGCAGCAAACAGGGCAGTTTGCAAGCAGTTCACAAGTCAGTTTGCAGGTCAATTTATTGCTCCCCCACTTGGAAGAGGAGCCTTTAAGGCAAGCTCTTTCTTAAATTAAGAGTAGCTAACCTACATGTGTTTAGTGTAAGTAGTTCAAACTCAGCAGTTAGGCCAATATTTAACCCCTTGCTTAACTAGAGTCCCGAGTGAGGGGGAGTTTGCTAGGGAGTTTACATGGAAACTTTCTTTCACTTCATTCACTGTAAGCTTGGTGAGAGGAAACAGGGAAAAGGGAAGCTTTTGGGGATAAGCAGCAGAAAACAGGCCAACGTATAGGGGAGTTTGCTAGGGAAGGCCTGCTTGGAAAGAGGTCAGGAAGAGGGAAGCAGCGGATTAAGAGAGCCAGAGAAATGGCCTCAGGATGTCACAATGCCAGAGCCACTGTCACTGCCAGCTCCTCCTTGGCTTGCGCCTGCGAGGTGTCTCTCCAGGCGGGACCACCCACCATTGAGGCTTTCACCCAGGTCCTGGTTTGGCGCTGTGAAAACTGTGGCTTGCACATTTCTTCCAGTGACAGCCAAGTGGGGGAGTGCCTGTGATGTGAATGATGCCTCCTGGTGGTGTTCCTCAGGGAGCAGGCAAGAGAGTTACAGGAGGAGATTGCAAAGCTCTGAAGCATCCTCTACCATGAGGACTTCCTCAATTCAGTGCAGGAGGACACCTCTAGGACTAAGGAGGAAGGACTGTCGGAAGCAGTGCTGGAGAAGGAAAAGGACATGAACTCCCAGGAAAGTTGAAACTGGAAACTTGTGACTTCTGGCAGGAAGTAGAAGTCTTCATCGCCACCTGCAACCATTTGCCTGGAGAACGGATATGGAACCCTACCAACAGAGGAGGAGGAGCATGTTCCATTGGTGGAGGAGGCTGGACGAGGCATCCCCAAGGTTGGGAGGATTGAGACCATTGCCACCAATAAGAAGCAATGGACGGCAGTGGTTGGAAACTTCCTTCTGTGGGGGTTGGAGGCATCCATCTGCCAGTCTGACCTCTTGTCTTTGGATGTCTGCTGTTTGGCAGTAGCTTAGATCTGAGAAGTCACAGAAGGATTACTGAAGCTCATCTGGCCCTCTGACTACATGGTCCTCATCCATGTAGGCACCACTGATACTTCCAGGGGGTACCCTGAGCAGATCAAAAGTGACTACAGGCTGTAAGGGCGAAAGTGACAGGGAGGCAGGTGGTGTTCTCCTTGATCCTTCCAGTCAAGGAGAAAGGCCTTGGCAGATCAATGCATAGTTGTGTAGATGGTGTCAAGGGCAGGGCTTTGGCTTCTTCAAACATAGATCTCATAGATATTAGGGCTGGAAGGGACCACGGAACATCATCGAGTCCAGCCCCCTGTCCAAGGGGCAGGAAGTCAGCTGGGGTCATAGGATACCAGCAAGATAAGCATCCAAATTTCTCTTGAAGGCATTCAATGTGGGTGCTTGAACCACCTCTGACGGCAGGCTATTCCAGACTTTGGGGGCTTGGAAAGTAAAGAAATTCTTCCGTATGTCCAGTCTGAGACGGTCTTGCAGGAGTTTATAACTATTCGACCTTGTCATCCCTTGGTGTGCTCTGGTGAACAAACATTCCCCCAGATCCTGGTGGTCACCCCTGATAAACTTAGAGGTGGCCATCAGATCACCCCTGAGCCTACGCTTTTCCAGGCTAAAGAGCCCCATAGCTCTCAGCCTGTCGTCATAAGGTCTGCTTTCCAGACCTCTGATCATGCGCGTGGCTCTTCTCTGGACTCTCTCAAGCTTCTCCACATCCTTCTTGAATTGTGGATCCCAAAACTGGATGCAATACTCCAGCTCCAGGAGAATAGGGTACAAGATAGAACAGTATCATAGAAATCCCATAGAGCAAAACAGTCTGGCTGAGGTAGCCTTTTGATCATGCATCTGAGTTACTACCAGCTATATATCTAATCAGATCTTGAGTAGCTTACTCACAAGCATCATCCAGAGGCTATTGGAGATTCCCTCTGGAGGCAGGCCGTTCCTAGCTCATGAGTTTTGGGAGAGAGAGCCAGTTTCAGATGGTAAAACTCCTCTCTGAGTCCCCCGCATGGTTGCAGCCCCCTCCTCCTGGGCAGTCTTAACTTATATAGCCCCTGTGACCTGATTCACCTGGTCCTGTGGACTAAGAGGGACTTTCCTTTTTGGCCCCCAACTTGGGGAAGTGCCCTAAGTGCTTGTACTGGGTCAAGTACCCATTGGACTATTAGGCCTGTGTTTCCCCGAGGACACAGGGCCTAGAGGGTCCCTTCTTGGGATAGTGGCAGCTTATGCTACCCCCAGGCTAGCGAGTGTGCTCCAGGAAGGGGGTCAGCCAGACGTGAGGCACCCCTAGGGAGGCACTCGGAGCCTGGAAGGTGGTTGGGCACAGTGAGGTGGGTGGCTCAATGCAGGAGCGCCCCCTACTGGCCCGCCACAGGATCCACCTGAAGAAGAGAGGAAAGAGCATCTTTGCAGATAGGCTCGCTAACTTAGTAAGGAGGGCTTTAAAATCCTCTGAAGGATGGAGAACAAAGCCATGAGGTAAGTGGGGAAGTGGAGACCTGGAGGAAGCACAAGTTGGAGGGGGTAATAGGGGAAGCCTTCTCATTCATTTTTTCCTGAGAAAGTAGGGTAATCAGCTAGTTATCTCAGGTGTCTATATACGAACACTTGGAGTCTGGGAAACAGGCAGGAAGAATTGGAAATCCTCAAACAGTCTTGGACCTATGATGTAATAGCAGAGACTTGATGGGACAGCTTGTGTGCCTGGACACTGTCATGGATGGGTACAAACTGTTCAGGATGAACAGGCAGGGAGAATAGGATGACGAGTTGCACTTTATGTAAAAGAGCTGTGTAATGGGCATTAAAGTGCACGTACCTTGGAGAGGAGTGCTCCACGCTGGACACAGCATGGCTCGCAGCAGCAGAGGTCTATCTATTCTAAGGCAGTGCAAAAGCAGTGAATTGTCCCTCTGGGGACGCCATTCTAAGGGCAATTGAAAACCTGCTTCAGCGGGGACATCTTGGAAGAGGGAAGCCCCGGCTAAGAGGTTTGCAAACAAAAGGATCCGTCAGCTAGCCCATGAAAAATCCCAGCCTCCTGATTGGGTGGAGGGAGGCCTTATTAAAGAGAGGAGGTTTTCCCACCTCTCTTTAACAGACCCTATGAGGAGAGGTTGAGAGCCATGGGACTCTTCAGCCTGGAGAAGCGAAGGCTCAGGGGTGACTTCATGGCAGCCTATAAGTACTTAGGGGTGTGCATGAGGACCTGGGGGAACACCTGTTCAGCAGAGCAGCCCAAAGGATGACAAGATCCAATGGTCACAAACTCCTCCAAGACCATTTTAGGTTGGATATAAGGAAAAACTCCTTTACTTTCCTAGCCCCCAAGGCCTGGAATAGACTCCCCCCAGAGGTGGATGTTTATCTTGCTGGGATCCTTTGACCCTAGCTGACTTCCTGCCCCTTGGGCAGGGGACTGGACACAATGATCCTGCAAGGTCCCTTCCACCCCTAATGTCTATGATATCTATGAAACTTGGGCAGCAGTGATCATGAAATGATTGAGTTCAGGATCCTGAGGGAAGTATGGAAGGAGAGCAACAGAGTAATGACCATAGACTTCAGCAAAGCAAGCTGTGACTTGCTCAGGATGGGCAGGATCCTCTGAGAAGCCAATCTGAGGGGGAAAGGAGTCCAGGAGAGCTGGCTGTATTTTAAAGAAACCTTACTGAGGGTGCAGGAACACTAGAAAGTATGGCAGAAGACCATTTTGGCTTAGTAGGGCTCTTCATTAAGCTAAAGCACAAAAAAGACGCTTACAAGAAGTGGAAACTTGACAAACAACATGGGAGGAGTATAAAAGTATTGCCCAGGCATACAGGGATGAAATCAGAAAGGCCAAATCGCAATTGGAGCTGCAGATAGCAAGGGATGTGAAGGGTAACAAGAAGGGTTTCTACAAGTATGTCAGCAACAAGAGGAGGATCAGGGAAAGTGTGGGTCCCTTACAGAATCGGGGAGGCAACCTAGTGACAGATGACCTGGAAAAGGCTGAAGTACTCAATGCCTTGTTTTTACCTCAGTCTTCACAGGCAAGGTCAGCTTCCAGATTACTGTACCTGACAGCAAAATTCGGGGAGAAGGTGAGCAGCCCTTAGTGGTGAAAGAAAAAGTTAGGGACTATTTAGAAAAGTTGAATGTGTATAAGTCCATAGAGTTGGATATGATGCACTCAAGAGTGCTGAGGGAGATTGCCAGTGTGTTTGCAGAGCCATTGGCCATTATCTTTGAAACTCATGGCAATTGGGAGAGGTCCCAGATGACTGGAAAAAGACAAATCTTTAAGAAAGTGGAAAAGGAGGACCTGGGGAACTAGAATCTAGTAAGCCTCATATCAGACCCTGGAAAAAGCAAGGAGCAGGTCCTCAAGGAATCAATTTCTAAGCACTTGGAAGAGAAGAAGGTGACTAGGAATAGTCAGCATGGATTCATCAAGGGCAAGTCATGCCTGACCAACCTGATTGCCTTCTATGATGAGGTGACTGGCTCTGTGGATCAGTGTTCCCTCTAAGCTGTGTGGTGTGCGTGGCTGCGCAGACGTGCCTGGCAGTACTGCACGAGTGTGCCTGCATAGCCAAACATACCACACAGTTTATTTCATAGATATCATAGACAGGGCTGGAAGGGACCTCGAAGATCATCAGGTCCAGCTCCCTGCCCCAGGGGCAAGAAGTCAGTTAGGGTCAAAGGATCCTAGCACGATAAACATCCAAACATTTTTTGAAAGAGCCCAGAGTAGGTGCCTGCACCACTTCTGGAGGGGGTCTGTTCCAGGCCTTGGGGGCTTGAACAGTAAAGACATTTTTTCTTATGTCCAGCCTGAAACAGTTTTGGAAGAGTTTATGACCATTGGTCCTTGTTTTACCTTGGGGTGCTCTAGTAAACAGATGTTCTCCCAGATCCTGATGTACACCCCTTATGTACTTATAGGCAGCAACCAGGTGCCCCCTGAGCCTGTGCTTTTCCAGGCTGAAGAGTCCCATGGCTCTCAGCCTCTCATAATAAGGCCTATTCTCTTGCCCTCTGATCATGAACATGGCTCTACTCTGGACTCTCTCAAGCTTCTCAATATCCTTCTTGAATTGTGGAACCCAGAATTGGATGCAGTACTCCAGCTGTGGCCTCACCAAGGCCAAGTACAGCGGGAGGATGACATCCTGAGATTTACTTGAGAAGCATCTATGGTTGCAAGCCAGACTTTGGTTAGCTTTACCAGCTGCAACATTGTATTGGTGGCTCATGTTCATCTTGTCAATCATGACCCCCAAATCTCTCTCAGCAGTGGTGCTAGCAAGTGTATCACTGCTGAGCCTATAAGCATGCTGTGGGTTTTTCCCCCCCAAAGTGGAGTACCTTACATTTATCAGTATTGAATGTCATCAGATTTGTACAGGCATACCTCGGAGATATTGAAGGTTCGGTTCCAGACCACTGCAATAAAGCGAATATCGCAATAAAGCGAGTCACACAAATTTTTTGGTTTCCCAGTGCTTATAAAAGTTATGTTTACACTATACTGTAGTCTATTAAGTGTGCAATAGCATTATGTCTGAAAAAACAATGTACATACCTTAATTAAAAAATACTTTATTGCTAAAAAATGCTAACTGATGGAAAAATGGTGCTGATAGACTTGCTCGATGCAGGGTTGCCACAAACCTTCAATTTGTAAAAAACACAATATCTACGAAGCGCAATAAAGCGAAGCGCAATAAAACAAGGTATGCCTGTATTCACCTACTTACTAAGTTTATTCAAGTCAGCCTGGATCACTAGTCTGTCCTCAGGTGTGGACGCTATGCCCCAAAGTTTAGTGTCATCAGCGAACTTAGCCAGTGCACTTCTGACACCAATGTCCACATCATTGATAAAGATGTTAAAGAGAACCAGTCCAACGACAGAGCCTTGGGGGATGCCACTGGTCACGGAGCACCGTAATGATTTGCTGCCATTGACTACTACTCTCTGGGTCCGACCCTGGAGCCAATTTCCCAGCCATCAGACTGTGGCGTAGCCAAGGCCACAGTTGGCCAATTTTTCTATGAGGAGGTCATGGGACACCAAATAAAAGGCTTTTTTAAAGTCCAGATATATGACATCAATCTCTTCTCCCTTGTCCAGGTGATACGTCACCTGGTCATAGAAGGACATGAGACTGGTCATTGAATATGAGCCTACAGTGCGCCCTTGTCACTAAGAAGGCTAACAGTATACTGGGCTGCATTAGTAGGAGTGCTACCAACAGGTTAAGGGAAGTGATTCTTCCCTTCTATTCATCACTGGTGAGGCCATATCTGGAGTACTGTGTCTGGTTTTGTGCCTCCCACTACAGAAAGGATGTGGAACAGTTGGATAGATTCTAGTGGAGGGCAGTGAAAATGATGAGAGGTGGGACACATGACTTATGAGAAGGCTGAGGGAATGGGGCTTACTTAATCTGGAGAAGAGAAGACAGAGGGGGATTTAAGAGCAACCTTCAACTATCTGAAGTGTGGTTCCAAAGAGGATGGAGCTAGACTGTTCTCAGCAGTGGCAGATGACAGAACAAAGAGAGGTTTCAAGTTGCAGCAAGGGAAGTTTAGGTTAGATATTAAGAAAAGCTCTCTCATGAGAAGGGTAGTAAAGCACTGGAACAGGTTACCCAGAAAGGTTGTGGAATCTCCGTCCTTGGAGATTTTTAAGGCTTGGCTAGACATAGCCTTGGCTGGGATGATATAGTTGGGGCTTGTCCTGTTTTGAGCAGGAGGTTGGACTAGAAGACCTCCTGAAGTCCTTTCCAACCCTAATTTTCTGTGATTCTAATTCATGAACCAAAAAATAGGTTACACTCAACAGATACATTATTGGAGATTACTTGAATTACTTACTTGGCTCTAAAACAAATGTGTTTAAATTACAGTTTATTTCCCAGATTGGTTCTGGAGTTTGCTATTATATGTGTTGGCAGGTAGTTTGACATTCTGGCAAAACTACCTTCTACAGTTTATCTGCTAAAACTTTTGAATTGCATACCTGCTGAATCCTTTAAAATAGCATGCCTGCTGCTTAGTTATAGCAGCTGCATCTAATTA
Organism: Crocodylus siamensis; assembly: GCF_052110815.1. Taxonomy (NCBI): domain Eukaryota; kingdom Metazoa; phylum Chordata; order Crocodylia; family Crocodylidae; genus Crocodylus; species Crocodylus siamensis. The sequence goes on from NC_143397.1 coordinate 218,649,349, forward strand.
TTTCATGACTATGATATTATAAGTGGTGCAGGCATGAAACATTGTGATACAAAATGAGGCTAGAAACATTCTAAAGGAGAGCATAGCTTTCTGGATTAAATACGATTTACCACATCTGTTTTGGTAACAAGTTCCCAATTAAGCTTTATTACAGGAGATACCTCTCTGTTTTTTGAGACAATATTGGATTAGCTGGTCCTGGAATAGAATTTTTTCCTCTTATATTGTTTTAATGATTATGAAAGGTGCCAGGTTGACAGCCTGAGAGACAGAGATTTGTAATCTTCAGAGCCGGTGGAAAAGCAGCAGCATTTGGTAGGGGACACTTCAGTCTCCAAATCTATTTAATCCTTTGTATCCATGGGACCCCAAGTATGGCAGTGCCATTTTGTCATATTGCCACTGTCCATTAAGCCCAAATTAAGATTCTCCTCTCCAGAATGAGCACTCTTTGTCTGGACATTGAATAGCCATCGGGGCACCTGTACACACCATGGGTTTTCATAGAATCATAGAAGTAGGGTCAGAAGGGACCTTGTAGATCTTAAAGTCTGACCCCCCCTCCGCCTGGGCAGGAGAAAAAATGGGCTCAAATGACTCTACCCAGGTAGGCATCAAGCCTCTTCTTAAAGACCCCCAGGGTAGGAGCCAGCACCACTTCCCTTGGAAGTTGGTTCCAGCTCCTAGCCGCCCTGACTGTGAAGTAGTTCTTGCGGATGTCTAATCTAAACCTACTCTCCAACAACTTGTGGCCGTTATTCCTTGTTCTGCCAGGGGGTGCGAGGGGAAACAAGGTCTCTCCCAAACCCTTCCGGTCTCCCCTAGTGAGTTTATAGACAGTCACCAGGTCTCCCCTCAGCCTTCTCTTGTGAAGGCTGAACAGGTTCAGGTCCCGCAGTCTCTCATTGTAGGGTCTGCCCTGTAGTCCCCGGATCATTCGGGTGGCCCTCCTCTGAACCCTCTCCATGTTGTCCACATCCCTCCTGAAGTGGGACCCCCAGAACTGGACATAGTACTCCAGCCGTGGCCTGACCAGTGTTTTAATCCTCATTAAATTAAATAGGTTTATAAAATTTAAACTTGTTTATTTTGGAGCGTTGCATCTGTGTTTACACACACTGGGTTTTCAAATGAATTAAGCCTTGGAACATTCCATCTGTGTTTACATGCACTAGGTTTTCAAATGAATTCAGATGGTCCCTGGCCAGCACTGCAGGAGAGGAGGATAGTGTAGTGCTGCTCCCCGGGCTTGGGGCCCCCATTCACCCCATGCCCGTGCCCTGCCATGCAGCTGTGGAAGCAGGGAACTGGCAAACCATACAAGAAAACCCCCCCCAACTATGTCTGAGGAGTGTTAGTTTAAAAGACCAGAAGTAATTTGAAAGCAAAAGCAATTTGAAGGGGTGAACTACAAAAATGTTGCAGTGCCATGTGGTGGACAGAGAGACTCATTACACATCTTTGAGTACCTTTGTGTTTGCATGCAACAAATCCATAGACACAACACTTTAATTCATAGCGAGCCAAACTAAACTACGTCTGAGAAATCTTAGTTTAATACACAAGAAAGACTTTTAAAGCATTGGGAAATCCTGCTTGTGCAAGCCAGCCTGAAATAGTTAGCCTGAAATGGTCTTGCAGTAGTTTATAACCGTTCGACCTCATCATCCCTTGGGGCACTCTTATGAACAAACTTTCCCCCAGGTACTGGTGGTCACCCCGATAAACTTATAGGTGGCCATCTGATCACCCCGAGCCTGCGCTTTTCCAGGCTAAAGAGTCCCATGGCTCTCAGCCTGTCATCGTAAGGTCTGTTTTCCTGACCTCTGATCATGCATGTGGCTCTTCTCTGGACTCTCTAAAGCTTCTCCACATCCTTTTTGAATTGTGAAGCCCAAAACTGGATGCAGTACTTCAGCTATAGCCTCAACAAGGCCGAGTACAAGGGGAGAATGACATCCCAGGATTTGCTTGAGAAGCATCTATGGATGTAAGCCAGTGTTTTGGTCACTCTACTAGCCACAGCATCACATTGCAGGCTCATGTTCATCTTGTGATCAATGATGACTCCCAAGTCTCTTTCTTCTGTAGTGCTAGCCAGCATAGCACTGCCGAGCCTATAAGGACGCTGCAGGTTTTTCCTCCCTAGGTAGAGAACCTTGCATTTGTCAGTGTTTAACACCATCAGGTTCTCATCCACCCATTCGCTAAGCCTGTCCAGGTCAGCCTGGATTGCCCTCCTGTCTTCAGCTGTGGATGTCCCAAAGTTTGGTGTTATCGGCAAAGTTGGCCAGTCCGCTTCCGACTCCAATGTCCACATTATTGATGAAGATGTTGAACTATATGGGTCCAAGGACAGAGCCTTGGGGGACCCCACTGGTCACAGGGCACCATGACGATTGACTTCCGTCAATTACCACCTTCTGGGTCTGACCATGGAGCCAATTTCCCAGCCAGCGGATCATGGTGGACCCAAGGCCACAATTGGCCAGTTTGGCCAAGAGGTGATCATGGGATACCAGATTGAAGACTTTTTTGAAGTCAAGATATATGACATGAATCTCTTCTCCCTTTAATTAACTTTTCTAAGATCTTCCCCAGGATAGAATTCAGGCTGATGGGCCTATAGTTTGCCGGATCCACTTTCCTCCCTTTCTTGAAGATAGGCACCACATTGGCCTTCTTCCAGTCTTCGGGGACAACACCAGAGTGCCAGGAGTTCTCAAAGATCCATGCCTATGGGCTATGATGCTTGCCAGCTCCTTGAGTACCCTGGGGTGTAGATTGTCAGGGCTGGTTGACTTGAAGGTATCCAGCCTCTCAAGGTGTTCCTTCACAAGGTTAGCATTGATGAAGGGCAGGGATCTCCCTCACCCAGGCCTCCCTCACCCAGGCCCCCTGTCCCATAGTGGGAAGGGGCGTCCCATGGGACTGATGAAAGACCAACATAAAGTACCTATTTAATGACTAAAACCAATCCAGACATAAGGAAATGTTAGAGAATTAAGACGGCCCATGTTAAGCTGAAGATCCAAGAGAAAGCGAGGTTAGCCCACCACTCATTATGGGTCCATAGAGTAGATATAAAACTCCTATATCCTCATAAGACAGGTCCAGGGAAAGGTTTATGTGTGAGTAGTGGGGAAAGACCTGAAGAAGTCTTTCTTCTGGCTGGTATTTGGATTTGGTTATTGAATTTGTCCAATATAGCATATTCTAGTACAGTGGTTCTCAACCTTTTCTGTACCAGGACCCATTTGCCAAGATTGATGGCTTGTCCTGGCCCACACCCCCCTGGCCTTGCCAGTGCCTAACCCACAGTTCCCTGCCCTGCAGGCCATGCTGGAGCCCTTCACTCCCAACCCTTAGCCCCCTGTCTCCCCCCAGCCCTGCTGAAGGGGTCCTCCAGCTGTCCCCCATCCTACTTGGGCTGGAAAGTAGTGACTGCAGTGGCTCCAGCTCAAATGGAGGGCAGCAGAGCGAGTCCAGCCTGGCATGGGCTGCAGAGAGGAGGAGGGGAGGCCTGTGGCACACCCACCCTGGGCTGGGGCTCCTTTGCAACACCAGGCAGCCTGGTCATGGCCCTTCCTGCCCCCTGAGCAGCATCTCCCAGCTGCCCTGCCTCTGTGAGCATGGGCACAAGCTCTTGTGTCTCCAGCCTGGCTGCACAGCTCCCCCTGCCCCTTCCCCCATTGAAAGGGCAGGTGCCTTCCCCTGCCCCCCTTGCCCTGATACAGCCTTGGTGCCCAGCAACCTTTCCCCAGTGCAGGAAGGCACCCGCCCCTCCCCGCACGTCCCCTCCACACACACATATGCATGCATACACGCCTCCCACCCCACAATAGACGTCAAGCCCTGGCCATCCATTCTTCACTCAACGTACACTTAACATCCATTCTTCACTCAACATACACTCAACATACACTTCATCTGGCTGCTGGGACTGCTCCTATGACCCTGCCTGGATGCATGCTGGCCATGCCCCAAGCAACCCCTTGCAGGCTGGAATGTTGCTTGCCTGCAATGAGGTAACTTGTGCTTTTACATTTTTTTCTAGCACTTGCTTGTGCTCCTTTGAAATATTCTTGTGACCCACTTTTGGGTCATGACCCACGGGTTGACGAATGCTGTTCTAGTACCTCATCTACCTATGAGACTCCTCAAATCCAAATACAGGGCAGCAAACCACTTCCAAGTACACAGTGGCAACAAAAAGTTAATGACGTTTTAGAATAAATGTGATGAGCAAGTGCCAGAGGACCAATGCATCTGTATGATCATGTGCACAGCATGAGGTAACTGGGCAAAGCCACAGCTTACATGAAACCTTGCCCCTATGCAGCCATGCCCCCTCTTTAGTGTCAGCCACAAAAGGGTTGAGCAGGTCATTGGCAAGGATTTGCTCAACATATCTCCTTCAGATGGTGAGTGGCCCTACTAAAGGAAAGCCTTGCCTCTTGAGTCTTGCTTTGGATCCTGCTTCAGCTTCTCTACAACTTCAGCCTTGCCCAGCCTCACTGTTCTACTTCCTCTCAGTCCCCTGATGTAGATATAGCTGACCTTAGCAGTTTTTGGACATCAGCTCTGTTTCAGACACCCAGCTTTTAATCCTGCTCTAACCATTGCTTGGACTGCCCATACCCCAGTCTCAGACAATGTGTAAACACCTATTTATCTAAAGATTTTTGGAGGCTTAACTACAATTATTATATGATTATAGCTTGAATGTTCCTAGAAAGCTTTGAGGCCACAGCCATATTTAAAATTGCCCCTTTAGTGCTTACTTTATATTCCCCTGCCCGCTTTCCCCCTCCATTATTCTGCTTGATCAAATTCTGGTTCAGACCCACACCAAACCACATTCCCACCTGGCTTCTGGCTCAGCCCTCCACGTTGTTGTGTCCTATGAAATCTGGTTGAAGCTAAGCAGGAGTCATGTTTTTATTTCTTTAATAAATTTAAGTAAAGACCCTTTACATGAATAAAAGTAAAATAAAAAGTAAAAGTCACTCCCAGGAGGCTTTTTAAACCTTCCAAAAATAGTCCCCGAATCTCAGCCAAAGTTAATGCGGCCAGAATTTCCATGGAAAGCATCATCAGTATGAAGAAGTTTGTGCCAGTGAGTGTACAAATAATGACTGTTCAGTCCCTTCTCCTATTCCTGCCTCAGCTGTTTTGTGACAGAGTTTGTTAGGAGGCAGGGGGGAAAGCAGTTGTTAGGTTTTGAAATGATGTCATGCCCTACATTCAGGAGAAGATCACCAATGCTTTCAAAAAGCCTTTGACAAAATCCCTCACAAGAGGCTATTAAGGAAATTAAGCAGTCATGGGGCAAGAGGTAAAGTGCTGTTATGGATTAGAACAGGGGTCAGCAACGTTTTTGACCAGAGTCAAAAACACCCCAACCTTGACCCACACCATGACTTGGTGTGCCAGAGGCAGACAGTGAGGGAGCCATGAGGGGCCTGATCCTTGTTGCTGGTGGCAGGTTCACGCGTGTCTCTGGGCATATGGTGGGGGAGTGGCAGGTGTTGTGCTGCCCTGGCACTTTCCCTGCCATGCGTCCCAAATCATGTACACCTGCTGCCACCATGGAGCTGGTGCTGGGGCTACAGACCCCATTACAGCTGTTTGCAGCCTGCCCACCACCTGTTGCAGCTGCCCAGAGCCCAGGCCAGCTGTAGCAGGCAGCAGGGAGGCTGCAAACAACTGCACTGGAGTCTGGAGCCCTGGCACTGGCTCTTTGGTGGTGGCAGCTGCACATATGATTCAGTGTGCACAACTGGGAAGGGTCCTGGAGCAGCACAATCCTGGCCCCTCCCCTGCTATCTACCCATAGGTATCCACTGCTGCTGCAGACCTTGGTACAGCTGTTTGTAGCACCCTGGCTACCTGCCACAGCTGGTCTAGGCTCTGGGCAGCTGCAGCAGGCAGCCAGGAGGCTGCAAACAGCTGCACTGGGGTCCACAACTTGGGGCACACGGTGGTGGAGGGGCTGGGGCAATGCTGCCCCAGGCCATTTCCTGGCTATGCATGCTACAGAGCTAATGCTGGGTCTCCAAACCCTGGTGCAGTTGTTTCCAGTGTTCCAGTTGCCTGCCTCAGCTCTGGGCAGCTGCTTCCTACCACAGAGCCTTGGCTGCTTGCACCAGGGTTTGCAGCCTTCTGGCTGCCTGCTGTGAGCAGCCTGGGCTTCATGGCTGGCAGCAGCTACCCAGAGCCCATGCTGGCTGTGGTGTGCTGAACAAAGTGGCCTCACATGGCATGCTCTGGCACATGTGCTGGAGGTTGCCAACCCCTGGATTAGAAACTGGCTAAGAGACAGAAAACAAAAAGTAAGGAAAAAATTATCACCTTTTAACATGGATGAAAGGTTAACAGTGGCATGTCCAAGACCTTGTACTGGGACTAGTGTTGTTGAATGTATTTGTGGATGATCTAGAAAAGTGGGTGACCAGCATGGTGAACAGCAAGGCTAAAACAGCAATGCAAATGAGCAGTGTAATGATAGATGAAATGCACTTATGCATATTGTTGGGTTTTAAGTTAGCTTTAATCATTCATGAATAAGAACTGTTGATCACTGTGAACAACTCTATGAAGTTTTCTGCTCAATGTTTAGGAGCAGTAAAACTAAGTTATTTGGAGAGAAGATACTTGGGTACTATGATGATGGTTTTTATTGAAAAATCTTCCAAGAAAAATGAATAAAAGAGGACATGATAGAGTCCTCTGAAGTACTGAAAGCTTAGAGAAGGGGAATCAGACACTCCTAGTTACTCTTTCATGATGCCAGAACAAGAGGACTGTCAAGGCAAGTCAAAGGCCATCCATTTAAAACTGAAAAGAGAAAAATACTACTCTACTAACTCTTGTGTAAGCTGTGGAAGTCTTCACCACAAGATGTCATTGATTTCAAGATCAAAAGGAAATGAGGAGAGATTCTCAGCTGATGTAAAGTGGTATATCTCCACTGGAGCCAGTGCAGGTTACTTTGTTTGTTAACTTCTTATCTGGTCTTCCATGCTCTCATAAATATTAAAAAAACCCTCCAGTAATTTTAGATAGGATAGGAAGAAATGGATGTAGGCCATCCTGTACTTCACAAAGATGAGGCAGAAACTAATAGTCCCTTGGGGGCAGATTATCTGATAACATATTTATCATTGTATCTTCCTCTGGCACACCTTTTCAAAATCACTGGTTTGATCCAGTATGGAAATTCTGATATCAATGGGGAGAGCCTCTCAATAAGGCCTGGCTTGGTATGAATTGTGGCATATACCTTCTTACCAGGAAAATACAGCCCATTCAAAATTTATGTCTTTTAAAACCTGCAGTACATTCCTCCTCCCCAGACTGGGAAATTATGTCTGACAGTTAGAGGTTAACAGGAAAAAATAGCTATACAATTTTTTCCTTATTATTTTCCACATATATATGTAGTACTTTTTATAGAGACTAATGGACCTGGTGTGACAAATTCAGCATCTGTAAGTTTCCCAAACTACCACACCTGCAGGGAAAAAAGAGCAGTTTGCTTTCGTCCCTGGCATCAAGCCTGTATAAAGCCTTGTTTCACACAGAGCAGATCTTTCAGATGCATCACTTAAGCCAGTCATGAGTGGGATGAGGTGTGGGGGACAGAGAGAAAATGTTTTGTAGAAATGTAGGACTACAGGGAAAGGACTGGAAATGGAAAAACATCCATGATGGACGGCACTTTTCTAGCTGTTGGACATCGCTTGGAAGTAAACCAGGCTGTCTAGAAAAGCAGTTTTCATCTCCTGGTAACTAACTTCTCTTTTTTCTGATGATGAGTTTTAAAGTCTTTCAAATTTCACTCCTACCAGAAAAAGAAAGTTATTTGAAAAACTGGTTATTATAAACAAAGGTCCGTATCCTACCAACCAGTAAATTTGATGCCAATGCCAACAGTGTTGCATAGATAGAAAGAGTGAAATAGTAGCTAAAAGAAAAGGATGGAAAGCAACATTTACCAAGCTGAGTTCCCCAACTTGTTGTTGTTAATTTGTGTTATAGTTTAGGGAGGTCCTAATTAACAAAAGGATACCATTGACTTAGGTGCTGATAGCATACAGGTCCATGCCATGAAGAGTTCACAGTACAAATAGACTGTGAACAGTACAAATAGGTGACTGAGAGAAAGGGTCCTGTAACACGGTGGTCTGTCTCCTTAAAAAGGAGCAGCCAACCCCATTAAGGACATTCAGCTGTGGGACATTGCTAATTTGGGAGTGTCCCACTGAGAACTTAAAACCCGGACGAGCAAAAGGGGGCAAGCTGTGAGGGAACAGCCTGGAAGGACAAGCCAGGCTTCTGTGCTGGGGAAAGTCCAGAGTAGAAAGTAGCTCTTTTCCTAATGTTGAGAGGATGGAGGATTTTGGTGTAATCTGTTTGTGTTTGGTGGAAACTGAATTGCCCCGATTGCAGAGCAAACTGGCCTGCAAAAGGAAGCGGAATAAAGGACTCACTTGCAGGTCCCAGCATGATTTTTCATAACTACTAAAGACTGCCCATTTCCCATCTGATTTAAATCAGACTTGCAGGAACCAGGACCTCTCAGTTTCAGGACACTTGTGCAGATTCCTAAAAAGAAAATGGATGTCCCAAAGAGGGTTGACTTGAAAATATGATACATTTTGATGTTCTTTGAATTCCTGTTCACAATATATTCCCCTGCAGTCATAGTTTTGGACGGCAGACATGGCATTTTCACTGCCTGTTGGGATGTTCCATGTACTCGGAGTGTTTGTGTTTCTTCAGTTGAGGACATGGATCATAGAAAATGAAGGTTGGAAGGGACCTCAGGAGGTTATCTAGCCCAACCCCCTGCTCAAGGCAAGACCATCCCCAAGTAGATCATCCGAGCCAAAACTTTGTCTAGCTGAGTCTTAAAAACCTCCAAGGATGGAGATTCCACCACCTCTCTGGGTACCCTGTTCCGGTGCTTGGCTGAAACTCACAGGAATGGTAGCCCCTTCTGAGGGCATGAAGCCTGCCAAGTTTCAAGGAGATAGGTGCAGGGGGTTCAGGGAAACTGTACCTCACAGTCTTGAAAGCAAAACTCATGTCACATGTATGTGTTGACACACAGTGGGGTCAAAACTGCAGGCTTGCTAGCCCCTGCTGAGGCCACAAAGCCTGGCAAGTTTCAAGGAGTTAGGTGCAGGGGTTTGGGGGAAACTGTACCTTAAGCTGTGGACAAGCAAAAGTCGTGACATGGGTGACAGTGTGCGTGTGTTAAGGCACAGCAGGGTGAAAGCTGGTATGGGTGTGAGCGGTAGCTTCAGCCTCTGGCCTGTCCTTCTACCCCAACAAGTGGTTCAGGCAGATGCCTCAGTCTCCAGAGGGCAGCTTCTGCCTGAGTCCACAGCTGATGCTGTCACCCACCTGGCACTGATCCTGGTGCACAGGTGAAAGGTGCAGGGCTGTGTTGGAGGTGCGGGATGGTTGTGGGGGAAGGAAGAATGGGGAAACGGAGGGAAGGGGGAGACAGAGAGAGGCAGTCTTGCCCATAAGAGGAGCTGGGCAAAAGCTGGATCTAACAGCAGGCATGCTTACCATTTTTGGGGACTTTCTGGCTGCAGCTGTCTGGACCCCACGCTGAAGCTGCCCTGCAGCTTCTTTCTGCTGCTGCTGCCCCGCGTCACTTCCAGGACACCCCAGGCCTGTGGCGTGGCGGTGATGGCACTGGAGAGGAGCTGGAGGGCAGCCTTGGTGTAGGTTTCCCTCCAAATTCTAGGAGTGCTCCTGCAGCAACATCATCTTCAGCTACAGCTCCAGTGTAGAAAAGTTCTGCTGTATCTTCATCAGAGAAAGTATCAAAGCTTCTGACTTTGTTACCCACAGTAATAATCTGTGGTATTAATCCTGTCAATATCAACTATACCACAGGCCTACATAATGGTCAAATAATTGGTGAAACCTTGATACTAGGCTTTGGTACTTGACATTGCAGAAATTTCCACAATAGCCATGGATTTCAAGGCTTCTCATCTTCCTGGGTTGCAGAATATTCTGGTAGATCATCACAGCAAGAAATTCACTGATCATCACAAATTACATCAACATAGGTGACACATCGGGGTGGCACATGCCCCCCCCGACATTGGCTGCTACGAAAGCTGCTGCCCACTTCTGTGGGTGGTCGCTGCTCACACCTGCCCCCCCTGACTGCTGACACAGCCAGCAGCAGCAGCGGGTGGTCCCTGTTCACTGCCGCCAACACTGCAGGCAGCAGCTATGGGCAGTCTCTGCTTGCTGCAGGTGATCCCTGCTCACCACCATGGTGCCCCTCCTGTTGTGGGAGGCACCAGTCATTCATGGGCATTATTAAGTATGAGGTAATTCAAATAATTTTAAATAAATGGAGGTTTCATATCATAGACCCATTAGATCAAGAGTAAAAGTTTTGTTTCTACTGCTTGGGGCACACACACACAACAGAATATACCTGTGGACAACACATCCTGAAGAAATGTTTTCAAGTGACTGTAAATTAGGTAATTTGTTTGTTCATTCCATACTCAAAAAGAAAGACTGTTTACATTTTTTTAAAGGAAAAAAGTCCCTCAAAATATGCAGCACATATAGCACTCACTTGGGAAAAGGGAGATACCAGTTTAATTCTTTGTTCCATCTGTTATAGTAGTAGAAGAGTTTACTTTTGTCTTGTTCCCTCATTCTTCTGGTGGAAACATTCCATTTCTCATAAACCATTAAATAGTGATTGGGACTAGGTACAGACAGTCAAAAAGCCTGAGGCTGAATCAATTCAGTCTTTGCAGGTTAATCTAAACTGCACAGATTAAATTGAAACAGAAGTGAATAGACATTTACCTTTGATTCAGGAAATGCAGCCACATGCCTGCAGTAGCTCAGGCCAGAAGCCAGGATGCAAGGGGGAGCAGTGCTAGAGCACAGCACTCAGGCTGTGTGTTCACTTCCTCTTCCTGAGATCTCTGGGATTTTCAGTCCAGAATTACAGCATTAGGACTTTGCAAGATTGCTCATGACTTCCTCTTCCTTTCTCCAGGTGCCTCTGGGATTTGTAGTCCACAGTTGCAGCCAGCAGTAAGTTTGAGAGGGGGAAGGGATGTTTAACCCCCCTCCCTGGCTCCAGATCCCTGCCAGCATTTGCTGGGGTGGGGGGCAGTCCCAGCTGGGCTTCCTCCCCATGCCCTTGTCAGTCAGCCCTCACTGCTCCAGCCAGGGAGCAGAGGTGGTGTTAGGGGGCCACCCTGTTCTCTAGAGCAGACAAGACAGCCCAGTCCAGGGCTGGAAAGCATGCTGAGGGACTGTGATTTAACTTGAACCAGGAACAAGTATGGGACAGACATTTCAGAAACTGGTTTGATCCAAATTAGTTAAGTTTGATACTACATCCAACCACTTTTATCTTAAACTAGTTTCAGCCATTTTTAAAATGGTTTAAGTGCACTGAGCTTCTGTTCTGTTACAGTTTTAAACCAGTTTATGATCACTTAAACTGGTTTACATGTAACTTTCTCTCTCCCAGGCTAGGGACAGGAGAGAGAGTGAGAGAGAGAGAGAGAGAGAGAGAAAGAAACCCTATAGTTTGATGGTCAAGGCACTCAGCTGGAATATAGGTGTGTGCTCTGAGAAGCTGGGAGTGAGTACTGAGTGACTGTTAATTGCTGAGTGCTGCCTGAGCCTGAGGCAGCCCAGGCCCAGAAGGGTATAAAAGGAGACTCCCCAGGCAACCAGGGAGTGAGTGACTAGGGACTGCCAACAGGGGAGCAGTTTGCAGGCCAGCGATGGGCAGGAATACATGGGAGCTTCTGGCAGAAACTTCAGGTAAGTGAATGAGGAGGGGGGCTACTATGGGGTGGTGACACAGAGTGCAGCCAGGGCCCATGCCCTGCTGTGCCTCTGGCCCAGAACTCCTGTGAGGCCTCCACCCAGACAGACCCCTTGGATGGGATGGGTCCCTTGTCTGTGGGGCTTGGGTGTGTGCAGGGGTTGGGTGGGGGTCGCATGGGGGCTGGGGGTTCCCTTGCCTGTCCCACATGTGCCCGGACTGAGGCCCTGGAGGGACAGGTGAGAGAACTCCCGGCAGAGGAGAGCAGGCTGTGGGGGATCAGGGCAACTGAAGAAGAGACTGATGGCTACTTTCATTCTCTGCAGGACAAGACACCTGGTACAGAAACTGCGAGGGACTGCCCTGAAGCAGATGCTGGTGAGTGGAGGATGGTCACCTTAGGGGTCAGACCTTTCGCCACAGAGAGAGCTCCCCCGATGAAGTTGGGGAACAAATATGAGGCCCTGGCTGCACTGGAGGAGTGTGTGGTGGGGGAAAGTGCACTGGAGGGGCCTGCCACCATCACTGAGCGAGCTGAAGGCTGGCCAGGTAAGCAGAAGAAGAGATGCCATGTCATCGTTGTGGGTGACTCCTTGCTGAGAAACAGAGGGATCCATCTGTTGTCTGGATCCCATGGTGCACGAGGTCTGCTGCCTGCCTGGAGCCAGGATCAAGGACGTCATGGTGAGAATTCTTGACCTCATCCGGCCCTCCGAAAACTATCCTCTGGTCCTCATCCATGTAAGAACAACTGATGCAGCCAGGAGTAGTCCACACCATATCATGAGTGACTATAGGGCTCTGGGGACCAGGCTTAGAAAGACAGGGGTGCAGGTGGTCTTCTCGTTGATCCTTCAGGTCAGTGGTCACAGTAGGAATCATATCACCTGTGTCAGAGAAGTCAACCTGTGGCTCCAGAGTTGGTGCCATTGTGTGGGTTATGGCTTCCTGGACCACGATCCGTACTTTCATGCAAGGTACCTCCTGGGACGTGATGGGTTTCATCTCTCTGCAAAAGGTAAGGGGTAAGAGTTTGTTTTCTTACAGGTTGGCTGACCTCATACACTGAGCTTTAAACTAAGTCACTGGGGGACAGGGAGGCAGGAGATGGAGGAAGGTTAGAACCTACAAACTGTGAGACAGGTAAGTACCAAGGGGCCCTTTGGGCATCAGAATGGGGTGGGGTGGCACTAAAGGCACCATTTGGAGGGCTCAAGTGCCTCTATACTAATGCTAGGCACATAGGGAATAAGCAAGAAGAACTCACACTTCTGCTTGCAGGTAATAACTTTGATTTAGTGGACCTAACAGAAATCTGGTGGGAACCTACCCATGATTGGGCAGTACATATTGAGGGCTACAGGCTGTACAGAAGGGACAGAGTAGGGAGGAAAGGAGGTGATCAGAGGAGGAGAAAGTTGAGGCATTCTGGGTTAGGATACATGGAGGTAGAGGGGAAAGGGACTTGGTGGTGGGGGACTGCTACAGACCACCATACCAAGATAAAAAGCTAACTTGGAATTCTGGAGGCAGCTCTCAGAGGCTGGACAGTCTAGGGATGTGGTTGTCATGGGGGACCTAAACTACCTTGACATCTGCTGGGAGGAGCGGTCAGCCAAATCCAACCATTCACGTAGGTTCTTAACCTGTGTACAAGGCCTTCACCTAATGCAGGACATACACAGTCCCACTAGGGGGAATGCCTTACTGGACTTGGTGTTGGCTGTGGGGGAGAACCTGGTAGGGGAGCTGCAGATTCATGCTTATCTTGGGGACAGTGACCACTAATCAATCAAATTCACCATATGGTGTAGGGTGGGTAAGATAACTAGTAGGGTAGAAGTGCTTGACTTTAGGAAGGCTAACTTCAGTGTGCTTAGGAGTCTAGTTAATGATGCACTGCATGATAAGAGTATTGGCAAGATGGGAGTCCAGGAAGGGTGGTCATTTCTAAAGGAAGTGATCCTTTGGGCACAGAGGGAGACTATCTCAGTATGAGGGAAAAGGGGGAAAGGACCAAAAAAATTCCTTGGCTGAACAGGGAAATCCATGGGAGCCTAATGGCAAAAAAAAAAAGGCATATAGGCAGTGGAAGCAGGGGGAAGCTACCAAGGAGGAGGATACCTACTTGGCCCGCATTTGCAGGAAGGCAGCTAGAGGAGCCAAAGCAACTACAGAGCTGAGGCTGGCAATGCTAAAGACGACAAAAAGTATTTTTAGGTATGTAGGGAGTACAAGGAAGGTGCAGGACAGCATAGGACCCCTACTGAACAAGAGGGAACAATTAATGACAGACAAGGGGGACAAGGCTAAGCTATTCAATAAGTTTTTTTTGCCTCGGTGTTCCTGAACAGGGCTCAAGATAAGTCTCCTAATGGGTTCTTAGATGGGTATCAGAGGGACACCAGCCCATCAACTGTTGATCCTGATTTGGTGCAGAGTCCCTTGGATGGACTGGAAGTGTTCAAGTCAGCAGGCCCGGATGAGGTGCATCTGAGGGTACTGAAGCAATTGGCCGATGTCAGAGCAGAACCACTGGCAAGGCTGTTTGAGTGCCTGTGGCACCGGGTCAGGTCCCGGAGGACTGGAAGAGGGCCAGTGTGGTTCCTGTTTTCAAGAAGAGGAGGAAGGAGGATCACAGTAATTATATGCCAGTCAACCTCGCCTCCATCCTTGGAAAGGTCTTTGAAAAGATTATGAAGGATCATATTGGTGGGAGTCCAACAGAAAAAATAATGCAGCAGGGAAACCAGCATGGATTCATAGCAGGTAGATTATGCCTGATCAATCTGATTTCGTTTTATGACAGGGTCCAAAATGAGTAGATGCAGGAGTAGAGGTGGATGTTGTTTTCTTGGATTTTAGCAAGGCCTTCAATACAGTATTTCATCCTATTCTCATACATAAATTAAGAGGCTGTGACATAGATGTTTACACGGTCCGGTTGGTGGCAAATTGGCTTCGTGGTCACACCCAGAGAGTGGGAGTAGACGGGTCAGTGTTGACCTGGAAGGATGTGGGTAATAGGGTCCCACAGGGTTCAGTCCTTTGACCTGTACTCTTCAATATCTTCATCTGTGAATGGATGTGGGTGTGAAGTGTACTCTGTCCAAGTTTGCAGACAATACTAAATTGTGTGGTGAAGTGCACACTCCAGAGGGCAGGGAACGATTGCAGGTAGACCTGGGCAGGTTAGAAAGGTGGGCAGTGCACAATACGATGCAGTACAACAAGGACAAGTGCAGAGTGCTGCACCTAGGGCGCACAAATATCCAGCACACCTACTGGCTGAGAAGTGACCCTCTCAGCAACACAGAAGTGGAAAAGGATCTCCGAGTCATAGGTGACTCCAAGATGAACATGAGTTGTCAGTGTGACAATCATCAGCAAAGCTAACCAGTCTTTATCATGCATCAGCAGATGCATGACAAATAGAACCAAGGAGGTGATACTTCCTGTCTATGCAGCATTGGTCAGACTGCAGTTGGAGTACTGCATCCAGTTTTGGGGGCCATACTTCAAAAAGGATGTTGATAGACTCGAGAGGGTCCGGAGGAGGGCCATTCGTATGGTTAGCGGCTTACAGGACAAGCCGTATGAGGAGAGACTGGGGGACCTGTATCTCTTCAGCCTCCGCAAGAGAAGGCTGAGAGGTGATCTTGTGGCTACCTACAAATTCATTAGGGGGATGCAGGAAGGGATCAGAGATGCTCTGTTCACCAGGGTGCCTCTTGGGGCAACAGGGAACAATGGTCACAAACTGACAGGGAGCAGATTTAGGCTGGATATCAGGAAAAACTTCTTCACGGTGAGGGTGGCCAAAATTTGGAATGGGATTCCAAGGGAGGTGGTGCTCTCCCCTAGCTTGGGGGTCTTTAAGAGAAGGCTGGATAGGCATCTGGCTGGCATCATTGGACCCCAGCACTCTTTCCTGCCTTTTCAGGGGGTCGGATTTGATGATCTGTTGAGGTCCCTTTTGACCCTAGCATTTATGAATCTATAGGTTGGGTTCCTGCTATAACATTATTTAGAAAAAGTGGAACAGCACTAGCAAGAGTGGGTGAGCCCAGCAGATGAATGACCTAAGCACATGTTAGTCATACCTTCTAGCTATTGCTTACCACAGTTTCAACCCTGGACCTGGGAGGACTTCCCTAATTGGCAGGACAGTGGGGGAGGGGCTGGGAAGTCAAGTTTCACTGACGCAACACGTTCTGTGGAACGTTTTTGTCAAAAAGTTATCAACCAGCTCTATGCCAAACACAGATATGTCTGCTGTTTCTGGATATATCTATACTGCCTTCCAGGCTGTCACTGAAAAATAGGCTTGTCCACTTCCTCCCCTATGCATTCTAAATCCAGAAATATGGCTATGAAAACTTTGTCATAGGAGACCACCAATAAGTGGCATCTCTAGAGCATCCTCATCACCTCAGTTTAAAGTTTGGAGCATGCCTAGCAGGAGCAGATGGTAAGGCTTTTTTTGGCAGCAGCCCTGAGGCTGGCACAGAATCAGAGTAGGCATATCCTATGTCCATGCAGGTGCACTGTATACCCTGCTTTGTGGCGCAGAAGACAAACAGCTTTAACTAACAGCATTGTTATGGCTCTGTTTCTTCATGGTGAGAAGACAGCATAAGGGTAATTATTTAGGTAAGTGGCATTCTTAAATTTGAATTCTGAAATTTAGAATCAGGTTAGCTGCTTTGTCCTATAGCTGTACTAATACTAGAGACAGCGAGGAATCTGGTAAATACTAGAATTCTAAGGAGCTATACTTGCTTACTTTACTTCCTGAACAGTTCTTGTAGTATTTCAGCTACTAATAGCTTCCACATAGGCTAGGTACAGACTTTCAAAAAGCCCAAGGCGGAATCAATCTAAGTTATGTGCTTCCCTGTAAGCAGAGTAGTTTAGATCAGTATAGCAAACAGAACACACATTTACCCTTGGTGGGGGGAGGGAGGGTAACTCTTAGGGCACCTATAGATGTGCCTAATGCCTATTCTTACACACACTAATTAGCATGTATTGGAGCAGACTTGATTAATTGAGTCTGCTGAAGCTCCAGCAGCCTCAGCATCACATATATTCAGTGTCCTGGAGGTTCAAAATGGTGGCAGGGGCACTTTAACTAAAGCTGATTAAATGAGCTTTAGTTAAAGCACCACCACTGCCATTCTGAAGCATGGGATGCTAAATACACAGGATGTTGCAGGTGCTTTAATTAGAGCAGCTCCCCCCCAACACCCATCCCAGAGTACATGTAAAGATGCCCTTAGATCAGATTCTGCCATTTTTAAACCAGTCTATGTGTGACAAACTTCTGTTCTGTTATGAATTCTGATCACTTATACTGGTAAAAATGTATCTGTCCCTAAACATAGTGATTGATTAATTGTTTGCCTTGTTTTTGGCTTCTTTGTGTCACTTCATGGCTGTCCTCAGATTTATGGGTGACCAGGGATGCAAGCTTTATATAGTAAAAGAAAGCACTGTATTTTTTTTAACTTGGTGCTGCCATTTCATTTTTAAACTTAATAGAGTGATTTTTTTTGTTTTTGTTTTAGCTTCCCTCCTCTCTCCCTTTTCCCTGTGTTTCTGAGCTTTACCTGCTTGCTTTACTTCCTGAACTTGTAGTTTCAGGACACAAGCAGCTTAAGGATGTTTAACTGCAAACTTTCTGTGAGCCTGTTTGGCCAGGAGGAGTAGGGCTCGGGATGTTTTAAGCATATGTACAAAGCACATTTACTACATCGCCTTTTGTACAACTTGGATCTCTGTCAGTTTGGGTGATTGTGCCAGCAAAAAAATATACTCCTTAGGAGCAGAAGGTGTAGCTGATGAATGTTTTGGTTTGTTAAGCATTGTACTAGTGAGTCCATGAATTTTCAAGTGGAACATAAACAGAGCAATACAGCAGTCAGAGCAGATGCAGTTAAGCCCAGAAGATAGTTGGACCCATTGGTAGAGCTCTAGGCTGATAGCCAGAAGACCCAGGTTCAATTTACAGTTAAGTCATCAATGTTTATTTCACACAAAATACATATTTAAAATTTTTTAAAATTAAAACATCATGGTTAAAACACTCTACAGTAAACAGAGGCCTTTAGAGGAAGAATGGCTGCCAGCTTTCCTTTTTGTTAAAGCCGTAACAGATTTAAAGTTTATTTTATACCCAAGATACAGAACTGTGCCTGAGACAGTTTGTAGAAAAGGTTGCAGGACTATGAAACCACTTTGGCTAATGCTGCTTCTGGATCAGATACCTTTAACAGCGTGCCAAAGAGAAAGCAATTGTTAGCGCCTTTTCTTAAGGGGAAGTTCAGGCTGCAGGCACATGTCACTAGCCTGAGGGCATAACAGCTTTTAAGAATGATTAATTTGAAGTAATAATAGATGAAGTGCTAAAAGCTGGCTGTACAGTTAAAATTGTACATCTCAGAATCGGCACCCAAACTACCCTTAATTATGCCCCATCAGTAGGAATTTGTAAAATCTGTGTGCGGACACAAAACTATTCCTCTCCAATCTTCTAAAGCCTAGGAGTTCCATAAGTATGACCCAGCTAAATTTACAACCGGAGCACTAAGGAATATTCCCTTGACTACTGGCCATAAATTCTCCTGGTAGTCCTCTGCATCCTTCTGTAGAGATAAATTTCCATGGTGCAATTTCCTAAAATATATAGAACGTGAGTGCATAAGGCTCTTCCAAGAGAATCACCAGCACCTTTAGCAATTTAAAAGAACACGGGAAACCAAACTGATCAAAAGCAGTCTAGCCATCTTCTAGACGGACCAAACCATACCCTTCTGGTTTTAACATACTTACTAATTCTCATTCAGACTGGGAAGGCCCCTGATGACCCTCATTGTTGGTGAGCATTCAGTGAGGATAACCACAGGGGCAGTAAGGTTTACCCACAGGTAGATACCCACTGCCTGGGTGATCTCTAATGTGTTGCCTGAGGATTGTCACAGGCACTGTTGAATCCCAAAATGCTCCCTAGGTATTCTTTCCTTGTGCAGAGCTTAATTAGGTCCACAGGAGATGATGCCTGGTCTCTCCCTATTCCCTCTGCTTCTCTGTCCTTGTTCCTGTAGTTCTCCTTTGGTTAGCAGTAGCATGGTACTCTTCCTATAGATTTCAGGAGGACCAAAAAGAGGAGACAATGGGGTGAGAACAAGTCTTTCATGGAGATATGGTAACAGAGGTGAGTTTCAGCCTTTCCTATGACCCTGTTTTCTTTCTTTTTGATTTATAAGTGAATTCCTATGATTGGGTCCCCAACTCTCTTCATTCTTAGGAAGCTCAGTGGCGCCTTGAACATCCTTAGATGAAAAAAGCAAATATTTTCCTCTTGCTGATATACTTTTCTAGTCATTAGATTACATTTTATGACAATTTCTTAAGAGAGTTTCTGATTTACTTCATTAGTCTCTTAAAGAAAAGTTTAGTTCTCAAGAGTTGTTCAATGTACTATATTAAGATTGCTAGAAAAAATATTCCACAGGGAAAATCTGTATTCAGATGTTAATTTTTTTTTAAAACTCATTAGTGTTTATTAAAACTCAGGACCTAAAAAAAAAAGATCATTTATCTTTCTTAGTCTTTCTCTATTTTTGCTACAAAACAGACTTTGTGAGTTCTGGCAATGACTCTTGTTTTAGAGTCTTTGTTTCCATTCAAATTTTGTAGACAGTTAGCCCCAGATTTGACCTACCAATATTAAGACATATATGCCTATTCAGAACATTTGCTGGGGAGATGGGAACCATTATCTTGCAGGGATGTTGTGAAGATAAAGTCCATTAAATCTTGTAAGGTGCTGAAAAATTATGGTAGTGAAGGCGATAGGAGTACAGGCAGTCCTTGACTTAACAGCGTTTCGAGTTGCAATGTTTCGCACTTACAACGTTTATAAATTGACACCCTGTTTCAACTTTATGATGTCAGCTTTGACTTACAACACTTGATCTGATGTGATGCCACACCAGTGAACAAGTTCACTGTGTCACTCATCTCCCTGGAGAACATCTGTCTAAACTTCTTTGGACACTTTCTTTAAGAAAGCAGACAAGACTCCAGAAAAACCTGCAGCCAAGACTCCTGAGAAGACTCCAGCCAAGAACCCTTCAAAAAGTCTAACGAAGAGCCTTTCAAAAAGTCCAGCAAAGTCACCTCAAATAAGTCCTTCCAAATCAATATGATGGTTGTTTACAATACAAATACACTAATGTAGCTATATTACTCATCTATAATTGTTCAAGTACAAAATTCTGGGGTATTTTTAGTGAAAATAGGGTATTAGGCCTTGGTTCAGGAGCCAAGCCCCCATTTATAACATTGCTTCTTATGAGAAAATTGGTTCTGAGTTGCAATGTTTTGACTTAAGACACGGTTTTCAGGAACCAATTGTGTTGTAAGTCCTGGGATTGCCTGTAGAGAGAGAAGGAGTGTGTTGGTGAGGAAGAGAACAGAATCCCAGTAGCAATAATAACTGGAGCAGCAGCTATCTTAATATTTTAATACTTTTATATATAGAAATAACAGGTGCATAACATTTATAAAAGATTTGCTCTGCTCAGATCATCACTTACATAACAGATTTGTCAGAAAGAAGTGAAACTGAATGAAATACGTGCTGTATTCATTAAAACTGCTTTGTTACTATAAATACATTCCTGTGGTAAATTTCTGTAGCCATCAAAGGGTTTTGTTGCATATATTCAGCACCATACCTAGACTCCTGGTGGATCCAGGCAAACTTTTAGTATTGGGCCCCCCTTCACCAGAGATAATGATAATAAGTATTATTTTCACCGTTTTCAGGCCCCCTTTCTGCCCAGGCCCCAGGTGGCTGTCCAGTTCCCCCACGCCTGTGTCCGGCCTTGCATATATTCTTCATAAATAAAAACTCTGTGAACTTGGCAGGCAGGGTTGGGGGGAAGTTTGCAAAACATCAAGTAGTTCAGAGCTGGACTACAGAGGGCTTCCCCAAGTAAAAAGCTTAACAAATATTGTGCTAATGGTGCAGTTAGTTTCTCCTTAAAGGTTACTCTTTTATCTTGGGGAACAAATCTACCAAGGACTTCCCATTAATGCTCAGGAATGGTGTTTGCTCTGCCTGATGCTTTATATACCTTCTGTAAGAGTGGAGGACAGGCACCAGGTTGTATGTGCTTGTAGAACAGTGATAAAATATGTCTGTTAGGAAAGAGGTAAAACCAGGGTCGAATCCTGTACCTGCTGATGTTAATGGTAGAATTCTAGTTCTCTTCAATAGAACAGGATCAGGCCTTCAGCTCAGCTTTCTGAAGGGCCTAATTTTGCTGGCTTTCCTCACAGTGGGTGCATCTACACGAGATGTTTACTGTGGAGCTGCCTAATTAGCTCTGCAGGAAAGTTTCAGTATCTACATGTGTGATCCTATTAGGCTGCAGGAAATTAATTAACTCTGCTGCAGGTTAGTACTTGTAAATACAAGTACTATCCTGCAGTAGAGTTCTTTAGTTCACAGCAGTGCACATGTAGATGCTCATGGGGCTGGCTGGGGCACAAGGGTAACTCAGTGTGGGGGTTGCCTGCTGGCTAGCCCCATGCTAGAGTACCTGTGTGCCCTGGCCAGCTTCTTTTGCAGCACCTTGAGCCAGATTGGATAAGCCCCAGGTTATCAGGCTGATTCCCTGTGTTCCCTGCCAGCTGGGGCTGTTTTGACTCAGCTCAATGGATTGAGGTCCTGTTTACACATTCAAATGCAGTGCCCGGGAGCAATAAACTCCAGTGCGATATGCACCAGAGTTTATTGCTCCATGCTTATAGGACATGTAGATGCACCCTTTGGCTGTGTTCACACAAGTGTGGATGTTTGGTTCTCTGGGGACCAACTAGCAGTTGTCCCCAGGGTACACCTGTGCCATGTGCCCTCTGGAGTATAGCAGGTTACCCTGGGTGGAGTAGGGGAGCCTGCCCAGCAGCTGGAGCATGACTCCAGCTGGCCAGGCTCCGGTTCTGAGCAGTGTGCACTGTCTCCGCGTGTGCTGTTCCGTTCTGTTTTTTTGCACAGGTTTTTTTGACCCTTGGATATCCAGAGGTCAGACTTCTCCCTCACACCCAGCACTGCTCCCTTTCAGCGCAGAAAACAGCTGAGTGTGCATACCACATGGCCACACCCATCTGGATGCGGCCATTGAGTAATATTTCGATGAGATTATCTGGGGAGTAAGGTACCAATTCTCAACAGCACATGGGTAATATCAAGGACTTAGTATTGCCCTTTCATAATATTGGTCATACTTCATGTTGCTAAATGTATTTTATTCTGCATTCTCTATGATGGACCTTGATTTTTTTAAACTTTCTCCCATATTGTATCCCTCACAGCCTAGACTTGCTATCCTGCTGAGAACTCTGCCAGGTCCATCATTTCTCTCATCTTGATAATGCTTTGAGGACAGGATGGACTGACTTCTGAACTCTCCCTCGTTTATGACAGGATTTTAATTTATGATGTAATTCTGAAAGCACCTATAGATAGGCACATAGAGTTGCATTTTATACATTTGAATAAATAAATACACATGTAGTAAATATAATATTTAAAGAAAATTCCTAGTATTCGGAGTGAGGCAGGAAGGGATACATGGAAACCAATACACAACCCTAATCTGCACTGAAGAGGCCAGAGTTCAGGAGGTAGAAAACCTGGCCATGACATCGGCATCCTTGGAGCTAGAGGATAAGTAAGTTAGGTCTGGTGTTCTTCAAGATGCACTGGCCAGCACCCCTCACAGAGGGTGTAGGTGCAGCAGTCAAGAGCACCACAGCCCTGTGATCTCAGCACACATGCAAAATGAAGCCCGAGGGAGGATCGTTCCTCTGGCTCTTGTGTAATTCCTGTTCATGCAACCTGTTTATTTAGAACCTAGAATTTGCTCTTCTGTGTTATAGAAGTAGTTCATCACTGTCACCCACAGAACAGTTGTACAGGGTTTATACCTTCTCCACTAGATGTCCTCCTCTATGTGTGTAACATCACTTTCCCTCATTATGATTCCTTTTATGGAGGAGTTGAAGCTTTTGTCATCTCTGTAATCCCCATCCTCTGCTTCTGCATTAGAGGCACTGTTGATTTAGCTGAATAATATTGTCTACTATTTGAGTGCAAAAGAAACAGAAATGTCAAATGTGCTTGGTAGTAATCTCATTCATTTATACTAAGTACCATAGTAAAGACTCTACAGACATTCAGAGTGATGTTACAGGTTTATATAAGATAAGGAATCAGCACCCACTATTGCTACCTATTTCTAAACATGGGTAATAACACTGTGGACTAAATATTAGAAAGGCTGACTTCGTAGTGAGCACACTACATTAACTTTATTCATAGAATTTAACGGTAGGCAAAACTTTTCAAAATGAAGAATTTTCAAATAACTGAATACCTTGTTACTGAATGTTTGTCCCCATAAATTCTCCTGAAATTAGTGGCGATATGTGAAAATTAAACCACCAAATGAAATCAGGTGTGGTCCTATCAGAATACCTGTACTCCAATGCTCTGTCTTCAGCAGTGGGTCAGCCACGTTTGATAGTTTGCTTTTTTTCAACAAACTCTGTTCCCCCTTCACCCCCACATTTGAATGCTTATCTTACTTATCCTTTTGCTCATTTTTTCTAGATGTGGATTAAACTTTAGAATGATTTTCTAAACAACTTTGGCAGAATATAAAATAGAACTCAAATTGATGTGGTATCTAATTTTCTGCTTGTAAAGGAAACCATTAGGCCTGTGCAAAGCAGCTAGTATTTGATTCAGATTTGGCTGATTTGGAGGGACAGTGATTTGTTTCAGTGATTTGAACCACTGTCCCAATTTAATTTTGCCAAATCGGATTCAAAGATTTGGTGCCAATTCGGTCATAGATTAAACAGGCAGCAGTCCTGGAGGATTCTTGACACAGCTGTCTCCAGCTGGTAAGTATGTTGTGGTGGGCGGAGGAGGGAGGGAAGGGATGTGTGTGGGGCGGTAGATCAATGACCCCACAGCGAGGGAAGCATTGGAGCTGAGACAAGCTGCCTATATGGGGCAGGGGAGGCACAAGACTTGGGGAGGGGGATTTCCACCACTGTGTGATACCGCCCACAGCCGGTCCAGAAGGGCGTGGGAGCGCATATGCCCCCGGATCTCCATGAAGCAGGCTGGGCCGGGCTGTACTCCAGATGGTGGTGGAAGGTGCTGGGAGTGGAGGCTTTGCCCTGCTGCCGCTTGTCCAGCTGGGGTGGGTGTGCTGGTGTGAGATGAGGGTGTGGCAGCACTGAGAGTGGGGCCTATGCCCTGCTGCTTGCCCAGCTGGGGCGGGGGGGGACAGGGTGGTGCAGGCGTGGCTTGTTCTGGATGGAAGAAGCTGGGAGTGGGGGCTATGCCCTCCCACTGCTCGCCTAGCCTCCCCACACCTCCCGGACAAGCTGTGGCTTCTCCCTGGCTGGGCAAGCAGTGCCAGGGCAGGGGGGGTGGGCACATACACCCAGATTGGGGCAGGCTGGCAGCAGGGGCTATGGGGAATTTTAGGGTGGCTGTAGGCCCCCCATAGTCCTCACTCCACTGCGCTCTGCAGAGTGGGTGGAACCAGGGCTGTGCCCCAGGCTGCAGCTGGGGCTAGCCACCCAGAGTACAGCCCTGGCTTGACCTGCCCCACAGAGCACAGCCTGTTGGGTGACTGTGGCTAGCCTGGAGTGCAGCGTGGCCCAGCCCACCCCACACAGATCCAGGGGCACACACCCACTCCCATGCCTTCCTAGACATGTGGTGCGTGGTGGCACACAGTGGCATGAGACCCCATCCTTGAGTCCTGTGCCCACCCTAGCTGGGCAGCTTGTCCCAGCATCAGCCCCAATCCTTCCCTCACTGTGGGGATATTGATCTACGCCCTCCCTTCCCCACACCCCTTCCCTTCCTGCTATGCCCACCACAACAGATTTACCAGCTGGAGGCAGCTGTGTCCAGCGTGGTTGAAGACTGATGCCTGTTAAGCTATGGCTGAATCTTTGAATCAACACCAAATCTTTTCTGAATCAATTTGCAGGCTTCTGATTCAATTTGGATTCAGAGTTTTGGCCACCAAATCAGGCCAAATCTCCTCCAGATCTAATTGGCTACCAAAGCTTCATGAAGCCTTAGAAACCATCTATAGTTTATTCATCCTTATTTGAAAGCAGAGCAATTTATCTCCTTTGTTCCTCTCTGACTGAAGATTTAGACAAAATGGCATGAAAGTCCAATATCATTGGATTTGGAAATCTAAAAATCTGGAAATTTAAAACCCCCAAAAGAGTTTTCGTAAAACCTAAACCACACCTGGTTTTGCCCATCTCTACTACATACATTTTCAACATACTCAAAGCCATAGATAGTACTATTTGGCATTAAAAAGCCACTAGCATTGTATGGGCATGGGAATAATAAATTATCCTCTTCTGATATAAAGTGTGGCATAGAACTGAGGTTTCAAGTTTCCTTCATTATTTCCAAAAAATGTCAGCAGGGGATTAGTGGTTTCATTGACCTTATGGTAATCATAAAGACTTCAGGCTATGAAAAAGGTGTTCCAGAATGATTCATGGAATAGAATGAAGAAATTATACTTCCCCAATGTGTTTAATAACTGAAATAGGCTGACGAAAAAAATACTGATTGATAATTTGTGAGAGGATTTAGATAATTTGGACAGTGTTTCAAATGCAGATTTACCAGTAGTGTCAATGTGTAGGGGTTTTGAACAATGAGGTGTTGTACACTGTTTTCCTTTTTTATCAGCTTGATTTGTAATAATTAGTTTTGGTCACAAAACAAATCAGCTGACCAACTTCCTTTCCTATAAATATTTTTATTCCATATAGTGTACTAGCTTTAGAGCTCAATAAATATTTCTGTTCTGTGTTTGGGGAAAATCCAGATGGTATAGACATATTTGCTCAGTTCTGTTTGACTGAGAAGGGTGCTAAACTGCAACTAATAAAATTGGACATTTAAAAATATTCAATAAAGAGTTTTAAGGGAATTGGCCAAGAAGCTCTGTGAACCATCTGTATTGATTTTTTCAATAGATCCTGGAATAATGGGTGATGATTTAGAGGACTAGAAAAAAACTAATGCTGTATCAATATTTAAAAGAGTGAAGTGGAATGACTCCTGTTAATTGAAGGCCTTTCCGCTGTTCCATTTTTTTGCCCAGTTGCTACAAAACTCAATAAAAACTTAAAGAAGGATAATATTCTTCTGCAGGGGGGTTGGACCTGATGAACTGTAAGGTCCCTTCCAGCCCCTAACAGCTATGAAACTATGAAATATATTTAATGGCAATTAATAGGTGTTTATAGAAAATAGATGCAATTAAAGTACTTTGGTTTGTTTCCTTTTTCAGGATGAAATTTCCTTTATCATTTAAATTTGCAATTTATAAGTCATATGGTGTGTTGCCAGATGATATTTTGTTTAAGAAATTAAATTGATACATAATAAACTTTGTATTCATTTGAATAAATTAAAAACTGGCAAACTGATAGATCATGAAATATAATTTGTAAAAGGGAAGGATCATTGAGTATGTGTGTTTTTACAGAATTCTCACAGGAATTGATTCTGGGACATAGGTTTTTATCAATGACGTGGAAGAAAAGACAAAATTATTATTGATAAACTGTTTGGACAATATGAAGACTGGGGAGCGGTAGCAATGAAGAGTTATGATTATTATAGATTTCATAGACATTAGGGGATGGAAGGGACCTCATGAAATCATCGTGTCCAGCCCTATGCCAGCAAGATAAGCATCCAAACGCCTTTTGAATAAGCCCAAAGTACTTGCTTGCACCAACTCTGGGGGGAGTCTATGGCAGACCTTGGACACTGAGACTGTAAAGAAGTTTTTCCTTATATCGAGTCTGCATCAGCCTTCTAGAATTTTGTGGCTGTTGGACCTAGTTATCCCTTGGGTCAGATCCCGATGAACCCCTCTTACACACTTACAGGCAGCCACCAAGTCCTCCCTGAGCCTTCTCTTTGCCAGGCTGAAGAGTTCCATGTCCCTCAGCCTCTCCTCACAAGGCTTTCTTGCTTGGCCTTTGATCATATGGGTGGCTCTCCTCTGGACTCTCTCAAGCCTATCCACATCCCTCCTGAAGTGGGGGGGGGGCCCAAAATTGGATGCAGTACTCCAGCTGTGGCCTCACTAAGGCTGAGTAAAGCAGGAGGATCTTGTCCTTGGTTTTGCTTGAGATACATCAGAGGGAGCATGCCAGAGTTTGGTTTGCTTTGCTGGCCACAGCATGGCATTGGTGGATCACGTTAATCTTGTGGTCAATCAAGACCCCCAAGTCTCTGTTGGTCATAGTGCTAGGGAGTGTAGCACCGCTGAGCCTTTAAGTATGATGCTGGTTTTTTTTCTCCCAAGGTGGAGTACCCTGCATTTCTCTACATTGAATGTTATAAGGTTTTGGTCTGCCCACTTTGCAAGCATGTCCAGGTTGGCTTGTATCCTCAGCCTGCCCTCCAGCGTGTCTGCCTTTCCCCATAGTTTAGTGTCATCCGCAAACTTTGCCAGTCTGCATTTGACACCCAAATCCAGATTATTAATGAAGATATTGAAGAGTACTGGCCTGAGCACTGAGCCCTGATGAACTCCACTGGTAACCTTGTGCTGCATTGATTTGTTCCCATCAACTAGTACCCTTTGGGTCTGACCTCAGAGCCAGGTCCCCAGCCACTGGACTGTGAGATGGTTGAGGCCACAATTCCCCAGCTTGGTCATGAGGACATCATGGAACACCGAGGCTTTCTTGAAATCCAGATAAATGACATTAACCTCATTTCCCTTGTCTAGGCAATGCATCAGCTGGTTATAGAAGGAGATGAGGTTTGTCAGGCAAGGACTTCCAGTAATAAAACCATTTTGGTTGGCATTCAGTACTTTGTCTTCTGTTAGCCTGTTGCAGATGGCTCCCTTGATAATTTTATCCAAGATCTTTCCAGGGGTGGATGTCAGACTGATAGGTCTGTAATTCCCTTGATTTTCCTTCCTTTCTTTCTTGAAGATTGGGACCATATTGGCTCTTT
Organism: Crocodylus siamensis; assembly: GCF_052110815.1. Taxonomy (NCBI): domain Eukaryota; kingdom Metazoa; phylum Chordata; order Crocodylia; family Crocodylidae; genus Crocodylus; species Crocodylus siamensis. The sequence continues at coordinate 218,677,314 of NC_143397.1, forward strand.
TCCAGTCATATGGTACATCATCCAAGTGCCACGAGCTTTCAAATATATCTTGGGCATAGGGTATGCTATGATGCCCATCAGCTCTTTTAAGACCCTCAGGTGCAATCCATCTGGGCCTGTGGACTTATGGATGTCAAGCCTCTCAAGGTGTTCTCTCACTTGATCTAAGTCAATTGTGGGCCCATCTTCCAAGCCCTGGATGCTTTGCATCCTGTCTGTCAGTGTGACCACCTTGGGCAGGTGGAAAACTGATGCAAATAATCATTTTGGAGATTGGTCTTTTCTTGGGCGTCAGACATCAGCTGCCCCATTTGATCTTGCAGGGGGCCAGTGTTTTCCTTTTGTTATTCCTCTGATCTCCCATGTATCTGAAGAATGCCTTCTTGTTATCCTTGATTCTGGTGGCTAGCCTGAGTCCAGTTACTACTTTGGCTTTTCTGGACCGCTCCCTACAGGTATGGGCTAGCGCTGAGTAGTCCTCCTTGGTAATGATTCCAGTTTTTCATCTGGTGGAGGCTTCCCTTTTAAGTTTCAGGAGACCCAGCTTCCCTGCCCTCTGACTGTATTTCCTGTGGGATGTTATGGACTTCCTTTGCACTTTGAGGATAGAGTTCTTTAGGAACAACCATTCCTCATGGACTCCCCTTCTCAGGGGGCCATGGTCCCTTAGTGCCTGATTGACTAGTCTCCTGAGTTTGTGAAAGCCAGCCTTCCCAAAGTTGAGGATTTCTGTTACTGAGGGATTTGCCTACCCTGCGTTGGACAGAGAAAGTAATCAGTTTATGGTCACTGTCACCAAGCTTGCCCTCAATCCTCAGATCACTCACCAGATCATCCCCTTTGGCCAGAACCAAACCCACCAGTGCCTCTCTCCTAGTTGGCCCATAGACCTCTCGCATCAGGTACAGGTCATTGGTGGAGGCAAGAAAGTTGAAGTCTCTTATGATGATCATACATCAGGAACGTGTGGCCTCGGCCAGTTCTCTATTGAATTCAAGATCCAGTTCTTATTTTTGGATAAGAGGTTTGTAGTAGACTCCTACGAGTATATCTCCTTCCCCATGCTCCCCCTGTATTTTAATCTAGAGGGTCTCAAGATGCCCTCCATAATTAATGAACTCAGTTTGTACTGCTCCTTGAATTAGAGAGCTACACCCCTCTTCCCAACACGGTATAGCTTTCTATACTTAGAGACCAGTCATAGGAGGAGTCCCACCAGGCCTCTGTTACCCCTACAAGGTCATAATCTTTATCAGTCAGGAGAAGAGCCAGCTCCTCTTGCTTGTTACCCAAGTTCCTGGCATTTTTGTACAGGCAATTGAATCTGCCCTTATGTGATGGGAAGTGACCTTTCCTTGGGCTCTCATCAGAGTGGGTTCCCCTGGGCTACCTAAGTTGTTACTACTGTGACTGGCACGACCTGGGCTAGAACTGTTGATTGGCCACCAGTCCCCCAGCAATCTTAGTTTAAAGCCCTGTCGAGCAGGTCAGCCATTCTGGCAGAGAAAGGCTTCTTTCCTTTCCAGGTGAGCTGGAAGCCATCCCTTCCCAACAGTCCACTACTTTTCACTGAAGTGCGGAGTGTGGTCAAAGAAGCCAAACCCCTTATAATGGCACTGTCTCTGGAGTCTTCTGTTTACCTCACTGGTGCATCTATCCCTCCAGGCCCCATGACTGGGAGGATTGAGGAAAAAAATACCTTGAGCCCAGCCCCCAGAGCCCTGTAGAAACACATGACCCTGCTGAGATGTGTCATTTGTGCCCATATGGATGAGAAGCATGGGATGGTGGTCCAAAGGCTGGATGAGTTTGGGGATCCTCAGTCACATCATAGACATGAGCCCCCAGGGAGGCAGCAAACCTCATGGGCTACAGGGTCGAGGCGACAGATTGCACCCTCTGTTCCCCTCAGGAGGGAATCACCCACCCTGATTACTCTGTGTTTTCTTCTGGGCGCAGTTGCTGGTGGCCCTCCTTCTTCATATGCTGGGTCCAGGAGTTCAGCTGGCTCAGCTGATGTGAGAGGTTTGAAATGGTTGTGCAGCGCCTCCTAGGGATGGAGACTACCTCTGTCCAGGCAAGTCTTGGCTGGACCTCGTGACAGCTCTTTATTTCCACCAAGGCATCATCAGTCGGGTGGAGACTGGAACCATGGGCTCTGTTTGGGTGGAGACCCTGGTGGTACCAGAGCAGGGATACAGGTGAAGAGCCTCAGGGTGCAAAGCATCCCTTCCCCCATGGTCCTTGTAGTAGTCCGGGCTATTACTGTGCAGACCCTTCCCTTCAGGCTCCCTGCCTGGAGCCTCGTGGCCCTCCTGTGTGAACTCCCACGCTAACTCATGTTTGATATTCTGTCTTTTGATAAAGGTTACTAGATAAGGGCAAACCACAGTATTAGTGTGACAATATTTCATTAAAAAAAAACATTAGAAGAGTATAGGTATACTGAGGCACTTATAAGTCAAGAAATGGAAAAATTGAGGTGGATACATAACTTTACCTTGCTTACAAAGTATGTGCATCTTGATGCATTTAGTTATATTGCTGCATATTATTTCTCAAATAGTAGACTGCAACCTTTCTTCTAAAAGAACCTAGAACCTTGGAAATGTATATATGTGCAATATCTTGTCACCTATTTTGTCATTTTTTTCAAATTAGCAGACCCAATTTTTCAGGAGGGCTGAGTGCCTGAAGATTTGCATTAAAGTCACCAAAATTAGGTGAATACCTATATATTTATTATCATACTGGTAAAGTACCTCATTATTTAAATACATTACTTACTACAAAATAGCCTAGGTCTGAATCTCATTTACAAACCTTTACCTTGCCTAGAATACTACTCATCTGATAGCCAGTCTTTTTCCAGAAAATATTGATATGCCTTTATAGATTGTCCCCTACATCACCTAATTTTAAAAGATTTTAGGGTACTGTACAGATAGATACTTGATTTCCCAGTGCTGTTACTATAATTTTCTCTCTCTCAGTCCTAGTATTTGTTTGTTACACTACTTGTTACATGCTGTGGTAGGACATAACCTTCCCAGGTTAGGAACCATCTCTGACTACTTGCAGCACATCAGGAGCATTAGGGCCCCCATCCTGTTTGGAGTCTGTTGATGCTACTGCAGCAGTAATTAAAATAGTTATTCCTGTATGGAATCTGTCAGCTCCTGCACAGATAACAAGTAGACTTCAAAGAATGCAGTACAGACTTGTGGCTCATTGCACCCCAACACAGTGGGAGGGAGCTGTAAAATCTCTCCTTTTCCGCCTAACCCAGACTCTTACTGTTTTTGTTCAAGTTGTCTGAAATTCCCTCCTCCCCACAAACTTCAGTTATTTTTTTTCTGAGAGAAGCCAGATAATGGTATCACCAGCATGTTGGAAAATACCAGTAAGGATGGAACTTGAATTTCTGGCATTGCCCTTTAAGTTCTTTTCTTCCAGTGACCTGTGGTTCTTGGATAGGTAAAATCATCCTTGTCAATAACGGAGCAGTGCACTCTGTATCTTTTTGACATATCACCTCCAACATTTATAATACAATTGTTTCAGTATCTCCAAGTTAATTTACAATGTTGCCAGTAGTAGAACTTCAGCATCAGGTCTCTCTGGACCATTAGCCTCCTTTTACCTTATATCTTATTACTGCAAACCCACTATCAGAAGAAAGGTAAGCCAACAGCTGTTGGACCATTAGAAGAGCTGAAATACCAACAAAGAGGAAGAGTTAAGTACTAAATTATTAGATATTCAAGGAGGCACTCATTAAAACGTAAGTCACATCCCTGGGGGTCTTTGAAATTTAATGGCAGGAGTCTGTTCTGCTTTGTTGGTTTAAAAATATCTTACAAGCTCTGCTTTCTGCAATGAGGCAATATTAAGATACTGTTGCATACTGGAGAAACTTATTCATTACCTGGATGCTTGTGGGAGCTATTATTTGCTGCTTAGTAGAGACAAAAGTGTAATTTCCATACTTCTCCTCTACATCTTTCAGGTTTATTACAAGAAGAAAGTGTTTTCTAAGTAGTTTGTGCTGATATCTGTATCTGTTAGCTTTAAACTAAATGTGTTTTATGGTGTCGTTTTTGTAGGCTTCGCACTTTACTCGTTTTGGAATAGAAATGTTTTCTTTAACTTCTCCTTGTAAGACTTTGTACATCTTCTTGGGCTAGAGTATGCACTTCTACCAAACCTGTTTTCTAGAATTGTTATCATAAACACTATTCTTCTTATTGATGTATTCTTAAATACACGAGTTCTTCAGCTCTGTTAACTGCAGAAAACAAAGACAGCTGCATCCAGACAGACTAACATGCTTCTTTGCTAGCCAACTTTCCTGGTAGAGGTAGGCACGCCAGAAAGTTCTAGCACAGAGCCAAATTAAAAAAGGTCTGGCTTGGCTCTTGCAGCTAGAAACCAAGCCAAGTCATTGAGGTGACTATATACGTATAGAAAAATAAATATGAGAAATGATATATAAGGTCACTTTGACCAGTGGAAAACCATGCCAAAATATTCTCACTGTCTTGGCTTTCCCATTTGAATGGGTTTCTTAGCCAAGGCAGAACTAGGCACTCATCTAGTACCTTCGATTCACTTGCTCTTCTCCATCTGCTTGTGCAAACTAGCTAATCAATGTTTAGTCCTGTCATGTTTGTAGTTTGTTCCCTTGGACCTTTTTAAAAACACACTGCTTTTATTTTCATGAGAATAAAATATTCTTTGTTATAAATATCTAAAAGTGAAAAAATTATATGGAAAGCTAAAAATACAAACAATCTGAGATACAGTGATCTACCCTCAGCCTCTTCTCAAGAGCAATCTCTGCCCTGATGTCTTTAAAAAAGTAATTAAAGGATGGGGTTTGGCCAGCATGTACTTTTCACAGTCATTTAATAGCAAATGCATAAATATAAGTATTTGTTGTCCTCTATCCCACCGTTAGTATATCACCTATCTTCATGCATTTTAAATTGTCCAGGGCAAACGATAGGTCTTCTGTTTGTACAATGCTTCGATGACACTCCAATTCTGATAGGACCCACTAAGCACTACTGCAATATGAATATTACTAATAGTAGGTTAGACAACAGAGCAATAGAAATGCATCATTTATTTTTAATAGTGTTCTTTACAGTTTTAAGATAGATGAGAAACAGTCTTTCCATTGGTGAATGTGTGGTCTCATAACAGTTAGAAATGCACTCATTTCAGGTTAAGGGAGAGCCAGATGAGAAATAAAAAATGACTTCAAAGGACAAGTGTATTGCATGTAATTAGGGTGCTTATTTACCTGCAGCCCTGCTGATTAAAGATGGTTGAAACATTCCCATCATTTTTTTTGTTGGAGCTTTGGTGGTATGTGGTTATTGTTGACATTTTGTTTTGGCACAGTATCTGTAGTGCTGTGTTCACAGTTTGGGCCCCACACTTCAAGGAGAATGTGGATAGATTAAAAAGAGTTTAGTCTATGACCAGGTCACAAAATGCTTAGATGCAGGAGTCGAGGTAGATGTCATCTACCTAGGCTTTCAGAAGGCCTTCGACATGGTATCTCATTCTGTTCTCATGAATAAAATGTACAGGCTGTGCTGTAGATGATTACACTGTTAGGTGGGTGCCAAATTGGCTTATGGGTCTCACCCAGAGAGTGGTGGTGGATGGGTCGATATCAACCTGGAAAGATGTGGGCAGTGGGGTCCTGCAAAGCTCGATCCTTGGACCAGTGCTATTCAATGTCTTCATCACCGACTTGGACAAGGGCGAAGAGAGCACCCTGTCCAAGTTCGCAGATGATACCAAATTATGGGCCAAAGTTAACACACCAGAGGGTAGGGAATGGATCCAGGTGGATCTGGACATGTTGGAAAAATGGGCAGAATAATATAGGATGCAGTTTAGCAAAGACAAGTGCCAAGTGCTGCCTCTGGGGAAAAAGAACCACCAACACACTTACAGGCTGGGGGATGACACTTCTTAGCAGCACAGCAACAGAAAGCAATCTTACAATCATAGCTGACTCCAAGATGAACAAGAGTTGTCAATGTGACGAAGTGACCAACAAGGCTAACTGCACTTTATCATGCATTAGCAGATACATGATGAACAGGTCCAGGGAGGTGATGCTTCCCCTCTATGCGGCAGGAACCAAGGGCAGAGAAATATTAATTTTCTACATTTTTTAGGGACCCCGCGGGTCTGATAGAATGGCCTTGTGCGCCAGATCTGGCCCGTGGGCTGTATTTTGCCCACCCCTGCCCTACAAGGAAAGACTGAGGGACCTAGATCTCTTCAGCCTTCACAAGAGAAGGTTGAGAGGTGATCTTGTGGCTGCCTATAGATTCATCATGGGAGGGCAGCAGGGAATAGGAAATGCTCTGTTTACTTGGGCAACCCCTGAAGTAACTAGGAACAATGGCCACAAATTGATAGAGAGCAGATTGAGGTTGGACATCAGAACTTCATAGTAAGGGTTGCCAGAATCTTGAATGGGCTTCAAAGGGAAGTGGTGCTCTCCCCTACTTTGCGGGTCTTGTCCAGAGAAGACTGGACAAGCACCTAGCTGGGGTCATCTGACCCCAGTACTCTTTTCTGCCCAGGGCAGGGGGTTGAACTCAATGACCTACTGAGGTCTCTTCCAACCCTAACATCTATGAATCTATGAACAAAAGTGATGAGAGACCCAGAAAGCATGACTTCTGAGGAATGACTGAAAGACCTAGGTTTATTGAGTTTTGAGAAGATTGATGGGGGATTTCATAACAGTTTTCAAATATCTGAAGGGTGATTTTGAAGAATATGGAGATAGACTATTCTCTGTGGCCATAGGGGACAGGACTAGGAGCAACAGCTTCAAATTGCAGCAAAGGAAATTTAGGTTGGAGATTAGGAAGAACTTTTTCACTATGAGAGTACGCGTTGGAACAGGCTACCTAGAGAGGTTGTTGAACTCTGTCCCTGGAAATTTTCAAGAGCAAGTTAGACAGACACTTGGGACGGTTTAGTCCAGGTTGATCTTGCCCGAGTGGCAGGCTGGACCAAATGAGCTCCATCCATCCCCATTATCCTATGAGTAATTGAAAATTTTCACACAAAAATATATATTTTAATTAAAAACCAATTAAAAAGTAGGATTCTCTTAATTCAACCTTTTTGCTCTGGGAAAAATAGAACCAGTGAATTCTATTGGTTATAGTAAGTTTTCTTCAAGTAATGAACAGGTTTTGAAGAATTTCACATGTTCATAGCACTCCACAAATGTTAGCTTATTAATCACCATAACACTGTTGAGAGGTGGGTAATTAAGTGTTATTCTCTTTGCAGACTGGGGAATCTGAAGCAGACAATTTAAGAGGACTCATGGTCACCAGATCCTGTGCCCACTTCTCCTACCCATACTGCATCCATAAACTCTTACTGAATATACATTGGGATTATATAACAGGCTCAGTCTTGTACTTTCAAGAATGGATTCTGAAATTCTAATTAGCGGGAAATTAAATATTCTTATCCCCCCCAAAGAAATGCCGATTATGTATGATGTAAAAAGAAATGCTGATTGTGTATGATATACTAAGTAAAAGTATTAGCTTCCATAGTCTATGTTCTATGGCCTAAAGTATATTAAACTGCATATGGCTTATTTGCTGCAAGTTTATTGATACAGAGTCATCTGAATCACTTGGTAGTTTAAAAGGGCCCACCAACAACATGGGCCACACCCCTCGGGTCCCCTTGGGCTCTGCGCCCCCCCACCTTGGGCACCTCAGAGACCGCCAGCCAGACGTAGCCCCTGGCTCTCGGTTGTGCAGGCTGCCTGTCCCTTTTTCAGGCTCTGGGGCCTGGGAGCATGGCCACCTCCCTATGTGGGATCTGCTCCCATTTGGGGTCTCTGGCGCACCAGCTGGAGGAGCTCCAGGCCACAGGCCAGAGACTGCATGCCATCAGAGACTGTGAGTAGGAGATTGACTCCTACTGCCAGGCCCTTCTCCCCCGGAAGCCGGAGGGTAGACTACCGTCTCCCTCCAGGACAAAGGATGACTCTGGGACCTCCCACTCTGTCCAATCAGGGCATGGACCAAGGTGCTCAAGGGTCCTAAGGCCCGCCTCACCAAGGCCCCTGCCCCGCCGGAGCTTAGCAACGGGTACGCACTTCTTGCAGAGCCTGCTGAGTTGCCAGCTTCCACAGGCAACACAGGCTCAACTGCACTGAAGGCTTTGGCTTCCATGACCACAGTCCGCTCTTTGGCGAGAGAGGCAGTGAGCTGCTGGGAAGAGATGGACTCCACCTCTCCCCCCTGGGGAGGAGGCTCTTCTCAGCCAGACTGGCTGACCTGCTCCACTGGGCTTTAAACTAAGCCCGTTGGGGGACAGGGGGACAACCACCACTGCTGGCCCGCTGAGCAACCCTTGCAAAGCCAGCAGGCCAAGGCACTTAAGGGATCCCACCCCTGCCCCAGCCCTGGTACAATCTGTGAGCAAGGCAAGAGCCCCCAAGGGGACACTTGCCTGCCTGTACACAAATGTAGCAGATGACACCAGTACCGCAGTCTTTGGTTGACTATGTGGATCCTCCTCTCCCTCCTCAGTCCATAGCCCAAGACTGGGAGGATCGACAAGAATACCACCCAGACCCTTTAGCCCCACTCCCAAATCCCTGTAGCACCTCATGACCCGGCTGGGAGTGCTCCAAGCCGTGTCTCTGGTGCCCACAAGAATAAGGAGCATAGGATAGTGGTCTGTGGGCCGGAGGAGCTTAGGGATCTTCTCTGCAATGTTCTGGATGTGGGCCCCTGGGAAGCAGCAGACTTCCCGGATTATGGGGTCGGAGCAGCAGATTGCCCCCTCAGGATGGAGTCTCCCACAACAAACACCTTATGTTTTGTCTTGGGTAGAGTAGGACTGGTAGCTCAGTTCAGCCTGTGTTGCTGTCACGGCGCGGGGCCTAGGAGTGGCCGTGATCTCACAAGTGCCCCCTACCGTGTCAATTAGGCAATCCAGCACCCTCTATCCTTCCCTGCCATGTCTTTGCTGTTAAATGGTTCAATTAGGGAGGCTGCCTTTGATTCCCTTGTCCACAGTACCCTGCTTACGCTGTTCCCCTGTTCCGTATGGGGTGACTTGGTGCACCCCAGCCTGAAGGGCTATGCGTGCCTCCTACCTCCCCTTTAGCACGCCCCAAGCCTTGCAGCTCTTCCAGACATTGTCAGGTCCTTCTCAGCACCCCCGGGCTTGTCACGCAACCGGCGCCCCTCTGTCCGGCGCCCCCGGGCTTGTCACGCAACCGGCGCCCCTCTGTCCGGCGCCCCTGGGCTTGTCACGCAACCGGCGCCCCTCTGTCCGGCGCCCCTGGGCTTGTCACGCAACCGGCGCCCCTCTGTCCGGCGCCCCTGGGCTTGTCACGCAACCGGCGCCCCTCTGTCCGGCGCCCCCGGGCTTGTCACGCAACCGGCGCCCCTCTGTCCGGCGCCCCCTGGGCTTGTCACGCAACCGGCGCCCCTCTGTCCGGCGCCCCCTGGGCTTGTCACGCAACCGGCGCCCCTCTGTCCATTAGCCCTCTCGGGCTTATTAACCGTACTCTTATCAGTTGGGCTTCGGTGGCCTAAGCCTTACCGGGCCCCTTTGGCCCTTCGGAGTTCCCACCACAGTGCAGCCCCTCTGGGACCCTTTATAGTCCGTACCCCTGCTGGGGTTTCAATCACTTCACAGTGGGGCTCAGGTGGCCTAAACCTTACTTGGCCCCTCTGGCCCTTCAGAGTCCCCAGCACCGTGGAGCCCCTCTGGGACCCTTTTCATGATCGTATTCCTGGTTGGGGCTCAGGCGGCCATAGCCGTGCCTGTCCCCCTGGACCACCATCTGGGTCTTTTGCCTTACTAGGGCTTCTCCATGAATTGCCCCACAGGGCTGGGGTCAACACCCCCCAACACACGCCCCACTGGTGCGAACAGCTGTGCCCACCCGGCACCATTCACTGTGCCCACTGGGCACCAGGAACCCCCAGATTATTGGGGAGCTCCCATGAGGCCTCCTCACACCCCTACAACCTCACCCGGTCCTCCAGTATTAGCAATATCAAACAAGGAACACAAAAGCCATGAGCCAACCAGCTGCAACACAACTATAAACCTTCTGGCTATAACATAAGGTCCAGGTCCCACCTGGCTTTCCAGTAAAGCCTTCTAGTCAGGGTTCTGTCCACCCACACCATGATGCAGCTGCTCACTCTATCAATCTGTTCACCTCAGCTCGACTCCCCTGCAGAGCTCCTGCTCCTATGGCTGCCAGAAGAGAACTGCTCCCTAGGCTCCGGCCTGGGCTGTTTATAAAGGCCCGGCCCTGCCCCCTTCTGGTCACATGACCAGCTTGGTTGTCCCGGCAACCATCACCTGGGTTCCTCTGGTGATGGGCAGCTACCCTTCTTCCTATCTAGGAACAGGGCACCTAAGTGCTCCTGTGACAGTTGCCTGTGGGAGCTGGCAACTCAGCAGGCTCTGCTGGGGCAGGAAGAGGTGTGTACCTGTTGCTAAGCTCTGGCGGGGCAGGGGCCTTGGTGCGGTGGGCCTTAGGGCCCTTGACCACCTTGGTCCATGCCCCTGACTGGACAGAGTGGGAGGTCCCAGAGTCCTCCTTTGTCCTGGAGGGAGACCATGGTCTAACCTCAAAATCATCAAGTCCAGCCCTGTCTAGGCAGGAAAGAGTGCTGAGGTCAGATGATGAAAGCCAGATGCCTATCCAGGCTTCTCTTAAAGACCCCAAGGTAGGGGAGAGCACCACCTTCCTTGGAAGCCCATTCCAAATTTTGGCAACTCTTACCATGAAGAAGTGTTTCCTGATATCCAGCCTAAATCTGCACTCTGGCAGTTTGTGACCATTGTTCCTTGTTACCCAAGGGGCACCCTGGTGAACAGAGCATCTCTGCATCCCCCTAATGAATTTGTAGGTGGCCACAAGATCACCTCTCGGTCTCTCTCGTGGAGGCTGAAGAGGTCCATGTCCCTCATTCTCTACTCATCAGGCTTGTCCTGTATACCCCTAACTACATGAGTGGCATTCCTCTGGACCCTCTTCAGTTTATCAACATTCTGCTTGAAGTATGGCACCCCAAACTGGATGCAGTACTCCAACTGCGGTCTGACCACTGTCTCATAGAGAGGAAGTATCACCTCCTTGGTTCTATTTGTCATGCATCTTTTGATTCATGATAAAGTCCGGTTAGCTTTGCTGATGGTTTTGTCACACTGACAACTCACGTTCATGTTGGAGTCGATTATGACTCTGAGATCCCTTTCTGCTTTTGTGCTGCTGAGAGGGTCACTTCCCAGCCAGTAGGTGTGCTGGATATTTGTGCGCCCTAGGTGCAGCACTCTGCACTTGTACTTGTTGTACTGCAACCTATTGTGCACTGCCCACCTTTCTAACCTGTCCAGGTCTACCTGCAATCGTTCCCTACCCTCTGGAGTGTGCACTTCACCACACAATTTAGTATTGTCTGCAAACTTGGACAGAGTCCCATTAGGAGACTTATCCTGAGCCCTGTTCAGGAACACCGAGGCAAAAAACTTATTGAATACCTCAGCCTTATCCCCCCCGTCTGTCATTAATTGCTCCTTATTGTTCAGTAGGGGTTCTATGATGCCCTGTGCCTTCCTTTTACTCCCTACATACCTAAAAAATACTTTCTGTTGTCTTTAATTTGTGTTGCCAGCCTCAGCTCTGTAGTTGCTTTGGCTTTTCTACCTGCCTCCCTGCAAGTGTGGGCCAAGTAGGTATAGTCCTCCTTGGTAGCTTCCCCCTGCTTCCACTGCCTATATGCCTTCTTTTTTGCCATTAGGCTCCCCTGGATTTCCTTGTTTAGCCTAGGATGTTTTTTGGCTCCTTTCCCCCTTTTCCCTCATACTGGGATAGTCTCCCTCTGTGCCCAAAGGATCGCTTCCTTTAGACATGACCACCCTTCCTGGACTCCCATCTTGCCAATACTCTTATCATGCAGTGCATCATTAACTAGACTCCTAAGCACACTGAAGTTAGCCTTTCTAAAGTCAAGCACTTCCACCCTACTAGTTATCTTACCCACCCTACACCGTATGGTGAATTTGATTGATCAGTGGTCACTGTCCCCAAGGTGAGCATTAATCTACAGCTCCCCTACCAGGTCCTCCCCCATAGCCAACACCAAGTCCAGTAAGGCATTCCCCCTAATGGGACCATATACCTCCTGCGTTAGGTGAAGGCCTTGTATGCAGGTTAAGAACCTATGTGAATGGTTGGATTTGGCTGACTGCTCCTCCCAGCAGATGTCAGGGTACTTTAGGTCCCCCATGACAACCATATCCCTAGACTGTCCAGCCTCTGAAAGCTGCCTCCAGAATTCCAAGTTAGCTTTTTATCTTGGTATGGTGGTCTGTAGCAGTCCCCCACCACCAAGTCCCTTTCTCCTCCACCTCCATGTATCTTAACCCACAATGCCTCAACTTTCTCCTCCTCTGATCCCATTTTGATTAAGATAGATGTATAATGCTCCTTTACATAGAGAGCAACCCTGCCCCCTTTCCTCCCTATTCTGTCCTTTCTGTACAACCTGTATCCCTCAATGTGTACCACCCAGTCATGGGTAGGGTCCCACCAGGTTTCCATTAGCTGCACTAAATCGAAGTTATTACCTGCAAGCAGAAGTGTGAGTTCCTGCTTGTTCCCCACGCTCCTAGCATTGAGCCCCCCGAATGGTGCCTTTGGCACCCCCTGGTTCTGATGCTCAAAGTTCCCCTTGGTACTTACCTGGGGTGTACTGCTACATGTCTCGCAGTTTGTAGGTTCTAGCCTCTCTCTATCTGCCTCCCTGTCCCCCATTGTACTTAGTTTAAAAAGCCCAATGCGTGAGGTCAGCCAACCTGTAAGAAAAGACACTTTTACCTTTTCTGGAGAGATGAAGCACATTGCCTCCCAGGAGGTCCCTTGCAGGCACTTGGGGCATGTGTAGGTGTGCTGCGGGAGGTGTGTGTCGGGATGCTTTTTAATTAGAGCAGCTCCAAGAGCTACTCTAATTAAAGTACCTGGAGCATCACGTGTATCAGCGTCTCTGTGCTGAAAACTGGCCGCAGGGGCTCTATAACTAAACTGCATCAAATGAGCTTTAGTTAAAGTGCCCCTGCTTCCATTTTTCAGCATGGGGACTCTGATGCATGTGACACCAGTCTGCTGGAGCACACTAATTATCATGCTCCAGCAGTCTCAACTAATCAAGTCTGCTCCAATGCTTGTAATTACAGGGAGTCAGGGCAGTCTCTTTGTATGTGCGTAGGTGCTGTTGTAGCTTATGGGCCCCTGGCTGCCTGCTTCCGGGCAGCTAGCCCAGTTTCAGCTGTCTTTACCTGCTTGGAGCCATACTTGCTGTGGTTTCTCCCTTAAAATAACAGGAGCCTCTGGCTCCTTATTACATGCTCCCTGCTATGTAAAAGCCTCAGTTCTTCCCCTAAAGGGTAAGTGTGGGAGCTGACTTATAGTAATTACTTGTTACTAGCAGGAGGGAAATGAAAAGGCAGCAACAGTGGGGGAGGGAAATTGTGGCCCAGTCCATCCCTGTCTTCACTTAGGCAGAATTGGATGTTTTGAGCTCTTGAACTGAATTAGTCTCATGGAGTGCCTATACACAAGTTTGGAGACTGCTCCGATGTGCTGTAATTAATTGAGTTTTCTGGACTGTGGTAATTGCTGTCCTCCAGCCAGCCTCTGTGTCTCGTGTATCAGCATCCTTGTACTTTGTCAAAGGAGCTTTAGATAAATGAGACATGAGATGGTCAAGGCACTTTACCCTTGGAGCTATTCTAATTAAAGTGCCTCCCTCCTCCACCCTTTGGAGCATGTATAGATTCCCAGAGAGTATGAACCAACAGAGCAGCTGGTCCATAAGCTAGAGATCCATTCTACTGAGGAGATTGTCAGCTTCCAAGAGCTATGAAGCAGCGGTTCAAACTCATCTGGCTCCATGTGCCAGATCCAGCAGACAGGGCTGGTCCAATGTAGCATGTGGAGCTTGTCCGGGGCATACACTACACACAGCATGCAGGGCTCGTCTGGGGTGTGCTGTTTGTGGCACCCAAGCTGGACCTGCCTTGAGCAATGGATCCAGCATGCAGGGCCAGTTTATGGGCCTGATCTGTCCCAGATTGGCCCTATAAGCTCCAGCCTCATGGGGCATCAATCTGGAGTGCATGCTGCATGTGGTGCCCTCACCAGATCAGCCCTGTGCACAGCTGATCTGTGGGCCCAATCTGAACCAGCCCTGGATCCAGTGTGCAGGGCTGGGCTGGCACAGGTGCTGCATGCAACATGTGCCCCTGACTGGCCCTGTGCTGTGTGCAGAATGTACCAAGAGGGCTCTGCAGGCCACATGCAGCACATGGGGCCAGGGCCAGGACATGTTTCTGTGGTGCACAGGCTGGAGACCCACAGCTTGCACTGTGGTTCAAAGGACAGGGCTCTGCAGGCTGGGTCCATTCCATGGGCTATATCTTTGATACCCCATGGACAGAGGATTTAAATCGCATTGTTTCCTCTTCAGCAGAAAACTCTTTTTCACCAGTGCCATGCCTTCTATTGATCATGGTTCAAAGATCAAAGTAAAGTGCTTTCTGTAACAAGCAGAGGTTAAAGCCATGCTAGAAGTGTCATTATTCTGCTTGTAATTCCGGAGCAAGCATTTGGGCAACAAAAACAAGTTTTGTTCAAAAAATATCTTGGCCCATTTTCCAGCATCTCCATTATCTGTTCTGAAAATTCTTTTAACTTCAACATAGGATGTAGCCAAGCATAAAAGAAATTCCAATCTTGAACAGCTGGAATAACTTTTGTACTAGTTTGGCAGATTTGGTTATTAACATGCTCTTTCACACATTGGTAATTACTTCTACAAACTAAAAGTAGATACTTGCTAGAGGCAAATAGTACCTTGTAGGAGTATATTTTTCTTTGGATCTAATCAGGCACCAAAAAATCATGGATCACACTACAGCTTTATTCACTGATAAGTTTTTCATCACTGCAATATCTGACATATTCACTTAGACATTCACTTCACTACGTTCAATTTTCAGCAGGGAAATCTAGAGGTGGAGGTCTCCATTAGACTTTTTGAAACCATCACAAACAAAAATACTAGTAAAGGAGTCTTTTAAAGTGCAGCTGTTGATACAAATCAACACTGACTGTGAAGTGAGCATGATTACAAAGTCATTTAGCTTAATAGTTTGTTAAGCCATTGTATACAGAACAGTTTTAAGGAGCCTCTGAAAAGGAAAGGTAATAAAGACATTGCAAAATAATTTGCTAATTGTTTTAACATGTGTACAATGATTTATGTATGAGACTACATACTAGAATCTGTTGCAGATACAGTATATCCTTGAAAAGAACGGTGTCTTTAGATAGATATTGTGTAAAACAGCACAAGTAAAAGAAAATTCCTTAGAATTGTATATGTTGTACAGATCCAAATCTTGAGTCATTTCTGTTTTTCTCCATTTTGACCACAGCCAAAACCAAGAACCAATTCACAGTTTATGAAAATTCCCAAGAGAGAAAATATTATTTATGGCCCTGAATTGTTTTTTGTTTTCTCTTCAGGATCCTCTGTCTAGTAAGCAAACACCTAGAAATTAATTTAAAAAAAACTTTTAGAAGAACTGTTCACCTCTGTAGATGACCTTTTCCTTCTGCTTATCACTCCCTGCTTTTTTGTTGACTCCTGAGTGGGGAATGGAGAAGCAGGTACAATAAATCTACAAAATAATTACTCCCCATTTGCTGTATTACGTTTTATTTATATTCCCTGATTGTTATTTTATGTTAAAATTGCACTCCCCTTGTTATATTTTTAACTTCTGCCCTGGAGAACATATATACTGTATAGAACCACTCTCACCACACACAATTTTCCATAGCATATTGACTCCTCTGTTATAAATATAACAGCCTCTATATTTTTCAGGAGGCTTGGTGGATTTTGGGGAGAATGTATTTGGAGTACGTTGTACGTGACCTTTAGACTTTTTTCAATATGTTGCCACCAAAAATCTATATATATATAAAGGGTTTAATCCATCTGTCTGCATGTCTGTCTGTCCGTAACACTCTTTAAATGCAAAAAGCTTGAAAACTGTAAAAGATAGAACATTTGTGTCTTCAGAGAAATTTATTTGCTAAACCTTAGCATTTGTTTAGTGACCATGTCAGGATGATCCCAAGTTCCAGAACTGGGGAAAAAGTCAGGGGCTAGGGCTGTTTCTACTGAGCTCTTCCTGGGAGGGCTCTGGGAGTCCGGTGCTGCCGGGCGAGCAGAGGGAGGGGCCAGCTGAGGAAAAGTGGGAGCGGAGCAGAGGTGCGAGGCAGTGGATGAGCAGTGGTGGCCCCATCCTGAGCCCTGAGCAGGGAAGGAGGTGCCTGGGAGCAGTGTAGAGGAAGCCCCAGGGTGTGAGCAGCTTTGCAAGGCGTGGAGCTTGGTTGTCCTTGCCTTTGCCCAGCAAAGAGGTGTACAGGTGGCAGCTGGGCGGCAGCATGGGCAGGTCTGCCTCCAGTCAGCTGGATGAGACCAAGTGCAGGAAGGGATTAGTATCTTCAAATGGTCAGCCTATTTTATTTAAGTTTTATAAATATTTATTTAATAGATATAAAAAGTAAAGTCTATCTGCTTGTTTTTGTTATTTGAAATTCATTTGTCATTTTTGATGGGCAGTTCTCTACTCAAATTATATTGGCCATAATCCTCATAACTTCCATTTAACACCAAATAATCTTTTGGTCTATGAGCTATGGTGACTCCCTCAAGTCCCTGCAAAAATCTGTGGGAAGGGGGAAAGGCACATAAAAGTTCTGCATCGTTTGACTCTATCCTGGGAGGATTTGTCTGAAGCTAGACTCTTACTGGTTATCTGTTGTTTTCAGCAGTGGCCCCAATGTACTTGACACTTTTCAGATATTAAGGTGCCACATGGGTGTCTACACAAGGCATTTGCAGCACAACTGACAAATTAAATGCACATTAAATGTCTCAGCATCTTCATGTGCAGTTTGTGCACCCCTATTAGGGCACAAAAACTAATAAACTGTGCAGCAGGGTAGGACTTGTAAATACAAATCCTACCCTGCTGCAGAATTTTTTCATGTACAGCTGTGCACATGTAGACATGGAACCAACTGGCCAGGGCATGAGCATGCTTCAGTGCGGGGACTGCCTGCTGGCTAGCCTTGCACTGAAGCACCTTTGTGCCCCAGCCAGTACCTCCACAGTACATTGAGCCCTATTGGAGAAGCCCTGGGCTGGAAGGCTGACCCCCTGGATTTCTTGCCAGCTGGGGCTGCAGCAGCCCAGTTCCATGTGCTGTGGTTCAGGTGTATGTGTAAACTGTAAGCCCAGGAGTATCCCGGGAGCAATAAACTGCAGAGCAATAAGCCCCACAGGTTATTGCTGTCCCCCTAATGGCACATGTAGATGTGTCTGCTGTCTTTGCCCCACAGAATTCACAGCTTGAAAACTAATGGAAGGGATCAGGGAAAGGGAACAGATAAAAGGATTTTCTATACAAATCACCAGAATTCAATGTAGGCAGCCTGGTGGAAGTTGGTTTAAAGGGCACTTAAAAATGAATAGGGTAGGAGGTTCAAGAGTAATTTCATCATAGGAATCATAGGAAAGTAGAGCTGGCAGGGAACCTCACAAGATCATCTACTTCAGTCCTATTCTCAAGGCAGGATCATCTCTGACTAAATCATCACAACCAGGTGGCTGTCTAACCTGCCGTTGAAAGTTTCTAATGATGGAGATGCTATATGTTTTCTGAGGAGCCTGTTCCACTCCTTGACCATGCTCATAGTCAGAGAGGTCAAGTTCAGAGAGGTCAAACCTTTCATGTTTCTGTTCTCTACTATTAGCCTTTTCTGGAATTATACCTACTTTTATATACTTATGTAGAGGTCCTAGGCACCTATACACGTGCCAAACATCTGCTCTGACGTGTGCTAATTAGCAGGCACTTGAGCAGATTTGATTGAGTCTGCCAGAGTGTGTTAATTAATGCACTCCAGCAGCCTCCATGTCACATCTATTCAACATTCCCATGCTTCAAAATGGTGGTGGGGATACTTGAACTAAAGCGCATTGAACAAGCTTTAGTTCAAGTGCCCCAGCCACAATTTTGAAGTGTGGGATGCTCAGTACAGGTGATGTTGCAGGCGTTTTAATTAGAGCGGCTCTCAGAGCTGCTCTAAATAAAGCGCCCCCACTCCTGGCACCGAGGACCATGTGTATGGAAGCCCCCCATGATTCTGCTCTATAGGTTCAGACCTCGTGACTTTTAAATTTGACTATGGGGTTCTTGGCAAAGTTTCTCAATATATAGAAACAGTTTATCACCATACCACTGAAAAGCAGCATGTGTATCAGAAACACTTTATATAAAATTTGTTCTTATGCGAAACCTCCATTTAAGTCCCACTTAAAATACAAAATGGCTCATAGGGGGAACATAAGCGGTGCATGGTCTGCTTGCTACATGGGTCCAGACTGCTGTGTTAGGACCAGAGCCACGCAGGACCACTCCCAGTATCCAGGAAAGGGCAACAACAATTTCTTACTTTTTTCATTTGTTTAAAGCCTCTGTTTCATTTGTGTGGACTGGCTAAGGAACAAAGCCTGCCTGGAGAAGCCCACTTACGTTTGCCCTACCCACTTGTTTCTGGCCCATGCATGCCAAAGGCTGAAACACTCATGTAGCTACTGTTTGGTGGCACGCGGTATTGCTCTCAGTTTTTGGTGTGCTTAATGCTGTATGCCAAGTGCTACTCTAATGGTGGTGACATTTTGGTATTTGGAGCTTGAGGAATAGGAATGAGCAGTATGTTTCCTTGACAATATTCCCTCACTTGGTCAGGGTCAATAGACAGATGTCCAAAGAAACCAACCGCAGTGTACACTCAAGATCGTTAGGTGCACAAAACCAAACTGAATCTTTTTATCCATAAAATGGAATAAATTATGGTTATAATAGGTGATGCTATCTTTGGCTATTATACAATTTTGGTGACAGATCTTTGTTTATTTGCAATTAGATAAGGATCTGGCTTAACACCAGCCAGAGTTGAGTGATAAGGTTTAGATCTTTGTGTTTTGTAACATATTTTCACAACGCATGACCAGATTTTTTCCCCCAAGATGACTGAGTGGATTCATTACACTATTATTTTATATAATTATATTATTAGGATTCATGACTGACATAATACAGTTGTTATGTTATAGAGCTACTGTAAAGTTAGTATATAATTGTAAGGCAGGGAGTAATTTTTCAGAAAATTCTAACTTTGAGTACAAATTGAATGTAAGCAAAGAGTCTTGAGTTTATGGAATAGTTTCAGAATTCTGATAAAATAGACCACCTTCCAAGAAAATTTACCTCAAACTGGATCTGAAGCAATCTTTTCTGAAATTCAAAACATTTGGAAGGCTTTTTACAAAATACAGTTTCCATGTGTGTGTGTCTTCCTTTTTTTTAAAATGCCAACTGGGGCCATGATTAGAAATACCAAAATACCACAAGAAATGTTATTCTTGTGGCAATGCCAGTCCACGCAGAAGCTGGAAGGATTAGAAATCTTGCAATAAATCATATTTCCATGAGATTTCTAACTTAGTGTTGCAAGCCCAGGAAGTTTGGATAATAAACCAACTTTATATGCTCATCTGAACCAAACTTCTGAACCACTTGAGGCTTGAGGCTTCTTTGACTGGGTACTGTTTGAGAAGGGGGTTGTAGGTGTGTACGTGTGTGCACATGTGGGTGCCTGGATGAGAGACAACTTACGTGAAGAAGGAGACAGCACAGTTGAAACATAGGGAAGACAGCCTTAATACAGCCTGAATAATACCGCTCTGTGGCTCCATGAGAGGCCTAGAGAGTACGATGTAGAAATGGGGTGTGGACTGAAAAGAGTCTTGGATCTGTACCTAAGGAAGGCTGGTTGTGTTGTTTGATTTTTTTTTTTTGTGTGTGTTCAAGGAAGCAGGATGTTTATGGTCTTGTAACAGAATTGCCTGACTACATGTGGGGAACATGGCACAGGGGACACAATGCTGGGAGTCTATTACAGACCTCCCACCCAAAGACAAGAGCTTGACTAGGAATTTGCCAGGAAATTGGCTGAGGCTGCATGCTTCAGGTCCATGGTAGTCATGGGAGATTTCAACTACCCAGACATCTCGTGGGAGGAGCACTCGGCTAAATCCGAGTGGTCACAAAGCTTCATCTCCCACTTGGATGACCTCTATTTGACACAAGAGGTCTACAGGCCAACGAGAGGTAAAGCGCTGTTTGACCTGGTACTGGCAACCAGGGATGACCTAATCAGCAACCTAATGATCGATGGGAAGCTGGGTGACAGCGACCATGAGCTGATCATCTTCACCATCTGCTGTAAACCTGGCAAATTGGTCAGCAATGCAGAAGTCCTTGACTTCAGGAAAGCTGACTTTGACAAGCTCAGGAGGCTTGTCAGTGCGGCCCTAAGGGACCATGACCCCAAGGGGAGGGGACCTCAGGAAGAGTGGTTGCTCCTCAAGGGAGTGATCCTCAATGGACAAGCTAATGCTATGCTGTCTTGGGGGGAAAGGCAGCAAAAGGGTACTACAGCCCCCTTGGCTCTCCAGAGAACTAGCAGACCTCCTGTGGATAAAAAGAAAGGCCTACAAAGGGAGGAAAGGTGGGGGGTTGGCACTCTACATCAAGGAGGAATACACATCCTCATCAAGTAGTGCAGGGTCAGAGGAGGGTCACACTGAAGTGCTCTGGTTTAGAATACAAGGCAGTCGAAGGGAAAGGGACTTAACGGTGGGGGTCTACTACAGACCACCCAACCAAGGGGAAGAGCTAGACTGGGAATTCTTAAGTCAGCTCACAGAGGTAGTTAGGTGAAAGGATGTGGTCATCATGGGTGACCTGAACTTTCCAGACATCTGCTGGAAAGAGCAGTCAGCCAGGTCTGACCACTCACATAGGTTCCTAGCTGAAATACAGTACCTCCATCTAACCCAGGAGGTGCACAGCCCCACCAGGGGAGATGCCCTGTTGGACCTGGTGCTGGCGACTGGTGACGACCTCGTGAGGGGGGCTGCAGGTGCTCAACCACCTGGGTGACAGCAATCATCACCTGCTGGAATTCACCATACAGCGCAAGGTGGCAAAGGCCTGCAGCAAGGCAGCAGCCCTAGATTTCAGGAGGGCAGACTTCAGTGAGCTAAGGAGAATAGTCAGGGGGCACTGAGGTCCTGGAGGGGAGGGGATTTGGGAGTCGAAGAAGAGTGGCCACTCCTTAAGGAGACGATCCTCCAAGCCCAAAGGGAGGTAATCCCAACATGGATTAAAGGGAGCAGGAGGGCGCAAAAGCTCCCATAGCTCACCAGAAGCATCTAGGAATGTCTCCTAGCTAAAAGGGAGGCACACACCCAATGGAAGGGAGGGGCCATCACCAGGGATGATTTTACTGCTGTTGCTCGGGGCTGCAGGGGGGCAGTCAGGAAGGCCAAGGTGGAGATGGAACTGGGACTAGCTTCCCAGATCAAGGACAATAAAAAGTCCTTTTTTAAATACATGGGGGGCAAAAAGAAGGTACCGGGTAACGTGGGGCCCTTGCAGGACACGCTAGGAAATTTGGTCGTCACACCAGATGACAAAGCTAACATATTTAACAATTTCTTTGCCTCCATTTTCCTGAGCAGGGACCAGAACAGCCACCCCCATCTGGGCCCCCCTCAGGCCCCAGGGGAGGCGCATCTAGGCCAAGGGTTAGTGAGGAACTAGTTAGGGGACTTCTGGAGGGACTGGATGTATTCAAATCAGCTTGTCCAGATGATCTCCACCATAGAGTACTGAGGGAATTAGCTGTGGTCATTGCAAGACCCCTTGCATGGCTGTACAAGCACTCATGGTGCTCTGGTGTGGTGCCAGAGGACTGGAAGAGGGTCAGTGTGGTTCCCATCTTCAAAAAGGGAAGGAAGGAGGACCTGGGAAACTATAAGCCAGTTAGTCTTACCTCAATCCTGGGCAAGCTTTTTGAGAGAATTATTCTGGCACATGTCCACGAGGGGCCAGCAGGGGAGATTATGCTTAAGGGCAACCAACATGGGTTCATTAGAGGCAGGTCCTGTCAGACCAACCTGGTGGCCTTCTACGACCAGGTCACCAAATCCTTAGATGCAGGGGTAGCACTGGGCACAGTTCTCCTGGACTTTTGGAAGGCCTTTGACACTGTCTCTCACCCCATTGTCATTAAAAACTGGGGGACTGTGGTGTTGACACCTACACAGTCAAATGGGTCACCAACTGGCTGGAGGGTGGCACCCAGAGAGTGGTAGTGGATAGGTCACTTTTGACCTGGAGGGACGTGTGCAGTGGGATTCTGCAGAGCTCGGTCCTCAGGCCCGCACTGTTCAACATCTTCATCAGTGACTTGGATGAGGGGGTAAAAAGCACCCTGTTCAAATTTGCTGATGACACTAAGATGTGGGGGGATGTGGGCACATTAGAAGGAAGGAATAGGCTACAATCGGACCTAGACAGGTTACAGGGGTGGGCGGATGAGAATAGAATGGGATTCAACACTGACAAGTGCAAGGTGCTGCACCTGGGGAGGAAGAACCAGCAGCATACCTACAGGTTGGGGAACTCCCTTCTCGTCAGTGCAGAGGCAGAAAAGGATCTTGGAGTCATCATTGAGGCCAAGAGGAAAATGGGCCGGCAGTGTGGGGATGCTGTCAGGAAGGCCAACCACACCTTGTCATGCATCCACAGATGCATCTCAAGCAGATCCAAGGAGGTGATCCTCCCCCTCTATATGGCACTGGTCAGGCCGCAGCTGGAGTACTGCGTCCAGTTCTGGGCACTGCACTTCAAGGGGGGATGTGGACAACATGGAGAGGGTCCAGAGGAGGGCCACTTGCATGATCGGGGGCAGCAGGGCAGGTCCTATGAGGAGAGGCTAAGGGACCTGAACCTGTTCGGCCTCCATAAGAGAAGGCTGAGGTGGGATCTAGTGGCCTGTTACAAACTAGTCAAAGGGGACCAGCAGGCATCTGGGGAGTCCATGTTCCCCTGAGCACTACCAGGAGTGACAAGAAATAACGGTCACAAGCTAGCAGAGGGTAGATTCAGACTAGACATCAGGAGGCGCTACTTCACTGTCAGGGCGGCTAGGATTTGGAACCAACTTCCAAGTGAAGTAGTGCTGGCTCCTACCCTGGGGGGTCTTTAAGAGGAGGCTAGACAAACACCTTGCTGGGGTTGTTTGACCCCAATACTTTTTCCTGCCATGACAGAGGGTTGGACTTGATGATCTGCTCAGGTCCCTTCCGACCCTACCAACTATGAAACTATGGATGGAGGATGGGATCCATCTCCAAGGAGGAATATGTTGCACTGGTCTGGTCCTGCAGGGAGTGAACCAGGAAAGCCAAGGCTGCGACAGAACTCCAACTAGCTACAAATATCAGGGACAATAAAAAGTCCTTTTTTAGATTTTTAGATATGTGGGGAGCCGGAGGAAAAGCAAGGACAACATTGGACCCCTGCTAAACCAGATGGAACAACTGACAACTGATGCCCAGGAAAAAGCCAACTTATTAAATGGGTATTTGCATCAGTCTTTCATCAGTCCCATGGGACGCGCCTGTCCCCTACAGGACGGGGGGACCTGGGTGAGGGAGACCTGGGTGAGGGAGATTCCCTGCCCTCCATCAATGCTGGTCTTGTGAAGGAACACCGTGAGAGGCTTGACACTTTCAAGTCAACTGGCTCTGACAATCTACACCCCAGGGTACTCAAGGAGCTGGCTAGTATCATAGCCCAGCCCCTGTTGTGGATCTGCGAGAACTCCTGGTGCTCTGGTGAAGTGTCTGAAGACTGGAAGAAGGCCAATGTGGTGCCTATCTTCAAGAAAGGGAAGAAAGTGGATCCAGCAAACTACAGGTCCATCAGCCTGACCTCTATACTGGGGAAGGTCTTAGAAAAGATTATTAAAGAGGCCATTCTCAACAGACTAGTTGACTGCAACATCCTGAGGAATAGCCAGCATGGGTTTGTTGTGGGTAGGTCTTGCATGACCAATCTTCTCTCCTTTTATGACCAGATAACCTATCACCTGGACAAGGGAGAGGAGATTGACATCATATATCTTGACTTCAAAAAAGCCTTCCATCTGGTATCCCATGGTCACCTCTTGGCAAAACTGGCCAACTGCGACCTCAGTTCCACCACGATCCACTGGCTGGGGAATTGGCTCCGTTCTCAGACCCAAAGGGTGGTGGTTGACAGAAGTCAATCATCATGGTGCCCTGTGACCAGTGGGGTCCCCCAAGGCTCTATCCTTGGACCTATATTGTTCAACATCTTCATTAACGATGTGGACATTGGAGTCAGAAGCAGACTGGCCAAGTTTGCTGATGACACCAAACTTTGGGGTAAAGCATCCACACCTGAGGACAGGAGGGCGATCCAGGCTGACCTTGACAGGCTCAAGAATTGGGTGGATGAGAACCCGATGGTATTTAAAACCGAAAAATGCAAGGTCCTCCACCTTGGGAGGAAAACCCTGCAGCATCCTTATAGGCTTGGCAGTGCTATGCTGGGTAGCACTACAGATGAAAGGGACTTGGGGGTCATGATTGACCACAAGATGAATATGAGCCTGCAATGTGATGCTGCGGTCAGTAAAGCAAGCAAAATGCTGGGTTGCATGCATAGATGCTTCTCAAGCAAATCCCAGGACGTCATTCTCCCCTTGTACTCGGCCTTGGTGAGGCCACAGCTGGAGTACTGCATCCAGTTTTGGGCTCCACAATTCAAAAAGGATGTGGAGAAGCTTGAGAGAGTCCAGAGGAGAGCCATGCGCATGATCAGAGGTCAGGAAAACAGAACTTACGATGAGAGGCTGAGAGCTATGGGACTCTTTAGCCTGGAAAAGCATGGGCTCGGGCAATCTGATGGCCACCTATAAGTTTATCAGGGGTGTTCACCAGGATCGGGGGGAATGATTGTTCACCAGAGCGCCTCAAGGGATGACAAGGTCAAACGGCTGTAAACTCCAGTAAGACCGTTTCAGGCTGGATATAAGGAAGAATTTCATCACTGTCCAAGCCCCCAAGGTCTGGAATAGCCTGGATGCTTATCTTGCTGGGATCCTATGACCCCAGCTGACTTCCTGCCCCTTGGGCAGGGGGCTTGACTCAATGATCTTCCAAGGTCCCTTCCAGCCCTAATGTCTATGAAATCCATGAAACCACCAATTCTTCCTCTTAATAGCCCAAAAGACCCTGAATTTTGCTAGTTGTTTGAGTAAAAAGCACAACAATATTGAGTAAATATGCATGTAGGAGAAACTGTCATTCACATTTTATTTCCTGTTCAATAGTGAAAGCAAACTTTATTGAAACCACTGTAGAAGCATGAGATGTAGGTGATGGTAGAAGAAATGTGCTTTGAATACATTTTCACCGTGCCTAGCAATGTTTGGTGACAGAACAGTGTCTTTTGCAGACCACTGCTGTGAGGCAGATTCTCTACTAAGATAAGATGCAAGAGGGTTGTACAAAGTAGGACTGTGTATTACAGACACTACTGAATCTACTGCTTGCTGCTGCCTTTTTAAAGTAACTGAAGAACACTTCTTGGGCTTAGAAGAGTAATGAGAAGATCCAACTTCAACACTATGTCTTGCACACACATGCCTGTACTCATACATTCCAATGCCAATTGTTCACGCTTTCATTTATAAGGGCGCTATGCAAATTAGGAAGATTACTAATTACTGCCAACAGCTGTTAGCCAATAACAATTTGGTGCGAAACAATTTTTCTTACATCCTTTACATTGCTGTTAAATAAGTACTATCACTAGGTGAGTGCTAAACTTCATGTGTACTTAACCTTTCAGGTTACTGGTAAGAAAGAACAAAAGCATATCCCACTTTTTATTTTTTGTATTGCCTTAAGATTATTCACAACCTACAGTTGAGAAAGAGAGGCTAGAAATACACCCTTCACCTTTCCTCAGAGCTGTTGTGTATTTTTGCTGTGTAAATGTCATGTTTTTTGTTTTCTGATGCTGAACCTTTAAATCTCTAAATTCTCTGTTGCCTGTGGAGGCAGGGTACTATTTTGTGTTTAGTTCAGTGCAGACTGTTACAAAGGGGAAGCACATACTCTCACTGAGACTGCTTTTGTTCTTGTCTTTTTGTTCTCATCTAAAGTGTGAAGATACCTGCATGTTCTTTTGTATGGAAAAACCTGACAAGAACTGTTTCCTGTGCTAACAGTCTGAAGAGACACAGGCCATTTCCTTGGTGTGTGGGCAAAAAGCAACAGTAACCCCCTAATCTTCTGAAATTAAGATGCATAGCATTTTGGTTGTTTGTTCTTGCAAGTGCTTTGCCCATTTGTAGCTTCTTGTGCATCCTGGTTTAACAAGTGAGAATTACTGTTTACTTCAAAATTAAAATAAAAAAAACCTTTTGGCTGACCTTAGGAATTTCTTCAGATATGTATCAGAAGAAAGCAGAAATATTCTTTACAGAATTGTCTGCTATGGGCAATGTTTTTGCCAATATAGCATCTCATCTTGCAGGAATTTAGAATTTGGCCATAAATAGTGGTAATGAGTGATGTTATGTAACCAGTAGGGCTGTGTGAAATTTCACCAGGCGTTTTGTTTCAACTTATTTTGAGGTTGAAACAGCAAAATCAAAATGAAACAAAGGGTGTTGAAACAGCCTCAAAACACAACAAGGCTAGTCAAAATGTTTTGAAAGTCAAAATGTTTCGACCTTAGCACTGGAGATGGAAAGTCAGTCCAGCTGGGCTGACCTCCCACCCCCGCACTAGATTGTGCCAGGGATGCAGGGATGGTGAGGCAGCCCATCTGGGTTGACTTCCCATCTCCCATGCTAGATTGCGCCAGGGGCAGCCCAGATGGACTGAGTTTCCCCAACCCAATCTTGGGGCTGGGGTTGGGAATTCAGCCCAGCTAGGCTGAGTTCCTTTTTCCAGTCTGATGGTCAGGCAAAATGTTGAAGCAGCATCAAAACAGCCTCATTGTTTCAATGAAACGAAACAGTGAGGCTGTTTTGACTCAAAATTAAATTTGATACAAAACACTGTTCCGTTCAGACTTTGAAACTGAAGTTGGAACAGAACAGTGCCATTTCGCACAGCCCTAATAACCAGTATTATTTTGGATAGCCAGAGAACCAATAATAACAAAATGTGTATACTCGGCCACTGATTTTTGCATAAAGCACAAAATAAGATTTCTTTCTACAGAGGATGTTGTATCTATTGTTCTTGTATTTGTTAACACCACAGTCTTTCTTTCATTGTAGGGAATGGCAATGTTCTGATTGACTTAATTTACACAGCACTAGACCCTTAAGTACAGAGTAAATTAGGCTATTTCTTCGACTGCCAGATTACAAACTCATAGGATCTGATGTACTAGGCACTTTCCCTATTAAAATCAAAGCAACAGAGTTAACGTTTAAAATTTGCTACCAGTGATATTTATTTGGAAATAATGATTTATGGTTTAACCTCATGTTCCTGTTGTGAATTCTCATGATGGGCAGAAAATGAATCAATATTACCAATATGTACTTTATGAATATTCTCAAGGCACATTTACATGATGGAGAATAATAACTTCAATGACCAAACAGAATAAACTAGGGACTGAATTACAAGCTGGAATTCCTGTTTCTAATAGAATTTCCTTGCCATTGCTAGATTAAAAGTATACCTTCCACATTATTTTGATATGGTTTTGTGTAGCTTAATACATTTAACTTGCTCGATTTTTGGTTATTTACAGCTTGCTAACATTCTTATGGCATGAAGTAAACAGAAGTGCTAGGTTCTGCATAAAGATACTAAATTATGTGATAATGAAAATTTACAGCAACTTGATACAGAATGCTGTCCAGTGGGGAGCAAAGCACTCCTTTGAGATGTGCTGCACTTTTCAATGGACAGCATTATAGCATTGAAACAACTCCAGTTAAGCACCTGTTAATGGCTCAAGATTTAGGGCTGCATGTTCTAATTCTACTTGTTTTGGCAAAGGGGACTATGGTGGTAGAACTAAGTTCTCTTGGCTGGGTAATCTATTGTGTATAAAGAATGTATTCAGTCCATTCCTTTGGGTATTACTAGCTTCGTTTAAATAATTTAGGCAGGCTCATGTTGATGGTGACCTAAAATGTTTGCCAACCAGTGGTGATCTGATGGTCCATGGCACAATGGCTTAATAGACTAAATTCTTTTCCCAGTGAACAACATCACACAAAGCATCAGTAGCAGAGAAACCATGTGCCATAATTAGAACTAATTGACCACCAGGCTGACAACCTAAGGAGAAAAGCAAATGACTGGGCAGAGAATGAATTGTATTCTTAACTCTACAGACAGTTCATTAGTGTCAGATCTGGCCACTAGTGTGGGGAAGCTTGTTCTCTTGTCATGAAATTGCACTTGTTCTGTGGAAAAAAAACTGAATTCAGATAGTAAGCTTTCAAAGGATCTCTTTCATGGACATTAAAGTGACAGAATAACTTCTAGCTTTTAATTTGGGGCCAATAAAGGGGGATTAATAAAACACAGGCAGTGTTTCAGTGGGACAAATTCTGAGTTTATTTACAAGGTAATTAATCAGCAATATTCAAAAAAATACTATCCTGTAGGTGTATTTTTAATCAGATTCACATACATTACTGTTTTCAGTACTCTGTGTTTGTCATCAACAAAAATCTGTCTGTCCAGCTGCTCTATTTGTGATGTGTGTTTGTTCCAAGCTAGAGACATTTGAGGAAGTTATCTACAGATTTTAAATGTGTGTAACCCTAAAT
This sequence comes from Crocodylus siamensis, assembly GCF_052110815.1. Classification (NCBI taxonomy): domain Eukaryota; kingdom Metazoa; phylum Chordata; order Crocodylia; family Crocodylidae; genus Crocodylus; species Crocodylus siamensis. The sequence goes on from NC_143397.1 coordinate 218,706,259, forward strand.
TATGCTTAGTCTTATGACTGATTACACTGCTTGTTCTTTAACTCTCAACTGATGATGCTACAGTAGTTGGTATGAAGGATTAGAATGAAATACCACAAAGCTATGGGTACAAATTTTAAATACACTGTTGTACATTGCTACACAGTGTCTCTATCATAGATACGACCGTCAGCTTAACCAAGTTTTTCCCACTCATTTCTGCTCTGCACATGCCAACTTCCAAAAATGAGACAATGTAGCTGCTTTAGAGCACTGCTTTTTCTGGTTGTACTCATTGGTAGGTGCTCAGTGCTGCTCTTAAGTGGTTTACATTGCTTCATTTCCTGGATTAGGTGCACATGGAGTGGGAGAGAGTTGGTCATGCACACTTCATGACAGTACTCCCAGGCACAGCATGGAGGTTTTGTAAACATGTTATAAGTCCCATTTGCACAAGCATTTTAGCCAACATGTCTTAGTGTCTTTTAGCACTGCCTATCAGCCTTAAAATCTGCTTAAGAGTAGATGGATCCAATGTTGTGGGGTTGGATGAGAGAGTCTGTAAGTGCTGTTAATACAAATAGTGAAACTATGAGAGAAGAGAGGTTTTAGCAGGAAAGATCAAAAATAAAATTTTGCCCATATTAATCTTGACAAAAGGCCAATCAAGATGAAATATTGGAGACAGCAAGACTGATGAGAATAAGCAGAGGAAGACAGGAAGTCTGGAGAAACTGATCATGTAAGTGGATGAAGTCACCTGATCATAGCTCTGAAAGAGGGTGAAGTTCTGGTGAACTTCTGCAGGGGGAGTGAGGGGGAGGACTGAGGTGGGGGTGGGCTGATGTGGGGTAGGCTGTAGGGGAGGAGATGGGAAGGGACTCAAGTTGAATCCTGCCAAGAGAGATGCTGAAGGAATAATTGAGAGAGAGGAAGAGAACCGGGAAAGGGCAGTTTCATGAAAGTTCAATAATATCAAAGTCAATGATATGAGGGGGAAAATAAAGAATAGTCTCTTTGCAGCACCCCAACTGCAGAAACCTGAAGAGTGATTGTGAAGATTGGTGACAACTATTTTGCAACTAGATTAGTGCTATTTTATGACAGCATCCTGAAGAAAATTTCTCTTGAGAGTTGCAAACCCTGGAATTCTCCCTCTTAGTAACAGCAACCTTCAGGGTAGTCTTCAGTTCTTCCTTTTGAAGTTTGTTTCTGGAACTGTTCGTGTTCATTGATTCCATTTAATGACCTGAAACACCATCATAATTGGCTCCTTGAAAATAGCTAGGTAGGTAGATGTGAAGTTAGTGCAGCAAAGTACTGTATATTGCCCACAAATAGTCAACAGATAAATTATAGATTGCATTCTATAGTTATTAGTGTTTGGTTAGCTGTGTCTGTTCTGAATAGTACAAATGCTTTGAATTCAAAGAGGAAATTATATCCTACAGACATACAGATGTAGCATCTTCAAATGAGTATTTTGATGATGTAATTAAAGAGCACTTTCAAATATGACCTTTTAAATACTGATACCATTCTGTAACTTTCACTGAAGTGACTGTCAACTTCATCACATGGCTGAAATTTAGCCTGATTTTCAGCCATGTGATGCTATTTTATCACCCCCAGGACAAAGGTTAAGCCCTCCCTTTCTATTAGTCACTTTAGTTTCTCTGGTCCTCTTACTTTTGGTACAGCAAAAATTCCTGATGATCATATGTTGTTAGGAGAGTTTATAATCCAACCTGCATTTTTCTGATGAACAGCTCTGCAGCTATGCTCCATGTAAAAGAAAAACCTTCACACAATGAAGCAATCATTCTTCCCAGGCAGGCCCTTAATAACTTGAATCCCATCCCACAGCAGGTTTGGCAGGGAACAAATTCCCCAACTTGCAAAGGGCAGTGGCTAGCATAATCTTTCTCCATTTTAAAACATTCTTTAATGTTATGTTTTCTGCATCCAAATGGTAACTTTACCTGACATGGGGTTTTATATAATATTTGAACTACAGCCTGTTGAAACTCCACTGCACAGCATTTCTTGAATATTTTTATTACAATATAAATATTATATGTTCCAGTTTATTTATTATGGTACAAGTATATTTTAATACTGATCTCATACAGTGGTTGATTCAGAATCTGTAGCATTTCTGAAGCAGTGTTACATATTTGTAGAACAAATTGAGAAAAAGAGCCTTAGTCTATATAACAGCTGTAATATAGCCTCTGGATTCAATGGCCAAAATAAGTGAAATGCAGTTCTTCAAGGGAAATTATTTGATGGCATAAATAAATACACATAGGGCCAGATATTTACTTGGTGCAAATCAGCACAGAATGGAGGAATATCAATTTATAGCATCTGGGAATATGGGATATCTAACTTCCTGGCTCATTATTGCAATGGAGTAATAACATGTCTGGTAGCCTTTATTTAACAGGATAATATATGCATCTGCAATACAAAAAAAAAAAGGTACAGAAAAGGAGGGCAGGTTTTAAATTTAAGGCCTAAAGCAGTGGTTCTCAACCTTTTCAGACTCAAGATACTCCTCATTAGACTCAAGGTACTCTTGGAAATTCCTGCCCTTAGCTTTCACTCGTTCTTTGATTATGGAAAAATAATAGAGTTGTGTTGTAAAGACCTCAGGAGGACCACAGCAGTTAGAATGCTTTTGACATTATGGACTCCTATTCGAAATCTCTGGGTTTACCTCGTGAATCAAGTGTAGCTGTTTGCACATCTAATGGTGATAATATTTAGCGGCACTCTTAAAAGAAGTGAAACCCTAGGGTGCTACAGCATTAATTTTTGTGACCCCTGTCTTCCTATGGATTTAATGCTTGTTTGTTTTGTCTCTCCTAGCACTGCCCCTTTCCCCTGTCCCTGTCTCTCTCTCTCTCTGTCTCTCCCCTCTCCCCACTTGTCTTTTGCATTCTAATTTCTCTCTCCTTCTTAAACTGTTTTCTGTCTGTCCTCTCACAGCAGCTGAGCTTCAGCCCGTAAAATCTTGTGCTTTCTATAAATCTTAGTTAGTCTATAAAGGTGCATATTTACCCTGCCTCTTCCCCATGGTTGAGAATCATTGGCCTGAAGAATTTGTTTCTTTCCCCAGCAGAACCTGTAACCCCCTCTCCAAAAAAACAAACAAACCAAACAAAACAATAAAAAACAACCAACTACCCAAAAGTCAAACTTCATTATGTAAAAATTAATGTGTTAATTCACAGCACCTGGTAGTATTCTTGGGGTGCCGTTACATTTCACACTTAGACCATAATAAGGACACTTAAAATATCAGTGTCCACATATTAAAGCATGTTAACTTGTGATAACTGCCCTCTGAACATCTCAGAGTTATGCCAGTTCAGGTGAGGGTTAACTCTAGGAAACTAGGCCATGCTATCTAGCTCATGTTAAGGTAACTTTAGTTTGTTCCATGGAGATAAAATGAACAATTTGCAATCCTTCAGCATCCCAGGATGCACTGCTCCCAGTTCCCCCTTCTAGAGCACAGCTAGAACCCAAGTGTCCTGGCTTCAGGCTACAAGCCCTCTAGTGCAAGGGTAGGCAAAATACATCCCACGCCTGGATCTATCCCACCAACTGACTGGATCTAGCTCAGGGCGGTGTCTGCCAATTGATTGGATCTGGCCTTTGGCTGCCCCCATAGCACTGCATGGGGGCAAGCCCCACCTGGTACAACCAGTGCTGTGCTTCTGCCCATGCCTGCCAGCCCCAGTCCAGGCCAGCATGTGCAGATTACCAGTAGATCTGCTGCCCAGGTGCTGTTTGGCTCCCCTCACCTCCAGCTTCTGCTCCTGCTGCCTTGTTCTAGGTAGGGAAGAAGCTTCAGCCAGGTGGCTCCTGGCCCAGTGCACAGGGCACCAGCTCCAGGCTGCCTTTCATCCACTCCGCTGCCTGCATCAGGTGGGTGGAGTGGGTGGAAGTCAGCCGGCAGCTGGAGCCCAAACCCTGCACACTGAGACAGAAGCTGTACCTCTGAAGCTTCCTCCCTACCCAGAGTGGCAAGCAGGAGCAGGAGGAGCTGCCGCTGGAAGTGAAGGAAGCCAAGCTGCAGCTGCAAAGGGAGCAGTCCAGCTGGTAAGCTGTGTGTACTGGCTGGGACTGGGCTGGAAAGTGGCATGAGCTGCGCCGTGTGTGGCTTGACCCCATGGGAAGCGCCATGGGGGCAGCCGCACACTACACTGCCTAGGTGAGCTCTGCTTCACACATCCCCTATCCCCTTCTCCCTCCCCAAACTCCTGGCTGGCTCCTGGGACCTAATGGCCAGGCAGCTCCCCCCCCTACACACATGCACCCCCCATGCCCTCCCTACAGGGCAGGGGCATACAGGGAGTGGATCACAGCTTTGCCCTGGGCCCTGGCCCCATGCTGTGACCCCCACCCTGTGATTCTTTGTCTGCCTGCCCATCCTGCTCCCCATCCACCTGTGGCTACCATGCCACATAGGGAGTTTTGGTGAGTTGTTGTGGCAGGTGGTGGGGAAGTGCTGACCTGGTCTGCCACAACTTGTCAAAACTCCCCATGTAGCCCCCAGGGCTGAAAAATTGCCCACTCCTGGTCTAGTGGCAAGTCAGAGTTGTGAGGGCAAAAAATGGCATTAAGACTTACCATGCTTACAGGACACTCTAACTTGAACATTAAGGTTCCACAGATTAGTATGGTCTAAGTGTAATTCATAGATATCTAACTTCACCCCTATAGGTGTTTAACAGAGCAAGTAAGACAGACAGTAGGCAAGGCTTGGAGCTGGTACACATCTGCTGACGTTAATGGAACTTTGCTGATTTATATGAACTGAGGATTTGGCTGATAGGCTCCCGTCTGGAAGGGTTTCAATCTTAATTCTTACGTAACTGAAGAGGGTACAAAATAGTAGAAGGAACAAGGAGAAGGCGATATAGATCATAGTATTGAGACAGAACATTTTCTCAGCAAAGGTTAGTGCAAAGCATGGTTATGTTTCTTTTTTTAACAAGACAAAGATATAGAGCCTTATTCTATACTGTGAAACATGAATTCCAGATGCTGTTTCTCCAGATGGGTAGATCCACAGCCAGTGTAAATGGGCATGATCCCAATTGAATATCTGGCGTAATGATTTCAATGGAATGACTCCTGATTTCAAGCTGTTCTGTTCAAAATGGAATTAGTCTCATCATATCTTTGATTCCATGTGGTTCCAAGTTGTAAAAGCTTTCACACAAGTCTAAGAAGTCAGTTTTACCTATCTCAATGAATTTCCTTTCTTGACAATTGTTTAAGATTGGTTTACCTTGCACTCCACTGTTTCGCTGGTATTTTTCCTGACAATTCTTGTCTTCAGAACACAAGACAGAAGGGAGATTTAATGTTATGTGAAAGACTTTTCCTAACATAACTGTATTCAGTCTTTTCTCAAACTGAACGAATAACTTTGATCTGTCAACTGTGAAAAGTAAACTGGGTGTGACCTTCCGTCATCGGCTAATCATCTCACTTAATGACATCTGTTAACTTTGTTCTGATATTAGATCATGGTCTTTCTTTGTACTGTCAAGATTTTTCATCCAAGGTCTAATTATTTCACTTTATGTGTATAAGGATATCTTGGGAGTCAGCTGTATTTAGTAGGAAGTTCATCTTTTTGTGTATCAAATTTCTTAAACTGATTGCAGCATTTCATTGAATCTCAGATGGACAACACATCTTTTACTAAATAAATTGGCTTTAAAGTTTAGCATTGCATACTCCTTGTCCCAGGGCCTTTCCCCCCCCCTCTCTTTTTCTCTCTGTAGCATTTTCTCACCGTTTTCTCACTCTTTATTTCTGCTTGTCAGTTGAAATTTTGGTGGCAGGGAAGGAATTGTTTTCACACTAAGAAGGAAATAGCCCAAGTAGTCGATATATTAAATGACTAGCCCTGGACTGTACCACAGGAAGGAAGGGGGAAATAACCCTTTTATAGGCAATTCTCCCTTCTCTCCTCACCTCAACTTTTCTTAGTACTAAAAGTTTTGGTACCATTTTTTGAGGGAGGGAGGAGGGGAGAGGGGAGGAATTAATGACCAGTTGGGGTTCATGCCCTGAATACCTCTGCCTAGCATCTTTCTAAATAGTCATTCATTTCCAGGGGAATATATGTCTTGGTTGCTCCTGTCTGTAGTGTTTTTCCTTACAACAAATAAAAAATGCATAAGGTCATTACATTAATGGCTATGCCTTTACTTTCAAGGCTCCTCTAAATTCAGTTGCATTATAAAGGTCTGCTATCATCTGATTCTGTTAAATCTGGCAGAAATTTTCCTTTGGGTCTGCCTTTCTTTTGGGCCTTGATCCTGAAACAGGTTGTACTCCAAGCCCTAGTGAAATAAACCTAATACTTAAGAACCTCATTTTCCCATTTATTTAACCAAGTGAAAATTTCCCTTACAGCAGTAGATTGTGGGGTCTAGTTCTCCCACTTGTGTGCCTGTTGAGTGCTAGAGTCTGTAGGACTGCACAGGTGAGAGTGAGCATAGACCTGGAAGTGGTTATATAGAGCAATCCAGCCAAAAAGGAAATTTGATAGATGATTCTATCTAACAGTAGAGTAAGCATTCGACAACCAGCCAGCATCTGCCTTTCATTCAGTTTTCTCTGTGATATCAACCATCCATATCTGGGCTTACTTAAATTAGTCAAGTGATGTGAGCATTTTCCGGAAATCTTTATCTAAACTGTTGAAGAACAAAAGCACTTTGCTTCTAGAACAATATTTTCTTGTAATATTAGCTTTTATGGCATAAACTTCATTGCTTGGTATGCACACTGAATTCAGCAGCAGGGCAGCGCTCAGTCTCTGCTTAAGAGCCCAGAGGCTTAGCACTGGCTTCCTTGTCCCCTTTTTCCCTCTGCTGCTGAATCTGGGCAGGGTGGGAGGGTGAAAGGAAAGGTGAACAGCTGCTCACCCCCTGTGCTCCTTAGCCATTGAAAGCAGGGACTCCATCCAGATTCTGCGCTGGCATGTTGGTGAGCTCAGAAAACTCATTCTGCATATGGTAATTTTAAAATGGGGTGTGATTGCACCACCTTACCCACCATGTTTATGAACAAATAAAAAGTCCAAGTCCAGCTTTCTTCAAATCCTTGTCCCAGGGATACCTGGGTTACTATCAAGAATCATAATTCCAAATAACTGTCACAGACGAGACAAAAGATGTCTCGTCCATTGCCCTGTTCATGGGGGATTGTGTCCTCCATTACATTCTCTGGTATGTGGTCCCAAGCAATGCATCCTGCATCATTTCTCTTGGGAGGCTATTTTGGAGCCCAATAGTTTGAACTGTTATATCGTTTAAATTTCTATGTAGTTTCACCTATTTGGAATGAAAACCTCTAATGAAGTATGAGGTTCTAGATAATAGAAGTGGCTAAGGAAACTGAAAAGAAAAAGCAGGATTGCTGTTTGTGAGGAATTTGAATGATATGATAGCATAAAACAAAGTTTTCAGTATGCCTAGGGTATCACTGTTTTCACAGGCGACTGGTTCTGCCTTAATCAGAGGGGGCACATGCCCCGCCCCCAGTGACCAGTCAGCTACCGGGGGGTGGGGAGGGGTCGTCCTCCCTAGGCTGATCTCACTGACCAATGGAGTGGGGGGACCCTGCAGCCAATTGCTGTGGCCAGACACTGAGGCCACTTCTGGAAGTAGCTGCAGCCACGTCTGGGGGCGCAGCAGCGCTCCATTCCCCGGCTGGTGCTTGCAGGGGGCCACTGGTGCTCCCGCCTGGCCCCCCACCTGTCACCTAAGCAGTGAGCACAGCTGGTCAGGGGGTGTACCCGTTCTCTCAGGGGGTGCATGTGCACCCCTGTGCATCCCTTACGCATCAACACGGTTTGTTTTTAAATAATATAATCCATGCTGGAAGGTGAGAGAAGGTAAAGAAAGGAAAATTTGGTACATTTCATATTCCTTTTACTATATTTGAATCAATTTAAGATCTTTATCTAATCTTTCTACAAGCCAGAGGCATAGCAAGCTCATTCAGTGTCTGGGGCAGGGAGTGGGCGGGCAGGTTTGCCACTGGCAAGAGAGGGTGGATTGAGAGGAAGAGAAGGCTCATCTGCCCAGGCTCCTTGCACAGGGGAGTCAGCTACTGCTGCTGCCTCCATGCTGCTGACACTGCCTTCCCTGTGCAGAGAGTTCAGGCAGCAACATCAGAGAAAGAGGGTGCTTGAGCACACAATGGTGGTTTAATTTGGTTTAGTTCTTCCTAAATTGCAACAGCGGGTTTTAAAAACCCACCATTTCCACCACTTCAATTTAGGGAGAATTAAAGCAAACTAAACCCCTATGGTGTGTGGGGGCTCGATCTTTATTTGTCTCTCCCGCAGTGGGGTGGAGGGGGAGGGGGAGCTGCTGGCAGGCCAAGCGATCCCTAAGCTGCCCACTAGCACCTGGCCTGGGGGGTGCTGGAGCTGTGGAGGGAAGCACTGCCCCCCTGCAGCCACAGAGGGAAGCACCAGGCCCACACGCAGCTCAGGCAAGCAGGCAGGCTCTGGGAGAGGAAAACAAAAAGAAAAATCAAGGTCCTTGCTGCTTTTTTTTTTTGTTTCAGTGGAGCCTGCCTGCACTGGGCAGGCCTGGTGCTTCTCTCCATGGCTGTGGCACCCCCTGGGACTTCCTGGGCGGGGTGCTAGTGGGTGGGTGCTGCCTGCAGGGCCCTGCTGCCATGAAGAAAGCACTGGGGTCCCCCGCAGCTCAAGGGGGTGTGTGACCCAGTGGCAGCTTGCCCCCTCCCCCCCCTCCCTCTGCCGCTGGAGAGACAGGTAAGCACCAGCACCCCTGGATTGTCCCCACTGCCTGGGACCACTCGGGAATGGTGGGCTTGCCCGTGCGGCAAAGTAGCAAGGCAGCAGGAGGGCGGCTGGGTGTGCTGGTGGTAGGAGAAGGTGGCAGGGACGGTACATGAGATGCTGGAAGCCTGCCAAGCCCTGAGCATGTCAGCTTCTAGTTGCACTTTGTTAGGTAGCAAACTGAAACACCTTGGAAATGTTTTATCTTGCTATGTAACAAAGTCATTTAAAATGCAATACACCACCCTGCATGCAGACAACAATGCCATTTTAAGTGCAATATGCTGCCAAGCGTGTAAATAGCAATGCCATTAAAGCGGTGCAAAAGGGCATTTAATCTGCTTTAAAGGACAATTTTGTTGCATGTACAAAAGCTCTCTGGATAGTCCAGCATAGCAACCCTGGGCTCCCTGGCACTACAACATGAGTCCTGTTCACTCCCCCAATTTCCTAATATACTATTGGGTGCTGGGCTGTGCTTGCTGCGAAAAAAACCCTGGGTGGGAAGCACCATGCCACTCACTCCAGGGCTGCTTCTGCCATGGTAAAGACTCCTGGGGGTGGGGGTGGATTGTGGTCCCCCCCTTGCAATCTCTCCCCCCTTGCAAGACTGGTGCCCTGCTTGGTCTGCCCTAGTTATGCTACCATCATGAGCAATTAATTTTAGCTATTCTCTGCATTTTAGTGTGTTTTCTTTGTGAGAAATGGATCTACATACCGTAACTCATTATAATTTATTAGCTTTCTTTTTCACAATTAGATCTTGTGGTCACTTAAAAGGGTGTATATTCCCTGAAAATAATTTGATTTTAGTTTTAGGGAGCTGTTTTTTAGTTTATACATCTAAGCCTGATTGCAAATTTTATCATTTTATTTTTATTTTTACACTCCAGTGCTTACAAATTAAGTTCTGCAGAGCAGCTGTATACATTTTCAGTTACGTTTACCTGCTGTTTTATTACAATTACATGGCTCTTCTGATTTCAAAATGTGATCCTATTTATAAGTTTTGTGGAGCCCTTTGGTTCCTATCATGGGTTACACTGATTTAACGAGTTTGAAGTTACTGATCAGTCACTTCTATGATTATTCCCACATCTGGTTTTAAAGGCATTAGGGTTATTCTTACAATTCCTTAATGAACCCCAGCAGCTCTTCTTAATTAATTTAAAAAATGTAAAGCTCCTAGCAGCGTGCCAATACAGTGGAGTAATGGCCATTAAAGACATGAGCTATGGGACTATTTGGAAACAAATGGTCATTTCACCAGTGAAGTAGAACAAACTGCACAGATTTACTCAACTTTCTCTCTTAGGCCCCATGCCATATTTATATGTCAGCTCCAACAAGTTAATTCTGTTATTTTTTTAAATGTTAGTATGATGGACTTTCATCATGGCAAAGTTTGAGCCTCTTCTTACTTGTAGTCTGTTAGTAGGTACTTGCTTGATTAACAAAATCCTTCACTTTGTAAAACAAGATGTCATATAAAACAAACATCCTGATTTACAGTGGGTACTGGCTTTTCCTAGAGGAATACATTAAATGGAGAGACATGGCTTGTGGTTTTATGTTGCCTTTAAGCATTTTCTCTGTTTGGATTTCACATGTTTATTTTGTATTGACTAATGTGTTGTGTAAAACCTACAGATATATACGTTATTTCTTATTTGCCCCATTTGGGGTATTATTTTCAGAGCAATGCTTAAAATTTACTGACTGGCAGTTCAGGTGCTTTTCTTTTCCTTAAAAAAAATCCTTACTCTTGCCCAATGCCATAAACCAACAGTGTTAAAGTATGGTTATGAAAGGAACTGCAGTGAAAGAACACGCCAAAAATCCTATTAGCTCAATAGTTCTAGTGAAATTCTTATCTATGTTATAGAAGTGTTGTATAACAGGTTATGCCACAATAAAGGAGGAAGCAATCTGATGAATATGTTGAATCTGTTCAATTCCATGTCAGATGGGAGGTAGGTGGAAGAGGATCAAGTGGTCCCTGTCTGCCTTTTGCATTAATTTTAAAATACTTTTAATTTTTTGTTTCTTTTTTGTCACCTGTTTTAAATCCTGCTGCATCTTTAAAATCTTGATGTTCCCAGTTACATAACTATTCCCCTTGGCCTACAAATACAAAGGTCAGGTTGAGGTCAATCTTTACCTTTCTAACAAAGCACTAAAGTACTTATGTTTGGACCCACATAACAAGTGCCCAGGCTGTGAATTTTCTGGAACATTGGTATCTCCTATTGCTGGCAGATTGTGTGAGAAAATGCCCTCTAGGAAGGAAAGTAAGACACATTGCTTTAATTCAGGATCTTTCTGCAAGCTGGTCTTTTAAGAATGTTTATGGAGTACCAATAAAAACAGCATTGCAAAAGATAATGACCCAAGGGAGTTTAAAGTAAAAGGGAAAATGTACTGGAAGCCTGTACATGCTAGAAGTCTATGTTATGCAACACGAATGGATTCCATGGTTCCAAAACCCCTTAAACTATCAAATACAGAGTCATTAAAAACTCAGGAGATGGTTAGGCCTGATTCTGTTCACATATCAATTTAAATAAGAAGTAAATCCACTCCAGTCAAAGGAGCTGCCACACTAGTCTAACACTAGTGTAATGATAGGATCAAACCTATAGAAGCAAAAGTAAACGTAGAGTAAAGGGTCATCATCACCAGGGATCCTGGTTTTTACTGATAAAAAATTGCAAATTCTCTGATTACACCTCCAAATCCATGATTAAAATGAAATGCCCCTCACTCACCCCCACAGCCCCCCTGGCCCTGCTGGTGCCCCTCACCCCCACACCCATAGGGAGCCTCCAGCTGCCAGGGCTACAGGGCCAGGGGGCTGGGTCCACAGTCCCCTGCTCTCAGCAGGAGGTGGTGGATGCTCCAGTGAGCAGAGCCCAGTGCCCCCCCACCCTCCCTTGCCTGCTGTGGGCTCAGGTGGGGGGGTGAGGCTGGCTCCCTGCTGCTGCGTGCACTCCAAGAGGGGGCAGGGGGGACCCATACCCCCCAGATCTCTGCGTGGGGTGTGTGTGGGCTTTCCACTGCAGGCTTGGGCTCCAGACCTGCTGCCCTCCCCTGGGGCTTCTGTAGCCCAGGAGGTGTGACCCAGTGCTGCAGGGAACAGCTGAAGCCACCTCTCCTACCCACAGTGGCCAGACACTTGCCCGAGATGGAGGTGGATGGAGCAGGGAACACCATGCTAGATGCTGGGGGCAGATGCAGTCCTAGCCCACCTGCTGTCCGGGGTAGGAGCCCCAGAACAGACTTGTAAGGGCATCTGATTCCCAGATGGGCAGTGAGGCATCCCAGTCCTGCAGGGCTGTAGTGCCTGGTCAGCAAACCTGCCCCGACTGAGAGGTGCAGGAGAGTTCCTAGCAAGGGTCCTGCCCACACTGTGCCCCCTTCCCCTGCAGGGAGTCGTGGGGTGGGGTGGGGTGGTGGGGAGGTCTTTCCCTTATGCTTTGATAGGAGCCCTATTGTCCCCTGCCCTCTCTACAGGTTGGCCATCACTGTCTTGGACATTATCATATTACTCACTAATCTTATTTTCTGAGTATGTTCTTTTAGCATTTTTCCTCATCCCCTCCTATCTTCCCTCCATAGGCCTAAATGTATCTCTTTTTGAGTTCAATGGGGTTACATATTCAAAGTAGGCATTGTGGGCCAAATTATCTCTTTACTTGCTCCTATCAGTGAATAATTCAAATTCTCTTGATTATTCTTTCTATTTTTTGAGGTGCTTTACAAAAAAGAAAGAGATAAAATTTCTGAGGGATTTAATCTTAAATTTACAATGCACATTTAATGGTGGTTGTTGGGGGGGCGTGCAGCAAAAACATGTACTATCATCTCTTGGTCAAAAACTGGTACATATTTAATGGTTTCTGATTTAATGTTTTTCCCCCCTCTTCATTCATGCTCACTGCTCTTACTTCTAGGGTGGTGGATGCACAGTATGTCACTGCAAAACCAAAGATTTAACTCTTGCTTCCATACCTGGAAATACCTTAAATGATTTAGGCAGATGTACATTTTGAGGTGGCTCAGATTTCCTTCCAAAACTCTTGGTTAGTAAACTCAAATTCCCATTTACTTGGAGGTCACATTCCTTATCCTTTGGCTCTTTTATGCATTTAACTTAGTAGTTCCCAAGTTCAAGCAGGTGAGGGTTTAGGTCTTCAGATGTGCAGAAGTGGACAGAAAGAAGCATGTGTCAAGAGGTTGCCATGTATTCTGAGCATGGTACATACCTGTCCTTCCTGACACAATGAACTGGAGTTCATGTAATCCATCTTGCTTAGCATCTATGGCAGTGCTGCTAAAATGGCAGAGGCCTACCTCAGATACTATTTTACCAGTGTCCTGTAAACTAGTGAAATGGCTCCCCGGGGGAACATTCATAACAAAAGCTTCTCTAAGGTGAGTTCTTCCTTAGTTCTTCCTTTATTTTATGTTAAGAGAAGAGTGTGCGTCTCAGAATACCCTTATGACAATAGAGTTAAAAATGAATGGGCCATGTTTGGGCAGGTGAAAAGAAAGCTCCTGGCTGGGGTAATAACTTCAGCCAGAGACCTGGAGTCTTTTCCCACACTGAACAGCAGCAGTGGCTTCCCCAGCATCCCCACTCTCTTGACTAGCTTGGAGCATTCAGAACAGATGTGGGTGGGTGGGAGGTTCCTGGAAGTTGTCTTGGGAGCACCGTGGAGGTAAGCTAGACATGCACAGGGGCAGATATAGTGGGGGAAGGGAGTGCACTGGTACACTTGCACCCCCTTTGATTCTTGGGCCACCCAAAATTTAAAACCAACTGTGTGGCAGGGGCAGCAGTATTTTAATTCAGGCGGTGCTGAGGGTGTCAACTGACTTCATGGCTCATTATAATCTACCTGATCCCTTCCAGACTCTTCATTCCACCGGTGTTAAGGACCCACTCTTCTTTCCAATGGTCTTGATGTTCCACCAATCAAGCTATCCTTTGTCTTGCAATTCTTCTGTCTGTGAGATGCTCCTGGTAATGAAGGTCCTATTTCACAGCCCTGTAGATTTTTTAACTCGTTCCAGTGAAGGTGTATTTGTTTTTTATCCTTCAATCTTAAACTGAATTATACAACCCTAGGTCCCTAGAGTATTAGTAAAGCTTCTAGTTTATTTTTAACTGGAGAAGACTATGTGTTGTGTTATGAGGTGCTGCATCTCACCATCTGCACCTCCCTTTTCAAAATCCTAAATCCATCCATGGACATGCCCTTTGAAATGTTGACCTAATAGCTCCTATGTCCATGAGATTTTTCTTGCAGCACATCTGAAGTTTTCATGAATTCCTACAGAGAAGATATCGTATGTGAAAAGGGAAAGGAGCTGCCCTTGTCAGGATGAAAACAGAGCTGGAATGCCATGTTTGAGTAAGATGTGCAGCTTCATTTGCTGGAGCAAAATAGTATCTAACATGCTTTTGTGGCAGTATGGGAGTTCTGTTCCCTGCTTTCATTTTGTGGATACTTCCACCCCCCACAAGTCTTGATTAATTCTCCTGAAAAGGCCAGTTACTTCAGCCTTCTCCCAAGAGTCCAGGATTTAAGCATGCAATGGCTTGCTTAAGTCTTCTGAAAGATGAGTATACTACTGTTCTATTATTGCGGGTGGTGTAATGTAGCTTTTCATGTTTGTAAATTAAATTGAGATCCACAGATGAAAGACATTTAGACACCAGACAGTGATTGGCTTATCATAGGCAAAAGGCAGTAGGGTAAAGTGCTTCTTAGCCTCAGTCCAAAGGCTGTATGCAGTTGCATCCTCTAAAAGGGTGACTTAGAAAACATATTCTTTCAGCGCTTACCATTCAGCTTTTGGAAACATCATGTCTGCTTGAATCACAATGGCTTCACAGCTCCCACTGTGACTATGTTCCGTAACTTAAAGCAATGCATCAGTGCAGAGCTGTTTCCCCCATCCCCACCAAAGCAATTCTGTTTCCCCATGCTCATTCCATTCCTGGTCCCTACTTATCCCCTTCTCCATTCCTCAGGCCTCCCTATACAACAAACTAAGCTCCTCTCAGGCAAGGGCTCTGTGGAAGCCAGAATACAGTCAACAAATGGTTTTGTGGAATGCACAATATTCTCAGGAGCTCTAGAGGTTAAAAGAAATAGTTATTTTCAGTACTGAAATGGTCTGGTTATTAATTAATGCCTGATAAAATGGTGCAATACCTTCAACAATTTCTTGTAGCTTTCTTCTGGCTCTTTCGTATAACATTCCTCCTGATCGCAATCTCCATATATCTTTTATAATGTGGTATAATCACTCAGTTGGATACAGTTTTTTTTCTTTCGGTTGCCAAACAGCTATAGATGAATTAATCTACTAGCATGCACATTTGGGGATGATATTCTCCAGTGACTCAGCAATGTAACAGATGGCAAAATATTTAATATTTATTTCCATTTCAGTTCTATATTGGATATGAACCCAGACATTTTATTTTTTTGACAGTCAGACAACATCTGCTGAGAACACTGTCAGCTGAATTACAACCTCCCTGGCAGGTATTGGGTCAGACAGCATGAATTAATTTCAGCAATTCTGTATGTGGTTAAATGTTTTTCTCTACTACAGAACAGTGTTTTCATTATAGGCTCTGGATTTATGGATACTGACTAGCTTTACATTTATACCCCTAAGAGTTTAAATTTATTCATATTAAGATTCAGTGCATTAAAGAGGACGATGTGCATTAAACTGCAATAACAATGAATTTATTTTGAGTCATTCTTTAACCTTGACCAATTATGATAATAAAATAAGGGATAAAGTGACGAAGTGAGCCTTGTTGCTTGGAAGCAATGCCTTGTACTGCCATTGGAGGAACTCAAGTGTGGGAGTGACTCTAGTCCCAGGAGTTGATGTAACCTGAATATAGTTCAGCCTAAACTATTTTTGCATGGTGAGAGTCTGCCAGGTGCCTGTACTCCCAGTAGTGATAGTGGCATAGCGGATGCAAAAAAACTAGTTGACCATCCACCTACTTAGCTATTTAATGTATTTATCATAAAAAACCATAGAGAAGTAGGGCTGGAAGGGAGCTCAAGAGGAGCACCCTCTTACTGAGGAAGGAAAGCTCTTGTGTCCCATAAGGAGATCAAACTTGCAACTTTGGCATTATTAGTACCACACTCTAACCAACTGAGCTAATATTTAAAGTAGATCTACTAGAATGTTTTTGACCAAGGCATTTCAACATAAAATGGCAAACATTTGTGAAAGTTGCTTGTTCTATTTTGTTCTGAGAAACTTGCTTGTCAGGATGGTGGGCAGGAACAGACAAAGCTGTGGTGGGAAGATGAGTGGTTTCAGCACTGGAGGGAGCCCATGGATGGCCCAAGGAATAGAAGTTATGTGTACAGACCTATTTGGGATTGAGTCTGAGGGTCTTCCTCAACCAGCCCAAGCCATGCAGGCTTCCTTTCCATGATTATGTTATCTTGCTACAGCTATGCAAACAAATGCAGGATGAGAGCCAGGTAGTACATACACAGGTTTTTCAAAGGACTGTTTGTCTCTCCTTTTGTCCTCAGTTCCAACTATGGCTGGTGAAAAGAGGAAGTAGGGTACAGATTGGCTGTAAGTCAGGTGCTGGTGAATTTACTGTCTTTTCAGCCTTCAGCCCAGGTAGATTCTAAAGACAGTGAATGGTGGGAGCAGGGGCAGAATCAGAGGTAGCCTGTTGCACCCTCCTTTGGCCAAGTTGTATGTGAGCTCTAGGCTGGGGTCTAACCAGAACCACTGCTTCCATGTAGATCTGGAACCCAGAGGGTGAGTGCCACTGCTGTCACTGCTATTCCCAAGCTTTTTTCTGCTGCTGAATACAGTGGGGAGGAAGAGAACAGGGAAGGGCAAACAGTAGCAACAATCACCCCTGGCTAGTAGAGCCATGCGAAAGCAGGGGCTTCAACCACATGCTGCCCTGAGCATCTGGTGGGTTCACAGCTCACTGCTCACATAGACCTCTGGCAGGAGCCTGTAGTGAGCAAGAAGGGAGCTCAAAGCAAACATGGTGCAGCTCATGCAAAGAGCTTGCACCTTCTTTGCCTTGGACCCGGTACTGCCCAGGAGAGCTTCTGGGATTGGGTGGCTTCCTACTGGTGGAGGGGGGTGTGGCAGGGCACTGTGGGTGCCTGCCACTTTAAGGGCCTGGAGCTGGCAGCTGCCAGATGCCTGATTTGGGCAGCCATTTTGGAACTGGGGCTGCCCATATAAACAGGGCAGTTCTGCTGCTGGAGGTCAGGCAACAACACTGTCTGGCCAGAGAGCTGCTGATCTTGATTTGGAGGTAAGGGGGGAGCTGTAGGGGATGAATAGGGGGCTCCTGGTCCTGGGCATGACCTAAAACTGCACCCTGCTGGGAGTGGGTGGCCTGGTGAGGCTCCCAGTGGTGTGGGAGCCCCCAGGAAATGCCAGGCCAGTCACTGCCCCAGTGAAAGGCAGGTTGGGGTGCCTTAAGCCCTAGCCCCAAAACTGGGTGGGTTACCCTTGTTTTGGAGGGCCCAGAGAGTGGACCCTTGGAGAGAGAAAAGGGCCATAGACTCAGTTTCCCCTGACTGGCCCATGCTGGGGCTAGGACTGGAAGGGTTGAAGGGCCAGGGGCCCACTGTGAGGGATGCCCAAGAGCTGAGGGCCTGGGGTCCCGACTGGCTTGGAGGTGGGCCAGGGCTAGGTGAGCTGAAGGTCTTGGTGGGGGGACCACATGTGAAGGGGACCAGCTCAGGGAGTTATGCTGCCCAGTATGATGGTGGAAGAGGCTGCCTGAGGGGAGGAATCCAGGTGGGATTCAATAGGAGGATTCTGGGTCCCAGTGTGGGGGCTGGTGATTGAAGGAACATTGGGATGCCATCTGTGAGGCTTGGGCTGTTGTGTAGGGGAGGAAAGGAGCCACAGATAGCACCCCCCGGCATTGGGGCAGGAAATGGGCAGCCTCCCGTTTAATTAACATCCATTAATTATACCAACAAGGTGTGGTGGGTGAGAACGTGGGCAGTTAGCCCAGGAACAAGTGAACAGGCTTCTGGGAAAGCGGCCCTGAGCAGGCCCCCTGTTACAGGGGGCTAAGGAATTTTTCTAATGTAGCTGGCTTGTAGGTCTGGTATAAAGGCCAGGTCTTTGGGGAGGCAGCTTGAGTAGCGGTACAGACCCATAATGTACTTGGGGGTAGCTAATAAGTTACTTACCAAACATTGCCCTGATCACTCTGGTTCTGTGTTACATCCTCGTAACTCCACTTCATTAGACTTTGTCTTTTTAATCTTCAAGCTCTTTGAGAGGTGGATTGTGGCTGGTTGATCAGTATATTTTGATCACAGCATAATATTAAGTTATATAAATTCAAATACAAAGCATATTCAATATGGTCCTCCCCTTTAAGATGGAAAATGACATTATGAATCACCTTCAAGACCAGAGGTATAATGAATCCAAGAGAAGACAATGGGAAAAATACAGGTGCAAATGTTGATCTTAGATGACTGTGTATGTTAATACTCTAGGGCCTGGTCTGTATTAGCCTGTGGGTAAGAGCCCAGAGAGAGAACACTCTAAGAGGCCTCTGAATATCTGTTGCTAATGCCCACCAAAACCTGAAAACAGTTTTTCTGCAGTACCTTGCTATAATAAAGCAAACTGTTAGGTATCTGATGTTTCTCTCACTTTCTTTGTGGTATGTTTCACAATTACTGCATAAAGGGACAGTAGAAAAACCCTACCATCATATATTTACAGACAGTAGAAACAAAACTTGCCAATTTTTTGTGCTGTTTCAATGGCTCCCAGTTAGTGGCTTTACTCATCTGGGTTCTCACTCCAGCAGTCATCAAACATTTCCAAGAAGACCCAGCCCCCAGACAAAGCTGAGAAACTATCCATTTTCATCTAGAATGCAGCTAATCATCCCTCCCCACATGGGCCTCTGGCTTAACTATACTTAACCCTCACAACTTCCATCCATCGCCCTTATTTATCGTTAGATATTTTCTAGGGGAAGTGAGTCTGAAGGCTTATGTTGCTGGTCGGTATTGTATGATTTAGGCCCCTTCTTGGTTGGTGCCTTCCTTCCCAACAATGTCAGGGTGAGACCACTCCCTAGGGCCACCTAGATGTTCCTGGGCACTGCCCCTTCTTGCCTGCCACAACTGTGATGTTAAATAGATGGGGAGGCAGTTCCTAGTCAGTGGACCCAGCAGGGTCACTGTCCTGGGTCTTTCTTCATGGGGCTCCAAATCTCCCCTTTATCCCACCCGTACCACATCCACAGCTTAGAGTCCAGCCTTCCTTGGACTATTTCTCGGGGTGATCTCTCCTCATCCTGGAGCCCGCCCTGGGTGGGGTAAGGTGTCCAGCCTTAAATCTCCACAGGGCTGGTCCTTACTCTTCAGGCCAACCTACACACCAACTACCTCAGCCTGGGGTAACAATAACTCAAAGGCCATTCACATCCTGTGAAGCCACTAGTTATCTCTCGTCCCAATACAGGGGACTCAGGCTCCCTGGACCCTTCTGCCTCCCTGAGGAACAAGGGAGGACTTGGCGTCGATCCCTCTAGTCACTCTTTTCAAGAGAGAGAAAAAAGGGAGGGGGGGCCCCGCCAATTCTAGGAACTAATCACCCTTGCTCCCACCAACTCATGGCAGTCACCCCTTCTTCGCTGGGTGCCAGATCAGTTGCTGCCTGCCCCTCTTTCTTTGCCCAGCTGCCCGTCAAGCCTTGGTGTTGTTCACCGCCCCCTCTGTCAGGGTTCTTGGCTACTTCCACAGGGATTGACTTTTGCCCATGGCTGTGGGGACCACCCTTGTCTCCCTACTGTGCCTCTCCGGCCAACTCCGGCTCCTTGAACTCTGCCCCGGGGTCTTTCCTGTTGAGCAGCCCTGTTGGCTGCTGGGGTTTCTTGCCTTGAGCCCCGTTCCGTAGTTCTTACCCAGTTCCGCTGCCTGTGGCCCACTGCTGATGTCCTGCTCTTCCCCACCAGTGTTCTGCCTCCTTCTGCTTGGTTCCACTGCCCGAGGCTCCCTGCCGACATCTGGCTTTTCTTCACTGGCGTTCTGCCTCCCTCTGTCTGGCTTCTCCACCCAAGGCTCCCTGCCAGCGTCCTGGTCTTCTCTGCTGGCATTCTGCCTGGCTCTGCTGTCCGAGGATCTGTGCTGGCGTTCTGCTGCTCCTCCCTCAGCTCCTGCACTCCCTGCACGCCAGCAGCCTTCACCTCTTCTCGCCAGCTGGGTGTCTCCCCAGCTGCCTTTTGAGCAGCCCATGCTGCTCCCAGGCTCTGCCCACAGGGATCACCAACCTGCAGGGTCAGGCAGCTGCAGAACTGCCAAGCCTGCATCAGCATCTCTTCCCCCACTGCTGCTCATCCTGGCCCCTGCAACTGGGGGGTGTCAGGTGGGGTCCTGGGACATGCTAGGAACAGGGCTTTTGCCTCCCCTCCCACAGCTTGTTAGCTTCCCATCCAGGAATCATGTCTGTTGGAAGGGGAGCTGCCTACATTCCCATTCAGCAACAACAGAGCTGGCAAGAATCCTGTTCTTACCTTTTTGCCTTATTTAGACTATACTGTGAAAAATGGCTATTCCATTGTGCTCTGTCAAGGTAGAAAAGGACTACAACTGATCCACAGTGATTTCTTTGTTCTAAGCAAGGGGCTTATATAGATAATATCCAATCAAGTTTTTGAGGAGTAGGGGTTGAAATGCACAAAATAATGAAAATTTGAATGCATTAAAAGAAGGCCTCTCTACCTAGAGGGCATGTCTACATGTGCACATTTACTGTGCAATAACCAACATTACTGTGCAGTATGGGCACATGTCTAAACATGAACACATGTACTGTGCAGTAAACATAGTGACTTACACTGAATTGAGCGTAAACTTGATACCTGCATGATGCAGACATCAAATTTATGCCTGACTAATTACTGTGCAGTAACGCATGTGTAGATGCCTTACTGAACAGTAACACTGTATGTAGACTGACTTGGGACTAACTTTAGTCCCAAGTCAGTCCACACATGGCATGAATGTACCTTAAATTTATCAAGGAGTCTATGTGACAGGCTTGCAGAAGGTAGGATTCTGAATGACATCCAGCATGGCTTTTTCATGGGCAGGTCTTGTCTTACTAACCTCATCTCCTTTTATGATCAGGTAACTGGATAAGGGAGAGGAGGTTGATTTCCAAGAGGTCTTTGATCTAGTATTCCATGATGTTCTCATGAGTAAATTTGAGGGCTGTGGGCTCAAGCGTGAGACGGGTGGGTAGGGAGCTGGTTGCGGGGTAGGACCCAGAGAGTTCTGATGAATGGATCTGTGTAGTTTTGACAAGAAGTTGTCAGTGGTGTCCCTCAGGGGTCAGTGCTTGGTCCAGTGCTTTTCAACATCTTTATCAATGATTTGCACACAGGGGTGTAGAGCTCACTGGCCAAGTTGGTGGACAACATCAAGTTATGGGGAAGCATGGTCACACTTACAGATACAGGCAGATCTAGACAGACTAGCAAGTTGGGCAGATTGGAATCAAATTAAGTTTAACATCAAGAAATGTGAAGTGCTCCATCTGGGGACAATCCCCCCACCCCTAAACTCCTAGAGGTTTGGCAACACCAAACTGATCAGCACCTAAAATGAAAGGGAGCCGGGGGTGTGCAGCAGCAGGCAGCTTTCCACGTGACCTCACTGTTCCCTGCCACACTGGGTCACTCCCACTGGGTTGTGGAGGCCCTGGTAGGGCAGCAGGATGGGAGCTTGAGGCCACAGCCCCCACCTGTGCCCACCACCCCTGCCCCATGCACAGATCTGGGGGTCACAGGTCCCCCCTGCCTCTTGGGATTGTGTGCAGAGCCGGGGAGCCATCCTTGCCCTCCCCCCTCCGCCCTCCAGACAAGCTGCCTACAGCCCCATTCTACTGTCTGCTGGGGCCCTGCTACTGCACATTGCAGCCCTAGGCCCCAAGCCTCATGCACTGTCTTGCTGGGCAGCAGCCCCAGTCCCAACCCTACCCAACTCCTCCCTCCCTCCTACAGAGGCTCAATAACACCCCCCCCCCACCTACTTACCTGCAGGAGCTGCTCTCTGGGCTGTCTAGGGTCATGTGCATGTACATGGTTCCCCCTGCCTGATTGCCCTCCTCCTGCCCTCTCCCAGCTCCCTGCACGCTGGAACTCTGCCACCCTGCAGGGAGCTTATTGCAAAACTGCAAAATCTGTAGGCTTCTCTGGTAAAATGAGAAATCTGCGTTTGCCTTCATTAAAAGGTAAAATCTGTGGTTTACCAGGGATCCGGGTTTTCCATTTCCCACAGAAAAATGGAGTAATGTCCATCTGGCCCTTGGTAATTACAGTTCTGGCAAAAATCTTCTTTTGCCCTCCTTTTATCATTAGATTACAAAGGGTTTTAAGACTAGAAACATCGTTTCATTTAATTGTGGAATGTTATGTTAGAATGACCTTTAGAATCTGCTTTTAAATTTTCCTAACAAGAAGCTGAGGCTGAACCATATTCATAATCATTCTCCCTTAGCTTTCACTGATGCATTATGAGGCATGAAACGCCTTCAGATTCAAATGTCATGGGGTTTCCCCATGTAGGGAACCTACTCATCTTCTTACCAGACTCAATACATTGCTTCTAAAACCTTTGGGGAGCAGGAGATTAGCCCCCGATAATGACAACAGAAGGCTCAATCAAAGTAACACCTGTTTCAGCCATGTAATGAAAAGAAACGGAATTCCACATTCTTTACAGGGAACAATTATATGACCATTAAGTGGAATCCCATATACAGTATATGTACAGACACATAATTACATACCGGGTTTTTACTTTTTCCAGGTCTATAACTAGTGATGGAACCTAAAATAATGTAATATAAAAACCATCTGTCAGGCTGTCCAGCCTTCTCTGGAATAAGAGAAAAGGAAGATCATGTATGAGCCAAAAGTGATTTTTAGCTGGAAGGAATGGAAGGTGCAGACTCTGCAACGATCAAATGTTTGAGCCTCCTACATTTTAAAGGGCCAGTTATGAGAAGGACATGTAAAGAAAGGTTCTAGTAATTGGGAAAAGCCTAATGATTGGGCAGTAACTGCACTGGCACAAAGAAGGTAGTTGTAAATAAAATAAAATTGTGGAATTTTTTGAAAACTTGGGTTCCGGCTTTTGGCTGCCGCAGACCCCCGCAAGAGTCGGAGTGTAATTTGAACCTTACCTGCAATGTATTCCATAGGAGTGCAGAGGTCTGCCATGGTCACTGCTACTAGAGAGGCACCTACGAGTGAAGGATCAAGTCACAGTCTGGCTTTTGTTTTTGTAGGATCCCTTTGAAAATAGAGAAGATCCCTATGTTTATATTATGGCTTTCTTCTTGATAGTCTAGTTCTCAGTCTGCCTAAGCTTGATGTAATGAATTCATATTCCTCTTATTTTTTTTAACCTTATTTATTAACTAATCCAACTCATCAAACAACAGACTTAAAATTTAAAGACACATTCAATATAGACAGATATTTGTCTTCAATCACCAGTGCTCCCTTAACTCAAGTCAATGTCCACAAGAACCTTGTTTTCTTTTCTTCTCTTCTTTTCAATCTCTGACATCTCCTTAATATTTCCATCAATGTTAAGCTTCATCTTTATATAATAATTCACCACCTTTTTTCACTAGAACTCTACATAATATAAATCAAACTATTTTCTACTTGTCTCTGCTTTAAAATTCTAAATTTATTCCAAATTTGTTCTTGAGTGTTAGCCCAAAGAACTTGCACTCTTCTTCAGTATTCAAAAGGTTTCCAAAGCTTTCTGGTTAGGGGAGAGATTATTTACTTTTTTTTAGCAAATTCCAAAAATTTCCACCTAATTTCCAAGTAAGCATGGTTTGTTTTTTTTTTTCCCCTTCTCTCCTGTAGGGCCACTTGTACATGTAAAGGCAGTTTAATCCCCTAAATTGAAACAGTATGTTGTAATGATTAAAAACCTATCATTTCAATTTAGGGGCTTCAACCACTATTATGGTGAGGAGCCTGATCCTTTTTTTTTTCTTTTTTCTTCCAGAGTCTGTCCACATCTTTTCTGGCTGAGTGGCCCCAGAGTTGCAGGGGGCCTTAGTCCTTCCTTTTACAGTGGTGGCACTCCCTGGGCCTGCCTGGGTGGGCTGCTACTGAGTGGGTGCCACCCAGAGGGTGCTGCCACCATGAAGGGAAGTTGGGGCCCCCTACAGCTCAGAGCCCAGCGGGACAGGTGGGCAGGCTCCGTGGAGGGGGGGGGGAAGGATCAGGCCCCTTGCCACTTTTTTTTCCTCATCAGAGCCTGCCCACACAAGCTGCCCCTGTGCTATGTGGCCCCTGAGCTGCAGGGCGGGGTGGCACGCCTTCCCTCCACAGTGGCAGCGTTCTCTGGGTACGCCCAGGTTGGGTGTCGGTGAGCAGGTGCTGCCCCAGCTCACAGGCAGCACCTGTTGGATCCAACCCTTCCATAAGCCCATGCGCTGGAAGCCTGCTGGGCACTGCTCCCTGCACAGGCTTGGGGAAGAGTTGGATCTGGCAGGTGCTGCCTGTGAGCTGGGGCAGTACCTGCCCACTAGCACCCCACCCAGGAGGCTCTGGGGAGTGACAGCACCACAGAAGGAAGGACCAGGTCCCCCTACAGTTTCAGGGTTGCACAGCTTGGCAGCAGCTTGCACAGGCAGGCTCTGCTGGAGGGTGGGGTGGGGGAAGCAGCAAGGGACCTGATACTTGTTATTCTGTGGAGCCTGACCACCTCTCCTGTGGCTGGGTGGAAAACTGCTGGCAGGCCATGAGCTGTGGAGGAAGGAGGGGGCGGGACACTGAGGCCATCCCTCCATGGTGATAGTGCCTCCCAGGACCACCAAGGTGGGCAGCTAGCAGGTGAGTGCTGCCCCAGCTTGCAGGCAGCACTGAGCCCAATCCAACTGTTCCCTGAACCTGATATGGGGCATCACTCGCCTGCTAGCAGCCAGCCAAGGTGGCCCCAGGGATGCCACCACTTTGAAGGGAAGGACTGGGGCTGCTCAGCCCACTGGCAGCTTGCCCCCTGGCCACAGGAGATGTGGGCAGACTCCACAGAAACAAAAAGGATCAGGCTCCTTGCTACTTCTGCCTTCAGCCTGCCTCTCCTGCGGGTAGGGGGGATGAATAGTCAAAGGCTGCAACTTTACAAATAGCTACGTTGCAAACTAAAGTACATGCAGATGTGGTTTAGTTTGCAATGTAGCAAACTCATTTGAATCCTATAAAATGCCCACACATAGTTTCATAGTAGCTAGAGTCGGAAGGGACCTAGGTAGATCATCTAGTCCGACCCCCTGCCTTGGCAGGAAAGAGCACCGGGGTCAGATGACCCCGGCAAGGTGCTCATCTAACTTCCTTTTAAAAATCCCCAGGCTAGGAGCCTGCACCACTTCCCCTGGAAGCCGGTTCCAGGCCCTAGCCACCCTGACTGTGAAGTAGCGCCTCCTAATATCTAATCTAAACCTACCCTCCGCCAACTTGTGACCGTTATTCCTGGTCACTCCTGGCAGCGCACGGGGGAACAGGGACTCCCCCAATACCTGCTGATCCCCCCTGACCAGTTTGTAGCAGGCCACAAGGTCCCCCCTTAACCTTCTCTTGTGGAGGCTAAACAAGTTCAGGTCCCGTAGCCTCTCCTCATAAGGCCTGCCCTGCTGACCCCTGATCATACGAGTGGCCCTCCTCTGGACTCTCTCCATATCGTCCACGTCCCTCTTGAAGTGTGGCGCCCAGAACTGGACGCAGTACTCCAGCTGCGGCCTGACCAGTGCCGCATAGAGGGGGAGGATCACCTCCCTGGACCTGCTCGAGATGCATCTGTGGATGCATGACAGGGTACGGTTGGCCTTCTTGACTGCCTCCCCACACTGCCGGCCCATGTTCATCGTGGAGTGAATGACGACTCCAAGATCCTTTTCCGTCTCCGTGCTGGCAAGAGGGGAGTTCCCCAACCTGTAAGTGTGGTGCCGGTTCTTCCTCCCCATGTGCAACACCTTGCACTTATCAGTGTTAAACCCCATCCTATTCTCATCCGCCCACCGTTGCAACCTGTCAAGGTCAGCTTGTAGCCTATTGCACCCTTCTAGTGCACCCACATCCCCCCACATCTTAGTGTCATCAGCAAACTTGAACAGGGTGCTTTCTACCCCCTCATCCAAGTCACTGATGAAGATGTTGAACAGTGCGGGCCCGAGGACCGAGCCCTGCGGAACCCCACTGCCCACATCCTTCCAGGTCGAGAAGAACCCATCCACTACCACCCTCTGGGTGCAGCCCTCCAACCAGTTGGCGACCCATTTGACTGTGTGGGCATCGACACCACAGTCTCCCAGCTTTTTGATGAGGACAGGGTGAGAGACAGTGTCGAAAGCCTTCCGGAAGTCCAGAAAGACTACATCCACAGCAACCCCTGCGTCTAATGATTTGGTGACCTGATCGTAAAAGGCCACCAGGTTGGTCTGACAAGACCTGCCACTGATGAACCCATGTTGGTTGCCCCTGAGCATGCATTCCCCCGCAAGGCCCTCCTGGATGTGTGCCAGGAGAATTTTTTCAAAGAGCTTACCCGGGATTGAGGTAAGACTAACTGGCCTGTAATTTCCCAGGTCCTCTTTTTTTTCCCTTTTTGAAGATAGGGACCACATTGGCCCTCTTCCAGTCCTCCGGCACCTCACCAGAGCACCATGAGTGCTCATAGAGCCGCGCCAGGGGTCCCGCAATGACCTCGGCCAGTTCCTGTAGAACCCTAGGGTGAAGATCGTCCGGACCAGTGGACTTGAACATGTCCAGCCTCTCCAGAAGTACCCTAACTAACTCCTCGCTAACCCCTGGCCCAGGCGTGTCTCTCCCGGGGCCCGAGGGGGGCCCAGCAGGGAGGTGGCTGAACTGGTCCCTACTTAGGAAGACAGAGGCAAAGAAATCGTTAAATATGTTAGCTTTGTCATCATACGTGTACAGTATGATGCAATTAAACCACAAAAATGGGCAATTTTCATCATGTGTACAAGCGCCTTAGAATGCTAACTTTTTACAAGACAACTTCTGTATTACTAAAACTTTGCAAACTTTTTGAAACCTGCAATTTTAGGGGTGCCACTTCTCTTCCATATTTTTGCAGCCACTAGAAGATGAGTGGTCAATTTCTTATGTCTCTTAGTTGTTGCTATATACTAGGGCTATGTGAAATGGCACAGTTTCATTTCGCCTTGAGTTTCAACAGTTTGACAGTGTTTCATCTCGAATTTCATTTTGAGTCAAAACAGCTGTTCTGTTCTGTTCCATTGAAACAGAAAGGCTGCTTTGATACTGTTTCTAGTTTTGCTGGGGATGGGAAGTCAGCTGGGCTGGCAGGGGTGGGAGGCAGCCCAGCTGGGCTGCTTCCTGGTCTGTCACACTAGATCACCCCAGCTGGACTGACTTCCCATCTGGAGCCTATGGGCAAAAGGTTTTAACTTTTGAAACATTTCGACCAGCCTTGTTTTTTTGTTTCGAGGCTATTTTGAGGGCCTCTGTTTTGTTTCAATTTTGCTGTTTCAACCTTGAAATTGCATTTTAACACTGTTTCAACCAACGGCTGGAGAAATTTTGCACAGTCCTGTTGTATATTCCTCTTTTTTATGACATAATAGTCTCTTGCTGTAAAAATAATTGTCATGTCACAAATTCATTAACATGGTTTTAGGCAGTTAGGAAGAAAGTCATGGCTATAAAGAAACAAAGCCCTGTTAAATGTAACTAAGAACAGTTATGAAAATGACATGGATTTTGGTTTTAAACAAACCAGTTACAAATGTCACATTGATTTAAAAGCAGTTATGATGATTGTGTCAGGGCACTATGTATGCCTACCACTTTAAGGCCCTGGAGCTGGCAGCCTCCAGGTGCCTAATGAGGGCAGCCATTTTAGGCTGAGGGCTGCCTATATAAACAAGGCAGTTTGGGTGCTGGAGAGGAGGCAATGACATTGCCTGGTCTGAGTATCATCTGGAGGTAAGGGAGGAACTGTAGGGGATGGTAGGAGGCTCCTGGTCCTGGGTATGACCGGAAACTTCACCCTGCCAGGAGTGGGTGGCCTGGTGGGACTCCCAGTGGCATGGGAGCCCCCAGGAAATGTCAGGCCAGTGATCACCCCGGTGAAAGGTGAGTCAGGGCTCTTTAACCCCTAGCCCTCACCTTTGGGTGGGTTGTTTTCTATCAGCAGTAGTTGTGGGGGTGAAAGCCCCAAGGAGGAGAGTTGGAGGCCAGGTGTGGCCAAGGCTGCCCGAGCCCTGCAGGGGTTCAAGACCCTGAGGAGGAGAGGTGGGGCCAGGCATGGCTGTGGCCACCTGAGCCCATCTGTGGAGGGAAGCCCCGAGACCCCACGTAAAGGGGGCATTATCACCAGTGTGTGGAGCCCTGTGAAGGGAGAGGGGGCTCAGCCAGAGAGAGAGAGAGCTGAGTCTTGACCCCAATAAGTCCTCCAATGTGGGGAGGCAGAGTTTGGGTCAAATATAATGCCAGTAGTAGTATCACAACCTGCTGCCTGGGGTGGGGGAGTGAGAGTCCCCTGTGAGATCCTGAGGCACCAGTTGTGGTGTGAGGTATCCCAGCTCCCCACATCTGTAAAGGAGGACCCAGAGAGGGGGACCCTGGGAAAAGAGTATGGGTCATACAGCGAGGCCTGCCAGAGCTTCCCCTGACTAGCCCAGGCAGGGGCCAGGACCAGGAAGGTCAGAAGGGCAAGGAGACCCACTGAGAGGGTTGCCCAAGAGCCAGGGGCCTGGGGTCCCGACTGGCCTGGAGGTAGGATCTTCAGCTTGCACTAGCCCCGGCCCAGTGAGGGGACCACACCCGAAAGGGAACCAATGGCAGGATGATATGTGGCCCAGTATGACGGCGGCAGTGTCCACCTGAAGGGAGAAACCCAGGTGGGGTCCTACATCAGGATTCTGGGGCCTATTGTGGGGGACTGGCATGTTTGAAAACATCATGATGTCATCTGTGAGGCTTGGGCTCCAGCATAGGGGAGGAATGGAGCTGCAGATAGCACTCCCTAGCAGCGGGGCAGTAAATGGGCAGCCTCCTGCCTAATTACATCTATTAATTAATCAATTAAGGCCAAGGCATGGTGGGTGAGAGAGTGGGCGGGTGGGCCACACGGAGATTGGCCCTGGTAGGCCCGTGTTACAATGATTATTTTTGTACTGTTTGTAACACAAATCATTTGATTATAACTTGCAACTCTGTAGTATACCAAGATATAGGCTGGAGTACATTTTTATGGCTTGGTAATAAACTCTGAAAATAGGGGTTTATAATGGAAATGCTGACCAACTCCTTACTATAGCAAGGCTAGGGGATGCCTCTGTAATATACTGTGTAATTTACAGGAGTCGCCTGTTAAGCCATCTGGGACAAAAAATTTCCCAACTTCTAGAATGTCAGTAGCTTAATTAAACTTTTGAACTTTGTTTTATAATTATACCAAATAAACTCTATGCTAGTTATGGATCAGCTGTTTAGCAGTATGACTATTTAAATGTTAAAAATATATTTTATAAATAGCCAAACTTTGCCCTAAAAGTCCATGTTGGGTACTTACATTCTGCATGCTTAACACCCTATAATTTTAATTTGGTATAAATGTGTATAGCGGGGCAGTCTGTCCTTTTAAGAAGGGACAGTCAGCCCCGTTTTGAGAGATGCTGTGGGTAAGCAGGAAGTATCCTGCTAGGAGCTTCAAAAGTTTCCAGAAGAGCAAACAGAGGAGGTGAGCTGTGAGTGGAACAGTGTGCTCTAAGGAAAGGCCATGCTGTAGTGCTGGGGCCAGAGCAAAAGGTGCTCCCCTCCTTGTGTTTGGGATAGGAGAAAAAGGTTTGGTTTTGTTTGTTTGTTGAAAAGACTGATTACTTGGGAGGGCTGGTTGAGGAGCTCTTCAGGGAGGGAACCTGCCAGCAGGTAAAGCAAACCAATTAATTAGTTTCTCTCCACAACTGTTGAGTAGTCTTACCATGTACTCCTAAGCAGCTACTAGTATCCACCCCACAACTGTATTAAGTATGATGTTGAGGAAAGTGACGTACTTGGGTCTCTTTACCATAACACCGGAGTACCTCCCAAACAATAAGCAGGGAAGGTTCTTTGGGTAGATGTGATATCTTTTATTAGACCAACTAATAAAGCTGTTTGTGAAATACAAGATATCACGTCTACCCAAATAACCTTCCCTGCCTATGTCCTGAGACCAACATGGCCAAAACCAAAATCCCAAACAATAATGAATTTATCCTCATGTTTCTGTGTAGTTTCTTTGCTCTTTATGTTACCCATAAGAGGTAGGTTAAGATTAGTGTTATTGTTACTGTACTTACGGGAAACTGAAGCCCACAAAGCCAAAAGAACTTGGACAAAGCCACATAGGAAGTCTGTGGCACATCACAGAAATCAACATCCTGCTTTTCCTTCACCATGCCCAAGCTGAGTGCTTGGATGAAATCACTTCATGGATTAAGAATAGCTGGCTGAGCCCAAGCAAGATGGAGGTGGGCAAAAGAAGACATTTTGAAAGGTTTGCTGGCATGGAGCACTCCCTTTTGACCAAAGGTATACAACCACATGTGGTTGATTCAGTCTGTAGTTTAGGACTGCTCCTGAATTCCTTATTAATCCTAAACCCACATGGTGCTATCTATGAGTAATGCTTGTAACCAGCTCTGGCTGCGTAGGATGTTCTAACCCATCTTGGTAGAAGATGACATGTCCTTAGGTAATTGCAAAAACATACATATAGCAATCTGGGCTGCTACAAAGAAAAATACTCGACCATGAAGCTGTTGGCAGTTAGGAAACCCTAGTATAGGTGTAGTACACTATAGGACTAGACAAACTAAAACATATCCCCTCTGCAATCTGACCTACTCTCAGCCAAACTGACCTGTCCTCTGATCTCTTCTCTGTCTTCCAGTGGAGTCAAGTTCAAGGTCTCATATGGCTTCAAGGTACACTATGGGCTGGGCACACTGCATCTAAACAATCACCTAATGCTCTGGGATGGGGACTAGTACAGTCTGAGGGAGAGAAACATGCAGACATTGTGTGTTGTAATCTGCTCTTCAAGGACTGCCTGACCTTTATCATTGTCCACCTTGTGTTGCCTCCTAGTCTTCTCTAGTGGGAGTAGAGGGCTAATGTCCCACAACTAGATTCACCAATTCTGCTCATCAGGCACAATGGAACCTGAAAAGACAAGCTACTAAGAAGGTAGGTGCAGAGCTTTCTGGGAAGTCAGGCTAAGACTGTAAAACAAGATTCTACCTCGGGTGTGGGCAATTATTTCAGCTGGAGGGCCGCTTAACAAGGTTTAGTGAACTTTTGAGGACCACAAGGGTAGCCCCACCTCTTGACAGTTTCCCCACCCCCCAGTCACCATCTTGGGACTGGAAGTCTCATCCCTAACCCCTGACTGTTGCTACCAGAAGTCCCTCCCCTTGCCCCTGGAAATACTCCTTTTAGGAGGCAGTTTGCCATTATAGAACCAGAAAAAAAAATACTAATCATGCACTAAAAGCCAACACCTACTATAATGTATTTTAATTTTATTAAAAAATATTTTGTCATGATTTGTATTTGTATAGTGCCTGTATATATAGAGGTGATTTAAATAATAACTCAAAAAGAAATTTTTAGTCTTGTATATTGGATGGGGGTGTGGCTGTGTGTGTGTGGGGGCATCGGGTATGTTGGCAGGTTGAGTATATATGTGGGGGCAGGGTGTGGGTGTGTGGCATTTGTGGATGGTGAGGGAGGGTGAGGACCACCCCTGTACTCCCACCAGGGTACAGCTGTAGGCAGGGGCACTTGGAGCTCTGGTGCCTGGTAGTGCATGGCTCCAGCCAGAACTGCACATTGCTTAGAGGCGCCCCCTCCAGGCCATCTCTATTGCTGGGGTTCCCTGCTGTGCATGTGCAGCCCCTTGAACTTGCACAGCACAGAAAGGAAACCCCACATGCTGGAGCTGGCTGCCTTCCCTGCTTCCTGCCATGGGACCTGTCCTGAGCACCCCTGCCCATTACTGCTGCTGGGGCTGCACACCATGGGGAGAGTGTGGGGGGGGTTCCCCCCTACCCTCCCTCACACCACACTGCCCACCTGAGCTCTGTACTTTCACCGGCCCCCTGGGCATTTTTCTCTGTATACCACAGTGGTGAGACCAACACTGGAATATTGAGCTCAACAGTGGTGTCAACATTTTAAGAAGGATTTTGAAAAATTGGAGAAAGAACAGGGAGAAATAACAGGTTACTATGGGGTTCCTTAACCTAGCAGAGGACAGTATAACAAGAGCCATTGGCTGGAAGTTAAAACCAAGAGACTCTTTGGAGAGTTAGAGAGACAAGGTAGCTGGAGTCTGAGGGATATGGGTAGCATTCTGCTTTATGTACTTTCTGTATGTCACATGTAAAAGACACCCTCTTCTGCATCTACTTGCAGTCAGCAGCTAGTTAAAGGTCTGTGTCTGCAAGCCCAAGCAAAGACAGAAACTTTTTGAGAGGCATGTCCCATCTATAACATCTCCCATTATTCAGAGGTTTTGCCTTCAGATCATGTCCATGTACAGCTTTGGCCTTTTGCTGGACTTCTCAGTGGAGTTAGATGGCCAAAGAGTTGTGACGGCAAAAAGTAGCCACATACATCTATGAGACGCCAGAAGACAGCACCCAATAATACCATACACAGATCAACCACATTCCACACATCTCCTCGCCCCTCTGGGAGGAAAAAACACCCATGTCCATTGTTGCTGCTGCCTCTGTTCTCAGGTGAGCCCAGCCTCCATGCAACCCAGCTGGAGTGAGCAGGAGCAGCTTTGAAGCTTCCCCTGCTCCTGGAAGATCAGGCAAAGGCAGCATTGATAGAAGAGGAGGGGAGGGAACCTGCCTCTGAGAACAGAGAAGGAGGCATTTTTTATGTGCTTTGGGGACTTTAAAAAAGTCCTTAGAGGCTCTGGCATGATACAGTCAGAAAGAGTGTGAAGCCATGCCACTACACCTCCTCTGGATCCATGCCTGCAAGTAAAAGTCTTATTGAAGAAGAGAAAAAAATATATGAATTAGTTAGTGGTCCTATGTCTCCAGTGAAAGGTCCCCACTTCCTTGCTTGTGTTCTTTTTCTTGGGTACTACATTGGCTTGAACACTGCTTTCATTAGCATTATCTCTCAAACTTTTCTGTGATCTTTGCATTTAATGCATTCTCTCTTGGTGTCTGTCCCTGTGAAAGCCTCTTGTTCTTCACTTTCAAAGTTGCCACAGGTTTTGCTACACTTAGTTTTACCTTTTCAGTGATTTTTACTCCAAGGTGGAAAGTAGCTACATAACCCATTACATAATGAGATGAGAAAACAGCTATTTTCCATCTAAGGTACTTCATACACTAAGCAGATGGCAGCAACTTAATCCAATCCAAAGAAGGAACAAATGAAATCATCTACTTGCTTATAGTCATTAGGTAAAATCCTGTATGGCCCACTCAGATCTATTGGGAAAAGAAAAGAAAACTTCACTGAAACTGCTAGGCACGGATCGTTTCATTACAACAGAGTTGCACTCACCTCTTGTTTTCCTAAATCAGTATTATTGACAAATTTGTTTTTCTGTCTGTGGTTCCATTTCAAAGTATCCACAGCATACTCTCATGTTAATTCCATGTCAATTGAACTGAAATTGACATGACATAGCTGTAGCTGGTAGTTCTGTGAGATCAGATGATTTACTAAAACCACACTACTTAGTTTAACAACATTTTCTTAATAGGAGTCAGCATAAATTGACTTTGATTTGCTTACATCAAAATACAGAGGTTAGAAAGCTACAGCACGAAGAGACTCCATTAAAATAAAAACATAGTGGCATGATAAATATTGATGTTGTAGGAAAGATGTATAGCAGGACTAATTCACCCGTAAGGTAGTTGGAGAAACAACCAAGTTCTTTGGGGTTTAACAGTCAAGTTTAGAACTACTGTATGTCTAGGATAATATGTGACTGTTTTCAGAACACAAGCCTAACCCTTTTCCCCCCACAACTCCTCTTAAATCATGAGCTCACTGCTATTCTTCCATTAGGTTTGCTTTTCATCCCTAGCCAAATAACCTTCCATTTGCCCATGATGCTTGTAACAGAATTTAAAATGAGCCAGAAATGAACTGCTAAGCTACTAGGGAAATTAAGGGCAAACATTTTCCTTTCTGATCCCTGTTGCACATCTCTTAGCTTCACTGATGTTCTCTGTTGCATACTTTGTGTGTAGAATTCCCGTTGGTGGGAATTCTGCACGTGGAATAACTGCTGCAAATGCAATAGGACTAAATATTGTTAATAATTAAAATGCTATCAGAATAATTCAATCAATAAAAAAAAAATCAAACTGCAGTTGATCAGTCTTCACATGACAACAGGATTTTGTAAGCCAAGCTAGAAGAGATGGTTAAAATTACCTATTTTAACCTATTAAAATGATTTATTTAGGTATTTGATTTATATCTTGCACTTCCCAACAAAGGGTGAGGGCAGTTTACAATAAGAGAGCTTAGGAGGATGAATAAGAGAACAAAACAACTTAAAAGGCAACTTTTAATACTTTTTACACTGAGTATCAGTGTATAACAGAAATCCCCTAAAAAATATCCCCACAGAGTACATTGAGGTAGTCTAGCTCTGAGGTTATGAAGGTGTGGAGGATGGTGGCCATATCCAAATCTAAATGGAAGGTTTGCAGCCTTCTCACCAGATAAAGTTGGGGAAAAAACACTTTTAGCTGCTACCACCACCATTGGCCCTGGTGCAGTAGAGCAGTGGTTCTCAGCCTTTTTTTTTGTACCAGGATCCATTTCTAAACATCAGTGGCCAGTCCTGACCCAGTGCCCCTCACTCCCACCCCCTGCCCCCAGGCTCTGGCTCCCCAGTGTGTGGGGTATGGGCCCCCCCCCCCCCCCAAACAATCCTTTGCAGGCTGGAACTTGGCCAACCAGCAAAGGAAAAGCTGCGGTTTCCCATGTTTTTCTTCTTAAAGAAGAATCCATTTTTAACATTTGTTCATGACCCTTTCATATATTCTAACAACCCACTTTTGGATCATGACCCACAAGTTGAGAAATGCTACAGTAGAGGGCAGGTCCAAGTGCAGGAGCTGTGCAACTGGGTGACAAAGGGAGGCTGAACCTCAGCAGTGATACATATTTCAATCCTACCTAGTCAAGCTGTCTTCCTGCTGCTGTCACCCCTGTCTTGTTGGATTCAGCTTTATCTGGTTCACCTGTATCCAATTCCCAGTTGCACTGGGAAAGGACTGAGACTTCAGGGCCTTTGTATGATGAGAAAGAGAGGTAGAGCTGTGTGTCATCAGCATACCAATGGCACCTCACTCCAGATCTCCACACAGTCTCACCTGGTGGCCTCATATACATTTTGAATATGAGGGATGACAAGATGGAGCTCTGGGGGAATTCATAGGGAAGGGCATGATGAGCACATTTGGGAACTCCCTCTAGGAAAGAGCAGAATGAATTTAGAGTGGTCCCACAAATCCCTATCAAGTTATGTAAACTCTTTATCAGCACCCTGTGGCCACTGAACAATCTAGTAAGATCACCAGGGTACAACATCCCCTGTCAATTTCTAGGTGAAGATTGTCAACCAAGATCTCTGCTGTATCCAGGTTGAAAGCTAGATTGACAAGGGTTTAGGAATTTGATGGCATCCAGATATGCCTTGAACTGTTGGGCACACAGATGTTCAATGACCTTCCACAGAAAGGGGATGTTGGAGATAGGGCAATAACTGGCTAGGGAGTCGGTATCCAGTGATGGCTTCTTGAATAATGGGGGACAATTGAAGACTGCCAGCAGTGTCTCCAGTCCCTCTTGGCCAGTTTTTCCAAGCTAGAATGGGTACAGATCCAGTTCATAATTGGTCATCCTCATCTCCCTAAGCACATTCTCTGCATCAGTGGACAGCACTAATTTAAAATGATCTATGTAAGCAGGACAAGACCAAGCTTCTTCAACCTTAAACTCTGACTGCAGAAAAAATGTCTCCAAACCATGCCTGATAGGAGATTTTATCTGCAAATTAAGTGGCAAACTCAATGGACGGAAAAAGACTTGGTTTCCTGGTTGGGACAAGCCAGATTAACCAGGACATTCCCCATCAGTCCAGCTGGATGGCACTTCGAAGATGCAATGGCAGTGGAGAATGGAAGCTTCTTCACTGCCACCACTGCTATACCATAGTTCCTTGAGAAAGATCTATTTCTACAATTAGTTGACTTCAGCATGGGCTTCCACTTGCTGCCAGTTATGAGTGGACAGTGAAACAGTTACAGTGGATTCAGCTGAATAGCTGTAAATGTCTCCCTTAGACAGACAAACTATATACCATTTATGCTTAAAAAAACTAACATATTAAAAATTCTCAGTAGAAAGCATTAAGATCTTGCCAAAATTCTCCACAGGTTTTGATATACAAGCTGTGTCTGGCAAAGATACATAAAACATCAACCAAACCAAGCCAAGCCAAGTCAATACCCCCCACCAATCCAGTTTATATTAAATGATTATTTTTGCTAGATCATGTGAGTGTTGAATCCAATCTAGAATTCAATTTTTTTTCAATGAAGTAAACTTTTCATAAATTATACTTGAAGTCTTCCAACGGAACAGAAAATGTAATGTTTTCTTTTAAAAGAAAATGTTGTATTGAAATGAATAAGTGCCATATAGCATCAGACAAAACCAGAAATACTTATAATTTTGGAAAACCTTTATTGTTTGGAATTTGATTTTACAAAACTAAAACCTACTTTGGTTTAGATCCAGATTCCATTTTTTCCTGAATGTCCCTTGCATTTGTGGAAGAACAGTTCAAATGAATAACTGGGATTTGGGCCCATCTGCATTTTGTATGTAGATAAACAAAACAAGGGATTTTTTGCTTGAAAAGAAATCTTGTTGACCAAGATATTGTTTGTATAAGTAGCATCAGATCAGAAGCACTTCAGATTATGGTAACTTTAAATATGAAAATTTAAGGGTTCCCTTTTTTTGTACAGTAGTGCTATCTGATCTAGTCCTGCAAAATCTTTATACTTAACTTTAAGCACATGAATACAATACTTGATTTTGATGCAGTCCCTTGCATACCTGAACCTTATTACATGTACAAGTATGGCAGCATCTGAACCACACATGTGATCAACCTGAGTCTCTGATCTAAGAGTGGGATGCTTAGCCCAACAGATCATGGATATCAGTCTTCCAGATATTCCTGCCAGGGTCATCTTGTTTCCCAGGTACGTGGGGAGAAAGGCTCAAATTTGTATAGGCTGAAAAATATGGTAACTTAAACCAGCATTTCTCATATTAAGAACGAGGCAAGTCAAAATCTTATATATGGAATACAGCTTTATTTGCTAGCCTATGAAGTTGGAGCATTGAGAAATTGTTGTATTGTAGCCTTTTTCTACATACAGAACAAGAATACATTACTATAAAGCAGTGGTTTTCAACCTGTTTTCATTTGCAGACCCCTAAAAAATTTTGAATGGAAGTATGAACCCCTTTGAATTGTAAGTGTGGGTATTCGCTCTTTTGATTGATCATAATCGTCCTTTGTGGACCCCTGAGACATCGTCTATGGACCCCCAAGGGGCCTGCGACCACAGATTGAAAACCATTGATATAAAGCAGTGTATTTTAGCTTAAATTATTCACACGACCACATAGAAATCCCCCAAATTGTTTTGATTAATGCATAATACATAACTCTGAGGAATACTTAAAATATTGTTTACCTTGCTGTCAAGAAGCTAAAAAATGCAAAGAAGGTCGAGCTAGTAGCATTTGTTGGACATTTCAGTTCTATGGTTCATTTTCAAAATACAGTACTTTTCTCACTAGTCCTGGCTGGGAAATGGGATTTGTTTATTGTGCCAGATAAGAATGCTGCAGTAATAACAGTCAATTTTCTATGACTTCATGTTTTTAGAAAACAATTGGTTAACAAATCAGATTCAATCACACCTAATAAAATCCAGATTTGCATGCCAGTGGAGATGCTTTGCACCAAAACCTCAGACTTCAGAAAGCATTTAAAGTATATAAATAAATAAATAAATAATGGATGCCAGGGATATCAAACTTATCTGTCCCTTTGGGCTGGATGAGAGCTGCAGGGCCAGTCTGCAGGTCAGATCAGGTCCACAGACTGGCTCTGCACACTGAAGCCAGAGTTCAGCTTGCCCCTAGCCAGCCCTGCACACTGTATAGTGCGCATGTGCTGGCTCCAGTCTTGCATGCCACATGTAACATGTGCTGGCCATGTACACGGTGCATGGATCCAGCACACAGGGTCAGTCTGGTGTTTGCATTGCAGGCAGCATGCCATGTACAGCACACACACTGGCTCCAGCCCTCCATGCCACATGCAGCATGTGCTGGCTGCTATCCCAAATTCTAAGTACGTGGTGTGTGGGGCCAGTACAAGGTGTGTGCTGCATGAAGCAACCACAGTGCGCTCACTCTACACGCTGGCTCTAACACTCAGGACCAGTCTGTGGGTCTGATGTGGACCAGCCCCAGATCCTGTATGTATGGCTGGTCTGGCACAGACACAGCCCTGGGCTAGCCCTGTGTGCTACATACAACACGCATGCTGAGTCAAGCCCTTTGCACTACATGCAGCAATGCCAGCCTGGACCAGGAACTACATGTAGTGTATGGGGCTGGTCCAAGACCCACAGGCAGCACCACAAGCTGGATTCTAGGGCTACTTAGGCTGGATCTGGCCTCCAAGCTGTATCTTTGACACTCCAATATCTAGTAGGAGGTAAGCTTTGGTAGAGCTGTCTGAGTAATAAAAAAAAAGGGTCAGACTTTGATTCAATATAAAAGGCATTGTACACACTGCACCACAACAAGAATAGTTCTAGAAAATATTGTGACCCAGGATTATGTCAGCATTGCATAGATTCCTGTGATAAGTGTCTTTACAGCAGTCTTACCTGTATTATTGTTGTGTTCTGTTCTTGTCTGTGCATGTCTCAGGGCATATGCCATGGCTGAACCATGCTATCATTCTTTCCACTCTACTGTGCCAATTTTGGAAGAATTTCTCTCCTTTGAAAATAAATTATAGGAAGGCTGTTGGAGAGCTATCAGCACATGATTAATTGTGCTTGCATCCTCATAGCAAAGTGGGCTGGTCATAGTCATGGTTAGACCAGAACTCAGGCTCTGACCCACATTTACAGCTGGATCACTTAGCAGGATTCAAAGTCTCCAAAATTTTTTCTCTGTTGTGGACATTAGTGAGATTAACATCATGTGTGTGGGGCAGTGAGTGGGAAATGTGCTGAATAAAAATTACCTGAATGGACGTAGGGGTTTACCATTGGATACTGAGCGTCTGTGTCTACACGAGATGCTACCACACAGTGGTTGCTGCACATTTATTTGTATATTTGTATAGACGAGTACTAAATAAATGCTCAGAAACCTGAGTTACTGCACAATAGTGCTGGCAAATGCCTTTTTTATGATGCTACTGGGTAGTCACTGTTTTTGCCATATGATGCTACTGCGCAGTAGTATCAAGCTACTGTGCAGTCAGCGTCTCATGCAGATGTGCCAGTGAATGAGGAAAGGTAGGATGGGAATAGGTCTTAGAAGTGAAGGCAAGACACTTAACTTTGCAGTATAGAATAGGGAGCCAGCATTGGATGCATAGCAGTGACATGGTTAAAGCAACAGGTTATGGAAAATGCTCTTTGCAACAGCATTCTGGATGGATAGCAACAGGAGAAGACTGCATGTATCAAGGCCACAGAACAGTAATTAAGACATGATGTCACATGCACCGAGATGAGAGCTTTAGCTGGATGAATTATTAAACCAGAACATGTGCTTTAGAAAGACTGGTTTAGACTTCAAGTGATAAAGAATCTACTACATCTCTGGGACTATTGTGTCTGATGTCCCTCTGAGGAGAACTGGGAAATATCTGTGTTATTTTTTTAAATGACTGTTGCATATACCTCCATGTGTTTGTATGTTGCTATGAAGTAGATCAAAAGGTGATTGTTAGGGGACTCAAGCAGAAAAAACAACACAATGGTGTAAGCAAATTCCCAAACTCATGCACAATAGGCTGACATCTGTGAAGAGGTGACTTCTTAGCTCCAAAAATAATTGCAGAACTGTTTTGTCAAGGCTGAGAACCTGAAGAACTAGACACTGATTTATCAAAAAAATTCCTGTGTTGAAAGGGTATGAAAAGGCACACCAAAGGAAGAGGGAGCACCAAATTTGTATCATACCTAATACAAGGCTCAAGGCAAAAGCCAAATTTAGGTATGCTGGTTGTTTTAAATCCATATCTCTAAGGACTGGGTAGCTTTTGGTAAATGCATGTTTTGTTGTATTCTAGAGACTTCTTTTGTGTCACTGCATATGATTACTGTCCACAGGCTCTTAGAGTAATACTCTTGAAACATGTCTATACCACATCATCACTGCACCAGGAAATACCACAGTGAGGCATGTTGCACCTGCTTCAGAATGTCATAAGGTGGCTGCCTCACTGCTGCTGGGCACTGCTGGTAAGCTTTCCCAAGACAGAAAGTTCCTTGGTGCGTTTCCAGCACTACATTAAGGCAGCCTTAAATCTATTTCTGAAGGTGAAGCATGCAGGACAGGTCAAACCTGTTAAGGGGAAGCATAACAGGATGGTTCCTGAGGCCACCATGATGCCCTCTAGTGGCTGCTTTGATCCTGCTCTGGCCTCCCAGGGTCTCACTCTGCTTCCTTTCCTGCCACACCTTGATGTTAAAAGATAATGAGAGGAGGCTGCCTTTGGAGGCTGGTGAGCCTGTCTCTGTTCTCAGTCCTTTACTTGGATCCAATTTGGCCCATCTAAGTTTTGGGTTCCGATTCTCGTCCCTTGGCCCGCAGTCTTTTGGCCTTAAGGTTTCTGACCCCATTGGTCCACATTCCCTGAAGTGCTAAATTTGTGGCCTCCTTTCACCCCTTCGGCAATACCCACGTCTCACAGATATTATTCTGTCCACAGTTTAGTCCTCTTGTAGAGGCATCAGACCTCTTAGCTTTAGCCCCCTTTTACTCTAGCTGAAGGCTTCCAGCTCTGGCCCACTGATTAGGGCCTAGCTCTCTGTCTTGGCCCTTCCTGTATCTCTGGGTTCCTTGGCCCTGTCTGGCACCTTCTCCCAGCTCCCCTGGTATCCCTGACCCAAGGCCAGGCTGCTATCAGTTCAGCTCATTCCCTCTGGCATTCCTGACCCTGGAAAGGCTCTGGATGCCCCTGCATCTCCCCTGTGGCCTCCAAGTGGCCCCCGGCAGGATGGGGAGGGGGTGTAGTTTGGATAGACCTGTGGGGCTGGTAGTCGGAGAGGCAGCAGGTGGAGGGTCTATGCCAGAACAGGGGCACTGGGGCTGGTTGGGGTGGATACAGCATGGTGCATGATGTAGCCAGGAGTATCAGGGTGTAGGGGTATGTAAAGGACCCTTGGGGGCAGCATGGTGTGAAGCCATTGTTTCAGTCAAACAGGGTTGCCAACCCAAGATTTATTTATTTATTTTATACTGACAACCAAACTGTTTTTTAATATGGTTCATGTCAAAACCCTAAGTTTCAACCTGGCCCTTTTTACTGCCAGAAGATGACATCATGTAAAACATATGTCAGTAAAAAAAACACCACACTAGCAAAACACCATGCAAGGCTCCAAAACACTTATCTTTGCCTGTCTGGTGGTGCAGGAGCTTCCTAGAGCTTCCCTGCAGCCTGAAGTCCTGGAGTCCTTCCTCCTTGTCCAGCCAGGCCATGTTTCTCCCTGGAGCTCCACTTCCTGGATCCTGCCGTGCCAGACTGCTCACCTTGCTTCAGGTCCTGGGCTTACATGTCTCTCTCTGGGTCATCTGGCCCACTACTTCTGCCTCAGGCCTGTCAGTCACTGGCTGCACCTGAGGCAGGTGCCCTCTGTCACTATCAGTTTGTCCAGGGAGGTGGAGCTGATCACCTGATCCTTGGCTCCCTCTTTCCTTCAGTAATGGGGCAAGGCCCCATTACAGAGCCCCACACCACAGTCAGACTACATGTCCTATGATCCATGGCAGTCAGTCCCTGTGCCTGAGCCACTTTAGCAGGTCATACTGACCATAGAGTTTTCATTGCTTAAACTTCCCTTATGAATTCACAGCATTCAATAACTGCCAACTTAGTTTTCGATATTATCATTCTCTTTTACATTTGTTGCACCTTTCACACCTTCTTACCCAATATTGGCTTCTTGTTATTGACTGTATGAAAATAATTTATACATTTAAAGACATCACAATATGGTCTTCAAAATTATATAGGCTGTAAAGGAGTCTATGTTAACCATCTTATTCTTTACCATTCTTTGCTCAGAGTTTAACAATGTCTAAATATATGGAATGGACTAGCCATAAGTTTGGGGAAGAACCACATCTCCTGGACTATTTTGCTGAAGTCTCCTTATTCAGAGTTGAACTTTGGGAGATGGCTTGTTGCTTCTTTTCCACCACATAACTGTAGTTACACTCTCTGATTCAGAGACATATTTTGAAATAATTAAAGGAAGACCAATGATACAGAAAATTGGCCCAAATTAGTGTAAAATTATGATAACCACTGCATGAAGCCTTAAATGTGGTGAAAACATGCTTTTGTAGTGGAAACAGGAAAGATTGTAGTTAAATTACAGGATTACAGGTCAGAAGACCTGTGTTTCATAGTTGGATCTGCCACGGGCTTCCTGAATTCCCTTGAACAACTCACTTTCCCTCTATTCCTCATCTGTAAATTGGGGATAATAGTTACCTACTCCACAGCATAAATTTGTAAGTGTGTATATATCAGTTTGTGATTCTTTGCTATACCAGGAGGGTAAAACATTATTAATAGCAATTTAGTTTTGAAAAAAAAAAAAGGATGTTTAAAAAGGTTATGGAGTTGTTATTTGTTTATCTTCAACAAGATAAACAAATAACTTATCTTCAGAGCTTATCTTCAGAGTTGACTTTAATGGTAGTGTTAAATACTCAATAGCTTCTCACCTCTTTTCAGGGCCTGGTTCATCCCTTTAACTGTGATGCTGTAATACATTCCTAATGTTAAGAGTCTTGGACCTGAAAAAAAGAAATTCAGAAGGATATTGGAAAGTCAGTGTAGTGTTTTATCGGAGTGGGTGATGATGACATGGTCTGAACACATGGTTAAAAAGGTGATGTTTGTGGCAATATGCTGGATAGATTGAGTGGTACAATGCAGGAATTGAAGAAAGGTTGTGAAGAAAGCTGAATGACATCTTGTAGTAGAGATGGCAAACAGCACCTTTCCTGTTTATTTGCATATTCCCACTGGTAAAAATTGCTGGAGAAATCAGTACAGTGATTCTCATGACTTTTGCACAGAAGTAAGATACCAGAGTAATGCAGCTTGTTACTAAGGTATTTAAAATGTTGGCAAACAAATGGCAGAGTTGAATCAGGAAAATGGTGTGCATGGTTTTCCTGTCCAATGCCAAACTTGGCTCACATATGCTGTGTAGGGTGAAAACTTTGCTGCCTTCCTAGGTTTTTTGGCTTTATAGAAAAATAAATTGATTACAGTGTACCAGATTGTACTTCTCCAACTTCCTTGAACCCCGTGACTACAATCCCAGTAACCTCTGTCACTTTTGACTCAAACCTCCAATCTCTTCCTCCTCTCCCTTCAAAGGTTCTTGCTGATTTTTTTTAAAAACTAAGAGCACTTGTACATGTAACACCATTACCATGTACATTTGGGGGGCGGGGGGCATGGGGATGGAGGGAGGGTGGCTCCCACTGCTGCATGCATGGGTTGGGGGGGGCATGTGACCCCCAGATCTGCATGTGGAGCGAGAGCGGGCTGTCACTGGGCTTTGCCCTGGGTGCCAAACTTCCTTGCCATGGCACTGAAGCAGTCTAGTACTATCTCATTGTTTTCTTGTGCATCCACCACCTCTGTCTATGCTTATCTTTTACAACTTTGTGGCATAGATGGTTGGTTTTGGTTCTATGCTTGTACTGCACCTACTGTAATGAAGCTCTGGCTCATGTGCATGCTGCAGTAAAACAAATGAGAAATAATAGTATTAAATTCCTACCTCCCTGAGGATTTACATATGAAAGCCCTGTAGGAAAGGCTTGAGAGAGAGAGTTTACTACTCCCATCTTCTGATATCATAATGAAAATACATATGAAAACAATTTGCATTTTTACTCACCATGAATGTTTTATCATTTTAAAATAAATTTTAAGAGTAGAGGGGAACAAAACTTAATTATCCTTTGCTTTAAAGCAGTCATACAAAAGAAGTGGGCTAAGTATGCCCTGGATGAGTGATCTCCCCAACTAGCATTCCAG
Organism: Crocodylus siamensis; assembly: GCF_052110815.1. Lineage (NCBI taxonomy): Eukaryota > Metazoa > Chordata > Crocodylia > Crocodylidae > Crocodylus > Crocodylus siamensis. Next base: position 218,750,632 of record NC_143397.1, read on the forward strand.
CCTTGTATAACTGGGTAGTGGTATGTGGACACATGTTGGGGAGAAAGTGGACTCCCTGAAGCAGGGAGTCTATCCAGGGGCCCAGCACTGCTCTTGGTTCCTAACTGAAAGAAGAAGTAGTGTGAAGAAGGCTATGTGGATCAGCAGGGTTTCACTGAGGTGAGTTGTTCACTTCTGCTGAAAGGCCCCGAGCAGCAGATTCTTCAGAGTGGTGACAGTAAACAGAGCCAATTCTGAAAAGCCTGGACCAGTGGTAGCACCTGTGACGGATTCAACTTCAGGCAGTTGCCCTGACAAAAATCGATGCACCTTGATGAGACCTTGAACCATGTAAAGACTGAATGAGCTAAATTCTGTACTGAGCCTGTGACTGCTCCCTGGCCTGGGATTAAGTTGGGCAGTTGTGACAGAACGAGCTAGTTCCTGGGAAGGTGCAATCCTTGAATGACCAGGGCTAAAAGAGTACTGTGGGGGAATATCAGGATCCACTATTATTGAACCCTTAACAAGGCTGGAAAGAAACAGAATTGAATAGAGTCCCTGTAAGTTAGTGTGGGTTTTCTTAATTACATCCAAATATGTAGCAACCTCGAGTTTCTCACATTCTCTTAGGTTCTCTTTCTCTTCAATAAAATTATTTTGTTGATCTAGTGAAGACATTCTTGTGCATGGAGAAGAACCAGAGTGGGCTTTATTTTGTTTCCCATTGAAAACATATCTATGGGATGCTGGGTGATTACACAAGTCAGTGTCATTAAAGTGAATCCCTAGATGCTGTGACCCCGGCCTATATTGCTGCCAATAGCACCTGGAAGAAGGTGATATGTAATTCAGAATACTTTCTCTTCCCAGAGAATCACTCCCACCTCCTTTTTAATGAACCCCACCTGTTGTAATGAGCCAGCAGGGGTCCATCAGCAGCTCCCTTTGGCATTCCAATACTTGCTAACAAGACATGGCAACAGCAGAGCTTTCTCCATGCTGTCAACTGGAGAAGAGAGAGAGACAGGGATGGGGGGGGAGGGGGAAGTAAGAAAGAAGAAAAACAGACAAAAATAGAACAAGAACTGGAGAAAGAGATAAAGTAAAAGAGTATGAGAAACCCAGTGGGATGGGAGAACAGCCTGAGAAGCAATGGAAAGAAAGACAGATTATAAAAAGGAAACAGAATATGGAATTAGGAATAACAGAAAAAGGAGAAAACGTGAACAGAATGCAGAAAGAATGAAAACAGAAGGTAAACAAAGTGAGCAGAGAGAGAGAGAGAGACACTAGGAGAAGGGCAGGCAAAAGAAAGTTGAATAAAGACAAAGAAAGTGGACAGAAATAATAAAAGTGATGAAAGAGAGAGAAGAAACCCTCAATAGATTTTGGTGAGTAAACAGAAGGGGACCATGCATATAAACGCACAGTGCTATGACTTCATCATCCTTCAGTGTCAATGGGACTGCTTATAGGGAGAATACAACTTACCACGAGTGCAGACATAAAAATAAGATGGCAGAACAGGGCCATGTTTTTCTGAAAGCCTTGCTCAGGAAAAAGTACTTCAATGATAAGTGAATAAATAAGGGTCTTCAGGATTTGGCTCCTGAAATTGTATAAAGTTGATATTATACAGCTGCAAAATTGTGTAATTTGCATTTATATAACCTCTGTAATTGAACTCTGGTGTAAGAAAAAGGCCAGATTGTGCCAAAAACTTTCACTAGCTTAAAAATGACCTCACTAACACTGCATGTACTATAAGCAACTTTAAATAGGAGTCCAACAGTTAAACATACATAAATTTATCCACTGTCATTTTGGGGGTGGGTGGGTATATGTTCAAATTAATTTAGGGTCTCCAGTGAGTTGGAACTGATATTTGTTTCCCTTTCCCCTCCTCTCCTCAAAACTTATACATGAAAGAGCTCTGCCTCAAGCTGAAGCATCAGCTACATTGTACCTGCAGGCAACCCCCGCTTAGCACTCAATTGGTTCCAGAAACACTGAGCGCTAACTGAAACTGTGCTAAGCGAAACCCATTTCCCCATAGAAATGAATGCAAATAGAGATTAATTGGTTACTGCCTGCCCTGCTGCCACATCCCCCCACTCTCTCGCTCGCCTGCCGGTGCTCCAGAACCACATACCAGCCCAGGCCTGTGCTCCTGCTGTCCCACTCTGGGCCCCTGCCGATCCTGTCCCTGGGCACTGGCATGGGTCCCACGCTCATGCCCAGCACCTCCTCACTGCTGCTGCCTCTCCCCAGTCCCCTTGCCTGCCCGCCGGCCTCTCTGGCTCCACTTGCCAGCCTGGACACTGGCACTACTGCCACCCCACTCTGGGGACCAGCCCCTGCCACCAGGTACCAATGCAGGCCCCACACTCCTGCTGCCCCACTCTGGGCACAGGCCCCCACTGGCACTGGCTCCAGGCACCGGTGTGGGCCTTGCACTACTCAGGTCTGTCGCCACCACTTCTCCCCACCCCCCTGCCCACTCCAGCCCAGGTACCGGTGCTCCTGTCGCCCTGCGCGGGCTTCCAATGGCCTCGGCATGGGTGCTGCACACCACTGCAGGCCCCATGCTCCTGTCCCCCACCCTGGGCAAGGGCCCCTGCCAGCCCTGGCTCCAGGCACTGGCTTGAGTCCCGCACTCCTCCCCTCTTTTGCAGCTGCTGTACTCCTCCACCTGCTCTGACACCATGTGTCAGCCTGGGCCCGCACTTCTACCATCCTGCCCCGGGCCCTCATGCTTGCCTACCTACTCACTGCCATTCATTCACCTCCCACTTGCCACCGCCACTGCTTCTCCCTGAAAACATTCAGCAGAATCAGGTATCACTTCTAAATGAGTGCTATAGCAAAATAGCGCTAACTGAAAAGCTGTTATACGGGCAACCCTCGCTTTTCAGGAGCAGACTTTATGGTGTATATCTGTAGTGGGCCATATTTGAAAGCTCTCATGTATTTTTTCCCCCATGTTTTGTAGTCAGCAGAGCTCCTAAGGGACCATTTCATGAGAACACTGCTATTTGTTGCCCGAGGCAGGGACCTGTAGAAAAAAAAAAAAAAAAGAATATGATCAAATAATTAAAGACTGTAATGATACATGGGCAACCACAACTTTGACTAATTTTATAACTTTAGTGTTTGACCTTAATGACATTATAGTAATGTATTTTCATGTAATTTAATATATACATTATATTGGTGCCTAGAGGCCCAAATGAGTCAAGTCTCTTTTGTCGCAATTCGCTATATAAACTTGTAGAGAAAAGACAGAACCTGCCTCAGAGTTTACATTAATAAATGATTTAGGTGAATAAATTAGTAGTGATTAATTATAATAGCAATTGATTAATTGGTCATTAAATATCAATTTATTATTATTACTTATGTGGATTATTTACTTGTTGCTCTTCACTTGTGAAGTGTAAAGATCGGTTTATATTTTCTTGATAAACAATTTTCCTCTCTGTCTCTCTTATTTTTCTATTCACTTTCCTTCCAAATAGGTGTCTTACCTTAAGTAAATATTTTTCTGAGTGTTTCTTTTATAACATGCTATAGCCTTTCCACAAGAAAAGCATGCTGGAGTCTGTGTGAATAATTTGGTGTGAATCATTGATTTCAGTTCAATAGTTAAATTGAATCATTGGAAAATATTTTAGTTTGGATTGAACCAAATACAACATTTTGCTGTTTCTCATCAAAACAAACAAATGAGCAAAGCAAAACAAAAGGAAACACATAATTTGACACAAAATATTCCATTCAAACTGAAATGGAGCATTTCATTTAAGGTGCTGGTAGGAAAAGTAAAGAAAATGAATCAGAGACCTTTCAGAAGTGATTCCCTGCTTTTATCCAATATCTCAGTGGTTAGAAGACTCATCCAATAATTGAAGACATTCCTTTTCTCCCAGAGGGGATTTGAACATACGTGTATCACCTCCCACAATTATTTTGTGAAAGTGACCTGAATTTGCAAATAGTTTTGAGACTATCAAAGAAAATTTCCCTCCAAATATAGCTATTTGTGATTTTTTTTTCCACTTGGTTCTAATTTTAAGTAACATCTGGTTGTGCGGAAGAATTATATTGTTCCAATCTGCTGATTATGGTTCTTTCATTTCTAACAAAACTTAGTTAGAAATTGACTAGGTCCATCAGATATATACCATGAAAAGGAAAGTTAGGCAATGCTCAGTAATTGGTATGTACTAGAGTTTTACAATATTTTTCCCAGACATTTTTCATGTGCATTGCTTATTCCCACCCATGCAGTAGGTAATTCTTTTACTTCCCTCAACTCTTGCAAAGGTTGAGACTAAAATATGTCACCTGCCTTTTACTAATGATTTGGCCACCCTGGGTCACACAGTGTGTATTGTATTTATCAGGTAGTTGTAGAGTTCACTTTACTGTTTCCTTATGCACAGAGCATGGCAGTCCAACATGGGTTTTTTTCCCTCTTAATAAATAACTACTGATACAATACACTAGAGGGGACAGCTCCAGAAGAAGAACCAAGCTTACTAATTTATTTATTTATATTTGAAATGCATTTTTTTTCTATAAAGGACATTGAGGCATCCTGATAAGGGCCATGGGGCCTTCGCACAAGAGTTGTAAGACAGCACCCTTTCTCTTTTAAAAGACGGGAGTTCTAGCTTGAGACATCCTACTTAATGCAGGCAAAGAGAAGCATGAAGAGAGGGAAAAATCTTTGAGGCTGAAGTGTCCAAAGCCATTTAGGAATTTAAAGGTCAAAATAAACATATTCTACTCTACCTAGACTCGCCAATACAAGTCTAAAAGCACCAGGGGTATATGCTCTCAGCAAATTGCACCACTTACACAATATTCTACCACATCCTGTACTGGTTTCCATTTGAATAGTGCAACCCCACACAGAATGCACTGCGGTAACCTAAACTTGAGGTGACAAATGGAAGATTCACTGTGAATATATTTCTAAATTCTCTAATGATAATCTGAATGTAGTTGATATCCCTAAATCAGCTTCCTATTGACATCAGAGACTAATTATTTGATTCATATTAAGCCTGAGCTGGATCAGTTGGAAGAACCTCCTGGAACTGAGACCTAATATGGAGCCCAATGGCAAATGTAAAAATGTGAGAACTTTCTGTAGGGAGTTTGTGTGAGCACGTACTTCTGCAAATAAGCATTTTTTTTAACATTGCAGAGGAGTCCATTTGTCATTCCACTAATTCACTGCTTCTCAGTGTAGGAAATTGTCTTTCGGAAGTGAAGTTTTCCACAGAAGATTGCATTTTATGGATTTACTCCTTAAAATTTACCTTGGCAAATTTTCTAAGTGAAGTCATAAATTTGCACATGAAATTTCAGGTAGAGAACACTTTTTCAAAGCTTCATTGCCATTTAAGAAGTTAAATGAACTTTTGTTCTTGTTTAATTTAGCTGTGATGATTGACTTGAAGGTGTTTCTCTTTCTGGCTATTTTGTGTTGAATATTTGAAAAAAATGAGAGTTATGGAATGTATTACTTAGTACACTTGTTTGAAAAAAAAAGAAAGAAAGAGAGAAACAGTCAGGACTAAAACCAAGAACAACGGTAAAGCACACATGAAACATGTTCAGGAAGATTCCATGACATCATCCAGTTGGGGATCATCGTCTCCCTGGGCTACACACTGAAGGGCTCATCAAAAAATCCTTTAGGTCCCCTGAGAGATCAGGTCAGTTTATTTAAGGAGCCATGGGATGACAGCTGCTATGGCACCTAAAAATCTCTTTACAACAGGTGCCCAGTGCAAGAGGAGCTTAAATAGAGTGCTATCTGGGGAAACCCGATTAAATGCTCTACTTTCCAATAAATATCTAGGGCAAGTCACCTTAGGGTACATCCACAAATGAATGTGGGTGGCATATAGGTGTCAAAGGAAAATCAATGACAAGGACACGGATTTGTCACGAGTAGCTCAGGTGACGTGCCCAAAGATTGGAGGAAGGCCAATGTGGTGCCTATCTTCAAGAAAGGGAGGAAAGTAGATCTGGAGAACTACAGGCCTATCAGCCTGACCTCTATCCCAGGGAAGATCTTGGAAAAAATTATCAAAGAGACCGTTCTTGGCTAACTGGTTGATGGCAACATCCTGAGGGATAGTCAGCACAGGTTTGTTGTGGGTAGATCTTGCCTGGCCAATCTCATCTCCTTCTATGACCAGGTGACCCATCACCTAGACAAGGGAGAAGAGATTGACATCATACATCTGAACTTTAAAAATGCCTTTAATTTGGTGTCCTATGATCTCCTCATGGAAGAATTGCCAACTGTGGCCTACACCACAGTCTGGTGGCTGGGAAATTGGCTCCGAGGTCAGATCCAGAGAGTAGTACTCGATGGAAGTGCATCATTATGGTGCTCCATGACTAGTGGCATCCCCCAAAGCTCTGTCCTTGGACTGGTTCTCTTTAACATCTTTATCAATGATGTGGACAGAAGTACACTGGCCAAGTTCTCCGATGACACTTAACTTTGGGGCATAGCGTTGTGACAGGTCTCCCTCCCCAGCACCATCTTCCCTGGTAATCCGCGCCTTACGTGGGGTGCCCGTTGGCGTCTTCTCTGAAGTTCTTATGTCCCCCCTTCTCTCATCTGCCACGTCTTGATGGAAATTATTATGATGATGTTCTTGCAAGCAGGAGACTGACTATTGTATTTTGTATGTTGGGGCCTTTTGCCTATACAGGCCTGAACCCTGTCTTTCTCTAGCTACACCTCCCCGTCTAAATCCACCAAACCAGGCTCAACTCCGAGGCTGTAGCCTTTTCCAGTGTCTTGTGGCCCCTTTTACTGCTCTCATCTGGAGCCTGGCCCCTGTAGCCCAGAGGCCCAGCCACTAGCCCTATAGCCAGGGGGGTCACAAGTTCAAAGCTAGGGGATGGTCCTGAACTTGGCACCCTTCTGGTCTAAAAAGAGAAAAATAGATAAAACTGCACCTTGGGTGCACCAGAACTGCCCAGTTTTTTTAGATCGCATCTTCAGGTGCTGAGGTCAGTGCACCCAAAAATCCTGCGCCCTTACTGGCACCAGGGCCTATGTACCCCCAAAAGGCACGCTCTCACTGGCACGGGGTCCCCACTCCGCAGTGGGCCCCAAAATGAGGCCGCCTCCTTTCCCTAATAGCCTCACCCAAACCATCAGTGTTATTCAATAATCAAAAATAAAAAAAAATAAACAGTCCCCTCCGTGGGTAACAACTGCCACCAGCAAATGTGATCAAGAAAAGTAGCATGTCAGCTTACATTCTCAGGGTTCACGCTTCAGCTCCCCACTGTCAGCTACAGTCCTTGCTGTGATGCAGCTGCCGTCTCTCCAGGATTTCCATAGCTCCCCTATTTCCACCTTCAGACCACTCCCCAAGTTTCTCCATGGAGCTCTCAGAAACACTCCTTCCCCTTCAGTCACTGCTGCTCTGCCTAGGGTTTTTATAGTCCTGGTCTGCCCCTTCCAGTCAGCTGACCAGCTAGCCAGGCTCAGCATTTAACTCCTTCCTTAGCAGCACTCCATGCCCAGAAAGTTCTGGCTTTAATGGGGCAGACCTGCCTTCTGGTGACAGGACTAGGGTTCCCTGTTACAAGCATCCACACCTGAGGTTAGGCTAGTGATCCAGGCTGACTTGGATAAGCTTAGTAAGTGGGTGGATATAAACCTTATGATGTTCAATACCGAAAAATGCAAGGTACTCCACCTCAGGGGAAATAAACCCCGCAGCACATTTGTAGGCTTGGCAGTGCTACGCTCGCTAGCACCATGGCTGAAAGAGACTTGGGGGTCATGACTGACCACAAGATGAGCTTGAGCCACCAATGTGATGTCACAGCTGGTAAAGCAAACAAAACTCTAGCTTGCATCCATAGATGCCTCTCAAATAAATCTCAGGATGTCATTCTCCCACTGGGAGTAATGCATCTAATTCTGAGCTCCACAATTCAAGAAGGATGTCAAGAAGCTTGAGACAGTCCAGAGGAGAGCCATGCACATGATCAGAAGTCAGGAAAACAGACCTTATGAAGAGAGGGTGAGAGCCATGGGACTCTTCAGCCTGGAAAAACGCAGGCTCAGGGGTTACCTGGTGGCTGCCTATAAGTATGTAAGGGGTGTGCATCAGGATCTGGGGAACGTCTGTTCACCAGAGTGCCCCAAGGGATTACAAGGACCAATGGTCATAAACTCCTCCATGACCATTTTAGGCTGGACATAAGGAAAAACGTCCTTACTCTCTAAGCCCCCACGGCCTGGAATAGACTTCCTTCAGAAGTGGTGTAGGCACTTACTCTGGACCATCCTTAATGGACTGATGCCAACATCCTGAGGGATAGCCAGCATGGGTTTGTTGTGGGTAGGCCTTGCTTGACCAATCTCATTTCCTTCTATGACCAGATGACCTATCATCTGGACAAGGGAGAAGAGATTGATGTCATATATCTTGACTTCAAAAAAGCCTTCCATCTGGTATCCCATGACCACCTCTTGGCGAAACTGGCCAATTGTGGCCTTGGGTCCACCACAGTCCTCTGGCTGGAGAACTGGCTCTGTGGTTGGACCCAGAAGGTGGTAATTGGTGGAAGTCAATCGTCATGGTGCCCTGTGACCAGTGGGGTCCCCCAAGGCTCTGTCCTTGGACCCATATTATTCAACATCTTCATTAATGATGTAGACATTGGAGTCAGAAGCGGAGTGGCCAAGTTTGCTGATGACACCAAACCCTGGGGCAAAGCATCCACACCAGAAGACAGGAGGGCAATCCAGGCTGACCTGGACAGGCTCAGCAAATGGGTGGATGAGAATCTGATGGTGTTTAACGCTGAAAAATGCAAGGTTCTCCACCTTGGGAGGAAAAACCTGCAGTATCCTTATAGACTCGCTAACTAGCACTACGGAAGAAAGAGACTTGGGGGTCATCATTGATCACAAGATGAACATGAGAACATGAGTGCAATGTGATGGTGCAGCTAGTAGAGCAACCAAAATGCTGGCTTGCATCCATAGATGTTTCTCAAGCAAATCCTGGGACGCCATTCTTCCCTTGTACTCAGGCTTGGTGAGGCTGCAGCTGGAGTACTGCATCCAGTTTTGGGCTTCACAATTCAAAAAGGATGTGGAGAAGCTTGAGAGAGTCCAGAGGAGAGCCACGTGCATGATCAGAGGTCAGGAAAACAGACCTTATGATGACAGACTGAGAGCTATGGGGCTCTTTAGCTTGGGAAAGCGCAGGCTCAGGGGCGATCTGATGACCACCTATAAGTTTATCAGGGGTGACCACCAGTGCCTGGGGGAACTTTTGTTCACCAGACTGCCCCAAAGGATGACGAGTTCGAGCAGTCATAAACTACTGCAAGACCATTTCAGGCTGGACATAAGGAAGAATGTCTTTACTGTCCATGCCCCCAAGGTCTGAAATAGCCTGCCCTCAGAGGTGGTTCAAGCACCTATGTTGAACACCTTCAAGAGCAAATTGGATGCTTATCTTGCTGGGATCCTATGACCCCAACTGACTTCCTGCACCTTGGGCAAGGGGCTGGACTCGATGATCTTCTGAGGTCCCTTCCAAACCTAATGTCTGTGAAATCTATGGACTTATTCATCGAAATCATTGGGTTCTTATCTTGCTGGGATCCTTTGACCCTAGTTCACTTCTTGCCCTTGGGGCAGGGGGCTGGACTTGATGATCTTTAAGGTCCCTTCCAGGCCTAATGTCTGTGAAATCTATGAAATCCAACAGGGTTAGAATCACAGAATCATAGAAAACGAGGGTTGGAAGGGACCTCAGGAAGTCATTTAGTCTAACCCCCTGCTCAAAGCAGGATCATCCCCAACTAGATCATCCCAGCCACAGCTTTGTCTAGCCAGGGTTTGAAAACCTCCAAGGTTGGAGCTTCCACTACCTCTCTGGGTAACTTGTTCTGGTGTTTTACTGTCCCCGTAGTGAGAAAATTCTTCCTAGTATCTAACCTTGTTGCAGCTTGAGACAGTTGCTCCTTGTTCTGTCACCTGCCAACACTGAGAACAGTCTAGTTCCATCCTCTTTCAACCCCACCTTCAAGTAGTTGAAGGCTGCTATTAAATCCTGCCCCCCTGCCTTCTCTTCTCTAGATTAAATAAGCCCAGTTTCCTCAGTCTTTCATCATAAGTCATGTCCCCCATCCCCCTCACCATTTTGCTGCCCTTTGCTAGACTCTCTCCAATTTGTCCACATCCTTTCTGTAGTGGGGTGCCCAAAACTGAACACAGTACTCCAGATGTGGTCTCACCAGTGCTAAATAGAGGGGAATGATCACTTCCCTTGACCCACTGCCTACATACCTACCAATGTAGCCCACTATATCATTAGCTTTTTTGGCAACAAGGGCACACTGCTGGCTCGTATTCAGCTTATTGTCTGCTGTAACCCCCAGGTCCTTTTCTGCAGAGCTGCCCAGACAGTTAGCCCACAGCCTGTACTGGTGGATGAGATTGTTCCACCCTAAGTGCAGGACTTTGCACTTCTCCTTATTAAACCTCATTAGATTTCTTTTGGCCCAGTCCTTCAATTTGTCTAAGTCACTCTGAATCCTAGCTGTACCCTCCAGTGTATCTAGTACTCCACCCATTTTTGTGTCATCTGCAGACTTGCTGAGGGTGTATGCTATGCCATTTTCCAAGTCGTTGATGAAGACATTGAACAAAACCCACCCCAGGACCAACCCCTGGGGCACTCCACTTGATAATGGTTGCCAACTAGACATTGAGCCATTGATTTCTACCCTCTGAGCCTGATGCTGCAGCCAGTTTTCTATCCACCTTACAGTCCATTCATCCAGCCCATACTTCCTTAGCTGGCCTGAGAGAATGTTGTGGGACACTGTATAAAAAGCCTTGCTAAAGTCAAGGTATACCACATCCACTGGTCTCCCCACATCCACAGAACCAGTCAGAAATCATAGAAGGCAATCAGGTTGGTCAGGCATGACTTGCCCTTGCTAAATCCATGCTGACTGTTCCTAATCACCTTCTCCTCAAAGTGCTTAGAAATGGATTCCTTGAAGATCTGCTCCATGGGACTGAGGTAAGGCTGACTAGTTTGTAGTTTCCTAGATCCTCCTTTTTCCCTTTCTTACATATGGGCACCAAACAAACACTCAGAAAATCAAAAGCAATTCTACAGCTCTTCCATTCTTGGACCAAGTTTTGGTTTGCAATATCCAGTGCATCAGCTGTGCTTACCCAATAGGTCAGACTGGGCGCATCTACATGAGACAATAAAAGTGCAGTTGACTAATTTTACTACGCATTAGCATACTACGGTGAAAGCAGCGCTAATGCGCAGTAGAACCTCTTCATGTGTGTCTTTCTGATTGCAAGGTAGCCAAGGCAGGCCTAAAATCTTCAATCCCATAGTAACCACTGAAGGTACCTGTGTCTTCCCATGAATAACTGCGCCTCCTCTTTAAAGGCTGTGTTTTTAAGTAGGCCGCTGTTCTATTGATCTGCTATATCCATATACCTTTTTGTCTGGCCTGGCATTATACTTTAACTTCTTTGTAGGGTTTCTAAAGAAGTGCCTTATTTTGAACCACATTTTTTCTTCCTGCTTGTTGTTTCTTACTGTTTTTGATTAAACTAAGCCAGCATATTCAAACAGTAAATATTCCATTAATTGAATTAGTATAGGTGTACATCCTACACTGTGTTAACTACTCTGGCAAATCTCTGTGAAGACAGTGAATGGAATGTTTTGTTTCTAGCCCCTTGTTCTCTCCTGTGGACCACAGAACCAGTGTGCTCTATGGAAGTGCTGAGAAGGTAGGTGATATCCATTTTCGCATGTGGAAGGGATTTTCACTGCATGGATTTGTAGGGATGAGAGGGGTTGGGGCCAAATTTCACATGTTTTTATACTGTTTGGCTTCAGGAAAGCTAATGGCTATTGCTGAAATACTGTTAGAAGAAAAACAAACAAACAAACAAACAAAACATAGGGGAATGATATGACAACATATACTATTTCCCCCCTTCTACCATTTTAAGCTAATTTTTAAAGCAAATATTTTGGTTGAGCTCACGACTTCTTTTTATTGAAAGGCTAAAAGAAAAATGAAAGGAGAACACGTTCCACTTAATTTATGGAAAACTACAGGTTCAATCACAGAAGTAACATACACCACATTTTTACTGTGGTTTCAATTACAGTAAAATTGGACTGGCCAAGAATCATGAACATGGTTTAATATTTCCCAGATACTAATAACAAATGATCCAGCAGCTTGTGGTACTTAGGCTTTCAGGAAAAGCAACAAATGACTGCAACTTCTGATCCACATCAACAAGACCACAAAGCACTGATCTTCTAATGACCAGTGCCTCCAGGAAACATACTAGAAGTCTTTATGAAGGAGTAATTATTTTTCAAAACAAAATGAATGTGAAGAACAAACCTTTGGCAAATAATTACATTTGTAATGGAAAACATACTTGCTCATTAAAACTACATTCCTAATCTTCCTTACTTATTTATCAGCTCTTGCTTGAACAGTCTTGGATTTATATTCTGTCGTGTGTCCCACAAAACTTTTGTCCAGTAAAAAGGTCATCTGTAAATCTTGCATAAGCAAGTGTTAGATTTTCCTACCATAACATCATCTTTAAAAAAGGGAGAAAAAAAGACATGGCATTAAAACTTAAAAGCTTGCTGTTAAACCTAAGAAAATACATTTGTTCAGCTGAGCCCACATTAAGCTTGCATTGCTTCATTTGGAGTCAGCTGAAGCTTGAGCTCATAGAAATACACAAGTTAACATATACTTGGTGTGCTGAAGGCTGCACTGTTCTAATTAAAAAAATCCACTGTATTTTTATGGCAGTATTCTGGAGGCTGTCTTGATTTGCTGATGAATGTTGACAGGACTATTAAAGCCGTGAAACAACATCACTTGAATATGGCACAAAATGAAAGGAAAAGCATTGCCATGCTACTCTTGGGTGTTATTATCCTGATTAAAAGTGGAGCCAAAGAGAAACTCATCCTAGAGTGATGTATGGATTTATTTATTTATTTATTTGTTCCCTTGTAGTGACTTCATAGTATTGGTGCCTGTGTTTAAGGTACAGGAAACCTTAAAGCACTGCAATTAAGTGAATGTCCATATCTGATTAACCCCTTAGTTTGTGTTTAAAGACATAGATGAGGAATAATATAGTGCAGCCCATATGCTGCAGGGACAGATCCCTCAGGATACATCCCCACCCCCATGCTATGTGGGCTGTGCTGGCGGTGTATGGTTTCCCAGTCCCTGCCACATTGGTTGTGCTAGCAGAGTGCTGGCCCTGCTGCCCCCAGGATGTACCAGAAGTGTGTGGTCCCATGTGCCACACTGTAAAGGCAGATTTGCTGCAGCAGGTGGTGGATCCACAACATGTACCAACTGCAGTTATGGAGCAGTGGGAGAGGTGGCTGAAAGGGTCCACAGGCCTCATGTTAACAGCCACCAGTTTAACAACCAAGCAGATACACGTACGTTGTAGGGGACCTGTGCCTAATATTGAGGTACCTAACATAATCCATTGTAAAATACTTTACGCCAAAAAAGTTGGCCCTTCATAGACATAATACATAAATATAAATGGGGATGGAAAACTGAGGAATTTATGGCAGGAGCCCAGCTCATCTTTCTACCCAGGCCCCTAGAAGATAGAGTGCTCTTGTCCTATGTGATGCCTCACGAGTGGCAAATGGGACAGAGGGGCAGACTGTAGCAGGACTGATAACTGTGACAAGGCCGAGTTTGTGCTCCACACCTCTCAAGTTTCCCCTAGAGCCTGGTCTCCTTCCCCAGAAGGCACTTTGGAGGAGGCTGAGGTAGAGGTTGTAGAGGCAAGCAGCTCAGCTGAGTCCGCTCCTCCTGTCACTGTGCCTCTGCCTGCTGGGGAGCGGGAAAGTGCAGCATCTATACATGCTGCCTGCACTGCTGAGCCAAAAACAGGCAGGGCAAGGGAACAAAACACATGAGCACCATGGTGATGCTGATGCATCTCAGGCACCACCCCCTTGCCCTTACTCCTCCTCAGCCTGGTACCAGTGGAAGCATGCCCAAAGGGAAGTCCCCGTCTTGCTCCAAAGCACCCATCCCCCCAAGGCAGAGGTAGGGCACACTGGAACAGTGGAGAAAGGTCAACAGAAAGCAGGGCACATTGCAAGGACAAGTGAGATCACCCAGAACATTAGGGAGATGCTTGCCATAGATGGCCAGACCTTATCCTTGGTTGAGCGGTGCTTGTGGCCCTATCCTACCAAGTGCCCACACACACTGCCTTCAGCAGGACAGTGGTACTCTTCCTGCATGAGGCATGCAGAGAGTATTTGAGGGAGGAGCTGTGCAGGGCAGGTCTGCAGGTGGCCTTACACTTCACCTCAGACATTTGGAGCAGCTGGGGTGGAGATAGAAGTCAGGCTGATGGTCCTATTCCAGGGAAGATCTTAAAAAAGTTTATTAAAGAGGCCATCCTTAATGGGATAGTCAGCATGGGCTTGTTGCAGGTAGGTCTTGCTTGACCAATCTCATTTCCTTCTATGACCAGATGACCTATCATCTGGACAAGGGAGAAGAGATTGATGTCATATATCTTGACTTCAAAAAAGCCTTCCATCTGGTATCCCATGACCACCTCTTGGCGAAATTGGCCAGTTGTGGCCTTGGGTCCACCACGACCCGCTGGCTGGGAAATTGGCTCTGTGGTTGGACCCAGAGGGTGGTAATTGACAGAAGTCAATTGTCATGGTGCCCTGTGACCAATGAGGTCCCCCAAGGCTCTTTCCTTGGACCCATATTATTCACCATCTTCATTAATGATGTAGACATTGGAGTCAGAAGTGGAGTGGCCAAGTTTGCTGATAACACCAAACCCTGGGGCAAAGCATCCACACCAGAAGACAGGAGGGCAATCCAGGCTGACCTGGACAGGCTCAGCAAATGGGCGGATAAGAATCTGATGGTATTTAACGCTGAAAAATGCAAGGTTCTCCACCTTGGGAGGAAAAACCTGCAGTATCCTTATAGGCTTGGCAGTGCTACCCTAGCTAGCACTACAGAAGAAAGAGACTTGGGGGGTCATGATTGATCACAAGATGAACATGAGCCTGCAATGCGATGCTGCGGCTAGTAAAGGGACCAAAACGCTGGCTTGCATCCATAGATGCTTCTCAAGCAAATCCCGGGACATCATTCTCCCCTTGTACTTGGCCTTGGTGAGGCCGCAGCTGGAGTACTGCATCCAGTTTTGGGCTCCACAATTCAAAAAGCACGTGGAGAAGCTTGAGATAGTGCAGAGAAGAGCCACATGCATGATCAGAGGTCAGGAAAGCAGATCTTATGACAACAGGCTGAGACCCATGAGGCTCTTTAGCTTGGAAAATTGCAGGCTCAGGGGTGATGTGATGGCCCCCTTAAGTTTATCAGGGGTGACCACCAGTGCCTGGGGGAATGTTTGTTCACCAGACTGCCCCAAAGGATGACGAGGTTGAGCAGTCATAAACTACTGCAAGACCGTTTCAGGCTGGACATAAGGAAGAATTTCTTTACTGTTCACGCCCCCAAGGTCTGGAATAGCCTGCCATCGGAGGTAGTCCAAGCACCTACAAGAGTGAATTGGATGCTTAACTTGCTGGGGTCCTGTGACCCCAGCTGACTTCCTTCCCTTTGGGCGGGGGGCTGGACTTGATGATCTTCCAGGGTCCCTTCCAGCTCTAATGTCTATGAAATCACATCTACCTCTCCCTCACAGGACACTGGTGCGACCAGTCAGGCCATTGGTGGGATCCCTATTAAGCTAAGGTGATGGATGAGTCCCACACAGCAACTGAGGTCAGGGGGGCCATGAACCACTTTGTGCAGGGGTGGCTTTTTGGGCAGGGTGAGCTCACCTGCGGGTTCATGGTCATTGACAATGGGGCCAGTATGGTCAAGGCAGTCTGTGATGCCAACTGTGTTGACATCCACTGTGTGGCACACAAGTTCCCCCTCAGGGATGACTTGGAGGGGGACAGGGCTGTTGGTGATGGTGCCAACACCACCAGTAAGCTCATTTCCAAATGCAGAAAGGTGGTAGGCAACTTTCACCGGAACATCAAGCGGGAGCAAGATGCTGTGGGACAAACAAGCAGAACGGAACATCCCACAGCCCAAAATCATGTAGAATGTGGAGACTCGGTGGAACTCCACATACCTGATACTCAAGAGAGTGGTGGAGCAACAGGAGGGCATCCATGAGACGGCCTCGCTCAGGGAGATTGGGATCAGTGGCCCCCTTAACAGAGCTAAGTGGGATACCATCTCTCAGATCTTGGTGGTCCTCACGCCCTTCCTCGAGGCCACTGAGACCCTCAGCACTGGTGATGTCTTCCTTAGCCAGATGATCCCTATAGTGAGGAAGCTTCAGAGCCAAATGGAGAACTTCCAGGGGATCAATGTTCCTGGCTGGGGCAAGCCGTTGTCACCAGACATGCAGGCACTGGTGAGGTGGCTGAAAGAGGGCATCAGGAAATGGCTTGATTCCTTGTGGTACAGTCTGGCCCATGTGCTGTCCACCATGTGTGACCCAAGGGTGATGGGCACTGTATGCAGCAGCCAAAGCCTGAATCAGTGGATGGAGGTGCTGGTGAAGAGAGTCAGGGAGGCAGAATGGCAGCAGTGGGGGGACATGAAAGAGGGGGATCCACTGTCCCATGCTAGCGTGTCATCCACCAGCCAGTCTCCTACTCTACCACAGGTGCTGCCAATGTGGGCCAAGGGCATGGCTTCCATGGTGGGGTCCAGAGGCACCAGACCCCACCATCAAGCAGGTAACACTCAGGCCTTGGTGGCTGCCTATCTTGCCGAGGATGTGGAGCCTCTGTTGTGAGACCTCTTGGCCTACTGGGAAAGCCACAGTCAGATGTGGCTGGATCTGTCCACGGTTGCCCATGAACACCTGTCCTGTCCCCTGATCAGTGTTCCAAGTGAGAGGGTGTTCAGCATTCCTGGGGATGTAGTGACACCCCACTGTACCTCCTTGGATCCTGGTTTGGTGGAGCAACTGGTGTTCCTGAAGGTGAACCTCCTGCTGCTGGGGTTCTCCAAGGTCCAGGTGCAGACAGTGTGAATGCCACTCTTTTGACTCCATCTGTACCTGTTTCCCTTTTTTGTTTTTAAAAAGCCATTTAATGCCCTGCTCTCAGAGCTGGAGGAGACACTCACTGAATCACCAGCCAACAGGAGAAGAACATGCCCCTACTGAGCTTCTGTTCCAGGATGAACTTGGAGGTATGGCCTGGGGCTATGGGGGAGGAGATCCCAAGTCCTGGGCAGGACCACTAAAACTGCACTCTGACAGGGTCAGGGAGGCCTGGTGGGACTGCTGGTGGCACAGCAGCCCCAGGAAATGCCAGGACCGAGGATCCCCCTAGTGAAAGTTGGGTAGGACGCACCATAACTTCCAGCTGCCACACACACGCACACAGTCGTAGCTGGGGAAAGGCCAAACCCATCACATCTTTGACAGGGCTGAGGGTTGCTGGTTGCAGTGGAGTTGTGAGGCTCCAAGTGAGTTCAGCTTAGCTGCCTGGGATGCCAGCTTTTGGGTTAAAAAACCCTTTGTCAGGCTCAGGAAGCATGTGCAGTTGGGGTGTATGTGTACTGTTCCTGGATGAAAGGAATAGTAAAAAAGCTAGAGGCTGGCCTGCAATGTAGGCAAAAAAGCCAGTCAGTGAAAATGGAAATGGAGGTGCCAGGGGGTGAGAGACAGGCTGGGGTGTGGGGCGGAGGGGGCAGGGGATGTAGCAGCACAGGTAAAAGTGGAGAGGTGCCTGGGGAGTCAGTTGTCCAGCAGGTTGTAGTGTGTCAGAATTTCACTGTCTAATCTATATTGAGTCCGTGAGTTTTGGAACCTAGGAAGCTGATGAAGTGAAGTTCATAGGTCCGGCTGTGAAAAGTGGTTTGTAAACTCCCTTTAATGATCAGGCCTGAGAGACTGAAGACAGAGTGTTTTTTTTGTAACGAATGTGCCCCCACAGGTAGTTGGATATTTTTGTCTTTGATAGATTCTTGTGTGCAGTTTGTGGAGGTACTGGAAATTGTTGGCAGGTTTTGTGTTTTGATCTGTAGGAAGTTGGCTTCAGTTAGGGCTGTGCGAAACAGCACTGTTCCGTTTCAACTTGTATTTCCATGGAACAGCATTTTGTTTCAAATTTCATTTTGATTCAAAACTGCCGTTCCATTTTGTTTCATCGAAACAGTGACGCTGTTTCACTGCTGTTTCAATGTTTCGGCCATAGGCTATAATGGGGAAGCCTTATCTGGCAGGCAGATCGGGGGCACACACCCCCAGGAGAGCTGCGGAAGCTGTGCCAGTCCTTCTGGGGTTGTGGGCCACCGATCTGCCTGCCAGATGAGGAAGAGAAGCTGGGTGCTCCCACCTGGGTCCAGTGGCAGCATGCCACTGGTCCCAGGCAGCAGCACCCGGCTTCTCTCATCTTGCAGGCAGATCAGGCACCACAACCCCAGGACGGCTGTGGGGGCTGTGTGATTGGGCTCAGTTCCCCTCCCCAATGCTAGCATGGGGCTAGGGAAGGGAACTCAGCCCGACTGAGCTGAATTCCCCATCCCAGCATTGCGACCGATCAGACTAGGGAAGAGAACTCAGTCCAGTTGCTCAGTTCCTCTCCTCAGCGCTGCAATCGATTAGGCTGGGGAAGGGAACTTAGCCCAGCTGAGATGAGTTCCTCTCCCCAGTGCTAGGATCGGGCTAGGGAGTTCCCTTCCCCAGCCTGATCCTAGCAGAGGCGGGTGGGCGGGGGGAAACTCAGCCGGCTGCTTTGAAACTCGAAACATTTCAAAACTTTTGAAACATTTCGACTGCTCTCATTTTATTTTGAGGCTGTTTTGAAGCCCTTCATTTCATTACAATTTCAGTTTTGAGATCAAAATGAGTTGAAACAGTGTCGAAATGAAACAGCCGGAGAAATTTCACACAGCCCTAGCTTCAGTTCTGGTGATGAGGTTAGGTTAGAAAGTTTTGGTGCTTGTTTGAATTTAAAAACCACTTTTCAGAGCCAGGCCTATGAACTTCACTCCATCAGCCTCCTAGGTAGTAGGTATAGAAACTCATGGACTCAATATAGACAGTGGAGTTCTGCCCCCTGATGCCTCCATTTCCACTTTCACTGACTGGCTTTCTTGCCTCCATTGCATGCCAGACTGGCTTCTTTGCTATTCCTTCAATCCAGGAACAGCACATACATAGACCAACTGCAGGTGCTTCCTTAGCCTGATGAAGGGTTTTTCAACCTGAAAGCTTGCTAAGATCTATTTCTCTAACTATTCCCTTTTTTAAATAATAAAAACATAAACATAAAAACACAACATAACCAATCACACACCACAAGTAACACATCATTTCTATATCCAAAACAACTATTTCTACCATTCAATTCTTTTATAAAAATTCTCATTTCATTCACCATAAGCCACTTAGCTGAATCAGACAATCAAGGAAAACCCCTCTCCATAAAATCAAAACACAACCGCTCACTGTCCTGGCTTTCTGTAACTATTCAGCTGGTCTACTAAAAGATACCAGATTGACCCAAAGGACCTTGTCTGCCAGTGCCATGTCGTTAGACCAACACCCCTAGCACCAGACTGGAAGGATGCAGTGCCCTGGGCACATCTAAGTCCCAGGGCTGGGGCTGGCAGGGAGAGTTCACTGGCAGCTGTTGGAGATAAAGCTCCTGCAAGAAAGGAAAGAAAGGCTCTAGTCTGTGACAGTTTGGCTGCTTGAGATGCTGGTGGTGCTACTGTGCTGCTTACTAAGTTATTACCTGTTGTCATTTAAAGTGGTGGACCAAACTGAGGCTGTAGGAGAGGAGGAGGCCTCATTGGGGCACATACTGTCATGTAAAGGCCCCAGTGCCAGTGAGGGCGCGCCTTAACACACACACAGTCATCCATGTTATGAGTTTTGCTTGTCAGCAGCATGAGGTGCAGTTTCCCAGAAACCCCTGCACTGATCTCTTTGAAAGCTGGCAGCCTCCATGGCCTCAGCAGGGCCTAGCATGCCTTCAGTTTTCATCCTGCTGTGCCTTAACACACACGTGTGACATGAGTTGTGCTTGTCAGCAGCTTGAGGTGCAGTGTCCCAGAAACCCCTCCACCTATCTCCTTGACACTTGGCAGACTTCATGGCCTCAGAAGGGGCTACCATCTCTGCAAGTGTCATCTGAATCAGGTAAGAAATGACAAAGTTATAGACAGTTTTGTGCTTCCACATTATAGCCTATGGGCGAAACGTCGAAAAAGCATCAAAACAGCAAAACAGTTTCGATGAAACGAAATGCAATAATAGTTTTGAAATGAAACTCAAAACGAAACACTGTCCTGTTGAAACGTCAGAATGGAAGTTGAAACAGAACGGTGCTGTTTCACACAGCCCCTGCATTATTTCATAGTCTGAGTACATTCTTTTTCACAGGATCCTCACCTCATTTGGTGCACAGTTTGGATGTACAAGGAGGTGGAATTAAAATGGAATGAAATATAGATCTGGCATGTCCTAATGTTTGACTCATTGATTGACTTTACAGTCTAAGTATCCCTATTTAAAACAGGTTTTCTATTTATAATCTTATATTATTGTGTGAAGAGCTTTTCAGTGGCTGAGGATCTGTACTCTAAACTGGCATAGCTTTAGTGACTTTCCTACTTACTCTGGCTGAAACTTTGGTTCTATAATTCTGTTGAATTTTGAATTATATTAGATCTTAGAAGTCATTCCCAATATGCTGTGTATTCTGTGAGTTTAGGGGGGTTTGCTGCTGAATTTCCACAAGTTTTATATCTAACTTAAACTCTACCTTAATGTCATATTTAAAGGCCCTTTTAATCCTGGTCTTTGGTGATATAAACTTCTTGAAATGCAAACTTTGTCCTTGTGGCTCTCCACAGTTACTCATATTAATTATTTGTGTAGGGCTGAAACTATCATTTTTCAGTATAGACAATGAGACAGATCCCTGCCCCCAAAAATGTGTACATGTATACATGATGTAACAAATGAACTCATACAGGAAAGGGAGGAACAGTGAATTGGACAAGGTTAAATAAGGAAGATCATGCAGACTCAGTAATTGACTCAGATTTTAATGAATAACATTAATGCTTTTTCATAAAGTAGTTGAAGGTGCAGTTAACTCATTTATTGTTTTATTTGCATATAAAGGAAGTCTTTAAGAGGGATTTAGTGATGTGAAGGTATGCTCTAGACACTGGAAGATGAGAGCAATGAGATGCTTGCTCAGAAGCAGTTAATACAGCATGTGTTCAGTATTGGCAGGGAGCAGGGAATGGATAGTATGTGAAAGAATCTAAGCCTGTAGCAATGCTGAAGCATTTTGAGCAGGCTGTGGCTGTCAAGCAGTTCATCTCTGAGTGTTTGTTCAAATTTTTGCCACTGTAGGCACTAGTTCATCCTACAGTATGTTATCAGCAGGGATCTGGGTTTCCCAATCGACACATAAAAACATGGAAAAATGCAGATTTCCCACTTTTAAGGATTTCCCCTTGCAGGCTAGCAGATTTCCAGCCTGCAAGGGGCTGCTTGGAACTGGGGGGAATGGGTGGAGGATGATCAAGCAGGAGGCACCCCATGCATGTGAGCCCGCACACATGCACGTGGTAGCTAGGCAGCGTGGAGAGCAGCTCCTGCAGCTCCCCATAGGTAAGTCTATGTCAGGGATGGAAGGGGGCAGATTGAGGCCCCCATGGTAAAGGAGAGAGGGAGAACGGGAAGGAGGAAGGAAGGGAATAGGGCAGGGATGGGGGTGTGTCCCAGCCAGGGTGGTGCGTGGGGCTGGGGCCAGGGCGGGAATGCAAGGCTGCAGGGCCTGGCCGGTGAGCAGGACAGAGCCATGAGTACTTTGTCTAGGGGGCAGGGGTAGGCTGTCTCCCCCCTGCTGCATGCACTCCTGGGTAGGGAGGCATGGGAGGACACATGACCCTCAGATCTGTGCATGGGGCAGGGCTCATGCAGGCTGCCCACTCAGCCTTGGAGTTCCACACCCTTCTGTCCTCCTCTCCAGGCCTCCCCAGCAGAGCGGGTTGGGCAGACTTGGTGCTGCTGCTGGGAGCCCTACCTTGGCTGTGCTGCCATGTTGAGGTGTCCCCTGCCTTCCCAGCAGCAGTGGAGGTGGTGACGTGGAGGGCTGGGATGGGGGGCAGGGGGCTGTGGGTTATGCATGAAAGGCACTGGCAGAGCCAGGAGGCTGCAGATAAGGAGTGAGGCGCACTGGCAAGACTGGTGGGGGTGTGAGTCTGCAGTAGGGGGCACTGGCAGGGCCAGGGAGCTGTGGGTTGGGAGTGAGGGACACCAGTAAGGTGGGGGGTTGTGGGTTGAGTGTGAGGGGCACCAGCAGGGCTGGGAGCTGTGGCTCAGGAGTGATGGGCAATGGCATGGGCACTGACATATCAGGGCTGCTCAGAACCACAAAGCAGGAGGGAAGACAGCTGCAGCTGGACCCACATCCTGATGAATGAAGGGGGCAGGGGGAGCTCTGGGTTGGGTGCCAAAATAAATAGGTATCTAGAATTAATTTCATTACAATGACTGGGGCACTGGTAGGTTTTCATATTGCTTTAAATTTGTAAAAATATCACTAAAATATTGTGTTCAATTGATACCTAGACATATATAGTGGCGTTTAATTTTAAACATAGAAAAATGCAGGTTTGGGGTAATCAGATTCCTTTGGCCAATGGTGTCTGCTGCAGATACACCCTGCTGCATGCCCCTGTGTCCTCCGTACCCCAAAAACTAAAGGGTAGAATGGGAACAACAGATTTCATGCTTACCTCAGTAGCCAGGAAGTAGAACTTAGCAGTGTCTACATATTATCCCATAACTCTCACCTGTTAGATTGAGGATTAGTAAAGATTTTTAGTTCTTTGTACTCTATTCTTTCTAATCAATTTGCACAAAAATATATAGATAATGTTAGGTATTCAGTGTTCTCTCATTACAAAAGTATCAACTTAATGGCTGAGACAGGATTTAAATCCTGGCAACCATGCAAGATGGCAATGCCTCTCAATGGGCGCATCTACATGTGTGTGTTAATGTGCAGTAGCCTATTTTACTGTGCATTAAAATGTCACATCAAAAACTGCACTAATATGCTAATACGCAGTAAACATAGGCTACTGTGCATTAAGCATCACTAAAAAAGCATGAGTTTTCACTAGTGTGCATTAAGGCAGCCTAATGTATATTTATTTAGTACCTCATATTAGTGGTACTAAATTTAATGCACAATAGCAAAAGCGCATTAATTAATGTGTAGATACACCCAATTATGCCATTCTAAACACCTTTTCTGCCTTGGAGAAGGCTGCATGTTGGGTAAGTGCTTCAGATCTATTTCCAAATGTACACTAAGAACTCAGGATCCTCAACTGAGGTTATTTCTACTCGAACAGTCAATGAAGGGTGGAGCTGATTCAGAGAACAGCAAGTCGAAAACTGTCTGAAGTATTTCTAAACTATGTTTAGCTAATGTTTTTGTAAGTCAAGGTGTTATCTTCAGTAGCCATGCCTCTTTGGCTGTAAACAGCAGCCATGTCTCATTTGGCTTAGGACTTATTTTCCTACAGTGTGACCCAAATCAGAACAGAAGTAGCATAGTCATTTGCACACATTGCACTTCCACACTGCTTTGCTGTTGCTCTGGCAGCAGGTGACCAGCAAGAGCACATAGCCTGAAGGGCTTGTCCTAGAAATGAACTGCAGTAACTACAAAGTACAGCAGGATGTCCCAGGAAAAAAAAGATTACTACATTTTATCCTTCAGACTTCAAAGGAAGTTGAAGTGGGATACTGGATGTCCCCTGTACTCTCCTGGGATAAAAAAAGCTTTTGCCTGGTATACCTGTGACATCTGTTTATAGCTCATGTCTACCTCATAACCTTATACCTCATCTAAAAACAGTGATCATGAGACACAGGCAGAAGAAGTTCAGACTACAAATGAGGACCTGGCATTTGAAGGTTGAGACCTATCCAATTCAAAGACTGATGAAGCACTCTGCTCTTTGAAGAACTTGAGGGCAATGTTTCAAAGTCTAGGTCTTTACACTCCAGCACAGAGGAGGAATTAAGATAGACCTTAGACATTTTGTAGACACACAGTAACTGCTTCATATTGTTTCTAGCAAAAGTTTTTCAGGCTTGTGAAATCAGAGAAGATGAAGCTTGCTTTCATCTCCTGCTACAATACACATAATACCAGGGCCGATACAGGAAGTTTTGATACCATGATCAAGAATTCTAGATTGATTGAAAGGATCTATGCCCTTTTCTACCACCATTTATCAACTGCCATTTTTGGACACTTGCACTGGAATTATTATAGGCTACTGGTTCCTCTGAAGTCATCACAAGGTATATTCAGTCCTTACCTATGTCTCATATTTCAGGGACACCATTCATAAAATACTAACAATTGTTAATGCAAAAGAGGATTCCCTTTTGCAACTTGGTAGTATGCAGATGCCACCCTGCCTCCCTGAGTTCTGGAACAAAAACCTTTATTTACAGTATTCTTTATTCCAAACAAGTTCATCCTAGATTCTAGACATCTCTTTGACAATCCATCTGTCACTTCAGGTGATGACTCTAGCTGTTGTAATTCTCTACCAAGAGCCTCTAGGTTTCATCTCTAATCTCTTCAAGTGTAATTACAATCAGTTTATCAACCAAACAGATGTAGTGTGAATTCCTCTTTTCTCTGTTTTGGTGGAATGACCCACAAAAAAAATCTTTCAGGGAATTCCATTTGGCTCGGGAAACTCTCCCTCGACTCTTGTAAGAGATGCCTTCAAGTAGGCCTGGGGAACATATTTGGACCGTCTTTAGGTTTATGGTCCTAGGCAGATTCCCATCTACCCACACATGTGCTAGAGTTCAGACCCAAATATTTAGCAAGCAAAAGGGAATACCACTTACCTCCTTAGAGACAATGTTACAGCAGTTCACTGGGTAGGAGCTCAAGCTCTCTTCTGGGTCTGTTAATGATTTAGTGGGATAGAAATATGTTGTATGCCTACCAATTCCCTTAATTGTCAGATGCCTCATAAAAAACAGAACAGGACAAAGCGTATTGTATTGACGGCACCCTCACTGGCATTGCATTTTGTGATCAGGACAGATGCCTCTATGTAGCAGCCAATCTAAAGCAGGGTGACTAGGGAAGCCACTCCAGGTGCCACCTGGGGGCATATGGAAGACAAACAGCTGCTGCTACACCCACACAATCATCCCAGCATCCTTAGGAGCATCTTATCATTTTAGATCATTAGTTGGAACACTCAGGACTTAGATTCCTAGATTGTAAGGCTGGAAGGGACCTTGGAAGAGCATCGGGTCCAGCCCCCTGCACCAAGCAGGAAAGATAACTGGGGGTCAGGTGACCCCAGCACAGTGACTGTCTAGTCTCCTCTTGAACATTTCCAGGGTAGGCGATTGCACCACCTCTGGAGGGAGCTTATTCCAAAGTCTGGACACCCTGACTGTGAAGAAGTTTTTCCTAATGTTGAGCCTGAATCGATCTTCCAGGAGTTTGTGGCCAGTACTCCTGGCTTTTCCCTCAGGTGCCCTGGTGAACAGTTGCTCACTGAGCCCTTGATGTACTCCCCTGGTAAGCTGCTACCAGGTCCCCTCTCATCCGCCTTTTCCTCAGCCTGGAAAGTCCCAGATCCGTCAGCCTTTCCTTGTATGGCTTGTCTTTTAAGACTCTGATCATATGGGTGGCTCTTCTCTGGTATCTCTCAAGCTTGTCCACATCTTTGTTAGTGTGATGCCCAGAGCTGGATGCAGTACTCCAGCTGCAGTCTCACCAATGATGAGTAGAGCGGAAGAATCACCTCCTTGGTTTTGCTGAAGATGCATTGATTGATGCATTGCAGAGTATTATTTGCCCTACTGGCTACAGCATTGCACTGCTGGCTCATATTCATACTGTGGTCTATTATTACTCCCAGGTCCCTTTCATTTGTGCTGCTAGTCAGTTTGGTGCCAACAAGCCTGTAGGTGTGTTGGGGGTTACTCAACCCAAGGGGGAGCACTTTACATTTCTCAATGTTGAACTTCATCAGGTTCCGATCCGTCCAACATGCTAGCCTGCCAGCTCATGTAAGGTTCTTTTAGTTGCAATATCTGCCTGTCAGACATTGCCCCTTTGAGACTATGGCATTGTGTTTCTTATATCACATGGTGTTTCTCACCCAACTTTGTCCAAGTTTCCGAGCAACCTGATCCACATGTTTCTACCATTGAAAGAATTCTCCCCTGTAGGTCCTACATATGATTCTTTGGGCCCTTCTGAGATTTCCCTTTGAGATAATGGTATTGTGTTCTTTATATTATATGTCTTCTTTTGAGACATATTTAAACATTAATGGCATGATCACCTTATGCATGGGCAAGGTGTCACTATATCCTCATCTGAAATTCTTACCTAAAGTGGTGTCACATTTTCACTTGAATCAATACATATATCAATGCTCTTTCCTAAACTTGATTCATCTCCTGGGGAAGCAAACTCCATGTCCTGGATGTTTTGACAGCTCTTGCCTACCGCCTTTATAAAACAAAGCATTTCTGAGAGTTTCCTTGGGTGTATCTATATGTGCAGTTAATACATCTGAATTTTCTGCGCAGAAAATTCATATTAATTAATGCACTGTGGGGCACACATCTACACATATACCCTGTCAGGAACAAATTGCACCTGACAGGAGCAGCCCAATCCAGGCTCCCCTTCCTGCAGCAGGCAGGGGAACTCTAGTCTCCCCTGGATGCCAAACCCAGGGCTGGCAGGGGACATGGGGGCCGGTCCTGATCTCCACTGGGTGGGAAGAGATGTGTTGGCTGCACTGGCAGCTGTCTTCCCGGCCGCCTGGGGATTGGGACCCATCCCAATTTCCATGTGGTCAGGAGAACTGTGTTGGCTGCCAGGGCAGCTGTCTTTCTGACCATGTGGGGACCAGGATGGGTCCTGATCCCCACATGGCTGGGAAGACAGCTGCCCCTGTAGCCAGCACAGCTACCCACATCTTGGGGCTTAGCCAGGCAGTAGTGGGTGCTTTACTGTCTGGGCTGACCTGGAGCAAATTGCTCCTGGTCAGCAACTGCATGTGTACTACAGCACATTAGCTAATATGCTGTTTAGCTAGTACCTGTATGTGTTTGGTACTGGCAAATGGCACATTAGATTAATTTAATGAGCAGTAAGTCCTGTGCATGTGTAGATGGTGATGCTTCACTGCACATTAGATTTGTCTAACATGCAGTAAAGCATCTTGTGTACATGTGCCCCTTGGCTTTTTATAGCATTGGGGTTAGGTGTAGGGAGAAAGCTGTTTCAATCTGTGTCAAAACTTGTGGTACAGGTAATATCATTTATTAAACCTATTAGATTTTTGCAAAAAAAATAAAATCTATTTGGTCTACCTCTACCATGAGTTCTGATTCCTCTTCCTGTAGCTGGCAGACATATTTAATTTAATAGATTTCATGGACATTAGGGTTGGAAGGGACCTTGCGAGATCATTGGGTCCAGCCCCCTGCCCAAAGGGCAGGCAGTCAGCAGGGGTCAAATGATCCCAGCCGGATGGGCATCCAAGTGTTTCTTAAAGGAATCCAGAGTACGTGCCTATACCACCTCTGGGGGAGTCTATTCCAGGTGCTGAGGACTTGGAAAGTTTTTTCTTAGGTCCAGCCTAAAACGGTCTTCCAAGAGTTTGTGACCATTGGACCTAGTCTTCCCATGGGGTGCCCTGGTGAACAGACATCCTCCCAATTCCTGGTGCACACTCCTTATATACTTATAGGCTGCCACCCAGTCGCCCTGAGCCTACACTTTTCCAAGCCAGAGGCCCATGTCTCTCAGCTTCTCCCCATAAGGCCTGGTCTCTTGTCCTCTAAACATTTGCATGGCTCTGTAGTAGGACACTAAGTTGCCTGCTACTCTCAGAGCAGAGGCACAGGTGTGGGTTGCTAGGGCAATCGCTGGGGAGTCAGCTAACCGGGCCTGGCACATAACCCCAGGGCTGAGGCCAGGAGGGCAGTTCTCCGCCAGCAGCCAAGGGAGAAGGAGCTCCGCCAGAGCAAGCAGAGTGGAGAAGCCTGATGGCATGAGCAGCTCCTGTTTGCTGTTACAGGGTGAAGTCCCCAGTAGGGATTGAATGATGTTTAGCCAGATGGCTTAGATTTTATGTTATAGCCCAGGGGCTGGAGTTTTCCGTTTGTAGTTTTATAAGACCGGTGGTTTGGGTGAGGCTATTAGGGGTTGGAGGAGGCCTCATAGGGGATCCCCGGTGGTGTGGGGGCCCCAGCGCCAGAGAGGGAGCAAGAAGCCCCAGAAAGAAGGGGCAGCAAGAAGCTTCACAGACAGGGGGCAGTGGAACGCCAGGAAGGTGTGGAACAAGACAGAGTGAGACAGGGCTGTGGAAAGCCCAGGGAAGACAAGGGGAGGACCAAATTACAACAAGGTCCAGATCAAACCACGTCAGTATCATCTGCAAGGCTTGGGCTGCAGTATAGGGGAGGAAAAGGAGCCACAGATAGCACCCCCTGGCATTGGGGCAGAAACTGGGCAGCCTCCCGCTAATTAACATCCATTAATTAATCAAGATCAAGGTGTGGCAGGAGAGCAGGCAGGTGGTTGGCCCATAACAGGAGGGCAGAGTCACTGATAGACAGATTCTAGTAGAGGTACTCCTGTCACACTCTCCTGTGGACTCTTGAGCATCTCCACATCCCTTCTGAATTACGGAACCCAGAACTGAACACAGTATTCCAGCTGTGGTCTCACCAAGGCTGAGTAAAGTAGGAGTGACTTCCTGGGTCTTGTCTGAGATGCATCAGAAGATGCAGGCCAGAGTTTTGTTTGTTTTGCCAGCCGCCGGCTGTGGCATCACATTTCATAGTTTCATAGTTTTTAGGGTTGGAAGGGACCTGAACAGATCCAAGTTGGACCCTCTGCCCTGGGCAGGAACGAGTGCTGGTATCATAATATCCCAGCCAGATATCTATCCAACCTCCTCGTGAAGACCCCAAGCTCAGGTCACTCCCCATTGGTGGTAGTGTCCTGGGTAACAGGTATGTGACATCCAGCTGTCTGGGAAGGGGCCCCCTTGAGGGAGGAGCTGGAGCTGCTGGCAGATGGCGGTGACAAGGCTGGTCTGGTCTTGTGGCCGAGTCTGAGGCCACAGAGCTGGCAAGTCAGGCACTGGCCTGGGCTCCCAGAGCTGCTAGATGACACTGGGGGCAGGGAGCTTGGTAGGATGGGCTGCTGGTGCTTTGAGGGACCCTCCCCCAGGGATGCATTACCAAAGATGCCAGGCCATAGCACAGGCTCGGGTAGGCTGCCTGTGCTGGAGTACATGGTATGGCTGCAGTCAGGGTGCTGGGGTATGAGAATGTTGTCCAGTTGCCACATAAAGGGGGTGGACTTGCAAGCAGTTCCTGACTAGTGATTGTGGTCAGTGATGGGGTGTGCCTACAAGGCCTTGACCTTTATGTGGCACTGGTGCTGTGACTGCTCATGCCTGCACTCCTACAAATGGCTTTACAGCTATTTGTAAATGTGGACATTGGAGTGCCCGCCCTGCACAAACTGGCTTACCCCACAGTGCTATCAGGTCCACAGTCTCTTCCGGCGCCAGTTGGGGTCCTGGGAGGTGGCATGTGACATTAGGGAAGATGCCAATATGGCTTCTCCAATGGCTCCTGGGTATGTTCATGGCTGTCCCAGGCTGCTGGGCCTGGGCAGCTGTCTGCAGCACCCAGTGCAGAGGCACAGAATGGGACTAGCAGCTTTGTGGTGAGGTGGTGCTAGGCAGCAGCTGTAAGGTCTAGGCAGGCTGTTGTGGGTCACCTGCAGCCAGGTGGAGCTGACCCTTGTGGCCACCAGCTGGCTGCAGCTGGGCCTGGGTGCTGGCAGGCTTGGCTGGTGCCTGCAGCACCCTGTGGGGCTGGATGGCACAGCCCTGGCAGCGACATGGCACTGCGGTGCCACAGAGCAGTGCTGGAGTGCAGGCAGGCTGTGTCAGGTGACCTGTGGCCTGTGCTGCACATCCCCCAGGGCCCCAGTGTGGCTGTAGGGTTTAAGGGTCTGGGTCTGGCATAGAGCTGGCCCAGCCCTGGGAGAGGAGAGGCTCTCTTCCCTAGGACCCTGGGGCTAAGCTGAGGTTGGTCCCCTAGTGGCAGGGCTGACTGGGAGCAAATTTGCTCTTGGTCAGAGTGTACATGTGTGCTACTGCACAGTAACTACTCATAAGTAAATTTGCTACTTGCATGTGCAGGTAGCAAATTTACTTGTGAGTAGAACAGTTTACTGTTTAGTAAGCACGTGCATGTGTAGATGCACATGCTTCCTGCATAGTAAACTGCTCTACTGCACATGTAAGACTCTGCTCTACTGTGCCCAAAGAGAATCTGTTTCAGATCCTTGGACTTAGCGATTACTACAAATTAGGTGGTGCCAGGACTAAAGAGAAAATAAAAAAAATAATCTGAGTGGAAGACCTAAAGCTCCACAAGAGCTCAAATTTTCTGTGTATATGGAAAACAACTGGGAGAGACTTAAATGGCTTTTTCACTGTCCTCATAAGAAGTGAGTGACAATGGAAAGGAAGGCAATCAGAAAGCAACCTTACCTCTGACAAATTGTTTTGCTATTCTGTATGTTTATGGATCAGTGTTTTAAGCACTGATGAAGCACAAGATGGTACTAGTTAGTGTCTGTTAAAGACAACCTAAGCACTCTAGAGAAGAGGATGATTGATTTGTTTAGCATCTACCTCTACAGTGCAGAGAAAAGAATTAAATAATCCTAGGAAATGATATTCTTGAGTTCTCATCTTGCTTGTACTAAAATGCATTTGTAATTTCTAAAACTGATAGATGGCCATCTCTTATCTCAGAAAGTAATGCATCCACCACAGGGGAATTCAGGATTGGGCTCATCTTGAAGGATGAAGGGGAATTAATTAGAGAGCTAAAAACTAATGGTAATATACATACAGATGATTGTAATTTGATTATATTTATTATGGACAAACAGAATAAGGTCCATACCAGTAATGTCTATATATTACTTTGTGTTTTAAAATGTTTTTACAAAGATGAAAATAAACTGAGTTAAAAATTTAAACAGAAAGATATAAATGGTAATTGGAAACTGTTTAAGGATATTTTACTAGAAACACCAAAAGCCACGATCCCAGAACTGAAGAAAATAGGCCACACTGGTTAAAACATTAACTTGGCTTAGATGAGGGAGTGAAGGCAGCCATAAAAATGCCACTTACAACAACAAAAGAAATAAGAAGGTGATAGTAATAAATACAGTTAAGCTAAGAATGACAAAACATTGATAACTGAAGCAAAAAGGCACAAAAAATAAATCCATGGCTAGCACAGTTAAGGGTATTCAGAAGAAGTTTTAAAAAATACATTAGGAAAAAATAATCGTAGTAATATTATTGGTGCTATATTAATTGGGTATAATAGAACTGTCAGTGTGGAAAAGGCAAGTATTAAATAAAGATTTCTGTCCTGTATTTGGGAAAACATCAGATAATCTACTCATATCAAATGATTCTAACGAAACATGTTCCTTTCCAGGGGGATGTTAAAAAGTTATTAAAGCAAGACATTTTAAAATAGATAGGCCAAGATACTTTGCACCTGGGAGTTTTATAGGCATTGGCTAAAGAGCTATTTGAGGGAATAACTGTTTTTCAGTAAGTCTTGGACTACTGAGAAGTGGTAAAGGACTGGAAGAAGCAAATGTTATATCAATATTTAAAAAGAATAATTGTGATGACATAAGTAATATTTGGTCATCACAATGACCCAAGGGAAAAAATGGAACAACAGGTGATACAAACTCAGTTAATAAAGAATAGAGAATGGTAATGCAATTAAAGGCACTAACATGGGTGTACAGGGGAAAAAATAGACTAACCTCATAATCTTTTTTTGATGGGATTACAAATGTGGTTGATAAAGCATATATTGCTGATATAATACATCGATATTTGACTTAGAACCCCCCATATTTGACATCTTGGTTAAGAAACTATGGTGTACACTGAATGGATTAAACCCCAGCTAACTAATAAATGTCAACATCTAATTGTAAGTGGGTAAAGATCATTGACCTGGTGTGTTTCTAGTGGGGTCCAGCAGGGATCAGCTCTTTGCTGTATGCTATTTAAATCAAGGGCCTGAAGTAAAATATAAGAAAATTATTGACACTGATCTGGGTTGGTTGGCAAGTCTGGTGCTAGTGAAAATATGTATTTTAATACTACCAAATGAAAATGCAAGCTGTACTTCCAGGAATGAGGAGTCTGTACTGTGTACAGAGCCTCTGAAAATGAGTTGGGGTTCATAGTAGATGATAGGCCAAACATGAAATCACAGTGAGAAACTGGTAATAAAGGTTGATATAATCCTGGAATATATACAGAAGGGAGTCTCAAGTAAACACAGGGAGGTTAAATTACCTATGCTTCTGGCACTTGAGCAAGTGCTATTGAAATATGTTGTCCTGTTCTGGAGCTGCATTTCAGGAAGAATGTTGAAAAATTGGAGAGGGTTAATGGAAACTGTATAAGATAAGAAATAAGTGAGAAACCATACCTTACAGTGAAAGACACAAAGAGTTCTGTCTTTTTAACTTTAAGCAATTGTGACCTAAGTCACTTGTTAGCAATTTATTCTATAGTGCAGTGACTTATGTTATGAATTGGGTTAGATTTTAACTCTGAAAGAAGCAACTTGGCTGTAATTTCTGAACAGCACATGGTATCGGGGTAAAACAAGTACTAAATGACTATGTAGTAATTGGAGTTACTGTGCAGTAGTGTCACTGAACAGGTTTCAGCTGACACTGACTGTGCAATAGCTTGTTACAACTGTGTACAGCATCGAGTCATGCTTCCTGCCATGTGATACTACTGCTCAGTTGTAACAAGCTACTGCACAGTCAGTGTCTTGTGAGATGCAGCTGGGTACCAGGAGTCAGAATTTACCTTTTTTTAGGATGATAGCTAATTTGAAGCCTTCAGTGTTTATATCCACTTACACTTAGCTCAGGCAAAGGAGGCTAATTGTGAAACTAATGAAGAAATTTGAAATGCATAAAGATGTTCTCCACATAGAGATGAAGCACCAGAGAGAAGGTACAGGAAGGAAGGTGAAACCATAGATTTTGTGACTGAAGAGTCAATTTTGTGTGCCTGAGTCCTTGATAGGAAACTTATCATGATGAGGGTTTGGAAAAAAAGAAAAACAGTAAGAGAGAGACTATGGGAAGATGAATTAATTCTTGACAAGCAAAAGAAGTCACTAGTGGAAACTAAAGCTTCTTATCTTGGAGGAGACATGAGAAAGAATTCAAGTGCCTACAAATAAAGGAACCTGAGACAAAAAGTCACATGGAGAGAAAAGGTGAAAACAGCAATAGTAGGGCATGAACCTGCTGTTGCAAACAATGAAAGTCAAGACACTGGATTACATCATTCTGCAAGAGCTGGGAATACTCACTGTGGGTGCCCAGCATGGACAAAGAGGGTAAGAGCAGCACCAGTGGCTCTGAGCACTTCTTCACAGAAACACTGGACAGTATTCCAGAAAAAAAGATGACTGAATTCTCAGCCTGAAAACAAATGAAATGTTCATTATTTCAAAGTGTGACCAAGGTAGACAAGTCAATGGACTACCAGAAACAGTGATGTTAGCACTGAGAAAAAAAGTAGAAGGTAAATGGGTGAAGATCCAAATGTATGCGATGATCTTATTGCACCAAAGGGTGTCTGAGAAGTGAACATATGGGTAAATAACAAATTGGATAAGATAAAGATTTTAAAGGTAGGAGGGAAGACTCGTCTGTTTAAAAATGGGCCTAAATCTGTCAGACTCTTAGTCTCATCAAGAAGGGACATCTATTATTAAGGAGCAGGGGACTAAAACATTCGGGGAAGAGGTTTAGGAGATTTCAAGAGATAAGTAGTATAGCTGGAGTGTTGTAACAATGATCTTCAAAGAGATGAGGGAGCTCTCAACAGAGTGCAAAATAAATTCTTACCACACTTTATACAGCTTGGAGGGTTTCTTCTGCTCTAAGACAGAGGCTAAAGAGGGATATTTGCTTTCAGAATCACAGAATAACTAGAAGGGCCAAGACAGGGAGTATATTCACTGTTCATTATAGAACCCACCTTTAAGTTTTATAGACCCCAAAGACTTCAATAAATGTATGCATTTTCCCTTTGTCTAGAAGGGGAGAGGTGGCTGTTGCCAAATGTTCTGAACATCTAATGCATTATCAGGGTTCTGACCTGTGCTCCTAGGAAACCTCAGTATATGGTAACACCCGGTTGAGGGGAAAGTGGGGGAGGGCATTCTTTTCTTGGACATCTGTTTAAGTCTGCCCTAACAAATGAGGAAAAGGTATAAAAATTCTCTGGGAGTATAAAATTTGTAGGGAAATTTTGCTTAATATTGCTGCCTAAACCAGCAACCTGAAAGTAATCATATATAGTAAGGCTGTGTGAAGCTTTGGTTGCTGATTCGATTGGGTGGAGATTCGGCCTGATTCGATGGCTGAATCTCTGAATCCGAATTGAATCAGGACACCCTTTAATCTCTCTGAATTGAATTGGAACCCTCCATATTGATTAGGAGAGATTCGGAAAGATTTGATGATTTGGACATAGACACAGCTTTCAATGGTTTTTCTACATACCTCAAGGTACCAGGCGGCTAGTGAATGCTGAGATAGTGGGGCTGATGGAGCATCACACAGGAGCATGGTGGGCTCCCCAGCATGCTTGTCAGCAGATCCGGAAGTGAACCAGAAGCACTTCTGATCCACTTCCAGGTCTACTTGGGGGCCCCCCTGTGCTCCCCTGGCTCAGCGACTGGTGCCTCCTGGGTCGGGGGAGGGCACCTGGGGTCCTCCCTGTGGCCAATTGCTGAGCTGGGTGGGTGGGTGTGGGGGTCCACCCCAGCATGCTCAGTGGCAGATCCAGAACTACTTCCAGTCCACTTCCAGGTTCACTGCCAAGCATGCAGGGGCCCCCACACGATCTTGTGGGATGCTCTATTCATCCCACCATCCCAGTGTTCATGAGCCATGCCTGGTACCTTGAGGTATGTAGAAAAAACATTTAAAGCTGTGGCTGAATCGCTGATTCTCCGAATCAGCATCAAATCTTCAGATTTGGATTTGGCTGAATCGAATCGAATCAGGACAGTGATCCGAATCAATGAATCAAATCACAGTCCCCGATTTGGGCCAAATCCGAATTGAATACAGCCCATTTCACACATCCCTAATATATACAGTTATCCAATAGTCATGGGATACAAATCTTAATAAGTTTTTTTTACCATCCTATGTAACAGGGGGCATCTTTCATTTTGTAGGATCATCTAGCAAGTTTTATATAAAAATTCCTGGGCATTGCTATGGAAAAGAGTTTGTGGCACTTTTGCATGTACAGACATTTGCTCTCCTAGGAGAAACTCTCCTGGAAGTGATTTAACCCTGGTTGTTCACAGGAAAATAATGTAGGAACAATCAGGGTGAAATAGCTCCCAGAAGTGTTTGGGAGAACAAACATCTGTACGTGCTGTGGGTTTCTCCTGCTCTCTTTCTCTTGGATTGTGGCTGTTTTTTGGATGAGGTGTGGGCAGAGAGTTGAAATGAATATTCTTGTGGATGCTGTTGGACAAATGGCTGCCAGTGAATGCCAGAAATTGGATTTGAAGTACACACTGTTCAAGCTCTGCTCTGAAGACAAAATGTCTAATTTCCTCATGAGCTTTTCTATGGACAGGGGCCCATAAACAAGTTATTGTTAGGTAAATATGGGCAAAAATTTATACTACATTACCATTCTATCATTACTGTCTGTCCATGCATGAGGTTTATCCCTGGAAAATGAAGGTTAACCCATTATAGCTTATCTTGCAATGAAAGAGCTTTATCACAAAATGTATATATAAAGGAAACCATATTCATGTTTTACATTAAGACAGTTTCAGAATTCAAACACATTTAAAAGGATACTTCCTAACTTTTGAGTGCTTTATATTGCTACCTTAAGGGTTTTTTAATATAGGTTTTTATACTTGTGGCTGATAATCTGGCCATCTGTGCTGGACTGGACTGTACTAGTAGGGTTAGAGTGTTGTTGTAGGCATGCTAACCCAGGGAAAATGCGAAAAACAAAGTTATTTTGGTGATAACTTTTATTAAACCAACTATATAGTTGATCTTATAGAAGGGAACTTTGTGCCCAAAAGCTTGTCTAACATCTCTCTCAGATGGTCCAATATACATTTGGTTCAATAAAAGTTGATACTGAAACAGCCTTGTTTCCCACAGGGCACATCTACATGAGCTATTTACTGCACAGCTGCACAATAAGCATCTTGCCATCTACATGTGCACCCCATCAGCCTAGAGTGAACTAATCTACTCTGTAGTAGGATAGTATTATAATACAAGTATTATCCTGCTGAGAGGTAAAACTCTGAAACAGCACACATGTAGATGCTGACCAGCTGGCTGGGGCATGAGGGTGGTTCAATGTGGGAGCTGTCTGCCAGCTAGCCTTAAGCTGAAGCCCCCTTGTGCCCCAGCCAGCCTCTCTGCAGCATGTTGAGTTAGGGGAAGCAGCCCTGGAATGGCAGGCTGACCCCCACAATCCCCTGCCAGCTGGGGCTGCTCTGATCTGGCTCACAGTGCTATACATGAATACACTCTGGAGCGTATTGCTCCAGGGTTCATGTTGAATGGCACACCCAGCAGCAATAAACTCCAGAGCAATAAGTTCTGGAGTTTATTCATGCACCTTAGTTGCTTGTATAGATGTGCTCATATTATAGAAGAAAATAATTAAATGATATCAGGCTGACTATCTAGTAAATGGCAGTGAGATGCCATATTTACTTGAGTAGAAGATGACGCTGAATATGAGATGACTCCCAATAATTAGATTCTATATACACAAAATGTATAAATTTGTTATAATTTTCCTGACATAGAATCTAATTATTGGAGGTTTGCCTTGAATTTGTTCCCCTCCCACTACTACAGCAGGGAAACTATATTTGGGATGGCAGATAGCCCTTTACTCTTTTCTTCTTCTTTCACAGTGTATAGTTGTCACAGTGTATAGGTCAATTTTCTGATCTGAAAGGTAAGGATTTTCATAGGCAGGGTGTATAAGCTGGGGTTGAACTCAGCGCCTGGCTGGCACTGCCCCATCCCCTGCAAGTGGGGCTACCAGCACTACTTGCAGGTGATGGGCCTTATCCCCATCCCCTGTAAGTGGCGCTGCTGGTGCTGCTCACAGGTGATGAAGCCACACCAGCCGGGCGCCAAGCCCATCCCTGTCCCCATCCCTATCCCTATCCCCATTCCCATCCCTGTTCTGGTCCACTATGACTGGTGCAAGGCTCACAGGGGATTGGGCTGCTGAGCCTGGTGCTGCTCACAGGGGATGAGGCCATGCCAGTCAAGTGCTGAGCCCATCCCTGTCCCCTGTGAGCAGCATCGCACTTGGTGTTTGGCAGAGCTGCTCACAGCAGACAGGGCTAGGCTCGCTGCCCAGCTGGCATGGCCCCATCCCCTGTGAGCGCAGTGGTATTCAGAGGGGACAGGGCTGGGCTTGGGTGGGCTTGGTGATTGGCTAATGCAGGCTTATCCCCTGTGAGCAGTGCCGACAGTGCCACTCACAGGGGAAGGGGCCACACCAGCCAAGAGCTGAGCCCAGCCACATCCCCAATTTTTTGATGTGGCACTACCTATAAGTTGAGTTTGATTTTTAAGACACAAAAATTGGGCTTCAAAACTCAACTTATACACTATGAAATACAGTACTTATATGTAGTACAAACTATGCACAATAATAGTGAAAGGTTCATAATTTACCACATAGTTCATTGGGCTTGGCCCTACCAGAGTCAACAGCATTTCAAGCCACAGTGACCCCACAACTCAGCACTGTTCAATATGGGTACTCCAGGTACCGCCCCCACAAAGAATCCACGTACTGATTATCCCTCACTCATGACTGGACCTGGGTGTTCTTGTCATAGGTCCTGGGATGCTCCAAAAATTTATATGCAGATGAGGCACAGGGCAACCTTGTCCGGCTTTACCTCATGGAGGGTGGGGCCACATCAATCATATGCACCAGGCTGAGAGATGGTGCAACACAGGGATTCTGAGTGAATTGTTTGGGTCCCTGTTTGGTGGTGTTTGCCAAACATTTAAGGGTGGTGAAGAAACAGAAATAATTGGAAATGGGAAATAAAGTGCAGCTCAGCTGTGAGAACAAGAATAATGTATTCAATGCAGTGGCTCACCATGACTCACAGTGGTGAGGGGAAATGAACTTAATGAACACTATACTATGTCTCATTCAAATGGGCTGTGCTAATCTATGCTTGTGACAGGTTCCCATCAGGATTAAAAAAAAGCCGCCCCCTGCCCCCCCAAATAGATGCAGGTTCCCATCAGCATTTTTGGCATCAAAGGAGGCTGTTGGAGCTTGCTCTGGCCTCTCTGAGTGCCAGCCTGGTTTTGTCGTACCTCTAGCCCTAGTGCTTGTTCCCCCCAGGGGAGCACTTCCCCTCCTTTTTTTTAAAGTCCGTGGGAAAAAGGGTTTCCATCAGCCTATTTGCCTGATGTGGGCCTTGTGTTTTATAGTCATGCTCAGTGCTGGCTGTATTAAGTAAACTTCATAGTTGGTTTCCACTGCTGAGCATATGCTGCTTTTGGCATCAGTTTAATGATAGACAATGTTTAGTGAGATTTCCTTGTATGTGATTATAAGACGAGGGACTTTTTTCCCCATGCCAATTGGGTGGGGGAAACCTCATCTTGTATTCGAGGAAATTTGATATATTAGGTTGTAAAATCATCTTCTAAGACCATTACTGGAGCCTTTTAACTAATGACTAGAAAATCCAGTAGTTACACTGTAGGGAACAATCTCACTCTGGCAGCAAGATGGATTTGATGATCTAAAATTCTTTCCATCTCCAGCCACTGTGATTGTGCTACTTTTTTTTCTATGAACTGCAAGAGACCTACATGCATACCTGGGGAAGCTGATGGATCTTTAATGGGTTTCTTATGATTTAGTTCTGTGGGTGCATGTTGAGAAGAGTTAAATAGATTGCAACATACATGATTCAAGAAATAATTTGAAATTGGGCATATACACAAAAGTTAGAAAGAACAACAATGGGAGTCCTGAGCTTACTTTAGCGACCCAAATACCCAATGCAGATCCATTTTCTTGCTGGCTCTTAACTAAGCTGTCAGAATGTACAGAGAGATAGTTATATAGTAATTTTCCAGCTTCCCTTTGTGCTGGAGTATCCAAAAGTTTTATTTAGGCAGTTTGGGATAGAATCAATCTGTATGTATCCTCTTTTAACATAATTATGCTTTTGCTGATGTGTTCTCTTCTATTTCTTTGCCCTACATATGGTTATGTAATATCTAATAATTTTAGAACCTTTTGTCTGAATCCTGGTTGTTACAGTTATCTCCAAGAGTGTCTTTTAGAAAAAAGCAAGAAATAAACTTAAATATGGCACATCTGCCTAACTTAACTGGAGCTGGCTGGAAATCCACTGCATCCTGGGAAAATATTAGCCTTTTGGTGAAGACAAAACAAATATTTCAAACCAAATCTGATATATTTCCATTTGGGAAAGCTGTTGGAGTGCTCCCTGCTTTTGTTTTCTCAATAGTCCAAGGTCCTTGATTGAACTACATCTCTGTAACGCTCAACAGTCCTCACACCTGATAAGGGGAGGTGATGCATCACAGGAGTCCCATGAGTATGTTGTTTCATAAGGGATGGGGATCTCAGCTCACAGAGAATGAGGACATGAGACAACTGAACTACAGCTCACATGAGGCACTGGTATAATTTCCAAATTGGATTCTTGTTGGATCCCAGGCAATTCATTTTTTGATGGAAAATTTAAAATTTTCCCTAAAAAACTCATAAATAATTTTGTTGAAAACCCAGTTTTCCATCAAAATCAGTTTCCCATGATTCAGTAGGCAGGAGAATGTCTAAAAACACAGCCAGCACACAACAAAACTGTAATCTTGCTCCAAGACAAACTGAGGAAGCTATTGTTATAACTTAAACTTAGTTCCTCATGCAAGTTTCGGATTGAGTCATGTGAACCACACTGATTTGGAACTCATCAAAAATAGTTTTGAGATTGAGGTTTCTTCACTGCTCAGATGATAAGGATGATGATGATAACAACAACAATAATAGGGAACATATAAATATGCATATAGATACCAATTAGCAAACTGAAATGTCTTCCCAGCTTATGTTAAAAAGATATGTGCTGCTATGCCTTGCAAAGATGAGTTTACAAAAAGGCATGGCTAGAAAAGCACTCTACGCCCCAATATCATAACAAAAATGTCATCTAGAATAGTAGAATAAATATTTAATTTCTTGACTTTCCATACCAATCCCAGATATCCAGCTAGCTCTAATAATACTGTACACATGCAAATATTTAAAAATAATTTAAGTGCTT
This sequence comes from Crocodylus siamensis, assembly GCF_052110815.1. Classification (NCBI taxonomy): domain Eukaryota; kingdom Metazoa; phylum Chordata; order Crocodylia; family Crocodylidae; genus Crocodylus; species Crocodylus siamensis. The sequence continues at coordinate 218,791,340 of NC_143397.1, forward strand.
TGATAGATTTTCTTGTGTTCATTTTTTATGCTGCACCCAGTGTTGGCAAAGCTACAGTATAGATAAATTACTGTGGGATGCCTTTTTATGTTGTAAATACATCAAGTACAAGCATTTCTCAGTGACGTACAGTAGCAGCTTTGTTGTGCACTAAGCCTACCTCATTATTCTTATAGTTGCCTCCCAATAGCTACCTGGTCTTGTCCAAGGATTTATAATAAAAAATGTGTACTCTAGAATGAGTAACTGAATAAACCTACTTGGAAGTAACTGGGTGTTTCCTCATCCTGATCAAGCCATTTCTTTCTGCAGCAGGTTAGAAACTGTATTAGAAACAACTCCTCTTTTATTTTATCTATATTTGGTAATTGGTTCATTTAAACTCTCCTACCTGTCTGTCTGTGTCCATGTGTGTCTCTTGTACTGTTAGCTCTTTGGGGAGCAAGCTTTTTGTTCTGTTTCTGCAGCATCTAGCACAATGGGCTTCTGGTCTCTGAGCAGAGATCTCAGGACAGGAGAAACATGTATATATCATAGTCATGATTTTGAATTTAAGGCAAGCCCCGCAGTAATTAGATTGTATACTTGGGAAAACATTAATTTGTTTTAATTTTCCCGGTAAAAAAATCTAATTTTTGGTGAGTCATCTTAAAATAATGCCCCCGCCCCTTGCTGGCAGGAAAAGTAGCAGAAGAGCAGGCAAGTCCTGTGCCTCCTGCCCCTTGCTCCCCTGCCTGCCTTTCCACCACTTACCTCTCTCAGTGACTGAGCCCCCAGCACCTGCCCCGCTGCTGCCTGTCACCCCTTCCACTTGACTCTCCCTGGTGTCTGCCCCCGCCTTTGCCTGCTCCTCCGAGCATTTGCCCCCATGGTGACTGACCCTCTCTCCCTCACCGCCCCACTGTTGCTTACCTTATGCAGAGTCTCTGGCCCCCTCTGGCCTGGTGCACAGAGCACACAGTGGCTCTGGCCCTGGCGAGGCAGAAATGGCAGTGTCAGCTCTGCCTCTGCCCCCTCCCTGGTCCTGGCCCTGGGCCTGGCCCCAGCCCCAGGCCCAGCCTTGGCCCTGGCCCCAGGCCTAGCCTCAGCCCACGCCTTAGGATGAGGCCAGAGCTGGAGCAACTGCAGTTCCCCTGTTGCTGTGCAAACTCCCCCATGCTCCTCACCCTGCACCATGCAGTGTCCCCCGTGCTCTCCCCATTCCCACACCACACAGTCTGTTCTGTACTCCTCTCCCCTGCATTGCGTGGTCTACCCTGCACTCCCCTGTGTTGTAGAGTATATGATCTCCCCCACTCTTGCCCACAGCTGGCAAATCTTGTTCACAGCTAGCAAATCAACTGCTGCCTGCCCTGGGCCATACTCAAATCCAAGATGACATTTTTTCCCCCCTATGTAGAACGGGAGGAAAAAATCTTGTCTTGGATTCAAGTAAATACAGTAATATTGAAATATTAGTGGCAGAAGATTCAGGTGAGGCTCTCCCCAAAGTAAACCCTTTTAAGTTTCATAGATTACATAGACTTTAGGGCTGGAAGGGACTTCGGAAGATCATCGAGTCCGGCCCCCTGCCCAAAAGGCAGGAAGTCAGCTGGGGTCATAGGATCCCAGCAAGATAAGCATCCAATTTGCTCTTGAGTTGGACTAAACTAGAAATCCTTGGGTCCTAATTATGATCTGAACCTCCCTCTTTTGTACAAAAAGGTAGCTCACTGCCACCTTGACGTGATTTCCCTCAGATTGTCCAGTGGTATTTCGGTTAGTCTAATGATCAACACATGGGCAAGGGTGAGGCTGGGTGTGGCTGGACTTGAGGAGAAAGGAGTTTGTCCACAGTCCTTAAAGGGTCCAAGAACAGCTCTGTTAAAACCACATAGGGAGCACTGAAGGCTAGGTTTACATTGGATCTAGCCTCCCCAGAAATGTCAAGGTGTAGCTAGGGCTGTGCTTTGCCAATCACATTTCATGAATCTATTCCAGCAATGTATTGTACCTCCCTGGCATTCACCGTCTTCCAGCATGACCAGGGGGCAGTGCAGCTCTATGCTAACCACTAATAGCACAGTCTTAATGTCTTAATAGCATAATCTCCCCTCAGCTGTCTAACCACGCTTTTTAAATGGTTGTGCTTGCATTGCTTAAAATAAACTGGATGTCAGAAACATTTCTCATCTGGTATCTATTAAAACATTATAAATGTATAAAAAATTATACAAACTCTTTGCTTTCAAATAGAAAACAAAGTACTTATTTAAAGTAATGTTTAGGTTCTGCCTATTTTGTTAACTGGTAACATCTTTTATGTTAAATTGTATGCAACCTATTTAACTCAAAAATACTATCTGTAACAGATTGCATAAGCTTGATTTTATGAACATTAGTCATCACATTAAACTGTGCAATATAAGCCATGGCAGTCTGAGTTTAATGAATGTTTGAATGAATTTATCCCTAATTTTTTGTGTTTTAAAAACCTAAATCTCATTGAAAGCTGAGCTTTGTTTATTTCCCAAAATTGATTTGGAGGCCATTTGGAACACTTAGTGTATTCTAAAATGTGATCATATCAACAATACATGTTCTAGTTTGTTTTAAAGAGAGTTTTTCTTTCTTAGTTTACATAAATCATTAAAAAAAAATTGTTCACTTTTTTGGATCATAATGTAGCTCACTTGGCTTTTAGACCTGCGTCGCTTACAGGGCAATTTTTCAAACAGGATTGTAAAGCTATTTGTGGATTACTTTCTGTTTGCTACTTGTAATCTGCATTCCTGAGGTAAGCATGTTAAAATGGCTGAGGATTTTCATCGAGCTAAGTGATTATACTAAATAGGGCAATTTGGGGTGTTTTTAGCTTCTGTGTTTAAAAACGCTCTGCAGAAGAAAACCAAAATTATGTTTTCTTTTAAACCACAAAGGGCACTGTTTATTCTTAATTCATAATGACCTTATTATAATAGATTCTTAGCAATCTCCATTAAACAAAAACCTTAAATATTTGCTCATTTCCCCCCCTGTTCCTTTGGCTTAAAAATTACCTAGGTATTTTTCGAGTCAGGCACATCCATACATTTTCAGTGTCTGATATTCACTACTCCATATTCCTTGAAATTATCTACCTTCTTTCCTTGCTGATTTATAGAGACAATGAAGTGCTGGTACCTGTAAGAGGCATGGTTAGTTTGGGTAACCCAAACCCAAACCTAGATAAAGACTCAACAATGTCTGAAAATTGGCTTTTGGCTAATTGGCACCCTGATTTTTAACATGCTTCTTTGGATAAAGTTATTGGAAAAAAGCTGGCAGGTCATCATTGGTTTTAGCTGGATCCTTAGATTGTTTTAATCTATTTAATTTATGCTTTCAGTCTCTGTGTAGTACAGAAACTACACTCTTCTTGTTACTTCCTGATAAAAGTAGAGTGCCTATCCTGATTTTATTAGTATGATTAGTATCATTTAGTAGAGTTGATTGAAACAATTTGAATAAGGGATATTTTTTCCCCCTGAGAAATGGGTTTTGCTGAAATTGATGCTTTCAGTGGAAAAAGATGAATTTGGGCAGAATTTTTTTTCAGGAAAACTGACACAGAAATTTTTGATTCAGAAAAATAAAAACATTTTGCTTTTGAAAAGCTTGAGAGAGCCCAGAGGAGAGCCACTCATATGATCCAATGCCTGGAGAGCAGGCTTTATGAGGCTGAGGGATTTGGGACTCTTCAGTCTGGAAACGAGAAGACTCAGGGGTGACTTGGTAGCAGCCTACAAGTATATAAGAGGGGTACATCAGGACCTGGGTTGAACAGCTGTTCACCAGAGCTCCTCAAGGGATAACAAGGTCTAATGGCCACAAACTCTAGGAAGCCCAATTTAGACTAGACATAAGGAAAAAGTTCTTTACAGTATGTGTGTCCAGGGTGTAGAACAGACTCCACCCAGAGGTGGTGCAAGCACCTACTCTGGACTCTTTCAAAAAACATCTGGATATTTTTCTTGCTGGGGTCACTTGATCCCAGCTGACTTGCTGCCTGTGATGGGGGGTGGGCTGGACTCCTGATCTCATGATCCAGCTCCTAATATCTGTGAAATCTATGGCTTCTGCTGAATCGAATTGGGGACAGTGATCCGAATCAACAAATTGAATCTGTGTCCCCGATTCAGGCAGAATCTATATATGAATCTGAATTGTATAGGGCTCATTTTGCACACCCCTAAGTTACATTTATTTTGTTTGTTTTTGTTATTTCTCAGGTATGATTTAGCTGTATTAGAAGCCTTTAGCCTAGACATTCAAAAAGCCTGAGCCTGAATTGATTCAAGCTTTGCAGGATGGTTTAACCTGGCTAGGCTAAATCAGTTGTGTAACTGGACAGACATCCCAGAAATGCAGGCACATGCCTACAGTGGCTCAGGCTAGAAGCTGGCGGGGCGGGGGAGGGTGCGTGTGCTAGAGCAACCCTCCCTTCCTTCCCTAGCATGGAGCTGAGGGGATGGGTGACTGGTGCCACCTTAGTCAGGGGGGCACATGCCCCCTCCCCCCCCCAGCGACAGCAACTAGTCAGTGACCAGTCAGAGACCTTGGGAGGGGGAGTCCCCCCATGGCTAATTTTGCCAACTGTGGTGGGGTTCCCCCATGGCCAATCTTACTGACTAGGAAGTGGCCGTGGCGCTCCTGGAAGTGGCTGTTGTGCTACATCCAGTGCTCCCACTCCCTGGCCAACACTTTCAGGGGAGGGAACTGGTGCTCTCACCTGCCCCCATGTCTGTTGCCTAAGCACCCCCTATGCATCACTACTAGCTGAGAGGGGCATGGCCAGGCTGCAGCAGAAGCTTTGATTACACCAGCAGGGAATTGATAAAGTGTTTATCACCCCTAACTCAGTATCACTCAATTAAGACAACAACAGAGAGACATTACCAGCTACTTGTTAATTCTGCCTGTTGGTTCAGCATGGATGATAGCCAGCATGTGGTCTGCTAGCTAATACACAGACACTGCCTCAACAAGGCAGAGGGGAGGTGAGAATTTCTGCTTAGGGAGGGAGGAAGCATAGTCTCTGGAGCTCCAGCCAAGAAGCAGAAGGGAGGAGCCAGCCCTGCTGTGGAGCAGAGAGGCCTGCCCACCCCAGAGAGCATGCTGAGATCCTGAGGGTGTCTGGTTTATCTTAAACCAGCAAGTGGTCTGGGACAGACATTGCATAAACTGGTTTGAGCTAAATCAGTTAAGTCTGAACCTACAGTCAGCCAGGTTTATCTCAAACTGGTTCCAGCCATTTTCAAACTAGTTTATGTGCACATTATGTTTAAACCAGGTTTAAACCAGTTTCTGATCACTTAAACCAGTCTATGTGTAATATCTGTCCCTAGCCTTAGAGTTTATTGACTTTCCTGTTGGTCCTGTGAATGTGTTCATATTTGAATAGTTCTCTAACAGAGATCCAAGGATATAGTGCTGGATTATTATATTGCTCATTGACTTGGAACATTATCTTGCATCCTCTGACCGCATCCACATGAGCGTGGATATTTGGTTCCCTGGGAACATGTAGCAGTGGTGCACCTTGTGCTGTTGCTACTTGACCCTGGGGAAGGACTGTGCCATGCACTCTTTGGCATACGGCATGTTACCCTGGGTGGGGTAGGGGAGGCTGGAACTAGGTCTGTGCTGGCCACAGCAGCCTTACCTGGGGTTCTGGGGGCCTCCTGGGGCTGCAGCAGTGGTAATTCTGCCACATGGAGCCTGGTCAGCAGCCACATTGCAGCTCTGGGCAGCCTGTCTCTGCTTTTGAGTGGTACATGCTGCATATGCATGCACTGCTCCCCCTTTTTTCACAGGTTTTTTTGACCCCTGAATGTCTGGGGGTCAAAAAAAAAACCACAAGAAAAAAAAGTGGAACAGTGCATGCATGAGCAGTGCTCCCTTGCAGTGCAGAGAGCATTTGAATGTGCAGTATGTGGTATCTCAAACAAATTTGTGGCACCACATACCGTACAGCCATGCTTATCTAGTTACAGCCTCTGAAATTTGCTTTTCCCCTGCCATAGTTCAAACCATATATATTTCTGGTGTAACATTAGTGAGGCTGTACAGTTGCAGTTCTCTCATTGTACAAATTATATGCAACTCTCTTGTAGGCTGTAGACAGTCATAACTTTTAAACACTTTAAAAATGGAGAGTGAGTTACTGTTCTGGATTGTGTATCAGCTGTTTCAATGTAAGGGTTACTTCTAAACTCTTCTATACATCCATGTGTGAACTAAGTCACTGGAACTTTATCCCTAAATGAAACAGGGTTAAAATAGTGATGGTTTTGTTTTATTTATATCAGTATAGGAGCAAACAGATGTAAGAGTTTTATTAGAACAATTTATTAGTATATGTGGCAGAAGGCCACCTCTGTTTCTCCCAAAAATTGCTCTGTGACAGTTTGGTTAGTATGGGCCCTGCAGAGGCTACACACCTTACCCTGTTTCTTTAGGTAACATGAGTTGGATGCATTCCTGAAGGAGGAGGGAAACCTGGTCCCTCTGCCTACGTGACTGGGATCACATACCTGGGTGAGGGGCTTGGGCTCCCTGGTGGGCTAGAGACTGCCAGTCTGCCCAGCAACCAGTGATGCATTTCAAATTGGTTGGCTGGCAGCCAACAGGTGCTGGCCTCCATTGGATCAGGTAAATGAGGTCATAAAGGCTATGTAAGTTAAGGACTGCCCAGGAGAAGGAGCAGTAGCCATGATGAAAACTCAGAGAGAGAGAAGAGCTGGACCATCTGAAACTTACTTTCTGTCTCTCAACTCATGACCAATGAACTGCCTGCCTCCAGAGGGAATCTCCACCTGCCTCTGGATGATACTTGTGAGTAAGCTACCTGAGATCTAACTAGATCTATAGCTTGCAGGAACTCAGATGCGTGATCAAAGGCTGCCCCAGCCACCCTGTTTGCTCTGTGAGACTTCTCTGATACTACTCAACTCTGTACCCTATTCCAACCCTGCTCCTTGTAACCAATAACATTCTCCTTTGTACCTAGCATGGGAGATTTATTGGGAGTGGGTCTAGATTGTGCCTTGGGGTCCCCTTGGTTCAGCTAAGGGAGACCACTACTTGTGCTTCTGACTGAGGGAACCACCCCCAGTTTTTGAGGTGAGTCAAGTACCCTTGAGGGCTATTAGACCTGTATTTCCCAGGGGGCACACTGCCAGGATCAAGCCCATACCTGGGTGGTGGCAGCTATCCACCCAGGCTGGTGGGTGTGCTCCAGGAAGGGGGTCAGCCAGATGTGAGGTGCCCCCAGGGAGGCACTTGGAGCCTGGAAGGTGGTTGGGTGCAGTGAGGTGAGTGGGTCAGTGCAGGAGCACCCTCTGCTGGCCCGCTATAGTATAACCATTTGATTCATGCGTAATTGTTACATCTGTTCTAACCCTGACATTTGAGTGGTTTTGCTTTCTTAATTCCTGGCCAAAAGTGGGTCTTGGAAGATAAGGAGAGTGAAGCTCAGTCACAAATGTGAGTCTGTCTGTTGGGGAGAATATCTAGAGCCTGTTGCAAGGATGATGTCTGCTCTCTGCAACAAGTGGGTTTGCTCAGTTTCTGGCAAAGCAGTTTGCAATATTGGGCTACTTCTGAGTCAACAGCCATTCTTGGAATCCATGGGACTAAACTGTTGATATTTTCCTCAGACTTTGAGAGAAGATTGAGGCCATTTCTCACTGAGACAGACCTTGTTACTGTTATCCATTCTTTCTCTATCTCCATATTGGATGAAGAAAGGTACTATTCTTGAGGGTGTGCCTAAACAATGTTTTGAAGGTGTAGTTGGTAGAGTTGGAGCTAAGGCTATGCAAGCTGTGCTATTACATGAGATGTCCTCTGGAACAAATAGTGGAAATTATTCTACAAAAGCATCTACCTACTTTCTGAGTGATACTGTTGCTTCTCAGAACAATTTATCAGTTACACTCTCCCTATCATTATTCACCCTCTCATAGAGCATGTCTACATGTTAATTAATGCACAGTGGTTACTGAGCATTTAATTTAGTACTTCTATAATCCAGTACTAAATAAATGCACAGTAACTGGAGTTACTGTGCAGTAGTGTCAGTGGACACCTTTTAAGCAATGCTACTGCTCAGTAGCCTAATAATAGTGTGCAGTACTGTATTAGCAATGTCTATGTTGTGACACGCTACTCTGCAGTATTATTAGGCTACTGTGCAGTTAATATCTCATGTAGACGCGCCCACAGAGGCAGATCTGGGGGCAGGTTTGCATCCCCTGCTCCACTGGATGTTTAAAACAAACTGCCCAACAAGGGGAGTATATTTCTGTTCAGGTGGAGCTAAGGGAGTCAATTGACTTCCTGTCCCCCTATTATCTATTTGATTTCTGTTAATCTCTTTAATCTATTGGCATTAACCCTTGATCTTCCTTCAATCAAGGTAGTCTTTCTTCTACAATCTTGCTGTCTGTTATCTATTCCTGGCAATGTTTCTCTGCTCACCTTGCAGTCCAATAAATGGTGGGAAGTGGTATGCTACTACCAGAAACCTATACTCAGTGTTTTTGTTCCTAGGGGTTTTGAACCCATCACAAATCAGAGACAGGGAGGGGATGAGGGCTAAAAGCTAGCTGAGCTGTGCAGAAGTCAGAGGCAGGAGAAGTTGCAAATCTGAGGCAAATAAGTAAGTTACTGCAGTGACTCTTTCTTAGGCTATTCATTGGAGCAGATGATGGAGGCTGTGGGAGGCTGAACCTGTGCTGCAACCAAGACATAAAGCCAAACATCAGTGGGTGAGAGGTACTGGTCTCCCTGGGTAGGGGCACTGCCAGTGGCTGAAGCGATTTCTCTCCTAACCCCAACAATTTGTTTCTATATGTTAAGGGTGGAGGGCAGTGGAGACCAGCTATGGGCATATTGTGGGGAGGAGGGGGAGTAGTGGTGGGGGCAGTAGGTGGCCTGCTTTGACTAACTCCTTGGTCAGGGGCCATAAGGAGTAGGGGGAAATGTTTGAGAGGGGTTTTGAGTAGTAGAGGTTCCTGAGGACTATGAGGGTCTGGATGGGGAGGTCACAGGCACCAAGGAACTTTAGTGGGGAGGAAGGCCTGTGGAGCAGAGGGGTGAGGAGAGGCTAGGATGCTTTGAGGTTGGGGATATATGAGGGGAAGAAGGGGTTTGGGGTTGAGGGATTGTGGATGTGGGGTTCCCAAAAGGTATGAGGGGCTGCAGTGGGGCTTCAGTACTCAGAGGGGTAGGAGAAGGATCTGTGGACTGTAAGAGTAATGGTGAGGTGTCAGGGTGGCTGGGGCAGGATGGGGATGAGTCTGTGCAGAGTGCAGTGGGATCAAGGGAGTAAAGAGGCTGCAGAGTAGGATTCAATGGGTTTGTCTACATGTGCAGTTATTCTGACTGAAAAAACTCTGATGCAGTTTGCACCGAATCAGCTGCTCCTGGGCACATGTGCACCCAGGATAGCAGCAATTTGAGACAGGGTGGAGCAGCCTCAGGCTGGCAGGGGTATGGTAGTCAACACTGGGTGGCAGAGGGGCTGGTTGGGGCACAAGGGTGATACATTGCAGGGCTAGCTGGCAGGCAGCCCCCGCACTGTAACACTCTCATACCCCAGCCAGCCCTGGTTACATGAAGTGCTTTTTGGTGTACTAAATGACTCCACCATAGGATAGTATTTGTCCCGGACAATATTATCCTGTAGTGGAGTTAGTTTTCTGAACCCCAGTATGAACACACTTGTTGGTGTACCCAGTGGGATGTAAGGGGGATCATGGGGATGGGTGGGTTTGGGGCACAAGGGGTTGGGGCTGAGAATGGGGATATGTGGGATAATGGGGGACAAAGTGGAGCCAGAGGACTTTTGAGGTGGCAGGGGGAATGCATAAATAGCAGCAACAGGCCATAGAGTGTTTGGGGGATTAATGTGTGGGGGTTTATGGAGAAGTTTAGTCCTTGACCATGCTAGGGGGGTAACAGCTGTACCCCCATGGCAACAGGTGCCTGCACCACTATGGAGCCCTCCACAAACTCAATTTTTATTGTTTTTGTTTGGATCATTAACTGAATAATATAGTCCTTGGATCATAAACTGAAAAATATAGTCCTAGACTTGTAGAACTAAAAGCCTCTAGTTCCTTTTTAATTAGAGAAAAATATGCATTATGTTATGAGACGATGCACCGCACCACCTGTACATTGTTTTGCGAAATCCTAAATCCACCCATGCCTTCTCACATGGATATAGGCAAATTCCCTGCTCAGCTGCACCCAGCAGATGCTGCTACCCCAGGTCTTGATAGCCAGCCAGTATGCAGTGTTCTTCATAGCAGCAAAAGGAGAAATTCCATCTATAGCAGCAGGGGCAAACCTCTATTTGTATGGAAATTATTGTGAAATCTTTTATACCCTCGCTAAGGAGGCTTTGCTTGATCTTCTGCTAAAGACATGCATAACACTCCTGTCTGGTACTAAATTTATGTACCTTGGAAGAAGTCAACTCTTTCCTTCAGGTACCCTGAATGGAGGAGAGGTAAACATGGGTCTTACCCCTTTTAAACTGAATGTCAAAGTCTCTTCTTTTTTTCCAACTTAGCTTTCATACAGTATTATTAAATGAACAAACAAACAAACATAATTTTAAAACCCCCCAAAACCCCAAAAGTCATCCTAAATAATCATCTTACCCCTATCTACAGAGGGAAAGAGATTATTTGGATTTTTAAAATGTAATGGTACATCAAGGAATCTGGCCATGCTCTGTAATATAAATAGCTGTATTCTAATATGTCTTCATCTCAAAAACACATATACACATCTGTAGTTTTCTTCTCTTTGATAATACAATAGGAGTCAGTGAAATACTCACGTGTGTAAACTTACACGTGTGTAAATTATGCAAGTGTTTGTGTGGTTGAACTTTGTTACTACAGTGCACATATCAAAATATGACAATTTAATTTTTAACGGTTTTCTTATATTTCTTTGCCTTCCTAATTTTCCAGAGCAGAAATATGATATGGGAAGTAGGGATACAAAGCTATTATAAAAACTCTGCACAGCACAATTCTGCTATTTTTGGCTTTTCCTTCTTTTCCATATGCCAATATATTGTTAGTTATGTTTATCAAGGGATCATACACATTTTCCATTTCATTTAATTTTGAACCTTAAATTATAATCATATAGAGTATTGTAAATGCTTCAATTTGCTAATTTTAGGCACATCTTGAAGATCTAAATATCATTAAACATAGGATTCCTTTGATTTGGTTTTTTTTTTCTTTTTAAGTGACATGGATTGAATTCACAGGACAGAAAGCATTACTTAAGTTATCCATAATACATCTGTTTATGTTTTCAACTGGTGTTCTTTATCACAAAGTCACTGATTTATATTATAAAAGGATAGTTGTGTAATAAAGAGTTAGAAGAAACCACAAGCACATCTTTGAAATAACACTAATGGCCATTTTTGATGAACTATTTGAGACTTCATGAAACTGATTTAATGAAGAAATGTATTTTCTTTACTCTCTGTTAATAGTGAGCAAGTCAAAGCCCTTTAATCTTTGTTACAAAGCTAAATGTTTATATCTTTTGGGGCAGGGTGTGATAACAAGCATTATTTAATAATCAAGATTCTTTAATGGAAATGAATGTAATTAGGGTGGCACTAAATTAACAGTTCAGAGCAAAGCGGAGAATTAGTTTTCATATGCAGTTGTTTGAAACCAGAATATAATTAGCTTATAATTAGCTTGAGGTAGTGACTTTTTCTGTCTGTGATTTTACAGTGTCTAGTAGAAAGGTGCTTTTGGACAGTATCATAATATAATGATAAATCATTATGAAGGTGTTGGGCATGACGCTGTTCATTCTGTAGGGAACATACCACTATGTTTTTTAAGCAAAATACTTCTTAGTCTACGCAAACTTACAGCACCTACTCTTTGTGCACAGGCTGATGCTTCTTAAATTTCACAAGCAAGTCTATTCACTGGCTTATAATAAAATTAATTAAAAGCAGGGTCCTTTAAGAACTTTAAGATTTGCATTTTTTTTTCTGTCTCCCATGCCCTTAGAACAATTAATGCAGAGGCTTGAAACTTTCCATATAGTTAAAATGTACTGATGTCTTTTGCATTCATAGGCTGTTTTGAAGACATAATTCTGTAATTAAAGTACGTTCTTAATGATTATTATATCTAGTTATTATTCTAGGCTGATCATGTCACCTATCACCAGGCCCTTTTTTCAGTTCTTTTCAGTTCTACTTAACTTTAACTATTTGAGCAGAAGTTTTTTTAATGTTGTCTGCCTCCCTCAGCCTGATTTCTTGAGAAGATAGGGAGAAGAATTTCAGCCAAAACAGTTTGCTCCATCCAAGAATAAGGATAAGGAAAAATGTGTTCTTTTGTTCATATTAAAAAAATTCTGATGGTGTTTTCTTTGAAAAACTTTAATGGTTCCAAACTCAGGGGGGAATTGAAAAGTGCTTGGCTGTGGCTTTTGTGTCAAGGGTGCGGTCTTTACTGTCCTCATGAAATTCTGTTAAAATTAGCTCCATTACAAACCTTTGAAAAATCAGATGGCACATGCTTAGCAAGGAAACTCTGATTTTAGCAGGTGAAATCTCTAAAGAATTTATTCTTTCTGAGTGAGTTTGAACTTCTTACAATTCCTACTGTTGACAAAATGGCACATGCACCTGAGTATAGTCCCTCCAGCACAGGGTTACAAAAGTGAAGTTATAATGGCTCCTCTCTGCTGCTTCAGGTACTGGAAATGAGAGTAAGGAGGTTATTTCTCTATGCTGTCAAAGGGGTATGGAGGAGGAAACCATCTGATTTGAAGGCAGAAGGAAGAAAGAATGGATTAGGTGAAGAAAAGGAATAGGTTAGGACAAGAAGTCTTGTGAGATTTGGACATGAGAAAGGAAAAAACTATGACAGGAACTGGCAGACAATGAAACTAAGAACTTGGGGAGGGTAGGAGAAGCTGGGTCTGACTGAGTAAGGAGATTAGTACTGAGAGCCAGGTTGAGAAGTAGAATGGGGCAGGAAGCCACTAGGGGAAAAGGGGAAGATGACTGGGAGTCAGTTGGTTGAGGAGACACTAAAGGTAGATGAGGAGCTGACGAGATATGGACTGGGACTAGGAGCTAGGGTGCAGGTATCAAGGAGCGGGTATGGAAACAGAGATCTGAGAAAGGATTGTAGTGCACTGACAACTGTAGCTGGCTGAAAAACATTGGTTCAAAGAGTTGGGGGAAGGAGTGAGTCAGAACATGGGAGAAGAACAATAAGATTGGATAGAGAGCTTTAGGAAGGAGAACATTATTTGGAACCAAGTTAGGGAGAAATAGATCAGACAAGGGGCTGGCAAGAAGACTGGGATTGTGTGTGTGGACAAGAAGAAACTGGATATTATGGGATGGAACCCATAGAAGAGGCTGACTGGAAGGGCAAGGAGACTGACAAACTTGGTGAATGAGTACTGGACTTGGGTAGGCAAGGAAAATGGGTCTAGGGTTATGAACTATGGGTACAGTCATGATGAGACAAGAGTATGAAATGGGACAGGGCAAAAGTTTGCAACAATGAGCGGACTAGTCTGGACCCGCCAGATAGGTGATCCTTCAAAACTGGGGACTGAACCAAAGATTCCTGCAACTCACCATTCCTCTGTTGTCAGCAAACTGCTGCAAACTCTGACTGTAGGTGTGTCTACATGTGCACAGTTACTGCGCAGTAACCAAAATTACTGTGCAGTGTGGGCACGTGTCTACATGTGCATGCTCATACTGCACAGTAAATATGGTGACTTACACCAACTTGAGTGTAAATTTGATATCTGCATCATGCAAGTATCAAATGTATGCCTGATTAGTTACTGCACAGTATGTGTAGATGCATGTATAGACACATTACTGTGCAGTAACCTCTGAAATTATACACAAAAATATATTGAACTACATTAAAAGAATGTTTATAGTATTATAAAGTAAAGTATTCAGGAACCAGCAGAATTAAGGATACCAGGGCATTTAATGTGGCCTCCTTTACTTACAGACTCAGATATCCTTTTTTCTGTATACCCCTTGTTTCATTCTCTGTGCAGATGGATGGTGCAAATAAGCAGCTACTCAAAAATGTATGATTTTTTAAATGTGTGCCCCCAGGCCTTACTTACAGCATATTCAAATCTTGCTCTGAAAACAGAATAAATAATTTTCACATTGGTATTTTCTATATTTCCCATCACTATAGTATCTAAGTGCCTCACAAACATTAACTTATTTATCGTTAGAACATCCCTGTGACATGAAGGGTTGAAAGCGTCCTTGTTTTACAACTGGGGAATAAAGTAAGCAAGGGCAAAAATTTCCACTAATTTTAATTTTGAAGTGCCCAATTTCATATACTTAGGACCTCATCTCTCAGAGTCCTTAGCATTATATAAGGCTTAATATTTTCACTGAATACTCCTACTGATTTCACTTGCAGCTATGAGAGCTCAAGGGTTCTGCAAATTAGGCTCCAGGCATCCAGAAAATGAGGAATACACAATTTGTGACCGTCTGTGGCAAGTTGGATTTAAATGACACAACTAGTATTAGACAGGAACTCTCTAGCAAAGTCAAGGATAGAATCCAGTTCTCTGGGCCTTCATTCAGCTGCCTTAAACATTAATTTACTTGTTTTCTTCTTGCAATCCCCTGCAGTCTCCTACTTCCTTAATTGCACGTCTCTTGACTTCTGCAGCAAATGAGGAAGACAGTTGCCTCCCTCACTACACAATCCTGGTTCATTTTTCAGTTATAACCCATCCTCTGCACTAAATGAGCATGGGATCCTGCGGAAAAGAAATAACATGTGAACATGTTTATTATAAAACATATTCAATGAGAGGATGAATTGGGATAAACTAAAATACTTTAATTCTGGCATTTCTAAGCTTTTGCATAGTTTGATTTGCAATCTTGATAATATTATTTTCATTTTCTTTTTCTGTGTAATAATCTTGTAGCCTACAAACAATATAGGATCACCATTGCAGGCTAGTGTGGTAGCAGGGTTTAATTCAACCAATCACTAGCATTCTCCTAGAGCTAACTTGAATGTAACAGGTCTGTTGGTTGTGATGACTCAGTGCTGTGAGGGAGACTGAATGTAATCGTCAAGAGGTTTGGTGGTAAATTACTTGACCCTCTTCAAATATTCTGTTGCAGCATCCCAGCTTGGATGACTTGAAGGGTGCCTTGTGGTACTACTGCTTTTTGCCCTACTATGATTTAAGACAGTACTTCTGAGGGAGAGCCATAAGGTGTGGCTGCACTTCTTTACTTTTCTATGATAAAACACAGCGCATAAACCAACAATTGGGAGCCAGATTCACCAGTCCATGTTAGCTGTCCTATACTATTATGGGAATGCCACGTTACTATAAAGGCCAGGTTTACTAGCTAGGTTGCTCTGGCAGCTTTGTCCTGCACCGGTGAATCTGCTCTTAGAAGGTAAAACGGAAACCAGTAGGAGCATTGGCGATGCGTAGGGAGAGCATGTGTACCCTCTGACCCTGGCGGTGCACGCCCTGTGAAAAGGCACCACTGGCGCTGCCGGTAGTGTCTGTGGAACAGTCGGTGCTCGCCACCCCGCTGCCGATAGTGCCATGGCTGCCTGCAGGAATTCGCTGCTTGCTGCTGCCGTGCACCCACTGCCAAGAGCACTGCCGCCACCTGTGGGAGCTCGCCATGCCTCCCCACCCTCTGGGGGCACGTGGCGTTCATGAGTGAGAATGGAGCTGGGCTGACTAAGATGTCCAATTACTCACACCTTAAGTTAGTCACACATTCAATCAATTAATGGCATGATAAAAGGAAAAATAAACCACAAAATGTTTCCACAAAATATGTGCAATAACTCTGTGACTCTTCCTATCACACCATTAATTGAATGTTAGCCAGGAGTCCCTGTGGCTGGAAGCTCCATCAGCTACTTGGGGCTCCCAGCCAAGGGCCTATGTTCATCCCCAAGCCTGGGAGCTTGCAGCTGATTTGGGTTCCCAACTATGGTATCACATGGTGCGTCCCCCCTCCCCACCCCAATGCACAGGTGTCCCACCAAGCCTGGGAGCTCACAGCTGGCAGGGCTTCCAGCCATGGGAGCTTGCTACTTGCTGGTGCAGGGGGAGCCTGGGATTGTGATCTTAGACTCTCCCTGCACTGGCAGTAAGGCATGATGGGATCTGATGAGTGATCTCACAATCATGCTTCCTGCCATGCATGTGGCATGGCACATGTGGCATGGCAGGAAGCATGATATTATGGCTTGTGCATCAAATCCCATTGTGCATTTACCTGCACATCTAGAAGGCCCCTGAGATAAATATGTTTAGTACTAAGAGTTTTTAAGATTTCATTATGCATCATCCAATGAACAAATATCAGATGGGACATTAGATTTTTAAATGTGGACCCAATGGTAAGATTTCTATAGCTACTATTTAGTCTAGAGAGTCAATTAAGCAACTAGGGGTTAAATGCTTGCCCTAGTGAAGCCAACAGGAGTTTTTCTATTGACTTCAAAGGGGCCAAGATTTCAACTTAGGTATTTAAATATTCATTTCACACACCTCAGTGCTACTGTGAAAGTCAATGTGCAGGGTTTAGAAAGACTCCCTAAGGAGCACCACATTTGCCAACTGGGGGACTGAATATTTTCAGGGAAAACCAAAGCCAATCCAACCCATAAGAGTTCAACTTGTGTGTTCCCTGCTGGTTCTAAGTTTGCATAAATAGGAAGGATTAAAGTTTTAGGCTCATAACCCATTTGTCATTAAACCTTTTACCCATGACAGAAATTGCAAAACAGCCTTATGTGAAATGTCTGTTAGAAGTGGTTTGAAAAGCTTGTACCGAAACACTGGTGTGTGGGCCTAATTTCTAAAGTCCAGCACCTGTTCAGAAGTGGGAGTTCTGCCCCCAGAAGTAGGTCTTACACAAAAACATGTAATGTTTACACTGCTCTCAGGGCTCCAACTCCAGGCAGAGCATAGGGTGTAGACTGCTCCTGCAAGCTCCTGTTCTCAGTGTCTGCTTGCTGCTTTGCTCTTCCTGGCCTGACACACCTCCACAAGCTACATTTTTGACTGCAGTTATGTTTACACCTCCTATTTTCTTCAGTAGAAATGAGATTGGGGCAAGGGCTTGCTGGAAGCCCTTGTGTTTCTGATGTCTCTCTGTTGGAAAAATGGGATTTGTCAGGACCAAAACGTTTTGTGAGAATAGTTCATTTTGACCAACCTGTTTTATTTCTGATGGAAGAGTTTTATTTTTTCCAAAATGAAAAATACTTGGGATTTCCTCTTAGAAGGAATTTTTGAAAATTCTGCTTTTAATTCTGAATTGGAACAAATTCAAAACAGAAACCCTCACTTTTCCCCACTCAAGCAGGGTTCTGAAGGAAAGGAGCCTTTAGAGGACACACCTGAGAGGTTGTCCTCCCACCTTTCCTGGGGCACCACAATGGTACTTTTTAAATCAAAATGTTTAGCTTTCAGCCACAAATTTGGGGTTTGATTTCTCAATGAAGAGCTGAAAATTTCCATGGCTAAAAAACCTGCAATTTGACACACGTCACTGAACACAAAATGTGGGGGAAGGTGAAGTGCTTTAAAACCATGCTTACCATGGTAACCTCACTGGGGCTGACAGTGGTACCCTCAAATATTCCATGCTGCCCTGAGCAGGCTGCCTCCAGAGCTGGATGCAGGGTCCCCACATCCATGTGGCACCACAGGCAGGCTAATTAGCTCAAGGGCAGACTAACTGGCACTGTCATGCAAGAGTGCTAATTAGCCACCCAAAGCACTATGTGGGCAAAACTGTTCCACTTTTAGTTTAGGACGCAGCCTCTCTACAGCTATGTGATATATCTGAGTGCACCTCTGGCATATTGACTGTATAACCTATACTGAACAGTTTCCTTCCACATTTACCTATGTGTTTTGCACTGCATAGTTAATTCCTAAAGTTTACAAGAACAGGTAGTCATTGGCTGCATAGTATGGTATCAAGCAGGCAATTGGCACTTAATGCAAAATGATATTCTAATGCAAGACACATCAGTAAATATTTACTATGGCTGTCAAATTCACATACTAGATTGTCATTGTTCTTAATAGTGAACAGGAGAGCTTTGAAGAAAAGGTAGAGTCCCACTTTTACTTACTATGGTCAATGAGTCAAAAATCTGCATATTTACAGAGCAGATTAAGATACATGATTCTGAAATAGCTCTAAAGTCACTTAGGAAAATTTTGAGGTATTACGTTTTGCATACAGAAATCAGTTCAAGTGCTAAAAGAAATGGTAAATAATGAATATATATATTTTAACATGGCTTGTTAAAAACACAAACATTTCCTGAAAGACCTGAAAAAGTAATGTGATAGAGTGTCCAGTGGAGTTTACTGGTCAGCTCTTATCTGTTTTATGGCATTTGCAACTTTCCCTGAAACTCAGAATACACAGATTTGTATTAATTCAGCTGAACTAGTCTGAATCTAGAGTACAGTTTTAATGTTCCATCACTATAGTTTGTACCTACAAATGGCAGTTAAGGGCCATCGTGTGGACAACTCCTAATGTAAATAGGATTGCTTGTTACCAACACATTTACTATGTTCCTCTTCTATAAATGTTGTTTCACCATACAACCCCCCTGCCATCCTTAGTACCCTTATGGTGCATCTGTACTAACTGATTGAGAAGCTCCAAGTTAGGCAGTTTCCAAGTACTTGAAGCATGTTGCCATAGTGGTCATATTCTTAGGTGTTGTGAAATGCGTTCCAGTTAGTTCAGTAGAGTTAAAGTAATTTACATCAGCTGTGGATCTGTCTCAGTAAACAAAGCAAGTCTGTTAGTTTTTGTGGGGGGGAGGAGAGAGGGCATTTCTCCTCTCAAATTCCATATAAACCCTAGGTAAGAATTTCAGGCATTTAATATTAATTGGAAGTTGAATAACTCCCCATTGTGTTTCACATCGATTTCTTGTTGTGTACCGTGGTTACTACAACATGAATATTCCAGGCAAGAATATTACTAGTCCCATCAATTAGTGGTCTTGTTTTCCTAAGCATGTTGTCAGTGTTTTGTAAAAAAAAGGATGCTTTTTAAAGCAGTTTTTTGGCCTGAACTTCAGGAGATCAGGATTTAATACATTTGCAAAGTTTACTGTGCAATGCAACCTAGGCTGCTGCACAGTCTTTGAAAGTTTTACTTTTTTTCAGTCACAGTCAATTAAAGCTGACCTGGCAAGGGACCAGAAAGCCTTCAGAAGGATTAGTAGTTATTAGTGTCATTGCCTCTTCTACTGTAAAAACAGTGGCTATGTTATGAGCGGCCAACCAGGCATCACCCAGGCACAACTAACTCTTCTAAGCATAAATGAGAGAAGGAACAACAAAATTAGATTTGACTTCAGCAGGACTATCTACTTATCTAAGTGACCTAATTTCACTTTTGGCCCTAATTTCCCTGTTTGATAGATATTGTCGGTGATTGTTAGTAAATACTAATGAACTGCCTTTCCTAGCAAATGACTTTGTGCACTAATCCTGGCTACTGGCAACAGCAACAGCTTTGCAAAGATGAACATTCTCCCTTCCAAGCTTGAGCAGATCTGATTGTGATAAGCCCTGCTGGAATTCCTGTCTGGGTGTTCTGTGTGACCTGGGTGGCAGTAAGAGTCAGTGGAAATCACTCAACACTTGACTCTGTAGTGCTTTGTCTCTATTTTTTTTCCTGTTTTGTATGCTACGTCGAGACATGGCTAGCTCTGAACTTTTTACCTTCTATGGTAAGTATTTTTGTGGCAAAGAAAATGGCCCTAAAAATGATTTGTGAAATAAATACTTTCCACAGAGCAGGTGTTGGAGCTGTAAACAGTTAATTACTAATGCTGTGCAGATGCTGGATATTTTTCTGAGATGTCTACCAGATAAGTTTTCTGATACCAATTCATTCACTTAATGATGCCATCATTTTATAATTTAGCTTTGTGTCATAATAACCCACCTGCAACCCAGGGTCATCCAGAAGCATTTGAGTTATATTTTACTATGAATCACTCTGATAGGAAGGAAACTGAAAGTAGAAACAATGAATATGCATTGGCCACATGTGCCTTTAAGAGTCCTGTCCAATTTGTTTTTAATCATTCTAAGGCTATAGGAACATTGACTGCCACACTGATCCGGCCAAGGGAAAAGGAGATGGTACAGTGTTTAGAGGGGTTTTTATTAAGCTTTAAAAAAATCCATGTTCAGTGTCTGTTTTCAGTATGCTTGCTTTGGTTCATAGGATCATAGGAAAAATAGAGTTGTACATATGTTGCTGTAGAAGGCTTTTTCAAGCAAACAAGTTGCACTCCAAAAGAGAGACTTCTGATACTAATAGACAATATAGGAAGAAGGAAGATTAATAATTAGATGAAAATGGTAAGGATGTTCTGTAATTTCATGTTTCTTTGTTTGAGTTCTTGGTGTAAGTGTTAGGCTGATGTTGTATCTGTGACTGTCCAGGAAAAATACAAAACGTAAGGATTTTTGTGGGTGAGATCTTTTATTGGACCAAATGTATAGTTGGGAGGGGCACAGATAAGCCTTTGGGTACCACTGTACCGTTCCTCAAATATCACTGTATCCTTCTACTCTTGAGGTATATTCCTACCTGAAAGTTCATTTTCTTCCAATTATACACTTTGTCCAATAAAAGATACCACTCACACAAATCCTCGTCTCTTTGTTTTGAGTTGTTCAAACAAAAGTGCTGTGGAAAAGTAAAGTATTTTTATATTGGTAATTCTGATCAGGTCCTTAGTGCACTAATTTTTCAGCTCTACAGACCCAAGAAGATTTCAGCACTCTATGTAATAATTTCATCTACATTTAATGCATTTGCTACTCAGCATAACAAATACAGGACTCATGAATAAGAAAAATATGTAATCATCCAACAAACACTGGAAAGAAACTTTTGCACTACATTGAAAATTATCTGTTAGGTAAAAAAGAAACAAGTGTGTGCTGGGATAATTTCATCATTCGTGTATTTGTGAGGGAATTGCCTTTAAATTGAAATTTTTTGAAAAGGTCTGAACTAAAGTAGATAACTAATTTGTCATGTAGGAAGCCTTCTCAGATTACACCCTTTATGCTTTGGATTGTACAGACCTTACTTCAGGGCTTTGTTGCTCTTCATGGCCATAATCATGTGACTGCAGCTGAATAGAATGGAATGGCAGGAGGTTAAATGTGAGAACTTTGTGTTTTTAGACAGTTCTTATGCTTCTAGAAAAGTTAATTAGGAAGTGAAACCTTAAGCAGTTGATAGTGTGCATTGTTGGCTGCTAGTGCTCTGTGACAAATACCACTGAAAGGTACTTCACTTTCTTTTGTAAACAGAAAGGTAAGGAATTTGCACAAAAATGTATTGGTGAAGATCTGCTTTTCATCATGGCCTAACCACATAGTAAACAACAGAAATAACTTGTTTTAATAAAGTACGGTGTTGAAACATTTATCAGCAAGCTCTTTCTCTTCATTTCAAAGGTATGTTTAGGTAAGAGAAACCCTTGCCTTGAAGAAACCCAATCTGAAATTTTGTTATAACATTTTCTTCAGGTCAAGGTCAAGAAACTTAAGGAAAAGTTTGACTTTTAGGCCATCATACAATTACCTCTGAGTTGATTAATACAGTATGCTGAAGCAGTCATCTAAAAATTTCTCATTGCTTTAAATATAACCTCCAAATTTTTTTTTTCAAATAAAATTATTCTAGTAGCTACATTATAAAACTATGACTTAATTTGTATCACCATCCCTGCATGGATGCTTGCACATTTATGGAAAAAGGTAATAAGCCATAAGCCACTTCACCTTCTCTATAGAGCAATAAAAAGATTAACATAACTTTATACTGTGTGCTAAGCTTTTTTCAAATCGCACCAGTATAAAGGAATAATAGGAAAATTAATAAACTAGACCTGGAAATTTTGTAAGTTAAAAAAGCTTTATGAATGACTTCAGTGGAGCTTGGCTTTAGATAAGTAGTGAAACTTGTGGTGGATGCCCGGGGCACAAGCCCTGGGCATCGATTTATAGGGGGCACCAGAATGGCAACCCCTAGAGAGCCTGTGCTGTGGTGCAGCAGTCCATGCTGTGGGAGCAGCAACCTGTGTCTGAGGAGTCTAGATTATGTACCTTCAATATGCCCTTTGGAAGCTATTGCTTTCATAGGTTTCAATGGCAAGACATGAAAACATTTTAAAAATTGACAGACTCAAACAAAATGGTAATAGGACAGGGGTTCCAGGGAGTTACCACACCTGCACAGCAAAGATATGGTGTTTATTTCAGATAGATGAGTGTGGAAAAAAACCCCCTCTAGTTTCCCATCAAGTAGCTCCCAGATCCTATAAAGTAGTCACACTGGAAGGACAGGTGTTAAGAAGGAACAGATGACACTTGCAACCCGTAAAGGGGAGAAAAGAAGCAGCATCACAAGATTCACCAAAGGAAACAGAACTAACATCAAAGCAACAAGAAATGACAGAGGAGACTGAAAATGACACAGAAGTAGAGACATCTGAACAAGGAAACCAAACAAGAACTGAACCAAAAAGGACTGAGAATGCAGAGAAACTGAGAAGATCACTTAGAGCTAAAAAGCCAACACAAAGACTAATAGAGGCCTGTTAAAATGTGCTTCAACAAACGGTTGAACCAAACATCCAATGTTAGTATTATATGGGATATTTTACATGTAAAGGAGGGAGATGTGTGGATACCTTTAGGAGTGTTATGTGTAAGTTGTTATGTGGGCCTGGGAAAGGAGGGGGAGCAAAGCAGAAGAACAAGTTAAGAGTAGGGCTGTGCAAAACTGCTGTTGCTGATTCGATTTGGAGATTTGGCCCTTGCAGAAGCCGAATCTCTGAATACAAATCAACTCAGGAGACTAATAAAAAGGTCTGAATTGATCCGAAGCCTCTGAATGGATTTGGAAAAGATTCAGAGGAGATTCAGGGATTTGGGCAGTCCCTGCTTGCCACTGCAGAGAGCTAGACCCAACCTCCATGCCAGTAAGTAGGGGGCATGGGGCAGCTGTAGGAGCAGGGAGGAGACCATCCCCTGCTTGCTTCCACAGCCTCCTTGAGCACCCCTGACCCCTGCCCATTCTCCCAGCCCGGTCAGTGGCTGCCCTGCCCACCCCAAGGTCCCGGTGCTTTAAAAAAAAAAGGCAAAAGCCCCCCACACACCAGCTGCTGCGGCGGCCATTGGGGCCTCTGGGGGCTCTTGGCAGAGCCCGCCCATGCAGCATGGGTCAGTGGGAGGCAGCAGACATGGCCCCCCACGCTGGCAGGTGCCGGTGAGTGTGGCGCTTTTTTCTTTTAAAGTGCCGGGACACGGGCTGGGCAGGACAGTCCTTGATGGAGCTGGGAGAGAGGGCGGGGGATGGGACCTGTTTGATTCAGAGATTTGGCTGATTTGGCGGTGGCCAAATCTCTGAATCAGATTTGGCCAAATTAATTCAGGACAGTGATTTGAATCACTGAATCAAATTACTGTCTCCCAAATCATCCGAATCTGAAGTGAATACTAGTCACTTTGCACAGGCCAGGTTGAGAGGGCTCTATGAATAAACAAGCTTTATTGTTCTATAAAATTAACTCCTTGGTCTTCTGAGAACAACAAATCCCCCACCAGCTTCAGGGCTCCTGCCGCATCTCGCCCTCATTCCCTCATTGCCTGAGTGGGGGGCGGTGTTCCACACCCCTCTTTAGTAAATCCTGGATCTGCCTGTGAGATGGACTATTCCACAAATTGATACAGAGGATGGTGAACAAGCATTATTCCTAATAATAAGTGGTGGGAGAGCATAGGAAGATTCATAGATGTAGGGTCGGAAGGGACCTGAGCAGACCATTAAGTCCAACTCCCTGCCCTCGGCAGGAATGAATACTGGGCTTATGTGACCTTTGGTAAATTTAACCTCATATGACCCCAGCTAGGTAATTATCAAGCCTCCTTTTAAAAACCCCTAAGGTAGGAGCCAGCACCACTTCCCTTGGAAGCTGGTTCCAGATCCTGGCCACCCTGACTTTGAAGTAGCACCTCCTGATGTCTACTGAAGCTACTCTTAGTCAACTTGTGGCCATTATTCCTTGTTACTCCAGGAGGTGCTCAGGGGAACAGGGTCTCAACCATTCCCCTCTGGTCCCCCCGGTAAATTTGTAGATGGCCACTAGATTCCCCCCTCAGCCTTCTCTTGTGAAGGCTGAACAGGTTCAGGTCCTGTAGCTTCTGCCCTGCTGCCCCCTGATCATGTGAGTGGCCTTCCTCTGGACCCTCTTGATGCTGGCCTCATCCCTCCTAAAGTGCAGTGCCCAGAACTGTACTCTTACTGTGGCCTGACCAGTGTTGCACAGAGGAGGAGGATCACCTCCTCGGACCTGCTCGTGATGCATCTGTGGATACATGACAAGGTGTGGTTAGCTTTACTGACCGTGTCCTCACATTGGCAGCTCATGTTCATTTTAGAATCAATTATGATCTCTTTCTGCCACTGTGCTTTTGAGAAGGGAGTTCCCCAGCCCGTAGGTATGCTGCTGGGTCTTTCTGCCCAAGTGCAGCACCCTGCACTTGTCAGTATTGAATCCCATCCTATTCACATTCACCCACCCCTGTAACCTGTTCATGTCCAGTTGTATCCTGTCCCTCCCTTCTAGCATGCCCACCTTGCCCCAAATCTTCATGTCGTCAGTGAATTTGAACAGGGTGCTTGAAAAATGGTGGCAAAGAATTTGTTAAAAAGGTCTGCTTTTTCATTTGGCAGATTGCCAAGCATATCCTGCAGGGGCCCCACATTGCCTGGTGCCTTATTTTTACTCCCTATGTATTTAAAAAAGGACTTTTTGTTGTTCTTGATCCTTGTTGCTACTCCTAGTTCCATCTCCACCTTAGCCTTCCTAACAGCCTCCCTACAGACTCAAGTGATGGAGGTACAATCCTCTTTGGTGATAGCCCCTCTCTTCCACTGGATGTACACCTCCTTTTTGGCTTTCAGGCATTCCTGAATGCCTTTGGTGAACCAAGAGGGCTTTTGAACACTCTTGCTCCTTTTGACTTGTGTTGGGACTGTCACTCCTTGGGCTTAGAGGATCATCTCCTTAAGGAATAACCACTTGTTTTGGACACCTAGTTCCCCTACTGTATGGGACCACAATGCTTCTCCTACCAATCTCCTCAACTCATTGAAGTTGGCCCTCCTGAAGTCAAGGGCTACTGCCTTGCTGCTCATCCTTGACACCCTGCGCTGGATGGTGAATTCCAGTAGGTGATGATGGCTATTGCCCAGGTGGTCAAGAACCTGGGGCCCCCTCACCAGGTCATTGCCTGTGACCAAGACCAGGTCCAGCAGGGTATTCCCCCTGGTGGGACTGTGCACTTACTGGGTAAGCTGAAGGTCTTCTATCTCAGCAAGGAACCTACGTGAACAGTCAGACCTGACTAACTGCTCCTCCCAGCAAATGTCCAGGTATTTTAGATCACCCATGACAATCACATCCTTTGATTTAACTGCCTCTGCGAGCTGACCCAAGAATTCCTGGTCCCGCTCGTCCCCTGGTTGGGTGGTCTGTAGTAGACCCCCATCGTTAAGTCTCTTTCCCCGTGACTCCCTTGTATTCCAGCCCAGAGCACTTCAGTTTGCCCCTCCTCTGACCCCATCCTGTTAGTTGAGGACATATATTGCTTTTCGATATAGAGCGCCACACCCCCACCTTTCCTCCCCATTCTGCCCTGCCTGTATAGTTGGTAGCCCCTAATGTTTACTGTCTAATTATGGGTTGAATCCCACCAGGTTTCAGTGAGCCCTACTATGTCTGGGTTTGTACTAGCTATCCGGAGGGTGAATTCCTCCTGCTTATTCCCCATACTTTGAATAAGATATAAGCAGACATAATGTATATATGCATACTTCTGGCTACCTGGGTAGAAAATGGAGGAGAGCACTAGGCAGCAAATTTGCAAGGTTAATATAGAGATTCCAGAGCTCCCTATGATATTGAAAAGTTCACTGCCCTTGGACATGACTGTACTGCAGTCATGGAAACAGTTGTAGCAGGATCACTGAGACAGCATTCCTGCCAGGACAGAAAGGAGAGCAGTAGGCTCTTAGTCTGGCTTAGTTTAGGGAGCAAGGACTTTGAACACAGCTTTGGCCTTTGTGTGGCTCAGTAGCTTTGTACCTCTTGTCTTTCCCTCCTCCCCTAATTTCTCACTACATGAGAGGGTTTTTTCAGTCAGAAGAGGAAAAGTTAGCTCTTGTTTCCCTTGTAGTATTACTGGACACGTTTTTAAGGACTGTATACTAACACTTGAATATAGAACAGAGAGCAAAATGCTTTCAGAGAAGAGCAATATAGTTTAATGAAATATGGTCAAATACTTCCTTCATCAAAAGCTCTCAAAATACTGAACATTTTAATATTCTCTGGAAAGTTTTTAAAGATGTACTTGGGATTATAAAAAGTGCTTACATTGGTCTATTTTTACTCCCATTAGAACCAATAACATCCCTATTGACTTCAGTGAGAGTAAGACTGGTCAACACTAACTGCCTTTGAAAATCCTACCTATGTTTTGTTTAGTAACAGGTTGAACTTTTGTAGCGCATTCATTGATCTGATTGTGCTACATCTCAGTGTGTTGTGTAACATTACCCCTATTTCAGAGATGGGAAAAATGATATACTGAGCAATTAGTGCCCAACTTAAATCACCTTTAATGTGCAATAACTTTGCACACTTAGGTTGAAGAATACACTAACACACAGTTATCCTGTCAAGTCATCCTGTCATGTGCACAAGTATATCAAAAGTAAGAGGGGGTGTTTGATAACAGTCTTCAAAAAACTGAAGGGCAATTACAGAAAGGATGGAGATGGGGTTTACTCTGTGGCCATAGGCAAAGGACTAGGATAAATGGCCTCAATGAACGATTGAGACAAACTGAAGTTATGAAACTGTCACTGTACAACCATCCCACAACACACAAATGACTAAAGTCATGCAGGAACTTCCTTACCAGTACTCAACCTCTTGATGCCACACCCATAGAGACACAACTATAGATGCGGAATGAGAGGCTGAAAAAAATACCTGACAGTGAAAAAATGGACATTCCAGTGTCTGAGTCCTTACCACCAGGGGTTGAAAGCACATATACAATGAAAGATCTCGCACAGTACAATAAATGAGCACAAACATGCATAACAAAATGGTCAAATGTGGTGTAGAGACAGAAGAAGATTCCTTTGAGATATTTCAGTAATATCACCAGTCACCTAGGGTGTCTACAGGATAAAAATTTTTTATACTTATACCTGCAGGAACCTTTTATACCTATACCTTATATTGTATAAATGGAGCAAGAAAATTAAGAAAATTAAAATCAACAATTTAAGCAATGCATTTGATTCTTCTCACAGCAGTTATTCCATTTTGTCAGCAGCAATAGGATTTGCAATCACAAAAAATTATATTGTCAAATGTATACGTCCATAATTCAGTGTAAGTCTCAAGTAAACTAGATCATGGCTTGGAAGAATTGGCTTTTTCTCATTAGGGAAATAGAAGTGCCAGAGCACAGTAGAAGCATTTAGTAAATTTTCAGATGTCAAAAGATTAAGTTAATGTTAAGGTCCACCTACATCCCAAATGAGCAGATAAAACTGATGCTTGTTTGTTTTGGAAGTAAAGGTTTAATTTTCAAAATCCATGCAACAGAACAGAAGATTTGTGTGAGCAACTACATAGTCAGAGGCACAACCATTCAATATAAATACACACATTTTGCAAGTCAAATTTTGAGGGTTACAGTTGGAATTCTACCCCTAGACAGATGCTTAAGGAAAATGGAC
Source organism: Crocodylus siamensis (assembly GCF_052110815.1). Taxonomy (NCBI): domain Eukaryota; kingdom Metazoa; phylum Chordata; order Crocodylia; family Crocodylidae; genus Crocodylus; species Crocodylus siamensis. The sequence continues at coordinate 218,819,334 of NC_143397.1, forward strand.
AGCTGTACTCATTGTTAAGTTCTTATAATTTTTTAGTCCTTCCCCAAAGACTTCAAATTGGCTTCAGTAAAAGTCACATATTTGGAAGGACTGCAAGGTCAAACTTATAAAAATTAGAGATGAAATAAACTCAGAAGATCAATCAGTCAATCTCCTCCCAAAGTAGGCTTATTCTTTCTTGTGCAGAATCATAAAAATAGATAATTTTAAGTCATAATAGCTTTGGCCCCAGTTCTGCAACTGGAAGTGCTCAGTTTGGTGGCTGTGTCCATTCAAAATTCTCCAATTACAAGGAGGTCTGCATGAGCTAAGTGGTCCTGCGGCATCTTATCAAATGCAGGATCAAAGCTTTAATGTGTAATGTAAAAGTGTTGCAATCCAAACATGTGTCTCTTGTAAATGTTGTGTATACAAGAACACAATGTTAATTTGAAAAATCATTCCCACACTTGGCTCAAAACAACAAGCAGATAAAGTAATATCACAGTAATCATATTAGCATGGGCAAAAGTTCCCTTGTTTATAAGCAGCTTCATCCATAGTTTAAGCCTTCAGCTCCAGAAATAGCTCTGGCCTAGATTTTTTTCCCTAGTTTTTTGCTTTTCTAAAACTCACATTCAGTGGGCCCTTCCACACGTGCTTGCAGCAGCTCAAATAGGAACGGCACAAATTTGAGCTGGGGATTTTTGCCTCAACGCACATGCCTGGACATGCACTGTGGTGTGGGAGCGAGCTGTACCACGTGGGGCAAAATAACCCTGCCCAGCCACGGAGAGCTAGAGCCTAGGGTTAGAGCAGTATAAAAACCTGCCCTGTGCTTGTCCCAGCAGTATAAAAAGCTGCCCTGGCAAGCACCTCAGGGCTACTTGCTCTCGGGAGCTTCTGGAGGAGGAGCCTCTGGGAGGAAGTTGGCCACACCCCTTCCTGTCCCACGCTGCTGCTTCTGTGGCTGGTTGCTGCAAGCTTGGTCTCAGGAGCTTATGGGGAGAAGCTGGTCAGGCCCTTTCCTGCCTCGGGCTACTACTAGCTGCTGGCTTGCTCTCAGAGCTTTTGGAGTAAGTTGCCCACTCCCCTTCCTGCCTTGGGTCACTGCTGCTGCTGCTGTTTGCTGCCCCTCCCCCAGGGGGGTCCTCTGCTGCATGCTGTTGCCCCCCTCAGGGAGGGGCCCACTACACTGCACAGCACCCCAGCTTCTGCACTCCTATTCCAGCCTGCTGCCTGGCCCGCCACCAAGCTGCGATGGGGGGGACAGCCTGGGGAGGGAGCCTGCACTGCCTGTGGTCCCTTCCCCCACCCTCACTGCCGGAGCCTAAAGGAATCTTGCCTGCCCCAGCTGCCTTGGCAGGCCATGCCCACCTTCACCTCCACTTTCACCAGAAGCACACCCTGAATGGCTGAACTGGACAGCTCCTACCATCACTACTGCTGCTGCTGCAGCTGCTGCTGCTGGCACTGTTGTTTCTGATGCTGCCCCCTCTCAGGAGAGAGGGAGATTCCCTGCTGCACCACCTGACACCACACCTGTACTGGATCACTTCATAATTGACTGACTGCTCCTACCCTCCCCAACAGCTACCTCACTGTATCTGATACTGATTTCTCTTCCTCCCTTCCTCCCTATCCCCCTTCTGCCCCACAACCCCAGCCTGCCCCTACTAGATTCACCAGACCCATGGCATATTTTATTTTTCTTTATTGTCTTTCCTGCCCTTGTGCAAAACAATGGCAGGGCAGGAACCTTTTAGGGGGGAAGATGCCCCCACAAAGCTTCATGCAGCCCCCACTATGGGGGTGGATCCCAGCCAAGCCCCAAAGGGGATGCATGCCCCTGCAGCCTCCACCCCAGAAGCAGAGTCCAACCAACCTCCTCCAAGGGTGAAGAAGCCTTGCTGCAGGGGCAGGTGGGACTCTGGTAGGGAGCCAACAGAGCCAGGAGGTAAACCCTGGCCACCCCCCCCCGGAGGGGTTCCTAAGCCCCCTCATCCATCTTCAGGGACCAAGATCAAGGGCAGTGGGAAGGGCTCCTCTTTAGCCTCCTCCACAGCTGGGGATAGGAAGGGCAAGGGCCCTGCTCTACAGCCTAGACCACCAGTGCCTGGGGGGACCAGGTGCACTACACCAGCCAGCACAGCCACTCAGCCTGTCCCTGGCCCTAGCTCAGGCCCCACCAACATACCCCTCCAGGGGCAGAACTGCAGATATGCACAGGCAGCTGTGGAGAGATCTGCAGCCGGTGGGCCTGGACCCTCCATCGCTGGCCCTTCCAGCTCAGGCAGCAGGGCGCCATTTCTGGCACTCACCCACAGGCATGGGGTGAAGTGCCAACTGCCCAAAAGGGAGAACCTGCAGTTTGAGACCTGGATGCAGGCCCTGGCTTAGGTAGTGAGGGCCCCCAAGATAGTGGCGGCCTCCCACTTTCATGGCAAGGGGGTCTTTTTCCTTGCCTCGGAGGCTACTGCACAAAAGGTGGTGGAGAGGGGGCTTATGGTGGAAGTTGAGTTTGTCCCCCTCGAGCCTCTGGAAGAGCTGGGGACCAGGGTGGTCCTTAGCTCCATCCCTCCCTATATCCTCAGTTGGGCCCTGCTCCCCCAGCTCCAAACCTGGAGAGAGTTATCTCTCTGGTGGTGGCCCTCTCACTGGGGTGCTGAGACACTACCCTCCGCCACATGTGCTCTTTCCATTTCATAGATTTCATAGACATTAGGGCTGGAAGGGACCTCGGGAGATCATCGAGTCCAGCCCCCTGCCCAAAGGGCAGGAAGTCAGCTGGGGTCATAGGATCCCAGCAAGATAAGCATCCAATTTACTCTTGAAGGTGTTCAATGTAGGTGCTTGAACCACCTCCGCTGGCAGACTGTTCCAGACCTTGGGGGCTCAGACAGTAAAGAAATTCTTCTTTATGTCCAGCCTGAAACGGTCTTGCAGGAGTTTGTGACCGTTCGACCTCGTCATCCCTTGGGGCGCTCTGGTGAACACACGTTCCCCCAGATCCTGGTGGTCACCCCTGATAAACTTATAGGTGGCCATCAGATCACCCCGAGCCTGCGCTTTTCCAGGCTGAAGAGTCCCATGGCTCTCAGCCTGTCATCATAAGATCTGTTTTCCTGACCTCTGATCATGCGCGTGGCTCTCCTCTGGACTCTCTCAAGCTTCTCCACGTGCTTTTTGAATTGTGGAGCCCAAAACTGGATGCAGTACTCCAGCTGCGGCCTCACCAAGGCCGAGTACAAGGGGAGAATGACGTCCCGGGATTTGCTCGAGAAGCATCTATGGATGCACGCCAGCATTTTGGTTGCTTTACTAGCCGCAGCATTGCATTGCACGCTCATGTTCATCTTGTGGTCAATGATGACCCCCAAGTCTTTTTCTTCTGTAGTGCTAACCAATGTAGCACTGCCGAGCCTATAAGGGTGCTGCAGGTTTTTCCTCCCAAGGTGGAAAACCTTGCATTTTTCGGTGTTAAACACCATGAGGTTCTCGTCTGCCCATTTGCTGAGCTTGTCCAGGTCAGCCTGGATCACCCGCCTATCTTCTGGCGTGGATGCTTTGCCCCAAAGTTTGGTGTCATCGGCGAACTTGGCCAGTCCACTCCTAACTCCAATGTCCACATCATTAATGAAGATGTTGAACAGTATGGGTCCCAGGAGAGAGCCTTGAGGGACCCCACTGGTTACAGGGCACCATGATGAGTGACTGCCATCAATCACAACCCTCTGGGTCCGACCACGAAGCCAATTTCCCAGCCAGCGGATCGTGGTGGAGCCAAGGCCACAACTGGGCAGTTTGGCCAAGAGGTCAGGTCATGATCAGCTGGTGGCAGGAGTGCGGCTGGAGGCTTAGGGGTGCCTGGTAATTGCATATCGGGGGCCCTGGTGAGGATTTTCTATACACTGGGGGACCTGTGGTGTTTCCGGTGCCCCAGTGCACTCGCGTCATGAGTGCCCCATGGGTCAGGCAGGGAGGGCATCTGTGGGTCCCTCTGGAAAAAGGGGTGCCCCACCTCCCTCAGGCTCCCCTGGCACCCCAGCCACAACTAAGAGCTCACCCGTGAGCTCAAGGAACCCCGCTCCCCAACCAAGTCTAGTGGGGTCCCAGGGAGGGCACCAGCACCTGGGGGGAGAGAGGGAGCAGGGCCATCCTGCCCCTAGTCATACCCCCATTGTGGCTGCCCCACAACACCTTCTCTTGCTGGAGCCTGTCCACCTGAGGACCACCCCATGGCTGAGTGGGTGCAGGTCCCCTATGGGCGGAAAGGCAAGAGGAAGGCCCAGGCATAGCTGGAGCCTTCCGAGAAGACCACCACCCATGGGGGGGCAGGAGTAGCTCAGCCTCCAGGGGCCTCCCCAGCTGTGCCTGACACCCCACCCCCGGGAAAGATCAAACAGGTGATCTTCATGAAGCCGGTTTCAGGGTTGCTAGATAGTCCCAAATAGGAGCCCATGGAGGAAGCCCTTCATTCTGCTTACCAAGGGCTACCCCCTGAAACTATGGGCACTGAGGCTGAGGCCTGCCCAAAGGAAGGCCTGGTGTAGAGCCTCCTTCCTCTGATCTAGGGGATACAGAGGACCTGGGGCTCACCCCAGTGAGTTCTGAGGAAGGAGATTCCCTTTCCCAGGACCTCAAGGCAGATGCCAGAGCTACCTCAGTGCCTGGTGGGTCTCTTCCCCGCCTCTCCCAGGAAAACCTCACCTGCAGCCTGCCCCATAATCCCACACCAGAGGGGGCTCATGGTAGGGTCCCCTAATAAATGGGCTGATTTCATCAGGGACCCTGCACAGACCCCCCCCCCCCCCAGGGCTCCAGCTCTACCCCACAATTTTCTGAAGGAGCCCCACCCCTGTCCCAGGGGCCTGCAGAGCTCTCCCAATCCCAAACAGAGTCTGGGGTCTTAATGGACCGGGGAGTTCAGATGATGCTGGAAGAGCCCTCTGAGCTCCAGGACCAGGAAGAGGATGCCTGAGAACCAGCAGGCTCCATGGAGCCTGCAGACTCCATGGAGTCCCAAACAGGAGCCCATGGAGGAAGCCCTTCATTCTGCAGGCTCCTGCCTTCAACAGGCTCCATGGAGCCTGCAAACCTCTCAGTCCCAGTGGCCTCCAAGGATGAGCTACTTGTATTTCTTGACTGTGACTACACCTGCCAGTTTACCAGCAAGGTACAGCTAGTCTTGGACAGCTGGGGAGATTTTGATTGGCAGGGGAAAGCAAGGGGCCCAAAAGCTGCAACGCCCAGATCTATAGGCAGGTCCGCAGTTTCATAGATGCCCTCTATGCATATAGGAGGGCACTACATGAACCGGTGGGCCCCCCACCAGGCATTGAGATGCATGAGGCCCTTGCTGAACTATCTACTTCACCCTCCTAGCCATGAGGTCATTTAAGATCATGACCCTCAACATCCACAGCTGCAAGAAGGGTATCCAGAGGTGCTGGGTGATCTTCCTTCAGGAGTGGGTGTACTCCATGGTATTCTTGCAGGAGACCCTGGTGACTCCAGCCAATGAACCAAATCAGCGGCTGGAGTGGGGAGGCAGGGTCTTTTTTAGTCACCTCTCAGCCACTTCATCTGGGGTGCTACCCACCCACTGTGGGGGAAAACGAGATTCTAATGCAGGGCTAGGAGGTCTCCCTGGCCAAGCCTTTCCCAGAGGGGCTCCCACCACCAGGGTGCATGATCCAGCTGGCAGTGAGAGCATGGCTGGAGGCTGAGAGGTGCCTTGTGATTCCTTTTCAGGGGGCCCTGGTGAGGGTTTTTTATATGCTGGGGGACCTGTGGTGCATCTGGTGCTGCACCTGGAGCATTTGTGTCACAAGTGCCCCATGGGCCAAGTGTGGAAAGCATCCATGGGTCACACTGGTGAGAGGGGTGCCCCTGCCACTGGCACCCCTTCAGGCCCCCCTGGCACCGCAGCCATAACACCCAGCCCTCCCATGTGCTATGGGAACCCTGCCCCCCAACCAAGTTTGGTGGAGTCCCAGGGAGGGAGGCAGTAGCTGAGGGGAGAGAGGGAGAACCTCCCCAACCATACCCCCACTGTAACTGCCCCCCCAATATCCACCTTCTACCGGAGCTTGTCCATTTGAGGACCACCCCATGGCTGAGTGGGTGCAGGTCCCCCCTGGGCACAAAGCCAAGTGGAAGGCTCAGGTGCAGCCGGAGCCCTCTGAAGCAGAGGAACCCACCCCCCAGGACCACCATGTGGAGGGAGGGAGTGGCCCAGCTTCTGGGGGCCTCCCCAGCTGTGCCTGACACCCCAGCCCTAGAAAAGATAAAATGGGTAATCCCAGTGGAGAAGCCCATGGAGGAAACCTCTCATTCTGCTGGCCAGGGACTTCCTGCCAAGACCACGAGCACCAAGGCTGAGGCTGAGGCTGACCCAATGGTAGGTCTGACAGTGAAGCATTCTCTCTCCAACCATCTGGGGGAGATGGGGATCCTGGGATTCACCACAGTGAGTCCTGAGGGAATGCATCCTCTCCCTCAGGACCCAGAGGCAGGCATGGATGCCATCCCAGAGAAGGATCTTCTCTCCCCCCTCACAGAAAAACTTTTCTACCAGCCCACCCTACGGTCCCACACCAGAGGGGGTCGACGTGGAGTCCCCTGACCAACAGGCCAATCTTGTTGAAGACCCTGCGCAGACCCCCCAGGGTTCCAGCTCTGCTCTGCTATCTTGTAAGGAGTCCCACCCCCACCCCCATCTCAAAGGGCTGCAGAGCTCTCCCAGTTCCAACGACAGTCCAGGGTCTTAGCAGACCAAGGGGTAGAGATGGTGACTAAGGAGCCTGCTGAGCCCCAGGACCAGGAGGAGGATGCCTGAGTCCTGGTAGTCCCCAAGGGTGAGCTACTTGCATTTCTTAACTGCAAGTACACCCAGTGGTCCTCCAGCAAGGTGCAGTTTGCCTTGGACTGCTGGTGAGATTTTCATAGCATCCTTGACACTGCGAGGGTGCTGGTGAGGGAAGGCAAGGGGCCTAACTGCTGCAAGACCCAGATCGATAGGTGGGCATGCAGTTTTGTAGATGCCCTCTATGCTTATGGGAGTGTGCTGCACAAGCTGACAAGACCCATGCCGGGCATTGAGGTGTGGAAGGTCCCTGTTGAACCATCTACTCCACTCCCCAGCCATGGGGTCATTTAAGATCATGACCCTCAACATCCATGGCTGCAAGAAAAGTCTCTGGAGAGGCCAGATGCTCTTCTTCCTTTGGGAGGGGGAGTTACCCTATGGTATTTTTGCAGGAGACCCTGACAACTCCAGCCAATGAGTCTAATTGATGGCTGGAGTGGGGAGGCAGGGTCTTTTTTAGTCAACTCTCGACCACCATAGTCCTTGGCCTGGACTTTTGCAAGTGGTGCAGGGCCCTGGGTGAGAACCTCAGTGGTGCGGAGCTCCCTGAAGCCACGTGGTGCTGCACCAGGCTGGGCCCACACAGTGTATCACAGACAGTGCCAGGTGCCAGGCAGCTTCAGCTGAGCCATGCTGCCCTGTGCTGCATGAGTGCTGTGCCAGGAGGGCCCTGAGTGTCCCAATGGCTGCTGCAGGGATGAGCTGTGGGCCCTACAAGGGGGCTGTAGCCCCAGTGAGGGATCTGTGAGCCCTGTAGGGAGCAGGAGGGGGACCCACCCCTTCCTAGCAGCCCCCCTATAATCCCCCTCCCTCCCCCGGGGCCCGTGAACCACACAGCCCCAGTTCCAGTACTCCTCACCCCCAGTCCCTACTTACCTGGGGATGGAGCCCATGTCCAGATCACTGCAGCCTGCACTGCTCCTTGCCCTGCACATGCTGCAGCATTCTGCAGCATCAGGGCAAGGACCAGCCATAAAGACATTACCAGGAATCCCTTTGGAGGACCCAAGACTCTGGTTGCCTCAGGAAACAGGACTGGACCATGCCCTGTGCTGCTTTTTTTCTGTGGGATTTTTTTTTTTTTTTACCTTGATATCCTGTTATCAAACGCTGAGCTTGCGCTGCAAAAATGCAGCATGAGGTATTTTTTTTTGTTCCCAGGATGCCTCTTGTCACATCTCAAATGGCTTTGAGATGTGGCAAAAGGCATGTGTGGGCTCGTCTGGATGCAGCCAGTGGGTGCATCTACACAAGTTGCTTTACCGTGCAGTAGAGCTAAGTACTGCACAGTAAGCATCTGGGTCTACACATACAGATACAGATACTTACTGCACAGTAATTAGTTCTAATCATAAGAATAGTGAGATTAGTAAATATGCAGTAGGGGGCATGTGTAGACCCCTGACTAGGAACAAGTGTTCCTAGTTAGCCAGGCAGCAGCAGGCAACAGAGGGCAGGAGATTGCTTCCAACCCCCACTCCATGGTTGCGAGGCCAGTACTAGGATATTCTTATCTCCCAGCATGAGCCTTACAGTGGCAGGACCTGGGCTGGGAGATCTTTATCTCCCAGTGCCAGCTCTGTGGCCATGGAACTGGTGTTGAGAGAGAAGGATCTCCCAGCATCAGCCCTACGATTACTGGGAAATAAGGATCATCCAACCCCTGCTCCCCGATCATGGAGCAGGAACTGGATGATCGCTTGCTGGAATTCACCATCCAGTGCAAGGTGGCAAAGGCCTGCAGCAAGGCAGCAGCCCTAGATTTCAGGAGGGCGGATTTCAATGAGCTAAGGAGAATAGTCAGCGAAGCACTGAGGTCCCGGCGGGGGGAGACAGGAGTCCAAGAAGAGTGGTTGCTCCTTAAGCAGATGATCCTCCAAGCCCAAAGGGAGATAATCCCAACACGGATCAAAGGGAGCAGGAGGGCACAAAAGTCCCCACGGCTCACCAAAAGCATCTGGGAATGTCTTCTAGCTAGAAGGGAGGCGTACACCCAATGGAAGGGAGGGGCCATCACCAGGGAGGATTATACTACGGTTGCTCAGGGATGCAGGGGGACAGTCAGGAAGGCCAAGGCAGAGATGGAACTGGGACTAGCTTCCTGGATCAAGGACAATAAGAAGTCCCTTTTTAAATACAGAGGAGGCAAAAAGAAGGTACCGGGTAACATGGGGCCCCTGCAAGACATGCTATGAAATTTGGTCGTCACACCAGATGACAAAGCTAACCTATTTAATGACTTCTTTGCCTCTATTTTCCTGAGCAGGGACAAGATCAGCCCCCCCACTGGACCCCCCTCAGGCCCCAAGGGAGGTGCACCTAGGCTATGGGACAGGGAGGATCTAGTCAGGGAACTTCTGGAGGGACTGGATGTATTTAAATCAGCTGGTCCGGATGATCTCCACCCCAGAGCGGTGAGGGAATTAGCTGAGGTCATTGCGGGACCCCTGGCATGGCTTTACGAGCACTCGTGGTGTCAGAGGACTGGAAGAGGACCAATGTGGTTCCCATCTTCAAAAAAGGGAGGACGGAGGACCCAGGGAACTATAAGCCAGTTAGTCTTACCTCGATCCTGGGTAGGCTTTTTGAGAGAATTATTCTGGCACATGTCCACGAGGGGCCAGCAGGGGAGATCATGCTTAGGGGCAACCAACATGGGTTCATTAGTGGCAGATCCTGTCAGACCAACATGGTGGCCTTCTATGACCAGGTCACCAAATCCTTAGATGCAGGGGTAGCAGTGGACATAGTCTTTCTGGACTTTTGGAAGACCTTCGACACTGTCTCTCATCCCATACTCATTAAGAAACTGGGGGACTGTGGTGTCGACACCTACACAGTCAAATAGGTCGCCAACTGGCTGGAGGGCTGCACCCAGACAGTGGTGGTGGGTGGGTCATTTTTGACCTGGAGGGATGTGGGCAGGGGGGTTCCGCAGGGCTCGGTCCTCGGGCCCGCACTGTTCAACATCTTCATCAGTGACTTGGATGAGGGGGTAAAAAGCACCCTGTTCAAATTTGCTGATGACACTAAGTTGTGGGGGGATGTGGGGACATTAGAAGGAAGGAATAGGCTACAATTGGACCTAGACAGGTTACAGGGGTGGACGGATGAGAATAGGATGGGATTCAACACTGACAAGTGCAAGGTGCTGCACCTGGGGAGGAAGAACCAGCAGCATACCTACAGGCTAGGGAACTTCCTTCTCATCAGGGCAGAGGCAGAAAAGGTTCTTGGAGTCATCATTGATGCCAAGATGAACATGGGCCGGCAGTGTGGGGATGCAGTCAGGAACGCCAACCACACCTTGTCATGCATCCACAGATGCATCTCAAGCAGTTCCAGGGAGGTGATCCTCCCCCTCTATGCGGCACTGGTCAGGCTGCAGCTGGAGTACTGTGTCTATTTCTGGGTGCTACACTTCAAGAGGGATGTGGACAACATGGAGAGGGTCCAGAGGAGGGCCACTCGCATGATCAGGGGGCAGCAGGGCAGGCCCTACGAGGAGAGGCTACGGGACCTGAACCTGTTCAGCCTCCATAAGAGAAGGCTGAGGGGGGATCTAGTGGCCTGTTACAAACTAGTCAGAAGGGACCAGCAGGCATTGGGAGAGTCCCTGCTTCCCTGAGCACTACCAGGAGTGACTAGAAATAGAGGTCACAAGCTGGCAGAGGGTAGATTCAGATTAGACATCAGGAGGCGCTACTTCACTGTCAGGGCGGCTAGGATCTGGACCCAACTTCCAAGAGAAGTGGTGCTGGCTCCTACCCTGCGGGTCTTTAAGACAAGGCTTGACAATCACCTTGCTGGGGTCGTTTGACCCCAGTACTCTTTCCTGCCACGGCAGGGGGTCAGAGGAGAGCCATGCGCATGATCAGAGGTCAGGAAAACAGATCTTATGATGACAGGCTGAGAGCCACGGGACTCTTTAGCCTGGAAAAGCGCAGGCTCAGGGGTGATCTGATGGCCACCTATAAGTTTATCAGGGGTGACCACCAGGATCTGGGGGAACCTTTGTTCACCAGAGCACCCCAAGGGATGACGAGATCGAACGGTCACAAACTCCTGCAAGACCATTTCAGGCTGGACATAAGGAAGAATTTCTTTACTGTCCGAGCCCCCAAGGTCTGGAACAGTCTGCCAGCGGAGGTGGTTCAAGCACCTACACTGAACACCTTCAAGAGTAAATTGGATGCTTATCTTGCTGGGATCCTATGACCCCAGCTGACTTCCTGCCCTTTGGGCAGGGGGCTGGACTCGATGATCTCCCGAGGTCCCTTCCAGCCCTGATGTCTATGAAATCTATGAAATCTGCTCAGGTCCCTTCTGACCCTACCAACTATGAAACTGGAAGGTCCTGCTGGTGGGGGTTTGGGAGCCTGTTCCCTGCCCAGTTTGTGATCATGGATCTGGGCAGTAAACAGGCTCTCCAGCATGTTCCCTACGCAGCTCTGCAATTATGGAGCTGGGCAGGAAACAGGATCTCCAGCCCCTGCCCTGTCACGGCAGAGCAGGGGCTAGGAACTGTCCTGGTCCTCAGGTCCCAGCCCTGTGCCTCAATTAGGCGATCGAGGCATGGGGCTTGGAAAGATCTGCAGGGGTGGGACAGGTCCCAGCCCCCTACCCTATCTGCTGGTGGGGCATCTAGCAGTTAGTTCCTAGTTAGGTGGTGAATCCCAGGAGGCTCACTGGTAGCTTCCCCACTGGCAGATCAGGGCAGGGGGCTGGGACCTGTCCCTCCCCTGCAGCTCTTTCCAAGTCCCCTGCCCCCAGTTGGAGAGCTGGGGCCTCCCTGCTGCTGGGGCAGTGGGGACATTGTCCCCACGCAGGTAGCAGGCAGCCTCCTGGGAGCAGGGAGGAATGTCCCAGCTCTGGTCAGGACACAGTTGTCTTATAGCCCAGGGCTCCCTGCCAGCCCCTGGGCTAGCACCCAAGGAAAGCCTAGAACTCTCACTGGCTGCTGCAGGAGGCTGGTGCAGGGTCAGTGGGGGTGGGGGTGGGAGGGAGCAGATTGCTTTCATAAGCACCAAATCTGCTCCCAAGACCCTGAACTTGTAAAGACCTACCTGGGAATATTTATTCATGAGTAATTTACACACCCAGTTGTCCTCCAGGGAGAAGGATAATTTTTTCCCCTGAGATTTCCCAGGAAATCTTACAACAGAGGGGGGAGAGGCACTCCATCTTCTTCTCTGGCTCTGCCTTATTTCCTCCCCTTCTACATCAGGCCTACCTCACTTTCTTCTTTTTTTGCCATCCATGATAGTCTTTTTTCACATAACCACCTTTGTGGTGTGGATGAAACCCTAGAATAAGGACAATTGTTTTTGTGCCCAGTCTTTTCATTGAATTTTTAAGGGGCATGCAAATAGACCCTCTCTTCAAGAATGGTGGCTGTATAGCTTTCCCCTCTATGATGTTGCTTCATTGGGAATGGCTGATGAAAATGGGGACTGTGGATGAGCTGTCAAGCTTATGAAATACTTTTCCAAAGAAAATTATGGAGAAGTAGGCCTTTCAAAACTAGATTAAGCAAAAATCCTGAATTATCCCATGGCCAGAGAAACTGGATGTTTAGATAGGTCTTTCCTGTCTTCTAACAAAGATGATATGATATTTGAGTGATAGCATGACTTTTTAAAAACATTAATAACAAAGCTATTTGAGTTTGCCTTTCTCCATTTACTTACCTTTCTCCAACACTATTTCAGAATCAGAACTCTTTTCCTACATCACCTGCAGAAGAAAGTAGATCTCAGTTTGGTTGACAAAAACCTGTAAACTGATTGGTGGGAAACTTTCTTTCAGATATATATGCTTCTCTACCTGCATTGATTTAACTTCTTCAAGACTATTTTGTGGTAGAGTGTGCTATCAATTTTCCTTCTCCTTAAAATACATTTTTGAATTAATGCCTTCAATTTTGTTACATTTAATGCAGTTTAAAAAACATAATTTGAGAGATAATTTTAGGCATACCAGACTTGGGCATGTATAAAAGTGCATACTTATGGACTGATGGCAGCAACATCTTCAATCTGAGGAGACTACAGACAAAGGTGAAGTTACAGGAAATGACTGTTCATGATATTCTGTTTGCTGATGATGAAACCAATGCCAGAATTGCTAAAGCAAGCATGGCCTTTGGTTGGCTACATAAAAGTGTGTGGGAGCACAGAGGCATCAATCAACCAACAAAACGGAAGGCCGACAAAACCACGGTGTTGTTAATCCTGATGTATACATGCAAAACCTGGACAGTGTACAGATGCCATGCTATGAAGCTGAATCACTTCTACATGGGCTCTCTGAGGAAACTGATGAGGATAATGTGGCAAGACAAGGTCCCAGATACTGAGGTTCTTACTCAGGCAGGCATTCCAAGCATCCACACTTCGGTGATGAAATCACAGATGAGATGGGCAGGCCATGTCACCAAGATGTCAGATGAGTGACTGCCAAAGAAGATCTTTTACAGTGAGCTAAAGGAAGGAAAGTGCTTTCGGGAAGGCCAAAAGAAATGCTTCAAGGACTCCCTCAAGTTATCCTTGAAGCATTTCAGCATTGACCCAAAGTCTTGGGAAGATCTTGTTCATTATCATTTCACCAGGCAAAGACTCATTATCCTGGAGCTACCATCTATGAGCAAAGAAGAACTACTGAGGCAGAGCAGAAGTGCAAAGAGCGTAAATCTTGCAACAGCAGCATGTCTGCTGTTGATCAAGCACCCCAAAAAGGCATCTGTTACAAAGTGTGCCATAGATGGTAATGAGCTACTGTGCAGTCAGCATCACCTAAAAGCCATTAGGAGACACTACTGTGCAGTAACTTCAGTTACTTCTCAGTCATTTAGTACTTGTGTATGCAGCGTCTCATGAATATGCGGCCACACAGTAGTATGAGTCAACCCCCTGCCCTGAAGAGTTTGTAATCTAAATAGACAATATAGATAAAAGGTTGGTGATAATGACACGTTACATTTTTTTGTACTCCACACCCCCCCAAATAAAACAGACACCTTGTTTTGGGAAGGCAGAATGAAGGGGAAAAAAAGATTTTTCAAGTGTTAGAGCTCAATTGAAGCCTGCATGAAGCAGGGACAGTCAACCCTTCAGCATGACTCATTATCTCCTTGCAAGCTCTACAGCTCAAGTTTTAAGCCTATCAGAGGCACTGCTGAATTGGCAGGCAGCTTTTGGCTGATCTTTAACTGTGACAGGGTTAAAGCTTGAGCTGCCGAGTTTGTAGGGAAAGAGTGTCTGAGCGTCTGTATTCCTTCAGCATGCAGCCAGAGCCCAGGATGGAGCCAGACATTGGAGGCATGGGAATGCTGCATTCCAGCATGGAAATCAGTTTTGTAGCTTAAAACATACACCCAATTTTGTAGGGCTAATTTTTAGGTGAAAGGGTGCACACGGTATGCAAATAAGTATTGTAGTATACAGGAAGAAAAATTAGTTTAACTGCAGTATGTCAGTGTCATGCTGTGGGGTTAAACTAGAAGGGGATTAACTGGAGGAAATGTTAAGAATGAGGAGACAATGCAGGTTGAAAAGGAAGGTAGGAGGGATAGGTGGGGCAGGAGGCTGGGAGGAAGAGAGTGTGAAATGGAGGAAGATGAGGTTCAGGGTGGGTGAACAGCCAATCAGCACAGGAAAGAGCAAGTCCAGTCAGAACTGGAGAAAATATTAGTATTTTGTGTCTATTCTGTGTCTATTTCATAGTAATCAGTCAAGTTAAAGATTCCAAAGTTCTGATTTTACTTTGCTCTCTGTAAACCATTACTTCATGTGGTGGCATTCTGCATTCCATAGATCAACTGGTATGATCTTTTTTGACTTTCATTACTGTATGAAGTATATATCAGTAGAAAATTATATATAGATAGTTTTTGTTTGTAAGATGAAATAGAAACATTATCAGGATACCCAAAGCATCTTCCTTGACTCTTCTAGAGAATTTTCAGTTTGTTCTAATAGCTTGTTATTTGTCATACAGCATATTCCCAGCCTTTCCTTGTGTCTTGCAACAGCACCTTCTGTTCCAAGTACAAGGCATACTTTTGATCTTGTCTTTACTAGAAAAACACATACCACAGCATTCAAAGTCAGATGGATTTCAAAAGAAAATCTGCTTGCTCATTACCTTCTAGGGGGAGGAAAGACACGAGGAGGCATAATTGATATGTATTAGTCATGTCATGTAATGCTTTGCTGCAAGATGCAAAGATATCACATCAATGGGCAAAGTTTAAGAACCTAAACTGAATGAAAGAATTAGTGTCAAAAGGAGAGTAGAATGATGAGGAGAAAATTAAAGTTTTGTAAAATAAAATCAGGCAACAGCTAAACTGGGCTTGACTTCAGTGAGATTTGTTTATATTGTGTGTAAGGAGAATTGGCTCCCAAGTTACAGATGTTCTAGAAAATAAAAAGTGCTTCATTAATGGAATATATATGTTATAAATATAGTTCTAGTGGAACCTCCCTGACCCAGGCATGTGAAGACAATTTTTGTGTATAAGAGAGCAGGTGAGTGCTCCTGTTGTTAAGCAACATAAAAAAAGAAGGACAGAAGTAGACAGACCTGTTGTAATTACTGGCACTTTCACTGGTAAAATGTGCTATATTCTGTTTTTCTCTGGCCAAGGGAAATATGTTAGACTTCATACTGATGGTACTCGACAACTTCAATATCAAATAACTGCCCTTTTTAACACTAGAAGATACTTAGATTGGTCCAAGTGTTGAATCAGAATAAAAAGACACTAGTAACCGTGTAGCATGGATGAAAGAACTTAGGTGGCAGCTTGGAAAAAACCATGAAGACTACAAAGCAGAACAGAAACAAAGAGATAGGCTAGTTGAGAGTCATAGAAATAAAAATCAGGGTGCCATGGTAATCAGGGTTCATGGGGTACTTTGAAATCCTTTCGGGGTGCTGTGGAGTGCCACAGAATGATAGCAGTTAGGTGTGTAAACATGGTTCACAAGATGAACCCAGAGACTGGTTTGGACTAAGAATTCATCATATTAAAAACATTCTGACCTGTTGTGGTCTTTCTGAGTTCTTTGCAACACAAGAATTGCTCTATTATTTTTCAATGGTCAAAAACAATAAAAGTGAAAACTAAGAGCTGGGATTTTCCAGCTCCCTTGAATCTTAAGAGAAGTGCCTTCTGTCTAAGGAGATTGAGAACCAATGGGCTAGGGCTATTAATAGGTGGAAGGGGACCTATGATGAAGTCATTAGCACATTTAATTAGGGCTTTGAAGGTGAGTATGAACATGTGCCAGCTCACATGCAACATGATCACAACATTGTCTTATCAACTTAGGCTTCTATCCGGAGCAGGTCCTGGTACAAATCTGGAGCTGCTACTGGTATAAATGCTATGCTTCTGCTACTGCTACCACAGATGTCAATGCTACAGAGTTGTTTAAGCATGATACTTCTGGAAGTCAAAGCATAATGCAGCTCCCCATGGCTGCTTTCCTCCAATCTTGAACTGCTTGGATTATGTGTATCTTAATGTCGCTCAATCCTGCCTTTTCCCTCCTCCACAAGGAGAGTTGGCTACCATGTTTTAGAGACAGCCTATGTTATTCTTAAATCAAGTAGAAGGCAGGGTAGATTTGACCCCGTTGTCTCCTCATATGTCACTGGAGCTGCCAGCTATTTGAAAGATGCCAGATTTCTTAAATAGATTGGCTTCCATTGACAAATGTCTAGCTAACATCATATTAGCTATCATATATGTCACTTCCCTGTATACAAATGCCCCCATGAAGATAGATTATAGAACATAAAGAACATTACTTATAATAAGCATATTGCTTCTGTTCCCATTACACTCTCCTGCTTTGTCCTCACACACAACTATTTCAGGTTTGGAAACTCCTTATACCTACCAACGAATGGCACTGTCATAGGCACATATATGGCCCCCCAGTATGCCAACATATTTATGACATACCTTGAAGTCCATTTCCCCTGCAGCGCTCTTTTATTTCCCTGATCTACTAAAGGTACATTGATGACATCTTCATTGCATGGACACATGGGAAGGAAATCTCTAGAGAAATTTCACCAGGACTTTAACAAGTTCCACCCCTCCATCAAATTAAATCTGGAATACTCCATCCATCAAATTAACTTCTTAGATACCATGGTGAAGGCTTGTATTGGCCATATTGCCATCCCTTTATATTTGGAACCAACCAACCACCACAGCTTCCATCACACCATCAGCTTTCATCTTAAGCACACTACTAGATCCACAGCCAAGCTGTACATTATAAGTCCATCTGCTCTGATCCTAATAACCAGGATGTACACCTTAAGCATGGGTTTCTACCATTACAATACAATTCCCAAACTGTAGCCATTCAAATAAACAAAGCCAGATTCAGACCTTGCTCTGACCTGCTACAATATTAACCCCAACATAAGGACAACAGCGTCCCTTTGGTTGTTACCTACAGCCCCTAGCTTGAACACCTTAGACACATCATTAATTACATCTAACCCCTCCTGGAAAAGGATGAGTGTGTCAAAGTAGCAGTAGGCACAAATCTATCCTGGTTTACAGGCTTTCCAACCACAGCCTCTTTCAAGCATGGGCTACTTAACTTCCAGTCTCAGTGAGGCATCAGGTCTTGCAATGGACCTAGATGCTTTATGTGCTCCAGTCTAAATACCGATCACATCATCACTGGACCGTGGATTATAACATCCAAGGTTCATTTACTGGCAACTCTACCAATGGCATGTATGCCATTACCTGCTCATAGTGCCCCTCTGCTGTCTAGAGTGGATAGATGGGGTCATCTCTATGTGAAGTAACGAATGAACACCAGTCTGACATCAACTGCAGAAAGACAGGGAGGTCTGTGGTAGGACACTTTCCCTTCTTTGAACACTCTATCATTAATATGAGATTGGCTGCTCTTAGGTAGTAAACCTTTAAAAAATTGAACTGGAAACTGCACAATAAGAAATTATCCACAGACTGGATTGTGTTACATATAATTTAAACAGGGAGTGTGGATTCTTACCTCATTATCTGGATTAGCTTTGGGGAGTCCTTTGTTCCTATGCATGAACAACTCGTGGTCCTGGAGGCTGGGGGGGCATGGCGAGCTCCCATAGGTGGCAGTGGCGGTAGCAGCAGTGGGGGCATGGCAGCAGCGAGTAGGGAGCTCCTGCAGGCAGGCGCAGCAGTGTCAGCGAGCACCCACCAGCGGCTGTGTCGATGGTGAGGGAGTGGTGGTGAGCAGTGACTGCCAACAGGTGCTGCCAGCAGCATCAGTTGTGCTTTTATATACTCTTCTATGCATGTCCTTTCACAACATGTGATGAAGTGACTTTGGGCTCATGAAAGCTTATGATACATCTCTTTCTCTCTCTCTCTCTATGTATATATCATATCACACAGACACACACACTCATAAATATGATACCAAAGCATGTGTGTGTGTGTACACACACTTTGGTTAGTCTCTAAGAGACAAAGCTACATGCCTTTCACATATTTGACCCACAAAAAGCTTTCAATGTGTACATTACTGAACTAGCAGTGGATTTTATAAGCCAATTGGGCTAATTACACACAGTCAAAAACCTGAATTGATTCAGTCTTTGCAGGTTAGTCTCAGCTGCATAGATTAAACTAATAAGCAAATGAAACAACATTCACTTGTAATTCCAGAAATGCAGCAACATGCCGGCAGTGGCCCAGGCCAGAATCTGGATGGTGCTAAAACCTGCCTCCCTGCTCTGGTGGATCAAACAGCTTGAGCCAAGGCTAGCCCACCCACCCAGTGAGGATGGGGTGTTTGCAGGGGAGGTACAAAGCATGCTGGGATGCTGGGGGACTGTGAGTTAATTTGAATCCAGAGGGTATCTGGGACAGGAGTTCAATAAACTGATTTAACCTAAATCAGTTAAGCCTGATGCTACATTCATCCAGGTTTATTTTAAACTAGTTTTGGCCATTTTGAAAGCAGTTTATGTGAACTGAACTTCTGTTGTATTACAGATTTGAATCAGTTTCTGATCACTTACACTGGTTTATGTGTCATCTCTGTCACTAGCCTAGCAGAAAATGTTTAAATTCTTGACATTTTGAGAAAAGCAATATTTTATGGATGTTATTATTCATACAATTTCAAGATGCTTTCATCATTTTTGTCCAGTATTCTTTGCCTGCAGGCTAAGTGGATATAACACTATTGAGTAAATATCCTAACAACTGGATTCACAAAGTAATTTCAAATTGATAATTTGAAATTTCAAATAATTTCAAATTTGGCCAATACATTTATAATGGGAGCAAGAAGCTGAAAGTAAGCAGCTATTTTAGACATTAGAAGGTTGGATGTGGTCTGTTGCCTTTAGCATAGCCCTATATTTATTTTTAACCAGTAAGGTGGAAAAGGCAAGAGAGAGAATAGGGAATGTTTATCTCCTCAGAAGTAAAGGTATCAAATTGCAAAGAGAATGAACATATCGTATCTCTGATCAGCATACCACTCAACATTGTCTACTGTCTTGGTTCGTATATGTGCCATTATCCCTTTGCTGTGAGTTTCTAGTCAGTGTTTCTGAGGGCTGCATGCCAAATTATAACTTTCTATAAAAATTACTCTGTAGCATCTTTTACTTATATAAAGTAATTTTATTATTTTTCTTTTTCTAACTATGTTCTATTGCACAGTTTTTTCCCTCTCCTAGTTCCCTTCCCAACTTAGTTGCAGGCAAGAAAAAAAATATCTGAATTGGTTTTAATTCTAGTAGGCACTTATTGTTATGCCTTATTGAATAGAAATACATCCACTTAATCTACATTGAACAATCCCAAAGCCCCCAAATATGCTTTTGGAGAAAGGTGAATACTTCAATCAATAAAGATAGGACAGAAAGTAGCATCATTCTTCAGACACTTCATTGTTCAACATACTTAATATAGGGTGGGGAGAGAGACCTGTTTTTTGACCTGATACTTAAGTATTCATATAAATGTTGCTTAGATTGGCAGGAACACTTAACTGAACAGTTTTGCAAAGAAATAGACACTAAAGATAATGTTATTCCTGTTGTTTCCATGACAACGGACATGCTTCATGGAATATATCCATCATGCATGCTCTGTAACCAGCTGGTTTCTAAGTCCCCATTCCAAACACTCTAGGAATGAAATATAGGTAAACTGTAATCCGTTCTGTAATGACTATAGTCCTTACAGATATTTTAACATGATTTTTGCAGCTGCCTCAACATAAGGCCCAAAGGTCTTTTTAGGGGTTTATTGCCACTTTTAAGGAATGGTTAAGAATTGTTATTGTACTTTAGCCACAGATGCCACTGTTTCTGTTTGGTTTGTGAGACCATGCTGTAATGATGTCACATTAAGATTTTTTTCCAGGCTCCGAAAAGGTCACAGTTATTTTTTCCAAATGACTCTGTCAAGCATAAAAATTAACCATACTTTGAGCTGGATTTTCTGTATTTGTAATGTATGTTTATGTTAGAGTTTCTGTCAAAACAGGGATTAAAGATAAATGTAGCTAATTAAAAGAACATTTGCTTAGCGCTCCTGGTAATAGATACCTCATTGTGGGGTCTTGAGGTACGGCTTACTTTAACAATTGATGCAGTTTACAGGATTGAGTTTGAACATTAGAGAAGATTATTCCAATGTTGTAAATTGCATGTATTACCCAGAGAACAGTCAAGTTACATCTTTAAGGAAAGCAAAGAAGAGAACATAGGGAGATACAGTGCTAAAATGTTTTTGTTTGCTGTATTCCCTATACTTTATAAGTTCATATGGTTCCCAGAAAACTCATTTTACTGAAGAGAAAAATCTAACTGGCAGTGGATGAGTCAACATTTTATAAACTACTGTAAGGTAAAAAAAAAAAAATCTCAATATCCAATTAGGTAATTGTTTCCTTTTATCTTACTTTATTTTACTAAACAGCTGTGCCCACAACATTAACTTCATTGCACATAGCATCTGTGTTATCTTAGGGACTCCTGTGCTAGGAAAAAGGTCAACATCAATTGGAATTGCAACAAGTTTCCATAAACTTTCAGTGGCCAATACTATTTTATGCTTTATATAATGCTATTAAAATACTAATGTATGTGCATAGTGCCTTTCATGTTAGAGAATTTCAGAGGATTATACACTGTAGTCTGAATCCCTTAATTCCTTTTCAGACAAAACTCTTATTGAGTTCAGCAAACTTACGGCCGATGAAAGAAGCAGTAAAAGTGTCAGGATTTGGTTCTACTTACAGCATGCAGACACCACATCATCCACAAACAAATTTCAGCCATGTCTTAGATAAGACTTGGCAACTATTTAACAGTGAATGCTGATTCTGTACAAGAGATTTAGGCATAAATGAGGAATAACTAATTCTGTATAAATTTCACTGGGAATTTAAATCAGTAGTTTGGGAATATTGGGTGCATCTATACATGTGCTTAAATGCACATAAACTTATTTTAATGCACATTAAAAGGCACGTCTACACATTACCCTACATCACTGTCGTGATGTGCTACGTCACTGTACAACATGGTGTGATGATGTAGCCATCACATGAGTGTATGTGATAATCAGCGACTTTGCTGCAGTGACATACTCCCCTGTTTTAGCACATGGCTATGGTGAAGTAGCAGCCCACAGCACAGAATGAGTGGTTACTGCACCATGTTTTAGTGCTTCCAAAGTACTTCCAAAACCCCGTGCTTTAGTCTTTCCATTGGAGGTACTAGATTTAATGTGTGTTCCCTAAAGCACATGAATTGCATGTGTAGACATAGCCTTAATGACTAGTAATTTGGGCAGGACAGAGGAATCAGTACTCCACCCATGCAAAAGTACCAATGAATTTTTAAACAGGTGGGAATTATAAGTTGTAAGGATATTACTTCTATATCCCATTACATAGTTAGTAATTCCACTAGAACAGTGCTCCATATGAGTGTGCTGAGGTACAGATTCAATACTAACTTAAGATCATAGCTAGGTAGCCAGTATACCTCTGAAGAACCAGTAGCTGCATCTCCTCATGATCTGGGGGAAGTAGAAATGTAAATAAGAATCTCACTTTTTAAGGGAATATTTAAAATGTAAACTAATTACACTAATAGTTGGCCATTAGGACTGAACTGTACTATACTTTCACAACAGAAAGCTAAGGATGGTAGGATTCCTTTTCCCCACCCCTAACACATACAAACTTCTGACACAAAATGAGTCGTTTACTGTAATTTAAGGTGTGTTTGAAAACTATTACCTAGCTAACTTTCAATCAGATGTTGAATGACCTATATGCTTATTGGTATGATTTAGGTGGACAGAAGTTACTTACAGTTGGGATAGGATGTAAAAAATTGTTTTAGAACCCTGCTACACAAAGTTATGGAGAACGTTACTGAGGAGACCTACTGAACATTGCTTCCTTTGGCATTTGGATTTTATGCAAAAGTATGACCAGGGCCAATTAGACTCATAGCCAATAATGTTTGAGGCATGATGCTAAATTACACCATCTATATAATATGTCACTATGTTTTTATTACAGTGCAAATATAATATGAAACACATATCTAAGGCCTCTCTTTCACAGTCTTTGTGTGATCATTTGCCTATCAATGTCTTGGTTTGCTCAGACTCCTGGTTTGTACAATAATCTAAGATAGAAGGATGGCAAGACATTTGGTCTTGGAAAATTCCTCATTTCTTCCCATTTTCTTGGTGTGTGTATTGGATCAGAAGGACAGCTTGACAATCATGTAGCCCTAATAGAGGGTAACTATTAATTTAACCCCATAGATCCTAGATTTTGTGTATGTAAGCAGTCTGTCTTTGTTTTTATACTAGTACCAGCCCCACTGTCAGTGCCTGGTTGTGTCCATTGTGAGCACAAGGGGTGCATCTACACTTTGTTTAAGGCACCATAATTACAGCACAGTAAGTTTATTATCTGTAATGACAGATACAAATGTAATGCACCATAATTGGCACTACTACACATTAGCACAAATGAAAAGTCTTTTTGTGATAGTAATGTGCAGCAGACTAAATCTACTATGCATTAGCACATTAGCATGGCTTTTGCCAGCCACATTAATGCACAGTAGAATTAGTCTACTGCACTTGAAACGTCATGTAGATGTGCCCAGGATTAGATATTCCATGGTGCTGTTAGATTATTGGATTCTTTAAAGATTCTTAGAGACAACTGAAGGGGAATTAATGATGGAAAAAAATCAGTCAGCCGGGTTTTTTGCTGTGGCAGCCCACTTTTGTTGCCAGTGCCCACAGTGTCAATGACACAACCCTGGCCAACCACCCCACCAGCCACACACATTCCATAGACCTCTGGGTCATTATCCTTTCTCCCACCTCCAGATGGATTTTACTGAGCTGCCTAGGTCAGGACCCTGGAAATATGTGCTGGTCATTGTCTCGCTTTTCAGTGGCTGGCCTGAGGCATACCCTTGCCAATGAGCTGATGCTCTCACTGTGGCCAAGAAACTTCTTTTTGACCTGGTGCCCCATTTTGGTCTACCCCTTTCCCTGGACTCAGACTGAGGCCCTCATTTCATTGGCCAGGTAGTCCAACATGTTTGCAAGGCCCTTTCTATCCAATTCCAACTCCAGACCCCAAATCATCCTCAGAGTGGAGGTAAAGTGGAATGGAATAACCTTGATATTAAGCTTTGCCTGGCAAAGACTTGTGAACATTCTGGTCTAAAATGGCCAGAATCCCTCCCCTTGGTTCTTTTCTAAATCTGAAATTCTGTTCAAAGGTCTTCGGGGCTGACCCCTTTTGAGATTGTTATGGGTTGACCCATGAGGGGGCTTGCCAGCCTTCCACCCCAACACCTGATTCATCTCCATGTTTCCCTATTAACCTACTGCCAAGGGCTCACCAAGGCCCTCAAGGTTATCTCATTGCAGGTTAAAGTCACAGCATCACATCAGTCTCTAGATGGTAACTCAGTTGTCAATTCAGTCCAACCAGGAGATTGGATCCTCATTAAGGTCCACCAGAGGAAGGATTGCCTACAGCCTCAGTGGAAGGGGCCTTTCCAGGTCCTGCTGACCACCCCAACTGCTGTAAAAGTTGCCGAGGTTCCTGCCTGGATCCATACCTCTCACTGCAAAAAGATATCTGCCCCGATAGGGTGGAAAGTTTCTCTCACCGGTGATGCCTCCTTGAAGATCCAGAGGGTTCCTGTGAGTGAAGATCAGACAACAAAATCTCGACGAGTTCCTGTGAGTGAAGATTAGATGACAAAGTCTCAAACATAGCCTACCCGGCTAGCCAAGCTTCATTTGAAGCTATGAACTTTAGTTTTGTGTACTAATATACTTTAGTAATATTAGTGTGAATAGCACTAACCCATGGGAAAATTGCAGACAATTACGTAGATTTAGAAACTCCCCCCTCCCCCTCCCCATGGAGTGACATTGTTTTGTATTCTTGTGATCAGTGTTTTGTTATTAGTAGTGTGCTGGAGGCCAAAGTTTTAGTCGATGAAAGTTCCTCAGAGTTCCAAGAGATAGCTGCATTGGGATAGTGCTTGGGCAGGCCCTAAGATGTTGTCCCTTCTTTTGCTTTGCCTCTTGTCAGGGGTTCCAGCTGGGGCATGGGGAAAAAAAGCAGCGTTGTATTCCTGGGACAGAGCATTGCTCATGCAGGAAATCTTACAAATTGCTGGGTATGCGTACATGGGCCCACGCATCTGACCAAGGGAATCCCAGTGCTTGGGGTTCCAATTCTCCTTGAGGTTTGGGGAACTGACTCCAATACTAGCTTTGTCAGGTTCCTCCCCTACCCCCCACCCCGGGTCTAGCAGAGACCAACCGTCAATTCCTACGTGGTGGAAAACAGCTCAGGACAGTTCGAAATTGTCCTCAGGGCTGGAAGCGGCCCTCTGTTATAAGTTTAATAGGACAGGAAGGATGGGGAAGGCTTGCTACTTTGTAGGGCATTACCCCACATGCAAGGTGACCTTCACCTGGCCATGGGCTGAGCAAAGAGGAAAAGTGTCAGGAGAGGTTCAGTCCCATTTTTGCGACAAGACACCCATCACCATCTTTACACCTTTAGATGGGAACTACAGTGTGGTGTCTAGTTTAGTGCTTGATGGCTTTGATTTTTATGTAATGTTAGGTTTTGTTTCCTGTAACCAATCAATATCCCATCACAAAATGGTGGAGAGCCAATGTGCCCCTTCTTACACCCTACAGGTCAATCGAAAATGTCGGGAGGGGAACACACCCTGTAGGGATCTTAGTACTGCAGCAGCTCCTGGTTTGTACTGGCTATGTGGGGATGATGCCCAGAAGACTTTACCATGGAATTGGGTTGGCACCTGTACCTTGGGCAGAGTCGTCCCAAAATTTGACTTGCACTCTAACCTCTCTTGGCATGAAGTGTCTAACTTCCCGCCTGGCTTGCCCAGACATCGGTATGCGGTTGAGAACCCGCTGGTTCTCTGACACACGAGGTTTCACCAATTCACCAGGGCGTTCCTCCCTTGGCTAGGTGTAACTGAATTAGAAAAGGCTATTATAAATATTTCGGGAGTCACGGAGAACTTTTTCAATGCTAGTGCCAACGCTTTAAGAGCTCTCAGTGATGAGATTATCCAGGTGGGGCAAGTAGCTGTTGAGAACTGTATGGCCCTGGACTATCTCCTAGCCACGCAAGGGGGGATATGTGCTGTTGTGAACCACATGTGGTGCACTTGGATAGATCAGCATCAACAAGTGCAAGGGGATCTCTGCACCATAAGAAAGCAGTTGCAAGTAATACAAGCTGTTGCCGAAGAGAAATTCTTCGACTGGTGGGGTTGGCTGCCAAATATAGGGGGATGGGTTAAATCCCTATTGACGTGGTGCATTATAAGTGTATTATGCCTTTTTGCTCTTTTTATTATTATCCAAATGATTTTGTGCTGCTCACGCCTTTGCTTATCAAAAACCACCCAGAGTGTTTCTAGTTTGTCTGCAACTGAGTTGCAGATGATGGTGTTCAGAGAAGTGGCCTATGAGTGTGAGCGTCAAGAAGAGGTCAAAGTTCTTATGAATATAGAGCTGTAAGGACAAGCGCTTACAAGGGGGGAATGATGAGGAAAAATACTGGAGCAAGCAAAATAAAGTTAGGTCATAATAAGGAGCATAAGAAAAGGCCAAATAACAAAGAGACCTTGAAGATTAGCTTATCGGGAGACAGCTGGAGAAAACGCGTTTAGTCTAGCAAGACTCCAGGGTGAGTTATTGTCAGACTGCCAAGAGTGTATTAAGGGGGAGGCTGATCTGTGTCTTTTTCTCACAAGTATATAACAGAACCTGTGTCCTGCTTCTATTGAGCATCAGCTGCCTCTTGCTGATCTCCTGTGGCCATGTAAAATAAAGCGCTTCTGTTAGTTAAACAGTGATCCTGTCGTGATTTCCACATCACCTTTTTCATTAGCTGTGATTTCTTTAGGATCAGGCCCCATAGCTTATATTCTTGGCTGTGCCACTGCCTTCAGGCTTGCTTATAGATATGAGTCTTATAGTTCTGTATTTGAGAGTTCAGGATCCAGCTTTAGCCTTCTGATCTTAGGCAAATAACTTGACATGACTGTCCTTCAGTTTTCCCATGTGCAGTATGGTGGTATGAGTTGAGATCATCAGGTAGAAATGTTACATACATCCAGAATATTATTTATAAATATAAAATTGAATATAAGGGCTAGAAAATTCCAATTGTTTTATCACAAGATCTATGTGTGTGCAAAAGTGAATGAAAACTATGCATCATGCCTGTGCTTCATATGAAAACATATTTTGACCTTGCTGATACAAATTTCTTCATAATGAAGGTACCCATTAAAAAGAAATTAGTGATGAAGTAGCCACAACAAACTTCAGAGAAACCTGCAAGTAAAATGTTGTGATGCTTTTTTCTATTGTAAATATCCCAAGTCCATAGGCAACACTACAAATTTTTGTTGCAGTTGGTCAGGTACAGATAACATTTTTTCTTAGTTTCTAATCATTATAATTCTGCTTAAACATTATTTAAGATCCATTTATATCTCTTGAATTAACACAAATATTGCTCCAGGTGTTTCATAGAAATGAAAATTTTAAATAAGGTAAAACTAAGAAAGGGAAAGTTTAGACTGAGTGTATAGAAGATTTTCTAAAACTGAGCTTTTTTAAATGGTAGAATCATTTCCCAGGGAATATGTGAATCACTGCATTGCTTGAGATATTTGAAGTTAAAGCAGAGAAGACATTAAAAAGTGCAGGAAACAATCTTTTATTGGAAGGAAATGGTCAAGATGACTTTTCCTTTTCTAATTACAAATTTTATTATTTTAAGTTGTTCTGCCACCCCAAGGACACTAAAGGCAACAATCATGATTAGCTCTGAGATAATGATGCAGGACCTGTTGTATTTTCTTTTTTAAAATAAGGTTTTAGAAAGGATTAGAAAATGTTGTTTTAACATTCTAGGTATGTGGGACATTCTTAGCTGCAGAGAGATGATGAAGGGAACAGCACCAATATGCTATAGAAATGATTGCTTTATGGGCCCCTGATTCAAGAAGGAACCCTATCAGAAATGCATTTGAAGCCTTAGTTTTATGTTGAGGAGTGGTTTAGGCATTCAAAAGCCTGACAAAAAGAACAAATGATACCGAGTTAAAATGATGACGACTTATTCCACATTCATTACTTCATAGCAACTGTCCTGTATGCTGGAAATGGGATCTAACCTGGAAATGGGATCTAACCTGGTGGTGTTTACTCCTGATTGAAATAACGGTTAAATTACCACAGGTTAGCTTCCTTTTACATGTGGATAGAGAAGTCATACAAAGCAACTGTCACAGCCCCTAAACTGCCTTTTAAGCCAGTATAAATTGTTCATCTGCTCATGCCTTAAGTCTATGGATCTTTTTCCCCCCTGCAATTTTGCTGTCTTTCTTCTATTTTACAGCCCGCAGACCATTTTTTGCTTCAGCTAAAAAACCTTAATTCAAGTTTGGTACTATTAACTCAGGTGTAGAAATGACAAAGTATTGAAGGCACTGTCAAAAACACTCAAGAAGAATAGGTTTTATTTTATGACTGAATAAGAGATGTACACTTAGCTAGACTAGACTAGACTAGATTTACATGACTTACAGGACTAGACTAATTAAACAATATCTCTTCACTATTTAGGTAGTAGACAGGTCGGTATTGACCTGGAAGGAGGTGGGTAGTGGGGTCCCACAGGGCTCGGTTCTTGGACCTGTGCTCTTCAATGTCTTCATCACTGACTTGGATGTGAGCATGTACTTGTATGGTTAAGGGTTTACAGGCCAGGCCGTATGAGCAGAGACAAAGGGACCTGGACACCTTCAGCCTCTGCAAGAAATGGCTGAGAGGTGATCTTGTGGCCGCCTACAAATTCATTAGGGGGGCGCAGCAAGGTATTGGAGATGCTCTGTTCATCAGGGCACCTCTTGGGATAACAAGGAACAATATCCACAAACTGACAGAGAGCAGATTTAGGCTAGACCAGGAAAAACTTTTTCATGGTAAGGGTGGCCAGAACTTGGAATGGGCTTCCAAGGAAGGTGGTGCACTCCCCTACCTTGGGGGTCTTTAAGATGAGGCTGGATAGGGATCTGGCTGGATTACTCTGACCCAGCACTCTTTCCTGGCCAGGCAGGGGGTCATATTCGATGATCTGTTGAGGTCCCTTCCAACCCTAGCGTCTATGAATCTACGAATTTTTTGCTGTTTGTGTTTTTAAATGTATTATATAATATAGACAATTAGTGCACATTCAAGTAAAGCTGTATTTGTTTTTCTTTGATATTAAACTGCATAATGTAGCACTAGTTCCCTAGCATATCAGTAAAGTTCCTAGTTTCTCTTTAACTGGAGAAAAATATGTATTGTGTTATACGTGATGATGTGCTATGCCCCCTGCACCCCTCTTTTCAAAATCCTAGATTTGCCCGTGGTGCTCAGATGGCCTGGGCCTACTCTGGACTATCCCAGCTATGACATGCTGCCACTGCAGCATAGATCTGGGTAATGTGTGGCCTAAAACTTGTGGCCTAATAGGATCATTTATTCACAGGCTTTTCTTCTGAATCACTGGTTTTGTTTTTCTTTAAAATCTCAGTTATAAAGAAGGTTGATAATTATTTGGAATCCAAGAATACATATACATACCTACCCTAGCATGCACAAAGGATGCACAAGCTGTTTTACATAATGCCCTGCTCTTTTGTTGGAAAGTTCAGTTTTTGTTGACATTGCCAAGAGTGTAGAAAAAATTGGCCACTCAAGCAGGTCAAGGTAGGAGAATGTTCTCAACAGTTATATTCTTTTGAAATAAGGGCAAGAATGCAGAACCAGATCTAAACCATTCTCAAAGGTACTCACGGCAAGCATGAGGCCATGAGAAAAAACTTACCTGGAGTGGGTGAAAAGCTGAGCCAGTGAGACGCACTGTGCTGGGAATGCACCAGAAGTGGAGCTGTGTCAGAAACAAACCCACGTCAGGGGCAACAGGAAAACAAAGAACAACGGATCCTGGAGGAGCCAGGACCATCTACCGTGCCAGCATGGGCATGCTTTATGGCAGCATGCTGGTGCCAATTCACCAGCCGGCTCTTTGAAGCCAGGATAAGAAGCCTGGCAGAGGGGAGACTGGGGGGATTGGAAGTGAGTTCTCTGGTGGGCCGAGAGAGGCCTGGAGTGGAGCAGAGCCCCACTGAAGAAAAGTGGTGGCTGCCCCAGGAAGGCGCCTCTGAAAATAAGATGAGCCCAAGAGGCTGAAGGACCTACCTGAAATGGTGCTGTGGACCCCAGACACCTCTGGATAGGATTGGACCTAGCAGGAATCTAAGTTCAGATGAGAAAGAGAGAGAGGGATGACGGGGAGCGAGGTAACCTAGGGTCAGGAAGGAATTTAGGCCGGACCCAATGTGGCCTGAAAAACCCAGATGAGACAATGTAACTTAGAAACCCATGATAGCTGAAACTGTACTGGACCAGACCTAGAAAACAGGAAAATAACATCTTTGGTTGGCATTAGGTGAGGAGTAGGGGAGGCAGAACCCCAAATGGGAAGACAGACAGGAAGACTGAAGGAAGGTACCAGAAGAGGTGGGTTATACCATCTTCCTTCCATTTAAACAAATTTATTCCAGCAAGACATGGCAGGTGAGAACCCCTGAGGACCCTCCGGAATCTAACCTAGAAGCTGTCTTCTCCTCAAGCAATGGTGAAGCTGGAAAAATCCATATGACCAAAGTGCACTGGTGAATGGCATGGGAGATTATAGTGCTTCCACATAAATGTAACATTAAAAAAATTGGGTAGTACCTTGCCTTAAGAGGGGAATCCAGATTGATAGGTTAGGCACCTAGGATCCCTACAGAGCAAATGGGTAGAATAGATAACTGCTAAAGGCAATCCTGAGTATATAGGCACTGAATGGTGTGATACCTACAGCCAAGAGATTGGAAAATGCTAGCATAGGAGTGTGTTTGCTTGCCTAGTGGTTAGAGCATTTGCTCAGGATGTGGAATATCCATATTCTAGTTCCTCCAGAGCCTGGAGGTAACTAAACCTATATCTTCATCTTCCACTTCCCATCATCAAGGTATTGGCTGGGAAGAGACACCCTAATTCTTCCTGCTGTTGAAGAAGCTCAGTCATTTGGAAACCAAGAATGAAAGAGTTGTGAGCCTGAAGGAATTATGATAAAGCATGTCTCCGCAGTCCAGGCACAGTTCTGCTCTGGGCTATGGTTCCCATTGCCAAGATTACTGCTGGTCGTAAAAAATGGCTGTCTAATGTAAAGTGCACAAACAGTCTTGGGACAAGGGAGTAAAACCCAAGGCTCCCTCATCCCAGGATAGTGACCACATTACAGGGTTACAGAGTCAGAGTTGCTTGCTCTCATTTTGGCTCATGCATTGTGCACTCCTGGTTGCCCAGTGGACCATCTTCTTCAACAAGAGTGGGAGAGAGCGTTCCTAGTCTATTCGTGAGTATTGGGGATACTCTCCAGGGAAGTAGGAGACATACAATGGAGTCCCTAAGGTCGAGGGGGCCTAGAACCCAAAGCATACTTGCACTTTTGGGGCAAGTGCTCTGACAGATAAAGTTCTTCCAGACAAAAATGGAGACACCTCTCGAGTATAGGTAACTTGGGGAAGCTGGAGTGGGGTTGATCTTAGCCTGCTTTTTGTGTCACAGGTACCTAAATTCCATCCAAGTCCTGTTTAGGCACCTACAGAATTGACATTGATCTGGCCCTGCATTGTCATCCTTGTGACAACTGTACTCATGAACATAGGACAGGGCATAAACTTAAAGTCAGATCTTCAGCAGTTCTGAGTGCCTGCAGTCCCAATTGGTTTCAGGTGTCACACTTACTAAATTGCCACTCTTACAGCTGTGATGTGTCTCAACCCCTTATAAAATCCATTTTCCAACAATAAACAAATGCCTGTACCATTTCTAATAACAAAAGATGATGTGTTTTGTTAGCCTTACAGTTAATCCTGCAGCAGTAGAAACAGAACTGGCAGTGGCCAATTTTGATCATAAGACCACTGCTCTGGTAAAAATGCCATTAACACATATGGGGTCCATATGGAGGACACCCTGCCCCCCCTTCTACTGATTCTCCAAAGGTCTGGGGTTTTGTATGTCTTTTGCAGTGTCTCCCCAAGAGCATTTCAGTTCTGTTGGCACTTTACATAGCAGAATTAATAATGACATTCTACTGGC
The DNA here is from genome assembly GCF_052110815.1 of Crocodylus siamensis. Taxonomy (NCBI): domain Eukaryota; kingdom Metazoa; phylum Chordata; order Crocodylia; family Crocodylidae; genus Crocodylus; species Crocodylus siamensis. The sequence goes on from NC_143397.1 coordinate 218,851,019, forward strand.
TTGTGGCCAGTTGTAAAAGTTTATGGAGTAATTTTGTAATAGAGCTGCAAGAGCTTAGCAAAAACCCAGCAGGTGAACTAGCTTTCTCCCTCACTCCTTTAAAATAAAAGCTCTCCAGTTTGAAAGGTTCTCACTCAGAGGTTTCTGTGAGGCGAGAGTAAGCATATTTTAAAGTGACATGTCTACAAATGAGCGTTCTCCTGTGGTACTCCCACTTCCAGCTGCAGAACAGTACCCCGGGTTCCCAATTTGAACCCTTTATAGAACGTTTATTTAAAATAAAAGTCTTAGTCTCCCTTTGCCCTCTGCTTCCCAGCTGCATATTCCCAGCCTGGTTCCCTTTTTGGAACAATGATTTAAAAAATATATCTACAATAATCATCCTTGCCTTTGTCTGCTGTCCTGCCTCCAGCTGCAGCTTCCCACCCTGATCCCTCTTCTGAGCCATGATTAATACATATGTTTAAAATAAAAATCAGTGTCTTGTTCCCTCTTCCTCCTCCCAGCTGCAGATTCCTCCCCGCCTTCACCCCACCCATATTTTCATCCCCAGTTCATCGAAATATTTCATAGGAAAATTGCACCTCTGACAGTGCTTCCCCTCTGTGCAGACTGCTGCTGAACTATGTGTTTGAGTAGGAAACCAGATCAGAGCTCTCAGTGTGCTGTCAGCAGATCCAGAAGCCAGCTGAACAGACCAACATATTATTTTGTATTTGATTTTTCTTGTTTATCCAGTGTGCCTATCTCATACCCCAAGGGATGTTTACTGAGGATTAAAGGATTGGCTTTGAACTGTGTATCTATGCAAGGGAAGTAAGAGCTCCCTTTGTGCCCCTTTGTGGCCCAAGTGTTTGAGCCCAGGAAGGTAAAACTAAGATGGTGCTGTGTGCACTTACCTCATGCCTGGCCCCTGCAGCAGGTGGATAAGAAATAGGGGAAGGGGATGTCCACACTGCAGCTTAGGTTCAGCACTGGAACCAGTCTACCTGCACAAAATACTTAACCCAGATATGTGAGTCATGAGGCCTCCTGGAGTAGACCAGTGAACACATGGCCCCTTCCTGAGAACTGTCTCTCATCACAGCCCAGCACTATACATTTGAAAACAAATGCATTTTGCGTGTTGCAGTGGACCTGACATTTAAATCTGGCCAGGCCTGTGCCTTTTCACAGTACCATTTTACAAATACAATTTTTATCAGTTTGGATAAAGTAGCACAAAGCTGAGTTGTGCACCCAAGGCAATAATCCTCACCTTCCTGATCCTTCCCCATGCATGTCAGGCTCAGAAATGAGGTGGTGTGGATGCCTTGAGGTCATTCGAACTGCAGGTCTTCAGATTTGGATTTCCGGATTTTTGCCAGGACAAATTGATGGAGCCATTCTCCTCCTTGCCCGTTCTGGGGTGACCAGCACAACTAATAGCAGAAATCAAGCAAGTCCAAGAGATACAACTAGGATTATCCCTTGCATAAAGAGAACATATGAAGGAAAGCCTTCTTGTGTGTCCTCATCCTCTTGTGCAGTTAGGTCCCAATCTTTATCTAAGTACATGCAATCAATGCATCACAAAGCAAAGCTAGGCTGAAAGTCTAGACTTATAGGCTAGGAATAGAAGTTACATAAAAACCAATTAAAGAGATCAGAAACTGGTTGAAATTCGTAACACAACAGAAGTTCAATTAACATAAATCACTTTCAAAATGGCTGAAACTGGTTTAAGATAAACCTGGATGGATATAATATCAGACTTAACTGACTTAGGTTAAATTGGTTTTTTAAACTTCTGACCCAGATCCCCTCCAGATTCAAGTTAACTCACAGTACCCTTTACAGGGTGGGCTAGCTAGCTTTGACCCTGGCTGTCTGCTCCAGTGGGGTAGGGGGATGCCCTAGCTTGTGCCCTGGTTTCTGGCCTTGGCCACTGCAGGCATGTGGCTGCATTTCTGGAATCAAAAGTAAATGTCTGTTCATTCACGTATTGGTTCAATCTACACAGTTTAGACTAATTTGTGAAGATTGAATCCATTCAGCCTTGGGGTTTTTGACTGTATGTACTTAGCTCTAGTCATGAGGGATATTTGTTTTTAAGTTGATGACTAGAAAAATTTATTCCATTCCTGTCTCTATTCCAAACTTTTCTCAGTTTCCTGCCCAAGCCTATACCTATTCAGAAACACACACCAATTCCCTACATATATGTAAGGCTGAGAAAGGGCAAATTTACAACAGAAACAGAGAAGGATGTACACTTCCATAGAATTTTCTATCCAGAGACATCAGACCTTTTTCCAACCATAGTCACTCACAGAAACACTAGCGAGGTAGAGAACTACCGCAGTCCCTCTTCACACATTAATATCACTGAAGCACAGGGGGGCCACAATAAACCAGCTTTATAGTTAGAACAGTAACCAGATCTTCAGACCTCTGGCCTTACTTTTCAGCCTCAGTCCTATCCTTCCTTTCTGAACAGCTCCAATCTTCCATTTGTGCTGTTTTAGAAAGTTCTTGACTCAGACTCTAATCTTCGATAGGATACAAGTTCAAGATGTTACCCTCCTTTCCTGCTTCATTGTTCAGAAATCCAGTCCTGAACCCAGTTTTGGACATGTTCTTTCATTTAGTCCCATGTGTAAGCATTTGAGAATGACTGATATGGTTCCCAGAACTGTGTATGGCAGACTGTCGTAGGTAATCATATGTTCTTTGTGTCAACTCCACATTTGCTACCTTGCTGTATGAGGGAAAGTTTTCTTTCAAAGGTTATTAACTATGATTTGCTTTTTTGCATTTCTTTTTGTATTGCTTTTTTCAGAATTTCCCTCTTATGGGAATTCACAAATCCTTTTGAGCCTGAATATTTGTGAACTTCTTTTTAACAGAAAGCCCTACTGTGTTTGTACCTTGTGCAGTACATTGCATTCTTCAGCTTAATGTCATAACTCTTTGATGAAATTTCTGGTATACAAAACTGTTATTGAATAGGGAGGGCTTGGGAGACTCTCAGAGAGCTAGGAAATGCAAAAGTAACAAGACTCCACTGAAGAGAGCAGTGATCAGTATGATATTAGGGGTGGGATACTCTGGGAATTTTCAAGACCGTTCAAATATTGTTTAGTTACTGTTTTCTAGGAAAATCACACGTTTACATGATTCATTTTTATTGTAAGAGCTTAGGAAATGATATGGTACTTTGACAGACAGGAAAGAATTTGATGAACAGACAGTTCACTCCCTCCCAACCAGCTATTCCCCTATGGCAATGAATACAGACTGAACACTTGTATGGAAGAAAGAATGACAGAGTAATTCATGGATAATAACAGGATTAGGAGCACTAGAACCTAGCTTGGCTGAGTGGTGGCAAACAGGGCTAAGATAGGTCAACTGAATATTAATTAACCATTAGATAAGCAACACCTTGGCAATTTTCTGGTATAGTGGGAGGGGGAAATTAGTAACATGGCAAGGGAGAAAGGAAGATGGGAGCCCAAGAGTGGAGAGTGGCCTCAGTTAAGTTACAAATGAAATGGGTTTTGAGGCAACTTTTAATCTCTCCTCATAAAAAAACCTAGGATGGAAGTGCACTGGCCAAACTGTCTGCAGAAACCTCATTAAGCCTGCACATACTCCTTGCTCTACACTGGTTTATTCTTTTTTTCATTTATATAAATGCATGTGTAGAAACGCCCAGAGTGAGGGAAGGGCACTGAGGCACTGGTGAAGATTTTGTTCTTATAACTAATCTTTTGCTTGTTAAATCAGTCTGTCTCCAGAGAGACACAGCTACTAGTCAGTCTTCTGAAACTAAATGTATTAGCAACAGATGTTTTCTCAGTAGTATAAGGGAAAACTTTTTCTGAACAAACAGACACATTTTGCTGGATTTGGTACAGTTTGCTCTGGTTTGAGGTATGGTCTGTATCCATAAAAGGTTTGGTAACAACACATATAAGGCAACAATGTTGCCTTTAGTTGTTTAAGAGAAACCTGACTCCAGTCCCAAGACAATATGTAACACTGGTGAAAGGAAGTGCAGTTGGCTTCTTCTTTCTTGAAAACCAGACCACACAATTGTGGAACGTGAAGAAGTAGCCAAGAAATTAAGAGATCAGATTCAGGCAAATTTCTCTTTTGCAAATACAGTATTTGTTTTTTTTTCTAGCCCTCCCACTCTTGCATTGTGGACCAATGCATATCCTTCATTCACTACCATTCACTGTTCATTTGTATATTTTTTTAATCCCTGGATTTTATTTCATTTATTTGCCTTCTGACCCTATTTTGATTATTGAGAGTTTAAGGACCAAGGGATCTTTAAATTAAAGCCATTTTAAATGCAAAGTGTTTTTCTTAGTGGATTCTAGCAGTTTCATTGAGATTATTGATGCTCTGATTTATTCTCACAGTCACAGAATTACTTCAGCAGCCACCAGGGATTTTGATTCCTTTGCTACCTTTCTTTCTGATACTGTTTTATCGGATCACTTCATTGTGAAACTAATTTAAAGACTTGAAACCCAATCATGTGGTTTATTTTAGATTTTTTTTAAATCTATCAACTTGGACTCTTTCAGTAACTTCATAGCTGAGTCACATTTGTTGACCTCTGTAGCTGGTTTCTGTTAAACAATCTGCTGGATTTACAATGCACATTTGAGTAAAATGTTAGACTTGAAATGCCACCAAGTATATTCTGTTTCTGAAACTCTCTGGTATACTAAATCACTTAGTGATTTAAAGTCACTGGAATGAAGCTCCAGAGAAACAGGAGAGCTACATTTACTGTTAATTTGATATTTGGAAGCAACATTTCAGGCTGTATATGGATGCTGTAAAAGCTGCCAAACCAAAATTTGCTAAAACATCATAATAATTAGTTCTACTGATCTCAAGGTACAGCATTATTTGGTGAAGACTTTATATTTTAAATCCCTTTGCTCCATTGGCTATTGTTTAATACAAGTTATTTATTAAAGGAAATTCTTGACTTTTTAAATTGGTCAGTGGATACTTGGCTGTTATTTGATGAATTTTGTTTTCCTCCTCATTATCAATATTGATTTAAACAGTTGATTATTGTGTTCTATTTCTTTCATATTTTAACCAGCTAAATCCTTTTGTTTCTTCCTTTTCTGTATAAGAGTGAACCGTTGTTTTAGGATAGCTTTGGTTGTTATATGATTTCCAGTATTTCCACAGAGCAAATCTTGTTCACTGTTATACAGTGTGGTGGGCAGTTCCACTGTGCAACAAGGGGCAGGATTTGTGTGGAGCCAAGCAAAGGGTGCATAAATCCATGACAGGATCCTCTGTATCATTCGGAAATCACTTACAGGCAAGGAGTCTGGCAGAAGTCTGCTTCATTCAGTGTCTGAGTTCTAGCTGATCGGCCTTGCAAACATGAACCTCTGCATGACATAACCATTGGTTCCAAGTAGGTCATTCCAGACACTCTAAAGATACTGCTCCTCTCATCTTCTTTCCCCAGTCAAAGATCATAACAATTGACAGTCAGCATTAACAATTGCGAAAAATTAATATAATATAGAATTTCTGTAATAGTACAGGATATACACAATCAGGCTTAAATCGATCATATTCAGGTAGTCTCCAAGGTGCCTTGCTCTGCCACATAGACAATATTTTGGTTCTGCATATACAGAGCTCAGCTGTCTCAATCTACTGTGGTTGTTTTTTGTCTGAGACCTTTTAGGCAAAATGGCTCACCTTTCTCTCCCTTCTGGGGTCTGGAGACAATTTTACCTGATCCTGAATGCAATCAACTTGTGATGTTTGTGACCATTGTTTTCCATGAAAATATGTAAACAGCATCATTTTTGTGAAGTGGAGCAGGACTTTTTTGAGGCTTTCTTTTCCTTTTGCCTTTTCCATTTCTTGTATCTACAGTTCCTCAGCACCCATGACATCCATTTCGAATAAAGTAGGCATTCTTAATTTTGATTTTCTATTGAACAAAATGCCAGGAAATAGTTACCAATGTTTCTTTGGTGACATCCTGTAATGTGGACTTGCTATATCATCAGTGGTGGACTGATGTGGGGGAGGATGGAAGGGGGCCATGGCCCCCGGGGTCTGGCCTGGGGTGCGCCGTCCGGGCCCTTCAGAGTTCTTATTGTGACTTTAAGTATTGCTATAAGAAGGACCGGGGACAGCGAAAATGGAAGCATTGGCCCTCTAGGTGCTGGAGACCCACAGTCCATCACTGTATATCATTCTGTAATATGAATCAAAGCCTTACTCTATTTTCAACCAGCACTTTATGATTTTGACATTTGGATTGAGGATAACTAGCGCTATGTTCAAATCTGTATTTCAGTGCAAACTACTTACATAAGCCCACTAACTGGTGGCCTATTGTCAGACATTAATTTTCAAGTATTCCATGTCTAGCAAAATGGATTTTTGCTAGACACATTTTGCTAGACACATTTTTGTCTGCTTTGCTGAGGTCCCTTCTGCAAAAACGTGGCAGGCAGACATTTGCTTGAAGCAATGTTTCCTATGCCGCTAACATGGGCTCTTTTGCTTTACTTCGCCTGTATTTTTGGCATGTACAATAAGCTTTAACAAATTCATCAAAGTTGCTTTTTGAGGTCAATATACAACAACATGGTCCATCTCTTAGATTTTTTAACACCCAAGTGCCTTTTCTGTTATATATTCCAGTGTCTTTAAACAAATTATCATCTACTATGAAGATTTCCCTATTAAATTGATAATAGGGGCTGAGAGTATAACATTCATTTTTTTATTTGTGACCGTGATGCATAAGCCAGTCTCTAGTTTTAGCCCTAAAGTTGTAAGAAGACTGTGCCAACACATTCCTTGGAAGCATCTTTAGTTTTCTGATTACTATCATAGTACCTCAGGACTGGGGCCTCTTTAATTAACTCCTTCAGTTTCTCAGACTATTTAAATCTGAGTCCCATGTCCCTTAGATATCTTTGCATAGCAGTGCTATCAGGTTGCTGATTTGGACAGCAAGATTAGACTTACATTTTTCTACTTTTTAGTTTACCATTGCTAGGAATCCTTGCAGTCCCTCCAGGTCAGTGGGAAGCAGTTATGTTGGAGATTGGCCCAACCTTACTATGAGCTACCTATTTCCCTTGCTTTGTCATCCCTTCCCCCCACCCCACCCCCTGACATCTTATTTTTGTTAAATAAAATTTATATTTTGTTTAGCTTTAACACAGTAGATTTGTTTTTTTCCAAATCTAGTTGGAGCCTCTTGCCATGCTCTTATGCTATTTTCTCCAGATAAAATATGACCTGATTGACCTGAGTATTTTCTGTGCTCTCCAAAATTTGCTTTATTTTCCCATGAAACACTGCAGGGGTCAAGCACAATCCATAGGGCAATCTGGGGAGACAGATGAACATGTTGATGGTGCACAAATATATGGAGCTTTTGAAATAAAGTTTCCTACAAGAACCTGGTAGATATATCAAGTACAGAAAAATATTTGGCACCAATTAAATCTTGTTTGTAAGGTGGGTAACATGGTCTTTTTCACATGTTTATTCAGTTCTTTTGGGTCTATAAAAATCAAGGATTCCATGGTTTTTTCCACAACAAACAGTGAGAATACCCACTCTGGGGGTTCTTCTATGGTTCCCACTATCCACTTCTGTCGTCTGTATTAGAATTTTCCTAGGGGCATAGATTGTGATAAAGATTGGAGGCAGGGAGAGAATATCTTTCAGCTGTCATCTACTGGATTAGAGCTAAACTATTTTCTGGAGGAAAACCTCAACCTTTTCTTTAGCTGTTTTGTTCCTTTGCTTTTCTGAGAGACATATTTAGCCATATTTAGGGCTTGACATATTTGGGGGTTAACCAGGCCAATGAATTAATGCCAAATGTACCAGTTAGTTTTAGTCATTTTTTCCAAAGATGAAGTGTTTTGTTTTGATATTTTAAAAAATGAAGCATTTTCCTTTTTTTCATTTCAAAATTTATCTAAATGTAATTTACAAATTAGAAGCCATGGGTAGAATTGCACCTTATAAACACACAGAAATGACATAAACACCTGTGGGTCAAGTGAAATTTTGTTTTCAATTTTTCATTTTTCCTATGGAACTAAAAATCAGTTATTCATACCTCTTCTGTTAACTTTTTGCAGAGCAAGGCTGTCTTTTTATATGGCTGCTTATATGACTGTTTTCCCAGCATGTCTTTCTGCATACAGGCTGGCCCTTTACATTTGACAGTGAAGCAGCTGCACCCTTAAGTGGCCATTTTGTTTCTTGCTTGTATTTGTTTCACCTCTTTGGTTTACAGCTGGTAAGAATTTGTGACTCCTGTTATATTTTCCTGTAGGATTTAGTTTCTAAATGGCACATTTTCATGTAAAAATAAAATTTTATTAGACCAACAAGATTTTTGGGGAAAAAAAATTTAATTGCAAGGTTTCAGGCACAAACACACTTCATCAGGCATCAGAGAAAAGATTGTAAAAGTTATCCTGGGTAGAAATGAAAGTTCATATTTCATAAGATTTCACAGGGGAGTCAATACGTGGAATATTCCTCTGGGCAGGCAGTCCTTAGCTGGTAAGGTGTCTCTTAGCAATCTTGTGAGGCTCTGTGATGATGCAAATTACCTTGAACAAAGGCAGGGGCAGTCTCAGGTTTCAGGTGGTCAAAGTTGCCTCCTCCTTGGGAAATTATGAAGATTTCATTTCAATTTTCAATTTTGAATTTTTAGCTGATTTTTAAAATAAAATCTTTATAATTTCCCAAGGAGGAGGCAACTTTGATTATTACTGTGACCCCTTTCATATCTTTCCTTCTGTCACCATAATATTTTGCACTTGTTTCCAGGAATTTTACTAGCATTGAAGAACAGACGGAAACCATGCCAAATCTAGGTGTTTATACTTAAGGAATTAAAGTCATACTAATATATAAATAAGAATGCATGGTTCTTGGATACGATGAACTTTCAAAAGGGTATTATTCATAAATAAATGTTACCCTTTTCAAATCATTGAATTTGATTTGTTTAATCTGGTCAGGTAAATGAATCCTGAATTGAGAACTGAACTGAGACCCTTTTAGTTTATTTTTCTGTGAAAAGTTTGTGAGACAGGCACCTTCATCCCTCTCTCTATATTATGGCTCTGCCTCTGTTAAGATGATTACTGGGATGCTGCCCATCTCTTTACCAGCCATGTTAATTTAAGAGCTTCAACTCAGTTTGGCACCTGTATGCCCTTTCCTTTGGGGCCTGTGTTTAGCAATCTTATTTAAAGTGACCCCAAAACAGCTTCTCAAAACAAAGTTCTATTCACACAAAGGCACATAATGCAGGAAAAAGGGGGGAAAATCAAATTAGGTTTATACACATTTTCACTTCTCTAGACCTTTATCTTTCCTTACAAGCTTTTGTAATTTCCCTTAAGCTATTAACCACCACCTGGGTTTGGAAAAGTAGATTGCTCTGCTATCATATGCTCTTTTAGGCTAGGTACAGACATGCAAAAAGCCCAAGGGAGAACTGATCTAAGTTACACGGTTTCCTGTAAGCGGCATAGTTTAGATTGGTAGCAACCAGAATACACATTTGCCCTTTGATGGGGGGATGCAAATCTTAGACCAGTTCCACCATTTTTAAACCAGTCTGTGTGCCAAACTCTTGTTTTCTTATGGGTATAGACAGTTTTGTGTGCCAAACTTCGATTCCTTTATGGGTATAGACTGGTTTCCGATCACTTATACTGGTAAAAGTGCAATGTCTGTACCTGGCCATAGTTTCAGTTTGTTGCTCTCCTTGGATCCCAGTCTGCACTCGCTGACCCTCTCTTCATAGTTCCTGAAAACTTCCTTTTCCTTTTCCAGACCTGAATTCCTTTATTGATTAGTGTCCATTTTGATCCTGGGCTTGGACATGAGAAGAATAAACTTGGTTGGAGCTAGGTATTACCCAATTAATGGTTTTCATAGTGTTGCCTGCTGATATTCTCTCAAACCACACCTTGCTTTGGCAATTGTTTAATTTCTTGTTGCTTATGTCCTATCAGCCTCTTCCAGTGAGACTCTGTACAGTCAGGCAGGATAATATTACACAGATAAACTGAACCACAGGTGATATTTGTAACCTCCTTCCCCTCCTTCTTCAGCATTCACATTACTCCCAAATTCTCCCCATGCTGCTTAATGGTGATTCTAATACTAGGCCATTTTTTTTCTTCTTTCCATTTTTATTTGCACCCCTAACATTTGAATGCCATTTTACACTTGGAACTGAATTGTGGTCAAAGCTGTGAGAGCGTTTCACCCTTGGATGAAAATCAGTATTTGTATCTTTCACTGTCTAACTGTTAGTAAAAAAGTGATTGTCAGATTTATCAGTAGTTGGGGTTGTTGAAAAATTTCTGTCAAAACTGATTTCAAAGGAAAAGTGAGTTTCTGATTAGATGATTTTTAGGGTAGTGTCTGTTTTCCACAGAAGATTTTACAAGTTTTTTTTCTTTTTCAGTTAAATTGCCCCCCATCTCACTCCCAGTTTTCCCACTAGTACTGATAAGTAAGTTGGACTGTGATTTATTATTTAGTGAGTGCAAAATTGTTCCTTAAAAAAAAACAGGCCAAACCTTAGCCCTTTGAAAATTTACCTCATTATGACATTATTAATCTGTTATGCTGTGCCAAAGGTGTACATAGGGTTGTCCAAACATATGTTTGTGTATTTCATATATTTCAAGAACCTGTCTAATGTTACTGTTCTATTATGTTACAGCGCAGACCATTTACAGGTGTAGTTCTTAATGTCTGGAAAAGTTTTCTCTGAGTTAAGTTCTGACATGCAGCAGGCCTCAGACTTATTCTTTACTTGCAAGATCTAGTGCTAATCTATTGGCTCAGGTCCATAAAGCTGACCAAATTTCTGAATCATTTCTGAGACCTATATCTATCCCATCTCTTTAGTTAAGGCTAATTAATAGGCTTTGGCTTCTCACCAAGCTCTTGAATGAGTAGAAAGACATCAGGAAACACCAGTGAGCCAATGAGTAACACTAGAATAAAAATTCTTAGAAAGGGAAGTCCTTTTTTGCCTTGATGGGTTTTTTTGGTTACTTATCTCTTCTTGATGTACAGCTGGTTTTCCAAAGTATGATGTTTAAAAAAGGCCACATTCATCACTGCTGCAACTCCATTGATTTCCATGGGCTTACACCAGGGATCCATTTGATCCAAGGCGTCCACCTCTAAATTTTTAAGGTTGCGGGGGTGGGCAAACTTTTTGGCATGAGGTATGCCGAGTCATTACAAATTCAGTCTCTGGGATGCAGCTGCGCTAGGGTTGCTGCTCTCTCTCACAGACACATCATGCTGCCTCAGACTGCCGACTCTTTGTTTGCCTGGTCACTGTACTTCTGTCTTGCATTCCCAGTTGGATGCAAATGCTATTGTTTCTGCTTTTCTCCCTGGCTCCCTGTCCTTATTAACACATGTTAGCAGGATGAGAAAATAGTAACTGCACAGTCAGAATCTATGCTGTGGAACAGCTATTGCACCAATGGCTATGTACACATTTGTGCTTCATCAGGTTGCATTTGGCATTGCTTATACTTTTGTTAATTCTTACAGGATGGATAGGATTCAAAATAAGGAGGCAAAACCATTTTTGACTATTGTTTGTAGATTTTCAAGTCTTCATCTGGCAGAACCAATATGTAAGACAGAGAAAAAGCCCTGTTTTATCAGTCTGATCTCTGATGTTTTTGCCACAATTTACAATAACCCTTTAAAAGTATATTACTGTTAACAAACATACCCTTGACCAGAGGGTTTAGCCACATACCACAAATACCCAAAGCATTAGCAGTACTGAAAAAATGGAATCAGTTGTTGAATGGCCCTTGAATTAATGCTGTTAAAACAAAGGCCTCTCAGGTTGTGTCCCAGATCTAGTTATAATAGAGATGAGATGAAACTGTATTTACCTACATGCTTGATATTTGGGGATGAGTGTGGGAGTGAATCAAAATGGGTCCCCAAGTCCAAAGTACCTGGTTTGAGGGTTTAATTTAGAAACGTCCAAAGTGTAAACATAAAAGGGGGCTTGGCATTCAGAAAAGTTGTAGTTAGCTTATGATTTTTCAAGCCTCTTATTTTACCCATTTCTACTTTTGCAGCTCTTTCATAGTAAAGCCTTGTAGAGGTATGTGTTGAGACATAGCAGTGGGTGCCTTAACTGTTTCCAAACTTCTAGTTTATTTGAGTGGTATTCACTATGTCCCTCAAGAAGAGGAGTTCTAAGTTTTCCTGGCAGTATTCTTGCAAGCACTCTTAGGACTTGTATTACTTGCCTGGGTGAGGCCTGCCATTTCACCCTCATGCAGGCTTCCTTGTGCATGTGTTGGGAGGTGGAGAGGCACAGCCTCTGGAGCCACCCTTTGTTCTGCTCCTGTTTCACTGAGCAGTGGTTGAAGCAGGTATTGACCTTTTGAAACTTTGGCTCCATATACACTAACAAGTGCAAATGGGCCAGAGCAGTTGTTGAAGTACTACCCTGCCCTTGTGCCAGGTATAGGGTTGAAGAGCTCATTTACTGGAACAAGGGAAGAAACAAAGGCCATATTGTAATAAAAGGTCCTCAGTCTGTTCCTGGTTAGCAAAGCAGTGTACAGGTGCTCCTACCCAGGTTTTTCAGCAGTTTAGGGGGTTTTTTGGTAAGAGGAATTTTGAATAATCCAAACAGTTTTCCCTGAACTAAAATTCAGTTTGTCATCATAAAATACTTCCTTTCCCTTTCTTTATTGCCAGTGACTTCCAGTAGAAACTTCATCATATTTTTATCTTATTTGCACCAACCTACACGATGAAGCACTGTCTTCAATCTTCCCTTTTGCCCTTTGTTGTCCCATCGAGATACCAATGCCCCATGTGCAAACAAGGACATTGCCAAACTTCCCGTGAGAAGATAATATGCTTTTTGCAAGGATAATAGGCCTTGCTTATTAGCCCTCCTCTTTTATTATATGTGATTCTGAATTAAAAATATTATGGCAGCTGCCAGGATTAATATTTGTGCTGCTTCTTTTCACTTTTCAAACAAACTCCTCTTACAAAGGCAGTAAATGAAGACTGACTTACAGAGCTTTTTCCCCTACAGCCTACGTAGCTAGAGTAAATGCACACTGTCATGGCTGTGTTTCATCTAAAATTCAGCCTGTATTCTGGCAATTAGTCCATGTTGTAGGTCTTACTATGAAGGTTCCAGAGATTTTACTGTAGGAAGCTTTTGCTACAGCACAATATCGAATCCCCTCTTTTCTTCTTCCATCCAAAAGGATAAAAAAGTCCATTTTGTTGTCAGACTCATCATAAGTGGCTTTGCACATTCACCTGATATGACATTTGATTATATTTAGTTGCTGCAGTGGATCACATAGCAAGGCATACAATTTTCCTTATTTACATTATACAATACAAAAATGTGTGAAAAAAAATCTACGCCTCCAGGGTAAAAGCTATGTTATGTTAAACTAAGTTAATTTGTGGGCTAGACAAGTTTAACAGTGTCCCTTTATGGATTTTGTACAGAATGTACTGGTGTCTCCAGACCAGGATACATTTCACGTTTCAGACTCAGACAATGGAGCCAAATTCCGATGTGAATCTGAATTCTATAAACCTCAGGAGAGTCTGAATTGGTGTGTCTTTACATCTTCTTCTACCTCCCCCTCCCCTGAATACATTGCACCACCTTCCCTTATACTTATTTTCCATTTACATTTACTTAGATTCACTTACGCTCACACCCAAAGTTACCCAAGTGCAACTTACCCCGTTTCTTTTACATCACCTCTGAATCTGGCCAGTTGACTCAGACTGTAAGGGGATGTAAGGAAGTCTGAGTTAGTCAAACTTGTATATCAAAGGGCTGAGAGAGAAGAGTGGAGAAATGAAAAGCAATGTACAGGAAGGAGTAAGTTACAGTAGTCTGCTCCTTCTTTTAGCTCTATACTCTGCACATTGCACCTTTTTTCAAAAGGCATGACTATGCTGGTGCTACCCTGCCAGGAAGCGCCATGTTGAAACGTGGTGAAATTGTTCCACATGTTACCCCCTGAATGGAAAGTAGTGTGGCCACATCCAGTAGTGCAGAAACAGAGCTAATAAGCCCAGTTGTAGTACTGCACTAAGGCACCTACACCACTTCTGGTTCCTGGTGATAGCATACATGGAGCAAAGTGACATGTTTAGTACAGTGCTGCCTGGCAAGGTAACAGAGCCCTATGGACCAACATTAATTTTAAGGGAATCTACCTTATATACTGGAATATAAGATGATATTTTTCCCCAGTCAACATGGGGAAAACACCCCTCTTATATTTACGTATGAAAAGGAGTAGGCAGCTACTGTGGCTCTAACTCTGGCCTTGAGTCTGGGTCAGGGCCAGAGTCAGACCCATAGCAGCCTCCTGTGCCCCCACTACCCTCTGCACCTTCTGGCCACTGCTCGCTCCTTGCCTCCTCCTTACTGTCAGGCTCTGGCTCAAGCTAGGGTCTCTCCTAGGCACCAAGCACATGAAAACTCCTTCCCTTGCCCAGCCACTGTGGTATTGCCTTCCTGTCCAAACACCAGCACTGACATTGCTGCATGGCCTGGCAAGGGCTGAACTTCCAGGTACTGTGCTTCAGGACAGGGGAGGGGCTGGAGAGGAGTCAAGAGAAGGGCAGAGGCTGTGGGGAGCTGGAGTGGGGGGTGCATGCGACAAGGGGGCAGGAAGACTGCAGGGGGAAGACGTGGGGAGAGCAGAGGGTAAGAGGACCAGTTGTCCCCTTCACTCCCCGCCCTGCTCACAGTGCTTTCCTCGCTGTAGCAGTGGGCAGGGGGGCACAGGGGGAGGATTCAAGACAACCCTCAAGTACTTCAATTCTACCCCTGGAAAATATAGACAAATTTATAAATCTTCCATATATAGACTCTAATTAAGGGGTGGTTGTCTTATATTCAGGGTCATCTTATATTTGAGTAAATACAGTGTCTTATGGCACCTTTACATCCCCATAAATACTGAATGAGCCCACTTGCCATATAAAAAGAGAAAGTGTTTCTAATTGCATCCTGACTATAAGCAAACACTTTATATATTTTGCTGGTAGTATTATAAGGCTTACTCTTATGTTGTTCAGTAGGTTATAGTAATAATACAGGCCTTTTTTGATTATCGTCAGGTGTTTTACTATTTTCTGTCAAGCTCTGAATTAGATTTTCCTTAACTTTGTCTTTAATGGAGAAGAGAAGCTGATGCTGCCTGCTTACATGTTTGGCAGATAAATGTTTTATAGTGATCATAGTAGCACTTGTTAAGAGTAATTTTGAAATCTCATTAGTTTCTCCTATGGCATGTTAAAAGCTGAGTCCAAAACTAGGTTGCTTACAGAAGATGAGAATCAGAGCCACAGCATTATTTGAAGGGTGTACCCTGTAAAAACAAGAGATTGCTCTTTGTTTTGGCTATGACATATTCTGTTTTAGACACTTCATACTTCATTTATAGCACCTACCTGGAGTTTGACTTCTCCAGTGTAGCATGCTAATGTAGATAGCCTCAGAGTGGCCTATGAGGCAACATAGCTTAACACATTGTGAAATGATTGTCTTGGTAAGACAACAGTGTGACACCCAAACATAAGAAAATGGATATCCACATAGAGGAGTTTTTTAGGCTTTGGTTCAATTTTTTTCATACTGTCTGAAATGAAATTAGGGCATGAAATCAGAGGGCTGCTAATTCAGCCCTGGTGTTGGAGTCTGCCTAACATGGGATATAAATATATGCTGCAAAGAGGTGTGATTAAGACAATGCAGACATTCAAGCAAGCTAGCTTAGGCAATGATAACAGTATAGCTGTGACAGCATGGAGGTCAGTGTGGACTGCAAAATGTGGCTTGGACAGTTGGTGAATACTTTCCAAGTTAGCTTGCTGAGCAACCTGTTTTCATAGCTGCACTGCTCTCAAAACATGAGCTAGTTCATTTAAAATTAGCTTGGCTATATCTATACCAGCTGCAGTCAAACATTCACTGCAGCATAGATGCTGAGAGGTATGTTTAATACTAAGATAAAATTGCTATGTAAAACTGTACTTTGGACTGCCTGAACTACAGTTGCCTGGAATCAGGGACAACACATAGGGGGTGCACGCGGATGCATGTGCACCCCCTGAGCGTGGTGGTGCACGCCCTGCAAAAAGTTGCTGCCCACCAGTGGCATCTGCAGGCAGTCTGCAATATCCACTGGCCACCACCAACACTGCTGGTGGTGGCTGCGGGTAGTTGCTGACCTTTGGTTGGCACTCAACACCCCTGCAGCTGACAGTGCTGGTGGCATCTGCAGGAGCTCCCCTGCTTACCGCTGCCACACTCCTGCCACCGCTGCTATGCTCCTGCCACCACTGTGCCCCACCCCCAGCCACTGGGGGCATGCATTGTTCATGCCTGGGATCCTGCATTTGTATCAGGACCCTTACATCTAGTTGTAGCCAACTGTAGGATGATGGTCTCAATGTCTTTTTATGGTTCCTTAACTATACATTTTGAAGGATATTGAATTATTTTGTAAAACAGAAGTATAATGTTTTAAATTCATCTCAGAACGAGGAGGAGACATTTTGTTGAAACTCTTGCATTTTTCATCCCATTTTGACAGGCCACATCTAGTCAAAATTTCAAAATGTCATATTTTAAAAAGGCATAGGGTACTAAAAATCGCCAGGAATTTTTCCCCAGTTCTACTGAAAATTCCAAATGAAAAATTCCACGTGTCTAAGGCTGCATTAAGTTTTGACATCTCTGACAAGGAAGCTCTCATCAGCACGATTAGTACTCAAATTGGTATTTTTGGAAATTGGAAAGATTGGAAGTTTTCAAAATTAAAAATGCCAATTAAATTGTTTTGACATAAAAATCAGGAGGCATTGTTGACAGTTTTACAAAAGAAGCCCTCATCCCATTCTTCATTAATTTTAATTGGCGCATTTATTGCAAATTCACCCTGAAGTCCAAAAATTGAATGAGCCCCAGATCTGAATGATGCATTTTGCCTATAGAAGTATTCCAGGCTTGTTAGGTTTGATTCTGTTTGGTGACATGGTAACTCACAGTCCCATTACATATACTGTACTGGCTCTCATTCAGTTTCCAGAGCTGCTAAGCTGGGACCTTTCATCAGCACTAAATTCATGTTGAAAATGAATAAAATAAAGCTATTGAAAGTTAGTTAAAGTCATGTGCCAAGGGAAGAAACAGCAGAGTATTAATCCTTTCTTATAAAAGAGGTTGTGAAGACTAGTTTTCATAGGTTGCTTATGGTAAGATATAAACTTTTGGGGCCTCTGTCTATTAGCGATCCACAGAAAAATTCTGTGTAAACAGTGTGATTCATTTCTATAATTTAAAAAGTCCTGCCCCAAAACAAATCTCAGACAAGATTATGTGTACTTGAATTTGGAGAGTTTTTAATATAATCCTCTACCATTGTTTGCCAAACAGGAAGAGATACAAAGCCCTGAGAAGAGACATATCTCTCAGCATCAACCAAATGAGCGAATAAATGCTTTGAAATGAGGGAAAGGTGATCTCTCAGGATAGTTTGCTCTATCAACAGTTTTCAGAGTTCTCAGGAGGACATCTGTAAATTGTGTAATCTCAATTTCCTTCTCCACTATAGCACATTCTAAAATTGATTGTATGCATAGGAGGAAAAAGGAATAATAATTGATTATGATTATGTCTGATTACATGATTCCTGTGACTTAAAGATTGGATTTGTACAGGGTTTTGAAAATTGCAAAAAATGCCCATCTTTTCTAGTTTTTAGTCTGATCTTCATTACCAGAGAACAAAAAATGGTGCCCCCTTATTTAATATGCAATGAAACTGCTTTCCCCCCCCTTAAAAGTAATAGCACTGATGAACTATCTTTTTTTTACTCCTCCAGTTACATAGTTTTCTTTCCTGTAGCTACTTCATACGAGTTGCAGTGGAAATGGCAAAAAAGAAGGGAGAGGGGAAAGAGAGACCATGAGGTCTTTATCTGTGATGTTTGGCCCTTTGCCCTCCACATCCTCTTTTACTTTTCTAAAATTTAGGATAGAGGTACTCAGCCATTTCAGTCTGAAGTCAGGCAGGAGGAAGGGTAGGCTGGGACCTTTAGAGATGAACTGGTTCAGAGTCATGAGCATTCACAGGCAAAAAGCTACTTTATCAGACACCAGGAATAGATAAACACAACATGCCTTGTCCATTCCTAGCATCTGATGAAGTAGGCTGTTGCCTGGGGTCCAGTTAGTCTCTAAATGATGCCACCCTACCCTTATTTCTGCCTGAAATTTAGGAGCAAAGGAGTATTGTCAGTTAAACATTGTCGGTTAACACTAGCATAAGACTGGTAGTCACGAGATGGTGGGGGTGCTGTCTTTAGCTTTGTAATAAAATGTTTTTGCCATTTTCTTTGGAAAGTCATTTAACCTCTGTGGCCACATCCAGATGAGTGTAGCCATGCAGTATGTGGCACCACAGACATGTTTGCAGGGCCACACACCGCAAATGCCTCTTCACAGGGACTTGCAGATTGGCTGCTCCAGCGAAGTGCCTAGCTGGCCCAGCTCCTGAGATCTCTGTCTGTTAGCTGTAGGCAAGGTGGTAGCAGGGAACACATCTCATGAGATGATGAGGAGAGGTGGTGCCAATAGTGCACCCCACATCCTGGGCTGGGTCATTGGGGTACAGAGTGTCCCTCCACTGCCCCCAGCCCCAGGACCATGCACTGGAGTGGCTCCAGGAAAGGCTTGGAAGATCCCCCTCCCCCTCCTGGAAGCCAGCACCAAGTTCCCGCCTGAAGCCACTTCCAGCTGCAGGGCCCTGTGCCCTAGGGGTCGGGGCATGCCTTTGCAGCTGCAGTGCCTGGTGGGGAGCAAGTCTAGTGCCAAGATTGTGTGGCAGTGGGTCCCTCTTCTGGACTGAGCTAGCAGCCGCTCCTCCACCACCCCTGGAAAATGGACCCACTTGAGCTGAGCCAGCCCAACTGGCAGCAGTTCGGCACTAACGGCAGGCAGGGCTGGGCAAGGGGTCACCAGGCTCCCCAGGCTGTAATCCCTGTTTCTGCACTGGAATTGCCCCCTTCAGGTGCTGCAGCTGCAAGGGCGTGATTGCTAGCCCCTCCCCAGGGACTGGAGCCCTGCAGCTTCATGAGAGAAAACAGCTTCAGCTTAGGTCTTGGTGCTGGCTCAGGGAAGGGGGGAAACCTCTGAGCCCTCCCCTGAGCCACTTCAGCGCACAGTCCCAGAGCTCAAGACAGGGGAGGGAAACTCTGTGCCCCTCCAACCCAGCCAAAAATTCAGGGTGCATCACTGGCATGGCCTCCCCCCAGCAGTTTGTGAGCCCTGGTCCTCCCTGCTTCTGTCCTGCCTGGGGTGAAACCCCACACTCCCACTCCAGACAAAGCATAAGCACCCCCATGCTGCTGAACAGGGCAAGCATGCCTCTCTCTGCTGGCTGCCTGCAGCTGCCAGCTGCCTGACAGATGAAGGACAGTGAGGGGAGGTGTATACCTAATAGCCAATGAGGGGTGGCCTCCGCCTGGCTGCGCTCAGCTGCCCTTGGCAATTTCTGACATGTTGGGAGGCATGAGGGAGCACCCCAGCCTTCTGGCCTTGGCTGCTGCAGGCATCTGCCTGCCTTCCCCCAGTGAAGGGCAAACGTGAGTTCAATTTGCTCCCAATCCAATCTACGCAGCTTAGAGAAGCCTGTATAGATTGGATCAATTCCACCTTGGGCTTTTTGAATGTCCGTAGTTAGCTATAGTGTCTAAATGCTGGTCCCATATGTAAGTCAGAGCAAGACATTGTCCAGTGTGCTCCGTGTTTCAACCTTCTCAAGCAGCAGATGTGGTAGAACTGCCACATCCTCAAGGGTATTGCTAGGATGCAGGGAAACCAGAGCCAGGCCCTAGAACCAGGCAGCTGGGAGAGGAAATGGTGTAGGTACTTTTATGCTGGTACTTTGTGCCTGGAGGATCCTCCTACACTGGGGTGAGCCTGTCTTTGTGGGCTAAGCTAACTTTAAGTCTAGCTTGTGCCCCACAGTGCAAATCCACTGCGGTACATTGGAAGGGCAAGGTACTCATTCCTGGTCAGGAATATTAAAAAATTTGAACAGTTGATCCTTATTCTGTGTAATCAGCATTTGTAACCAATGGGAAACAGAACCAATACAACAGTTGTTCAGTAAAATTAGCTAGAAACCTTTAAATAAATGAATCTTCATCTAACGCATGTTATGTAAGACAAAAACAAACAGGCTGAATTGGTAGATGGTAGTGTTTTCCAGCTTTCAGTTGGTGTCTCTCTGCTCAGACTCACAAGAGAAATATGTTCTTAGCTGGAATCTGCACGTATCCTTATTCTCTGCGGCCCAGCTTGTTCTCAATTGGAGGCGTTCTCTCACAAAATGTGAATGGTCAGACTGAAACCCTTCCAAGTCTGACATACTCCAAGTCTTGGTGTGTGTGTGCATGCGTGTGTGTGTGTTTTACATCTGACAGTGGTTTTTTCTTTCTTTCTTCCTTTTGATTCACCCAGTCTCTTTTTCTACATTTTCTAAGATGACAAGATTTATTTATAAAAATATATAAACTAATATATAACTCAAAAAGAAAAGATCCAAGGAGAAAATGTTTGTTGCTAGGAAAACAAAAACAGAGAATCAAGTAAAAAGGATGAATGGTTAGAGGGAAAAGAGAATACTCTGTATAACAAAGGTGCAGTAGGCTTGACAGGATGCAAAGGTGACTGCGGGCCTGTTGGATAAGTAGAGTTTATTACCCATTTAAATAATAATATATAACAAAGACCAGATTATTTTGCCTTTTATATAGTATTTAAAGACAAAGTTTGCAAAGAGGTCACATCTTTTCCTATTTTTCTACCACATTATGTTGTTTATGTCTCCATTATTCAGCAGAAATAACACCTTTTTTTTTCTAGGAAAGCATACTAATCTAATGGAGAGGAAATACTGTCCATTTCTTGAAACTAAATTTTTTGAGAGACTTGAGGAAGCATTTTTCAGTGTTATGTGTCTGTGCCTGAAGTGATTTTTATATACACAGTTGTATGTTACTCAAAACGGATTATCAAAAGTATTTAACAATTGATCCAGCCATAACCAAGAAAATCCAGGTTTTCATGCTCATCCTTTTTTTTTTAGTGTTTAATTAGAAAATCAGTTTTGTTAAATTTGGTCTGGAAATATTTTAAAATGAAAATTACATCAATCAAAATATCTCATTTTGAAAATGCTGAAACAAAAATATGTTCAATATTTTCCAAAAAAGTTTTCCCATTGTTTCACTGAACTACTTACCCAATTCAGTCTAAATGTATAAATAGTTTAGGCTGTCCTAAAAAATTCATTTTTGGTAAATTAAGTATTCATTCAAAAGATTTTGCCCAAATCTTATTACTTATAAATTCTCTTGAATGACAAACATTTGTCACGGCTGCCTTTTTGCATCAAACATTTTTCTACCTGAACATCTCCTTGTTGTTGTTAGCATTACACAACAGTTTCTCTAGAAGCAGGATATGAAATATGATATCCCAGTTGCATGTATATTTGGCTACTCAAGATCTGCTGCCTGCTTATACCTTCCTGCAGTTTCACATTCTCATTTCCTACCCTAAGCTGTTATGTAGTAGTGCTGTATTCTTCCAAAAATGTGCCAGAGGAGACTTAATGAATTCTTATTATATCTTCTATCTATTTCTCAAGGTTTTCTAAGATGAAGTTAATTAATGGTTGTAAAGTGCTTTGAGATCTTTGAATGAAAGTCACTAAAACCATCTAAATAAATGTCATTATCCTTCTGTTGTTGTCAAGAAGTCCCTTGCTATAGCCAATGCGTGTTCATGACTGCATAGCCATTATTTGCATGAGTAACTTTGCTTTTCATAACATCTCTAACTAATCACAGTTGCAGCATGACAGGTCCAAATTGGACAGATGTTTCTTAAAAATAGTGTCCAAAACAAAAATATTGGGATTGCCAATGAAAAAAATGAAAGACATCTGCACTTTTAAACTAAATTTATAAGTTTTTTTTCCTTCTCATATGTTTCTGCGTCTTCTTCATTTTAAGCTATTTTAATCAATTTGTTTTGCTAAATTGTGGAAGCCATGGTCTGATGATTTCATAATCCGAGGAAATGTTAAATTGGTAGCATTGTATGTGTTCTACTGTGCTTTTCAGATAGGCTTTCCTTTATTACAAACTTCCAAGCAAATTTGATTAGCAGTAATTAAGACTTCAGAGAGATTCATGCTGTTCCACATTGCAGGGCAAGATACCTCTGTTTGGATATTGTTCGTTTGTTTGTTTCAAGTCTTAATTTTTTTTCTGGGCCAGGGTTACTTGTGGGAGAAGTCTTGTCATTCTATCGTGAAAAGGTGCAAGACGCTATAGTATAGCCACATTGTGTTTATTTTTCTTTTATGTACATTGGGCAGTCTGAGACTGGACATGCAGGTGCTTGACAAATTGGGTAAAGTGAAATTGTTCTTGTTGTTTCTGGTCTTGACTTGTGTAACTGAAGTACTGGTCCTGTTTCAGTGACTGCAGAGGAATTGAGAGCTGTCAGTCCTGGGCAAGGTTTTCAAGATCAGACCTAATCATGAAGAAAACAGAACAGACAGTCCTATTGCATTTTAAGTTCTAATAATTTATATATTTCTATCAGACTGCAGACCGGAGAGGAACCTTCTAAAGGGATGGCGCTTGACTCATCTCCAAATTTCCACTAAATGAGAAACTATATTTTAAATTTATATTTTTGTATTTTTCCTCATGCCATTGTTTTTAAGCAACAAGGATTTTACTTTCATGTAAACACAATGTAGTCTGACTTGTCTGAGAGCCTGCTTTCCAATGATACAAATTCACATGCAGACAAAGGAACTGGTTTCCATAGCAACACAAGCCATGTGAAAGGTCTTAGAATAGATTTCCCCTTTCACTTAGGTTTTCTTTCAGTTTAGTAGTTCTCACCTCTGTTTGCATGAAGACTAGTGTCTGGTCTGAACTGATCAGATGAACTAAAGTGAGAGGAGTAAGAGAGAGGCCTCTGTGGCTTGTACTGTGTAAAACACTCTACATTTTTGCCTTCCTGAATTACTTGAATGATGTAGCACATCTCTACCTATAAATGTTTTATTGTTTTAAATTATCACCTCTCTCCCTCTCTGTTACAAACAGAAGTGTATTTGACTTATGGAAGATCCTAAAAAATCTAATAGCATTTTATTTTCTTCCCCACGATACATATGAATTATCTACATTTGTGGTCTCTATTAAAGTGTACAATAGGTATCTAAATTGTGGTACTATGATATTTTAAAAAGCCATACAATGTAGTTTTGCAAACTGAGTTTAAGTTACTTCATTGTTGAAATGTTTAACTATAATTATAAATACTCCTGGTTTGGAAGGCCTATAAATGTTTTTGAGAATGAAAGCAACAATAAGATGTTCTGAATAATGTTTTAAAAATTGGAGTTTGAAAATTAAGCTAAGCTGACATTTTATTTTAAAATCTTTTAAATGTTCTTTTTTCAACATAAAAGATGTTTATAGAGGCATAGTTATACAAAACTGTTGTTTTAAGTTAATGTTAATTGTAACAGGTAGGTGGATGTGAGAAAAGAGAGCACCCCACTTGCCCCCTTCCTCTTACCAGTGGATGGGCAAAAAATCCTAGTGTCACTGAGGTGGGATAGGGCAACATCAAAGGCAGCATGGTGAGTAGCTCAGTTCTGGTGTGGCAGCCTGGAAGTTCCCACTGGGAAACAGAGACTGCAGAGAGGAAAGTTCCTGGCTGGGACTGCCTGTACCAGAACAATGAGCCTCAAGGAGTCAAGGATCCTGAAAGAGGAGATTCATGACTATAATTCCTATTACAACAGGGGACCGGTGCTGCCACTGGAGGACTTCACCCTGTACTGATTGGCTGGACAAACCCTGGAGCAGCTCAAGGGGGACATGGGAAAGCAGTAATGGGGAAGTTTGGATGCAGGAGAAGTACACCTAAGGAGAGTGAGAGGCAGTTGAATTGCCCACATTTTAATCTTAGTTGCAGATGGACTATGAGAGATACCAGGTAGCAAATCTGGGAGGTACTGTTAAGGAGCTCTGCTGTCAAGGCTTAACAGAGGGACATGGAGGCCTGTGGTGGGGGTGTAGGCTGGAGGAGCCCTCAATCCTACCCCATAAAGGGGACTTTGCCATTTGGAAAGTCAAGGACAATGCTAATGAGCTGAATACTGGCTTCCCTTAAGGCAGCATTCTACCTTCTATCTATTATTAAGTCATGGCAGCCAAGTGCCTGAGAAGGAAAAGCATAATGTTCACTGACTGGGGCAGGGGAAGGAGCCACAAGACTCAGGGGTTGTTCCTGTGCCTCTGTGACACTGTGATACTGTGACATTAGCGAAATAATTTTATAATTCAGATGGGTTTTATTTGCAGTAATAGTAACTATACTACCATTTGAATAAATGTGTTTACATGGTTATTTCTATATTCAGTATAAAACAATTTAGGAAATCTAGCAAGCACCTTAATGAAGTCATCAATCTGTTTGAAGTAATGTTTTTGTTTAATTACAAGACAATTAAATGAGCCTTTAATAAATGCTGCCCTGTTGTGAAAGCCTAGCACTGCCTCTTTCAAATACATTTAGAACATCATCAAATGTTTGAAACAGTTATAGCCTGGAAAAATCTCTGGCAATAATTTTTAGGTCTTCCCAGACACACTCCGCTTCCCCACCAGAATAATTCAGTGTCAGTAAAGGCACTCCATATTTATGCTGAGTCAGCAGTAGGAAGACTCAATAGGTAAGAGTGAAGCGATATATTTAAAATTCACTCATTTTAATTTATTACTCTTCATTTTCCCTAAGCTGTAAAGTCTGCAACTCATGTCAAAGACCATAAATGGAAAGGGGACACATATTTAGCTTTTTGTATTAATTTATATAGCTAATTATGGTGTATTTTCATGCTAACGTTGGTAACTACTGACTTAGTCTCAGTTTCTCTAAAAAGTATTTACACTCAACCCACAGAGAAATCAGGATGAATTGTGTGCTGATGAATATTCATCTATTAGAAGAAAGATAAGTTCAAGCAAGTCCTATCCTGTTTCTCCCCTAAAAATTCAGAAGCAAAGGGAGTTTTAACTTAATTTTAGTTTGGCTGGCTACACATTATACTAGGTTTAGGGATAGAAGTTACACATCGACTGGTTTAAGTGATCAGAATCTGGTTTAACCCTGAGACCAGCTAGTTGTGGGCTTCACATCTGACTCCATATCCAACTTTTCCCAAAATCACATGTGAAGTTTTGGTGCTGACTTTCTACCTAAAAAAAGCGACAGCGCTTTGTCATAAAAAGTGCCAGTGCAGCCTACTTTTAAACCAAAAAATGGTTAAACTGTTTCATAAAATGGACACAACATACTACTTTATTTGGTTAATTATTCCTTCCTGCTTTGTTTTGTATGATACTTACTTTTGTTCTACGCTTTCAAAAAGAGTTAAAAGGTAATTGGTTTACTTGAGGCTAATTGAGAAGTTCTTTCAAGACTCAGAAAGCATTTGTGTATTTGTAAGAAGCTTTCAAAATATGAGGGCCAAAATATTTGAAGTATGTGTCCCTCTGGTGATGTCATTCTCAAGGGAAACATACTTTAGATATGAAGTATTCCCATTTGGAATCTTGGAAATATTACATCTGTATTCTTAACCCCAAGAGGTTATCAAATGATAATAGTTAATTGTAAAATGGGATGACATCTAATGGAGTGTTGGCAGGCATGTTGGCCACTAGTTATGGGTCATTGCACAAATATTTATAGAGGAAGTGAAGGCTTCATTTGGCCTTAGCAATCAGACATCTTTCACAAATATGCAAAGAGCAAATAATTTTCAGGATTAGGATTCACAGGTAATCAGGAGCTTGTTGACAGCAGTTTATTCTGCTGACAAATGCAGCTATGCATATATGCTTCAGGAGCAGCCTTGTCTAATGATTAGAGCAGAGGGCTTTGTGTCAAGACCTACATTTTATTTCTGGCTCAGCCATTACATCTGTGTGGCTTTAGGCAAATTACTTAATCCCTCTGTTCCTCAGTTCTATAAAATATGGATAATAATATTTACTTACCTTTATAAAGAAGAGGGATGAGTTCAGTGATGGTAGTTGTTGTTAGGAGTCAGAAAGTTTTCAAAATGATTCACGTTCAGGACCATTACTAATGCCAAGTAAATTTGCTACTTGCATTTGCAGATAGCAAATTTACTCAGGATTAAGGAGATTTACTGTGAAGTTAAGCATCTCATGTAGATGCACCCCATGGAGCTCATCTGTTGGATGGAATTGGGATAAAGCAATGGAGGAATTAGGAGTTAACTCTGTGTATAAAATGCTTAGCAGCCAGACTGGCTTACAAAAAGGTTATTCCAAAACTTTTCTGTCTGCCACACAAGACTGCTACACAACACACAGGCCTTGCTGAAGAATTTGTGCTGGGCTTGCTGTAGAACAGATGGGACCTTAGCCTTAAGGGAATGTGTTTATAGCTAAAGAAGTCCAAAGCTAATACAGAAAGAGTTCAAGGTGAACATATATTGGAGCCATGATTCAGATATCCCGCTGCTTTAAAATCATGTCTATAAACTTCAGACAAGTGCTATTGTTGAACATCATAGTTTAAACCGATGACCATTTGCAAGATAGACAGCAGTTATGTGCTGGGCTGATCTGTGCTAGCTGTTGATTAACTCACCTCACCTTCCAAACAAATCTCTTTGCAGGCTTACAACCAAGCTCAGCTGTCTATACAGCAAGCACACCACTGTTGACAATACATAGAAATCAACTGATTATAGATATCTTTTATGTGACTCATCACAAGAGTCTCATTCCTGTGGTCACTGCAGAGATCCTGTTCTTATTGTTATAGCTGTCACATGGAGAGAACAAAAGAACAAGCTATCCTTCGAGCCAAAATTAAAGCCTTTACTATTGACTGCTGTTATTCTCTGCACAGGTTTACATTTTTTCTAAGCACAGCTGTACTACATTGCATGATGTTCTTGCTTTCAGCTCTTGTCTGAGGACAGTACCACTGGCAAGCTAGAACCTCTCTGCTTCTGTCTGCTCTGTCAAGAAAAACAACATTTAGGGCCAACTCAGCTCTGACTCATAACTCATTCAACTCCACATAGTTGCGTAGGGAAGAAATATGGGCAGAATTTAACTGTTATTCTAATTAATTCTACTATGTGATTTCAGTAGCAAGCTAATCCTTAGTTTGACCAAGGGCATTTCTACCCAGGGATGTTAAGGAAAGCTAGGTATTTTGAATCACATTTAAAGTGGATTTAACTGAAGTACATTAAACCCTTGTGGAGACATTCCCATTCAGAATGAAAGTGTCCTCTATCCCATTTAGCTTAATTTACTTTGGAAGTGAATGCATAGTAGAGACGACAATGATTTTTACTGCTGGCCTCTTCCTTCCTTTGCACCAGTTCAACCATGCTGGACAGCAGATAAGCCCATTCTTACCTGTTACAGTGTGGGAGTAAGCAGACCTGCAGCGGCCTACTGTTCTTACTTGTATGGATCAAAGGTCTGGGTCATCTGCACAGTGGTGTGAGAGGCTATATATGATTTTCCTCCATTGGGCTTCTGTACAGTTCAAGGTACAATCAGGCTAATAAAAGATGACACTTGCATGGAAAGACAGGGGTGGGCAGGATGTGGTAGTATTTTTTTTTAAACCAACACTATTGACTTTTCCCCTCCAAAAGATATCACATCACTGGAGGGCCATCTACAGGTATTAGGTTTTGAAAGCTACATACAATATACCATGGCAGACAATTTTCTCTCTCCCCACACACACTTCAATACTGGCCTAGATTTTATGGTGAAGCACAGGGGACCTTTCATTCTCCACCTGAGGATGTGGTTGCTATTTGTAGTGCTGTCCCACATAAAAGGGGCAGAGTGGAAGGGATTCTAATGAGTGTAAAGGAAGAAGAGGAAGGGGTCAGTCACAGGCCCATGAACATCCATGCTAAACATTTAAAAATCACAAATTTCATTTAAAGCCCTCCTAGCCATTCTGTAATTCCTTACTAATCAGTTGCCACGAATCAAATTCTTAGGAAGAAAACTCAATGACTTCTGGTGGTTACATGCACATGCGAACGTCTCTGTGCAGGTCAGGGCTGGCCAGAAACTTCCTCAGTCAGACGCAGATCCCAGCCCCATGCCCTGATTGGGTGATTGAGGGGTGCAGGGGTGGGACAGGTGCCAGCCCCCTGCCCTGATCCACCAGTGGAGCTCTAGCAGTGAGCAGTGATTGGGGCAGGGGGCTGGGACTTGCTCCTCCCCTGCAGCTCTTTCCAAGCCCCGTGCCCCTGATTGGGGAGCTGGGGCCAGGAGCTTCCTGCTGCTGGGGCAGGGGGGCATTGTCCTCTCAC
This sequence comes from Crocodylus siamensis, assembly GCF_052110815.1. Classification (NCBI taxonomy): domain Eukaryota; kingdom Metazoa; phylum Chordata; order Crocodylia; family Crocodylidae; genus Crocodylus; species Crocodylus siamensis. The sequence continues at coordinate 218,879,625 of NC_143397.1, forward strand.
TCATGTCACGGCTGTGTGTTACACCACAGGGGGGTGAAAACTGCAGGGGTAGTGGCCCCTAGTGAGGCCACAGAGACTGCTAAGTTTCAAGAAGATCAGTGCAGGGACTTGGGGGGAACTGTACCCCAAATTCTTGAAAGCAAAACTTCTGTCACGTCTATGAGTTACACCACAGGGGGATCAAAACTGCAGGGTGGTAGCCCTTGCTGAGGCCACAAAGCCTGCCAAGTTTCAAGATCAGTGCAGGGGGTTGGGGGGCACTGCCCCTCAAGCTGCGGACAAGCAAAACTCGTGACATGGGTGACCCTGTGTGTGTTAAGGTGCAGCAGGGTGACAGTTGCAGGGATGCCTGCCAGGGCTTCTGGGTTCTGGGGCCCTGCACCCCTAGCTGTTGACAGGCAAAACTCATGCCATGGGTGCTTGTGGGACTGACTGTCTCTGTCTTGGGGCAGTTGATTGTTTGTATTGATTCTTTCCTCTCCTTAGCCTGGTTTTGTTGGTGCTAATTGATAGCAATTAACTGGCTACATTAGCTAGGTCCTGTGTATTGAGCTGGTCCCTGAGTGAATCATGATTGATTGGTAACTGGTAACACAGTAGCTTAGCAGCCAGGCCTGCAATAGTGTCTTTCATGCCCCAAGACAGAGACAGTCAGTCCCGCAAGCACCCATAGCATGAGTTTTGCCTGTCAGCAGCTAGGGGTGCAGGGCCCCAGAACACCCCTGCACCGATCTCCTCGACAGCTGGCAGGTGTCATGGCCACAGCAGGGGCTACCATCACTGCAGCTGTCACCCCACAGTGTCATCCATGGCATGAGTTTTGCTTGTCCACAGTTTGAGGGGCAGTTCCCCCCAAACTCCTGCATTGATCTTCTTGAAACTTGGCAGGCTTGGTGGCCTCAGCAAGAGGTACCAGCCCTGCAGTTTTGACCCCCCCCCTCCGTGTTGTAACACATATACATGACAGGAGTTTTGCTTTCAAGAATTTGGGGTGTAGTTCCCCCCCAACCCCCTGCACCAATCTTCTTGAAATTCAGTAGGCTTTGTGGCCTCAGCATAGGCTACAAACCTCACAGTTTTCACCTCCCCTCCATGTTGTAGTGCCTAGACATGACATGAGTTTTGCTTTCAAGAATTTGGGGTGCAGTTTCCTCCAAATCCTTATACTGATCTTCTTGAAACTTGGCAGGCTTCATGCTCTCTGCAGAGTCTACCACCCCTGAGCATCCAAATCAGATAAATCCAAAGAAAGTGACCATCCAAATCAGATAAAAAGCAACAAAGTTATAGATATTTTATTATTTCCCCATTACCCTATGGCCGGATCTCCGAGGCAGCTCCAAGGTGGCTCCAAAGCACTTCGGAAGCTCCAAACCGCTTTGGGAAGCCTAACGAGGCCAGCGCTTTGACCTGGACACGCTGCTTCAGACCCCGAAGCATCCAAAGCTTCTGTGGATCCGAAGCTCTGTCCGAAGCCTCGCACAGCCCTAGTACTTACCTGCTCGGCTCTGGGCAGGACTTTTACACTCCCCACCAAAACATGAACTTGAACAACCTGATTGGCTGAGCCCTGCTGGGACTCAGCATGTAGTAGGTTACTGTGGAAACGTGGGGCTTTCACTATGTTTTTGGGGCTCTGCTGCCTTTCTTTTCTGTGCTTCAGGTAAGTTTTTTTTAAAACTTTTTTCCCGACCCTCTGTCTCCCCTATGGTTTCAGGCCATTTCCAGCCAAATTGCAGTTTTACAGGGTTTTAGGCAGGGGTGGGCAAAATACAGCCTATGGACCAGATCTGGCCTGTCAGGCCATTCTATCTGGCTTATGGGGCCCCTAAATATTTCAGAAAATTAATATTTCTCAAAAATGACAGGAACCAAGGGCAGTAGGACCCAAGGGAAGCCAAGCAGGCTCCCCACAGCCAGAGGCCCCATGCAGGAACTGCAGGTAGGGGGAGGGGGAGGGAAGGGCAGGGGAGCACCCTGGGCAGGGAAGGAACCCAGGAAAATGTGGCTTGGAGAAAAGCTGAGCATGGGGGGGGGGAGGGGGGGGCGGGGAAGCAATCCCTCGCCCACCCTGTGGCCAGCACCCCATGCTGCAGCCATGTGGGGCTGCCTGTGCCTGCTCCAGATAGCCCTGTGTGGGCTGTGAGTGGCTGCAGCAGGGAGCGCCAGCCATGGGGCAGGTAAGGAGCCATTTTTCCACCCCCATGGTCAACTTTTCCCGAGGCTCCTTCCCTGCTTCTTCCCAGCATGAAAGAAAGTGACCCCTCCCTGCTCCGTGGCCGGCGCCCCCTGCTGCAGCCACTTGCAGCCCATGCGGGGCTGTCTTGAGCAGGCACAGGTAGCCCCATGTGGGCTCTGAGCAGCTGCAGTGCAGGACGCCAGCTGTGGGGTGGGTGAGGAGCCACTTTCCTCTCCTCCCATGATCAGCACCAGTTTGTAACCTGGCCCTGCTGCTGGCTCCGGGCTTGCCCATGGGGTCTGCGCATAGTGACAGCAGCTGCAGCCCCCCCACTTGTTGTGCCGGACAGTGTTTGCAATTGCTGCCTCTGTGCTGCCCGCTGTGTGAGCGAGCTCTGGGCAGGCAGCAGCAGCCAACACTGTCCGGCATGGCAAGCGGGAGTGGTGGGCCACAGCTGCTGCCACTGCGCACAGCTCTGATGGGCGAGCCGGAGCCAGCACAGGACCTAGGCTGGTAGCAGGGCTAGGTTACAAGCTGGTGCTGAGTATAGGGAAAAGCAGGCCCACACCTGCCCTGCGCCCAGTGCCCTGTGCTGCAGCCACTCGCAGCCCGTGTGGGGCTGCCTGTGCCTGCTCCAGACAGTCCTGCATGGGCTGCAAGAGGCTGCAGCAGGGACCACCAGCCATGGGGCAGGTGAGGGGCACTTTTCCCCTTGCTCAGCACCAGCTTCATCCCTGCCAGTGAGCAGGGGGTTTGGGGCTGTGTGCTGCCCCACACCTGTACTTCAGGGTTGGGGGGCATTGTGAGTGAGTGGGCGGGGAGCTAGCAGGAGCACGGGGCCTGCACTGGTGTCCTGGGCCAGGGCCAGCGGGGCCCAGAGCAGGGTGGCAGGAGTACAGGGGTCCTGGCCAGCAGGGGCTGTATGGAGTCGGGCCAGCTCCCCCCTCTCCCCGCTGGTGCAGCTCAGCCCAGCTCCACAGACCCCTGCCAGCCTGTGCCCCGCTTTGGGCCTACCGGTGCTGGCCCTGGGACATTGATCCCAAGATGGTGACTGGGGTCGGGGCACCTGTCAACAGGCGGGGCTACCCATGCGGCCCTCAACAGCCTGCCAAAACTGAGTAAGCGGCCCTCCACCTGAAATAATTGCCCACCCCTGGTTTTAGGGGAACCACTAAATTTCAGGTTTTCCCCTGATATCCCCTGAAGCCTAAATTACAGTTGTCCCTATTTATGGAGTAACAAGAATAAACATTGAAAATCTCAGGTAAGAGGTAGGATTAATCAGCTTTTCCTCATTTGCACAATTTATAGTTTCTCACTGTAGCTAGTCCTTTGATGTCCTCATTACTATGGACTTTAAATATAATAAAGTATTGTCTTGTAGGTTGGTTAACTCAGGACTCTATTTTGATGCTGGTGCATGTGAAATGTCCTCCATTGAACCAAGTGTATGGATGAGTCTATGTGTGTGTTCAGATGCCCATGCATTAAAAGCAACAAAAAATATGCTGGAAGATGCTGGAATTTATGCCAGAAGATGGTTACTTCTAGTCTGGTGCTTCAGGAAGTCACAGATGCATCATTTCTCTAGCCTTCCATGACAGGGGACACAAAAGTGTCTGAGAGCATAGTCAAGGTTGAGAGAAAATTTATTATCAACCGCTCATGCTAACTGATCTTCTCAATGTAGTTCCTCTGGCAAAAAAAAAGGAACAAGAAACCTGTGCCTGTGTTTTCTTATTTGATATGTATGGGATTTGGCCCTTTTTCTCCTATTGGACATAATTTATATACAAAATTTCCTTTATAGAAAATATCATTTTTTAAATCACATTAACAGCATTGAGTTTTAGATGCAATTTAGGTGTAGCTGGCTCTTCTTTGAGGAGAGAAGATCAACTACAGGATCTCTTAAGGTCCGTCCCATTTTCTGTGATTCTGAGGTCAGACAGTTACTGGTAGGCCAGAAACAACACCAGGGATCTCAGGCGGGGATGTGAATAGCTTACACCCCCCAAGCTAACAAAGCTCTGCTAACATCCTTTTGGTCCCTCATATGTAGGGATCCGAGTTTTCCATTTCCCATGAGAAAACCTGGATTTTCCCCTTTGAAGCAGGAAACTGAGTTTTCTCTTGCAGGCTGGCAGTTTCAGTCTGCAACCTGCTGCTTGGGTCTGGGGGGAATAGGGGGAGGGTAACTGGAAGCAGGGGTGCCACGTGTGTGTGCGTAGACACAAACATGTACCTGGCAATATGGCCAGGCAGGGTGGTGGGAGTCCTGGGAGGTAAGTCTGTGGGATGGGGTGGGGAGGGTTAAAGGGCCAAGGGTTGGGGACTATCCAGGCATGGTCTGGGCATACCCATTGGTGCTGCATTAGGAGAGCATGGCCTCCCACCCCCATTGGGAGAGCACATGCCCCCCACCCCCAGATTTCTGTGTTGACAGCAGGGTGCAGGGCCCAGAGCTGCAGCCTGGCTGAACCAGCACAGGGTAGAAGCCACCTTCATGGTCTAGCAGACAGGATCTAGTGTGGGAGGGCAGAGCAGGACGAGAAGACTTTGTGATGCCACCACTGCTGGCAGCCCAGTGCCAACCATGCTGCCCTGGACACCAAGGCAAGACTCCCTCTGCCTGCTTGGCAGCAGAGGGGATGGCAGCAATGGTGGCTGCCAGGGGGCACCTCACCTTGGTTACCATGATGGTGTGGCTGGTGTGGGGCTCCTGGTGGTGGCGGCAGCAGCACTGAGTCTCCCTGCCTTGCTCTACCCTTCTGCACCAAGTCCTGCCCACTGGGCTGCAGAGGTGGCTCCTGCCCAGTGCTGGTCTGGTCAGGCTGCAGCCCTGTGCTCTGCACCGTGCTGTCAGTGCACAAATCTGGTGGGGCATGTGCCTCCTTATGGCTCCCCAACACATCACCAATGGTTTTGCCTATACCCACACTCCTCCTACCCCACAAACCCACCCACCCCCTGTCCCACCCACCCCTTGCCCCTTATACCACCTGCCCTACACACACTTTTCCCCACACACTCACTTGGTTCTGGCGGGAGAGCTGCTTCTGGGAGGGAGTGAGTGGCAGGTGGGCAGGGGCTGTGGGTCAGGAGTGGGGGGAACTGGCAGGGCTTGGGGGCCATGCCTTGGGAGTGAGGGGGAGCAGCATGGGCAGGGGAAGGGCACTGGCATGTCAGGACTGCTTAGTGCCACATGCAGTGGGGAGGGCTGAGGGACAGCCACAGCTGGACTTGCATCCTGGTGAGCAAAGGGGGCAGTGGGAGCTCTGATTTTCCATTATAAAATAACAAAAATCAAATGCCCAAATATATGGGTATTTAGAATTTAATTTATAATAATAATTGAGGCACCAGTAGGCTTCCAATTTGCTTTAAAATCAATAAAACACTGTGTTCAAATAATACCTATATATATAGTCGTGTTTCATTTTAATCATGGAAAAACACTGATTTGTGTTTTTTTAATCAGAGAAGTTGTGGCGGGGTTGAATCAGAGAATTTGGGGTTTTAAAACAGAATACCAATGCCCCTACTCCTCTGGATGCAACTTTGATAGAAGAGGGAAGCAGAATCCTATTCTGCTGCCATATACCATATCTCCACTGGGGTCTCTGCCACCATAACTGTTAACAAAGCTGTGATAGCAGCAGCCCTGTAAACCTTTGAGTCCTCCAACCTGGGTCAGACTTAGTTTTCTAATGTTAAAAAGGGAAAGAACTTACTTTAGAATCCATAGATTCATAGATTGTAAGGCTGGAAGAGACTTCAGAATATCATTGGGTCCAGCCCCCTACATCAGGCAGGAAAGACCGCTGGGGTCAGGTAACCCCAGCAAGGTGGTTGTCCAGTCTCCTCTTGAAGATTTCTAGGGTAGGCGATTGCACCACCTCTGGAGGGAGCTTATTCCAAAGTCTGGACACTCTAACTGTGAAGTTTTTCCTAATGTTGAGCCTGAAATTGTCTTCCAGGAGTCTGTGGCCATTACTCCTGGCTTTCCCCAAGGGTGCCCTGGTAAACACTTGTTCACTGAGCCCTTGATGTACTGCCCTGATGTAAGCTGCTACCAAGTCCCCTCTCAGCCTTCTCTTTTTCAGGCTGAAGAGTCCCAGGTCCCTCAGTCTTTCCTCATATGGCTTGCTGTGCAAGTCTCTAATCATATGGGTGGCCCTTCTCTGGACTCTCTTAAGCTTTACCATGTCCTTGTTAAAGTGTGGCATCAGAACTGGACGCAGTACTCCAGCTGTGGTCTTACCATTATCAAGGAGAGCGGGAGAATCACTTGCTCAGTTTTGCTGGAGATGCATCGATTGATGCATGCCAGAGAATTGTTTCCCCTGCTGGCTACAGTGTTACACTGCCAGCTCATATTCATACTGTAGTCTATTATTACCCTCAGGTCCCTTTCATTTGTGGTGCTGGTCAGTTTGGCATTGCCAAGCCTGTAAATGTGTAGGAGCTTGTTTGTCCCCAGACATTTACATTTCTCAATGTATCATAGATTTCATAGACATCAGGGCTGGAAGGAACCTTAGAAGATCATTGAATCCAGCCCCCCGCCCCAGCGGCAGGAAGTCAGCAGGGGTCAAAGGATCCCAGCAAGATAAATGTCCAAATGTCTCTTAAAGAAATCCAGAGTAGGTACTTGCACCACCTCTGGATGCAGTCTGTTCCAGGCCTTGGGAGCTTGGACAGTAAATAAGTTCTTCCTTATATCCAGCCTGAAATGGTCTTGGAGAACTTTGTGACCATTGGACCTTGCCGTCCCTTGGGGTGCTCTGGTGAAAAGGCATTCCCCCAGATCCTGATGTACGCCCCTTATATACTTATAGGCAGCTACCAGGTCTCCCCTGAGCCTGAGCTTTTCCAGGTTGAAGAGTCCCATGGCTCTCAGCCTGTCATCATAAGGCCTGTTCTCCTCCCCTCTGATCATACGCGTGGCTCTCCTCTGGACTCTCTCAAGCTTCTCCACGTCCTTTTAAAATTGTGGAGCCCAAAATTGGATGCAGTACTCCAGCTGCAGCCTCAACAAGGTTGTGGCTAGAGTACAGGAGGAGGATGACATCCTGGGATTTGCTTGAGAAGGATCTGTGGATGCAAGCCAGAGTTTTGCTCACTTTACCAGCTGCAACATCACATTGGTGGCTTATATTCATCTTGTGATCAGTCATGACCCCCAAGTGCCTTTCGGCCATGTTGCTAGCAAGCATAGCACTACCAAGCCTATAAGCATGCTGCAGGGTTTTTTTCCTAAGGGAGTACCTTGCATTTTTCAGTGTTGAATGCAATCAGGTTTTCATTCACCCATTTTCTGAGCCTGTCTAGGTCGGCCTAGATCACCATCCTATCCTCAGGTGTGGATACTTTACCCCAAAGTTTGATGTCATCAGTGAACTTAGACATTCCACCTCTGATACCAATGTCTACATCATTAATAAAGATGTTAAAGAGTATAGGCCCAAGGACAGAGCCTTGGGGGACCCCACCAGTTATGGTGCACCGTGATGATTTACTTCTATTACCACCCTCTGGGTCTGACCTCGGAGCCAATTCCCCAGCCACTGGACTGTGATGTAGTTGAGGCCACAGTTGGCTGATTTTTCCATGAGGAGATCATGGGACACCAGATTGAAGGCTTTTTTAAAATCAAGATATATGATGTCAATCTCTTCTCCCTTTTCCAGGTGATATGTCACCAGGTCATAGAAGGAGATGAGATTGGCCAGGCAAGACCTACCCACAACAAACCTGTGTTGGCTATCCCACAGGATGTTGCCATCAGCCAGTTTGTCAAGAACGGTCTCTTTGATATTTTTTTTCCTGGGGTAGAGGTCAGGCTATTAGGCCTGTAGTTCCCCAGATTTACTTTCCTCCCTTTCTTGAAGATACATACTACATTGGCCTTCTTCCAATCTTTGGGCACTTCACCTGAGCACCACGAGTTCTTGAAGATCTGTACTGGTGGCTGAGTTATGATGCCTGCCATCTCTTTAAGTACCCTGGGGTGTAAACTGTCTGGGCCAGCTGACTTTAAGGTGTCCAGCCTCTCAAGGTGTTCCTTCACATGGTCTACATTGATGTAGGGCAGGTTGTCTTTTTTCTGGGCGTTGGTTGTCAGTTGTCCCATCTGGTTCAGCTGGGGTCCAATGTTACCCTTGCTTTTCCTCTAGCACCCCACATATCTAAAAAAGGACTTTTTATTGTCTTTGATATGTGTAGCCAGTTGGAGTTCAGTTACAGCCTTGGCTTTCCTGGTTCGCTCCCTACAGGTCTGAACCCATGCAGAATACTCCTCCTTTAAGGCGGTTCCAGTCTTCCATCCTTTATAGGTCTTTTTTTTTAGACGCAGAAGGTCCACAAGCTTCCTGTAGAGCCAAGGGGGGTGTTGTGCCCTTTTTGCTGCCTTTCCTCTGAGATGGGATAGACATAGCTTGTGCTTTCCGGATTGCTCCCTTGAGGAGCAAACACTCATCCTGAACTCCCCTCCCCTTTGGGTCATGATCCTTTAGGGCCTTGCCAACAAGCCTCCTGAGCTTGTCAAAGTCAGCTTTCCTAAAGTGGAGGACTTCTGAATTGCTGACTGACTTGCTAGCTTTATGGTGGATAATGAATGTGATCAGCTCATGGTCACTGTCTCCCAGCTTCCCTTTGATCATTAGGTCACTGACTAGATCATCCGCCATTGCCAGTACCAGGTCAAGCAGTGCTTTGCCTCTTGTCAGTTCATAGACTTCTTGAGTCAGATAGAGCTCATCCACCCATGTGAGGAAGCTTTGCAACCATTCAGATTTGTCTGAGTGCTCTTCCCACAAGAAGTCTGGGTAGCTGAAGTCTCCCATGACAACCATGCACTGGGAGTATGCAGCCTCAGCCAGTTCCTTGGCAAATTCCTGGTCGAGCTCTTGATTCTGATTAGGAGGTCTGTAGTAGACTCCTACTATTGTGTCCCCTGTGCCATGTTTGTCATGGATTTAAACCCAGAGAGTCTCCAGTCATCCACCCTGGATGCCAATCTCAGCTTGTGGGGACATGTTGCTTTCCTTGACATAGAGAGCAACACCCCTGCCCCTTTTGTCTACACAATCTCTCCTGTACAATGTATAGCCATATGTACCTGTGGCCCGTCATAGACGGAGTCCCACCAGGTTTCTGTTATCCCTATGAAATCGTAGTCATTCTTCTTTAGCAGGAGCATCAGTTCCTCCTGTTTATTCCCCAAGCTCCTGGCATTGGTGTACAGGCACATAAGTGTTCCATTGGAGGCCCTAGTCTTCCCTACACATCATTCTGGGGCTAGGGATGAGGTGGGTTCCCTTGAGTGCCTTAGCCTGCTGGATTTGCAAAAGTTGCCCAGTGGGCTTTCTGTTGTGGTAGTCCTCCCACGCCCCTGCGGGTTTAGTTTAAAGCCTGGTTGAGCAGGTCAGCCATTCTGGCTGAGAAGAGTCTCCTCCCCAGTGCAGTGAGCTGGAGGCCATCTCTTTCCAGCAGACCACTGCTTCTTTCACCAAAGAGCAGACTGTGATTGTGGAAGCCAAAACATTTATGATTTCACAAGGGCTGCAGTCTTTAGTTAACTACCTTGATCCTCCTCTTCCTCCTCAGCCCATAACCTGAAACTGGGAGGATAGAAGAAAACACCACCACCACCCCAACCCCCTAAGCCCCGTTCCCAAAGCCTTATAGCCTCTCATGACCCAGCTGGGTTTGCTCCAAGCCATGTCATTCGTGCCCACATGGATAAGGAGCATAGGGTAGTGGTCAGTGGGCCGGATGAGCCTTGGGATCCTCTCAGCTATGTGTTGAACTTTATCTGGTTCCAACTTGCTAGCCTGTTTAGGTCTGCCTGTATCTGTAGCCTATCTTTCAGCATGACCATGCTTCCGTATAACTTGGTGTCATTCGCAGACTCAGCCAGTGAGTTCTTTACCCCCACATCCAAATCACTGATAAAAATGTTGAAAAGTACTGGACCAAGCACTGACCCCTGTGGGACACCACTGGCCATTTCTTGCCAGGACGACAGATCCGTTCATTAGGGCTCTCTGGGTCCTACCCCACAGCCAGCTTTGTACCCACCCAGTTAACTTAACTTGCAGTTAAGCTCATAATCCTCCAATTTTCTCATGAGATGATTGTGGGATACCAGATCAAAGGCTTTTTTGAAATCAAGGTATACCGTGTCAACCTCTTCTCTCTTATCCAGGTGGCAAGTGACCTGATTATAAAACATGACTGGTAAGACAAGACCCGCCCACAATGAAGCCATGCTTTCTGTTGTTCAATATCCTACCTTCTGCAAGTCTAGTGCACATAGACTCCTTAATGAATTTTTCCAGGATTTTCTCTCTGAAAGAAGTTAGGCTACCTGGCCTATAGTTACCTGGGTCCTACCTCTTCCCCTTCTTGAAGATGGGGACAACATTGGCCCTCTTCCAGTCCTCAAGGACCTCTCTGGAGCACCATGAGTTTTGGAAGAGTTTTGCCAGGGGCTCCACGATGACTTCAGCCAGCTCCTTCAGCTCTCTTGGATGGATTTCATCAAATCCTGCTGACTTATGTATGTCACCCGGTGACCTGAGCTTGTTGAAATTTGCATTTTTGAAGTCCAAAACTTCAGCACTGCTATCTGATTTGTCTGCCTTACGATGGACAGTGAACGTGATGGTTTCATGGTCACTGATTCTTTATGCAATTATGTCATTTGGATCTTGGGGTTTGGTTCATATCTGTCTCCAGTTCAGATGTTATTCCCTCACCTATTCCAGAATAGAATATCATATACCATGTGCTAATAGATTTTGTTTAAATTTGAAAGGATTTTATTTATAAAATATACTGTTTTCAACAATGATAGGACAAAACTGGACCTATTGACTTTCCATCTTTCCAAATACAAAATTCTCAATCAGACACTAGATTATATCAGGCTTTTTTATGGACTGTTTCTTCACCTCTGATCATTTCCCTATACTTTCCTGTAAATCGGGAGAAACAATAACTCATAAAGTATCAGACGTATCCAGGCTGAATACAAACTTTCTCCCTAATTTAGCTTTCTGGTAGAATGAAAGCATAAACCAAATTCACTGTTAAAGGGAACATACAAGGAACTTTTCTTATTATCAGTGGAAGTATAAATCTAAATCTCTTAGGTCTGTGTTAAATGAAAAAGACAGGACTTTCAGAAGCTTACAGATGAAAATTTACCTTCAGTTGGTGCCTAGATATTGTATCCAATATAGTTCTCTGCAGTATGGCTGTGTGAGGCTTCAGGTGGTGATTCAATTAGCGGGAGATTCGGCCTGATTCGGTGGCTGAATCTCTGAATCCAGATTGAATCAGGGGACTAATTAAAAGGTTTGAATTGATTCAAAGCTCTCTGAATCTTTGGGAAAGATTCAGCAGCAGCCAAATCTCTGAATCAGATGCAGCCAAATTGATTCGGGACAGTGATTCGAATCACCAGATCAAATTACTGTCCCCCAAATCGGCCGAATCAGAATCCAAAGCGAATACTAGTTGCTTTGCACAGGCCTACCTTGCAGGCCTAGTGGCATACATATGTATGCTACATAATACTGGAGTACAGCAAAGTTAGTGGAGACTAGCATCAGAATTTTATCTTTCCTTTTCTCAGGTTTAAGTGTTTTACACAGGCTCCTAACATCAGTTTAATAGCTATCTATTTGCTTAGACCTTACAGAGACTCACCACATGTAAAAGCCTAATAGAAAAAAAGGCTGACACTTAAAATGTTGATTTTTGTCTACTGATGTCTAGCATAAAGTAAGTTGTAAAAATGTCTTTTACTAGATTTGTGTGTGTGTATGTTTTGTTAACTCTTTGTTCCTATCACCATTACAGATTAGTTATTAGAATAACTAGAATTGTGCTGAAGACATTCTATATCCTGAGTATCATAATGTAGAAGCAATGGATGAGGTAGATCAGTATAATAATTAGTGTGTCAGAATGGACACTAGGATAACTCGGCCATTTCAGAAGCTGAGATTCTAGCATTTGCTAGTTCTATATTTAGAGTAAGATCATTCTGGAGGATGGGCATGGAACACGACCAGCATCTGCATAATTTTTGTGTGGAAGTCATTCTCTTTTCTAAACATTTTAGAACATCAGGCATTATTGTGCCTTTAACTCACTGCCATGTGGAGGACATCAGCCTCTGGAACTTTTTGTGTCTGAAGTAGATGCCTTGAGCATGAAAGGCCTCCACTTCAGTGTAACCATGAACAGTAACTCCATTGAGTAATGGATGAAATGCAAGAGGAGAATCAGAATTTGGGGCACACTGAATTTACCTAAATATATGATGAACTTGATTATAAGACTACCCTCCAATAATTGCATTTTGTATATGGCAAATCTATAATTTTGACATAATTTTCCAGGTATAGACTCTAATTATTGGCAAGTTGTCTTGAATGTTTTCCCCTCTCACTACTATAGCAGAGAAAATAAATTTGGGGGTCAGGTAGCCCCTTTGCCCTCTGCCCTGCCAACTCCTCCCCCTTCACCAGTCCCTTCTACATCCTTACTGTTAGACCCTAATGTCCCTTAGCACATGGAAGTGATGAGCAAATTTGAAAAAAAGCCAAACCCTTGAAATAATAGTTGCAGTAATTTGCATTTAGTACCCAAAGACTTAAGATCATCCAGAATTGATGCAGTTTAACTTTTTCTGAAACTACTACAGGATTTAGCTCAGGTACTCCATAAGCACACTTTTAAGTAGCACTTTGGCACCTACTTATATATAGTTCAAACTGTGCGTGATATTAACCCAAAGTCTAAAGTCTCATGATTTACCACAGACTTCATTGGGCTGGACCCCAGCAGTCAACAGCACTTCAAGCCATGGTGACCTCACAGCTCAGCACTGCTCAGTATGTATGTGTACTCTGGATAGTCCCAACTAAGGATTCATGTGCGAACTGGGTCATGAACTGGGGTCATGAACTGGGGTCCTCTAAGAATTTGCATGCAGATTTAGCATATGGCAACTTGGTCTGACTTCACGTCATGGAGTGTAGAGCTACACTAATCATATGTGACAGGATGAGAGAGGGATTGAAAGAGGGATTCTGGGTGAACTGTTTGGGGCCCCATTTGCTCGTGCTTGTCAGATATTTAAGGTGGTGAAGAAATAAAAGATTGGAAATGGGAAAGAAAGGTGCAGCTCAACTGTGGAAGTGAAGAGTGAATCAGAATATATTCAATGTGGTGGCTCATCATGATGTGAAAAACAGTCAATGCTGAAGAAGACTGCACTCAATGGGGATTACCATGTATCTTACTGAGATGGGTTGCATTAACCTACCCTTGTGGTAGATTCCATTGGTATGTTTGCCTAATATGGACCACATACTCTGGTCATGTTCAGTGCTGGCTGCATTTAATCAACTTCATAGTTGATTTCCATTGCTGAGAACATGTTGCTTTTAGCAGCAGTTCAAAGATAGACAAAGTATTTAATGAAGTACCTTTGTATACAAATGTAAGATGAGGGACTCTTTCCCCAATACTGATGGGGGCAAAAACTTTGTTTTCTATACTGTATTTGCTCAAACATGTTTTGCTTTAAGATATGAGGTTCAGTGGCATAATTGTACAATCTGTTCCTGAGAGCAACACAGGGTCAGAGCAGAGCCTGAGCTAGAGCCGAGTGGAAGTTTTGCAGTGAAACAGTCTTTTTGACAGTAAAATGCCAATTACTTGAAACAGAAATCTTCACAGAAACATATAGACCAGTTTGATAAGCACAGAACCATATCATATCATAAATCTGACTTCAATAGCACTGAAAGCTTTAGAACAAATTTTGAAGGACGCAATAATTGAAATCATGGAGATAAATAGAATAAAATGCAACATGGTAAATCATACCAGACTGCCAAAGATAGAGTATACCAGGCTGCCTTTTTTGCCTTTCTTTGATGAGAACTTATTCTTTTAAACAAGAGAAATTTCATTGTTCTAATCTGTCCAAATTTCAGCAAAACTTTTAATGTGGTGCCCTGTGGGAACAACTTAGCTGAGTTAGAGAAAATGAGGGTTAGTAAACTGCAGCTGCCTCACGTAGTTTGATAAAAGTATAGGAAAAAAACCCAACCATGTTTGGAAACATGGGTTGTATTTGGTATACACTGTATCAGTGTTCTGTGTCAGAAAAATCTCTGTAAAAGCTTCACAAGCCCTAAATAAAATTGGTATTTCAGAGACAGTCCAGTCCTAAGCGAACTACTGCAGTCCAGCAGAGTGTCTAGTGAATTATTGCATGGTGTCTACTGTTATTAATCCAGCTTCCCATTGCAGCTGTAAACTAGCCATCTGCAAAGAAACTTGATATTGAAATTATTCTAAAGCATTCGAATTGTAACATCACTGGAATATGCAAGTATTTACTGGAAAACAATCCCTTGTGTAGTACTTTAAAACATTACTTTTTCCTTATTTTTAAATACTCCTGATGAAGATGTGGAATGCAATTTTTTCTATGTTTAAATGAATCTTCAAAGATATAGAAGTTTGTAGAGATTCCCCTAGGTTCAAGCAGCACGGCTTGGATAACATACTTCATCTATAGCTTGAGGTGGAAAATATTTGTTAGGAATTAATTGACTTTCCTTAGGGAAACCCTTCCCCGTCTTTATATCAACTTGTGTACTTTTATTACACCCAATTTTAGTTTTCTTGTTAAAAGGAAGGTTTAGTTAAGCCTTTGCATTTCTCTTACTTCATTCCCCCATGGTTCACAAGTACAATAGTGAATGTAAGCTACAATAAAAAGGTCATTTTCTTCTTTCAGCAACAGTAACACAAGTGGCTGCATTTCCTGATTCTGGATTAAGTTCAAGATTTCAAATGCGGCTGGGCTCATTTCTGATTAGAAAGTTTGATATTTATCATAGACTTTTCTGTCTTCCATATCCAGCGTGAGTGAGATTGTAAAAAGGTAAACTGAAAGGAACCATTCTTTTATTCAACAATTAACCCCATCTGAGTAAATAATACGGTGTTGTGCACTTGAGCCTTCACTGTTATGCACTGAGTTCAGAATTCTAAACGGCTTCAAAGCAGCGTTCATGAAACGATGACAAGATGCTGCAGAAACAGCTTTTCATGTAGAATATAATGCAAGTATTGTGTTACATAGTACAGTAACAAATAGAGTATAGTTGTAATGATATAGCAGATAAAGTGTCTGGAAGTACTTACCTGCAGGAAACTCAATCTTATTTTAGTTCAGGGCCTGAGGCCTATAAGCAGAGTGCATGGTCTAGAAACCTAAATATTAAAAGAATAGTTTTATTGGGAGTAGTAAGGTTTCTCATAACAAGCAAATAAAATCTTGATGCCCAAATATAGCTATTAAGGCAGAAATTATGTGAGCACAATGGACTCAGCTACATAAAAGATCACACTGTTTAAAGAAATAAAATAAAAATGCATTTTTAAACCTTTATAAGGTGATGCCATTGATTTAATACACTTAAGTTTATAATGAGCTGTACACTTGTGCCTTTCAAAGCACAGCCCTTCATTGGGACATATCTGGGGTTACACTGGCAGCAGGGGAAATTCTAGTTCACTATTGAGAATGCCTCTTATAGCTCAAGAGGAAAACATACCACAACAGGCTTTCCTGTCAGGAGTTAAGTGCAATGGCATACGTCACCTTCTGGAAGGATAGTACCACAGTCTTGGCTTCATCTCAACCTCTTTTGGGAGGATGACACTCCTGCTGGTAAGACTAAGAGCGTGGATGCATGTATGTTTGGAGCCGTCTCAAAAGCGGAACGTTTCAGCAGGGCAGTATTCTAATTGTACATTCTAATTGTTAAGTGTGCATGGGAACGATTCAAATGTAGCAAAACTGCTCCAGATTTAACCCCGGATGAAACGGTAATAATTGGACTGTAGCAGCTGCTGCCCTTTTGAAATGGCTTGAAATGCATGTGTGTCCATACCCTAGATCAGAGATTCCCAAAGGGCGTGCCATGGCTGAGAGAGCCATGGAAGTGCCAGATCTGCTGAGAGAGTGATGGAAGTGCACCACAAGATCCCCTTGTGTGAGGAGGTAATCATTCTCCTCCCCTGTCTGGCACCCTGTACCAGCTCCAGGTACTGCTGCTGCTGCCTTCCCTGCCCCTAGGAAGCTTCTCTGTCAGTGCCCCAGCTCCCAGTATTGTGCTCTGCTTTCAGCAGGCAGGCAGATGCACAGAAAAAGCTGGGATTTACAATGACACATCCTCTCCACTTCTCCCACACTCCTGGGATGGGCAGGTGGGGTTATGGGGGTGGTCACCGGTGTGTGAGGCCCTGCAGGAGCAGCCTCAGTAGTGGGGGCTGCCCTTGCTGCCTGAGGTTCAGACCAGGGGTTGGAAGGGGCAAATAGTGGAAACAGCAGGGCACAGTAGGGGGAGGTCCTGCCTCTGCCACCCTTTAGTGGCACCAGCAAGATTAGTGATTTTCAGCTTTTTCAGCCTCAAAGCCCCCTCCATAGCTTTTCTGAATTTAGATCTACCTCAATGAATTTCAACTTTGGTGCCCAAAATTCAGGAAAATGTGCCATCAATTTCAATCTAGAAAAAAAATTGTGCTCCGTGTATCAAAAGTTTGGAAAACACTGCCGTAACTGCCCACAATTGTCTGCTAGGATGATTCTACTATCTCAGCAACTGCACTGCAGTGTAGAGGAACCTGAACTAGCTTTAAATGACCTAGTTGGGGTATCAGTCACAGCCTAGGTATGGCAGTACAGTACAGTATACCCTAATTTCTCTTGCTTCTCAGGTGAGTTCAGAAGTGTAGACAGTTCTTCAGCCACACAATGGCTGACTCCTGAAAAGTAACAGAAGAGTGAAGGGACTCCCTGTATCCCCCTCTTCCTCACTTTAATTAGTAGCTGTTTAGGATTGGGAATCCAAAAAAGATGACAAAGCCGGTAGGGAAATACAGATTGCCCGAGCGAGGGACTAACAATAGAGGGATGGGGGTGAGAAGGGGAACGCAACGAGGTTACAGGAGATACAATGTTAGCCAACTAAGCCCGGGGGTGGGGGGGAAAGGGAAAGGGAAAGTGTGGGGGTTCAGGACGCTGAGAGGGAAAGAAGATAGGTACACACAAACCTGTTATAATGGTCTGCAATGGTGGAGGAAGTGGCTTGAAGAAAGTGTTTCAGTCCATACAGAGTCTCATCATGGGGGTCCTCTTCAGGTGGAGTGGGGTTGTCCATTGCTGAAGAATCCTCTCGGAAGTGAAAGTCCATCTGGTGTGTGTGGGGGGAGGTTCAGGCGGTCCTCTCTGGGTCCTGTCCTGCGGTGGTTCGTCTGATGGGGTTGGAGTACTGGCGGTGGCCCGTGTTGTGTTCCACGTAGATGTCTCAGGACAAACAGATGGTGTTGGACATCATGAGGGAGCGCATCAGCTTGGCATAGCGGCGGGAGACACAGAAGGCACGCAGGACGCTCTCATTGCTCGGGTCCCAGGCTCTGAGTGTTCCCACGATGAGCATGTTGGCCATTACGTCGTAGCCACGGCCCCTCAGGATGTCGGCCAGCGGGGCGTGCTTCTCCTGCTTGCAAGCCCAGGAGTCGGTGAAGGCTTGGCGCTGGTTATCAAAGGTGATAGTGACGTCTATGATCACAACCTTCTTGGCCTTTTCGTTGGTGATGATGATGTCGTGTCATATCTGGCTCTCGCAGCCTGGGATGGTGCAGTTTACGGAGATCTCCCCCGGTGTGGCTGGGATGGCCCTCACCAGGAGGTCCTGGACAGCATTGTGGCAGAGCTGCCAGACTCTGGTGTGTGGCTTGCAGCTGCACAGCAAAAGCGGGGAGGTCTCTGCCACGTAGCTGCACCATTGGCACCTCTTGTCCCTGTGGCCGAAACGGATGGCCCCGTTCAGAGGCAGGCAGTTGAGGCGGGCACAGTAGAGGAAGCGCCAGTCCACAAAGCTCATGAAGCTCCCGCTGGGCATGAAGTGGTTGCTGGAGTCCCACTTCGAGGTGACATCAAAGACCTTGCCCTAGTTGGGTCTGGCCCTCAGGTCGCCGGCATACTTGTTTCAGATGGCGTCCTTCAGGAACCTCTCCAGGAAGGTCCTCATGCGGGGCGTCATGGTGACACAGTCGGTGTGTGGGACTGGTTGCAGGGAGACTCTAAGCTCCCGGTGCTCCTCAGTCCAGGTCCAGGCACAGCCGATGCATTTCCCGAGGTGGTGCGTGGCATACTGGGCTCGGCTTCGCAGTGAGGCGAAGTCCCTGCTGTCTTGGCTGAACTCACCTTCCAGCGAGCCGCTGAGGAAGGTAGCCAAGTCATGTCTGAACAGCTGCCTCACAATCCTCTTATGGGTGGTCTCCTCGAGGGTGCTGGTGGCAATGGTACTTACTGTTGCATCCGGGCAAGTCAGGAGGTGGAAGGCATGGGTGACCACCGCGATGTCACAGAGGTCTCCCATGCAGGGGACGTTGGCACCTCCCTGCCAGTAGGGGATGTGCAGGACCTCGTTGCTGGCCCTTAATGGCAGGTGCAGCCACTTCTTGAGCAGCCGCCGGATCTCGGCGCCTGAGGGGGGTCTTGGGGACCACCAAGCCTCTCAGGACAAATGCAACATGGGGGATGAGGAAGGTGTTCACCGCGTTTATTTTCTGCCAGGAGGCCAGCAGGGATGAGTCCACGTGAACTAGGCCAGTCACAGCCTGGAGCCTAGTTATACAAAATGGAAAAGCTCAGTTTAGGGATTTGAAATAGATATCTGGCTTTGCTTTTCTAGTTAAATAGTCATGATAATTAATCTAGAGTGTCTTCCAGCAGCATGCTCTGGAACTAGCATTGTGATTGCATAAATGATCAGATTCTTAAAGAGCCTGACCAAAGTACCTTGGAAGTGAATGGGAAGACTCTCATAGGCTTTAGTGGACCTTTGCTTCAGACTAGTGGTGCTTACAGATTTGACTGTATTGGTCAGACGAATGTTCATGGGCCTGATTGGGCACTGTGTTGCCCTCACATGCCAAGATGGGACCCAGTGCCTCATGCTGCCCCTGCCAGGATCCCTTACAGTGGGTTCAAGCCCTGAACTGTCCTATATGCCTGATCTAGCATGTAGGGTTGTGGCATTCAGAGCTCCCCACAGATCCATGGAGAGCTCTGGAGGCCAGTTGATGAAGACGTGGTGCTGGGGGCCCGATCTGACCTAAAGGTCAGAGTTTCAGCACCACTGATTCAGACCAATAATTAACTTACTTTGTCCCTGTCAGTAAAGATTTCTTGGGGGTGCATACAAAATGAGGGATGTATTGTGACCCTTGTTTTGTTGCCTACACAGGGTTTGAAGGAAGTACAAGGCACTCTCTTGCCGTGTTGTGTTTCCTATCCTATACATGTCAGGGGAAATAGCTCCATAAGGCCTTGTACATAGGCCAGGGTGGAGCATGTCAGTGCACCTTCTGGGTGCAGTTCAGGAAGCAATCTGATAGATATAGGGTGGCTTGCTTTCCTTCCACTGCTTCCCAAAGGAGCAAGATGGGGGGAACCCTATCATAACTCTCTGGATTACTATAATCTAGAAGCTTTTACTGGTATAGCAAGACCAGAGAGAACTATGATATTTTTGCAACATTTTTGGAAATGTAAAAGCCATAGTGGAGTTGCAATAATACCAGTTACCATCCTTTTGCTGGTACTTTTCATTCAGGGAAGTGGTGTGGGGCATACTGCCCAAACAACCAGGGATACAACCTGCATCCACACTCTACAGTATCATCAGAGTTGCCACACCCAGAAAATCTTTCCCTGGACTCAGGATCATAATCGATTCCTGCTCTACTTCCTGAACAGCCCAACAACACACTTCCTTTACTCAGAATTTATGGCAAAGCCATCATTTTTCCTGGATAAACATTCACACATCACTTTCTCCCTTCCATACTGTTTAAAGTGAATGAGAAAAATATGACAAAGTTACAGTTTAAAGGTAAGCAACATATGTACTGACACAGCTACTTTCCATGGTTCTTTGGTTAAGTGGCACTAAAGCACATGTCTTAGAGTTGGGGTCCTATTGCAAAGCTGCTCATTACCACCTTTGAGCAGAGGAAGATTTTGGTGCCTGTGCACAGAATGAAAAAAAGCCATTGGTGGTGGCTTATGCATCACTTTCTCTTGTGCAGTAATAAGACTGCTCAACTGCATGAATCCACTGGTAACAAACCATTAAGCAATGCCTGCAAATACCCACTGCTCCACAAGAAAATATTTTAGCTATAAACATACTCTACAAGTAAGATGTAAGCCAAGCAAAGGCATGCAGTGAACAGACGTGGACAGCACCATGAGGCCTGCGTCAGAGAGGTCAACCAGCAGCTTTGGAGCTGGTGTTACTGGGCGGACTTGGGATTCTTCAACCTGAACTTCTGCGCAGGAGACATGCTAGGGTGAAACGAGTTACATCTCTCCCCAAAAGGTAAGTGTGTTTTCTCTTCCAAGTTGGCTGTTGTCATGCAAAGACCTTTAAATTAGGTTTGTCAGGGGATGAGGATGCAGAGGTACAGGAGGACACTTTGACGTCAAGTCAGGTGACACGAGCAGGAACAACCCAGGTAAGTGACAAACATAGCCCGGGCAAGCTTGCGAACAAGAGGGCAAAATGAACACCCATAGGAGGTCTCAGTTGTCTCTACACAAATGCTAGAAGTATGGGGAATAAGCAGGAGGAACTCACCCTCCTGATAGCTAGTGAAAACCCAGACCTGGTTGGGCTTACAGAACCTGGTGGGATTCTACCCATGACTGGGCAGTAGACATCGAGGGATATAGGTTGTATAGACAAGATAGAGTAGGGAGAAAAGGAGTGGGGGTGTAGCACTCCATGTTAATGAGTAGTACACGCCCTTGATGATCAGGCTGGGTTCAGAAGAGGGACAAACTGAGGCGCTCTGGGTTAGGGCCCCTGTGTGAGCACTCATGGTGCTCTGGCCAGGTCCCAGAGGACTGGAAAAAGGTCAGAGTGGTCCCCATTTATAAGAAGGGGAGAAAGGAGGACCCAGATAACTATACATCTGCAGGGGTCCAGCATGGCAGGTAATGCTCAGGGGCAACCAACACAGGTTCACTGCGGGCAGATCCTGCTTGACTAACCTTGTTTCCTTTTGTGACCAGGTCACAAAGTCCTTGGATGCAGGCATTGAGGTGGATGTCATCTAGCTGGACTTCAAGAAGGCCTTTGACACTGTTTCGCACCCCATTCTCGTAAAAAAAAACAAACTAGGCGACTGCAGCTTTGATGCCTACACAGTCAGATGGGTGGCAAATTGGCTCGATGGTCGCACCCAGAGAGTGGTGGTGGACGGGTCATTTTCAACCTGGAGGGATGTGGGCAGTGGAGTTCCCCAGGGCTTGGTCCTCGGGCCTGTGTTATTCAACATTTTTATCAGCAACTTGGAGGTGGGTGAGGAAAGCACACTGTCCAAATTCACTGATGACACAAAGATGTGGGGAGAAGTGGGCACACTGGAGTGGAGGGACAGAATCCAACTAGATCTAGATAGGTTACAGAGGTGGGCAGATGAGAACAGAATGGAATTCAATGCAGACAAGTGCAAGGTGCTGCTTCTAGGGAGAAGGAACCTGCAACATACCTATAAGCTGGGGAACACCCTTTTCAGCAACACAGTGGCTGAAAGGGATCTTGGAGTCATTGTTGACTCCAGGATGGACACAAGCCGCCAATGTGAGGAAGCAGTCAGTAAGGATAACCGCACCTTGTCATGCATCTACAGATGCATCACAAGCAGGTCCAGGGAAGTGATCCTTCCCCTCTATGCAGTGCTGGTCAGGCCGCAGCTGGAGTACTGCGTCCAGTTCTGGATGCTGCACTTCAAGAGGGATGTGGCTAGCATTGAGAGGGTCCAGAGGAGGGCCACTCACATGGTCTGGGGCAGCATGTCAGGCCCTATGAAGCTAGACTAAAGGGCCTGAATCAATTCAGCCTCCACAAGAGAAGACTGAGAGGGGATCTGGTGGCTGTCTATAAACTCACCAAGGGGGAGGAGCAGAAAATAGGTGAGGCTCTGTTACTCTGGGCACCACCTGGTATAACAAGAAATAATGGCCACAATTTGATTGAGAGCAGGTTCGGTCTTGATATCAGGAGGCATTACTTTACGGTTAGGGCTGCCAGCCTCTGGAATGGGTTCCCAAGGGAGTTGGTGCTCTCCCCTACCTTGGGGGTCTTCAAGAGGAGGTTGGATAGATATCTGGCTGGGGTATTATGATCCCAGCACTTGTTCCTGCCCAGGACAGGGGGTCGGACTTGATGATCTGTTCAAGTCCCTCCCAACCCTAGAAACTATGAAACTGTGCTTACAGCATATATGAGGCTCAGGGCAACTCTAGACCTGTAGCTCAATAGAAACACATAAACTAAAAATGGTATTGGGAAACAGGTTATGCAAATAACTAAGATGCTTGATACCAAAGTCACTCAGAAACAGTAGTAAAAAGAGATTGCTTTACTGCAGCTTCACATCCAGATGCTACAAAATGATTAGTCAGATAGAGAGAAATAATCTGATCAATAGTTATGGCCATACCAGGCCCTGGAAGAAAACTTAAGGATCGGGATCAGGTTATTTGTAAGGTAAGACAAAGAAAAAAATTGTGATTCAATGTCACCTCCTGTTTTTTTGTTTCATGCTTTGCCACTGCAAAGCAGAGACATCTCATTCAATCCTATTCTACATTTAAATGACCCAGTAACTGGTATATCAGATAAGATGTGTGTTTCTTCTGGTCCAGTCTTTTATTTTACACTGGATCAGACCAGATACTTCAGAAGGGAAACAAGCAAATAATCAGTGGTTATGGGATCACCTGTTCATAGAAGTGTCCTCTTTATCTCTGTCAGTAAATGGCTTGATTAACCATAGAATGACCCTAATCCTCCTAAACTCTGTTTGTGTGATACTTTACGGCAATGTACAACAATATACTACATTTCTTGCAAACGCCCAAGATAGGGAGGGGATTGCTTTAGTACAGGAAGGCCCAAACAAATTATTTGCAAAAAAAGTATTTTATGGATTAATTTGACCGTATCCCATTCCCAGAACACACACACGCAAACTCTGTTCCCTTTAATTTATTCTTTGTTCAAATTTTACAGTGAAACTATTTAAATATTTTGTTTTGCTTTGTAAATAAGACATGCATTCAAATAGTGAGCTGTGTAGCTTAGTTGTGATTGGTAAAGCTTATAAAGTTTTTGCTTGTTTCTGAAAATCCTTAGGCATGGGACCTGGAATTCTGCTTTCCCCCAAGAAATTTGCCCTGAAAATTTGGTTATTCAGAATTTATAGACTTTTCAAACAAAAGGGAATGCAAATGACCAAATTGAAGCCTTTTAAACATTCAAGCTAGAAACAGTCAGCATGTGGAAATTCACTTTGTGAGAGATTTTGAAACGTTCACAATTATTTGTGTTATTTTGAATCAAAATAAAACCTAAAACCTTCAAATTCCCCGTGAAGAAAAAAGAAATTCTGATTGACTGAAACATTTTGAAAAATGAGAAGTTTTGCTTTTATTTTGACTTTTCAAATTTAAAATCTTGTAATGTATCATAGAAAATAAAAAAATTGAAGTGAAAAATCATTTTAAAATAAAGAATTCAACTGTTTCATTTCAGAAAATTATAACAGGACCTTTCAACATCATCACAAGCTTTTTTGCTAGATTTTCTCCTAAACAAGTTTCAGTGACATTCCTGAGAGTGTTTCAGTTTTTACAAAATGGTGTTTACCAATTGAAATCCAAGTTTTTTCTGTCTTCTTTCTAATGTAAAGATTGTTTTGTGGAAAACTGTTTTTGTCTATTTCCAGCCAAGGTAAAAAAAGGTGAATTATGCTATTTACTTAGCCATTCATTATGTCTGAAGTTGATGTAGCCAAAGACTCGAAGTCATCCACATTTTATCTGCAGTTTTAACAAGTCAGTTGGGCAAACCCAGTCTATGAACAAAAATAAATGTTATGCTATATCAATTTGTCTGAACAGCAGAAGTAAAGCTATCTCAACAACCCCCCTAGCTTTGTGCCTGTAGTCTGTTCTGGACTTTATAGACCTTTAGGGGTATTACTAATTCAGTGTTCTCTTACTATTTGGCCACTTTGCTGAGGGCATTGAAAAGAATATCATGTGATATATGTGAACACCTGTATATAAATTCGACTGATTCTAGCAAGTCATTTCCTATACTGGAAAGATGGTAATGACAGAGTCATCAGATGGTAATGAAATTAGGTCATTGCTGGACAGAGATAGGCTTCTATGAATTACTTCTAGGTACAATTCTCTGCATCTCATTATCAATCCCCAGAGTCATCCAGTCACCAACACCTGGATATATTTTGCAATCTCAGCTGATCTTGCGTAGGTGGACTCGGTCCTGTCATCCTGTTTTGCTGAAGTACATATGTGGCTATAACAGATGTTTTTAGAATACATGTATATGAGAGAACCATTAAAACTGTATCATTTCAACTAAATAATTCTAGTCCTGATTTCAAAGTTGTTGTTATTTATTAGAATGCCATGAGTATATGTTATTGGTTAATATTATATGTATTTACTTTTATCACATGCCCAAATGCTTTTGGGGACCCTGACAAAATTAAAATCTGACATTGCAAATTAAGTAAAGGCCAATAGTGCCAACAAACATAGATTTGATGGCTTGAAACGGAAAGTGGATAAATTAAGACTAGAAACAGATGCAAGTCTGTAATAGGGACAAATAAAATGAGATGGCCATTCAAGGCATTGAAAATGTCAAGACGCTCAAGACAGTCATGCTAAGAGACATGTAGAGAGGCAGTATAGTCCAATAAACAGAACAGCAGATTGATATTTTGGATATTTTCAAGTCTTTTCACTTTTCTGTCTCTGAGTTGCTATGTGGAACTGGGCAAGTACTGTAATAGTTCTGCATTTCTTTCCCTTCCTACATTGGCTTGTTCTGTTTTTGTGAATGGCAGGTTCTTCAGGGCAAGGGGATATATATATAAACACTCATCCCATGCCCTAGGCTGGATGTGAACCGTGGGGCTTTTTTATAGGCTGGTTCTGGCCTGGGGCATGTGGCAGCAGTGACAGGACCAGTAGAGACAGTCATGGGGACAGCAGGAATGATGGTGGGGTGGCAGTAGTAGGTCAATTGGTGGCAGGACTGTATCAATATAGCTTGCCTTTTTCCTGCTGATGGCCATGTCCACTGGAGCCCAGTGACCCCAGATTCTATGGCAAACAATGCTCCCCACTTCCAGTAGTGTGCCAGCAGTTTAATGGGCTAGATGAAGCAGTTCTGTGGCCTGGATCCACCCCATGGGCCTTATACTTGATACCTCTGATGTAAAGGATCTAGCATAGTGGAGCTCCAGAGGCCCCATGCTTCTGAGGTTCTACTAAAATACAAATAATTAGAACTATTTTTATTGCTAGCAGTAAACAATTCCAGGGTACCCACTCATAATTGTGAAGGTGGATTGGTAATGAGATGGATTTGTCATATACTGGTAGGGAAAAGGAGGACAAACAGGAGCTAGCTTATTCACAATAACTGGAAACTCAGCTGAGCAATAGTGTTTCAGAGTCTGGTGAATGAGGCTGGAGCCACTTCTGGTACCTGTTACTATGAAAAATCATGACCTGCGTGACTTTTTTTCT
The DNA here is from genome assembly GCF_052110815.1 of Crocodylus siamensis. Taxonomy (NCBI): domain Eukaryota; kingdom Metazoa; phylum Chordata; order Crocodylia; family Crocodylidae; genus Crocodylus; species Crocodylus siamensis. Next base: position 218,905,559 of record NC_143397.1, read on the forward strand.
TGCCAGTGTTTATTTAGTGGCTTGACTGCTTGGGATCACCATTTTTAGTCATATGTATTTTACACTATTTATAAGAATCAGAACTTGTGTCAGAGGTGATATCTTTATTAGACCAGCTAAATATTTGCAAAAAAATTCTTTATTTGCAAGCTTTTGGGCACGCTCACCCTTCCTCAGGCATAGGAGAATGCAAAAAATGTAAAATTTCTCCTAGGTAGAAATGAAAATTCATATTTCACAGGAGAGCTGAAGGTGTTGTAAGATCTCCTGGCTGGAATAGATCATTTTGTGCAAATTAGACTCAGATAAAAGTTAGAACAATCTATTTACCTTGATGTTGTCTGCTGTCAAGCAGGATGTTGAATTATGTTTCCTTCTGGTTATGATATTTCATATTTCACAGGCGAGTGGATTGATGGAATGTCCTGGGCAAGGAGTTTCTCTTGCTCTGTGACCCTGCAGATTTAGCTGCAACAATAAGCAGGACCTAGGGTGTCAGCTTTCACATTTAAAGGTGGTGAATTTGCTTCCTCCTTGTAAAATTATGAAGTTTTCATTTTAAAAAATGGCTAAATTCAATTTCTTCTATCAGGGGTGATGCATAGGGGGTACACAGGGGTGCATGTGCACCCCCTGAGAGTGCTAGTGCACCCCCTGCCAGGCCACACTCTCTGTTTAGTCAGCGGGCAGGGGGGCAGGCAGGAGCACCAGCACTCCCCCCGCCCCCCCGCCCCCCGAGAGTGCTGGTGGGGGAGCAGGGCCACCAGTAAAAGTGGCCGTGCTGCTTCTGGAACTGGTTGGTGAATGAGATTGGCCGCCAGGCACCCTGGTAGCTGACTGGTGTCGGGGGAGCATGTGCCCCCTCTGATTCAAAAGGCACTAGACACCCATGTTTTCCATGTTTTAGGGATACAGGTTGTAGCCATATTGGTCTAAAGGTCCTCACATTCAAATCAAGTGGAGCCAGTACCATAGGAGTGGAAACATATTATAACATATGTTTAAGTTCCCAGCTAAAGCACATCCACATCTGGCTGATGAAATGTCACAATATCTATTTGATTTATTTATTATATGAAGTTAGACTGCTTATAAGTATGTTGATGCTTTTCAAGGGAAGGAGAAAGAATGTGCCTATATGTTAATACTGAACTAAAACATCATCATCAATTAAGCTCCTCTTTAAGCTCATTATGTCTCTTCACAGCTCTCTTTTACATGTAGACATATAGGCGAATTCTAAGTGCTCATTTGCTCAATTATCTCTAGATCTACTAGAAGATACTCTGAAATAAATAATAGGTGCACAAGTGCACTTGAGGATGAATATGCTGCAAAATCAGAAATGTCAGCACACCCATCACTGTCACATTTTTCACCTGCTCATGTGGTTTTATACTGGGGAATGCAGGTGGTGAACTTGTTGCCAGAATGGAATGCACCCTGATTCAGAATCTGAACTTCCAGCTTTGTTTCTGTGACTCCACTTTTTCATGTCAAAACCCTTATTGCTAGCATAAGCGATCAAAACCACTATTGCCACCTTTACTGTTTATATAGCTTTTTGTGTGTGTTTAGAATTTTTTGCCAGAAGCTTCTCATTCCTTTTTTCAAGCTTTCATAGGAGCAGGGCATCTGTTCTGAGCATAACAGTGGGAGTTTTATGGTAATTTTAAGTGAATATTAGAAACAAACATTATGAGCAGCAGCAGGAGTGGCCTATGAGTCTGAGAAAAAGTGGATAATGTGCTACCTACTTTCATCTCTGATGTGACTCTCCTAGTGGGATTTTCATTTGTAAATCATGTCTAGGTACAGTCAATGCTACCCATCCCATGCAGGATCAAATATCTTTTTTGAAAAATATGGTTTACTCCAACTTCTAAGCGAAACTCTACAGTCTATAGACACAAGTGATTAGCTATATGATCGTGGAACTGGTCTTCTAGAACTGGAATTTATTAAGCCCTGTTTTCATCCACTTCTGGCATGGTCCACAGTGATAAAAGATTTGCATAAATTGTCCTCAACATGTTCATGATACTTGCAGTTCTGCATCATGGCAATGCTTATCATAAAGTTGAAGGCCTTAGGGTGATAGCCAATTGACTTTAGGGGCCAGGAAGAATTTTTTTCCCACCATGAATTTGGTCCAATGCATTTTTTTAACCTCCCTCAGAAGCATCAGAGGCAGTGAGCCATTTTAATCTGAAGTCAGGAAGAAGTCAGGGTAGGGTAGGATCTGATGATTTGGCTGTCACCTATGAAAGCTTATGCCTCTCTGAACCAGTTAGTCTCTAAAAAGGTGTCAGCTTACCCTGCTTTCTGTCAGAAGCATCAGGGGTTAGCTACAGCAGGCAAGAGGACACTGGATTGGGTAGGCAATTTCTCTGAGGTGGTACAAAGAATCCTCTTTCTCAGGCACTTGGCTGCATGCTCAGGGTCATACTGATCTATAGATTTTGGTCAGAATTGAATTTTGCCCCACAGCAGTTTTGTAGGGATTTTGTTTTTGCTTTTGTTTTGCTTAATCTTTTAAGCATTTTCATGTCACTGCAGGGGCTTTGGACATGGAAGACCCCTCGCGCCCAGCAGTCCTTTACCTGTGGCACACAAATGAATGTCCTGTGAAATGAAACAGTTTAGTCTATCTAATGTTTTGGGGCTTAATATAGAGACCTCTAAGTGAAATGCAGGGGCCTCTTCAGTTTTCTCTCCCAGCCGAGGATTAAAGTGTCTAGAATGGGGGGGTGTAACTTCCAGTCTATGGGTTGTGTCCATGTCATCTGTCCTATGGGAGTGCTCCCTTGCTGCCAAATCTCCAGACCTGGGGGGAGCCCTAAGCACTGTGTGCTGGATCTGGCAGCCAATTGCAGCATGCAGGGGAGGGTGGAGGTGGCACTGGTCCCCAGGGCCTAATCCTGGCATGCAAAGGATAGGAAGGGGAGGTGCTGGGGCCCCAGGACCCAATCTCAATGAACGGGGGCTAGGGGAAAGCCCTCAAGACTCATTGGCAATCCCTCAATTCAAGGACCATCTCTATCATGGCTCATTACTGGGTCTTGAGGTGACTTAAAAGTCCAATCCTTGAGCCACAGATCCATCTGTAGAAGTTTAAGTTCTTTCCATGGGGAGAGTAGACTGTAGTTTGGGATTTCTCTCCTATTCCTGCTTCTGCTCTCTCTTCTCTGCTTTGAGGGCAAGATGCTAAAGCTTGATTGAAGTTGCAGCACCACTGTAGTCAGTCATGCTCTCAACTCTTCATGTCAACACCTGTTTTCTCGAGGTATGCCTTCAGTGTGTCCTGGCAGCATTTCCTCTGGCCACCATGAGATCTCTCACCACAACTAAGCTGGGAATAGAGCACTTGTTTTGGGCATTGAGAGTCAGGCATCTATAATATCTGGTCCAGCAAAGTTGGTGCTTAAGAATCACCAACTCAATTCTGGTAACATTGACTTCAGCAAGAATGCTGGCATTTGTGCAGCAATCTTTCCATTTGATGTGGAGAATTTACCAGATACCTCTCTAGACTCTTGAGATGACAATGGTAGGCCACCTGTGTTTCACATCCATAGAGGAGAGTGGGGATGATGACTGCATTGTAGATCTGGATCTTGGTGTCTTTCCAGAGATCACAATGAATAAAACTGTGTAGAAGTTGTATCCCAAAGCAGGCACTTCCACACTGGATCCATGTTCATTGTCTAGGAGAGGTGGCTACTGAGGCAGGGGAGGTGCTCAACTACCACCAGGGTTTTTACTACTAGGGGTCACATTCACAGCCTGGGGCAGGCTGATAGAGGACTTTAGTCTTCTTGATGCTGAGAGAGAAGCTCAAAGTTCAGTAGGATTCTGCAAAGAGATTCATTACAGTCTAGAGGTTTTCCTTAGCGTGCACAGTCATATTGAAGATCAACAAAAGGTTGTTTTGAGTACTTTGGTTTTTAAGCAAAAATGTCACAGATTGAAGAGCCCTCCATCCATTCATTATTCATTGTCAAGTCTGGAAGGAAGGCAGTCCTAAATGAGAACTAGAACAACTGTCAAAGAAAAGGAGAACAGAACTGGGGAGATGATGCATCCTTGCTTGACCCCAGTTCAGGTGACAAATGGATTTCTCTCTGATCCACTGCAAAGAATAGTAGCAGTCATCTGGTCATGAAGATGACTGGACTCACAGTGCACAGGAGGCTGAAGGAGGTTATGCTGGTCCCCTGGGTCCCAATCCCAGTGCACACGGGGCAGGAGGGGACAGTGCTGGTCCCCAGGACCCAATCTCCCCTGCAGATGGATTGTATGCCATTCATCTGACCCATGGGGCCAAAAGATTGAGCATCACTGGTCTAGAAGATATGGTTACGCATAAATTGCTGTGACCTGTTTATTAGGGGTGTGTGAAACAGGCCCTGTTCGACTCAGATTTGGATTCAGCTTGAATCAGGAACAGTGATTTGATTAGTTGATTTGGATCACTGTCCCTGATTCAATTTGGCCAAATCTGAATCTGAAGATTAGATGCTGATTTGGAGAATCAGCGATTTGGACATAGACACAGCTTTAAAATTTTTTTCTACATACCTTAAGGTAGCAGGTATGGCTCATGAACGCTGCGATGCTGGGGCACATGGAACGTCCCACAGGAGTGCAAGGCCTCCCTCCCCACCCCCCGCGTGCTTGGCACTGAACCCAGAAGTGGACAGAAAGTAGTTCTGGTCCACTTCCAGGTCTGCCAGGGAGCGCTCTGGGGGGCCCCCCTGTGGTCCCCTGGCTCAATGATTGGCTATGGGGGGACCCTGGCCACCCCCCTCAGACCCAGAAGGCACCAGTTGCTGAGCTGGGGAGGGGTTGGGGGGGGCAGCACAATCCCCAGCAGACCTGGAAGTGAATCGGAAGTGCTTCTGATCCATTCCCGGGTCTGCTGCTGAGCACGCTGGGGACCCCCCATGCTCCAGTGGGACACTCCATGAGCCCCAGCATCACAGCATTCACAAACTCCTGCTACCTAGAGGTATGTAGAAAATCATTTAAAGCTGTGTCTATGTCTGAATCTCTGAATCTTTCTGGATCTCTCCAAATTGATTCGGAGGGTTCCGATTCGATTCGGAGAGATTAAAGGGTCCTCTGATTTGATCTGGATCCAGAGATTTGGCCACTGAATCAGGCTGACTCTCCACTGAATCAAACCAGGGACCTAAGCTTTGCACGGCCCTAAAGTTTATGACTCCCAAGTTACATAGGGCTAGATTGTCCCCATGGATCTCTGTGTGGAGGAAGCTTTCCAGGTCCCAGTTTCCCACTGATCCCAAATAAGACTGTGAAAGCCATTTGTTACAATCTTCCTCCTCATAACACAAATGCCTCTTCACTTAGAGCAGTGAGGACTGAGGCTCCTGGAGGATAAGGATAACCTCTGTTATTTACAAAGGAGATGACTGAGCCCACGGTCATGAAGGATCAGAAACAGTCAGAGACATTTGAATTTTAATGCATTTTGATGACAATGCTATTCACCTCTGGTTTAATTTAAAAAAAAATGTAAAGCCCATATAGCTAACTCATATTTTACTCCAGAATCCATGACAAACATTTTGAAAAGGGTAAAATGCTTTTCCAACTTCTCTCTCTTGGAATTATGGTGTTCAACATTGTATTCAAGACTAGGGTTTTAACTTCCTTGGGTACATCACAAAGGGATAATGATGGGGATTAAATATTAGTGGTTACCTGTCTGCAAGTTGATTTTCTAGCACAATCCTGGCCACTAGTGATTAGAAAAATGTAGCTGAATAATATAATGGCTCACCTTGGTAGGTCATTTGTAAAAGAAGGATAATGATGCTTCCACCTTTGTTAGGATCTTTGGGATCCTTGGATGAGAAGCATTTTATATGTAGAAAGTATTTTTACTATTAATTGAAGTTACAGTTCTGTCAAACAGCACTGCAGAACATTCTTCTCTTCTGTTTGCACTGATGTTGAGTTGTCCAGTCTTTAGTGACAGAGGGGATGAATAATTGAATTTTCTAGTGTTTCATATATTAGTAAAACCAGCTTTTATACTTAAGCTGGAAATAAGTAGATAAGTGTCTATTTAATTTTATCTTTGAAAAATGAAAATAGCACAAGCCTGTGCAAGATGAATTGCAACTTATAAACTGAGAGGTAGAAAGCAAGAGGTCACTTCATTGTATTATAAATTACAATGTTTGTAAGTTAGCTTGTTATGAAGGCTCACAGATTGAATGAAACAAGGAATTAAATGACTAGACAAAGATAATAGGACCAAAAAGAAGCTGTGTGTATGTTACCTGGGTGTGACATAAATTATATGTCATCTGACATCAAATATCTTTAACATATTTGAACGTGGAGCTTTTACTGGTGATTATTTAATTAAAACATCAGAAATCTCCTGTAGATATTGATTTGTGTCCTGTGTGCTGCAAAAAAGGAAACAAAAGAGTCAGTTATCTATTTCCCCCATTCTCAGTAATTTTATTTTAAATTTCAAACCGTTCTTTCAGTATTGTTGTTCCCTTTGCAGTCAGTGGCAAAACTCTGATGACTTACATGGGAGTAGGATCAGGCACTAAATTTTCAAGGCAATAGGAACTTGGTTTCATCAACATGAAGTGAACTGTTAGTGCTTATGCAAACATGCAAATTCTGCCAAAAAATGAACAAAAACTTGAAGTCTATTTTAATGTCAAAACAAATTATGGTAATAATTAAAACCTATTTCCCATGATAAATCACTGTCAGGGAACCATTACTGTAGTATCATAAATAGGCAAGAATTTCACAGCCACTGAAAGGAATTATGCTTCTACTTGGGTAAAAATGACATTCCAATACATACGAATGAAACAGGCTTGGCAGGAACTAGCTAGGAGATAAAGATATTATGAGGTAATCAGGCAGTAATGCTTCAAAAGAATATTTTCAGAAAATACATTGTTTCCTTTTTATTGTGATTAAATGCTTGTAATAACAAGATTGTTTTAACCTTGCCAATATGCTGTCAAGGTCAATTTTATTTTAAAGTAGGAAATAAACAAAAGGCTATTATTACAAGGAATTCAAGCTGAAATGCCGAAGCTTTATTGCTTACATGATTGTATTTAAAATTAAAGGTGGTATGTCTGATTGAAACCCCGGCTCAGGCTAGTACATTTCATTAGAGCTTTCAGACTTGACATATGTATCTTTGTGCCAATAATCTGATCAAGTGGTAGAAATATTGTATATCTATTAGAGAAGAGCAATTTAATAACACACTTATATAGACTTATTATAGATTGTTAAGAATAAGACTAATATACATAGTACAAATCCAAACCATATGTTCCATGAAAGAGTATGTCCTTGCAGCATTTTTTAAAGCTATAAATTATTCTATCACACTACCAATAAAGTGTTCTAGAGGTAAGGTCACTGACCCTGAAGCACTCACATTTAGTCCAGAATTCAACCCTTGCAACTTAGCACTTCATTCAAATTTCCAGGGGAACATTTTTTTTCTTCTCCTATGATATTTTCTCATAGGCCACTCTCCTTGCCGGCATTTTCACAATCATCTTCCTTGCAGTATGTCAATTTACATTTGGTAGCTGGACTACAGTAACAGGAAACTTTTAGATCATTTCTTCTGTGCACATGTACATGCTGTTTACATACTGTATGTCCTCATAAGCAATCACCCAGCTGGCTATCTAGTACATCCCCCCACATCAAAAGGTTACAACGTGGTATCCTGTGAGACCTTGAAAAGTGGCTTTGGATTTTAAGAACTGTACCATAAGGATCAATCAGGCTTTAGAGCAGGATGATGGCCAGATTGATCTTTTCTATCTTCATCCATTGATCTTTTGCATCTCCATTCTCTCTTATTTTGTGATCTACGGCTCAGTCTTGTTAACTAATAGACAATTAATGAGAGTTACAAAAGTTTAGCACTGGTTTAATAGGGTGGATTAGTGGGCACCTCATCAGACCCATGAATATATCAATCACAATAAAAAAAGAACTAACTTGATCCTTTCTTATGAAACTCAGACTGAAAAAATATATGACAACTTCTGTACCATTATATTCTGCTTATGTTCATCTCAGCACTTCTGGCTTGGACCAGACGCAGAATTGTCAGAATATATGGGTCACCTTGTCAGCTGGTGTAAAGCAGTGTATTTCCACTGAATCCATATGACAGTACCACCACATGTAGTTGTTGCTGTTAAAATAATGTTCATGGGCTAAGGGATTATCAGTAACTGCAAGATAAACACTGAAAGGGTTACATATATTGCTTAAGCATACTCTAACTTAAGAAACTGTCATCTGAACATTTTTTACATTTCATATTTTTCTGTATTACATATTGCATTAAGTATTATAATGTACTGTGGATTATAAATAGGAATCCAAATTCATGTATATAATTTAAGGCATAGTTTATCACCTGAGGGTCTTAGGTGAAGTAGGCATTGTGTTTTTATTCTGATACATCTCTCCTCTTTCTTCGCTAAGATTTTGTAGATCATTTTAGTGATAACTTAGCTCATACCAGCATGATATCTTTGGATATGACTATATAAGAACAGAAGTTGACAGAGCATAATTTTCTATCTCATTTTGATTTTTAAACTCCTGCTACATGCAATATTTGTGTACACAAATATGAATGTAATGGTTTTAAAACTGGTGCAATTACAAACTCATAGTTGGAAATTGGGCCTGAAATTCAGAAGCAGCTGTTAATTTGGCCCTACGAGTATAGTGAACATTCCCTATATTAGACAAATCAACACTGTCAAACAGTGAAATTAATTATTTATTTAAAATTTTGTATTGTTCTTCTATAGAAGGTCTCTAGTGAGTATGACTTGTTTTTCTCCTTATATAAGATTACTCAAGTTTAGTTCCAGGTTAGGAATGTTCCACTGGTAAACTTTCTGAAAGGCACTTTAATTCGCTAACATATTCAACAGTTAAGCGAAAAATACCCTAAAGGGTTTTTGGTCTTCCTTTACTTATTCCCCTTGCTTAAAATGTGGAAACACATGTTTGATTAATATTATCTCTGTAAGGTTAGTTTGGGGCACCTATAACTCTGTCAGAGAGTTGCCTCTTGAGTACTTTGGAAGTTGGATGCATTCAGCTTCGTTTCTCATTCTTGATGTACAAATACTCACAAAGGTACCATTCACACAGAGTTATGAGCCCATCTGCACATTTTTCTTTCTTCGGGTGAGGGAGAGAAACAACTGAAGACAAAGAGTGGAGAGGGAGGCAGAGAAAGGGGAGGACGGAGACCCATGAAGAGGAACTAAATGAATTAAAACCCTTGAAAGCACTTTGGGCCATATTCTCTTTTACACCATTACGGCAATGTTCACACCTGTGGTACTTTTCACTCCCAGAATGGTGTTTAGAGACATTAATATAAATGATAACCTGTCCTAAATTTTATTGAATTTAGACAGTGAACTGAATGGTGATACTCGGACCATGATTAGAGTAGAGACCAAAAGAATAACAGGTTGGATTCACTCAGATGGGTCTGAACACAGGCTGCCAAGAGAATGAAAATAACTCTCTACAATGAGAAAGGAAAGAATACAGCCTCTAGCAAATTATGTTCGGAATACAGCTTTGTAGGAAGAAGGCAATACCCTTCCTTTTTGTACAGAAGCACTAATTCTACAGTGCTATCTATTAGACAGGGTGGCATTTACTAGTTTATACCAGGGGTGTCAAACATGAAGCCTGTGAGCCAGGTATGGCCTTCAGTGTCATTTCCTCTGCCCCAAAGGGCTCCTGGTGGCCCAAGGAATTTGGGAGCAGGGCCTGCTGCAGTTTTGGGGGTTATAGGGACCCATAGGGAACAGCTTTCAGCATTAGGGGTGAATGATGGCCAGGGCCATACCTATGGGGGTGTGAATCTGGGTGACTGCCCCAGTGCCCATGCTTTGGGGGGCTCTGTGGACCCAAGTGGAGTGGCTGCAGTGACTCTGTGCTGCCACCTACTTCATGTCTGGCTGCTCGGCACCTCCCCCGCCGAATCTGGTGCCTCTGGCCACCCTCCGGCCACCGAATCCACCACCAGCTTCCTCGTGTCCAGGGGTGGGGCCCCACACTGGCTGATTTGCCCCAGGCCCTGCACCCTGCTCATGTTGTCTGTGGTGATGGCTATGCCCGCACAGTAATGCTCACACTGCCACTACTTGCCCTGCTCACTGCCCACCCCCCTGCATCCAAACCTCATCCAGGGTGTGGCGGGGTGGGGTTTGACACCCTTGATTTATATTTTCACATGCAGGATTTGAATCTCTTGCACTTGGGGTGAGAAGGTTTTAGGATCCATGAGAAGTTGTTTTTGTTTGTTGGCTGGTACTGAACTTTGTGAGCTATAAGCAATAGGGACCAATTTATTGTCTGATTACTTTTATTTTCTCTCTCTCTTTTTGTGGATAAAGGACTGTGCTATGAATACATGTTCTATGTAATTAACTTTCTAAAAAAATGCTTTTACTGTCATTTGATCTGGGCATTTTTTCCACTTTATTTAATAAAATAATTACATTTAAACAAAAAATTCCAGAAGGTTTGATCTACCAGTGCTTTCCTACAAAATTCTAGCAAATCATAAATGAAGTAGTCTTGACAGATCCAGTTAACAATCCCAATATCTTAATTTTAGAAGATGCAACAAGGAATATGCTTTTACATAAAATATGTAAGTTAAGTACAGACAATCAAAAAGTAGGGCTGTGAGAAGCTTCAGTAGCTGATTTGATTTGGAGGAGATTTGGCCCGATTCAATGGCCGAATCTTCAAATCTGAATTGAATTGGGACATACTGCAACCTGCCAACATCTGACTCACCAGGTACCTCTGCACTTTTAGCTGCACTGTTACTTCCCCTTTTCCCCCCCACACTTTTGATGCTGCTGGTGGTATTGGTGGTGAGCCAGCTAAGTTGCTTTGACCTGCTGTTGTTTACAGTGGTGGACTGGTTGAGGCTGTAGGGGAGGATGAGAGGATGAGACCTCATGGGGGCACACTGCCATGTTGTGCAGAGGCCCCACTGCCAGGAAAGACACACCTAAACATACACACAGTCCCACAAGCACCTGTGTCACAAGTTTTGCCTGCCTGTGGCCAGAAGTGCAGGGCCCCAGAACCCAGAGTCCCCCGGCACTTATCTCCTTAACAGCTTGCAGGATCTGTGGCCACAGAAGGCCCTAGCAGGCCTGCAGTTTTCATCTCTCTATGTCTTAACACACACACGGTGTCACCTATGTCATATGCTTTGCTTGTCAGCAGTTTGAGGTGCAGTTTCCCAGAAACCCCTGCACCTATCTCCTTAAAACTTGGCAGGATTTGTGGCTTCAGCAAGAGCTACCAGATCTGCAATTTTCATCCCACTGTGGCTCAACACACACACGACAGGAGTTTTGCTTCTCGTCAGCTTGAAGTGCAGTTTTCCAGAAACCCCTGAATCTATCTCCTTGAAACTTAGCAGACTTTATGTACTCAGCAAAAGCTACCATCTGTGTAGTTTTCACCCCACTGTGACTGAACACTCACAAGTGACATGAGTTTTTCTATCAGAACTTTGACATGCAGTTTCCCAGAAACCACTAAACCTATCACCTTGACAATTGGCAGACTTTATGTCCTCATCATCAGCTACCATCTCTGCAAGTTTCATCTGAATCAGCCAAAAAACAAAAAGGTTATAGTTATCTAATTGATTCCCCATTATATCCTACAGCTGAATATCTGAATCTCTCTGAATCAGCTCCGAATCTTTTCTGAATTGATTCGGCCAAATTGAATCAGAAAAGCAATTCAAATCTCTGAATTGAATCAGGTGAATGTGAATTGGCCAAATCCAAATTGATTTGGAAAGCCTAAAGCTTCTAGCAATTCGATTTGGATTCATAGATTTGGTCCCTGAATTATCTGAATCATATCCGAATCCAAATCATGATCCAAAACTTTGCACAGCCCTACCTGTTACACCTGGCAAACTTCTTTCTGAATTCTGTAAAATCTCAAAGCAAAACTTATTCCAAAGGGTTTTCAAACCAAGACATCTCTAACTGCAGTTTTCTTAAGATTTGCATGTAGCACCAGCTTTGCTTGAAAGGTTCATGAGCTGAGTGAATGTTTTGATGAACAGAATTTAAGTTTAAGTTTGTGAATCAAAATTCCAGGTCTAATAAGTACTTTGCGGCTTTCCATTTCTTTGCAACAGTTTAAAACTTCAGGGCCACCTCCAGATGAGCGTGGCTGTGCAGTATATACACCAGGGGTGTCCAACCTTTTTGAATGTGGGGCCGGATCATGAACTTTTTATTACCCAGTGGGCCAGTAAGCCATATTCATATTTTATCACCCCATGGGCCATATGTTGCACAAGCCTGAAATAAGGCAAAGCTGGCATAAACCCCCACCTGTGCTCAGCTAGTGACAAACTACAGCAAATGACATCCTGAACCAGCCATCCCAACAGCTGGGGCCCCACTTCTGCCTACTACGACCACCATTTGAAGGCAGCCCCAGAAGATATTTGACAGCCGTGTTAAAATATGTGACCAAACCAATGTAGCCGGTGCTCTCACACAGGCCAAGGGGCCACCTATGCCACTGCTTCCCCAGGCCTTGCCCACACCAGCAATACCACTGCCCAAAGTCTTGGCGGCACTTGGGCAGATGCAGCTGGGGCCCAGCCAACACGTGAGATGAGGGATTGCGGAACTGCGGGAGAGAAGCTGGTTCCCAGCCTGGCAGGGTCTCAGGCTTGGTCCACCCAGGGCGGCTCCTGGCAAGGGAAGGCCTCAGGGGAACATGGGCCACTCCGCTCCTCTGTGCTTCCCTGCGGTGAAGGCAAATGACCCCCGGGAGGGTGCAGGCAGCTGCCATGGCAGAAGAGCAGTGCCTGGCCCAGCCACAGGGAGTGACAATCCCCCCTCCCCCCCGGGCTGCCCCCGAGCAGAATGGCCCCATGAGCCGGCTGCTCGCACAGGCAGCCCCAGTGGACACCAGCTCCCACTGCCTCACCCCACAGAGGTCACACCAGGACCCTGCCTGCCAAGGCCCCCTGGGGCTGCCCTGCTGACTGCCTGAGCCGGGGACTGTGCCCTGTTCCTGCCCTGCCTCACAGCTGCTGAATCTGGCAGGTCCCGGGAGGTGGGTGGGATGCCAGGGGCAAGAGGCCAAGCCAGAGACAAGTAAAAGCAGGTGCTGTCCCTAGCTTGTCCCGTCAGGTGCAGCCGGGGCAGCCGTGCATCACTCAGCCCTTGGGGCAGTGATGGGACCCAGCTCATGTGATGTGGGAGGTCATGCAAGGTTGGCCCTGTGGGGGTGAGCAGCTCCCCTCCCCTCCCCTCTGCCACCCGCCTATCCCGAGCGAGGGACCTCGGGCCTCAGAAAATGGCTTGGCAGGCCGCATGGTGGCCTGCGGGCCATATGTTGGACAAGCCTGATGTACACAGTCTGCAGTGCCGCATACCGCACATTCAGTTGTTCTCCATGCTGCAAGGGAGCGGTGGGGGGAAGGAAATGGGAAGGGAATGGAAAGGAAATTATGACTCCATTCGTTACCACTTAGTATATTATCAGGAGAACTGGACCATTTTTCTTTTTTGTCAAATCATTTTTTGACCCCAAATGTGGCTTTGTTGGCCTAAACTGTTTGTGAATGTGGTTCATAGTCAACAGTGAGTTTTAGTTGGAAAACTATGAAAAAAGTGTTAATTTTGTTACTTGGAAGAGAAGGTGGCAACTCCCTGATAAGCCCACTTCTCTGGGCACTCCCTTAAGATGAGAGATATTCATATTGAAATTTCTCTGTACCTGATCTAAGCTCTTGCTGAGCCTTTTCTACTTTGTATAAATAAAAAAAAATATTAAGTGCTGTATACACAATTTCCTATCATCAAATTGAGAAGTGGACTGGACCCCTGGTGCCCTCACCACCAGGTTATAGAGATGCTTTGTTTCTCTCTTTCTTGTACAATGAATATTTTAATATTTTATACAACCTAAAACAGCTTCAGCAGGAGAAACTGAGACCCTGGGCATAGAGCCCCCCAAAAACTAGCAGTTATAACATTATTGCTCAGATGTTCTTCAAATGCCTGCTCTACAGCTAGCAGGGGAATTGCTGGACTTGGGCATCTCCTAACCTGAGTGAGTGCTCCAACTGCTCCTATCATGCACTGAAGCTTCTTTCTCCATTTTGGAACTAGTCTTTGACTTCTAAACTTCTTTTGATATTACTTAAAGGCACTGAAGATGCCAAAAATTGAAATTAAATATTTTGTTTGACCTGAATGAAATTGTCTCAATTCACTGGAAGTGACATCATTTGGTTTATCATTAGTAATAAGCTCCATAGATTTATGAAGAGTGAAGAATGCCAGGCAAACTGCTTGTCTTTATGTCATTTAACTTTAGTAATCAAATGGTAGATAAAGGCAATTTAGTAGGTGAAATATTATCAAACCTTTGTTAACTGTTTGAGATGTTTAACTGTTTAACTCACAATATCTTTCTTGAATATGAACTTAATAACATGTTTAAAAAGTGCCTGAAAGACTGGAAAGAAATCCTAATGACAGACACCAGTGTTTTGAGTTAGAGGGAAAGGTGCAAGGTTTATTCCTGAACTTGATTTTCTTGAATGACTTTATTTGCAATATGACATTAAGAAAAACTATTACATTGGTACATTTAGCAAAAAAGGAAATCTGAAATAGAGAGAGCAGTAATGCCTCACTGTTGCAAGTGACTCTGCAGGCTCAGAACTCAGCAGTGCTTTACACAATCATCACGTAATGCTTCATCCTCCATGGTTGCAGAGTTCTTGCTGCAAGACTGTCAACTCCTGTTGAAATCAGTGGGAACTGGACCCACTCAGCTTCTTGCATATGTTGCTCCTTCATATTTTTCTGTCTCAGACAATCCCTTGTTTTTCCTCCAATGTGTGTAAGTGAGGACTGAGTAATCTTTTCTCCAAAGGGACTTCAAGAGGTTGGAAATACAGGCAGGAAATAGCACAATTAGATTCAACCCAGAAAAATGTAAGTTAATATATCTTGGGAAAATAATCCTAACCATGTATTCAGGGGGAGGGAAATACTTGGAAGCCACTGAGTCTGAAAAGACTTAAGAGACATAAGAGATAACAAATTAGATATAATCTTGCAATGCATAAAAGACACAACTGTAGTTGTGGCCTGCATACACAAAGGCACCTTGAAACTAGTCAAATCTTGATGCATGACTCAAATTATTATCCTTGCAGAGCTTTCACTGCACAAGCAGCTTAGACTACAGGCCACTCAGCATAAATCATAAGCAAGAAGCATCATGCTAGCTTTGATATGCAGCCCAGCCCTGGAACCACGCTGAGTGAACAGCACAAACCCAAAGAATGGAATGGATTTTTTTTGTCTAAGAGGTTCTAGTGAAGAGGAGTATAATGCAATCAAGCAAAAATAAATGGTATAGTAAGAAAAAAGTCCCAACAGTAGAAGCCTAAGAAATCTTTCATTCTAAAGTAAACTGTACCCACCCCAACTGGGCCCATCTACACATGTCATTAATGCACAGTAAAGTTACTGCACATTAAAAAAGGGAAAGTGCGTACACATGTGCCAGACTGGGAACAAATTAGCTCCCAACTGGAGCAGGTGAGACCTGGGATATTCTTGCCTCCCTGTCCTGCTCTGCCCCATTACAGCATCCAGGGAGAGGTCCAGGCTCCCCTGGGTGCCAGCCCTGCTGCTTTGTCCCCGCCAGGTGGGGATCGGACTCAATTCCCACATGGCTGGGAGAGGTGTCCCAATGGAGACACTGCCTGGCAGCCATGTGGGGACTGGGATGGTTCCGATCCCCCCATATGGTGGGGAAAGCAGTTCCTGCCTGGGGGACAGCCACGTGGGGATAAGGACTCTACCTATCCCCATGTGGCTGGGAAAAACATCTCTGCTTGATGTGGACACTGCATGGCAGCCACATGGGAATTGAGAGGGTCCCAATCCTCCTGTGGCTGCTAGGCAGCATCCCCACCAGGTGGGGATGCCTCTCCCAGCTATGTGGGGATCAGGACTCTCCTGATCCCCATGTGACTACCAGGCAGTGTCCCTACCAGATGGGGATGCTCTTCTGGCCATATGGGGATCAGGACCCTCCCAATCCCCATGTAGCTGTCACCACCAGGTAGGGATGCCTCTCCCCGCCATGTAGGGATCAGACCCGATCCCCAGCTAACTGAGATGCAGCAGTCCTGGCTGCCTCCTGCCAGCCATGTGGAGATCAGGACAGTCCTATTCCCCACATGGTGAGGAGACAGCTACCTCTGCAGCCAGCACAGCTCCCACCACATGGGGCTTAGCCAGATAGCAATGGACTCACCCCCTGCTCCCTGGGCTGACCAGGAACAAATTGCTACTGGCCAGCATCTACACATGGCCTATTGCACAGTTGCTAATGTGCAGTTAATCTACTACCTGTATTTTCATGTAGTAGATAACTGCATTTGCCTGTTTTACTGCACAGTAGCCTAGTGCATGGTTACATAATGACACTTTACTGCACAGTAGATTAGTCTACTGCACAGTAAAGTATCTTGTGTAGACACACCCACAGACAACAAGTAGTATTTCTACCACAAACCTACAAAATAGAGACACTAGGGAAGTTAACCTATGGGCTGTGGCTTGGGAGTAAGAGGCCTAGTGAGAAACCTGAATCCTGGTGAGCAAAGGAGGCAGGGGGAACTCTGATTTTCTGTGATAAAAAACCCAAAATCAAATACTAGAATTTATTTTATTATAGTGATTGAGGCACTGGTAGGCTTCCAAATTGCTTTAAAATTGTAAGTATATCAATAAAACATTGTGTACAATTGGTACCTATATGTATAATGGTGTTTCATTCTTGTGGGTCCACCAGTAAAAGGAAAGTTTCTGCAGCTCTGTAGTGCACTCTTTCTTTCACGTAGACATTGTCATTAGTGATAAATAATCCGTATTGGAAGCATCTGGCGTAAAACTGTTCTTAGCAGTTAGCAATGGACACCCAGAGCAGTGGAGCTCAGCCTTTCAGAGCAGCAGGCCAGGGGCTTGTGACCCAGATGCACTGCAGGCCACCACTCCCATTTGGGAAGTGAGGAGAAGAGGAAGAGGGGAGGAAGGTGGCTGCCAATGTCAGAAGGAGGGGAGAGAAAGAGGAAGAGAGCTTACTCCCCATAAGTAGTACCTGCCTAGGGGAGGGGACAGGGAGGGAGCAGCAAGGGCTGTGGAAGGGATCAGAGGCATGGCACATAGCAGGGGAGGAGGATGCACTATGCCATGAAGCTTGCCACTGATCCCCCATGCCTCGAGCCAGATCCAGCCCATAAATTGAGCTATAAATTGAACACCATTGATATGGAATAATACAGTTAACATGGTAAATGTATTACATTAGGAATTGTATGTGTTGCACAGAATAGGACAGGGCATTCAAGATCTTTATCCTACAATTGCCATAATTTTGAAGGTGTTCTTAGTAGATTCAAACTCTGTGGCTGAGACTCATCCATCACTAACTAGGATAAAGATCACCAACCATTTCTATCACTCATCACAATGAGAAATGAATAGTATTTCAATAAAAAAATGTGTGCCTTCAAGACAGTGTTGATATTCATGTGAAAACATGTGACCCCTCCCAGATGTCTAGTGAGAATGAGCCCCAAAACAGCCAGCAGGTCATTTTTAATGAGTCCCCAGTTTGGCCATATTCTGGATTTACCTGCTAGTATTGCAGTTTGAGACACTGCAAGAGGCACACTGGGAACTCAAAAATGTTTCCCATGTTGCATATTTGCAGTGTGGGCTCTAAATATGATACCTGGAAATCCAGGTATCCACAAAAAAAAAAAACCCCCGCTGAAAAAAGCAATGCAGGGCAAATAGGAGTGGGGCAAGACTGCAGCATGACCTGGACACAGGCACTGTCCCAGATAAGCAGGGACATGGGGGTGAGGAGGAATAGGGGTGGAGGGATTGTGGGAGGGACTATCACATACTGGGCATGTCCACATTTGCAGGCACTGGGCATGTCCACTTGCAGCAGCTCAAATAGCACAGGTGCCAGTGGTGGGCCCACTGTGCATGTGCATAGTCACCCCAAAGCCCCCACACCCCAAAGCATCCCAGGGACCCCTAACAGCTGTGGAGCACCCCCGCTGACCCTCAGCATAGCCAGAGGTAACGAGGGCCCATTGTGGGAGGGGACTAATCCAGCTCAGCTGTGGGGAGGTGGCTGATTCAGTGCCAAGAAGGGTCTCACCCCACCCCAGCTCCTACTTCGCCCAGCCGCTCCAGGGAGCAACATGATGAGCCTCGCAAACAGGCCATGCAAACAGGCCTCCTTGTCTGCCTGGCGCATGAGTTAGCATGGAGTTTCCACAGGAGGGTGAGTGGGAGGGCCCCAGGCCCTGCCTGTGTGCCCTAGGGAAGGCAGTCCCAGCCGCAGCTGGCCTCCCAGCAGCACCATGCAGATGGGTATGCGCCGCAACCTGAGGGTCCCTTCGGAGTCTGCGGCCTGCCCCTATGGTGCCTCAGAGGCCTCTACCCAGATGGAGCCCATGGTTCTGGACTCCACGCAGCTGGAGCCCCTGGCTCCCCCTTGCAGGGGCTGCCTTTCACTTTCTCAGGCTCTGGGGCCTGGGAGCATGGCCACTTCCCCTTGTGAG
The DNA here is from genome assembly GCF_052110815.1 of Crocodylus siamensis. NCBI lineage: Eukaryota > Metazoa > Chordata > Crocodylia > Crocodylidae > Crocodylus > Crocodylus siamensis. Next base: position 218,924,319 of record NC_143397.1, read on the forward strand.
GTCTGCTCCCTTTTGGGGTCTCTGGCACGCCAGCTGGAGGAGCTCCAGGCTGCAGTCCAGAGACTGCATGCCATCAGAGATGGTGAGCGAAAGATAGACTCCTACTGCCAGGCTCTTCTCCCCCGGGAGACAGAAGATAGACCACAGTCACCCTCCAGGACAAGGGAGGACTCGGTGACCTCCCATTCTGTCCATCCAGGGGGTTGGACCAAGATGGTCAAGGGCCCCAAGGCCTGCCGCATCAAGGTCCCTGCCCCACTGGAGCTTTGCAACATGTATGAAACTCTTGCAGCCCCAGCAAAGCTTGCTAAGCTGCCAGCTCCCGCATGTGCCACAGGCTCAGCTGTAGCTACTGCCTCCGCTTTCCCTAAGACAAAACACAAAGTGTTTGTCATGGGAGACTCCATCCTGAGGGGGACTTAGGGGGCAATCTGCTGCCCTGACCACTTGGCCTGGGAAGTCTTCTGCTTCCCGGGAGCCCATATCTGAGACATTGTGGAGAAGATTCCTGAGCTCCTCCAGCCCACTGACCACTACCCTATGCTCCTTATCCACCTTGGCACAAATGACACGGCTCAGAGCACTCCCAGCTGGGTCCTGAAGCACTGCAGGGATTTGGGAGTGGGGCTTAAGGGGTTGGGGGCACAGGTGGTGTTCTCTTCAATCCTCCCAGTCTCGGGCTATGGGATGAGGAGGGAGAGGAGGATCAAGGTAGTGGATCAAGGCTTCAGCTTCCATGACCACAGTCCGCCCTTTGGTGAAAGAGGCAGCGAGCTGCTGGGAAGGGACAGCCTCCACCTCTCTCCGCTGGGGAGGAGGCTCTTCTCAGCCAGACGGCTGACTTGCTCCACTGGGCTTTTAACTAAGCCTGCTGGGAGATGGGGGACTACCACCACTGCTGGCCTACTAAGCAACCCTTGCAAAGCCAGCAGGCCTAGGCACTTCAGAGAGCCCACTCCTACCCCAGCCCTGGAATGGTCTGTGGGCAAGGTAAGGGCCCCTAAAGAGATGCTTGTCTGCCTGTACACAAATGCCAGGAGCTTGGAGAACAAACAGGAGGAATTTATCCTCCTGTTCAACATAAATAATTACTATGTCATAGGGATAACGGAGACCTGGTGGGACTCCACCCATGACCGGGCCACAGGTATAGATGGCTATACCTTGTACAGGAGAGATTGAGTAGATAAAAGGGGTGGAGATGTAGCTCTCTATGTCAAAGAAAGCTACGTGTCCCTGCAAGCTGACTTTGCTGGACACCTCATGGGATGAGCACTCAGTCAAATCTGAACGGTCACAAAGCTTTCTCATGTGCGTGGATGAGCTCTATCTGACACAAGAAGTCTACGGGCCAATGAGAGGCAAAGCACTGCTCAACCTGGTACTGGCAATGGGGGACGACCTTATCAGCAGCCTAATGATCGAAGGGAAGCTGGGTGACAGTAACCACGAGCTGATCACCTTCACAATCCACCGAAAGCTGGCAAATTAGTCAGCAATACAGAAGTCCTTGACTTCAGGAAAGCCGACTTTGACAAGCTTGTCAGTGAGGCCCTAAGTGACCATGAACCAAAGGGAAGGGGAGTTCAGGAACAGTGGTCACTCCTCAAGGGAGAGATTCTGGATGCACAAGCAAAGTCTATCTTATCTCAGAGGAAAGGCAGCAAAAGGGCACTGCAGCCCCCTTGGCTCTGTAGGGAACTAGCGGACCTCCTGCGTCTGAAAAGGCAGACCTACAAATGATGGAGGATGGGATCCACCCCCAAGGGGGAATATTTTGCACTGGTCTGAACCTGCAGAGAGCTAACCAGAAAAGCCAAGGCTGTGACTAAACTCCAACTGGCTACAAGTATCAAGGACAATAAAAAGTCCTTTTTTAGATATGTGGGGAGCTGGAGGAAAAGCAAGGGCAACCCCCTACTAAACCAGAAGGGACAGTTGACAACCAATGCCCAGGAAAAAAACAACTTGATAAATGGGTATTTTGCATGAGTCTTTCACCAGTCCCATGCTGTGCCCCTGCCCATTATGGGATGGGAAGGCCTGGGTGAGGGAGATTCCTTACCCTCCATCAATGCTGACCTCATAAAGGATCACCTTGAGAGGCTGGATACCTTCAAGTCAGCTGGCCCTGAAAGCTTACACCCCAGGGTACTCAAGGAGCTGGCAAGTATCATAGCTCAGCCCTTGGCATGGATCTTTGAGAACTCTTGGTGCTATGGTGCCCAATGACTGGAAGAAGGCCAATGTGGTGCCTATCTTCAAGAAAGGGAGGAAAGTGGATCCAGCAAACTACAGGCCCATCAGCCTGACCTTTATCCTGGGGAAGATCCCAGAAAAGATTATCAAAGAGACCATTCTTGACAGACTGGCCGATGGCAAAAACCTGAGGGATAGCCAGCACGGGTTTGTCGCTGGTAGGTCTTGCTTCACCAGTCTTATTTCCTTTTATGACCAGGTGACTTATCACCTGGATGAGGGGGAAGAGATTGATGTCATATACCTTGACTTTAAAAAAGGCTTCAATCTAGTATCCCATGATCACCTTTTAGCAAAACTGCCCAACTGTGGCCTTGGCTTCACTATGGTCCGCTGATGGGAATTGGCTCAATGGTCAGACCCAGAGGGTGGTCAATCGTCATGGTGCACTGTGACCAGCGGGGTCCCTCAACACTCTGTCCTTGGGCCTATATTATTCAACATCTTCATTAATGATGTGGACATTGGCATCAGAAGTGGACTGGCCAAGTTCACTGACGACACCAAACTTTGGGTAAAGCGTCCACACCTGAGGACAGGAGGGTGATTCAGGCTGACCTTGACAGGCTCAGGAAATGGGCGGATGAGAACCTGATGGTGTTTAACATCGAAAAATGCAAGGTCCTCCACCTTGGGAAGAAAAACCCGCAGCATGCTTATAGGCTTGGCAGTGCTATGCTGGCTAGCACTACAGATGAAAGGGACTTGGAGGTCATGAGTGACCACAAGATGAACATGAGCCTTCAGTGCAAAGCTATGGCTAGTAAGGTGAGCAAAATGTTGGCTTGCATCCACAGATGCTTCTCAAGCAAATCCCAGGACTTCATTCTCCCATTGTACCTGGCCTTGGTGAGGCCGCAGCTGGAGTACTGTGTCCAGTTTTGGGTTCTACAATTCAAAAAGGATGTGGAGAAGCTTGAGAGAGTCCAGAGGAGAGCCGCACACATGATCAAAGGTCAGGAAAACAGACCTTATGATGAGAGGCTGAGAGCTATGGGACTCTTCAACCTGGAAAAGTGCAGGCTCAGGGGTGATCTGGTGGCCACCTAAAAGTTTATTAGAGGTGTTGACCAGGATCTGGGGGAATGTTTGTTCATCAGAGCACCCCAAGGGATGACAAAGTCAAATGGTCACAAACTCCTCCTTGACTGTTTCATGCTGGACATAAGGAAGACCTTCTTTACTGTCCAAGCCCCCAAGGTTTAGTATAGACTGCCACCAGAGGTGGTTCAAGCATTTACTTTGAATGCCTTTAAGAGACATTTGGATGTTTATCTTGCTGGCTTCCTGCCCTTGGTGCAGGGGGCTGGACTCAAAGATCTTCTGTGGTCCCTTCCAGCCCTAATGTCTACGAAATCTATGAAATAGCAGCTGCACAAACTTGTTTTGGAGATTTGTGCCTCAGCACATTTGGGTGAACATGAACTTTGGTGTGGGACAAATTGTGCCACTTGGGGCACAACAGTGTAAGAAGCTGCCCTGGGGAGCAGCCCAGGGAGCTTCTGAGGCCAGATGCTGCCCCCACTCAGCCATCTGGCCAGCTATTACCCTCTTTGAACTGTCAAAGCGTGTTCTCCTGGGCCCAAATGACCAGGTCAGTCGCCTCATCTGCTCTCCAGCTGCATCCCTGGTGCTGGCTCTGGGCAGGCTCCTCTGCCCAGGTCTCGTCATTTGCCTCACTAGCAGAAATCCTGGTATTCCCTGTTTAAAAATTGCAAAATATCTGATAAGAAACCCAAATTATCTTATAAAAATACCCCAAATCTGTGTTCTTCTATGATTAAAATGAAATGCGACTATATAGAGAGAGATCAGTTGGGCAATGTTTTATTGATACTGTATATTTACAATTTAAAAGCAATTTGGAAGCCTACCAGTGCCTCAATCATCATAATAAAATGAATCATAAATATCTATATACTTTGAGGCTAGCTTTTGGTTTTCTTGCCATAGGAATATCACCTTCACTCTTCACTCACCAGGACGTGGGGCACTGAGCAGCACTGAAATGCCAGTGTCCTGCCCCTGCCCTTGCCTTTGACTTCCAACCCACAGCACCCAAGTGCCTCTCACTCCTGACCCACAGCCCCTGCCTACCGCTAGTAGCGCCCTCCTGGCAGCAGCTCCATCCCAGCACCAGGACATAAGCCCAGCTGCAGCTGTCCCACCCACTGCTTTGTGGTTCTGAGCAGTGCCAATCCTTGCTGTTCTGCTCCCTGTGCCTGTTCCAGGCCCCAGCAATCCCCATGCTGCTCCTGGGAAGCCCTTGACTGGTGGGGCTGTAGGCTGTGTGGGGGGCTATGTGTCATGCAGGGGGGCAGGCAGGGCACTCACCCCTCCCAAGCAGTCCCCACACATGTACAATCTCCCTGACCCCCACATGAAATGTAGCATATATAATATATATTTTTTTGATGTTATAAATATATATCACTTTAAAAGTTATAGAAAGTATGGATTTAAGGACATTTAAATAAATGCAGACCTTAGCAGAAAGCAGCTTGCAATAGAAAAAATCTTAGAAAAAAATCTTAATTGGAGGCCTTCATGTTAAGTCCTGAAACACATTTTTTGGTCCCCTTGTGCCTTGTTTCCAAGATGGTAGCACCTGGAAAAACATGCAGTTTGATTTTTGTAATAGATATGAACTCAGATAGTAAGGACTGTTTTCTACTAACTCCTTTGAAATTGGTGGCAATGTTGATGCAGTCTAAATAGTGGAATCTTATACAACAGAACACTTTTATATTAGTATAACACATCAGTCATACAGTTTCCAGGCAACACAATGAAGAAACTTAGCAGCCGTTTTTAAAACTTCCAAGCCAAACTTTTTTTTTAACATTGCACTAAAAAAAACAGTGTTACTTTCCCCAGTGCTGTGGATTTAACTAACCCATTGGTTCTATTTACTAATTCCTCAGTGAAAGCAATCTGTGGTCTGATGAGACCGTGCTATTTAGTGCATTCACAAGTTCACTGACATGCTGGAGTGAAAAAAAAATGCATATTTTAAGACAAGTTTCAATTTTAACCTGATTTGACTAGTTACTACAGTACATATTGCATTCATTTTATACTATTTGCTATAGTGGAAATAATTAAAATAGTCCATGACCTTGTCTTTCCCATCACTCTAGGTTTATAACAAAACATATAACGTGTGAAATATGAGAAGTTAATTCTTAAATACATTTTTTTTTGCTGGGAACAGGTTTCTCCTATTCAGTTTGCTATTTCCCCACAGGATCTTGCTATTATTTATTTAAGAAAGACATTTAGCCTCTTTGTCAAGTGAAATTGAGGAAAAATGTCCTCCATCTGACAAAACTGCCCTATCATTAGAAAGTTCATGAACTTGTCCCATATCTGTATAGGTGCAACAGTTTTGGGAATGGTATATTTTTATGCTATTTATTTTTACACAGTTGTGCAACTGAATCTGAGTAGCTGCAGTTATGTACTACACAGTGGGTGTATCTAACATGAAATTAAGGCAAAGCAGTAAACTCCAGAGCTGGTTGAGCCAGAATAAACTGCTCCCAGGCAAAGTGTCTACATGTGTACTTGGGACAGCAGCAATTTGAGCTGGGGTGGAGCAGAGCCGGGCTGGAAGAGGCTATGAGAGGTCAGCCCCAGACTCTTGGTCTCAGCTTTGTGTGTTGGAGGGGCTGTCTGGGGCACAAGAGTGCCCAAAGCGGGGAGCTTTGTGGCTAGGCAACAGGCAAGAGTCTGACCCTTATCTGGTCCCCATCTACATGTATGTTCCAGTGCAGTTAATTACTCTGCTGTAAGATAGTACTGTCCCCAACAGTACTATCTGGCAGTGGAATTAATTAGTTTAAATGAACCCTAATACTGGAGCACATACAGACAGTGATGCTTTACTACAAAGCTAATGTGTCTACTGTGCAGTAAAGCACATGTGTAGATGCATCCAGTGGGAGTGTCAACATGAGCCACTTAACAGAGCACTACCTTAATAATACTGCTCAGTAGTATGTCACAGCACAGACAGTGCTAATACTCTACTGTGCAGTATTATTAGGCTAGTGGGTTGTGCCATCATTTAAAAGGCTTTCAATGGCACTATGGCACGGTAACTCCAGTGTAATACTTTAGTTCTGATTATACAAGTACTAAGTTAAACACACAGTAACCAATGAATATTAATGACTGTGTAGACACGCAGTTTGTGGTAATTAAACTGCATAAATGGAACAAAAAAATCAACAACAATAATATTGTGGGTACAGAATTTAAATGTGTTGACAGTAAGGTACAGTGTATTTGAGAGCATGTAATGGATTTGTGTATTATTCTTTTGATGTCTGAGACGTGGGGGTGAATGTGGTGACATTTAGCCCTCACAAAAGGTGAAAGCACAGGCAAAAGCTACCAATAGCCTAAGCAAGTGCAGCACATGCTGTTTAACAAAGGTCTGCTAATATGAGTCAGGCCCAATTTACATCTCTCCTATGAATCCCCTTTGAGCCTCTTCTAGTCAAGAACCTGTCAGTGGTGTGACATAGTTTAGTAGTTTGTGCAGGTGGACTCCTGTCTGCTGAGGACAAAGCTAAAATCCTGAATGCTTTTGGAGCTGAGTATTAAAGCCTGTGCACTGTGTGTGAAATGATCGCTGTTAGAGGAATCAGCAGGGGCTGTGTTAGGGGGAGGCTTGGGGGGCTATAGCCACTCCAAAAGTTGCCTTAGCCTTCCCCCCTACAGCCCCTCTCAGTGCTGCCTCTGCCTTGTGTAGCTGAGTCCGCCCCACTCCTGCCCGCAGCTCGCGGAGGCGCGATGGCTTAACTGGGTATTGATAAAAAAAGTATAATTATGTTTGGCCAGAAGATGTATAGCATAGGCCCTCCCCTGCACCCTGCATTATCAACTAAAGATGATAATCCCTACCTTGTACATAGTGGAGATTGTGCTTGTTAATTAATTGATACTTGTACAGTGTGTTCAACCTATCAAGCACTATCTCATAGCTAAATATTAGTATGAGACCACCAAAGATTATTACATTAATCATCCTGCTCTCAGTCCAGGGTTATTTTACTTAGTAGTTCTTCTAAGCCATGGTCTCCAAAAGTTGAAAAAATTAGTCTCTGTTAAATAAAAAGAAAGAAAAAACTTTCAAAGAACACATGCTGCTCTGGGATGTTTCCCACTGCATGCAGCACCTGCACAGGACTGATATTGGTGAGCTGCTTGTTTTAATAGAGAAGGTAAAATGAAGTGTTACTTCTCTTTTAGGCTCTGTTAAAGGGAACACTATTAAAAATACTTGTTCGCTAGCCAACATTTTTAAGTTATGTGTGTTTTGCTGTACATCTGTGTTTGAATTTGTTCCTCTTGTCTGTGTACCCTCACAGAAATCTAATGGCAGAGCAAAGTAGCAAATGTTTATGAAATATATGCCATTTCATTTGGGTTTTTAAAAATGTTTTCTCCAGTTTAAACAATGCATATATTATAATTCTTTAATCTGTACTGTAAGAAGTGTTTTAATCTGTGCTGTAAGAAAATATTTTGCTCTAAGTATCAATGTTTGCCATGCATTAACATCACTAATACATCTGATCATGAGAAAATATTGTAGTTTATGGAAGCTCTGGAGGAGTTTGAGTTTGAGACTATAGATGAGAAGTGGGGAAACCTAAAAAAATGACATATGTAACTGCTGGGTCTATATTCAGCAAACAGGTCAGAAGAAACTGGGATCAGTTTGAGGTACACTTGCATGAATTGATTCAATTTATCGAGGCCAACAAAACTGCTATGTTAGATCACAAGAAGAATGCCACAGATGGAACTTCAAAGCAAGTGAGAAATAAGAAGCATTGTCCAACAAATCTCAAGCTGTTGAGCCAATGATTATTGACTGTGACTGTGCAAGGAAATTCAGTCTGCATTTGACACTGGAAACATCAGAGGCATGTATGATGGAATCAAGAATGTAAAAGGTCCATCTGCAAAAAAGTCAGTTCCATTAAAGATAGCTTCAGGAGAAGTCATAACGGACTGAAAGCAACAGATGGAAAGATGGACAGAACACTATCTTGAACTCTGTTCAAGAGAAAGCAATCTCACTGATACCACTCTTAACTTTATTGAGAATCTGCCTGCCACTGAAGAGCTTGATGACAGTCCAACTGTTGAAGACCTAAGTACAGCCACAGTCTGGCCATTGATAAGCCCTCAGGAAAAGAGGGCATTCCCTTGGAAGTGATCAAATGTGGAAACCCCATGCTTCTTGCCCACCTATACCAGCTTCTTACTCACTGCTGGACAGAAAGTACCATCACACAAGATGTGTGAGATGCTAATATAGTCACTCTGTACAAGAATAAAGGTGATTGCAGTGGCCATGACTATTGTGGCATTTCACTACTAAGCATTGTTGTAAAGATCTTTTCTCAGGTAGTACTCAGAATACTTCAGCTCCTAGCTGACCATGTTTACCCTAAGTCACAGTATGGCTTCAGAAGTAGTAGGTCCACCATAGGTTTGATCTTCTCATTCCCACAAATGCAAGAAAAATGTAGGGAATAAAGGAGACCTCTCTATATCACTTTCATTGACCTGACCAAGGCCTTCAAACTGGTTAGCAGAAAAGGCACATGTAGACAGTGACATCAGGATCAGTTTACTCAGGCTCAAATTGTGCTTGAGTTTATTCAGTCGCATTAATTGCATGTGCAGACACGTTCACAGAAAGCAACCTTCAAAGCCTCATCAGTTGCTTTACTCATTCCTGCCAAGAGTTTGGTATTACAGTCAACATCAAGAAAGCCAACGTTATAGGCCAGAACATTGAGTCACCACAGTGATCACAATAGGCAAAAATGTACTGGATGTTGTAAGAAAATTGACATACTTTGGTTCTGTTACCAACAATCTGTCACTTGAGGCTGAGCTAAGTAACCATATCAGCAAAGTATCAGGTATCATGAGCATGCTGGGCAAACAAGTTTGGAACAACAACAAACTACTGGCTGTTAGGACCAAGGTCCAAGAGTATCATGCTTGTGTCATCAGCACTCCTTTATATGGCAGGAAATTCTGGACCCCATACTCGACTCAAGAAAAACGCCCAACAGCTTTCATTTATGTTGCCTTTTCCGCATTCTGGGAATTTCCTGGTGGGACAAAGTTACCTAGCTAAGCAAAGTTACCTAGCTAAGGTCTTGGAACATGCCAGCATTCCAAGTATCCATTATCTTCTCAGTGAGTGTCGACTTGGATGGTGTGTTCATATGCAGGAAATGAATGATGGCCATATACTCAAGGATTTCTTGTACAGAGAATGCTTTACAGGAAGAAGATCATGCAAGCATCCTCATCTCTATTTCAAAGATATTTGCAAGAGAGATGTGAAAGCAATGAACATTGAGCCAAACAACTGAGAGAAGATTGCTGAGGACTGAAGTGCTTGGAAACTGTCTTCTAAGCATGGATTGAAGGCTTTTGAAGAAAGACAAGTGCAACATGGAGAGGAAGGAAGAAACCTCAGAAAGAACACCACACCACAATCAGGACTGTCACATATGAACTTCACATGTGATAAGTGCAGAAAGGACTGTCATTCAAAAATTTGGCTCTACAGCCACACTCATGGAAGTTCAATGAGATATCTCACTTGGCAGAATTCTGTTGTCGTGTGAGACAGATGCCTCTCTGTGTAGATAAGCATTCTTGGCATCTTGGAATGTGGTTATAATTTTAACCAGAAATATTATCACTGAAAACTTTGAGGGCTGATCTGGTCGTGTTCACTGTAGAAGGTTTGATTTTGCTGTGACTGGATTTACATAGTTGAAACCCTGCATCCCTGCAGCGGTTTTCAGTGGGACCCTAAACAAGTGCAAGGGTTTGCCCTGGAGGATCTGGTACAGGATCTAACTTGTACAAAATCTGCTGGGGTATATTGTTTTAGCAGCTGCTGGGGTCAATCTAGTTTCCAATGGAAAGAGAATGTCTCTCCTAAAGCTACTTGGTATCATTCTGAGCAGCTCCAAGGCCCAGATCATCCAAGGTATATAGTTGCCTAATGACTGCCTGTCACCACTAACAGCTTCTAATTAATCACTACATTCTTTTTTAGGGCCTACACTCAAGTGTTAGATTAATTTGAAAATTACTCTTCATTAAATTGTGCTAATGATCTTTGTGATTTGCAAGCAATCAGTGGTTCATGGTTTATCAGCTTGAATAGTCATCAAAACTAGGGACAGATATTCAAAAAGCCTTAGCCTGAATTGATTCAATTTTTGCAGGTTAGTCTAACCTGGCTAGACTAAATCACTTTGTAACTGTACAGACATCCCACACATGCAGGCATATGCTTGCAATAGCTCAAGCTAGAAGCTGGGGGGGCACTACAGCAGCCCTCCTTTCCCTTGCACAGCCTGGAGCTGACGGGGCGTGGCCATGCCCTGGAAGCACACTCTGATAAGAGAGGGGTTCCCCCACTTCTCACCAGCTCAGCAGGGACTTGATAACAATGTTTATTACCACTAACTCAGGGTTTATCACCTCATTAAGAAAACAACAGAGGGACATTACCAGGTACCTGTTGATTCTCCCTTTGTTCCATCTGTCACAGCATGGACTGGACTGTAGCCAGCATGTGGTATGTTAGCTAATGCTGAGAGGTGTCTAAGGCAAAGCGTATGTGGGGGGCGGGAAGAGGGATGCCTATAGTCTGTGCCGAGCTCCAGCCAGAGAGCAAAGGGGAGGGGCCAGCTCTGCTGTGGAGCAGAGAGCCCTGCCCAGCCCAGAGAGCATGCCGGGATGCTGGGGGTATCTGATTTAACTTAAACTAGCAAGAGGTCTGGGACAGGCATTGCATAAACTGGGTTGACCCAAATCAGTTAAGTCTGATACTACATTCAACCAAGTTTGTCTCAAACCAGTTTCAGCCATTTTCATACTGGTTTATGTGCACTGAACATCTGTTCTGTTACAGGTTTAAACCAGTTTCTGATTACTTAAACTGGTTTATGTGTAATGTCTGTCCCTAGCCCAAAAGCAAAATTTCAGTTGAAATGCTTGACTAAAGTTAATTTTGAAGGCTGCAATCAGTTATAAACTTGCCCCTTTAAATGCATGGATTTTTTTGTGTTGGCTGTTTCTTATTTATCTCCTAATCTACATTTTGTCTGGCATGTAACCCCTTGCTGCAGCTGTCAGCAGCAGCAGAATTTTCTCAACATGAGGATGTCAGTGTTCCAGTAAATAGGGAAGTCATCGGTGAGTTTGTAGATGACTGAGAAGGCCAGTCTGAGATCCTTATGTTCCACTGCAGAGGTGACAAATAATTTTGGAAGAAAGGAACAGATCCTGGTGATGTCAGTCCACAGCTCTTTCCTTTTGTTTTTCTTGTCTGTCTACCTCCGTAAGTGAGGTGAGTTTGCTTGAAATGATCAGTGCCTTGTAGTACATGACAGCACTGTTGAGGCCATTATGTGCTTGAACTGTCTCCTAGGTACTGATGTTAATATTGAATTTCTTCAGACTGGCCTTCAAGCAGTCCTTGAATCTCTTCTTTTGGCCACCTCTAGAGCAGTGACTATCCATGAGTTGGGAGTATAGGACCTGTTTTGTTGTCAGTTGTCAGGCATCTTTATGACCTGGCGTCCTGTCCAACTAAGCTGGTGTCATATAAACAGGGCTTCGCTGCTGGTGGTGTCTCCTTGAGACAGAATGCTGGCATTCATACTTCTGTTCCTTCAATTAATATGGAGGATTTTCCAAAGACGTCACTTATGGTAATGTTCCAAAACTTTCAGGAGTTCCCAATACGTCGTCCAAGATTACCACCCATGCCGCAGGGTAGGGATGGCAACAGCCCAGTAGGTGAGAAGTTTTAGTTTTGGTTCTGATGTCATGGTCACTGAAGACATGATTTCAGAGATGCCCAAAGACAACACTGGCAGATTTTTTCTGGCGTTGACTATTATTGTCCATGGGTTTTTTTAAAGGTGGCTACCAAGGTAGGGAAAATGCTCACCATTATCCAAGGATTTCCCTCTAATTGCAATATGTGGAGGAGCAGCTGGTTGGTTTGTGGTAAGCTGGCAAAGTATCTTGGTTTTTGTGAAGATGACAATAAGTCCAATCATTTCATATGCTTCAAGGAAGCAATCAAGAGTGTTCTGGAGTTCTTCAACTGAATTGGTACACATGACACAAACATCAGTGTTGAAGGTCAGTAATGGAGGTGTTAGTTATCTCTTAGATTTGGAATATAACTGGTCAGAGATGTTAGAGACTCCTGTCCATGTATAGTTTCATAGTTTCATAGTTAGTAGGGTCAGAAGGGACCTGAGCAGATCATCAAGTCCGACCCCCTGCCATGGCACGAAAGGGTACTGGGGTCAAATGACCCCAGCAAGGTGATTATCTGGATGCTGACTCTAGATGGCAGTCTGTCAGCAATGAAATTTGGAACAGCTGCAATATACATGGAAAACAGTGTTGATACAATCATAGATCTTTGTTTGACTCTAGTTCTAATAGTGAAAGTATCCATTCCAAGCTATTGCTTAGGAGAGTTGCTGTCATGTTGTTGTGAAGAAATCTGATAATTGTAACAAACTTTTGCAGGCATCCAGCTCTCATCAGGATCTTCCATATGGCCTGTCTGTTGGTTGAATCAAAGGCTTTAGTCAGGTCAATGAAGGCCATGTAAAATCTGGTGTTGCTTGTGGCAGTTGTTCTGCAGCTGTCTAATAATAATCATATCTTTTGTGCTTCTGAGTGGTCTAAAACCACACTGGGGCTTGGGTATAATCTTCTCAGTGAGGAAAATGAGTCTTTTTAGGAGAATGTGGGTGAGGATCCTCACAGCTCTGGCCAGGAATGCAATACCATGATAATTGCTGCAATCCTACCTCTTTTCTTAAATATGGTAATGATTCTGGCATCTCTTAAGTCATTGGGAATCTCTTCATATTTCCAGGTTTTCATAATAATAACAATATGTAGTTGGTGAGAGAGCTTTTTTTCCACCTGGTTTATAAATTGTACTCCTAGTCTTGCTGTAGCAACTAAATGAACATAATGGAATTCAAGTTTAAAATATAGTAGTGTAGAAAATTAACTCACAATGGACTTTTCCAAGTAAAAATCACCCCATTAATATAAAAATATTAATAAATAAAAAGCTATTTATACTGCTATGAACCTTGTACCTACCCACAGTGTGGACATTGGGCATGGAAAATTAAGAAATACATGTTTAGCTGGAGTAAGTCAAATGACCCACCACTATCTCCTCATTTAAATTACAGGTGCTTCAGGTTGAATGCCTTTGCTGACCATGGCTTACATAAACCATATTAATACACTGTCTGTTTTATTGATTGGATGAGTTCTGTAACTAATTGGGGTTGAGTGAATATTGCAACAACTTGAACATTGATTTGTACATTTAAATCAATTTATTTTGACCACCCACAATACCTTTTGGGAATTATACTGCATGAGTATTCTAGGAAATTGCTAGAAACATTTTATGTAATAGATTTTTTTTAAGGGAATACTGCAAAATACTTCTGGGTATAAATTTTGAATGTATAAATATAAGTATTAGGTAGTATTATAGTATTATATTATGTATAAATATAAGGGTACCCTGTTTACAAGAGTAATGCTTATTCAAGAAGAGAACAGAAATACACTATGGTCATGCAATAGAAACTGTATGAAGTTTGATTTGTGAATATGAAATACCATCTACCTGAAGAAATACTTTAAGTAAAACATTGTAAGCAATCCAAAATCCCATAGAATGCTCCCACAAACATTTCTGGATTAATTACAACTGGTTTTTAAAAACTTCCCCATGCTAGAAACAATCTGGAACATTCCCCTGACAGCCAGTAACAGCTTAACATTTTACTTTGTTCTGATGGTTTCAAAGCTTGCCCATATCCCATTTATCTCCCAGTATGATCACTGTGTCTTCCATTTCTCTTGTCTTTCCAAACCTCATAGTATACCCCTCCACTCTGTTCAAAATACTGCAGCGAAAATTCTTACTTGATCAGACCATTCCATTCCCTCTTCTATTGCACAAGGAAAATTTGGGAAGTAAAAATACTTTTGTTGTACCCTTGCCAACACGGTTCTTAAATATTTTGGGATGCACTGGGTGTGGTTCTGGTTGTGTTAATTATAATTCAACCTTTTCTCTCTTCACAAATTATCTATGGTCAGCTAATCTGTGGACAGTTCCCTGGACTTTATTCAGTGATGGCTGGATCTCAAGGATTCCCAATTTTTGTTTATTTGTTCGAAGTGACACAAAGTTGCCATGATCCACCTGCAAATACCTTGCAAAGGGAAGCCCCTGGGTGGTGTATCTGTGTTGAAGCTGGGATCTGCATCTCCATCTCCATCTTCATCTCCCAACTACCTTCCCTGGCATGGGAACTGGTAGGGGAGGAAGGAGGATGAATATTTCTTGGTAACACCTTCGTTGGACTCTGGTAGGGAGCCAACAGGGCCAAGGGTTCACTGCTGGCCAGCTCCCCTTGTAGGGGTTCTCAAGCCCCCTCCCCTGTCATCAGGACCAAAGGTAAGGGCAGTGGGAAGGGCTTCTCTTCAGCCTCCTCCACAGCTGGGAGTGGGAAGGGCAAGGGCCCTGCCCTGAAGCCTAGACCACCAGATCCTGAGGGGACTGGGTGCACTATACCAGTCAGCACACCCACTCAGCCTGTACCTAGCTCCGGCCCCATGATCATGACCACAGCTATGCACAGGCAGCTGCAGGGAGGTTCAAAGCTGGGGGGCCTGGACACTCCCACCGCTAGCACTTCCACCTCAGGCAGTGGGACCCCCTTTCCGGCACTCACCCGCGGGCATGGGGTGAAGTGCCAACTGCCCATGTGGAAGAACCTGCACTTGGAAACCTGGGTGCAGGCCCTGGCTTGGGTAGTGGGGGCTCCCCCAAGATCATGGTGGCCTCCCATTTTCATGGCAAGGGGGTCTTTTTCCTTGCCTCGAAGGCCACTGCAGAAAAAGTGGTGGAGAGGGGGCTCATAGTGGAGGGCAAGTATGTCCCTCTCAAGCCTCTAGAAGACCTGGAGACCAAGGCAGTCCTCAGCTCCATCCCTCCTTTTATTCCCAATTGTGCTCTGTTTCCCCAGCTCCAAACACTGGGGAGAGTTATGTCCCCAGTGGTGGCCCTCTCACTGGGGTGCCAAGATCCTGGCCTCTGCCACATGTGCTCTTTCCATTCCTAGTTCATGATCCAGCTAGTGGCAGAAGCATGGCTGAAGGCTGAGGGGTCCCTGGTAATTCCTTATTAGGGAGCCCTGGCGAGGATTTTCTATACACTGGGGGACCTGCAGTGCTTCCGGTACCATGCCCTGGGTACTTGCATCATCAGTGCCCCATGGGCCAGGCGGAGAGGGCATCCATGGGTACCACTAGAAAGAGGGGTGTCTCTACCACTGGTGCCCCACCCCCTTCAGGCCCCCCTGACACCCCAGCCACAACTACAAGCCCACCCATGAGCTCAAGGGACCCCACCCCCCAAATTTTGTGGAGCTCCAGGGAGGGCATCAGCAACTGGGTGGGGAGAGGGACCAGGGGCCTCCTGCCCCTAGTCATACCCCCATCATGACTGCCCCACCACCCCAACCCTCACCTTCTCTTGCTGGAGTCTGTCCACCTAAGGACCACCCCATGGCTGAGTGGGTGCAGGTCCACTCTGGGCATAAAGGCAAGAGGAAGGCCTAGGCACAGCTGGAGTCCTTTGACATGGGGGTCTCCTCTCCCCTTCCCAAGGCCACCACATGGAGGGGAAGTAGCGGCCCAGCCTCCAGAGGCCTCCCCAGCTGTGCCTGACACCTCACCCCCAGGAAAGATCAAATAGGTGATCCCCATGGAGGAGGTTTCAGAGCTGCTGGATAGTCCCAAACAGGAGCCCATGGGGGAAACACTTCATTCTGCTGTCCAAGGCCTACCCAAAGGAAGGCCTGATGGCAGAGCCTTCTCCCTCTGATCCTCTCAGGGATACAGAGGCCCTGGGGCTCACCCTGTGAATCCAGAGGGAGGAGAATCCCTTTCCCAGGACCCAAGGCAGACACTGGCACCACCCCAGTGCCTGGTGGATCTCTTCCCTCCCCCTCCCAGGAAAACCTCACCTCCAGCCTGCCCCATAGTCCCGCACCAGAAGGGGTCACGGTGGGATCCCCTAATCAATGGGCCTATCTCATCAAGGACCCTGCACAGATCCCTACCAGGGCTCCAGCTCTACCCCATTTTCTGAAGGAGCCCCACCCTTATTCCTACCCCTGTCCCAGAGCTCTCCCAATGCCAACCAGAGTCCGGTGTCTTAATGGACCGGGGCGTTCAGATGGTTACATAAGAGCCCTCTGAGTTTCAGGATCAGGAGAAGGATGCCTGAGAATGAGCAGGCTCCATGGAGCCTGCAGACTTCTCAGTCCCAGCAGTCCCTAGGGATGAGCTACTTGCATTTCTTCACTGTGACTACACCTGCTGGTCCGCCAGCAAGGTACAGCTAGTCTTGGATTGCTGGAGAGATTTTGACAGCATCCTCACCACTGTGAGGGTGCTGGCGGGGGAAGGTAAGGGGCCCAAAAGGTGCAATGCCCAGATCTATAGGCAGGCCTGCAGTTTCATAGCTGCCTTCCATATGTATTATTATTATTATTATTACATGAACCGGCAGGCCCCACACCAGGTGTTAAGATGTGTAAGGCCCCTGCTGAACCATCTACTCCATCCCCCCAGCCATGAGGTCATTTAAGTTCATGACCCTCAACATTCACAGCTGCAGAAAGGATCTCCAGAGGTGCCGGGTGCTCTCCTTCCTTCAGGAGGGAGGGTACTCCATGGTATTCTTGCAGGAGACCCTGATGACTCCAGCCAATGAACCAAATTGGTGGCTGCAGTGTGAAGACAGGGTCTTTTATAGTCACCTTTCAGCCACCTTATGTGGGGTGGCCACCCTGTTCTCCCTAGGCCTGCAGCCAGAGGTTGTCCAGGACATTGAGGTGGTGCCGGGCCTCCTGCTGCACCTCCGGGTCTAGGTGGGGAGGCTGGTCCTGAAGCTTCTGAGCATGTATGTCCCTGTGAAGGACCTGGAGTTGGTGGATTTCTTCTGCCAGGTGGCCACATATATCAGCACCCTCAACCTTCACCACTGCCTGGTCCTTGGCAGGGACTTGAATGTCACCCTAGATGAGCGAGACCAGTCAGGCAAGGAGTGGAATCAAGTCACCGTGGGCGTCCTTGGGGAGATCTTGATGGACTACTTCCTGGTGGATGTCTGGCATGCCTGTCAACCCACTGAACCCCCTGCTTTCACTTACATGAAGTCCTTTTTTAAATACGTAAGGGGTAAAAAGAAGGTACCGAGTAACGTGGGGCCTCTGCAGGACACGCTAGGAAATCTGGTCATTGCACCAGACAGCAAAGCTAACCTATTTAATAATTTCTTTGCCTCCATTTTGCTGAGCAGGGACTGGGTCACCCCTCCACCAGGACCCCCATATGCCCCATGGGAAGTGCACCCAGGCCTAGAGTCAGTGAGAACCTAGTCAGGGAACTTCTGGAGGGACTGGACGTATTTAAATCAGCTGGTCCAGATGATCTCCACCCCAGACTGCTGAGGGAATTAGCAGAAGTCATTGTGGGACCTGTGGCATGGCTTTATGAGCTCTCATGGTGCTCTGCATGGTGCCAGAGGACTGGACAAGGGCCAATGTGGTTCTCATTTTCAAAAAAAGGAGGAAGGAGAACCAGGAAACTATAGGCCAGTCAGTCTTACCTTGGTCCTGGGTAAGCTTTTTGAGGGAATTATCCTGGTGCAGGGTGGCTAGGATCTAGAACCAACTTCCAAGAGAAGTGGTGCTGGCTCCTACCCTGGGGGTCTTTAAGAGGAGGCTAGACAAACACCTTGCTGGGGTTGTTTGACCCCAGTATTTTTTCCTGCCAGGGCAGGGGGCCAGACTTGATGATCTCCTCAGGTCCCTTCCAACCCTACCAACTATGAAACTATGTGAGGGCCGGAGAGAAACAAGCATACCACTCCCGGTTAGATTGGGTTTATATCGCTTTGCTGCGCTTTGCCCAGGCCCATTCCTCTGGCATCTGGCCAGCCCTTTTCAATGATAATCACCTTGTCTGGGCCTGGCAGGAGCAATGGGAAGTTCTGGCTGGCCTGGCAGGAGCAATGGGAAGCTTTCCCCTCAGCTCAGAGATGGTGAGATGTGGGGAAGGTAGGCATCCAGGCTTTTTGCCACAGCTACACTCAGGAGCACACCTGGCAGAGGGAGGCAGTCAGGAAGCAGCTCGAGCGGGAAGTACTGGAGCTGGAGAGGCGCCTGCTCACAAGGAACCAACCTGTCCCTCTGCGGAGAGTGTTCATCCTCTGGATGACCACAGCACCCGTGGTGCATTTGTCCACTCATGCATCCAGCTCCTTCGGGAGATGGACTGCAGCTCCTGCTTCTATGCCCTGGAGAAGAGGCAGGGGACCAAGAAGTACATCACCTGCCTTCTGGTGGAGGCAGCACCCCCCTCATGGATCCAGGCGAGATGTGCCAGCATACGGGGGCCTTCTATGAAGAGATTTTCTTCCTAAATCTGACCAATGCTGAGGCCTGTCAGACCCTGTGAGAGGGATTCCCGTAGGTCAGCATGGGTGACTGGGACTGGCTGGAAGCTCCTGTTAATCTGGCTGAGTTTTTGGCCATTTTTTGCCTGTTGCCTAGCAACAAGGCACCAGGCATCAGTGGGCTGACCTCGGAGTTCTACTGGGCTTTCTGGAATGTCCTCGGCCCAGACCTTGCTGCTGTCTAGGCTGAATCTGAGGGAAGCGGGGAGCTTACCCCTGTCATGCCGAACGCCTGTGCTGACCCTCCTGCTGAAGAAGGGAGATCCCCACGACCTAAGGAATTGGTGTCCCATGTCCCTCCTCTGCACAGACTACAAGGTGGTAGTGAAGGCCATCTCACTGCACCTGCAGTCCATGCTGATGGATGTGATCCATCCCAACCAGACATACACAGTACCTGGATCTTCCATGTTTGACAACCTGTACCTGGTTTGGGACCTCCTGCAGCTAACACACCAGGAGGGCCTGTCTTTTACCCTCCTATCCCTGGACCACGCGAAGGCGTTTGACAGAGTGGATCATGGGTACCTCACAGGCACGCTGTGGGCCTTTGGCTTTGGGCCCCACTTCATGCAGACTCTCCAGGTGCTGTAGGCCTCTGCAGAATGTTTGGTTAAGCTCAACTGGACCCTGACAGAGCCCATCCCATTCAGGAGAGGGGTGCGTCAAGGCTGCCTGCTGTCAGGCCACTTTTATGCCTTGGCTCTGGAGCCCTTCCTTGTTCTCCTGCGGAGGCAGGTGGCAGGGTTGATGCTCTGGGAGCTGGCAGTGCAGCTGGTCCTGTCAGCGTATGCTGATGACATATGGTCCAGGACTCAGGGGACCTGGCACAGGTGGAGGCCTGCCAGGGATTGGACTCAGTGGCCTCCTCTGTCTAGGTCAACTGGGTCAAGAGTTTTGGCCTGTCAGTGGGTGACAGGTGGCAGGTGGGCAAACTCCCACCCATGCTCTGAGGGATCTGCTAAAGCAGGGGCTCACTGTTTTACTTGGGGGTCTACCTGTCCCCCACAGACCCCTCAGCGCCAGAGAACTGGCACCAGCTGGAGACAAGGATGGTGGAGCGGCCCTGGGCATGGGCAGGGCTCCTGAGATGTCTCTCCCTGAAGCTAGTCCTGTCCATGCTCTGGCACCACTAAGCAAGGTTCCCTCTAAGGTGTGTGCATGTGTAGTCACAGACAAGTAAAAATCTTGCATTGCACAAACTTTTTAAGGCGGTGCACCTGCCCAGAGAGTAGGTGGGTGCAGAGTGCAGTGGAGGTACTGGGGCCAGCATGGGACACTTACTGAAGGTAAGCTTCTCACTCCTGGGAAGGCAGCAGCTCCTCCCCAAGGCAGGATGGGGGCTGGGGCTGGGGGCTGGCATGGTCTCCATGGAACTGCTCCATAGGCTCTGGGGAACTGCTCTGCATCCCTGTATCACCTCAGGGAGTGAGGAAGCACGTGGCATCAGGGCTGGGGAGTGGAGCAATTCCCTGGAGCCAGCATTGCTGCTTACACACCCTGCCTGTGCCCCCTGAGGTCCTGGCAGGACTCCAGAGATGGGCACTGGATTTTTTCTGGCTGGGATGGGACTGGGTTGCTGCAGAGGTCCTGAGCCTCCCCTTGCATTCTGCCTTCAGTCCCTGCTATACGGTGTCAGCAGCCACGTGGCATGGGGCCACCTAGGGCACACTTTCCTCTGCCACTTCTGGGGGCTCTGATATGACCGGCAACTCCTCAGCCTGTGGGGCTTCTCCCTGTAGGACTTGTGAGGGCTGCCAGATTTCTACCAGGACCTCCTCCAGGTCTGGAGGCTGGTCTCTGCCTCCAGGCCCCTGAAACAGTCTCTCAGGGTGCCAGCTGGAGGTGCCGATGGCAGAGGTGCCCCAGTTGCAACAGAGGTTGATCCTGGCTGGTGTCACCTGTATTGGAGACCTTCTGGACTACGATAGGCAGGAGTAGGTGGACCCCACTGTGCTGGCCCAGCGGATGAGTCTATCCACGACACATGCAACTTGCTGTCTGGTCCAGGAGGTGAAATCTACCCTATCTCCCGATGCCCTTGCCTTTGTTGACCAGGTCCTGTGCAGCGGTGGTCCCCACCCCCCCCGCCCCGTCCTCCAGCCCACCAGAATTTTTCATGGGGCCAGTGCCTCACCCGGCTTCACGGCACTCCCCACTCCACCACCTGAGCCAGCTGGAGGACACCAGACTGGTCCGCTTTTCCACCATCCACCACAACCTCTACATGCTCATGCATCACACTGTCCATCATGCCGCCCTCGTGTCCCGCCCAGACACCAAGTGGCAAGACCTGCTCGGCAAGGGTGTGGCTGGGGCACCCCAGTGGCTGAGTCTGTACTCCACCCTCATCCCATGACCCACTGGGGACCTCAGTTGGCATCTCCTTCATGGAGCCATTGCCACGGTCGTATATGTGGTGAGCTTCATGGACACCCCAGCCTCCTCCCCTTCTGGAGGCAGAGGGAGACCTTGGCACACATGACCCTTGAGTGCACCAGGCTGCAGCCCCTCCACCTCCAGAGCCTCCTCTTGAGGTTCTGGTTGAATTCCGCCCCCCCACACCTTTTTGTTTTTGGTCACCTTATCCATGACCCCACCAAGTCCCTTCTGGGCAGCCTCCTCCTGGCCCTGGCCAAGTGGGCCCTGTATTTGACCAGGAAGGAGACTATGGCCAGGAAGGTGCCCAGAGACTGGGGCCACTTTCCTCTCACTTGTCTGTGCACGTCTCTGGGCAGAGTACCAGTGGACAGTGTCTACTGGCTCCTTGGATGCCTTTGAGGACCAGTGGGTGTGGCCCAGGAGGCTCTGTTTGGTGTCCCCCTCAGGTGCACTTTTTTTTCACGTTTGGACCCTTTGACCCACATGACACTCCTATCCTGTTTCTTGCCTTTGTTGTCCCAAGAATTCTGTTGTATCATTCACTCATTGGCCCCACACAGTAGGGGCCATTAGTTAGCCAGGTGGGCCTTAAAACCCATGATACTTGAAGGATACAAATAGACAGGAGCTCCTGGGGCCCAGCCAATTTGTATCTGGGGACCCTACCCCTTTTGCAGCCGGACTGCTGCAGCAGCATCCCAAATCCATTTTTAAAAATACCCCAAAATCCATGTTCTTCCACAATTAAAACAAAAGGCCACTCTACACACATAGACACTCATATATATCTATATATAGAGAGAGGGATCGATTAGCTGGGCAATGCTTTATTGGTATATGTACAATGGTAAAGCAATTTGGAAGCCTACTAGTGTCTCTATCATCATGATAGAATACATTCTAAATAACTATATGTATTGATGTGTGCTTTTGGTTTTCTTCACACATGATTACAACCTTATCAGGGGCTACCAGCAGGGACTCGGGGAAAGTCTGTTCACCAGGGCCCCCCTTGGAGTCACCAGAAACAATGGCCACAAGCTGAGGGAGGACAGGTTTAGGTTAGATATTAGGAAGAACTACTTCACTGTAAGGGTGGCCAGAGCCTGGAATAGGCTTCCCAGAGAGGTGGTGCTCTCACCTTCCCTGGAAATCTTCAAGAGCCAGGGAGGTGATCCTCCCTCTCTATGCAACGCTGGTCAGGCCACAGCTCGAGTACTACATCCAGTTCTGTGCGCCCCATTTCAGGAGGGATGTGGACAACATTGAAAGGGTCCAGAGGAGGGCCACCTGCATGATCCAGGGACTACAGGGCATGATCCGGGGACTACAGACCCTACATTGAAAGACTGCGGGACCTAAACCTGTTCAGCCTTCACAAGAGAAGGCTGAGGGGGGACCTGGTGACTGTCTATAAACTCACTAGGGGGGGACCAGAAGGGTTTAGGAGAGACACTGTTTGCCCTAGCGCCCCCTGGCATGACAAGGAACAATGGACACAAGTTAGTAGAGAGTAGATTTAGATTAGACATCCACAAGAACTACTTCACAGTTAGGGTGGCTATGATCTGGAACCAGCTTCCAAGGGAAGTGGTGCTGGCTCCTACCCTGGGGGTCTTTAAGAGAAGGCTTGATGCCTACCTGGTTGGAATCATTTGAGTCCAGTCTTTTCTCCCACCCAGGCGGGGGGTCAGACTTGAAGATCTACAAGGTCCCTTCCAACCCTACTTCTATGATTCTATGATTCTATGAAGAGAAGACTGGATAGGCACCTGGCTGGGGATTTATGACCCCTCCCACCCCAGTGCTCCTTCCTGCCCATGGCAGGGGGTCAGACTAGATGATCTGTCTAGGTCCCTTCCGACTCATTGATTCTATGATTCTATGATGGGTGTGTGATGGGGGGATTGGGTGTTTGCACGAAGGGAGTGGGAAGGGGTGTGGGGAAGGGTGTGTGTGTGTGTGTGTGTGTGTGTGTGTGGAGGGATGTGGGTTGGTCTGTGGGTAGGTGTAGGGCAATTTCTGGGGCACTATGGGTGTGGGGGCTTGTACGGCCCCCTTGTACGGGGGCTGCTCAGAAGGGGTAGGTCCCTTGGCCCCACAGGGTGCAGCCCCCCCAGCACATGGAATGCCCCCCCTGCAGGGCTCCAGATCCCCCCCGAAGGGCCATAGCTCCCCGCCCAGGGTTCCAGGCACCCTGGAGGGCCACAGTCCTCCTACCCAGGGTCCATAACTTACCTTCTGCGGCAGCAGTGGGAGTGGGGTGCTCTGAGTCTGATGCTACCATCTTCCAGATCTCAGGAACTGCATGCTGGGCCCAGCTGGGTCCTACCAGCCCTGCAGCTACTTGTGCTGCCCGGCCAGGCTGGTCCTGCAGCACACAGGGATCATGTGCTGCAGGATCTGCCCATCCAGGCAGCATGAGCAGCCCCAGGGCTGGAAGGACCTGGCACGCAGTCCCCGCATGCCATGCGGGGTCCTGCCACCATGGGACCAGCCCAGTAGGGTGGCAGAGCAGCCCCAGGGCCAACAGGACCCAGCTGGGCCTGGCATGCAGTCCCCACATGCCGCTCTGGGTTCCGCCTCTGCCCTGCTGTGCCTGTGGGGAGGTGGTGCATGGCAGGACCTGGCCCAACCCTGTGTGGCTCACTAGTCTGGCTTTGCACTGGAGTGGGCCACATGGTTCCTGGAGGCTCAGCTCCTCTGTATGCCTCCTAGAGCCATGTGACCCACTCCAGTACACCCCCTGCAGCCCTGGGGACACCTCCCTGCCACTCCCTAACCCCCCACATCCCCCTGCCACCCCTCACACCCCCCCCCACATAAATCCCCCTGCCTCATTCCCCATTCCCTCACTTACCTTGGATGGCTCCGGGGGCAGCAGGAGCACCAAAGAGATGCTCTGGCTGAAACCAGAGTGTCTCTTCTGGGGGATTGTCCCCCTGCTGGCTCTGGGCTGTGCCTTGCTTCGCTGTTCTGCAAAGTGTTTTTTTTGACCCCTGCATATACAGGGGTCTAATTTTCTTCCTGCGCTGCAAGTTTGCACACATGCACACACTCACTTGCACATATACAATCCCACAGGACCCAGTGCCTAAAAGTAAATGAAAGAAATATACATATCAAGTGCATATCACCGGGACCAGTTATTAAGTTAAATTTTTATGGTTGCAATTGAGAGTTCTGTTCAACTGTAAGCAGATGTGTATTAATGGGTGGATTTCAAATGGCTAAGCTGAGACAAATCACAAATGTATTTTGGCATCATGTTCCACAAAGTAATACCTACAACAGAACATGCACAATAACTATAATATTTCAAGAGGGATTTAAAAATACATGAAATTTACTGTTGGGGAATGAAAAATAAGATTTGATGCTTAAGAGTTTGGAGACTTAAGAGTTTGGCTAAGAAATCAGGAAGAATACAATGAAATGCTTTCAGAGTTAGAAAAAGAATCTAAAACTCAGCTGTCTGAAAACTCAAAACTGAAAGCTACTGAAGTGGAATTATGTAAATTAATGAAATTAAAGAGATTTCTTAAAAAGATGGTCAGCTGCTAATGGCTATATCCTGGGCATGTCTACATATGTGTTACTGTGCAGTCATTTAGCACTTGCTTTAGTAAGTACTTGCTTTAGTACTTGCTTTTGCAAGTACTAAATGACTCTACAGTACCTGCTAGTACTGCACAGTCCTGGTGGTGCACAGTTATTTTTAGATGCTGTGTCACCGTAGCAATGAGCTATTGTGATGTAGCTCATCACTATGGTGACCTAACCTCTCGTGTAGATGTAGATCATAGAATCATAGAAGTAGGGTCGGAAGGGACCTGGTAGATCTTCAAGTCTGACCCCCTGACTGAGCAGGAGAAAAACTGGGCTCAGATGAGACCAGCCAGATAGGCATCAAGCCTTCTCTTAAAGACCCCCAGGGTAGGAGTCAGCACCACTTCCCTTGGAAGCTGGTTCCAGATCCTGGCTGCCCTAACTGTGAAGTAGTTCTTACAGATGTCTAATCTAAACCTTCTCTCCAATAACTTATGGCCGTTATTCCTTCTTATGCCAGGGGGAGCTACAGGGGAACAAGGTTTCTCCCAAACCCTTTTGGTCCCCTGTAGTGAGTTTATAGACCAGGCCCCCCCCTCAGCCTTCTCTTGTGAAGGCTGAACAGGTTCAGGTCCCGCAGTCTCTCATGGTAGGGTCTGCCCTGTTGTCCCCAGATCATGTGGGTGGCCCTCCTCTGGACCCTCTCAGTGTTGTCCACATCCCTCCTGAAATGGGGCACACAGCACTGGACATAGTACTCCAGCTGTTTTGCATAGAGGGGGAGGATCACCTCCTTGGCCCTACTTGAGATGCACCTGTGGATGCACGACAAGGTCCGGTTAGCCCTGCCAACTGTGACCTCGTATTGTCAGCCCATTTTGATCTTGGAGTCAATAATGACTCTAAGATCCCTTTCTGCCTCTGTGCTCTCAAAGAGGGAGTTCCCTATCTTGCAAGTGTGCTGCTGGTTACTACTGCCCAAATGCAGTAGTAGGATGTGCCCACTGATTCAATGTGATCTGTTGTCATGTTTCTTAATAGCAAAATTCCAACTGGTTTTGAATCCCTGTCCCCATGTACACTGACTAATTCTGTTGGCTTCAGTGCTAAACTTGATAAATACCAGCTGATATTAGAACACAATGGGCATGTTTACACGAGATGTGTTACTGAGCATGAGTGTACTTTACAGTGCAGTAAGTGCACATGTCTACACGTGTATGCTGTTAGTGCGCAGTAAAAACCCGTAATCCTGTTTAAATTTCCTACTTTCAAATGCAAGCAGCAAATTTGAATGGGATTAGTTAATGCACTGTAACACATGTGTAGATGCGACCCAGCAGCAAGTTTGCTCTCAGGTCTGCCCAGCTATTAGAAGGCTGGCCTCAGGGCTGCAGGCTAGGAGCCTCTCCTGGCCCATGGCTGGGCTGCCTCAGTGGCAGCCCCTGTTTGCAGGCTATAAAAGCCTGCAGATATTTTGAACCCTGGGGCTCACAGACAGGGAGTCTGAAGGAACTGCAGGCCCATGTATCCCCTTGGGCAGGTCACAGCATAGCTGTGCCTGCCTGCCAGCATCTCAACACTGCTGCCTGGCACTGCACTGCCACATGGCTTCTAGAAGATTGCTGTCCAGGCCAGTAGGGTACTGCCAGGTGCCGCAGGCTGCTGCAGCATCTGGCCAGGCCTGTCAGTCCCCAGGGCCAGCTGCAAGCAGCTTCTGGCCACCAGGACCAACACTATCTGCCTACAGCACACCCCCTAGCAGCTTGCCATGTTCCTGCAGGTGCTATGGAGCCTTGCCTCTGCCACACGGTTGCCAATCCCTTGCCATCGTTCTGTGCTAGACACTGCTGGCAGCTGCCTAAGGCCAGCAACACCAGGACAGCCATGTGGGGGCCCAGGGAGCTGGCAAGGGTCTCAGAATGGCATCCTTCTCCCTGCCTAGGCCTGTGCCCATGCTCATGGCCTGTGCTCATGGCTGAGGAGAGAACCAGTGACCTCATGGCACTGTGGGGTGAGGCAGAAGTACAGCACCAATTTGAGTGGGATGGGCACTCCAACGCCCACATTTATGAGGTCCTGTCAGGCTGGATTTAGGAGCACAGGCACAACCAGTCAGCACAACACTGATGCTAAAGGTCAAGGCCTTGGGGGAACAGTGGGTCACCACATTCATTGGGCCGGCCATGCCCGTAAGTCCATGAACTTTATGGGGCAACTGATGACCACCCTGGCACCCCAGGACCCAGGCTGAAATCATGCTATCTTTAGCAGCATAGCCAGCCTGCCCAAGCCTGGCACCTCCAGTGACAGGTCGTCAGAGGACTGTCCAATGTGCAGTGCCCCATCCCACCGAGCTCCCCAGCTGCAGTTTCCACCAGCAGCTCAGGAAGCTCTGGCCAGTGCCTGCCTTGCCAATTCTGCAGCCCCAGCTCCAGCCACAAGGTGTGGCTGGCCATGACATTGTTAGCTGCCAGCAGTGCCTGCTCCTCCCCAGGGGGAGCCCCCAGTCAGGTGCTTGCATGGTGTGTACCTCCATAGGAGGATACCGCCTGGGGCTGGACATGGTTGCCACCAGCCAGGTCCAAGTGGAATTGCCAGCCACACCAGCCTCAGTCATGTTGTAAGCCCTGCACTGGGGGACAGCCCTCCCTGCCCATGCCTGGTCTTGGCCCCTGCCCCTGCCCCTGCCCCTGCCCCTGCCCCACCTCCCCACCCAGCCCACCCATGCAGCCCTGGCACCTGGTTCTCCTCCACAGCATGCAGGGAGGTGGGAGACAATGAAGAACTTTATTGTGAAGCTGTGACCCTGCAGCCTCTTACATGAAGAAATGCTTCAGTGACAGTGGTGAGGTTGTCCTTGGCTGCAGGGTGCAGGGACATGTAGCAGAGCCCACAGGTAGCCCTCCAGGTAACAGCAGAGGCTGCAGGACAGCTTGAGCCTCCCCTCCCCCATGCCATCATAGCTCAGAGCTATGTATCAGATGCACAGGTGTGCCCATGGCACCATGACAATCATCATCATCAGGGCATAGTAAGTCAGGCACCCCTTGGCCTGCACAAGCAGCTCCTTGTGCACCACCCATGACATGCACAACAGAGGCATGCTTGGGGCACAGTGGTGGCATGGGGGGGCTGGTTCCAGGCCACCTCCCCAGAAAGGCCCCCTGCAGGAAGGGTGGGGGCATAGGCATTTCCTCATCCCAGGCATCTGGGAATCCAGCACTCCCCAAGCCCAGACACCATGGGCTGGGCAGTAGCACAGGAGAGAAGTTGGCCTACAGGAGAAGAGAGGAATGCATCACCTCCACCAAAGAAGGACCCAAGACAGGACCCTCTTCCTGCAGCAGCTGGTGGCGATGTCTCGGGACTGACTGGAGGATGCGTGGGCCTGGTGGACAGAGGACATCACCTGGGAAGACTCATAGGACTGATACAAGGAGGCGAGGGGCCAGCATGAGGAAGTGTGGGACCAGGTGGATCAGGGGTTCTGGGCTGGACTCCTGGTTCTGGAGCACGAGCAGCTTCAGGTGCTGCAGAAGCAGGATGTCATCCTGGGCCAGGAAGTGCAGGCCACAGATGAAGACTGTCAGGTGCTGGACACCATTCTGGCCCTTGAGGTCGCATTCATGCTGCCTGCTTCCTGGCCCCCAACCCTGCTTTTCACACCACATGGCAGCTGCCCTCTACCC
Organism: Crocodylus siamensis; assembly: GCF_052110815.1. Lineage (NCBI taxonomy): Eukaryota > Metazoa > Chordata > Crocodylia > Crocodylidae > Crocodylus > Crocodylus siamensis. The sequence goes on from NC_143397.1 coordinate 218,952,861, forward strand.
CACAGCAGGACCCACCTGGGCCTGGGAGGAGGTCCTTTGCTGCCTCCAGCAGCCAGGAGACCCTGGCCTGTGTGCCCTGCCACCCTGTGCCCCCCCGGCACCTAGGCTCAGCCCCACCACTTTCAGGTGCAGATGCCACGGTGAGTGTGGTCTGCAGGCGGCTCACCCAGGGGTGATGGTGGTTGGTGCTCCTCTGGCAGGGGTGGCTTCTCCTTTGGAAGGTGGATTCCAGGCCCAGCAGGGCCATTGTGCAGTCCTGGTGCCACTCCAGGCAGCTCTGGCTCTGCATCTGCATGGAGCTGGAGCTGCCTAGAGCGGTGTTAGGACTGTGCGCCAGCCCTGCTGGGACTGGACTTCACCTGCCAGAGTGGGAGCGACCCGTGCCAGGGGAGCACTGGCTGCCATCACCCTTGGGTAAGCCACCCACCCACTGCAATCACTGCAGCATCCGTATCCATGGGGGAACAGACAGAGATTTGGGTGCCAGCTGCCTGCCCCTAGGCTCTGTCCCCTAGGCACCTGGATCTCCCCCCCTGCCTTCCAGGATACCACAAAAATCACTTTGTACATAGTTTGCATGGGAAACAGGGTTTTTTTATTGTTGGTGGGTGAGTTGGGTGGAGGGGCTCTTTGCTGGGGAGAGAGTGGGGAGTGTTACCTGTCAGCTCTGTGTTCCTGGGGGGTGATAAGAGTGGAGCAACTCGCCTGGTCTCATTTACATTGGAGATGGAATCGGATGGCAACTCATTTACCTGGGAGATGAGACAGGAAAGCACCTGCATTAGCATTCAAGATGGAGAACAGAGATTCTAAGGCAAGGACCACATTGAATGCTGGGACCAGAGAAGCAGGAGAGCACTGCATGATGGGGGATCTCTGCTCCAAATGCTAATCAACTCACGTCTGCACACACCCAGCTCTGCATTTATCAGACCAATTCTAGTAATGACTCCTTTATTGGTACCCAAAACACTGAATCTGCCTGTCTGTGTTGTGAGCTCCCTCAGAGTTATGCCACCCATAGCCAGGAGTGATCAGTTCCTATTATCCAACACATGGGCCATTGTTTACCCATAAACAAACCTAGTGTTCTCCCTTGAGCCATTGTTAGTTCTCTACAAAAAACCCTACCCAACCTCAAGTTTATGTCCTGGTGCTTGGATCCAAATCTGCACCAGTTCCACTCCTTTTCTGCCTGGAATCCCTTCATCAGTCGTGGTGAGGGCTCTGCCTGTCTGCAAGCGCCAACAAACACCTGGGAACCTCGACTGGATCAAGCTTCATAAATTTCATAGACTTTAGGGGCTGGAAGGGACCTCATAAGATGATTGGGTCCAGCCCCCCTGCCATAGGTGGGAAGTCAGCTGGGATCAAGTGACCCCAGGAAGAAATATATCCACCTGTTTCTTGAAGGAGTCCAGAGTAGGTGCTTGCACCACCTCTGAAAGGAGTTCATTCCAGACCCTGGACACACACACCATAAAGAACTTTTTTCTTATGTCTAATCTAAATTGGCCTTCCTGGAGTTTATGGCCATTAGACCTTGTTATCCCTTGGGGAGCTGTGGTGAACAGGAGTTCTTCCAGGTCCTGATGTACCCCTCTTATGTAATTGTAAGCTGCCACCAAGTCCCCCTTCAGCCTTCTCTTCTTCAGACTGAAGGGTCCCAAGTCCCTCAGCCTCTCCTTCCCTCCAGGCCTTGGATCATATGAGTGGCTCTCCTGTGGACTCTCTCAAGCTTCTCCACATTCTTCCTGAAGTGGGGGGCCCAATACTGGATGCAGTACTCCAGCTGCAACCTCACCAAGGCTGAGTAAAGTGGGAGGATGATTTCTCTCATTTTGCTTGAGATACATTGGTGGATGCACGCCAAAGTTTGGTTAGCTTTGCCAGCCACAGCATCACATTGGTGACTTATATTCATCTTGTGGTCAATCAAGACCCCCAAGTCCCTTTCGGTTGTGGTGCTAGTGAGCGTAGCACTGGCAAGCCTGTAATTATGCTGAGGGTTCTTCCTACCAAGATGCAGCACTTTGCATTGAAGGCCATCAGTTTTTGGTCAGCCCACCTTGAGAGTGTATCCAAGTCAGCCTGTATCTCTAGCCTGTCCAGAGGTGTGATTGCCCTCCCCCATAATTTGGTATCATCCGCAAACTTGGCCAGTTCACATCTGACTCCCGAATCTAGATGGTTGATGCATATGTTAAAGAGTACTGGTCCAAGTACCAAGCCCTGAGGGACTCCACTAGTAACCCTGTGCCACGTTGATTTGCTCCCTTCAACTAGTACTCTTTGCTGGGTGGTGAGACCCCAAATGTTTCTCTCTCTTTCTGACTCCAGGAACCTGACTTTTGCTTTCTTACTCCAGGCACAGCTTTCTAAACCCGACTTTTACTCTCTTATTTCAGGTTTTCTAAACAGGGCTTTTGCTGATCGCGCTCTCTCTCTCTCTCTCTCTCTCTTACTCTAGGCACAGCTTTCCAAACCTGACTTTTGCTGATCAAACTTGAGCTAGACTTCCCCAATTTCCTAATTGAAACTATGTAATATAACTCTTTTATTTGTGTCTCTTGTATGGCTGGTATCATCATAAGTTCATATACCTGGCAATAAATAACTTTATGCTCAAGCTAATTGCTATACTCTTTCCTGAACCTCACTTACTCTTCTTTCTCCTGAACCTCCTCATTTGCTCTGCAGCAATGCTTCTTTTACCTGAGCCAAAGATCCCTGTAATGCCCAAAGCTACAGTGGTGCCTGCTCATCAAGGGAGTTACTACTAGGACCATTGTGACAAGAGATTGGGATGTGCTGAGTTTTGAGGAGCATTAGGGGATCAGCTGAAAGTGCTGATCAGATCCAGCCTACTCAGATGTGCTCTGATAGCGTATGTGTATGTGTGTATAACTGCATTTAGTATTGTCCTGCTGAAATAAGGGATGAACTGAGTTCAAGGCACATGAGGGTGTCAGCCTGTCAATACTGAATAACCTGGCCTGGCTCAGGCATGCAATGTTAATCCATGTGTGTGTGTGCATATATGTGTTTGACTAATTTGGCAGTTGGAGGAACCCAACCCCATTGAAACTGAGTCCTGCAAGATAGATCCACTGGGGGTGAGGACTTGCAAAAGGGAGAGATACAACTCCATGTAGAAACACAAGTAACAAAAGCAGCACATTGATAGAATTACAGAGATCTCAGAAATGTACCCCTAATAAATGAGCACACCCCGAAGTGACAGGCAAATCTGGTAACAGGAGGGAGGGTTTGTTTGGTGTGAGGGAAATAAAGACTTGCTCTTCTGATATGTGTCTATAATGAGCATGGTACAGGGGGTGGGCATTTGGGGTTGGGGTCCATGGCCAGTGGTGCAGGTGAGCTAGACTGGGGTGTGCTGGAGGTGGTGGTCATCCAGGGCCTCCTGCATGGCTTTCCTGGGGCCTGGGTGGGTGGGTCCTGCTGGGGCCAGCAGGCCTAGCACCATGGCCAGCAGGAGTGTCATCACTGGTCATCACTGCCAGGGGCAGGGGCTGGCGCAGCCTTGGTGCAGGAAGGCAGAGTAGGCAAGGAGAGAGCCGCAGCATGCTGCCCCTGTGCTGGGCACACTGCTTTTGGCTAGGGAAGTGGCTGGCCAAATAGCTGCAAGCAGGGCCGGCATATACAGCTGGAGCCTGGAGCTCCCCACAGTGGTAGCAGGGGCCCACTGCAGGGCTGCCGAAAACTTGGTGCAAATCTACTCCCTAATTCCCCTATATGTAGCTGCCTGCCTGAAAATGCTTACATCAGAGTAGCTTACACCAGAGTAACGTAGGCCAGAATAAATGCCTGTGTAGATGTGCCTATTCAGAAACAATGGTTCAAATCCTCACATACTGTAAATCAATGTGCAGTTCAGTACTATTGGTAGCTTGTCAACCAAATTAACATTCAGGGCCAAATTCTGTCCTTATTTATACCCTATATAACTTCTTTTGATTCCAGTGGGATGTAAGCCAAGGTAGAGTTTGGTCCATTAAGCTCCTCTTTTGGGGACCTTGCCCTTTCATAGATTTCATAGATTTCATAGACATTAGGGCTGGAAGGGACCTTGGGAGATCATCGAGTCCAGCCCCCTGCCCAAAGGGCAGGAAGTCAGCTGGGGTCATAGGATCCCAGCAAGATAAGCATCCAATTTACTCTTGAAGGTGTTCAATGTAGGTGCTTGAACCACCTCCGCTGGCAGACTGTTCCAGACCTTGGGGGCTTGGACAGTAAAGAAATTCTTCCTTATGTCCAGCCTGAAACGGTCTTGCAGGAGTTTGTGACAGTTAGACCTGCTCATCCCTTGGGGCGCTCTGGTGAACAAACATTCCCCCAGATCCTGGTGGTCACCCCTGATAAACTTATAGGTGGCCATCAGATCACCCCTGAGCCTATGCTTTTCCAGGCTAAAGAGTCCCATGGCTCTCAGCCTATCATTGTAAGATCTGTTTTCCTGACCTCTGATCATGCGCGTGGCTCTCCTCTGGACTCTCTCAAGCTTCTCCACATCCTTTTTGAACTGTGGAGCCCAAAACTAGAATCAGTACTCCAGCTACGGCCTCACCAGGGCTGAGTACAAGGGGAGAATGACGTCCCGGGATTTGCTCGAGAAGCATCTATGGATGCAAGCCAGCATTTTGGTCACTTTACTAGCCGCAGCATTGCATTGGAGGCTCATGTTCATCTTGTGGTCAATGATGACCCCCAAGTCTCTTTCTTCTGTAGTGCAATCCAACGTAGCACTGCTGACCCTATAAGGATGCTGCAGGTTTTTCCTCCCAAGGTGGAGAACCTTGCATTTTTCGGTGTTAAACACCATCAGGTTCTCGTCTGCCCTTTTGCTGAGCTTGTCCAGGTCAGCCTGGATCACCCGCCTATCTTCTGGCGTGGATGCTTTACCCCAAAGTTTGGTGTTATCGGTGAACTTGGCCAGTCCACTCCTAACTCCAATGTCCACATCATTAATGTAGATTTGAACAATGGGTCCCAGCACAGAGCCTTGAGGGACCCCACTGGTCACAGGGCACCACGGAGCCAGTTTCCCAGCCAGCGGATCGTGGTGGAGCCAAGGCCACAACTGGCCAGTTTGGCCAAGAGGTGATCGTGGGATACCAGATCAAAGGCTTTTTTGAAGTCAAGATATATGATATCAATCTCTTCTCCCTCGTCCAGGTGATAGGTCACCTGGTCATAGAAGGAAATGAGATTGGTTAAACAAGACCTACCCGCAACAAACCTGTGCTGGCTATCCCTTAGGATGTTAGCCTGGGCCAGTCCATCAAGGATGGCCTCCTTAATAAACTTTTCTAAGATCTTCCCCAGGATAGAAGTCAGGCTAATGGGCCTGTAGTTAGCCGGATCCACTCTCCTCCCTTTCTTGAAGATCGGCACCACATTGGCCTTCATCCAGTCTTCGGGCACTACCCCAGAGCGCCAGGAGTTTTCAAAGATCCGTGCCAGGGGCTGGGCTATGATGCTCGCCAGCTCCTTGAGTACCCTGGGGTGCAGATTGTCAGGGCCGGCTGACTTGAAGGTGTCCAGCTTCTCAAGGTGTTCCTTCACGAAGTCAGCATTTATGGAGGGTAGGGGATCCCCATCACCCAGATCTCCCTGTCCCATAGCAGGCATGGGTGTCCCACGGGACTGATGAAAGACTGACGCAAAGTACCTATTTAATAGGTTGGCTTTTTCCTGGGCGTCAGTTGCCCCATCTGGTTTAGCAGGGGTCCAACATTGCCCTTGCTTTTTCTCTGGCTCCCCACATACCTGAAAAAGGACTTTTTGTTGTCCTTGATGCTTGAAGCTAGTTGGAGTTCAGTTGCAGCCTTGGCTTTCCTGGTTTCCTCCCTGCAGGACCAGACTAGTGCAGAATAATTCTCCTTGGAGGTGAATCCTGTCCTCCATCCTTTGTAGGCTTTCCTTTTTAGCTGCAGGAGGTCCACTAGGTCTCTGGAGAGCCAGGAGGGCTGCTGTGCCTTCTTGCTGCCTTTCCTCCGTGTTGGAATAGATTTAGCTTGTGCATTGAGGATCGCTTCCTTGAGAAGCAACCACTTTTCTTGAACTCCCATCTCCCTGGGGTCATGGTCCCTGAGGGCCTGACCGACAAGCCTCTTGAGCTTGTCAAAGTCGGCTTTTCTGAAGTCAAGGACTTCTGTGTTGCTGACTGATTTGCCAGCTTTACGGCGGATGGTGAAGGTGATCAGCTCGTGGTCGCTGTCACCCAGCTTCCCATCGATCACTAGGTCACTGATTAGGTCATCCCCCGTAGCCAGTACCAGGTCGAGCAGCGCTTTGCCTCTCGTTGGCCCATAGACTTCTTGAGTCAGGTAGAGGTCATCCACACACGAGAGAAAGCTTTGCAACCACTCGGATTTTGCTGAGTGATCTTCCCAGGAGATGTCCGGGTAATTGAAGTCACCCATGACAAGCAAGGTCCTGGAGCAAGCGGCCTCAGTCAGTTCCCGGGCGAACTCCTGGTCAAGCTCAGGACTTTGAGTGGGAGGTCTGTATGCCAGTTGAGCATCTGTTCCACTGATTTCAGTGGAACAGCTTTGAGACCCCATTTAGATTTGAGACAGCATCATCCTTCAAAGGGTGTGGACACATGTAACAACTAAACCATTCCCAAATGTCACTGATTTGGAACTGGTTCACAATTGTGCATGAAATGCTGTTTCTCCAATACCATGAGGTGGGAGTGAGCACCTAACCCTGCATGGCTCCCATTGGACAAGTTGGAGTGAGGGGGGAGGGAAGAGTACTTGCATGCATGTTTTGGGAGTCCTAGGGGGTAGGTGACCTATGGCTGTGGCTGGGAGCATTTTCACTTTTCTTCTTTCTCTTCTCTCGTGTTTAGGAATTTAGTAAACGTCAATAGCCTGGAATTGAATGAGGTTTGCAATGTGCTTGCCTGATTTGGAGTGATCAGGTGGAGAGAGAGCAGTACTTCGATCCATGGTTTTGGGTTCCCAATGACTAGGGGCAGGGGGTGTGGGGTGGAGTGGCAGGATGAAGGGCTGCAGTCAAGTAGGGAATGGTTACTTCGTTGACTGTTAGAAAGATTTTTTTTTATTGACCAAGCAGTGCAAGGGAGCTTGTTGATAAAAAGTTCCAACAAATGTGGGGGAAAATCATCAGTGGAGTTCTGGCTGTATACCTGAACAGCCAGTTGCAGCAGTGGGGCATGGGAGGGTGAGGAGTGTGGCATGCTTGGAGGACCAACCAGTCCCATGCCACAGGATACTTGCTGTCCACATGCAACACTTCACCTATTTCAAAGTGAACCTGTTCAAAATAGTACTTGATTTTCAAGATACATTTTTCAACCATTTAGAGGTAGCTTTAAACTGGTTTAACGGGTTGCATGTCTATTTATTTCTGGTTTAAACTGCATTTAAACCAGTCTAAGTGTTATGTAATGAACACATGGAAAAATGTGGAAAAAAAGCTAACAGTTTCAAGGCTTGGAGAAGGACAAATTTCTTTTTAAAATATTTTTAGGTCTATTAAGGGCTCATCAGTGATTAAATATTGTTAAGTGTTCAGATACTACAGGAATGAGAGTTATATGCTTACTTAACAGTAATACCATTTCCAAACATATTCCTGGTAGCAGCATGTTAAAAAATTAACACATGGAAATATGAATTTAGGTTTCATTATAAAAAGCAGTTTTGTTAAACTGATTTAAATGAGGTGGGGAAGTACTGCCAGGCACTGTCATTGTGTTTTGGTCCTTTAATATCCTCTGATTGTATTTGAATACATTGTGTATGTATTTCTTTTTTTTCCTTCTGTGGACATTCTAGATAACAGCTTTATTAATAGCAGATTAGGATTCAAAATGTTCTTTATAAACTGGATAAATGGTTCAAAAATATTTTTTTGAAATTTGACAAGTGCAAAGTATTGCAGTTAGGGTAAAGCATTCAAATGGAAAATTGGGTAGCAGCTGGTTTATTCAGTTTGCAGAAGAGAAGACCGATGAGGGATCTGTTACATCCTCACATATATGTGGCTTTGCTATAAAGATGGGTGGTGATAGCCTATTTTCTTTGGTTGCAGGGGACAGGGAAAAAAAGTAATGCTTACCCTGTGACAAAGGGGATGTAGGAATTAGAAACAAATTAGTAATTATGGGGGTGGCTAAGCACTGGAACAGTTTATCTAGAGAGGCCGCGGAATCTCCAAACTTGAAAGTTTTTAAGATTAGATTAGGCAAAAGTTGGATGAGAGGTTTAGACAGGACTTGGACAAGAGGCTAAGACAGGTGTGGTCCTGCCTTGGGCAGGTGTTTGAACTAGATGACCTCCTGCAGCCCCTTCCAGTCCTATTATTCTATCATTTATGGAAATAATGAATGCTGGTGTATCTGTCATTACAGTCCATACGTGTACTAGTAACCTTATTCTAAGAGATAGCTTCAGCTTTGTGATCAATGCTCTCTCAAACATGTGTAATTCAGATTTTAAATTTTGCAGATCAGCTTTTCCCGCAAAACTAGCCTGTAGACCAAGAATTATTCAGCAAATACATTCAAAGACAAAGCAAGTTGAAGTTTAAGAAAAATTCTAAACGGTTCACAGACAATTTGTAAACAGCAGAAGAGGCAAAATTCACCTGATAAATTAGTCACCATGAATTATTCACCCGGCTCTAGACGTTATGGTATCATGGAGTGGGGTCCAACAAGTCAGACAACAGATTCTCAAGTGCAGTATAAGAGGAATTCCATCCTAAGCAAACAGAAGTTTAGAGAGTTGTAAAAAGATTAGAAGCTTTTAAGACAGAGTTTGAAGAAATGAGACTTGGCCAACTGCTACACTTGCGTTCTAAAGGGAACATGAATACAAATAAATGAAGTCTTTACTAATAAATGTAGGTATTCAGGTCCATGAGGACTAGAAAATATGGGTATATCATACATTATTCAAAACAGGTATCAGTAAGTCAGTTTCATATTGGTAATTACTTTTACTTTAAATAGTTTTAAAGGATATAGTAAGGGAACAAAATGAAAAGTGTAATTTCCTTAGAGATAGCCAATAGGGTAGGGCATAATTAAGTGACTACTCACTTTTTAAGATATTGTTGTCATGGTAACTATGGAAAGGCAGACACATTATACACTTGAATTTTCAAAAGGCATTCAGTAAAGTTGATTCTCAGAGATTATTAACTAGGTTTTGAATCTAGCTTATTGGAAAGAAAACTGGGTCAAAAGAGTAAGAACTGGTAGATTTTTTAAAAGTAACCTGTGTACTGATTCTGGGTATATGCAGATTGCCAAAGTTCAAGGATGCAAAAAAGTCCTGGATTTAGAACTCATACAGACTTTTATATTAAAGATCTACCAAAATTTACACAGCTGACAAACACAATATAAATAAGCAGGAGAGCATCCTCCAATGTACTTTAACAGATACATGAGCCTCAGTATTTGTTAATAATGTTTCCACCTTTAGTTGCAATACACCATAACAAATGTGTGTTAGGCATTGGGTAACTCACACTGAAGTACGCATGTGTCCCAGCTCAGAATGCTTACTTAAGGTAGAATAAAGTGAAGGCAGAATAATAATAATTCTAATGATAATAGTTTTCCTTCTTACAATCTCAAGCAGACGATGTACATACATACTATGTAGACATCAAAATATCCTCAGTACAAAAGTAATGAACCAAGTTTTAGTGATTTAATGATATTTTACTTTCCTTTGTTCACATGACATTTGAAGGGCAGCAGTTGTCATTTAGTATAGATCCACTTTTCTGTAGCTAGCAGGTCCTGCATTTTAATGCATTTTTCCAATCTGTTGACATTTTACAATGTCCCTTTAACTAGCACTCATAGATCAGTTTTTTAAACTAGTTTTAACCCCTTTTTAAAAAAGGAATTCATAGTCAAACCAAGAAGAAAACTCAATAGAAATTATTGCTGAGGATTTAGGAAGAGAGATATCCAAAATTCTTTTCCTTTCTTAACCCATGATTTGTTCAAGATGGTCCAATACATTTTAGAATTCTCCAAAGATTAGCTAATTGAAAGCTAGCTTGACAAGTAGCTGATATAAACTGGTGCTCTACTAAAATGCAGTAGGGGTACTAATTATCACAACACATCTTCTCTCCCCATTTCTTTAATAAGATTGAAGTCGTGGCAGGCGAGAACCAGGGGATTAGGCAGTACCCTGCTCGGACACGCTAACAATGGTGATGTGAGAAAGACTGAAATTATAACTAGCTATTTTAATAGCAGGAATGATCATAAATCTTTCTTTAAAGACATGGTTCCAAGTAGTTACACCAGCATTCTCCCAGCTGGCAATGCTAAAATCCTTAATAGCCTGCTGGCAGGCAGCTGTATCCTGTGATAATGGGTTAGGGAGAAGAAACTGTTAGCCATCTAGCTATGCTAGAAATGGTAGTTTTTCTAGCTGAAAAACACATTTGAGTAGTTACTTTTTGGGGAGTCTGTGTAGGTACATTAGAGGCCACATTTGGTGGTCACATAAATGGATGTGTGTGTTATAAATCCAATGCAAGTGGGTCAGAGTGCAGGTGAGGTGGATCTGAGGGACAAATAGTATAATTTGCTTTGTTTAACAAGTAGGCTGTAAAGTACCTTGTGGTTCAGTGGTAGAATCTATGGCTACTATACAGGAGACCCTGCTTCAGTTCCTGGACACTTATTCAAATACAGCCATGGAGCCACCAAATGTCTGAGCCCAGTTTGGTCTTTGGATTCTGTCTCAGTGCCCTAAAGGGGGGATGGAAGATCTGGGCAGCCTCTCTTTCTCCAAAAAAAAGCTTCTGCCTAGGCCTATGCATTGAAGGTCTGAGTGACCTCTCATGCAGGCACCATAATCCAGATGGATCAATGATTGCTGTGAGGGGTGCGAGGGGGCCAGAACCCTAAGGGCCCCGGCCCAAGCGGGGAACCCCGGAGTTCCGCCCCGCTTCCGGGGCCGGGCCTGGGCCCGGAAGCCTGGCCGGGAACTTCAGGTTTCCCGGAACTTGAACTGGGCCGGCGCGGGACCGGCCCGGAAAGATAAAAGGGAACCCCCTAACCCGAGCGGGGGGGGGAGTGCGGCTTCCACGGAAGCCGGCACCAGCGGAGCCGGGAGCCGCGGAGCGGAGAGCCACGCGGCGAATGCCGGCAGCAGCGGAGCCAGGAGCCGCGGAGCGGAGAGCCACGCGGCGAGAGCCGGCGGCAGCCGGGCCGATGGCGGCAGAGCCGGGAGCCACGGAGCTGGGAGCCACGCGGCGGAAGCCGGCAGCAGCAAGGCAGGTAGCAGTGGAGCCGGGAGCCGCGGAGCGGAGAGCCGCGCGGCGAGAGCCGGCGGCAGCCGGTCCAACAGCGGCAGAGCCGGGAGCCGCGGAGCCGGGAGCCCAGCGGCGGGAGCCGGCAGCAACGGAGCGGGGAGCCGCGGAGCCGGGAGCGGCATGGACCAAGGTCGCCGCTAAGCTCGAGGACCCTACAGTAAGGCGGGGGCTGGTGGCCACCACAGCCGACAAAGCCGGGGGGAGAGGTGCAGCGGAAGGGACCCTTCTCCGGAGGCTGCGGGCCATTTGGGCCCAGAAGAAGACCTGAGGGGAGGGGATAAGCCCCGGGAACCCCCCCCCCAGGTGTTAGGAGACGATTCCCAGGAGTAAGGACACCTCAGGCGGCAAGTAGCGAATGGCACCTGGGGACTCCCGGTGCGGTGGGAACCCCGGTGAGGGTCCGGCAGGGCGGGCACCCCAAACCCCCTTTTTGCCGGACTAGGACTTGGACTAGTGGGCCCCAGAAGAGGCTCACCCCGGAGGACCGGGCGAGGGTGTAGGGGAGGAGGAGCCCTCAGGACCCCTGGACCTTGGAGGTACGATACCGCACGTGGATCGCCAGCTTCCCGGCACGGGTGAATCCCATATTTCCATCAAGTCGTGGCAGGCGAGAGCGGCGAAGCGGGACTGTCCAACGCGTATCCCCTCCTCTCCAGGGGACATCCGGGGATCGGGGTCTCACGGTAGGTGACGCACCCCCATCCCCTTACAATTGCCCAAAAAAATGGAGGTTGTATAGAAGAACTGTGATTTACATGCCCAAGTGGGGTGCCATGATGTAGTGGGGAAAAATAGGAATATGTTTACAATATAAGTTACACTGATTTTTTTCATAATGGATGCATCATGCAAGTGCACTTTACTGTGGAGCTGATTAATTATCTCTGCAGTGAAGCATCACTGTCTACATGTGCATCCATATTAGGGCGCAGTAAATTAATTAATTCTGAGGTAGCATAGTGCTGTCCAGGACAAGTACTATCCTATGGCAGAGTCATTTAGGGCTCTGAAATGCATGTGTAGATAGTGACTGAGGTTGGCTGGGGCATGAGGATTCTGTAGTGCAGGAACTGTCTGCCAGCTAGCTTCAGCCAGCCCCTTCATCGCTCAACACCACCACCCAGAGCCCAAGGCTGACCCCCCAGGCCTCCCACCAACCCACGTTTGCTCTACCCTGGCTCAAATTGCTGCAATTCTGGGTGCACATGTAAATGCTGAGCCTGGGAGCAGCTGACTCTGGTGTGAACTGTGCCGGACTTTATTCAGTTGGGGTAATTGCATATGTAGATGCACCCACTGAATAGCAAATTGGTGCACAGGGCACAACTTTGTTACTCAGACCTACTTATATTCAGCCTGTACCTCAAACCACTCTTTAATTTGTCTCAGAGATTTCCAACAAAGTTGTTTATCATAAGTCTGAGCTTGCCTCCCTCTCTTCATGCTTATTCAGAAAAGATTAAATTTAGAGATATGTTCAAACAAGAATAATAGAACCAAAGCCCGTACACTTCAGTTTAGGTGAGAATATCAAGAAGAGAATATTAATGAAGAACTCAAGATTGAGACTAAATACTATTAGAAAATTCTAAAGGACTTGAACCCCATTGTCAGGGCTGGATTAAATCTTTAGTGCACCCTAGGCAAACAAACTCATGGGCCCTGGGTCAGTCAAGACCCCCTTCCCCAACCCAAAGCTGCCACCCATGGGAAGAGGGGCCTGGAATTTCTGCTAGGAAGCAGCCACCATGGTGGTGAGGCTGGTAGAGAGGAGGGGAAGGGAAGGGAGGCAGATGGGGCCATTCCCACCATGGTGGTGGTGAAAGGAAGGACTGCAGCCCCCCACAGTTCAGGGCCCTAGGCATGTGCCTAGTTTGCCTATACATTAATCTGGCCCTGCTTATTGTGGTCCAGATTAGTAAAAGCACTATGATGAATGTTAAATTATTAGTATAGCGACAAAGTGATCAAAGTATTAAAGCATTACAGCATAAAGGTTTATAGAGAAAACTATAGTTAAGCTTTTTGTTATAATTCATTACTTTAGCTTGCTCATACTTTTCTGAAAAATTCTTGAGTTAAATTTTTCTATGCTAAAAGTGTGTTATTGTGAAGTTGTATGTGTAGGAATAATGACAAAAACAATATAATTCGCTTCACACTGAAAATTCTAGAAATGTGGATCTCAACTTCTATAATCATTCTTACTGAGGAAGATATTTGCTCCAGCATGAAAAAGATGTGGCTACATGCAAAAGTTTGAAAATTGCATATTGAACATCCACAATTAAAAAAACTACTAAGTCTGGACCTTCGCCTTGTCACCCTTTTCTTTAAGTGCATACTTCCAACAAATGTTAATACAATAGCTTCTGATACTGGGAAAATGCACATTTCTATTCAGAAACATATGCATCAGTCAGTCTTTAGTGCTTCTTAGCCTACACAAGCACAGTATTCTAAGTATGTTAGCAAGTAGCTTCTTTTCCCCCCAATTAGTATATGTCTATGATGAAATAGCTCTAAATATCAGATTTTATTCACCACTTCATTATACTGGTTTTATTCTAATTGTAGTCATCAACTCATCAGTGACAGTGGACCCAACTGGAGTCTTCCCATTCATTTTGTTTCTATGGCCGACTATTTAAAGTGAGGGAGAACTATTTCTAGATGGTAAGTCTTAACTTTGTCAAATGGTATAAAACTAGAGTACTACAACATACTGAAATCTGTAAATTAAAAGGCACTTTTTACCAACTAAATACATCTGTCATGAATTGCAAAATTCCCTAAATTAAACTGAAAGACAATTTAAAATTTGCAGTCTTTCCAAACTTCCAAAAGGTTAGAGGTTTAGAATCATGTGCAAAATGCCCACATAAGGCCAAGAGGAATATCCCACACACAAGAAAGATAAATATTGATTTTTTTTTAGGGCTATCAAGATCATCCCTCGACTCAGTGTAATACATTGGCGTGCTTTCTGCTAAGTCACAACCAAGACAAAATGCCAAGAGACTTGAAATGACCCATAGGACTAAAGAACTGTTTATTGTGGGATATTAAAGTTCTTTATTTTATTGAGCTCTTAAATGATCTAATTTAACTTCCCAAATCTTTATGGGAAATGTTTATAAAGCAGCAGTATAAAAACAAAGCAAAACAGGATTTACTTTTCATTCGAAATGAACTAGGAATAATATATGCACATATATCAGACTTTTCCACTGTGTACTCATCCGTTCCATTCCTAGTTTCAGGACGCAAATGTGCAAAGAATCTACGCTCTAAACCAGGGGTGGGCAAAATATGGCCCATGGGCTGGATTCAGCCCACCAAGCCATTTTATCAAGCCCGCAGGACCCCTAAAAAAGATTTTAAAATGTATATTTATTTGTTCCTGGCTGCCTGTCACAGATGACAGGAGCCAGGGGCAGTAGGATGCAGGGGAAGCTGGCAGGAGCCAGCAAAAAAGCCAGGCCCCACCCCCATCCCCATCCCCCCCACCTCACCAACCAGAAGTCTCTGCCCGATGTATCTTTCAGGACACTCCAGCACTATGTGGCTGCATTGCTGGACTGCAGGTGCATGGGGCCCACACCAGGACCCTAGGGCCAGGAGCAGGTGCATGCGCGCATGTGCATGTGTGTGTGTTCATAGGGCGAGTCCCACAAGCACACCCCACTATACACATGCACGCACACCCCCTTCACACTGCCATACATGCAGACACTCATACCCCCTCACACACAGCAGCCACCCTCCCCCACCCCCCACTAACCCCATACCCACCCACACCCCATATATCCACACACACACCCACATGCTCCCTCACCCCACACTCACATCCTTACCCTCCCCAACACCCCCTATGCCCTCCACCCCCCACAATATACAAGAGTAAGACATCTTTTTAAGGTATTGTGCAATCACCTCTGGATACACTACACAAACACATGTAAATCAGGGCAAAAATATTTTTTGAAATCAAATTAATGAATGTTGTAGATGTTCAATTTTTAGAATATAGTTTGGTATTTCTCTGGTTCTGAGATGGCAAAACCCCTTGCTGAAAGGAGCATTTCCAGGGGCAAGGGGAGGGACTTCTGGTGGCAAAGGTTGGGGGTTAGGGAGTGGGACTTCCAGTCCCAATATCGTGACCAGGGCATGGGGTACCTGTCAAGGGGTGGGGCTACCAATGCAGCCCTCAACAGCTTGTGAAAACTCAGTAATCAGCCCTCCACCCAAAATAATTGTCTGCCTCTCCTCTAAAGCAATCACAGTTTTTTGATTAGTGCTGGTCAGAAGCCAATGGGGCACTTTGGTGGCAACTAATCCAGTGGGGGACTTTCATGACAATTAATACCAGGGGCTGGGCAGCCTCCCTGAAACTGACTGGAGTCAGCCAGCAGGGGGCAGTGGAATAAAAAGCCACCAGGCAGCAGTGGTTGCAGATGCTGCCAGGCAGCATGACAGGCCAGGGACACCGAGGGCTGGGTCAAAGGCAAGGCAGCAGTGCCCAGTAAGAAGGTGACACAGCTGAGTGGCCCTGGCTTCAAGAGCTTCATCATCACTGACCTGCTGGTGCTGGAGGCCAAGCTGCAGCCTCCCCAGCCACTGCCACCACTGCTGAGGGTGAGGATATGGGCAGCCAGGAGGCACTAAGTGTTGGCACCCTGCTGCTGGGTCTGGGCTTCCTGGACAGGCATTCTTGCCTGCTACATGCCCACCTGCCCTTCTTCTACCCCACACTGATCTCCACTTTCCTGAGGCTGCACTGCCAGGCATCTAGCATCTTGGGTGAGCTGACACATGCTGCCCTATAATAGCCCGTGGGGTCCCCTGCTATCTGCAGCTGCTAGGACACATGTGCCCCTCACTAACACACTGCCCCACCATGCGCACACACCCTACATGCCCCCACCCCCCACACACTCATCTCCCAACCCTTTTCTGATTTACCCTGTCTCTCTCAAACAAGGGAGAAACAAACTGGGGACCCCTCCCCACAAGCCCCCTGGCTTGGCGATCGGCCCTAGGGGGACCCTGGGTGCCCCCCAGACCCAGGAGGCACCAGTTGCTGAGCTGGGGGGCAGGGTGGGGGGTGCACTCTGTGGTGGACCTAGAAGTGGACTGGGAGTACTTCTGATCCACTTCTGGGTCCACCACCAAGAACATGAGAGATCCCCCCACGCTCCCATGAGATGCTCCATCTGCCCCACCATCTCAGCATTCACAAGCCACACCTGGTAACTTGAAGTATGTAGAAAAAACATATAAGGCTGTGTCTATGGCCAAATCACCAAATCTCTTTGAATCAAATCAGAGACTTCCAATTTGATTCAGAGAGATTAATGGGTCTCCTGATTCGATTTGGATTTGGAGATTTGGCTGCTGAATTGGGCCGAATCTCCTCTGAATCAAATCAGTGACTGAAGCTTTGCACAACTCTATTAGATGTGACGTTTTCACAAAAGCTATGTACCATGGGTCTTATGTAGGTTTGGCTGAAAACTTTTTGTCAGACTGGTCTTGGGTCAGAAAATGCCAGTTTATTAAAAGTAAAACTTTCTGTGGGAACATGTTGATTTCAGTATTATGTCAAAAACCTTCCTGGTTTCCTGCCAGGTCACCTGACTGACACATAATGAGACTTCTTGATGGACATTCAGGGAGCTGAGACTTTGAAAGTCTTAGGTCTTCAGTAGAAGGGACTTCCTTTAGGCCAGGGTGGCAGAAACCTAGGGTCATGGGAACCATCATGCCTACACATGTTGCTCCTCACAGGCCTGGCCTTCCAGGGTCCCCTCTGGGGTAGCCTGCCCAACAGGCAGTCCTTGGATCAGGAATTCCAAGTCCCCAGCTCCTCAACATCCTGGTAGTCCAAAAGGGCTCCAGGCAACTCAGAAAAGCTTCTTAAAAAGTCAAGACAGAATGCTTGGAATTTCTCTGAAAGAAACGTTGCAGTTGTTCAATTTTTTTCATTACATTTCAGAATTATATCTATTTTTTTTAACTGTTGAATTTCCCAGAATGGGAATTCCATTTTGTGGCCAGCAAGGCAGCTGAGTTATTTTATAGTTATATGCTTTGTGCTTTAAGCTGGCCTTACCTGACTTCGACCCTGGTAAATAATGAGCTACCTGCAAAGTCAACGCCTAAATTCTGGTAGTGCAGCACAAAAGAATTCTGTGGTGAAGCACAAGCTGTTTTCATGCTGTTCCTTCTTCTTAGACCCTAATGGATGCTTTTGCTTACTAGGAAGGCAGGTAAGAGCAGGCGGTTAATAAAATAAACAGGACACTACTACTTGCTCACTTAAGAACACTTGACTCCCAGGTGCCAATGTCAAGCTATGCTACTCTGTTCTACAGCTTTACACATTGTAGCTTAGGCACTTGTACAATTATGTAAATTCATGGCACATCTCAGATACTAACTTCAATTTTTTCTTTCCCTCCTCTGTACCAGTCCCATAGATCCTCAGATCCCACAAGACTTCAACAAGACTCAGTTGTTGTAGGTGGTCTACCAACCACCTTCCCTCCCCTCACCCCCCCAAAAAAAGGACAACTACCCTCTCCCCTGAAGAGATGCAAGATGGATACAAGTGGACAGAGAGGCCAAAAATTGGGAGGAAAGCTGTGTGATAAGGAAGTGGCTTGGGGTTAACAGGTCTGGTTTTCCTTCTACTCCAGTGGTAGTTATGCAAAGAAACAAATGAATTGGATCAGTAAAACAGGTTGCAAGTAAAAATACTTTTGCAAATACATACATATATAATGTATGTATGTGTGCACAAAAGTCTGTGCATGTTTGAATGTATGCTGAATATTCAAACTCAAAATATTTATGTTCATAGATGAGTTAGGCTAGGCAAACATACATTGCTATACATAGCTAGAGTTTATAATTCAACCCTTACCATAGAGTTAGAGAACTATTTGGCTAGGACACCTAGGGTTAACTAAACTGACAGTTCCTCTGAGCAATTCCCAAGCCAAAGAAAGTCAAGTGGGGTGGAAGGAAAGACAGGAGATATATGAATGATTAAAATATCTAAAAGGAAATCAGTAATTTTGAAAATCCAGACCTGGAAACAATTAGAGGCTGGCTGGCAACTGTCAAGAATCAATAAAAGAAGGATGCAATTTCTAATAACTCAAAAATAAAATATTCTGATAAGTTAAGGAGTCATAAGGAAAAATGAGGTGAATAGGAAACTAAATCTGTTAACAATTATTGTCAGTGCCAGTGCTGCCTTGGAGGAGTCACGTTTACTGCCTCCACCTGACCAATTATATCGATTTGTATTCACCCTGCTCTCATGACAGCAGTACCCACCAATCCCACTAACATAAGGGATCTGCTGGCATTTTTTTCTGAGCACATCACTCAGCTGTTTTAAATCACATCAGGCTGAACCTTGTCTTACAAGTTTTCTATCCCAATGCTAATCTTTCTCTGTATAAAGTGTGTGTGTGTGTGTGTGTGTGTGTGTGTGTGTGTGTGTGTGAGTGAGTGAGTGAGTGAGTGAGTGAGTGAGAGAGAGAGAGGGAGAGGTATATTTTCTGCATTGTAAAATTGCCAGGAAAATTTACCATTCTTTTCATAAAATCTACTCTCCCACCCTTTACTATAATGATGAATAATTTTAAGAAAACCTGGCACCCACTAAGTAGAATTTGTAAGGCTCATGCATCCTGTCTTGGTCTGATTCACCATTCTGTGACACCCATTCTATATGGCACACAACTGAGCAGTGCGTACACATGCTCTACATTCATGAGGTGGTGCTATCCATGTGATTTACTTAATTTTTGGATCCAGGTGATAAAGTGCATAGCCATGTGATAAATTTCTTTTATTTTTCACCTTTTGACCTTCTCCCTTGTTCTCTGCCCACTAATCCATTTCTGCTGGGACTACTTCTAACATTCCAAACTGCTGAGTGGCTTTCACACAGGCAACATGTAGAAAAAAAACTCTGTCACAAATTGTTTCCTTCTTTCCCTTTTAAATATGGAATTTCCCTTCTTGCCCCCTCCCCCAAATAACAGGGGTCAAGGACAGTTACATTTCAATCCTAGACCAATGACAGTTATAAGAAATAGTATTTTGAGTTCTGACCCATCATACTTAAAAATACTTCTTCAAGGGAACTGTAAATGCAGGCTTTCTAGAAGTGCAACCCAGTTTTGATATCATACTTGAAAGTCTCAGCACTCAAGTCATTTTAAAGCAGTTGTAGAGGTTTTTAAAAATCATTTAGTTTTCCTGTAACTGCAATAACCTGTATGAAGTATTCAGGGACCAAGAGTGTACCTAAGGGTGGGCAACAAGGTCTAACTGCTGGCCTGACCGCCTGGTCTGTTCCAGATACCAGTGCGACCCAGAGCACAGAACTTGCTCATTAGGAGAGATTAGCTTTCCAGTCACAAGTGTTATCAAGAAAAGAAATGTAAATGGTAAACATTTTCTGAAGCAGCTTCTTCAGAAGGTCGTATAAACAAGATACCTAGTAGTAATGTGCAGATGCAAGTGTCATATTGCAAAAAAATGACTCAAAGCTTCATTACGTGTGAAGAAATTTGCTATGTTTGGTCCCAGTCTGTAATACATGCTGTAAGACCACAGTGGTCTTTTGCTGATCTAATTGCAGAATTGCGTACTTCTTTATTTCTTTATCTCTTTTTTACTCTGTTGCTAAGAACATAAAATTGATTCTTGATACTTATATGGTGCTTTTCATCTGTGTATCTTCAGAGTGGGCATGATATGTGATTTACAGGTGACTTCTGTCCCAAATGGACTGTAACTTCCTGGATGTCTCACAAGTTCATGACACAGCCAGAAGCAAAGCTCAAACCTTTTCCTTCCTGCATTCAATCCTGTGCTTGGCTATGATTGCATCCTACTGAGTTGGGTCTGATACATCAGTGCCATGAATGACACGTGCCCCAGAGGCTGGGGGGCATGGTAACTGCCTGCAGGCGGTGGTGGGGTCATGGCAGTTGCGAGAAGAGAGCTCCCGCAGGCGGCCACAGTGGTGTCAGTGCAGTGGGGAGGGTAACAAGCACCGAATGGCAGTCAGTGACCACCTGCAGACACTGCCAGCGGCAACTGGCAATCAGCAACCACCCACAGACACTGCTGGTGGTGTCGGTGGGGGGACGGGGGTGAGCGGCGACTACCCGTAAGTGCTGCTGGCAGCATTGGCAGTGATTCTGTCAGGGGTAAACCACCAATCTCGAGGGGTGCATGTGCACCTGTGTATACCTCCTATGCATCACCAATGATCAGTGCAGTAATTACAGTAACTTGATACAGCAATGCAATAATTACAGTGATGCAATCTCTGCCATTCTTGATACACAGTGGTTCATCTATATGCACTTAACTGTGCAATAGACTAATTTGCTGCAGTGTAAAGCATCACAGTCTATACATGCAACACTATTAGACTGCAGCAAATTAGTTTTCACAGCCATAAAATAGAAAAGATGGGGACAGTACTGTCTTATGGTAGTGAAAATAACGATGCCTAAATGCATGTGTAAATGGTGGCTGGGTATAAATTGCATACGATCAGCCCAGGCAGCAGGGGGCAGACTCCTGCCCACTGCCTAGCCACATAGCTCTGCTCTTTGGGCACTCCCATGCAGAGCCAAGCCTAGGGGTGTGTGGGGCCCGGGGCATATCAGCCTGTGCAGGGCCTGTGGGGTGCGGGGGGTGGCGAGTGGATGGAGCGCGGGGGTGGGGGTGCCCTCCGTGGGGCCTGTATGGCACTGTCTGCAGGCCTCCCCAAAATGTGAGACCTGGGGTAGTTGCTCTGATTCACCCCCCATGCGACAGCTCTGTTCTCATGGCCCAGCCAGCCCCTCCAACACATGACACCATGACCCAGAGCATGGGGCTGACCCCCTGAGCCTGGGGCTGCTCTGCCACAGCTCAAACTGCTGCAGTCCTATGAACACATGTAGACTCTGTGCCCAAGAGCTGTTAACTCTGGCCCAAGTTATAAACTTAACTGTACTGGAGTTTATTGCATCGCACTAATAGCACATGTAAATGCACCCAGTGCATGCACCCACCTATATTTGTCACCCATAATTAACAGTGCTTAGTAAGAAACATTAGTGATATTCTCAGTGGCTTATTTTAAGAGGAGAGGGGGAAATCCCCTGAGACTGATCCTCAAGCAGTACAAATGAACATAGCTTCTTAGCAGTCTGTACATTTATATCAGTGTAAGAGCTTGTAGCAGTCTCTGAGTAGCTTTGATCCCAAGGACATTGAACTAAATCATAGATTTATTTCAGTGGGCTTTTCTAATGGGAGTTTGAAATAAACAGAGCAGATTCTGATGCTGCGAAGATTTTTAAATCCAGAGTAACTCCACTGTAGTGGATGAATTTATACTAGATTCATGCCAGCATAACTGAGATCAGACTGTATCCTAGAATGTCTACAAATAAAATCTCTGCTTAAAATTTTCTACACTTGGCACCTGGCCTGCTATAGCAAGTGCACTTGAATTAATCACATTAGGCCTGTGTGATCTTAAACTTCAGTTGATCTTAGTAAACTTCAGTGCTGTCACTTTCTTGGTCTTTTTTGAACATTTCTGGGGCAAAGCCTCATGGACCTGTGTTCTCCTTTTTTCTGTTTCTGTCAGTCCTTTATAGATATCTAGTCTCTGCTATGTTGTGCTTTTAAGCGCCAGGGTTAACATCCAATTTCCTGCTTTGAGATATTTCACTCTTCAAACCTCTTCACTATAGGACAGTTTGGGAAAACAGTTTTCAACTGAGCATGTGATCATCAGAACATCATGATATCAAATCTTGTCAAGTCCAATGGGAGTTTGGAAGAGGCAGAATAATCATAATGGGAGTTTGTTTCTTCCCGAAGCACAGAATGGAGTACATTAAGGGAAGGAAATCAAGCTGGGGTGTAGTTGTAGATCTGGTATAGATTATTTTTTCTTTCAATACATGAATCAACCAATAAGGAATTTATTTCTCTCTAGTTTATTAATGGTCACTCAGCCTGGATTGATAAAAGAAAGATGATGGCTGATAAATTTACTTAAATTCTTGGGGGTATATTACCAAATTGGTAGACATAATTTATCTGGATTTCAAGAACACATCTAGTAGTGCACCATACAACAGATGGAATCTCAGAAAGCATTACAGGAAATATGGGGCAGAGATTGTTGAAAGAAACAATTCAACAATGGATCACAGTAAGAAAAATGTTCAAAAAGAAGAACGTTACAGGATACACACTAAAAAGTGAGTTTTAGAATGTTCTGTTTTCTAAAATACTGGTAGGGAGGAAGCTGGTCTTTTAAAACCAGTTAGTGTTTAAAATTGGAAAATGCAGAATTTATATATACATGATATAGCTATACATGCTAAACAAGCTACAAGTGCTAAATAACTGATGTAGATTACAGCCTGGAAGAACCCAGTATACTTCAGAGTTTTGCAGATGTTGACTCTTGCCTATGTTACAAAGTCCAGCTGTGATGGCAAGCTAAGTAAAAAAGATCATACCTCATAGTCACTGCTAGCTCTGCAGCAAAAACCGTGTGGACACAGTTCTGCCATTGAGGGGAGCTGGTGAAGCACTGATGACTGAAAAATATTTTCTGGGCCAGAGCTTTGTCTACATCAGCGGATCTGGCTGTCATATCCCTGTCACCATAACTGTTGTGGCAGCTGCCCCGTAGCATAGACTAAACTTCATGCATGAGCGCTTTCTGGGTGCAAGGAAGCTCTTTATATTCCCTTCTCCCACTAAGCTGTCAGGTAAATGGATCCATTCCTGCAGTGGCCTTGGGAGTGCTGTTCTCTGGCATTTTCTGCCCACCTTTTTGTGTGCACCAAAAGGAGAAATGAGCAACTAGACCTGTTCTTTCCCTTTCCCCTGCTGTCACTGTCAAGCATAGGAGGCAAATATCTTGGAGTGGGGACAGGAATAGTTTCACCACCCCATTTCCAGGTTTGGCCTGGGCAGAGCTGAAGCAGATGTAAGAGGCTTGTTCCAGAACAGCACTCATAAAACGATTGCGGAAGTGATATAAACCTACCTTTACATGGCAGTCAGTGCAATATGGGAGTATAAAGAGCTACTTTACACCCTGCCCAGGTAACTTACATCATTCTATAACAGGGGTGGGGAAGAGGATGCTGTTGCATTTATTAGCTCTTCCCTTTAATAGATGAAGCAAAGCCTTGGAGCTGGGAATGATGGGGAAGTAAGATGCACCAAAAGAAAAACTTGTGCCGCCTGCTTCTCCCATGTCCCATAGGGGGAAGTAGAAGATTGTGAATCTGAAACAGAGTCTGGTTGATTCTCTGCTCCTGATATAGTGCAACTACCTACAACCCTTATTTGGTTTGGATTGCAGGGTTCCAGTCCCACCCCCCCCCCAGCCTTTTTTCCCCTTTTATTAAGTCCATTTTTGTCAGACAACTTTTTTTTCCTGCTATAACCATCTCTAAATTATATTACAGATGGTTACATTATTTATTACTAATTATTTGTTCAATGAGTTTTGCCCTTTCTCTTACATGAGTCATTCACAAACTTATTTCTGTAGATGCATTTGTTATCTCTAAATATTAACACTTTATGCAAAGAAACTTGAATCTCTTGCCTGCTTCTGAACTACTTGTTTTTCTTAGTGTGTGATTGGTCCCCTAAATTAAGTAACATCATTTTTTCTACCTAACTGGTAATAATTTATAAATCAGGCTCAGGGGTTCTATTTAATAGCCTAATAGTGCACTATTGCGGAAAATGTGACCTCCCCATCAGACCAACAATGTTTAAAACTGCATCTCCCAATAAAGCACTCTAACAACCTGTCTACAGATTAGGTTTGGTGCGAGGAGAGCTTTCCAGCTCTACTGCTGAAATTGGGTCACTGTACAGAGAAGAATTTAAGGTTTATTGGGGAAGAGACAGTGAGCGAGTATGTGCACAAGAGGGAGCCTGACTCTGTAGCCCACTGATTAGGCACTTGTCTGGGAGAGGGAGGGTTGGAGCTCATATCCCCAACACCAGGGGTGTTTGTATATTTTATTTTAAAAACTCATATAATCCTGACAGCTAGAACCAGAATCCAGGTCTCTCCTACCCTAGGAGGGGTGAAGAGTGCCCTCCCCACACTGGCCTAGCTAGCCTTGTGGTTAGAGCAGACTAGTGGGGGGGTGGGCAAATGGGTGTGAACTTCTTTAGGTTAGAATGGCATTTGAGACCTCCTACTCCCTGGATGAGTTCTCTAATTACTAGACTATTACACATATTTGGTGATTGCCAGCAGAGTTTTAAAAATGAAGTGCAAGCTCTTCTCATTTCTGGGAGAAATGGAGAACACTCTGGGCTATGGATTCCAAGTGGATGAAGGTGCTTAAGAGATGGTGAAAGGTGGAATTATGCATCCCTCCGCATGCTCAGCATTTCCCTCTTGTCTGGCTCTGAGTATGCCGGCTGCTTTGGATCCCATTTGGAGGTGTTTACCTGTGCCCATGTACTATACAGGTTTCCCTCGATTTATGTGGGTTCTTTATATGTGAATTCACTCTTATGTGATGAGCATATTTAGACCCATAATTTGTTATATGTGAGGTAAATTCACTCTTATGCGATTAGCATAGATGTCCCCTCCCCAACAGGAAAGTCTGTGCAGGGAGGGGAAAGGGCCATGCCTCCACTCACCCCAGCCCCAGCTGCAGTGGCCCCAGGAGCAGCAGGCGCCAGGTACCTGCAGTTGCTGGGCTGCGCCATGCTCCTCCTGTCCCCTCTCACCTCTGCTCCTGGGCTGTGCTGTACCTTGGTACAGGCAGCTGGTGTTGGCCGCTCCCAGAGTGAGTGCAAACAAGCGGAGCCCCAGGCAGTGCAGGATACTGCACTCACCCCAGCCCTGGCTGCAGCGGCCCTGAGAGCGGCCGGCACCAGCTACCTGTACCAGGACACAGCACAGCCCAGGAGCAGAGGTGAGTGGGGACAGGCAGAGCATGGTGTAGCCCAGCAACTGTAGGCAGCTGGCACCAGCCACTCTCAGGGCCACTGCAACTGGGGCTGGGGTAAGTGCCGCTTTGTTCCCTCTGCTTTGCTGCCTTGTGTAGCCCTGGGAGCGGTACCCTTCCCGCCGCCCCTTCCCTAGTCCCGGACTCCCTCCCTCCCTCACTGCCATGGGAACCTATCCCACTTTGTTACATTGTAAAGTGAGTTCGCTTTATGCAAGTTTGATTTATGAGCCTTTCTCCAAGAATGCATGTACTGCATAAATCGAGGGAAGCCTGTATAGGGATCCAAGAGGCTCTGGAGACTAGTTTTTACTCCAGGTCCCAAATGACTAAAAGTTAGGGATTATAATGTCTAACTTGTAGGCATGCAAGTCCTTCATTACCTATAGCCCATAGTTGCAAAAACTTTAAATATATAAATATATACTTTACTGTTCAAGTAACAATTAATTGTTAAAAAGGAAGGATAAAAAGGGCTGTGAGAGGGTCTTATTACACATTAATTTTAGGCAGCTCCTGGAAGACAGAACACCTGGATTGTTCACACATTAACACCTGAAACTAGTTTTAAGCATACTTTAGGCAACCTAAAGTTATGCCACTCCACGGCCAGTTTACCTCTGATCTGTGTTACTCAGCTCATGTTCCATTAACTGTGGACACTCCCCACAGATGAGCAGCCCAAGTTGCAGTCCTCCAGCATCCCAGGATGCTATGTCCCCTTTCTGCCCCCTGAACTCTACTGTCCAGGGGCCAGTTCTTGCACCAAGTCAATTCCCACTCCTGCTCTTGGGGGTGCTACCTTCCCACCCCCAGGGGATGCAAACCCATGCAAGCAGCCTGCAGAGCACATGCCAGCTAGCTAGGTCATAGGGCACACGTGGGTCCAGAAGTGGGGTCTAGAAGCTAGAAAGCCAGATTGGGTCCCCATGAGCTGGGGCTTCCTTCATAGGGCAGGGGCAGGAGCTTCCCCAAAAGTGCCTTCCCTCATGGCTCCCACCTCTCAGCCACCCCGGGAAGCCCAACCAGCACCCTCCCACACACGTTCCCCAATCCCAAATCCCAATTTATTCAAACATAAGACCTCTTTTAATTTACTTCCTCTTTATTTGTTGTTATTTTTTTTACTTCTTTTTATTTTATCTTTCAGTGCCTGGTTTCCTTCATTCCCTTTAACTCCGTGCCTCCCAGCTTCATGTTCCTGCTCTCTCCCCACCCACCTATCTCTGACCGCCTCCCCCCTCCTCCCTCACCACACAGTTGTTTAGCCTACAGGGAGCAACCTATTAAGACTGTCACATTGCTTCTGGAATATCTGCACAGCACTGTAGATGTTCCCATAGATCCCAGTAGGTTGGCCAATGTTTCCACTGGGACAGTTTTGGGTTGTATCTTTTACCTGTTGTTTTCTCTCCCCCACCCATTAAATGTTGCAACACCTATTTAAATTGAATATGGCAAAATATTCTTAAAACCATGTAATTAATTAAAATATGGGCAAGTATTGAATAAATGCTTACAGTATTAAGGTTATGCTGACATTTGTTTTCTTGGTGTGCAGGCCCAGTATCAGACCATACCCTCACATGCCATCCATTGAGTGTGTGTGTTTTGTGGGGGAGGCACGGGCACACAATTGCATTAAGCTACTCAAATATGAAGATAGAAAGAAGCCAAAATGTTGGAGAGCTTTCATTACATCATGTTTATGTAGTACTTAGTGTATCTGCATCTCTATAACCAATGAAAGCTTAAGGCTCCACTGCTTTTTGCAAAAATATAACCTTTGGAGTAGTTCTAGTCTGCTGTCCTGGTAATTACAAAGTACAGCTGTTATATGACAAGCAATAATACCAGTCTCTGTACCTTTTAAATGCAGTCTGCCTGATTACAAGATGCCTAAGACATCAATTAGAGCAAAAGATTCCTAATGCCCTGAGGCAGGACTGCAGTTAAAACACTTTGCTAAAGGGTTTTAAGTTAACCCCTTTGAAAGCTGTACCTTCAGCACACTAAATGTCTAGCTTTTGAGGCAAACCCATTACTTTCTACAGACTGCAAGAAATACAGGCTAAATTAAATCTGTTGTTCTGGACCTACTATTTCAATTGATTTGGGAAAAGATCTTTCCCCGTGTAGTTAACATGCTAAGAACTATGTTTCTTTACTTTCATGTTTATGCATGTACTGCAATTTTGCATGAAATCACAGAAATCCTATATGAAAATGAGCTGAGAGGTGTCTCTAGCTGATCGCATCTTTATTTACAGACCATGACTGAATCCCTAAGAGCAAAAACTGCATACACATTGTGTGTCTGTGTCATTGTTAGAATAATATAATGAAAAATCTTTGATTTGCTATTTTCTTCTTTAAAAAATTGAAGCCATTGCTCACATTAAAATAATTTGGACGTAAGGTAGAGGAAATGTGAAGTACTAGGGTGTACGTTGGAATTAGGATCACTTCTAAGGATTCATGACTGTTTTCATCTTCAAAGAACATTGAAAGGATTAATTAAAATTCATAACAACTGTGCAAAGTAGGTGAGTAAGCATGGTAATTACCCCAGTTACACAGAGAAAACTGAAATATTGATGACTTGATTTTTTTTAGAGAAGCTGAACAACTGCAATTTCCATTGGCTTCACTGGAACCTTAGGAAGTGACTCTCTCAAGAACTTGGAAGAAGTATATTTAGGTTTAGATGTCCCTTGAGATGAGCCTGTATTTCCTTGCAGTCTGTAGAAAATATAGATGGGGACTGTTATATGTGCTCTGGGCATGGAGGAGTGGGGTGGCAGTACTTTAATTAGAGCAGCTCTGAGAGTAATTAAAGCACTTCTCCATCTCCATGTTTAAAAATGGCAGTGGGAGTACTTAAACTAAAGTTTGTTGAACCAGCTTTTTAGTTCAAGCACCCTGCCACCATTTTCAAGCATGGAGATGCTGATACACAAGACACAGGAGGCTGCTGGAGCACAACAGTTGCTACACTCCATCAGACTTGATTAATTGAGTCTGCTCCAACATGCTGGAATTCCAGTGTGTCGGAGCAGCCTCTATGTTCATGCATAGGTGCCTCCTGGTTCTTTGTTCTAGGTTCTGAACTTGGGGGTTCAAACATCTTCTCATTTTTTTCATTCTCTGA
The DNA here is from genome assembly GCF_052110815.1 of Crocodylus siamensis. NCBI lineage: Eukaryota > Metazoa > Chordata > Crocodylia > Crocodylidae > Crocodylus > Crocodylus siamensis. The sequence continues at coordinate 218,981,409 of NC_143397.1, forward strand.
GTAGGTTATATTTTTTTCCTCAATCTAAAAAAAGTCACAGAAAGCAAATAAGAAGAGCTGATTTTATCTTTAGTTTGGACAACTTACCACTTAACTAGTTGTCTTGTGGGGGAAATACCTTAGAACATGATCTGATCTTTAGTCCAGTGGATAGATATGAGAATCCACGGAATGTGTAAACAATAATTTGCAGCTAATTCGGAGTCTATTTTCATGTCCAAGAATTATTCTTTGTATTCTGATAGTGCCCACAATGATCTGTTTTCTGCCAAGTGTTTAGGAAGACAGTCTCTCCCCTAAAGATTTTGCAAATTAAGGAACATGGTGAGAAATGCAATAGTAGTAGATGAACAATACAAATGGACAAGTCAGATACATTCCCAAACTAGGGGTGTTTATCTCAATTGTCTTCACCCCAGGAGACTGCCAAAGCATTTCTAGTCTCTCTTTAACCTGGAAATTCAGCAGCTCACCAGAATAAAAAAGATCACAAACGAAAAGTTAACTACTCAAACTTTCTCTCGACTTGTGGTATTTCCTGCTTCTAATAGTTTTGGAAATACTGTAAAAACAGTTTTTCTTGCTTTATACTGGCACTTCTGCTTCTTGCCCCAGCCAGTATCAGGAAGTGCAGAAGCAAGTAAAAATGTTAAATATAGATATGTATTAAACTAATCTAACTTTTTACTCCCAAAAGAGTTACTTTGGTTTAGAGGTGAGAGTGTACCTCAGTTAATTTATGGGAAGTATGCTACTTATCATTCTAAGGAGAGGATTGTTAGAGGCTGGAGGACCAGAGAAGTAGGGGCAATTCATTCCCTGTGCATGGAGTCACTCATTATTCTGGTCTATTGAATCACCACTCTTTGGTTTCTTAAATAATTTCTAAAAGAAACTCTGTTCCACAGTGCTCACAATAAGCAAATCAAGCATAGTCACCTTGATGTCTTTATCCCCCTCATTTTCCATATGGATATATTATGAAAGCCTTAAGTGAATCCTCATGAGATATGTATGCCTAATGAGGTTAGCCATGTTATAATATTGCTTTAATTCTGTTTCTTAGTCTTAGCCAATTTCCAGAGTTGCTGGACAAAACAAAAAAGGAGAGTAGCAAAAATTCTTCAATTCATTAATACAAAATTTCTACAAGGAGCAATGCAACTGTATTATATATTCTGTTACATATGTATGCATAATCCTATCAAGGGCTTAAAGTGATGGAAAAAGAATGCCTAAGTTTGGATTTTGTTAGCAGAGTATGGACTCAGCAATGTTAGCTGAAGAGCAATGAAGATAATATGCCAGTCCTCAGCTGTGCTTGGCAGAGCTGTCTTTTGAATTGTATAAAAATAGGGCTGGAACGGAACTTAAGAGGTCACTTTAGGTCATTCCTCCACACCGAGACAGGATGAACTTTACCTCAAACCATTCCCAATAGATGTTTGTATATCTCACTATTAAAAAACTCTATAGATAGAAATTCTACCACATCCTAAGCCAATGTAACCCAGTGCTAAACTGTTCTTACAGTTAGAAAGTTTTTCTTAGTATCTAACTTACCATATTTACTTGAATACAAGATGAAATTTTTCTTCCAATCAGCATGGGAAAAAAAGTCCCTTGTCTTATGTTCACATACAAGGAAATCTCATTAAATACACTGCCTATCATTAAACTACAGCCAAAACCAGTATGTGCTCAGTAATGGAAACCAACTATGAAACTGATTAAATGCAGCCAACACTGAGCATGACTATAAAACACATGGCCCATATGGGGCAAACATACTGATGGGAACACCTTTTTTTGATAAATTTTATTAAAAGCACACTTTTAAAAGCTACACATATTGAGCATCCTTGTTTTACCAAGACATCATATCAGAAACAACTATATATCAAAAACAAACAACTACATATATTAAACCCTTAAACAACAGCTTCCCACAACAATCAAACCCTTACAGAAATCTTTTTCTTCATACAGAACCCCATCAAAAACAGCTACCTCAGTAATCACTCGAAACTCTTCACCCTTCCCATCAGTCCTCTCTGTTGGTTTACTGAAACAAGTGTGCCCAGTACTTTTTCCTCCACTTCTCTGCCTCTTCCTCTCTGATCTCTTCCTTGTCTCACTCAGTGCAGCATTTCAGTTTATGCAACCCCAGCTCCAGGCACACTTTTTCAGTGAAAGCCAATCACTTAAACACCCAGTGGTTTCTTACTTTCCATAAACTAGTTTTAACACATGCTAATAAAGTCCTTAATAACGTTTGGTATGAGTCCATATCATACCATCTCCTCCCTAAGACAGGCTTATTTTGGTGACATTCAAAAAGCAGTGGATCCTTTCCCACACCCTCTTTCCAAATGTACACTCCTAATACACATCCTACTGTTTCTTTTTCCCTGCACCTCTCCCCTGCGCACCTTGATGAGCTCATCAAGCCCCATCTGTGTTGCACTTCTCTCACTGGCAAGATATTTTTTACCACCATTTATACTAAGTCAACATTTTACCCTTTTAGTTGTTTACTCACCACCACTCCTCACAGCTTCTTCACTTGTTCTTCTGTGAAGTTTCCCACCAGCACAATCCCGTCTCTCTTCTTTACCACTTTCATCGGTTTCTTATGATCCTTTAGGGCCTCCAGCCCTACCTTCCCTATTTTATACTGCTGCATAAGTTCTTTTATTCTCATGTAATGAATCAGCGGTTGCCATGCCCATGGACGCTTCAAAGAGGTGTGATATATTCTCTATTTCCTCAAAATTCCAGCTGCGTAAAATCGGGTGAAATGTGCTGCTTTCTGCTCTCCCTCTCTTCCTGCCTTGCATATTGCGCTTATGTTTTTGCACAGATAAACAGTCCCAAATCCAGCAGCTCCTCATGCCCCCATCTCTCTTGCTTTGTACAGTTCAGATTTAGCCAACTTTCTCTTTTGGCATTCCAAAAGAATACACATATTTTCCTCTGTATTTTTGCTAACTGCCACCATATTGGTAGGAATACAATTCCCATATATAAAATAATCAGCAGTAGCACAGCCTTTACCACTGCCACTTTTCCAACAAAGGACAGGATCCTTCCCAACCATAACCAAAATATTTGCCATAGGTTCACTGTCATCTTTTCCCATGCTGTATTACCTTTTCCTTCGGCATCTATCAAGATCCCTAGCACTCTGATTTCTCTATCTCTCATTTGAAGACCACACTTATCTGAGTCCCTCCAGCTCCCCACTCCCATCATGGTGCTTTTCAATCTATTTAGTTCAGATCCCCTGCTTTTCCATACGTTGATATATGCTTTAGCACCCTTTCCATTGAAGTCTCTCTAACTACTACATTTATATAATCCATATATAGTATGCATTTTACCTCACCCTCTACCATTATCTTTACTCTACTTATGACCTTGTCTTTCTTATTTTTTGTACTAATGGCTCCATGCCACACACAAATATAGTAGTGGTGACACCTTGTCTCACCCCATATAGATTTTAAAGGCCTCACTTAGGTGCACATTAATTTGGACTTGAGTCTCTGTTTCTCTATACAACTACCTTACCCAACATATAAATTTTTCTGGGAACCCCATTTGTCATCACAGCTCAAACATGTAATCATGATCCTGGCTCTGTCATATTCTTTCTCTAAATCTAGGTTTGCTATAACTTTGTTTTCCTTTCTTGGATGTGGGACAGTATATCTCAGATCACCCTGATGACTTCAGAGATTCTTCTACCTGGTACTGCATGTACTTGGTTTTCCTGTATTATCTTCTGGAGGTTATTCCTCATCCTCAAAGCCAGCATCTTGGCCATTAACTTATAGGCCGTACTAAGGGGTGCATCCCCACGAGCACATGTGTGATTTGAGGCACTGCAAACCACATGCGTTGCATATGCACCTTTACATCACACTGCTAATCAGCAGCACGCTGGGGGTGGTTTGATACCAGGAAAGCCCGGTGTCAAAAACACTGCTGAAAAAAGCAGCATGGTGTACACAGCAGCAGTGTGTACCACCAGAAAGGGAGACTGGCTGGCCAGAGCCATGCTCTGGCTGCTGGCCAGGCTCTGAATGGCTGGATCACCACCACTGCTGCCCCGGGAGGCCCTCAGGACCCCAGGCAAGGCTGCTGTGGCCAGCTTCCCCTACCCCACCTGGGACAATTTTCCTTGCACCAACCCCACATGCAGAGCGATGCACAGAAGCAAAAAGCAATGGCATAAATTTGTGCCACTGTTATTGCTGCTGTGGCACCCGCACACCCCTGCATGTGTGGACATGCCCAAGGAGTGTAATCAGTCTCCAGTTGTTCAGGAGTTCATTCTCCCCCTTCTTGAACAGTAGGATCACAACTCTTGTAAAATCTTTCCCTGCCTCTCCTGTTTCCACTATTTCCTCAAAAACTTCCACTATATCCCTCCCTACCCATGCCCAAAACTTCTTGTAAAATCCATAGGCAGAACATCTGTTCTTGGTGATTTCCCTCTTTTAAAGATTTTTAAATGCTCCTCCACTTCCTTTAAACGTATCTCTTCTACCATCTTCTTTGTTTCCTGCTCCTCTACTTTCTCTTCACTCTCTTCCAAGATATCCTTCATGTTATTCCTGTCTCTTTCTATTTTTTGTTGTAGCTCTTTGTAAAATCTCCTTGTTGCCTCCAACACCAGCTCCTACTTTTCCACCCAAGTACAACCTTCTTCCCATGCTGCTTTAAGCTGTCTGTTTGCCACCTTCACTCTAGCCAAAAAGTATCTGGACCAGTCATCATTTTCTTCCACCCAGGGTGCTTGTGCTATGAACATTTTCTCTCTCATCTTGCTTTTAAACCAGGTTTCTAACTCTTGCCTTGTTTCTTCTAGCTCTTCTTGTACCTGTCTTCTTTCTGCAGCTTCCTTCAGCAGCTCCTGCACTTGCAGCTCTCTTAGCACTTTCATTCCTTTCCCTGGGCATCTTTGACTCTCCTTCCTGAAGAATTCTGTCCTCTTCTTCACCATCATCCACCATTCTCTAGTACTCCCAAAATATTTCTTCAGTGTTTGCCACCCCTCATACTGTCTCATGCACACTTGACATCAGTGGCGATATGTAGGGGGTGCATGGACATGCACATGCACCCCCGAGAGTGCTGGTGCACCTTCTCACAGTCATAGCTGCCCGTTTAGGTGATGGGCATGGGGGCCAGGCAGGAGTGCCAGTGCCCCCACTGTGAGCGCCGACCAGGGAATGTGGGTGCCAGGAGGTGTGCCACTCATGCTTCCTGGTTGGCATGATCGGCTGCAAGGGACTGACTGGTCACTGGGGGGGCATGTGCCCCTCCGACACAGAGGCACCAGTCTCTCATGCTAGACATGTCTCTTCATCTTGTAACAGGTGCCCATTTAACTTCCATAGTCCACTGGCATGGGGCCCTCACCAAGACTCATTTCTACCTTCAGCATTGAGTAATTACTAAAAGCTACATGTACAGTTTCTTTCTTCCTTACCCCTACTTCTTTTGATACAAACACAAAGTCAGTTCTAGATTGTTTCTTTCTACTGGGGTCTATTCCAGTGAAAACTTTCTCCCCTACCCACACATCTCTTAGTGTTAATTACTCTTCTTTTATTATCTTTGTTAACAGCCTGGATAAGCTGTCTAAAGCTTCATTTCTTCCTTCCCCTGTTCTGTCACCCACTTTTATTATACAATTGAAATCTCCTGTTATGTGTGGTCTCCCTCCAACCAGGTAAATCACTAGCTTTCTAAGCTGCTCTTCCTTCCCTGCCTCCCCAGTGGTGCATATATGTTGAAAATGTCTAATTCTGTTCGCTTGATTAATAGTAACATTCATTGCAATCTGCCACTAATGACTTCTACCTGCTTTGCTCTCAGCTCTGGGTTCTTGAATAATATTGCTACCCCTGCCACTTTGTTCTCATTTGACTTTGACCACCAAGATGGTCTCCATTTCCACCTTTTCTCAAAGCATTTATAATCTCTCTAACCTGGTATACAGGCAGACAAGGTTCTTGGTATAAATCTGATATCTTTTATTAGACCAACTCAAATAGTTGGAAAAAATTCTTCTTTGCAAACTTTCAGGCAAAAAATATCACCTCGTATACCACAGTTTTGTAGGAAGATTATACCTGCCCATACTTGCTTCAACACTGGTTCAATCTGTTCCCATCTCTTCCTTGTTAAGATACTCCTGACGTTAAGCAAAACTATTATTAATGCCATTTGTGCTTGTTTTAAAATGAGTGCATGTGTACCTTTAAGATTACTCCGTGTTACTGCTCAGGGTGGCTGACTCCTTCTTCTCGGTCACTTGCATTCCTGTAGCATTTGCAAACTGCTGAATCAATTTCACATTTAGGAAGGCTGGCATATTCCCACCTCCCTGCCGCTTCTCACCTTCTGGCCTCCCATTCAGGCTGTGGCCTGGAGGCCTTATCAGCAGGAAACTGCTCTCTGGCTCTTCCTCTAACTTACCTCCCTCATTATTAGATTTCTCTTTCCTGGTCTTCAGGCCGTGCATTTTCTTTCTTTTCCCAGTCTGTTTCTCTGGCTCTGGCTCTGGCTCTTGCTCCATTTCCACTTCTGTTGTCTGCAGAGTGTCTTCTTTCTTCCCCATCCCTACCTCCATGTCTGAGCTGTTTGCTGTTCTCATCTTCTCTTCCATACCAGCTCCTATCTCTGCCTGCGTTACCTCAATCACAGAAATTTCACCCCCCTTCCTTCTCTGTTTCACCCTCCTACAGCATTTCTTCCACCATTTCTACTTCAGTGTCCAATCCCTCTTCTCTGCTCCTCTTCTTCTCTGGGTTTTGCTGTTCCTCAGGGCGTCTGACTATACTTGCAAAGGTGTTGGGGCATCTACAAGCAAGTGTCCCTCTCCCTTACAAATAGTGCATTTCAAGGACTCCTGGCACTCTGCTGCTTTATGTCCCAACCCTTCACATCCATAGCATATTGTGAGGGCACAGTTTGTGGACAGGTGCCACACCCTTCCACATTTGCTGCACTGTTCTGTTTGCCCATGGTACCTTATCAAACCCTAGTATGTCCTGATTTAGATCACTGGCAGGAGGTGCAGTACCCCACATGGGCTCCACTTGTCTGCTTGTAACACTATTCATGCTCTCCAAGACTCCATCCAGATACCATATTTGTCTCTTACTTTCTCTACTGACATGACCCTCTGGACATACTTTTCCACCTATCTTTCTATGTCTTCTGGTTCTAGTAAATCCATGTATACTGAAACTGTAATCACTCTTACTCTAGACTTTTCCCATCCTATGAACTTTATCGCTGTTCATTCCTCCCTCCCACATTTCTCTGCATATTTCTTCCCAGTAAGTCAATTCCCAAGTCTTCTGGATCAAGAAAGCAACCAGACTGGTTAGGTGCTCTGCTTGCACCTCCAAAATCTCAAACAGTACCTTTTCCAGGTAATCATATCGGTTCATTGTCAATCCCATCTGCCTCCCATTGCCAGTTAAAGTTGCCTTTAGCCACAGCTTCTGCTCCTCTTTAGCTTTTCTGGATGCCTCTTCCATGTTTTTCCACCATGCCACTCCTGGTGGACCTGCCATCATGCTCCTGCCATCCTCTGCTTCTCACCTGACATACCTTCTACTGCTCTGGTTCTGTCTCCCACTCTCCTCTGCTCCTCTTTCTTCTGGTGTTGTCACTGTCATTGTTAGTACTTCTGCCATTGCTCCCACCTGTCACATTCTCCTTCCTTTCTTCTCTACTTGTGTCCACTCTCCAACTATTTCCAGAGCTTCATTTCCACTATTCAACTATTTTTTCACCTCATGTTTTCTTGCCATCACTGCTATTGTTTTGAGCTTTGGGTTTCCCTCTTACACTCCTTACACCCTAGCATTCTGTTGATCCTTTTCTCTGCCTTTAATGCATTGATCAGGCTTTCAGTGCTCATAGGAACCTACCAAAGGCTACTACGGCTTATCTAAATAAGATATATGGTGGTACCCATTGCACACAGTCCCCCTCAGCACTGACTCTTTATTAGTTATGGTAAGCCACTACATTAACTGCATTTCAATTTCCTCTTTACTCCCACAGCTGAGCTGCACACTCCTTTCCCATTTCCAATTACTTCTTTTTCTTCACTAGCCTTAAATGTCTGGCAAACATCTCCAAATGGGAATAGAAACAGTTCACAGAATCTCTCCATTGCCTTGTCTCTCAGCCTGTCGCATATGATTAGTGTAGCCCCATTCATGATCCCAGAACTCATGACAATAATACCTGGTTCCAGTCTTGAGTGGGGGCTAATTAGCACATGGATCTCTTGTGGTGTGTATCTGGAGTACACGCATATACCAAGCAGTTCTGAGATACAGGGACTTTGTGGCTTGAAACACTCTTCTGGGGCCCAGCCCAATGAACTATATGGTAAATCATGAGCCTTTTGGCTTTGGAATAATATCATGCATAGTTTGTACAATAAATAAGTAGGTACAAAAGTGCTACTTAAAAGTGTGTTTATGGAGTACCTGTGCTAAATCCTGCAGCAATTTCTGGATAAATGACAAAATAGATCATTTCTGGATTAGCTAAGCCTATTGATACCTAAATAATTTGCCTATATGAAAATATCTACAGGTATGTTTCTTTCAAGGTCAGTGTTTTCAAATTTTCCCCTCAATTCTACGTGCTCTGACAGTAAGGAGTGGGGGGAGGGAGGCGGTGGGTGGGAGGGAGAGGAAGGAGTTTCCAGGGAAAACATTGAGGGGAAGCAGTGAGCAAAAGTGCTACCTGACCCCCAGATTTATTTTCCCTGCTATAGCAGTGGGAAGGTAACAGTTTCAAGGTAAACCTCCAGTGATTGGATTCCATACCTGGAAAAGTATAACAAATTTATAAATTTTCCATATATAGGATCCAATTATTGGGAGGTCATCTTATATTCAGAGTCATATTATAGTTGAGTAAATATGGTAAATCTATCTTCTTCAGTTTTTAACCTGTTACTTCCTGTCCTAAACTAGTGGGCATAGAGAATTATTTCTAACCCTTCTCTTTGTAACAGCTTCCTCTCAGATTTCCCATCCCCTAAACTATACAAATCTAGCTATTTCAATCTTTTTCATAAATCATAGCTTCTAGGCTTCATCATTTTCCATGACCGACTCTGAACTCTCTCCTAAAGGTTCTTATCTTCCTTCTAGTATGAGGCTTAAAATGGGGGACAGTTCTTTGGCTGAGGCCTTACAAATGCAAAGCACATGGGAAGGATATGTCTTACACATGGTATTCTTGTGTATACTTCCCAGTGTAGCATTGGCTTTTTTTGCAACAGCATGATATAGTTGGCTCATGTTCAGTTTGTGATCCATTATAATCACCAGATCCTTCTCTACAGAACTGCTGTTCAACCAGTCATTCTTCTTTTTGTTTTTGTGCAGTCTTTTATTTCTACATAAGTGTATTACTTTGTACTTGTATGTACTATATTTTAGCCTAATTATTTCACTGTCAAATTATTTTATCACTGTATGTATCAATTTATTTTGAAATTTAATCCTGTCCTACAAAGTGTTTGCAACCCATCCCAATTGATAGCATCTGTGTTTTGATAAAGGTACTCTCAGTTCCATCATGCAGGTCACTGATTAAGATATAGAATAATACCAGACCAGAACAGAGCTCTGTGGAAGCATGTTTGATACTTCCCCCAGTTAAAGAGAGCTAGTGATAATTACTCCTAAAACACATTGGCTATGTCCAGATGAATGACGATGTGTGGTATATGGCACTGCCAAACCCCTCCCCACCCCCATGCCTTAAAATAGTGGGGCAGCACACATGGTGACAGCATGTGCCACCCAAAACTGGAGCTTGGCCTACTGGACATGCACTCTGACTGCTGGCCAGGCTCCTTGCTGCAGGAGCACCATGGCTGCAGTTCCCTGAGGACCCCAGGATCCCAGGTAAGACTGCTGGGGTCAACACAATACTGGCCCCAGCCTCCCCTACTCCACATGGGCTCACCTGCTGCATGCCATAGTGCGAACGGTATGGCCATTCCCTGGGACAAATAGCAGCGGAATAAGGTGTACTGCTGCTTCTTGTCCCCAGGGAAACAAATTGCTGTACTCGTCTGGACGTGGCCATTGTTCCTAACCAGTTGTGTACTCAGCTAACAATAATTTCCTTTAAACCAGACTTCCTTAGTTTGCTTATGAACATATCATATGGAATAGTGTCAAAGGGCTTATTTATGACTGAATATTACATCTTTATGTCTGAGTTTTGGACTGGTTGGGTTCTGGTTCAGCACCAATGCAATTTACAGCAACCTTAGTTGTGCCCAAATGCAACCCCACCACCAAGTAATCTTGTGCCAGCATAGAATATTTGAAGCATAGTGATATGCTGGCATAATTCCCAACAAAACACATTATAAAAGCCTTGTGTAGATAGTATAGACATGTATTGTTGACTACATTAAGTCTAGTCTATTTGGAGATTCCCCCGTGCTAAGCGACTTGGTTCAGTTGGCTTCCAAGTGACTAAAGATGTGCTGCAAGGTGAAACAAGTTGATGTTCCCAAATAGGGGACACAACTGTGAGTCCATATTGGGTTCCCTAAAGGTACTAATATATTTTATTGATTTCCAGAATGCTGACCCTTCTCAAGCATGTGTAGACTGCCACACCCATTTCTTGTAGGTCCTTCTAACATCTGCATCTTCCACACCACAAGCCCTACACCATTGCAAAGGCCACCATCTGATTATCTCTCATTTTGCAAAGCATTAAAATGTGTTCCTTTAGTTACTCATCTCATCAGTGTAACTGTTTCTAAGACTTCAGAACAGATCCAGAACTGTCATCACACCCTTCATAGTACATTCTTTTAACTTTTCATCTGGTGAGCATCTGTGCCTGGCTGGCAATACAATGGCTTGCAATGTGGGAAGATTTCTGGTTCTCTGTTCATCTTGTAATTGTGGGTTATTTTGAGTGTTTGTAACAATCTTAGTATGATTTCTGTGTGTTCCAGTCTCATGTTTCTTGAGGATAATGGGCCAAACTTAGACTTGGGGCAAACCAGTGTAATTCCATTGAAGTCAGCAGAATGGCACTTGCTAAGGTCACTGCTTCTGTTTTGTGTAGAGATCCATGCTGTTTGGAAACAATTATGGCTAGGCCCCTGTTTGTGGGTGAAATTACCTTTTGCCTCCCTCTCAGCTCTCTTGCAGAGACACAGGACAAATACTGTATGCTTGGAATGCAGTGGTTTTTGCTTTCTTTCTGCTGTGAAGTACAGTACACAGACTTGTTTTCTATAATGACAGTTACAGAATATCAGCCTCAGCTGGGGCTTGTAAGATACTTTAACAGCTCAAACAACAAAGTATAACAGCACCACCAACTTTTGCTTTAGAAATGCCTAATACATGTGTGTTGACATATATGTATGCGCTCGTTATTATAAAGATGCTACCTTAAGTTTTCTCTCCTTCCAAGCTTCCAGATGACATTGTTCAGGGCAGGAAATTGGCTCTCTCTCATTTCTTTCTGTCCTTTCTTATTTCTCAATTTATTTCTGTGATTTTTCTGGGCTGCCATTTGATAATCTTACCTCAAGGAAATTATGGAAATAAAAAGAAGAAATAAATAATAAGTAAGATGGCACCATTTAGTAATTTCAAAGTTAACAGTTAACATGGCTATATTAACTATATATGACAGTCACTTTTCTCCCCATGCCTAATGTCTCTGCCTGTCTTTCACTCTTTTCCAGATAGTTCAAAATCCCAACAAGATGTGTGAAGTTCCAGCCATTTTTCTGATACCCTTCCTTGACCTGTCATTTTAAGCTAAACAACATCTCCAATGTTTCCAAACACAGATTGAAGATTGTGCGCAGTGTCATCTTCCAGATCTCATTAAGGAAACTAAAGATTGTTTGAAACTAGTTTCAAATACCTCTTGTTTTAGCTCATCCTCAGTATATATTCCTTAGCTTCATGTTTGACTTCAAGATCTTTGAAGGTCTCCTTAGATGGTAACTCTTGAAGCAGGAAGTTTGGTTACAAAATGTTTCATGTTTCCTTTTGGACTAAGATTAAACCATAAATGTATTTTTTTTTCATCCTAAATTCTGAAATATCTCTTTGATAGAAACCATTCAGGAAAGATGTATCAGGAAGATTTTAAAAGAATTTTAACATTTATGTTGAGCATTAAATCATGCATCTAGATAAAGATACCAGGTTCCCTCTCAGGCAACATTTCAGTTTGCTAGATATATCTTTCCAGCCGACCCAAAGCAACCAGATGTGCCAAATAATATACTTGAGAATTGCCTTTTTTGTATCTCACTTTAACAGATTCCAGTTACAGCAATTCCTACAGTACTCCTTAGATTCACCTCATAGATGGACATCAAGAACAGGTGGGCTAGTAGTCTTATTAACTGATATACACACAGCCTCCCAGCATCCTTATCGTTTGACTTATTTACAGTTCAGAAATTCTATTGAGCCAGCTTCTACATGAGAAATCTTCAGTGCAGTGAATTACTGAAACATAAAGATCCTTCTTAATGCAGCCAGTTTTATGTGAATTCTTAAAGACAAATATGGATGCCTTCCAAGTTACAAATATATGCTATATACATATATATCTCAAAGGGTAAAGCTGACCAGAGAATTTGTGAAAATGCCAAATTTATTGAGTGAGTTAATTATTTTCTTGAGTTATGTGAAACATTTATTGATGATCCTTCAAAACTTGCTACTGGTTGGGTGGATTATAAATGTGGGAAAACACATGTATGTTTCAGGTACACTGGGCACATCTATGAGATACTAAATGGGCAATAGCCTAATAATACTGCACAGTAGCATGTCACAGCATGGACAGTGATAATACCGTGGGCTGGGAAATTGGCTCCGTGGTCAGACCCAGAGGGTCAATCATCGTGGTGCCCTGTGACCGGTGGGGTCCCCCAAGGTTCTGTCCTTGGATCCACATTGTTCAACATCTTCGTTAATGATGTGGACATTGGAGTCAGAAGCGGACTGGCCAAGTTCTTTAGCCTGGAAAAACGCAGGCTCAGGGGTGATCTGATGGCCACCTATAAGTTTATCAGGGGTGACCACCAGTACCTGGGGAAATGTTTGATCACCAGAGCTCCCCAAGGGATGACGAGGTCAAATGGTTATAAACTACTGCAAGACTGTTTCAGGCCGAACATAAGGAAGAATTTCTTTACTGTCCAAGCCCCCAAAGTCTGGAATAGCCTGCCATCGGAGGTGGTTCAAGCACCTACACTGTACACCTTCAAGAAAAAATTGGATGCTTATTTTGCTGGAATCCTATGACCCAGCTGACTTCCTGCCTTTGGGCAGTGGGCTGGACTCGATGTTCTTCCAAGGTCCCTTCCAGCCCTAATGTCTATGAAATCTATGTAATACACTTCTGTATGGTATTATTAGGTGACTGTGCAGTAGTGTCATTAAAAATGTGTCTGCCAGTGCTATTGTGCAGTAACTCCAGTTACTGTGCATTTATTTAGTGCTTGATTATACAAGTACTAAACTAAATGAGCAGTAACCACTGTGCATTAATGAATGTGTAGACTTGCCCACTGTGTAGCTATGTATAGCAATATTGATTTTCTGCAGTATTTACTCTGAACTGCAAATATGTCAGAAGGATGCTGGGAGGCTGTGTATATATCAGTTAATAAACCTACTAGCCCTCTTGTTCTTGATGTCCATCTATGAGAATCTAAGGAGTACTGTAGGAATTGCTGTAACTGGAATCTATTAAGAGTGTTTTATCAATCCGTATGATTAAAATATTGATACTTGCATGTGATATAATGTATCTGGACAGCTGATGATCTTTATTGATACAATACTGTATAGGAAAATGCCATGGTAACACATAAAAGTATGTAATGTTTGATTTATGATGTATCTATCACTTCTCATCCACTTTGAAAACGATCTACAGGAACTACTGAAACTCCACTGTAAAATGTAGTATTTGCAACAATTCATGGTTTAGTAACAGAACAGTTTATGACAAGAACTGAAGAATTCTGTATGCAGCTGTCCATGCAATTTTAAGAATAAGGTAGGTGAGGGGCTGTCAACCTTTTATGAACATGGGCTGCCACTTGTGGCCTGCCTGATTCCACAGGCTGCCAATCTCTGCCAAACCCCTGCTCCTACTCCAGGTGTGCTGAATGTTGCTATCACGCACCCCCTAATGCAGCCTCCACATACCATGCCAATAATGTGACTGTCACCAAGCCAAAATGGTAGATTTGACACGGAGACTGAATGAGTAGCCCTTGGCTCAGAGCAGAGAGGACTGTGCAGCAGCAGGCAGCTTGGGAATATGGGAAGTGACCCCATTAAGTTAGTGCCTGTGGCTGAAGCACTTGCCTCTTGTGTCCCTGATTGCTTCACCCAGGCATGGGGTGAATCCAAGCTTCTTGGTGGCTATAGGTTGCCAGCCTCTTGTCTACAATGGTTTAGGTAGATATACAGGTAATATAGCCATATTTACTGTTAGCTTTGAATTTACTAAGTGGTGCTGTTATACTTATGATTTATTTCTTCCTTCTATTTCCATAATTTCCTTGAGGTTAGATAGTCAAATGGCAGCCCAGAAAAATCACAGACAAATGCCTTGTTGAGAAACAAGAAGGACAAAAACAAATGAGAGAAAACCAATTTCCTGCCCTGAACAATGCTATCTAGAGGTTTGGAAGGACAGAAAGCTTAAGGTTGCAACTTCAAATAAAGGGCACATACATATATGTTAACACACATTTATTAGGCATTTATAAAGCAAACTTGGTGGCATGGGTGACTGGTGCTGCCTTAGGCAGGGGCAGTCAGCAACCAGGGGGAGGGGGTCCCCCCGCAGCCAGTCCTGCCAACCGGGGGGGCTGATCTCGCTGACATGGGGGGCCTCCCATGGCCAATCACTGCCGCCACTTCCGAGAGTGGCAGCAGCCGTTTCTGGGAGCGCGACGGCACTCCACTCCCCAGCTGCACTCCTGCCTGCCCCCCCACCCATCACCTCAGCAGCGAGCGCAGCCAGTCAGGGGGTGCACCAGTGCTCTCAGGGGGTGCATGTGCACCCCTGTACAACCCGTACGTGTTGCCACTGCTTGGTGGTGTTGTTATACCTTGTTGTTTGAGCTGTTAAAGTATCTTCTAAGACCTAGCTGAGGCTAAGATAGAGATGATCCTGCCTTGTGCAGGGGGATGGACTCAATGAGCTCCTGAGATTCCTTCCAACCATACACCTCTATAATTCTATAATTCAGGGTCAAAGTTAGGGTGTAGCTTGCTTGTATAGCTACAGGATCATGCAGATGTAAGGTTCATTGCAAGAGCAGTCAATGTTCAAGTTATTTAAAAACCTACTTTCCCATAACAGTCAAAAGCACTGAAAAATTGAATTCCTTAATTTGAAATAAGGACATATTTTACCAGCTAATGACCCAAACCCTCTTTTTGCTATCAATAGATCACTACTAGAATAAATAAAATAACCCCAAAGCCTGATTCTCTTCTCACTTACCCCAAGGTAACATCATTGATCACAGTGGAGTTATTCCTGACGTGCAAAATAAATTAGAATAGAATCTGGCTGCTTTTATTTACAGCATGAAAGTGCTCCAGTCTGATCCTGTGACACTATTCCAAACTTCAGATCTAGCAGATTATCTTGGCTAGCTAAAGCACTGTACAAAAGGAATTTATAACTGGAACTGTCTTTAAACCCATAAATGTTAAACTCCAAGTGTTGTCATCAGGCTCTTCTATATTGAATTTATTTAGTACCAGTACAAATGGTGGGCTATGCAAGGTTCTTGACATTCTCATAGGTATACACAGGCACTTCACAAACTGCAGCTACAGGATATAGGTCTTAGGTAGCAGTTTTGCCAATCTTGCAGCCTTCTGAGTTTCTCCTCATCAAAATGACAACAGTTCATTTTAAAACACTGTGAAAGAACATAAGAACCTAAAAAGACGTTTCATAAAGGCTTTGGGTAACATTTTCTCCCTGTAAAACATGAAAAGTACAAAAGGTCAGATTATATTAGTGTATGCAGCTTGTTTCTTTATGACCTTTTTTTTCTGAATCTCGAACACCAGGTACACACCATATGCTTCTTGCTTTAAAAGAAAAATCATGTAAAACCTGTACAGTATTAATAACCAAACCACAAAGCAGAGCTTCCCCTCTACTGCTTTAACATCAATCCTCTAGGGCTTTGCCAATATTTTCAAGGTAATTTTAATGAATAATTGCATGGTTTGGCTGCAGGAGTATCGCATACCAATTTTTAATTCTCCTCTTTAAGTGAATTCTCCCATCCTTTAAGCTTCCAATGAAACATAGTTATTCAAGAACATGTGAAAAGGAACAGTATTTATTTGAATTTGGCTTAAGAAAATGTACTTATATCATAGGGGTCTGGATACAACTCTGGAGCCAAGAGCCTAAACTTTAGGTGCTGTAATACCTAACTATTAGGTGCCTAAATCCTTTCTTGGATCTAGCCTTAGGTCTAATTCGCTTAATGCTGGGACACTGAAGTACCCAGACAACTAGGACCTAGTCAGCCAGTGGCTCTACATTTTCTTAGTAGAGGATCCCTTAGTAAACACCTAGATGGAAAGGAGATTTTTACGGCTTTTTAATCTACACTTAGTTATAAAAGGGCCTGATTGTATTCCATGTATTAGGCACCTAAGCATACATGATACCACATACAACGTCTAAAATGGCCTTTTTGTTAAGTAGATAAGGTGTTTCTCTGCACATAGGTATAAAATAAATCCTAAAGAAGTCACTCTGGACTCCCCTTTACTGTTCCTAAACTGAGCATATCATTGCAAGAAATAGGGATCTGTTTTTTTATGCCTGTTTCTGCCTGCCTCCCCCTCTTCCCCACAATGGCTATGCACAGTCTATCCTTTCAGGGTTGTATGGGAATGGATTGTCTAGTTAATGTACAGATCAGCATACGGGGTCTTTCATGTGCAGTCTACACTGTAGGCAACAGTAGCCATAAAACACAAACACCCAGGAATTCTAGGTTCACTCCCACCTGCTGCTTTGCTCATTGCATGAATATGATTGTGTGGGATTTACCCTAATGGCGATAGCTGTGTTGGAAGCAATGTCTTAGAGATGATGCAGCCCCTTTAATCATTCAACAAAATTCAAAGGCATTTTTTTCTGTTATCTAGCACTGTTCACAACACTTTTAATGTTGAAGCTCCTTCCAGATGTACTAAGATTTTCTATTACTGCATGAGTGTATATATCACAAAGCAGGCAGATAAGGCAGGATATTCTACTCCATATACAGGGCGAACAAGATGCCTTAAGCTATACAATGAGGCAAACCAGAACTTATACATGTCTCTGGCCCCAATTCAAGATGATACTGAAATGCAAACTAAAACTTAACCACATCTGTCATTGTTGTCTCAGTATGGCTGTTTTCCTCAGTCATGCCTCCAGTCCTAAAACACTTTATGACTATTATCAGGGAAGTCTCTATACAAAGAGCCTCCTTCTGTCCAGTCATTGCACACATCTGATCATTTAGCTGTTGACAAGCTTATTGGACCAAAACTTCACCTGAAGTTTTGGTCCAATAACAGGCTCCACTGTGCATCAGAAATGGGTGACATCCTACCTTTGTACAAGCACTGTGGTTTCTAAAGGCTTAATTCGATGCCTCTTCCCTCCCACTTTGCCCCCCACCCCACACACACACACAATTTACAGGAAAAACCTATGCCTATAATTTGCATCAAATTAATTGTGGGTACAAAATGAAGTGGTTGTGACATATCTGAAAGTCTGATTGCAATCAGGGGCATGTGGAAATCCCTCCAAAATTGTGTTTGTAATATTTTTTACAAAGACGAATTGTGATTGCAAATTGGGCAGCTGTATCTCAGACAATAGGGACTGCAAAGATCCTGTATTCTCCAGACTTTTCTTCCTGCTAATGCTGGCATAATTTTAGAACAAAGACCATATTACATCAACTTTTTCAAGAGTTTAGATTAAAAATATTTTTATTTAGAAAATCATATTTAGCAATAATAAATAAATTGTATTAGCTTCATACAAAATTTTGTTGTGTGTGTATTTTATTCCTGAATCCTACTTAACTACATTGAGCGTAGGTGTTGTCAGGCTGCCAAGTAACACAGAAGATAAATTAGACTCAGGAAAGAAATGTTTAAGTTTTAATTTTAACACATCCAGAGATTCCATAGACTTCTAGTCAGTAGGTCAAATGTGGGTCTGGTATAAAAAAGCACAACTCCATTGGCTCATTGAAGCTATGTCTGCATGTATCAAGGGCCACATTTGTCCCATTTGAGGAGGGCATATATATGTGAATGCATCTGATCCCTCAGGCTCCCCCACCGCACTTGTAAAGCATAAAACTGAAAAGAGGAACATCCTTCTGAGTAGAGAGCCATCATATCATAAACACAGCGTTATCAATGAAAAGTGGAATAAGAATTTTAATAAAGAACAGAAGCGGCATGATGGGCAGGGAAACCTGTTTAGCATACCCATCAAGAGCAAGTTTAACAGTTGGCTTAGTTTTAAACCTGTGGCTTAGAAAAATGAGCTGTGACAGTTTTAGCAGTGAGCATAAAATGTACTCTCCTGGTAGCAAAAAACACTGAAATATTTTTATGCAACAATGTGTTCTGACATCTTGAGTTTTAAGTTTTGCCAAAAAAACCTCAAATTGGCCACTTCACCCATAAAGAGCACTGTAAACTGATATATCTGTGCATTAGATCCAAGCAATAATAAGTAAGGCACTCTATTTTATAGGAGAATAACATTGTTCCCTAGTAGCTGTAGTGTATTCCAATGAAAGAATCTAATTACTGCCAGAAGGAAAAAAAAATATTGTATCACCTTTAGACTCAAATAGACTCCATTTTGTACTAAAATTAGCATTTCTTTCTTTCCCTTCCCAGAAGAATGCCTGTCAAGACCTTTGTTAAAACTTAACCTTAGCTTATTTAACATAACTACTTAACCAGTAGTGAAAGTGGCAGGTACATCCAAACAGAAGAAATCTGCTGTGTTAATGAAAACCCAGTATGATCCTAATATTTAGTAGATTTCACTGGAGAGTTGAAATCAGGAAAATGACTAACCTACTCTTAGCATATTCTTTGCATATCTTTGGGTAATATCTGATTGTTTTATTGACTAGATGAAAGTTAGTAGTGCTGCTTTCACATTCACGCGGGATCATATTTAAGTCACCTCTGGGCACATGTACATGAGACATTTACTGTGGAGCCAACTAATTAGTTCTGCAGTAAAGACTCAGTATCTACACATGCAGCCCTATTAGGCTGCAGTATACTAATAAATGCTACTGTAAAATAGTATTTGTAAACACAAATATTATCCTGTGGCTGGATTTAGTGTGCTGCAATGCACATGTAGTCAGTGACAGTGCTGGCTGGGATACGAGAGTGCTTCAGTGTGGGAATTGCCTGCTGGCTAGCCCCACACTGGAGTGCCCTCATGCCCCATCCAGCCCCTCCACAGCACGCTGAACTGGGTTGGAGCATCCCAGGGCCAGCAAGCTGATTCCCTGGGCCCCTTGTCAGCTGGGGCTGCTCTAACCCGGCTCGATGTGCTGTGGTCCTGGAAGCACAGGTAAATGCAGAGCCTTGGAGCAATAAACTCCGGTAGGAACTCTGCTGGAGTTTCAGTCACATTAATTGTATGTGTAGAGTGGGGCACAGCAAGGTTGTACCTGCCACTTTTAGGGGTTTAAACAGGCAGCAAGCAGCCTGCAGGTGGGAGCAGACACAACCATGGTAGTCAGGAGGCCACCTGATTGATGGAGAAGCTGGGGAGCCTGGGTATAAAGCTAGAGCTGGCAGTTGCTGCAGGGAGCTCAAGGAACAATATTGCCAAGCCAGAGATCTGCCTCTCCCAGAACAGTCTCAAGGTCAAGGGTAGGAACTATGGGGATGGAGGAGGTTCCTGGTCCTGGTGAATGAGCTGAAACTATACCCTGCTGGGGTTGGATGGTGTGGTGAGGCTGCCTGTGGTGGGGCAGTCTCCAGGAAATACCACACCTGTGCCTCTCCAGTGAAAGGTGAGGATGGGGCTCTGGAAAGCCTCAGCCCCCACTGCCCTGCGGGTGACCCTGTGAAGGAAAGTCTAGGGAAGCGCACCCCAAAAGACAAGCACAGGGCCACGGCCTACTGAGTGGGGCCTGCAGTGGGATCCATGCTGAGAGAAGGGGGCCTGAGACAAGGCCAAGGAGAAGGGGACTGCGTGAGACCTGAGGCCCAAGGGGCATTAGGCCCAGCATCCTGCGAGGGGGCCGGGTGTTCAGGACCCAGTGAGGGGGCCAAGTAAAGGCCCTAGTGAAGAGGGCATGTGGCCCAGGTAGGTCCGAGGATGCCTGAGGCCAAGTTTGGGCCAGATGAGCCTGAGTGCAGCTCAGTTAAGGGGTGGGGGTGTAATAGTAGATTTGGATGCCATCTGCAAGGCATGGGACATGGTATAAGGGAAGGTTCAGAGCTGTGTATTCTTCCCCAATTAAATGGGCAGCCTCCCACCTAGGAACAACTTCAGACACAACAAAGGCATGGCGGAAGAAGCAGGTGGGCGGGCCAACATTCGGACTAGCCCTGGGACGGCCTACTTGTTACATAGACACTACCTCTACGTACCATGCTCCAGAACATGAGGCCACTTTGCTCTGGCTCAGTTTGCTAGTACAATTTAGACTAGCCTAAAGGAGCTACTTCCATAAATCAGCTCATATTTACACTAGCAGAGCTAGATCCCATGTTCCAATACTGAAAGAGCAGAGATCTCTTTTTACTTACATCTCAAACATGGAGGAAAACTGAATGACTATAAACAGTTTCTATACTGCTTTTCAGCATCCCTGTTTAGAGATGAACCAGTGTTGAGGAATGACACAACAGGTTCAGAGAAGAATTAATACAATGACAAAAGATTAATACATGACTCCATTGGTTGAACTTCCTCCCCATATGAGGCACAAGTTCACTTTCTGGCAGTATTTTCAAATTCTTAAAAGAATATGTATAACTTAGCAGTAACCTGTGAATCAGTCAGTCATAGGTAGAAAAGGGGCTTCCTTAGTACACAGAAGAAAGCCTGGTAAGTTAATGCTCACCTAGGCTGGCGGGGGGGGGAGGGGGGTGATGAAAAGAGAGAACTAATATTTAATCTGGGAACATTACTTCAGTGTTATTGATACTGTTCCTTTCTACAACATTACAGTATATAAAATTATATGCTCACACAGCTTTTCTAGAAACACTAAAAAAATTTCATAAAACAGAAAAGAATTTGTGTTTCTGATTCAAACTCTTGTTGGTAAATATTTTTTGAACTATTTACTCTGCTCTAGTCATCATCACCTTGATTTTACGTTTCATTTGAAGGATAGCACCTGTACTGACGCCATTTGCATTGTGCACTGCTTCAGAGTTGACTCAGAGGGACTGCTTCAGTGCCAGAACCTGCTCCAAGAATGATTAAATTCAATGGAAAAATTTCTATTGACTTCAACAGGCCTCAAATTGACACTTTTGTTCCGAAGTCTCTCACTCAGCAACAACAGGCCTAATGGAGAGTTAATTTGGCTATTGGCAGTGATACGTCCCCTTGCGGTAGCAACCTCCACTCCAGTCCATGTGGTTGGACCCTCGAGTTCCCCTGCCTCTATTCTGGTGTACTGTTAGGGATGAGTCTGCTGCCCAGGGCCTCTGCCATTCCCACTTTCTATAGATCCTACTTGGTCTTTATGCAAGATCTGATAGGACCACAGTACAAAGTGCTAAACAGAGGTGTTGATAGGAGTCTTGATGCCAGGTACTGAGGAGGGGGGAACCAAGCATTTTCTCCTTGCATAGGAGCTGCTGCAGCCAGGTGTGAATCTTGGGTGGGTAGAGGGGAGTGGGGAGGTTCACTGGTACATTTGTACCCCCTCCCTTTGGTTCCTGGTCCATGCACGGTTTAAAATTAAGTGCTTGGCAGTGGTAGCAGCATTTCTAGTCAGGCAGCGCTGAGGGAGTTATTTTAACTTATCCCTTCTAAACTCTTCATTTCACAGGTATTAACAACCTTCTCTTCATTTTAATAGTCTTGATGTTCCACCAGTCAAGCTATCCTTTATTATACAATTTGTTCACTGCTGCTAGTAATGAAGCTCCTATTTCACAGCTCTGAAGATTGTTTTTAACTCATTCCAATGAACTTATATTTGTTTTTGCTTCAATCGTAAACTGAATCATACAGTCCTAGGCCCCTAGTATATTAGTAAAGCTTCTAGTTTCTTTTTAACTGGAGAAAAATATGGTGTTGTTTTATGTGATGATCCACCTCATCATCTGCACCCCTGTTTTCAAAATACTAGACTGATGCATGCCTACTGCTGACAATGGTGTGGGTTCTCCAAGGGCTGCCATTCCAATGCCCCCTCTAAATTAACACCTGGGCTGGTGCACTGTTTGCCCACTCCTAAATATGCTACTGGTGCCAAATTAGCAGACAAATCCAGTTTTAATGTCCCCTTGTTCTCTAGAAAAATAATCCCTGATGCCATGGGGATCCTTCTCAAATTTTCTATGACAATAGACCAGACTTTTAGTTGATGCAAATCACCCCACTGTGAAATATTCCTAGCTATTTGGATTTATGCTAGTTGAAGGTTTTGTCTGCCAGCTTTAATGAAATAGCAGCTGCCTTTACCTGGCATGCATGCTATGTTCATTTGCTAATTTATAAATGTTGTACATAGCATAGTATACAAATCAAAAACAATGCTTTCCATAGCCTGCTCAAGGAAAAGAGAGGTGTCATATAGATGTCACATTTGGGACCTTGGGTAGGACACAGATTGGTACAGGTCTCTGAATCATAGCAGGACCATCTGGAATTTATAAAATTCAGCTCTATTACAGCTCTTGAAAGTCCACTGTGGGTTTTTTTTTAATGTATCAACCTCTCCTTATATGTATTAGGTTTTTAAATGGGATCATGAACAGTTTAACTGAAATACTTTTAACAGCAAGAATGCCAATACATTTGCTTTATTAAATTGTTCATCTCACTCTATCTTGAAATAAGTTCTTTTTCAAAAGCACAAGAACTAATGAAAGCCTTTATAATGTGTTTATTGAGATTGCGAATCAATACAACATGACACATTCAGGGAGAAATAAGCATTTTCCATATGGTGGCAGAGAGGGAAATATGTCACTTGACTGAAATACATACTGTAGTCACTCCTTTAGACAGGCATGCAGTAAAACAGAAGCAAATTTCCTAATGGAAATGGGATCATAAATATAGGTAAAAGTTGTTTCAAATTCAGACACCTCCAGAAAATATGTTCTTAATTTATAAAATATAGATCACATGTAATATATTGCCAGATGTAATAAATTGTGAAAGATTTAATCCCAATTTGTTAAATGTTACATATTTTAAATAGCTCTTAATGATATTTTTATTTATGCAAGGCTGAGTGAAATGTAGATCTGGTTTTCCTTTTGGCAGCAACAGCCACAGAAAGAGTTAGAGGCATGCATACAAATCAAGAGCAAAGGCAGCCTCTGATGGAAAACCTTCCTGCCTCAAGATCAGAATCTGTTCATATTTGTCAGAGTCAAATTAAAGCAATGACATGCTGCAGTTCAGCCATGAGCACAGCTGCACCTTCAGCACATTTTTGGGTTTTTACAAGCTACTAAAATTATCCATCTGATAATTCAGTCCATCCAGCCCTGATTTCTGCTGTCACTCAGAGCTACAAGATCTCTATTTTGATTCCTTTAATTGTTTTAACATTCTAAATAGAAAGCAGAGCTTAACCAGGCATAAAGCGTGTGATAGAATAAATTATAGAAACAACCCTCACTATAAACTAGTTTAAGATTAAACAAAGCACAAGTAATATCCAACAGTATGTATTCTGAATAATTTTTCATGTACATTTGTTCTGCTAGTAGGTAAATCTATAGACTTGAACTCTTTTAGATTATATTGAAACTGCTATACACCAAATGGGATACTGATTTGTGGCTTTTGTTCAGCATTGGAGATCAATTACTTTGCTCTAGGCCAGGCATCCCCACAATAGATTGAAAGGGGGAACTGTTTTCTTATTTTAAGATCTAAATGGAACAATGGAATCAAGTGGCATAGAACTATAAAGGCAGTATCCTCTTTCAAAACTGATGGATTAAAAAGTAGGAATTCTTTAAATTATACTTGAGATTGTACGTTGACTGGAATTTGATTAGAATATAAATTAATTCTATTGCTATAGCATTCTATTGCTATAGCATGTTTTGTACCATTATGGATATTGCAATTCATAATATATTAAGGAAAAGTAAGGAAACCTACACAGTAATTGGTATCATTACTCAACTCTCAAACCAATGGAACTACAGAATATTATGGTACTGTTCATCAGTGTAGGATTATTCTAAAGTTTGGTAGTCTTCCAAGTATTTCATTCAAAGTGAATAGAAATCGCTAAACTTCTAAAGGCCCTACATTTTGAAGTGAAAGCAGAGGAATGAAAATGAACAGAGAATGGGGAGGAACCAGCAACCTGGTTATCTATCTGGCTCTCTAAATAGTGATATGATTCAAGCAGGTTGATCATGACAGCTTTGCTATAGACCTTAATGCAGTGGTTCTCAACCTTTTTTGTACCAGGACCCATTTGTAATCACTGATGGCCAATCCGAACCTAGTGCCCTCTACTCCCAACCCACTGCCCCTCGCCCCCAGGCCCTAGCCCCCCCAATGTGTGGGGCAGAGGGTAGGTGTGTGGGGGAGAATGGAGTGTGCGGGGGGCATTGGAGGAGGGCCTAAACAGCCCCAAGCAGTCCTCTGCAGGCTGGAACCCTGCCAGCCTGCAAGGGAAAAGCCACGATTTCCATATTTTCCTCGGTAAAGGAAAATCCATTTTTAAAGTTTGTTTATCCATTTTTAAAGCTTGTTCATAACCCTTTCATATATTCTTGTGACCCACTTTTGGGTCATGAACCACGGGTTGAAAAACACTGCTTTAGTGGGAGCAAGACCAGCCCTCTGCTTTGTAACATGGAGCAGAGGTTTTTATTTCTTGTTTTGTTTTGCTCTGTTTTACTTCTATGTAATAAAAACGAGAGTGGAAAGATGCCCGTTCTATCACTGAGTTCATCTCCTGTAAATGCATAGGATCAAATACATAGGATTTAACCTAATCAAATACAACTCTAAAGTCAGTGAAACTGCTCATGCTTTAAATTTGTTCCACAGATTTCAGCTAGTGAACATATTGGCCTTTATCAGAGCTCTACAAACAACATGCATAGAAATACCAACAGACACCAAGTCAGAAAACTATTTCCCTAAGCATGTTTCCATTTGTCATGGAAATAGACCTCATTTTGTTTCCCTCATGAAACATAGTTACATATTATGTCACAACAACATTTGGAAGCCACACCATTAGATTCAGTGTGATTTCTATTAGCTCAGTGATTAAACAAACAAAAAAAATCAGTCCATCATGAATATATTAACTGCTAAAATTATGGTGGCAACATGAGAGCCATTAATGGCAATTATATTTCAGCATAGCTGTCACTAGTATCCAAATTAAACTCTATTTGGAAGCCCTATTAGAGTTCCAGTGTCATGATTTATTGTT
The DNA here is from genome assembly GCF_052110815.1 of Crocodylus siamensis. Lineage (NCBI taxonomy): Eukaryota > Metazoa > Chordata > Crocodylia > Crocodylidae > Crocodylus > Crocodylus siamensis. The sequence goes on from NC_143397.1 coordinate 219,007,204, forward strand.
TCCATTTTAATGGAATTTTTTCTGTTGTAATTTTAACCAGTTTAGGAGAGAAGAGCTCTACTGGAGGATTTAATATTTTTAAGTATAATTGAAAAGAAAAAGTAATAAAAGTCAGACATTTTTTTTAAATTAGTGATACAGCTTTGTTGGACTCTTATCCCCCTGTCCATCACACTGGAGCCTTGCTGGGTCAAGGGTCCAATGTGGTTAGGAAGCTGAGAGACTGACTCTCCTTCTCCTCCCTGCCCCACTTCCAGAGCCTTGCAAGTTCAAGTATCATGTGCAATAGGGTTGTGTGAAGCTTCAGGTACTGATTCGATTTGGAGGAGATTTGGCCTGATTAGGGAGCTGAATTGCTGAATCCAAATCAAATTGGGAGACCAATAAAAAGGTCCAAATCAATTTGAAGCTCTCTGACTTTATTTAGAAAAGATTCAGACAGCTTCAGAGAGAGTTGGAGATTTGAGCAGTCCTCGTCCACTGCCTCAGGGAGCTGGACCCGGACTCCATGCCAGTAAGTAGGGGGTTGGGGGGAGGCCTAAAGGAGGAAGCGGGAACATTGGAGGACCCCCACCAGGCCTCATCTCCTGCCTGCTCCCCCAGCCCACCTGAGTGCCCCCCAACCCCTGCCCACTCTCTCAGCCCTGTCAATGGTCAATCAGATTCAGCCAAATTGATTCAGGACAGTGATTTGAATCACCAAATTGAATCACTGTCCCCTGAATCAGCTGAATCTAAAGCAAATACTAGCCGCTTTGCACAGGCCTAGTGTGAAGTGCAGGGGCTGGAGGAGACACTGGTGTGGCCTTGGAGCAGGTTCAAGTCCCCACATTGCACAGGAGCCAGTGTGGTGTGGGAGCTTGGGACCAGCTTCTATGTTATGCCAGTGTCACTCCCAGACCCTGCACTGCACCAGAGCCTTGATCTAGTTCTAGTTTGGCCCCAGGGCTGACAATAAATCAACAAGCTTTTGGTATGGGCCATGGGATTGCAAAAGAGGTGGTCCAAAAGTGTAGCATTGTACTACAATATGTATTTAATGTGCAACCTCTCAGAAAACTTTTAAAGTTGTATTGATGCTCATTATGATATAAATATAATGTGTGCTAAGTATAACATGTAACCATACCCTAAGATACTGACTGGTCCTTAGGACATCTGGGCTTGATTCCTGGCTGAGTCCCAATTACTGGCTCAGTGACACACTTCTTGTGTGACTCTCAGCAAGCCTCTTCTTCTAGCTGTTAGATAAGAATAACGTATATCTTACCTCCTATCTAGATTGTAAGTTCTTTACTGTGTCTTTGTACAAACATCTAGCCCAGTGGTATGCCTCAATTGGTTCTTTTGTGTTCTACTGTAATATACATAATAATGTGACAATAGGATGCTGAAATCATCTGGTCATAGGTCCCCTTTGGAATGCTGAGAATAAAACTATTTAACAAAAATAAATTATTTGGAGGAAAGCCTGAAAATTTTAGATAGAACCTGCAGGATCCATGTTGGCAGCGTATAGGCATTGCTAAGGAGTTGGGAAAACTTTATAGGGTTGTATATCAGGAGGCCTAGTCCAGACCCTGCTATGCTCCCTCCTGCATAGCAGTGAGCCTGAACTGAAAACCTGACCATGGATGAATTTCAGGCTGGCAACAAGGGACTTCAGTCCCACATGCTTCAGCCCAGTGCAGGCTTCCATGAGTTCCAGCTCTCTTTAAGAGGGAAGCAGTCACAAGCATCAGCAGTGGCTCAACTTCCCCCAGCAAGGAGGAAGACAGGGAGACTTACCTTGGGTCTGCATGGAAGCACAAACTGGCCAAGGGGAGTGGAGGCCAAGGGGAAAAGAGGCAAGGGGAATGGAGGACTTCAGCCACTGGAGAACGTGGAAGATGTAGCCTGGGACTGCTGCTGCACAGGATCACTGCCGCCTGGTAGGGAAGTTGTCTGTTGTTAGAAAGGAATAGGGGATGCCAGCCTACTACACTGCTGAGTGCAGGCTGGTCCTGGAGGAAGAGAGAGGTGAAAATAGAGAGTGTGAATCACCAAGGGGCTGATTCCTAGCTTGAATATAAGGAAGTCAGCTGTGGAAGCTAACTGAGGTCCAAAGGGAAGTTAGGGGCTCAACTAAGTACTGAGAAAGGTGAGAATTTTTTTGATCAAAGCACAGACTGCGATAAGGAAAGCTCTGAGATTCATTACACATTGAACAAAGCCAGGAGAGAAATCAACTGATCGGAACACAGACTGTGTTACAGGAGGCTCTGAGATTCATTGAGCACAGGACAGAATGAGAAAAGAAATTAACTGGTCAGAGCATGGACTATATTAGGAAGGGCTCTGAGAACCACTGAGTGCACATCAAGACAAGGAAAGGAATTGCTGGAGCACAGTGTGGACTGTGTTGCATGAGACTCTGTAATGAACTAAGAAATTAAAGGAGGCAAACTGGTTATCCAAGGTACAGACAGCATTGTCTAAGGCCCTGGAATTGCAGGAAACTAGAAAGAGGGGCAGTTGCTTAAGTAAAGTGTGGTCTGGGTTATGAGTGGACCTGCTGTTGGTTAATACTGAAGTAAGAAGAAAGATTTGTCAAATCAAGGGTGGGCCATCCTATTTATTAATTTGAGTTACGATTGCATTTTTGTTTTTGACAATACGTATCTGGCCAGGGTAAAACCCATGAGGGCCCAAGCAACCAGGGAAGAAGAGAAGTCATGGGGATAACCTTCTGGGAACAACCAGTAAATCTCCAGAACAGTGATTAGATGAGTGACAGACCAAGGTGTAGGGGAGGAGGAGCCCTGGAGAGGTCTGCTTTAAGAACTTATGCCAGTATGACCCACTAACTGGGCAGCCACTCTCTCTGTTCATACAAATATCATTATAGCATGGTGGGTGATAAATCAATGAGCAGCAGAGTGGAGAGAGAGCCCAAAAGAGCTTGTTAGTGGCTTATAAATGCCTACTGCTATAGGTTGTTTATAAAGAACTGTGTGGTATTTGAATGATACACTGGCTATTAGCTGAACCAGGCACATGTTGCAAATGCCTGCAAGGAAAAGTGTGTGAGGTCCTTCTATAATTTTTAGATCCTAGATCTAGCTTTATATTTTTAGGTGATTCAGAAGAAGCTCCTCATGCATACAAACAGTCAGACACACAGAGTACATGAAAGGAGGGCAGTTATGTCCTAATGGGATAGAAGCCAGCAAATGGATTTGTACGAAAAAACATAATCATATTATCTAAAACAAACAATAAACAAAGACCCTTGCTGTAACGAGCAAGAAAAAACATTAAAAATAGCATATTCTCTTTTCCTGTGATGAATCTTTGGTTACTTAGGCAAGACTGAAAAAGATAGAGCTGTTAAAAGAGGCTAGTTTAGGGGAGAGGAATGTATCTGCAAAGCTACTTTATCCCGCAGATCTCCAGATAAATCAAAATAGCAAAATGTGTATTTTTGAGGTTTCTCTCTCTCTCTCTCTCATTGAAACTAATTTAGAAAGTGAATATGTTGCAATTCTTGAGCTGAGGACAGAGACAAGTAATGTTTATAAAAATTGACTGTGTTTTTTTCCATGTTCTCTCTGTGCTGAAACCATAAATGATGTTGTATAAATATTTGTTTGTTGGATTGGCATTCTTCTGATTTCATTTGCAGTATGTTCCGATATTGTAGGACAGTGAAGAATTTACCCAGTGAATGTAGCCCTTTGTTCTGACTGAAAATTAGTCACTAACAGATTATGATTGTTAGGATACACTTATGATTCAGAATTTTCAAGCAACCATTGTATGAGAGCATGTTATGGCAGAGACAGTTTGTGAGTTTGGACTAGGGATGTCCCAGTTAGGCAGCCAAGGAGCTTGAGCAATAAAGTGTTGGAAATAGAGTGTTCCAAGGCAGTTAAAGAGTCAAGATGCATTGGGTAGAGATGACTGAATGGAGAGTATTGTTGTTATGTGTGTCCAGTTTCAACTCTTTATTTTGACATAAAATGCACTGTAGCACCAATTGCTATAACAATGGAAAATGAGGTGTCACAAGACCTCAGAATTGACAATTATATGGCCAAAGGACAACAATATTTTGGCTTTCCGGTTATCTGCAAACTGTTCACTTTAATTCATTATTCATAGTGGGTGATTGGCTTTGTAAATTGTATGACATTTCTTTATTTCTATTCCCTCTTCAGATGATTGAAACTTTATAAATAAATAGGGGTAGGAAACATCTGGATTGAAGAGCAAATAACCATCTGTGCAAACCACTTTCATTTGCTGTGGATTGCAGGTATTCACGCAGAAAACAGCCATTCCTCAAATGCTTGTGTAAAGAGAAAGCCGTTTGTAAAAGTCTTTGCTAAGAAGCAAATTAAAGTGGGCAAAAACATGACTGAATGAAAGATCACTTCAGCAGTCGCACATAGGAACAGAGCATAGGAGGAACTTCCTGGGGCCATGAGGTCAAGTCCCCTGCTATTGTAGCAACCATTTCGTATAACCCTGGCGACAAATTTATCAAGATCCGTTGTAAAACAAGTAAAGTTTTTTTCCCCATTGTGTCTGTTGGAAGGCTAGTCTGGACCTTACTGCTTTGCTCATATTTTCCAGTGTTTTCCCATCTCCAAAATAAAGTTATTTTGAAAGTTACTACGTCAGAATGTTTTTTCTTATTTATGCATGTGCCTTTATATGCATCAGCACTCCCAATGGTTTCAGTGGGATTTCTTGTGTAAGGGAAACAAGACTGGGCTCGTTATACTATATATTAATATACTTGTTTTATTTATCACGATTTAATAATAACCATATCATCTGTATTTCCACTGGGTAGGAGACTGCAGATAGTGCCTTCCTCTGTAAAGGAACTTTCCATGTTTATTTGCTAGCAGGCAAGGTACTCAAGATTTGCACATACAATCAGAATTTTTTCTATGAAATACTGGTGTGTAAGGTTTAAGGAAAGGTAGACTACTAATGGCATGTTGAATGTATTCCTGGGGAAGAAGCTCTTTAATAAACACAAAGGTGGCATATTTTAAATAAATTCATATGCCTGAAAGAAAAGATTTTAAAAATGAAACTGCTTAAGTTGTATTATTTCTACAGGTTTGTTTTTAGCTGAAACTTGTCCACTGTTTTTATTATTTAGCCTGGCTAAAATGGCCTGCTGGTAAATGTTTCAAAGCCTAGATTGTAGGGAAAAAGCAAACTAAAGACATATTTGAGTTTATAGTGATCCCTAGTTTTCCATTGCTTAATGAGTATCTTCTTTATCCTACAACTTATGTTATTCATCAAGTAATTCATGACATTATTTACTGGAATGTAATGGCACCGTTTACCAGAAAGCTAGTTTAATCTGCTACTCATTGTTTTCATCCATTAAATAAAACTGACCCTTCATCTTTAGCATTGTGCCTTCAATGAAGCCTTGCCAGAGAAACTTAAAATCTGTCTCATCAGACAGCTGTGAGGCATCTGACATAAGCAAAGTGTGGCGGTATCATCATCATTTATTCAGTGATAAATGAGTCCATTTCACAAAACTGCAAAGCCAACATTGTTTGCACAAAGCCAACAGCATACAAATGAATGAGGGAGGCTTGTATGCTGTCTTGGGGTTCATCTAGGAAACAATTTACTATGTCATTGAAAAGGGTGATTTTGAAACATTCAAGGACAATGTAATAAACTTGCACAAATCTGAGATTTGTCCTGGAAAGTTTGAACATGATCTTTGGATTAGGTATGATCATGGATTAGTCTCCAGAGAATGTGGTTGTGTATTTTTGTAAGGCCATATCCCTCACTCCTTGTTTGTACGCAGGCCAAAGTCAGTGGGCCAGACTCTACACAGCATTTCCCCTGTGCAAAGTGAATGTAGAGCATGTGATTCTGTCAACTCAGAAAGGTAACATTTTATATTTACCTGACTCTAGAGGGATGATCAACTGGATTTCCCAATGCAAGTTTTGCCTCTGATGGAAAGGAAGGGTTATGTTTTGCCTTCTATTATAAGCTAAGATGAATATATTTGACAATTCTACTGAACTGGGTGTGTGGCAAGATATGACCCAAAGTGTCCCTCGTATTAACTGTCTCTGCACCAGAATGCAGGTCTGCCAGACTGAGTAGGAGAATAGGCAGTGATGTCTTAAAGGGCCTGCTCCAAAGCACAGTGAAGTCAGGGAGAAGGCTCACAGATGGAGTGTGGATCTAGCTCAGAGTGAACAGGGTAAAAGATCTATGAAAACCTGGGCTTTTGCCTAGTTAACATACTAAGAAGAAGTTTTAATCATTTATTTTTTTTTTATTATTTTATTTTCAACCCCCGCTCTCCCCCAAGCCAAACCAAAGAATTTCTCACTATGGGCTATTTGCAACCAAAGTTCTGGATTTCAAACACTGGCCATTTTTATTCCAGCCACAAAAAAGTAGTTAGCATATTGAATATTTTTGCAAATGAAGTGCATTTCTTCCATTTCCTCATAAATAAAAACCATGGATTTTGCTGCAACTAAAAAAAACCCCACATTTAGGCAGGGCTAAAACATGGGAAATATCAGTCCAAAGGATAAATATTTTGGAAAGTTCTGAGTGGTTAAAAATAGGGGCTTAAAAAATATTTTTTTGTAACCTAAACTACAACAGACATGACTAGTGCTTGAGATTAATTGACTACATTGCATTACTACAGGATCTTCTCATGAGATTTCTAATGAAACATAGAAGGAAGATATTTAATATAGGAATCTATACATTAAGTTTTTGTCAGGCTATAGCCTCAAACTCAGGGCCTTAGCCTGGCCAACACAGCTGCTCATCCCACCTTGCCTCCCTATGGATGATTGTCTAGCTTGATCCAAGCTGGTCTGAAGCCTCCAAGATAACTTAACTTCACTCTTGGATTGACATCCTGGCTTCCTGACTCGGTTTGTCCTTGGATCCTGTTCAGCCATCCTGATCCTGCCAGCACCTTGATGCTCAGGTGGTCCCAGACCCAGCTACCCATGTGCCAGCAAGACAGTTTAATAGTAATAACATACATTTTCTCTACAGTATATTAGATGAAATAGGAGTCTGCCAATCAAAAGAGATGTTCATTAGATGTTTATGAACAACATTATAGGATGAGAGTTAGAGACCCACAAGGAGTCCCTCTCACCCCTACACTTATACCAAGTTTTTGGCCACCACTATCCTATTGCAAAGTTGTTTTTGAACCTACTTCCTCTAACACTTAGAAATCTTTGTCAAACTTTCATCCTGAATTGATTCAAGTCAGTTTATTCCCATTAGTTTTACATATATCATTCTGCTGAACAATATGTAGTAATTGTGGCAGAGCACCTTTGGTGCCTGCCACTTTAAGGCCTTAAATCAAGCAGCAGAGCAGCCTGGGGCAGGGGGGGGGGGGGGCTGCACTCCCCAGTCAGGCTTCAAAAGGCCAGCAGAAGATTACCTGACTGGGGAAGAGGGCTCTGCTGCTAGCAATAAGAGCAGGCCTGAGCAGGGGAGCCAGAAGTTTGCTGCAAGCAGCCGGAGGGGGAGCATCACCTGACTGGAGCTGCTGCTCATTTAACATCTTGGAGGTACAGGGCAGGAACTATGGGGATGGAGGAGGTTCCTGGTCCTGGGGCATGACCGAAAACTACACCCTTCTAGGGATAGATGGTGTGGTGGGACTTCTCATAGTGGGGTGGTCCCCAGGAAATGCAACACCAGTTGCCACCCTAGTGAAAGGTGAGTATGGGGTGCTTTATAGCATCAGCCCCCACAACCTACTGGGTAACCTGGCAAGAAGGTCAGCAGGACCAGTGGGGTCCAGAGTGGGCAAGGAGCCCAGAATGAGTGAGGGTCAAGGAGCTCAGAACCTGGAAGAGGCATAGAGCCTAATGAGGGGCATGAAACCTAGTGAAAGGCGAGGAGCCCAGAGTGTGTATGAGAGGCATGGAGCCTAGTGAAAGGCAAGGAGCCAAGTGGCTAGGAGCCCGATTGTGTGTGAGGGGCAAGGAGTCCCAGTATGAGTGTGAAGCACAGAGCCCAATGAGAAAGGCTGAAGTTAGGGGCCAGGATAGAGATAATAATCTGGATGCCACCTGTGAGGCATGGGACATGGTATAGGGAAGGTCAGCGCTGTGTATAACTTTCTAGGCATCAGGGCATTAAATGGGCAGCCTCCCACATTTTAACATCTAGTTTAATATATCAAGTCATGGCAGAAAGACAGGGCAGACTGCCCTAGACAGGTGGGCAGGCCAACGTCGGGATTGGCCTTATGATGGCCCCCTGTCACAGTAATAGTCCTGTATCAGGAAAGAGGTTAGCCCCTCCTCCTACCTTTCCTTCCTTCTACAGGTGCCTATAGATGTGTTTATTTGCATTCTAACTGGAACGTGTCAGAGCAGGCTCGATTAACTGAGTCTGTGTTCTAATTAAACTGTGTTCTAATTAGAAAACTCCAGCGTCACCTTATTGTCACATATATTAAGCCCCCATAAGTTTTAAACTGGCCGCAGGGGTACTTTATCTAAACTTCATCAAACGAGCTTTAGATAAAACATCCCACAGCCATTTTGAAATGCTGTGGGGTTTAATACACATGACAGTAAGCCATTTTAACTAGAGTGACTATCTGGGAATCACTCTAATTAAAATGCTCCCCATCCCCACACCCAAGCACATGAAAGGACAGCCTATGTGTTAAGTCTTCTTGGTAGACCAGCTTGAACAAGTTTTTAAGGTTTTCTTATGTTAAAGGAAGTTTGAAGGGAGGAGGAATGAAGACTTCATAGACTTCATCAGTGGGGCATGCTGATAGACATAGGGGCTGATGTAGGGTTGAGGGGTGGGTAATATTGTGTTGAAACAGGACCCCACAAATCCACTTTTGATTGACACAAGGTTATTTATGGACCTTATGCTAGTGATGTAAATAAAGGCTGCCTTAAGGGATGCTTGCAAAGTCAGGGAGCATTAGCCATTGGCCCTTTGCCATCTCCTTTTGTGCTAAACGCAGCCTGGGTATAGTGCAGGTGGGAGTCCAGTTTATGTAGCTAACATTTGTTTGGTCAAGAGGATCTTTTCATCAACAAATTGTAACTGATTCTGGGACTGCAGATTAACATCTTCTAAACAACAGCACTGTCTTATGGGCTTGTTCTCAGAGATGGACCAATGAAGTTATTAAATGTGTAGAGACTTGTACATTAAAAATACACTATTTTATGCTTTGACCTTATATTAACCAGTGTATGTAGCCTCAAGGGGGTCTGAAGATACCTGCCCTCTGAACTCTGCAGTTTATTAGGTTTCCTTTCAAGTAAGCAAGTGACTGTAAATTTAGAAAAGTGTAGAGTCAGACTTTTCAGAAATTGCATACATTTATTATTTCCACTTTTGTTACTGCCCTAAGTAAATATTTTATTAGACTATAAGTGCAGAGCTCAGAACATGATATTTTAATTTGCACATGGAAATACAAAAACATTGTTTTTACAACTGACCAGAGATATATAGTATTATTATTAGTGTTCAGGGAGCATTTTTAGCAATGTTGATTTCTTTGCTTAAATCATTAGAACTATTTGTTTTGGGGCTTTTTCAAACTTTTAATTGAAGTGGAGACAGGACCTGGGTAGTTCTGTATAGTATAAAGCATTTGTAATATAAACAATATTTGTGCAGTTACACATTGTATTGTGTGTGAATACTGAGCAGGATTTTTCTTTAAATATAGTTTGACCAGACAACCTTGTATGTTCAGTTAGTGGTTCTTTGCACTTTTATACTTTAAGTAGTTTTAATTATCGCTGCTCCATTTGTTCAAGTTTAGGTACCCAAATACTGAATGCAAATAAAATCCAATGAAACACTTCTCTGTAAGAGAGTATATGACAAACACTTCAAGAGGATTTGGAGAATTAAAAATTTTTAAATGGTGTCATTTTTACATAGCTTCCATCCTTCCTTTGGATAGGCTCAGATGAATACCTAAGTCTTTAGGGTTTTCCTCTGAATAACATATAATCATAGCTAAAGATTTTCATAGGTACTGCTCTTTTTCCTTGTTGTCATTACATTACCCAAGCTGTAAGAGCCTCAGAATTTTTCTAACACCTGGCATTGGAATATATTTGTTATTTTTTTGTTATTTTCAGATCCATTTGAGGCTACTACAAACTATAGCTTTTGTTCCGCCCAGGCCCCTACTTGGCCCAGCCCCCCAGGAGTGACAAGAGAAAGAATGGGGTACTCACCAGTCCCCCTCCTGTAGGGCAGGGCCCCCCAAATCCTGGGCAGGGCCCCCCTGGCCTGAGAAACCAGCGTTCCCTGACGGCAGGCCCACTGCGCATGCACACAGTTTAAAAGGGCCCGCCAAACAGGGGGGAAAAAAAAAAAAGCCCAGTTAGGCTCCGGAGCGGTGAGAGACGCGCGGGTGAAGCCCGCTGCGCCCCCCCCCCCGAAGCCCCCCAGACACCCCCTCAGCAGCTGCAGAGCCCCCTGCCGACCCCCAGCACAGCCGGAGGTAAGTGGGCTCATGGTGGGAAGGGGTTAACTCCTCGCTCCCTGGGAGGAGGCCCCCGCCCAGGACCCTACTTGGCCCAGCCCCCCAGGGAGCCCCGTGACTGGAGCCGCGCGAACAGTCTGCGTAAACAGGCGCTTGAGTTAGCGCGGAGTTCGCGCAGGGGAGGGCGCGGGAGGGCACGAGACCCTGCCTGCGACCCCCCCAGAGTAGTCGGCCCCTGCCGTAGCCAGCCTACCAGAGGCATGACACGGATGGGCACGCGCCGCACCCCGAGGGTCCCCGAGGGCTCTGCGGCCCCCCCATTGGACGCCTCAGAGATGGCCACCCAGACGGAGCCCATGGTTCCGGGCTCCACGCAGACGGAGCCCCTGGTTCTTGGCTGCGGGGGCTGCTTGTCCCTTTTTCAGGCTCTGGGGCCTGGGAGCATGGCCACCTCCCCTTGCGGGGTCTGCTCCCTACTGGGGTCTCTGGTGCACCAGCTGGAGGAGCTCCAGGCCACAGTCCAGAGACTGCGTGCCATCAGGGACTGCGAGCAGGAGATAGACTCCTACTGCCAGGCCCTTTTCCCCCGGGAGCCGCAGGGGAGAGCACCATCTCCCTCCACGACTAAGGAGGACTCTGGGACCTCCCGCTCTGCCCAGTCAGGGGCATGGACCAAGGTGGTCAGGGGCCCCAAGGCCCGCCGCACCAAGGCCCTTCCCTCGCTGGAGCTTAGCAACAGGTTCGCACCTCTTGCAGCCCCAGCAGAGTCTGCTCAGTTGCCGGCTCCCGCAGGCAACCCAGGTTCAACCGCAGCTACTGGCCCCGCTCTCCCCAAGTCAAAGTGAAAGGTGTTTGTTGTGGGAGACTCCATCCTGCAGGGCATCTGCCGCCCCGACCCCTTAGCCCGGAAAGTCTGCTGCTTCCTGGGGGCCCACATCTGAGACATTGCGGAGAGGATCCCAGAGCTCCTCCGGTCCACAGACCACTACCCCATGCTCCTTATTCACGTGGGCACCAATGACACAGCTCGGACCACCCCCAGCCAGGTCATGAGGCACTACAGGGAGTTGGGAGCGGGGCTTAGGGGTCTGGGAGCTCAGGTGGTGTTTTCGTTGATCCTCTGAGTCTTGGGCTATGGGCTGAGGAGGGAGAGGAGGATCCACGCAGTGAACCAAAGACTGCAGAGCTGGTGTCATCGGGAAGGCTTTGGCTTCCATGACCACAGCGCACTCTTTGGCGAGAGAGGCAGCGAGCTGCTGGGAAGAGATGGCCTCCACCTCTCTCCCCTGGGGAGGAGGCTCTTCTCAGCCAGGCTGGCTGACCTGCTCCACCGGGCTTTAAACTAAGCCCGCTGGGGGATGGGGGGACGACTGCCACTGCTGGCCCACTGAGCAACCCTTGCAAAGCCAGCAGACCAAGGCACTTAAGGGAGCCTACCCCTGCCTCAGCCCTGGCACAATCTGTGGGCAAGGCAAGAGCCCCCAAGGGGACACTTGCCTGCCTGTACATTAATGCCAGAAGCCTGGGCAACAATCAGGAGGAGCTTGTCCTCCTGCTCAGTGCAAAAAATTATGATGTCATTGGGATAACGGAGACCTGGTGGGACTCCACCCATGACTGGACCATGGGTATAGAGGGCTATACCCTGTACAGGAGGGATCGTGTTGACAAAAGGGGCGGGGTTGTAGCTCTCTACGTGAAGGAAAGCTACATGTCCCTGCAAGCTGATGTTGGTGACTGGAATGGACAGCTAGAGACCCTCTGGGTAAAAATTCGTGGGAAAAACGGCACAGGGGACACAACGGTGGGAGTCTACTACAGACCTCCCACTCAAAGTCCTGAGCTTGACCAGGAGTTCGCCCGGGAACTGACTGAGGCTGCTTGCTCCAGGACCTTGGTTGTCATGGCGGACTTCAATTACCTGGACATCTCGTGGGAAGATCACTCAGCAAAATCCGAGCGGTCGCAAAGCTTTCTCTCATGCGTGGATGACCTCTACCTGACTCAAGAAGTCTATGGGCCAACGAGAGGCAAAGCGCTGCTCGACCTGGTACTGGCTATGGGGGATGACCTAATCGGTGACCTAGTGATCGATGGGAAGCTGGGTGACAGCAACCACGAGCTGATCACCTTCACCATCCATCATAAAGCTGGCAAGTCAGTCAGCAACACAGAAGTCCTTGACTTCAGACAAGCTGACTTTGACAAGCTCAAGAGGCTTGTCGGTCAGGCCCTCAGGGACCATGATCCCAGGGAGATGGGAGTTCAAGAAGAGTGGTTGCTTCTCAAGGAAGCGATCCTCAAGGCACAAGCTAAATCTATTCCAACATGGAGGAAAGGCAGCAAGAAGGCACAGCAGCCCTCCTGGCTCTCTAGGGACCTAGCAGACCTCCTGCGGCTAAAAAGGAAAGCCTACAAAGGATGGAGGACGGGATTCACCTCCAAGGAGGATTATTCTGCACTGGTCCAGTCCTGCAGGCAGCAAACCAGGAAAGTCAAGGCTGCAACTGAACTCCAACTAGCTTCAAGCATCAAGGACAACAAAAAGCCCTTTTTCAGATATGTGGGGAGCCGGAGGAAAAGCAAGGGCAATGTTGGACCCCTGCTAAACCAGATGGGGCAACTGACAACTGACGCCCAGGAAAAAGCCAACCTATTAAATAGGTACTTTGCGTCAGTCTTTCATCAGTCCCATGGGACGCCCATGCCTGCTATGGGACAGGGAGATCCGGGTGATGGAGATCCCCCACCCTCCATAAATGCTGACCTCATGAAGGAACACCTTGAGAAGCTGGATGCCTTCAAGTCAGCCGGCCCTGACAATCTGCACCCCAGGGTACTCAAGGAGCTGGCGAGCGTCATAGCCCAGCCCCTGGCACGGATCTTTGAAAACTCCTGGCGCTCTGGTGTAGTGCCCGAAGACTGGAAGAAGGCCAATGTGGTGCTGATCTTCAAGAAAGGGAGGAGAGTGGATCCGGCTAACTACAGGCCCATTAGCCTGACTTCTATCCTGGGGAAGATCTTAGAAAAGTTTATTAAGGAGGCCATCCTTGATGGACTGGCCCAGGCTAACATCCTAAGGGATAGCCAGCACGGGTTTGTTGCGGGTAGGTCTTGTTTAACCAATCTCATTTCCTTCTATGACCAGGTGACCTATCACCTGGACGAGGGAGAAGAGATTGATGTCATATATCTTGACTTCAAAAAAGCCTTTGATCTGGTATCCCACGATCACCTCTTGGCCAAACTGGCCGGTTGTGGCCTTGACTCCACCACGATCCGCTGGCTGGGAAACTGGCTCCGTGGTCGGACCCAGAGGGTTGTAATTGATGGCAGTCGCTCATCGTGGTGCCCTGTGACCAGTGGGGTCCCTCAAGGCTCTGTCCTGGGACCCATCCTGTTCAACATCTACATTAATGATGTGGACATTGGAGTCAGGAGTGGACTGGCCAAGTTCACCGATGACACCAAACTTTGGGGCAAAGCATCCACGCCAGAAGATAGGCGGGTGATCCAGGCTGACCTGGACAGGCTCAGCAAATGGGTGGACGAGAACCTGATGGTGTTTAACACCGAAAAATGCAAGGTTCTCCACCTTGGGAGGAAAAACCTGCAGCATCTTTATAGGCTCGGCAGTGCTACGTTGGATAGCACTACAGAAGAAAGAGACTTGGGGGTCATCATTGACCACGAGATGAACATGAGCCTCCAATGCGATGCTGCGGCTAGTAAAGCGACCAAAATGCTGGCTTGCATCCATAGATGCTTCTCGAGCAAATTCCGGGACGTCATTCTCCCCTTGTACTCGGCCTTGGTGAGGCCGCAGCTGGAGTACTGTGTCCAGTTTTGGGCTCCACAATTCAAAAAGGATGTGGAGAAGCTTGAGAGAGTCCAGAGGAGAGCCACGCGCATGATCAGAGGTCAGGAAAACAGATCTTACGATGACAGGCTGAGAGCCATGGGGCTCTTTAGCCTGGAAAAGCGCAGGCTCAGGGGTGATCTGATGGCCACCTATAAGTTTATCAGGGGTGACCACCAGGATCTGGGGGATCATTTGTTCACCAGAGCGCCCCAAGGGATGACCAGGTCGAACGGTCACAAACTCCTGCAAGACCGTTTCAGGCTGGACATAAGGAAGAATTTCTTTACTGTCCGAGCCCCCAAGGTCTGGAACAGTCTGCCAGCGGAGGTGGTTCAAGCGCCTACATTGAACACCTTCAAGAGTAAATTGGATGCTTATCTTGCTGGGATCCTATGACCCCAGCTGACTTCCTGCCCTTTGGGCAGGGGGCTGGACTCGATGATCTCCCGAGGTCCCTTCTAGCCCTAATGTCTATGAAATCTATGAAATCTATGAGTCTGCTGGAAATAGTTTAATTAATCAAGTCTGCTGCAGCATTCTAATCAGAATGCTCCAGTGTGCTGCAGCATCTAATGTATTCAGTATCCTGCGTTTCAACATGGCGAAGGGAGCACTTTAACTAAAGCTCATTGAATGAGCTTTAGTTAAAGGACTCCCTCCTTTTGAAATGTGGGATGCTGAATACATGGGACGCTATGGCATTTTAATTAGAGAGGCTTCTGATCCATTGTAATTGCCAGGAGCATGTGTATAAGCAGCCTGTGGCTAAACCCTGTAAATGGGTAGCTCCAGTGATTTCTGGAGCTAAACTGCTTTACACTATGTGTGTCTTTTATTGTTGGAACTTCATTTCTGTGGAATTATTTTTGATTCACACTGGTCACTGAGATCAGAATCCAAACCTGCGAAGTAATGCTCATTATTTTTTTATTAGATGAGGCAAAAGTTTAACTCTACATATATATTCACAGCATGGTATCTATGCAGATCTAATATTAATTGCTTTCTACTGCAGGTACAGTCTTGAGTTATTCCAGGAACCCATAAGCCCTAGTGAAGTTTATATGGATGGAAGTGACTCAGGCATTCATGGTATCTTACAGTACTTAGGCTGTGGTCCACAAGATATTCATATGAGATTGCAGGAAATGTACTATAGTGTATTTTAACCCAATAAAAATAAATACTTCCTTTTCTGTATCTTGAAAGAAAACATATAATCTGGTGTCCTGTAGAACCTTGTGTGCTGGAAATGTTCAATTGCTAAAAGGTTTTTGGGGATTTTTTTTAATGGTCACAGTCTATGTTCAGCATGTAGATAACATTTTCAGGACAGTCTAATGAAGTTGCTTGTAAGCAAAATAGTTCATCATCTACTGTGTTTTGGTTTTTAAGATAGGTAACTTTACCCCAGTATTACTGGGATAAATTTATTGTCCCTTTCCTATAAACTGCTGTCAGGGCAAGGACTACTGTTAATCAAGAAACTACTGTCCAGAAAGCATATTGGAAGAGGGCAGTCATTCAAAAGGTCTCTGTATAATGTCACCCATAAACACTGCTTGGAGGCAGATGCAGAACATAAAAGGTGTATATAAAGTAAATCTGAGCTTGGTGAACTAAAAAGAGAATCTAGAGATGAGAAAAGCACGTGTATCATATTTCTGGCAGTACAAGACATTTTGAGACCTGGGACATACATGCAGGGAGTCTCTGTCCCCCCATGCAGGCCACAGCCTAGCTGTGCCAGCCTGACTGCATTCCGGTTCCACTGTCTGGCGCTGCAGTGCCATGTGGCTGCCAGGCCTGCACTGTCCAGGCCTGCAGGGTGCTGCAGGTTCCAGCCAAGCCTGCCAGCATCAGACCCAGCTGCAGGCAGCTTCTGGCTCCCAAAGCCAGCTCCAGCTGCCCATAGTCCACCCCAGCAGCCTGCCTAGAGCTTGCAGGTGCCCTGGCACATTGCCTCGTCGCACAGCTGTCAGTCCCATACTGTGCCCTTGCACTTGGTGCTGCAGGCAGCTGCCAAGGCCTGGCAGTATATGGACAGCTGCATACCAGAGAGCTAGTACAGGACCCTGATAGTGTTGTCCTCATCCATGCCAGTGCCCACCACCTGGGGCCCCAACTGGTCCATGAAAGACAATGGCAACCTTGTGGCACTGTGGAGTAAGGCAGAGGTGCAGCACCAGTTCACATGGGGCATGTACTCCAACACCCATGTCTATAAGTGACTGTCAGGCTGGATGTAGGGGCATGGGCACAATCGGTTGGTGTGGCAGTGCTGCATGAAGATCAGGGCCTTGCAGGCACAGTGGGTCACCATGACTGACAACAATCATCGGTCGGGGAGTGCCCACAAGTCCATGCCCTTTATGCAATGCAACAACTGATAGCCATCCGCATACCCTGAGACCCATGCCACCATAATGCTGTGTACAACAGCATGGGAGGGCTGCCCATGCCCCTGCCCTGGCCTGGCACCTGTGATAACACACCACACTGGGGGAGGCCCCTTGGCCCTGCAGCAGGCCCCTTAGTAGGGTCAGTCACCTTGGGGCAGGTAGTTGACAGGGATGTGGGTCCTATCTAGGGCCCCAGTGCACTGGGGGAATCCCAGGGCACAGAACCCCACCACCACTTGCAGGGGGTTCTGCACGTGGAGCACCATGTGCCCCAGAACATCCTGCAGGGCACTACACACTTCCAGGACAGCCTCCCTGGCAGTGGAGCTGCCCACCTCAAAGAGATGGCCCACATAGCAGAGGCTGGCAGATATGGCTAGCTTAAGCATGGTGCAGGCTAGCCGCATGTCTGTGGGGAGACGCAGCCACTTGGCGGTGTCCTGCCATTCCAGGTGTGGCGAGAGCTGCTCCAGAAGTTCCCAGAAGGCCATCTGGAATGCCTCCAGTCACTACTTGTCATCCCAGGTCTGTTGGATGATGTGCAGCCACCAGTCCTGGCTGGCCTGGTGGGCCCAGAGGTGGCAGAGCTGGAGACTCAGGAGGCTGAGGACAGCCCTGGTGGTGGCATGCAGCAGCATGTCATTGGTGCCCCTGCCAGGGGATGGCCAGCCAGGCAGGGTCCAGGTGGTAGCTGCATTGTGGAGGTGGCCCAGGACAGTGTGATGGGACCGAGCAGGTGGTCTCTACACATGACAGAGCTGGGAAGGCCTAACTGGCCACGGGCCAATTGGTAGTCAGTGTGGCAGGCCAACAGGGCCAGCATGGTAGCCAGCAGGAGTCTGTGGCATTGTTCATTAATGCCAGGGGTAGGGGCTGGAACAGCCATAGCTTGGGGAGGCAGAGTTGGCAAGGGGAGAGCTGCAACATGCTGCCTCTGCACTGTGCACGCTGCTTCTGGCTAGGGAAGTGGCTGGCCAAGGAGCAGAGAGCAGCTGCCTTTTCAAGAGGGCTACCAGCTGCTGGCAGCTGCAGTCAGAACCTGGAGCTCCCCCTGTGGAGGCAGGGGCCCATTGCAGGGCAGCAAGAAGTGGCACCAGTTTGGTGCTAAGAGCAGCTAATCTGCTGCCAAGTCCCTGCATGTGTAGACACCTGCCCTGGGGAGTTTACTCACAAGTAGTTTACCTGCAAGTAAACTGATCTTGGATCAAATGCATATGTAGACACACCCACTGTGAATCAGGCCAGTAGATTATTTCCCATGGCACACAGTGGGGTTTTATGAACTTTACCTTGAAACAGAAATGGTTTTCAGCTTAACATTTTGCCATGCTTCAATAATAAAATGAACACAATCTAGCAAATTCTAGCAGCATCTGCATTGGAATCTATGTTGAAAACAACAATAATCTGTATAGCTACCTTTGATCAGTAATGTCCCTTGAGATTTTTAATTGCACCCTGATCCATAGATTGTATCGAAGTCATCATATCTAGGGTTGGAATTTGAGCTGAGTGATAGAGAGTACCACTCCTTGAGGGTGTGCTGAGCACTTGTCTATTCTGAAGCAGTATCCTAGCTCTGGGAGAGCTGACAAGCCCACGTTTGCAGTCACAAATGGAAATGTCACCTATCATCCAGGTGTTTGTTAGTAGGCTTAGAAACACGCTTTGGAAAGCATCCCAGGGCATTTTGACTCCTAGTCACCAACAGTGAACTTTTGTCACTCACATGCTCTATGTTGGCCCAGACAAGCAAACTTACCTTGTCCTTGAAAATTTTCCACCTTCTGAGTTCCCCTTTTTTAACTCTATCATGAAAACTTTTTTTCTGATAAAGTCCTTGTTCATCCTCATTGTACATCTCAGCTAGGGAAAACTTTTGTGGAAATCTTTCACTCTGACACTGTTCATTTGCCAGTTTATACATGAAATTTTTTCTCCGTCCTCCTTGTAAGCCGTATTGAAGTGTTCCTCCTCCTTGCTGAACCAGCCATCACTCAGCTTAAAATCACTGTCCAATGGTAGTGGCAAGCTGAAGAGCTTACCTGTGATTACAGGTGCAGGAAGCACTGCTCCCTGTTTCCCCTTCTCCTTGAATAAGACAGCTTTGTCAACCTCATAGGCTTTTCCTTTGCATTTGCACCTGCTTGGTGCCTGACCATCTTCATATTTGGCCAAAAGCTTAGCCCTCTGGACCCAGATTCTGCCTGTAACCCATATGTGCAAACTCCATGTGACAGCAACTTGCTTTGGACTACACCCAGGAGTCAGATAGTGGGTTACTCAACAAGGCAAGGAAGCACAAAGGATATGCCCAGGGTGGGCATGCTGTCATTAAACAGCATGCAGCATTTACCTATGAAACAACAAAGTCAAGCAAGCAGCTTCTAGTCCACAAATGTTGCTTTTAAGTGGTAGTGATGTTGTTTCCGGCTAGAAATGTTCCCAGAGGAAATGTTAGTAAGCAGTTATTGCTCTGAGCAAGTGCCTCTCTACACATGGATATAGAGTGTTCTGTTTAACAAAAGAAGAAAAATACAAGAAAAACATGGTTTCCAATAATTTCCTTTTATTTGCTGGGTGGGGTCCATACGTAAGTATACAGTTACAATTTATTGTTGTAGTACATAATGACCATTTAAAAAACTTCCAGAATTCCTAGGGTAGGAACCTGAGTTTTACCTAGTCATATCTTGGGTAAAATTTCAGGTGATTTCAGTCCATGGGTTTGAAGTGGACAAATTCTAAAAATGTACAATTCGCTTTTTCTAAGTAACAATAGTACTTAATGCAGCATGTTGTAGCATGGATGAAATGCTCCTGACCTTGATCAACCAGAAAAATCAGACTAGCATCTTACAGACACAAGAGCAGTGTTTAAAAAATGCAAAGTTGCAAATCAGGCATTTTACTATGGATTTTTTGCTGTTGAAGGAAGGGCAGTATTCTGGAGCCAATATACTGATGTTCATGCAAAAGAATCATGATTGCCAAGAAATAAAAAGGACCAGGTACTCAGCCACTATAGTTTTTGTAGAAGTTCCCAAACTAATGGATCTAACTCCGAATTCCTATATGGAGTTATAAGCTTGTAAGCAGATCTTTTACCCTGCTGCATTTTGCAGACCAGTTAGCTCTACTATCAGTCCCTCACGGAATTCATTCCCACCAAACATCTTTCAGTCTCTAAAGGTGCCAGTATACGAACGTGAAGGCTGCTCTGATGTGCTGTCATTAGAGTGTGTCAGAGCAGACTTGAATAACAAAATCTGCTGGAGCATAGTAATTACTGCGCTCCAGCAGCCTCCCACATCTTGTGTATCAGCATCCCCATGCTTCAAAATGGTGGTGGGGGCACTTTAACTAAAGCTCATTGAATGAGTTTTAGTTCAAGTGCCCTGCCACCATTTTGAAGAGTGGGGTGCTGATACATGAGACGCTGAATCTTTAATTAAAGCGGCTCTCAGAGTTGCTCTAATTAAAGCATCACCCCTCCCACCCCTGAAACAAGTAAAAGTGCCCTAACAAAACAACCACCAAACAAAATCCTCTGCCTTTGCTGGATATAAGAGCCATTTTCCACCCTGGCTTTTTCCCAGTTCAGCAGCCTGGCTTCTCTTCTTTGCAAGCTGTTCTCCCACAGCTTGCCCCCTTCTGCTCTCTCCTCCCAGATTCTAAATTCCCAGATGGACACGCCCTTATTAG
The DNA here is from genome assembly GCF_052110815.1 of Crocodylus siamensis. Lineage (NCBI taxonomy): Eukaryota > Metazoa > Chordata > Crocodylia > Crocodylidae > Crocodylus > Crocodylus siamensis. Next base: position 219,027,692 of record NC_143397.1, read on the forward strand.
TGGGATACACCACAGCTGAACATCCTTAATAGGCTGGCCGTCCCTTCTTAAGGAGACAAGGCTCCATGAACTTTGATTGTAAAGATGCACAAGCTTGAGATCTGACTAGAGAGGTACAGATATATAACAAAGAACCTGAGTACTATAAGCACTGTTGCCCACCGCCCCTAGGTCCATGTCCATGTTGAGCTCCCTGCTCCTGCTAACTTGGTCATGGCTTCACAAGGTTCCCAGCCAATGCACCACTGTGATGGGTGCACTCTTGCACCCTGCTGTCACATTGGAATTCCACTGACTTCTGCCTCTTCCTCTCACATGCCCAGCATACCTCAATGGAAAAATGATGTGTGTGAGGATAGATGTTTCTTGGCTTATGAGTCAGTCCAACAGGGTCACTGGTCTTCTGTGGGGCTCCACCTTCCCTACACCCTGCTCCTTTCTTCTTAGGCTGATGGTACCTACTTTCCAATTATAGTGAGTGGGGAATACACACGAAGTCACTTTTCGGACTCTGTCAAGTTCTTCAACTCACCGTGTCTAGATTTCTTCTTCAGCTTGTCTAATCTGTGGTTCCAATATTCAGGTTAACAATAGATCAACTTAATTAACACACCTCCCAGACTTGCCCCAGGCCTCGCTGACTTAATTTCTTTGAAGATCCCCTAGGTGCAGGGATAGCTTCTTGATTAACTGTAAATCAAATCCTCAGGGAATTCTCTTTCCCCAGTATCTTTCTCTCATCCAGAGAAAACAAAACGAGAACTTCTTATCCCTGGTCCTCAATTCCTTAATTTCTTTCACCAAAAAAATTTAAAAGAGCTCACTTTTGTTTCTTCATAATTCTCAAGGTTAACCTATGCGGCAGGCCTCTAGGTTCTGCCACATTTTTCTCCTCCCAGGTGTGCTAGGTACAATCCCTTCCTTGTTCTATCTGCCTCAGTTTCCCTCCTGGCCCCACTCCTCCCAGTACGCCTGTATTCTCTTTCTTCTTGGTTGGTTTCTGCCAACTAATCCCATGGGTATATTTCTCACTGAGTCCCTGCTCTAGGGTTCTGTAGGGAAGATTCACACTGCCCCTCTGTCCACCTTTACTTATCTTTTGGGGAGAGTGTAGGTGGTCCTTGCTGGTGGCTGATCCTGGTTTTGTTGACTCATGAGGGTCCGGCATGCAGGGATTCTTTTTCCTGGATCTTCTTCACTCACAGTCTCTCACAATAGTTCCCACTCTAGGAGACGCCAAATGCCGAGCCTCTCTTTGACATCCTCCTTTAAGCTGCCCAGTTCTCCTCCCAGGCCAATCAGGGTCAGCTCCCTGGGGTACATGTCCTCATGCCCCCAGGGACTGTCTGTTGCCTGGCTTTTCCCCAGACCTTCTTTCCCCACATAGTGGGGACACACTGCATGCCTCCTGTGTTTTCTAGGTCTAATAAAACTTGTGTGCTGAAAATGGCTTCCTCTGTACAACTCTTTGCATCAGCTCTGAACACTGTAGAAAGTGGTAACTAAAAAGGCTGATAATTGTTAATTGATAACGTTGTTAAAATGCTCTGTACATTTAGTGCAACAGATAACTCATTAATATTTCTTTTCTGTTTTTTACTCATATAAATCACTTGCTGACACAGGGACCCTCATCTATCTGGAAATGAAGCATGTGAAAGTTAAGAATTTACTTTTAGTTTCAGCTCTTTGGGGCAGGGCCAGCCTTTTTTATATAGTTTTTGTACAGCCGCTACCACAGTAGACTCTTGGTCCATGCCTGGGGCTCCTCAGAACAGCCACAATACTAAAGAGTGAAAATGGAATAAGTGCAACTGTGTCATAGCTATGGAATTTCAAGGGCAATTATTTGTGTATATCCTTTAGTGCTGCTCCCAACACTGCAGTAGGATATAGGAGTGCAAGCCTCCTATGCATCCAGCTGGAAATCCCATTGACTTTTGTAGGGTTTTGTACAGGTGTTTGCTTGAGCAGTGTAACAGGATGGTCTGTCCCTTTAAGAAGGAACTGTCAGCCCTGTTAAGAGAGCCCAGCTGCAGGGCATTTTTTGGACAAACATATTTAGAAGCTCCCAGAAGAGTAAGCAGGAGAGGAGGAAGCAAGCTGTGAGTAGTACTGTTTACTGCTACAAGGATGGATTAGGGTACTATGCTGGGGCCATTGCCAAAGGGCTCCCCTCCTAGAGTTCAGGACAGAGTAAAAGGATTTGGCTTTGTTGCTTAAAGACTGTGTTTTATTTGGGAGGATTGGTTGAGGATCTTCTCAGGGAACTATACCTGCCTGCAGAAGCCAGTAGGCAAGGCAGCCTGCTTACAGACAGCTTTGGTCAGTGGAGAGCCATTGCTTGTAGAGTGATGTAGCCATTATTACCATCCTACTTACTTTCTTTCTGTATTTTTCTTGCACAGACAATTACATATAGCACATCAACATAAGCCTCAAGTCTACTAAACCACTACAAAGCTGTCTCCTTAGCTCCTCTGTCAGCATCCATCTTTATTCATCTAAATATCTAGCAAAGAGTATGCAGTATCTAAGTCTCTTCAGCATCATGCCATTCTGTTGGTATTTTACTTATGCCACATTCTAATTGTATCTGTAGCATCTTAATTGTTTCATAATGTTGTAAAAATTGGCCAATGTAATCAACTATGCTGAACTGCATTAAATAGAATCTTTTTTAAATGTACTAAGATATTAGTTCCATATGATAAAATCCATAAAATACCATCTAAGTGCCAATAAGATTAGGAAAACAGGCTCTTTTCCACTAACCTAAATATTGGAAAGATACACAAGTTGTTAACATTATATCAAAATAATGATCCCCTAAAGCAGTGTTGAAGGTTTTAGGAAGCAGTATGAATAAGAAGTATATAATGGAGTTACACCCCACACACACTTTGAGAGGAGCATAAAATATTCTGAGACTGAGATGTATAGAGAAAAATGTACACAGAACTTTCACATACATCCATTTTTCATGATTAAAATTACATCTCAATTATTAGAACAAATATGGATTTGACTGATCCCTGTATTAGGAGCTGTTCAAAAACAGGGTTTTATGTTGTTCCCATCTGTAATTTATTCCTTAATGGTGAAATGGAGAATATGAACATACAGGGCACATCAACATGAACCATTTTCTGCAGTAAAGTCTCAGCATCTACACATATGGCCCTATTAGGCCACAGAAAACTAATTAACTCTACCGCAGGTTAGTACTTGTAAATACAAGTACTATCTTGTGGCTGCATTCTTTAGTATGCAGCAATGCACGTGTATATGTTTATGGGGCTGGCTGGGGCATGAGGGTGCTTCAGAGGGTGCAAAAAACAATAAACTCCAGAATTGTATGTGCTGGAATTTATCGCTTTGCATTAATTTCACAAAAATCCAATCCTCCACTGAAGCTGGAAAGCAGGGTGGGGGGTGTGCTGACCTACCTGGAGCGGAGTGACACCCACCCCCGTGCTGCCAAGGCACACTGGCTTTCCCTGTGGGGAGCGTGCCCTGGGGTAAGCGGCATGGCTGCAGCCCCAACCCCTGGCAGCCCAGTGTCCCCCCAGAGCTGCTTTGGGAAAAAGTGGGCAGAGAAGCCCCAGAAAGCAGCAAGTACCATGCTGGCAAGTCGCATGCAGCTCGCGAGCCATGGTTTGGCCATTGTGGGTCCATTCCTCTTCCTGATCTGCTGCTCTGGCTTTTACTTCCTGCTCTGTCCATCCTGCCAGATCTATTCCAATGCTTTCTGCCTCCTGCCCTGTCTGCTGCTCTGCTATCTGTTCCCTCCTCCATCTGCTGTGTGCTATGCACACAAACTGCACTTCTGGCACACATGCCGCAGGTTGGCCAACCCTGATATAAACACATGCTATAAACTGGGACAGCCTGAAGACATTTAACCTGGTGAGTAAAAAAACAAAGACTGCCTACTTGCAATGCAGAGCTAGGAGCTAGTTAGAAAAAAGGCACATTTCATGAAACATTAAAAGGATAAACAAAATTTTTCACTCCAAGATGATGCAAAAGAGACATTGAATCCAGCTCCTTCCCTGTAAGCTGTGCTAGCTCAGCAGTAATGACAGAAGGAGAAAGGAGTGAAAAGTTAATTTTCCTCTGGGGTACCAAATCTAACAAGTGAGAAAGCTTTAGTCTTATCCATGGTCACTTTTCAGAGCTGAAATGATCATTAACTGAAAATATCTCCTGCTTGAATCTCAAAGCAGTTCACAGCTTCACTTTAAGAGATAATCTGAAAAAGGAGCTAGATTTAATTATTCTCTATGGTGGGCCACTGGCAGCAGTGTGAATCATGACAGGTTACATCTTCCTTGGATCTAGGGATCCTTTAGCTTTGAAGACCAACCCTGTGTTGACCCCTAAAGTTATGTTTGAAAAGCATACATACATAACAAATATGTTTTAAATCCCTCCTGTTTAGTAAATTATCATTTTCTTTGAGATGAAATGTTGGATTTGTATGTTGTTAAATCAGCTGGAGTTCTTACGATAGAATATGAACTGCATATAAATAATTCCATGAAAACACTACTGGAAATTCAAATACTTATCTAATCTCTATGTTTGGCAACGCACACTACATTACTGATTGCTGGTACCAGTGAAGCATAGTATAACTTTTACATCCAAAGGAAATTAAGCCAAGAAAAAGAGTACCATTTAGTTCAGAGGAGAGATATTCATACATTTTTATACTTTAAATGACTCCATTTGAGGGCTTGGAAAATTAAAAGGGCACTGGGCCAAAAATAGCTCAGTGTAATTCTACTGAATGCAGGCTAAATAAGGATCAGCCTTATCTAACTTCTCAGAGGTACATTAACCAGAGACACTGTATAAAGTTCCAAGACTATCATATGCCTAAAAGGGATTAAGGGATAACTAAAGTGAAGAAAACCAATTTATTCATAATGTGAACAACAGATCATAGAATTTAATGCAAGATAGTGCTACGAGGAAGAGAATGCAAGTCCATTTGTTTAGAGAGGGAGGAAAATAGCTTCAAGTTAAATCACTGGACCAAACACTCCATTTTAAGATGAGACAGTTTCCGTGTGTAACTTACTTCGGAAAGCAAATTCTAGTTCTCTATTTTCAGAATGAAAATGGTAAAGAGAAGGCTATTCCCTTAGAAAGAGTAGCCCACCTATAGGGGGAACCAAACATTACATGTCTGTGCCTTGCCTTCAATCCTAAAAAATGAGAAGGGAAAATTAAGGTTAAGAGTACAGACACAAGGCTGTCTTGCTTTCTGTCTGCTTTTTTTTTTACTCAGCTTCTTCTTCATTCTCCTTCCTCCTTGATACCATAGCCATTGGGCCAGTGCTCACCTGCTATACATTTTAAATCATTATCCACACCAGCTAACCTTTTACATGTGTCTTTGTATGTGGCAGTATGATGACAGGAACTCTGGTACAGCTACCTAAAATCCACAATTTTTTTTCACAGAAAAAAATCAGTTTCCTTTTGATTTCATATTCCCGAGATTAAGGCTTTGGTTTTCACTTTGTCTATTTTTCTTTTGACAGGTTACATAAATGTAAATTTTTCTTATGCTTATATGTGAAAACATAAACTTTTCTCCCAAATTCCACCCCCCAAAAAAATTCTTCCCAAATATTTCCCTACTTTTGGCTCCTAAACCGACCCATTGCACTAAAATATTGATCTGGTTCCACTATAACATTCATAATCTCAATAAAATTAGCCACAGTATAAGATCATTTGTTGGAGTTCCTGTGATTTGTAAAGAGAACTGCTGTTTGATTAGCATTGCATTTCCTAGTAAGTATATTGCACACTTCTAGTTTTTCATTACAAGTTCAAATATCAAGAGGTGGTAGAGTGTATTACTAGCAAGCTCAGCTAAGAAGAAAAGTAAAGATTTTGACAGAGCACAAAAACCAGAAGAAAAACAAGCCAGCTTTTCACCAGCTCTGAGGCCAGATCTTTATTACCAAGTATTTCTGGTAGAGGCCTAGCCTATGCTCTGCTGGCAGAACTTTCAAGTGCATCTACACTCAAAGCTCCTCTGCGGTGGTAACCACCTTTCTGTCAACAGTTATACCAGCTCTTCCAAGTGAAAGAAGGTTTCTGCAGCTGTCTGGGAGCTGGCAGAAGGTATGGAAGACACTCCTGTGCCTTCTGCTGCCATGAGCAGGTTCAGCCTTCAGCCAGCGCTTTCCCAAGGTGCACCTTGCAGAGCTGCCAGAAGCACATGGATGTTTTTATACCCTAGCGGCTTGGTAGTGGCAGCTACTGTCAACCACTGGAAGTTCTGCTGACAGAATCAGGTAAATACAGTCAAGGCCATAGCTTTGTTGGCAGGGAGTATGAAAAAAAATCATAGCCTGTAGCTGATATGGTTGACATAGCTATGCTGGCAAAAACTTCAGCATAGATGCAGAAAGCTGACAGCAGAATACTTTTGTTAGCTTAGCTCATGTTGCTCGGGAAGGTGGTATAACTAGAGCAGCAGAAAAACTCCTCCTATTAGCATATGCTGTAGCTACAGCAGGGGATGCTGCCTGCATAGGCAGAGTAGCAGAGGCTCTTCCAGTGTAGGAAGGCCTCTGAGATGTTGACCCTTTGTCCTGTTCTCTGTATAGCTGCTCACATGTGTGAAAGCATTCCATGCAACATGCTCAATCCCTTTGCCTTGAAAATCAGTAGTAGAAAAATCAATGCCTGGTCCATTCCCCATGGATGATAAAGTAACCATAAAACAAGTTTCATCCTGTCCCCAACAAAGTCAATATCTTCAAAAGCCCTATACAGTTGTTAGAAATGGAATATTGTTAGAAATTCACAGCTTGCATCTTGCACCCGATAAGAAAGAAACACTGCCAAGGACTTTTTTCCTTTCCCAGCCTTGCCACAGCTTTTCTTATGCTAAATCGCAGACTCTCCCCCAGCTTCTCCCTAGCCTTTCTCATACAGATTACAGAAGCTGGAATTCAACTGACTGTGTCTTTGAAAAGGGGGGGTGGGGGTTGAACTCTTGGTGACCTATAGTAGTCTCTGAGCATGCTTAATTAGCTGATGCATATTTACCTCTCCGCCCTGCATACTTAAGTAGTTAATTATACTATACATGCGATGGATGTAGTGATGTAACCACATGTATGCTTGTATGAAACAAAAGTGAGCTGTAAGAGTTCCTGTTTCTGCACACGTGCCCAGGAGGGAAAAGATAAATACAGCCTGCAAAATTCCTTGGTGGGTTCAGAGTAAACTGAGTTTTTGACTCTGCTCTGACCCTATTTGCAAATACACCTTTTGTGCCATCTAATGAGTGTGTGTCTGTGATTTTTGTGGCCTCCAGAGAAACAAACTGCTTTATGCATCACAGAGGTATAAGTGTTGGGCATCACTAGTTTTTCTTTGTACCCCCTGGTTTGCAAAGTCATATCCTTTCATCCATATCATGCACAAGGCACCCTTTTTGGCATGCCATTCCTGCTATTCTCCCCATCCAGTGGCATTGTGTATCTTGACTTTGCTTTCATATCTTCTTTCTACAGATTTGAAGTCGTCAACCTTACCCAGGCTTCAGCCTTCAGCCTGCTGTTCTTGCTCCCAGTCTCTCATAGCTCACTAAATTCACTTCCTGTTTGACCTTAGGCAAACCTTGTTTTGCCTTTACTGGCGGGATTCTGAAGCCCTCAGCTGGCTGGCTGCACACTGGCCTTTAAGCCACAGCCTAGTAAGGTTGCAACAAGTTTATTATATTTATTCGATTCCAAGATGAGGGTTTTTTCCCCCCATTCATTGTGAGCAAAACCAAGCCCCATCTTAGAATTGAGTAACACAGCTGGGAGCTGGGAGAAGCAGCTGTGCACAGGGCCCAGCTAGAGCAGGGACAGCATCAGTAGTATGCAGAGTCCCACTATTGACATCTGTGCCCTGCCCAGCTCCTCTCTCCTTTCCATTGCTGGTATGTGTTTTGTACTCCACCCGATTTAGGCTGCTGGAAGCACAAAGTCAAACATCTAGCCACTGCCATAAAACTTAGAGGGCGATCATGCCACTAGATGAAAAACATCATACCATCTGACATCATAGGTAACAGGGGGAGGAGAAGGGCAAAGTCTTTAAAAGCCGCGCCCAGTCCGCACCACGGCAGAAGCCATTTTGGGACCCAATCGATCAGTCCTATCTGCTGTGGTCTGGCCAACCGCGACACCGCTTCTCCACCACCAACCGTCCCGGCGTACCCCTTCCCTTGTGCATCGACCTGATTCTTGATCTGCGAGCAAAGAAAGAACTTTAGTTTTTGTAGCCGAAACAGTTGGAACAGAAAGTGTTTAACCAAGTCATTACACCTACGCATCTCACTCATCGGCGTGTAAGTAAAATAAAAACTTTTTTTTTGTAACCGATAAAACTTGTACCCTAGTCTGCGACCGGAAGACCCTGCGACCCACGACTAGAGAAATCTCACTTCCTCCCTCAAGGGCAAACGAACCTCTTCACCTTGCCTCAGGTCCTGACCCTGCAGGGCATGACAGCATGGAGCCAGGCAGCAAAGGAGGAATCTGCCTGCTGTTGTTGCCAGCCAGCTTGGATCCTTGCAGAGCAACTCCTCCCAGGTCCTAGCTGGAGCAGTCTGCCTCTGCTGTGGAAGGCACAGAAAGCCAGAACTGGCCTTAAGGCAAATGGCGTCCTAAGTGAACTTGTATTTTGGCACACCCCACACCCAAGTCAGTGGTGATGCTGCAAGCAGAGACAGGTGGGCAGGTGTCCAGGGCACAGTCCAGTGGGGAGGCATGGCGGTATGGTGTGCCAGAAGCAAGATGGAAAGACTGGAGAAGGCAGCACCCCACCTTCACATGCCTGGCCCAGCTCCTCCTCAGCAGTGGCTAGAAGCAGGCTGGGCTGGACACTGCTCCTACTGGCTGGGCCAGGGATCAGTCAGGGTAGGGTGGGGTGGAGTTGGGGGAGAGCGCTGCTGTAAGCGCGGGCTACTCATGTGTGTGCATGAGTATGTGTGTGTGTGTGTTTGGCTCTCCCCTGACCACAGCACCCTTGGGTGGGCAATTATTTTGGCTGGAGGGCCATTCAATGAGTTTTGGTGAGCTGTCGAAGGCCACAAGGGTAGCCCTGCCCCTTGACAGGTGCCTTGCCCCCTGGTCATCATCTTGGGACCAAAAGTCTCACCCCAACCCCTGATCTTTGCTACTGGAATTCCCTCGCTTTGCCTCCCAGACGTACTCCTTTGGGGGGGCGGGGGGGGGGCGGGTCTTCATCTTGGAACCAGAAAAAAAACCAGATCATACACTAAAAGTCAAATGCCTACTATAACATATTTTAATTTTATTACAAAAAAATATAGGATGTATGTGTGTGTATGGTGGGATGTAGAGGGGTTGTGACGGGGCGTGGCTGTGTGTCTGGGGACAATGGGGTATGTTGGAGGAGTGCATATGTGGCTGGGTTGTGGGGGCAGGGTGTGGGTGTGTGACATTTGTTGGGTGTGGCATTTGAGAAATGGTGGGGGGAGGTGAGGACCCCACCCACAATCCCTCCCATGGTGCACAGCCCCTGCTGGTGGTGGCAGCAGCAGCAGCAGGCTGTGCATGTTTGGGACACTTCTGCCCTACACTGGCATTGCCACCCAGCAGCACATGACTCCAGTCAGCACTGCATGTGGTGATAAGGAGTGTAACCCAGTTGGTCTGCCTCTATTGTGCGGGGCTCCACATGCTTCATGTGTAGCTCCATGCCACAAGGGGAAGCCCTGCATGATGAAGCTAGCTGCCTTCCCCGCCCCCTGCCACCGCACAGAGTCCCACACAATAGGTGTGGGCCAATCAAGCTGTGCTCCTTGCCACAATGAACAGTGCTGGCCGGAGCTGCATACTGCTGGGAGGCAGTGCCTGCTTGGGGTACAAGCACCCGGAGCGCCTGTGGCCTGCTGCTGCTGTTGGTGCCACCTGCAGGGGCTGTGCACCATGGGAGGAGTACATGGGGGAGTCTCCACACCCTCCACTCTCCGTCACATACATACCCCTGAATACCCACGCTCTGAGCTCTCACCACCCACCTGGGCATGAGCTCCAGACTGCCACCAGCCCCAGACTGCACACTCCCACCCAGCTGCAGCTTCCCCCGCCCCCATTGCTTCCCCACCTGGTGCCCAGAGTGAGCGAGAAGCCAGCAGCTGCAGCAGTGGCAGCAACAGCCCCACCCCGAAGCTGCCTGCTGGCTGGGCCGGCCTCTTCTGCCCACAAGGGTGGGAGTGAGGCACACAGGCTGGGTGGGGTAAAATTAATTTGTGGGCCAAATGAAATTAAACAGTGGACTGGATCCAGCTCGCAGGCTGTATTTTGCCTGTCCTTAGGTCAAGGGGTGCAGACAGGCTTCCTACTTCCCCTGCTTTTCCCCTGCTTTCCTTCTCCTGGCCCTAGCCCCTGCTTTCCTTCCTTCTGCTCCTATCTCTGCTTTCCCCCTGCCTTACTCTAACCCCTTATTTCCCCCTCCTGCTTCACCCCTGCTTTCCCCTTCACCGGTCTCTGGCCTCTGCTTTTCTCCTGCCTGCCCCCTTGACTCTTTTCCCCACCATTTGCTCCCCTGCCACAGCTTTCCTGCCACAGTAGTTAAGGGACCAATTTAAGATGACCCACCAATAATTAGATTTTGGTCATGATAAATTATAACAAATTCATGACATTCCATGGCTAGAATCTAATTATTGGTGGGTTGTCTTAAATTTCAAGTCATCTTGGATTTGTGTAGACAGGGTAATACAAACAAAACCAGTTTGCACAAAAATCTTTCTTTCCTTCTATTTCTCATATGCATATCACCTTGTATCTTTGGGACCATTTCAGCACTCTAAAAATGTGATTAAATTACAACATCTTGAATAGACAGGGCAGGCCTGTCCTATCCTGTGGAACCTGCATCCACAGGGGTCCTGCAGCCAAGGAGCCATGTCCTGCTCGCCCCTTACTACCTGCACCATGTTTAAAGGGCTCTATACAGGTAGGCAGCCCTTTCCCGGCTAAGTGGGGAGGAGTTTTCAGCTCCGCTCCTGTCCTGGCCCCAGCCCCAGCCCCAGCCCCAGCCCCAGGGTGGGAACCCAGGTGTCCCCAGCACATGGTTCACTCACCCGTTGCCCCCCACAGCACAGCCCATGTGCCCACAGCCCAGCCCCAACTATTTTATTCTAGTGAGTTTATACTGCAATTAACCGCAATTGTAATTTTTCGATGGATCAGGGGGCCCCAAAACTGTATCTTGCAGGGGGCCCCAAAAAGTTGTGGGCCGGTCCTGTGAATAGATACTGTCAAAAATATGCATATTAATCCTGTCTACAGCTTTGCTTCTAATGTGCAGTAGTAGCATGGTTATGAAACAGAGAGATGTTTGAATATGTTTACAGCAACATTCTGTCCCTGCTCCACTCTGCTCTGCATGACTGAAGCCTAAAGAACCGCCCCCCCCCCCCCGCCCAAGGACACAAACCTGCCCCAGGTATGAGTTTGCTGCATACAGGTCATAGCATGTCACAAAGAGGTTTCATGACGCTTGTAACTTTTGGCTGAGCAAATAAATTGCTTAGTTCAAGCTGATTCTGTTTTTCTCTGACCTGTAGAAGACAATGTTGTGCTTGAAAGCTTGTCTAAAATCTGTCCCAACCATGCAGTTGGTCCAATAAAAGTTATTACCACCAAATATATCTTTTACAAAGGCATTTTTATGACCAGGTGACCTATCAACTGGACAAGGGGTAGAGATTGATGTCATATATCTTGACTTTAAAAAAGCCTTTGATCTGGTATCCCATGATCACCTTTTGGCAAAACTGGCCAACTGTGGCCTTGGGTCCACCACGGTCCTCTGGCTGGGGAATTGGCTCCGTGGCCAGACCCAGAGGGTGGTGGTTTATGGAAGTCAATCATCATGGTGCCCTGTGACCAGTGGGGTCCCTCAAGGCTCTGTCCTTGGACCTGTTTTGTTCAACCTCTTCATTAATGATGTGAACACTGGAGTCAGAAGCAGACTGGCCAATTTTGCCAAAAATACAAAACTTTGGGGTAAAGCATCCACACCTGAGGACAGGGGGGTAATCCAGGCTTACCCTGACAGGCTCAGTAAATGGGCAGATGAGAACCTGATGGTGTTTAACACTGAAAAATGCAAGGTTCTCCACCTTAGGAAAAAAAACCTGCAGCATGTCTATAGGCAGTCTTACACTGACTAGCACTATGGATGAGAGGGACTTGGGCGTCAGGATTGACCACAAGATGAACGTGAGCCTGCAATGTGATGCTGCAGCCAGTTAAGCGAGCAAAACGCTGGCTTGCATCCATAGATGCTTCTCAAACAAATCCCAGGACATCATTCTCCCCTTGTACTCAGTTTTGGTGAGGCTGCAGCTGGAGTACTGCGTCCAGTTTTGGGCTTCACAATTCAAAAAGGATGTGGAGAAGCTTGAGAGAGTCCAGAGAAGAGCCTGGATCAGAGGTCAGGAAAACAGACCTTATGATGACAGGCTGAGAGCCATGGGACTCTTCAGCCTGGAAAAGCGCAGGCTCAGTGGCGACCTGATGGCCACCTATAAGTTTATCGGGGTGTTCACCAGGACGTGGGGGAACGTTTGTTCCCCCACAAGGGATTGCAAGGTCGAACGGTTATAAACTCCTGCAAGGCCGTTTCAGGCTGGACATAAGGAAGAACTTCTTAACTGTCCAAACCCACAAGATCTGGAATGGCCTGCCACCAGAGGTGGTTCAAGCACCTACTTTGAACACCTTCAAGAGAAACCTGGATGTTTTTCTTGCGGGGATCCTATGATCCCTGCTGACTTCCTGCCCCTGGGGCAGGGGGCTGGACTCGATGATCTTCTGAGGTCCCTTCCAGCCCTAATGTCTATGAAATCTAATCTTCATGTAAAGATCTAAAATGGAAGACCCCTTAATGCCCTTAGATAAATTGTTACAATGGTTAGTTATCCTCATTGTTAAAAATGTATGCCTTTTTTCTTGCCTAAATTTATCTAGGGCCAAGTTCTATCCCTAGTTTAGATCTTACTACATCTTTGTCTGCTAGATTAATATGAAAAACCATCTCCCCGCCTTGGTACCTTTTATATATGATCAAATCATCTCTTAACTGTATCTTGGCTAAACAGAATGGACTGAGTTTAAGCCCCTGAGTATTTAGCTTTACCTACATATACTTACAGCTAAATACAAGGTCTTTCACCTAGGAATTAGCAAAAAAGAAGAGGCAGGGCTGTATCCCAGAATGCATTGATGGTTAAAAGGGGTCAGGAGTCACAATAGACAATCCATTGAAAATGAGCTACCAGTCATGCAGATAGAACAAACGTGATCCTTACATCCATACTTCAGTCAAAGTAGGGAGGTGCTATTATCTCTGTACCTTGCAATAGTAAGACCATTTCTAGAATACTGTATCTAGTAATTTGTCCTCACTTTGGAAAAGATGCAGATAATTTGGAAATGGTTCAGGAAAGAGCTGCAAGAATGGTTAGAGATCTGGAAGCCATGCCTTGCACTGTGAGACATAATGCACTGTCAAAGAATTGCCATTTAAAAAGGTCAACTGAAACAAAACCTTTTGAAAGAATTGGGGTGATGCTGTAGCTGTAATGGTCCAGGAAAAATGTGATATCCTTTATTGGACTGTCCAATAAAAGTTACTACCCACAAAAATATCATGCCTCCTACAAAATGTTTTGACATTTAAAAAATCTTTCCCACCTCTTTCTTGACTCAAACTAATGGATCTCATGTCCCAGAAATTCCATTTTTTTGGCAAAAAAAAAAAGAGGGAAATTGTGCAGTTCTGCTCAAAAATGCTATAATGCTATGAAAGAGGACAGCTCCCTATCCCTGCTCCACTGGGAAAAGAACAAATGCCAGTGAATAACCTGCTTTAATTTCTCCTATAGTTACAGAGTCCTGTAAAAAGCAGTCTTTTCTCACTCTGTATAAATAGGATTTTACCCCTCTTGGGAGGTGGGGCTTTGCAGGGGTTGATTAGTTTATTGGTTGTGACCATACTTTTGGCTGATTAGGATTTGGATGTAAACCACCATCACCACTCACCACTCACCAGATACATCATTTACAGTGCAGATGAAAGACCAGCCAAGAATACTTCTTCCTGGCACTCCTGAATTTACACAGGGGTCTCTGTTCAAGGGGATAGAATTCCCTCCTCCTTTCAGTGTCAGGTCTCATACTGAGCAGCTGCCTTGGCAGAAACATTCAGACTCCCAAGCGAGAAAAAGCAGAGTGGATTGAGGTTCCATGAGGGGAAGATGAGGTAAAATGAGCTGCAGCAATTTAGAATCAGTAGTAATGGATGGAGTGGACTTATTAAGTCATCAAATTCAGCCTTTTGCAAGGGCAGGATATGGCCCTCTGATGAGCAGGCACATAAAAGATTGAATTATTTTCTGAGATTTGTGTACGTATGTACTTATATGGCCCTCATCACCCCAGTATCTAAGGTGACAACTGGATGACCAATTTTGTGTATAAAAGGCCAAATTTAGATATAAATTTGGGAGGGGGGGGACGCTATGTTAATGTAACTCACTCTTTCATGCAGTCAAGGTGTATGTTGCACTATCCAGATTTTCTCTGGACTCCCTTAGGGTTATTGAGGTTTATTTAGATTCACCCCTGTTATTATGATTTGAAGTATCTCTACTGCAGAAGCACCTAGAGGTCCCAGATGGCAGGGGGAGGGGAGTGCTGGCTGCTCCGTGTTCACAAACAGAACATAATCTCTGCCCAAAGGACAGACGGTCTAAATCATTTACCAGTCTGTGTTTTCCAGTTATACATCACCTGGGAATTTTGCCTGCAGGCTTGGTTTCTTGTCCCTAGTCATAGACTAATAATCATCCACGAAAACCCTTGAGTAAAAAAATTCAGCGACAACTCTCCTCCAGAGCTATTTTTCCTTACAGAAATCCTCTGAACACCCACTTATTTTGTATGATGCACAGGTGCCAATCTGGATCTGAATGGTGAAGCTGGTGTCTCTATTTCTACAGTTTTGCATCCAGAAATTCAGATCTCAGCACCCTCCATCTGTGCAGACGTTCAGGTCTAGCCCTCAGCCCGAGTTTTATGACTTGCACTCATCTATAATATGTCTATCTATCTGACATTTGTAACGCCCACACATACTTGTACTACGTATGGCAAAGTGTGTGCCTTTGCTTGTGTATTGTGTGATTTTTTTTTCTATATTTATATTTTTCTTCCCCCTTTCTCCTCTGGCCTCTTGCTTTAAGGAGAAAACAGGCAGTCTGGCCATGTAGGCAAAATAGCCCCTGTGCTCTGCTTGGAAAGCTGGGGCCTTGTATCTAGGTAAGATACGTAAAATCCTCTGGCCTCATTGGCCGGGGTAACAGCAGCTGCTCCAGGCAGATTGGTTAAGAGAGAGACTGAAGTCAGGTAGGCTGGTTTGGAGGGGGAGAAGCTGCTATGAGCTGCTGGAGAGAGAAGTCCCCTCCAAGGGGAGAAGGACTCTACAGCTAGAGAAAGGGGAACCATAGGTGGAGGAGAGAGAGAGAGAGAACTGACCCAGTGTCTGGAAACTCCCCTCTCCTCCCTTTCTTCCCTTTTTCTGAGGTTTTAAGGGATTAATACCAAAGAGGAAGGTATTGATTCCTTGGGTTGGCTGGCCAGGACTTAGACCTGGCAGCTTTTAAACAGGATTGAAACCTGGTGGTTGCTAATTCTGGTACATTGGTAAAGTTTGGGGCTTTGCCAGCCTTAGGCTGGGGTTGAGGTTTGTAACTTCCTGTTCCCAGTGGAGCTGTGCAACCCGGAGTACCTGCAGCCGGGCCCAGAGGGTGGGCCTGGTTCTCCCTCTGTTCCTTGGCTCCAGTCAAGCGGCGTGGTTGGGGCCAGCTGTAGCAGGTAATCAACCTGGCTCCTCTTGAGTTTGTCCTGCAGTTTCCATCTCAGCAGGCAGCATAATCCAGCCTAGAAGTTTTTTTTTTGGGGGGGGGGGGTGTATGCCTGGAGCCACAGTCATTCCCCACGCAGCCCCTCTGTGGGAGCAAAGATCAGCACTCTGTCACATCTCCAGGACCAGCAAGGGGCCCCCGCACCACAACCAAACTCCTGACCACAAGCAATTCCCACTGTGTGGTGAGCCCCATTATAAAACAACTCCAGTGTGGACCCTGGAACTAACCCTTTGGGGAGCCCCAAATCCCAGCCTGGCCAGGGCTGGGGTGAAGTCTCTAACAGGGTTCAACCTATGAACTGCAGTGGTAGTGGTATCTTTTATATTGTGTTTAAGGTTTTGTTCTTTTATTTGGTTTTTTTTTATGTTTTGGTAATAAATTTGTAATTGTTGGTTTATACTGTTTGTGAGAACAGGGATTTTTCTTTTTGTTCTGTGTAGTTTCTTTCTGGGCATGGTATTTGCAATGTGCATTGACATAAGAGTTTTCATATAAATTTCATGTAAACATCAAGAAAACCAGTGACACTCGCACATTCTTTCAACGTCTCCTTTTTTTCTTTTCTCTTGACAAAAGAGTACACAAAAGGTCTTGGGACATCTCTCCACATATGCGCACACTCTCTCTCTCACACACACATACCCAACCAAGTATTTATTCATTGTCTCAGACAACACCCTTCATGGCACACAGCACATTTAATATTCAAATGAACTGAAGCATGCACTTCTCTCTCAAACCTGAAAACAGACCAGGTTATCCAGTGTTTAAATTGTATCAAAACTGTCAATGGTCTCCTCACATCTTCAGTCATGTCATATCTCATCACTTTAAGTAAGTTGATAGAAACAGAATTCCAACATTCTTCTGACTTTCCAGTAGCTCTGAGTCATCCATCACCAGACCTATCAGATATGTTTGTAGGGATATCCAAAAATGTTCGCCTTTGAGTCATCATTAAAAAGGTGGGAGGGTAAGACAAGAACCAGAAACAGAAAGCAGTAATGCTAAATGGGGAAATTTGCATTAGAGTAATTATAATGATTTTTGGCATTTCAAGATACAACACTATGCTTGTACCTTGTCCTGAATATACAGGCAAAGTTAAAAGAGCCAGCTAATATATTTTTTGTTATTGCAATTCCTTGATTTCATCTTTTGGGAATACACTGAGAGCTTTTGGGATTTAAACGCCATTACAACAAAAATCAGGGCTTGTGCTTAACTTTAAGCATTTCAGTTTCATTGAATGATTGACTTCAATGTGATTACTTACATGCTTAAAGTTAAATCCATGCAGTCAGAACTTTAGACTGTCGCAGCCTGCTCTTATTGCAGTATACTAAATACCTGGTACAAAAAATGCAAGTGTTTGTTACCATTCTCCATTGACTTGGTTTAAAAAAAAAAACCCCAAACAATTCTTTCAATAGAAAAGAAAGAAAGGAAAGGTTGGAAAAATCTGTGTCATTGACTTCCTTGTTGTTTTTCTGATGTTAGATATCCAAAACACCAGCTAACTGACTGTTTCTACATAGAATTTACCTGCGTGGAAATGGATAATCTATGCTTAGCTCCAGCCTTCCAAATTCATTGTTTAATTGCAGCTGAAGCAAATAGAATTAGATATACCTACTAAATTAAGAATGGGCCCAGGGACTAGATTAGGCATTCTCTAGCTTGTACCTGCTTGACCTACCATCTCCAACCATAAGAGCAGCTGAAAGTCTCAGCATCACCAGTTCTTTTTGCACTTCAAAGGAGACCCTATGTCCTGAAGCAGGTTGAAAGCAGACTGGTGAGAAAAACCAGAATCATTTATTGGGCACTTCTAGCATCTGTGGGGGATAGTTGACAGAGCCTACACAAATCCACTTCAGTGGAAGAAAGGTCAAGGGAGCAGGATCAAAATTCAATGCCAGATGAATGAATGCTGGTGGCCGCCTGATTTTGTCCATAATAGGCTGAAAACAGATTTCAAGTGTGGCTTTGTTTCTTCATGCGGAGTGGGGTCACAGTGGATTTTCCTCACAAACAGAACTATCGCATTAAACGTTGACTTTTAGAAACTTCATATTTTAGAAACTTCATATTGTACTGATTAGTGCAGACATATTAGCATGGAAACAGTAAGGAACACACAGGCTGGTGCATTTGTGTGTGTACATATACATATACATCAGCAATCCCTTGCAGTCAAGGATGACTGTCTTCTATGATTGTTTTGTCTGTGGGTCCAAAGATGGCTGACAAAGCGGATCTGGAATAGACAGACTCTCTTGCAGCTTGGACACGTTTCTAAGTGACTCTGGCTTTTTCATTTGGTCAGCAACACACTGATTCTGCTACTCCTGCTTTTCCCTCTCCCGTTGTCTTCGTAAGGTTTCAAAGTACTGAGATCCTGCAGCAGACTCTTCTTCCATTTGGGGAAGTCCTGGGCCACGGTGTCCCACAAGCTGATGTTACTTTTTTTTCAAATTTGACTTAAAGACATCATCCTTGAAGTGCTTTCTCTGCCTTCCTCTTGAGTGTACATCTAGACTGAGCTGGGAGAATAAAACTTGCCAGAGAGGCTGTTGGAATCTTCATGCCACTGAATGTCAGGTCAGCTCTAGTATAAAGCATTGTTTTTCTCATGCCTTGACTGTTTAGTTAGTTTAAGAAAAATAAACATAATGTCACAGGATTTAGGAGCTTTCCTTTACTTGGGTTTTGGCTCACAACCATCTTTTGCTTTTCTTGATTGGCCTAAATTGGATAATATACAAAATATAATCCAAAGGAGAAAGCAATGTCAACCACACTGATGCTTTGGTTTCTCTTGTTTAAAAATGCCCTTCCATTCTCAGGGGCCAACCTCCTTTCATGCTAAGCACCCCCTTATCTGCTGAAACCTTTTACATAAATAAGGGCAATACCTGGGAAAGAGGCTTGCAATATCAGGCCCTTAGCTCCTTGGGTGATTTTATAAAAGGTGGGGGAGGGGGAACTCACTTGGTACAATTTAAGGTACTCAGGTTGGTTTTTTTTATTTTGTAAGAGAAAAATATAACTGGTCCACAAAACATGTAACACTAATAGTTCAAGCCAGAGTCAAAATTTGAGGAATTAACTAATCTGGTGCTGTTTGTGCAGATAATAGACAAGAGAAACAGAGTTAATGTACACAGGACCAGACTCTTCCTCATCCCAGGTTATTAAGAAAGTTGGGTAGAGGTGCCCCTTATAGACTAACTAAATCAAAGATGCATGTACAATCTATGGCTCACAAAAACAGATTATTCTGATTCAGTTAGTCAATAAGGTGCAGCACTACCCTGCCTTCTGCTTGGTTTCAGATGAACACTGGTAGCTACTCTCTCTGAGTTATTGAGTTCATATCTTAAAATTGTTGTTAACCAAAATCATTTGAAAATAAGGCAATAAGAGCCCAAGAATTTCAGTGGGGAAGCACATTCCCCCAGAAATCATTCCATCCTTTGTTTTTTTTAATGTAAGAGTACATGATTTTTAAAGGTAAAATATAGGGCTCTTGCAGAAATATTTTGATACTCTTTTAATATCAATTGCCCTGTATACCAAGCTTTAAAACAATGAATGGGGTACTTTATTTCTCTGTAGTATATGCACCCATAAGCATGGTTTTTATACTGGATTAGAATAGCATAGTTAACATCATCTATACATCTTTATCTGAGTCTGTCCACTATTTGTGAGCTATTGTTAGTTTCTGTAAGCTTTTGTATAACATCTAGTACAGTGTAGTAACACCACACATGTTGGAATCTAAAAGTGGATATTGGCACCTAAATTAGGACACAAACAGGATTTTAGACTCCAAAGTCCAAACATTTTATTCCTGAAAACCCCATGTCGGCCATCAGCTAGCACTATACACACTTATTAAACTCTAAAAGTACTTTACTTCTCTACTTTAGGTGCCAAAAATTCTGCTTCTGCACCTGCCATGAATTGCCCCAGTCTGGGGAGCATTAGAACTAGTTTATGTCTAAACCCAGTCGGGAATTTAAATCCCCTGAAGGACTTGGTCTTAAATCCAGTTGAAGGCATTCTTAGAGCATACCTAATGCTCTGAATTGGTCAGGTTCCTCATAACATGTAAGTAGCAGTCAGAATTTTCTTTGAAAACACAGCTGGAAGAGGGAGCATGAATCTCTAGCATAGTGGCTAGGACAGGAGATCTCAGTCCTGGGCCATACTCCAAGGACAGTTTACAATAAAACATCTTGGTAGATACATGAACAGTGTGGTGATACCCTAGTGCTTAATGCAGTAAAGGGAAAGTGTGATTCCATGTTCAGCTTTTGAAAGGAAAGCTGCAGCTGCCTGCCTTCAGGAGAGGGTTCAGGATGGTAGAGCTCAAGTGAGGAGGTGCCTCCCTGTGGCCTGGCATGATGGGCTGCCTTTAAAATAACCTCCCATCCTTAGGGTTTCCTTTTGGTTAACTCTAGGTAGTTCTCCTCTGGGTACACTGACACGCAAGTCCCTGTTCACAGTGTTGGCTGCTTTGGATCCTAGTGTTGAGCACTGAAATCTCCCTATGCACCATAGAGAGAACCTAAGAGCCAAATGGGATTGCTCTCAGTAGACCTTCAGTCGTTGCTAAATCCAGCCCTTCCACTATACCAGTAGTTATAATGATGAAGGTTCTCTTCTCTGAAACTCACCATGTTAATGGTTTCTTTAAGTGATAATATAATTTAATAAAGTCATCCACTTTGCCAATAAAATGATATTTTAAGGATTTATTAATTAGAGTTAATGCAGACATAGAAATCATATGAAAACTAGTATCACTTCAGTGGAATTTGGTGGGTATTTATAACATAAAGTTTTTTGAACATATTTTAGTTAACTGGGGTGCTCTGTTAAATCCAGCCCTGAAACTTGAGTGGCCCTTGCATGTAAATAGAGCCCAGTCAGAGTCTGGTATTTTAATTGTTTTAGACTTCTTTTTTTACTGCTGATACACCCAACTCTCCAGTTTTAACATAAGTCTTGGTATTTGCTGATACTAAGTGTTCCTCTCACAGTCCCAGCTCCTGGACTCTGATGATGACATCAGAATCTTAGCTTTCCTGTTTTTTAAAAGAAGTTTCCAGGTATCATGGTTTCAGAGAAAAACTTGAACAAGTGACCCTAGGAGGCTCCAAACAAGAAAGTATTTTTTTTAAAGGTACAGTTTTAAACAAGTTTCATTTTTCCCCTCTGGGGATTGGCAGTATTACAGTTCTGTGATTGCCGTAGAGTCTTGAGGGTAAACAAAACTTGATTTACTCAAGAAGCAGGAGTAAAGCTTGAAAATATTGTTCCAGTCCTCTATTCGCACCATGTAGAAGGAAAAAAAGTGCATACACACTTTCATTTTCTCTTTGCACAAATCTTTTCCCTTTGCAGCTCAGTTTTAACAACTCCCCAGCATACATGTGACTACTAGCTCGAAATTGCTGCTAGTGCTAATTCTTTAGTTTGCCCAGATTCTTGCCTATGTTTACTTTGTTACCACAGTACTCTCCATCACTTATACTGCTGTCATTTTTTATTTAGATTGTTTCGGAATTTTTTTGTGATCATCCGCTCTTTGTTCTCCCTCAACACAACAGTACCATATTAGACACAAATAACAGTACCGTGTGTTCCTTGTATCTTCACTGTATACAAATAAATAAACAAATTTTTAACCATGGTGCAGTACATATAATCAATTTATGGACAATTCTGCAATCATGTTTTGTTTTGATTCAGAAGTAGCTTGCATTTGAATTGTGTAATACCTGTTTCAGAAAGATCACCTCAGTCATTAAATAGCTGGCATTACTGGCAATACTGGATTATGAAGAAACTTTTTCTTCTCTGTTCATCAGTAAACATGTGTGACGGGCTAGCTGGCAGTGACTTAGCCCAGGGGTTTTGAAGGGGTAAAAGATGATTGGAGGACTTGGGATTCCCTTTCCTCACCCATAATCAGGCCCGAGACTCACCCTCCATTTCCCTTGATTGGCCCCTTGGGTCACCTGGAGGGGGATAAAAGGGGCAGCGCAGCTGACTCAGGGAAGACCAGCGGTGGACCACAAGGAAGAAGGTTCAAAGAGCTGGGCCAGCGGGATGGGAGCAGTTGCCCCAGAAGAGCCTGAAGGAGTGGGACCTGCAGGCAGCAGTTGGACCCTCAGCAGTGCGGCGTGCGGCCAGCAGGAGAGGGTCCCCAGCTCCAACAAGGATCTGAGCAGCGACCTGAGAGGTTCCCAGCTCTGCTTCCAGCTCCTCCAATCAGAGGCCAGGCAGCTCAACATGAGGTCAGGGCTCCTGGAAAGCCAAGACCCCTAGCAGGCTGGAGCAGTGCCAGCCATGGTGACTATGTGGTATTGTTTCTGCCTGGCATGTGGGAGGTTAGAGTTCAAGTCCCAGCTGGGGTGAGTGAAATAACAGGGGGAAATTCCTCTTGCAATGGAAAGGGGCTATTGCGTTTTCCCCCTTTCTCCCCCTCCAGGTATCTAGGCCCTATTTTCCTTATCATTTGACATTTTGTATTTTGTGCCTTTTATATTTCATCAACCCGTATTGTTTGTTCTGCTGGTTGTGTTTTATATTTTGGTTAACTCTGTCAACTGGATGAATATGTCTATGATTGTAGGTGTTTTAGCCTTTGTTACCCCCTGGTTTATGCTGGTTATGTTCCCAGTATTGTTCTCTCATTAAAAGGTATATGGTTAAGTCCCCATTGGTGGTCTGGCTCTGCTCTATAGGGGAGGAGAGTCCCTACACCTCCCACAGCGCTTGTACACTTGCTTTGATCCTTTCAATTGGAGAGGGGGTACCTCTTGGAGTACCACCCGGGTTACACATGGGTGGGGTTTTCAAAAGCTAGGGGAATTAGGCACTCCATTACCACTGGATTTCACTGGGATTTGATCACTCAGTTCTTTTGATTATCCTAGCTTCTGTATTTAAGGTGTTTAATCTCTGTTAAAGGGTCACACTTAAATTTTGTTTAAATGTGAGCACAGCAAATATTGTTGGCACAGCTTAATTGGCCAGGATGAATAGGGCCCAAGTGTGTTCTTAAGGATCACTTTTTTGGTTTTAAAAAAGTTGAGTTTCATTTAAATACAGGTGGAGATCAAATAGTTTGCAACATACCTTGTTAACTCATTGCCAGTCATTGTAGATGGTCCTAAACGTACCTTCTCCCGTTTTCATTTTTGTACCCACATATCACTCTCACTGCTGAAAAGACTGATTCTTTTGTACTATCCCCAGCTTTGGTTCACTGATGCTCCTGGCAACAATATCAGTGATGTTTTCCTCATCATTACATAGGGATAAAGAACATCCTTAAGTATTATTTTTCCCTTTTAGATTGATTGTTTCCTTGAGTAGCTCTCACCAGTGTCAACTATTAAGTTTCATTGACACTTGGGGTATAGCTCAGTGATCAATCATTTGACTGCAGATCTGGTGGTCCTCAGTTCAAATTCACATGCTCCCTTCAATGTGCTTAGCATTTCTTTTTTGTTTTAGACGGGGCAATTCTTAGAGTAGGAGGCTGATTAGAGTGATTTCTTGAGGACCCTCCCAGCATGATTTTTCTAAAATTTCTCCACAAATAGAAGACTTTAATTATCAGGTAATGGCCTAATTGAGGGTGGTACTGTTCCAGGCTTCTTTGCTATCATGAACTCATTCCATATTTCTAGCTTTTCACCAACTTTGAAACAATTACTTTGGGTGTTTTTGCTCTTGCTCCAGGGGTAGGGAGGAGGGCGCTTTACTTAGAAATGAGATCAAACAAAAGACAAGGAACATGGCAGATGTAGGTAGAACTAGGAATGGCTAGGCCATAAAACTGGTGAAGGAGGGAGTGGATTATAGAACTGAAAGCTGAAAAATGGGGTTCAAAGGAAGAGAATGGGACTGAGATGAGGAGCAGACTCAGACTGGCTAGATGAGGAAGATGAGCCTGGGTCTTTCTAGCCCCTGGAAGATGAATTGACACAGATTGCAGAGGAAGAGGCAGATGGCAAATCTGTGCCGACTCAGTATCCACCCCTTAGTAACAGAATGAAACTTGAGATTTAAGCAGCTGGGAAAATATACTGACACAGTGTCCAAGGCCCCCATGTTGGTCCACAGTTGATAGTAGCAGACAACCTACTCTCAAGTACCCCCCTAGTATAAGTGACAAGGATCTGTGCAGTGAATTCAGAAGTTTTCAGTTCTACTGTCAAACCACATAGGTGTCATACGACACCAGATTCCACATGATGGAATTTCTGTTATTTACTTTGCTTAAAACCCAGGCAATAATATAGAAAAACCAATTGAAGAGAACAATTTTATAGATGTGAAGTCAAGTAGTCAAAAGGTAGGAAACACCAAAATTAAGGATACCTGTGTATCTTTAACTTGGTCCTCTTGTGCATATAATTATGTTTTTAATTACAAGTTTTATATAATGCTACATACTCCATAAATTCAGGTCTCAGGTGTCTCAAATTGGCACACAAAATAAATAGATACGTTTGACCTTAAGTGTAAAATAAGATCAATACCATCCTCTCATTTCACAGGGGTATTGTAAAACCAAATGAATTAATGTTTATGAAGCCTTCAGGATACTATAGCAGTAAGCGTCATAGAAAAGTCCACAAGGAAATTAAGAAATCTGTCTTTGGAACAGGGTTTGAAAAGTATACAGTACATAATGCATGCCCTTCAGCAAGGAGGAGAAAGCGAAATACTGGATAGCTACTCTCTAAGGCTAGGTACAGACATTCAAAAAGCCCGAGGTGGAATCAATCTAAGTTACATGTTTTTCTGTAAGTGGCATAGTTTAGATCAGTAGTGAACAGAACATATATTTGCCCTTTGGTGGGAGGTACAAATCTTAGACCAGGTTCCACCATTTTTAAACCAGACAATGTATGCTAAATTTCTGTTCTGTTACAGGTATAGACTGGTTTCTGATCACTAATACTGGTAAAAGTGTAATTTCTGCCCCTGGCTGTAAGTCATCCCCATCCATTCAGACCACAGAAAAAGCAAAGACTCCTGTGGAAAAAACATATGTGAATGCATAAGTTAAGACTCTATCGTACAGCGTATGTACACTGGGCACATCCAATTAAGTGCAGCCATGCGGTATGTGACGCCACAAACACGTCTGTGGTATCACATACTGCATGGTCAGGTATTCTCCGTGCTGCAAGGGCAAGCTGCTCCACTTTTCTTTCCGCAGGATATCCAGGGGTCAAAAAAAACCACAGGAAAAAAGCAGAGTGGTACATGCACAGGCAGCACACACTGCTGAAAAGTGAAGCCAGGCTGCCTGGAGCCACACTGTGGCTGCCAGCCAGACTCTGCTTGGCAGGATCACCTCAGCTGTAGCCCCTGGAGCCCCCAAGGACCCCAGATAAGGTTGCTGGGGCCAGCACAGCGCTGGCCCCAGCCTCCCTTACCCCACCTAGGGTAACTTGCCATATGCCAAAGTGCATATGGTACAAGCTTTCCCTGGGGACAAGTATCAGTGGAGCAAAGTGCATCACTGCATCTTGTCCCTGGGGAACCAAATGCCCATGCTTGTCAGGATGCAGCCACTGAGGCCAAATTCAGATTACACAACCTACTCAATATTGGCATTTCCTAACTCTTGAGGGCTTGACATTGCAACCTTAATAATATTCCCTTAACATTTTTATGTTTAATATTGACGTTCTGTATGACTTTTATCCACAAGGATCTGCAGTTTTTCAGAAGATGGAAATTATGGAGAAGTAAAATCCAACAAGAGAAAAAATGGAGATAATTTTATTAGAAAAATCATCATTGATGCAATAAGAATCCTCATATAACTGCATTAATAGTCATTTTGTGTTTCTTGGGTTGCTTTGACATGGTAACTTAATCTACAATAGTTTGATAGCCAATAAACGTTTGTTCATCATTGCTTTGAAAACATTTCTTCACCTCTAATTTAATTTGGTTTTATTGCTGTAAGTAAAAAAAGACAGCTTAGCACCAGTCAAACAAAATTCATTTTCCAGTAACTCAAATTGCTGCCTTCTAAGGTGGCTTCTTTGAGCCAACTCTTTGAAGTTTGCCATATGTACCACCTCTCTGCCAAACATGAGGATGTGATCTTGGATACACAGCTTTTGTCTTTTGGCAGATTTTCCTTAGGTTTTTGTCCTGATTGGAGAAATGTCTAAAGCTCTCCAAAAGAGCTCAGGAACGTATACTACAAATGGGTTGAGCTCCTAATAGCTGAATTGGGAATTCTGTAAGAATGCATTTTTCCAAGAAGAAAAAACATTTTCCCCATAGTGGTCTTAAACAGAACCTGAAGAATCCAGCTTCTAAGACTGATCCCAAATAGCTAAAATTCTCACATTACATTTCAAGACTTATTTGCCATCATCTCAAACCTGTAGTTTAGTACCAGGATTTAGTATTTGGAGATGTGGAACAACAGCAACAACAAAGTGAATTCTCTGCAAAACAGAATGGAGCAAGTGCCAGAGTCAGTGACTTAGTATCAGAAAGTAAATTTTTATCTGCACTTCTCTCCTATGTAAATGTGTAAGTGTAGTTGCACATGTATCAGCTTAAATCCTGGCTCTGAAAAATTGTAAGTATAGCTGCTTGGAGAAATTCTGAAAAAACATTTTTTTCATCAGAATTCTCCAAGTCATCAAAATTGAACCATTTCATAAACTCCAGAAACCAGGAAGGGTTCCAGTGGCACTCTACCTGACTTTCTGCCAGCTTGTTCACTTCCCCACTTTGCAACCCAGGCTTCCAGGCTGAGGGACCACGCAGACTGCCCTCAGTCATAGACCTTGGAAGCACTGCAGTCCTTAAACAAGTCCAATTGCTGGACTTCCTTGGAGTTGTAGACCGTAGTAGACTTGTCCCAAGATAAGACACAAGTGAACTTACCCATTAGACCTCAGGGCTTCCAAAGACTGTGGCTCCCAGGCAGGCTCCAGGGACAGTGCGTCCTACAGCCTGAGCTCCTAAAGAGCTGGCTGCAGTTGAGCTATCAAGAGAAGCAGGGCTCTGATTCCTTTTGCAGAGAATTTAACTTTATTGTTTGTTTGTTTTCATTCCAAATCTTCCTAAGACCAAATTTTCAATTTCAGAAATCTCTGTGGCATAGAATGAACTTTCATTTACCCATCCATAGCTGTAAGACCATTTCACTCTGTTGAACAGTAATTCTGAATGGGGGGATGGGGTATTCGATTTCCTCTGATCCACCTGTGTACATAGTTTCTGGAAGGAGGAGAGTGGGTTTCAGAAAGCAGTTTACACTTTTAGCTGGTTTTATGCTGCAGTCTGGTTTTATGCTGTGAGTTTATTTTTGTGCAAAATGGGGAAAAAGCAAGTAAGGCATCTTGTTTCAGATCCAGAGGTGAGCTTTTTGAATCTTACTTCAAGTTTGCTTTTTGAATCTCACTTCAAGTCTGCCACAAGTCAACCTAGCTGTAAATGGGCACTTCATTATTTAGGCAGGAGAATCAAAGGTGGCTGCCTGTGATGCCAGTGACATCCATCCCTTGTATGCTGCTGGCTACAGAGACTGGTTTGCTGAGCCATTATGCCTAGGTGAACCTTTTCTTTTTCTTTTTGAAACTGAGACACAGGTTATGGTACAACCAATTAAATGTGGATACCTAACTGGACTTGTATTTCCACAATTATGTCCTTTTAAACATGGTTTGATCTTTTTAGAGATTTAAATAATTTCCCCAAGATTTCATTAGGTGTCAAGTTATATGTTAAACTTAGACCATGCTAAATCTGTGGAATGTTACACGGTGTTGAAGTTAGAATGTGTCATGACCCATTGCACATTAAGGGTTAATATGGTTTCTTGCCTACACAGCACTGACTTGTGGGCTCGTAAACAGGAGTGTGGCTAGGAGCCAGGACACCAAGGTCATTTTTGCATGTGCTCCAGAGGTGCTGGGGAGGGCAGCGCTTTAACTAGAGCAACTTCAAGAGCTGCTCTAATTAAAGTGCTGCAGCGTCTCATGTATCAGTGTCCCTGCATTTAAAAATGGCAGCAGGGGTGCTGGAACTAAAGCTTATTCAATGAGCTTTAATTCAAGTGCCCCTGCCACCATTTTTAAGCACGGGGATGCTGATACATGAGATGAGGGAGGCTGCTGGAGCACAGTAACTAATTACCACACTCCAGCAGACTCAATTAATGGAGTCTGGTCTGATGCACTGTAATTACAGCATGTTGGAGCAGCCTCCGTGCTCATGTACAGGCACCCCTAGGATCTATCCCTGCTCTATGGGGTAGGGAGCGGCTGGGAGCAGTATATCCTGGCATGCTGGAAGACTGCATATTCCTTGTTTTATCTCCGTGGAGCAGACTGAAGTTAATCTAACATGAGCTAGGTAGTAGGGCTGTGCAAAATGCCACCATTCTGTTTTGACTTGTGTTTCAACATTTTGACAGAACAGCATTTTGTTTCAAATTTCGTTTCGATTCAAAACTGCTGTTCCATTTCGTTTCAATGTTTCACCCATAGGTTATAATGGGGAAGCTCATAACAGCCTATAACTTTGCCATTTCTTACCTAATTTGGATGAAACTTCCTGGATTGGTAACCCCTTATGAGGCCTTGAAGCCTGCCAAGTTTCAAGGAGATAGGTGCACGGGTTTGGGGGAAACTGGAAACTCTACCTCAAGCTGTGGACAAGCAAAACTCGTGACATGGGTGACACTGTGTATATTAAGGTGCAGCAGGGTAAACGCTGCAGGCTTGCTAGCACCTGCTGAGGCCACGAAGTCTGCCAGCTGTCAAGGAGACAGGTACAGGGGGAGTCTGGGTTCTGGGGGCCTGCACCTCTAGCTGCTGGCAGGCAAAACTCATGAAATGGGTGGGTAACTATGTGTGTGTTAAGGTGTGCCCTCGCTCAACTGACACCAAGGCAGAAAGCAGGGCAGTTCAAACAATGCTGCCTTTTATGCAGTTTTTCCATCCCTCCCCCAGAGCACTGGGATGGAAGGGCCCTCAGGAAAGGATGACAGTCACTGGCCAGCTATGCAGTCAATAATGAGAGCACTTCTTCCCCACTCCCCTTTCTCCCTCCTTCCCCCTGCCTATCCTTACTTCAGTTTCTGTTTCCCTGCAGGCAAGCCCAGCTTGAGCTTTGAAACTCGAAATGTTTGAAAAATTTCAAGACGTTTCAATTTGCCTTGTTTCAAGGCTGTTTCAAAGCTCCCTGTTTTGTTTCAATTTTGCTGTTTCAAGCTCAAAATGAGTCGAAACACCGTTGAAACAAAACTGCCAGCAAAATTTCACACAGCCCTACTAGGTAGCATAACCTAGAATTAGCCCTCATCTGATATGGCATAACTTTCAGATTCTCAGAAGGCATGTAGCATGAGTTCACAAACTTTAGCATGTGGACGTGCATGTTGGAACTGCCTTTAGTGTGATCTAATTGTAATGTGTAACTTCATCCTAACTCTGACAAGGCTAGATTGGTCAGTGCTTGTACAAAGTGGTGAGATCATGGCATGGAAGACACTACGGAAGTTCAGGGAGTGATTAGTTTTTACCTCTCTCAAAGCACTGGAGAAAGGAAGATAATCACTTAAGGTTCCATATGGAATTTATTAAACAAAGGAAGATACATGGTCATTCTAATGCACAATAAAAACAAATAGTTAAATGGAGTCCCAGATTCCCTGGGGAATCCAATATCTAGTATAGACTTTTCTCCTCACAGAACAACTCTCTTTTTCTTGCTTCCTTGAGAGGAAATAATAAGTGGACAGAACTGGCTGCCACCAGACTTTTACCTTTGACTGACAATGAAAATCGGACAGTCTGCTGATGGTCTTCTCTGATGACTGACAGGAAAACCACAGATAGGCCTTGTTATTTTAAGGACCATCCAGATACAAAGGACAGCCCTTGGAAAGAGGTTGACAGAGGTAAATATCAAACCCAGATGGAAGAGGCACTGATTGAATCACTGGCTTTGGGCTGAGGCTTAGCACTCCAAAATGGGTATATGTCAGTATGCTCAAGAGACCTCTGTTTAATTCTGAATTGCTTATCTTGCAATTGGAAACAATATTTTTCTAGGTCTTGATGTACTAAAATAAGGGTATTGCTCCTTAAAGCAGCTAAACCCTGAAAGGAATAAAAACTCAGCAGCAATTGCAGGTGACTCTGCAGGGTTCTGCCAGCTAGCAGCAACCCTGGAGAACAGCCAGCACTTGCTGGTAGGAGTCTGCATTACTGCTTTACACCTTCATGCATTTCTCTAAGTGCTGAAGAAAGGGGGAAAGAGAGAAAAAGAAGTTCAAAATATTGGAGAAAGATATTCTGAGGTGACATCATTCTAGGAGTTTGCTGTAAACTTCCTCTATATTTCTTCCTTCCGCTAGACCTGCTGATCTTTGTAAATTGAAAAATCCTACAGTTTGAAATGACATTGTTGTAGAAATTATAATGACTGTTTAAAGGTCCATGCCGTCCACCTAGGAACAAGAGCTTTAAACTCTATGCTGAAGATAAAAGCCGATGCTCTTTCTTTCAGAGAACTAAGCAGTTTTGATAGCTGCAACTGTTGCTTTCTCATGAGACCCTAGAGTACCTTTGTACATTCAGAGACCTTCATTGTTCTGATTCTGAAAGATCCCCTGACCAGGCAAGGTCAGAGAGAGGGAACTGAATGCTTTCAGCATCCCCATTGCTTTGGCTAAACCTGTAACACCTTGAATGTGAGAGCTGGACTTCTGCTCTCTCTCATGTCCTTTTTCTTCCCCATCTCATGTTTCCTTCTTTTTTTACTCTTCTGTTTAAAAAGAGCCTGGCTTAGCCAGTACATCTTTTGTAAAATTACTGTAAGCTGTGATCTGATGAAGCAGCTAAAAGAAATGCCCTCAGCAGCCTCACACTGATACAAGTTTGCCAGATCTTTGAACTACTTGGGTGCTTGTAAATGAGACAGAAGTTTAATCTCCACAGTTTTAATCTGTGCCTCCTAAATTGAAATGGTGGGACATAGAATAAAACCCTAAGGACTAAACCATTTCAATTTTTCCATCATGGGGAGCCATTCCCTCCACCTTCCAGACAAGCTGCTGGTGGCTTTGTCCCACTCCCCACCCCAGGCCCTGCGACCCCAAGACTCACAGACCACCCCAGCTAGGCACCAGCCCCAGCCCTGCCCTCTCTCCATATGGGGGCCTTATTCCCCTTCTCCCCTGCCAGACTTACCTGTGGGAGCTGCTTTCCAAGCTGCCTGAGATCCATGTGCATGTATGTACGCGCACATGCACATGGTGCCCCCTGCCTGATCGCCCTCCTCCCACTCCCCCCAGCCCCTTGCATGCTTGAACTCTGCCAGCCTGCACAGAACTCTTTGCAAAAGTGGAAAATCTGCATGTTTCTCCATTAAAATGAAAAATCCCCATTTTTCTCAGTTAAAAGGGAAAATCAACATTTTTTCCATTTTTCCGCCAGAAATGGAAAACCCAGATCCCTGCTCATAAGTTAAGTTTCTTCTTAACCCCTTTCAGTCAGCAGTGGGCTTCTGCCATGAAATATGAGGCTTTTCATTCCTAAGACTGAAATGTATCTTACACCAAGTAGTTCGGGATATTCTAATCATCCATATACATGTCTAAGCCTCTTTTTTTAATCCCACTGTTTGTGGCTTCAGTAATGCCATGTGGCAATGAGTTCCATAGATTATCTAGGTAGTGCATAAAAAGGCTTTTCATTAGATTAGTTGTAAATATGTTGCTATAAATTTAATTGAATTTGCTCTTTGACTATAAGTGACAGTAAATAAGGTCACATGGCTCACTTTTACATCAGTTGTGACTTCTTTCTATTTGGAGTCTTCAGTTTATTTTCTTTCTAACCAAAACAATCTCCCAAGTCTTTTTCACTTTCACTTTCTCCATGCCTTTTATTTAAAGAAAGCCTTGATCCTCCTCTATTTCTATCAGTTCTTTAATGAGAGCAGGTGACAAGAAGGAATATGAGGGTCCAGGTGACCTTTAGTTACATTTTAATACCTTCAGTGTTATTTGCTAACCTAGTCCTTCCGCACCCTCACATTTTGTCCACAATGATACCAGGTCTTTCTCTTGAGCGGTTACAGTTGATTGGAAGCCTAGCAATGTGTTTAAACAGTTCATAGTAGTCCTTTCAATGGATGTTGCTTTGCCTTTATCTATCTTGAATTTCAGCTGCCATCATGCTGCCCAGTCATTTAGTTTAGCTAGAGACCTCTGAAATTCCAAGCAGTCTCTGACCAACCCCCATACATTACTGCCATCTGAAAACTGTACTGCTGCACTTTTCACCTTTTTTCCCCTGATCATTAATAAATACTCCTAAGCCTCATTTCAGCTGAGCGTATAAGCACATACTTGGCTTCATCCTTGTTCTGTACAGCACTTAAGCATATGCTTACCAGTTTCAGCATTTGCTTTAGTGAAACATAAGTACATGCCCATATTTAAGTGCTCTGCTGAACAGGAATGGACTACTGCTTTGGGGCCTTAGTAGTACAAACTCCTGGACAACCAAGCTTTTTGTCACACTAAAAGCTGACTGTTTACTCTCACTCTCTGTTCTCTGTCCCTCAGCCAGCTTCCAATCCATGGCAGCATGTTGCTGTCATACCGGGTCAACTTAGTTCCCTCCAAAAACTGCTTATGTGAGTTGTTGCTAAGTATTTTTTGAAAGTCCCGGTAAATTATGTCAGCTGGATTTCTTTTCTACATTCTCAACACATTTAAAGAAGAATTAAAAATTACATGGTCACCAGAGAACTCATTAAATCATAATGTTACAGGAGATTAAAAGCTGAACAACTGAAAAAGGAAAACGAATTAAGCCTGTTGAAAGTTTACAAATATTTGTGTGTGTTCGGGGCGCGAGCCAGATTGCAGCTGTTGCCCCAGTTGGTTCCATCCCCTGATGTTAAGTTGCAAGAGGGAGAGGTAGACTCGCAGTGGTTCTAAAACATTTTCTTTTATTTAGTTGATTTCTTACATGCGCACCACTGATGTAAATGTGGCTGCGCAGGCAGTTACACTTGGGTCACACTTGGTTCAGTCCCGAACGAACGACAAACAAAGTCTCTCACTTGCGCACCACCGGTGTGAATGTGGCTGCATGGGCGGATTCCATCCCGGTTCAGGTAAGAGACGAAAGGACAAAAACAACAAAGCGGTGGATATTGGTTCAGGTGAGGGATGAACGAACATCTGTCCCGTTCCGAAGGAACGGATGTAAGGCAAAACGATGGATCTCGGATAGGGTAAAGGACAAAAACAAAACGGCGGACCTCCCGAGAACCAAATGAACTGATCGGTAAACAGTTGCTCCGGAGGCAGGAGAAGCCATGGGAAGCTGGCCAGGCCTACCCACTGAGCAGTGGAAGCTCCGGCGTCTGCTCTCACTAGCTGACCAAGTGATGGATGCTCTGGCATCTGTGCGCTCTCCCTCTCTGGCGTCCGCCCTGGGTGGAAAACTCCACCCCAGTCTTTATAGGCTAGATGACAAGCCCAACCTCAAACCCCGATTGGTTAAATTTTCCTGCCAAAATGTTCATGGTTTTTTTCCCCAGGGGACGGGGTTTCCCCAGCACATGGCCAGGGGCCATGCAGCAAACCAAATAGGGGCTTTCCAAACTGAGAGGAGAAAAGAGAGTGCTTGGCGGCATCTGTTGCCGAACAAAGCTGGCAGAGTCCAGCTGGAGCGTGACAGTGTGTCATTAAAATCTTTTTACCTCTGATTCCTGATCAAAATCTGAGAGAAAGGGCATGTGTGTTAAAACGCCATTTAGTCAGTGTGTGAGAACACCTGATAAATGGCATAAGCAGTTTAACAATAAACCATTATTTATGGCCCTGATATATGTAAGCTAAAAAGAACCAGGAGAGAAAATCTTCCTTTGAAAAGCACCTTGCAAATCACTATTACTGTTACATATTATAAAAAAGCAGAAATAACTTAAGTTCAGTCTCTGTATAACAGAAGAAAATCAATGCACTTTTAGTTAAAAGATCCTGCTTTTTTATTAATCTCACCCAGGTCTTCCATGAGCTTGAAGAACTGTTGTTTTTCTTTTTTTCTAATCTTGTTCCTTCAAAGAGCCCAATCCTGCTATGTTCACACAGACAAAATTCTCAGTTACTTCAATGTAGAATGATTATCAATGGTCATTTGGGCTCCTATGTCTAACGCTGAGGACATGCAAAACCCTTTGCAGGATCAAGGCCAAAATGTTCATCTTTTCTTGTCTCATTTCACCCTGTGTTCAAATGGTTGAATTTCCAAAGATCAACAAGGAAGCAACTGAAATCTCTCAGTTTTGCTTTTCATTCTGAACCTAAAGGGTAGGGATGCCCAGGCTTTTCCAGTGAAACCTACAGGGATTCTGTTTGGAACTTTGTCATGTGTTTGTTTTAAATATTTGCACAATCGTGATTCTGAACTATAGTGATACTTTGACTATTGATTCTGTATGGGAATATTATGCTGTAAAATTAAAGAATCAAACTAAGAGGAGCTGCTTAGAAAAGAGAGATTTCTACATCTGGCGATGTAGCATTTCATGCCTGTAAAGTAAAAATGATATTATGCACATACCAAAACATAAACACGTTGTAAAATGCATTCAGCCCAGATTCCAAGCACATTGAACACTGCATGATTTAATGATGGATAAACCCAGAATAATATCCCAGTGGGGAGAACTACAGACTCCAAAATGACAGCTGCTATCATTCCAAAACAAGTAATTGTTTATAAATGAATATTTTTCATGATAAATT
Source organism: Crocodylus siamensis (assembly GCF_052110815.1). Taxonomy (NCBI): domain Eukaryota; kingdom Metazoa; phylum Chordata; order Crocodylia; family Crocodylidae; genus Crocodylus; species Crocodylus siamensis. The sequence goes on from NC_143397.1 coordinate 219,062,536, forward strand.
ACTAAATTACATGAAAATCAGATGACTGCTGCTGCCAAATTTGTTTTCAGTTTCACAAGGCAGAATGGAATGTGCTACAGACAGTGAGTGAAATTGAAAGCTGCTGGTCTTTTCCTGCAAAGGACTGATATTGTCATAGATATTATCAATATCTCATAGACCTGCAAAATAGTGGTCCTGGGGAATGGCCATTGAGCTTCTTATCCAAAATATTTTAGATATATAGGATTTCAAGGAAACTGCCTAATCTGAGCCAGTTGTAGATACAAGTTTGAGATTTTGTATTGTCGGATGTTGATTTCTAGTTCAAATCTACTGTGGCCCAATAACTGTGATAACCACTGGCCACTCAAAAGAACATTAGGAAGTTACTTTACATATGATTTCATTTATCTTATTATTCATTATTTTTGCTTGAGAAGCTTAAAAAACATGTTTTTCTCTGCTGGTTTCTGTCTTGTTTGAATTGGCAAGCCCTCTTCCATGTTTTCCCTGTTTTGAATAGAATTTAAATTAAAGTAAATGTCGCTGTTTTGCTGGAGCCAAATTTTGAAGTCCTTGCCAGAGCAAAAATTTTAATCCCATCATTGTCATTTTTTGTGAGACTAAGATGACAGAAGCTTGAGGATGTAGCTTGTTATTAAGAATACTTTTCCACTACCCAGAACTTTCCCTTGCCAAATCAGCCGTATTTACCTATGTCTAAGCATCAGCCATTGTCAAACGTGTCTGCAAATAGTGTTTGTGGTTTATCTGCAGCTGTCAAATCAACAATGCAATCACAAAGTAGAGTATGGTCTAGCTAGTCCAGATAAACCACTGGTGCTTCTGCCCTGCATTCTTGTGCTTCCCAAATTCTAGCATCTAATATAAAATGAGAAGGGATGTACAGATACAGAAGGCTGCAGACAATGTTTGGGACTTTGCTGAGTCCCACTACTAGAAAGGGCTCATAGGAGTGATTTGTAGGAATTCACTGAGCAATGTTTCATTCCTCTCCAGCAGAGAGCTGTAAATGGGTTACAGTCAAAAAAAGCTAATTCTGACTGGACTCTAGAATGGGCTAGGCGAAGCTATGAGAAACCAGCTGGTTTCAATTCATGCTGGTCTTGGCAAAGCATTTAGCTGGGTTTGGTTTACAGGGATTCACATCCCATGAGGTGCTTCAAAATTTGGGTTCAGTTGGCAAGATGACCCAGTTTTGACTGTATTACCCTTCCTCTTTGCCTCTCTCCACATACACCCACTTCTCTAATACAGCAAATTAGCTATTTCTTTTTCCTTTCAAAGCCTCAATCAACTATCATCTCTCATTTATGTCAGGATGTTCCCTTCTGCCTCTGATTCATCAATGGTGCCACCTTTGTCTAAATTTTCAAACAAGCAGCTTTGTGCTTTCTCCTATTCAGTCCATCCCAACATTGTCCATTATGAACAAAACTCCCCTTTTCCATGATACCAGCAATAATCTCAAAAATGATTAGACCAGGGCTTCTCATGCTGACCAATTGTATCCCATTGTTTCTTTGTGTTTCTCTGTCCTGTATCCATCTATCGCCTTATGTCTTACACTTGGATTGTAATCTTTTTCTTGGGAGGAGCTGCCTTTTTGTTTTACATCTGTACAGCATCTACTATAACAGATTTCTGGTCCATGACTTGAGGTCCAAGACATTATGGTGATACAAATGAATAATATTACTCACTGAAAATATTAATAATGCAGATATGTACATATATAAATTAATAAGATATCACTTGTGTTTTTGTCTATGAGAGCATGTCCATATTAAATATCTTTTGTAGACTGACTTCTTTCACTACAGCAGCTCTCAGAAAATTAACAGCTAAATCTAACTGGACTAAGGAAGGTTTGTATAGAACCCTGCAATTATTTTTGTTCCCTTGTTGGACTCCTGCCTAACTATGCCTGTCCATCCTCATAGCTAGGACCACCCCCTCTTACATACCTAAAAAGTACCTAACTGTGATTCTCAACCAGGAAGGTGTGGGACCCTGGGGTGTTTTGAGATCCATTCAAGGGTGTTGTGGGTTGCCACACTGTATTAGCACTGTTACATATTCAAAATGATTCACAAGATAAACCCAGGAGATTTCAAATAGGAATCCACAGAGTTGAATACATTCTGACTTCTTGTGGTCTGTCTCAGCTCCTTGCAATAGAAAAATTGCTGTATTATTTTTCCATGCTCAAAAACTGAATGAAAACTAAGAGCTGGCATTTTCTGAATTGTGACTTGAATCTAACAGGGTGCCTGGAATATAAAATGGTTGAGAACCACTGACTTAATACAGGCAGGCACTACTGCCAACAATTAGGCACACATTAACATAGAAGAAGAATCAGAAACCAGATATCTCATAGTGGGAAGTGAATGGGATCTTAATGAGCTAATTAAATACCTTTTATTTAAAAAAACTCAGCTGTGAACATACTATAGTCTGACTATCTGTTATAGAAGCAGAAATCAAATACATTTGAGTTTCTGAATGTGATTGAGGGTGAGATTTATACTTCAGGACCTTAAAGACCAGAAACTGAAGACCAGTGATTGTTCTTTCCTTCCTTTTTTTTAAAGAAAAAAATGGAAAAAGAAGAAATTAAATTACATTGCAGATGACTTTCTAGAGCCTGGCAGTGCTGTAAGTGAATTCTGATGTTGTTATGTCAGAACCTGGTGATACATATCTCCTCACAATTCAAGCATTCACCACTTTAATAGTTTTTGCTTGGTGAAAGCTTGTATGTGATGACCCTGCTTGTCATTTGCTTCTGGATATGGCATTAGGCTTCTTTTGATGTTTTTTCTCAGAGCCATTTGGACATATCACCTTGTGATGAGCTTCAGATTTAGGGAAACCTGCTGGCTTTCACTGATAAAGACAGTGGGCCCCAAACAAACAGTTTTCTGCCAGACTTGACTGTATAATACAGAGCAGGATAAAGAGGGCTTAGTTTCTCTATCATGAGCGGAAGTGAAGCATAGAAGCAGAGTGTAGCTTTTAGTCTTTGCTGATCGATAGATAAGGACATCACAAATCCCAGTCAGGGCTTTTCACCTTGCATTATAAGGAAACAAAGAACATCTTCAGATCCGAAGATAATCAGTGCCCAGGTTAACATTAAAGTAAGAAATGACTGGAAGAAAGTACGGATATTAAAGTACAATATGCCACAGGCTATAAGACTTATATGCTCAGTGTTCAGATGCTTTCACCTTTTAACAATTACATACATTTCACTAAATCTACATTCTGGAATGTTAATTTGTGCCTCATCAATACTTATGGGCCAGAAATTATGACATGTTTTATGTTATCATTCATTTAAAACAGATAGTTTAGATTTCAACCACAAGCTGGAGTTTATATATATTATATTTATTACAAACAACAGTGAACACTTAAGAGCCATTATTTTAAATCTAAATGACATTGTGTTTAGTAGCCATTTCCTCGAACTCTAAAATGTGCAGCTTGTGGAATCTGTCATCTTTCTCTGGAATGCTCATGGATTTGAAGTGACAACTCTAGTAAGTAACCAGAAATAAGAGAAAACACGGGGCCATGTTCCAATGTGCTGTTTCACATTACAAGAATTTACAATGAGCATCTGACAGAAGAAAAGTAATGTAGCTGAGAAGAGAATCTTACATGGTAAATCGTTGGTTATTATCAGAATTGACAAAGTGGTAGTTTAAAAACAAGGGAGAAATGCACTGAAACAACCAGCCACCAATATCAAACTGAGCATTAACCCCTGAAAATCATGTCACTTTCCATATTATGAGCTAGATTGTGCCTGTAGGGCAGTACAAGAAGCAGTAAACATCTGTGTTTCCCCAGGACAAATACAGGAAGGGAACTCTAACTCAAAATCACAGTTCTTTCCCTTCTCTCCAGTAGTTACAGTAAGCAAGATGACCATGGCTATTTCTTCTTCTCTCCAGCTTCCTACATCAGCTGTGTTGTCCAGCACATTTATGCATGGGAGAGTCCAGTCCCCACCCATATACTTGAAGAGGTCACTTACTAAGTAGCCAGTTCCTATGTAGTCACATATGGCTGGGCAACAGTCTGGTCCTCTCTGGGCAAAGGCAACTGGATTAACACATAATTTTCTTCGACCACCCGCTCATTGTTATCCATGCATCAGCACTCCCCAGATGATATACAGGAAAATCTGGCTAAAATGCACACTGAAACAAAATGCTCCCACTCATCTACCTTCCTCCCCAGTAAACAGTGCTGCTGAATGGGATGATTAATGTTCTTTTCTCAGCACTAATACTTAACTGATGCTAATGGTGTTAGAGAGGAGGGGTATGCTCCAAACCTAGGGGAAATGTGTGTACCACTTATCTACTTGCACTACTTAAGGTCTTGAGCAGTCAAACCATGACCTGAAATGCAATATTATTATTATTACTGATTTGAATTAAAGGAGTAGTTGCCCCTGTGCTGGGCAAACAGAGATAATCTCTGCCTCTAGCAGCTCACAGTCTGAGCAAAGGTAGATGGTTTGCAGTGAAATGGGCATGAATACTTGACTGCAACAAGAAACAATGGAAATAATTTAGTGAATTTTCAGGTGCTTTATATTTTAATTTTCAGCATTCTACCCTAGTGTAATGATTTAAACTGGAATTCAAACTTTTTTTGGAACCTAATTTTGGCCTTCAAAAGTCTGATTTTGTGATCAGAAACATATGGAGAGTAGCATTTAGAAGTCAGCATAGACTCCAGCATGATTTTATTGGGAGCTTGGGTATGCCCTTCAGAGTAATTGGGACATGGAATGTGGAAGTAAGTTTTACAGGAAAGTAGGGATAAGGCCTCCTGTAGCCAGCCTCAGGCAAAAAGTGAGCACAATATCACGAAGAATTCACATTCAACTTGATAATAAGGTTCACAAGCCGATTAATTAAATGAAATCTCACATCTTAGGGCCTGTTGTTTTAAACATTTTAGGCATTAACTTTACACAATAGAAACATTTTTTTCTTCCAGATGTCAATATTCATTTGATTTTTATAGATGTTAGTTTTAAACAAGCTAAAGAAGTGAAATCCCTCTCCCCTACCACAGCTGACTTTTTTTCATTCCTCCTTAATACTTGTTTCAGGCACTAATTGGCCTCATTTTTTTACTGTATAAATAATTCAAATGGGATGGTCTTGCTAGTCAAGCAGTATGGAGGAACCATGTTTAGTGACCAGAGCTAAAGGAAGGGAGAACAGAACCCGCTCACTTCTGCTAAATTTGAGGCCTAGTCAGCATCAGAACCACCATCTTCCTCTGCTGAAGACTTGGGTGTTTTGCCGTGTATGCTATATGCTAAACCCTGCCCCCTGACTCTGTGGATGCAAAGGCACTAAGGACCAGGCTCTATTCTACCTATTAGGTACCAAAAATGTGTGGGTCCTCATCGCTGCTGCTTTTAGTAACCCAGTCTTAAAGTTAAAATGACAGTCACAAAAAGGTATAGTGGTAGAATGTCAGGAACTTGTGCAGGATTGATTCATAGCATTGTGCTTCAGTGCATAAGTGCACAAAGGCACCAGATTGATGGGGTATGATCTGGTCTCAAATGAATTGGAATAGCTGTGGATCCTGTGCACAGGGGCAAGGTGTTGAAGCACAGATCCTCCCCTGTCTTTGAAGATTTGGGCCTAAGAGTCTGTGTAGAAGGGTTCCACAGCTCTGTATGGGATGCAGGACGATGGGAGGCCAATGGGTATGTGAGAGATAAGTGAACTAGTCTGTATGGAGCTATGCTATGGGTTGTATTACCTGGTGGAAGAGAGCCGTGCAGCTGAGGGGAAGTTTCCATTCCCTCTCATAACCCTTCTGTAACAGGGAACCCTAGCCCTGTTACTAAGAGGCAAGGCTGTCCCTTTAAGACCCAGGATTACAGGAACCCCAAGCACTAGGAGGGTAGGAGTTAATAGCCACCAACCACCCCAGCCGGTCCCCTGACTGGAAAAAGGGCCCTGGGCACATATAAACCCCAGAGCTGGGGCTAGAGAGTTAGTTCTCCTGCAGCAGCCAAGAGGGAGGGAGCACTCATAGAGGAAGCTAACTGGAGATGCCTGACTGCCTGTTCTGCTTCTGGTAGGATAAAGGGGCTGTAGGAGCTCATAGGTACTAGTGGCAGGGGGAGTAAGTTGAAAGAGAAGCTTGTCTTCTAAAAGGGGTTGTTAGAGTGTGGCTTACAGGACTTCTATTATGTCATAGCCATAGGGCTCATCTTTATGTTATTGTTTGGCCGGTGGACTGGGCTGAGGCTATTTGGGGAGGAAGAGGCCTCAGTGGGCCACACTATTGTGCTCAGAGCCCAGCACCAGGAGGGGAGCAGGTCAGCATTTGGCTCCGGGGCCCCCTCTCGTGACGGGTTTTGCAGGATAGGATGGGCTGGCCCTGATCCTCCCCACAGGGGAGAAGGGGGCAATGGCCAGCCCTGATCCAGATGCAGGGAAGTGGACTTGGGGTTTGGGAATTTGGCGGAGGGTGACCATATTAATGGCCACCACTCCCCTGCCATGAGATTTCCCACCCCATGAGGAAACCTGTGATGGGATGGTTCTGCAGGCCGTATTTGGTCTATGGACCAGAGGTTGAGTACCCTGGTCTAGAACAGTGCTTCTCACCTTGTTTGGACCAAAAGAACTGCACTTTGGACTTGAAACACCCCTCCCCATAACTTTGGGGAATTAAGCAGTAACCAATTTAAAAAATAAATGTATATATTACAGTGCTTACCTCCTTGCAGATGGGCTTAGAAGTGGGGATTGGGGGGTTAGCTAAAAAGGGCAAGCCTGAACCTATGCTTATCTGCTTATCTCCTCACACCTTGTGGCTCCCTTCAAAGGATCTGGCAATATCCCGGAGTGCTGCATCACCCTGGTTGAGAATCATTGCTCTAAGAAGCTATTCATGGAGCTGGTCTTTTCTTTCTTGACTAGTTCAGAGTGTCCTGTTCCTCTTGAAACAGGAATGCATGCGACAGTGCTCTTAATAGAGAATCAAAGGAAACCCAAGAGCAGTTCCATGAAGGCAGTAGTGAAGTAGTAATGAAACAGATCATAGAGAATCACTGGGGGAACTCTTTTGGCAGGGCCCTTTTCATTACAGGTAACAAAAATTTAAAAACCCTTTGTAACTGCTAAGCAAATCCAATTTAGCCCTTAAGGGTCCTTTTTTTTGCTATGGGTCATACACACACAGCTCCCAGGAAGATTAACAAACATTTCATGTGTATGCCAGAGTGTTACCTATGGACAAGCTTAGGTTGCAGCCCTACAATCAAACTGAATGACCACAAGCCCTGATGGTTCTTGATCTGGTTTAAGGGGCCCTAAGCTTGTTATATTTATGTTTCTACACCAAGCTGTCTTGAGAGCAATTTGACTTTAGATCATTTCCTTCCCACTCTCGTTCTCCCACACCTCCAGAAAACAAGAGATAATGCAAAAATCTCTTCTTACAGCATTTCTGATCCAGTCCATACACTGGCAGCCTCACAAGGAGAACTTTACAGAAAGATTCTAGAGCAAAGATAGTCAGATGCATTTTGGACGAACTTTTAAATTCAAAATGATAAAATCATAGTAATTAAGGGACAGTTCCTGCTTCCACTGAGATCAATGACAAAAGCTCCCATTGACAACTTGGTGCACAGGGTTGAATTCTAGGAGGGGAATGGGAGATAAAGTAACCCAAGTTGCCACAAGTGTGTCAATAGCAAAGCCAGGGCTCCTAGTGCAGTCTGCTATTCTCCCCCACCACATTCCTAATCCAGCAAATCAAGCTACAGCACATTCTGAATTTAAAACAAATAATTTAAAACAAACAAGTGTGGGTACATATATGAAAACACATATACATTATATTGTACCATTTATATATGAGATCAAGGAGTCTGTTTTCTGATCTGACTAACAGTCTCTCCATCTTTCATAAAACCAAGTTAATCTCAATGTAATAGAGAAAGAAAGCCTCATTCTCTTGTGGTGATAAATAGTTTCTAATATGTTGCAATAACTATATCCAACATAACTCAAGAAGTGGCTTGCAAGGCTTTATGCTTCAGCTGGGCCAGCTTTGTACTAGAATATGATGTTTAATATAATGGCCTTTTATTTTGGTCACAACATCTATACCAGGAAACAAAGTGATAAAGAAGCCTCTCCAATCCAAGCTCTACACCATCTGAGCATCCCCTTGCATTGGATGATCCCTCCTTTGGTTCACTACTGCAACTGCAGAGCAAATGGAGGATGCTGACAGGACAGGGGGTAGACTTGCAGTTGCTCAGTTTAATGCCCCAGGCAGTTGCCCTGGTTTCTCACCCCTAAAACTGACTCTTGGTACCAGTCAAATCAAACTACTAATTTACCTGCTAGAACTACAGTGGTACCTGAAGGTAAATGGGTATTTTGCCTCCATTATGTCTCCAAAGTGAATGTGATATGTGAAATGTTTCTGCCTCAAGGTCTGAGTACTAAACTTTCCAGCCTGTTCTGTTTTGAGGAATGTTTCACCTAAGTGGTAGGCTCCTCCTGACTTGTCTGTGCTTGCATGGATGAGTTCCATTGCCCCCAAGGAATTAATCAGGCCTCCTCTCAGACATTGCTGTTGTTCTTTGGTATGGGGGAGTAGCTATTGTGTTGGCTTATCTTTTTAACAAACATTTTTTATTTCGTTTTTCAGAATTGGGAAAGGAAAAACTTTTAACATCCAAAGAACTCAGGCCATATCTTCAGATGGTGTGAACTGGCATGGTTCTGTTAAATTTAATAGAGTTATGCCAATTTAGACCCGTCTACACACTGGACACGTCTACACATTTATTAATGCACCTTAGGTACTGCATATTTAGTTTAGTACTTGCTTAATAAAGTACTAACTGAATGTGCATTAAATAGAGTTACTATGTAGTAATGCCGATGCACAGTTATTTTTGTGATGCTTACTACTCATTAGCCTAATAACACTGCCCAGTAGGCTACTAGCACAGTTTTTAACCACCACGCTACTGCACAGCGTTATTAAACTAATGTGCAGTAAGCATCTCATGTAGACACTCCCAGTGAGAACTTAAACAATAATGAGCACATCACCAAGCAAAAAGAGCAGCCTTTTACTTTTAAGAAGCATTTAAATCACAATCTTCTTTATGTGCAAACAGATAGCGGTGTACAGGCAAAACAATTTTCTTTAAAAAAACACCCTTCTAACATCTTTTGGAACACTTTTTCCCAGTATTCTATTAGGGAGCAAATCCTATATTCCTTGCACATCTGAAACTGCCATTTAAGCCAACAGGAGTTTTGAGTGGACAAAGATATTCTGAAAAAACTTAATTTCATTATAACAATGTATGTGTGAGAGTAATCGGATCTTTTAAAAATGGCTGGAGATGCTGGACAAAATGTTCCTCACTAATAACTGGTCTTACACAGTCAAGCTTTCCTTTGAAGTTCGAAATATGGATACACAATCCCACTTAATGACAGCACTTTAAATTACAGGCTGATTAATTCTATGTGAATTCTTCTCATCTGTTTCATATTTCTAGTACACATTACTGTAAAACAAGTTGTACCCACTGCTGTCAGTGAAACCACTGTCCTGAGCTACCATTTTTCTTAAAATCTGATAATAATCGTTAACTTTACCTCAAGAGAAAAACCTACAGGCAAACATGTCACACATAGCACAGTTTGACTAAGAACAGATACATGCCACTGGTCATAAAGGGTAAACACCTAAGACATTTAACCCAGCTGAACAGTACTAATGGAAGGCAGTGGTCATCTGGCTTTTGAATCGCCTAATTGACATGTCAGAAAATAAGCATTTTATTGACAGAAGGTGATTGCAGAGAAAAGTCATTTTTCATTTAAATAGCCAGATACTTCCCTTCCTCCTTTTCTTTGTATTCAGAGCCCTTAAGGAATATTTTTTTGAGAAAATAAAACTCCTCCAGTATGCATCCTCTGCTGCATTATGTCTGAAATACAAGCGTTCTGAGTGCTGTGGGTGTACCTCAATTTTCTGTGAAGTATTCTGAAGACGATCATGGATGTTAATAAATCCCAAACTCTTTGAGAGCTCAATGGCCCTGTCTTTACTGCAACTGTTTTCCACATCCAGTGGTCTGAAGAAAGGTGACTCATGCACAGTAGGTTACGATTCACCTATCAGTGCACCAGTTGCTTTAATCCTACACAAGCTACTGATAATCTTCATTGAAAACTCTCTTTAGTTTCACACCAGTGTAAATGGGGAAGAACTTCACTAAAACAAAGGGGCCAGATTCTCTTCTATTACTAGCATTTGCTAAGGATAGTAAAAGCTGAAGAGGGGTACATCAGGAAGCAGTGAGTCCTTGATTCTGTATCTAGTCTCAAACTGAAAAGTACCTTAGGAACCATTCTAGCCCATGTCTGCGGGCTGTGATCTCTAAACGGGCATCCATTTGCTGGGGATAATTGGCATTAATAATATTTCAGCCACATTTCCCTTCTTACCCTTCTATATCCAGAATAGACTCTTTCCCAGTGACAATACCAAAAGCTAAAGAGAGAGATGCATAAGGGCTGAGTACAGTATCTCTAGGCCTGAAAGAGCCTACTTCACACTAGGGTATCCTCAATTAAAGATATAATCAGTTACCACTCATCAGCACAGACCAAGTGGAGGAGGCAGAATCTGTCCCAGTAGACTTACATTGTGTAAAGCCAGTGTAAGTGAGAGCAGACTCAATCCCACATAGAATCATACAAATCATAGAAAATTAGGGTTGGAAGGGACCTCAGAAGGTCAACTAGTCCAACTGCCTGCTCAAAACAGGACTATCTCCAACTACATCATCCCAGTAAAAGCTTTGTCTGCCCAGGTCTTAAAATTCTCCAAGGATAGAGACTCTACAACTTCTCCGTTATGAGAATCTGTTCTACTGCTTTACTACCCTCCTAGCGTGCAAGTTTTTCCTAATATTGATCCTATATGTTCCTTGCTGCAATTTGAGACCACTGCTCTTTGTTCTGTTATCTACCACCACTGAGAATTGTGTAGCTTCATCCTCTTTGGCCACATTTCAGCCATCATTCAAATAATTGAAGGCTTTTATTAAATCCCACCTCAAGCTTCTCTTCTCCAGATTCAATAAGCCCAGTTTCCTCACCTTCTCATAAGCCATGTGACCCAGCCCCCTAACCATTTTTTGTTGTCCCTGATGGACTCTCTCCAATTGGCCCCTACCCTTTTTGTAGTGGGGTTGTCCATACCCTTTTTGTACTGGGGGGCCTAACACTGGACACAGTATTCCAGATATGGCCTTACCAGTGCCAAATAGAGGGGAACAGTCACTTCCCTTGATCTGCTGGCAACGCTCCTACTAATGCAGCCCAGTATGCTGTTAGCCTTTACAACAAGGGCACATAGTTGGCTCATATTCAACTTACTGTCCACTGTAACCCCCAGGTCCTTTTCTGCAGAGCTGCTGCTTAGCTAGTTGGTCCCCACCCTGTACTGGTACATGGGATTGTCTGTTCTAAGTGCAGTATTTTGCACTTATTGAACTTCATGAGATTTCACTTGGTCCAATCCTTCAATTTGTTTAGGTCTATTTGAATCCGAACCTTACCCTCCAGTGTATCTAGTACTCCCCCCATCTCGGTGTTGGCATTGAGTTTTCTTCATAGTTCAGGAATTTGCAGTGGTTCCCCTATATGAGCCCAGCTACGCTCTCACATGGCAACAGTCACAGAAAAGGATAAGCAGAATTGGGGAAGTTCATGAGAGTGACTGTCAGGTGTCCATCTGACCTTCTTTCTGGGCTGAAAGTGGTTAGTGGTTGCAGATGTGACCCTCCCAAATCTGGAGATGCACAAGGTATCTGCTCTGAAAGGGGGTAGCTTCTTTGTGTGCTCTTTCACAGTCCCCACCTCTCCTTACAGGCCTAACTCCAGCAGTAGATAAGCCCCATATTGTAGGAAGTTGAAAGCAAAGAGAGCTAGTTAATACTATTTGAAAAAGCTGTATGGTAGGTGCAATCTACCCGGATGTCCACTGCCTATAGAAAAAATAATGAAATGAGGAACGTGTCCTTCACATTTAATTATTATGTTTTACTTTTTAATAATTTTTAGGATTTAATTTTCATATTAGAGCATGTGATTAACCTCAAAGGCCATCAGGGTTTTTTTCTGCTACTTTCTAATTCATCTGATTTGTTCTATTTTTTGGTAATTGGTAGAAGTAAGACTGCAATAACTAGCTGAACCACATTCATTTCAACAGCATTGTGGTATGCCATGCATTTTCAAGTTTGGCATTTAAAGAGGTTCTTTGCTAAATAAAATGCTACTGACAATGTCAGCAACACTTACTTTTCTGTTCCTGAGAAGACAAACTCATTTAAACTGACTGGTGTCAACCCATCATTTTTAAAATGGAATCCTAAGGCAGACTATGGATTCTGTGGAAAGCCTTTTACAACAGCAATCTGCTACCACTATTAATATTATGTTATTAATATAGCACCCAAAAGTGTAGTAGATGCTTTATTACAGGGTTGGACAACCCCTGGCACACATACCACAAGTAGCAGAAACTACTTTGCTTGACACTTGGCAAGTCTGGCATGGAGCAGTGATAATAGTGTAAATAAGGCAGGGAGGAGAGCACATCAATGAGTCAGGTAGGAAAGAAAGGGTAGAGCAATGGATCAGAAAGGGAAAACAGATCAGGGCAATGGATCAGGTAGGGAAGGAATGATTAACCTGCAGCACAGGTGTCACAGGTGGCATGGACAGCCTCCCTGTGCGGCAGCTGGTAGGGCTGCAAGCAGAAAGCAGAGGAGAAGATTGGGCAGGGAGTACAGAGCAGAAACTAGAGCAGCAGATTGGGCAGAGGTAGGGGATCAGAGAGGAGGCAGGGCTTACTTTGCAGCATGCCAGCCATAAAGGTTGGCCTCCACCAGGTTATTTGGTACATTAAAAAATTGCAAATCCTAACCCAGGGAGTTCAGATTCTACCATCAGTACGCTTAGAACATGCTGTGTGTAAAACAGGCATCTGAACAGAATCCATTAGTAGGAGCAGATGTTCATACAAGATCTCGTGCTGATACTAGTAGTAACAATGGCTCTAGAATGGAAGAGTTCTCACAGTAAAGGTAACTCATGCACATCCCAGATTTGAGGACCTTCAGATAATGCCATACATCCATTAGTTATTCTGGCTCTTACCAAAAGATGATAAACCTATTTCCGTAACACTGAGACCAGATGACCTGACTACAGCAGATGACACAAGTCTTGTCATGGCAGGTTCTCACTTAACTTCTGTCCTGGTCTTATGGATAGGCTATTATTTCCTATCTGTGTCAGATCTATCTTTGCACTATACGTAGGGTTTTCTGCAAGTTGAAACAGCCCACTACCATCACCCAAGCAGAAGAAGTGTGGAGAGCTTCTCAGCATTGGCAGGGAGATGTCTGAACCTCATTATTTCCTGCCTTGTCTCTAGTCTCTCCTGTCTGGGCAAAGTTATTAAGAGAACAGCGATAATATGACTCTATCAGTGTCTGACTTCTTTCATTGTCCTAGAAGCTTCCTATTCAAGCTTCAGAGCTTTTTGTGGCACTGATATATGGCAGGGGTAGCACTTACCTTACAGGCACTTACACCAAGTTTCTCCCAGGCAAATAGGTGCCTAACGCCCCTTCCTTTGACTAGGTACCTACATATCTCTGAGGATCTAGGCTTTACAGCTTACAAGCTTGGCCCTACAAGGGAAGGGGTGTGGCGTGGCCCCAAACCAGATAGGGGAGAAGGGGCAGGGTCTGGCTGTGACTGGCAGTTTAGGGCTTGGGGTTTGGCAGTTTGTCAAGGGGGAGGGTGGCCGTATTAATGGCCACCACTCCCCTGCCACCAAATTTCCCTCCTCACGGGGAGCCCCATGGTCCAGATGCAATGGCTCTGTGGGCTGCATTTAGCCTGTGGGCTGGAGGCTGAGCACCCCTGGACTAGGTCATAGAGGGTCAGGGCAGGTAGCTCTACATAAAGAACTTGGGTGTACAATTCCCAGAAGGCTGAGGCATATGTTGTGTCCTACACAATTTCTATGCTAAAGTGTTAGATGCCAGTGTGTGATGCATAAGGCTCTGTGTCAGTAACTCCACTGATCTAACCCTCCCCCATCTTTCTCCCTCAATTCTGACTTACATCTCCAGTTGTCCCTCTGACTGCTTCTCTTGGATGCAGTGATGTACTATGGGTCTCAGGCACCCGGGGGCCAATGCCTGCATTGGTGCCTTCCCCTGGGGACGATCTGAGCAGGCTGCAGGGTCCCCTCTGTCACCCTGTGGCACTTCCGCAGTGAAATTAACATCGCCACACACTGGACACCGGAGGAGGGGCGGCAGCCAGAATTTCTGCCCAAAAAAGGTAAAGAAATTACAACCTGCCGGGCAGGCGAGAGGGCCACACAGCAAATGCGGCAGGCACTGCAGCCTCTCAGCTCGGCTGGCACCCCCCTCAGGCCGGTGCCCAGGAGCCATGGCTCCCTCCTGCCCCCTGCATCAGTACACCACTGCCTAGGTGTTACATGCCAAATCAATTCAACACTTCAAAAATTTAACTCTTCATTGTTCTTCCAAAAGCATTGTTCCCTGTCCTTTGTCCATTGCTGTTGATAACTCAGAAACCTTCCCTATCTCATGACTCAAACTTTGTTTCATTTTTGGATCCTCTTTCTCTCTGCCTCCTCCCCTTTCTCCATATATTGGTTGCCTGTACATGAGTGTGGAGTCTGCTCTGACGCACTGTAATTATAGCAAGTTGGAGCAGATTCGATTAATCAAGTCTGCTGGAGTGTGGTAATTACCGTGCTCCAGCAGCCTTCTGTGGCTTATGTATCAGTGTCCCCGCACATCAAAATGGCAGTGGAGGCACTTGAAGTAAAGCTTGTCAAATGAGCTTTATTTAGTTCAAACGCCCCCACTGCCATTTTGAAGCACAGGGATGCTGATGCATGAGATGCTGCAGCACTTTAATTAGAGTGGCTCTCAGAGTCATTCTAATTAAAGTGCTGCCCCCAGTTCCTCAGAGCACTAGTAAAATTGTCCACTGATTTCCTCTACAAGACATCTTCACTTTATGCCAACTACCAATGGCCCCAGACAACCACTATAGCAGTTGGGCTTCACAAACATGCAGGGAAGGCCAATAACTCTCCCTTTTCCAAGCACAGGAGTGAATGGGTTTATAAGTCTTTGCAGTGGTTTAATGTCACCAACTTAACCACTTACATTGTGATTAGGTGGCCAGCTGGCTTGCTGCAGCAGGTTTAGAACTCTGCTAGTTCTATAGCATGAAGTGGCCATATCACAACCAAGGACCAAGAGCTTAGATCCCAAGTTCACCAGGCTATCAGAAATCCTATTCACATGGCTTCACTGCTTTAATTCCACACAGAGTCTAATGGGGGGAAAGAACTAATCATTGATTATCTGACAAACCATTCACATGGGCATAATGTGCAGAAGAAAAGAAGCGATTTGAATTGTATTCAAGTGTCATCAAAATCTTGACAAAAAAGCAGTACACATGTCTATATAAAAAAGCTTTTAACTGTAAGTGCCCCCGTCTTTCAGAATATACAGCCTCCCAAGTCTGATGTACCTGAAACCTGAATCTGCATTTTAGAAAGGCATCCAAAGTCCTTTTTGACCATACTGGTGACTCATAGGGCACTGTTATAGCAGTGTCTTGCCCTGTGAGCCAGACCGAGCTGGAAAATCCAGATTCAGTGCCTCTCCCCGTAACCATGCCCCAGACTTACCAGCAGTCTGGGCATTCAGGCAGCTCTGATGTAATGGCCAAGTTGCTCTAAACACCCACTGGGTACCCAAGCTCCAAGTGAATCCTGGTTGAAGTGTGCAGCTCTCAGTACACGTACAAACTGATGAAATACTTGTTTCAGTCTTTCTGAAATCTCCATACTCTAAATGCTGTACATACTAAAGCAATTAACTGATATACTCCATTATCATTCTAACTCTAGTCAATTCAACTGGTGGCTCGCAGGCTGCACCTGACTTGTGAGGGGTTAATGTACAGCCATGGGCTCCTGTCCTGTTACCACTTCCCACCACTGTTCCTGCTGCTGCAGCAGCCAGGGTCTCTGGGGCAGGACAGCATGGCAAGAGGGGGCCTGGTGAGCTTGCTCCTGTGTGGCAGCGCCAACTGGGAAGGGGAGGGGGCTACAATAGAAGCTTGCATGGGTGGTGTGTTGGCAGAGCTGCTCATACTGCAGCAGCATGCAGCTCATGTGGTGGCAACTGGGGAGGCTCGCAATACCCCCACAGCCGTGGTGAGAAGGTCAGGTGCTAGAGGGAACATGAGGAACTGCTTGTGTTGCCCATACGGCAGTGAGAGGATGCTTGTGCTACCTGTGCAGTGGGAGTCTTGGGGATCCCACATGATATGCAGCCCCCAAGGCAGGTGGCCCATGCAGTATGTGGCCTGGGGTCTGGTAGTGGTGCAGCATGCAGCCCCCAGTTGCGCTAAAGTTGGACAGCTGTGCTTTAAGTTATCTCTCATCGTTTGGGATCTATCAATACTCCTGGTGTCTTTAAAAACCATCAATAAATGTGCACTGCACATAGCAGTGCGTTAAGTACCTGTAAGTTTGGATTCATTCGTGAGTTAGTTTTTAACCACATTAAAGTCTGGGCTGGATTTTCAATTTGTTAACTCAGTCTCCAATTTAACACCTACTGTTCAGTGTGCACAAATTAGGAAGGTGAGCCATCTTACTGCTAGATTTGAAATAGGCAATTCAGTTATCTGAAAGCTGGAGACAAAAAAGACTCCACTTATGTCTGCAAACTGCCAGTACAGAATGATGGCCTTTTCAAAAAAATGAGTGCACGTGACCAATTTCTGCCATGCACCTTTTTACCCATTCTTGGAAATTAACCAAATATTTATCTCACCATGCAACAGTCCCCAAAAGGATGTTCCCTAGGAAGAATTAAACCTTTATTAATCTATATGTAAAATAGAAAATAGCACAGTAATTCTGTTCAGTTTGATAACAGAGATCAAATTCAGTGTTGGCATGAATTAATATACACAACTGAACTGTATTTCCTGACTATCTGGCATATTTTTTTCCTGTTGGTAAAAACCCAAAGCTACAGAAGTAGCTACAGTCTTATTTTTTAAATTTGGAAATAAGTCATTTTAAAATCCAGAGGGTAGCAGTTCAGAATAGCCTGCATTATTATCTCAAACTTTCTAATTGTGGTGAGCACTGTCAATATTCCATCTGTTGGTCTCCTTCTATTTTCTTAGCTGTCTGAGATTATAGATTTTTGTACTCATATTGAAGTATTTGGAGCTCAGAGAGTATTATTTAACAGAGTCTGAATAACATTACAAGAGGAGGTGGTAAAGTATGAAATGAAAAGAATTCATTTTCAGTGCTCTGTTGCCTGCAGTGGGTCACATGGTATGTGACTACATTGGCATGCTGTGATGGGCACTTTTTATGGCAGGTACCTGATATTACTATTGCTGGTGAGTCTTTCATTTGTTTTTCATCAGCATGACACACAATATCCCACATTTATTGGCCCAGGGATATTTTCTGTTTAAAAATAGGAAGGGGGGGAGTTAATTTTAACTTTCACCATTCTTGCCTTCCACTTGTCCCCTCAAGCTTTATAAACATGTCTTTTTAGCTGCACTGGAGAAAAACAGAAAAGGGTTTGCAGGATAAAAATCCAGGTTAAGCAAAAAATAAATAAATAAATGATCTGTGATTTCTGGGAAGAATCTCCTGTTAGACACATTTTCTCATTTTTATATGGATCTAGCAAAGCCTTCTCACTCCACTTAATAAATTATGAATTATACTGGTTCCAAGAGTGTGTTGGCAGAAAGCTGAAGAGCCAGCTAGTTTTTCACTTCTGAAGTGACTACTGAGTAGTCTCTAAAAATGTCTACTTGGAGCATTTAACAAGCCCTCAGGAAAGAACTCTTCTTCCTGGAACTATGGAAATGTTTACATTCCCTTTTCTATACATGATCAAAAATATGGAGTGAGATCCTCAGCTGATGCATCACAACATAACTTCATTGGATTTAATGGATCTATGACAGTTTACACTAACTGAGAATTTTACATTACCTGAGAATTTAGGTTATAAGGTTTGTCCATAAAAATCCAGTTGCAAAATCTGGGCCATACAATGCAATCAAAGTGCAATATATACTAAGTTAAACTACCGTTCTTGTGCTCTTCAGAGTTACAAATGTCCTTCGGAAATTCTGGTTGTTAAATATTTGTGCATAGATATAGATCCATTTACATGTAGTTTAGTTAAACAAATTATTTTCACTTATAATAGTTAAAACTAAAACATTTTGAAATATGTTGAGATGGTCAGTTCTCATTGGATAACTGTGTAAAATATTTCTCCCTTTCTTTAGAATATATATATATACACACACACACACAGAAATAAACTTATCCATGTGCATCCATCTTACTATGTGCATTATATAATATAAATATTTACAAAAATGTATAAAATGTATTGCAACAATACTTTAAAAGTATGTTCAAGTTAGAAAGTAAGGACTAAAAAGTTAGGAAATGCCAGAATTAAGTTTGTTATGTTTTAAAAGTCTCTCCACACAAAACTTTTTGATATTCCCATTTTTCATCTCTTTTCATCCCAGGCTGTTTTAACCCCAACGCCCTGACCAGCATACCCCTAAATGGAGCAACCTCCCTATGGATATGCCACCCCTCCCTGCAGACATATCAGCCCTCCACATCCCACCAGCACCCCCAGATCCACCAGTTCCCTGATCCCATCAGACCATCTATCTCACCCTGGACTCATGGAATTATAGAATCACAGAAAATTATGCCTGGAAGGGACCGCAGGAGGTGACCTAATCCAACCCCTTGCTTAAAGTAGGAGCATCCCCAACTGGATTGTTCTGGGCAGGGTTTTGTTGAGCTGGACTTCAAAACCTCTGCCTGCCCACACTGCATGAGTAGAACCTGACTCAGGTTCAGGGACTTCAAAGTAAGCTGCATAACCTGAGTAAGGTCATTTGAATGCTTGTTCATGCCTTAAGACATTGATATTGTTAACTATTGAAGTAGAACTATTAAAAGAGCAGGTAAAACCTTGATGCCTAAATAGAGATTAAATGCGTAAGAATCCTCAGTTCTGAGTTAACATCCTTTAATTAACTGCCCTTTAAATGGGTAGTTAATCACCTGATTCCAGAAGGAAGATCATAGACTCACAGAAGTAGGGTCAGAAGGGACTTTGCAGATCTTCAAGTCCAACCCCCTGCCTGGGCAGGAGAAAAAACTGGGCTCAAATGATTCCAGCCAGGTAGGCATCAAGCCTTCTCTTAAACACCCCCAGGGTAGGAGCCAGCACCACTTCCCTTGGAAGTTGGTTCTGGATCCTAGCCGCCCTGACTGTGAAGTAGTTCTTACGGATGTCTAATCGAAACCTACTTTCCAACAACTTGTGGCCATTATTGCTTGTTATGCCAGGAGGCACTAGGGGAAACAAGGTCTCTCCCAAACCCTTCTGGTCCCCACTAGTGAGTTTATAGACAGTAACCAGGTCCCCCCTCAGCCTTCTCTTGTGAAGGCTGAACAGGTTTAGGTCCCACAGTCTCTCATTGTAGGTAGGGTCTGCCCTGTTGTCCCTGGATCATGCGGGTGGCCCTCCTCTGGACCCTCTCAATGTTGCCCAAATCCCTCCTGAAGTGGGGCACACAGAACTGGACACAGTACTCCAGCTGTGGCCTAACCAGTGTTACATAGAGGGGGAGGATCACCTCCTTGGACCTGCTAGAGATGCACCTGTGGATGAACAACAAGGTCCGGTTAGCCCTGCCAACCGTGACCTCACATTGTCGGCCCATGTTCATCTTGGAGTCAGTAATGACTCCAAGATCCCTTTCTGCCTCCATGCTCTCAAGAAGGGAGTTTCCCATCTTATAAGTGTGCTGCTGGTTACTACTGCCCAAGTGCAGCACCCTGCACTTCTCAGTGTTGAAATGCGTCCTGTTTTTGTTAGCCCATCCCTGTAACCTATCCAAGTCTTGCTGCAGTCTTTCCCTCCCTACTAGTGTGCTCACCTCACCCAAATTTTGGTATCATCAGAGAATTTAAACAGGTTGTTTTTCACCCTGTCATCCAAATCGCTGATAAAGAAATTGAACAGTGCGGGCCCAAGGACTGAGCCCTGGGGGACTCTGCTGCCCACTTCTCCCCAGGTCGACTATGACCACAACCCTCTGATTGCAACCATTCAGCCAATCTGCAGTCCATCTGACTGTGTAGAAATCAATGCAACAGTCGCCCAATTTTTTAAGGAGGATGGGGTGGGAGAGGGCTCCGAAGGGCTTTTTCTCCGGATCTGCCTCAGCTGCGTTGTACCCTCTGCCCCACTTACCTTAGGGGGAATCAGCTTTTGCTGCCCCCACCGCTGTCTCCTCCACAACTGCTGCCTTCACCGCCAAGGTAAGGGGGTACACGTGTGGCACACATACGCCCTGCTGCCTCTGCTCCTGCTCCCCAACTGCTGCAACTAGTTAAGGTGGTGCATGATGCGAATTTTGTTGGCATCCTCTGTGTGGCACACAAGTTCTACCTCATTGTCAGGGATGCCTTGAAGGGGGACAGGGCTGCCAGGGACAGTGCCCGCACCACCAGCAAGCTCATTTCCAAATGCGGGAAGGTGGCAGGCTACTGGAGTGTCAATCAGGGGAAGATGCAGTGGGACAAACAAGCAGAGCTGAACATCCCACAGCACAAAATCATGCAGGATGTGGAGACTCAGTGGAACTCCACATACCCGATGCTCAAGAAGCTGGTGGAGCAACAGAAGGCCATCCATGAGATGGCCTTGCTTAGGGAGATTGGATCAGCAGCCCCCTTAACAGAGCTGAGTGGGATACCATCTCCCAGATTTTGGTGATCCTCAACACTGGTGATGCCCTCCTTAGCCACATGATCTCTGTAGTGAGGGTACTTCAGAGCCAAATGGAGAGCTTCCAGGGGATCAATGTTCCTGGCTAGAGCAAGCCGCTATCACCAGATGTGCAGGCACTGGTGAGGTGGCTGAAGAACAACATCAGGAAACAGCTTGATCCCTTGCAGTCCAGTCCAATCCATGTGCTGACCGCCATGTGTGACCCAAGGATGAAGGGCAGCATATGCACCAGCCAAACCCTGGATCAGTAGATGGAGGTGCTGGTGAAGTCTGGGAGGCAGAATGGTGGAGGTGGGGGAACATGGAAAAGTGGAGAGTTACCTGGGGAGTCAAATGTCTGACAGGTTGTAGTGTGTCATAAATCCAATGTCTATACTGAGTCCATGAGTTTCTCAACCTAAGAGGTTGATGAAGTGTAGTTCATAGGCTTGTCTGTGAAAAGTGGTTTATAAATTCCCTTTGAGGATCAGGCCTGAGAGATTAGAGACAGGTGATGTTCTGTTGTTGTCCTTGATAGTGTATGCTCATTCTGGTGCACAGTTGTTGCTTGATGTCTCCACACATTTTCCATCAGGCATTTCGTGTGGATGGTCTGGTTCCATTCAGTGTGTTTTGGGCTGTAGGAAGTTGGCTTCTGGTGATGAGGTTAGGAAGGTTAAGTGCTTGTTTGAATTTACAAGCCACTTTTCACAGACGAGCATATGAACTGCACTTCATCAACCTCCTAGGTACAGCAAGTCATGGACTCAATATAGACATTGGAATTCTGACACATTACAACCTGCCAGACATCTGATTCCCCAGGTGCCTCTCCACTTTTACCTGCGCTGCTACATCCCTCCACCTGCCCACCCCAGCCTGTCCCTCACCCCCTCCCCCTGATGCCTCCGTTTCCATTTTCACTGGCTGGCGTTCTTGCATGCCAGCCTCTGGCTTTTTTACTATTCCTTCCATTCAGGAACAGCACACACACACACACCAACTGCAGGTACTTCTTCAGCCTGATAAAAGATTTTTCAACCTGAAAGCTTGCTAAGATATATTTCTGTAGCTATTCAGTTGGTCTGTTAAAAGATACCAGTTGAGATTGACCCAAAGGACCTTGTCTGCCAGTGCCATGTCCTTAGACCAACATCCCTAGCACCTGACTGGAAGGACACAGGGCCCTGAGCAAATCTCAGCCCCAGGTCTGGGACTGGCAGAGAGAGTTCTCTGGCAGCTGCTGGAGAAGAAGCTCCTGCAGGAGAAGAAAAAAAGGCTCTGTCACAGTTTGGCTGCCCGAGATGTTGCTGGTGCTACTATGCCGCTGCTCACTAAGTTATTATTTTACCTGTTATCATTTAGTGGTGGACTGGACTGTGGTTATAGGGGAGGAGGAGAACTCATTGGGACATACTACTGTGTTGTGTAGAGGCCCCAGTGCCACTGAGGGCACGCCTTAACACACACAAAAAGTCACGTGTCAGGAGTTTTGCTTGTCAGTAGCCTGAGGTGTAGTTTTCCATAAATTCCATAACCTATCTCTTTGAAAGCTGGCAGGTTTCATGGCCTCAATAGGCTGCAGTTTTCACCCACTGTGCTGCAATTTTCACCCTGCTGTGCCTTAACACACACACGTGACATGAGTTTTGCTTGTCAGCAGCTTGACTTTGCAGTTTCCCAGAAAACCCTGTACATAGCTCCTTGAAACTTGGCAAGCTTTATGACCTCAGGAGGGGCTACCATCCCTGCAAGTTTCATCCAAATTCGGCAAGAAATGACAAAGTTATAGGCAGTTTCAGGATTTCCCTATTATAGCCTATTATAGCCTATGGGCGAAACGTTGAAACAGTGTCAAAACAGTGAAACAGTTTGACAAAATGAAACAGAACAGTGGTTTTGAAACAAAACAAAACTTGAAATGAAACACTGTCCCATTGAAATGATGAAATGGAAGTCGAAACCAAATGGTGCTGTTTCACACAGCCCTATTAAATACCAGAAGTCCATCCCAAACAGTCTGTACAGTCTTATACAATTTTAATGGTTACTTTTTTAACATGCCTATACAAAATTTAGGTTAGATACTAGGAAAAATAAGATCCTTAAGCACTGAAACCGATTACCTAGAGAGGTTGTGGAATTTCTGTCATTGGAAGTTTTATAAGCTTCATTAGGCAAACATTTGTCTGGGATGGTTTAGACAGGGATGATTCTGCTTTGAGCAGATGGTTGGACTAGGTGACCTTCCAAAGTCTTTTCCAAGCACAATTTTTATGATTCTATGAAAATATGGGGCAGTCCATGGTCCACCAAAGAAGCTAGGTTTTTAGAATTTGGCTACATTAATGGAATTCAGACAGAAATAGTAAACCTATGGTACATGCAGTTCTGTAGGAAGACTGAGCGATATTATGCTTAAAAAACAGCAATCATGACTGATTTTTACTTTTGGTAAGATAATGTAAACGGATGACTACAGAGATGGATATAGTGTCCAAGTACTTTACTTGCACAGGGGCTATGATGAACACTCTGTCTCCTTTGTTTGCTCTAGCTGGTATAAAACAATCTGCATACCATAATCTGAAAGGAAAGGTCATTTCAAAGGTCACAGGTTTTAAGGGTGCCACTTCAAAGACATTTATCTCCTTTACAACACCATTAAGTCTCTGGTAATGGTCTATTGTCTTTCATCATCTCAACCTCTTCACCTGCTTGTTTACATTCACCTAAACTTCAAAATTCAAGGCCCAGTGTAAACAGGTGCTTGGTGGTATGTGCTTGAATGAACTACTACACATAGTTTAATGAAAAGTGATGAGAAAAACACAGGCTATTACTATTCTAATGTCTGCCCTTTGAAAGTTTAAGAGTCAGTTTTTGGAATTCTATACTGTCTTGCCCTTATTTCCTTTAATGATGACATAATCTGATATCAGTCTTCACAGATATGAATCTTACTTGTGTGATTTGCTTTTAGCCATCTTCACATTCTCCATACTGAGGAACTAGACACTTAGGAGATCATCCTTCAGCTTCAGTGCTGTTGGACGAATTTATCTGTAGTGCCTTGCGACCTGGTAATGTTCTATCTTTTAGGCTGCTATTATACTGTGAGTTGGGCGTGGTTTCCCCATCAGAACTGACCTGTACCCCTTAAGGCAAGATATGGACATTCAGTTGATATAAATCAGCTTGAATATAGCTATACAGGCAACCCCTGCTTACCACTGATTCACTTAGCGCTGTTTCGCTATAACACTCATTTTAAATTGATACCTGATTCCACTTAGTGCTCAGCAAGTTTCATTATAATACTCACAGTCACGATCGTGGGTCATTAAAAACACTTGCAGTCATCATCTTGGGTCATCAAAAACTTTGGTTTTGCTTAACTCTCGTTTCACTTAACGCTCAGTTTTTCAAATTAAGAGCGCTAAGCAGGGGTTGCCTGTAGTGATTACTATCAGCTAGGAGTCTGCATGTCCAAAGTGAATAAAGTAGAATTGGCCTTGTTTCTTTTGGAGGTAAAGCAACTGTCACAGTGAAATGCCAGAACAGTGGTGCTCAACTTTTTTGCATTGGATGGACAGTGCCTAGGTCGGCTGCAGAAAGGAACTGGCTGGTGGTTGCAGTCTGGCATGGTTTGGTCACAATAGGGTACCATCTGGTGGCACAGAAGGGGGCAGAAGGCATCCTGGTTCCAACCTGGCCCTGCGAGGGGGAGGCAGTGTTACCCAGCCCCAACCCAGCCCCACAGGAGGGGAGGGGGCATGGTTCAGCCCTACAGAGGAAAGAGGGCTTGACCTGGCCCCATGGAGGGGTGGAAGGGGGTTTGAGCTGTACCCAAGAAAGCCCCATGGGGAAATGGCATGTGACCCAAACCTACTCAGCCTGAGGGAGGGGTGTGGCTCAACCCCATTCAGCCATGGGGGTGGGGAGAGGGAGCATAATCTGGCTCCAAGCTGCTGCACAGGACTTAGGGTTTGGGAATTTGGCAGCGGGGGGAGGGTGACCATATTTATTGCTACTGCTTCCTTGCCACCAAATTTCCTGATCTGTGGACAGCCCTGCAAATGGGCCACCTATGGCTCGTAGGCCGCATTTGGCCCATGGGCTGGAGGTTGAGTACCCATGTGTTAGAGCATATGATAGAGACAAAACTCCCCTTAGCAAGGATATAGAATGGACACTCTGTGGCTTCTGAAGCATTCTGTAGGAATAAAAGGAGTCCTGCCTTGCATCCATAACCCAAAACTCAATTTTGATTCCCTGGAGGTTCAGCCACACTGTGGAGCTGCAGGGAGCAGTAGAATATGAGTATGGAAGTTGGAAGGAAATTAACAGGGTTTTCCCATATGATCAAGCAGAACTGCTGATGTCTATCGTAGTATGGGGAACAAACAGGAGGAACTTGTCCTCAGAATAGCCAGTTCAGACCCAGACATAGTAGGGCTTACAGAAATGCGGTGGGATTCATCTCACGACTAGGCAGTTAGCATTAGGGGCTATAGGCTTTACAGGTGGGATAGAGAAGGAAGGAAAGGTGGGGGTGTGGAGCTCTATGTCAAAGAGCAATACACATTCCTCTGCCAGCAAAATGGGGTCAGAGGAGGGGCAAGCTGAAGTGCTCTGGGTCAAGCTGGGATGACATAGTAGGGGACCTACAGATCGGTAGCCATCTGGGGGACAGTGATCACCTAAAAATACAATTCAACGTAAGGCGTCGAGTGGGTAAGGTAACTAGTAGGGTGAACGTGCTGGACTTTAGGAAAGCTGATTTCAGTGAACTCAGGCGATTAGTGAAGGACGCACTACAGAGTAGTAGTTTTGAAATGATGGGAGCCCAAGAAGGGTGGCTGTGCCTTAAGGAAACTATCCTTCGAGCACAAAGCGAGACGATCCCCGTGAGAGGTAAAAGAGGGAAAGGGGCCAGGAGGCTTCCCTGGCTGACCAGAGAAATCCAGGGCAGACTAAGGGCCAAAAGGGGAGCACATAAAAAGTGGAAACAGGGAGAGATCACCAAAGAGGAATATACCTCTTCTGCTCGTGCTTGTAGGGAGGCAGTTAGACAGGCCAAAGCTACCGTGGAGCTGAGGATGGCAACCCAAGTAAAAGACAATAAGAAATTGTTTTTTAGATATATAGGGAGTAAAAGGAAGGCCCAGGGAGGAATAGGACCTCTGCTAAATGGGCAGAAACAATTGGTGACGGACAGAGGGGACAAGGCTGAACTCCTCAACGAGTTCTTCGCCTCAGTGTTCCTAAGCGAGAGGCATGACAAGTCTCTCACTGGGATTGTAGGGAGGCAGCAGCAAGGCACCAGACTTCCATGCGTGGACCCTGAGGTGGTGCAGGGTCACTTGGAAGAACTGGATGCCTTTAAGTCGGCAGGCCCGGATGAGCTCCATCCGAGGGTACTGAAGGCACTGGCCAACATCATTGCAGAGCCACTGGCGGGAATATTTGAACGCTCGTGGCGCACGGGTCAAGTCCCGGAGGACTGGAAAAGGGCCAATGTGGTTCCCATTTTCAAGAAGGGGAGGAAGGAGGACCCGGGCAACTATAGGCCAGTTAGTCTCACCTCCATCCTTGGCAAAGTCTTTGAAAAAATTATCAAGGCTCACATTTGTGAGAGCCCGGCAGGGCAAGTTATGCTGAGGGGAAACCAGCATGGGTTCGTGGCAGGCAGATCGTGCCTGACCAATCTAGTCTCTTTTTATGACCAGGTTACAAAACGCCTTGACGCAGGAGGAGGGGTGGATGTCGTATACTTGGACTTCAGGAAGGCCTTTGATACGGTATCCCACCCCATACTGGTGAACAAGTTAAGGGGCTGTGACTTGGATGACTGCACAGTCCGGTGGGTGGAGAATTGGCTGGTGGGTCGCACCCAGAGAGTCATGGTGGATGGGTCGGTTTCGACCTGGAAGGGTGTGGGCAGTGGGGTCCCGCAGGGCTCGGTGCTTGGACCGATACTCTTTAATGTCTTCATCAGCGACTTGGACGAGGGGGTGAAATGTACTCTGTCCAAGTTTGCAGATGACACTAAGCTATGGGGCGAAGTGGACACACCGGAGGGCAGGGAACAGCTGCAAGCAGACCTGGACAGGTTAGACAAGTGGGCAGAAAACAACAGAATGCAGTTCAACAAGGAGAAATGCAAAGTGCTGCATCTAGGGAGGAAAAATGTCCAGCACACCTACAGCCTAGGAAATGACCTGCTGGGTGGCACGGAAGTGGAAAGGGATCTTGGAGTCCTAGTGGACTCCAAGATGAACATGAGTCGGCAGTGTGACGAAACCATCAGAAAAGCCAATGGCACTTTATCGTGCATCAGCAGATGCATGACAAGTAGGTCCAAGAAGGTGATACTTCCCCTCTATCGGGCGCTGGTCAGACCGCAGCTGGAGTACTGCGTGCAATTCTGGGCGCCGCACTTCACGAAGGATGCGGATAACCTGGAGAGGGTCCAGAGAAGGGCCACTCGTATGGTTAAGGGCCTGCAGGCCAAGCCCTACGAGGAGAGACTAGAGAAACTGGACCTTTTCAGCCTCCGCAAGAGAAGGTTGAGAGGCGACCTGGTGGCTGCCTATAAGTTCATCAGGGGGGCACAGAAGGGAATTGGTGAGTATTTATTCACCAAGGCCCCCCCGGGGGTTACAAGAAATAATGGCCACAAGCTAGAAGAGAGCAGATTTAGATTGGATATTAGGAGGAACTTCTTCACAGTTCGAGTGGCCAAGGTCTGGAACGGGCTCCCAAGGAAGGTGGTGCTCTCCCCTACCCTGGGGGTCTTCAAGCGAAGGCTAGATGTGTATCTAGCTGGGGTAATGTAGGCCCAGCACTCTTTCCTGCTTATGCAGGGGGTCGGACTCGATGATCTATTGAGGTCCCTTCCGACCCTAGCATCTATGAATCTATGAATCTATGAATAAGATACAAGGGGGCCGTGGGGAGAAGGATCTAACAGTGGGGGTCCACTACAGACCCACCAATGAAAGGGAGGAGCTGGACTGGGAATTTTCGGGCCAGCTTGCAGAGGCACTTAAGGCAAGGGATGTAGATGTCATGGGTGATTTAAATGACCCGGACATCTGCTGGGAGGAACAGTCAGCCAGGTCGGACCGTTCCAGGAGGCTTCTGGCCGAGATACCTCCACTTAATTCAGGAGGTGCACAGTCCCACCAGACGAAATGCCCTGTTGGACCTGGTCCTGGCCACAGGCAATGACCTGGTAAGGGGCCTCCAGGTTCTTGACCACCTGGGTGATAGCGATCATCGCTTGCTGGAATTCACCATCCAGCGCAGGGTGTGAAGGGCCTGCAGCAAGGCGGTAGCCCTAGACTTCAAGAGGGCCAAATTCAATGAGTTGAGGAGATTAGTGGGAGAGGCGCTGGGGTTCTTGAGAGCAGGGGAACTCAGTGCCCAAGATGAGTGGTTGTTCCTTAAGGAGACGATACTCAGGGCCCAAGGGGTGACCATCCCAACAAGAAGCAAGGGGGGCAAGAGTGCCCGAAAGCCCCCCGGCTCACCAAGGGTGTACGGAAATGCCTGACTGCCAAAAAGGCGGCATACAACCGGTGGAAGGGGGGTGCTATCTCCAAAGAGGAGTATACCTCCTCTGCTCAGGCCTGTAGGGGGGCTGTCAGGAAAGCTAAGGCGGACATAGAGCTAGAACTAGCATCCAAGATCAAAGATAATAAAAAGTCCTCAAAGGCAACCAGGACAGTTTGATTAGGGGCAGGTCATGTCAGACCAACCTGATTGCCTTTTATAATCAGGTCACAAAAGCATTGGATGCAGGTGACGCCGTGGATGTAGTCTTTCTGGACTTCAGCAAGGCCTTTGACACTGTCTCCCACCCCATCCTCATTAAAAAACTAGGCGACTGTTGCATTGATTTCTACACAGTCAGACGGATTGCAGATTGGCTGAAGGGTCGTACTCAGAGGGTGGTGGTAGACGGGTCATATTTGACCTTGGGGGAAGTGGGCAGCGGAGTCCCCTAGGGCTCGGTCCTTGGGCCCGTGCTGTTCAATTTCTTTATCGGTGATTTGGACGACTGGGTGAAAAGCAGCCTGTTTAAATTCTCTGATGATACCAAAATTTGGGGTGAGGTGAGCACGCTAGTAGGGAGGGAAAGACTGCAGCAAGACCTGGATGGGTTACAGGTGTGGGCTAGCAAAAACAGCATGTGTTTCAGTACTGACAAGTGCAAGGTGCTGCACTTGGGCAGTAGTAACCATCAGCACACTTATAAGATGGGAAACTCCCTTCTTGAGAGCACAGAGGCAGAAAGGGATTTTGGAGTCATTATTGACCCCAAGATGAACATGGGCCAACAATGCGAGGTCACGGTTGGCATCCACAGGTGCATCTCAAGTACGGCCAAGGAGGTGATCCTCCCCCTCTACACAACACTGGTCAGGCCACAGTTGGAGTACTGTGTCCAGTTCTGTGCCCCCCATTTCAGGAGGGATGTGGACAACATTGAGATGGTCCAGAGGAGGGCCTTGTTGTCCCCGCATGATCCAGGGACAACAGGGCAGACCCTACAATGAGAGACTGCGGGACCTGAACGAGTTCAGCCTTCACAAGAGAAGGCTGAGGGCGGACCTGGTGACTGTCTATAAACTCACTAGCAGGGACCAGAAGGGTTTGGGAGAGACCTAGCTTCTCCTAGTGCCTTCTGGCATAACAAGGAATAACGGCCATAAGTTGTTGGAGAGTAGGTTTAGATTAGACATCTGCAAGAACTACTTCACAGTTAGGGCGGCTAGGATCTGGAACCAACTTCCAAGGGAAGTGGTGCTGTCTCCTACCCTGGGGGTCTTTAAGAAGAGGCTTGATGCCTACCTGGCTGGAATCATTTGAGCCCATTTTTTCTCCTGCCCAGGCAGGGGGTCGGACTTGAAGATCTACAAAGTCCCTTCCGACCCTACTTCTATGACTCTATGATTCTATGATTCTTTGACCATATTGGCCCCATTATCAGTGACCATGAACCCACAGGTGAGCTCACCCTGCCCAGCGAGCCACCCTGCACCATGCAGTTCATGACCCCCATGATCTCTGCCATGTGGGACTCATCCATCACCTCAGCTTGAAGGAGAGCCCACCGGTTACCTGACTGGTCGCACCAGTTCCCTGTGAGGGAGAGGTAGGCGTGATCTCCACCCTGGCTGCTCCAGATGTCCAAGGTGAAGTGTAAGGCCACCTGTGTATCTGCCTTGTGCAGCTTCTCCCTCAAGTACTCCCTGCATGCCTCATACAGGGAGGGCACCGCCATCATGCTGAAAGTGGTGCATATGGGCACTTGGTAGGAGTGCCATGAGCCACCTGAACCCTGGCCACTCAACTAAGGAGAAGGACTGGCCATCGACAGGAAGCATCTCCCCAGTGCTCTGGGTGACTTCACTTGCCCTTGCAATGTGCCCCCCTTTCTGTCTGCCTTTCTTCCACTGTTCCAGGGTGACCTGCCTCTGCTTTGGGGGCACAGGAGCTTTGGAGTGAGAAGGCAACTTCCCTTTGGGCACTCTCCCACTAGTGCCTTAGAATGAGCAAGGGCAAGGGGGTGGTGCTTGTGGAGGTGCATCGGCATCCCTGTGGTGCTCATGTGTTTTGTTCCCTTACCCTGACTGTTTTTGGGTCAGCAGTGCAGGTAGATAGCCTATATGGGATAATTTGGCTGCTCAAAATGATCCCAGACCACACTACTTGCTTGCTTTTGGGTGTGGGTGCATGTGTAGATGCTGCAATTTCCCCCTCCTCAGCAGGCAGAGGCACAGCAACAGGAGGAGTGGGCTCAGTTGAGCTGCTTGCCTCTGCAACCTCTACCTCAGTCTCCTCTGAAGTGCCTTTTGGGGAAGGAGACCTGGCTCTAAGGGAAACTTGGGTATGGAGTACAAACTCAGATGATTCCCCCTCTTTCCCTAGAATTTCCCTTGCTAGGACACTCAGATCCAGCTCCAGCTCTTCGTCTGGCACTGGAAGGCTCAGCATGGGAAGTGAAATGGGGGTGGAAGAGACTGTCATGCTGGTGCTTGTGCTGCTGCTTGTTGTCATGGTGGTGGGGGTGGGGGTTGTGGCTCGTGCTCTTGGAGAGAATGTAGACTCAGGCACAGGCAGTGGCACTGGTACTGCTCCCCTCTCCTTGCTGTCTGTAGAGTTGGAAGCCTCATCCCTGCTAGTTGTAGGAAAGAGGCTACATCTCAGTTGCGGGGTGAGGCGGCGACTTATACCTCTGTCTCTTCCCTCTCTTCCACCCCTCCCTGAAGGCTTGCCAGCTGCCTTTCCACCATGCTTTGTGTGTTTCATAGTGTCTTGTCTTTATAAAAATATATAAATATATATGTGCTTTCATATATAAATTTTAAATTATAATATGCTACAAGATATAAATGTATAAAAATATATAAATGTGTATGTGCCTTTCTATATAAATTCTTTAGTATAATATCCAATATAATTATGAAATTGAAAAGAATAAATCAATTAATATAATAATAAAAGGGTCTAGAAAAAAAACATAAAGGTATTGCGGAATCCCACTTGCTAGGCTAGCAAGTAGGAAATCAAATCAATGATAGTAGTAGCCTTTATTGTCTAACGCTCCTGAGCTTCTGGACAATAGCTCAGTAACTGTCAGACTCCAAGGCAGAAAGCAGGCCAGTTCAAACAATGCTGCTTTTTATGCTGTTTTTCCAAACCTCCCTCAGAGCACTGGGGTTGGAAAGGACATCAGGGAAGGATCACAGTCACTGGCCAGCTACACAGTCAGTATGAGAGCAGTCTTTCCCCCTGCTTCCCCCTCCCTCTCCTTACTTTTTGTTTCCCTCCAGGCAAGCCCAGCTTCAGCTTCAAAACTCGAAAATCAACTGCTCTCATTTTGTTTCAAGGCTGTTTTGAAGACCTTGGTTTCATTTCAGTTTCGCTGTTTCAAGCTCAAAATAAGTCAAAAGAGCGTTGAAATGAAACAGCCGGTGAAATTTCTCACAGCCCTACTATTTAATTATTTTAACTGATAACTAAAATTGAGAGAATATGTCACATCTCCACCAAAAAGAACCATGCACTTTAAAAAGATTTGATTTTACAGTGTTTACATTGTAAGGTCTTTTGATCAGGGACAATCTTTTTGTCTTGTATTTATACAGTGCCTTGCTAAAGCAACCTGCTGTCCCAAATTTTCCTATACACACCCAAATTTTGAAACTGTCCCCCAGTGTCCCCAAAGTGTTCACAAAATGGGACTTTTGTCCTGAATTTTTAAAAAATGGTTCTGGATCAGCCAGTCTTCCCTAGCCAAATAATTTCCACCTGGCACTTGAACACGGCTCTACTGCTTCCAGGTCCAGATGTAGCCATGCACTAAATTGGAAGTAAGGCTCATGTCACTGTACACCAGGAATGGGTAAAATGCAACTTGCAGGCTACATGCAGCCTGCCAGGCAATTTCATCTGGTCGACAGGCACCCACCAACTAATTGTACCCCATTCAGCCTGCTTGCCTTTCTCCCACCCTTGTGGATGGAAAGACCCAGCTAAGCCAGCACACAGCTTCCAGGTGGGGCTGCTGCTGCCACTGCTGCAGCCACTGGGAAACCTGCTGGGCTTCTCTAGCATCCTGCTCACTCCAGGCACCAGGCAGCTCCTGGCACTCATGTGCCACCAGGGGAAGCTCTGCATGATGGAGCTGGCATCCTTCTTTGCTTCCTGGTGTGCTTCCCAGGACTCTGCCAGGAAGCAGGGGACAGGGCTCTCTTCCACTCCCAGTGGCGTCCCAGGATCTGCACAGCAGGGAATGGTGAAGACAGCCAGCTCCATGGTGTGGGGCTTGCCTCAGTGGTGCGTGAGTGCCAGGAGCTGCACATTAGGGCTATGCAAAATTGCACCATTCCATTTTGCCTTGGGTTTCGACAGTTTTTCATATCAAATTCTATTTCGATTCAAAACAGCTGTTCCATTCCATTCCATGCAATCTAGCATGGGAGACGGGAAACCAGCCCACCTGGGCTACCTCCCATCCTGGCCGCGATGTAGCGCAGGGGACAGGGAGACAGCCTCCCACCTCCAGTGTGATGTAGCACGGGGGATGGGGAAAGCATCCCAGCTGGGCTACCTCACCACCCCGCTTCAGGATCTTGCGCTGGGATATGGGAAGTCAGCCCAGCTGGACTGACTTCCCATCCCCAGCCTATGGTCAAAAAGTTTCAGCTTGTGAAACGTTTCAACCAGTCTCATTTTGTTTCAAGGCTATTTCGATGGCCTTTGTTTCATTCCAGTTTTGCTGTTTTGGCCTCAAAATTTGTCAAAACAGTGTCAAAACGAAACTGCCGGCAAAATTTCATACAGCCCTACTGCACATGTGCCGTGCAGAGCCCCATGCGATAGGGACAGGCCAGTCTGGCTGCACTCTTCACCACCACGTGCAGCACTGGCTGGAACCATGTGCCACTGGGCCATGAACTTCCACTGCCACCTGCTGCTGCTGCCAGTGATGGCAGGGGCTGTGCTCCATGCAGGGAGTGTGTAGGGGGTCCACACACCCCCACCCTCCCTCACAACCCACAAATGTGACACGCCCATACCCTGCCCCCACAACACCCCCACACATACACTCACATCCACCATACCCTATTGCCCCCACATGCACAGCCATACCCTCTCACAAATCCCCCCACATACCTTCCCCCACACTCCACCATACACACACACACACTCCCAACCACATCTCCCACACACAATATTCAAGAGTAAGGCTTCAATTTTGAATTTTTGAGTCTATATACACTACACAACCACAAATCATGACAAAAATATTTTTGTAATAAAATTAAAATATGTTATAGTAGGTGTTTGACTTTTAGTATAGATTTGGCTTTTTTCTGATTCTGAGATGGCAACCCTCCCTTCCCAAAAGGAGTACTTGCAGGAGACAAGAGGAGAGACTTCTGGTGGCAAAGGTCAGGGGTTGGGCGGGGGCAGGGTAGACTTCCAGTCCCAAGATGGTGAGCAGCAGGTGGGGCACCTGTTAGGGCACGGGGCTACCCTTTGGCCCTTGGCACCCTTGGCAGCTCACCAAAACTCATTAAGCAGCCTTCCAGCTGAAATAATTTTCTGCCCCTGCTCTATACCCAAGAAAATTAATCTCAACTCTGAGCCTGCCTCTTATCCTTCAACTAGACTAAACTGGAGCTAGAGAAGGTGTAGATCACTGGCTGGCAACCTTTTGGAGCTGTGAACCAAAATAGGCTGACTTGGTCAAGGCAGGCTAGGTTCTGACCTGGCTGCCACCACTGCTTCTTCCTACCCTCTGACATGGGCACAGTACCCAGCCACCCAGCCCTGGTGCAGTGAAGCCTCCTGCTGCCAGGATGATGCTGAAGCCCCTCTCCCTTCCCTCCACACACCACCAAAGCCTCCTGGCTCCATGGGCTGGATCCAGTAGCCTCATGTGCTAGCAGTTGCCAATCCCTAGGGTATACTACCAGTTCTGGAGGTCTGTGGAGGATCCAAAACTTTGTCCTGAATTTTTGTCCTCAAAATCTGACCACCGTATGCCTTCCCCTCTGGACTGTAACTGAGGCTCCTGCTCTACTACAGTGTAAATACTGTAATGAAATATTAAGGAATATTAATAAGTAAAAAAAATAGGACATTTCAGGCTCAGTGTAATCAAGGCCAAGAGTAAAAAGAGGCCAGATTTCATACCTGCAACCATGAAATTACATATTCTATCATACAAATGGGACATTTTGAGTGCAAGTGCTTGCAAAGGTATAGCAGAAATATGGCTTCTAGTATAATTATCTTAATTCACAAACCACTTTTCTGCATTTCCTGGGGCTTAGCATGGAGATAAAGGAGCATGAGTGGCCCATCTACACCACATCCTGGGTGCTTCCTGAAACAGCTGCTCTTGAGCCTGACTCACCCATCTGCTCCTATTCACATGTGCTGAACCTGGAAATGTAGCAATGAAGCTACTCTAAGAGCATTCTTGTGGCAGCTCCTGCTGCTGGGATGCTTGAGAATGGTCATGTTATCTACACCTCTGTTTTTTCAGGTTTGGTGCATGTAAGCAGAAATATGTTAGGTAGTGTGTGTTTGAAAACATCCATACCTGCGAATTCATGGGACAGAGCCTACAGACTGATTCTTATGACACCAGCCCTTAGATTCATATGATGGGACCAAAATCTGTTAAAAGAATGATTACAAAATCTGTTGCTTTTTAAAAAATGGGTTTGTGTGTCCGATGCATAACTTCAAAAAAGCTTTTGATCTGGTATCCCATGATCACCTCTTGGCCAAACTGGCCAGTTGTGGCCTTGGCTCCACCACGATCCGCTGGCTGGGAAATTGGCTCCGTGGTTGGACCCAGAGGGTTGTAATCGATGGCAGTCACTCATCGTGGTGCCCTGTGACCAGTGGGGTCCCTCAAGGCTCTGTCCTTGGACCCATACTGTTCAACATCTTCATTAATGATGTGGACATTGGAGTCGGGAGTGGACTGGCCAAACTTTGGGGCAAAGCATCCATGCCAGAAGATAGGTGGGTGATCCAGGCTGACCTGGACATGCTCAGCAAATGGGCAGATGAGAACCTGATGGTGTTTAACACCGAAAAATGCAAGGTTCTCCACCTTGGGAGGAAAAACCTGCAGCATCCTTGTAGGCTCAGCAGTGCTACGTTGGATAGCAGTACAAAAGAAAGAGACTTGGGGGTCATCATTGACCACAAGATGAACATGAGCCTGCAATGCAATGCTGCGGCTAGTAAAGCGACCAAAACGCTGGCTTGCATCCATAGATGCTTCTCGAGCAAATCCCGGGACATTATTCTCCCCTTGTACCCGACCTTGGTGAGGCCGCAGCTGGAGTACTGTGTCCAGTTTTGGGCTCCACAATTCAAAAAGGATGTGGAGAAGCTTGAGAGAGTCCAGAGGAGAGCCACGCGCAGGATCAGAGGTCAGGAAAACAGATCTTACGATAATAGGCTGAGAGCCATGGGACTCTTTAGCCTGGAAAAGTGTGGGCTCAGGGGTGATCTGATGGCCACCTATAGTTTATCGGGGTGACCACCAGGATCTGGGGGAAAGTTTGTTCACCAGAGCGCCCCAAGGGATGACCAGGTCGAACAGTCACAAACTCCTGCAAGACCGTTTCAGGCTGGACATAAGGAAGAATTTCTTTACTGTCCGAGCCCCCAAGGTTTGGAACAGTCTGCCAGCGGAGGTGGTTCAAGCACCTACATTGAACACCTTCAAGAGTAAATTGGATGCTTATCTTGCTGGGATCCTATGACCCCAGTGGACTTCCTGCCCTTTGGGCAGGGGGCTGGACTCGATGATCTCCCAAGGTCCCTTCCAGCCCTGATGTCTATGAAATCTATGAAACATGTGTGTCATACAGAGTTAGACCAATGGTCCATCTAGCTCAGTATCCTGTCTTCAACAGTGGCAGAAGTATACATACTGTAAAGGGAAAGCATTGAACCAGCTATATCTGAAGTGATCTATCCTCTATTCAATACTTTCCCTGATATCCATGATTATTAGTTTAGAGATCCCAGAGGAAATATCTCCAACACTTCTGTTCAATAGCTGTTTTTAGAGCTATCATCCATTAATTATCTAGTCCCTTTCTGAATCTGGCTATGCTATCTGCCTTTACCTCCTAGGGCAATGAATTCCACAAATTGACTGTAAGCTGCATAAAAAAATTGTTTTCTTTTATTAGTTTTAAATTTGTCACCTACTAATTTCAGTGAGTGCCCCCTACATCTAGTATTCTGTGATTGGTGAACAACAGTTCCCTGTTCACTTGGTCCACCCCCGTAGTGATTTTATAGTCCTCTATTATATCCTGCCTCTGCCTTCTCCTAGCCAAACTGAAGAGTCTTAGCCTTCCGATCTCTCCTTGTATGACAACTCTTTATGCCCATAATCATTTTAGTTGCCTTTGGTTGCTTGCCTTTCTAATTCTACTACATCTTTTTTGAGATTTTGGGACCAGAACTGCACACGGTTTTCAAGATGTGGGTGCACCATGGATTTGTATAATGGCATGATGATGTTCTCTGTTTTGTGTTGAATTCTCTTCTCAATGGGCACATCTACATGAGATGCTTTACTACGCATAGCTCAGTTTGCACACTAGCTCTACATGTACACATGATTACTGCTCAGTAAATGATGCTACTCACAAGTAAATTTGCTACTTGCATGTGTGAGTAATTACTGCACAGCAATGCATGTGTAGACACCAGCTGGGAGGAAATTTGCTCCCGGTCAGCCTTGCCACTAGGAGGCTAGCCTGAGGCTAGCCCTAGGGCTCTGGGCTGGGAGCCTCTCCTGCCCCAGGGCTAGGCTGGCTCTATGCCTGCCCCAGCCTCAAGCCATTAAAAGCTTGCAGGCATTTTGAGCACATGCACTCAGCCTGAGGCCACTTCATCCCCCTGTGTCCCCCTGTGCAAGCTGCAAGCTAGCTGCACCAGCTTGCCTGTACCCTAGCCCCGCAGTGCTGTGTGGCTGCCAAGTCCATGCTGTCCACACCTGCAGGCTGCTCCAGGCTCTAGCCAGGCCTGCCAGCACCCAGGCCCAGCTGCAGGAAGCTTCTGGCTGCTGGTGCCAGCTCCAGTTGCCCACAGCCCACTGCCAGCAGCCTGCCCAAAGCCTGCAGGTGCTGTAGGAAATTACCTCACTACATGGCTGCCAGTTTCATGCTATGCCCCTGCACTGAGTGCTGCAGGCAGCTGCCCAGGCCACCAGCACAAGGACAGCCATGTGGAGGCCAGGAGATCCAGCATAGGAGCCCCGACAGATTTGTCATTGCCCATGCCAGTGCCCATCACCCAGGGTCCTAACTGGTCCACAGAGGAAACTGGTGACCTCATGGCACTATGGGACAAAGTGGGGGATGCAGTGGCAGTTTATGCAAAGCGGGCATTCCAACACCCACATGTATGAAGGGCTATCAGGCCAGATATAGGAGCATGGGCATGACCGGTCAGTGTGACAGTGCCACATAAAGGTCAAGGCCTTGTGGACACAGCAGGTTTCCATCTCCAACCACAATCATAATTGGGGAGTACCCAGAAGACTATACCCTTTATGCGGCTGCTAACAGAGATCCTGGTGCCCTGGGATCCAGGCCACAGTCATGCTGTGTATAGAAGCATGAGAGGTCTACCCAAGCCCCCACCCCAGTCTGTATCCATGGTGACGTGTCCTGGGGGAGGCCCCTCTGGGTGCCAGCAGCCCATCCTGCCAATCTCCCTGGATGCAGCCTCAACCAGCAGTTCAGGGAGCCCAGGCCAGTGCCTGCCCTGAAAGCTCCATGGCCTCAGGCCCAGCCACAGGCATGGCTGGCCATGTCACTGATGGCTGCCAGCAACACCAGTTCCTCCCCAAGGGTATCTACTCCCTCTTTAGAGCCCCACCATCCTCCTGGGTCTGCCAGCTGTCACTGACAGATGGGACCAAGTGGAGCCACCAGCCACACCAATTCCAGCCATATGATAAGCCCCACACTGGGGGCAGGGCCCTGCCCCAGCCCCTGCTCCTGGGCCCCTTCCCCTGCTCCTGGCTCCTGTTCCCAGCCCTGGCTCCTGCCCCCAGCCCTGGCCCCTGCCCTCCCTCCTTGCCCAGCCCTGCTGCACTTTCCTGGGCCCTGAGTCCCTCCCCCCCCCAGCATGCAGATTCATAGATTCATAGATGCTAGGGTCGGAAGGGACCTCAATAGATCATCGAGTCCGACCCCCTGCATAAGCAGGAAAGAGTGCTGGGCCTACATTACCCCAGCTAGATACACATCCAACCTTCTCTTGAATACCCCCAGGGTAGGGGAGAGCACCACCTCCCTTGGGAGCCCGTTCCAGACCTTGGCCACTCGAACTGTGAAGAAGTTCCTCCTAATATCCAATCTAAATCTGCTCTCCTCTAGCTTGTGGCCATTATTTCTTGTAACCCCCGGGGGCGCCTTGGTGAATAAATACTCACCAATTCCCTTCTGTGCCCCCCTGACGAACTTATAGGCAGCCACCAGGTCGCCTCTCAACCTTCTCTTGCAGAGGCTGAAAAGGTCCAGTTTCTCTAATCTCTCCTCATAGGGCTTGGCCTGCAGGCCCTTAACCATACGAGTGGCCCTTCTCTGGACCCTCTCCAGGTTATCCGCATCTTTCTTGAAGTGCGGCGCCCAGAATTGCACGCAGTACTCCAGCTGCGGTCTGACCAGTGCCCGATAGAGGGGAAGTATCACCTCCTTGGACCTATTTGTCATGCATCTGCTGATGCACGATAAAGTGCCATTGGCTTTTCTGATGGTTTCGTCACACTGCCGACTCATGTTCATCTTGGAGTCCACTAGGACTCCAAGATCCCTTTCCACTTCCGTGCCACCCAGCAGGTCATTTCCTAGGCTGTAGGTGTGCTGGACATTTTTCCTCCCTAGATGCAGCACTTTGCATTTCTCCTTGTTGAACTGCATTCTGTTGTTTTCTGCCCACTTGTCTAACCTGTCCAGGTCTGCTTGCAGCTGTTCCCTGCCCTCCGGCGTGTCCACTTCGCCCCATAGCTTAGTGTCATCTGCAAACTTGGACAGAGTACATTTCACCCCCTCGTCCAAGTCGCTGATGAAGACATTAAAGCGTATCGGTCCAAGCACCGAGCCCTGCGGGACCCCACTGCCCACACTCTTCCAGGTCGAAACCAACCCATCCACCACAACTCTCTGGGTGCGACCCTCCAGCCAATTCTCCACCCACCGGACTGTGCAGTCATCCAAGTCACAGCCCCTTAACTTGTTCACCAGTATGGGGTGGGATACCGTATCAAAGGCCTTCCTGAAGTCCAAGTATACGACATCCACCCCTCCTCCTGCGTCGAGGCGTTTTGTGACCTGGTCATAAAAAGAGACTAGATTGGTCAGGCACGATCTACCTGCCACGAACCCGTGCTGGTTTCCCCTCAGCATAATTTGTCCTGCCGGGCTCTCACAAATGTGAGCCTTGATAATTTTCTCAAATGAGCCTTGATAATTTTCTCAAAAGCAGAGGGGCAGGACATAGTGCAAAACTTTATTGAGCAGCCCATGCCCCCACAGGTAGGGGAGCATGGGCCTCTCACATGCCAAGGAATGCGTCAATGCCAGCTGCAATGTCCTCCTCAGCTGCGGGGCTCAGGGACATGTAGTGAAGCCACAGCTAGCCATCCAGGTGGTGTCAGAGGTTGCAGGGCAGCCTTGGCTTGCCCCTGCACCATCAAAGCTCAGGGTCCTGTGCTAGGTGTGGAGCTTCACCTAGGACACCATGGCAATCAGCATCAGCAGGGTGTAGTGGGTTGGGCACCCCTCGGTCTGTGCAAACACATCCTTGTGCAGTGCCTGTGACATGCATAGCAGAGGCAAGCTCGGGGTGCAGCATCGGGGTGGGGGCTGGCTCCAGGGTGCCACCTTGGAGAGATACCCTGTGCAGAGGGTGAGAGCACAGGTAGATCCTCAACCCAGTCATTCAGGAACCCCACACCCCTTGAGCCCAGGTGCCTTGGGCTTGGTGGAAGTAGAAGAGAGATGCTGGCCTGCAGAAGAGGGGCCCAGCAGGGTCTGGAGCCATGGTAGCACATGCTGCCAGGAGCCTGGCCTGTTTTCCCATGGGTCTGCGGCCAGCACCCAGCAGCCTACCTGCCCCTGTGGAGTGAGAGGGAATGGGAGGCTTGGCCTGTGGCTGCCTGGGCCCAGGCCTTCCCAGTCAACTTACCATGTGCCCTAGGCACCTGTGCACATCCAACCCCTGATCTGAAGCCAGGACCTGCACGGCCCCAGTACAGAGCATCTTATCTAATAAATGTTGCAAACTCTCACAAACAATGTCTTTCTCATGGTTCTGCAATGGCAGCCGGTGATCCTCTGGTGCAGGCCCTACAGCTGCATGTGGGGGAAAGGCCGCAGTTGCCAGGCAGGATGCAGGCTTAGGGTCACCACCTCCCACAGCCAGGGCCCTGCAGATGCACCAGCTCTGCCGGAGGGGGACCCAGGACAGGAGTCTCCTCCTGGACTGGCTGGTGACAGCGTCAGAACACTGTCTTGTGGCGACCAAAAAAGCCAATAAAATTCTGGGTATCATTGGGTCCATCTACACATGCATTTCATCTGAGATCAGTTTACTTGTGAGTTTACATCCTTACATGTGCAAGGATGTGGCAGCAGGTTTGCTGCTCTTAGCAGAAAACTCTTCCTACTTCCTGCAGCCCTGCAATGGGCCCCTTCTGCCACCAGGGAGATCTCAAGGCTCCTGGTGCAGCTGCCAGAAGCTAGGAGCCATCTTGAAAAGCCAGCCCCATACTCTGCTCCCTGGCCAGCCACTTCCCTGGCCAGGAACAACATGCACAGCACAGGACAGCATGCAGCACCTCTCTCCTCACCACCTCTGCCTTCCTGTGCCATGGCTGCTACAGTCCCTGCCCCAGCAGTAACGACCAGTGCCCAGGGTTCCTGCTGGCCATAGCACTGGCCCTGCTGGGCCCCCCACACTGACTGCAGGCTGGCCCACGGCTGTCTGGGTTCTCTGGCTCCCCCGTGCAGGCAGCTCTCCCTCCAGCAGCCAGTGTCCAGGGCCAGCAGGGCCAGTGTGTGGTCCTGGCCCTGCTGTAGGCAGCTCTGGCTCTGTACCCACTCAGAGCCGAGACAAACAGCAGGCCTAGGCCCAGGAGGGGGGGCTGGGTGATGGGGTACCAGGCCAAGGGCTGGGGGAGGGGCTCCTGGCTGGTAGGGGATGTGCTGGACCTCTGCCTAGGCCCATGGAGGGGGCTGCTGCTGGGTGGTACATGGCTGCCAGAAAACAGGCAGGGCTAGGTTCAGGGGCCAGGCAGCAGGCAGCACAAAGGCAACTGGCAAGGTCAGAATCATGTCCAGCACCATCCCCTGTGATCATCCTCCATGGCCTGCACAGCCCTGCCCAGAACTATGCTCTGCTCCTGTCCACTCCAGGGACAGGAGCTGCACCCAGAACTCCCAGTTCACCCATTCCATGCCTCCTTGGTCCCAAACATCCTTGTGGGCCACATCCTCCATCCACCACCTGTTCTGGTCGCCAATGACTCTGGCTGCTGAATTCTGAAAATTTCAAATAGTTTCAGTCTAAATGGAGCGTAGCTAAGATGACTGGGCCAGAACCCCATCCAAAAGCCCACTGAAGTGAATGGGAAGATTATCATAGTGTTAAATGGGCTCTGGATCAGGCCCACAATGGAAATCAGAATAAATCCATTTACTTTCTGTGCAACGGTCAATGGAGCTACACCAAAGTACACCTTTTGAGCAGCCTCTGGCCCTTAACTGTTGAGTATTGTGTCAGTTCTTTTGAAACTTGCACTTTTAACTCTGAGTTCCCAGCATTTTGAATGCTGAGAGTCACCTTGCAATGTGTTGTGTTTTAAGTAATGTTTTTAAATGGCAGGAATCACTCAGAACACAAGCTTTTGCCTGCAACCCTAACCTCAGCATTGCAAAGCGTTTTGTTTTTTTTTATCATTTAGCTGTTGCCAGAAGACTTACTATTTGGCTGAGGACTGAAATTTGACGGTGGTAGTGGGGATTGGGGTAGATAGGCATTCTCAAAGGAGAGTACCAGGACTCTGGAATCCACTCCCTCTCTAGCGCACCAACAGAGGCCAACACTGGTATGTTTTTGACACAATGCAAGAGGCATTTGTCTGAGTGGTGTTTTCTTATTTTGAGCCTGTGGCAAGATGGTATTTTTCTCCATGGTGGATGAGGTGGTTGAGGCCAAGGGCAGTTTGATTTATGCCAGTTATTTGTTTTGTGACAACTGCTGTCAACAGTTGTTCATTTTATTTTCTATTAATGTTCTCTGACATCTCAATGATGAGTGCAATGACAAAGAAATACAATAAAAAAATATTAGCAACTCAGCAACCTTTTTAGGGGAACTGGCAAAGTGTTTGACTGTCTTTCCACCTAACATCTTTTTTTATCCCTATTTCACCAATATCATTGAAGGTGAGGAAACCATGGATGCATCATCCATAAGAAGGGAATGATCACCAATTTTTCCTTCTTGTTTATTTGTTTTTATTTAATAAACATAAAAATAGCACCTACTATAGGGTCAGATTTTGACCTGTTCAATAACCTATGCATTTTAGGCCTTTACTCGAAACTTACTATCCCTGTTGCAGGTTCAGGGATGGGAGAATACTCTCTGGGCATGTCTACATGTGTGCTTTCCTGCCGAGTTGACTAAATAGCTCTGCAGTAAAGCATCACTGTCTATACATGTGCTGGTATTAGGATACAATAGATTAATTAAATGCACCATAAAATAGGCCTGTGTGAGTTGGCAACAATCCGATCCGGTTTCAGATCCGGCTGCTTCGGATGGCTGTGATCTGATCCAGAGTTCTGGACCGGGTTTCTGCCTCAATCCAGCTGAAGTTTTGGAGCTGGCTCGGTGATCCGGCCATAGGGTATAATGGGGGAATCAATTAAATATCTATAACTTTGTTGTTTTTTGTATGATTTGGATGAAACATGTAGAGATGGTAGCCTCTGCTGAGAGCATGAAACCTGCCAAGTTTCAAGAAGATCGGTGTGGGGGTTTGGGGGGAACTGTACCCCAAATTCTTGAAAGCCAAACTCATGTCACAGCTGTGTTACACCACGGGGGGGGGGGGGGGCGGGGGGCAGTCAAAACTGCCGGGGTGGTAGCTCTTGCTGAGGCCACAAAGCCTGACAAGTTTCAAGGAGATCGGTGCAGGGGTTTGAGGGGTACTGCACCTCAAACCATGGACAAGCAAAACTTGTGCCATGGATGTCACTGCATGTGTAAGACGCAGTGGGGTGACAGCTGCGGGGATGGTGGCCCCTGCTGTGATGCCTGACAGCTGTGGAGGAGATCAGTGAAGGGTGGTTCTGGGGCCCTGTGCCTCTAGCTGCTGACAGGCAAAACTCCTGCCAAGACTGCCTCTGTCTTGGGGAAGTTGATTGTCTGTATTGATTCTTTC
The DNA here is from genome assembly GCF_052110815.1 of Crocodylus siamensis. Taxonomy (NCBI): domain Eukaryota; kingdom Metazoa; phylum Chordata; order Crocodylia; family Crocodylidae; genus Crocodylus; species Crocodylus siamensis. The sequence goes on from NC_143397.1 coordinate 219,106,620, forward strand.
CTTTCCTTAGCCTGGTTTTGTAGGTGCTAATTGATGCTCGTTAAGTCATTATGAGGTAGCTAGGTCCTGTGTCCCTGAGTCCCTGGTCCCTGAGTGAATCATGATTGATTGGTAACTGAGAACATAGCAGCTTAGCAGCCAGGCCTGCAGCAGTGTCTCCCCTCCCCGCCCCAAGACAGACAGAGTCAGTCCCACAAGCACCCATGGCATGAGTTTTGCTTGTCCGAAGCTTGAGGGGCAGTTCCCCCCAAATCCCTGCACCAATCTTCTTGAAACTTGGCAGGCTTTGTGGTCTCAGTAAGAGCTACCACCCCTGCAGTTTTGACCCCTCTGTGTTCCAACACATAGACGTGACAGGAGTTTTGCTTTCAAAAATTTGGGGTACAGTTCCCCCCAAACCCCTGCACTGATCTCTTGAAACTTGGCAGGCTTTGTGGACTCAGCATAGGCTACCACTCCTGCAGTTTTCACCCCGCTATGTTGTAACGCCTAGACGTGACATATGAGTTTTGCTTTCAGGAATTTGGGGTGCTGTTCCCCCCAAGCCCCTATATCAATCTTCTTGAAACTTGGCAGTCTTCATCCTCTCTGCAGAGTCTACCACCCCTAAAAATTTCATCAAAATTGGATGTAAAACAACAAAGTTATAGGTATTTTATTGTTTCCCCATTATACCCTATGGCCAGATCTCGGAGGTGGCTCTGAGGCATCTCCGAACCGCTTCAGGAAGCCGAATGAGGCCGGCACTTCGACCCAGATGTGCTTCTTCAGACCCCGAAGTGTCGGAAGCTTCTCTGGACCCGAAGCTCTGTCCAAAGCCTCACACTGCCCTATAAAATAGTACTGTCGGGGACAGTACTGTCTTAGAGCGCAATTACTTACTGCATGGAACTGCATGTGTAGATGGTGATCGGGACTAGCTGGTGCTCATGCCCCCATGCCCTAGCCAGGTCCTCCACTGCCAGCACCCAGAGCTCAGGGATGACCCCCTAAACCGCCTAGGCACAGCATCTACACATGTACCTGGACCACAGCAGCTTGAACTTGCCATTAAGGTGCTGTGATAAACTCTGACACAAACTGCTCCAGAATTTATCACATTGCCTTAATGGCACATGTAGATGCACCCTCTGCATGGCTCCTACTCTGCCTCTTCTGCCAGTGGCTGGTCAGGCAGTGAGTGGCACCATGGCTATGCCCCAAAACATAACAGCCAGAAGAGCTGAGGGAAGGATTATGATGTGTAGTGCCAGTGCACACTACTTTTACCATATGCACACCCAGAGCAAGGAGGAACAACGGACTAGATTATTACTCTTTAGTTCCTGGTCTGCTCACAAGAAATTCAACAAAGGGCTGTCCCTTGCTCAGAGCTTGTGGCAAAGATGTCTTTGCTGTAATTGAGATATGAAATCTCTCAAGAAAACAAGAAAATCAAATGAGTCCGTAGCATTTCTTTCCCCATAACCAGAAATTATTAAAGCAAATATTAAATCACAGCCCAGATGATAGCCTGCTTACTACAAATATTAGCTCTCAACAGTCCCCTCATGCCCCCCAGATCTTGTATAAACATGCAGCTTACTAATCAAGTGATTTAGGCTACCTTAGACCAGGAGGAAGAGCAGGTTCCAAAGTGGGAGCCTTTCTTTAGAGGGAGGGCCCTGCCTGCCTCTCTTTCAAACCATGATGCAGTAATTACAACTTGAGTACCTCCATTGATCACTGCTGTGGCAGAATCAGTGAGCACAGACATGCTGAGTCATTGGGTGTTATATCTGAAATGTGCATGACCTTTTTTGCAGGAAGTCTTTTTAGTTGTACTATATAGTCCCTAACAAAAGAGTACAGGCTAAGAAATATCAAAAACCTTTAAACTGGTATTCCAATGTGGGACACAATTCAGTAAGGAACAGGCATCGCTGGGTAATCCTTGTTCTCATTATCTGTGTACCACATTACTGTCAGGTCAAAATGAAGCTATTCAAGAAAAATAAGCCATCTGTGCAATATTACAGATCCCTGCAAATAATAAACAAAGTTGTTTATCTTGTGAAAACCTGAAGAGTATTAGTGTGAGCTTGTGTTTGTTCCTTGATGCTTTTTTTAGTTTGCTTTTATAGACAGATTATAATGAATTTTCCAGTGTGATTGTAGAAACTACTTAGGGCGAATCTTGCTTCTTCTACAACTACCTACCCCATTTCCCCTCCTCTTGAGGGGGCCGTGGTCCTGAAAACAATAGCATTGTACTTTCCAAAATCCTGAATGTGAAGGGGGCAGGGAAGCAAGCAGCGGAGACCAGTAACGGGTATTCTGCGGCCCTCCATGCTTCCACATTGCCATCGGCTTTGGAATACTATACGGAAAAAGCTGGAATTTGAGGGTAAATGGAGGCATTATCCATAGGGTCTGTGCACATCCAAAGATCTAAGACCCTGCATGGGTGTTATAAAAGGCTGCATCTGTAATTCCTGAGTTCCTGAATTCTGTATTAGTAGCCACAAAAGGGCACTCTTAGACGTGCTTGCAGAGTAGGTGGGAAAGGATTCCATCCCACTAGCAAATTACTTGTATTTGGGTCTTGTTCAAGAAATCTGATTTGGCATCTGGAGTGTAGTAATCAATATTCATATAGGTTAAAACCTGAACACTGCAGGGAAAGGCTGCATTACGTGCATTTGGTACAGATATTTAGCAGATAAAATATGGAATGTGACATGACAAAATGTGGGGTCAGTTGAAGTCAGGATGATATAGCTGCAAGTGCATTGTGACTATTCTAATCACAGTGGATACATACGGATATATTTAAGTGTTGGATGCTTGTTGGCTAACGAGACAGAGGCAAGACTGGACTTGATTAGACACATAATGACAAAAATGGACCAACTGTTGCTGAGTAAGCCTGTTCAACAATGTACTCAGTTTTCTGTTGTTGAGATATTACTGTCTGAGGCTTCACTGGGTTTCAGCAGACAGACACTTCACAGAGTTATCTGTAAATACTTCCACTGTACTTTAAAGAGGTTCCCAAGTTCTGTTTTATGCCCTTGGCCATAAATTTAACATACTAAATATTTTCATCTGCTGTAGAACACCCAAAGTCTATGAAATATGTAACTTTATGGAAAATAGATCTGGGTAAAAAATAAGGACACATTCTTTGCTAACATTATTGTGAAAAATGTGAAACTTTTTCATCCTCAGATTTTAAAATTTATTCTATTTGAACAGCTGAAATGGAAATGAAGAATGTAGGACAATAGTTATATTTCATAACTTGAATTTTTCACTGTTTTAACCACAACATACCTTTTAAAATCATACAGGGGGTGTGTGTGTGTGTGTGTGTGTGTATGTGTGTGTGTGTGTGTGTGTGTGAGAGAGAGAATTGCATGTCTAGATGTGCCCACTGAGTTTCAGGTAAAGCTCATTATTTGACTAAGGATCTTAAACTATAGTATGTTGTATTATGGTTTAAATTAGAGAAGCAGAAAATAATACAGATGAATGTGTGTGTGTACACAGACACAACATACTTTTTCATCTATTTAAATTAGCGTGCCAAAAAATGATAGATACGTGTGTATGTGTACACACACATCTGTATGATTTTTTGAGCTCTAAATCATAATACGTCATACTACAGTTTTAGATCCTTAGTCAAATAAATGGAGCTTTACCGGAAACTGTCAGTGGGAGCATCTACATATGCAGTTAATGCAACTGAATATAATCTGGCTCAAACTGAGCTGGAGTAAATTAATCCCAATATCACCATCTACACGTACATTTAAGCAACAGTAATTTACTGCACTGTCGGATACCACTTGTATATGACAGGACTATCCAGCGGCTCTATAAATTAGTCTTTTGAGCCCTAACTGCCACACATGTGTAGATGGTCATTCTTTACCATGCAGCAAATCAGTCTGCTACACAGTAAAGCATCTTATATAGACACTCCCAGTGGCTCTGAGAATCTTTCATTTATTGATGAATACTGGACATTTTAACTGGTACTTGCTACCTTGCTACCTTAAAAAACTGCACTGAAAGCTTTCTAAATTTATGGCTTAATTATCCTAGCAACCACTGTTATCCTTTAAACAAGTATGTAACTCGGAAAGAAACAGAAAGGAATTGGTATGAAGAGTTTATAGATCAGAACAGCAGTCTCATCACCTCTTCCTCCCAAATCAGAACTTCCATGGCTCAGAAAAAACTGCATAATGTCTCCAGATGTATGCTAGAAGTGAAGTCCTAGCTTCACTAAAGCCAATACCAAAACTCCCAATGCTTCACTGAGCCAGGTTTTCACCCTGGAATATTCATTTAAAGAATATCTTTTACCCATGTCTAAGAAATAAAACATTGCAGAAAATGAGGCAAGATTTTTTTCATATAGTACAGTTATCTTTGACTAAAACATGTGCATTTAAATTCAACTTTGAAGGGCCACAATTATGGAATACATTGAGTATCTGCATGTGCATAGGGTATTTAAGGAGTCTAAGCACAGATTTGTTCATGAATACATACTCAAAGGATGTCTCAGCGCTAAAACATAGATGGCCTGAGAGATTTGGATTCCAGTCCTGGACAAGTCTCTAAGTCTTTTTCATGGGTCAGTTTCCACATCTGAAAATGGGAATATTCATAGATTTTATCATCCAGTCTGACCTCCTGCATCATACATGTCTTAGAATTTCTCCCCATTCTCAGCTTTGTCATTATATGACATATATTGAGTCCCATAGCTGTGGTATAATTTGTGCTAGGATAAAGCATCTTTCAGAAAGGCATCTATTTTGCACCTGAAGACATCAAGAACTAGAGAATCCACCATGAAACTTCCCTTGGCAGTTTTTCTTTGCAGCACCTAATCACCCTGTCTCTTAGGAAAATAAGGGTTTTTTTTTATTTATTGAATGTTAAGATTAACCTACCTTCTAAATTTGTTAAAAGACCTTGAAGTCCCGGGGGGGGGGGGAGAGGAAGGAGGGCACCAGAAAGTGCAAAATATAATTGTTATTCCCATCTGGCTTTATTTCATTCTCCTGCACTACCACAGCAGCATGCTACACTACTGAGAACTTATTCAGCACCTTTCTAAACCCCAAAAGCTGTGGCTTACACTTAATTCCATAAGCCTTGGGGTGGCAGTTCAGGCAGCTTGTTCCTTCATCTGTACATTTTCATCCACCCCTAGTTAGCTGCTGGCATTGAGATAACTAGCAGGTTGAGCCAGCCTTTTGGAACACCAGGCCCAGGGGCGTTTCTGAATTCCCATTGCACCTCACAGTTCGGCACCTGACCTAGAGCTGCAAAGGAGGTATTTCTGCCTCTTAGGCATCCAGACTAGCCAAAAAAAAGACATCTGCCTCAGAGCCAGTTTTTGGGGTGAGCAATGTGGGCAACCACCTAGGACGCCATGGTCAGGGGGGCACCCCACATACACACACACACGCATTTTGGTGCCACAAGCACCAGGTATCAGAGCAATTCTTGGGTCTTGCTCAAAACAGGGCCTTGGTGGGGGAAGGGTGGGCTGCCTGGGATTCTGTGTGAGGGAGCAGCAATGACAGGGCAGGTGGGATGGTGCCTGCAAGGATTCCCAGGCTGCCCACCCCTCCCACCCTGAGGGAGCAGGGAAGGGCTCTGGCCATCTCACCTGCACTTGGCTGATTGTGTCAGGCCCTGGAGCCCAATGGTGGCTTCAGGACACCAGAGCCCCCATGCCAGCTCTCACCAGCTGCTCATTGCAGATTCCTTCTCCCTCCACTTCAGCCCCATGGGCTGCAGCTGGCAGCCCCTGCCACAGTCAGATGCCCTGCCCAGCTCTCTAGCCCATTGGATGGAGCCCCTCTGAGGTAGGGCAGCAGCACCAGTGTCTTGACGGAGGGATGGGGGGAATTCACAGGTGGGCACCAGGGAGGGAGGCGCTGGGAGGAGTGCACTGTGGGTGCCACCAGGCAGTGTGTACCAGGGAGGTACCAAAATACAAGTTCACCCAAGACTCCATTTTTCCTAAGGTCGGCTCTGATCTGCCTAAACAAGGATACCTAGCTGACAGCAGCATTGGCTTCAGTATCAAACATAGTACCCATTCACTCTGAAATGCAGTGGTGACCTTTTGTCTATGATAGATTCATGGGACCAAAAAGAGGGCTAGCAAAAGGAAGTGACCTGCTGGACATGTCTACACATGCAATTAATGCATCTGAATTTTATCCACAGAAAATTCAGGCTCATTAAAGCACTCCCAGGCATACATCTATACAAAAATCTGCATTGGGAGTAAATTGCACCCAGCAGCTCCTGTCCTTCTTTGTTCCCCTGGAAGAGCCAGGGGGAGCTCCAGACTCCCCCTGGGTGCCAGCCCCTATCTGTCCCAGTTCTAGGGGCAGCCATGATCTGCATGGAGCAGGGGAGGGGATAGGGGAAGTGGGGAGCTGTCCTGGCTCAATGGGCAGCTCCCTGCCAACTGTGGAGAGTTCAGGGCAGGCCCTGACCCCTGGCAGAGGTGGGGGCAGGGAGAGCTGTTATGGCTTAGCAGGCAGCTGTCTGCCAGCCCCCCACAGACTGGGACCTGTCCCGATCTCCACAGGGCTGGGAGAGCTCATGGCTATTGAGCAGCTGCCTTCCAGACACATGGACAACTCTCCCTGCCCCTTGGAGATCAAAATGGACCCCAATCTCCATGTGGCTAGGAGGAAGCTACCTAGCAGCTGGGACAGCTTTCCCAGCCGCATGGAGATCTGGATAGGTCCCAGTTTCCACAGGGCTGGGAGGCAGCTGCCTGGCAGCCAGGATAGCTCTCCCAGCCACATGGAGATTGGGATGCATCCCAATGTCCATGTGCTGGGAGGCAGTGTCCTGCTAAGCTGAGACAGCTCTCCCTGCCCCCCTATGGCCCCCTGCTGCCTAGCCTGTGCAGGAGCAATTTGCTGTCAGTCAGCATCTACATGTGCACTTCAGTATCTACAGGTACTAGAAAACAGTGCGTTAGACTAATATACTGCATAGTAATTGCTGTGCATATGTAGATGGTGACACTTTACTGCATATTAGATTAGTCAAATGCTCAGTAAAGCATGTTGTGTAGATGCACCCACTGAGGAACCAGTTCAGATCACACTAGAATTCAGACAGGAGTGAGGTGCTAGTTCTGGATTGAATCTGAGGAATGGTAGCAGCCCAAGTCTAGGTGCCAGGGGATATTTTCAGGCCAAAAGGGACACAAATAATGAATCTAGGTAACTCTTCAGTTCCATGGCTGCTGAGTGGGATCAATTTAGATCACTCTTTGTGATTTAAAACCTTAAATTCTTCATAAGTCCTATTTGGGTGCTGTACAGTTTGGTTAAGATCTGACCCATAGGGCTTGATTCTTGAAGTGCTGAGCACACCCAAGAAGATACCTGAATCTCCTAAATTCCTATTGCCTTCACTATGAGTTAAAGATGCTGAGCACTTCACAGGAGGCACTTAAAATATCAAGCCCATATAACATTAATTAGATGTCTGTCATTCTAGATACTATAATGATTCTTTAAAAAGTCTGCTTCAAAATATGAACATATTACTTCTCTCTATTGAATGCCTTGATTTGCTTACTGTATTACTTTGGGAAGTAAAAAGAAAATAATAAGTTCATACAAAGAACCTCCAATCAGTTTGTGGAAAGATGTATCTGTTGCAACGGCGCTCTTAAAATGTCCATTAGTACATTTCACTTGTCACTTGGAATCTAGGGGTCAGGCTTTTGGTATGAATGTTGTTTGGAAATCTGTGGCTTTAACTGCTCACAGACTTAAAACATAAATGAAAGTGTGTGGGTACAGTCACTCTCCAAACAGGCCTGCAAAGCGAGTCATTTAATGCACAGAAAACAAAATATTTATTAACAAAAGGAAGATAAAATAAACATTGGTTATGGCATCACAAAATCCTGTCTGTCACCCAGGTCCCTGTGGCTGTGCTGAAGTGTTTGTCAGTCTGCCCTGACTTCTTGGAGGACCTTGCAGAAGTCAAGCCCAGGTCACTGATTTAGGTCTTTTATAGCCAAGAGCTAGCCACACTGACACATGTCCTTTAGGTTGTATTCTGCTGAAGCTCTTTTTGACATAGTCATTCCCCTATCATACAGCCACAAAAAGCAGAACAGAAGGGTCCCTTTATTCACCAACCTAATGACCCACTTCGCTGGTCTTGACCTGGCTGGGGAAAGCAACTCTAGTGCGGAAAAGCTGTAGGTGAGATTTTAGTTCCAACCCAGCATGGCAGCCAACTCAAAATAGTGCAACGTTTACTTTCCTGCTAGAACAGGAAGATAACAGAGGCTGCAATGGGACTTTCTGAGCTGAAGTTATGTCCCTAGTCCATTCCTGTAGCAGCAAAATTGTGTATGGCCTATTATTCAAGGCTTGTCTAGTTCTTAGAGGTTCTCTTCATAATATTCCCATGGGAGGGAATCATCCCTTTTAAAAATATATATTTTGCCTGGGAGGAATTCCCATTGATACCGGGGGGCTAGAAGGCAAAGGGCTTTCTGCCATGACAGAGAACAGGGGTTCTTTGCTTTCTATTTGCTGAGGGGCATCCCCCTTCCTTCCCTATCCCAGGCACAGAAAAATTCCTATTTACTTGTATGCCCCCTTTTGCCATTGAAACTGATTCTGCTGTGTCAGGAGGATATGCCTGGTTATATCCTTTATGTCATCATATCATTAATGTCATACCCTGACTGGAAAAAAAGCCCTACTAAATGTTGGCACCCTCCTTTCTTCTTAATTTTTCCCTGGTTTTGTATTAGTTGTTTTTACCCGTCTTCTTTTGTCACCCCAGAACTGAACTAAACTCAGATGGACCTGAAATGCAGCTTGCTTATTCCCATGCTGAAAGAATTCATTCTTAATGAACCCTCAGATTTTTTTCTTTGTTTTTTCCCCTATATGCCATCCCTAGAGCCTTGGTACCAATCCTTCACTCATTTAGTATCGGTACAGATCTCCAGGGTCTAAGTGGCATAAGGAAATGAAGTCAGGTTCCCCTCTCAGTCCTACTTCACTGCCATGTACCAATATGTGCTTAGGTTATTCTTAACCTATATCCTACTTATCCAAGCTAGAATATAATGCCATTTGACAAACATATGTGTGATGTCTACCAGGTAATACCAGAGGCTGCTGGCAGACATTTAAAAAACCCAAAAAACAGTGCTTTACTTAAATTCAGCGCATTCCCACATGAAGCCTAGTACATACCCAAAAGAGGCAGTGTGCGAGGTGGATCTGGCTTGCCCAATGTCTGTATAGATCAGGCGCTTCAGTGCAGCTTTTTTGGTGAATTTTTCTGATAGCTGATTGAATCCGCTTTAGATAAAAGTGCCAAAAAGCCCTACTGAAGCATACGATCTATACAGACTCTGCGGAGCTGGAGAGAAGTAACACACTGCTTCTTCTGGTAAAGCACATTTTTTTAACATCTGCAAGCAGCCAGAGAGAGGCCTACTGTATGTCCAGATATTATTGACCCTCCTTAGCTAAACAACAGGGTCTTGCACTTCCAGTTCCTATTGTAGGAGAAACTGTTGAAATACAGTCTGGATGTTTTCCTGCTGTAGCTTGTTTTATTTACACAATAGACAAAAGTCCTTGAACACAGGGCCACAAATAGCATACGGGCCATCGTCTTTTTTATGACTTTCAGCCAAAACACCAATGCTCAGTTCCCACAGAACAACTCTGTGCCAGAAAAATAATGAAAAATTATGGCAGAGAGCAAACTCTCCTGATGTTTGCAACAGTCCTTCCAAAGAAAAATTACATCACCAACCTAACATGACAGTATTCTCCAAACACTGTACACAGATCACATGTTAAGAGAAAGAGCTTGAAGTCTGTGTAACAGTACCATTGTGACTCCCACCACAACATATTTCCATGGCACATTACCTCCTGTCCCTAGGGAATGATTTTTTACCTAAAGAACTGGCTTCTATTTTCCACTCTCCATTCCGTTCTGCACTTCCATGTGTCAGCTTGCACCAAAAAAGAGGAGCCAAAATAGTCTTTTGGAACAGTCCCTGAAGCTCCAAGGCCTTTTTTAGAATGTCTGGGGTATTATGACATTCCTCTGTCCAGGTGTCTTTTTTCTCTGAACTTTCTTTATTACTTTTTTTGAGTGTCTTGGAGCATAAGCCACCAGAAAGGCCTCCAAGATTTCACATCTCAGTTTATGAAACAGAGTCTTGCAAAGGCTACCACTCAAAACTTGGAGGTCTCTAACTTCATTCCCATTTCCTGCAGAAAATCTGTCTCTGAACTGCCTCACTTATACTCATTTATACTGCATTGCTCAATCTACTCTGTCTCCAGCTATTTCTTCTACTGATAGTTCTGTATTTCTTAAGTGACTTTTCTAATCAGATCTAAAAATTATTATGGCAGCCAAAGATGCTGCATTCTGCAGGTACCTGATCTCACATACACAAAGCTAGAAATCACCAGACAGAATCAAAAACACAGCTGAGGATTATCAAGGTGTGTCAAACATTTCTTCTTTCCTCTAGCTTCATTCTTCTTCCCTGGTTACAGCAGTAAACAGGCAGGAGAAATAATGTGAGGGTCCCTTTCTTTTTAGCCTTGTAATTGCCTTCTTCCCCCCATTGCACGGGTTAAGTCAGCTTTAGGGAAAGACTATATTGGCAGTGAAGTGCAAAATCGCTACACTGCACTGGAAAACCTGACCTATCGCAAATACTTTAGTAACATCCAAAGAGCACTCAGGTTCCTGGCAAGATATAAGCTTTGGAAGGATCACAAATCCAATGCCATCCTTTGAAAATGCAGCCTCTCAAGGGTTTTGTGTGTGATCAAGGGAAGGAAAATTGGACTTTGTTTTAAATGGAGATTTGCACACATAATAACTGTATCAGTTTAGAGCTACAGCAGAAGTGTCTAGATTAAAAAGTGAAAACATGCAGCAACTAACTAATGGGTGGGAGTCAGGGGTCACCTACCTAGCCTGTGTGGTATATTAGGAGGCTGATTTCTCGTTTGATCTTTTAGCCTTGTAAGTCCTGTCAGGCAGCTAACAGAGAAACCAAGTAAGAGAGTTATGCAAGGAACCTGAGTAATTCTATTGAAGAGCTCCAGAGTATGTTGTTTGCTCACAGCACTCTTCCATGACAGACTTCATCTTCCTAGCTCACTGGTCCTCTTCGGCCATGAAGTGCATCATCCTGGTAAAATAGCCTGTAACAAAGATGCCCCATGGTTTCATTTCACCCTGCCATGCAATCCTTTCTTTGCTTTTGTTTTTAAGCAGCTGACATGGTTGGAGAGCTACTCAATTCTTTAGGGAAAAGCACCTTTCACTTAGCAGGTCAAATGCAGGTCAATGCCTGGCAAATAATATTGTATGCAGCCTTGTAAAGTTCTGCTACACCTCACTATACAGTTGGTCTGTTCCCAAGAAGCTCACTAATTGGCACAAGTAATAATGAGTGTGCACAAAACCCGGCACTCCAGCTACATTCCTCAGCAAAGATTTAATAGAGTCATGTAGTGAGGTCTAATATTACTAGGCAGAAATCATTTTTACCAAATGCACTCCTGAATATTTGCTAATACATTCTGAATTGCTAGCACACCTGGCTAAAACTAACTGTGCTTTCTCAATAGGTGGACAAAGGACATCTGAGATCCATCTTCTCTGCCTCGCTGAACATTTTCCACTTACCCCCTCATTCCCAAAGCAGAGCTATGTGCAATGAATTGTTCAGTCAGTCATGCACATCTACAAGGCTGTCTCCTCATATATACATATAGGTTGTACACAGAGCTTTCTTTTTAAAAAATGGAGGCATTTTTCAAGAAAATATTTCTTCCCATTGTGAGGAGATGATATGCCACATAGATACATCCCTTGGATAGGCAGATTTGGAATATGTGCCACCCAGTTGTAGAGTGGTACTTGCCCCTAGTCCTTTGCTACATCTCCTCTCTGGCATAGGGGAACTTGTAGGGCATAGAGGAACTTGTAGGCTAGATTCAGACATTCAGAAAGCCTGAGGCAGAATCAATTTAAGTTATGTGGTTTTCTGTAAACGTTGTAGTTTAGATCAGTAGCAAGCAGAACACACATTCACCCTTTGGTGGAGGGGCAAATCTTAGACCATGTTCTGCTATTTTTAAACCAGTCTGTGTGAGCCAAACTTCTGTTATGGGTATAGATCGGTTTCCAATCACTTAAAAGTGCAATGTCTGTTCCTGATTAGTGTCTAGTCACCATGGCAACTTTCCCCTCCCATGCACTTTATGCTGGCATGGAACAAGGGATGAATATTGCCCATAGTCAAAGGACAGGATAAGGTCCATATGTTCTCATGGTTTTAGGCCAAAGAGTTTTAACTCCCCTGCCCCATTTTCATAATGCAGTAGATGAGGTTAGTGCTCATAATATTAACAAAGGCACTTTTAAAAATGATGATAAATTTCTATACTTCATGAAGCTCCCATTAAATTTTTGTGCCATCTCAGATTTTTTGTAATGGGCATTGTAGCCAGGTCCCTCATAATCAGATATTTATTTCTCTATATCATTCTTTAGTCATGTTTTCCCTGTGTTAGATATAAAGAAGCTGAGCAATGTATCCCTTTATAGCATGCTGGTGAAGGAAGATCACTGGCTTTACTGCAGTGCAGACAGAATTTCTTGAATCTTTGCTTCTTTAGATTATTTTTCTGGCCACTTATGAGACAATCTTCCCAGGCATTCCCTCTCAAGTAAACAGGGAAAATTCTTTTATAGCCTGCAATGTTTTACCATGTTTATTTTCTTAGGTATATTACAATTTTTTTAATGGAATAATTAATTTCTTGTGTTTTCTCTATAAAGACAAGCTAATGGTTTGTAAAGTTAAGTGGAAGTGAGTGGAATGATAAATAGTGTTTCATTTGTGGTGTCTCTAATACAGAGCACCCGGACCAGATTGCACTCTCCAGGCATACAGTCCCCTGAAATGGATGTAATGGAACCGTTTTAGTACAGCGCTGGGCATGCACCCAGAAGCGCTCCCACAAGGGCAAGCTCATTGACGGATGCCCAGTGCTGCACTAAGGAAGCTATGTTACATCTGTTTTAGGTTGTAACACATACAGGCCTGTCAGGCTTCACTGCGGGACTCCACACTGAAGTCTACCATCAAAGGATGATGTTGATGAGCCTGTAGGCATGTCAGAAAGGGATTCATGACAATCAGTGTGCTTGCGTTCAATAGGAGACACTGGAGATAAAGGTATGTCTTAAAGTAGGCTTTCTCCAGGTCTTGGGCATCTTACCCTGGGCTTTGGGGAGGCCCCTTCATCCTTTCAGGAGTTGTAGTCCTGGTGGAGTTAGCCCTTTCTTTCAAAAACCAAGGAACATTTAGATCTTTCCTCCAAAGAACAAGTCAAGGAAGAGCAGATGACACTGTGGTATGCCTGTTTCTTTGTAAAGGCTGTGCATCAGTCTTTTACTGAAGCCGTTTTGAGGATAATGTGAAAGACTTACAGAAGTGAATGTGCTTATTAGGAAAAACACTTCAGCTGTCCACCAGGCACCCTGTACACCTCCTATTTCCCAAGGAAAATTTCTGAAGATTTCCAGGGGCCAGGTCTAGTTACTTTTCCTCTCCACTCTCCTATGGAAGCAATGATCAGACATTAGAAAACTCTGTAGAGCAGGTGCTCAACTCCTAGCCTCTGGGCCAGATCTGTGCCAATCTAGCATGTTATCCTGCCTATAGGGGTCCTCATGGGCCCAAAAATCTAATGGTGGGAAAGCGGTGGCAGCAATTGCGACTTGGACCTTGATCTGAGTATACAGGGCTGGCTAGAGGCAGTGTGGGGCCTGATCTGGCAGCCTGGGGCTGTGGAGGCAGCATGGTGCTCCAACCCAACAGCTCAGGATCTCAGTCCTGCAACCTGGAGCCCTAATTCAGCTGGCAGCACAGGACAAAGGGAGAAGCTCCTGTTGTAAGAGGCCCAATCTGACCCATGAAGTGGGCCCATGCCACTTTTCTGGCCTATGGCACCAAAAGGTTGAGCACCACTGCTGAAGAGCATGTTCTCCAGGGGCCTGTTGTGCCGTGTTTAAAATTCTGTGCTTGCAGTGAAAACACCCTCACTAATTGACAGCCCTATGGGGCATTTGTAGGAAAAGCCATGTTTTCAGTTTATCTGCTTTCACATTGCTGCAGTTTTATACATTTTGCATTTCTGCACATTTTGCAGACCTAAAGGTGAATTTAGTGGCTTACTGTCATGGGCCATGGTATTTGTGTTACAGAAATTATGCTGTTTCCTCAGGTATACAGTGGGCTTTGTAGAGTAGTTAAGTCAGAAGCATGACTATTGGCTTTGCTCAATGCAGGCATATTCATGCTGGTGCTTGAGCAAGTACTAACAACATCATTAAGTCTCTTCTGTTTGTTTGTTGATATCAGTAAAGTCCCTGTGTTATAATGACTCTCTTTTAAGCTGTTTATTCTGCTGCAGGAGAATAAATCTTTAGTTTAACCAGAACCAGATCAACCCTAGTGACAATAAAAGCCTCTGTTACTTTATGTGTACCCTCTCTCCTATGTTTAACCCTTTCTTCCTGATATAGCACTTCAGGGAGGAGCTAAGATCAAAGGATTACAATGCTGCAACTGTATTTAAATCCTTTCTTTTCACTGCAGTACCTTTGCCAACTCTGAAGCACTTCCTTTTCCTTTTCAGTTTCTTTCCCACAAGCTACTCTTCTCTCTTGGGCTAGCCTGTGTGGCTATAGACTCTGCTCTCAGCTAGTCAACAGATCTTCAGCTGCACCCTCCCAGCCTGTCCTTCTGTCTCTGCTTCTGCCCTACCTGCCTCCCAGATTGCCTCCTCTCTAACACGAACCAAAATTGTGGCCAAGGGCAAATCTTATTATTCACAATACATTTGCTACTTACAATTTGTTTCCTACACCCTGAAACTTGGTGGTGTAAATGCCTTTGAGGAAAGGGGGCAAATTTATCATGTCTTGCTGCGTGCTGTCTAGTCTGCCCTATGGCTTTGAGAAAAGGACTATCCCAAGGGGATAATGGAAACCAGATGCTAGTAGTAAAGGCAGACTCCAGCATCCAGCAATATGACATTCTGAGTAATGCTGGAGGGAAAAGGAAGATTAAGATATTGAGAAGGCAATTTTTTTGATGTAAGCAAGATGGTCCCCCTGTAGGATCAGAAATGGTCATTTATAAGCAAAAAGGATTCAGTGTGAGACAATCAGTTCTTGGAGGATATTCAACCAGTGACGCCATCAGGGATGGGTGGGGGGGGAGGTTGCGATGGTCAGCAGAGTTTGGGGGGCATCTAGTGCACTGAAAAAAACAGGTTTTCTTTCTTCTTTTCCTCACTCAAAGACAATCCACAGCCATTTTACCTCAGTTTAAGCTATCTTGGCATAGCAGTGCTATGAGCCTGCCATACTATAATTATCAAAACCTTTTAAGGCCTCCACTCAGTGACATTCAACTTATGAGGTGTGTCTTCATTTTTATGGGATTTTTCTTTGGGACCAACGGGCGTGACTCCTGCATGCGGTTCAGAAAGAGAACTCCAGACAAGCAGCTGCAGACTGGCATGAGGGTGAGGTTTCCCTGACTGTACATGAAGCAGGAAACATTTCCAATGTGACTGGAAAGGCTACTGTCTTTTTGCCATATTAGGCACAATAACTATGCACACTGATGCAAAATTAAAGGTCCCAATGGGGACGCCAGATCTGAATGTCACATTTTAGACCTACTTCTGTAATGGACAAAATAGCCCCAAACTTATGGAAAATTTACAAAGTACCAGAAGAGGGCCACATTTACATGACCTGGTCTACAATCTAGCCCTCAAGGGGAAAGAGGAGGAAGGAAATTAGTTCATAGTAGGGGAGATCAGTTGGGCCAAGGGGGACCTTTCTAAGCTAGGAGAGTCACAAGCATATCTGAAGAATGAAGGAGGAGAGCCAAAAAAGAGAGAGCGATTTCCAGGAGAGAAAAGGTATAACACTGCCTTCCTTAGTTTTTGTTCCTGCAGTACTATTTAGTGAGCAATAATGTTTTGCACTTAGTCCCCACTTTCACTCTAGCAAATGAAAACAGAAAACTAAAATGCAGTACATATTCTCAACCAATCCATTGCATTCATTTTAACAATAGACTTTGTTAGGTTGTTTCTATGGAAAGAACATTTAATTTCACCAATGGCCTGGCTCCCTCTAAGTGGAATGTATGCATTTTGGAGCAGACAATGCATAGAAACTCACATGAATGCTAAGAAGAAATATGTGTTGTCGAAGTTGCTAAAGGGCACCTGATCTAAAGTGTATTCCCCATTTATTTATCCTCCTGTCTGTAAAAGACTGCAGGGAAACTTTCAGCTCCCATTTCAGCTCATCTGCAACTTCACCTGGCATGACAAAATGAGGTCCAACATAATAAGACAATAAACTACTGTATAGTGTAATAGGGAACAACAGGTAACATTTGGAGGAATTGAGTTATTTTTGGATCTGATACTGACAATCACTTTAGGCAAGGGGTATCCAGTGCAAATTTATCCAATGTTTTTAGCAGACTGGAAGCACTCAAAAAGCAGATAAGTTAAAGTGCAGTATCAATGAACCATTCATGAATTCAGATATTTCCTTGCCTGTATATAAAGTACATGGGAGCAGACCTTTCTGCCTGTCATCTTTGATTTTTTTTTAATTAACAGCCATGAGCCATTCTTATGCAGCATGTCAGAAGCTGGGAAGAGAGTTTTATGCATCTTGCAAAGGAACACAGAGGATATTAACTAAAAATTCCCAGAAATACACAAAAGCTCTGGATATCATTCCATCTCCAAATATCTGAATTTCATCCAAACGATAATGTGAAACCTTTGCATGATATTAATCTATTAAAAAC
This sequence comes from Crocodylus siamensis, assembly GCF_052110815.1. Lineage (NCBI taxonomy): Eukaryota > Metazoa > Chordata > Crocodylia > Crocodylidae > Crocodylus > Crocodylus siamensis. Next base: position 219,123,604 of record NC_143397.1, read on the forward strand.
CAAGGCATTGAAAGTCAAACTGATGTACAGCTATTTAAAACAGCTGCTACAGCAAGGCCTCTTTGAATACCTATATAATTAATCTAAGCTTTGTGACATGCTAGATGACTGCAGACTGGATCTTGTCCAAAGTTATGCCACTGTTCAAGAACAGCCATTTAAGTGATTCAAACAGATACAGACCTGAGCCTGCATTATTTGTTCTAAATGCAAGTGCCAAAATATCAGCAACTGTTTTTAACTAGCTGCAGTTTTCTGTCAAACATATTTGTTTGGTAACAAGACTGCTCCGTGTCTTTAAGATAGTCATGTACGTTATGCTGGAGGACTGAAGGAAGTTCACATGGCCAAACGATACTCCTTGAACATAATGTATTACACCAGTTAGGAAGCTGAGCTTTTGTAGCACTGACTTAAGGAGAAGGCCCCCTTGAACTGCATGTCAGAGGATGCATCTTCTGTGCAAGCAGGTCTTGAAGTAAACATGCTCCGAACGGCTTTCCTAACTCTTGTCAAGTCTCCTCACTGGAATGTTCATCTCCCTTCTGAGCAGCTACACAGTGCATTAGCTCAACCCAGGTACCCACAAGGGAACTGTCATCAACTCTTTCCTTTCCAAAGGGAAGAGTTAATGAAAGGAAGCAGGCTACACAATTATCAGGAAGATCCAATCAAGCTCTTTCTCCAGCTGTCAGTACAAACCATGGGTATCTTTCAGACTCAGTTTTACCCTGTTTACTGTCCCAAAGCCAAACAGCTTAACATGAGAAAGTTGTTTTCTGATTGTGCATCAAAAAAGCTCTGAGATGGGACCCAAGTCTCCACAGATTTAAATGTGTCTAGAAAGTTGTTTTAGACTCCGTGACACCTTGCATGGCGGCAGGAGGAGACATTAATAACATACCACAAAGACTCATAGTCAGAGGGATAATTTGTGTTCTAAACTGCTATTCACCGCAGCCCATTTTCCCTCTTCTTCTATGCTGTTGTGTTGCATGTTTAGTCTGTTGTCTATGTGGAGCATTCTGCAGGATGTTCAAGGCTCTTCACTTGCCATCAAGGCAATGTTAATTCCCTAATCTAGAACTAGTTGACAAGAAGTTATCTGAACTATCTGGCTATTTATTACATAGCTCAAAGCAGATATTCCAAATAAGGAGAATAATTGTTGAGTGTCATTTTAAACCTTCAAAAATAGCCAATGTTTAAAGTATTATCAGATTGTGTGTATGGCGGGGAGGGGGCAGGGGAGGCACATCCATTGAGTGTATGCATGTAGAACTTGTTCAGCCAGAGGAACCCAAAAATGTAAGGGGAAACAATGAATAATTTTCTCAAGGGGAGCATTAAAAAAATTAAAAATATGTTTTACTAAAGTACTTCATAGAAAATTAATTTATCCTTTAAAGACTTATTGTATTATGTGTGGAGACGATGCTCAGTGCTTAAGCGTGAAACATGTCTGTTAGTCCTACTTAATTCCAAATCGTCAACTACCCACACAGCAGCCTCAACTATAGGGCGATTAGCAACACCTTCATACAGCAGCAGATCCAAAGAGGGTGCAGCAGTGTAGGTACACCTCCTCCTTCCATGGCTGCTGCTTCTGTCCCCAGTTGAACCAGGCACAGGGGGAACTTTAGAGCTGTTCCTGCCCCTGATCCTGCCCAGCTTGGCAGGGGAAAATAATGGTGGTGCACAAGTTCCTCCTTCCAGCATCTTCTCCCTGCCCACCCTTTCCCCACAGGTGTCCCCACTGGCAGGAAGCAGGTGCTAGGAGGAGGAACCTGAACCTGACTGCTGTTCCCAACTAATGCAGGCTTGCAGGGGGGAGCCCCAAAGCAGGGTTGCAAACTGTGTGTGCATTTAAGGGCAGACCAGGGTTATAAATGCTCATCTATGAAGTACATAAATAAAAAGTGAGCTGTCCATAAAAACTAAGAAGCCATGAGCTTGACTGAAGATCCGTCATTAGAATGAGACTGAAAGCAAGCAGTGATGGACAGGCAGCACCACCTGGTGTCTAAGTGAGATGGCAGCACCCTACAGAGAACAGTTTCTCAGGTCTTTGAAGCCCGTGGGAGCCTTCCTAAGCTCCTCATCCCCAGCTATGTGTTGCTGCTGTGTCTGCCTCTGCTGCCTATAATGAATGCTTGCCTCAAAGGTAGGCAGGACTGGGTGGTCAAAGACACCAAGCAGGACAGGAAGAGGGAAGTGCAGCTGGGATGGAGTTGTGGTGCTGGGAATGGGGAGAGGCAGCAGGTGTGGGAGTCTGTGCTGGGACAGGGGGAGCATGGCTGGCGGGTATAGGCTGGAGGGGGGTAAGCATAATGTGGAGTGCAAACAGAGATATCAGGGTGTGGGATGAGTACAGGACTCCTGGGGTGGGGGCAACACAGTGTAAAACCATTGCTGTTGTCAAGTAAGATTGTGTTAAATGTTGGTGTTTAACCCATAAGTTTGAAAATGGCTCTTGTTAATGCCATCCAGGGCCTGGCAGAAGGGTTACTTTCATTAGGGCTGTGTGAAGCTGATTCAATTTGGTGAAAATTCAGCCCAATTCAGTGGCCGAATCTCCAAATCCAAATCAAATCAGGAGACCCTTTAATCTCTCTGAATCAAATTGGAACCCTCTTAATAGATTCGGAGAGAATCAGAAAGATTTGATGATTTGGACATAGACATAGCTTTAAATGTTTTTTCTACGTACCTCAAAGTACCAGGCAGCTCAAGAGTGCTGAGATGGTGGGGTAGATGGAGCATTCCACAGGAGTGCATGGGGGTCCCCAGCACACTTGGCAGCAGACCTGGAGGTGGACCAGAAGCACTTCTAGTCCACTTCTGGGTCCACCGGGGAGTGAGCAGGGGGGCCCCCAGCATCCCCCAGCTTGGCAAATGGTGCCTTCTGGGTCTGGGGGTGGGCACTCAGAGTCTCCCTGTGGCTGATCACTGAGTGGGAGGGTGTGGGGGGGCACTTGGCCGCTGACCCCCCCCGTGCTCCTGTGGGACGTTCCATCTGCCCTACCATCATGGCATTATGAGCCACGCCTGGTACCTTGAAGTATGGAGAAAAAGCATTTAAAGCTGTGTCTGTGTCTGAATTGCTGATTCAGGGCAGTGATTCAAATCAACGAATTGAACTGTTGCCCCCAATTCAGGCCAAATCTGAATCCAAATCGAATACAGCCCATTTTTCACACCCGTAACATTCATACTATGCAAAATATATGTCAGTAAAAAAGTGTTATTGTCAGTAAAAAAAAATTCTTGGGTTGGCAACCCTGACCCAGAGCCACTCCTGACCTGCACTTGCCTTGCACTTCATGGAGCAGCTGTTTAGGGAGCCAGGCTTGGACAGGAGCAGCAGCAGTAGTATGCAGGTTCCTTCCACTAGCACCTGCTCCCAGCCAGCAGGCAACACCTGGGGATAGGAAGGGGACAAGCAGGAAGCATGGTCTGGAAGGAGGAAACTGTGCTCTGTTGCCAATGTCTCTGGCTAAGCCAGCTTCCATTACAGCCACCCCCTTCAGTCCCCAACTGCAGCAGAGCAGGAGTGGCTCTGAGCTGTCCCCCATACTAGGTCAGCTGGGGACAGCAGCTCGGCAGTTCCCCCATTTCATGCACCTGCTCTCTGGTATCTGCCACAACCTGAGGACTCCAGCCACACTTTGCCCCCATCTCCCATCATCTGAGGCGTGATGGGCCACATCCCTCTTTAGTAAATCCTGGATCTGCCCATGCCTTCATTTTATTTTACATATAGGTAAATAGATATTTAAATAGCACACCTACAAGCACTGAACTATTAATTTTCATGCATGGAAACATTTGAAGTCACAGGACCAGCTGCTTAAATATGTCTATAATTATTCACGCATTAACACCTAGTGAATTAGCAGCATTAGCACCTACTGAATCATCTTGCACACATTTAAATAAACTCAGTCACAAATTTGGTTTTACTTGCTCAAGTGAATGTTGTTTCTGTGGTCGCTGAAGCAAAGCAATGTGCCTGTGCTGCCTGCCTCTGCTGCTACTGAGTGAGTTGCCATGTCTGTGAAAGCAGGTGAAAGGTATAACAAAGGCCTGGTTTAAAATGACATTCTAATATAGATATAAAGTGATGTGGCAACCTGTTATGTGCCTGAGGCCGCTGCTTCTATGTATTCTCTCTGATTTCTTCTTTCTCTTCTAATTGAGGCTGATTACTGCTGCTTTTGTTCCCCCGCTCTTTCTAGTAGGGACCATTAGGAAATGCACATTTCTCAATCTGTCGCAAAGCTTATTTTATGTGGAAATATTTCAAAACTCATGCAGCTCTCGTTCAGGCCCATGCAATCGAAAGGAGAAGTTCAAAGTGAGAGATGGGGCACCAAGTCAACGGACATTAATAATGCTACCTAACAACCATTAAAAACCTGTAATTTGTCAAGTCTGTCACTTTCTCACTCTGCTAGTTATAAATCATTTGTATTAATGAGATCCTATACACCAGGGAGATTTTATTTTAACTTCTGAGGCTATGTTGTCACCATGTAAAATTTTTCCTAGTTCTTATTTCTAAGTCCAAAGCATGAAGGAGGAGAGACATAAAAATGTTCTCTGGGAGTATTTGTGGAGAGAAGGGCAAAAAAAGTTGGAACTGCAATCTCTGTTCCTAGGTTTTTATGCATCCAGTTCTTCCCTACCTCTCCAGCATAAAAGCATCTCTCTAGTTCTGTCACATGGAAGGAGCCTTTGACTCTGATATAGACCCATGGGGCTCCCAACAAAGCTGCACAAAGTGGGACTTAAACAGAGAGACAGAACAGGACCAAAACTAAAAGACCACCCCCTACTTGGACCCTCCAGTCCTTCCTCCCACAGGAAGGGCAAGGCAATAGATCCAAAGGTTAATCCTGTTCTTAGGACAGAGGCATTGCCTCTTTGAACTGGTTAGTCTCTAAGGGCTCCTAGATATGTGCAGGGAGGCTGCTCTGACAGTGTAATTACAGCATGTCAGAGTGGACTCGATTAATCGAGCCTGCTGGAGCGTGGTAATTACCGCGCTCCAGCAGACTCCAGTATCACATGTATCAGTGTCACCATGCTGAAAAACGGTGATGGGGCACTTTAAACTAAAGCTCATTCAGCAGACTTTAGTTCAGAGTGCTCCCCTCCATTTTTCAACATGGGGACACTGATACACGTGATGCTTTGGGCACTGCGCTAAGGAAAGCGCCCCTTTCTCCCAGAGCATGTCTACAAATGCCCTAAGTTGCCACTGCCTTCTTCCAAATCTTATGCCTGTTGAAACCAATGGAAGTTTTGGCACTGAATGTACTGGTAATTCAGTGGACTCAGGATTTGCCCTGTTGGCTGGTGAAGTAACCATAGGACTCACTCCAGAACCCAGTGGGGTGTGAAGTGAGATTCCTGTTTGCTTGGAGTTTCCTGCTGCCCAGCTGAATTATTCAGACTTTTACTGCAGCAGTATTGCAGATACACAAATTCATGCTCTACTGTTCATACCTCACTTCTGAAAGCTGATCTGGCTAATGCAGTACTTCTAACACATTCTTCTGCACACACAAGTCCTGCTGATTCAGTGGAAAGAAAAGGTGCCTGCACTCCTCAGGTTTTAGCTCAGAAAGAAAAATAAGCCTGATGTTGATGCTCCTAGCCACTGAAAAACAGCAACAACAATCACATGCATGAACACAACATGAAGCACTTCTCTCTCTCTCTCTCTCTCTCTGTTTTTTACAAAACAAGTGTATAGTATCAGGAATTTAGATTTATCTGAGGTCCTCTACTTCTGGTGATTTTTCTGTTACTAGATAAAGACCACTTTTTAACAATATAGAATGCTGATAATGTTAATTGAGATTCTTAATTCATAGGCAATTACCATGAGGGCAGGAGTGCATGTTGCATTGTCAGGTAATATGTGGATTACAGATCTACTGTACCTGGCAGTAGCAGTCCAAAACTCTCCGTGTTCACCCCTCCACCTTCTGCCAACCAGAAGCAGCATAGCTATGTCTGCACAGCACCTGGGATAAACTCACCAACGCTATTATTCAGAAGTGCTATTTACCACACCCTCAGTGCCATACGGAGGTGGCTATACTGAGCAAGCTGCTATGGCTGTGGCTCCTGCAGTGCCCTGGGCAGTGCCATCCACTGGGGAGCCAGGAGTGGGAGGAGCGCCTGTGGCTCTCATACCATGTGCTCATGATGCTGCAGCTAAGGAGCAGGTTGAGGCTCAGCAGGAGCAACAGAATGCCCTTGCCCCCACACCCCACACTTTGCTATGGCAGGCATGGCCCAGACCCCCCAGCCATAGAAAGCAGGCAGCCCTGCAGTAGAGTACTGGAGAAGGGAGGGGGAAGAAGCAGGGCACTAGGGACAGCCCTTGGGGAGCCCATGTTGGTGCATGCCTGCATGTGGTGAACCTGCCCCTCAGCTGCAACAGCCCCACTGCAGTCCCCTACGCTATGGGATGGAGAGGTGCTAGCAGGTGATTTTGTGGCTATAGCACTGCAGTTTTTCCAAGCACATGATAAGTTTCCCTCATAATTTCTGAATCTTGAGAGTTATTGCATGGGCTCTCTTGACCACAGATTTTCTGCCCTACAGAAGTACAAATAGTGGTGAAAAGGTTCTGTGGGAATCACTGACAAGAAGTTCCTCTTGGTTAGAGTAGTAATATCTCTCCAGAGAAATGAGACTTTATTTTATAAATATGTTATTAATCTCTCAAGTTCTTTGTGTTCTTGTGTCAACACTGCCCCTGAACCATAAGCACCTGTGTAATGGGAAAGGGGTGTTGAAACACAGATAGGATAATACAGGGAGACCTTTTCAACTCTGGGAAGGTTACATCACCCTTGGTTGACCGCTGAAATTGTTTCCCTTTCTTACTCGGCCTATGCTGTGGTTTGCAATATTGCCAAACCCACAAATGAACATCCTATAAAAGCAGCAGCATTCTATAAAACCCGACACATCTATGAGGACCTTGGGAGTTGGCCAGTTTTTCAGTCTCAGTTTCCTTTCTGTCAGTGAAAAGCCTTCCCCCTCTGCCCCCCACCTCTCATTGATTGTGTGCACAGGATAAATTACTGCTTTTGGAAACGTGGCACATTCTTTGGGTTTTATCTCACAGATCAAACATAAATGTATCAGTTCCTATTAAAAAATTATCGCTTGCACCCACCATCGCTTGGGCATTACTAGGTGCAGAATCTTTGCCGTAAGTTTCTGTTTCAAAGAGTCTCATATGGTCAGTGCATTGTACAGATGGAAAACTTGTTCCCCAGACCTTGTCTGTCTATGAAAACAGTCTTTGCCTTGTCCTTTGGATCCAATTCCACCTACTATTAGCTACCTCTGAGATCAATAGTGAAGGCCCAATTGAACCTACCCATAATAATAGAGTGGAATTCTGTAGTTGACTCATTTAGATTCCTCTAGTCTACCCACAATTTTGTCATGCTATCCTAGTTTCTTAACCAGAACTCTGAATGAAGGCTTAGTTATGCTTTCCTCATATTTTTCCTTAATAATGTAAAATGCCTCTTCCTTCTTTGTTGCTAGTAAACAATGAGGCAGCTTTCCTAATCAGAAAATCTCATATCTAACTGCCATTGCTCATGTCAGTGTACAGCACTGCTCTGCGACAAGTCTACTAGGACAACAGGGAGAATCTTCTCTTCCCCCTCTCTTTCAGTTTTCTTCTCTACCGGCATTTATCGGCCCCACTGATTCATTTTGCACGCTATTGTTCCCTTTTTACTGTGTTGTTTGTCAGAAACATTACCCAAATCCACAGTGATCTGCTCTTTCATCAGTTAAAATTACTCCTGGGTCTCAATGCAGGTTTCAAGTGGTCCTCGTCTTTCATTTGCTGGAAAACTATCACAACACACTATTTAGCTTCCTGTCGCTGGAAGCAGGGCAGTTCATCCATTGCAAACTTACTGCCTATAAATCATTCCACAGGGAGAACTGGCAGGACCTTCTTCCTGGCATTTGTTACTCATTGTTAGCCATAATGAATTCCAAATTGGTAATTAGCTAATCCATTGTCACTGGCAGATCAAGTTCTCAAGACCAATATTGTCTGTTTTCATTGGATGCATGTTTCCAGTAACTGTCCACATTTGAGATGGTTCAGTTTTGGATCCCCCAAGCCCCTTAGCGCTACTAGCCTGTTTAATCTAATAATCATCATGTTTGAGCCAGTGTCCAATATCCCTGGGCATTCTCCTGGTATAAAGTCTCAAACATGTTGTTGAACTGCCCAGACCTATAGGACTGATTTTTGCACCTCCAAGCCTTAGTGTCCTCTCATGTTGGTGTCCCCCAGTTTCCTACCATGAGGGAGGGGCTTGCACTAGACACTTGAAACATTCTGTCTTTACCTACCTGATATTTTCCACAATCCATCCACTCACTGAGTTGATAAGCTGATTCTATTAAAGACCCTAAGGATTTCTGATCTCCTGAGCTGGGACAATTTGAATTTTCCCATCTAAACCAGATGGTAAAATATAACAAATATCTGATCTCGTACCAGTTGCCTGACTGGGCCAAAATCACACTTAGGTGGCACACTAAAATTATAGCTGAAACCCTTGGGGTATGTGTACACCACTTCCACAGCATTCTCATAGAGGCACTTCAAGCACAACCCACGCAACTGTTCCCACTTACAAGTGCCAAACTTGGGAATGCAGCAGTGAGCCAGTTCCAGGGGGCTCCCCAGCAGCCACTCTTGAACTGCCTATCACTGTCATGCTTGAGAGCAATTGTGAGGGAGGTCCTGGAGAAGCTTAAATGCTGCATCTCTGGATGTATCCATGCCCTTTGATTTCCTTCATAAGAGAATTCTTCAGTCTCTTGAGACTTGGCTTTTCTACTTTCTGTTAGCAAATGCCAAGCTGAGCAAAGATTTTTGGCCCCCTATGTCATGGAAAACCTTCTAGTCCATGGCAGGTGGGTTGCTAGTTCCCTCATCTATCCATGTTACCATTCCAGACTGGGAACGTTGCTGCTTGGCTTCCCTACCTACAGGTTATCTCTTAGTCTTTTCTGAAAACCTCCGGATGCCATTTTAATTCCAGCTTTGAAACTTCCAGCTCTTGCTGTATAGCCTGTTTTAGGTCTTGCTCTCATTCTTTTCTGTGAAGTCTCCAGTTGCTTTAGGGCTTTGTTTGAATTCCTTTTTCAAAGTTTGTAGCTCTTGGTGTAGACCCTTCTTGTCTTGTTTTAACTCCTTTGAGCCAGTTTTGATTTTTCTCTGATTTGTTCCATCTGGATTCCACAAGAATTTCAGTCACTGTTTCTCTCTTTGGAAAGTGTTTTCCATTACTGAAAGCAGTGTTGCTCTCTGAGCCAAGCAGTTAGCCAATATTTGTGTAATTAGTGTAGTTGGCCATTTATTTCAGAACTGAGGATGGAGATGTGATATCACCAGTCCATGTAATGCCGTTAGAGTTCATGCCAAGATTGAAGAAGACTCTAGGGACTAATCCTGGCCTTCAGTGGCTGGGTTTGGATAATCTGATGTCTAGAGAGCCACAGACAGCTACAATGCAACAGATGCATTCTAACCAAATTACATACAGGGAAAATATGCTGATGTTAAGGAGATGATTTCCACAGACAAACCACAAGCCACAAACAAACCAGAAAATCTTCAGGTATATCCTGGTCTAAACTTGGACCCATTTCTCTCTTCCTTGTGACCCCCAGAAACAAAACACCACATGCAGTCATAAGCAACTTTGTAGAAATATATATTTTAAAATAGCAGCTATAGCTCAACCCCATGCTTAATTACAAGACAGTCACCCATGCAGCACTTATTTAGATGGAGCACTATTTTAAACATCTCACTTTGCACCTCAACTGAAAAATATAACACCAGCTGCTCCTATAAAATTAGAACAAATCAGCACACTGATCCCAAACATCAGGCGTCACCACTTCATATTGACATTGGCAACACTTGTACAAGTCCGTCAGAGGGAAGAAGGGAAACTGATGACATCATGCAGCCTCCATCCTTTCACAGTGACCCACATCAAAGGCATTTTAATCACTGCCCAGAGGAATGGCCATTCTGTAACACAAAATGAATCACATTTCAAAGTCCTCAGAGGTCAGACACAGCTTCTGGCAAATCAAGAGGAGGAAGATGATGTGGATGACATCTCTTTACAAGTGACCCCAGAGAGACTGTAACTCTGATGACTCCTGTGAACTAGCACCCCCAAAGGGTTAAAATACTCCTCCATAATGACTGATTAATGTGATGTGATCAATGACTCCTCAGGGACAAAGATGCAGACATTATGGTTATTATAACTGTTAAACATGCCTCAAGAAGGAAAAGCTGTCATAAATATTCCTAGTTAGAAATTATTAGGACAGTTAAATCTATTGAAGAGCCAAATTCTTGACCCAGCTGAACTAGGCTTGGCACCAGACCAGGTGAATGGGGGCAAAAGGAGTTGTAGGTCACCTTCGCAGCCCTAAAAACCATGCCTGTCTGCTACCTGTACTTACTGCCAATACCTGTGCTTACTCCCACTGCTCCCATTTTCTTCGGCTGCACCTTGTATACCGAGAGGGGAGCAAAGTCAGAGCCAGACTTCTTACATCAGACAGGTGTAGATGAGGCCTAGGATGCAGGGAGCTGCAAGCCACCAAACACGCATCCACACTCACCTGCCACTTGTGAATGGGGCAGCAGTGGGAGCAACAGCAGCAGCCACCATGGTGGCAGGGGGATAAGTGACCACAGGCAAGGCAAGCACTTGCTGTGGCAGAGACACGCAAACTACAGTGGCCAGGTGGTCACAGGACAACCAAAGGCTTTATTGCACAGCTGCTTGTCCCCTTGCCACTGCCAGCCACATCCACCAGGGTCTCAGGGCCATGGATTCTGAGGCAGGCCATGCCCATTGTTAGCCATGCCCCAAATTTCTTGGACGAGTCACGAAAGGAGGCAAAGACCTCTTGCATTTTTTTATGAATGAACAAATTAACTACTTAAGTCATTCAGTGGTTGGGACAGTCTCCTGGTTTATGGGAGGCCAAGGTACAATTTCCTACTCTTGCTGCTTTGAATAAGGAGCTTCAGCCTGGGTCTTCACTGTCCTAGGTGAGTGTCCTAACCCCTTAGCTACTCTAGGGATGGTTGCAAATGCTCAAGTTTTGACTAGGAACCCATTTGGAAACTTTCCTGCTAAAGTTCTGCTGAAGCCAATATGTTCCCACAACAATTTTCAGTTTTGATAATCTCATGGTTTCCAATAGAAAAAAAAATCATAGGAAAAAATCCTGACCAACTCATTGAAAAAAGCTTCCTTTATGCAGCTCTTTAAATCAGTTGTAAGCTTTTGTGGGTATGGTACAACCTCAGTTCCTAGCCTGCTCTGAGTATGTCTCTGAGAAAAATTAATAGTAAATGGGGAGGCGTGATTTTGTCTTATGTAGGTTAAGCCTATTAGGGTCTTATCAGAGAAGATCTGTTTTAAGTATCTGAGCAGTTCAGCAGCAGTCCATTGGTGAGACTTGTCAAAGGCTCAGTGTGCAGCCTACACTGCAGGTCTCCACTTTCTGCCAGACTGAATGAGAACTTGACTCTCTGCAAGGCTTGCCACTGTGGGACTTCACTCTCTGCAAGACTTAAGCCACTTCTGGAGTCTCAACAGCTGACAAAACATTACTTTCAGGTACTTTAACATATTAAACTCAAGCAAAGAGCAGGACCTTCGCAAGCAGCTGCTGGAGGAACAGAGGTGACTGGGGATCTTTTTTTTTTTTTTAAGCTGCTGGCAGGTCTCTGCAGTTGACCAAAGGGCTGAAGAAAGCAGGGGTTGTTGCTTACAAAAACCTAGGGGGAGGGGGCCTCTGTCTGCATCTGCACACAGATTGGAGGTCTAGAGCTCATTCTTTGCAGCTGCAGACTTCATCATGAGCAACTAAGGCAGAACATCTTTCCTATTGGCAGCAGATCCTCCAGAAGAACTATGATTCTGTCCTTAATGATACAAAGGAAGCAAGAAATGTTGAGATTTGCTTAATCCAAGTCAGAAAGAGTAACTGAACTATTCAAGGGTGTGTGTAGACTGATTTGAAACTGAGCACAGAGAAGATAAGGAAAAAGCTCAGTCAGATCTGAATTACCGTGCATTGATCCTCTCTGTTGGCAAGTGTCAGGAAGTAAACTGAATAGATTTTCTATAAGGTTCTGCCAAGTGACAGCTCTCCTGAGCCATGGGAGAGAATTACCATTTGTGTAAATCTCTTTGGAAGTCTTTTTATGTGTGAAAAGTCTTTCTGTGGCTTTGACACATTGTGATTACCTAACGGTTTCACACAATGTTGCGTGTTGCCAGTTCAAAAAGGGAACCATTGATTTTACAAGAATGGTTCGAGATTTCTTATTGATGTCCTTTTCCCTGTAGTAACAAGAAACCTAGTCTGTCTTTCTTATTATTGACTGCACTGTGCACTATGAGCACTCAAAAATAAAAGCATAGTGACTGTGCATGGATCTTTACTTAAAATCCTATTGAAGTTCACATCCAAATCACATACTGCTCTGGCACAGTGAGTCCTTGGGCGTGTTACCAGTGAGTCCTTGGGTCCTGCCAGGGTTATACACCTATGCTGAAAAGTTTTGATTGGGAGAATATAAACCTCCCAAACAAATCCTCACCCTGTTCCCTGTGAACACTGGATGAAATGTCTGCCTTTGGGCAGCAGCCAGAAGATAAAAAATGAGAACAGAGGATAGTAGAATTGGGCCCCAGTGAAACTTTTTTAAATTCCTTCTGCTACAATGTAAAAGTGCAGAGGCATTCTCTGAAAATGGGGATTTCTCCTACTGACTTCAATGCAAATCCTAGGAATATAGAATTTTCATAGTCATGCTTCCCCTATGACAACATGGGCATGTCTACACAGAAACAGGCTTCTCCATAGGTGGAGGGAGAAAATATTATTTGAGGGGACTGAGTGCATGCTTACTCAGCAGAAGAAAGGGCATGGTGGGGGAAGGAGATCAACACCCCCACAGTGATGGAGGGAGTGTGACAGAGCAGAGGTGGCGGGGCAGGTCGTGGGACATTCAGAGTCCAAGTGGCTCATCCAGGGGTGCAGGGGTGGGGCAGCTCCTGCTGCTGTGAGCACCCTGGCAGAGACCCAGGGAACACATGCTGACTGCATCACATCCTGTCCACCCAGCATCAGCAGGCACATGGCATTGTGCACTCCCGAGGCAGCAGCAGTGGGGCAGAGAACCCAGTCTGCAGTGGCAGCCACATCCACCCTGTGCACAGATCCAGGGGACCACGTAAGGCTCCTGAAGGGTTAACATCAGCCAGTATGGTAGCAAGGAAGTATGGCACCTGAGCAAGCCTGCAGTGGTAGCCTGCCTTCGCCCCACACACATATCCGGGGGCCACACACCCCGCCATGCTTGTCCAGGAATGCATGCCATGCAGTGGTGGGAGCCACCTTCTTCCCATCCCCCCCCAGTGAGCCACTTGTGTCTCTGTCCCGCACCCTACTCCAGCTGGGCAGCACCTGTTGGCACCCCTTTGCTTCAGCGCCTGGGGCAGTTGTCCCCTCTAATCCTGCCCTTGCTACGGTACTGGTATCAACCTATGGCCTACAACCTCCTGTCCAGCTGCCATTTTTCCACCCTCCCTACCCTGAGATGGTCGTTCCCAAGCGGCTGGAGGATGGCTGGATGGCCTGAGTTGTATGTTCAGCAAAGAGAGCCAGGCTGCCTGCACTGCACTGTGTGATGTGTGCTGCTGGAGGGAGTGAGATGGGGGGATATGATGGGGGTGAGGAGCTGAGCTGTCTGTGCTGCAGGGAAGGGGGCTGCTCAGATGGCATGTGTGGCCTGGAAAGAGGGGAGCCAGGTTGCCAACACTGCATACAGAAGGGCAGGGGTAGGGGCACTGGGCAACCCACACAGAGCTGGAGAGGACATCTGCCTGGTGTGTAGCCCCTGGGTCTACAGCCTCTGGCTGCCCAGGACATCCTTAGAGCTCTAGGGAAGATGCCCTACAGCATCTTTACCAGCATCTTTTGGACATGTGGGATATGAGTGGGAGCAGGTGGGGGGCATACCCTCATTCTCCCCTTCACCAGGTATGTTGTTGTCTACTCTCATTTCTTCCATGACACTTAATTGGGAATTGTCCTGACAACAGGCAATTCCCAAAAACCCAACTTCTCTGATGCATGTTTGCTTAGGCCAAGATAATAAAAACATTGATGCCTGAAGTTATCCTTTTGAGTCTACACACTGGTTGCTCATTGACTTCAACAGAAGGTCCCAGGTGCTCAGCTGTTCTGAAAATCAAGCATTTATGTAGCAGCCTAAACATAGATTTGGAGCTTAACTTGGAGGCCGCTCCTTTTAGGACATCTTAGTATTAGAATTGACTTTGGATGTTTGAAGGCAGGCCTTCATGGCTGAAGGAGTCCCTGAAGTGAATCAGAGACCACGGGGCTGGAAGAGTCCTCAAAGGTCACCTTATCCAGCTCCCTGTGCAGAATGGTACTGCTTACATGACACCCCCAAAATAGATGTAATTTAGCTTTGGGCTTTCTGACTGTTTGTACTTAGCCCTGGAGTGCAGCACTGGGCACCTACCAATAAGGTCTCTGTTTGATTGGTTATTTGTGCATGCCCAGAACTGCACTCAAGGGCTAAGTACAGCCAGTCAGAAAGCCCGAGGCTAAATTAATTCAGTCTTTGCATGTTAGTCTAAGCTGCAAAGACTGAACCAATAAAAAGACATTCACTTTTGATTTAGGAAATACAGCCACATGCCTGCAGTGGCTCAGGCCAGAAGCTGAGGGGTGCTACAGTATGGTTCTCTGGCATGTAGCCAGCATGGGCTGTATGTTAACTTCCTCTTCCTGCTGACCCAAAGTCTCTGGGATTTGCAGTCCAGAATTACAGCAGCAGGACTCTGCAGAGTTGTTCATCACTTCTTCTTCCTGCTCCCAGGTGCCTCTGGGATTTGTAGTCCACAGTCGCAGCCAGCAGTAAGTTTAGCAGGACAGGGTAGCTCTGTATTTCGGGGAGGGGACACCAGCCAGGGTTTGTCTGGGGGAGTGGGGGTGGGCAGTGAGCCAGCCAGTGAGGCCAGTAAGCCAGCCCTCTCTGCTCCAGCTATGGAGGAGAGGAGTGAGGCCAGCCCTGCTTTCTGGAGCAGACAGCATAATCCAGCCCAGGGCTGCAAAATGCTAGGATGCTGGGGGACTCTGATTTAACTTGAACCAAGAAGGGATCTGGGACAGAAGTTTAATAAGCCAGTTTGACCTAAATCAGTTAAGTCTGATGCTACATGCAACCAGGTTTATCTTAAACCAGTTTTAGCCATTTTGAAATTGGTTTATGTGCATATATATGTAACCCAGGCAGTACTCCAAGAGGTACCCTCTCTCCAGTTGAAGGGCTCAAAACAGGCACGCAAGCGCTGTGGGAGGAGTAGGGACTCTCCTCCCCCTATAGAGCAGAGCAAGACCACCAATGGGGACTTAACCATATACCTTTTAATGAGAGAACAGTACTGGGAACATAACCATTATAAACCAGGGGGTATAGGGGACACTACAATGCCCCAAGGGGGCAGGATTCAACAAAGGTTAGACACTTATAATCATAGACATATTCATCCAGTTGACAAAAGACAGGGTTAACAAAATATAAAATACAAACAGCAGAACAAACAATACTGGTTGGTGAAATATAACAGGCACAAAATACAAAATGTCAAATAATAAGGAATATAGGGCCTAGGTACGTGGAGGGGAAGAAAACACAATGACTCCTTTTCACTGCAACAAGAACTTCTCTCTGTTACTTCACTCACCCCAACTAGGATCTGAACACAGCTGCCCCACATGGTAGGCAGAAACACTACCACACAGTCACTAATGCTGGTGCTAGGGTCAGCCTCA
Source organism: Crocodylus siamensis (assembly GCF_052110815.1). Lineage (NCBI taxonomy): Eukaryota > Metazoa > Chordata > Crocodylia > Crocodylidae > Crocodylus > Crocodylus siamensis. The sequence continues at coordinate 219,139,591 of NC_143397.1, forward strand.
GCCTCATGTTGAGCTGCCTGGCCCCTTATTGGAGGAGCTGGAAGCAGAACTGGGAACCTCTCAGGTCACTGCTCAGATCCTTGCTGGGAAGCCTCTCCTGCTGGCTGCAGCCTCTTGTAGGGGATCCTGGAGCCCAGCAGGCCGTGCTGCTGAGTGTCTAACTGCTGCCACTCCTTCAGGTGCAGGTCCCACTCCTTCAGGTGCTTCTGGGGTAACTGCTCCTATCCAGTGCTTGCCAGCTTTTTGAAACTCCTTCCTTGTGGTCCCTCGTTGGTTGTCCTTGAGTCAGATGCGCTGCCCTTTTTATCCCCCTCCAGGTGACCCAAGGGGTCAATCAGGGGACATGGAGGGTGAATCTCAGGGGCCTGATTGGTGAGGAAAGGGAATCCCAAGTCCTCCAATCATCTTTTACCCCTTCAAAACCCCTGGGCTAAGTCACTGCCAGGTAGCCCGTCACATATATATTATATTCTGTTACAGGTTTAAACCAGTTTTTGATCACTTGAAGCAGTCTATGTGTAACTCAGCATTGCCAACTCTCATGACTTTTTTATGTTGTTCGTAAAATCTATGCTTCAGCAATGTGAAAAATGTAGCTCTTTCATCTCTCTATATATAAAAGAGCTAAGCTATAATGTGTGTATATATATAATATAAAAGTTGGCAACACTGGTAACTTCTGTCACTAGCCAAAGGAGGGATCCAGAGGGCTGTGGCAGTTTGGTCACACCACCCTTTGATTGTGAGCCCTATGCCCAGTGAGCTCTCAGAGCTCACCAGCAAGTCAGCACAGCTCCTGCTGGGAGCTCTGCATGTGCTGTGAGCACTGTCAACTTACTGTGGTAGGATCTGTCTGGAGTCCCTGCTTTCAAGCTGCTTTGGAGTCTGCTGCTGCATCTCCCATCTCCCCCAGTAAATTCAGCAGCAGAGGAAAGGAGAGAATGATGCCTTCATGGAACCCAGGGCCTGTGTGCTGCTGCCACTCATCCCCTCCTTTCCCCTGCTGCTGAATTTGGGTAGGGGGAGGGAGAAGGCAGTGGAAGAGTGAACAGTAGTAGTCTCTGGTGGAAAAATCAGGGACTCCAGACAGATCCTACCACAGTAAGTTGACAGTGCTCACAGCACATGCAGAGCTCTAGCAGGAGTTGTATTGACACGCCAGTGAGTCTGAGAGCCCATTGACATCCAAGATCACAGCGAGGGGTTGTGGCCATACCCCCTTTAACTGTGTGGCACAACTGCTGGGTGTAGAATGGATGTGATGTGCCTTGTTGTGATGCTGTCTAGTGCAGGAGTTGACAACAGAGCTGGGGGGCAGGAGGAAGGAACATCTGTAGCATTTTGGCTGCAGGGAGCTTCACTCACATAGTGGCCAGGCAGCAGGGAGGAATACCAGTGGCACCACTGCAGTGGGAAGGGAGGGAGCTGACTGTGGTTTCAGTCTCAGTGTCAGCAGTGTGGAAGGTTGGAAGTAGCCAATTTTCAGAGCTAAGCTCTGCTAAAGCAGCCCCTACTCCAAAATGCTGCTGCCACTTGGTCTAGTGGAGTCTTTTGTTTGGTGGAGATACACCCTTATTTTCACTCCATGGAAAGTGAGTATACCTGTAGGTATGTGTATGCTTGTATTTGTGTACCAGACCCAACACACTGACAGCATTCGACATATACTCTTTAGCTAATGCACGTGAACCTTTTGCTATACCTCACAATGGAGATACTAGATTTAATGTGCAGTACCTAAAGCACATTAAAGACCATGTAGACATGCCCAGGATCAGGTAGAGATAGGCCCTGGCAAGAAGCCTTGGGTCTTGGGCCTAGACTTCATCCAAATACTGTATGTGAGGAGGCTTTGGAGTAGGCATAAGTAGACAGCTCCATTTAGCCAACTGGCACATTTATTCCCTTGTCCTGTGTCCAACACTGGCATTGTGCTTTAAAAGAAAGTGAGAAACATAATATTAAAACTTTGCCAGTTAGGCAAAAATATACATAAGACAGAGAATTCCTTCCTGATCCCTGGAGAAAAGTAGCACATGCTCTGGAGTAAGAAATCTGAATACTTTGATCTTAGCTTGCCTAATTCCAAGTGTGATTAATTGAAATAAAATTATCCAGACATTTTTCAAATCCAGGCACTGCATTTGAATCAGTGACCTCCTGTAGTATAGAATTCTGTAGGTTGACTACACACTGTGTGTAGTAATATTTCTGTTCATTTACTGGTCATTAAATTTCTAGCCTTTGGGAAATCAGAAGTATGCCCATTCATGTGGAAGATCCCAAGTCACTTGTAGTTTTGCATTGAGTGAAACACATTTTCTTTGCTCATTTAAGTAACTCCCTGGCTTGTTTGGCTTTGACATGAGCAACAGGCAAGACAGAGGAATTCAGAAAGCAATAGGAGTAGGGAAATAATTCCCTTATACTTACCTCAGGAGAGGGAAGGTTTTCCACAGGAGTGAGGAGCAACATGCCATATTTTCAGAGCGAATGCTCCCTTAGGATTGGTGGCCAGCAGATACAGAAGGGTACTTCCAGCCCCAGAGAAGTTTAGCCTGTGAGAGACTACAGCATCCAGACAGCAGAGATGCCATGGGACTGTCCTGCCAGCATTGGCCTTCAACGTTCTGCAGCATAGAGGCATTTGGCAAGAGGTCTTGGTGTTCGGAGGACCACCGCTGAGGGAAGCACCGTTGCTGAGGCTCAGGGGTTGTTTGCCTGAAGCTGATAGAGCCACTTCCAAGTAGATGCTGGGAAAGGTGTTGGGACTTCAGAGGGCTGATCTCCAGAGGAGCCGAGGGAGGGTCTATAACCCTGAAGGGACTGTGTTTCATTTTTATCATTATTTTGTTTTCCTTCTTTTTCCTAGTCCTGATTGTGGAATTTAATTGGATTACCCAACTGAGGGTTGGGACAGTAAAGAATCCTGATTTAAAGGAGCAGATAGGGTAGAGTGCCCCAACAGAGCCCCAGTCCCTGGGACTGACTTAGGTTCCTGGTTTTTTGGTCTTTTGGAGCACAGACTCTTCCTTGCAGCCACTGCTGAAAGGGTGGTGTGACTAAAGGGAGGCCTGTCCCCTGAAAACATTTGGATGAAGTAACATCAGGGATGTGGTAAGGCTGAGGTGTATGGGAGGTGGAGCCCCACAAAGAAATTACCCCTCCTGGACTGAAACAATCTCCTACTGGAACTAACTCCCAGACAGAACAAAAATCAAAGTCATGGCAGGTGAGACAACTAACAGTGGAGAGCAGTTGAGGAAAATGACATCAACGCCTCCTTAACCTAATTGTGCACACGGGAAGGTCATCAGCCAGATGGAGGCCAAGGTCTTATAGCACCTACATGCAACAAAGAACAAGTAGTAAGATACCCAGTGGTAGCTGCTGAAGCAGAGAAATTGCAGTGAATCCCAGACCCACATTCTGTTTCCAGAGTTTCCCAGTGTAAGTCTAGAGCAGAAGCCAGCAATATTTTGAAGCTCCCTTAAAAGAGCTAGTTTTGAAGTTGAGTTTAGTTGACATTGCACCCTGTTATTCCAAAAATTTTTTGAATGTTTCTTTAAAAAGAAAAATCAAACTCCCAGCAGTTTGGGGAAAATTCTCCAGAAGATCTTACAACGGAAAGGGATAGCACTAAGGTAGGTTTCAAACTCAAAATATTCAAAGCTAAGGCACCTGTCCACTGCCCTTTGTGATTAGTCATTCAAGTGTATTGTGTAAGCTCTTATCAGAATCATCAGATAATCCAGACAATGGAAATGATTATGATGGGTGGGAAACATGAAGGAAGAGCATAGGAAGAGCTGCCAGAACTGAAAGAGAAGGTGCTGCAAGTGCTTTCACCAGAAATGCAGGAGCCGCAAGTGCTTTCACTTAGTAGTTCTTAGCTTTTTCTTTCTTGCAATTGCTCAGGTATCATAAGGCTATAAGGCACTTATATTTCAAAAGAAATATGGACTGGGCTATTACTGTTGATTTATGTAATAATGTGTTGTTACAAACCATACAGTCCTGAAAAGGATATTACTACTTCCCTCTTTTCTAGTAAAGTCCCCAGCTTCGTTTTTGTAACATGTGCTATTTTATTGCTGGTGTATTTTATCCAAGACATATTTGATTTGCAAGAACTTTTCTGAAAACTTTTTTAAACAATTACCTTGCAAAACATTCTGTTATTCTGGGACATTTAATTGAAATGGCATCATCCTGTTTTAAAACATTGCAGTGTTAAATAAACTTGACCTGTAGCACCAAAGCACTCATTTTTCTCCAGCTACGTCATACCATTGAAATGCATATGCACATATATAACACTCTGGTTTCTCCAGTTGAAAGACAAAAGTAAATCCCATTTAAAAATAATTAGGACACTCCTTTTCTTTGGTAAAATAGACTGATGAAGAGAAAACAAGGAGACTCTAATAAGAGGAATGTTTTGATCTTAACTGCCAAGAGAAAACGAGATTGAATGAGACTGACACAGAGTTTAAACTTTTAGTCATGTTTGCAAATTCAGCTCCCACTTCTGCGACTACAGAAATCCACTTGGCAATAGATCTAGTGTGATTCAGCTGTGGAGGTTTGATATGAAGAGGGTCTAGTAAGTGGGGGTATATCCACTGTATGGGACCCAGAACCCCGTTTTGTGGGCGCTTCTTACACAAGGGAGGGTTAAGATGGGACCACAGAATCTAATCACTGAACGGATCTTATGGTCCTGCCCTCCACTCCCTTCCATGGCTGGGAAAATTAGGAGCACGGAGAGTTTGAGTAGCCTCCTCAGAGCAGCTTTACAGCTCCCTCAAGACTTGATGGGGAGGATTTTTTCTTCCTTTCTAAGCCCCCACTCCTCGCCTCTCTAGAGACACATAGTGGGTCCCTAGATCTGGCTTTTAGTCCACTGTTTTGTTCAAAATTGAAAAAAAGAGAGAGAGAGAGAAGCTGTAACTCTGCACAGTTACCAAAATTACACAGCAAAGCTATGAGGGCCCATAAAACTATTAGCTTCTGGCACAGAGCCAAGAATCCATTAATGACAGACTGGTATCTCTCCAGGAATGTAAAATGTTTTACTAAATAAACATTAAAGCAGGAAGCATTCAACTTCTGTCACTAGGTAAAACTCCAGTGTGATTCTATCCCAGAGAGGAATAGCTAGGAGGTGGGCAAGAAAATTTTGTTTCACTGATAAAAAGGCTATTTAGTACCAGGAGGAACCAGTGAGACCTATTTTACAATGTCTTACATAGTGTGATGAATGAGGTTTGATACTTTTATTGGATCAAGTCACAAATGATAGGGAAAGGGGAAAAGAATGATGGCAATCTGGTTAGCAGAAATGAGGCTTAGCCACACTGGAGAATACCAAGTGATTAAGCTACAGAATGTTGTGCCTTTTCTTGGATCTAAAAGAAGTTGAAAGTCAATGGAAATAGACAGTTAAATCAAGGAGTTTTTAAAGCATGGATCAGAACAGTTTGCTTACATCACTACACATGGGAAATGATCTAGAAAGAAAAATATAGTAAGTTAACAATCAATGCCCTCAGTGTATCAAATGTTCAATAATATAATGTTTCATACTGAAGGCCAACTAGTGACAGTGAGGCACCCCTTTTTGTCTTGATTCAGAAGACAAATTCCTCTCTCTGCCATCCAGTTATCCTGAATCCCAGAGAGGATGTATACCACAGGACAGCAGAGGCTTTGTGTCATCACCAGTGCCCTTTGGGGTTTTCTACTGAAAAACTAGAGCAAAAGACCCTAAAGTCTTTATTTTAAAATGTAAATGAGTGCAAAAGAAATTCAGGTCAAAAGTAAGGAAATGAAAATCCTCAGAGGAAGCATGGAGGCTACCTCATCCCAAGTACCAGAGCCACAAAAGCAATACCTCCCCCAAAACACACAAAAAAGCAATGAGCCATGAAAAGCATATGGTCAAATGGCAAGGTCCTAAACATTATTCAGATCAAGCAGGTATCCTTCAATAAACAGAAATCCTAAGTTAGCATAGCCAATAGAAAAGAGCATCAGTTATGTTAAGCAAGAGGAATGATGTAAATTAGGAGCACTAAGGGGATTTTGAAGACCAACTAACTAAAGAAAAATTAAAGTAACAAGAAATTCTTAAGTCCACAGATGCAAAAAGCCTGAAAAAATATCAGTGGGTGTTTCAGACTACTAGGGAGTGGAAGTTACAGTTCAGGAGGAAACGATCACTGCAGAGAAGCAAACAGTGACAACCACATTGTAGTGCAGAGATACCAGATTTGGGTTTAAACAAGCTAGCCTGAGTACAAGAAGAAACCTAGCCAAGACAGCACAATGTTCAGGATTGGCTAACTGGCCCTGCTGAGAATCAGGGTAAATTATCCTACATGGAGCCCTGTGATGCCACAATTAAATTGTTCCAGTACAAACTCATTCAAAGCCATGCCCAGTCTCCCTACATTATACTGCAAACATCAGTATAGTCATACCTTAAATGACTTCCATTCTATGGTCTTCACTACAGAAGATACTGGGGAGACAGCTATAAGATATACTCTTTTCAAGTCATAAAGATGAGGTATTGTTCAGAGGTTGAAGGGTCAAAAGTGGAGGTTCTGAAATAATTCATAAAATGCAGTGGCTTACCTGGTAAGACAAATAGGCCAGCTTTCCTACAAAGTAGCTAAGCTATATACAAACAGTTGCAGGGAAGCAAATGGGGTATCAATCTTTTAAAAAATTAATCCTCAGAATTATAGGCAGAGACTCAGTTCCCAGACCAGGTAGGAAGCTAAGTCCTGGGTGACATGGCAGGAATACATACAGAAAAGAGCCTTCCCTCAAGCTACAGAGCACCTGCACAGAGATTACTTCATTCTAGTGGGGAAAGTGATCTTCACTGGCTGGTAGACACCAGCATCACTAAGAGGAGACTAACCAATCTAGCAGAGATTAATTCTTCTGACTCCATGCTGGACACAGTTTGTCCAGACCTACATATCAAATTTAAAGGACTGAATTATAATAACAGTGCCTCTTGCACAAGAATGCAAGCTGATGGCTGGGACACTCGAAATACAACAATACAGTTAATCCCATCTCCCACTTTTGGTATCAAGTACACCACAGGTCTAAGTACTCTAAATCAATTATGAATAGTTTCCCCTTTCAGAGTGATTGCCTCTCCCTTTTTACCACATTCCTTCCCAATCTATGCACCTATGCCAGTTGAAAAATATTTTGGGAGCTTCCCTGTTGCAACAAGGACCCATACAGTGCCTCACAATCCATAATGTAAGATGTTGGATTTAAGTAATCAAGCCCTATTGAAGTTAATTAAATGGTAAACCTCCAGAGCAATCAAGAGTTCTGTGTGTGTCGGTTTCACCAACAACACCCAGGGCTGGATCCGAACAGTTAACAATTACAGCACAACCAAAGGACAATGACCCTCCACCCTGTCAACTTTGTCTGGGCTCTGATCATCAGTCCATCAAGACAATATACTTTAAAGAAAGAGTATTCTGTTTATTATGCAAGAATGAAGATGCCAGCAAAGTGCATTCATTCCAGGTGAGAAGAACGAAGTTGACCCATCATGTTCTACACCCAGCTGACCAGCTATGATGGATCCACTCTGGCTGAAAGTTGTAAAGGTCAAGACCTCCTCCTTGCCAGTGTTGGCGAGAAAACAGTATCATGGCTAAAAATATACTGGACTTGATAATAGCTTGTTTATTTGTACATTGCAATAGCATACCTGTCAGTTTTCTATAAGCTCATTATTTAATTAATAAAGCCTTTCTGCTAATTATCAATGGAAGTGTCATGTCAATCCTCATAAGGCCAAGGTAAACTTCCCATTTTAACTGAAACACTCTGCCTCACCACATCAAACCCTCACAAGTCCCTGCTCTGGTAATGAGTTTTTCATCAAATAGAAAGCATCCACACCTGCACGAAACCCTCCTTCCAAAAATCTAGGCCTTGCATGTGGGTTACTTATGTGAATTAAATACTTGGAGCCCAAAACTGAATTCTCACCCCACCTCTGGTACTGGCTCCCTCTCTAGCTTTGGAATATCACCTCTCTGGGTGGTGTACCTTACACTGGTGTAGCGCCAGTGACCTGCTTATACTGGCTGAGGCCCTGGACCTCTGCTTGTCTTCCTGTCTACAGGTCTGGTATTACTGTACTGCTCTACCTCACATATGTGAGAGAATAAACTAGTTAATGAGGTAAAACACAACCAAAATGGCAAACACTACAAGAGCCAGGTGTGTCCATGTTTACATTCATTACTTTAAATCTGACTTCCCAGCTTTCCCTTTGTTACCTGTGGCAGGGCACCGTTTGTGCCTGCCGCTTTCAGGGCCTGAAGACAGCAGCCAGCAGGTGCCTGATTAGGGCAGCCATTTTGGATTCAGAGCTGCCCATATAAACAGGGCACTTTGCTGCTGGAAGGCCAGGCAACAACATTGCCTGGCTGCAGGGCTGCTAGTATCATATGGAGGTAAGGGAGGAGCTGTAGGGGATGGTCAGGAGGCTCCTGGTCCTGGGCATGACCTAAAACTGCACGCTGCTGGGAGTGGGTGGCCTGATGGGGCTCTCAGTGGCGCGGGAGCCCCCAGGAAATGCCAGGCCAGTTATCACCCCAGTGAAAGGCGGGTCAGGGCACCTTAACCCCAGTTCCCACAACCGGGTGGGTTACCCCTTTGTAGGGTCTAGAAGGTGGATCCCAGTGAGAGAGTGGGGCCATACACTCAAACCTGTCTTGACATCCCCCAACTGGTTCATGCTGGGGCCAGGACCGGAAGGGTCGAAGGGCCAGCGGCCCGCTGCAAGAGACATCCAGAGCTGAGGGCCTGGGTTCCCACTGGCCTGGAGGTGGGCCAGGGCCAGTACAGCTAAAGGTCCCAGGGGGACCACACCTGCAAGGGGGAGCAGCTCAGGGAGCTGTGCAGCCTGGAATGAAGGCGGGATAGGCCGCCTGAATGGGGGGATCCAGGTGGGGTTCAAAGAGCAGGATTCTAGGGCCCAGTGTAGGGCCGGATGTGGATAACAGTTGGATGCCATCTGCGAGGCTTAGGCTGCAGTGTAGGGGAGGAACAGAGCTTCAGACAGCGCCCCCTGGCATCAGGGTAAAAAAATGGGCAGCCTCCCGCTTAATTGACACCAGGCAAGAAGGCAGGAGGTTAGTCTAGAAACAGGTGGGTGGGCCACAGGAAAATCGGCCCTGAGAAGGCCCCCTGTTACATATCCCTTGGGTGCATCTACACATGATGCTACATCACTAGAGTGATGTGCTATGACAACATAGCATCAGTAGGCACAAACCATGATGCTTACATTACATCACTGTAGCAACAAGCAACCTAACTATAGCATGTTGCTATGGCAATGTAGCTCTTAAAAATAACCATGCACTACTGAGATGGTACAGTAACAGCTGTTACTGTGCCATCATTTAGTACTTCCTAAAGCAAGTACTACATGAGAATGCAGTAATAACTGTGCCATGGGGGGCACCTGTAAATGTGCCCCTTCTATTGAATCCCTGTCAGCAAAAGCACAAAGATGTACTGAAGCGTTTGATTACATAGCTACAGATATCCAAGAATGAGACAGTCTAAGACAGATCCATAGCTGATATAAATCAGAAGGAAAATAAATTATGTTGTTTTATACAAAAACTAGCCAGTTGCCCATCAGGAATGATGGGCTGGGATGGAGTGCCACCACTTAACACTCCATGCTGTCGCTGTTCCGCCTCTTGCAGGGAATGGGGTGGGGGAGCCAAGGACAGCACTGCTGCCCTCAGCTCTCCCACCCTCTGTCTGGTCCTCAGTCTGGCTTCAGAATCATGGCTGCACCACACACACACACACACACACACACACGGAGCACTCTGATTGGCTGTTTCCATCAGCCAATCAGAGTATGAATAAAGCATTAAGGACAGAAAGACAAACCGACTTAGGCTCTTATAATATTAGAATGATTGTCATATATGTCAATTTAAAGCTGATGGTCTGGCCCAATTGCTCCTCTAAAACAGTTGGATTAAGCTAAACACCAAGATCATTAATGCCTTATCTTTGCATCAATTTTGTATCTTTGTATTTTCCTATTATGGGACTTCTGGATCCACTTGTCCTTCCTCCTTTGAAAGTGATGGCAAAAATTTTAGAAAGATGATATGACAAGAACAAATTGCCAATGAGCAGCCTGTTCAGATCACTCTGTTTCTAAGATGAGACTGATTGCAGAGTGTAGTTTTTCATCTCTCTCTCTCTCTCCAGCATCTGAAAGCAAAGACATATTCCGTGTCAACTGAACAGAAATCCTTCATACAGGGAACATCATTCTAACTATAGGCAGTGAAAAAGAACCTCAATTTATTCATATGGTAGGTAAGTATCACAGAGTGTTTCCTTAAAAAGCAAGTTCTAGTCACTAACTTTGCTCTTGACTTGGTTACTACTCTGCTGTATTGCTCCTGGGCTCCTGGTAATTTTCTAATGACAGAGGACAATCAGTTATTTTGAATCATATTATGATTGGCTGGATGAAGATACCCTAGTGTGGGGAAAAGAACAGACATTCCTTTTCTCTCAGCACATCAAACAGGAGGTGACCAGCAGTGATGTGTCCAAAGAGAACCCCGGCCCACTTCTAGTGCTGGTACCAATCCAAAGGAAAAGTATCTGGAATGGTACAACTGGAGATAACTAGCCACATCTCTCCTGCAGAATTGCAAGTGCTTTAGGGAAGGCTGAAGGGAAGGGAAGGGTGCTGCATTCCTTGTAGTGCAGCAAGGCCTTGCTCTGTGAAGGAACATCACAGGAAGTTTAGCACAGAGGAAAAAAGGACTAAGATGTCTTTACACAACCTTTGAAGAATCTGGAACCTGATGACAGCTTATCAACCCCTCATTTTCCCCTCATACATCCTCATACTCCTCCCCAGACACCTGTATAGCAGAGGCGCCAGCACTGTGCCACATAGAGAGCCCTTTGGCACCAAGGAAATTGCCCTAGAGTGGTTAAACTGTCTCTGTAGCCCCTTGACACCAGCTATGCTGCTTTAAAGTGGCTTAGCAGAGCCAGAACTCAAGAACTATGACATCAGCATACATGATGCCTCCCTTCCCAGTGCTTTACAATACCCCAAGCCACAGTTTAGTCTTTTATGTTACTTCAAAGAGGAAGGATTTAGAAATGAAAAGAAAAGGATCTCTTTTCAAAATATTTGCAAATGATATAGGAGCAAGTATTGGCCTGGGACCTGCTAGTTACACAGAGATAATTGCTACATGCAGCAAATCTAATATACCAGGGGTTGTCAATGGGGGGTATGTGTACCCCCAGGGGTACTTGAGAAGGCCCTAGGGGGTACGTGTGGGTGGGCAGGCAGGGACAGAGTGCCACCACGCACCATCATAGATTTCATGGATTTTAGGGTCGGAAGGGACCTATTAGATCATGAAGTCCAACCCCCTCCCCTGGGTAGGAATGAGCGCTGGGGTCAGATGACCCCAGCCAGTTGTTTGTTCAATATCCTCTTAAATATCTCCAAGGAAGAGGACAGCACCACCTCCCTTGGAGTCGTATTCCGTATTTTGGCAACCCTAACTGTAAAGAATTTTTTTCCTGATGTCCAATCTAAATGTGCTCTCCTTCAGTTTGTGGCCATTGTTTCTAATTACCCTGATGGGCGTCCTGGTAAACATTGTATCCCCTATGTCCTACTGTCCCCCCGATGAGTTTGTAGATGGCCACAAGATCACCTCTCAGACTTCTCTTACAGAGGCTGAAGAGATTTGGGTCCCTCAATCGGTCCTCATAGGGTTTTTTCTATCGGCTTTTAACCAGATGGGTGGCCCTCCTCTGAACCCTTTCCAGGTTAACTACATCCCTCCTGAAGTGCGGCGCCCAAAACTGGACACAGTACTCCAGCTGCGGCCTGACCAGTGCTGCATAGAGGGGACGTATCACCTCCCTAGAACTCCCTAGCTGTCAGTCTGGCTGTACATGGGGGTGGGGGAAATTCATATGCAGCAACTGCCACTACTCCATGTCTGGCCATGCGCCACCCCTCTCCCCCCTACTCAGTGTCCAGTCACGCCCTCCCCACAGCCCCCGCTCCACATCTGGCCACACATTCACCCCCCACACTGCTCTGCATCTGGCTGCCAGGCATACACTGACTCAAAAAGGTTTAAAACCCCTGTAAGACACTAATGAGTAATGATTTAAGAATCCAAAGGTAATGTAGTTGCTTTCTACTCCACAGTAATAGAATAGTCTCTTTGGACATGTGTAGACAAAACAGGAGTCCTAAACTGAAGTGGTGGGTTTTAAAAAACACCACTTCAATTTAGGGCTGATTAAACCCCCATATCATGCACACACCCCACTGACTTACCTGCCTCTCTGGAGGGGAGGGAAGGGCAAGCTGCTGGCAGGCAAAGTGGCCCCTGGGCTGCTGGGGGGGCTGGTGCTTCCCTCTGCTGCAGCAGTAGCCCCCCCCCCACACGTGGGACCCGCCTGAAGGCACCCGGCCCAAGCAGTCCTGGGGGGCACCACAGCCGTGGAGGGAAGCACCCAGCCCCCACACAGCTCAGGCAGGCAGGCAGGCTCTGGGGTGGAAAAAAAATCAGGCTCACCACTTTTCTTGGGTGAAGCCTGCTTTCCCAGGCTGCTGCCAGGCTGCTTGCAGGGCTTTCTGAAGAGCTGCGGAGCTGCACAGAGCCTGATGCTTTGCTCCGTGGCTTTAGGGACAGCAAACTAAAACTCCTCGAAGGAGTTTTACTTTATGGCGCCCCAGGTCACTTAAGGTGCATTACGCCACTGAATTTCCTACAGCAGTTGGAATTAATGTGCAATACACTGCCAAGGCATGCAAACACCAACACCATTAAAGTGGCGCAAAAGTGTTTAGCCTGCTTTAAAGTGTGCACACACACCTCTCATTTTGTCTACACACAGCCTTTGTTTTCAACATCTGGGCCAGCAGTTATGCTTGTGTGACTTCCCCAAATTAGTGGAATTTCTGTGAAATACACAGGCAGCAAAATATGTAGGACTGTAGAGTTATTTAAGGCCAAAAAATATTATCTGCTTATCATAAAAACATGATTCAAGACAGACTTTGCTGTCAGAAGTTTGGACTGCATTTAAGCTCTTCACAGTAATGTGCTGCATCTACTATTAAAAGGAACACTGTTGTATAGAGCATAGCCAGGGACCATTTTTAGTAGGTACAAAAAAATCTCTAGCTATCCAGTGTTTTGTGTGTTTCCTAGCACCAGTGGCAATCTTTCACTGAAGCCTGAAAGCAAAAGCTGGTAGTACACTCTACTGGCCAATGCCTTGAGAAAAAAGGGGTAAGATGTGACAGTGCAAACAGTGATAGTTGGTGCAGTCAGCAAAAGGACTTCCAGCAATGTGAGGCTGCAGAATACCCCAGTACTACTCCAAGATGACAAGGCACCTCATGATATCGTATGCCATCAAATTGGCATAGGACATTTTAGGAGAACACATCACCAGCCATAATCAGTACAAAGAGAGTCAGCCAGCAGCTCTTGCCAGAAGCAAGAATAAGGGGACATACTGAAAGGGACACTTCCTTCTTATGCTATAGACTCCAATATAAACTAAACACTGCCTGAGAATGCTCTACCATCCTCCACCTGGGTGCTAATGTGGCTACATGCACAGGATTCTGTATTTCTCCCAATTCTCCAGTGCCACATAAACATTTTAATTAACATTTCCTACATGGCCAAGGTCAAATTATTGCTTCACCTCAAATGATTTCCTCAATAAACAGTTCCTTCCCCTGTTTCACATCACCAATATGGTAGCAGTTCCCAAACATTTTGGACTCAAGGGGCCTTCCTTTAGACTCAAGGCACTGTTTGCTAGACTCAAGGTACCCCTTGGAAAATGCTGTCTCTCACTGCTTTTTTAATTATGGACAAATAACAAAGCAACTTTTCGCAGAAAACTCAGAAAGACCACAACAGGTCAGACTGTTTTTAACACTATTTGAAATCTCTGGGTTTATCTTGCAAATCATGTGTAGGTGTTTGCACACCTAATGGTGCTAATATTGTGCAGCACCACACAGCACCCTTTAACAGAACTCATGGCACCGTGGATGCTGAAGGTGTGTGGTACTAAGCTATGGATTCTTCCCATTTCTATCGGTGTCAGGAACAAGTAAATTGCATACCAAGACTACATGCCTCCTCCTGGTTGTCCCAAAAAAGAGAGTTGGGGACCCTAAGCTGAGGTGTCCAAAATCTTGGCTGAGCTCAGGTGTATGAAGTTGTGAGACTTGTTTTTTTTCCTGTGTGCTGCAACTTAAGAACCCCCTCTTTGTGCAGCAGTTAGTTGTCATTCTGTTCTCGGATTAATCGAGTCTGTTTTAATGCACTGGATTTACAGTGCATTGGAGAGCCTCCCTGCACATGTGTAAATGTGCCCAGAGGGGACAGGGACATAGCTCCACTGAATTTGTTACACATTTCAAATGACTACTCACAGAAAATGTGTTGCATTATTTACCCCACTCCACATTAGACAATGTCTCTCTTTGTATTAATGTTCTCATTGTTTACTGCAGCATGAAAGACCCTTTATAAATATTCATTGCTGTTATGATATGGCTTCTGTCAAGATATGTTGCATACTGTCAGCTATAGAGAAATACCAACAGTTACTTCAGAGATCTTGTAATATGGAGCCACCTGCCTCTGCCCTCAGGTCACACACATATTTCTCCAGCCACTGCTTTCTACTGCCGTAACAGAAGAATCTCTTGGAATTTGTAGAGACAGTGAAGCAATTGACTATGCAAGTTATGTCAAGTCAGGTCAAGTAATAGCCATGATAGCATCCAGGAAAAGCCAAGAGAACCAATGCACTGTTGTTTTATTTATGAACTGATATGTACCAGGAATCCTGCAGCTGTTGCCATGTGAATGGATCCATTTGGCTACATAGGCCCCAAGGATGAGCTTGTGCAACTTTTAACATTCGCTTTGTGCAACACAGACTTCATTTTTTTTCAAGAAACAATTACCCCCCACAAAAAATCAGTTTTCATTTAATTTGTTTTTCAAAGCAAAACAATATTTTCTTTTGCTTAACATCATTTCAGACATTCTGATTTTTATCTTTTCCCTTACATTTTTAGCTGCCCCCCCCAGTGGAAAAAGTAGAGATTTTTTTTTCTCACGCACTATTTTAAATGCAACATTTTCTGATTTTTCCATCTGACATTTTGTCAGAAATGAAATGTTGCAACAATTATATTTTTAATAAGAATATTTACTCATATCAAAGCCCCATTTTTCAAGGAAAAGGAGTTCTAGTCATAAGAAGTGCAGATAGCCCTAAATCAAGACACTGAAAAGAGAAAATATAGTAGTGTATACCACCCGGAGGGTTGGCATGGTATATCCACTTTTCAGGACTTCTTCTAGCATCTTTGTCCTGCTGGCTCTCCCCTGTCTGTTCTTCCTCCTGCCATTACTGGGTGGAACGACTAGACGAGGAAAGGGCTCTCACGGGTGGAGAGACCCTCAGGCATCAGGTCCATGTCTGGGCCAGAACCCTCTTGGCCTCAGCCCAATTTTACTTTAGCTGTACCTATAGCCCATTAGTTAGGTCCTCGAACTTTAGGTGTAGGGGGTGCGTTGCAGGCTTGAGGGTCTGCCACCACATGTCCTGCCACTGCCTTTTATTCACAGCCAGCTTCTCGCTGCCAGGTTTGGAGCTAGCCTCCCACTCTCTGTTCTCTGCCTTCCCAATAGCCTTTGAGGTATTTCTTGAGCTCCCCCTTTCCATGGCCTCTGCCTCCCCTACAGGCATAGTCTGGACCACAGGGTCGAAGATCACCCACAAAACCTGGGCATCGACTCAACTCAAAACCAAAACAATCTGCCTCAGGTTCACCTCACCCTGGAGCAGCACTCTCCAAGCCACAGCCCAAAGAGCAAACAAATGCCAGAACTTATCTGGCTTCCAATGCAACGTTGCTGGTCTTCTCTACCTGGCTGCTGCCCAGAGCCACTTCTCTCTGGCTCTGAATTCAGTTCTGCCTCTCTGCAGGAAACTGCTTCCTCCCTTGGGTCATAAGGGGCTGGCTGTACCTGGATCCTGTGGCCATCTTGTTTCAAACTCCTCAGCCTGCTAGTGGGCTGTGGTAGCACCCAGAAAACGTGAGCAACAATGACCAGAGAGAGTGGAAGCAAGAGGGCAAAAGCAGAGGATACGCAGGGCAGCTAGGAAGACACCCCAAAGGGAAGGGGTGACCTGGCAGACCCAAGAGAAGCCAAAGGAGGGAGTGAAAGGCAAGAGAAAAGCGGGCATGGGGGGGGGGGAGAGCCCAAGAGCCCTTGTCCCTCTAGTAATGGGGTAGGGGCCCCATTACAAATGGGGAAGCAAAAACAAATTAACTTTCATTGTTACTAATTTCTACCATGAACATTATCATTTTCTTAACCTAATACTGTGAGGAAGAAATTTGAGGTGAGTTAATGTCCTCAGACTTCCTGAACAAAGTGTATATTTCACACCGATTTGAATAAGGAGAGATTTGGGGACTGAAGAATGGAAATGAGTGAGTATCATGAAAAAAAGACACAAAACTGGATGTGAGAGAGCAGACAGCAAAGTTGAGAAGATGGGCCTCGTTATCAGAGCCAGGGGGACAAAAAGAGGATCCAGAAAGAAACTATGCAACGTATCAGCAGAAAAGGAATCAGACAAAGCTTTGAAAGCAAGGATGAGACATTTATTAGTAATATAACATGCAAAAAGAGGCAAGAGGGATAGGAAGGGAAAAAAATATATGGTCTGAGGAATGGGCAAAAAAGAACATTTTGGCAGTGGTGTTTTGGCTTGAGTGGTGTGAAACTACATGGGGATTTCAGAGGGCACAAAGGAAGAGCTGGCAATCATCAGGCTGGAGATGGTAGGGCATGGAAAACTATGGATCATGTTATGTCAACAACTCACAATCGCTGCATTATTTAAAAGCAGTCCGAAGAAGGTAATTACTCATGAGTCTGACCATGAGGTATTTAGCAACTGAACCAGTAGAAGAAATACATGCACAGCCTACCCTTGACTGGCGGGAGACATAAGCTGATGATTAATACAGCTTAAGTCACGTAATAGCGTATGCCTAAAGGAGACCACTTTCCTGTTGAAATATTTTTTCTGTTGATGTATGGCTAGATTCTGGCTGCCTTGTAATCAGGCATACAGAGTGAGGGAGGAAGTATGGCACCCATACACAATGTTTGCGTTACCACATGCAAGAGGTGACCAGGACTGCAGCATTTTGTATTCAGTGGCTGAAGCCCAGGTGTCTACTGTAAACTCAGGTAAGATGGACAACAGATGGAGCTCTTTACCCACACCAGCCAGCAGAGCAGGGCAGCTGCATGGCAGTGGAGGTATCTGCTGCACAGGTTTAAAAAATGGAATAGCTTAGGGACTCTCATATACCCCAATCAGCCTTGAGGCTTTTTGTGGCTCTCCCAATAGAGGCATCTGCCTGCCAACCACAATCTAGCCTTTGGGCAATCAACTGTCTATTTCAGGTAATGGTAACAGATGGGAAGCCAACGTATAAGCACTTTAACTAACAGCTAATTCAATACAAAATGAAGTCTTTTTCTTCAACATTCATGTGTACTTTCATCCATTAACATGTATATTAAGGTACAGAGTTAGAACAAAGTTCTTCCAAGTTCTTTAGGTTATACTAAAAGGATGCTAGATTTTTGAACAGTGTAGTGAGATCACTTAGATGCTAACTCAGTGGTCCCCAACCTTTGTTAGCCTGCACAACAACACTGAGCCAATTACACCCTGCAGACAGCATCACACCTTGCACCTTTTCAAGCTGGGTTATAACTCTTTAATTTTCTGTGGTCATGAACAATGTTGGAGACTTTTGGAGCCAACACATCTGGTAGCCATGGGTTAGAGACCGCTGCAAAAACAGTAGCTAAATGCCAGATATGAATTGGCTTCCGTATGTTTTCATTCATAATGGGCACTTGCTTTCCAATTTGATAGCAGGTATCTAGCTGAAGAAATGCTTTCTTTCAAATTATGGTCATAGCCATAATTTCTAGCTTTAGCTGGTTTCAGAAGATCATATACTCATCTGCATACAACTTTACAGTGCTTTGAATTAGGAAGCATCCCCACACAAAATAAAAAATCTCCAGCTATGATGGATAAAAACATATCTGTCCAATTGCTTTTGGGAGATTTATTATGCTATATTCAGAGAGATTCAGAATCAGTGCCAAGGGAAACATTAAAAGGTTATATTGTCATTAGACAGTCTAGAGCAGATTTCCAGGCTTACACTCATGGTTACATCCTAGTGAAGACAGAGAGTGAATACAGTTGAACTAAGGGCAGGACAAAGTAAAAATCATGAGGGCAACAGCGCATCATTCAAATCTTGTTCAGGTCACTATAGCTGTTGTAAGTCTGGTATGAGCCTGCTTATGACTGGATTGTGGAACACTTGACAATATTGTAATAGGTATCTTGACAGTTCTTGCTACAGAACCACCAAACCATATGGACAAAGTCGGCAACCTTTCATGTGCCATGAAGCTTGTTCTTTCAGACCCAGTTGTACAGCCTAGGACAGGCTAATGAGAGGGTAGAAGAAATTCCACAGAAAAGTTGTAGAAGTTTATAATTTTTCATGAAACTCTTCACATTTTTAAACAATCCTGAGAAGCTATGCAGGCCCCATTGTGATCAGACCTGGTTTTTTTCCTAACAGTATTAATCTTTTCCAAGGAGGCTCATTTTCCATTAGGAAGAATTGGAAGTCAAATGAAAGTCAAACACACCACCAAAGGCCTGTAACTATTAAATACTTACTCTTTCTCTTCCCTTTCTCTTCTCAAACATTTCTGCGATATTTGGCTTATGTTGGGTGGCTCTGCAGCCTGTTAGGTCAGGTCTTCTTTCATCTCTAGTCACAGGTTGATACTGATAATGTTGAGCCATCAGACTACTGGATCATTGACAGTGATAGGTGCATCCACCCTCCTAGCTAAACTTCTGTACACCAATGTGTGCCTGACCATCTGCATCATTGCCCCACAGTAACAACACAAAGACCATATCCAACCAAATTTCTACCTTGTAGCTCCCAGTGAGCCTGATCAGCCTGTTCTAGAATTTGTGACCCACATTGCAAACCAGTAAATGTAAATTGAGAAGCAAAGAGGGAACTCTGTCAGCAATCACTTTGATTGTTTCACAGCAGACCATGCTCTTTGGCACAGTTCAGGTAAATCCCTGTTTAGAGAGCCTGCTGGGATTTCAGTAGCCTATAACAGATCATGTATGTGTGGTATTTAGGAAGGAGAGTAAAAAAGTCAGCCCTATTGATTTGTCAGCTCCTTTGTGCTAGATATTGCCCCCAAAATGGGAAGGTATTTAAAGAATTTCTGTTCTAATTGGTTATATTAACTTACCCTCCACTAGAATGCCAGAACAAGGCATATCCGTTGGCATACTGGAAACTAGAGCTGGTCCAGTAATGGCAGTGTATGTGTTCATTAGGCACCACAGTTGGTTCATTAGGAAACCAATACTCAGCCACTAGGCTGTGAGTCAAAGGGGCAAGGACACCACCTTTTGTTCTGAGGGTCACATCTGGAACAAGGCCCATTTAGAAGGCCTGATCTGATAATATGTACCACATGAAGTCCCACATGTGAAATAAGCAGAGGATAACTTTGTGCTATCTGACAAGACCTAAGCATGAAGTCTACCTTGTCAAGCTGCTCAGGAAGCTCAAGATTTTTGGTAGATACCGGCAGGCCCAGAAGCAGATATTTACTCATTGAGGGAAATTTACTAGTGGAAACAGGCACCTTCACAGTTAGGCAGCAGGATTTCAGGGATCTAAAGTTTGAGCTTAGGCACCTAGAGTAGCAGTTAAATGCCAAGTCCTTTTTTGGATCTGTCCCCTAGACACTTTGACATTTTTTTTTCCACATGCCATAAAAAATGATTGTGATTTATCTGAGGTCACACACAGCTTGAAAGTGAAATGAGATCTGAGAACAGAAGGAGTATTTCCCTAGTGCCACGTCAGAATCTGCAAGATCATCATCCATAGATTCACAGAGACTAGGGCTCAAAGGTACCTTAAGAAATCATTTAGTCTAAACCTCTGCACCGAAAAGCTTCAAGTATACCTAGGACATCCCTGATGGATGCTTGTCTGACTTGGTATTCTTAAATACTGTCAGTAACTGATTGTACAACTTCTCTGGGTAGCTTGCTCCAGTGCTTAACTTTCCTTATAGTTGGGAAGTTGTTCCCACTATCTAACTTAAATCTACCTTGCTACAAATTAAGTCAATGATTTCTTGTCCTACCCTCAGTGAACAAAGGGAACCATTGATCACTGGCCTCTTTATAGCAACCTTGTACGTACTAGTACATATTTGAAGACTGTTATCATGTCGGTCCTTAATCTTCTCTTTTTCTAGACTAAACAAACCTAACTCTCAACCTTTACTCATAGATCATATTTTCTCTCATGTTACTCTTTTCTGGGCTTTCTAATTAGTCTACATCTTCCTAAAATTGCAGTGCCCCAAAGGGGACACAATCCTGCAGCCAAGGCTTCACAGAGCTGGCAGAGTGGAATACTTTCATTGCATGTTGTAGGGCTTAGACATATGTACGTTTACTCTCTGGTAAAGAAGGGTAGTGATCGGTAATATGTCAGTCGTTCTACTGTAATTGCCCACATGCGTGTTCTTACTTCCTGGTAAAAATAAGCTAACCACAATAACTTATCCCTCCTACATCCAGACAAAAGCAACCTAAACAAGCTTTCATTTACCTCCAGTAGCATAACAAAGGGAGGAGGGATGGAATGCAAAAATAGCAGCAACTGAGCTGCCAGTCTGGCACTGCTGCTGCCCAGTAGCTCGAGTGTCCAGTTATACCTGTTTACCACTTGACAAGAGCAGCGGTCAGCAAGGTTTTGTAGCAGGATCATGGAACAACACAGCTCAAATCTGAGACAGGCCCATGCTTCTGACCTGGTGGTTGCTGCTGCAGCTTCTCCCAGCCCATTAGCATCCCCCCCATGCCCCAGGCCCCGAGTCATGGAGCATGGGTAGAGTTCCCTACCACTAGCCACCCAGCATGGGAGACCAGTGGCCAGGTTGGACAGGGGCTACCTGGCCTGGTGGCAGGGAGAAATAGCAGTTGCCATTACTAGGTCAGAAGATCCATGGGCCAATTTAATGCCCCTCCACAGGCTGAATGTGGCCCACAAGCCATAGGCTGCCAATCCCTGATAAGAGCAGTAGGTTTATTAAGTAAACCTACTCCCTCACATGCCACACACCTGCTAGCACAACCCAGAATGACATGTGCCTTTTTGCCACAGCACTATACTGTATGCTCACATTCAGCTTGCCATCCACTAGGACCCTCTGAAGTTTATTCTGCAGTCCTGCTGCCCAGACAATTTACATGTGTCCATTTGATTTATTTTCTTTTTAAAATATTGTTCTTTCTCCCTGTCCTTATTGAATTATATCTTGTTGATTTGGGACCATCTCTCTAATACATCAAGTTCTCTTTGAACTCTAATCCTGCCCTCCAGTGTGCTTGCAACTGCTCCGAGGCTGATGTTATCTGCTGATGTTATACATGTACTATTATTCCAGCATCCACGTCATGAATGAAATGCTGAGTTTTATCAGTGCTGTCCTCCCAGTTCAAGAGGTATTACTACTCCTCAGCATGCACTACAGTAGTGTTGCCACTTTAACTGCAGCAGCACTTCTAAGGTTGATTGGACCTCTGGTAGAGGTGTAGCTTGGTCAACAGAAGGTATTTCTCTACCACCAGGGTTGCCCAAGTTCTCCTGAACAGCAGAAGCCTTCTTCTTCCAACAGAGCTGCACACACAGGATTTAAAAAAAAATTTTTTTGCTGGTAAAGTTATGTCAGCTTCATAGGGTGTGATCCTTTCAGTCCCCCAGCTGACATAGCTCTGCCAACAAAACTTTGTAATGCAGAAAAGGCCTCTGAGTACTGTTTTATTCAATCACTTGTGTACCCACCTTATAGCAACTTTATCTACATGGTATTTATCATTTACTTATAAAAACTTCATGAAGCCTGACTAAAGACTAAGAGCCAGATCCGATTCCACCTACTAGATGGTTATAAGACACTAAATAAGGGAGGCAAGACAAATAATTAAACAAGCTTCATGCTAGGGAATCAAGTCCATAGGCTACATGACATTAGTACTGGTTATGACCTCAGTTACCTCAGTGTAAAGGCCTGTTGTTACTATGATTTCAAAAGAGACATTTACACCTCATTTATATAGGTGTAGTAAAGATGGGAATGGGCCTGTTGCCTCCAGTCTTAGTTTTCTAACTCAACATTTCTGTTGTAAACCATTTACAACACTGGAGGTCTGTATAGGAGGATATTGGGATATAAAATTAGAAACAACCTTTGTAATGCAAAAATGTGACCCTCTGTGTATATAAATCTTCACACGCTTTTCTTATACAAATGCCTCATATTTCAGTTCTCTAAAAATGAAAGGAATGCCCTTTTTTAAAAAATACTATCACGCAGTCTGGAGTGTGATGCGATGTCTGACAATTACTGGTATCTGTTCCCACAGGCTTATATCCTGCTCCCTCTTCTGGCCAGCAATGTAAAAAGAAATCACTTCCTCTCTCTGAACATGCTTTCACATATGGGGACTTGAATTTTGGAAAGAAAGACTAAATTAGTTTGGTAGAACAGAGAGTCCTGAAATACACTTCCACCGAATGGCTATATTTGGGTTCATTGCTCTGTACAAAAGTAATTTTAGTATTACCTTAAAGAGCCCAGAAAATACCCACTACTAATCGTGCAGCTTTTCTGTGTCTTTCCATCCCCCTTTTTAAGATTTAAACTGTTCCTTCTCAATTGCTCACAAAGGATAGGGATACTGCAGACCTAAAAAAGGAAATGAGCAGAGATTCCCATTGTCTGGAATAGTGGACATGCCAAAATGTGCTCAGATAATGTTATATTAACTATGACATCCACAACAGATGCTTAAAGAGTCCAGCTTTTTTAAAATAGCAAAACCCAAAAGACTTGTCTCCAAAAAGATGCTGCAGATTCTGAGCATTTTTGTCATTTTTCAGTCCCTCCCACTTCTTTTGCGGGCTAACAAACACATTTATTTCTCAGACAGGATTTTAAAACCGCATCCAACAAGAAAAGAGAGTTCAGAAAATGCAGCCTAAGTGGGAAAATATATACACAGCAGCTTACTGTACATTATTGCTCTTATGACCTTTTGAAGGCAAGTAAGCTCCTAAAGAATTACTCTATTACTTCCAACCATCCTCCACAATATTACTCCTGAGACAAATCAAGAAACATTATGTGCTGTTTACAGTTAAAATACATCTCTGTGAATGGTATAAGCGTTATTATCACAAGTAAGATTTTTTTTATAATAAAGGGATGATTAACATTGAGAATCTACTGTATTTTTGATTGGAACAATAATTGACTATACATCTGAAACTTTGTTTGGTTGCCAAACAATGAAAACAGAGAAATTCTTCAGTCCTTGAAGAACTGCTGAAATCTATTTGTTCTGTAAAATCTCAGAGTTATATATTATTACTGTTTCCAGTTCCTCATGTCTTCTTATTTCTCTCCCTGTACTTAAAGCCAGTATCATAATCATTTAAGATTTTTCTCCCGGTGTTTTCCTTTCAAACTTCAGTGGAACATTGAGTCTAGTCAGTTAGCCCAGAGCAGCAATCAAGGGAAGTGACATTACTTGCCATGTATTAACTTTGACCTGTGTTTTGAAACTAAAGTTTTAGATTAAAACTGGTGTTTCTGAACCCACAAGTAGCGATAAACATGAAACGTAGTTTAAATACTAAACACTAAAAAGCCAGTTTGAGGTCAAACCATCATTAAAGCAGAACTCCTCTCCCAGGCTCCCCCACAGTGTTGGTATCAAAAAATGATGGGCTCGATCCTGACATTCTTGATTCAAGCAAATTCCCAAGTGATTAGAAGTTTGTCTATAGAAAATCTTTCAGTGATTGGGTAGAGATTTTCTCTCCCAGGAAAAGAGCTTTGTTTCCAGATACATTACACAGTTTCTACAAGGCAAATAGTTCTTTCAACTCTTGTGCATAATGATGAAGCTTTTTCAAAAGAATCAAGCTAACTGCACATTCAGCATGTTGTTTGCTGCGCACCTTGTTGTAAGAGGAAACTGGAATTCTCCTCTTACTGAACCAGTTACTCATTGAATAGCTAAGAGATAACAGGAAGCATTTAATAAATATATTACCCATTGCATCAAAAATAAATATCATTTATAAAACATTCATTATCCTTTTCTTTTCATCATAATACAGTGTATATAAATGTGCCCAGTACAGATGATATTTACAAATGTTTGTCTGAATGTTTCCATTTAATGCATTCTCCCAGTTACATTACAGTTATATCAAGTTAGGATGTAGCTTCTCTCATAATTATGCCATCAATGTATATTAACGATGAAACTAAAGTGTTTCTGAGCATACAAAAGGATTTCAAGTAGGAAGAATGGCTTTCAATATTTAGTCTTGAAGTGGTTCCAACTTAACCTGCAGCATTTTAGAATTGCAGCCAATATTTACTTGAGAGAAATTTGTTGTTATTTAACCAAATAACAGAACATATAAAAGCAAGATTACTCTGGGGGGTGGGAGGAGGAAGTTTAATAATACAGTAATAATTGTGGTATCGTCCAGTAAAAGTGTACTTTTAAAAGGTTCTGAACATAATTTACCTCAGATAACTTTAGAGTTGTAAATACTTGCATTATAGTGAGGTAGACAGTAAAAAAAATCTCCGTTATTAGCACAGAATTTAAATCTTGCAATAATATTTTAAGGAAATGATAATGTTAGGTAAGAATGAAATATTTGATTAATGCTTAACTCTGTACAACTCAATATAAACTTTAAAAATATTAGAAATTATAACATTTCGAGTGCATATAATGTTTTGTACATTTTTAAAAAAAGAAATGCATGTTGTTCACTTCCATTTTGCACTTTTCAGTCTGTTTAAATAAACAAATATTTACAACTTTAATATGAACAACAGTGCATCCAAAGAAAATGTGCATTTTAAATTATTGCTCCTGGTCGAGTCTTTTTATAAGCATTTTATATTATTATTCTCCTCTTTTTTTTTCTTTTTCACCAGTTTGTAGCTCTGTGAAACCAGATAAGCCGACAAGCTTAGAATTCAGCAGAGGGCAAAGTCAGAAATCACAAAGTAGTTAAAATTTTAAAAAGAGGTTCTAGGTAGGCTTAGAAGTGCACTTTCCTTAGGCAAAGCCATGTTGCAGACTAAAGGTGGAAAGGAAACCAATCTCTGATAAAATGCCTTTTCCAGCACAATATTTGCCTATAATACTGTTGCAGGTTGACAGAGCTACCTCGAGAGAGCTACCTGTGGAATTTGTTCCTTGCATTGTTACACTTGGCTTGAAATGAAAAGGAGCTTCTGTTCCCCATCACCCCTGTTTGTGCTTTCTGTAACACTTTGCTCTTTTCACAGTTTTTTTTCAGTTCTAAGTCTTAAAATATAACCTAACTGGTAACTACAATCTGGAACGATTCTTTTTTTTTTCTTTTTCGGGGGTAAGGGTGGGGCAGGGGAGTAGAAAGAGGGGGCCCTAGGCTATTTCTGCCTGGTAATCTTGCAGGAATGTGAAAGGGAGAGAGGGCAGAAACGAAATAACCCTGACCAGAGAAACTTCAGAGGCAGGAATCATTCTGCTTGCTGTCTCTGATCTGGGTTTTTTTGTTTTGTTTGGGGTTTGTTTTTTGTTTGGTGGTTTGTTTGTTTTTTGTTTTTTTTTTTGGATTTGGTTAATCGCCTTTCCAGGGGTCTAGATCATCAGATAATTCTAGGGTGATAATTCTAGGGTGGGGGGAAGGCCTTGGGAGTCAAGATTTTTCTGGAGGACTTTTATTTATGATTTTGCCTTCTCTGCTTGCCACTTCCATGCCAGCCCCTTTAAAGAGTCGTGCCCATTGCCACCCCTTCGCCTCAGAAGGGGCTGAGTTTGAACAGGTGCCTGGCACGGCGTCTCCTGCACGCTCCGAGGCGAGGAGAGCAGCGGTGTCATCCTCCGCCCCACCGGGGCTGCCGCCGCCTCCTCCGGACGGCGCTGGTCGCCCCGGAGCTGAAGGAGGCTTTGGCCGAAGCGGCCCCTTCCCTCTTCCAGCCAGTCCTTCGCAAGGCGGGAGCGGGGTGCAGAGCAGGCCCGGGCGGGGCCAAGGCGGGCGGCTCGGTCCGCGGAGGGAAACCCCGCCTTCGCCTCCAGAGCGCGGATCCGGGCGGAGCTGCCTCGCGGCGACAGGGCGGCGCGTGTGGCCGTGACGAGCGGGAAGCCGGCGGCTGGCGTCGGCCCCGCAGGCCCGCTCAGGCCGGGCGCAGCCCAGCGCCCGCGCCTGCGCCCTTGCGCTTGCCCTTGCGCGCGGGCGCTGCTACCTGCAGCCGCAGGACTCCACCACCATGTCCTCGTACTGCTTGTACACCACGTTGTTGCCCGCGTCGATGTAGAGGATGCTGATGGGCGTGAGCTTGGTGGGCACGCAGCAGCTGGGCGGCGTGGCGCCGGGGTCCATGGAGTTCATGAGCGTCTGGATGATGGCGTGGTTGGTGGGCTCCAGGTGCGAGCGCAGCGGGAAGTCGCACACGCCCTCGCAGTGGTGCGCCTCGTACTCCAGCGGCGCGATGATCCAGTCGTCCCAGCCCAGCTCCTTGAAGTTCACGTGCAGCGGCTTCTTGCTGCAGCGCAGCCGCGACCTGCGCCCGTGCCGCTTGCCGTGGCGGCTGGCGAAGGCAGCGCGGCGCTGCCGGCCCCCGCGCGGCCCCGGCCCGGGCCCCGGCCCCGGCCCCGGCCCGTCGGCGCGCAGCCCGGCCAGCAGGCTCTGGCGCGGCGCGCGCGTGAACACCACGAGCAGTGCCGTCTCCTGCGGCGCCCGCGGCCGCCGCCCGAAGCCCAGGCCGCGCAGGTCCAGCAGCGGCGCCCGGCCGCGGCCCGCCGTGGCGCGCAGCTCCAGGCACAGCTGCCGCCGGGGCCGCCGCCGCCGCCGCAGGCCCTGCCGCACGTCCAGCACCTCCCAGCCGCCGGGCGCGGCGGGGCGCAGGGGCCGCGAGGCCAGCAGCCGCGGCGACAGGCAGGGCGAGAGCTGCAGGCGGGACGGGCCCGGCGGCGGCTCCGGGGCCTGGCGGAAGAGCCGCAGCTCCGCGCCCACCAGCTCCTCCTTGTCCGACAGCGTCGACACATCAAACAAATACTTCTGTCTCCGCAGAGGAGCGGCCGAGAGATCGTCTGGAAGATAAAGCGGCGTGACAGTCAGCTCGCGGCGGGGCTGCCGCGCTCCCGCCCCTCACCCGCCCCCGGCACGGCGGCTGCTCGCGTGGAGCCGCCGCTCCCGCCCCGCGGTGTCCCGCCGCCGCGGCCCGCCCGGCCCGGCCCCGGGGGAAGCAGCGTGTCCCCCCCGAGCCTGCGGCCGCGGGCTCGGCCTCTGCCCCCCGCACGCGCAGGCTGGAGGCCGCGAGCGGGGGAGGGCTCCCTGCTCCGACCGGCTCGCTCTCCTTCCAGCCCTGCGGGGAGCCACAAGGACCAGGGGCTGCGCCGCCGGCCGGGGGAGGCCGAGATCCCCTTCCCAGGGGAAGAAAAAGCCCTGGACTTCTTTTTTGACACGTCCGCGCAGGGGGGGAGGGGGGGGGCAGCGGGCAAAGCAAACCAGAGTCCCCTGAGCGGCTCTCCAATAAAACGTTTACAGCCCAGCAAACACAGAAATTCCCCGAGCCGCTGGGTTTCCCCAGGAGCCAGTAAAGGCCGCGTATACTCCGCCAGTAAAAGTGTCATTGGAGCCGGTGCCAGCAGCCCCTCGCCGCTGCCTCTCTCCCGAGGCGGAGACCGCGAGAAGCCCCCGGTGCCGGGGATCGCTGGTTGCAAAGGTCACTGCTATCCCTAAGCAGCGCCTGTCACAAGCCCGGGGTAGCCAAGAGGTCTCGGGGAGCCCCGGGCCCGGGGGAGCCGGCGGCTGATTTATGGCAGCCTTGCCCCGGCAATGTAGAGATCAGCGCGGATTACCCGAGCGGCGCTCCCCGTGGCTCCTTTCCCCAAGGCCCCGGGTGAGGTCCGGGGAGGAGGGCCCGGGGTCCCTGGACCTGAGCGCATGGACCGGGGCTCATCCCGCCTTAGGTTCCCGGCGGGGGGAGGGGGGGAGGCCCCTTTCCCAGGACGCGTGTGCGCGGCTGCTGGACGGCAGCCCCACGTCTGCACGCAGCTCAGGCGCGGGATGCCCGAGGGCCCACTACACGAGGGGACCCGCGGGCCTTTTTCTCTTCAGAACCAGCTGGGACAGACCAGCCACCCGCAAGTGACAGGGCCAGGCCGTGCGGGTCGGAGGGCCGAGCCAGGATCGGGCCCCGGAGGTCGGTGATACAAGCGTCCCCCGGGCTCCGGGGAGCAAAGGACCGGGGCCGTTTGCAAGTGCAAACAGCGCAAAGGGCTTCAGATCAGATTCCTCTGTAGACCCGAGGGAGCCGGCCTGAGGGCTGCGGGGTGCCCAGGACCCCCTTCCCCCCGCTCTTCCCCCGGGGAAAGCCGCGTCCCCGGGGCGCAGGGAGACGAGCCGGGACAGCCGAGCTGCGCCTGACACGGGGCACGGCAGCGCGGGGCAGACCCGTTCACTTTCACCCTCCAGGGCGCGGAGGTCCCGCTGTCCCTGGGGCCAGGGCTTGGCCAGGCTCGCCCTCCGCGCGCGCGGAGC
The DNA here is from genome assembly GCF_052110815.1 of Crocodylus siamensis. NCBI lineage: Eukaryota > Metazoa > Chordata > Crocodylia > Crocodylidae > Crocodylus > Crocodylus siamensis. The sequence goes on from NC_143397.1 coordinate 219,168,527, forward strand.
GACCCAGCCGCGCAGCCGGGGCGGCGGGAGGCAGGAGGGGCAGAGCCGTGCAGAGCCCCGCCAGGCTCCGAGCTCGGGAAGCCCCGCTCCCGCACGCCCCGCGGCGGCGGCTCGGCTCGGAGGGGTTGCACACCTCCTTCCCCGGTCTGTCTGGCTGAAGCCTCGCCCGGCCCCAGGAGGGGGCTGACCCCCCACCGCCACCTGCGGCGTGCGGGCAAAGCCGGGCTCCCGCGCTCTCGCCGGGCTTCTGCTGCTGCTTCTTGCTTCTCAGCGCTTTGATTTGAAGGGGGGGCGGGCCAGGGGGGTAGCGGCGGGCCGGGCCCCCGTCTCCCGCCCCCGGATCCCAGCTCGCTTGGCCCAACCCAGCCCGCAGGGAATCCACTTCTAGGGGATCCACTGGGCCAGACCCAGCGCGGAGATTTCTCGGGATCAGTGACTCCCCCACGGGTGGCCAGCACCTGCTCCACCGAGCAGCCCGCTCGGCTCGGGCGGGGGGCTTCGGAGCTGCAGGCGGCACCAGGAGCAGTGCGTTGGCGGTCCCCGCACATCCCCGCAGCTGCCGTCCACGAGCTCGTTCCCCGCTGGCCCTGGGCACTCGCTGGCCCGCGTGGGTCCGCCACAGGCAGCGCCGGCCAAGCAGGCGGCGACCGCGTGGGCCCCGCCGTCTGGCCCGAGGCCGGTTCACGCCAGCGGCTCCGAGGGCGATCCGACGGTCGCGGGTTGCTCCGTCCCGTAGGCTCAGCCTTGCGGACAGGGGCGCAGCCCGACGGGCGGCGGGGGCCGAAGATGGGGAAAGCACGTGGGAGGCGGCCGCGGGGGCCCACAGCCTCCGAGCCGGGCTCGGCGCCCGCACGGCTCCAGCTCTGCCGCCGTCCCCCCCGCCCCCCAGGGAGCCCCTGGGCCCGGAGCGGGGGCGCGGGGAGCGAGCAGCCCTCGACGGCCTCTGCGCTTGTCTCCGCCGGGGGTCGGGGCCGCTCCTCTGCTCCGGGCCGTCTCCTCCGGCTGCCGAGTGAAGGCGGCTCCTGCCGCCGGGGGCTGGGAGCGGGGCGGGGGTTGGGCTGAGCAGGACCGGGCCGGCGGGGCTCGCGGGCGAACTGCAGCCTCCGCGGCCGGCCTGGAGCCCGCGTCAAGCCCCTGCGGCGGGCCAGGAGCCACGGCGCCGAGGTCTCGTGCCACCGTCCAGCCCCGGGCGATAGGGGCGCAGGCAGGGGGCCCGGCCCTCGGTCCTGCAAACCCGACCGGGAGGCAAAGGCCAGCCTCTTTCCCTGATCGGTCCGGCCCTCGCCCAGCCCCGCAAGAAGCCAACACCAGCCCACTAGCCAAGAAAGAGGATCGCCCTTGCTTTAACGCCCGCTTGCTCCCGCCTGGCCCCGGCCAGCGGTGCAGAGCATGCGGGACCTTGCCCGGGAGCAAGAAATAATCGCTGGCTGCCTTCGCCCGGGAGACGCAGCCCCGGCCCCGATCCGGGATTTCGTCTGCGCTCCGCCGCACAGCCCGTCGGGGAGCCGCGAGGCGGGAGCGAGCCCCAAGGAAGAGCCTGCGAGCGGGAGTCCGGCTGCCCGCGGGGCAGGATGGCGGGATCGGGTCCCAGTTAAGCAGGGGGAGGGGATTTCCCCAAGTTGCGGGTACGATCAGAGCTGCCCAGTTGCCCGCTCCGTGCCCAGCGCCCGGCTCTTCCCCGTCCGACCCGAACCGCAGAGGGCGAGAGGAGGGGATGCTGCTTGGGGCGGAGGCCGGGATCTCTCCCTGTCCTAGCCCGGCCTCAGCCTTGGGATGCCTTGCCTGCAGATGCGCGTCAAGCCCGCCCTCCGCCTCCGCTGGGGCCCTTCCTTTGCCTGTAGCAAAGGGCAGCACTGGCTCCCAAACGACGGCCTTGGCCCCGCACCCCGGCTCCTGGCCCTTCCTAATCCGCAGTGATGAGCCGGCGGGATGGGCTGCCCAGCACTAGCGCTCGGCTACCTCCCCCGGAGACAACCAGGTCTCCAGCCGGAGACAACCTCCATCCGCTTCCAGCTCCTGTGTTCAAGCGCTCAGCAGGGCTGTCAGGGGCAGCCGCCTGGCACCGCTTCCCTGCACCAGGGGTGAACCCTGGGGACCTGCCATAGCCCAAAGCGGGGATCTGACATTAAATCTGATACGAATCGGAGACCAATGGGGAATAAAAGAAAGCAGCAGCAGCAGGACGGTGCCTTGTTTATTTCTCCCTGTCCCAGCTCCCTCCCTCTCCTGCGCGGAGAATCCTCTCCTGGCCCTTCCCAAGTGTCCCGCCCGGCTGCGGAGCTCCGATGCTGGGGGTCCGGGGCCGGCCAGCACCATCTGCGTTTTAATGAGTTACTCCATGTGCCAGCAGTCATTTTCCGACATTCAGCGAGGTCCTTGTCTGATCTCGCGACCGCAGCGAGGGGGCCGGGCCGGGCCGGGGGAGAGGGGGGGAAAAGGAAATCGCAAAACATTTCCCCCTTTCGAAACGAATAAAAAAAAGAAAGAAAGAAAAACCGCAGTAGCTTGGCTTTCCTCGCCCGCGAGCCTGCCCCAAAAGCTATCTGACCAGCCCAGGAGGAAACAAGATGAGGAATAATATATTATAATCCCATTCCATTCATAATAGTCTATTCTTTTTCCAAAAGAAGTCGTGGACTTGCAGACAAGGAGCTCAGCCTGTGACCACATGGCACGTCCAGACCCAGCATCTCGGGCACGATTTTAGGGGAGATCTATGAAGCCCATATACACATACAAACATGTAATGTGTGCATTATCCCTTATAGAACATATTTCTATGTACTTCTATATATAATTATATTCGACACACAGGTGAAGAAAACCAAGCTACTGCGGTTTTTCTTTCTTTTTCTCTAATACATATGTATCAATTAGATCTTAATAGATCTCCCTTAAAACCGTGCCCGAGAGGTGTGTGTATGTGTGTACGTATGTATATGAATATGTATACATGCACACACTACACACACGCTATACACATATACACACATCTAGTGTGTGCGTGTGTGTGTGTGTGTGTGTCCACACATACTAAATATACACAAGCACGCACACATACAGTGCGTGTGTGCGGGAGGCTTAATGGGTCTCCCTTAAAAGCGTGCCCGAGATGCCATGTGCAACTCAGAGGTTCTGGCTCCTTGTCTGCAAGTCCACGGCTCATCCAACGCCCCCCCAGCAATTGTTGATCATTAGAAACACATAACGACCCCGCTTGCTCCTGTTAAAGCTTCTTGAAATCCTCCCGCCCCACCGTAGAAGCCCCGTTGGCACCGGATTCCCTTTCCCAGGCCCCCTCCCACCGCACACCTCCCCCAGGTAAGCCCGGGAGCGATGCCATGCGGGGAGGCAGGGCTCCCACAGTCTCTTCCCCATTCCCCAGTCGGGAAAGAGAAGCGTATCTAATTGGGTCAATTTGGGAGCTATATTGTCTGCAAATGAACCGCCAGAAACTTTTTTCCCCCCTCCTCCTCCTCCTCCTCCCGAGCAGGGCTGTTCTGCAGGGAGCACCGCTCCAGCGCGGCAATTAAGCGGGCGAGCAGCCCGCAGGGAGGTGGGCAGTTTAAAAGCTACCACTTCAGAGGAACGGAAGTTCTCTTGAAGTTCTTGGGGATGTGCCATTGGCTGGTCCACTTCATTATGGGAGACTAGACAATATTTGATATGTTATGACATGAACACTCAATTAGATCACTGAGTTGAAATACTCCAATCAGTGGCTTGATGCTAAGCAACCTTCAGAAGGTCCAGCACAAGGTCACAGCCTGTGACACATCAAATCAAAATCAATGGAGGGAAAAAAAAGTGAGGCTTTTCCTCCACCAAACCAGGACTCCTGTTCGCAAATCACTTCCCCCAGCCTGGAATCTGCCATGCGGCAAGATGAGCTAAATTTGTTAAATGAACTGTCTTTTTGGTGGTGATCAAGAATAAGATGATCTTGAATGTGGCTTTTTTGCGGCTTGCGAAATTAGCAGCCCCTCGCCTTTTCCCAAGCAACCCAATTGCGGCGTTTGGTGGCGGAGAGGGTTGGAAACCGATGTAAAATTAATGTGAAACCCGAACAATAAACTACCCCCGCCCCTTGTATTTCTAGAGAAGCGATCGGTGACCGGCGGGTCCTCCCGACACACGCAGCCATTACAGACCCCGCACCACACAGACACTCTGCTTTCCCAGCCTGCTTCCTCCGCTCCTGAAATCGTTGAAAACTCATCTCCGCTCCAGCGATCCGGCGAGCCGATGCCTTCCAGCAAGCGGAGCTTCCCCCACGGACTCCCAGTCCAGCGGGTTGCAAACGGGGGGCGAGAAGCCAGGCACACAAGGCAGTGCCTTTAGCCCCGCTCAGACTCCCCTTTCCAGCGGAGAATCAGGGAGAGCCCCGTCCCTGCACCCCGCTAGATCACGAGCCCCCAGTGGGTCGTGGTAACAAGCCTGCTTGCAACAACCCCTGGAAAACCCACGTCTCAGCCCACTGCCCTCGGACTTCTCTGCTCGGGACTGGAGGGAGTAGGGAAGGGGGAAGAACCGGGGACATCCTCTGCTCGAGAAAAGGGCTGTGTCCCAGCACATCACAGGAGGGAGGGGAAAAAACCAAAAAGAGAGAGAAAGAAAAAGTGCTTTGGGAGAAAACAGGTCTCAGCTGTGGGGTTTGGGGTTTTTTAAACTGAAGCTGGGGACTAAATAACCAGCTCATATAACTACAAAGGAGCCATGTGGCCGAGCTGTGTCCTAAAATCCACATAAAAATAGTGAGTTAATTTGCTTTTCAGGGCTTTCAGCAGCTAATGAACCCCCGTGACCCAGCTGGAATAGCAGCTCGCTGTACCTAGAGAGACAGAGCTGCAGGCAGGTTGTGATGGGCAGGTGCGGGGGGGGGATGGGAAACAATTTACAACCCTCATTAAGGAGTAATTAATTAGTCTGTCATTAATGGCTGCAAGCTGAGATAATGTTAACGGGGTTTTCACAATCTCCGGAGCCAAAAAATAAATTTAAAAAGCTTCCCTTGTTCCCGGGCGCGCGTGTGCGGGCGGCCGCGGGGCAGAGCGCAGCGCGGAGCCGCACTGGGGACCTGCGCGGAGCCGAGGAGCCGACCCCGCTGCCCCTGCGCCGGCCGGCGTCGCCACTGGATCCAAGGAAACGGGGTCTGGGCCCCAAGGGACGCGGGCGCGGGAAGGAGGCGCCGCACTCCCGACCCGGCCCCGCGCGGGGAGCGGCGCGACCGGACTCCGCCCCGGGGTGACCTGCGCCTACAAGCGGCCCCGGGCCCGGGCACAGCGACCGCACTCCCCGGTGCCCGCGATCCCGGCCTGCCCGCTGCGCCGGCGACCCTTTGCGGGGATGGGAGAAGGAGCCAGAAAGCCGAGGCGGCCCGGGGTGAAGCTCCCCCCAGTATCATTTGCAATTTCCAAGCCTCCCCGGCGGGCTCAGGAGCGATCGTGCCCGTCTCACGCCTGCAAAAGCACGGGCCCGGCTCGTCCCCGCTCCGGTCACTCGCGGCCGCTGCCGGGATCCGCGTCCCCGAGCTCGTGGTCCAAAGCGGCGCGGCGCCCCCCACCACAGCCCGCGCCGGGCCCGAGCGGAGCGAGCCCCGCCGCGGCGTCCACTCGGCTCGGCCCCGGCCCCGGCCCCGGCCCCGGCCCGGGCTCGCGTCCGCACGGGCGGGCGCGGGGCTCTCGGGACTTACCTCGTCCCCTGTCTACAAAGCTGGTGACAGTATTGGCAGCCTTGGCGGACTGGAATAGGCTGGCGTTGAGCCCCAGCTTCTCGGCGACGGAGTAGGTCCTGTACAGCGACAGCATGTACTCGTGCGGCTCCACGCGCGAGGCCTCGGGCGGCTGCTGGCGGGGGCGGGGGCGGGCGCCGGGGCCCGCGGCCGGGCTGTCTCGGGGCGCCCGGGGCGCCTTCCCCTCCTTGCGGCTCCTGGCGCCCTTGGCGGAGCCCGGCGGCGGCGCGGAGGGGATGGAGGCCTGCTGGAAACAGGGTAAATCCCACAAGAAGCCGACGAGGAAGACGGCGGAGAGCAGGGCCCGCGGGGCGGTCATCGCGAGCGGCGGCGGCGGCGCGGGGAGTGCGAGCGGCCAGAGCCGAGCGGGGACTGCACCAGCCCGGGGCGCCGGCCCGCCCCTGCGCCCCTCCCTCCGCGCGGCACGCCCCTCGCAGGAGCGGGAGGCGGGGGCCGCGCAGCCGGCGGCACCGGGGAGCGGCTGTGCGCGGGGCTTGCGGTGGCCCGGCGGAGGGGCGTGCGGGCACCCGTGCCCCAGCCCTGGGACGGGCGCCCCCGGCGCGGTGGCTTGGCCCAGCTCCGCGCCCTTCTGCTGGGGCTCAGGTGAGGGGGGAGGAACAGACGTGGCAGTCCCCTCACAGGCAGTGTCCCTCACAGCAGGTCCTGGCGCACACAGCACCCTACCTAGACTCCTGGTGGCCTCAGGCGAACTTTTGGTGTCAGCCCCCCCTCCGCCAGAGATACTGATACTATCATAATAATTTTAAATTACCATTTCGGGGCCCCCTTTCTGTCCCAGCCCCAGGCAGCTACCCGGTTTGCCGGTGACTGCCGTGTCCAGCCCTCCCTGGCACTCCCTTTCTTCGTGACATCTTTTGCTTAGCAGTTGAGGGCAGTAGCTGCTTGGCTTTGTGGCTGCACTTCCCAGCACCACCGTCTTAGGTTGCCTGCAAACTCAGGTAGCTGGGAGAGCAGGGCATAGGGGCCACAGCTGCTTCCTCATGCTTCCCAGGTTTCCTCTGCAGCCAGAGGTGGTGTGTACACACACATGCACATTGCGCACATGTCCCCCCCATGAAAGCAAGCACACTGCACACTGTCTCCCCACCCATGAAAACAAACACAAAATGGCAGTGTCCAAAACAAAGCAGAGCAGGAGCAGCTGGCCAGGGCACTGGAGCCATTTGGGTTTGACACCTGAGCCACAGGAGCAGAAACTAGCGCCCTCTAGCCCCTTTCTTGTTCTTCCTGTCCCTGGGCTAGCCTTACCCTTTTCTTGTGAAAGGATAAGGCCCTCCCTGAGGCCAGCCCAGGGGCAGGAGAGAGCACAGGCCCTGATCTGGCAGGGAGCAAGAAGGCAGATGGGGAAGGCAGGCAGAAGCAGCCAGGGAAGTCTATGGCACAGAACTCCCACCCTGCTCTCTTTGCGCTAGACACTTCAGGGTTAAAGGAGAGAGGAGGAGGACTTGTCCTGTCCTTTTCATTCAAGAGCCTCTTAGAAACATGCCCCCTCCCCAGGCTTGTGGTGAGTGGCTGGACCGGGATGTACAGTGATCCAGAGGAGAACACTGGTGTAGCGTCTTAAACAGAGGAGCAACAACTTCTCGCTCTGCACTGTACTCTCGCTCATTAAAATCCTTGCTATCCATCCTTACTTTCTTACTGAATTTGCTGCACTGCTCTTGAATGCTGTGCTAGCCTAATGTTCCTGCTTTACCGAGCAGGAGGCACCCTGCATTTCTTCCCTTCCCACTATATGCTGTCTGCCTCCCGTTATTCTCCCATCACACACATACTTCTGTTTCATCTTTCTGCCCCCTTTTATCCCTCCATTCATTCACCTCTGTGCTTCTCTCTAACCTTTTGCTACTTCTCTCTCACCAATACCCATGCTCACTCTATAGCTTCTGTTGTTTCTGCTTCCCCTTCTCTCTGCTGATCTTTCTTTCTCCCCACCCCCTTTCCTCCCCACCAATTGTTTTCCTCTGCTCCTTCCATTGCTCCCCCATCAGCCCTTCTCTTGCTACTCCCACCACTGTCCCTTCACTTGCTTTGAGCTGCAAGCAAATTATTGCCTCCAGGAGCCTGAAATGAATTCTTGTCCTTGTGCTTCATGGCATAGCTGATTATTATGGGACGGTCTCCAAAGCAAAATGAAGATGCCGTGGCAGTATGGGTAGGCATACCCATAGCTACATTAATATAGCCAGCCTGAATGACAACAGTCATGCAAAATGGTACAGATTAGTAATCCAAATGCAAGCTAAGGATTCTGGTTGCTGTGCTGGTATATATGCCTTCTGTGTTACAATGACAACTTCAAATGCAGTGGGGTCTTCTTGCAATCCATTTGCATCCTTCTTTCAAGTTTGTGATGGTGGCTGCTGCTGAAGGTGAGGAATTGAATTTAACAAATCCAACAAGGAATGTTAAAATGTTAATCTTGAGTACTGACTATATCATTCTTGATGCTTTTCGGGAATGGAATGGGAAGGAAGTGATGCCTCTGGGAAATGCTGTGGGAAAGAAGTGGTAGAGAAAAGAAAGAAAAGGCAGATGCAGAAAAGAGGAAGCATGAGAGAATAGGGAAAAAACCCAAAAGGACAGGACTCCTGGCTGTCTACAAGGGTAATGCTGAGTAACTGAATACTGCTGAATGTGACAGCAAGGCACTAAAATAATTAATTATGATAATTATTTCTTTGTTTATCTGTGTGCAAGTTTTTTCTTGACAGGAGCAGAGAGCTGCTTAAGTCTAGAATTCAAATAATAGATCTTAATTAAAAAGGTAATTTACATCTTTACAGAACAAATTTGACACTTTTAACCTGTGATGTCTCTGCAATTATATGCTGCTGTTCTTTGATCCATACACCTGGTGGACTCTTGCAAGCCTGAGCCTCTTGTCTCTCCCGACAGCTTCCTACTCTAGAACTTCTTTTTGTTCCCCTTTCTTATAGGGGAACAAACACCTTTGATAGGGATGGCAGTAGTGTCAGCACCATTTCAGAAGAGATGGAACTCATACCTAATCGCTTTGTGCTCCTGGCATTACTCCCAACACCTGGGGCACATTGATTAAATGAAGCAGGCTTAGGCACAGCATCTGGAGCAGTGGTGTGTCCTGATGGGTGCCACTGTGTCCACGTTAAAGTTAGATAAACTTGCATATCTGCAGTTAGCCCTGCATTTCTGAAAAAGATGCTCAATTGAGAGGTGTTAGAACTTTCAGGAAATTTTATTAATTCCTGCCCTCCTTGTTTCTTAAAAGAAACAAAAATAAGGCTTGTTGCCATCTCCCACTTGCAGCCTGGGTAAGTCTGGCAGCTCTTGTCACTTGTTCTTTGTCCATCTCATGTTATCTCTGTGCTGATTCAATTCTTTCATCAGCCTTCTGTTCTAGTTTCTTGATTTAACTTGGGCTTATTTGTTTGAGGAATATTTTGAGTGATTTTTGTAGCACTGCATGAAAGTACCCCAGACATAGCTTTGGTCTAGCACAGTGGTTTTCAGCCTGTGGACTGTGGATCCCTGGGAGTCTGTAGACTACAACTAAGGGGTCTGCAAAAGATGACTATGATCAATCAAAAGTATATAAATACCCACACTTACAATTCAAAGGGCTCCACACCTCCATTTGAAATGTTTTAGGTCCACAAATGAAAAAAAAAGTGGAAAACCACTGGTCTAGCAAATCTATTTCCTTCCTACTACCTTTTTCCCTCTAGGTGCCTGCTAATAACATTCACAACTGGAGTCACAGGAGCCACATAACTTTGCACAAAAGAAGAAAGTCATCTAACCCCAGCACTCTTTCCTGCCCAGGGCAGGGGGATCGGACTTGATGATCTGTTGAAGTCCCTTCCGACCCTACATCTATGAATAAGAGATGTGTTGATTTGGCTGTAAGGGTACAAATGTGGTGCTGGATGAATTGCAGAGAAGCAAGGTTATGAGGTTATGAAAGAAGTTGGGGGTTGGAGGCAAATGCCATCACTTTGCTGTTATTCCTACTCACTCCTTTGGTATTAATATACACTCTCTAAAACAGATGATTGTGGCTTCCATTTGGGCCCAATCCAAAGTCCAGTGAATAAAATAGGACTCTTTCCATTTAATTTACAAAAGTCATATGCATGAATCCATGAACTTTCTTCGCTCTGATTCACCCATTTCAGAGAGTGCATAAATATAAATGCATACTATATGTTACCAGGAGGAGGAGGAAAAGGAGGAGGGTGGAGGATTATTAACAATAACAACTCCTCCTCAAGGGTCCAAATAGATTCAAGGTCCTGTTGTGCAAGGTGCTGTAGAAATATATTAAGACACTGCCACTGTTCAGGAGAACATATAGTTCAATTGCCACAACAGAGGTAAGTATACAATAAAACAAAAGGGATAGAGAAAACAAAGCAGCAATAACCAGATTATGTAATTATGCTATAAATCAGTGTGCATCACTGGAAGGTTTCCAGCCATATCAAAATGTTTGTTTAAACTGCTGTTAGGGAATCAGTCTGGAATATGATTCACAAACCGGTTATTATATTTTACATCTACCAAAGCCTGGTTCAGGTCACACTGAAGTCACCACTTCAGTGAGTGCTGGATTAGGCTCTTCATAACCCATTTTTAGCCATGGCCTCTACTTCCAAGTATGTGCATTTTTTGCTGCCCCACTTGAGACACCTGGGGCCTAACTTTCAGAACTGCTGACCCCTCACAGTTCAACCTGAAGCCAAAGACTGCAATGGTACCCAGTAGAGCTGTGCAAAGCTTTGGGGGGTGATTCAGTTCGGAGGAAATTCGGCCTGATCGGCTAAATCTCCAAATCGAAATCGCATCAGGGGACTAACTTAAAGGTCTGAATTGATCCAAAGCTCTCCAAATCTGACTCAGAGCTGGTAAGTAGGGGCAGGAGTTAGGGGGGAGGACCATGGGGGGGACCCCTGCCAGCCCCCCTGACACCTGCCCACTCCCCAGGGCCCCCCACAGCTGCCCGCACCAGCCCCAGCTCCTGGTACTTAAAAGAAAAGCCCTGGTGCTCACTGGGTACTGCCGAGTGGGGAGTGTGATCCCTGCTGTGCCCCACTGCCCCATGCTGCATGGGGGGCTCTGCCACGAATCCCCCTGACCCCCTCTCCCCCCGGTCTCCCAGCCCCAGATCACCAAATGGAATCACTGTCCCCCAAATTGGCCAAATCCAAATCCAAAACAAATACTAGCCACTTCACGCAGGCCTAGTACCCAGCACCCACAGAAACTGTGGCAACTAAAATAAGTGGGCATTTGTTAAAAGTTAGACCTCAATCTTTGCGCTGCAATAACTTTAAAATGGAGGTAGAACAAACCATCTCTCAGGAACATATGAGAATGTATTAATATTTATAAAGTGTTTGACAGCCTTGGATTCAGAACTGTGCAAAAAGGGGGGAAAAATTAAAAGAAAAAGTATTTGGTCAGGCTCACCCATAGCTGCATTAGAAATGTTTTGCTATAGTTTTCCTATTGCATTTGAATTGCAAAAAAATGCTATATTTTGAGGAAAGGGAAATGAAATTTCATTAGGTTCTCCTTTAATATTAGGCTGTCTTTTCCCCTTCTCCCTAAAATTGGCTTTTTTGGAAGAAAAATCTTTTTTATATCAAAGTTTAATACAGGTTTCCCTCACTTTATGCAGGTTCTGTATGTGCGAATTCACTCTTATGTGATGCCCCCTTTTATACCAAAAATTTGTTATATGCAAGGTAAATTCACTCTTAAGCAATCAGTGTCATGGAAGCCTGCAGTTAGCTGTTTTGTGCAGTGCACTGTGGGAGTAATACACACCAAAATATAGTCTCCTGTGTGGATCTGTGCTCCTCACTCACTGTCTGCAACACGTGCTTTTGTAGTTGCTATACCCCTTATAATAGTGCCCTGTGCTTGTGCGTATTGTCTGCTATTGGCAAGTACCAAAATTGTCTTTTAAAAGTGGTAGAAATGGGTCTGGAGGTCAGTACAGTTGAGGTCTTAGAATGTATACCTATTTGTTAGACTATAAAGTGAGTTCCCTTTATGCGAATTTGTTGTGCGCTGTTTTCTGGGAATGCATGTACAGCAAAAAGCGAGGGAAACCTGTAAATAGGAATTAATAGCTTAGTTTCAAAACATACAACCTGTGCATATCTCATTCTATGAGGAAGTATCATTCAGGAAGAATTTCACAAAAAGGAAAAATTTAGGAACTAGAAAATGGCTTGAAACAAGTTTTGGAATTGGGATTTTTTTCATGAAACTGTGGAGGAATTTTTGTGATCTGTAGTACTTAGAGCTAAGTGTCAAAGGGTGAAATTCATCTCTGCACCTAAGGTCCAAGCAACATTGAACTCTCATCTCAGCTTTCTTTGGTGAATTTGTTTGAAACTTCATAGCATATACATTTCAGTGATTGCTGTAGACCAGTGGTTCTCAACCTTTTTGACCAAAGGAACCTTTTGGAAAATACACTTTTTAACTACAGAAAAATAATACAGCAATTCTTCTATTGTGAGAAGCACAGCAAGTCAGAATGTTTCCGACACTATGGATCCCTATTAAAAATCTCTGTTTATCTTATGAATTGTGTAGGTGTTTTCATACTTAACCATGCTAATATTGTGCAGCTGCTTTAAAAGTATCTCAAGGTACCCCAGAATGCCACGACTCCCTGCCTGAGAATCACTGTTATAGATGCACCTTGAAAAACCTTCACCAGATTTTTCATCACTTTTTTTGTTATGGCCTACTTATGCTTATTTTACCATGAGTGATTCACAGTAAAGTTTCACATCAGTGATCACTCATTGGCTTCCTTTAGAGAGATGGCTAAAGCAATGCATTCAGTCTAAATATGGGAGCATAAGCACCAAAAGTATTTAATTTACTTTTGAAAAGGTGATTTGCTGATAAGTTCCAAAGGCCAAGATGCTTATAGATGCTTTGGAATCTAACTTGCATGAACTTAAGTAGGACTCTGGCCCCCAAATAATTTTAAGGATCTGGGATTTTCAGCTGCTTCTGGAAATTCTAGTCTAAGTACTTAGCAGTGAGCTGGGGTGCGGTGGGAAAGCGGTGAGTCCATTGAGTTTTTTGACATAGTTCTGGAAAGAACATTAATTTTCCAGATTATTTTAACTGCTAAATGGCTCCTCGTTACTAACATCCATCTTTTCTTTTTAGGTGATGAACTAGCACCCCTCCCTCCTCCTTTGCCAGAGGTAACTGAGTGCATGTGACTATGGCCAGGTAGGGTTCTGGGAGGCATAGCGCTTGTAGGCATGGGGAGGGTATGTGCTGCTCTGTCCAGAGGATGGCATGCGGAGTACCCCTCTCCACAGCTCTACACTTTCACATAAGTCAAATATTATTTTTTCTTAATATGGTAAACTGTGCGCTCCTTCTCAGCATATTTGTCTGTCTGCCCCTCTCAGGCTTGTAATGTAAACCTCTGAAGTTAGTGTAACTGGACCAAGAATTTAAGCTGGCAAAGCTATGCCATGTGAACTAGCAGAAGGTTGGAGAACTCTGAGTATACCCAAATAAAGAGGGCTGCTTTAGGAAACTCTGAATCAGCTTGCAGATGTTCAGTTAATCTTATTTGGGACCTACAAGAAAATTTTTATTGGCTTTTGTAACCATACTGACATAGGTGCTGACTTTGTTTTTTGCCAGTGTGTGCTTGCAGACATAATCCCCCTTCCCCGCCCCAAAAAAACCCAACTCACAACAACCCCAAACAAACAAAAACCCCAGTGCTTTACTTTAAATTTGGCACATTTCCACACTAAGTCCTGAACTTGCCCAGAGAGGCAGTGCGTTACTTCAACCCAATTTGCCCAATGTTTGTATGTAAAAATTGGGAGCTTTAGTGAGGATTTTCTGACACTTTTATGTAATAACTGATTAAATCAGCTTTAGTTAAAAGTGCCAAAAAGCCCCACTGAAGCACCCAATCTTTACAGACACTGCAGAGTTGGGTTAAAGTAACACGCTGCTGCTTCCGGTAAAGTACGGAGGTTTTTTGTTTGTTCGTTTGTTTTTACATCTGCAAGAAGCCACGGAGATCTAACATGTAAAACCCAAATGGCCATGGCTCATGGTTGCTGAGCACCTGCTAATTTTTTGGGGGGCAGGGGTGCTTGAGCCCCAGAACACCCATGGTGTTGGTGCCTATGCAAACTGTCATTAATTTGTGTTCCCCCAAGTATATAATAATGTAATGATCTGAGTAGATATTGAAGGGTGATCCCATACAATTCGTCTCTATGGGCTTTCTCACAATCCCAGAATGCAAAGTTTTATTTTTATTTTTTGTTTCTTTTTCTCTAGGTTTTTCTTTGATAGTCATTTCATAAGAGAAGCTGGCAAAAATAATGGAGTTAATGCTATTCAACGATGTTGCTTTTTATGGCATTTTGCTTTACCATGAATCAGTGACAGCATTGCTTTTCTTCAAGTATTCAATCTTTTTTGGGCACTTTGTTAGATTAGAACCATATTGTATCTTGCTCACAGTTATGAACTTAATATATGGGTACGAAGTGTGCATTCTTCGTGCATCCAAAACACACCCTGACATCAGGGAAACAAACTATGGCAGGCTGAGTATGAGAGAGAGAAGATGTTTATGATACAGGAATGGCTTTTATTTTGCTCAATCTGCTACAGAAAATGAAAATGAAATAGGAAATTGACTTTCCTGTTTGGGATCAGTTTTGTTTTTGAAAAATTACTACCAACTTTGTAAACATTAAAATAGAAGCAATAAAGATGTGAAATTTCACACAGGGGATCTACAATGTTTGGATAATTATAAGCATATGGTTGCTTTACATGAGGTCTCTGTTATACTTTTATTTACAAGTGCTGTGGGAAAACAGAGGTTCTCAAATTCAGTGTTTATTTACATGTATAGAGAATGTCACATTTCCCATTAACCTGTCATAATCTGTATTTCTGTTTTAGAACTCCAGCTATATAAACTAAACCACCAGTTGTACTATCATTAATAATTTGTTCAGCTATACTGCTAATTCAGACAGTTTCTATTGTTTCCACATAATGCACATCCTGCTGCCAGTATCAAAATGGGGAATGAGTCATAATGTTGGTGCATGAACAGCTCTACTGAACTAATTGCAACAACCAAGGGCCTGATGTTGAAAGGCTGCTTCTTGGATTCAGCTTCAGCCATTTTAAAGTGTCTCATGGTAGTCTAACGTACCATGTTTAGGCTGCCTTTTCATTAAGCTGCAAACACTTCCCAGAGTGAGACTGAGCACTGCTTGTGAGGTACTGAGTAATCTCAGTTACCATTCCTGTAGGATGCAGAAAGAACTCAGGCAGGGACTAAATCAAACTCTATATTTGTGGGCTGGCTTAGAAAGTGCAATCCCCAGCACTCAGTAAGCATGTTTCTGAGATTGTTGTTAGCTTAATCACAATGCACTCAATAAATAATTTTTGCTATGCAATCTTTTACATTTTTTTAAAATAATACATTCGATTATTTTCTTAAATGTTTGCCATTTTTAATACCAATATTTGCCTGCCTGCTTGGGCAACACTTTTTTGCTAAATATTCCAAGACTTCCAATATTGGCTTCCTATGGGCTAATGTTGTGAAATGCTGTGCACTATTACAAATTACTATAAGTCTACCTACCACCTCAAGTATAACAGAAACAATGAAAAACAGTTTCCTTTTTACAAGGACTCTTAACCTTTTTTAAGAATTGCATACACACTACTTGAACCAAAGGTATAAGGGATTGGCCTGTCTACTGTCTTTCATCTTCCTGAGTTTTAACAAACTTTCTTTGTTTGGTACTCTTATTACTTTGACATTACCTAGGTGCTTCTAAAACCCAATATTGTTCTCATAGACTCTGTCTACAGTAGGAATGCTATGGAACTCGTACGCTGCTGCTCTAGCATCAGTGCAACCCCCCAAAGGACAGCGAGGAACACTGAGGGCAGAGGTACACAACACCACTCACACTGGTGTAACTTATATTGGTGTAAATCACTCCTGGATTTGGAGCAGATAGATGTGCAGCTATTCTGGAGTAAGTGCACACAATAGTGGCTGATAAAGCACATCATTGCTACATGGCAGGAAGCAAATAAAAAAAAACTGGGATATATCATAGAGGTGCAACATGTACACTGATATACTTTATAGTAGTCTAGTTTTATCCCTACAAGTGTAAGTCTACACCAGAATCAAGTAAGTTACGCTGGTCTTGCATTTTCACATCAGGTGTCTGCTCCTTTTTAACACCAGTATAAAAACCATGACAAAACTATAAACCTGTCATGCATCCATGCCCTGCTGGTCCATGTGCTACCACAGCCCAAGGCAAAGAATTGCCCAGTTACACCTCTGCATTTTGTTCAAGAAAAGTGTTACATCACAAAAGCTGATACAGTGCTTGATGTTCTAGTTAATGCAACAAACTTTTGAAGATCAAAATCTGGGACACAATCCCACATGCTCTACAGGCCTCTGGAACTAGATATAATCTCCAGCGTTTCTAGTTACTGTTTCTTGATTAGAGTAGTGCTATGGGCCACCTAATTACTAGTAGTTCTGTTCAGGCACAAAGCTAATTAGTCTGGGCACAGTGCTGTGTGAATGAGGTACCAGGAAGGCAGCATCAAGTTGCACCAATTTAGGGCTGATTTTTCAAATTCAAGACAAAAGTCCTATTTCATGGAGTCCTCAGGGACACCGGAACACAACCCTGAAATCTGGGACTGTCCTGGAGAATTTAGAATGGCTGGTGACTGGAATTCAAGATACTATTGTTTGTTTGTAGAGGAACTAGACTGAACTATTTTGCACCATTATAGATGGATAAAGGATGCTAAAATGTTGCTATTAGAGGCTTCATATTAGAACCATTGCCATAAGTACTGCCACAGTTAGAGTACAGCTTACTTAAATGAGCATATTAAGAAGTTAATATTTCCTTAAACATTGTCTGAAAAATGCATGGGCTGATCAGACATGTTCTGGTTAGTTCTTTCCCCCTGTTTTTCCCTTTGAATTAAATATAAGGCTACATCAGGATCTCACCAAAATCTTTGATATTCCTGACACATGAATGCTAAGGTGAAGCATTCTTTTCTATTAAGACTGCTGTTGTAATGCTGAAAAAATATAGGTAATGTTAGAAATCATTTTGGGGAATCCATTTTATGTAACAACTCTCACTACACAAATGGGAATGAGGGTTGTAGTTTAACTTCTTCATATGCTAATGGGTCCTACAGACAGTGGCCTGTCAGTTGCATGCCTGCAAGCCTGTCACCACTGCTGCACTGAGCACCCATGACACTCCTCTACCACTCCACTTTGCAACCACATGGGTGCCACCCTGTTGCACCATGTACCTGAGAATCCCCCTAACCTCCAGCTGCACTGTGCAACCCAGGCTCACCTTCAGGTTCTTGTACTGCTGTACTATCCTACCCATGGGATGGAGGCAGGAAGCAGTGGTCTGTCTGCATTCATAAGTATTAATTCTTAACACTTTGATAGTTTCTCTTTATCAACAACCAACCACTCACTAACAACTAAGACCAAGCAGTCTTGAGGTGTTTTATTCACTAAAGATTGGAAAGAAAATGAAACTGAAAAGAATGCCACTATATATTAAACTACATGAAGTAGTCAGCATAATTGGGGATCTCTGTATCACAACATTTTAACAGATGTATGAAATCAATGGGGATTTTACATTTTATTTTGAAAGAGCCAAAGATTAACTAATAAAAAATGGATCTCAATTTAATCCATCCAGTTCTTTTTATCCAGTTCATCTTCTCTTGCTTAATATCATCAAGCCATCTTTTGGTCCCTGTAAATCTAAGTACTGCTTGTCTTGGAACCAGAGATTTACCAAAAGGAGAAATTCTTCATATCAGCATTAGGAGAAATGAAACCTAGGCAAATCTATATTACTTGGGACCTTCCCAAAAAGTCTTAGAATTTTTAGTTCTTGTCTTTTGATTAATGATGTAGATGAGGGCTGTCCAACTTCCAAGATGCCGGAGCCCACACATTCCAGAGACTACAGCAGCAAGGGCTCCACCAGGGCAAGCTGTGATCTCGCTCCCCTCCCCCTGGGCTGCACATCCTACAGATGCCTCCCTACCACTACATTGCATGCCTGCAAGCCTGTCACCACTGCTGCACTGAGCACCCATGACACTCCTCTACCACTCCACTTTGCAACCGCATGGGTGCCACCCTGTTGCACCATGTACCTGAGAATCCCCCTAACCTCTAGCTGCACTGTGCAACCCAGGCTCACCTTCAGGTTCTTGTACTTCTGTACTATCCTACCCATGGGATGGAGGCAGGAAGCAGTGGCGAGAGGAGAGACAGGGAACCTGGAGACTGTGGCTGCTGTTGTAGCTGGAGCGATAAGAAACTCTGGTGGCGGGGGGTAATTGAACCCCTCAAGGCAGCATGTGGCTCATGGGCTGGCAGCTGGACAGCCCTGCTATAGGTTTTGCCTAACCTTTTTTTGAGGTTAAATCTAAGTCCCATAATATTCTTCAACAATGATTATAAAGTTAATATTTATTCATTAATCCCAAGGTAAATCATTTAAAACACCATAAGTGTTTGGAAACACAGGGCATATCTCGACAAGTGTGCACGTGTAGGGGCATGTGTTTCCCACAGGACAAATAGCAGTGGCACATATTTGTGCCACTGCTATTTGTCCCTGGGCTTGCATGACCCTACATGTGCAATCCAGCACACAGCAAATTGACTGGGGTGGGATAAGGGAGGCTGGGGCCAGAACCTGGGCTGGCCCCAGCAGCCTTATCTGGGGTCCTGGGGTCCTCCCGGGGCAGCAGGGGCACTGAGCGGGCTGCTTAGAGCCTAGCCAGAAGCCAGAGCATGGCTTTGGCTGACAAGACTCCCTTTCTGGCAGCACATGCTGCTGCTGTGTGCACTGCACTGCTTTTTTCAGTCATGGGTTTTTTTGACACCAGGATCTCCCTGTGTCAAAAACAACCACTGTGCTGCTAATTAGCAGTGTGGCATACACTTGCACATGTGCCATGCATGCCTTGTGGCACCTCAGACTGCTCAGCGGCACCTCAAACCACATTTGTGCGCTGGTCAGGACATGCCCTTTGGCTGTCCTATGAAAGCCCAAGAGCGGCTACATTAGAAGGGCCCAAAGACAAGGGGTAAGTTGGAAACTGAAAAAAAACATTAACACCTGGCCATTGAAAAGTGAGAGGGATCTTTCCTGTGGTCCATGGCTTGATTGCCTTGGAAGCATGACTTTAGACCTCATCACCTGTGGTAATTCTACAAAGGGGCAGAACCTAGTCTGTCTGTGGATCATTGACTAGGTTTAAGGCTAAGATTTTGGCTCTGGATTTTTGGGAGTCTCTGAACTGAGACAAACCTCTGAAACTTTTGAGCTTACCCTTCATTAAACTTAAAATGCAGAAGAATGAAGCATACTGAGCTTTTTTTATTTGTTTCTATGAAATGTGCCTGGTGACATTTGTACCTTCTCTCAAAGCAGTATAATATTTTAATAACGTTTAGATTATGCCAGCAGTGTCGTGGAATGAGTCTTCACTGGGAGCCCAGAACTAGCTCAATACAAAATAAAAGTAATACATTTGGGCCAAAAGCAAAGGGTTGAGTGCAAATAATGTGATCTATGGCTTAGTCCTAGGTACTTGGAGGAATTATTTTATTCCAAGCTGAGTTACTAAGTCTCAGTGAAATCTTGGGCAAATTGCTTTGCTTTTTGTGCATCAGTCAGAGCTTTTGCAAAAGCAACTAAAAGGACATGAGTGAAAAAATCTTTCCAGCCTGTAAATAAACTGCCCTGAGGAAACACATTCCTTTAAAAATCTGGGATGAGATCCTCATTCAGTTGGAAGCCAACAGGCTAATTGACTTCACTGGAGCTATGTTGAATATACTACTTCTGGTAATGAAGTTTAGTGACCACTGCAGTAGGGTGCACACAAAGTTAACTTAATCTTACAGGAGTAGGTGTGGTCTGGGTCCTTGGATGGCTCTGTTAACTCCCTAACTCCTGACCATGCTGACACCTCCTCCCTGAAACAGCAGCAGCAGCAGTAGCAGTAGCAGCAACATCTTTCTCAGCAGTGTCATGATGCTGCCTTGAGCCCTGCTGCCTTTGGCCTTGACCCCACACCAGCTCTTTAGGAAGGATCAAAGGCATGAGGCTGAGTCCCACTCCCACTGTATGGTAGCAATGCTGCCAGCTCCCCCCACAGCAGAGTTGTCTCAGAGTACAAACCTTGCTAGCTATGCCTCTGCCAGAGTGGGTTTGTCAAGCAAGATAAAGGACCTGGGTAACTCAAGGCAACACAGTCCCTCTCTGAGCAGCTCCTATGGCAGTTTAGATCCACACCACGAGCCACAAAGGACAATGCCTTCAAAGGATGAACAGTTATTTGGAGTCAGGCTGTAAATATGCCAACACTAATGGCTAGATGCCTAATACTAAGCATCCTTTCAATCAAGCCCGCCCACCAGCTTGGTCATTGAAATTTAAAATATTTGTGTCTTAATGGTACCCAGACATCTGTTCTTCATTTTACCACTGTCACCTTAAATGGCTGACTTTTTAAACTACAACTCAAGCTGGTATAGGAACACGTGTTGTTCTTGAGATTGCTGGGCAGTGAGTCTGTTTTATTACTTGGGCAATAAGTTCAAAAGAAGGTGCAAAGTACTTAGCACCTGGATATAATATTCCTTTTTATTTTATTATCCAGCACCTGTCAGGCTACATTGCTGGTTGGAACAGCAGCCAGGCAGGACGATGTGAGGCAGGTAGGCTCACAGCACCATCTTGTGGAAAAAAGAAAATCAAAAACTCTGCCTGCTTCAGAGACAGGACTAGTGAGTAAGTGGTGAATAAAACTAACCCTGATTAGCAGTTGTTAGGCCCTTGCTCAGAAACCACCTCCTGAAGTTGAGCATTTCACTACCAATTGCCCTGTTTTTACTGTTGTACCAATGGGAGCAAGGTTCTTGAAAAGAGAATCAGAGTTAACTTTGATGACTCCTTTGTTCCTATGGGTTTCCTGCTTGTTCGTTCATCTCTGCAAACACTGGCCCTGTCCTCCCACACCTTCCCCCCTTGTTTTTTGTATTCTAATTTCTCTCTCCTTCTTATGCTCTGCTTTCTGAATGTCCTTTTACACCATTTGATGAAGTGAGCTTCAGCACACAAAAGCATACCTACTTTGGTTAGTTTACAAGGTACACTTCATTCTCTCTGGAGACCCTGGAGTAATTGATTGCTACCAGTCAGGTTTCAGGTCAGGAGAATGTACTTGCTTCAGTGAGTAGTGATCTTCTCCTAGTAATGGACCATATGATTCTTCTAGATTAGATTTTGATGGTAGTCACCACCAGGTTTGGTTGACTTAATTATGGGAGGTGTGATTGAAATTGTTGCTGAAGGGCTTCATACTGGTCTGGCATAATTGCCTATCACTTGATAGTTCCCTCGTTTACCTTATGGGCTCAGAATGCCAGTGTCTGGTGAAACTGCTCTTTTTAATGTTTATGTGAGACTTCTTTTGACGATAATGAGGTGTTTTGGACCCATGATGTCATCAGAACTTGGATGATATGGAACACTGTCCCTCTTTCACTCAACCTGGATCACATGGTACCTTTGAGCTGTCTGAGGCTAAAGACAAATAAGACAGAGGTGATGCTGGCTTATTGGAATAACTATCGAGGGACTATGTTGGAAACGGCTCTTGCCCCCATGCCTAATGAGATCTGCTCATTCTTTATCAATGTGGCTTTCTATTCACAAGTATTTCTGCACCCACATGGGTACTTTGGTCCCAGACAGTGCCCAGAAATGATTTCACCTGGTATGATGACTGAAATAATCTATCTCAAATATTGACCTTTGCACAACCTACTGTGGTCCCAGCACCTTCATGACCACATAGCATTACTGAAATGAATGCTACATGAAGGTACTTGTTTTCTGGAAACTGAGGCAGTACCCCATTCACCGGTTCTGGTAAGACAGGGGAGTACGCTGTCTAAGTGCTATACAGTTCTCACCATCTTAGTGTTCACAATGCAACCTGTTTCTAAAAGCCTTATTAAATTTGGGTGACAACTGCCTGAGAGACCTCTTTTCTTCTTGTATAGCACCTGGTATTAACCAAAGGGCTTGTGCTAACAGTCCCCTAGATTGAAACATGTGGCAAATGGAAGCAAGGTATTAGCAGTTTGGTACCCTCAGTTCTGAAAAAACTTGCTTCACTGATCTGACAGAGCCACCTAGATACTACCTATAGAAATGAGGGCTTTGGGTAAGCTGACCATATGGAAATCTTGGAAATCTGAGACACTGCTCCCCACCTCCCTGTACTCTCACAAGTCAACAGGGGCAGGGCTTCATGCTAGGCAGGAAACAGTTGCTGTTTGCCCACCTGCAAGGTGCTCTGCACCACTCTGACTCTTAGTCAGGCTGCAACCCTGCACCCCTGCTTTTCTAGGATGAAATCTGGGACATATGGTCACCCTACCTTTGGGTAAAATAAAACATTAACATCAACAAAGGATAACAATTTTGATAATGATCCCAATAACATTTAAAACATGACAGATTTCAAACCTGACAATTGTCTGCATGTTTTTGCCAAATACTTTTTTCCACCATCTTGACTAGTCTTGTAGGTAACGTTGTGACTAGTTTTCCTTCATGAGCTCCCTTCTGATACCTCTCTGGTCCCTTCCAAAACACATATACTAAATTAATCTACCTGAAATACTTCTCTGCCAAGGAGAATTTCTTAAAAGTTTTGAGGTATTCATAGAAGACTTTTTAAAGGGGCATTTAATTTTACAGTTACTCTGTCTTTTCCAGAGGACAGGATTTATTGATAAAATGCCATGGGCATATTGTATTTTATTTGAGGAATGATTTCAGTGTCTAAAAGAACAGATTGTAATAATTTCTTTAAGGAGTGATGCATACCTTGTGCAGTTATGGAAGGCACTGAGCTGGTAATGTAGATATAGTCCAGATGCAAGGACACCTCTGCAGTATAGGCAGGAGAGGATGAGATATCACCAACAGTGGATTGCCCAGTACAGACATTGCAAAAGCTGGCCTGTAATGAAGCAGGGGTGAAAAAATGGAAAATTCTATTTCTTTATTCACGTGACTTGAATTAACACCATTACTACACAAGAGATTGACATACATAGAATCACTTTGCTATTGTTACGATGATGGAAATGATAAATTATAACAAGGACTCTTGCAGAGATTGTAAATACTGCAGAGACTCCTCTGGAATTTTTAATCCCTCTGAGATTCCTGTTATTCTTGCAGTTTAACATAAACTACTGCACAGTTTATCAATTCTGCAGGACCCCTGCAAGAATTTCTTCTGAGATAATAGAGACTCGGTGGATTCTTGGAGCGTTTATAAAGCCAACTTTGGTTTCTTCCAAGATTACATAATCCTATAACATCACCATTGAAAAGATGAACCATGTACCCATGCTAGACCATACTGAATTCAAAACACTATGATTATAACATTACATGCATAGCCCAGCAATTACAGATTCACCACCCACAGTTCTCTATTCTATCCTCCATCCCACTTGTTATTTACAAGGCAGCAATATCAACTCTTAGCTGTTATGGTTCACATCCACACACAAAGGACTTAACCAGCTTCCATTCAACTTCCCATTATTGTTCTATCATGCCAAGAGTTCATCTTTCTACAACATTTTACTCCTTAATCAGTCATGCAAGTCAGACATCATAAACAATAGATTCACTTATAGTTTGGCTGGGTGAACTGCAGTGGACACACTTATATACCCCTGGCTTTAGGTCAACTGCCGGTTCCTATGGGGAAATGTTTATGGGAAAGAACTGATTTCAACAATTCCTTTTACAGGTTCAGGCTTGCATTTTTTAAAAAGGAGAAAGACAACAAGTATAGCCCAGGGATTAGGGCATTTACCTGGGGGTTCGGTTGGCCATCATAGAGGACATTTCAGTTTTCTGCTATTCTGTCCTCTGTCCTCTATTGATAAGAAACCCGATGCCTTTATGTCCTCTATTTTTTTCTTCAAGAGAAAAATAGAGGACATAAAGGTGTCTGGTTTCGTATCAATAGAGAACGGAGGACAGCCGGACTGTCCACTATGATGGCCACCCTACTCTGCCTTATTTGAAGCAGAGACTTCAGCCTGAGTACTGCATGTTTCTGATGAATAGCTTAACTACAAAACTATAGAGGTTCTCTGTTGCTGGTCTAGTGAATTTCCAAATGAGTGATTAAGAGGGAGACAGACTTTATAGCCTAGTATTTGGGACCATCATCTGGGAAGTAAAAGACCCAGATACAAGTCCCTGTTCAAAACTCAGGTGAGTTAACCACTGGCTTACTGGCTGTTCTGAAACAGGACTCTCTCAGAAGGTTATTCCCTGAAATTTTGAAGGGCCTCACTTTTGTTTTTGTTTTGCATTGGAAAAATATTCAAAAACTTGAGAATTTCTTTTGCAATTCAGACTTCTGGGCAATGCAGCATGGGGATTAAGAAGTTTTTGCTACAGCCAGGACTGGTGTCCAAACCACTGTAGTTTGGAGGCTTTAAAGCTATAATGAATGAGATGCGATATTTCAGGTATCTACTTGCCTTGCAAATAGGCATGTAGCATGATGAAAATATGGGTACAGGGGTGACTTTTTAGAGGTCCCTGAATTTTGCAGTCCCATACTTTCCAACACTTTTTAAATTTGTTTTTAAATGTACAATTTCCTGGCTGTCCAATAGTTCCCCCCTCCCCCTCCCCAACATCCATGTAAAGTTTGTCCTTTTAACTTACTGCTAATTTCGGGGGTGGAACGGTGTGGGGGGGCGTTAAATAAAAAATGAAGTGCCCAATGAAATGCTTTGTCCATGAGCCTAATATGTTAATCAGTTTTTCTGATTAAAGCTCGTATCATACTTGCACTACAGCAGACCACTCCTTTTCCTTGAGGAATTCTTGGTCTTTTAACTTGAGGCTCTGATTTCGGTAAATCCTCATTAGTGATATTTGAATGTTTGTAATGTTTCTCATTGTTCAGGGCTTAGCAATGGCCAAGTGTACATGGCAGCTTGCCATCCACAAGCCTTCCTTCAATAGATTGTCCTCATCTCTCAGGGCACAATTCTGCCTCTTCCTGCTCATGGAGTTTCACCTACCCAGTCATCTACAGGTGATGATTATGGAGCTGAAAAACTGGGTCCATTGAAATCAATTAAATATTTGCAGTTGAAAGTCACTTTTATAACTGAAAGTGCCTGTGTTTACCCAAGGATTGTGAGCTGCCTCATACATATGCCCCCAAAGGTGGCCTCTGCCTTCCTTGTATTCTAATCTATAAACATGTACCCAGGGTTCTCATTCCTAGCACTGCTATACCCCAGACATATACAGTAAAACACTTGGTTGGGCCCTATAGTATGGAATCCTGCAATATACTCTCCAGGTAGCTTTGCTAAGAAGGAGCTGTTCTTGTTTGGATGTGGAAGGAATTGTTTTTTGCCCACTTATTTGGCAGGATAAAGCACTTCTATTAAAAGAATTCTGCTTTGAGGGCACAAAGTTTGGGTGGGGGAGAGACTTAAAAACTGTCTTGACCATTCTTTGTGTCTCAAGCTGTACTGCAAGAAAACAAGACCCTAAACTCAAATGCAGTGTTTTCTGCTGAAAGAAGAAAAGCTGTGCTTCCTAAGTAAGATTTAAGACAAATGTTGCTCTAAGTATAGTAATTGCAAAGCTACATACTGGTAAATTTTTATCTCACAATAATACATGTGGAACCAAAAGTCTCTAATTTCTTTTTTAGCATATAAAGTGCTACACATTTATAACAGCACCATTCATGTTCTGTTATGCTATTCGGCATGTTTTTGAAAAACATTAAAGTGTGGGGAAGTGTCCAAAAAGATTGGGTTGGCCTCTTTTATGACTGACAGGAAAGGTCAAGCAATTATCTGAACTCCTGATGGGACAATTTTATTCAGATGTATTTTAGGGTCAAAAGGCAAGGATTTCATCAGAAAGAAGACTGTAGATTATGAAATGTACAGTGTGTGCAAACCAAGGTCTGAAATCGATTAGCCTTACATATTCAAAAGGAAATGATTTACATGACAGGCTTTAAATGTATTGTCCACAGACCAAGGTCTAGCCCAGCAACAATGCAATAACTTATTTATGATAACAGGAGTTTGTGGATCTTGCGAGAAGTCTTTTTTTGTATCAGTGATATGCAGGGGATTAATATGCAAATCTCCGTGCATCAAGTGAAAAAAATGAGACCAGATCTTTAGCTGCTGTGAATTGGCATAGGGCTGTTAACATTAGCTGTAGATCTGGCCCACAGCTTCTAGATTTGTTGAAAAGGTTCATTCAATCTAGAAGGCTACTGTTGTGTGGAAAGTAGGGAAGATTTGAGTTTATAAGATTTTCTCCTCTCTCTTCTTTTTTGGTGCGGGAGGTAAGATTTTCTATGTTTTTTCTTCATTTTTATCTCATTTCATATTGCCATTAATGGTCAGATAATCCAGTTCATTGATTTAAAAGGAGTTACTGCAAAATTTTACTGCAGTCAAAACCTAGCTGAGTGCCAAATTGCCAACACAGTCCTGTTGGCTGACGGTACTTATTCTGCTCTGTGCCTAGTAAGAAAATTGTAACGTTTTCTCTTCAGGTCAGACCTTGCCACAAAGATCCCAACCTTTGTAAACCACAGCTAATGTGGGGTTTCTAACTATAGTGTGCATTCTTATGTGCTCTCTATAGGATTCCTGTTCAATCCCCTAAAACTTACATTAATGCAGAATGTACATGTCTACCTATTCAGCAGAGGTCCATTTCAGAAATCCACTAACCTACAAAGAGGTAAATGATTTAGAACCTGTGACATCACCTTCATGTGCCATGTTGCAACACCTACAGTTACCAAAGATATATGAGCTACAATACTCTGGGGTTTGTTGTTTTTTGTTTGTTTTGTTTTGTTTGGGGGGGGAAGTGTTGAGCTTTGATTCACCAGAGCCCAGATATACTAACAACCAGAAAAGACTAGAGGATCCATGTCTTATCCCATGTGCTTGAGGATTAAAGAAGTTTTCAGGTGTCTGCTCTGTGGGGCCTCTACCCTGAACTGTTTAACACTGTTCAATACGGAGCCTGGAGGGACAGCTGATTGTATTTGAGACAGCATTGTGATACTAACTGTTACAATGTTAAGCCCAAGCTTGGGAGAGACATCTTTTTATATTTTCATTCACTGAAAATTGTCACAGGGCACTATTTGAACTGGCACCTCCTTGCTCTCATGTCCTGAGTTTTTTGCCACCACTGTGTGTCTCTCCTGCCATGCCTTGATGATTCTACAGAAGGCTGGAGAAAAACTGTGCTCCAGAATGACTTCTCAGGTGTGTTGTGTATGGAGCTGACTTTGCCCAGGGCTCCTCCACCGTTACACCCTGGTCTGTCTCTCACGCGTTGATCTCAATGATATTGGTGGTCATATGGAAAGCATCAGTCTGCCACTCTCTTCCATATATCTGATGCATCACAATCGGAATTAGATCACGGTTATAGTCAGTCCATTTGCGTGCCACCCAAATTATATAAATGGAGAAAATAAACAGAACAACCTTGGGTGTGCAGGCCCATACACTTAGTCACTTCTTTTAAGGGACCTCTTAACCTGTGGATGCTCATTAGTCCATCCACAGGATCACTGGGATGCTCTTCACCCATTTGCTGCTCTGAATGGGGTCTTGTCCCCTCCTTTTCTCTCCCTGAGGCACAAACTGTGGGCTCAGCATGGGATAT
Source organism: Crocodylus siamensis (assembly GCF_052110815.1). Lineage (NCBI taxonomy): Eukaryota > Metazoa > Chordata > Crocodylia > Crocodylidae > Crocodylus > Crocodylus siamensis. The sequence goes on from NC_143397.1 coordinate 219,196,208, forward strand.
TTTCCGTGTTTATTTGGCCACCTACCCCAAAGTCAGGCTGCAGGCCACCCAGGCCTCTCTAGCCTGGCAGGTTCCCAGGCCTCTCTCCCTGAATGGCACCTGACCTAAGGTGCCTGAGTTGTCTTGCAGCATCTCTACGAAACATGGTTTGTGCTTCCCATAGGACCCTGACAGTTCTCTTTGCCCTACCCTACTGCCAAGCAGGGCTATAAATCCCTGTCACAGGGCATTTTTTGGATCTGGTACTCGTGTCAGATTCTCAGTACTACTCACAACCTCTCTTCTTTTTATCTGTTGTCTCCCACAGAACCCTGGATGCTCAGGATCTCCATGCAGTGCAGTGAGAGTCTCACATCCTCTCTCAGCCTGCAGCAGGAACTCCAGAGCCAGTGGATTTGCCCATGCCTCCATGCAGACACCCAGTAAGTAGCTTGCTCCCAGCTCCTCTCCCTTTCCAGGGGATGCTATAATACCTTGCTTCTAGGCAGTTTGGGGCTTTATCAGCCCTTTTAAGCTTCTGTTTCCACCCCTCCATTCACTGAGAATGCCATTCACTGAGAATGCCAGGGACTGCACCTGTGGCTGGGAGATCTCACCATGGTGTTTCTGGCTCTGGGATGATGAGAGGGTTGAGTTCTGACTCCCTGCTACAAAAATAAATATTGTGCACAGATAGAAATTGTATTTCCAATTATCATTTAATCTAATATGCTTGGAACTAAAGTAGAGGTCGCCAATCTGTAATTTCCAGAATAGCCTTAGCACCATTTTTACTATCTTCCAGTCCCCAGAGAAAGTAGCTGATATCAGTATTTTTGAAAGCAATGCCTCAGCCTCCTAATTTTTAAATCCCTGCAGCACTCTTTCATGTAGACCAGTGGTGCTTAGCTTACTGACCCCATGGGTCAGTAGAGTGGTGTAAGGCTGGGCTGTGGACTGGATCCTAGGTGTGGGGTTGATACTCCTGTACTGGCCTGACACCATGTACCAGATCCAGCCACAGATAGACCCCACACACCAGCCCCACCATGGACTGTCAAGATCTAGTGTGCAGGGCCATGTCATTTGGGCTGCAGGGCTCCTCATGGGTCTGGAAATTTGGCAGCAGGGGAGCAACAATTAATGCTGCCACTCCAACACCAAATTTCCAGACCTGTGAAGAGCCCCATAGTCCAGATGACATGCTTCACAGGTCATATGTGTCCTACAGGCCAGAGGTTGAATGCCACTGATGTAGGCCATCTAGGGCTTTTAATCTATCAGCTGTTTCCAGCACCTCCTCTTTTAACACTTATAAAGCAGGCCTCTTCTGTGGCTAGAGGGCCTGAGTTATGAGCTGCTAATAGAAAATCTGGCAGTTCAAGTCTGGGTGTGGACTTGAAGTAAGTGTAAGTCTCAATTTATGGCCATCACTGGGTTAAATTTTTCAGTGTCGAACTGGCGATGGAGCACTTAGTGCAACTGAATGTCTTAAAATCTGCAGGACCAAATGAACTACACCTGAGAGTGCTGAGGGAATTGGCTGGTGTCATTGTGGGACTGTTGGTGAAGGTGTCTGAAGACTCCTGGTGCTCAGGAGAGGTCCTAGAGGACTGGAAAAGGTTCAATGTGGTTCCAATTTTTAAGAATGAGAGGAAGGAGGATCCGGGAAACTATAAGTTGGTGGTTTGACCTCAATACTGGGTAAAATTTTGGAAAAAATTATTAAGAAGTCCATTTGTGAGGGACTGTCTGTATGGGGTAGCAACCAATCAGAACAGTGAGCTGATGTGGGGGGAGGGAGGTGCTGTGATGTGATGTGTGGGGCCGGAAGTGCCCACTGCATCCTTGTCCTTCCCCTGGGCAAGTGGTGAAGTGTGGGAATGCACTGGGGAGATACTGCTGCTGCACCCAGGGGCGTGCTCCATCTCTGCCTGCCAGCCCACCTCTGTGTACCCCCTATGACCTTTCTAAATTCCTTTGGGAGTATGTGTACCCCCGGTTGACAACCCTTGCATTAGCCAAAGTGCCATAAGCAGGGCTAAGGAAGTGATACTTCCTCTGTACTCGGCACTGGTGAGACCCCAGCTGGAGTACCGTGTCCAGTTCTGGGCATTGCACTTCAAATGAGACACAAAGAATCTTGAAAGTGTTCAGAGAAGGGCCACAAGGATGATTAAGGGCCTGTATGACAAACCTTATAAGGAAAGACTAAGGGATTATTCAGCCTAAGAAAGGGAATACTGAGGGGGGACTTGTTGGCCATCTATAAGTATGTAAGAGGTGAATATTAGGAGCTGTTCACTATGGTGCCCCAGGGGAGGACAAGGAGCAATGGCCATAAACTATTAAGGGTTTGTTTCAGGTTGGATGTAAGGAAGCAATTCTTTACAGTAAGGGTGACCAGAATCTGGAATAGACTTCCCAAGGAGGTGGTGCAGTCTGCAACCTTGGAAGTCTTCAAGACAAGACTGGACAGATGCCTTGCCAGGATCATTTGATCTCAGCAGTATTCCTGCCCAGACCAGGGGGATTAGTTAGACTTGGTGATCTCTCAAGGTCCCTTCTGGCCCCTAATTTCTGTGATTATATGATTCTATGATTACCTTGCTAATGCTGCATTATTTTTTTATCTGGAATAAGTATAGTCTCAGCTTCCTCTCCAATAATGATGCAAAAAAAGCCTTTAGTTTTCCTGCAACATTCTTATCCTTCTCCATATTTGCCTTAATTCCCTGGTAATCCAAGAAACTGTTCACATCTTTCACAGGCATTCGGGTTCTGGTAGATTTAACACTTTCTCATTTGTTTTGATGTCTTTTGCTATTTTCTCTTCAAACTCTGTGATGAAACCATTTTTAAATGGCAACCATAATCATGATGTTTTAAAATGAAGGTAGACAAGTTTTTACAAACTCTAGTTTTATCAGCTGTAAAGCATAAGGTAAGATGTTGTTCCATTACCTTTTCAGAGAAGAATCTCAAAGGGTCCAGAAGTCACATCACGCATTTAGTAAGACTCCCTTGACTGCTCTGGAAGATTTATTATGATTTAAAACTTAATCAAGAAACCAAGAAAAACTCATTTTTCAAGCAACATTTGTGACATCATCACCTGAGAGATTCTACTTCATTAAATCTTTTTGGTGTGCCACTTAAGGCAAACCCAGATTTTCACAAATATTTTGCATAAAGTGGATCACAAACCTAAGGGATGTATTCCTTTGCTTATCTTTCCATGGTGAAAGGAAATATGTTTTAGAAATAAACCCTTTCTATAATAATTTAATATGTGGCAGATGTGCCCAAAAACTATGATATTACCCCAAGGCAGGTCTTCTCCCCTCTTCCTTTACAGAAAAGATATGTAACATGAAGGGATCTGTCAGGTGTTTCATCACTGATGTTCTTTGTCTTCTGAAGTGCTCATGGACTGATGTGCATAGGTAAAAACAGCTGTTAACTCACCATTGTGGCAAGTAAATATTAAAAAATTTGGGAAAAGGAAATAATCTTATCTTATTCATCTTGTAGAGATACTGATGCACCATGACACAAAATCAGAAGTATTCCAGCATCCCATTTTGCTTTGTGTATATCGTATTTACTACCAGAACTCCTTGCATTTTGGAGTGAATCCACCCCTGGGTCCACAATCAAGTAGAGAACTGAGAACGATGATACAAGCTTCTTGCTCTAATACATCTCTGACCTGACCTGAAAAGACCACCTATGGAAGGCAATTTAAGACCTCTCTGCTGAGAAGATTTACACAGAAGCTCTTTCATTATGTAGTGGTATATTTTGCTATATGAACACTCAGCCACTGAAAACTACTTTGAGACCCCACACTGATTTCATGTAAGGGCCTTGTTACATCTTACACTGTAAGCTGCTCAAATGTTGATCAGTGTTAGTGCCAGCTCAAGTTTGGAGTAGACATACATTCAGGCCAGCAGGGACCTAGAGGATTGACAAGTAAGAATTCCCCTCTCCCATTCTGGGCTTCCCCCCTGACCCTCCCCTGGGGCTCTCCCTGTTCCTCCCCTCCCCTGGAGCTCCCCTCCATCCTCCTCTCACTTACTTGTGGCTGTCCACACTGTCTGTTCCAGTGTACCAGGCAGGGAAGTGTTAACCTGCCTGATCAGCCCCCAGTGCCACCACTGCTGGGCTGCTGCTCTTCTCTGGGCTAAGCCTGCCCCAGAGAGCAGCAGTGGTGGTGGTGGCAGCTGGGCAGGCAAGTTAACTCTTCCCTGCCTGCTCCCCTGGGACAGACAGTGTGGACAGCCACAAGTAAGGTGGGGGGAGGGGCAGTGAGCAGGGATCTGGAGTGCTGGGGTAAGGATGCAATAGACCAGATCCAGACCACCAGGAGCATGTGTGTGTGTGTATGTGTGGGTGGGGTGTTTACACTAATGAGTGACCTAGAGTGGCTACACATTAATGAAACATGAGCTGGGTAACATGGATCAGAGACAAACCTGCCCTAGAGTAGCATAACGTTAAGTTGCCTAATGTGTACTTAAAACTAGTTTCAAGTTTAATGTGTGGATAATCCAGAGGTGAAGAGCTCCAGGAGCTGCCTAAAATTAGTGTAAGAAGGCCATAAGCCACAAAACAGTCCACATTTTCAATCATTCCTGACTGAGACTAGATTTAGGGCTGGAAGTGGAAGGCTCTTCAGTAGGGGTGTGTGAAATGGGCTGTATTTGATTCGGATTCAGATTTGGCCTGAATTGGGGACCGTGATTTGACTCATTGATTCAGATCACCATCCCCAATTCGATTCGACTGAATCTGAAGATTCGATGCTGATTCAGAGAATCAGTGATTTAGCCACAGACACAGCTTTAAATGTTTTTTCTAGATACCTTGAGGTACCAGGCATGGCTTGTGAACGCTGCAATGCTGAGGTGGATGGAGTGTCCCACAAAAGCGTGGGTGGGCCCCATGTGCTTGGTGGTAAAGTACTTCCGGTCCACTTCTTGGTCTGTCACTGAGTGCACAGGGGCCCCCTCATGCCCACTCCAGCTCAGCGATTGACCATGGGGGACCCGGGGTGCCTCCCAGACTCAGGAGGCACTAGTTGCTGAGCCAGGGGGCACAGGGGCAGCCCCCAATGTGCTCCCAGAGGACCCAGAAGTGGACCAGAACTGCTTCTGGTCCACTTCTGGGTCTGCTGCTGAACGTGTTGGGGAGCCCCCTGTGCTCCTGTGGGACACTCCATCTGCCCCAGCATTGCAGCATTCACAAGCTGGCTGGTAATTTGAGGTATGTGGAAAAAACATTTAAAGCTGTGTCTATATCTGAATCACCAAATCTTTCTGAATCTCTCCAAATCAATTTGGAGTGTTCCAATTCGATTCAGAGATTAAAGGGTCTACTGATTTGATTTGGATTCAGAGATTTGGCCAGCAAATTGGGCTGAATCTCCACCATCAGTGGCTGAAACTCTGCTGAATCGAATCGGGGACTGAAGCTTCACTCAGCCCTACTCTTCAGCCCTTAGCATCAGGGCCCACATATTGGTCACATACTTTCTTCATAACATCAAGGCCTTAGAAGCTGGGCAGGGGAGATGAGATCTATGAAACAGAAAGGGAAGCAGTGTAGTGCTTTCCCTCAAAGTCCAACATCCAAAGAATTTTCCCATTCACCATTCTAGATACATATAATATCCAGTCTTTCAGCACCACTTGGTCATAGTTGAGTACAGTGGGTACCCATACTGTAGTCCCCTTGATGTAAAGTCCCCTTGATTTCAAGATTCACAAATCCCCTTCATCTGAAATAGCCTAAATCTGCCAACCTTCCAGATGGTAAGAACTGTTTCTTAGAACAGAGATCTGGGGAAGAATGATGGGGCTGTAGCAATTTTGTGGTTCTTCTATGTAGAATGTAGTACAGTAGATGGCAACTTGGCCAGCAGCAATCACGATATGATGGAGTTCAGGATCCTGAGGAAAGGAAGGATGGAGAACAGAAAAGTACAAACCTGCACCACACGACAGAAAGCTCAGAAAAGCAGACTTTGACCACTCAGGGAAATCATGGCCGGAATCCCCTGGGAAGCCAGTCTGAGGGGGAGAAGAGTCTAGGAGAGCTGACTCTACTTCAACGAAGCCTTACTGAGAGTGCAGGAACAAACCATTCTGATGTGCAGGAAGACTAAGAAGTATGGCAGAAGACCAGCTTAACTTAGCAGGGAACTCTTCAGTAAACTAAATCACAACAAGGAAGCTTATAAGAAGTGGAAACTTGGACAAATAACTAGGGAAGAATATAAGAGCATTGCTCAGGCATGCAGGGATGAAGTCAGGAAGGCCAAGATGTAATTGGAATTGCAGCTAGCAAAGGATGTGAAGGGTAACAAGAAGGGTTTCTACAAGTGTGTCAGCAGCAAGAGGAGGATCAAGGAAAGTATGGGTCCCTTACAGAATCAGGGAGGTAACCTAGTGACAGAGGATGCAGAAAAAAGCAGAAGTACTCAATGCCTTTTTTGCCTCAGTCTTCACAGGCAAGGTCAGCTCCCAGACTACTGCACTGGGCAGCAGTCTGGGGAGGAGGTGAGCAGCTCTCAGTGGTGAAAGAACAGGTTAGGGACTACTTAGAAAAGCTGGATGTGTTCAAGTCCATGGACCCGGATGGGATGCACCCGAGAGTGATGAGGCAGTTGTCTGATGTGATTACAGAGCCATTGGCCATCATCTTTGAAAACTCATGGTGGTCAGGAGAGGTCCCAGATGGTTGGAAAAGGGCAAACATAATGCCCATATTTAAGAAAGTGGCTTGACCATTAGTATTGACCATTAATGGTGGGGGTCTATTACAGACCTCCCAACCAGGGGGAAGAGCTTGACCAGGAATTCTTAGGTCAGCTCACAGAGGTAGTGAAGTCTAAGGATGTGGTAGTCATGGGGGACCTGAACTTCCCGGACATCTGGGAAGAGCAGTCAGCCAGATCTGACTGTTCACGTAGGTTCTTAGACAGAGTGCAGGACCTCCATCTAACCCAGGAGGTGCACAGCCTCACCAGGGGAGATGCCTTGTTGGACCTAGTGCTGGCCACGGGAGATGACCTGGTGAGGGGGCTGCGGGTGCTTGACCACCTGGGCGACAGTGATCATCGCCTGCTGGAATTCACCATCCAGCGCAAGGTGGCAAAGGCATGCCGCAAGGCAGCAGCCCTAGATTTCAGGAGGGCAAACTTCAACGAGCTAAGGAGGTTAGTTGGGGAAGCGCTGAGGTCCCAGAGGGGAGGGGAGCCAGGTGTCCAAGGAGAGTGGTCGCTCCTTAAGGAGACGATCCTCCAAGCCCAAAGGAAGGTAATCCCAACGAGGATCAAAGGGAGCAGGAGGGCACACAAGCCTCCATGGCTCACCAAAAGCATCCGGGAATGTCTCCTTGCTAAAAGGGAGGCATACACCCAATGGAAAGAAGGGGACATCACCAGGGATGACTATATGACAGTCGCTCAGGGATGTAGAGGAGCAGTCAGGAAGACCAAGGCAGAGATGGAATTAGGACTAGCTTCCCAGATTAAGGACAATAAGAAGTCCTTCTTTAAATACATAGGGGGTAAAAAGAAGGTCCCGGGTAACGTGGGGCCCTTGCAGGACGCGTTGGGAAATTTGGTCGTCACACCAGACGACAAAGCTAACATATTTAATGATTTCTTTGCCTCTGTCTTCCTACGTAGGGACCAGAACAGCCACCTCCGTGCAGGGCCCCTCTCGGGCCCCAGGGGAGGCACACCTGGGCCAAGGGTTAGTGAGGAACTAGTTAGGGAGCTTCTGGAGGGACTGGATGTAGTCAAGTCAGCTGGTCCAGACGATCTCCACCCTAGAGTACTAAAGGAACTGGCAGAGGTACCCCTGGCACGGCTTTACGAGCACTCGTGGTACTCTGGTGTGGTGCCAGAGGACTGGAAGAGGGCCAACATGGTTCCTATCTTCAAAAAGGGGAAGAAGGAGGACTCTGGAAACTATAGGCCAGTTAGTCTTACCTCGATCCTAGGCAAGCTGTTTGAGAAAATTATTCTGGCACACATCCATGAGGGGCCAGCAGGGGACTGCATGCTTAGGGGCAACCAACACGGGTTCATCAGTGGCAGGTCCTGTCAGACCAACCTGGTGGCCTTTTATGATCAGATCACTAAATCATTAGATGCAGGGGTAGCAGTGGACGTAGTCTTCCTGGACTTCCGGAAAGCTTTCGACACTGTCTCTCACCCTATTCTCATTAAGGAACTGGGGGACTGTGGTGTCAACACCCACACAGTCAATTGGGTCACCGACTGGCTGGAGGGCCGCACCCAGAGGGTGGTAGTGGATGGGTCCTTCTCAACCTGGAAGGACGTGGGCAGTGGGGTTCCGCAGGGCTGGGTCCTCGGGCCCGCACTGCTCAACATCTTTATCAGTGACTTGGACAAGGGGATAAAAAGCACCCTGTTCAAATTTGCTGATGACACTAAGATGTGGGGGGATGTGGGCACACTAGAAGGAAGCAACAGGCTAGACAATCAGACCTAGACAGGTTACAAGGGTGGGCGGATGTGAATAGGATGAGATTCAACACAGACAAGTGCAAAGTGATGCACCTGGGGAGGAACAACCGGCACCATACCTACAGGTTAGGGAACTCCCCTCTTGTCAGCATGGAGGCGGAAAAGGATCTTGGGGTCATCATTGACTCCAAGATGAACATGGGCCAGCAGTGTGGGGAGGCAGTCGGGAAGGCCAACCGCACCTTGTCATGCATCCACAGATGCATCTCGAGCAGGTCCAAAGAGGCGACCCCTCTATGCGGCACTGGTCAGGCTGCAGTTGGAGTACTGCATCCAGTTCTGGGCACCACACTTCAAGAGGGATGTGGACAGCATGGAGAGGGTCCAGAGGAGGGCCACTCGCATGATCAGAGGGCAGCAGGGCAGGCCTTATGAGGAGAGGCTACAGGACCTGAACCTGTTCAGCCTCCAAAAGAGAAGGCTGAGGGGGGATCTAGTGGCCTGATATAGGCTAGTCGGGGGGATCAGCAGGCATTGGGGGAGTCCCTGTTCCCCCGAGCAGCACCAGGAGTGACCAGGAATAACAATCACAAGCTGGCAGAGGGTAGATGTAGGCTAGATATCAGGAGGTGCTACTTCACGGTCAGGGCGGCTAGGATCTTGAACCAACTTCCAAGAGAAGTGGTGCAGGCTCCTACCCTGGGGGTTTTTAAGAAGAGGTTAGATGAACACCTTGCTGGGGTCGTTTGACCCCAGTACTCTTTCCTGCTGTGGCAGGGGTTGGACTAGATGATCTACTCAGGTCCCTTCTGACCCTAGAAACTATGAAACTATGAATTAAGAAGAATTTTCTTACTAGGAGGGTGCTGAAGCACTGGAGCAGGTTACCCAGAGCAGTGGTGGAAGCTCCATTCTTGGAGATTTTCAAAACCTGGCCAGACAAAGCTTTGCCTGGGATGATCTAGTTGGAGATGGCATGCTTTGAGCAGGGGGTTGGACTAGATAACCCCCTGAGGTCCCTTCCAGCCCTAACTTTCTATGATTCTGAGTTAAAGCCAGACTATTGTCTAGCTTTGCAATTATTACTCTATTGTGTTGGGGGTGTATTTTGACTTCAGAAGGGCCAACTTCAATGAGCTTTGGAGATTTGTGGGGGAGGCACTGAGGGCCTAGAAGGTAGAGAAGATGGAAGTCCATGAAGCATGGTGTACCTTAAGGGGATGATCCCCCAGGGCCAAAGGGTAACAGTCCCTGAGAGAAGCAAGGGGTAAGAGTGCTCAGAAACCCCTTTGGCTCAGCAAGGGCATACAGCAATGCCTGAGGACTAAAAGGGGGGCATACAACCAGTGGAAGGGAGGGGCTATCACCAAGGAGGAGACTCCTCCTCAGCTCATGAGTGTAGGAGGGCTATTAGGAAGGCCAAGGTAGAGATGGAACTCAGGCTAGCGTCCAGGATTAAGAACAACAATAAGTTATTTTTCAAGTACGTTGGGAGCAAGAAGAGGGCACCAGGCAATGTAAGGCCCCTGGAAGACTCAAATGACAACCTTGTGGCTATGTCAGATGAAAAAGCTGATATTTTTAACAGTTTCTTTGCCTCTGTTTTCTTGAACATCCCTCCTACTGGAGGTAGCGACTATCTCAGGGATAGCTCTGTCAGGCCTTGGGTCAGTGCAGATGTAGTTAGGGATCTTTTGGAAGGGCTGGACATTTTTATATCTGCAGGTCCAAATGCCCTCCACCCAAGGGTGTTGAGGGAGCTGGCAGGGGTCATCACAGAGCCCCTGGCCTGGCTGTATGATCATTCGTGGTCATCTGGCCAGGTGCTAGGGGATTGGAAACTAACTAATGTGGTCCACATTTTTAAGAAAGGGAGGAGGGAGGACCTAAATAACTATAGGCCCATAAGCCTCACCTCGGTGCTCGGGAAGATCTTGGAGAGAATCATCAAGGAGCACATCTGTGGGAGCCAGCAGGGGAGATCATGCTCAGGGGCAATCAGCATGGGTTCATCAAAGGCAGGTCCTGCCTTACCAACCTGTTTGCCTTTTATGACCAGGTAACTAAGTCTTTGGATGATGGTGTTGACATGGACATAGTCTTTCTAGACTCTAAGAAGGCCTTTGACATTTTCTCTCACCCCATTCTCATTAATACATTAGGCGACTGTGGCATTGATGCCTACACAGTTGGATGGGTAAAAAATTGGCTGATGGGGTGCACTCATAGAGTAGTGGTGGACAGGTTGTACTCAACCTGGTGAGATGTAAGCAGTGGGGTTCCCTAGGGCTTGGTCCTTGGGGCTGCACTGTTTAACATCTTCATCAGCGACTTGGATGAGGGGGTTAAAAGCACATTGTCCAAGTTTGGTGATGACACTAAGATGTAGGGCAAGGTGGGCACACTTGAAGGGAAAGAGGGGCTGCAACTAGATTTAGACAGACTACAAAAGTGGGCAGATGGGAGTAGGATGAGGTTCAACATAGATAAATGCAGGGTGCTGCACCTTGGGAGAAGGAATCCACAGCATACATACAGGCTGGGGAGTTCCCCTCTTGAAAGCACAGAGGCGGAAAGGGATCTTGGAGTCATTATTGACTCCAAGATGAACATGAGCCGCCAATGCCAGACCACAGCCAGCAAGGCCAACCATACCTTGTCATGCATCCAAAGATGCATCTCAAGGCGGTCCAAGGAGGTGATCCTCCCCCTGTATGCAGCACTGGTCAGGCCGCAGCTGGAGCACTGAGTCCAGTACTGGGCGTTGCACTTCAAGAGGGATGTGGACAACATGGAGAGAGTTCAGAGGAGGGCACCCGCTTGGTGAGAGGGCAGCAGGACAGGTCCTTTGAGGAGAGACTGATGGACCTGAACCTGTTCAGCCTCAGCAATAGGAGGCTGAGGTGGGACCTGGTGGCTTCAGGGGAAGCCATCAACAAACAGGAAGAGCCCTTTTCTCCCCAGCACCACCTGGGGTGACAAGGAATAATAGTAATAAGCTGATAGAGAATAGGTTTAGGTTAGAGATTAGAAGGCAATATTTTACAGTTAGGGTGGCCAAAATCTGGAACCAGCTTCCTAGGGAAGTGGTCCTCGCCCCTACCTTGGGTAAATTCAAAAAGAGGTTGGATGATCACCTGTCTGGGGTCTTGTGAACCCAGCATTCATTCCTGCCTGTGGCAGGGGGTCAGGCTAGATGATCTGTTCAGGTCCCTCCTGACCCTAGCTACTATGAAAGTAGGAAACTAGGAAACATAATATAGCTCTTCATGCAAACTTAAAAGGAAGCAGGAGAAAGAGCACTTTGAAAAAATGGATTAGGATAAAATTAAATTTTGATTGAGCCCTGTAGGCCTTGGCTTTAGGAAAACTTTCATATTGTTGCCTTCCCTTAGGCAGGTCAATGGGCCAAATCCAATGACAAATACAAAACTCTGAGATCATTATTCGTTTCTTGGATTTTGACTGATGGAAAGTGCAATTCTGTTTGGATGGGATACAGGCCAAAATCAAGTGACCACCCTGCTTTTGCAAAATGCTGAACTAGGATGTTCTTAACCTAAAACCTCACTTCACTTTTCCTGATATAACACAGATAAAGTTTGATGAGTTTCTTTCTTTAAACATTTTTTGCCTTAGCAGTTATTTTCCTGCACACTTGAAAAGTCTCTTGCTGTTAAACAATGCAACAATCTGGGGTGCTAAGTAACACAGTACATTTTTGTACTAGTATTTCACTTCTGGAAGCCAGGGTTGAAATCTGGCTTAGTGCCAAGTTGAGTACAGGCGAAGCTCTGCAAACTGCTTCACACTCTTCTGTCAATACATATCAGTCCAGAGTAGCATCAAATCTAGTGTTTCAGTTCTGCCTCGTTCTGCAGTCTAAGCTGTCAGCTAGGCCAGACATTTCTGTGCTCTTTAGAAGTGGCCAAATGTCCACTGGAACTATGTTGAGAACATCATTATAGTTCAGACTTCTAGAGCTAAGAAGTTTATTCTTCTACCTGTACCCCTTCTTGTACAATTGCAGTCCTTGTATAACTGACAGTGTAGTTTTACAACACAGGATTCATGTTGTACCTAAATTGTCTATACAATGGGCACATTTACACATTCTTTAATGTTCCTTAGATACTGCGCATTTAGTTTAGTACTTCCTTAATAAAGTACTAACTAAATACACAGTATCTAAAGTTACTGTGCAGTAGCACTGGCACATGGTTATCTAGTGACGCTCACTGTGCATTAGCCTAATAACACTGCACAGCAGGCTATTAGCAAAGCTTTTGCCATGACACGCTACTGCGCAGGGTTATTAGGCTAATGAGCAGAAAGCCTCTCATGTAGATGCGTCCACTATTTTTCCCTGATCAATAGGGATTTCCTATAACACTGTATTTTGCTAAAATGAACTTTTTTTTACTTTAAACATTATCAGACTGAGATGGGCACCATAGGTTGAAAAGAACCATAGGTCCATGAAATGTATCCTTGTCTATATTAAATGAAACTTGCTTTCTACATGAGTAACCAATACATTATGGCAAAAGTCCCCAACATTTCTGCAGCTGCACTGGCAATTTGCCAGGACCCTACAGGCTGTATCAAATTTAATACAAAGGTGCAACGTACATAGCCCAGACCTACCAGAGTGAAGCATTCTGTCTTGATTCAAGTGGCTGCTCAGATCAAGATGGTGCACAGCATGCGGCTAGTCCCTCCAAGACACCTGCAACATGCCTGATGTTCACACACAAAAGCATTCTTGGTGACACATAAGTCATCTAATCAATGTTGGACTTTGACCAAGACCAACTCCATGTGGCCTCTGGCCAAGTCACTTTCCCGTTCATCTAGGACCAAAGCAGATTAAAACAAGTGGCTTAGTAGACCAAATGGTGAAATGCCCTCTCCGCTGTCCCATAATCTAGCACTAGACACTATATGGCCTGTTTGGTTTAGGTCCTACACTCTACTGGCCAGGTGCACCAAGAAACACTTATCTGTACAAGTAATGTGACACACAATGTGGAGCACATAGTGTATTTTTGACAGCAATCAACTTCTTCATTTTGACTGTCTTCTGCCATAAGTCAAGCATAATATAAGCTGCTGCCAGCTGCAGGTACATGTAAGGGGGAGATGAAAGATCCAGAGCCTGTTGAACTCAGTCATTCTCAGAAACTTAGTGAGGGATTGGTATATGAGCCACTGCCTGAGCAAGGCATCACTCAGAGCAGCAAGCAGAGCTATGAGAAAGTGAATAGCCTGAAAATCCTACATAACAGGCCTAGGACAATAACAGTAGTTCTGTGTCGTGAGAGCTGAAAGCTGGAGCGGGGAAGGGGGTGCTGGGGCACAGAGGGAGAGATTATTGTACTGCTTAGCTTAGCTGCTCTGTGACACCAAACACATTCCTAGAAATCTAGCAGAAATACCAGTTAAACTTAGCCCTTAATTTCCCCCAATCTCAGGAGTCACATAAAAAATTCCAATAAAGCAAGTGCTCCAGCCTTGCAATCAAATTTTGGTCAAGATGTTTCCCTCTTCCCCCACCGGGACTCCCATTCCCAGAACTGGTCCTTTAAGATCATCTGTGCAAACAGTTCAGTTGCTTTTCTTTCCCTCCTTGGGATTCTCCATTTTTAAGGTCTCACTGTTCACAGTAAGTAATCTTTGTTATTTCAGTCACATGCCTCTCCATTCTCAAAATAATCTAGCGTTCCTGCTCACTTTCCTTGTTATAAGTATCATGTGTAAATTCTAGTATGTCCTTCATGTCTCTGATCCAGGCATGGCAAGGCAGCAGACTGTTTATGGCCTCTTAATATAGCTCTAGAGGCGTGAACTTGAAACACACTCCAGCTCATGCTAGAAGCTGTTCCCAGCTGTAAACTGGTACCTGGTAATTCAGCTAGAGAGTCAAAGAGGACTAGAAGCCATGTAGCTTCCTTCAATAGCTGGTGGCTATAACAGCCAACATGCTGTGCCCATAATAAGCTGTTTGGCCTAGAGTTCAACTTTTCATTTCTGATCCAGGGAGAAGGTAACTTACCTTCAAATAGAACTGATAATGTTCCCTTTATCTCATTACTTATCATTTCAAGGGTTACTGATATGGTTATTGATGATTTTTTAGTTCTGTTCTTCACTTCAGCAGTATTGATAATCCTAAATGCTGGTATAGAATCAGTAGAGTGCAGTGCAGTGGTCTAACTGAAATTCTCCTATGACTGAATAACCACAGTCAAAAAGTATGTATCAAGTATGTATGTGGTTCACTGTCCACCTAGGAGGACATGAACAGTGGGATCACACAAGGTTCTGGCCTGAGTCTGGTTCTATTCCATATTTTCATTAACATGAAAACCTATATTCCAGGGATGATGAGATACAGACTACACTTATAATATTTGCAGATGACACCAGGTTGGGAGGGCTTGAAAGTACTTTGGAGGACAGATGAAAACTGACTATGATCTTGATTGTCTGTGAGCTTGATTGTCTAAAGTGAACAAGATGAAGGCTTGACAATCACCTTGCTGGGGGTCATTTGACCCCAGTCCTCTTTCCTGCCATGGCAGGGGGTTGGACTTGATGATCTGCTCAGGTCCCTTCCGACCCTACCAACTATGAAACTATGAAACTATGAAATTCATTAAAAATAAGTGAAAAATATTGCACTTCGGAAGCAAACAGGCTAATTCAAAATGGGGAATTACTGGTTAGGAAGCAGAACTATAAAAGGATCTGGGGATTGTACATAACCAAACTTGAATATGAGCCAACAGTAGGATGGTGTAGCAAAATGACAAATGTCTGCAATATTAGCAGGAATGCTGCGTATAATTGACAGAAGCAAATGTTCTGCTCTCATCAGCACTGATGAGGCCTCCTTTGGAGTACTTTGTTCAGTTTTAGGAATTTAACTTTAAGAAAGATGTAGACAGATTAGAAAGAGTAAAGAGGAGAGACACAAAAATTATTTGGTGTTTAGAAAACATGGAGGAGGAAGAAATGTTGAAAAATCTGGATTTGCTCAGTCCAGAAAAGAGGAGGAGGATATGATATTAGTCATGTGAAAAGCTGTTAAAAAGAAAATGATGAATGGTTTTTCTCCATGTCTACCAATGAAAGGAAAATAAAACATCTGTTTAATTTTCAATAACAAAGATTTAGGTTAGATATCAGGAAAATCCTTTCTAACTGTAATGATAATTAAGCACTGGAAAAGGTTGTTGGTCAAGAGATGTTGTGGACTCCCCATTATTCGCGTTTTTAAGAACAGCTTAACCAAACATCAGTCAGGGATCATCCAGGTATGCTTAATCCTGCCTCAGAGCAGGAGGATGGACAAGATGACCTCTTGAATTCTCTTCTAAACTTACATTTCTATAATTCCTCTTTCTGAAGTCATTTCTGTTATATTTCCCTCAAGCTCCTGCTTAAAGGAACCATATATGAACTCAGGGGCAGTACAACTACAACAGAGGAGTAGATTACAAAGATAAAACTGCAATGAAAGCAGGACTAGGGTGGGCAGGCTGTACTTTTGGTACCTCCATGAGTATTATCTCACAGTTCTGGTACCGATACTTCCACTCATTAGCGTAGATAGAGCACCAGTTAGTTTCTCCGCTTATCAGGATCCTATATAAATGTCCCTCCTTTCTTGCACAATCTTCTAAGATATCTAAACATGGTCCAAGGCCCCCCACGCACACCTCCACATTCTTTTCTGAGGTTTAAGCAAGTTCAGTTCATGGAACCTTCTCTCATAGGGACTATTTAACTGTGGTATATTGCGGTTATAAATTCAGTCAATCCACACAACACTGTTCCCAATTAAAGTGGTAACAACTGAAATATCAAAACAGCAAATGTAAAGTTAACCATGCCACATCATAACTTAAACTGACAATCAAGTTATTTGTTTTTACCTTTGGTTTTTCAATGAAATACAGCCTGCATTAAGTAGCTGATAAAAACATGGCCAAACAAGTTATGCAGTATTTAGTATGATACATGCAGTAGTAAGCTGTGAGTTTTCCAAGCCATTTTACTATGACAATCCTGAGTTATTTAACCAGATAAGATTGTGTTCAAGGCAGAAAAGGAAGCAGTAAAAACGGCCTACTTAGTGATAAATAACTGCTTCTTATTTGGCTTGCTTGTTACTACCCCTTAGGACTTTTAGCAACATAAGGCAGTAACTATGTATTCTCTCTTCAGCTCCCTTGAGTGACTTTTACTACATTTGGTTGACTTGCCTATGCCTAGTCAGCCTATTTCCAGAAAGGAGTTCTCCATAGATCTAAGGACCTGTAATGATTTCCAAGTCTTTTAATCTCCAAACACTGCAGGGGTTACTGATTTACATATTTAAGTTTAACAAGTTTTATATCCTTGTGGGTTTGTTTTACTACCTCTCGCCTGCAAAACTTGGTGTTCAATTTTGCCCTATTTCTTCTTCCAGCAACATGGTTCTTATAAGCTATCTAACCAAGGTTATCTACCAGGAATGTTTTGTAGATCATTCTTTAAGCAACACAGGTTCTGACACTAAACTGTTTAATGAATTTTCACTATATAGCACAAAGCAACTTCTGCTCTCGCTGACATCAAAGATAAAATTGCCCTCAACTTCCATGGATGTAGTAGGTCTTAATTATGTCTAATATCTACAATGTCTGGCTCCAAATATTTTATATAGTTAAATAATGCACTCACCACATTCATAAATGAATGGGAGACATACGAAAGCAATCTTAGCTGTTGAAGAGTCAGTGTGATACAGCAAATAGTTCCAGACAGCAAGGACTTCAGAAGAGAAGCTTCTTGTACCAACACTTGTACAACAGGACAATGGGGTTAGCTGAAGGGGAGAGAGAAAAAGCCTGGAGCAAGTTTGGCCAAAACAAAGATTAAGAAAGATAGTTTTGAATCACATGCATATTTACTTATTTACAGTGTCATTTTGCTATATATTTTCAAGAATAGCCAAGAACTGGTGGTAAAGGGACCATTGTACCTTGTTAATACTTATTGTGGTTCTGCTGACATCAGACTATAAGCCCATCATCTCAAACCCACCTCCTTGAAACAGTTACAAAAGAGAGAAACAAAAAAACTGGATGGGTAGCATCCCATTTTTACCCATCATGTTGTGTTATGGTGGTTACTTTATGCCAGTATCTTAGCTTTCCTCCATGTGAAGAAGAGTCACTTTGTAACACAAGGGCTGAAAAAAACAACACGTTTTCTAAATTTGTTTGGATGTCAGTATTTATAAAATAATCACTCTTCCCACTTATATATGTATTATACCTTATATATGTCTACATACACATATGTATGTGTGCACCTATACCTGTGAACTTATGTACACCACAAAATCACCTTACCCTACAAAACAGAAGCATAAACAAATGTATGCTTATGTGCTTATGTATACCTCTCTACTGGAACAACCAGCTTAATGTTGTATAGTTGAAGTTGTTACAGTAAAGAGACACAAGACATGTCCAGCTAATTCATTTAGTTGAACAAACTATTACTTTTTAGCATGGTACAGGAGTTCCAAGACACCCAATGGAATATTATCTGGCCAATTCCTTTCTCCCAAGCCGGTATCAAAATTAAAATTTTTGGGATCACTTGGAACATTAATCTTGTAAATCAAAGGAAGGAAAGGGGGTAGTCACTTCCCACACCTCCCCTAGAGGTTGCTATGTTTAGGCTGTAGTTTACAAGATAAGAACAAGGCCCAACGTTCATTAAGCAACTGCCTGATTTGTCAATTTTTTTTTATTGGGGGTGGATACAACTCCATGACACCCAACTATACTGTGGTGTACCAATGCATAATTTCTTAAATTACATAGTTAAATAATTATTTCTTCCTATGGAAAATTAAGCTAACATTGTAGGGTATGGTTACTGACAGCTATAGCCTGGCCTGAAATAATATGTACTATATGGTTTCTACATAATAGTTTCTTGTCAGCCTGGAAGTGGAGTAAAAGAATTCAAATTTTTTTCTGCAACTGAATGTCACTGGGATCTCTTGCTAATTTACTTCAAACAAGAAGGTTATGGAAAAACCAAAAGCAAACTTAATTAGAACTAACAAAGGTAGAGGGTAAATGCTGGGAGAAAAAGGACCTTTGACTTAAAGTTTTAAGATATTAAGCCAGCAAATACAAGGTTTTTGTCTGCTAAAGACAAAACGTATGGAACGCAGAGTTTGTTTCCTGCCTCTGCTTGCTAATTAAAAATAAACACAAGTACTAGTTCAATCAGCTTTCAAGAATCTGAATTTTATGGAGATGGAAAAGAATTACAGCAAACTAAATATACAATGTATTTGCCAAAACTTGTTCTTGGTTAGGGTCTGCCAACAACACACAGCACTGAAAACATTTTTAACAGCTAAGTAATGTTGGACATATTTATTATATTATTAAGGACCACTTTCAACTTTTCTTCCACACTGGGTTTTAGTAGGAGAGTCCAATGACATATTCCCAAATGCAAATACATTGCAAGAATTTTCTTAATGGAATTATACTGTGCCCTTTAACTATTCAAAGGCATATTGTAAGTATTCTGGTCACTCTTTTTAAGTCTCTCTGGACACGTCTACATGTTTATTAATGTGCAATGTCTACTGCACATTAAATTTAGTACTTGTATATTCAAGTACTAAATAAATGCACAGGAGGGTGCCATACTATGTAATCACATGCTTTTTGCATTATGCTTCATGTGCAGAAGACTAATACTACTGCACATTAGTATATTAATACAGTGTTGCCATGCATGCTTATGCGCAATAGAATTAGTCTACTGCACATTAAGCATTTCATGTAGATTCACCCTCTATCTGAATTATTATCCCAAACTTGTGTAATATTAAGGTCTTTATTTCATATCCACTTGATATTCTGAGAATTTGTAAAATAATTAATAGAGTTGTTAACAGCAGCGAGAAAGAAGATGGGCCTTTCACAAAACATTTTTGTTCCTAAACTAAACATCTTAGATAAAAAATGAAAAACTGTTTTGTACTAGAACTATTTTGAGAGAGAGAATTCGACCTCCAACTATGCTAGACATGTCTATACTGTTTCTGACTGTGCTAGGAAGCACCACCATGAAAACAGAATGCATTCCTTCATGCCCACTCTTAATACACCAAATGATGTAAAAAGATGTTATATAGCCACTGTTGGAGTGACACTGGACATGTTCCAATAAGCCCATCCAAGGCCAGGAGCTTGAGAACAGTGTTGAGTATGCTCTGGGCATGTGCCAAGAAGCAGCTCATTACATTTTGTGGGGCTGCATTATGGAGTGGGTAGGCTATACTTCCCTACAGTGCTCCTAAGCATGACTTGAGGTGGCACCAACGTGTCCTAGAAGTTGATGTTGTTTAGAAGTAGCAACATTGGTAAACAAATCTTAAATAAGCGATGGAGTCCCCAGAGCATGGGATAATGAAAAGCAAGCAAAACTCAATAGTTTTGGAAGGCCAAAAGGAGGAGCCTTTTGTCATATTAGCCTATTGATATTTTTCTTTAGTTAAGCACTGGAGTTGCAGAGACAGGCTTTACAGTGACAGGGTGTAATACCTATAATCCTTACAAAATAAAAGGTATCTACACTTAGCATGATAGAACATTAGGATTAGAAGGGACCTCAAGAGGTCGCCTAGTCAGTCCATCTCCCTGCTCAAGGCAGGTTGAGCATCCTAGGCAAACATTTGTCTAACCTGTGCTTAAAAACTTCAAGTAATGGAAACTCCATAACCTCTCTAAATAATCTGCTCCAGTGCTTATTGCCTGACCACCATCAGTTGCTCACCATCCTCTTTATATAATAATCATTTCTGTAGTTAAAGATTATTTTCAAATCCCCTGTCTTTCCTGTAGACAAAATAACCCCAGTTCTTCTATTGTTTTCTTCTATGTCATGCTTTCTAGACTTCTAATAATTTTTGCTGCTCTCTGCTGGGCTCTTTCCAACTTGCCCCCTTCTTTCTTGAAATGCAGTGCCCTGAACTGGACATGGTGGGTCTGGGGGATTTGGGGTAGTGGGGGAGGGGTCTGGCTGCTGCATGGTGAGAGAGGGTTTTTATCTGCACAGCCCTTGCTCACTCCCCTGCCACTGATGGACACGTCCATGGTTGCTCAGGAACTCTGAATTCTGTAGCAAGCCACACTGCCAACCCCTGCCCCCAACTTCTAGTAGCCTACTGGTAACCTGGTGGGTTGGACTGAATGGCACTACAGGCTGTATCCAGCCCATGGACCATATACTTGACAGTGATCTAGAGCATATTTTCTTAGCTTACATAATACTGAAGGAGACAATATCAAGAACTTTTTTAAAGTTAAGGTTTATCACATCTACTCTCTCTCCCATCCACAAAGTCCACATTGTGTCATAGAAGGAAATCAGATTGGTTAACCATGGCTTGCTTTTAACATATCCATACTGGACTGTTTCTCAGCAGGGTCTTCATGATCTGCTCCAGTATCTTTCAGTGACCAGTCTGTAATTCCCTGGGTCCTCCATTTTACTTCTTCAAAGATGCGTGTGAGATTTGCCTTTTCCAGTCATTTAGGACCTCTTCTAACCTCCACAAATTGTCCAGGATCATGGCCAATAGTTTTGCAATTACTTCAGCCAATTCCTGGAATTCTTCTTGAGTGCTGACTTATATAACAGGGGACCAGTTCTATTAAAATGCTCAAAGTTATTTGCTATTTTACTGCATAGAGGACATTAATGCTTACAAAATCAATTTCAGAATATCTTCATTGAAAATTCAACACTTGTCATAACCATGTTAATAAGGAAACTTCAATCCATTGTTATTACACAGTAATTTGTGCGACCTAAGGACAGATATACACTGATTTACTAAGGCACTGATTCTGAACTCATGCCTGTTTTATAGCTATGTAACTCTGCTTCAGTGGAGTTACCTCAGATTACATTTACATAAAGCTCTAGATGTCAAATGATGAGAAGCTTTTAAATGTAAAACAAGAAATGGTTTGCGGCACAAATTAGAAGTAAATTCAGAGAGACCAGGATAACAATTTTCATATATTTGATTTTACCGTAGCCTATAAATGTAGAGTAATTCATCTCTGTGACAGTGCTATAAATATGCAGGAAGTTCACTGAAGGAATTAAAAGAGCCTCCATCATGAATGGCAAGTTTACAGTGTCTCTAGTGTTGTATTAAACTCCCTCCACAAATGTACACATGTATGTAAATGCACACACTTTTCATTCCCAACTACTGTCCCCCTAGTTGCTACCATGCCCAACTAATAATGTTTCTCGATAGCCATAACTAGATAGTGTCATCCATTTATTCCCTATCAGAAATTAGTGGTAATAGCAACAAGATATGTTCTGTTTTCTATGTGAAAGCTAGTATTGCTAGAATTAAAACAAATTTATGGCAAAAAAATTATAACATTTATATTTTAACATCTCCAGACTTTATTAGGTGTTCTTCATACAGTCATCTGGTATGTTTAAAGAGTGAGCAATCATATAAAAGGAAATATGGTCATAACTGATTGAAGTAATAAAACCCTGAAACTAAATAACATCTCATAATTCATTACACAGCATATATTAGATTTCATTACATCAGTATATGACTTAGTAGTAAATTCTCCTGATGGTCATAAACATCTAAGGTGGTGTCATTCTGGGAAAAAAAAGAAGAAAAGATAAAGCCAAGATATTTCTAGCTGTGCCTTAGAAACCTATGGTATAGCCCCACCTAGCGTCAGGGTGAAGATTTGGCATGCAACAGGACACTGCAATGTTAAGTTAAACAGCATATTTACATTTTTTCTTCATAATCACATTTAACATGAAGATTAAATTATTTTAGAAATTCACAGTGCTGTTGCTAGGCTGACCCATTAGCTATCCAGAGCTGTCAATTATTAACTGGTTAATTTATGTATAATTCACTTCTCCTCTGTGATCCCTGTGAATGAAAGCACCTACGGCACACCCTGAACTTTTAACTCCTATATTTCTGAAGTTTAAAAAGACCTCAGGGTGCATGATGAGAACAGGGTGTGTGCCACCTGGTCCTTCTAAGATTTAATATTACCACTGCCATCAACTTGCTATTTAGAGTTAAGCAACTCACTTCAGGCTAGATCCAAGAAAAGACTTACGTGCCTGGGGTAGAAGCTAGACTTCCTTGAGGCTCTTGGGTACCCTGTACAAAGCAGAGGGAAAGTCCAGCACCCCACAATGGGTGTTGAGGCAGCTTTCCTGCTGAGCTGCATCAACTGCACTGAGGCTTTTGTAGGCAGAGCTACACCACCCAGTTTAGTGTGTGATCTTTTCACACCCCTACCTCCCTGAGCTCTATCAGCAAAACCTTGGTAGGTATCCTGAGCAGGGTTTAAATAAAACTTGGGCATCTAAATTGAAAACCAACCCCTCCCTCTCTCCCCGATTTTGTTAAGCACCTTACTTTTTGCCTTTAAAGTTACCTAGACACCTGTAGTTGCATGCCTGTCCATGCCCAGGGCTGCCCCAGTCTTAACCAGCTTGAATGTCTATGTTATGCCTAAGCCTGTTTAGGATCCAGAACTAGGAGCCTCCTTACTGAAGTCCCCTGAGGGGCTTGACCTAATGTGTGTTCCCAGAGAGGTCACACTGCTAATGGCATTTAGTACTGCAGCTAGGCTTGTAGGCTTAGTACTGAATCTGGCACTGGCACAGTAATACCTGAAAACTTGGGTTCAGTCCTGTATCAATGAAATTAAAAGCAAGTTGCTCCCTTCACTGGCCTCCAACAGTGGTGCTTGCTGAAAATGGAATAGCAGGTCAAAAAACATGTAGGATGTGGAGGTCTTCCTTTCACCAAAGAAAATGAATTGGTTCTCTATAGCCACTTTAGCTGCCTCATGCCAGTCTTTGGTATCAAGTTAGGGATGCTTTTAAAGCTGCCTTCAGAATAGGAGGGAGAATTTGTAAACAGAAAGCCTCACAATGTCCTGAAGAGAGCTGAGTTTGGGATCCTGAACACTTGAGTTTTCCCCTTGTGTGTGAGCTGTGATTGGTTTGTCTGCTACAGCTGTGTACCTGAGAGGGGTGATGGAGCAGAAACTGAGTGGACCTTTGGAAAGAGGGCGTGCAAAATTAGCTGCCATTGCCAGCAACACAGCAGCTGGCACTGCCGCATGCAGCGCTGCTGTTGTGGGTATAGAGCTGCCTTGTTACACCTCCAACCTGTAAAACACCAAGGGTTAGTCACAAAAGGATGCAGGGGTACAGCACTGCTGAACATTTTAGCAGCTGACTTTCATTCACATCTCACCAGCAAGTGAAATCTGTAGCCCTGATGTACACACCTTTACAATACACAGGTGGAGTTAGGTGCCTAAAAATGGGATTCATGGAATGGGAAGTTGCCTAACCCAGCTAGCAAGAAGCACTAAGGAGAGGGGCATGGCTTCAGCCTCACTCCTCTTACAGTTCCAGATACTACCTGTGATCAGGACTTGCAACTCTGAACCATCAGTCAAAGGTAGGGGCATAAGGTAGAGCACTTCCTCGTAAAATACAGCAGTAGTTACAGAGACAGTTTCAGTTCTTGCACTGAAGGGACTTGAACACCTATCGCTACCTCCTAGGTGAATGTTCCAGCCCCTGCTCTATAAGACATCCTACTAAGGTGTCCTGGTTGCATAGAAAAAATATCAATTAGGCAAGAGAAAATGGGTGCACACAACCCTATGTTAAGGCACCCGTCTGGGAGAATATTTTCTAGCTTAGAACTTAAGCCTAGGAGGGGGATGGCATGGCTTCAAATCCCCAAGCAAGTACTCTGCTGAGCTTTTTCCTAGAAGAGGTAAGGGCTGCTCCTTTTCCATATGTTCTTAGTGCAAGACTTAATCTGACAGGCACCCCCCCAAGCATACCCACCACATTGAGAAAGATAGATGGAAGGTCTTCTTTGTGGACCCAAACAAGCTTTTTTATACATGAGCTAAGTGCCTAGGCCTAGTAGCCATACATGCTGACTCCATGGGTGCTCCAGGGCCCAACCACCTACCCAAAAAGATTAGCAGGTGCTTAGCACCCACAAGCCATTTTGGGCAAGCTGGGATGAAATTATGCGCTGCCTCTTCTGAGCATTCCCAGGGCTCAGTGTGGGAACACATGTAAAAAAGCACCCACCGGCAAAAAGCAACGTCAGTACCTATACTAGCAGCTGCCAAATTAGGGCCTGGGACACTTAACAAGTGGAGCCATGAGCCCCATATAAATGTATTTATAGAAGTGAACTCAGACCAGAAGTAGAGCTATCATAGAAAAAGATAAGAAATCACTGACCTAGTCACTTCATGACTAAGCAGTTCTGGGCATGCCCAGAAATAGGTGGTTAAGCAATTCTATGGGAAGAAACGTAAGTGCTTAAGGAGCGAACCAGGAATTTAAGGATCTAAATCTCTGCTGTGGTCAGCTGCAATTGCAACTATATAGTACTTAGGAGCTCCGGTCTTCTTGTGCATTACAGTGCTGGGCCTACACTAACTGGGAGAACAGTCAAGAAGCCCCTCAAAGAAAGCAGTTAGGACAGCTGTATGCTATTTGGGATGGAGAGAAAGAAGATGAAGGTTTCTATGTAAAATTCCAATGATAATGGTTTCAAGGTGGACCTATGTGGGATTTATGTTACTTGAGGCTCCTGTGGTGTCAGGGGAATCTTTAACTCTTTCTTTTGGGCTGTTTTGTGCTGCTAGGCAGCCATTCTGGGGGCCAATGACTCAGTCCATTTCAACTGCTGTTAAGAGTGCCTAATACCTGAGTGGTGAAACCTCCAGAGAGCAAAAATCAGTGTACATATACAGATAGATTGCTTGAACTAGGAATGTGTTTATCATATTAATATTTAGCAGCTCCATCGTAATAACCACCACAAATATTTTATTAAAACTCTTCAGGGGTTTATCTCTGCTTCAGTTTTCATTAGGGTGGAAGTTGGATGTAAAACAAACATATGTTTCTTGTTACCAAGCAGCAAAAAATCCATTGTTTCTGATTTTGCTGGTTCAAAATTTAGTTTAAGAAATCAGGCTGCTATAGCAAGCAATCTAAAACAATTTAAGCATTGCATTTCAACATGCGTTTAAAACACAAGAAACACGTCCTGACAAGCACTGCAAAGCTGTCTGAGGTGCTGCAAACTGAACGTGGTGCATGTGCACCCATTCACTGCACTGGTAATTTGCACCATAGCAGGGTTTTTTGGGGGGAGGGTTGGGGGGGAAGGGGTGGTGGGTGACAATGGGAGATCCCACTGCCAATAAATAAATAAATAAATAAAACACGAAGAAAAGCAGTATGGTGCATGTGGCAACAGTGTGTGCTACCAGAAAAAAGGCCCAGAGCCATGCTGTGGCTGCTAGCCAGGCTCTGGGCAGTAGTAGGATCAGGGCCACTGCTGACCCAGGAGGTCCCCAAGACCCCAGTATGGCTGCTAGGGCAAGAACAGCCTCTCCTAGCTCACTGGAGACAATTTGCTTCTCACCAACCCCACATGCAGGGATGCACTCAGCAGCAAAAAGCAGTGGCACAAATTTGTGCTGCTGCTATTTTTGCTGTAGCAACCATGTGCCCAAAATAGCAGCAGCACAAATTACATGCCCAAGGGGTTCAAGTAGAGGGCGAGTGCAAGCTGAGTTCAAGTTATAACAACCATTGAACTGGAGAAAGCTTAGCTCTGGCTCTCGTCTTAAACTGACACATACAAACAATTTAACTGCATCAGAAAAGTACTACATTTTCTAGCTACAGAAGCATCCCAGTAGTTTCTGTACAAATTGTGTAGATTACTATCTATTTATCTAAATAAAAGATTAAAGCTGTAGTTGTTGTTAGGAAACACCAGATTTATTGTTTCATGGGCACATAGTTCAGCCCTTTGATGGTCTTTAGTTACATGCTCCTATACTATTTTTTTCATAGAACTCCTCCCCTCTTTCAATGAATGAATGTTGAAATCAATGATCTTGTCATTCAGCGCTTGGTCTCCAACCAAGTATTTACCATGCAGCATTCAAACTTAGCACAAGATACATTATGCATTTCTTTCTCTTTGCTCTCACTGCAGCAGCTGAGTGCTTCAGGTTTATTATTGATTTCATCTTCACAAAATCTCTTTGAGATTCCATGACACCATTTTACTTAGCTCTGTACACAGGTAAACACAGATGGATTACACCTAGCCTGTTCTCTAGTTTGGGATGTACAATTTAGGACACCCAGAGCTTGACTTTTCAAGCTGTTTAGCTTTTATATAGGACTTTGTATGTTCAAGGAACAGCTCCGTTTACTTCTATTGAAGCTGCTATTATTCTGCAGGATATATTGCATTGAGCATCCAGGAAACGAACAAGTGTGGTGTGTATGTACTGACATTTAGGGTCACCTTTTCTCTATACAGCTTGTCTTGCAGTTGAGTCCAGGTGGTACCCATTTCTTGAGTGGCACCCTTCAAAGAATCAGGTTTACCAACTACTTTGCTGCCTGCAATTTGAGGGATGATGAGACAAGAATGGGTTACAAAAAGGGCTGGAAATCAGGAACAGGAAGTCATGGGATTCCTGCATGAACAACACATGCTCCCAGCGGCTGGGGGAGCATGGCAGCAGAAGGGGCATGGCAGCAGCGGTGGGAGCACAGTGGTCATAAGCAGGAGCTCCTATGGCTGGTGCTGTCGGGGGGGGGAGGGGGGCGAGGGCTGACCAGGGGTTAGTGACCACCCGCAGATGCCGCTGGCAGTGTCAGTGGAGGGGTGGTGAATGATGGTGTCAGTGGCAACTTTTTGTAGATGTACCACCACGGTCAGGGGGTGCATATACACCCATGTGCACCCCTTACACATCACCCTTGGATTCCTGCTTCCAGACTACAGCATCCAAACAAGCTCCATATGCAATGCAAGGACAGGTGGATTAAGAGGCTTAATGACACAGCCTGAAGTTTAGCATTGCTGCTGGGGTAGGCCTCAGTACCAAGGTTTTTCAGTGTTAATGGCTGGCATTTATGGGGTTGATGCTGAAGAACAGTATAGATGTACCTTTAGTGACCAGCTGGGAACATACCAGATTTCAGACAGTCATAACTTAACCTAATTTATAAAATTTTGGGAACATTATGGTTCAGTTTCACACAGAAACTCTGTATAGAGAAAGAGATAAAAATGCTTTTCTCCTTGGTGGCATCCAATTTCACTACAAGACCATCTTTTCCACTCTTCCACTACATAATTTGCAATTTCTGCTACAATTAAGGTAAAGAGTCTACAAACAAGACTGAATCATTCCCAAAGATCTACCCATCTTGTGCATGGAAGAAAGAATGGACCCACCAGAAAAGAAGTGCATGCACAAAGGGAGTCAAGGCTACATTGGTAACCTTGTATCTAGCATTTTATAACTTGTGAATGTTTGACTGCAGTCTTACTCCCTCACATTCTTGAAACATCTCTCCCACTCACCTCCCCCCACCTTTTTTTTTTTTAAAGAATGACCAGGGAAAAGTTTTAGAAAAAATCTGTCATGAGGAACCATTTTGACCTTCAATTTCAAGCTCTACATACCTGGCCCCCTGAAGAACCCCATCTGAATTCAGCAAAAGGCAAGTGACATCACAGGTCTAGCAGAACCGTCTACACTTGAGAAAGAGTAACTTCTAGCACCAACAGGTTGTGTGCACAGGCTAAGCAGAGGGGATAAGATGGACACCTTGGCAGCGAGTTTTGTCAGCTATTTGCTGACAGCAGAAGAATGCAGAGGCTAATTTTGGACAGGTTTCCAATACTTTAAGGAACAAGCCTCTACACGAGTTATCATGCTCTCCTGGCCCCCTGTTCCATATCCTAGCTCCTCCCTTCATCCCAAATTTCAGAAGCTCATAACAGTCCAATTTATAAAATTCTGTGGGTCAACAAAAAGCACATGCCAAACAGCTCCAAGACACAGACGTTACCAAGGGTTCTCAACTAAATGGACGCAAAAATTATTTTTAACATAGCAATATTTTCTCTCAATCCTTGTTCTAAGGCACAGCTGAAACTTTCCAAAACACATCAGTCTGAGGCAGACATGTTCAGACCAAGTTATAGGCAACTGAAGATACGACTTCATGGACAATGTCAGAAAATCCTATAGACAAGGCTGCTTTTAGAGACAGATCTTCCCCTGCAGATAATTTAAATTCTAAATTTAAAGGAACACAATATTTTATTGTAAGAGTTAACGCAGTTCAAAAGGCTGGTAAATTTGTCTTTTGACATTTAAATAGTGTCCTTATCTACTGCACACCAGGTTTTCAAGCACAACTACTAACTAGCAGTTACTGTGTCAGTTTGTAGGAGTCACCTTTCAAAAGGCGACTCCCCAGCACTTTCCAGAAGGTCAGGACACTTTAAAGGTGTCTCGTTTTTGTTTTATAAAGAATTTCAGTAATTAACATCAGTCAGACTAATACACTGCAATACCAAAGAGAAGCCAAGAGATTTTAGCTTAAAACCTAAATATCTGAACATCTATTTAAATTAATCATCCTACACTTTAAATTTTTAATTGGGCACCTTGTCTCCAGTGTGCTGAAGGAATTTAAATTCTACTTCTAAAATTCCTAAAACAGACAAATATAGACAAGACAGTCTCATACTTCTGTTTTAGGAGTTTGATTATATCAGAGAATAATAAATAATGAACTTACTTGCCATGTAAAGACTACTTTAATGATCAAGAGTGATTTCCTTGTGGAAGATAACCAACAATAACAACAACAAATCACTGAATACTTTCACTAAAGAAACAACTGAAATTGTACGAATGCAATGGTAAGGAGTTTCAGAACAGTATAATAATTTTTTTCCCCCCCAAGCTTTTAGTCTGAGGCTTATACACAAGTTTGCAGATGGATCTTGGCAACTTATATTTATTTATTAAAATGTTTTACCATAAAATGTGAAGTTCTGAATTACTCATCTCTTAATCCAAGGGTCATTATATAAAGCGGGTAACTGAAGTCTCTCTCTGCCCAGTCACCCAACAGGGCAGGGCCACTTCTCATAAGACCAGTCCAACATGCAGTTTATCAGGTCACACTAAATATTAACATCAGACTTTGCTCATCCCAAATCTCCTGTATTTTTTTAAAATTAATAATAATAATATCCTTGCCCTGCATCTTGTTACAAGGCAGGAAGTAAGCTTCTGATTATTGTACATTCCTTGTGCATTTCAGGTAGCTGGCTTTACGAAGCAAGGCAAGTTTTGGCACAAAACTGACAGAAGGTTTTTGATCCATTGTCAGCTTTGAGATTGCATTTGTAAGCTCTGCTTTTTTTGGAAATACTTTAACTTCATTTATCTCAAGATCTTTGATACTTAAGCTGTTAGTGTAAACAATCTTTGTGATCAACCAATTTCTAAAGGCCTAATTTTGAACAAAGAAAGGGAGAGGAAGATCTGTATCATTAGTTAGTTTCAGAAAGGGTATCAGAGTATACAACTTTAAATTCTCAAGACGTTCTAGTCCATGTTACTAGGTTAGACGTACCCTTTCTAATCACTACAAAAGATTAAATTGAGGCAGTTCTTTATTTTGTAATTAACAAAGTACTGAAATTCCATTATTAGAGAACTCCATCTACACAAATTTTGTGATACTGTTGAATAAGCAATCGAGCATGTGTCATAATACTTCTATCTCCAAGGGAGAGAGGCAAATAAGATTATAGGATTCTTCTTCAGAAGTTAACCAAAAAAGTAGGGATAAACACCCAAGATTCATTTACCTACCCTTCCAGCTGCAGGAAACAGCTGTACTATGACAAGGGTATGAATCAAGAGGCTGGAATGAAGATTACATATCACCACACTAATGTGTAATACATCCAATCATAGGAAAGGTCTGTAAATTTTAATAAACCAATGTTCAAAGAAATCTTGCAAGTAGATTTTGTACTCTGAACTGTTTATTTTGGTTGGATGAACAAATTCAGTGAACAAGCTGAATCAATTGCTTCTCTAGCCTCACATTTTCTTCCCAATAGATTTCTTCAATAACCATATCTTTTAAAAGATTTATTAGAAAGAAAACCAGCAGTTTGCATGAAGGATTTCAAGAGCAGTTAGTTCTTCTTCCACGCTTTTCTTTCAAGCCGTTCATGGATGACCTCTTCCAGGTAGGGCTGAAGATAAGGCTGATCCTGAAAAAAAAAAAAAAAAAAAAGAATAAATTATAAGAAATTTCACTACACGCATATATGCATACACATCTCCTTTTTGGTCATACTTCCAGAGTCCTAAGGGTGCTTTTTTTTTATATTATATAAATGAACAGGGTTTGATAGGTACCTGGTATTATTTTATATTTATTATTAAATAAAAAATAATACCAGGTACCTATCAAACCCTGTTCATTTTTTTAAAAAGTAAAGAAGAGAATTTTCTAGCTACATCTACAGCTTTATATCCAATGGTTAAGCTGCATCCTTAACTTCTTTCTGTTCCTCCATTATTACCAGAGCAAATGCTTTCAGCTACGTCTCTGCAACCCAACAAACATGGGCTCTGCCCCCTTACAGGATTTCTGATAACTGAAGATGCCATATTACTTGGTTGCTCAATTCAAAATATGCCCAAGTGACAACCAGGCTCAGAATACCAATACTACATTTGGGAAACTTCTTCCTTGTTCAGATAGGTTCAGTTATTTCATTGGCAGGTTCAAAATCTACAAATTAAAGGCCCATTAAAATGCCTGCACTGAAACATGTTTTTATATTGCTGAAATGCATTTTGTGTGCTAAAGTATTAGATGTCTCTGAGTTTTACCCTCGCCCAACAATACATTCCAATAATACATAATACAGCAGCAGCATCCAGCATAAATCCAAATATGCTCAACAGTTGTGAATCTGTCAAACAAGTGTTCAATTACTTTAGCAATCTATTGGATCCAATGGATGTTGAGCTCTGTACCTTGGGCTAGATTCAATAAAGAACTTTCTTGGACATGGGCGCCTCAATTCCATCTGTATGATTTCAAAAGCTCCACCTAAGCTGCCACCCACTCCTAGGGGCACCCAAGCTCATTAAGTGGCTCCCTCTTTAACTTCTTTTTTTTTTCCCCCCTAGGAATCTAGAATTATGTTCTTGAGCATGCAACTCAGGACCTACCTCCCACCTGATCCTGATCAGGATTCATAAACTAAATGGAGAAGTGCCTAAGTTCCCTGCAGGATCCAATCTAGTAGGCATTAAAACATGCCATGTGATCCTTAGCAACTAGCCACATTCATGTTCTTACCCTGTGGAAAATGGAAATTTGATCTATAGCAGAGTACCACTCAGTGAAAGACAGCCAGCTACCAGTGTCCAGATTTCATCTACTGGGAGGCAAGAAGCAGTTACTATTGGATCAGCTGATTTAATATGCAGTCCCAACCTCCTTAATATCAGTTACGTGTTCATATGCTCACGCTCTCAAAGCAGGCCAAACACAATGAAAGGCTCAGGTTCTCCCTAAGACACACTGGTAGCTGTGCTTAAGATAGAGGGAAAGAGAAGGGGGGGATGTGGTAACACCACCTCCTTTATTGATGCCCAGTGGTTGAGTGGGTATAAATCATCTTTATGCCACTATAAAAAAAAAAAAAAAAAAAAAAATTGTGGAGGCACAAACACCAAGCAAGCTGATACAGTTCATGCCCCTTGTTCCATCACATATGACCGAAGTTTGTGGCTGCAATACTGGTAGTATGATTTTGCCACTATTTTCTGTCTGACATCTATTTGCTTTAAGGCAGGAAAGCACAGGCAGCCTGGAGTTGCCCATATTCTCAAGCCACCCTGGACAGGAACTCCTGGGGCTTCAGAGGCCCAATCCTCCATATCTCAGGAATCCCCCTTCCTGGGGCATGCTGGAATGGGCCCCCGAGACCCTGCGGGTGCCTACTTTTGTTCCCACCTGGCATTCTCCAGGTGCCCACTGATACTCTGGTGTGGACCCAGGGCAGAGACTACCAATCAGCTAATTGGCAGTTCCAGCCCCAGGACCGCACCAGAGCTAGCTTTCCCCACTTAGAAATGTGCATCAGAGATTCCCTTGGGCACATCTCTGAAAGCAAAGAATACACTGCTTGTTGTCCTGCAGCATGAATGGGTGACATGCATTTCACCCAATGAAATGTATCAGCTGTGCCAGGACACATCCCAGCACAGATAATCAATGTCTATTTATATTCAGAAAGTAGAAATCCAGCTTCAATTCAATTTGATTCAATTTATGGAGGATTCTGGCTGAAAGCCATGCTCCTGAAAACATAAATTTATATTATGGTTGTATGTCTGTTAAGCAAAAATAACAGAACAACTTCAATTCTGGAAAAGGGCCAACGTGGTCCCTATTTTCAAGAAGGGGAGGAAGGAGGACCTGGGTAATTATAGGCCAGTTAGCCTCACCTCTACTCTCAGCAAGACCTTAGAAGAAATCATAAAGGATCACATTTGCAGGGAGCCACTGAGTCACACTAGGGTAAGGGGCAACCAGCATGGGTTTATAGCAGGCAGATCCTGCCCAACTAACCTGGTCTCTTTTTATGACCAGGTCAAAGTGCTTAGATGCAAGAGTGGAAGTATATATTATTTACCTGGATTTTAAAAAGGCTTTTGACAGTGTCGCACCCAATTCTTATGAGCCAACTGAGTAGTTGTGATGTGGATTTTTTCCACAGTAAGGTGGGTGAAAGGCTGGCTCACGGGATGCACCCAGACAGTGGCAGTAGATGGGTTGGTTTCCCCCTGGAGGGATGTGAGCAGTGGTGTCCCCCAAGGCTCTGTCTTTGGACCAGTGCTGTTTAATATCTTCATCAGTGATTTGGATGAAGGTGTTGAAAGCACCTTGTCCAAACTGGCAGACGGCACTAAACTATAGGGTACAGTTAACACGCTGGAGGGCAGGGAGTGAATTCAGGCAGATGTGGACAGACTGGGGAACTGGGCTGATCAGAATAGGATGCAATTTAACAAGGATAAATGCAATGTACTGCAACTGGGGAGAAAGAATTTCCAACACACCTATAGACTGGGAGGTACCGTTCGGAGTACCGCAACAGTAGAAACAAATCTTGGAGTCCTGGTTGATGCAAAAATGAACATGAGCTGCCACTGTGACAAGGCAATAAGCAAGGCTAACCACACTTTTTCTTGCATGAGCAAGTGCATCATAAGCAGGTCTAGGGAAGTGCTAATTCCCCTCTATGCGGCATTGGTGAGGCTGCAGATGGAGTACTGCATCCAGTTTTGTGGGCACCGCACTTCAAAAGGGATGTGGATAACCTTGAGAGGAGGGCTACTCCTACGGTTGAGGGCCTGCAGGCAAGACCCTACGAAAACAGACTGAGGGACTTGAATCTCTTCAGCCCCTGCAAGAGATGGCTGAGAGGTGATATTGTGGCTGTCTATAAACACATTGGGGGGAGGAGGAGCAGCAGGGAATAGGGGGCAATCTGTTTACCCGGGTGCCCCTTGGGGTTACCACAAATAATGGCCACAAACTGAAGGAGAATAGATTTAGATTGGACATAAGAAAGAAATTCTTTATGGTGAGGGTTGCCAAAATATGGAATGGACTTCTAAAGGGAGGTGGTGTTTTCCCCTACCTTGGAGGTGTTCAAGAAGAGACTGGATAAGCATCTGGCTGGGGTTACTTAACCCCAGCGCTCTTTCCTCCCTGGAGCAGGGGGTCAGGCCTGATGAACTGCCTTCTGACCCTAGAAATCTATGAAATTCTCTCTTCAGCCTGAAAACATTCAAATCCCTTGCATGCCCTAGCCGTCAGGCTAGAGTCGTGCTCCTGCTTCGGTCTAGAGAGCTACTCTTTCTGCACTGGGACATCTCCAATATAAGGAGTGAAAAATGCTTCTACCCCAGAAAGGCTACAAGGATTCCCACTGGCCAGCTACAGACAGCCCCCTGGCTTAGTATGTTGACTAACTCTCCCCATGCACTTTACTGGGACCCTGTTACTTTAGAAGGAGTCTGGGTTATGCACTACCCCTGACCTCAGAGTGCAAGTCCTTAACTGAATCAAGCACCTAATTCATAAGCAATTCTAGTCTTCCTTCCCAAACTGTGCATTCCCCACCAGGATAACAGGAGGGCACCACAGCTACTTTGTGTGGTGCATTGTGGAAGTGACATGCAATAAAATAGAGTCTCCTTTATGGATCTGTGCTCTTTGCTCATTGTCTGCGACCCATGTTTCTGTACTTGCCATCCCCATTGTGATAGTATCTTGTGCTTGTGTGTACTGTCTGCTGCTGGGGAGTACCAAAGTTGTCTTATAAAAGTGGTAGAAACAGGTCTGGGGGTCAGTACAGTTGAGGTCTGTGAAGCATAGGTGTGGCTGTAGGAGTGGAAGGAGGCCATGAACAGCCTTTAAGGCAACTGGTGCTGGGGGGCAGGAACAGAGCCAGGAGGGATAGGACTGGAATCAGCTACATCTGGGAGCCTGAAGAATAGACAAGGGATCACTCCAGGACCCTGGAACAGCCTCCCTTTTTACAATCAAATAATTTCATCAAGGCATGGCAGGTGAGCAGAAAAGGAATGTACCTGAGGAACTGGAGTGGAGCAGGAGCCACGTGACCACCATGGGCATCACTACTGCCCCTGGGGACCGATCCTGTCATACTTGCATTAGCTTGCAGGATCATAGCATAGGTGGGATTAATACAGATAGCACAGTAGAATAGCTGTCAATAGTGTGGGTGGGTGGGTGGTGTGTCCTTATTGGCAACTGTGCATTATTTAAAATGACCTTCAAATAGTTACATGTACCCAGCATAGGCTAGAGCAGAGGGGCATTCTAGACCATGGTGCGCACACCAGATAAAGCTGCCCTTTGGTATGCAGCAAGGTTGGCATGGTACAGTGGCCAGACTCTACTTTCCAATAGCCTTGGTATCTCTTCCAGCTGATGCCAGGCCCAGTCCCGCTCCCCAGGCACCCCAGTCCATCTGCTTTGCACCCACTGCCAGGGTTGGGACCCATGCGAGCTAGGAACAGCATCTAAGAGTATTATGGGCAGGGGTAGCCGAGATCACAGGGTGAAATGGTGACAGCATGGGGCCTAGGCCTGGGGCAGAGCCGCAATCTGCTGCCCGTGTGTCCCTATGACTGGCACCAGTTACAAGCCAGGGGAGTATGGGGAGCAGGTCACGTCTCTGCCCCGGGCCACAGCATTGCCCCAAAATCCTGGACCCAGCCCTGCCCATCTGTCCTGCTCTAGGTTCCCTGCTTCCCTGTGGCCCCATCCCATCTACCCAGTCATGCACCTTGCCTGGGCTCCATGGAGACCCTGGGATCATGGCCAGGGCAGTGACAGGGCCAGGGCCCAGGGGAAAGCTACAATCCATTCCCCACATGCCCCTGCCTGCAGAATTGGTGCCCATCACAGGGATATGTAGGGAGCAGATTGTGACTCAGCCCCAGGCCCTGCAATGCCTGCTCTACCCCACTCAACTCTGGCACTACCAGATGCCTCTTCCCACCTGCCCACAGCCCCAACCCAGCTGCCTGATCGAGCATAGGACATCCACTTACGGAGTTTTGGTGAGCTGTCTGGGATGTGGGGTCCTCACCAAGTAGCCCCCCAGGCCCAAATAATTGCCTACCCCAAGCTAGTCAGATACCATATCACTGCTCTAACCTCGAATCATATAACATGTATACAATTTTTGGACTTTGTAACTGGTTTCACTTAGATTACAAACAACTTTGGATAAGATTTCATAACAGATGTCTAAAGTAATTTACACTCCTTGGAAGTTAAGATACACTGAACTGCAATTTTGTGTTGATATTTTTTTTTTTTTTTTAAACTGAAAGGAAAGATCTTTGGAAAATTCCAAATTGTGTTTTTATTGTGCCAAATATGAAATACTATACTCAGAGCAATTAAAAATACCCATCAGTGGACAGTACTTTTAGTGGTCTGAAAGCAGCTATAAGGACTGATTAAACTAAACTGTGTCAAGAGGGGGGATGCAGTCTCTCTGCCACTTTACCTGTTGGCTAGTCATTTAAAAACAACAGAACATAAGGAAAGAGGTGGAGGGGATATTCTGCTAGTTTACAAACTTTTTCTGACATACCATTTCTGATGCGAACTGGTATAGCAGAATAGTTAAAATACAGTGTGCATAGCAGTGTGAAAATTAAATCCTATCCTGGCAGCTTCCTCTACAAGTTACTCTTTCAGGGGTTTTTTTTCAACTTACACTACATATTCTATTTTTTATTTCAAATCATTTTCTTGAATTTTCCCCCCCCCAAAGCCTTGAAATTAATTCATCATTTTTGCTTCAAATAGAGAAATCCATTCCTACTCACTATCCAAAAAAAGAAAAGAAGCCTTCTGCTAATTCCTTAACAAAGTATAACAGTAGAAGGTGATAGAAACACTTATAAAACAGGAGCTTCTTAAAGTAAAAGGAATATTTTGAGTATTTGAAAGCAAATAGAAAATTCTCAGATGACAAATATACAGCATTATATTCAAATTCAGGAGAGTTATGCTTTTTTTCTTCTTGAGCTCCTCAGGAAAAGTTCATAAAGCAGAAATTACCAGGCATTAAATGTTGTAAAGATAAGGAATAGACTGATAGCACCAAAACATCAAACACAAAACTGCACTGGAATGCAGAGGTAGCTACAGCAGCTATAGATGAAAAATAGCAAGCTAAACTCATTTCTACCCACTGGCTACCACAAACAGTACCCAGCAAATGTTCCCAAAAACCCACTTCTCACAATTTGACCTCTGTGAAGCACTCCAATAGGAAGAGACTAGGCTGGGTTTAAGAAAAGTCTGTTTCACCTTTCCCTGTGACATTAAGTCTTCGAAGTCTAGTAATAGATGGTTGCGACGGACTTAGCCCCCTGGCTAAGTGGTTTGCAGTACGCCTGTGAGAGACAGCGTTGTTTCATTTCAACTTCCATTTCGCTGTTTTGAAAGGACAGCGTTTCGTTTCTTTGTTTCAAAGCACTGTTCCATTTCATTTTGTCTAAACTGTTTCTCTGTTTTGACATATTTTGACATTTCACCCACGGCTTATAACGGGGAATCACGAAAATGCCTATAACTTTGTCAATTCTTTCCAGATTCAAATGAAAACAGCAGGGACAGTATACCCTGTTGGGGCCACAAAGCTTGTCAAGTTTCAAGGAGACAGGTGCAGGGATTTCTGGGAAAATGCACCTCGAAGTCTTGGAAGCAAAACTTGTGTCACTTGTAAGTGTGAAGGTACAGAGAAAGCTCAGTTCAAACAATGCTTTTTATGCCGTTCTCCCATCCCTCCCCCAGAGCACTGGGATTGGAAGGGACCCCAGGGAAGGATCACAGTCACTGGCCAGCTACACAGTCAATATGAGAGTAGTCCTTCCCCACTCTTCTCCTCCCGCTCTTTAGTTTCTGTTTAGCTGCAAGCAAGCTGGGCTTTGAAACTCAAAATATTTTGAAACGTTTCAAGTGCCCTCGTTTTGATTTCACTGTTTTGAGCTTGAAACAAGTCGAAACAGCTTTGAAACAAAACACCCATCTAATTTTTGCACATCCCTAGTTTGCAGTGCTAAGTGGGTACTGAATTGACAATCTCCTATATTATGGTTGTAGTTACATAAAACCTAGATTTAAGGAAAGGTGGAAACAAAGTTACATAGAGTAATTAATAGGACTGAGCAAAACAGCACCCTTTCATTTTGATGTCCATTTCGCCAGGACAGTATTTTGTTTCAAGTTTCGTTCCGTTTTGAAAGCACTATTCTGGTTTGTTTTCTCGAAATTGTTTCGACGTTTCCCCATAGGTTATAATGGGGAAGCACAAAACTGCCTATAACTTTGTCATTTCTTGCCTGACTCAGATGAAACTTACTAGGATGGTAGCTCCTTCTGAGGCCAGGAAGCCTGCCAAATTTCAAGGAGATAGGTGCAGGCATTTCTGGGAAACTGCACCTCAGGCTGCTGAAAAGCAAAACTTGTGGACATGTGACTTTGTGTTAAGGCGCACCCTCACTGGCGCTTGGGCTTCTACACAACAGTCACTGGCCAGCTGCACGGTTACCGTCAGAGCAGTCCTTCCCCACTCTCTGCTTATTTAGTTTCCCTGCACGTAAGCCCAGCTTCAGCTTCAAAACTCAAAACGTTTCAAGACTTTCAAAACATTCTGACTGCTCTCGTTTCATTTTGAGGCCGTTTCAAAGCCCTTCATTTTGATTTTGCCGTTTCAAGTTCGAATCGAGTCGAAACAGCATCAAAATGAAACAGCCAACATTTTGCACAGCCCTAGTAATTAATACTAGGGCCGTGCAAAGCTTTGCCGGCTGTTTCGTTTCAAAGCTGTTTCAGCTCATTTCGAGCTCAAAACGGCTAAATTGAAACAAAATGAAGGGTTCAAAACAGCCTTGAAACAAAACAAGGCCAGCTGAAATATTTCAAAAGTTTCAAAATTTTTCCAGTTTTGAAGCAGCAGTCAGGTGGTGGGAGGCAGGGGAGAGCCAGGGCTGTGGTCTGAACGGCTCTGCAGCCCAAGTGGCTCAGCCCAAGTGGAACACAGCCCTGGCTCTCTCTGCCCCCCACCACTCGGCTATGCTCCACGGGGCTGGCAGAGTGTTTTGGAGTGCAGCTGGCTCTGCCTACCTCCCAATGCCAGGCTGCACTTCAATCAGCTTCGCCACGACCATGGAGCTCAGCCCGGTGGCAGAAGGCGGGCAGAGCCAGCACTGCACTCTGGCTCCCGCCACTGAGCTGAGTTCCACTGGGCTGCAAGCTGCTGGGAGCTGAGCCTGGCAGGGGGAGGCACCTCCCCCAGCCAGGCTCCATCCCCAGTGCTGGCAAACTCAGTCCAGCTGGGCAAGGAGTCTTCCCCAGCTGGGTTGAGTTTCCCAGCACTGGGAACTGAGCCTGGAGGCAGAAGCAGCCTCCTGTGATCTGACAGGCAGTTCAGGGCCTTCCTGCACCTCTGGGAGGGCTGCAGGGGCTCTGCTAGATTCCTCCCAGGGATGCGGGACCCCAATCTGCTTACCGGATCACAGGACACTGCTCCTGCTCCCCGGCTCCCGTTTGTCAGCATTTTGAGGTACAGCTTCCCAAAAAACCCTGCACCTATGTCCTTGAAACCTGGCAAGCTTCACGCCCTCAGAAGGGGTTACCATCCTGGCAAGTGTCATCGGAATCAGGCATGAAATGACAAAGTTATAGGCTGTTTTGTGCTTCTCCATTACAGCCTATAGGCAAAATGTTGAAACAGCAAAACCATTTTGATGTAATGGAACATAACAGTACTTTTATAACAAAATACTGTTCTGTCAAAACAGAAGTTGAAGTGGAATGCTGATGTTTTGCACAGCCCTCATTAATACCATTCAGTGAATACGATATGTACCTGCAAAGAGAGTAACGCATAAATTCACAAGGAAGAATAACTGAAAGTCAAACAGCAACTCTGGATGCACTTCCAAACTTTAAAATGCATAGAATTTGCAATAAAGCATTTACTTTAAAGTAGTTGGATGTGTCATATTAATAGTCAGCAATTATATTTAGATGGATAATAATTTCAATGTAGTTACCCATAAGTAAAATTTTTGATACTTGTAAATGCCATAAATCATAATAAGGAAGTTTACTACAAGACTGAAAGTTCAATGAAGCTACATGAGTAACTGCCTTATTTGAGCGTTTAAAAAGCTTCAAGTTGTTATTAGGAAGTGATCCCCAACTGGGGTACACAAAAAAAGTTACTACAAGGTAAACCAAGGTATGAACTTCTAGCATATCAGCTATTCAACAATAACTGTCCCTATGCATGTTGCTACCCCTCAACAAGTGCAAGGTGGCTTCTCTCAATGTAAGAGAGGTAAACTCCATCCTACCTATAGTCAGTTACTGAAGAGTAGGGACATACTAAGGTCAAACCCTACCTTACTTTTCTGCAGCTGGTTCACACACACCCTTTCTATTAATGAGATACAGGATTAGTTTTGCTCAGTGTTCTAAAGACATGCATTCTTTATTAAATACACCGTAAATCTGAAAGACATTCCAAGTTCCTGCTATGTTCCACTCTAACAGTTCGTACATGTTCAATTTTACTTCAAGTGATCCACAGATTTCAATGGAAGAGTGCATATTGGTACATTAACTCAATCTGTTCTCTTTTCTCCCCCCAACAAAAACTCAACCCATAAAAAAGGGAAAAAGATCAAATCAAGTCACAGCTGTCACACTTGATTTACACAGGGTCAATCTTTAACTTAAAGAAACATGGCACTGCTGTACAAAACACATACAACTGTGCTGCACTAAAAGCTACATTAGTTGGTCTTAAGGGTGACGCAAATGAGAGTATTGCATACATCACCTGCTCTACCATCACTATGCTGAAACAGACAAAGTTACAACTGCGCAATTTTTGCAGAAACTGATTTCTGCTGGACTCTGCACTTACTGCGGGCTCACTGCAAAACAAACCAAACAATGCGCAAGGGCTTCCCATGTGCTTTTCTCCTTGCCTGTAAGTGTGTTTGTTTATTTGCAACAAACCCATAAAAAGCATGGAGCTTACTGCTTAGGAACAGCCTGAAATAGTGGCTTAGTGACCCCAATTTAGCCCAGGGAAGTCATTAATCCATACTTAATACCTGGATTAATGACTTCCACCGGCTTAATCAGGGTAATTAAGATGTGGTTTCAGGCCATCTGGCAATCTGCAGGATTGCAGGATGTTGCAAGGGCAATGGTAGTTGAAAAAAAAGTCTCTGTGACTACCCACTTGTACTTGGGGGAAATAGATGGTTTTCCTAATTGTGAAACTGAAAATGTCGGAGTGACTTGTATGCAGGATCAACTTATATTACGAACAATATAGTTTAAGGTAAGCACATATGTAGAGAATGTCCCCTCTCCCCCAAGAACTGCAGATTTAATTGTCCATGTCCCATTTGCTGATACTAGTAAATGAGAGTGACAGTGTAAGTACGTAGCAGTAAGCAAGTTAAATGACAAACACTTTCATGATGACAACAAATGAGTGGCCAATATAAAACATACTTAAGATATTGGCAGTAACTTGTCTCTAATATCACATACCTCTTCATATTTCGTCCACTGTTCTCGAGGAAGGATTCGATGTTTCACACTCAAGTCAATGGCTCTCTTGATGCGAAA
Organism: Crocodylus siamensis; assembly: GCF_052110815.1. Taxonomy (NCBI): domain Eukaryota; kingdom Metazoa; phylum Chordata; order Crocodylia; family Crocodylidae; genus Crocodylus; species Crocodylus siamensis. Next base: position 219,238,005 of record NC_143397.1, read on the forward strand.
CATTCGTTCATGGTATAGCTCTGGTGGAAGCCTCTGGACGGCTAATTTCACATCTTCATCTTCATATAATGTGTCATCCCGCATTAATCCTGTAACAGTAAAATTTTACAACAACATCACTGTATTGGAGTAAACTTTGTATGATACTTTGTATTTTCATGACACTGTTCAAACACCAATACTTATTCAATATAATTCGGTTTCTCTGTAACTATTCCAGGACAAAGGCCGATTATTTGTTTACAGAACAGCTTATAAACACTGATCTCAAATCTACGTATGAACTGCACAGTTCAGTTTCCAGAAAAATAAACACAACCAGGGATTGGGGAGTGAGGGTGAAGGTGAAGGGGAACAAGGAAGTGTCCCAATAAGGAAAGACTTTAAAATCCATTAGGAAATAAAATCCCAAAATCCTTCCTCATGTAACATTACACTACTTAAGAACATAAGAGTTGCCAATTAATGGGTCAGACCATAGGTCCATCTTGCTCAGCATCCCATGAGAGTGGATGCCAAAAGGGAAAATGAGCTGGGTATGACTAGGGTTCTTTACAGAGTTTCTCTCTCACTTGCAACCTCCAGCATTTAAGGTCTAGGAAGTTCTGATTCAGAGTTCTAATTCCCATACTCAATAGCTACCGATGCCTTTTTCCTCCAAGAATGTGTCCAATTCCTCTTTGAATGTAGTTAAACTGTCAGCTTCCATATCTGGTGGCAATGAGTTCCACACTTGAAATACATACTGTATGAAAAAGAACTTCCTTATGTTAGTTTAAAACTTACAACCAACTAGTTTCATTTTGTGACCCCCTAGTTCTTATGAGAGATGGTAAGAAAATTCTTATTTACTTTGCCTTTGCCATTTTCCAAATCCTTATGTCCCAGCTCACATATTTCTTTTCTAAATAGAATAGATCTAGCTTCTTTAGCACCCCCTCATATGGAAGCCCCTCCATATCACTGACCATCCTTGGTGCCCTTCCCTGTACTTTTTCTGGTTCTTCAATATCCTTTTTCAATTGGGGGGGCGGGGCGGGGGGGGGCAGGAGACCAGAACGGGGCATGGTATTCAAGGTGTGGATGGATTTACAAGGGGACTTCAGAGATCAAAATATTAAAAAAAAAAGAAAGACATTTTTCTCTTGCTATGTAATTATTTTAGTTCTATTGAAAACTGCATTCATTCATTTTTCATCAGTTGGAACCGTTACCCAGTATCTATGGTATGCTGTATTATAGAAAATCAAAATAAAGAATGCTTAAGCCAGAACAAAGGGAAATTCATCTGCTTCAACAAGGAAAGTCTGAAAAAAAATCTAATTTTATTCATCTCAATTTACAAGTAAGGTCTGGTTAATCTACCATTATTGCTTTATTTTCCATTTTTTCTATTTTCCTATCAGCATTCCTGCTCCCAGGATCAGCACTTGTGCTCCTGATAACTGGTCCCTAGTAGACGAGCTCACATTATTTGCATTCCCTTTGCAGTGCAAAGTTAACCTGAGTTTACTGTAGGTACAGAAAAACAACTATCCTATTTCCCAGGTGCCTCTGCCAAAAGAAAGTATACAAATCAAATAATACAATCTGATCAAATGGAGCAAGGATCATTTGACACAACATGGAACCAATGTAGGAAAATGCTCCTATTACTACTCTTGTAGACAGATCTAGAAATTTGTTTTTTAAGTTTTATTACTATAACTAGGCACTGAGCAAAAAAGTGAAAAGAATGGACCTGGTGAGGAGCATATTGACTTTGTTTTAATCGCTGGCTTCAGATTTTATTTCCAAGAATGTTTCCAGATTCTGCTGATTGGTCTTCTAGGAAGTCATATTGTAACCTGATCCAAACCACCAGGATCCAAACCACTGGGACCTGTAACACCCTCTCTAACTTGAAATCACAGTCAGATCAAACTGAAAAGTAGATTTTTACAGTGACATCTGAAAGTGTGAAGATTAAATGCTTGTTCCATGCTCAGAACTCGTTTTGTGAAGCTCCAGTTCCCATCAGTTTATACTTGGGCTCTCTGGTTCTACAAAAAGAACTTTTACTAGCTATCATAACAGCTTATAGAAAATGCACCCGATTAATCACTAGATTAACAATTATCAGCACTCTACCCATTGTGAATATTATTTTTACAACAAGAGAGGCATGGCTAACTTTTATAAGAAAGCTCTACCTTGATTTCAATACACCTGGACATGCAAAAAATCTTTTAGCTGTTTAGTTGCATCTGCTAGGCTGTTTAACTGGCAATGCATAACCCATAATATACCTACCCATTTTATTGAATCCACATAAATTGTAATACCACTTGTGAAAGGATTCCATCAGCCGACCAACTGAAGCTGAAAAAGATCACTGTTAGTCTAAAGATAAACTAAAGCATAACACTGGTACATATTGACACAAAATTAGTATTAGATAATATTATATTTGCTATGTATTATACTATAAATTTGAATTGCATCATATCCAACTTGGCTTCTCCCTGTTCTTGATGTTTTTTTAACATTATGCTAAGCACAATATTATAGCATTTCATCATTTTGACATATGCATTACCAAACAGGATCTTCAAGTACTAGACGTAGGGTAGTGGGACAACTTACAGCCTGTGAGGCAAGTCTGGCTCACGGTGCCATCTGATTTGGTCCATGGATATACGTAGGATTTTGGCAGCTGTTGGTCTCCCCAAGCCACCACCAGGAGAAGCAGTAGTGGCAGTGGACTGGAAGAGGGCCAACGTGGTTCCCATCTTCAAAAAGGGGAAGGAGGAAGACCTGGGAAACTATAGGCCAGTTAGTCTTACCTCGATCCTGGGCAAGCTTTTTGAGAAAATTATTCTGGCGCATATCCACGAGGGGCCAGCAGGGGAGATCATGCTCACAGGCAACCAACATGGGTTCATTAGCGGCAGGTCCTGTCAGACCAACCTGGCCTTCTATGATCAGATCACTAAATCATTAGATGCAGGGGTAGCAGTGGACATAGTCTTCCTGAACTTTTGGAAGGCCTTTGACACTGTCTCTCACCCTGTTCTCATTAAGAAACTCGGGGACTGTGGTGTTGACACCCACACAGTCAATTGGGTCACCAACTGGCTCGAGGGCCACACCCAGAGAGTGGTGGTGGACAGGTCATTTTCAGCCTGGAGGGATGTGGGCAGTAGGGTCCCGCAGGGCTCAGTCTTCAGGCCCACACTGTTCTACATCTTCATCAGTGACTTGGACGAGGGGGTAAAAAGCTCCCTGTTCAAATTTGCTGATGACACTAAGATGTGGGGGGATGTGGGCACACTAGAAGGGAGGAATAGGCTACAAATCAGACCTAGACAGGTTATAGGGGTGAGCGGAAAAGAATAGGATGGGATTCAACACCAACAAGTACAAAGTGATGTGCCTGGGGAGGAACAACCGGCACCATACCTACAGGCTGGGGAACTCCCTTCTCATCAGGGCAGAGGCAGAAAAGGATCTTGGAGTCATCACTGATGCCAAGATGAACATGGGCTGGCAGTGTGGGGAGGCAGTTGGGAAGGCCAACCACACCTTGTCATGCATCCACAGATGCATCTCGAGCAGGTACAAAGAGGCGACCCCTCTATGTGGCACTGGTCAGGCCACAGCTGGAGTACTGTGTCCAGTTCTGGACGCCACACTTCAAGAGGGATGTGGACAGCATGGAGAAGGTCTAGAGGAGGGCCACTCACATGATCGGGGGCAGCAGGGCAGGCCTTATGAGGAGAGGCTACAGGACCTGAACCTGTTCAGCCTCCACAAGAGAAGGCTGAGGGGGGTCCTAGTGGCCTGTTACAAACTAGTCAGAGGGGACCAGCAGGCACTGGGGAAGTCGCTGTTCCCCTGAGCACTGCCAGGAGTGACTAGTAATAATGGTCACAAGCTGGCAGAGGGTAGATTTAGGCTAGATATCAGGAGGTGCTACTTCACCGTCAGGGCGGCTAGGATCTGGAACCAGCTTCCAAGAGGAGTGGTGCAGGCTCCTACCCTGGGGGTCTTTAAGAGGAGGTTAGATGTACACCTTGCTGGGGTCGTTTGACCCCAATACTCTTTCCTGCTGTGGCAGGGGATCGGACTACACAATCTGCTCAGGTCCCTTCCGACCCTAGAAACTATGAAGTATTCTCCTAACAGCATGGTTTTCTAGAACAGGAATACTCAACCTCCATCCTATGGGCCAAATGCAACCCATGAAGCCATCCCAGATGGCCACAGGGCTCTCCATGGGACAGGAAGTTTGGCAGCTAGGTAGCAGTGGCCATTACTACAGCAACCCTCCTCCTGCCAAATTCCCAAACCTTATGCCCTGTACAGTTAGGCAGGACAGGCTGGAACCCCTTCCCCTGCTGACTCAGCCAAACCCCACTCTTCCTCCTGCAGGGCCAGGCTCTCCAGCTACCCCCTTCCAAGCGGCTGGATGGAGACTGTTGTGCCTACCCTGCTGCACTGGACTGGAACCTCCCAAGGTGTTGACATTACAGAAAGCAGTGGCACTTGATAGAGCAACTGTCTCAAGTTGCAGCAAGAGAAGTTTAGGTTAGATATTAGGAAAAAACTCTCACTAGGAGAGTAGTAAAACACTGGAACACATTATCCAGAGGTGGTAACCACCATTAGAAGTTTTTAAACCTTAGGTAGACAAAGCCCTGGCTGGGATGATGCCCAAAGCAGGCCCAGCCCCAACTACAAGGGGCTGGACCAGATGACCTCCTGAGGTCCCTTCCAACCTGCATCTTTTACAACTCTGTGTCACCTTCACCTCACTAGCACAATCCCTAAGCCACCTAGCACTTGGAGCAGAGTGGACAGTGGCCACTGGCCCTTCATGCCCTCCCTTGGCACTCTTATTTTGAACTGTTGACCATCACTCCCATCCCCCCCCCACCCCTCCATCTCAAGGAATCAATTGGCATCCTTTTCTGTAGGCTCCCCACGTGAGGCAGCCTAAAAGGTTACGTGGATGCACGTGAAGGATGGCAAACAGGCCTGGCGCTTAAACAAATATAACTCAGGGCTAAGCCAGGCAGCCACATGACAGGAGTTAAAGGAGTGAAAGACGCACAGTCACGTGCAGCTCCACCTCTGCCCTGGGAGCCGCTCCTCCCGCCCTCCAGCGCAGCACCAGGTCCCCGCTCCCGGCCCGTAGCTCCCGAGACCAGCAGCCAATAAGGACCCGGCGTGAAAACGAGGCCAGGCGTTCTTCCCCAGACCCAGCTGAGAGGTCCCACACTACCCCGGCTCCCAGAGCCCCTCCCACCCGGCCCCGGGCCGGCGCCCCGCGCGCCACTCCAACAGCGGGGAAGCGTACGGCGCCACATCCCCCGCTCCGCCTCACCCGGTGCCCTTGCCGCCATCTTGACTTAAGTGAGACGCGGTGCCTACTGGGTACCCTGAAAACGTCCGCACTGATATGTGGACGGCGCGATCAGGTGGCTGGCGTTTGCGCATGCGCCATGGGCAGGGTTTGCCACCTCAGGGGGCGGAGTGAGACGTCCAGCCCACAGGGGTTGGGACGGGAAGGGGGGCGTGACATGCGCAGTGCAGGGGCCGGGGGGCCACAGGTACTGTCTGCGTGCAGGCCGTGGCCGGACGTTTGGCCCCATTTTGCCAGGTGTGCGATAACTCTTGTATTTGTCCCATAATTTCAACACTTGTAGCATGTACCATCAATAATAGTGTTCAAAAGTGCGATATTTTTTGAAGCAGCTCGTATGCAAAGCCCAAGTCATTCTCAGTCTTAACTGACTTACGGGTTTGCTGTCAGCGCTTTCAGATGACTGCTTGCTTGCCTCCCAAATAAAGAAATGCTCCAGCACGATACCAAAAGGTATCATCTCTGAACCAAGAGTTTTAGATTTTTGCATTTCTTGTCTCAGACCAACGCAGCTACTAAATACATCCCTAAGACTTATTTGCATAATTTTTCAGTGTATGATAGCTTTTCAGTAGATACGATAATTTTGAGCTTCCAATATGATTTCATATTTAAGACCAGGCAATGCTGCTGGGGTCTGCTCCGCATGCCCTGGGGCTCCTGCCCTGCCACACAAGCATGGAGCAAGCATGGAGATTTTCAGTGACATTCTGCAATGGGGTGCTTAACCTCTAGCCTATTAGCTAGGTCCAGCCCATGGGGCTTCCCATAGAAATATGGCAGCAGGGGGGCAATGGTATAAGCCAGCTTCCAAGATACTGGTGGTACCCCTCCACTATCCTTTACTTAGATTACCTTACTGCAGGAATCACCACATTTTTTTCTCTTTGCAGGTAGAGAAAAGGTGTTCTTGAAACGCACAGCCTTTTCAAGTCCGTACAGTGGCTTGAATGCACCCTTGAAACTCCACACCAGCCAGGTGCAGGATTTCTAAAGCATGTGTCCATGACACTAAGCATGTACATTGCTAAAGTCCCTATTGTTATAGTCCCTAGTTCTAAAGTGCCTATTTATAACATCTCTTTTCCCTCCCTGCCCCAGTTCTCCAGTATTTCCGAAATAACCCTCACCAAGACCGACAGATAAAAGGAGGCTTGTCTAACCTCAGCCAAACCATTTCTAAGATTTCAGATTTGAAGTCAAGAAGAGACTACCTGAAGATTTCACAGAAGCAAAATTCATTTGCTGAGTACCACTCACCAATCCTTTGTATAGCTTGCTTCAGAATATTTCTGGGATATTTCTGGGATGCCTTGGCATAAGATTACATATTCCAAATTTTAGGTAAATTGGTTTAATTTGGACACGGACTGTCATTGGGGTTTCATAGTTTGTAGGGTCAGAAGGGACCTGAGCAGATCATCAAGTCCGACCCCTTGCCTTGGCAGGAAAAAGTACTGGTTAAACACATGAAGTGAAAATGAAGTGGAAGAAAATAAAATGTTTTTAATCAATGTAACAAGACAAACTTTAAACTTAAAATGACTGGATTAGCATATATACACAATGTAAACAAACATAAACAACTGTCTCACAATGACAGTAGTTACAATTATCAAAGGACAGGGCTTTAAATCCAGAAAACCAAGAAAATTCACTCTTTGCTTAAGCGTACAACCCCAGAAAAGCATCAGTATTAATCAGATAAAACATTTTAGATTTTGGTGGCCATCCCAAGCTTTTAAATCCTAATTTCAAATTTCTTTGCTTTATAGGGTTAAAGCCCAGGATAAGCCCCTTAACCTGAGTTGTACTGAATTAACACTGGTCAAGACTGATGCTTTGTATATAACAGTTAACAAGAGGGGCAACACCACACCCAATCAAAGCCATTTAAAAGTGTCAGTAGCCCAGAAAGCTTGTTGACTATGCTATTTTAGGTCCTTCTGTCAGGCAGTCCAATTTAAAAAAATATTTCATATTCCTTCTGCCAAGTGGCCAAAGGGGATGGAAGGAAGATGGGTGTTTCTAGTGGGAGGTAGGGGATCCCTCCTAGCCACTGCCTTTTCACCATTATCAGGTAGAAATATTTGTTAACTGGTAGCCATGTAAGAGCACACCAACAGTCAAAACAGCATGGAAATACTTACGTTTATGATGACCTCCCATTTCATTAACACTGTCTTAGTAAAATGGCATTCTGCCCTACCTTCTGTCTCATTTAAAAATAATTTTTATTCAAGATGAATTTCACAAATATCATGATCATAGTCTACAGATAGACCACTACAATTTACATTCATTTGACAAATTTCATTCAACTTGTCTTTGTAGCAGATAATGAGTGTTCATAATTCTGAATTAACTGAGTGCCGCCAATTTAACTATCTGAATTTTGCCTATTGGTATTATCATATCCAACATCACTATAATTGAAGATTAGAAAAACATGCTACTCTTCTTTTCAATTAACTTTGTGCACTTAACAGCATTTGGTATCTGGTCGGCTGATTTTATAAGATGTTGAAAAACCCTTTAGTGGGAGGGTCATGTCTGTTCAATGATTGGTTCTCCAGATCTTGCAGTCCGAGTTTTCAGTCTTGTTCCAAAAGGTACAGCTGTGTTTTTCCAGACAAATCAAGTTTTTAATCTCACAGTCTATTGAAATATGTTGTTGTGAGGAAAAAGTAGAAGAGACTCCATTTTATCATGCTTTACAAAACAATTCCCACCTTTCTGGCCTATCAGTCCTCAACATTTCTTGTATGTGACTATGCTTTCTCATCAAACTTCAAATTGACAAGGTTGGAGGTGCCCGGGGCAGCCCATGAACAACAGTATGGTGCAGTCCATAAATAACATCATGGTAACTGCTGCTTTGTAAGTTTCTATGTTCCCAGTTGACTGCTTCATCCATCATAGATATGTTATGATTTCATTACAAGATTTACATTAATAACTTGCTGAATGTGCTTACGCCCTTTTCCACTTTAGTCTGAAGTTAAGTCTTTTTTCTTATGCACTGTAGTTATTTGATAAGCAGTAACTTTTAAAACAGGAAGTGAACAGCCAAGAGACTGAAAAAGGAAGCAATTTTTTTTTCCAAAACAAATTTATTTCACAACATGATTCTATTCATTTTTACATGTGTTACTAATTAAAGTGTTTTTAAGAATTTCATGAAATCCTGTACTGAGGCTCTGGCAATCTCTGTACAAAACACCTCACTGGGCACAGATACTAGTTTATCTACAGAGATGTAGCTGGGCTGTCTTGGGTCATACTGGGCTCTTCCCAAGAATGTAAGAAACATGTGTCTCTCTTTGATTTTTAAGAGACTTGAATTGAAAACCTATGAAAAGAAAAAAGAGAGATGCTGAATTTTATAGGCACAAAACTAGAAAATACATGTAACACTGAAGAGTTTTTTGTACATAGACAAGACAAAGTTAGGAATGGTGAGTTTTGTATCGTTTACCTCCCCCACATATACTAGCACTCTTTACAAATTAATACTATAACATTTAAGCTGAAATAGTCTAGAAAATAAAATGGGATACAGCAAAAATAAAAGGGAGTTCAGAGCTAGTGGCAAGAATGATTAGTAGCAAGGCAAAACTGTGGAAAGGAGACAAATAGGGTGAGGACATGACAGTACAAAATAATGAATGCTGGAAGGACAGGCACACTTTCATAATATATAAATCAATATGACATGCAATGAACCTGACAAGTAAAGATAATGTAACTAATAAAAGAAAACATTCTTTATATAATACATATGTTTGTGGAACTCATACAAAATACCATCAAGGGAAAGAGCTCTGTAGGATTCAAAAACAGGGTGGGACTTTATACAAAAAACAAGATCCACAGTTAAAACAGCCAGGGTTAAAACCACAGAATTCTGACAGGATTAAAACTTCTCTGCTTCACTGCGCAATGTGGCTTCTAAGACAAATTACAGTGTTTACTCAAATCCAAAGAGGTGTATTCCCCAATCAACAAGGGGAAAAACCCCCTTATCTTAGATTTGAGTACCAGCCCAGTTCCGGCTTTGGCTCCAGCTCTGTGCTGAAGCCAGAGCTGGTGCCTTCCCCAGGCCAGAATGGCTCATTTGGCGGGGGGGGTAACACAGGCAGGAGACGCTATTTTACTATCATGAGGCACTACTTCACAGTCAGGGCGGCTAGGATCTGGAACCAACTTCCAAGAGAAGTGCTGGCTCCTACCCTGGAGGTCTTTAAAGAGGCTGGATGAACACCTTGTCGGGGTCATTTGACCCCAGTACTCTTTCCTGCCATGGCAGGGAGTTGGACTTGATGATCTGCTCAGGTCCCTTCCAACCCTACCAACTATGAAACTACAAAACCACAGGGCATGGAGGCAGCCTGTCCCCCGCCTTCCTATTCCTTGCTCCCCTCCATGGGCAACTGGTGCCTCCTGAGTCTAGGGGGCATCAGTGGGGGGGAGGGCTTGCTGAGCATGCCGGCAGCATGGCGACGGCAGAAGTGCCGGCACTTCCGCATGCAGCACAGTAGAGCTCTCCGTACCCCACTACCAGTCGGAGTGCTCGCTATCGGGGGGGGGCTCGTCCATGATGGATGAAGCTTTGTCTCCCTGGTAGAATGGTGAATTTGCATCATACAACACAAGCTGTAAAAATAACAACACTTGGCTAGTCAAACTGTTGGAGCAAATTAAGTAAAACACAACATCATTAAGATTGACAGTCTCCAGGTCTGAAAGGATGCACATACTCTCCTCTCCTAGTCTTAATTAGTTGAGGAAAAATTACTGTTTTGGCAAACATGAACTTGCAGGGTGGGGAGAGGGCAGGAAATGGGACATGAAGGTATATAGATAATGCTGGCCCCACAAGAATCCAAGAGCTGACACTTGTGAGTAGCCAGACAAGTAACCGTAGCTAACTTGCCTCGAGAGCATGAACTTATCTTCAGTTTCCCTGGGACAGAAGGGAAACTTTGCAGGAGGGTCTGATGGGAATCACAGGCAGAAACTGCTTTTTAACCTGTTGAATCTGGCTAGAAATTACATCCTTCAATTTAAGGTGCAGGGTAAGAATAAGTTATTCTGATATTTTCATTTGCTTATTCTTATATTTCAGTCTGTATCTCAACATATAGTTACTTATTTCTTAGGATTGTTGTTTGTTTTTTTTATAATAGATCCTTTTTGCTGTCTTTTTACTGCTTATTGTCAGTGTTAACTGCAATTCCAGAGCATTTGACCACATGGGCTTGCCTACTCCATGGAAAAGGAAATCCATCTTTTCTGAGTGCATAACCAGACAAAGGTGTGATTCTTCTTGCTGGCAAAATTACTTCTGCTAAGAACTGGCAGACACCAGTGAGACTGAGTCACCATAAACCAAAGAGCTGGCCCCTGACACATCTTAGCCGGTTTACAGTGGTAAGAAGCAGAAGGCAGGGAGGAAGTTGGAGCTGACAGGTGCCCCTGAAAGTATGAACGCACCTTGAAAGTGATTTCAGAGGTGCGCCTAGGCCACTACTGGGGTCCTAAATACAGATCCTATTGCAGATCTTATAGTAAGAATTACAAAGGGGGAACATTTGTCAGGAGCAGAATACCATACTAAATTAACCACTGGCCCACTCCAGTATACCAATACTTGTCTTCCCTGATTGAAAAATGTGGTCTAAATATCACATGATACTAAGTAAGCACAAAGACAGTAAGAGACTAAAATAAGGATAAGCGTACTAAGATCATGTGGTTATATAAGGAACACACACAATTTGATGGTTCTCTTAAAAGTTATCTTTTCTCCCCTTGACTTCCCATAAGCCAGAACTGAGGTTTAAAAGGATGAGATTCTGCCTGCCTCTCCCACTGCTCAGTCTTGAGGCAGTAGGAGATGATGGAGCCAAGAGCAGAAAGTTCTGGGAGCTTCTTAAGGACAAGGAACCATGGAGAGAGATGTAATAAAATGCTAAAAATGCACTTTGAAGAAAAACAAGAGACGATGCCATCATGAAGAATGCATGAGGTCAAGAAAAAGGAAGTGAACAGTACCTAAGGCAGCACAGTTCAAGGAAGATAGGCAGTGAGGCCATAGGCCTTAGTGTTACAGAATGTGAACAGAGAAGGATGAAGAGGTGAGCTTTGGAGAAAGATCACACCAGATTTTGGCACTGGAGGGGAAAGGGGGAAATCACAAGCAGAGCTAAAGGAGGGCCACCTCCCCAGTTTTTACTTAACATTCCCCGTGCTTAGTCCTGATTTCTTGGTAATTATCCCATATTATCCCACAACTGTTTACTCAAGAATAGAGATATTAAATTAAGTGGCATGACTACAGTCCCTTCCTTCCTGCACTACTTCCCTTGTAGTTAATAAACTGCACATTACTTTTCTTTTAAAAAGTTTCTCTTTTCCAGTCAACAGTGATCACATTTCAGCATTTCAGCAGTGCATGAGATTATTCAAACATATTGTTTACTTTTATTAAAGGGCAATACATGTAAGTTTTATGAACATATTTAAACTAGACAGCATAGGAAAAAATATTACATTGAGGGTCTTAACTATTCATGCAATGCTTCAGTGAAATTTTTTTTGTAGATTTCTGCTCCAACAATCAGCTGATAGCACATTGTGAGTACTTCACTTTGAGAAGGAGCTAAACGCTAAATAAAAGGGGATACTTTTCTGTTTTTTCAATTATTTAGAAAGAACACTCTACTGTTCCTCATATTTACGCATCAGGTTTTAAGTCAGTGTAGAGGGAAAACAACAAGGGGTCCATAACAGATATTGATTTATGTTGTGGATCAAGCCAGTAGAGATCAATGTGAAGACTTGTTTTCTACAGCAAAAGAACTTATTCACTGGATTGAGTGAGGAGAAAAAAAAAAGCATTAAATGAACCCATGAATGACTTGTGCCCCCAGCAGCTGGGGGGGGCACGGTGGGGGCAGGAGTGTGGTGGCGGCAGCAAGAGCCCAGTAGCTGTAAGCAGGGGAGCTCCTGCAGTCGCAGCCAGTGCTGTTGGCAGGGGGATGGGAGGGAGTGAGCACGGACCAAGGGCGGCAGCCAGCAGGGATTGCAGACTGCCTGGAGACCGGCAGCAGGCTAGTAAGCAGCGGCGCCTTTTTGTAGGAGGTACACCACCACACTCAGGGGGTGCATGTGCACCTGTGTGCACCCCCCTACATGTTGCCCCTGAATTAACCCCCAAACTGGAATTTTTAGTCCTGTTGCTGCACCGAACTGGACATGGATGCATGATTGCTAATAAAAATTGTTCTAGCTTAAGCAAAAACACAAAGCTGCCACACAACACTTGAAAAAGCGTATACATAACTGTATAATTCTGATCTTACTGTTGGCCCAGTGAAGACTATTACCTTGCCTGTGCCAACAGCATTTTCATTTGAACTAATATTTAAAAAGTATCTCACCTGAGGGAAGTTGGTAAGGATGTGATGGGGAATGCCCATCACATTATGGACATAGTCAAATGTTTCTGTTAATTTCTTTTTGTTTGCAGTTAAGATCTTGGGTATTTTAAGGGCAATATGTTGAATTTCATTAGGTCGAAAACCTAATTCAATCCGACACACCTGGGGAGGAAAAAAAATAGTTTTATCTTCACAATGGAGGTAGAAACATCTGTTTGTTATTCTTATCAAAGTGTATGATTTAGATCCTTTAACAATAAGTAGCACAAGTAACTTATACTTTCCAATCCCTGGGCATCCAATTATCTACATCTAAACTAGGGTGCTTGCCCATTTTAATCTATCAGCTCCCGGAGGGCAGAGACTAAGTTTCTTCATATTAGAGAACATGGATGAACCCCAACAACGCTCACCAAATAAGGATAAACATTTGTTGTCTAGTATCAACAAAGTTCTGCACTTGAATGCCCCAGTGTAATCAAACAGAGATTCTCATGGTCAAATTAATGTTTGATCTTGCTACTCGTGTTATGTAGGAGAATTATTATTCCAATTTCACACATGAAGAAGAAACTTGATGAGAAGAAGTCTGCAGAAGAGCCAGGTATACATCCCAACTGATTTGAGTATCTCCAGCCTGTTCTCAACTTTAATTGTCCTTATTATGTCCACCATCTCAGACTCTGTCTCCTTTCTATGCCTTTAACTCCATCCACATTAGTTTTTTTCCACATAAAAGGTGGAAATAAGAAACACAGAGACATGGCATTTCTTCCAGTAGTCCAAAGTTTGTGTGTCAGGTGATAAGAGGTTAATCAGATATTGAGAGAAGTTGTCAGATTTGCTCACAGGAATGCAACCTTTTGCACAATATAACCACTTCTACTGTGATACACACTCATGACTCCCAAGGTGACTGCAACACTCTTTGATCTGCACACACTTCCAGAACAGATTCCTTTGAGTCCATTGCAGGTCAGAACTGATAAATTCCTAAACCAGATAAACAAAACATAATATCCTGCTGCCAAATGAACAAGCATCTGACCTGAATTTAACCTCTGGGTACACTGAAGGACGAGCATATCCGTTTTGCAGCTAAAAACAATTACTTCCTTGTAAATGCTACTGAAATCTATAAGAAATGGATGACTTGCCAGGCAGGCATTGTAATATGCTGAATTCTTCCTCTGGCTGCATATTACACATGGCTCTGGAAAAAATGCTTATATACATGTAAAAAAAACCCCAAAAACCCAGCTCCCCCCCCCCCCCCACACACACACACAAACACAAACCTAAGTACCATGACTCTCATTTTCCTGGTAGGAAAACAATTTTAAGGTCAACTTGTGGACCAGTTACCTTAATTCTGACTTTAACCTACTAATAAATGTACTAGGGTTACAGCAAGTATTTTACATGTCTTATCCATTTAAATGTAGCTATACCTCAACCTTATAGCAGGCAGACATAAAATGACACTTCCTAACAGGATAAGAATTATGACTCTTATAGTAAATAAAAATATCATGGCCATGTGAGATGTCGATACAGAAATATCCAGTCACTGGCTGCCTGTTACTGTAATCAGGTAAACACTGACAACAGCATTGTTAAAAACAAAAGCTTCATAATCACAAAAAAATGTTGGTACTAACATATTAATAGTATTTAAACAGAAACACCCAATTCTGTAATAACTAGTTAATTATCCTTTAGATTAGCAATTACCATATTTATTCTCCCACCACATGCAGAATTCCTGCCCAAATTAGCTATCTAATCTAATGGAAGCTGACTTCTGTGCCAGAATGAAGGAATAGGGATGCTGTAGTGAAAGATAGAGATTGTGCTGCCTTTCCAAGTCCCATGCAGGAGAGGCAGAGTGTAGTCCAGGTCACTCACCCTCTACTTCCAGCTCCAAAGCTCAAGCTTTAACCCCATCAAAACCACCACTGAACTGGCAGCAGCTTTTAGCTGAGCAGCAGCTGTTACTGTGTTGAAGCTTGATTTTGGGAAAAGGTATCGCATGTGCATGGGGTTGGGAACAACACAGCCAGCGTAAGCATTTGCTGTGGCTAGGAAGACCCTGGAAAAATGTCTTTTTATTTCCAAAACAAGACAAGTCACTTATTTGGGGGCAAGTGGTACCATACCATATTAGTCATTTTTTTCAGGCCCCACTAAATTGTATTAATACTAGAAAACAGCTAATGTACAGAGCAGTCCTGCCTACCTAATTTCAGATAAGACATTCTAAAATTAAAGTTTTTATAAGGTTACAGACCTGAAGATTTCAGGCCTTTATTTATCCAAACTGATACAAGCACAGCAGAGGCAGTGAAAGCTTTCAAACACTATCTAGCACACGCTATCTACGTGCTATCATAGCTCAGTAAGTTTATTTCTAGGGAAGGATAGTTATGCCTCAAAGCCCATTTAATCCATGTTTTGTATGTTTTGCAACACTACAGAAAACTGCCAAATGACAGCTGTTTTAGAACAATGACAATGGACTTGCAGTAATTGGAAAGACCACTATTTCTCTTCCATAGCTATCTACTAATAGCTGTCTAATAGGTAAGCAGTTTTTTGTCCCATACTGGATTTGAAGTTCTGATCTAGAAAGGAAAAATGTAATCCTTTTAGCAATCCCTGTACCACCCAATCTGGACAGTACTGTTGTCTACAAAGTATCACTAGATTTCTTTAGTGGGGATCTAATATGAACTGCTTTTTTCCCTATAGCACTCCTAAGAAGCAAGGGCGGCACACTAAAGTTTAGTATTCTGACAGAGATGCGTATAAAGTCATTCAGGGTTTTCAAACATTCCTTGTGACACATTACTTCCACAAGCCAGGGACCCAATGTTTATAAGAGGGAAAAAACACTATTAATTTAAACAATATGCTCCTTTGCAAACCTTCTCCCTAACCACATCCCTTTTAGATTGTAACATTCCCAGTGGTTAATGGTTTAAGAACAGACATTCTGTCTGAAAGGTATACTTTTATTCACATTATGAATTATATGGCAATAGGATTTTTCAAACTGAGTTGCCCTGCAACAGAATGTTGGTCTACCTGGTTTGACAACACAAGGATTAAAGCAATACATGGTAATATTTTCAAAGGAATAAGAAGTACTACTACAGGACTGAACATTATTTATCCAATAGGTGTTAACAACAAACATCTGCTATCAGACAATAAGTGTCAAAACTACATTTGGCAGACCAACAACCTGCCATGAGAAGATAATCAGCTGCACATTTCTTGCTCCTAAATCATCAGAGACAACCCAAGCTGGCAAAAATATGACAGCAAACCCCAGCAGAATTTGACCTGGGTAGTGAGAACAGGAAGAAGCCCAGAGAATCCCCTTTGGGGCTAAAATTTTAAAAGACAAAACAAGGTGCAATTACATGTTTGCTGTGAAACTTGAATGCTAACCAGCAACATAATGGTTTTTTTAATGTATGAAGCTATTTAATGCATTTCCTTCTACCCCTTTCTAAGGGATTTAAAATTTAGTCTGTTTTTAAACGGGATGGGTATACAATAGTGGCACTCAACCTTTTGGTCGTGTGGGTCAGATGAGATTGGCCCTGTACCATTATGTTCAGGGTCCTGTGTTGCCCTCATACTCCAGGGTCTGGCTTTGCTCCACTCTGCACACCCCCATGCCCTGGAATCAGGCCCTCACGTATTCTGCCTACCTCATTTAGCATGCAGGGCCACGGCCCAAAAGGCTCCCCACAGACCCATGGGTTGGATTACATGGTGCTTGGGGTCAGATCTGACCTGCAGACCAGAGGTGAGCATCCCTGGTATATAACGATCAACTTACCGCTAGGTTCTCTTTTACCGGCTCCAAACTTCCAGTTAGTAGCCTTGGAAGACGACTTACTAGATCCCTAGTCTACAATTTAAAAATGGAAATAATTATTGTTCATAAAAAAACAGCTTAGAAATCCACTCATGGAACTCAATTACATGCCTTTTGTTCACATTTTTACTTCTGTACTCTCTCACATTTCAAACAGAAGAACATAGGATAGACAGAAGTACAACAGCTGGAGTCAAATTTCACCATTCCCCATGTGAAACAGGCTAGGTTCTAGACACATGAAGAAACTGCAGGGGCACCTAAAGACTAATAGCAGGTTGAACCACCAACCCTCTCTCAGTTCTTAGTATTTGTTCTTTTGTAGCCAATCAGTTTTGAAATCTTCAGGTACTGAACTTATCAACTAAGACACTTTACCCCTCCACATCAGCCTAAAGGCATGGAACAGTGATCCAACTTCAGAGAGTTAGCAGTGGACAGGGAATTTCTACAGAACACTTGCTAGATTGTAACTGGGAATCTACCTGGCTCCTAGCCCAATGTAAGGGCAACTTTGCCTTGAATAAATATGGCTAAAGTGTTTTGGTTTAGCTTTTGCTCACTGTGGGGGGCAAGAAAGGGCTGATGGACAGTTACTATACCTCAGCTGCTTTGGAGAAAGTCCCCACCCCACATTTACTCATCACAATTTGATTCTTTGCCCATACCTTGAGAAAAAGAGCATTGGCAGTACATCCTCATTCCATTCTGTTATTAGGCTGACATAAGGATTTACCATCAGTCTGAAAAACGTGTGGTTTTGTACTGTTTGAATATTTCTCCTTTCTTCTCTCCAATGTCAAAGCCCAATTGCCAAATGTTATCTTTTTGGCTAAAGAACACAGGACTTTCTGGAACATGATAATTAAGGAATGATGTTTGAATGAAACAACTAACCCATCTTTCAGGAGACTGAATCAATTGCTAATGCCTTGAAGACCACAAAACCAGACACCTGATCTCCTATGTGATCATATACTGTACTGCCAATAGATTACTGGACTCAGCAGACAGCCAGGAGCATATGCTGTTATGACACTTAACACCATGATATACCTATCATTGGGCACATCTACACATTCATTAATGCACTTTTGCTACTGCGCATTAAGTCAAGTACCTCTAATATGAGGTACTACATAAAAGCGCATTAGGCTGCCCTAATGCACAAGGAGGAAAAGTGAATGCCTTTTTAGTGACAGTTAATGCACAATAGACTAATTCTACTGTCCATTAGCATATTAGCACTGTTTTGGACATGACACTTTGATGTGCAGTACAATAGGCTACTGCGCATAAAAGCTCATTTGCAGACTTGCCAACCGACGATGTAATTACATTGCAACATTTTGAAAAGATGGGAAACCTACAACATCAGAGGTCCTTGCTAGCCTTCTGTAGTAGGTTACTGGATGCCAATCTGTAACCTTTGTAATACCGCATGAGCATTTTTAGGTTAGAGAGAGGTAGTCAGCTGCGTTAGTCTGATGTCAGTCAGAAGGCAGCATAAATATGCACCTTTATAGACTAACAAAATAAGATATATTAGGTTAGTCAAATGTGTTTCAGGATCATCCTACTTTCACTAACAAAATACTTCAACATGTTGACATATCTTACTTACCTTCTGCACACTTAATCCAAGTTCTTTTTGGAAGAAACCCAATCTGTTATCTAATCTTTCCACAGAAAACATCAGCAAAAATGGAGCTCTTGAGACCATTCGTGCAATTGCTTCCTTACCAAATTTTTTTGATTTTAAGTAAGCCACTCTAAGAAAGAGAAAAAATAATTGCAGCGATGAAAATTTTATTGCTTCCATCTAGATGCTCAAATTCCTCAGTGATATCTTGCAAATAGACAGATGTTTTAATATTTAACATGAACCCAGCCGAAAAGAATTAGAGGAAAAAAATCTACAGTTATCATAAAAGCTAAATACCATCTCATCCCATCCAATTAATTAAAAACAAAATAAACATCAGAACAAAACATTAATACTGAAGACAGACTTTTAATTCTTTCCAGCTGTATTTAAGCAGATAGCTATTTTAACCTGAGTTGAAGTACCAGCCTGTTTTATGGATTAAGTATAAACCAATCAGTGAGGCTACGCCTTCTGTTGTTTTAATGAAACCTGCTTCTTTTGCTTTGGTCAAACTCAAAGAGCTCAGTGCCATCCTCCCTTTCACATTCCTCTTCTGCCAATATCGAAGAATAGAAGCATACAACAATGTAACCTATGGAGAAGCCTTCCAAGCATGTTCGTCAGAAGTCAGCTGAAATTACTTCTGTAACAAAAGATCCATACTTTTCGTTTTCAAAACCAAGACTTGGTTATAAAACATCTGGTTGTCAGAATACTGAAGGAGAAGGTCAACATTTCTGTTTAACAGAGGTTTTTTCCTTTCCAGCTTCTTCTCCCCTCACCTCTCCTGAATCTGCTTGCTTCAGCAAAAGTAGTCCTACTTAAAATACTATCTGCAGTAGATTATCATCATGGCTCCCAGAGAGAAATTACTTTAATTTGAAAAGATTTTCTTTGTTCATAGTTAAACAGAACTACAGAAGTACCTGGTTGTTAGGCCTGTGCGAAGCAGCTAGTATTCATTTCAGATTTGGACTCGGCCAATTCAGGGGACAGTGATTCCATTCAGTGATTCAAATCACTGTCCCAAATTGATTCAGCTGAATCACACAGGCCCCTGCTCGCTCTCCCAGCCCTGACAGCCCCAGATCCCGGCTCTTTAAAAAAATAAAACCCCCATTAACTGGCTGCTGCCAGGAGGGGGGGCACGATCCCCGCTGCCCCTTACTGCTCCACGCTGCATGCGGGCTCTGCCACAAGCCCCCCAACCCCTGCTCACTCCCCCAGCCTCCGCGATGGCTGCCCTACCTGCCCCTACTCAAGCCCTTAAAAAAAAGCCCAGACTCACTAGCTGCTGCCTAGCAAGGAAGGGGGGAGGAGGAATCCCCACTGCCCCATGCTGCATGGGGGGCTCTACATGAGCCCCCTGACCACTGCTGCAGCTGGTAAGTGTGGGGTTTTTTGTTTTGGTATTTTTTTTCCTTAAAGGGCTGGAGCTGGGGTAGGCAGGGTAGCCATGGGGGGGCTGGGAGAGTGGGCAGGGGTCAAGAAGCTTGTGGAAGAGCCCCCCATGCAGCATGGAGTAGTGGGGGGCAGCAGGAATCGCTCCCTGCCTGGCAGCACCCAGTGAGTGGGGGCTTTTTGTTTAAAGGGCTGGGGCAGCCATGGTGGGGGTTGGGGGAGCAGACAGGGATCAGAGGGCACTCGGCGGGGGGGGGGGCAGCAGGCAAGGGATGGGGCCTGGCAGAGGTCCTCCTGAAGTCCCTACTTCCACCTCCTACTTACCAGCTCAGAGTCTGGGTCCAGCCCCCCTGCCAGAGCAAGCGGTGACTGCCCAAATCACCAAAACTCTCTGAATCTTTTCCAAATCAATTTGGAGAGCTTCAGATCAATTTGGACCTTTTAACTGGTCCTGATTCAATTTGGATTTGGAGATTCAGCCATTGAATCAGGCCGAATCTCCGAATTGAATCAGCACCCGAAGCTTCGCACAGCCCTACTGATTGTCATCTCAATTTATTACCTATAAGAATAGATCTTATCTGAAAATACTTATATGGAGTAGATTGAAGAATGCTTCAGGAAGCAAAGATCCTGAAAACTAAGCCTGCTTTGTCACTTCACAAAAAGAACACCTCCCACCCAACTGAAAAATAAGGTCCCTTGGGCAACCCCAGTGAGAAAAATAGTCCTATGCTGTATTTGCTGGATGCAGAAACAAGACTGGGATTTCTCTTGGGTCCTGACCTGGGACCAAGCGTGTGTGGTTCATCTTCCATATCAGTTTCTAGACAGTAAGGATCCAAAATGAAAATGCAGCAAGATGTGCATCATGGAGTTGAGAGTAGAGAGAGAACCAGGAGTTTCCCTTGTGCAACCCCCTGGCTATAAGACTTGGGCTTTTGTTATTCCACCTCACAGCCAGCCTCTATTTCCCACATGTCATTAAACACAACCTGCAAAGTATTCCTAACATGAAATGGGCCTCATAATGAAATAAAAAAAACATGCAACTCTGGGGGTCTTTTTCTTTCCTTTTGGTTTGGCAAGTCATCAGTCTTCATATTTTCAAGCTTTCCTCTACAACCGCAAGGGCTACAAACTTTACAAAAATAAATTTAAAAAGTAAAAGACTGATTCTTTTGTGTTCATGTAACTCAAAGAACTTGCACTTTAAAAACAAATACCAAGTATGACAAGGTTTACGATAATCTTGTAAGACCTGGCAACCCCGTGAATTTTCAACTTAACAAAGGGACCAGCAATTTTATAAAGTAAGTTAATAGTTTATTTTGAAATTTTGTTAATGGTGATTTGAATCTATCTGGTGCAGCTGCGTTACAAATACTGATTTGCAATAGTCACAATTGTTATGAATTATGGAATGTTTTGACTTTTACAGTGTTTATCTCAAGTCATAAATGCCAAATGTATTGAAACTTGTGTTTTGTTCCTTGGAAACATGGAATCCATAGCAATATAACATTCCAAAGAGTGATGTAACCAATATTGGGTCCATCTGTATGGAAGTGTTTAGGCACAGGTGATACACCTCCTTTCATCTAAAAGATATTCATTCAAATATACAACTTTGCAACATACATACTTTGCATATACAGCTTTGCAACACATGGATCTTCAATATTAATTTAACTTAAAAGCTGCACATAAACATTCATGAATGCCAAATCAAGTGTCAACTCACTAAAATCAAACTAGCATATTCACAAAGAATTGGAATGTTAACCTTGCCGCCAGATGGTATTTCAGAACATTCACCAAAATAAATGCCTGACTTTATAGCACAAGCAGAGTAACATTTACCCTAAACAGTGTCTCTCAAGAATGCTCTAAACAGCTGTGCACCTAACACTGACCCAACAAGCCCATTTTAAAGATTCAACTGAAAAACGTTTTTAATAAGACATAGATCCCTGAAAGATGTTACACTTAAGATGTGATTAACCAGTTAATCATGTCTTAAGTAGCAACTCAGCCACACGTTCATGGAATTAATGGCATGATAAAGCAGGGAAAAATCCACAAAGTTATTAGACAAAAAATGATGTGTAATAAAGTTGTGGCTGGTTCCCATCATGCCTTAAATTGAACATGTGGCCAGTGCCTATCAGCCAACTGAAACTCTCAACACAGGAGTGTACCAGAGCCTTGAAGAGCCTCTGGCATGCTCCTGAGGCTGGGAGTGCCTATCAGCTGACTGGCACTATGAGCCGCAGGCACCTAGCCTGCTACTTGCTGATGCAAGAGGAGCCTGGGATGATAATCCTCAGACTATCACAGTACTTGAGATGCATATAGAATCAGTAGGGGATGCTTGGGATGCACGTAGAATCATAATTGTAATCCCAGCCTCCCCCCTACACTGGAAATAGAGCATGAGTGGGATCTGATCCTCCATCTCAGAGTCACACCTCCTGCCATGCACATATGGCATGGCAGGAGGTGTGACTGTTGAATCATTAGTCAGATCCCATCACACCTTTAAATGAATTCCTGTCAGTGGCCATATATTTTCTAAGGGGCCATTTTGCTGCTCTAGGGATGGAAAGAAAGAAGTATTGATCTTAAAACTGCTAACAAGAATGCTGTTGTTTCAGGTCTGCTAACATTTCTACTCTAAAATTCCATTTCCAAGAATTTCTCTCTTAGATGGACAGCTTTGCTGTGTGCAGAATCCAAGAAATAGAGCCAATCCTCTAGCAAACTGTATTTTAAAACATTATTCATAAAAAGAAAAGCTGGGAAAAGGGGGGCAGGGACAGGGGGTTGTAAAATAAATTCAGGTTTATAAAAACTGATTACTTTACCAAAATATATTTGTCTCAGGTACTTTTTTCCAAGTAAAAAAAAAGCCCTTTCCCCTGATTCTATGTGCATCCCAAACACTCTGCTAGTCTGAGACAGAAAGTTAAACTGACAAGTCTATTTCAGTCCTCAAGTGGACCTGGGTTACAAGAGCAAACAAACTTCATAAACAGGAAACAACATTAAGGTGCATATTTTCAACACTGCTCAGGAGCCACACAGATTAGTAATGGAAATGCAAAAATAGCCTTTGTGCTTCCTCAGTCCAGGGTTGGCAGTGTACCTGTCTCCCACTGTAATTTATACTGACTGTCACAAACTGCAAGGTTCCAAAAACAAGCAGTGTAAACTGGAAGCCCTGGTGTCCCAGCATCTGCTTTCAAGCACAATAATAGGTCAACCTCAACTAGCCTGACCCATGCAAGGGGTCTTTTCCTGACAATATCATATGCTGTATCATACAATACAAGCCATTCAGCACATTGTACTTTTTGAGTGTGGGTATAAAATCCCTCAGTTTCACAGCCAATCCTTTTTTTAAATCTATCTTCACCCTGCAAGCTACTTGTTTCTCCTTGGGCTTGTCTCTGCAGATAGAATAGCAGGCAGGAACAGGGTGCTGCAGGACTGATCATGGTGGATCCTTTGCACCAGAGGCCTGCAGCACAGTGGTAAGTTTTGGACACACTACAGAAACTGAAGGGCTAGGAAGCAAGTGGTAATGCGGTCAATCTCATACTCAGAAATTTAGCAGAGCTTTCAGGCTCAGGGTGGAACACTTTCTGAGGCAGACTTAATGGTTAACCATACATTTGGTCACAAGAATGACTTTAAAGATAATCATAATTAGCAGTGTAGGCCTAAATATACATGCCTATCAGATCACGGCATGTAATGTATCAGCTCCCAATAAACTGAAAAAAACCCAGGGAAATTGAAGTGCTATCACACACCAACATAACGTCCCACCGATGAAGAGATGTGGCAACATGGGATGCAGCTCTAAGATGCAACTGTCAGAACAATCAGGTTCAATTTTAATGGATGTCTATGTATGTTATCCAGCTTACTTTGTAGTTATGGGATTTGTACTACTGAACAGAATAAGTCTAAAACGTGGCCTTTTCAAATTAAGCAGCTCTGTATGGCTCAAGAGCTAAAGGTCTTTTGAAATTAAATCCTTAGCTGCTATTAAACAATGAATTCACCACTTGAAATTTCAACTCCTGGAGTTACTGGGGACACCCCAAGAACTCCGTGAATTAAAAGCATGCACATGCTCAGCTTACTTGAGCCAGATATTCAGAAGCAAGGTTACTGTCCCCATTGAAGAGCTGTTCTGTCATTTCTAGTATTCCCTCCTCCAGATAAAGGCAGATCTGTTCCACTTCTATTTTGCTTCTCTATTATGTAGCCAAGTATTTAAGCTACAAGAGATTTTAGTTTGCCTGAGCAAATGGAAATACAAGGCAATATGCTATTTTTATGTTTGGCACAAGGATTATCTCAGGGGCAAGCAATTATTTTGGATGGAGGGCTGATTAATAAGTTTTGGTGAGCTGTTGAGAGCCGTATGGGTAGTCCCACCCCTTGATAGTTGCCCCATCCCCTAACCCCTGCCACCAGAAATACTGTTTTGGGAGGGGGGGGTTGTCATCTTAGAATAACGCCCCCCCCAAATTATACACTAGAAATCAAACACCTACTACAACATATTTTGATTTTATTACAAAAAATTGTCACAATTTATGTTTCTGTACTGTACATAGAGGGGACTGCATAACTCAAAAATAAAGTCTCACTTTTATATTGTATATGGGGGTGTGGGGAGTATATGGTGAGGTGTGGAGAGGTGTGGGGGGGCTTGTGAGGTGGTGTGGCTGTGTGGGGGGGGTTGCGGGGAGCAGGGTGTGCACAGCCTGGCTGGCCACCTCCATTTCAGAGACTTCAAGCAGTTCCCACACTTGCACCAGGAGAAGCACCGTGCTGGACTCCATGGGGAAGCAGGGGGTGGGGCTCTGAGTCCACGGGTCTGCGCAGCACGGGGCAGGGAAGGCAACCAGGGTCTAGTGAGGGGCTTTCCCCAGTGAGTGCAGGAGCTGCAGGCACATGGCCCTCGTGATGGGGGCAACAGCAGGAGCCAGCTGGGGACTCCTGATGTGTTCTGCGGTTCCGGCATTGCAGCTGGGAACCGCGCAGAACAGCTGGCTGTGCACCTCCTGGCAGCACATGGGTCTCAGCTGAAATGCCAGGACCACAGAACGCAGCAGGAGCCAGCCTGACCCCTGTGGTTACCAGCCAGATCCTGCTACTGCCAGCCCCGACCCCCCCAGGGCACTGCACTCCTGTTGCTGCCTTTCCCCTGCTGCTTCCCTTCCTTCTATGCTCCGGCAGCATGTGGTCCCCAGCTGCAATGCCGGGACTGCACAGCATGGCACAGCAGGAGCCAGCTGGGAACTGCATAGTGCCAGGTGGGCCAGGCTGGCTCCTGATGCGCCAGTGATCCTCCCCCTACCTCCACCTGTTCTTTGTCTAAGAGTGGAGAATCAGATGAGGGAGAGCAAAGAAACAGCCCCCGGGGTCACCAGTCTGAAGCCTCTGCTAGACAGAACTTTCTGGCTTGGGGTGGAATGGGGCCGGGTGGGCCTTGCTGCCGCTGCCATTGGTACCTTGTCATCTTTGACAGGCAGCCACGGGAAGATAACCATTAATTTTCTAATTTTTGGCGGGGGGGGCGCCACTGGCTGGATAGAATGCCTTGGTGGGCTGGATCCAGCTTGTGGGCCATATTTTGCCTGCTCCTGGATTATCTAGTTCTGTTCTATTTCAATCCATTATAATTCCCAGTTTGATAATTACTGTATCATTCCTTAAACTTCAGGCAAAAAGGCAATGTAGCTATACCATTATTTATTCAATTTGGTTTAAACTTTTATCATGGTAACAGACAGCACCAGGATATTATGTCAAAACTTCCCTTTACCAGCAAATTAAGCTTTTGCAAGCTCTAGCTATATCAGTCCAGAGAATCAGCCAAGACCTCTTCCCTTGGGGCAGGACACAATCAGGTTCCTGGAAAAGGATGCAAGGAGTTCACTATTTCCAACTGTTTTCTCTGCTCTTAGATAGTCAGGTTCACTTCTACAGTGAACCCATCAGAATTTGGTTGCAATTTAATTGGAGCTTCTCATTTTGAGAGTAACAATGTAACAAAATTATACCTACAAGCACCATTTTAGAGCTTTCTGTCTTATAAATTTGCTTGAATTTTTATGGTCTTCTTGAGCAGTGGCAGCCTTAGATGCATGTGAAGTGAGATTCCTAAGCTATTCAACCCTAACTAGGGGTGCACCGATTTATCGGATGGCTATTGGATCAGCACCAACAAAAAGGAGAAACTGATGTTATCGGCCATCAGCTTTTTTTAGTTATTGTAGCTGATAATTATGGCCATGTACCCGGAGCACCCTGGTGAGTGTAGTCCGGTCTCAACGTGCCACTGCTGGCCTGAGCCTACAGCGAACTACAGGTCCCAGTGAGCAGTGGAAGAGGAAGGGGATGCCAGGGAGTGGTCACAGCAACGAAGAGTTCCAGCAAATTACTGATTCCTGCTGCTGCTGCCATGACAATGCTGTGCATGCATTAGGGGCCTGAGTGCCAGGGCTGCTACAGAGATGCTGGTCTGCGCGTGGGCAGGGTAAGGTGCTGCCACACAAGGGACATTCCACTCTGCTGGGCATAGTTTCATAGATGTAAGGTTGGAAGGGACCTAAGTAGATCACCAAGTCCGATCCCCTGCCATGGGCAGGAAAGAATGCTGGGGTCAAGCAACCCCGGCTAGGTGATTATCCAGCCTCCTTTTTGAAGACACCCAGGGTAGAAGCGAGCACCACTTCCCTTGGAAGTTGGTTCCAGATCCCAGCCGCCCTGACTGTGAAGTAGCGCCTCCTGATGTCTAGGCTGAACCTACTCTCAGTCAACTTGTGGCTGTTATTCCTAGTTACTCCCGGTAGTGCTTGGGGGAACAGGGACTCCCCCATTGCCTGCTGGTCCCCCTTGGGCAGTTTATAGATGGCCACCAGATCCCCTCTCCGCCTTCTCTTGTGGAAGCTGAATAGGTTCAGGTCTCGTAGCCTCTCTTCATAGGGCCTGCCCTTCTGCCCCGTGATCATGCGAGTGGCCCTCCTCTGGACCCTCTCGATGGTAGCCACATCCCTCCTGAAGTGCGGCGCCCAGAACTGGATGCAGTACTCCAACTGTGGCCTAACCAGTGTCACATAGGAGGGGAGGATCACCTCTTTGGACCTGCTCGTGATGCATCTGTGGATGCATGACAAGGTGCGGTTAGCCTTCCTGACCGCGTCCCCACATTGGCAGTCCATGTTCATTTTGGCATCAATAATGACTCCAAGATCCTTTTCTGCCTCTATGTTGACAAGAAAGGAGTTCCTCAGCCTGTAGGTATGCTGCTGGTTCTTCCTCCCCAGGTGCAATACCTCACACTTGTCCGTACTGAAATCTATCCTGTTCTCATCCACCCACCCCTGTAACCTGTCCAGATCAAGTTGCAGCCTGTCCCTCTCCTCCAGTGTGCCCACTTCTCCCCACATCTTAGTGTCATCTGCAAATTTGAACAAGGTGCTTTTTACTCCCTCATCCAAGTCGCTGATAAAGATGTTGAACAGTGCGGGCCCAAGGACTGAGCCCTGGGGGGCCCCACTGCCCACATCCCTCCAGGTCAAAAAAGACCCATCCTCCACCACTGTCTGGGTGCAGCCCTCCAGCCAATTTGCAACCCATCTGACTATGTAGGCAGCGATGCCACAGTCACCTAATTTCTTAATGAGGATAGGGTGAGAGACAGTGTCAAAGGCCTTCCTAAAGTCCAGAAAGACTATGTCCACCGCAACACCTCCATCCAAGGATTTTGTGACCTGGTCGTAGAAGGCCATCAAATTGGTCTGACAGGACCTGCCTCAAATGAGCCCATGGATCATGCTTAGGGGCACCCACCTGCTGGTCCCTCGCAGATGTGCTCCTGGATAATTTTCTCAAAGAGCTTCCCTAGGACTGAAGGAACTGGGCACCTTTGCAAAATCGGCTTCATCCCAGCCGCTGCTGGAGCTTGGCTGCATGGAGCCCACCAGTGCTGAAGCAGCAGTATAGTCTGGGGCTCCAAACACACCTGGCACTGCTGTCTGCACAAGCGTCTGCCCTGCCACCCAAGACAACAGCATGGGATGCACAGGGAGCAGGGATGCAGGTAGGAGCCATAAGTGAGGGGATGATGTGAATGAGAAAAAGGTGGTCACCACCTTCTTCATTGAGGGCTGGAGCAGGTGTGCACAGGTGTGTTTACAAATGCAAAACAAACAAACAAACAGATGTATGTAAGTTGTTTAAAATGCCTTGTAGTATCGGTTATCGGATCAGCGTTGGCTGATACGGTTGATTAATCATTGGCTGTTGGTATCGGCCAAGAAAATCTTTATCAGTGCACACAACAAATCACCTTGTATTAATAGATCTAACTCTAGCAACAACAAGTTAAAGTATAAGTGCATTGCTGCTCCCTGTTTAGAAAGTAGCACTTCTCTGCATTCTTGTTAGGTAGGAGGCAAGGAGGGGCAGGGCCTTCTGTTTGACTTCAGTCCAACATGGTTAGTCTTTATTTGTGCTAGGTAATTCCAGTAAAGGTGTTAAGGTACCCAAAAGTGCAGACCACCAGAAACAGGAGGGCATGAAAAGAAGTGGAACAAGATGACAGGGGCTCAGAGAAAGGCAAAAGGCAACCAATAATTTATGGCAGGGGTGTGCAATTATTTTGGGTGGAGAGCTGCTTAACGAGGTTTGGTGAGTTTGAGGGCTGCATGGGTAGCCCCACCCCTTGACAGTTGCCTCACCCCCTGGTCACCATCTTGGAACTGGAAGTCCCACCCCTAACTGTTGACCCCTGGAAGTCCCTCCCCTGCCTGCTAGGGTTGCACGCCATAAGGAGAATGTGGCGGAGGGGTCCCCATACTCCCCCATCTTCCGCCACATGCACACACCACCCACCTAAGGTCCACCCTGCTGGCACCCCCAAGTGCAGGCTCTGTGCTGCCGCCAGCCACAGCCTCACACTCCTGCTTATCTGCAGCTCTACCCCTGCTGGTTCCCTACCTGCTTCCTGGGGGTAGCAGGATGCCAGAGAAGCTAAGAAGGTCTCAAACAGCTGCAGCAGTCCCATCTGGAAGCTGCCTGTTGGCTACCCAGGCTGATTCCTTCCACCCACGAGGGGAAGGGAGCAAGGTACAGTAAGGGTATGTTGGGGGGAGAGGGTATATACATACTCCCACCCTCATAAGCAGAAGAGCTGGGTGCCGTACAATTCATTGGTGGGTGCTGTGGGCCAGATGAAAGTGCCTAGTGGGCCAGATCCGGCTCATGGGCTGTATTTTGCCCGCCCCTGACTTATGGCCAATGAGCAGGATCGAGGCCACAGGGCAAATGGATCCAACCTGGAGTAGAGGGCACTCTAGCATTTGGCAAAAGCAGGAGCAAGGGCTTTGGTGGTGGGTGGCTTTGCCTGTACCATGCCACAGCTAGTGAGTTTTGACCGTGCTGTGCCACAGCTGGAGTGAGAGGAAAAGCAACAGTTGCAACATTGGCTGCATGCTAGTGCCAGCATACCTGAGACCAGAGCTGGGTCATTCTAGCCCACCACTGGAAAAAACACTGCTGACCACTGGTTTATGGTATAAGTACTTGGAAATGGGAGGCCACATTAAGCATGCTTCCTTAGGACCCTGCCAACACAGCATCAGCTCCACAGTGAAACTGTAAAAGTATTAAATATTAGACTTAACAAAATACTAGTAATGTTATACCTGTTTCTAGATGGGTAAATTTAGATTTGCAATTATAGTTAGTTGGCACTGCATAAAGGAGTCTGGAGCTTGTTGATTCATAAAACAAATACCTTGTCTCTAGAGCTTCCAAGTCTTCAGTGAAAATGTAAGGGTTTTTTGTCAGGAAGGGCCCCAGCTGATTGTCTTCCACACCCACATCCTTAAGAAATAATAGGATCTTTTTAATGTCATTTTCAAAATCCAGCCTCAGTAGGAGCTGGCCTGCATTCCGAAGCTTTTCCACTTTGGACAAATCAACTCCTATAGAAAATAAGTTGGATAGCCCATTAGTAGAACACTGAGCAAATACAAACATCTGCTTTGCAAGTACATGCTAGAGGTTGTGTGTCTTGGATATTACTTTTGTGCAAAGACCCAGATTCCTGTTTAAGATGCAGTCAAAATACCTTTTATATTTACAAGAAAATCTGCTAATACAGTAGGTCTCAACCTTTTTAGCCTCAAGGTCTTCCTTCATAATTGATTTTAAATTTAGGGGGCAGCTTGACTGAGAACTAATGAGCTAGAATCTAGCTAATGCTAGGTGAGGGTTGGAGGGCAGGCACTTGCCCCACTGTGCCCTACTTCTCTCACCATGTGCCCCCTCCCAGTCCCAGTACCTAAGGAGAAAAGCACTGCTCTTCCAGGGACTTAAACACCTGCAACCGGAGCTAGATCTACCTGCGGTTCCTCCTGCCCTTCCAGGAGGGAGCGGGGTGGGGAGGGACAGAGGTTGAGCCAGGCTGAAAAGTGCAGCTTCACAGCCCCATGGCTGCTTATATGCACAGCACAGCACGTTGCTGGGAGCATGGGGACTGGCATGGGAGCTGCTGGAGCAGAGAACAACTGCAGGCCTCACTTCTCTATGGGATGCTGGATGCCCAGCCCTGAGAAGGAGGAGCAGCAATTGCTTACCTCCTGGCACAAGAACAAGGCATCATGTCACCCTTGGAAGGATCTTGGACCACCCCAGCTGAGAATCATTGCTAAAACAAGCCCCAAATTATGGTATTTTTAATACAAATTCTGGCTGCAAAATTCAACTGATCATTCATTTTTGAACAAAAATCTTTCTGGTTTCTATATTGCAATGCAGAAAGATAAACACAGTAAGACATACCTTATTCAGAGTTCAAAACCAAACGTTCATTTTGTTTGCTCAGGCCTGTGCATGTAAAGGAGCCTCCCACATTTATTACATATGGACAATGCATAAAAAGGTGACAGCTTCACTGTAAAGGACCTTTGGTTCCCAATCCAAATAGCTATCATTACTGGACTATAATGGATTTTATTTTATGAGAGGGTTTTTTGTTTTTTTTTTAGCTAACAACCCCTTTCCTCCCCAATTATGCAGTATTTTATTCCCTTTCTCTACCCTTGTTTGCAGATACCCTTCCTTTTCAGTCTATGCTCTTTTTTGACAGAGGCAGAATCTTTCCCACTTCTTCATCCCCATGCTTTCATTTATCCTCTCTTCTAAGGCCACCGAGAAGAGACATGCACAGGTTTGCTCATACCCAGTGAAAAATTCCTCTCAGCCAGAGACAAAAAGGCTGCTAGAGCAGGAGTGGGCAATTATTTTAGGCAGAGGGCCGCTTACCGAGTTGAGGCAAACTGCATCAGTAGCCCTGCCCTGCTATTTTGCCATTCTTTACATGTTCTTTAGGTAGTTTATATATCCAATAGTAGAAGGTGCCAAACAAGAGGATAAAGGTAACAGCATAGAAAATTACACCCCAGTACATCCATTTGGGAAAGGGACAGTCAATATAAATAGACCAGGATGTATGGCCAAGAGTCATGTGGAACTGAACCAGTTGTCGTATGGTCAATTATCATTTCCACCAGAGGTACTTCTGAACTTTAGGGCCACAGGCAGCTAATCCATAGCACACATACATAACAAAACATGAATAAATGCATTTATATGAGCCCTGCTCCTTAGATGCCCCACCCCCTGGTTGCTCCCTAACCCCTGAATTTTGCCACCAGAAGTCCCTCCCCTTGCCCCCAAGAATACTCTTTTCAGCAAGGGCTTTTGCCATCTCAGGACCAGAAAAATACCAAATTATATTCTAAAAAAAATTGGACCTCTACATTCATTAATTTGATTTCAAAAAATATTTTTGTCCTGATTTACATACATTTGTGTAGTGTACACAGAGGCAATCGCACAATAGCTTAAAATGAAGTCTTACTCTTGTATATTATTGGGGGATGGGGGGCATGGAGAGGTGGGTATAGGTTTGTGGAGGGCTGTTGGTGTGCGTGTCTGTGGGGTATGGAGAAGGGTGTGGGAGTGTGTGGGTGTGTGGATATGTGGGGTGTGGGTAGATATGGGGTTTGTGGGGGAAAGCGTGTGGGGGAGAGTAGCTGGGGGGGGTGTGGGTCTGGGGGCATGTGCATGGTGGGGGGTGTGTGTGGGACTTGCCCTATGAACACGCACACACAGTCTCTCCCTCCCTCATTGCAGGGATGTGCATGCATAGTTACGGGCTACGTGGTGCTGGAGTGGCCATGCAGGGAAGCAGTGAAAGCAGCAGCAGGCAGAGCCTTCCAGCTGGGGAGGAAGGGATAGGAGGCGGGTTGGGGGCAGGCTGGCCTTGTTACTGAGCCCTGCCAGCTTCCCCTGGGTCCTACTGCCCCTGTCTCCTGTCATCTTTGGCAGGTAGCCAGAAGCAGATAAATATAAATTTTCTAATCTTTTTTAGGGGCCTCATGAGCCAGATAGAATGGCCTGGCAGGCTGGATCTGGCCCATGGGCCATATTTTGCTCACCCCTGTGCTAGGGGGAGGAAATATTTCCTGTTCCTGTAGAACAGTGGTCTCCCCAACCTTTTTGGACTTGAGGCATCCCTTCATAACTTTTGTGAATTGAGTGACACTCAATTTTAAGAGCTGATATATATATTACAGTTCTCACTCTCTTGCAGAAGGGCTGAGCAGTGGGATGGGATACTAGCCAGGCAAGCCTCAGCCTATGCTTGTCTGATTACCTCCTCATACCTCAAGGCACCGTCAAAAGATCTAGCAGCACCCCAGCTGCCATGGCACTCCTGCTGAGAATTACTCCTCTAGAAGCTGTAGGTTATGCCTTTTTAGTACTCCTAGCTTTTACAATGGTAAGCTCCAAGAGACGCAACTTTATCCTATACTACTATGGTATTCCAGTAAACCACAGATGCAGCTTCCACTCTTCTCCTTAGATGCGTTTGTCCTGCATCTTTCCCATATATTATGGACTGTATTGCTGCTCCAGTAAAATTACAATTTGAAAGCTTCCTGCTGAATCAGTAAGACTGAGATACTCAGATCTTTAGAATTCCCAGCACACCAAGTACAAGTAACCTGCTCAAATATCATTATGCTTACCCAGATGCACTAATTTGGTCAGAGTTTCTGAACGATCAACATAATCTCGAAGCGTGAAGGACTCAAAGGGAAGAAGTGGCTCGGCCACGATCTGTACAGCTTCTTCCTCGGAAATCTCCTCCAAAGCAGATAAAGGCAATACACTGTCCCAATCTGGAAGACACCATGACCAAATCATTGGATGCTTACAGTAAAGAAATAAATAAAATATCCCTCCAGGCCTGTCTCAAGTACCAGAATAATTAAAACCACAGGGTTTTAATCTTAATGGAGCTTTTGCTTACTATGTGCAATTCTTCTGTGAAGGAACTATGAAGACTAACAGCAGCATAGGTAACTAGGTATAATGTAATGAAATGAACAGCAAAAATGTTTAAGGAAGGACTGCCTTTTCATAAATTATGCAAGTGTTTATACAAGTGTGTAACTTTAAGGACTAAGCAAATTAGTTTAATGACTGCAAATTAAAATAGTTCACACACATTTGTAGAACCATAGCTGTAACATACAAGTATAGGTCACTCAAATCTCTCAAATGGAGGTAATTTCTCTTTCCTATATCATAGCGCTGGGCAACAGGAAATTAATGCTTGGAAAATTCTTGAAGCTCCTCAACTGATACAACTGGAGTAACCTAATAGCTGCCTTTAATACTTCTGACTATACTTTTCTTGTTATCGAAGCTGAGAAAATCCATATCCCTCTATCCTCTCCTGAGTTTTCTTCTATGTCTCATCTCTCAAACATAATCTTAGTGTAGATCTTCTTTATCTCCTTGACTGTACTCAATCCCTAGACCTTTTCTTCCCCTACACCACTTTTCACCTGCAAACACATCTTCAGCTGCCACTTCTCCATTTGAGACCCCTTTCTTTCTTTGGTTTTAATAGTCCAAAGTAAAACCCAAAGTTCAGCCTCTCTAACATCTTCTCACTAATCTCTAGCAGTAAACTCAT
The DNA here is from genome assembly GCF_052110815.1 of Crocodylus siamensis. NCBI lineage: Eukaryota > Metazoa > Chordata > Crocodylia > Crocodylidae > Crocodylus > Crocodylus siamensis. The sequence goes on from NC_143397.1 coordinate 219,271,884, forward strand.
GTTCAGTATAACCAAAACAGTCTTAACCTTCAGGCACAAGCCCTTCCCACAAGCTTGTTTCATAATCACCAGGGATCCTGATTTTCTCTGATTAAAAAACTGCAAATTCTCCAATTAAAAACCCCAAATCCGTTATAAAAATTAAAGGCCCCCCACCAGCCCTGCTGGTGCCCTACACTCTCCCACACAGCCTCAACAGCGCCTCCTGATGCCCCTCACAACACCCCCCCCGGATCCACACATGCAGGCACAGACACACACAGACACTGACACCCACCCCAGCAGGTTAAGTGTGTGTGGGGGGAAGGGAAGGTGCTAGGAGGTAGATCAAGGAGGGGAGCATGTCCCTGTGCCCACTACCAGGAGCAGGGCCAGGGGGTGAGTACAGGGTTGCCACTCTGTGGGCCACACACACATCAGCCAGCCTGACAGAGGGTTCGCACATGGAGGCTGCCACCACAACTCTGCCACTGTACCCTGTGCTACCATCCCATGGCCACCTGCATGGCTTCGTGGGCAAGTGGTGCAGGGTGCAGCAGCAGCAGCGCAGTGGCAACAATCGTGTGTGGGCCACATACATGCAGCCCGGCCAGGGGGTGGAAAGGGGAGCTTGCATGCAGCAGCCACCAGTGCACTGCTACTTATGCCCCGCAACCAGCTGCATAGGTACACGGTGGTGTGGGGTGGTGGTGGCTGCATGCTGGCTGGGGGGAGGGAGCTTTGCAGACAAGCACTGCCACTGAAGAGCCATGCCCTTCGCCTCTGTATCCTAGAGGTAGGTGGGGCGTGGGGGCTGTGGGGCACGGCTGGGGAAGGTGGCCGGGGGCTGAGGGAGTGGGAGGTGCTGCTGGCCCCAGGTGGCACACTGCAGCCAGGTGCAGGGCCGGGGGGTGAGGGCAGGGGTGGCCCTCTGCAAGGGGCTTTGTGGGTAAGCAATGTGGGATGCACATGCCACCTGGCTGGCTGCCCAGTGGAGAAGGAGGCTGGCATGTGGCTGCTGCACAGCTCCGTGGCCGGCTCTGCAGCAGTGGCAAGGGATGGTGGCTGGGGGCAGGGAGGGCTCGTATACAGCAGCCGCTGCCGCTTACCTGCGATGTCTGCTGCGTACAAAACCTCCCTGCGCTGCCGCTGTGGAGCCGTGCCCAGAGCTGTGCAGCTAGCCACATGGTGGCAATGTGGTGGCAGCCATGGCCACCGCATGGTGTGGGATGGTAGCAGGGATGGCTGTGTGCCACCCAACCGCCACCACACTGCCGCTGCCACCCTGCAGCTGGCCGCACAGCTTTAGGCATAGTTCTGTGGTGGCGCGGGGAGGTTTTGCATGCAGCAGCCATCACCACTGGCACAGGCAGCCCTACAGCAGCTGCCACGTGCAAAGCCCCTCCCCCCCGCCACCATCCCTCACTGCCGCTGCAGAGCTGGCCACAGAGCTGTGCAGCCAGCCACATGCCAGCCTCCTCCTCCCCCCAGCAGCCGGCCAGGTGGCACGTGCACTCCTCATCACTTACCCACAAAGCCCCCTGCAGAGGGACACCCCTGCCCTCACCCCCTGACCCTGCTCCTGGTTGCGGTGTGCCATCTGGGGCAGGCAGCACCCCCCGCTCCCTCAGCCACCTTCCCCAGCCCTGCCCCACAGCCCCCAGGCCCCACTTCCCTATAGGCTCCAGAGGCAAAGGGCGAGCCTGAGCCTGAGCCCGAGCCCAGCCTTGGCTGACTCAGGCTCAGGCCGCACCCCTCCCCCTCTCCCTCTGGGTGGGACTGGGGATTTCCCACTGTTTCTGCAATCAGCTCTTGCAGGCTTGTTCCAGCCTGCAAGAGCTCTTTGCAAAAGCAGAGAATCTGCAGATTTCTCTGCTAAAAAGGGAAATCCACATTTTCTCCAATAAAAACAGGGAATCTGTGGTTTTCTGTTTTTCTGTGGGAAATGGAAAACCCGGATCCCTGATAATCACAGTGAACACTACTATCCTGCCGATCATTCAGGCCCTTAATACAGGCACCATCTTTGACTCCGATTCTTCTCAGTCATTACCTTCAGAACATTTTTAAAGCCTTCCAATTCTTTCTCCAAGATACAAACAGCCTTTCCCATCCATCCAGAGAGCTAAAACTCTTACAGTCTTTTATTCTGTTTACAGAAGCCACCTTCTCTGCAGCCCCAGCATAACTGATCTTGCCCTACTTGCATCCGTTCAGAATGGTGCTGCAAAAGACTGAATATGTTCTTAATATGTCACTTTGGCCATGTCACCCCATTCCACAGACCTCCAGACCCTCCACTTCTATTTCTTAGCTGCCTTTACTTTCAATGTACTTTAGATGCACTCTCTCTCATTCTCTATCATGATTTCATAAATTTCATAGACATCAGGGCTGGAAGGGACCTCGGGAGATCATTGAGTCCAGCCCCCTGCCCAAAGGGCTGGAAGTCAGCTGGGGTCATAGGATCCCAGCAAGATAAGCATCCAATTTACTCTTGAAGGTGTTCAATGTAGGTGCTTGAACCACCTCCGCTGGCGGACTGTTCCAGACCTTGGGGGCTCGGACAGTAAAGAAATTCTTCCTTATGTCCAGCCTGAAACGTAGTTTGTGACCGTTCGACCTAGTCATCCCTTGGGGCGCTCTGGTGAACAGACGTTCCCCCAGATCCTGGTGGTCACCCCGATAAACTTATAGGTGGCCATCAGATCACCCCTGAGCCTACGCTTTTGCAAGCTAAAGAGTCCCATGTCTCTCAGCCTATCATCGTAAGATCTGTTTTCCTGACTTCTGATCATGCGCGTGGCTCTCCTCTGCACTCTCTCAAGCTTCTCCACCTCCTTTTTGAATTGTGGAGCCCAAAACTGGACGCAGTACTCCAGCTGCGGCCCCACCAAGGCCGAGTACAAGGGGAGAATGACATCCTGGGATTTGCTCGAGAAGCATCTATGGATGCAAGCCAGCGTTTTGGTTGCTTTATTAGCCGCAGCATCGCATTGGAGGCTCATGTTCATCTTCTGGTCAATGATGACCCCCAGGTCCCTTTCTTCTGTAGTGCTATCCAACGTAGCACTGCCGAGCCTATAAGGATGCTGCAGGTTTTTCCTCCCAAGGTGGAGAACCTTGCATTTTTCGGTGTTAAACACCATGAGGTTCTCGTCTGCCCATTTGCTGAGCCTGTCCAGGTCAGCCTGGATCACCCGCCTATCTTCTGGCGTGGATGCTTTGCCCCAAAGTTTGGTGTCATCGGCAAACTTGGCCAGTCCACTCCTGACTCCAATGTCCACATCATTAATGAAGATGTTGAACAGGATGGGTCCAAGGACAGAGCCTTGGGGGGACCCCACTGGTCACAGGGCACCACGATGAGTGACTGCCATCAATTACAACCCTCTGGGTCCGACCACGTAGCCAATTTCCCAGCCAGCGGATCGTGGTGGAGCCAAGGCCACAACAGGCCAGTTTGGCCAAGAGGTGATCATGGGATACCAGATCAAAAGCTTTTTTGAAGTCAAGATATATGACATCAATCTCTTCTCCCTTGTCCAGGTAATAGGTCACCTGGTCGTAGAAGGAAATGAGATTGGTCAAACAAGACCTACCCGCAACAAACCCGTGCTGGCTACCCCTTAGGATGTTAGCCTGGGCCAGTCCATCAAGGATGGCCTCCTTAATAAACTTTTCTAAGATCTTCCCCAGGATAGAAGTCAGGCTAATGGGCCTGTAGTTAGCCAGATCCACTCTCCTCCCTGACTTGTTAGCCAGTGAAGCAAGCCTTCAACACCTACTTATTATTAATTAACAAAATAAAAATATAACAATAGAAATATTACCAAAAACTTCCAAAGAGAAAGATCTGCCAGGTTATGGAATAGTTACAAAAGGGAAGGAGTTGTCAAAACCATATAATCTGAGATATTTACATCTGAACTGGGGAAAATCCTGGAGGGTATTAGCATTTCTCTTTGCAACACTCCAGTAAGGTAAAGAAGTATAGTTACATGTGTTTATCACACTGGGAATTTAGATGCAGAAATTTAATGACTTGCCCAAGATGACATTAGAAGTTTGAAGCACAGCTGGGAACTGAACTCCCCACCCCCTGATTCTTAGTCTAGTGCCTTAACTGCAGTACTCACAGTACTATCCTGCTGCTCATTTCCGTTTGATTTAGACATACTTTTGTTGCAAGATCTCAAATTAGGAAATTTTTCTGTGTTCTTAATTTGTGCATTTAGCAGCATTTTCTACATATTAATTTTCAAAGATTCCATTACTGAGTCAGCTGTGTGAGCCTCACAGAGCAAAACACGAAACTTCTCATTTTATTTTTCTTCTTTAAATGTAAACAAACCGGAACAAAACAAACCCCTATAAAAACTGACAGGGTAGTAGAGCTAGACTACCTAAAACTATTTGTAACTTTTATTTTCCAAATAGACTAGATGTAAAGCTAGTGGTTTCTAATGGCCAAACTTTAAATAACAATGAATGCTTCACTGCTGGCAAGTTCAGCAGAAACAGGCAGCAGAGATTCACATCCAGTATGGCTGGACAGAACATAAGTGAGGACTATTTAGCTAAATTATCCATTTCCCACTGCAATTGCAGAATTATTTCTTCGTCATCACATGCTTTGGGGAGTCTAGTTTTAGATGCCCCTAACTGTAACATCAACTCCAGCACTTCTGTAACTGTCTAAAGTGAGCCATTATAAATTTGTTCTTAATTTTCCAACCATAGTTTGTTTTTCTGCCCCTGAAGGATCAAATTCAGCCTTGGGATAAGCAGACAAAATTCCAGGGAAGTCAAGGTATCTCTGCAGTGGTTTTAGAATGTAATTAATGTTTCCATTAAAATTCTGGTCCAGTAGCAGATCCAGGAGGAGTGCTGTGGTACCACTACACCCTCCTTTTGGATTGAAGCATACCCTGGGAGCCTCTGGGGACTTTTTTAAACCCCTAAAGCAGATGAGAACCCACTCTCTTTCACTTGGTGCAATCCTTCTCTCACCCTGGCTGCCACTGTTGCTTTCCTCAGACCCAGTTCTGTGTGCCCTTGCTGGGCTGCCACGATGTGGTGGGGAGGGAGCTCTAGATTCAGCCAGGAATTGGGATGGGTTCAACAACAAGGTAGGAGTAATTTCCCCCTCTCAGCCTTGTCCCCCAGGAGCAGGCTGGAGAAAGGGAACCTCTGCCCATCCACACTGCCCTTGTCCCTCCCTCCCTTCCTCAGCACAATCCAGCTGGAGGAGGCAGAAGCTGCTCTGGAGTTTCCCTCTGACAGCATGGAAAGTAGCAGCAGCAGCAGGTGGGGAAAGGGCAGGAAGGGAGGGGTAGGGAAGGGGACTGCTGAAGGGGAAGGGAGGGGGACCTGCTTTAGGGATTTACCAGGCCCTCACTTCCTTTAGGGACTTAACATCTCAGGAGACCCCCCACAGACATCTGCTGGCAGAGGCAGAAGGCTGAAAGCAGGGGGGTAGTGCTCCCACACCCCCCTTTTGGAAATCCTGGATTTGCCCTTGTTCTGGTCCATGCTAGAAAATGTACGTGTTGCTGGTATGCATCAGACATGCATACATCAACAGCTGTTTGTGGGTTAGCTGCAAATGAACACCAGGCAAGTTATGAACAATGTTTAGGAAAATCATTGTTTAAATTATTTTATAGCATGTTCTACATACAAAAAGGTGAAAGCACATTGCGTGGCTAAATTTGCCAAAGGATACAGGAAGAATTTTTGCCAGAATCAAAGTAACTACACAAGAAGTTCCTGGCTCCTGACACTATACTCAGACAATCTTCCCCTCTGCTGAGTGGAAGAGAGGACAGCCTGGTTAGCATCAGCTAAAGTAACTTTAATTAGTGTGTTACTATGCTTAAACAAAGATAGCACTTAATCTCTAATACTTTATTCTGAGATATAAATAAACTATTATAAAATATAATTCTAACACATGGCACGTTCTTATAGAATTTTCTTCCATACCTATCAAAATTATTTTTCAGGGTCTGATAATTTTATCATTTAGCTGCCAAATCACAAAAAAGGTTAGTGAACTTGCTCAAAACCACGTAGTGACTTTGGGTTCATCAGGCGTGTTAAACTCACCTTGTGTCTCAGGCTGGATCTGGACCACTGGGCTCCTCTGGGCACAAGGAAGTGATGGTGTTGGCAGCTCTGGCTCTAGCTCCCACCACATGCCCTCTGCTGGAGCTGGAATTAGGCTTCTGTGTGCCTTGTACCATGGGGGCAGCTCCAACACTGGGCATGTGGCAGGGGCCAGGGATGTAGGGCCGTGGCAGTGGTGATAAGTAAAACAGCTGGAGGGCCATTAGGGCTGTCAGCCCATGCGTGCCCTGTGGTCATGTCCACAAGAGCCCAAGGGCCCTAAATTCTGCAGCAGGTCACACCCAGTCTGGCAGGCCAGGTCCAGTGGCTCTACAAGCCGTGTGTGATACTACTGGTTTTACGTGTACAGTGTAATACAGATGCGTTACTGCAGCCCAGCTTACAACTAAGCAGCTCAGCTACATAAATGGCCGGCTAGAACCACTCCCGGCCTTTCGTTCAGAGCAGACTGCAAAACTTACCTGGTAAAAGAGGCTAGACAGCAGTTCCCAAACTGTGGACTACCCAAATGGGGTTGCAACATCAGTGGATGGGGTCACAGGCTGTGGGTTGGGAGTGAGCAGCCATGCTGAGAAAATGGGGCCACAAATGGGATCACGCTGAGGAAAAGTTTGGGAAGCACTGGGCTAGATAGAGGCTGCCAGCTATACTGCAATGGGGACCGGTCAGCTACTTTACACCTAGTTCAGGTGGATCTGCCCAAGCAGGGCTCACACTCTAGGACTGCAGCACAGATGCACTGTGTGCAGCAAAATACAAAGGGAATCCGGCTCTCCTCATCTCAAGTGCAGCCCTCTGCCCCCGTGCACGACACCGCTACCTGCATTTCACAAGCCATCCACAGAGACGCCAGTCACTAGATCCCTGTCAAATATGACAGCAGACGTGTCGGAGACATGTCCTGCGGCTGCACCCAGCCTGTGGGGCATCCTCAGAGCTGCGCCTGGGTCTCAGCTAACTCTCACAGAGCATGTCAGAGAAGTCCCACACGCAGGGCCCAGGACGTCAGCCACACAACGTCAGCACGGCCCAGCCGGGCTAGGACATGCCGTGCACGCGGCACCCGGCGCTGCGCAGCGCCCGTTCCAGCCGGCCCATGGTCCCCGGCCTGGCCATGGCAGGCGCCAGCCCTGACGCGTGGGGTCGGAGGGGGCCCGGGGCGGCCTCACCTTCGGGCGGCGCGGCCAAGTCAGGAGAGGGCAGCGCAGGAGCGGGCAGCGCGGGGGTGGGGCCGGGGCCGGGGCCGCAGCGCCAGCGGGCGAGCGTGGGCCCCACAACCCTCAGCCAAGCGCAGCTGCGGAGCAGCCACCTAGCGCGCGCAGCCATAGCTGCGCACAGGCTGACTGCGCAGGCGCTGCCCCCACCGGCACCACGTGGGCCGTCCCCTCCCGCCCGGCCGAAACCATCCCCGCGGGGGAGGTGGACACTTCTCGTACCTCCCCCCCAGCACGGAGCGCGTGGTATGGCCCGGGCCCGCCCCCTCGGCCCGGCCTCCCAGCGCGCCGCTCTGGAGCAGCCTCCGCTCCGCGCGCAGCCGCCTCCGAGCTCCGCAACGAGCGGCCGGGCGGGCCGGGTCAGGCCCGCGGGGTCATGGCGTCGTGTGTGGGGAGCCGGACCCTGAGCAAGGACGACGTGAACTACCGGCTGCACTTCCGCATGATCAACGAGCAGCAGGTGGAGGACATCACGCTGGAGTTCTTCTACCGCCCGCACACCATCACGCTGCTTAGCTTCACCATCCTTAGCCTTATGGCCTTCGCCTTCACCAGGTACCGCCCCGCCCCGGCGCCGGCAGCGCCCAGGGCCCCCCCGCCGGGCAGGGCTGGGAAGCGCCGCCCTGGGGCGCGCCCGCCCCTGCCTTCCCTGCCCGGGGTGGTCCTGGGGTCGGGCATCCGCACTAACCCGCACCCGCCTCTGCCTGCCTTCATCTCCAAGGCACCAGCCGCGGGGCGGCCCGTCGAGGCGGTCAGGATGGCCGCGCAAAACCGCGTGTAGAAGGTGCTCAACCTCCGGCCCGCGGGCTTCCTGCAGCTCCAGGCTTTGGTAGCGGGGGAGCAGTGGCCATTAATACGGCCGCCCTCCCCCGCTGCCCTGTTCCCATGTGCTGTTGCCTGGTGGGGCAGGGCTTCTTCCTCCCTTACCTTGGTGGATCTGGGCCTGGCCACGTTCCTCCCATGTGCCTGTTGCAGAGCAGACCACGCCCCCTGCTCCCATGGAGCTGGGTTGGGGCCGTGCCACACCTGCTTCCCCCCCATGGGGGTGGGTTGGGGTCCTGCTGCGACTGCCCTGGGTGCTGGTTTGGGACCAGTGGTTGGATTCGGCCCGTGGATGGACTGGGCACTACTCGTCTGGCCCAGCAGCCAAAAAGGTTGAGCGACACTGATCTATATGTTCCTCGTGGTAGCCCAGCATCTCCAGTGCTGATGGGGGTAGTCCAGCCTTTCACTATCACATTCTCATTTGTCATGCTGGGCCTTCCCTTTCCCCTGGGATAGAGGTCGGGCTGATGGGCCTGTAGTTTGCTAGTTCCCTGCACCCCCCGTGATAAATAACCTGTCCAAGAGCATGACTCCTGTGTTTAGCTTCCACAGGGGTGCTGCTCTCCTCCCCTTGCCTCCAGGGGCTCCTCTTCCCACTCCTGCCCCTGCAGCGATGCCTTGAGCGGGTAGGCAGGAGGGAAGGTCCAGCCATGAGGCTCACACTGGAGGCAAAGGGAGCAGAACAGCACCAGCTGGCTGCAGCCACACTGGTAATAGGAGTCTAAGATCCTGGGGCTTGGCCCCATACAGTGTGCCGTGGGGTCAGCTGTGGCCTGGGCAAGCTCTGCCATGCAGGCCCCCCACCTCCCAGTCCACAACAACTCATCAAAACGTCCTATGTGGCCTTCGGGACCAAATAATTGCCCAACCCTGTTCTACAGTATATAAAACCATATATATCTGGCTTTAGCTATATATATCAGTCTGTGCTGAGGTATATAATATAAACATTGCAGAGACACTACTGGGAAAGTAATGCACAAGCTTCTGCCTTGATCCTGCAAATCCCCATTTAAATTCACCTTTGTGTGTAATCCCAGTGAAGGCAGTGGAGAAGCTCATTGTAATAATGCTCAGGACATGAGCAGGTGTTTGTGGGACTGCAGCCATATTTGTTTCATTGGGCACAGCACTGGCACAGGGGGCCAGTCTATGCTGATCTTGCAAAAGTAGGACTGTTGGCGGAAGGGTGCTCCACAGCAGACTTCTGAATTATTGTATATACTTAAATATTTGTAATGCACCGTTTGCCTAAGGATCAAACTTCACATTTGCTGAACAGCTGCTTGTGAATCCCTTTGTGTAGACCCAGTCCTGTAGTCCTTTATCAAAATATATTGATATCGGTAGATATCAACTAAGCAAGCACCGTAAGAATTTGGATTTGCTAGCAGCAAAGCTGCAAATATTACAATGTGTATGTGTGCATAGTCATAGTTACAACTATATTCAACTCAAACAGCAATAGTGTATAGACAGAAGTACTACTGGTCTTTTCCCCTGGAGTAAATAACATGAAAAAAGTACTTTTTGATTATGGGAGTACAACTCAAAGTTAATTCAGGTCCCAATGTATAGTATGCTTACATTACAAAGATAATGAAATTAATCCTGTAGAACTGAAAAGAGGTGGGACCGAACGTAAGGAGAAGTTGAGTCCAGTTAGAACAGAACCCACATAAACATGCACCACCTTCTGGTTATTGAGCTTGGCCTTGAAGAAGGTACATTTGATAAATGTGGCTCTTGATACAGTAGACTTTGTTGTAACATGTATCCTGGTTACCCTATCTCCAAGACCACAATTTAAATCAGGGTTACTAGTCTCCATATAATGTCCAATAAATGTCTCAGCCTTGGTGGTAGCAATCCTCAGAACTGTCTGTCTTTCTGCAGTCCAGTTAGCGTGACAGTACTGAGTCCTAAGAACCTCCCATTGGTGAGAATTGAGGACCCAGGATCTTGGAGGATTGGGCTTCTTAGACTGATGATTCACTCAGCAGGGGTGGGGTGGGATGTGGGGGGGAAGGCCAGATAGCTTTTATTTTTTCCCAAATAAAGAATGGGTCAAGCAGCAATTCACACACATTTGTATTCTCAAGGCACAGAATGTTAAATAAACACTTGAGTAACTTCTAGGTGGATATAGTTTCCTCAGCCTTTGCTTTCTTTGGAGCTTTCCAGCTTTTCCTCTGTTTCTCCACCCCTTCTCAGCTCCCATTGTTATTTCCATAGCTCCCTTTCACTTCTGTACTTAGCTGCTCATTGGTTGCTCATTTCCTATACCTCAACCTGTCTGCCTCTCCTGGAAGTATGGGGGCTGACAGTTGTCCTCACTGGTCATTCCCCACCTGCCACAGAAACATCAGAGCAATACCAGCATGTCATTGTCTCTTCATTTTTCAGAACAGTGTCCAAGACATGTGGGTTGCCTTCTGAATAGCAGTGGCATGGGTCAGTGTGGAGCTCAGCATGGAGGGCTTGTGTCTTGTTGGGTCCTGATATGGAGGCACAGGGCACTGAGGATTTTCCCAGGTCTAAGTAGAAAAAGATAGGTAAGTGCCCAGGGGCTTGAGGGCTCCAATCCTATTTGGGATGTGCAGGATTAGGCACCTCAAGCCTCTGAAGCACCTGCCTGGGTTGACAGTGTGGGCAACTCTGGGCTGTCTGTACTCTACTGCCACAGAGCAAGTAGATGTCTGCCACAATAAATGGGCATAATATATTAGTGTCTTTTGTGCCACTGTTGTGGCCTAACAAAAGGTAGGGATGTCAATTTCTTCACTGGTTGTGCCATCATAAAATTGTTACGGTGGCACAACTGGGATGTCAGGCAATGTCTGTTCCACCCTCAGTTTCCTCCCTCAGTTCCCCTTTGCTTTCACAGAGGAGTCAGCGGCAAGAGGCAACTGAGAGAGAGGACTATTGGAGGAACTGTTTTGTGAAACGCACCCTGCAGCACTACTGTTAGCTGGTACCTCCTGGAGTAACATCAATAAAATGGTGTTGTAATGGGTAGAAGTGCACCCATACATTAGTCTGATATCAGATTGGCACCGATATATAAAGAACATTGACTATATGGGAAATCAGCTTTTTTTGCCTGATGTGGCTGATAAATGCCCTGGGCATGTGCACAGGTGCAGTATGCACAGCACTGGGAGCACAGCACTTGGAGAGCTGCGTCCAGTTGATAAGTTCTGGTGTGGTGGAAGGGGAGGGGTAAGGAAGGGGGCATGGGGGCAGGGGCAGATCAAGGCCCCTGTGGTGAGGGAGGGAATGGGGCTGGGGCTGGGGCTGGGATAGGTGCTGCCCACCCAGGGCAGGATGTGGAACAGAGCCGCGGCTCATCCAAGGGGCAAAGGGGGGGGTGGCTCCTGGCAATGCACACATCCCAGGAGGGCCTTAGGAGCATGTGCCTCCAGATCTGTGTGGGGTGGGGTGGCTGCCACTGGGCTGGTGTCGGGGCTGTGCTGGGCTTTTCCTGGCAGAGGCTGGGCCAGGCTGCACTCAGGATGCCATGCCCCCCCAGCCTTTCTCCCAGCACCACTGCTGCCCACCCTGAGTGTAGCCTGGCCCAGCCCCCACTGGGAAGAAGCCAGGCGCAGCCCCGGCCCCAGCCCACAGCAGCAGCCCACCCTGCTCTTGCCCTGCACATATCCAGGGGCACAGGCTCCCCCAATGCCCTCCCAGAGTGTGCATAGCAGTGTGAGCCAGTCCTCCCCCAACACCCTCTGGACGAGCCATGACTCCGTCCCATTCCTCACTTCACCCTGGCTGGGCAGTGCTTGCTTCAGCCTCTACCCTGCTCCCTCCCTTTCTCCCTCCCCACAGGGGCCTCCATATGCCCCCCACTTCCCTTCCCCTTCCACCACATCAAAGTTACCAGCCAGACACTGCTCTTCAAGTTGCCGGGATGCATATCGGAAATCAGATTGGTATCGGCTGATATGCCTCCTTAAAAATTGGCTAGCGGTATTGGCCCAAAAAATCTCTATCAGTGCACCCCTAGTAATGGAAACAAATCACACAAGGTCATGGAACTGTTTCCAATGCTGGTTAACCAACCATACTAGAGTACCCTACATCTGAGTTCAGTTTTGGGTACGTGTAGGATTACAGCTGCTTTTTTGAGGTCAAAGTTGAAACTGACCTCATTTTTCCTCATTTCAATTTTAATTAGGGATCTGAATTTGTCGTCAGGTTGTTCTACTGTCATTTTGTGCTAATCCCCCTTTCCCTCCAATTAGGTTGCAGACTTGAGAAAATATCAGTGGGATGTATTTAAATGAAATGTATCTTTTCTCCCACACAAGCATTAGAGGTTTTACTTTGCATTGTGAAAACTGAAATTTCAGACTCAGCAGTGAAGTCCCTAGAGCTGAGGATTTCAACTAACTTAATGTTTAGGTGCATTTGCCTCATCGTAGCTTATTGTGAAGTTACCTTGTCTCTAATAGTCATTTTGTTACCCTTAGGGTGCCTTAGGGTTCCTAGTGAAACCTATTTTTGACTCCCTGGACTTTCTTCTAGCTTGCAAAAAGTAAGTAGGCCATCTCTCACATCTCATTTTACCTGCTTCTAGACAAAAGATAGGATAAACATAGTCATTAAAACAATCATATTAATCCCCAGATTAATTTATAGCATTCCCTTTTATTTTAATCAAGTTTTTGATTAAATATCTAGTAGACTGTAGTCAGAGAAAGTATGCCAAATCAAGGTGTTAAAGATGAATCATTCTTGTGATTTTAGAAATGTCAGAAAAAACTGTTCTGTTCCTGTAGTGACCGAAAAGTAAGTATAGTGCTTTCTTAGGTAATTCAGGAGTCTTGACTTGTACAAAGGTACTTTCAGTTGCATTAATCCTGACTTATTCTTAGCAGTCCTGATAATTTTCTCCCAACCCACTTATGCACTCAGTTGTGCTGTATTTTTTTTTTCACCAGTGTTCATGTTGGAAGAGTTCTGCTACATGACAGCATCAACAAAATGAAAGCAAAGACTACATATTATTCATGATGTGGAAAACGAATACTTCCTTCAGTATGTGAGCCTGTACATTTAGCCAGGGAGCCTTCTCTGGTAAAGGTGAACCTTCAAGAGGTGTCCAGGATGCCTGATGCCAGTCCCTGGAATTCTTGCTCCAGTACCGCTGCTAACATGACTTGATGTGTTATCCTACAACCGGAGAATGGGCACTAGTGTATTTGGGTGGTATAAAAAGTTCTTTGGCTTTACAGGGGAGGAGTTCCACTTCAGTGCAGCTTAGTTTCCCCTTCTAGGCAGCAGAGCCTCCTTTTTAAAGCTTGAAGCTTCACCATTAGGAAAAGCAGCCATGGGTTGTGTTGTAGTTCTGGGAGATGGGAAATAATATCTGTGTGCCAGGTAATAGCTTAGATTTCATAGACATAGGGCTGGAAAGGACCTCGGAAGATCTTCGAATCCAGACCCCTGCCGCAGGGGCAGGAAGTCAGCAGGGGTCATAGGATCCCAGCAACATAAAGATCCAAATATCTCTTGAAGGCATTCAAAGTAGGTGCTTGAACCACTTCCGGCAGCAGTCTATTCCAAAACTTGGTGGCTTGGGCTATAAAGTTCTTCCTTGTCCAGTCTGAAATGGTCATGGAGGAGTTTGTGACCGTTGGACCGTGTCATCCCTTGGGGCACTGTAGTGAGCAGATGTTCTCTCAGATCGTGGTGAGCACCCCTGATAAACTTATAGGTGGCCACCAGATCACCCCTGAGCCTGCGCTTTTCCAGGCTGAAGAGTCCCATGGCTCTCAGCCTCTCATCATAAGGTCTGTTTTCCTGACCTCTGATCATGTGCATGGTTCTCCTCTGGACTTTCAAGCTTCTCCACATCCTTTTTGAATGGTGAAGCCCAAAACTGGCTGCAGTACTCCAGCTGTGGCCTCACTAAGGCCAAGTACAACGGGAGAATGTCCTGGGATTTGCTCAAAAAGCATCTATGAATGCAAGCCAGTGTTTTGCTCCCTTTACTAGCTGCAGCATCACATTGAGGGTTCAAGTACATCTTGTGGTCAGTCATGACCCCCCCGCCCCCCAAGTCCTTTTCATTCATAGTGCTAGCCAGTGTAGCACTGCTGAACCTATAAGGATGCTGCAGGTTTTTCTTCTCAAGGTGGAGAACCTTGCATTTTTTGGTGTTAAACACCATCAGGTTCTCATCCGCCCACTTCCTGAGCCTGTCAAGGTCAGCCTGGATTGCCCTCCTGTCCTCAGGTGTGGATGCTTTACCCCAAAGTCTGGTGTTGTCTGCAAACTTGGCCAGTCCATTTTTGACGCCAATGGTCACATCATTAATGAAGATGTTGAATAATATAGGCCCAAGGACAGAGCCTTGAGGGCCCCCACTGGTCACAGCGCACCATGACGATTGACTTCCATCAACCACCACCTTCTGGGTCCGACCATGGAGCCAATTGCCCAGCCAGTGGACCACAGTGAAGCCGAGGCCACAGTTGACCAGTTTTGCTAAAAGGTGATCATCGGATACCAGATCGAAGGCTTTTTTAAAGTCAGGGTATATGACATCAGTCTCTTCCCCCTTGTCCAGGTGATAGGTCACCTGGTCGTAAAAGGAAAGAAGATTGATCAAGCAAGACCTACCCGCAACAAACCCATGCCGGCTATCCCTCAGGAATTTGCCATTGGCCAGTCTGTCGAGAATGGTCTCTTTGATTATCTTTTCTGGGATCTTCCCTGGGATAGAGGTCAGGCTGATGGGCCTGTAGTTTGTAGATCCACTTTCTTGCCTTTCTTGAAGACAGACACCACATTGGCCTTCTTGCAATCATTGGGCACTTCATGAGAGCACCAAGAGTTCTCAAAGATCTGTGGCAGGGGCTGGGCTAGGATGCTTGCCAACTCCTGGAGTACCCTGGGTATAAACTGTCAGGGCTGACTGACTTGAAGGAATCCAG
Source organism: Crocodylus siamensis (assembly GCF_052110815.1). Taxonomy (NCBI): domain Eukaryota; kingdom Metazoa; phylum Chordata; order Crocodylia; family Crocodylidae; genus Crocodylus; species Crocodylus siamensis. Next base: position 219,286,981 of record NC_143397.1, read on the forward strand.
CCTCTCAAGGTGATCCTTCACGAGGTCAACATTGATGGAGGGTAAGGAATCTCCCTCACCCGGGCCTTCCCATCCCGTAATGGACAGGGGCATCCCATGGGATTGGTGAAAGACCGACGCAAAGTACCCATTTAGCAAGTTGGCTTTTTCCTGGGCGTTGGTTGTCAGTTGTCCCATCTGGTTTAACAGGGGTCCAAAGTTGCCCTTGCTTTTCCTCCGGCTTCCCACTTATCTAAAAAAGGACTTTTTGTTGTCCTTGATATTTGTAGCTAGCTGGAGTTCCATCGCAGCCTTGGCTTTCCTGGTTCACTCTCTGCAGGTCCAGACCAGTGCAGAATATCCCTCCTTGGAGGTGGATCCTAGTCCTCCATCCTTTGTAGGTCTATCTTCAGATGAAGGAGGTCTGCTAGTTCCCTGCAGAGCCAAGGGAGCCACGGTGCCTTTTTGCTGCCTTTTCTCCGAAATGGGATAGACTTTGCTTGAGCATTGAGGATCGCTCCCTTGAGGAGCAACCACTGTTCCTGAACTCCCCTTCCCTTTGGGTTGTGGTCCCTTAGGGCCTCACTGACAAGCTTCCTGAGCTTGTCAAAGTCAGCTTTCCTGAAGTCGAGGACTTCTGTATTCCTGACTAATTTGCCAACTTTACGGCAGATTGTGAAGGTGATCAGCTCATGGTCACTGTCACCTAGCTTCCCTTCAATCGTTAGTTCACTGATAAGGTTGTCCCCCATTGCCAGTACCAGGTAGGCACCGCGTCTCACTTAAGTCAAGATGGCGGCAAGGGCCTGTAAACTTTTTGTGTCAGATAGCACTCATCCACGCACATAAGAAGGTTTTGCATCCCTTCGGATTTGGCTGAGCGCTCTTCCCACAAGATGTCTATATAGTTGAAGTCTTCCATGGATCAGGAGCATACGGCCTTAGCCAATTCCCTGGCAAAATTCTGGTCCAGCTCATGATCCTGGGTTGGAGGTCTGTAGTAGACTCCCACTATTGTGTCCCCGGTTCTGTGTTCCCCATGGGTTTTAACCCAAAGCATCTCCAGTCATCTACCCTGGGCACCAATGTCAGCTTGCAGGGATGCGTAGCTTTCCTTGACAGAGAGAGCTACACCCCAACCCCTTTTGTCCACTCAATCTCTCTTGTACAGGGTATAGCTGACTATACCTGTGGCTTGGCTGAGTCTAAATGTCAGTGCTGTATGTTGAGAGTCTGTATCAATATTTTCACTGATCTTATGGTACATACTGTTGGACAGACTACCCTGTTGCAAATTTGTTTTTAAATCGTCCTGAAATAAGAAGCTCCCTCCATCCTGCCTAGCCTTGTCACAGTAAAACTAGATAGAAAACTGGATATCAAAAGGCTGGGAACAATAATGGAATAGATAAATTGAGTGAAGTCACCAAGGAACAAACAATATAATTTTAATATTATGGTAAAATATGATGGATGCTTGAAATAGTTGTAGGTGGTTATTGCTACTATTTTAAATTTCCTAGAAAGTGACTGAAGAACAGAAGATTTATTTTCTACAGCCAATTCTCTTCTGAAATATGTGACTCTCCCATGTAAAGTATTCATGAACTCTGCCTAGCTACCTGAAAGAAAGAAGAGCTAAGTCAAGCTTGCCAGGATTTTCTGTCTTTCTGTTTCAGACTACTGAAACATTAAAAGTCTGTCCTCTGGCTGTAACAGAACGACGCTATGACTAACATCTAGCTGCTGACACGGTACTTTTCTTTAGCAGATCTCAAGGTGCTAATAAAAAAAGTGCTGAATTGTCTCTTTGAACATGGGGACACAGGTAGTCAACCATGGGATAAAATGGGGCACAGATTTACCACATGTTGGCTGTTCAATAGTTACTGCTGCTAGGTACGTTCTTACCCTTTGGTAAGTAAAAGCAAACCCAAAGTGTCTTACCTCACTTCCACTGAATGCATACCATTACTGCCTGATTATAGAATTAATCTCTTTTATTGTTGGTTGTTAACCCTTTGACTTTTTCAGTGTTTATTTTCAATGTACTTGATTTAGATATGTAGTTTGATGCATAAAAGAGCCACTTGCTGCTGCCTTTAAAAAAGATGCTTTTATCAGCTTGTTGTTGTCTCTCTTCAGGGATGATTCTGGCCCAGAAGACAATATTTGGAAAGGCATCCTCTCTGTGGTTTTCTTCTTCCTAATCATCAGTGTTCTAGCTTTTCCAAATGGTAAGTTAATTTATTCTCTACCTTTTTTTTGTCTGCATGTTTTCTTTTATTATGGTCATATTTCTTCTGAGTTGGAAAGCGTGGCTTAATCTTTCATCACTGTCTTACATTACTGCAAGTTAAGTAACTGCATGCATAATCAGCTTTTAATAGCTGAACTGAAATATTAACAAAATGCAGAGTATTTCTAGCTTGCACGTTTCTGAAATAGAGAGCCATGTCACTTTAAAATAGAAATAGCCTCCTTTTTTTCATCTGCAGAGCAGGAGATTAGATTGCTGAATTATACTGAAGTCGGATTGAAGACTCTCATATAGTGATCTACATCAATAAGTGTCAAAGTGCTTAACAAAGGAAGTCAGTCATTATTCCATTTTACCAATAAAAAAGCTGAAGCAAACTGGGGCTGGTGAAATAACTCTATGGTCTCATTGTAGGCTAAGGGAATAGGATCCAAATGTAAATCTCCCAGTGGATGGAAAACATTAGAAATGCATTATTTGAATCTCTGTGCGATAAGAGAATGAACTCTAACGGGATATTTAATAATTTACTGGGGTGTAAAGTAAATCAAAATAATTGTTCAGTATTTCTATGCCCTACTTAGGTTGTATATTGCAATGGGTAAAGCTCTGATGAACCTGGACACTGTTGAGTTAAATGCATTATAGTCTTTGGTAGCTTACTGTTGTCATGTTGTATGTGTTTGTATGTTATAGGTCAATTTTGCCACTCCAAGTTCTGGTATTACTAGGTTGCCAGTGCTAAGCATTAGTATTTACTAACTGCTTATCAGGACTGAATTCTAGCTCTAAAAAGGCTGTCTCCTGTTTAAACTTAAGTAACTAACCTTTTTCACAGCCTGGTGATAGAAATGATGAATTTGAGAGATGAGGGAAAGCACAGGGAGTTTGAAGATTTTCTTTCTGCTAGAGCACCTCTAACTTTCATATTTCTAACAGTTTCCTAATCCTCTCTTTCTGACAGTAGGGTCTTATTTGTGTATTCCATAATTGCTGAGAAATCCAATTTTTTATTTTAATTTTTACATTCATTGCATGAAGTTCTTTTGCACATGGCATACCTCTGTGTTTACGTGCTGATTTTCCTATATAAATTTGCACATTTCACAAGAGTTTTACTGTATTTATTTACATACCACATGTTCCCTGTTAGGACATGCACCTTGTCTGGGGAAGGCAAAATGAAGACAAGACTTTTCCTTTTAACCAGACTGTTAAGAATCAGTCCCCTCATTTTGGAGAGAGACCCAAATTTTCAACTGTTAAGTTTAGGGGGGAAAATTTGTGTATGAAAGGTGAATAAATAGGGTACAATGGCATGATACATACTTAGTGTATTTAGGGTATTTTCATTAAGCAAGTGTTTGGAGGAAGCTCTGCTCATGCTACACACAGCATAAAAAGTAAAATTTAGGGTATCAGAGAGAGCTTATTAAAACATCTGTTCAGCTCTGTCTTCACTCCTTGTAGGCTACAAAACTATCGGAAGAGCTACAGGCCATAATTTAATAGAAATTATAATTTTAAACCTTCCACCTGTAATTTTCCCACTAATACACCTTTTAAAATATTTTAAGCTTGTTTAGTTAACAGAAACAGAAGGCTCATAGGAAGGTGGGAATTAAGTATCTGTTACACTAAAGTCCATCTAAAAATGGAGATTCCAGGCCCATAATGCATTGGAACAGATTTTTTTCAGAAGTCTCCGGGAGCAGATTTTTAACTCCATACAAGTGCAGGAAGTGTTTGTATAAACATTAACTGCAGGTTAACTTTTCCCCAGGTTAAATCAGCTGCAACCACAAGTTCCATAAAAGCACTGTCAAAGACTGGCTCTCAGTTGTTCCCTGTGGAGGAGCATTTCAAATGGGTTCTGCAGGGGTCTGTCATGATCTAGTTCTAGTCAACATTTCCATTAACAGCCTGGAGAACAGAATAAAGAGTGCACTTAAAGGAATTTGTGGATGACAGGATGACACCAAGCTCTTTGGAGGACAGCATAAGGCATTCAGAATGTAGGGATGCACGGATAGAGATTTTTTTGGCCAATACCGATGATTCGTTAAAAATCGGCCATATTGGCCAATACCAATCTCTCTGCTGATATGGAGCCCCGCAGTATGGAGAGCAGTGTCCAGCTGGTAAGTTTGTTGTGGTTGAAGGGAGGGGTGGAAGAAAGGGGCATTGGCAGGTGCGGGGGGAGAGGGCAGATCAAGGCCCCTGTGGTGAGGGAGGGTGTGGAGCTGGGGCAGGGGCAGGCACTGACTAGCCAGGGCCCAGCCCCACTCCCACTCTTTCTCTCACCACGGGGGCCTCGATCTGCCCCCCCACATCCCTTCCCACAACAGACTTACCAGCCAGACCCAGCTGCACTGCTGACTGCCTGTGTGTTGTGTTGCAGCTGCATGCATGCATGCAACATTTATTGGCCACATTATTGGCCATGTCAGACAAAAATGCTGATTGCCAACACTCTCAATTTTCCTCATATCAATGCCGATCTGCTATGGGACCGGTGTTATTGGTGCACCTCTGTCTGAATGATCTTCATTAATTGGAGAGGTGATCTGAAATAAGTAATGTGAAATTCAATAAAGACAAAGTGCAGCATGCAGCACTTGGAAAGGAGAAATCAGGTGGACAAACACAAAATCAGAAAAGCATCTTGGGGTTATAGCATATCAAAGATTGAATCATAGTCAACAGTGTAATACTGTTGCAAAAAAAGGCAGTTCTTATTCTAAAATGTATTTAAAGGAGTGTTCTATATAGGACATGCGAAGCAATTATTCCAAGCCAGGGTCTAGGAAAAGCATCCACTTGGAATCCCAGTGCCCTTCTTTCCCATCAGTTGGGAAATGGCTGAGAGTGTAATTATCCCTGTGACTATCCACCCCCACCCCCACCCACACACAAACCAGCACTTCTCCCATGATATCAGATATCCTGTGTGGTGTCTGATATCTGACTGGTTAGAAATTCAAGCTCACTTAGTAAGATATGGCGTTAGAGAGAGCTGGGACCCTTCCTTTCTTTGCTAACCTGCAGAAATGGGAAGATTAGTTCTTTTTCTCTCTCTTACCCCCTTCCCCAAAAAAGGGTCAATACAACATACAGTAAAAGAAAAAATAATTTAAACAGTATTAAGTAAGATGGTAGAGCACCTTCTCCCAGAATTCAAAACAATCTATTCTGCCTCATGCATTCCCACTCCCCAGTCCATAGAAGAGCATTTTCCCATGGCCAACCAAACCTTACTTCCTCACCCCCGTTCACACCTTGTTTTTGATTACTTTTACCTCTACATGCATTTTATAGCTTGCCCCAATTAATCTGAAAAACAAGTCAAGATATAATCAAGTGACAGATAATCTGTCCAAAATATATTTACTTGCCACTAGGGAGAAAATTCCAGTAAAAGGTAATTGCACGTTTCTTCTATAACCTGGTAATTGGCCAAAAATATACTTTTTGGAATTAATTTAACATTAATTACCAAAGAGCATATTTTATTTAATTATAGCCAGGTCTCCAAGTAAAACCCTTATACAGCTGGAAGGGAGATTGAGAATGATAATGTTGATAATGTACTGTGGTTCTGGCTTTCCATTCTTCTTAATCAATTGACTTTCATCTAACAAATGTTTCTGTCTGCAGGGCCCTTTACTCGCCCACATCCTGCAATATGGCGAATGGTTTTTGGTAAGTTTCATATTTATAGTTTTACTTATGCAGTGCCAGTTTTAACTTGGATAAATTGTACAGTTGTATAATAACCTCCACAAATACCATGGAGCACAGCTGTGCTCAAAACTTGTGAGAACCAGTGACTTTTTTTTTTGATAGTTTCGGTAATCTTCTGTACTTAGTTATATCGGTAAATGTGAGCAGTGTAATTCTATATCAGGGTAGTCTGATTATGATTGGAGCACTTTTAAGCCACACAAAAAGGCACATTCATTTGGATGATTGAAGGTTTATTTCTTATTTAAAAACAAAAACCTTGTTTAGCATTTGTACTTAAGTTATTTTCCGAATTAAGAAGATACAGTTATCATTGGTAAAGACATTGAAAAGACATTGCTTTATAACTACTGAAAGACATTGCTTTATAACTAAATACAGCATTTCTGCTAAACCTTTTTTTTTCCAGGAGTATATACCATTGTTATACATACTTACTTAAGCGGTTATATATTTTAGCATATGTTTATATAAATTCTTTTTTCTTTATTAAATGTTAGGAAATAGTGAACCATAATTTTCTTACCAGGTGTTTAATTTTGTGCCTAATTGAATTGAGGTTGAAATTCAGTTAAAAATGTACAAAATAGCATGTTAGAATTTAATTTTATTAGTTTAAAAACTACCTTGAACTTGACTGATCCATGTAAACAGGTAAAGTTTACTAAACAACCTTTCATTTTAAACAAATTGTATTAAGCAAAGGGGAGAGATTTTTCTCTAACAAGTGACTAGAATAGCTTATTTCAGATCCCGCATCTTTCAGATTTTAGAACTAGTAGATCTTGTTATCTTTATACTTCACTTTTTAATTTTTTGATTTTATTCATAGTTTATCAGAAAACTCTAGTACCTTGTGCTTAGCCTGTGAATTCTACTAATGAACTTCAGAAAACATAGTGGTTTCATATACTATATTTAATTTAAAGTCTTTTTACTACATTGTAGTAGGTATAGACCTTATTGTAGTTTGTCATACTTAGGATTATTTCTTTTTGTATTACAGTGTGGGTTTTTTAAATGTTATCTTAACATAGTACTACTACTTCTGTTCAATGCTTCAGCTCAGTGATTTGAGCTTTTAAAAACCAGAGTTCTTATGCACGGATAATCTTATGAGCATTAAACCATAGTTGTGCCATTTTAAGATAACATTTAGAAAACTCACATTGCCTGGGATCATGATTCCCCTTCACCAACAAGTAGCAAGCTCATGGGGTTCCCAGCTGCAAGGGCATGTACTCCTGCAGCTGAGGCCTACATCAGCTGCAAGCTTCCAGGCTTCGTGGCACAGATGTGCCCCCCAGCTGGGAGCTCCCAGCCACAAGGGCACCCCCTGACCACACATTTGATTAATGGCATGATAGGAGCGAGCCACAAAGTTCTTGTATGTTTTTTGTGGAATAACTTTTTGTAGCTTATTCCTTCTTTTATCATGCCATTAATTCACAGATTCATAAAAGTTAGGGGCTGGAAGGGACCTCTTGAGTTCATCAGGTCACTTAAGCAGGAAAGAGTGCTGGGGTCAGATGACCCAGCAAAGGTGAGCTTCCAGCTGTTTTTTGAAGATATCCAGAGTAGGTGATTGTTTTGATTGAACTTGTGGTGGAGTCATAACTTAAGACATGATTACCTGGTTAATCATGTCGTAAGTGTAAGCTGTGGCAGAGGCCTAACTTAAATCAACACTTGAAGTGGATGGGTTCAGAACTTGACCTACTGTATTACTGGGGGAAGATTGCAAGTGTGCTTGTGAGAGCATGCATGCCTATTAAAAAAAGATTTTGCCTTTTATTATACTTAGAGGTACACTGACACGTTGATCCAATATCAGTTCAGTACTGGTATAAAGAAAATTTGCTGTATTGGATATCGGCCCTATGGGGCTGATAATTTGGCTGATAAACGATCATGCTGTATGCTGCCGAAATGCAGCACTCAGGCAGCCAGGAGCACAGCCAGCAATGTGGAGAGCTGCCTCCAGCTGGTCAGTCCCATTGTGGAAGGAGAGGGAAGAGGCATGGGGGGCAGATCAGCACCCCCTGCAGTTAGAGAGTGGGGGTGGGGGCAGGAGCTGCCCAGGCGGTGTGGTTGCTGAGTGGGGGACGGCTCCCACCAGGGCCTGCACCCCAGGAGAGCACAGGGGGCATGTGCCCCCAGATCTGTATGGGCGGTGTGGTTGCTGGGGTGGGGTGGGCTGTAGCTGGGGTTGCGTGGGGCTCTTCTTAGCAGGGGATGGTCTCAGAGTAGGTGCCAGCGGCACTGGGAGGATGCTGCATTGATCCTAAATTTTGCCGCAGCTCAGCTCCCAGCACTGTTGCCGCCAGCCACACAGCGCTGCCGCAGCTTTTCCCAGTATGTGGGTGGAGGTGGGGCGTTGAGCCAGAGCAGCACTGGGCAGCTGGTGGCAGTGGTGCCAGGAGCAGGATGGCTGTGAAATTTGGGGTGAATGAAGCATTCTTCCAGTTCCATCAACCCCTGCTCCAAGCCCAGCCCCTGTAAAGAAGAGCCCTGGCTGCAGCCCACCCTGGCCCATGCAGATCCTGGGGGGGGGACACCCCCCCCATGCCCTCCCAAGGGTGGCACCACTCCCAAGGCAGTGGTAGAAGCTGCCTTCCCCCCCACACGAGCCACAGCTTTGCCCCACTCTGCCTGGGCAGTGCCTGCCCCATCCCTCACCCCTTCTACCCCACGGGACTGACCAGCTGGAAGCAGCTGTATTGGAAATTGTATCTGTGTCAGCCATATGCCTCCTTAAATATAGGCTATTGGTATTGGCTCCCAAAATCTCTATTGGTGCACCCCTAATTATTTTTTTTCCCCTGGCATGGCTTTGTCAGCTACAGTTAAGGTCTCAGCTATTCGGAATAGGCAGATCTTCATGGTTCAAGAGGATGTGTAGTTCCATGGAGTAACGGGTATATCCCAGAAGCGCAGCAAGTATCTCAAATAGCAGGCCACAAGTCCATAGTTTGTTTAGTTCAGTTTCTGTTCCATCTTGATGTTGTGCTGCTGCATGAATTTGTAGAACTGGAGAGCTGTGCATTTGTTCTGCCTACATAACTCTAGGCAGAATCTGCCCCTTATTGTATAAGGCCTCATGCAGTTGCCTTCTGATTATTACATATTAAACAAATTAGGACTTTTTTTTCCTCATGTTGCTTTTTCCCCTCCTGATATTGCTGTGTGATTAAGTTAGCATTTTGAATGTCTGAATAGTACATTTATTGCCTTGATGTTTTTGGATTTGTTTTTAACTGTCCCTGTAATTGTTTTTTAAACTTGTAAGTTACTGGTATGTTCTTTTTGTCCTAATGTCGTTTGGCATCTAGCAGACAGGGTTCTTTAGGTAAATCTGTACAGGTTTCCCTCACTTTAGATGCATTCCTGAAAAACTGCGCATAACTCGAATTCACATAAAGGGAAACCACTCTACAAGGTAACAAATAGGGATATGTTCCAAGACCTTGACAGCATTGGCAGCAGGTAGGTCTGCTGGGGCCAGGGTGGCACCGGGCTCTTCCTGGTGGGGGGGCTGGACCAGGCTGCACTCAAGGGAGAGGGCAGCAGCGCTGAGAGGTGGGCTAAGGTTGGGGCTGCAGCCACTCCAAAATTCGCCATAGTCCCCACAATCCTCCTTCCCAGTGCTGCTGCCACACAAGCCGAGTGCAATGCAGCCCAGCCCTCACTGGCAAGAGCCCCAGCCCACAGTGGCAGCCCATAGCAGCAGGAGCTGGACCCCCTGTCTTGCGCCCGCCCTGGCTGTGCAATGCCTGCCTCTACCCCAGCCCCACTCCCTCCCTTACCGCCAGCAGGAGGGCAGATAGACGCCCCACTCACCCCAGCCCTTGCTCCTGCTTGTACCCCGCTGCCTTCCTTACTGCTGTGGCCTCAATCTGTCCCACGGCTCACAGCCTCCCCCCACGGACTTACCTGCTGCTGATCGCATAAGAGTGAACTTACCTCTCATATAATGAATTTTGGGTATAAAAAAGGTCATCTCAAAAGAGCAAATGCGCATATACAGAACCTGCATAAAGCAAGGGCAACCTGTATCTTTTATTAGCCCAACTCAAATAGTTGGAAAAAATCTTCTTTGCAAGATTTTGGGTACAAACACCCTTTATCCGGAAGCTTCCTCAGCCTGAGGAAGGGTGTTTGTACCCAAAATCTTGCAAAGAAGATTTTTTCCAGCTATTTAGGTTGGTTTAATAAAAGATATTGGATTTACCCAAAGAACCTTGTCTGCCTATGTCCGTAGACTAACGCAGCTACAATCTATAAATTTGTTGTCTAGGAATTTATTTTAATTATTGAAAGTTTCATGCACAGACACTGAATAAGAAACCCAAACAGAATGCTACCAGATGTGATTTCTACTGATTTGAAGATATGTCATATCAGCCTTATTTATTTATTTTGACTCTTAATGGCAAAAATCAGCCCACCAAGTTAAACTGCTCACCAAAGCAGCTAGTGGACGCCAGGCAGTGAAGCTCAGCTTACAGCCCCTTTGCATTGCCCGAGTAGCTCATAGCAGCCAAGCAGTATGTTGGTCCATCTGGTGATTAGTTTTGCAATTGATTATTTGGTTTAAAGGCTATGTTATTGAAACCCACAGCCTGTGGAGTTGGGAGCAGAAAGCTCGTTCCTTCAGTCCTTGTGTTTCTGTGCTCTGGGGGTTTCCCCCCTACGTTTTTGACTCAGTTAGTATTTAAATAGTATGCAATGGGGAATCATATAACAGGTGCATTTTCAAGATTTCGTTTGTGGCTGCAAAATATTGTGGACCCAGAATCCAGACTTGTGTAAACTGTCATTTTTATGTGCTTTTTGCCATTGTCCATGTCAGCTTTTGAATGTTGCTTTGGAACCAACTTTTGACTGTCTGGCCTAGCTAATTTCATTGTAGACAGTCTGTATAAATATGATTCTACTACTTACAGGTCTCAGCGTTCTCTATTTCCTGTTTCTGGTGTTCGTGCTCTTCCTCAACTTTGAGCAGGTGAAATCAGTGATGTATTGGCTGGACCCTAATCTCCGATACGCTACCAGGGAAGCAGATATCATGGTATGTACCTGTCTGCCAGTTACAGCTGCTCCATATTAACTATCAATCTCTACATTCAGATTAACCAGGAAGCAAATTAATTTTCCATGTCTGTGATGCAGATCTATAAAATTTGGCCCTACTGGGCCTGTTGTGTAAAGAATGGGTATGATGCAGGATATCATACTTGTCAACATAATATCTGGACTGTAGTCTCAGCAACCCAGAATCAAGTCAAAACATGACAGACTGTTCCTATCTATGCAGAACTATGTTTAATGGAATCCATAAATCTCACTGTTCTGACAATACTAAGCAATGACACTTTATCATTTTTCTGCTTTCCCTGTACTTGATTACTCATATTACCGTATTTTTTCAAATCCAGGATGAGCCCCCCTCACCATTTAACATGGGGAATATCATAGAAATCTTAAGAGATACGTGGCTGGAAGGGATCTCCAGGGGTCATCTAATCCAGTCTCCTGCCTGAGACAGGATCATCCTTATCCAAACCATTTTATACAATCCATAATCTAACCTCTTCAGAAAACTGCCAACAACCCTGAGAGACCACAAGCCATAACACTCTTAACATGCCACATGTAAAGCAGGGGAACCATGATAGCCAGTGTATAGTGTCCTGCTTCTATAAAAAGTTGTTAATATATGCTCAAGAGATACCAAGTAGAGGGCTATGTCCCCCACTACAGAGAAAGGCAAAAACCCCCACAGCCTGTACCAATCCAACCATGAGGTAAAATTCCTTCCTGACCCCAAATATGGTGATCAGTCTGACCCTGAGTGGAGGGGCAAAACCCTCTAGCCAGGAACCTCCAGCTTTGGTGCCAGCTGGAATGTTGGCAGGATACTGCCCCAGTCAAAATGCCCAGCCTTGGCTGGAGCTGTCACCCAGTGCGTCTGAGAGAGGCTTAAAAGCACCTTGACATGAGACATACCCAGAGTAGAACACAGGCATAACTAGGCCTATGTCATCCCAACCAGTGGCTCTCCAACCTCCTCTTGAACACCTCCAGTGATGGAGAATCCACAACTCCCCTAGACAGTCTGTTCCACTGCCTCACTAGTCTAACAGTGAAGAATTACTTAACTTGCTTTGCTACAACTTCAAGCTATTGGTCTGTCTCCTGCTCACTACAGGAGAGAGAAAAGTGCCTTTCCTCTTGTTAATATTAGTCCTTCGTGTATTTGAAGAGTGCTCTCATAACCCCTCTTAAGGATCTTTTCCACAAGCTGAACATGCCTAGCTCCTCCAGACTTTTATTATATAACTTCCTTTCCAAGTCCTTTATCATCTTTGTCACACACCTTTGGACCATCTCCAAGGTGGATAAATATCAACCATTTTTTAAAGGGTTTTTTTATTTAAATCAGATTATTTTTATTATTTAAACTTTTTATTAATTTTTTTTGGTCAAGATGATTTTAAAAAAAAACGTTATATAAAGATGGTTTTAATTTAAGATATGTTAAAGCTCAAAGATTTCATCATGGAATAGGGATTATAACTTCTAATTATATACTATTTGAGACAATGTATTCATGTAACCTTTTAAAAAGTTTTATAAATGGGTCACAACAGGCCATGAACTATATTAGGGGCCCAATCTTATGGGGTTCCCAGAGGCTCCTCTCTAGATTAGTAAAGATTAAAGAAAACCACTCTACCCAATGGGACTCAGTCCTTGGTCTAGAAGTTCCCATGAAGTGTCTCTGTGATGTTTAGTTTCAGTTCTAAAACTGTGGATTTGTGTCTCTAGAGAACACAGGCAGACACGATTCTTTGGGAAGATGTGAGATCTTTTATTAGTCCAACTAAATAGTTGGAAAAAATGTTCTTTGCAAGCTTTTGGGAACAAATGTCCTTCTTCAGGAATAGGGATAGTTTGTCTCCAGAGATAACATCCTTGTTAACGGCAGTATACAGAGATGCAAGGTAACAGACCTGATTACTAAGGATCCTGGTTTTCCCCAATAAAAAAAAATAAATCACAAATTCTCTGATAAAAACCCCAAAATCTGTTACTAAAATTAAAGGCCCCCCACAGCCCTCCCTGCCCTGCAGGTTCCTCCCAGCTGCCGGGGCCATGGGGCCAGGGACCTAGGTTCCACAGCTCCCTGCCCCCAACAGAAGGCAGCTGCAGCAGGAGCATGGAGCTGGCTCCCCCAGTGCTGCAGGCTGAGGGCTCAGGCAGGGGCAGGGCCAACTCCCGGGTGGCAATGGGGACACGTGCCCCCCAGATCTGTGCTGGGGCAGGCTGTGAGCTGCCCTGGTGACGTGCCTCCTGCACCTGCAGTTTCCCTCAGTGTAGCCCTGTGCGCAGGAAGTCACCACTGGGGTGGCGCAGGGCAAGCAGCTGCTAGGAGATCCCCATGTGGCTAGGAGATCCCCAGTTGTGCCGCATTGTGGGAGAGGGCAGCAGGGAATTGGGCACACGGCTGCTCGCCGCTGTCCCCTATCACTCTGCTTCCCTCCTCCACAACCCAGCGTGGCTGGGGACAGAGGAGCTGTTTGGGGATCTCCTAGCAGCTGCTCTCCCTGCGCCACCCCGGCAACATGCCTCCTGCACGCGGGGCTACACTGAGGGAAGCAGCAGGTGCAGGAGGCGCGTCCCCAGGGCAGTGCTGGGGCGAGGAGGAGATCCTCGCGTGGCCCTGCTGTTCCCAGCAACACCGGGTCATGCCTGCGCGGCTGCAGAGGCCCCATGGAAGAGACGAAGGAGCCTGCACAGATCTGGGCGAGCGAGTGGGTCCCCTCTGCCCCCTGAGAGCAAAAGATACTGTGCTCGGCTGGCTGCACATGGACCACCTGCAGCCCTATTGGCCTGATCAGGCTCGGCGCCTCCATGTGTGGCTTCCCTTAAGGGCCTGTAATGCTGCTTGTAGTCCACGTGCAGCCAGCCAGGCACTCAATGTCTCTTGCTGACACCTCCCCGCTCCTGGCTGGCATGACTGGCTGGCTGCGTAGGGACCGTGAGCAGCGCTATGGGCCCTTAAGGGAAGATGTGCATGAAGGCATTGAGCCCGGTTGGGCCTATTTTAACACTGTGGGCAATCCATGAGCAGCCAGCCGGGCACCCAGTGTTGTTCACCAACACCTCCCTGTTCCCTCAGCTCCCCAGCCCCCCCCCCCCCACTACCCCCCCCAGCCCCCTGTAAGCCCAACATACCTAACCTACAGCCTCCAGAAGGAAAGTAAGCCAGAGGTAAGCCTTGGGACTGATTTAAGGCCTCAGGCCCTGCCCTCCCCCCACTCTAGGCAGGGCGGGGGCTTTCCTGATGCTTTTGCAATTGGCTCCTGGAGGCTGGAACTCAGCAAGCCTGCAGAGCTCTTTGCAAAAGCAGGAAATCTGCTGGTTTCTCTACCAGAAAGGAAAATCCTTGTTTTCTCTGATAAAGCTGGGAAATCCGTGGTTTTCTTCATTTTTCTCTGGGAAACAGAAAACCTGGATCCCTGCTGATCACCCACCCATCAGCCCTATTGTCTCTCTACAAGTTTGTGTACAGACAGTCGAGCCCTTACCTTTCTCTAAAAGTGCAAAGTTTCAAGAAGTTAAACAAATTAAAGATATCCAACAACAGGAATTCACTTTTTGTAGAAAACTGTAATTAAATTGAAGTTTCCTGACCAGTGTTTTAAATTGTGATTCAAATCATGGTTTCAATCTGATTGAATATGATGATCAATTCAATATGATTTCAATCAAATCTGCCCTAACCCTCTCTAACCTCACCATGTCCTTTTTAAAATGTGGAGCCCAGAACTGTGCACAAAAAAACCCCCTTGTCTTGTATTTAAATAAAAGGGGATGGCAGGGACATGCTCTGGCTCCAGTCTGGAGTTGGGGCCAGAGCCACAGCTGCTGCTTACCCCCCCGCCCCATTTCCCCCTTCTCTGGTAGCTTAGGGCTGTTATTTACTGTTAGGAAGCTTGATGGGATTAACAATGTATTTAGACTATGGTAAAAGTGTTTTTTAAGAATGTAGGTACAGGTTGTAATTGCTAACATGTAGTCTGTGCTGGAGAAGATTTAGGGGTGGCTACCGCAGCAAGAGCCCTAAAATAAAACTGACCATCTTTTATTGCCCTTGAGCAGCACAGTGCAGCTGCAGCTTTCCTTACAGTGGGTCGTACGTGCATTTTGATCTGTACCTGATCAGCCTGACTGGCTTGTGTGAATAGGAGCTTGGTCCCTAAAGCCTCAGCCACAACAACCCCCACCACTGTGGCTATCCCTGCACAGGTGTCATTGTGAAAGCATCATAAATCCAGTACCACTGAGCTATGTTGTTTCATCACCTGCAGAGGTCAGTGAATATTTTCACAAGGCAGAGAGGGCAGAGTTTCTTATTAGTTTCTTATGGATGGAATATTCTCATACATTGAGAGTCTTATTTAACATTTAGTTTGCAGTAGAGATGCTTTAATTGAGCATTAACTTTGCTTGCTGCAAACCAGCATAAACAAACCAGCTTTCTTTCATGTTCTTGGGTATTAATGGCCTGTAGTTACTTTTGAGGAAACTTCAGCTCACCCTTTCCTTAGCAAATGACAGTTACAGGTTCACTCCAGCTTTCTGCTTCTGCACTCAGACTAAATATCCTGAATGTGAATGTGTTTATTGGGAGACCAGCTTGAAAAAGAAAACAAGAGAACAGTCATATGAAGAGTCAGATAAGCAGCTTGTGTGTGAAACTACCCCTGGCAGCGGACTGCGGATTTAGCACTGAGCACAGAATGTCAAGGACAGCATTAACATGAGAAAATCTCAGTCAGCTGAGGTTTTATTTGTATTTTTCCACACTGATGTTCTGTTCTTAAGTCATGTACACCATTTGCCCCAGAGACAACCTTATCCCTTCAAATTCAGGTTGCATCATGGTGACACTAAGTATTTTTCCATTCTTGATTACCACAGCCTTTGATTGACTAACATTTTGGGAAATTAATTCAAGAGTAAAGAATGCAGATCTGCCTACCTCTTCCTTGGAGCAAATTTGTCCTTGCTTTTCCCTATTTGGGGATGATTTGTGCATGAGGACAAAGTGGTTGATTATTAAAAAGTTAATAACAAAATTGAAGAGATAAGAAAAGTATTATTGTTTTTATGTGGAGATAAAGTCTGTCTCCTTGTAAAACAAACAGAAGTCCAGCCTGCAGCAACACTGCCATTCTGTACAGTCAGGGAGCAGGTTGCAAGCTATCCCGTATGGCTCTGAGGCCCAGGAAGAGAGATTCTGCCTCCAGTCCCAACCACTGCACAAATCCAGCGTTTGTAAGTGGGGTCACGTACCATGGACAGGATTCGCCAAAGTACATTACAGAAACCATGATAAACAGGTCGAGTGATAAGAAAGATGCCCCACAGATCTGTGTGCGTGTATCTCTGCCAATCTGTCCTGTGGCTGCTGTGGCTCATTTGACAGTCCAAAGTACATCATTGCAATTACACTGTACACATTCCTGTCACAATATCCTCACCGTGTGTCTGCGTACCCGCATATCCATCACCATCAAAAAGGCTTTTGACAAAGTATCCCTGTGGGAAAACTGGAAGATTGTGGGCTCAGCTGCTCAACGGTTCAGTGGCTGGGAAACTAGCTACAGGGTAGGACCCAGAGAGTTCTCATGAACAGATCTGTATTGTCCTGCCACAAAGTGACCAGTGGTGTCCCTCGGGAGTCTGTGCTTGGACCAGTGCTTTTCAACATCACAGAAGTAGGGTTGGAAGGGACCTTAGAGATCTTCAAGTCCGACCCCCTGCCAGGGCAGGAGAAAAAAACTGGGCTTAAATGATCTCAATTAGGTAGGCATCAAGCCTCCTTTTAAAGACCTCCAGGGTAGGAGCCAGCACCACTTCCCTTGGAAGTTGGTTCCAGATCCTAGCCGCCCTGACAGTGAAGTAGTTCTTACAGATGTCTAATCTAAACCTACTCTCCAACAACTTATGGCTGTTATTCCTTGTTATGCCAGAGGGTGGTAGGGGAAACAAGGTCTCTTCCCAAACCCTTCTGGTCCCTGCTAGTGAGTTTATAGATAGTCACCAGGTCCCCCCTTAGCCTTCTCTTGTGAAGGCTGAACAGGTTCAGGTCCTGCAGACTCTCATTGTAGGGTCTGCCCTGTAGTACCCGGATCATGCAGGTGGCCCTCCTCTGGACCCTCTCAATGTTGTCCACATCTCTCCCAAAGTGGGGCGCACAGAACTGGACACAGTACTCCAGCTGTGGCCTGACCAGTGTTGCATAGAGGGGGAGGATCACCTCCTTGGCCCTGCTTGAGATGCATCTGTGGATGTATGACAAGGTTAGCCCTGCCAATCATGACCTTGCATTGTCAGCCCATGTTCATCTTGGAGTCAGTAATGACTCCAAAATCCCTTTCTGCTTCCGTGCTTTCAAGAAGTGTGTTTCCCATCTTATAAGTGTGCTGCTGGTTACTACTGCCCAAGTGCAGCACCCTGTACGTGTATTGAAGCGCATCGTGTTTTTGTTAGCCCACCCCTGTAACCTATCCAGGTCTTGCTGCAGTCTCTCCCTCCCTACTAGCGTGCTCACCTCACCCCAAATTTTGGTATCATCAGAGAATTTAAACAGGGTGCTTTTCACCCCATCGTCCAAATCGCTGATGAAGAAATTGAGCAGCACGGGCCCAAGGACCGAGCCCTGGGGGACTCCGCTGCCCACTTCCCCCCAGGTTGAATATGACCCATCCACCACCACCCTCTGAGTGCGACTCTTCAGCCAATCTGCAATCCATCTGACTGCATAGGCATCGATGCCACAGTCGCCCAATTTTTTAATGAAGATGGGGTGGGAGATGGTGTCAAAGGCCTTGCTGAAGTCCAGAAAGACTACATCCATGGCAACACCTGCATCCAATGCTTTTGTGACCTGATCATAAAAGGCAGTCAGGTTGGTCTGACATGACCTGTCCCTAATGAAACCGTGCCAGTTGCCCTTGAGCATCATCTCTGAGGCTGGCCCATCACAGATGTGCTCCATGATGATCTTTTCAAAGAGTCTCCCTAGGATTGAGGTAAGACTGACAGGCCTATAGTTGCCTGGGTCCTCCCTCCTCCCCTTTTTAAAGATGGGGACCATGTTGGCTACCTTCCAATCATCCGGCACCTGGCGTGAGCACCACAAGCGCTTGTAAAGCCGTGCCAAGGGTCCTGCAATAACCCCTGCTGGCTCCCTCAACACCCTGGGGTGGAGAGCATCTGGACCCACTGATTTGAACATGTGCAGCCCCTCCAGAAGCTCTCTAACCCGGTCCTCCCCAGCCTGAGGTCTGGAGGCGTTCCCCTGGAGTCCGTCTTGTATCACAGTGGGGAAGTCCTGGTCCCTGAACAAGAAAACAGAGGTGAAGAATTGGTTAAAGAGGTCTGCTTTCTTCTCTGGCACAACCACCAAATTGCCCAAAAGATCTTGCAGGGGCCCAATGTTTCCCGGTGCTTTCTTCATCCTCCCTATATATTTGAAAAAGGACTTTTTGTTACCTTTATTTTGGACACAAGTCCTAGCTCTATGTCTGCCTTAGCTTTCCTGACAGCCCCCCTACAGGCCCGAGCAGAGGAGGTATACTCCTCTTTGGAGATAGCACCCCCCTTCCACCAGGTGTACACCGCCTTTTTGGCAATCAGGCATTCCTGGACACCCTTGGTGAGCCAGGGGGCTTTCAGGCACTCTTGCCCCTCTTGCTTCTTGTTGGGATGGTCACCCCTTGGGCCCTGAGTATTGTCTCCTTAAGGAACGACCACTCATCTTGGGCACTGAGTTCCCCTGCCCTTGAGAACCCTAGTGCTGGTAAACTCCAGCAAGTGATGATTGCTATCACCTAGGTGGTCAAGGACCTGGAGGCCCCTTACCAGTTCGTCACCTGTGGCCAGGACCAGGTCCAACAGGGCATTTCCTCTGGTGGAACTGTGCACCTCCTGAATTAAGTGGAGGTCCTGTATCTCGGCCAGGAACCTCCTGGAACGGTCCGACCTGGCTGACTGTTCCTCCCAGCAGATGTCCGGGTAATTGAAGTCACCCGTGATAATTACATCCCTTGCCTTAAGTGCCTCTGCAAGCTGGCCTGAAAATTCCCGGTCCAGCTCCTCCCCTTGGTTGTGGGGGCTGTAGTAGATCCCCACCATTAAATCCCTCTCCCCACGGTCCCCTTGTATCTTGACCCAGAGCACTTCAGCTTGCCCCTCCTCTGACCCCATTTTGCTGGCAGAGGATATGTATTGCTCCTTGACAGGATACATGTATTGTGTCCAGGATACATGGATACATGTATTGCTCCATGTATTGCTCCTTCGTTACCAATGATTTGGATGGGGGAGTGAAAAGCTCGCTGGCCAAGTTCGCATATGACACCAAGTTATGGGGCAGTTTGGCCATGCCAGAAGATAGCTTACTGATACAGGTGGACCTGGACAGGCTAGAGAATTGGGTAGACTGGAACCAGATGAAGTTTAACACTTCCAAATGTAAGGTGCTCCATCTGGGGGCAAATAACCCTCAACATATATATAGGCTTGGAGGCGACAGCCTGACCTGCACCACAGCTAAAAGCGATCTAGGGCTAATGATTTACCACTGCATGAACATGAGCCATCAGTGTGATGTGGTGGTTAGCAGGGCAAATAACACGCTGGCATACATCAACCGATGCATCTCATGTAAAACTAAGGAAGTGATACTCCCACTGTACTCAGCACTAGTGAGACCGCAGTTGGAGTACTGCATCCAGTTCTGGGTGCTGGACTTCCAATAAGGGCATGGAGAAACTTGAAAGGGTCCAGAAAAGAGCCTCATATGCAGGGCAAGCCATATGAGGAAAGGCTGAGGGACCTGGGCCTCTTTAGCCTAAAGAAGAGAAAGTTGAGAGGGTACTTGATAGTGGCTTATCAGAGGAGGAGTGCATCAGGATCTTGGTGAACAACTGTTCACTAGGGCACCCTTAGGGAAGACCAGGACCAAGGTATATAAACTGGAAGGCTGTTTCAGGCTTAATACTAGGAAAAACTCCTTCACAGTGAGGGTGACCAGACTGTGGAATAGACTCTCTCCGGAGGTGGTGCAGTCACCTACCCTGGAGGTTTTCAAGAGGAGACTGACAGTCACCTCTCTGGGGTCACTGGATCCCAGTTTCCTTCCTGCCTAGAGCAAAGGGGCTGGATCCGATGATCTGCAAGGTCCCTTCCAGTCCCTAACGATCTATGAATCACCCTTGCCCATCACAATGACACAACCTCACTCCTAACCCTCCTTTCCCCCTCCCCTTCCTATGTCTCTTTCCCAATCTCTTCAGTCATCACTGTCATCTCTCTCATCAGCTCCACTACCATCATTGTCATTATCTTTGCTGTCTTCAGGGGTCCCACTCCTGAGCAGTCTGTGCCAGTCCATCCTCTTCCATTTGATCCCCACCATCTCCTCCCTGATGTCTGCTGCCACTTTCTTGTAATACCCTTGCATCAAAACCCTTCTTCTGTATTGTATTTACTGCTCATTTTCCCAGTAGCCTTTTTTTGAACTTGCATGCCTGGCATTAGAAAAAGGAGAAGGGCACTCCTAATGTAGATGGGAACAGTAACGTGTGTTTCAAAATCTTTCTAATTTTAACCTTTTAAGCTTGGTGTACTTTTTTCACTGAAATGAAAATACCCTACTTCTCTGTTGACCGCAGATGTTAGAGCGTAGCTGAGGATTCTTGTTGTGTTGTTAACAGGAATATGCTGTGAACTGTCATGTTATCACCTGGGAGAGAATACTCAGCCATTTTGATATATTTGCCTTCGGGCATTTCTGGGGCTGGTCAATGAAGGCCTTGTTGATCCGGAGCTATGGCCTATGTTGGACTATTAGCATCACCTGGGAGCTCACTGAGGTAGGTTATATGTTAATTATAGTCAAGGAGATAATACTGACTTACAACATTTGGAAAAGAGCATGGGCAGTTTTGCTATAGCAGGTTTACTACTGCTTGAACTGAAAGTAAACACTGAGCAATTCAGTTCTCTACAGTTTTGGATCAATACCAGTGCAGCCACACCAGTTTCTGAATGGGAACTGTTCCCTAGTCTTGCAGTATTTTACCACATAACATGCATCTACCCTTTAGTAATGTGCCCCTTCGCCTACAACTCTGTACTCGCCCCAGATACAGAACCTGTGCTAGTGTTTTGAATTCTGATTTTAAAATACTGTCATAATCTAATGACCGATGACTCATTTTTGTGTTAGTGTTACAAGAGTTCTCTGTGAAATGTGGCCACACTTACCCTACAGCTCACTTCTACAACTGACTTACCATTCTCAAGTCCTGTTTTGCATGATAATCGTTGCTATTCAGATTGACTTGGCTAAAAGGACTGCACAGTGTTTTGTTACTGGATATGTTGTAGTATTGAACTTGATTACTTGTTATTCTAGATAACTTGGTTTTATCTAATCTAAAACCCACCTGAGAAGAATGTTTATTTTACTGAAACTCATGAAGCCACATTGCTATGAACCTAAAATCCTGTTTCATCCCACCTGCATGATCAGGGTATGGAAGGTACCATTTATAGGCAAGTTTGATGATACATCTTGTAAAAAAACAATTTTCTGAACTTAATTGTCAGTTGTTAAGGAATTTAGACAAACTATCTCCAATTTGTGTAAGCCAAAAGTTCTTGGGACAAAATTTGCAAACTTTAAGGTAGAAATTAGGGCTCCTGAAACTATATTATGGTGCTTGTAGAAGCCTAATTTTCAAAGCTACAGCTTTTGCTGACTTCAGTGAGTCTTCAGGGTGATTGACTCCTTTGAATATTAAGTCACTTAGGCATATTTATATTTCTAAAACATATTTGCTGAATGTTAAGGAATGCAATTTGTAAAGGGTTGGCCCTGTTAGTTCCTTTTTACAAATGTGTGTTTTTATTTTTTAATGTTTGAGGATACCTCTCTTTCCAGGTCACTCTCGGAACTACCGTGAAAAATAAAATTTGATTCATGAGGGCAGTAGGTGACAATGAGGGGACAACATTTGTCTTTGCCTCCTGTAGCACAGGTTTAAATCCTGACTTCTCTCTCACAAAAAACTAACTCTCTGCATTTCATCATCCACAAACGCTCATAGTATGGGTAACAAGCAGGCAGAACTCCCCCTCCTGCTGGCTGACACCAGCCTGGACATAGTGGGGATTACGGAAATGTGGTGGGACGCAACACATGATTGGGTGGTGAATGTCAAGTGCTATAGGCTGTACAGGAGGGACAGGATAGGAAAGAGAGGTGGGGGCATGGCACTCTATATTAAGGAGGAATACACATCCTCGTCAATTAGCAAGGAGCCAGGGGAGGGGCACTCTGCAGTGCTTTGGGTTAGAGTACAAGGCAGTCGAGGTGAAAGGGACTTAATGGTGGGAGTCTACTACAGACCTCCCAACCAGGGAGAAGAGCTTGACCAGGAATTCTTGGGTCAGCTCACAGAGATAGTGAAGGCTAAGGATGTGGTAGTCATGGGGGACCTGAACTTCCCAGACATCTGCTGGGAAGAACAGTCAGCCAGGTCTGAACGCTCACGTAGGTTCTTGGCCAGAGTGCAGGACCTCCATCTAACCCAGGAGGTGCACAGCCCCACCAGGGGAGACACCTTGTTGGACCTAGTGCTGGCCACGGGTGACGACCTGGTGAGGGGGCTGCGGGTGCTCGACCTCCTGGGTGACAGTGATCATCGCCTGCTGGAATTCACCATCCAGCGCAAGGTGGCAAAGGCATGCAGTAAGGCAGCGGCCCTAGATTTTAGGAGGGCAGACTTCAACGAGCTAAGGAGGATAGTTGGAGAAGCACTGAGGTCCCAGAGGGGAGGGGAGCCAGGTGTCCAAGGAGAGTGGTCGCTCCTTAAGGAGATGATCCTCCAAGCCCAAAGGAAGGTAATCCCAACGAGGATCAAAGGGAGCAGGAGAGCACACAAGCCTCCGTGGCTCACCAAAAGCATCCGGGAATGTCTCCTTGCTAAAAGGGAGGCGTACACCCAATGGAAAGAAGGAGACATCACCAGGGATGACTATACGGCAGTCGCTCGGGGATGTAGGGGGGTAGTTAGGAAAGCCAGGGCAGAGATGGAACTGGGACTAGCTTCCCAGATTAAGGACAATAAGAAGTTCTTTTTTAAATACATAGGGGATAAAAAGAAGGTCCCGGGTAATGTGGGGCCCTTGCAGGACGCGTTGGGAAATTTGGTTGTCACGCTGGACAGCAAAGCTAACATGTTTAACGATTTCTTTGCCTCCATCTTCCTAAGTAGGGACCAGAATAGCCATCTCCCTGCTGGGCCCCCCTCGGGCCCCGGGGGACGGCACACCTGAGCCACGGGTTAGCGAGGATTTAGTTAGGGAGCTTCTGGAGGGGTTGGATGTATTCAAGTCAGCCGGCCCGGATGATTTCCACCCTAGAGTTCTAAAGGAACTGGCCGAGGTCATTCCAAGTCCCCTGGCACAGCTTTACGAGCTCTCGTGGTGCTCTGGTGAGGTACTGGAGGACTGGAAGAGGGCCAATGTGGTTCCCATCTTCAAAAAAGGCAGGAAGGAGGACCCGGGAAACTATAGGCCGGTTAATCTTACCTTGATCCTAGGCAGCTGTTTGAGAAAATTATTCTGGCACACATCCAGGAGGGGCCAGCAGGGGAGCATGCTTAGGGGCAACTAACACGGGTTCATCAGTGACAGGTCCTGTCAGACCAACCTGGTGGCCTTTTTTACAATCAGATCACCAGATCATTAGATGCAGGGGTAGCAGTGGATATAGTCTTCCTGGACTTCTGGAAGGTGTTCGACACTGTCTCTCACCCCCTTGTCATTAAGAAACTGGGGGGCTGTGGTGTAGACACCCACACAGTCAAATGGGTCACCAATTGGCTGGAGGGCCGCACCCAGAGGGTGGTAGTGGATGGGTCCTTCTCAACCTGGAAGGACGTGGGCAGTGGGGTTCTGCAGGGCTGGGTCCTCGGGCCCGCACTGTTCAACATCTTCATCAGTGATTTGGACGAGGGGGTAAAAAGCACCCTGTTCAAATTTGCTGATGACACTAAGATGTGGGGGGATGTGGGCACACTAGAAGGAAGCAACAGGCTAGACAATCAGACCTAGACAGGTTACAAGGGTGGGCGGATGTGAATAGGATGAGATTCAACACAGACAAGTGCAAAGTGATGCACCTGGGGAGGAACAACCGGCACCATACCTACAGGTTAGGGAACTCCCCTCTTGACAGGATACATGTCAGCACGGAGACGGAAAAGGATCTTGGGGTCATCATTGACTCCAAGATGAACATGGGCCGGCAGTGTGGGGAGGCAGTCAGGAAGGCCAACCGCACCTTGTCATGCATCCACAGATGCATCTCGAGCAGGTCCAAGGAGGTGATCCTTGCCCTCTATGCGGCACTGGTCAGGCCACAGCTGGAGTACTGCGTCCAGTTCTGGGCGCCACACTTCAGGAGGAATGTGGACAGCATGGAGAGGGTCCAGAGGAGGGCCACTCGCATGATCAGGGGACAACAGGGCAGGCCCTATGAGGAGAGGCTACAGGACCTGAACCTGTTCAGCCTCCAAAAGAGAAGGCTGAGGGGGGATCTTGTGGCCTGTTATAAACTAGTCAGGGGGGATCAGCAGGCATTGGGGGAGTCCCTGTTCCCTTGAGCACTGCCAGGAGTGACCAGGAATAACAATCACAAGCTGGCAGAGGGTAGGTTTAGGTTAGATATCAGGAGGTGCTACTTCACAGTCAGGGCGGCTAGGGTCTGGAACCAACTTCCAAGAGAAGTGATGCAGGCTCCTACCCTGGGGGGTTTTAAGAGGAGATTAGATGAACACCTTGCCGGGGTCGTTTGACCCCAGTACTCTTTCCTGCCATGGCAGGGGGTCGGACTAGATGATCTGCTCAGGTCCCTTCCGACCGTAGAAACTGTGAAACTTAACATCATGTCATGACTGGTATTTCCTGCTGGTGAAGGGCAAGATGCTGGAATAAATTATGTCTCTTCCAAGTTCAACCTATAGGGAGTTTGCTCCCGCTAAATGTATTTTTCATGTATTGACTCAAATGAGTCAGAAGTAACCTACAGAAGTTATCATGGGTATTGCAGAGGGTCTGTGTTGTTCCTCTCCTGTTAACACTGTTAACTCCTGTTAACAGCTAGCTAAGTCTACATATTGAAACTGAATGCCTAAACATGTGGCAATGTTTCTTACTAAAGGTGGGATTCAAGCATACGTCTCTTTCCTTTTGCTGCACACTACCACCCCAGCAAAGTTTAAAAATCAAACATCTGTGTTCTGTTCACATTTTGCCTTGTTGGCTGTAATGTGTAATGCTTTTGGCCAAAATACTGTAGTACAGAAGATCACCAAATATTCTGAGTTAAGATGTATAAGAAGTAGATGTAGTTACAATTTCAGATTCGGTTTTTAAAAACTTGAAATTGTTATTAACAGCATAACCGTTCACATGCAACTTAATTCCGTAGAAGAAATGTAAATTTCTTCCTAAAAGTGATAAAGTTGTTAAACAGTTCCTGTATTGCAGTCATTCCCAAAAGGAGAGAATATCACTGTAACTTCTTATAAAATAACCAACATCCTTTCTTTCTACAAGCATTCTTTCTGCCCCTTCCCCTACGTCTGATTAACATCTTTCTGCATGCTTCTGGCACCAGGAAGATGTTTCAGTGTGAAATTCTAGTCGTATGCAAGGGACCAAGCAGGTCCATTGCTTTTACTGTGTTTAAAAAAAAAAAGAAAAAAGCTATATGGGAGCAGAACTGAGTGGCAATTTTTGATGTATTATGAAAGAAAAAATATTCCTCAGATGTTTTTCTCAGCAAGTCCTTGAATGTTCTAAAGGGGTTGCCTAAAATGCCACTTCCTGATTTTTTTGATGAATTGCTGAATGCTATCCAGTCTCAGGTCCTTGGGTCAGTTTTTGTTTTTACAGTTGAAGCAGCTCACTTCTTTTCACTTAAAACAAAATGAAAGAAACTCCACAATCCATTTCTAGTGAGATGCTGTTTTACTTTGTCTCAATGTTGCATTCCATCTTCCTCACTCAAGATTAGAGCATAGCTGTTTCCTGAGAAGCAGGGAATATGCCAGATCCCAGTATGCTGTGCTTGAAATATGTAGCATAGCACAGATAGAGAGAGAGCAAGAGTTTCAAAAACTAATGTTAGGCAAAGTTCCTACATTCCTACCCCTATGGGTATGTCCTAGGGTTGTCAACTGTTTGAATCTGTTCCAGGAGGTTTCATCACATGGCATACTGATGCTAATTACAGCACAGAGACTTTGTTAGGAAGGCAAATGCACATGGCTGTTACATTTTTAAAAACCCACAGGACTACTGTATACATCAGATTCAACATTGAATATTGATTTTAATGAATACCCTATAATTTATCTCCTGGGTGACACTCAGTAGTCTCCTGGAGATTTAATCTAATTCCTGGAGACTCCAGGGCAGTCCTGCAAGGTTGGCAACCTTAGTATGTTCCCACAAGTGGGAACATCTGTTTTCTCTGTGCTCAGGTAGTATTGGCACATTTTGTGCCACTGCTGCTTGCGCTGGGAAACAGCTATGCCATGTGCGATCTAGCATGCAGCACATTATTCTGGGTGTGGTAGGGGAGGCTGAGCTGGCACCTGGGCTGGCCCCAGCGGCCTTACCTGGGGTCCAGGGGGCCTCTGAGAGCTGCAGCCATGGCACTTCTGAAGCAGGGAGCCTGGCCAGCAGCCAGAGCATGGCTCTGGCTAGCTATGCTCTGGCTAGGCTGCCGCCACATGTGGCACCCCGCTTTTTTTTTAGGCCTGGGGGTGGCGGGGGTTCATCCTCAGGATCTCCTGCAGTCATACCACCCCCCTGCAATGCAAAGTAGCAGCTCAGGAAACACTTGCATGTGTGGCATGCTGCACCTCAGGCAGGTCTCTGGCACTGCATGCCACATATCCACACTCATCTGGATGTGCCCTGTGAGGCCAAGTTGAATATAGCCTGAGTATGATTTGGAGTTGTTACAGTCTGATCTGACTTAAGTCACAGGTTCTAAAAAACTTCATTACCATTGGATTCACACTTTGCAGAGATGCAGTGCTTGCATGAGCATGGAGAGTGAAGGATCCACCTTCTCTGAGGTCCTTTCAGAACAAGAACGAAACACTTCAGCTTGACAATATGGCAAAGCTTGCATGGTCATTAAGTGGCTCACCTAGGAAAAGAAAAATGGCACTTAAGCTTTTATAAGCATTCATTTCCCTAAAACTATCTTTAACAGAAAAAGACAAAATGTTCTCAAAAGAGTTAAATTAGACCAAGTCTTAAATATTTTTGTTCCCCAACATATCTCGGTATTGACCATTGTGATAATAATTAGAATATTTTTATATTTTAGTTAGGGGTGTACTGATAGCTGATTTTTAGGGAGGCATATCGGTCAACACCAATCCAATTTCTGATACGCAGCCCAACAGCTTGAAGAGCAGTGTCCAGCTGATAAGTTTGTTGTAGTGGAAGGGAAGGAGGGAGGGAAGGGGCGTGAGAAGGCAGATCGAGGCCCCTGCAGTGAGGGAGGTATTGGGGCTGGGGCAGGCACTACCAGCCAGGGCAGGGCGGGGCACAGGATGGAGCTGCGGCTTGTCCGGGGTGAGGTGGGGGTTGGCAGCTTCTGCCCTGCATTCACCTTGGGAGGGCATAGGGGGGGCGTATGTCCCAGGATTTGCACGGGGTGGGGTGGGGTGCTGCTGCGGGCTGGGGCAAGGGCTGCGCTGGGCTCTTCCCAGCAGGGACTGGACCAGGCTGCGCTCGGGGCAGGCAGCAGCAGCCCTGGGAGCAGGGGTTGTGGGGGCTGTAGCCACTCCAAAATTCACTGTAGCCCTCCCAGCACTGCCCCCCACCCTGAGCACAGCCTGGCCCAGGCCCCTCCAGGAAAAGCCTGGTGCAGCCTCAGCCTTGGGCCCAGCTGACAGTGGCAGCCCACCTGCTCTTCGTGCAGACCTAAGGGCACGTGGCCCACATGCTTTCCTAGGGTGTGTGCAGTGGTGGGAGTCACCCTACACTCTCCCCCTCCCCCAGACAAGCCGCAGCTGCATCCTGCCCCAGCCCCAGCCCCTCTCCCTCCATCACTGCAGGGGCCTCTATCTGCCCCAGCCCCCACGCCTCTTCCCTCCCTGCTTCCCTTCCACTACAACACACTTACTAGCTGGACGCAGCTCTCCAAGCTGCTGTGCTCCTTGGTGCCTACATGCTGTGCACATGCATGGGGCATTTATTGGCCAAATTATCAGTCACATAAGGCAAAAAAAGCTGATTCCCTATACAGTCAATTTTCATTATACTGGTGCCAACCTGATATTGGACCGATGTATCAATGCACCTCTACTTATTATATGTTGCTGGAAGTTCTGGGAGCAGTCAGTTGAACATTCATAAACAAAAGAGATCGTTAATGTGAATATTTGGTTTTAGAAAAGCAACAAAATATTCTTTTTCCTTCCCACAAAGGCATGCAGTTATTCTGCACAATTGCTGCATTTCTGAAATGGTTTTGTGTTACGATGTTGAATTATGCCTCAAAAGTCAAAATTTGTGCTATATTCCTGTAGATTGTGCAGCACCAGAAAGTAAAGAGGAAAGAAACTTTAGGTATTTTCATCAGGATTTTAGCTAAAGCTTAATAAGGGTTTTTCCACTGGCTTCAGTGGGCTTTGGACCATGCGTAAGCTATAAGATGTTTAATTCGTTCATTCATCGCTGGTAGCAGGAAAAACAACCTTATAAAATTGTTTGAATTCTATGTTGTTTCACACCCAGAATCTTTTTGTTGTATTCTGTAGCTCTTCTTTATGCATCTTCTGCCTAATTTTGCTGAATGCTGGTGGGATCAAGTCATTTTGGACATCCTGCTATGTAATGGAGGTGGGATCTGGCTGGGCATGGTAGTTTGTCGTTTCTTGGAGATGAGGACCTATCACTGGGCAAGCTTCAAGTAGGTTCTAAAATAAAAGCCAGTAAGCATGTTTGATATTGCAGTGTATGATTCTGAATTTGTAGTGCCTCAGGAAATGGATTTTTGTTACAAAAGTCTTTTTCTGTAGAAGTAGGGTGTAGTTAATGTATGCTTACAATGTTATAAAATGATTAATAATGTTGGGGCACCATCTATTGTTTAATGCATATTCTTTCAATTATAATTGTGTAAAATTCTGCTTGTAATCAAATATGTGAGAGTTGATGACAAGAATACAAAATGATGGAAATGATTTGTCAATTTTTAGTCTTATGTATCAGCAAAACATTGTTTAAAGAAAATGGAGAACCAGATGCACAGATACCTGAATTGTCTGTCCTGTTTAACCTTCTGATTGTAAAGGTTTGGCATCTCTTGCTCTAATGAGTGACACAGTAATAATGCCTAGCTTTTATAGTCTGTCAAATTCTGATTCCCTTCTGTAGCAAGGGCTCTGTTAGTATCTGTGGAATCATTTGCAAAACAGGCTAATATTCATTGTGAATAAGACAGAATCTATTCTGTAATGAAAGTCATGCATAGATCCTAATCATTTAGTTTCTCTCACAATTTTACAGAGATGGTAAGCCTTTTTGTCCATGCCTTACAGGGGGGAACTTGGAACACAAATAGTTTAAAAGTGCTTCTCCCAAAGTTGTTTGCAGTGAATTTGTCAGTGCTAATAATAGAGCGCAAATCTACTGCCCTTTAGTTTGAACATATATACTAAATCAATCTACCTCCTTTAGCTAGAGAAGTTTCCCAGGAGGAGGCCTGGGATTATCTCAGTCCATCAGAGGTAGAGGAAGTATTGTAGATGTAGATGTATTGTTCATGCTCCTTTAGTTTGTGAAAAGATGCATTGCAGATGTAGATAGAGTACAGATGTATAGTATTATCCACTAAGGAAACTGTCTGCAGTACTTTTTCCATTATCTTAGATTCATATTCACATTTCTAACATTGTAAATGACTTGGTTGTTTATGTGAAGGTGAATCACAAAGGAAAGAATGTTCTTTGCTGCTTCTTTTGTGCTAAAGACAGCGTCTCAAATTAAAATACCCCCCAACATATATGTGAGCTATCAAATCTAGGTTTTCCTACTTCAGCTAGAGGTGCAAAGATCTAGAGTGGGATAGTGACATTGCCTCAGGCTGTATCTTGACTTCTAGCTCTCACAGCCATCATCTGGAGGAGAGATTAGGCAGTTTTCTCCTAGTTCACCTTTCCCCCTGCTTGTCACTTGCTTGAATTAAATAGATGTTAATAAAACCATTGTAACCCAGACACAAGACTTTCCTTCTTCCCATATTTGGAAATATTAAATTTAGGGAACTATATAAATGATGGCTAGTCCCATAGCTTGCACACTGCCATGCAAGGGGCCCAGACTGAGCCCAATCATAGTCCAGCAAATGCCAGGAGTGCTGCCTAAGCGATGCAATTGGGCCTGTGAAATGGGAGTCCTATATGCTTCTAAACAGATAAAACTTTAAGGCAAGTACTTAAAGGATGGAGTCAGTAGAAGAATTGCCCTTTCCTTCTCCTTGATGAGGACAGTGAAATTGTAGAGCAGGATGAAAATGGGGAACTTGCTACATCTGTCATTTTAATAAAGTCCCTCTATTTTCTTTCCCCGAGGGAAAAAGGATAATACTTGAAAGTCACTGAATGTGGTCAGTTTCAACAGCGCTTGGAATTAGACTTCAGTACTTCCCAATTTTTGCTTTTGCTGCTGACTTTTAAAGTCTGCAGTTAGCTGGTTACAAAGAACACTGTTTTTTGTAGTAGATTGCCTCTATTGAAACACTGAATGAGTTCTGTCTCTTAACAACACCCTTCATTATAGTGCAAAATCATATGCAAGCCTTTGCCCTTGAATAATCTAATGGGGAAAGAGTACTGTATCATGACTTGTTATAGAACAGCTATAATGAGGTATCACATTTTTTCCTTCCCTCTTCCTTGTCTTTACTGTAGCCATTCTCTTCTTTCAGGGACATTCACACCACCACAGGAAAAATCAAAAGAGCTGTATTACAGTTCACTCCAGCTAGCTGGACCTATGTCCGCTGGTTTGACCCCAAGTCTTCATTTCAAAGAGTTGCTGGAATCTACCTTTTCATGATCATCTGGCAGGTAAAAAATAACTTATGTGAAATCAGAGCTTGTATCAGCTCACTTTACTTACTGGCTGTGTTAGGTTGGAAGATATTAAATTCTTATCTCAGTCCATCATTGAAATATTCAATTAAATGAATTGATACCAAAAACTAATCTGGATGCTATATGACTGAGTTAGACTATAGTTTAATTTAGGAGTGAAATTACAGTATCTGTGAAAGAAACAAATGGTTACAGATCGACATGCTGGCCATGTGGTTAGCTGCTGGAATGGAGAACTGTAAGAGGTGAGGGACAAGCGTTTCCCAACCTCTGTAGGTGTACCGGTATGATGATCAGAATTCTGGCCCTCATTCAGCAAGCTTACCCCAGCATGCCAGACTTCAGGTGCATGAAGTTTTAGTAAGGCTGCCTATGTCCTCAAAGCTAAGAGCTTGCTGAAATACCTTACCTTACAAGTAAATTTAATAAAAACTACACAAGTGAAGTCAATGGGACATAATTTTCACAATGAGCCTGTTAACTGGCACTATTGTTGGATTACCTCAGGTATGCAAAAGCTGTATACATGTTCTAAAGCAGGGATTTGAGGCACTTTAATATTACAATCAGCAGAGGTGGTTATTGTGCTGAAGTATACCCTACAGGACTCTCCAGGTGCTTTTTGAACATTTTCTGAACAGTCTCTAGTGTGTGCAACTGTTTGTGACATAAAACCTTGTTATCTGACTCTCTTAATTTTCAGCTGACTGAGTTGAACACTTTCTTTTTGAAACATATCTTTGTGTTCCAAGCAAGCCACCCTTTGAGTTGGGGCAGAATTCTTTTCATTGGAATTATCACAGCGCCCACTGTAAGGTAATTTGTGTTTGTGGCTCTTTTTGATGGTGAAGTAGGTCTGACTGAGGAACATACATAGAGCTTTGTAAATAAATATAATATGTGAAAAATTATGTATTTGCCTCGAAGTACAAGATGATTATTATGTTTTTAGCTGTTAGGTTAAGATTAAGAACAAAATTCAGTTGTCTAGATGTATGCTCCTAGTGGTTCATATGGAAATCTACATTTGATTAAAGATACGGGAATTATCTATGATTCTGTTTTGTCTACAAGGTAACTAACTACCAGTGCTATGTGGATTAGTCGTGTAGGGTTTCATGTGAGCTATATCAGTTGACAGTATACAGACTAGGGAATCTACATCTGTGGGTTAGTCTACACACAGGACTCCAGCTATCTACTTAGGATAGTGTGTGGAAAATAAGACAATTAGGAGAGGTAGAACAGTACCTTATTTTAATTAGTTGTGTCAGGTAGCCACTGGGTACAGGTGCATACCCTTACGTCCTGCTGACATCCACTGGCCCTCTCGAGGCGGCTACAACTTTTGGTCAGTGTAGGTGGGGTCCTACACTCTCTATCTTCCCGCCTGCCACAACTTTGATGTTGAAGAGATCTCTTTCTTGCTCTTTTTTTTCTTTTGAGATGTTAATGAAAGGGAGGTGGTGATTACCTGCCTCCACCACAACTGACCACTGGTCTTCACCCCAGTTCCCGAAGCCCTGGGAAAAGGATGGTAAAATAATCAGCCTGAAGCGATTCCTTCCTTCCTTCCTCTTTTCTTCTTTTTTTTTTTTTTTTTATGAGTAGATTTCATAGACATTAGGGCTGGAAGGGACTTCGGGAGATCATCGAGTCCAGCCCCCCGCCTAAAGGGCAGAAAGTCAGCTGGAGTCCTAGGATCCCAGCAAGATAAGCATCCAATTTTCTCTTGAAGGTGTTCAATGTAGGCGCTTGGACCACCTCCGATGGCAGGCTATTCCAGACCTTGGGGGCTCGGACAGTAAAGAAATTCTTCCTTATGTCCAGCCTGAAATGATCTTGCAGTAGTTTATAACCATTCAACCTCATCATCCCGTGGGGCGCTCTGGTGAACAAACGTTCCCCCAGGTACCGGTGGTCACCCCGATAAACTTATAGGTGGCCATCAGATTGCCCCTGAGCCTGAGCTTTTCCAGGCTAAAGAGCCCCATGGCTCTCAGCCTGTCATCGTAAGATCTGTTTTCCTGACCAAGTCTCAAGCTTCTCCACATCCTTTTTGAATTGTGGAGCCCAAAACTGGATGCAGTACTCCAGCTGTGTTCTCACCAAGGCCGAGTACAGGGGGAGAAGGACATCCTGGGATTTGCTTGAGAAGCATCTATGGATGCAAGCCAGTGTTTTGCTCGCTTTACTAGTGTGCGGGGGCCGTTCGTCAACTGACCGCCTCACAGGGGACCCCTGGCCAGAGTGGGATGTGCTGTCCTCACTGTACCCACGCCAGTCTCACCTGCCACGACTTGGATGGTAAAATTAGGAGTTCAAAATATTGTGGCGCGTACAGTTCAGAAGCGGCACTCAGTCTCGGCTGGGTCCAGGGGTCCTGAGGGCTCCTCCACCCCTACACCCTCGCCTAGTCCTCCGGGATGGCCGCCGTGCTAAAGCGGTCCCCCAAGTCTTGCAGCGCTCTGGATCGCGCTGCTCCTCCAAGTACCGCTACCTCATGAATGTCCCTTCCGGCTGTTGAGCCTCCGGGGTGGTAACCCCTCTATCAAGGCCTCAACTCTCCACGGGTTGGGGAGGGAGTATTCCTCTCCCGCTTCTGACCTGGTCCCCGGTTCTTCGGGGCGTTTGGGCTTCTCCCCACCGCTGCCCCTCGGCTGGCTACCTGTTCCGGGTCTCGTCTGGCTCCAGAAGGTCCGGACTCTCCTCCAAGCCACTTGGACCCTCCGCAGCCTGCCTCCATCTGCACAGACTCCCTCCGCCTCCAGATCCGCCGCCTCCGCCTCCGGATCCACCGCCCCCTTGGATGACTCCGGAGCTTTCTTTTTATCCACCCGGGCAGGTCCCAATCCGGGTACTTCTGGGTTCCTAGAAAGGGGAAGCCTTGGTGCTTTGCCTTCCACCGTGACCCGGAAGTCGGGCCTGACCCCGCCGCCGCCGGGGCCGCCCTGGCCCAGCACCTTCTTCACCCCCTTATGACTAGCCACAGCATCACATTGCAGGCTCACGTTCATCTTGTGAACAGTGATGACCCCCGAGTCTCTTTCTCCTGTAGTGCTAGCCAGCGTAGCACTGCCAAGCGTATAAGGATGCTGCAGGTTTTTCCTCCCAAGGTGGAGAACCTTGCATTTTTCAACATTAAACACCATCAGGTCCTTGTCTGCCCATTTGCTGAGACTGTCCAGGTCAGTCTGGATTGCCCTCCTGTCTTCAGGTGTGGATGCTTTGTCCCAAAGTTCGGTATCATCAGCAAACTTGGCCAGTCCACTTCTGACTCCAGTGTCCACATCATTAATGAAGATGTTGAACAATATGGGTCCAAGGACAGAGCCTTGGGGGACCCCACTGGTCACAGGGCACCATGATGATTGACTTCATCAGTTGCCACCCTCCAGGTCCAACCACAGAGCCAGTTTCCAGCCAGCAGATCATGGTGAACCCAGTTGACAGCATGTGGTTGCTTAACAAGCAGAGGAAATCCTTAGCACAACTAGGCAATGAGAGATGGGAGGGTTGGCCTTCCCCATCCCTCTTTCCCCAGTTGCCTTGGCTTCAAGTCCCTCAGGTCTCACAGTGGAGCCACTAGGGAAGCAGGTCCTTCTTCCCTCCGTCTGGCAGGCACCTACTTTCCTTCTGAGTATTTTGTCTTGCCCTGGCGATCTCAGGCTCAATGGGCAGCCTGTGACGATTGAGCCATATCTTCAAAATAAACGGAGCCGAGAAAAGAAAAAAAACAAACTGAGCCAATGGTTTGGGAGTATCCGCCTCTGACTCCACTGCAGATCTCTCCCGCTTTGGGGCTTTTTCTTCCTCCTCTTCACCTTCCTCTTCACCCCTTAGGCGAGGGTTCCACTGCCTCTTTGAAGTCCCACCGGACGCTTACCCTGTCCTTGGGGCATTCTCCCAGTGTCTCTCACTCCCAGGCTTCATTCTTGCCCTCTTCCACCATCCTTGCTCTTCTCCCTTCCCTGGTTCTGCCCCCAGCCTCCGGATGTTGCCCCAGCAGTGGATTTACACCAATCCACTTCACCTGCTGAGGTGATAAAGCCGGGCTGGGGCGGACTGGGAGCTCTCGCCACAGCATGAAAGTTCTGTTCCTGTGAGGTCCGTGTCCCTGCTTGGGGAGGCACCCTAAGTGAGCATCTTCCAGTTCCTCACAACTTGTGCTACAATATATGAACCATGATTAGAACTAAAGGACTAATCACTCTGTGGTCACCCTACAAAACTATATGTTGCAATTTATTGGATACACCTACATGTGCACTTACAGCACTGTTGTTACTACGCCATCATTTAGTACTTCCAAAAGGAACTCCGGCGGAACACAGCTTCTGCTGCTATGCACACCCCGTGAAACATGGGGGACGTGTTCCCTTGGAACTGCATGGGACAGGGCAGGCCACCTCTGGGGCTGGGACAGCGCCAGGCTCTTCCCAGGGGGGCAGGCCAGGCTGCACTTGAAGCAGGCGGTGGCAGCGCTGGGAGGCACTATGGCAGGGGGGGTGCAGCCACCGCAGAATTTGCCACAGCCTCCCTGACCCTCCCTTCCAGCACTGCTGCCGCCTACCGGGAAGAGCCCAGCACAGCCCTGGCCCCAGCCTACAGCAGCAGCCTGCCCTGGCCCATGCAGATTTGGGGGCACGTACCCCCATGCCCTCCTGGGTCGCATGCAGCAGCAGGAGCTGGCCCCCCCCCCCCCGTGCCCCATGGACAAGCCGTGGCTCCATCCTGCGCCCTGCCTCGCCTTGCCTTGCCCTGGCTGGGCTGCGCCTGCCCTGGACCCTGCCCATAACTCTTTTCTTGAGAGTTCCTGTGTAGTAGGGGTGTATCAATACATCAGTCAGGTATCGGATATCGGCCCAATAGAGCCAATAATTTGGCCAATAAATGCCTGTGCTGCATGCAGCCTCACTCAGACAGCAAGGAGCACACCTGGCAGCATGGAGAGCTATCTCCAGCTGGTAAGTCCAGTGTAGTGGAAGGGGAGAGGGGAGGGAAGGGGTGTTGGGAGTGCAGATCAATGCCCCTTGCGGAGAAGGAGGGGGCAGAGGCAAGTGCTGCCGGGGGGGAGAAGGGAGCCATGGCTCGTGGTGGGGAGGTGGCTCCCGCTACTGCTTGCACCCAGGGAGGGAATGGTGGGGGTTCCTCTCAGATATGTGCGGGGAATGCTGCAGCCAAGGCTGTGTGGGGCTCTTTTTGGTGGAGGCTGGACTTGGAGTGGGCGCCTGCAGCACTGGAAGGATGTTGCATCCATCCCAGATTTCACCTCCGCTTCGCTCCCAGCACTGCCGCTGCCAGCTTCGTGGTGCCACCCCAGCTCTTCCTGGCACGTGGGAGGAAGTGAGGCCTTGAGCCAGGGCTGTGCCAGGCAGCTGGTGGTGGCAGCAGCACTGGGAGCAGAGT
Source organism: Crocodylus siamensis (assembly GCF_052110815.1). Lineage (NCBI taxonomy): Eukaryota > Metazoa > Chordata > Crocodylia > Crocodylidae > Crocodylus > Crocodylus siamensis. The sequence continues at coordinate 219,323,653 of NC_143397.1, forward strand.
GGCAGCAAAATTTGGGGTCGATGCAGCATCCTCCCAGTGCTACCAGCACCCACTCCAAGCCCAGCCTCAGGCGCAGCCCACCCCGCACAGATCCGGGGGGCACATGCTCTCCCAGGGTGCAAGCAGCAGCAGGAGCTGCGTTCCCCACCCCTCCCCCCACAAGCTACAGCTCCGCCCCACCCTGCCCTCTCCCTCATGGTAGGGGGCATTGATCTGCCCCACCCCCCCACCCAAGCCCCTTCCCTTTCCACCACACTGAACTTACCAGCTGGAGGCAGCTGCATCGGAAATTGGATCAGTATGGACTGATATTCCTCCTTAAATGTGGAGGAATCAGTATCAGCCCCAAAAATCTATCGGTGTACCCCTATTGTGTAGACAAATACTTACATGATTCATCTTAGTGTTGTATTTGAGCATTTCACAAGCTTTTATATTTGTTTGCACTCAAAGAATCCCGGTTAGTTAGGAAAGGGCTATTATCCCATACAAATAGAATTCTTACGTCTATGCTGGCAGAAAGCATTTTCTTTAGTTGTATTACCTAACAGTACCTTCCACTCACAGGTTGTCAGAGTATTTTAGGGAAGAGCTTGCACTTTTCTGCTATTGGTGCTGTACATATTCTGAGAATGAATGAATGAAGGAGTATACTTACCCATGCTGAACCCAACATCAGAACGCAATCTTTTCAGAATAGTTTCAGAGTGAGAGCTGGCCATAATCTGGCATTTGTTTTCTTGTTTTCATTTGTTTTTTTTAAAACCCACTTTGGACTATTTTTTTAAGACTGTTGCACTATCAGTGTACTACTTTTAACCTCCCAGGTTCCAGTGCACACTCTTGGGAACAGCTGTGTTTTAAAATGGGGAAAATAGCTCCAAAGCTTAGAGCATTGAGAATTAAAATAAAATTTATTCTTTAAAATTTGTTAGGTCTAAGATTGGTCTATGGCTTGAATTTCTCACTGGGATTAACCAGTGAGAAATTCAAGCCATAGACCAAGTTTGTCCTAGAAAAGTGAAGCAACCTTAGTAGGCCAGCATGTATTAGCTGGGTGCATAAGTTGTTAAATCATCAGTATTCTGCTTTTATAATGTGTACATATGACAGCAATGTTAACCATTCTTGTTTTCAGCTTCATTAAAGAATTCTCTTATCTTGTTTCTGTTTGCAGGCAATACTATGCCTACCTCACAGACACACAGTGCAAAAGGGTAGGAACTCAGTGCTGGGTGTTTGGGTAAGTGTTCTCATCTGTCAGAAGTCTTACCAACGTAATGCTGCATGCCGTATTTTTATTGTTTTTAAGTGTCAGCAATATGCTCAGTGCAGTCCTAGCTATGATGTGAAGCTAGTCTTTGTTCCACATTGCTTTCAGGCTAAAAGATGGGCATAAAAAAGGCTCCTTGGGAGCTGAAGAAAACAGAATATTAGATTTGAGGGATGAGGAGACAAGGGAAGGAAGCTATGTAAGGGCTATGGTGTGATAGGACATCTGCATTCTTTTTCTACTTAACTACTGATGACTTGGCCTCAGCAAATTACTTACCTCTAAGGGCATTAATTTTAAGGCTGCAAAGTGATGCTTGCTTATTGTCAAGAATATGGAAAGCTTAAATTAGAGAGCAGACTATGGTCTTGTATGAGGCCACAATTTCCTTATTTCAGTCACCATTACCTACATGAGAACAACATTTTTGGTCCATAATAAACGATAATAATTTGTATTCTGATAGCGCTTAAGAGCTTGAGTTGGAAACCAAAATCCCATTGTGCTATATACTGTGCAAATGTTTATACATCCCTTTAGGGTCCTTTGGCAAAAGGTGTTTTGTGAATGCAAAATATTAAAAGATAAGGATTATTTTTGTAGCTGCTCAGATACCATGTTATCTTGCAAGATGAATCTTTTTCTGCATAGAGAGAATAAGCTTTCCTGTATTTATTTTGTCCAATATTTTTTCTCCACCATCAACTGTAGATAGATTGCTGGTTAACAAATCTTATATTTGTAAGTAAACGTGAAAATTAGTCTTCAGTTACCTGTCTTCTGGCACAGTATGCTTCCTACAATGTCAATAATTAAAATATACTGTATTACAGAGCAGTATACCTAAAGTATGAAGCAGATCCAGATCTCTGAGCTGGGCTGCAGTGAGTTTGGAATTTCCAGTACAATTATTAGGATGGTACAGCTGCATGTTTGTGGCTCTAAGTCATATACAAATAAGGAGTGAAGCTTCTGCTCTATTTGATATCCTCACAGGATGCACTGTCCCTATCATTCTTTAATGCAGTTGTAGAAAAAAACATTACAGTTGCTGCAAAATTATTAGGATGGGCTGAGTTTATATAGCCTGCCCTTCCATTTTGGATATGTTACTAATTGGCTGTAGAACAGACAAAAAGGATGATACTAAGCATGGTTGGAGACTTAAAGGAAGCAGCAAGAAAAATGGGATTTAAGAGCTCTTTGCGTAAACTACCAGTGATGGGGAGAAATAAGTGCCTGACAAAGTAGTGCGCAGCAAATTGTGAAACTAACTGAGCCTCATTTGAGCCTACATTTCCAGGGCAGGAGTTGTAGGCTTTGAAGCCATGACAGCCACACAAGTCTGAAAATTTAGAGGGGGTGGTGGAGTGGCAATGTTCATAGCTGCTCCCTTGCTGCCAAATTTCCATGGGGAGCACTATGTACTAAAGAGCAACAGCTCACCAGGTTGCACCAACAGACTCACCCTGTGTGCTGATGCCACACCACTCCACTGGCCTGTAAATCTGGAGGGATGAGCACCGCTGCCTTAGGGTTAAAAGTGAGCAAAATAACCAGTCATCAGGCATAACTATTTTATTACTAGAGAAAGATGTTTGTAAACAAGGCAAACGTGATGAAAAATGGTTAGCTCTACTATGATTTTTTTTCAGTTTCTCTCACTTAACAGTGATTTTTTTTTTTTAACTTTTGCCTCTGGGGGCATTCTTCTGTATATAGGCTTGGAGCAAAATGTATAGTTTACCCCTATGGGAGGACAGCAAGGGAGGGGCCTGGGGCAGTGCAACTCCAGCCCCTCTTCTGCTGTCTGTCTGGACATGTGCATGCAGTCATTGCTACCAAGGAACCTGGCCATGGGCTCCAGAGCTCAGTGCAGCTGTCTGCAGCCTCCTTACTGCCTGCCACAGCCAGCCCAGGCAGTAGCAGGAAGCTGGCTGTCTGCAAACAACTGCAACAGGCTCTGGAGGACCACCACTGGCTCCACAGTGCCAGTGGTAGCTACATATGCACCTCTGAGTGGATGGCGGGGTAGGAGCCAAGGCTACACTGGCCCAGGCCTCTCCCCCACCATTCACCCAGAGGCATGCATGCAGCCACTGCTGCCATGGTTCTATGATTCACATAAAAGCTCAGCTTCTAAACCAGTGGTTCTCAACCTTTTTAGACTTAAGGGACCTCTTGTTCGACTCAAGGTACCCCTTGGAAAATACAAGCTCTTAGTTTTCACTCATCTTTTAACTATAGGTTAATAATAAAGCAATTCTTGTGTTGCAAAGAATTCAGAATGATAAGACCCCTGAAGGGATCTCAGAGAGAATCATAGAACCAGAGAAGTAGGGCTGGAAGGGACCTTTAGAGGTCATTTATTTCAGCCTCCTGTCTGAGCAAGCATCGTCCCTATCCAAACCATCTTGTACACTGCATAATCTAAACCATACATAAGATTACCATCAACCCTAACAACAGAGACCTAACACCCTAACCTGCCACAGATAAAGTAGGGGAACCACAGCAGCCAATGCTCTGCTTCTATGAAATGATGTTAATATATGCACAAGAAATCCCAGCTAGAAGGCCATGCTCCCCGCTACAGGAAGGCAAAAATCTTCACAGTCCATACCAGTCTGACCATGGGGTAAAATTCCTTCCTGACCCCAAATGTGGCAATCAGTCTAACCCTGAGCAGAGAGGTAAGACAAAGAAACTGCCTAATTTTTTGTAAGGATTAAACTTCTTTTCAAGAATGGATCAAGAAATAAAGTGAATGTGTGCATACTAATGGATCAGTCACTAACCAATGTATGTGTTGCATGTTTCAGACTGAAAAAAACACCATCGCAAGAGCCTGGCTCACCTTGCTGTAATGGAGTAATTGGAAATGTTGCTCTTGGAAAGACTAAAAGTTAGCAGTAGCTTTCAGGGCCCTGCTATATGTATGAAAAGTGGCAATGTTTGCAACCCATAAGAACAGGGGTCAGCAGTCCCCCGGTACATGTCACAGCATGGCACGTGAAGCCATTTTGCTTAGCATACTACAGCTGGCCCAGGCCGGCCACAGAACCCGGACTATTTGCAGGAGGCAGCTGGAAGGCTGCAGCCCTGCTGCAAGCAGCCCAGGCTCCAAGCAGTCCAGGCTCCATGGCCAGCAGCAGCTACCCAAAGCCTGGGCCAACTGCAGCTGGGAGGCTGCAAACCACTTGTACCTGGCTCCCGAGCCCTAGCCAGGCTCCATGGCAGCAGTGGCTGCACGCATGCCTCTGGGTAAATGGTGGGGGAGAGGCCTGGGCCAATGTAGCCTTGGCCCCTACCCCACCATCCACTCAGAGGTGCGTATGTAGCTACCACTGGCACTGTGGAGCCAGTGGTGGTCCTCCAGAGCCTGTTGCAGTTGTTTGCAGACAGCCAACTTCCTGCTACTGCCTGGGCTGGCTGTGGCAGGCAGTAAGGAGGCTGCAGACAGCTGCACTGAGCTCTGGAGCCCATGGCCAGGTTCCCTGGTAGCGATGACTGCATGCACATGTCCAGACAGACAGCAGAAGAGGGGCTGGAGTTGCACTGCCCCAGCCCCCTCCCTTGCTGTCCTCCCATAGGGGTGCATGTGCCTGCTGCCACCATGGAGCCTGACTGGAGCTTTGAAGCCTGGTACAGCTGCACCAGGCTTCAGAGCCCTAGCATCGGCTCTGTGACAGCAGCGACTGTATGCATACCTCAGGGCTCAGGACAGGGAAGGGGCTGGGGCAGCACAACCACCCGGAGGTATCCACCCAGAGGTACACATGCAGCTGCCACCAGCAACAAGGATTGAGCCCCTCACAGCTCCCCCATTGTCTGCCCCTGGCACACCAAGTCAAGGCATGGGTGGAGGTTGGGGTGTTTTTGGCACTCTGGCCAAAAACATTGCTGACCCTTACATTAGAATAGAGAGGAGTGGCTAACAACCTACCAGTCCCCTTTCATCAAGTTGGGAAAAAAGTCATTCTTAACATAGGGGAAAAAATTATCATTTGAATGCATGTAGAAATTGCAGTGAAATAAGGCTGATAATACAGTTAATAAATTAAGAAGAAGATTCAGTGAAATTCAGGATGAAAAGGATCTAAAAAGAAGTCTTCAGAAACATTTTGTTCTTCTCTCTTCTACATAGTCTTTAGTTGGTGCTCATTATTTTACCTAGCCCAATTATTTTTTTCCTTGTTTGGTTTAATAAGAATGGTTATTGTTATTAAAATAAAGGCTTTTCTTCATGACCAACTATACCAAGTTTTGGCAAGGAAATGAGCTACTGTCCAAAGACAAAAACAATTCTGATTCAGTAAGAGGTCTGATTGTCACATCCAAAGTTCTGTGCATCTGAATAGCTCTTATTCCACCTATTAGGCCCCTAAACACGACCCTATTCTACCATGCTTGAACCTTTACAAATATTAATCTAACAGGTGGCATTGTCATGTGCTTTTTTGTGATTTAGTCTTAAGGCTAAGATGACAGCGATTTTTCAGGGGCTTGAACAGAGTGCAGTAGCATTATGCTTGGTGTCCAACACACGGAGTAAGATCTGGCCCTGAGAGTACAGGTTGCATACACCAGGTATTAGATCTACAAACAGCATTGGTAATACGATATTGCAGTAATAATACTGCAGCTTTGTAGCCTTCTGTTTGAAGATCTCATGGTTAATGAATTAAATCTAAAGAGCCTGTATTATCTCCATTTTTATGGATTGGAAAATTGAGGACTGCAGGTTAAGCTGTTTCCCAAGGCGTCAGTCAGGTTTATAATCCAGGTTTACTGACTTTCAATCCTGTGTTCTGTCCACAGGACTATGGTGTCTCCCTGTGGTCTCATTTTAAAATTTAATTACTAAGGGACTAAACTTGCCAGGCTGGAAAATTTATGACCTATTTTAAATGGATCCCTTTGTGGAGAATATTTTTGATATAAAATGGCACCTCAAAAAGCTCTTTATGCTCCCAAGAGATGTTAAAACAATGGCACAATGAGACTGGAGGATTTTATGACCCATTTCAAACATGGTACCTCCTGCCATGCCGTTTACCCTGTCTGTACTTCCATCCACTCCCTGGCACCCCTTCTTGCCACCATGAGTTGAGGCCAGCTCAGGGAAAATAAGGAGGCAAGGTTTCTGAAGATTCCCCTATGTCCATGAGCTGGAAAAAATGTAAGAATGAGTGGATTGTTGACTGGTGAACCCAGCACCGAAGATGATTGTTGTTCTTATAATAACAAAAAAGGATTTAGTTTTTACAGCTATTTTAGTGTAAGGGTTTGCCTACAAATCTCAGGCTGCTGCAGGGAGGGAATGGAAATACGTACAGGGTAAATGGATTGATTGCTCAGGAGTTGGGGCTGCCTTGTCAATTAAAATCCTTCCTAGGCAGCTCTTATCTTGACTGGCCTAGGGTAAATAAATTGATTGTTATCAGTCTAGTGAACAGGTGTCTACAGAGCAACTGAATGTACATGGAGGTGCAATCATCGACTTATCCCTCCAAGTGTATTAGTGGGGGTGTGGGGAAGCCTTTATTGCCATTGCACATACTTCAGCTATTCTGTAAATTAACAAAGAAGTCCAGCTTGCAGGCCGTCAGCCCCATCACTCCTCATGTGTTCTTCACTTGAGGAGAAACAAGATATCCCCTCCCCTTCAAAATTTTTGCTTATGCTGCTGCAAATAAAGATTGCTACAGAGAGCCACTGCAAATCTAGAACCCGAACCTTTCTGTATTAAATCTTCTGTATTTGTTACCTCACCTTTTTCCCCACCTCTCTCTTCTCCCAGGGTCATTGCTTTCCTTGAAGCTATTGTGTGCATAAAGTTTGGACAAGATCTCTTTTCCAAAACACAGATATTGTATGTTGTGTTTTGGTTTCTTTGTGTGGTAAGTAAAATTTCTCTCTCATGAAATATGGCAGAGCATTGAGAGTCTGTTAATAACATCAGATACCAAAATCTACGTTGGCAAATGTTGGGTTTGACTGGTATCTCTCAAAGCACGGTTTCGCTAAAGTTTTTTTTTTTTTAAAGTAGATGTGTTTTTCTGTTTGTGTCATAATGGGATACAATCCTTTCATCTACACTTTTGAAGTTGACACCAGTTTTATTTGTTTTGTATTTTATAAGGAAAAATATTAGAAATATTCATGTCAGAGAAAGAGACAGACAAATAGACCCTTCTGGGTATAGAGAAACAAGTGCTCCCTTGGAGTGCTTTCAGAAGGAGAGGGGGAGCTTCTGCCCATGCATCATCATGCCCCAACTTTGGCTCTGGATGAAGCAGGGTTAAAGTAGGAGCAGTTTTGCAACACTGTGGCATGAAAGTTACAGTATAACAGCTGCTGCACAGTCCTGAACAACACATCTCCCTTTCTCTTTTGAAACTGCTTCAAGTGTATCTCTTGAGTCTTGTATTGCAACAGACTCCAGAATAAATACCTGTGCTTCTGTACATTAAAGGTTCAAATAAATTTAATAGCCATATATATATTCAGCCAGATCATTTTTATGCACTTTTCTTCCTTATTTCTGCATGGATGTGTGCAAATACAATCTAAAATAACCACTTTGACATTAATGCGTGCTCATCTTGCTGATCTTACCTAACTTGGAGTTGTTAAGTCTGATGCCAAACCTATGTATTATAACTAGTGAGAAAAATGTCCTTTTAATCAGGGGCCAGACTGCTATGAACGTATTTTATACAGGTTATAGGAAGTCAAACTTTTCTTCCTTTCTTGGGGTCTGGCTTTATTCACAAAGGCCCCCTCCCTCAAAGTACTATACTGTGTAATTTTTACACTCAGTTTAAAATTGTATAAGTACTTTGCTAAATTGGAACACCCTTCATGTCAGCCCTAAATCTTTTCCACCCCTTAGAGTTCTTAAGTGCAATCATATGTTGCTTATGTGTTTACAGTATTGTAACTTTGCATGATAAGGTGTATAGTGTTGGGAAGGAATTACCAAATGGGGGCCTTGGGCCTACCAAGCTCATATACATGATAAAATATGTGCATATGAGCAGTCCCACTGAATTTGGTGAGGAAGAACTACTCCTGCCATAACGGATTGTAGAGATATCATGAGGATATTTGCATTTGTAAGTGCTCTTTGCTTAGTAAACAATATGGATTTACCAATGGCTTGTGAAACAAAGGGCCTGATTCTGTTGGCCATTCATTTGTTGCTGTTAAGCCAGCAGTGAATTTAGGTTGAGTTTGTAAACATGTTAAATAGCTCTTCTCTTCCTTACAGGCTTTTACTACTTTCCTGTGTTTATATGGCATGGTTTGGTATGCAGAATACTATGGCCACCGAGAAAAGGTACTTTGGGGGAGTCCATTTTCTTTCTTCATTTTAAATCCATACAAAAAGCCAACATATATTTAAGTCTTTTAAAAACAAATAAAATGTTAAAAAAGAGGGGAAATAGATGTGATCCAGAGCTCATTAAAATCCATAGAAATTCTTCACAGAATTCTTTTTTTAGATCAGGCCCAACATTACTATAATCTGCAATCCAAGCTATTCAAAATGGGCCTGTGATTTTATCAGTGGGCTCTGGAAAACTAATGTCCCTGTCATATAGATGGAAGAATATTACAATACAAAGCTTTTTAACAGAACAGATCACACGTAGAAGCTGACATATGTTCCTCTTACATCAGTTTTTTGTGCTTCCTACCCAGGTCGGGGAACGGCTTTTACTGTTGTTAACAGTGTTTTATTAGAATTCCTATTGATGCTTTAAATCTGTCTAACAGGAAATGTTAATATAGAAGAGAGTGGTTACTAAAAGCAGCATCCCAATGACTTGTTCTTCTTGCTTTTTACAGACCCTGTCAGAAAGCGAAGACAGCCCATACAGCCCAGATGCCTCCTGGCTTCATTCTAAGTTCACAAAAGGTATTGTTACCTTTGTGGATTCATTCTCAGGGCTGTTCACTAGGAATGAGACTTAGTCTGTCCAAATGACACTTGAGAAGTCTGCACTACAGATTATTTGGTGCACTTGCACATGCCCACAGGTGTAGGTATAGACTACCATGCCCACTGCTTTCACTGAATTCCTTTCAGCTTTGTTAGAATTTAACTTTTAATGTAACAAATAACCCTTCCTGCTGTTGTTCCATTCTGTCCTAATACTGAATTCTTCACCTGGAGAATTTAATGCACTTCATAACTAGGTCAGGCAGGGGGTCTACTGACCTTATCCACGTTTGGTTTCAAGTAAACATCTGAATGTGAAATATACTTTTATTCCTGCTTGTTAGTGAGCAGTCAGGAATGTGCCCTGGAGCTTATGTTCCTACTGCCACTCACCAAGTCAGTGCAAGGCTGATGACCACAGACAGCTTTTTCTCTCTCTATACCAAGTCATCTAGCTTGTCTTCTTTCCTTTTTCTTATGTTGCAGGTCAGTTGGGCAGCTCATTTTTTACTTGTTCTTTTGAAAGGCCCTTCTTATAAACAAGTTTAGCACCTAGAAGTTGCCTGTCAGTGCTTATACTACTGGAGTATTAAAAAGAAATTGCTCTCCATTTCATTTCTTGCAGTCCTGACACTGGACATAGTGCAGCATGTTTCTCTTAGTTGCATGTACAGATTTTCTAGGTATTAATTTCTTCTAGGTTTGTTACTTAAAAGGGAAGCACCAGGTTTCTTTTAAAAACATACTTGTATTCAGATGGATTTTCCACCACATCAGAGGGAAAACTTTAATTTTTGGTTAGCAGCTTTTATAGCATCCCTAACTTCATGTACATTATCTGATCGTTTTCAAATTTTTTTATATAGTAAAATGTGAATGAGGCTAATAGTAGAGTGTATTGGTAATAAATATACCTCCCCACCTGCACAAGTCCAAGTGTGGGACTGCATGTGATAAAGATCCAGAAAAAGAAATATTGTAAAACCAACAGTCTTTTTTGTAATTAAGCCACTAGATGGAGTGCTAGTATCAACCAAATTTTACCATCCTGAAATAATTAATTCAAACATTACATGTCTAGAAAGCTTTTAAAACTGAAAAACAAAGAGACTTTTGGAACAGAGTAGCTGCAAATTTGAAGTGTATTTTTTATTTCTCTGTAGGTACTGAAGATAGTCCACCAAAACATTCAGGCAACAGCGAGAGCCATTCATCGAGAAGGAGGAATCGTCATTCCAAAACAAAAGTAACCAATGGAATTGGCAAGAAATAAGACCAGTCTTTAAAGATGTTTCAGAGTGTCTCTGAAGATGAGAAGGGAAACTGCACCTGGTTCTGAATTCCCAAGTGGGAGGTTACTAAGAATACAGGAGGAAGATGTGGGGGAGAAATGCTTTCAGTAATCGAAGGGCCTAGTATCTCTAAAAGTGGAGCCATCAGTGTATTGCAAACCATCGCCTGCTGTCACTTGCCACTCACTGGCTTCAATCTGATTTCTTCAGCACTTGGCACTCAAAAACTAGTAGTATGTTGAAAAGTATTGTTTGCTCACAACAGGTATAGGATGGTTTATGTTCGGGTATTGCCGTTGTATTTTTAATGTCTTTATTAGTTAAAAATCAGTAACCCAAAAATTAATGGACTGATACCCAGTTGGTTTGGTTTTGTTTTTCTGGTTTGTTTTGATTACTTTGTTTTGAAGTGCATGCAGTCTTTTGACAGCTCTGTCCTACATTCTCAGCCTGAGAACTAAGTTTTTTTATACTAATGGTTTGGAGCATTTTTTTTAAATTCCATACTTGTATCCAGTCAGTGATTTGATTTACAGACTTTCTACTTGGTGGCAGGCTTTTACCAACTAAGGAGTATGTCCAGGTTTCTTGGTTAAAGACTGAACTTTAAATAAGCTTTTCTTTTCTTCTCATTCTGTTACATGCTCTTATTTGTTCAGGCCTAATTAATATGCATACATGAAAACCCACTACAAAGTAGTGAGGACTTTGCCTACTGCCCCCAGGGACTGCTGTTATTTAGTTTTACTTACATTTTTCCCATTACGGCTGTGTATTTTCTGCTATTAACTGCATCAAGTGTTAAGTGTAGGATATCACTTAGACGGTATTCTTTCAGCTGTTTCATTATTTGTAATATACTCATGCCTTTATTTGCCTACATCTGAACAGTACCTAAAATGATTTCACTGTGTATTTTTTTTAAATAAGATATATGGTAAAGGCTGCTTTGAAGGCTTTGGTATACTGTCATGCCTGATGATAAAGCAGCTTCTCCATGAAGTACTGTAGTGTGCCTGTTCTGTAAACTTTCAGTAACTTGTGAAGGTTTACTGTGTTCCTCAAGGGGTTAGCACAATGTTATTGTGCTAGACAGTGTTATTTTGCTATTTGCTAATATGCTATCAAATAGCATATAGCAAATAAACCACTTTTTGAAACATCCGTAATAATTACAATCATAGTCAAAATGCATATTACTATTTCCTAAGATGCTATCAAATAGCCTATAGCAGACAACCCTCTTTTTGCAACATCTGTAATAATTACCCACAGTTCAAGTAGGTAATTCGCATGAACTGCAGAGTGTAATGATCAATCTTAAATCAGACGTTCAATATCAGCTAGTTTTTATATTAAGTTATCAAGTTCTCTTAATTATTTTAGGTGCCAACTAGTTTTGGGGACCTGTAACCCCAAAGAGCTCAGAAAACCAGACAGGTTAAGCAAGAATCAATAGTGTTTAGAAGTCACATGCCCTTATAGTAACTATAATTTTAAATGTATCCAAGTAATGTTACTGCAGTTTGCCACAGGTTGCATACTATAAAATATGGTAAAGACCTCATAGGAGTGTATGATACAGTAAATAGGGGAAGCATCCTCTGTAATCAAATCAAGGACTATGCATGTGCCACAGATTATCAAAATTTTGAATGCACTTACCATGCTGCTGCCTAACTCTTTGGAAGCCCTTCCTTTTCTCAATCAAACACAAATGTGCAACTTCAGAACCAGTTTACCGTGGAAGCTGCTATGTCATTGTTGCTACATATCTGTTAAATGTTACATGAAAAGGTCAGGAAGATTTAGATTTACCTATAAATATTCTGTTTTTGTATTACCAGTGCTGAGTACCTTGGATATCCATTTGTTCTCTTCATGCTGTATACTGTTGAATGTATTTGCAACTTCATTTGGATATTCAAATATGTTGTTTCATATTTTTTCTGGTTATTAATTCAGTCAACTGAAAGACTGAAGATGGCATTGTGAAGTTGTTTTCTATTGAATCAGTACCAAAGCAAGTGTCAGGCTTCATCAGGTTGTTTTTAAGAACCACAGCTTTCAAAGGCAAAAGCCTGTTCTGTACTTGCAAAATGTGCATACACTCACAGCACACATCAAGCTCACCCTGGCCTGAGTAAGCTGGCTTCAAGTTCAGTTGTTCAAGTTCAGTTGTTCATGTAGTGATGCATGCAGACATTTTGCAAATGCAGAGCTGATGCTCGCCCCATGAGTTGTATCTAAAAATGTAAAAAGGGAAACACAAGAGAGTCACTAGCTGAAAGTTCTAATTTCTGGATGCTGGCCAGTAGAAAGTGAGTCAAGGCCTTCAGCTCATACCTGTGAAAGAGATGTTGTCTTGACAATATCTTTTAAATGTTTCACATAAGAGTGTGTGGGGTTTTTTTTCCATTTCCTTTAAAAATCGGGGAGGAGGGGAGAAAGCATCAAGTCATTAGGTGCTGTTTGTAAAATGGCGCTTTCTGCACTGCCAGTAATCTTGGCTGAAATTAACAAGTGTTTTCATGGGTCCTCTGCTGACTGACAGCTGCCATTTCTGGACCCTGTGTGACACCTGTCATGATGAATAACTTAAGCTGTTGTAACAGTATCCTTATATCAAGAATTTTGCTGCTTGACCAGTGCACTGTCCTTCTTATAACCACTTTCTGTCTTTCCATATAGTCCACTCTTACCTTCCTGTCTTCCTTTCTCTCCTTTTTATTTTTTTATCCTCCAGTTTTAAAACATCTGCCCCCTGTCATTGAAGGGACTGAATTTGCCCTCTGGAGACAGCCCTTCGTGGCAGTCATTGAAGGAGGGCCAGTTCAGAACAACTTGGCAGAAACAAGGGGGCGGTGTCCACAGTTTACAACACTGTGAGTAGATTTAATAGCAATAGACAGTTTTCAAGAAAGAAAGCATGCAATAAACAGGAAACCACCACAAGTAAATGGGACCAGCAGCTGCCAGTATTGTAGTTCAACGGCAAGTGCTTTAAATCAAGTATGGTGTCAAATGAAATCCATGGAGGAGTTTACTTTTCTTATTCATCTGTGACAAGAACTGTTTGGTGTTCTATCTATTAAAACCATGATATTTACTACATTTCTCACAAGATGGCACAGGAGTCACCCTGCATTTAACAGCATCTCCCATAGAATTGCTCTGTATCGATTGCAAACTACTGTATGTTGCAGTAACTCAGTAAAAAAAAAATCACCCCTATGTGTTTGTCATCTGTATACAATGGGACATTGGGGTTGATCATGTTACCTTTGAAGAGTAATTTTTATTCTGCCTCTTCTTGAGAGCTCACCAAATCCTCTCAAGAGTATTTCATGCATAGAAGTCTCACTGCAGTTGGTCACCTGGGAGGAACAGGCTTTTAAAATATGTATGGTAAAACCACAACTTTCTTTTATTTTAGACGCACTTCAGATTTCCAGAATGCCAAATGAATCTTTCCTTATGAAAAGGCTTTTGATTTTATATTTCCAGTGTGTGTGACTCCATTCTTTCATGTTTACATAGTTTGCAGTAATAGAAATGTTGCAAGTTGGCTTTGATTGCAGGCTTTTAAAGTGAAGAGAAGAGTTTGTCATAGAACAATAAGTTGCTAGCAGAAAGTATGCTAGGGAAGTGAAATACCGTCATTTAAGTAGGAGGAATGTATAGGCATGGTGCATTTGCCCAAACAGCATTATTTGTACATGCCATACAAACGGAGTGCTAATGCCATCTTTTTCATTGCTATCAAACTCTTAAAATCACTGGGCTGTTAAAGTATCTGGACACTGCAGATACAAACTGAGACCTGCTTTGCTATGGCTAGAAATAGATATTGTCAAACGAAGCAGATCAGCTCTGCCAGGATGTGTCCCAGCACAGCTGATTAACTTTATTGGATGAAACATATATCACTTGTCCCACCCATTAATCTTCAGGGACAATTGGTGACATGTTTCCTGCTTAGAGATGTTCCAGGGGCCACACTGGAGTGTCCAACTTGCTCCAGTACAATCTCCCTGGCAAGTCTGTAAGCAGGGAAAGTGAGGGTTTCCCCAGCCATCTCCATCCAGCATCTGTGTTGTAAGCAGGGAACATGTCACCCCTTGTCCCACAAGATCAGCTCTAGGCTGACCATGTTGTCCTGGACCCAAAATAAAGTGGCACAAATTTATACCACCTGTATTGCAGCCACAAATCATGGGCATTTGTTTGCTTTGTTTGTTTTCACCCTATGAGAAAGTTTCTAAAAGGCCTTGCATTCCTGATACTCCATTGTTTAACAAACCTTGGCCTGCTTAACATGTGCACCATACTGTCATAATCTCAGGTTGCATTATCAAATAAAAAGCTCCTTTGACAGCCTTAATCCTGAAGATGGAGTCATGGTCCCATCTTTGGAAGACTTCAAAATGCTCTTGGTTCCCAGCAAATAAGTAATGAATGCCATTGATTTGAATTATCCTCTCCACTTCCATACTTTACACACAGAACTGCTTGCATCGGTCTCTGCAACAACTTCTGGCAATATTACTCCAGCTTGGACCAAGACCCAGTTCCAGGACACATGCATTGCTTTTCAGTATAAACTCCCTTATATGTTATCTGTGTTTCCACTAATGATGAGGTTATTTAAAAGACTAAAACAGGATTAAGCCACAGTGGTTCAATTAACATGAACTTAGCTGAAGTATCTCAATTTGTCAAACTTGTCCATCCAGCCACCCTGGCTCCTTCCACTCATACAGTTCCTCCTGTCAGAAGCAAGGTCAATCACTTTGTCTAAAACCACACTCTTAGTAGATCTCATTAGTGGTTAAATTAGTTCAGGAGGTCTTTGAATCCTTGGAAGATGTTTAGACTACACTCACTAATAACAGAAGTCTACAAAAACTACTTATCTCACTACATGGAAAAGATTCTCAGCCAGGGCTGTTTCCAACCAATTCTGTCCACCCCACTCTGACATTCAACATATATTATATTATCTGTTACACCAAAAACTTTCCAGGTTCACTTTCTCCAGTTAAAGTTAATCTATCAGCCATTTCAGGGATGCACCCTTCCATACAACCAAATAATTTTCTCTTCTCACACCCACCCCCTAAGCTGTAGAGAGCCTTTTAAGGCTTATATGCTAACTGCCTATTACAAACCCTGAGATCAGACCCATCTTACACAATACTCACAAAGGATAAGGTTTTCTTAGAAGCCACAACCTAAATTCAGGCCAAAAGTTGCATCAGGCTTTTGCCCAAATCAAATAGCTCACTCGCCTATATGCTTTTCTTAGCTGCACTTCTAAAAGATGAAGAGGCTTCATTCTCTGATCCTTTTTTTCAGGGTCAAATAGGCAAAATGAGGAAGCATAGGGGAATAGCATGGCTATTCTTTAGCAGAGGGATCAAAAGGTCATGCAATATTAGGTTAACAAATCTCCAGCTGGATTCTAGAATGTATAAGATCTTCCACTTTAGCTCACAGAACTCCACCTATTAAGGGTATCCTTCCCCTTTTATATGAGTGAGGGATCCTTCAGCAGCTTTTCTGAAAAGTATTACTATTGTAGACGTCTGCAAGACAGATACATGATCATCACTTTTACATTGTCTTGACATGCTTCCTTACTCCAAGCTTGACCTGATGCTGATGCTGGCGAGGCTGTTCTATACTAGAAGGTCCTAAGCACCACCACCTTAACGGATAACTTCTTGGCAGTTTGAACACTGAAGTTATGCACACAGTCACCTGAAGGAGAAGAGATAGTTGCTTTTGTAGTAACTTGTGAGACATCTTGTGCACAGCTATATTTTTCACACTCTCCACCCCCACATTTTTAATGATGGATCATTGAAAGCAAGAAGGCAGCCACATCTACTCATGTCCAGCATGCTTCACCCCAGTGGTAATAGCGAAAGTCTCTGGCTTAATTACATTGTGCACACACACTTGTGATGGACTGTGGGTGTGCATAACACATCTCAAAGAACAACAGCTGCTGTAAAAGTAATTCCGTTTTTCCCCTCCACAATTATTCTTCAAATTTTGGTTTATTCCTGCTCACTGCATGCATCCTGTGTAGAATTTATATAATAAATTCTGAATTTCCTAATGTTTTTAATTAACATAGAGCTGGATCTTGTAAATTGCAGTCATCTCAATGGATTTAGAAAATAATTTGAGATTATTTTGACCCAGGCAGGATCCTGAGATGTATCAGTTTTAGTTTAGTATTTCCTGCGTGTTGTGGGACTGGTCTCATCAGCTTTACACCAGGGGGCAGTCTAAGTAGCTCCCAATGCAGTCTCAGATCTGACTTAAAATCTGGTAAAACCGTAAACCCAAGTTCTTCACATCTGAAAAAGAAAGTATGGGAAAGAATGTAAATTATAAACACTGAATTCCTATAATCAGCAATAAGGTATGGTCAGACTGTATTAAACATGCACATGAATTTAATTTTAGTATTTTCCATATTTCTGGAGTTGCAAATGCATGTGAAATGATGGGATTACTTATTTTTATGGTTAAAGCTATGGTTCTTTTTGGGACTTGATCCAAATCTCATTCTGTAAATATTAAATGGAGAATAAAGTTAATGCCTTGGTGATTTTTTTTAAAGCCCACATGATTTACTATAAATATCTCAGGTTAACATTGTCATCCAAGTACTGGGTGTCTATTTGAGCTGTGGCCTTTTGGGGGCCATGGCTCTCTCTCCTGTCTGTAGTGTAGGCACCAGTCTGTCAGGGCCTCTAGGTGATGCTGTAACATAAATGCAAAATAATAAAGCTTAGGTTTTTAAAAGTTGCTTCTCATTTTATGTTACCAACTTTGGACACCTTGGCCTGGTTTAAAAAAGAATCCATGGCTCCTCTTGACTTCAATTACACGTGCTCTACACACAAGCCTACAAAGTAATAATGCTGTCAAAGAATGCTAAACTTACCACAAAAGAAGTACAGAGCAGAGCACACAAATGAATAGTTTTGGGGGGAAGCTTTTAAATTAAAACGTTAAATTGTAGTTTTGACCTTGATAGTTTAAAATAAAAACAACTGTAGTCTTTGGGAGCAGAATGAGGCTTCTGTTCAGAGTTTCCAACACACACACACACACACTTTTTGTTGTCCAGTTGTAAGGGAAGCAAAGAGCTTTCCAACAGCAGTGTGAGTTTTGGACTGGGCCTTCCTGGTTTCTCCCCCTTGACCAGTACCCTTTTCATTGGGATATGGATCTGAGGAGGAGGCTGGAGTAGTGATTGCTATTTATATAGACTGGTTAGCACTGGGGAAAAGCTCCTCAGAGGTCTACTGTCTTGTGATGTGCCATGCCACAACCCACAATTCCTTGTGTTCTTTCAGGAGCCCAAGCACCTGGCAGTGGCAATGAGGCTGCAAATTTGCTTACACAATTCCCCTTTCCTCTCTGGTCCTTTTGGGGAGCTGAAACCATTAAGTGTTTCATTCTATTTCCCTATTGCTTATGTGCATTTTTAGGTGGAGGGGTGGGGGGAAGAAGGGGGCAATGGAAAGTCTGTGTGTTGCAAATATTTAAATGTCTCAGTCTGCTAAATGAGACTTTTTCCAGTAAAAGCTAAGCAATGTGTCAGTTAAAGATTTTGAAATTACTATTTACAATGGAAACCTCAGCAGGGTGGTTGGTACTGGTGACGGCTGATTTGGAGAAGTTCATATGACAATGTATAGATGTACTTGAGAAAATCCATTCCAGCTGTGCTGACATATGGTCAGATGACAGAAGAAAAAAGAGCTCACAGTTCTGAGGAAAGGCAACACAGGACACCTCTGCTCTGAATTCTATTCTCTTTTGCTACAGCATCACTTTTTTGGTTTTACCTCATTTTAGAAGTTACTCTTGCAGAACTATCTAGGGAGAAGAAAATGAATACAGTCCAGGACCTACTAACTGAGGGGTATTTCTGTGAACCAGAAAAGTGCCCTGGAAAACCCTGATATGCCTTTTATTAAATGAGTTAAGATGTTGTAGTTTCTTTCCCCTGTATATGCTGTAAGAATGGTATGTGTCACAAAGAGCAAAATGTTGGCATTACACTTTTTATACATAAGCTTATTTCTGCGTGTCAGCTCATTTTGCCACATTTCACTCTCAGGTTTGCTAAAATCAGCACATTCTGTTTGACCAGAGTATGTTTGGAAGAGTAAGAAAATAGACTGGGGAAAAAGCTAGGGAGCAATGGATCCCTTGTAGTTGTAATAAAAAGGATACAGGTAATTTTGCAGTGATCGCACAGATGGCACCTGGCAATGTGTTGCAGAGTTAGGAGTATATGGAGTCATGTATCTTATTTCCTCTCAGTTTTACCCTACCTTAATGATCACTCTCTCAGTGGTAGGTTTTCCAGTTGATTTCAACTGCCGCAAAACATCCTATGCCAAGTATTTCATTTCTTGTTCTGTACTGCATGTAGTTCATACTCCAAAGCTTGATCAGATAAAGCATTGGGGTTCTGTTGCTTTGCCAGGCAGTATCACTGTGAATAAATACATTTCAATGGACACTCCTATCTGAGGTATCCCTTTTGCCAAAACAAATTATTTGGATGTCGCAAACTTGAAGGGGTGGCTGGTGAGTCATTCCATATTCAAGCACTGGAAAGTAGGACAGAAGCTGAGTGACTTGCCTAAAGTTACACAGGAAGTTAGAGGCAGAGACAAGGAAAGAATAGAAACCAGGTCCCCCAGCGCTGGTGTCCCATGTTTTAACCACAAAATCATCCTGGGACGCACTTTTTTGTTGAAACCTTTTGTAGTAAATACAAGAGCATTGTCCATTGCTTTTCATTTCTAAACAAAAAAATCTTGTACTAAATAAAAAGGCAGGAAGAAGAGAAAGAAACACTACATTATATTCTGAACTCGTGTATATTTTGTTTGGCCTCGTCTTATTTATCTACCTTTTCCAGCTAGCTTTCATGCACAATTAATTAGCTACTGTTGTAAAAAAAACACATTAGTATTTTTATAAAGGTATCTAGGCAGGAAATAGACTCTCAGACTTTATTGTAAATGTCCCTTCCTTTAGCTAGAGTTTGGTGGATCATGTCCTCTTGTCTCTTCAGTGATGTGGACCTTTCATCTTGGTAAAAGCATATCAGACTGTTGTGATTCTGAATGCGTGTAAGAGTTCCATGTTTTTCTCATTAAAACTTTCAGAACTCTGAAACTTTGACTTCCCTTGATTCTAAGCAATCAAACAGCAAGGAAGTGAAGATTGTGCTGGCAGTCTTGAGTTTTTCACAGCTCAACAGTTCTAAAGGATATTAACTGTAAATCAGCGCTACAGAATTAATGTCACCTGGAGTCTGTTAGAAGGGTTCTTATAATGCTCAAATCTGAATTGAGCTCAGGTCTGAATTGAGTATAATGCTACTTCATGTGGAAATCTCTCTGGACCTGTAATATCCACCATGAATCCCACACACATGAAAATATTAGTTTGGAATTATTTTTAAATAAATAATTTTACATATTTTTTGGCCTCCTAATTTGCTTGTTGCTTATATTACAGCAATGAAAAGATGTCACGTCCTGTCTTGCTCCTTTCCATTTGCATAAAGCTACACACGGGGTGCATCTATACATGCATTTACTCCAGCCTAGATTCACTGCATAGTCGGCAGAAGGTTATAGCAGACCATCTCCTGAAGCACTTCCTGCTGTAGCCTGCCTGCCCTGCCACCCACAGGCTCCCTGCCCTATGCCCACCCCAGCACCACTCTCATGCCAGACACACGTCCAAAGAAGAAATCTTTATTCCCCACACAGCACACCCCCATTCCTCCCCCTTCAACAAACAGAGCCCTCTCCTACATCCTTCCCCAACAAACAGAGTCCCTCCACCACCCTCCCCACCCACCAACAATAAAAAAAAAATCTCAGTGTGAAAACTATTTACAAAGTCTGTGTTTTGGTATCCTGGAGTGGGGGCCTGTTGGGTGGGGTTACCTAGGGGGGCAGAGCCCAGGGGCAGGTGGCTAGCACCTTGGCCTCAAGATGTTCCCCTACAGGTACACATGCTGTGGCACATGCAGTGGGCAGAGGGCTCGCCCAGGGGCGACAGTGCCCAGTGATCCTCCAGGGCAGGCAACTCCCCTTCCAGCTGGTGGAGTCCAGGCCAAGCAGAGCCAATGTCTAGTCCTGGGGCCGCACCAGGTAGCTGCAGCTCCACACCCATGTGGAGCCAGGGCGAGCAGGAGGCCTGTGCCCAGGCGGGTGACACAGACTTGGGGCAGGGGCTGGGCCAGGGGCTCCTGTGGGTGGGAGGTGCAAAGGACCTCCTCCCAAGCCCAGGTGAGGCCCTGCAGTAGGGTGCTGCCAGGGGGCCAGCAGGGCTAAGGATGAGGGCCAGGCAGCAGCAGGCATGCACAAGACTGCCAGGCCCAGATGGTGTCCAGGGTCTGATGGTCATCATCCATGGTCTCCACAGCTCAACCCAGGATCCTATTTGGGCCCCACAGGACCTGGAGCTGCTCCTGCTCCAGGACCAGGAGGTCTGCCTGGAGTGCCTCCTCCCAGGTGATGTCCTCTGCCTGCTACCCCTCTTGGTGGGCCAGGTCCTCCTTCCACTACCTCTCTTCCCAGGCCAAGTCCTCTTCCCACCAGGCCTGGTTGATTTCCTCCTGCTTCTCAGCCACCCCCATGAGCCACTGAAGAAGGAGGGTCTGATCCTGCATGCACCTCTGGCACAGCTGGCATATCCAGAGGGCCCTGGCATTGGGCACGGCAAGAGACTGGCAGCCACACAGCAGAGGCTATTCCCCACAACAGCTGCAGGCACAGGGCAGGCTGCTGGGGCTGTGCAGCAGGCAGGTGCTGCTGGCCCAGCTGCCAGAAGAAGTCTGCAGGTAGCCCTGGGTTGCTGACAGACTGGCCAGGGGCTGCAGGAGCCTGCAGCAACTCTTGTGCGCCCACCTGCCTGACAGCAGTGCCAGGGAGCCACAAGGTTGTGCAGGACCAAGCAGCAGTGCTGGGCTCCAGAGTCAGGGGCCTCACACAGGGCCTGCACTGCCCTCAGCAGGAGAGGCTCCCAGCCAGGATCCCTGGGCCAGGCCTCAGGCCGTCTCCCTAGTGTCTGGGCAGACCCACCAACAAATTTGCTGCCAGGTCACGTCTACAAATGTGTTACTGCAGCTACTAATTGCAAGTAGCAAATTTGATCATGATTAGGAATTTTTACTACTCAATAAGCAAGTACACATGTAGAAACACACACTTACTGCACAGTAAATTAGGCAATATCACAGTAAAGCATCTCATGTAGACGTGCCCACTGAATATGTCTATACTAATAGCTAGGTTGATTTGAAGATCACCTTCCACCAGCCTAAGCTGCCCTTCCCCATCTACAGTATGCCTTATAACCTGCACCAAAGCCACCTACATTAAATTGATTATTTCTTGAACACAGGGTTAAAATATATCCTAGGTTCCCGTGGGGAGCCCTTCTCAGAATGAGGTAAACTACTTGTCTCTTCTTCCAGTCTTGTCTTTCTGGGAAATAGAGTGATCAAGGTTGTGGGGGGCAGAAGGACTAGGAGTCAGAAATCCAGACCAGTGGGGTTGCTCTTAGGTGACTTTATGGACCCACCATCCTAGTGTCCAAATAAATTCTAAATATGCTGCAGGAAGCAGAAGGCTAGGAGGTGAGTAGAAGGTTTGGGTCAGTCTCACACCTAGAAATTTGGCAGACCTTCTGAGATTGGGCCTGGGTGCTACTGGGGGTCAAACTTCAGGGGTCGCAGTATAGATGGTCCATGGATAAAGATTTAAAGATAGCCCTAACAACCAATGTAGACATAATCTTGATATCTCCTTTGCCTAGGTGCTCTGAATTTAGCCTGAGGAGGAGATCTGAATTCAAATAATTTGCTTTCCCCTGGAACGTCCATTTGCCACTAATCTGGCAGAGCGAATCTTCCCAATATTCCCCTTTTTTCTCAGCTGACCACAGCTCTCTTGCAACAGGGAATCTCCCTCTTGCTGTGGATCTGACTAGTGAGTTTAACTAGCTTCACCTTTTGATTTCAATCCCTAATTTGACTCTACAAACCCTTTCTGCTTCATATCATATACAAGTCCTTGGTAAATACAGTCTTAAAATGCAGAAAACTGAGAACCAACTCCACTCCTAAGAAGGCATCATGATCTGGAGATCATAAAATAGTAGCTTTTGAAGGACCTTTAGGAGATTGACTGGTTAAACACCTTGTTCAAGGCAGGGAATAGGCCCTGACAAACCAATAAAGTTGAGTGTCTGTTTAACCAACTGGATCAAGAATGGAAATTACACAACCTCTCTGGGTATCCTATTCTAAGGCTTCACCATCCTCATATTGAGGATATGCTTATGCTGTATCATGGCCTCTGCATTTTAAAAATGGTGTTTATTTATTACCTTTACAAATAAGTCTAGTGTTACAAACAAATACGTTATTGTTTGTAGAATTATTTTTGTTTCGTAGGCATGGGTGCACGTATCATCTACCTATAATAATCTTGTTTTCCATCCAGCCCCACCATAAATACAAATCATTTCGATTCCTTGTTTCTTGACTTTGTGTGTTTAAAAGGGAAAAAAATATCATCATGATCTCATTCACATGAGAAAATTTTCACTGGCCTCCTTATTTTTTTCTACTGAATGTACATAGAGGTTAATTTAGGCAAAGAAGAACTAAATGGTTTTCTACTAAATCTAAAAGTTTGTGCGTGTTTCACCTTGGATTACAATCTAAGAATCTGTTGTGACTCAAGGTTTGATTTAATCAGCTATACTCTGCTATCTTAACAGAACCAAGGCCTTCGCATAAAGACTAATTATTACCTACATTGGGTAAGGAGATCCAATCCATTAGGAAGCTAAAAAAAGACTACTTCTGTATCTCAACTAGGTTTTTGGCTTGGCTCCATTCTTCCCTTACTAGGCCCTGTTTCCTATGTAATAGTGTGATATTACGGACACAGACAAAAATGACAGTTTTTGCCTGATCTGGGCACAGAAAGCATTCTACAGCTGTGACCAAACAGAAGTGCATGGCTGCAGATGACTTTAAAAGGGCCCAATCCTGCAAAAATCTGTAACTTGTGCCTGTGGAGCTCTCAGCCTGTTATTGCTTTTCAGAATGAGAGGGGAGAAAGGGAGCGGAAGGAGTTTGGTCTGGATTTTTTTGAGACAGTGCTAGAGGGTGGGTGGGTTGGTGGGTGGACTGGAGCCTCCCTGAAGGCAAGGGGGCTCCAATCCACCTACTTCTAGCGCTGGCTGGGGAACCTCCAAAACAAGCTCTCTCTGCTCCCTGCCCCTCTCCCATTCTGAAAACAGCCCTGGGTCTGGGAGGGAGGAGTGGCATTACTATGGAGATCAGGCTGCAGGCTTGCAGCAAGCAGCTGGAATCACCATCCCCCAGACCCAACAGAGAACTTCTGTTCATTGCATCAGCTCCTACAGCACTTCTACTGATGTAGTCCTGGCAATGAATATGGAGAATTCTAGGGTATTCGCAGTAACTTAAATCTTCTATAAAAGACCCAAAGGCAGCAAATCAACACACCAGAGCACAAACAGGGTTACCTTTCTGGAGTGGCTGCTGGGTGAGTAAAGCCAGTAATGAATAATTCTAGACAAATGTTGGTAAGTTATCATGGGCATGTTAGTGCTATTCTAGTAGCTGTCCTTCAATATGGTACCCTAGGTACTCATTTACTTTTTTTGAAGCCTCAAGAATCTCTGATTTTGTATATGTATGTGAAAAGCATAAGGATAAGTTTGGACTGTCATTTGTAATGAACTATCACGTTACTTTCTTACTGCATATGTTACATCTGAACTGATTGGTTTTGCCATTACCCTGTGGTAATGTATCTTCTGCAGGGGAAAAGATCTAGGATAATTTTTCCCTCCCTTAAGTGTGTAGGGAAGCAGCTCATGTACCTAGCTTGGTTCTCCAACCATAAGCACCAACTTTTATTTTTGCCTGGGGTTCTGGCTGTTCAGATGTTGGACATGTGGAAAGTTATACACATTTTAGGTGACTGCTATTTTACTGGGGGGGGGGGGCGGGGGCAGAACCCTCAGGCTCCCACATACTTGGCACCTCTGACTCCAACTATTATAACAGTGTACTTCTGGGGTTATAAAAGGGTTAAGCCATCTCACTAGAAAGCAAGGAACTTTATCATAGCTAAGAAGGATTAACACTTGCGTAATCCCTTTACAAAAGCCATTCATCTTCCAACTCAAGTGCATACAAATAAAAATAAAAGATTGGATCACTGTGATTTTTCTCAGCTCTAATTCTATGACAATAACCATATTAACCATATTAGCTAATTAAAAAGTTCCCTTTAAAGATCCTTAAAACCAAGACTGGTGGAAAATGTATAAACAGCTCTATTTTGCTGCTGGCTTATTTACTTTGACTAAAACAAATGTATCCGGTCTGGGATCCTCTGGATTTTTCTTTTATTTATAAAACATTAGTTTGCTGCATGTCATAGTGAGAGGATGGGAAAGGGCCAAGGAAGCTAGAAAGAACATGTACTATTTATGATACCTTTTATTAAAATGATACCTTTTATTAAAAACTATACTGAGAGTTGACTGACAATGCAGAGGGTTTCAGGCAAAAAATGTTCTGTCTGCAGATGCTGACAAGTTTTATATTAGTTTTTATAAGGATATTAATTTTCTTAAAAGGGCGAGTGAGCTGTTTAGAACCCCCCCATGTAAAAATGTCACTTTGATTGTGGTAGTGCCTGTAGGTCCTCCGTGTAACAGACATCCTTGTCCTAAAGAGCTTATAAGTAAGGTATAAGATGAGCAGCATGAGAGAGAGAACAGTGGGATAATTATTATCAACATAGCCCTCAGTGTGAACCTTTCTGGGGATTATACAAATTGCAGCATGTGAGTCCAACCCAGTCCCTTTGCTTACGTTTTTTATAAGATGTTGTTAAAATCTATCAGCATCTGGAAAAGGGATCTTAGGCAGTTGTTTGCACTGTTTACTATTTATGTGCTGGGAATATGCCTGACAGTATATTAAACCCCCACAAAAAGACAGAGCTTCTGATCCAAACAAGGCAGGTAGGATGTATTTGAAAGCTTGGAGAGAACGACTAATGGGATGAAGGGTGCTTACAAATATAACTTAACTTCTTGTGGGCATGGTGGAGGAAGGGAACTTTAAAGTTTGAAAGCTTTTGCATTATAAATGACAAGAATGGCTTATGAAAGATTATAGTAGGATCTTTTCTTTAAAGTTGGTTTTGTTTTTTCTTCCCCTTCAGTTTCCCTGAGGGTGGCTCCCTTGCCTTTCTAGTGCAAGTGCTGATCTCGGCTGCACCCCTGGTCTGGTGGGATTCTGCATATCCTCCGGCAGACAATGATGAAACCTTGTGGGGAGGGGTTACCAAGCTTGAAGATTGTGTTCCCTGCAGGTTTAGACTTGGGCAGCCACAGGGGATCCAGCCCACCAGCAACATAACTTCTTCATTGCTTTTCCTTTCATGGAAGAGCTGGGCTTTCTTGGAGACTGACAAATGCACCACAATGCAAAAAGTCACAGGAGAGGAGCTGTTGTTCTTCTTTTACATACTGATACTTACCTTCGTTTAATGGCTTTCTTCATGCTTTGGTTAGGAGAAACACAAGTGCTCTCCCAGAAATCTTCCTCAACTCATGGAAAAAGAAATCCAACTTAGTTCCAAGAATCTGGTTCAATTTTAGTGAAGAACTGATGTCTTAGTTGCCCTTAGGCTGGGCCTTAGATTCACTCAAAATCCAGTCCTACCATTAGCCATCCCTGGGGATTATGTTCTCTGTGATTTATTCTATTGCATAGGAAAGGAATTGTCCTTCACATTCTATCCTTTTCAGGAGTAAATGAACAGATGCATTCTTATACCATCTCTGGTTATATCTGAATCCATAATGAGTTGTTTGTTGGTTTTTTTGTGGGGGGGGGGGGGGGGGGGGGTTTGTGTGGCGGTTGCTCAAAGCAAAAAAAAAGTCTTTGTCTGAATAGGGTTGGAAAGAAGTTATCTAAACTTCCTTTGAGTTGTGTAGCAGGACACCAGGGTGCCTGCTACTAGATAATGGTGTGTAGCAGGGCACTAGGTTGCCTGCTACTGAATAATAGTAAATGGGTTTAGCTGCCATTCATTAGGGCAGCAGGTGCAGGTTGCTATGGCAACTAATTGGGTCAGCTGACTGCCAGGGGGCGGGGCCTGGCCTTTATAAACAGAGAAGGCTGAGGCCAGAGCCAGTTCCCCTCTGGCGGCCTAAGGAGTAAGAGCTCTGCTAGAGTGAGCAGGGTGGTGTTGTGCAGCAGTGTGTGGATACGGGGTGGAGAGGACCCTGATAAGGATGAGAGAAGGTTAGCCAGGTTGGCTTAAGATTTACGTTGCAGCCGTGGGGCTTTGAGTTTCTGTTTCGGGTTGTGGTGATTATTAGACTAGAGGACCGGGTGAGGCTGTGGGGGTGGAGGAGGCCTCATCAGGAGCTCCCCAGTAAAGTGGGGGTGTTCCTGGCACCACTGAGGGTGCCATGTTGTGAGGGTGTCCCGACCCCAGCCCAGTGTGGGCAGCTTCAGGAAGAGCTCGGTACAGGCAGAAGCAGTGGGGCGTAGGCCCAGGAAGGTGGGTCTGAGCTAGTGGGGTATCTCGACCCCAGCCCAGCAGGGGTGATATCAAGAGAAGCCCCAATTGGGAACCCCAATTGGGAAGAGCCCCAGTGAGGCATAGGCCCGAGAAGGTGGGTCTGAGGGCCAGGTGAGGCTAAGGCTGCCTGAGCCCCAATTCTGAGAAGCCTGAGTCGGGCGCAGGATCCGAAGAGGGATCTGGGGGCCAGGTAAGGCTAAGGCTGCCTGAGCCCCAATCCAGGGAAGCCCGAGTAGGGCATAGAGCGCGAGAAGTGCGAGCAAGGGCCCCGGTGGGGGCGGAGAGCGTGAGAAGTGCGAGCAAGGGCCCTGGGAGGGGGGGGTGTATATTGGACATTGGGCAGGCCCAGTGGGGCACTGCCTGTGAAGGGGAAGGCCCCAGAGAGAAGGGCAAGTCTACTAGGAGGCCCGAAGAGAAAGCGGGCTACTTGGAACAGTCACAGAGACGGGCCGGCGAGGGCCGGCACGGGGAGTAGCCCTGGAATCGTGGTATAGCAAGACCGGCCCTGTGCCAAGGGGGCAAGAAGGCAGCCTCCCATTAATAATAATAAGATCAAAGACATGGTGGGCGAGATAGAGAGTGCATTCAAGACCCAGGTTGGCACAGTAGGCAAGGACACTAGGGGAGGTCACAGCACCCCTAGGGACTGTCCTGCCACAGGCTAGAAATTGAATACCAATGCTGAAGTTATTAGAAGTCCTTTGTAATAGTTCTTCTTTAAATCCATTTATAATTAATGAACCAAATAATAATGAACACCTTTCAGATGCTTCCAGCTGAATGGGATCTCATTCAAATCACAGGTTCTAATCAACATGAAAACATTTTCTGGGAACTGAAGCATCTGATCAGCAAATACTTCAGAAATATATTGAAGACCTGCCACTTAACCAAAAGCTTATCAAGGTTCTGAATCATCTTTACACTTTCTCTACCATCAAGGCTTCT
This sequence comes from Crocodylus siamensis, assembly GCF_052110815.1. Classification (NCBI taxonomy): domain Eukaryota; kingdom Metazoa; phylum Chordata; order Crocodylia; family Crocodylidae; genus Crocodylus; species Crocodylus siamensis. The sequence continues at coordinate 219,351,832 of NC_143397.1, forward strand.
AGAGACATAGAATTATAGAATCATAGAAAATTAAGGTTGGGAGGGACCTCAGGAGGTCATCTAGTCCAACCCTCTGCTCAAAGCAGGACCATCTGTAACTAGATCATCCCAGCCAGGGATTTGTCAAGCCAGGCTTTAAAATCCCGCCCCCCAAGGATGAAGATTCCACCACTTCTCTAGGTAACCTGTTCCAGTGCTTCACCACCCTCATAGTGAGAATTTTTTTCCTAATATCCAACTTAACCCTCCCTTGCTGCAACTTGAGACCATTGCTCCTTGTTCTGTCATCTGTCATCCCTGAGAACAGTCTAGCTCAATCCTCTTCGGAACTGCCCTTCTGGTAGTTGAAGGGTGGTTCTCATAGGCTGCAGAAACAGGGAGGGCTAGTGAGGCTCAGCCCCTGAAAATGCAGGGCACAGGCTGCTGCAGAAGGGCAGTGGGGAGCACACACTCAGATATATATGCAGCCAGGATCTCAGCCCCGGTGTTTGGCTGCCCAGCACAGCATGTAAGATTCAGTTTATATTCTTTGTGAAGGGGAAGGGGCTTGGTGGGGGCAGAGATCAAGACCCCCACAATGTGGGAGGGAGTGGGGTGGGGGTGAAAGGGGACCCAGCTGGGTCATGGTGTTGCATTAATCAGAGCACGGTTTTGCCTGCCACCGCTGGGCTGTGCTACACCCCCTGCCTACCCAGTGGTGAGACGCACGTGGCATTGCATGGCTGTCAGGGCAGTGGGGCTCAAAGTCCAATGTGCAGTGGCAGCCACCTCTTCCACACACAGATGGGGGGAGGGGGGTACATGCCTCCCAGGTGTCTGCTTGTCCCACCAGCTGGCCCAGCTGGGGCCCCACTCACCCCAGCCCCTGCTTTTGCTTGTGCCCTGCTCCCTCCCCAACCACTGGGGCCTTGATCTTCCCCCTTCCCCAAAGCCCTTTCCCCTCCGGCCCCTACCCCCACCCTGCTCAGCCACCCGCCCCCAAATAATTTTTTCTCCCTCTGCCTATGGTGGTTCCAAAGAGGATTGCACTAGCCTGTTCTCAGGGGTGACAGATGACAGAACAAGAAGCAATGGTCTCAAGTTGCAGCAAGGGAGGTTTAATTTGAATATTAAGAAAAACTGTCTCACTAGGAGGATGGTGAAGCACTGGAACAAGTTACCTAGGGGGCTGGTGAAATCTCCATCCTTGGTGGGTTTTAAAGCCTGGCTTGACAAATCCCTGGCTGGAGTGATCTAGTTAGGGATGGTCCTGCTTTGAGTAGGTGGTTGAACTAGATGACCTCCTGAGATACCTTCCAACCTTCATTTTCTAGGAGCCTTGATGGTAGGAAAAGTCTGAAAATGATTCAGAACCTTGACAAGCTTGACCTACTGGTTAAATGGCAGGTCTTCAATATACAGGCATACCTCGGAGATATTGCGGGTTCAGTTCCAGACCACCACAATAAAGCGAATATTGCAATAAAGCAAGTCACACGAATTTTTTGGTTTCCCAGTGCATATAAAAGTTATGTTTACACTATACTGTAGTCTATTAAGTGTGCAATAGCACTATGTCTAAAAAAAAAAAAAAATGTACATACCTTAATTAAAAAATGCGAAGTGAGCAAATGCTGTTGGAAAAATGGCGCCAATAGACTTGCTCGAGGCAGGGTTGCCACAAACCTTCAATTTGTAAAAAACCACAATATCTGCGATGCGCAATAAAGCGAAGCGCAATAAAACAAGGTATGCCTGTATTTCTGAAGTATTTGCTGATCAGACTCTTCAGTTCTCAAAAAATGTTCTAATATTGCTTACAACCAGTGATTTGAATGAGGTCCCATTCAGCAAGGACAATAGAGGTGATTCTGAGAGGGCTTTGCCAAATGCAGATGGTTTGGGATTTTTGTTCTGGACAATGAAGTTGGGCAAAAATCCTGAACCTCACTTTTTCCAGCTGATCCTGGAACATGGACTCTTCTTGGAAAATAGTTTCCTTATGTAGTTGGCTGCCCAGCAGTGGTCAGGGAGGGGGGGAAATCTGTTCACCAGTTTGCCATTTAAACAAAACATCTTTATATAATAAGGGGAAAAGGTGACTTAACTGTCCAAACAAGTTTATTATCAGCTCCATGTGCCTCAAACAGTATGTCTGTATGTGTGTGTGTGTGTGTGTGTGTGTGTGTACACATATACCCACATACACAATAGTTAAAATTAAATAATAGAGGGCTTTTCTGAATGAGCTATGGCAGGGTTGTCCAACTTCTGAGTAGCTAGAGCTGTATGCACTCTCGTGCTGGGGTCTGCTGGTGCTCCTGAGCCCCATGGCCACAGGTTCCTTTGGCCTTTCAGCTAATGTCATGCTACCCCATTCGTAGGGCCTGGGACAGGAAATGGGAGCAGGAGCCCAGAGACCCTGATAGAAGCAACCAGAATAAGAGGAACAGCACCCAGACCGGAGCCTGGGGGCCACAATTAACCACTTGGAGGCCACATGTGGCCTGCAGGCCACCAGTTGAACAGCTCTGAACTATGAGGATGACCTGTTTAGTCAGTACAGAAGCCCTTCTGCTTACATCAGTGTGGAATTTTGTATGTTTCCTTGCTCCCTGTGCCAGTCTTGAACAAAACATAACTTCATCATCATACAGCTGATGGGGGAAGCTGGAAATTTGGGCTCACAGAAATATGGAAGGTAGTTTTAAGATTGTGTTTAATATGTAAACACAATCCTAACCTACACAAGCCTTTAGACTTCAGAACTAACACTCTGTTAAGGTAAAAAGAAGCAGCTCACGCTCCCCTGGCCTTTTACCTCAGGCTAACTGCAGACCGGGCTTTATACACATGTTCAAATTATCTGTGAGAATTCTCTCCAGTTTGTTCTCCCAGTATAAAAATTTACGTGGAGATGACTGAACAGACATTTCTATGCTGAGCCCTTGAAGAACAGAGAGCCTGCAGTGCTGATGCTATGTGGCAAGGGGACCCCTGTATACACATCTCAATGTGCTCTGCAGGCTCCCTTAGTCTGCCCAGAGACTGTTGGCAATAGTGCACAGGGCAATCTAGATGGCTGATCCAGCAATCCAGATGGCTGATTCAGCGGGTACCTCCCTGCAGCACAATGTGAAGCTGTGCTCTTTTCTCTGCTTGGCTGAAGCAGTAGGGTGCCTACAGATGTGCAGGAAGCCTGCTTTGAAGCACTGTAATTACAGTGCCTTGGAGCAGACTTGATTAATCGAGCCATGGCATCTTGTGTATTCAGCAAATTTTAGTTAAAGTGGCCCCACCAACATTTTGAAGTGTGGGATGCTGAATACACAAGACACCATGGGCACTTTAATTAACTCTGAGTCCAGCAAAAACCATACTGTCTTTCTGTGCGAAGCAGGAGTAAGTAAAGTACCTGAGGATGTTGGAGGAGTTTGCTATGGCTTACCTCAGAAGAGAACATGTGCAGACATTCACCCTCCCAGAAGGAACTGTCCCAAGAGTGATTTAGCTCTTCTTGTTTCCAGGTTATTTTTCTAACAGAGCAGCTATTTTTTCTCTGAGAAAGGACCCTGAACACTTGTACACTGGTCATTTCTCCTGAGAGAGCACTGTCTCTCCCAGGACAAAATAAATGACTGTATGTGGCCTGGGCTATCATCGTTGTATGAGTTAGTATTTAGGGAAAAGGAGCTGTCTGCAAGCAAAAGAGCTATTATTAAGTAAGCTGTTTCATATCTTTAACCAGAATATTTGAAACTCCTCCGGAGCCAAGGAACAGAGCTTCATTTCTTTTCATTTGGTTATAGTGTCAGTGGGCATGTCTACATGGGACACTTTACTATGCAGTAGAGCTAAGTACTGGGCAGTAAGCATCCACATCTACACGTGCAACAGGGCAGGGGGGAGGGGAGGGTTGCCTGCTCCTCAAGACTCCTCAAGCAGGGCAGCGGGGAACTCTGTGGCTGGCTGGAAGTACAGGTGCTGGTGTCTCACTCTCAAGGGCTGAGTGGCCAGCAGCCACTGCGGGGCGGGGGGGCAGGGGGTTGCAGGTAGGGAGTGAGGGGCACTATTATGGCCCATGGAGGCAGGGCACTGCGGTTTAGGAGTGAGGGACTGGCAAGGCTGGGTCAGTGGGTCAGGAGTGAGGGGCAGCAGCGGGGCTGCAGGAGGTGTGGCTTGGAAGTGAGGGACAACAGAATGGGCAGGGGCAGGGCACCAGCATGTCACTCATTGACCCTCCCCATCATATTTCCCCTCTCCCCCTGCCCTGCATGACATGTGTCCTCATTTTGGGACCTGGAAATATGGTAACCTTAAAATGCAAGCAACAAATTTACTCAAGATTACTTTGTGCATAGTAGCAAATGTGCAGACACCTAACCAGGAGTAAATGTGCTGCTGGGCAGCAAGGGGCTAGAGATTGCTCCCTGCCCCCAGGAGCTACCTGCTGCCAAGGCAGGCTCCGCCACTGGATACCGGGCAAGGGACAATTTCCCCCTGACGCAGCAACAGGGAGCTCCCAGCCCCGACTCCGTGATTGTGTGGCCAGGCCTAGGAGATCCTTATCTCCCAGTCTGAGCCTCACAGTTGTGGGACAGGTGCTGGGAGATCCTTCTTTCCCAGCACCAGCTTTGCAGTCACGGGGCTGGCATTGGGAGAGAGGGATCACCCAGCCCAGGTCCTGTGGCCGTAAGGCTCGGGCTAAGTGAGAAGAATCTCCCACTACTGGCCCTGTGACCATGGAGCTGGCACTGAGAGATAAGGGTCTCTCAGCCTGGGCCACATGATTGGGAAGTAGGGGCTGGGAACTCCCTGCTCCCAGGGCAGGGGGACATTGTCCCCACCTAGGCTCTCATGGCAGAGCCCACCCCAGCGACAGGCAGTTCTTGTGGGGCAGGGAGCAATGTCTCAGTCCCTGCCAGGAGACAGCTGCTTCCTGGCCCCATAACTAACACCAAGGGGGTTCCCAGAGCTCCCCCTGGCTGCTGCAGGGGTCCATTGCAGGGCTATAGGGAGCAGGAGCAGTCTGTTCCTAGGATCAGTAAATCTGCTCTTGTGTCCCTCCACATGTAGACATGTGCCCAGGAGAGTTTACTCTCGAGTAGTTTACTGAAAAGTAAACTGCTTTCAGATTATTTGCATGTGTAGATGCACCCAGTGAAGAGCTGAATAAATGGCAAAAGCCAACGGTCTTTATAACTTTTCTCTGTGGCTAGTCTGCCCCAGATTAAAAGGTGCTCCATTCTGGAACATTTGGCATGCTTCAAAGGTAAAACAACTATTCCAAAACAATTCTGTTTTTATTTGGGAATAGTATCCACACATGGAGTGTTTTTGAACAGCCATTCTGGTCAGTTTCCTCATTTAGACAAGCCCTTGGGATTTTACAGTTTATTTTGTGGGATAGAAATGTAGCTAGTTTAAAAAGAAAGCACAGATTTGTGGGTACACTTCTGCATACAGGGACAAATTTCACATTTGCACAACTGTGCAAAATAAACAGTGCCTTGGCCATCCTGAGCAGGTAAGTGAAGGTCTGATCGGTATACACCACCAGCATTAGTCTAGCTAGCACAGGTAACAATAGTAGTAAAATTGAGTAGGTAGTTAATGGAGTACAAACCTACTGGTGACTCTAGGTACATAGTGTGGTCGTTAACATGTGCTACATCCTTTTCACTGCCCTAACAATATTAACACTTCTGTGGACATGGCAACTCATTTTGCAACCATACCTTCATTTTGTTGTGCAGATGTACTCATTACTAACCTTGATGAATCCTCAATGAATTTTTGGGAACATAACCAAGGCTCATATTTCATGTCTAAACCAATGATGGTAGATACTAGGCAGGTAATAAATATTGGACAGATCATTCTAGCTATACCCAGTTCAATGCTCTCCCTTCAAAAGATTCACTCCTGCCACTGTCAGAGACAGACACTGGGCTAGGTGGACTATTGATCTGACCCTGTGTGAAATTTCTTATGTTCTTATATACATATGAGACTACAACATTTGTGCTTATTAGCATGAGATAAAAGGATATGATCCTGAGAGGTTCTGGGCTCCCATAATGCCAGCAGACCGACTGAAGTTGAAGCTACGTTCAGATAACATTATGGTTACTCTCTATTCTCCTCTACTCTCCATTCAAGAATTTGGGATCCTTTCTTATATATTACAAACTTTTTTTTTGTTCTGGTAGTAGGATGCTCATTATCTTTTACTTCAGTCCTGTACACTTGACTCAAAAAGATGTTTCCCCCCTCATCCCATACTGAACTAATGCAGTCCAGATGGCTATTTCTTCCTAGATTTTATGTTTATTTAAAGCCTTTCTGTTTAAATGTCCTAAAACAAATATTCACTTGTGGGTCTATATTCATTCAAGGGAAGAGTTGCTTTAAATCAATATACTGAGATGAAGTTTTCTTACCCCAACAGGCTCTATGTACATATTTCTATTTTTCATTACTAGGCTCCTAGTCTCAGAAATATGGGCAATTTCTTTAGAGAGTTTACTTTGGTTCTTGTCTAAGTTTAAACAGCATAAATTAAATTTATCCTGATTATTGAATTTGCAGTATGCACAGATTCTTTCATTGACCTTTTCAATAAATCTTTTTTACAAACTTTGGCTGAATATTAGTAAACTTGTTAAAATGCCAAATGGTATAACTACTTGCCAACATTATATTGGACTACCTCTGGCTGGGGTCACGTGCCCAGCAGGGGATGAAGATGGTATTGGGTTTATTTAAAGGAAGGCAAGAGCCATGCTTGAAAATCAGGGAGGCATGGAACAAAAGTCTACAATGACAACTGTACATCTTCCAGAAAGGAACAAGGGATGGATGTTGTGGTGTAGATTCTACATTGACTTGTGTCCCATTGAAATCATTAGACTGAATGGAGTTTAGGCTAAATAGTGGGCACAATACATGAAAGCAGGAAAACAGACATTAGGAATCTGGCCAGAGGGTCTGTGCTCAAGCAGGGAAAAATGTGTGGGTGTGGCAAGGGGATGTGGGAAGTGACTGTTTAATCTTCTTGGCATTTGATTAGGGCCTTTGTTTTTGTGTTTGGCTGAAGGGATTTCAATTCCACTAGGTGCACTTAGGAAGCACATTTTAAACGCCTCTGCTGCCAGAGAACAGATCTTCATCTCCCTTAATTTGGTTTTAGCTTCTGTGATTAGCTGTTCTATTGTCCATGGTAAAAATCTAAGCCATTGCAGCTTTTCTTTCCTGCATCTGTTTCTCCAGTACAAGCTAACAGTTTACTAACAAAGGTTTGTTCCACACCCTCTCTTCTTAAATAACGGAAGCTGTTCTCCAGCAAGGAGATGCATTTAGTGTAGAACTGATTCTGGTCTATAGTCCTATAGAAAACATGGAGAGCTGCCCAGTCCTTCCTTATTCTCATGTAAGATAAGTACAATAGAATTTAAGGGGAGTAAATTATGAGCCAAGGAGATGATTCATTTTTCATTTAAAATTCCTTACATAAACCTAGTGTTTATACAAGGGACCAGACAGAAAGCTCAAGTCTGATTCTCTGTAGAATTTTATTGTCCTGTTTTTATGGTGAGTAAATGAATGTGTTAGAAGCAAGTCAATACAGAACTGGGACTAGACAGGTCGGGGACTTTTCTGCCCCTATAAAAAAAATCCTGTTAAAAAAATGTCAGCGTTTCTTTGGAACTTCTCAACTGTTCAGCAAAACAAAACAAACAAACAAGCAGCGCTGTTTGAAAGTTTTCATTAAAAAGAACTTTTCACAAAATTCCCATTCATCAGAAAAAAAAACAGTTTAAAAATAGTTTTGATAAACAACCTGGAGTCCCTTATCCACAAAAAAAATATAGATTTTTAAAAAACCTAACGGAAGCTTGTTTCTTCCTTCGTTGTCCACTATAGCACTTCTGATCTGACCTAGATTATTTAAAAGGAAAATAGCAGTTTGGTCTTCATATGCAACAGGTCCTTGATTACACTGCTGGAAAGAGAAAACATTCCTATTGTCAATACAAATGCATAAATAAGAATGCCTCATCAGTCATGCAGTGAAAACAGACCTAGGGTAGAGGAATTTGATTTACTGAATCCCTTTCTTTTATTTTCGTATTATTTTAATTGTAATGATTTTCTTCTGAGAGGTAGAAACAAACCTGAAAAAACCCTGTACTAGAAGAACCAGGGACGCTGAGAAGGTCTCGAGCTGACTTTCACACAATGAACTCACCTCTGCATCCATGGACTGCAATAATACTACACTGATTTACATTTGCTACAGAGCTGGTACAGTTTTCTTAATTGTAACTTTTCTAGCTTCATGTATTCAATTAAAGTTTTTTTTTTAGTGGCAATAAGGGGACAGTACAGCTGGGACTCAGGACACGTGGGGTGTGTCCAGACAAGCATGCATGTGTACAGTGCCACAGGCCCACCTATGGCATTGCAAATTGCATACTCCAGACATGCATTTGCCACACTGACAATTTACAACCTGGAAGATTTTTTTGACATCGGGAGAACCCACAGCAAGGAAAAGCAGCATGGCACACACCCAATAGTGGCAGGGTGCTTCACCCAAAACTGGAGCCTGGTCAGCCAGAGCCACACTCCAGCTGCTGGCCAGGCTCCACACACCTGGATTGCCATCACTAGAGCCCCAGGATGCCTCCAGGATTCATAGATGTAGGGTCAGAAGGGACCTGAGCAGATCATCAAGTCTGACCTCCTGCCCTGGGCAGGAATGAATACTGGGCTTATATGACCCCTGGTAAGTTTAAGCTCATATGATCCCAGCTAGGTAATTACCAAGCCTCCTTTTAAAGACTCCTAAGGTAGGAACCAGCACCACTTCCCTTGGAAGCTGGTTCCAGATCCTGGCCGCCCTGACTGTGAAATAGCACCTCCTGATGTCTACTGAACCTACTCTCAGTCAACTTGTGGCTGTTATTCCCTGTTACTCCAGGAGGCGCTTGGGGGAACAGGGTCTCGCCCATTCCCCTCTGGTCCCCCCTGGTATGTTTATAGATGGCCACTAGATCCCCTCTCAGCCTTTTCTTGTGAAGGCTGAACAGGTTCAGATCCCATAGCCTCTCCTTGTAGGGTCTGTCCTGCTGTCCCTTGATCATGCAAGTGGCTCTTCTTTGGATCCTTTCAATGCTGGCCACATCCCTTCTGAAGTGCGGCGCCTGGAACTGGACTGGATGTCAGGTAAGGCTGCTGGGGCCAGCCCAGATGCTCACCTACCCTACCCAACAGCTTGCTGCACACCAGAGACAACTATGTGCTGTTGTTACTTGTCCCCAGGGAAACATGTATATGCTCATCTGGCTGCACCTCTGATTCTGTTTCTCTGACTGCAGAGTAACTCAATTCCAATCAGTGTGTCTACATGAGACACTTTACTGCACAGTAGACTAATCTGCCGCACAGTAAAGTGTCACTATGTAAACATGCACAACAGCTACTGCATATTAAAATAGGCTAATGGGCAGTCCTCTGCAGCCAGCTCCAGCTCTGAGATCAGAGCCAACCTCAGCAGCAGGCAGCTGCCTGGGGCAGGGTGTCCCAGCCCCCTCTCCGATCAGCTGATCTTAGAACTAGGGCTGGCACTGCCTGCTGCCCAAGCAGGGGACATTGTCCGTAGCTGTCCAGGATAGGGGTGCAGGGTGGGAATCAGCTGCCCCACGGGCAGGACAACTCCCCCCACCCTCCAGAGCCCAGTCCTGACCCTGGTGCCCCTGCCAGCCTGGGGCTTGCACCTGGGCAGCCTAGAGCTCCCCCTGGCAGTCATATGGGAACAAAGCAGGGCAGGACTAGCTCTGACCTGAACTGCTCCTGTCAGGAACAAATTTGCTCCTGACAGGCACACGTATAGATACAGTCCAAGGGAAAACTTACTGCACAGTATTTTACTATGCAGTAAGTTTTCTGCACAGTAATTGCATGTGTAGATGCTCCCAGTGTCCCAGACTTTCCCCTTCTGTGAAATGGGGGTCAGGATACAGACCTCATTAGTGGAGCAGTCTTAAATTTACTAGGGCTGTCAAACAATTAAAAAAATAATTGCAATTAATCACGAAATTAAAAAAATGAGTTGCAATTAATCACAATTTTAATTGGGCAGTTAAACAATAATAGAATCCCAATTTATTTTAAATATTTTTGGATGTACACACACGTACACAAACCCTAGACAGTCCCCAAGATCTGGCTTTCCAACCCCTGCTCCTAACCCCATACACTTACCTGCATCCAGCTGTTGAGTCTGCTCGTCTGTGTGTGTGTGCGTGCGCACGCACGCACGCGCATGGCCCAGCAGCAGCAAGGGGGAAGGGGCTGGTTTTCTCCCAACAGCACAGGTAGGCATACAGCAGAGAGGGGGAGGGGCCCCTTTTCCCCCAGCACGGGCAGCGATTAACACATGTTAAAAAAATTAACACAAAAACAAATCAACACACTGATCACATGTGTTAACTGTGATTAATTGATAGCCCTAAAATGTACTGATGAAAAGAGCCAGAAAAGAACAAGTAGTACATTATGAATTACAACTTGGTGGAAGTCGTTTCTGTGTTGAACCATTGGCACTAATGATTTAAGGCCTATATCAGATATTGAACATCATTTGTTAGAAAGATTTTTCTAATCTTGCATTCACCGATTCAAATTGCTGACAATGGAATAGCCATTTTGTAGTTAGCAATACCACATATGTATAAAAGAGTGATTGCAGAATTTCTTAGAATAAGCTGTATTATTCAGAATTTCCTTTTGAGGAGTACTTTTCTGTTTTTGATATCCTGGCCTTGATATAAATCAGTAAAAAGCCTCAACTTCTGAGTGATCAATAGAAGGCACTTTAGAATAAACTGACCTCTTATTAACTGGAAACAACGGAACAGTACACAACTGCTCTCAACACGCTGGCCCGAGAGTTTACCGTCACAAGATAAAGTCCACATATTTTGTCAATATTTCCAAAGTAACTTTGCCCTTAGAATTTTAGCTGTTTCATAAATTTTGAGCCCTTAGACCCACGTGGCAGGCCGATGAGAACAAACTATTTGTTCTTACAAACAGTGGCAGGGTAATGCTGTTCCTGCCTCTAACATCAAAGTAGAACAGGAAAACATTCTTTAGAGAAAAGAAATGGCAGGGATATGAAATAAATGGTTATGCAGCATACTTTTTGTGCATGTGAAGTTACTTTGTTTCAGATCTTCTAATGCAAGAATATTAAGATGCAAAAATTAATTATTGTTCATCTGGTATTTCATAAATTAACTGCAATATGCTCTAATTTCAAACACACTTTTAAAATAATGGCATGTATTATTCCAAAAGTATTCCAAAAGGAAGTACTAATGCACAGCATAGTAAAAACTTCACTGTTGGGCAGGAGTAGGCAATGTTTTTTGGCTGGAATGCCAAGAAAACCATGTCTACCTTGGAAGGTGCCAAAGTGCTGACATGCTGGAGCCTGAAATAGTTGTTTGCAGCCTCCCGGCTGCAGCTGACTCACGGAGTCCGATCTGCTTGCAACAGGGCTTGCAGCCTCCCAGCCACTTGCTGGAAGGCCTGGACATTCAGGGACCCACACTTTCACCGATCTTCTTGTTGCTGACGTACCTGTAGAAAACTTTCTTGTTACCATTTAAATCCCTTGCTAGTTACAACTAAAATTGCATGTTGGCCTTCCTGACTCCATCCCTGAGCAATACTCTTATACACCTTTCTAGTAGTTTGTCAATATTTTCACTTCTTGTAAGCTTCCTTTTTGAGTTTGAGCTTCTTGAAGAGTTCCCTGCTAAGCCAAGCTGGTTGCCTTCTTCAGTAATGTTTCTTTAAAGTACAACCAGCCCCCCTCAGACTGGACTCCCAGGGGATCCTGCCCATCAGTTCCATAAGTGAGTCAAAGGCTGCTTCTATGAAGTCCAGGGGTTTTAGTTTGCTACTCCCCTTCCTGCCTTTTCTCAGGATCCTGAACTCAATCATCTTGTGGTTGCTGTTGCCCAAGTTGCCCCTTCTAGCTCTACTTGTCTATGACTGTGACTGGCTGGTCCTTTCCCTATCTTGCCTGTAGGCAGGGGCAAATTCAGCTGTTACACCCCTCTTTGATTCCTGCTCCACCCAAACTTTAAAACCAGCCATCTGAGAGGGACAGTGGCATTTTTATTCAGGCAGCACTGAGAGTCAATTGACTTAATCACTCATTATTGTCTTCCTGATTCCTACTAATTTCCCTCTACTGCACAGGTGTTAACAACCCTCTGCCTTTTTTAAATGTCTTGATGTTACACTGTTCAACCTACCCTTTCTTTTGCAATTTTCTGTCTGTTAGTCATTCCTGGCAATGTCTTTCTTCAATTTCACAACCCTGCTTTAACTCTAGCTAACTCAGGTGTAGAAATGATTGACAGTGAAGTATTTGGATGTACTGTCAATATACTCAATCTGAATGAGATGTACATTTAACTATAATGACTACAGGACTAATGATTCAATATAGTTTGACTATTTTGAGTATTTTTTGCCTGGTTTCTTATGTTTCTTTAAACTTAATTTAAAATCTAGCAAATTAGTGAACATTCCAGTAATTATATATTTGTTTTTGCTTTGATCTTAATAATATAATGCCAGCTCCCTACCATCTTAATAAAGCTTTTAGTTTCTCTTTAACTGGAGAAAAATGTGTGTTGGGTTGTATGTGATGATGTTCCAGACCATGTGCACCTTCATTTCAAAATCCTGTATCTACCCATGAGTATAGGTCAAGGGCAGGCAAAGTCCAGCCCACGGTTCTAGATAAAGCCTACAGCAGACTCAGTTTCCCAGAAGCCCCTGCCTGCGCTGCTGCGGCCTGTTTCCATGGAGACCCCAGCAGCAGCGGTCATGACAGTGCTGGCAGGGCATGTGGCTGGCTGGGGAGCTTTTGCAGGTCCAGGGTTTTGCAGCAGTGACAGTATGATCCAGAGCCTGGGCAGAACTGCAATCTGCTGCAGGCAGTGGATTATGGCTTTTTCCTGGCTCCAGACCATGGTGCCACCACTGCAAGATCCCAGCCCTGGCCCTGGAGCAGCTTAATGCCCAGTCACATGCCCTGCCAGTGTTGCTGGGGCCAGTCTCCATGGAAACCCTGGCCCTGCACTGTCATGGCCCCACCATTGCTGGGTTCTTCATGGAAACTGTCCACAGTGACATGGGCAGGGGCTGCTGGGAAATGGAGTCCAGCCACTGACTGGATCTGCCATTTTGACCACCCCTGCTGCTATAGGCCTTAATCAAGCTATTATTTATTCAGGGTGAGGCTGATCTCAGCCCCTTCCTGCTGAACTATTCCACTTTGCATGGCATCCTTTAAGATTCACCAGGACAGGAACAGGCTGAGTGTGCCCCAGTAGCTAAGAGGTTGGGATGATGTAATAAGTCTCAGCTTCAAGGAAGCATTTTATGTCCCCTGGTGGTCACCTGGAGCCTATTAAGTGCTCTGTTATGCCTTTGTTGATAATTAGTATACATTTGGGAGCCTAGCCTCAATTTATACCAAAGCAGCATGAAGCATCTCTGCCTGCTGTAATTGTCATAGGCCAACCTCAGCTGACCTACTCACTGTTATAAGTCCTTGTAACAGGCTGCTGGGTTGTGGAGGCTTGTAGCAGGTTGCATACATCTGGTAGTAGCAGTCTGCAGGCTGGCAGGGACTATAGCCCATCTGTGGGTGGTGAAAACTAATTGTAAGCCTGTGCAGAGGACTAGGACAATTGATGTAAATAACTGGCTGGCACAAAGAAAGTTAAAAAGCTCCCAGGGAAAGGAGCTGTGGGAAGAGATAAGAAAAATAGGGGTGCTTGTTTATTTGTTGGAACACTAGGCCAGAGTACTTCCTTAGGGTCTGGGAAGAGACCCTGGGGCTGTGAGGCTCAAAGCAGCAGCACCACACCAGAGACCTCACTTGAGAGGGAGAGAAGGACTAATGCAGAGCTGGAAGAGCAGCAAAGAGCTGCAGTCATTTACCCAGGGTCTGGGAAAAGGCTCAGTGCTATGAGTTAACTTTTTATGGGCCATGTTTATATGTTTGTTTACTGATTTGAGGATTTATGTTTGTGGAGTTTCCTGTGAGGTAAGAGTACCCAGGAAAATAAAGGAGTGAACTAAGTAATCTCCAGTCTGCCACAGTCCTGTTTGATAGGCCTTTGTGAGGCAGCTAGTATTCACTTTGGATTTGGATTCAGCCAATTTGGGGGACAGTGATTTGATTTAGTGATTTGAATCACTGTCCTGATTCAATTCAGCCTAATCTGATTCAGATATTCGGCTGCGGCCGAATCTGCAAATCTCTGAATCACTCAGACCCATCCCGCATCCACTCTCCCAGCCTGGCAATGGCTACCCTGCCCGCCCCAGCTCCTGGCACTGGGGAAAAAAATCCTGGATTCACCGGGTGCTGCTGGGCGGGGTGAGGGGGAAGCAATTCTTGCTGTCCCCCACTGCCACACACTGCATGGGGGCTCTGCATGAGTTAAAACCCCAGGACTTAACTTACGTTCAGTCCCGCCGGGACCAGAAGAGCTGGGACAGTGGCACCGTTCATCCCCAGCGGAGCAAGGATGATTGGCCGAGCCAGAAGCCAGCATTAGAAGTCTCCACTGGCTCAAGCCGACAGTTTATTTAGGGGCATGGCCTTGGCTCCTGTGATGCCTCCCAGGTAAGGCAGGAGCTGGTAGATCAAAAGCAGCTCTCCCTTGTAATGGGAGAGATTGGCTCAGCTTTGCGGTGGAGGCAGCTGGTGATTGGTCCGTAGAACCTGCCAGAAACTGCAAAGACTCCCAAGAAGTGCAGCATGGCAGCAAGCTGATGAGGGAGCATGCCAGGAAGTGGATGGGTGAGGACCAGCCTGTCTGCTCACCTTTTTTTATGTAAGTAAGGAATGGACTCTTAGGGATGCCAGGAGCCAAATCTGGCATCTTCAGTTGAAACACTGGGTGCAAACCTGACTGTAATTAATTATAGACCCAGAGGTATATGGGGGAGTGTTAGGAGACAGAGGAGCTCCCAAACTTGGTACCTAAGGCCAGATGACTGGATAACAAAACCAACATGAGACAAACTATGAGTGGTATGGGAAAGCCTGCCCCTTTCTGAGGGGAGCTACCGTATTTTTCGGACCATAAGACGCACCTGACCATAAGACGCACCCAGTTTTTATGGCAGGAGAGACTATGTGCGCCGGTGGCCGGCCATTTTTATTGCCGGCTCCCGGCCACCGGCACGGGCGCCGGCTTCCGGTGTAAACAAGCGGCGGATGTCCCGCTCGGGCTCCGCCGCCTCCGCGGGCAAGCTCCGCCCTGTCTCCCCAGGACACGGCATAAACAAGCGGCGGGTGTCCCGCTCGGGCTCCACCACCTCCGCGGGCAAGCTCCGCCCCGTCTCCCTGGGGCACACACCTTCGGACCATAAGACGCACCCTCGTTTTCCCCCCACTTTTGGGGGGGAAAAAGTGCGTCTTATGGTCCAAAAAATATGGTAATTTTGCTATTAGCTTATCTCCTCCTATTATTGTTACATCAAAGCTGTGACCAGTGAGGCTGAGTAAGGACAGAGGCAGTCTCCCCTAGGAGAAAGGAGGGGCAAAACCCACTGATCTCAAGAAGAGACTTTAAAGTACTTAGACACCGAGTCCTGCAAACATCTCTCTTCAGTGTGACATAGGCTTGGTGACAATGAGACTTGTCTCTTCCTTCCTGCTAGGACTCCAATACTTTCTAATAAGGAGTAGTCTCTGTATGTGAGAGAGAAGCCTCTGGTTTGTCTTACAACAGGAAGGGAATGATTAAGCTATGAAAAGCACTCTGGAAACTTCTTCAGCCTGTAATTTCTGACTGTGGGATGTTTTACTTCATAGTCACTGAATGCCTTCAGCAGCACTGTTTCACAAGGGACTAAAACTAGCACTGAGTCCAACTGTCTTGGTGAATGCTATATTTAAGGGTTATAATACAACTTGATTACAGATTGGTTTTTCAAAATTCCTACCCTTCCAAACATGTAGAGAAAGTTAATTTCTCTTCTGATAAGTTTTCCAAACTACTTTCCAGGTTGTCCATTCCAAACCTGGCGGTACCTTTCGGGGTAGAGACCTGCGCAAAGCTAAGGAGACGTGAAGTGCAGCAGTAGAATGTCAAGAATGCGCAGGTGTGTGTTCATTAACACATCTGGGACCTACTGTAGCAGCTTTGAATTAGAAGTATTTTATGTGGCTCATGCATATTTCTGTAATTTTTCCACTGAAATTTAATAGCAGTTAATTCAAGGTTCAAGGTTCTTAGTCTTCAGTTACCCATAATATCTTAGATTTACTTGCTTTTATTGCTGTGGTTTTTTTCCTCTCTGTTAACTCAACCCTTGGGCCTTCTTCACCAAGGATATTGACAACTGATTTAATCAGTGATTGTATGCCCCTGTATACTTTGGGAAGTTATCACTGATTACTGCAAGTCTCTCCTCAGATTGTAGGATACTTGGATTTGTCTCATTATATTTATTTTTAGCAGAGAGGGTACAAGATGCATTGCACATGTATCTTTCACAATGCTTTTAGGGACCACACAAAGACCTGATTTTTTTTTTAAAGTGACTTTTATTGCTAGTGCTAGCTGGAAATCTTGAGCATGGTGTACAGGACTGGGATTCAGGAGTGTTCTGTTCTCAGCACTGGATTTGAACTGTTGTATCATAGAAGTCGGGTCAGAAGGGACCATGTAGATCTTCAAGTCCGACCCCCCACCTGGGCGGCAGAAAAACAGGGCTCAAATGATCCCAGCCAGATAGGCATCAAGCCTCTTCTTAAAGACCCCCAAGGTAGGAGCCAGCACCACTTGCCTTGGAAGTTGGTTCCAGATCCTAGTTGTCCTGACAGTGAAGTAGTTCTTACAGATGTCTAATCTAAACCTACTCTCCAACAACTTGTGGCCATTGTTCCTTGTTATGCCAGGGGGTGCTAGGGGAAACAAGGTCTCTCCCAAACCCTTCTGGTCCCCCCTAGTGAGTTTATAGACTGTCACCAGGTGCCCCTCAGCCTTCTCTTGTGAAGGCTGAACAGGTTCAGGTCCCGCAGTCTCTCATTGTAGGGTCTGCCTTGTTGTCCCCAGATCATGCGGGTGGCCCTCCTCTGGACCCTCTCAATGTTGTCCAAATCCCTCCCAAAGTGGGGCGCACAGAACTGGACACAGTACTCCAGCTGTGGCCTGACCAGTGTTGCATAGAGGGGGAGGATCACCTCCTTGGCCCTGCTTGAGTTGCACCTGTGGATATATGACAAGGTTAGCCCTGCCAACCATGACCTCGCATTGTCAGCCCATGTTCATCTTGGAGTCAGTAATGAGCCTCTGTGCTCTCAAGAAGGGAGTTCCCCATTTTATAAGGGTGCTGCTGGTTACTACTGCTTGCATTGCTTAGCCCAGCTAACGTCTTCATTCCAAGTCTAGCTTGGTATGTCTGTGTGGCACTGCTTGTGCTGTGCATACTTTTCTCTGAGCCTCTATTTGCCAGTCATAACTTGTGTTGGTTGGACAGTAAGGGTGAAGTTACATGTTACACTTTCACCAAAAAAAAGGCACTTAAAATGTGAGCAGCTGCATGCTAAACCTAACGCTCATTAACACCTGGGCTGTGCTATCTAGCTTGTGTTAAGGTAACTTTGATTTACCCCATAAAGCTAAAATGAATCACTTCCCTTCCTCTAGCATCCCAGGATGTACCACTCCCAGCCCACATGCCCACATCAGGGTTAAAGCCCAGGTATTCTGGCTCCTAGCCATGCCCTTGCTTGCCAGCTCTCTTGTGGCAACTCAGAGCTGTATAGGCAAGAAGTGGTATTACCCCCTTAATGTGCAACTGCTCACAGCACATTCTAACTTGGGCACTGTTTAACACGCCACAGATTTAGTATGGTCAAAGTGTACCATGTAACCATGTCACCCACAGTTCCCTGAGGCAGGAATTCTCTCAAACACCAGGCTGTCCAACTGATGGCCTGTGGGTTGTGTACAGCCCGCAAGGGGTCAGTTTGTGGTCCCAGCCTCAACTCCCCATCCATTGCTCCATTTGCAGCAGCAGCTGGGGTTTCCAGGCTCCCCTTTCCTACTCCCTTTTGCATCCTGCGCCAGCCTCTGGACAGTGTGGGGCAGTGCAGCTCAGGGAGCTGGGGAGGAGGTAGGGGGCATATGTGTGGCACTGTCCAGGGGAGGGGGTGGGGGACAGCTCAGCAGGGGATGCACAATGCAATGCGTTACAGCAGGCAGAGAGGAGGGGATAAAGGGAGCCTCCAAAAACAGCATGGATGAAAACAGCAGGGGAGGAGGAAAGTAGGCCTATGGCACAATGTGGACTTAACGGGCATGTGGCATACACTGCTACAGCCTGCATGGCATGCTGGGGCCTATTTTGCTCCAGCTGCTTCCTTTAGCCCTAGGCCCATTTAGTCCAGCCTGGGCTCTGTAGTAGCAGCTGCATAGCTGGGAATTAGGCACCACAATGGGGCTGTGGGGCTTCCTGGTTCCCCAGCACAAAAGGGGTTAAATCCCACCCCTTCCCCCCTCAGAATATGACCCCTCACCCATAAGGGGTGAATCTCTTTAAAGAGTCTGCAATGTGATCTCCACCACCCCTCACAGTCACAGCCCTGCCAGCTGCCTTTGCGCAGACCACAAAAAACCTTCTCTTAAAGGGCCCTCACTAGTTCTGCTGGCTGCATAGCCCTCCCCCAGTAACAGGGCAAGGGTGCCCTGTTAGAGTAATGTATTGCTCTGTAGTATATTGGGGTTACATATGCTTCTATCTTGTGGCACAGAGGCAGGAGGGCATTAAACTGTTCTTATTACATCCTTCATTATACTGAACATCATAATCAAAGTCTCCCTCATGCTTCTTTTCCCTGCTAGATGATAGTTTGGTAGTTGTTAAGAAGCAACTAGAGTTTAATTAAATGTATGTGCCGCCGTGGTGATATTTTGATGTTGAGAAATCTCCACGGACCTTGGTGTGAAAACAGAAGTATTTGTTTTAACCACAGAACACAAGGCATTTATTTTAACCAGAGAAATTGATAGTTCTGAATAGAAGCCATTTGATGACCGTGGAGCTTGGTTGTTTCTGAATTCTGCAGCTTATATTTTTCCTTTTTTGGTGGTTGTTGTTGGAAGGCAATGACACAGAGTTTGAGTTTCTTCCTTGGAAATATGCTGTAGACCACAGGAAATTGCTTGGTCTAAAAAACTGGGGTTATTACCAAAGTACAAAATCTCCAAGGACAAGTCTACTTGTGATCACACTGCCAGTGACTCTAATAGCCCTTTCACTCCAACTATCCTTACAAATGCAGGCCCTGATCATGTAAATTCAAATACGGAGAAGCACCTGAATAGAGTGCTACTGACTTCAGTAGGACTTTGTTGGTCTAAAGATTTACCCATAGTAATCATTCTGCAGGCTCAAAACCTCATTGTCCAGCTGAATACTGCTTCTAGTGTGTCATGTCGTGTGTCATATAATATTACTGTTGGAGCAAAGGATCTTACCATGTGCCACATTACACTACATTTTAAATTCCAATCCTCCAGTCTTCTTGCCATTTTCTCATTTTTCCATTTACCTCATTCCTAATATTTGCTTCACTCTCAGAACTAACACGGCCCAATTAATTAAAAGGTATGGCTTTGATTTGTCAGATATTGGGAGGGCTGCGCATATCGACTTCTGTGAGACAGCTACCAAGTGAAACTGTCTGACTCACCTTGGAAATACTGCAGTTACACTGTCATAGTCATAGAGAAGTAGGGCTGGAAGGGATGTCAGAGGTCATATAGTCCAACCCCCTGCCTGAGGCAGGATCTTCCCTATACAAACCGTCTCATACAACCATAAGGTAAATACTACTTAAGACTACTGTCAGCCCTGACACACATAGACCTAAACTGCTAACTAACCTGCAACACATAAAGCAAGGGAATGACAGCAGTCAGTGTCCTGCTTCTATAAAATGTTGTCAATATATGTTAAAGAGGTCCCAGATAGAGGGCCATGCCCCCAGCTACAGAGGAAGGCAAAAACCCCCACAGTCCATACAAATCTGACCGTAGGGTTATATTCCTTCCTGAACCCAAATATGGGTATCAGCCTGACTCTGAGCAGAGGGGCAAGACCCTCTAGTCAGGAACCTCTGCCTTTGCTCCTAGCAGGAGAATTGGCACATCCCAATTGAAGTCTCCAGCCTTAGCTGTAGCCAACACCCAATACCTCTGGTGAGGCTAAAAATACCCTGACACACATAGCAAGACAAAAAAGGGAGGGGAGAGGTGGGCAGGAACAACTAGGAAAGCCCAGCAGCATAGGAAATACCCATGATAGAAAATAAGCATAGCTACATCTAGATCATCCCCAACCACTGCCTAGCCAACATCTTCTGGAGCACCTCCAGTGATGAAGAGTCCACAACTTCCCTAGGCTATCTGTTTATTCCATGGCCTCACTTTTCTCACAGTAAAGAAGTTTTTCCAGATATCCAGTCTAAATTTATTTTGCTGCAACTTTCAAGTCATTATCTGCATCCTCATGTGCTTTACCTCTTCTTTATGTCAGCCCTTCATGTATTTGAAGACTGCTATCATGTTTCCTCTTAAGAACTTTTTTTGCAAACTGGATGTACCCAGCTCCTTCTGACTCTTCTCATATGACTTGCCTTCTAAGCCCTTGATCATCTCTGTTGCCTGCCTCTGGACCCTCTCTAACTTCTCCACGTCCTATCTAACCTCTTTTGGAACACCCCAGTAATGAAGAGTCCACACAGAACTACACACAGTGCTCCAAATGCAATTGTGCAGCCTAAGAAATGCAGCTATAAGTCGGGCAACTATTCCTATGGAGACAAGGGGAAGAGGTTGGCAATAGCAGTTTTTGCCTACAAAGAAACATCAGAAATCAAGAATGCTGAAAGCATTATTTTTAAAACCCGTTTTACTTTTTCTCTGCCTTGAAATTTAAAACACGCTAAGTGAGGGAAAAAACCCCTAGAAAACAGTAACGAAAGAGTTTAGGGAATAGTTGAATGTAAGGATAAGATGACCCCTTTGAGTCCATATTATGAGCAAAGCACAGGTCATCATAGGTTGTAATGTGACAACAGAAGTATTTAGCACCTACACCTGTTCACAGTATATTTCTGTGAAGTAGGTGATCACTGTACAAATGAGAGAACATATTACTATGTGCATAGCACTGGAAGTAACCTTCTAGGTTGCAGAGACCAGTCTTCTGCTATCACAAGCAGCCATTCCAGAAAAAAAACAAAACTCTTCCATAAACTAATCACATTCCATAATAAAGCTAATTTATTAGGAAAAAGCCAACCTATTAAATAGGTACTTTGCATCAGTCTTTCATCAGTCCCATGGGACGCCCATGCCTGCTATGGGACAGGGAGATCCGGGTGATGGGGATCCCCTACCCTCCATAAATGCTGACCTTGTGAAGGAACACCTTGAGAAGCTGCATACCTTCAAGTCAGCTGGCCCTGACAATCTGCACCCCAGGGTACTCAAGGAGCTGGCGAGCATCATAGCCCAGCCCCTGGCATGGATCTTTGAAAACTCCTGGTGCTCTGGTATAGTGCCCGAAGACTGGAAGAAGGCCAATGTGGTGCCGATCTTCAAGAAAGGGAGGAGAGTGGATCCAGCTAACTACAGGCCCATTAGCCTGACTTCTATCCTGGGGAAGATCTTAGAAAAGTTTATTAAGGTGGCCATCCTTGATGGACTGGCCCAGGCTAACATCCTAAGGGATAGCCAGCATGGGTTTGTTGCGGGTAGGTCTTGTTTGACCAATATCATTTCCTTCTATGACCGGGTGACCTATCACCTGGACGAGGGAGAAGAGATTGATGTCATATATCTTGACTTCAAAAAAGCTTTTGATCTGGTATCCCATGATCACCTCTTGGCCAAACTGCCCAGTTGTGGCCTTGCCTCCACCACGATCCGCTGGGTGGGAAATTGGCTCCGTGGTCAGACCCGAAGGGTTGTATTTGATGGCAGTCACTCATCGTGGTGCCCTGTGACCCATACTGTTCAACATCTTCATTAATGATGTGGACATTGGAGTCAGGAGTGGACTGGCCAAGTTCGCCGATGACACCAAACTTTGGGGCAAAGCATCCATGCCAGAAGATAGGCGGGTGATCCAGGCTGACCTGGACAAGCTCAGCAAATGGGCAGACGAGAACCTCATGGTGTTTAACACCGAAAAATGCAAGGTTCTCCACCTTGGGAGGAAAAACCTGCAGCACCCTTATAGGCTCGGCAGTGCTACGTTGGTTAGCACTACAGAAGAAAGAGACTTGGGGGTCATCATTGACCACAAGATGAACATGAGCCTGCAATGCGATGCTGCAGCTAGTAAAGCGACCAAAACGCTGGCTTGCATCCATAGATGCTTCTCGAGCAAATCCCAGGACGTCATTCTCCCCTTGTACTCGGCCTTGGTGAGGCCACAGCTGGAGTACTGCGTCCAGTTTTGGGCTCCACAATTCAAAAAGGATGTGGAGAAGCTTGAGAGAGTCCAGAGGAGAGCCACGCGCATGATCAGAGGTCAGGAAAACAGATCTTACAATGATAGTCTGAGAGCCATGGGACTCTTTAGCCTGGAAAAGCGTAGGCTCAGGGGTGATCTGATGGCCACCTATAAGTTTATCAAGGGTGACCACCAGGATCTGGGGGAACGTTTGTTCACCAGAGCGCCCCAAGGGATGACTAGGTCAAACGGTCACAAACTCCTGCAAGACCGTTTCAGGCTGGACATAAGGAAGAATTTCTTTACTGTCCGAGCCCCCAAGGTCTGGAACAGTCTGCCAGTGGAGGTGGTTCAAGCGCCTACATTGAACACCTTCAAGAGTAAATTGGATGCTTATCTTGCTGGGATCCTATGACCCCAGCTGACTTCCTGCCCTTTGGGCAGGGGGCTGGACTCGATGATCTCCCAAGGTCCCTTCCAGCCCTGATGTCTATGAAAATCTATGAAATAATTAGGTTCATCTGCCCCACTGTCCTCACTACCACTATTGAAGGCAGTTCTGGAAATTCCCTGCTCTTACAGTTTCAGACATAGTTCACAGTCAGTTACATGATTTGTTCTTTTACAAACACTTATGCTTGTCCTACATCTTAAGCTTTTTTTTCCTGTCTCACTGATATATTTATAGACCTCTCCACATCTCCCCTCAGCCTTAATGTTGCTAGGCTAAATAAGTCAACAGTTTTGCTTCCTATGGTAATACAGGCATTCCATTCTTCTGTCCAGCCTAGTAGCCCTTTTCTGCATCTGTTTCAGGCTGAATTACTCTTTCTTGTACATGGGTGGCCAGTGTTGCACCCAGGCTTCCAGACAGGGTGTCAAAAGTCCCTTGTGAAATGGTATTAACAATTCCCTACCTCTGCTTCAAGCATTTTGCCTTGAATCAAATTCATTCATTCTAGAATCACATTTGCCTCGCAAGCCACATCCCATAGATGGCTCATAGTTATCCTGAGATCACCTAGAACACCCAACTTTCTCCTCCTCTATTGTTTCCAACTGATAAGCTACCAGTCCAAAGCAGAGCAACTTTTTATTTGTTCCTAAGTACAAGTCCTTGCATATTGGTTGCATTTCATTCAGTTGTTGTTGAGGTCATTTCATTTTTCTTGCATAATGTTCTACTCCTCTCTGGATTGACAATGTCTCCCAAATTGGGTCACAACCAAATTTCATCAGCATAAGTATACCTTTTATGTCAAGCTCCATTAGTGAAAATATTTAATAAAATCATTCCCGTGACAGATCTTAGAAGAAATCCACTAGACATCCTCCCTCCACCCAGAAAGTTCCCCTATAAACATCACTTGTCATCTTCCTTATACCCAGTTTCTTACCAGCTGATGATTCTTGTTCTAATTCCCATCTTCTCCACCTTAGATATTAGAGGTGGGCAATTATTTTAGGCAGATGGCCGCTTACCCAGTTTTGGCAAGTTGTTGCAGGCTGCATGGGTAGCCCCACCCCTTGACCGGTGCGCATACCCTGCCATTGCCACCTTGTGACTGGAAGTCCCTCCCCTTAACCCCTTACCTTTGCCACCAGAAGTCCCTCCGCTTGCCCCCAGAAATACTCCTTTCAGCAAGGGGTTTTGCCATCTCAAAACTAGAAAAAACAAAATTATATTCTAAAAAGTGAACATCTACAACATTCATTAATTTCATTTAAAAAATATTTTGTCCTGGTTTACATGTGTTTGTGTAGTGTACATAGAGATGATTGTATATAATAGATTAACATGAAGTCTTACTCTTTTATATTGTGGGGGGTGGGCATAGGTTTCTGTGGGGCTGTAGGTATGTCAGGTGTGGAGGAGGGTGTGGGTGTGTCTGTGGGAGTGGATAGGTGTAGGGATCTGGGTGTGGGATGAGGGAGCATGTGGAGGGGTGTGGATATGTGGGGTGTGTGTGGGTATGGGGTTTGTAGGGAGATGTGTGTGGGAAGAGGGTAGATGGGTTTGCGTGTATGGCAGTGTGAGTGGGGGTGTGGGTGCATGTGTATGGTGGGGTATGTGTGTGGGACTCACCCTATGAACACACGCACACTCTATCCCTCCCTGCACATATACACGCACACCCCCTACACACACCCTCTCTAGACATACACACATGCATGCCCTCCCTATACCCACACACACGCCCTCCCTATGCATACACATGCACAGCTCCTCTCTACACGTGCACACACACACTCACGGGGGTACCAGCTCGCCCCGTGCTCCCTGGTCTAGCGATGCAGCCGGAAGCACCATGGTGCTGGAGCAGTGTGGGGGCAGGGAAATGGCTGGGGGTGGGGTGGGACTGGGCTGTCATGTTCCTGTTTAGGCTCCCCCTGGGTGTTACTGCCTCTGGTTCCTGCTATCTTTGACAGGAAGCCAAGAGCAGATAAATATTTTCTAAATTTTTTAGGGACCCCACAAGATGAATAGAATGGCCTGGCAGGTCAGATCTGGCCTGTGAGCCATATTTTGCCCTCCTCTGGATTAAACCCTGTCAGAAAAACAATATAACACGTGAAAAGCAGATGACCCCTTGCTGAACAGATGATCTAATGCTGAACTTAAAGATAGCCTTTTGCTGATAGTAAGCAAACTTGTTCTGTGTATTTTGTAACTCTGTAACAGCAAGCAAAAAAACAAAACCCCAAAGCTAGTGGAAATTCCCCAAAGATGCGCACGCATATATGCCTTATGCCTATGTATACCTATACTTGCATATGTATGACCTGTTAGTGTAAAAGGTGCTACCAAACTCAGATCAGGGGAACTCTTGGTCTACTAGGTCCTGAGTAACCCCTCTGCAGAGAAATAAATCATCTTGCCGACACTCCCTCGTTCTCTGCCTAATTGATCGTGGCTAGGAACGAGCCCAGAGACAGGATGTGGCCAGTGCTCTTCGGTGTATGAGCACACCCTTCAGTGTGTGGGTGCTACGCAGTAGCTGGCCAATTTCCCTGTCAAAATTGGCAACCCATATGGGACCCTAGCTCTTCAGATTGGTACCACTGCCCCCGCGACAACATCCAGCCAGCAAAAGAGGGTAAGTGTCCCCTCAGTGTCCTTGTCGGGGGAGCGGGCGGCCCTAAGTCAGAGGTAAGGTGATCTCAAATCTTTTAAGGGTAGGAGTGTCAGCTATATGCCCTGAGTAAGGTGATTCTCAGGCACCAAATTAATTGTTTGTTTTATAGTGTGCCAGTCTGAGTACGGTGCTTCTCAGACACCAAGTTAATTGTTTGTTTTACGGTGTGTCAGTCTGAGTACAGTGATTCTCAGGCTCCTTGTTATCTGTTTCTCTGTCTGTCTGTCTGTCTGTGTCTTAGGCCTGTCTTCTCCTGGTTCCTCAATCTGGTGACACAGGCAACCATAGAGCGTTGTCCGTCCGACCCTTTTGGGCCGGGAAAGCTGTGGGGCGCAATTTTTGTCTCCATTCGCGCACAGAGGAACTGATTTCTAATCTTATCTCTTCTCTTTGATAAGTCCCCATTCCTGTTTGGGGCACTGGTCAGGTCTGGTCTGTAAGTTGACTCTGGTATTCTGGTATTGTGGTTTAAAGGCAAAGGGGTACCCCACCAAGGAAGACAGGATGGGACAGATGGGGTCAGTCCCTGTTCCACCGGGAAGTCCCCTTGGAATTGTCCTTTCTGGTTGAGCTAAAATCCTGGGAACTGGTCAGGTTAATAAGCTTAAATTGATCCAGCTTTCTACAACTGTCTGGCCTGGTTACACGTACGAGGATCCAAGCCGACAGTGGCCTAGTCTTGGTTCTTTTGACTGAGAAACCCTGAGGTACCTCAGAGGACCTCTGGAAGATACTCAACTCTGTCAGATGAATTTCTGGTATGTCTGAGCCAATGCTGTAAGCAAATAAAAAAGAGTCACTTGGGCTTCTCTAAAAAAGAAACCCGACACCTGGCTCCGCTCCAGGTTAATCCTAAAAACCCCTCTGAAACTTTGCCACCTCCCTATGCTCCAACTGCCCCTAAGTCAAAGGAAGATGAGTGGCATCCAGCAGGACTGCCACCACTTCCAGCGCCAGTCACACTCCCAACCCCCATGTCCACCGCTTCAAGTGAACGTTCCTCCAACAATGAAACAGGAAGTTCTTCCCCTGTGTCGACACACACAAGAAGTCAAACAAAGAAACAGCTGCCTGCTCATTTAGCTCCACTGCGTCAGTACCCTATTGCCACACAGGAAGGAATCCAATATCCATATACACATGTCCTGTTCAATCCTCAAGACCTTGGCCTGTGGCAAACTAACACCCCCAAGTTTAGAGATGACCCAGAGTCAGTGAGACACAGAATAGAAACCATAATCAACACCCACAACCCTACATGGACAGATATGAATCCGCTTTTAGATGCTCTTCTCAGCAAAGAGGAGAAAGCAGAGATTATAAACCAAGGAAATCAGTGGGTGTCAGAAGATGTGCAAAATAGAACTAATTGGCCAGTCCAAGATCCTGGATGGGATCCAAATGCTGAGGGCAGCAATAATCTGTTGCATTTGCAACATGCCTGACTATCCCTTTTCGAAGGGCTAAAAAGAGCGGGCAAAAAAAAAAAGAGCAGACTGAACCAAAGTCCAGGCTATTAAACAAGGACCAAATGAACACCTGAGTGATTACTGTCAAAAACTCCTGAGTACTATAAATAGACACAGTGGTGATTTCAACCCCAGCAGCCTTGCCAATCAAACGATAGTAAATTCTGCATTTGTTGGTCAAGCAACTGATGATATAAGTGTGGCGAAATGCCGGGCTAGCGGCTCCGGCACCGCTTAGGGGAGCCGCGGGCTTTGCGGAGTTGTGCGAGCGCGCGGCTTGTGGGGCGGGATTGAGGTAGCTCTTAGCCGCCCTCGAGGTTCGCCGAGTTGGCACAAGTAGACGACTTAGAGTAAGTAGTTAGTGTCTCTTAATCTATAGGGTGTCCGTTGGTTCACGAGGTTCCAGAGCCAGCCCTTGCGTTCCAACAGTGGAACAAGTCCAAAGCTAGGTGCGGCTGCCGACTCCTTAAGTCCCAGAACTGGTCAACGGCTCATTGATATGGAATGTTAGTCATAAAAGTTATTACGGAGCAGATATAGAGTAAAATAAAAAGATTTATTCACTCACCTGGCCTCACCCTCTTACAAGTAAGAGGGGAGGCCGGTTGGAACGAAGTTGCAGTAAATACAAGTATAGCGAGCGTAGGTATGCTGTCTAAGCTACGATGAGAGGCAGTCGAGAAGCGGAGTCTCCGATGTTTCTTCAGTTACAGTATGCTGGATACTAAAGGGGTCTGTTGGTTCACGGGGTTCCAGAGCCAGCAGCTGCCGACTCCGTAGTCCCAGAACTGGTCAACAGCTCATGAATGGGATACTCTATAGGGTGTCCGTTGGTTCACGAGGTTCCAGAGCCAGCCCTTGCGTTCCAACAGTGGAACAAGTCCAAAGCTAGGTGCGGCTGCCGACTCCTTAAGTCCCAAAACTGGTCAACGGCTCATAATTGGGAAACACAAAGCAATACTGTAACACAGCGAATCGTTGTCAGTTGTCGGATTTCTGAGGCCTTTATCTTCGCTGGGATACGCCCAGGCGGGGAGGCTGAGAACCGGTCTGCGGGGTGATCAGGCCCACAGAGTTTTCCAGTTGTCGTCTCTGCTGTTTCCTGCTTTTTGCCTCTTTTATAAATGTTTGTTGGACTGCCTCTATGACACTAACTATAGTATACAGATAGGATAATTTTCTTTTACATAATTATTGCTAGGCAGATTTTCTACATAAGTTTCATTTCTGCAAAAATGACACTTTTAGATAAGAAATGAAATTTACAGAATGCGCATGTGTAGCTTAATGCCAGTGGAGAGAAGTACAAAGTGTTCATTTTGATTAACAGTCTACTTCAAGGTTGCATAAATGTGAGAGTGCCGCGCGGCAGTTACACAAAAAAAAGAGAAAATAATATAAAGTCTTTGCTAAAAACTATAAGACAGTTACAATAAGAAAATATATCACTAGACATCACCCTGATTGGACCACCAAAATGCTTCCCCAGCTAGTCAATCTGGCTTCCTATGTCTTTGACCGATGCCCTGAGGACCAGAAGCAAGAAAAATTAAAACTGAAGCAAAAAGAAGTGAATATGTTAGCAGCTGCCCTCACTCAACACTTCCAAGCACTCCCCCGGCAAGGCTACGGCCGAGGCTGAGGGAGAGAGTGGGAACAAGACAGATCCCATACTTGGTCTTCTCAACCCTTCAACCAACCAACAAAGGGGCCTCAATCAGATGATATCTGCAATTATTGCAAACAAAGAAGGCACTGGAAACGAGATTGCCCAGTCCACCCACGAGGGACACCTGCACCATTTAATGCTCCCCGCACGCCTGCCCCGCCCGCAGTTACCCACTACCAACAATACCTGGAGGAGTCACCTGAACTTGAGGATTGACATAAGGGGGGGGCTCTTCCACGAGATGAACCTTGGGGATTTTAATGAAACTTCACACAAATTAAAATGTCTGTCCTCTGAACCATATATTAACCTAGAAGTCCAGGGTCAGATATACAAATGTTTAATTGATACTGGCTCAGCTCTTTCTTCACTGCGTGTTTCCCCAAGTCAGGCCAAATTAAGGGTAGCAAAAAACTGAACGGGTGGTAGGAGTCTCAGGAAAGGCCTTTAGCGTCCCTTATAGTGTTCCTACGAAAGTCACCATTGGACCCTTAACAACTGAGCATGCCTTCTTACTCTCAAGTGGATCACCTGTTAACTTATTGGGGAGAGATCTGCTCTGCAAGCTCCAGGCCACCTCGCAGTGCAGCCCAAATGAAATCCAAATTACTGTCCCCAGTACTAACCTCTTGGCCTTTCAGGCCATGCTTAATGAGTCTGGGTGCCCTTCTCTCCCCGAAGATCTCCAAACTTTGCCTGAATCACTGTGGGGATAGACCCCCACAGCAGTAAGACTCCTTAAATCTGCTACCCCAGTCAGTATCCAAACAAAGCCAGGTCAACCCCCGTCGGTACCCCACTATCCCCTGTCCAAAGAGGTGGAAGAAGGCTTAGAACCACTGGTGACTAGCTATTTAGAACAGGGAATACTGAAGGAGTGTCTCTCACCCTGTAACACCCCCATCCTTCCAGTCAAAAAACCTAAACTTGGTCCTGATGGTAAACCCGTGTACCGGTTCGTACAAGACCTTTGGGCAATTAACAGTTATGTTATTCCACGACACCCCGTAGTTCCAAATCCGGCTACTATTGTTACAACCATCCCAGCCACAGCGATTTACTACACTGTCGTCAACCTGTGTGCAGCTTTCTTCAGTATTCCCATACACCCAGATTCACAGTACTTGTTTCCTTTCACTTGGAAAAGGAGACCGTTAACCTGGACTCGATTACCCCAAGGGTATGTGGAATCCCCCACGCTGTTTTCACAAATCCTGCATAAAGATTTATCTGCGGTCACTCTATCCTCAAAGACCACTTTGATTGTTTATGTGGATGACCTCTTGCTAGCTTCAAACAGCACAGAGAGCTGTCAAGGAGACACTGCAAGGTTACTCCCTGCCCTTGCAGAACAAGGACATAAAGTGTCTCCCTCAAAGCTACAATACTGCCAGCCTGAAGTGGAGTATGTAGGCTATATACTCAAAGCAGGCACCAGGAAATCATCACCCAGATGCTTATGAGCCATTCAAGATCTCCCATGGCCCCAGAATAAGAGGCAAATCTGTGCACTCTTAGGCATGGCAGGATTTTGCAGACCCTGGATCCTGGCCTTTGGGGAAATAGTCCGTCCTTTAGTTCAAGCTACTGCTAAAGAAGCCGAGAATTCTGTTCACCGGTCTAAAGATAAAGAACAAGCATTTCACCAAATAAAACATGCCCTCATGACTGCACCAGCCCTGGGCCTCCCTGACTATACTAAACCTTTTATCTTATATGTTCATGAAAACATATGTCCAGAAGGAGTGGCTTCTGGAGTACTGACGCAACCCTGGGGAGATCAGCCTCAACCAGTCACATACTACTCAGTTCAACTGGACCCAGTCGCCCAAGGAGCTGTTTCATGCCTTCGCTCTGTCGCTGCCGCCGCAACGCTGGTACGGCGAGCCCAAGATCTGGCCTTGGGCCACCCACTTATCATAAGAGTGCCACATTCAGTCGAGGCTCTCCTCCTCCAGCATAACACTCAGCATTTCTCAAACTGATACTCAGACTCAACTGATACAAAGTCCTTTTGCTGACATCTGAAAACATCACCATACAGCGATGCGCACAACTCAACCCAGCCACCCTTCTGCCAAAGGCAGATGAAGGACAGCCACACCATGATTGCTGTAAATTGGTTGAATATGTGGAAAAACCCTGGAGTGGCCTTAAAGATCAACCCTTGCATAACCCAGACTATGTTCTCTTCACCGACGGATCATCATCAGTCATCAAAGGCACAAGACATGCAGGGTACGCGGTAACCACAGTGCAATGGGTTTGGGAAGCCATGCCTCTTGAGCCAGGTACCAGTGCCCAAGCTGCAGAACTTATTGCCTTGCAGAGAGCATGTGAGCTCACCATAAACTGTTCAGTAACCATCTATATTAACTCGATATGCGTTTGGTATTTGTCATGCAACCGGCCAACTGTGGAAGCAACGAGAATTTCTCACCTCAAATGGACACTCAATTGCTAATGCCACAGAAGTCAACAATCTTCTGAACGCTATCCTGTTACCCAAAGAAATTGCAGTTGTCCACTGTCCATGGCACTCCAAGGACAATACTGAGATTGCTGCCGGGAACCGTATGGCTGATGCAGCCACAAAAGCAGCGGCCATTCAACCTGTTTCTGACAAAACTAACTCTCACCTCTTATGCATCACATTATCCAGCCCAACCTCCATATACCAGCACCTTCAACCGACAGAAGTCCAGGACTGGAAGACCAAATATGAAGGCACTGAAGGGACAGATGGCATTTGGCGAGTACCTGACGGGCGTCCCATCGCCCCCAGAGCTGTTCTTCACACGCTTGCCCAAGGTGCCATTGTCTAAACCACTCTGGTAAAGAAAATCTAGCACGCAGTGTTCTCCGTGACTGGTTCACGCCTGGCATCTATGTGGAATTCGCCAGGATTGTCAACTCCTGCCCTGCATGCCAAGCATTTAATCACAAGAAAAAAAAAAAGTATTCACAAAGGGGGGAGGCCATGGGCCTATCTACCATTTCAAAGACTTCAGGTATATAGACTTACCAAAGGGCTTCCACTATAAGCATTGTTTAGTGGTAATCGACCAGCTCAACGGATGGCCAGAAGCTTTCCCTGCTTTGCGAACAGATGCCTCAACTGTAGTCAAAGCCCTCCTTCGAGACATTGTACCAAGATTTGGACTTCCTGAAGTTATTGAATCAGATTGAGGCTCACACTTTACTGAAAGGATATTGCAAGAGGTGTATAAAGCCTTAGGAATTCAAGCACAGTTTCATACCCCTAACCACCCACAATCCTCAGGTCAGGTAGAAAGGTTAAACATATCCCTGAAAACCCTTTTAGGAAAGATCTGTGCCGAAACCAAATTAAAATAGCCTGAAGCCTTGCCCGTTGTGTTGTTTGCTCTTAAAACTAAACCACGCAAACCTCTAAATCTGTCACCCTATGAGTTATTGTTTGGTCATCCCCCACCGTTGTACAAAGACTGGCAAAGTCCACATGTAAGCCTGTTTGGGGGAGATGAAAAGTTAACTGATTATGTCTTGTCGTTGCAGCAGTCTCTCAGTTCTCTTCACAGGTCTGCAGCGTTGATACAACCAGTACCCCTTGACGCCTATCTCCATCCATACTGACCCGGCGATTAGGTGTGGATCAAAAAGCATCAACGACAGAACTGTTTGGCACCACGGTGGGAAGGTCCCTTTCAAGTCCTGCTGATGACTCACACTGTGGTCAAAGTTGCTGAGAAGGAATCCTGGATCCACCATAGCCACTTGAAACCCGGAGAAAAGCCAACATCACCAGCACCACCAGAGAAGCAAGCTGTTCTGCCCTTAAAACTTACAAAGACTGTAGGAAACACGTGGAATGTTAAGAGCCCGTTAGACGCCTCCTAAGCTACAAATAGTATTTCTTGTTATAGAGTGTACGTTTACGTCTTGTATTATTGCTTATGTAAAAAGACTGTCTGCACGCACAATGCAGAACAAGTATGTCATGTACACTCAAGAATAGCAGCCTCAGATGTCAGCCACTGAGCTTATGCTCACAGCTGAAAGGGGGGAATTGTCAGAAAAACAATATAACCCGTGAAAAGCAGATGACCCTTGCTGAACAGATGATTTAATGCTGAACTTAAAGATAGCCTTTTGCTGATAGTAAGCAAACTTGTTCTGTGTATTTTGTAACTCTGTAACAGCAAGCAAAAAAACAAAACCCCAAAGCTAGTGGAAATTCCCCAAAGATGCGCATGCCTTATGCCTATATATACCTATATTTTCATATGTATAACCTGTTAGTGTAAAAGGTGCTACCAAACTCAGATCAGGGGAACTCTTGGTCTACTAGGCCCTGAGTAATCCCTCTGCAGAGAAATAAATCATCTTGCCAACACTCCCTCGTTCTCTGCCTAATTGATTGTGGCTAGGAACGAGCCCAGAGACAGGAGGTGGCCAGTGCTCCTCGGTGTACGAGCACACCCTTCGGTGTATGGGTGCTACGCAGTAGCTGGCCAATTTCCCTGACAACCCCGGGATTGCCAGCTCAGAGTCCTTTCAGTGAGGCCATACCTCCATCCATAATCATTCTGGGAGGGACTGTGGATAGCCTTTACACAGGGGCCTCTCCCCCACCTTTGCAAAGTCTCAAAGAGGTGGGATAGCTCCTGCTACTGTCCTATCCTTGGGACTACCTACTCCCCCAAAGGGCCAAAGAGGAGAGTACAGGTGTGTAGCAGGGAAAATAATGCTGGATCTCAGCCCCTCGACAAAGGCCCTCTGATCTGAACTATCACACAGAAGAGGGGAGCAAGCTGCACTCTGCAGTGATGTACAACAGCAGATATGTACTGTTCTAATTAACAGCAATGCCAATGAGCCACTGGTGGCCCCAACCTGGGAGAATCTAAATTCAAAGGGAATTTATGGAAATAAAAGGTGTTTGGCAGGGAGCAAAGGCCTGTGATCCTACCTATTCTTCTGTCAAGAAAAGGTCACTCTGGCAACTTTTTTGAAGGCCATTTTGTAGCATTGACTTTAGTGGGCTGTAAGGATAAATTGGAAGACTTAGCTTAAAGGTTATACAAATTCTATTTTTATTTCTACAAACAAAGGAGTCATTGCTGCCAAGTATGTGACTCTGTCCACCAAGTATAAGATGTTCTGACCTAGCTAAATATGGAGATATTAGTAAACATTTATTTGCATCGTCCAAAAAAAGGAGGAACGACTGCTTCAGTCTTTCTCAACTTATGTAGAGGGGGAAAAATGTTCCTTATGTAAGGGGATTTCTTATTCACACAAGAGATGGAGTTCTTTCTCTGCCTCAGCAATGTTGTCTCTGTTTCTGCAACAGAAATATTCTTCTAGAATATTTTGATTAAGTCCCTTGAGGAGCCATTGTTGTCAGCTGGTTTCCAGATGTTTGGGCCCTTTCTCATTGTGCACATGACCTAGCAAAGGGGTCTGATTTGACAGTAAAAAATGTCCATCCATATGGCACGGATGTTTGAGTTCTTGGGAAGTGTTTATTTTTGTAGCTTAAATGCACGAATGTAATTAAAAGATAAACTGAAACAAATCAATTTAGAATGTATATGATACTAGACAGCGGTATCCTTACCATTGCCAAAGTTCCAGGGCTTCTAGCACTGCCAGTTAAAACACACTTGCGGGGGTTTGTCTTGTGTGTCATACCACATATTCAGCTAAAATGCAAAGCCTAAGCGTGGGAGCTATGAAATCCCCTCTGAAATCAGTGGGAACTGAGATTGCAATAAGCACTAGATGCCTGAATTGAGGTGTATGACTGTATGCTCTTCAGGGCAGAAACTGTGGCATTACCATTGCCCTACACCATCAAGGGTCATGGACTCCATCTGCGTCAAACGGTTCTTAATTGATATGATAACTTTCTTCATCCACTCAGAACCTAAGGCAAAAGTGAACTGGGCCTTTTGTACTTCTTTTATGCCCAGTACAAAAGGAGACCCCCATTTTTTTAATCAGCTTATTTTTGAAAAGCTACATTCTAGGTGACAGACACATTTCTTCTCACTGGTCTTTACAGTGTTCCCCTGGAAAATTCATACTGAAGTCTGTTTACTCCTATTATTGTTCTTATCCATGAAGCCCCTGGTTTTTCAAATGTTTAAGTATAGCCTTCTCCTTGTATATACCATGGCTTACATGAGTATGTATTTGCAAGGCTGAGGCCCAAATACCTGCAAATGGCCTGTTGTTATTGAGGGTTACCGACCACTATGTTGCTGGAAGTGTATCAGTGAATTGTTTCAGTGACAGTGGAATGACACATATTGGCGTATATTGATGTTGAAGATAAGCTTATGTCGAAGATCAGGCCTACCAACCTGAAGAGTGTCTTTAAAAGGCAGTAATCATGTCTGTACACAAACTGGGAGGAAGAGAGAATTTATTGGTAAGGCTCTGCATTGGAGCCTCCTAGTTATCCATTTCTGCGAGTTCCTAGTGTGCAAGGGCAGCCGTCACAATGTGTTCTCAGAGAGAGGGTTTTTTAAGGTGATAGAATGGCATCACTTCATACTTTCTATCAGTTTGGGAGCCATAATTATTGTGGTAGTGCCTTACAGCCCTACCAGTGGGCTCACTGGGTTGACACACACCAAAAAACATGGTTGCTGGCCCAAAGAGTTTATTTATTCATTGTAAATGTCTCCTCCTTACCTACCCATCATGCTACTCAGAATTAAGGCTCTCATTGCAACCGCTTTATGCAAACACCTACATGAGGTTTAATACTGTTCTTTCTTGTTTTATAACCAAAAACTGTTCAACATTTGCCTTGCTTAATGAGGGGTTTCTCTTGAATCACATGTAGCTATGCGTCTAGAAAACAGTGCCCCAGCTTTATGCCTGCACTTCAGCGTTTTGTTGATTCATAAACACTGGATATAGCCCAGTCCATCTTTTCTCTATGAGGGGGAAAACATGTGACTTAAACCAGAAGTCTTTTATAATCTTTTCAGGCTCTGCAGGAATGTAGAGGAATGCTGTAAGAAGGGACCTACCTAAATCATAGCAAGATGAAGGGATTTTCACAGGCTACTCACAGCACACTGAGCCATTTCTCACAGTCTTTTCATGGTGAGCACCCCAGCCACTGATTGACCAAGAGGCCAATCCATCATCTTCAGACTGTAGCATTGCATCTAGCTTATTAAAAGTTTGTGCCAAAAGCCTTTAGCTTTCCTGATGGGTGTCTTCATTGAGTCTAAATCACTAGCTCAATCAGTAGCTCTCTTTGAAACTATGTACTCTATGGCTGCAGGGATTGCCACACTTTCTTTGTACTCCAGTAAGCTTTATTTTATTTTGGGCAACTCTGTGCACAAAATAGCAAGAAATGCCATTTTTCAGGGTGATTGTGGAAACTGCTGTTTTTCACAGTTTCCACAAAAATCTCAAAAAACGCATTTTAAGTATATCCCTAGCTATAAGAGGTGCTTCATGGCTGGGAAGCAAAAAGCAACTCCTGCTTATGCAAAATAGAAGTGTGCTGCAGGATCCCTTATCTATACCAAGCCACCTTGGGTTTTGTGTTTGGTTTTTTTTTAACTATGACATTAAAAAAGGCCCCTCAAGAACAGAACTATAGTGCAGCGTGAACAACCTGACTGTAAGTCTGTCTCTCTTCCTTGCTGGCACAGCTGATCTGCCTCACTAGCTAACAGAAACGGGTGGAGAAAAGACTGAGGACTAGGCATGTGCAACTGCCATTAGTATTAAACAACGTCAGCTACATCAGCCCCACAAAGTAGGAAATGAAAATTCCTATGACTTCTGGAATGTCTGGAATCACTTGTATGAGAGCTAAATTCCTTCCAGGAGTTTTGATTAATGGGAGGAGGACTCTTATAAGGCAGAAGGATCAAGTTTATGAATAAAAAGACAGTAGACAGACTATCTGGGAGAAAAGGGATCTAAGCAAATGAACAATGAAATGACCTGGATTCTCTTTTTCTGATGTCTGACCATTTAGAAGCCCAAGAGCCATCATAAGCCGCAAGGGCAAAAATCATTAAATTAACATATCATTATATTTTTCTAATCATGTTGTATTTTTTTCTACACATCAATAGCCAATTAGTATGGAGAAGCTGTTTCTCTTTTTCTACCTGTATATATACATTCCTTTTTTCTAATCTATAGTTATTATGATAAGTTCTACAGAATGGTCATAAAACAGGATGATGAAAGGTCTAATACAATTGGTTTCAGACTTTTTAAAGTGTGTTATATTGCTGTAACCCTAGGAGTCCATGTTATAGATAATGACATAATAACATTTCATGTCATTACAGCCACACTAACTTCTTCAACAACTGATGAGATGCTGTGAAGTCATCTTTCTTTTTTTCTCTTTCTCCTTTTACCTTTCTTCCTGTCTCTCTTTTCATTATAATTTCCACTTTCCCTTCTCCTGCTTTTCTGTTCCTCCTGCTTGTGTACCCTCTAGAAATTTGCCATCTGCCCCACCCCCAGGGGAGCATACATATTTTGAAGAGCTTAGTATAATGGATCTGATCTTGTTTTTTGTGAGATGCACCTTTAAATGAGTCTGTCAGTTATAGGCACCTTCCCTTTTATATTCAGATACAGAATGGTACTGATGAGGGAGGACACAGCACTGCCTCAGGGAGATTACTTTTGATCTTCCATGTTTTGTTGCTTTTCCCTTAATGTAAAATAGGTCATTTAGAGTGGAAGTATACAATAGTACTTTCTGTATGGAAAGCATATCCAGGTTGATTTTATTTCAGTTCCAGGAGCTAGTAGAAAGTAAAGCCATAAGGAAAAGTGACTCAGCTGGAAATACTAAGCTTGTCAGATTATGAAAATAGTTGCTCTCCTTAAAATTGAACTGAAAAATGATTGAAAATGCCATTCTTTGCATCTGTAAGCAACATTCCCAGGATCAATAGTCTAAAATTAAATTGTTTAAATATATGAAATCTGTCCAGGAATTTGCTGGAGGGCAGACAAGCAGAAATGATGTATTTAAACATGCCATACATTTTTAGAGGGCCTTGTTATTCTGTTTATTCAAGTTGCATATGTGCATGCTGATTGTGTAGTACTTAGAACTACCTAGCTTACAAAACTGCATTTTATTGTGTGTACATTGTAAAAACATTACAGGAAGGGTGTTTTGTGAGAAACTAATGGCTTCCTTATAAGGACATTAGTTAGTAACTGAGAGGATGCATAACTAAATGTGGCCATTATAAAGCTTAGACGATTCTATTATAAAACAGACATGCAGGAAGTATCTAGTGTTTATTAAAATTGTACACGTTTCAATGGGAAGGAATAAATTTAGCATAAAGCATTCTATGTCACATCACTTAAAAGCAATGTCATTCCTCTTGGATCCATAAATCTGCTATATACACATGCACAAACACACTCTACCAGAATCAAGTAGACAGTAACTTGCATGTGGTTATTTTAGAGAATCTGTGCATCTTAGAGTTGGATTATACAAGCAGGAAAGTCAATGACAAAGCTTCTTGATTTCAGTGGAGCATGATCTGACTGTAAGTTGGATTCTCTTCTTGCTTTTAAGCAACTGCAGTTATGCAGCATGAAATC
Organism: Crocodylus siamensis; assembly: GCF_052110815.1. Taxonomy (NCBI): domain Eukaryota; kingdom Metazoa; phylum Chordata; order Crocodylia; family Crocodylidae; genus Crocodylus; species Crocodylus siamensis. Next base: position 219,390,282 of record NC_143397.1, read on the forward strand.
AGTCACTGTACCTTGTTTTCAATAGCTTACACCAAAGTGCTTTATTTATTCCAGTTTTATTTATTCTGACATAAAAATGGATCTAATTTGTAATGTTCATGTGCATAGAACACCTATGGGTCATTATTACTTGGAAATACCAAATTTATAGTTTCATTCACCATCGCTCATTTTACAGAATTCTGTGTTCAGTTCTTGGATATTTCCAAAAATGCATTTTCAATTGGTTTCAGGGTTTGGGGCAGAAAATATTTTGAATGTGGGAGGGGGAATAAAGGAAATTCATGAAGCCTAAAACATTCCCATCCCACTACATGATTAAAAATAACATTTATTTTGGCTTCTGGGGATGTCAAAGTATCATCTTTTTACTCTGACCCACAAATGCTGAGACCATCCCTGTTTAAAGCTAAAGAACTGATCCAGCAGACTGTGCAACCAAACGTGTGCCAAAGTCATTGGGAATTTTGCCTGCAGAGAGCCTGAAGAATTGCCCTGTATGGCTGTTAGGAAAATGTAAGATGAATGCCTTTATGTTTTTCCTAATAAAGAAGCCTGTTAGTCAATACAACAAGTCTCCCAAGGGCTACATGATTTCCTGATGCTCAAACCATGATGATGAGCATCGTTCAAAAATGAAAACAGACAGGACAAAAGAGTAGCGATTATACCATGGGGAATAAGCTGGCTCTGGCAGGGTAAATAATTTGCTCTTTACTGCATCTAAAGTCCTTCAATCTCTAAGAATCAAGTTAAAGCACTGGTGACTAAATAGTTTGGGCTTGTGACTAACTAATGATCATGTACTGAAGTAATTTTATGACATCTGCCTCAGTGCTGCTGAGTTGGGATTCTATATTTGGTAAATGTGAGAGTTATCATTTGGCTGGGACGCATATGGGAAATTAAATGGTTAGGATTTCAGAGACAACAATTTGACTGTGTCTGAGGCTAAAAAGGCCTGGATTTGGAAAACATGCATTTTACAGGAATACCAGCAAGTGAGGGGTGGGGAACAAACCACCAGTGCAAAAAAGAAGGGTTTGGAAAATAAAACAAAAAGGAATTTTTCATTATTGGGATCTGGATTTAATGTTGTAGTCAGAGCTCCTTTTCACTATTACAGCTGGTTTTGTATAGAATCAGAACATGAACACTGTGCTGCTGTTTGGAAGAATTAAATGTAAAAATTTGAATTTCCAGTTGTAAAGAAAACATCAGTTTTAAATAAATAACCTCCCATTTTAGATTTAACATATGTCCTATGTGAGAAATGAACAATAGATTCTGTGCTGCACATAACATTTACAAACCTCCGATACATTATTATTGAAATATTACCTCATTCAGAATAAAGAGAAAATAAAGTAGGATTAAAATAGTTGTCTAGACTTCTCAGTTCTAGGTGACACAGTAAACACTGTTCCCAAAGAATGGTCTTGTTATGGCACCCTCGACAAGATATTGTACATTCCAGTAGGGAGTTCCAAGCACTTCCCATTTCAAAAGCCCATTAGATGACATGGTAACATTTTACACTGACTTTAGTAACAATCAGACTTCAGCAGCAGGACTCCAGGGAAAGGCCTGTCATTTGCAGCAGAGCACTGAAAGGCATTTTCAAAAGCCCCTTTAATGACTAAATCTGCGGGCATATTTTAGCAGGAGACTCCGAAACAACTGAAGAACTCCACCGAGAAGCCTTTCTGTACAACCATTGTTGTTTTCTGTCCATAGCAGCAATAGTAAACATTACTAATAAATATTTTTATTTACTATTGCTCTGACCACCAAAAGCAACAAGTAGCTCTTAGAAAGGTGTCTACAGCAACAATAGGTTCCTTGGTTTTTGTTTGTTACTATTTAGAAAATATAAGCAATTTTGCAACTCATTACTTCACAAGTAGCAAAACAACAATAATAACTGTTCCACTAATGAAGGTATTGCTATTTCTTTCAGAGACATTGCGCAGTAATGCTGCTGAATTGAGCTCTTAGGGAGCATATTGCCATATTAGTGGATGAACCTCCTTAGGGCATGTTGCTCCTGGAGATTGTCTTAAAATTCCATTTTGCTCATTACCATAGACTGAACTCTCTCAGTCTAGTTTGGTGGTTGCTAAGACTTCCTCAGGCAAAACTCAGTGCACCTTATCTCATTCTTTTCTGGTATTTGGAGAAAGTGTCACCTGTTTCTCTATAGCGGAGTTACCTGACACCTACTTTGCCTCAATCTTCACAAAAAAATTAAGCTGCAGCCAGACATCTAATAAGGATTATTTGGATAAGGGAGGGGACAAGCTGAGGGATGAGCTAGTTGGACAGCTTTTGATGGCTCTGAATAAATTAAAGTCATCCTGATAAACTTCACCCCAGGATGCTATTGGAACTGGAAGAGATCTCAGTGCCCTTGGCAATGATCTTTATGAAGTTGTGGGAGACAGGTGAGGTACCAGAGGACTGTTAAAGGGCCAGTGTAGTGCCCCTCTATAAAAAAGGCAAAAAAGAAGACCCAGGAAACTACAGACCAGTTAGCCTCACCTCAACACCTGACAAGTTACTGGAACAAATCCTGAGGAAGTCCAATTGCAAGTATCTGGAGGAGGAAAGCCTGGTCATAAGCAGCCAGCATGGATTTACTAAGAAAAAATTATGTCAAATTTCATCTTCTTCTTTCACAAAGAAAGAAGCACTGGATGGATGAAGGGAATGCTGTGGATATAGTGCCTCTGAACTTGAGCAAAGCTTTTGACAAGGCCCCACATGACCTTCTCATAAACAAATTGAAGAAATGTGGACTGGACAAAACTAGTATAAGATGAATAGACAACTGGCTCAGTAGCCACAGGCAAAACATAATTATAAATGGATTTATGTCAGAATGGTAGGAGATCCCACAGGCATCTGTTCTGGGTCCACTGATGTTCAACATGTTTATTAATAATTTAGATGCTGGCATAGAAACTTTCTTGAGCAAGTTTGCAGATGACATGAAACTGGAAAGGATTGTGAACACATTGGAGGATGGGAGCACAATTCAGAAGGATGTTAGGAGACTGGAAAGCTAAGCTGAAGCTAACAAAATGATGTTCAATGCTGAGAAATGCAAGAGGTTAGACAATAGACTTGTATAGGATGGTTTGGATAGGAATGATCCTGCCTCAAGCATGGGGTTAGACTAGATGACCTAAGGAAGCCCCTTCCAGCCCTGCTGCTCTGTGATTCCGCATGTCCAATTGGAGTGACAACCTTGTACTGTAATGGGGCTAGGTTTCATTGTATTGCCATTATTTGCAGCCATAGTAAACATGCCTGGTGTTATTCTCCTGAAACACTAATAATAATTTCCTGGTGCTTCAAAACAACTCAAGTTTTTGTTTGGCCTTGTTTGTCTCTGTATGGTTGCAAGTCCTCAGTGACTCTCATCTGTTTCCAGCAGCACAGACATTCTTGTTAGCAGGTATCTCCCCAGGCTTCAATGATTGTCTAATTTAACAGGGCTGAGTACGGATCAGTCAGATTGCAATCTTTTTTTTAGTATGTGATTTTCTGATGCCATTTTTTTCCAACACATTACCAGCAATATACTGCTAAAAGTTAAGGCTGCCCTCCACCCTCACATCTGCTTACCTCCTGTAGTGAAAGCCCCTAAACTCAGTCGTAAGCAGCAGCCCCCCTTGACCCTCAGAATGTCACCATTTAGGGTTGAACCTGTCCAACTTCTAGCCTCTTGCTCCAGGCCACAAGCATAGAAAATTGACCACCAACAAACTTCCAGGCCTTCTACCACTTTCCATCTCTACTACCAGTAATAAAAGCCTACTACAGCAGGAGAAGCAAATAAATTGCAGACTGATTCCTAGAAGGGCTGCACTTGATTTCAGAGGCTACAACATAAGATATGGACTGGGAGAAACAGGTGATTTCTTGGGCTAATTGACCCTAAATATGTGTAGACATACCCTAGTGTCTGAGTCCTGTCTACTCTATAATAAAAGCCTCTGAACACCACAAAACTGACTCTAGCAAAAGCCTGGTAAAGATATAGCTCCCTTCAGTAAGTTTTTCAACATGGAAGAATCAAGAACATCAGTTAGGACTGTTTAGGTACTAGGCTTCAGTTCTTGCAACAAGGATTTAGGAAGAAACTAGTAGTGCTTAGCGTTCAATTAGCTTGCTCCCATAGTCAAGCCTATTTTTCAGACAAGAAAGTTGCAGGTTTGATAACACAGTCTCTCCCATTCTAGGCATGTGACCAAAAGAGCAGGCAGCCTCACAGTAGGGCTGTGCAAGGCTTCGGACCACGCTTCGGATCAAGAGAAGATTCAGATGGTTTGGACGCTGAAGCCCAAGACAGAGACAGTCAGTTGCACAAGCACCCATGTCACGAGTTTTGTCTGTCAGCAGCTAGGGGTGCAGGGCCCCAGGAACCCCTGCACCTATCTTCTTGACAGCTGGCATGCTTCGTGGCCTCAGCAGGGGCCACCACCCCTGCAGTTTTCACCCCCCTGTGGTGTAACACATACATGTGACATGAGTTTTGCTTTCAAGAATTTGGGGTGCAGTTCCCTCCAAACCCCTGCACCTAAACTTGACAGGCTTTGTGGCCTCACCAGGGGCTATCACCCCTGCAAGTTTCATCCAAATCAGACAAAAACCAACAAAGTTATAGGTATTTCATTGATTCCCCATTATACCCTATGGCTGGATCTCCAAAGTGACTCTGAAGCTTTAGAGCCGCTTCAGCTGAATCGAAGTGGGAAACTGATCCAGAGCTCTGAATCTGAAGCCAAATCGAATAGCTGCCTATTCACACAGGCCTACCTGATAGGCCTTTTCTTGGGTTCACCAGGGCCTTCCTCTTCCCAGTGCAGCCAGAGAAGGAGAAAGGTTACTGTTTCTTCACCCAGCAGCAGAGTTGCACCAAAGAGAAGCAATTCTCCAACAAATCCATATGCCCCAGAGACTTATCCAGTAAGATCTGCACCCTGGCCAAACCTAGTGGTTAATAACACACCCACCCATAATGGTCTTCTTTGCCTGCTCCAATGGCCCGCAATGTCCCCTTCTCCTCTTTCAGAGTCCACCCCTCCTTGCTGTATGCTGAGGGCTAATCTCCTGCTCTTTTTGCTGCTGAAATGTATGCTAAGAGGAAATTCACAGAGCTGAATTTGTTGGCAAGGGTCAGTGATGGAGCAGGTGAGGCACCATGGAAGGGGATGCCAGAGAAAGGGTTAAGAGTCATACAGGGCTGAAGGGTAGCGCATGGGATGGAACAGCAGGTGCAGGACGGCTGGGGGATATGAAAGTGCCTACCAGGTTTGGGAAATACTGAGCAGAGATGAGGGGGAAGTGGAGGGGAGCGTAACTTTAAAAGTGCCCCAGGACTCGTGCCCTGTTTTCCCACCTGTTACACTACTGTCCCCACTTACAGTGGGGAACATGGAAGGAACCAGACTGAGTCCTCACAGACTGTGGTGTAAAGTCAGTCCTGCCTATGAAACAGTAACCTTTACCACCTCCAGCTGCAATGGGAAAAGGGCAAAGGCCTATGAAGAGAGCCTGGTGCTAAAGTCAGCTTTTAGCATGGGGCCATTTTCTGTAGATGACACATTAAGGCATGTGTTCTAATACAGCTGAGGGGAAATTCTGCCTCCTCTCTGTCTGGTTTATTAAATATACTTGATGTGATAGCATATATTAGTCACATATTTTGAATGGCAGAATTGTTTTTGCTACTGCTGTGATACTTCTTGGAGCATTGTCATACAGAGGTGGATTCCTATTGTGGCCCAGGGCTGATCTTGGCAGATGGTTCATGCTCTTTAATACCAACTTGAGGTTTCTGCAGGTTGGAGTTGCACGTGAAAATTTGGTGTCACAGCTTTGAATAAAGGACTTCCTCACTTATTTTCCCTAAGTATTAATAAAATGATAATAATTCATTGAAACATGAGTTGAAAAGTTAAACAAATAACAGTGTGTCTGTCACATGAATGAAACTGGGAAAGGGCAGAAAGATACTGTATTTTCTCTATACCACATACCCCAAGTAATACGTTCACCTTCTTTTTGGGAAGACAGAATAAAGAAAATAATGTTTTCCCAGAATTATTGCTGTACAGGGACAGCCTAATTTTCAACTCACTCTCCCTTTCCTGCTTATCCAAAAGTTGAAACACTAGCTCAGGGGCAGGCAAAGTCCAGCACGTGGGCCAGATTGGGCCTGCAGTAGACTCTATTTCCCAGCAGCCCCTGCCTGCATCACTGTGGCTGGATTCCATGGAGACCCCAGGAGCAGTAGGTCAATGACAGTGTGGGGCCAGGGTTTCCATGGACACCAGCCCCAGCAGTGCTGGTGGGGCACATAGCAGGGTGGAGTGCTACTCCAGGACTGGGAACTTGTGGCAGTGACAGCATGGTCCAGAGCTGGGGCAGAGCTCTGATCTGCTGCCCACATGCCCCAGGCAGGGGCACACAGGCAGCAGATTGTGGCTCTGCCCCAGCTCTGGACCACGCTGTCACCACCACAAGATCCCAGCCCCAGTCCAGGAGCAGGTCCCTGCCTAGTCACGTGCCCTGCCAGTGCTGCTGAGGTCCGTCTCCATGGAAAACCTGGCCCTGTGCTGTCATGGTCTCACTGCTCCACGGGTCTCCATGGAAACTGGCCACAGTGACATGGGCAGGGGCTGCTGGGAAATGGATTCCGGACGCTGGATGGAGCCACGGTTTTGCCTACCCCTGCCCTAGCTGCTGCTGAAAATTGGTTTCTATGAGTGGATCAATGATTTTGAAGAGTTAAAAACATTGTGTAAGTCTGTGAGATAGGAAAAGAGAGACCAGGAGCAGCCAGCAGACAGCAAAATTGCCCAAAGACAGATTATCTTGATTAGTGGAGCATCGAGACTATTAAAAAGGAGAGATGATCATTAATACCTGTGGGATGTGGAAGAAGTCAATTGACTCCCTCAGCTGCTTGAACAGAAATGCCACTTCTGCTGCTGGGTGGAACAGAAATCAAAGCAGGGTGTTTCTATTCCAGGCAGAGAATCAGCTTCCCTGCTTAAGATTCACACCTCAATTTGGGGGACTGATTTTGAAGGAAAAAGTTATGTATGGTACATGAGTAAATATAGTACACCATAAACCCAGAGCTAAGGACCAGTTCATCATTCCTATGGGAAATCCTTCATGAAGGGACTAAATAAGAAGTCTCTACAAGGTTCTCCAGTCATTTAATGGAATGGGGCACAGTTTGGGGATCCAAACCTCACAGATCCCAGGGTTTCAGCAGGAGCGTGCAAACTTCTGCTTCCCCACTGTATCTGGTAGACTTCTCTCCTTGTTGAAAGCCATATTTCCAAGGCTGGCATAGCTTTTATTAGCACCTCTAGAATTTCCCTCTGGATGAAGTACTCCTCTACCAGGGGAAAAATTGATGTTGCAGACAGATTGATGTTGCAGACAGCCACTTTTGGTTGTATCACATTGCCGCCTTGGTTTTCCCAGGTTTGTTAGGGGGAGGGATGGACAACATTTCTCCCTTGTAGGCCCTACCCCATCTTACTTCACTCCATCCCCAGTCAACCCATTGCCTGCCATCTTCCTCACACAGACTGCTGGATCCATGGAGAAACCTTTGCAGGTTTTGACCTAAGGTGGTGGTAACACAGGCAGAGGTTGGTGGGGGTGGGAGGAAAAGGCCACTACTGAGAGGGATGTGGGGCTCAGCTGTAGGAAAAGATAATATGAACACATCAAGTCATTTGCTTTTTATTAAACTTTTAAATAAGATTTCATGGCTGTTTCTCCATTTGCCATTGTCACAGAGCACTCAGGTGCCCTGTGCCTAAGAACAGAAAAAACAGTTCAGGAGAGACCTCTAGTGGCAAAAGGAGGGAGGCCCAGCTGCCAGTTACCAGGGCAGCCAGAGTAACAGGTGCTGGTTGCCGGGACAACCGCTGGGGGGGCAGCTGACAGGAAGGGGCAGGACCTGGCCCATATAAGTCCAGGCAGGAGGCCACAAGGGCAGTTCCCCTCTGGTGACCGAGGGAGGAGGAGCTTAGCTAGTGCAGATGAAGGGGAGAACTCTGACTGTGTGAGCATCCCCTGGTCGCTGCTGGGGTTGGAGTGTTTTCCTGGTAGGGATTGAATGTTGTTTGGCCGGACAGTCTAGCTTTTTATGTTATAGCCCAGGGGCTTTGTGTTTTTGTGTTTACTGTTTTAACCAGAGGACCGGGTGAGGCTGTTAGGGGTTGGAGGAGGCCTCACAGGGGCTTCACAGTAGCGTGAGGGCCCTGGCACCAGAGAGGGCGCAGCATTTGGTGTGCATTGACCCCAGCCGCAGAGCAAGGGGGGGTGGCGAGAAGCCCCAAGGAGGTAAAGGAGAGGGCCAAGTCACAACAGGGCCCAGATCAAAACCATGTCGGTACCATCTGTGAGGCTTGGGCTGCGGTGTAGGGGAGGAAAAGGAGCTGCAGGTAGCACCCCCTGGCACCGGGACGCATAAAGTGGGCAGCCTCCCGGTAATTACATCAATCAATTAATCACTTAAGATCAAGGCATGGCAGGCAAGTAAGCAGGCAGCTGGCCCATAACAGGAGGGCGGAGTCACCCCTAGAAAGGCTCTCGTAGCGATACTCCTGTCAAAGCCACCTATCTTGGACTCTGCCTTTAGACAGCAAACATGCACATATTACGAGACCACAGTAAACATGAAGGGTGACCTTAGGGATTTTTTGATGAGACTGATGGAGGAAAAAAGCTTTAGACCATAAAATAGCTGTAGTGATGTAAATTAGAGGTGTATAAGTCACTAAGGTATTCCAGCTGCACCTGTGTCTTTTGCCACTCAAACTAGGCTCTTGGGGAGAACATCAGACACAATCCTGGCTAATTGCTTCTGACATTAATGCTTAACATAGGTCAAAACCTACCTCTGCCTCTTTGCAAAACAGGCTTAGTAATTATTAACTTCAGTCTGGATTAGCAGAAAATAAACATTAACTAATAACCTTGATTTCTTAATAAACAAGAAATAGTTATTTAATCTCTTTTTTAATGTCTGCCTTGATGACACTTTTCTGTTTACTGGGGGAAGTATTGGGTCTGATTCACCACTGCTCTACTCATTTAACTCTGGTGGAATGAGTGGCACTGCACCAGCATAAATGGGAACAAAGCACTGGTGAACCAGGGTTGTGAGGGAAAAACTTGAAGTGGGAATTCTCCCACTTTGAGACCAGGATTTCTTTTCCCCTCTTTGTGAATTAATTCGTGATCATGTCAATTTTCCTGTAGCTAAACTGATCTTGTTCAAGATACACTCTGCAATGCTGATCCTTGCCTTACAGTTTAAAATGGCATGTAAATGGATACCTCCCTGAAAGCTGCTTTCTGCGATGCAATCACCGTCATCTCCCGAGTCTTAAAAGCCAAAGTGTGATGTGAATTATAGCCTTTTCTTCTCCGTGTGGGGCTTGCAGCTTACACTTCTAAATTACATTTTGTCAGGCTGTTAACAAAACCAGATAGAGGCCCATTAGAAATAAGCATTAAATAGATAAGTACTCACAGGTGTCTAAATATTAATAACAGTGCATCAGAAAATGAAAATGCTCTAAATAAGCCTTTCTAGCCTTTTGTAGCTTAATCATTGATTCATATTTTATCTTTAAAATAATGTTTCTTTCCATAATGAAGACGTTGGGAATAATACTTACTAAAATTACAACATTCTTGCTTTCATTGCCATGGTCAGAATGGTCCTGGAAAGACAAGTGGTATCATTCTTGTCTTGAGCATTGCAATTACAAATGAAGTACACAACCTGCAGCAGTTTAAACCAAAATGGCAAATGTCATTATATACCCATTTCCTGCCCGTCTGTTTTCTGCAATTGTTTAAAATCGTAACCAGCTCACATGATGAATGCTCATCTCATAGCATTTTAATAGGCAGTGTTACGCACCAGTTTCTAACATTTACTGACAAAATGCTGTTTAAATAATGTTGAGGTGGTGAGATGAAACAACAAAAGGCAGGGATTAAAAAGCTTGTGTGCCATTCCAAACTAGCTGCCACTGTCCACAACTGCTCTATTGTGTCAATGAATTGCAGGGCTTGAAACAAAGGCACAATGAAACATACCATATATACTACAGTATCTAGCTGCAAAATCCAAAATTTTTATTATCAATTTTAAAATTGTCCCTGGGCTGTCCTACAACATTCTATAAGATTTTTGAAAGATAAAAAGTAGAACAATTCTTACCCTAAAGCGTTCACAACCTAAAAAACAAATGGGCAATAGCTAGCGAGTGAAACTATTATACATGCACACGTGCACATATACTCAGGTTAGTACCGTGTCACAGTAGCACATTAGCATTTCAGGTATTTTTCTTTCGCAAGATGCCATATACATATGTGGTATATCCCCAAGTTCCTACAACCTGGCCATAGTTATCTGATCTCTCAATATCCTGATGAAGATATGTAAAACCTCAGTCCAAGCTACAGTGTTATAAATAGCAACTAGGATATAGCATTCAGTTGCCAAATTTTGAAATCAGATTTATAGACAATTATGCTGTTTCTGTTATTTAGACTTGCATAACCTTTTATGAAGTGATTTAAAAAGAGCATCAAGACGACTCACTGAAATAGTTTATTTCACTCCTTTACAATGCTTCTGGCCATGACATTTATGACAGAACTGGTTTAATCTCATCCAAGGCACCACAAAATGTGATATTTTTGTATAACTGCTGCCAAGCAAGAACGCTCTTTTTCTTCTTTTTTTTTTACAAAGCAAATACATTTACAAGCAAACAAAAGGTGTGACCTACAAATACCTCCTTGGGTTGAAATGCAATCTCATTATGAAATGTGATTGATAGTACCATAGATTATGAAAGAGACTGTGGGTATGAGAGGTGCCAATGAGAACATACTATGTTGCAACCAAATGATTCACAGAGTGCCAATTGAGTTTGGTTTTGAAAAACCATAGGTAAATCAGAGCATTCTGAATGTGGCCCAGAGACAGCTTGCTAATGGGATGATCACATGGTGGTGTTCTCCTTTCTTATGTCCAGCTGTTAAATTGTATTAAAAGTCAACTGGAAACATGAATACTTCCTAATATTCCACTTCATTATTCTAAGACGGGGCGGGCAATTATTTTGGGTGGAGGGCCGCTTACTGAGTTTTGGCAAATGATTGAGGGCCTCATGACAGGCAGCAGATAAATATTAATTTTCTAAATTTTTTAGGGGCCCGCGGGATGGGTAGAATGGCGTGGTGGGACACATCTGGCCCACGGGCCACAGTTTGCCCACCCCTGCTCTAAGTAGTTGTGGTAGCTGCCAGGTAGAATTTTATTATATTGCTAATTAGAGGAAAAGTGGTCCTTGGGACAATCTTTCTGCCAAATCATGGCTTTCATAGACAAAGGGACCTCTTTAACTATACAGCAAACCTGTCTCCAGAGTTAAGGACAGATGTGGCCACGCCATTGTAGGAGAGGAAAACAAAACCCGCTGTCACAGAGTTTCCCCATGAAGGGTACAGACATTGTGGTCACCTTGTTTCAGTGCCACCCCATGCAGGGTTTGGGTGCTGCTATATATTTTTCTGCAAGAGCAGTCTGCTCCCAGGCTACTCTTGTTTTCTCACCCACCACAACTTTGATAGGAAATAGGAGTATTGGTGTAGTCTGAAGGCAGACCTTCATTTGGAGAAGCCTACAGTTTGGCCAGCTAGTTTCTGCTGGTTATTGACAACAAACAATAAGGCTTGTTGACCTGACCCTTAGGGGTCTGTATTGGGAGCTCTTCTGCCCCAACACTCCTGCCTCAAGCCTCTGTAAGTGTGTGTCTGTATCCAAAATCCTATTTAGTACACCTCGGCTGGGTGTTGGGTTGCTAAGAGTTGCCCCACACACCCAGTCCCTAGCAGAGGGCCTCCGGTCTCATTCCAGGAAGCCCTGACAGTCCGTCCTGCACAAGAATCAAAAAGTCTCTCAGTCATCTGTCACTCGTCTCGCAGCTCACTGTCCTGTGGGAGCTTCCCTCAGTTCTGGGATCCTCTTGAAGGTTCCTACTGGGTCCTCCTGAGGGCAATCAGCTGATCAGGAATTGCCCTTATTGTCCACCTGCTGTGTGGCATCCCTGTTGAAGAACCCATGTGCCGTGGAACCAAGGAGTCCTGTGGTCTCCTTGTAGCCCGCAGCCACCCAAGACCAAGGAGTCCTGTGGTCCCAGCTTCCAGCTGGAAGGATGTCCTTCCCCGGTCACGGCTTCCTTAGTCATGCATCATACTATTGAGCTCAGTGGACCCTATCTGATTGTCCAGAACAGCAAATGTGGAGCCACAGGGTTTGTGGCTCCCCTGGGCTCGGCAGTGGTGGGGAGGACCTGCTGCTACTGTTCTGGTAAGGAAAAGGGTGCAAGCGGGGTTTTTCTTTCCCCTATCCTGCCCACTCTGCTATACCCACAAAAAAAGAACATCAACAATTAAACCCATTTGAAATGAAAAGATACAATTTTAAAACTTTTATGTTCTAAAAATGCTGCATGGGTGGATCTAGAATTTTCAAAAGGGGGGAGCAGATGGTGAGGTGCATCATCAGTGATCCCATATAAACCAACACACTTTTCTCCTATTATATAAACTAGAACCACTAATATAAAGATCTAGGCCTACATTATTCACTTTAATATTGAGCCAAAAACAAATGCAACTTCATTTGAATGAGTTAAAAACAATCTGCAGGGTTGTGAAATAGGATTTTCATTACCGGAAGCAGCTAACACAAAAAAATTGGAGGACACAGGAGAGCTTGACTGGTGAAACATCAAGACCGTTAAAAAGAAGAGGGTCATTAACACCTGTGCAATGAAGAAGTTAGAAGGGATCCAGCAGATTATGAGTCATGAAGTCAAGTGACCCTCAGCACTGCCTTGACTAGAAATGTTGCTGCCACTACCAGACAGGTGGTTTTAAACTTTGAGTGTACCAGGAATCAAAGGGCAGGGGGTGCAAAGGCACCAGGGTTCCTCCATTGATCCACCCCCCTCATACTTTATTGTTCTGTATTATAAATCTATTTTTTATTTTCCCACCTCCAGTTCCAGAATCAGAATAATACAATATCAATATGGTGGTGTGGTGGTAACATGGTTGTGCTATACCTAACAAGAGCATCAAAATAAATCTTATGCAGAGCCTCCCTAATGCCCAAAAAGCTGAACTGGGTTTTATCATGTTTGGATCCCCCCTGCCCAGTTCACATGCTACAACTTGCAATGCAACTCTGGACAAGTTGCAGATATATTTAAGTAAGCCATTACAAAGTATTGTGGCATATACTTCTGGTTTAAAGTGAGGACAATTGCCTTAGGGTTAAGAGAGTGTAATATTTAAAGTGAAATATACATTTGGCAGGGACTGAGCACTCTAGCTAATGAGGTGCTTTTATAATTAAGCGACCTAGAGTTGGAGAAAAAAGGTAACTCATAATTTTATTAGAACAGAGACAAGTGTGTAGCTGCTAAGGAGAAAAATATTGAATCTAAATTGAATCTAATTGAAAGTAAAATTTAGCACCATAGAAATCAAGCAAGCAACGTGAGGAGGATTATGCATAGAACAATACTGATCCAACTGCCCAATGTCTGCAAGTGATTAAAAAAAGAAGGTTTTGTAAATTGATATAAGAAGTTTCTAGAGGCATTTCTTACACTACAAGAAGCACTGTGGGATGAATCCTCAGCTAGAATGAGATATTCATGAAACTACACTTATTTAATAGATTTCATAGACATTAGGGCTGGAAGGGACCTCATGAGATCATTGGGTCCAGCCCCCTGCCTAAGGGGCAGGAAGTCAGTAGGGTTCAGATCACCCCAGCAAGATAAGCATCTAAGCATTTCTTAAAGGTATCCGGAGTAGGTGCTTGCGCCACTTCTGCGGGGAGTCTATTCCAGACTCTGGAGACTCAGACCATAAAGAAGTTTTTCCTTATGTCCAGTCTAAAACGGTCTTCTAGCAGTTTGTGACCGTTAGATCTTGTCTTCCCTTGGGATGCACTGGTGAACAGACCTTCTTCACCTAGCTCCTGATGCACACCCCTATACTTATAGGATGCTACCAAGTCACCTCTGAGCCTTCACTTCTCCAGGCTGAAAAGTCCCATGCCTCTCAGCCTCTCCTCATAAGGCCTGTTCTCTTGACCTCTAATCATGCACATGGCTCTCCTCTGGACTCTCTTGAGCTTCTCCACATCCTTTCTAAAGTGTGGAGCCCAGAATTGGATGCGGTACTCTAGCTATGGCCTCACCAAGGCTGAGTAAAGCAGGAGGATCACTTCTTGGGTCTTGCTTGAGATACATCAGTAGATGCAAGCCAGAGTTTTATTTGCTTTGCTGACTGTGGCATCGCATTGGTGGCTCATGTTCATCTTATGGTCAGTCATGATCCCGAAGTCTCTTTTGGTCGTGGTGCTAGTGAGTGTAGCACTTCTGAGCCTATGAGTATGATGTGGGTTTTTTCTCCCAAGATGGAGCACCTTGCATTTCTTTGTGTTGCATGTCATCAGGTTTTGATCCGGCCACCTTACGAGCCTGTCCAGGTCAGCCTGAATTGCCAGCCTATCCTCTAGCGTAACTGCACTTCCTCATAATTTGGTGTCGTCTGCAAACTTAGCCAGTCCACTTAACCAGACCCAGATCCAGATCATTTATGAATAGATTAAACAGTACTGGTCTGAGTACTGAGTCACTGGTTACCATGCGTCATGTTGACTTGGTTCCATTGACTATCACTCTCTGGGTGCAACCATGGAGCTGGTTCCCCAGCCATCGGATCATAATATTGTTGAGGCCACAGTTCCCCAGTTTTACCATGAGGACATCATGGGAAACCAAGTGAAAGGCTTTTTTGAAATCTAAATATATGACATCAACTTCTTCTACTTCATTCAGAAACCAGCTGAGGTTCTGACTCTACATGTACACAGCACTGGTCATTTTAATTTTTAAAAAATTGCATAGCTGCAAAAGATAAATGACAAGCAGAATTTGCAGCTATGTGCCAGATGTGGTTAATAACCTAGTAGTTTTTAATATGTGTTTCATAGAGGTTTATAAAAGCTGCAAAAGGAATCCATGAATTCCTGACAATGGAGTGGTTCTGATGCTTTGTACTCAAAAACAGAAGGTGGAAGAATTGCTCTCCTTGTAACTTCAGTCCAGGCATAACAGGGAACATGTCAATGCATTTAAGATGCTGTTCTATCTTCTGTAACTGCATACAGTTTCCCTGAATTTTAAAGGTATTAGGATTGATTCTGCTCTCATTGAGACCAATTTAACAGTTTCTTCCAGGGGATTCACTCCTAATTTTGTAAAATGAAAACAGAATATGCCCAATTAATGCTAAAATATTTAGGGAAAAGTTGAATATACAAAGTATTTATTCATACACATGGATCTTAGAGAGAAGAGAGTTCCAAGAGTTGTTAAAGTACAGGATAAACTACTGGACACAATACAAGCAGGTGGTAGTAATCACTCCAAAGGAGAAATTAACTGTTTTTTTCAGGAGACTAAAAACTGCCACTAACTAGATTTTGGGGGTAACAGAGAAGGGATAAGCTGGTTTGAATTCCGTGTGTTACAAAACAGCCTTTCTGTGGTTGATATTGTTTTCTGATGCTCAAATATTCCTGTATATGCCATTACTCCTAAAACACACAGCTAATATTCAATATTGCAAACTTTTTAAAATGTAACTTACCCATGAAAAGACTTGCAAGGTATATTTTCACTTTTGTTAAAATACTGAATCTCAGTGCTTTAATAGAGCATCCCTGCAAAGGAGTTCAAAACTTCAGAAACATGATGAATAAGTCATAGCAACTTCCCTGGAAAGCAGGAAAATATTACTACTGCTATTTCACAGATGGGGAACTGAGGCATACAGTTCATGACTTGCCTACGATCAAACAGCAAATCATTGTTACACTGTTAGAATAGGGAATACAATCCACAGCTCTTATTGAAAATTCTGTACTTTAAACATTAGAATATGTTTCCTGCTTCTTAAATACTGGATTAGGACACATTCTGCAATCTTGAACATGCCAGCAACCCCACTGACCTTAACAGAGTTAAATAATTTTAAGTGAGAACAGAATTTGGCTCTATGGCATTATCAGACCTTTCCTGTCTGTTCCCAAAAATGGTCTTGGTCAGAACAATTCATTCTGAGGGAAGGCAACTGGCTCCAAGTCTAAATTAAACTCCCATTAAATTCACTGTAGTCTATTAGACGGTGGTAGAATTCTTACAACAGAACTTGTGTGCCCTTGATACAATTCAGCTAGACTAGGAAACATATTGATAGGAAGGAGTGGCAGGGGGGTGGGTATATGCCAGAGAATGTATGCTTCACTGCAGTATGTGCATTTTGTTGACTAAATTGCCTCATATCAATAGTACTCTTCTTGCAAATAGAATGTTGATAAATATTTTTTATTTCTTCCCAGGGCTTCTGCTGATGATAATATTCTATTTTAAATTGGATCATACATTTTCCACCTTATTATCCAAGCTCTCAAGAGCACCATAGAGTCATGGATTAAAGCAGGAGTAGTAATTAGATACCATCATGGTGTCTAGATATTGTTTGATCTCAAACCCAGACATTAAGAAACTCTAAAACAAATAAAATGCAGCTCTCTGAGTTGTTATTGCTGAGACTATTGACTGGTAATGGAGCACTAAATCAAGGGCTCCTTCTGAGAGTTAATACTGCCATCAGTTATGTTAAACACTTCTCAGACTTTGCACAAGGTTGCAAAATACCATATTTTCATAGCAAAAGCACAGGAGAACTTCTGCATACAGTATTTACCCACAGTTAATCTTTTCTCTTTGTGTAGCTATTACACATGCAAGCAGGCACATTTGTAAACACTCCAAAAACTGGGTAAATAGTAAAAGTAACAGATATTCAGATTTTTTTCATCAAAACAATGGATTCCGTTTTCTCTGAACCAGGGAATTCTAGCATTGGCTGCTGACAATATCAGGACATATGCTGGTATCTGAAAATGTCTAGGCAGTGTTGTGATTTTTAGCATGAATATTTTCTTGGTTGCAGAAATGTATTGGGATTTTTCTCATGCTATTCTCTATTGATTAATGTTCTCTTTCAAAATATTTCAGTCATCTAACGTAGGATCAGAAATGATACCAGGCTGCTTAGACTGCCAGCCATGCATTATAAGAAATGAATAATGTATAGCCTAAACAAAGTTTCCATGCAGCCCATAGCTCTAATATGTCCAAGCAATTTCATGGATGCTTATGCATAGCATATACATGTTAGGGAAATAGTAGTTAGGTGTGTTAGTCTGATGGCAGGCAGAAAGCAGGGTGGGGTGGCACCTTAATAGAGACTAACTGGCTGTGGTTCAGAAATCAGCACTGGTTCATAAATTGTCTGCTAATCACAATAGGGCTAAATACTGGGAGTAAGAATTCTGATATTATAAAAGCCTGTCTGTCTGTCTGTCTGTAATGCTTTATTTGCACTCTGATTGACTGACAAACAGCCAATCAGAATGTGAAGAAGCGTTCTAACAGAAGGCAGCCCGCCGCCATGATGGTAGAGACACAGGGGATGGAGTAGGGGGGGACGAGGCCAATGCAGCTGGCCTTGCCCACTCCCCCACCCTGCTCCCTAGAGGCGGTGGCAACAGAGCAGACATAAGGGGGGAGCAAGGCCAGCAGGGCTGTCCCCACACCCCCTGCCATGCTCCCTGCAGGTAATGCGGAGGGAGGAGTGGAACTGGGCCCAATGTGGGGTGGGAGGGTGGGCCCGAGTGGGGGGCAAAGCTGGGCTGCTGCAGTGGGGGGGCAGGGACAGAGGGCCTGGCCCAACGTGGCTGCAGCAGCAGCTGGGGAGGGAAGGAGTGGGCCTCCTCCCCTCATTGGGCCCAGGTCCACTCCTCCCTCATTCCCCTCCCCTACATCAGCCCCTCCCCCGCTCCTCCTGTTCCTGAGCAGGCCTGATGTGGGGGAGGGGGGAGAAGTGGGTGCACCATGGCATCGGGGGTGATGATGGGGCCAGGGGAGGAGTGAGCCCAGGCCTGACATGAGAGGGAGGAACAAGCCCAAGCTGGGGGAAAAGCTTGCCTGCTGCAGCAGTGGGGTGGGGGAGAGAGAGGGTCCAGCGGGTCCAGCCCAGCCCAGCCCAACATGGCAGCAGCAGGGATTGGAGGAGTGAGCCTCCTCCCCCTGTCGGGCCAGGCTCACTCCTCCCCGACTCCCGCTCCCCTGCGTCAGCCCTGAGCCCACTCCTCCCATTCTCCCACCACCGCCAGGTTGGCCCAGGCCCACTTCTCCCCTCCCCCCACTGCTGTGGTGGCCCAGCTTCTCCCCACCCTCGGGCTCGGTTCTCCCCCGCATTGGGCCCACTCTTCCCTTCCCCCCCACTGCTGTGGCAGGGAGCAGACCCGGACCCTAAGCAGCAGGAGGGAAGGGGGAGTGGATCTAGACTGGTGGGGGGGAGGCCGGGACTCTGTCCCGCTTCCCCCACCCCCATCATTCTTGATGGGCAATTGGCTAGTAATAACATAACAAAACAATCAGATTAGTTCACTTAGAAAAAAGAATGGGGAATGTTGTAATTACAGTAATATTTTCCATGTCTCCATGCCCAGAGTTGTTCTGGAGTGGTCTTTGCATGTAAACTTCTAGCAGAAAAGATGCTGTCAACCATGGGCAGATTGAAGACTTTGTAAAGGGGGGTGTAGGAGGAGAAATCAGCACTGCAGGGGTTGTTTCACCCCCACTCCAAGCTTCCTTCTGTCCCCCTGCCATCACAGAGGCTGCAGACTATTCCACAGGAGCAACAGCCAGGATGTTTAAGTCCCCAAATGAAGTAAGAATCCCCCCACCACAGCATCCCCTTCTTTCCCTGCCATGCTCAGCAGCACCTCACCTCCCCTCCTCTCCCATTCACCTTCCCTCACTCTCTGTTCTGTGCAGCCATTGTATAAACTGTTGTACAATGCAATGTTGTTGGGGATAGTAGCAGCAGCACTGGGTGGATCCCTTCCTTGTGCCTACTCCTGGGCAGACAAGGAATAGTTGGGGTGGGGGGGTCAGGCAGGGAGGATGAATCTGCCCACTGCTACTGGTTCTGCTATTCTGTGTTGAACATGGTTTGCTAGGCAGGCCACCTAGAGTGGGGCTGGAGTGACTCTGGAGCTCTCCCCACCTCCAAGGCAGTCAGCGACATCAGCAGTAACAGATCCGGGAGATGGAGAATGGGAGGGGAGGGGACTTGCTGTTGAGCATGAAGGGGAAGTGGTGGGGGGGAATTATTAACTGATTCAGGGACTTAAAATTCCCCAGCTTCTGCTCCCATGGCATGGTCTGAAATGGGCGTGTGACTGTGCCGCTGCAGTCCCTCTGGATCCTCCCTTGCCATCAGCTACCACTGTTTTCAGTCTGAGTAAAGTCAGGTCAGGGAAGATGGCTGGCCCCATGCTCTCAGCCAGGGTATGGATGAGGTGTGAGGAAATAAGCTCAGGATCAGGTTTATCCCTGTCTGGCTGATTCTCCTGTCAGGCCCTTTACAAGGAGAAAAGCCCGGTAATAAATAAATTCGTTTTTTTAATGGTGTGCCACTGAATTCACAAAAGTGACACAGGGGCCTTTGAGTCAGACAAGGGACCGCTTGAGTCTAAAAAGGTTAAGGGCCACTGGTTTAGAGGGATTTACAGGAATTTATAAAGAGATGGGGATGTGGGCAAAGGGAGGGAGTCTAAGATATAAGCAGGAGGGAGGATTTGTAGGAGGAGACTACCAAGTATGTAACAGGTCAGTGGGATCTCATATGAATAAGAACTACTTGACTAAATTGGGGTTGGAGCTACATACTTACTGGGCACATCTACATGTACAATTAGTACATATTAATTAACTCCACAACTTATAGCTTCAGAATTTTTTGCTCCCAGATGCACCATTTGAACATGTGCCCAGGAGCAATTAATGTTGGAGGAATGGGCTTCAGAGTTTATTCACGCACAGCACATGGAGCCCAGTTGAAGCAATCCCAGCTGGCAGGGGGCCCTAGCGGATAGCCTGACAGTTTGGGGCTGCTCTGACCAGACTCAATGTGCTACAGAGCTGCTGCCTGGGGCATGAGGGTGCTTCAGCGCAGGGCTAGCCAGCAGGCAGCATCCACACTGAAGCATCCTTGTGCCCCAGCCAGCCAGGGCAGCATCTACATATGTGTTGCTGCACATGAAAAATGTCAGCAGTAGGGTAGTACATGTATTTACATGTACTACCCTGCCATGGAGTTTATTAGTTTTGTGCACTCAAATAGGGGTGCATGTGTAGACACCGATACGTTTACTGCAGAGCTAATTATTCAGCTCTGCAGTAAATGTCTCGTATAGATGTACCCACCGTGTGGCTTCTGGACATATATCAGCATATAGAACGGCCCTTTGTTCATCAGTGTTTCATATGATGTTTGTTAAAATATATTTTGGGAAAGCATGATCAGCTTCAAAGTATTTATATTTTTTTTCAAAGACTGAGTGCCAGAAATGGACTTTAGTTCCAACCTGGCTTCCAGTTTTTATTATAAAATAAAGTCTGAGTGATTTTTATGAACAGCCACAACTACAAGAACTTGTAGCAGAATGAGATATGTTAGGAAAGGTGATTGGCATGTCTGACCTGTAAAACAGCATAGATGTAGGCTGCATAGAACCCTTGAGATATTAAAACATAATCTTTTTCTACATATAGCATACTTTTCACTTCTCAAACTAAAAAAAGAAATCCTATATTGTGTTAGAAATCCTTGGAAACTCTGCTAAAATAAATTCCCTAATCCTGTTTAAACAACTGTGATTTTATTATCTCTGTGCTTGTTTTGAGTTGCATTATAAACCCCCATACCCTCTCACTTGGAAAAATTGTTGTGGTTCAAATATATTGAACAGCTAAAAACAAACCCTGTTTACTTTTGTGATTAAATGAAAAGCTGTTAATCTAAAATGCTTACAAAGGACACCACATCCAATATGAATTCACTGTGTAACTAGACTTTGAGACACAGTTGTCTAGTATGTGTGTTAATATGGTTATGGTGCGAAGACTTTGTTTAAATTTTTTTGGAAATTGGCTCCTTCCTCAGGTAAACAAAGATGTTGTGGCAAAAAGATACTTGTGTTAAATACCTCAGGGTTTTATTTTAAATTGCTGGATGTTCCCATGCAGGATGTTTTATATCTAGTGAAAAGTTTTTGATTTAGAGTTGTTGAGTGCTTTATACAGTGATCAAGCTACCCTGAGGCAATTGGATAAAAACTTTACATACCCCTTTGGAATTATACAGTGCAGCAAGTTTCTGTAATCTCCTGACTCAGTACATAGAAACAGCTCATACAAATGACTCAGTGAACACATTTACAGTTTGTCACTTTTCATTTCATCAGACTGTGAATACGTATGGCAGTACCTACAGTTCGCTTTAAAAAAAATGTTTCTACTAGCATGGACTGTTTATGTAACTACATTACATACACACTTCTGTTATCCTCTCTCCCTTGCCCTTTATGGGGCTATCATCCCTAACAACACTAAACTTATCAAGAAATAACTACAAAATAAATTGATTTTGTTTTGCACTTTTCCATCAAGGGTATCAAGCTGCTCTGCCAATCTGTCAGACACCAGCAAGGCAATGACTGTGTAGTATAGGTAAGTTCTAGTCATTATTCAGTCACAGCAGCTCATATGGCTTACTGATGGAAGAAATTCTGACCCCATTCCTTAACTGAAGTATTCTCCATTCTTATTTTGAGTAATGCAATGGGATTGAACTCTGACCCAAAGAGCTTTACACAAGAGAGTTCAACCTATGACCTGATTTTGTGCAAAGAATTTATCTGGGTGCCTGTCAGTGCGAAGACTTACTTGTACTAGGTTTTTATGTGTTCAAAGCCAGGCATGCAAATTGACATTGGTCCTTTTGGCAAGACAGCTGAAAACTAAGTCAGATTTCAGCAATTTCCAGTAGTAGAACCAGTCCAATGGGCCTGAAACAGATTTTCTCCCTCCCTTTTTTCATTTACCAGTTTTAGCATCAACTTTACCAAAGCAGTACAGCTGTTTTATTTTGTATTGCCAATGGAGTCTGGCTTTAAGTCACTGGATCTGGCTGACCAAAGATTGTCAGACTGTATGGGTGCTCTTCCCATCAAAGCAAGCCAGCAAAAGAGCACTCATGCCACACTGCAGACAATTAAGAGGCATACAGGAGAAAAAAGGGCAAGCCTGGGGCATTCCTGCATCATAGTGCTTTTGACCCTTTAGAGCTACTGGCATCTGGTTTATGCAGAAACAGCTACTCTGTACCTGTGCAGGGGAACCAGCGCTAAACAGAGGTAGCATCAGAATCAGGGAAAAATAACTGCAGTTCCTCAGCTGTGCATGGGGATTTCCCCTTTAGTGTGTGAGGCTTGATGACTACCTGGCTGGACTCATTTGAGTCCAGTCTTTTTCTCCCGCCCAGGCAGGGGGTCGGGCTTGAAGATCTACAAGGTCCCTTCTGACCCTACTTCTATGAACACTATGAACACTATGTGTGAAAGCCAGGAGAGGTCAGGAATCTCTGAGGCTATCCCCCTCTCCCAGACACTTGTGATTGGAGTTTGTGTTGGGGGGAGGGAAGGGGAGGGGGCTGTGGCCATGGGGCATCATTTGTAATGGGGTCTTTATGCCAAGGTGCTGGTTCTGTTGGTTTTGGAACAGCTCTGAAAGTGAGGTGCTAGGGATTTACAGCAATGGCCCTGGTTTTTCATGAGTCCCCTTTTATTTGAGGCCCTGCCTCAGTTTCCATGGGATGACAAACTCCAGCTCTCCCAAGGGGATGAGATGGGGAATCTCAGCCTCACAGAGATTTCTTCCCCCTGAGCTCTCTCCAGCAAACTTTTCCAGAGGAAGGAATACTCTGATCCAGGAACAGGTCATGAGAGCGTAGCCAGATGCTGCCTTAGATGTTCCTGGCTTCCAGTGCTGTTCTCATCCCATTATCCCTACTGCCAATTTGTCTTATTTTACTGGGCTAGTTAATGCCGAGTTAATGTCAACTGGAATTTCCACTCACTACATCAACTAGATAATAAAAAGCCTGTAATTCAGTCAACCTTATTCTACCCCCTCCCCATGCCAAACACTCTTCTGATGTCTGTGACCCATTTAGGATTAATCTCAGAACTCCGTTAAAAAGGCCTAGTGCCCCTCAGGTACATTTTTACCATCTACCACATCCTTCTAATATTCTTCAAAGGGTAGGCTGTGATTTGAAATATGTTTTTTTTAAATATAGAATGAGCATGTAAAATATTCTGTAACAGTTTTACCAGGAGAGTCACCCTTGAGTTGTAATTTTTGTTTTTATTTATTTATATTGACAGGGAATATATATATATATATATATATATTTTTTAATATGAACCATGAGAGCTATGACAGATTATAGGCCCTGTTACTTCATTCAAAATACACAGAGAGCATTCCTCAAAGGCAGGTTCATACCAGAATGGCATGATGCCCAGCAAAATGGTATTTTCATTTTACTATGCACCGTAGCAAAAGTATTTCATAGGCTGTCACAACATCAATAACAGAGGCAACAAAGCACAATTTACAACATGTAGGCAGAAAATGACTATGAGTGTGTGGATCATAGTTATATTCCATTGTTGCAGAAACAAAGTAGGCAGCTGTCCTGTTAGTTCATAAGGTTCCTTGGGGATGAACAAATCTTATGGTGGTTGAGGTTTTATGAACCTCTCTAACCTTATTGCAGAGGAAGGAGTTACAAAATGAGTTCATAAAATGCACTGAAGTTCACCATTTTCCTCCCATCATTATTCCAAAAGGGACTGAAATTTTTAAGGCAACTGTTTTTTTCTATGTAATCTTATATTGTCATGTAGTAGAGATGGTATCCCCTTCAACTAGTCTGGTGAAAATATAGAAACTTTATAAATATTCAACTAAATCAGCAGTGAATATAAATTGTCATAGCTAGTCTACTCCAGCAAAGGAACTGTTTTTAGTGTTTACTGTTTTATTAAAACTTTTGTCCTTATAGTCTATGAATTCAGACTTAGATTCTCAGTAAAATGTTCATACCCACAATACTTAAGTGGGTTTGAAATTAGACAAAATACATTCACTCAGTTTTATAACATGCAGCAGTGATTAAAGCAAGGGGCTTGGAGTTATGTAATCCTGTGCTACTGAATATTGTGACTCTCAGCAAACTAGTTATCCTCTCTGCTATTCAGTTCCCATCATCTGTACAATGGTTTTATTTACATTACTCTGCTTTGCAATGTGCTTTGAGGGTATTGGTTGTAGGGTACTCCATACTTGCACAGTTAATATACACACTGCATTTTATTCTCATATCAAATGAAGGAAATCTTAATTGGGTTCAGATTTTGTAATGTTTTGCAATGAGGAAAAATCCAGCCAGGTGCAATAATCTTAGATTCTCCAGTGTCCCAGCTGAGTTGGAATGAATCCCCAAGCACTGTTTACAGGAAACTAGTTGTAGGACTGAAACTGTTCAAAACCTTTGCAGATACATGTTGCGTGATCATGTTCTTCTCTTCCTGCTAAGAATGTCATATTCTCCCTGGCTGGTAGTAGCAAAGATATCAAAGACATTGGTAGCTCCAGGCTTTTTGATGCCTTATGCTAAGTGGATTGATGTTATCAGTTTTTTTCCTCAGGGGGCATGCATCTACACCACAAAAGTCACAACAGTAATTGCTATCCTGTTTAGTAGCTTCTGCATTAAAACTGGTGACAGAATGAGGGTGTCTATGCACTTATATTGTTCTCACCAGTGGACACCCTGCACCATTAACAGTGGTGCCTCCCTACCACTGTTGTAGAATATATTGGTAAGTACAGTGGCAAAGCTTGCACTGGCACTATCTATGTTTAAAATTACAGAGAGGAAAAGTGAAGGAGGATTTAGTGTGTAAAGCATGCAGAAGTTATCAACCTCCTAAAAGATGGGCTCTTTGAACTACTAAACAAATGCCTTTGAATGTGATGTAATATAGTATCAATAATATTGATCCTAAGAATCAGTTGAATATACATGGGTTTTTGAAGCAAACAGAAAAATATTGGAATCCCTCACTATCATTATTCTCTACAGGAAGGGAGATTCTGGAGACTGTAACAGTTTGGAATTTATTTGGTTGAGTATTCCTAGAAAAAAAATCTCTATTAGAAAACAAGGGATTGAGCTATGGCAGATGGTACTATTCTGGAGAAGAAATTAGGGTTTAATAAAGATTGTAATAGTGTGGACCAGATGTTTGTTTTGTATCTTTGAAAAGAATTGGGAGAATGCCAAGCAGATACATGTGTGCATCTTGGAACTTGAAAAAACATACAACTG
Source organism: Crocodylus siamensis (assembly GCF_052110815.1). Classification (NCBI taxonomy): domain Eukaryota; kingdom Metazoa; phylum Chordata; order Crocodylia; family Crocodylidae; genus Crocodylus; species Crocodylus siamensis. The sequence goes on from NC_143397.1 coordinate 219,415,812, forward strand.
GATCCCCAGAGGCTCATTAAGGGAATAGTAACTTTTTGCAAGCCATCAAGCTCTTAACTAAAATGGTAAAATCTGTTTTAAGCTTTGAGTGAAAATCTCCCAGGAACTTTCTCCTTCATTTACATGGACAGAGAAACATTCTGGCACCAAAAAGGCTGCAATAATCAGTATCTGGATTCCCAAGCTGATAAAGAAAATTATTACCTGCTATATGAATCCTATAGAAAATAATACTTGCCAAAACAGAACTTCTTGTAAAGTCAAAGCTACAGTGTATTGCAACTGTTTATCCATGTCCTAATTTTCACCATGAAGTTATGTACTAGGGAGCCATTAGGTAAAATATTTGCTTTCCTGAAAGTGGAGCAAAATCTCTGCTCTTACAGCAATGTCTCACCAGAAGCAGGTTTTATAGGCACATATCATTATTTTATCTGCCTTGGATACTTATATGGCCCCCATTATGATAAAATCTGGGCACTTCATGATCTTTAATGCTTTTGCCATCATGTATTTTTCCCTCGGAGTGGTAAGAAAATGCTTTATTATGTCTTCTGCAGAGGTAGAGCTGAGGCACTGAGGCTCAAAGTTACACTCATAGCTTGTAGTAAAGTGGGGACCTGAACCATGTCTCCTGAGCCTATAGTGCCCCAGGCACTGGATTGTGCTTCATCTCCAGGTCTCCAGATAAGGTCCAAGAAGGGTTCTGAGACAAAAAGTAATTAAAAAATGTACTTGTAGTCATTTGTACCAGTAGGTGTAAATGCTCTGCATCCTATATTCTGATTTGATAGCAAAGTATACCCAACCTGCTGTAGATTCACTCTTCACTATGGACATACATAAGGAATTGCATCTTTTCCCTGGAACACCTATGAGAAATCCAGGGATACTGTTGTCTACATTATAGACTTGATTTTGTGATTTCAATGGATTATGGTAGTTAAGCTTTTCTTCCTTCTGCACGTACAATAGGCAAGCCCTTAATTCTAATGAAGTTCCCCAGGGTTAACATTTTTACTTAAAGCCAGATCTTGTTTCAGGAGAAGTTCTGTGTATAAAAATGACCAAAAATGTTTTTCCTTTAAATGGCACAGTCCTTATTTCATTACAGTTAATGGCAACTCCTGTTGATTTCACTAAATGTAGGAGCAGGTGCCTTTATTTTTAGGTTAAGGGTCATTAACAAAATAACATGTATGGTAAACTGTGGAAATGATGGCAGCTATATTGTCATAATCAGAGCAGGAGGTTATGATGGGATGTAATATTTACTGTGGACCGTGAGCTCTGCACCAAAAAGCCTGATTAATCAGTTTTCTATATATTAGATATCAAATGACTGACAATAGTGTGGGTAGGTGTGTGCATGTGCTGCGTGTTCACAGTAAATGCAACTAAAAACCCATCTAAGAACAAAAGACTGCTAATACTGAAAGCAGTGTAATGTTGGTTGTTTTCAATAATACTAGAAACTATATCCTGTGAAAACGTGAAAAATGCATTAAGTAGACAAGCTTCCTGTTAGTCTCCTGTAAGAGGTGGTAATTGAGTAGTATAAAAATGTTCTTTGCCTGGAATGTTAATGTTCAAACGTGATAGTATATTCATTCTGAATAGCCTGTCATTGTGTCCTTTCAGACTTTATGAAAAATGATGATATCAATTGTTTAAAATAATTATAGACAGAGTATGTATTCAATTAGGCTTTTTCCTGAGATTGAAAAAACCTTGTCCACCTTGTTTTGGTTTCAAGTTCTGTTTCTAAAAGCCTGCAGACAGACATAGCTAAAATAGTGAGTGTTTGGATCATTGTGGAGAAGAGCTTTATTTTCCCTGTTGTTCTCCCTTTATGACTTTTTTGAATTTTGCTCAGTCCCTAACCTCCTCTCCACTCATCCTTTTACTGACCATTTTCAAACTACCTCTTCAAACAAATATATTCAATTGTGTGTGAGGCCACAAACCTAATGTGAACATGCATCCTGGACGTTACATCACGTAATCCAATAGTGTGAGTAGCTATGAAGCTGCGACAATGTCTTTTTATTTTCTGTATCTTCACATTATAGTACTGTACATTGTAGTACAACATAGTACTGTCTCTATAGATTCAGCAGCCATTTTTATTCTGAGTTTAGGGGGACTTTCAGAGAAGGCCTGGACTTTGCCTTAACATACTTGTCCAAACCCTGTATGGACAAATTTAAATCAATTCACAGTTGGTTTATATTGATTTTAATTTGATATAAATCAGTATTTTTGCTAGTTGTATATTGATTTATGTTTCTCTGCATGGATGTTTTGCAATGGTAAAAAAGCAGGTTTGATTGGCAAAGTAATTTTACTGTAATTTAGCAAATACAACTTTTGAATGTCAACAAATCCCACTCTCAAAAGAAATGCATACTTTCTTATAGAGAACATGATCTGTTTTGTTGTTCTCTTAATCTAAAAAAAGATTATTATGACTGAAGGTATCGTGTTACATATAAAGAAATACATCAAATCCCATTTGTGGACTTTTTCTTCCCAAAAAGATACTACAGCCATTATGGTCAATTTTCATGCAGTTTTCAACAGGATGGAAACCTGAGTGGTTGTACCATAGAAAGGAGTTACTTCTTGGGCAGGGTACACTTACAGATGTCAGAAAACCCCATTAAAATCACTTTAAAACAATGACCTCCATGACTCGCACTGAAACGTCTACCCTGCTAAGTTTTATATTTTACAAAGCAGAAACTCATGGAAATGAGTTTTTTGTTTTTTATTGCAAAAAAAGGGAAGGGAAAATGATGTAATAATATTGATGTAATAATTATGTGGGAAGCTGCACATTATACACCCCAATATTGGGCAGGGGCTATCCTGGCTCTGTTCCACCCCTACACTGCAGCCAAAGCCTCACAGATGGCATCTCAGGCAGCCCACTCAACCATCCCCTTTGCCCATTAGCGTGGCCTCTTTCCCTGGGACCTTCCCTTTAAGCCCTGGCCCTGTCTCAAGCCACTCAGGATGTTAAGCTTCTCTGCTCTATATTGGCATCCCTCGTGGTGGGCCCCTGGGCCCTTTTGACTCCTATTTGGGTCCTGGCCCCAGCATTGACCACTTGGGTCAGATCTAAGCCTCCTGCCTGCACTCAGGGATTGTGGTCCCCCCCATTCCTGCCTCAGATGCTTCACAAAGCATGCCTGGCCCCGTGGGGCCACTCATCCCAGCTTGCTCGGGCTCTTCAAGAAGCTTACCTGGCCTTCCTTGGATTAGATGTATGATATAACCCACCCAAAGGTGAGGGCTGGAGTTAAGGCGTCCCTACCTGCCTTTCACCGGGATGATAATTGGCCTGGTATTTCCTGGGGGCTCCGATGCCACTGGGAGTCCCACCAGACCACCCACTCCCAGCAAGGTGCAGTTTTAGGTAATGCCCAGGACCAGAGCCTCCTGCTCCTACCTACAAGATGTTCCCATGTAGCAGCTCAGCCAGGCAATATTTCTTGCCTGGATCCCAGCAGCAAACTGTTCTTGTTTATATAGGCAACCTGAGTTCTAAAATGTTTGCCATACTCAAACACCTGCTGAGTGCTTGATCTAGTCCTTAAAGTGGCAGGAACCACTGGTGCCCTACCACACTCCCCTACAGCCATGTCCATCTTTTGCAAGTGTTAACCATGAAATATCTTAGTGGGGCATTCAATCCCAATGTTATCTCACATACCTTCCACCCTCTGTCTTTCCTAATCTCTGTCTTTCCCAAGCTGCAAGCTCCTGGCCCTGGTTCACATCCTGCTTAGGCACTGTTCCTCAGGCATAGCTGAAACCTCAAATAGTCCCAACCCCAAACAATCATTTAAAAACTCAAACAGAAGAGAAGCACTCTGGCTATAACGTAAATTCCCAGCTCACAGGATGTCTACCAAAATCTCCCCATTCTGAGTTGCAGTCAGAAACCCTCAACTCCATACTCATTGCTGTCAAGCTTGGCAGGATCTCTGTAAGTAATCCAACAGCAGCCATCTCCCCTTCAACCTCCAGGGCGGGACTGACTGCCCTGGCTCAAACCCCTTTCTAGTCTAGTGACTTCTCTAAATTCGCCACAGGTGCTTTTGAATTAAGTTTGCTAACTAGTCTACAAGATAGCTTACTACTGCTTTCTATGATTTTGTGCTAGCCACCACTATAGCAGCATCTTGTCTCCTATGCAGGGTTCTACCCCATTGCAATTCTGCTAAACTGCCAGCACTGCAATAGGCTTCCTACTGCCTATGCTGGCTCTGCTCTGTTGTACTAGTTTCCTCCACTCTGGGGTCTCCGTGGGCAATTTCTCCTTGAAAGGAACAGGAGCCCTAGGCTCCCTGTTACAATTGTTAATGACTACAAATGGTTGTGAATTCAACCTTAAGCCTTACTTAAAAGACAGCACATCACCAGCCCTGTGTCCTATAGCACAACACAAGGACATTGGTTCATTCCTGACCTGAAGAGGAAAGAAAGCCAAACTGAAATCAGAATAGTTGTCCATCAGTTATACTTCTTAAAATTAAAACTCAGTTCCATCTCCCTACTGCCCTCAATACTAATTGTTAGTATGGGAAAGTCAAACTATTACAATATATGAATTAAAATGTTTGAAACCATCAAGACATGGAATAGTCTTCACTACATTTTCATGCTATTTTTGATTGACTGTCTTCCCCATCCTTGTGCTTTGCACAGTGTCTGCCTACCTAATATGTACATGTTATGGGCAGGGATAATATCTTTTTACCTGTCTGAAAACCCCTAGCATAGTGCAGGTACTATTCAAACAGTAAATAAAAAGAAGCATTCATGATTTTCACTGGGATTTTAAAATGTTTTGTTTAATTCTCAGTGTACTATTCTGGTTTGAACTGAAGAAACCTACAGCTATGATTTTTGTTTGTGTCACCATTTTAATACAACATTAGGCCCAGAGCCTGCAGATATAGCTATTAATTGATATTACTTCAAGGACTGGTTCCCTTGGTAGCAATGGGACATCCACAGGACTACTCAAGTAAGCAATACTATTCACATTGGTAAGTGTTCAATAATGAATATTGCCTTATGTGATGTGATTTATAACAATGTTTTTTGCCTGGAGTGGGGAGTGAGGGGGGGAAAGAAGCCCACCACTACATTTTTTTTCAAGCTGCGGAGCATATTTCCCACTCCATTCCATGTCACTTTTTTCCCTTGACAGCTTGCGCTCTTCTCAGTTCCTCTTATCCTCCCATTTCCTTCCACTACTACAAAGCTCTTCAAAGATCAAAGTCATCATTGACCATGAGTATGCACAATGCTCCTCGTCTTATGCTGGATGTGGGCCAGCTGGCATGTGTTAAAAACCATCATCAGAATCTGTTTAATTAATGCTTCTGAGTCAGTGTTTTAATAAAACACTGGAACGGATGTGATGCCGACTAGCTAATGCCCAGCAAAGAGACACTGCAAAAGTATAGCCATGACTTTTATGTTAGCTGCTTTAATATTTTAAAATGTTAAGCTACCTTTTGGGCAATTCTTGGGTATGCCCTTGCAAACACAGTGAAAGCCAGCTTTTGATAGGTTCTCTCAATCTATTATTGCTTTATAATTAACAATCACATAAGATATGCTATAAGTGAATGTAGCACTTGTATGGCAGGATACATTCCCTTGCCCAAGTTGCTTATGGTTAAATTCTCCCCGAATTACATTTGTGCCTTCCTACTGGCTTTAATAGGTAGGTCAGGAGAGAAACCACCTTTGGGTACATCTACACGAGATGTTTACTGCTGAGTAGCTTGATTAGCTCAGGGGCGGGTAATTATTTTGGGCAGAGGGCCACTTACAGAGTTTTGACAAGCCATTGAGGGTCACATGACAGGCAGCTCAGGGTCGATTCATATTAATTTTCTAAATTTCTTAGGGACCCCATGGGCCAGATAGAATGGCCTGGCAAGCCGCATCTGGCCCCTGGGCCATATTTTGCCAACCCCTGGATTAGCTCCACTGAAAACATCTCAACATCTACACATGCAACCCTATTAGGCCTCAGGAAACTAAAACTCCACAGCAGGATAGTACCTGTAAATACAAATACTACACTGCAGTGGAGTTTTTTACTCCACAGCACCACACATGTAGATACTGATGTAGCTAGCTGGGGCATGAGAGTGCTCCAGTATTGGGGCTCCTTGCTGGCTAGCCTCACACTGGAGCACCCTCGTGCCCCAGCCAGCCTCTCTGCAGCACGTTGAGTCAGGTTGGAGCAGCCCCAGGCTGGCAGGCTGACCTCCCAGGCTCCCTGCCAGTAGGGCCTCCTCCGATCTGGCTCAATGTGCTGCAGTCCCTAGGCACGCGTGTAAACATGGCACCCAGGAGTAAGAAACTCCAGCACAATAAGCACCAGAGTTTATTGCTCCATATTAATATGCACATCTAGACACATCCTATAAGTCCACAACCCTATACAGACAGCAACATTTTTTCATAGATTTCATAGACATTAGGGCTGGAAGGGACCTCGGGAGATCATCGAGTCCAGCCCCCTGCCCAGAGGGCAGGAAGTCAGCTGGGGTCATAGGATCCCAGCAAGATAAGCATCCAGTTCACTCTTGAAGGTGTTCAATGTAGGTGCTTGAACCACCTCCGCTGGCAGACTGTTCCAGACCTTGGGGGCTCGGACAGTAAAGAAATTCTTCCTTATGTCCAGCCTGAAACGGTCTTGCAGGAGTTTGTGACCGTTCGACCTCGTCATCCCATGGGGCGCTCTGGTGAACAGATGTTCCCCCAGATCCTGGTGGTCACCCCGATAAACTTATAGGTGGCCATCATATCACCCCTGAGCCTGCGCTTTTCCAGGCTAAAGAGTCCCATGGCTCTCAGCCTGTCATCGTAAGATCTGTTTTCCTGACCTCTGATCATGCGCGTGGCTCTCCTCTGGACTCTCTCAAGCTTCTCCACATCCTTTATGAATTGTGGAGCCCAAAACTGGACGCAGTACTCCAGCTGCGGCCTCACTAAGGCCGAGTACAAGGGGAGAATGACGTCCCGGGATTTGCTCGAGAAGCATCTATGGATGCACGCCAGCATTTTGGTCGCTTTACTAGCCGCAGCATCGCATTGGAGGCTCATGTTCATCTTGTGGTCAATGATGACCCCCAAGTCTTTTTCTTCTGTAGTGCTAACCAACGTAGCACTGCCGAGCCTATAAGGGTGCTTCAGGTTTTTCCTCCCAAGGTGGAGAACCTTGCATTTTTCGGTGTTAAACACCATCAGGTTCTCATCTGCCCATTTGCTGAGCTTGTCCAGGTCAGCCTGGATCACCCGCCTATCTTCTGGCGTGGATGCTTTGCCCCAAAGTTTGGTGTCATCGGCGAACTTGGCCAGTCCACTCCTGACTCCAATGTCCACATCGTTAATGAATATGTTGAACAGTATGGGTCCCAGGACAGAGCCCTGAGGGACCCCACTGGTCACAGGGCACCACGATGAATGACTGGCATCAATCACAACCCTCTGGGTCCGACCATGAAGCCAATTTCCCAGCCAGTGGATCATGGTGGAGCCAAAGCCACAACTGGGCAGTTTGGCCAAGAGGTGATCATGGGATACCAGATCAAAAGCTTTTTTGAAGTCAAGATATATGACATCAATCTCTTCTCCCTTGTCCAGGTGATAGGTCACCTGGTCATAGAAGGAAATGAGATTGGTCAAACAAGACCTACCCGCAACAAACCCGTGCTGGCTATCCCTTAGAATGTTAGCCTGGGCCAGTCCATCAAGGATGGCCTCTTTAATAAACTTTTCTAAGATCTTCCCCAGGATAGAAGTCAGGCTAATGGGCCTGTAGTTAGCCGGATCCACTCTCCTCCCTTTCTTGAAGATCGGCACCACATTGGCCTTCATCCAGTCTTCGGGCACTACACCAGAGCGCCAGGAGTTTTCAAAGATCCGTGCCAGGGGCTGGGCTATGACGCTCGCCAGCTCCTTGAGTACCCTGGGGTGCAGATTGTCAGGGCCAGCTGACTTGAAGGTATGCAGCTTCTCAAGGTGTTCCTTCACGAGGTCAGCATTGATGGAGGGTAAGGGATCCCCCTCACCCAGATTTCCCTGTCCCATAGCAGGCATGGGCATCCCATGTGACTGATGAAAGACTGACGCAAAGTACCTATTAAATAGGTTGGCTTTTTCCTGGGCGTCAGTTGTCAGTTGCCCCATCTGGTTTAGCAGGGGTCCAACATTGCCCTTGCTTTTCCTCCGGCTCCCCACAGATCTGAAAAAGGACTTTTTGTTGTCCTTGATGCCTGAAGCTAGTTGGAGTTCAGTTGCAGCCTTGGCTTTCCTGGTTTGCTCCCTGCAGGACCGGACCAGCACGGAGTAATCCTCCTTGGAGGTGAATCCCATCCTCCATCCTTTGTAGGCTTTCCTTGTTAGCCACAGTAGGTCCGCTAGGTCTCTGGAGAGCCAGGGGGGCTGCTGTGCCTTCTTGCTGCCTTTCCTCCGTGTTGGAATAGATTTAGCTTGTGCACTGAGGATCGCTTCCTTGAGAAGCAACCACTCTTCTTGAACTCCCATCTCCCTGGGGTCATGGCCTCTTGAGCTTGTCAAAGTCGGCTTTTCTGAAGTCAAGGACTTCTGTGTTGCTGACTGACTTGCCAGCTTTACGGCGAATGGTGAAGGTGATCAGCTCGTGGTCGCTGTCACCCAACTTCCCATCAATCACTAGGTCGCCGATTAGGTCGTCCCCCGTAGCCAGTACCAGGTCGAGCAGCGCTTTGCCTCTCGTTGGCCCATAGACTTCTTGAGTCAGGTAGAGGTCATCCACACACGAGAGGAAGCTTTGCGCCCGCTCAGATTTAGCTGAGTGATCTTCCCAGGAGATGTCCGGGTAATTGAAGTCACCCATGACAACCAAGGTCCTGGAGCAAGTGGCCTCAGTCAGTTCCTGGGCGAACTCCTGGTCAAGCTCGGGACTTTGAGTGGGAGGTCTGTAGTAGACTCCCACCGTTGTGTCCCCTGTGCCAAATTCCCCGCAAATTTTTACCCAGAGGGTCTCTAGCTGTCCATGCCGGTCGCCAACATCAGCTTGCAGGGACATGTAGCTTTCCTTCACATAGAGAGCAGATTGCCCCCTCAGTGCCCCGCAGGATGGAGTCTCCCACAACAAACACCTTACGCTTTGTCTTGGGGAGAGCGGGGCCAGTAGCTGCGGTCGAGCCTGGGTTGCCTGCGGGAGCTGGCAACTGCGTGGGCCCTACTGGGGCTGCAAGAAGTGCGAACCTGTTGCTAAGCTCCGGCGGGGCAGGGGCCTTGGTGCGGCGGGCCTTGGGGCCCTTGACCACCTTGGTCCATGCCCCTGACTGGGCAGAGCGGGAGGTCCCAGAGTCCTCCTTAGTCACAGAGGGAGACGGAGCTCTCCCCTGCGGCTCCCGGGGGAGAAGGGCCTGGCAGTATCTCCTGCTCGCAGTCCCTGATGGCACGCAGTCTCTGGACTGTGGCCTGGAGCTCCTCCAGCTGGCGCGCCAGAGACCCCAGTAGGGAGCAGACCCCGCAAGGGGAGGTGGCCATGCTCCCGGGCCCTAGAGCCTGAAAAAGGGACAGGCAGCCCCTGCAGCCAAGAGCCAGGGGCTCCGTCTGCGTGGAGCCCGGAACCATGGGCTCCGTCTGGGTGGCCGTCTCTGAGGTGCCCAGTGGAGGGGCCGCAGAGCCCGAGCTGTTTTACTGTTCAATTAGTTGGATAATAGTAAAAAGAGATCAAAGGTCAGCTCCCAACCTAGTCCACGGGCATGCATGGGGAAGGCTCATCGAGTTCTGTAGCCAACAGAGAACAAAGGAGTAACGAGTCTTACATTGAGACTTTTGAATGACAAGCCTGAATGACCAGGTACCTGCTGACAGCTGAATCAATGGGGGCAGTTTCAGCAAAAATCCACATGCTGGCTTTGGATCCATAGCAAGAGGTCTTAAGGGCTCTGCCACTATGAACACTATGATACAGTTGACTAAAAGCACAATTTAAGACCTCACCACAAACTGAAATCATTTGCACCTATGAATACTATTATTATATTCATATTTCTGCTAGCAACTTAGTTTAGTGGGTGGACATTTTACAGCATGGACAGGCACACCCAGGCATGTCATAACTGAAAAATCAAGTCTTCTTGCCTTTTTTGACTGTGCATCCCTCAGACAACTTTCCCATGTTCTTTGTGCCTGACCTCTAATGACTATATCCTCCATGCAGAAGTCCCAGAAGGTTTTATAGCTAGGTCTCCTGCAAAATGCTAGACATGTGATCCACACCTTTATCCAGATGCATACTACCCATCCCAGCCATTGTGACTCACCAGTCAACCACATCCAAACTGTGGAGAAGCAGAGTGACTTGCCCAAGAAACTCAGTTGCTGAGGCAGGGATAAAATATAATTTTCGGGAGTGAAGTAATCCTTTTTTGCTTCCACAGTTCTCTGCTTTGTGCTTTTCTCAATTTCCAGCTTCTGCAACAAAAGTTGCCTGGGTCTTAAGCACAACAGCATTCTCTCCTAGTATGATCTTCATGCATCCACTAAGCTGCTCCAGCCACTATGCTGAATGAATTAGAGCACGGATCCTGGTTTTCTCTGATTAAAAAAAATAAATTACAAATTTTCTGATAAAAACCCACAAATTCTCTATTTAAAACCCCCAAATCTGTGATTAAAATGAAAGGGTACTATCTATCTATCTATCTATCTATCTATCTATCTATCTATCTATCCATCTAGGTTTTAAAGCCACTTGGAAACCTACCAGTGCCTCAATCACTATAATACAATAAATTTTAAATACCTATATATTTTGGCATTAGATTTTGGGTTTTTCATCACGGAAAATCAGAGCTCCTGCTGAGCCCATACTGTACACCCCAGGGAAATATGTGCAGAAAAAAAATCAAAATTATGCACAGAAAAACTGAAAATTATACACAGGAAAACTCAACATTATGCTAAATTGATTAATTTTATTTATTTATTTCACAAAATAAACTAAATATAACACTATTTGAACCTTCTTTAGAAATATATGCAGGTACTTTGTATGGTTGAGGGGTGGGTGTGTGTGTGAAGGGGATTTGTGAAGGTGTGGGGGGAGTTCCATGTGTAGGGTTTATAGGTAGGTGAAGTTTGTGGGGGCTTGTGAAGGGTGTGGGGGTGCAGCTTGTGGGGGTTTGTGGGGGGGTGGGCATGGTAGTATATGGGGATTGTGGACTCTATGCCTCCACAGAGTTTCCCACTGGAGTGTTGGAAGCCTTGCATGGAGGCACAGAGCCAGCCGGCCTGGCCCAATAGCATGCAGACCAGGAGCTGTGCGCCATTGGGCTGGGTGGGCTCCATGCCAACACATTGGGCTTCTAGCACTCCAGTGGGAAGCTGCACATGAAGGCAAGCAGGAGTCCATCTGGCCTGTTGTTACACTACTCCATGCCTCCATGTGAAGTTTTTCACCCAGCTCGATGGCACACAGTTACGAGTCCGACCCCCCACCTGGGCGGGAGAAAAGACTGGACTCAAATGAGTCCAGCCAGGTAGTTATCAAGCATCTTCTTAAAGATCCCCAGGGTAGGAGCCAGCACCACTTCCCTAGGAAGTTGGTTCCAGCTCCTAGCCACCCTAACTGTGAGGTAGTTCTTACAGATGTCCAATCTAAATTTACTGTCTAATAACTTGTGTCCATTGTTCCTTGTCATGCCAGGGGGCGCTAGGGGAAACAGTGTCTCCCCTAAACCCTTCTGGTCCCCCCAGTGAGTTTATAGACTGTCACCAGGTGCCCCTCAGCCTTCTCTTGTGAAGGCTGAACAGGTTTAGGTCCCGCAGTCTTTCAATGTAGGGTCTGCCCTGTAGTCCCCGGATCATGCGTGTGGCCCTCCTCTGGACCCTCTCAATGTTGTCCACATCCCTCCTGAAGTGGGGCACACAGAATTGGATGCAGTACTCCAGCTGTGGCCTGACCAGCATGGCATAGAGGGGGAGGATCACCTTTCTGGCTCTACTTGAGATGCACCTGTGGATGCACAACAAGGTCTGGTTAGCTCTGCCAACTGTGACCTCGCATTGTCGGCCCATGTTCATCTTGGAGTCAATAATGACTCCAACATCCCTTTCTGCCTCCGTGCTCTCAAGAAGGGAGTTTCCCATTCTATAAGTGTGCTGCTGGTTTCTACTGCCTAAGTGCAGCACCCTGCACTTGTCAGTATTGAAACGCATCCTGTTTATGTCAGCCCACTCCTGTAACCTATCCAGACCTTGTTGCAGTCTTTCCCTCCCTACTAGCGTGCTCACCTCACCCCAAATTTTGGTATGATCAGTGAATTTAAACAGGTTGCAATTCACCCCATCGTCCAAATCGCGGATGACGAAATTGAACAGCTCAGGCCCCAGAACCAAGCCCTGGGGGACTCCGCTGCCCACTTCCCCCCAGGTTGAATATGACCCATCCACCACCACCCTCTGAGTGTGACCCTTCAGCCAATCTGAAATCCATCTGACTGTGTAGGCATCAATGCCATAGTCGCCTAGTTTTTTAATGAGGAAGGGGTGGGAGACTGTGTCAAACGTCTTGCTGAAGTCTAGAAAGACTACGTCCACGGCAACATCTGCATCCATTGCCTTTGTGACTTGATAATAAAAGGCAATCAGGTTGGTCTGACATGACCTGCCCCTAAAGAAACCGTGCTGGTTGCCCTTGAGCCCTGAAGCCGGCCCATCACAGATGTGCTCCTTGAGGATCTTTTCAAAGAGCTTCCCAAGGATAGAGGTAAGACTGACGGGTCTGTAGTTGCCCGGGTCCTCTCTTTTCCCTTTTTTGAAGATGGGGACCACATTAGCTATCTTCCACTCATCTGGCACCTGGCCCAAGCACCACGAGCGCTCGTAAAGCCATGCCAAGGGTCCTGCAATAACCCCAGCTAGCTCCCTCAACACCCTGGGGTGGAGAACATCTGGACCGGCTGACCTGAACACGTCTAGCCCCCAAGAAGCTCTCTAACCCGGTCCTCCCCAACCTGAGGTCTGGAGGAGTTCCCCTCGAGTCCATCTGGCATCACAGCGGGGAAGTCCCGGCTCCTGCACAAGAAAACAGACATGAAGAATTGGTTAAAGAGTTCTGCTTTCTCCTCTGGCACAACCACCAGTTTCCCCAACGTACTTTGCAGGGGCCCCACATTACCTGGTGCCTTCTTCATCCTCCCTATGTATTTGAAAAAGGACTTTTTATTATCCTTGACCTTGGACGCTATTCCTAGCTCTACGTCCTCCTTAACTTCCCTGACAGCCCCCCTACAGACCCAAGCAGAGGAGGCATACTCCTCTTTGGAGATAGCACCCCCCTTCCACCGGGTGTACGCTGCCTTTTTGGCAAGCAGGCATTCCCGGACGTCCGTGGTGAGCCAGGGGGCTTTCTGGCACTCTTGCCCCCCTTGCATCTTGTTGGGATGGACTTCCCTTGGGCCCTGAGTATCGTTTCCTTAAGGAACGACCACTCATCCTGGACACTGAGTTCTCCTGCCCTCAAGGACCCCAGCGCCTCCCCCACTACTCTCTTCAACTTGTTGAAGTTGGCCTTCCTAAAGTCTAGGGCTACCGCCTTGCTGCAGGCCCTTGACACCCTGTGCTGGATGGTGAATTCCAGCAAGTGATGATTGCTATCACCCAGGTGGTCAAGAACCTGGAGGCTCCTTACCAGGTCATCACCGGTGGCCATGACCAGGTCCAACAGGGCGTTTCCTCTGGTGGGACCGTGCACCTCCTGGATTAAGTGGAGGTCCTGTATCTCATCTAGGAACCTCCTGGAACGGTCCGACCTAGCTGACTGTTCCTCCCAGCAGATGTCCGGGTAATTAAAATCACCCATGACAACTACATCCCTTGCCTTAAGTGCCTCTGCAAGTTGGCCCGAAAATTCCAAGTCCAGCTCCTCCCCTTGGTTGGGGGGTCTGTAGTAGACCCCCACCGTCAAATCGCTCTCCCCACGGTCCCCTTGAATCTGAACCCAGAGCACTTCAGCCTGCCCTTCCTCTGACCCCATTCTGCTGGCAGAGGATGTGTATTGCTCATTGACATAGAGTGCCACACCCCTACCTTTCCTTCCTTCTCTATCCCACCTGTAAAGCCTATAGCCCCTAATGCTAACTGCTCAGTCATGGGACGAATCCCACCACGTTTCTGTTAGCCCTCTGACATCTGGGTTTGAACTAGCTATTCTGAGGGCGAGTTCCTACTGTTTATTCCCCATACTGCGAGCATTGGTATATAGGCATTTAAGGCCTCACAAGACTGTGTGTGCCACCCCCCGTTTAGAGAGACAGACTGGACCCCCATTTCTTACCTTAGCACTCCTTGCCTTTGCCACCTGTCCTGCCCAGATGGCGTCTCCTCGTCTTCCTGCGGCCCACTCCCCCAGTGAGGCTAGTATCTCTGTTAAAATTAAAAATCTGCTTTTTTTTCTCTGTTAAAAGGGAAACTACATGGCGTTTTCTATTTTTCTGTGGCAAACAGAAAACCGAGATCCCTAGAGATGATAGGCATGTCTACATTGTATGGCACCATTTTAGTGAGTGCAGTCCTGAAAGTGTACCCTTTTTCATTTACTCCTGCTGTGCATATGCCCTCTTCCAAAAAATACCATGTAGTCATTCTCAGGTGCACACCCAAACTCAGGAGTAGCACTGGGTGGATCCTGGGTTCACACCAATAAACAGCTGAATGCTTCTTTTCTTTTTGGAATGTAGTACTCACAGGGCGCATTTATACAAGATGCTATGGCTGAGTAGCAACAAGCTACTGCACCATAGCTCATTGCTACCATGCAGCAGCATTGCTGGGCACTAACTGTGATGTGACACAATAACTACTGCACACTAGTAACAAAATACTGCACAGTTGCATGAGGAAAAAAAAGTGCAGCAATGGTACTGCTCAGTAATGCTGGTTACTGTGCAATCAGTAACAACTGCACAGTCTGCCACTCATGTAGATGTGGCCACAGACTGGTGCCAAGTACATGGTGGTACTTCCTGGCACAATGTAAATGTGCCTGATATGGTCTGGGAAGGAAATCAGAACCTGCTAGGTATCTGAAGAAAGGTGATCATCCCAACAAAGTAGCAAGAGACAAGTGGCAAGAGACCATTCAGACGTCATGATAGACCCAAACGTGAAGCGAGAGAGAAAGTGTGAGCAGTAGATTAAAATGACTAAGTAACAGGAATGGCTAAGAAGGGCATGGAGAAATGAGACCAGGGATAGTCACTGCGGTTTCACTTCCTACAAACCATTCTACATTCAGAAGTTGGACCAAATTTCATTATCTCCATTGCTTACCAATGGTTCCTCTGATATTGTTCCCTCTACATTCCTCTGTCTATCACCTCCCTGGTATGGATTTAAGGAAGACCAAAAATTGGGCAGGAATGAGCACTGGGGGTGGGAGGGGTCATAAGACCCCAGCCAGGTGCCTATCCAGTCTCCTTTTGAAGATTTCCAGGGAAGGTGAGAGCACCACTTCTCTCGGAAGCCTATTCCAAGCTCTGGCCACCCTTACCATGAAGTAGTTCTTCCTAATATCTAACCTAAACCTACCCTCCCTCAGCTTGTGGCCGTTGTTCCTGGTGACTCCAAGGGGGTCCCTGGTGAACAGATTTGCCCCGAGTCCCTGCTGCTGGCCCCTGATAAGGTTGTAGGCAGCCACAAAATCTCCTCTCAGTCTCCTCTTGGAGAGTCTGAAGAGATTCAGGTCCCTCAATCTCTCCTCATAGGGCTGGCCACAGAGGCCCTCAACCATATGAGTGGCCCTCCTCCGGACCCCCTTCAGGTTCTCCATGTCCTTCTTGAAGTGCAGTGCCCAGAACTGGACACCGTACTTCAGCTGCGGCCTGACCAGCGCCACAAAGAGGGGGAGCAAGACCTCTCTGGACCTGTTAGTAATGCCCCTGTTGATGCATGACAGGGTGAGGTTGGCTCTGCCTATTGCTTCATCACATTGGTGACTCATATTCATCCTGGAGTCAATCGTTACTCCAAGATCCCTCTCCGCCTCTGTGATGCTGAGAGGGTCAGCCCCTAACCTATAACCATAATGCTGGTTCCCTCTCCCCAGGTGCAGCACCCTGCACTTGTCCTTGTTGAACCGCATCCTGTTCAGATCTGCCCACTTCTCCAACCTATCCAGGTCTGCCTGGATGCGGTCCCTGCCTGCTGGTGTATTCACTTTACCCCACAGCTTGGTGTCATCAGCAAACATGAACAGGGTGCTCTCCACACCCTCGTCCAGGTTGCCAATGAAGATGTTGAATAGCACTGGCCCAAGGACCGAGTCCTGGGGGACTCCGCTGCCCACACCCTCCCAGGTCGACATCGACCCATCCACCACCACCCTCTGGGTATGCCTCTGAAGCCAGTTTGCCACCCATGTGAACGTGCATTCGTCAATGCCGCAGTCCCTCAGCTTGCCCACCAGAATTGGGTGGGACACTGTGTCGAAGGCCTTCTGGAAGTCCAAGAAGATGACATCAACTTCCTCCTTCACGTCTAAGCTTTTCGTTACCTGGTCATAGAAGGAGACCAGGTTAGTCAGGCAGGATCGGCCTTGCATGAACCCGTGTTGGTTACCCCTCAACATCACTTCCCCTGCAGAGCTCTCACAAATGTGGCCTTTGATAATTTTTTCAAAGACCTTCCCCAGGATAGAAGTGAGGCTGACTGGCATGTAGTTGCCAGGCTCTTCCTTCCTCCTCTTCTTGAAAATAGGGACCACATTGTATGGGACCACATTTAATGTAACTCTTTTAATGTTCTTCAGCTTTGATACATGGCCAATCTGCCCAAGTGTCAGGGTCTGCAAAACTAGGTGAGAAGTCTCACAAGAAAAAGAATGAAATCCCAGCCTTAAAGAACCAAGGTTTCACTGCAGGCTTCTAGTACTTCCTGTTGATGGTCCTATTAAAATCACTGATAGGCTTCTCTATTTGTGAGCCCAATTTGGCATAAGACGTAAGGATGAAGCAGAAGTAAAAGTGAATTCTTCCAACGTTCAGATGGGCTTGTCTTATATTCAGCATGGAGGAAGGAATGAGTTTAATGGTATTTTATTTTACCTGGACTTCTTTGAATATCTCTGAAAGTAATAGGACTAGTTTTCCCCCACAAAATATGCTTTCAGAATGATCATCCACTTATCTGACTTCTGGGTTTGCCACCTTTGCATTCACAAATTTGGAACTAGTTCTCTCTGTGAAAGGGTATTTAATAAGTTTGCCTCCTGGGTCCTGAAAATAATTTAAAATCCTTTTGAGGCCTTTTGTTCTCTTTAGCAATTAATGGTTTATCAGTGAGCTTTTTGGAGAACAATGTGTCTGATTCTCCTCTTATGTCATTTTCCACTTGTATAATTCCACTGACTCCAGCAGAGTTACTCATACTTTATACATTTATAAGAGAAGAATTAGAACCATAAAGTCCATCACTTTAATCAGATGCTTTGAATTCTTCCTCTTATTCAGCAAGAACTTTGCTAGGAGTACTTCACAGAAATCTGTAATTCTCATTTCTATGACATTAGAGAGTTGGTCATTATCCAGAATGTTTTCACTCCTTCATTTCAGAAACTGTATGGAGTGTAAGTCCAGTTTTCTGCCATACATACTTAAATGTGTTGTCCTCAGAGACAGTGACAAGGGCAGACAGAAACTCTGTCTAGAGAGTTAGTTCTTCCTAAGACATGAGGAAGGAGAAGCCTCAATATCATTTAATTCTGGGGAATGATTGGCATCTTTTTCTACTTATTCATATCTGTTACCCTGTTGTCAAACATCCTTATTGAAGGGATTTATTCTGCATATACTCTGCTTCTAGGCTGTCTAGCTTTTAGGTATCTCCCAACCATGCAGTTGGTCCAATAAAAAATATCACCCACAAACTCTTGCTTGTTGCATAAGTCATTAAACACAATCCTATTCTACCCGTAGAATAAAGCCTGCAGCCAGAATTTCAGTGATATGCTCTAATACCGTATGTATATCTAATTTGGCCTGAATGTTCCCTAGGCATCTAGATTTGGCTTATTGTGCATGCTCAGAAGTGAGACATTATGGCTGTTTATGCATCTAAGACTAGAAACAGAGATTGCTGACCTGAAGTGGATCAGCCATGGTGAGACATTGGCTTTACTGATTCTTTTTACTGAGCAACATAACTGTTCCTCATGCCTGGGGATTTCCTGGGTCCTTTGCTGCCCCATGTTGGGTACTGCACTGAGGTCTGGATCACCGCAGGTCCTCACACAGTGTGGAGCAGTGCAGGAGCAGGCACCCTGTGCCTCCATGCAAGCATCCATGCTGGCCTGTGCCTCCACCTGAAGCACAGGCCAATATAGGTCCTGGCAAGGAAGAACTGGGATTCCTCAGATCCCACACTACCCTGTGGTGAGATCCCTGCTGATCCATGCCTCAGCATAAAGCAAGGATCAGTGTAGGTCTAATAAGGTGGTGTGGGGCGGTGTGGCATCCCTGGGGATTCCTGGAACCCTGTGCCTCCCTGCTGGGATCTGGTATGGAGGCACAGGTTGTGGCATGGGGGTGGGGTGTTGGAACTGGGGAATCCCCAGCACCCTGTGCCTCATTGCCAGAACATATGATGACCCCTGCATTAGGCAGAGGCACGAGTCAATGTGGGTACCTGTTTTACCTGCTGGGGATTAACTGGCTCCCATGCCCCCTTCAAACTCTCCTGCTAGGACCTGCGCTCACCCACGCTACTACATGAGGCACAGATCATCACAGGTCTCCTGGGGGCCTGGAGCCATGTGGGGACTGGTGTGGAGATATGGGGTGCCTGGGATTCCTCAGGTCCCATGCCTCCATGTTACAGGATGATTGTAGATCTTCTCTGTTTAGGGTTCTCTTCCCCTCTGACTTTGTATGGGCATTGTTACCTATCCTTTGGAAAACTCTCCTGCCATGCATTGATGGGAGAAAACCAAATAGATCACAAAAAAGAGGTCACTGATGCACACACAATGACAGGTGTCTCATATCAGGATTATTGCAGCAGGGCTCCACCTCCTCTTACACCCTGGCCATGCCCAACCATTCTGGATCTTCATTTTCTATTTTTTCTGGTGGCAGTCCAGTTCCTTCACCCAGCCTTTATCTTCATCAGGTGTGTTCCACTGCTAATTAATAATCATTTACCACGACATAGGTTCTAAGACTGGTACCTCATCCTCAAACTTCCATTTAAATTCCTCCCCTTTTTCTATCTATTTCAGTTCTGTCATAAAGTGTACCTTTTTAGGGTAGAGCTCATAGTGTCCCTGTCCCTAAGTCTGCTCTAATAGTCGGCCCTCCACCCTTCTTATTTGTCAGGACAGGTCCTACCTCAAAGTCCAGCTCCTGGGAACCCAGCTCATCTTGCATGAACCAGCCTTCCCCATGCAATTTCTTAAGCAGATTTAAGTGATAAATCTGCAATTTATTTGTTGGTTCTGTTCTCCAAACTTTGTAATTTACTGGGCCTACCCTCTGTACCACCCAAAACAACCCCTGCCATTGTGATAGTAATTTGTGATTATTGTCAGGTGGGAGTACAAGTACCCAGTCTCCCTCTTGAAACTCTCTCTCTCTTTAGCTGGGCTATCATGATGTTGTTTTTGACATATCTGACTGTCATGGAGCGAGATCCCCAAGGGTAGCTATGATGCCAGTGGCAGCTCTGTGACCATGCAGCTCTGCCCCAAGAGCACCCTCTTATCTCTTCTGCCATATCTTTGATGGAAAAATAACTCAGGAGGATGTCCATGAGCCTTCGCTTAGTACTGGTTCACTGAACCTTACTCAAGCTCTCTGATCCGTAGGCCCTTTACCAGGCCTCTCTTCAGTACGGTGCTGCACGAGACACATCAGGCCTTATAGGCCAATTTTGTGGCTCCAACCACCCCTTTACCATGCCCCATGCCTCACAGGTGTTACATTGCTGTTATGCTCTGCTGGGGCTTTGACCTACTTAGACTGTGCCCCTTTGATATAGCTAGGCCTTCTAGCCAAGAACTACTGTGTTGGGCCTGGCTTTGAGGCACTAGCCCACAAACTCCTTTTATTACTGAGGCCCTAGCCCTTGCAGCTCGCGCCTCTCTGGTGCTGGGCTCTCCAGCCCCTTGGAGCTTGTGCCCCTCTTGCGCTGGGCTCTCTGTAGCCCCTGAGACTGCACCCCTCTGGTGCTAGGGGTCTACACAATCGTGTGCCCCCAGTGAGGCGTCCTCCTCCCTATTAGCCATTTCCAGCCTCTTCCTGGTCCACTGGTGCAAACAGTAACACAAACCTAAGCCCCTGGGCTACAACATAACATTAATAATGAAGGGAGCACTCTGCTCCTTTAAGAGGGCCAACTCCCCCACACACTTTAGAATACCGGTCCCTTTTATCTCTGGGCACCTTGTGAGCCCCTAGAGTCTTACTGTGTTTGGAGATAGCAGGCAACCAGATGCATGGTGCCACTCTCTTGTACAGAAGCTCCTTCTCCTGGCAGTTGCCAAAGAGAAAGAGACCCCCAGCCAGCCTCAGCCCTGAGCTTATATGTGCCCTGGGATGCGACTCCTTCCAGTCAACTGACTGCCTGCAGGTGCAGGCTAATTACCTTGTTAGCTTGTTACTCAGGCAACCTGCAGCTGTGGGGCTCTGTGTAGCCTGCCAGGGTCCTTTGCTAAGCTGCTTCTGTTCTTGAAGGTGGAGGCACCCCCAGATGCCCTGCAACACTGACTTTTCTCTAGCTTTTCCTGAGCAATGTTTCATACCCGTTCTAACCTCTCTTGAAACTCATGTACCTGCTTGGGCCTATAATCTCTCCCCAATCTCTCCTCTAACCACCTCTCGTGGACTTCATCTAATGAGCTTCATGGGCCGCATCCATAAACTAATTCAAATGGTGTACACCCCATAGAAGCCTGAGGTACCTCCCTAATAGCAAACAATAATGGAGGTATCAGCAGTTCCTACCTTTGGGGTCCTCTTGAATACACACTTGTAGCATCCCCTTTAAAGTGCAGTTGAAACTTTCAACCAATCTGTCTGTTTGCAGACGGTAGATGGATGTTCTGAGTTTTTGGATTTTGAGTGTAGCACAACCCCCCCAGATATAAAATTTCCCCCTTGATCCGTAAGGATCTCCTGTGATATCCCTACCCTAGATATCCATTTTATAAGTTTCTCCGCTATTTTTTGGAGCAGAAATGGACCTCAAAGGAATAGCTTCTGGAAATCTCATGGTGTAGTCTACTGGCACTTGGACAAACTGATGATATCCCACACTACTCTTGGGAAAAGTTCCCACAGTGTCCATGGCAATATGGTCAAAGGATCTTTCTACTAATGGCAATTGCAAAAGGGACACCAGGGAAGGGCATATATCAGAAATTCTCTGACACTCTAAGCAATCACAGAAATAGGTCTCCACCTGTTTTTAGAGGCCAGAATAAAATACTCACTGCTTGCGTCATGCTTCTGTTTTGTTATGTTCCAGGTGACCTCCCATAGGGAGAGTGTATGCCACCCACAAGAGAGTCTGTCAATATTTCTACGGTTCTAAAATCTGTAATACTACCACCTTCTCCACTTTCCCATGTTCAACCCTATATAATATGCTATTTCTTACTTCAAATCTGGGGAAAGCTTTGGCTAGTCCAGGATTCATAATCTCCTCTTCTTGCTTAGCTAACCCTTCCTTAAAGATGGTTTGGAATATCAGTTCTTGTTCCAGTTCTCTGAACTGACCATCCCCTATAATCTCCTCCAGATCCAATATTGTATGCAGGGCCATGGGTTGTGCAATACTCTCTGCCTCCACCTCCCATAAAACCCTCAGTCTGCAAGTCCCCTGCCCCCTCTCTTTCTGAGTCTCTCCATTGTTTGACCTACCACCTCTTGGAGGTAGAGCCAATCTACTTCCAACAGCTTTGGACATAGTAAGGTTTCTGCCAGCCTTAATGTTCTTCCTGTAACACAGAAGCAAGCAATTATTTTGTCTGGAGGCCCACTTAATGAGTTTTGGTAAGCTGTTGAGTGCTGCAAGGGTAGCCCCACCCCTTGACATGTGCTCTGCCCCCTGACTGCCATCTTGGGACTGGCAGTCCTGCCCCCTAACCCATGGTCTTTGCCACCAGAAATCCCTCCTCTTGCCCCAGAAGTACTCTGTTTGGGAAGAGGGTTTTGCCATCTTGGAACTGGGGAAAAAAACAAACTAAACATCAAATATCCATAATAACATATTTTAATTTTATATAAAAACAATTTTGCCCTTATTTGTGTGTGTTTGCATTGTGTATACAGACATGATTGCATAATAGCTCAAAATTAAATCTTACTCTTCTATATTGGAGGGCTGGGGGTATGGGTGGATGGTTATGAGGTTTGTGGGGGGATGTGAAGGTGTGTGTGGATTTGTGTGTGTATGGGGTGTGGGGATGTCTGTGGATGTGGGGAGGTGGGTATGGGGGTTTGTGGGAATATGTAGGTGTTTGTGTCTGTGTGGGTGGGTGGGTATAGGGTTTGTGGGGTGTGTGGAGGTGAGGGTGCCTGGGTGTGTGTATGGGGGGTGTCTGTTTGGGGGTGTGTGGGTGCATGGACTTGGTTACAGGCAATGACCTGGTGAGAGATCTGTGGGTGCTTGATTTGGGGGCCCAGTGTGCACCTGGTGACACTAATAATAGTGGGTACAAGGGAGCCAGGCATGGCTGTAGCCATCTGAGCCCAGGGAGAGTATAAGACCCAGAAGGGGCCAGGCATGGCTATGGCCAGCTGGGCCCCACTGGGGAGGGAAGCCCTGTAGCCCTGGTGAGAGGGTGGCCCCAGGGAGGGGTCAGAGATGTGGAGCCCCAAGGAGGGGGCAGAGATGAGGAGCCCCAGTGAGGGGAAAACACGAGGGCTGGGAGCCCAGTATGTTTGAGTGTATAGAGTTGCCCCGGGAGGGGCTAGGGCTAGCTTAGATTCATAGATTGTAGAGTCAGAAGGGACCACAATGGGTCATCATGTCCGACCCTGGCAGGAAAGAGGACCAAAGTCAGATGACCCCAGCCAGGTGACTATCAAGCCTCCTCTTGAAGACCTCCAGGTTAGGTGATAGTACTACATCTCTTGGAAGCCCATTCCAAATTCTGGCCACCCTTACTGTAAAAAATATCTTCCTAATGTCTAACATAAACCTACTCTCCACTAGTTTGAACCTATTATTCCTAGTTACTCCCTGGGGTGCTCTGGTAAATAATGCATCACCAATTCCCTGTTGTCCTCCCTTGATAAACTTATAGGCAGCTACAAGGTTTCCCCTCAGCCGTCTCTTGTGAAGGCTGAAGAGATCCAGATCTCTCAACCTCCCTTTGTAGGGTCTTTCACGGAGGCCACTAATCATGCAAGTAGCCCTCCTCTGGACCCCCTCCAGATTCTCCATGTCCCTATTGAAGTGCAGAGCCCAAAACTGGACACAGTACTCCAACTGCGGCCACCTCCCTTGATCTGTTGGTCATGCATCTGCTAATACATGTGTCCCAGGAAGCCAAACAGTAAACGGGACTCACCTGCAGCTCCGGACAAGAGGCACACGAGGTGGAGGGAGGAGCCCACGTAGCTTGTTAGCCGCCTTTTTATCCAATTACATCCATCTGGTGACATCACAGAGGGAAACCAGCCGGCAGGGATAAAAGTCGTGGTTGCAGCTGCGGAGGGGGCAGATAGCCCCGGTGAGGAGCGATAATCGGCCCCGTTGGCGAGGGAAGTGGCAGCGACAGCAAGCATCACAGAGCCAGGAGAGCCGGCGGAGACACTGACGGAGCAAGAATGGACCGCTTGGCTGGAGACTGCCCAGGACAATGAGGGAGCTGAAGGCATGGCTCCGGAGGACGCGGCGGGTCGAAAACCGGAGAGCAGCATGACTCACAGGTGGGGTGCTAGCACGACGGTGTGCAGAAGCAGCCGCACCAGGGAGGAGAGACCCCAGGAGAGCCTGAACGGGGTGCAGTCAGGGCAGGCATCGCCGCCGAGCCACTGGGGTATTGAGCAGGAGGAGGGACTGGGAGAAGCAAGGGGCCAGGGATGGGCCAGAAGGGAACCAAGAAGGGTTCAGAGCACACTGCTTAGCAAGTAGCGAGATGATGAGTAGTTAGCATTTCTTTCAGGGTTTGTTTTGTTTGGTTAACCCTGGCTGAAGGAGAAAGAGCTAAGGCAGCATGCCTACAGAGTGAGGCTTAAGGGGGCCTCGCTGAAGCCAGAGTCTTCTTTGGAAGTCCCGTTCTTTGAAGGGAGGGGAATAGGCAAGGTGGGCCATGGGCCAAGCTTGCTGGCGGGCACCACAACAGGGGGTCATGGCCGCTTAGGGGTAGGCCTGTTGGTGTCATTCCATGGCTGGAGAACAAGACCAGTGGAGGAAGGACGCACCAAAGGTGGCGTGAGGCTGGGGTACAGGGGTGGCGGAGCCCCGTGAAGTGACCACCGAGGGATCCTGGGCCACAGAGTGTCCTGCGAACTGACCCCTTACACTGAGGAACATCAAGTCATGGCAGGTGAGAACAGGGTCAGGGACACGGGGAGAAGAGAGCTACTCCAGCACTGACAAGATCCCAACAGCTGTGTGACATCTACCTGCAAGGCTAGAACTGCCCAAGAGCAGGTAACCGAAGCCCGGCGGTCACAACATGACAAGGTGCAATTGGCTTTGTTGATGGCCTTGTTACACTGCCAGCTCATGTTCATCTTGGAGTCAACTATGACTCCAAGATCTCTCTCAGCCTCTGAGCTGCTGAGGAGGCAATCCCCCAAACTTTAGGTGTGCTGGGGATTCCTCCTTCCTAGGTGGAGTACCTTACATTTATCTTTGTTGAATTGCATCCTATTTCATTCTGCCCATTGATCCAACCTGTCCAGGTTGGCCTGTATCTGCTCCCTTTGCCCCACAACTTAGTATCATCTGCAAACTTGGAAAGGGTGCTGTCCACACCCTTGCCCAAACTGCTGATGAAGATATTAAATAACACTGGTCCAAGGACAGAACCCTGCAGGACCCCACTGCCCACCTCCTTCCAAGCCGAGAACAACCTGTCTACCATCACTCTCTGGGTGCGGTCCCTAAGCCAGTTGGTCACCCACCTGACTGTGTAGGTATCCACCCCAAAGCCTGCTAGCTTTCCTATGAGAATAGGATGTGAAACTGCCTTCTTAAAATCCAGGTAGATGACATTAGCCTCAGCTCCTATGTCAAGGCAATGTGTGACTTGGTCATAAATGGCTATAAGGAATGTCAGGCAGGATGTACCTGTCGCGAACCCATGCTGGTTTCCTTTCAGCATCATTTCCCCTGCTGGGCCTTCACAAATGCGCTCTTTGATGATTTTTTTCCAGTATTTTCCCAGGGATAGAGGTAAGATTGACTGGCCTAAAGTTACCCAGCTCATCCCTTTTCCCCTTCTTAAAAATGGGTACCACATTGGCCCATTTCCTGTCCTCAGGAATCTGGCCAGAGCACAAGGAGTGCTCAAACAGCCGTGCCAGAGGCTCAGTTATGACACTGGCCAATTCCTTCATTATCCGTGGATGGAGGTTATCTGGGCCAGCTGACTTGTACCCATCCAGCCCTTCCAAGTGCTCCTTAACTAAGACAGCACTAATCTTTGGTGGTCTGGTGCCTTTTGGACAGCTGTCTATGCTCAAGATTGGGGAATTGTCTTGGTCAGTACTTAGGAATAATGAAGCAAAGAACTCATTGAAGAGCTCCGTCTTTTTCCCTGTGTCAACCACCAACTGTCCTGACTTGTCCTGCAGGGGTCCTATGTTCCTCTGTGCTTTCCTTTTGCTCACTATGTATCTGTAGAAGTACTTTTTATTGTCCTTAATTGATGTAGCCAGCCTAAGCTCCAGTCCTGCCTTGGCCTGCCTAACTGATTCTGTGCAATAGCGCGCTGGGGGGGGGTGTATGCCTCCTTGGTGGCTGCCCCCTGCTTCCACTGCCTATAAATCTCTTTCTCTGCCACCAGTCTTTCCTGGAGTTCCCTGTTCAGCCAAGGGGGCTTTTTTATCCCCTTACCCATTTTCTTGCATAAGGGCATAGACTCCCCTTTTGTGCCCCAAGGATCACTCCCTTGAGAAACCTCCAGCCCTCCTGAACCCCCATTTGCTTGATGCTCTTGAGTTACATCACCTCACTAACTAGCCTTCTAAGTTTACAAAAGTTGTCTCTTCTGAAGTCTAACAATTTAGCCTCACTGGATATTTTTCCCACCCTACACTGGATAGTGAACTCTACCAAGTGATGGTCACTATCTCCCAGGTTACTGTGTACTTGTAGGTTCCCCACAAGATCATCCCCATTGCTAAGACCAGGTTGAGCAAGGTGCTACCCCTGGTGGGACTGGACACCACCTGGATTAGGTGGAGGTCCTGCACACAGTGTAAGAACCTCCATGAGTGGCTTGTTTTGCCCATCTATTCCTCCCAGCAGAGGTAATTTAGATCCCCCATGACCACTGCCTGCCCCCTTCACCTGTATGGCACCTGAGAGCTGCCTGGAGAATACCTCATCGAGCTTGTCATCCTGGTGAGAAGGTCTGTAGTAGACTCCTGTAGCAGGGCACTAAGGTGCCTGCTACTGACAACAGTAAAATGGGCTCAGCTGCTAGTCACCAGGGCAGCACAGGTGTGGGTTGCTGAGACAACCAGTCCGGTCAGCTGACTGGAAGGGGGCAGGGCCTGGCCTATATAAACAGCGAGGCTGAGGCCAGAGTCAGTTCCCCTCTGGCAGTAGAGGAAGAGGGAGCTCTGTTGGAGCAAGCAGGGCAAATCATAGCAGAGAAGCCTGATGGCCTAAGCAGCGTCTGCATGAGGATACTGGGTGGAGGAAACCCTAGTAGGGATATGAATGAAGGTTAGCCAGTTTGGCTTGGAATTAATGTGGTAACCCAGGGGTGTGAGTTTTCTGTTTTGGTTGTTGTATAAGACCGGAGGACTGGGTGAGGCTGTAGGGGTTGGAGGAGGCCTCATAGGAGCTTCCCAGTAGTGGGGGGGGGGGGTTCCTGGCACTGGAGAGGGCGCTGCGTTTTGGGGTGTCCTGACCCCAGCCCCAGGGTGTGCAGCATCAGGAGGAGCCCAGTGGGGGCGCAGGCGAGATGCCCCAGTGGGGCACAAGACCCAGAAAAGGGGTCTGAGGGCCAGGCAAGGCCGAGGCCACCTGAGCCAGATTGTGGGAAGCCCCAGTGGGGCGTAAGACCCAGGAAGGGGGTCTGGGGGCCAGGTAAGGCCGAGGCCACCTGAGACCCAATGGGGGGAGTTGCGGGCAAGGCCCCGGTGCGGGCTGCGGGAATCGCGAGGCGAGACAGGCCCCGGTGCGGGCTGCGGGAATCGCAAGGCGAGACAGGCCCCAGTGCGGCCTGCGAGAGCCATGGGGAGACAGGCCCCGGTGCGGGCTGTGAAAGCCGCAGGAGAAACCAGGAGGTGCCCGCAAGGGCACAGGCGGGCAACTAGACCGAGCCAGGATACATCAAGGCACCGTGCCAAAGAAGTTAGAAAGTCAGCCTCCCTTTAACATAGTAACATCAAAGACGTGGTGGGCAAGATAAAGAGGGTGCATTTAGACCCGATTTGGCACGGTAGGTAGGGGGTGCTAGGGGAGTTCACGACACCCCTAGGTCGTCCTGCCACAACTCCCCACTACCAAGCTTGGCACCGGTTGGGTAAAAGAGACTCTGTGAGAGGGGGTGGAGTGTGAGAGACCCCAGTGAGAGGGGGGCGGTATGAATGTGCATGTGTCTGAGGCCTGACAATGAGAGCTAAGCTTGGTCTGGCTGTAGGCTGGGAGCACTGTCACCTGGATGCCATCTGCGAGGCTTGGGCTGCAGTGCAGGGAAGGAACAAAGCCGCAGATAGTGCCCCCTGGCATTAGGACAAGAATGGGCAGCTTCCTGCCTAATTAACATCCTAATTAGATATCAGCAAGGCATGGCAGGAAAGACAAATGGGTGGCATGCCCAGAGGCAGGTGAGGAAAACTAGCACTGTGGCTGGTTAGGGAGCCCACTCTGCCACACATACCTATAGGCTGGGGAATACCCTTCTCAACAACACAGTGGCTGAAAGGGATCTTGGAGTCATTGTCGACTCCAGAATGGACATGAGCGGCCAATGCGAGGAGATGGTCAGTTAGGGCAACTGCACCTTGTCGTGCATCTACCAAAGCATCACAAGCAGGTCCAGTAAGGTGATCTTTCCCTGCTATGTGGCGCTGGTCAAGCTGCAGTTGGAGTACTGCATCCAGTTCTGGGTGCTGCACTTCAAGAGGGATGTGGCTAATCTTGAGAGGGTCCAGAGGAGGGCCAATCTCATGGTCTGGGGCAGCAGGCTAGGCCCTATGAAGATAAACTAAAGGGCCTGAATCTATTCAGCCTCCACAAGAGAAGACGAGAGGGGATCTGGTGGCCATCTATAGACTCACCAGGGGGGACCAGTGGGAAATAGATGAGGCTCTGTTCCCCTTGGCACCACCTGGGATAACAAGGAATAATGGCCACAAATTCATTGAGAGCAGGTTCAGGGTAGATATCAGGAGACATTACTTTATGGTTAGTGCTGCCAGGCTCTGGAATGGGCTCCCAAGGGAAGTGGTGCTCCCCCTACATTGGGGGTCTTCAAGAGGAGGCTGGATAGATATCTGGCTGGGGTATTATGATCCCAGCACTCATTCCTGCCCAGGGTAAGGGGTCAGACTTGATGATCTGTTCAGGTCCCCTCCGACCCTAGAAACTATGAAACTATGTGTGTAGTGGGGTGTGTGCACATAGCAGTGAGTGGAGATCCCCCCAGAGGCACATGCGAAGGGGGTGAATGTGGGGAGGGTTGTGGGGAGTGTGAGGGAGGGTTTGGGTGGGTGCAGTTTTTGTGAGGTGTGTGATTCTGTGTAGGAGAGGGTGTGGTTGTGGGGTCTGCAGGGGAGAGTTTGGGGGTATGGTGGAGCACCTCCGCATACACCCCTCTGAGCTGGTCAGCACTTGCCCCATCCCTACAACAGTCTAGCGCCCACATACCCTGCATCACCTCCCTGCCACTGCCAACAGTGCAGCCCTAGCCGACCCCACGCCTGCTCTGGAGTCACCCCTGCAGGAGTGGATCAACCAGAACACCTACACAGCCTGGACCCAGTGCACCCTGTGTTTGCTCTGCAACACCTGCCCATGATGCATCCTGGTGCCTGCAGCAGGGCTGGGGTGGCTTCACAGCTGGACAGTCTTTCTAGGTAGATCATCTGGCAGCAGCTTCTTGTATCTGCTGCTGCCACTGGCTCCAGCCCTGAGGTACTGGCGTGCCCTGTGCCTGCCCTGGACTTGCCTGCTCACACTAAACAGTGGCTGCAGCAGTGCTGGCTGGGCAAAAACTGTTGGTTAGCACAGAGGAAAAGAGGCTGCTCCCTGTCACTGCTGCCTGGCACTCCCTGCTACAGCTACCCAGGGCCCATGCTGGCCTGCCCTGTATATGCTTTACACTGCCACTGCTGCCCCGTGGTGCAGCCCAGAGGTGGCAGTGATAGCAGCGGTCCAGCCTGGTGTGGGCTCTGGAGCAGGGACCACCAGGCAGCAGAAGGGGGAGAGGCCACTTTTACTCCGTGCTGAGCAAGTTTCTGCCCAGCTGGCACTACTGCTGCTGCTGTTTAGCATGAGCAGGCAAGTCTGAGGCAGGCGGAGGGTGCACTGGATCAGGGCTGTGGCATGGGTCCCTACCTGTACCTCAGGGCTGGGGTCAGCAGTGGCAGGAGATACAAGAAACTGCCACCACCTGGTCTGTCTAGAAAGGCAGTCCAGCTGTGGAACTGCCCCAGTCCTGCTGCATGCCCAAGGGATGGCAGGACCTGCCACTGCCTAACAGTGCATGGACCAGGAGGGACCAAGGGACTCACTGTGGGCCAGACAAAGCCCCTCTGTGGGCCAAGTCCAGCCCACAGATTGTATTTTGCCCACCCCTGCCATAATAGTTAGTCTCAGCCGCTGTCTGCAGTAAGTATATGAGGCTCTGTGAATACAGACCATATTCACTGGAGGTTCTTTATCCCCAGCCTGGGAAGAAATCAGGTCAGCTCTGATCATAGTCTGTGTACATCTGGTATCTACCACCATGGGAACTATAAGGTCCCTGATCTTTACATCTACTATTGGTTTGGTTCATCACCATGGACCTTTATGTCTGCCAAAACTACAGTCCATTTTTTCTTCATGGGGTAAATCCCCTGACTGATCCCCTTTTGGGGACGGGATCTCATGATATGGGCCTGATTTCCATATCTGTAACAAATTAATTCCCTGGGTTCCCAGCTCTTAGATTCTCTAACTGGTCCTATAGTGTTTTCTAATTTTTGCCAATGATTCCTAGAATCCCCCCATCCAGTTGGTGTAACCCGGTTTATCATGCTCTGTGTCTTGTTCTGCAGCTGTAAAAACCTCAGCTAAATGTAGGGCCTCCTCCACTGGTGGTGTCCTCTGACCCATTTTTGGGTATCTCCACACAAGTAAGTGAGAAACTGTTGTAGTGCAAATATATACAGGACCTCAGCCACAGACTTGCCCTCCAGCTGTATTGATTTTTCCAGCAGATCTTTAAATGTTTGTACTAACAACTGAGGTCTCAGTTCTTCCAACTTTTTCTTTGCTCAAAAGCATTGTCTATAATATTTCAGAGAGATTTCTAAACTGTATAGAATTGCTCATTTTACCTTTTTGTAATCTCTTGCACCTAATTCAGACAAGGCCCTGTATTCCACTTTAGCTGATCCTATAAGTAAAGGGCCTAGCTGACTGGCCCACCCAGACAGATCCCTTCCTGAGATTATTGCAGTCCTCTCGAACAATTCAAGGAATGTCTCCATGTCATCCTCTGATGTCTTTCTAGGAAGCCTTAAGCCATCTGGTACTTGAGCCATGGCTGTTTGTTGAGCCTCCAGCTTCTCACTTAACTCATGTTCATAGAATCATAGAAGTCGGGTTGGAAGAGACCATGTAGATCTTCAAGTCCACCGCCCTGCCTGGGCAGGAGAAAAAATGGGCTCAAATGACTCCAGCCAGGTAGGCATCAAGCCTCTTCTTAAAGACCCCCAGGGTAGGAGCCAGCACCACTTCCCTAGGAAGTTGGTTCCAGATCATAGCTGCCCTGACTGTGAAGTAGTTCTTATGGATGTCTAACTTAAACCTACTCTCCAAAAACTTGTGGCCATTATTCCTTGTTATGCCAGGGGGCGCTAGGGGAAACAAAGTCTCTCTCAAACCCTTCTGGTCCCCCCTAGTGAGTTTATAGACCAGGTCCCCCCTCAGCCTTCTCTTGTGAAGGCTGAACAGATTCAGGTCCTGCAGTCTCTCATTGTAGGATCTGCCCTGTTGTCCCTGGATCATGCGGGTGGCCCTCCTCTGGACCCTCTCAATGTTGACCACATCCCTCCTGAAGTGGGGCGCACAGAACTGGACACAGTACTCCAGCTGTGGCCTGACCAGTGTTGCATAGAGGGGGAGGATCACCTCCTTGGCCCTGCTAGAGATGCACCTGTGGATGCACGACAAGGTTAGCCATGCCAACCGTGACCTCATATTGTTGGCCCAGGTTCATCTTGGAGTCAATAATGACTCCAAGATCCCTTTCTGCCTCCGTGCTTTCAAGAAGTGTGTTTCCCATCTTATAAGTGTGCTGCTGGTTACTACTGCCCAAGTGCAGCACCCTGTACGTGTATTGAAGCGCATCGTGTTTTTGTTAGCCCACCCCTGTAACCTATCCAGGTCTTGCTGCAGTCTCTCCCTCCCTACTAGCGTGCTCACCTCACCCCAAATTTTGGTATGATCAGCGAATTTAAACAGGTTGCTTTTCACCCCATCGTCCAAATCACTGATAAAGAAATTGAACATCATGGGCCCAAGAACTGAGCCCTGGGAGACTCCGCTGCCCACTTCCCCCCAGGTCGAATATGACCCGGCCACCACCACCCTCTGAGTATGACCCTTGAGCCAATCTCCAATCCATTTGACTGTGTAGGCATCAATGCCACAGTTACCTAGTTTTTTAATGAGGATGGGGTGGGAGACAGTGTCAAAGGCCTTACTGATGTCCAGAAAGACTACATCCATGGCGACACCTGCATCCAATGCTTTTGTGACTGGATCACAAAAGGCAGTCAGGTTGGTCTGACATGACCTGCCCCTAATGAAACCGTGCTGGTTGCCCTTGAGCATCATCCCTCAAGCTGGCCCATCACAGATGTGCTCCTTGAGGATCTTCTCAAAGAGTTTCCCTAGGATTGAGGTAAGACTGATGGGCCTATAGTTGCCTGGGTCCTCCCTTCTCCCTTTTTTAAAGATGGGGACCATGTTGGCTATCTTCCAATCATCTGGCACCTGGCCCGAGCACCATGAGTGCTCGTAAAGCTGTGCCAAGAGCCCTGCAATAACCCCAGCTAGCTCCCTCAACACCCTAGGGTGGAGAGCATCGGGACCCACTGATTTGAACACGTCCAGGCCCTCCAGAAGCTCTCTAACCCGGTCCTCCCCAACCTCTCTAACCCGGTCCTCCCCAACCCCAACTGGAGGCGTTCCCCTGAAGTCTGTCTTGCATCACAGTGGGGAAGTCCTAGTCCCCGCACAAGAAAACAGAGGTGAAGAATTGGTTAAAGAGGTCTGCTTTCTCCTCTGGTGCAACCACCAGATTGCCCAGAGAATCTTGCAGGGGCCCCACATTTCCTGGTGCTTTCTTCATCCTCACTACATATTTGAAAAAGGACTCTTTATTATCTTTGATTTTGGACGCTAGTCCTAGCTCTATGTCTGCCTTAGCTTTCCTGACAGCCCCCCTACAGGCCCGAGCAGAGGAGGTATACTCCTCTTTGGAGATAGCACCCTCCTTCCACTAGTTGTACGCCACCTTTTTTGCAATCAGGCATTCCGGGACACCGTTGGTGAGCCAGGGGGGCTTTCAGGCACTCTTGCCCCCCTTGCTTCTTGTTGGGATGGTCACCCCTTGGGCCCTGAGTATTGTCTCCTTAAGGAACGACCACTCATCTTCATGTTGACGTGAAAGAATCATAATTTGTGCCTCAGCTTCTTGGGCCCTTACTTTTATCTGTTCTTTCATCTTGGCCTGCTGGTTTTGCAATATCCTCAAAGTGCTTGTCACTAATCCTGAGCCTTGCCTGTGTCTGCACCAGCTAGTTCCATCGTCCATTTTTTCTTCTGTTTCTAAGCTGCCAGGTTATCCCTGCCTAGATTCCACCTTCCTGGCCAATACAATTTTTGTTACAGGATGATTGTAGATCTCCTCTCTTTAGGGTTCTCTTCCCCTCTGACTTGGTATGGGCATTGCTGCCTCTCCTTTGGAAACTCACCTGACACACCTTGATAAGAGAAAAAAATATATTACAGAAAGAGGTCGCTGATACACATACAATAACAAGTATCAAATCTCAGGATTATTTTTGCAGGGCTTCACCTTCCCTTATACCCTGGCCATGACCAACCATTCTGGATCTTCATATTCTATTTTTTATGGTAGCAGTCTGGGTCCTTCACCCAGCTTTTATCTTCAGTAGATTTGTTCAGCCATTAATTAATAATCATTTACCACTACGTAGGTTCAAAGACTATTACCTCGTCCTCAAACTTCCATGTAAACTCCTTCCTTTCTCTCTATTTCAGTCCTTTTGTAAAGTGTGCCTTTTTAGAGAAGAGCTCACAATCTCCCCATTCCCATTATCTTTTTCCCAACAGTCAATATTTTTCTAGTGCTCTCCAGCGTTCCTCAGTATTCCTCAGATGATCGCACTCTCGCTAAATCTGCTCCAAGCCCAGCAGTGAAAGTTCATGTCTGACTCTGACTCTGCCTCTGCACAGACTGCAGCAACGTTAGCCAGTTGTTCCTTCGTCCCTTTCCCAGGGAATCGAACCTTTCTGCCGGTCATTTTTAGGCTTTTCCGGCTCCCACCAGCTTCTAGTTAACCTCCTTTTTTTCCTTTTCAGATCATCATCTCTCCTTGTTGAGCTCCGGGAGCCCCTACCAGGTAACTACTTCATATTCTCTTCATAACAGGGACCAGTGTCGGTCTCCCTGTCAGACTCCACACTGACACATGCCTCCCCTATGGCACATCTCCAAACAGAAAAAGGCAGGCAGGTACTCCAGGAGCTTGAGACACCCAGTTTTACCCAGGCCCCTCAAGCTGCCATAGCACCTCCCTACAGCAGTTTCCATTAACGCTGAAGAGATCTAAGCCCAAATTTCCCATTCGCAGACAGTGTTTAAATCACTAGGCACATCTGAGGATATCCTTCACCTGTTCTGTTGAAGCAGGGCCGCTGGGTAGCCAAAAGTGAAAGATTCATGGTGTCAAAAAGACAGCAAGCAAGAGGGAGCCTGGCTCCCAGTGAAGTGGCTGCTGCTGTACCTTTGCAAGGAAGATGGCTCTAGAATTGGGCCCCTACTTCCAGTGCTGCTTATGCAAGTCATAGTCAAAATTCACTGGATATTGAGTAGGCCTGTGTAAAGCAGCTAGCGTTCGCTTCAGATTTGGATTCGGACAATTTGGGGGACAGTGATTCAATATGGTGATTCAAATCACCATCCTGAATCGATTTGGCGAAATCTGATTTGGAGATCCGGCTGCTGCCAAATCAGCCAAATCTGTAAATCACACAGGCCCCATCCCCCACCTGCTTTCCCAGCCATGGTAGGGGTTGCCCAGCCCTCCCCAGCTCCCGGTTCTTTGAAAAAATAAAAAGCCCCAACTCAATGGCTGCTGCCAAATGCGGGGGGAGGGGGAGTAATTCCCACTGCTCCCTGTTGCCCCATGCTGCATGGGGGGCTGTGCCATGGGCCCTCTGACCCCCACCCAGTCTCCCAGTCTCTCCATGGCTGCCCAGCTCACCCCAGCTCCAGCCCTTTAAAAAAATACAAAACAAAAAAACCCCAGATTCACCAGGTGCTGCCCGGTGGGGGGGGGGCAATCCCTACTGCCCCACACTGTGGGGGAGGGCTCTGCACAAACCCCCTGAAGCCCTGAGGCTGATGCAGAAGCCAGTGAGTCCATGATTTTTGGGGGTTTTTTTCTTAAAGGGCTGGGAGCTGAGGCGGGCAGGGCAGTCATGGGGGGCTTGAGGGGAGGTCCGGGGGCTTATGACAGAGCCCCCATGCAGCAAGGAGCAGCAGAAAATAGCAGGAGGCAGTGGGGTCACCCCCCTGCCAGGCAGTACCCAGTGAGTGAGGGCTTTTTTTAAACCACTGGGAGCTGGGGTGGGTGGTGCAGTTATGGAGGGGCCTAGGGGAGCGGGCAAGGGTTGGGGGGACTAGGGGAGCAGGCAGGGGATGGGGTCTGGTGGGGGTCTCCCCCATGGTCCCCTCCCCACTCCTGCAGCCCCCTTCCCTCTTCCCCTACTTACCAGCTCCCTGCTGCAGCAGATGGGGACTGCCTGAATCACCAAAGCTCTCTGAATCTTTTCTGAATCAATTTGGAGAGCTTCAGATGGATTCGGACCTTTTAATTGGTCTCCTGATTCGATTTGGATTTGGAGATTTGGCCACATACAAGTAGTGGCCAGTCATGAGAATTCTGGGCTGAGTGACTTGCCGGCATCTCAAGGCCGGGATAGAGCGCAGTGCGCCAGAGTGATACGCAGTTCTCTTGATCATCAAAACCTCCCTTTATTTTTTATTTTCATTCTGTGCCTCGTTCTCTTCCCAGCTTTCAGCTTCTGCAACAAAAGTTGCACAGGTCCTAGAGACAACATTTTTCTCTCATGGCATGACCCTGAACAGCCTCGTCCTGTAGGCTGAACGAGAAAACACTCTGTGGAAAATAGCATATGTTCATGTAATTAAACATTGGCAAGTGTATGAGGACTCACTTAAGTGTACAGAGTTGGCCTCAGTTTTGGCATTTCCTAACTTTTGAATCCTAAAATGCGCAAATATAATGGCTTCTTCAACATAAGTGTCTGTGTTTTTAAGCAAAGTAACAGAAATGAAATTCCATCCTGTAGGATCATAATGATCTTCCTATAGTAGGAGCAAGCAAATTCCGGCCCGCGGACTGGATCGGGCCCGTAGCGGACTCCATTTCTCAGCAGCCCCTGCCTGGGTTGCTGGAGCTGGTTTCCATGGAGTCACAGCAGCAGCAGAGCCATGACAGCGAGAAGCCAGGATTTCCATGGAGACCGGCCCCAGGAGCACTGGCAGGGCACACAGATGGGTTGGGAACTGTTCTGGGGCCAGGAACTTGCAGCGATGACAGTGTGGTCCAGAGCTGGGGCAGAGCTGCGATCCACTGCCTGCATGCCCCTGCACTGGGGCATGCAGGCAGTGCCCCGCCGTACACTGTGCCAGTGCTGCTGAGGCCGGTCTCCATGAAAACCCCGGCCTCCTGCTGTCATAGCCTCCTCACTTCTGGGGTCTCCATGGAAACTGGCTGCAGCGACACAGGCTGGGAAACGGAGTCTGGCCACTAGCCAGATTTTGGCCACTCCTGTTCCATGGGCATCAGCAGGTTTGGCCAGGTTTGTTCATGCTTTACACTTGTTCTGTCAGTGAAGGTTTGCTTGCTTTTCCTTGTGTACAGCGGGCACCACGGAGTGCTGAAACACTCTGCCAGGGGGGTCACAGCACTCTGCTGACGCCACAGGAACATTAAATATCTACATTTGGATTCAAGTCCAGAACATCTAATGGGTGAAGACTGTTCTGCCCTGTTTCTCACTCTTTCTCCCAGATCCTGCCCCAGGTCTCTCTGTTTGAAATCCATCATGCTGATTCTCACTTTCTCTCAACCTGTTTCTTTCTACTCATTCAGCTCCTGGCTTCTGCCTTCCCCACCAGTCTTCTATACATCTCCTGTCCTGTACCTTCCTTTTACTCCTACCCATATTCCTCAATGACTGCAGTTTTTCTTCTACTCCACCTTTCCTCAGGTTCTGGCTCTTGTAATTTATATTCCCTGTCCACATTTACCTCCTCATTCTTAATCAGGCTCATTCTTCTTCCTCACTGTCCAAACACCAGCAACAGCAGAAGAATTCAGACCACAGGAGACAGTCTTTTTGCTCTCAGTTCTATGGCAGCCCTGGCTATTAGAAAGAGCAGTTGCAAGGAAAATTGTCTTACCCTTTATAGCTCTGGGCTGAGGGACTGTCAACAAAGATGGAAATTTCAGAGAATTTTGAGATCAAACTTTTTAACAAGTCCTCATTGAACATGTGAAGACTGTGACCATTTATAACAAGGCGAGATCTGGGTGGATTTTTACAACGATATCAAGGCACCAGGGCAACATCTTTGCCAAATTTCAAGTCTGTGTTTCAACGTATGGAGGCACTGAAAGTTCTCAAAGGAATAGTTGGAAGGATTTTTTTTTTAAACATGGGCATAACGACATATTTTTTCCTAATCTTGTTCTTGGAAAAAGATGAACCACTTCAGCTGAAAGTTTGCGCAAAAAAAAAAAAAAATCAGCCTCAGGCAGCTACCCGGCTTAGGAAATTTCAGCTTCAGCAGTTAAAGCTTGGCAAATTTATAAGCAACTAACAACAGGATGTAATAATGGGAAGTGTCGGGCAACCTTAACTATAGGCAATGCTATCAGCTCTTGCCTATAATTCATAACTCCTACACCTTTTTAAGATAATGGGAGTTACTTGTGTTCATTGGGAATTGAATAGCTGCCTCTGTTATTACTTGCATTATTCAGTTTGCAACAGCAGCCAAATGTATGTCTAATTGACTTTCATTAATTTCAGCAGTGCACCTGACAAAATTAAAGTATTCCAACCAAACCCTCCTGCATTTTCCTCTGATATACTGCATGTGCACACTACCTGTGATACAATTTTCAAGAATAATAAACTATATCAACAATGCATTTCATTTGCAGGCATTGTTGTGTATAAGGAGCTTCCAGGTATGTTAATTCTTCTGGCAGATACTGTACTGTGGTTTTAAATGAAACTGTCAGAGATAAAGAATTATCTTTTTTATTATAAAGGTAAATTTGTGCTAATAATAATGAAAGCTTAATAGGCAAAATGGTAACATTTTTCCTATTCAAAAGATCAGCATGAATTAACACACTGAAGTTCCTATGGTATTTAATATTCACACCCATAGTTAGGGAGGTAATGTTTACTTTCAAAGCTTCATGATAGCCACCAGTATTCTGTCTTCTGCAGTTCTGGTTTGCTTTTGTCATTGGCTAGACACTCCAATGGAAAAGTTAGGCCCCAAATCAGCAAAGTACTTTAAGCTTGTACTTGAAAGCACTTTTTAACATGGTTTGTTGAACAGGGATGGATTAAGCCTGCTTTAAGGCTAGGGACAGACATTACACATAAACTGGTTTAAGTGATCAGAAGCTGATTTAAACCTGTAATAGAACAGATGTTCAATGCACATAAACCAGTTTGAAAATGGCTGAAATCTGTTTGAGATAAACCTGTTTGAATGTAGTATCAGACTTAACTGATTTGGCTCAAACCAGTTTATGTAACATTTGTCCTAGACCCCTTGCTAGTTTAAGCTAAATCAATTGTCCCCAGATCGTCACACTTGGTGGGTGCATTGCAGAGAGCTAACTGGTAAGCAGCCTTGTTATAACATGATAGAATGTACACAGTCTTGTGCTTTCAATATAACTCGACAAAAAAATTTAATGAAAATATCACACTAAAATTGCAATGGTTTTTATTTTTTTGGTTTCCTTAGTGTCACAGGATAAAGGAGATGTCCTGTGACTAATATGGGGTTAAGGAGCTGCCAATCACTAGGGGCAGCTCAGGTGCTGGTTGCCGCAGCAACCAGACAGGTCAGGTGACCAGAAGGGGGCAGGGCTGGGCCTTTATAAACTGCCCAGGCCGGAGCTAGAGTAGTAGTTCCCCTCTGGCTGGGGCTGGGGCTGGGGCTGGGGCTGGGGCTGGGGCTGGGGCTGGGGCTGGGGCTGGGGCTGGGGCTCTGTGGGAGAGCTGAGCAGCAGAGTCAATGGTGGTGGTCTGACCGGCTGCAATGATGCGAGGGGAGAGAGAGAACCCGGATAGAGGTATGGGAGAGAGCCAGCATTGAGCGGAGCTGGGTTTACAAGCTCGGGGCTTATGATTGTGTTGTAAGCCGGTAGGCTTCGGGTGTTTGAGTTATAGCCGTTTGGCCCCCGATTCAGTTATTGTTATACCGGAGGACCGGGTGAGGCTGTAGGGGTGAGAGGAGGCCTCACAGGGGCTCCCCAGTAGCTTAGGGGTTCCCGGTGCCCAGTGGGGGCACAGTGAGTAGTGGCACAGCAAGACGAGTGCCAGAGAGGCGCTCGGTGTGTGGGGGTTGTAGCCCCAGCTGCGGGGAGTGCGGCATAGGCCCCAGAGTGGGGCAATGGGCGCGGGGAGTGCGGCATAGGCCCTGGAGGGGGCGAGAGGCTCCAAAGAGGGCGAGGAGCAGGGAAAACCACAAGACCGGCCCAGTGGGGCGAGGCCTGGGCACAGCAAGCCCAGAGGCACCGGTAAAGGGGTGCCAGTGGTGTGATAGGCCCAGGAAGATCGGAGAGGGGTGCCGGCCAAGCCCCAGGGGAGTGACAGGCCCGGGGTGCCAGAGAGGGGCACCAGGGCAGGATGAGCCCAAGGGGCGCCAGGTAGGACGTTGGAGGGCAAGGACAGAATAAACGTCCAGGAACAGCTGCAAGGCTTGGGGCGTGCTGAAGGGGAGGTAGGAGGCACGCATTGCCCATAAGGCTGGGGGGTGTTGGAGCACCCCACTTGGAATGGAGGTACTACCAGCGCGGTGTCAAGGTGAGAGTAGGCAGCCTCCCTAACTGAACTCTATAAGAACAAAGACGTGGCGGGCGAGTAGAGGGTGCTGGATCACTGTAATTGGCACGGCAGGGGGCGCTAGCGAGGTCACGGCCGCTTGGAGGCCCCACTCCGTGACACTTAGGCATTTTAAATTGAATTTGTGTTTTTTGGCAAGAAAGGGTTATTCAAGGTGGTATAATATTGCTCATCAAGCCACTGAAACAGTAACCTGGAAATCTTTCTTGTTGATAATTAGTATTGATAGGAAAGAGGAGAGAGTGGTGATATTTGTTATGCTGGTTTAGATCTGCCTCTTACCTAATGGCTAAACATTTCTGAGCTTTTGTAAATAGTTTTTTTTCCCAATAAAATCTGTATAAAAAAAATCAAACTTATTCAACAGTATTGTGGGACCATCTCTAAACAACCTGAAACATAGCACTACAGTTCTGTTTTTTCTTCAAACAACTTTTTTACAGTCTCTGAGAGATCAATTTAATCAGGTTACTTGTATTTAGTTTAATGTATGTATTTATTTTGGCTGGATGTAGGATATAAATGGTACTCCTACCGGTCTAAATACCTTATAATAATTCAAT
Source organism: Crocodylus siamensis (assembly GCF_052110815.1). NCBI lineage: Eukaryota > Metazoa > Chordata > Crocodylia > Crocodylidae > Crocodylus > Crocodylus siamensis. The sequence continues at coordinate 219,456,251 of NC_143397.1, forward strand.
TGATAGTACAGTATAATCCAAAAATATTTTAATCATTAACTACTCATGTTGTAGTATTTCCTAGGGGCTGCAGTCTCATTTGGGCTCTAATGTGTTAAATATTGTACAAACACAACACAAAAAGATAATTCCTGCACCAAGGAGCTTACAGGCAGACGAATGATAATACAACAAACAAGTGAAGTCACAAGGAAACCGAAGTAAAATGTCAGCCCAAAGAACATCCAATGTAACTATTATTTTTTTGTTTCTGTAGACATCCTAGAAAAGAATAGTTTTATGGAAGGATGCAAAAGATGACAATTAAGTGGCCTTGTATATGCTTACAGGGAACTCCTCCCATGCTTAAAGGGCAACATGGGTAAAAGTGTAACAAATGAAAGATGAAAGCTGTTATAACTAGAGCAGAAGCAGAAGTTTTGCATGAGATGCTGGTAGAGGGAAGGGGAGGGGAAAACTTCAAAATTAAGACAGATCATTTGTATTTGAAATTACAGGAAAGGAGGAACCAGTGACAGGATGCAGAGATACAAAGGTAACTTGTATGTTTACGTGCTTTGGTGAGAGAGAAACAAAGTTGGGAACATTATTGCTTCAGGAGAGGTTTCAAAATACTCTCCTATGCAGCCTATACAGCAGAAGTGTTAATATATATTCTCAGAGCATTAAACTCATGAAGTTCTTGACTCAACATTGAGGATGAAAGTTACTCATTAATCTGGATCCAAAGATGACATTAAACTCACCATATGGCAAAGCACTTAGGCTAGGAACAGACATTAAAAAGCCTGAGCCTGAATTGATTGAATCTTTACAGGTTAGTCTAATCTGGCTATGTTAAATCATTTTGTAACTGCACAGACATCCCAGACATGCAGGCACATGCCTGCAGTGGTTCAGGCTAGAAGCTGGGGAGTGCTAGAGCAGCCCTCCCTTCCCTTGCACAGAAGCAGCTGAGTGGGGGTTGTGGCCAGGCCACAGCAGGATGTTCTGATTAGCTCAGCAGAGAATTGATAATAGTGTTTATCACCCCCTAACTCGGTGTTTATTACCCCATCAAGAAAACAACAGAGGGACATTACCAGGTATTTGTTGATTCTACCTGTTGATTCAGCACTGACCATAGCCAGCATGGGAAGAGGTGTCTGTGTATTAGCTAGCAGACCACAAGGCAAAGGGAAGGAAGGAATTCTTGTGTAGCAGGGCGTGGTGAGAGGGAGTGGAGGGGAGCAAACAGCTCTTCTTAAACAGCTTTTCCAAGGAAGGACATTAAGCTACCTGTTGATTAGCTCAAAAAAAGCCGGTCTGCCTTGGTCATCTCCCACAGCATGGACTGTAGTTGGCATGTAGTCTGCTAGTTAATGCAGAGGTGTCTGCCTAAGGCAGATGGAAGCGGGGAATAATCCTTCAAAGCTTTGTGTCTTTCCACAGGCCCACTCTTTTTATACCCTCTGCTTCTATCCCTGACCTTTCACTAAACACCATTAAAATTGTCCCACCCTACTGGGATGATCTCTCAAGGCTCTGTCTATATTATGAAACAACTCTCTGGCTAACCTAACTTGAGTTGGGAGGGGCTCTGATAAAAAGTTTGATAGGCTGGTCTAACCCAAATCGTTTATGTCTGATACTACATCTGTCCAGTCTATCTTAGACCAGGTTTTGACATTTTCCTAGTTTGGTATATAGATGGGCTCCGGTTTGGGCTTCTCTGAAGTCATAATCAGGGTAAAAATACCATGCTTTTGTCTCCCTGATTCAAAGCACATTTTTAAAAATTTGTCTTTAACATGGTTTGAACTTTTCCATCCTGATCATCCAAACCATATTATAACAATCTAGTTTGACCATTGTCAGACACTGATATTTTGATATTATAGACTGGGCCTGATAGAGAAGTGGGCAAACTTTTGACATAAAGACAATACACTGATTAATGACTGACAGTATGGATCATAAGTGTGCCCAGGCAGTTTTTTCTTGGCTGCTCTGTCAAGTTTTTGGTCTCTGATTACTGTCCCATTGTAGTTCTTATTACATACTTGCTTTGGGTGAAAAAACACCTTTGTTTCTGCTTTGTGCTGGGCCTCCCTCTGGCCTCTCTCCCTATAAAATCAGGGTGACAAGAGAAGCAGGTGCTTGCACAATTGGCTGCAATAATGTAGCACAGCTGTTGTGGAGTGGGGGGCCACACATGTAACTGTTCCTACTGCAATATCAAGCTCTGGGATGGACTCCATTAGGCATGCTGAGAAGCTGCAAGTGGATCCCGGGACATATACTTTTGTTATTCCTGTGACATGAAAGGACTATTTATTTTCTTTCTTTTTTTCAATTCACTTTTACCTCTTTAAACTTATAATAAAATATTCATGCTGTGCTTGCATCCTTCAGTCTCAGTTCTTCAGAAGTCAAAGCATGTATTTAGCACTTCAGTGGAACTAAGTGTGAAGTAAAAAATATGAATAAGTGTTTGCAGGTTTGGGGGCATTGTTTCCAAGTGTTAGACCCCAAGCTTGCAAAGGACTCATGGTATGTTGTTAGGGCCCTCTTGTAAGAAGCAGGAGTTAGGTGTTCACACCTCCTGGAAAAGTAGCTACTTTGTGGACAGCTGGGTTCCATGAGGAGCCCTACTGACTGTTGGGACCTATGTATGAGGAATTTCCTTGAAGGTCAGAGCTTAACATCCATAGCAGGTTTTGGTCTGGACTGGATTTTAGAGCTCTGTAGGTAAGCAGGGGTTGTTACAAAAATATACCATATTTCACAGTGTACAAGTCAAGTTTTGAAGCCCAATTTTTGTGTCTTAGAAATCAAATTCAACTTATACACCATGTCACATCAAAAAAATCAGGGATGGTGCTTGGCTTGGCTCAGCACTCAGCTGGTGCAGCCCCATTCCCTAGAAGCGGTGCTGCTGGTGCCCCTTGCAGGGGATGAGGTTACGCCAAGTCCCACTGAGCCGAGCCCCACCAGTAACACAGGCTTGCAGGGGATAGGGCTGTGCCAGCTGAGTGCCAAGCCTGGCCTTGTCTGCTGTGAGCAATACTGCTGAATGCTGAGCCTGGCTCCGCTCACAGGAGATGGGGATGGGAATGGGGCTGGGCTCCACACTTGGCTGGGGTGGCATCATTCCCTGTGAGTAGCACCAGCAGCACTGAGCCTAGCCTTGTCCACCTCCCCCTTCCCATCCCCATCCTCTGTGAGCAGCGGATGCACTAGGTTTGGTGCCTGTGCCTGTCTGGCCTCGAACATCTGGTCATGTGCCACTTGGGCCCGGATGTTCGGTGGTGTTTGTCTGTCCATCCGCAATGTTTCGCCAAGCAGGTATATCCCTCTGGTGTAGTCTTTCCCCAATCTCGCCTGCCATGACTTCGGTTCTTGTTCCAGTGGTGGGTGTCCGACCACTGGGGGTCTCTAGACTATGGGATGTCTGTCTGGTGATCTTCTGCGAGGCTCCACCTCCCTCTACCTTGCCCTTACTGGGTTCCAGATGTCCTTCAGGCCAGTTCCCCTCCTGTTGAGGCCCCATGTGCATTTGCAGAGACAGTCTTAGATTCATAGATGCTAGGGTCGGAAGGGACCTCAATAGATCATCGAGTCCGACCCCCTGCATAAGCAGGAAAGAGTGCTGGGCCTACATTACCCCAGCTAGATACACATCCAACCTTCTCTTGAATACCCCCAGGGTAGGGGAGAGCACCACCTCCCTTGGGAGCCCGTTCCAGACCTTGGCCACTCGAACTGTGAAGAAGTTCCTCCTAATATCCAATCTAAATCTGCTCTCCTCTAGCTTGTGGCCATTATTTCTTGTAACCCCCGGGGGCGCCTTGGTGAATAAATACTCACCAATTCCCTTCTGTGCCCCCCTGACGAACTTATAGGCAGCCACCAGGTCGCCTCTCAACCTTCTCTTGCGGAGGCTGAAAAGGTCCAGTTTCTCTAATCTCTCCTCGTAGGGCCTGGCCTGCAGGCCCTTAACCATACGAGTGGCCCTTCTCTGGACCCTCTCCAGGTTATCCGCATCCTTCTTGAAGTGCGGCGCCCAGAATTGCACGCAGTACTCCAGCTGCGGTCTGACCAGCGCCCGATAGAGGGGAAGTATCACCTCCTTGGACCTATTTGTCATGCATCTGCTGATGCACGATAAAGTGCCATTGGCTTTTCTGATGGTTTTGTCACACTGCCGACTCATGTTCATCTTGGAGTGCACTAGGACTCCAAGATCCCTTTCCACTTCGGTGCCACCCAGCAGGTCATTTCCTAGGCTGTAGGTGTGCTGGACATTTTTCCTCCCTAGATGCAGCACTTTGCATTTCTCCTTGTTGAACTGCATTCTGTTGTTTTCTGCCCACTTGTCTAACCTGTCCAGGTCTGCTTGCAGCTGCTCCCTGCCCTCCGGCGTGTCCACTTCGCCCCATAGCTTAGTGTCATCTGCAAACTTGGACAGAGTACATTTCACCCCCTCGTCCAAGTCGCTGATGAAGACATTAAAGAGTATCGGTCCAAGCACCGAGCCCTGCGGGACCCCACTGCCCACACTCTTCCAGGTTGAAACCGACCCATCCACCACAACCCTCTGGGTGCGACCCTCCAGCCAATTCTCCACCCACCGGACTGTGCAGTAATCCAAGTCACAGCCCCTTAACTTGTTCACCAGTATGGGGTGGGATACTGTATCAAAGGCCTTCCTGAAGTCCAAGTATACGACATCCACCCCTCCTCCTGCGTCGAGGCGTTTTGTGACCTGGTCATAAAAAGAGACTAGATTGGTCAGGCACGATCTACCTGCCACGAACCCGTGCTGGTTTCCCCTCAGCATAATTTGTCCTGCCCGGCTCTCACAAATGTTAGCCTTGATGATTTTCTCAAAGATTTTGCCAAGGATGGAGGTGAGACTGACTGGCCTATAGTTACCCGGGTCCTCCTTCCTCCCCTTCTTGAAAATGGGAACCACATTGGCCCTTTTCCAGTCCTCCGGGACTTGACCCGTGCGCCACGAGCATTCAAATATTCCCGCCAGTGGCTCTGCAATGATGTCAGCCAGTGCCTTCAGTACCCTTCAGTACCCTCGGATGGAGCTCATCCGGGCCTGCCGACTTAAAGGCATCCAGTTCCTCCAAGTGACCCTGCACCACCTCAGGGTCCACGCATGGAAGTCTGGTGCCTTGCTGCTGCCTCCCTACACTCCCAGTGAGAGACTTGTCATGCCTCTCGCTTAGGAACACTGAGGCGAAGAACTCGTTGAGGAGTTCAGCCTTGTCCCCTCTGTCCGTCACCTTATCTTATCGGCCTGCGAGGCCTAACCCCCAATATACTCTCCGCACCTCACAGCTGCCTATCCTCCCCTGAGGCTGTAAGCCACCTTTAGGTTTACACAACACTCGGGCTCCACACGCCCTGCACCACAACACCTCCACTAGTGGGAAACATAAAATACAAACAACAACAAATATGCTGAGGCATTAAGAGAGGCCCACTACCCCCTTATCACCTGCTCCCTTGGCCTGACCAGCAATGCTGGGCCTCCAGTACCCAAGGCCCCTATTTGGTCCTAAAATGGGTCAGCGCTTGTCCGCAGGCTACTTCGTACTCCTCTTCCCTCTTTGTCCAGCCTGTGGGTTTGTTGGACCTGCAGTGGTCCTTCTCCGTATGCCTGTCCCCACGTCACCCATCGGGGCAGCTCTATGCCCATATTCCGCAGCCCCTCATGCTGCTTATGCCCTTCATCTCCCACCTGAGATGCCTCCTTGAGTCCTCCAGAGCCCTCAGTGGTTCCACCTGGTCTGGTGTCTCGGTATACGCTGGACCCTCTGGCTCCTCGGCGGTAACCCCTGGCGTCGAGATCTTCCTGCTCCTCTCGGCCTTCCAATCTGGGTCCCCAGTCAGGAAGAGGTGCCTCTAGTCCCTTGCTCCCTGCGCCACTGCCAGCAGCATCTCCCCCATGGCAGGCTTTACCGCATCCTCCTGTGCTGAGAGGGGCAACTTCCTGCTCTTTCCCCTCCCCCCCGTAGGGGTTCAGGGAGAACCTTCCCTGCTGACGCTTCTGTGGGTTTCCATCTGCCCCCTTCCTTGCCGGTGGCTCCTTTTATCCCCACTGGCTGGTTCCTGCAGCTGACATCATCAGTTGGCCACAACTGGATAAAGATGCAGCTAATGAGCTGCGCAGGTCCGGCCTCCAGCTCCAGCTTCGCTGCAGATCCTGCTGCAGGTAAGAAGTTTTTCTTTTCTTTTACTTTTGTTTTCTTCTGAGGGTTCCCCCCTGGGCTCCCCCCTGGCTCTTTGGGGTCTTCCCCTCTGTTCCTTCCCATGACAGTGCCATTTGCAGCCCCATCCACTGTGAGCTGCAAGCCTGACCCTGACTTGTACACCACGCTGATGAAAATCTTTACCTTTTAGATTGGAAAGGTGAGGGGTCTACCTATACACTATATTGACACATACACTGTGAAATATGATAAATAAAAGCTCTTTATTTGTTGAAAACATATTCCCAATAAATACCTAAGAGTTAAAATATTTCCACCAGGGTAACACCTTCAGCCATGGGTTTTTTTCACACTACTCAGATTCCTTAGAGGGCTTCTTTCACTCAGCTTTCCTTTCTTGTCATTCTCTCTCATTTTTTGTTGATTTTGATATCATTTGATTTTATTGTTTTGAGCACACTGTACAGTCATTATGGGGGAACCAGCCAAATACTTGTTCTGAGTTTGAAAGGTGGCTCTGACCTTGGGCAAGTGCTGATTTCCCAGTCCAACAAGCTGTTGATCAGTACAGATGGACACTGATGCTCATGGGGCTCTCTGCACAGATGTAGAGTTGTGCCCATGGTGATAAGCTTCCAGGATCTAAGGAAATGACAAGGCCATGGAGTAGGATATTTGTACAAACTGGAGCTTTCAGGGCTGATGGAGATAATCCTGTTCCTTCTAGAACAGTTTGTGGCTCAGTCTTGCTTTCTTCATTGTAAATAACTCCCTTAAAATTACTGGTTAGCTGAACAGCAATCCAGTCAAACCTCTGCATGAATGGACTCCTCTGTCCATATGGAGTCATACAGGTCTAGCATTTGCCCATGCACATGACATGCAGGATCAAGGAGTATATTCAGCAATCTGTTTCTAGGGATAACTCCCCACTGAACAACTAACAAATATGCCAAAGCAATTGGATTTATTTCATTGGGAAGTGCCATGTAAAAATGATGACTTGTTGTTTAAATATCCAGCTGGGGGATAGAGCCACAAGTAGGATTGCTGCTAGGGGACATCAGTCTCCACAGTTTAGCTCATGGGTGGGCAAAATACGGCCTGGGGGCCAGATCTGGCCCACCAAGCCAGTCTATCTGGCCCATGGGGCCCATAAAAAAAAAAATTAGAAAATTTGTATTTATTTGCTGCTAGCCGCATGTCAAAGATGACAGGAGCCAGGGGCAGTAGGACCCAGAGGAAGCTGGTAACAGGACCCAGCAGTAAGGTCTGCCTAGCCCAGCCCCCCCCCCAACCAGAAACCCCTGCCTAGCAGAGGCTTCTAGCCAGGGATCATGGGGCTGTTCCTGCTTCCCTGCACTGGAGAGGGAAATGCGGCCCTCAACAGCCTGCCAAAACTCGGTAAGCGGCCCTCTGCCCGAAATAATTGCCTGCCTCTCGTTTAGCTTATGCATGAAGTGAATATGCCAAAAATGGCTCCCCTTTCCTGTGTGAACTGGATTTGCAATGCAGCACAGTGACATTTCTCTGTCTTTTGATTCCAGGGAGGTCCCCCTGAAGGCTCATGGGTGAGAAAGTGAGGTCAGAAGGATATGTGATGCGATGGGGTATTATGTATGATGCTAACTTTTGTGTAGAGCAGCCTTCCCATAGGTGGGTCCTGTGGGAAGCTACAAGGCCATGGGGTGGGATTTCTGCGTAAACTGGGGTGCTTGGATTGGGGGCTGGGGGTAGCCCATCTCCTGCCAAAACAACCCATGGCCCTAGAGGGCTACACCACTCAATCCATTCATGGGGCAGGAGAAAAAGGGATCTAGGACTTGGGGGAAGTACATCAAAGGGAATCTCACATCTTTTCTCCCCACCACTGTGGGTCTTTATACATTCAGGATTTTTAAAGCCAGAAGGGACCATTCTGATGAACTGAACCAACCTCTAGCATAACACGGGTCACAGAATGTAACCTTGCTGAATTGAAGCCACACAAGCCCCTTTGGAGAAAGGAGACTACACTTTGCCTTCCCAGTTTTCGCTTCCGTACACCCAATGTCTGGCATCCTTCGGATACACTCAAAGGATGCATTTTTGTCACCAACTCCTGCTACACGAGTTCCTGTTGTTGTTCTGTGCATTGTTCATAACCCCCAGCTCCAGCATTCACACGAGGACACGAGAATTTCTGCTTTCTTTTTCTTTTAAAACAAGTCCTCAGTCCTGGAGGCCATGGTGAAAAAGCCCCCGCTGCCAAGCTGACCTGCAAAGGCAGGGATGGAAGGCAAAGAAGAGGAGCTGAAACAATCATTTTGAAGTCCCAGGGCGGAACAGCTGGAGGCTGACACGCGTGGGCACAGGGAGAGCGGGGTAGGGGCACCAGGTAAGAGGCTTGGAGGAGATCAGCTTCAGACACGCCGGGAGAGGCGGAGGCTGAATCCGGTCGAGTGAGAGGAAGGGAGGGAGGCAAAGCCGGAGACTTCCCCAGCTCTGGTTTGTTTTTCTCTCCGGCTCCCAGTTCTCCCGTCCGGAGGCTTCCCCGGCCGCGTTGCCATGTGGGCAGTGGGGGTGGAAGGAAAAGTTGCCGGGCTGCGCGGGGGCGGCGGCTCCTTCACTGGCTGCGGGAGCTGCCAGTCTGCGCCGCAGCGCCGGCTCCAGCGGGAGCTGCGGGCTCAGGCGGGGCGGCCGCTGGCAACTCCCCTCGCCCGGACTCGGGCTCCCCGGCGGAGAGGACGGGAACATCAGCCGGGTGGGAGGGCAGAGAGAGAAACACCCCCACCCCCGTCCTCCCCCCGAGAAGCCAACTCCGCCCTGGAGCTGGTGGGATTCCTGCAGCCAACAAGTGAGGAGCGGCGGCGCCAGAGGCGGCCGCGGGCGGGAGGGAGCCGAGCCGAGCCGAGCCGAGGCCAGCGCCGCCCGGGAGCCCCCGCTGCTCGGCCGTGGGATCTGGTCGGGGCGAAGCCGCAGGGGAGCACTTGGAGCCGGCTTGTGTTTTTTGTTGTTGTTTTTTTTGCCTCGCCTGAAGCAGCCGCTGCCTCGCCTGCAGCCCGGGAATAATGCGGAGCGCGTGGATCCTGCTCCCCCTCGGCTTGGTGGCCTGCGTGTGCTGGGAGGCGGTGAGTCGGGTCCCGGGTGAAACCCCTGCCCCAGCCCGGCTCGGAGTCGCGCCGCTTCCCCGGCGGCCCCTTCCCACCTGTTGAGCCTCCGCGGCGAGGGGCGAGGCCGGGCGGAGGAGCGGGACGCGGGGACGGGCGCGGGCCCGGGCACAGGCGGAGCCGCCGCCGCTTCTGGCGCCTCCTTGGATGCTCGCGCCGAGGTCCCGCCGGCTCCCCTTGCGCACACGCGGCTGCCCGGGCCCCGGGCCGGGCTGGTCCAGCGCCTCGCGGATGTGCGGGGCTCGGGAGGGGGTCCCAGCTAGAGCCCTCGTGCCGTCGGGGGGGGGGGGTCCCTGGACATGTCCCTGCCCCCTGCACTGTTTTCCACCGAGCCGTGGGCTTCTCAGCTGCGTGCCCGGAGGCGGGGGCGCCGGTCCGGTCTCCCAGCCGTTGCCGCCTCCGCCCGGCCCCGCGCCCCCAAAGCGCTGCTGGGCGGCGAGAGCTGCCCGACCACTTCGGGGCTTTCCCAAGTTGGAGCCGCAGCTCCCGAGCCGAGCTGCAGCCTGCCCGGCTTGTGGTTTGTGTCGAGTCGGTGCGGTGTGGAGTGCGGAGGAGCCGTTCCCTCAGGGCGCTGCCGTCTCCCTCGGCAGCTTTCCTCGGCCTCCCCCAGGGTAACCCTTGCAGCAGGACTCCCGAGGAACAGTCGGCAGCTAAGGGAAGAAAGTCTGTCCCGCCCTCATTCCTCCAGGCTTCGTGGCTCTTAACATTTTATTTACTTGGCTGTTAACGTTGTATTTGAGATGCTTTTGCTGAACTTTGGGGGAATTTGAGCTTCTTCTACTACTTAGACACCGAAAAATAATAATAATAAAGGGCTTCCTGGCCCCCACTGACTGTTCATCCTTGAGAAACATTCCAGGCAAGCTTGTATCTGAAATCACAGGCAGGGGAAACGAGAGGTCTTCTATGAGAAACATGCAAGTGGAGCCTCCTCCAAACATGGAAAGGCTTGAGGATGACTCCTGCTCTGATAACGCGGTACAGATGTTTTTGTCTGAGATGCTCCCTACAAAGCTGCTGTTGGAGCTTGCTCAAACCACAAGCATATTTATTGCCCTGCTTAATAAAATTTAACTCGTGGTAACTCTTGTTCCGGCAAGAGCCACTTAACCTTTCTGTCCCATTTTTTCTCTCCCTACAATAGTGTTTTAGACTTTTGTAATTAATCATTGAATAGAGCTTTATGATTCCCTGAGTGAGGGAAGGAAGTATGGAAATACACTGTTGCCCTTATGGTATTTTAAGGTTTTAATAAAGTGTATTATTTTTTATATGAAATGTAAGTTATCATGAAAATGAAATCCAGTTAAAATGAGATGTTCTTCTAATAACCTAAATGATGTCACTAAATCAATAGCTTTTTGAAAGTACTCAGCTAAAGAATTTCCTTTGGGATTAGGCAACTTTTAATAAAAGCCTTTTATGGAAATAGCTTTTTTTAAAGGTGACAAATGTTAATTTTTTCTTAACATCATTTTTAAAACGGTAGCTACTGGTATTAGTTTATAGTATGGAGAATACTTATGTATGGAACTGAATTCGGGTTGTTATAACAGCAGTCTTTAGTTAATGAGGTACAGTATATTTTAACTTTAATTTTACAGCTCTAATTGCTTCTAGAGGTGCCTTTATTGTGAAGTGCTTGGATGGAGTGGCAACCATTAAGGTGCCACAGCAATTAGTATAGTGTTGTTTTCTGTCTAGGAATCATGTGTTCTTGAACTGTAAGTCATGAGGCCAGTTTGTTAGTATGTACTGGTGCTGGAAGTGCAGACTGAGGTGTCTGAAAAGCACACACCTGTGTTTTAGCACAGCACAGGAAACTTGTGAAGAGATTGTACAAGCAAAGGGAGAAAATGGTTGTACAGTCTGGCTGGAACTATGCACTGTCCTTGCTAACTGTCTTTAGAAAAACATTGGAGAATATTATAAAAATGTAATTTCTACAGAATATAATCCTTAAAGTAAGGGAACCTAAGACGTAAGAGGACGTATGAATGTTTTAAAGTTTGGCAGCTCCCAGGGGGGCTGTGAAGTAGCTTTATGTCTAATTTCTTTTTCCCCTGTCTAGTTCTGGTGGTAGCTCTTTCTTTTAAGTTAGATGAGGCGATATAAAAGAATCTTTCCATCCTTTCGTTTCTTTTTCCTGGAGGTAAATTGAACATGTGTTTGTTTTTTGTTTTTTGTTAAACAAGAACAAATGAAGTTATTCTGTTTCCTTAATGTGACAAGTTAACCATTTTAAGGCTCAGCTGACTTACTGTAGTGCAGAAATAAGAAATGAGAGCCATGTAAATTTAAGATGCAAAGTATGCGAGCTGGTTTAGCAATGCATACTCAAAGCTTGGCTGTTGGGTTGACAGAAATATTTGGCATATTCTTTTTGAAGCGGTCCCTAACCCACAACTCACGGGCAGTATGTTGCCTGTGAGACGGTGTGAAGTTGCTTGCAGCCATAGGAAATTAAAAAGTTTTAAATGGAAATTCACAGAGACCAAATTACAATATTGCACATAACATGTTCCTTCATCACTGTTGCTCATAAACTAGGGAAGATCGGGGACTTCTGCTTTAGAAACTTTCTTCCATGTCCTGAAAAAAACAGCTTCCTGTTGGAGCTGGAACGAGCAATCTTCGTGCAGCTCCAGTAAGCACCATGGTAGTGATATTGCATGGTTACACCACTGAAGGATTAATCCAGACTATTGAGGGGTGGAGAACAAAGAAATCATGTCATGCTGTTACCAAACCATGTGTAATAGGGAAACCCTGTACTCTTCAGAAGGATAGGTGAGTTCCAGCTAAGGTTCAGTAGTGGCTCTGACGTTACCAATGTAATACATGCAGGGGAATAGATTGCAGTATGAACTAGCAGGGGTGCTTTGCGTCCTCAATGGGAGTGTGTGTGTGTGGGGGGGTGATTTGGTGTGCATGTTTAAACTGTAATTGTTTCCATCGTTACTGTTGGAAAGGGGCTCTATTGTGCATAAAGGGGCTTTATCATGCATGGCTGATGTTGGTATATTAGCAAGAAAACTGGCAAACACATGAGAAAGCAAAGTAGGTAAAGTAAGAAGTCAGATTTCAATTTTATAAGTTTAGAAGCATTAAGAATCTATTTTTGTTGTTGTTCGTATTCATGGTAAAGCTGTCATTGGCTTAAAAGGCAGCAGGATTTGGCTGCAGATGGTTTAAGCTGAATTTCTCCATCCTGATTTCTTGTCCTATCAGTATTTGAGCCTTAACTACAGAGATGCTGAAGTTCTTTGACACTTCTTCCACTTAGAAACCAGTGAAAATGATGGACATAGCTTCATGGAATCAGGTCCTTTTGGTTGTAAACTCAAGTAAAGTGCTTTTCATGTATTGGTGTTGTGTTGGTTAACTTACCTTATACCCTTGGTCTTCATAAAATCCTTAGAAAGCTGATTTAGTTGTATTGTCCCCACAGTGCACACTATTGGTCTTCTGTTTTTGGACCGAAAACAAGATAGAAAACATTACCATGCAGTGGGTAAATCCACATTCATTTAGTAGCAAATCTCTGCAGTATTTTTGCATTTCCAGTAGTCTGAGTACTCTCTTGTAGATGCTCAGCCCAGACCTAACCACTGTATGTTTCCGCCACTGTGGGACACTGTTGGAGCTGTCTTTGTTCAGTGTTATTTTCAGAAATATTTAACACCTCAGAAGCTTGAAACTAAAATCTTATCCTGGGTGGATTTGTTGTGTGAGGATGTTCTTGGGTTTTTCAGGCTATTGATATTGAGTTGGAAGACAGAACTCTATTTAAGATGGCAAAAATTCTTTGGGTTATGGGCTTTTTAATATACACAGACAGTAAAGACCTCACTTAACTCCCAGGCAGAAGGTGGTGGGGCTTCTTTCCTGAGTTTGTCTGTTTTTTCAGCATCTGGTGTGTACTAATTTCATGTGGCACAGCTGTCCCTCCTTGCTTTACCTAAACTTCTGACTAAGTCTATGCCACTCATGCATCCAAGCATAGCTAAAAGAATCTTGTTAAACACCTGGAACAGCCCAACCTGTTTTCAGTCTGTGTCCCTCAACACGCTCAATATTAAACAAAACTGTACACCAACATTTTTTGTGTTTCCATGCACCTGGAAACATTTTTTCTTGCCAGAGGCTGGACTAAACTTCCAGTGTTTATAAACTTGAAAGAATATTAAGAATTGACACCCTACTTCAGCAAGGTGACTAAAACATTGGCACTGTAAATGCAAAACATTAAATCAACCTCAGTGTCTTCCTCTAGTCTGGATGTTATCAGGAGCTCATTTCCATAATCATTTCATGCTCTCTAAGTTTAAAAAGATGCTGAACTAGGAAACCCAAAATACTGAAATCCATTTGCTGCTTGACTTCTTGTTGGTCATTGGTCAGCTTCCATCTTTAACGTCATAGCTGTGACGTCTGCATTGGTTTGGAGTTAATACTTGGAAATCCTTAGGAACAAGGAGGTTCTTTCAATTTCTTTGTAAATTGTAGTTGTTAACTATCTGAAAGTAAATGAGAGCCTAATATTCAGGGATAGATCTAGCCAAGCTTCTTGGAGCTTCTGGGTCTGATCCCATAGTTCTCAAGGAAGTTAAAATGAGGCCGAGGAAACTGTTGTGCATGGTGGCTAATATCGGTGAGGTAGAATGGGTTGGTTGCCTTGGAGGGTGTAATGAAGACAATGGAGTTTAACTTCTGTTTTCTTCCTAGAAATGGGGAGCCAGGAGCAAGTCTGTGCTGGGGCTAGATTAGACTCAGTACACCAATCTAGGCCTCTCCTGAAAAATCTTGCAGCCCCAGTATTAGGTGTAAATTCAAGGTATGATTTGAATACAGAAGTTGGTGTCTGTGTATCCTATTCATACATGTGCATGTATGGGTTTTTATAGTCCTTTGAATAATAGCTATCGTTTTGCCTATTGACTAATCTAGTTTAAAAGAAAAGAGGGGGTGGGAGTACCCTTACCAGTCATGACCATTGATAAATTGTCTCAGAGGAGAATTCATTTCTTTATACTGGTTGGCAGTAATTCCTTCCTGTTAACTAAGGGGGATATGGACACCAGTGGACTTTTAAAGGGATTAGTGACCCAGCTCTTCGCAGGAATATGAGGATGGCTATCCAAAGTGCTGTGTATAATTTGTAAAGCAGGAAATTTTGGTCCTTTAAACAAGTTAGAGACCTCAGGAAGGGGCTGATAGTTTGAACAGATTTAAGCATGCCCTCTTTCCATCATGAGTTGTCTTTAAGACCTCTGCAGTGGCATATGGATGGCATTTATTAATTAGGTTATCCTGCCAAATTGACTTTTGCCATTCTCAAGTTTAAACATTTTCCTATGTCAAAGAATTATATGCTTTGTTGAGGCTCAGAGTCCAAACAAAGAGTGCTTGTCTGGTTGCAGAAAAGCACTTTTTTCTCACATTATTAGATTTGACTGACTCTGTTAACAGAGAAATATTGTTGTATGTTTGAAAACAGAAGGCTTTACTCTAAGACCCATGTAAGAAACTACTTGTATCAAAGTCATAAAGGTATCTTAAATTGTGCCTGTTGTCCTAACTGCAGCAAGTAACGAGTGAGCAATTTGGTCTAGGTTCAAGTCGCATTACTAGAGTTGTATGAGGTGGTATCCTGTTGTAGCAAGTACCAGAGAGATACTTTAGGCTGTTCTGTGAATAGATCTTGTTTAGCTGTTTTTAGTTCATGCTTACAAAACAAGAAGTAAACTGTTATCTGTAATTTTTGCAAAAACTGGTAATTTATTCATAGATTACGTTGCACAGCTGACTGATCTGAGAACACCGTTTCTCTTGTTCATATTGAAATGTGATTTGCAGTCTTCTGAGTTAATGACTGCATTAACGTTTGCTCTGTAACAATAACAATTCTTTGTGAATATTTTCCCCCCAGTAGTACAGTCCTGAGGGATTATACCAAAAGAATGCTAGATGTTGCAGGCAGCAACGTGAAATCTGTATATTCTGCAGCAAGTCTGAAGAAAAATGATTGCACTGGGAGGAAAAAAAATAATGTAAAGAAACCATTTACAAATGGGCATATTTGTACTAAGTGAATTTATTTTTGTCTAGATCTGAAGCAGTGGGCTCATTTAGAGTGAAATAATGACTAATAGTGCAGTGATGAATCTGTGGAGCTTGTCCTTGTCAGTAAATAGACTATTACAGTGTCACAAAAGCAATGCTTTTAAGTAAAGCATGAGTTGGATGTTCCATTCTTGATCCCTATTTTTAGTTTATATAACAACTTTCTCAAATCTCTCTTCCTTTCTCTTGCAAGTTAATTCCAAAGGTGTTGTTTCACTCCAAAGGTGACTTTATTTTGAAAAGTTTAGATAATCTCTGTATCTACCCAAAAGTTCACAAAACATGAACTTGTTTTCAGGCTCACGCTCCAAATGTAGAGAAAAATAGATTAACAGATTTTAAGTGACTGTCTCAAGTTAAAACAGTCTGTGGCAGAGCCACAAATCAAAATATCCAGAGTTACAGTGTGGTTTTTCTAAATATACATAACGCTGTTTTTGTGCATAAATATTAAATGATATGCCCATCCCCAGTATTTGATTAATTTAATAGCTTCACTTGATTCTTTTCCAGAGTTGTTTGCACATAGATGAAGACTGCTGCCATTCTTTAGATTTGTGTGTCCAGTAGCTGTGCTTAACTTCTTGCTTGAACAGTAGTTCAAAAATACTCATCTAATGGTCTAATCACTTTACTGAAAACAAAATTGCCAATGCATAAATTATAAATGTTCTGGTACCTCTTCAAGAGCGGCAGGATTCTTGGGTAGCATTCTTGGATGGAGAAAACTTTTAGTTAGTATTCTTTCCAAGCTTGAACCTTCATAATAAATCTCTCAGCTCTTACCACTTTCTTGAGGTCATTTGCACTCGGTCTTCCTATCTGGGCTTACCTGCCTCTTCCTTTCTTCTGAGCTTTGTTGACAGGGTAGGTGTTTAGACTCCATAATGGTTATGAATGATATTCATAGGTAAACTTATAGATAAATGAACACCTTAGTGGTTTGGTTATTAGTTCTTGTTCAGATGTGCCTGATTGCTGATTTTTTTAAAAACCCAGCTGGACCAATTGATATTTGCAGACCACAGATGGAAATGCATATTAATAGAAAGTTAGTTTTGTGTATTGGATGTTGCTTACAGGCCTTGGATAGAACTGTTCAAAATGTTGTGCTTCTTTTTGCTTGGGTAAACAGTCCTGCTGCTTTTGAATGCAGGGTTCCTTGGTTTCAGATGTTGCTTGAACTGACTTCCCAAAAAATTCCCTTCGAAACCTTTTCCTTTGCATATTGTGGATCCCTCATTGAAATATGCAGTTATAGATATGTCAGATCTATGATATTTTTGCTGCTTAAAACACAAGGAAGCAAAAAAGCCTGTAGGGAAAATCTAGGTTAAAAACTTGTTCATTGTAGTGTAAATGTAGCATAAGTGGGAATTCTGAAATTCATGCTTCATGAATTCTAAAAATTTATGTTAACTCTGGTGTGTGCACCCACATCTGTGTCAGTGGGCCAAAATGACATTGCTGAGGAACACTTGTGAATTTTCTGGGGATTATGGACCAGAGCACCTGATCATCAAATACATGTACTGTTAATTTGCAAAAAACATCTGCTGTGTAACTAAACCTTGGGCATTTAGGAGTTTCTTTACATAGGTTACTTTTTATCAGTGAGCGGTCTTACCAGTGTAAAGCTGTGTCCAGCAAGGAGATACATCCTAGTCATAGGTGCTTATCTGTGTAAAATTAGTTGTGGGGAAAAAGTAGTTTGTATAAGGCTAATTGTAAGAAGGTGGATGGATCTCAAGAACTGCTGAAGCAGTAGATAATGTTAGAGGATTATTGTGGAGGCTTATTATTCATGTAAGCATCCGTGTTGCATGGTGCTTTTAAAGTAAAGTCTCTTCCCTAAAGCAGAATAGTGCAGAAAGTTTGGAAGAAAGCTGCTGCTGCTGCTGCTGATCTATAAACCTTTCATAGTCGTCTATGGTATTTAAAATGCCATATGCAGGTTCTCATCTCTTCAGTGGGGTTGTTTATAATTTCCCTTGCAAGTTCTCTTTGATAATTTCTCAGTGATAAGGCTAAGCCTTTTGACTATAACATCCAGAGTTGTTTGAAATGAAACACATTTGAGATTAAGTATCTGTAGAGACTGTATCCCAGGGAGCTGTTTAGATTTCTAAATGCTGAATTAGCTATATTTACTGTACTCCAACATGGAGTTCTTAGTTGCAAGTTTTTTGTTTTGTTTTAAAGAAGTACAGTATGTCTCCCAAGTGTCACTGAGATCCATCACTGAACACTGGAAAGACTATTGTTCAAATAGATGTGGGATAAAACTGTTTTATCAACTGACTTAGCTCTGGTCTGCCTTGAAATGGGAAGAGGGGAGAAGCATATTGACATGTCTAACCTTGCAAATCAAGGGAAGTGATCGTCCTCCCTCTCTGTTCAGCACTGGTGAGGCCTTGTCTGGAATTGTGTGTCTGGTTTTGGGCCCTGCATTTCAAGGCTGTGGACAGATTGGAAAGAGTCCAGAACAGGGCAACAAAAATAAGTAAGGGCCTGAGAGGCAAGTCTTGTGAGGAAAAACTTAAAGAGCTAGGGTTATTTAGCCTGGAGAAGATGAGATTGAGGGGGTATGTGATAAGTCTTCAAATATCTAAAGAGTGGTTATAGAGAGGATGGAGATGGGCCATAGGGGACAAGACTAGGAACAATGACCTCCAGCTGCACCAGGGGAAATTTAAGGTTGGAGATATAGAGGAACTTTTTGGCTGAGAGTGGTCAGGCATTGGAACAGGCTACCTAGAGAAGTTGTGGAATTCCTGTGCTTGGAAACTTTTCAAAAACAGGTTAGACAGACCCTTGGCTAGGGTGGTTTAGTTGGGGATGGTCCTGCCTTGAGAAAGGGGCTGGACTGAATGACCTTGTGATATCTCTTCCAGCCCTACTTTCCTATGATCTTAATAGGAGCAGATGGTAATTTGAGCAACTTTTTTGGTTCATCTCTAAAGTTTTGAGTTAAGTCCTACTTTACCTATACAGTGATTTTTTTTTTTTTAAATACTATCCTAGTTCCCAAAGTTTCTGTTGGCTTTGCCTGCCTGTCCCCCCCACAGTCCAACGTTGCTTTTTGCTCTCCTGAGTGTTTAATGAAGAGAGATGCTCAGTTCCACAGTGGTGTGTGTGGTGTAATTAAAAAATGTTTCTGAAGGTCTGGACATGTACATTTGGAGCTGTTTCAAAAAGGAGAAAGAAGACTTGCTTTCTAGCCAGGCAGCAGCTGTTACGGTCTAACAGTTGAGTGTAAGCAGAGAGCAATACAAATGTAGCAGAACTGCTCCACATGTAACTCAGGATGAAGCTGCAGTAAAGTAGTCTATGGAACACAACGTGATCAAGGTTAGAGGGTAGTTTCTTAAGTCAATGCCTGTGGCTGCTCTAGTTGACAGGGCTTAAAATTAACTGTGTTGGTTCTGAATATGGTTGATTTCACTGGACCTGAGCATGCACATCCTGGGCTCAGTCTCCAATGTACTCTAGAATATTTTAGATCTGCCTGGGACTTCTTTCTGCAGGACCTGGGGATGAAGGAGTTCAGGAATGTTTGGTATCACTTGAAAACTCAGCATTGTCACCATACCACACCATTCTTGCTATTTAGTCTGCTATTGTAGTAAGGTGCTAAAATTATTGTAGAGCCTTGGGTCTGTACAAGTAGTAAATGATTGGTAGTTTGTGACAATCGAGCATACATGCTCCTCCCCTGGGGAGGAGGCTTTTCTCAGCCAGGCTGGCTGACCTGCTCCACCAGGCTTTAAACTAAGCCTGCTGGGGGATGGGGGGACTACTGCCCCTGCTGCCCTGCTGAACGGCCCTTGCAAAGCCAGCGGACCAAGACACTTAAGGGGGCACTTAAGGGAGCTCACCCCTGCCCCAGCCCTGGCACAATCTGTGGGCAAGGCAAGAGCCCCCAAGGGCACACTTGCCTGCCTGTACACTAATGCCAGGAGCCTGGGCAACAAGCAGGACGAGCTCGTCCTCCTGCTCAGTGCAAAGAAATATGATGTCACTGGGATAACGGAGACCTGGTGGGACTCCACCCATGACTGGACCACGGGGATAGAGGGCTATACCCTGTACAGGAGGGATCGTGTTGACAAAAGGGGCGGGGGTGTAGCTCTCTACGTGAAGGAAAGCTACATGTCCCTGTAAGCTGATGTTGGCGACCGGCATGGACAGCTAGAGACCCTCTGGGTAAAAATTCGTGGGGAATTCGGCACAGGGGACACAACGGTGGGAGTCTACTACAGACCTCCAACTCAAAGTCCCGAGCTTGACCAGGAGTTCGCCCAGGAACTGACTGAGGCCGCTTGCTCCAGGACCTTGGTTGTCATGGGTGACTTCAATTACCCGGACATCTTGTGGGAAGATCACTCAGCTAAATCTGAGCGGGCGCAAAGCTTTCTCTCGTGCGTGGATGACCTCTACCTGACTCAAGAAGTCTATGGGCCAACGAGAGGCAAAGCGCTGCTTGACCTGGTACTGGCTACGGGGGACGACCTAATCGGCGACCTAGTGATTGATGGGAAGTTGGGTGACAGCGACCACGAGCTGATCACCTTCACCATCCGCCGTAAAGCTGGCAAGTCAGTCAGCAACACAGAAGTCCTTGACTTCAGAAAAGCTGACTTTGACAAGCTCAAGAGGCTTGTCGGTCAGGCCCTCAGGGACCATGACCCCAGGGAGATGGGAGTTCAAGAAGAGTGGTTGCTTCTCAAGGAAGCGATCCTCAGTGCACAAGCTAAATCTATTCCAGCACGGAGGAAAGGCAGCAAGAAGGCACAGCAGCCCCCCTGGCTCTCCAGAGACCTAGCGGACCTACTGTGGCTAACAAGGAAAGCCTACAAAGGATGGAGGATGGGATTCACCTCCAAGGAGGATTACTCCGCGCTGGTCCGGTCCTGCAGGGAGCAAACCAGGAAAGCCAAGGCTGCAACTGAACTCCAACTAGCTTCAGGCATCAAGGACAACAAAAAGTCCTTTTTCAGATCTGTGGGGAGCCGGAGGAAAAGCAAGGGCAATGTTGGACCCCTGCTAAACCAGATGGGGCAACTGACAACTGACGCCCAGGAAAAAGCCAACCTATTTAATAGGTACTTTGTGTCAGTCTTTCATCAGTCACACGGGATGCCCATGCCTGCTATGGGACAGGGAAATCTGGGTGAGGGGGATCCCTTACCTTCCATCAATGCTGACCTCGTGAAGGAACACCTTGAGAAGCGGCATACCTTCAAGTCAGCTGGCCCTGACAAGCTGCACCCTAGGGTACTCAAGGAGCTGGCGAGCGTCATAGCCCAGCCCCTGGCACGGATCTTTGAAAACTCCTGGTGCTCTGGTGTAGTGCCCGAAGACTGGATGAAGGCCAATGTGGTGCCGATCTTCAAGAAAGGGAGGAGAG
Source organism: Crocodylus siamensis (assembly GCF_052110815.1). Lineage (NCBI taxonomy): Eukaryota > Metazoa > Chordata > Crocodylia > Crocodylidae > Crocodylus > Crocodylus siamensis. Next base: position 219,477,145 of record NC_143397.1, read on the forward strand.
TGGATCCGGCTAACTACAGGCCCATTAGCCTGACTTCTATCCTGGGGAAGATCTTGGAAAAGTTTATTAAGGAGGCCATCCTTGAGGGACTGGCCCAGGCTAACATTCTAAGGGATAGCCAGCATGGGTTTGTTGCGGGTAGGTCTTGTTTGACCAATCTCATTTCCTTCTGTGACTGGGTGACCTATCACCTGGACAAGGGAGAAGAGATTGATGTCATATATCTTGACTTCAAAAAAGCTTTTGATCTGGTATCCCATGATCACCTCTTGGCCAAACTGCCCAGTTGTGGCTTTGGCTCCACCACGATCCGCTGGCTGGGAAATTGGCTTCGTGGTCGGACCCAGAGGGTTGTGATTGATGGCAGTCACTCATCGTGGTGCCCTGTGACCAGTGGGGTCCCTCAAGGCTCTGTCCTGGGACCCATACTGTTCAACATCTTCATTAACGATGTGGACATTGGAGTCAGGAGTGGACTGGCCAAGTTCGCCGATGACACCAAACTTTGGGGCAAAGCATCCACACCAGAAGATAGGCGGGTGATCCAGGCTGACCTGGACAAGCTCAGCAAATGGGCAGATGAGAACCTCATGGTGTTTAACACCGAAAAATGCAAGGTTCTCCACCTTGGGAGGAAAAACCTGCAGCACCCTTATAGGCTCGGCAGTGCTACGTTGGTTAGCACTACAGAAGAAAAAGACTTGGGGGTCATCATTGACCACAAGATGTACATGAGCCTCCAATGCGATGCTGCGGCTAGTAAAGCGACCAAAATGCTGGTGTGCATCCATAGATGCTTCTCGAGCAAATCCCGGGACGTCATTCTCCCCTTGTACTCGGCCTTAGTGAGGCCGCAGCTGGAGTACTGCATCCAGTTTTGGGCTCCACAATTCATAAAGGATGTGGAGAAGCTTGAGAGAGTCCAGAGGAGAGCCACGCGCATGATCAGAGGTCAGGAAGACAGATCTGACGATGACAGGCTGAGAGCCATGGGACTCTTTAGCCTGGAAAAGCGCAGGCTCAGGGGTGATCTGATGGCCACCTACAAGTTTATCAGGGGTGACCACCAGGATCTGGGGGAACATCTGTTCACCAGGGCACCCCATGGGATGACGAGGTCGAATGGTCACAAACTCCTGCAAGACCGTTTCAGGCTGGACATAAGGAAGAATTTCTTTACTGTCCGAGCCCCCAAGGTCTGGAACAGTCTGCCAGCGGAGGTGGTTCAAGCGCCTACATTGAACACCTTCAAGAGTAAATTGGATGCTTATCTTGCTGGGATCCTATGACCCCAGCTGACTTCCTGCCCTTTGGGCAGGGGGCTGGACTCGATGATCTCCTGAGGTCTCTTCCAGCCCTAATGTCTATGAAAGGACAGTACCATTTTCCAAAGCATAAGAGTTCTGGTTACATGGTCTGTATAACTTGGATCTTATAAATAACTTCCTCATGGGCAGACTCCTAAACCTACATCCTTTAGTGCTGATGAGGCATTTTCACAATAAAACAAAGAAATATGTGGCTGCGTACATTGTTTGTTTGGAGTGTGTTTCTACAGCAGGGTTGGGTACCGTATTTTTCGGACCATAAGACGCACCTGACCATAAGACGCACCCAGTTTTTATGGCAGGAGAGACTATGTGTGCCGGTGGCCGGCCATTTTTATTGCCGGCTCCCGGCCACCGGCACGGGCGCTGGCTTCCGGTGTAAACAAGCGGCGGATGTCCCGCTCGGGCTCCGCGGGCAAGCTCCACCCCGTCTCCCCGGGACACACACCTTCGGATCATAAGACGCAGCCTCGTTTTCCCCCCACTTTTGGGGGGAAAAAAGTGCGTCTTATGGTCCGAAAAATACGGTAATTATTTGGGGCAGAGGGCTGCTTACTGAGTTTTGGCAAGCCATTGAGGGCTACATGACAGGCAGCCCAGGGCAGATAAATATTAATTTTCCAAACTTTTTAGGGGCCCCGTGTGCCAGATAGAATGGCCTGGCATGTCGCATTTTGCCCACCCCTGTTCTACAGCTTGCAGATAAGACTAAGCATGAATTTTATTTGCCAAGAAGAAAGTTAGCTAGCTCAGTTGGAAACTACTTTTTAAAACCCACATATGCAGACATGATTTAACACCTCAACAAATTGTTAATTCCCTCTTTATGGAAGAGAAACAAAAGAGCTCTTCTGCATCCCAAAGCGTCCAAGAAATCTCCTCTCATCTTTTTGTTAAAATTTGAGTGAACTCAACTGTGAATTTTTATACCGTAATAAAATTGACTTTTGATAATTCTAGTGTCTTTCTAATGATCGTTTTATTCTATGACGCTCATATAATGTGCATTTTACACCCGAGTTGCTCTTATTTTCACCAGGGCAGGCAATTAACAAAAGCCTCACATACTTTTTTTAGGGTGACATGCACATCTCTTATTTGGTATTGAGGACTAGAGGGAGAAATTACGGCCCAACTGTTATTGCACTGTTTATGTGCATGTACAGCTCAGTAACATGGCTTGTGTATGTGTATGAGAGCAGGGAAAATATAATTAATGCTTGTTTGGAAGAGGGTGATTGAAGACTGTCAGGCCATGTGCACACCTGTTTGTGATTTTTTTTCATAAGGGTTGAAGCTGAATTGGGGATATAAAACAGTATAACTGTGTGCTTTAGGTACCTGCCGATACTTCTGCATGCCTTAGTGCTCTCCAAATTGAGTTACTGCAGCATGGGGGATAGCTGTGAAGACTTAAGAACACAGTTTTCCCAGAATGAAGTAGTGCTTTCAGATACAAGACTGTTCAAATTGTGCACAAAGTGAGACAGAGAATCCTACATAAGCAATGGTAAATGATCCTATAATTCGGGGCTTTTGCATGTGGCCAGAGAGGGCAGAGATAAGATTACAATAGGCATGTTTCATTTTGAGGATTCTCAACTTTGAACTGTTCATAACGTTAATGCTGTTGTGATATATTTCTTGAAATAGATGTAACTGGCACATTTTAATTACCTGAAGCATAGGTGAAAGAACCAATTTTTTAAGATCTATGTGAAAGATTTTGCTAAGTTTCAGTAGAGCTCTTTTGCTTGAACTATAGTATCTTCTCATCAGAAATTAGTGATTAAATTATTCTAAGTGCTCTTGACCCTGTTGTATTTGAGGGACCAGAAAAAAAAGCCATTTAATTGCTCACAGGTGGAAAAGCAGGCAGCAGTATATAGTCCTATTGATAATTAGTAGTAGTAGTATAAAAGTTCACCTCTTAAGCTGTTACTTCTAATCCACTAAAAAGTATTTGATCTGAAGTCTGGCACAGCCTTCGAATGGAGCCATTCAAAGGAGTCCTGACCTAGTTTTGTTAACCGTGCAAGCCTGCCTTGTCCCGCTAATTTGTTCTAAAGGTTTTGATGGTAAATTCTTCATGTTTTACACATTCACATCTCACTGCAAAGCATTTGAACAGAAGCAGCCATTACAAGGCAAGTGTTAAATATAGCATGTGACTTTAAAAGGAATAACCTTCAATTAAGTAAAGGCAGTCTCTTATTTTGTACTGCAGTTGTCAATTAGCCTTTATTATGAAGGACTTGTTTGCTTTTGTGAATGGATGCTGAACCTGTAGTGTGGTGTTCACCTCAGGCATGAAAGATTTTATTTTTTAATGTTATGTTGATCCTTATTTTAGTGAACTATGGAAATTAGCTTAAAAGAGTGGTTTGTTCTGGTTCCATTTAACTTAAGTACCAAATTCTACAACTTTTTTTGCATTCACTTTTTTTCTGCGAAAGCACAAAAACTATAATTTTTTTCCCCCTTGAAATGCTTGCAAATAATTTGAAACAGATGTGATTATGTTGTTAAATATTGCTCATCTAGGCTTTCCCTAGTAACTTTCATCCCATTTTCCAACAGTGGTAAGGTTGGATCTGTTCCAATGTTGAGATGATTCAGGTGTTCTTAGCCATTGTTTTTGTCCCAAGATTTAAGAACCTCCTCCCCCTGCCCCCAGTACAGCAAGGCAAGACTCTTCAGCCCAGTCTATGCTAGCAGTTTCTGTGCAAATGGAGTGCTGCTGAAAACAAACAACTAGGGCAACATTTTATAGGATATACCTTGCATGTGTGATGTTTAGCCTTTACTTTGGGAGTTGCTGACAGTTCTGTAGTAAATGTATGGCACCTAGTTTTCAAATCTTAGCACTGCTGTTCCTTGCCTCTATTTATCTGTGGTTGGTGGTGGCACAATCTGTGCAATCTTGTGTTTTTATTATAAGTACTAGATCCAAGAGCAGGAAAAAAGCAAACAAAGAATTGGGCCTGCTTCATTGTCTCCTTCACTGTCAGGACAGGGTTTTCTTGTTGCATTCATTCAGGTATTTGTAACGGGAGAGCCGGGGGCGGGGGGGCTCTGCACAGAAAGAACAAAAAATGCTTGGCGTGTTCTTCCTTGGCACAACCTAATTGAAAAATTTCAAGTAATAGAAATATACAACCCCTTACCAAATATTAACCTCCTGTATTCAGATGATATTTTCAGGTGGAATACTTTGTTCAGTTAACTAGTGTAAAATTGCAATAGTAACTTTTTTACCTGTGGGTACTGGGGAGAATACTGAATATCACTGATCTATATAACAGATTTAAAAAGAAGAAAATCCTGGCTCTCCCTGAGTCAATTCCACACCAGTCACGGCGTAATGTGACTGGAACATACGGTCCAACCAACTCAGGCCTGCTGCCAAACAATTTCATTATGATAGAAAGCAGGGCTCTGTGGCAGAACTCTTGAAGGATTATCTCTGGCTCAGCAGCTGCTGTTTAAGAGCTTGCTTATATGTGCACTCTGTATCATGAGCAACTTATTAGCTCTCTGCCCTACATAGGCACTTAGACTTGCCCATAAGTAATATCTTGTCTCTAGGTGCTGAAACCAAATCAATAAAATAGAGCTGGGGTTAGTAACCTGGGCTTAATCCAGCCTGCAGACATGGGGCTTCACTGATGCTTGGTGGCAGGGGGCTTTGGCAGTTGCTTTCCTGCTCCAGGGAAAAAGTGCTGTCAGTGGTTGGATCTTAGTGCCTGCCTGCCTGCCCACCTTGACCCAAAGGCTAGGTACAGACATTCAAATAGCGTGAAGCAGAATCAGTCTGAGTTGTACAGTTTTCTGGAAGCATCATAGTTTAGATTGGTAGCAAACAGAACACATATTCACCCTTTGGTTGGGGTACAGATCTTAGACCGGGTTCCACTATCTTTAAACGAGTCAATCAATGGGTGCAGAAGTTCTGCTCTGTTATGAATATGGGCCCATTCTGTATGCTGAACTTCTGTTATGGGACCAGTTTTGACCACACACTGGTAAAAGTGTGATGTCTATACCTGGCCAAGCAGGGTCAATCCAGCCAGCAGTCTTAAAAGATTGAGCTAGAACAATTTGTGAGTGAAAGTGGGAGGAGGTATCCAAAGATGAGTTGCTTGCTGCTGTCGACAACCCTTATTTAAAGAACAAACCTGTAAGAGTTGTCTTGAACTGTATTTACATGTCTGATCCAACAGCACATGCTGCATTTAAAAATCATTGGGGGGGGAAGAGTTATATACTGTTTATTTTTCCACAGTTCACTAAACTGCAGGTGCAACTTCCATCTAATAATAAGGTTCAAATGAGGGATTTCTTTAAAAGTCCTTAGGAAACTAAACCATTTTATATTTATTTATTTTTTTAACTAGGGAGTCACTTTGGGCTCCACAGGTTTTACACATTTTTGATTGCTGGTTTCTCTGCTAGACCAAGAACAGGTAGTTCAAATTCGGCTTTCTTCAGGGAAAGTGAACTTTTTCTCTAGAGAGCAGAAGAAGGCCTATTGTGGCAGAAAATGAGAAGGAAGGAAAGAGCCTAAAGTGTTATTTTTTTAAAGTGTGGAGAGGGGAGAGATTTGAAATCCAGAAAGTAGAGGGGATCTACCATTACTTTTGATTGTTTCTCACCAAGCATAGTAGCCCTTTTAAGTGCTGTATCCCACTCTTCAGAAAGTGTTACTCTCCCTGCCAATTTTCATGCACTGCTGCTTCCCCTACCCTACCCCATCAAGCCTTGGGAGCCAAACTAGTCAAAATGAGGTGAGAGCTTTTAAAAAAAAAAATCCTTTTGCCTGAAGATAAATATATTGTACATCAGTAGGTTCAAATGCTTTGAGAAACCATTATTATAAATGCAGGTTGCCTGAAAAACTGAAGAAATTTTGAGCACATCAATTTGGAATTGGGGTCTCTTAGTTTAATAGAATGCATGAGGAAGCCAGGAAATCCCTGAGGTTAGACACTTGCAGAAAACGTGAATCGTGACTTTATAACTTTCTCATTCTCTCCCCTTCCCCAGTCTCTTACTATCACAAGTCGCATTGTATTTTCAATGGTTGCTTTGAAACCTTGGCTTTTCTTAGCCTTCTCTGTTCAGTTGTAGCAAAAAGCACACCAACGTCTTTTTTATTAGCCTTCTCTGTTCATTTGCAGCCAGCGATGGGAAATATTTCCAAAGTCCTGAATACTTGTTTAGTAACTACAACATTGCTGTCAGGCAGTGGTTCAGGTGTTCAAAGTATGAACTCTGTTTTTTCACTGGCTTTCAGACCCTTGCTTTATCCCTCTGCACAAACACCTAACCTGAGCCAAGTAATTGCTGCTGCGAAGCTAAACTGGAAGGTATGGTACATTGGCATTCATAGCATGTAGTGAGGACAACTGAAACCAAGATTCTGTTTCAAAGGTTCCTACCCTGCTGGGGTCTGAAGAGGGTAAATGAGCCAACCACAAAAGTTTTAAGTGCTGAAAAGTAGCCAAACAGTCTAAACACAATGGGACCAGCCTGAAGGCTTTTAAAGCTAGATGTGGTTGTCTCCAGGTCTTCAGGGTGTGGTGTCTTAATCCCTGTGGATATAGCCCGTGTATTGGTAGATCACTGACTTTTTACGAACTTTTATAGCCTCTTTCCCCACCCCATCCCATTTTTGTTTTTTGCATTGTGATTAGATTCTGAAACTGAGAGGCTGAATTGTTTTGCAAGGTGTCCCCTTCTTCCAGAAGCAAAGGAAGCAAATATAAGGGGATCGCCTAGAAAAGGGATTGAAATATATTTCTTCTTCCTGGGTTTGTTTTTGTGTCCAAGAATTGGCAATAGGAGAAGAGCCTAAAAGCTGAGTATTCAGTAGATGGTGCTGTTCTTGTGGATTCTGAACTAAAACGAATGTGTTTGCCCACACATTGAATATCTGCTCCAAAACAAACTCTCTTGCAGGGTTGGATCAGGGCTATCTTGCAGCTATAGATTAGAAGGAGCAGGATATACCCTCTGGGAGCTTGGCGGCGGTGGGGAATTCTGTGATTGCTAGACCTTATAGTGGTAGTTTTAATGAGCGTGTGTATTTTTGATGTTTGTTCATGCTTGTACTGAAAGGTTGGAAAAACTCCACAATAAGTAAGGGGAAAAAAAAAAAGTGTTTTGGGGAAAGTTGTAAAAATGGGTGGTATTTCCCGAAAGAACAGAATGTCTTTGTTGGCAGCATCATTGTCTGCCAAGTAAATGTTTTTTGGTAAGGAGTCTGACTCTGAAAACATCTCTTGGTCTATTCCCTTATATCTTTCTTAGTGTGTTTATAACCCCACTAGCAACTTGATATACCACAGATGCCACACCAGTTAACTTCCTAGTGGCTCATTTTCGTATATATTTTTAATGGAGTCTTTGGCAATATGTTTTTAAATACTCAGGTTCTTCTGAATGGTGCTAAAAAAGAATTCCACTTGATCCATAGCATAATTAATGACAGTACAAGTTTGTCCAGAGCTCTGGAATCCCAGTGCTGTCCTGACCTTTTCTAGGGTTTTGAGGGGGCAGCTTGGTGTCTTTGTCTATGTCTATGGAAGGGATGGGGAATTCTTTCGGGCAGGGGGCCGCTTACCCAGTTTTGGCAGGCTGTCGAGGGTTGCATGGGTAGCCCCGTCCCTTGACAGGTGCCCCGCCCCCACTCACCATCTTGGGACCAATGTCACAATGTCTTGGGACTAATGTCCCAGGGCCAGCATCGGTGGAGGCCAAAGTGGGCCGCAGGCTGGCAGGGGTCCGTGGAGCTGGGCTGGGCTGCACCAGCAGGGAGAGGGGGGAGCTGGCCCAGCTCTATAGAGTCCCTGCCAGCTGGGACCCACTCCTGCCACCCAGCACTGGCCCGAGGACCTGAGTGCAGGTCCCATGTTCCCACTGGCTCCCCACCCACACAAACCCAGTGCCCCCCAGCCCTGCGGTACAGGTGGGGGTAAGCGCACAGCCCCGACCCCCTGCTTGCCAGCAGGGAAGAAGCTGGTGCTGAGCATGGGGAAAAGTGGCCCCTCGCCCACCCCGTAGCTGGTGCTCCCTGATGCATCTGCTCATAGCCCATGCGAGGCTGTCTGGAGCAGGCATAGGCAGCCCCAGGCAGACTGTGATCAGCTGCAGCGTGGGGCACTGGCCACACAGTGAGCGAGGGGCTGCTCTTCCTCATGCTCAGCACTAGCTTGTAACCTGCTCCACTGCCAACCTGGCAGTGGGGCTGGGTTACAAACTGGTACTGAGCTCGGGGCGGGGGGGGGAAGCAGCCTCTCTCCGCCCCATGCCCAGTGCCCCACACTGCAGCTGATCGCAGCCAGCCCAGGGCTGTCTGTGCCCACTCTGGACAGCCCTGTGCAGGCTGCGAGTGCCTGCAGCAGGGAGCGCTGGCCATGGGGCAGGTGTGGGACTGCTTTTCTCTGAGCAGGTAAGGAGCCCAGGGAAAAGCTGAGCATAGGGGGGAAAGTGGCCCCTCCCCTGCCCCATGGCCTGTGCTCCCTGCTGCAGTCGCTCGCAGCCCACACAGGGCTGTCTGGAGTGGGTACAGGCAGCCCCATGTGGGCTGCGAGCAGCTGCAGTGCGGGGCGCCGGGCATGGGGCAGGGAAGGGACCGCTTCCCCCTTGCCCCCCTGTGTTCCTCCCTTGCCTGGGCCCACCCCCTTCCCCCCCTACTTACCTGCAGCCCAGCTAGGGGGTGGAGCCGGGTGGCCCCGCTGTTGTTGGAGCCCCCCAGACTTCCTCTGGGTCCTGCTGCCCTTGGTTCCTGTCATTTTTGACAAGAATCAAGGACAGAGAAATATTAATTTTCTACACTTTTTAGGGGCCCTGCGGGTCGGACAGGTGGCCTTGCAGGCCAGATCCAGCCCGCAGGCCATATTTTGCCCACCCCTGGTCTATGGTATCTTGATAGCTTGGATGGATTCTTGGACTTAGTGTGTGGGCTTGCAACATATGTAACATGTTCCTCTCTCATTCAGTGGGGTCTTAAGGTGGCCATAGCCATGCCTGCCCTGCCTGGGTCTTGCATCCTCTTTGGGCTCAGGTGGCCATAGCCATGCCTGGCCCGCTTGTACCCACAGTGTTGTGGGTAGGGGTTAAGGCACCCTGACCCGCCTTTCACTGGGGTGGTAACTGGCCTGGCATTTCCTGGGGGCTCCCACGCCACTAGGAGCCACACCAGGCCTCCCACCCCTGGCAGGGTGCAGTTTTAGGTCATGTCCAAGACTAAGAGCCTTCTATCCATCCCCATAAGTTCTTGCCCTCACCTGCAGGATGTTTCATACAGCTTTTCAGCCAGGCAATGTTTCTGTTTGGATCAGCCCTTAAAGTGGCAGGTACCAACAGTGCCTGCCACAGAATACCTCTGGGTTTGTGCTCTTTATACGTATCTGTAGTTTCAGATAAACTTTTAAGTGACATTTCTAAGACAAATGTGTAACTTCAGGACAACTTAATTTTCAATCTGCCTTTATAGTTAATAAAATAATTGTTAAAGCGTATACATTCAGAACTTTTTAAAACTCTGTTTTTTTATTTTTAACAAACTAAATTTTAAGGAAAGTGAATCAGTTAGCAGTAGAAAACCGAGGTAATAGGATATTCAGGATTACGAGCTGAGCCTAGTCTCAATAAAAAGGATCTCTTTCTTTTTTAGCAGTCTCTTGCAGTTGAGGATGATTCTTCCAAGATTGTCTTATTTGTGTATCCAAAGATGGCTGATGAGGGCTATCTAGGATTGACAGACTGTACTGCAGCCTAGACATGTGTTTGTGTATGGGATGGAGGGTGCTGGATTCTTGATTTGGTCCACAGTACACAATTTCTACCACTCCTGCTTTTCCATCTCCTGTTATGAGGTTTCGAAGTCCTGAGATCCCTGCAGCAGACTATTCCTCTATTTGAGGTGGTCCTGGGCAATAGTCTCCCATTGAGGTTGCATTTTTACAGGCCTTGAGGATGTCCTTGAAGCATTTTCTCTGCCCTCTTCTTGAGTATATGCCTTGGCTGAGCTAGGAGAATAAAACTTGCTTCAGGAGTCTGGAGTCAGATGGCTGGCCCAGTGAAGCTGATATCAGATGATTATTGCCTCAGTACTTTTGGGGTACTTATACGCATGGAGGGAGGCTGCTCTGACATGCTCTAAATCCAGTGTATCGGAGCAGACTTGATTAATAGAGTCATCTGGAGCATGGAAATGTAATGTGCTCCGACAGCCTCCAGTGTCATGTGTATCACTGTCCCTGCACTGAAAAATGGCAGTGGGGCACTTTTTAAAGCTTGTTCAATGTTTAAAGCTTGCCTGTTGGAAGGAGCACTTTGAAGATCTCAACTGAGACTGCAGTTGACAAGAGTGTTTTCAATTCCTTCCTGCAACACCTGCTCAGAGATGATCTTGAAATCCTCCAGCCCTTGACGAGGTGAGGAAAGCCATCAAGTGCGTGAAGAATGACTAGGCAACTGGAAGTGGATGGAATGCCCACGGAAATCTTCAAGTCATGAAGGAGTCATGAGGAAATCTCAGATGACCTCAGGGACATCATGATTGTGCCAGTCATCAAGAAAGGAGACCAGTCCAACCATGGGTGACTGATGCCTCCTGAGTCGGGGGGGGGGGGGCACCAGGAGGTGCCACCAGTAGCATTGGTGGAGCTGGCAAGCACCCACAGATGCTGGCAGGGGTAGAGCACCCCTGAGTACCCACAGACAGTGGCAACAGCCCTGTCAGGGAGGCACATGCCCACCCCCCTCTTCATTGCCTATGAGTCCAACTGTGGAAGCTATGGGGGGGATAGACTTGCTGTTGACCATAGGAAAGATCATTGCAGGAACACTCCTGAACTGTCTCCTACCACTTGCTGACGAGCTCCTTCTAGAATCTCAGTGTGAGTTTAGGACAGCAAGAGGCACAATGGACACGATCTTCATAGCTCACTAGCCACAGGAGAAGTGCTAGAAACAACATAAGCCTCTCTACATGGCCTTCTTTGACCTCTGTAAAGCTTTAGACTCTGTCAGCTAAGAAGTGTTGCGGAGGATCCTTCTGAAATATGGATGCCCACTGATATTTGTCACCACTCTCTGCCTGCTCTATGATTGTATGAGAGTGGTAATGGGTCTATCACAGATCCCTTTGAGGTTAAAATGGGAGTTAAGTAGGGCTGTGTCATTGCTCAAGCACTCTTCTCAATGTTCTTTGCCACAGTGCTACATCTGACTACCAGCAAGCTTCCAGTAGGAGTGGAGCTAAACTACTGAACTAGATGGTAAGCTGTTTAACCTTAGCTGACTCTGAGCCAAAACCAAGACCACCCTGAAAAGGGTCTATTGATATTATAAATCCTTTTTTCTAGGATAATATGAGCCAAGCACACCTCCATAAAGACAGTAGGGAGGGAAACGCATGTAGTTTTGTCAGGTAACAAATATTAAGGGTAGATTGTTCAATTAATCATAATGTCATTGGTAGGAAGGGCAAAACTACGTTTTAAGTGTAAGCTTGTTACCTCACATATTTTGTAAAAGTTTACAATAGAAAAGGAGAATCCCAAAGAGAGATTTAGCAGGGGTAGGTGCACATTAAAATGCAATTTGGAAAGAGTGTAAGTTGCAGGCATCTACATTTAAGAGTTTATTTTCTGCAGATAAAAAAAAAATGTAGGTAGAATTTAACCTGGAGAAATGAAAGTTTATTGCTAATAAAGACTGAAAAATGTTCTAGACCAGTGATTCTCAGCCAGGAAGCTGTAGCATTATTAGGTATGCAATCATTTACACGATTCCCAAAATAAACCTAATCTTGGTGCTTAAAAGTATTTTGACCCATTCTGATCTTTTTGAGTTCTTTGCAACAGAATTGATCTATTATTTTTCCATAGTCAAGAAATGAGTGAAAGCTAAGAGCTGGTGTTTTCGGAGGGGTGCCTTGAGACTAAAAAAATTGAGAACCGCTGTTCTGGGCAGTGAAAAGATGCCTTAATATTTATGTTCCATGGCTTCCCCTCATAATATTTATCAGTGGTTTTGGAATACATCCGGATATATGGAAATTACTTTAAGCTCTTTTTCTAGAGAACTATGGTTACCTACAGTAAGTAGGTATGGAGGGAAAATGCAAGAAGGAAATTGGTCAAGACTACTGAAAACATGAGAGAGAGTAGTATGTCTGTGTTAATGATTGTTTTGATGGCTTCACTTTTTGTGTTCAGTGTCAAAGTAAGGATTTGGGAGAACTTTGTCCCAGGCCCCACATGCAGAAAAATATGACTTGCTGCTTTACTCTGGTTGAGATATGAAACAGCTAGTACTACACCAAAATATTTTGAGTTCCACTTAAATAAATGAGATTTCTAGCTATGAAGCTGGTCTCTCTTTTCTTCAATATAAAGTTATCTTTTTAATATTGTTTATCTATAGGATGCCTTTTCTCCTAGAATGCTTATGTTGCTTTTTAATTTTTGCTGGGGGATAGAGGAAAATAGTTTAGAATTATTATACTGTTACTAAAACATGGGAAACCAACCAAGAGCCACCTCGGTCTTTAAGCTGACTGGGGAAAAAGGAAAGGGCTTGAATTCTGCAACTTCAGGCAGTTTTCAGCAATCAGAAATTGAATTTGTTCCCCTCAATTCCATTAATGCTGTTTGGTTATACAGCATGCAGTGATTTGGTCCTTGTACTTTTACTTGAAACTTCAGTGTTTTCACATGGACATTTGGCTAGAAGTGCTTTATTTTTCTAACCTCTTTTTATAATGGTTGAAATTTTAAAAAAATCAGCATTTGTTAGCACTTCCAATTAGATATTGTATTGATTTCCACTTCTGTTTTACACAACATTGTACTGCATATAACTTTATTAATGTGGCTACTGGATATAATTCTTGGATTATAAATAATTTTGAAGAATGTAGTTATGACTCAGTTAGCTCAGTTACTTTAACCAAATTGTACATACTCATTTTGTAAACTGAATCAATATTAGTTTCTTGTCCTTTGAATGAAGCTGTATATACAGCAACCACCTTAACACACACACGCACACACATACATACACGCTGCAATAGTGTGTCTACTGACTAGACAAAGTAGGGGTGCACTGATAGACATTTTGGGGGCTGATAACGATAGCTGGTTTTTAAGGAGGCATATTGGCTGATATGGATTTCTGACACTGTTGCATGCAGCTGGTAAGTCTGTTGTGATGGATGGGGAGAGGGGAATGAAAAGGCCTGGGGAGGTGGGGTGTAGATCAAGGTTCCTGCGCTGAGGGAGAGAGTGGGGCAGGTGCTAGGGCAGGCACTCCCTAGCCAGGGGTGCGGGGCACAGGACAGAGCTGCAGCTCATCCAGGGGTATGGGGGGGCAGGTCCTGCCACTGTGCACACCCTGGGAGGGCTTGGGGGGGGTGCCCCTAGAGCTGTGTGGGGCAGGGTGTGGTGGGCTGCTGCTGTGGGAAGAGACAGGAGCTACATTCAGGGTGGGCAGCAGTAGCGGTGCTGGGAGGGGGAACTGCAGCAACCCCAAATCTTGCTGTAGTGCCCTCCCAGCACCACTGCTGCCCACCCTGAGTGCAGCCCCCATATGCCAGGAGTGTAGCCCTGAGCGCAGCCCCAGCCCCAACCCCACCTGTACCCCACACAGATCCAAGGGCACATGGGAGCCACCAGCTCCCTGGATGAGCCTTGGCTCTGTTCCGCACCCTGCCCCAGCTGAGCAGAACCTACCCCAGCCCCACTTCCTCCCTCACCACAGAGACCTTGATCTGCCCCCCCATGCCCCTTCCCTCCCCTTCCCCTTCCACCACAACAGACTTACCAGCTGCATGCAACTCTCCAAGCTGCGGGCTTTGCTCCTTGCTGCCTATGTGCTGTTCTGTGTTTGCGTGCATACATGGGCACTTATTGGCCAAATTATTGGCTGCATCAGGCCAATTTCCAATGCAAGCAATTTTCTTTATACTGATTTTCATTTGATATCAGATCAATGTATTGGTGCACCTCTAAGACAAAGCCTTGCCTGGGATGATATAGTTGAGGATGGTCCTACTTTGAGGAGAGAGTTGGACTAGAACCTCCTGAGGTGCCTTCCAACTAATTTTCAATAATTGTAGGAAATGCGTTATATTAGAAACTACAGAAAGAAAACGAATTGAAACCCTTTGGCTCTGGCCCTGCCCAGGAACCTGTGCCCAGCAGCTGTTAGACTTGTTGGGATTTGACCACCAGCCATTTGGGGCAGTTTGGACTGGGCTAACTATCTCAAACCAGAACTGAGAATGTCCCAGCCAGTGCTGACAATCAGCTAATTGTCAGCTTGGTGCACTGGGGACTCAGACCAGCCCCATACCATCGAGGTCCAGGCTGACAATCAACTGATTGTCATCTCTACCCTGGCAATCAGCTTTGGGCCTCAGTTTGCCTTTTGGAAAGTATCAGAATGGTTATGATTGTGGATATGGTCTGACGTGAATTGCATGAAGGTACCAAAGAGTAATGCATGTCTCTTTAGGAAATAAGGGAATGAAGGATTTTCTGGGAAATCAAACGGGGGGATCAAACTCTATTCCTTGAAATATTTTTAGTATCTTTCAGTGAAGAAAGCGGGTACTTTCAAATCTGAATACATGTTGTATTTATGTGCAGAATTAATAGACAAGCTGAATCTTTCATTCCTTGAAAATTATTTCAAAAGACTTTTTTTATTATAAACATTGCTGACAAGATTCATAAATCAGCTTTTATTTACTGTAACTACCCAGTAGTATCCAGATACACACACATTTATAGCATTTTTGTGACACTTTTTGCCATAGTCTGAGAATCTTTAAGACAAAGGTAATGCAGGACTACACCATACCTAGAAGATGAAAGTGTACTATGTTAGATACCATTCTGTGGTATGTTTGGGTGAATGTTGATTTCCTTGACTGCCATGGGTTCAGAATTTAAACGGGTACTATGTATAGAAGATGAAAAGTGTTCAGTTGGTTAAATTTGAGCATGATTGTCACCTGCTTGTTTTTTGCTTTTGAATATCAGTAGTACAAGCAAGGTTGTTTTAATATACAAGAAGAAAAGATACTTTTTCTTAATGACACAAAAGGAATTTAAAGAGAAATAAGTTGTCACCCCTACCTGATGGGAGGGAGGCTGCCCACTAAATTCCCAGAGGCAACTTCAGCCAGTATCATAACTCTCAGCAGTAGTCATTGACTAGGGCCTTTGTGCCCCCAAGCTGGGGCTGGACACAGGCACGGGCAAACCACGTGGCTGCCTGGGGTCTGGACAGAAAGGGGGCCTGAAAATGGTAATTCTTTATTATTATTATCATTATCTCTGGCGAAAGGGGGCCCAATACTAAAAGTTTGCCTGGGGCCGCCAGGAGTCTAGGTACAGCGCTGCCTAAAATTTAACATCTTTCGCAACTGTACAATTGATCCAATAAAAGATGTTGCCAAAAATTTCACTTCTATCATTTTCTGGACCATCATGGTTAAAACAATCCAACCCTACTGTTGATTGTTTAGACTTCAAATACTAGTGGCTTACAAAAGAGCCAGATCTCTCACTCATCTTGCATCAGCAACAAATAGCAGTTAAACAGTCCTATCATTTAATTCCTGTTAGCTTTCATGTTTGTCAACTTTTATGGTAAGCTCTGTGCAGCCTTTCGGCCTTAATGCTGACAACTCGTAAACTGCTTTATAACTTTTTTTGATGTGTTCAGTTTACCCAGTATGTTTAGTACTGAGGAGTAAGGGGAATGCTTAATACAATCCAACTTAAGAGTAACACAGCATTCATTTACAACTCTCTCATTTTAAGTACCATCTTCTAATGTAAACTAGTTCTGTTTAAGGGCTGAAAGTAAGGAGAGACCTTGGATTAAAAAGAACAATACACAAAGACTTATGCACAATTTCTTATGGCACTTATAATAGTTGCAAGTAAGCAAGTGAGGGAATTAAGTGAAGAAAACCTGGTATTTTGTGAACATTTTAGTTATAGTATGAATCTTTAAAAAATTAAAACTTGGGTCCTATGTACAGGTGTTTGAGATGGGGCACTGCTGTTTCTTTAACCTTGGCATGAGAAAGAGGTGATGTGGTCAGCACCATGCTCCAATTGCCTTTGCCCCCAGGTAGCTCCTAATACCCACTGGGTGGGAGGCTGAGTGGGCCTGGGGGCTGGATTGGAAGTGGAAACCATGAGTGGAAGCCTACCACCCTCACCTGAGATTGAACATGGGATGATTCTAATCCATAACCAGGCAACCCACCAGCTGAGCTGTGTAGGTCCCCTTTAAGCAACTAAGTATGTGCTTAAACTTATATACAGTAAAACCTGTTTATCCGGGATCCCCTGGGAATGGGGGATGCTGGTTTAATCAAATATTCTGGTTAATCAAATGTGTACCATTTGGTGCACTCCCCGGCATCAGTGTGGCAGGGGACAGGGAAGGGGGCCCCACACAGGCTGCTTTGCCCTGGGCCGTGGGCTGAAGAAGTGGCAAATAAATGCTCTGCTCGCGGTAGCGAAACCTGTAAGTGGTACTTATGGTTTCGCTTTTGCTGTGTCCCTCGGATGCCGGTTAATAGAGTTTTCTGGCTAATAAAATGCTGGTTAACACAGCTTTTGCTGTACCATGAGTAAGTACACCTATAATTTGCCACAGGATTAAGTGGTCTTTACTGAGCATCATCTACTCTTTAGTGATTGCCCATGTGGATACACTTGTCCTGTGGTAAACCATGGAAGTTTACTCCTCTCATGTTTTATTTCTTTAAAACCTTTCTTTGCAACAAGAATTGACAAAAATGTCACTTGTCAGCCAGAGAGAGTCCCTGTCAAAGGTGTCTTTGATAGGAGCCCAACACCTCCCTCACCCCAAACGTGTAGGCTGCCTCCAAGTCTGCACAGTTGAAGGAATAAGAGAGAAGACTGCATCTCTTCCTCCATTTGAAAAGTCCCTGGCATCTGTTGGTGATGAGAACGTTTTTGCCTTCCCTGCTTTATTACTGGAAACGTTGTTATTAATTTTGTTCTATGGCTGCAAAAATCTGCAGATACTGGAAATTAAAGAGCAGCAAAAAAAATCATTATAACACAAACAATAATCATACCCATCTCCATAAAAAATCTTGTTTTTAATGTTTTCTTTAGGCTATATTAGTTTAGAGTCTTGTACAGAGCACTAATCCAGGCCACACATTGGACTCTCGTACAGGGGACTACTCCAGGCAGTGCGCAAACTAAGGTAGCCTGAAATTTCATTGAAATTTCCACATGGACCAGGTAGCAGATAAGTGGTAGGAGGAAATGACTTCAGGGGAGAAATGGCATTTGGTATTTATATCAATTGCCCCAGTAACTGTTACTTATTTCTTTATTTTTAAATAATTTGAGTCAGACAGTAAACCAAAGTCAAATTCTGTGTTTAGAATTTCTAGTTGGCAGCTAAAGTTATGAATGCAACTGAATGGAGGAATGCAGGATTACCTTTAACAAGTAGACTGCAGATATTTGTGAAGTTCTTGTATGGGAAAAGATGACTAAATCTAGAAGAGATTTGTATTTGCATATTCACTTGGTTGCTTATTCACTTGGTTGCCTCTTAATGAATTAGATAAAGAATCCAAATAAAATCTGTGATTCTTGCCAAGTTTTCACCATGCTAAAGAATGTTCCCTGTGCTGCATCTACAAAGAAAGTAACTCAATAAATATAATTGCCTGAATAATGTAGTATTCGTTGTGTATTATTCCTTAGTGTAGCTAAAACAAAGCATATATTTTGGTTTTTATACTTTCTAATATGTGGAAAAACATTTTTGCTAGGATCCTGATTCCATGCTGGGCCTTGCTGCAGTCAGAACCAGAGGCTGCTCAATATCTTAAGATCAGGAGCCAAGTAATTGCACTAACATGAATTGTGTGTTCAATTATTCTCTTAACACTGAAAAGCAGAACTGAGGCTGTAGCAATAAAAATTATCCACACAGACTATTGCCGTGCCAGTTCTTAAAAATGTAGATTCATGTTATTGTTTAATCTCCATTGTTTACAAGGGGGGGGTGGGAAAGGAAAGCATGTTACAGACAGGTACTGTGTCCTGCTAAACTTCCATCCACTTAATGTATATCTGTTCCTCTACTAGTCATGGTGTGACTAGGCCTTGAAATTGGAAGGGAACATTAGTGGAAATAGTTACATAACACCTTTCTGTAATCAATGTTTCACAAAATTCTGTAAAATACTCTCCTAAGTATCTGATAAAAAATACAAACTGTTTCGTTTAGCATTTCCCAAATTGTCTAGGAAAAACAAAATTCTTTTGTTTTCCTCTTTTCAGTCTACCATATTTTGTGTTCAGAGCATCCTGAATATGAATAGTTGGTTAAAGTTGATCTTCAGAATGTACTTCTCCTTTCTGTTTTAGTCTTTGGTTAGTGCTGTATTCTCATTGACATTTCTACAGAAAAGATTGAATTGAATGGGTGATTCATACTTTGTACTGTCATCTTGGGTGGAAATGACTATGGGTATATGTTGTCAGGAATAGTCTCATAATCTTAGCAGTTAAAGACTTTAAACAATGAAATAAAAATCCTGGAGAACACGAGAGGCCTGTATGTTCCTTGGGATGGGTCACAGATTGGCCAGCAAACTCCCACACCATTTGGGAAGCTCTAGCTTCATCTGTTGCCCAGAAAAATGTTGGCAGTAAATTCTTTGATAGTTAATCATTTAGTCATGCTCTTATATGTCTAATTACTTCTCTGTTTTGGCTTCACTACACATCAAAATCTGGTGCATGATTTTACTCTTGGGTGCGCAAGCAGCGAAAACTGTTCACTTCATGGCATTTGCCTTAAGTTCAGCCAGATGGCTGGTGTCACCAGTATGCTTGCTTTTGTGCATGTGTGTGTCTTCACAGGAGCTGGAATACACAGCTTGATGTTGCAGGATGCTTCACAATGTGTAATGTTGATGTGCTCGTCTAATCAGATCGAGTAAGTTTGAGAATTTGCTGTGGTGCTTTTCTGCTGCATCATCATTGGTGAGGAAACGATAGTCAAAGGCAGCGGTGGGAAGAGAGGGCAGTAGGCTGAGCAGCAAGCAGGGAGCAATGGCTGTGGGATAAGCAGCTCAGGTGTGCTCCAGAGAGCAAAGGCGGCCCAAGTGGAGTCTGGGTCAGCTGGTATGAACTGCATGGGATGTGCCATGTTCATGTTCCTTCCAGAGGGTCAGGAGCACTTCATCTGTACCAAGTATAAACTGGTGTCTGCCCTGGAGAAGATTTACAGATCAGAACCGTGGGTATCCATGCTGCATTGCATCTGGGACCAGAAAGATTACTTGGACAAGCGTTACAAGAGACTGGTGGGGCCGAGGGGCAATGAGAAGTGGCAGCATAGGATCACACAAAATTAGGGTTGGAAGGTACCTCTGGAGGTCATCTAGTCCACCCCCTGCTCAAAGCAGGACCATCCCCAACTAAACTTTTGTATGGCCAGTTCTTAAAAACCTCCAAGGATGGAGCTTCCACCACCTCTCTGGGTAACCTGTTCCAGTCTTTTACCACCCTCCTAGTGAGAAAATTCATCCTGATATCTAACCTAAATTTCCTTTGCTGCAGTTTGAGACCATTGCTCCTTGTTCTGTCATCTGCCACAACTGTGAACAGTCTAGCTCCATCCTCTTTTGAACGCCCCCCCCCCCCATCAGGTACTTGAAGGCTGCTATTTAATCCTCTCTGTCTCCTCTTCTGTAGACTAAATAATCTGTTTCCTCAGTCTTTCTTCATAAGTCATGTCCTCCAACCCCCTCACCATTTTTGTTGCCTTCTGCTGGACTCTCTCCAATTTGTCCACATCCTTTCTATAATGGAGAGCCCAGACTGAGCACAGAACTCCAGATGTGGCTTCACCAGTGCTGAATAGAGGGGAATAATCACTTCCCTGGACCTACTGGCAACATACCTACCAATGCAGCCCAGTACACCACTATACTTTTTGGCAACAGGGGCACACTGCTGGCTCATAGTCAGCTTTATTGTCCTCTACAACCCCCAGGTCCTTTTCTGCAAAGATATTGCCCAGCCAGTCAGCCCCCAGCCTGTACTGGTACATAGAATTGTTGTGTTCTAAGTGCAGGACTTTGCACTTGTCTTTGTTGAACCTCATGAGATTTCTTTTGGCTTAATCCTCCCATTTGTGTAAGTCACTCTGAAACCTAGCTCTGCCCTTCAGCATATCTACTCCTCCTCCCCAGTTTGATGTCATCTGCAGACTTCCTGAGGGTACACTCTGTGCCATCTTCCAGGTTGTTGATTAAGATATTAAACAAAACTGGCCCCAGGATCGATCCTTGGGGCACTCCATTTGATACAGGCTGCCAACTAAACATCGAGCCATTGATTATTAGCCTCTGAGCCTGATGTTGCAGCCAGCTTTCTATCCACCTTACAGTACATTCATCCAGCCCGTACTACTCAAAACATGTGACTACTTGAAGAAGGAAGGCTGCAAAAATTAAAGAGGAGTAGGTTGAAGTTAGTGATTGCTTTCAAGCACTCTGGAGTGGATTTGCTGAGGTAGAGAGAACATCTGTAGGCATGAGGTAAAGGAGGCAGAAGCCTAGAGAGCAGGAAATGCAAGGCCCCAGGGAGAGGGGCTCCAGGACCACTGCATCAAGAAGGAAGAGAAGAGTGGTGATGGTGATGGTGGTTGGTGACTCCCTTTCTTGAGGACAGAGGCACCAATATGTCTTCCAGATCTGGGGAGGTGGGCTGCAGGCCTGGAGGCTAAATTCAGAATGTCACAGAGCTGCCAAAGGTCATCCATCCTTCAGATCACTACCCCTTCTTGCTTGTCCACATAGGCACCAATGATACTGCCAGGAATGAGACTGATCAGATCAGTGGTGACTATGAGGCTCCTGGCAGAAGGATTAAGGAGCTTGGAGCACAAGTGGTGTTCTCATCGATCCTTCCCATAATGGCAGGGGTCCAGGTAGAGACCTTTATATCCTGGAAGTGAACATGGGGCTGAGATGGTGGTGTTGATATGAAGGCTTCTGCTTCTTTGACAATGAGTGGATGTTCTTGGAAGGAGGGATGCTATCAAGCAATGGGATCCATCTGACAAGTATGGGAAAGAGCATCTTTGGGTGTTGTCTGGTTAACCTAATAAGGAGGGCTTTAAACTAGGTTCCATGGGAGATGGTGATCAAAACCCTCCAGCAGCCAAGCATGCTGTCCAGCAGGGAAATGACAGAAAGCAGCAGCTCAACTCTGGGAAGGGGCCAGAGAGCTACAGGACTGCAGCAAGTGGCACAAAAAGGAAGCAAGGAGGTCAATGTGCAAAATACATTTGATTGATGTATTCAAATAGAAGAACTATGTGGAGTAAGCAAGATGAGCTGAAAGCTGCAGCCTGTGAAAAGGACTATGATCTAATAGGCATCACTGCATGGGCAACTGGTACCATCTTAATCAGGGGAGCCAAGTACCCTCACAGTGACCAGTCAGCAACTGAGGGAGGACCCTCCCCCTCCCCCTGGCCACAGCCGATCATGCTGACGGGGGTGGGGCGAGGGAGCAGTGCCACTTCTGCTCCCACTTCTTCCACTTCACTTCTGGGAGTGCCACTTCATCCGGGCTGCTTCATCTGGTGCTCCCGCTCCCTGGTCAGAGCTCTCGGGGGCACCGGTGCTCCTGCCTGCCCCCCTGCCTGTCACCGCAGCCTGACGGGGTGCACCAGCGTGCTCAGAGAGTGCATGTGCACCCCCATGTACCCTCTATGCATTGCCAGTGCATCACTGTGACCTGGTGGGACAACTCTGGACTGGAATGTGTATATGAAGGGTTATACTCTGTTTTGGAAAGACAGGGTTGGGAGAAAAGGTAGTGGTGTTGCCTTGTATGTCAAAAAGTCATATGTTTCTTCCCTGGTTCAGGAGCAAAAAGACAGCACATCAGAATGCTTTGGGGTAAAGGTGAAAGACATGGCACCGATGTACCGTTGGGGATTTATTATAGGCCATCTAAATGGGAAGAGGAGGTGGATGAGAGAGTCTTCAAGCAGTTGATATAAATCTATGAAAAAGCCATGAGGTGGTACAGAAGGGAGACTTCAGTTTTCTAGACAGCTGTTGAAAGAACAATGCAACCAAGCATAAAATGTCAAGCCAATTCCTAACTTGTGTGGAGCACAGCATCTTCCAGAAAGTGGAGGGTATAATTATGGGATCATCTATTTTGGATCTTGTCCTGATCAACAGGGAAGAACTGGTGGAGGATGGGAAGGTGATGGGTAACTTTGGGAGGAAGCAGTTCTGATACGCCAGAGTTCCAGATCCTGAGATGGGGAAAGTATGAGGTCAGTTAGATTTTAAGAGGTGGATTTCATCCAACTCAGGGAGTTAATAGGAACGGTGTCATGGGAGGATAGACTGAAGGATAAAAGTGCCTAGCTGGGAGTTTCTAAGGGACCACAGTTTTGGAAGCCCAACAAGAAACTTTCTACGCAATGGAAATGCAAGAAGAATGGCAAGAGACCAATGTGGATGTACAAATTGCTTCTAAAATGCTTCAAATGTGAAAAGAAAGCATATAGGCAATGGACAAATGGGCAGGCCACCAAGGACACATACCAGGAAATAGCAAGAACCTGCAGGGACAAAAAATCAAGGCAAGGATAAAGAACAAGTTACATCTGGCAGAGGAGGCTAAGAACAGCCAGAAGAGGTTCAATAAGTATGTTAGCCAGAAAAGGAGGACCAAAGTAGCTGCAGATCCTTTGTTAACAAGCCAAGGGGGGACCTCCTAACCAAAGATACAAAGAAAGCAGTTCTACTGAACAACTATTTTGCATCAGTCTTCCCAAAATATCAAGCTGCCATACGCCTATAGAGATTACCTGGATAAGGAAGGGGGCAAGCTGAGGGAGGAGATAACAAAAGAGATGGTCAGAGAGCTTTGGTTGGGTCTGAACAAACTCAAGTCAGCAGGGCCAGATGAGCATCATCCCAAGGTCCTGAAGGAACTTGCAGAGGAGATCAAGGAGCCCATGGCAATGGTCTTCATGAAGTTGTGGGAGATGAGCCAGGTACTAGAGGAATGGAAAAGGTCCAACCTGGTGCCCCTCTTAAAAAAAAAAAAAAAAAAAAAAAAGGCAAGAAGGAGGACCCAGAGAACTACATACTGATTAGCCTTACCTCAGTTCCTGGGAAGTTACTGGAGCATATCCTAAGGCATCTGGAGGAGGAAAGGCTAATTGCAAGCAGCTAGCATGGATTTATGAAGAACAAAAGTGTCAAACAAATCTGATCTTCTTTGACAAAGTAATTACTTGTGTGGATAAAGGGAATGCTGTGGATATAGCATATCTGGAGTTCAGCAAGGCTTTTGACAAGGTCCTGCACCTTCTGATAAACACATTGGAGAAATGTGGGTTGGAGGAAATGACTACAAGATGAATAGATAATGGGCTCAATAGCCATAAGCAAGGATAATTATTATTGGATCCATGTCAGAATGGCAGGAAGTTTTGAGTGGAGTCCCACAGTGTTCTGTCCTGGGCCTGGTGCTTTTCAATGTGTTTATTAATAATTGGATGCTGGCATAGAAAACTTCTTATGTGTCAAAGTGTGCAGATGACATGAAACTGGGAAGGACTCTTGAACATGGTGGAGGATGCAAATGCAATTCAGAAGGATCTTGACAGATAGGAAAGTTGGGCGAGAGCTAACAGGATGAAGTTCAGTGAGGACAGATGCAAGGTTCTTCACCTTGTGAGAAATAATCAAAAACACAGATACAAAATGGGGGACACCTGGCTGGATGGCAGCTCTATGGAAGAGGATTTGGGAGTCTTGGTAGACCAGAGGCTCAATACGAATCTACAGTATATTGCATCTGCACAAAAGGCCAATAAGGTTTTGGGCTGCATCAGTTTGAGCAATGGTGCTTCTCTACTCGGCACTGGTTAGGCAGTACTAATTCGGAGTACTGTGCAATTCTGGGCTCCATTTTTTAAAAAGGATGTGGAGAAGTTAAAGATGGTCCAGAGTAAGGCAACAAAGATGATGAATAACTTGGAAGGTAAGTCAAATGAGGAGAAGCTGAGGGAGCTAGGCATGTTCAACTTGTGGAAAAGGCACTTAAGATGGGGACATGATAGCAGTCTTCAAATGCTTGAAGGGCTGAAATACAGAAGTAGGAAAGTAGCCTTTCTTTCTTGCTGCAGAGAGGAGGATGTGGACCAATGGCTTGAAGTTACAGCAAAAGAATTCAGATTTGACATCAGGAAAAGCTTCTCATTGGAAAGACTGGCCACTGAGAAACTTGAAAAAAAACCAAACCAAAACAGAGCTTTATCAGAAGAGGAAGCAGGTTTGACCTGGCTTGCCCAACATCTGCATAGATTTCATGCTTCAGTGGGGTTTTTAAAAACGCCGAAAAGCCCACAGAAGCACACAATCTATGCAGACATTGGACAAGCTCGGTCAAACCGATGCAGTGCTTCTTCTGGGTATGCGCTGTGCTCTATGTGGGGAGGGGTGGAGGGAGAAAGGGAAGGGTGCTGAGCTGAAAGTAAAGCACTAGTTTTGTTCTTTGTTGGGGTTTTTTATGTCTGTAAGCAACCAGTGAGGCAGTGCAATAGACTGCCTAGGAAAGCTGTGGACTGTCTATCATTGGAGGTATTCCAGAAGAGGTTGAACAGTCACAGGTCGGGGATGATTTAGGTGTAGCTACGCCTTTTTTTTCTGTCATGAGTATTTCCCATACTTCTGAGCTTTGCTGGTTGCTTCTGCCCCTCCTGCCTTCCCTTTCCCCCCTTGCTATACGTGTCAAAGTGTTTTTAAGCCTCCCCAGAAGTATTGGGTGTTTGGCTGCAGCGAGAGTTGGGGATTTCAGCTGGCTATTCTCCTGCTGTGAGCAAAGCTGGAGGTTCCTGGGTAGTCTTGCCTCTCTGCTCAGGGTCAGACTGATCACCATGTTTGGGGTCAGGAAGGAATTTTACCCCATAGTCAGATTGATATGGACTGAGGGGGTTGCCTTTTTCTATAGCAGGGGCCATGGCTCTCTACCCAGGATCTCTTGTGCATATATTGCCAACATTTTATAGAAGCAAGCCATTGACTCCTATGGTTCTCCTGCTTTGTGTGGCAGGTTAGGGTGTCAGATCTTTGTTGTGTCACAGTTGAGGATAGTCTTGTATAGAGTTTAGATTATGGTTATATAGGATGGTTTGGGTTGGGATGATCCTGCCTCAGACAGGGGGTTAGACTAGCTGACCTCTGGGCTAGGGACAAACATTCAGAAAGCTGGAGCCTGAGTTGATTAAATCTTTGCAGGTTAGTCTAACCCAGGGTCAGGCAATTATTTTCGGCGGTGGGACGCTTACTCAGTTTTGGCAAGCCATCAAGGGCCGCATGACAGGCAGCCAGGAGCAGATAAAAAATTTAGAAAATTGATATTTAGGGGCCCTGTGGGCCGGATAGAATGGCCTCGTGGGCTGCATATTGCCCACCCCTGGCCTAACCTGTGTAGGTAGAACCAATTTGCAAGTGAATAGATGTTCACTTTTGACTCTGGAAATGCAGGCATGTGCACTCAGGGGCTTAGGCCATAAGTCAGGTCTGAGCAAGCCCTCAGCTGGAGGGAAACTAAGTTGAGGGAAGGGGTGTGGCCAGGCCCAGGCAGACCTGAGTATGACTAGGGGGGGTCTGCCTGGAGGTGGAGAGGGAAGTAGCCCCTGTCAGGGGTCCTAAGCCTGCCCACCCCCCACTCATTCACTGGATGGCAGCAGGGGCGGGGGTGGGGCCAGACCCCCATAGCCTGAGGGGAAGTGGAGATTTAATCCCCACATTGAAGTGGGGTGGGGACAGTGCAGGCACCAATAGGCACTACTTATGCACCCAGGGCTGTGCCCCTAGGGCTATGGTCGTCAGGTGCCAGTAGCCTGAGGGTAAGGGGAGGGAGGTTAATCCCCCCATTGCAACCAGCAGGGTAGGGAGCACTGATACAGTGCCCTGGGCCAAGTCCCTCTGAGGAGCAGCTAGCCAGCCACGGGGAGGGAAGAGGGAGTGGGGTTGTGACCTGGCTGCATGGGTGGAGCAGCCAGGTCACAACCCCACTCCCTCTTCCCTCCCCATGGAAGGGAACTAACCAAGGCTAGTTATGGCAGTGCAGCCCAGGCTGGAGTGACCCCAGGAGGTGGGGGGGTCAGTGCCCACTGTCTCCCACCCCATATGGGGACCACAGCGTGTAGGAAGGCTGCACCTCTAGTGTGGCACCCCACCCTGCTCCCTCTCCCATCAGTGGCAGCAGCAGCAAAGCAAACTTATTGTGGTGAGTTCTATCCTGGGGAAGATCTTAGAAAAGTTTATTAAAGAGGCCATCCTTAATGGACTGGCCAACACCAACATTCTGAGGGATAGCCAGCATGGGTTTGTTGCAGGTAGGTCTTGCTTGACCAATCTCATTTCCTTCTATGACCAGGTGACCTATCATCTGGACAAGGGAGAAGAGGTTGATGTCATATGTCTTAACTTCAAAAAAAACCCCTTTGATTTGGTATCCCATGATCACCTCTTGGTGAAACTGGCCAATTGTGTCCTTGGGTCAACCGTGATCTGCTGGCTGGGAAATTGGCTCCGTGGTTGGACCCAGAGGGTAGTAATCGATGGCAGTCACTCGTCATGGTGTCCTGTGACCAGTGGGGTCCCCCAAGGCTCTGTCCTTGGACCCATGTTGTTCAACATCTTCATTAATGATGTGGACATTGGAGTCAGAAGCGGACTGGCCAAGTTCACCAATGACACCAAACTTTGGGGCAAAGCATCCGCACCAAAAGACAGGAGGGCAATCCAGGCTGACCTGGACAGGCTCAGCAAATGGGCGGATGAGAACCTGATGGTGTTTAACGTTGAAAAATGCAAAATTCTCCACTTTGGGAGGAAAAACTTGCAGCATCCTTAGAGGCTCAGCAGTGCTACACTGTCTAGCACTACGAAAGAAAGAGACTTAGTCATTGTTGATCAAAAGATGAACATGAGCCTGCTATGTGATGCTGCGGCTAGTAAAGGGAGCAAAACGCTGGCTTGCATTCATACATGCTTCTCAGGCAAATCCCAGGATGTCCTTTTCCCCCTGTACTCGGTCTTGGTGAGGCTGCAGCTGGTGTACTGCATCCAGTTTTGGACTTCACAATTCAAAAAGGATGTGGAGAAACTTGAGAGAGTCCAGAGGAGAGCCATGCGCATGATCAGAGGTCAGGAAAGCAGACCTTACGACAACAGGTTGAGATCCATGGGGCTCTTTAGCGTGGAAAAGTGCAGGCTCAGGGGTGATCTGATGGCCGCCTATAAGTTTATCAGGGGTGACCACCAGTATCTGGGGGAACGTTTGTTCACCAGAGCGCCCCAAGGGATGACAAGGTTGAATGGTCACAAACTACTGCGAGACCATTTCAGGCTGGACATAAGGAAGACTTTCTTTACTGTCTGAGTCCCCAAGGTCTGGAACAGCCTGCCATCGGAGGTGGTTCAAGCACCTACAGTGAACACCTTCAAGAGTAAATTGGATGCTTATCTTGCTGGGATCCTGTGACCCCAGCTGACTGCCTGCCCTTTGGGTGGGGGGCTGGACTCGATGATCTCCCCAGGTCCCTTCCAGCCCTAATGTCTATGAAATCTATGAGTGGAGGTGAAGCATTTGTCACCTGCTTGGAGCAGTGCTGGGCACTTGGGACACTCTACTGAGTGCCAGGGGCATAGGCAGTGGTGTGGGGAGGCAGTAGACCCCCACAGCCCTGTCTGGCCTGGCTCTGCAGCCCAGGTATGCAGTCTGGTTTGGCCCGGCCCTATGGCTTAGTGGCGTAGGCAGTGACTAGTCCAAGAAGCCCATCCCAAGCAGCCGGTGCTGCCACAAGCAGGTGACAGGTGTCTCACCTCCACCTGGCATGATAGTTCACTCCACTGCCACCAGGAGAGGGAGGGGTGGGTTGGCAGCAACTGGTTGCATGGCTATGCCCCTGGGCTGCAGGGCTAGGCCAGACCTGGCTGCAGCAGTCCATTGCCTGCCTCCACCCCTGCCCATGCCCCCGGCCTGCAGCAGTCTACCCCAAGTGCCTGGTGCTCCTGTGAACAGGCAGTGGATGACAGGTGTTTCATCTCCTGCTGCTGCAATAAGTTTGCTCCACTGCCGCTTCTACTGGGAGAAAGAGGGGTGCAGGGAGCTGTGCTGCAGTTGTAGCCAGCCTGCAAACCGTGACCCCCGTGTGGGACTGGAGGCAGGAGGTGTGGTAGGTGCTGACCCATATCCTCTGGGGTGGTCCAGCCTAGGCTGTGCTGCTGCCTTGCTGTGCTGCTGCAGTGGGAGGCAGCAGTGAGCTGGGTTCCATAAATAGCCTTGGCTCCTCCCTTCCTGCAGCCAAGCCACATTTTCCCCCCGGCTGGAGGGTCCTGGCCCAGGGTGCCTTGTCTATGCCCCCTCCCCTGCCTCCCACCTGCAATGAGGGGATTAAACCCTCCTTCCCCTCAGGCTTCTGGTGGTGTCTAACTGCCACGGCCCCAGGTGCATGCAGAGCCTATTGGTGCCCACACTGCACTCCAGAGCAGGGTTTCCCACCCCCACCCCTTTCTCAGCCAGCTAGTGCAGAGATGGTGCTCTGGCTAGGGAGGAGAGGCACTGGGCCAACCCTGCTTGGCTGGAACAGACAACCCAGCCCAGGGCTGCAGAGAATGCTGGGATGCTGGAGGACTCTGATTTAACTTAAACGAGGAAGAGGTCTGGGACAGAAGTTCCATAAACCGGTTTGACCTCAATCAGTTAAGTCTGATACTACATTCAACCAGATGCATCTCAAACCAGTTTTGGCCATTTTGAACCTGGTTTATGTGCACTGAACTTATGTTCTGTTACAGGTTTAAACCAGTTTCTGATCACTTAAACCAGTTTATGCATAAAGTCTGTCCCTAGCCCTGGGGTCCCTTCTAGTCCTATTCTCCATAGCTCTGAGCTCTGTATTTGTTTTGAAGTGTTTATTAACAAGATTTGAAAAGCAAATCCTGGCATAATCTGTGCATCTGAATTAAGAAACCAACAGTGAGCCTTGGTCTGTCCTTCTCATGTTGTGATCTGGCCCCCTCCAGTTTAAAAGACGAATAGAAAGTTTGTTTTACTTTGATCTGCCTAGGACGGCTGTTGAAAACATTTTTGAAAACAGCATGTTAGCAAAACTTGTGAATTTTCTTGGTTTTTATCATGATGCTTCTGTTTTAATTCACCTCTAATTATTAAGTTTGCTCTAATATATTAGTGAATATCCAACTCGTGGATGGACTGGTATTGTATTGAGTGTCACTGTGTTTAGTGTTGGGGGAGGGATGGGTTTAGTAACATTTTAAGACAGAGCGGGGTCTGTTCATCTCTGCGGTTGGTTTTAATAGTATAGCTGCTGTTCTAGTCTGCTGGATTACAGCAGGGGCTTAAACCTAATGGTCTTTTTTATGCCTTGAGCCACCTAGGTTGCAGAATTCCTTTTTTCATCAGTTTTTCTGTTATGTACCAAAACTGGAGGGCTGACAGATTATAAAATATATTTTCTTTAAATATAATAAGGTTGTGCTTTTTGATGCTAGTAATAAATGTATGTCTCCTTCCAAAGGATTTGCAAAAAGAATTTGAATGTTGTCAATTCCTTCCCTCTCTGCTTCAAGGTCTGGCAGATGAATGTGATTAAAAATAGGTCTGGCTAACAGCTTGAACCTCCAGGTGGCTGACTTTCCATGTAGTAAGACTTTCACCATAATTTATCTGGTATTATCTGTGAAAGACCTTCTTTGTACAATTGAGTGGGGAGGGTTGGGTTTAGCAGTGATCTGGTTCCACTCCTTTTTGCTAATAAATTACTATAGCTATTTTAAAAGCTGTGTTTAAAGCCCTATTAGGTCACCTATTCCTCAAGAATGGATTAGAGGATTGCTTTCCATTGTATATTTTCTAATATGAGCTTTTTTTCCTCATTCTCTGCTTCAGTCCAGTTTCAAAGCTAAAGTGAAGAGACCTCTTCTACTTTCCATTGAGATGCCTTTCTGACAGTTTGTAACTTGCTAGCTTTCACTTCAGTAAGTGATAAATACTCATTTATATGATATATTGAACTTGCCCTATATCCAGCAAAATTTTCACTACTGTATATGCTTCCCACTGAGTATAACCCACTTGATTTTGTAGCTGTGGCTCACTTCTGAAAGTGCCTCCAGTAGCAAAGAAGATAAATGATAGTGTTAGAAGCTGAAACAGACAGGGTGATAAAATTTCGCAGACTAACTCCTGAACACTAAGTCAATAGAATTTGATTTCCTTTTATATCTGTTCCCTCCCCAAACCAAATTTCACTGCTGGAGTTTTAGTCGGGTAAGATTTCAGTCTTGAGTTCATGCCCCATAAGTCTAGGAAACCTAATTTTCAGGTAATATCAATGTAGTATCTATACTAATACCAGGTAAGGAGGTAGGGTACAACATACACTTGTATAGCTTTTTGACAAAAGCAGGGTATTGTTGCAACTGAAGTTTCACCTGATGCTTCCCTCTTTTCAGAAATGTAAAAGCAGTTCAAACAATACCTTCTCTGAAGCCTGTTTAAAGGACAAAATTTTGTCAAGTAAAATACAGAGTCTCCACCTGCGTGTAATTTCACTCTGCTTTTAAAATCCTCCTATAACAGCCCTTACAAAGACTGTTTTCCTTACCTCCATGAGAGCATAAAATATGTTGTGGGAAATTACAGTAGTTATCAAGGGTAATGTTTGACCCACATTCTTCATTACACTTCTGGAATGTGGTAAAGAATACTTACCTTGTCCTTTTTATGTATATTTTCATAATATATTACAATTTTCTCTGTGATTTCCCCTCCCCCCACCCATGAGATATTGAATGAAAATTCCTCTTGTTTCTTGAAGCATCGTGCCTTTGTTAAGGTGTCGTGTTCCTTCACTTCATTAAGCTTTATAAGAGTTTCTTGGTACTGAATGAAAAGAATTGTAGGTATTTTGGGAATCTATGAGTAGCTATTTCATAATAAAGGACTAATGAGGGGGGACTCGTATCATCCCCTCTTTCCCTCCTCCAGTAATTGGAGTTGCAAGAAATATGACTACTGAGAGCTCAGTGCTATGTGTGTTTTGTTAAAACCTGAGTGTCTTAAAAAAAAAAAAAAAATCAGATACAGATTTTGCAGGGGAAAGGGGACGGGGCAAAACAAGTAAAGGTCTGACTTTTTCAACAAAAAAAAAGAGAGAGAAGTAAAATAGCAATATTTAAAAAGGGAATTACCCGAGATTATTGCAGACATTAAAAATTTGATAATTTTATCAGCTCTTTAAAAAAAAAACAAAGCACCTTTTGGGAATTCCACAGTATTCTTCAAGTTCATTTTGAAACTACTTATAGCATAAACTGATTCTCATTCAAATAATCCTGCTAGAGATGCCATTTTTTTTTGTTTTAGAAAAAGCAGTCCTCTTGAATTCATGTTTGATTCCATAAAAGAATCTTGGTAATGTTGCAAATAGCCCTATAACTTTAATGTATTTCTTTTAGGAAGTGTTATTGTTAATGGGAGGTTGTACAGATAGAAAAAGTTGTATCAGCTCTTGTCTTGTCTAGGAAAAAGTGTGCTGTTGGCAGGAGTCACTGCATACACTAGTAATACAGTTGATAGTCTAATCTAAAAGTTTATCTTCACTTACCATAGTTTATCTTCACATACCAAATTATTATACCATAGGTTACTTTTTGTTTTATTACTGTGCTTCAGAATATTGATTTATAAATTGGGAGGGCCTATTGCACTTTATTTTACTGATATTTAATTTTTAAATACAGGTTCCCTTAGCTATGGATTCAGTTTTTATTTAATCCATGTAAGGTATTTGTTAGACATGACTGCTTGGGTTGTTTAACAAGCATAGGCAGCAACAGTGTTTACCCTGTCCTTCCTTGAATATGTACCCAGATACTACTTCTGGTTTGCTTTTTAAAAAAAACCTCAGTTATCTGGCAGCTGTGTATGAGTGTATATAGCTATATTCTAACCAACTGAAACATTTGTATGGATTCAACATTTATGTTTACATACTTTATGGAACTAAAATTCTTCCTTTTTTCAGTGGGATTTCTAAAAAACAAGATGCAACTTAGAAAAAGTGGTCCTTGTCTTTAAAAGGCAAAGAACTTTGTGTACTCACATGTGCTTCTAAGGCACTAAGGAATTGCTCGTCAAGAATGGCGGGGTGTGGGCAGGGATGAAGTGCCACCACCCACCACCTCCCAGGAGTGGGGCGGGGAGGAAGCTTGCTCCGCCATCCCCTCCATTCCCCTCCATCAGGACTCCGAGCTGCTTCCACCTCCAGCTCTGCTGGCCTTGCGCCTCCCCCTCCCCCTCCCCGCCCTGCTATTCAGGGGTGGTAGAGCACTGCCATGATGGTGGGGACATGGTGGGGGGGTGAGGCCAGAGGTGCTGGCCTCGCCCCCCAACTCCATCCTCACCGCCATGGTGGCACTCTGCACTCTGGTTGTTTTACTAACCAATCAGAGTGCTTCAGTAGTGTTACGGACAGATGGACTAAGCCCTTTATTATATATGAATTATATACTATGCAATATAGACTTTACTATCAGATTATTTGTTTGATTTGGTTTACAGCTAGTGTCACATTTTATATGGAATTAGTACAGGTGGATACTCTTTCTATGTATTTAGTAAATATAATTCTGATTGTAAAGTCTGCATTATGAGCATTTATACTTTTGTTGTATGTTTTCTTCCAGAGGTATACATGAAAATGTATACCTCTGGAAGGAAAGATGCAACAAAAGTATAAATATTAAAAAAATCTGTGGAGGCGTGTGTGCTTAGTAGAAAGCTGTTGAAGCTTGCTAGTTCCAGATCAAAAAAACTTGTGTATTTCTGATAATTGAAAAACAAATTAAAAATAAGTGATCTTTATTTAATTTAATTGTACCTTTCAAGAGGACATAGGATTAATAGTCTGGGATGTGGGTATTTTTTCTAGTATGTTGTTTGAATTTCACGAGTGCTTATTGAACTGTGGATAAAATGTTACTTCCTGTTGTCCTAGATTTTTTTTCTGATTTCAGTATAGCAAAATTATTTTATCTATTACTATTAGTAGTAGTTACAGGGGTGTAGGTTGTAGCCATGTTGGTCTAAGGACATAGGCAGAACCTTGTTTGCCTATTAGTAGTAGGAGTATTTTATCTGTTTTAATAGAAGTGAATGATGCATGCAGAGCTCCACACATGGAGCAGCTCTCACACTAGTTCTGCAAATCTTTATTCTGTATATCACAGTGCAACAAGTTAACTGATTATGTGATTTCTGTTTAAGGAAAAATATCTTTTTTAGGTGTTTCAAAGAGTTAGGAAAGGAAGGAACGCAGTAACCTTTCCTGTTAGGTTTTAAGGCAGTCAGACCCTGAAATGCCTGGCCTGCAACTTGAGAACAAAAAGCCTGTTGTAAATTCTGAGAGCCTTGGAATGTACTCCCACCCTACAAATGTCAGAGTAGAATTTGTTTTGGAAGTTACTAAGATCATCATCACCTCATTTGAGGAAGGAAATCCCCTTCCTCAAATCCCCTGCCCCACCATCAAAGCATAGTCTAATCATAGTCTAATTTTAAGAAATTGCTCAGGGTGTTCACATTTTCAAACTACCTTTCTGTATCTGCCGCCTCATTTTTAATTAATGAAGTGTACAGAAAATTAACTTAGGGTTGTCTCTGACATCCAACATATTAGATATTCTGCACCCTATGGGTGTGACAACAAGGCCTGATTTTTAATGATTTGTATTTGATATAAAACTCCTCAGCAGTTGGTTCACAACACATGCCACTGAGAACCTTTCTGTCTTCATTGGCATCCTGCTTGTTATGGAGTAAAGTTCAAGATTTCAGTCCAAGATTTCAGCCCTTCACAGAACAGGCTCAACTTAACATGAGTGACCAGGGTGCCATGTCGCTGATCTCTCCTACATGCTGAAAATGGTAAAATTGCAAGGTGAAACACCCTCATGTTAGAAAATGGTGTCTACAGCCAAGTTGGGCATATGCCGGGGGGAGGATCTGTGGGTCTGACCTGACCTGTAGATAGGCCCCACGCCATGGCCATGAGCTTGTGCTATGCCCCGTGTGAGTCTGTCTTCTTTGGTATGTTTCGGGTTGACATTATTATTATTTTAAAATTGTAAAATATTAGGCATTCTTTTTCCAAGTATATCATAATCTTACTAGAGACTGAGTTGTTTTGTGTTGTGGGAGTGCCTGCAGGTTCCGATTAACACGATGGCCCTTTGATGGTATACAAAATGTGTAATAAGAAATAGTTCTTAACTTGGGGTTTGCAAACTAAATAGAACAGAGAGATTAGACATAGTGTGAGGAGGAGAGGATACAGCAGAGAAGATGAAAGTTGGGAGTTAATTTTTTTGTGCTTAAGTGACTTGCCCAAGCTTGCACTGAAAATCAAGGACACAACTGGGAACTTGAACTCACTTCCCAGTCCAGGTCCTTAATTGTTGCTACATAATCCATCACAGTGGTGTTCAGGGCTGGAATGGATGCAATATTTCTATCAGATCTTTAAGAGAAATATATCTACCTATCTAGCTTTTTGTAGTTAATAAGTTTGCACTGGATAATTGTAAAATTTATTCTAAAACTGATGGGTGACATACACCTATGCACACCCCCTAAATGTGCACCCCCTGGGCATGGTGGTGCACCCCCTACAAAAAGGTGCTGCTGACAGTGTTGGCAGCACCTGCAGGCGGTCGCTGCTCACCACCCCACTGCCAACACCACCAGCAGCATCTGGAGGTGGTTGCTGACCCCTGGTTGGTGCTCACCACTCTTGCCCCCTCCCCCCCCACTGCCGCCACACTCTTGCCACTGCTGCCATGCATCCACTGCTGCCGTGCCCCCACCCACCCACTGGGAGCACATGTTGTTCATGAAAACTGATACCTTTTTTATTTGTTCATCTCTGAATTCATTGGGTAGCCATTAGGTCAGGAGGGGTATCTAACTCATTTGTACCTACAGGCCAGATGAGTTGTATGGGGCTGGTCCATGGGCCAGATTAACTCCCCAAAACTCTTTCCCCTCCCTCTCCTCCAGAGTGTGTGACCTGGTGCAAAGTGGCCAAAACTGAACTGCACTGCATGTGGTGCCCATCCCAGCACTGCATGTGGTGCCTGCTCCGGGTAGCCTGGGACGTGTGCTGCACACGGTGCCTGTGAGCACTGAATATAGTGTGGGTCCTAGACCAGGTAGAACAGTGGCAGTGTGCATCCCAGAGCATGTACCACCTGTGGTGCAGTCCCTCTGAGGCGGCCCGTGTGCCACATTGCTGCTGCTCCAGCCAAACAGTGCCGCATGTTGTGCCTGTTCTGTCTGCTCCAGGATTCATGCCACATGCAGCATGGGTCCCAGACTGGCTGGAGTGGCTGCTGGGTCAGGTATACTGGGGGGTGGATCTGTGGGCCCGACCTGGCCTGCAGACAGGCCCCATGCCGGGGGCTTGTGCTATTTCCTGGGCAAGTCTGATCAGACTAAGGGGCAGCATAGGTGGCCAGATAGAGATCCTCAGGCCTTATGTCTGACACCTCTGCCTAAGGTAATATACTTGGGCACGGGCATTTCTAGCACTGCCTGGATAGAACTAAAAATTATTCTTTTCAGCTTGCATAATCCTACAGAACAGGATTATGAACAAGAATGACAAGTGCCCATCGGAGTACCTCTGTGAAAGGATCGGAAAAGTAAATGATCAGCAAGCACCGCCCAATTCTCTTTCCCACTAATTACATTTTCATTAATTTTCAGGGGATCTGGCCATCCCTAGTTGAATGACTAGGATTGAGCCCTGAAACCTTGAGCTGCCCAATATTTAGGGGTTCAGTAAATGTTTGTTACAGTTGTGTTGCCAAAAATGTGTCCATCAGTAGTTGTCTTTGGTATTTCACACTCCCTTACCCTCTGCAACAACATGCATATATTAAAAGAAGCAGGGGAGAGAGGGATTTTGGCAACCTAGAATGGTCAGCAAGCAACTTGGTGTTAGGTTTTGTGAATTTTCTAACAGATTCCCCATGAGGCTATAAGGATGGAGATGGAAAATGTCTCCCATTCTCTCTCATCTGCACTGGATGCATGAACTGCATCAATGGGCATGGGGTAGGCTGGCAAATTCTCTAGAAGCAAAGATTGAAATGTTTTCATAAGGAAGGCCCAGTGTTCTGTTTTAGTTTAGGCTTAAGTGTGCCTGACTTTAAAAGTAGCATTTATCCAACATTGTGCACCTATTACTTCTGGACATAGTTTTTAAAGACCAATATGCCTTCGCACTTCACTTAGTAGATTAGATAGCATGTTACATCAGTTAGGCTCCCTGGTGACTTAGCTGCTGCTGTTTCTGTGGATCTTTCACAAAGAGAATCATTAAAGAATTTGGAAAATGTGATTGAAAGCTATTGTCAAAGAAAGGTGAGAGGAGCTCTAGCATATAAAAAATTATACATGATATTCTTGAGGGACAGTGAAACAGAATCTTAGGCCATGCTGTTGTAAAGCTAAAGCTTTATGTGGCCATAAATGTTTACCTCTGCTCTTTGAAATAAGATTGCTTTTACTCTCCCCTTGGAGTGACTGGCCTTGGACTTAATTCTTTAGTATCTTGGACAGGATTTTTGATTTACTTGGGGTCATCACCTGGTCCAATCCAAATTTACTGTTCTTTGCTTTCAGGAGAGTTAAGACTGATGCCATATTTGTGAATCATCATTACATGTGAAAACAGATTCAATAAACAATATTGTGCTTACAAAGTAAAATATCTAACTAGCTAAGGAATATCAGAATTGAGATTTTCTGAGCCACCTCAGTTCAGTCCTCTTGCATATGCATATGCATAATGACTTTTTAAATCTGATGGCATGTCAGCCTTGATTTGGGAATTTTCTCACTTTCAGGGATTTTTCATAATATTCCACTATGTTGGAGGTACATTGTCATTTAACTCCACTGGTTAAAACTGGCTGGTTCTTTGACCTCTCTCAATTATTCTTTCCCAGTTAACTACAGTATATTCTGGTTTTTGTTTGTTTGTTTTAAAGAGACTTACAACTTGCCCACATTTTGGAGGGAAAGAAGGGCAGAAGATTCTCTAATTTTAATTCCACAGATCCTCTGTGTTTAGTGCTGATAGTCCACAATTAAAGACAGTGCTAGTTTGTTCACATACAATGCAGTGACTTCCCACAGTCAATATTTTGAAATTTGTAAGAACATGTGTGTTTCTTGTCTTGTTGCTGCTGGTCTTGCATAGATGGTTCTATGCTGTGTTAGCACAACAAGGTTCAGGTGGCTTGCAATAGTGAGGGCCTTTAGGTGTTAGAAAAACATTGAGTGGACAGCATCCTAGTGGAATTCTGGTAGTTAACTTAATAGTGAGGAAACTACATTTTATTCATTTGCATTCATGGAGATCGATAAAAGAATTCTATCCAATTATCCCCTACTCAGTTATTATCTGCATCATTATTACTTTTGCTAATGTCCTCTGCTCTGTCATTCTTTCTTCATTCTTAGCAAAAATTTTGTACCCAAAATGGTAAAAATAAATAAAAAGTAAAAATAAATAAATAAAACAACAACAACAAAACTCAAACAACTGGTGGTGTACTCTGTTACTGGCCTACTGGCAAGCTGGCTCCACCTCATATCTTAAAATGGATAGAACAAATGTAATAGCTTCCTACATTTTAATGTTTCTAAATTATATACAATCTCTCTGTATCTGTTAAACACTCAGATTATTGTCAGGAAAGAATAATGTGAGAAGAGAATAACAATCAAGAAGTTCTCCTTATGTTTGGGCGAAGTTAATCATGGTCTGTAGGTGGAAGAACAAGCAAAGCATACAATTATTGGAAACTTTGAATGCTTAACAATGCAAACATATTTTAAGGAGCTAGCCTTAGATCAATTCCTTTGTTATCCTGTAATTGATATGTACATAATGCTCTTACCAAAGAGGATTCCATATATTTATGGCCCATGTGGGATTGTACAGGTAGTAACAGCTCTAAAATAATAAGCAGTAAAATCAGTTGTAGTGGATTCCTGTAGTACAGATTGGGTTTGACTGTTCTGACCACCAATAAACTTCGTTGGTTTCTCATTTCACATATGGGAGATTTCTGATACAAGTAGCGTTCCACAATTTCAAGAGGTTGTCTAACTCATATTTACAGATCAAACTTATTGCCTTTATTGACTTTGAAATGAGGCAAGATTTCCATAGAAAAGAGAGGCAGATTTTGAATGATTGATTGACTGGTTTGTGGTTCATTGCATGAGAGAAATGGGTTGTTTTAAATTTAATCCTTAGTAAATTACACTTCATGCTCTCTGTCTATTAAAAATAGTAAAGTTGCTTACAGTCCCTGGGGGTTGCATAATATTACATCCTTTTCTAGTTAGTGTAAATCGAAATAGCTTTGCATGTGTGAATTTTGATATAGTTAAACTACAACATAGTCTTTATAATACCCCTGTTCCTGTCTTTGCTCACCTTTGACCTACCTTTATTTTATTTAAAACAGTATGTAAAGAATGTTATTTTGGGTGACCACATTTTGACCTTCCTAAAATGATTTGTTTGGAACATTCCTTAGCATGCACAAAGTAGTATTTGAAAAGGATTTGATGTATGATGGCCATTCATTATTGGGGGACAATGGCTTTAGCAATTTAAAATGACCATGTCATTACAGATAAACAGAGATTGGTTAGTGTGACCATCAATTACCCAAGTACAAGTCTGCATTCTGAAGTTTTTTTTAGTACAGCTTATGTCATCACTGGAAAACTGAGATTTATTTTTCAGTTCTGTAGATGTACTAGTGAAACAGTAATTGCTCCCGGTCAGAAATCAGAAACTTGGCTAAACTGTTACGTGTGTAACCAGGGATGGATACTGGGGGGAAGGGGGGAGGGTGGGGTACAGTGGTGGAGTTGGACCTCCACCCTGTCCCTGTCCTCTTGATTCCTGGTCCATCCAAAGTTTAAAACAGTTATATTTAGGCAGCAGTAAAGTAGTCACTTTACTTCTTTATAATCTATCTGCTTCCTTCTAAATTCTTCATTCCACAAGTGTTAACAACCCTCTCAGCTTTTTAATGGTATGGTTTCCTTAAGCTATTTTTTCTTCTTCAGTTCTGTTGTCTGTTAGCTCCTTCTGGTAACGTAACTCCTATTTCACAGCCCTGCAGTTTATTTTTAACTCCAACTGATAACATTAACTCAGGTATGGAAATAACTTTCAATGAAGCATTGGATGCATCTAACTCAGATGACTACTGAAGAAACAACATATTTTGATTATTTTTGCCTAGTTTTTAAATATAAAATGTGTGATATAGCAAAATAATGTGCAGTCCAATAAAGTTACTTGTTTTTGCTTTGATCTTAAACTAAGTAATATTAGCTAAGGCCCCTAGCACATAAGAAGAAACTGGAAGCTTTACTAACCTGGAGCAAAAATATGTAGTGTATTATGTGCTACGATGCACCACATTATCTGCACTCCCTTCTTCAAAATCCTAGACTTGCCCATGTGTACATCTATCTTATTTAAATCCTTGTTCAGAACCTTTGGAATATAAAGCTTTCATTTGAGTCAGCATAATTATTTTGGCCTAGGGGCTACACAGGAAGTTTGAGCCATTGCAGGTCATGTCAGACCCTTTCCCCTCCTTCCCCCCTCACCCCACACACACACTTCAACAACTTACCTAAACTCCCTGTGTGGGATGGGGCTGTGGATGGGTGGGGAGCAGTGTTTGGTGGCTGAGGCTGGGACCACGGGGCTGGGTTGTGAGGCAGTGACAGGCCAGGGCAATGATCCACTCCCAGCATGCCCCTGCTGTGTTGGTGAGGGAGGATGGCTGCCTAAGTGGCTCCGGGAGCTAGCTGGAGGGGTGGGGAGGAAGGGGAGGGGCAGGGGCCACATGCAGCAGAGCTGGACCAGGTAGTATGGTCTGCAGCTACCCCTGTGGCACTCTGCATGGGGCTAAGCCTCACCTGCTCCGCCCAGGTTAGCCTGCACCATGCCTGTGCCCACTGGGCCAGCCCCAGCCAGCAGTTTACTAGGGGGGCTGCTCCTGGTCTGGCTGCCAGGCGGGTGGAGTGGGTGGAAAGCAGCTGGGAGTTGGAGCCGGAGCCCTTAACACTAGGGCAAAAGCTGCCTTGCTGAAGCTTCCTCTGTGGTTGGAATGGCGCAGCAGGAGCTGGACGAGGACCCGCTGTTGGAGGTGAGGGGAGCTGATCTGCATCTAGGTGGCTGCAGCTGCATTGGGTGCAGCCCTGCCAGAAGTCGTGCGCTGACCTGGCATGGGAAGAAACATGGTGCTGGCTGCCCCAGGCAGGGCTTGGTCCCATGCAGAGCGGCACGGGGGCAGCTGTGGATGGGATCC
Source organism: Crocodylus siamensis (assembly GCF_052110815.1). Lineage (NCBI taxonomy): Eukaryota > Metazoa > Chordata > Crocodylia > Crocodylidae > Crocodylus > Crocodylus siamensis. The sequence continues at coordinate 219,518,074 of NC_143397.1, forward strand.
AACCAAATGTCAGGCACCTTGCACAGGCTGGATCCATTCACTTGGTGTGCTGGATCCAGCCTGCAGGCTGTATTTTGCCCCTCTGGCATAATCTAACTTTGAACCTTGATTCTTTTGCTTTAAAATTTAATGGAATAAATATTCAGTGGGCAAGGAGACCATTCCAGTGTGTCAGTCATGAGACACAATCAGGGCAGGTACTTTCCTTCTGTAATATTATGAAATACTTTTTAAAGATTTCATAGATTTCATAGACATTAGGGCTGGAAGGGACCTCGGGAGATCATCGAGTCCAGCCCCCTGCCCAAAGGGCAGGAAGTCAGCTGGGGCATAGGATCCCAGCAAGATAAGCATCCAATTTGCTCTTGAAGGTATTCAATGTAGGTGCTTGAACCACCTCTGCTGGCAGACTGTTCCAGACCTTGGGGGCTTGGACAGTAAAGAAATTCTTCTTTATGTCCAGCCTGAAATGGTCTTGCAGGAGTTTGTGACCGTTCGACCTCGTCATCCCTTGGAGCGCTCTGGTGAACAGACGTTCACCCAGATCATCAAGTCCGACCCCCTGCCAAGGCAGGAAAGAGTACTGGGGTCAAATGACCCCAGCAAGGTGACTGTCAAGCCTTGTCTTAAAGCCCCTCAGGGTAGGAGCCAGCACCACTTCGCTTGGAAGTTGGTTCCAGATCCTAGCCGCCCTGACAGTGAAGTCGCGCCTCCTGATGTCTAATCTGAATTTACCCTCTGCCAGCTTGTGACTTATTTCTAGTCACTCCTGGTAGTGATTGGGGGAACAGGGACTCCCCCAATGCCTGCTGGTCCCCTCTGACTAGTTTGTAACAGGCCACTAGATCCCCCCCCTCAGCCTTCTCTTGTGGAGGCTGAACAGGTTCAGGTTCTAGTAGACTGATTATTTCCACTGAGTTCTTATGACTGCAAAACCGATTAAAGGCAAAAATTTCATCTGTACAGAGATTAAAAGTCTTCTTGTGAAATGTCTAATAAGGATGCTCTGTTGTACTTATAAGTCTTCATGATAAAGCTGAGCTCGTTCTCTGTTCAGTGTGTTCTGTGTACAGTGAAGGTATTTAGTTATTAGCTAAAAAGGATCTGGTTTAGGGCACAAACCTTTTCAATACTGTTGGATAGAATAGGAAATTATGGAAGGTTTAGCAACATATCTAAAAAAAGCTCACACAATGCATGCACTCCTTAAATAATAGAAGCAATGAAGGTGGGGCTCATTAAGTTAAAAAAAACATTTTGGCTAGAAATTGGATTGCATATAAAATGATATTTGCTAGTCACCGCCTATTTTAGCATAAGGAGAGAAGCAAACAGCAAAAATAGACCCTTTGCTGTCCACGTTCATTGGTCCCATGAAAATTATGATTGTATTTATAAACACTTCTGTCTTCCTTACATGCTTAATGATACACTGCCAAAAAGGTCTCATCTCAGAAAGTTATTGTTTAGCAACATAGATATTAAATACTCAAGAGAGAATTTGGATTTTCTAGGCAGTAGAGCATTTTTTATCATTCTGATTGGTGATGTTTGTCTGTACAAGCTCAGTGCCAGATGACCAAGGGCCTGTATGGCTGACTAGATCAGTGAAAGATATTTATACTTCTGATCATGCTGATGTGCTGCTATTGAAAAGAAAGCATGCTATGTTGGGGGTTCTTTTATTTTGTTTGTATATATATATATTTTTTACCTTCATGGTCCGTATCCCATATACTGATCAAATAGTTGGCTGGTGACCAGTATGCAATTACTGGACCAGTCTTTCACAAGACTTCAGCATAAGTTTCTCTATATGCCTTTTAGATTGATTTGTTTTAGATATGAAATTATAACTAATATTAGAAAATACATTTAATCCCTGACCAGAATCTGTTGTTCACAAGTGTTTTGGGATTAACGTATGGACAGGGAGGAAAATGTGGGGGTAATACTAGTATTGCTAGGGCTTTACTGTAATTGGATCATCTTATTTCTCTGTACCAATATTGTATAGTTGAAACTGAAAGCTGCTGATAGCAGTAAAATGTATATTTGTTTTATAATGCTTTCTGCTGAATGGTAAATTTTCTGTAGTGTAAGCAGCTCTAGGAGCATCAGAACTAGATTTTTCACAAGTCTTTTAGCTGAGTTGTTAATGTTTTTTTTTTCATTTTAAGAGCCTAATACCAGCCATACCGAGTAGGAGTTTTGTTGTTGCTTTTTCTGATTGTTCTGTAGGACTGTGCTCTAGCTCTGCTTTCTGGAAAGTTTTTTGTATACATTGCTCTTAAGTGTACTGGCAAGTAGAATATGTTTTAGATCTTTTCCTGATCCCACATGTAGCATGGCAGGACAACCAGTTAGGACTGGGAATCAGATCCCATTGAACCCTTTGAACGAATGACTCTCAACAGTCTACAATTCCAGACCTTGTTAAAAGCCAACACAACCCCTAGGGCAAGGAATGTGGCAACCATTTTGGTTCTTGCATGAGCACCCTGTTTCTTGAACTGCCACACCTTTATAGGTGACAGGAAAGATCTCATTTGTTTTTCTGATATGCTATATTGGATGAAGGGAAGGGGTGGAAAATGAAGGCTGAATGAGACTGAGTGAAACAGTGAATACCTCAAAGCCTATGCTGAAGCTGTACAACAGTCCAAGAAACTCTGGTCAGCCTCCATTTGAAGCTACCCAGTCCTGTCCAAGGAACTATCCTTAATCGGGTGCCTGCAACCAGGCACAGGACCAAGCACCAATGGCAGCTGTGAACAGTGCTCATTCTACTTCACTGAAAAGGTGCAAGGTCTTGAATTGGGCTTGGGCCCAAGGTATCTAAAATACTGACTCAAGTTCGGAGCTGAAGACTGGGATCAAGAGGAGTTCTGGTACAACAGCACTGGTCATTGTCTGAGCAGGAGGCAGCTCTTTTCTCGGATAGTTCAAGACTGTGGACTGAAGGCCACAGTACACACTGTACTGTGTACATGTGAAATGCAAGGTGTCTTTTTCTTTTGGCTTCAACTTATCTGACACAAAAGCAAAACAATCTGTAAATGGTAACCTGACCTTCTCCCAGTACTAAAGAACCCTGCAAAATAGACACCCCACTACATTGACTCCTTTGTCTGAGGAGAAGAGAGAACAAACACATGTAGGTTGTGCTGTTTCATATACCCTGTTGCTGAATGCAGCATAACAATCCATGTACATTTATACGGTGCCTTGTAACATCTTTTGTTTAAGCTGCTGTGGAATCCATCTTTGTTGGAGGGCAGCTGGTTGGGTCCTGTGCTACATTGGGGGTTAGCTGCCAAAAGTAGGTTAATGTGGGTCTGATTTCTTATCATAAGGTATCAGGCCTCCTTTAACAAAATTCCTGTTCTTAACTCTGGCATACTCCCAACACGAGTCCCATGATTTGCTCATACACTCATATCTGCTTGGTCTCAACCAGTTTAAAGCAAAAGTGCTTTTATTTTGCTCAGTGGTATGGGTAAGGGTAAGTAGCTGTTTTTTCCAGGAAGGAACTATGACTAGAAAAGACTTGTACATTGCAGAGCCAGGGGATGCTTATATTTTAAGAAAATGTGTCAGCAAAGATCAGTTTGTCAAAATAAAAGGAATAATAACCTATTTTCCTTGATCTGGAACATGACAGTCTTAATCCCAGAGTTATTAAACATCAGCCAGGTGGTATGAAGATTTTAATGTTGCATAGTGGTGTTTCAAGTTAAAAGCTTCGATTTCATGCACAACTAAATTCCCAAACTGTATTCCAAGTTATCTTTTTAGAGTTTCATTTTGAAACCAGGACGAACAGGCCACCTCTCGGAATGTGAATCTTCCGAACTCTTCGCAAATGCATGTATGAATCTGAATCATTATGGACCTAAGCAGTTGGCAATAAACTGTTCATTTGAACAATTGTACATATAAATTAATGTTTTTAAAATGTCTTCTGTTTTTGAACATTGAACTCCAAGGGTTGATGTGTCAGCCTTAATATAAACAAGAACTACTGTTTTCCTATTTTGCACTAAATGTGCAAAGGACACACAAAAAGAAGAGATTCCTTTAAAACTTCATCATGTATTTTTCAGAGAAGCAGTAAAGGAAGTTCAGCATTTAGATAGAACGTTATTTGGCTATAAAGCAGCAATTACAGACAGTTTACATACTAAACACTATTTATTGTTAAACCATTTCTCTAACAGTTTAGAAATGCAATTGTACATAATCTCTCCATTTTGCTCCCTCACTGCTTTGTAGCGTCATGACATCCCGTTTCAGGAAGACCTAGACCTCCAGCCAATGTGGTCTAGTATAGTAAACATGAACATGAATTGGACTCGAATACTACTGCCAGCTCTCGGTCAACCCATCTGGTGAATTTGGGCCAGTTCAATTATTTAAGCCAAGTTAGAGATTTAAGATGAAGCTAGTCATGTCTGGCAAAGGAGCATTTTCAGCCATGCAGCGTCTGTGAGAAAGGGATGCAAAGGGATGGCCTGCTTTAAAAGTGTATGGAGTGAAAGATAACACTGCTTTTCCAGCTGTGCTGCTCAGTATTGTCCCCTTAAATAAGTAATGTAAATAATACAAATGAAGTTGACCAAATTCCTAGGCAATGTGACGTGTTGATACCTTGCTGTGAAGGTAAGTCGAATGCTTAAGGAGCTGGGAAAACAACTTATATTACCTCAATCATGTGTATTTGCATTTGATGTAGTCTGTAGTTTACTTGATTTTTCGTATGGGAAATCACTGCAACTTACTTTCTAATTTCAAACTGGTTAATTTCGAAAGTAGAACTGCAGTTGTGAATGAGAGGAAACTTTCTATATTGTGGCAAAAAATGCCATCTTGCAAAATGTTTTGATCTGGTATTTTGTAAATATTTGTCTATTGGAAAGTAGCATTTCTTCCCAGGAACACACATTGATAAAGTCTGCATTATGTCCATCCTCTTGCTGTCACACAGTGCGTGGAGTAACACAAAGAGCCACAAGTAGAAAATGCAGCCTTGAAGAAATATGATGCCCCTTGTGTAGATTTGAATGGACAGCATTCTTTAGCCAGCTGTTCCCAGCTGAAATTGATTTTCATTTGTACTTTCTTTGTCTGAATTATAGCTGTAATACGGAGATAAGGACTATCATTCTTGTTTTCTTTTCATCTCTACACTGACAAGAACATGCAAAATTGGATCTATTCAATTTCTTAAGTCCAGAACTACTATATATTGGTTAGCAGAAGCTTTTGAATGGCCTCAGTAGTAAACATCTGGAAAAATTTCATCAGCTTTTCTAATGACAAGTGTGACTATATTGTAATGTGTAACTTTAAACAAATGTGGAAAAAGAACTGTTTGTCCTTATCTAACAGGCAGTCACTCGCTTCCTGGTAACGTCCTTTGAGCATCCCACTGTCATCTTTCTGCATTTGTAGAGAGATACTGCTGATCTGCTGAGCATTACTAAGTGTCAGTCTCTCACCAGTTGCTTTCTTAGCATAACAGGTGGCTCCTGTTGCATTGGATTCCATTGGAAACTGAGTATATGCACCCTCTTTCCTATTGCTTTGCAGATATGTTGGAAGCCAGAATGGTATTCATAGGAGATTCCAAGCTGGGAAGAGTATTACAATTTAAGAACATTTTACTCTCTCTTATAAAATAAACTTAGGAAAATAATTTCCTGCCAGAAATGGGCTCCTATATACATGCAGGGAGGCGGCTCTGGCACGCTGTAGTTACAGTGCGTTAGAGCAGACTCGATTAATTAATTGAGTCTGCTGGAGCATGGCAATTACTGTGCTCCACCAGTCTCCAGTGTCACATGTATTAGCATCCCCACACTGAAAAATGGCTGTGGGGAGCTTTAAACTAAACCTTGTTCAACGAGCTTTAGTTCAAAGCACCCTGCTGCCAGGGAATGCTGATGCATGTGATGCCCTGGGCGCTTTAATTAGCACAGCTCTCAGAGCTCCACTAATTAAAGTGCCCCTCTCCCCCCATCCTCCTGGAGCAAGTCTTTAAACACCCAATGATATTTAGTGGAGTCTAAGCAGATGGGACTGCTGACAGATTTTTGTGGGTCTTGCTTGACTACTTCGTTATCAAGGTACTACAGGTTGTTCTCAGCTGCATCATTCTTGAATTTCCATTGCTTATGACTGTCATTTTTCACAGGGGTCATACCATTTTTCCCTTGTAAGCTAATTTTAACAGGATGTGACAGAAGCTTGTTAAGTCTTTTAGTTGCATAACCTTCTGTGTTTGAGCCATGAACCAGTAATCTGTGCATTGAGACTGTCACACTTTCTCTCTATTGGAGTGCAGTGGAAGCAGACGCATGTAATGGATGGAGGACAGAAAATTGCTGCTAGGAGTAGAATCAGGATATTTATCTTGCTGAAGGGATGGTGCTCTGCTTTTCAGTTTACTCCACAAGTGCAAGCTCTGGAAGCATTGACTTGAACTTCAAATTATCCTGATAGGCCATTTCATTTTATAAACCAAGGGCTGCTCTTTATTCTAAAATCCAGAAGAGATACTTATTTATCATATAAGTTGAATATAACAGACATTTTTATTTTATGCAGAATAAACTGTTTTGATAATGGTGGCTTATCAAATGCTACCATGCAGTTCATTTCAAAATGTTTAATTTGTTTTGGATCCTGCATATTTATAAAGCGGAAGAATCTGTGTGTCTTTTTGAAAAGGTCCAAGCCATTCAGATGAATACTACTTTCAGATTATACTTTACTTGATCTATTTGCGTGCTCTAGAAATTATTCAGTCTTAATTTGAGATGTATTGTGTTTTTTTTCTTTTTTGTGTTAAGTGCAATATGGCAATGATTCTGTAGTCTTTGTTTTGCAGGGCAGGGTGTTAATGGAAATTGCTACAGTCATCTGTCACAACTGTTGGATGGATAAATAAATGTCCATATCCACATAGCAATCAATTGTAGAGTTACTCAAAAAATCCCATCAGAAGTATTACATCTACACACTACATCTTGCAGATTCCTAATCTGGAACAAGTTACTGACTTCACTGTTTTGGGAATGCTTAGCAAAAGAGATTTTTAAAAAAATAGTTTGTGGCAGTCTTCTAATATAGGGATGAACAATTATTTTAGGTTGAGGGCTGCTTAAAAAGTTTTGGTGAGCAGTTGAGGGCCACATGGGTAGCTCTGTCCCATGACAATTGCCCCGCCCCCTGGTTGCCATCTTGGGACCTGAAGTCCCACCCTCTAACCTCTGACCTTTGACACTGGAAGTCCTTCCCCTTCCCCCCCAGAAATACTCCTTTCCTGGGGGTTGCCATCTTAGAACCAGAAGAAAACCAAATCATATGCTAAAAGTCACCTACTATAACCTGTTCTAGCGTATTTTAATTGTATTACAAAAAGTATTTTGTCATGATTTGTGCTTGTGTGGTGTGTATATAGAGGTGCTGGCACAAGTGGAAAATAAACTCTTAGTTTTATATATTGTGGGGGATGTGGTGGGGGGGTGTGGGCGTTTGTGAGGACGTTGCTGTGTGTGGGGAGGCATAGGGTATGTAGGGGGTTGTGTATATGTGGGGGGTTGTGGGGTGTGAGGGAGGGTTGGGGGTGTGGGGATCCTCCCCCCACTCCCCTCCCATGGTGCAGCAATGGGCAGGGTTGCTCAGGCCTCTGGCCAGTGCTGCACATCACAGTGAGGGGCAGAGCCTCCACCAGGCTGGCTGTATCACCTGTGCTCCCTGCCACTCACGGCTAGTCCAGTCAGAAGTTAGGGTTGAATGGCCCAATTGCACTGAATTTCCCTTGTTGCAAGAGATTGAACCATAAGTCCAACCAGACAAAGACCAGGCTGTAAGAGACCCTGATCTAACTCTGTTACAAGTATTTTTGTGTTTCTGTCTATTAAACAGTTTAAATCCTTGATATCAGAGATGGTGAAACCTTTGTTGTTCATTCCATTTGAAAAAGTTAAATGACCCCATTACTGAAGCAACAGCAGCAGGATACAAAAAAGCTTTCTAGTGCATTCACCATGTCTTTTGTTGTCTCTCTGAAATGGTATGAGGTAAGTTTCTAGTTGACATTTATTTAGGGATAATATTGCAGTACGTGACAGTTGCTTTGGATAAAAGGACAGTAAAAAATCACAAGAGAACCTGTTCTTTCTTTAATTTACCTTGCTTGACTCTCTAATAACCTGCCAGATGTATGAAGCAGATCTAAAGGAGATAGAAAAGGTATAAATACTCAAAATACCATGAGTGCTTTTTTTTTTTTTAATGTGGCAAGATGATCCCTAATTTTTGCCAATGATATGGATAGGAAACCTTGCAGCTATTAAGAGACTCCTTCTGCAGCACTTACTTTTTAAGCACTACTGATATGAGTATTTCAATTGAATATTGAAGATGTCAGAGTTGTAGCACCATTATTTCCTTGAGAAATTCTCATTGTTTTAACTTACCAGTTTTAGTAAGTGTATTTTTAGTAAGTGTATTTCCCCAGGAAATGCTGCAGCTTTAACCTAGGAAGCAATGTTTTTGTTTGTTTGTTTTTTTTTATTGTAGATTATTGTCAATAGCAATGCTTTTGTAGGGAAGATTTAGCCCTTTGTTAGATGTGTGCAGATCTGTTACCTTGGAACCATCATAGCTGAAACCGTGCTGGTATAATTTGACCTTGTAGCTGTAGCCGTGCGTTTCTGTGCATTCTCTGCTGATAGAAAAAATCTTGTTGCTGTTGCTGTGTTTTGGGCACTGGCGCATGTTCAGGCCTCCAACCAGAATCTAACGTTGCCTGGTGGTCAGATCTGCCTGCAGTGTTCTGTAGGCTTTGTAGTACCTCCTGCTTCCCACCCTCCACACCTTTTGGTGTTCAAATACTGCAGTGAATTTGGGGACCTCCTTTTAAACTGGAGGGGCTCCTTTAGGTGGTTTCCCTTTCGGCACAGTACTCGGGGCTCCTTGGCCCCTCGGGTCTGTAGCCCCCCCCCAGTCATCTCTAGGGTATACCTCCCCCTCAGCCTGGTTCACAAGCTGTGTCCTTAGCTGGCTGTCCTGCCACCTACGTGCCTTCGAAGCACACTTAGTCACCCCTTACTTCCAGGAAGTCCTCCTCTGAGGCTGCCAGAGACAGTTCTGCAACAAGTTTCAAAAAGCTCTCGTCTCGCCTGTGTCCCAAACCTGGCTCAGGTGTATAGAGCCCTGGGCTCCACCTCCTGTTCATATGACCAAAGCTCCCTAACTGACTTCAGCACTCTCTAATTAGCCTGGCAGCCGTGCCACAGCCACCGCTTAAGTAGATGGCTGGAGTTCCACACCTATTCCTCTTCCTGCTTGCTCCAGGTAAGTGGCTGTCAGCTGCTTATTCCCTTGGAGCTATAACACCTAGCTCCTCTCTGCTGCCTCTCTCTTCATGGCTGACACCAGTCCAGCTGTCAGCAGTCTTGCAGGTGCATAATGCTGCCTTCACTCCTTAAAGCAGTGGTCTCCAAAGTGGAGTGCACAAGATGATCCACTGGGGTGCGGTAAGAAAATTTTAGAAATTATATTTATATAAATATACATATTTTGGGGGTGCATGCTCAAAAATTTTTTACTGGTAGGGGTGCGCAATCAAAAGAGTTTGGAGGCCACTGCCTTAAAGTAACAGGGGCTAGAAATTCCTTGTTACAGGTACGGACAAACATACTTGTAAGGGCTTCAAAAGGGAACAGTTGTTGCTCCAGAATATGAGGCAGCTGTTTCACTACAACTGTAAATGTGCATGAGCACAATACAAGTATAGCAAAACCACCCTGATTTTGGCCCCTACTTTATCCAGGGTCAAAGTTGGAGCAATTTTGCTACACTTCTATCACTATAGATTCTTATGAACTTGATGCTCACAGTGTATCAGCTGCTAGGGTCCAGAGCAGCAGCAGCTCCTCTTCCCCTTTTGAAACTGGTACGTGTATATGTTTGTCTATCCCAGGTGTGCTCAATCTCTAGCCCACAGGCCAAATACAACCTGCAGAGCTGTAGATGTCTGGCCCGCGGGGCTCTCCAAAGATTGGGAAATTTGGTGGCAGCAGAGAGGTAGCAATAAATATGGCCACCTTCCCCCACTGCCAATTCCCAAACCCTATGCTGCAGGTTGGGGCCAGGTCACACCCCCTTGCTCCCACCTCCACAGCTGGATGAAGCTGGGTCACACCCCTCCCCCCAGGCTGGATGGAGCTGGGCCATGCCCCTTTTCCCCTGTGGGACCGGCTTAGTTCCTTTCTCCCTTCTCTCCCACCATGGGACCAGGTTAGAGCCAGGACGCCCCTTGCCTCCTTCCAGATGGCTGAATGGGGCCCTGCCAAATCAGGGCCACCGGGTGGATGCAGCCCACAGATGACCTAGGCACTTCCCATTTGGCCCACCAGCCAAAAAGGTTGAGCATCACTAGTGTATGCCATTTGTTACCAAGTCAGGTGTATTTTTTTTAATTGTCACTTTTTTCCAATATAAGTGTGTTTTGTTCCTTAAAAAAAAATCCTTTGGCTATTTTCTATTTTAAATGCATGTGATATTTTAAGAGAGACAGTATCTTGCTACTATGGCCAATGTATATATGTAGTTTTGAGGCTTCTGGTTTTACAGGCCTTACATTATGTTGTTTGGTTTGTGTCCATTTTCCAGTAACAATTCAAGACTAGATTCCTTATGCTAGCACCTTGCCTTCCGCTTCGTAACTAAACTCCTCAAGCCAGTGGAAGGTCATGAGGTCGCTGCTGAACAACTGGTGGTCATGGCATTTGCGTTGGCTGCAAGTTAGCTTTTGATAGCAGGCCATAGAAACATGTTCCTCGAAGTGGAGACCTTATCTGATGAAGGTGTTTTTAGATTTAACAGATTTCTAGGGTCAGTGGGGACCTTTTAGCTCATCGAGTCCACCCCCACACTGTAAAGAATTTCTTCCTGATGTCCAATCTAAATCTACTCTCCTTCAGTTTATGGCCATTGTTTCTAGTAACCCCAAGGGGTGCCCTGGTAAACAGTATTCCCTATTCCCTGCTGACCGCCCCCCCCCCCCCCCCCCCCCCCCCCATGAGTTTCTAGACAGCCACGAAATCACCTCTCAGCCTTCTGTTGCAGAGGCTGAAGAGATTCAGGTCCGTCAATCTGTGTTCATAGGATTTTAGCTGTAAGCCCTCAACCATACGAGTAGCTCTCCTCTGAACCTTTTGCAGTCCTATGTTACTCTGCACTGCCTTCTTGCTCTCTCTGTACTTGAAGAAAGGCTTTTTGTTACCCCTTTTTGTTTAAAAATAGAGCAGTTGATTTAGGTTGGAAGTATAGCACATTCCTTTTTGCCCTTCTGGTAGTGAATTTAGTTATTTTGTGTGTAATGCAATCTCTAGCTGTTGCTTCTCTGCAATGCAAAGAATTGCCTAAAAGGCAATACATAAAATGTGCAAAGTGAATACTGTGGGCAAGAAGACAATACGTTGATTCAGACATAGTTCCTTCTAATGTGTGTTCACATTCTGCTTACAAAGAATGTTGAGAGCCCACAGCAGTTAGGACAGATAGCTTTGATAGGCAGCCAAATTTCTAACAGCGATCTTGCCCAGATTTGTAGAATATCAGAATATTTGTAGAATATATATATAAGGGTGGGGGAGTGGGGAAAGGGAGACGAAAGAATGATTTTAAAAGTAGTTACAAAAGTCTTCCTTAAGCTTAATACTTATCCATTTTTGTGCTGAATTGTAAGTAGCACTTTTGCAGTAATATGGACAAAGCTTAACAAAGAGATTTCCTTGCTGGCAGAAAGTTGCTAAAAATAACTTGCTGAGGATAAAGAGCCTACCCAGGTCAATAATGCTGTGAAATCCTCAGTGTGTAACAGCTCCAGGAGGCTTTTAGGCATGTGGGCTTTCAAAAGCTGTAGTCCATTGATCAATTACTTGATTGGCTGTGCAGAGTCCACAGAGCTTGTCTCAGCACAGCCAGTACTTTATGCACAGAGTTTGCAGACAATTTATAGTTGGATATATAACTAGTGAATTATTCATCCCTTTCAGGAAATGGCTACTTTGAATAGGCACCCAACCTTCGGAAAGTAGGCTTCTCTAACTTTTGTTAAGAGGGACTGAATAAAATTAAGCATTTTGGAGTGCTTTATTATTTACACAAATTTACAGCTGTTGAAAGTGCTGTCAGTAGGCTGTTGTTTACCCTGGCTAACATTTCTTAGTCCATGTCTTATCATACAAGTATATAAAATACAGTATAGCCATCACTAGTTTTCTTTAATTCAGGAAATGAAGTGGCTTCTCTGGGAAATAAGCAGACATTGCCATTCTTAGTAATCTTAAAATTAAATTCCAAACTATAATTGGCCATGCTTCACAAAATTTAGTTTTAATATGCCACTTCACAGTCTCTGCATATAATGCTAATGAAAACGTTATCTAAATTTGACAGCCATATTGGGGAAGTGCTTTTCTAAGGTCCAAATTTTGTAGACCTACATACACACAGCTCTTTTTGACATAGGTAGGAATTGTGTTGCATAGATCAAATTTGTCCTTTTTTAAAACACCTCTCTCAAATTAGATTACATTTGTTTGATTCTTTCTCCCTATTTGTAGGAGCAGACATACATTTAATAGTTTTCCCTAAGAGTAGGAATAGAAAAAACATGTGTTGGACTTCCTAGATCCAAAGGCTGGTTATAATGGGTATTTCAGCCTTTTTGTGACTAGAGGAAGGAACAAGACCCATTAATTACCAGGAACAGAAGAATTACCTGTTAGTGGAATAGTTGAGGGTTTTTTTTTCTTGCTTCCAATTGCATTTGTGGCCAATGGCTTACTCATTCTTCACTGTTTTATAGCTTTTCTGAGAGGAATTACAATTTTTAGTTTAAATTTCTCATAAGCAGTTGTCCTTCTCATTGCCAGCCATGTCCCAGGGCAACATTTATCTTTGAGGAAAATATCGCTTCCAGTCTTTGAGGAAATAATCCCCTTCTGAGGTGTTAACAGTGGGCATATCTACACGTGCACTAATGTGCCGGGGTTACTGTGCATTAAGTACCTATAATAGCAGGTACTAACTAAATGTGTAGTAACCTGCACTACTGCACATGCCTTTTAAGTGATGCTAATGTGCTGGAGACTGATTCTACTGTGCGTGAGCACAATAGCATGACTTTTGCCATGACATGCTAATGCACAATGGAGTTGGTCTACTGCGCATTTAGTATTGCGTAGATGTGCCCAGTGACTGATTATTGCAGGCTCTGTGTGCAGGATGCATTCCAAGGCCAATCTAGAGAGGATAACCATGACTGAAAAAGGTGTTGGGTAGAATGACAGTAATTGCTTCACAGTTAAATGGCACCTTCCTCCCTTTCTCCATGAACAGAGTGATGCCAAAGATGCACCACATCAAATGAAAGATCAGTTCTGCATACATACCGGCCTCCAGCCAGCAGCTACGCCTGTGATTCCACTCTGCTTGTTCTTATCAGAAGGCCCTATGCTAAAGCTTCCAAGGAAAACCAGTCCTATCTGTCAAGTTTGCACAGTAGAAAGGAGTGAAGTGGCTACAGTAGTTCTTATATTAGATAGTAGCAGGAAATAAAGGAGAGAGCTTATTCAGGTTCCAATCTAATTGAAGGAGAGAGAACACTGATTTAGTGACATCATAGATCACTTTTCCTTCATAGGTAATGCATGTTTTCTGGTTCTGATTTTCCAGTTCAGCCTGACCCAAGACAAAAATTTAACTTCTGTTAATGTTATATTGAAATACAGATGAGATGTAAAGGACCAAACAGTACAGGTAAGGCATATCAAGCAAATTAATATTGGTAAAATGTGCATTTATCTAAAGAAATAACAATTTTATTAATACAGGAAACCCTCGCTATTTGCGGGTTCAGCATTCGCAGTTTCAAATATTCGCAAATGCCGAACCCGCATTTTAAATACACTATGCACTTACAGGAACTCCTTGGGAGCTTTGTGCTTGCTGCTGCTGCTGGGCTCCTGCTGCCATGCTCCTGCCATTGCCACCGGAGCCATGCCCCACCCCCACCCACCGAGGGCACTGTGTTCACAAACGCAGTGCCTTATTCAAGGCTTCTGCCATTCGTGGGGATACAAGAACGTATCCCCCATGAATGGCGGGGGTTGCCTGTATTTGAATAATTTAAGATTAATTTCTTTAGTCCTAAAATCTTCAGATGTCTCTAACAGCTGGCCAGCATTTTAGAAAAATGACTTCTTACCTAGGTCTCAAATTAAGTTTTAAAAGAGGAACTTACCTTGGTTAATCTGTACATGGGCTGTTCAGGAAGAAGCCATAGTTCAAGGCTGAAGAGTAAAGACTCCGAGGTGAACCTGGATTTTAATACTCTATTGCCCGGCTCAATTTCAGAAAGCTTACTAAACAAAGCCAAAAGTTTTTTTTTTAATGTTCCTAATAAGTTTTACTTTATTTAATACCCATAGGTCTAGTTTTATCTTCTGTTAGATTATAACTTGTCTTAAATCAGATCTAACTGGCATAAAACCACTAAATGTACTCTTAAGTCACCTTTAGCCTACTTCTTTTGACCTGTCTTTCTTGAACTTTTTAAAACTCTCCTCACCTCAGACATTTCCACACCTTTTAATTTCCTTTTCTCCTCTTCTGTTATCTGGACTTTGGTCAAGCAAACGCTATACCATAATTCCATGGTGATCTTGGAGCCTACTCCAGTCTACAGCACTGGTTTTCACCCTTTTTTTTAATTTGCGGATGCCTAAAAAATTTTAAATGGAAGAGCAGACCCCTTTGGAAATCTATTGTGTATATATAGCAAACGTAAGTAGTTAATTACTGACAAATTATTTTGTTAAAATAAAAATAATATCAGCAGTAATACAATTCTGTGAACTCACCATTTTATTGGTAGTTCTGATGAGATAATTGAGCTTGCTTCTTGGCAGAAAGCACATTAAAGTTTGTCAGGATACATGATGGTTTTGGTCTTAGATCTCCTTCAACGTCCAATATGTTTCAGGATTTTGTTTTTATTGCTACTGAGGCTGAAAACCCACTTTTACATAAGTATGTGGTAGTGAACAGCATCAAGACTTTAATGGCCTTATCTGTCAGATCAGTGCAGTCTTTTTTCTTTTTTTTTTTTTTTTTTCAACCAGAATTGGACAAGAGATTCTTCCTGAATTCAAGTTTTAGTCCCCTGTCACTGCATAACTCAAGTAACTGCTCTTCTTTAGCTGTTAGACAGGACCTAGAGTAGTAGTCAGCTACAAAGGGTTGTGTGTCCACTCATTTTCGCTGCAAATTTCAGGAAAGTACTGGCAAAACTGAGATTTTGAGTGCCAGATATTGTTCCTCAATTTCATTATTCACATCACTCACTGTCCCGTTTCAACTCATTTTCAGCCAAAAAGCTGTGAAGGGTTTTGAATGTGTCAGATGTGGTTTTTCTCTTACTTAAGAAACCCGGAGTTGAACCATCTTGATGAAAGCTACCAGGTACAATCTCTTGCATACACAGGCAACCATTCACCCAGAGATTCCCCCATATTGCTACATCAAACCCTCATGCTTTTACATGTGTTACATGTGCTGTGAAGATGAAAATTTGGGGCACAGACTGAGCTAGTCCTTATACCCCACCAGACTTTTGCTGGTGGCCTCCCAACAGGGACCTTACTTTCCAGTATAAATCTGTACAGTTCTTATTGTTCCAAATAAAGCTTTCCATAAATGGCTCAAGACTGCCAATTTTCCCAATGGAAATTTCATCCAAACTGGTATGTGCTCTCTGTCTGTCATACACCCCCGTTCCAGTTTGTAGATTGATATTGCTGGGTGAGTAGAGAGGCTGTGGGGCTACAGTGTCGCTGGGTCCCACAGCAGGATGACATGGGGCTTCCCAGCCATGTTCTGCCTGCTCGCGCTGGACTGCCTGCTACTGGTGCTTGGGTTGCCTCTGGCTGCCAGGGAAGTTGGAGCAGCAGCAGCACCAACAATGCTTCTTCTATGGGCAGGGCTTCCATCTTTACAGCCACCTATTGCAGATCCCCTTGATGTGCTCTACAGACCCCCAGGGGCTTGTGAACCATGAGTTGAAAATCACTGGTCTGCAGTGGTGTTTCTCAACCTTTTAAGTAGCAAGAACCCCCTAACTTCTGAAAACTTTACTAAAGTACCCCAACACTCAATTTTCCAGGGGATTTTATATTTAAAGACTGTGTGCCATGTGTTGGAAGAAGGGCTGTGTGTATAAGGCCATGATATGACAGACATCTGATCTGGTGTGGGTAGGGTTGCCCCCTTTTACACCAGGGGTGTACAACTCAAGTAAGAACCTAAAGGTGATGTTGGCCAAAGGTAAAGGTGATGCTGGCCAAAGCTAGGAGGGCTGAACCCAGTGCTGCGCAAAGCATGACACGCCAAATTGTTACTGAGGAATTTAAAGTGCTGCACACTGCGTGGCCCACCAAATTTTTTGCCATAGTTTTGAGAGGAAGAGAGGGCAAGAGAGAAAGTGTTGGGGTACCCATGTACCCCCTGCCCATGTCTCCATATCCCCAGGGGTACACATACCACAGGTTGCGAAACTATGATCTACAGTATTCTTCAGGCAGAACTATCCTAACAACTTCACTTGTTGTAGGCTTATTGTATGAGTCCATTTGCTATTTGAATTTGGAAACGGTAATGAAGCATGCTGTTTCTCCTGTGTGTGTGTTAGGAACTGGGTTGCAAAGTGATCTCCTACATGATCTCTTCTGTTTGCTTTCCCAACTTTTCTGTTCCCCTGAACATGGTAGAGGGAAAGCACCAAGGCTGCCATTTTTCTTTATGGCTGAAGATTCTCAGCTCCATTTAAAAACTTTGGACTCCATTGTCCCTGCCTTGCAGAGGAGGATATTCCGCTGCTGTAAATATCAATCCTTCATCCAATACCAGACAAGTTCAAGACAGGTCCTTGAACCAAACAAACACTCCTCATGATTATTGTAGTAATGATTTCCTAAGTCTAGATTGTAGGACTGTTGACAATTTGGGGTCGGAGATGTCATGCCTCATTCTAAGCAGTTGATGAGTTGTTCATATATGGCTGTTAGTCTGGTTATTTAAACAATTCTAAGTGTGTATTAATTGTCCATCTTTAACTGATGCCTAGTTTTGGGCAAAAATCTGTGGGGCTGAAACATTTAGAAGATAAGACAGGAAGCTCATGTTACCTCCTCTTGATGTTTTCCTTTAAAAAAAAAACAAAACATTTTTCCCACTTTAGAGGCACTTTGCTATAAAAATCCTGTTATAATAGATCTAAGGCTCTTGGCATGATGCAGACATGCCAAGGGCCTTAGATCTATTATATGCTTGCCTGAAATTCTCCTTTCTTTGAATAATAAGATAGACAGATTTGTTCAACCCTAGAGACAAACTAATAATCTAGATGAGATAACCATAGACATTCTAAGATTTACCCTCGTTAATTAAGGAAAATTGTATTTGCGTTCTGACAGAATTTTTCTTCAACCTATAACTAATACACACTGAAATTTAGGAAAATAAAATTGAATAAATTTAGCTGTGGAATTTTTTTTCATGATTAGTAAGCAACTTGAGGGCTGGGAGATTTTTCTCCCACAGTGCACAGCAAGTCCAGTTCTGCAAATAGGTTGAAGGACTGCAATACCCTTTGACAAACTAATATCAATATATTCAGTGTTTACAATGACCACTAAGATGTAGTCGGTGTCTAGTAATTAGTAAAAATATTCAGCTATATTGGGTTTTATTTACCTTTTTCCTTATTGTTGTTAACAGATGTAACTGATAAGATTTTGGTAGTTTATATGTGGGTTTTTAGTTATCTCCAAAAATATATATTTTTAATTTAAATAGTTTCATATTAGCAGAGCCTGGAAAATTGATTCTGGGTTCTTAGCAGGGGGTTATTTTCTTGAAATCCACAAAATGGAAAAGAATCAATACAGGGCTATGAGACTGGTGGATTTTTGCAGTGTTCCCCCTACAATTGATTACAGCTGCTTTTGTAAGGTTTTAAAAAGAACAATCTGTATTAAAAACATCATTCTTTGGTATGAGCTTGAACAGTCCCAAATAGGTTTCCATGGGGCTGCCCTACAATTTGACCACTTCAAGGGATTGTAGTAATCGTAAGTGGGCCAGGGCAGTGAGGCAGAGGAAAGGCTATTAGGTGAGGAGTTATTGGCATGCATGCCAAAGAGGTTACCCTGGCAGCTTTATTCAGCCACATTCTCCAGAGTAGGAAGGAAAATATAAGTGTTTAGTTCTCCTGAATTATATGAAGGGGGTCATTAAAGCTTAAGGAGGGTAGGAAATGTGGAAAAACTGGTGCACATTTGATTCAAAGCATTAGGGGACGAAAGGTATGTGCATTTCCAAACTATATATATAGAAAATTGCCACACCCCTCACTGGTCTCAAATGGGTGTCTTGTTGATATAAAGATACGTTAACATCTTCATTTAGCACTTTAAAAGGGATTAAATTACTGTCTAGGTCGTGCCTGTGCCTTCAATTTAACCTGTCTGCACATGGACTGATGTACATTTTAAAAACTGATTAGCATTTCTGAGCTGTGACAAAGATTTGCATGGTGAGTTTTGTTCTATTTTTGGGTGAAGTTGATCAGTGCTTTTTGGAAAATGTGCAGAAAATTGCTATGCTAATTGAGGTAAATCAATCTGTGACGCATATTGTTGTCTGGGTGGCTGGCAGCTGATGGAGCCTGGCATGAAACTTGCCTTTTAAAAATTCAAGCTAGAGTAACGCTTTTTGAAAACTGAATCACATATTTAGATTATCTAAAGTAGTTTCCTTGTTTTAGTTTCTTAAAAGCTGACTGTTCGTGTTCCTCATTGAAAAATAAACTTTTTCTCAACCCTGATAGATGCCTTTGTATGAAAGTGCTGCAAGGGTTTTGAATGTTTAATTCCAAGATTATTGGGGAAACAATATTTAAATCTTTGTTTTTACGTTGGAAGCTATAATAGTTCTCTTGACTACAAAGCAGGCTTGGACTTTTCAAGATGAGAGAGACAAAATTTCAGGTTTAATACTCAAGTGTAGGCTCTGCATGGGATCAGAATAATTTCTGTAAGTTCCAAAGTTACTAGTAGAATGAAAAAATCTGCAACCACAGATCTACCACCAGAAAAAAAAGAAGTGATTTATTTCAATGAATAAATCAAATAGTGTTATCCTTGTACCAGTCACGGGTAATTTTATTGTTTTGGGATGAATTAAGTAATGATTTGGTTAGAAAGGTCCACTGACCTATGGACAAAATCAAGCCTAGCTGTCTTGAACAAAACATGAATATCTATGCAGCTCTTTCCCCACCTGTGCCCCCCGGCTCCTCGAAGGTGGCGGAGCACCCTATGACAGTGGGGATAGAGCCTTCCATCTCAGCCATCGTGGCGGTGCTCTGCACTCTCATTGGTTGTTTCACTAACCAATCAGAGTGCTCCAAGAGCATTATGGATAAGCAGACAGAAGGATTAAGCCCTTTATAAGAATTTTTGTTTAATTGTGTGATTAAACCTGAAGCTTTTCCTAGAGAATCCCTGCTTGCTCCTCTTCATTGAGGTTGAGAAGCACTTGGAGGGACATGCTAATGACAGACAAGCCCAGAGGAATGGGAACTTCTCCTGTAAATTCCATGTAACTGAATATGTCCATGGAGACCTCCTGAACCTTCTGTAACACAAGCTTATACACATCTGCAGGGCCTCAGCCCAGTTTGTAGGTGTGTAAAACTGTCTTACACATGCAAGTACCAGGTTAGGTGCAGAGACCAGGCAGAATATTCTGTAGCTGTTCAAATTCTCCAGACATTAGGCAGCTCCCCGGATTTCAGCAATACTTAGAAAAGAACTTACGGAACAACTGTCATGAAGCCATGAAAGCAGGAGATACTGGAAATGGAACAACTGTCTCCATTAGAAGATTTTCTGGTTGGAGTCGCAATGCTGATAGATTCTATTGTTGGGAAATGTGCAGACAAATAGAAAAACTTCTCTCTAACCCCAACCCTACCTTTCTAATGGGAAGATCCTGTAGCATGGCACACATCTTTGGCATGTTAGTTTTAGAATAAGGGGTCATGCTAATCAGGCGAGATATTGTCTGTTTGTCTTTAGCAGATGCACAAGAAATCAAACTGGCTAGATACAAGCTAAGTTGAGGGACAATAGCTTTAACTTACCTCAGACTGGCCAGAGTGATTAGAGAGGACCAACTCTGTGCTCAGTGCAGATTTAATTCTGCCTCCAAAGTAGGCCAAAGCCTTGCCATTGGAAGTGGGGTCATTGCAGCTCTGGGCTGGGGCTAGGGGCCATGCTGTGCTGCACTCTGGGCAGGCTGCAGCTGCACTGGGAGGGCGCTACAGGGGGGCTATAGTGAAATTTGGAGTGGCAGCAGTCCTCCCCTGGCCACCCCCCCAGCGCTGCCGCTGCCCCCTCCAAGCACAGCGTTGCAGCCTGCCCAGCACAGATCTAGGGGCACGTGCTCCCTCCCCCCCTCCCCCCGGTGCCCTCCTAGATGAGCAGCAGTCAGAGCCACCCCCATTTCTTCCCCATGCCCCCCAGACAGGCTGCAGCTCTGTCCCACGCCTGCCTCACCCCGGCTAGGCAGCGCCTATCCTAGCTCCCCTCCACTCCCTCCCTCACCATGGGGGGTGTTGATCTGCCCCCCCCCACACCTCTTCCCTCCCCCCTCACCCTTCACCATAACAGACTTGCCAACTGCATGCAGCTATATTGGAAATTAGATCAGTATTGGCCGGTATGTCTCCTTAAATATTGGTTATTGGTATGGGCCCTTTTAATGAGTTTTGCCGTAATCAAATGTACATCTACCTCTGTTGTGGGTTTATTTGTTTCTTTGAATACAAAGAAGGGTACCAGTTTACTAAGTGTCTTGTGATTCTTCACGGAAGATTTAGAGAGATGATCCAATCCTTATAGTTCTGGCAGGCTGATGCATCTTTAAAGATCTTTCCCTTATCATCTGCAGTGCAACCAGTTTTCAGTAATTTTGTTTATTTTGAGTTGTGATTTATTTTCTCAGACCTTGTGTTTCTTTATATACAGTAAAAGATTTGGGGCTGGAAGCTATAGTTTTGTGCAGTGTCAGGAAGTTCTACAATTAGTACAAGGAGCATAATAATTTTTCTGGCATGTACTCTAGACATTTTAGTAACTCTACTATAGCCAAACAAGGCTTCAGTCCCAACACTTACAAATAGCAAAATTCCAATTCTAGTACTTATGCACATACAAATGCTGACTTACTGTTTGACACGTACATAAGAAGAGAGATAAATATTCTCCAGTGTTTTTAAGGACCTTTTTAAATAAGGTGGTTAGTTTGTTTCATCCTGTTGGAAAACTGAGAGGCAGTCTAATAAATACAGTACAAGCAGCTTCTCTCACAAGAAAATGTTTCATGTGTTGTCCAAAGATAAGTAATCAGCACTGAAAAATCAAGAAAGCTTACAGAATACTTAAGTTGTTATGCATTGATTAGGTAAGACTGGTGGATAGTATCTACAGCAAATATTCTTTAGCAGTCCCTTGCAGTTGAGGATGATTATCTTCTATGATTTGTTTTATCTGGGGGTGCGAAGATGCCTCATGAGGTCGGTCTGGGATTGACAGACTCTGCTGCAGCTCAGGAACAGATTTCTTTGCAGGGTGGGTAGCTCAGGTTTCTTGATTTGGTCTGTGACATGCTGTTTCTGGCACTCTCACTTTTCCATCTGTTGTCACTGTAAGGTTTCGAAGTACTGAGCTACTTGCAGCAGACTCTTCCTCCATTTGGGCCAGTCCTGGGTGATAGTCCCCCATGAGTTGATGTTGATGCTGCATTTTTTTCAAGTTGGCCTTAAGGATGTCCTTGAAGTATTTTCTCTGCCCTTCTATTGAGTGTATACCTTGCGTGAGCTCAGAGAATAAAATGTGGTTCAGGAGTCTGGAGTTGGATATCCAGATGGTGTGGGTGGCCGAATGAAGTTGATGTTGGGTGATCAGCTTATGGTGTTTGCTTGCAATAGGCCACTGGCACTGGCACATCTATCTTCCCACTAGATTTAAAGGATATTCTGCAGGCAGCATTGATGGTACTTCTCCAATGGCTTGAGGTGTTTCCTCTACATTGTACATGTCTCAGCTCCGGACAGTAAAGAGGGAATCATGACTGCTTGATAAACCATGAGCTTTGTTTTGGATCTCATATTGTGATCTTTGAACACTTGTTTCGTCAGGTGTCCCAAAGTTGCACTTGTACATTTGAGGTGATTTCGGATATGTTCGTTGATGTCAGCCTTCCGTGAGAGATGGCTTCTGAGGCACGGGAAATACTCAGTGTTCTCTAGAGTTTCACTGTGAAGCTGAATTACTGGAGGTGGGGATTGCTCATGAAGAGCTTGTTGATGGAGGACCTTAGTCTTCTGAATATTAAGTGTCAGTCCCATTTTCTTGTATGCCTCAGTAAAGATGTTGATGATTTCCTGAAAGTCCACCTTGAAGAGCAAGGAGATGGTTACACGTGAGCACATGCTACATCATCATCAGTATACTGGAGCTCAATTGATTGAGGTTGGGATAGTCTTGGCTTTGGCTCAGAGTCAGCTGAGATTAAACAGTTTACTATCCATTCAGTAGTTTAGCTCCTCTCCAGCTGGAAGCTTGTTGGTGGTCATATGTAGCATCACGGTGAGGAATATTGAGAAGAGTGCTGGAACAATGATGCAGCCTTGCTTAACTCTTGTCTTACCCTCAAAGGGATCTGTGACGCATCCGTTACTGAGAACCACTGCTTGCATACCATCATGAAGCAGATGAAGAATAGTGATAGAATTTTGGTGGGCATCTGCACTTCAGAAGGATCCTCCGCAGTGCTTCTCAGTTGACAGTCAAAGGCTTTTGTGAGGTTAAAGAAGGCCATGTACAGAGGTTTATGTTGTTCCTAGCATTTTTTATGCTGCTGGCAAGCTGTGAAAATCATGTCAGTTGTGCCTCTTGATGCCCTGAACCCACACGGAAATTCTGGGAGGACCTCTTCAGCAAGTGGTAGGAGACAGTTCAGGAGGGTTCTTGCTGTGATCTTTCCTGTGGTGGATAGCAAGGCAATCCCTCTGTAACTTCAGTCTCCTTTCTTGAAGGTTGCCATATTCATGCCATGCCTGAGGTCATCTGGGATTTCCTCCTCATTCCAAATCCTTAAGATGAGAGGGGAGCTGTGTTGTGAGCTCCTTTCCTGTCTGCTTGAAGATTTCTGCAAGGATTCCATCCACTCCAGATGCCTTGTTGTTCTTCATTGGCCTGATGGCTTTCCTCAGCTTATCCAGCCCTCAGGTTGGAGGGATTCTGAGATCATCTCTGACTGGGTGTTGCAGGGTGGAGTTAAGATCTCTGTCATCAACAACAGTGCCTCTATTGAGAAGGTCTTCAAAATGCTCCTTTCAATGGGCACTGATGGCTCCCCTGTCCTTGATCAGGTCTCCTCTATCCTTAGGTCTCAAGGGGGTTGGTCCCCAAATGCTTGGGCCCTAAATCGCTTTGGCATTGAAAAAACTGCACATTGTGGATGTTAGTGAGATGTTCAATCTCCTTCACCTTGTCTTCCCACAATCTATTCTTCATGTAGTGGGTCCTCCTTTGGACCTCTGCCTTGGCTTGTTGGAGGCTCAATTTCTTTTGCTTGGAGTTGATGTCATTCTGTCAAGCCCAAAAGGCCTTGCGTTTGCAGGCAATCAGCTCTTCAGTCTCTTGGTCATTCTCATCAAACCGCTCCTGATGTTTCCTGGCAGAGAAACTAAACGTCTGTTCACAGGTGCTGATGACATTCTCCCATGGTTGTTGATTCATATTCTCTGGTTTTTCAATCAAGCACTGATGGAAGAGGTCTCACTTGATTGGGTCTTTGAGTCTGTCAATGTTGCTATTTCATCAGCATTGCTTCTGCTGCAGTCATCACTTAGTATCCAGTCTAAGTGACATAGCTGAGCAGATGAACCAGTGGTCAGTCCAGCAGTCGTTTGCTCCTAGCATTGCTTGGGTGGGAATCTTTGCAATTCCAGGCATGAGCAATGGCATGGTCAATAAGTGGGGAATGTGGCACAGGGGACATCGTGGTAGGGGTCTACTACAGACCTTCTAACCAGAAACAAGCTAGACCAGGAATTCACCAGGGAGCTGGCTGAGGCTGCACACTCATGGTGCATGGTTGTCATGGGAGACTTTAACTACCTGGACATCTCATGGGAAGGGTACTCAGTCAAATCCGATGGGTTGCAAAGCTTCCTCATGTGCGTGGACATGCTCTACCTGACTCAAGAAGTCTATGGGCTGACAAGAGGTAAAGCATTGCTGGACCTGTTACTGGCTAAAGGGGATGAGCTGGTCAGTGACCTAAGAATCGATGGAAAGCTGGGTGATAGTGACCAAGAGCTGATCAACTTTACTATCCGTCACAAAGCTGGCAAGTCAGTCAGCAATGCAGAAGTCCTTGACTTTAGGAAAGCTGTCTTCAACAAGCTCAGGAGGCTCGTTGTTGAGGCCCTAAGGGATCAGGACTCGACAGGAAGAGGAGACTGGGCTGGGCAGGTTTATTATAGTGGTGATCTGTACTCACCATATCACAGAACTACCAAAATCTTTTGTGGCTTTTCAGGCAGGAAAGATTTGCCATCTGCTGTCCCCATAACATCCTGGTGGTGCTTCAACTTCTTGGTCCATGACTACTTATTTGTCAGCACTACCCTTGTTTATTTTGCAGCTAACCTTCCCTGAAGGTCATTTGTCTATTTGCCACCTGTGGACGTGCTGGGTAGCAGTACAGATCTGCTGCCAGCTACAGCAAATATTACTCAGGGGTACAGTAAGAGCAGCTGCTGTATAATGTGGTAGATTTAATAGAAACATAGAAAATTAAGGTTGGAAGGGACCTGAGGAAGTCAACTAGTTCAGCCCCCCTGCTCAAAGCAGGACCAGCCTCAACTATATCATCTCAGCCAAGGCTTTGTCTAGCCAGTTCTTATAAATCTTAAACGATAGAGATTCCTTAACCCCCCTGGGTAACCTGTTCCAGTGCTTTACTACCCTCCCAGTGAGAGAGCTTTTCCTAATATCTAACCTAAACTTCCCTTGTTGCAATTTGAGCCCATTGCTCCTTGTTTTTTCATATCTCACCACTGAGAACAGTTTAGTTCCATTCTCTTTGGAACCACCATTCAGGTAGTTGAAGGCTGCTATTAAATCCCCTCTGTCTTCTCTTCTGCAGATTAAATAAGCCCAGTTCCCTCAACCTCTCCTCAAGTCATGTGTCCAATCCCCCTAACCATTTTTGTTGCCATCTACTGGAGTCTTCCCAATTTGTCTACATCATTTTAGTAGCCTGTGTGTGTGTGTATAGTGGGTAGGGGTGCAAAACTGAACACAGTACTCCAGATGTGGCCTCACCACTGCCACATCTGTTTCAGACATGTAAAGGTCAAATATTTGGCCCACTATAAAGAAAAGAATATTTGTGATTAAAAAAAATCTAGACTGCTGGGTTAGAGCCGTCTTTTATTGCAGGCATTAGCTGTTAGAATTATGTAGAGAATACAAACAATATAAAAAAGGAAAGTCTTCAGAATGGCATATTTAGAGACCTGCATTTATTTTGTTAATTGTTAACATATTTAGTTTGCAGTAAAAACCCAAAGAATGTTCTTTTTTACCATCGGAATCTATTGAATTTAGCATCTTTCACCCCCGTCTCAAAGAGCTCGTACTCTGTCAATGTTTTAGGTTCCAGTAGGATTGAACAAACAAATTTGTAGGATGTAGCCATGATTGACCCATGAGGATCATTCCCTTCTCAATTATCTTTCCTACCAATGGTCCAAGAAATAAAGACAGCTGTAATCAAAATAAAATCTTATTTTTAAGAAGAGCACTTTATAATGCATATTCATGGATCAAAATCATGTATTTATATCAAAGTACCATTCTTTGCATAACTAAGACTTGTAAGCAAAGGTTTTTTCTCCCTTCCCTTGAGTAAATGTTGCTTGCAGCTAATCCACTGGGTATGGACTGACCCATGCAAGTCATTCAGGGAAGTTCCTCTAAAATGTAAGGTCAGCTTGTTACTCTAAAGCCAGCAGAAGCCTCTCATGGGAAATTCAAGGCAGTACAAAGTCAGGGAGCAGCCTCTTTAGATTGCATATCTCTCCTGGGAAATGCTTTTATTTGGAGACAGAAATCTAATCTTACCATAGAAAAGCAGGTCTGGAAGGGACCTCCAGAGGTCATCTAGTCACCCCTTTCCTGAGTCAGGATCATCCCTATCCAAACCATCCCACATAAACCAGAATCTAAACTCTGCTTAAGTCTACTGTCAATCCTGACACAACATAGAACTATCACCCTAACCTGCCACTGGTGAAGCAAGGGAATCATAGCAGCCAATATCCTGCTTGTATAAAATATTGTGAATATACTCTCAAGAGGTTCTGGGTAGAGGGCCACACCCCATGCTACTGAAGAAGGCAAAATCCCCCACAGTCCATACCAATCTGACTACGGGGTAAAATCCTTATTGTTCTCAGATATGGTGATTAGTTTGACCCTGAACAGAGGGAAAAGACCTTCTAGCCAGGAACCTCTGAGTTTAAATCCTAACACACCCCAGTCAAGGGCTCCAGCCTTGGCTGTAGCCAATGCCTAGTGCTTCTGGGAAGGCTTTAAAACATCCTGACAAATATAGCAGAAAAACGGTGGGGAATAATTCTGTTCCCTATGATCACTTGTTAAAATCATAGTTCAACAGAGGAGTGAACTCTTAAGGGGTCTGATTGATAATCTGGTCATGGAACTGATTTCCCTGTCACATGGAGGGTGTGTCTGGAAATTGGGCAGAGGGCTAACAAGTAACACACAAGCTCTGAGGTTAGCAATCTTTTTTTTTTAATGAAGCTTTAGGCTTGCCACACTTTGGTCATGCCCCTGATTCTTCTCTGCAGCCTCAGAAGAAAATTAGTTTGCTTGTCCACAATATCTTGCCAGGACCTTTTCAGCCCTTCTGGAAGTTCTACTGTTGTGGGCCCTCCATTTTTAGATGAATACCCTATGTATCTGCATACCACATGCCCCCACATAAGACACGCACCTGGTTTTGGGAAGGCAGAATGAACAAACAAAGACTTTTTCCCTTTTAACCAAACTGTTTAGAATCAGCTTCCTTCTTGAGAGAGAGACCCCAATTTTCAGCAGTTAATTTTAAGGGGAAAAGTTGAGTAAATAAAGTGTATGCAAATGGAGTTGTTTTTCCCCAAGTACAAGAAAATAAAATTTAAATGAGTTTTTAATAAACCCAATTGTTATGCGCACACATGTACAACAGGACAGACCTAGATGGGCTAAGGTTTGTTATCCTTTCTTTGAGTTATACATAGTCAAACAGTTATGATAAACATTCAAATTAAATACCTGCATTTTAATCAAGTTACTCAAGTAGAGATTCATATAACATAACATTGAATCTATTTTTAACCCCAGCTGTACGCATTCTAAAAGTATATAAAGGAAACTATGAGTTCAGTGTGGGAAAAGGAGAGGCGCTATATCATTAATAACCTGGTCAGAAACTTCAAGTTCTATATCCCATACATATACCAAAAAAGGCAGAAAATGGAAATTTGAGTGCATCTGTTAGTAATAAAAATGTTTTCCTCTATCTGTCATGATTACTCATTGCCATCCCAGTCAAAGTCCAAAGGAACTTTCAATGTACGCTACATAGCATTAATTTTATCCCATCCTTCCTTTGCTTTCCCACACCCATTCCAAAGAAGTTCATGCTGTTTGGGTGTAGCCAAGAAAATCTATTGGTGTAAGATGCTAGTGATCAAATGGAGCCTTTGCCTGTTTTTGAGAATTGGGAAAAATGCCTGTAACAACATTGCTTTATAAATGAGGGTGATTATTTGTACAAGTCAGAAGTGACTTCTCCAGCCCCTGCCCCCAGGTCAGTTCTCTATTCTTTTTCTCTCTTCCCACTCCTTGAAGTGTCCCATTCCCTGTTCCCCCCCCCCCACCTCCTCCCTCCCCCCAGTCCAGATTGTCAGACCCTAATTTGGGTAAATGCTGATTCTATAAGGGGAGCAGTGATTCACAAATATCTGCTTTTGCCTTTTTCCTTTGTGCCACTGACAATGGGGAAGTTTTTATTACAAATTTTACATGATTTGTTTTCAGTAAAATAATTATATTTTTTATGATATGTAATGAATTAATAGATTTCAGATTTACAAATTCAGTATACATTTGAGATGTAAATACCCTTTATCTAGCACTTAATGAGTGCTAATCTACAGTATGTCCAATAAGTTTATATTTATTCAATAACCAGAGGGGGCTCCAATGATCATTGGCTTGTAGCATGTGAAATATTTAGGTCATAGGATTTTGCAGCATTATATTCTTGGAATAAAACCGTAAGTGGGATAATAATTGATGGATGGGAATGCAATCTCTGTCAGGAGGTAATGAGCTTTTTTTTGCTTCAGGGCTAGATGAAAGGGCTGACAAGACGTCCTTGCCTGGAACCTCTGCTGTGTTTTAATATATCTGAAAATAATACCATTAGTTTCGTACTTCATGAGGCCCATTGGTTCTAATATTAAACAGATATATAGTTATAAATAAGACCAAATTTTCTTAAAGGACTACCAATATATCCATCCGAATTTCCAGACAAAGGGCATCTTTACATAAAATTGTGAGACTGCTGCTTCTATGTTTGATATGCCTTTGGATCACAGGAAACATCTGAGGCGCATCTGCCACTGGAAAAAGTAATTTACCTTTTATGAATTGGTTATAATTTCACTAATTATATTTCATGGCTCCACACTTCTAAATGAATTTACTGAAAATGTTTAGCAAAGTATTTTTTATTCTAATCATGAATAAAAGTTGTAAGTATATACAACTATGTAAATCAATTCGCTGTGGTAAACAAATTGATAGTTTGATCTAGGCTATTTTTCAAAGAGCTAGTCCAGTTTTGGAAACTATAATTCATTTGTATCTGCAGTTACCTAAATACAATAAACTTTCTTTTCCAAAGTGCTATCTTCTCTTGACTTGTGATCTTGGTGTCCCCAGATGCCAGGTCTATAGTAAAAGAATTGTTTGAATAGTAAGCAATGGCTGAAACAATTTTCTTTCTCTTTCTCTTGTACTTCCTCACCCTCCATTTCAAAGAAGTTGTAGACCCATTTGTTAGATAGGATTTGGTAACCAACTTAAATGTCCTTGGGATTCACTTGAATACTAGATCTTTCACATAGTACTATTACAAACAGCAAGTTTTTCTTTGACTTTGCTGATATAGGGTCAATATTTAAGAAATGTTTCTCTTCTCACTCGTGAGTGCTGTGGTCAAATCCAGTGTTTTCTGTTTTGAGAATAAGCATATTTCTATTGGCCGTATTTGCCATGTGATGAAATTTCAACAGACACATTTTGAAATATATTTTAAATATAATTAAAGATAATTTTACTTAATGTTTACACTTTTTTCCTCCCCTTTAGAGCAGTGTTTGAAGTTTCTTTAATAGTATTAGCTGCCATAAAGTTGTACTAACAGCTAACACTTTTTCTGGCAGTATATGTTTTTGTTTTTCTCTTAAGACTGAGGGATGGGTTTCATGCACTTCTTGGTTTCTTCCTGTGGATAACCAAGTTATCATTTAAGCTGTCCCTGACAGGAAGACAGGACAGGCTGGCTATGTTTTTCCCCCATGATGATGTGGAGTGCATTAGAGCTGGCTGCTTCACATTGCCTCGTTCATGGTTGTGCATCTCACACAGTTGAATGTTGTCACTTGTTGTATTGTGTTGAGAGATCTTGTACTTCATGCCACAGTATTGCTAAAACTTAAAAATGAATTTATTCCTCTGTCACAATCTGATCAATAGGATATTTTTGTCTTTATGTGACTGAGACCCAGCAAGTTAAGCATCCAAATGTGTTTTGAAGGCATTCAAAGTGGGTGCTTGAACTGCCTCCGGCGGCAGTCTGTTCCAAACCTTGGGGGCTCAGACAGTGAAGAAGTTCTTCCTTATGTCCAGCCTGAACCAGTCACAGTGGAGTTTGTGACCGTTCGATCTTGTCATCCCTTGGGGTGATCTGGCGAACAGTCGTTCCCCCAGATCCTGATGAGCACCCCTGATAAACTTATAAGTGGCCATCAGGTTGCTCCTGAGCCTGCATTTTTCCAGGCTGAATAGCCTCATTGCTCTCAGCCTTTCATCATAAGGTCTGTTTTCCTGACCTCTTATCATGTGTGTGGCTCTCCTCTGCTTCCTCTCAAGCTTCTCCACATCCTTTTTGAATTACAGAGGCCAAAACTGGACGCAGTACTCCAGCTGGGGCCTCACCAAGGGCAAGTACAGCGGGAGAAATGACATCCCAGGATCCGCTTGAGAAGCATCTATGGATGCAAGCCAGTATTTTGCTCGCTTTACTAGCCGCAGCATCACACTGAAGGCTCATGTTCATCTTGTGGTCAACCGTGACCCCCAAGTCGCTTTCATCTGTAGTACTAACCAGCGTAGCACTGCCGAGCCTATAAGCATGGTGCAGGTTTTTCCTCCCAAGGTGGAGAACGTTGCATTTTTCAGTGTTGAACACCATCAGGTTCTTGTCCGCCCATTTCATGAGTCTGTCCAGATCCTCCTGGATCACCCTCCTGTCTTCAGGTGTGGATGATTTACCCCAGAGTTTGGTGGTGTTGGCGAACTTGGCCAGTCCACTTCTTACACCAATGTTCACATCATTGATGTAGATGTTAAACAGTATAGGCCCTAGGACAGAGCCTTGTGGGACCCCACTGGTCACAGCGCACCAAGACGATTGACTCCCATCACCCACCACCCTCTGGGTCCTACCGCGGAAGCAGTTCCCCAGCCAGTGGATCGTGGTGATGTCAAGGCCACAGTTAGCCAGTTTAGCCAAGAGGTGATTGTGGGATACCAGATCGAAGGCTTTTTTAAAGTTGAGGTATACGACATCTATCTCTTCCCTCTTGTCCAGGTGATAAGTCACTTGGTCATAAAAGGAGATGAGATTGGTCAAGCAAGCCCTACCTGCAACAAACCCATGCTGGTATCCCTCAGGATATTTCCTTCAGCTAGTCTGTTAAGGATGGCCTCCTTGATGATCTTTTCCAAGACCTTCCCCAGGGTAGAGGTCAGGCTGATGGGCCTGTAGTTTGCCAGATCTACTTTCCTCCCTTTCTTGAAGATAGGCACAACATTGGCCCTCTTCCAGTCATGAGGCACTTCACCAGAGTGCCAAGAGCTCTTGAAGATCTGTGCCAGGGGCTGAGCTATTATGTTTGCCAGCTCCCTGAGTACCCTTGGGTGTAACCCATCAGGGCCAGCTGACTTGAAGGTATCCAGCCTGTTGAGGTGTTCCTTCATGAGGTCAGCTTCGATAGAGGGCAAGGAATCTCCCTCGCCCGGGCCTCCCTGACCCATAGTGGGCGGGGTCATCCCATGGGGCTGATGAAAAACTGAGGTAAAGTACCCATTTAGCAAGTTCGCTTTTTCCTGGGCGTTAGTTGTCAGTTGCCCCATCTGGTTTAGCAGGGGTCCAATGTTGCCCTTGCTTTTCCTCCAGTTCCCCACATATCTAAAAGATATATAGGTTAGGACAAAATAATAGAAGTATTGCATGTTGCATGAGAAAATTGGGATAAAAACGTAGTGCTCACATTGACTTAAGCTTTCTGCAGCTATCAGCATACTATGTAATGTATACTTATAGCACCATAAAGTTAAAGGAAAAGTTGCACTAGAGTTATGTATGTATGTAATTAATGCCAGGTAGAGCTAAGTGTTTGAGTGTGGTCTGTGAAAAATAAACCATTGCAGACCTCTGTTCAAAGAGTTTGCATGTTTGCTTCTGCAAAGCAAACCATCAAGCTCTAAGCGGTTTGTGTTTCAATAATATCTAGTGTGCATGTAATGCAAATAGTGAATGACAGCCAGTTTATAGGCCAACTCTGTGACTTAATATCAGTGGTGGCGCATAGAGGGTGCACAGGGGTGCATGTGCACCCCCTGAGAGTGCTGGTGCACCCCCTTAGGGAACAGGCAGGGAGGACAGGCGAGAGTGGAAGTGCCAACGGTGTGATCCACCACAGCGTCCCCCCCAGTCGCTGACTGGCTGCTGGGGGGTCAAGTGCCTCTCCCCACCAGGACTCAGGATGCATCAGTCACCCATGCTTAAAATCTTAACAGAAATACAAGTGGTAGCAATGGCAGACATCTTCTCAGTGATCAAAGGGAGCTCAAGTTGCTTTGGGTTAGGACAATAAAAATGCTTTAAACTGTGAAGTTAACAGTCAACCTAAAGCTATTTGCTAGTATTTTGTTCTGTCAATAAATACATTTCACCTGGATGATCAGTTTGGGAGGAAGAGGGAAACAGTTTATGTGGACTTGGAATAGAACATGGAACCTGAGAGAAGTGCCTTTCTGGTCTCTTCAAACAGAACCAACCTTTGAGACACTGTAGTTCAGGAGACATTTGTGCTGTTCTATGGCATAATTCAGTAGGCACACTTTCATGTCTGGCCACAATAACACTGTCATACTGATTGTCTGTGTGGTTTTAATTTGTAAAACTTTTTTCAATTTTATTTTTTATTATTGTTCAGTGTATCCAAGTGATGATCTTTTGTTTCATTCTGTTGTTTCTTTGCAATTGAGACTGACTTGACAGGATATCTAGTATTTGATGGAAGGGATTTCCAATTCTGGAACTTGCTTCTTTTTGGTTCAGAAAACCCTTGTCATCCTTCAAAGTGTGTTGCAAATCCCATTTGTTCTTTCAGGCTTTTAATAAGTTTGAGGGTGAGTTGCTAAGTTTTTGCAGATTGGACAGGGTTTTGGTTATTTTTTTAAGTTATAGTGATTTGGGTATTGTAAATGTTTTGCAGGCTTTTATAAAAGTCTACAGTAGAGAAGTGTGTTCTATAAACTGTAACCATAAGCAGTGCCTGGTATACCAGCATCAACTTTTGAAGAGGGAATAAAATTAAACAAGACTTTGGATTATACCAATAGCTTCCTTTTTCATGGTTTATCTATTTTCTAGAAAGCAGAGTTGGCCTCTGATAAAGACCTCTACCTTGATAACAGCTCTGTTGAAGAAGCCTCAGGAGTCTATCCTATTGATGATGATGATTATTCTTCTGGGTCAGGCTCAGGTAAGATATTTTATCAATTAATAAAAATATGGAGAAAGATATTTAGTATTATTCTGTATGTACAAGAATAAGGCCTTGTACTAGAAAACAGTGCTTCAGTGGAAGTCTCAGGCGTTTGGCTCTGTATATGTGGAGTCCCCAGTATCTTTCCAGATCTTGTCCTTATATATTGATCTCATGCTTTTACTCCCCTACTCAGGCCATGAGCAGACATTCATTTCAACAGGTGGAAATTTCTGAGAAAATTCCACAAATGGAAATCTTTCTGGGAGAGGAATTCTATGGGGATTCAGTCTGCAGCTGGTTCCTCTTCCCTGCTCTCTGCACCTTCACCAGACCAGCTTCGTTTCAGCCTGGGGAAGGCAGGGGGAGCAGTGGATGCTCTAGTCCTCCTGGTACACAGGGGGCATAGAGCAGTGGGGGAAAAACTCCCCAGTTTGGGGTAGAGGCAGGGTCCAATGGTGGCTTTTCTCCTCTTCTCTGTACTGGTCTGGAGGGGACAGGTACAGCAAAGCAAAGCCTCCAACCTGTTCCACAAGCCAAGCAGTGCCTGGCTGGAGGAGGAGGCAGGGAGCAGTGTGACAAAGTCCCTCACCTGCTTCTCAACTCAAGGACCCCAGTTGGGGGAGTGGGTAGGGGGCTTTGCATTGCTGTTTCAGTCCCCTTCTGGCCTGGTCCAGGGGACTGGAGCAGCAGAGTAATATTTCCCACCCCTACCCTCTCACCTGCACCCATTCCCCTGATCAGACAGTCTCCAGGCTGCACAAGAACAGGGAACATGGCTCTGGTGCTTCACTCCCCTCCCGGAAGGGGAGGAGAGTATACAAAGGTTCACTCGAGAGATTTTGTCTTGCGAGAGAGATCTTCCAAATTGACACCTGGATGATCTTTTTCCTGGAAGTGGCATGTTTCCCCTCAGAAAAATTGAACGAACACTTGTATGCTCATAGTTTCTACTGGGAGAATGGTAGAATGCCTTTATGTGGCCTCAGTTATAACATTTTACTGATCTTCCCTATATTTGTCTCTCCAGTTTTAGGCAGTGCTGTCTGGAGTTTGGAAATGGGGATTTGGACAGGTTTTATTTTCCCACAGTAAATCTGAATCCTAACATTAGTAATATCTTTACGAAAGTCTTGAGGTTTCATTTATTTTGGGGGGTTTGTTTGGGGTATTTTTTGTAGCTGCTCATTCAAATAAATACTGTTACATATACATTTAATCTCTTCTGTAGAATCTAGGTTTCGTTGGATAGAACTGATAACTTACTTTGATGTAGTCGCATCAATTTACAGATAACAGAAGATAAACCTAGTGATATTTAATGTGACCTGTCTGCAGTGATGCATCATTAGATTGTAAGCTGGGTAGGTGTCAGCTTTATGAATTGAGTGATGAGGAAAGGAGCAATTATCCAAGTGGGAATTGTGTCACTTGACGATACCCTGGATATCTGTATTGGGGACCCATTTTATTTGAATCATTTAGTAGAGTAAGGTATATGGATCCCATAGTGAGTTTTCTTCCTAGTTGCAGCTTTAGAGCCAAAAGTCAGACTTAAAAAGCAGTGGGCCAGAACAATTCCTTTCCTGTTCAAGGGACTTTGTCTAAAGCTGTAGCTGAGAGATGCTTCAGGACTTTTGAGGGGGTAGGGTAGGGGGAGACGATGACGTAGCAAGGAGTCTGTTTCAGACTAAAACAAACCTACATGTTATATTTCTGATTTAATTGAACTCCTAGGTCACGTCCAGACAAGCATGGACATGTGGTGTGTGGTGCCGTAGACCTGTCTGCAGCACCACACACCACGCATTCAGGTGTTTCCCATACTGCTGCCTTGCAGTGCATGGGGAAGGGACCAGAAAAAAGCAGGGCAGTGCACATGGCAGCAGCATGTGCTACCCAAAACTGGAGGAGCCTAGTTGGCCAGAGCCATGTTTTAGCTACTGGCCAGGCTCCCTGCTGCAGGAGCACTGTGGCTGCAGCTCCCCAAGGACCCCAGGCCCCAGGTAAGGCTGCTGAGGCCAGCACAGTAACTGCCTTCAGCCTCCCCTACCCTACCTGGGGTAACCTTCAGTGCACCAAAATGTGCATGATACGGATGTTCCCTGGTCACAAGTAGCAGCGGCACAAGGTATGCTGCTGCTACTTGTCCCCGGGGAAACAAGCATTCCCACTTGTCTGGATAAACCTCTAATGTTGCTAGATCTGCATTAAACTTTGACTTGAGGTTGGGACCAAATCTCTTGATTCTTGCCTTCTATCTCTTCCTGAGATTATACAGTAGCATATTTCCCCACTGCTTAATTCTAACATGGCAGGGCCCAATCAATGATTGGATGTGTTTACACTTGTACATAAGCCAAGCTCAGCTGTAAGGAGACCTAATTCTTCTAATGTGTACTTGCTACTGAACATGTGCCAGTGAGTGTAATACTACAATAACCTGCTGAATTTATTTATTAGATTTATATTCCATGATCCCCAAAAGAGACCCAGGATTTCTTACAGTAGAAAGCAGATAAATTGTTGAGACAAATAAGTTATTAAAATAAAATAATATGTAATAGAACAAACTCCTTAGGTAGTTCCCCAAAGCTTAACTTTGCCTACTTGAAGGACTTCCCAAACAAAAAAGTCTTGCAATGTTAGCAGATGACATCAAGCTTGGTCTGTATTGACTTGAAGTGTTCACAGCTCATTTCTTTGGTGTTTGTACTTCTGGTTTGCTAGAACAGGCAAATTATTTATAAATTTAATTTTGTTCAGCATATGCTTTGACATGTGTGAACATGCATACCAATATTAACATCAGCTACTTCTTTTTGCCCCAGTTCTACAAATGCAAGTCATTAAATACAAAAAGGAAATGTAGATTTTTGTTTGCGCTAACCATCTACAATGAATTTGTTAGGAGATTTTTGTGTATAAATCAGTTACAAACTAAGGAGCTTATTTCAGCCTGTTTGGCCATTTGAAGCTACATCCCATTAAGGACTACCTTGCAGATGCACCAACCTATTAAGAGGCCTTGAAAATCATTGAGCAGATGAAGAACAACAAAGCACAGAACATCTGCTGCAATGTTTATAAGCATGGTGGAAAAATGCTCTCTCACTAACTATGTGTCCTTATCCTGAAAATCTGGAAACAGATTCCCAGTGACTTGGCATGCCAGAATTGTAACCGTATACAAGAAAGGAGATGGATTGGATTTTGGCAATTACTGTGGCATTATGCTTCTGTCCATAGCTGGGAAAATCCTTATCCTCATTCCCCTCAACTGACTCCCTTTGTCAAGGAGATTTTCCCCAAATCTGAACATGGTTTCAGGCCACTCAGAGGTATGGTAGACACGATCTTCTTGGTAGACAGCTGCAGAAACGCTGCAAGCAACTCCAAGATCTTTACATGGCCTTCATTGACGTGACTAAGGCCTTTGATTCAATTAACAGAGAGACCCTATGGAAGATCTGGTGAGACATGGATATCTGCCAGAATTTGTTACCATCCACAGACTTCTTCATAATGACATGACAGCAACCATCCTAAGCAATGGCTTGGAAATGGACCCCTTCACATTAGAACTGGAGTCAAACAAGGCTGTGCAATTCTGTCAGTGCTCTTTTTTCCATCTAGATCTATCTGCATCTCATTGCTGAGAGTCTTCCATCTGGAGTCAGCATGGACAGGAATCTCTTTAACATCAACTGATTTCATTCCAAATTTAAGATAACCAACACCTCTATTATTGATCTTCAGTATGTTGATGATTGTTGCGTGTGCCCAACTGAAGAGCTTCAGGTCACTTTTGACTGCTTTTTTGGATTGTATGAAATGCTTGGTCTCACTGTCAACTTCATGAAAACCAAGGCACTTTACCAACCTGCCCCAAACCAACCAGCTGCTGCCCCACATATTACAATTAAAGGGCAGTACTTGGAGAATGTTGGGCATTTCCCCTACCTTGTTAGTCACTTTTCCCAAAAAGTAAATACAAATGATGATACTCAACACAGAATAAAATCTGCCAGTACTGCCTTTTGATGTCTCCACAATTGGGTCTTCAGTCATAACATCAGGATCCAAACCAAACTTTCTCATCTACCAAGCTTTTGTCATCCCTGCTGTGCTATGTGGGTGTGAAACCTTGTTGACATATCATAAACACCTGAAAACCTTGGAATGTTACCATCAGCAATGTCTTTGGAAAATCCTCCATATCAGTTTGAGGTTAAAAAAAAAAAAATGTTAGTTTTCTGGCTCAAACAAATACCACAATCATTGAAGTCATATTTATGTGGCACCAGCTTTCTTGGACAGGACATGCCATAAGGATGTCTGACAACCAGTTCCCAAAATAAGTCCTATACAGGGTAAATGAAAAGAAACAATTAAAAAAAAATAAAATCAGATTTTTTATTTAATTTTTTTTGATTGAATCAGATTTGTTTTTTATTTTTAAGATAAAAATAGAGACAGAGGCCATAGGGACCTGAGGGTGGGGAAATGTATGTGCGGGGGTGGGGGAGGGGGGCAAGAAGGCTGCAGAAGGAGGAAGTGGGCAGGACAGAGGGTAAGAGGGCCACCTGTTCCCTCTGCCTCCCCAGCCTCTGCTTTTCCTGCTGTAGCAGTGGGGAGGGAGAATCCAGACAGTCTTCCACTACTTAAATTCTATACCTGAAAAATTACAACAAATTAATAACATTTCCATATATAGAATCTATGTATTGGGGGGTCATCTTATAGTCAGGGTCATCTTTATACTAGAGTAAATATAGTATATAGGAGCTTGACTTGGGGGTTTTAAAATTTTCATTAGCATGAGTCTTTTCTCCTTTTCCCTGTGAGCAATAATTGTTTGTGTATTCTTATTTGGATTTTTTTTGTCAAGGATCAATGACCCCTTGCAATGTATTTTAAGCCTGTTTATATCTTGGGGATAGAACTGGGCCTGTCAGTCACTGGCACCAAGTAGCAGAATACCCCACCCGCTGGAGTTCCCTCCAGGCTTTCTATGCCTTCCTAGTGGCCAGAACTTCTTGCTACTGAGTTATCTGAGATAAATTCCTAACTTTATTTCAATTAAGCTGATGGTTCAGTTGACTTATTTTTGTCTAATTTCCACCTGTATCCCAAGGCTATATTTTTCATTTTTGTCCCAGCAGGTCTGTCTCCACTGCTGTAATGTTTGCTGTGTCTGGTGTCCCTGCAGGCTTAAGAGAAGCTAAAATATTTTCTCCTTTCTTATAGTAGGCAGGGAGTTTGCATCTCCAGAAAGGATGCAGTTTCCAGTCTAGCTGGCCTCAGGCCCTCTCCCCCAACAGAGCTGCAGAAACTATCTCTGTTGGAGAAGATGCAACCCAGGCTAGCAGGATTGTATCAGCCCCTCTGTCCTGACTGGAAAAAGGAACCAGGCAGGATTGGACAGGGATCTTTTCAAGGGAAGTGAAAGCCAACAGGATGGCCTTCCAGAAGGACTATGTCTGTAGCCTGAACCAACTGCCAAGCTTTCTGGGTGCAGTTTAGGTACTTCTCCTTTTTTCTCACATCCCCATGGGTCACAGGTGGACTGACAACATGAACACTGCCACTTACAAAATAGACATGGGAACCTGAAGCCCACTTATTCCCCTTCCCCCACCACATACCCTGTTCCCACCTCTATGACAGCTTCAGCCTTTTTTCATCCAATAATCCCTAATCTATCCCAGGCTGAGACTTCTAGAAGGTATAGAGTCATCTGGCTCATGTGAATACCCTTCCTCCTACCTGCCTGAGTCTCTGCTACCTTCATCTCACTTGGAGCCACGTGTCTCAGCACTGGCATCATCAATCCCCAAAACACTTTGGTACAGTTCTTCCTGGTGCCAAGATCATGATGGTACCAATGGGGCATCATTTCAGTGTAGTCTGTCCCTGCTGCTGTCCTAGGTGCTGAAAACTTCATTTGCTACAGCGGTTACTAGTGCGTTGATGTTACCAAGCTCAGCTCATCTTTAGTGTTGATTTTAAAAACCATATTGTAGAGCCTTCTTGGACACTAAGAGTAGCAAATCACTTGAATGAGGAGGGGTTTTATCATCTTATTAAAACAATTGTAGAGAAGCAATCTCCTGCGTACTTAACAAGGGATGTATGGAAGCTGTAAACTGCCTATGGAATCAAGGATCACCTATATGCTTCATGCTGGGGCTTATGGAGATAGGTACACTGCTTGATACCCTTTACCTTGACCTTCACATTCCTTTATAGAAACAAATCCTTATGGCCCTGTTGGAACCCATGTAGTTTTCCTCACGTTAGACTGTCCTCTTCTCCTTCGTTCCTCCTCTTTCCTAACAAAAGGCTTCTGTTATTTAGATAATTATTCATGGAATTGAGTTCACTGGAGGATTGCCAGAGGGTGACTATCATCCCTGTCTTGCCTTGCCATCCTTAGCTGAGGTAATGGCTTTATGCACATCATTTCAAAGAGAGGATTTGAGACCAGTATGGGCTCCTACAAAAACCCCTGTTGAAGGGTTACAAAAGAGGTCCCAAAAGCACTTCTCTAGCAGTCCCTATTGAACTATCTGTCAGACACAAATATTGATTTGAGGCAAACCTCAAAGAGGACAGGTAAGAGACCTCAGGATCTATCCTTTAGCTTTGAACATGCGTTTCCATTGTGTGCTGGGTAAGTGCGAAGATGGATGCATGCATATCAATGCAACTTTCCCCCACAGCCCTTCCCTCACTGAATTGATGGAAGGATCCCGCTTAATGGTGCCATTCTTCTTGTCCTCCCTGACAGATTCTGGTAACCAATGCCTCGATTCAGAGATGGGGAGCTTGGGTAGGCAACACTAGTTTTAAATTTGTTCAGACAGAAAGAGAAGGGTTGATTAATTTCCCTTCCCATGGGTACACCCATCCTGTTCTTAGAACTGATTTCATCCAAGAACTGGTGCATATAACATCTGGTTGCCCACAATATTACATAGACACCCCTTAATGTCCTTGCACAAGGGTGCTCGACCTCTGGCCCATTGCCAAATATGGCCTGTGGAGCTGTGGCATCCAGCCCAACAGGGCTTCTCACAGGTCAGAAAATTTGATGATGGGAATAGTAGCAGTTAATACAACCAGCCTCCCCTGCTTCCAAATTCCCAAGCCTTTCACTGCAGGTTGGAGCCAGGCCATGCCCCCTTGCCCTGCACTGCCACATTGGGCCCAGGCCATGGCTCTTTCCCTTGTCATGGTCAGGTTGGGACCAGGCCATGCCTTCTCCCCATGGGGCAGGGTCATACTTCCTATGCCTCCCACAGGGCCAGGTTGGGAATGGGCTAAGCCCCATTCCCCCCTGCATGGCTGGATTGGGGCCAGTTCCCTCCTTCCCCAATCCTCTTGGGTGAACTTAGTTGGTTCCATTTGGGTGCACATTGAGATGGGATCCTGCTGTACCCATCCTGGGCCCTGGATCAGGACCACCAGCCAGATCTGGCCCAAGGATGGATCAGGCATTGCCCATCCAGCCCACTGGGCAAAAAGATTGAGCACCACTGTTCTTCCAAATACTCTAAAGAGATTTTTTTTCCCCCCTGGACCATGAGTGTATCGGTGTCCATTATTAAAAAAAAAAAAAAAAAAGTAGTTGTGTTTGCAGACAGCTTTGTGACAGACAGGAACAAAACACAAGCCACATTCTGCTCCAAAAGAGGGAACCCAGTGTAGTGTCTATCAGATATAGTCCCATGGATTTCCAAGGGTGATATACACTTACCATCTTACCCCTATCAGACCAAGGTTATCAAAGAGGACTAGGCAGGAGTTGGCCACAGTTATGGTAGGATCTGCATGGCAAAGTATTTTGTAACCAAATCTCTAGTTCTTCTCTGCTTGCTCTCCAGAACGTATTCTACATGGATAAGACTTGATCTCCAAAAGCAATAGTTTCATAGTTTCTAGGGTCGGAAGGGACCTGAGCAGATCATCTAGTCTGACCCCCTGCCATGGCAGGAAAGAGTACTGGGGTCAAATGACCCCAGCAAGATGTTCATCTAACCTCCTCTTAAACACCCCCAGGGTAGGAGCCTGCACCACTTCTCTTGGAAGTTGGTTCCAGACCCTAGCCGCTCTGACCGTGAAGTAGCGCCTCCTGATATCTAACCTAAACCTACCCTCTGCCAGCTTGTGACCGTTATTCCTGGTCATTCCTGGCGGTGCTCGGGGGAACAGTGACTCCCCCAGTGCCTGCTGATCCCCCCCCCCTCCCCCCCCGACTAGTTTATAACAGGCCACAAGATCCCCCCCTCAGCCTTCTCTTTTGGAGGCTGAACAGGTTCAGGTCCCGTAGCCTCTCCTCACAGGGCCTGCCCTGTTGTCCCCTGATCATACGAGTGGCCCTCCTCTGGACCCTCTCCATGCTGTCAACATCCCTCTTGAAGTGTGGTGCCCAGAACTGGACGCAGTACTCCAACTGCGGCCTGACCAGTGCTGCATAGAGGGAGAGGATCACCCCTTTGGACCTGCTCGAGATGCATCTGTGGATGCATGACAAGGTGCAGTTGGCCTTCCTAACTGCCTCCCCACACTGCTGGCCCATGTTCATCTTGGCATCAGTTATGACCCCAAGATCCTTTTCTGCCTTCGTGCTGACAAGAGGGGAGTTACCTAACCTGTAGGTATGGTGCTGGTTGTTCCTCCCGAGGTGCATCACCTTCCACTTGTCTGTGTTGAATTCCATCCTATTCTCATCCGCCCACCCTTCTAACCTGTCTCGGTCTGATCGTAGCCTGTTGCATCCTTCCAGTGTGCCCACGTCCCCCCACATCTTAGTGTCATCAGCAAATTTGAACAGGGTGCTTTTTACCCCCTCATCCAAATCACTGACGAAGATGTTGAACAGTGCGGGCCCAAGGACCGGGCCCTGCGGAACCCCACTGCCCACGTCCTTCCAGGTTGAGAAGGACCCATCCACTACCACCCTCTGGGTGCGGCCCTCCAGCCAGTTGGCGACCCATTTGACTGTGTGGGTGTCTACACCACAGCCCCCCAGTTTCTTAATGAGAACGGGGTGAGAGACAGTGTCGAAAGCTTTCCGGAAGTCCAAGAAGACTATATCCACTGCTACCCCTGCATCTAATGATCTGGTGATCTGATCGTAAAAGGCCACCAGGTTGGTCTGACGGGACCTGCCACTGATGAACCCATGTTGGTTACCCCTAAGCATGCAGTCCCCTGCTGGCCCCTCCTGGATGTGTGCCAGCATAATTTTCTCAAACAGCTGCCTAGGATCAAGGTAAGATTAACCGGCCTATAGTTTCCCGGGTCCTCCTTCCTGCCTTTTTTGAAGATGGGGACCATGTTGGCCCTCTTCCAGTCCTCCGGTACCTCACCAGAGCACCACGAGTGCTCGTAAAGCTGTGCCAGGGGACTTGCAATGACCTCGGCCAGTTCCTTTAGAACTCTAGGGTGGAGATCATCCGGGCCGGCTGACTTGAATACGTCCAACCCCTCCAGAAGCTCCCTAACTAAATTCTCACTAACCCGTGGCCCAGGTGTGCCTCCCCCGGGGCCCGAGGGGGGCCCAGCAGGGAGGTGGTTATTCTGGTCCCTACTTGGGAAGAATGAAAACATCTTACTCTAGATGTTCCTTTACCTCAGAGCCTGAAAGCTGGCTGGATGATGAACATAGAAAGGTCCTATTATTTTTAACATTCAAAACATTTTAATCTTTAGTAGGAAGGATTTCTTTAGGCTGCCCAGTGGAACAAGTTCTCAGGAGGGGTGGAAAAATGTTAGTTATATTCTATGGACACACCAATCCCAATTATTTCTGATTGCTTGCAGACGGTAAAGAGCTCAGTTCTTAGTTCCATTTGGGTGCACTCAGTAACTATATTAGCATACTAACCCCATCTCCAGAGAGACAGATTTTTCTTTGCTGCATTCCCCCCAAAGTGATCAGATTCTTAAGGCACTTTGTGCATATGTTTCCCCAGTTAATGAGGCCTTAATGCAAATCTGGTGGACTTAAGGAGCCACCCTTTTCTTCCACCCCATAGCTTTGAGTTCTTGACAACTGGTAATTGATAAAAACATTGTTTTCAACCATCAGATAGAATAATTGGGGAAATTGAGCTCCTCCATGTATGATTTTCCAAAAAGATAAGGTCACCCATAGGATCATTTTTTGGGGGCTAAGATTGTCATTAATCCTCATATACCAGTTTACCATCTTTCATTTACAAGTCACACACATACTGGGGAGGCAAGCTGCAAATTTTGTATGTTCTCAGAACATGATCTTTATGTTCATATGGGACTAGATAGCTTGTGACCTGTCTTTCCTGCACACTTCAATGGAGTCTTTAACATTTGAATTCTGCATTAGCAAAGGAGTGCTCCAAACTCCACCTTTCATGCCCCAGTTTGGAGCACTAGAATGTTCAGGGCCTCTGTGTGGTCCCCACATGCTACCACCAAAATATTCTGATTTGAAATGCATCAGATGCATGCACACCAAGAGTGGAATATATGTGGTAAATACATCTTGAAGCACATTTATGGTAAGGCAAGTAGCCAACAGGCTTTATAGAAAGCTGAGGCTTCAAGCTTATTGGGAAGAAGATTATCTGTTCAGTGCAACATGAAAAAATATTTCTTGGCAAGTGGTAACTAGAACAACTATAGGTTCACTAGTTGCCTTCTGCTCAGTCAGACCTAACTGAAGTTATACCCCTGAGTAGTATCAGACTCTCCCAGCTTGGAAGGACAAAGGTTTCTTGTAACTTTGATCACAAGAAGTCACTGGACATTGTGCAGATGGAGCTGTGCAAGAATTGCAGGAACAGCTTTGTCCCATTACCAGACTCAGCAACCATGAAAAGGTCACAGAATGTTTGAAATCATCTATCCACTTCAGTTTGGAAAGATGCAACCTGCTCACTTTCCATTTCTAGACTCAAAATTGGAGAGAAGCATGGGTGTTTCCCTAGTCTTACAGTTAGAAAAAACAAAACAAAACAAAACAGTTTTTCTTACTATCCAACTTAAATCTTCTTGGGTATAAAATAAGCTAATTAATTTTCTTCCTGGTCCATGGGGAAGAGGAGAACAATTGATCACTGCTCTCTAATTT
The DNA here is from genome assembly GCF_052110815.1 of Crocodylus siamensis. NCBI lineage: Eukaryota > Metazoa > Chordata > Crocodylia > Crocodylidae > Crocodylus > Crocodylus siamensis. Next base: position 219,562,554 of record NC_143397.1, read on the forward strand.
ATAGCAATATTTTATGTATTGGAAGAAGTGAGGTAATTTTTTCCTCCTAGTTTAAACAAGCCCAGGTCTTTTAATCTTTACTCATAAGTCATGTTTTCCAAAGTTCTTACTCTTGTTGGTCTCCTCTGGACTCTTTCCTGTTTCTCCCCTTTTTCAGAGTGTGATGGCCAAACTAGGCAGAGGACTTCAGCCAAGACTTCACTGAGCTAAGCAGACTCTCTCTCCCGTGCCTTACATACAACACTCCTGTTAATTCACTCCATAATTTGCCTTTTAGAAGCAGCATTTCATTTTGTGCTCTTACTTAGTTTGTGATTCAGCATAGCCTCCAGATCCTTTTCTGCTTTACTGCTGCTTGGCAACTTATTTTGTATACATTTTATTTTTCTTCCCTAATGGCAGCAGTTTGTCATTTGACATTATTTAATTTTATCTTGTTGATTTTGGGCCATTCCTCCAATTTATCAACATCATTTTGATTTGTAGTCCTGTCTTCCACAGTGTTTGCAAATTCCTCAAGATTGATGTCATTGTTGGATTTTTAAGCATACTGCATTCCATCATCCACCTTGTTAATGAAAATATGGAGTAGAACTGGGCATATCCCAGTCAGATTCCACCTCCTACTTTGGCAGTGAATGGAAATGCCCTCCTAGTTTGTCAGTGAATTGCCAATTACCAAATGCTGCAGATAGCGTCCTTAGCTAGTGTTATTCTCTTTCTTTGGCAGAAATCTTCACATTGTAGTCCCCAGGAGAAAATGGAAGACATACTACATAAGAAACTTTTGCCTTGTCTTGGATGCCCATATTTAAAGGATGAATTCGATTCTTATGCTGGGCAGCCATAAAGGTTGCATTCTGCTTTGTGGACCTCTAGCATGAAGTATAGGAAAATATATCTGTGTTTCTGAAAATTTCCCCCTCATTGAATAAACAAGGTATACAATCTGCTTCCTCTTACCCTAGGATCTGAATCAACCAGAATAGAGATGGTAGTTGACACTGAAGGATTTGTGCTGCTTGTTATGTGGAATTAACCATACTTCACAATAAGACATTCTCCTATTCCTCCCCCTCTCCCTTCCCCCAAAAACATATTTAATGTCATCTTTAATTTTGGAGAGTAGTACATTTTTTCTGGGGGGGAATTCAGGCATTGCCAGTAATTGACAGGTTTGTTTCTGCTCCCAAGCTACAAGCAGGTTAAAATACATGTAACAGATCTATGAACCTTGTTACTCAAAGAAAGGTTTTCACATAAGCATGGATACATTTTGCTAAAGGCCACCATTCTAGTCTTCTGCTTCTGAATAGGATTTTTTTTTTAGTCTTTGAGCAGTCTCTTGTGTATCCACAATATGATCAGCCATCTTTTCTAGAGGGTTTGTTTGTATCTTACTTACAGTGTCTCTAAGCATTTCTTAGTGTTTTTCCACACTAGTAGATTTAAATGTAATGAATTAAAAAATAAAGGTTCTTTTTTTTTTTTAATTCTTCCAAATTAATCTTAGTGTTTTGTGAACCTACTTCATATAATACCAAACCCAAGCAGTTATAGGTCTGGCATTCCAAATTTTATTACTTTCTTATTCAGTCAGTTTCTATTCCTTCTCCTTAAAAAAACAAGCAAAACAACAACCACCCAAACAAAAACTTCCAATTTGAGACTCAAAAGTTGTATGTTGTGTAACTCGGGACTTCCTTATGTGCATTTGTATTTATTGTATTTACCCAGTAGATTTCTGAGTACCTGAAATCCTTCAAGAGTAGCACAGTGTCCTTCAATTAAGAGTACTGTGTGAGATGGTCCAAAAATGTTTTGTTTCCCCCCCCCCACTCTTGCTTCAGTAGAGTGTAGGAGAAGATTAGCCATCTGTCTCGCTCCTTCTAACATTACAAAAAATGTTAGAATTCTGTCCAGTATCTCATTCCAAAGGATGTTGGAAGCATCCCTTTATTCATTCTTCTGAAAGAAAAAAAATGTGTTTTGAACTGAGCTGCCATTAACCGTACAGATTAAAGACCTGGTGACTGACAGAGAGGGTAGCAGAAACATTTTTGTTAACTACAATGGATTGTTTTCAAATGTTTGGAGGCAAAACAAGGTTGTTATGAACAGGGAGAAGTAAAGAATTTTTTTGTCCATTTTTGGTAAGATCTCTGCTTCAGTCGAGATAAAATATGTATGGGTAAATATTGTGAAGAGAAAGTCTTAGTATTGTTTTGTTTTAGGAGCTGAAGATGAAGACAATACGGTGATGACAACATCTAGAACACTTCCAAAGATAACAACTAGTGATGCACCTAAAGCTGAGACAACCACACTGAAAACACAGACCAAGATACCTGCACAAACAAAGGTTTGTGAACAGTTTGTAAGCAGTGCAGCACAGCAGTACTTTTTAGATGGTTCTAAAAATATAGTTCTGTATACTTTAATGATGACTTAAAAATATACTTAACTGATTGCTCTAGCTAGAAATTTATCACCATTTGAAAAAAAATACTAAAATTTCTCAAGTGATATTGAGGTGTTTCAACATTCTGTGTAGGCAGCTTATATGTTAACTTTTGGATTTCATGATAAAGAAGATCATCAAGGACAAGAGAACACAACTTCTCAGTAACACATAGGTATAGGTGAACATAAAGAACATACAGTTTTAACCATTTGTTCTTCTGTCTTGCCCTTCTGTGTCCGGGGTAAGCTTTCTGCTAAAACTCAAGGTTGTGTGCCTTCATTATATTTCTAAAAATATAGATTTAAGGATTGCATGGTTATGGAGAGAATTCCCCTTCATACTTACAAGCCTCTTAGGTTGGAGGCATGTCAGCAGGGCACTATGGGGATGTGTATGCTACTGCTGCCTGTGTTATACTCCTACTTTGCCTGTAGAAACAACTGTGGTGGTCTGATAAGTGATTTTTGGATGCCCACCTTAACTCACTCATGGTAAAAGTTTGCTTTGGAAAGCAGTTTCCCCTCTATCAATTGGTCCATTTTCAGAGTGTGTCAGTTGGTTACTGGTGACTTTAGAGCATTTTTCACTGTAGTTGTGAAGGCCATTCAATTTTCATGAAAACTAAACATCATTACCCTATATCTTACTTCCTCATATAGAAATCAAATAGAATTGTATTAAAAATGCAAGTGCACAGAACCATTTTAATAGGGATGAGTGCTGAATTTTTATTGTTGATATTGTATGCTATGTCTAGTAAAATATGAGCAGAAGCTGACGTTTCTTTTAGAAAAGCAAACCTGATCACTTATTACTATTAAATAATCCTGGCATTTGAAAGTACTGGACTAGATACCATCTTAAATAGGTTAACGTGTATCTTTTATTGTCTGGTTTTAATTTGTTTGACAAAAGCATGAAGCTTTTAGGCAGACAACAAAATAAGCAGTTAAATTTCTATACACAAAATGAAGTTTGTGTTGTGTGCTGCTGTGTATAATCCTCTTCCTGTGTTAATACTATTTTATGAGACAAGCAGAGAAGAGAAGAGGCAGAGCTCCAAAGGCCTTGGAGGTGACAACTTAAACTACACCTTAATTAGTGTAGAAATGTAAAACAGAGAGTCAGCTAACCTAAAATAGTAGGCATATAGGTACAATCTCACAACAGCAGCAAACTGGCTGTTAAACCTCAGGGAAAGGTTATTTTGCACCCTTGTCAGTAAATGAAATGGGGATGGTTCCTGGGAGCAACAGTTAGCTGCACCAGTAAATATCAGGCGTCAACCAATTTCTTATTGATAGAATACTGTTAAAGTGAGGCCTTCTTGAGTGAATGCGTCTCTTCACATAGCACTGCAGAATATTCAGCCTAGCTTTTTGTAAAACCTGCTTGGATGCCTCATCCTATCTTGCAGTGAAAATCTGTAATGTTGGTGAATCCACAGCCACCTTAATGAGGCCTCATTGACTTCATTCTGCCTTTCCTAGGATTAGTTATCCTTCCTAACTGTGTGCTTAGCACAACTGCTTATTTGCTTTTTTTAAAATTGGTTCCATCAGATTAACCTAGTAAGGGGAAGGCCATTGCTGAATCAAAACGATTTGAGTTGAATCAAAGCTAATTAAGAGTGCCTCCCTTCCAGGGATGTGGCCTCCAGACAGAGGTAGCATTTTAAATGACTACATGGAGGGTGTTTTTACATGTTCTGATTTAAGATGCTAAATCTCAATTTAAGGCACATTAAAGGTGCCTGTCTACACGTTTGTGTCTTTGATGCACCTTAAAAATGAAAATTGTAGGCTATTTATGGGTAAATTTGATACTTGCAAAAGCAGGTATCAAATTTAGGCACAAGTAGCTAAAACGTATTAAAGCACATGAAGACTCATTAAGGCACATTAACGCTGAGTATGAACTGACCTGGGACTACCTCTCCCACATCAGTTCATGCACACAGTGTTAATGCACTTTAATGTGTGCACATGTTGACATAAGCCTGAACTGCCTTCAATGTGATGACAGTTGTATTGATTTACAGTGTTTACCATACTTCCCTATTATTAAAACATTACATTCTTTGTGTTTTGACGCATGCAAATTGAGTTACAATTTTGTGGTGCCAGTATGAAAGGAGTGACATATCACACTTCCCTTGTGTAATATGAGCTTTACTTTTTAATTTCTTTTCTTACCGTAGTCACCTGAAGAAATTGACAAAGAGAAAATGCCTGAGACGAAATCTAAAACTAAGGATGAACTAAGTGATGACACTGATGTATTTACCGAGAAGCACTCAGAAAACCTTTTTCAGAGAACAGAAGTACTAGCAGGTAAGGAGCCAACAGGTCAATCCCATTCTTAACATGTTTACAGGAAAACCTATAGACAGTATAGAGATGTTACATGCAGAATAATTATAGATGTCAAAATTCATATTTCCTCCTGAGCATCACAAGTACCTACAGAGCAGCCACATTTTCCTGAGGAGAATTAGATGGGACTATTCCAGAGTTCTGTAATCAAGACCCAAGCTTTTTTTGCTGATTTATTTGCAATGTATTGTCTTCCTAAAGTTGAATACTGCTTCCTGAATATTGTTGGCTTCCCAAACTCAGTCAGTCAGAAAGTTGCAATTCAAACTTGCTTTCAAATGACCCCCCAAGATACTTGCTGGGCAAAGATCTATACCTACTTCATCCCTGTTTCTTGCAGACTCAGTCTGGGAAATGCTGTGTGGGACACAAAGGGAAATACTGCCATAAAGAAAGTTGCAACTTTCACTGGGGGGGGGGGGCGTTGTTTGTTTAATAGCTTGTTAGCTCCATGTGTGGTAATTAACCTTGAGCAAATTCTTGTTCCCCATGCTAGATGCCTAAGTAAAATCATATTCCATCCTCCTTGCATCTTGGAAAAGGTGTAATCGCTTCTAGGTTTGTAACATGCTTCCACCTTAGCCTTAGGATTAAGTCACAAAAAGCAGCGAACCAGAGCAAGATCTACACACCTTTGCTTGTACTGATGTTTTTCTCAGGGATTGAAGTGGGATGGAATGGAATTGCACTTACCACACTAATACACATAGCAGAATGTCTCTAGTTGTTTCAGTGTCTTCTGCTCATGGTAACCTCCAACTGGTTGACACTTGGCATATAAAGTGGGCCTAGAATTGTGATTATTTATACTTCATGCCACAAAAAAGGGTGTTGGCATTTGAACCACAAACATTTGCTCAAGCCATAAAATAATTTTAGTTTTGCATCACAGATCAATAGACTCAAGGGCTAGGAACAGATGTTGCATTTGTCCTGGGACAAATTGTGCCTGCATTTGTCCTGCAACACAGAAGTCCTGGGATTGGCATATGTATACATTGCCCTTTCAGTTGGGGTTTAGTGGGCAGCTAAATGCACTGCCACTCTTCTGCCGTTAATGCAATGAGACAGCCATTCAAATACATTTTGCACTGTCCTGGGACAAACTATTATTACCACTTCTTATCCTGAAGTGTCCTTATGAGGCCCACTGTAATCTGTATTCTCCTTAGTGAAACTGAATAGCAATTTTTAATGTAGAAAAGATTACATCCCTCTTTTAAATGGAAATGTGAAAGCACCTGAGGTTTTAGTGTTTATATACAACCACCTTTGTGATTGTTCTAAGAGCATTATTAATTTAAAAGAGTTTTATGCTACTGAGCATCTTTAGAACTATGGACCATATTGTCATGCTGACAGTCAGATAATTTAAACAGGGCTATTTTAGGAACTTATTTAATTTGCTTAATTTGATTCAGTTTGTTTTAATTATAAATAAATAGTAAATAATTTATTTTGGGCAATGGAAAATAAATTTGGAGCTATTCATCTTATTTTGGCATATTGTGAACTGTTGTTCATTTTGTTTCAGCTGTTATTGCTGGTGGAGTTATTGGGTTTCTCTTTGCAATTTTCCTCATCTTGCTGTTGGTATATCGCATGAGGAAGAAGGACGAAGGCAGCTATGACCTCGGTGAACGTAAACCATCCAGTGCTGCCTATCAAAAGGCACCTACTAAGGAATTTTATGCATAAAATTCCTATTTAGTGTCTCTATTTATGAGATCACTGAACTTTTTTAAATAAAGCTTTTGCATAGAATAATGAAGATCTTTTTCATTAAAGAGCCATTATGGCACCTTTATGATAAAAATCCCATTGTATTTAAAACTTTTCATGTATTCCTTTAAAAATGTAAAATTAAGACTTAACATTTGCAGTGTTCTGTGAATAACAGTGGCAAAGCATTATTTTATAAAACCATTGATGTTCACTGAATCATTTTTAAAACTTTATGCATAAATATAAGATGATGAAAATGATTGTTTTATCCTATGGTTCAATGAAAGTTGTTTAATTTTTGTCAGCATGTCTCGGATTGATCTTACAAGTTAGTTTTTATTTCATTAATTTATCTGTTTCCAAAAAATATGCCTTTTTGTAGTTGTCATGGTGCAATTTGTCTTCAGATAATTCAGATAACGGTACCTTATAGTGTAAGTGTAATTTTTCAGCTATGTAAACTTTAACCTCCACTTCGTATAAATTTAAGTGTCAGAATATCAATTTTACACTTTGCATTGTTTCTCAATGTACCTGTAGCTTCTGTGAGATTTGTAACAGCAAATTAATGTGTAAAATTGGAATACAATTACAAACTGTCTAGTCGTATCCTTACTAAACAAATCTTATTTAAGGAAGATTTGGAGTAAGCTACTGACAAATCTAAGCAAACCCAAAGACTCTTAACAGTATTCTGAGAAATTGCTGCAGATTTCTATGGCCACTGTATTTGTTAATTTCTTGCAATTTGAAGGTACAAGTAGGGGTTTAAATTTTTGTTCTTAAAAATGCATTTAAGTTGTAAACGTCTTTTAAAGCCTTTGAAGTGCCTATGATTATATGTAACTTGTCGCAGACTGGTGTTAATGAGTATATAACAGTAAAAGAAAATGTTGGTATTTTATAAGCACAGACAATTCTAATGGTAACTTTTGTAGTCTTACATGGATAGACATAAATTGTAATTTGGGAACATAAACACTACTGAATAAATCATGTGGCCTAATACTGAAAATTTCATTGTGATATACTTTTGTACATTTTTCATTTTATGTCTTTTTGGTTATGTTTAATGTCACAAATTATGTCTCCTTAGATCTTGGAAAATACTGTTGGGACCCAAAGACCAAAAAAAGCTTATTGATGAGGCTGCTGCTTGGAACAGTTTTGCAAAAGTGACAGGAAAACCCGTAATATTTCATTGTCTGGAAGCAAGCTTAGCATCTGGTGTATGAATTATGAGCGTTTCAACCTTTGCATTATACTTAATGGCAGTATTGACACAGACGTGTACTTTATGCAAAAGTTACTTTCAGTACTGTAAAATTCAGAGGAGTACACAATTTCATTTATTATGTATATCGGTTCTTTATTCATTGTTTTACTATAACTTTTGAAGAACCTTGTTTTGATTCTACCAACAGAAGAATTGAGATAAACCCTGATGAAGGGTTTTTAAACCCAAAAGCTTGCTAAGAAATTTTTCTCCAGCTATTTAAGTTGGTTTAATACAAGATATCAGATTCATCCAAAGAACCTTGTCTGCCTTGGGATAAATGGAATATTTTTATAAGAGAAGGCAGAAATATTCCAAATAGAAGAGAATTGTAATTGCCTTTGGGTTACAATTCAGATAGCTTGTGGAGACGAAAGTGGTGTGCCTGCCTAAGTTATGCTTTTAACAAACAAGTAGCTTTGTCTTCAGGACTATTAATTTCCTCTTTTTCAATTTCTTAATTTCCAAAATAGTTCAGGGAGAAGATTTAACTATACTACTTCTCACAGGTATATATCAATTGCTTTTAAATAAAACTCCTAGTTCAAAAAAAAGAAGAAAAGAAAAACAGTGTAACCTGTATCTGTTGCTGCCCCAAATTAAGTAGTCATTTAGGAAAAATTAAAGGTATCCTGTGCCATGATATTTTAATATATTGCTTTTTCATTATTTACTCGTATTGGCATTTTTTTCAAAGCAATACATGTTCAACAGTTAAAAACAGGGTACGAGTTTAGCAGGTCTGTTACTGTGCAATATTTAGTGAAATTCAATTAGTAAAATAACTGCTTGGAATAACTGTGCCAAGAAAGGAATATTGCTGGCAAATGCTGTGCCACTGCTGTAAAATAAAGCATTTGTTAAAGTGCCAAAATAAAGTCTACCATGCCTAAACTAATATTTCATTTGTACAGTCTGACATCCAGTCTTCTTGAAGCCCATGTTACTTATGGTAGATGGAGTTTTCTTCAAGGTGCAATAAATACTACTGTAGTTATAGCTATAAACATTAGACATAGGACAAGTTGTCTATTTTTTTTCATAAACAGATCAACATTAAAGTGCTTTTAAATGACCTTTTCGCTTCTGATTGTTTCAGGCCCTTTACTTCCAGTTGCTACATAATGCTTTATTAACCAACACAATACTTTAGTAACAAATAAAAACATTTGATAATTGCTTTACACCAATTATTCATTATTATGTATGTTATTAATTGAATTTGTTTACTAATAGCAGCAGCAATTATGTTTATGGTCTTCTGTGAGCTATTTCCTTTCTTTTAAACATTGCTACTTCTCATATCACCTATAATATGTAGAGGAATTTGAAACTTTTTATTGATTGTTCCCCACCACAATCTTCCAAACCTTCCCTGCCCCTGAAATTTTGAACTAATCTGTACAGATGAAAGTAACAACATTTACTGCCGTTACTCACATTTTGACTTGTTTTCCTTTCCAGTGAAAGCATCTAACAGCATACCGTTAAAACACAATTTTAATAATAAAGTTACCATTTTAATTTACAAACATCACTTCAGTTTTTCATTCAGTCTACAGCTTAGGCTTCTGCAGGCATCTGTTTTCTAGCAGTGCTGTTAAAAGGAAAATTGGCAACTATATATCATTTCATTCTTTTCTTGCACTGAAATTTCCTCGCTGTACTTGGTCTTCAGTTTGCTGCCCTTTGTGTTCTCATCTTCTTGAAAGTGTTCTAGCCTTGGAAGCAGCACTCTGACTACAAATACATGTTGCTTGGCAGCTGCTAGATTCAAATGCCAAGCCATGGACTGCTTTCCCCTCCCCACCTCCCCGTCCAGCAGTGGCATCTATATCTGTGTGGGTTAGCTGCTTGGCTGATCTCCATTGATACTGTTGCAGCAACAGCAAAACTCCTTAGATTCTGATATGCCATTGCTTTGAAACTTATAAGTTATACTTGTCTTAAATGTAGTTTTTTAACTTGATTCATTCTTGATTATAAACAGATACTTTGCCTTTATATTTTGCAAATTAAATGCATGTAAAAATTGAAGTCCATATTCAAAATATCTTGCATGTTCATCTTTCGACTCTTGATATTTGAGTTCTGCTTCTCCATGTCACAAATCAGTTGTAGCATATTACAGTTCTTTGCATCCTTTTCTTCTTTTAGAAATCATTACATTTTAGTGTACTTGGATAAACAAGAACATGTAATGTTCTTTGGTGTTATAAGAAGACAAACTTAGGGCCTTGTTGTACAGTAATTTTAGGTAGCTCCTGGAGCTCTTAACCCAGGGGTGGGCAAAATGGCGGATCTGGTCAGCAGCCGGACTCCATTTCCCAGCCACCCCTGCCTGCATGACTGTTGCCAGTCTCCTGGTGACCCAGCCCCACCTGCACTGTGAAAGCTCAAGGCTGGGGTTGCCATAGAGACCAGCCTCAGCCACAGCTGGCAGGGGGCTGCTCTGGAGCCACTGGGATCTTGTGATGGGGGCAGCTGGCTCTGGAGCCAGGTTAGAGCCCTGGCCTGCAGCCTGCAGGCTCTGGACAGGAGTGTGCAGGCAGAGATTGCAGCTCTGCCCCTGCTCCAGACCAGGCTGTCGCTGCTGTAAGGAGCTGGAGCAGAGTTGCGACCTTTGCCTGTGCACCCCTGCCCAGAGCGTGCAGGCTGCAGATCGGGGCTCTAACCTGGCTCTGGAGCAAGCTACCCCCATCGCAGGATCCCAGCGACTCCGGAGCAGCCCCTGCTCTGCTCTGCTGTGCGCCTTGCCAGGGCAGCTGAGGCTGGTCTCCATGGCAATCCCAGCTTTGCACTGGTGCAGCTGGGATCTCATGGAGACTAGCCACAGCCATGTGGGCAGGGTGGATGAAAAATGGGGTCCAGCTGCTGACCAGATCCAGCCCGCAGGCCAGACTTTGTCCGTCCCTGTCTTAACCCCTGGACTGTTCTCGCTTTAACAGCTGAACCTAGTTTTAAACGCTCTTGAGGAAGCTTAAAGTTATGCCGCTCCAACCTAGGTTTATTTCTGATCAGTGGTATCCAGCTTGTGTTACTGTAGACTGCATGTTGGTGTAAAGATGCCTCCCCCACACCTTCCCTGCTGGCCCAGAACAGGCCTATTCCACCCCTGCTGTCCCCAGGACCCCAGATCTCTGCTCACTGCCCCTCCTACCCCTCCCTGTGCTTGCTTGTGGCTGTTCTCGCTGTCTATTCTGGGGGAGCTGGCAGGGAAGGGTTAACCTGCTCTGGGATTCTTACTTTTCAATCTTCCAGGCCTCCCATCCACTGGCCTGAACATGTGACCACTCCAAATTCTACCTAGCGCTAACACTGATCAACATTTGAGCACCTCCATGTAACCTGTAATGAGGCCCTTGTTTATAGATGGGCATTTGTTTCATGATATTGGCTATACCTTGCCAATAATACGTTGGTTTGTTTGGGGTTTTTTTTTGCGGGGGGGGGGGGGGGCATTGTTCTTTTTTTTTTTTTGCAAAACTGTCCATTGAAATGAATAAGGAGTTCTATTTAAACAGAATTTATTTTTAAAAATGTGTTTTACTTAAAGCCCCAGGATGTATGGAGTGGAAAGTTTATTTTAGCATTTAGAAGATGTTTTGTTCTAACTAGCAATTCTTCAAAAGAGCAGTATTATTCATGCTATATCAGAGATGTTTAGGGAGAAATGAGCAAATAGCTCATTTTCTTAAACCTATAGTCAGTTATACTGGGCATTTGGTACTTCACCAAACGGACTTAATTAAAACTTGTTACCAAAAGTAACTTTTCTGCTCTCATTAAACAGTACTGTGGATCCAAAACTTGAAGTTAATCATGCTTTACAGCTTGGTTGTCCATTTTAATGCAATTTGTTAAATTGCCTTCTGTTACATTTTAAGGTTCACCCATGCATTACAACAGGCAACTGATTGAAAATAATGAATGGTAAACCATGGATTCAAACTTTAGAATCTGTTACTATAGCATTTTCTTTGTCTAATTCTTGTCTGCCACAAGAAGTGCTACTTTAATTTTGTGTTTACCATTCTTTATACCAATCTGGCAGGTTCTCCTGTTCTACCTATGAGCTGAACCCAGGGTCAGCCCATGCAATAATGACAAGGAGCTCCATGTGCTTAAGCAGAGACATCCACTTCTTATTGATCATCAGAGCTGAGGGTGAAAAGTCCTGGGTTAAATTTCATGGGTGAAAGATGCAAGAGGGGATGGAAATCCTATTCTAACCACTCCAGTGGAACAGAATTTCAGGTGAGGTTTCCTTGCCAGAAAAAATTGCACAGGCTCAGATTATTAATTATTTGGCCAATAATCTGCAGAGCTGGAATGATAGCATACCCCAGTTTCCTGCCCAACTCACCCAGTTGTCACCCTATCCTTCAGCATGAATCCAGGCCACCAGAGAATTCTTCGCTGAATCTAAAGCGATGGAAGAAAAGTGCAACTTAGCACTTCATACCTGAAATACCTCCTTTTCTATGCAGGAAAGGAGAAAATATGTGCATGTGAAAGGGCACCTCATAGATATGGGGGTGGATAAGTGACATGTTAAAAGCATATGGAAGAAAGTCTGGGGTAGCATACAACCACACAGCTGTGTACTTGTTATGCTTGAGCTTAATTTTTTGGATTGGGGCACAGATGACCACAAAAAAGGAATTTGAGGTGAATGGGAAGAAAGAAATGGTGGGAGAAAAACGGTCTTTTGTTCCCTTCAAATACCAGCAACATCCCCCCCCCCTCGGCACTTCTACTTTACAGAGACAATAGGCGCATCTACACATGAAATTAATAAATTAATGCAATGCAGTAACCTCTGGTACATTTTATGCTGGAATTTATTGCTCCCAGGCACTGTATTTACACGTGCACCTGGGCTACAGCACCTTGAGCCGGGCCAGAGCAACCCCGGCTGGCAGGGGCCTGGGGGGTCAGCCTGCCAGCCCGGGGCTGCTCTTACCCAGCTCAACATACTGTAGAGGGGCTGGCTGGAGCATCAGGGTGCCCTAGTATGGGGCTAGCTGGGAGGGTGTCCCTATACTGAAGAACCCTCATGCCCTAACCTTCCCCATCAGCATCCATGCACTTGTTGCTGTGCACTAAATAATGCCACCATAGGATAGTTCCTGTGTTTACAAACACTAACCTGCAGTGGAGTTAGTTAGTTTCCTATGCTCTAATAGGGCCACATGTGTAGATGCTGAGAATTTACTGTGGAGCTAATTAGTCTACTCTACAGTAAATGTCTCATGTAGATGCACCCAGTATGTATGCAGCAGGGTGGGTGGATGTCAATGTTACACACCAGGAAGAAGTCTTGTCAAGCGATTGCTACACCGAAAAGTAGTGATTCATATTGTATATTATAGAAAGTGTCTCGGCTTCTGCAGGCCACTCTTCCTGCCAGATGTGCACAGACATTGACCCAGCTTTCTAGAATGGAACATGTACAGACAACAGGAGGTCCGTCCGTCTCTTCTTTGCTATTTATGATGCATGCAGCAAGATTGTGGGAGGAGTGGAGAGAAAGAACAAGGATGTACATACCTAAGGTTTCCCATTATACTTTGAGGGAGATTTCTTGGGGTTGTGTCTCCTTATCCACTGGAAGCAAAAGGAAATTGCTTGCGATGCTGTAGTACTTCATTTTTAGTGGAAACCTATATGGACTATTGAGAGATGCTCTGTAATTTACCATTTTCTTACCATGTGGATCTGTATTAGGTGCAGAATATCAGGCTTAAGCAGCTTTGACTGACTCTTTTGAAATAAAATCTGTTTATGGAAAGCTCATGGAATTTTGAATTAATGTGAAAGCAGGGACTGGCTTGAGAACTATGGTGTGATTGAATTAGTACTGAACCCTGCCATGTCTCATGACTGAAGGTCAAGTTGCATTAATTGTCACCGCCTCCCTAGTTCTGACAGTTCAGTTCTAAAACTGAATGACAGGAGTGTCTGTGAAAAGCATGCAGGAACATAATCCCAATCATAATTGTTTGTTTAAAATAAACAGAACCTAAGTTCACTATAGGGGGTGACTTTAATCCTTTACATTTTTTTCTGTGGGCGTTCTGCTATTTTCTTCTCATGGATCTTCTGTTACTTTGCTGAGTACAGAGGAAGTTTCTTATTTTTAAAAATAAAGTGTATGTAACAAGCATACAGAGCAATAATTTCTGCTAGGCAACAGCTGTACCTCAACAGCAATTTAAGGCTTCCCTAATGGTGGGAAACTGAGCTTACCGTAGGGAAAAGTTCTACTTCCTGGTTATCCTCTCACAGTGGACTGAAGTCTGGCAAGATTAAGAAGAACTAGGACCAGACTTTCTTCAGGGTGGACTGGGGCAAGGGGGGTAGGGGAAGTCACAGCCAGTACTAATGACACAATGACAGTAGCTTGGTGTTGATTTAAAAAAAGCAAACAAACAAAAAGCCAACTGTGACACAATTGCTTCTGTGATCCAGTCTCTACCAACTTGTCAGATTGTTTACCCTTTGACCATAGTAAAAAGTTGAATAAAAGACTGCTTTCCTTTCATCTAGTTCCTCACTCCCTGGTTCACAGCTCTCTCAGGTCTTTCTGAACCATCTTCTCTTCTATTAGGGTTCACCACTTGTCATGCAGGAGCTCATATTTCTACCAGATCCTCATCTGCCTTCTGTGGAGCCTCTGATCTTTGAGTGAACTGATTTAAATGGGAGAGATTTAAACCATAGGTTAATTGTAATTTAAATAATCAAGCAATAACCCTTGATTTAAATAATTACTTTTAATCTTGTTTTGCATTTGTGCTTTATTTATTTTCCTAAAGAAAGGTTGTTTCTCACTGGTTGGTAGCTATTCATACTTTTTGATTTGCAGCTAAATATATCTTTTACACTAAACTTGGTGCTTATTTTTGTTAATCAGAAAAAAGCACCATATACATATTTAAACAATTAAATATTTTAAAATAAATGTATATAGAGTACTAATTTTTGCATTTTATTATTCTAGAGAATGATACATAACATTTATTTAGAATATTAATTTTAAGTTATGATTTGTGGTTTTGGTTTATAGCTTATCATTCAATTAAAATGCAGACAAAACACCATTTTAAGGCTATTTAATTGTTAGATAAAAACAATGTTAAGTGTGCTAGATACTTAAGTAGAATGTTTATCAAAACATGGTTTTGTCTTTAAAATTAAGTGTTTTTTAAACAAAAATAGAATTATCTCTTAGCAAATGGAATTTACTGTATCACAATGTTAAGATTTTATAACTAGTAGATCTTAATCTCTCACAATGAGGGGCTCCCTCTACACAAATTAGAAGAGGAAAACCAATCTTTTGTACTTTTTCAACTTCAGTCAGATTTCTAACTTGAATTAACTAGTTCATTGAAATAAACTAAACTGAATAAACTGAAATGAAGAAAACTTCTCTGCACTTTTGCAGAAGAGGCCGCAGCCTTGAAAAACTGGTTTTCATCTGGTTTCCTTTAATAAACTCCAGCTTTGGGTGCTTAGTCAATGACTTCTCCCAGTTCAGTGGTTTGGCATTTTTAAAAACTTTGACAGAAACATTGACTACTTTAATATTCTTTAGTTTAAATTCAGAGATTATAGTAAACTTAGGTCTTGATATAGGTTGAGAACATAAGGTGGATGAACCTCCATTGGGTGCGTGGCTGGCAGTGCTTCCTCTAAGCTGTGTGGCAGGTGCTCCTGGCAGCCACGCACACCACACAGCTTATAGGGAACGCTGGTGGCCGAACTGGCAGCTATTTGGGAATGGGAATCAGATTTTCTAGTAGCCTGGAGTTTCAGGCTAGAAGACTGGAGATCTATAGAAATTCACTGGGGAGATTCAGATTATACATGAGGTCCCATACCCAGTCTGTATAAAGCCAGTGACACACCTCTTCCTTTGTGTGCTCAGATCCTTTCTGTATTTTTGGAAAGTAATGGGGAAGTTACTGATGCTCTGAGCTGCAGTAATGTACTATGGAATCATGCTATCAAGCCATATTTATTGCTTTTGTTAGGTCACGTTGCTATGTCTCTGGAATGTGTGTACGCTAGTTTGATGTCATACATGCTATGCCTCTTCATTTTGAGAGGTTGTCAAAGACACAGCTCCCGTGGGATAGTAGCCCAATGCTTACAGTTACCACCATTGTATTGCTGGAGAATATCTATACCAGCATTTTGCTGGAGCTGCATGTCAGCTTGTGTGGCAGAGGAAGGTTGTTTTTTTTAGGCAGCAGAAAGGCTGGGTTTTGGTGGCTTGCAACAGATATGTGGTGCAAAAGGCAAGGTCTATTGGAAAAGTTTGTAGTGGAGAACAGGCTTCTCTTAAAATGACTCTCAGGCAAACATCTCTTATTGAGTGGTCAATTCCATAAATCCTACTCCCTAGCAACATCCCCTCTGGATAGTTGAAAACAAATTCCCCTCTGATAGCAGCAGAGGGGCTAGAAATAGTGTGTGGAAGGGTAGAAGCTAACATATAATTGTTATTTTTGTTGTTTTCCCCTGCCTTGCTATACACAGTAAGGATGTGTGTTCCTTGCTGGTTTGCATGAAGTTAAGTTAGCACAGGGCCCTAGGCATACAGAAGTCAAACACTGGCATTTGTTCTTTAAGAAGCAGCTGAATGCCAGGACTTCTTGGGAACATTGAAACTGCAAAGGCTGAAAGAGGGAAATAAAATCTTAAAAGTTCAGTTAATTAAGAATCTCCCTTTTACTCTGCATGTGCATAACACACATACTCTCTCTCTCAGCTGTCATAACATATGTATATATCCACTCTTATTTTTGACATCCATACAAATGTCCAAACCCTTTTTGAATCTTTTGAAGTTCTTGATCTCAGTGATAGTTTAATTATATGAATCCTGAAGAGACTGATGTATAATCACAACTTTAAGAACATTAGTCCAACTGTGGTCCAGTGTGTGAAAGCTAAGCACTAACCACATTGAAGCCTACAAAAATTGCCCAGCGTTGCACATCATGGGAAATTCTGCTGAAATGACCTCTTGCTGAGGAAATCTATCCTGAGTCTCAGTGTGGCTTCAGACTATTGAGAGGCACAAATGACATAATGTTTTGTGGCAGATCCACATTTTTCCTGACAGATCCAGGAAAAACACTGAGAACACCACCAGGAACTGTATATGGCTTTTACTAGTTTGACCAAAGCCTTTGACTCTGCTAACTGTGAGGTTCTATGGAGGATCTTATTGAAGCTTGGCTGCCCAGGGAAATTTATCACCATCCTAAGATTCTTGCATGACCAGATGACTGCTTCCATCCTATACAGTGGCTCTGCTATGGAGCCCTTTGCCATTCGAACTTGTGTCGAGCAGGGCTGCACCAATTCTGCCTTCCATCTTTCTTATAGATCATCCATGATCCTCTGTCACATGGCATCAGTGCTGAGTACAGGATGGATGGGAACCATTTCAGTCTTTCCTGCCTCTATGCCAAAACCCAAGTCACATCAGCTTCAATTGTTGAACTTCAGTATGATGATTGTGCTGTTGCACATACTCAGGACCTACAAACGGCCCTTAACTGCTTCTCTCAAGTATAGCAGTGGTTGGGACTGACCCTTAACATCTGGAAAACAAAGGTGTTTCAACAGCTTGCTCCAAGACACTTAACTTCCCTAATAAAGATCATCATAGATGGACAGGAGCTGGAGAACGTTGAACACTTTGCATACCTCAGCAGCCATCTCTGAAAGGCCAACATCGGCGAGGAGATCCAGCATAGGATCCGATATGCCATCTCTGCCTTTGGAAGACTGTATCACTGTGTGTTCAGTGATCACAACATCAGACCTCAAACAAAGCTCCTTTTATATAAGGCTGTGATAATCCCAACTCTTCTCTATGGCTGTGAGGCTTGGGTGATCTACAGGGACCACCTGAAGAGCCTGAAATGCCTTCACCAGCACTACCTCCAAAAGATCCTTGGCATCAAGTGGGAGGATTATCACACAAATGCCAGCGTCCTTACCGATGCTAACACCACTGGCATGGAAGCATTGACTATTCAGCATCAGCAGTGGTGGGCAGGGCATTGCGCGTGCATGCCTGATGCATGTTTACCACAACAACTGCTATACTCCCAACTCAGCCAAGGACAAAGGACATGCATAGGCTAGAGGAAATGCTTCAAAAACGCCCTTAGGACAAACATTAAGATGTGGCACTAACATCACAAATTGGGAAAAACTAACCTAGGACATGGGTACATGGAGACACCTTGTGGGAGAAGGTACAGCTATCTTACGTTAAGGAAAGCCATCTTGCCCTGCAGGCAGAAAAGTGGAAGGAAAAGAAACGAGACCAAAAATCTGTGACCTCATCCTCCCTTTAACCACCACGTATGGTGTCGGCGGCTCTAGGCGGCCTTCTTAGCCATCGGGGGACTCATCTACAACCCCTTACGTGGCCCAGGGGAGCGATCAGCCTCAAGCCTGAGGGCCCCCGCGGCAAGGAAGACAGCAAGGGGCGGAAGCAGGCCGGCAGGGCCAGGGCCACCGATCAGTTCTGGACGTTTTCATGCAGACGAAGGGCCGGGGCTCGAGAAGCGGTGCAGCTGCGTCCCGCCGGCCCCGCTGGGAGGTCCCTTGGCGCTCGGCCCGGCAGGCCTGGGGCTCGCGGCAGGGGCCAAGCTCCCCGCGCCGGGGAGGGGCGATTCCCCCGGCTTTCAGGGGCTTCGTTGCACCCGGGGAAATTTCATCCAAGATCTTTAGGATCTCCAGGCCGGAGGGAGGAAGCCGAGACCGGGCTGGGAGAGCCGAGCAGACGCAAGCGCAGCTCGCTACTGCCTCGGCCTTCCGGGGTCGCGTCCCGAGCTGGGCCGCCCCGCGTCCCGGCCCCGCCCCCGCCCCGCGTCCCGGACCCGCGCGAAGGTGCGTGCTGCTGCGCTGCGCTGCGGCCCAGACCGCGTGCGGGGCTCGTCCTCTGCTCCGCGGCTGGCGCTGGCGGGCCCGCGAGCCTCGGGAAATCCCGGCCGAAAGCAGAGCCGTTTTATTCCGCCGCCCCCTTGCTCCGGGAGCGCGGGCGGTTCACGCGGGGCAGCCGCGTGGGCCCGAGGCCCCGCGTTCACTCGGGAGCGGGCGAGGACTCGTCCCTGCTCGGGGCCGCCCGCTGCGGGGGAGCCGCTCGTGTTTGTGCCCCGGGATAATGAGACGGAGCCAGTTGCCTTCCCCGCCGGGTTTGGTGGGAGTCAAAGCCCCGGGCGATGCGCCCGGAGATCAGGGTGGTAGAAAGCGAAGGTGGGAAGGGACCTCAGGAGGCCATGAGTGCGCCCTGCGCAGAGCAGGCCCAGCTCCAGCTAGATCATCCCAGCCAGGGCTCTGGGTAGTGGGGGCTTCAAGGGTGGAGATTCCCCACTTCCCTGGGTAGCCTGTCTTTACTACCCTCCTCATGAGCGGGTTTGCCCTAATACCCAACCTAAACTTTCCTTGCTGCAGCTTGAGACCATTGGGATGTGTCCTGTCATCTGCCTCTTTATAACCACCCTTCTGTGGTTGAAAGCTGCTGTTAAATCCCCCGCCCTTTCTTTTCTCCAGTTGCCTCAGCCTCTCAGAAATCATGCCCCAGCCCTCTCACCATTTTTGTTGTCCTCCACTTTGTCCATATCTTTGGGGGGATTGGACACGGGACTCCAGATGGAGCCTCACCAGTGCTAGATAGAAGGGAAGAATCACTTCCTCTCTTTGGCATGGCTGAGGCACACCTGGAGTGCTCCATCCAGTTTTGGGATAAACAGTCGTCTGTTTTTAGCCTCATATTTCACTCTTCCAGGGCTTAAGAGGACTGTTGGCTGTTGGAAGACTGGGAAGAGGGAAAAAGGCAAGGCACTGGCTCTGTGACTTTCAAGGAGGTAAATATCCTCACATCTGGAATGTGTTCCTAGCAGGGGACCTATGGCTTCTAGGTTTTGCACTTCTTAAGAATCGTTTCTTATCAAAGCTGTGTCCTGTGGTTAGTCCTTATATGCTTACTTATGTTTTAAGAAGCCTGGGATGATCAACGTTTGATTCCTTTCTAGCTGAACCCATGCTTCGCTGCAGAAGATTAATTTCAAGTGGATCACTTACGTATTGAATTTCATTTTTATGGCAGACTTTGCATTTAAAAATCTCATGCATCTGCCTGGTAGACGCACACTTCTCAACAGAAGGCTTTACATATGATCTAAAAGATAGGCTAGGTTGGTGTAACAGAAAGTAACATGGCATTTAAAGATTTTCATTTTGAGTTCTTTGCAAAAGAGAGAGTATGGGCTGGAGAAGGGATTTTGGTTGTTTAAGAGAAGACATAATTTTTTTTTTTAAACATACTGAGGTTTGTAGCTCTACAAAGATCATTTTTGGAATATTCTGCATGGTATATAAGAGCTGTAATGTGCTGTTTGTTGTAGGAATGTAAATAAGCCTGCCATTGTGCTAGAACAGAGGAGGTTCTGCTATTATGTGTTAGAACTACATTCTTTCTTACCCAGAATATAGTTCTCTTTGCTTTGGCCATGAGCTGAATTAATAAATGTTGAAGGTAGAATGAGAAGGGTTAGCTTCAATTTTGCTTTGGCATTATCCTGTAAAGATTAAAGGCTGTTGCTTTGAAGTCATTCGCATGCTTCTCTCTTGCTTTCTGTTCTTCAGGAACACTTGTTGCTCTTGCTTGATATTGTATTGAATGAAAAGCAAAAGCATCCTGTCCATAAAGTTCAAGTTTTATACCTCTAGTGTGTTGGAGCCTTGTAAAATTTGAACAAATGTCTTTGAATGTTGTTTGCAATGTGGTTTAGATGGCAAATCAGAAGGTGCAGCTTATATATTAACTAAATAATATTATATATAGTGAGTACAAACTTTCACGAACCCAAGTTAATTTCATCAGGTGCTTTGAAAGGACATGTAGAAAGCAGAATATGAGCATCTCTCCTTATACTCTGCTTTCTGCATATCCTTTCACATCATCTGATGAAATGAACTTGGGTTCACAAAAGCTTGTGTACCCTCTCTATTTATCTTATTTAGTTAGTCTATAAGGTGCATATTTAGCCCACTCTGATTGACTTCCGACTAACATAGCCATGACTTTAGCCTGAGTGCAGTTTTGTTAGGCTAGTTAGGCACCATCTTACAGATTAGTCTATTTGTATTGGTATAAACACTTAAGTAATGGCCAGCAAAAGGTTGCAGATTCATTGCAATTTTTAAAGTGCTAGGACTGGCTCCACAGGATTTGGAAGACTTAAAAGCAGAGCAGTAAAGTAGCAAAACGGGTAAGGCAAGATTGCAAGTGTGTGTTGGAGAGAATAACCTAACATTTAATCTCATTAAAGGCTCACATGACTCAGTTTGTAAAGTGGATGCACATAGGTTACATGTCTTTATTGATTCTTTCAGTGACTTGGTATTAAAGGAAGCAACTGAGGAATGCTTTACAAGGCCTTTCTTGCTGTAGTGAACTCCATTTGTACATCTACTGAAGTGCATAATTAGCTAAAATGCATAACACAGTGTCACTCCCAGTTCATCTGTTGCTTACAATGTAAGCAATCATCAGTTACCTGTATATCAGTCAAGTGCATAACTTGCTTAAGACAAGAGCATAGCATCTTTCAGCTCCCACTGTCTACTTTGTAACTTGTACTCCTGCTACCTGCATATTAACTGTGACTTTTACTCTATAACTAATTGTACTTCAATTATCAGAGAAACAGTGAAGAGGAAGCAGCTGTCAGAGAACTGCTTCTAGAAGCTTTGAAAACGAGGGGGATTAATTAGTTTTAGGCTTGCTAATGCAACAGCACCCTGTACTCAATTAACATTGCTTACATTAAGTTGGATTGGTGCAGCCTCAATAATTGGGCAGCCTTTTTTCAGCCCTGTAGCTATGCTCTTAAAACAGAACTTACGGTATTTTTAGAATTTTATAAATTGCTATATGCATAGGGGGGTTTTTGGGGGGTTTTATTCTGCTTCAGTGAAGAAACTATTTATTTACTTACTTTGAAGTTTGAAAACTTGGTTTTGTTACTTTTCCTCTCCAGTCATGGGTGGATGAAGGAGCAAGATGGCAATGCCATCTATGGGGTAGCAGCTGCTGGGGAGAAAAATCTTGCTTAAATATATTGTATGTAGAAATATACCAAGGGGCTGTAGTCTTGTGGCATAGAAAAATAATAGAAAGTACTGCACTGCCTCAGCATGAAGTCTTGTTTGCACTTTGGCAATTTCAGGTATTTGTTTCTATACAAAAAGAACAATCTCAAAATGTTACATTAAAATGGAAGTCAGTTATGTTTCCCCTCAAATGGGGAGAATGAAGTTTTAAGTCTGATGTGTAACTTTCCAAACATTAATTACTTGACTAAGTAAATCTTCTCAAGTCTTGCATTTATGATTATTTTAGGATAATGTAATCCAGTCTTTTGTTTTAGCTTTACAAGAATGGGGGGGAGGGGGAGTTGCAAGCCATTTGAATAAGAGTGTAGGCCAACATTTGCTAGACTGACGAGTGATTTTGAGTGTTCAACCTTGAAATGAGCTTGGATTTATGGTGTGTGCGCGCATGTTTAAAAAAAAAAAAAAAAAAGGGCAGGTGTTCAAAAGTTTCTGGAAATCGGGTCCCCGTCCAGGTGTTTCACCTTAGGTACTTAAGTTCCCCAGGCCCTTCACTGCTGCTTTTGCTTTAGTGTGCACACACACATATAGGTAATGAGACTATAAAAGGCAATTTGAGAGAGGAAAAACAATATCCATTTTAAAGATCTATCAATAGAAAATGTAGAAATGCCCTTAGGAGTGTTGCTGGTGAAGGACAGTAAATGAGTTCTGTTTAGCCTGAGACCAGGGAAGTTGTCTGGACAAATACAGCTAGCTAAATGTGTATAGCAGGGTATAACACAGGTTTTCCCAATTTCACTGGAGTAATAACAGTTAGTACCAGATGATGATCTGCTGAAAAGGCTGCACTTTGACCTGATGTGAGTAAGTTTTAGCATTCTCTGTGATTAAGAACTGCTGCCACCCTCCTAGCCGCCATTCTGATACTGATGTGAGTGAACAGTTCTATTTTTCCTATAGTTTTACTTTCTCTGTTTGTTATTTTCTTGCATTTGTTAGTTATAATGCTTGATCTTTCCTTAGATTTAGTAATAGTGGGGAATTTTAGCTCACTCATCAAAGAGAGGAAGGGATTTTTATGTATTTTTTTGCAGCCTTATTTTCTGTATACATTTTTTTGCTTTATTGTTACATTTTGGAAGTGTTTGGGCAGGCTGCTGACTGTCCTTTTATATAGAACAAATGGTTTTTAAATAATTTAGTGACCCAAGCAGCTCCACTAAGGCTTTTCTGAAATATTACACATGTGAAAATAGGCCTAAAAATCATGCTGTCTTGGGATCTTATGGCTTAAGCCAGCTTATTCAATCAATAGTCCATGCAAGTCCTTCATTCTTTGGTAGCTAGTTTGGACCATAGTGCAGAGCAGACCTCTGAACCTGTTTCTTTCTGCTTTGCCAGCAGGCCTTGATTGACCCGTTCCTGATACTGGCTCTTCTGACAACCCTGAATCACAGGCTCCTTGTATACCTGTGTTTTGCTGCAATTTGTTTCTGTAGAGCAAAATATTCTATTTAGACTATACTTTATAGACTTTCAGGTTGAAATGTAAAGTACGCTCTGCCAGGTTGAAAACAAAGAAATGGAAGGTCCTGATTTCTTTAAGATTAATAATTTATTTGAATAGATAATATTAATCTTAAGAAATCTCAGTTCAGAGAGAGAATGTTATTAATGACAGCAAAATGTTCAGTGTTGTACAAGCTAGAAAAAGAAGATAATTCTTTCTTCACAAAGTTTACAGTGTTCATAGAACCACTGAAGATGAAATGTGCTAGAAAGTGTAGAGACAGATTGAGAGACTGATTTTTGGTTATTTGTTCATTTTGGTTCTCTTATGGACATTGTGGAAGAAGTCTTTAGGGCACACTTAAGAACACGAAGAAGAATGCCTTTAGGAATCAGGCCTGGGGAGAGCTTGGCTTGGGGGAGAAAAGGCATGCAGCCAGAGAGGCCTAAATCTTAAGTTTTAGGGGTTTTTTTTAAAACATTTTTCATCTGGCTCTATTCATCACAAAACAGTTTTAGCCAGGTTAAAAACATGTGTCAGAGAGAACTTTTTTTTTTTGTCCTTCAGGGGAAAATAATTTTCTCCTAGGAGCAATAATGTTATTTTGACTGGCAATATGCCTTTTGTTGCTCAAGGTAAATTCATTTTTGTCAGAGAATGATACAGCATTTGTGTTGGTATTGAATACGGATATTCCTTCTGTTGCATAGATTCAGTTGGTTAATTTTGTGTGTTTAAGTGAACAAGATTACATACTTCATGTAGCCTGACATTTAGAAAATGTTGAGGGTCTTCCTGCCCAATACTGCTTGGATTCTTATGAGTAGTCAAAAAATGGTTTCTGAGTTATGCTTTGAGACTGAAAGAACGAAAGCTCTTGTTTGAAGAGCTATCTTATAATTTATAATGGCAAATCCTGTATTCTTTGATCCAGATCAGATGGAAAATTTTATTCAAAGTAGAAGGATTAAGAACAAATGTTCCAAGTGAATTAATTTGATCCTGAGGTTAAAACAATAGATGAATCCAGGAATTAAGAGCTGTTTAGTGAGAGGGGAATAGCTCTATGAAGAAAGATTCATACTTATCTTCTATGTGATGTTTTTTAAAGTCTGTGGTTCTTTGGATATCTACTGATGGCAGAGAAATAGTGAGACTTAGGAATCCTGTGGTTCTTTCCAGTTTCTGGAAGGGAGTGTATCCAGTGGATACAGATTCTTCCTAAGTATATTTCTTGTACCATCTCTTTTGATCTCTCAGTCTACTTTCTTATCCCCAATCCACCCAGCCTTCACCCTTCTCCAGTCCCCATATTCTCGTTAGTCTTCTCTGGTTTCTTATCCTGTATAAATGTCCATCTTCCCACAGATGCCTAGTCTCCTCTCCCCTTCACTTTCCCTCCATGTCATAATCCCCCCTTTTTTTTTTTTAACTTGCTCACTGTGGACAGAACTCTTGGGGAATGTGTAGCTTTAGTGGGACTCTATTGAGAAGGTCTCCAGAAACTTTTATTTGATGTGTTTGTGTTATTTTATATGCCCTTCTCTAATTGAGGAATGCCAAATATGCAGCCTGTAGGCTGGGTCTGGCCTGTGGAGTTGTATGATTTGGTCTGTGGGTCTAGCATGCACTACGTGCAGCATACAGTATTAGATCTGGTGCTGCGTGTGCTGCACAGGGTACCAGCTACATGCAGCACCATGCTGGACTGGCCCTGAGCACTGGCTACAGGACTGGTCTGAATTTGACCCAGCATATGGGGCCAATCCAGGCACCTCATACAGCACGTGCATCATGCTGGCTTTGTGTGTGAGCCCTGGACTGGAGCCAGCATGTGCTGCTTACAGTGTGCGGAACTGTTCCAGGGCATGTACAGGGTGTTTATAAAGTCCTTGTGCAACTCTAAACTTAATAACTTTGCATATACACATGATAGAAGCAAACTGTAAATGGCAATTGAAAGCATAATTCATTATGTTTTTTAGCATAGTATAAGCTATGCATAGGGTAAGGATCACAAATGCAATTTATGAAATCACTCAGCAGCAACTGGAAAATGTTTGCTATGAGTTGGAAAATCAGACTGAATGTTATATCATGAATGATGGCAGTTATGTTGAAGTCTAGAAATTTGAATTGCATTGTGTTAGAAGTTAATGAATTATGCTTTCGTTCACTGTTTACAGTTTGCTTCTATCATGTGTACATCCAAAATTCGTAAAGTGTAAAGTTGCACAAGGATTTTATAAACACCCTGCACTATGTGAGGTGCCCTTGGCAGACCAGCTCTATGTGCAGGTCCAGTCTGTGAGCCCAGTCTCAGATCAGCCCTGCGTCCCTCATCCAGCTCACAGGGCCAGATGAACTTGAACCTTTGCTCTAGTTTATTCATGGAAACTGCTAGAACTTTTTCAGGACAGTTCATCCTGAAGCTGAGGAATGGCTTGGAAAATTTCAGCCCAAATGATATACATTAGACTAAGTTTTATAGTCAAGAATATGGTCTTACACAGGAAGTGTTTGGCAGCCTTAAGAAGTGTTGCCGCCAGCTTCTCCTAAGATCAAAGTATTAAGTATTTCTCTGTTGTTTTCCTTTTCAAACCCCACTCTGTCTTCCTTGAAATAAGCATGGTCTTTTCTTCATTGTTGCGGTGCTGGGACAACTGACACTTTCTGTTGCTACTTTCTTAAGTGCTCTCTTACTAATATTATATTGACTGTTTTTTGGGGGTTTTTTTAGTTGAGAGTATGGTTAACAGCAGCATGCAAACTTGCATTGAAGTGTGGAAAAGCTGCCACGAAAGAATGCTGATTATTTTTTATACTATTTAAAGTTAAGTGAAACAGGGACTGTGCAAATGTAATATTAAACTGGAGTGGGCACACATCTAACACTTTAACTCTACCATAAAACAGAACATTGTCCACTGTGATCTCTTATCTCACACAATGCTGAGCCAGCATACAAGTCAGCTAACTTTTAGCATTTTCTATTGTATGACCACTATCCAGTGATGGATGGGGTTTTTTAGCAATAGGTGCAGTTACAAGTGTTGTCACATACTACCAGAATCAATGCTTGCTCAGCTATACTCATTAGCAGGAAAAGATAATTGCCTAAAAAAAGTTAGTCCTGGAGCTAAGTAGGGAAAGTGAACTGCAGAGGTAGCATCCTGTTGAGACTGAGACTGTTTGGCATCCAGATGTTCATACATGGAAACTGTGTTCAACTAATTCTGGGCAAGGTGATCTACAGCACATGTGATTTGTTCTCTGTTGGTATTTATGGATCCCTGTTGCCAGTTGGCATTGTACCATTAGTGAAATAGGAAGTCAGTATTATCAGAGAATGGAAGTAATGGACTGTTAACTTGACCACCCAGATCCTCCACGCAGTATACTGGCTCTTAATAGTTCCAGAGGAGAGCTCAATCAGGAATGATTCAAATTTAGAAATCTTGAAAGAATACATAAATGTGAGGATGTCTGTATTCTAGGACTAATTTTCATAACCACAGTACCTGGGGACTGATTGGCTAAGCAGCAGCTCTGCAGAAAAGGACTGGGAGGCTCCAGTGGACAGTAAGATGGATATGAGTAAGCAGGGTGCCTTTGTTGCCAACAGCATACTGGGATGCATTAGTAGGAGTATTGCCAGCAGATCAAGGAAAATAATTGTTCTGCTCTATTCTGCACTGGGGAGACTACATCTGGAGTACTGTGTCCAGTTTTGTGTCCCCCACTATAGAAAGGATGTGGACAAGTTGGAGAGTCCAGCAGGGGACAGTGAAAATGGTGAGGAGGCTGGTGCTCCTGACTTCAGAGGAGAGGCTGAAAGGACTGGGTTTATTTAGTCTGCAGAAGGGAAAACTGAGAGGGGACTTGATAACAGCCTTTAACTACCTGAAGGGGGGTTCCAGAGAGGATGGAGCTAAACAGTTCTTGGTAGTGACAGATGACAGAACAAGGAGCAACGGTCTCAAATTGCAGCAAGGCTTAGGTTGGATATTAGGAAAAACTTTCTCACTAGGAAGGTGGTAAAGCACTGGAACAGGTTACCTAGGGAGGTGGTTGAATCTCCATCTTTTGAGCTTTTTAAGGCCTGGCTCAACAAAGCCCTGGCTGGAATGATTGTCAGTAGTTGGGGGTGGTCCTGCTTTGAGCAGGGGTTGGACCAGATGACTTCTTGAGGTCCCTTCCAACCCTAATTTCCTGTTATGTCTCCTGTTCTGTAAGAAGTCACGTGTCATTCCAGTCAGCTGTTACTTGTCAAGTGTAGTATCTTCCTGTTTGTTTATGACTTGAATGCAGTACCAGTCTTTGTACTGTTAAATTCAAGAAGAGCATTTGAGAAAAATGGCAGACACGGATATGACAAGCAACTTGAGAACAAGGACTTTTTTTTTAAAATACCGTGAGAGTCAATTAATGATTCTATTGTGAAAAGATTGTTTTTAGCTTACTAAATTAATGGGCTTCTCAAATGGTTTTGGAATTCTGGAAAACCCCTTTCATTGAAAGAACAGCTGTTGTTGGTACTTTTATGCATACGTTAAAAAAATACTCTTGTTGGTAAACAGTAAGTTAAAGCAATTATCTATAATAATAACATTTCATTAAAAAGCAGTGTTTTTATGCCACTTTTAAATATTTCAAAAGATTGTGTTTGAAGAAAATCTATAAAGAATTTTCCAGTGCTTTGGCTTCAGGTGCATTGAACATCTTATGCATTGGAAAACAGGTTAAAAGAAGCTGGAGGTATGAACCTGATATAAACTGTACCCCAAGTACAATTCTTCCTAATATGTAACCTAAACTTCCCTTGCTGCAATTTGAGACCATTGCTCCTTGTTCTGTCATCTGCCACCACTGAGAACAGTTTGGCTCCATCCTCTTTCAAATTCACCTTCATGTAGTTGAAGGCTGCTATTAAATCCCCTTTTAGTCTTCACTTCTCTGGACTGAATAAGCCCAGTTCCCCCAGTCTCTCCTCAGAAGTCATGTCCCCCAGCTGCCTCATCATTTTCACTGCCCTACACTGGACTCTCTCCAATTTGTCCACATCCTTGTTGTAGTGGGGTACCCAAAACTGAACACAATGTTCCACGTATGGCCTAACCAGTGTTCAACGGAGGAATAATCACTTTGCTTGACCTGCTGACAACAGTCCTACCAATGCAGCCCAGTATGCCATTAGCCTTCTTGACAGCAAGGGCATATCATTGTCTTATTCAGCTTATTGTCTACTGTAACCCCCAGGTCCTCTTCTGTAGAGTTGCTGTCCAGCAAGTCAGCCCCCAGCCTGTACTGGTGCATTGGATTGTTCCATCGTAAGTGCAGGACTTTGCATTTGCCCTTTTTGAACCTCATGAGATTTCTTTTGGCCTAATCTTCCAATGTGTATAGGTCACTCTGAATTCTAGCCCTACCTTCCAGTGTATTTATTACTCGCCCCCCCCACCCCGGTGTCATCTGCAAACTTGTTGAGGGTGCACTCCATCGCATCTTCCAGGTTGTTGATCAAGATATTGAACAGAACTGGCTGCAGGACTGACCCTTGGGGCATTCCACTTAATACCACCTGCCAACTAGACATGGACCCATTGAGTACTACCCTCTTCTGTCCACTTACAGTCCATTCATCCAACCCACACTTCCTTAGCTTGTCTGTGCAAATGTTGTGGGAGACTGTATCAAAAGCCTTGCTAAAACCTAGGTATACCACATCCACTGGTCTCCCTGCATCCACAGAGCCAGTCACCTCATCATAGAAGGCAATCAAGTTGGTTAGACATGATTTGCCCATGGTGAATCCATGCCGACTGTTCCTAATCATCACCAGGGATCCTGGTTTTCTCTGTAAAAATCACAAGTTCTCTTATTAACCCCGCCCCCCCAACCCCCCAAATCTGCATTTTTCTGTGATTTTTAAAATGAAGCACCACTATATATAGGTATTAGTTGAAAACAATGTTTTATTGATAAATTTACAATTTTAAAGCAATTTGAAAGCCTACCAATACCTCAATCAGTATAATAAAATAAATTCTAAATACCTAAAATTTGGGGGTTTTAACATGGAAAATCAGAGCTCCCTCTGGCCCCTTTGCTCACTAGGATGTGGATCTAGTCCTGGCTGTCCCTCCCTGCTCTTTTCTAGTGCTGAGCCTTGCCCATACCATTGCCCCTCACTCCCCACCCACAGCCCTCTGGCCCTGCTTGTGCCCCTCACTCCACAGTCACAGCCCCCTGACATCCCAGTCCTGCCGGAACGGGACCCCAGCTTCCAGGGTATGAGGCCAGGATCTGGGTCCACAGCCCCCTCACAGCAGCGCCTGAGCTCTGGCTGCTGTCCATAGGAGGTGGTAGATGCTGGGGTGGAATGGAGCGTGGAGCCTGGCTCCCCCTCCCTCATGGGCAGCACAGCCAGAGTGGAGCTCAGGGAGGGGATGGGGAGGCAGATGTGGGCTGCCTACTTTGGGCTTGGGATCCCCACCCTGCTGTCCTACACCTGGGGCCTCCAGGGCCCAGTGGGTGAGACCCAGAGTGGCAGGGCAGGGCAGGGTGGGGAACCTTGATGCTGCTGCTGGGAGCTCTGTGCTACTGTGGCGAGGTACCCGTTGCCTGCCCTGTGGCAGCATGGAGCTGTGCCCCTCATTGCTGCTGGGTGGGCAGGGGTCACCTCCCCATGGTGGTGCGGAGTTCTCACTTCATCAAGGTTCCCTGCCCTGGTCTGCTCTGCTGCACCAGGTCTTACCCACTGGGCCATGGAGGCCTCGGGGAGGACAGCACAGTGGGGAGCCTGAGCCCACCCCAGGCAGCTCGTCTTTGCCCTGTGCACAAATTTAGGGGATACATGCCCCCATAACCCCCTGGAAGTGTATGCAGCAGCAGGGAGCCAGCCCCTGCTCGCAGACGAGCTGCCCACGGGCCCCTCCCACTCCACGCCCAGGCCCTGTGGCTGCGTTCCAGGCCCAGGGGCCAAGCTCCATGCACTGCCTGGGCTGGGCAGCAGCCCCAGCCCTTCCTAACTCCTTTCCTCCCTCCCTCCCTTCCTCACTATGGGGGCCTGAATTCCCCATGTGCACATGGCACCCCCCTGCTGGACCGCCCTCTTTCTGCTCCCCACAGCCCCATGCAGGCTGGAACAGCCAGCCTGCAAGCAGAAACTCACCACTACCTGCATTTTTCTCCTTTTTAAAGGAGAAAATCTAGGTTTTTCTCTTTGGAGAAATGTGGTAAACCCTGATTTTTCTCGTTTTATTGTGAGCTGCTAATCACTTTCTTTTCTTCCAAGTGCTTAAAATGGATTCCTTAAGGATCTGCTCCATGATTTTTCCGGGGACTGAGGTGAGGCTGCCCAGTCTGTAGTTTCCTGGATCCTTCTTTTTCCCTTCCTTAAATAAGGGCACTATGTTTGCCCTTTTCCAATCATCCAGGACCTCTCCTGATCACCATGAGTTTTCAAAGATGATGGCCAGCAGCTCTGCAGTCATATCAGCTAACCGCCTCAGCAGCCTCGGGTGCATCCCGTTCAGCCCTATGGACTTGTATATGTCCAGCTTTTCTAAATGGTCCCTAACCTGTTCTTTTCTCACTGTTGGCTGCTCAACTCCTCCACAAACTGCTGCCAGGTGCATTAGTCAGGGAGCTGACCTTGTTGTGAAGACTGAGGTGAAAAAGGCATTGAATACTTCAGCTTTTTCTGCATCCTCTGTCACAAGGCTGCCTCCCCTATTCTTTAAGGGACCCACTGTTGCCCTGATCTTCCTCTTGTTACTGACATACTTGTAGACACCCTTTGTTACTCTCCACATCCCTTGCTAGCTACAACTCCAGTTGTACTTTGGCCTTTCTGACTTCATCCCTCCATGCCAAAGCAATATTCTTACACTCTTCTCTAGCTGTTTGTCCAAGTTTCTACTTCTTATAAGCTTCATTTTTTGCGATTTAGTTTACTGAAGGACTTCCCTGCTAAGCCAAGATGGTCTTCTGCCATGCTTGCTAGTTTTCCTGCACACTGGGATGGTTTGTGCCTACACCCTCAGTAAGGCTTCTTCAAAGTACAGCCAGCTGTCCTGGATTCCTCT
Source organism: Crocodylus siamensis (assembly GCF_052110815.1). Taxonomy (NCBI): domain Eukaryota; kingdom Metazoa; phylum Chordata; order Crocodylia; family Crocodylidae; genus Crocodylus; species Crocodylus siamensis. Next base: position 219,594,151 of record NC_143397.1, read on the forward strand.
CTCGCTCAGACTGGCTTCCTAGGGGATCCTGCTCATGAGTTCCCATAGTGTGTCAAGGTCTGCTTTTCTGAAGTCCTGGGTCCTTACTCTGCTGTTCCATTCCTCAGGTTCCTGAATTCCATCTCATTGCTGCTGCCTAAGCTGCCATCTAGTACATTCCCCCACAATTCTTCCCTGTTTGTGAGCAACAGGTCAAGAAGAGCATGGCCCCTAGCTGGCTGTTCTGGCACTTGCACCAGGAGATTGTACACAGCACTCTCCAAAAACTTCCTGGATTTCCTGTGCACTGCTGTATTGTTTCCCTAGCAGATGTCAGGGTGACTAAAGAACCACTTAATGTGAACATTTTTTTTTTTAAATCATATTAGAGTAACTTCAGATAAGGGTGTGTGCACCTGAGCTGCTGGTTCTACAACTGATAGCCATTTTATGTTTATAATATGGATCATAGAATCAGAGAAGTCGGGTCGGAAGGGACCTTGTAGATCTTTAAGTCTGACCCCCTGCCAGGACAGGAGAAAAAAAAACTGGGCTCAAATGATCCCAGCCAGGTAGGCATCAAGCTTTGGGCTTGGGATCCCCAGGGTAGAAGTCAGCACCACTCCCCTTGGAAGTTGGTTCCAGATCCTAGCTGCCCTAACTGTGAAGTAGTTCTTATGGATGTCTAATCTAAACCTACTCTCCAACAACTTGTGGCCGTTATTCCTTGTCATGTCAGGGGGTGCTCGGGGAAACAAGGTCTCTCCCAAACCCTTCTGGTCACCCCTAGTGAGTTTATAGACTGTCACCGGGTCCCTCCTCAGCCTTCTCTTGTGAAGGCTGAACAGGTTCAGGTCCCACAGTCTCCCATTGTAGGGTCTGCCCTGTTGTCCCCGGATCATGCGGGTGGCCCTCCTTTGGACCCTGTCAATGTTGTCCACATCCCTCCTGAAGTGGGGCGCACAGAACTGGACGCAGTACTCCAGCTGTGGCCTGACCAGTGTTGCTAGAGGGGGAGGATCATCTCCTTGGGCCTGCTAGAGAGGCACCTGTGGATGCACGACAAGGTGTGGTTAGCCCTGCCAACCGTGACCTCACATTGTCAGCCCATGTTCATCTTGGAGTCAGTAATGACTCCAAGATCCCTTTCTGCCTCCGTGCTCTCAAGAAGGGAGTTTCCCGTCTTATACGTGTGCTGCTGGTTACTACTGCCCAAATACAGCATCCTGCACTTGTCAGTGTTGAAGCACATCCTGTTTTTCCTAGCCCACCCCTGTAACCTATCCAAGTCTTGCTGCAGTCTTTCCCTCCCTACTAGCGTGCTCACCTCACCCCAAATTTTGGTATCATCAGTGAATTTAAACAGGCTTCTTTTCACCCCATCGTCCAAATCGCTGATAAAGAAATTGAACAACGCGAGCCCAGGGACCAAGCCCTGGGGGACTCCGCTGCCCACTTCCCCCCAGTTTGAATATGACCCGTCTACCACCACCCTCTGAGTATGACCCGTCAGCCAATCTGCAGTCCATCTGACTGTGTAGGCATCAATGCAACAGTCGCCTAGTTTTTTAATGAGGATGGGGTGGGAGACAATAGCAAAGGCCTTGCTAAAGTCCAGAAAGACTACGTCCATGGCAACACCTGCATCCAATGCTTTTGTGACCTGATCATAAAAGGCAATCCGGTTGGTCTGACAGGACATGCCCCTAATGAAACCTTGCCGGTTGCCCTTGAGCATCATCTCTGAGGCCGGCCCATTGCAGATGTGCTCCATGATGATCTTCTCAAAGAGTTTCCCTAGGATTGAGGTAAGACTGACGGGCCTATAGTTGCCCGGGTCCTCCCTTCTCACTTTTTTAAAGATGGGGACCACATTGGCTATCTTCCAATCATCTGGCACCTGGTCTGAGCACCATGAGCGCTTGTAAAGCTGTGCCAAGGGCCCTGCAATAACCCCTGCTAGCTCCCTCAACACCCTGGGGTGGAGAGCATCTGGACCCACTGATTTGAACATGTGCAGCCCCTCCAGAAGCTCTCTAACCTGGTCCTCCCCAACCTGAGGTCTGGAGGCGTTCCCCTTGAGTCCATCTTGTATCACAGTGGGGAAGTCCTGGTCCCTGCACAAGAAAACGGAGGTGAAGAATTGGTTAAAGAGGTCTGCTTTCTCCTCTGGCACAACCACCAGATTTCCCAGAGGATCTTGCAGGGGCCCAACATTTCCCGGTGCTTTCTTCATCCTTCCTATATATTTGAAACAGGACTTTTTGTTATCTTTGATTTTTGGATGCAAGTCCTAGCTCTACGTCTGCCTTAGCTTTCCTGACAGCCCCCCTACAGGCTGGAGCAGAGGAGGTATACTCCTCTTTGGAGATAGCACCCCCCTTCCACCGGTTGTACGCCACCTTTTTGGTGATCAGGCATTCCTGGATGCCCTTGGTGAGCCAGGGGGGCTTTTGGGCACTCCTGCCCCCCTTGCTTCGTGTTGGGACGGTCACCCCTTGGGCCCTGAGTATCTTCTCCTTAAGGAATGACCGCTTATCTTGGGCTGTGCGTTATGGATGTAGTCATCCATAATGCCTTCTCCTGAGGAAAGTGCTCCTATTTCCAGTCATATAACCTGTAGTGTTCTGGTGGTTTCAAGCTTTGTAAATTCACCTACCAAAAAGGCATAATGTTTGAAAATAAGCAGTGCTTAAACTTACTTAAAATATTAAAATAGTGTATGTAGATTTGAAATTCCTAGGGGCAGGGATTGCATCTCCCTGTGTGCATCTACTTGTACAGTTACAGAAAAAGCTGCAGAGCTTATTGCTCCGGGGCCTGCCATTTGAATGTGTGCCTGGGAGCAATTAACTGTGGAGCAATAAGCTCTGCAGCCTGGACAGAGCAGCCCTGGCTGGCAGGAGGCCCTGGGGAGTAGCCTGCAAACCTGGGGATGCTCCCCCCAGCTCAGTGTGCTGCAGAGGGGCTGGATGGGGTATGAGAGAGTTTCAGTGAGGAATTAGCTGTCAGGCAACCCCTGTATTGAAGCACCCTTGTGCCCCAACCAGCTTGGCAGCATCTACACATGCACTGTTGCAGAGTAAATTAATTTACTCCAGCCTAATAGGGGCTCATATGTAGATGCCAAGACGTTTACTGCACAGCTAATTGTCAGTGGTGCAGTAAATGTCTTGTGTCACCACCCAAGGAGCACATCTACACGTGCTCCAAGAGCCGCTTTAATTAAAGTACCCAGAGTGTCCAAAAACTAAAATGCCATCTTCTGAATCCATCCAACAGTATTTTGATCGGACGATCTGGTTTCTACATGGGTCTTGCTTGCAAGCTTCCTAGGGATATGATGAACTTGATTTTTCTAACGTTTGAACATTGAAAATAAAATGTTAAATAATGAAATGGTCAGAAAAAGAATCTAATATTTTGATTTTAAAACTTTGTTGTATCATTATGCTGAAATCTTAATTTTTAAGGAACATTGAATAATTTGCTGTATGCATTGGTTTCATCTGGAATTGGGATGCTACATACATCTGTACAATGAGGCCCTATGTATCTCAAGGGAGGCAGTGAAAATCACTGGACATTTTTTTAAATGTTGGCTTAATCTTCATTGTCCTCTTCCTTCAAAGCACTAAAAAATATGCATACCTTACCTCCTATCCTTTTGAAAGCAGTGGGACTGATCACTTGAGAGCAAACTTAAGTATGTACTTAAGGGTGCCTGCAGATGTTAAGGGCCCTGTTCTAAGTCATGGCGCTTCATACAGACATTTATTTGCCTGTTGCAGGGGGCTGGAGTCTGCCTGCACTGATCCTGGCCAGCAGGCGAGGGTTCTGTAGCAGCCTCTGAGGAGGTAACCAAACCACTCCTTGGCCCAACCCTGCCTCCTCTCCGCAACTCCAGGGCTGTCAGTGGGGCGGGGAGGGGGAGGGAACAGGTCAGAGGTGCAGCAGGGGTGAAGGGCTTGGTTGGAAGGGAGCCCCCTTGCCTCAGGCCTGGCCCAGCTCCTTCCAGTAGCTCAGCTGGGTAGCTGGGGGGTCAGAGGGAGCTGTGTAAGGCAAGGGGGCTCCTTTCCACCCCTCATTCCCCTAATAGCCCTGGACAGGCAAAGCAGCTGGCAGCTTCATGCTGCTCCCCCCTCTCTCCCTTCCTGACAACGCCAGTGCAAACATCAGCCCAGCCCTGCAAAGCAGGGAAAAAATAACCTGGATCAGAACACAAGTTCCCTAAGGTGCAGTGCTTTACAGCGCCTTCATCTATTACCTAATTTAACCCGAGTTAATTTTTCATGTAATCAGCCGCTTTAAAAATTGCTTTGCAGCTGTGCGCGGGTGTTATGTCATGGCTGTAGATCACTTTCAGAAACCCAGTTGCATAAAAAATGTAACTTGTGTAAGCATCCTAAGTGTCTTCTAAGGTTGCCACCTTAAAGAGAGACACTAGTGAGGACATTTAAAACCACGTTTTAAATAACTGTGCAATTTGATCGAGAATGCCTTTTGACTAAAACAATATTGACTGGCAAAAAGACGTATGTTGAATGGTGCTGCATTATCTTCAGCAGAACCGAACAGTCTCGTTACTGGAATGCTGCTTGGAAGAGCTCCAAGAAATGTCTTTGTAACTCTTGTATGATTTGGCAACCTGCTTGTATTCGTAATTCCACAGGGTGGGCAGTCCAGCCTGTGTAGAGGTCTGACTGACAATGTGGCAGCTCCATGTTGACTGCTGCTAAGAAATTTGCTGAACCTCCCGTTCTGTTTCCACCCATCAGTAGGTATTCAGTGAGATTTGTTGATCAGTTGCTTGATAGATATTCCTTTCTTTATTTTTCGTTCAGTTTTGTCTTGACATGAAGGAGGCTTTCATTTCTTCAGCCAGATTTGCTTGGTTAGGCTTTGACTAGAAATTTGGAGACCAAAATATTTGGCATTAGAATTGTAGGGGTAAAGCCTTTACCTAGAGATCCTGCATTCAGAATATTTTGTTTGACCCATTGTTCTAGTGTGATGAAGAAAGGAAAAAAATGCATTTTAAGTGCGGTTTCTTCTCCATTTTGAGTCCCCAGGCTGTCAGTCTGTTGCTGCTTCTCACTCAATTGCCTTTTCTTTTTTTCTGGCTCAGCTCATTCTCTCTTACTGAAAAAAACTTAAAAAGGTGGTATGGGTATGTGTAGGGCAGGGAAATCTGTAAAGATCCCTTTATGTTTTCAAGTTACAGAACATGAATTTTGTTTCCTATGGAAAAGACTGCAAGGCCTTGCTACCAACTTAATCTTTGCTTATCATTCCCACATTCCCACCAGCTGGTTACCTTGGCTCCAGCAAGCCTCAGATGTTTTTAGCATGGTGTTTTCTGTTGCTGGTTTGGGATGGTCTCAGCTTTACAAAATGCTTATATGCAGCTATTGTGCATGTATTCTGCAAAGATGTTTTTGAAAGTTCAAATGAGGAAAGGAAAATGGCATTTCCTGAAAGTTTTTATATATTAACCAAACTTGAATTTAATTTCATGAACAAGTAGTAAAAGGCATGTGCTTATCCCCAGACTAGCAACAATCTAGAAAGCTGTTAGAGCATCTCAGAAAACCTGAAAGTAGGAAGAAGATGACATGCAGACTAACAGTGTGTCTTCCTTTGTTTGCTGTGTGCTCCAGTTTACCTCAAGGTCATGGCTCGTATTTACACTTGAGTTACTTTAACAGACATTTTTTATTTCTTTACCTTCTTTTGTTTCCTTGAGACTTTGGGACCTGTTTCTTCATGATTTTGGGAGGTGCCATTAGCTGTATAATGAGCCACCTCTTATAACGGCTTAATTTAATGCATTTGGCTACATCAGTCACTACTTTTAACATTTTTAGGATTAAGCTATAATATGTTTCAGTTGTTTATTTTAAGGCCTTCGTGTATGATTGCTATCTTGTCTTTTGCTTTGTTTCACTTGATCTTTCTGTTGGACATGGTCATTTTGTATTTTTCTAATTAGAAAGTTGTAAGGTCTGCCAACATTAACTTTATGGTCACGCAGAAATACACTTTGGGACTTTCTGCCTTAGCTGTGCTTCTGCAGCTTGAGGCAGGTCCCCTGAAAATGGCTAACACTGGTAACACTATGACCCTGTAACCTGGTGTCTTTGCAATCATCCAAAATCCCATTGGATTTTTATAGTGTAATTTCTATACTCCCATCTGATAATCTACATTTAATTTACTGTAACTGTTTGCTTGTATCCACTGTAACACTGAGATTGTCTTTCTGCATTATTGCTTTTTAGATGTCTTTTCCCCAGTGAATGTTTATTTCACTCAGTTATTCCCTTATCTGAAATTTACCCTATATTCCCATTTTAGTTTTCTGTGTCTGATCTGAAAGGATGACACATTCCTCTTCCAAGATCAAAAAACTTTGGCTGCTTTGATAGTAGTTATTTTTGTTTATAGCAGCTGTACCATGGTCTAAGCATTGCTCCACAATTGACTATTTTTTGCCTTGGCATCCATTATTTCCAAGACAAATGGCAGACTGATCATTTGTCTTTTGCTGTTGTGAAACTGTAGATATTTCATGGTGTGATTCTCTAGACTTCAAGAGAAGTAGTCAGCCATGCTAGTCTGAAGTCAGCTGATAGGGTAGATATGCACCTTTTATAGACTAACTAGGTTTTTCAGTCAGGTAGCAGCAGTATCTGTGGCATGTGGGCACTGAATAGATGCCCACTTGAAACCCAAATTCTTCTGGATATTTCACTTACTACTATGTCTACAGAATTCATTATTGATACCTACAAAATCTGTATCTTTTGAAAGGCTGGATTTTAAGTCATAAATCAGTGTAGTTTGACTTGACCTGAAAAGAGTTCTGCTAAGGTACAACAGCACAACATCTGCCTGTGTCTGTATTCTTGGGCTTTAAGGTTCCTGTACAGTAAAAATTCAGCGTAGTCATGTGGTAACTGGTGACTTCCTCCTGACTTCTCCTGGATCTAGATGCAGAAAGGCTGATGTTAAGTTCTGTACAAGAAATCATAACCTTAAATTTTGACTGTGTAGTCTCAGAGCAATAAGACTTTTAGCTGAGGAGTTACCTAAGCAGATTCTTCATTCACAAATCTTGAAAGAGTAGGCCTGGAAAAGTACCTTTTTTTTTTTTTCTACTTCACATTTCAGGGTGATAAAGCTTCTTGCTGTTTTCTCTTTCCATGTGATGGAAGAATCCTGTGACTTTATAACAGAAATCTTCGTCTCATGTTGCAAATCCACCCAACCTTCGAGACATCTTACTCCACAGCTGTCACAACAAACTTTCTCTCGAATGCTAGTAAATGTATCTGATACCACTGTGCAGCCTGCAAGTTTTTTTCCTTACCCTGAGGTCTTTATGTCTAATTTGATATTATCCAAAACACTGCATGGATTTCAAACTGTATGATTTCCTGCAGCACTACATGATTAGGAAGCTAAAAGATACTTCATGGATTTTGAAAACCTTTATTCATTAAGTGTTATCCTAAATCTGTTGGTTTTTTCATTCCTTGTGTCTCTTAAGTTTGAGTATTGTGAGCTGTCTGTATCTTTCCCCTGGGATTTTGGGAAACCTTGCCACACGAGACCAGATACGTTATTTAAACAATTGACTGATTTCCTTCTTTTTCTGCTTCTCTTTTTAAGTTCCCTAAAAGCTTAATGTAATATATACAGTAGAAAGTTCATCTGTTTACTTTGCTGTTTCATAGTTTCTAGGGTCGGAAGGGACCTGAGCAGATGATTGAGTCTGACCCCCTGCTATGGCAGGAAAGAGTACTGGGGTCAAACGACCCCAGCAAGGTGTACATCTAACCTCCTCTTGAAGACCCCCAGGGTAGGAGCCTGCACCACTTCTCTTGGAAGCTGGTTCCAGATCCTAGCTGCCCTGACACTGAAGTAGTGCCTCCTGATGTCTAGCCTAAATCTACCCTCTGCCAGCTTGTGACCTTCATTCCTGATCAGTCCTGGTAGTGCTCAGGGGAACAGGGACTCCCCCAATGCCTGCTGGTCCCCCTTGACTAGTTTGTAACAGGCCACTATATTCCCCCTCAGCCTTCTCTTGTGGAGGCTGAACAGATTCAGGTCCTGTAGCCTGTCCTCGTAGGGCCTGCCCTGATGCCCCCTGCTCATGCGAGTGGCCCTCCTCTGGACCCTCTCCATGCTGTTCACATCCCTCCTGAAGTGTGGCGCACAGAACTGGATGCAGTACTCCAACTGCGGCTTGACCAGTGCCACTTAGAGAGGGAGGATCACCACCTTGGATCTGCTTGAGATGCATCTGTGGATGCATGAGAAGGTGCGGTTGGCCTTCCTGACTGCATCCCCACACTGCCGGTCCATGTTCATCTTGGCATCAGTGATGACTCCAAGATCCTTTCCTGCCTCTGTACGGACGAGCAGGGAGTTCCCCAGTCTGTAGGTATGGTGCTGATTGTTCCTCCCCAGGTGCATCACCTTGCACTTGTTGGTGTTGAATCCCATCCTATTCTCATCCTCCCACCCCACAACCTGTCTAGGTCTGATTGCAGCTTATTCCTTCCTTCTAGTGTGCCCACTTCCCCCCCCACATCTTAGTGTCATCAGCAAATTTGAACAGGGTGTTATTTACCCCCTCATCCAAGTTACTGATGAAGATGTTGAACAGTGCGGGCTCCAGGACCGAGCCCTGGGGAACCCCACTGCACACATCCCTCCAGGTCGAAAATGACCCGTTCGCCACCACTCTCTGGGTGCGGCCCTCCAGCCAGTTGGCAGCCCAATTGACTGTGTGGGTGTCAACACCACAGCCCCCCAGTTTCTTAATGAGAACACGGTGAGAGACAGTGTCGAAGGCCTTCCAAAAGTCCAGAAAGACTATGTTCACTGCTACCCCTGCACCTAATGATTTGGTGATCTGGTCATAGAAGGCCACTAGGTTGGTCTGACAGGACCTGCCGCTAATGAACCCGTGTTGGTTGCCCCTAAGCATAATCTCCCCTGCTGGCCCCTTGTGGATGTGGCAGAAAGCCACCTTGTTTCTCCCCAAAATCTCTGCCCTGTGACATTGTGACTAAAATCTCTGAGCTGCAACCATTTGTTTAGCACACAGGGGACCGCACCCTCGGCCTGTCTATTTAGGTAACTTGAACTGGCTACATTCCTGAGGGAGGGGGGAAACCTGCTCCCTCTGCCTACCTGACTTGCATCAATGACCTGGGTGGGGGGTTTCTACCTGGGGAGCTGGAATCTGCCTGGTAACAGGTGATGCATTTCGAATTGGTTGGCTGACAGCCAACTGGGGCTGACCTCCACTGGACCAGGTGAATGAGGTCACAGGGGCTATATAGGTTGGGAGGGGGAGGAGGCTCTCTCTCTGCTGCTGCTTCACCTCATGGCTGAAAAGCAGGGGAGACAGAGGAGCCTTACCATCTGAACCTAGCTCTCTCTCTCACCCCAAGACTCCAGAGGGGAAACTGGAGAACTCTGGAAGATGCTTGGGAGTAAGCTATTCAATCAGATTAGATATTTAGCTGGCAGTAACACAGATGCGTAATCAAAAGGCTACCTCAGCCACACTGTTTGCTCTTTAGAATTTCTAAGATATTACTCAATCCTGTACCCTAGTTTACCCTACCCCTGTAATCAATAAAGTTCTCCTTTTTGACTGGTGTGGGAGACTTATTGAGGGGTGGGTCTAAATTACGCCAGAGAGACCCCTCAGGTCTGTGGACTAAGGGAGCCTTTGCTTTTTGCCCCCTTGACTTGGGGAAGTGCCCCAAGTGCCTGTACCGGGTCAAGTACCCGTCGGACTATTAGGCCTGTGTTTCCCCGAGGACACAGGGCCGAGAGAGTCCCTTCTCGGGGTGGTGGTGGCACGTTACCCCCAGACTAGTGAGTGTGCTCCGGGAGAGGGGTCGGCCAAGCGTAAGGCGCCCCTAGGGAGGCATTTGGAGTCTGGAAGGTGGTCGGGCACAGGGAGGTGGGCGGCTCAACGCAGGAGCCAGAATAATTCTCTCAAAAAGCCAGAATAATTCTCTCAAAAAGCTTGCCCAGGATTGAGGTAAGACTAACTGGCCTATAGTTTCCCGGGTCCTCCTTCCTCCCTTTTTTGAAGATGGGAACCACGTTTGCCCTCTTCGAGTCCTCTGGCACCACAGCAGAGCACCACGAGTGCTAGTAAAGCCATGCCAGGGCTCCCACAATGACCTCAGCCAATTCTCAGTACTCAAGGGTGGAGATCGTCTGGGCCAGTTGATTTGAATACATCCAGTCCCTCCAGAAGTTCCCTGACTAGATCCTCTCTGACCCTTGGCCTGGGTACACTTCCCTTGGGACCTGAGGGGGGCCTGGTGGTGGTGGGGGGCTGATCTGGTCCCTGCTCAGGAAAATGGAAGCAAAGAAATCATTAAATATGTTAGCTTTGTCGTCTGGTGTGACGACCAAATTTTCTAGCTTGTTCTGCAGGGACCCCACGTTACCCAGAACCTTCTTTTTGCCCCCTACGTATTTAAAAAAGGACATCTTGTTGTCCTTGATCTGGGAAGCTAGTCCCAGTCCCATCTCCGTCTTGGCCTTCCTGACTGTCCCCCTGCATCCCCAAGCAACCGCAGTATAATCCTCCCTGGTGATGGCCCCTCCCTTCCATTGGGTGTACGCCTCCCTTTTAGCTAGGAAATATTCCCAGATGCTTTTGCTGAGCCATGGGGGCTTTTGCGCCCTCCTCCCCCCTTTGATCCGTGTTGGGATTACCTCCCTTTGGGCTTGGAAGATTGTCTCCTTAAGGAGCGACCGCTCTTCTTGGACACCTGGCTCCCCTCCCCTCCAGGACCTCAGTGCTTCCCCGACTATGCTCCTTAGCTCATTGAAGTCTGCCCTCCTGAAATCTAAGGCTGCTGCCTTGCTGCAGGCCTTTGCCACCTTGCGCTGGATGGTGAATTCAAATGTCAAGGAAATATACAGCCTTGGTACCTGGAAGGGGAGGGAGGGGGGACACAATGGCCCCTTTCCACTGCAAGAAGATTTGCTTCTTGTTATCTCATTCACCTCAAGTCACCTCAGCTGGGACTTTGAACCCACATCTCCCGTGTGGTAGACAGGAACGTATATCTTCACTTCCTATTTTACATCCTCTTTATTCAAAGCCATGGAAGTGTGGTAATGGTTGTGGTTTGTGTTGTGGTAGCATTCACAAATACTAGTCATGGACCAAGACCTTGTTGTCGTAGGCACCGTTGAAAAATAGTCCTTGCCCCAAAGAACTTAGACTAAGACAGGTATCAAGCTTGTCTGGTCCAGTTAGTTAGTTGAATGGTGCAGGAGTGGTCCACAGGTCAGGTGAATGGTGTGTGGGGCCAGATTGTGCCTACAGATGCACCTGTTTCTCCTGCCCTCCACCAACGTGCCAGGTCAAGCACGTGTGATGGTTCTCCTGGCCAGTCGGGACCCAGCAGGAAGAGGCCCAGCATTCTGGGTGCTTGGCCTCTTCCGTGGGAACAAGTTGCAGTGCTGGGAACCATAGAAGAATCCCACAGTGACCTGGCTCTGTGGGTGGGATATGGCCCATGAGCTGTATGTTTTGAACACACCTGATTTAAGAAGAGGGAGCCAGTAGCCAGAGGCAACTAGACGATGGATTACAAGAAAATGATGAAACAATACTGGCCAGCCTGTGACAGTGATCTTCTCATACCAGGAGCCTTTCCATTGGGTATTACCCTCTTTCCACATTGTTCCCAGCAACTCAGATAATTTATACTATACATTTATAGCCCTCTTTATTTCTTGTTTTTGAAATTAGAAAAGATTTACATTTTCCCTTCTAAGGCCCTGTTCCCTTTTGATTTCTCTCCTTGCCTTAAAAACATCAAGCCTTTCTTACTCCTTCTCCTTCTTCTCTGGTTTATAGGTTTCTTTCAGATTCCTAAGTTATTTGTGTGTCTTTTCTTGCCCCCTCTCCCCCTCCACCCCTCCCTCCTTCCACCCTTATGTCTCCAGTTTCTCTCCTTTTCTACTAACTTTTGCTTTTTGGCATCCAGAAGCCTGCGGGATCATTGTTCTAACTCTGGATTGAAAGCATGTACTTCCTGAATTCCTACTTTGTTTCTATTATCTCCTATTCATCCTGAACACTATAAAGTATCAGTGATTTTTTTTCCCCCTCTAAATCCCTCATCAAATGTGTTGACTGATCATCAAGGCCCTACACTTTTAATCTTGCTCCTGCAATAGTTTTCTTCTGCTAAATCTGATTAATATCTGACTAGTGAAATGCTTAAGGATCAGCATGCTGTTTTTGTCAGCTGATTCACTGAAATGCTGTATTGCATGTTTCAGAGGCAGAGACAACAGATTCTGCTTCTGCATAAAGAATGAAGTGACTTCTGTATTATAGCCCTAAAAGTATGTGACCCTATAAAAATAAAGGGTGAGTCTTTGGCTGTACTAACTCTTGGAAAGATTTATTTTTCTTTTCCTCTGTAAGGTCACAGTGAGCTCTAGTGTAATCAGCATTCAGAGTTAGCATAGGTACTGGAAGTACAGCTGAGTTAGTGCAGTTTTCTGCCCAGAGTAATTAGCCCTACTGACAAGCATAGTATATTAGCTCAAAGTGCTACATTAACATGACTATGCTGCATCTGCTGTCAAAGCTTCCATTTAGTGAGGTAGCTCAGGGGTGCTGGCAGATGTTCATTTGATGGTGCCATGGGATCTGATACCTAATCCTAACAATCTCACTTCCTTGCCATTCCACATGTGGGATTATTGGGATTGGGGATCAGATCCTAACTGCACAGCTGCCAACCAGGGAACCTGGGATACGGGTTTAGAATTTTGGTGTCTACATAGAGCTGTGCAGTTGGACTCGATGAGTTTTGCTCTGTTCTTGCACAAGATTAGGAAACAATTCTTCTGTTCTCCCTAAATGGATAAAGCAGGGCCATGGCTCCTCCAAGCACCTGTGAAATTGCCGGAGAATATAATGACTAGCATCTTGCACTTGCAAAGGTTTTTTTAGGAGCATATCCACTCCTTATGTTTACTAGGATAATAGCTGGAATTCTGCTACCTATTTCTACTTTGTCAAGCAATTCTGATGGAGAGGAGCTCATGCTTTGCTCCTATGGGTTTACACCTGGTCTCCTAGGTATAGACGGTCAAAAGCCCAAGGATGAATCAATTCAGTCTTCACAAGTTAGTCTACACTGCACAGATTATATTGAAACAGAAATGAACAGACATTTACTTTTGATTCAGGAAATGTAGCCACATGACTGCAAGTGGCTCAGGCTAGAAGCTGGGGGAGTGACTCTCTGACTTTGTGTTCACTTTCTCTTCTTGCTGCCGCTGAGGTCTCTGGGATTTGCAGTCCAGAATTGCATTAGCAGGACTCTGCAGGTTGCTCATCACTTTTTCCCTGCTTCCAGGTGCCTCTGGGATTTGTAGTACACAGTTGCAGCCAGCCGTAAGTTTGAGTGGGGGAGGAGGTGTTTAACCCCCCTCCCTGGCCCCAGACTCCAGCCAGGCAGTCTTCCTGCTCCTCACCCTCTGTAGACTGGGGTGCATTCCCAGCTCAGCTTACCCCCCCCCCCCAAATCCACCAGCCTTCACTGCTCCCAGCTCAGCTTACCCTCCCCCCCCACCCCCCATCCGCCAGCCTTCACTGCTCCAGCTAGGGAGTGGTGGGATAAGTTCAGCTCTGCTCTCTGGAGCAGACAGCACAGCACAGCCCAAGGCTGGAAAGCATGCTGGGCTGCTGAGGGACTCTGATCTAACTTGAGTCAAGGAGGGGTTTGGGACAGAAATTTAATAAACTGGTTTGACCCAAATCAGTTAAGTCTGATACTACATTGAGCCAGGTTTATCTTAAACCATTTTCAGAAAACCGTTTTCAGACATTTTGAAACTGGTTTGTGTGCACTGAGCTTCTGTTCTGTTTTTTTTTTTTTTATCACTTTTGTGATCTTTTGTTCATGTACAACTTCTGTCCCTAGCCCTAGCAAAGAAGGTGTTTTTTGGTTCAATTCCAAGCCAAAAACACTAGACATAACTTGGGGTATAGGAAATTGCTAATGCTAATGAAAGATTCCTGTGTTTTGACATATAAGAATTCCAAACTTCAAACACCTTTAAATGAAAGACAAACAACAAAAACCAAAACCCCATTCAGTTTTGAAGCGGCAATTCAAAATCCTCATCTCATTCCACTAGTCAATAGTTCCACATATGGCAAGAATCAAATTGGTTCATTTACTTTTTTGATGAGTCTGGTAAAAGCAGAAGAAAACATATAGAGTAGTCCTGAGAAAATTACTAATGTCTGTACCAGAGGGTGTTTAAGAGCATGTAGTTAACTGGTCCAAGGGGAAGGAACAGGGGAAACATACTGCCTAGCAATAACAACACACCAATACCGTCTATGTAGCGTAACCACATAATAAACAGTAACTAAATCTGTAACTCTGTCATACAGTTTTATCTCTGAATGTCCTGAGGTAACCCTCAAAATCCTCTCATTCTGATCCTATGAGGCCTCTGCATGATGAGCATCATAGAGAAGAGCTTACTTTGTGCTGTGAATTCCTAATCAACCAGATGGTTCAGTATGCTTGCTGGGATGGGGGAAAGGTGCTTTTTGTAACGCATTTTTTTTCTTGCTTTCCACAATTGTGAATTTGCAAACTGTCAAACTTTCTTGTATATAAAATCTGCATTATTTTTTGAAGGACTTTCTGATATTCTGAACTCTGTGGTTGAAAAATATATAAATGCATTTCAAGGATTATATATGTTCATGGATGGTATCCTGTGAATGAAGATTAGCAAACGGAGTGCTTGTATTCAAAAAGTGAGCCGTGCAAATGCAGGTCATCTAGTTTTTACTGCAATATTTTTCAGGTTCTTAGCAATGAAAAGAAATAATTTAACAAGAGTATGAAGATAAAAGCATACTCCATTTTGCTCCATTTGCTATTTATCACAGCAGTATCCAACCAATCCATTTTCTTTGTATGACATGACAACTGATAAGGAAATGCAGTGAACCTAATATAGCTAGAATTTAAGCAAAGTTTTTGACATTGTTCTTCATGTGACATTATTAGCTAAACTGGAGAAAATGGGGATTAATTCTATAAACATAGCATAGATTACTGTGTTGAAAAGGAGTTTCCTGACTGGAGAGACTGTGCTAGTGGTGGACTTCAGGGATTGGTCCTGGGGTCCATTTTGTTTAAAACATGCATCAGTGATATTGAGGCAAGAACTGGATGTGCATTTATGAAATTTGTGGTTGACACAGCTGGACAGCTGGAAGGTTATGAAAAGGATCAGATTATTCTGCCAAAAAAGCTAGATAAGCTTGGAACAATAGGAATGATGTGAAATTTAATAGTATAAACTGTAAAGGGGCTAACAGCAAAATAAATTATTTATAAGCTGAGGGTTTTGTGAATTAAAGGTGATGGCGAAAGACCGGAACCTGGCTGTATTGACTAATTGGAGGATGACCGTGAACCAACAGTGTAGTCCATCTGTGAAAAAGGCTAATGTGATTTTTTTTTTTTTGGGTGTGTTAAGCAAGATATTTTTAATAAAGACAAGTGTCACCCAAAACACTTCCAAGGGGAAAAGTTTCATAGATGTTAAGAGTTGGCAGGTACAGTCCCCCTGCACTTGGGCAGGAAAGACTGCTGGGTTCAGATGACCCTGCAAGGGGCATGTCCAGATGTTTTTTTAAGATGTCCGGAGTAGATGATTGTACCACCTCTGGGGAGAGTCTATTCTAGACACTGGACACACAAGTTGTAAAAAAGTTTTCCTTATCTAATGCGGTCTTCTAGCAATTTATGACAGTTAGTCCTAGTCTTCCTCTGGAGAGCCCTGGTAAACAAATATTCTCCCAGTCCCTGATATGGCAGCCTATAAGTATAGGGGACACATAAGTCCCCTCTGAGTCCTTTCTTCTCCAGGCTGAACAGACCCATGTCTTAGCCTCCTCATATGGCCTGCTCTCCATACCTCTAACCGTACATGTAACCCTCCTTTGGACTCTCAAGCCTCTCCACATCCTTCCTGAAGTGTGGTGCCCAGAACTGGACACAGTATTCCAGCTGTGGCCTCATCAAGGCCGAGTAAAGTGGGAAGATGGCATCCTTAGTTTTGTTTGAGATGCATCGGTAGATGCACACCAGTGTTTTGTTTGCTTTGTCAGCTGTGGCATCACGTTAGTGACTTATGTTCATTCTATGGTCTATCAAGACCCCCCAGGCTAAGTAATTGCTTTATAGAATTTGGATATTAGTGAAAACAAGGAGTTAGGTTATGTAAGAGTTAGGCTGGGCTAGATTGTAAAGGCAAGAGTATTTTTAACTAGGCAAGTGTTGGTGTAAAACAAAGATAGGACAAAAGTTTTAAGACTCAGGAACTTTATAGCATGTCCTTGAAAAACACAGCTGAAGACTCTTAAAACAAAATCAATCGGGGCTCGTTGTAGAGATGATATCTTTTATTAGACCAACAAGATTTTTGCAAAAAAAAATTCTTTTAATTGCAAGCTTTCGGGCACAGACACCCTTCATCAGGCATTGGCGAAAAGATTATAAAAGTTCTCCTGGGTAGAAATGAAAGTTCATATTTCATAGGATTTTGCAGAGAAGTCAATAGATGGAAAACTCCTCTGGGCAATTAGTTCATAGCTGGTATGGAGCCTCTCACCTCTTGTGAGGATCAGTGATGATGCAAATTACCTTGAAACCAAGGCAGGATCCCAGGTTTCAGATGGAAACAGTTGCTTCCTGCTTGGGAAAATATGAAGATTTAATTAAAAAATTGGCTAAAATTTGATATCTTCCATGTGTCAGGTATCCAGGTTGTAGCCATATTGGTCTAGAGGAATAGGCAATTGGGACTTGTAGTAGTAGGGATGTTATCTTTTATTAGACCAACAAGAGTTTTGTAAAAAAAAAATTATTTAATTGCAAGCATTTGGATACAAGCAAATATATGTTATAATTTATTAGGAAATAAATTAAGAAATAAATGTTATAATTTATTAAAGAATAAATTATTTCTTAAAACAAATGCATTTTATCTCTAGATGCAACTGCAATTTTTTTTAAATACTGTTGGTAAGGAAATAGTGCATATTTGATGTGTGTAACACCTATTGATGCATAGGTTAAGTACCTTAATTGGAATACAATAACATGAAAAGAAGTATTGTTCTGAGTTTGAAGTACGTTCTGTCACTCTGCCAGAGTCTACTCTGCTTGTTCAGGTGATGTATCACTCTTCTGATTTATTGTTTTGATTCTGCTATAACCACATTGAAATTTGAACTTAATTCTAACTTATCTATGGGTGTGGACACACATGTTTGGAGCCCTTTCAAAAAGGGAATGTTTCAGAAGGGCAGCCACTGTTATGTTCTAATTGTTATCTAGCTGAGAATGACCCCAGTGTGACAGAACCACGTGAAAATTGAAGCTGTTTTGCTCTGGTTGAATCATTTTCAGTTCATTCACACTCAACAGTTGGAATGTAAAAGCTGCTGCCCTTTTTAAATGTTCCCCTTTTTGGAACTGCTCCAAATGTATGTACATCCAAGATTTTTTTGTGAGGTCTATAAATATTAGCATTGTGATTTCTTTAAGTATTTCTGGGTCCTCAAAATAAAGTTGCCGTTTGAGCAAATTCAGGCTGAATTCAGCAAGGGGAATAGTAGTACAAACATTTTTCTTAAATACGGTGTCATCTTAAAGTCCTTATGCACTTTTAAACTTTAATAACTAAGGTTGTAGGTATGATAGAAACAATTTCTAAATGGCATTTAAAAGCAAATTTATTAAAGTTTTAGGACAACTAGAGTACACAATGCTAGACTTCAACATAACCACCATCCATCATGATACAGTGCTCAATCTGATCTTCCAACTCCTTGAAAACACTTCCCGGTTGCCCTTGAGTTACTGCACTAATTGCATTGGTGACCGTAGCCCTAAGTTCCACCAAAGAACATGATTTTGACAAGTAAACTACATTTTTAACATGTCCCCATAAAAAGAAGTCCAACAGTGACAGGTCAGGTGAACAAGGTGGCCAAGCAATTGATCTGCCTTTGCCTATCCACTTCTCTGGGAAAACGTCATTTAGGAATTGTTGTACATTCAGAGCATAGTGGCACGGAGCTCCATCTTATTTAAGAATAAATTTGTTAGTACTTATGAAGTCTAGCATTGTGTACTCTAGTTGTTCTAACACTTTAATAAATTTGCTTTGAAATGCCATTTACAGATTGTTTCTATCATACCTACAGTCTAAGTTATTAAAGTTTAAAAGTGCACAAGGACTTTATGAAGACCCTGTATAAAGCGAAAATGGAGTTAGAAATATAGTGAACATTGAACAAGGCCTTGGTAAGATCCCATGCAGACTGTTGTGCAAGGTTCAGGTCATTTATGTTGAAAAAAGATTACTTTAAAACTGGAACAGATGCACAGGTGAGCTAGTTGGGCGATTACAGGAAATAGAGAAATTATCCAATTATATTAGAAATGCATAGTTTAATTTAGCAAGATTAAAGTTGAGAATAGATATGAATGTTCTGTATGAAAGTTGTTGTAGAGTGAATATTGGGGAGGGAGAAGAGCTGTTTAACATAACAACTTTTGTACCCATTTGATTATGAACCAACTGGTCAAAAATTCATAGATTCATAGATTGTTAGGGGCTGGAAGGGACCTTGCAAGATCATTGAGTCCAACCCCCCTGCTGTAGGCAGGAAAGACAACTGGGGTCTGTTTTGTACTTCACTTCAGTTAGTGCCGTAAGTACAAAGTTTAACACCCAGCCCCTCTCACAAGCTTAGAAAAGGTGCGAAAACAGCTTACTAGTCTGACGTCGGAAGGAGTGGGGGAAAGTCTTTAAAAGCCTCGCTGAGTCCATGCCATGGCAGAAACCATTTTGGGACCAGCAGATCAGTCCCTTCTGCCGCGGTCTGGCCAACAGCGTCAGCGCTTCTCTGCCACCGATCGTCCCTGGCGTACCCCTTCCCTACACACCGACCCAATTTGCAATCTGATCTGAGTAGTAGAGAGTAAAGAGAGAGAGAGCGGTTGATTTGTTTTGTAAACAAATGCGTTCAATCAAGCTGCTGTACCTACGCACCTCATTCATCGGAGTGTAAGTAAACAAATAAAAGTTATTGGTTTTTTTTTTGTTTTTTTTTTTCAATTTACAAGCTTGTTCCCTGTTCTGCGATGGGGAGGCTCTGTGATCAGCAAACAGAGAGAAAAACCCCTCCTCCCTTAAAGGCAAAACGAACCTTCTCCTCACTGTGCCTCAGGTCCTGACCCTGCAGGGCACAACAGGGTCAGGTGAACACAGCAAGGTGACTGAAGATCTCCAGGGTAGGTGATTGCACCACCTCTGGAGGGAGTTTATTCCACAGTCTGGACACCCTAACTGTAAAGAAGTTTTTCCTGGTGTTATGCCTGAAACAGTCTTCCAGGAATCTGTGGTCATTACTCCTGTTTTTTCCCCAAGGGTGCCTTGATGAACAGTTGTTTGCCAAGCCCTTGATGTATTCTCCTAATGTAGTGGTGAGCTGCTACCTAGTCCCCTCTCAGCCTTCTCTTTTTGAGGCTGAAGAGGCCCAAGTCCCTCAACCTTTCCTCATATGGCGTGCCTTGCAAGTCTCTGATCATACAGGTGGCTCTTCCCTAGACTCTCTCAAGCTTTTCCACGTCCTTCTTGAAGTGCGGTACCCAGAATTGGATGCAGTGCTCCAGCTACGGTCTCACCAATGCTGAGTAAAGTGGAATAATCTCTTACTCGGTTTTGCTTGAGATGCATCAATTGACTCATGCCAGAGTATTGTTTGCCCTGCTGGCTACAGCATCGCACTGCTGGCTTGTGTTCATACTATGGTCTATTATTACCCCTAGAAATCTTTCAGTTGTGGTGCTAGTCGCTTTGGCACCACTGAGTCTGTAAGTATGTTGGAGATTGTTTGTTCCCAGATGGAGCACTTTACATTTCTCAGTGTTGAACTTTATCTGATTCTGATCTGCCCAACTTGCCAGCCTGTCTAGGTCTGTCTGTATCTGCAGCATATCTTCAAGTGTGACCACGCTCCCCCCATAACTTGGTGTCTTCCACAAACTTGACAAGGGGCTTCACCCCCACATCCAGATCAATGATAAAGATGTTGAAAAGCACTGGACCAACCATGGACCCCGATTAATTGATTAGTAAGTCAGAGAACAGTTTCTAGCCATTAGGAGAGTGATGTTTAGAAGACCATACTGCAAGACCCCAGGGTCTGCAAGGAACATACATTTCTTCAAGATGAAGCTTGATACATTTATGGAGGGGATGGTGTGATGGGCAGTGATCTTGCTGGATTATTAATTACACAAGGATCTGAGTGCCATCGTAGCAAAACCCTCAGTTTTTCTTTTTTTTCTTTTAAAATGCATTCCCCCCCTTCCCCAACCCTTTCTGACTTTTTCTTTCCCTCTCTATACCCTATAGATAAGTATAAGTGACCTAAGACCTAGGATAAGCTTCAGCATTTTATGTTGGTAGCAAGTTGTATTTGTTTTGTTTTTTTCTTATTATTTCATAGAAATTAGGGCTGGAAGGAATCTCAGAAGATCATCGAGTCCAGCCCCTCGCCTGAAGGGAAAGAAGTCAACTGGGGTCATAGGATCCCAGCAAGATAAGCATCCAATTTACTCTTGGAGATGTTCAGTGTAGGTACTTGAACCACCTCCGATAGCAGGCTGTTCTAGGCCTTGGGGGCTCAGGCAGTAAAGAGATTCTTCCTTACTTTCAGTCTGAAACGGTCTTGCAGGAATTTATGACTGTTCGACCTAGTCATCCCTTGGGGCGCTCTGGTGAGCAAACATTCCCCCAGAAACTGGTGGTCACCCCTGCTAAACTTATAGGTGGCCATCAGATCACTCCTGAGCCTGTGCTTTTCCAAGCTCAAGAGCCCGTGGCTCTCAGCCTGCCATCATAAGGTCTGTTTTCCTGACCTCTGATCATGCGCATGGCTCTTCTCTGGACTTTCTCAAGCATCTCCACATCCTTTTTGAATTGTGGAGCCCAAAACTGGACACAGTACTCCAGCTGCGGCCTCACCAGGCCGAGTACAAGGGGAGAATGACGTCTCGGGATTTGCTTGAGAAGCATCTATGGATGCAAGGTAGCGTTTTGGTCCCTTTACTAGCTGCAGCATCACATTGCAGGCTCACGTTTATCTTGTGGTCACTGACCCCCAAATCTTTCTTCTGTAGTGCTAGCCAGTGTAGCGCTGCTGAGTCTATAAGGATGCTGGAGGTTTTTCCTCCCAAGGTGGAGAACCTTGTATTTTTTCGGTGTTAAACACCATCAGATTCTTGTCCGCCCATTTGCTGAGCCTGTCCAGGTCAGCCTGGATCTCCCTCCTGTCTTCTGGTGTGGATGCTTTGGCCCAAAGTTTGGTGTCATTGGTGAACTTGGCCAGTCCACTCCTGACTCCAATGTCCACATAGTTATTGAAGACATTGAACAATATGGGTCCAAGGACAGAGCCTTGGGGGACCCCACTGGTCACAGGACACCATGATGATTGACTTCCATCAATTACTACCCTCTGGGTCTGACCATGGAGCAGATTTCCCAGCTAGCGGATTGTGGTGGACCGAAGGCCACAATTGGCCAGTTTCACCAAGAGGTGATCATGGGATACCAAATCAAAGGCTTTTTTGAAGTCAAGATATATGACATCAATCTCTTCTCCCTTGTCCAGATGATAGGTCACCTGGTCGTAGAAAGAAATGAGATTGGTCAAACAAGACCTACCCACAACAACAACCTCAGGATGTTGGTGTCGGGCAGTCCATTAAGGATGGCCTCTTTAATAAACTTTGGGAGAATCGAAGAGAACACCACCTGTGCACTCAGGCCCTTTAGCTCTGCTCCCAAATCCTTGTAGTGTCTCATGATCCGGCTGGGAGTGCTCTGAGTTGTCATTGGTTCCCACATGAATAAGGAGCATGGGATAGTAGTTTGGGCTGGAGGAGCTTAGGGATCTTCTCCACAATGTCTCAGATGCAAGCCCCCAGGAAGCAGCAGACTTCCTGAACTAAAGGGTTGGGGTGGCAGATTGTCCCCTCAGTCTCCCTCAGGATGGAGTCTCCTACAACAAACACTTTATGTTTTGTCTTGGGGAGAGCGGGAGCGGTAGCTGCAGTTCGGCCTGTGTTGTCTGCGGGAGCTGGCAACTCGGCCGTCTCTACTGGGGTTGCAAGAGTTTCATACCTGTTGCTAAGCTCCAGTGCGGCAAGGGCCTTGGTGCGGCAGGCCTTAGGACCCTTGATCACTTTGGTCCATGCCCCTGACTGGACAGAATGGGAGGTCCCGGAGTCCTCCCTTGTCCTGGAGGGAAACCATCGTCTAATTATATTGTATAATCATTATGTTTATATTTAATTTTTTTACTGTTCTATATTACTGTTTTACTGGTACTGTATGACTTAGGCCTACATATGCAAGTTAGCATAAGTCATGTCAAGTTTCCATTTTGTTTGTCAAGTCTCCATCTGGTCCCCAGGCCAGGTTGTGTAACCCATGGCTCACACCTGCCCCCCTATGTAACTTGGTTCCTGAATGAATGGGGATGAATGAGGGTGCTTGAGAGACAATGGCAGTAGGTCTAAAATAGCTCCCTCTGAATGACCGAACCATCAACACCAATATCTGGCCAACGACCCAGCCCTTGGAACCACCCTCAGCATTCAAGAAAAAAAAGATGAGGCAACCCACCATTGTGCTAGGCTGCACATGCTCAGTAAGATCACTTGGAGCCCTCTGGAACTGACCTTGCCTGGACAGGCCCTCCCCATAGGAGATCAGAGGTCGTCTGCCCCATAAAAGGGGTAGTGAAGACTGACTCCTTGGGATGCCCTCTCCATCTGGACCAGCACCATACCACACCACCTATCCATCCAGAGTCCGTGCTGGCGATCCCACTCTAGACAGCACCTCTGGCCAAGGACCCCTTTCCAGCCTGGATAGGTCGCTATCACCCCCCACCCCCTCTTCAACCAAGGACTTTGACTCTGCTTCTCTTCTCTACCTGGACTCCAGCCCTTCCACTGAGTCTTCGTCCTGCTGTCATTGTGAGTGCTTGTGTGTGAGTGAACCAATAACTTCATGGGGTTTTGTAGTGCGTTGTCTGTTTAATAAAACTGTTATTTGCACCCCTAAGTTGGGTTTTACTTTACTATGGTTTGGCTCTGCTCCAGTCTCTGCTCCTCACCCCTCTACCTTCTGTCTCATTTTTGCCTCCCTGCTTCTGGCTCACTGCCACTTCTAACACCTGTCCTGAGCTCCTCTTTGCTTCCAAACCCCTTTTCTTTGCCACTGTCTTATCCCCACTGCCTTCTCCCTTTTCCCTGAGCAGACAGGTTTCTGCCTCAGTTTCTTTCCTGGCTGTCTCCTCCTTGCCACCACTTATGTGCCCACCACCCCCAATATCTCAGCTGTCTGCTTCGGTTTCCAGCCCCAGTCTACCTTAAGTAAACTGAAGCCTCAGTTCCTCAGCCAGCTTCTCTCTAGTCCACTGGTTCTCATCCCAGATCTGGCAACTTTCACTTCCTACACTTTATCTCTTTCTTTCACACCTGAACCTTCCCCCAAGTATCCCAGGTACCCCAACCACACACATACACACTGTACCATCCAAGTTAGGAGCTTACCTGTGTGTATGTATAGGTGGGTTTTATGTGTGTGAACTGGTGAGGGGTGTGTGTATATGTATATATGATATACAAATTAGTGATGTATGTCTAACTTTTGGGGTGTATAGTGTATGTGCTTGAATTGGTGATAGGTATACATGTGCCTAGGCTGGTTTGGATGTGTATGTGCCTGAGCTGGGGGGGTGTGTGTGTGTGTGTGTGTGTGTGTGTGTGTGTGTGTGTGTGTGCACCTAATTGATTTGTGTGTTTGTATATGTGCAATCGTGTTACACCTTCCTATCTAACAGTGCAATATTGAGATCCTGAGAGTTGGCCTGACCCCACAGGGCAACACCATATTTTCTCACATATAGCACCCTCACCCAAAATAACATACACCCGGTTTTGAAAGGCTGAATGTATGAAACAAGGTTTTTTTTCTGGAGTAATGGCTTACTGTGTGACACAAGTCTTCCTGGAAATAGAGTACCCAGGAAATGCGGCATCCCAGGAGACAGTCTGGGTGAGGTTGCAGGCAGTGAGAGCTTCCTGGTGTGGCTTTTTTAGAACTATTTAAATGAAATAGAAGTGAAGAAATATACCTGGAAAATATAACAGTAAAAGCTTTTAAATGTTACTTCTGCATTGTAACTCTTTTCAACTTCAAAGCACATTGCGAACATTAACTGACAAAGTGGTTTCTTGCCCCTTCATTGAACAGTTATTACTAAGAATAATTTCTTTTGTAAAAAAGGCTTATCTTTGCTTTTTAAAAAAGGAACCTTAATTTTGGATGCAAATGTTATTCTGTATAAGAAAACACCCACTTATTTCTTACTATGGCTTATAAAGCATCCATAAATGTAGCAAAGAACTGTATCAAACTCTTCAGTGTTTAATTATCACAGTATTTCCAATTTTTAAATATCCTTTTAATAGCTATAGATCTGGGGCCATGTAAAGGGTCTTGCTTTTTAATTTTTCTAAAGTGTTTGATAAGTAAGTATGACATTTAGCATCTTCCTTTGTATATAATAATAATAATAGATTGTTTTATATATTCTACATCCTGATTCTTAGTCATATTTTCTTTGTTATGAAAGAACCTTACCAAATTTTCAAATGCTTTCAGAAGTTTCCAAGTTTGTCAAAAAAACAAGTAATTTAAATATTTATTGAGGGCAGAGAGAACCTAGTTAAGAACTCCTTAAATGAGGAATAATATGGATAATTGCAGGATTTTTTAAAGATGAGCAGCGGATTGCACAGTTATTACTGTGCAGTCATTTTAGTACTTGCATAATCAAGTACTAAATGACTGTGCAGTAACTGGTGTTACTGTGCAGTACTGTCCCTGCACGGTTATTTTCATGCACTACTGTGCTGTAGTTACTGTGAAGTACTTTATAACTACTCAGTAGCGTAACATCACAGTTAGTGCCTGCCAACGGTACTGCACAGTAGCATCTCATGTAGAGAGGCACCTAGAATAGACACCAACCTTGTGCAGTTATCAGAACTTGGACATTGTTTGTGTTTCTGTTACAAAATAGCTGTTCAGTCTTTGGACACTGAACATGTATCAAAATTGTTCCATTTGACTTGGTGAAACAGATTGGATTTTGTTCCCATCTCTGCCTGTGTGAAGCCTTTACCCAGTTACATAGGACCTGATTTTTCAGAGGTATTGATTACTTTCAACTGTTGACATCTGTTGGAATGATAAGGTCCAAATCCAACTCCCTTTGTGGTGTGTAAGTAGCACTTATGCAGCAACTTTAGCCGTATAAGTGGCATTGCAGGCTGCTTGTATAGATTTTGGATCCTTTTCCCCTGTGAATAGTTCGTAAGTCATAGGAAAGGGAGGATCCTCCTACCTTTTAAACCAGTGTCCTAGTGGTTAGGGCACTTGTGATTTAGTGTGATTAGAGATGTAGGTTCTTGAGCCTCCCCTTCTCTAGAACCTGTAGTTTCCATTTCCTAGCAAAATGGCCTGACCATCAGGATGTGGGCCCAGCAAGGCTAAAGATGCCCTCCATGTCTCCTGCTGAAAATGACGTGCTGGGTAACCAAGGGGGAAACATATGTGTGGTCAGAAGGAAAAGCAAGTCAGAGGGAGCCTGACTTTGTGGCTGAGGAAGACAAGAGACCCAGGCTCTGGTCCCTGCTCGTGTGCCCATGATTGTCTTTCCATTTCATCCAGTGGTCTATTAAATGAAAATGCGGAACCATTTCTGGGGATAAGAGCTCCCCTGCCTCTTAGTCCAGACTTAATTACATGTCTTTTCGTGGGCAGTAGGCTCTAAAATCATAGTAAATGTCCCAAAATGCCATGTTAATGGGTAGCTTTAGCTGTGTAAGTTCATCTGGAGTTGAGTGTAAGTGCTCAGCACCCTCAGAAAAATTAGTTCCTAGGTGACTGTCTGGAAAGTCAGAAAATCTTTGTCAGTTTAACTGTGCTTCTGTGCCATGGGAGAAGTATTACGTACCATGCAGGGACAGTGGGAACTTAGTATTGTAGATTACATTGAAATCTCTTGTATAGCGAATGCATGTTATTGATTTGTAGTATTACTAAATTTGAAGTGGTTTTATTCATGAATGGTTCAGAAAGCTTCTTGACTGAATGAACTGTGTGCAGCTTCTTTGATCATCAGTTTGTCTTGGGTTAACAGTTGTGGCCAATCCTCCTTCTGGGGGAGCCAATTGCAAAACTCCAGCTGACTTGAATGACTTGAATGAAAAACTTCCTAGTCTTTCATTTAGTAAAGAAATGTTGCATTCTGGGGACGTTTCTTTAAATTGTAACAAAGCTTGTCCGTGCCTTTGTTTTAAGTGTCCATTGTATTTGTTCCAAATAACTCTGTTTCTAAGTTGAATTTATTTCTCTGCCAGTTTAGTTTAACGTGAAAATGCTTTCATCAGATTTGTGTTTAATATTGCCTTCCTGCCAGGCCAAATATCAAATAACAGAATGTTGTTGATAGATGTATGATTTAAAATGGTCTATTTTTTCCCCCTTCAACAGGACAACTGAGTAAAAGAAAAGGAAGGAAAATGAAATGCCTGTTCTTAATAGCCATCATTCAGCTGTTACTGCAATGCACTGGGAAACCATTGAGTGGAGATGACAGCTACCAAAAAATATCTGAAGATGTTAAAAGGGAAATAGCTGGTTATTCTGATATTGCTAAGGCTATTATTAACCTTGCTGTTTATGGCAATGCCAAGAACAGATCTTATGAAAGACTGGCACTTTTTGCTGATACTGTAGGACCCAGACTCAGTGGCTCCAAAAATCTAGACGTTGCCATCGAATACATGTTCAGTGCTCTTCAGGAGGAAGGGCTGGAAAATGTGCACCTGGAGCCTGTAAAAGTACCTCATTGGGAACGGGGAGAAGAGTTTGCTCTGATGTTGGCACCAAGGAGCCATAGCATTTCTATTTTAGGACTTGGAAGCAGTGTTCCAACTCCTCCAGAAGGTAAGTTTTCACTTCCTTTGGAATTAAGTATCAATTGCATTTAAAAACCAACATTTATGATGGCACTAACAAGATCCCTGTAATAATGGAAGTAGACAAACTAGTGCTCTCCTCCTGCTATAAAAAAGCCAGAGATTATTATCCTGTGTAAATTTTTGGGTAATATGTTCCTTCAGGAACAGGCACTACTTTTCAACCAAAGCTGACAAAGCTCCTTAAGTTTTGTCATGGATTTTTTTTTTTTTAATTTCTTCTTTCTGCATTGAAATTATAGACTGTTCTCAGAAGAGCCCACTGCTAAGAATCTCCTTCCATACCTCTTAGCATGAATCTCTGCCAGGATTACAAATTAAAGGCCAAATAACAATGTATCTCAGTGATTACGCTCTGCTTCTGGTAATTTAAAGCTGTTTCACTTTCCTCAGGTCAGTTCACCAGCGCTGCCTGAAAACTGGTACAGTTTTGTTAGCTCAGTTTCTGATTCAGACAAATGGCAGTGGGCAGAACTGTCTGGGAACTCTTCCTATATACAAATATTGTGCATTCCTGCTATAGTCTTATTTCCATAGGACTATACTACTGTTTAGTATTATCATCTGATAAAACTGTTATGAAGTCTGATCAGTACGTTTTAATGACAGTTATTTTTTATTCCTTAAACCTTTTAACTCTTCTGGCTCAAAGTGGTCTCTGGGCCTGGAAAACGCCTTGCATATGGTAGGCATTATTGAAATACATGAAGATAGTATGTAAAAGCTGTCTAATTATGTGTGGAAAGTGTCTCAAAACTCAACAATCAAGAAAAAGGAAATCTAAAATGTGAACAGTGATTTTTATGGTTTGCTACTACTCATATCAACTTTTGAAATATGTTTTGGGGGATATTAAGATAAAGGTTT
Organism: Crocodylus siamensis; assembly: GCF_052110815.1. Taxonomy (NCBI): domain Eukaryota; kingdom Metazoa; phylum Chordata; order Crocodylia; family Crocodylidae; genus Crocodylus; species Crocodylus siamensis. The sequence goes on from NC_143397.1 coordinate 219,622,248, forward strand.
TCCTAAAATGAGAAATAATAAAGAACTGATGCTATCAATGCCTCTTGAGAAGATTCAGCCCTTGGGAAGAAAAATTAATAGCGTAGATGAATCCCATCTAGCAGGGTGGTTTGTTTTTTTTTGTTTTTTTGTGTTTTTTTTGTTTTAATCCATTCCTCTTCCTATCCAAGGTGCCTATAAAGAAAACCAAACTGAAAACAGTGTCCTCCATCTCAAGCAATTCCAATTAAATGGAGAGAACCTGCAACTTATTAGTTTTTCTGGTGAGCATTTCTAGCAAGAAAACTAGTTTATATGCTGTTTTCCTCCTTCGGTTCTTTACCTATTTGTGTTTGACTTGTCCTGCTCCTCTGGCTTCTTTGAGAGAGACTAATTTTATATCTCAAAATGGGCTCAAACTTTAATCCAGTTCTTGTGCTTCTCTTGGTAGCATCTAAATTACATTTACAGCAGAATGGCCTGACTACTACTTGTGATCATATTTATGATGATATCCTCTTTCCTCCGTAGATAACACTGAACTGACAGTGACTTGAGAATTAGATGACAGCTTATTCTTTACTTTCTCCTATCTTGCCTTCTCCTTCTGATGCTCATGTACTGGTCTTCTTAATACTCTACTTTTGTGTTGGTAGAAAAGGAAGGGAGACAATCATATATATTAGAGTGCAGTTTCTGCCACCCACTATAAAAAAGTGGTTAAATATATATCCCTTTTTATTGCCTCCTCTTGTTAAAACTTAACCTTCTAGTATCTCCCCAAATCTTCACTCTGTCTGGGTCATGACAGATTTTCATAGTGGGGAAGATATGCACAGAATTGGTAGCCATGATGGTCCAAGAATTATGTAAGTGGCAAGGATTTTTTGGGTGATATTTTATTGGATAAACTGCCTGGTTTGGAATAAAGTTGTCCAAGCTTTCAAATACTGTATAAGGCATTCTTCATGAATATGGCTGATATGAAAATGCTTGTTTTGTCTCAAACCTAAACCTGAAAATGCATTCTTGAATGTTTTCAAAGCTGGAAGCTTATCACTTCTGATTCTTGGGTAGTTTACTTCCCAGATCTGCTTCTCTGGCCTCAGACAGTGCTGTTCCCATGTCCTAATCCCAAGAAAAGGGGGACTAAGCTCTTGTAAACCACTTGCAAAATATTCAAAGAATTCTGTAAAATATTCAAATGATTCCCCTCAACAGTTGTTAGCATTATTGATTTATTTCAGTTTGTCTAAGAACTTGTGGGAAAGAGTGATTCATCCTGTTCCCAAAATAATGTCAATAAAAGTCCTTGGAAAAAAACAACACTCCACTCTTCTTCCCCCCCCGCCCAGCTATGAACCACTCTTGGCACATAAAAGTAACAGTTTTGGAGATCTGCAAATGTTACACTGAAGGAGATAAAACTATAAAGTTAAAGATTTAGGGCTAGATCCAACAAAGAATTTGAACACGTAAGGTCTATGCTGTGCACGAGGGGAATTAAACTGAGAATGGGATCCAAAACAGCCATCACGCTGAACAGAGAACAGACTAGAGGTGGCACACTTCCGGGTGCAGCTAGCCAATAGAAAACACAGAGGACAGGAGAGTATTTTAATTCTTCCCTTCTCTTCTAATTTTGTGTCTTGCATTTCCCACATGCAACCTCAAACCTTATAATGAAGGTAGGTGCCAACAGATTCTTTCTAAGGATTGAGCAGGGCTAGTTGGTTTAAAATGGCAGCGCTCTTTTTCATTACCTTCCAATAGCTAGAGTCCTTGCTCAAGATGTGGGAAACGTGAGACTTTCCCTTCCCCAGAGAGTGCTCCAAATGCTAGACTTGAATTACCTTCTCTTTGCTTCCTCTCTGACCCAGTCAATCTTGCATTCTTTTCCGTGCAGTGGTATTGTTCCAATGGGAGTGGTATAGTAGGGCTGTGCAAAATTTCACCGGGTGTTTTTGTTTTGAAGCTGTTTAGATGCGTTTTTAGCTCAAAACAGTGAAACAAAACAAAAGCCTTTGAAGTGAAATGTGGACACTTGAAACATTTTGAGTTTTTGAAACTGGGCTTACTCGGCTTCAGCACCGGTCCCAGCAGGCAGCGGCAGCCTGTTGCCATCCCTTGCGTAGATCCAGGGGCCACTGTGGAGACCTCCAGCCACTGGGCTGTACTTACTAGGGCTATGCTCCAAGCAGCTTCACAGCCCCATGGAGCTGAGCCTCGTGGTGGGAGGTGGGGGAGAGCTACTGGCTAGAACCACCAGCCAACAGCTGCACTCCAAGCATTTCCACCACTGGCTCTCTGCTGCCTCCTGCTGCTGGGCTGAGCTCTGTGGGGACGGAGGAACTGCTTGAAGCAGAGCCCTGGTGAGCGAAGCCTGGTGGGTGGAGGCTCCGCAGCCCCACGGAGCTGAGTCTGGCAGCAGGAGTCAGTGGAAAGCAGCAGAGAGACAGTAGTGAAGCCGCTTGGAGCGCAGCCCTAGCTCCGAGTACAGCCCTGGCCAGTGACTTTCCTCTGCCTCCTGCTGCTGGGCTTTGCTCCATGGGGCTGGCAGAGCCACCTGGAGTGCATTTTGGTGGCAGGATTTGGGGGGGGGAGAGCCAGCGCTGCTCCCTGACCAGTTCCACAGAGCTCAGCCTGGCACTGGGAGGCGGGGAAGAGCCACTGGCTGGGGCTGTGCCACAGGGTCTGAGCTGTGCTTGGAGCGGTTGCACCACGACTCTCTGCCTCCTCCTGCAACAAGGCTGCACTCCAAGAGGCTCTGCCAGCCTCACAGAACTCAGCCCCACAGCCTTCCCGGGGGTGCAGGCCCCCAGATCTGCACGCAGGATGACAGGAAGCTGCTGCTGCTGGCAAGTGATAGATGTTTTGCTTGTCAGCAGTTTGAGGTGCAGTTTCCCAGAAACCCCTAGACCTAACTCCCTGAAATTTGGCAGGCTTCATGCCCTCAGAAGGGGCTACTATCCCTGCAATTTTCATATGAATCAAGCAAAAGATAAAGTTATAGACATTTTCATGATTCCCCATTATAGCCTATGGGGGAAATGGCAAAATGGTTTTGACCAAACGAAACAGAACAGTGCTTCGAAACGAGGCAGAATGACGCAATGAAACACTGTCAAAACGGCAGAACAGAAGTTGAAACAAAATGGTGCTGTTTTGAGTGGGCCTAGTAGAGAGTGTTCTACTTCAAAATAGCCTATCCTAGTTATGTCGTGGTCCTGGGAGTTGTAAGATGGTGGTTTTATTTTCCTTGAGCAGAAGAGGAAACTGAACTTATGTCTGGCATCTTTTGGGTTAGTGTTCAGACCACTAATCACTACTCTTTACATAGGGTAAGTATCTTTATAACACTGACAAAATTAGGCCCCTCTACCTAGTAGAGAGTGTCTAATTTTTGGATCCTGGTTGGGCTTGTGTGATTAGGGTTGCTCAGCCCCATCAAAAATAAGGAGGTTCCACTTGGGGGGAATACTTAAGTAAAACCATAATAGTTTGTGCCTACCCGTCTATGATGGGTATAAAATAAACCATGCTGTTGATATGTTCAAGTTGTACTCTGGCTTAAATACTGTCAGGATGCTTGGTTTCTACACTCAGTTCATCTTAAAAATGGGGAGGAAGGAGACTATGGAGAGAAGATTAGCATGTTTTAGTAAAGAGGAAGTGGCGTTGAAAGGGAAGTTACCTCCAAGATTTCAAAGACATTCCTGGACTTCCTCCATTTTTTAGGAAAAACGTCCTTTTGAATTAAGATGAAGTTCAGGATGATTATTAGTTAAAATGAAAACTCTGTTACCGTGGAATATTATTTCTTTTTTTTTAAATAAGTTTCCCTGTTTCCTGGTTAATGTTTACAAGGGATTTTTTTAGTTAGTGCCTTCAGTGCTAGCAGAGTATAAAGTAACAGTAAAACTGATCAGACACAAATTAGAGAGAGTAGTGAAGAAAAATATTTGATAACTTTTTCTTTATGGTAGTACTAAGTTTACTTGTAGCAAAATAGGAACAAAACTGTCAAATAGAAAGTTGCCATGGTTTCTTTTAACTGCAAGATGTGCATTAATTTCTTGCAGAAATCTTTGATCTTGACATTTGTCACCAGTCTGAATGGCTTTGGTTTCTGTAAAAGGACGGTTCAGTAATGGAAATTCATTTGACTTGGATTTTACTTTTCTTTTGATTTAGTTAAAATTCACCAGTGACTTTTGTGCCTGCCTAAGGTTTTTTTCTTAAATAAAGTACCCCTATCGGGTGCTGTGAACCTCTGACTTCACTGAGGTCAGCAGGTGTGAAGATGTTCAGTACTTCCTAAAGCGTTTCATAGCTAAAATTTAAGTCAAATGTTACCACGACTTTACTTCAGGGAGTTCCCCAGCTAGAGGCTTTTCATATTTGGGCATTGCCTTGGACTTAACAGTGCTTCACCATTGGCAAAGCATGCAGATACTATATAGGGACTTGATTTTTGGTAGAACAGACAATATCCTGAAAATTCTGAAGGAAAATAGATATAATTGTTGCTTTGGGAATCCTGTAATTGAGAGGAAAGTAGTAGTTTAGTCAGATGTCAGACCATAAGGCTATCAAAGAATTCATATTTGTGTGCGTGTTAAAATGAATCTTATTTTTCCTGGTGTATGTCTTATTCTGTCATACGATTTTAAATAGATGCTGACAAGTAGTATAAGCCCCAAAGTATAACTTATCCTAAAATGTTCCGCTAGAGAGGAAAGTTCTGTTTTCTGCTTTAGTTTCTATTTATTCTTCATACAAGTAGTATGATGTATTGGCATGGAACAAACGGTTGACTAGTGAAAACAAATGCAGCTAACACTAACATTTTGGCTGGTCCTGGTTTTTGTCTAGTCATTGAGAGTTGTTCTACCTGTTTCAGTGGAAGCAGGCTCCAGCCTATGTGTAGAATTGTGATGTTACCTATAGTCATGCTGTTTTAACCAAGTCAGCTAGTTTATTGCTAAATCATGTAAGTAGATTGGTGAAAATGAGTTTAGATAAAGGGACCAAACAGATGCAGACATAACATATATGTAGCATCTTCATAGGCATACTGGGACACATACATTTCTACACCTTATTGCACTATGGTGTGCCCACGCTAATTTGAAGCAACTGAGCTCATGTATGTGTATTAAATTACCAGATGTGTACTTTTTAAAGGCATCAGTCTGTTTTTGGTTTTGGTTTCACTTTTTTTTTGTGGTTAAGGCTTCAGAAGTAAATTTTTAGGGTACTTGATATTTTTTCTATGTAGCCTTCAAAATGTTACATCCTAACATATTATAACGCTTAAAACATACCTGAAGTTTTAGAACTCTAAAAGGCAATTAACAGTTAACTGAATTGAGTAAAAACATGGAAAAGGATATCTCAAAATCAAATATTCAAAGGTCAAATTTATCTTTGTCTCAGCAAATGAACACTAAATTGCAAAGAATCACCTGGAATGGTACCAGAGCACTTATCATATGTTGGCCTTGTAATACAGGTAACTAAATGAGGTAATTTATCAAGTTACTCATTTGTTGTAAGCATGAAGACTGTAATTTTCCTTCTGGATTACTTAGGAACATTAAAATCTTTTCTAGCTTTTTTCCCCTTTAAATTTAGTTCATGCAAGTTGCATGGATAGGACATGGTTTTCTTATTCATGGTAATTGTACAGATTTTGAAGACTTTCCCCAACAAGAAAAAAAAATGTTGGAAAAAAATCATATTTGGAGAGGTAGGGGAATAAAAAAGGTCTTTTTATGTCCTGGTGCTCTAACCATTAGTTATTGGATACAAGCTTGTGGCAGTGGTACTGCTATGACTTCTGGGGGGGGAAAAAAAAAGACTTGCATTCTTTCATCCTGTAGAGGGTTTGGGGCTGGCTATCTGAAGCAGGAGACATCTGTAGCTCAGAATAACTTATGCAAATTCTGGAGAATGGGGCTTAGACATAGCCCTTAAACACTGTAATGCAGAAGTTGGCAATTATTTCGGCTGGAGGACTGCTTAACAAATATTGGTGACCTGTTGAGGGCTGCAAGGGTAACCATGCCCCTTGACAGATGCCCCACCTCCGCTTGCCATCTTGGGACCAGAAGTTCTACCCGTGATCCCTGACTTTTGTCACCAGAAGTCCCAACCCTTGCCCCAGAAGTATTCTTTTCAGCAAGGAGGTTTTTCCTCTTGGTATCAGAACCCCCCCCCCCCCCAAATTACATACTAAAAATCAAACAGCTACAATAACATATATTTTAATTTTATTTAAAAAAATATTTTTATGCTGACTTGTGTGTTTGTGTTGTGTATGTAGAAGGGATTGCATAATAGCTCAAAATGAAGTCTTATTCTTGTTAATTGTGGGGGGATGTGGATGGGTATGGAGTTTGAGGGATTGTGGGGGTTATGTAGGTGGATTTGTGTGTGTGTGGGGGGCTTGTAGGGGTGTGGATGGGTATAGGGTTTGTGGGGGGATGTGTGTGTATGTTGGGTGGTGGTGTGTGGATGTGGAGGATGGGTATAGCGGGTTTGTGGGGGTGTGCATTTCTGGGGATGTGTATGGGTAGGTATGGGGTTTGTGGAGGACTGTGGGTGTGTGGGAGGAATTGTGGAATATGTAGAGGGGAAGGGTGTCAGGAAGTTGTGTGGGGGGGGCGTGGTTCTGAGGTGAGCATGAGGGGTGGGGGTGCATGTGGGTGGTGTGGGGGGTGGTGTACAGACCCTGCTGCCAGCAGCAGCAGCAAACAGAACCTTCCTCCCCCAGCATTGCACAGTCCCGGTGAGCCCCAGGACTGCACATGGCTGGGCTGCTGCCTCCATTGCATGGAGCTCACATGTCCAAGCCCCATGCCGCCGGGGGGAGTCCCACATGCTGAGGCCAGCAGTGCAGATCATGGGGCTTGGCTGGGGTGTCAGGGAGAGAGGCAGAGCTGGTGTGGCTCCATAGTGTTGAGCTCCCAGCCGTTCCCCAAGACCTGGGCATAGCAGTGAGCGGGGCCAGCCACCAGCTCCGTTGTATAGGGCTCCCCCCAGAGGCATGCCACTTGAGCAGAGAACCTGGGAACTGCATAGGAGCTGCATGCATCGGAGCCAGGGCGACCCTAAGCTTCCACTGGCCTGAGCTCCATGCTCCTGCTTCCCCGCCCTAGGTCCCCACCAGCCCCAGCCTCAGGGCATCAGCACGGGCCCTGCGCTCCTGCTTGGCTGCTGCCTACCACTGCCGCTACTCTCCCCTGCCCACCTGCTTGCTGCCAGCACCACTGCTCTTGCCACTGCCACCATGTCCCCTGCTCACTGCTGCTTCTGCCTTTCCCTTGCTGCTTCCCTACTTTCCTACCTGCCGGCTCACTGCTCCCCACTCCTTCCCATCCCTCTCCTCCCTCCCTTCGCCCGCTGCTGCCACTCCCCACCAACGCACCACCACCAGCACTTCCCTTGCCCACTGCTGCTTCCTTGCAGGGCCAAGGTCAGGGCTGTACAGTGGGCGAGGAGGGAGTGAAGCATGTGCTGCCATTGCAGGAGTGAGTGGGGCTTGGCCCCATGCAAGTACAGCAGGGGCAGCACAGGGCTGGGCCAGATGCAGTGAATTGGTAGGCACCTGCCTGTGGGCTGGATTAAATCACTTGGTAGCCTAGATGCGGCCCACGGGCCTATTTTGTTTGCTGCTGCTGTAATGGCTTTTTTGGATTTTATTTTGAAGCATCTTTTCCTGAGCAGTATACAAGTAGCATAGATGCTGAACTCGGGGCTCTAGCTAGGCATATAGGGAGCAGAAACCTAAAAAATGGGTACTGACAGATGGGGGGAACCCCCCCCCCCCGCTTTACCAGAAGACGAACCGCATCAGTTTGACCCCGCTTGCCCAGAGTCTGTATAGATCATGCCCTTCAGTGGGGCTTTTTGAATTGGCTATTAGATAATCAGCTATTAGATAAAAGCCTCATTGAAGGGCACAATCTATACAGATGTTAGGTGAGCTGGGTGAAACTGTTGCTCTTTCTTTTCTGGGCATGCACTGTGCTTGGTGTGGGGGCACACTGAACTGCAAGTAAAAGGCTGGGTTTTTTCCCACATCTGTCAGCGAGCCATGGTGCTCAAGTAAAGGTATTAATTTGTTCCAGTGTAAATAACAGCTGGTTGTCTACAGCTAACAGCAGTAGACTAGATCCACATAGAGATCAAAAGCTAAAATTCACATCCTTTAAATATCCATGGCCTGGAGAGACAGTGAAAATGACTTAATTAGGCTGGTGGCCAGCAAACTGAAGCGGGACACCTTAGAATTCAGTCTCTGTTCCAGTGAGTATTTTACTCTTTGATACTAAGTGAAGAACTGCTTCAACAAGAGAGACTGTGAGAGGCCAAACCTAGACTACTGAACAGCTCAGAGCTTGGGGCACTTTTGTGTAAGGTGTCAAATATGGCTTTAAATCCTTGCACCAAACTGAGCAGAGGAAGGATGTGAAGCTGGTTTTCCATGCACAAGGAGTGCTCTAAATACTCTAAAAATTTGGAATAAGGAAGGGGGCAACAGGATGACGACTAGACTTTTTGAGGAAGAAACTGACTTTGCTCCTCCAGGAGCAGGATGAAGGCCCTGTCTCTCTCCTTGATGTTTTCTGCTGGCTACTTCAAGGCAGGGATGCTCAACCTCCAGCCCACAGTTCAGATCCAGTCTCTGGAGCCACGTTACCCAGTCTGTGGGGCTACCCAAGGGTTCAGAAATTTGGTGAGGGGGGAGCAGTAGCAATTAACACTCTCACTGCCAAATTTCCAAGCCCAGCGGGCCAGATGACGTGACCCAATGCTTGGGATTGAGCTAGTGCACATGGGGGCAGGGCTGGGAAAGCAGGTCTGATCAGTTGTATGTAGGGTAAGGGTCAGGGTAGAGGCTGGGTTGATGGGACCCCATCCGGCATGCGTGGGGCTGGGACTGGGACAGGGACCGTGGGCCTGTTCCCTTTTGTGCAGGATCTGGGTTGGGGCTGAGGCTGGGGCGATGGGCCTGATCTGGCATATGCGGAGTCACGGTTGGGGTTCAGGTGGTGGGCCTGATACAGTGCATAAAGCTGAGACCAACTGGAGCTGGGGCTCAGGCTGGGGGGGCAGGTCTGATCTGGCACACGTGGGGAATGACCCAACCAGATGCAGGAGCCATGGGCATAATATGGTAGACATGGGACTGGGGTCCAATCTGGTGCATGCCAGATTGTGCCCATAGACAGATGGGACCTGCAGATTGACCCAATGCCACTCTTTTAAGGTTCTCACCATTGCTTTAGAGGATTTAGCACTAGTGTCCTGGCTTTTGTGGTTTCCGTTCTTGGGCACTTGGCTCTTCCTAGTGAGCCTGGGTGTTTTATTCAGGTGCCTAGAAATTGACTACCGCAGCACTGATCCAAATCCCTTTGTGGATCTAGCCCATTACTCAGTTGGCTCTGTTGCTTTCTTGCTTTGTCTCTGGGGTCATATTCAGTCCTCCCTAAAAACTACGTTGTCTGTATTTATGTAGCAGGGTTTTTACAGTTGCTTCAGCCATGCTGCTACAAGAAGATCCAGTAATAATTGGAAAATGTAAATATTTTTGTAACATTTATTTTTTGTCTGCTTTTTTCCCCCCTCAGAATTGCACAGTGTATTTAGTCCCTGTGCTATGCGTTGTAGCTGAATAGCCTCCCATCCTCTTGGAATACCTTTCTATATCATTTTAGTTTTATGAAGTAATTCTCCTTTTTATTCAAGAGAGCAGGTGGAATCATGATTTCCAAAAGCTCTTATAAAATCTTTTCCTATGAAAGCCTTCTGCTTTTCTGCATTTTCCTAATTTGCTCTGCTATTTTTTCGTTTTGTTACTTATAACTATCCTCAAAGTGTTTCTGAGTATTAATTAAAAGCATCTAAAATTGTATTGCTATATACAAGAGTAGTTTTCTGAAGGACAACACTAGAATGGTGTGAAACTTTTAGTCCAACATTAGATTTAAATCTGCCTAGTATATGGTTTTTTAAGCTTGAAACTTATGCTAAGTTTGGGGTAGGATTTCCTGAATTCTGTTGGTCTGCTGTACAGAGTTGTACTGATTACTAGTATTAGCTGGAAGCAGTGTAAAAGTACACAATTTTATATATTAGATTAGTATGGTTAAAAAGTTAACGCATCTAATTGTGTGTGTGCATGTGTGCTGGTTAATCACACTCATCCTATAGTCTCTTGAGTCTAAAACTTGAGATGAATTTTGCTGAGATACACCGGTGCTTGCACAGCAGAACTCAGTGGAAGCAAGTTTCTTTTCCCATGCAGCCACCAAGTGAAAATCCTGTTTAATTGGACCCATTTCTAAATAAAACAGTTTCTAAACACTTTTCCTGTTTCTCAGGAAGTTTGTGGCAGTGGGCCTTTTATTCCTGGCACCTCCCTGGATTTGCAGGGATGAGGCTGCTCTCACCTCTATAATCACTGGAGGGTGGGGGAAATGTGTGTGGTGGGGACAGGGGCTCAGGATGTTAAGACAGGACCATCTTTGTCTAAACTATCCAGGACAATTTTGACTGATTGTGCTTAAAAAATTCCAGTGACAAATATTCCACAGCTTCTTTAGGTAATCTATTCCAGAGTTTAACACTGGCATTTTTTAAAGAGATCTTTCTAATATGCAACCTAAATCTCCCTTATTGCAACTTATGTCCATTACTACTTGTCCCATCCCCTGTTGATAGTGAACAATTAATCACCATCCTCTTTACAGTTCTTACTGTATTTGAAAACTGTCCTTAAATCTTCATGTAGTCTCTCTTGATCCAGTAACCCCAGTGATCATCCAGCCAGATGTACATTTACCTTGTAGCAGTCTCCACAGAAAATATTTCCTTATCTATGAGAATTTTGCAGGAGGCAGTGTCAGAAGTCTTGCTAAAGTCAAAATACGTCATCCACTGCTCTCCCTGAATCAGCTAAGCACATTACTTTGTTGTAGAAGAAAATCCAGTTGGTTAAGGACTTTCTCTTGACAACCCTATGTTGATTGTGCTTTATTTACCTTGTCCTCTAGGTACTTAAAATAGGTTCTTTGATATGGTCCAGTATTTTTCCAGGTATCAAAGTTAGGTTGACCAGTCTGTAATTCACAGGGCATCATCTGGCTTCCATCAGTTCTTGCTGATGTTAGCTAATGACTCTGGAGTTGCTTCAACTAATACCTTGAGTATACTTTAGGATCAATTTTATCTAGTCCTGCTGATTTGTAAAAATCTTTTATTTCAGTAATCTCTAATGTGTTCTTTCCCTGTTCTTTTTATTTAGGCTGAGTAATCACCCTTGTTGCTATTTGTACTCATCATCTGATAGTTGGCTTTTTCATGAAGGCGTTAAACATTTATGTCTTCTTTGCAACATCCATTATTAGCTTCGTCTATCCGTTTAGTAATGGACCTACACTTTTGTTTGTATTCATCATACTTCTTACATATTTAAAGGATGCTCATTTGTTTCCTTTACATATTTTAGTAGCTATACTTCCATTTGTGTCTTGACATTATTTTGTCATTATTTTGATTGTACTATCCTCAGCTTTAGTAATCATTACCTAAGCTAGTCTCTAGCTGCCCTTCCTATCTTTTCTTCTTTTCACGTTGGGATAACCTGTTTTTGGTGATTCAGATGGGGTGGATTGGAGGAGAGATTAAGGGGAAGCAGGAGTGAAAGAGTTGGACTAAATATTGGAGGGCAGGGAGCAGATTTGGACAGGATGTGAATGTGGGCAGAACAGAATAGGGTGCAGTTTAACAAGGATAAGTGCAAAGTGCTACTTCTAGGGAGAAAGAATCACAATACACCTGCAGGCTGGTAGTTGTCAATGTGACAAAGTAATAAGTAACGCCAACCACACTCTTTCATGCATTAGAAGGTGCATCACAAGCAGGTCTAAGGAGGTGATACTGCCCCTCTATGCAGCATTGGTAAGACTGCAGCTGGAGTACTGTGTCCAGTCCTGGGCACCACACTTCAACAGGAATGCGGATAACCTTGAGAGAGTTCAGAGGAGGGCTACTCATGGTTATGGGCCTACAGGTGATCCTACAAGGAGACATTGAAGGACATGAATCTCTTCAGCCTCTGGAAAAGAAGGCTGAGAGGGGATCTTGTAGCAGTCTACAAATTCATTAGGGGGTGGGGGCATCAAGAAATAAAGGATACTCTGTTTACCAGGGTGCCTCCTAGGGTTACTAGGAACAACAGCCATAAACTTATGGAGAGTAGATTTAGGTTAGACTTTGGGAAACATTTCTTTACAGTGAGGGTTGCCAGTATCTGGAATGGGCTTCCAAGGAAGGTGGTGCTCTCCCCTACCTTGGGGGTCTTTAAGAGGAGACTGGACAAGTCATTTGACCCCAGCGCTCTTTTCTGCCCAGGGCAGGGGGTTGGACTTGATCTACTAAAGTCCTTTCTGACCCTAATTATCTATTAAATCTATAAAATGTGTGTGTAGTGGTGGTGTGTGTCGGGTGGGTGGGGGGGTGTTGGATGGGGATAGAGAAGAATCTGAAGGAATTCAAAGAACAAATGTTTAATGTCCAAACTGAGGAAAGCTTGGCTTGATGACATTGATCTCAGCAATGCTGCTCCTGCAATTGCTTCTCATAGTACTTCTTGCCAGAGTAGTCCCTTGGGGTCTGACTGTCTTTGGTGAATGGGCTTTTAGTATTCACCCCCCTCCTCTTCATGGATGGAGTAGCATTGTGTTCTTCGTGCTCAGTGTTCCTGTCCCTCTGGGAAGTGAGCCCTCTGCACTTGCTATGGCTTTTGAATAGGTGGGGGGCTCTGAATCCAGGTAAGTATCGTATTTCATGGTGTATAAGTTAAGGTTTGAAGTCCATTTTTTAACTCTTAAAATTCAATCTTGATGTGGTAATCATCAGGGAAGTTTAAGGGAGGCTTAGGTAAGAGGGCCTTCTCTGTGGATATGCCCAGAGGTATGGCTATGTGACTGTTCTGAGCAAAAATTGTCTGTTGGGTTATGTATTGTATGTTGGGTTATGTAGTTGCTAAGGGGAGTTCTAGTGGATCTAGATGAGCAGAATTTCTGTTCCATGGTGTGATTTATAAGTTAAAACATCATCCTATGTTAGCGCAGCTTGAAATTAAATGAAGTTGTAGAAAGTTTTCAGGTTTTAGCAGTTTACTTACTGTACACTTAAAAGTCCATTTAAAAATACTAGTGACATTTTTTTTCCTGTAGGTAAATCTCTTTTAGCCTGCTTCTGTTACTGCTCCTGCTTTATTCAAGTCAATGACAAAAGGCTTGTTAAAGGACCCAGGATTGAGATTTAGTTGGATACCCAAGACATTAGTATCCAGAAAGATTAAACAGGATGCAAAGTCTGCCATTCTCTGCTTTGAATGTGTCATTTGATTGTAAGGATTATCTCTGATAATATGTAAAGACTATAAGAACAGTATGTATATGCAACTATGTGCATGGTGTGCTTTTCTTATTAAATCCTCTGGAGAGACTAGAACAGCAAATCTGATATTCTTGATGTTTGGGATGCTTCAAGCTAAAACTTATCTCGCCACAGTCTTTCCAGTAAAAGGGAGAGAATGCCTATGTGGGAGTTTCCGTTGGGTTTGTTGGCAGAGATTTTTGTGAACTTCTATAAACTCCCTCTGCTATTAATGTGCTCTGAACCCCTTTGCTAATAATACAACAGCTTCACAGAATGAAAAGCTCAATATCTAGTGCCTTCAGTGATTTAAACATTTGGAGCATTTTATACCTGGGGTATCTTTTTCAGGAATTCCCTGTTTGGTGATCTGCACTAATCTGCTTTCAGTGCCATTGCTGGCAGGCATTGGTAGATGACTCTCCAGATAGACATGGCAACTTTGTAGGCAGGAGATTTACAGGTAGGATTTTGTACTAGCCTTTTCCTGACCATGAATCAGCCTTCCTGCATGTACCATGACTTAAGGCTTTGCTAATACATGGAGTACTGTAATTGTCTCTGTGCTGTTGCAAACTCTGTATTAGTTAGGCTTTTAACACTAGATATAAACATTTATTTATGCTACAATATCTTCTGTATATACCAACTTTGACCTTCAGTAGAAGATTTTTGCCAGTAGAGGTGCACCGATAGAGATTTTTGAGGCCGATACTGATAGCTGATTTTTAAGGAGGCATATTGGCCAATACTAATCTGATTTCTGATATGCAGCTCTACAGTTTGAAGAGTTGTGTCCAGCTGGTAAGTCTGATGGGGTGGAAGGGGTGTCAGGGAGCAGATCAAGGCCCCTGCAGTGAGGGAAGGAATGGGGTTGGGGTAGGGAGGGGCATGGCTGGTCAGGAGACAGAAGCTGCAAGTGGTTCATCTGGGGTGGAGGGGGGTGTGCCCCCCAGATCTGCACAGTGTGGGGTGGGCTGCAGCTGTGGGCTGCGGCCAGGGCCAGGCTGCGCACGGGATGGAGGCACAATGTGTCGGGGGTGTGGGAAGGTGGGGAGGGAGGCTCCTGTTGCTGTGAACAGCTCGTCTAGTGCTCGTCTGATGGCTCCTGCCACTTCTCCCACCGCTTGTCTGGGAGGGCATGTGGGGGGCATGTGCTCCCAGATCCACCTGCCTGAGAAGAGCCTGACCCCAGCCCACCCTGCACAGATCCAGGGCTATGCCCCCCTCCCCCATGTCCTCCTGGATGAGTGGTGGGAGCCATCAGATGAGCACTGGACAAGCCATGTGCAGCAGCGGGAGTTGCCCCTCCTCCCTTCCCAGATTTTCCCTCCTCCCATCCCCCATGACAAGCTGGGCCTCCATCCCATGCCTGCCTCAGCCCTGGCTGGCCAGTCCCTACCCCAACCCCATACCCTCCCTCACCATAGGGGCCTTGATTTGTCCCCTCATTCCCCTCCCCCCTCTCCCTCTTTCCCTTCCCAACACACCAGATTTACTGGCTGCATGCAGCACTCCATGCTCCTGGCTTTGCTCCTCACTGCCTACTTGCTGTGCTGCAGCTGTACACATGCACACAAGGGGATTTATTGGACAAATTATTGGCCATAATCAGGTGAATTTCAAATCAGAACATTTTCTTTATATCTATGCCAATCCAATAGTGGACCAATATATCAGTGCCCATCTAGTTGCTAGCTTACTGATTCTATCAGTTGTCCGTTCCTTCATAGCAGCCCCATAATGATATAATCCTATATATTTCATTTTAAAAAATGAGAGGAATGCTATGTGGTTAAATGGATTTTGCTGCTCATTGGCCCACTGTGGTAGTGCTGTGCTCTGTGATTTATGTAGTTAACTTCCTCAAAGAGAGTATTTTTGCATGGTGCTGCATGTAGAATTGCCTAACTTATTGGCTACATCCTCAGGCTTAAGAAGATGGTCTTTTCTCATGCTTTTGGTTTTGTTTATTCCCTTCTCATGGCTAACTGCTGAAAATGGTATGTACTTGTCCTCTCCGTGCTCTGGGTTTTAGTCCTCTGTGCTCTGGGTTTCTGTCCTCTGTGAGCATAATCTCTCTCATCACGTAGGGGTCTGACTTTCTGCAGGTCACCACTGGCAACTGAGTTCTGTCAGAGAATGATAAAAATAAGAAATGGATTGAATACTTATAAATTAGCCATGATAAACAGCCCTTGGCCCCCAAGGCTTGATAAGGGAAGGCTCTTTATTTATTACTGAAGTATAATATGAGTCTGTGCCACATTGTCCTGGGCCATAATTTGATCTCTCTTTGGCCTTTGGTGTCATTGTTACCTGTACAGATGAGGCATGAGTGCCTTTATAAAGAAAGTATTCCTATTATCATTTTAACAGATAGGACTAAAATGGTATAGAATAGAAGGTGACTGAATATGCTAATGAGCCATGGAATTAACAGGCAGTTAAAGAAGAGTGAAGTTGTGCTTTACTATGGAAAGCCTGGTAATTGATACCTTGTATATCTCATGCTGCCATTAAGCTAGACATGCAAAGGGAACCTTTGTTTTGTTTTGTCAAAGATTTGCTTTATTTAGCCTGTTCGGGAACATTTAAAAGTGGAAATAGCAGGCTGGTGAATTTGAGTTTGTAGTTCTGTTCTGCATCCTTTTTCTTTGTTTCGTTTGCTATGAAACATACAGTGCAAAGTAACTATTTGATCCCTAGCATCTTTGAAAGCCCACAGAAATAATTCTGCATGACTCTTGGGGTGGAGGAGGTTGGGGAGGGGAGGGAAGTGTTACTTACTGTTAGTAGCACTCTTTCAAAAACGTTCAGAGCTGGTGTTTGTCCACTGAGGCAGTGCCAGAAACCATTATAGTCCTTGTTTTCTCAGTGAGCAGTTAGTACTCTGCATATCATTTTAATGACTGCTGTGGCATTTAAGTGTAGTATTGGGGTGAAGTAGATGGTGTCCTTTCCTATCATCTGCTCCAGAAGCTGATCTGAAATGCATCTTGCAATGCCAGCCTACTGAGACCTTGATTCTTCTAGTGGAAAATGAATTTTTAAAGATATCTGGCTTTCTTTCCAGTGACACAGTTCCATACCTCTGAGTGATCCTGTTTCTGGACGCTTCTTAGGTGTATGGTTGAACCTGTTGTTCGTCAGAAGCAGCTGGAGCCTATTGGCACACTTCACCTATATGCCAAGAATAACTTCAATACAATTTGAAGATGATATTTTGGTTTGGCCTTCTGGGGTCCTTTCTGTGAAGCTGGGAGGCTGCACAGCTATTCAATTAAAATGTTTACACCTTCTGCATTAAGATAGTTCTGTAGATAAAATCCCAGTAATGCAGAATACAGCCTTTCTGGTATGAAACTTTTTTTTTTTGGTTTGGAAGCCAATTTATATTTGGGGGGGGTTGTTTGTGTTTTTTTGTTTTTTGTTTTTTTTGACATAAGAACCCATGAATTGGGCATCATCAGTTGGGTAAGTATGATGCTGGGAGGGAGATCCTAAGAGTTGTTATTCATGTCAGTTATGTATTTTTAGCATATGCAGTGAGTTTAAAAGCCTTTCTAAATAACTTTTCAAATAATGTGTTACAATGAGATATGTAAGACCTGTCAAGAAGATTCAGTTTCTTTTAAAAATGTTTCAATAACTTATGAAACAAGGCAAACGAGTCAGTTAATACTTTCAGCTTTTACTGAAGTAATTTGTGGTTTCTAGGTAAAATGTAGGGCACTAAAACTCCAAGCATCCATTACTACTTCTGTATTTACAAATGAAGTCTTGCCTTTGTTGTTAAACAGTTTCTACTTTTCTCTGTAACCAATCCACACCATTAGATCTAACACATTATGGTTTTTTTTGTGAATGATTTTTCAAAAGTCATGAAATATAGCTCACAAATACATGTTCTGTGAAGTGGGAAGCTTTCTGTGATATGGGAAAAAACTAGCTGCCTATAAATGCCCTTGTTTTCTTAAGCAAAGTCATAGGATGATAGCAAATTTTGAAAAATTCCAAAAGTGGTGTTTAAAAAAAGTATCCTTTTTTGTTGCTGTTCTGTGATCAACAATTTAAATATAAGCAGTATTTTTGGTTTTAAGTATACTGCAGAATCTCTTGCAGTCAGTCCATTCTTTTTTCCAGAAACTGTAATTCATTTACATTTGTGACAGGCTGGATTTATGGAACACATCATTCCCAAACTATGTATGCATTTTCATTGGTGTGATGTCAGCCTAAGTTGTTTAGCAACATATCAAAACAACTGCATGAAAAGATTGCTGTCTTTTTTTTAATGAATCCCATAGGAAGTCTTTCCAAATGTTTATGCATTATAAATAATTGTAGTCCAGCATTGCAACCCAAATGGAGAAAAAAGTATTTTTGCCTTCTCTCTAACTTTCATTTTATATTTTAACACCAGCTTATAGCATGATTTATACAACGAGGCCTGCTCTGTTCAGGGCACAGTTGCAGGTATTGAATATCATTCTCTGAGGAAATACTTTACATAGGCTTCCCGTAAGAGGCTTTCAGGTTTGATCTTTACTTGGTTTGCCCTGTGCACACAGTACAGGACAGGCAGGCCTTCTTGTGTGTGCCAAAGTGGTTTGAGGATGGTGAAAAGGCAACTGTCTAAAAGTACTGTACCATTTACTTCCAGGAATAACAGCTGAAGTCCTAGTAGTGTCCTCTTTTGATGAGCTGTACAAAAGAGCTGAAGAAGCCAAGGGGAAGATTGTTGTTTATAATCAGCCTTACACCAGTTACGGTGAAACTGTGCAATACAGAGCCCAGGGAGCAGTGGAAGCTGCTAAAGCTGGAGCTGTGGCATCCCTTATCAGATCTATTACCTCCTTTTCTATTAATAGGTAAGCACATATTACTTCCTGTGACTCATATTTCATCTAGTTTATGTGGTTGGTGGGGAGGGCTTGGTCTCTGGAATGTGCATTGCCTAGTTCCAGGTAGGTGTTTGGTTTGGAAAGTTTGTGTTTTACAGCAATTTCACCCTAATTTTAAAAATATTTTTCATCACTGTCCATATTACAGACCGTGCATATTGTTTGTTTTTAAAGAGCTTTCTGCATTCATAAATCCTGGATTTATTTGAATATATGACTCCCCAATAGCTAGATTCTATGTAAGGAAAATGTATAAACTTGTTATTATTTCCAGGTACAGAATCTAATTATTGGAGGCTTGCCTTGAATGTGTTCCCCTCCCACTGCTACAGCAGGGAAAATAAATCAGGGGGGGTTGGTAGCACCTTTGCCCCCTGCTCCCTCAAACTTCTTCCCATCCTGTCCCCTCCTCCTCCCCCTTTCTCTTACTGTCAGATCCTGCTCTCCCTGAGCACATGGAAGTGAGTGACAACTTTAAAAACATTGACCTTGAAATAAACATACCTGTAGTAATTTGCTACATGTACCCATAGACTGAGTTCTTCCAGAATTCGATCCATTTCAACTTTTTTTGAAACTGCTAAAGGTTTTTTACCACAGGTACTCCATAAACACACTTTCAAGCAGTACTTTTGTACCTGCTTGTATACAGTGCAGACTGCATGATATTAGTCCAAAGCCAAAAGGCTCACGATTTACTGTATAGTTCATTGGGCAAGGCCTTGGCAGAGTCGACAGCATTTCAAGTCATAGGGACCCCACAACTCAGCACTATTCAGTGTGTGCGTGTGTACTCCCAGATATGCTGCCCCCCCCCCAAGGGATCCATTTGCTAATTAGCTCTCCACTCATGACTAGAACTGGGTGTCCTTGTCATGAGTCCTGGGACCCTCCAAAAATTTATGTGCAGATGAGACGCAGGGCAACCTTGTTCAGCTTCACCTCATGAAGGGCAGGGCCACACTAAATATCTCATGCATTGGGCTGACAGAAAAGGTGACAGGGATTCTGAGTGAACTGTTTGGGGTGCCATTTGATGATGCTTGTTTGCCAGACGTTTAAGGCTGGCGAAAAAACAGGAATCATTGGAAATGAGAAAGGTACAACTCAGCTGTGGAAGCGAAGAGGAGGTCAGAATGTATTCCATGTAGTGGCTCAACATGACTTGAAAAAGTTGGTGCTGAGGGGGACGCGCATAATGGCAGAGCCAACCTTAGGGGTGGGCAGCATGGGTGACTACCCACGGTGCTATGATCAGGGGAATTGCACATGCGCACATGTACACAAGCAAGAATTGCACAAAGGCAAGTACCTTCTCTGTTGTTCAGATGGGTTGCACCAACCTATCCTTGTGGTTAGTTCCTATCAGTATATTTGCCCAGTATGGGCCATGCTCAGTGTTGGCTGCATTTAATTAATTTCACAGTTGGTTTCCATGACTGAGCACATGTTGCTTTTGGCAGTAGTTTAATGCTAGACAAAGTATTTAATGAGGTTTTCTTGTATGTATCTAAGATGAGGGCCTCTTTTTGTGGGGTGGGGACTTCATCTTGCATTTGGGTGAGCACGGTAATATGGCAGCAACCAACCAATACTATATATTTCTGGTGGTATTATGAAAAAAGGTTAGTGTTACTAAGAATTGATAAGTCTGTGTTTGAGGAGAATAAACATATTGCTTTTACGCTACAGGTATTAACTTAGCCCAAACATATCATTTGGATGAAGTAAAAATTTTCATTGAACCAATAAGTATGAGAAAATGGGTTTGCATTCCTTGCCCTGAACTTTTGAAAATAGCAGGGTAGATTTATAAATAATTATTTAATAAATAATCGTAAATTATGCTTTATTTATATGTTGAAAGGAAGCACCTTTACTTTCTTTCCACTTTTTTAGTTTTAAATTGTCAAAGTGGATATTTTGCACTGGTTTGTTTTAGGCTATGTACAGAAATTTTAGTTTTCCCTGGGACAGTCATTCTCTCAGTAGAAACCACAAATGTACAGATGTTCAGGATTTTCTAGGATAAAAATAACCCAAGAGCTAGGGTTAAATCACTCACAGGAGAGTTTCTTCCGGGAGAGTGAATGTTGGCATATATTTCAGGGTCCTCCAGCATCCCAGGGTGCTTTGCTTCTGGCCTGCATGCCCTTGTAAAACTGTCATCTTCTTGACTGAAGTGAATGACACAGTACTCTTACTCTTTTACTTAATTGCTTGTTGAATACATAACTAATTGACTCCCAGAGATCTTGTTCTGTATCATGGTGATATGGAAAGTATGCAGATACTACCATTTCCAAGTTTTCCAAGAAATGACAGGACATGAAAGTTAGCAGACATGTCCTCTGTACCAGAGCTGGCCACATATTTATTAAAAGCTTTATTTAAAGAACTGGATGGACAGCACTGTGATCATGATTTTTTAAAAAATTATATCAACTGTCCATAGAGAAACTGATCAGTGCAGACCAGAAATTGCCAAGACATTCAAGCATTTCTTGCATGGAGACCGAATGGCATGTCCTACATGTCTGTGGAACCTCTGGAAGGAGCCAGTTTGATGTGTTGCACTGTTGTTCAGGCAGAAAGTGAAACAAGTTGATTTTTTTCCAAGGAGGACATGTAAATACTATGTCTCTTGATGAGAATATGACCCTTACCTCTTTCAATGGAATCTCTGAGACTGTAGTAAAACCAAATCATTATAAAATATATTTTTAAGCAGCATATACTGCAAATGGCTTCCCACTAGAAATAGTAGGCTGGCTTAAATAATTTTTGAAGAAAGATGTAACAACTTTTTATATTTTCAGATTGTATTATCCTTGGTTATGCCGAGGTGTATTGGAAGTTAATATTTGTTTATCAGTTGAGTACTAAAGGAATTGATCTATCCTCTTGCCAGGTTTGGTGCATTGCAGAGGTGTTCATTTGAAAGACCTTCATTTTCTGTATCCCAGACAACAAACAGAAACACATCTTACCAGCCAGTGAGAATATAGCAGAAAGTTTGGCTCTGAGGTGCGGGGGTTGAGATTGAAGGTGGCAAAGCCCGATTATTAGCTCTGGGTACTGGCATTATAGCTGATTCAAAATGAAATGGGAAGAGAGGAAAAACAGATGCCAAATGCACATTTGTTTAGAGGTATTGAATCCTTAATCTAGGATGGGGAGTTGAGGTGTCATTCCCAGAAGCAATTTCAAAATTAAATGATGCCAGGAAGCATTTTATTGTGAAAGGATGTGATATCATCCCTTCTGTTCTTTCCCCATTTACCTTCATACCTATTTTTAAAATCTCATTTCTCCTATTTTTGCCTGTTATTTCTGCCTCTTCCTGATCCCTGAACCTGTTTTTCTTGTCTGCAACTGAAAATAGGCTGTGTTCTAGCTAGGATGGACTTTCTGTCTCCACCTCCTCCTTTTCACTTACCCACCTGTTGTGTGTCTCCTTCTCTGTCCTCCTGACATGCTGTGCTGAATGGGCTTTGCTGTATGCATTACCTCTTGTCAATCAGTCACCAGCATTGTCTGTTCAGGTAGCATTACTTTTGCTTGCTGGCTGATGGGGGAAGTACCGCACCCCATGTCATAAGCAGTGTATTAGAAGGGGTAGGAGCAACATGGAAAGAGCCATTAACAGGTTTCTTGGTGAAATCTCATGCAGCTCCTACTAGGCCAACACCGAAGTATGTTTGCACAGAATTAAGAGAGAGTGGCTAACAAATGAAAATTTACTAGCCTGCATGTCCTGTTTTTTTGTTTGTTTGTTTGTTTTTAATCCCAGATGAATAGAGGAGAAATCCAGTGTTGAATTATGTCTGGTCTGGTGTCGTAGACTGCAAACTGGTTTGGAGAGAGAGATGGTTAACCATGTTAGTTTGAAGTCAGGCAGAAAGCAGGGTAAATATGCATCTTATCTTCTTTAATTAGTCTATATAGAGAACATAAGCTTTTGTGAACTTCAGCTCATTTGATCAGGTGCTATGAAAGGACAATCATAGACCAGTATATTTAGTGGAGTAAGTGATTTGAATACAAAAGGTAAGAGCTATCATGGATTATATCAGAAGAGTGCCTGGAACAATGGGGGCCAACGTAATTATGTGACCTTTTATCCTCTATCTCCATAGTAACTAATAGGTTACAGTAGAGGTAAATAGACTGCTCTAACTTTTATCTGAGCCTAATTTGCACAAAATGAACTTTTTCCAACCAGGAGATCTTGCAACATCTTCAGTTGTCCTGTGAAATACCAATTTTCATTTCCAGTGGTGCTGAACATTGGGGGGGTGGGCTGGAGCCACCACTATAGCCCCACTCCCAGCACTGTTGCCGCCTGCCCCACGCCACCCACTCTGTGCACAGCCAGTGCCCAAGCATGAGCTCACAGCAGCAGCTTGCCCTCGCCCTGCATACAGATCTGGGGGGGGCATGTGTCCCCAAAGCCTCCCCTGGGAGGGTACGCAGTGGTGGGAGCCACCCCTTCCCCCCCTTCACACCCCCGGATGAGTCACAGATTCTGTACCACACCCTGCACCATCCTGGCTGGGCTGCACCTTCCCCTGCCTCAGCCCTACTCCCACTCCATCCTTCACTGTGAGGGCTCGATCTGCCCCTCCCCCCCACCCCTTCCCTTCTCCATGCCCCATTGCCCACAACAGACTTACCAGCCAGACGCTGCTCTCCAAGCTGCTGGGCTATGTATTGGCAATCAGATCAGTATCAGTTGATACATAGGCGACTGGTAGGGGATGCATGGGGGTGCACGTGTCCCCTCTGACAGGGCTGGTACCCCCCCCACCCCGACAGCTGACACTGATGCTGTCAGTAGGGCTGGGCTGTTGGTGGCTTCTGTGGGTGCCCCCCCTCCCCCCCCGATTCAGGAGGCACCAGTCACTTATGAGCTGATAGGACTGGTCACTAATCGGCCATCAGAATCAGCCTAAAATGTCTTTATCAGCACATCCCTAGAATCGGGAAAATCCCAAAGAGGACTTGAATCAATGCTTTGGACTTTTTTATGCGTGAAGTGTTTTGTTTCATTTCTTACTTCCTCTGCATTTTCTCAGCTTGTCCTTGTTCCAGGCAGGGCAAGAACTGGTAGTTGCTAGATTGCTGCTATTTGGAATAGACCTGTAGCCCCTGAAGGGGTGATCACCTGGCCTGACTAGACTTTTGGGCGAGGATGGCCTGTTGTTGGGCTGCTCCTAATAGCGGATCGATAAAGGTGTTTTAAGGAGCGGTGTAAAGGGGATATAGGAAACGGAACTGTAGTTGCCAGTGTCATATTCTTCTTGCTTTTCTTGGAAGATCTGGGCAGTACAGTAGAACTAAGATTCTTTATAGGGTTTTTATGTTCCTTAGGCTCCTGCAAAGATGAGGGCTTGTGAACAGGTCAGAGCAGCAAACAGCTGTGCTGGACCACTAAGGGCTCTGGCAGCTGTTTCATATAAAGTGCAACAAAAATGTGAGTTTAGCACAACAGAAAGCAAACAGCTTTTTGTTTGTGCTTTGTCCCACTGAAAAAATGGCCAGTCAGTTGCAAAAACAGTGCCATAAGGACAAAGTTGCCATTTCAAACAGCAAATTCTCTGTCATTAGAAGCTTTTGTGCTATGAATTTAGCATGTGTATAGGTCTGCCAGACCCCCAGTATCCCACAGCACTCTGCTGCACCACCTTGCCTCCAAGGGTGAGGGAGGTACAGAGTGTCTGGTTCTCCGATAGTCCACCCAGCCAGTGAGCCCTCATGAGCCCTGTGGGTATCAGAGCCTGGGCAATCCCATCCCCTTTGCTTCTTGGTGGCAAGGGTGATGAGTCTGCAGCAGAGGCAGGGGCTGATTGGGCGGCAGAGACTATCTGATCATCCCTTGCTGTCATGGGGTGGGCGGAGCTAAGGAGCAGCCCCATGGATGGACAATACGTCTTTGTGGCAACTTTTGATACGTTCCAGCCAGGAAGCTACACATATTCCAAAAATAATATCTGCCTGAGCCCAAAGGTACTTTAGCTGCTTCCTTTTATTTTGAAGGACACTGCTTTTCCAATCAGCTTCATGGAACTGCTGATGGGGTCCAGCAGACTAGAGAAGCAGTGTCATTTGACTTAAATGCTGTAGCAACCATCTGAGTGACTTGTCCTTGATTTGGAACCCCCCAGTGAATTTAACAGGTTGTGAACTGTCCTGATATGATTAATCTGGTTCCAATTGTAGTTGTTTGGTTTATGCTACCCTATTGTATGGTTGTTCTGCCTCTCTTGGAGGGGTTGACAAATTATCTCCACACCAAGATACCTGGGCCAGGGCCAAGTCCAGGTCCTGAAGTGGAACTTGATTTTTGCAGCACAGTTTTCATGGGGGCTAGATTTGAATCTAAGCATTAGTCATTGTGGCATATAGGAAATGCTTTTCACTAAAACAGTCTCTCTTCCCCGCACCCTCTGTTAGACCTTCTTACTCTAGCAACTTTCATCACCAAATTATCCAAGCTTCAGAAGGCTTTTAGGTGTGTGTACCACAAGCCAAAAGTAACATATAAGAAAAAGCAAAAAAACCCAACCCTTTTCAAGTAACCGAATATTGACTTAAATCAATGTTTTGTCTTTCCAGTAGCTTGACTGTACACTGATTAATGGTCTAGTGTAAAGCTCTAAAATTATTATACATTTAAATTTACTGTGAGCATGCAGTCCACTTAATGCATGATTTATCAGCTTTCAATGGATATTCTTATGGCAAAAATGCTTCACTTAAAAAATTATGGTTAGAAAAGAATTTGCTACATGTAGCAGTCTAAAAGTCAAGGAGAAAAAATGCACTGACAGAGTATGTTATAGAACAGCAATGAAGATGCAGCCTGTGAGCCAGGGGCAGCCTATGGAGCTGTGTCAGTTGGCCAGCAGGGTTCCCCATGGTCCAGAAATTTGGGGGGGTGGGGACCTCAATCTGCCATCAAAATTCTGGACTGTCGAGCAGCCTCATGGGCCAGATGACCGCTCGTCTGGGTCGCAGACCAATCCTGTGTGCTAGATCTTGCCCACTAACCAGCCCTGTGCCAGTCACCCTCTCTGATATTTATCCTCTTTGACTAAAAATAAAAGTCAATAAAAAGCTGGTTGCCCCAACCCCAGCCTCCCACAGAGGGGTTATTACCACTTCTTTAACCTTTCTCTAATTTATAGTTCCTATGGAACAGAAGGCTAAGTACTATTCATTAAGTCTACTTAATGCATGATTTATTCAAAAGAAAGAGCAAAGGTCCACATAATGCTAAGAATTAAACGAATTTAACAAAAATACCCAATTAAACATAACTGGAAAGTTGTAAGTTTTGTGCTAGAGCAGCTAATCAAGCAACCTGACAATGTATCAAGCTGCTCCAGAGTGGCAGATCCAGAGCAGTCGGGGCACTGTGGTTTGCCTGGCCTGTAATTTACCAGTATGGACAGGCACTCCCAGATGGGTTCCTCTAGGACTTTTTTATTTTGCCTGAATTTAGCACCTTGCTCTTATTCTGTAGTAGCAGCTACCTTGATTATCTGACCATTATCCTTCCCAGGGTAGAAGTAGCCCAGACATTACCATCTTATTCAGTTCTAGAAACTCTACTGTAAGTCTACCTAAAGTAGTGTTTGTGTTTGTTGGATATACAAATCACACTGGTAAATGTCAGGAACAATTTTATATGGGCCACCTGCTTGTGTGTCTATGAAACATGCTGCGTTTAACATTTGTTTAGCATTGAATACCATTAAATAAAGGTATATAAATTTAAGTACTTTATCCGTACCTCTTAATGTAACCTTGGGTGCGATGCTACCTGAATAGTGGGATCCTTGGGTACCCAGTAGCCAGTGGCCCTGCTCAGCTCCCTGGGTAGCTGTTGCAGGGTCCCGGAGTGGAGCACCTCCCCTGACAATTTAAAACAACCTTCCACACCATTATAAAACTATTTACAGAATTTATTTATTTACAAGTTAATATACAACTAATACAATAAAACCAATAATGTCACACACACATAAACTGGTGATGGTGGCTTAAGAGTTAATGCTTCTCTTATACACCCTGCATGAGGGGAAGGCATACAAATTACCCACAATAAATAATGAACTAATAAGTAAATAAATTGATATGCCAACTAATAAACCTTCAAGAACTTATTTAAATACTTAGTTTATAACGTGTATGCTCCAGGGTAACTATGAGGATCCTGTATACACTGCCCCCAGCTTGGTTTCTCAAGGAGTAGGACTGCTTCTGTGTCCCTGGCACAGGGGCTGTGGGCCTACTCTGGTGTCCCTTGCATGAGCTTCAGGGGTCTCAGTGCAGCAGGCCATGGTTCCTCCCCTGCGATCTTCACACCACACAGGGGCTTGTAGGAGGGTATTCCCAGGCTCAGGGTCTCCTGATAGGCAGGTCCTCTTTTGTGCCTGCCCTGCCAGGCTCTGAAGGAAGAAGAAAGGAAGAACAGACAGGGTTCTGCTCTTCAGTGCAGCCTGTAGCTGCCACCTCTGCAGGGCTCTGACGGGGGCTCTGTGAGGGACAGCTGTGGTGAGGTCCTTTTCCTGGCCTCCAGCCTGTTTCTCACCCCCTCTCTCCTCCTTTTGTTCTTCTCCCTGGGAAAAAAAACTGCTCCCCCCTTTTAAACAAGCCCTCTCAAGCAATCCCAGGCCAGGACTCCTCCCAAGCTTTTCCTTATGTTCCTCTCATTCAAAACCCTTGCTGGGGTTACATCACTTCTCCCACTTCAAAGAGGACTGCCTCCAGCGCAGCTTCACTTGCCTCCAGGGCAAATGGTGTCCCTACTGGGACAAATTCTGTCTCTTCACACTGCCTTTTTTCTGTCTTTTCTCTGTCTCTCCCCACGTCCATCTTTCAGCACACATGCTGGTACCCTGCATCTCATACCCCTTTGGTTTGTCTGCCAACAATCTCTTAAATGTGGTCTTACTAATCCTCACTTTCCAGCACCTTGACCTTCAATTTTGGTTTTAGCTCTGAGAGGCTGAGTCAAGTAGAGATGGTAAAATCCAGAGCTTTTGCTCTGAAGTGGAAGGCATCCCTTAGCCCAAGAAGTGGTCTGGATCATCATGCAGTAGCTCAATCCAGGCCTATTTTTAAGGCCCCTGACAGATGTTTATATTAAAGGCAACAATTGCTCTTCCTGCTGTGCCACATATGCATGGTGGGAGGCAAAGTTGTGGGAATCGGGCATCGGATCCCATTGTGCCATATTGCTGGTGCAGGGAGAACTCAAGCCAAGAAGGGGCTGAGATCAAGCGGGCCAATGCCCAAGCAGGTGAATCAGATTAGAGTAAGACCCATGAGGCATGGGCAGGCTATGAGGGAGGCTGGAGGACATGATTAGAACACTTAAAGTACAGTTAGGGCCAAGGGGATCGTGAGTAGTGCCTCAAGGTGATAGGGGCTTATAAAGACAGGATCAGCAAGGATGGCAAGTTTGGTGTCACCAGGACACTTGTAGCGTAAGACAGTAAGTAGAGAAACTTTGTCAGTGGACAGAGGGTCCAGTGACAAGGAGGACCTGGGGTCTGTTTGAGAGACCCCAGGGAGTACTAGCAGGACCACTCCAAAGCTCTGGGGCAGCCTCCCTATGTGCTATAAAAGTTACATTAAGGTGTAGCAAGCAAGACGGCAAAAGGGGGTACACAGAAGATCTGGAGTGAGGGGCAGGGTTAGTTCAGCCACCTAGGGCCATTTCTGTCAGAGGCCTAAGTATGCAAAACTTGGCCTACTTTTATTTAAAAAAATGATAAATAACACAGTGATAAATGAACAAGAATATGGTTCATAAAGAAGCCAAGCTGGGTTTGTCATCACTATTTCTACAGAAATGCAATCTGTTGAAATGTAGCACTTGTCATCAAAACGGCTGTTTAGCTGAACAAATTTTAGTTTTCCCAAGGCATTAGAGTTTAACAAAGCTTGTAATGTGTAACTGACACCTGTTGGGGAAGAGTGAGAGATTTGTTATGCATATAAAAATAAATGGGTTTACTAACTTATCCTTCAGCATCTTCACTACAGAAGAGACACTACAGAGAGAGAACAATAAAGGATGAATTCACTAATTGTGTTCAGTATATACTCTCAGGGAGTACAAGGGATTATATATGCAAAGGTATACAAAACAAAACTAAATGTAAACACGAGTAAGGTAGCTTAGAAGTAGGTAGCTGAAGTTTGAACTGAAGATAAAAGTCTAGCAAAGTACTAAATGAACACTCAGGTTGAAACCCTGTGCGTGTCAAATGGAGAGCTCAATCCTTGGTCCAGCAAATGTTTTCTAACCCGCAGTGTTATGTAAATGTTTGTAATTTTTTTTGTCTAACCACTTTTCCTTTTCCATCTTGGTTTCTGTTTTGTTAGTGTCTCATATATTGCCATGCAGAATACACAGGAATCTAACTGGTATGAAATATTGAGCTTTACAGTATGTATAAAACCCCCTAAAATCTAGAAACACAATTTAAACATTATTAAAATATTATAAAGGCCTTAGGCTGTCTGTCCATAACACTTTATTGCACTCTGATTGGTTGTCTGAAATAACCAATCAGTGTGTTAGTGTTGGGACAGGAGCTGGTGGTTGTGGTGGCATGACAGTGGCGATGGAGTGAGGAAGTGGCTGTGGCCTGAGATGGCAGTGGCAATGGACAGGGAGTGTTGGGGGTGGGGGGTGAGGCCCCAGCTGTGGCCCAAGGTGGTGGGGGGGAGGGAAGGGAAGGAAGGGGGAGAGCAGCCCCGGCCCAAAGTAATGGAGGGAAGGGGGGAACGACCCCAGCCCTGGGGAGGGATGGACGCAGGCAGGCCTCTGTCCCCACCTGTCCCCCCCAGGCCATCATTTTTGGCCTGAGGCAACAGTGGCAATGGATAGGGGGCATGAGGCTCTGGCTCTGGCCTGAAGCGGCGGGGGGGGGCAGGAAGGGGAGAGCAGGTGCAGCCTGGCCCAAAGCGGCGTGATGGGGGAGTGAGAACTAGCCCCGGGGGGGGGGGGGGGAGAGGGTGGACCCAGACCTCTTTCCTCACCCACCCGTCATTCTTGATGGGCAGATTTGCTGCTTACTTATATTTGATAGAAGGCTAGGTACGGTGGCACATTTAGAGACTAACTGGTTCAGAGAGGCGTAAGATTTCATAGGCAACAGCTTCATGGCATCTACTAAAGTAGTTTCTTGCCTATGAAAGTTTCATAGATTTTTAGGGTTGTAAGCGACTTACTAGATCATTGAGTCTGATCCCCTGCCCTGGGTGGGAAAGAGTGCTGGGGTCAAATGACCCCAGCTGGGTGTTTGTCCAATCTTCTCTTAAATACCTCCAAGGAAGGAGATAGTGCCACCTGCCTTGGAAGTGTATTCCATATTTTGGAAACCTTCACTGTAAAGATTTTTTTTTTCTGTTATCCAATCTAAATTTGCTCTCCTGCAGTTCACGCCATTGTTTCTAGTTACCCCGATGGGTGCCCTGGTAAACCATTGTATCCCCCAGTTCCTACTGTCCCCCCTCAAGGAGTTTGTGGATGGCCACAAGATCACCTCTCAGCCTTCTCTTGCGGAGGCTAAGGAGATTCAGTTCCCTCAATCAGTTCTCATAGGGTTTTTCCTGTAGGCCTTTAACCAGAGCCTTCCTACGAACCCTTTCCAGGTTATCCACATCCATCCTGAAGTGCAGCTCCCAAAACTGGATACAGTACTCCAGCTGTGGCCTGACCAGTGCCACGTAGAGGAGAAGTATCACTTCCCTAGACCTGTTTGTGATGCACCTACTTATACAAGAAAGAGTGCAGTTAGCTTTACTTATTACTTCATCACATTGATGACTTTTGTTCGTTTTGGAGTTGACTATGACTCTGGGATCCTTTTCTGCAGTTGTGCTGCTTAGAAAGGTACCTCGTAGGCTATGGGTATGTTGATGATTCTTCCTCCCTAGGTGCAATACATGGCAATTAACTTTGTTAAGCTGCATCCTATTCTGTTCCACCCACTTCCCCAGCCTGTCCAAATCCACCTGGATTTGCTCCCTGCCCTCTAGTTTGTTTATCTCCCCCCATAGTTTGGTGTCATCTCGTCTGCAGACTTGGACAGAGTGCTTTCTACTCCCTCATCCAAGTCACTAATGAAGATATAAAACAGTACCAGTCCCAGGACAGACCTTTGGGTGACTCTGCTGCTCACATGTCTCCAGGTAGAAACTGACCCATCCATAAGCCAATTTTCCACCCACCGGACTGTGTAATAATCTGGTGGGTTGGTATCTATCTTGCGCTTATCTAAAGTCCCATTGGGATGCATACTTGTATCCGTGTCCAGGAACACAGATGCAAAGAAATAATTTAGGAGCTCCACTTTGTCCATCCTATCTGTTATTAGTTGCCCTAGTCCATCCTGAAGGGGTCCTATGTTACCCTGCACTTTCTTTTTGCTTCCTATGTGTTTAAAGAATGACTTTGTTATTCTTAACTTTTGCTTCCAGCCTAAGCTACATTTCCGCTTTGGCTCTCCTCACTTCTTCCCTCTAAGCTCAAACCAAGCAGGTATACTCCTGCTTGGTGGCTGCCTCCTGCCGCCGCACCCTGTAGGCCTCTCTTTTCCGCTCCAGGCTTTCCCTGCTCAACCAAGAGGGTTTCTTTGCTCTTTTCCCCCCTTTATGTGTACTGGGATGGTCCCTTTCTCTGCCTGCAGGATCAGTCCCTTGAGAAACACGCACCCTTCCTGGACTCCCATCTCTCTGATGCTTTTGCCCATCAGTCCCTCCCTAACTACTCTCCTGAGCTTGTTAAAGTTGGCCTTCCTGAAGTCTAGCACTTCAGCCCTACTAGTTATCTTCCCCACCTTTCACTGGATAATGAACTCCATCAATAGGTGGTCACTATCCCCTAGGTTTCCTTGTACCTGCAGATCTGCCACCAAGTCATCCCCTGTGGCCAGCATGAAGTCTAGTAAGGCATTTCCCTAGTGGAAACATTTACCTCCTGTGTTAGGTGAAGTTCCTGTAAGCAGGTTAGAAACTTATGTGAACAGGCAGACATGGCTGCCTCTTCCTCCCAGCAGATGTCTGGGAAGTTTAGGCCACCTATGACAACCATGTCCTTGGAGCGCGCTGCCTTTGAGCGCTGTCTTGAGAATTCTAGGTCTAACTTGTCTCCTTGGTGTGGGGGTCTCTAATAGATCCCCACTACCAAGTCCCTTTCTCCCCGATCTCCCTGTAATCTGACCCATAGTACCTCAACTTGCCCTTCTTCTAGGCCCAGCTTAACTACAGAAGATGTATATTGCACCTTAACATAGACAGCAATGCCCTGCCCCTTTTTTCCCCACTCTATCCTGTCTGTACAGCCTGTAGCCCTCACTGCCCACTGCCCAGTTGTAGGTAGGGTCCCATTAGGTTTCTTTTAGCCCAACCAGGTCGAATTCTTTTGTTTGCAAGCAGGAGTCCAAGTTCCTTCTGCTTGGTCCCCATGCTCCTAGCATTAGTATTTAGACATCTAAGCCTCCTAATAGGTGCCCTTAGTACTTCCCCATCCTGATGCTTAGTGGGGTCCTTGGTACTTACCTGGACTGTTCCAGTGCCTGGCTCATGGTTTGTTGTTCCTGGCCTCACCCTGTCATGAACATCCCTGTCCCCCAATGAACCTAGTTTAAAGCCCTGCGTAGGAGAGCAGCCAAACTCATAAGAGAACAGACTCTTACTTCTTGGAGAGAGATGTATCCCATCTTGTCCAAACAAGGTCTTATCCTGGAATTACAGGTTAGGGTCAAGGAGTCCAAACCCTTCACGATGGCACCAGCTCTGAAGCTGTGAGTTGACCTCTCTAATGCAGTTGCTGTGGTGCTTTTCACAACTGCTGACTGGGAGGATGGATGAGAAGACCACCTGTGCCTGGCTCCCAGTGCCATGTAGTCACTCATGACTCTGCCTGGACTACTGCAGACTATATCATTCATTCCCATATGGATGAGGACCGTGGGATAGTAGTTAGAGGGCCTAGTCAGGTCTGGAATCCTCATTGTGATGTCTCAAATCCAGGCTCCGGACAGGCAGCATACCTTGCATACCGTGGGATCTGGGCGGCAGATGGCTCCCTCTGTTCCTCTCAGGAGGGGGTCACCCACCATGATGACTTGTTGTCTTCTCTTCCAGCTGCACAGTTGTCCAAGCTTGCTTGGTGGTGGCTGTGGGTGTGGTCTCCATTGTTGCACTCTCTGCCAGGGCCTCATACCAGCTGCACTGAGGGAGTCGCCCTGGCAGTGCGACGTCTAGCCCTTGAAGTGACTGTCTGCCATCCGGCTGTGTCGATTCCCTCCTGTGATGCCTCCCCTCCAGGTGTGTGGTTCTGCAGAGAATGGAAGTGCCCATTGATTTCTTCCTCAGTCGCCCTGATTCCCTACAGCCTGCTCACTCTGCCTGGAGTTCCCTCACCTGCCTCTCCAGGGCCTCAATCCAGGCACATGTGGGACAGGTGAGGAGACTCCCAGCCCTCCTGCTACCCCAGGGCCCTTGAGGACTCTCCAGGCAACCCCTGCAGGCAGGGGCCTGGGTGCCACTGACCCACCAGGCTCTGTCTGGGTGGAGACCTCAGTGGAGCCCCAAGCAGGAGGCAGCACTGGGGCGGAGTCCCCTAGCTGTGCTCTGAGTCACCACCCCCATTGAAGATTCCCTCATGTGAGCTCACCTGAAGACTCTGTCCAAAGCTGCCAATGCCAACACATGGAGTCTCAGGCCCCTCCTGCTCTCCCTCCTGTGTGAAGTCCTGCACAAACTCCAGCACACCCCTGCCGAGTGTGCCTGTTTGCAGCGCCTGCTCGCATGGCTCGGGAGTGTGGCTCCTACCCAGCGTGGCTATATAGGGATGGCGGAGGGAGAAAAACCCCTTCCCAATTCCCTACAGCTGGCCTGGCTTCTCCCCCCTTCCCCCTCCCTGCCCAGCTTACCTGATTGCTGCTGCTGGCTCCTGCTTGCTCATAGTTTCATAGTTTCCTTGCCTACCAGTCTTGCTGTTCCACTTCATAGGTCATGGGTGCACATGTGTACTGGGTGCACATGTACTCTCAATGTTCTGGTCCCGACTGATTTATGCCTGTCTGAGCCAGTTAGTCGCTAAGGTGCCACCAGGGCCATCCCTGGGGGGGGCAAATTGAGGCAACTGCCCCATGCCCTGAACTTTGGGGGGCCTCACAGACAGTGCTGCATAGGCCCTGTCATAAGCTGTTGGCTCCGCACTCCAGTCACTCGCCACTGCCATCCCCAAACAGGCTGATGTGCCCCAGGGCCCACACACCCCTAGGGATGGCTCTGGGTGCCACCCTCCCCTGCTTTCTGCCTGACTTCAGACTAACACCACACTAATATTTTGTTGATGATGATCTTAAGCATACTTGTTAGGGTACTAAGTAAAACAGTTTTCAGAAAATGTGTGATTGTTGTTAGATGCCTGTCTTATTAATAATTCAATTTTAAAACAACATTTTAACAATATTCCCCTCCTTTATACATCTACCTTCAATAGGACGTATTCAGCACTCTACTGAAGCCCCAAAAGGCCATAAAAAAACAGCTTCATACTTTGTCAAATGATATAGGGCAGGTCTGCCTAATGTAGAGAAAGGTGTATGCCCATGGGAGGAATTATACCCACCTGCTCTGTCTGTGTGCAGGCTTAATGTATATGAGTTGCCCATCTCCATGATGTTTTGGATTATTGACACCCTTCTCTCCTTGAGCTAGAATATACAAAGCTAAAGATAATCTCAATTTCCGATTTCTCAGAAACCATATAATTGGGCTTTGTTCATGAAATCTGTGGGGAAAAAACATCTACTAAAAATAAAATGCTGACTCCCTAGTGGGAACCAATAGTCCTCATGGCTGCTGCAGCCCAGCCTTGAAGCCTACTAGGGTGGTAGAGTTGGGGGAGAGGGAGAGTTGCCGGCACAAAGGGGAGTAGTCAAGATGGTGTCCAACCCTGCCCCTCACTGTTGGTTGGAAGAGAGGGTTGCCTGTCCCATGGTTCTGCCCTTCTCCACCAATTAGCAGTGAGGGGTGGAACTGCATGAAAGACAGTCCACAGCCAAGCAGCAGTGAAGGGTGGGGCCACATGATGGACAGCTCCCGCAGCCAAGCAGTAGTGAGGGATGAGGCCATTGGGCCCCTTTGGCCAATCGGAGGCACGGGGGGGTGGCGGGGGCACCACAATAAGCTCACCAAAATGGCAGCTGGCCCCTGTGATTGGCCTGTGAAATTGGCCCCCTGCCTCCTTGATTTTTCGTAGGTGCCTAATTATAGCCCTTTAAAAAAAAACCAAACTAATGTGGTATGTAAGTTAATTTCCTGCAGTCCTTTGTTTTTCTCACAATTTTTCTTTGCTCATAATTAAGCTGGCCTCAGGGTCCCATGTCTGGAAAAGCTATTTTAAAGATATTTTAATCTATCATTGACCTTCTTCACTAGTTTTTGCTTACTTTAAATAATCTTGTATCTCATTCTCCTGTGGTTTAAGGAAAAATTTTATAGTTTGTAGGAGAAAAAGTCCAGACAAATTAAAAGCATAATCCAAACTGTGTTTTATACTTTTTAAGATTTTTCAAAACAGAATTTCTTTTGCAAGCAAATAAGTTTGTATTTGAATGTCTAACTAATTAATTACTGCAATTAATTTTTTAGGTGCAGACAACTGAGAGCCCATTAAGAAAAATACTTATACAATATAGTATTCAAGTTGTGTTATGCCTGCTATGGTAGTCAGAGGATGGTCTTCTGTGATGTGGAGATTTGTTTCACAGATCTGGTCCTTAGCACATGAAAAGATTTCAAGGAAGCTTGACAACTAAACATTAATTGGGATTCCAAGAGGAAGCACTTGAAGCAAGAAAACCTCTCTGCCCATTAAGAAAAGCAAAACTTAAATTCATGTGTTTTACATAAGCCAAGTAAATTTTATCTCATGCTTTAGCATACATAAAATCAAAAAAGTTTTGTTGAAAACTTTTAGCTAGAAACAGTCTATTTATGTAAAGTAAGTATCTTATGTAAGTATCTTGTTATTGAATATGAATGCACAAATAGCATGTTAAGTCTATTTTCTGTGCAGAAAAAATAGAATACTTTACATTTCTCAAAGTAAATGCAAGCCTAAGAATAGTTATGACAATAATTTATTAGAGTTGTATTTTTCTTCTTTTTTTCCCTTTTTTGTCACTTTGTGGAATGCTTCTAATGCGTCTACCTTGGTTCTGCCTGTAGCCTTCCTTAATTACTTGAAGTGTTGAGGCTTCTGGATATTGATACGTTCTGTTGTTGCCTTTTCTGTAAGTGTCCAGAAACTCAGTTACTGCCAGCGAACGCCTTGGAAATTAAAGCAAATGTCTGTGTTGTTCATTACCATTGTGGCTGGGGACAGACGTTCAAAAAGCCTGAGCCTGAATTGATTCAGTCTTTGCAGGTTAGTCTAACCTGGTTAGGCTAAATCAGTTTTGTAACCAGACAGACATCTCAGACATGCAGGCACATGTCTGCAGTGGCTCAGGCTAGAAGCCAGGGGGTGCTAGAGCAACTTCCCTTCTACATTGCCGAGCTGCAGGGGCGGGGGGAGTGTGGTCAGGCCCTGGCAGGACACTATGATTAGAGAGCTCTTGACCGGCCCAGTATGGAATGTTTATCCACCCATTAAGAAAACAACAGGGGGACATTACCAGCTATCTGTTGATTCTGCCTTTGTCTTGTGTGCCACAGCTTGGGGTAGCCAGCATGTGGTCTGCTGGCTAATGCTGAGTGGTATCTGTGAGGGATGGGGGAATGCATGCTTAGCGGGGAGTGGGGGAGCAGAAGCCAGGCAGATGCCTGCAGAAGCTGCTGGAGCTGCAGCTAGGGAGCAGAGGGGTGGGGCCAGCCCTGCTGTGGAGCAGAGAGCTGTGCCCAGCTCAGAGAGCATGTTGGGATGCTGGGGGAATCTGTTTTAATTGAAACCAGCAAGGGGTCTAGGACAGACGCTACATAAACCAGTTTGAGCCAAATCAGTTAAGTCTGATACTACATTCAACCAGGTTCATTTCAAACTGGTTTATGTGCACTGAACATCAGTAACTATTCTGATTAAAGGAACATTCTCATAAATTTTCTTTGCTAACTGGATTATCTTGGTACCAAAGACTGACCTTTACAGAACATCTGTTTGTGGGTAGGGGTGGTACCATCATAACACTAGAAAAAAACAATTGTCCTAAGACCTCTAAGTTACAGGAAAGGCTTTAGGAAGCAGCCAAAAAGTATTGTGATACAGGGAAATAGGGTGGCTGGGCTGGCTGAAAGTGTAGAGAAAGATAAATCTTTACAAGAATAAATATCCCATCTTGGGGAAAATCCTGGAAAAACTCACTAAAGAATCTATGTGCCTTATGCTCTTTGAGGGTAAGACTGAATGACAGCCAGCATGGCTTTGTTGCAGGTAAGTTTTGTCTTACCAATCTCATATCCTTCTACGAACAGATCTCTCACCACCTGGACATGGGAGAGAATGTTGTCATTGCATACCTAGACTTCCAAAAGGCCTTTTGACCTAGTATCCCACAATATTTTTGTGGAAAAATTGCAAGATTGTGGGCTTAACTGCTTAACAGTTCAGTGGGTGGAAAACTGGCTGCGTGGTAGGACCCTGAGAGTTCTCATGAACAGATCTTTGTCACCCTGGTGAGTAGTGGTGTCCTTCAGGGGTCCATGGTTGGACCCCGGTGCTTTTCAACATCTTTATCAATGATTTGGATATGGCGGTGAAAAGCTCGCTGGCCAAGTTTGCGGGCAACACCAAGTTATGGGGGAGTATGGTCATGCCAGAAGATAGGTTGCAAATACAGGCAGACCTGGACAGGCTGGAGAGTTGGGGGTACTGGAACCAGATTAAGTTCAACACTCAGAAGTGTAAGGTGCTCCATCTGCAGGAAAACAATCCCAACATGCCTACAGGCTCAGTAGCGACAATTTGACTTGCACCACAGCCAAAAGGGACCCTACGGGTAGTTATTGACCATCTCATGAACATGAGCTGGCAGTACTATGTTGTGGCTGGCAGGAAAAACAACACACCTGCATGCATTAACCATTGCATCTCATGCAAAACTAAGGAAGTGATACTCCCACTGTACTTCGCATTAGTGAGACTGCAGCTGGAGTACTACATCCATTTCTGGGTGCTGCACTTCAGCAAGGATGTGGAAAAACTTGAGAGGGGCCAGAGAAGAGCCACCCATATGATCAGGGACTTGCAAGACAAGCCATAGAAGGAGAGGCTGAGGGACTTGGGCCTCTTCAGCCTACAGAAGAGAAGGCTGAGAGGGGACTTGGTAACGGCTTACCGCTGCACCGGGGAGTACATCAAGAACTTGGTGAACAGCTGTTCACCAGGGCACCCCAGGAGCAGGATCAATGGTTACAAACTCCTGGAAGGCCACTTCAGGCTCAATTCTAGGAAAACTCCTTCACAGTCAAGGTGTCCAGACTGTGGAATAAACTCCCCCCTGTGGTGGTGCAGTCACCTATCCTGGAAGTCTTCAAAAGGAGACTGGACAGTCACCTTGTTGGGGTCACTTGACCCAGTTGTCTTTTCCTGCCTAGTGTAGGGGGACTGGACCTGATAATCCACAAGGCCTCTTCCAGCCCCTAACAATCAAAGAATCTATGAATATTTTAAACTCAGTTTAAACAAAGTGAGACCCACCTTAAGGGGAGGAGCTGGTTTGGTGGAGTAGTTCCCTTCCCCTCTCCTTTTTTTATTTTAAGTTTCTGGTTTGTTTTTTATTTTCTTCAGTGAGCATCCCTCAAGGTTCAGTCCCTGCTTCCCCTTGTTCTCTTCCTATGTTATCTCTGGGTGCTTTTATTCAAACACCTATATTTCAAATACTGTCTTTAGCTCAACAATGTACAATGCTGTTTCTCTGCTGAAGACTTGTTTCCTCTGTTTTTAGCCTCTCCTGCTGCTGCCTCTTGACAGAGAGCCAGCAACTCCAGCTCAACATG
The DNA here is from genome assembly GCF_052110815.1 of Crocodylus siamensis. Classification (NCBI taxonomy): domain Eukaryota; kingdom Metazoa; phylum Chordata; order Crocodylia; family Crocodylidae; genus Crocodylus; species Crocodylus siamensis. The sequence goes on from NC_143397.1 coordinate 219,660,626, forward strand.
GCCGAATAGGTCTGGATCTTCACCCCCAGCTTTCTCCTTTTTCCCAGCTTTTCCATCTCCGTAGTTAATGTCAGAACTCTTCAAATCACACGGGTCCATAATTTGGTTTATTTTCAGTTCTGCCTTGACCCATGCATCAGATTATATGCTAATCCTGTCACTCCTGTTCATGAGTGGATCTGTGATTTTGAAAAGAAGATACAGATGGTGTGATGCCTCATCAAATATGATGTAACGCATTTTTTGTCTAGTTTATTAGTAAACCTTCTAGTTCCTTTTTAACTAGGGCCCCAAGGTTATATTATTTAGTTTAAGACTGAAGCAAAAACAGATATAACTTTACTGAAATATTCATTAATTTGCTGTATAATATATAAAGGCACAATGAACTACGCAGAAATAATCAAAATATGTTATTTCATTAGTCTCATAATCACTAGAATTGATTGTATATCTCCTTTTTTCAGATTCATAAAACAAAATCTAGCCTTTTTGAGCATCTTGACAGTGCATCCAACATTTCATTCCAATTTATTTTCACACTTGAGTTAATGTTTTTAGATAGAGTTAAAAACAGTCTGCAGGTGTGTGAAATGGGAGTTAATTTACCAGGAGGACCTAACAGATATCAAAATTGCAGAACAAAACCCAGCAGAATAAGGGGAGCTTTAAGACCATTAACAAAGGAGAGAGGGTCCTTAACACCTATGGAATGAAGAATTTAGAAGGGATCAGGTAGATCAGTGGCTCCCAACCTCTGGGTGCAACCCAAATTGGGGTTGTGGGGGGTCTGCCCCTTGCTCCGCTCCTTCCGCCTGCAGGGCTGTCCTGGTGCATGGTCCATGCAGCTCTTGCTGCCACTGCCTGCCACAATCCCGGCCCAGCTCGGGTTCTACTGGCACCGCCAGGCATGACTGAGTTGGTGGTGGGGCAGGGGTGAGGGTCGGTCGCAACCCAGATTTAGGGTTGCAGCAAAAAATGGTTGGGAGTCACCGAGGTAGATTATAACAAGCTATGATGTCACTTGACTCCCTCACTGTTGTCTGAACAGAAATGCTGCTGCCACTGCCAAGCAGTTGGTTTTAAGTCTGGGAGGCCCAAGAATCAAAGGTGGGTGCAACTGCACCCCCTCCATCCTGAACCCATTTCTGGTTCTGTTAATATAATATTTTTAAAAATTGGCCACTCTGGTCAGTCTGCACAATCCCCCAGACTGCAAGGGCTTTTATTCAGGCTCTCCTTTTTGTTTCAGCCTCCTGCTATGGCCGTATCATCCATTTGGTTGTTCCACTTTATGTCTAGTGAACCTTCTTGTACCTCCCTCTTTGTGTCTATGTATTGGTTGTATCAGCGTGCATGACTTCAACCATAAATTCCTTGCCTTTGCCTTTATGGTAGGGCTAAACGATGCAAGCCCTTAGCTTTACAGTCTACTAAATTACAGGTGCAAGCTCCTTTCTGTAGTCTGCCCTTGATGCTAGTCTCTTGGTGTCTCCCTCTTGCACTTTGTGCTTTTTCTCCAGCTCTTCTTATACATGGGGAAAAACTTAAAGCAAGCTACACCTGTATCTTTCTCTTACCTCTCCTTAACACCAGTCTCTGCTCTGACCCTGCAGATTACTTCCATTAGTCATTTTCTAGTGTGAGCATGTGATGAACTGTGACTTCTGCTAAACTCTTTTCTTTGTGTTTTGCTGTTACCACCTTCTCCCAAACTATCTCCACCCTGGGCATTGACAGAAGTGACAATTTTTGCCCAATCTGGCCACAGAAAGTAGTTTATAGCCATAACCAAACACAAGTGCATGGCTGCAGACAAGCTTCAAAAATGGTTGTTTGGATAAAAATTGGAACCCTTGTTGCATGAGGGATCAGATGAAGATGTTTCAAAACAGAGTGTCTTCTGTAACTTCTGCCTGTGCTGCTTCCCAGCCTGTTGCTGTTTTCAGAATGGCAGGGGGAAAGAGAGCAGAAGGAGTTTGGTCTCGGGGTTTTTCAGCCCTCACTGGATGGTGGGGCAGGTGTATTGGATCCTTTCCTGGGGGTGGGGGGAGACTCCAATTCACCCATCCCACCCTTTAGCTCTGGGTAGGGAACCCCTAGAATGAGCTCCCTTTCCTCCCTTTCCCTTCTCCCATTTTGAAAACCGGGACAGGCTGGGAGAGAGGAGGGGTCATTACCAGGGCCAATTGGCTGCAGGCTGGCAGGCAGAAGCTAAACTCCCCTCACCCATGGAACCAACAGTGAACTTCTGTTTGGTATGGGAGATCGTTGCACCTCAGAACGCTTTCTGCAAAGTGTTCTTCAGTTACAGCGGGGAACTGCACTTCTGTCTGCACTCTCTATTTCTGCCTTGTCCTCTTTGTGTCTAGACTGATTGGCTGGCATACTAAAATAGTGACATTGAATGAATTATTGATATTCTACCCCCCCCCCGCCATAAAAGGCCCAGGGTGGCTTACACTCTGTGAGGGTTCAGCTGGGATGTAGGCAGCTGGGCCTGCAGGTAGGCCACTAGGAGCAGCTAGAAGGTCAGCAAGGCAGGAGCACAGATTACTAGAGCATCAAGCTGGGGTCTAGGTCAGAGAGACTGAGAACATGGGGAACAAGATCCCAAGATCTCGGAAAGGCTGAGCACATGAGGACCAAGAGGCAAAATCCAAGAAGCATAATCCAAGGAGTGAGCTGAAATCAGAAGCCTGGGTTCAGAGAGCTGGTGCCAAGGTCAGGGAGATCTGAGGTCCAAGTTGGGAAAAGTCAGAGCTGAGTTGGGAGCCAGACAGATCAGAAGGAGCAGTGAATGTGAGACTGTGTCAAGGCACGGCTGCAGCCTGAGGCTGCAAGTGTGCTTAAAAGGGGTGAGTGGCACATTCAGCAACCAGTCTAATTGCTCACTTCCACAGAAAACTAGGCCAATCTCACTAGCCAGGAATCGGGGAAAGGTGTGATAGCTCAAGTGTTTTCTTCAGCCAGACATGCTTGATTGCAGGCCTTGACACAGTGTTTTTTGTTGTGAGCTATAAGCAGATCAAATATTAACACAAGTTAGTAAGGGATAAAACAGTTCCCTAAGCAATACCCCAGAATTTAATGCCACCTCCTAAAAGCATAAATAAGAAAGTTTTACAGTGGTTTCTGAAAGGCTTGGGGTCTGATGGGCCTCAAAAAGGAAGGGTTTCCACTGAGGAGTGACTGTTGAGTATGATCTCCCAAATATTTTTTTCATCAAATGGTGCGTTGTCTCTGCCCAAGAATCAGGTTTACCTGGCCATGCACCGCTTGGAACAGGTACGTCAGATGGAATTTTGCAGATACAATGGTAGCGGAAAAGAAAAACCTCTTTGCCTACACTGTCACAGAATAGTTTTTTAGAAGGCTTTACGTTTCATGTGTGTTACATTTCTGAGCACTATTTAGAACACTAGGGTTCTAGTTTTTTACTAGAGCCTCCAGGAAGTAATATAAATTAATTTGAGGAGGGCCAACTAGCCCTCATGAGTGACAATAGCAATTAGCTGACCTGTAGCACTACAGCTATACTGTGGGTGCATCGACTCATGAAATTAATATAATGCAATAAACTCCAGAGCAGTTCTAGCTGGAGCCAGCTTCTCCTGGGTGCGGTGTCTACATGTGCACCTCGGACAGCAGCAGTTTGAGCTGGGGCACAAGAGTCCTAAAATGAGCCATGTGGCAGACAGCCCCCAAACTTTAGCACCCTCATGCCCCAGCCAGCTCCTGTCACCATCTACACATGCATTTTGTCACACTTAATTAGTCCACCATAAAATAGTACTGTGCCCGACAGTACTGTTATGGTGGAGTTAATTAATTTACTCTGCCCTAATACCCACGCACATGTAGACAGTGACGCTTTACTATGGAGTTATTAGTCAATTCCACAGTGAAATGCATGTGCAGATGCACCCAGTGTCTGGTTTAGAAGGCAGTCTGCCTAGAGCATCTAGTATGTTTGAAAGTGCTGCTCTGGAGACATGGCCAAAGAATTATTAAATGGCATGGTCTTCTATTCAGACAAAGCACTTTAAAAAAGAATGGGCTACAATACAGAAGAATCATTTTTTCCCCCATCTGCATTTCAGGCTGGTTATGACCAACAGCAAATACTTTAGCAAGGATCTTGATACCACTGAGGGAGCACATATGGTGCAGGAGAGGTGACCTGGAAATGTATAAAAAGACAAAGGTGGTAGGACACTCTCACCAACCAGAACAAAAGGCAGGATAAGGCAGGGGAAAAGAGGACCGTCAGATCCTTGAAGGATGGATCCAACCCAAGGAGCTTGTAGAAGTGGGGAGGACACTGGAGGCAGAATTTTGTGTGCAGAGATTTTTTTCATAGATCTTTTATATTCCTTGTGTTCTTTTCCATGAATAAAGTACAAGTGATTTAAACATGGTTGTAGAGTCTGTGTAGACCTTCCTTTAACTGTCATCTCATAGTCTTTGAGAAGTGGAACAGTAACATAGTGTCCACAGCTTTGGTGGAACTCTGGGGGATTTGTGGGGACTAGCAGCTCTTTGGCCACTGTGGAACCCATATCCCAGAGTAGAGCGCTAGACAGGGGATCTTGAGATTAAAGTCAGGAACTTGAAGGAATGACTACACTTTTTCCAGACCTAGCCATCTTGAGAGTGTTTAGGGTCCAAAATTTGAGTCTATTGTAGCAGCCTGATAAGAATCCACCAGTAGGTGCTCATTCAAGTCTGTTGTTATGTTCCTTCCTTTGTCTCAGATGTCTTGGTTTCATACTGCCTATAGTACACTAGGAGAGTAGAATCAGTACAGTACAGATAGTATTCTCATGTCTCAGACTTGGCAAACTGTGTGAATAGAGATATCCATGAGAAAACTAGCATAGTTACTTGGAATAGTAAATGCAGCTGTAATTTATAATTTTAGAAGCATAACTGTTTTTCAATACCTAAAATAAGGTTTTAGTTGTATAACTGTTTATATTGTACCCTTCTGTGAAATGCATTTGAGGCCAGATTTCTTTAACTCATACTCATGCTGTGTACAATCTTACTCCTTAGCTTGCCTTTCAGAAGTTAGTGGGACTGCTTACAAGGCAAGGGAAGGAGGCAGAATCTGGCCTCAGTGTGCCTTGCAAAACATTACTAACAAGCGTCTTTCGAGGATGAAAGTGCAGGTCTTCCTGATTAATGTGTATTCAATAGGGAAAAGAGAAAAAAATGCTATATGAAGTAAAAAATGAAGATAAAAAGTCAGAAAATGAAACTGAAGACTCTCAAGATGAAATCTGTGACATTAAATTGTGTGGCTAAATGAGGATGGCATGTGCAAATTGGTGACCTACCATTATAGTAAAGAAAACTTAAACTGTTCTTAAAATCACTAAGTTCAGCTAGTTATGTCTGAGAGCATGGCTGAATACTAGAGTAAATGTGTGTGTGAAGCCTGAAAGTGAGTTTTAGCTTGGGTGTGTATTGAGCTGAAAATTAATACTTTATCAGTATGCTGTCATTCACTTCCTAGTTGCAATGTGCCACTAAGTGTACCAAGAGGCTTAGTAGGTCACCAGTCAGGCTACAAAAGCTGCCTGGTAGGCAGGGCTCTTCTGGAAGTCTGCCTCAGTTCCATCAAAGTATTGTAAAAATCAGATAGTCTCCACAAAACATTTAGATTTTGATAAATCAGCAAATTCTGTTGGGAAAATTGCTTCACTGGAATTTTTTTACATCAAGCTTTACTATCTTTCTAGTTTTGAAATTTATTCCATTTTGGAGCAGAAACCAATCACAGAGCACAAATAATAAGTAGCAGGCAGCAGAAATGAGCAGTTCAGTCAACAGACTATAGGCTGAGGCCTTTGAATTACATAATAAATACTTCTGAATAAGATATTCAGACTTCACTTGTAGACATCAGGACTAGTTTATAAACAGTAACAAGTGAAACATTTTCAGCAGATATTTGCAATGAATAGTTTAACTAGCTGTATAGTGGAATATATTGAAATTTATAGAACAGAATATTTTTACAATAATGGGATTTTTGATTGACAATGAATTACAAAAATTATTTTCCTATAGATACGAGGTTGTAAAATATAGCTGTGATTCTAAAATTACTAGTTGCCATTTCTTTTAGATAACTATGCTAATTTCCTTGCAAACTGTATTCCTATTCATGAATGTGTGTATATGTGGCCTTACTGTGATGTTAATGCCAGATTTTTATATTGAATTCCCATTATGTTAATGGTAAAAAGTTTGCTTTGATGTTTTGCAAGGCTTTGGATTTTGTGCCACACACATGAATGGACTTTGTAGTGATGAGAAGAAATTATTATTATTATTATTATTATTATTATTATTATTATTATTATTATCTGAAGGTGCATTTTTATAGTGTTGGGTTGTAAGTCTGAAGTACTTTGTTCTCCTGATAAGGCAGCGCTTTCTGGGCTGGGTTTACATGTATGCATTTAACTCACTCACTGGATCATCCTCTTTACCCATATAAATTGTCCTAGTAGTAGCCTGACTGCAGATTTTTCAGCCATGGTAAGGCTGGGCAAGGGAGAAAGTATATTCTGTCTTCCATTGCCATGCACATCTTATGCTATCCCTGCAGCAGTCGGGTAGGATTTCTCCAGTCTACCCATGTCCAAAAACCTTGCTGTAGTTTGGAGTTTCTTCCTGTTCTCCAACCCACTTCACTTCTCCTGAGCCCAGTAAGGTCTACCGGACAGTACACTGTTCTCTTGGAAGCTGTCCAAAAGTATGGTATGCATGTTATCTATTTCACAGTTTTATAAAGGATGATTAGTCATTCTTTCACATTTTCATTCAGATTTCCTGCCTGGTATCTTTTAATCCTCAAAACTGGTTTCTTTAGCTATTTGGATGAACATTTGCATGGAAAGATTTTTTTGATGTAGACATTCTTTTTTGCTCTCTTTATAGCATAAGGAAATAAAGGACTACAACAAGGTTTTATACAAGAACTACTATGAATTTTTCTTTCCTTTCAGTAGAAAACCGAACAAACAAAACCCCCAAATTAAAAAAAAACAAACAGAAAAACATTTTAGATCGTCAAGTTATTTAAGTAAACATAGAAAACAAAACAAAAAGCATGAGTGTGTTTTCACTGGTAACTCTTTTTTGCCTTTTGAGGAAGGCAAGCTTTCAAACTCCGATTTCAGGGTTTGTAGGACAAAGTATGTGACAGATTAGTTTCCTCTGAATCATTCAAGACTATGTTAAAAGATTTCAGAACAGCAGATATTAGACCTGAGAAGAAGCAACCAAGAGAAGAGAGGGAGAATATGAAAATCAAGTGAGACAGCAGTGTTAGAAAGCTATTCTTTTTAGGTTCAAAAGCAGAGCCTTAGCAGTTCTTTTATATTCATCCTTTCATGTAGCCATTAACTCTGAACTGAAATGACCAGATCAGACCAGAGGACCCAAGGTAAATACAAAAAGTCTGCTCAGAACAGCAAAACAAATTGAACTCTGTCTTTCCTTTGTAAGATCCAAGCAGTGATTGTCTCCCTTGTGAAAGATACTCAAAAGGAAAGTTAATTTATAGCCATGACCAAATACAAGTGCATGACTACAGGCAGCTTCAGAAATGGCTGATCGAGTGAACCCTCATTGCATGAGGGGTCAGATGAAGACTTTTCAAAACAGAGCATCTTCTGTAACTTCTGCCTGCCTACCTGCCAGGCTGTCCTTGTTTTTAGAATTGGGGGGGAAGGGAGCAGAGAGAGTTTGGTCTGGGGGTTTTCAGCTCCTGCTGAAGGGTAGGACAGGTGTTTTGGAGACCCTCTCTGAGGTGGGGGGCTCCAGTTCACCCACACCACCCTCCATCACTGGTTGAAGAACCCCCTAGAATGAGCTCTCTATTCCCTTTCCTCCCTTCTATTCTGAAAATTTTACAGCCTTGCAGGGAGGAGGGGCTATTGCTAGGGAAAACTGGCTGCAGGCTGGCAGCCAGCAGCTAGATTCCCCTCCTCCCTGGAAGCGGCAGTGAACTTCTGTTTAGTCCAGGTCATTGTCGTAACTCAGCACGCTTCCTGCAAGGCATCTTCAGTTACAGCGGGGAACTGCATTTCTGTCTGCACCCTGGAAGTGGGGTCATGAGCTGACTAGAAATGGGATTGTAAACTTGGAAGTGAAGATACATGAGAGACAAATGGAAAACGCTTCCTTTATACAGAAAAAATTGTTAGAAATTTTACTTCCTAGTTTTATTTTTAAACAGAACATAAAAGGAGTTTAATAATCCATACCAATATTAGAAGTATGTTGGAGTGTGTGATGCACTCCTTTTTTATGAAGCAACAGTGTTTTAAAAATCGAATGGTATTTCCAAAAGACAAAACATTTACTTTTTAGATGAGGTGGTAGTTGCTGTATAATATTTGTTTGCTTTGTGTGCTTACTGGGTTGAACTTGGCTTAACCTCCTTGTGTTGCCTTCTAGATGGTTGTTATGGGATGCAGTTTACAGGGCCTCATCTCGCTTCTACAAAGGTCAATTTTTGCCACTTGCTTCAGGGGAGGTGGGATTAAATTGCTAAGTAGCAGGGAAGGGAAGATGACTGGATTTCTGTATTTTATACTTCTGCTCTATTCCCTCAGGCCTCTTATTTCTCTTCTATATTTATTATGATCATACTTTAGGCATCTTCTCTGATAACATATTCCAGTTGTCTTAGACTTATCCTGACATATAGTCTAGACCTTTCCTGCAGTTTCTGCTGTTTTTTGAGACTTGATTTCTGAGACTTCACTGTTTTCTGAGACTTCACTTGTATTTATACCTTTCAGGGTGTTTGTAGTCTATGCTCCTGTGCTCCCGTTAGTACGTTTTTTTTCTCTCAGTACTACAAATAGAATAGGTTTGTGCATTTGCCCTGTAGATCAGTATGGTACAGAGCCCACGGAGTGGTGTTCAGTATGGATCAAGGAGGAGAGAGAAGAGAACCTACTTTGTTTCTAACTCAGACCATATGCTGTGATCCAGGGGAACCCCTTCCTCCTTCCCCAGCAAACCAGACTTCATGTCATAAAGCCACATACTTCCCTTGGATACCCTCTATTTACATCTGCAGTTGTTTGAAGCAGGGGGGATGTGGGTACATTAATGAACTAAATTCACTTCCTACTTCAGGGACATATGGCTACCTTCCCCTTCAGCACTTTAAAAGCAGCTGTTTTCCTTCCCTAATCTTCTTGCAAAAAGATAGGGTAACTCCTCTTGCCTTCCTCCCAATAGTCTGCATTCTACACCATGGCCACCCACCGGCCTTTAGTGCTTGTATACTTAGCTATTGGAAGCCATGACCTCCCTCTGTGGCTGTGTTGTTTACAGCATGAATGGCCAGCTGGTACTAGGTAATGTGAACAGGTCACTGGATGCAAACTGCTTTCTCTAGCCATCTTCCCACCCCTGAAGTCTTTCTGTAACATGCTTCTCCTGTGTTTGATAGTAGTGAATCTCATGAAGTGGAAGTAATCCTGAGGACACCGTGCTACAGATCACTAAAAGTGAGCTCATGAAAATGCTTTTCTTATATGCTTTATAGACCTCTGGTATCTCCTTCTCAAACCACCTGCTTTCCAGATATGGAAGAGGTCACTCGTTTCGCAGCTATATATATACTTCCTCTGGATATACAGTTTAACATTTGTTAGTAATGAGATTTTTGAATCTGTTTCCCTGACTTCTTGCTACTCTCTTATGATTTGAGGGATCATTGAAGAGCTAAATATGGATCCTGGGTAGCCAAGAGTTTAACACAAATAAAATGCAGCCAGAATCCTCACAGCTGCTGACACTTACACTTGTCAGCAGCATTTCCTTCAGGACCCATTTGCGAGTGTACCTACAGTAACTTTCAGCAGGCAGCTGTGTTCCCAAAGGGTGGGGATTCAAACACAGGAGGAGGAAGACAGGACTGTCTATTCAAGGAGCATGGAGAGGCCAAACAGGTGTGTTACTTGACTAACTCCCTTAAGGTATTCTTAGCTGCTTGGAAATCAACTTAATGACTTTGAGAGAGTTTCTTTTTCATTTTGAAGCATGACTGCTGCAAGCCTCCATTTTATACCAGAGACTTAAATGAATTGTGCAGATATTTCTCCCAGTGCAATAGTCCTGATAGTTCCAGTACTGACTTAATTTAATATGGTTCATTTGGCACTTTACCATTAATAATTGTTCCCTGCTCTTTGTTTGTCAAACCATATGTAATCAATGTTACATTTTCTTCCTTATTTTCTGTAACCTCCCATGACATTCACCAGAGCGCTTAGCCCTTTCTGGCCATTTGGATGCAGCTGTCTTCTTTCGAGTTGACAGCTTGCCGTCCAGTCAGATACCTCAGAGGGTCCCCAGGGATTCTCTTCTGCCATGTCTTGTTACCCGTTATTGTTGGGAGGATGTTTTTAAATCCTGCCTCTCTTGACTCCCTCCTTCGGCTCTCTTGCCTGGACTCCTGTTTCGATCTTGCCAGAGGTAAGAGTCCAGGCTTTGCCGAGCCAGCTTTGTCAGGGCATTCCCCCTCCTGGGGGGTTTTTATTCCCCCCTCCAAGGGCTGGCTGGAAAACTGGTGTTGGCATGCAGCCATAAAGCGTGCCTATGCTGGTGTGGCTGAACACGCTGGCTCTCCCACAGCCTGCTGTGGCCGCCTTTTCTTCCTTCTGTCTCAGTGCAGCTTGTCTTTCCGCAGTGGCCTCTCTCCCACTGCGCCTTTGATCTTTGGTGGTGTCCTGCTGCCTTTGTCTCTCCCCGCTCCCAATTGAAAGGTAAGTCCTGGTTCATGGCAGTATCCCTGCCACACATCCCCCTGCCTAAGTTGCCTTGTGGCAGTGGAGTCTCTCTGTTTTGGTTGTTAAGGACCCTGATGTCTGCCATTGACGGTTCCACTATTGTTGCATTGGTTTCGTTACTCCTGGACAAGAAATCTGTGACTCTGTTGGTCACTCCTAGTCTGTAACTAACAAAGAATTTAAATCAAATAACATCAATAGTAATTTACTACCCACTTTATCGCCAAACACTCCCTCTCGATGATGGAGCACATTTTTTGGGCAGTGTTCAATTATTTACAAGTGAAGGTGACTGGTCGTTCCATGCCTCCTTGTTCTTGGCACAGCACCGCTCCCGTGGCCGTCTTTGATGCATCTCTCTGCAGGATAACAGTTTTTGGAAAAGTCAGGTGTTAACTAAAATGTCACTGCACAGTGCCTCCTTAATTTCCTTAAAAAACACTTCCATCGAAGGGTGTCTACTGTATAGAGCTGTGGACCTTCCCCCTTATTGCATCTCTCAGGACTGCCACCTTTTCAGCAAAATATGGGATAAATCTTCTATAATAATTGGCCAAGTCCAAGAATGACCTCATCTGTTTCTTAGTCTGAGGTGGTTGATAGTTTTTCATTTATGACTATCTTACTCGCCAAGGGTCATATGACCCCTTGTCCAATTCTAACCCCCAGATAATTGGTTTCCTGCATCCCTAATGAGCACTTTTTGTGATTTGGCTGCCATCCCTACCTGATGAAGTTCTTGGAGTACTACTTTCAAACGATGCATGTGTTGGGACCGTGATCATGAGTAGATGACAATATCGTCAATGTAGGCAGCTGTGTACATCATATGTGGGGCAAGTATATTATCCATGAGGCGCTGGAACATAGCGGTGGCCCCATGGAGACCAAAAGGCATCCGCGTAAACTCAAACAATCCCCATGATGTGCCAAAGGCAGTTTTCAGCTGGTCCCTTGCTGCCATGGGTATCTGCTGATATCCTATCTGCTGATATCCTTTTGACAGGTAAATCATGGCCTGTCCTATCCTTTCTAGGAGCTCCTCTACATGCAGCATGGAGAAAGCGTCAAAATGAGCAATTTTCATTTACCCTTTGGAAATCTATGCAAATTCTCAGGGAACCATCATTCTTAGGTACCATGACCATAGGGCTTCTCTGTGGGCTATGGGATGGTATTATAACCCCTTGGGGTTCTTCTTTATCTCCCAGTACACGTTGGTACAAATGGTGTGGGATGGGTCTCCACCTTTCTTGCACAGTGGTCCCCCTTGTGGTGTTAATTTCATGCCTCAATTCTCTTGTCTTCTCGGGTCTTTTATTGAATACATCTCTAAATTTATCTACAAGCATTTGTAGCTGCCCCTGCTGATCTCTTTTCAGTTTTTATCCCTGCTGTACTTTCCCCCATGGTTTAACCCTTCTCAGCTGATCTTCTACTTTGCATTCCAACTCCTTGGGGTTCTCTGGGCTAAGCATTCAACCCTCCAGTTCTTGCCAGGCCCTCAACACATTAACATGGTATATCTGTTGTTCTCATCAGTGGCTGGGTTGATGCGCTTTGTAATCAACTGGGCAGGGCTGTCTAACTTCAAATGGCCCCTGCCACCTTGTCAACAATTTGTCTGCAGTCATAGGGAGTAACCCCTATGAGGACCTTATCCCCGATGTGGAACTCCCTTTCGTGTGTTCGTTTATTGTATTCCTGTTTCTGTTTTTGCTGTGCATTTCCATACAATAGCCTGTTATGGATCTCAAAATGTGGATCATTTGCATCAAGTGTGGGCTGTAGCATCTGGTCCTCTACGTGGGCCACCTCCTCTTCCCATATCCTCAGGAATTCTTCCTCATCTTCCTGAGCAATCCTAAACTGAGGCCCCATTGTTCCAATCCCCAAATTCACTAGGACTTCCTCCTCCGAGGTGGATGTTTCTTCTTTGACAATCCACCCTTCGACTTTGGGCAAGCCTTTCCTTTCTAACTCGTTACTCCGTGCTTCTTTTAGCACCTCGTATAAGGGTGGCCAGTCTCATTTTATGATCATTTGTCTGTCCAGCTCAGGTGCTAATCCTACTTTTCATTCTACCCTTCTTGTTTGCTATTTTCACGTTTATATTGCCCCTCTCATACTGGTTGGACTCCCCATGGATGCAGTGCATCCTTACCAGCTGGCACCATTAGATAGTGGCGTCTGGTATCAAACCTGCCCTCACTAGGTTCTGGGAGGAACCTGTGTTAAAGGTAGCTTGTACCATCTTGACTGCCACCCAGGCTGTCACCATGGGTCTGTCCCAGACAGCTATTTCTTTACTCAGCTGGAAGCTGGAATCCATCTCTTCGATTGCCTCACTGGGTCCTGGCCTTTTTTAACCCCTGGGAGCTTCCCCCGCCTGTGTGCCTAGCATGCACTCCTGAGAGACGTGGCCCAGTCTCCCACATCTATAGCACACTATCTCTTTTCTCAAATATCTAGGCACCCCTTGCCGTGATTCCTCTTCCTTTCTAGCACTAGCTCCCATGTTCTTGTAGCCCTTTTTTTTAGTGGGTTCTAATTCCAATGCTGCAAAAGCCTCAACAACCCTTAAGGCTTCCCCTGTTGTCCTCAGGAGGTGCTGTTGTACCCACCGTTGGGTCTCATCTTCCAAATCCCTCATGAACTGCTCTAATAGGATTTGATTGGCTAATGCAGCCCTATCCACTTTTTTCAGTTGATACCCACTTATTCATGTTCTGGGGCTTTCTGTCGTCTTTCACTTTTTGGGCTCTGAACAGTCTACTGTAATGCTCTGATGTTAATTCTAAATGGTATAATATTGTGGCTTTCACTTCAACGTAATCATAGGTGTCATCTGTAGGAAGGGCCTGGTATGCTGTTTGTGTTTTCCCTGCTAACAGGGACCTCAAGTGGCTAGCCCACTGCAACCTGTCTAGCCCCATTTGTATTGCTGTTCTCTCAAAAGATTCAACCCTCCGGGGGTTGCCACCACTTGCCCCTGTCGGAGCAGTCATATGCTTCCGGCTGCTTTGGGCTTTCTGGAGGACTTGCTTTTGGTCCTCCTCGAATGCTGGCTGGTAAGGTTTTTTATTCCCCCTTCCAAGGGCTGGCTGGAAAACTGGTGTTGGCACGAAGCCATAAAAGCGTGCCCACTCCGGTGCAACTGAATGTGCTAGCTCTCCCACAGCTCTATGGCTGCTTCTGCTTTTCTTCGTCTGTTCTTGGTATGGCTTGTCTTCCCACGGTGGCCTCTCTACCGCCACACCTTTGATCTTTGGGGGTGTCCTGCTGGCTCTGCGTCTCTCTCCACTCCCGGTCAAAAGGTAAGTCCTGGTTCATGGTAGCATCCCTGCCACACTATTTTTAAGTCTGTCATCTTGTTATACAATTCTTTTAGTTTATGTTGCACTGTTTTCAAATGCTGTAGTGAAATACAGGGGTGTTGGTTGTAGCTGTGTTGGTCTAAGGACATAGGCAGACAAGGTTCTTTGGGTGAATCTGATACCTTTTATTAGACCAAATAATATAGCTGGAAAAATTCTTCTTTGCAAGCTTTCAGGTACAAACACCCTTCTTTAGGCAGAGGAAGCACCTGCAGTTACTTTGTGCTCTCCTGGATCAGATAGAAAAAGCCAGTATGCAAGAATGCAGGTCAGGGAAAATGCAAATGCATGGCAGTAAGGGGCAGAGGAGGTGAGAGAGGAAGAAATGGTGACCTGGTGATGGAATGTAGCTGGTAAATTGTAGAAAGGTTACCTGGAGTATCAGATGGTTGGCAGGTTAGTGAATTACAAGTCTATATTCACTGCATTCTCTGGTCTGGGATATTTACAACTATCTTAAAGCAGTTATATTTAATGAGTGCACAATGTTGATTAGATACGTGTTTCCCAAATGTTAATCTAAATGAAGGTCATATGGTAAAGACCCTGATCCTGTTTTCTCTTATACAATGAAATTTGCCCATGTAAAGGTGTGTTAAGTTTGTCTCTTACTATCAGTACACTGTGTTCCACACGGATTATTAAGATTTTTCAAATACTTTTGGAGATGCTTCATCAATTAAATATTAGTTCTAACTAATCTTGGAAGGATTATGTAACAAAGTACAAAGCAAGTAATCTGTCTTTGATAGCAGGCAAAAGCACCACCTACTCTTCTGGCAGTACAAGAATCTTATTTTCACAACCAATAATCTATTGACATCAAAGAACAGTGTGGGGAAATAAAAACAAGCTCAAAAACCAGGAGAAATAATAAACATATATGAAATTCTTCAGTAGGATTATATAAATTGCAAATAGGCGCAACATGTGGAGCTCCAGCAACTCAGCTGATACCATTCTTTTTCTTATAGCTATTTTGGTCCTGTAGTGCTAGAAGGAATAAAGTTATTCCCCTGGCTTGAAGTCCACAAATCAGACTGTGTGCATATATACGAACCGAATGTGCTGATGGGGCTTGTTGAGGGGGAGGAGGGAGAGAATTTGTTCCTTCAGGTTGCTAAATGCTCCATGTAACATTTTTCAGGGTTTTCTTTTTTTTAATCATGAATTTTATTTTTATTAGAATCCTGACATGTCATTGAACTCCTGTATCAAATTTGACAGTACCAACAAGTAATGTTCATGAAGCAAACTTATTTTTTATTTTTGTTTTCAGAAAAAGTGATGGATTGTAATTTAGCTTGGTTATTACTTGAATATTTATTAAGCAATATTTTGGCTGGAGGGCCACTTAATCAGTTTTTGTGAGCCATTGAGGGCTGCAAGGGTAGCCCCACCCCCCCTTGATAGATATGTGTCATCTTGATACTAGAAGTCCCACCCCTAACCCCTGACTTTTGTGGGGGGTGTTGGTGGGGGGGGGTCCTCCTCTGAGTTCCTGGAGCATGCCAGTCCCTGGAGCTATACTTGGTGGCAGTGAGTGGGGCTAGCCCACCTGGCCCCATAGTGCTCCTGCCTGAGTCCCTGGCCACGTGTGGTGGCAGCGTGTGGGGCGGACACACTCCCACCCCTTTCCCCAGTAGGAGTCCCTGGCCCAGCCTGGTGGGGCCATCACCTGAATTCCCCATCTCAGAGGCAGGGATGCTGGGAACAGCCTAGGGGTGGCAGGAAAGCCACTGCCGGGCAGCAGCTTCTAGTCTCAAGTGTCCCTGACTCAGGGTTGGGGCTGGGGCAGGTCACGCCAGGCTGTGGGGGGTGGTGGTTGCTTAGCAACTAGAGCTGCAGGGATGCACAAGCTTGCAGAGGGCAGCCTGGGGCTGGGGCTTACAGAGGACTTATGGAGGGGCCCCGTGAGCTGGATGCAGTTGCCTGGCGGGCTGAATCTGTAGGCCGTATTTTGTGCACCCCCGCTTTAGGGGATGATGGTCTAAGGCCTCAACTTGAGATGCGTCTCTTTTATGCAGTATCTGGTTGAAGCTGAAACAGAGTGGTTTCTATAGAGTTTGTTTGCCTCTGGGTGTTTTGGTCTCTCTTGGAGATGAGGAAGGGGAATCAAGGAACAAAATGATGTGGTGGTTCAAGTACCAGCACAACAATAGTAAGAAGTGACCTCTGCACTGAGTGCTACAGTAGTGCGTCTGTTCTTCAGCAGTCTTTAGTAACTCCATGTTTGACTCTTAACCAAGAAGAGAAGTAGGCTAAATGAATGTCATCTTTTGAATGTTTATTTTTTTCTGTTTTTCCATTTGTTAAGGTATATATTATATCTGTCTTTTGCTACTCATCTGACACCATTGCTTTATATCTGTGATGTTGAGAGGATCATTTTCAGAGGTTTTCTTGAATTTTCTCTGCTATCTTCCGTAATACTCAGCACCTCCCATGAGCAGGTTGATATGTATTTACATTTTGTTTAAGCAAATCTTTTACTGGTTTTTGTTTCTTGGGTTTCTTTTGTTTGTTTGTTTTTGTCCTTTTTCTCAGAATCATGTCAGGTATTTTTGTTTGTTGCTCATGTTCAATCAACAGCGTGAGTTTATAATGGTATTTGTAAGGAAAAAGTCCATGTAGGTGAACTGAATTTATTTCTCTAGCTCAGTGGTTCTCAACCTTTTTAGACTCTCAAGGCACCCCTCCATAATTTTTGTGAATTGAGCAGCACCCCATTTCAAAAACTAATTTATTTATTGCAAGGCTTACCTTCTTGCAGAGGGGACAAGAAGTGGGGGCGGGGGAGCAGTTAGGTTTTGCATATTTCCTCACATCTGAAGCCGGAGCCTGCATTTATCTGCTTATCTCCTCACACATCCTGCTATACTCTTCAAAGGATCTTGGGGTACCCCAGAGTGTCCTGATTGTCCTTAGGAAAAAAATCTCTAGCTAGAAAGTAGTTGGTGATGGTAATTAAGAAGATAGAGTATCATAGGAGTTCTTAATATCTAGATTAATTTTACTTTTGAGATTCTGTAGGAACTTCTGAAGCACTTGAATATCATTATGATTTCTTTTATTTTTTACATAATTATGATAACTGTATGTATTATATATATATCCTGTAATTAAATAATACACAAAATAAAAAACCTTTAAGTGCTTCAGACATTGGTGTTCTAAAGTATACTAAAAATTCTTATTTTAAATTGAATAAGAGCACCCTCATCTAGACTAGATTTTCTGAAATATATTGCTAGCTGTGTCAGTGGAGCAAGTTGAAAGTAGGTGGTGTCTACCTACAGGTAGGAAGCTGCAAGAATTACTAATGGGTTTGGTCTTGTTTAAATATTATTCTCCTTTTCAACCTAGCAGTTTGCCAGTATTTAGGGATCGACTGGCTGAATCTACATGAGACACTGACTGTGCAGTAGCTCAATACTACTGAGCAGTAGCGTTGCATAGCAAGAACCATGACACAATGCTATTGTGTAGTAATATTAGACTACTGCGTAGTAGCATCACAACAAAGATGTTCAGCACTATTGCACGGTAATTTTGGGTTACTGCACAGCCATTTAGTATTTGTTTGTACAAGTACTAAATAAATGCACAGTAATGACTGCAGTAGTGTCTCATGTAGACATGGCCGCTGAACTGCATTTCTTAGGAAAAAGAAATGAATACCAGTCTGATGTTTTTGATGATGCAATCCTACTTTATTTACAAAGAATGCATGTACAGTCCTGTTTTCTGACAAACAGTAGAAACAAGCAGATGCATTTCCTTGCTGACAGCTTCCAAATCTGCCTCTCCAGTGAGTTTGTGTACCAGTGAACTTGGTCTCTGCTCTACCTTTCTCTCTCCAGGCCACTCTTATGACTGCTGCTGACATTGTCTAGTGCAGTGCTTTCCAACCTTTTCCTCAGCATGACCCCATTTAAACGCTGGGAATTTTTTGCAATCCCCAAATGATGTAGATGATCAATACCTGCCCCTTCCCCCTCCCTCCTCCCCCCGGCAGCATGGGCAGAGCAGAGCCCATGGTGGGAGGAGATGTGGGCTGTGGGCTTGGGGCTCCCTGGCCTGCTGCCATTCCCCTAGGGGCCTCCATGGCCCAGTGAGTGGGACCTGGCCCAGGAAGGCAGGGAGAGAAGGCTCACTGCTGCTGCCAGGAGCCCCGTGCCAACAGTGCCGCCATGGTAAGTTGGCCCCTGCCTGCACAGAGGCAGTGGCAGTGTGGAGTTGTGCCTCCCAGTGCTGCTGGGTGGGCAGGAGGTGCATTGCCGTGGCAACATTGCCAGCCTGCAAGGGGAACCTGCTATTTCCCACCTACTTTCTGTGATTTTCCTCATAGTCGGTTAACGCTGTTGAGTCCCTTTGTGACCCCATTTTTTACGGTTGCGACCCCAAATGGGAACTGCTGGTCTAGTGACTGTCTCTGTTTTCTGTCTCTGTCTTGTCCATTCATGTACCTTGCCAAGCAATCCCTTTTCCATTTATAGTCACTCTTTTTCCTTGAGCTAGTGCTTGATCAAGTTTAGTGATATGGCCTAGCAGCTTTAGCAGCGGTGTCTATTGGTCACTATATGAAAGAGGTTTATTTGCTTCTTCTATTAAAACACCTTTCAGTTCAGGTTAACAATCCATAGGGCACAATTGCAGAGTGGTTAAGGTGTTTTACTAAAGATCCAGAGCATGAATTTTGGTGCTAGCCTTTGGTATAAGCCTGGAGTAGGCCACAGTCTGTACATAGAAAAACCTGCTCATTTGGGGTAGGCGGTCAAAGGCAACTAGATGTGATGCTGGGCACTTCATTGTATGCCGTTACTTACAGAAATAGGTATGCTAATCTGAGGCTCAGGACAAATTCTTGTCTGACTTGACCTTATATACCCATGGCTTCTACAAGTCTGATTAATCAAAGAATTCAAACAATCAAAACAACTTAGTTACAGCCTGAGATCTTATGGTGGCCGAAAGAAGTGCTAGAAGGACATAATGAAGGCATACCTCAGGAAAACATCAAAAGCTGGAAGGAGCTGGCTACTAACTGCTGTAACCTCAACCAAGCAGCAGCCCATTTCAAGATAAAGGATCTTTCCCTTGAAACAGAGAAAAGAGAGTGGAGGAAGGAAAAAAGGAAGAATCTCAGTTTACAGCCTACTTTCCCCTGTGGAAGGACCCATAACTTCTGTGGCTCAAGGATTGGACCCTTAAGTCACCTCAAGACCCATGAATGAACTGTGATAGAGATCACCCTTGAATTGAGGGATTGCTGTCACCAACAGTCTGATCAAAGACTTGTCTGATATCAGCTATTAGTACTTCCAGTGTCAAAATAACTTTGTGGATGGCTATCTAGCAAAAAGCACGTACCATCTTATGGTGTTGCCTTGTACCTTCAAACCAAGGATGTTTAGAGATTGATCTTACTATGGTGTGACCAAAAAGGTGACACACAAGTTACCATAAGAAGCTGAGGGTTACTCAGTTAAAACATGGTAAAAGTATATATATTTCTATCCTCATAGATTGGTGAATTCTATTTTAGATGACCCAAGAGGCTTTAGAGCAGGGATGGGCAAAATACAGCCCATGGGCCAGATCCAGGCCACCAAGTAATTTCATCTGGCCCATGGACGGGTGCCCACTAATTAATTGTATCTGCTCAGTGTCTGCCCCTGCAGTCCTCTGCATGGGGCCAAGCCCCACCCACTCCTGCTAGGCCAGTGCCCCGTGTTTCCACCCTCAGCAGTGGGAGAGCCCTGGTCCTGGTCCTGGCCAGCACACAGCTTCTGGGTGGGGCTGCTGCTGCCACTGTTGTAGCCACCTCAGGAACTGTTCAGCTCCGTTGGTCTCCAGTGGCTGCTGTTCCTGTCACTGCTACAGCACTCAGGACAGCAGGTAGGAAAGCAGTGGCAGGCGGGAGGAAACTGCACCTGGGCAAAAGCCTGGAGTGTGGGGCCAGGTTCCATTGCTCAGGGTTCCCCACACCTCATGTGTAGCTCCTGGAACTTGTGTGCCACTGGGGGAAGCTCTGTGCAATGGAGCTGGTGGCCTTTCCCACTCCCTGCCACCAGGTGCAGTTCCTGGCCCTCTACTGGGAGTGGTGGGGAGCCCTGCAGAATGGAGGTCAGCTTCCCTACCAAATCAATCCCAGGAGCTGCACATAGTGACAGGTGTCGCGTCCCGAATGACCGGTGTACCCTTGACCTGCTAGCCTGGGTCAGCACGACTGGCTTGGCACGAGGAGGGATTTATGACCGGACAGGTGGGTGTTAATGGTGAGCAGGAGTCAGCTGATTTAAAGCGTATTGGTTACACAGAAAGTTTATTTTACTTACGCTACTGATGTAGTGCAGCATAGGCAGAGGAGTTGATTTATTCAGTTACAGCATGTAGATATTATGTTACCCAGCATTTACAGGGTGGGTAAGAGATTTGCTTGTTACAGATTCCGAGCGATTCACACAAGCTGTTGCGGTCTGCAGATTACCGAGAGCTCTTGATAAGAAAGATAACGAGAGAGATAGTTGAGCTGGCAAGGACGGAGTTACGCTGAGATAAGGATCGGAGGCGGGGAGATGTTTGTAAGAGGCCAATTTATAAACTGTGTCTCCTGGGTGTGTGCGTGGAGAGTTCTCCTCTTTGGGCGGAAGTTCTTTCAAAGTTATACTTGGCAAGGTGACCAATTACTACACGCCAGACATGAATAATTAACAGGCTGGCACTCATGCTGTCTTTGTTTGCTCAGGTTTCAGAAAAAGTGGGGTTATTTTTTGCTTGGGTGGTACTCATCCTGTTTGGTCACAGGAGGGCGAACGTAGCAGATTATTTAATTTTACAATTTCATTAAAGTGAGCTAATTTAGAGTTTCATTTTTATCTCGTTACCATAGGTACTATATCTTTTTTTACGTCATAGCGCTTGAGTTGTATACAATCCAAGGTTAGCTTCTCTCTCGTATGGGAGCTCAAGTGATTTGAAATGAGGCACAGACAGGGGTGTGTATATGCAGCACTGTTAATACAGAGGGATAGACTACAATTGTAGAGTTTGTTATGTTAGCCTCTGACCTTTTGCCATTGGCATCTGAAATCAAAGACTTTGATCTTTGACAACAGGAAGTGGGGCCAGGCTGCTGGTTCCATTATGTGGGGCTCCCCCCAGATGGTGCATGGCTCTGGCCAAGTCCTTGGACCTGGATGTTAGCAACATGGAGCTCCACAAGATGAAACCAGGTTGGCCTGGTCCTACTCCCTGCCCCCTCATGCAGGTCCCTGAACTTGGCCAGAGCTGTGTGCTGCTGGGGGTCTCTGCCTGTTTAGGCCGTGAGTGCCCTTGAGGGCCCACCACCTGCTGCTGCTGTCACCAGTGGTAGAGGCTGTGCACCTTGTGGGAGTAGGGAGGAGAAAGGAGGGTGCATGTGGGGGAGGCCCCCACCATACCTACTCACACAAACACACAGCCATACCCTCCCCACAGTCTCTCTCTCTCTCTCTCTGTCTCTCACACACACCTTCCCCCATGTATCCGCTCCACACCTACCCACATCCCCCTCAAACCCCAACCCCCCACACACACCCACACTCTACCACACATGCACACACACAACACCAGCCACACCTCACAGACTCCCCCACACAACATACAAGAGTAAGACTTTATTTTGAGCTATTATGCAATTGCCTCTGTGTGCTGCACAAATACGGAAATTAGGAGAAAAATATTTTTTGAAATATACTTAAAATCAAACATCTACTGTATTTTGATTTTTTTTCTACTTCCAAGATGGCAACCCCCCTCTCCCAAAGGACTACTTCCAGAGGCAAGAGAAGGGGCTTTTGGTGGCAAAGGTCACAGGTTAGAGGTGGGGACATCTGGTCTCAAGGTAGTGGCCAGGGGGCAGGGCACCTGTCAAAGGGTGGGGCTACTGTTCCGGCCCTTGACAGCTCACCAACACTCGTTAGGTGGCCCTCCAGTTGAAATAATTACCCACCCCTGCTTTAGAGTGTGTGCATCTTAGTTTTTTACTTGGAAACTTTATTCCCATTTCTGGATGAACTTCTGGGAAGGAACATCTAAAAGAAATGTAATCACTGTTTATATTGGAGAAACAAATATGCTTTTAGTTTTTTGTTGAACATTTGGGAAATAACAAACAGAGAGAAATCAATAATAGTGGTGATAAAACTTGAATTACTACTATACAGTGTACACTGCATCTTGGTGTTAAGAAATAATGCTGCCAGGAGACAGGTGAATGGATTCATTAAAATGTGAAGATTTTGAAATTGTTTATTTCTTTTCATTCATTATGGTACATATTATTCAGAATGTTTAATATAAAGAAGCAAAGTTGTCATTTCTCTTTCAGCTAGTTTTTTTTTCTTGGTAGTTCATCTGATCAGGACGTTGGGTATAGCCGCAAATCCCCACAACACATTAAAGATCATTTTTATGGGTGCAACTGAAATTATAGTAGCCTGAACTTTTTTTGTCTTTCTATCATTTTAAAGAACAAAGCAAAAATAACTGCACTAATGAGTCTCAACATGAATGTATCCTACCCAGAGAGGATATTGCATTAAATTTAATGTAGACCAGTGGGCCCCAACCTTTTTGGCAGGCATGTTACAAATTAGGTCTGCACTCTTCCCAAGTGCCACTCAGATCCCTATCCTCTGCCCAATTTGGTATTTTGATTTCCACTTTTTGTTGAGTTGTCTGCTCTGCTCTGTTACCTGCCCAATCTGCCACTGGGCTGCCTATCAGGCCTGTCCGAAGCGGAAAGTATTCGCTTCAAATTCGGAGGGACAGTGATTTGATTCAGTGATTCAAATCGCTGTCCCAGTTTGATTCAGCTGAATATGAATCCGAAAATATTTGGCACCAAAATTTATTCATCCATGGAATATACAGGCATGCAGTGCTGGCGGGAGCAGCCGGATTAGCCCCAGCTTGAGCCGGTAGCCCCCGGGAGAAGTTGCAGCTCGTCTGGATCCATGAACCCATGAGAGCTAACACATTTTGCAAAAACAGGGATTTATCTAAGCATTTTGGATGAAAATATATTCTTATTCCATTATTCTGCAATGTCCTATCTCACTCCAAAAGTGGCTAAATTTAATAATGGCTGAAGTGATTTACTTTTGTGTATAGGGCATGATACAGCAGTCATTGTTCAGGTGAAAATCCCATTGACTTGGTTTAATTACTTAATCTTGATTTATAGTGTCATTTAAGTGCAAAAAGGCTAGTGGAGCCTAACTCAGCAAAGTGTTTAAGCATCTACTTTTCAAAAGTATGCCTATAGTTCCTAAAGAATATTTTGGGTGAATCTGATATCTTGTTTGTATTAGACCAACTCAAATATTTGGAAAAATTCTTCTGAGATGGCTTTCGGGTTTAAATACTAGGACTGTGTGAAGCTTCCATCGCTGATTTAATTTGGAGGAGATTTGGCCTGATTTGGCCGCCAAATCTCTGAATCCGAATCAAATCGGGAGACCTGTTAATCTCTCTGTATCGATTCGGAGAGATTCAATGATTTGGCCAAAGACTCAGCTTTATACAAGTTGTTTTTTTTTTCTACGTACCTCACAGTACCAGGTGCGGCTTGTGAACGCTGAGATGGTGGGGCGGATGGAGCATCCCATGGGAGCATGGAGGGATCCCACGCACACTTGGCAGCAGACGTGGAAGTGAACCAGAAGTACTTCCAGTCTACTTCTGGCTCCACTATGGAGTGTGTGGGAGATGTCCTTGCCCGCCAGTTTGGGGCATCTGGGGTCCCCCGACAGCCGATCATGGAGCCATCCGCCCCATCATCTCGGCTTTCAGAAGCCACACCTGGTACCTCAAGGTATGTAGAAAAAACATACAAAGCTGTGTCTATGGCCAAATCGCCGATTCTCTGAATCGGAATTGAATCTTCAGATTCAGTGGAATTGAATCGGGACAGTGATCCGAATCAGGATATTGAATCGCTGTCCCCCAAATTGGGCCAAATCGGAATCCAAATCAAATAATGCTGGCTTCACACATCCCTATTAAATACTTTTAATCAGACTGAGGAAGCATCTAATCTCCTCTTGAAGATTTCCGGGGTAGGTGATTACACCACCTCTGGAGGGAGCTTATTCCACAGTCTGGACACCCTGATGAAGTGTATTTAAATCCAAAAGCTGAAGAAGCATATTTAAACCCAAAAGCTTGTTAAGAAGAAGTTTTCCAACGATTTGAGTTGGCCTAATAAAAGGTATCAGATTTACCCAACAAACCTTGTCTGCCTTGGACCAACACAGCTACAACCTACACCCCTGAAGAATATTTTGGCGCTTTAGGTTGAAGGGCAGCAGAAACTTCAATCACAAATCACTCAAAATGTTATACTTAGTGCAGTTACTAGTATTTCTTAGAACTTCTGTGATTTATAAATATGAAATGGAGAAATTATTCTGTGCATTTTAGTCTGTTTGCCTAGACCAGTGATTCTCAACCAGGCACTCTGGGCTATCTTGAAATCCTTTCATGGGTGCCATGGGAATGATACACATATTAGCACTCTTAGGCGTGCACAAGATAAGCACAGATTTTCAAGTAGGAATCCATAGCTGGGGTCTTTCTGAGTTATTTGCAACAGAAAAAAAACACTCTATTTTTCTGTAGTCAAAGAAGAGTGTAAACTAAAAGCTGATGTTTTCTGAGAGGTGCCAAAGAGGTGCTGCAAATCTTTTCAGGGGTGACTCTCAAGTCACAAAAAGTTGAGACCCACTGGCCTATACAAAGGAAACTAGCCACACAGTTACATGCTCTCCCCTTTTACTTGTTTATATCTCTTTGGAAAAACAATATTATAAAAGAATGTTGGAAAACCTGATTAAAAGCATAGGAATTGGCAGGGAGATTCAGGCAGTTGCCATGTTAAAGAGTAACTGTTGACTTCCCCTTCCGCCCCCAAAATCAGATAGATATGTTTGTTACATTTCTATTTGATATGCTGTGCTGAAGAGAAAGAGAGCCTGTTTCAGGAATGTTTTTTAGCCTAGAAGCGTTCTTTGTATCCTAACTCATTAGCTCTTTGCCATCTTCTTTTTTTTTTCATTCCGTAGGGCCATTCCATGGTCATTGGGTAACATTTCCCTATATCATTTTTTTTCTAGTGCATTGTCCAGCACAGAAGAATTTGAGGAACAAACATTTGTATTCTGTGTTCTTGTTCACTGTGTGAAGAAATGTGACAATGACATTCTAAACGTGCTTACTGATAGAATTGTCACAAGTTATCTACGATATGTGAAACCATCAGTGTTGTCTTTTGCACACAGCATATTTGTTGTACGTTCTAAATGGCTGCCTCAAATGGCTACTTAGAAATTTGGGACTTACCAAGTACATCTAAAATAATAAGTGCTAAAAGCTCTTGTCAGTGCTAGTTTACAGTGGCTATACTATGTTCTTCAGCTTTGCATAAAAGTAACACCAGTGGTCTGAAATAAGAGAAGTCTTTGCTGTTTTATGAAGATTTTGTGCAAAATGAATTCTGATTCCGTGCAAATAGACACGTTAGTTCTCCTTATTGTGGGCAGACTTTGATCTTCTGTTCTGCATTTATTGGGCAGCAGATGTCAAAAGGAAAATGATTTGTTATTTATGCGAGTAAAAAAAAAAGCAACATTGTATGGGAAATGGTAATTATGTCCTTTAGCTGTGACATTCTTTTGTTGAATGTTTTTAGTTTTATAAATAGATTTGCAGTGTATGCTGCCATTTTCAGTGTCTTTGCAATAGAGTGATTATCAAGAATGAAGTAGACAAGCATTCTTCTGAGCCCAGAATCAGGTTTTCTTGCTGAGGTGGAGCTTTAACCTGAGGGAGTTCAGTGAAGTCACCTTTAAAATAAAATGCATTTATATATGTTTGCTCTCAAGCCCTTTTATAGTACAGTCAAATTATGATAAAAAGGCATTTTCTTAAGGTTGTAAAGTCAAGCACTCAATCTAGGAAATGAAAGATTTAAGATTGCCCATATGACCTTAATGCAGGCCAGCTGGGAGCCACTACCTCAAGTAGGGCAGTAACACTTACCAGTAGGATTGTGAGCTTCTTGGAAGTTTAGTTCTGACTTGCACTGGAAGTGGAGTCACAAGCCCAGAAAGTTGCAAACCGCCGAAATGCAGATTTCTTAATTATTTTAATTGTGTGATTATATAGTTATATTTTTCTACAGTGTCCTTGCTTGGTTCAGTGCACAAGATGGACTGTTTTCTGTGTGAACAGTTAGTTTATTTAAGGGGTTTGGGGTTTTTTGATACTTCAATATCTTCCCATTTTTATTTTACTATGCGCTATTCAAACTGTACTATGTAGACAGAATAATTCATTTCCTTATGGCCTTTTCTATGGTCATGATAATATCCAAATGTTTCTAAAGTAGTTTCATATTTTCTAGGGTCGGAAGGGACCTGAGTAGATCATCTAATCTGACCCCCTGCCATGGCAGGAAGGAGTACTGGGGGTCAAACGACCCCAGCAAGGTGTTCATCTAGCCTCCTCTTAAAAACCCCCAGGGTAGGAGCCTGCACCACTTCTCTTGGAAGTTGGTTCCAGATCCTAGCCGCCCTGACTGTGAAGTAGCGCCTCCTGATATCCAGCCTAAATCTACCCTCTGCCAGCTTGTGACCGTTATTCCTGGTCACGCCTGGCAGGATGGGAGTGTTAAAAATTATCTGTTGGGTTTTTTGGGGGTTTTTTTTTGGAACCCAGTTGAAGATACCTTGACCTTCATATTTCAGAGTACTTTATAGATATGTTTCTACATTCAAAGTATAGCTCAGTGACTTCTTCACTTCTATAAGAATATCCAGCATTCCTGCAAAACAGACCCAGAGGTTTTAAATTTTATACCCCTAAATTGATCTTGTCTTAATCGGTGGTCACCTAACAAGAAGTTTGGTTTAGGTGGCTTGCCTGGCATCACATAGGAGTTCTGTGGCACAGAGGCAAGAGTAGAATCTAATTCTTCAGAACAGCAATCAAACACACAGCTCTGACAAACCTGTTATTGTCTTCTTCATGTATGCTTTCCACTTACAATAAATGAAGGAACCTTTACAGAGACATCATTTTCACGGCCCAACCCTGATTCATCTCCATCCTTTGAATGTGAAAATATAATCTCCATTCTTGGATGCTTTTAAGAGAAGGTTAAGAGACAGACTGGGACTATTTTGTCAAGGACAGTCCTCCCCTGAGAGAAGTTTGACTGCATGGCCTCGTGAGGTGCCTTCCAACTCTACTCTACTGAGATACATCCTGTGTACAGAGTTAGGCAGGTGTCTGATGGGGGAAAAAATATATATTATCCCATAATTCAGAACTAAATCAAAATGTATGCAAAAGAGGTACAACTAAGGTTACAAGAACAACCTTAATTCTGGCAGTTCTTAACTTTGCAATCTTAATGTTAAGCCTGCGTGTGGATAAAATTATATTTTCTAAGGTTTTTTAAAAGACTTAAAATGAAAGAACAGAAATTTCACCAGGTGGCATGATATTGTTACCCACATGACACATCAATGACCATGAGAACTGCCCCACAGACTAATGGTGTGATAGCTGTCAAATATTGCCGTACCGTGTTGACTAGAGCATGTACTCTGGCAGTGGGTTTTACAGAAATTTGCTGACCACAGAGGAACAGTGAGACTGAGGAAATATGAACTGGAGGAGAGTATGCTTTAATGAATGCAGACACTTACTTATTCTTTCTGCTTATTTGTTGCTTTCTCTTCAGCCTATCCTCACGCCAGAGAGAAAGTTCTCTTACCCCAGTCCCAATGGCTAAGTACAGATGGTCAAAAAGCCCAAGGGTGAATCGATTCAGTCTTTGCAGGTTAGTCTAAACTACAGAGATTAAACCGAGAAACAAGTGAACAGACATTCACTTTTGATTCAGGAAATGCAGCCACATGCCTGCAGTGGCTTAGGCCAGAAGCTGGTGGAGTTTGGGGGGATGTGCTGGAGCATGCCTTCCAGCCTGCCATCCACTTGCAAAGAGAAGGGACTGAACCTTCAAGGCTTTTATCACCCTCCCTGCTAGAGCAGAGTGAGTGTGGCCAGGTCCCACTGAGGCTAGGGGGAGGGGTGCTTTAAACCCACCATGGCCCACATGAGATCCTAGCCCAGGTGTCCCTGGGCCCGGGAGGCAGTGCCTGGCAGACTTCTACCCCATGCCCCGCTCGAGCTGGGGTGGGGGGCAGCTTCTGCCAGGCTGAGGAGGAGGTGGGTAGGAAAAAAGACATTAAATTCATGAAAACTTGAACAAGAACAGTCCTTTCTCTGAAGTGAGCATGTACTGAACACAGCAATTTGCAACCTCAAGCACACAACAGAGCAATAAAAAAAAATCTTCACCTAAGCTAAGAGACATCCCAGTAAAACACAGTGAGAGCACATGAGGCTTAGTCTAACTTAAAATGGAACGCAGTTAACCAAAAAGATGAGAGAAAGTCTTGCATAAGTCTAATCCAGAGGACAGTGTCTCCTAACAGCCAGGGATTCAGAAAGTCCTTGTTGGGGAATCGGCTGGTAGTCTTAGGTGTTGGAGTGGAGATCCCACAGGCCTCATTTCTGCTTGGGTTTTTATAGGCTCATTTGCTCTCCATTCTCCCCCTTGGGTTCTTTGACATTAGCATGCTTGTCATCTATAGCACCTTTGGCACAACTCTCACACATTCATTGTCTCTTATGTCGTCTTGGGTATTCTAGTCCAGTGTTTCTCTACCTTTTTCACACCATGGCACACTTACCTAAATAAAATAGCACTGCGGGACACTAGGCGCAGCGTGGGGGTGGGTGAGGGGGTGGTGCATGGCCAGCCAGACACCAACAGGGAGGAGGTGGGTAGCGCACAACCAGCTGGACACCAACTGGGGGGGGGGGGCGGGGTTGGTGTGCAGCCAGCCAGATGCTGACAGGAAGCATGGCCACAGCCGGACTGCATTTTGGGTTGGAGCTATGCCCCCTGCCTGACTGAAGCCCCACTCCCTATCTGTCTGTATCTGCAGCAGCAGCAGCAGGTGGGGCACATGGCTCCAGCCAGGCAGGGGGCATGGCTGTAGCCCAAAATGCTGCAGCACACCTGGATGTACCTGATGGCACACCAGTGTGCCTCAGCACACTGGCTGGAAAACGCTGTTCTAATCTCCAGCCACTAATTTTACCAGTTCTGCTTTATAATGCAAATTTAGTTCTCTGCTTTCTTTGGTCAGACCAGCTCAAGCAGTCCCTCTCCTATTTCCTTAGCTCCATCTTGAATACATATATGCGATGATTGTGGCAGGCCTTTCCCAACACCACCTACCTCTGTCTGGTCCTGCAGGGCTTGGCTGTGGGCTTACAGGTGGCAGGAGACCAGTCCGACCAGCCCCAGTCCCCCAGCCTCTCCCTCCCCTTGCCCCAGCATAGCCTGGGGGAGCTGAAGGGAATTACACTCCCGCCTTCCCCCCTTATCAACTGCTTGCCTGCCTCAGTCTCTGCAAGAGGTGGGAGGAGGTGCTGGAGCTTGTCTCCTGCTGTTTTATAATATAAATGTAGTTCTGGGATTCTCTTCTGCTGGCCAGCATACTGAGCCAGGGAAGGGGGGTGGGGATTAAAACCCCTCCCAGACCCTCTACCCTAGCTGGGGTTTTCCTGGTGGGGGGCAGTTTCTCTCAGGTTGTTACCCACCCATGCCTTGCTCCAGAGGAGAGCAGGGGGCATGGGCAGCACGCTGAGCTGGGGAAGTGGGAATTAAAGCCTCTCCCAGACCCCACACCACAGCAGAGGTTTGCCTGGGGAGGGGCAGTTCCTCTTAAGCTGTTGCCCCACCCCCTCTGCTGCAGCAGGGGAAATTCTGGCAGGGTCTGCACCCCCATCCCCGGCAGACCCAGCTGCAGTCCCTAGCCGGATTTCCCAGACCCCCCCATGCCCTTGTCAGCCAGCCCTCACTGCTCCAGCTAGAGAACAAAGGTCGGGTCAACCCTGCTCTCGGGGGCAGATATCACAGCCCAGCCCAGGGCTGCAAAGTATCCTGGGATGCTGGGGGACTCTGATTTAACTTGAACCAGGAAGGGGTCTGGGACAGAAGTTTCATAAACTGGTTTGACCTAAATCAGTTAAGTTTGATACTACATTCAACCAGGTTTATCTTAAGCCAGTTTCAGCCATTTTGAAACTGGTTTATATAGACTGAACTTTTGTTCTGCTACAGGTTTAAACAGGTTTCTGAGCACTTAAACCAGTTTATGTGTAACTTTTGTCCCTAGCCAACTTGTTCCCAAGCCCTACGTCTCAAACTGCTTCTCCCGGTTTCCTTCGCTATCAGTCTGAGTTCTTCTGCCACATTCTCTGAATTGTTTGTATACATACATAGAATAAATGTCATACTCCTTAATGCTATTAACATTATTTTATCCATTATCTAGTTCCCTAATTGGTGTTCTAACATCCCAGTCTTTGAAGGGGGTCTGATCAGTCTTCTGGACCCTATGTTCACTTCTATTGAGTTTTCATGTTGCGCTCTTTGAGAGAGGGATTCATTTTCTGATGGCATGAATGCCACGTGCTCCCGGAGGTTGCAGGGGCATGGCAAGCTCCTGCAGCCAGTGCTGGCGCTGTTGGCGGCAGGAGCATGGTGGAGGCAAGTGGGGAGCTGTTGCAGCAGTGTTGGCAGTGGGAGACGGTGTGGTGAGTGCTGACCAGTGGTTGGCAACCACGCACAGACACTGCCGACACTGCCAGCAGCGCACTGGTGGTGGCCAGCGGCATTCGTGGACCACCCACAGGCACCATCGGCAGCAGAGGAGGGATGGAGTGGCGAGCGACGCCT
This sequence comes from Crocodylus siamensis, assembly GCF_052110815.1. Lineage (NCBI taxonomy): Eukaryota > Metazoa > Chordata > Crocodylia > Crocodylidae > Crocodylus > Crocodylus siamensis. The sequence goes on from NC_143397.1 coordinate 219,691,702, forward strand.
TTTCACAGGGGTGCACCACCACACTCAGGGGGTGAACATGCACCTGTGTGCGCCCCTTAGACATCGCCAGTGCCTGACAGCATATTCCTTTTGCTCCTTTCTTCTGTTGGGAAATCTTGCATATGATTCTGGTATTTCTGCCCCCCCCTTTGCTTTGCAGTCTCTATGTAAGTTGTGGGAATCTATCAAATTCCAAATGTCTGGGAGCTTTTGATCAGAATTTTTTTTTCCCTTGTCTTAGTTCAGGAAGTGGTTTTGTTCTGTGCCAAGCTTTGGGAGTTTAAATTCCTATTCTATGCTGCTTAGTTATTATTCCAGCATTTCATTTTCTTAGCTCCTTAAGGTTAAGTTGTGTTGATTCTACATTGTGACTGCTTAATTTTCATCCTGTCAGAAATTCTGTTGAAAAGAGTTCAGGCGCAAGCAGTGATGACAGTATACTAGAAATTGTATATATATAGGTCCAATGATTTTAGAGGTCAGTATCATGCTACAGGGTAGACTTTGTTTTCCATTTTACAAATCTAGCAAATTGCATTCTGTCTCACTCACTCACTCGCATACATTCTTTCTAAAGTCTGTACTTCTGCTCTGTGGGTACAAATATTGATGTTAAAAATGTGAAGTTCTTTTGCAAATGGTATGCATGCACATATCAGCGGTAAACAGAATCACATTTTCAGATGGGAAGACTTCAGAAATTCTATGTCTTTGCAAATAGGAGTGAACTTTCTCAAAAATGTTCCAATGAGGGCAGTGTAAGAGTAAAGACAAGTCAATATATCTGGAGAAGTAATTGACTACAATAATAGTGTGTGACCTTTCCAGAAAAATAAATCTTGATATATGCTGCCAAGATCTGTCAGGTAGTTTTACAGCAAGTAATGTTTCTAATAATTTCATTACTTGTTACCTTTCTTTCAGTCTTCTAATAGGGTCTAGATTCTGTGCCCAGACCTGCCCACCTTACACAGTATTGGCCTGCACTTGTTAACGCCTTGGGTATTCCTCATGAATTTTGGAGAGTGCCGCTTACATTACTATGTGAAAATCATTTAATCCTGTGAATATGGTAGAAGGTCTGTTTGAAAGTTGACTCCTTCCAACCCCACCTTCTTTGGGAGAGTAAGTATCTGGCAAGACTTATTTAATGGTCTCTAATTTGCTGGTGGAAATTGGCAGTCATTGGGATGGCTGCCAGGTCAAGGTCAATGTAGATTTTAATGTCTTTCTGTAAATCTTTTTCTTCTGCCATCCTCTGGTTAATCAGCACTCCCGTTAGAGTGTCAGATGTGAAGATTTCTTTCTCTGGTATGTGTTGGCTGTTGGAAAAAGCAAACCACATCAATTGCAGGCAGAATCTTTGACTCCTTGGAGGTAAAGTTCTGTAGTGGTTATGAACCTGGTACAGCCACTGAGGGAAGATAACCCTTGAGGTCTTTTCCAACCCTCTGATTTGCTGATCATGTTAAAACCCAAGCTGAATAAATATGCACTTAGCCATTTGTAGATACATGTGACAGTTAGCGCTTCCTTTTCCACATGCTAGGTTTCTGTGAGTCACCTTTATCTGAATGCAACAGGCCTCTGGTCTCGCTGTTCTTGGGTGAATGCTGCTCCTAAACGAACAGTTCCCGAACTGTGGGTCATGACCCAAAATAGGGTTGCAACATCAGAGGATGGGGTCACAGGGGTGGGAGACGGTGGGTTGGAAGTGAGGCCTCATGTTGAGGAAATGGGACCATAAATGGGGTCATGCTGAGGAAAGGTTTGGGAAGCACTGTCCTAGACCATGTGAAAGTAGGGCTTCCGCTGCTAGTGGTTTATTGATGGTACATCTGTGCTGCTTTCTTGGGTTCCAAGGGCACTGCTCTTGAGCACCTCTGCTCATCTGGTCCTTCCATGCGTGTAGCTAACCTGGAAATTAAGCCATGAAGCTTCTCCAGGACAGTCGTTACCATCACTTACAAGTACACCCGAGGCAGGATTTTGAAAGTAGCTGTGAGGGAAGTCCCAAATGTGTGCAGTGCCAGGAAGACAAATCCATGGAGGCCTGCTGCAGCTACTGGATGCACTGCAGTACCAGTGGGAGGGGGGCCAGAGCACTGCCATGTTGAACCCTGATTTGGAGACAGCTTATGATTGAGTATCCCACAGTAAAACACTCTGGGTTACACCTGCAAGCTTGGTATGTTCTCCAAAGTGTCTGGCCAAGCACCTCTGCCACTGGCTACTTTTGCTGTAGCTGCCCAGGGTCTTAGTCGAGGTCCATGATATGGGAACCCAAACTGCCCTTGGAGCATTGCAGGGAAGCCACCCAGGCCTCAGGCATTCTGCTCCTGGATGCACCCTGCTTTGCTAAAACTCAAACCCCTGGCTGGTACCAGGAGCACTGCCTGGACTGCTAATGGGGGCTTGTACAGGGCCCAAAAGAAATGTAAACAAGAAAAAAACTTATCTGAGGATTTGCTCTGTTGTCCTGAAGCAGATTTCCCCCTTCTTCCCTAGGGGGTTCACCTGGGGACAGTCTTCCCCTCTGGCTGCCCTTCTGCTCTTCTTGCCTCCCCTCATATTCTCTTAGGTGTCCCTGGTCATTTGACCTCTTGCCCAGCTGACCCGGTTACCATGCTTTGCCTAACAAATGGGCTGCTATCTGATTATGTCTGCTGCATGCTGGGAAGGAAAACACCTAGCTCTCCATGAGTGATGTTTCCACAGCCTCCCAATGAGGGATCCTGAGGTGTGAGGGGAAGGGGAGTCAAGGGACAGAAAAGCCCCAGCAAAGGGCTGGAGTTTGTGGGTAGCCCTATCCCAGCCCTCCTAGTAATGGGGTTACACCCCCAATGTTACACCCACCAATTCCTGTTCAAAACCCTGTAAGAGATGGGGGTTTGATTGACCTTCATCACCTGGATAAAGACACTGTACATGGATGGGGTGCATTAATAGAGATTTTGGGGACCAGTACCAATTGCCTATTTTTAAGGAGGTATTTTGGCTGATACTAATCCGATACAGCTGCATGCAGCTGGTAAGTCTGCTGTGGTAGAAGGGGCATGAGGGAGGGAGAGGGGCTGGGGCAGGTGCTGCCGGGCTGGGGCAGGGCATTGGAGGGAGCCATAACTCGTCCAGGGGGTGTAGGGAGGGTGGCAACTCCTGCCCCTGCACGCATCCTGGGAGGGCATGGAGGGGTGTGTACCTCCCAGATCTGTGCAGGGGGACAGTGGCAGTGCTGGGATGGGGGTTACAGGGGAGCTGCAGCCACTCCAGATTTTGCTGTAGCTCCCTCATAGTGCTGCTGCCACCTGCTTTGAGTGCAGCTCCCACACACCAGGAGCACAGCCATGAGAGCAGCCCTTATGTGCTGAAAGCACAACTCCACCCACCCCTCCCCCCCATGCAGGTCTGGGGACACTCTCCCCCCCATGTATATCCGGGGGCACCCCCCCCATGCCCTTCTGGGATGTGCACAGCAGTGGGAGCGCCCTTCCACCCCCTCCTCACTCCCTCCATAGACGAGCCACAGCTCTGTCCTGCACCCTGCCCCACCTGGCTGAGCAGCTCCAGCCCCAGCTCCAGCCCCACTCTCCCTCACCAAGGGGGGCATGGATCTGCTCCCCCACACCCCTTCCCTCCATTTTCATCGGAATAGACTTACCTTCTGCACACAGCTCTCTGAGCTGCTGGGCTGCGCTTCTCGCTTCTACGTGCTGTGGTGTGGCCGTGCGCATACATGGGCATTTGTCAGCCAAATTATCAACCTTCCGATACAACCAATTTTCTTTATATCGGTGCTGATTCGATATCAGACCAATGTATTAGTGCACCTCTATACACAGACATGAACAACTGGGTGCTGGTGAACAGGCTCCTAACTCCACCAATCTTGGTGCAGTTGGGGGTTCAGCAGGACTTCATCTGCATGATGGAACTTCTATCTCAGAGACTCAGGCAAGACCCTGGAATTAATGGAGTGCAGGTCCCTGGGCACAACCAAGGGGAAGTGAGGGTCCTGGTCTACATGGACAGCTTCAACATCCTCTGCATGGACAAGTGGTTGATTGAAAAAGTACTGAAACACACACAGGCATACAAATCAGTGACAGGGGCTAAGTTCAATGTAAACAAAAGCAGCTGACTGGTATTGGGCAATCTGGGGGACCTGTCATGCAATGGGGGATGGAGACCCCCAGGAAAGGTGAAGATCCTTGCGGTGGAATTTGATCCAGAGCTGACTGGATGGAGGAGTGGGAAAAGACAGGCCAAAATCAATCAGAAACTGGGATTGTGGCATATGCACCACCTGTCTGGGGGTGGTGAGTGGTGCTCATGAAGGCAGTGTTGTTACTAGTGCTTCTGTACACTGAGCTACTCCCACCCCCACCACACACATACCTCCACAGGGCAAATCGTCTGCATAATCCAGAAAGCAATGTGCATCTTTTGGGGCTCAGATGGGAGCTTGAAGAGGAAAACCATGTACAAGACAAAACAGAGAGGAAGCCAAGGAATGCCAAACGTTCTGCTTTGCCTCTGGGCCAAATATGTGAGCCAGATCTGCGAACTAGCAACTGCAGGGTGCAGGGGCTAAACATCCTGCTTTGTGAAATATTTTGCAAGTTGCATGCTACAACATTGGGGTGTATACATACTGCCCCTCATGAACTTAGTTACCTGGGAACTGCTGTGGTTCTATAGAACCCTGGCACGGCTGTACGAAGACTGATAGCGCTCTGGTGCGGTGCCAGAGGACTGGAAGAGGGCCAATGTGGTTCCCATCTTCAAAAAAGGGAGGAAGGAGGACCTGGAGAACTAGAGGCCAGATAGTCTTACCTCAATCCTGGGTATGCTTTTTGAGAGAATTATTCTGGCACATGTCCACGAGGGGCCAGCAGGGGAAATTATGCTTAGGGGCAACCAACACAGGTTCATTAGAGGTAGGTCCTGTCAGACCAACGTGGTGGCCTTCAATGACCAGGTCACCAAAACCTTAGATGCAGGGGTAGCAGTGGATAGTCTTTCTGGACTCTCGGAAGGCCTTCGACATGGTCTCACCCCGTTCTCATTAAGGAATTGGGGGACTGTGGTGTCGACACCTATACAGTCAAATGGGTCGCCAACTGGCTGGAGGGCCGCACACAGAGGGTGGTAGTGGATGGGTCCTTCTCAACCTGGAAGGACGTGGGCAGTGGGGTTCCACAGGGCTCGGTCCTCGGGCCCGCACCGTTCAACATCTTCATCAGTGATTTGGACAAGGGGGTAAAAAGCACCCTGTTCAAATTTGCTGATGACACTAAGATGTGAGGGGAAGTGGGCACACTAGAAGGGAGGAATAGGCTGCAATTGGACCTAGACAGGTTACAGGGGTGGGTGAATGAGAATAGGATGGGATTCAACACTGACAAGTGCAAGGTGCTGCACCTGGGGAGGAAGAACCAGTACCATACCTACAGGCTGGGGAACTCCCTTCTTGTCAGCACAGAGGTAGGAAAGGATCTTGGCGTTATCATTGATGCCAAGATGATCATGGGCCGGCAGTGTGGGGATGGAGTCAGGAAGGCCAGCCGCACCTTGTCTTGCATCCACAGATGCATCTCAAGTAGGTCCAGGTAGGTGATCCTCCCTCTCTATGTGGCACTAGTCAGGCCGCAGCTGGAGTACTGTGTCCAGTTCTGGGCACCGCACTTCAGGAGAGATGTAGACAACATGGAGAGGGTCCAGAGGAGGGCCACTTGCATGATCAGGAGCAGCAGGGCAGGCCCTACAAGGAGAGGCTACGGGACCTGAACCTGTTCAGCCTCCACAAGAGGAGGCTGAGGGGGGATCTAGTGGCCATTTACAAACTAGTTAGAGGGGACCAGCAGGGACTGGGGAAGTCCCTGTTCCCCTAAGCACTACCAGGAGTGACCAGGAATAACAGTTGCAAGCTGGCAGAGGGTAAATTCAGATTCGACATCAGGAGGCTACTTCACTGTCAGGGCGGCTAGGATCTGGAACCAACTTCCAAGAGAAGTGGTGCTGGCTCCTACCCTGGGGGTCTTTAAGACAGGGAGAGACAACTACCTTGCTGAGGTCGTTTGACCCCAGTACTCTTTCCTGCCATGGCAGGGGGTCGGACTTGATGATCTGCTCAGGTCCCTTTCGACCCTACTAACTATGAAACCCTGGAGCAGTTCTACAACAAATACAAACTACAGAAAGAAAGCCCAATGACCCTAATGAACCACTGCAAAATGCAGGAGGCTGTGAGGAAATGGGATGTGGTATCAACCATAGACCTACTCCCTGAAGACAGCTGCCATGCCATGCAGGAAAGAATCTTCCACAAGGACCTGCAGAAAGATCACAAATATGTGAACTGGAAAGTAGCCCATGAGAAAGTGACCCTATTGCACCAGGGAAACCTGCCTATGACAAGCAGAGACAACTGACCACCTAGTGTTGTTCTGTCCTTTGGCCAAAGGGGTGTGGAGGAAAGTGTTTTTATACTCCTCAAGATGGTGACAGATATCACAACCCTGACCAGGGAAGCAGCAGTGTTTGACCATTTGTCTAAGAAGAAGGGGACCTCTGTTGGCTCACTTGAACCAATTAATTTCCTGTTCTGGAAATGCCTTATGAAAGGCCAGGAATCTGCTCATATACAGGTGCATACACATCTCAGTAGATGCTTGTGTCAAAATGGGACAAAAAGATGCAAGGATACTACAAGAAAGTGGTAGAGGATATTGGAGAGGAAATGGCAGTGATCATGTGGAAGAGGATGGACTGGCAGTGGCTGTTCAGGGGTGGGACACCTAAAGAGTGTGATGATGATAATGAGGACAATGAAGGCAGAAGAGATGACAAGAGAAGAAAGCGATGATGACAACGGCAACTGAAAGAACTGGGAAAGAAGGGGGGGGAAGGGTAAGCTTTAGAGGGTAAAGAAAGGTTGTCTGCCTTTGCAATGGGCAGTGGTGATGGTGATGGTCACGTGGGGTGCATGGTGTGCATATTGTGACGGGATTGTGTATTATGTGTTTTGCGCTGTCAGGTGTGTCATAGCAGCTGCAGGACAGTTTTGAGAGACGTACTTCAAGATCTCTATATATAGCAAATTAAAAACCCCCCACCTTGTTTCTAGGTTTGGCGTATCTGTAGAGTAGGAACGGGAGGAGGGGAAGGGCACACAGGGACCTGCAGTGAAGTCACTTATAGTTATCATTGGTATTGTGCCCATACAGGTGGAGATGTTGGTAGTTCTTTATTAACTAATTTTTTGTGTACTCCTCCAGTTCCACATGGTGTGACCATTAAGGATATTTCTCAAGTTAGCTACCTTAACTTCTGGTAAGAAATTCCAAAGTAGTTGGTCTTATCAGGAATCTTCCATATCATGGAGTTTGAGGAAGGTGAATGATGCCATTAGTTTGTTTCAGTCTCTGCTCACTAATTATGTATCTTACATGTCTTCCCTTCCAAATTTACACTTCTAGTTCATAGTGAGAATAATTTGTTGCAAAGGAGTCTCAAAACTGCATGTATTTAACATACGATAATCATTTACATTGCAAAATACAGTAGGCAGCCCTGTCTGATAACTGAGTTAATGATATACTTATCTCCGAGCACCAGCTCCATGGTTATGAGGCCAGCACTGGGAGATCTTTATCTACCAGTGCCAGTTCTGTGGTTGCGGGGCTGGTGCTGGGAGATCCTTTTCTTCCAGCGCCAGCTCTGCAGTTGCCCTAACAGTGTGGTCGTGGAGCTGGTGCTGGAAGGAAAGGATTGCCCCGTGCTGGCCCCATGACTGTGGAGTTGGCACTGGGAGATAAGGATCTCCCAGCCCAGGTCCCATGACCATAGGGTTCAAGCTGTGAGATAAGGATCTTCCAGCCCCAGCTTTACAGTGGTGGAGCAGGGGTTGAGGGCCATTTTCCCCACTGGACGTTGATCCCTGCCCGGCAGCAAGCATCTCCTGTGGGCAGGGATCAGTCTTCCTCCCTCTGCTGCCTCTCCTTGTATGGTTTGTTCTCTGGACCTCTGATCATTTGTGTGGCCCTCCTTTGTTTGGACTCTTTCCAGCTTCTTTACATCTTTTTTGAAGTGTGACATCCAGAACTGGACACAGTACTCTACCTGCGGCCTCACCAATGCTGCATAGAGCAGGGGGGATGACATCCTTAGTCTTGCCTGAGATGCATCGGTAGATGCACGCCAGTGTTTTGTTTACTCTGCTGGCTATAGCATCGCAATGTTAGCTCATGTTCATTCTGTGGTCGTTCAGGTCTCTTTCAGTTGTGGTACTAGCTATTGTAGCACTGTCAAGCCTGTAAGTATGTTGCAGATTATTTTTCCCCAGATGGAGCACTTTATATTTCTCAGTGTTAAGCATCGTCAAGTTTTGATCCGTTCACCTTACAAGACTGTCCAGGTCACCGTGTCCTCCAGCGTGACTGCACTCATCCATAACTTGGTGTCGTCCATGAACTTTGCCAGTATGCTTTTCATACCCGTATCCAAATCATTGATGAATATGTTGAAAAGCCCTGGTCTGAGTACTGAACGCTGTGGGACACCACTGGTCACCTTTTGCCATGTCGACTCAGTTCTGTCTATTAACATTCTCTGGGTCCAGCCTTGGAGTCGGTTTCCTAGCAACTGGACCATTAAATTGTTGAGAATGCAAATTCTGAATTTTACCATGAGGACATTGTGGGAGACTAAGTCAAAGGCCTTTTTAAAATCCAAATATATGACATCAACCTCATCTCTCTTATCCAGGTGGCAAGTTACATGATTGTAGAAGGAGATGAGGTTGGTCAGGCATGACCTGCCTGCACCAAAGCCATGTTGGCTGTCATTTACAATACTGCCTTCTGTTAACCTATCACTGATGGATTTTTTGATGGATTTTCCCAGGATTTTTCCAGGGATCCAGGTCAGACTGATTGGCTTATAATTTCCTGGGTTCTCTTTCCTTCCTTTCTTGATGATAGGCACCACATTGGCCCTCTTCTAGTCTTCTGGGACCTCTCCTGAGTGCCATGAGTATTCAAAGTTTTGCCTTTGGTTGTGCAATTACATCAGCTAGTTTGTTCAGCACTCTTGGGTGTAGTTCAGCTGGTCCTGCTGACTTACAGATATCCAGCCTCTTTAGATACTCCCTCACAAGATCATTGCTGATTGTAGGTGAGTGATCACCCCCTGGTGCATCCTGTCAGACAAGCTAACACCCTGGTGGAATACCAATGCAGAGTATTCTGTTAGGAGTTTTGTTTTCTCTTGAGTGTTGGTTATTAGCTGTCCCATTGTATTCAGCAGGGGTCTTACATTTCCCTTATTTTTTTCTCCTGCTTCCTACATATCTGAAGAAAGACTTTTTATTGTCCTTGATTGCTGTGGCCAGTTTGAATCCTGTTCCTGCCTTTGCTTTTCTAATCCGCTCCCTACATAGGTGGGCCATTCCTGTGTACTCTTCCTTGGAGGTAATTCCCAGCTTCCATCTCTTACTAACTTCTCAGTTCATTCTCAGGAGGTCCATGACCTCTTTATTGAGCCAAGGGGGTCTCCCAGCCCTTTTGCTACCTTATGAACAAAAAAAAAAAATCCTTTGTTCTCCAAGGATCGTATCCTTGAGGAATGACCACTCTTCTTGGACCCCCCTTCCTCATCAGACCATGGTCCAACAGGGCCTTATCCACCAATCTCCTAAACTTGTAGAAGTTAGTTTTCCTAAAATCAAGGATTTCTACCCTACTGACTGATTTCCCTGCCTTATGATGGATGATGAAAGTGATAGTCTCATGGGAACGATCTAGTGACTAACCAGAGGATTAAGGGTAATCTAGGCAATAGTGATCTACCCATTTTATAACATTATGAAACAATACTTCTCCACTCAGTGGTGGAGTATCTAAAACTATTTGAATTGATATGCTTTCACCTTTACTCTTTGTCACCTCTACTCCTTTTCACCTCTTTCTAGGTTGCGTCAAGGACAGCTGTAGGAGGGGAATCCCTGGAAGTATGATGTCATTTAGGAATCAGTGCCACTGTCTTTGCTTATCTTGTGGACATTGTGGATTTTTCACACATTTTAACTCTGACAGGAATCATGGCCTCACAATGCTGTTTTAACAGTAGAATGAGTAAAAACTCTACTGGGCAAAAGTTATTCCTAGGAGAGCATGGGGTCCTACCCCTGGTGATGAATGCTATTTTTGCTTTAGTTCTCTAGAGTCTATTAAAACACTCTCCTTATTTTCTCTTGTCTCCAGGCTATGATTGTCTCAGAAAACTTAGGAATCCAAAAATAGGATTTGTATTCATGGTTTCAGGGTGTTAGTTTTCCTGGAGTCATTCAATACTACTCTTCAAAATAAACACATTTTTGTTCTTCAGTCTCAGTGACATAAATAAATGAAGTAGCAAATTTAAATTGCAGTGTCTGTCACTTTGCTGTAAGATTGGAAGACAAAACAATTCTGATTATGAACTTGAGTATTTTTCCAGGTTTTTTTTTCTGGTATAGCAGTCAGGCAAGTTGCAAGTCCTCCAGTAAGAGCCCATGCTAATGCAAAGCTGTAGTTGTGACCTCAGCACTATGTCAGAATAATTGCCAAAATGCCTGGAATATGACCGATGTGGCAATTAGGTCATACAATTGATATAAAATTGTGAGATTGCTGTTAAGATTTGGAGTAGAGTATTGCTATTAGAGGCCTGGGAGACATTTATGAGGGCAGGTTGAAAGACCTAGGATTCTTTAGCCTGGAGAAGAAAAGATTGGGGTGGGGGGGTTGGAATTTGATAAGTCTTAAAATACCTGAAGAATGGTTATATGGTGGATGAAAATAGACTCCCATCTATGGCTGCAGTGGACTAGACAAGGAGTAATGGTCCCAAATTGCAGCAAGGGAAATTAAAGTTGAATAAGGAAGAGTTTTCTCCTTTTGAGGGAGTTAGTTTTGGAACAGGTTATGCAGAAAGGTTGTAGAATTAAACCATACTCTTTTAGTGAGTGTATGCTAGTTACACTGAACTACAACTGTGTTTTGTTTTCTTAGCCCTCACACCGGGTGGCAGTATTACCAGTCCAATGTACCCAAGATTCCCACAGCTTGCATTTCAATAGAAGATGCTGAAATGATGGCACGGATCTCTTCCCAGGGCACCAAGATTATTGTTAAACTCAAGATGGGAGCCAAGACCTATCCAGATGCTTATTCCTTTAATACTGTGGCAGAAATAGTTGGGAGCAAGTACCCAGACCAAGTAAGTGAGAATTCCCTAAGAGAATACATCTTGTTTGAAAAATCACTTTAATTGACCTACTACTACTGTCTATACATCTTCGTGTTTATATTCATTTTCATGGCATATCCTAGTATACTGAAGAACTTGCTACAGGTGCATAAAAACTACTCTGTTCCAAAGGCAAAGAGTTCAGCTTAGTTGATATGGCTTTCTAACTGCTTCTTTTCCTTTCTTTTAAAAGTTCATGGTTGTGAAAGTAGTGCGATAATGGATATTTACATTTAATTAACAAAAAAATCTATGTATATTTGCTGAAGTAAAATTCTAACACACCAAGGATTTTATTGTATGGAACTTGCAATAAATAGGCTATAGCAAGAACCAGGTTACAGCATTTTAAATGAAAAGCAAGCCATGCTTGTGAAAATAATGAACAAACTACCTTTTGCTGTGTAGATTACGTTATACTTGACTTTACTTATTTTATTTGCTTTCCTTTAGATCTCTTACTCCATGTGAATGGCAAAATTTCTATTTTAAACACAAAATACTTTGTATGAGCTTATAGCCTCTCCTTACATATATTTATCTGCTGTCTAATTTAAATTTGGTTTGTAATATGAAGGACATCTAGCCTTTTAATAAGTTAACTGGCCTGACTGCCACCTCATTCCTGTGGAGTGACACCACTAAACTCCAATGTAAAAACTGGAGCAAAATGTGGATGAATCTAGTTGACTCTGAGTTTAGTTTAACATAGGTTGTTAAATGGACAATTGCTATTTTAAGATTCTACTTTTGCTGCTTTTTTTAATTTCTGGTTTTATAAAATATAACCAGCCAAACCAGATTTGTGGTGGTAGAAAATTTATGCCTGGGATGAGGACTTTTTTGCCAAGTTCCAGCCTGGAATGGAATCTTTAGCCTATATAATTTTATGGAAATGCTGATGTAACCCTAACTCTGGTAACACTATAAATCCCTGCTAAAATGAAGTTACTTAAGTCATTATTCCTTTCTAACCTAAAAGTTTTCTAATTGTAATGAAAAATAAGAGTAATATATTTTTATCTCAGTTTTTTTTAAACCAAGTGAACTTGTTCTGTGTTTGCTCTGTGTGTGAAGTACTGTAACATTGGCTTATTGCATCTAGAAAACACAGCTAGAAGTTACTGTAATCCTTTTTCCTGCCAAATGATCACACTTCTGAAAACTCTGCAATGATCGCTGTGGTAGAGTGATTTATGTGCTATCAGGTATGAATTTGGCTCCATGGAATGCAGTGTACAGAGGACAACATCTTAGCCCTTAGAATAGACTACAGTTAACTTAATCTTGCATCATGTGAATTTTTAGCAATGCTTCTGGGGAACTAAAGTTTTGTCCTTCATGACTCATACTTTGTATTTGAAAATTATAGTATTTCAATTCAACCAGCATCGTATCCAAATGTAACCTTTATGAACACTTTAAGCCAGGAGCCACATGTGGACTCTGTGTGGCTATTTCCATCTATTTCTTTCCCTGTGAGATAAAAACATTCTTGGATCTTCTCAGTTGCTGAAGCATGAGGGGTGCAGATTTTTAAAACCGTATGGGAAGATTTATTCACAATGCTGTGCTGCTGTTAATGAGAGCAGTGGCATGCACACTTGAAGTGTAACCAAGAAACAGAAAAGTAAAACAAGTGAATGGGGGATTAACAATTGTTTCCCTTTGGAAGCTCATGATGTTTCACCGATTTAGTTATATACTGTAACTCTGGTAAACACCTGAGCTATCTAACTATTCATACAATAAAATGCAGTGCAGAATGAAAGATGTACAAAGTCCTTTATGCCATAGTGTACTGGAATATGTTACATATCCAGTGGAATCAAAGGGGGTTTATGAGCCAAAAATCTCAATTTAACTTTTGAATGAAAATAATAGAAGAATTGCTTTTCTGAATCCACAATGAGTGACATAATATTTAAACTCTAAAACAGGGGCAGGAGTTTTGGCAAGGCATCAAGGGCCACATGACAGGCAGCCAGGGGCAGATAAATATTCACTTTCTAAATTTTTTAGGGGCCCTGCGGGCCGGATAGAATGGCCTGGCCGGACACATCTGGCCCGTGGGCCACATTTTGCCCACCCCTGCTCTAAAGTAATAAGTTTTGAACAGTAAGTACAGACATATGAAACAAAAGTTAGCCGATTTTGGAACTAGCTGGACATCTTAGGTGGGAAGCTCGGAGGTGTGTGTTCATTACCTGTGAGGATAACTGTTGAATTCACAGCAAATATGAGGTCATGCAGATCTAGATATTTATATGCTGGAGATTTTGGAGTGATACGACTAGAATTTAATACAGTTATGAAGTTACAGATGATGATAATATGAAGTATTTTATATTATTTTGCAAATGATGTGACATTTTTGGCACCGTATGAAAGGTTACCACATATGAAAATCATATTTGTCTGAAAACTTTATCTACTAGTATAAGAAACTCTAACTAGTTATCGTTAATGAAAATCACTAAAGGAGAAGAAAAGAGTTCTTTGTTTTTTTCAGTTGGTTATTGTGCTAGTCTGACAGCACATTGTTTATGACCAGTTCAGTTTTCTCTCTTGAGCTGGTTTTCCAAGGTGCTCGTGTGACATTTACAGAATAGTGGATACAGGCAACCCCCGCGTAATGCTTTTAATTGGTTCCAGAAAAAATGAGTGTTAAGCAGAACCCATTTCCCCATAGAAATTAATGTAAATAGAGATTTATTGGTTACTGCCAAGCTGGCAAGTCAGTCAGTAATACAGAAGTCATTGACTTCAGGAAAGCTGACTTTGACAAACTAAGGAGGATCGTCAGTGAGGCCCTAAAGGGCTACAGCCCAAAGGAGAGGGGAGTTCAGGACAAGTGGCTGCTCCTCAATGGAGCAATCCTGGATGCGCAAGCAAAGTCCATCCCATCTCGGAGGAAAGGCAGCAAAAGGGCACAGCAGCCCCCTTGTCTCTCCAGGGAACTGGCGGACCTCCTGCATCTTAAAAGGAAGACCTACAAAGGATGGAGGACTGGAACCACCACCAAGGAGGAATGCTCTGCTCTGGTCTGGACCTGCAGAGAGCAAACCAGGTAATCCAAGGCTGCAATGGAACTCCAGCTAGCTACAAATATCAAGGACAATAAAAAGTCCGTTTTTTAGATATGTGGGGAGCCAGAGGAAAAGCAAGGACAACATTGGACCCCTGCTAAACCAGATGGGACAACTGACAACTGATGCCCAGGAAAAAACAAACTTGCTAAATGGGTACTTTGTATCAGTTTTTCACCAATCCCATGAGAGGCCCCTGCCCACTGTGGGTCAGGGAGGCCCGGGTGAGGGAGATTCCTTGCCCTCCATTGAAGCTGACCTCATGAAGAAACACCTTGAGAGGCTGGATACCTTCAAGTTACCCAGCCCTTATGGTTTATACCCAAGGGTACTCAAGGAGCTGGCAAGTATCATAGCTCATAGCATCATAGCCCCTGGTACAGATCTTTGAGAACTCCTAGCAGCCTAGTGAAGTGCCTGAAGATTGGAAGAAGGCCAGTGTCTAGCCAATCTTCAAGTAAGGGAGGGAAGTAGATGCGGCAAACTACAGGTGCATCAACCTGACCTCAATCCTGGGCAAGGTCTTGGAAAAGATTATCAGGGAGGCCATCCTTAACAGACTAGCTGATGGCAATATCCTGAGGGATACCAGCATGTTGAGGGTAGGTCTTGTTTGACCGATCGTGTATCCTTTTATGACCAGGTGACCTATCACCTGGACATGGGGGAAAAGATTGATGTCGTATATCTTGACTTTAAAAAAGCCTTCTATCTGGTATCCCATGATCACGTCTTAGCAAAACTACCAA
Organism: Crocodylus siamensis; assembly: GCF_052110815.1. Taxonomy (NCBI): domain Eukaryota; kingdom Metazoa; phylum Chordata; order Crocodylia; family Crocodylidae; genus Crocodylus; species Crocodylus siamensis. The sequence continues at coordinate 219,706,829 of NC_143397.1, forward strand.
CTGCGGCCTCGACCTCACTATGATCCACTGGCTGGGAAATTGGCTCTGTGGTCAGACCCAGAGGGTGGTAATTGACAGAAGTCAATTGTCATGGTGCCCTGTGACCAGTGGGGTCCCTCAAGGCTCTTTTCTAGGGCCTATACTGTTTAACATCTTCATCAGTGATGTAGACATTGGTGTCAGAAGTGGACTAGCCAAGTTTGCCAATGACACCAAACTCTAGGGTAAAGCATCCACATGTAAGGACAGGAGCGTGATCTAGGCAGATATTGACAGGCTCATGAAATGGGCAGATGAGAACCTGATGGTGTTCAACACTGAAAAATGCAAGGTTTTCCACCTTGAGAGGAAAAACCTGCAGCATCCTTAGAGGCTCGGCAGTGCTATGCTGGTTAGCACTACAGATGAAAGGGACTTGGGGGTCATGATTGACCACAAGATGAACATAAGCCTTCAATGTGATGCTGCGGCTAGTAAAGCAAGCAAAACGCTGGTTTGCATCCATAGATGCTTCTCAAGCAAATCCTGGGATGTCATTCTCCCATTGTACTTGGCCTTGCTGAAGCTGCACCTGGAGTACTTCATCCAGTTTTGGGCTCCACAATTCAAAAAGGATGTGGAGAAGCTTGAGAGAGTCCAGAGAAGAGCCATGCGCATAATCATGGGTCAGGAAAACAGACCTTATGATGAGAGGCTGAGAGCCATGGGACTCCTCAGCCTAGTAAAGCGTAGGCTCAGGGGTGATTTGGTGGCCATGCAAAAGTTTATCAGGGGTGATTATCAGGATCGGGGGGAATGTCTGTTCACAAGAGCACCGAAAGGGATGAGCAGATTGAAAGGTCGCAAACTCCACCGCCACCAGTTCAGGATGAACTTAAGGAAGAACTTCTTTACTGTCTGAGCCCCCAAGGTTTGGGATAGATTGCCACCAGAGGTGCTTCAAGCACCCACTTCGAATGCCTTCGAGACACATTTGGATGTTTATTGTCCTGGGATCCTATGATCCGTGCTGACTTCCTGCCCCTGGGGCAGGAGGCTGGACTCGATGATCCTCCGGGGTCCCTTCAAGCCCAGATGTCTATGAAATCTATGAAAATTATCCAGGAGCACATCTACCAGGGACCAGCAGGGGAGATCATGCTTAGGGGCAACCAACGTGGGATCACTCAAGGAAGGTCTTGTCAGACCAACCTGATGGCCTTCTACGACCAGGTCACAAAATCCTTGGATGCAGGTGTTGCGGTGGACATAGTCTTTCTGGACTTTAGGAAGGCCTTCGACACTGTCTCTCACCCCATTCTCATTAAGAAATTAGGCGACTGTGGCATCAATACCTACACAGTCAGATGGGTTACAACTTGGCTGGAGGGCTGCATCTAGAGACTGGTGGTGGATCGGTCTTTTTCAACCTGGAGAGATGTGGGCAGTGGGGTCCCCCAGGGCTTGGTCCTTGGGCCTGCATTGTTCAACATCTTCATCAGCGACTTGGACAAGGGGGTGAAAAGGACCTTGTTCAAATTCACAGATGACACTAAGATGTGGGGAGAAGTGGGCAAGCTGGAGGAGAGAGATGGGCTGCAACCAGATCTAGACAAGTTACAGGGGTGGGCAGATGAGAACAGGATGGGCTTCAGTATTGACAAGTGCAAGGTACTGCACCTAGGGAGGAAGAACCAGCAGCATACCTACAGGCTGGGAAACTCCCTTCTAGTCAGCACAGAGTCAGAAAAGGATCTTGGTGTCATTATTGATGCCAAAACAAACATAGGCCGACAATGTGGGGACGCAGTCAAGAAGGCCAGCCATACCTTGTCATGCATCCACAGATGCATCTCAAGCAGGTCCAAGGAGGTGATTCTCCCTGTCTATACAACACTGGTCAGGCCGCAGTTGGAGTACTGCGTCCAGTTCTGGGCACCGCACTTCAGGAGAGATGTGGACAGCATCGAGAGGGTCCAGAGGAGGGCCACTCGCATGATCGGGGGGCAGCAAGGCAGGCCCTATGAGTGGAAGCTATGGGACCTGAACCTGTTCAGCCTCCACAAGAGAAGGTTGAGAGGGGATCTGGTGGCTGTCTACAAACTTGCCAAGGGGGACCAGCAGGCTTTGGGAGAGTCCCTGTTCCCCCAAGCACTACCGGGAATAACAAGGAATAACAGCCATAAGTTGATGGAGAGTAGATTCATGCTAGATATCAGGAGGTGCTACTTCACTGTCAGGGCGGCTAGGGTCTGGAACCAACTTCTAAAGGAAGTGGTGCTCGCTCCTACCCTGGTGGTCTTCAGAAGGAGGCTTGATAATCACCTAGCCTGGGTAATTTGACCCCAGCATCCTTTTCTGCCCATGTCAGGGAGTTGGACTTGATGATCTGCTCAGGTTCTTTCTGACTCTACCAACTATGGAACATGCTGGAGGACAGGAATTCAATTCAGAAGATCCTGACAGATTGGAAAGCTGGGCTGGAGCTAACAGTGACAAATGCAAGGTTCTGTACCTTGAGAAAAATAATGAAAAACACAAGCAAAAAATGGTTGACACCTAGCTGGATGGCAGCACTATAGGAGATCTTGGAGTCTTGGTGGACGACAGACTCTATATGAATCTGCAGAACAACACAGTTGCAGAAAAGATGAGTGCCATTTTGGGTTGCATCAATGGAAACAATAGCTGCAGGACACAGGAGGTGAAGTGCCTTTTTATTTGGTACTGATTAGGCCTTGTGTAAAGTATTGTATGCAGTTTTGGGCCGTACAGGTCCAGAGGCAGGCAACTAAAAAGATGGGGAGAGATTGAAGGTGTTAGGCATGTTCAGTTGTGGAAATGGCATTTAAGAGGGGATATAATAGCAGTCTCCAAATATCTGAAGGACTGCCATAAAGAAGAGGTAGAATATCCTTTATCTCTTGTTGCAGAGAGCAGGATGTGGAGCAGTGACTTGAAGTTGTAGCAAAATAGATTTAAATTGGATATCAGGAAAAACTTCTTCAGTGTTAGAACCATGAGGCAATAAAGTAGTCTGCCTAGGGAAGTTGTGGAATCTCCATTAGTGAGTGTGTTCAAGAAGAGGCTGGACAAGCATTTTTCAGGCATTATCTATGAGTAGCTATGCCCATGCTCTACTATGGGCATTTCCCATTCTTCTGAGCTTTGCTGGTTGCCACGTGGGGCTAGGAAGGATTTTTTCCCCCCCTTTCTGGTGCTACACGTGTTGTAGGGCCCAGGGCTTTCAGCTTCCTCGGAAGCATCGAATGTTGGCTGCAGCTAAGGCTGGGGATTTTGCCTGGGAAGTGCAAGTGTTTCTATTGGGTTTTAAACCTAGAAGTTTCTGGCTAGAGTGTCTTGCCCCTTCCTCAAGGTCAGACTGATCACCATATTTGGGGTCAGGAAGGAATTTACCTAATGGTTAGATTGGTACATACTATAGGGGTTTTTGCCTTCCTCTGGAGCAGGGGTCATGGCTGTTTTCCTTGGATCTCTTGGCAACCCTTGCAGCAGTAGGACATTGGCCATCATTATACTCCTGCTTTACATTTGGCAAGCTAGGGTGTTATACTTAGTAGTTAGGTTTGGTGTTGACTGTAGTTTTACTAACAGATTAGACAATGGATTTGTATAGAATGGTTTGAATAAGGATGAACCTGCCTTTGGCAGGGTGTTGGTCTAGATCAGGGGTAAGTAATTATTTTGGCTGGAGGGCCGCTTAACAAGTTTTGGTGAGCTGTTGAGCATCACATAGGTAGCTCCCCACTTGACAATTGCCTTGCCTTGTGGTCTCCATATTGGGACCAGAAGCCCTGCCCCTTGGTCTTTGCTACCAGAAGTCTCTCCCCTTGCTCCTTGGAAATACTTCTTTTGGGAGAACAGGGTTGCCATCTTTGAACTAGAAAAAAAAAACAGTTCATATACTAAAATCCAAACACCTACTATAACATATTTTAATTTAATTACAAAAAATATTTGTTATTATTTGTGTTTGCATACTCTTTATAGAGGGGATTGCATAATAGCTCAAAAGTAAAGTTTTACTCTTGTATATTGTGTGTGAAGGGTATGGGGTGTGGTTCAGGGTGGGGTGTATGTATATGGTGGGGTGTGGGGGGTGTCCATATGGGGGTTTGTAGGGGAGTGTGTCTGTACGTGTGGGGGCATAGCGAATGTTGTGGGGTGTGTATATGTGACGGGGTTGTGGGGGCAGGGTGTGTGTGTGTGAGGCTTGTGGGGTGTGAGGGAGGGTGTGAGCACTCCCCAAACACCCTTACATGTTGCGTAGCCCCCGCTGTTCCCACACAGGCATTGGTAATGTGGATCCTGCCAGTGCTGTGTGTGGGGGCAAGGACAGCAGCCTGCCCAGCCCACCTCCATCACGGGGTCTCCACGTAGCACACATGCAGCTCCCACGTTTGCATGGCACTGAAGAAAGCCCTGCACTGGAGCTGGCTGCCTTTCCCACCCCTGCTGCACAGTGCCAAGGGTTCCCTCCACTTCTGGGGCTGGATAGAGGTGGGCAGGCTGAGCTCCTTGCCCCCATGTACAGCACTGGCTGGAGCTGCGCACTGCCAGGTGCCAGTGTGTGTGCAGGGCACGAGTGCCCTGAGTGCACCGCCTTCTGCTACTGCTATCAACAGCGGGAGCTGTGTGTCATGTGAGGGAGTGTTTGCAAGGTCCCCACACGTTATCTGCCCATGCTTCTGCCGTCCCCTGGGCAAGGACATTGTGGTGCCGGCAGACCCATCCCCACACTCTCTGCCCCACCTAGCTGCAGCTCCTCAGCTGCCCCCGCTGCTTCCCTACCAGTGCCCAGAGTGAGTGGGATGCTGGGGAAGCCAAGCAGGTTCCCTGGGGTGGCTGCAGCAGCAGCCTGGCCCAGATGCTGCTGCTGCTGCTGCTGCTGCTGCTAGCTGGGCTGTGCCCTTCCTCCCACGAGGGTGGGAGTGAAGAGCAATAGGGTATGTTTGGGTGTGGGGGGATGTATACGTGGATGTCATGCTCCCATCCTTGTGGATGGAAGGGCTGGGTGGGGTACAATTCGTTGGGTTCCTGTAGGCCAAATGACAATGCCTGACAGGCTGGATCTGGCTCCCGGGCTGTATTTTGCCCACCTCTGGTCTAGATGACCTCTGAAGGTCCCTTCCAGCCCTAGTTTTCTATGATTCTATATTTTTGGGAAATAAAAACATTTAGGGAAATCTGATTGTTAAAAATTCTAAAAATTGTCATAGGAACAGACAGCAAATGCAGTAGCTAGTTTGGACTCTTAAGTTTACCAAATTTCAGGTTAACAGTGGATGTGAACATTTCATATAAATCGTTGCAATGTTGTATTTGGAAGCCTAAGATACATTGTCAAAGTTGGTACCTTGGCCAGCCAGCCAGGGCAAACCAAGGCTTTAACCTGCCAGTAAGAGCACTACCCAGTAAAAAAAAATCGTTTTTATCTTTACATATACTGTGCAAAATCCGCTGAAAATTGGAATCTGTGAATATTTGAACTTTTAGGATGTATAAAAGAGATGTGAGCTGAAAAGTAAGTGGATTCTATTTTAGGTATGAATGACAATCCCACCCTCCCTTTGTCCCTCCCAGTTTGCATGTCATATGTATAAAATATATTAATGGATATGTTGTGCTCCATAGCCAAACTGTAGCTAGGTTGGAACTTTAAATGTAACAAATCCTAGGGATGACCTGAATTACAGTGATGCTAATGTAACAGATCATGAAGTTTTTTTCCAATTCCTGATTGATAGAACCTGCTCCATAAAGGAAATAGTTTATTTACTTTCTCATTCTTCCTCCTTTGTCTACATAACAGTGAGTCTTCTCGTGAAATCTGCAATACTTGCCAACACACCAGGGAATAAGAACATAAAAAACATCCATTATTTTGGATCTGATAAATAGCAATGCATATAAAGAAAGGAACCATTTGATGCAAATAGTAAAATTCACTGAAGATGTATAACACTTCAGCACAGAGTATTATTATAAGGGCTGGCATCAGTTCTACATATGTTCCCAGAATGGTTGTCCATTAGTCCTTTGATGTGGCTTCCAGATATCCCTTTGGTCAGACTAAATTATGCATACAATAAAGCTCAGAGTAGCAATGTCTGAAATGCCTGGTGCCATAAAATCGTAAATTCCACTGTTAAACTTTTCCCTCACTGTGACTTTCCTGCTCCTCATTCAGTCTCTGTTGTTAAAACGTATCTAAGTATTGCTACTTGGGCCTTGCCTGCAACAGTAAGCCAATACTTGATTTCAGAGGAGGTGAGTTTTTCTGAAGTTCTCATTTATCCCTTCGTAGGAGGAAATACCCAAGAGTAGGAAAAGAGTAACTTGGATAAAGAACAAGAAAGGGAGATAAAAATGCCAAATAGGTTAATCTTGTCCATTTTTTCAGTGCTTATGTTAGTTCTCATCAAAACAAATGGGATCCCTGTTTTTCATATCAGCAGGACTTTGTGCTGTCTCTAGAGGGACTCCCTAATGGATTTTACAGGAGAAAACGGGCTTGTGATGATAGCAACACAATCAGTTTCTCGGATGGAAGTTTTTTTGTCACAGTGAAAAGAACCCAAACATTGTGCTGCTGATGCACAGAAGCTAATTTTTCTAAACTTGGCTGTTTCAAAAATATTTTATCCTCAACTGCCAAAAGGGCAAACCTTATACAAGATCTAAATTCCTCTGCCAAGAGCTTGGCAACAACATCAAACATCTGAATCATTCCTTTAAAATGCAAAAGCTACCTGAAATCATTCAGAAGGATGGCAGATGGGTAATTAGATTTAGTGTGCCCCAAGATTCTGTGTAGTTGGTAAATCCCTAAATGTTAGATTGTATTGAAACAGTCAGATCTATGTAAAAATGAGCAACAGCCGCTATACTATGGATGAGATTCAGAAAGGAACTTAAATACCTAAAATGTGACTTAGGCAAAATTTAAAGCAGCTAAGTCCAAGAGAAGGTTATTTACACTTTGTACAAAGTGCTTTTAGTGCAGTATGCAAATACTGTTTAGAGCATGGAGCAGAGACAAGGACTCCCCAAGGAGTGACCTGCTCTTGGGTGACAGTCAAGTTCCCTCTTGTTTGCTGCTCCTTTGGCCCAAAGACTTTGCATTCCTTCCTGCAGAGTGGCACATCTTCAACAGAAGGCATGGAGAGTGTCCTTAGCCTAACTTAGTCTCTAGCTTGCTGATTAAGGTACTTTCCTGGGCGGTGGGAATGTAGGCTTGAACCCCATCTGGCTGAGGCAGGCCTAGAAACCAGCACTTCCATTTCTTAGCTGAGTTCTCTAACAAGTTGGCAGATAATAATTTTAAAAAGTCGGTACCATCTCTTCCTCATCCTTAAAGGAGTCAATTGCCTGTACATGAACGGGAGGATATTAACAGGATGATTTAGGCATTTGAAGTCTAAGCTGGGTTTTGGGCTGTGAATTCCAGCTTCACATAGGTACTTAAATTCAGGGAAGAAATAGTGGAGTCTCAGATTCTATCTCCTCCAGTGGTGTTGGCTGGTTTAGATGTTCACTACGCAGTGCAGTGGCTGTTGCTAATCCCAATCCTAAATGTACCCATTTTAAAGTATAGGGAACCTAACACAGCTCACTTAGGATTGTGAATTTTACATCTGGAGCTAGCTGCTTAGTGTTGCCAAACTTAAATCCCTTTGTATTTCATCCTAAATAACTTGTACATATGTGACTAAAGTTGCAAGCAGGCTACAGTAAAAATCATAATGTTCCCACTGTTTAGGGCACTTCTTAAACAGTATTATAAATACTGGGGGAATGGCTCAAAACAGTTTTAATGTATTATTTTTCCAGATACAAGTCTGGCCCACTTATACTGTAGATGTGACGTGAGCCTGATTGTCCCAGAGTTTGACTTGGATCAGAACAGACACAGCAGCCATTTGCACAGATCACCCTAGCGAGCTGCACTGCTGCTTCTCATGTGCACAGCCTGGTTGGCTTGGCTTGGGGAAAAGCATTAGCACAAAGAAATGGGTGGAAAGACTACAACGTTATATGCTGCTCAGTTAAATTTGTGGACAAACAGAATAAGTTCTGTAAGTATTATGCTTAGAATTGCTCTGTTAGTTTTTTCTTGACCTCTTTGTTACAACATTCCTTTGGGATTTTATTTCAGCAATAATTTCTAAACATGTGGAAGGCCTACAGAATAATTAGGGAATTTTTTTTTTCTACTTAGCATAATTTTTTAAAATTTTATTTTATAAAAGTACAGCATGCTGTACCCCTCCTGCTTTCTCAGGTTCAAAAGTATGTGAGGTGGTCCAGAACTAGCAGCAATAAAGCTGGCCTGAGGCATCATTAAGGAAAGACTAAAAAATTATGGTGCATAAAAAAAATAAATATACCTTCTTCTAGTACTTTCAATTTTTGAGAAATAGGGTACCTTTATACATGCTACATGGGTGGTGGTAGGTGGGGAGGTGCACTTTAATTAGATTGGAGCTGCTCCAAATAAAGTGCCTCTGTGTCTCCTGTATCAGTGTCCCCATGCTTAAAAATGGTGACTGGGGCACTTGAACTAAAGCTCACTCAGTGAGCCCCCATTGCCATTTTTAAGCGTGGGAACACTGATACATGAGAGGCAGGAGGGTGCTGGAGTGTGACAATTTCCATGCTTCGGCAGACTCAATCAAGTCTGTTCCAGTGCACTGGAATTCCAGCACGTCGGAGCTGCCTTGCTGCTCGTGTATAGGCATCCATAGTGTTAGAAATGTGTCAGATGTCAGTTGTTAGCTTAAAAACATCCATGCATTACTAAAATAGCCAAATGGCTCTAAGAATAGCTTTTTTGTTAAGCACTGAACAGGTACTTGTCACTTTAACTATTAATTGACTATTACCATAGAGTTTATTATCTGGCAGATAAAAAGAGAAAAGTAAGATGTAGTGTGAGCCCCAGGGAAATTAAGTGATTGTTTTTGTTTGTTTGGTTTGTTTTTTAATATTTTTCCATGTGAGCCTCATGGAAGAAGCGAATCTTTGATTAAAGAGAGAATTGGTGGGAGTCAAACATGATTTGGGAAAGTGTCTAGTTTATGGGACCAACCTGGAAGAAGGCATGTGGAAGTTAAGAGGAAATGAAAGGAGGCATTGAAGGCTACATCATTGGTAGAACATAAGGGTAACTTGGTAGGAAGTGAGATCTGAAATGCAGATCAGGGAAGACCTGAAATTTAAGACCTTGTAGATGAAAATAACCATGTATGCTTAATAAATAGGTCAAGGTAAAAATAACAGAGCAATTGGTTCTGATCAGGCAAAGATGCTGTTGACTTTGGTGGGTCAATTAGAATGAGGGCAAAGCGAGCTAGGGAGAATGTGATTGCAGTAGCTGTTGTAGCCAGAAGACAGGCATCTTCAGCCTTTGAGGTAGAAAAGAAAATGTCTGATATTCATAAATATATGTATAAACACAGATTATAACATTGTACAAGGCGTGTGTTTGTGTGTGTATGTATGCCTTGAGTTTGTGTGTACACACACACACACACACACACACACACACACACACACACACACACACACACACACACTCTTCTTGAGTTTGCTCTCTAAATTTGGCTAATGTGGGGATGATATAGTAAAATTGATGGTTTGCTCATACCTTGTGGAATAGATCCATAACCAAACAGTACCTGGAAAATGTTTTGTTGTTTATTAAATGAACAATTTAATTTGATTCTTGTGCTGATTTACTGGGTGGCTATGATGACATAAATGCTTATCCTGTCATTCTCTGAGCCAGCCTATTTTAGCTGCTGGAGTGATGTTGGCCTCAGAATGGAGATCTCCAAAGATTTAAAGCCTTCTCTGTGCCTACATTTTGCTGCTTTAACGTTGATGTATAGAAAAGCAGCATAAAACAAAACTCTCCTGTAAAATCATTTGCAGTGATACCGAAGTGCTGATTACAGCTCAGCAAGGCAATAAAGCACATTATATTGGGATAATTTTGTCTATGCTAGGGCTTTTCCCAGAATAAACACATCAGTAAAATAGTCACATCCCCAAATAATCTCTCTGTCTTTCTGGTAATACTTTAAGCACAGTGTGGACGTTAATAAAGAATAGTTTATTAAATCAAGAAATACGTTGTCCACTTACAGTCATTAAAGAATTAAAGATTCTTGTGTCGACAGTTGTAGCCTGGTCTCAACATTGTTCATTACGTAAAAGGACAATACCTGTACTGTACTCAAATATAGTTTTACTTAATTGTATCAATTTCCCGACAATTTAAACTACCTGTTACTTGAGGGGCCAATTTCTTATGTTCATGACTGACTTGACTCCCTTGAAAGTCCTCTTGCATGTGTAACACCTGGTCCTATATGTATATCTTGGAAACGTAGTAAATTTGTCCTTTGTACAGCAAAAGAGATTCAATAAATAGATTACTCCTGTCCTTTAAAATCCCGGTTCTGTCTAATTCTGTTTCAGTCTCATCAATTTAAGGAAAGAGGTTGCTGGATAAAATTGAAGTTCTAAAATGCTAACTTCATAGAATTCAGAAATCTTGTGCTCTTGGTTTACTTTTTTGTTTTCATTAAATGTGCCAGAGTATAAGGACATGTTGTAGGTTCTTCACAAATAAAATATAACTGTCTTTTTCGTGCTGGTTCTATAAGTTTTGCTTCTCCTGGTTGGCTGAAAAATACTCTTCATGGCCCAGAATTGCTATGTAGCCAGAAGACTGGTTTTGTTTTCCCATTCAGCTAAGTGTTGTTTGCAAAGGTAAAAGAGCACATAGATGTTTCTTTCATTAGTCACAGAAGCCTCTAGACTTGACTTGTCCTAAGTGTCATAGTCCTTGAATATATTATTTGTAGCGTATAGTGCTTAGAATTCTGCTCTAGTCTTCATAATGCTCTTATCTGTCACACAGTGTAGAAACAGATGTCACCTTTTTGCCATACATTAAAAAAAATAAATTATGGCATAACAAAGTGAAAGCATATAGACATCCATATCTTCTGTTGTACCACAAATGCTCAAATTTGTGGCTGTGGAAGAAGAGAGCAACAAATTGGGCCACTTTATTTCAGCCCATTTGTTTGCTTGTGGGAGAAGAGCTTTGGTAATCTGAGGCAGGAGCAGGGACTTCTCGGCATGAAGGAGCCCGGTTCTCTACACCCCAGGAATTCCTGGGCAGGATTGGCCCTGTCAAGCCTTGAGAACGCCTTCCTCTTTCCCCACTTACCCATATGCGTCACTTTAGAATATGGGTATGCAGGGAAAGTCAGGGCTGTAGGGGCACATGTCTGCAAGTGGGGGCTCCCTGCTTGTAGACACATACCCATGTAGCACGTGGAGGACTCCCTCGGTGACCCAGCACACATTCCTGACAGCAGTGTGGAGCCTGCACTGCAGATGCAAAGGGAGGACCACCCTATGGGAAATTTCCCCATTCCATGCATGCAGATGCACCTGGGGAAATCCCTTGCAGAGGAATTTCTCATGCACATCTGCAAGCAGAGGGGGAGAATATACATTCTCTCCCCCTGCCCATGCCTGGAAACATGGAGGGGACAGAATCCTGTTTAATCCTCAGATGCATGAGGGGGAAAATCCCTTGCAAAGGGATTTCCACCCATATACTTGTAAACATGGCAGTATGGGAGAGAGTGGGAAGTTGCCTCCCCCTCCCACCCCTTCACATGTGGGTGCATGCAGGGAAGTCCCTTGCAAGGGATTGTCCCTTTTCCCCAAGTTGGAGCATGGCAACCAGAGACAGCTATACGTGTCCCTGGAGTGTGATTAACTGTGCCACAACATGTCACAGCACAGCTAATCTTGCTCCACTGAAGACATGTGTTTCTAGCTGTAGTGTATGAACTTTCAGTCATCACTATTGAAAAAGTTCCATATCAAGAACAGAGTAGAGTATTCTGCTGCAAGTTATCTAAAGTAAACCCCTCTATCACAATCATAACCTAACATCTATCTTACATATACTATCATAAATACAGTAGGGGATGGAAAAGTGTTATGTTACGAAAGGAAACAATAAACTGTAGACTGCACTATTCTAGAAAGTGGTATCGAGTTAATACTCTTTTCCTGGAATTCATACTGGTAAACAGAAATACCATTTTCCTCCGTTAATATTTTTTTTCCTTACTGACTTCAGGTGTTTAATGTCACCTCCATACTTTTGCATCATTTAGGATTCTGGCCTTTATTTTTAAATTTTATATTTGGTCTAACAACCAAAAATTTAACACCATGGTATCTATCATGTCAACTAGACAAAGATTTTGTCATCCCCTCCATGAGCCAAGTGGAAAGCAGTTTAATATGCTGCTCATAAGGTATTTCATGGAATAACATTTCTACACTGTAATGGAATTTGTTGATGTAAGCTATAATGATAGGTTTAAAGACTTTTGTGGTGTGCAGTTCAGTAAATTAGAGCATATTCTACAGTCTGAAATGGGGGAAATGACTATCATCTGGCTTCTTGGCAAGAAAAAGATCTATGAAAACAGACAAATCTCCTAAGTCCTTGGACAAGATGAGTTGTGACATGACGTGCTGTTCTTCCTGTCATATAGTATAAAGTACTCGTATTTCTCTTTTAGGTAACTGGAAACAGGGATTGAAAGCAAGTTATTGTGTATGAGAGAAAGAGAGAGAGAGAAGGAAGCAAGATACACTGAACTACTATTTCTGTTCTGTGATATGGAGGTATATTACAGTAGGTGGTCTATCTGCTTGTATGATTTTGCCTCCCTTGCACTGTAGACTCATGCTCACAGGCATCCCAAACATCCAAACTTCTCTAGTCTGCATTCCATTCTTTCTTGTGTTTTCTGCTTGATGTCCACTGAGCTCAGTTTATATGCCAAAGTGCTCCAGGGAGCTATTCATTTTAACTGGTGTAATGCTCAGAAGATGCTTTGCTTGACTGTTTCCTTAGCATGTGCTCTGCATGTCTTTTAAAAAGACTGCAGCTGTAATTTTGCACACAAAAATAGGCTATAGCTAATAACTAGGTTTTGGAAGGACGCCCAAGGCTGAATATATTTTTTTCATTCATTAGGGTGTCTTCAAACTTTTAAATAAGCTAGAAAGAAGAATTAATTGGATTATACTCCCACCCACCAAGCGTAACACACTTTTCATTGAGTTAATCCAGTACTGTATCAATTTATATGGACAAACACTGCGGTGACTTGAGTAAAGAATGTTTCCCTTAAATAAGGAGTACAGTTTGGCTTTGTCAAATGGTTTTCTTTTTTTCTACAAGACACTGGTTGTTATACTGCTCAAAGGTTCAGTGAGAAAGAGAGTTGCTTTGTTTTTTCATGTTAAATTATCTCTAATATTAAAAATTTTTCCAGACTCTGCAGGAATAACATGTTGTAGGGTCAACAGCTGCGTGGTGTGGGGCCTAACTTTCAACTTGATGGTATCTGCTTGTGTGTACAAGATAACTTCGGAAGGCTATGTCCTGGCCATTAACATTATTTTGACACTGTTCTGACAGGGCTTCACCACTGTTGATTGTTGTGACAATCAGAAGTAGCTGAGGCAGTCATTTCTCCTCACCCCCAGCTCATTTGGATACTTAGTTCGTTACTTGAAATGGACTGGCAAATGACATTACAGATCAGGACCATGGTGTTCTGACAAAGTTACTGGGGAACTAAGAGTTTATGACTGGAACCACGGAGGTGTTTCAGATCAGTGACTATACTGGCTGGGTAAGAGTATGGCTGGAGATTTAGAGCTATGGCTTTTCTGTACTTTGATCTTGTCTGAGCTGAACATTTTCCTTTTAACCAGTAAAAATTCCTTTACTTCATCGAAAGCAGGGGTAATGTTTTTGGGTAGTGCCAAAAACACCCACAACCTCAGTTTGTAAGATGCTTGTGCGGCAGGGGAGCTATGAGGGACCCAATCCTTGTTGTGGCAGCACCGCCCCAACCCCTTCCCTGCCATCTGCTCCAAGGCACACGTGCCAAGCAAAATGCCTTTGTGTGCCACACTCAGGCACCCGTGTCGGGGGTTGCCTACCCATGCTCTAAAGTGCAGGTTGGGTGTTAGGGTCGGCATTACTGGGCAGAATAAGTGGTAAATGGCGGAGAGCATATTTAGTTTAGTCTCTACCACTAGAGGTAGACAGAAAATCTATATCATTGGAGTAACCTAGTGGAGATGCAGCAAATGCTGATGGTAGGATTTTCCTTGTAGGTGTAGCTATACCCCTCCCCCAATGACATGAGCTATACCAACAAAAGAAGACTCCTGGCAGCACAGCTGTGTATTCATCAGGGTTTTTGTCAGTGTAGTTGTGTCTGTGATTGCCACTGTACTGCTCCAACGGACATAGCAATTCCAGTACAACATTGTAGTAGTCCCCTGTAGAACTCCAGCAGAACTACTGGTTCCAGTAGCACTTTCCAGCCCCTGCTTTGACAAATGTGCCTCTGCACCCCTCATCCTGCTACTAAGGCTTTTTTGTCTTCCACGCGGATGGGAGGCAGCACTCTTGGGGAGAAGTGGTTGATGCAAACTTTGTAAAACAAAACAGAGGAAGGGGAGCAGCTTAGATGCTTTGATGACAACATGTGTTTGTTGGCAGTGTTCTGCAAAATTGCTAAAGGTTCAGGGATAGCAGTTGCCACCTTCTGCTTCCACCACCTGACCATCCAGCTGGCATAAATGATGAAGCTTATGATAGTTTAATAATAATGAAGTGCCCATGAAAGGCAGTCATTGAAGAGTTACCTCATGTACATGACACATTTCCCCAGTTAAATATCATATCCTTCAGGATTCAGTCATCACTTACTGAGAAAAGAATGACCCAAGAATTGCAAGTTTGTATACAAGGGAAATTTTGTTTTAGGTTTTTGGGGGAAACTTTTTATCCAGCTTGGGAAATATTTTAAATAAAGTAAAGGAACCTTCCGTAAGATGTGGAGAGCCTTCCCAAGCTTCAAGGAAAGAACAGCCCACAAGTGAGGGGTCTAATGCTATTAATTGTTTAAATGCACTAATAACATTATAAACAAATATAATAACACTAATGGACTCACTTTCTTTATACATTCATTTTTCATTCAAGCATATATAGTGCAGTAATAGACTGAAATGGATGAAGCAATTGCCACAGGTTGTTGCCATTTGTGAATTGAACTGGGGTGGTCCCCTGTGTGGTGAAGGCAGAGAGGCTGGGGGGCAGTTACAGAAAATGTTGCAGATCATTGTTTGTGATGTAGGCCATAACTGTTACTATTATTTTATAGGTGTGAAAATAGAACCTCAGAGATTATGGGATTTTCCCAGTGTTATGCACAAAGACAATATCAAGGTTCTTGGCATTTGAGGTTATTCTATAAAATACCAGATCACAATCTTCTTGAGCAAGCGGTTTAACCTAAGAAATTAGTATTATTCCTATTTAACAGATTTAAAGCTGTGTTCTTGAGTTGGTTATCTATTTATTCTCTTTACTTACTATCAAGTAAGGAATCATATATTTAGATGCTTCTCTGTAAATTTAACTGGCAGGGGAGGGAGGCAGTGAATATGCAAAAATGAGTACCGTTTCTCCTGTTTTCATATCAGTTCTATCTATATGGAACTAAGTAGTACTTAAAGCGGAAATTTAAAAAAACAAAAAACCCAAATTATTTCTTGAGTTTCCAAAAGGTCTTTAAACTCATGAGCAAAGGATTTAATTGGTTCTGTTTTTCCTCAGTTTGTCTGTTCTTGTGTGTGAGACAGGGTGGTTCTTTGTCCAACATTAAAATCACAATAGCAAAATAATGAGAACTTAAGACATCTTGACATGATTCACTTTTTATTCACCTTCACCACACCTCCCACCAACAGAACTCTTTCCAAGCAACAGACAACCCAAAATTTGAAGTCTGCTGCAATGCTAAACCTTTAGTTTTTGTTTTCCAACCACCCCACTTTTGCAAATAGCCAGATTTCTCTTGGGCGGGTCCCCTACTGTTTGTTCTTTACAAATCACGCTCTTGTGCAAAGTAGTATGGATTTTTTTTTCTTTTACCAAGTAATATGCAGTGTCAAAGAAGCACTGCACTTCATCAGCTTCAAAAGAGGTGTCGTAATGTATGCCAGGAATACATATTTAAATGAAAGCACACAGTTTAGCTTAATCTAAACAGTTATATTAAGATATCTACCTTGATGCACTGCTGGATATCATTCAGTGTCATGCCAGTTTTCTCCCTGCCTTCTCATTCCTATCAAGGAGCAATGATTCTTTGTAGGCTCTGAAATGGTTCTCTTTCATGAAGCTCTGTTCTGCCTAATCCCTGCTCAGCCCCAGCATAGGAAGTGAATGCATCTTCCTTTTGGATTGTAACTTTTGCTAGAGAGGGCCTTAATGTGAAAGGCAGTCAGGGAAGATTGAAGGCAGCAGAGGTCAAGATTCTCCACACATTATTTCTAAAGGTGTTTTCATTCTACAGCTGACCACTTCATACTGCCAGGCAGAGTTAACTATGTGAAATACGTTTACTTAAATTTAGATATAAAATAATTACTAAATTACTAATAATTTATAGGTGACCTACAAAAATTATTTCCCTTTCTGCTGATGGTGCATTGCTGTGTTATGTTCTGAAAGCTCCATCTAGGAAGAGAAATAGAGATGTAGCCAGAGAAGACTTTTTCCTTCAAATATGCAAGAATATGAGGTTGGAAAAGAACACCTTAGTTGGTTCTAGCTAGCCACTGTCCCTTGTCAAAACTTCCATTCCCGCACTTGCTCACAGAGAAGCTAGGCAAACGCCTGCTATAAGCTCTTCTGAGGCTAATATTCTGAGCCTATCACAATCCGGATGTGGGCCAAGTTATGGAGATATTACCGCCTTGCAAAATGAATGTATGATCTCCTACCATCAGTGAACAAAGAAAAAACACAGTTCTCATTCTGGATCCTGAAATTGGTGGCAGGGGTCCACGGTAGTGTACTAAAATGGCCTGAGGTTTTTGTGAAGTAGTACCTGATGAGCAGTGATGGGAGACCTGCATCTTTTCCTACTAGACCCCTCACTTGTGTAGTTCCCTGAGGGTCATTTCTCCCCTTTGGTCTTTTTCAACATCCACAGGTAGCCATTAGGGGAGCTGGTCAGACAACATAGCCTAAAGTGCTTGTGATACACAAATAACATCCAACTTTACCTATTCTTCACCACATATGATCACACATGAAGTAAGGGTATGTGAAGTGGGCCCTATTCGATTCGGATTTGGATTCAGCCTGAATCGGGGACAGTGATTTGATTCAGATCACTGTCCCTGATTCGATGCTGATTCGGACACAGACACAGGTTTAAAAGTTTCTTCTACATACTTGAGGTAGCAGGCGTGGCTCGTGATCACTGCAATGCTGGGGTGCGTGGAGCATCCCACAGGAGTGTGGGGGGGGCCCTTCACGTGCTTAGTGGCTAACCCAGAAGTGGACTAGAAGTATTTCAAGGAACAGTGCTTCTTTGTAGGCTCTGAAATGGTTCTGTTTCATGATGGTCTAAAGTATTTCTGGTCTACTTCCAGGTCTGCCAGGGAGTCCGCTGGGGGGCTCCTCCCTTGCCTCCCTGGTCAGCAATCTGCAGGGGGACCCTGGGTGCCTTTCTGAGACCCAGGAGGGTCATTGAGCTGGAGGGGGGATGGGCAACACATTCCCAGGTGGACCTAGAAGTATATCGGAAGTGCTTCTGGTCCACTTCTGAGTCTGCTGCTGAGCGCGCTGGGGAGCCCCCCATGGTTCTGTGGAACACTCCATGCGCCCCAGCATTGCAGCACCCATGAGCCCCTGCTACCTAGAGGTATGTAGAAACAACATTTAAAGCTGTCTCTATGTCCAAATCTCCGAATGTTTCTAAAACTCTCCGAATTGATTTGGAGGGTTCCGGCTCGATTTGGAGAGATTAAAAGGTCCTCTGATTCGATTCGGATTCAGAGATTTGGTCACCGAATTGGGCCAAATCTCTGCTGAATCAAATCAGGGACCAAAGCTTCACGCAGCCCTAACCAGCAGTACCAAAAGGTCCTGATGCTTGGACAAGATCACCCCATGGGTAAAGAATATCAGGGTGAAGCTGAATCTGACCAAGGCGGTGTTGCTGATGAGCAGTGAAAATCTCTCTGAAGAATTCACAGCCATGGTGCAGTATCTTTTGGTTGATGGGGCATATCCACAAATGATCAGTTAATCAAGGTGAGCTCTTGAATTTCTTTCTAATGCTAGGTACTCACACAGCAGCATTTATGGGTATAATGCTTCATGTCATATAATCGTAGAAAGTTAGGGTTGGAAAGGACCTCAGGAGGTCATCTAGTTCAACCCCCTGCTCAAAGTAGGACCATCCCCAACTAGATCATCCCAGCCAAACTTTGTCTATCCAGGTTTTAAAAACCTCCAAGGATGGAGATTTCACCACTTCTCTGGGTAACCTGTTCCAGTCTTTTACTACCTTCCTAGTGAGAATGTTTCCTAATATCTAAACTAATCCTGCCTTGCTGCAACTTGAGACCATTGCTCCTTGTTCTGACATCTGCCAGCCACTGAGATCAGTCTAGCTCCATCCTCTTTCGAGCCCCGCTTCACACAGTTGAAGGCTGCTATTAATTCCCCTCAGTCTCCTCTTCTCTAGACTAAATATGCCCAGTTCCCTCAGTCTTTCCTCATAAGTCATGTCCCCCAGCCTCCTCACCATTTTTGTTGCTGTGTGCTGGACTCTCTCCAGTTTGTCCACATCCTTTCTGTAGTGTGTGTGTGTGTGTGTGTGTGTGTTGGGGGTGGTGGTGGAGCTGAATGCAGTACTCCAGATGTGGCCTTACCACTGCTAAATAGCGAGGAATAATCACTTCCCTTTAACAACTGGTAGCACACCTACCAGTGCAGCTCAGTATGCCATTAGCCTTCTTTGTAACAAGGGTACACTGCTGGCTCATATTCAGCTTACTGTCCACTGTAACCCTCAGGTCCTTTTCTGCAGAGCTGCTGCCCAGCCGCCAGCCCCCAGCTTGTATCAGTGCATAGGACTGTTTCTTCCTAAGTGTAGGACTTTACGTTTCTCCTTGTTGAACCTCATGAGATTCCTTTTGAATCAATCTTCCAGTTTGTCTAGGTCAGTATGAAGATTCTAGCCCTACCCTCCAGTGTATCTACTTCTCCCTTCAACTTGGTGTCATCGGGAAACTTGTTGAGGGTGCAATCTGTTCCTTCTTCCACGTCATTGAACAAAATGTGATCTCTAGCTGCCCAAGAAATTCAACTCATCTTAGTAGATGAAGACCTGCTCTCGGTTACTTGTTTCTTTTTTGCTTCTCAGTTGGCCAATTGTCAGCTGGCTGGGGAAACTCCAGCTAAGGATGAAGTATTACAGTGCATCTTCTCAGCAACCCATGCTAGTTCAAGCCCATGATGCCTGTTTAGTACTGGTTTCCCATTTGATTTTGACTCTGGTACAAGGTCTTGGTCCTTATTTTCAAAATACACCCTTGCCTTGCTCAGAGCAGTTAAAATGCCACCTCAGATTCAGGGCTGAAGACAACTATGTGATCAATGGCTCTGTTTTTCTAGCCCATTAGGCCTAACTAAAATAACGATCAAGTTTGTCTGAGAGTGAGGGGATAGGGAGAGAGCGAGCACGCTTCCTGGGGGAACAGTCTGAGACCGTATGGAATAAATTCCCTGAGGCACTATGGGCCATCACAGCCTTTATCTCTTTCTTCTTCAAGTACAAGGAGCTTGGCTTTGATCTTGCTTTTCTAACATGTATACGCAACAGCATGAATGTTTACCAAAAATACTCTACCAGGCTAAGACACTCCACTGCACACATTTCTCCCCTTGGGGAGTGGATTAATTGATAAACAATGAATGACAGATGTAGATGTTAGTCACAGTGCTTAGTATTGGAAGAAACTTGGATCCTATGGTGTGATGACTGTGCTAAGCACCCACATAAAATAGTACATAACTAATTGGAAAAACATAATTCTTACTAGTCTGCCCTGCCCTCCTGAGTGTTGTAGAAGGAGAGTGTCTTTTTGTAGTGTCAGCTCTCAACCTACATTAACTTTGTCTAGAAGGTTGAGGAAGTGATTGTTCATTTTTAGTACAGGCCAGTATTTGGAAAGGGATTTTATGTTTTTGATTTATTTTGGCTTTTTTCCTTAAGGGATGCAAAATATTACAAAACATGAATAAAAATGCCTTTCTGGATTAAGTAGCAGTGTCCTGCTTCCTGTATGTTCTCCTAGTATTACACTTGTGATCTACCAATCTAAGCTAGTGATGGGTCGGTGTCCAAAATAATAGGTAGGCATGTGTATTGCAAACTGATTCCCTACCCAGCTCCTTGATTATACTTGGTCTTTACTGCTATTCTGTCTTCAGGGTAGATTTGCTGGTTGGGATATAAGTGTGGAAATATGTGGGTGAGGAAGTAGGAAGGTAAGTGACATGCCATGTGTTTGTACTCCTAGAAACTCAAAATGAGACTTTCTAGTAAAGGAAGGTCAGAAGACGTCTTCCTTCCCTTCCTCCTTTTCACTTCTTCCCAGTCCAGATGTCTCTCCCACCAGCCCAACAATTTCCTTAACTAAACTTTTGATGTTTCCACCTCTGCCCACAGTTTCATTCACCAAATTACTTTATTCCCTTGTGCAAAACCTGCCAACCTAATCCATACCATTCATGGCTCAGAGCTCTCTGGACAAGCCCTGACCTATTCTGAAATGTCCTGCCACCTCATAGAATCATTCTTAATTAAGGTTGGAAGGGACTTCAGGAGTTCATCTAGTCCAACACCCTGATTAAAGCAGGAACATCCCCAACTATATCATTCCAGCCAGAGGTTTGTCAAGCCGGGTCTTAACAACCTCCAAGGATAGAGATTCCACCACCTCTCTGGGTAATGTGTTCTGGTGCTTTACTACCCTCCTAGTGAGAATTTTTTCCTAATATCTAACCTAAACTTCCCTTGCTGCAACTTGAGACCATTGCTCCTTGTTCTGTTATCTGCCAACACTGAGAACAGTTTAGCTCCATCCTCTTTGGAACCACCCTTCAGGCAGTTGAAGGCTGCTTTTAAATGCCCCTTCTCAGTCTTCCCTTTTGCAAGCTAAATAAGTCCAGTTCCTCAGCCTTTCCTTATAAGGCTTGTTCCCCATCCCACTCACCATTTCCATTGCTCTCTGCTGGACTTTCTCCAATTTGTCCATCATTTCTGTAGCGGGGGCCCCAAAACTGGACACAGTACTCCAGATGTGGCCTCACCAGTGCTGAATGGGGGGAAATAAGCATTTCCCTTGATCTGCTGGCTATATTCCTACCAATGAAGCCCAATATGCTGTTAGTCTTCTTGGCAGCAAAGGCACATTGTTGGCTCATTCAGCTTATTGTCCACTGTAACCGCCAGGTCCTTTTCTGGCTTCTACCCTGCCAGTCCACTCCCAGCCTGTGCTCGTACGTGGGATTATTATGTCCTAAATGCAGGACTTTGCACTTCTCATGAGGTTCAATAAGGAGATTTCTTTTGATCCAGTCCTTCAATTTGTCTAGGTCTCTCTGGCTGCATCCAGATGAACATAGACATGTGGTGCTGCAGACCTGTCTGTGGCACCACACAGTGCACATGCAGGCATTCCCCACACTGCTACCTTGTAGTGTGCGTGTGTGTGTGGGGGGGGGGGGGAAATTGACCCCAGGAGATCTGGGGTAAAAAAAAAAAACACGGTGGTGCACATGGTGGCAGCACATGCCACCCAGAACCAGAGCCTGGTCAGCTGGAGCCATGCTCTGGCTGCTGGCAAGGCTTCCTACCATGGCTGCAGCCCCAAGAGGCTTCCAGGACCTTAAGTGAAGCTGCTGCAACCAGCATAGTTGCTGGCCTCCACCTCCCCTACCCCACGAGAGGTAACCACTGCTACTTGGCCCCAGGGAAACAAACGTCCACGCTTATGTGGATGTGGCCTCTGAATCCTAACTCTATCCTCCAGTGTATCTACTACTTCCCCAGCTTGGTGGCATCTGCAGGCGTTCTGAAAGTGCACTCCATTCCATCTTCCAGGTCATTGATGCAGATATTGAACAAAACTGGCTCTAGGACCAACCCCTGGGGCACTCCACTTGATACCGGCTGCCAACTAGACATCAAGCCATTGACTATTACACTCTGAGCCTAATGATCCAGCCAGTTTTCTGTCCACCATACAGTCCATTCATCCAACCTATACTTCCTTAGCTTGCTTGTGAGAATGCTGTGGGAGACTGTATCAAAAGCCTTGCTAAAGTCAAGGTATACCACATCCACTGGTCTCCCCACATCCACAGAGCCAGTCATCTAATCATAGAAGTTAACTGTGTTCATCAAGCATGACTTGCCTTTGGTGAATCCATGCTGACTGTTCCTAATGGCCTTCTTCTTCTCAAAGTGCTTAGAAGTGCATTCCTTGAGGACCTGCTCTATGACTTTTCTGGCAACTGAGGTGAGGCTGACCAGTCTGTAATTCCCTGGATTCTCCTTTTTCTCTTAAATCTGCTCACTATATTTGTCCCTTTTCAATTGTCTGGGCCCTCTCCCGATCACATTTGCCAACACCCTTAGCACCCTTGGGCGCATCCTATCCAGCCCCATGGATCTGTATATATCCAGCTTTTTGAAACAGGTCATCTAGTCCAACCTCCCGCTCAAAGCAGAGCCATCCCCACTAGATCATCCCAGCCAAGGGTTTGTGTAGCCTGGTCTTAAAAACACCCAAGGGTGGTGACTCCACACCTTCTGTGGGTAACCTGTTCCAGTACTTTACTACACTCCTTTTCAGAGTTTTTTTCCTAATATCTAACTTAAACTTTCTTTGCTGTGACTTAAGACCATTGCATCTTACTCTGTCCAGTACATGGTGTACCCATGATCTGTGAAACCCTTTCTTGCTCTTTTATCTTTCTTTCAGTATATAACCCTTCTCTGCCAAGCATCACTATTCAGAACCTGTTCCCTTCCCCTTTCCTCCCCATCTGATACTCATTATCATGATACTTAGAATCCTACTTTGTACTCCCTACTCAAAATCCTACCATCTGCTACTGAGCCTGAAGGAATGAGAAACAGTATTGTTGCAGGAACCTAGATTCAAAATTAGACCTAAATTCTGTATTTCTTGTTTTGGGATTCCTCACTTTGCTGCCCATGTGCTGCTGGGACTCCAATGGCTGAAACTTGCACAGAGCATGTATGTGGCTTTGTGTTCCCTATCCTTGGTTCTGGTTTCAATTAAACCATCATAGACCATTACTCGGTGTTTCCTCCTAATGCAGCTTTTAATCTGTTTTCCAGTACCAACGACATCTGGACTCCTTTGGTGTCAGTCAGTGGTACTGCTTTCTGGAACACATATGAGTGGTTATAGCTCTGGTGTCCATCTCTTTCAAGCTTGGGCCTGATCATAAAGGTCCATGGGGCATATCCAGTACCTTGGGGCAGAACTCCTCCATTCTGCTGCTTCTTGCAATCACACATCATAAATCAGCTGCAAAACTGTTAAATATCACTTACACTGAGGAAGTCTGTGGTGGGTATGAGGCATTATGTTCTTTTGCTTTCCTTTCTGTATTGTCTGCTCCAGAGGATGAGTAGACAGAATGGATGCAATGTGTGGTGGTTGGTCTCCAGCACCTGTGCAATCCCTTGGGGCAAATCAGAACAGTCTTCTTGCACTGAGACTGGTGTGCAGCATGAAAGATGCATTGCTTGGTGGTTGAATATTTCTTCTGTCCTTTTCCTGGGCTACCATGAATGTGTGTTTGTAAGAGAGGAGTCGTATTTTTTTGGATACTCCCCTGGACTGAAGTAGAGCTTTTTGATTTATTATCCTAATTTCTCTGGGGCTTTGGTAGGGGGAAATAAATAAAGAATAAAGAAATAGAGCGGTCAGGAGTCTTTTCTTTATGCCACAATAGACCAAGTGACCAGCAAGATTGCTGCTAAAGAGCAGCATCTGTTCTTTCAGCTAAAAAAGCCTTTGGGAGTTAGTGCCCACTATCTCCTCCCGCTAGGGCTGGCTCTAACTTCAGAATAAATACCACAGAGGAGGACTAAAGAAATCAATTTTTCATCTGGGTTGCCCCTTTTGGAGGAACTTAATGAGGTTTCTGATATGGTATAAAGTTCACAAGAGTTGTCTTTTGGAGGACCTCTATCCATGTGGATAAATTGTCTAGTAAAGAGAGTCCTAAACCTATCCAAGTTCTTCAACTCAGCTCTCACATCAAGTCACTCCAAAGCTGTTGATCTCTAACCAGAGTTAAATGACTCCCTGACAAAGCACTTGATACAACACATAAGGTGCATCTAGATGTGATGCTACATCACCGTAGCATCCACAGATGTCTACACATCACCAGCAGCTACTTCACTGTAGTGGCGCATCCCCCTGTTATAGCATGCCGCTACAGCAAAGTAGCTGCTAAAAATAACGACGAGCCATGTGTACAGCAGAGTATGGACAGTTACTGTGCCATGCTTTAGTACTTCCAAAATGTTAGCAGTAGTGACACAGTAACAAAGTCACTGTAGAATAACGTGTAGACACACCCATAGTAACTCACCCGTTTAGAAATACAGGTTGCCACACATTTAGCAATTTAATGTTTTGCTGCCCACTCTAGCTGCCCACAGAATCCAAAATCCAGTTCAATATCTCTACCTGATGTTTGGTGATATATATTGGAATGGCTTTAATCACCCATGACCTGGTTTTCATCCGTAACCATACTGTCTATGATATCTACAATTAATTTGTCAATCAACAGGAAGATAGAACTTTTTTGAGACTGGCCATGGACAATAAAGTGCATTCCCATTAAAAAGAATGACTTCATAGAATCATAGAAAATTAGGTTTGGAAGAGACCTCAGAAAGTCATCTAGTCTGACCTCTTGCTCAAAGCAAGACCATCCCCAACAGTATCATCTCAACCAAGGCTTTGTCTAGTCAGGTCCTAAAAATCTCCAAGGATGGAGATTCTACAGCCTCTCTGGGTAATCTGTTCCAGTGCTTTACTACACTTAGTGAGAGAGTTTTTCCTAATATCTAGCCTGTGGCAGGGGAGCTAGACCCGATAATCACATAAGGTCCCTTCCAGCCCCTAATATCTATGAAATCTATGAAACCTAAACTTCTCTTGCTGTAACTAGAGACCATTGCTCTTTGTAATCTTATCTGCCACCACTGAGAAGAATCTAGCTCTAATCTCTTCAGGTAGTTGAAGGCTGCAATTAAACTCTCCCCAGTCTTGTTTTCTCTGGACTAAGTAAGCCCAGTTCCCTCAGCCTCTCCTTATAAATCATGCATCTCAGCCCCCTAACCATTTCTGATGCACTCCACTGGACTTTCTCCAATTTGTCCATGTACTTTTTGTAGTGGGGGGCCCATAACTGGACACAGTACTGCAAAGGTGGCTTCACCTGTGTTCAATAGAGGGGAATAATCTCTTCCCTTGATCTGGTGGGAATGCTCTTATTAATACCACTCAGGATGCCATTAGCCTTCTTGGCAACAAGGGCACACTGTTGGCTCATATTCAACTTATTGTTCACTGTGACCCACATTTTTTCACCATCCTTCTCCTAACCAAATGATCCTATAACATAATCGAGTGATTTCTTCTTCAGTTTAGAAAAGAAGAATCAGGGAAGAGAGGGATTCTATTTTCAAGGTCTTATGAGTAGGGCCTGGTTTAAATCGTGGGCCCCGGTTGCTAATACCATGGCCTGATCATGGAATGGGCCGCTGTTTTTGCATCCAGTTCATGGTGCGCTCTCCATATCCCCTGATTGGCTGAAGGAGCCGGTTGATGGCCAAGTTTAATTGCAGCAGCAGAGGCCTTGCACCCAAGGATTCTGATCACTGCTAAAAAGCCCCCTCCCTCACTGGAAGAGACAGGCACAACAGTAGTAGCTGTCCCAGCTAGTAACAAAAGACTAGCAGCCCAGGAGGAGGAGGAAGGGGTCGCAAAAGGGACAGGGAGGGGAGAGAGCTTGGGGATGGGTAGAGGAGGGGCTGTTTGCTCCTCCTGGCAGGAAAACTGGGGCGGAGGGGGGAGGGCTAGGGGTGCCTTGGGGCTGTTTTGGCAGATGGCCCTAGCCTTGGCCTAGGATAGAGGAAGGGCTGTTTGCTTCTCTATTCATGTGTTCTCTCCCCATAACCACAAACTCCAGTGCCCCCATTTTCCTGCTTGGAGAAGCAAACGGCCCCTCCCCTACCTAGTGCCAGGGCCATCTGCAAAAGCAGCCCCCAGGGGCCCACAACCACTCTCCTGTTTCCTCCCCCTGTCCCTTTTACAATCCTTTTCCCCCCTCCTCTGGGCTGCTAGGCTTCTGCTGCTGGCTGGGGAATGCTTTCCCCAGCCTGCAGCAGCCATCTTGTTACAACGAAATACCACGATATAGCTGCTTGCTGGAAAATTCAGCCATATTGTGGCATTTCATTGCAAATCACATTTTTCATGAAAATCACCTGATTTTGTGATTTTTCACAAAAAATAAACCACTGTTTAAACCAGGCCCTATTTATAAGGTATTATAACAAGGCAGTGATATGGACCATAATCCCTCTAGAGATAAATTACTAAATTTCTCTTTAAAAATATTTTACAATTAAAGTTGTAAGTATTAAATCCTTCTTCTTACATGTTGGAAATGACTGAATCATAAATAAGTAAGTATGGAAGGGCCCTCCGAGGCCATATAGTCCAGCTTCCTGCCTAAGGCAGAATCATCCCTATCCATATCAATCCAGGTCTAAACCTTTATTAAAACTACACAGTCAATCCTGTTGCACAGACTGCAAGGCATAGCACCCTAATCTACCACAAATAAAGCAGGAGAACAACAGTGGTCAGTTTCCTGTTGCTGTAAGTATTGTTAAAATGTGCTCGAGAGATCCAAAGAAGAAGACCACCTCCCTGCTACGGGGGGGGGGGGGGGGGGGGCAGTCGGAGAAGCAGAGGCACATTTACACAAGGCACTTTACTGTGCAGCAGAGTAATTTACTGTGCAGATAGTCGCATCAGATACAAGTGGTACTCAGCAGCACAGTGAATTACTGTGCTTAAAAGCATGTGTAGATGGTGACATCAGGATTAGTTTGCTCCAGCTCAATTTGAGCATAGCTGAAGGATATTCAGTTGCATTAAGTGCACATGTAGATGCTCCTGGGAAGCCAAAACCACCTATTTTTCCACTGCACAGCTTTTCTACTCGCTCCTTTTTAGAAAAGTTCTTTGGTTGTCTTTAAAACACATTTCATTCTGAAAAAGAAAAATGTCTTTTCACTGGAACTCCAAGAACAATCAGAGCATTCTGAGAGAACCTTTGCTGCTTAAAATTCTTTGTTTTGGGGTGTGATGGCATAGCATATGCAATTATATTGTTTCTGGCCAGCTAATCAGAAAAATGCTCAGTGAGTTTGGTCAGAGCTGGAAAAGATCCAAGGCACATATTTATAAAACAGTAACTAAGGACAACCCACTCTTCCTTGAAATTCTAACCATATTGAACTTCTGATGTTTCTCCAAGCCTCAGAAATCTATACAAGTGATATTACTGGAGCATTTTTTAAAAATGTAACTAATAACCAAAATTACTTCTGTAAACTCATTTTAATACACTTGGGTCTCTCTTTATGCAAATTCTTTTTGTGCAGATTTGCTTATATGTGACAACTTTATTTATACCAGAAATTTGCTTTGTGCGAGAAAAATCCGATCTTACATGATGTCGGCCAGCAATGAGCTCCCTGCAGGCCGGCAGAGTTCCAGCCTGAAGGGAGCTGGAAGGAAGGTGGTGAGATGGGGGCACCACGTGCATGTAGAGTACATGCATGTGGCCCCAAGTAGCCTTGAGGGTGAGCACTTTTTCCGCATTGCCTTGCTGTTCCCCACTTCCATGCCCCGGGTACCTCTGCAGCCTGGTGAGCATGACCTGGTACAGCAGGGAGCTTCTAGCTTCTGGACAGCCCTGCTGTTCCTAGCCACATTGGGTCGTTCCTGCTGGGCTGGATAGGCACCCGGGGAAGGGAAGCAGGATGGAGCCAGGAGTGGCGAGCAACCGGCATTCCCTGCCATCCTACTTCTTTCCCCCGGGTACCTCTCCAGCCTTTCCCACCCTGCGCTGGTGACGCACCCCCTGCATGTGCTGCTGCTTGCAGCCTCTCCACGCAACAGTTATTGTATTGTGTGATTACTGTTTGAATTTGCCATGGTTTGTGGGGGCCTTAGAGTGAGGCTGGTATGTATCCCTATTAATTACATGTAAGAATGGATTCTCTTTATGCAAGGTTTTTTTGTAATGCAACCATCGCATAAAGAGAGACCTGAGTGTATTGATACAAAGCTGTCTGTCCAGCAGTTTGACAAGGACAATGTGGAATAACTAAATCAGATGTAGATTCAGCCACTACATTTTTTACTGCATTTTTAGTAGTTAGTATACTACAATTACACTTAGTGAAAAAAGTTCATTTTCCTGTTTCTGTTGAATTGTAATATAAAACCTTGCTATAAACTGTAATCTTACTGAGGTTAAAAAAATGTATTCCCCCTTGGGACAGATGGGGTTTTTATAAACTATTTTAAATAATAGAATTCTTTTTAGTACTGTATGATTATATACAAGTTTTTACCCTTTTGACCAATGAAGACATATCACAAACCATCTGAACCAGCATTTTTACCGTAGATTTTAAATCAGAAACCCACTCGTTACTGTGTTCAGTGATGTTCTGAGGCCATCCTCCAGCCTTGCCCAGTTTACAAAGATTAAGATGCAGTGGGCTTTCTAGCCAACCTAATCTTTTAAAAACAGAAAAAAACAAAACAAAAACCCTCCCAAAAAACCACCAGTCCTGCTACTTTTCCATCATCAATATAATCCATATTGTGAAAGCTAGGAGAGATTCTAAAAGAGGACAGTACAGTACATGTTCAAAACCATAATAAAGAGTTTAAAATCAGGGTTCCTACAGATGTGTGGGAAGCCTACTCTGATGTGCTGAAAATGCAGCGCGTTGTAGCAAACTCGATTAACTGAGTCTGCTGGAGCATGGAAATTGACATGCTCTGGCAGCCTTCTCTGCCACATGGATCAGCGTCCCCATGCTAAAAAAAAGGGTGGTGGGGCACTTTGAACTGAAACATGTTCCATTAGCTTTAGTTCAAAGCGCCCTGCTGCCATTTTTCAGTGCAGGGACACTGATACATGTGACATGCTGGTGCTTTTAATTAGTGCAGCTAGCTAATTAAAGCACCTGGCACCACATCCCAAACCACATGTAAAAATGTCCTTTCTTTTTATTTGTTTTTGGCTTTTTTAAGCAAGCATGTGGAACTGTCATACAAAGTATGTGAAATTAGTTCTCAGGTTTTTTGTCAGCTTTATGTTGCATGGGCTCTGAAAATATTGCAACTGACAGAAGATTCTTCCCTAATATTAATAATAGTGTCTTGATTTATTGTGTGGCATTTGAAGGGGAATCATCTCTACCTTGTGAAATGTGGTTTTAGTCAGACTGACTGCATTCATGTGTTGTAACTTTTCTACAGCTAAAAGAGTTGTACTATAATCCTTTCACTAGCTGATTTCTACATGCTGTAAGTGGATTTCTGTGTACCCAGGGAGAATATCTGGAGGGGAAGGGGATTGAGATGTCTATTCAGTACATTTTGTGTGGCTGAAATGTGATTACTAGGGTAGACAGAATGATTAATTGCAGGTTTATTAACTTGGAGAGAATTACTTTTTGCTGTAACAGAACTGCTAAAAACCTGTCATTGCTTTGGATGTTTGTTGAGATGATGTTTTTTATTTGTATTAAATATTTAGAACACCGCTTTTTAATTATTGAGGCAATGTCAGCTTATAAGAAATCATCTTGCTGCTCTTTTGTTGTAGATGTTGAACGTGCCAGAGAGGGTGTGTCTTTCTGGAGTGCCAAAAATGAGGAGAGTAATGGAGAAGCAAGGACTTTGCCACAGTAGTCGCATAGTCTGAGTACCAAAGCAACAGTGGGTTTTGTACAGAGATCGAACTGGGATCATTCTTTCATTCTGGTGTCTCATGGTGCTGAGGACTATAGATGGAGTTCTAATTTTTAATTTCCTGGGTTTGGATTGTGCCAAAATTGTATTTCTGTTTTAGCTTTTGTGTGTAATTTCAGCTAATGCACTTTTGTGAGTACAGAGACTTTAACAACTGTTACATAGAGGCTCTTTTTTATGTGGGTCTTGTTTTTTCACTAGAAAAAGTGGGCCTCTTAATCAGGGCTGTGCTGCTTTTGATATTCAGAGCAAGCAAACAAGCTTTGTACAGTTTACTTCTATGTTCAGCAGTTCCAGAACAGAAACCAAACAGCCATATCTGTTTAGACTGCATCCATTCCGTCTCTCCTTTGTAGCGATGCCAAAGCTCTCCACATCACTGAGTCTTGCAGTTAAAAAACAGAGGCCACTTTACTTTGTTCATGTCCTGAAAACTGCTCACAGTATAGAATTGCAGCACTGAAATTCTTTAAAGAGCAAATTGCACTCTGGCAGTCAGAGAACTGAGAGGAAGAAATCAAAAGAAATATTTATTTTGACTTGTGGCTGATTTGTGTTTTTCAGCACTGTGTTCTGTTACTACATTTTTAAAAACTTAATTAAAACTGTGATATAAAAAAGAAAAGAAAACCTTGCTAGGTTTTGCACGCAAAAAACTATTTCCTGAGTTATGATACATTTTATTTTGCTTGGCTTTCTAATGAACTGTTAAGATCAGTTGTCTCTGAAAATTCGTAAAGGCACAGAAATTCAAGGAAATTTCACAGAATGCAGTAACTGTATGGTGGACAGAAAAATCTATTAACTTTGAGGGTCGGAGGGAATCGCAACATTATAGCACATAGAGGAGAAATGGAACTTTAGTTTTTCCTAAAACCATTGATAAAGTTCATCTCAAAAGACTGTTGAGGAAATTACTTCTTACTCAACAACTAGTTAAAGTACTTTTCCAGATTAAAACTGGCTACAAGATTTTAAAAAAGGAGTAAATTGCCAGTTTTCAACGTGGTAGATGTATATTAATAAGGTGCAAAAGGCACAGTATTGGGATGTGCGGCACTTTAGTAGGGCTGTGTGAAGCTTTGGGTGCTGATTCGATTCGTGGGAGATTCGGCACTATTCAGTGGCTGAACTTCTGAATCCAAATTGAATCAGGGGACCAGTTAAAAGGTTTGAATTGATTTGAAGCTCTCTGAATAAATTCAGAGAGGTTTGGTGATTTGGGCAGTCTCTGCCCACTGCATCAGGGAGCTGGACCTGGACTCCATGCTGGTAAGTAGAGGGCAGGGGAGTAGGGGATGGAGGAGTGGGGAGGGGACCATGGGGGGACTCCTGCCAGGCCCCATTCCCTGCCTGCTCCCCCAGACCCCCCAAGCGCCCCCTCCTCCCCCATGGCTGCCCCTCCTGGTCCCAGATCCTGGCCCTTTTAAAAAAGAAAAAGAAAAAAAAAAGAAAAAAAGCCCAGAGTCACCAGTTGCTGCCTGACTGGGGGGCGGAGGGGGGTGGTCATCCCTGCTGCCCCCCACTGCCGCCCTGCTGCATGGGGGCTCTTCCCCCTAACTCCTGCCTGCTCTCCCAGCCCCCCCCATGGCTGCCCCACCTGCCCCAGCTCTGGCCCTTTTAAAAAAAAAAAACACAAACCCAAATTTACTGGTTGCTGCAATGGCCTTGGGGCTTCAGGGAGCTTGTGCAGAGCTCCCCATGCAGTGTGGGGCAGTGGGGAGGCTGCAGGGATTGCCCCCCTGGGCAGAAGCCAGTGAGCCGGGGCATTTTTTTAAAAGGCTGGGATGGGAAAGTGGGTGGGGGTCGGGGGGCTCATGGCAGAGCTCCGCACGTGGTGTGGGGCAGCGGGGATCACCCCCTCACCCAGCAGCACCCGGTGAGTGGGGGCTTTTTTTTTCCAGAGAGCCAGGATCCGGGGCTGGGCAGAGCAGCCATTGCTGGAGTTGGGAGAATGGGCGGGGGATGGGGCCTGCGTGATTTGGAGATTCAGCAGAATCGATTTGGGACAGTGATTCAAATCACTTTCATGGCAAATGAAGTTCCTCAGTACAGAGATATTTATGTTTCTCCTCTCACACTATGGAAAGAGCGGCATTTGATGCAACTGAAAGAAAACATTTAAAATACTAACAAAATACTTTTCTGCACAGTGTGTAACTAGCCTATAGATCTAATAACTGCAAAATATTGTTGAGGCCATGAACATAGAATAATTCCAATTAGGATTAGACAGATGGATAATGAGAACTTCCTTAATTACCTTGGGCTGCATACATGTCTTCAGTGAAGTGCAGTCAGGTGGGCCATGACCTGTCCAAGGTTGTCCTGCCACGACTTGTGGCATGTCTGCAGGTGGGGGAAAATCCCTGCTTGCAGACATACCCCCTGTGTTGGGGAGAATTTCCTGCAGGGATTTGTACCTACATGCGTGGCATGACAGGACTTGTACAGGGCCCGCCCACCTCTGCATTTGCAGGCAGGCACAGAGAAATCACTCTGCAAGGGATTTCCCCATATGCACGTCTGGAAGCACAGATGGAGGGGCTCAAACAGGAGACTCACTGAGGGCCACATCCATAAGGGGTGCAGGATCCTAGATTGCATGGCAAGCCATATCCACCACTTTACCCCCTGAGCTGCTGCTAATCTGCCAGCGGCTGGCCAGGCTAGATGGAGCAGCTCTGCAGACCAGATCCAACCCATAGACTGTATGGTTGATACCCCTGTCTTAGGCAATTGGAAAAAAGCAACGTGATAGAAAACATATTAACATGCTTTCACTTGCATCCTACCGAACACATGACAGCAATTACTGTGCTTTCTGCATATCTATTTTTATAATTTCTTATACTACACTTGTCACTGTAGTTGGAACTTTAAGCAACATGACAGATATGTGATGTGCTTTGTGTGTTATCATTCTTTCCCCATGATGGTGGTGGCACATTGGACTGCTTTTGTTTTTGTGTGGTATTATGTATAAAAATGGTGCTACATATTTTTGCTAAGAGGACAAGGTCAAAATACTGTGCTTTATGCTTAGAACAAAGGGTGAAGTTTATAATGGTCCTTAGTTTCTGTGGGAGTTTGCTCCAGTCCTGGATCAGCTGCCGAGAAATACGTCTCTTGCATAGACAACGTCTACAAGTTTTTGTATTTAAAAGGTTCCATTGTAGCAAGGGCCCAAAGTTTTTGAGTGCGATCTTAATACCGAAGTTCTAGGTGGTCTTTTCAGTATCCTTGAAAATAAGAACTGAGACGATGAATTTCACTCAGTAGTCTATGAGAGCAGCCAGTTGAGGGAGTGAAAGGCAGATCTGATGTCTTTGCAGTAGCCTGTGTTGGAGAAGAGACACTGTAGCATTCTGTACCAGGTAGTATTTCCTAAACACTGAAGGCTTTGTTTCCAGGTTTCACATTTTTCATTCCAGGTGCACTGAACTTCTTCTGGAAGCTTGTCTTACTTGATAAGCCACAGGGTCCAAAAAGGAGCGGAAAAAAGTTATTTCTAAGCTTCAATCACTCTTCTAACATAACTAGTACTTGCTGGCATATACCATTGCATATAGGGTGTCACAAGTTTGCATGACATTTTTAAATGAATTAAAAAGACAGGACAGTTCTGCCTTCACAATGTAAATTAGATGTGAGAGAAGAATGAAGAGAGTAATACAAATGGAGAAGATGGAGAAGATATTTAAAAATTTCTGTTAAAATGTTAGAATTATAGAGCAGAAAAGATAGCGAAAGAGAGAGAATATGTAGCCCTCGTGTGCAGGCCAGATGTGAAAACCATCCAGCAGAAGTAGGAATGTTTCAAATTTTAAATACAGGCAATCCTCGACTTACATTTCAAGTTACAATTTTTTTCACTTGCAATGTTTAGAAATTAACACCCTGTTTCAACTTTACGACATCAGTTTCAACTTTACAGCGCTTGATCCAATGCAACACCATGTCAGTGAACAAGTTCTCTGTGTCACTCATTTCCCTGGAGAACATCTGTCCAAACTTCCTTGGACACTTTCTTTAAGACAGCAGACAAGACTCTAGAAAAACCTACAGCCAAGACTCATGAGAAGACTCCAGCCAAAAACCCTTCAAAAAGTCCAACCAAGAGCCTTTCAAAAGGTCCATCAAAGTCACCTCAAAGAAGTCCTTCCAAATCAATATGATTGCTATTTACAATATAAATATATTAATGTAGCTATATTACTTATCTGTAATTGACCGAGTACAAAATTCTGGGGTATTTTTGGTGAATATAGGGCATCGGGCCTTGGTTCAGGAACCAATCCCTCATTTATAACATTGTTTCTTATGAAAATGTAATAGGGACTCAGGTGGGAGCCCTGTTACTGTGATACTTTCAAGCAAGGATGACCTGAGAATGCACCCCGCCAGGTGATGGGAGTTTCACACTGGGGAGGGGCAGGGCGATTAGCCCACCACAGCAGACAATCCGGTGGCAAGACAAACACATTTTGCCTTTGGGCACCAGAAGACAGACGAGGAACCATTTGAACCTTGGAAGGAGGAAGAAGAGAAGCCTAACCTGGGATCCAGAGAGGGATCAGGACCTTGGGACTCCAGACGATGACAGGCCAGCAGCAAGTTGAAATACTCCCCTGGGAGCCATAATTACTTTGGTGAGTGTGGAGAAAGACCATGGGGCTCTGGGAAGCGGCTCCACTGGGAACCTCTAGAGATAGAGGCTCCGGGACAGGGCTCAGATAGCAGGAGCTAGACAAAGCTGCTGTCTGATCAAGACAATCAAGGTGAAGAATCAACAGTTCAAATGGCAAGGGAGCTGCAGGGGCAGCTCCCAGCATGAGACTCTAAAAGACACAGAGAACACACTCCACTCCTAAGACTTTTAGCAACAGAGACTACAAAGTATCCCCCAGGCATCCAGCACCAGGTTTCCTTATAGCTGCCTCAGAATGCCCTCCTAATGAGGCAATTAGTGAGGATATTGTTACAATATGGACTCTTGCTGTGCAAATAAAGGCTACTCTGTGAGAGTTTACTACCTGGGTGGCATGAGTGATTCCTTGTTTTGATATCATCACTGAATCCCTCTCTTTTTTCTTTCTATATAAGTTGTGGCAGGTAAGTTCAAAGGGAGATGGAGCTAGGATTGACCCCCTCTCACAGAGAAAATTGGTTCCGAGTTGCAATGTTTCGACTTAAGGTGCATTTTTCAGGAACCAATTGTGTCGTAAGTCCGAGGACTGCCTGTATAGTGAATGGAGATCTGGAGTGGAGTTGGTACTGGGGGGGAAAAAAAAAAAAAGACTCTTGCTGCATTGTGTTCAGCTAAAGAGTCAGGCATGCCAGCTGGAGATTATGGAAGTAAGGTGTGGACTAAAGATTGCAAGCTTGAAATTAAAATAAAGCATAGTTTAGAGAAGTATGGGAGAAATAACAAGATTTTTGAAATATTGGTGTGTGAGGAGAGGGAGAAATGGAAAATAAGACCTGATAATCTCCTGACTGTTCAAAGCAGAAACAATGTGGCTTTTAATAGCCATTACCTGCAGGCCAAGTATAGCTGTTGACTCTTCCTGGCTGCCTCTGTGATCATGGTTGCAAATCTCTGATTATGACTGGATCAAACTTTTAAATACGTAGTGTCTTTTGATCGTCCTTTTATGTCATGGTGCTTTTAAGAGTTTCTAGATGCTTGGCTTTAATCATTTTTCCCTTGCATGAAGTAGAACAGCTACACAACATTCTCTGGAGTCATCACACTACAGAACAAGGTGAAGGGTAACAGTCATGGCTTTAGATGGTTCTGTAAGACTCCTTCAGCAAGCTTCCATTTTGGAAGTTAAAGTGGCTGAATGGAAAGCAAGTCATTTGAGAGGCTGAAGGAACGGAGTATGTTCAGCTTGTAGAAAAGGTGCTTAGGAGGGGACATGATGACAGTCTCCAAATATCCAAAGGTCCATCATAAAAGAAGAGGGAAAACACCTTTTCTTTCTTGCTGCAGTGGATAGGATGTAGACCAATAGCTTGAAGTTGCAGCATGGTAGGTTTAGATTGGATATCAGGAAAAACTTCTTCACTGTTCACATAGTGAGGTAGTAGAATAGACTGCCTGGTGAAGTTGTGGACTCTTCATCACTAGAGGTGTTCAAGAAAAAGGTGCTGATGATCTAGGCATAACTATGCCTTTGTTCTACAATGGGCATTTCCCATATTTCTGGGCTTTCCTGGTTGCCTAATTGGGCTGGTATGGAATTCAATCGCTGGCTGCTATCTTTTGCTGGGAGGGAGAGGTTACACCTTCCTCTGAAGCACTGAGTTTTGGCTGTAGCCAAGGCTTGGAATTTTGACTGGGGTGTGCCAGAGCTCCTGCAGGGACTTAAACCCGGAGATTCCTGGCTAGAGGGTCCTTCCCCTCTCCACTGGGTCAGACTGGTCACCATATTTGGGATCAGGAAAGAATTTTACCCCATGGTCAGATTGGTATGAACTGTGGGCTTTTTGCCTTCCTCTACAGTGGAGACATGGTTTTGTTTGTGAGCTTGCCTGAGCATATATTAACAACATTTACAGAAGCAGGACATTGCCCACCATGGTCCCCCCCCTGCTTTACCTGTGGCAAGTTAGGGTCCTATGCCTTGTGTTGTGTCAGGGTTGACTGTGGAGTTTTGCTAAGAGGTTAGACAGTGGATTTGTATAGAATGGTTCAGAAAACGATGATTCTGCCTCAGGCAGGGGTTTTGGCTAGATAACCTATGAAGGTCCCTTCCAGCCCTACTTCTGTATGATTCTGTATGGTCAGCTGAAATAAGTTTTGAAGAAAAAAGCAAAAATTGAGAAAGAGGTAGAGGGGCTGGCAGTGGAGAGCATAAAAAATTACAAAGCAGGTTTCCCTAAAATACTCTTTTCGGGGACAGGAGTGTTCATAGGATGTACACTTATTTAAAATGCAAAGAATAGTGGAAAGAATGCAATTAAATTTAAAAAAGGGGGAAGTTAGGTTGAGTATCATCAAAAACTTCCTGAGAGAGAAAACTAGCTGGCTGTAGAATAGCTTCTCAGGCCTTTGCCCACATGCTTTCTCAGACAATAGTGGTAAATAATTTCAAATACTATAAGGAACAATCCTTTTTATTGAGAAGGCGATGACAGGATGATGTGATATTCCCTTTCCATTTTTACTTCCTATGCCATTTTTGTTAAACTAGCTAGGGTATTTGGAGTTAGAGAGAGGTTGTTAGCCATGTTAGTCTGAAGTTAAGCAGAAAGCAGAGTAGATCTGCACTTCATAGACTAACTAAATCAGAGATGCATAAGATTTCATTAGCAGTAGCTTGCTTCATCAGATGCTCTTGTCAGACAGAAATGTTAGCTTTAGGGAGACGGCATCTAATGAAATAAGCCACTGCTAACCAAAGTTTATACACCTTTGGTTTAAGTCTGTAAGGTGCAAATCTACCCTGTCTTCTGCCAAATTGGAATTCAGAACATCCTACCTTCCTTTCCTTTTAAA
Source organism: Crocodylus siamensis (assembly GCF_052110815.1). Taxonomy (NCBI): domain Eukaryota; kingdom Metazoa; phylum Chordata; order Crocodylia; family Crocodylidae; genus Crocodylus; species Crocodylus siamensis. The sequence continues at coordinate 219,744,471 of NC_143397.1, forward strand.
ACAACAAGAATTGCTTTCCTTGGCTGCTGGATAGCCTTTATGATATGCAGAATCCTGAGCCTGAACTCATGGGTTTATGGGCTGCAATCTACTGAATGTATGCTGTGCCACAGAACATGAGGCTGTGCCTTGCTTCTGCTTAAGGCTGGATCTGCAGTACTTAGCTGTTGTTGTTCTGCTTTTTGTGTCGCATGAGAGCTTATGCAGCTTCTTATAGGGAGCCAGGTAGCTGCTTTTTTCTGTTTCTTTAAAATGAAGTATCTACTGTTTCTAAAACGTAGAAGAAAATGAGAGAAACACCAACTGCTGTAACTTCCTCAGCCTGACGAAGGGTTTTTGAACCCAAAAGTTTAAGTTTGCTTAAATTTTTTCCCCAGCTACTTAAGTTGGTCTAATAAAAGATATCAGATTCACCCAAAGAACCTTGTCTGCCTATTGGTGAAAAATAAAGGGACTTCCAAAAATGTCTCTATATATAATCTGCAAGGAGAAAAGTCTGTCTGATAATTGGCCATGCAGATAGTCAGATGACTGAAATTATACTAGTGGTGTAGTTGCTTAATATTAACTTTTGGGAGAAATCACATTAAAATAATCTTAAGTAGCTTCTGGAATTAGCCAAACTTGCCTTGGTCTTGCACATTCAATACTGTACCTCCATGATTCCTCATAATTTTTAGTTAGTATGTTTTGCTCTTGGCCATCAAATCCTTTAATCTGTTATGTTTTGATAGTTGCTAAAGCTGCCTGGACACTTTCAGCAGCTTTCTAGGGGTGAGGTCTCCTGTATTCTCAAAAAGAGCTTTCTCCTTGGGCTATATGTCTGGCATGTGTCATGGCTTGCTTTTGGAACTGTTGTGTTTTTGTGTCTTTCTGACTTTTCACAGACTAGTAAAACAAAGACCCTGTGGCTGGCTAGTATATTGCACACTCCTGCCTCTCTTTCTCTTTTTCTGCACTGTTCAGAAATATTTTGTGGAACTTGATGTATAACAGTTCCAGCTAAATTGTTTTAAACATCGTTTATCCATTGTGAATGGGACCAAATTTTCACAAAAGGAAATGAATGGTTCAATATGTCTATACTACACAACAGAACGTACCTGCTGTGTATTGTCAGTGGAGCTCTGGGTTTGAGGAGAGTCCATATGTTGGACACTGGTCCAATCTGGCTTTCATTCTGAATATAGCACAGAGACTGCTTATGGCCTGGGTCAGCAGTCTTCACCTGGAGTTATACAGGGGAAATTGTGTGCAACAGAGCAAACACAGCCCTGTTCCTTTGATGTTACTAAGTTGCAAGTATGGCAGGAGAGTCAGGTCAGGGACAGGGCAAAGTTGACTACTTAGTAAACACAGTTGGGAAGGAGATCACACCTGGGATGAATATTAACTGATTAGGAGCCAGCAGCTACTTAAGTCCACAGCAAGGGGTTTTCCTTTGCCCCCTGGGGCACAGCGTGGAGAGATCCAGCAGGGACGCCAAGCGTGTCAGACCCAGCGCTGGAGCAGTTTGCTGATAAGACCAGCGGCTGGGTGTAGGTAACCATGGTGAGTGGCGAAGCAAGGAGGTGAGGAAGAGAGGAGAAACTTACTGGCAGAGGGAAGGTCCCATGGAGAAAGGATCCGCTGGTACCACAGGAAAGAGAAAAGAGAGTGGCACTGGAGTGGAGAGGACTGACTTGGGGGAGTGGGCTGCACAGTGGTGAAGAAAAGGGAGACCATGAGCTGTGAGAACAGCCAGGGTGCTTCACAACTTGTGGGGAAGTTACTGATAAACCAGTTTTCTTTTATCCTGCTTCTGGGGTGATTTACTACACCCTCTCTCTTTGGGGAATTAACTTCTTATTCTTCCATCATTCCAAAGCATGACAGGCGAGTCCCAGGGAGAGATTTCATTATTCACCCCCACCTGGCCACTTTGTGCTTTGGTGATCTTACTAGAACTTTCAGCGATATTTGTTACAGTTGATCATGAGATGCTGATAAAGCATTTACAGGACTGCTATAAACTGGTTCCACTCTTTCCTAGTGGGGAGGTCCCAGAGAGATGGGACTCAAGCAGTCTTCCCACCACCATCACCTCTGTCTCATTTGGATTCGGCTTCAATTGGTTCACCCGCACCCAATTCCTAACTGTAGCTAGGTTCTGGAAAAGGTGATACTGTGGGGCCTAGGTCAGATGAGGACAAGGTAAAGCTGGGTGTGCATATTGATGGCACCTCACTCCAAATCTCCATAGTCTCACCCAGTAGTGTCATATACACAGTGAACAGGAGGGGTGACAAAACAAGCCCCTGGTGGACCCCACCAGAAAGGTCTTGAGGAGTTGACAAGCGCTCTAATTAATTACATAGTTTCTAGGGTCGGAAGGGACCTGAACAGATTATCAAGTCTGACACCCTGCCCTGGGCAGGAACGAGTACTGGGATCATAATACCCCAGCCAGATATCTATCCAACCTCCTCTTGAAGACCCCAAGGTAGGGGAGAGCACCACCTCCCTTGGGAGCCCATTCCAGAGCATTAAAGCATCCATAGCAGCTTCAATATCAGCATCCTGCATTTCAAAATCGCAGCAGGGATGCTTAAACTAAAGTTCATTCAACAAGCTTTGGTTAAAGTGCCCCTGCTGCCATTTTGAAACACAGGATGTTGAATACATGAGATGCTGCAGCACGCTGAAGTATTCTGATTGGAACGCTCCAACAGACTTGGTTAATCGAGTCTGCTCCGACGCATTCTAACGGGAATGCATCGGAGCATGTGTAAAAGTGCCCAGAGTCCCTTGGGAATTGCCTTTTTCCTTTACATCTCATACTGATCCTTATGGTCAGCTGAGAAGGCTGTCCTGCAAATCTACTTGGTAAAAACACGAGAGGTCATTTTCAGCAGTCACTCCTCAGCTTCAGGACTCCTTCCCTTTGAAGCCCACTGGAGTCTGAGCCTAGGCATCTTTTGAAAGTGCTGTAAAACCTTCCTGTCTGAGTAAACATTTAGCAAACAAAGCTAGGCTCAGATTTTGATTAGGGGCAGTCTCTGTCTTATGATGATATTCTAGTTTTCGTCTGTGTTATTTTGTAGTTCTACTTTGTAAGTCCACTACTTCTCTTTTGTAAGCTGCTCTGAGCCTTGTTGGGAAGAGTGGCAAATACATTGAATAAAAAAATAAAATAAAAAGTAGTTTAACTAGGGCACATTATAGAAACTGAAATAACTAAATACTGTAAATGGTGTATCAATGTGAGGTGGCTGAAGCTGTATTTAAACTGCATTAGATGCCTGTGTAGATGGAGCCTAAATCCAACTTTAAAGGCTTTAAACAGTAAAATGTGTTAATGCTTCCCTCTAAACCATGAGCATGAGGGAATTTGTGCTATTTACCTTCCTGCTTTGCTGTCATGAATTAACTTGTTCGCACCGTTTTCTCCAATACATTACTAATCCAAACCTCTTTCTGCTGTACTTCTCATTTTCATAAAACCTAAATTGTTCCCTCAGACATGCAGGTCTGTTTGAAACCTTAAGGTTCTAGAAGATTTCAATTATACTTCAGTCTTGACATTACTTCTTTCTGTTCATATTTACAGTCTTCATCATCTCCAATTACTGAGCTGAGTTTTTCCTCATTATGAAGTGTTTTCATGTTACATTTTAGGTAAAATTCCTCTGATTTGGACTAAATCAGAGCCATATCTTGAGGACAGTAATGCTAGGTCAGTTGGACTTTCAGCCAGTTTTGGTCTTTCAGATTGAATTCCTAGCTCTCTTTGTGTCTGTGACAAAAGTTGTGAAGATGTCAGTGGGGTCAGGAATTCACACTGAAGTTTGAGGTGCTTGGAAATCTGTTTGTCGCAACCTGCAAGACAGATACTCTTGGCTGATGCAGGCCATTGAGTAAGCATAAGGTGTACAGTTGGTCAGGATTTTGGGGGAGGGCAGGGCGAGGGGAAGCAAAGGTAGTGTTCCAGAAGCTCTAAAGGAAGCTATTGTATGCACTCCAATTGGACTTATGGTTAGTCATTGACCATTGTAACTGTGAAACAACTATCATCTGTCTGTACATCATCTATCCTTGTCAATGCAATCGTTGCTCAATGTACCTTGATCTTTTATCATTTTTCACATCTATTCTCACAATAAAGCCAATTCTACTGAAACCTTTTTTTACTTCTGTTTTGTCCTCCTATGTCCCCCTGAACGCAGCTTGCAACCTCTATTTTAGCTCTTCACTTGTTTCTCATTATTTCTTAAGGATTCTCAAAAGAATCTGTTATTGCTAGAAGAATCTGTTGTAACCTGGTGAACATCAGTTTCAGTTGTGGCCATTTTATCTTACCAACATTTTGAAGTATCCAGTCTTCCATCATTGCGCTACCTAGAGTTACTGTGTTATTCCACTTTAGTAGAATCATAGAAAACTAAGGTTGGAAGGGACTTCGGGAGGCCTTCTAGTCCAATCCCTTGCTCAAAGCTGGACCATCCCCACTGATATCATCCCAGCCACGGCTTAGTCTAGTCAGGCCCTAAAAACCTCCAAGGATAGAGATTCTGTAACTTCTCTGGGTAACCTCTAGCTGGATGAACATCTAGCTGGGGTCATTTGACCCCAGTACTCTTTCCTGCCATGGCAGGGGGTCGGACTAGATGATCTGCTCAGGTCCCTTCCAACCCTACAAACTATGAAACTATAACCTGTTCCAGTGTTTTACTACCCTCTTAGTGAGAACATTTTTCCTAATATCTAACCCAAAGTTCCCTTGCTGCAACATGAGTCCATTGCTTCTTGTTCTGTCATCTGCCACCACTGAGAACAGTCCAGCTCCATCCTCTTTGGAGCCCCCCTTCAGGGAGTTGAAGGCTTCTATTAAATCCCCTTTCAGTCTTCTCTTCTCTAGACTAAATAAGTCCAGTTCCCTCAGCCTCTCCTCACAAGGCATGTGTCACAGCTCCCTCACCATTTTTATTGCCCTCCACTGGGGTCTCTCCAATTTGTCCACATTGTTTCTATAGTGGGGGGCCCAAAACTGAACACAGTACTCCAGATATGGCTTCACCAGTACTCAAGAGAGGGGAATAATCACTCCCCTGGACCTACTGGCAACACACCTACCAATACAGCCCACTATGCTGTTAGCCTTCTTGGCAACAAGGGCACACTGCTGGCTCATATTCAGCTTATTGTCCTCTGTAACCTCCAGGTCCCTTTCTGCAGAGCTGCTGCTTAGCCAGTTGGTCCCCAGCCTGTACTGGTGCATGGGATTTTTCCATCCTAAGTGCAGGACTTCACATTTCTCCTTACTGAGTCCAATAAGATTTCTTTTAGGCCAATACTCCAATTTGTTGAGGTCTCTCTGAAACCTGTCCCTACCCTCTCACATATCTATGACTCTCCTAAGCTTGGTGTAATCTGCAAGCTTGCTGAGGGTGCACTCCATTGCATCTTCCAGATTGCTGAAAATTCTGAAGATAGGCCCCAGGACCAACCCCTGGGGCATTCCACTTGATACTGGCTGCCAACTAGACATTGAGTCATTAACTACTACCCTCTGAGCCAGGGCAGTTTTATATTCACCATATGGTCCATTCATCCACTGTGTGCTTCCTTAGCTTGTTTGCAAGGATGCTGTGGGAGCCTGTCTTAAAAGCCTTGCTAAATTCAAGGTATATAATGTTTAGAGCTCTTCCCACAGCCACAAAGCTAGTCATCTCATCATAGAAGGCAGTCAGGTTGGTCAGGCAAGTGCTTAGAGATGGATTCCTTGAGGACCCGCTTCATGATTTTTCCAGGGATGGAGGTGAGGATGACCAGTCTGTAGTTCACCAGATCCTCCTTCTTCCCTGTCTTAAAGATGGACGATAGCTCTTTTCAATTATTTGCGACCCGTCCCTGTCGCCAAAAGTTTTCAAAATAAGGTCCAGTGGCTCTGCAGTCACATCAGTCCATTCCCTCAGCACCCTGGGGTGCATCGTGTCCAGACCCATGGACTTGTACACGTCCAGGTTTTCTAACTAATCTCTAACCCATTCTTTCATCACTGTTGGCTGCTTGCCTCCTTTCCAAACTGTGCTGCCATGTGCAGTAGTCTGGGAGCTGACCTTGCTTGTGAAGACTGAAGTAAAAATGGCATTGAGTACTTCAGCCTTTTCCACATCATCTGTCACTAGGTTGCCTCCACCATTCAGTAAGGGGCCCGCATTCTCCCTGATCTTCCTCTTTTTCATCCCTACATACCTGAGCAATACTTTTATACTCCTTCCTAGTCACTTGTCCAAATTTCTGCTTCTTGTAAGCCTCCTTTTTGTGTTTTTGTTCACTAAAGAGTTTTCTGCTAAGCGAAGCTGGTCTTCTGCCATACTTGCTAGTCTTGCTGCACATCTGGATGGTTCATTTCTTCACCCTCAGTAAGGTTTCTTTAAAATACAATCAGCTCTCCTGGACTCCTTTTCCCCTCAAACTGACCTTCCAGGGGATCTTGCCCATCAGTACCCCAAGGGAGTCAAAGTCTGTTTTTCTAAAGTTAGGTGTCCTTACTGTGCTACTCTCCTTCTCTCCTTTCCTTAGGATCATGAACAGCATCATCTTATGGTCACTGCTGCCCAAGTTGCCATCCAATATTACACTCCGCCCCCTCCCCCACCTCCCAATTCTTCCCTGTTTGTGAGCAACAGGACAAGAAGAGCACAGCCCCTAACTGACTTCTTCAATACTTGCTCCAGGAAGTTGTCTCCAACACTCTCCAGGAAACTTACTGGATTGCCTGTGCTCTGCTGTATTGTCCTCCCAGCAGATGTCAGGGTGACTGAAATCCCCCATGAGAACCAGTGCCTGTGATCAGTAAACTTCCACTAGCTGTCTGAAGAAAGCTTCATCCACCTCATCCTCTTGGTTTAGTGGTCTATAGCAGACTACCACCACAATATCACCCTTGTTGCTCTCCCCTCTGACCCAAACCCAGAGACTTTCAACAGGGCTGTCTCCAGATTCATACTGGAGCTATGAGCAATCATACAGTACTTTTGCATAAAGCACAACTCTGCCTCCTCTTCCTCCCTGCCTATCCTTCCTGAATAGTGTATACCACCCATCCATGCCAGTACTCCAGTCGTGTGAGTTATCCCACTAAGTCTCTGTTATTCCAATCATGTCATAGCTCCATGACTGTGTGAGGACTCCTAAATCTTCCTGCTTGTTTCCAAGGCTTCATGCATTCAGGTACAGACACCTGAAGTAATTAACAGGTTGCCCTACTTTCTCAGGAAGAATGAGAAGACCTCCCCTGTTGCCCTCTCCATTTGTGCTTCCTCTAGGTCATTCACTTCCCCACCTACCTCAGGGCTTTGGTCTCCATCCCCCAGAGAACCTAGCTTAAAGTCCTTCTCACTAGGTTAGCAAACCTGTTTGCAAAGATGATCTTCCTTCTCTTTATCATGCAGATCCCATCTCTTCCTAGCAGTTCTTGGAACAACATCCCATGGTTGAAGAAGCCAAAGCCCTGCTGGCAATGCCATCTGCATTGAACTGCAGGATGTCTGCTCCTTCCCACGTGCTTTCCTTTGACCAGAAGGATCAATGAAAGCACCACCTGAGCCCCTATCCCCTTCACTGTACAGTAATTAAAGTATACCTTTCAGTACAGGCAGTCCTTGACTTACAACTTTTCGAGTTATGACAAACAGCACTTACAACGTTTATAAATTGACATCCTGTTTCAGTGTTCCGATGCGGGTTTCGACTTTACAACGTTTGATACAGCTGCGTCCAGTTTGTTAGTCTGTTGTGATGAAAGTGGAGGGGAGAGGGAAGGCGTATGGGTGGGGTGCAGATCAATGCTCCCATGGTGAAGGAGTGAGGCTGCGACTAGGACAGGGGTTGGGGAAGGTATGGGATGGAGCTTTAGCTCATCCAGGAGGTGCGGGGAGGGGGAGGGCAGCTCCCGCCGCTGTGCGCTACTGGTCTGGGGGCTGCTTGTCCAGTGGCTTCTGCTGCAGCTCCAGGGCTGCACTGGACTGCATTCTGGTTGGGCAGTGGCAGCACTGGGAGCGGCAGCTGTGTCCTCCTGCCGCTCGCCCAGTCAGGGTGGGACAGAGCTGCTGTGCTGCCTCCTGATGAGCGACATGCAGTAGCGGAAGCAAGCCACCCCCTCCCCCCGTGCCCCGCGGATGAGCCGCAGCTCCATCTTGTACCTGCCTCTCGCTGCCCTGCCTGGGTGAGCGGCAGGAGGGCATGGGGGGGCAGGATCGGGGCAGGCTTCGCTTAGGGCAGGCAGCAGAGTGTAGGCAATAGAGGTGCAGCCACCCAAAAATTCACCATAGCCCCTGCCACCAGCCCAGAGCGCAGCTTGGTGCAACCCCAGCCTTGCCTTCCCTGCCCTGTGCAGACTCATTTTAAAATTTTAAATCAAAGATTGACTTTAAAGTAAAAGTATAATAAAGTAATACTATCTCAGTCAGACTGGAAAAAATGTCCCCTTCTAATATACATAATTATCTGGACTATTTTGTAAACCTTATTTTTCAAAATAAAGAAGTATGGACTGGAGACAATTATCCTGAAACTGGGTAGCCATATAATGAATGCTATATATTGTAAGAAATACATACATTAAATTTCCATACCATGTAGTAATATGATTATTTTTAACTCTAAAACTTGAACATGTGCTTATTTTTAAGATAGTAACTTTTTTTCCTATTTTAGAAATGTATTTTCCATTTGGATGGAAATGTGATAGTTGCAAAACTGATTAAAAAATAAACTTATCTGTGACTGATAAACCAGCCCATTGACTATTGTGTTTACTGGAAACTTAACTTTTGCAAATTTTTCACTTAATAATGGTTTAAAGGAGCAAATATCATACTGGAAAAATGATGTATTTTGATATATAATGTATTTTCAGACAGTTTTCTGTGACAGTGGAGGGATGGAGAGGTGATGTGAGAGGTCCCTTCCAGTTTTACATCTTATCTAATACTATGTTCACAGTCTTGTCAAATGTTTATTTGAAAAGTTAAAATAATGTTCAGTCTGAAGACTCAAACATTATGTATTTTGACTGTGATAGTCTACACTAAATATCTCCTTCAAGATAATTCATCCAATATATAACATAAACTTTGCAGTTTACTATAGTGCTAACCACTATAGTAAACTGTGAAAATTATAGATGGAAAATTAATACTGCTTGAATAACAGCCCCATGAGAACAGTCTCAGGAGAAGAAATTAAATTCATTTTAACACAGAAGAATATGAAATGAAGGACAAATGGAAAAGCAATGGCTATTTTAAGTTACTACAACATTTTCATTAAAAAAAACCCCAACCAGTATTGCACCAAATCTCATACTGAAGGTGGTAAATTAAACTTCTGGGTTTTTTTAATGCGTGTATTGTTTTTGAAAGGCTGTTGAGGTCTGAAGTAGTACGATGGCAGTAAGAAGTGCTATTTGCATGACAGTAAATGCTATTGGGGTGTTTATCTGATCAGCAATAAATATTTAAGAATTGCCTTAAGCTTACATGATGTGTTACCATGTGGGTGGAGCATATGTTATGATGTTTATTATTACAACGACGTTCAATAAAGGAATAAATCTTACTGAGAGATAAGCTAGGCTCCAGGACATGGTAAAGGGATTTAAAACTTTTCAAACAAAGGTCAGTGGTTTAAATCCCTTCCAGATTGCCAGTGATTAAAAACAGTCATCGTCTGATTCCTCTTTAGTGGCCAGAGATAACAAGATTGATGTTAAGTCCTAACCCTAGTAAGCAGATATCCCCATCATGCAAATCCACTGCCACAACTGGCAGTTGTACCATCTTTGGTGTGTTGGGAAAGTTCCATTACTGGTGTCTTCACTAGAGTTGAACAGGAAAAGTACCTCCCCTCCCCCCACCCCCTCCCAAGATTTTTTCATAACTTGAAAAAAAAAAAATCCCATTCCCTGACAGGACAAATCCAACCCCTTTTTTAAATTTGTTGAAGATGGGCATGTCCTCACTGTAGTGGCAGCATCCTCTTATGGGGATGTGTCTAAGCATGTCCTACCCACCTCCCACTGGCCTGTTCCAAACCTGAAAGTGTGCCAATGAAGCCATTTCAGGGCATCCCTCTGTGCTCACTCTTGAGATCTAGGCCCCTAGGGGTGTGTGTAGATGAAACAGGGGCCCTAAATTGAAGTGCCGCGTTTTAAAAAACACCGCTTCAATTGAGAGCTGATTAAACCCTTGTGTTGTGCACACATCCTGTTGACTTAACTGCCTCTCCAGTGGCAGAGGGTGGGGAGGGTGAGCTGCTGGCAATCAGAGTTGTCCCTGGGGTGCGAGGTGGGGCTGGTGCCTACTTCCGAGGCACTGATGCCCCCCCCGGCAGCACCTGCTCATAGACACCCAGCTCAGGCGATCCGAGGGAGCACTGCAGCCACAGAGGGAAGCACCGGGCCCCCATGCAGCTCAGGTGGGCAGGCAGGCAGGCTCTGCGGGGGAGGGAATCAGGCTCGCTGCTTTTCTTAGACAGAGCCTGTTTTCCTGGGCTGGGCTGCCTGCAGGGCTTCCTGCAGAGCCATGGAGCTGCACAGAGCCTGGTGCTTCACTCCACAGCTATAGGAGCAGCAAACTAACACTCCTCGAAGGCACCCCAAATCAGGTAAGGCGTGTTACGCTGCCAAACTTCCTACAGCAGCTGGAATTAATGTGCAATATGCCGCCAAGGCGTGCAAACACTGATACCATTAAAGCAGCGCAAAAGCCTTTAGCCCACTTTAAAGTGTCATGCGCACACATCCCTTGTTTTGTCTACACACAGCCTAGCAAGCTGGACAGTGGCTTCTGGGGGCAATCCCAAAGCAGCCTCACTGGTTTATTTCTGGGTTTGGAGCAGGCAGGTAGAGCATGTTTTTCAACTTTCTGGCCAGAGCAGGCTGCCAGCACGGTATGAATATGCCCAGAGACCCTTTCCTATAACCAAGAGTCAAGTGACTCATGACCCTCGCCAAGGATACAGAAAACAGTTCAAGGCCCTGTGCTGCCTTATTTGGAGCAGGGAACACAACTCTTCTGCATCCCAGGCAAGGGTCCTACCCACTGATCCATAAATCAGTATCTTGTGTATTGTCTTTTCCTTTCTAATATAACAAATATTCAAGTATTTTGCACAACAGGAGACAATGAATTGTCAATAACCTGGAGGTTAGGGCACTTGTGGAATGAGATAGACTTAGACTTAGGTTCAAGTCCTCACTACAAATCACACTTCCATTTGGCTTTCTCTGAAGACTAGGAGAGGGACTACCAGAGAAGAGACATCTGCACTTTAGCTGTGCTCTGAGACTTTGCACATAATGTACAGTTTAAGGTGGAGGATAAACAGCCATGTACTCGTTATACATTATATTGCCTCAGCATTCCCTTGCCCTGCTATATTTGCATCTGGTTCTCTTATATCTACTGCATGCAGAGGTGAATGTCTTGACTGTTTGGCTGTTGATTTGTAATTTGGTGGATTTCCCTCTAATTTTGAGCAGAAATTCCAACTTAGACCTGAGAAACCTTGCTGCTTTTTTTTGTTTTTTTTTTTAAGAAGCCATCTCAATCCTAGGAAAAGGTTTGAGTTTCACAGATAGGTATTATCCAGTGACAACAACAACAAAAAATCCCAACTATCTCTATCCATTGCTCAAGTATCTAAGCAAGGAGGGAGATGAAGGGTCAAATCAGAAATGTTTCTGTCTCCATGGCTAAGAGAGGCTTTCCAAGTTAGCAATGTTGAAGTATGCTTATGGGAGCATATGGGTATTTCTCATGTTTCAGCTTAACTAGACAATAGAAGCATTCCATGGATTTTCACACTGATTTATTAAATAAACAGACACACAATCTAGATAACTTCCCAAACTATGTTTTGCATGGATTTTTAAGAGATTTAATTCTGTGAGACAACATAAGGTACAATCAGCAGAACAGAAGATGTTTGATTTCATTATTGGTTTATAAGTGGTGAAAATATTCTAGAACGAGAACTGCAATTGCACTTTGGGCATGTGATTTCATTTTTACCTGGAAGAACTGACCTCTTAAGTTCTATATGGCTTCTTGGCCTCTTTAACAGGTAATGAAATTTATATCAGAACCAAAAGAAAATCTGGACTTTTACTTCCGAAGTTGGTGTCCTAATTACAAATAGGAGAGCTGTTTCATAGTTGGTAGGGTTGGAAGGGACCTGAGCAAATCATCAAGTCTGACCCCCTGCCAGCTTGTGACCGTTATTCCTGGTCACTCCTGGTAGTGCTCGGGGGAACAGCGACTCCCCCAGTGCCTGCTGGTCCCCTCTGACTAGTTTGTAACAGGCCACTAGCTCCCCCCTCAGCCTTCTCTTCTGGAGGCTGAACAGGTTCAGGTCCCGTAGCCTCTCCTCATTGGGCCTGCCCTGCTGCCCTCTGATTATGTGAGTGGCCTTCCTCTGGACCCTCTCCATGCTGTCGACATCCCTCCAGAAGAGCGGTGCCCAGAACTGGATGCAGTACTCCAGCTGTGGCCTGACCAGTGCCGCATAGAGGGGGAGGATCACCTCCTTGGACCTGCCCAAGATGCATCTGTGGATGCATGAGAAGGTGCGGTTGGCCTTCCTGACTGCATCCCCACACTGCCGGCCCATGTTCATCTTGAAGTCAAAGATGACTCCAAGATCCTTTTCTGCTTCTGCACTGAGGAGAAGAGAGTTCCCCAGCCTGTAGGTATGGTGCTGGTTCTTCCTCCCCAGGTGCAGTACCTTGCACTTGTCAGTGCTGAAACCCATCCTGTTCTCATCCGACCACCCCTTTATCCCATATGATAATTGCCATGGAGTTTTAATTGCAGACAATTCCTGAAACTCCTATTTTGGACAAATCCAGTATTACAGTAGTTAAAACTGAAGTCCACAAACAGCATCCATATAATCCTTATGCCATCCCATCAGATGCAATGTCGATCATTAATTGCTGGACTTTCTGACAAGTCGATACATCTTTAATGCTACCACTATTAATTCAGGTATCAGGACAGAGACAGAATGGCATCTGATTCTCATGCCATTGAAATGGCAAATTATTTGCTGTTCCTAGTCATGCTGGGTTTTTTTCCCCTTAAAATATGAAATCAGAATGCTTTAATTATTATTATTTGTTTGTATTTCAGTACCACCCACAAAATGCCATCTACGTTTAAACATATGCAAAGAGAGTCCCTGCTGTGAAAAGCTTACAATGTACGGGTGATGCAAAAAGGAAAAGGGTGGTGGGGGGAAGAGAAAGGAATAAAAATAGTAAATATCCACTGAAATAATATAATAATATTAATTATCCCATCTGGCCTTCTGTGACCCAGAAAGATTATCTCAGCCAGAAGCATTTTGAAAGGACCAGAGCAGGTGATAGATGCAAGCCAGGCCAGAAAAAGGAGGCTGCAATAGTGAAAAAGGGCCAAGTGAGAGTTTTAGCAATATGTATGATGAGGTCTTTGAAGTAATGACAAAGTAACAAGATTTTACACATGACCTGGTTGTGTTAAGCAAGAGAGTATAGTCAGATCGCACATAGGTTAAGGGTCTAACAGTTGCATGCCATTGATTTCTGACCACAAATAAATTAGGCTGAATAATAAAAGGTTTTTACCCATTAGAGGAATGAGATTCTTGAATATCCTTCCGGTTTGCATGGTGGGGGCAGAAAACCTGACTTGTTTAAAGACAGAGTTTGATTAAATTTATGAGCAGGATGATGCGATACAATTGCCTGTGATAATGGGGAGGGGACTGACTAAGCCAGAAGTTCTTTTCTACTTCTGTGTTCCTAGCAGAGAGAGGCGGCGTTTGGAGGGTGGAAGATAAAGAGTTCCGTCTGTGTTTTTTTAAGCTGAAGTTGATTGAAAGATTTAAGAGCTTTTGGAGATGTAGGATTTGAGCTGCTAGTTTAGTTTCCCAGAGTTGCAGAAGGGGTCCACCAGAACACTTTTTAAGCAGTTCAGTATGATGAGGTATCTCAGTCACAGGTATTTGGATTCATCAGAGCTGTATGTGAGTAACCATTGACACCTCTCCTTGTACTCTTCCTATCCTCCAGTCTGGCTGTGGTATGTTACAGCATTACAGTAACCTCAGAACTATTGTAATGGCCAACTATAATAATTCCTATCAGGGGAATCTGGAATGATGCTTTACTCACCCTGCAGATTCCTCAGCTTTCATGCTGCTTTGTATTACTGGAACATTGTGAAACATCCTTATCAGGGCTGAGCATCTGCACAGTGGCATTTCAAAGTCTTTCCTAGACTTTTACAAATAATATAGTTGTGTATTATATTTCAGTAAACAAATAAGACAGTGTTCATGAGCATCTCTGTAAAAATAATAGAATTGAGCATAAGGCTTTACTGTAATTGTAGTAGGTTTTTTACAGTGGTTTTATAATAAATATAATGTTCATGAAGTTTGCTAGACCTGGAATATTATGGAAGGGCAGAGGGAACAATATATATTCCTCAACTGAAAAATAATTAAGAACCTTTTTTATGACGAGAGAAATTACAGACCAATGCACTTGAGTTATAATTAATTAGAGCTGATAAAAAAAAGAACCCCTATCATTCTTTTAATTCATACAGAAATGAGGGTTGCATCTCTTTGCATAGTAGTTGAGATGCTGCTTCTGCCTCTAGATCAGTGATTCTCAACCAGCATGCTGTTGCACTCAAGGGTGCCATAAGATCCTTTTAAGGATGTCATGCAGTATTAGTGCTGTTAGATGTAGAAGTTCCAATACATGATTCTCAAGATAATCCCAGAGATTTCAAATAGGAATCTATAATGTCAAAAACATTCTGACCTTTTGTGATCTTTCTGAGTTCTTTATAACAGAAGGACTGCTTGGTCATTTTTCTGTAGTCAAAAAAAGTGTGAAAACCAAGATATTGCATTTTCTGAGGAGTGGTTGAGGTTTTACAAGACATGCCCCAAGTCTAAAAAGGCTGAGAATGATGGCTTGAGATAAAAGTATTTACAAAGACTCTACCAGTCTGTAAACTGAAAGCATAAATAATATTGGCTACCCAGATCTCCAACTAAGAGCAAGAATCTTGCTTCAATCATATTTCCCTTTGATCAGTTGTAGTCATGGCCTTCCTGCTAAAATTGTATTCTTCAAAACCTTCCAAGATGAAATTGTGTTTAAAATGGAGTTAAATCAGTAACCTTAAAAAGAATTTAAATTTTATTCTG
The DNA here is from genome assembly GCF_052110815.1 of Crocodylus siamensis. Classification (NCBI taxonomy): domain Eukaryota; kingdom Metazoa; phylum Chordata; order Crocodylia; family Crocodylidae; genus Crocodylus; species Crocodylus siamensis. The sequence goes on from NC_143397.1 coordinate 219,759,726, forward strand.
AAATATTGAAAGATTTTTTTTAAAAACGAGTTGTGTGCTGTAAACTTTAAAATAACATATGGAGATGCTGAGGATCAATATGTAGCATTGATAAGATTACTATAATTTTAACAAACAAAAAACTTGGTTAAATTCTGAAATTATATCTAGTCGTTATGGCCTGCTACCTTTACTAAAAATCCCTTTTCAGCTAGTAATATCTAATTAGACTAATCAGCCAAGTCCACACATGCAAGGGCATGCCTTTGCAGCAGCACAAATAGTGGCAGCATAAAACTGTGCTGCTACTTCTTGCGGCAGTGCACACCCTGCCCTTGTGCTTTACAGCAGAACACATTGTCTCACTGCTTCATGTGCTGATGGGGTGGGGACGGGACACAGGGTGCTCCAGCAGGGGTTAGCCATCCTAGCAGCATGTGGAAATGGGGGAGGTTGCACCCCTGTCTCACGGCACACTGCACCCCAGCCAGGCAGGGAGCAGCTGGCTGGGGTGCAGGGTGCCTCAGCGCACAGGCTCCACAGCACATGGAGATGGGTGAGCAGGCAGCTGTGGGCTACTTGCTCCCCCATGTTTGAGTTTGTCCCGGTGCTGTTTGTGCTGTTTTGTTTCCAGATTTATTTATTTTTTTTGCTACCAGGAATTCCCAGTAGCAAATTTTGACCCAGCACTGCAAATTAGCAGCACTGCACACTGATTAATGTGCAACTCGTGTGGTTTGTGGCTCTGCAAAGAGGTTTCTATGTCTGGATCCAGCCATTTAGTTTCTCATAGACCATCCTAAACGGTCATAAACCTATTACAAGACCATTTCAGGCTGGACATAAGGAAGAATTTCTTTACCGTCCAAGCCCCCAAGTCTGGAACAGCCTGCGATTGGAGGTGGTTCAAGCACCTACATTGAACACCTTCAGGAGCAAATTGGATTCTTATCTTGCTGGGATCCTATGACCCCAGCTGACTTCCTGCCCTTTGTGCAGGGGTCTGGACTTGATGATCTTCCGAGGTCCCTTCCAGCCCTAATGTCTGTGAAATGTATGAAATCCCATTTGTAAAAATGTTATCATATCAGCTAATAGGGCTTGGTGTTTTAGCGGGTTTAAGAAAGTTTTGGTTACAGTACTTTCAGGGGGCACTATAATTTCAATTGCTTTATACTCTGTAAAATTCTACCTGTGAAGACGTGTATGTATATTATGGCACAAAAGCACTGTGAAGGTTAATCAGTTTCTTAGCAGTAATGGGTTTTGATTCTTGTGGGACTAAATGTGTCACTTATGTTTCATCTGCCGATCTGTCATTTAATCAGGAGCCTGGAAGTTGAGATTTATTACACAGTATATTAAACATAAAAGAAAGCTTGTGTTAAACATTTTTTTCTTTCTGAACTTCACTGTATCTGTAGGACTGCAAATTGATTAAGACAGCTAGACGGATTATTTGAGAACCGTTCCTAATTCCTGTGAAATCTAATAATAAGGCTTATAGGGCAAAGTTATTTTTGGCAACCATAGCATAAAACTTACTTGAAGGAATATTCTTTTGTTATTAAAACAGTCAATTAAAAATGTCAGTGTTCTTGGTTTGTGTCTTGGTTAGCTGTGTCTTCACTAGAGGTTTTATTTACCATTAACAGTATCTTAATGTGTGATAGTTGACACTTCCTTAAAGCCCTATGTGGACAGTCACTGCTTGTCCTTTAAGTTAGATGACAAATACTTGTAATCCAAAAGAAACATTTGGAGAATGTCTGGAGGAACTTTTTCAAAGATGTTAGTTACTCGCCTATTAATTTGAGGGTAAAAACAAAACCTTCTGAATAGATGAACTTTTATGGTTAAATTTAGTCATTTAAGTGAATGGCATTACCCCAGGGATGAATAAACTTGAGTTTAAATATGATGAGACAAAGCATTTAATCAGTGGTGGCATGTTATATTTTCTTACAGGAGTTGTAAGGTAGTGGGAAATTAGGCTGATTTTATGTTTAAATCTAACTCAGCATGTACATTTCATTAGGCTAATCCCATGATGGCATGTTGCTGATGGACACTGTGCCATACAACCATAAAATCCCTTTTGCATTTTAGATTAAAATAGAAATTAAATTTCATCTCTAAACATTTTGACATTTAACCCTGAAATACAGTTGGTATCAATATAGAACTCAGTGTTATGTTGCCTACTTAAAGAGTTATATCATCATACAGCACTTCCTAGAAAAGTCTCCTATTAGTGTCTGCAATCTCTTTCATCCCTACCAGCATGAGCACATCTAGGATTTTGAAAAGTGGGAGGTGGCATGGCACAACATCATATAACACAACACATTTTTCTACAGTTAAAGAGAAACTAAAAAGTTTACTAAAATGCTAGGGGCCTAGTACTATATTCTTCAGTTTAAGATCAAAGCAAAAACAAATGTAACTTTATTGGAATGTGTGCTAATTTCCTAGGTTACAAATTAATTTTAAAAGCACAACAAACTAGATAAATAGCCCAACTATATTGTTGTATTGGTCCTGTAGTCATTCTAGTTAAATGTACATATCTTATTCAGGTAAAATAAAACCTAGCCTTCTTGAGCATTTTGACAGAGCATCCAGCACTTCACTGTCAGTTAGGTCCACACCCAAGTTAATGTTCACCTGAGTTTAATATTACCACACCTGAGTTAAGGATTTTAGCTAGAAATGAAAATAGCCTGTGAAATAGACAAGAGCGATTACTCGGAATGCCTGACAGACAGCAGCATTGCAAAAGAAAGGATAACGTGATGAACGAAACATCAAGACCATTTAAAAAAAAAAAGAGAGAGAGAGAGAAAGGGTTGTGTGTGTGGAATGAAGAGATTAGTAGTAATCAGGTATAGTATAATGACTCATGAGCCATGAAACCAATTGACTGTCAGCACTGCCTGAATAGAAATATTGTTGCCCCTCTCAGGCAGTTGGTTTTAAAATTTGAGTGAAGCCAAAATCAAAAGGAAGGCATGCAACTGCTCCACTGCACCCCTCTCCTCATCCCCCTGTGATGGTCCCCCACTCTGGATCCACCTCTGCCTACCAGAGTCTCTCTTTAGCTCCTGGAATAGTTGGATTGGATTCATGAAAGAAAACATGTGTGACAAATTTAGTTTGAGTCTTCAGCCACATTCTCAAGCTGGAGAAAAGTCAAACTAAACACCAATTTATCTGGATTTCAGGAAGGTCTTTAATAGGCAGAATAATTTACAAAATGTCACTGAATGATGCACATAAGGATCTACTATAACAGATATAAAACTGACCTTGAGACAAGGAATGTAGTGTGTGGTAAAGTGAAACTTTTTCTTGTATTGAGGTATCTAGTGGGGTTGTTACAATGGAGTGGGCAACTGGATTTTTTTTGGTCAGAGTGAAAAACTTAAATATTCATAAAAAACATGTTTACGTGATTAGGGTAGAGTACAATTAATATTAGATGCTCTTGCATTGACCTGCAGAATCCTGAAATAGAGATACCATGCACTAAATAAGGTGGATTTTGATTGGAAAAAACGAATAAGGCTTGTAGCTAAAGATTTTTTGCATATGCAAAAAGATCCCAATTTTGGTTTCTTGCTCAGGTACCTCAGCCACCACCCTCGAGGTGTCTACATTCCTATGTATCAAGCCTATCTACTTGGATCACTTACCTGGGGAAGGCATGCTGAAGCTTGAATAAAGGCTCTCTTGAAACTCAACTAGGTCTATCCCATACAAGTTCAGAACTCCCCAGTTCTTGAACTGTATGTTCCCTGAGGAGTTTTGTCTCGAGGTTACAAATGTCTGTTCTTGTCCTGGTCCTGGTCTCTACCTCATCCTCTGTGCACATGATCCCTTCTTATATTCTCTACTCTTGTCCCTTCTTCTCACTGTCTTAGTGGCACCAACTGCAGGGAAAACTGCTCAGCTCCTGCAGCCCCAAACTGAAACATTTTCCAGGAATCACCAGTGTATTTCTCTCTGCAATTTCAACCTTCTACTGAGCATGTGCAAACCGAGGTTCTTTAAATTTCAGAATTTAGCCAAATTTGGGCAGATTTTCATGGAAACCTGAAAGCACATCTTAGATATCAAGGTAATCCCTTTTTCCTGCCAAATTCTAAATTCATACTTCAAACCACAGAAGTAATAGAATTCTTCAATGTAGTTCTCTTAGATTAATTGTAGTTCTTGTAGATTAATTATCAGAAAATGCTGACTTGTTTTTGCTGAAATAGAAAAGTCAGACTTGGATAAATACATGGATTACATCAAGAATTTTGGCTATGGAATATGGATAGTATATAAAATGTTTAAGCAACCATAGTCATTGCTACCGGCATTGTTTACATTAATGACTCCAGATAATAGGACAGTTCCTCTGCCGTAAATATTCCAATCTTCTTGCTCAGGTAAAGGCTGGCAATTGGCAAGATTATCAGGGTCAAGAGGTGTTTTCTTGAGTAGAGTCTAAATGTGTCTTGCATAATGTAAATGCAGATCTTGACAGCTTCCATTAGTAACAATGCCTTCCCATTGAACATTACTCCATATGCATTTGTTCATTTATGAAGCACAAGGATAGCTATATTTCATAGGTCCTCCACTGTCTTGTACCTCTTTGAAATTAAATTAGATCAGTGATTCTGAAAAGTTGGTGCAAATACTATTCTAGATCACAGCTTTTTATGCTACAATACAGTGGTTTTCAACCTCTTTAGAGCTGAGGCACCCATCAGCACTTAGTTTTCCAAAGCCAAAAAACTAATAAAAGCTAATAGGTCAATTCTTCTGTTGTGAAGAACTCAGAAAGACCATAACAGGTCAGAATGTTTTTGATGCTATGGATTCCTGCTTGAAATATCTGGGTTTATCTTGTAAATCATGTGTAGGTGTTTGAACACCTAACAGTGCTAATATGGTGTACCGCTCAGTGGCAACCCTATTGAGAATCACTGCTATAATTTGTTACTAATAATGTTCTAAAAATTGCAAACAGTGAAGTCTAGGTTTCTCTTATGGAGATACCAGATAAGGTAGAAACTTGTTAACTGGAGATTTTTCAAGATGAGCCTGGATAAGCATTTGAATAATGCATCTGGCAAGGAGCTGGACTAAATAATCCTAGATGTTCCTCCCTACCCTCTACATCTTTGAGATTACTCAGGTTGACCAGGATGGGAGGAGATTTTCACTTTTTTTCCAGTCAGGCAGATACTGTTTTACTTGCACATATTTTCAGTTATTACACAATGAATTGGCAGGATATTCATGAAAACATATGGGGTGGGACATTTGTAGTGACATAAATAAGGCATTCATCACAAAACTCCCTTATGGATGAACAACATATAAATTCTTCTCTGTCTAGCCTCACATTTATTAGATACAGTCTATCTGATTAAGAATGCAGCCTGTGACTGACAGGCATCTGATAAAGGTCACTGTGCTGGCCTATAAGGAAACAGAATAACTCATCCTATATTTGAAAAGATTCCTTTAAATTCATTTCTCTCCCTATATTGTATTATATAAAGGTTCTGTGATAGGAATGTTGTGAAACTGCAAACTTGCTAAGGCTCAGATTGTCATGTTTCATGAAATCTCTGTAACCCTAAAAAAATCTTTTATGAATTGACAAGTATAGTCAACTACAAAATGAGATGTCATAGACAGGCATTTGTGGTTTCTCTGTATATTTGTTAAACTGAATGGATTTCTTGTGTTGTTTGTATGTATGTGTTTGTATATGTGTGTGTGTGTGTGTATGTGTATATATGTGTGTGTGTGTGTGTGTATGTGTATATATGTATGTGTGTGTGTGTGTGTGTGTGTATATATGTATATGTGTATATATTCTAATAGGAAATGTTGACAATGCTTATACAGTAAAAGCTCTGTTATCCAGCATCCCCTGGGAATGGGGAATCCTGGATAACAAAATATGCCAGTCAATTGAGTGGCCCTGGCCACCACTTCTCCTGCCACGTCTGGGGCGTCCCTCTGCCCCTCCTGCGGCATCGCTGCCTTTCCTGCGGCATCGCTGCCCTTCCCACAGGCCCTGCAGGACAGAAAGGCAGGCCCTGCACAGGCTGTTATGGCCCCAGTTCATGGGGGCTCAGCAGCACAGGCTGCTTTGCCCAGAGCCATGGGGGCTCAGAAAAACCGGAAGTGCCATGGTGGACACTTCTGGTTTCACTTTATCTTACAAGCCGGCATGCCGGTTAGTGGAACATGCCGGCTTGTAAGATGCCGGATAACAGAACTTTTACTGTATATGGAACTTTGGTGCAAATTTATGTAGTCTATGTACTTGCATAGTATGAATCGCATTTGTGGGCATGATAGCTCTGTGACAAATTGGAAAGCCATGTTATAAATCCTTGATAACATCAAATCCCTTTATCCACCAGTCCATCTCTGTGGAGTATTCTGATATTCCAAATTCTATAGCAGTTTCTACTAGCCTCAATTAAATGAACTTGCTTCAGAAATATTTCCTTCTATTGCTCCACCAAAATTACATTTGCTACAGGCCCAGAATGGGCCTATTGGTTTTCTAGTGTCCTTTGGGTTTAGTTCGGTAGATGGGCTCTTGATGGTGTTGGCTTGTTGTCAGTGTTGATAACTGAGGTTAAAAAATGTGTAGAATCTAGGTGACCTTTTAAAATGCATTTAAAATGTGTGTGCATTTACTAATTACTGTAGAATGCAGAACTAATTTCTATGATAATGGTTGCTACACTAATGGTTACTCCAGAAATTCAATATTTAAAAGACATAACTGTATCCTGTACAAATTGTCTCTCTTTCTTTCACAAAGTATAACTCTGGTTGTTTTACATAATTACTTTTGGCATCAATTTTAAGTAAAAGTTCATCCTCAAAATTCTCTCTGAATTTCTCAATCCACTTGAACCTTAATCTGTCTTGGTGTAATGTCCTGGAGCTGGTAAGGGTGCTTTCTGATTGGAGTCTGTAATCCCACAAGGAATTACACCACTTTCTTCTGATTCAAAGTTTCCTGCTTGTTGCAATATGTGTTATTTCACAGGAATGAAAAGCAATTCCCTATCAGTCACTTATGTAGAGGTTGTTGCTAGGGAACAATGTTGCTCAGGCATTTTCTCAGTATTAAGGCATTACTTGTATTAAAAAACTATGCTTTTATTATGCATATAAACTTGCCATAAATAAGGCACGTCAGCTTGAAGCTTATGTTCCCCATGAGTCAGTGGTTACCTTGCTAAAACCAATATCTGGTAAAAACACCATAACCATTTTAAAATTATGAGGAAGACGTTCTTTGACACTGTAGGCTATTGGTTTTCATCCTGTGCTCCGCAGACCCCTGAGGGTCTGCAGTCTATGTCTAAGGGCTCTACAAAAGATGACTGTGATCACTCAAAAATATGTGAATTACCTACCCTTACAATTCAAAAGGGTCCACACCCTCCATTCACCATTTTAAGTGTCCACAAATGAAAAGTTGGCATCTCTTTCAGTGTTCTTATATCTATTCTCTAAAATCTTAGTTTGCAGATCACTGATCCAGTGGACAGTAATGAGCATGCATCAGTTCAGATACAAAACCTGTTCACTTGAAAATATGTGTCAAGTAAAGTCTGTTTCCATAAGTACAGTCTGTTAGAGATGTGTGTGTTCCTTATGCACTGTAGTTCAGAGTTTTGGAGGGTTTGAGTTTTTTAAGGGTTTCTATTTTTGCTACAGTACCTGTTCATGGCACAAGCATGCTGTATCCTACCATGCTGTCCTCTTGTACCCTTCGGTTAGGCTCCGGACTGGCGAGAGAAGTGTGAGTGAAAGCCCGCCGTGCCCCCGCTCCCCCAAAACCCCCCAGACACCACCCAGCAGCTGTGGAGCCCCCCACTGATCCCCGGCACAGCCGGAGGCAAGCAGGGCCCATGGTGGGAGGGGGTTAACCCGCCACTGAGTGGGAGGAGGTGGTTGCGTGGAGCCGGGCTGGGTCAAGCCCCAGCCAGGCCCCTACTTCACCCAGCCCCCCAGGGAGCCACGCAAACAGGCTGCGCAAACAGGCGCACGAGTTAGCACAAAGTTTGCGCAGGAGGGCCCAAGACCCTGCCTGTGAACCCCCCAGGGTAGACAGTCCCAGCCGTAGCCAACCTACCAGAGGCATGACACGGAAGGGCACATGTCGTACCCCAAGGGTCCCCTCAGGCTCAGTGGCTCCCCACCTCAGGCACCTCAGAGACTGCCACCCAGATGGAGCCCATGGTTCCGGGCTCCTCGCAGACGGAGCCTCTGGCTCTTGGCTGCAGGGCCTGCCTGTCCCTTTTTCAGGCTCTGGGGTCCAGGAGCATGGCCATCTCCCCGTTTGGGGTCTGCTCCCTTTTGGGGTCTTTGGCGTGCCAGCTGGAGGAGCCCCAGGCCACAGTCCAGTGACTGAGTGCCATCAGAGACTGTGAGCAGGAGATTGACTCTTGCCGCCAGGCCCTTCTCCCCCGCGAGCTGGAGGGTAGACCACTTCAGGACAAAGGAGGACTCCAGGACCTTCCACTCTGGTCAGGGGCATGGACCAAGGAGGTCAAAGGCCCTAAGGTCCACCGCACCAAGGCCCCTGCCCCACTGGAGCTTAGCAACAGGTACACACTACTTGCTGCTCCAGCAGAGCCTGCTGAGTTGCCAGCTCCCACAGGCAACAGAGGCTCAACTGCAACTACCATCCCCACTCTCCCCAAGACAAAATGTAAGGTGTTTGTTGTGGGAGACTCCATCCTGAGAGGAACTGAGGGGGCAATCTGCCGTCCCAACCCCTTAGTTTGGAAAGTCTGCTGCTTCCCAGGGGCCCGCATCCGAGACATTGCGGAGAAGACCCCTAAGCTCCTCCAACCCACAGACCACTATACTATGCTCCTTATTTATGTGGGCACCAATAACACGGCTCGGAGCGGTCCCAGCCAGGTCGTGAGGCACTACAGGGATTTGGGAGCGGGGCTGGAGGGGCTGGGGACACAGGTGGTGTTGTTGTCGATCTTCCCAGTCTTAGGCTAAGGGCTGAGGAGGGAGAGGAGGATCCATGTAGTCAACCAAAGACTGCAGCGCTGGTGTCATTGGGAAGGCTTTGGCTTCCATGACCACAGCCCACTCTTTGGCGAGAGAGGCAGTGAGCTGCTTGGAAGAGATGGCCTCCACCTCTCTCCCCTGGGGAGAAGGTTCTTCTCAGCCAGACTGGCTGACCTGCTCCACCGGGCTTTAAACTAAGCCCATTGGGGGACGGGGGGACAACTGCCACTGCTGGCCCACTGAGCAACCCTTGCCCCAGCCCTGGTACAATCTGTGGGCAAGGCAAGAGCCCCCCAAGGGGACACTTGCCTGTCCGTACACAAATGCCAGGAGCTTGGGGAATAAGCAGGAGGAGCTCATCCTCCTACTCAATGCAAATAATTATGATGTCATAGGCATAACGGAGACCTGGTGGGACTCCACCCATGACTGGACCTCGGGTATAAATGGCTATACCCTGTACAGGAGGGATCGTGTAGATAAAAGGGGCGAGGGTGTAGCTGTCTATGTGAAGGAAAGCTACATGTCCCTGCAAGCAGATATTGGCAACCAGGGTGGACGACTGGAGACCCTCTGGGTTAAAATCCATGGGGACCACAGCACAGGGTACACAACGGTGGGAGTCTACTACACACCTCCCACCCTAAGTCAAGAGCTTGACCAGGAGTTCACCCAGGAACTGGCTGAGGCCACATACTCCAGGACCATGGTTGTCATGGGTGACTTCAATTACCCAGACATCTCCTGGGAAGATCACTCAGCAAAATCCAAGTGGTCGCAAAGCTTCCTGTCATGCGTGGTTGACCTCTACCTGACTCAAGAAATCTATGGGCCAGCAAGAGGCAAAGCGCTGCTCGACCTGGTACTGGCTACTGGGGATGACCTAATTGGCGAACTAGTGATCAATGGGAACTTGGATGACAGCGACCACGAGCTGATCACCTTCACCATCCACTGTAAAACTGGCAAGTCAGTCAGCAACATGGAAGTCCTTGACTTCAGAAAAGACGACTTTGACAAGCTCAGGAGACTTGTCAGTCAGGCCCTAAGGAACCATGACCCCAGAGAGAGGGGAGTTCAAGAGGAGTGGTTGCTCCTCAAGGGAACAATCCTCAATGCACAAGCTAAGTCTATTCCATCTCAGAGGAAAGGCTGCAAGAGGGCACTGCAGCCCCCCTGGCTCTCCAGGGATCTAGCAGACCTCCTGAGGCTAAAAAAGGAAGGCCTACAAAGGATGGAGAATGGGATTCACTTCCAAGGAGGAATATTCATCACTGGTCCAGTCCTGCAGGGAGCAAACCAGGAACGCCAAGGCTGCAACTGAGCTCCAACTAACTTTGAGCATCAAGGGTAATAAAAAGTCCTTTTTCAGATATGTGGGAAGCCGGAGGAAAAGCAAGGGCAACGTTGGACCCCTGCTGAACCAGATGGGGCAACTGACGCCCAGGAAAAAGCCAACCTATTAAATGGGTACTTTGCGTCGGTCTTTCAGCAGTCCCATGGGATGCCTATGCCCCCTACAGGACAGGGAAATCTGGGTGGGGGAGATCCCCTGCCCTCCATTAATGCTGACCTCATGAAGGAACATCTTGAGAAGCTGGACACCTTCAAGTCAACCGGCCCTGATAATTTATATCCCAGGGTACTCAAGGAGCTGGCGAGCATCATAGCCCAGCCTCTGGAACAGTTCTTTGAAAACTCCTGGCACTTTGGTGTAGTACCCGAAGAATGAAAGCAGGCCAATGTGGTGCCTATCTTCAAGAAAGGGAGGAAAGTGGATCCGGCTAACTATAGGCCCATCAGCCTGACTTCTATCCCAGGGAAAATCTTTGAAAAGTTCATTGAAGAGGCCATCTTTAATGGACTGGCCGACACCAACATCCTAAGGGATAGCGGCCACGGGTCTGTTGCGGGTAGGTCTTGTTTGACCAATCTCATTTCCTTCTACGACCAGGTGACCTATCAGCTGCACAAGGGAGAATAGATTGATGTTATATATCTTGACTTCAAAAAAGCCTTCGATCTGGTTTCACATGATCACCTCTTGACGAAACTGGCCAGTTGTGGCCTTGGGTCCACCACGATCCACTAGCTGGGAAATTGGCTCCGTGGTCGGACCCAGATGGTAGTAATTGATGGCAGTCACTCATCATGGTGTCCTGTGACCAGTGGGGTCCCCCAAGGCTCTGTCCTGGGACCCATATTTTTCAACATCTTCATTAATGATGTGGGCATTGGAGTCAGAAGCGGATTGGCAAAGTTCGCCAATGACACCAAACTTTGGAGCAAAGCATTCATGCCAGAAGATAGGCGGGTGATCCAGGCTGACCTGGACAAGCTCAGGAAATGGGTGGACAAAAACCTGATGGTGTTTAACACTGAAAAATGCAAGGTTCTCCACATTGGGGAAAAAAACCCTGCAGCATCCTTATAGGCTTGGCAGTGCTACATTGGATAGCACTACAGAAGAAAGAGACTTCATAGATTCATAGATTCATAGATGCTAGGGTCGGAAGGGACCTCAATAGATCATCGAGTCCGACCCCCTGCATAAGCAGGAAAGAGTGCTGGGCCTACATTACCCCAGCTAGATACACATCCAACCTTCTCTTGAATACCCCCAGGGTAGGGGAGAGCACCACCTCCCTTAGGGAGCCCGTTCCAGACCTTGGCCACTCGAACTGTGAAGAAGTTCCTCCTAATATCCAATCTAAATCTGCTCTCCTCTAGCTTGTGGCCATTATTTCTTGTAACCCCCGGGGGCGCCTTGGTGAATAAATACTCACCAATTCCCTTCTGTGCCCCCCTGACGAACTTATAGGCAGCCACCAGGTCACCTCTCAACCTTCTCTTGCGGAGGCTGAAAAGGTCCAGTTTCTCTAATCTCTCCTCGTAGGGCTTGGCCTGCAGGCCCTTAACCATACGAGTGGCCCTTCTCTGGACCCTCTCCAGGTTATCCGCATCCTTCTTGAAGTGCGGCGCCCAGAATTGCACGCAGTACTCCAGCTGCGGTCTGACCAGCGCCCGATAGAGGGGAAGTATCACCTCCTTGGACCTATTTGTCATGCATCTGCTGATGCACGATAAAGTGCCATTGGCTTTTCTGATGGTTTTGTCACACTGCCGACTCATGTTCATCTTGGAGTGCACTAGGACTCCAAGATCCCTTTCCACTTCCGTGCCACCCAGCAGGTCATTTCCTAGGCTGTAGGTGTGCTGGACATTTTTCCTCCCTAGATGCAGCACTTTGCATTTCTCCTTGTTGAACTGCATTCTGTTGTTTTCTGCCCACTTGTCTAACCTGTCCAGGTCTGCTTGCAGCTGCTCCCTGCCCTCCGGCGTGTCCACTTCACCCCATAGCTTAGTGTCATCTGCAAACTTGGACAGAGTACATTTCACCCCCTCGTCCAAGTCGCTGATGAAGACATTAAAGAGTATCGGTCCAAGCACCGAGCCCTGTGGGACCCCACTGCCCACACTCTTCCAGGTCGAAACCGACCCATCCACCACAACTCTCTGGGTGCGACCCTCCAGCCAATTCTCCACCCACCGGACTGTGCAGTCATCCAAGTCACAGCCCCTTAACTTGTTCACCAGTATGGGGTGGGATACCGTATCAAAGGCCTTCCTGAAGTCCAAGTATACGACATCCACCCCTCCTCCTGCGTCAAGGCGTTTTGTGACCTGGTCATAAAAAGAGACTAGATTGGTCAGGCACGATCTACCTGCCATGAACCCGTGCTGGTTTCCCCTCAGCATAATTTGTCCTGCCGGGCTCTCACAAATGTGAGCCTTGATGATTTTCTCAAAGATTTTGCCAAGGATGGAGGTGAGACTGACTGGCCTATAGTTACCCGGGTCCTCCTTCCTCCCCTTCTTGAAAATGGGAACCACATTGGCCCTTTTCCAGTCCTCCGGGACTTGACCCGTGCGCCACGAGCATTCAAATATTCCCGCCAGTGGCTCTGCAATGATGTCGGCCAGTGCCTTCAGTACCCTCGGATGGAGCTCATCCGGGCCTGCCGACTTAAAGGCATCCAGTTCCTCCAAGTGACCCTGCACCACCTCAGGGTCCACGCATGGAAGTCTGGTGCCTTGCTGCTGCCTCCCTACACTCCCAGTGAGAGACTTGTCATGCCTCTCGCTTAGGAACACTGAGGCGAAGAACTCGTTGAGGAGTTCAGCCTTGTCCCCTCTGTCCGTCACCAATTGTTTCTGCCCATTTAGCAGGGGTCCTATTCCTCCCTGGGCCTTCCTTTTACTCCCTATATATCTAAAAAACAATTTCTTATTGTCTTTTACTTGGGTTGCCATCCTCAGCTCCATGGTAGCTTTGGCCTGTCTAACTGCCTCCCTACAAGCACGAGCAGAAGAGGTATATTCCTCTTTGGTGATCTCTCCCTGTTTCCACTTTTTATGTGCTCCCCTATTGGCCCTTAGTCTGCCCTGGATTTCTCTGGTCAGCCAGGGAAGCCTCCTGGCCCCTTTCCCTCTTTTACCTCGCACGGGGATCGTCTCGCTTTGTGCTCGAAGGATAGCTTCCTTAAGGCACAGCCACCCTTCTTGGGCTCCCATCATTTCAAAACTACTACTCTGCAGTGCATCCTTCACTAATCGCCTGAGTTCGCTGAAATCAGCTTTCCTAAAGTCCAGCACGTTCACCCTACTGGTTACCTTACCCACTCGACGCCTTATGTTGAATTGTACTTTTAGGTGATCACTGTCCCCCAGATGGCTACCGATCTGTAGGTCCCCTACTATGTCATCCCCCGTTGCCAATACCAGATCCAGTAAGGCATTCCCCCTAGTGGGACCATGTACCTCCTGCGTCAGGTGGAGGTCCTGTACACAGGTTAGAAACCTGCGTGAGCGGTGGGACTTTGCTGTCTGTGTCTCCCAGCAGATGTCCGGGTAGTTTAGGTCCCCCATGACCACCGCCTCTTTAGCTTTTATGGTCTCTGAGAGTTGCCTCAGGAGCCCCAAATCTATTTCTTCCCCTTGATGTGGGGGTCTGTAGCAGACCCCTACCACCAAATCCTTTTCTCCTTGCCCTCCATGTAGCCTAACCCACAGTCCTTCTACTTCCTCATCCTTTGATTCTGTCTTGATGAGGGTTGATGTATATTGCTCCTTAACATAGAGCGCAACCCCTCCCCCCCTTTTCCCCACTCTGTCCTTTCTGTACAATCTATAGCCCTCAATATGTACCGCCCAGTCGTGGGATGGATCCCACCAGGTTTCCGTCAGCCCCACTAAGTCGTAGTCATTTAGTGCAACCAGGAGCGCTAGTTCATCCTGCTTGTTCCCCATGCTCCTAGCATTAGTATATAGGCACTTGAGCCCTGTGACTGGTGCTTTTGCTACCCCCTCGCTCCAAGTCCTAAACGGCTTTTTGTCTCTAACCTTCCCGTTCCTTACCTGTGCCGTATTGCTGTCCACCCCCTGTCTTTCACGTTCCCAAAGCTCTCTTTCTTCAGGCTGGGCTGTCCTTGTGGGTGCCACCTGGTTTGGTGGTCCACAGCCTCCCCCCCCCTCATCTTCCCCTCCCCCCGACGAGCCTAGTTTAAAGCCCGCCGGAGGAGATCCGCCAATGATGACTTGGGGGTCATCATTGACCACAAGATGAACATGAGCCTGCAATGCAATGCTGCGGCTAATAAAGCGACCAAAACGTTGGCTTGCATCCATAGATGCTTCTCGAGCAAATCCCAGGACGTCATTCTCCCCTTGTACTCGGCCTTGGTGAGGCCGCAGCTGGAGTACTGCGTCCAGTTTTGGGCTCCACAATTCAAAAAGGATGTGGGGAAGCTTGAGAGAGTCCAGAGGAGAGCCATGCGCATGATCAGAAGTCAGGAAAACAGATCTTACGATGATAGGCTGAGAGACATGGGACTCTTTAGCCTGGAAAAGTGCAGGCTCAGGCGTGATCTGATGTCCACCTGTAAGTTTATCAGGGGTGACCACCAGGATCTGGGGGAACGTTTGTTCACCAGAGCACCCCAAGGGATGACAAGGTCGAACGGTCACAAACTCCTGCAAGGCCATTTCAGGCTGGACTTAAGGAAGAATTTCTTTACTGTCTGAGTCCCCAAGGTCTGGAACAGCCTGCCAGCGGAGGTGGTTCAAGCACCTACATTGAACACCTTCAAGAGCAAATTGGATGCTTATCTTGCTGGGATCCTATGACCCCAGCTGACTTCCTGCCCTTTGTGCGGGGGGCTGGACTCGATGATCTTCCGAGGTCCCTTCCAGCCCTAATGTCTATGAAATCTGTGAAAGAAGCAGTTGTTCTTCCCTTGGCAGTCCAGGTAGATGACTTTAGGAACTTCTAGGAGCTCATGAGGAAGGTGGCTCAGATTGCAGATTCCAGTTGAGAAGAAGGGTGAAAAGCTCACATGCAGGATCATAGATATTTTGTACCAGCCTATCCCTAGAAAGCTTGTCTTTCTCATCAGTTACATCAGGGGTTTTCAACCTTTCTAAAGGGTACACTTCTATTGGGGCAGGGGGGTGTATAGCGGCAGCCAGATGCGGGGGTGGGGGTCAGCAGCAGCTGGAGGGTGGTAGATGGTGGTAGATGGTGGAGGCTGCGTGTGAGCATCTCCCCCTACTGCCCCCCCACATCCTGCCAGGTGGGCGTGGCTGTGCCGCCAACACAGGGGAGTTGCTGCCCTCCCTCCCAACTCTGATCCTGGAAGGCAGTGGTGCTGTGTCCCTGCCTGCCTGTGCATATCCCCAAACCCCTTTCCAAGTACCCCTGGTTGATAACCCCTGAGTTACACAATAGGTTTTTCATTAATGTTTGCAAAGCAGCCAACTGAAGCTCCATGTACACCTTCACCAAACATTACATCATCACACCGACATCTAGAGCAGACGGTGGATTTGGCAAAACAGTCCTTCAGACACTATTTGCATGGGACTATTGGAGTTGCATCCAAGTGGACTGGGCATTGGAGTTGCCTATAGTGGAATGTGCATTTGGACAAGAAGGAGAAAGAGAAGTTATTTACCAAGAGCTGTGTTGCTCATTCTGTATCCTGCCTTCTGTCCCCTCCTCAGAATTTTGAGTACTCTGGGAATTTACAGTAAGAAGCACATACTACCCTTTAGACCAGGGCTGTCAAATTCATCCTGGGCTCTGGGCTGGATCCAAACCATGGGCTACTTCTGAGCTGGATCCATGGTGCCAGCAGCAGCTGTGGTGAGCCTGGGGGCTGTGAAATGGATTTCTCCCCCCACCCCAGCCCTGTCTCACCACAAATGACCATGTCCGTTGAGGCCCAGGAACCCTGAATTCTGCAGCAGGGCCCACTAGCCAAGCCCACAACTTCCAGTTGCGTACTGCACTACCGGTGGGTTAGACAGAACAGTTCTAAAGGCTGGAGCCAGCCCATGGGCAGTATGTTTGTTCACCCTTGACATGTAGCATGAGGAGAGGAGAGGTGAGGCACGTGCGCTCTGTAGATACTGCTAGGATAAAAAAGTCTAAGTGCTTGAGGGAAAGGTGTATTCACCACAGGATGTGTGTTTGGACAGTAACCTTCATAGAACTCCAGTTGCTGGTCAGTAATTCTTTTTCACAAAGTCTGTACACTGGCAGTGATCTTTTTTTTTTCTTCTTTTTTTTTCTTTTTGCTTTCTTTGGTAGACAATATTTCTACATGTACATGTGCAGTGCAGTACCTAAATATGTCAGCTGACAACTTGTTTATATGAACTATTTCTTACTATTGTTTCTTGCTCAAAGTACAGTAACTTGTGTTTTAAGTAGAATAGTATGCATTTCATCTATAGTGTTTAGTCAGTTTGCAATATTTGGAATTACAATCCAGTAGAAATACATTCTATAGTTGTGTCTCAGAAGGGTATAGATAATATAACAATTTTTAATGACATTTTAAGTTTCTGTCCAAACCTTGAGGCTTCTATTGCCTGTCACAAGGATAGTTTAAAATAAATAACTATAAAATTGCTATGTTGTTGTTGCACGTATAAGCCAGGCATAGATATTACACTTTTACCTATATAAGTGATTGGAAACCTGTCTATACCTGTAACAGAACAGAAGTTTGGCACACAAAACTTATCTATACCCATAACAGAAGTTCAGCACACACTGGTTTAAAAATGGTGGAACCCGGTGTAAGATTTTTTTCCCTCACCAAAGGGCAAATATGCATTCTGTTCACTACTGTTCTAAACTATGCTGCTTACAGAAAACTACGTAACTTAGATCAATTCCACTTCAGGCTTTTTGAATGTCTGTACTTAATCAGAGAATCTAATAATAAAACCTGGGTCCATTGAGACATAACATAATGACTGTTCCCAGAGGTGATCCTAGCAGGGCATGGGGCCCAGGGCAAATCAGCCTGTGCGGGGCCCGACACAAAGAAGCCATCATGGGGGGGAGGTGGTGGGCATCTGGACATGAAGCCAGTGGTGGCACGGAGCCACCAGGACAAGGTGGACTCCAAAGGAAGGGCTGTGACAGCTCCTCCCAGCTCCTCCTGGGGTGGTTGTTCCTATTCACCCCCACTAGGGACGACCCTGACTTGAAAGACCTAACAACAGTCCAAGGACATATTAATAAGTTAGACATACTAAAATATGTTTAATGAAATGTTATGCTAAAAGGCTTTAAATTGATCACAGCAGGGGTCAGAAAGGATTTTTCCTTTCTTACAGCAAGGTACAATCTACAACTCATTTTTGAAGGGCTAAGTTTTTTACTTAAGCATTGGTTATTGGGCATTACTAGAGGCAAGACACTTCAGCTGATTGAAGTAAGGTCTGAATCAGCATGGGGGACAGTGCTGGGGGGGAATAAAGCATCTTCCTAGGGCTCTGGAGGTGAGAGTTCCAGCATTACTCTAGGGTCTTGCCAGAGACCACCTTCAACAGTCTCACCTGCATATAGGTACCTGATATTTGGGATGGGAAGCCAAGAATGGCCTGAAGTGATGCTGGCCCCTGTGTGCCATTGGATACAGGAAACTGTTGTGCCTCAGTCACACTATCCCAATGAGCCTTAGGACTTGTGCAGAACCTTGATTTGACTGAGTCAGTATGGTAGGGTCTCAGATTCTAGAGATGTGTTTGGAGAATAAAGGAATATGTTTAATATTTTCTTCCTTTGTGTTTTAAAACTGAAATGCAGAATTACAAAACATTTAAGCTGGTTGGGGCAAATCTACCCCTTGGATGCCTGTGAATATGAATTCGCATAAAGATGTCTTTTCTTTCTGATTGCCTTTTTAGGTCGTACTTGTCAGTGGACATCTGGACAGCTGGGATGTTGGACAAGGAGCCATGGATGATGGTGGTGGAGCATTTATATCATGGGAAGCATTATCTCTTATTAAGGATCTTGGTAAATATTTAGTCAAAGAAATATTCTAATATGTAAGGTTTCTAAGATGTTCAGTGTAATTTTTAAAAAAATAGAAGATAACATGTGCCTTTAATCTTCTCCATCCTGAGCGCACATATTCACCGTTCAAAGGAAATATTCCTCACTTTTACTTTTGCATCACCTTTTTCTTCACAGGACAGAATTAACCAGTTGCTTTCTAAAAATAAAGCATCTGCAGGATTATATAAAAAGAGAGTTTAACTATAGCTTTAATATGAGTGCAGATTTGGAAGACTGATTCAGAAATTAGTTTATTGATTTAAGACAGGGGTTTTCAACCTTTTTTGGTTAGTGTACCCCCTTACTGACTGATGAGTGAGGGGGTCCCCCATGCGCAGTGGCAAAAGCAAGCAGAAGCACCAGTGGCGAAACATGTTTGTGCTATCTCTTTAAACTCATCTTTATTTGTGCTACTGTAGCCATTCTTAGTGTAATTTCTTTTTGATTTTCAGGTCATTAACAAGTTCATGATGCAGCCCTAATTGTTTTTTTACTATGCTTCCTATCTTTTTTTCTCACAATTTCTATATTGCCATTCCTTATAGTGACCTTTATAGAGGATAAAATTGTTAGAATCACAGAATAGTAGTGTTGGAAGGGACCGGAGGAGTTCATCTAGTCCAAACCCTGCTCAAGGCCGGATTGTACCTGACAATCCCAGTTTCAGTCAAGCATGATAAATCTAACATGTTCTAACTCTTCTGTTAGGGGGTTAGTCACTCAAATATTACTATGAGAAATGCTGTAATTTGTCACAGATAAATTTTCTGTTTTTCCATATTTGAAACCCTTCTTTCTTATTCTCCTCGCCTCCAAATGATTGAATGCAAATGAACTAAAGCCAGTGACTAAAAATAATATAATTCATGGTTCTGGGGTCGGTCTTAAAAATATTTTTTAGTTTTATTTCTATAGGGGAATTTATCCTAATTTTAAAAAAAGCATTAATAATCTACCTTCTCCACCATCCCTACCCTAAAGAAAAAAGAAATAGTGTCTTACATTCAGTGACTTTGTTACCTTCAGAATAAACTGTTTGTGTCTCCTAAGGTCAAGTTCATGGTAGCACTATAATTTTTGTTTAGTAGCAGTTTTCATGAATGAATGAAATGCATCACTCATAACTTGTTCAAATATTTGATTTCCTCTAGTAGTAGCCTATGTGCTAATGTACAACCTGCAGTGAAGTCATATTTTCTCAGCTGGAAATTGTCAGAGCCTTCCTGATGCCTTCTGTTCTAGCTTACTGTTATGTTAAGGTTTTATTGTCACAGCAACACGTTGTAGGGACCTATGACTGGTCACCAAATCTAGTCCCCTGCTGTCTTGGGCAACTGTGTGATTTGATCCCTTTTGTAAACCAATCTCCTCATGGTGTTTTGTTAATACACTTTTTCCATCTTTGGGTGTCCTATGCAGAATATCCTACAAAAATGACAGCAAATGCTAATGCATGAGCTGTGTGGCAAATGAATGACATGGGTAGCTTTGTTCAGGGTGAACCACACAGCATATAGCTATGGGACAGTGGGTTCAAATAATGTTTGACCTCTGGAAATCTGGTTTCATATTGACCTTGGGTCCCAGGTGAAATAGATGTGTTGTAGTCAAAGATCATTTGTCCTCCCAGTAAAACTATTATGTAAGTTAGCTGGACTGTATATGTGGAGTAAGTTGTTTTGGGTCTTTCTTTCAATCTAGACAGATATATCTCCACATTGCACTGATGGCCTTTCTTAACATTATTTTCGTGTAAAACCTAGATTTCCCATAAAAATGCTGAAGTAAAACTGTATCGAAAGGAGGCAAACATTTTGGACCATGAGGTCCAAATGAGTGTGGCCATGCAGTAAGTATCTCACATTCAGCTGTTCTCCATGCTGCAGGGGAGTGACACTGGGGGGGAGCGGCAGTTTGACACCTGGATATCCAGGGGCCAAAAAAATCCACACAAAAATAGCAGAGTGGCACATGCAGGGGCAGCGTGCACCACTGAAAACAGGTGCCTGGCTGGCCAGAGCCACATTCCAGCTGCCAGCCAGGTTCTGAGTGGCAGGATCATCGCTGCTGCAGCCCCAGGAGGCCCCCAGGACCCAGGTATGGCTGCTGGGGCCAGCCCAGGTGCTGGCCCAGCATCCCCTACCCCACCCAGAGTAACCTGCCACATGCCAGAAGGCGCATGGCACAGGCATTTCCTGGGAACAACTAATGGCAGCACAAGGTATCCTGCTGGTGGTTTTCCCCAGGGAACCAAACATCCACGCTCATGTGGACACAGCCTGACTGTCTGGAATGATCTAATTGGGGATGGTCCTACTTTGAGCAGGGGTTTGGACTAGATGACCCCCCTCCCAACCCTAATTTTCTGTGATTCTAAGTTTAGACTAATAGTTGCATTATGTGCAATAGAGGTGTGCCACTCTGTTGATTCTGTTAAAATAAGAGGCTTTCCTTGACTCTGTTACAGTGCTGCTGAAGGAATGCCGATTTTCAGGCTTTTCAATTGAAAACCACACAATGCCTTGCCAAGCTACTTTTGTGGTCTCGCATCTGTTATTGCCACTAATTAATATTTTCACAGTATGGACTACAGATAGAAAGTGGTTGTATCTCAGATATTCTTCTGCTGTGCCTATTGTATTAAAAATAAGAAACCCATCTACTTAGCAGATATCACCCTATACTGACAGCTAACTGTTAAGAAATCTTTTTTTTTTCTTGTTAAGAATTGCGTTAGTTTTAATGATGTTAATTTTCTATTTCAAACTCTGGTGTTTCTTAAATTACCTAAAACTGCTTAATATTTTTGGAGAAGTAAGGGTTATTTGGTGATACCTTTTATTAGACTAACTGTACAGCTGGAAGAACTGTTGGGTAAGATTTAGGACAAGTGCCTTTGTGCAGGTCTGTGAAAGAATCACATACAGCCAGCCTAAGCTAAATGCCAGATAAAACATATATATATAAAAGTATAAAGTAGGCATGAATCCAGTAACCTCACAAACGTACTAATACATTGTGAACAATTTATTGATTTTATTTTAAATGATCTAGATTTGCAACAAATAATTGTGTGAGCATTTATAGCATATATCCTTCCTTTTAATGCAAAGTTACAAACCTGTCTGAATTGTTTCCTTGTAGTAACAATAGATTATTATAAGTATTTGAAAGTATTTTAAAAACAGGTGTCTATGAATCCCTTTATAAAGCATTTCCAAAGCATTTTACTTCAGCTGCAGGACATATGTATAGCCCCTGTGGTACTTCCTTCCTAAAATGCTTCAAAATTGCCATGTCTGCATGCAACCACTGCTCTCTAACCAGGGAGCAATACAGGAACCTGTAGCAAACTGCAGTTCCCCTCCCCATCCCTACAGGAGCTGTATCTCCCTTCCTGCCCCCTCTCTTACCACAAATCCCTCAAACGTCTCCTCACCTGTCCTACTTTCACAAGAGTGGAGAAGTAGAGGAAATGGGGTTGGAGAGCCCAGCACTAGTTGTGGTGGGCAGCTCCAAGTGCCAAATCTGCCTGGACCATGAAGCAGGACACAGTAGCTGGACAGTCTAGCAGGTTGACTAACAGCCTGCCACACTACCCACCCACTTTCCCTCCTTCCTCTGTGGAGGGGTGGGGATGGAAGAGAATAAAGCACTATGGGATTCTGGAGCAACTCTGGATTCCCTGTCTCCATATACACACAATGAGAAGGGAAATGCTTCAAAATAGTACCTCATTTCAAGAGATACTGTTTTTGCATACTTCAGCCACTTTTGGAATGTCTCACAGGGTGTTATGTTTGTACAGCTGGCTTTTTGAAGCATTTCAGTGTTTGAAATATTTCCATTGTTGCTTCTGTTTGTTCCCTTAGACATCCATAATCACCTTTACCATGGTATCTGAATGCCTCACTATCTTTAATGGATGTGCCCTCATAGCCTCTGTGGGTATAGGGGAGTTCTGTTATCCCCATGATGAAGATGAGGAGAAGTACTTTTTTCTCAGGTGGGAAAGCTTTGTCTAGTTGATCAGATGGGCATTTTTACATGTGCTCCAGGAGTGGGGGGAAATGCTTTAAATAGAGCAGCTTCAAGAGCCACTCCAATTAAAGTGCTTGCAACAGCTTGTGTATCAGTGTCCCTGTGCTTCATAATGGTGGGGGGGGTGCTTTAAGTAAAGCTCATTCAACAAGCTTTAATTAAAATGCCCCTGCTGCCATTTTGAAGTGTGCGGACCCTGGTACACGAGACATGGGGGCTGCTGGAATGCACTAATTAGCTCACTCCAACAGACTCAATTAATCGAGTCTGCTCTGGTGTGCTGTAATTATAGTGTGTCAGAGCAGCCTCCCTGCATATCTTCAGGCACCCATGGAGATTAAGTGACTTGAACAAGTCTGTGATGTAGCAGGGAACTGAACCTGAGTTCAGAAGGAACATACTTTAAAGTTGTATTGCATACTGTCTTATATATGAATGAGGGATTGCACATGGAAACAAAATATAATTGCTTGCAGTTATCTGTAGATAAACTAGTTAGAGTGATCAGCAGAGTCTTAATATATCTACATCGCTCTCCAGGTGTTATGCTATACTCTCGATATCACCCCAACTATTAGCAGTATTTGGGACTTGCAAACATTCACCCCCCCACCTCAAACCAATTAGTAACCACACGCAGATTTCAGGTTTCTTTGTATGACCAAGCCTCTGCCAGTATAGCTATGCCAGCATAGTGAAGTCAGCAGAACCCCTAATATAGATAGATATATGCTGACAAAATGAAGTTGTCTGCCAGCATAGCTATACCACCTCCTGGAGCAACATAAGGCAAGCCAGCAAAAGCAGCCTTTTTGTCAGCATTGCTGTGTCCATACAAGGGGCTTTGCCAGCAATAAGCATGCCAGCTAGGGAGTGTGAGTTTTCTTTTTTTTTCAGGCTCAGGCTGACATAGTTATGCCAGCAAAACTTTGTAGTGTAGACTAAGCATGAAGCTATCAAGTGCTGTTCCTTATCTTTTAGATTAACACTGAAGTTTAATGAAGCTTAAAGAAAATGAAATCAAAACTTTACATAGAACTGCTCAAGATCGTTATCACTGATTGAATAGTTCTCCACCAAGCTGCTTCATAGAACTTGGCAAAATAGGGCTGGAAGAGACCTCAATGCTCCCTGCTCATGGGAGCATCATTCCCATTTAAACTATTCTAATCAAATGTTTGTCTAACCTGTACTTTAAAAGTTCAGATGATGGAGATTGAAACCTCTCTAGATAACCTATTTTGGTATTAAACTACCCTAATACTTAAACAGCTCTTCCTTATAGCCCACCTAAATCTCTTGTTTCATTTTAAGACAGTTACTCCATGCCCTGCCCCCAATTGACACAGAGAACAAGTGATCTCTACTTTATAGCAACCTATTTTTTGGATTTGAAGACTTTTATGATGTCCTCTTTCCATTTTTTTTCTCCAGACTATAGAACCCCAGATCTTCTAGCCTTTCCTTGCATACTGTGTTTTCTAGACTTTAAATATATTTTTTGTTGCTTTCCTTTGCAGTCTTTTCTGTTCGTAGCTGTCTTCCTTAAAATATGGTACCTGAAATTGTGCCCAGGACTCCTGGTGAGGCCTCTGCTTGAATAGAGCAGAAGTCACTTGTGATTTGCACATGATGCTCCTACATCCTGGAATTTTTATATACTTTTTTTACAGCAGTGCTACATTGTTGACTTATATTCATCCTAAAGTCCACTAGAAGCCCCAGATTAGTGGCTGAAGAATAGCCAATGATTTTCCTAGTTTGTGTTCCTGCATTTGATGGTTTCATCCTAAATGCAGGACTTCGCATATATCTTTATTGAGTTTCATCTGATTTTATTTTAGACCATTTCTCCAAAGTACCAAGGTTATTTTGAATCCTACTTGTACCTTCTAGTGTGCCTACTATCTTACCCAGCTGGGTATCATCTGCATATTTTCTGAGTGTAAACTTAGTTCCATCTTCCAGGTTATTACTGAGGACACTGAGTAATACCAGACCCAGGAGCAACCCCTGGGAAACCTCACTTGCTACTAATTCCCAGTTACTCATTGAGCTATTGAGTAATATTGAACATGATTATCCAACTTTTATGCACACACCTTGTAGTAATTTTGTCTCTAACAGTGTTTCCCAAACTTTTGATACCGTGGTATACTTTTTTCGGGATTAAAATTGGTGGCATACTTCATGCTTATACCCAAAAAGGTGTGTGTATGTGTTTGTACACATTTTTTTTCAACACATAACATATTCCATTTTCTGCCAGAAGAATTGATACTGTTAAGAACTGACACCAAATAAATCTTTCTTTAAGCAAAGGCTTTGGCTCCATACCCCTGGTTGTCACCCTTCTTAGTCTTCATGGCACCCCCGCTGAAAATCACTGAGATTAGATCTAAATTCAGAAAAGATCTGGAGGGGAGACTTGAGACCAAAAAAGTTGAGAATCGCTGATCTAGCTGGTGCCACATAAGGTCAGCGGGGCAGAACCTCATCCTCCTTCCACTGTCTGCCCCCATTTATCCCCTGGTCTATATCTCAGGGGGCAGTGGGAACCCCCTGCTGCAGAGGACTGTTCCTGCAGGGTCTCACACATCAGTGAGCATCCTCCTGCTGTTCCTTGGAGTATGCAAAGAGTGGAGGGAATGAGCCAGGCTGCAAAGAACAGTTCCATGTGTGCATCTGCCTTCCTGCTCTCAGCAGAATGTGTTGTTGAGAGCATTTCTTTGAGGTGTTTTAACCCTTAGGTTCACTGCTTCCTTATGCTAGGGACAGACACTCAAAAAACCTGAGCCTGAGTTGACTCAATTTTAGCAGGTTAGTCTAACCTGGCTAGGTTGAACTGGTTTGCAACTGCACAGACATTCCCTCTTGACTGCTTGGCTCAGGATAGAAGCCGCGGGGAGGAGCACTAGAGCAGCTCCTCCTTCCCTTCGACAGTGCTGAGCTGAGGGGGAGGGGGAGGCATGGCCAGGGCCTGGCAGGACGCTCTGATGAGGGAGGGGTTTAAACTCCCACTCTGCCTGCACCATCCCAAGCTTTTCCCCACTTGCTGCTCAAGGGGTGAGAGTGTTGCCAGCCCCCAGCCCCAGGCTAGCACTTTGAAGCAAAGGGGGAAGGGGTGTGCAGTGCATGCATCTGCTGATGATACTGAGCTTTTTAATCTCCCTCTCCCTGCTTCTTCATACTGTCTGCAAACGTAGCCAGCGAGGAAGCCAGCAGAGGACCGATAACACAGCACATATCAGCCCATCAAGAAAACAAAAACTTCTCTCATTAGTTCCAGCTCTTCTTAAACAGCTTTTTCCAAGGAAGGAGCAGAGGGACATTACCAGCTGACCTGTTGATTAGCTCCAAAAATCCCTTAGCGGACACTGTTCTGTCTGCCTGTCCCAGTGAAATTGGAGGCATACACAGACACCTCTCAGAATTAGCTGGCATACCATTAGATGCCTAGGGTCCATGGGGCTAGGGTCTGTGCTGTGGGAGATGGGAGGGAGGGAAGGGGGAATCCCTGCTTGAGCAGCAAGTGGTGAGGGGCAGGAGGCAGGGGCAGAGGGAAGCCAGGCAGATACTGCTATGCCTACAGTCTCTGCTGGAGCCCTGGCTAGGGAGCAGAGGGGTGAGGCCAGCTGTGTTCTCTGGAGCAGACAGCCCAGGCCAGCCCAGGGCTAAAAAGCACCTGGGATGCTGGGGGACTCTGGTTTAACTTAAACCAGGAAGGGGTCTAGGACAGACATTGCATAAACTGGTTTGGCCCAAATCAGTTAAGTCTGATAGTATATTCAACCAGTTTCAGCTGCTTCCATAAGTAATGGCACAAGGGAGTCTTGGATGGTATCATGCAGGGCTGTCCCTAGTGGGGGGTGAATCGGGGCAACCATCCCAGGCCCCATGCCTTGGGGGGGCCCTGCAGAACTGGGCAGAGTGGCCACGGTGACTCTGTGCCACTGCCGCTGGCTTTGCATCCAGCTGCTCGCTACCCCTCCCACACCACTGGTGCCACCACTGATGGTGACAGCGGCTTCTTCACATCCAGGGTCCATGGTATTGGGGTGGGAGCAGGGCCCCACACGAGCTGATTTGCCCCAGGCCCTGCACCCTGCTCAGGTCGGTTCTAGTATTGATGCACAAATGCGGTTCATTTCGTTGGAGGCGCGCAGAGATCACAGACACACAAACATCAGCCGGCACAAAAGGATGTATTTGTTTGCAAACAAGGTCAGAGTGGGGCATTGATGCCCAAATCAGCTTCTGACAAACTAATTGTGTTTGCAAGCAGAATTTATCTTCTCTCTCCTGAGCACGTGTGCAGACACCGGAACTCTTACAGCTACTTCCGTTTCATACAAGCATACATGTAGTTACATCATTACATACATCCCATGTATAGTATAATTAGCTACTTAAGTATGTGGGGCGGAGAGGTAAATATGCAACAGTTCATTAATCAAAACTACAACAGTTCACCAAAAGTTCACCCCTCAAGGCCATGAATAGTTGAATTCCAGCTTCTGTAATCAGCATGAGAAAGACTGAGGCGGAACCGGGGGAGAAAGGAGCCTTGGGCAGTATTTCTTTCTTATCAGGTGCAAGATGCAAGCTGCGCATTTCTAACAGTATCATGCATAGCCACTTTTGAGTCCCCAGCCCAAATGGCAACCAGATGCTCATTTACAGCTGAGCTGGCTGGGGACATTGTTCACTGAAGGTCCGGTACAGGTCTTCGACTGATCCCTGGCTCAGCAGTGCAATGCTTTAACCCCCTTTCTTATAATTCCCCATACATATATTAAGTAATCTGTGAAAAATGAGCTGAGATTTACTGCAACACTTCATTTTGCCTTCAGTCAAAGATGCAGGGCTGAACTTGGCGGAATATGAGACACTGCCTGGTTCAACATATTGGTAGCTTCTTTGCCTAGTGAACATATTTCTCCCTGGTGTCAGTGCAAGTCTTTCCTTGCCATGTGCGTGTTGCTCAAAGCTAATACCTGTTTATGACGTGCTTCCAGCAAGGAGTAAGGCCATGCAAATCTGCTTTCTGAGCTGTAGCCAGTTTGTGCTTTTCTTCTCCTCTAATTCCAGCCACATTCCTTGTGTCATTTGCCTGGTTCTGCACCATCAGTGAAGTCAAGCATGGGTAGTCAGAAGATTTTCTGGAAAAGTCTGCTTTGAGTCTTTTGGGTGAAAGCCACAAGTTCAAGCACTCTATTACTGAGTTTGGAATCTTTTCCCTGTGGGTGAGATTAAAGGAGATGAATTATTAGAAAGGCAGTGGGGATCTTTAAAATGTTATCACTTTCCAGGCCTTGTTGGGTTATATAGACTTCTACTCAGCCCAGTGTTTTGGGTAGTTCCCATTATTTCTGGTAGGTGCTTCCATGTATGAGCTTGGTTGTTTCTCATGTTTACTCTAAATGACCTTCAGTGACATTGCCTATTCCCCAAACATAATATTTTTTGTTGTTTGACTCAGAATACACTGGTGGTCCTTACCTACCTGTCTAGGTAGGAGGGCTCTAGAGGGCTCTTGTCCTTAGCTGAGTAGGAGCTTGTGCTAAAGCAGCCTGAAACAGTGCTCCTTGTTGCTATTTTAGATGTTGTTTGAATTGAAGCAGTCATTAGTAGCTGAGGCAGGGGCCTCTGTCTACCTCTGCAATAGAGCTGCAGTGTGCTCTGCTGCACTGCTTCCTCGTGTCAGAGATCCTGCTTTAGAGGAGCGGGGGGGTCAAAGTCTGTTCAACAAGCTCAGCGCCTGTGTGCCTCATGGAGTAGGAAGGCGCCCTGGCACACAAGGGGTATAGACCTCCCCTGTATACATAGATGCTGCAGCTGGGTATTCTCATTATAATTATAGCAACTCTCTGAAGGATGGAGGACTGCTTGCAAATATGGTCTTTTACACACCTGGCAGATGTTACATTTAAGATGTGATCAGCCAGTTAATTGTACTTTAAAAGGTAACCTGGCCACACATTCAGTCAATTGATGGTGTGACAAAGAGCAAATCCAGCCACAGAATTATTACACAAGAAATATATAATAATTTTGTGGCTGCTTTCAGTTGTGCCTTAAAATGAACATATAGCTGGATTACACTATACACTATACTAGTATCATTCGAGCCCCACTGTAGTCTCTGTGCTGCCCCATATCAGCTGATGGGGGCTGGCAGGGATAGCATGGAGTCCATTCAAGCCTAACAGTCAGTTAAGTCTGCTACTACATTCAGCCAGGTTTATCTTAAACCAGTTTCAGCTGCTTCCATAAGTAATGGTGCAAGGGAGCATCAGATGGTATCATGCAGGGCTGTCCCTAGTGGGGGGCAAATCGGAGCAACCACTGTGGGCCCTGCGCTTTGGGGGGCCCCACAGAGCTGGGAAGAGTGGCCGCAGTGACTCTGTGCCTCCGCCACCAACTTTGCATCTCACTATTCACTACCCCTCCCCTGCCACTGGTGCCACTGCCAATGATGGCGGCAGCTTCTTTGCATCCAGGGCTGGGCCCCACATGAGCTGATTTACCCCAGACCCCGCATCCTCCTCAGGTTGGCCCTGGTATCATGCATGGCCACTTTTGAACCCCCAGCCCAAATGGCCAACCAGGTGCTCATTTACAGCTGAGTTGGCTGGGGACAGTGTTCCCACAGTAAAGGCCTTCAACTCATCCCTGGATCAGCAGTCCAATGCAATGCTTTACCCCCATTTTGCAGTCCCCATTTTGCCTCTGATCAGCTGATTGGCAGCCAGCTCCAAGGGCTCCAACTTTGCCAGTGGGTCTTCAGAGACAGCCAACAATTAGCTGATTGTTGAGTACATTTGCTGGCGCAGAAGGAGCCTGCGATAATGATCCCAGCCTCCTCTTGTACTGGCAAGGAGGGAATGATTGGGGTCTGATCCCTGATTGCAAATCACACATCCTGTTATGCATGTGTAGGATGGTTGGAGGTATACTTGTTGAGATCAGGGATCAGATTCCATCACACCTTTTAACTGAATGTTTGTCGGTGGCCTAAGGTTTATTTATGAATCTTCATATCAGTCATTTCAGGCTTAAGTGCTCTCCCTAGCTATGCAACTCAGTGAAGACTAAAGCTAGGGAAAGACATTCAAAAAGCCCAAGCCTGACTTGATTCACTTTTTGCAAGTTAGTCTAAGCTGCTCAGATTAAGCTGATAAATAAATGGACAGACATTCTCTGTTAAATCAGGAAATACAGCCACTGCCAAAGGAGAGGGAAGAGAGATGCTCTCCAAGGCTGTAACCCCTCCTTGCTGGAATAGAGGGGGCATGGCCAGGCACCAGCCAGGGCTAGCACAACACAGGGGATGCCAGCCACCAGCCTGGCAGGGGGCAGAGGGCAGCTGCTGCCAGACAAGGGTAGCCATCATAGAGGACATCCTAGTTTTCTGCTACTCTGTCCTCTATGGTCATGAAACCTGATGCCTTTGTTATCTGTTTTTCTTCAAGAAAAAAATAGAGATCATAAAGGCATCTGGTTTTGTATTAACAGAAGACAACTGGACTGTCCTCTGTGATGGTCACCCTATGCCAGACTGAGGAGTGGAGATAGGGAAAAGGTCCTCTCTCTAAAGCAAGCATGTATTGAACACAGTAATTTGCAAAGCATACAACAGGGAACTACCAAAAATCTTCGCCTAAGCTAAGACACAGCCCAGCAAAACACAGCATATACAACTTAATCTAATTTAAAATGTAAACCAGGAAGCCAAGGATTGGTCGTCTTAATCCTGAAGGCAGCGTGTCTCCTTACAGCCAGGCATCCAGAAAGGCTTTGTTTAGGTATTCCCAGCTTTTACTTGTTCTGCTTTATAACGTAAATGTAGCTCTCTGCATTCATTGCTGAAGCGATCTGTAACTTCCCTTAAGGACATCTCTAGCATGTGTGATGTTTGTCAGGTCTTTGCCAACACTTCCCACATCTCAGTCTGGTCCTGCAGGTCTTAGCTCTGGGCTCACAGGTGCATCCCTGCCTGACTGCAGGCAAGCCATAAAGACTGCAGCCAAATCCCAGGGGCTCTGGGGGAGAGAGGGGACACAGAAAAGAATTAACTCCGTCCCTGCCTGGCTGCAGGCAAGCCATGAAGATGCAGCTGGGGCTGGCAAAACCTAGCTGTGGTCCCCAAGGTTTTTCCAGTGGTGAGGGGGAAAGGTGGTGGGAATTTGCCTCAGGCTATGGCAGGCCAGCATCTGGCCGCACCCTACCCCTGCTCTGGCTAGAGAGCAGTCCAGCTAACTGAAGCAGCTCTCCGCCCAGCCCAGAGAACATGCTGGGTTGCTGGAGGAGTCAAATTTAACTTAAACCAGCAAGTGGTCTGGGACAGACATTGCATAAATCAGTTTGAGCCAAATTAGTTGAGTCTGATAACTACACTCAACCAGGTTTATCTCAGACCTATTCAGCCATTTTGAAACTGGTTTACGTGCACTGAATGTCTGTTCTGTTACAGGTTTAAACCAGTTTCTGATTACTTAAACAGGTTTATGTGTAATGTATGTCCCTAGTCTAAGTGATTGCTTGCTCTCTGTCTTTTTTCTTTCAAGCCCCTGGGGGTCCAAAGATTGTCTAAGGGGTCTGTGAAAGATTATTATGTTCAATCGAAGTATGTGAATACCCATACTTACCGTTCAAAGGGGTCCTCACCTATATTCACATTTTGTTAGGGGTGTGCAAATGTAAAAAGGTTGAAAAACACTGCTCTAATCCATGTATACCAGGAAGGCCTTGTCTACATCAAGTAGTAACATTTCTCCAGCATTTGGATTAAATATAAATGCAGACATGGTCAGCTGTAGTACAACCAAATTCCTGGTTCCTTGCAAGATGACAAAGCAAAAGGCAACTACACTTTAAAAGAATATTTTTGTAATATTGTGAGGTTGGAGTCCAGGGGACTGTGTGCATTCAGTTATTTAGAACTCACAAGAGCTTAAGTTGACAGTTTCCCTTTAAAACTTTTAAAAATTGAAATTGAAACTCTTTCCTGAATTATGGCCTTGACTAATGTGTCTGGAAAATTGTAAGTCAGAAAGTGTTACACAAAATAGATTTCTGTGCTGTTCACTGTAGCCTGTGTATCAATTTACATTTTTCATTCCAAATTCACTGGCTGAATATATGAAGACTGAAGCGATATATTATACAGTGCTTTGTAATGGAGTAATTTCTTTTCTGTTGGTATAATATTTGACTTTAGCAGCTATAATTTTAATTGGAGTCATTTGAATGTCCTTTTAAACCTATATTTGTAAAAGTTTTTAAAATGTTTCCAAGTTGACCTTTGTGATGGTTTTGCAGTTGTTTGTAGTGCAGGAGTACTATATTGGAAAATAAATCAAGCAATGTGTATAACCTTTTACAACAGTAACTTTATATTAAAATATCTTCATGCTTGATATTCATTCCCTTGTTCTGATATTCCCTCCCTCAAAAACCTTCACATTTTGGTGCCCCCTCTTTTTATATAACAGGGGAGTAACTTTTAAATTAGCTGAACATGCCCTTCCTCGTACTGCATCTTATGTCTTCTTCTTTTCATCATCTTAGCTGAATGACACATTTAGAGAAAGGCTTAAATGTTCACGTCCCACACCAGTGCAGGTTAGTCTAGAAATGATAAAATATATGGACCTGCTGTAAACTTATTGCTGCTTTAGTAAATTTAGACAAATAATATCCTCCAAATGTAATGCTCTTCATTCTGTGTGCTTCCTCTTCACTGCAAACTTGAATGTATTCAAGATGAAGAATGGCCCTTTATTTATATATGCCATCTTAAAAGCTTGGTGCTAGGGGGGATTCAACCTTTTCCAAATGCAGTAACCGCTGAAGCTGCTGAAATGTAAAGAATCATTCTGCATGAGGTCACTGCAACATCTTCTCACTGATTTATGTATATATTTTCAGCACAAGCAAAGAAAGCCTCAGGCTGACAAGGTGTCTGTGTCATCAAGTCTGAGGAAAGATAATAAAGGCAATGTGGACCCCAAACCAACTCTTCCAATCAAAATAGAAAGGCGAACAGAGGCAAAAGGCAGATCTGAGTCTCATTTGCGGGCCAAACCACATTTTATGTTTATAAAGTGTCAGCATCAGAGTGAGAGAACACGGCATTTATAGTTAC
Organism: Crocodylus siamensis; assembly: GCF_052110815.1. NCBI lineage: Eukaryota > Metazoa > Chordata > Crocodylia > Crocodylidae > Crocodylus > Crocodylus siamensis. The sequence continues at coordinate 219,792,383 of NC_143397.1, forward strand.
AGGAACTTTTTACAATGTTCTTCTGTATCCTGATTCTGAGAAGGAGGTGGAAAGAAAAGAGAGCCCCAAGCTAGATTGTTCTAGAGAAGAAAATGCCTTTCTACTGTAATTCTACTGTAGTACAGCTCACAAAAACCTGGCTTTTTGCTGGTACAGGAAGTGAACTGAAACAGTACTTTGGTCTTTTGTGCATGTGTCTTTTAACTGAGGAATTTATGTTTGTTAGCCAGGAAGAAAGAGCAGTGATCTTTCTGAGGCTGTGATTTGTATATCATTCCTGTATTTAAAAATTATATTGAGCTGTATTTTTTTGGTCTATAGGTTACTCTAATACCCATTTTACCTAGCCTTTTAGTTCCTGTTAAAAGGGCAACACCAATAAGCTTTAGCCTTAGAAATTTTGCTACTTTGGTTCTTCTTTCTAGTCTCATTGAACATCTCTTTCTTCAGGTAGGACCTTTAAGGTCTGATCCTGATTTCCCCTGCCTATGTGACTTCATTTACACAGACCTCATTTACCAATGAGACTTACTGCTACCCTTGTGTTTTGCCCAGTCTACCTCTATCTGGCTCTTTTGACAGGGTGATTTCACCCCAGATATTCTAATGCTTTCTTCAGTTGAACATATCCAGAAAGTCTCATGTTCTCCTCCTACATCCTCCCAAGGCATGCCCTTCCCTTTCTCTCTATCATAAATGTCAAATTCATCTTCTGTGTCTGTCAGCTCTCTACTGCTCTTCTCCCACATTCAAATCTAATCAAATAGTGTTTCCCTTTCCCCCCACTCTCTGTCACTTATAAAAACCAAACTTACTTCTCTTGACAACTCTACCTTATGCTTTTCACCTCTTGCCTTGCTGTCTTTTAGTCTCCTTTCTAAAATCATTCTAAAAGCTGCAGCTAAAATAAGCTATTGGCCCTGCCACTGACGGGGTAATTTCCTCTCCCCCTCCTAACACATTCTGATCCCTCTGGCTTCCTGCCTCTTTCCAAATCACAGTTAAGTTGCCTGTCCTTACCTCTACAGCTCTACTTGCATCTCAATTTTCACTGCTACTTTTCCCCTTTCTCCCCTGTCCAGTGCTTTTCTGCTGTTTTCCCATTCACAACTCATGCCTCTTTTCTGTTTAACCCAGTTCTTCACTTTCCTCTCAGACTTTCACTACTATTTGGCTAGATGTCCATTTGCTAATATCTACTCCAGGACTGTCTATCCCTGCTTCCATGCCTAAAATATTGTGGAAATAAAACAAAAACCCATACATCAATCCAATAGCAAGGCACAAAGTGGACTTGTAGGATCTGTTTTTAAAACAGGATAAAACAAAGTTTCCCCAAACCAATAGAAAATCTTTTCCTGTTCCTGTTCCTGTTCCTTTTCACAGGTATACGAAAGTCAGACTTTAAATGGTAGTAGTATATAAATGCATTTCCTGATCTTCCCTACCTTCTCTTTTACACTGAAGGTTTGATATTGTGAGTGGCATTCAATAACTTTAAAATTTCTCTTTCGTGTTTGAAGGAGGGATCCTTTATCCTTTAACTTTCAGCCAGAACAGCTAATTTTCCACACAACTCTGGGATTATGATTTTCTAAATCGTAATATTTAGGTTTTCCAAAAGTGTCAGAGTGAAATAGAAAGCTTTTAATGGAAAGTTTCTGTCATTGTTACAAGTTGAAGGGTGGGCCATCCAAAATGAATTGAATTGTACATGTTCTAGTTGCATAATTTCTGTATGTGTGTTTGATATTTCAGAAGGAGTTTTTCTTTCTTTTACTCTAAAAAGGGAGTTTGCTCTGACATGACTGAAGGGTATAGAAATTGGGTGATAATCCTTAAAGTAGTTCAGCAAGCTCTAACGGATCTTCCTGTTTTGTACTGTGGAAGTTGTCAGAACCCTGCCACAGTAGCAGTGTACGTAGAGAGCTACATACTAGGGGTATGTGAAACGGTCTGTATTCAATTCAGATTTGGCCTGATTCAGGAACAGTGATTCGATTTGTTGATTTGGATCACTGTCCTAATTCGATTTAGGCCGAATACAAATCTGAAGATTTGATGCTGATTCAGAAAATCAACTATTTGGCCATAGGGACAGCTTTAAATGTTTTTTTCTAAATACCTTGAGGTACCAGGCACAGCTCGTGAACCCTGTGGTGGTGAGACAGATGAAGCGTCCCACAGAAACATGGAGGGGCCCCCTGTGTGCTCAGTGGCAGACCCAGAAGCGGACTGGAAGTACTTATGGCCCACTTCTGGGTCTGCCACTGAGCATGCAGGCCCCCCGCAATACCCTCCAGGCTGGGCAATCAGCTGCAGGGGGACCCTGGGTGCCCCCCTAGACCCAGGAGGCACCAATCACTGAGGCAGGGGCGGGGATCCCCTGGTGGACCTGGAAGTGGACCGGAAGTGCTTCTGGTCCACTTCTGGGTCTGCTGCCTAGCATACTGGGGACTCCCCCATGCTCCCATGGGACGCTCCATCCACCCCACCATCTCAGCATTCACGAGCCGCCTGGTACCTTGAGGTACGTAGAAGAAAGATTTAAAGCTGTGTCTATGTCCAAATCATCAAATCTCTCCAAATTTATTCAGAGGGTACCACTCTGATTCAGAGAGATTAAAGGGTCTCCTGATTCGATTCGGATTCAGAGATTCAGCCACCAAATTGGGCTGAAGCTCCACCAAATCAAATCAGTGGCTAAAGCTTCACACAGCCCTACCAAGTAGGTCTCTTCTTGTTGATTTTAGTTAGGAAGCAGGGCTGTTTGGGATCCGGTTGTCAGTGCCATTTCTCTTATTACTGTTGTGTAGACAGCAAAGTTCTCACCAGATGACAACAAGGATGGTGTACTTAGAGAAGGATGCAGTGCATTACTGTGGCTACAGAGGCTTACAGAAAGTGAAAGTAAAATGGTAGCCTGCAGCACCAGGCCTGGCCTACCAGTCACCCACCCTTATAGAAAGAGAGAGATTTCAGATGCTTGGCTGTTTGGGGCAAGTGGACTTTTTAATTGCTTATTCAGGGATAAAGCTAACCTCACTGAGAAGCTGGAACAGCGTGTAATAGCTTATGATATTAGTGATAGGGCTACCTAGAATTCCATATCCAAAAAAGAGGACACCTGTTGGGGGGACATTTCACCTCCAATCCGCAGCCCACCCTGGCCCTGCCAGTGCCCCTCACTCCCAACCTGAAGCTTCCCGTCCCTGCTGCTGCCCCTCACTCCTGACCCACAGTTCCCTGCCTCCCCCCCTCCCCTCCGGCCATGTTGGTGCCTCTCACTCCTGACCTAAAGCCCCTTGGCACTGCCAGTACCTTGCACTCCCAACCCACAAGCCCCCTGTCCCCTCATGCTCTTACTTCCAAGCTACCGCTCCCCACCCCCCAGCCCTGCTGGTGCCCCTCACTCCCAACCAGCAGCCCCCTGCTCCCCACAGCCCTGCTGGAGTGGGGCCCCAGCTGTCCCTGTCTTGTCTGTGCCAGATCGCTGCGACTGATTTGCGTGGGTCCAGCCCTGGCAGGGGTGGGAGGAAAGAAGGGAGGCCTGTGGTATGCCCTGCCTTAGGCTGAGCTAGGGTTCCCATGCCATGCCAGGTAGCCTGGCCACACACTCCAGGCAGCATTTCCTGGCCTCCCCACCTCTGGGAGCTCAGGCACTAGCCCCGGTGCTGCTGGCCAGGCCATGCAGCTCCTAACCACCCACCAAGGGCTCCTCCCCCACTCTTTCTCCACTGGAGATGCAGGCACCTACCCCACTCCCCTGCCCTGCCCCGGACAGTCCCTAAGCCCTGGCCCTCCACCTCCTGCCCCTCACAGACTTACCTGCATCCAGCTGTCGGGGCTATTCTCACCACCCTGCCTGGCTGCATGTCGGCCACGTGCATGTGCGTGTGCACAGCACGTGATGTCCCCTGCCTCCAGTTACCCTCCCCCTGCTCCCACCAGCAGAGCAGACCACACTCCCAGACACTTATTCAGATTTAATAAAACCACCCAAATGGAAACTGGAGGATCCAAAAAGAGGACATGTCTGGGAAAATCCAGGCATATGATAACCCAAATTAGTGAGGAGTTTATTCCTGGCAATTCTATTGAGTATAATGGAGGTTAAAGCCTGAAAATTTCTGTGCAATCCAAAAGCTTCTGTTAAACCAGCAAACAAAACATTTGTTAATCAAAATCACCTATCTGAAAATCCGCAAGAGTCTTTCCACTTTGACTGACAGAATCCAAAAGAAAATGAAACACTCCCTGAATATGTGGCTAGGTTAAGGGAATTAACACAGTGTTGGTAGTTTGGAGAGCATTTAATTGGTGCATTAAGGGAGCAGCTAGTGTGCAGCATGCAAAATAAAGCAATTCAAAAATGATTATTGGCCGAGGCAGATTTTACCCTAAAATGTGCGGCAGAGATTGCTGCTTTGATGAAGCCTGCTATTAAAAATGCCACAATTGCTTCAGCATCATAGAATCTGTGCAAGAAATAAACTGGGGGGCCAACCAGAAAGCTTTGCACAGCTCAGGCTGTGTGCTTTTCTTAGTGGGGACATTATCAAGGACAAAGCCTGTGAAAACTACAGGAAATGGCAGGGAGGCCCACAGAGGATGTATGCTTATGTATAAAAAGAACAATATCACCACCTTACAAGGACAGTAAGGGAGCATTTTGAATTAATCAGTTTGTGAATGACAACATGGAGTCCATAAAGAATGCTGTAGCATCTCTACAACGCTCCAGTAAGAACCCAATTAATGAGGTATTTGATTTCCTCCTTCCTGTAGAAAGCAGGGCAGAGTGGCACCTTAGAGACTAAGTGGTTCAGAGAAACAGCCCCTATCTGGCTGTGACAGGCCAGCCTGCCCTGCCTTTTTTCTGACTTTAGACTAACAAAGCTAACTACCTCTCTCCTTCTGTAGAGGGAATGAGACTTTAAAATGGTGTTTGATACAGGAGAAGTTGTTTCTGCAATATTATTACAGTTTTAGTAGAAAATATTTAAAGGGGCAAAGCTGAAGAAAACCTCAACAATTCTAAAAATATACAGAGAAAGTCCTTGTTTTGTTGGGCATTATTACAGTGACATCAGCCTACCAGTAAACAACACACCCCGGGGCTGTGAAGCAAAGTGGTCATTCTTTACTTGGTAATGAATGGCACAGAGAGATCCAACTGGACTGACATGGCATTAAGTGTCTGCTGGCCTCAAAAAAAATCACTTAGGAACTCAACTCCAAAGTTTAACTGAACTTTTGGAGAAGGCAGCTGATGTCTCTCAAGGTAGTATCAGTGCTTTAAAACAAAAAAGCAAAAATTGTACTAGAAGCGGGAACAATTTCTAAATGCACAAATCTACTGCATGCCTTCTGTACTACAGCCAATGGCAGAGGCAGAACTTCAGCACTTCAAGGACTCTTAAATTCTATCCAAGAGTACCTAGAGCATATGGAGTACCACTCTTGTGCCTGTGATTAAAAAAAAAAAGGTGTCAGGGAAGGGTTTCCATATCTGTAACTTCTTTTAAGGTTATTATTAACCCAATACTGTATATGAATCGGCATCCTTTACACAGAATGGAGGATACATTTGCCTCATTAGAACTTTTCAAGTTTGATCTAGCCCAAGCCTATCTACAATGGAGACTGCAGACTGTAATAAGAAATGCCTCAGAATTAACATACACAAAAATATATTTTAATGTAGCAGGGCAGTTTGGAACAACCCCCATACCCGCTACTTGGCAATAAACCATGGCTCAGGTGGGCATGCCTCAAACTGTGTTACTTGGCTAATACGCTGGTTTCAGGAGTTGGTGATGAAGAATACCTTAAGTAACTCTGAAAGATGATCTGAGTTTGGTCTTAGACCAGACAAGGGAAAGTATACAATTTTGAAAGGTGTATTGTAACAAGCTGTTTGGTCTGATTTTATATAAGTCATAAGAAAAAGGCTGAAGCTATCCATAAGACTTCAACTTTAACTATATATCACAATCATGCCCCTTTCTGGGGATGGCAGTTGTTACTGTAAATTCCTACTTTATATAGGCTGTGGCTACACAATAAACTTATCAGGTGGGTAGCCTCAAACACTGTACTGCTTGTGGTGGACAGCCTTCCAAATTGGAACTAGTATAGCCATATTGACCTGGTGCCACAGGGAGATTAATTCAGACAGGGAAAGGTAACTGCCTTAGTTGTTCAGCAGTTCTAATTAGTCTGTCCCTAGGATGGCACAGAGTCAACAACATGGCTTTCACTTTAGGAAGCAGTCTGCGTGCGGCAGCTTGGCATAAACGAGGATGCCTCTTGTGGGGATGGTACATTTATCATTTAACAATGATTTAACGTGCGTTTCCCTGGGGGCAAACAACAGCAGCACAATATGTACCAGTAGCTGCTACTTGTATGTGGGAAACACCCATGCATGCATGCTCTGGTGTGTCATGTTGCCCCAAGTGGGGTGGGGGAAGGCAGCCTTACCTGGAGTCCTGGGAGCCTCTGGGGGCTGCAACTGTGAAAATCTAGCTGCAGGGAGCCTGACTGGCGGCCAAAACATGGCTCTGGCCAGCCAGGCTTTGGTTTCAGGTGGCATGTGCTGCAGTCACATGCGCTGCTCCACTTTTTTTAGGTGTGGGCTTTTTTTGACAATGAGCTCTTCTGATGCCAGGCTCTTCTACCCCCCACGCTGCAAATTAGCAGCATGGGGAACATTTGCATGTTCAACACAAGCAGTGTGCAGTGCTGCAGACCAGTCTATGGTGCCACATACTGCATGTACGTGCTCATCTGGACATGCCCTATTTGTCCAAATATAAATGGCCAGCAAGTAAGATGTAAGTTAGAAACTTATATAAATTGTTGGTATAATGCTATTTGAATTAAATGAATGGTACAATATACTGCATACCAATTAGGAGTGATGATACTTCCATGCAGTGTTTCTGAGAGAAAATAAATGGACCTTCAAGTTACAAGATACAAACCATTAGACACAGGTTTAACAGAGATGTCAACTCTAGAGAGCAACAGAGTAATGATGGGACATGGAGGCAAACTGTGTCGCTGTTACAAATGGACATTATGCTATGTAAAGCTATTGTCTTGCTTAACAAATTTAAAGCAGCATAACCCAAATTACGTATGTGAATTTTCTTCATTGCAAATTAGTAGAACAAGGCAAGTACTATGGAAACACCATTTTTATTAAGACTACAATGGAGGCTGTTAAAGAAGATCCATGCGGTGAACCAAAGACTGCAGCGCTGGTGTTATCGGGAAGGCTTTGGCTTCCATGACCGCAGCCCGCTCTTTGGAGAGAGAGGCAGCGAGCTGCTGGGAAGAGATGGCCTCCACCTCTCTCCCCTGGGGAGGAGGCTCTTCTCAGCCAGGCTGGCTGACCTGCTCCACCGGGCTTTAAACTAAGCCTGCTGGGGGATGGGGGGACTACTGCCCCTGCTGGCCTGCTGAACGGCCCTTGCAAAGCCAGCAGACCAAGGCACTTAAAGGGGCACTTAAGGGAGCCCACCCCTGCCCCAGCCCTGGCACAATCTGTGGGCAAGGCAAGAGCCCCCAAGGGCACACTTGCCTGCCTGTACACTAATGCCAGGAGCCTGGACAACAAGCAGGACGAGCTCGTCCTCCTGCTCAGTGCAAAGAAATACGATGTCATTGGGATAACGGAGACCTGGTGGGACTCCACCCATGACTGGACCACGGGTATAGAGGGCTATACCCTGTACAGGAGGGATCGTGTTGACAAAAGGGGCGGGGGTGTAGCTCTCTATGTGAAGGAAAGCTACATGTCCCTGCAAGCTGATGTTGGCGACCGGCATGGACAGCTAGAGACCCTCTGGGTAAAAATTCATGAGGAATTCGGCACAGGGGACACAACGGTGGGAGTCTACTACAGACCTCCCACTCAAAGTCCCGAGCTTGACCAGGAGTTCGCCCGGGAACTGACTGAGGCCGCTTGCTCCAGGACCTTGGTTGTCATGGGTGACTTCAATTACCCGGACATCTCGTGGGAAGATCACTCAGCTAAATCTGAGTGGGCGCAAAGCTTTCTCTCGTGCGTGGATGACCTCTACCTGACTCAAGAAGTCTATGGGCCAACGAGAGGCAAAGCACTGCTTGACCTGGTACTGGCTACGGGGGACGACCTAATCGGCGACCTAGTGATTGATGGGAAGTTGGGTGACAGCGACCACGAGCTGATCACCTTCACCATCCGCCGTAAAGCTGGCAAGTCAGTCAGCAACACAGAAGTCCTTGACTTCAGAAAAGCCGACTTTGACAAGCTCAAGAGGCTAGTCAGTCAGGCCCTCAGGGACCATGACCCCAGGGAGTTGGGAGTTCAAGAAGAGTGGTTGTTTCTCAAGGAAGCGATCCTCAGTGCACAAGCTAAATCTATTCCAACACGGAGGAAAGGCAGCAAGAAGGCACAGCAGCCCCCCTGGCTCTCCAGAGACCTAGCGGACCTACTGTGGCTAAAAAGGAAAGCCTACAAAGGATGGAGGATGGGATTCACCTCCAAGGATGATTACTCCGCGCTGGTCCGGTCCTGCAGGGAGCAAACCAGGAAAGCCAAGGCTGCAACTGAACTCCAACTAGCTTCAGGCATCAAGGACAACAAAAAGTCCTTTTTCAGATACGTGGGGAGCCGGAGGAAAAGCAAAGGCAATGTTGGACCCCTGCTAAACCAGATGGGGCAACTGACAACTGACGCCCAGGAAAAAGCCAACCTATTAAATAGGTACTTTGTCTTTCATCAGTCACACGGGATACCCATGCCTGCTATGGGACAGGGAAATCTGGGTGATGGGGATCCCCTACCCTCCATCAATGCTAACCTCATGAAGGAACACCTTGAGAAGCTGGATACCTTCATGTCAGCTGGCCCTGACAACCTGCACCACAGGGTACTCAAGGAGCTGGCGAGCGCCATAGCCCAGCCCCTGGCACGGATCTTTGAAAACTCCTGGCGCTCTGGTGTAGTGCCCGAAGACTGGAAGAAGGCCAATGTGGTGCCGATCTTCAAGAAAGGGAGGAGAGTGGATCCGGCTAACTACAGGCCCATTAGCCTGACTTCTATCCTGGGGAAGATCTTAGAAAAGTTTATGAAGGAGGCCATCCTTGAGGGACTGGCCCAGGCTAACATTCTAAGGGACAGCCAGCACGGGTTTGTTGCGGGTAGGTCTTGTTTGACCAATCTCATTTCCTTCTATGACCAGGTGACCTATCACCTGGACAAGGGAGAAGAGATTGATGTCATATATCTTGACTTCAAAAAAGCTTTTGATCTGGTATCCCATGATCACCTCTTGGCCAAACTGCCCAGTTGTGGCTTTGGCTCCACCACGATCCGCTTGCTGGGAAATTGGCTTCGTGGTCGGACCCAGAGGGTTGTGATTGATGGCAGTCACTCATCGTGGTGCCCTGTGACCAGTGGGGTCCCTCAAGGCTCTGTCCTGGGACCCATACTGTTCAACATATTCATATAACGATGTGGACATTGGAGTCAGGAGTGGACTGGCCAAGTTCGCCGATGACACCAAACTTTGGGGCAAAGCATCCACGCCAGAAGATAGGCGGGTGATCCAGGCTGACCTGGACAAGCTCAGCAAATGGGCAGACGAGAACCTGATGGTGTTTAACACCGAAAAATGCAAGGTTCTCCACCTTGGGAGGAAAAACCTGCAGCACCCTTATAGGCTCGGCAGTGCTACGTTGGTTAGCACTACAGAAGAAAAAGACTTGGGGGTCATCATTGATCACAAGATGAACATGAGCCTCCAATGCGATGCTGCGGCTAGTAAAGCGACCAAAACGCTGGCGTGCATCCATAGATGCTTCTCGAGCAAATCCTGGGATGTCATTCTCCCCTTGTACTCGGCCTTGGTGAGGCCGCAGCTGGAGTACTGCGTCCAGTTTTGGGCTCCACAATTCAAAAAGGATGTGGAGAAGCTTGAGAGAGTCCAGAGGAGAGCCACGCGCATGATCAGAGGTCAGGAAAACAGATCTTACGATGACAGGCTGAGAGCCATGGGACTCTTTAGCCTGGAAAAGCGCAGGCTCAGGGGTGATCTGATGGCCACCTACAAGTTTATCAGGGGTGACCACCAGGATCTGGGGGAACATCTGTTCACCAGAGCGCCCCATGGGATGACGAGGTCGAACGGTCACAAACTCCTGCAAGACCGTTTCAGGCTGGACATAAGGAAGAATTTCTTTACTGTCCAAGCCCCCAAGGTCTGGAACAGTCTGCCAGTGGAGGTGGTTCAAGCGCCTACATTGAACACCTTCAAGAGTAAATTGGATGCTTATCTTGCTGGGATCCTATGACCCCAGCTGACTTCCTGCCCTTTGGGCAGGGGGCTGAACTCGATGATCTCCCGAGGTCCCTTCCAGCCCTAATGTCTATGAAATCTATGAAATAAATCATAAGATCCTATTGAATCTCCCACTTAATTTTATTTATAGAAAACTAGGCTGATAACTGAATGGACACACATCTTACTAAAGTGCTTTGCATTTCATTCTATGGCTTCTACGTCAGAGCAGATAGTCATACATTCCTTTCTCAATTCTCTGCACCAGAACTTTTAATACTTTGGTAGTGGGTATTTTCACAGATGTTTGATTAAGTAGTCTGTCAGGTTTTTCACAGGGTGACATGGAAGAATGTAATCTCTCATGTCTAATGAAGCCAGATCACACTGCAGTCCTTAAAAGTTAAGTGATGTAGTTGGCATTAGTAAATACTACAAGGAAATGTGCTATACAGGGCTATGTGGTATCTTGTTTCAGTTACATAAAGGCACGTCACAGTTCTGCTTCAGCCTGTATGAGTGTAATGGAAAAAAATGAGTAGCTCCCAAAGCTCAGTTTGACAATAGACCAGACTGTGAACTGATGGACGATCTTCACCCTAGGGTTCTACAGGAACTGGCCGAGGTCATTGCGGGACCCCTGGCGCGGCTCTATGAGCACTCGTGGTGCTCTGGTGAGGTGCCGGAGGACTGGAAGAGGGCCAATGTGGTCCCTATCTTCAAAAAGGGAAAAAAAGAGGACCCGGGAAATTACAGGCCAGTTAGTCTTACCTCAATCCCGGGTAAGCTCTTTGAAAAAATTATCCTGGCACACATCCAGGAGGGCCTTGCGGGGGAATGCATGCTCAGGGGCAACCAACATGGGTTCATCAGTGGCAGGTCTTGTCAGACCAACCTGGTGGCCTTTTACGATCAGGTCACCAAATCATTAGACGCAGGGGTTGCTGTGGATGTAGTCTTTCTGGACTTCCGGAAGGCTTTCGACACTGTCTCTCACCCTGTCCTCATCAAAAAGCTGGGAGACTGCGGTGTCGATGCCCACACGGTCAAATGGGTCGCCAACTGGTTGGAGGGCCGCACCCAGAGGGTGGTAGTGGATGGGTTCTTCTCGACCTGGAAGGACGTGGGCAGTGGGGTTCCGCAGGGCTCGGTCCTCGGGCCCGCACTGTTCAACATCTTCATCAGTGACTTGGATGAGGGGGTAGAAAGCACCCTGTTCAAGTTTGCTGATGACACTAAGATGTGGGGGGATGTGGGTGCACTAGAAGGGTGCAATAGGCTACAAGCTGACCTTGGCAGGTTGCAACGGTGGGCGGATGAGAATAGGATGGGGTTTAACACTGATAAGTGCAAGGTGTTGCACATGGGGAGGAAGAACCGGCACCACACTTACAGGTTGGGGAACTCCCCTCTTGCCAGCACGGAGACGGAAAAGGATCTTGGAGTCGTCATTGACTCCACGATGAACATGGGCCGGCAGTGTGGGGAGGCAGTCAAGAAGGCCAACCATACCCTGTCATGCATCCACAGATGCATCTCGAGCAGGTCCAGGGAGGTGATCCTCCCCCTCTATGCGGCACTGGTCAGGCCGCAGCTGGAGTACTGCGTCCAGTTCTGGGCGCCACACTTCAAGAGGGATGTGGACGATATGGAAAGAGTTCAGAGGAGGGCCACTCGTATGATCAGGGGTCAGCAGGGGAGGCCTTATGAGGAGAGGCTACGGGACCTGAACCTGTTTAGCCTCCACAAGAGAAGGTTAAGGGGGGACCTTGTGGCCTGCTACAAACTGGTCAGGGGGGATCAGCAGGTACTGGGGGAGTCCCTGTTCCCCCGTGCGCTGCCAGGAGTGACCAGGAATAACGGTCACAAGCTGGCGGAGGGTAAGTTTAGATTAGATATTAGGAGGTGCTACTTCACAGTCAGGGCGGCTAGGGCCTGGAACCGGCTTCCAGGGGAAGTGGTGCAGGCTCCTAGCCTGGGGATTTTTAAAAGGAAGTTAGATGAGCACCTTGCCGGGGTCATCTGACCCCGGTGCTCTTTCCTGCCAAGGCAGGGGGTCGGACTAGATGATCTACCTAGGTCCCTTCCGACTCTAGCTACTATGAAACTATGGAAACAGGTGTGGCCCCATAGAAGCTTCTATAGCAAATACAATAGCAGCTTAAACAGTGGGGTTAAGTGGTTACCCATTGTAATTTGCACCAGTTTGATATTTAGGGGGGCACTTAATAGTGCGATATAGGCTGAGTCCTTTGGGAGTGGGGCTGGGTGAGCCTCAGGGGGCATAGCGGCCTCCAGTGTTCCCAGGCATGCAGGCTGTGCACGTGCTTCTACATATATTTATCAGCTATATCTGAAACCTCCTTTTCCCCCCCCAGTTATTCTCTCTGGTGCTTATCTTAAATGTGAAGAAGATGGGTGCTTGCACTCTTCCCACCAATGCAGTGAACTCGTACATTGGGCAGGATCTGACCGTACAGGTGCAAAATGAGTGCAGCTTGCATGTTGAAGTGATATGAGGGGAGCTATAGTAAAAGCAAGTAACTGAATCGTTTAATGATAAAACCAGCTTTTCTTTCCTTCTGCCCCTTCAACATATGACACGCATCGTGAATAGCTTACCAAATGCCATATCAATGCAAGTTATATTCCTTTATCTGTTATTATCTGCTGACCATTCCCCAACCCACTTACATGTCCTCCTTAATTTAAACCGCCATTTCAATTGTCATTGAATGTAACCCACTGTCATGGAGCTTGAAGAAATCAATTCTTTCTTCCATGAAAAGACAAAATCAGTTTTACTGTTCCTATAAATGTATAATATTTTAAACAGTTATGAATTTTATAAAAGAACTCCTTTGACTAGAGGTTAGACCTTATTGCTAATCTTCATTTACAGTCCTGACACATGGGAAAGTACTTACTGTAGGGAATGTCAAACTTGGCAATACTAATTACCCCACACTATTTGTTGTTCAAAATAGAGTTACATAACTTTACAGTGGAAAGAATACTTGCTGACCTAAGTGAATGACTAATGCCTTGGTCCCGAAATATGTAGGATGGAATCTTGTCCCACTGAGAGTGCTGGCAGTGGGCTCAGCATTCACGTGTGAAATGTAAGCCTAGGCAGTAACTTGCACTGAGATGCATATAGTACAGCAAGCTAAGGACCACATATGTCACTGGGTAAAGTTATGTGTCACACTTAGACCATATTAAAACCGAGGAATGTTAAACTGTGTTAAGTTAAAATATTCTGTGAGCAGGCATATTTTTAGCGCTAATACCATTTCTCCCCTGAACAGCCCTAACTTGCCACTAGAGGGCTAGTGAGCAGGGATATGGCTAAGAGCCAGGACACCTGGGCTCTAATCCTGCCCTGTGTTGGATGGGGAAGAAAGGGGGAGGCTGAGCATAGTGCATCCTGAGATGCTGGAGAACTGCAAAGTACTCGTTTTATCTCTGTGGAGCAGCCTGATGTTACCTTAAACACAACTAGGTAGCATCCTCCAGAGTTAACTTTCACCTGAAGTGGCATAACTTTGAGACACTCCGGGGTAAACTTGCCATGAATGAACAAGCTTTAACATGTGGATGTTCCATTTTAAAAGCCCTTAGTATGATCTAAGTGTAATGTGTAACTTTACCCTTATATTTATTTTATTTTCTTTTTGGTGCATGACTGGTAACAGAGCTATTTGTATTCATTTCATTTTTAATTTTCTTGAGCAATGATTTTTTTCACATTTGGGCTTGTTAATTTGATACAACTGTAGTAACATCAAGATTGTACATTGCTGAGATCAGTGTTTAATGAAGGTGATCCAAGGTACGTAAACACTGGCCACCTCCAGAGTCTATGCTTACAGCTTTGTAATCGACTTCGCTGCCATTTTACCACCCAACTGTGAGACTCAGGAAATAGAGTACTTTATAAACTGAGATACTATTAATAATGCAAATGAGGCTATTTTAGTGTACTGGGTATTAAAGAGCTTTTCCAACATTTAAATATGCATATACTTGCAAATCTCTGCATCTTAATATGAGTGCTTTTAGTTGCTATAAACTTACTTCACCATCTATAAAAGAATTTCTGTTAATGTATCTCTCATTTTCCCTTTTATGTACCTTCTTAAGCACAGAGCACATGCTAATAAGTTATCTGTATATGTACAGGTGTGACATCAGTTTCGAGAGGTAGTGGGAAACTAATTGCAGAGAGCTAATGGTGAGCAGGGACTTACCATGCATCAACAGCTCTGTGGTTTTTTTGTTCCTGATCTAACCTGCAGTTTGTGAAAGCTAATTTGGAAAGCTTAGTCTTATTCCACTAATGACAAAGCTGCTCCAGTTTAGTTTTTATTTACACAGGGAGAAAGTGGTTACGTGGATTGTTACCATGGACCTACTGATGCACAGTAAGTTCCATTTTTTAGGTCAATGTAACTTGCTCTTTTGTCCACACGTTATGCATCTTTATCAAACTGCAGCTTCCATTTGTTGTGTGAGTATATTTTTATTGTCTGACTACTACGCCTACAGTGTTGTTTTTCTCCCGTATCCTTGCTGGAAATTCTAGGAAGATATTAGGAGAAATTCTTGTACATAATAGAAGATTAACACTGCAGAGCAATCGATCACTAATCTTCTGGCCTTACATTGAAATGACAGTGAAGTAAAACAATAAAGTAGTTGCTGCCCAAGGAAATGGTTCAAGGAGGTGAGCTTGTAACCAAGCAACAGATCACCTCCCATGGCACTTGTCACTGAGGGAGTCACCTAAAAAGCAAGGGAATCAGAACCTTATAAAAAGAGGCTGTCCAACCAGCAGCGGAGCCTTTGCTCTTAGAGCTATACCTATGCTGGCAGAGATTTGGCGTGAGGCTTATGCTATAAAGCAGTGATTCTTCACTATGGTGCTGAGGTACCCTGGGATCCCATCAGATTAACTGAATAGTGCGATGGCTTGCAGGGAGGTAAGCACAGGCTCATCCATTCAGGAAGGGCACAATAAGACCATTACAGAAATAAATCATGTTATAACTCACTCCATATTTCACGATAGACTTACTTTGTGCTTTTGTAACACCTAATAAAAATCTATTGTTCTTATGTCATTATGCACAGTCTACAAACTGCTTTCATATAAGTAAAAAAAGCAGAAACATTGTTTTATTTATGCTTTTGGGTTATTTTTTCCTGCTTTGACAGGAGTGATAATTTGAAGTTTGCCACAAATTCATATAATATACCTTAATCATCAAAGGACATATTTTTCTAGGCTGCATTACATCTTGTCAATACTTTTTCTAAATAAACGTTACTCTGCATTTCTTGCTTTCCCGGGGATTACACCTTACTAAGAAACAGTCGTTTTTTAAAATAAAAATGCAAAACAAAACTCTATATTGGATTTGTTTGGCTATCTTTGGTTACGATAATTGGGGGGTGCTTAATATCTAGTAGATAAATATTTATCACTCTCTTCCTTTCACAGTTTGATAAGGAGGAAATTAAATTCCCTCGTATATTATAAACTAAAGGCTTTGTATATTAACATTTACTTTAAACAGAGTAAAAAATATAAGTAAACCTTTGTTTCTCAGCAACCTTTTAGACTTTGAGAGTGGGGAGTCCCTTCTCCTTGCCTCTGGGCATGACAGGATCCAGATCAGCAGTGCTGACATTTTCCCTCTGCAATAGAGAGGCAGAATGATAGGGTTAGGAAGGGGCCATAAATTAGAATATCAGACGTGTCCGGTATCAGTGAACACTGAACAGTGATCCTCAGTAGCTCATGCTACAATGGTGTGAGAGGTGAGCCTTGGGGAAGGTACAAGTCTGAACACTGCATTCCTAACCAGTGGTCAAAACAGCCCACTTAGGTAGAGGAAAGGCAAGGGTAGTGGTGCCTATAACCATCTTATTAGGTTATAGCAGCTATTATTTTGGTGTCCCATGAACTGGAAAGAGAAGGAAGAATTTGCTTCTACTTGTATCTTGGTCAAAACCCTTTTCACAGGCTTTGCATGGCACTGTTTAGATTTGTTCCATGTTGGACAAAGGATTGCCTTTCAGCCTCTAGTATTTTGTGATGTTCTAGTTGCAGGAAACTACCCTTCTGAATATCTCTGATTGTCACTTAAGGTTTAATTTTCAGCACTGTTTAAAAGACAGTGTGCTGTTTTCTGATGCATACTTCATGGCCAGTGCGTTTTTGTAAATTAGAGCAACATTTTTTAACAAAGCTGTGATTGCATTTGGTTATTTTGTGACTGTAGTTTTGCTAGCTTCGATGTGATTACTGCTTTATCATCTTAATGTGACATCATTGGCCATCTGGCTGATTTGAAGTGGGAAGAAGACTAATCCTGTGGTGTAATGAATTAAATGTGGAACAGAATATCCACTGAGATTTTGAGGGGTTTGTTTAAAAAAAAATGAGAGTGCTCTTCCTCTGTGTTTGCAATTAGTTCATTTGCTTTTAGAAAATGTGGCTTTAATCACTTGCATTCATTGTTTTGACTTTATGCATTACAAAGTAATGGGAAAATATAAGTTTATCTTGGTTCCTTTGTTTTCTGTGAAGTTGTTAAAGTTACTAAGGTGTAGTTTGTCAAAGCCAGTGTTCAGTTGCTTTTTGCTTGTGTTGAAAGCAAACTTTCAGATCTGTTTGTAATCCTTATTTCTTTTGGGTGGGGCAACTTTTTTTTTTAAAGGAGGTTGACAGTTAGTCATTTCTCTCCAGCACGGATGTGTGTATGTGTGGCTGTGTTCCATGTTTCTTTTTGCACAACCAAGTTCTCTTTGTTTTCCTTTTTTTTAATATAATGTTAACATCAGTACTGCACAGGGAGCACTAATCATTCTTTTTTTGAAAATTATATATAAAGTTGTGACGCAGAATAAATGCATTCATTCTAACAGACTTAGGTTAATAATTCAAAGGCCAAAATTTATGTGCCAGGTCTATTGCAGCATTAAACTATTAAACTCCACTGCAGAGTATACCCTAGACCCTGTCTTTATCATTCAGCTGTCATTGTTAAATTTAGAATTGCCCCACATTTGTCATGCTTTCCAAAGCTTTGCATCTGCTCAAACAGCTGATTGCATTTAAGGTTCTAAAGTTCAACTCTCTGTGTTCCATTATTAAAGTTTGATATATAGCAAAAGTATATCCAAGTGTTTTTCAGTGCTGGAACTACTTGAAGGCTTTTTATGCAAATCTAACTGATCATTTTCAATTAATGTAAAGATAATGATGATCCATGCCAGAATTTGGTTAAAATCTTCTTTAAAGTTGAAAACAGTGTGCTCAGTTCTAACTCAGGCCATAGCATGTGTTCTGTAGACACCTAAATAAAGAAATAACTATGGAACCTATTTTCTTTAATCTTTAGGAATGAGTTTGTTCCAGATTTGCTTCTCCTCTACACAAACCATGAGGCAGTTTTGGTAGTGACCCCACAAAGGAAGCCATTCATCTGCCACTGCCTCAGAAAATGTGTCAGAGTCCATTCATAGTTAGATAAGTCATAAAACAGAGATGGTGGTTTTATGGTAACTCACATATACCCTAGGAAAGTGGAGGCTGATGAAAAATTGTTCAAGACAATAAGATGTTTCAGGCTAAGCAGTATTTAATTTTATGTTGTAGGGCTTTGTCCCAAGAGAACTCTACGCTTAGTGCTGTGGACAGGGGAGGAGCAAGGAGGAGTGGGTGCTGAGCAGTACTATCAGTTACACAAGGTAAACAAGGCTTGACAATAATGCACTTTGTAGCATGTGTTTCCTTTCCTTTTTGATAAGAATTTTTAGTTTTCAAAATGTTAAACTGTACATCTAAATGGATAGGACCCAGTTCTTTGTTCTACAAAGTACAGCCCCATATTGGAATTTGTGAAGTATTCCTTACAATACAATCTTTGACATTTTCTCCCTCTTACATTAGCAAATCAGTAGAAGCAAATTGTCATCGACTGACTTGTACATCCTAGGGGGAGGGGAAGGAGGAGAGCTTAAGTTTGAAAACGAAATGACACTATGAGATTTGTATGTACTTTGCTTGAATTATCAGGCCCTTTCCCAAAACTGTTCTGAAGTAAGTATTTCATATGGATGACTTCCTTGGGGCAGTTAGCTATTTTTAGGTGTGGTAAGCAGTCCATACATTTTGGTCCTATTAATTCATTTTATGTGTCTGTTGTCATTTCTCCTTAATTATCTTTTCTGATAATTGATTACAACATGATAAATAATTAACTAAAGAAAATTTCTTTAGCATCACAGATTACGTATGAATAGTTTGTGATACAAAATATATTCTGCCAGTTATTAACTTTATGGGGTCCAGGATGTTTTGAATACTGTCACTAGTGATTTTTTGATTATGCTAAGCAAAATTTATAATCATATTTTTTTTCTAAGCAATTAGGATGATAATATCACACGAGTTTGTTTCCATATTTTCTGCATACAGTTGTCTCTTCAAAGTAATGAATGATAGGAAGAATTGGTTTATAAAACTATCTTGGAGGCAGTAGTCTTAAAAATATAAACATTTTGTAGGAAGCTAATCCTATATTTAACAAAACCTGATTTTTATCTTTTCTTTTGTTCTCCCTTATTTAGTAATGCTTAATCTTAAAAACAGGCAAAATCTGCAGTGGAAAGACTAGAAATTGATAAAGAAAAGGTTTTGAAGTTTCACTCATTGTAGAGTAATATAAAACTTTGTAGAGTTGTAGAGTAATAAAAAGCAGGTGCTTTGGAAAAGAATTTCATAGCAAAATGGGAGTAAGTTTCTAATGCTTTCTAACTTAAAGAGTCAGAACTGAACATTTATTTTTGAGAAGGGGAAAAAATTAAAAATCACCATGGCAAAGAAAATAAATTAAATAAATCCATAGTGTGAATCTACAGTAGAACAGATTGAGTTAACGTCATAATGAGGTCATTGTCATGCCATATAAAAAAAGCAGTGAGTGGTACCTAGAAAGAGTGGACTGGAATGACCTTCTGGGCCATTACATTCAAACTCCTACATTTAAAGGCAACCAACCCCCATTTGCACCCAAAAAGGGTTCACAAGAATGTCTTCTTTCCCTTTTTGCTTATTGAAGTCCAAAAGCACCTTAAAAAAAAAAAAGAACAAACAAAACCCTACAATGTGCCTCAGGTACACATCAGTGGAAACAAGAATATTGCCAGCACCTTGATTCTGGGATGAAAGGAAATTAGGTTAAAATATGTTCAGATAATCTTAAAAGAGGATCATGTCCTACATTAAAAAGAAGGCAATCAGATTCAGGGAAAAATCCCTTCCTGACCATGAATCTGGCAATCCATGTGACCCAACATGCACAAGTTAGACCCACCAGTCAGGTACCTGAGAGGGTAAGAGCACTGACACATCGCAACTACTCTTCTAGGGCAGCCAGTGTCCAGTGCTTTAGAGGACGGGCAGGGAAAGAAAGTCAGCTCAGCACCACACATACAAGCCTGAAACCAATAATGCATTTATGGTCCCCACAGACAACCAAGACAAGCCCTAAGTATTGGGTTTTGAAACACCTCCCACACAGAGATTAAGTTGTTTTTCCTCATGAGGTTACCAAATGCCCATATAATATGCTCATATTGTTATACTAAGAATACCCGTATCTTACCATATTATACTTTCCATGAGCTTATCAACTAATCACAGATGGTCAAAAAGACCAAGGCTTTACAGTCTAAGCTGCATAGATAGAATTGATAAGCGGGTGAACAGACATTCAATTTTGATTCCAGAAATGCAACCACATGCCTAGAGTGGCCCAGACCAGAAGCCAGGGAGTGCTACAGTACAGCACCCTGCTTGGCTGGAGCAGACAGCTTGGGGCAAAGCTAGCCCACTCACTGTCCAAGGAGGGGTTTGTAGGGAAAATGCAGAGCATCCTGGGATGCTGGGGGACTGTGAGTATAATTTAAATCTGAAGGGGATCTGGGACAGAAGTTCAATAAATTTATTTAACCTAAATTAATTAAGTCTGATACTATATTCATTCAGGTTTATCTTAAACTGGTTTCAGTCATTTTGAAAGCGATTTATGTGCACTGAACTTCTGCTGTGTTACAGATTTGAACCAGTTTCCAATCACTTGTACTGGTTTATATGTAATTTTTGTCCCTATCAAGTGTCATCTTTTAAGCAGTTTGGGTTCCTTTCCCCCTCCTTTCAAGAAATCCATAATTTCAGCCCCCTGGTTGCTAGAAACCCTCTCTTTGGATTTATAGTCTGAATGTTTTTGGAGACAACAGTTTTTTTTATGCTTTTTCTAACCTCCTTGTTTACTGAAGGTCTGTAAAACACGAATCCATGTGCCTCCCCTTTTATTAAGGCATTTTAGTTCTCATAGTTGGTAGGCATGTCAAAGACAACCCTTTCACAGGGTTTTGGGGATTTCACATTGGAGGTATGTTGTCCCTTAAAACATTAAACCAATTTCTGACACTGGTATTCAAAATGGTTAAATTGTTGGACTCCAGAATTTTCTGTAAATCTTTTAGAGAAAAGTACCTGTACAAGAGATGGGGAAACACAGCAGACACTTTGTTTTATAGGTTAGACTGCTGATAAGTCATACTTTAGCAAAGCAGATGTTGAATCCTGTGTTTTAAGCACAATACAACTTAATATGAATCTGGCAGGCAAGGTTCTTTGAGTAGCTGTGATATATTTTATTAGACCAACTGAGTAGTTGGAAAAAAGTTTCTAGGCAAGATTTTGATTAGTCACCCTTCTTCTGGCATAAGGAGTCCCTTCTGGTCTGAGACTCAAATAAATGAGAGAAGCTAAAAGTGTGGCAGGATGTCATTGAAAATGTACATAGGGAGAAATTAGAAAGACGAAAGGTAAAGCAGGTAAGTGGGGGGGAGAAGTGGAGGCGGGGGAGATGGAGAAGGCCAAAGGGAGACAACAGTGATAGAATTCAAGATAGAAAAGGGGCTGTTTGTGAAAAAGGAAATAGTTGGAGATCAGGAAAACAGGAATGAGAGAAGCGAAAAGTGTGACAGGATATCAGTGAAAAAAAACAAAAGGTAAAACAGGGAAGGGAGAGGGAAGAAAGTGGGGGAAACAAAGGTAAAAGAGGCTCTCAGTGAAAAAGGAAAGAGTTGGAAATCAGGAAAACAAGAGAAGGCTGAGGGGGGATCTAGTGGCCATTTACAAACTAGTCAGAAGAGAGACCAGCAGGCATTGGGGGAGTCTAGAAATAATGGTCACAAGCTGGCAGAGGGTAGATTCAAGCTAGATATCAGGAGGCGCTACTTCACTGTTAGGGCGGCTAGGATCTGGAACCAACTTCCAAGAGAAGTGGTGCTGGCTCCTACCCTGGGGGTCTTTAAGAGGAGGCTAGATGAACACCTTGCCGGGGTCGTTTGACCCCAGTACTCTTTCCTGCCATGGCAGGGGGTCAGACTTGATGATGTGCTTAGGTCCCTTCTGACCCTACCAACTATGAAACTGTAAGGGGAGGGGAGGGGAGAGGA
This sequence comes from Crocodylus siamensis, assembly GCF_052110815.1. Classification (NCBI taxonomy): domain Eukaryota; kingdom Metazoa; phylum Chordata; order Crocodylia; family Crocodylidae; genus Crocodylus; species Crocodylus siamensis. The sequence continues at coordinate 219,814,261 of NC_143397.1, forward strand.
GAAAAGGTGGGTGAAAAGAACGATGCAAGAGGTCAGATCAAGCAGGTACCTGGTGAAGGAGATATCAGGTAGGTTGTAATAAATCCAGTGTCTATATTGAGTCTATGATTTTTTGTATCCAGTAGATTTATGAAGTGGAGTTCAGAGGCCTGTCTACGAAAGGTGTTTTGTAAGTTCCCTTTGAGGATTAGAACTGAGAAATCGGAGAGGGAATGATTGTCCTGTGAGAAGTGGGCCCACACTGGTATTTGGGTATTCTTGTTTTTGATAGATTTCTGGTGTGCGTTCATTCTGGTGTGCAGTTGTTGTTTAGTTTCTCCTGTATATTTTCCATCAAGGTATTTGATGCACTGAATGAGATATATAATATTTCTGGAGGTGCAGGTGTAAGACCTAGGAGTTCTGGTGTGGGGTGTAGTTACTGTGGGGGTGGTTAGAGATGTGTTGGTAGGTTTTGCATTTCTTGCCCTGGCACGGTCTGGATCCATTGGGTGTGGTTTGGGTCATAGGGAGTTTGCTTCTGGTGATGCAGTTAATGAGGTTTCATGTTTGTTTAAAGGCTAGGATGGGTGGTTCTGGAAAGATCTCTTTAAGAATGGGGTCTTATTAAAGTGCAATTTGTGCGGGGTTTCTTTTTGTACTGCAGCAAATCTTTACATGGTATCTGGTGGCTCTTTCAAAAGTGCAATCTATCTCTCTGAAGGAGTGTCCTTGTTTGCTGAAGGCCCTTTTGAGATTTGTAAGGTTGTGATAACAGGTATTCTCGCTGCAAATTCGGTGCTTTTGGAGAGCTTGGCTGTAAATTATAGATTTCTTGGTGTGTTTAGCATGGTTGCTGGTTCTGTGTAGATATGCATGTTGGTCCATGGGTTTCTTATATATGGTGGTTTGAATTTTACCATCTTGGGTATTGATCATAGTGTCCAAAAAGGAAATGCTGGTGATAGAGTATTCAAGATGATAATCTGATGGAGGGGTGATGATTGTTGAATTTTTGGTGGAAAAAACCCCTTACTATTTCAGGTATAGTAAGGGTTTGATGGTGCATTTCTTGAGGAAGTCTTCTTCTAGGTGGGCCATACAAAGGTTGGCATATTGTGGGGCCATTTTGGTACCTGTAGCTGTGCCCATGGTCTGGAGGAAGTTTTGGTTGTTGAAACTGAAGTGTTTGAGGATGAAGTATATGAGTTCAGTGGTATCCTGAGGTCTGTAATCTCATTCTTGTAGATATGTAAGGCAGACTTTGATGCCATCCTGGTGTGGGATGTTGGTGTACAATCTAGTGACATCCATGGTGGCTAGGAGGGTATTGCTGGGAAAGTGGTCTAGGTTTTTGAGTTTTCGCAGAAAGTAAGTTGTGTTTTAGATGAAATTTGGTCTTTGGGTGATGAGCGGTTTTAAGATGGATTTGAAGAAGATGAAGAAGACTGCACCCAAAAGCAGGAAAGCATTTTTCCAGCTACTCAGTTGGTCTAATAAAAAATGTATCAGATCTACTCAAAGAGCCTTGCCTGCCTATGTCCGTAGACCAACTCAGCTACAACCAAAAACCTAGTTAATAAGGATCTGACATTTAGGCAAAAAAAATAAGCAACAATGATGTCCCTTTTGTTTTTACTGGGCACTCTTTTAAAATGTATTTGGGTATAATTATAACTTGATTATCCAACTGGAAAAGAGAACCTCATTATGCATGGTGACAACAAAGCAGATTAATACTGTACATTATATTCTGGCATGAAAAATATCTTAACCTTTTAGTAACTTATTGTGCAAATTTCTGACAATTGGAGTACAATATCATGAAAACTACTTCTTGATGGTAATTATTACAAGTCAAATAAGAGGAAAAGTGCCTTATTTAATGCAAGATGGCTTGTAGATTCATCTGCATGGCTGTATTATGACTAGTTGATTATGAAACAGAACATGTTTAAAAGTTGCTTGTAAATAAAAAGAAGTGAATGATTTAAGTCAGTACAGAGCAGACCAGCAAATGGATTTCCTGTGTCTGTGCAGATGTGTTAGGGTAGAAAAAAAGAAGATAACATATTGTCTGACAAGTATACATACCGTACATATGAGATATAGTATTGAGCTATGCAGGCTGTCTGTCTATGGAGAGAATCCCACAGACAGGCCTCTAAGGCTAGGGACAGACATTCAAAAAGCTTGAGCCTGAACTGATTTAACCTTTGCAGGTTAGTTTAACCCAGCTAGGGTAAACCAGTTTCCAACCATATAGACAATCCCTCTGGGCTAAAAAAATTCAGGCACATGACTGCAGTGGCTCAGGCTGGAAGCTGCGGGGTGCTAAAGCAGCCCTCCTTTCCCTTGCAGAGCTCAGCTGAGAGGGGGGTGGCCAGGTCCCAGCAGGAGGCTCTGATAGGGAAGGGGTGTAAACCCCCAGCCTGCCTGCAGTCCTAGGCTTTTCCTGGCTCACTACTCAAGGAGCAGGAGTGTTGCCAGCCCCCAGCAAGCACTGAGGCAAAGAGAGTGCATGTAGTGCATGCATCTGTTGCTGATATTGAGCTTTTCAATCTCCCCCCCTGCTTCTGTATACTGTCTGCAGCAAACTGACAGACAAGCAAGCCAGGGGTGGTGGGGCTGATAAGTGTCACCCCTATCTCAGTGTTCATTGCCTCATTAAGAAAACAGAGAGACGTTACCAGCTACCTGTTGATTCTGCCTGTTGATTCAGCACAGACCCAGCATGTAGTCTGCTAGCTAATACACAGATATCTTCTCCACAAGGCAGAGGGGACAGGGGAATTCCTGCTTAGCAGGGAGGGGGAGTGGGTAGCTGACAGCTCTTAAACAGCTTTTCCAAGGAAGGACATTAAGCTACCTGTTGAATAGCTTCAAAAAGCCTGTCTGCCGCTGTCATGTCCCACAGCATGGACTGTAGCCAGCATGTGGTCTGGAAGCTAATGCTGAGGTGTCTGTGAGGGACAGGGGAATGCCTGCTTAGCACAGAGTGGGGAGGGGAGGGTGAGGGAGCAGAAGCCAGGCAGATACCTGCAGAGACTCCCAAATTCCAGCGAGGCAGCAGAGGGGAGAGGCCAACCCTGCTGTGGAGCAGAGAGCCCCACCCAGCGCAGAGAGCACGTCGGGATGCTGTGGGACTCTGCTTTATCTTCAGTCAGCAAGTGGGGACAGACATTGCAAAAACCGGTTTGAGCCAAATCAGTTAAGTCTGGTACTACATTCAACAGCTTCATCTCAAACTGGTTTCAGCCATTTTCAAACTGGTTTATGTGCACTGAACATCTGTTCTGTTACAGGTTTAAACCAGTTTCTGATCACTTAAACCAGTTTATGTGTAACGTCTGTCCCTAGCCTAAGGCACTACTGTACACCAGAGCCAACTCCTAGGATTTCTAATAAACAGAGCTGATGATGTTCCAAGTCTCTGAGAAACAGTATCTCTAGTAGTTGTAGTGACCTCTTCCACAGTACCATACCTGAGTTCTTATTCAGTTTTGACTCAGAGGATAGAGAGCTTAAATACTGAATTATCAGGACTGTTTTTCAATAATGGAACAGCAGGTATAATATTTGTTGCTTTGAGTTGAAACATTTTAAGCTGAGACTGAATCCAGGTGTTACAGGGCCCTATTATTTACATTGACAACTGCACTGTCAGAGCAGTGTAATTGAGAATCATGCCCCAGGCCCTTAAAGCAAGGACTTGATTTTTACTTTGTACAAAGCCTTGATTGCTGAGTAGGACCATTAGGCATGATACTGATAATGAAATAAATCACTCTAAAAGCATGGTATGGTACAAACATAGCTTTTTTTGTAGAATGAAGGCAGTGAGGGTGCTTCCTGGCAGCCCTGCTGCCACTTACACATCTTCAGATCTTGGGCATAGTAGCAGTAGGTCCTCCCAGAATGTCCTCACTGCCCTATTCCTGATTTTGGAGTATGAGCAGGGGGCAAGCCTCATTTGTTAGTGGTAGCCATAAAAGCAGCATACATACCCCTTGCTGTCTTTCAAGGTTGAGTGGAGGGGAGGAATATGTGTAATGGATTGCTTGTCTGGTTGGTTTTTTAAATATATGCTGCTATGTGTGTGGGAGAGAAGGAAAGAATAAGGATAAGTAGCCTGCTCTTGGCGTGGAAGGTGGTGAGGGTCCTCAGTTTGAGTTGCTCATTTCAAAGCCTTGGACCAACCTCTGAGTAAGTTCTGTTTCCCATACAGACAAGTGCATGCCTGTTTTCCCAGCTAAATAAAGAAATTCTGAGTGGTCAACAATATTTGCTTTGGAATAAAGGTAGTACACAAAATCTTCTGGAAAAAATAATTTCTATCATTAAAAGACTCAGAAAATTATGATTAAGAAACAATGGGCAAAGTTCATGCTTACTTTTGTAATTCCATTAACATTAATTGAGGTATTACCTCGGGTCTGGATTTGACTCAGAAGCTATTAAAGGAAAATTTCTTAAAATAAACTTGCAGTTAAGGAATGTGAGCAGGCGTATGTCACAGTACACTTTTACATTATTTTAACTTTTAAATGATATGAATAACTGAAAATAAGAAAATTTTGAAGCTTTGGAACATAATGCGCATTTACAAATAGACACAAAGGGAAATTAGACAGCCTGAAAATAAGTGAACATGTTCCTTCTACCCACCCTTTATTTATGCTGTGATGAAGATTCTTCTTTTTAGTTGCTTCATACAAGTGCTATAGAAATAGCTAACTATTGCAGGTACTCAGGCATTTTTCAACACGATGGTTGTTCACCAGACAATGCTGATTTCACAAGACTATTATTTTTAGGTAAATTTGGGACAAAAGTGCAGGATGGAATTATTGGAGAAACAGTGAGAACGTGCGTCACCCCAAAGTACCTAGTACCCTCATTGTCAGGGCACTCACTTGGAATGAGAGAGACCTGAGGTTAGGCCCCTGTTTTGATTCATGGACAACAGGAACTTTATTGTTATTTGCACTATCATGGAACCATATCAAAAACATATGTAGTTACCTTTTTATTGATTTGAGTTTAGGCACCACCATAGGTATTGCTATGTCTTCATTGCATTCCCATTTTGCTCTGCCTACCTGCTTCTATGGTAAAAACACACTAGGGCTGAGCCCTATGGCTGCTCCAGGGACCTCACTCTCAGGCATGCTTGAAAAATGGCTTGGGTTGCCCCTAGAATGGCTTCACCACCACATTTCTGCATTTGGTGGATGTGAGCAGGTGGGACATGCTTTGGTGTGTCTCTGTTGGAATATGCCAAAAATGCAATGGAGACCTACCTCCAAGATAAGCCAGATCCAAAAAGTGCTTAGGCACTTAAACTCCCATTCAGATCCACCAATCAAAGACACCTAAATATGCTTTTATATCTGGCACCACAAGAATAGTAATATAATGATGATGATAACAGTATTTATTTTCTGTGAGAGATTTTGAAAAATCTTTCAAAGAATCTGTTCGCTAAGAGATTTTGAACAAGCAGAATGTTTGTTTTGCTGTGGAGTTGATAAATGTAGAAATCTAAAATGTTTGCAGGACAGTGAGGAAGGAAATGGTTTCCCTTATTAACCCCTGCTTACAAGACACTTACTTTAATTAAGAATGAAGGGTGGTACAGTAGCTTGGTGGGGGGGCGGGGATGACCACGGCACCCACTCCGGGCACTGAGTCAGGACGGGTGGAAGAGGGCATAGTGAGAGGCATGAAAACAGCAGCTGCTGTGACCCCTGCCAGGAGCACAGCCATTTATGTTCACCATGCACTGCCACTGCCCAAGGCACAGAAGTGCCCAGGTATGCCTCTGGGTGCATATAATAACCAGTGAGCATGTAATTTCAGAATTTGTTGTGTAGTTATATATTTGTGTTTTGTGGTACCTTTCATGCAAAAAGAAGATGGGCTTTTTAAGTTCTATATTATTCCATGGTTGCTGCACTAAGGAGATAGATAATACTAAAGAAGAGGGAATAGAGATCAGGAAAAAAGACAAAGAGCAAAAGCCAAGGGCATAAAACATACTTGCTTCTTGAGTGCTTATTTTGGCAATGCCTTGACCTCTATCTCATTTATATCATCCTGTTATCTTTGTTTTAGGCAAATAAGCCAATAGGAAGATCTGTGCTTGGGAGATCAGTCTGATCTCTCCATTGTAGCATTCTTTTGTGAGTCACCAATCAGAATGGAAAAAGTGAATAAAAAGAAAAATGTTCTCTCACAGTGCTGCAAAAAGAAAAAGCCACTTACACTAAATTCTATAGAATCTCTGCTGATATCTAATAGCATCCCTTGTTGAGCTAACCAGTTGAATACAGGTATAATTACGTGAACAGTTAAATTTTATTACAGTGATTTGAGTGATGAATCATATACTTTTGTTAATATAAAATTGTGACTTTCCTGAGGAAACGTTAATAGAAAATTGAGTTTTTATAAAGCACACGAAGGACTGGATTCTCCACCATGCCCAAAGGGCCTCAAAGCTGCACATGGGAGATATAAATTAAGTCTTTGGCATAAGGTACTTCAGAGACTTCGGTTTAATGGAGAATCTCATTTAGGAAAGCCTCTTTCCACCATGCCTCTTCCTCCCTTCCTTTGCCCTGGCGTACAGTTTTTCCTTTATGCCACTCTTCACTTGCATAGGGGAATATTCTTCAGTGGAAGTCTCTGGTTTCTTTATATTAATTTTGTATGTAAGTGGCACAAAATGAATTTGACAGACCAAAGAATCTGAGCCACAGCCATAGTAACTTGTACCTATTTTTTTCTGCTCAGAATATATTCTTGACTTTCCCTGTCCTCATTTGTGGGATGAACTGTATTTGAATATTTGCGGTGGTCAGTTACTGTACTTTGATATCAGCTCATTGCTAGTTTTGAACAGCTGTTCTGAATTTTTTTTCTAGTTGTTGTATTTTCCCCACTTTACTTCATTAAATGAAGCAAATGGCTTAAAATAGTAATGTGAGTTGGCATTAATGTGCCATATGAATTTTAATATCCAGGAAATATTATTTATTTTTTTAGTGGCAAGAATCTACACTTGAGCTTTTTGTTTGTTTGTTGCATATTGCCATACTGTATTTATTGTTCTCTCTTGGTTTCCAAGCTAATAAACCTGTTAAGTTGATTTAGATGCATTTTTGGTAATTTGATTGCGGTGATTACTGTTTTTGACTACAACAAATGTGAAAAGGTTATTGCAAAACAACCTTTGAATCAAAACTGCTTAGAAACAAATGCTGGTATATAAGTCTAGGTATTTTCTGAAAGCTAAGTGTAACTCATCTTACAAGAGGCTGTCCTCCATACTACAAATCAAAGAAAATATCTTATCATAAAATGATACAGCTATCATTTCCCTCTAACTGAGGTTCTTCTAATTAAGATTGGAGAGAGTAATATCTGAACACTTGCTTGGATAGTTCACTTTAACTTTCAAGTTAACTTTGATTTTCAGATTTATATAAAGGCCTAGAGACCATTGTGTTTTAAGTAGCTCAGAATGCCTGAAGCCTTCTGGGCTTGAGTGCATTTGGTACATTTGATAAAGTTATAGCACACTGAGAAAAGCATGGGAAAGGTCCATGAATTCTAAAAATAGTTTTGTTGCAGGGTATGTTGATAGTGTTGACAGGTTTTACATTTGTGGTTTAGGCAGGATATAGTTCCGCTAACACATCTCCAGCATCACCACAATCAACAACCCCCACAAGAAAATAACAGAATGCATGGATCTTACACCTACCTCATGGAAAAAGCTGCTGGTGAAACTAAGCAACCTCTCTGCTTCAGAATGAACTTTCCCAGAAAAAAAACAACAGAGAGAAACATCCAGTTCCCAGTGGGAAAACACTCTTTTATGGAACAACCATTCCATCTGAACTCACAGACCTAGTTCTCAAGGGAATCCTACATAGTACCTTCAAAAGATAGGTATGGAGGGAATCATAAATTTGACTGAATGCAAAAGTCATGGGATTAACAGACAGTGGTTTTGTAGCTCATAATTTACCTGTTTCCTCTGCCAGTCTTTCTGTACTCTTGCTGTAAGAACAGCTCTCTTCTCTACTGAATAGTACTATTATTTTATGTAATTCTTTTTATCTATCTCACCTATTCTGTATTTGGTAAATAATGGCTTCTAATAAATTCTCTTTGTGAGGTTTATTGCCAACTTAATTTTTTAAGGGAATCCTTTTATTTACCTAATGAGGTTAAGCAAACTTAATCATTCTACCTTATATTTAGTATAGGCTGTATCTGCTTCTTTGCAAGGCCTGAGGAAGGGCACTTTTTGTCCAAAAGGCTGTTTACCATCTCTTCCAGCTATATAGTTGGTCTAGATATTACCAACTGTAGCAGCAGATTCATCCCACACAAATTGTATTATGATGGACATAAGTCCATCCATAACCAAGAATGTAAGGCATATATACCCAACTTGTTGTTCAGAGATGTAAGCCAGTGATTTTCAACTTTTTTCACTTACAAACCCCTAAAAAGTTTTGAATGGGGCCACGGACCCCTTTGGAATCTATTGTGTGTATAAAGAACATTCTCTCTCTCTCTCTCCCCATTCCCCACTTCTCCTGTTCCAGTTTGTAGATTGATAATCGCCAGGTGAGCAGAGGGGCCACAGAGCTGCAGTCCTATGTGAAGTAGTGGCAGTAGCAGGATGAGATAGGGCTGTCCACCTGATCTCTGTCTGGTGGCTCTGGGCTGCCTGCTGCTGGCGTGTTGGTGGCCTCTGGCCACAGAGGGAGCTGGAGCAGCAGCAGCACTGATGGCACTTTCCTTTGGGGTAGTGCCCCCATTTTTATAGCCACCTTTCATGGATATCCTAGACATAGTCTGCAGACCCTCCAGGGGTCTGTGGACTACAGGTTGAAAAACACTGACATAGGCAAACAACCCTAACTCTTTCATTGAATCCTCTGTGTGTTCCAGGATGCACATTTTACCATTCAGTGTATTGTATTACAGTGAGATTCAGCAAATAGATTGTTCCTTGACAAATGTGCTTGTCTCTGTGTCTTGAGTTTTTAATAAGCTTGGATATTTAAATTAAATAATCAATATGGGGGACAAAAAGAAACAGCTGAGCCTGCTGCTCTTATACTTATACTCAGCTGTTTGCTTAAATTTGCCAGGATAGGAAAGAATGTAATCACAACCTGTTTTGATAAGTTGCAGTTCTCTCTCCACCATCCAAAAAGGAAAAACATAGTCTTCCATTAAATGTATTTCTTCCTACATGCATAGAAACTTGAATATCTTATTACAAATGCTGAATTTGGTATGGTGAAGTCAACCCCCACAATTTCTGGTGGATTCTGCTTATAATTGTTTCCAAAACCTACTATGAATATGTCTATAATTTTTCATTATATTTTAATTACCAAAATGCTTCTCAAGGATATACAGCTGTTCTAATATGTGTGACCTCATTTCTTGTTTTTTCCCCCTTTCCCATTCTGGCTTCTCTGTGCAAAAGTATTCTGTTTTCATACACTCTAGCATAGCACATGCTAACATTTAAACAGTTTTACAATATAAATGAGAAGGAAAAACAGCAGTGTCGCATACTGTGGGTGGTTCATTTTCTTAATTTACTATTGAAAACATATGTGAACATTTTGTATAAATAGAAAACAATTGAAGAATGCCATAATGTTACCAGCAGTTTATAAAATTCTGTAATAAAGCTATCTTTTCTGCATACTGCTGTTAATGTATTGTAAGTCGTTCTAAGTGACTCTAGATGACTTGAACTTAAATCTAACATGTGTTCATGTCTTTTTTTAAACGTCATCACTGTTGTCTTCCATCCATTAACAGTCTATTTCAATTCGTAGAATCATAGAGAAATAGGGTGAGAAGGGACCTCCAGCAGCAATCTGTCCCAACCCCTTGCCTGAGGGAGGATCATCCCTATTCAGACCATCCTCTCAATCCATAATCTAAACTGTTCCCCCGAGCACCGCCAGGAGTGACCGGGAATGCCGGTCACGGGCTGGCAGAGGGCGGGTTTGGGTTGGAGATCAGGAGGCGCGACTTCACGGTCGGGGCGGCTGGGTTCTGGAGCCGGCTTCCGGGAGAGGTGGTGCGGGCTCCTACCCTGGGGGTCTTTGGGAGGAGGTTGGATGAGCACCTTGCTGGGGTCGTTTGACCCCAGTGCTCTTTCCTGCCGGGGCGGGGGGTCGGACTGGATGATCTGCTCAGGTCCCTTCCAACCCTAGAAACTATGAAACTATGAGAGCAGGTTCAGGCTTGATATCAGGGGGCACTGCTTTACGGTTAGGGCTGCCAGGCTCTGGAAGGGGTTCCCGAGCGAGGTGCTGCTCCCCCCTGCCTTGGGGTCTTCAGGAGCAGGTTGGACAGATACCTGGCTGGGGTGTTATGATCCCAGCACTCGTTCCTGCCCATGGCAGGGAGTTGGACTTGATGATCTGTTCAGGTCCCTTCCAACCCTAGAAACTATGAAACTATAAACTGTACGTAAGACTCCCATCAACCCTGACATCACACAGACCCAACACACTCATTTGCCACAAGTAAAGCAGCAGAACCATGGCATCCAGTGTCTTCCTTCTATAAAAATGTTGTCAATATGTACTCAAGTGATCCCAGGTAGAGGGCCACAATATCTGTTACAGAGGAAAGCAAAAACCCCCACAGTCCATACCAGTCTAACCACAGGATAAAATTCTTTCCCCCAAATGTGGTAATTGGTCTGACCCTGAGCAGAGAGGCAAGACCCTGTAGCCTGGAATGTCTGGTTTTGGTCCCAGGAGGAACCTGCACACATCCCAGTCAGTCTCCAGCCTTGGATGTAGCCAACACTCAGTGCCTCCAAGGGAGGCTTAAAAACACCCTAACACGCGTAACAGAAAGCCAGGGTTGGGGCAAGCAGCAAATCCCAGAAGCCTGGGAAATACCCACAGTATGACTAAATCATCCCAACCACTGGCTGTCCAACCTTTTTCAATACCTCTAGTGATTCAGAGTCCACAACTTCCCTAGGCAGTCTGTTCCACTGCCTCACTGTTCTAACAGTAAACAAGTTTTCTGGGTATCCAATCTAAACTTAGTTTGCTGCAAGTTCAAGCCATTGGCCCATGTCCTCTTTTCCTCAGCAAGAGAGAACAGGTATTTTTCCTCTTTTTTATGGCAGCCCATCAGGTATTTGAAAACTGCTATCGTGTCTCCTCCACAAGCTGAGCATGCCTAGTTCCTTCAGCTTCTCCTCGTATGACTTGCTTTCCAAGCCCTTTATCTTCTTTGTTGCGACCTCTGGACCCTTTCTCATTTCTCCAAATCCTTCCTAAAATGTGGAGGGCAGAACTGCACCCAGTACTCCAGATGAGACATTAACTAGACCTGAGTAGAGGCACCATCACCTTCTGTGTCTTGCACCTAATGTGTCAATTAATGCATCCCAAAACCACATTTGCCTTGCATGGCTGTATCCTACTTCAGACTTATATCTACCAAGGCTCCCAAATCCTTTTCCATAGTGCTGCCATCCAGCCAACTGTCACCCATTTTACATTTATGTTTTTGGTTATTCTTCCCAGGGTGTAGCACTTTGCATTTGTCCACATTGAGCTTCATCCTGTTAGCTCTACCCTAACTTTCCAATCTGTCAAGATTCTTCTGAATTGTGCTCGCATTCTCCAAGATGTTCACAGTCCTTCTCAGTTTCATGTTGTCTGCACACTTGCTCAAAAAGCTTTCTATGTCACATCATTAATAAACGTGTTGAATGGTAGGGCTGTGCAAAATTTTGCCAGCTGTTTCATTTTGATGCTGTTTCAACTCGTTTTGAGCTCGAAACGGTGCAATCAAAATGAAACAAAGGGCTTTGAAACAGCCTTGACACTAAACGAGGTTAGTCAAAACATTTCAAAAGTTTCAAAACATTTCAAGTTTCAAAGCTGAAGCTGGGCTTGCCTGCAGGGAAACAGACAGTAAGGAGAGGGATGGGGAAGAGGGAGGAAAGACTGCTCTCATACCAACTGTGTAGCTGGCCAGTGACAGTAATCCTTGCCTGAGGTCCCTTGCAATCCCAGTGGTGTGGGGGAGGGATGGAAAAACACCATAAAAGGCAAGGTTGTTTGAACTGGCCTGCTTTCTGCCTTGGAGTCTGACAGTTACTGAACTATATTCCAGCAGCTCAGGAGCATAAGACAATGAATACTACTACTAGCATTGATTGGAATGGTTTCCTACTTGCTAGCCTAGCAAGTGGAATTCCACAATACCTTTTGCTTTTTTCTAGACCATTTTATGTTATTATTATATTCATTGATTTGTTTTTTCCAATTTTATAATTATATTGGATATTACACTATATAATTTGTATAGGAAGGGAGATGCATTTATATTTTATTTCTATACATTTATACCTTATGGCATATTACATACACATTATAGAATTTATATAGGAAGACAGATACATTTGTTTTACTTCTATAAATTTATACCTTGCAGCATATACGTAACTTATAGAATTTATATAGGAAGGGAGATGCATTTAAACTTTGCGGCATATTACATACATTATAGAATTTATGTAGGAACGCAGATGCATTTATATATTTTAATAAAAACATGACACTCTGAAACACACCATGAAGCATGGTGGAAAGGCTGCTGGCAAGCCTTCAGGGACGGGCAAAAGGTGGGGGAGAGGGAGAGGTGTAAGGCCCTCCTCCCCCCCATCCCCAAAGTGAGATGCAGCCTTTTTCCTACAGCTAGCAGGGATGAGGCTTCCAGAAGCAGCTAGGGGAGGGGAGCAGTGCCAGTGCAACTGCCTGTGCCTGAGATTGCATCCCCTCCAAGAGCACCAGCCATAATCTCCCCCACTGCCACCATGACAACAAGCAGCAGCACCAGCATGACAGTCTCCTCCACCCCCATTTCACTTCCCATGCTGAGCTTTCCAGTGCCAGCGGAAGAGCTGGAGCTGGAGCTGGATCTTGATCTGAGTGCCTTAGCAAGGGAAATTCTGGGGAAGGAAGGGGAATCAGCTGAGTTTTTGTCCACACCCCTCAAGTTTCCCCTAGAGCCAGGTCTCCTTCCTCAGAAGGCACTTCAGAGAAGGCTGAATTAGAGGTTTGGAGGCAAGTGGCTCAGCTGAGTCTGCTCCTCCTGTTGCTGTGCCTCTGCCTGCTGAGGAGGGGGAAAAGGCAGCATCCACACATGCACCTGCACCCCAGAAGCAGGTGGGTATTGTGGTCTGGGATCATTCTGAGCTGGATATACTATCTGCCTGCACTGCTGAGCCAAACCCAGCTGGGGCAAGGGAACAAAACACATGAGCAGCATGGGGAGCCTGATGCATCTCTGCAGGCACCACTCCCTTACCCTTGCTCTTCTTCGGTCTGGCACTAGTGGGAGTATACCCAAAGGGAAGTCCCCCTCTCGCTCCAAAGCCCTTGTCCCCCCCAAGGCAGAGGCAGGCCACCCTGGAACAGTGGGGGAAAGGCAGACAGAAAGGGAGGCATGTTGCAACGGCGAGCAAGATCACCCAGAGCACTGGGGAGATGCTTGTTGTGGATGGCCAGCCTTTCTCCTTAGTTGAACAGCCAGGGTACAGGCAGCTCATGGCACTCATAGGTATCTCAGGCAGCAAAGCTGAGCTCATCTGGAGCCTCACAACTCAGGCCTGCAATAAGTAAGCCTCAGGCCTTTCCCCAGTCAGGACTCTGTGTGTGTGTATGGTGGCTGGAGGTTATGTCACCTTCTGCCTACCTTTCACGAGGGAAATCCTCAGCTCTGGTCTGGGTCTGCCACACCACCTGGGTCTGCTGCACCACCAGCAGTCCACCAGGCCTCACGACCCCAGCAGAATGCAGTTTTAGTGGTCTGCCCAGGACATGGGGCCGCCTCCTACCCTGTAGCCCCAGCCCATACCTCCAAGTTCCTGGCACAGAACCTTAGCAGGGACATATTCTTCCCCTGCTTGCTGGTGATGCAATGAGTGCCCCCTCCAGCTCTTAGAGTTGGGCATTAAATGGTTTTAAAAACAAGAAAAAAGGAAATAGGTGTGGATGGAGTGAGGAGGGTGGCATTCACTCCATCTGCACGTGGAGCTTGGGGACTCCTAGCAGTAGGAGGTTCACCTTCAGGAACACCAGCTTTTCCACCAGACCAGGTTCCAAGGAGGTATGGTGGGGTGTCACTACATCACCAGCAATGCTGGACACGCTTTTGCTTGGAACACTGGTCGGTGGACAGGACAGGTGGTCCCAGCCAACCACGGCCAGATCTGACCACATCTGGCTGCAGCTTACCCAGTAGGTCAAGGGGTAATGCAGCAGCACCCTGTGTCCTCAGTGAGATAGGCAGCCACCAAAGCCTGAGTGCCACCTGTCTGATGGTGGGGTTTGGTGCCTCTGGACCCCACCATGGAAGCCATGCCCTTGGCCCACATTGGCAGCACCTGTAGTGGAGGAGGAGACTTGCTGGTGGATGGCATACTGGCATGGGACACTGGATCCCCCTGTTCCACATCCCCCCGCCTCTGCCATTCTGCCTCCCTGACTCTCTTCATCAGTACCTCCGTCCACTGATCCAGGGTTTGGCTGCTGCATAAACTGCCTTTCACCCTCTGGTCACTCATGGCAGCCAGAATGTGGACTGTACTGGACCACAAGGGATCGAGCCATTTTCTGATGCCCTCCTTCAGCCAGCTCACCATTGCTTGGACATCTGGTGGCAGAGGCTTGCCCCAGCCAGGAACATTGATCCCCTGAAAGCTCGCCATTTGACTCTCAATTTCCCTCACTACAGGGATCACCTGGCTAAGGAGGGCCAGGGTCTCCGTGGCCTCGAGGAAGGGCTTGAGGACCACCAAGATCTGGGAGATGGTACCCCACTCAACTTGGTTAAAGGGGCCACTGATCCCAAACTTCCCAAGCAAGGCCATTTGATGGATGCCTCTTGAGCATCAGGTGTGTGGAGTTCTACCAAGTCTCCACATCCTGCATGATTTTGTGCTATGGGATGTTCAGCATTGCTTGTTTGTCCTGCAGCATCTCCCTCCCCCCTCCCCCCCGGCGCCTTGGTGCTCCAGTGAAAGTAGCCTGGATTTTGAAATGAGCTTGCTGTTGGAGCTGACGCCATCACTAGCAGCCCTGTGTCTCTTCAAGGCATCCCTGACAATGAGGTGGAACTTGTGTATCGCACAGCGGATGCCAATAAAGTTGGCATCACAGACCACCATGATCTCTGTTGACATGTGGGACTCATCCATCATCTTGGTTTGAAGGAGCACCCACCGACGGCCTGACTGGTCACACCAGTGCCCTGTGAGGGAGAGGTAGGTGTGATCTCCATCCTGGCTGCTCCAGATGTCCGAGGTGGAGTGTAAGACCACCTGTGGACCTGCCTTGTGCAGCTCCTCCCTCAAGTACTCCCTGCATGCCTCATACAGGGAAGGCACCACTGTCCTGCTGAAGGTTGTGCATACGTGCACTTGGTATGATGGGGCCACAAGTACCATGAGCCGCCTGAACCCTGGTCACTCAATTAAGGAGAAGAGGTGGCCATTCACAGAAAGCATCTCCCCAATGCTCTCGGTGATCTCACTTACCCTTGCAATGCACCCCCCTTTCTGTCCACCTTTTCCTGACTGTTCCAGGGTGGCCTGCCTCTGCTTTGGGGGGACAGGGGCTTTGGAGCAAAAGGGGTGCCAGGCTGAGGAAGAATAAGGGGAAGGGGGTGGTGCCTGCGGACATGAAATGAGTTGAAACGAAACAGCGAGAGAAATTTCACACAGCCCTACCCCTTGGTCTGGATAAGAATGTGCTAGCCCCACTTTGGCATCTTCCCGTCTAGATTAGGGCCCTACTAACTGAACTTCCACTTGGGGCTCACCCATCCCCAGAAGCTTCTGTGAATGGGAAGCTGCTGAGGAACCATGAGGAGAAGCAGATACGTGGGTCAGTGGGTCCTGATCCAGGTTGGAGTGGAAGGGCAGCTGGTGAGGCCTCAATCCGGATGATGGGGGTGCTGCAGGTGAGCCCCTGTGGGACAGTGGGTGTGTGAGCTCTAAGGGGCTAGGGAAACCAGGAGGCAAGGGTTGAGTCCCAAGATACCAGGGACAGGTGGGGTGAACTGCAAGGGACTCTGGGAGGGGCCAGGGGCATGGGGTGAGCCCCAAATGTCTGGAAAGTAAGGGAGCAGGAGTGGTAAGCCTCCTGGTAAATGCAAACTAAACCCCCCATGGGTCCAAATGCAAACAACAGCTCCTTGCCTGCATAACAAGGCTTCCTCTTACCCCAGGTAATATTCCCCTGTAGGGTATCAGCACTCTGTCTGCCTTCCTCAGGATAGCCCCTGTGCCACTTAGGAGAGATCTTGTATTCCCCTTGCTCTGGAGCCTCAGCAGCCTCCAGAGCTAGACTGATCCTCCTGACTCAAGGCTTGTGTTTATATACCTCACTGGCCCTGGCGCTGGCTCTTGCTGGTCAGGTGTCTTTCAGAGCTGCCACAAGCATTTTCTGATCCAGCTTGCTGGCTCAGCCTCTTCCTCAACCTCAGGGTGATGTACTGCTGCCCGTCTCTGCTGTGCTCCTATTTGTCTCCTATATAAGGCTCTAGTCCATGGTGCTACTGCAACACAGCTAGTTCTGTGATAAATAACGCCCCGAGTACTGGTTCTCTGGCAGCTCATGAGCAGCTTTCCCCACCTGAGGCTCTCTGCTGCTCCTCTGCCCTTGAAGTAACAAGAGCCTTTGGCTCTCTGTTATGGTATTCACTGAGAGTGGTGCCTCCTGGGATGCTTCCAAGTCAAGTTAACCGCGTGAAAGGTAATGTGTAACAACACCCTTACTGTCCAATAGGCTAATAAATTTCTGTTCCCAGGTCATCTAGTAAGGGTGTTAGGTAGATTTCCTTTGAACACCCAGAACTCTGAGCTCAAACAGGTTGTGATATTTATATGGAAAGTGTTCTCCTGCCTGTTAGCTAGTGTGTCTGTCCTTTATCTTTTTTTCAGTACTCATTCATTTTAGTGCATAGTTTTTGTTTGGTTTCACGCACATAGTTGCATTTGGATCACTGGATGAGGTATAGCACATTCTAGGATAGACACGTGTATGGTCTATGGTCCATGGATTCAGACAGTTTGGTTGTGGGGAGTGTAGATTTTTGTGGCAGTAGATATGTATTGATAGGTCTTTAATTTATTGTTCACCCATCTGGTCCAGCATTTGGGGATATATTTAAACTAACAGAGAACTTTTCGGACATCTTACATTCAGACCATTCAAAAGCTTTTTCATTAAGATGAACAAGCAAACAAATGAAAAACACCCCTCCCTCACTTTTAACTCACTGCATGTATGCTCTCAAATTAGGAGCTATCTCTGCCATGTTTGCAATCATTTTCTCTTGTTAGAAGGCAGTCATGGACAATAAAAAGGTATATTGAGTGCTCACAGCATATTGTGCAGCTCAGTTTCTAAAACATGGCACAAGCTTTTGAATGTGCACAGGTGGTGATATTTGTATGAGATTGTTTTCATAGCTACCACTGATTCCATTTGACTTTGGAACTAGAAATGTATGAGAGGTTCTTTATTGAACTGAAGTTTATATAACCTCTTAGTAGCATGGGTCTGTTATTCAAAGCACAGACTGTTCAGCAACTCCTTTTTCTTGGAACAATAACTATTGGCCGCCATGAACTTTTCAGACTAGATATGTGAATAGATGTAATATCTCCAGTCTTATATAAGTTAAATTAAAAGTTTGGTAGGTGCTTTTGAGGCAGTTCAGAGTATAGCTAGTTCTAATGGGCATTGCCATAATCTGCATTAATTCTCATGTATAGCTGAGTGGCTCTCAAAAGAAGGTGAAGTTCTCTACCTCTAAAAATCATAAATATTTTATTCCAGTTAGGTTTTAATAACTGAATGCCCCCACCAACTTACGTGAAGGGCAAATGCAACATTATTGTTTGAAACTGGCTTTTGGAAACTAAATTATCCCAGCTAGTTAAAATAAATGCTAAAAATACTGTATACCCTGAAATCAAGTACAACTATGATATTCAGTCTTAAAATTCAATCTGTCTTATAAAGAATTTCCTTTAAAAATTTGAGTTCCTTTAAGATTAAGTTGAACTTTCTGTAGGTTTTTTAAAAACTTAAGTCATAGAATCATAGAAAATAAAGGTTGGAAGGGACCTCAGGAAGTCATCTAGTCCAACCACCTGCTCGAAGCAGGACCAGCCCCAACTGTAGCAGTCCTGTAAGTGTCTCTTGGAGTTAATGAAAAATATGTAAATATTTAAAATGTTTTTGAAGGGGAAATGTCTGGAATCCTCAAATGAACTTTCCTTTGTGGATGCCTCCCTTTTTGCAACAGAATTTGTATTGTTCATATTGAAGGAGAGGGTGAAAGTGAATGAAATGAAAATGAGGACAAGTGTCAACTTGACTACCCCATCAGGGGGTATTGTGAGGACTACTTGGCTACATTCCATTAGTACTCCAATGAGTTGAAGTCTCCAGGCTGGTCATATTATAGTAGCCTTCCACCATCTCGGCATTATTTGAAGAATGAGGCTTTCTATTTTATGTGGTTCATATGTACTCCCAACTGCATTCTCTCTAGCTTTAATGGTGCATGCTCTGAAAGGAACATGTAAGGTGTTTTTATTATTACTGGTTAAAAGTAGAAAGAACATGTATTAAAATGTGTTTCATGTGTTCAGGGCAACATCTCCAACTTCGACATTGTCATGGAATCTGATGAGGGCACTTTCATGCCAACTGGCCTGGGTTTTACTGGCAGCGATAAAGCTCGTGGCATCATGAAAGAGATCATGCAGCTGTTGCAGCCTATCAACGTGACAAATATTTATGAAAGTGGTGGTGGAACAGACATTGATTACTGGGTGAAAGATGGAGTACCAGGTGAGACTGTTATATCAATTTGGGGAGATGACTAAGTGGGCCCATTACTATCCCTACACTATGGATCCTGGTACACATTACATATAAGATGCAGTTAAGGTGTTAATTGTGCCATAAATAGTAACCCAGACACAAGTTAAAGCCAATTTAACTTGGCATAATATATGTGGGATATTTAAAATCTTTGTGGCTTATTGGTATCATGACTTAAATTAAATTTGTAGCATGTTGGAGCTGACCTATGAAGCTGAGCATAGAGGTTTGGGCTGGGGCAACTCCAGGGAAGCCTCCCCAATCTTGGGCTCACTGCAGCCTGGATCTTTAAAAAGCCAGTGTGCAACTGGGAGTCCCATGCCAGGCAGCTCTGCTGAGACCAGGGGATCAGAGGCTTCCAGTGGAATTTAGAGTTTCCAGTGGCGGAAGCCCTCCAGCTCTTGCTAGGAGCCTCCAGTCTCCTTTACCTGGCAGCCTGATGCTTCTTGAACTGGAGTCCAGGGTCTTGTCCAGAGCTATGACTGTCCCAGGCATGGCTGACAGTCAGCTGATTGTCAGCCCCAGACCAGCACTAGAGCTGTCTCAGTCGGAGTGGGGTCTGGCAGCCAGCTGACAACCAGCTGATTGTTGGTCTAGCTGAACCTGCAAGCAATCCTCTTTCAGTTTGCCGGTCCAGGTAGAGCCTTGGATTTTGATCCTTTGTACCAGCAAGTAGTAATGGCACAACTGGGATTTGATCCTGGATCACACCAACTGTGTTTCCTGCTATTCACATGTAGCATGGCAGGAGGTGCGATAATTGTGTTCTGGGATCAGATCCGATCATATCATTAAACAAACATGTGCCAGGGGCCTGTTACATCTCAAATTCAGATTGTATTTCCTATATGGTTTTGACAGTCTGACATCTACAACAAACATTTTCCTTGAATAACATTACTAAAGAGGGAATGCTTATCATTTAAAGGCTAACCTGCAGAGCCATGACATAATGTGTATTTTGAGCTCCCATTTAATAATGCCTCAGATTATGTATGGGACAACGTGTCTAAAATCTTCTTTTAGGCTTTGGGATTTATAATAATCTCTCCCAGACCAATGGTTTAAAAATAGTAGAGAATTCTGTGTGATTTAGTCTATAACAGGGCAAAAAAGAAGTTCATGTTGAAGTACAGTCCTCCTTTCACATGCTCTTGTTTAATTTAAAAATGTATTTAAAGGAAACATTTATGGGGAGGTCACTACTCAAAGTATAAAATACACAATACACTAAAATGTATTGGAGAAAATTCATAGAAATATGGTTTAAAATCGTTTCTACATTCATTCTCAGTGTTATTTCTGAGCAGCATTCTTGCCTTTGACTTTGAGACACCCTAATATAAGCCCAAGGCAGTTCATAATAAGAATAAGCTCTAAATCCTGCAAGACAACATATACACCTTTCTACCTGTGTGGAGTGACATTGACACTAGGGTCTATGCATCTTGGGATCTGAGCCTAAATTATGTTTTACTGTGTTTTTCAGTACTGCGATAACAACAAATGTGTTGCATTTCAGCATTTTGAGAAGCTTAACTGGTTTTAGCATGTTATACTTCTTTTTCTCATGGTTTATGGCTGATGCAGTTTATTTCTGATGTTTTTTCCCTGTCATACCACCGTCACAAATACATAGATGCTCTAGGTTTTGGAACCCCCGCATATTATATTGACTGGCTTATCTCATTTATGATCTTTGGAGAAGATTTATAGGTGCTTCAGTGAGGTATGGAATATAGGCTCCTTATTTTAAGGAAGAAGTTGTTTGCTTTTCATTTATCTGTGAAGTACATATAGAAAACGTAATGGCAGGCACTTTGATTTATCTGGATAATTCTTTCCTTGGTTTTTAAAGTATGATGGTTGTAGTAGGCGGGAAGCATCTTTTTAGGATCTGATTGAAAACATAAAGCTGACTCCTCAGGTGGGCAGTCTGTCTGTTCCAGTTTTAGACTGTTAAGTGTGGGACCAAGGTGCTGTAACCACTGTAACCCTGTCATTTTCACATCCTAGATTCGATCTACACATGTTTTACACCAACATAATAACAATGTGCTTAACTGAGAAGTGAGTCAGAGCCTCCCACAGGCTGTAGTAATGCCTCCACCTTCCTTGCTTCTGTGTGCACACATAGCTGCCCAGCATCTGAAGTTAGGTGATTTGCATTTCATTGTGATCACTTGCAAATGAGAACTTCTCGGTGCGTATGGTGGATGTTTGAAAATTGAGAGGTGCAGAAACATTTCTACAGATAAAATAAACTTTGAAGGTTAAAAGGAGAAGTGTCCTTTTAGGATAAATACAGACAGTCAAAAAGTCCTAGACTGAATCAATTCAATTTTTGCAGGTTTCTCTGAACTGTGTAGATTGAACTGAGAACACAGTGAAGTCAAGTTCACTTTTGAAACTAGAAAGGGAGCCAGGTCCCTGTAGGGGCCTGTACCAGTAGCTGGGGGACACTAGAGCATTCCTCCCACCCAAGCAGGCTTCATCCTTGACCAGCTGCCCAGCACATGCCCGCCCCCCCCACCCCAACCTTGCAGTCTCCCCCAGGGGAAACAGTATCTCCAGCCAGGGGCTGCCTGGGCCACTAGCCTCAGAGGAGGCTCCCAGCCCCTGGCAAAGTTCCCCGAGCCCTACCATGAGTACCAAGAAAGGATTCCCCCCGTGTTACAAGACTTAATATTAGACTGTAGACTTTAAGGTGGGGGAAAATGCACCCCCATCCTGGCACCAGACCTCAGCCAGGCACTGCCCAGCGTGGCAGAGGGAGCCAGCAGGATGGGGCTTTACTCCCCCTGCTCATTTGGAGCTGGGTGCCAGGAGCTGGGAGTCAGGCTTGATTCCCCCAGCCATGCCCCCTCCTCAGCTTTTCAGGCAGCTGAGGAGGGGGCTGCAGGGAACTCACTTCCCCAGCCCAGCACCAGACCTCCCAGCTGGGTGCCTCCCAGTGTGGGGGCGAGGGGGAGGAAGCCTAGAGAGGGGACTTTACTCCCCACACCCACCCAGAGCTGGGACCTGAGCTTGAGTCCCCCAGCTATGACCCCTCCTCAAGCCTGGCTCCCAGCTCCAGGTGGGCAGGGGCAGTAAAGCTCATGCCATGTGCTTCCCCCCTACCCCATGCCAGGCAGCACCTGGCTGGGGTCTGGTGCCACCAGGGGAGTGGGTTCCCCCCCTCCACTCCCTCCTCAGCCAGCCTGAGGTGTGATAGTGCTCTAGCTAGGAAGCAGAGGAGAGGTGCCGATCTTCAAGAAAGGGAGGAGAGTGGATCCGGCTAACTACAGGCCCATTAGCCTGACTTCTATCCTGGGGAAGATCTTAGAAAAGTTTATTAAGGAGGCCGTCCTTGAGGGACTGGCCCAGGCTAACATCCTAAGGGACAGCCAGCACGGGTTTGTTGCGGGTAGGTCTTGTTTGACCAATCTCATTTCCTTCTATGACCAGGTGACCTATCACCTGGACAAGGGAGAAGAGATTGATGTCATATATCTTGACTTCAAAAAAGCTTTTGATCTGGTATCCCATGATCACCTCTTGGCCAAACTGGCCAGTTGTGGCCTTGGCTCCACCACGATCTGCTGGCTGGGAAATTGGCTTCGTGATCGGACCCAGAGGGTTGTGATTGATGGCAGTCACTCATCGTGGTGCCCTGTAACCAGTGGGGTCCCTCAAGGCTCTGTCCTGGGACCCATACTGTTCAACATCTTCATTAATGATGTGAACATTGGAGTTAGGAGTGGACTGGCCAAGTTCGCCGATGACACCAAACTTTGGGGCAAAGCATCCACGCCAGAAGATAGGCGGGTGATCCAGGCTGACCTGGACAAGCTCAGCAAATGGGCAGACGAGAACCTGATGGTGTTTAACACCGAAAAATGCAAGGTTCTCCACCTTGGGAGGAAAAACCTGCAGCACCCTTATAGGCTCGGCAGTGCTACGTTGGTTAGCACTACAGAAGAAAAAGACTTGGGGGTCATCATTGATCACAAGATGAACATGAGCCTCCAATGCGATGCTGCGGCTAGTAAAGCGACCAAAACGCTGGCGTGCATCCATAGATGCTTCTCGAGCAAATCCTGGGATGTCATTCTCCCCTTGTACTCGGCCTTGGTGAGGCCGCAGCTGGAGTACTGCGTCCAGTTTTGGGCTCCACAATTCAAAAAGGATGTGGAGAAGCTTGAGAGAGTCCAGAGGAGAGCCACGCGCATGATCAGAGGTCAGGAAAACAGATCTTACGATGACAGGCTGAGAGCCATGGGACTCTAACCTGGAAAAGCGCAGGCTCAGGGGTGATCTGATGGCCACCTATAAGTTTATCAGGGGTGACCACCAGGATCTGGGGGAACGTCTGTTCACCAGAGTGCCCCAAAGGATGATGAGGTCGAACGGTCACAAACTCCTGCAAGACCGTTTCAGGCTGGACATAAGGAAGAATTTCTTTACTGTCCGATCCCCCAAGGTCTGGAACAGTCTGCCAGCGGAGGTGGTTCAAGCACCTACATTGAACACCTTCAAGAGTAAATTGGATGCTTATCTTGCTGGGATCCTATGACCCCAGCTGACTTCCTGCCCTTTGGGCAGGGGGCTGGACTTGATGATCTCCCGAGGTCCCTTCCAGCCCTAATGTCTATGAAATCTATGAAATCTATGAGTAGGGCAGACCCTGCTCCACTGAAGTAACTAAATCCTTGGATGATGGTGTCACCGTCTTTCTTTCTAGACTTTAAGAAAGCCTTTGACACTGTCTCTCACCCCATCCTCATCAATAAATTAAGCGACTATAGCATTGATGCTTATACAGTTGGATAGGTAAAAAATTGCCTGATGGGGCACACCTAGAGAGTAGTGGTGGATGGGTTGTACTCAACCTGGCAAGATGTGAGCAGTGGGGTACCCTAGGGCTCGGTCCTTGGGCCCGCACTGTTTAACATCTTCATTAGTGACTTGGACGACGGGGTGGAAAGCACACTGTCCAAGTTTACTGATGACACTAAGATGTGGGGCAAGGGGACAGACTTGAAGAGAGAGAGATGCCACAAATAGATTTAGACAGACTACAGAAGTGAGCAGATGAGACAAGGATGGGGTGCAACATAGACAAATGCAGGGTGCTGCACATTGGGAGAAGGAATCCACAGCATACATACAGGCTGGGGAGTTCCCTCCTTAAAAGCACAGAGGCGGAAAGGGATCTTGGAGTCATTATTGACTCCAAGATGAACGTGATCCACCAATGCCAGACCGCAGCCAGCAAGGCCAGTCACAGCTTGTCATGCATCCACAGATGCATCTCAAGCTGGTCCAGAGAGGTGATACTCCCTGTCTAAGTGCGCTAAACTTCTGTTCTGCTACAGGTTTAAATTGGTTTCTGGTCACTTAAACTGGTGTGTGTGTAACTTCTGTCCCTAGCCTTAAAACTAAATGGACTTTTCTAGGGACCAATTCAATACAGAAAAAGGGAGGGCTTCCTCTCAGTCACAGAGTTGTTACTAGAAAGAACTAAACTGGATGATAAATTCCTCAGTACTGCTTTCCAACACAGGCCTGTTTCCATGTGCACCTAACAGGTTGGGCACAATCCAACCACCAGCACTGATCTAAATATCCCCTATTCTGCTATCTAATGGAGCATTTCCCACCACCTATGCCCCTCCTTTGCGATGTTCCTTGCTTCCAGAAACAGGAGGGTGATGTTTTGTAGGAAATTTGAACACAATCTGTTTGTGAATAGGAGCGGAGTTAGTCAGAGGAGCCAGAAGAGGAAAGGGGCGGCAAGTATTCTGTGTTGGTGGGGAAATGGGGTACAGGGTATTATAAGATAGACTGTGTGTATGTGTGTGGGAGGGGGAGGATTTAAGATGCGAAATTACTTCTCCGCTTAATAATGACAACAGTGCTGAGCTCTTACACGGCAGCTGGAGTAACCCTAAGACACAGAATGAAGAGTAACTTACTACACTTTCATACATAAGAGACCAGTATGACAACAGAACCCAGATTTCCTGACCTGTGGGGCCCACAAGCCATTGGAACTGCCTACATAAAGAAAGGACTGTAAAAAGTGCATATAAATTTACATTATGGAAAAAATATAAAATAATCCTAAAGCTTGCCAATATTGAGCCGTTAAGTTTTAAATAAAAAGTGCATTGAATTTTTATGAAAAATTTAGAGCACTAATTGTTTTCTTCTTTGCTCCCGGGAACTACCCATTATGTATCACTGAGCATTCTCAAAGTGCAATGTAGGGTGATTTTTTTTTTCTCTTTTGGGGAGGAGGAGTGAAAGAATTGACTTATTAAAAGATCTTCTGTTTCAGATTGTATCACATTGTACTAGAGCCAAAGCTTTAAATGTCTGCAAACTTCACACCTTGTCCTCATTATTCTCACTGTTCAAATGAGTACTTATGGTATATAACAACATTAGAACAAATTAAGTATACTGTTACACCTTTTATAATTTTATCTAATTCAAGTGAGCAGCCCATGTGTTGGCACTTCATTAATTTCAGCTAAATATTTTCCTAAAGATACACTTGGATGCTTTGTTTCTGTAACAGTTATAAAAAGCATAAGAATAAGAGCTTTTTATGTCACAAATTTATATTGTTTTTTCCTTACTGGATTAAATAGAGTTTGGGATAAGCTTCTCTTCCCACAATTAAAATCCCCCTCCTTCTCCTTTATTCTGGAAAGCCCATGGAAAACAATAGCACTTGTGTTTTCCATATTCTACTACTGCGTGTCTGCTTCTGAGAATCCAAGCTGTTTTTACAAGTTTGGTTTTACATTGATTTACAGTTAAATGTTATCTCTCTTGTTTCACTTAAATAATAGAACCATTCAGAGTTCCCAGATTTGTTATAGTAATACTGTTAACTGCTAGGATGAGAGAACTTTACAATTAGGTGAGCATCATAGTACTACCCATGAAATACAGGACTTCTGATGGATTTTGTATCTTCTGAATGCTTGATACCGGTTCCTTAGGTGCTCAGTTATTTAGAAAATAGCTGTAACCAAGTCTACAAATGATTTTTAGAGACTTTGATCTTGACAAAAACAAAAAATATTGTGTTTCTAATAGTAACCGAAGTTTCCATGCAACAGCTGAAAATATTTCTGGTCTGTTAATAATATTGCTTTTTCATGGCACTTGCATCAATTGCACTCTAATTCTGTGAAATCTACTTTAAAAGAGATTTTATGACTTAAGGTAGCCATTGATTTTAAGATAATCAGCTTGGTGTAGGGGCTTGGTCAGCACTTACAATATGTTGGGTTTTTGTGGTATTTTACAACAGGATCATGTGGTGTTTCTAGAATTCAAAAACCTGCAGTGATCCTAGGTAGACAGATATTCTGATTTTTTTTTTTTTTGGACACTATACTAAACTGTCTAGTTTAGTTTACTGTGCAAACTTGCCCATGGTCATCTTCCAGTATGCTTTTACTCTTCCTCTTCAGGAAGCAGCCTTGATGCAGGGGTGGATTCAGAGGGGTTATGGCAGTGCAGTTGCATCCCCTTTTGGCTGTGTTGCATGTAAGCTCTCACCATGGGTCTGGTCAGTGCCCCTCCTTTCATGAGGCACTGGTGCCCAAGGGATGAGCACTGCCACTGCCATTCATCCCCTCCTTTCCTAAGCTGGTGAGTTCAGTGGGGAGCGGGAGGGAGGAAAAGGCAAAACAGAACAAGCATACACCCCCCTGGGCTCCAGAGTCATACAAAAGCAGGAGCTCTGGGCAAACCCCATCTTTACCAGTTGGTGAACTTAGAACGCACTGCTCACACAGCCCTAGCAGGAGCTCACTGGACAGGCATAGTACAGCTGAAGTGGAGGGCCCATACCTCTTCTTGCCCTGATCCTGGACCAGGCAGCTACTGCCTTGAGATGTGCTGGATCGTTTAGTCTCTGTAACCCATAATAATGCTGCATATATTGAAGGGAGAGTTGTATTTTTGTTAAGAGAGTTTAATATTGTTGAGTTTTAGACATAGGTCATAGGAGCTGGCACTCATTTCCCACAGAAGGGAAGCACTACAGTGATGCAATATTTTTAGGACCTTTGGTTCAAATCCAGTCCTTTCTGCCCATGCTATAAACAAGAATAAGAGTTGTAGTGGCAGTTTTCATAATGTAGATGCTTGTCTGCTTAGGAACTGAATTGAATTTGAGACCAGTGTCTGTCCTAGGAAATCAAACATCTTTTGGAAGTCATGCAACAACCACAAACATGTTTAAAGTTTGAACACTGACCTAGAGGTGAGAGCCTTTTTGTCAGTGTCACCTTGAATCCTTTTAGTTGTTATTTGCTCTTTATGTCTGTGGCATCACATCAGAAGAAGAATGCATCTTTCTCTGCACTCAGAAGTGAATAAACAAGTCATTAACCTGACCTTAATACCCCTCTCCACAGATCAGAATCCAGTATTAATTTAGTGTGCCAGCTAGCATCTGTCCAGTGAAACTCAGGAACCCGGCTAGTTAAAGTAAACAATTTTTACTGGCATTTTCCCTATGAGGCTAGTATAAAATAAGAAATTTTAAATATATAGACACTTTGATGGGCACTCTGGGAAAAAGTTGCTGGATTGGCCCCAGCCTTGCTGTTAGGTCTACTATATAACAGGAAAGCTACTCGTCTATTTATACAGTGTTACAATGGGCACTTTGTCAGCATTTTGAAAGTAAAGCCCTTGTGAAAAATATCATTAACTCAATTGATAAGAAAGCAGATGAGATGCAGCATGCAGTAGCATGGTTGCCTTACTGGAGTTGTGTATCTTCCATGTTAGTGCCAAGAATTCTCTTTAGTGATGCAGATCTCTGGATAGGGTTATAAACTCTTGGAAGAAGTGTGCTTTAAGGAGAAAGAGAATCTGTTCCAACCAGCTGCCAGAAAATGGAGCTTGCTAGTCTCCAAGTACATCCTGCCAGACTCTTCTTTTGTGTGTACAACCCTCTCAATCATACTATAATGGCTCTTGGACCTCTAATTTTATATATAGCAGTTCCTTTTTGCCATACCAAAGATTAGACTAAAATCTATAAATATCACAATGCAACATGGAGCCTCTGACCATATGCTCCAAACCCCATGGCTTGGGTGTGCCTCTCCACCTGAAGTTGGAGAGTGGTGTTAAAGGTCCCTTTTTATTATTATCCAGGCAAAGGCAGCCACAAGAATCTCCTGTCCCTGCTGGTGATCAATGGTAACAGCAGTAAGAGTCATTTCTATGTACCTGCAAGCTCCAAAATATATCTACTTGGCCACATGACCGGACCTGCTGTACTCTTACCAATGTCTCAGCTAATCATGGTGCCTGCTGTGTCCCCTGGCAAGTGGAAGCTAAATCAGCAATTTACCCCTGCCTGAAACAACTGCTAAATTACCATGGCTTTCTGTATCCCTACAGCAGGATAAAGTAGACAAGCTTAGCTGTTAGAGCAGCTCAATAGGGCTGTGCGAAATAGCACCATTCCACTTCGACTTCCGTTTCTGTGGAACAGTGTTTCATTTTGAGTTTAATTTAGTTTTGAAAGCACTGTTCTGTTCCATTTTGTCAAAACTCTTTGGCTGTTTCAATGCTGTTTCACTTATAGGTTATAATGGAGAATCATAAAGTGCAGCAGGCAGGCAGACTGAGTTCACCTGCAGTCCTGGGAGGGCTGCAGGGGCTGTGCCGGAGTCGTCCCAGGGCTGTGGACCCCCGATCTGCGTGCCAGCTGACAGACTGGTGCTGGGCACAGCCCGCACCCAGCGCCGGGAAGTTCAGTGCTGCCATGGCCCCAGACCTCCTGCCTCCTGTCATCCAGCAGGCAGATCAGGGGTCTGCACACCCAGGTGGGCTCCAGCACAGCCCCTGCAACTCTCCCAGGGGTGCAGGCAAGATCCCAATCTGTCTGCTGGATAATAGGAGGCTGATTCTGCTGCCTGGGGCCAGCGGCAGCCAGGGCTATCCCGGGGGGGCGAATCGGGGTGACCTCCCTGGGCCCCATGCTTTGGGGGGCCCTGCAGAGCCAAGTGAAGTGGCCATGGGGACTCTGCACCGCCACTGCCAGCTTCGCATCTGGCCACTTGCTACCCTGATGGTGGTAGCTTCTTTGCATCCAGGGTGCATGGGATTGGGGTGGGGGCAGGTCCCCATACAAATTGATTTGCTCCAGGCCCAACACCCTCCTCGAGTAGGCTCTGGCAGCAGCCCAACACTTTCGAAACTTTTTGAGTTCTCTTGTTTCATTTCAAAGCTGTTTTGTAGGCTTTTGTTTCATTTTGATTTTGCTTTTCAGGCTTGAAACGCATCAAAACAGCTTCGAAACGAAATGCCGGATGAAATTTCACACAGTCATACAACTGTCTGTGTAGCAAGTCCACTTTATTTGTTTTGTCTCTCTGTGTCTTAAGTCACCTAAATAAGAGGCCCCAGCAGTCATTCCTGCCCAGAGCAAGAGGGCTGGGCCCAATGATCTCATGAGGTCCCTTCTAGCCCTAAACTTCTGTGAATCTGTCAATATATGATACATGAGCACTTTTCTTTGCAGAAGTCAAATTTGATGCAAGTTGGGAGATAGTAAAGCAGCATACTTAGAGAATAATTTTAATTGCTTGGCACTTAACCTACTATAACCATTTCAGATATTACAGCCATTTAAAATCTTGATTGCATTTAGAACAGGTGTCAACCTGAAAAATAATTCATCTATACTCTAATTTATCATTGTTCCATAAAAATGAGCTTTAAGAATTAGGACTTGCTGTGCAGTAATTAAACAAATTACAAGCACTTAACTTTTACAAACATGTGTGCTGCATATAGGTTTCCTTATAGTACATTATTAAAATGCTTGCAGTTTATTTTGTCTATATTAACCTTTCATAATTTGTCACATCCATAGCAAAGGCTGCCATATCCCCTTTTCTCCTTTGTTTTTTTTAATTGCCATCAAAGTCCTTGCAGTTAATCTCATGACATACAGAACTCTGCATATTCTGCTGTGGCTTTACTGTTATTGCTGTCTGATTGTCAGTCAGGTCTATCCATACTGTGATACTTCTTTATTAGTTTTTTCTATCTGCAGTCTACTTACATTAGATTGTATTTTTGGAGCGTGATGCCATTAAAAATAATTTACAGGAAACTATCACAACTGCAATATTGAAAACAGACTGTATATTGCACTTACAAATATTCAGTAAAAATAATACTGAGAGAGGGAGGGATGAAACTAAGTGGTTAGACACAGTGTCTGAACTTGTGATGTTCCTGTGTTAGTTTGAGTTGGCTTGATCCATCTTCTATTTAATCATGGACTTCTTTCCACACTATCATTTGGGTGGGTGAAGGTTATTATGACACTTAGGTCCCCTTTATTTGTTACATTTATGTCCCAATTGTCATGTTAATTGTGGCATAAATGGCAAGGTTTCTTCAGGTGCACCAAATTTAAGGTACCATAAAATGGAAAGCCAACCATAAACATGTTCTACATCATTCTACGTAACATAAAACATTTTAATGGCAGGTTTTTCTGGTGTCTTAAATTGAACATATGGCGGGTCTGGGTCGCGGGCATCAATGAGCTAATTGCTGGTTCTGGCCCTGGCTTTGAGGTCTCAAACCAGTCTCAGAGGTCACTAGGGCAGTTGCCTCTCTGCCCACTGTGTGGTCCTGAGATTGGAGCAGTCACCTGAATGTTTGCTCTAGCCCTGGACCTGTGGGTAAGTGCCTTTCAGCTTGTCAGTGCAGGGGGAGCAGAAAGAGTACAACGGGGATCTCATTCCTGATCCTAAAATTGTACCGCCACCTATGCACATGTGGTATAGCAGATGGTGCAGTTGTTAGGATCAGGGATCAGATAAACGCCTACTGGTGTTTGCAAAGAGTATGTTATGCAGGAGATCAAATTATATAAGGGTTGTGCAAGTGGCAGCCTGTGGGCCCCACGCAGCCTTTGAGAGAGATTAAGTTGCAGCTCCCAGACCCTCACCCAGGTGCTGCTGCTGCTCCCCCTATCGCTCTGGCTGCAACAGGATCCCTGTTTTTGGGTTCCCTGTCCCACCTCCAACTGCTGCTTCCTGCCTCTTCCTCAGAGAGTGTGGCAGTACAGCACATGGCATGAGGAGCTGAGAGTGAGTCCAGGGCTGTGGGGTGCAGTGGGGAAAATGAGGTGTGACCATGCCATTGTGCCTGTGTTGAAATGGTGTGAAAGTGTCACCCTGTGCAGCAGTTTTAGGGTGGTGCCTGTGTGAGCATTTGGTATAGTAGGAGCGGGGAAAAAGGCATCTGCATGGCATGCAGTCTTGGGAGGCTGTGCCTTGGCCTGGTGCAGCCCATGGGATTGTACAGCCCCAGCTACTTAAAAGTTGGACAGCCCTGGATTAGCTAGTGGTAGTTTGCCCTTTCTGGCATTTAAAAGTCATGAACCAATTAGTAAATCTTGTACCATTTTATATAAAAGTAGATGGCCCCTCTAATTCTCAGTCACCTCACACATGTACGCATGCACGTGACTTTCACTGTTACTAGAACTTCATTTTTCCTTATGAGCTATAGTGCCAAAAGGTGAGGATTCTCATTCTAAACAGAAACCACTACTGTTATCAGCTTATAGGTGCAATCAGAGTTAAACCAGGACTTTAAACTACTTGTAAAACTGAATTATAAATTGTGCTACATAACTTCAGTTTTCTTCCTTTATTAATGGCTATTCTCTGTTTTTTAATCATTTGTACTATAAGTTAATTGGGAGTGTTTCTTTGGTAGTCACAAGCTAAGGACTGTGACACACTAGTTTAATAACTGGTATAACATACCATTTAGCTTCTTCAAGACTGAAGCAGGCCTTATAGGAATCTTCCATTGCTACTAAAATTTAGTAGCTGGAAGGCTCCAAAATTTTGATTGGCTTTCATAAAACCCAGAATAGAAGAAATAGTTCTGATTCATTAAGCATTGTGGTAGTCCTAAATGACCTCATTAGTTTCACAGTGAACACTGATATTAAACTGATTTAAAGACTGTTGTAATTTCTAATAGTTCTACTTTTTTGGCAGTAGTTGCTCTTAAATTTCTCTCTTCCTCATACATTTGATAACTGCTCCTTCTGTGCACGCCAGTCAAAATGATTGTTATTCCTTGTTTTATATGCCAACTGAATAGCATGAAATAGATTAAGATAAAACCATTAATAATAAATGTTTAGGATTGTGAATCCCAAAAAGATGACAAAGCCGGTCGGGAAATATGTATCGCCCGAGTGGGGGACTAACATTAGAGGGACGGGGGTGAGGAGGGGAATGCAACTAGGTTACAGGAAATACAATGTTAGCCAACTAAGCCCGGGAGTAGAGGGAAGGGGAGGGAGGAGGTTCGTGACGCTGAGAGAGAAAGAAGATAGATACACACAAACCTGTTACAATGGTCCGCAATGGTGGAGGAACTGGTTCAAAGAAAGTGTCTCAGTCTATATAGAGTCTCATCATGGGGGTCCTCTTCAGGTGGAGCGGGATCATCCATTGCTGATGAATCCTTTCAAAATGAAGTCCATCTGGTGTAGAGGCAAGGTTCAGGCAGTTCCCTCTGGGTCTGGTTCGCTGGTGGTTCGTCTGGTGGCATCAGAGTACTCTCGCAGCCTGGGACAGTGTGGTTCACAGAGGTCTCCCCTGCTGTGGCCAGGATGGCCCTCACCAGGCAGTCCTGGACAGCGCTGTGGCGGAGCTGGCAGGCTCCGGCGTGTGCGGCTAGCAGCTGCACAGCACGTGGGGGAGGGTCTCTACCGCGTAGCCGCACTGTAGGCACCTCTTGTCCCAGTGGCCGAAGTGGACGGCCCCGTTCAGAGGCAGTCAGTTGAGGCGGGCGCGGTGGAAGAAGTGCCAGTGCCAGTCTGCGAAGCGCATGAAGCTCCCACTGGGCATGAAGTGGTTGCTGTAGTCCCACTTCAAGATTAAGGTAAAACCATTAATAATATACTACAACAACATAAGGGTCTCAAAAATTGAAACAACATGAACTGATCGATCCTTAGAACACCCTTTTCCTGTAGGAAGGTCAGCTTTTTGTCTTGAGGAGACAAATTCTATTAGTTTGAATTGGCTTGATCCATGTTCCATTTAATCATGGGAGAAAAAAATAGGTCATTTAGAGATTTTTGGGTGTGGTGGCCTTTTCTGGCTGAGAGGCATATTGTGTTCTTACTATTCAGCAAACAGGAAACTACACTGTATTCATGTGGGTGGGATTATTCATTTCATATGTGACTAGTTGTTTCTAAAAAGTAGTACAGTGTCGTACATTAGCATGTAGTGTTTATTGTTGCTGTGAAGCAATATGTAGTTTAAAAGTACAAGTTAATTAAACAAATCTTATTCCCAGAACTGTTCCAGTTTCATTGATGCTAATGCACAAATAATGAAATAAATGGAACAAAGCTGTGTTATTTTGTGCTCCAAAAGAAAGCCGGGGGCGGGAGAGATCTGCCAGATGGAAGAGTACAGAAGTTAAACAACGCTCTTTTAAATTGCTTGTTTGTTTGTTCCATTTTGGTAAGGTCCATGAGAAATTAGGTATATTTGTTGGTTGGGCTGATGAACTTTTTTCTCTCAATGTCTGTGGATCAAAAAAGGCTACTTCTTAGGAACAGCACCTTATTAAAACCCGTGGATTGTATTTCTGGAGCACAAATTACACTTACATCAATATCACATTGAATAAAAATAAACTGTTGTGTGGTAGTGCTGGACACTCCAAGAAGACCACCTGCAAATTAATCAGAATGGAGAGAAGACTCGTTACATGGGACTAAGAATTGGCTAACTCTCAGTTCTCAAAGTGCTTGCCAATTATGAATCATAATCAAACAAGCATGTTTCTAATGGGTTCTGCAAGGATCAGTACTAGATCCAGCACTGTTCAATGGTTTCATCACTCTTGAGTTCCAGTTCCTGCTTCCGGATATATTTCTGCTTTTTAACTAATGGCTGATTAATGTAAAATGCAAAGTGGTCTGGAACCTATGTTTTCCCTCTTCACAGGGGAGCTACAAACTGTCGGTTAGGCCAGTTGTTTCCAAACTTCCTAAAGCCACAGAACTCTTCTATATCACTTCGTCTGCCTCAGAACTCCTACTCCTATCCTGAGCTGACAAAGAGCCACGGCTCCCAGCCCACTCCACCACTACTCCCAGTCTCTTTGCAGAACCCCTCATGGCCTTTTGTGGAACTCCAAGTTTCCACAGAACGCAGTTCGAAAGCCGCTGTGTTAAGGCAATCTCATAGGTGGTAGGAGATCTGGGTTTGAATCCCCTCAGGATGAAGGTAACCTAGAAGCCAGATCTACTTCCTGGGTGAATTTTCTAAGCGCTAGCTTATTGGGCAAATGGCAGTCACCATCCCATTCTGTGTTCAGCAGTGACCGTGGCATCCTCTGTTTATGCTGTCAGTATAAAACAGGCATTAGGCATGCTCTGGAAACACCCAACAAAACACTTAGGGTATTGTTACACATTATACTTAGCACATGTTATATTTAGACTGTAGTAAGCATTAATGTGACTTAGAAAGTTTTCTGAGCAGTTGAATGTTAATGCTTACTACAATTTCAGTATAGATCATAGTACCACACCAGAGTCTTGAACCATGTCCAGGGTGGTCCCAGGGTTGAGATCAAAACTCAGACCAAAAATCAGCTGATTTTTAGTTTTTCAGCTTTGGAATCATGCTTGACCCATTCAAGGTGATCCCAGGGCTGAGACTGAAAATCACCTGATTTTTGGATTCAACCCTGGGATCATATAGGAGCCAGTTCAAGGCTCTGGTGTAGTGTGGGTACAGGGGGTGACACTGGCACCCAGACCCATTTCAGAGCTCTGGTGTGGTATAGGGCCTGGGAGTGACACCAGCATAGTATGGAAGTTGGTTCAAGCCCCTGCACCACACTGGAGCCTTGAACTGACAGAACTCAACTGCAGCGGGACCAGTGAGAGCCCAATAAGATGTTTGCTGGGAGTTGTGGCGTGGGTGTTGTCCTGTACCACATGGGAGCCTTAAACTGGCAAGGTCCTGGTCTGGGGAGGGGAGCCCAACAAATGACTCCCAGAGGCTCCCCCCACCCCAGTGGGCAGACCCTTGCCTGTGTAAGGCTTCAATGAGGTAAGGAAGCTTTGTCAGCTTCCCATTCCCTCTGCAACTGCCCCAGTGTTACCTCCATGGAGGAGTCCGATGTTAGCTCAACACATGTTGGGTAATGCAATCTGAAGATACTCCTCATTGGAAAAGGCCTAACTTTGCTACACCATGAGAGCACTTAGCAAATGTTTCACTGTTTGAATACTTGGACACGAACATTGTAAGTGCGGTTAGTGTGTGCCAAGTGTAATGTAACAATACACTTATCAAGAGTTTAGGTACCGGTTAACTAGGGCTTCTAGTTACTTGTTCCATTCAAGCTTCATTAGAGAT
Source organism: Crocodylus siamensis (assembly GCF_052110815.1). Taxonomy (NCBI): domain Eukaryota; kingdom Metazoa; phylum Chordata; order Crocodylia; family Crocodylidae; genus Crocodylus; species Crocodylus siamensis. The sequence goes on from NC_143397.1 coordinate 219,849,692, forward strand.
GCTTATGAAGTTGTCAGAGCAAAACAGAAGTGCCTAAGGATTGCACCTAAGCAATTTGACATAGATTAATTGAGTCTGCTGGAGCATGGTAATTAGCATGCTCCAGCAGCCTCCACATCTTGTGTACAGGCAGTCCTTGGACTTACGACACAATTGGTTCCTGAAAACCACATCTTAAACATTGCAACTCGGAACCAATTTTCTCACAAGAAATAATGTTATAAATGGGGGATTGGTTCCTGAACCCAGGCCCGATACCCTATTTTCACCAAAAATACCTCAGAATTTTGTACTCAATCAATTATAGATGAGTAATATAGCTACATTAGTGTGTTTATATTGTAAATAGCAGTCTTATTGATTTGGAAGGATTTTTTTGAGGTGACTTTCCTGGACTTTTTGAAGGGTTCTTGACTGGAGTCTTCTCAGGAGTCTTGGCTGCAGGTTTTGCTGGAGTCTTGTTTGCTTTCTTAAAGAAAGTGTCCAAGGAAGTTTGGACAGATGTTCTCCAGGGAGATGAGTGATGGAGAGAACTTGTTCGCTGGTGTGGTGTCGCATCGGGTTAAGTGTTGTGAAGTCGAAACTGACATCAGAAAGTTGAAACAGGGTGTCAATTTATAAACATTTTAAATGCGAAACGTTGCAACTCAAAACGTTGTTAGTTGAGGACTGCCTGTATTCAGCATCCCCAAACTTCAAAATGGCAATGGGGGCGCTTTGACTACAGCTTGTCAAATGAGCTTTAGTTAAAGCACCCCCACCGCCATTTTGAAGTGCAAGACATTGACTACACAAGAAGCTGTGGGTGCTTTAATTAGAGTGGCTCTCAGAACTGTTCTAAGTAAAGCACCCACCCCTAGAGCACATGTAAAGATGCCCAGAGACTATAATAGTTTGAAAAGTGGCTCTCGTTCAAGAGATGGGGGAGTTTTTTGAGCAAGCTTAGCCTGCGCAAGTTCCCAGCTATCAGTAGCAAGTCTTTAGGGTAAAACAAAAGTATTTGTGTAGATGATGTTGTTTTAAAACATGTTATGAATATCTAACTGTCTTCCTATGAGTAAAATAGGCTGTACTTTGATTTTAAAAGGGCTATCTGGCCACTAGATTTACCACTTATCCCAGAAGGGAAGAACCACAGTTGCCCAAACCAGTTGAATTGGCTCAGTAAGAACAGCTGCTACACTTCAAGAAACCAAAGGAAGATACAAGTGTAGCTACTGTTCTAACCCAGAGACATTAAATCAGCCAACCTTTGGGGAGCAATATCTGAGATACAATCCTAGACACTCTGCACACCTCCAGAATGGGGAGTAGACTATGGCACTTCTAGTTCAGTTAGTGCAGCTGTCCCAGGACAGTAATGTGGGAGGGCTAATTAAACGTTCCTCTCAGGAGAGATTATTAATATAGCTGTGTACATACAACACTGTTATCAGACATTCTAGCTCTACATCATGAATTAGAAGCAGCAGAGCTGTGTGGACACAGCTCTGGGTAGTATCAGGCCATGGGCTCTTAGCAGATGTAGCAGGAAGTTGTCTGGCACTGATCCAAGACCAATATTTTAAATGCAAGACAGAAGTCCCATTTCAGGAGGTCCTTGGAGACTGAGTCAGAGCCCTGGAGTTCAGGATTGTCCTGGAAAATTCAGGCCAGTTTGGTCCATTTTTAATATTAAATTACCAAAAGCTGTGAGAGTAACAAGAACTTAAAACAGAGGCGTGAACTATCACTATATAGTTCATATTTGATCATTCCACCACACTTCTCACTAATAGTAGTATTAGTATTAATGCAGCAGCTTTCACCAAGCAATTATAATGTATACAAACTAGGGCTGTCAATCAAAATTAACTTGCACAATTAACATGTTAATCCTTGTTCGAGTTAATTTTTTTAAGACATTAATAATGCATGTGATTTTGGAGCCCATGCCCAGGCTCCACTCTGCTGCCATCACCACTGCCTCTGGGCCACCCTGTAGGACAGCGATGGCAGCACAGAGGACCGCAGGGCAGCCCAGGCATGGGCTCCAGACAGCTGCAGTGGGAGAGGGACAGGCACGCACAGGCACAGACACACAGCCGCAGCCTGCGTGCAGCCAGGAACACAGACTGGCAGCCTGTGGAGCAGTGCCCAGCAGGCAAGTTTGTGAGGGGGAAGGAGTGTGGGGACAGGAAGGGGCATTGTGGGGGCAGATCGAGGCCCTATGGTGAGGCAAGGAGGTAGGGACTGGGGTGAACAGGGCCCCTGTGCCTCCCCAGGTTGGGTGGGTGGCTCATCCGGGGGGGCGCAGGGGAGCTCCCACCACTGAATGCACCCTGGGGAAGACATGGGGATCATGTGTTCCCTGGATTTGTGCACAGGGCAGAGGCAGGCTGCCACTGCGGGCTGGGGCTTTGTGCCCTCCTGTCTTTGCCCCAGGAGCTGCATGATTCCATGTTGTGCCTCTTGCCACCAGGTGGGCAGGGGACATGGTGCATCCAGCACACAGCTCCCAAGGCAAAAGCAGTTAGGTGCAGAGTCCCAACCTTCAGTGGCATCCTGCCTCTGCCCTGTGCAAAAATCCTGTGGGTATGTGCCCCCCCATGCCTTCCCCAGGCTGTGCACAGCGGCAGGAGCCCCCTCACACCCCTGGACGAGCTGTTCATGGCTCCGCCCCATGACCAGCCCTACCCCGGGGGCCCCATTCTCCCCAGCCCCTGCCTCTGCTCCACTCCCTCCCTCACTATGGGGGCCTTGATCTGCCACCACACCTGTTCCCCCACATAGACTTACCTGTTGTCAGTGTCTATGTGTGTGTGTGTGTGTCTGCCCCTCACTCCCAAGCCACAGCCCCCACCCCCAACCCTACTGCTGCCCCTCACTCCTGATCTGCAGTACCCCACATCCTGCCAAACTATGCAAGAACCCCCCTCCCCAGACTCCAAACCCCAGACATACCTCCACAGCCCCCCTTCACAAATTCCCCCCACACCCACCCCAACCATAAAAAGTACCTGCATAATTTTGCATAACTTTGAGTTTTTCTACACGTAATTTTGAGTTTTTAAGCTGTGCAATTACAATCGTGATTAATTGTGACTAATTTTTTTAATCACACAACTAATCACAATCAAATTATTTAATAGTTTGACAGCCCTAGTACAAACATATATATTGTAGAGATGGGAAAGGCAATAGCAAAGAGGACTCTAGGTACAGCACACACATTGATTGCTTCACATTTTTTGCCCATAGTTACAAAATATGATCAATGACAAAAATTAGTAGTAGTATTCAGAAACCTTATCCCTTTGCTAAGAAGCAGACAAGTCTCTATTTACAACTGCCATTTTGGGTTGTGAATGCCTGTGAGGCTTTTTAAAGAGTGTTTTGGATAACAAACGTCTAGCTGAATCAATTCAGAGCTTATAAATCATGCCAGAGAGTTGTTCCTCAGAAGAACAACTTCAAAATTATATTAGAGACAGTTTATTCAGCAAATCCTAAACAGTTAAAAAACAATTATGTTCGCAAGAAGGATTATGGGCTTTGTGGTGGTGAAGTTAAGATTCTACTGAATCCATGGCAGGCCTGTCTGTGTATATGCACAAAGTGGCAGCATTGTTTATTCTAATTATACAGAATCCTGGCCCAGTTATGAAGAAGTACACAGAAACCTTTAAGTTATGGCAGGGAAATATGAGTAAGGGTGTCTAACTTTTGGCAGACAGTCATCCAGAAGGAGTTATGGTATGAGCGCAGACATGCTAGCCAGGAACTACAGTTCTTACACAAATGCCCATCATCACCAATAATGGTTAATTTTCTTCAGTTTCCCTGATGAGTCTATAAAATCGGAGATAATAGTTACCTGATAGGGATGTTCTTAAGTTACATTTTGCATAATGTGCAATAGAAGAAAGAGCAATAATTAATAAATTATTAGATTTTTTTTAGACTTGGATTTAGCTGGCCAAGCTTTCATTTTTGTCAGCAGACCTTGTACCCATTTAGTTTAAGGTTGAACTTTGCCAATACAGTCTAATGAAAAGGACACAAAAAATTAGCTATTGACATTCTAGTAGAATTCTCAAGAACCTGTGTAAGAAAGCACTCAGAAAAAAAAAATCTGTCCAAAAAAAGGAAGAACAAGAACAAGAAACTGCAATATATTTCAAATCCTCCCCCCCTTCCACCACCACTTTTCTCCTCACAAAAGAGACAGAAAACATTTTTGTGAATTATTTAGCCAACAATGGCACTCTCTGAGCTGTTGGGAATGCCTGTGACAGAGTGGTGTCTCAATCACTCTGCAGACTTTGGAAATCCACCAAAGCAAATGGGCATTCTTCCTGTTGCCGAGCTAGCTAGACTGGATTATTTAGAGATCTCTTGTATTTAACTATATAAACCCAAGCAATGACCTTCTAAGACATTGGAATTCATTCTTTTTTGTGGTGTTTTGGTTTTATTAAAGAAGAATCCTGAAGTAAGGGAATAATTTAGAGGTAATTGGGTAAAACTGATGTTGTAGAAAGGTTTTCCCTGTGGAGTTGGTTCTTTGTATCTTTAGAAATGAGGTTTGGGGTTGGAGTTTTTTGCTTTTAAAAATAAATATGCAGAATACAGAAAATTTTATAGCCTAAAAAGACTCCTTCAAGGGTGCAGAACTCAAAAAAATAAATAATGAAGCTGAACAACTAGAAGCTTATAAACTTAAAAGTAATTATTGCTTTGAGCCAACAGAACCAAAATTATTGTTCTATTTGGGAAAGATCTCATTGCTCAAAAGCCTGAAGGAAAGTGTGGTTATTCACATAAGTGCACATGTTGGTTTCCTGCCCTGCTGGCTTGATCAAGACAACACCCATAAGTGGCACTAGAAAATATTATTTGATGGGGAGGAAGGGGGAAGACTAGGTAGTGTAGAGCGTACCTGCTTGACCCTACCCCTCCCTCCCATAGGGTCATTCTGGGGCTGGCTCATGCTGGTGCTGTGTGCACAGCTGTGGAAGAATGCGCACTGGGCTTGCTGGGTGCAGTGATGTGGTGGCACTGTCGACCCTGTTGCCAGCCCAGTTTCAGGAGACCGATTAGCCCTGGTCTTCCGCTGTCTATGGTAATGGTGGACACTGGGGAAAGGATGAGTAACATCAGCACCCATCAAGAAGAAGAGTGGAGGTAGGGATTGAATGCAAGTGGAGCAATGGGACCTAGGCCACCTCAGGGTTAGACAGGAGAGAAGGTGATAAACATCAAATGGAACAGAGCTTCTTGTAGAAGCAGAGGGTCTGACAGGGTGTCAGATGCACAAGTAATACCTCAAGAAAAAGGGAACAGAAATGACCTACAGAGTACAAATGCATTTTGCACTAAGGATTGCCTTCGAGATCTGTGGTGGCTGGGAAGGAAAAGATCAGACTTGTATTTTACAGGTACATGTCAATTAGTTTGCAGATCCATCTTTGCCAGAAAGACTAGCCATTTTGATCTGAACACACTTTCTGCAAGTTATGAAAAGCTAAAGATTGATGGGTTTCATATCATTTTGTATGTGCATGCTTTTTGAGCGGGGTTAAATAAAGCCGTTAACATTCATTTCCTTAACTGGTGCATGGCTCATCTCACACAATGTTTGGAAGGAGAAAACATCACTTTGTCCGCAGTAAGTTCCTATTACTAGATTATGTCATAAAATACAACATAAAGAAAACCAAAAATTTGCCATTGTGTTCAGTACTGCATGCAGTGTTGCCAAACAGGACAGTGGGTGTGTCTACATGTGCAATTAATGTGCCTTACAGTTACTGTGCATTAAAATAAGGCACAGTAAACTCCCAGGAATACATCTACACATGCACTTGTATCGGAAGCAAATTTGCTCCCAATGGGAGCAGTTGTCTGGGGCTGCTTCTGCCTCCCTGCCCTGCTCTGCCGCCCTCCTGCAGCCAGGAGGAGTTCCAGGAGCCCCCAGTGTCAGCCCCTGACTGGTAGAGGACACAAGGGTCAGGCATGGGCTCCAGGGAGCAGGGACAGCTGTCCTGGAGCAGGGGACAGCTCCCAGCTATATGGAGCTTAGGATCACAGTCTAGCTTGGCAGCACTGGCATGGGGCAATGCCCCATGACTGAAGGGCAGCAGCACCCTGAGCTCTCCCCTTACTTTACTTGCTGAGGGGACAGGGGCGCTTTCTGTCCTTGGGCGCCGTGCTGCTCAGCTTCTGGCTCCTTACAGGAACTGGGAGCTGAGCAGCACCAGGATGGGGAAGATCTCTGTCACCACAGTGCTGAAATTACTACTAGAAATCTTTCCAAGAGAGGAAGGAGTACAGGTGTTCAGCTGGCAGCTGTTCCCTCTTCCCTACTCTCCATGCCTTCCCCAGACTAAGGTGATCATAAGAAGTGCAAGTACTGGTTCAGACCAGTAATCCAGTTAGCCCAGTATCCTGTCCCCAGCAGTGGCAGGGGTGGATGCTATAGAGTATTAATTCAGATATATCTAAAGTGATCTTTCCATTCTTCACTACCCTTCCTGGCATTATTACCCTTCCACCATTATTGGTTTAGAGATGCCAGAGGAAACATCTCGAACCATTTTGTTGCCATTAGTAGATCTATCATACAGTAATTTATCTACTTCCTTTTTGAACCTGGCTCTGCTACCTGTCACAACTTTGCCCCTGCTCCATTCTTCCTGGACTGGAAAGGGAGGGAAGTGTATAAGTGTTCACTCTTGCAAGAGAATTTCTCTTGAAAGGGAGATCTTTGAGGTTGGCACCTGGAAGATCTTTCTTCTGGAAGTTGCATGTTTTCCTCTGGCGAAATTTAATGAATGCTTGTACACTGCTAGTTTCTACCAGGGGAGTGCTGATTCTCCCAGTGAAAACATAAAGTGTTTATATGGCCACTCTGTAGCTGTGCCTGCAGCTGGCTTTCTGTGTTAATCCATTTGAAGGATCTGTCTCTAATTTAAGGCAAAATGAAACATAGCTAATAATGATAAAAGGTGAGGAGAAAGATTATGATAAATGGGATAGTTTCATGTGTCTTATGGGCTGGTTACATGCACATTGCACTGCTTTTAGCCGTAACAATTCAGTTACTTTTCAGTTTTAGGCTATAAGTAAACAAGAAGTATTAGTGATATCAGTAATCCTTATTGGACACCTGTCTAGCTGTTATTACTATGATTATTTGTTTGTAACTTTGCCATACACTTATATAATGCTAACTGAATTTGCACATGAAACATTGCAGCATCAAAAACCTTGCTTCTGAATTATATAGGCTCCAAATTAAGCAGAATGTGTCTGAAATCAAAGAATGTGGTAGCAATATTCCTTTATTTATATTTCAAAGGCAGAATTATAATCTTTTGTATGACCAGAGGATGTCACCAGAATAATGTCCTTGTGAAATAATTACCTAAGTGCTGAGGCTGTTCAGTCCTTACCTCTCTTTTCCTTTTGCTCAAACTTTAAAAAGTCAAGTCCATCTCACACGATAGCGCAGGCTCTTTATGCTGGGGCTCTGATAAAGCTATATGCACTGTTGACTAGCCAATAATATGGCTGTACCCAAAACAAATCCCCCTTGCATCCTGCCTCACTTTCTCAAGCAGGCACAGCCCCTTCCAGCTGCAAATTGCACCCAGGCAGTTAACCCCAGTTTTGTTTCAACCAAGGGTTAGCTGCTCTTGTCCAAAGCGGGCTTTATGTCAGGGGCAGGCAATTATTTCCGGCAGAGGGCCACTTACCCAGGTTTAGCAGGTGGTTGAGGGCTGCATGGGTAGCCCCGCCCCTTGACAGGTGCCCTGCCCCCTGGTCACCACGTTGGGACCAATGTCCCAGGGCCAGCACCAGTGGGGCCCAAAGAGGGGCACAGGCTGGCAGGGGTCTGTGGAGCTGGGCTGGGGTGCACCAGCAGAGAGAGAGGGGAGCTGGCCTGGCTCCATAGAGCCCTTGCTGGCTGGGACCTCGTGCACCTGCTGCCCTGCTCTGGACCCTGCCGGCACTGGCCCCGGGATACCAGCGCAGGATCTGTGCTCCAGGTGGCTCCCTGCCCACTCACTCCCAGTGCCCCCCCAGCCCCACTGTACAGGCAGGGAGCAGCGCACAGTCCTGACCCCCTGCTTGCTGGCAGAGAAGAAGCTGGTGCTGAGCATGGGGAAAAGCGGCCCCTCACCTTCCCCATGCCTGGCACTCCCTGCTGCAGCTGCTTATAGCCCACGCGGGGCTGTCTGGAGCAGGCACAGGCAGCCCCACACAGGCTGTGAGCGGCTACAGTGTGGGGTGCCAGCCATGGGGCAAGCAAGCAGCCACTTTTCCCCGCGCTTAGCACCAGCTTGTAACTCAGCACTGCTGCCAGCCTGGGCCCTATGCTGGCTGTGGGCTCGCCAGTTGGGGCTGCCTTGCTGGGCAGTGTTGGCTGCTGCTGCCTGCCTGGAGCTCACGCACTGGGCAGCCCATAGGTGGCTGTGGCAAACACTGCCCAGCATGCCAAGCAGGGGGCCCACAGCTGCTGTTGCCATGCACAGTCCCAATGGGCAAGCCCGGGGGCAGCACGGGGCCCAGGTTGGCAGCAGGCCGAGGTTAGAAGCTGAGTGCGGGGGAGGGGGGAAAGTGGCCCCTTGCCCACCCTGTGCCTGGCATCCCACTCTGCAGCTGATCACAGCTCCTGGGGCTGCCTGTGCCTGCTCAGGACAGCCCCACATGGGCTGTGAGCAGCTCCAGCAGGGAGCACCGGCCACAGGGTGGGCAAGGGGCCACTTTCCTCCATTACGGGAAGGAGCCTGGGGAAAAGCTGAGCATGGGATGGGGGGGAAGCAGCCCCTCCCCCACCCCGTAGCAGGCATTCCCTATTGCAGCCACTTGCAGCCCACATGGGGCTGTCCAGAGCAGGCACAGGCAGCCCCAGGTGGGCTGCAAGTGGCTGCAGCACGGGGTGCTGGGCACAGGGTGGGTGAGGAGCCGCTTTTCTGTCTCTTCCCTCAGCATTTCCCCGGTCTCCTTCCCTGCCCTGGGTCCCTCCCTGCTCTTCTCTGCCCCCCTTCCCCCTTCCCTGCAGTTCCAGCACGGGGCAATAATGCAGTCTCAGGCCAGAAGCCCCTGCTGGGGCTTTCGGCTGAGGGTGCAGGGCCACATGGGCCCTGCTGTTGTGGGAGCCCACCGGATTCCCCTGGGTCCTACTGTCCTTGGTTCCTGTCATTTTTTTACAGGAACCAAGGACAGATAAATATTAATTTTCTAAATTTTTTAGGGGCCCCACAGGCCGGATAGAATGACCATATTTTGCCTACCCCTGCTTTATGTGTTGTCTCTGCTGGAGGCATTGCACTGGTACAATACGGGGATATATGGCCACTTCTGGATAAACTGCAGTGTAGACAAATCTCTAGAATAAGCTTTTTTCCCCCCCATGACATATAGTCTAGAAGATTTAATATATTAAGCAAGAGGTAGTGAGTCATGTGCCAGACATAAGAAAGGGCAAACTGGCACCTTGCAGACTAATTTGTTCAGAAATGCATAAGCTTTGTAGGCAAGAGCCTACTTTATCAGATGCTATGACCAATTTACTATAAAAAAAGATAAAATTCATAGCATCTAATGAAGTAGGCTGTTTTCTAGGGGTATGCAAAATGGGCCATATTCAATTCAGATTCAGCCCAAATCGGGGACAGTGATTCGATTAGTTGATTTGGATCACTGTCCTGGATTCAATTTGGCTGAATCCAAATCTGAAGATTCGATGCTGATTCAGAGAATCAGCAATTTGGCCATAGACATAGTTTTAAATGTTTTTTCTATATACCTCAAGGTACCAGGCATGGCTTGTGAATGCTGCAATGCTAGAGCAGATGGAGCGTCCCACAGGAGTGCAGAGGAGCCCCCTGCATGCTTGGCAGTGAATCCAGAAGTGAACTGGAAGTACTTCCGGTCCACTTCTGGGTCCGCCAGGGAGCGCACTGATGGCCCCCCCCACTGCGCCCCTCCCCCAGCATGGTGATCAGCCACAGGGGACCCCTGGGTGCCCCCCTACCCAGGAGGCACCAGTTGCCGAGTTGGCGGTCTGTGGGGGACCCCCCCAGCGCACTCCCTGGTGGACCCAGAAGTGAACTGGAAGTGCTTCTGGTCTACTCGGCTCTGTTGCCGAGCGCGCTGGGGAGCCCCCCACACTCCTGTAGGATGCTCCATTTACCCCAGCATTGCAGCATTCATGAGCTGCATGCTATCTCAAGGTATGTAGAAAAAAACATTTAAAGCTGTGTCTATGTCTGAATCTCTGAATCTCTCTGTATCTATTCGGAGGGTTCCAGTTCAGTTCAGAGAGATTAAAGGGTCTCCTGATTCGATTGAGAATCAGAGATTCAGCCACTGAATCGAGCTGAATCTCCACTAAATTGAACTGGGCACTGAAGCTTCTCACAGCCCTACTGTTTTCTATGACATTTTATGAATTTCTGAATAAGTTAGTCTATTAGACTTCCCCTTATCAGACTCAAGGCACCCTTCAGAAAATGCCAGATGCAAGTTTCAACTGTTTTTGTTACAGAAGAAAAATAGAACAAATCTTCTCAGACCGCAATGGGTCACAATGTTTTTAACACTATAGATACCTATTTGAAATCTCTGGCTTTATCTCAGGGGCAGGCAATTATTTTGAATGGGGAGCTGCTTAATGAGTTTTGGTGAGCTGTTGAAGACTGCATGGGTAGCCCCACTCCTTGACAGTTGCCCCACCCCTGGTTGCCATATTGGGACCAGAAGACCTGCCCCCAATCCCTCATCTTTGCCACTGGAAGTCCCTCCCCTTGCCCCAGAAGTACTTCTTTTGGGAGGGGGGATGCTGCAATCTTGAAACTGGAAAAAAAACCCCAAGACATATACAAAAAAATCCACTGTAACTTATTTTTATTTTATTTTAAAATATTTTTGTACTAATTTATGTGTGTTTGCAAAGTGTATCTAGAAGTGATTGCATAATAGCTCAAATTACAGTCCTATTCCTATATATTGTGTGTGCACAGTAAGGGGGTGTATATGGTTGGAGAGTGGGTATGGGTGTGTGTGTATGATGGGTGGGTGTGGAGGGGTGTGGGATATGTGTTTGGAGTGGGGGTGGTGGGAGGGTGTGGGGTTATGGTGGATGGGGTTGGAGAGAGAGAGACAGGGCCAAGCTGCAAGGTCTATTGTGTGCATCTCTCACAGACTGCATGCAGGCCTCACATGATATCAGCTAGACAGACCCTGTGCCCAGACTCATGCTCCTACCGCCCCACCCTAGATCCTTGCTAGCCCCAGGGCACCAGCACGAGCTCTGCATTCTCATACACCACTTCCAATTCCTTGCTTTCTCTCCTGCCCACCAGTGCTGCCACCAGTCCCCCCACTGCCACTCCCTCCACTGCTGCCATTTCCCTCTGCCACCATTTCCCACCGTTTTCCACCACTGTCGCATCCCGCCGCTCCCCCACTACCCCCCTACCATGACTGCTTCCTGCTGCTGCCTCCTGCCTGTGAGCCGCTCTGACCCCACCTCGCTCCAGCCAGCAGCATGCTGTGCATGGGCTGAACGCAGTGGTTTCTCCCTCCCCTCCATCCAATCTTATCTGACTTTCCACTCAGATAATAATTAATTTTCTAAAGAACGGCCTGGTGGGCATAATTCAGCCTGCAGGCTGTATTTTGCCCACCCCAGGTTTATCTGGTGAATCGTGTTTGTACAGCTAACAGTGCTAAGGTACCCTTAAAAGGCTCTCAAGGCATCTCAGAGTGCCACAGCACTCTGGTTTAAAATCACTGGACTCTAATGTGCCACTCTGCCCTACCTTCTGTCTAATGTATTGAGACTAAAATGTGAGCTCCAGAAATTTCTGTCTCTGTCTCAGCAGTTTGCAGCCCAAGGTATGTGATACAGACTCCATTGCACAGTCAATACCAATCACTTCATGTTCTAAATGTTTAATCTTGGAAATAGTACAGATCATGCATCTTTCTAATTTAATTTTTTTGGATCCATTTAACAGGAAGCAATGAGAAGAGCTAATATTGCCTATCCGTCTCTTTACTAATTACTGTAGATGGGTTTCTCTTCATCCACCAAAAACTGCTGGCTAGCTGGTAGCACAGCTGTTTGTGTAGAATCAAAGTTGGGAAAACAGATAAATTGGATGCTGTTTGATTTGTGCTGAAAACTGTATGTCTGTGTTTTATTTTAGCACGATTGGGAGTAGGGAGAGGCTATAAAATTATGAAAAACACTATTTGCATTCTTTCTGCTTTTGAAATCCTTTCTTTTGTTTAGGGAAGTAGCTATCCTGAGGTCTATCAACTATACAACAGCCCTGAACACCTTGAGAAGCCTCAGACCAGTCTTTCTGAGAATGTTGTTCTTTGGTGGCAGTTTTGAAAGCGTTGTATTCAATATCCCTAATTTAGTAACTATTCTATAGAAACTCCTCACCCAGTCCTGGCCTTAAACAGTTCGTCATCCTGGGAGTGGAACAAGGAAGGGGGCTAATCTACAGGAGGAGTTCCTGAAGGAATTGTCTTTTTGACCCATGATTCTTCCTGCAGTTGTGGTGGGGGGATAGTGCTAGACCAATGCCTCAGTTATCTTTGAGCAGACAACTAGCTTTTGGGAAGTAAAATCAAGGATGCTCCAAACATCTCGGACCCACTGCAGACTAGTCCAGATGAGCACAGCTGTGTGGCATGTGGTTCTGCAAACAAGACTGCCTCACCACATACCACACAGTCAGGTGTTCTGCTCACTGCAGGGGCATGCTGCCCATGTGTGCGCTGCTCTGCTTTTTTTCCATGGGTTTTTGACCCTGGATATCCAGGGTCAAAAAAAGCAGTGGGGGGAAACAGCAGAGCAGCGCATGCACAGGCAGTGCATGCTGCTGAAAAGCAGAGCCAAGCTGCCCAGAGCCATGCTGCAGCCGGCATCCAGGCCCCACCCGGTAAGATCACCACTGCTGCAGCCCTGGGAGGCCTCCAGGACCCAAGTAAGTCTGCTGGGGCCAGCACAGTCCTGGCCTCAGCTTCCCTTACCACCCCTGGGGTAACTTGCCATGCACCAAACCATGTGTGGCACAGGCATTCCCTGGCAACAAGTAGCTGCAGTGCAAGGTGCAACACAGCCAAGTAGTCCGTCCAGAAGCATAGTGCCTTAGTGATGTGGCATGAAAGCATGTGGTATTCTTAGCTCTGCTGAGAGGCAGAGCTAGTCCAGGAGCACAGACCAATGCAGTATCTCAGCACAACACTGCTGGGTGCTGCAGAACGTTCCCCCAACCTCCTCTTGTATCTGCCAGTGTAACCCATCCACAGAGCACTAGTTGAGTCAGTTATGTCATGTATAGCTTGTAAAAATTAAAGACAAACATAACTTTTTAGAGATTTTTGGGGGGACACTAGGACATAGCCCTGAAGTATGAGATCATTCAGGGTGGTTGGTCTCCTCTGTCTCAGGACAGCGCAGTAAAGTATCAGCACTTCTCAGTGAAGTTGTAGCTCAACTTTGCCTGGGAAAGCCAGGTGCCCCATTTGTCCCTCTATGCCTGTGTAACCCTTCTGCCAGTTCCTGATGGCAGAACACGGGCTGGTTCCAAATCTGAGCGACTTTGGCTTGAGCCTCTACTCAGAAACCTGGGGACAATTTACCTTTACTGGGAGTCCTAAAAGAATAACTTCCCCGCTTGCAAGCAGTTTGGATGCTGACAGTACATACAAGTTTATTACATGGGAAAAATAAAATAACTAAACTTTATCAGACATAACAACTATAACAGACCCACCTTTAAGTACCCTCAAGCAATAAGCCTGGATACAGATAAGCGTAGCCCTGCAGCATGTAGCTCTGCAAACACAGCTGCAGCACCACATACCACACAGTCAGGTGTTCTCCATATTGCCAGGGAGCGCTGCCCATGCATACGCTGCTCCACCTTTTTTTCCCCACGGGTTTTTATGACCCCTGGATATGCAGGGGTCAAAAAAACCCAGCCGTACACACCTGGGCAGTGTGCACCACTCAGAAGCGGAGCTGGGCTGGTTCGAGCCATACTGTGTCTGCCGACTAGACTCTGTGTGGCAGAATCACTGCTGCTACAGCCCCAGGAGTCCCCCAGGACCCCAGGAAAGGCTGCTGGGAGCAGCACAATGCTGGTCCCAGCCTCCCCTACCCCACCTGGTGTAACTTCTCATGTGCCAAGTTGCATGTGGCACAGGCATTCCCCAGGGACAAGTAGCAGCAGTGCAAAGCAGTGCTACTTGTCCCTGGAGAACCAAATGTCCATACTCGTGAGGAGGTGGCCTCTGACTCTTTTGGTATCAGTTTCTTTTTGGGAGTTTTCCCCATCTAGAAGGCTGCTGCCTCTCCCAGTAGAATTGGAGAAGAAGAGTCTCTTTTTGGTTCACTGGGGAAAATCTTGACCCACTGGCTTCTGCTAGGGATTGCCGGTGCTGAAGTGTACCAGGGTGACTCCAAAGATGCATAGTTTCATGCTGTTGCCTGGCTTGCCACCTCTCACCACTTGTGGACACTGTCTCTGCTGCTGATCTGTGCAACACTGAAACACACGGCCTACCACCTTTTGAAGTCACTACGGAGTCAGCTGAGGCAAGCTGCCTGCAGCTCAGGATTGCTGCTTCTCCTTCTTGGATTCTAGCGTGGAATCTTACTAGCAAGATGGGTTTCCCCGGCTCTGACCAGTGAGGGCCCCCCAGCCTCTGCAAGAATGCCCTCAAATGGAGACTCCACTCTGGGGTCCCCTTGTGCTCTTCAGTCACAGCCCTGAAGCTTTTTGGGGGGACCTCATCCCTCCCATCTGTCACCCATCTTGAAGCCTTCTCCCCCTGCATACTCAGTGAAGGCTCCTTGTTTGCATGTCTTTTCAGCTTCTTCAGTCTGTCAGGAACTTCTTCCTCCCGTTTTCCTGGGCTGCTTGGTTTTTGTGCAGTGTAATGAATGTAGCCTGTCCCCTCTTCAGAAAAAAAATAAAGCAACATCCAGTAAGTGGATTTCTTCCTGGGTTGCTTTCTCTATGTCCAGTCCCCTTCTTCTTTTTTGGTTTTTCTCTTTACTTTTTCTTTTTTTCTTTGGTTAGCCGAACATTTTAAATTCATTGAAATAGGAAAGAGTGTGATTGCCCTTTCACTGTTTCAGGAGAAAGATATTTGGCTGCTGTGTTTACTAAAATAGTCACTCTGGGTGCCTCTTCTCTAATTCCAGCTAAGGCTTGGGCTTCAAATATACAGTGGACAACAAATCTAATTATTAATGTAATTATTATTGCTTTCACAGCTGCACTGTGTTTTTTTGAAAGCGCAGAGCTACATTTAGAGTTGCAGTTCCAGATCCAGCTGACAACACTCCAGCCTCCAAGTCCCATAGAGATTTGAACTTGTACAATTTCCCACATGGAAAGCTAGAGCTATAGCCTAGTACCATCAAGTGACTGCAGTCTGCCAACCCAGAAACAGTTTCATTGGCCTTAGCTCTATTACCCTTTTAAAGTTTTAAGACAAGGCAGAGCCATCCTTTGGGGGCAGGAAATCGGGGTGACAACTCAGGGCCTCGCACTCTGACTGCTCACCACCCCTTGCCCCGCTCCATCCACTTCCTGAACACCCCCCCACCCCGCCACACAGGCCCACACACACCTAGGGTCGACTCTGGGCCCAGGGCACACAACATGTTTACACAAGTGGAAAAATGGAGTGCACTCACAACATATACCCCTCTATTGGTATAACTCACACAGATCTGGTATGCAGTTACCCTGGGAAATGCCAGGGCAACTATAATAGTGTTGTGTATCCACAGTTACTATTCAGTGACTGGTTGCTCCAAGACAAACAGGATAATTACCTGCTTGCTCCCCCTCTAATCCTGCATCAAGCTGTCACTTTAAGAGGGCATAGTAGCGATACACTTTTATACCAGGTACGGACCTTACACTTTTACCGGTATAAGTGATTGGAAACCAATCTATACCCATAACAAAACAGAAGTTTGGCACTCATAGACTGGTTTAATAATGGCAGAATCTGGTCTAAGTCATCCCTCCCTGCCAACTCCCCATCAAAGGGTGAATGTGTGTTCTGTTCACTACCATGCTAACCTACACTACTTACAGAAAACCATGTAACTTAGATCAATTCTGCCTCAGGCTTTCTGAATGTCTGTACCTAGCATTGTAGACTATCCATATAAGTATGAAGCAGAAGCTTTAGAGACATAAAGAGAGCACAGACTTCTGACTTCAGACTAACACAGCTAACTGCCTCTCTCTGCTCATGGAGTACTTTAATAGCATCTATGGCATACAGCTACCCTAGAAAAGATAGTCATCTGTGTACTCTTGATTTTAGTGTAATTTATATCTATGTACAAAAATGATAAATCATGTATCTAAGTTTTTACTTGTATTTTGTGACCCTAAAACAGGAGTTCATAAAGTCCTGTTTTTTAAATCGTGCATCAACACTTTTCACTAGATTCCTTTTCAGAGAAATTGTTGCCTACAAAAGTAACTATTATTCCCTGGAGCTGGAAGAGACACTAGATTAGTTGCATCTGTGTTTTCTCCTTCTGTGTTAATTTCCTTTCTTCTTGAGGTATAGAAAACAGTGCAATAAAAGTACCTCAACCAGCAAACAAGAATATTTTGTATTCATACATTTTATGATCATTTTGTCTGGTCTCTTTCATAAAGGAACCTCTCAGTTTCTTCACCAAGCCTGTAACTTCTTTTTTAATTTTACCTTGTCTCGATTAAAAGACTTCAAATGGCAAAATACAAGTTTGATAAATAACTTTGGGCAAAAAGGCCTTAAAGGTAGGTTATCTTAAAAGTATGATTCCAAATATATTTATATTTATAAATATAAAGGATTTATACATCAAAATGAATACCCTGAACTCTATCCAAAAGCTCCTGGGAGGCCAGTACAACTTTTGCTTTTATTGTAGGATATTCCAGTTAACAAATAAGCTACCACATGCTACATTAATTCTGAGTTCTAGATGCATTCTATTTGTAGCAGTATGTGGGTGTATGTGTTTTAGCAACATTTTGCTAGGTTTGTGCATCTGAGGGAAGGCAAATATCTTCTTACCTGAAACTTGGTTTTATCTCAGGATGGTAGAGCCTGAGTTACTGATTTTTCTGCAAGTCCTATCTATTCTCCCAGCCTTTTCTTAATGATGTGAATTTAGTAGTAAACTTGGTATGCTTACGAAATTTATTTAGTTTTAAAATGGTCAGACTCGAGGTTTAGAAAACCATCAGTTTGATCAGTCCAGCTAATTGCAGCTTCCAGGTTACAGTGCAAACCAGGAGGTAATTTCCAGATTATCTTGGTTGCAATTTAATGACCTCTGAAAATAACCTGGAAGGAAGTGCAGTCTGAGCGTACATGGAAAAAATATCATGTGTAAAAGACTCTCATTTTGCATCAGCAGAATCCAAACCATCATTGAAAGGTAGCTCTAAATAGATGAAAGATGGCACAGTAATCTAAACTAGTGGTGACATGGACTGCAACCTCCTTTTCAAATGAAAATGATGAGAAGCACTTTTTGCTGGTATCACTGTCTGACCATTGAGAAAAAGCAGGAAAGCTACTAATTATTTCTAAATTGTGGACCTCTGTAACAAAAGACCAGTATAACTTTGGTGAAAATGACTCTTGCCATTTCTTCAGGTTGATTTCTCCACCCCTTCAACTCCTTTTTTTATTTGGACTAGGTGTTTCAATGACCCCGTGTGCTTCAACGACACTGCTCACATCTAAGCCCCTGTCTTAGGCACTGGGAAAGTGAAGCAAGTGCCTAATTGTGATCCCATTAAATAGAGACATAGGGCTCACTCATCAGCATACTGAGGACCCTGAACCTATCCAGGCAGTCTCATTCTTATCTACTAGCCTGCACCCTGAAAAGTGGGTGAACCAGGGCTCTGTGATGGCTCTTTTGAGAGAGAATAAGGAAGATGAGTAAAAGCCTGCCACTACCCACCCGGTTCTTTCTTTAAAAGAGAAGAATGGAACCATTGAACCACTCAAGTGCACATCGTCAACCATTTGCACCAAGTTTTGCACTTATGTAAACAATATCTCAGAGCTGGTACCATTAAAAACTTAGGCTGTTTGTAAATATGTCTATTTCTGAGTGCATACATAGCCATTCATAGAGTGCCAGCCTGTATGCCAATGCCAATTTTGGGACTTAAATAACTTAATCTGTTCTTCTAGGCATCCAGAAAAGAACAGAATTTGATTCTTAATGACCAAAAGAAAAACATTTACCAGCAAAACTATTACAGACTGTGCCACATCCCCTTCTAAAATCAAACTGAATATTTCAGGCAATGCCATTGTTGCCTTGTCACAAACTTCTAAATAAAGTTTCACAGAAACGAAGATTGTTTCTATGAGCTGTACATAACAATCCTTGAAATTAAGGTGAACTAGGAGATTTCATTTAAAGGCTTGAGGTATAGCAATAACTTTTCTCTTGAGATTAGAAAACTCAGAAGTTTGGAATTAAATTTGAACATTTGTATGAGTATAAAAATGTCATGAGAATGTATCATTATGGTGGGGAGAAATACATTGCTCTTTGATCAAGGAAGAGAATATCAGGATGGGGTGAGAGAGCAGTACAGTATGATGAATTAAAAATGAAGAAAAGGCAACGAGTGGTTTGGAAGAGGAGGAGAGGACAAAGAAGTGGTTGGAGAAAACAGAATGCCAGAGGGAGAGATAAATTAGAAGAAAATGAAAGAAAGAAAATGTCAGTGGAAATAGAGGGGAAGGGGAGAAGAGTAAAACACTATATTTACTCAAATCTAAGACAAGATTTCCCCCCTCCCCCCAATTTAACATGGGAAATAAAGCCCTTCATCTTGGATTCAGGTACAAGCAGTGGTGCAGGCATCTGCTGTGGGTCCAGCTCAAACCCTTATTTTAGATTGGGGTCACAGAGCCACAGCTGCTTCCTTTCTCCTCCACCACCTCTGCCTCTCCTCCTGCTGCCTGCTCCCCACAACCTCTGACTCTGGCCCAGCTCTGGACCCACCCCAGCCTGGGATATGGAACATATAGTTGCTCTAACCCAGCCATATAGCATCTAGGGCTGGTGCCACCACAACCCTGCTGCAGAGGTGGGCTAGTGGCCAAACCAGCCATGCACTCTGTGCTCTGGGGTGGGGCAGAGCCAGGGCTGGAGCTGGAGGGTAAGCAGTATCAGGGAGGTCAAGGGGGTGGGGGGGCACAAGCACAAGGAAGCAAGTGGCAGGGGAGGTGCTGGGGGGAAGGCACGGGCAGGAGGGTAAGTGGTAGGGAGACAGGCAGCAGGGTGCAAGATGTGGGGGAGCAAGGGGCAGGGTCTTCTTGCCCTGTTGCAGCACTGAAGGGAGGGATGAATATAAGATGACAATCCAATAATTTAGATTCTGGACATGGAAAATTATAACGAATTTGTACTTTTTCCATGTACAGAATCTAATTACTGGGGGTTTGTCTTAAATTCAGAGTCATTTTGGATTTAGGTAAGTATGGTAGTTGCATTATTAAAAATAATGGACCAGCAGAAGAGGATCATGAAAGAAAGAGTAAGAACAGTGGGAAGAAAAAGCTCATTGCTAAGTATAGATAATTTGTCAGGGGAGATGAAGAGTTAAACGCAATTTGCTAAACGTAATCCTATTTCCCAGATTGTCCTAAGCAATCGGGTAGAATATCCCAAGTGCCTGTCAAATTGGGCTTTAATTATAAAGACTCACTTTTTGGAATCATGCCATTCTGCTGTGAGAGCCAACTCCAGTGAAGCAAAGAGTAAGAGTTTGCAAAGACCAGACTAAGTTACAATCTCCCCCGTATTAAAATCTAAAAATATTTATTGACTGGTGAGTTTCTATAGAATATCACATCAGTTACTCTTCCACACTCTAACCATTGGTAAATTTTAGCTTATCATGCTTTCCTTTGTATTGTGCTATAGATAATTTATTATGCTTTTTTAAATCCTCATCCAATGGTTTTAACATTACATTCTTTTTCATAAGTACAAAATGGAGGAAATGTACCATTTAGACTAGCACAGCTAAAACAAACTCCCTAGGCTTTGGCAAGGTCACAGTATACCAGAGGGACTGGAGTAAATGTTTAAACCAGGAAGGTTTATTTTACTCAACATTATACAAGATAACCCTGTATAATCAAATTATCATCTTTAATGCCATGAAAGTTGTATAAAGGTTGTACTGAGCAATGCTTAACATAAAGTGTAAGACTAGGCTGAAATCGGTAATGTAATAAAAGTGATAAAAATCATTGTTGCCAACTCTCATGATTTTTGCATTGTTCTTAAAGGCTATGTTTTGAGAACAATGCCAAAAATCATGAGAGTTGGCAATGTTGAAAAATTTATATTTGGCAGTTACAATGCCAAATGTACAATTATATCATCACCATGGAGTTGATGGAATCTCATACTCAGGAAGATTTTCAAAAGCTGCCCTTTGTGCCTTCCAAAATCACCCTCCTCTCCACACACCCCCTCCCACTACCATCCCAGCACACCAGCGTTTGCTTGCTATATTTAAAATGGTGATTTATTTCTTTTAGGTTTTATTGAAATAAAAGCAAGTAACCTAAGGTTCACTTCTTGTCAAAGAGCTGTGTGGTGCTCTATTTGCACAGTGAGGATGTGTTCTGTAATGAGACAAAAAATGATTCTGGATTTATTGATGGAAGTGAGCCTCAAGCCCCCTTATCCCTCCCTGTCTTAGGGAGTATGCAAAGCCTACAGCACAAAATCAGAGATTAGAGAATTTGGTCACTGTTGCTAAATTGGGGTGTATTTACATGTGCAATTAATTCAAAGCAATAAACTCCAGAACTGTTTGCACAGGAGTAAACTGTTCCTGGGCACAGTGTCTACACATGCACCCGGGACAGCAGTAATTTGTACTGGGGCACAGCAGGCCCCTGGCTGGCTGGGTTGACTCGGCACAATGTATGCCAGTAATCACCATCTACACGTGCATTGCAGTGCAGTGAATTACTCTGCTGTAAAATAGTACTATCCCCAGCAGTACTATTTTACAGCAGAGTTAATTAGTTTACTGCTCCCTATCCACACATTTTACAGCAACATTTTACCGCAGAGCTAGTTAGTTTACTCTGCAGTAAAGTGCATGTGTAGATGCACCCTGAGGGATTAATATGCTCCCTTAGACAGGAAGGACTGTGTGCAAAAGGCTCACTCATATCAATGATGGGTGATACTTTCTAAATTTCTGCCTGCTCTGTTATATTCTGAACATATGAGCACATTGATAGGTCATTTCAGCCAGTCTGTATCATAAGAAAATAGCCAACATATTGAGTTGACTGTACATTTGGAAAGAATTATTTTAGTTAGAAATGGTGCTTTATTCATGGTTTGTTTTCCTTAATGTTAGCCTTGTTCTTTCATGAGGATCAGCTGGAGTTCATTTGCAATCAGTGATGCTCCATGCTGTGGTCTGGATTCACAACTGGTGTTAGGAGTTTCCTCCTTCTCCCTCATTGCATTCCCTGGAGTTGCACCTCCTTCCTAATTTCAGAATATGGCTCCATGTTACTGAATGAAAGAAAGAAAACAAAAGCAGTTAATGCAATCACAGTCTGCAATGATGGAGTAGGAGTTTTAATTGCATATGAAATACTTTTCCATTTAAGTGTGTGAAGTGTGTTTATCAAAATAAAAATATACTCTTTATAGTTTAGGAATATTTAGGAAGATAAAACCCTTCACTTTGTGCCTGCTTCCTGCTTTCCATTCAGAAATATGACTCGTGTCTTAGAAAGGCACAAATTACCAAACGTGTTATTTTAGATAAGCCACAAAGCAAATACCTGAATAGCCTTGAACCTTAAAATAGGATCTAGGTCTGAAGTGTGTGCATCAGGTGCATCTTGGTTTAAATTAATGATAATGGACAAGTTAGGCCCACATTGGTTTTCAGGCCAGGTGAAAGAGGTAATTTGACACTGATATCTGAAATATTTCGAATTTATTAGGAAGCAGTCCCTATTGTCCTAAAACTTTGTTGTACAATATATAACGAGAGTAAAAATACTTACTTATTAATTTGCGTTGAAAGAGTGACTAGATTGGGAGTTCAGTTAGAAGCAATTTACAGACACATGGTAAATGAGCTAAGAACCTTAGACTTCGATAAGGTACAACATGAACACGTATGTGATGATCATTCCGGTGAAAAAAAATCAAGAAATTTAAATTTCAGGAGATTGCTTGTAAAGGCACCAGTCCAGCAAAACAGTTGCATTTCATTTAGGTTGGTGAGCCAAGACCATTGAAGCCAGTGGGACTAATCAAACTCAGTTAAACGTGTCCAAAAAGGCTTTGCTGAATTGGCGCATGGCTAAGAAACCTTTTTCAGATAAACATATAACATGGAATTCTAGGTTACCAAAATGGCATTTTTAAAATAGAGACCATATCTGATTAAACAATCAAGAATCGGGAGTAGGAGGGGTTTGCAGTTCCATCCAGCAATTGAACAGTGGTGTTGCAAACAGTTTTATTTAATCCCTGTGACTTCAGCCCTCAGCTTTGGAGAACCATTCATTATATTGACTTTGGTGCCATATTCCTAAAATAAGCTGATGATGGTGAGAGGGAAGCAAACGTGAGATTCTAGTTTGAGCTGTCCCTGACAGTTTGAGATTCAGTTCACTTTAGTGTCCCAGTTTAAAACGAGAAGATCTGTGCTGATTTAAAACGCGGAGGGTGGGCAGATGGAAAAAGGGCCTCTGGAGCCCTTCTAATGTTGAAGCTTCATCTCTTTCTGTTAAGCTGGGAGCAGTTTAGGACACATTATGTTTAATTCCAGTCAACCTTTATTCTACAGGGTGAAACTATTTCCATTCCTGAGACCTGATTTCACAGAACTTTACACAAGTCTAGTTTGAATCCCCAGCTGCCACTTTGTACTGTGACAATGTGTGAAAGGTTAATATATTGTGAAAGGAACAGTGATGATCCTGAACTGTAATTCAGTTTGTTTAGTATATTCCTAGGATTAATTCTCAAATGAATTAAAGAAAACAAGAAACAGTGCATGCTTCATATGGTCTCACATCATGCTCTCATTTAATTAGCCACTGAAACAATTGGCTGAATGCTTTCCTTTTACCCTTTTTGTCATTAATTTTAAGACAGCAGAGTAATGACTCAGGAGGTAAAACAGCAGGACTTTCGGTGTTATTTATAAGCTCTGTGCTGGAAGCTATTGTAGTGTCTTCAGTGATGTAACTCAAGCACCTTACTTCGTAATTTCAGCATTTGAAGCAAAATGGCAGAAATACTAACAGCATCATTGCCCTGCTAAAGAACATTAAATTCCTTCTTCATTTTTGCTTTATTTGAAAATCTAATGAATTAAATGGCATTAATAGTGATTTACTACAGTATATCTCATGAAAAAGCAGTTAATAGATGCAACATAATATATGCAGAGATCAGCTATAGAAAGTACAGTTTACTAGGGTTCTCCATATGTCTTTGGTGCTTGGAAGTTGGACTCAATTGCGTTTTCATTCTTTCCATGCGTAATGTCCTTGAAGTCAACATTGACTTGATATTGAAGCCAAGGATTTAAAAATAAACTAAAATACAACTAACAATAAGCAGTATTTACAACAATCTTCCATTTACTAGATAGGTTTCATAAGCAAAAATGAAATGAAGAAATCTTATGTTCAAAAACTCAGTTACCTGTCGGTGCCTTTATGTGGAACTAGAACAAATCCACATGCATGACTATAAATATGTGTTAAGGAGTGGGAAGGTGAGTATATTCATTTCATTTTCAGTTGTTTCTCAAAGCTTTAATTTTGGATTCTTGGATGTCTGAAGAATTTGTCAGGCACTTCTCTTTTTTCTTTGGAGTAAATAAGCAATAAGAAGCACTACAGTCTGATCAACAGGGCACTGGCCTGGGTGTTGAGTGTCCTGGTTTTTATTCCTAGTTCAGCTCTGTCTTGTTGTTGTGACAGGGAAGTTGCCATTTCTCATGTCTCTGCGCCTCTTCTGTTAGCTCCCATTTGGACTGCTAACTCCGGGGCGGGGATCATTTTTCAGTATGTAAATGTACAGTGCCTAGCTTGTGGCAGTGTGGTTGTGGCATTTTGCTGTGGCTCCAGAGGCATAAATTTGAGCCTCACACCAGACTCATGCTAAAATCACCCCTGCTGCTGCACCTGGTTATTTGGGTTGGGAAGTCAAAGGTAGCCACATTAATTCTTTGTGTGTTTCTAGCTAAAGAATCCGGCTTGCCTTAATTACCCAAGTGGTTAAGTGGGGCATTAGGTTCAAATGGACTTTTGCCTTTTTTTCTAGACAATGTCCAACACAACGGAGGCCCAATCTAGGTAGCCTGAAAGAATCCACCAGGAGGCACCTCCTACACCTCAGTCTTCAGTCCCTGAGAAGCTAGACCAAAACCTGGGCAGACTCAGTAGTCAGGGGCCATGCCTGGGCAGAGCCTGCACAGGTACAGGCAGAGGAAGGGTTGGCAGTGGTAGGGGTTTTGCCATTGCAACATTTTCCAGCCATCTTGTTGATTTTCTGCTAGCTCCTCCTCCTGTTGCTACTTCCTGGAAAAAGAATTCCTCTTTTGCCTTCACCTGCTTCCACTCAGCGAGTCTACAATGAAGGAAGGGAGAGAAAGAAAGTGTCCAGGCAAGCTCCCCACTCAAATCAACCTATTTGTTGGTCCTGTGCTGCTGGCTCCTGTTTTGCTGTCATGTGGCAAGCCCAGCCTTTCTACTGGGGCTCAGATGGCGTAGGCACTAAGACATGTGGTTGACAGCCTGGAGATGACAAGCTCAAGGCCATAAAAGAAGACCTCGCAATGCAGCCTGTTGGTTTCCAAGAAATCTGCGAATTTTGCTAAGTACCTTTTCACAAGGACATGAAAAAGGAAGTGTTTCTGCTTAAACAAGCCCTACCTCCTTGTTCACATTGTACTCAGCTCACTTCTCCAAACAAGCCTGCAATGTGGCTCCCAAGCCAAGCAGGCCCTTCTACTCTCATTCACAAACCCTCCCCCGCAGGCAACTGCGGCTTCTTGCTCCTCTTCCAAGCAGGACCCTCACCCAAACTCCCTTGTGTGCTGGCCTGTTCACTGGTCCTATGGCACTGGCTCTAAATAATAAACTACTGCTCGTAAGTAATTATTATTGGGATTTCCAACTGGCAGCTAGCAGGTTGCATCCAGTCTACATGGGGTTAAAATGTGGCCCATGGGCTCCCATGTGGCTCCCACTCTCCCCATTGTTCCTGTTGCTGTGGCAGTGCCCAACATCTCTGGTGCTAGGCAGTATGGCAGGCAGATGGGGGTCCAGGAAGCTTGCTACCTGTGTGGTAGGGCTGGGACTCATGCTTCTTGCACAGCAGCTCAAGCAAGGGGATGCTTACTGAGCAGCTATGGAAGGAGAGGTTTTCAGTTGCATGGCTGCACTGGAGATGGCATGTATACCCACAGCATCCAGCCAGCACAGGCTGTAATCCCCAGCTGCTCTGAAGTGAACAGCACTGTATTAGCATATCAATTTAGGCATATGTGGCAAAGCAGGTCAGTACCAAACAATTTGAATCAGTTTTATTTATACTACTGAACCAGTGAAAACAGCACATTGAGAGAATACACTTAAATGGGGAATTCCATTCCCAGCTGAAAGTTTTGTGACGTAGCTGAGCTGTAGAATTTTCTTGAATGTAGAGACTCTGGGAGTTTAATCCTATTAGTGGGAAGGATTTTGATATTGTCAAATGGCAAATGCATTTACTGATTGTAAGGAATCTCTCTGACACGACATGAAGAAGTAAGGAGAGAAAAGCTAACTGAATACTCACAATAATTCTTGTTGCTTAAAAAAAGATTCTACTGATGCGTGCAACAGATTTCATTCTCAAATCTACCTCAAATTTTAATGAGACTGCCTTTTAAAAAGGCAGCTAAATATCTTGTTTACTTGGTGTATGTATCTCTTGCAACATGAATTGCCTCATAATCAGCACCAGGTACGTAAATCCTAGGCTATGGGTTCAGAGAAATGGAAAAGGTCTTTAGGGTGGTGTGAGTTGCATTTCTTTGCAAACCAGCATAACTGGAAAGAGGACTAATAGTCAAAACTTATGCAGCACCTTCCAGCAGGAAATACTGAAACACTATACACACTAATTGGCCTCTCCAGGACCATGTAATATATATTATCCTTTTATTCACTGATGGGTAATGTGGAGACAAAGTAGTGAAGTGACTTTCTGAGTGTCCCAAGGAGAATTATTGGCTAGTTGAAAAATATGACCCAGGAGTCATGATTTTCAATCCTTGTCTCTAACTGCTAGATCATACAGTGTACACAAAGGAATCTCTGCCTTTTAATGCCTTCTGTAATATACCAGGTCAGTTTAAGACTGTCATCTAACTAAGGGCCCTGTTACCCATTCAAATTAAAGCTGGATAGAAACCAGCTATAGAGCTGTTACACATTTTCAAGCATTAAGTTTATAGCTGGTTGGCTCTCTTTATAGCTGGATAGTCATTTTTATTAAATGATAATTACTTTGCATGTGTGGCCAGTCTAAATTTATTGTACGATTAGCCAGTTAATTGTGAGATAATTATTTTGTACGTGTGGCCAGTCTAAATTTATTGCACGATTAACCAGTTAATTGCGTAAACTATGTAATGTGTAGCAGGGGCCCAAAAAACACATTAGCCAGTTCTGTGTAAGGCTACACATTTAGTTAGGAATAGAAGAATCATAGAAAATTAGGGTTGGAAAGGAATCTCAGGAAGTCATCTAGTCCAACCCCCAGGACCATCCCCAACTAGATCATCCCAGCCAAGGCTTTCTATAGCCAGGTCTTTAAAACCTCCAAGAATAGAGATTCCACCACCTCTCTGGGTAACCTGTTCCAGTGTTTTACTACCTTCCTGGTGAGAAAATTCTTCCTAATATGTAACCTAAACTTCCCTTACTGCAATTTGAGACCGTTGCTCCTTGTTCTGCCATCTGCCACCGCTGAGAACAGTCTAGCTCCATCTTCTTTTGAACTTCCCCTTCAGGTAGTTGAAGGCTTCTATTAAATCCCCTCTCAGTCCCCTCTTCTCTAGACTAAATAAGCCTAGTTTCCTCAGTCGTTCCTTGTAAGTCATGTCCCCCAGCCCCCAAACCAGTTTCATTGCCCTGTGCTGGACTCTCTCCAATTTGTCCACATCCTTTCTGTAGTGGGGGCCCAAAACTGAACACACTACTCCAGAGATGGCCTCACCAGTGCTGAATAGAAGGGAGTAATCACTTCCCTTGACCTACTGATAACTGTCCTACCAATGAAGCCCCAGTATGCCATTAGCCTTTTTGGCAACAGGGGCACACTGCTGGCTCATATTCAGCTTGTCATCCACTGTAACCCCCAGGTCCTTTTCTGCAGAGCTGCTGTCCAGCCAGTCAGCCCCCAGCCTGTACTGGTGCATGAGATTGTTCTGTCCTAAATGCAGGACTTTGCACTTGTCCTCATTGAACCTCATGAGATTCCTTTTGGTCCAATCCTCACATTTGTCTAGCTCCTTCTGAATCCTAGCCCTACCCTCCAGTGTATCTACTACTCTGCTCACCTTGGTGTCATCTGCAAACGTGCTAAGGGTGCGCTTCATGCTATCTTCCAGGTCATTGATAAAGATATTGAACAAAACCGATCCCAGGACCAGTCCTTGGAGCACTCCACCTGATACCGGCTGCCAACTAGACATCAAGCCATTGATTACTACCCTCTGAGCCCAGTGCTCCAGTCGGTTTTCTATCCACCTTACAGTCTGTTCATCCAGCCCTTACTTCCTTAGCTTGCCTGCAAAAATATTGTGGGAGATCGTATCAGAAGTCTTGTTAAAATCAAGGTATACCACATCAATTGGTCTGCCTTCTATGATGAGGTGACTGACTCTGTGGATGCAGGGAATTAGGTTGGTAAGGCATGACTTGCCTTTGGTAAATCCATGCTGACTGTTCCTAATCACCTTCTTCTCCTCCAAGTGCTTTGAGATAGATTCCTTGAGGACCTGCTCTATGATTTTTCCAGGGACAGAGATGAAACTGACTGGTCTGTAGTTCCCTGGTTCCTCCTTTTCTGTTTCTTAAATATGGGCACTGTTTGCCCTTTTCCAGTTATCCAGGGCCTCTCCTGATAGCCATGAGTTTTCACAGATGAATGCAGAATATATGCCAGTATGAGTCTTCTCAGCTGCTTATCTTCTTTTATGGTGTATGAAGTAATAAGATGGATGACTTCTGGGTAGATTTTATTTGACGAATAGAAAAACTTAGAGCTTTTATCTAGGATTCAGTATAATGAATCAATTTGCCCACGTGAAAAAGTGATATTGAATAATATTTGCCATTAGAATCTTCTCATTTTCTCATCTTTTCAAACACCATATGGCATTTAGGACCATTGCATGGCTTGTATAACATTTTTCTGTGGTGGTAACAGCTTATTGGGCTGCCAGCACCACCCTCACAGGCCCTGCTGGGTTTCAGTCCCTCTTTGACAGCTGCTGCAACAAGCAACGTCTCAGCTCTGCTTCCTGTGGACTGCCAGAGAAAGTCAGCCACTCTCCTTCCCTCCCCTTTGTTGGGTGGTAGGGAGATCAGAGTACTCTGGGATGCCTGGATACAAGTGACTGCACATATTACACATGGGGTTTCAAAATGTAGTGCTGTAAAGAACTTCCTTTTTGAAATAGGAACTTTTTTTTATGGTGGATCTACCTTTTATTGGTGCTACACAGCCTAAATACATGCAAGCTAGATTTTTGTACCACTGTAAGGGTTCATATAATGCTACAAATGTAACATGTTTCCAAGGCCTAAGTCTATTTTGCACTGGCAGAGCACCCCAAAATGCTTGTGGTCACAGGAAGATCAATCTCTGCATGATGGCCAAGAACCTAGATGGAGCTTGTCACACACCCTTTCTGATATATGACATCTGCCTGGTATTTTCCTGCAGCTCAGCAACTGTGATTGACATTATCACACTTAGAGGCAATGTTCCCTCTAAGGTGTAGTAATCCAAGAGCATGCCGCTTTGGTCCATGAGTGCATCGCTTCAAGCCCGCCTCCCCATTTCGCTAAGCCTGGATCTGGACTACACTAAGCTTAATAGACTAGAATCCTCACGTAATGGATCCTCACCATTATTCTCGGGGTTAGGGTCCCCATGAGGGGCAGGGGCACCCTATAGGCAGTGCAGCTCCCATGGGGGCACAGGGGCCTCCTATAAGGGAGCATGGACAGTGGATGTTTTCTATAGAGTACATAGATTGTCAGGGCTAGAAGGGACCTCACAAGATCATCCGGTCTACCCCCACCTGCACCAGGCAGGAAAGACACCTGGAGGTCAGGGGACCCCAGGTTAGGGTTGGTTGGTTAGGGTTAGGGTCCCATGGGGGCACAGGGGCCCCCTATAAGGGAGCATGGACACCCTGTAGGCAGTGGGGGTCCCTGCAGGGGAAGCTGGGGCACTCTAGGGGCATCAGGGTCTCTGTAGGGGGCAGGGGTGCATATAGGCAGCAGGACCCCCATAGGGACACCCTGCAGACCCCGAGCCCTTATGGGAAGCAGGGCCCTACAGGGCATCCCCCGCTCACCCGGCTCAAAGTGACCCCTGTAACGCTCCCTGCCGAAGAAGGCACAGAAAGACATGGCTTCTCTTGGCTGCCTGGCCTGGCCCTTCCTCCAGCTCTGCCCGCATCTCTCCCTGCAGTCACCAGGGGGTGTTGCCAGACAAGGCAGGGCAGGCGAGTGTGCGGGGCAGGCACAGCCTGGGCTGCGGGGGGCAGCTCTAGATCCGCAGTGTAAAAGCAAGTGAAAGGCAGGGAGTGGCACCAATCCGGCAAGCAGTTCCCTGATGCCAGCAGAGCCCATGCCATCCCTAGCCCCAGCCTCTGTCTCGCCTTGCTGTGCCGCAGCCCAGCTCCTCTCTGGGCAGGTGCGTGGTGTTAATAAGTTAGTGCGTAGCATGGTATTAAATTGTGCGTGGCTGCACACGCGCACAATTTGGAGGGAACCTCGCTTAGAGGGTACATTAGCATGTACTGCAAATTGGAGCAGCCCCAGGTTTGGTGAGTGGGGATTTTAAGGTGCCTTACGGTCACATTTGTACCACGCTATAATCATTCAGTAGAGTCAAAGTTTGGAGCCATAGCTGAGACATTTTTTTATTTTCAAAACCATGAACATGGATTTTCATTATTGTATCTAATTATGTAGGAAATTATCCTCATAGCTGTTTTCTTAGGATATTTTCATTGCCCTTCCCAGATGCAATAGGACCCTGACTTGAGTGATAAACACACACTTTACTTTTTTTTTTAATGACTTATCTCCTCAGCACTCTGTGTTCTTCCTTTTTTTCTTAAACAAACCTGTCTGCAACCCCAACTGTTTGGTCATTGTTTTAATGACACAGTTTTAATATACTAAAGAAAATTTTAAAAATTTTAAATGAGGTATTTTAGCATTGTAGTGGGTTGCAAATTACAGGACATAATGTATTTTAGGCTCTCTGAATGAATTGAAGATAAAACATTATTCCATAAACCCATAATTATTATGATTAGTGGTATGTCTGTTATATATTCAAAGCAATTAAGATATGCCCTGGGTTTTATAAAAGATCTGTTCACAAAAATATAATAGATTTTCCACAGCTGCTTGACTGAACATGTGTCTTTAGTGCAGTATTTCAACCAGTTAATGTATTCACAAACTAATTCTATATTTTTTCTTTAAAAGTATTTAAATATATTTAAAATATTTATAAATAAGTCTGAGTTTAAATCCTGCACAAAAGGGCCATTCACTCACCTCCCTTTGATGTCTCTGGGATAACACATGGATGTAAGTTACTGTCAAATTCAACCTGCACTGTTTTTGTATGTGATATAAGCACAAAGAAACCTGTTAAAATGAAACCTGTAGCATTCTAATATAACAATCACAGTTTTTTGGGGGGGTTAGGTCACATCTGGTACAAAGACGTGTCTTCATCTTTGACAAAATGATAAAATTTTTCCCCTTTCTTTCGACTTGCCCTACACCAAAATAAGAGTGAGGACAAAAACAGTCCCCTCAATGATAAATATATGTCATAATGGATATTTAGAGTTCATTTAATCAGGCTTGATAATATTCTAATTTAACTCCCATGGAAAACATTTCAATAACTTTAGCAGAAGCTGGATTGAGTCCTGAATTTTGGGTCTGATCAAAAGATACATTTATTAGGAATAGTATTCAGTAGTATAACTGTAATAACAGCACAAGATTTTGCTTTTATTCTCTACAAAGATATGAGACCTCTTAAAGAGACCAAGTTAGAATATAAAGTCTTATAAGTATACATTAAAAAGCCTATCAAAATTCTCATCTCTTGAAAATGACTGTTTCCAGAGCATGCAATTCAGAGTATTCACTGAATCCTCCACCTAAGGTTTTTCTAGCATGCCTGTTACCATTGTATCTAACTGTGGTCTACATTCCCATCACTACTGCATTGTCATCATCATCATTATTATCATTTATTGGGTAGAGTGTAGAGGCTGACCAAAAGGGGGCCCAGTTGACCTGACACTTCACAAATACAGAGTAGTAAAACATTCCCACCCTGAAAACCAATTTCTGAATAG
This sequence comes from Crocodylus siamensis, assembly GCF_052110815.1. Lineage (NCBI taxonomy): Eukaryota > Metazoa > Chordata > Crocodylia > Crocodylidae > Crocodylus > Crocodylus siamensis. The sequence goes on from NC_143397.1 coordinate 219,881,458, forward strand.
AGAGACAAGCAAAAGCAAAGGAATGCAGTAGACAAGCAGAGTCATCCATGGTGACATATTTAGTGGCATTTTTTTTGCTGTTTTTTTAACACGGAGTTTTTGTTAGAACATGATTAAATCAATAGAATGACAAGAGAAGGGAAAGGAGCTATAGAAAAGAGGGAAAGCAAGAGGGATAGAGAAGGAGAGAAGAGGGAGGAGAGAAAGGCAGAGTGAAGGACAGATGAAATAAACCTAAGGTGAAGAGACTGAGCAATGGTGGGTAGGAGATTGGAGACTGGCTAAAAGGGGGGCTTAAAACAAATGGACAGCCATTGTAAAACAAAGAATGTCCGGAGTGGAATAAACCAGAGAAAACAGCCTGATAAATCATTTGTTTCCTACTACAGTACTTGCTAAGGCTGCTTCTGTGCTTGTTCCATGTAGCTTCCATATCATTGACCCCCTGGGCTAGATATAGACAGTTAAAAAGCCCGAGGTTGAATTGATTCAGTCTTTGCAGGTTAGTCTAAGCTAGGGTTCCATATTTCCAGGTAGGTGGGGAGGGAATAGGATGAGGGGGAGAGTGACATGCCAGTAACCTGCCGCTGCCCCTGTCCATTCTGTTGCCCCTCACTGACAAGCAACACCCCCAGCCCTGCTGCTTCCCCTCACTCCAGACTCATTGATCCCAGCCCTGCCAGTGCCCCTCACTCCCAAACAGCAATACGCTGCCCCCACCCCTTGCTGGTTCCCCTCACTCCTGACCTACAGCCCCCTGGTGCTGCCAGTGCCCTGCACACCCAACCCACAGTCATTCGTCCCCCACTCCTGACCCACAGCCCCGGTGCCCCTCACTCCTGACCTGCTGCCCCTAGACCCCGCCCTGTCAGTACCCCTCACTTCCGACCCACAGCCCCTGCCCCCCAGCCCTGCTGGTGCTCTTCACTCTTGACCTGCAGACTCCTGCCACCCCAGCCCAGCTGCCAAAGCAGCTCCCCCATTGCATGCATTTCTACTTGCTTGCTCTCTCTCGCTCTCTCACACACACACACACACACACACTCCCTCTCTCTCTGTGTCACTGTCTCTACCTGGCTTGTTGGAGCCCGTACAAGGAGCATGTGACCCCCGACAGCCAATCACCTTGCCCTCTGCTCCCAGCCAGAAGCAGGCAACCAGGGATCACAGAAAACCCAGACATCTTTTATTTTGCTCTTATTTTAAAAACCTGCCTGGATGCAGCACAGGGATCCAAAAAAAAGGACATGTCTGGGAAAATGTGGATATATGGTAACCCTATCTAAACTGCACACATTAAATTGAAACGGAAGTGAACAGACATTTATCTTTGATTCCGAAAATGCAGCCACATGCCTATAGTGGCTCAGGCCAGAAGCCAGAGGACACTACAGCACAACTCTCTGGCTGTGTGTTCACTTCCTCTTCTTGTTGCTCCTGAGGTCTCTGGGATTTGCAGTCCAGAATTACACCAGCGGGACTCTGCAGATTCTCTCATCACTTCCTCTTCCTGCATCCAGGTGCCTGTGGGATTTGTAGTCCATAGTTGCAGCCAACAGTAAGTTTGAATGGGGGAAGGGGTGTTTAATCCCCCACCCCAGACCTGAGCCAGGGTTTTCCTGGGGTGAGGGCGGGGGGGCAGTCTAGCTCCACCCCACAATAGACTGGGCTGCATCCTCAGCTGGGCTTGTTCCCCCCACCCCTTTTTCAGCCAACCTTCACTGCTCTAGCCAGGGAGCAGAGGAGCGGGGCCTGCCCTACTCTCTGGAGCAGGTAGCTCAGCCCAGTCCAGGGCTGGAAAGCATACTGGGATGCTGGGGGACTGTGATTGAACTTGAACCAGTAAGGGGTCTGAGATAGAAATTTCATAAACTGGTTTGACCCAAATCAGCTAAGGCTGATACTGCATTCAACTAGGTTTATCTCAAACCAGTTTCAGGCATTGTGAACCTGGTTTATGTGCACTGAACGTCTGTTCTGTTACAGGCTTAAACCTGTTTCTGATCACTTAAACCAATTCATGTGCAGCTTCTATCCTAGGAGGCAAATCCTTGTCCATGTGGCAGTATTGCCTGGCGAGGTAGGATGCTACATGTGATCTCATGTCCTCTGAAGAAAGTCAACTAAGTATAAGTTGAAGGCAGATCTCAGCTGCACTTCCTCTGCCTCTAGTTGATTGGGAGTCTAAATGCTATTGTAATGAATTATCAGAGATGTAACTGGGCACCTGAGTGCAGCAAGTGTGCAATGTAGCTAGTGCTGGAAGTACAACTGCTGATTTTTTTGCACCCCCCTCCACCAATGGTCGGCACCCAGACGTATTACCAATAGTTTCTGTCCCCCACCCCACAACCCCTCTTCTCGCTTCGTTGCACTATGGTGTATTTTGCTGGGTTGTCTGTGGGGACTGGATTGGGAACTCAACTAAAAGCATGTGTCTCCATGGTTTGGTTATCATTAGGACCAGCGCACTCTTGAACCTCTATTGTTTTGACTGTGCTACATTACTACAGTACAGATAGTTATAAATAAAGATGGATGATTAGATAGCAGCACATCATCAGCACAGTGATAGGCACATGATGCTTTGTATTATCACAAAATGCAGCCATCTACTTCATATTCACAAACTCTAAAAACAACTCTATGTAGGATAATTATATGGATTTCCTTGGGTCAGATCCTAGAGCTCTATATGAAGAAATTAAATTATATGCTTACCCATGCAGTACATTTAAGGGAAATACAGCCTCTCTTATATTATCATACTCTTTTGCTGCCTGATGTACTTGCACAAGTCAGCCAAAATGAAACCCTGAAGATTCTATGCGCCATGGATTTTTTAAATTGTTCTATGGAACCTTACTCTGTTGCAGGTGGATTTAGCAAAGATCAGCACAAGGGTAATTTATGTTTTAGGTTTATCTTTAAGTATACATAATAAGAAATTGCCTGTTTTTCTGCATAGGTGCCAGTTTGCGTGATGACCTTAGTAAATACTTCTGGTTTCATCATTCTCAAGGGGACACAATGACAGTTCAAGATCCAAGCCAGATGAATCTCTGCGCTGCTGTTTGGACTGTTGTCTCCTATGTAATTGCTGACATGGAGGAGATGTTGCCAAGGTAATAAAGGAAGCAAGAAGGAAAACGTATATTCTTCAGTGAAGGCTCTGAATCGACTGATGCATATGGTCTACAGATGTAGGAAATTCCTTATTCACCCTGATTTTTGCTGATTTTCATTCTGTTCTTTGACCTCAAAGCAGATTTCTTTCACATTGTTCTGTTTGTTTTAGCTGGTTAAATGCATTCCATTTCTGATTCTTATTTCATGTTTTTTCTAGCAAGTTTTTTATCAATTAATCAATGCCTGATGCCTCCCCCAAAATATACTATATTATAATATTGTATAATAATTATCTATAAGTGATCCTGTGTCAGAAGGAAATACACTCAATAAATATGTTGTATCAGAATAGTTGCTGTGCTGTGCATGTGTAATATGTTAGGGATTTTTTCTGTCTAGATATTAGAATAACGTTAGATATAAAAATGCTCCCATGCTTCCCTAGTCTTTAGACTATAAATCAGTACTTTGATAAGTCTTAGTTCTAGTACAAACCAACTCTTGATATTATAACTTGTTTAATGTCTTAAAGATTTGATAGCTAAAATATTATAGCTCTGAAAAATGTCCTAATTCATATAATCCATATTGCAACTTCAGACACAATTCACAGTAAAGGCTTAAACTGATTGGAAAATGCTGTTCACTGCACAATTCATTGGAGAAAAGCCAAGGCTTATGTGATTTGAGGGAAATAGAAGAAATGGTGGGAATTATATCAGCACCCTGGCTGCAAGTTTGTGTAGAGGGAAGTAGTTAGTATGTTAATTTGAAGTCAGGCAGAAGACAGGACAGGTTTGCATCTTATAAACTAAATCAGAGACACGTAGCATAAGCTTTTGTAAGCAGCACTTTCATCAGATGGTGTGAAGGGACTGTAGAAAGCAGAGCTTCTAAATAGAATACAAAGGGGTAGGGAAGGGAGAGGAAAAAGAGGCTAGGTGGGTAAGAGAAAGAAAAACATTTAAGTCATGCAGGGACACAAGGGTTATAAAAGCTACTAGAGGTAATGAGATAAGAATCCATAATCTTGGTTTAGACCATACTTAACACAGTCCAGTCTGTAGATGATTTCTTCTTCCCCAGTTTTCAGTTCAAGTTTGTTTTTGAAGTTTTGGTGTCTAAGGACAGCCACTCTGAGGTCAGTGATTGAATATCCAGGGAGGTTAAAGTGTTCTGCCACAGGCTTGTGTGTCTTTCTGGAACTGATGTCAGGACCAGTGTTTATTCATTTTGGTACATGGGGTTTGCCACATCTGTCCAATGTAGATGGCAGAGGGGCACTGTAAACAAGTGATGATATGCATGACATTGGTCAAGGTGCAGGTAAATGAACAGTGGATGTTACAATCCACGTTACTTGGTCCAGTGATGATGTGGTCTGTGTTGGTGAGGAGGCACAACTGACATCTAGGTCTGAAGCAAGGTCTGCTCAGAATGGGAGTTAGGTAGTGTGTTGCTGAAGGGATGCCATTTGTGGTTGAGGGGCTCCCTGTAAGCTAGGACAGATGTGTCCCCTGTGGGTAGCTTGAGAAGGTCATCATTTTTCAGGAGGAGTTGGAGGTCATTAATGATATGTCTAGGTTGTTCAAGCTGGTAACTAGGTGACAGTGAAAGGGATTCTGTAGTCCTTGCTTCAAGACTAGTATTATAGCAGGTCTGCGTGGGGTCTGAATCTGGCTGTGTTCATTTAAATGGCTATAGGGTTGTATTGTAATTGTAGATATCCCTGTTCCACCTCCTTCTGTTGTCCTTCTGGGTAGTAGGATCCATCTGTTAAGCTTCACAACCTGCATTTCTTTGGGGTCCGAGCTACCTCCAAACGTATGGGTAACCATAGCTGTCGCAGGTACTTTCAGTCATTTTCACTTGGAAAGAAGATAGTTCTAAGAATCATAGAATCAGTGAGTCGGGAGGGACCTAGACAGATCATCTAGTCTGACCCCCTGCCATGGGCAGGAAGGAGCACTGGGGGTGGCAGGGGTCATAAGACCCCAGCCAGGTGCCTGTCCAGTCTCCTCTTGAAGATTTCCAGGGAAGGTGAGAGCACCACCTCTCTGGGAAGCCTATTCCAGGCTCTGGCCACCCTTACAGTGAACTGTAGTCACTTAGGTAGTCTTTACCATATTTATCTACACACTATATTTTAAATGCACCAGTTTCTTAAGCCACACATTTCAGGCAGAGAAGGCATTGCAACTGGGCTCAGTATTTCTCACTCTCTGCTAGTTGGTATGTGGATGACATTTAAAGTAGTCAGTTTTGATTTATACCACTCAGTGGTTTGAGTCTACATGATGCCCGTCTCCCCTGCAAGAACTGATAACTTGGTATTCTCACTGAGGATGAGAGATGAATTTTTGAATTAGCTTTCCTTATCTCCTATTGATTCTTCCTTTCTCTGCCTGGCCCTTATTCCAGTGGCACGTTTTGAGGATTAGGAGGAAAGGCAGTGAACCTGAGAGATACTTGGAGATGTGTTTTCCTTGTCTTCAACGTGTGTAGTTCATGTCTTTGACAAGTGCTTTTGATCTTTTTTTTTTGTTTTGCAACAAGGCTAGCAAACATTATGCATGGACACAACAGCATCATTTGCAGTTGCTATCAGCCATTCCTGGCTTTGGACCGATATATTAGCAGTGAGGGGTAATGGTATCCCACTGGAATTTCTCTGAAATACCCATTCTCCTTCATAGAACATTAAGAGTGTTTCTGTATCAATTTTTAACAAATATAAAATGATATTCTGTCCTTTCTTTTGAAGGAACAACTGAAATTAACTTAAATTTATTCTTACAGCCTATTACAGGTTCTAAGAACACTGTGGTTTATATAGCAGGATGCTTCTTTGACAAGTATATGGCTAGTGCTTCTCACAGTTGTGTCAGTTTTGCTTTCATCAACCTCCACATTCAAATCTCTGCCTACGAAAGCATATATGCTTTTAAACCTTTCTTGATCTTTTCCCTTATCCGTCTCTACCAAGGTTTATCAATGTGACTTTGTTCCTCAAAGATTCCCAGGTTTCCCATATGCAGTTAAATTAAGTGGCACAAGTTTTAAGTCCTGTCCTTTTGGAAGAAATATTCCATGTTTCCTTTTCTTTTAGAGTATGTCCTTTAGCTACCATTATGTCAGCTGGAAGCATTTCTCAGATAAGAGTACTCATAAGAACATACTGCATTACACCCCATGATAAACTTTTTCTAACCATTGCTGCGAAAAAATCCAATTGACCTCAGCACAGTTATATCAGTTGGAAAAAATCCCCTGCTCCCTGTGAAATACCATCTCAAGATCCAGAGGGAGCAAGACACCTTTGTTTATGATTTTATGTTTGATGACAGTTTTCATAAGACTGGGCTATAAAAGAATGCAACTCCTCCTGAAGACTGTGTAAGCCTTCCACCAACCTCATGGACTTCAAGGTTTAGAGAGTCTTCAGAAGAAAGTTGCAGAGCAGTTATTTTCATGAACTTCCATTTTTTCTAGTGAACAGTATAGGTAATGTGTACACTGCATCCTTAGTGTATCCTGGGAGGGTGACTCCCACATGTGCTCTACCTAACTTGTGCTCCAGCAGTACACCAAACCTAGAAATATGATGGTGAAGTTGTTTGGGGCTGCTCACACCAACTGTTCTCAAGGCCTGAGTCTCCCATGTGCTTGAGTAGCTGCTGGGGATACCCCTGATGCAGCCTCACTGCTCATTTCCGAATCTGGTGCATGAAAGTGGGAATGAGTAGATGCACTTGAAGGCATCTCTTCAAGATATGTTGGGGACCCATTGCAGACAACCCTATAAGACTAATTAGAGCTAGGTGAATTTTTTGTTTTCAGCCAATTATTTTTCAGTGAAAAATGCATATTCAGCGACATAGAAGTGTTTTGCAAACCTGTCTCTGTTTTGTCTGCTTCAGTGCTATAATGACTTTTCATTCTGACGTTCTTGAAAAGGAAACAATATGACTTTTTAAATCAGAATGGCATTTCATTCATTTCAAAATATTCTTCAACCATATTTTTAAAAAGTAAATGCTTAAATCATGAGCTAAGTTTATTTCCGGTTGAAAAGAACATTCTGTTTGAGTAATGCAGATTTTTTTTTTAGTTTTTTGGTTTATGATTTTTTTTCTTTTTTTTGTGGAATTGGCAGCAAATTGCAAAATTGTCATTATTTCTCTCCAATTATATTAAGTCTTTGTAAATCTATGATATTTTGCTTTCTTTTAGTTCAAAATAGCATTCCCCTGTAATTCAGACGTAGGCTCCTCATTTCCCACACAGGAGACCTGGGTTCAATTCCCTGATGCTTATATAAATACAGCCATGGAGGCACTGAATATCTGGAGCCACCCTGGCCTTTGGATTCTGCCTCAGTAGCCTTAAGTGGGGGTGGAAGATCTGGGCAGCCTCCCCTTTTCCAAAATCTCCTGCCTAGGCTTATGCATCAAGGGTCTGGGTGACCCTTGCATATATCATGATCTAGATGGATCAACAGTTGCCATGAATGAATCTTTCTGAATAAGAATTAAGCTCTTTGTATGTAAATACTTTTGATGTTTCAGTGGTTGGCGATTCGATTTCTGAGGAGGTGGTTTAATTTTCTAATTGGTAGCATTTGTTCTGGCCAGAAGATTCAAGTACATTAGAAAATTAATTATTTTACTGGCTCCAATATCTGCTTGTGGAACCCTGTTGTACCTTCCTCAGAGATGAGAAATTACTTTGCTTTCTTTTTCTATTACAGGTAATACTAGGAAGTTAGTCTTCTGATAAAATATCATGACAACATGGTAAAATGAATGCATTACACCTATGTTTTTTTTAGGTGAACAAAAATACCATTGACGTTGCACTAGGATGACCTTGTCCTGTAAATGTCTGTTTGCTTTGAACCAAAGAAAAAGGAAAGGTATTCAAACATACTGAAATAACATCACCAATGTTAAATTCCAAATAAATATTTTCTTTCAGATACGGTATTACAGACTTCGCTTATTGGCTAAGAGGAGGGGATGGACTTACATAGTTTCCTTTTTACTACAAGTCAAAAGCTTTCAGACATGGCTGTGGAGTCAAGTCAGATCCATAATTTATTTAGCCAACTAGACTATAGTGCGAATTAAGATTAAAAAGTCTTTTCCAATATTGCATGATTTAAGGGGGATACATTTTTTCAGTAATAAATGGAAGGAATTATAGGATGAGAAATCAGGTTACTGGTTTTGTCCTTCATGTGTCAAGGTGTTTGAAATTTGTAGCATCTCTGAATGATTTAAGTGTATGATCCCTTGGGCTTTTTACCTTCCTTACAATAATTAAACACTGATGAGAAAGGGAGCTGTTTCTTATTACTAGAGGTGAAGCTGTGCTGCTTATGCATTTACGTTGAAGACATTTTTGGCTGTATATTTACTTAGTATGCTTCCCTCATAATGATCTGAGACACTTACATTTACCCTGAGTAAATATCAAACTGATCTTGATATCTATATCTGTCTCATGAAATATACATCCCATCTAAATGTGCCCAAATGATTAATTTACTGCTGTTTAATGATTAGCATAAAAATCTCATCACTACACAAGATAGAAATGTTACCACTAATTGCCAGTTGAAGTGAACAATGTTTTCTGCATAGAAATTAATGATGCATACATCACAAGACTTTGTGTGAACTGGGAAGATCAAGACTTTTCTGAAGCCGAAAGCCCTTGACTTTTTTTCAAAGTTTTGTGCGCAAAGTAAAATTAGCCAATTGTGTCCTCATCATTTTTATGGAATTCTTTGTTGTCTTCAGCATTTTTTATTTTTGTCTACAATAAATGTATGTAAATTCTTTTTTCATATATGTCCAATTTCCAGTGCTCATTACTTCTAGAAGCTTGGGCTAGTATAAATTAAATAAAACTTGGTCTTAGATTTATTACTGTGCTTATTTAAGGTTTATATTGTGATAGTGCCTAGTGTACTACTCTGCTTGCCTAATACTCTTTGGTCCAGGCAGAGTATTAGGCTTCCACAGGCATGCAGCTCTGCCTGTGGCCTGTGGTTGACTTCCCCCATGTCAGACCAGCCCCCTTTACCTCAAGAGTTATTGCTTTTCTGGCTTTTTGCTCTCTCGTCCTCAGAGTTTATATTGTGGTAGTGGGTATTTACCCAACATCTACAGGACTGAGACTTTGTAGGCAATGTTTGCCTAGGGACTGCAAACATTGGGAAGACAAAATTATGAAAGCAGCAGCTAAAAACTGGTCAAATTGAAGGTAAATAGGGAGAAAATAATGAGAATAAATGGAATACCAGGGCATGTAGAAGTGAATGCCACATGTGTTCAAGAACTGGAAAGCTGAATATAGCTTTCAAGTATTGTGAACTACTCTGATAGTGCCAAGAAGGATATCCATGCTAGACTTATAAAAGCACATGTTGCTTTTATGCTTCACTAACCACGCAACTTTAAGTAAGAACGAAACTTCAGATCTTTATAATAATGTGAAGTTGTTTTTATTTTATCTGGTGGAAAAATGAGGAAATAGAAAATGGCTGGTACAGCACTCTGTAATTTTAAGTCTGTACTAGATTTTAGGTACCAAAGGATCTGAACAGGCAACAACTGAAGAGCAACACAAAAATGTACAGAAGAGACCTACTGAAAATGCCATTTAAGAAAGCAAATAAAACCCTAGCTTGTATCTACTGATGCATCTCAAGACCCTGGATGTCATCCTCCCACGTTACTCAGCCTTGGTGAGGCTGCAGATTAAGTACTGTATCCAGTTCTGGGCTCCACACTTTAGGAAGGATGTGGAGAAGCTTGAGAGAGTCCAGAGGAGAGCCACGCACATGATCGGAGGTCAAGAGAGTAGGCCTTATGAGGAGAGGCTGAGAGGCAGGGACTATTAAGCCTGGAAAAGCATGGGCTCGGGTGGACTTAGTGGCAGCCTATAAGTATATCAGGGGTGCATCAAGATCTGGGAGAACATCTGTTCACCAGGGCACCTCAAGGGAAGATAAGGTCCAAAGGGCCAATGGTCACAAACTCCTAGTTCAGAATGGACACAAGGAAAACTTCTGTACTGTCTGAATCTCCACAATCTGGAATGGACTCCCCCACAGAAGTGGTTCAAGCATCTACTCTGGACACATTCAAGAAACATTTGGATGCTTATCTTGCTACGATCATCTGACCCCAGCTGACTTCCTGCCCATTGAGCAGGGGGCTGGACTCAATAATCTTGTGAGGTCCCTTCCAGCCCTAATGTCTATGAAATCAATGTGTGACAGGGTGCCTGAAGCAGCTTGCCATGGGAATGAGAAAGAGAGACAAAAGAAAAAAACTTAACTTGAGGAGCAGGAAAAGCTGCGGCAAATCCAGACACAGAAAGCACTGCACCCAAAACAACTGGAGGGGTCAGCTGGGGCTATGGCAGATCAAAGGCTGCCACAGCAAACCCAGCTGCTGGGGTTCAAACCCGGGAAGAGGAAAACAGTGTGGAAAAAGAAAGAGAGAAAAAAAGAGGCCACGCCAGGAAACGTAAGGAGGAACAGCTGGGTCAGACGGTCAGCAAATGGGAGGCTGCCACGACAGACCCAGCTGAGAAGATTTAAGGGATGCCAAGGAAGCATCTGAGGGTCGGAGGAAACTAAGAAACAGAAAAGAGAAGAAGAGATCGGAGAGCAGAAGAGGGGAGAAGACCAACCAGCCTCGTAATTTAGCTGGCAAGATCCAGCAAGGAACGTGTTCCAGTGGGGAGACTCGACTGGCCAGTGAGATCAGGACTGGGGGGTGAAGAGAACCACTCTGGTGACCTAGGGGAAGAAGAAGGCATAGGCAGAATTACTCCCCAAAGAGGGGGAGAAGAAGAGAGAGATGGTCTTAGTCATAAGAGAGCAACAGGGGAACCAGAGGAGAGAGAGAGAGCTGTCTTGGGACCCATGTGGGGAAGAACAGGGCAAGCAGCCACATAACCAAGGCACTCAGCCAACAGTATTCCAAATAAGGGTAGGAAGATCAGTCTCAAAGGCAAGTAACAATGCCCAAAACATCAGGTGTGGTGAGGGTAGGGGATGGGGATGGTGGAGCCCTGTGAAGACCTACCTGCATCCTGAGCTCATGCCCATTCTCCATTGTCTCCCTAGGAGTGTTTAGACATATCTCCCATAATATTGAAGGCGTGGCAGGTGATCTTTCCAATGACAAAGCATTACTGTTTCAATTGGGAGACAATGGGGCTGTGGGCAGTACAACATCAACCCCTTACACTGTGATAATTTAAATGAATTGATCACACTCTGAAAAGACTGGACACTAATATTATGAGGCAACCGCTTGAGTAGAAAACAAAAGAAAGGAAGAACAAATAGTTCCATAGAAGGAGCATATATTGTGAGTTACAGCAGGTTGGTCTCACCTGAGTGGAATCAAACTGCAAGTCAAAGGCAGGCCTCAGTGGAGGATTGCCAAGGAGATTCTCTCATCCTCCCAGAACAAAGATGTTTAGTTGTAAAGGGACAGCACTTTAAAGCTTCAAAGCTACAAGGCAATATACAACAATATAATAAATGACACCAAACTCTTGGTAGGTGAAAAAATTGGAGGCTATTTTTTGCCTAGTAGACAGTGTACTGTAGTCAACTAAGCATAGACAAGATTGAGAACCAAAAGACTTGTTTCAAATCAGTTTTCAAATCCTGGTTTTTGATACTGCTTTGCTATTTCAGTGTGTAAAATGAGGATAAGGATACTTACCTGCCTCATAAATATGTTGCAGAGCTTAAATGAACACTGTTTATGAAGTGCAGCACAACTTCCTAGTATTTTTAAATTCAGTCTGAGGCAATTGTGGAAATAGAAAACAGGGCCAACCTTCATCCTCTATGTCATGTGGCTTGTTTAATTCTCAAAGGTTTATAGTTTTGTATGCCAAGCAAACAGTAACTCGTACAATGCACTGTAGGGTAGGTTGATGTTATTCTCATTGTTCATACTGAAACTAAGATATGGCTACAACAGTTTTCCCAAACCCACATGACCAGTCTGGATGGGTCTTTGTGTCACAATGTAGTCTCATTTTAGAGCAGGTGTGGGCAATTATTTGAGCTGTTAGGGAATTTTAGTGAGCTGTTGCAGGCTATGTCAGCACTCCCACTCCTCTCTCCCCACCCTGCAGCAGCTCACCAAAACTCTCCAAGCTGTAGATTAGTAGACCAGCCTGGGGGTGCTAGATGGAGTGAGCAGGTGGGGTCTCCATGGGGACTGGCCTGGGATCCATGTGGGGAGGGTATGCTTAGCCGGGCACATGGGATGGGGCTGCAGGCAGGTGGGGAACAGCATCCAGGGATGGGTGGGTGGTGCTAGGGGCAGGTTCCTAGTGGTAACAGCACAGGGTCAGGGCCCAGGGCAGAGCTGCAGTCCACTCCCTGCATGGCACCATACTGTCACCACCATGCAATCTGGGCTCTGCCTGCTTTTCCCACTCCCAAACCCCACTCCACACCTGCAGCCTCATCCCATCCACCCAGCCAAGTGCACTCTGCCTGCAAGAGTCCCAGCCAGTCTCTATGAAGACCCTGCCCACCAACTCCATCTTGCAGTACGTGCAGGGAGGATGTGCTGGGATGCCCAGGTATCAGGCCCATGTTGAGCAGCAATGACACTGGCAGCAGGAGCCAGAAGAAGCCAACACCACTGGGGCTACCAGGAAATGGAGTCCAGTCACTATGCCACTCAAGCCCTGCTGTGTGTCTGGGGGCATCAAGACTGGCCGCATGGACCACAGCCCAGGCTACCCCTGCACCTGGGCTAGGTGGGACTGAGGGACCTGCCACAGCTTGGATAAAATCCCCTGGTGGGCCACATCTGGTCTGCAAGCTGTATTTTGCCCACCCCTGCGTTAGAGACTCCCAATTGAACCCTTTCCAGCAGGAGTAATATCTGTCTCTCATACGAAGACTTTCAACAACTGTAATCTAAGATTGAGTTTTAATACCTAGTCAACAGCTGCAGAAGATGCCATGTGGAGTTCTGTTATTCATTTGGGAAAGGAATTTATTGAGCAGTCATTTACTATATGATCAATTGTCTGAAGTTTGCTATAATCATATAACAGTATTTTTAAATGGCTGCTTAGGCATTGAGTATGCACATCTACTGTATGAAGTCCTTATACGATTAACGATCACCTAATGTTACTTTGGGAGAAAGAAAATAGGAGGCCCAGCTGTAGGGTCACTAATAAAGAGTTTTATTTCTTTCACCTATCCCCATTGCCTTTGCTAAATTTCTTCTGCAGTTATATTATTTACTATTAACATTTCAGGCAAAAAAAGAGTCAACATGATTTAAAATGAGTTGGAGGTAGGTGTTCAGGATCTTGATGAATGGTAAGTACAGGGTTAACCAGAATTTTTATTTATATTCTTTAGAAGTTGATATTTCATGATGACTGTCAAGTGGAGAAATGTGTATGAGCATTGGCAACCTTCACAGATTTGATTTTGAAGTTCCAATAATAAGATGGATAACAGTATTGAGACGTATCACGAGGATGTGTATGTTCATTCCTTTCCCATACAACTGTGTGCCATTTGACCACAGAATAGGTTAAAGGGCAATATCTCTGTTCAAAGAGTTTTAGCATCACAATCAGCTAGTGCTAGCCAATTTCTGATCAAATTTACTTTAGACTTCACTGCTTGCCTATCTAATATGAAAGTAGTATATGGGACTTCTATCAAGTCTCAAAACAACGTGTATGGTCAATCCTTATACATCAGTGGTATTTTAGTGTTTTAGTTATTTTAGTTTTTATATCTAGTGTCATTTTAGCTTCCAGATTACTGAGGTGAAATACGAAGACTATTGTCTTGGCAGGATTAGATTCTAAATACTAATCTTACACATCCTTTTCAGTGCTTTTCTAGATCTTTGTTCAGAGCAATTTCTGTTTCTTTCAGTGTCAAGCTTGATGGATTGAATGCTGGGCTGAAGCTAACAGGATGAAGTTAAGTGCTGACAAATGCAGAATACTACACCTCAGGAAGAATAATCAAAAAAACAAATACTAAAAGGGTGAAATTTGGCTTCATGGCAGTACTACAGAGAAGGATCTTGGAGTCTTAGAGGATCACAGGCCTAATATGAGTCTTCAGTGTGGTGTAGCTGCACAGAAGGCAAATGCAGCTTTGGGGTGCATTGATAGAAGCATTAGATTCAAGATATGGAAAGTGATAATGCCTCTCTACTCAGCACTGGTTAGGCCTCATCTAGAGTACAGTGTGCAGTTTTTGGCTCCATATTTTAAAAGGTGGTGGCGAAGTTTGAGAGGCGGGTGACAAAAAGACAAATGGTTTGGAAGGGAAGTGTTATGAGAAGGGGCTGAAGGAAATAGGCATGTCCAGCCTGCATAAAAGTTATTTAAGAGAGAACATGATATCAGTCTTCAAGTACCTGAAGGGCTGCCATGAAAAAGACAAAAAACACATTTTCACTCTTGCTTCAGAAAGTAGGACTTGGATCAATGGCTTGAAGTTTCAGCAAAGTAAGTTTAGATTGGATATCAGGAAAAACTTCTTGGATTGCTTAGGGAAGTTCTGGATTCTCCATCATTTGTGGTATTCAAGAAGAGGTTAAATAAGCATTGGGCAGGGGTGTTTTAGGAGTAGCTATATGTCTATGTTTTATTATGGATATTTGCCATGTTCCTAGGCTTTGCTGGCTGCCAGAGGGGCCTGGGAAGTATTTTCCCCCCTTCTCCTGCTATATGTATCAGGGGTTGTTTGTTTTTTTACTTGTTTGGTACTGAATTTTGGGTGGTTTTGTCTTCCCCTGTAGTGGAGGCTTGGCCCTTTTCCTTCGATCTCTCAAGTGTATTTTAACAACCTTTGAAGCGGCAGGATCTTGGCCACCCCTGCCCCATTGGAGCTATACAACAGGTATGAACCTCTTGCAGCCCCAGCAGAGCCTGCTGAGTTACCAGCTCCCTCAGGCAACACAGGCACTACTGTAGCTACCGCCCCCACTCTTTCCAAGACAAAGCACAAAGTGAAGGTCGTGGGGGACTTCATCCTGTGGGGGACTGAAGGGGCAATCTGCCACTCCAACCCCTTATCCTGGGAAGTCTCATGCTTTCCAGGAACCTGCATCTGAGAAATTGCGGAGAAGATCCCTAAACTCCTCCAGCCCACTGACCACTATCCCATGCTCCTAATCCATGTGGGCACCAATGACACAGCTCGGAATGCTCCCAGCCATGTCATGAGGCACTACAGAGATTTGGGAACGGGGCTAAAGGTCTGGGGGCACAGGTGGTGTTTTCTTTGATCCTCCCAGTCTTAGGCTATGGGCTGAGGAGGGACAGGAGGATCCAGATAGTCAACCAAAGACTGCAGTGCTGGAAGGCTTTTGCTTCCATAACCACAGTGTGCTCTTTGGTGAGAGAGGCAGCAAGCTACTGGGAAGGAATGGCCTCCACCTCTCTCTGCAAGGGAGGAGGCTCTTCTCAGCCAGACTGGCTGACCTGCTTTACCAGGCTTTAAAATAAGCCTGCAGGAGGATGCGGGGGATTACCACCACTGCTGGCCTGCTGAGCAATGCTTGCAAAGCCAGCAGGCCAAGGCACTTAAGGGAGCCCACCCCTACCCCAGTCCTGGAACAATCTGTGGGAAAGACAAGGGCCCCCAAGGGGACACTTGCCTGCCTGTACACGAATGCCAGGAGGTTAGGGAATAAACAGGAGGAACTTGTCCTCCTGCTTAACACAAATAATCATGATGTCATAGGGATAACAGAGACCTGGAAGGACTCTGTCCATAACTGGACCACAGGTATAGACGGCTATACCCTGTACAGGAGAGATTGAGTCGACAAACCTCCCACCTAAAGTCAAGAGCTTAACCAGGAGTTCACTAGGGAATTGGCTGAGGCCGCAAGCTCCAGGTCCATGGTTGTCATGGGAGACTTCAGACTTATCCAGATATCTTGTGGGAAGAGTACTTGGCTAAATCCGAGTGGTCGCAGAGCTTCCTCTTGCGTGTGTATGACCTCTATCTGACACAAGAGGTCTACGGGCCAACGACAGGTAAAGCGCTGCTCGACCTGGTACTGGCAACCAGGGATGACCTAATCAGCAACCTAATGATCAATGGGAAGCTGGGTGACAGTGACCATGAGCTGATCACCTTTACCATCCACCATAAAGCTGGCTAGTCAGTCAGCAACACGGAAGTCCTTGACTTCAGGAAAGATCACTTTGACAAGCTCAGAAGGCTTATCGGTGAGGCCCTAAGGGACCATGACCCCAAGGGGAGGGGAGCTCAGGAAGAGTGGTCACTCCTCAAGGGAACAATCCTCAATGCACAAGCTAATGCTATTCCATCTTGGAGGAAAGGCAGCAAGAGGGCACAGCAGCCCCCTTGGCTCTCCAGGAAACTAGTGGATCTCCTGCAGCTAAAAAGAAAGGCCTACAAAGGATGGAGGACAGGATCCACCTCCAAGGAGGAATATTCCATACTGGTCTGGTTCTGCAGGGAAACGATGGCTACGACAGAACTCCAACTAGCTACAAGTATCAAGGACAATAAAAAGTCCTTTTTTAGATATGTAGGGAGCCAGAGGAAAAGCAAGGGTAACATTGGACCCCTGCTAAACCAGATGGGACAACTGGTAACTGACACCCAAGAAAAAGCCAACTTATTAAATGGGTACTTTGCATTAGTCTTCCATCTTGGTGAGCCAACTTATTAAATGGATGACCTTGCATTAGTCTTGGTGAGGCCGCAGCTGGAGTACTGTGTCCAGTTTTGGGCTCCACAATTCAAAAAGGATGTGGAGAAGCTTGATAGAGTCCAGAGGAGAGCCACGCGCATGATCAGAGGTCAGGAAAACAGATCTTATGATGATAGGCTGAGAGACATGGGACTCTTTAGCCTGGAAAAGCGCAGGCTCAGGGGTGATCTGATGGCCACCTATAAGTTTATCAGGGGTGACCACCAGGATCTGGGGGAACGTCTGTTCACCAGAGCACCCCAAGGGATGACTTGCAGGTCACAAACTCCTGCAAGACCGTTTCAGGCTGGACATAAGGAAGAATTTCTTTACTGTCCGAGCCCCCAAGGTCTGGAACAGTCTGCCAGCGGAGGTGGTTCAAGCACCTACACTGAACACCTTCAAGAGTAAATTGGATGCTTATCTTGCTGGGATCCTATGACCCCAGCTGACTTCCTGCCCTTTGGGCAGGGGGCTGGACTCGATGATTTCCCGAGGTCCCTTCCAGCCCTGATGTCTATGAAATCTATGAAATCACTGCAGGCACATGCCTGCATTTTCTGAATCAAAAGTGAAAATCCACTTGCAAATCTCTGCAGGTTAGACTAAACTGCAAAGATCAAATAAATTCAGGCTCAGGCTTTTTGAATGTCTGTCCCTAGCCTAATTCACTTTTATGTCAACACTTCTGATATGATTGCAGAGCCATTAACATCATCTTCTGATTGCCATAAGTTTTCAAAGAAGTCCCGGATGATTGAAAAAAGCCAAACATAGTGCCCATATTTAAGAAAAGGGAAAAAGGAGGATCCGGGGAACTACAGGCCAGTCAGCCTCATCTCAATCCCTGGAACAATCATGGAGCAGATCCTCAAGAAATCCATCTCAAACCACTGGGAGGTGAAGAAGGTGATTAGGAACCCTCAGCATAAATTCACCAAGGCCAAGACATGCACGACCTGATTGCCTTTTATGAAGAAATGACTGACTTTGTAGATGCAGGGAGACCAGTGGATGTGGTATACATTGATTTTAGCAAGGCTTTTGATATGGTCTCCCACAACATTCTTGCAAGCTAGCTAAGGAAGTATAGGCTGGATGAATGAATTGGATGGATAGAAGGTGGACAGAAAACTGGTTAGAGCATCAGGCTCAGAGGGTAGTAATCAATGACTTAATTTCTAGCTGGCACCCAGAATCAAGTGGAGTGCCCCAGGGGTTAGTCCTGGGGCTGGTTTTGTTCTGTCTTCATCAACAACCTGAAAGATGGTATGGAGTGCAGCCTCAGCAAGTTTGCAGATGACAACCAAGCTGGGGGGAGTAGTAGACATGCTGGAGGCTAGGGCTAGGATTCATAGTGACCTAGACAAATTGGGGGATTTGGCCAAAAGAAATCCCATGAGGTTCAACAAGGACAAGTGCAAAGTCCTGCACCTAGGACGGAACAATCCCATGCACCAGTACAGGCTGGGGAGCCCACTGGCTGTGCAGAAGCTCTGCAGAAAAAGTCCTGAGGGTTACAGTGGACTATAAGCTGAATATGAGCCAGCAGTGTGCCCTTGTTGCCAAAAAGGCTAACAGCATACTGAGCTGCATTTTGCCAGTAGGTAAAGGGAAGCGACTATTCCCCTCTATTCAGCACTGGTGAGGCCACATCTGGAGTAGTCTGTTCAGTTTTGGGCCCCCCACTATGGAAAGGATGTGGACAAACTGGAGAGAGTCCAGTGGAGGGCAACAAAAATGGTGAGGGGGCTGGGGAACATGACTTATAAAGGACAGGGTGAGGGAACTGGGCTTATTTAGTCTAGAGAATAGAAGACTGAGGGGGAAGAAGCAATGGTCTCAAGTTGAAGCAAAGGAAGTTTAGGTTAGATATTAGGAAGACTTTTCTCACTAGGAGAGTAGTAAAATAATGGAACAGCTTAACCCAAGAGGTGGTGGAATCTCTATCCTTCGAGGTTTTTAAGACCCAGGTGGACAAAGCTTTGGCTGGGACGATCTGGTTCGGGATGATCCTGCTTTGAGCAGAGAGCTGGACTAGATCCTGACATTCCTTTCCAACCTTCATTTTCTAAGATTCTATGATTCTGCTTTCTAAATAGAAATTGCAAAATCAGCTCTGAGATGGTAAGGGCAACTGTAGTCTTTCAGTGTTTATAGAAAATGAGATGTGACTGTTACAAGCATCTTGCTAAATCTGAAGATTTCTGTAGACTCACAATCTTGGGAATGCCTTTGAATTTGTGATTTCACTCATGCAAATATTCAAAACATAAAAGATACAAAGTGTATTTACCTTTGGAAAACTTACTGTTCCAGCTGTTACTCACACAGGATTATCTATACCAGTGATTCTCAACCAAGATGTTGCATCACCCTGGGGTGCCTTGAGATCCTTTCAGAGATGCTGCAAGGTGCCACACAGTGATAGATAGCACTATTATGTATGCAAACATGATTCACAAGATAAACCCAATGATTTCAAATCAGAATCCCCTAATGTTAAACAAATTCTGATCTGTTGTCATCTTTGACTTCTTTGCAACAAAAACATTGCTGTAGTATTGAATACAAAATGAGTGAAGAGAGCTGGCATTTTCCAAAGGCTGCCTCAAGCCTGATAAAGGGTGTCTTGAGTCCAAAAAAGGTTGAAAAGCACTGATCTATACTTTTGGCATGAAGATCCCACTAATAGCAGTGATAGGGCTATAGAAAATTCCTATTTTATTGTTCATACTTAAAAGTAGCAAATTCAATTTTTTTTTAACTTGGGTTCACCTTGTTTGCTTGTTTTGAACTTCTATCAGTCACAAGAGTATAGTTACTCTCAATATGATATATCAAAGAGAAAAGTTAATGCTGGTTCAAAAGTGTAATTTTATAAAGAAGTTTTGTTGTTCTTCCCCTGTCTCACAAAGTTTCAACTCAAAAGGAAAGTTCAGTGATTATATTGATTAAAACAGTCCTGAGATTTTAAACCATAAAAGGTGTTAAACTGCAGTTGTGGGGTAAAAATTAAGTATTTGTCCTTTAAACTTATTGGTCTATTAAAACTTATTCCTCATATATTACAACATTATAAATAATAATGGAAGACCCATGTATTTTTCCACAGCCATTCTAGATGCAGAATTGTACATAATGTTTATATTACTGCCCCCTAAAATAGACTGAAGCTTAGTGCATCATCTTGTACATAGTAGTAAGCAACAGTTAAGTACTATTTGTGAATTCCTACGTGCAGCCAAACAGGTCATATAGCTCTATTGAGACCTGAAACTACCTTTGCTATTCCTGATTTCTCTCCCTGTGCTAGAGGTACCTTTGCAAATATAATGAGGTTGTTGGGGATATGAACACAACAGGTGATCAAAGATGTTGGTACAGTTTTCATAGGCATAAATATATTTTAGTCAATAAAGTTCTAATAAGTATAGTAATGAATAAATCATATACAGGTCCAGAATCAAAGTGGCAGTGTCCTAAAGTATGTGAAATAGTCCTCAGAGATGTTAAATCCAGATAAGCATTAGCCAAACTGACAGCAGCAATTTGTCTTTAAAAAATTTACAGATGTGGAAAGGTAGTTTTTAGTGTTATATACACTATGAGCAGACAGATCACTTTAAACATAAATTAAAAAGGAAATCCTCTGGTCTCATGAGCAGTGCACAATGATGGGCGTTGTCATTAATCACCAACATTCTAGCAAACTTTAAATTCACTATTGTGTTGTAAAAGTTTCCTTAAGTTTCCTTTTTTGTAAAATCCTTTAAAAAACCAACCAACCAACCAACCAGGCTTGGTCTAGAGGTCTGAGTTCTAATTCCTGCTCTTTTACCATCTTGCTGTGTGGTCTTGGCAACCCACTTATGCATACCCACTCTCCAGAATTTGTGTATTGAAACCTAAAAGGTAGAATGACTTTAGGCCTAGCTGGGGCCAATCCAGCTCCCGACTCCAGCTGGAGGGAATCAGAGCCTGGTTGAGTCATCTGCAGGGCCTTCAGGAGGGCTGCACCTATTCAGTCCTTGTAAGTCCCAAACAGGCTGTAACTTGCTGTCTGAGCAAATAGACCACCGGGCTGAACTTCCTGGTGTGCTGGGATCCCTGATAGCCTGGCTGTCTGCTTGCTCCTGTCTTGATCCCATCTGAACTGTGTCTAGCCTGAGCCTGTGCCTTAATCCTTGCAAAGATTCCTGCCTGTTCCTTTGCCTAGCCTACACCTATGCCTTTCCCCTGCCCAGTTCCTGCCTATACATCGTCTAGCCTAAATCTGTACCTCACTCCTACCTGGATTCCTGCCTAGTATATGCCCGTCTCCACTCCTGCTGCCATGCCTGCCTGTTCCCATCCTGGCTTGCTCTGCTCCTACCCTGCCTGTTCCCATATATTCCTGTCCCTGGCTTGGACCTCCCAGCATGACTAGCAGCTTGCTTTAATCATGATTCCATCATGCCCCCTGACTTGTACCTCAGACTTGGACTGATACTGCACTTGATTCATAGTTTGGGATGAAAACCCTACACAGCTTGTTAACTTGTTGTGGAATTTGATCGAGAGAGGGAGGAAATTCTACATTAATTCTATTTCTCTCTCTTCCCTTCCCCCCCCCAATAACAGAAAAATTTGACTAAAAGGGAGTTCAAGCAAACATCTAGTTCTACCCCTTGCTCAGTGCACAAATCATCCCTGCCTAACTGTCTCAGCTAACTTATCTAATCAATCTGATCTTAAAAAAGTCCAGTGATGGAACTCCTCCAATCTCTTTAGGCTCTTTTCAAGGATGAGTATTGGCGTAATGAAAATATGCATTAAAAAAGGTTTCATAAAATGTAAGCCTTTGCTTTTTCCAAAAGTATTTGATCATAGGTTCCTATTATTGTGGGAACTAAATGGTTCCAGAGTGAAGGGGAAAGTTCTGTGAACAAAAATAGGTTTCAGTCATTGTCCGTGATACCATGCTGCACTTCAAGTCAAGCATTCCACCTGTTCTTTCCTTATGCCCACACTGGTCAGGGAAACATTGGCCAATAAAGTTAAGTCTCATCCCTCCAGCAGGACAAGCATACCTATCAACTGATTTAAAAGGGAAGGGGGAGCGGCTGCGTATGAGCCACTATTAGCAGTTAGCTGTAACCATTACATCTAAATGATACTGTAGTAACACAAAGTAGGGTGTGCACACACGAACACTTGAAGCCCTTTTCAAAGAGGAATGTTTCAAAAGGGGACCAGCTGGTACCTTTTATGGGTAGAAACATGTCACCAAACTGAAAAGGATCAGCTGTGCTGGGACATGTCCTGCCACAGCTGATCTGCTTTATTGGGTGTCATACAAGGCCCAACGTGGGACAACAGGCAATGTGTTCCCTTTGCCCAGAGGATTCCCATGTTCCTTTCTGCCCAACCTGGGTTTTGCACTGGGTCAGTGCAGGTCCCAGCATGGGGCACTGGGGATTACCTGGCTCCTGTGAACCCCTGGGCTGGGACCTAAACTGAACCATGCCTCTCCATGAGACATGGGTCATCACGGAATGACCCATGAAACAGTTCCAGTCATTCCTGTCCACCCATTAGCTAAATTGTCCTAACTGGCCCTAAATGAAGAAGGGTTAAAGGTTAAATGATTTTCCTGTGTTTGTATTTCTGTAGGTTCTGTTGTGACCTGTATTGCTTTTCCCACAATAGGCACTTTCTATTACAATTGATTTGCTTTAATTCCAACTTTCTAACTTGGCACAGTTAATGAAAACTTGGTTTTCAGGGTCTAAAATTAATGCTAAAGTCTGAAACAATGCCAGCAATTGAAAGAAGTCTATTTCCTGATAACTTTCAAACTTTTCAGCATTTCAAACTCTCCAATACTTCCACCGCTTACCTTTTGATATGCCAGTCCTTGGCTTTAGATACAATATATGATATTAATTGCATCTCTTTACCAAAGGAAATCATGTTGAAAATTGGTTTTAGAAATTGTTCTTCTTTATACTTTAAGGTGAAACTGAAAAGTGTACTTTTAACATGGCTCATCTCCTTCAATTATGCTTTCAAAAGTGTTTCATTGGAAGACTGCTTCAAACTGTCATAATTAATACTGATATTCGCAGTTCAAATATTCCTAAGATGTAGTAGTCAATTTGCTTATTTGCTTGCACATAGAGAATTTGTTCTCCCTATAGGCATATTTATAACAGCACTGATTAAATCAAGAAGATTTTGATGTTAAAAAGGCAATATTTGTCAAGACTACCACAGCATGGTGTTGGGAATGGTGCAGTGCAGTTTTCTCAGCAGAGGGAAAGACTCCACATCTCAAGATTGATGGGACAGTCAATCCTAACCTGTTAATGGGGACCACTGTGTTCAAAATAAAATAACTGAAACTTATTTTTGCCCTATGGTTTTGGCAGGAGAAAAATGAAACTTACCTTGGGAATTAACTTAAGTTATTCTTAGGTCTATAATATATCATTCATTACAGATAGGTAAGTGTGAAAATACCCCACATTTCCAAACAAAAAAGTATAGCATTCAGAGGACCATAAATATCTGACTAAATCAGAGCTGGCTGATAATTGAAACACAGAATAATAGGAACTGGTAACCAAAAAAAAAAAAAAAAGAGGTCTTTATAACATATGGAGGTATGAATTTTTTCTAGGGCATTTAAAATCAAAGGTATGCCATTTTGCTTGGGTTTTTTTATAGATATAGGCCAAGTTGATGGTAGCTATGTCCTGATTTCAAGTAAACATGAGACGAATGGATGGAAGCGGTGCATAACTTGGCATTTTCCATTATGTTCATCCCTGCTCTCGATAAATATTAGTAGTTCCTAATAAGTTTGTTACCATTTTTGGGGTTGCTCAAAGGAAAATTGGAGTGAACCGGAACCCTGAAAAAACAAACAAAC
This sequence comes from Crocodylus siamensis, assembly GCF_052110815.1. Taxonomy (NCBI): domain Eukaryota; kingdom Metazoa; phylum Chordata; order Crocodylia; family Crocodylidae; genus Crocodylus; species Crocodylus siamensis. The sequence continues at coordinate 219,905,275 of NC_143397.1, forward strand.
AAACAAAAAGACTTGCATGAAGCTTTGATTATAAGCGCATGCGCACAGTTTAAAAGGGCCCGCCAACAGCAAAAAGCAGCTCCGGTTAGGCTCTGGAGCAGCGGGAGATGCATGGGTGAAAACCCGCTGCGCTCCCACTCCCCTGAAGCACCCTAGACACCCCCCAGCAGCCCCGGAGCCCCCCCACTGACCCCCAGCACAGCCAGAGGCAAGCAGGGCCGTGGTGGGAAGGGGTTAACCCCTCTCTGAGAGGGAAGGAGGCGGCTGCGTGGAGCCAGGCCGGGTCAAACCCCACCCAGGCCCCTACTTCGCCCAGCCCCACAGGGAGCCATGCGAACAGGCTGTGCAAACAGATGCACTTGTCTGCTGGCACATGAGTTAGCATGGAGGTCACGCAGCAGGGGGTGCAAGTGGGCCCAAACCCTGTCTGTGAACCCCCCCAAGGTAGACAGTCCCAGCCATAGCCAGCCTACCAGAGGCATGACATGGATGGGCACGCACCACACCCTGAGGGCTCTAAAGCCCCCCCTCCCAGGCACCTCGGAGACCGCCACCCAGACGGAGCCCATGGTTCCAGGTGCCACACAGACGGAGCCTCTGGCTGCACAGGCTGCCTGTCCCTTTTTCAGGCTCTGGGTCCTGGGAGCATGGCCACCTTCCTGTGTGGGGTCTGCTCACTTTTGGGGTCTCTGGCACATCAGCTGGAGGAGCTCCAAGCCACAGTCCAGAGACTGCATGCCATCAGGGACTGTGAGTAGGAGATTGATTCTTACTGCCAGGCCCTTCTCCCCTGGGAGCCGGCGGGTAGACCACCGTCTTCCTCCAGGACAAAGGAGGGCTCCAGGACCTCCCACTCTGTACAGTCAGGGGCATGGATCAAGGTGGTCAAGGACTCAAGGCCCTCTGCACCAAGGCCCCTGCCCCGCTGGAGCTTAGCAACAGGTACACACCTCTTACTGCTCCAGCAGAGCCTGCTGAGTTGCCAGCTCCCACAGGCAATACAGGCTCAACTGCAGCTATCGTCCCTGCTCTCCCCAAGAAAAAATGTAAGGTGTTTCTTGTGGGAGACTCCATCCTGAGGGGACAATCTGCCACCCTGACCCCTTAGTCCGGATGCTGCTTCCCGGGGGCCCACATCCAGGACATTGTGGAGAAGATCCCCAAGCTCCTCCAGCCCACAGACCACTATCCTATGCTCCTTATTTATGTGGGCACCAATAACATGGCTCAGAGTGCTCCCAGCCAGGTCATGAGGTGCTACAGGGATTTGGGAGCGGGGATAGAGGATCTGGGGGCACAGGTGGTGTTCTTGTCGATCCTCCCAGTCTCAGGCTATGGACTGAGGAGGATCCATGTAGTCAGCCAAAGACTGCAGTGCTGGTGTCATTGGAAAGGCTTCGGCTTCCATGACCACAGCCCGCTCTTTGGCGAGAGAGCCAGTGAGCTGCTGGGAAGAGATGGCTTCCACCTCTCTCCCCTGGGGAGGAGGCTGTTCTCAGCCAGACTAGCTGACCTGCTCCACCAAGCTTTAAACCAAGCCCATTGGGGGATGGGGGAACTACTGCCACTGCTGGCCCACTGAGCAACCCTTGCAAAGCCAGTGGGCCAAGGCACTTAAGGGAGCCCTCCCTTGCCCCAGCCCTGGTACAATCTTTGGGCAAGGCAAGAGCCCCCCAAGGGGACACTTGCCTGCCTGTACACAAATGCCAGAAGCTTGGGGAATAAGCAGGAGGAGCTCATCCTCCTACTCAATGCAAATAATTATGATGTCATAGGCATAACGGAGACCTGGTGGGACTCCACCCATGACTGGACCTCGGGTATAGATGGTTATACCCTGTACAGGAGGGATCATGTAGATAAAAGGGGCGGGGGTGTAGCTGTCTATGTTAAGGAAAGCTACGTGTCCCTGCAAGCTGATATAGGCAACCAGGGTGGATGACTGGTGACCCTCTGGGTTAAAATCCATGGGGAACATGGCACAGGGGACACAATGGTGGGAGTCTACTACAGACCACCCACCCAAAGTCCAGAGCTTGACCAGGAGTTCACCCAGGAACTGGCTGAGGCCCCATGCTCCAGGACCATGGTTGTCATAGATGACTTCAATTACCCAGACATCTCATGGGAGAATCACTCAGCAGAATCCAAGCGGTCGCAAAGCTTCCTCTCATGCATGGATGACCTCTACCTGACTCAAGAAGTCTATGGGCCAATGAGAGGCAAAGCTCTGCTTGACTTGGTACTGGCTACAGACCTACTGGCCAAATCGGCGACCTAGTGATCAATGGGAAGCTGGGTGACAGCGACCACGAGCTGATCACCTTCACCATCCACCGTAAAGCTGGCAAGTCAGTCAGCAACATGGAAGTTCTTGACTTCAGAAAAGCCAACTTTGACAAGCTCAGGAGGCTTGTCAGTGAGGCCCCAAGGGACTATGACCCCAGAGAGAGGGGAATTCAGGAAGACTGGTTGCTCCTCAAGGGAATGATCCTCAATGCACAAGCTAAGTCTTGGAGGAAAGGCAGCAAGCAGGCACAGCAGCCCCCCTGGCTCTCCAGGGACCTAGCAGACCTCCTAAGGCTAAAAAGAAAAGCCTACAGAGGATGGAGGATGGGATTCACCTCCAAGGAGGATTATTCTGCACTGGTCCAGTCCTGCAGGGAGCAAACCAGGAAAGCCAAGGCTGCAACTGAATTCCAACTAGCTGTGAGCATCAAGGACAATAAAAAGTCCTTTTTCAGACATGTGGGAAGCTGGAGAAGCAAGGGCAATATTGGACCCCTGCTGAACCAGATGGGGCAACTGACAACTGGTGCCCAGGAAAAAGCCAATCTATTAAATGGGTACTTTGCATCAGTCTTTCATCAGTCCCATGGGATGCCCATGCCCACTACAGGACAGGGAGGTCCGGGTGGGGGAGATTCCCTGACCTTCATAAGATGTTCCTTCACATCCATTTGAGAAGCTGGATACCTTCAAGTCAACCGGCCCTGACAACCTGCACCCCAGGGTACTCAAGGAGCTGGCGAGCATCATAGCCCAGCCTCTAGCACGGATCTTTGAAAACTCCTGGCGCTCTGGTGTAGTGCCCGAAGACTGGAAGAAGGCCAATGTGGTGCCAATCTTCAAGAAAGGGAGGAAAGTGGATCCGGCTAACTATAGGCCCATCAGCCTGACTTCTATCCCAGGGAAGATCTTTGAGAAGTTTATTAAAAGAGGCTATCCTTAATGGACTGGCCAACTCCAACATCCTAAGGGATAGCCAGCACGAGTTTGTTGTGGGGAGGTCTTGCTTGACCAATCTCATTTCCTTCTATGACCAGGTGACCTGTCACCTGGACAAGGGAGAAGAGATTGTTGTTATATATCTTGACTTCAAAAAAAGCCTTTGATCTGGTATCCCATGATCACCTCTTGGTGAAACTGGCCAATTGTGGCCTTGGCTCCACCACGATCCACTGGCTGGGAAATTGGCTCCATGGTCGGACCCAGATGGTAGTAATTGATGGAAGTCACTCATCATGGTGTCCTGTGACCAGTGGGGTCCCCCAAGGCTCTGTTCTTGGACCCATATTGTTCAACATCTTTGTTAATGAAGTGGACATTGGAGTCAGAAGCAGACTGGCCAAGTTTGCCGATGACACCACACTTTGGGGCAAAGCATCCACGCCAGAAGACAGGCGGGTGATCCAGGCTGACCTGGACAGGCTTAGCAAATGGGTGGATGAAAACCTGATGGTGTTTAACACTCAAAAAAAGCAACGTTCTCCACCTTGGGAAGAAAAACCTGCAGCATCCTTATAGGCCCTGCCACTTCCACTCAGCTGACTAAACAGGTGTGTGTCCTTAACTCCCTCCGGTTGCCCCCTAACAACCAGCACCTGAGCCACTACTCCGGCTTTCCAAGCAGCAGGCACCTTAGTGCCCTGCTATGCTCCTGAATTGGCCGAATCTAAAGCAAATACTAGAAACTTCATACAGGCCTACTTTGCAGTCATTTAGTATTTGGTCATTTAGTACTTGGTTATGCAAGTCATGTAGCTGCACCCATTGACATGTAGGTTGGAATATAGCAGTGGAATCAAACTGCTGCCTAATGTGCCTCGCCAGAAATTTCAGGCACCAAAAATTTGGTCTTTAATTTGCCTTCAAGAGAGAGAGAGGATGCTATGAATCCAAATTTTGATGATTTTTTTTATGCAATATGCAATAACACTCAAAATTAAAGAAAACTATGCAAGTATTTTCCCACCATTTATCCCTTGTAAAGACTACTAACTTTATGAAATCACTACAGCAGCCTGTGAATAATATATGTAGTGAAAAGCTGCTGCAGCAAGAATATATAGACAATGCTTTCCAATTGTCATATGCCTGTATTATTTGCTTTGAATAGCTCAGTAAAATTCTTCTGTAGAAGCCTTACAAAGCGTATGTATTTCTCTGCTTGTAGAGAAGATCTTTAAAATACCAAATTTGCCTTGTCTGTGATAAATTGTTTTATACAAAAATCTTAACTTTCTGTAAAATATAAATTAACACTAAAATTGGCAGCATATTCTTTTGCAGTTTAATCTGTAGAAAAAAATCATGAAGGAAAAGGTTTTGGTGGTTGAAGGAAGTGATGAAGATAGCAAAAAAATGAATGAGTGAAGGTAGGTGCAATTCCACTGATGCCTATAGAATTTTTTACAATGATAAATTTAAATGAGAGGTATGTCATTACAAAAAAGTGCTGGCTCCAACTGTGACATTTTTTAAATTCAGGGCCAATAAAATAGCCAGTCAATTTGCATCTTAAAAGATGATTTGGAATATAAATAGGAGAAAATCAGAGTACCATGATGTAGCAAGTCCTTTGAAAGTCTCTTAACGTTAGTTAATAGAGAGACCTTCAAAATCAATACATGACTTTACTGGAAGTCAATGTGAACTCATTAAATAATAGTAATACACTACAAAGCTGGAATATTTGCAAGAATCCAGGCCAGTACCATCTGAATAATTTGTAACTGGGAAAGTTAAGATTGGGTGCTGGTAAGCAGAGTTTAAAGTTTTTGCACTTCTGCAACAACAACAAAGAGCAGTCATAAGAAACTCAAGATCCTTTCCTCAGAGAATGGATTTCATTCTGGTAATGTTGCAGAAGTGACTTAGACTTTTCTTATTCTTGAGGTATGCTAGAGGGAGCCTGAACTGGTTGTACCAAAATTTGGCTGAAGAAGCAGACAGTGAAGAGAAGCCAGTACTTTGCCATTTCTGAAATGAAAGAAATCATTTGGAAATAGAAAAGCTAGCAATCCTGGGAATGTTGTCCATCACTGTATTGTTAAAGTTGTTTATTTTTTGCATGTTGACAGGTGTAACAATTATACACATTTAGCAACAGGTGTAGCTTTAATCCTGTTTCATCCAGGGTGATTTAGCTAGCTGGGATCCCTATAGAAACATCTAAGGGAACAATTACATCACGATAGCTGATGTGGGCCCTGTTACTATGGGTGTGGGGAAGCCTGAACAGCCCCACAGCCTGGGAGCACTTCCCCATACCCACCCCAGACCTGGAAGGGCTCACCGAAGGCTGAGGATCCAAGTCCAGGGTTGCAGTGAGCCCCCAGCAAGGGAGTTAACCCAGGTGTGGCACATGAGGAAGAGCCAGCTTTGTGGACCAGCAGGGGCACTGAAAGCAGCCTCAGGGGTTGCTGCACCAGCAGGGAGCAAGGGTGCCTGGAGCCTGGGGTTGCCAGGGGTCAAGCATCCTCCAGGAGGGGCTGAGGGCAAGGTTTCTCCATGCAGGTTCTTCAAAGCCTCTGAAAGATAAGAAGTGACCAGCAGATGAAGTCTGCAAAGAGCTGCATGAAGCCAGCAAAGAGCTATGTGGCAGTTTATTTGTTTAACTCTGTTTACTCATTTTGCATTTCTAAAAAGTCCTGTGTGGCCTCATAGTGTTATCTACTAGCTCTGCTTCAGTGGAGGCAAGGACCCTGAACAGTGAGTCCTTAGCCAAAGCCAGCAGCAAAAGTAGAAGTGGTCAGCTCTGCTGGTGTGACCAAACATGCCTGGCTGGAATCTGTCCAAAAAGCTATCTATAGGAGCGTACAGTCCTGCAGAGACAACTCTCCACTCACTCTGTCTTCAAGTTACTTCTGGCTTTGTTTCTCTTAGATATGGCTACAGAATCCTGATTAAACCAAGAGATTTCAAACAAAAAACAAGAATTTAAAAGAAAGCCCATGCAAGTACATTTTTCAGTTTTTTAAGCATATTTTTCCCTTTTCTCTTTGTAAGCAGTTGCTTGTGTTTTGAGCAAGAGACTTCCCTTTATCTTCCTTTTCCAGTAATGCTAGTAACTATACCTGACAACCAAAACCCAGGAAAAAGCCAACCTGTTTAACGGGTACTTTGTGTTGGTTTTTCATCAACCCAAAGGGACCACCCTGCCTAGCATGATAGCCAGGGTGAGGGTGAATTTATACCCAGCATCAGTGTAGACCTTGTGAAGGAACATGGAGAGGATGAACACCTTCATATCAGCTGGTCCTGACAAATTGCACCCCAGAGTATTTAAGGATCTGGCAGGAGTCATAGCCCAACCACTGGCAAAGATATTTGAAAACTCCTGGCACCTGGGTGAAGTACCTGAATATTGGAAGAAGGCCAATGTGGTGCCCATCTTCAAGAAAGGAGGAGAGAGGAGTTGATCCTGGGAACCACAGGCCAACCAGCCTGACCTCAATCCCTGGAAAGATTCTGAAAAAAAATATCAAAGAGACTATTCTTGACAAGATGGCTGATGGCAACATACTGAGGGACAGCCAGCATACTATTAGGGTGACAATATTTGTATCTTGAGGAGCACTGGATTTGCAGCTGAATAAAAGCTTTAATCTGTGGCTCAGCAAAGCTGCTGACCACAAGGCAGAATAATATATTAAAGGTAATAAGCAAGCATTTTCTTAACAATATAACAGTGTTGTAAGTTATATAGCTCTTATATATCAGATTTTGGTTATGAATGCTTATGCTAAGCCAGCCATTTGCTTATGCTATGTAACCATCTTAACTGTGTGAACCATTTTTCTGAAAAAGAAGCAAGTGTGTCTTTGTCAGTCTGTGTGCTGTGAATGAGGTGAAGTCTTAGGAATGTGGAGATGGTACAACACGGGACTGAAAAACAGACTCAAATGTAAAAGACAACATGTAACTGGTAACAGAACCTGAGATAAACATATGCAAAAAGGTGAATGGTGATTGGTGAAGAGGCCTGCAGAAGCTTCCAGGTTTTGGTCAAAGTCCGCTCAGTGACTGAAGAAGTGGAGTCAAGGTCTTAGACATGAACTCATAGCAAAAAAACCCATGTAAATAAGTTAAATACATAGGCAATTCCATGTTAATGAAACAAACAGTAAACAGAGCCAGAGCTTAAAATGGGAAGAACTAAGGGTGGAACAAAGGAGGGACAAAGGTGGAGTAAATGTTAATGAGTGTATAAGTATGGAAAAAAACTAAAGTTCACTGCGGCTCCCCAGTTTCTTTGGGAGCTAGTCCAAAGCTGTCTCCATTTTGAATAAAGCTGTTGCAAGCAATGTGTGCTGGTGTTTGCTCTCTGAGCAACTGGATCATCGTCTCCCTAGACATTGGGCACCACATGGAGTCAGGGTCTAACAATAACCAGGTGACATATCACCTGAACAAGGGAGAAGAGATTGACATCATATATCTGGACTTTTAAAAAGCCTTTGATCTGGCGTCCCATGTTCTCCTCATGGAAAAATTGGGCAACTGTGGCCTCTGCTACACCACAGTTCGATGGCTGGGGAATTGGCTCTGAGGCTGGACCCAGAGAGCAATGGACGGCAGAGGTGAATCATCATGGTGTTTGGTGTCCCCCAAGGCTCTGTCCTTGTACCTGTTCTCTTTAACATCTTTATCAACAATGTGGATACTGGTGTCAGAAGTGAACTGGCTAAGTTTGTCAATGATACTAAACTTTGGAGTAAAGCGTCCACACCTGAGGATAGGCTGGTGGTCCAGGCTGACTTGAATAGACTTAAAAAGTGGGCAGATACAAACCTGATGCCATTCAATACAGACAAATGCAAGGTACTCCACCTTGGGGAAAAAAACCCGCAGCATGCTTATAGGTTTGCCAGTGCTACTCTCACTAGCATCATGGCCAAAAGAGACTCGGGTGTCATGACTGACCACAAGATGAACGTGAGCCACCAATGTGATGTTGCAGCCGGTAGATCAAGCCAAACTCTGGCTTGCAACCATAGATGCTTCTCAAGTAAATCTCAGGATGTCATCCTCCCACTGCCTTGGTGAGGCCGCAGCTGGAGTACTGCAGCCAATTCTGGGCACCACAATTCAAGAAGGATGTGGAGAAGCTTGAGAGAGTCCAAAGGAGAGCCATGTGCATAATCAGAGGACAAGAAAATAGGCCTTATGAAGAGAGACTGAGAGCCATGGGACTCTTCAGCCTGGAAAAGTGCAGGCTCAGGGGGGACCTGTTGGCAGCCTATAAGTACATCGGGGTGTGCATCAGGATATGGGGAAATGCCTGTTCACCAGAGCATCCCAAGCAATGACAAGGTCCAACAGTCACAAACTCCTCCAAGACCATTTTAGGCTGGACATAAGCAAAAACTTCTTTACTGTCTGAGTCCCCAAGGCCTGTAATAGACTCCCTCCAGAAATGGTGCAAGCACCTACTCTGGACTCCTTTAAGACGCATTTAGATGCTTATCTTGCTGGGATCCTTTGACCCTAGCTGACCTCCTGCCCTTGGGGCACAGGGCTGGACTCAATGATCTTCTGAGTTCCCTTCCAGCTGTAATGTCTATGGAATCTATGAAATTTAGTGCAATTTATGAAGCTTTCCAGTTTTGTTCTAAGCTTAAAAAGTGCATTTTCAAGGAGAACATTCCTAAGGGTTTACTTTGTTGAGTTTTGTACAAATGGGTCTGTTCATTTTTATCTCCATTGGCTTTAACTTTAATAGCCTGAGAATGTCCCTTTAATATTATTTGCTGGGCATGTCTACCTGTGCAATTATTGCAAAACAATAAACTCCTGCACATATCACGCTGGAGTTTATTGCTCTCAGGCACACTGTATGAACATGCATTTAGGACCGCAGCATGTTAAGCCTGGTCAGAACAGCCCCGGCTAGCAGGAGTTGAGCCTGACTCAACATGCTGCAGAGGGGCTGGCTGGGTGGGGCATGAAGGTGCTCCAGTGTGGGGTGAGCCAGCAGGCAGCCCCTACACTGAAGCACCCTCATGCTCCAGCCACCTTGGGCACCGTCTACATATGCACTGCTGTGGAGTTTTTCACTCCACAGCAGTGTAGTACTTGTATTTACTGTAAGTACAAGTCCGATCCTGTGGAGTTTATTAATTTACTCTAGCCTAATAGGGATGTGCATGTAGATGTGCAACATTTAATGCAGACATAATTAATCTACTCCACTGTAAATGTCTCATGTAGACATGCCCACTAGGTATCAGGAAAAAAAACTTTTTCCTTCCTTCTTAGGTGAGTGTGCTTTCTGCTTAGACAGAAAGTCAGGACTGGTGCAGTACTATGTGGTTACAGATTAGTTAAAAAAAGATCAGAATTATGTAGCTCATTAACAAGTCTCAGAGCTTTGGTTTAAGGTACTTCCAGTAAAGTGGGACATAGTGGACATGTATACAAGTGCAATTAGTGCTGTATGGGTTTAGTCCACAGTAATTTACTATGAGTTCTCCAGCCGCTCCTCTGCCATAGTGACCAGGTGGTCCAGCAGCTGGGTCCAGTCCTTGGTCTGCTGCTGCCAGGTCTGCTACATACAGAAGGCCCTTGCCGAGACTGGTGCTGACCCTGATGGCACATCCCCACATGCAGCTGGTGGCTCTCCCCCACGTGCAGCTGCTGGAGCTGCAGAGCCAAGAGAAGGAGGCTGTTTGTGAAAGTTGGCAACATTTCTGAGATAACATGTACAATACCAGGGGGGCTGTGCACTGCCCGGCCTCAGATCAGGGGTCGTGTGCCCACAGGTGCCTAGGGACCATGCTAAGTCAGCCAGGCAGGTGCCTACTAGCTGAGTCTCTCGTCCCCGCTTGCTCCACAGGGGCAGATGAGCCGCTGGGTGCTTGCCACAGGCAGTCTGCCTTTCCTGTCCCCTCCCCAGCCTGGGACATTTTCCTTCTGTAGGCCAGACCATCTCTTCTGCTGCCAGGCCCATGGCTCACGGGATTGAGTGGCAAGGAGCTCACAGCTGACTGGGACTCAGAGCTGCTGGCACCTATGCCCTCTCCGCAGTGGGCCTCTTTGGAGGGGAACCCTGAGGCCAGCCTCACCCCATGCCAGCCCTGTACCCTGAGCATGCACCCAGCTGCTAGCATCCTGGAGGGACCAAGGGGTGCCCAACTCACTATGCCCTGCTGATGATGATTTCCATGGTGCCCCAAGCACCCCTGAGAAACTGGTGTAGGACCCAGAGCTTCAATGGTGCAATAGGCAAACCTGCACTGCCCCACAACATTCACCACTGCTTGGAGGGGTACCTGTGCCTATGCTACATGCCCCTGCCTCCTGCAGCCAAGGATGACATTGCCACCAGCACTGATGTATTTCTCTGCATGTGGGAGGTCTGTGCCTGCCTAGCTGAGGGGGCACAGGCTGCTTAATAAAGTTTGCACTCCCTCCCACTTCCCTGCATGCTGTGGGGAGAGGGGAAGAGTGGGGGGACTCCAGGGCACAGGTTCAGCTTGGCTGGGCCAGGCAGGAGGAAAGGCAGGGGCAGAAGTGGGGAGGGCCCTTTCCCCAGTGTGGGGCTTACCAGGTGGTCATGGCAGGAATGCCCAGTGGCCCAAGTCTGTCCCTGCCAGTAGTGTCTTGAGGTGTAGGGAGGACCTGGAGCTGCTGAGGGCAGGCGATTCCATGGCCAGGCTGTCCTAGGCAGGCCTGTGCACCCATAGTTGACAGGACAGGTACTAGCCTCCACTGCCAGAACCGCTGGATGATGCTGGGGGAAGGAACCATGGTGGGATGGGCTCCTGGCACTCCAAGGGGCCCTCTCTGGCTGACACCTTGTTGCAGCTGCTAGGCCACAGCAGAGGCTTGGGCAGGCTGGTCGTGCTAGAATTCATGGTATGGATCCAGCCAGACTTCTGGGGCATGAGGATGTGTTCCAGCTGCCGCATAAAGGGCATGGCCTTCTAGCAAGCCCCCAACCAGTGATTATGGTCAGTGACACTGACCCACTGTGCCCACAGGGCCTTGACCTTTATATGGCACTGGTGTGCTGACCAGTCATGCCCACGCTTCTCCATGCAGCCTGACAGGCCCTCATAGATGTGGGTATTGGACTGCTGGCTCCAAACAAATTGGTTCAGGACCTCAGCCTCACCCCAGAGCACCACGAGGTCTGTGGTCTCCTCCTGGGACTAATTCTGCCCCTGGAAGGCACTGTGTGCCATCAGGGATGATACCAGTGTGGCTTCTTTGATGGCCCTCATGGACTGCATGCAACAGTCTGGGTGCTGGCAGGCCTGGGCAGGTGCCTACAGCACCCAGCACAGGGGCCAGGCTAGTGCATGGCATGCACCCTTTCCAAATTCACAGATGATACCAAATTATGCGGTAAAGTTAACACACCAGAGGGTAGGGAACAAATCCAGGTGGATCTGGACAGGTTGCAAAAATGGACGCAACACAATAGGATGCACTTCAATAAGGACAAATGCAAGGTGCTGCACCTAGAAAGAAGGAATCACCAGCACTCTTACAGGCTGGGGGAGTACCTTCTCAGCAGCACGGCAGCAGAAAGGGATCTTAGAGTCATTGTTGACCCCAAGATGAACGTGAGTCATCAATGTGATGAAATGATCTGTAAAGCTAACCACACTCTTTCTTGCATTAGCAGGTGCATGACAAACAGGTCCAAGGAAGTGATACTTCCCCTTTATGTGGCATTGGTCAGGCTGCAGTTGTAGTAGTGTGTCCAGTTTTGGGTGCCACACTTCAAGAGGGATGTGGACAACCTCGAGAGGATTCAGAGAAGGGCCACTCATATGGTTAGGGGACTGCAGGCAAAACTCTATGATGAGAGATTGGGGGGCCTAGATCTCCACAGCCTCTGCAAGAGAAAGCTGAGAGATGATCTTGTGGCTGCCTACAAATTCATCATGGGAGGACAACATGAAATAGGACATGCCCTGTTTACCAGGGCACCCCTTGGAGTAACTAGGAACAACAGCCACAGTCTGATGGAGAACAGATTTAAGTTAAACATTAGGAAGAATTTCTTTCTGGTAAGGGTTGCAAGAATCTGGAATGGGCTTCCAAGGGAGGTGATGCTGTCCCCTATCTTGGGAGTCTTTAAGAGGAGGCTTGACATGCACCTAGCTGGGGTCTTCTGACCCCAGCGCTCTTTCCTGCCCAGGGCAGGGGGTCAGACTTGGTGATCTGCTAAGGTTCCATCTATGAATCTATTAGACAAGCCAGCAGTGGGCCTGAAACTAATGCTGGGGTCTAGGCAGGCTGCTGCAGCTGACCTGGGGCCACTGGTGAAGGATCTGGTGGCCAGAGGCTGGCTGCCGGTGGCCCAAGGCCCTGGGATCACCACAGCATTTTTATGGGTAGGCTGGGTAAGGCAAAGAGCCACCCCAGCCCCAGGGCTGGAGAAGTGCTATGCCCTGTGGTCCAGGAGCCAGCTGAAGGGTGGCCCCCTGGTGGTGGGGCTGGCTGGAAGCAAATTTGCTCCGGGTTGGCATCTATAAGTGTGGTAGTAGCTACTACTGTAGTAGTAGTAACTACTGTTCAGTTAATTTGCTACCTTCAGGAAATTAATCACAGAGTAGACTAATTGACTGCGCAGTAAGTGTGTGCATATGTAGATAGCGACACTTTACTGTGCACTCAATTAGTCTATGGTACAGTAAAGCATCGAGTTTAGACATGCCCAATATATCTATATTTTTTTCACCTCCCTCCCCCACCACAATTTTTCCTTTGAATTGCAGGTTTGTAGCACCTCCAAACTTCTCAAAGCAAGATTCAGTTGAAAATACAGCATTTTCCCTAGATCTTTGGTGAAATTATGAATTTCCACATGTTTGAGTTAATATATATGCATAGGGAAATGACTTAAAATGTACAGAATTTAGCAAATTCTATAACATGAGTTTGATATTTGTGCAAAAACTCAAAGCCAGGTAAGTTCAGTAGAGTTCCAGGTTTTTCTGAGAATATTCTTTCTTACTAAACTTGTAGTTGGCAGGTAATCAAACCAGACAGAGTTATTGAACCCACATAGCTAGAATAGTTCTGCTGGCTGCCAAATTCAGATGTCTATGTTATTAGACCTCTCTACCAAAAATGTGTACTAGATAGTTTTAAACTGATTTTATATACATACTAACTTGCACTCATTTAGTTTTCTCCCCTAAACCAAGACTGGAAAAGGGCACCCTGAGGATGGAATCAGACTGTTTGCACCAGTTAACTAAATCTTTTTTAAAATCTATTTAAGTTAAACTGGTGCAGCTTTCTTGTGTGAATAAACTGTTATACAGAATGCCTTCTAACACAGGTTGTTTGCAGCCGATGGAACTGCCTAGCCATTTATAGAAAATAGTGAAAAACTGGGAATTTGATCTAGGAATATTGTTTGAAGAAAGTGAGACAAATGTATTATGGATAAATGGCAATCTGATACCATCCCTGGCAGTGCTGGGAATACAGCAATTGGAGAAGCATCACATGATATTAGTGGTTTCTGGAACAGAATTTTTTACCAAGATTCTTTCCCCACCTTATTCATTGAAACCTTGTCTAAACAAGTATTGTAATGTGAACTGCCAAGGATGGCAGAGTAGGGTCATTTAAAACAAGTATGTTGTCCAGATACTCTTCATTTCAGAGGTACCCACTATATTGGTAAATTCAGAGGATTTACTAAATGATTCAGCAAAGTATAATTAGGACACAGGCCACTTGTGCCTGGCAGGACACGCAGCTTGGAGACTGAGGGTCAGATCCAAATCATGCCCTACTTGCTAGTGTAGGGGGGAGCCGAGGATCATGATCCTTGGTTTGGTGGATCATTCAGTACAAGGTATAAAATCCCTTTGGTTCTCTCTGCCCAGCCTCTTTCTAGGATGACAATTAGCTGATTGTTGTGGACCAGCAACACATTAAATTTCAGGTACCACACAAATGAGTCATGAAAACGTTCTGTATTACACATGGAATATTTTTGTGGTTCATTCCCTTATGGTGCCTTATATCAAGTGCATGTGCACTCTTCCTATTTATGCTGCAATTAGCATATTAGAAAAGGCCTTAGTATGGGCCTAAGGGAACCCACTTAGGAATTTTTCAGCAGCACATGGCATGGAGAAACAGAGGACTGGGAGGGAATGTGGAGGCAGGGTTAGCTGCATGAGGACTTGTCTATCATTCACGACAGCAAATATGACTTGACTGGCTATCTGCCACAAACTTTCTTTGTCCAGTTGGAAAGGTGCTGTTTTCATTCCCCTTGTGGGCATAGTGACACCGATTTGCCCTTCTGCAGCTTGTGAGAGAAACTGTCATTGTTGTAACTGATCATCTAGTTAGAATGTATTTCTAAAAAATGGACATTGTAGAGATTGCCCCATTCTTTCCCCTTTCTAATTCAAATAATTTTCCTTGTCAACATTTCTCTTCCAGCACTGGGGACTTGCCATCTTCAGCTTCACATTCAAGGAAGGAAAAACTGTTTTAAGAATGGGACAGTCATTCAAGGTTAGTTTAAAAAAATAAGAAAAATAATAGATTTTGTAAACAAATTTTGGAAAAATGTGAAATGCTAGTAAGAATATTTGCATTGTTCTTTGGAAGCTGCTATGGAAATAAAACTCCCCTGCCACCTAAGTAACACCACAGCCTGCACAAGTAAGCATTCCTTAAAGCATTGTGGGCTGGGAAGCCATCTTCTACCAGAAAATTCAGTGGCTGGGTTACCAAGTAAAGTGAAATCCCCTTAGTGTCTCCATCAAAGTTCATAAAGTTTAGAAAACTGGAAAGCACCACATAGCTATTATTGAGTAATGAAAAGTCTGCCTTGCTGGTTATAGATACCCTGATACCCTGCCCCAAAGATACGCTGTGAAAAAAATTACTTAGTTCATAAATTAATTTTTAATCATCTTTTCTTTTGTAATCCTAGATCCAATACAAGAAAAGACATAAACATGTTTTACAAACATTGGCTTGGACTGAGACGGGACAGAGATTAACAGAAATCCAATAATGTAGTTATAAAAAATATGAATTGCACAACTTGCTGTCATGCTACATAATCAAAGTATGTTATTAATAAGTGAAACCAGGTTTTTTTTCAACTGCTTTAAATCTATGCTGCCACTGGACAAGTATTTTGGACACATCACAGTGGAAATAAGTGTTATTCAGGGTTAGAAGGAGAAGAACGTAGCAGTTTTTCAGATTAACCCAGTAAAAAGCAGTATAGAAAAAAACACAAAAGTGTTTGTAGAAGAAGGAGACAAGTGGCTGTTTGAGGTTGGCATTGTTGGCAGAGAGAAGGGAACAGTGGAGAGAGATGCAAAGAGGTAAGTAGGGGAGGGCAAAGTTGTTTATTTGTGCTGTTCATTTACTTCCCTTAAGCTATAGAGTGTTTTATTCTATTCAAGTTGAGCTCCAAAGCTGTTCCTAATACTGTCTGTCTGCATTTTTCTCTTTGAATGTAGGATGGGCCTGCACACAATATAACATTATTCTGTAACATTCACAAATTCATAAAAACAGGCAGGTTGTTTGAATGTTGCCTTCACTTTAAAAACAATTCCACGTGACCCCATGCTGTCTACGTTGGGGTGGTTTAGCCACTACTGTAAATGTGAGGGGGAAGTGATCCCCACCACAGCTGACCGCACAACACAGACAGTACTACCCTGTGCACCAAAGCTTCCCCTGTTATGCCTCTGTGTTTGTACAGTTCTTTGCGCAATGAGGCTCCAATTTAATTCTCTCAGTACAGGTGGCAATATAAGCAAACCTTTAGCAGGGCATCCAAACTTTATGCTTTCTTGTCTTCCAGAGCTCATAGTGTCACAAATTCCAAAATGGGTCTCTATCTTTGGCCCACTTAAAAGTAGATCACAAGTCAAAACTTTAAACTAATATGAAAAATCTGGCTACCAAATTCTACTCACTTATTGAGATAAGAAAAGTGACAGAGAACAAATTGTGCCAAACAAACTTGATCTCCTTTACTGAACAAACTAGCTAGGTGTATGAAGGCAATGCAGTGGATATAGCACATCTGGATTTCAGCAAGGCTTTTGACAAAGTTCCATATGACCTTCTTATAAAGAAATTAGAGAAATATGGGCTAGACAAAACTACTACAAGGTAGAGAGACAACTGACTCAATAGCTGCAAGCAAAGGGTAATTACAAATGGATCTATGTCAGAATGGTGGAGGTTTAGAGTGGAGGCCAAAGGGGTTTGTCTTGGGCCCAGTGGTACTCAGTGTGTTTATTAATTATTTGGATACTAGAATGGAGAGCTTCCTGAGCAAATCAGCAGATGACACAAAGCATGCTGGAGGACAGAAGGACAATTCAGAATGTTCTCAGTAGATTGGAAAGCTGGGCTACAGTGAATAGGATTAACTTCCGTGCTGATAAATGTAAAGTGCTGTACCTGAGGAATAATAATCAACAGCACAAATGCAAAATAAGTGACGATTAGCTGGATAGAAGCACTACAGGTAAGAACCTAGAATCCCAGAATCGTAGAAAATCAGGGTTGGAAGGGACCTCAGGAGGTCATCTAGTCCAAGCTCCTGCTCAAAGCAGGACCATCTCCAGCTAGATTATTCCAGCCAGGGCTTTGTCAAGCTAGGCCTTAAAAATCTGCAAGGATGGAGATTCCACCACCTCTCTAGATAACCTGTTCCAATGCTTCACTACCCTCCTAGTGAGAGATTTTTACCTAATATTCAACTTAGACCCCCCTTGCTGCAACTTGAGACCATTGCTCTTTGATCTGTCATCTGTCACCACTGAGAACAATCTTGTTACCTCTTTGGAACTCCACCTCAGGTAGTTAAAGGCTGCTTACAAATTCCCCTTCAGCCTTCTCTTCTGCAAACTAAATAAGTCCAGTTGCCTCAGCCTCTCCTCATAAGTCATGTGCTCCATCCCCCAAACTATTTTTGTTGCTCTCCATTGGATTCTCTCCAACTTGTCCACATCCTTTCTATAGTGGAGGACCCAAAAGTGGACACTACTTTGGATGTGGCTTCACCAATGCAGAACACAGTGGAATAACCGCTTTCCTTGATCTGCCAGTATGCTGTTAGCAATGTTCCCTCTAAGGTGTAGTGATCTATGAGTGCACCACTTCGGTCCGTGAGCGCACTTCTTTGGTCCTGCCTCCCCCTTCCTCTAAGCCTGGATCTGGACTACACTAAGCCTAATAGACTAGAATCCTCACGTAATGGATCCTCATGCAATGTATTTTGCAATAATCCTCCAAACACAAGACTGGGGGCTGGGGAGCAGAGCAGTTCCCCGGAGCCAGTAATGGGGACTCCCCATTCATGATGCAGAAATCTTATGTCATGGTTAGACAAAGTGCTTTGGGTAAATGGGATATAATTTACACAAAGGACCTTGTCTGCCTATGTCCTTAGACAAACACAGCTGTAACCAGCACCCCCAAAATGTATCATGGTTAGGAACGATTCCTTGCACCTGCTCCTTCTCCTCTGATGCAGACCCAGGTTCTGCACCATCCTGCTTTGCCCTGCACACCTTTCCCTGCTGCAGGTAACCAAAGTGAATCTAACCATGGTGCATCTGGAAGTGTAAACACTGACACTGGGAGAACTATGTGCTGTCTGAAGAGAAGTGAAATGTTAGGGTGTGCTCTTGGCTGCCTCGAGTTGCTGCAGCCTGCAGCATTTAATCTGAGATCTGGGGAAGACAAGCTCCGCACATGTCCCTGCTCCAGGAGTGAGGAAGGACATGGAAGCAGAGCAGTTTCCCAGAGCCAGCAGAGCCCACGCCACCCCCAGCCCCAGCCCCTGCCTCCACCTCGCCTCTGGGAGTGGGGAGGCACATGGCCTCAGGGCTGGGGTGTGGAGCAGTTTCCTGGTGGCAGCCCCGGCCCCCGCCTCCAGAAGTAAGGAGGCATATGGCCTTGGGGCTGGGGAGCAGAGCAGTTCCCTGGCTCTGGCAGAGCCCTCACTAGTCCCCAGCCCAGCCCCCACCCCCACCTCACCTTGCCATGCCGCGCTGCAGCCCAGCTCCTCTCTGGGCAGGTGCACAGCATAAATAAGTTTGTGCGCAGCATGGCATTAAATTGTGCGCAACCGCACATGCGTGCACCTTGGAGGGAATCTTGGCTGTTAGCCTTCTTGGCAACAAGGGCACACTGCTGACTCAGATCCACCTTATTGTCCATTGTAATCCCCAGGTCCTTTTCTGCACAGCTGCTGCTTAACCACTCAGTCCCCAGGCTGTAGCGGTGCATGGGATTCTTCCACCCTGATTGCAGGACTTTTCACTTGTACTTGTTGAATTTCATAAGATTTCCTTTGGTCCAATCCTTCAATTTGTCTAGGTCACTCTGAATCCTAGCCCTACCCTCCAGAGTATCTACTATACCCACCAGCTTGGTGTCATCCACAAACCTGCTGAGGGTGCAATCCATCCCATCTTCCAGATAATTAATGAAGATATTGAACAAAACTGGCCCCAGGACCTAACCCATAGGTGTGAGGGGGCAAGCACAACCTGAAAGTGGTAGGAGGGCAGGCACAACCTGCAGGTGGGGAGAGCAGTCATGATCTATGGGTAGGATCGGGGGTCAGGCGTGACCTGCAGGTGGAGTAAAGGGGCCAGGCTAAACCCATGGGCAGGGTTGGGTGTGTGATCGACAGGTGGGTGAGGGTCTCCCTCCCAGTGAACCTACACACCCATCCCCCTCTCCCCCTACTGGGACTTATTTGTTCAGCTCTGGCAATGGTGAACCTGGATATAAGGGGCTGCACCCAGAGAGACTTGTGGGATGAGGCTTGAATGTGCTGGCTGGTGGGGGAGCAAGGGGCAAAATATAGACCAGTGTTTGTAGGGGAGGGAGAGTGGAAAGAACAGACCTAAGGCTTGAGCCAGTAGGTGGGTTTTCCCATCCCCAGGAGTGTGCAGGGGAAGTGGACAGGAGTTCCATGCACTGATTTGACCTAAATCAAATGAGTGTGATACTACATAGATCCAAGTTTATCTTAAACCAGGTTGTGCAATTTTTAGACTGGTTTGTGTGCATGGGACTTCTGTTCAGTTACAGTTACTTAGCCTAAGAGTCTTGGTGGACCACAGACTCAATATAAGTCTGCAGTGTGATGCAGCTAGAAAAAGATTAAGGTAGTTTTGGGCTACATCAATAGGACTATTAGTGTACTACACTTTAGTCATCACTTGTTATGCTTTATCTAAAGTATTGTCTATAGTTTGAGACTTCACATTTTAAGAGGAATTGATTAGAGAGAACAATTAAGAAAAAGATAACATAACTCTACAATGCTAAATATTGTTTGAGATTTGAAGTACAGAGATTTCTGCCTGCTTAGTTCAATGGAAAAACATACTAGAAAAATCATGCTGACATTCTGAAATCTTTTGAACTACACAATGGAAAAAGAGAGAACAGAGCATAATACACATTGACATTAAATGATTGTACAAGATGAAGTTAACCAAAACCTATCAGAGTCCCTTTACTGGAAAGAGGACGTTGGTGAGAGCCTCTTACTCTGCTAAGCAATCTTCCTGTGTGGGGAAAACAGGGTTATTACTGCTGCTGATTGTCAGTTGTCCAGAACGGTGGTTAGAAGGGTGGTCACTTTTCTTCCTTTAACAAAACAAGCAGGCACAAAGTGGGAGGAGAAAGAAAGGATATTAAAAAGGGGGATATATTGCTATTTCTGTTTCAAAGTGGTTGGTTGGTCCCAGATGTTCCAAGGCCTGCTGGCCAACCATGACACCAATCTGCTGTGGTTCATTTCCGTGGCTGGGATGTTGTCTGTTTGATCCAGGCAAGTCCATCTCTTTCACCTATTGCCATCAGGCTGAATAAGCTGTCTAATCCCATCGTATTGGTCCTGTGCAGTTCAGGATCAGAGAAAGAAAGCAAAGAGGGATGACAGGAGAAATACAATTGGTGGGCTGGAAGGGGACAAAGGAGAGAGTGGAAAGTAGAGTAGAGTCATGTGTGTCCAGTTGGAGACCTGGTTGGTTCTGTGCTGATAGGCAGGTGTCCCTGACAGTGTACTAGTCTGGATTTCCTGGTGACACAGGCATACAATAAAGAACAGAATCTTATAAGTAAATCTGGATACTGGGGGCATGTTTACACATTCATTAATGTGCTGTGGTTACTGTGCATCAAGTTTAGTACCTGTAAGAAGAGGTACTAACTAAATGCACAGTAACCATCGCTGCTGCACTGTAATGCTGGCACATGCCTTTCAAGTGATGCTAACGTGCAGTAGACTAATTAATTGTACTGCATATTAACACAATAGTACAGCTTTTGCTGTGATGTACTAATGCACAGTAGAATGAGTCTACTGTGCATTTAACATCTTGTGTCATCAGCAGTCTCTCGAAGTTGAGGATGATGTCCATCAGGCTTGATGGGTCTTCAGGTGACTGAGGAGCCTGATTCTGGATGCACACATTCTTTGGCAATAGGGGCATGTTGTTGTGTGGGGAAGTATAATTCACAGCCCTGGGCTGGTCTCCTTGTCCTTCCTTCGCCGCCATCGTTCTGTATTGAGTCGTTGGGCCTTAAAGTGTCATGCACCTTGGTGGACCAGGTAGAACCATGCTGAAAGGTCAGCAGCTTGCTCCTCCCACCCATTGGTATTGATATCTCCATGCTTGAGGGCAACCTTGAGTATGTCTTTGTACTGTTTTCTTTTGGTGCTCTTTGAGTGTTGGCCAGTGGAGAGCTGAGAGAAGAGAATCTGGCAAGGGAGGTGGTTCTCAGACATCCAGAGGCAGTGGCCCATCCATTGGAGTTGATTTCTGAAGTTCCAGGCTTCAAAGCTGGTGGATGCAGCTTTATGGAGGATGCTTGTGCTGGTCTGATGGTCCTCCCATTTGATACCCAGGATTTGACGCAAGCACCGCTGGTGAAAGCTCTCAAGGGTTTTAATGTGGTGTTGGTAGATGGTCCAGGCTTCACTGCAGTAGAGGAGGGTGGTCAGCATGACAGCCTTATAAGGCAGGACCTTCGTTGACATCCGAAAATCTCTATTTTCAAAGACATGTTGTTGCAGCTTGAAGAAGGCGGCAATGGCACAGTTGACCCAGTGCTGGACTTCTTCACTGATGGTAGCCCATTGAAAGAGGTGGCTGCCAAGATATGAAAAGTGCTTCACATGCTCCAGAACCTCCCTGTCTACATAGATAGTGTGAGGGATGTTCAGCTTGCCCAAGGAGAGTTGGTTGAGAACCTTCATCTTGGCTATGTTCAAGGACAGGCCAAGTCTCTTATACGAAACATTGAAGAGATCTAGGGTTGCTTGCACATCCTGTACAGAATGAGCCATCACATAGCAATCATCCACAAACTGAAGGTTGTGGATATCCTTTTTGTTTTTGCCTGGAAGCGCCCAGGATTGAAAAGCTTGCCATCCAGTTAATACTGGATACTGACGCCAGATGACAGATCATCTTGGATGAGGTGGATGATGATGGTCGTGCAGATGGTGAACAGGATAGGAGCAATCATGCAACTTTGTTTGACCCTGGCCCAGATGCGGAAGGCATCAGTTTCAAATCTTCCACTCAGGATGGTGGCGGTCATATTATGCAGGAGTCTCAGCATGGTGACAAACGTCAGCGGGCAGCCAAGGTGCTGGAGGATGGTCCACAGAGCTTCATGATTTAACAAATTGAATGCCTTAGTCAGGTCACTGAAAGTGAGGAACTGTTCTTGATTTTGCTTCTGATGTGTTCCTTGGATTTTCCTGGCAACAAAAATCATGTCCGCAGTGCCCCAGGATGTACTAAGTTTCTGGAAGAATCTCCTTAGCAACAGGATGAAGGCGGTTCAGGAGAATGCAGGCCAGAATCTTACCCACAATGGACAGGAGGGAAATCCCCCTGTAGTTTCCACAGTCAGATTTGTCCCCCTTCTTGTAGATGGTCATGATGGTCCCGTTCTGGAGACCCCCGGGGATATCCTCTTCATCCCAAAGGCAGAGAATAAGCTGGTGGAGTCGTGATGTGAGCCAGAAGCCACCAGTATTGCAGACCTCTGCAGGCTTTGTTGGTTTTCATCTGTTGGATAGCCCACTTGAGCTCTGTGATGGTTGGTGGATCGCCAAGAGAATCCACCACAGGGTGTTGCAGGACAGCTTGAAGGGTCTCTTCTGATATGGTGGAGTTCCAGTTAAGGAGGAGTTTGAAATGCTCCTTCCAATGCAGATGGATGGTATCATCATCCTTGAGGAGCCAGGAGCTGTTCTGTGATCAGAGCAGGTTTTGTTCAATGGAGCGAGGTCCATAGGTTGTCTTGGTAGCCTGGAAAAAGTTATGCATGTCATACTGGTTGGCATAGCCCTGGATCATGTGCACCTTCTCCGCCCAACAGTTGTTCTTCATGTCATGGATGTGCTGCTAGACCTCAACCTTCAGCTGGTGGTCTTTCACTGAGTTCATGGATGGCTTTGCCAGGTGATGAAGGCTGCATGCTTCCACTCAAGGAGATCATGAATTTGAGTGTCATTGGAATTGAAACCAGTCCTGGTTCCATTGCAAAGCAAACCCAGTAGTCTGGGTGCTGGCATCTTGGACAGTGGACTTGAGTTGCTCTCACTGTGCCTGGATGGAAATGTCACCAGCAGTATGGACTTGCTCCAGTTTACTATAGAACTGGGCCTGGAACTCCTCCTGCTGTCCAGGGTCGTTCAGAGCCGTGCCATTCAGCCATCTCCAGGTGACTTTCTGGGTCTTCTAGTGTCTTGGCACCAGGCAGATGTTCATCACTGAGCACAGAAGTCAGTGGTCCATCTAGCAGCCTTCAGATCCCTTCATGGCCTTCATTACAAGCATGTCCCTCAGGGGCAAAAGTCTCTAAGGGACCAAGAGGTGCCAGTGCTCTGACCTCAGATGCCTCCACCTGGTCCTGAGCTGGTCTTTCTGGCAGAAGACAACATTCATCATGATCAGGCCATGTTGGGCACAATTGGTCAGGAGCAGGATACCGTTGGAATTGGTCTTCCCCACACCATTTTTGCTGATAGTTTGCTCCAGATTTTGTGGTCACATGCAACCCAGGCATTGAAGTTGCTCGGAAGAAATGACCTTGCAATCCCTAGGGATGGAGGCAAGGTCATTGTCAAGATCAGAGGAGAACCTTTCCTTGACTTCCTCATCAGAATCCAGAATCAGAGCATATGCACTGATGATAATGGTGCGTTGGTTTTGGCTGAGGTGCGGGCAAAGGGTCATCAGCCTTTCATTGACACCCAAAGGGAGTTTGGGGAGCACATCACCAATCTTGTTCCTGATGGACAAACTTGACTCTGTGGATACAGGGGTTGTGGTCTGGTTTCCGTTTCCAGAAGGTGTACCCTCCACTGACCTTCCTTGGTTGTCCCTCCCCGGTGATGTGGGTTTTGCTGAGAGCAGCAATATCGATGTTATGCCTCACTAACTCCTGAACCACAATGGCAGTTCTTCTTTCTGGGCAATCACTCTTTGGGTTGTCGTTCTCGCATTCCAGGTTCCAAAGTTTAGCTTTTTCTTATTTCGAACACAGGAATGATGATCTCAGTGGGTGCATTTTCCCATAGCCAGGCAAGATAGGACAGCTGAGTTTGAGGGCACTTTTTCTAGCCCTCTCCCCTTCTGGGTGAGCAGAGGGTATCCTAAAAAGGTCTGCTCAGTCATGGATGCAGGTGCTGAAGGACACCTCTGTCCTAATACAGGAGCCTAACAACCATCACACAACAACTGCCTGTGTGCAGATTCTTGGCTGGGGGCCTCCAGGTATCACAGCCCTGCCTCTGTCTCCAATCCTCCATTGCCACAGGGCTTTTGGATCTGACGGAAGCCTGTGCATGGCATATTTAATATGGGGACTCTGGTGCGCAGTCAGGTCCATGCAGTCTTGGTGGTTGGTGGCCGGGTTCAGGGGCATGGCAAACCATGCCAACTGGGGCCACTTCTCCATCGCAGCCTTCTTCCACCTTCACAGCTGTTGGGACCAGAGTCTTCTTCTGCCTGCTCCACGGTTGAAGACTTCTTGGATCATTCTTTGTAGACGCATTCTTGGTAGATCATTCTCATGTAGAGTCACCCTGGTTTACCTTTTTCCATTAGTCCATTTGGTTTCTAAAGCCTTTTTTTAAAAGCTCCCAAAACACTAGTTGCGATGGAATAGCCCAGTCTTTATTATTTCATTTATTAATTAATCCTAATTTCCAGCATGCTACTTTTAGCCATTTACCTTCCACTTTTGTTCTTTCCTTGTAAATAATTCATCAGGTTAACATATTATATTATTTTAAATTAAGAAAGGTGTTCAAAGATTTCTTCTTTTGTTTCCTCACATCCTTTTAATCAAATTATTTTTTTCAGGTTAGCATAATATTTTGAGATGTGAGAATTTTTTGTGATCTTTTTTATTGGACTAACTGTATAGGTAGAAGATCTGTTGGGCTAGCTTTTGGGTATCTATTATCCTTCCTCAGGTCAGGCACTGGGGCGAGGGACAGACATTACACATAAAGTGGTTTATGCTATATGGGAGTCCCACAGTGAAATTCAGGTTCTTGTAACACAATAAATCTGTAGGTTCATGTGTAATATTAAATTTGTCAAAGCAAATTCACAAAAATGAAGGTTGAAATATCCACTTTTGAGGGTGTGTCACTCTGTGTGCACATGTATCAATTTGTCATGTATAAATATAGAATTAATTACTCCTGGTTTTATGTACTATGTCTTTTGATAGAAACTTTGCCTCTGAACTGACACAAGAGTTTGGGGTTAATTCCTTACTTAGGTCAACTTTCATTGAATTCAGTAGGAGATTTAACTAAGTGACAAGTCATGATATGACTTTCATTTTGCAAATGAAAGCCTATAATTAAAAAAAAAGATAAACTTTGTGAAATACAGCAGTGAAAACTGAATAAGAATTTAATGTAACCACTTACAGTGTATGTATCCCTGATCTGAAAGCTATTTTGAGCATGATTGGGTGGGATGGCTTACAATGATAACCTCAGATGATGTACTTCATGACCTGTATAGAGCATATCTATAAAATAAAATTGCTGCAGAATGTTTTTTCTTGCAAAATAGCTTTCTTCTCATGCATGCTCATCTCTTGTTCTGGTAATATCAATACTCTTCACCCAATGCAGATCTTTTAACATTTGCAGTTTCAGTGAATACTTTGTACCCAATTTCAGTTTTATTTCTCAAGATATTTCAAGCTATGCTCATAAAAAAGTTTTCCTATTAATGCAATATTTCTGGAAGAAGGAGGGTGTAAAATAAGTGGAAGTTTCTTTCAGTTCACATTCTTCTGGTTTCAACACTACATACTCTTTGTATTACAAAAGTGTGTGCAATTGACCTTGAAGAAGCAACTGTGTTGCAACTAGAGATAATTAAATTTTTTGGGTGAAATATTTTTTCAAAGAAAAATAGTGTTTCTTCCCAAAAGAGAAAAGTTTCATAGAAAGACTGCTTCTTTTCACAAAAAAAATTATGTTTATTAAAGCCAGGAATTTCTATATTTTCAAAGTTGGCATTTAGGGTTTGTGGGTTTTTTCTTTTTTCCCACTTTTCCCCTTTCTCTTTACTTGTCCCTCCTCTTTTTGTACTGAATGCAAGAGAATGATGTTGTCTAGTGAATTATATTTTTTTCATTTGTTCACTTGCATTTGTTTTTACTATTAATTTTTCTCTATTATTCTGTAACTTTCCAAAAGTGAGGAAGTCAGAGGGTAGGGAAAGGAAATAGGGGGACAACACTGAATGTTATTAAGTTAATCGCATTTTGTAGAAAAAGCAGTAGCAAGGGGAACAACTGAAATTACATTTCTGACAATTTCTGCAATTTTTAAAGAGAATTCCTACATTTCTTCAAAAAAATTCATATGACTGCTTTCTCCCTTTTTTCAATCAGTTTTAGTGCTAACCTATTGAAATAACAAAGTAGAGCATGGGATAACAAAGTTGGAAATATAGTTTACCAGATTGCTAGTTAAATATTAGTGACTTAAGAGTTTTATGTAAATACCTGGTTTTTAGACTATTACTCAAACATATTTAAAACTGTGATTTGAATTGCTCCCTGGTACTACACTTTACCTTGTCTATCATCTCATGCTAGTTATTGGCCTTCTATAATTATATTGCTGCTTGAATTTCCTCAATGTATTTTGATTCTGAGTGTATTGTAATGTGATCTGATGACTGACTGTTCTGAGCAATCACATACTCTTAGCAATTTCTGCTAACTTTGCATAAAATTTCTTTGGCATTCAATTCACCTTCTGTTAAGAAGTACCAGAGGACATTTGTAAACTGAAGTCTTGAAACCTCCTTATTCATTTCTCCTCTTTCTACCCCCACCAAAATCAGGTGCTATATCTGTCTCTGGTATGAAAATTCATGAAGGTCTCCCTCCCAGCTCTTTTGCTAAACTTGAACTGAATAGGCCACAGGCAGCATTCTGGCCCAGAGAAATTTCCACTCTGTCAGAAGAAGCATTCATACATCATGATATTTCTTCAGATAATACCTATTGCAATGTATTGCTGATTAGGAAAAGATTGACTTCAGCCTGTACCCATTTTCTGTGTAAAATGAAGAGGTACCCTACACTAAACTGGTGGCTTCAGAAATATGAGAGGTCAGAGACAAAGACAGGAAATTGTGCGGTAAGATTAATCAGTTTGAGGGTTAGAATGGGTCTGATCCTGAATAGTATAGGGAATGGGTGTGTCCCGGGGAGCCGGGATGGGACTTACCCGCGGCAGCGGCGGAGCCTGAGCGGGACATCTGCCGCTTGTTTATGCCAGCGCGGCCAGAAGCCGGTGCCGGTGCCGGCAGTCGGAGGCCAGCGATAAAAGCGGCTTCCGAGGAAGGACGGCGGCGGGATCCGGGGAGAAGCTTCTCTGCTGCCGAGGCAGAGGATCTCGGGGGAAGCGAGCAGGTAACCTCGCACCCACCGGGAGTGAGGATCCCGGAGGGGGACGGGCCCCAAACCCCTCAAGAAGAGGGTCAAGGGACGCCGGGGCCAGGCAAGCTGCCATCCGCTCGGCCCAAGGGTTGGAGAGCGGCAGCCATACCTGAACGGGGAGACAGGGGACCCTGGCGGGGAGTTGCAGCCTGCCCAAGCAGAGTGGAGAATATCAGCGGCAGCCAGCCCCAGCACTACAAGCGGGAAGCGGCAGACAGGCCCGGAGGATGAGGGATCCAGCGACAAAGGGTTCTGGGACTGCGAACCCACGACACGCTGGGCTTACAGGTCCGGGGTTGGGGCATTGGCCCGGGAGGGCACCAAGGAGGTGCAGTAGGGCATAGACCAGTGTCGGCGACTGGTGGCCAAAGACCAAGGGAAGGGTTGCCCGTAAGGGACCTAGGAAGGTCCGGGCTAAAGACCTAGTGTTAGCTTTCCCGATTCCTCGCATTAGAGGAGGAGCCCATCGAGGAGTATAGCCGGGGAGGTCCGGTCAGGGGCCCGTAGAGGAAACCCCATCTTGGCCGGGACCCGGTCCTGTAACGTCCAGGGCACGAGGAGCCCGAGGATAAGGGTCGGCTGGGCTGGTGAGGCGACCGGCCTCGGGATAGGGAGCTGGGGTATTTGTTAACAGAGCACACCCGAGGAGGCATGAGGCCAGGGTGCAAGGGGTGGCGAAGCCCTGCAACGTGACCGCCGGGGATCCCGGGCTGTGGAGTGACCAGGAACCGCCCTACTGAGCCTAACAGGAAGTCATGGTGGGCGAGAACCAGGGCAGGAACTGGATGACTCAACATCAACTCCGGGTCAACGGCATCCCAGGGTGAGCAGCAGTGGTCCTCCACCCTCAGGCAGCTATTCACAGGGGAACCCCCCCAGCCCGGCAGTCACAAGCGGTGCGTTGGCCGGGAATCATCCCCCATTCAGGGTGATGACTACCAATATGCAGGCAGCTGATATGGCAGCAACAGACCTGATGGCCCAGACGCTGCAGGCTGTGACCCAGTTATTAGGGGCCCAGCAAAGAATGATAGCGCAGCAGGGTTCCCCGATCGTCCAGATGCCAAAAATGACGACTGTGGATGACCCGGAGGCCTTTCTGGAGGCTTTTGAGTGGCAAGCTATTGTACTCAGACTCGATAAGGCCTATTGGGCGAGCCAGCTAGGGTCGCTGGTAGTAGGTAAAGCTCAGGAGGCTTATAGAGCCTTATCACGAGAAGAGGCCCGTGACTATGATGCTGTTAAGGCCGCCATCTTATATCGCCTTGAACTCAGCCCTGAATACTATCGGCGACTCTTTCGGGCCAAGAAGGGACCTGAAGAGAGACGGCCCCGGTTGTTATTACAAAGCCTTAGGGATGTATTCGGAAAGTGGGTCAACTTACCCACGTGCACTATGGCCGTGCTAGTGGACAAAATTGTAATGGAACAATTTGTAAATGACTTGGAGGACACAGAGGTGGGTTCGCCAGCACTCCCCTGTGTCCTGCGAGACAGCCGTAAAGTTGGCAGAATCCTTTATAGCTGCCGAATGGCATTATCCGCGTGAGAGGCGAGGACCGGGGCCGGCGGCTGGGAAAGAAGTGGAACGACGTAAGCCTGGTCCTAAAACCCCAACTAGGGATGTGGTGTGCTTTCATTGCGGCAAGATGGGGCATTTCACCCAAGACTGCCCAGGGCGGAGCACGGATAGATGGTGGTCCCAGGGGTACCCGTATAGGCCGGTGGAAGGTCCCAAAGATCAAATCCAGGGAGAACCAATGGATTGTAGCTTTGGGGTGGGGAAGGACGAACCCCGATGGGAACGCTCCATGGTGAAAGCTTGAGTGGAGGGTCACCCGCTCTCAGCCGTCTTAGACTCTGGGTGCGCCCAGTCACTAATTAGGGCCGAGCTCCTCCTGCCAGTGCAGCAGTGGCAAGGGGAACCCGTAAGGGTGGCCTGCCTGCATGGGGAGACGCAGGCCCTCCGCAGAGCACGGGTGGGGGTACATGTTATGGAATTTCAGGATGAGATGTTGGTCGGGGTCGCCCCTAAGCTAGTGTGTGATATGTTGTTAGGCAGGGATTGGGCCCCTCTTTACGATGGGTTCAGGATCTGGAAACAGCACGGCGGGCTCAGTGGGTTCGGGATGAGTGGTTCGGCGAGGCCGAGGCGGAAGAGCCCCTCGTTGATTGGCAAGATGTCACAAGTGGTCCGCAGTTCTGGCAAGGACAAGAAGAGGACCCAGAGCCACGGGAGCTGTGGATGAGGGCCCGGGACGAGCGGCACCAACCGGAGATAGAGTCTGATGGAGACAATGAGTTCAAGGTGAGGCATAATCTCTTATATCACATCCGGCGAGGGGAGGTTGGCGTGGAGGGGAGAGAACAGCTAGTATTACCAGACTGCTTTCGGCAGGTGGTATGGCAGCTGGCTCATGCTAACCCAATGCGGGGGCACTTGGGTAGAGGCCGTACCCTCGGGAAGATATCACAATGGTTCTTTTGGCCCAAGATGAGAGAAGACATGGCTTGGCAGTGCACTGCGTGCCTTGTGTGCCAGAAAGCCAGGGAGGACCGGCCCCCACGGGCACCTTTGAGGCCTCTGCCAGTTATAGACGTGCCTTTCTCTCGCATTGCTATGGATGTGGTGGGCCCGTTACCCCATAGTAGTAATGGCCACCAATACATTTTGGTATTCGTGGACTACGCCACTAGATACCCTGACACAGTCCCACTGTGGTCGGTAATGGCGCCACGAATTGCAGAGGGGTTAGAGCACTGGATATCCTACGTGGGGGTTCCCCATGAGATCCTCACCGACCAAGGGTGGAACTTTATGTCGGGCGTACTACGTGCGGTATGCCAGACCCTGCGGATCAGGCAACTCCAGACTTCGGTGTACCACCCCCAAACCAACGGGTTAGTAGAACAGTTCAACGGTACACTGAAGAAGGTGCTCCGACGGTGTGTTCAGAATGACCCGCAACATTGGGACCTGATGCTTCCGCTAGCGTTGTTTGTGCTGTGGGATGCACCGTCTGAGTCCCTGGGCTACTCACCCTTTGAGCTAGTGCTAGGCCACCGCCCCCTAGGTCTGTTACAAATTCTTAGAGAGGAGTGGGAGCAGGGTCCCGCTGCCATCACTAACCCTTCTAGATATCAGCAAGACTTCCAGCAATGTGTCCGAAGGGCCCATGAGTTGGCGGCAGACAATCTGTGGTATGCTCAGCAGCGGCAAAAGGATAGGTATAACTTGCGCTCCCAGGTACGGGAATTCCAGCCTGGACAGAAGGTGTTAGTGCTACTGCCTACCTCGACTAGCAAGCTCCTAACCAAGTGGCAAGGGCCGTTCGAAATCACGCGACGTGTGGGGCCTGTTGACTACGAAGTATATCGCCCAGGACATCAGAAGACACGACAAATTTACCACGTTAATCTCCTACGGGAATGGCATCAGCCAGAGGGATGGGCTGCCTTCGGGGAGGGAGAGCACAAAGGCTCGAGTGCGCGAGAAATAACGGGGGAAGGTGAGATCCCTATACCTCTAAAAGAGGTAAAAGTAGATGTCGAACTGTCTGAACCCCAAGCGAAAGAGGTGAGAAGCCTCCTGGAGGAATTCAGGAAGGTCTTCTCAGAGCAGCCCGGGTGGACAAGGGATGCGTATCACTCGATTCCAACCCCGCCCGGTGTTGTCGTGCGGGATCGTTGGCAGCCGATACCACACCACCTGACCCAAGAGGTATGTGAGGAGGTAAAGAAGATGCGTGCCCTGGGGTAATCAGGCCATTGAGGAGCCCTTGGAGAAGCTCTCTAGTGCCCGTGTGCAAACCCAACGGGAGTTTGCGATTATGCGTTGATTACCAGCGATTAAATGAAGTGGCGACTTTTGACGCCTTTCCGATGCCCAGTGTGACTGAGCTGGTAGAACGCATCGGAGCAGCGAAATTCATAACCACCCTGGACCTCGCGAAAGGGTATTGGCAAATACCGGTGCGACCAGAGGATCGACAAAAGACGGCCTTCGGGACCCCCTGGGGCTTGTACGAATTCGTCAGAATGCCATTTGGCCTACACGGGGCAGCCGCCACGTTCCAATGCCTCATGAATCAACTCCTGGTGCCGCATGTGGAGTACGCAGTGGCATACATTGATGATACTGTTATATTCACACGCTCCTGGGGCCAGCATGTACGGGCCATCAGAGTGGTACTTCGTGAGCTACAACAAGCCAGCCTGACAATGAACCCCTGCAAATGTGCAGTGGCTCAGAAATATATGAAATACCTGGGGTTTCTAGTGGGCCAAGGGACTATAAGGCCGTTAGAAGACAAAGTGCAGGCCATTCGGGCCTTTCGGCCGCCGCAGACGCTCAGACAACTACGCTCCTTTTTAGGATTAGTAAGCTATTATCAGGGGTTCGTGCCCCGATTCTCCGAATTGGCGGCCCCACTGTCCGAGGCGTTGAAGGGGACCCCTCGGAAGGAACTCAAATGGACTGAGTTAAGACTACGGAGTTTCCAAGCCTTGAAGAAGGCCTTATGCGATGAGGTGCTGATACATACACCTAACTTCACGAACCTTTTTACTTTGCAGACCGACGCCTCTGAGGTCGCCATAGGAGCCGTCTTAACACAACAGGATACAGGTGTTGATCGGCCTGTAGCCTACGCCAGCTGGAAACTACTTCCGGCTGAGACCAGGTATTCGACAATAGAACGGGAGTGTCTACCGATCCGGTGGGTGGTGGAACACTTTAGGTATTATCTGATGGGGAGGGAGTTTACACTCATCACAGACCATGCCCCCCTCAAATGGCTTAGCTCCACTAGGACTGATAATACTCGGATCACGCGGTGGGCACTAGCCTTCCAACCATTTAAATTCCAGATTAAATACCGCCCTGGAAAGGATAATATAACAGCTGACTTCCTCTCCAGATGCCCCGAATCCACGACCTCCGACAGGAGAACCAAAAAGAGGGACGAGTATCAACGGACAGTCAAACTAGAGGCAGGGAGACCCCCCCAAACCACCACAAGGCAACTGGCGGGGGGGGCTATGTCCCGGGGAGCCGGGATGGGACTTACCCGCAGCAGCGGCGGAGCCCGAGCGGGACATCTGCTGCTTGTTTACGCCGGCGCCGGTGCTGGCAGTCGGAGGCCGGTGATAAAAGCGGCCGCCGAGGAAGGACGGCGGCAGGATCCAGGGAGAAGTGTCTCTGCTGCCGAGGCAGAGGATCCCAGGGGGAAGCGAGCAGGTAACCTCGCACCCACCAGGAGTGAGGACCCCGGAGGGGGACGGGCCCCAAACCCCTCAAGAAGAGGGTCAAGGGACGCCGGGGCCAGGCAAGCTGCTATCTGCCCGGCCCAACGGTTGGAGAGCGGCAGCCGTAGCCTAACGGCGGACCTGCTCGAAGGGGAGACAGGGGACCCCGTCGGGGACTTGCAGCCTACCCAAGCGGAATGGAGAATATCAGCGGCAGCCAGCCCCAGCACTACAAGCAGGGAGCAGCAGACAGGCCTGGAGGACGAGGGATCCAGCGACAAAGAGTTCTGGGACTGCGAACCCATGACACGCTGGGCTTACAGGTCCGGGGTTGGGGCATTGGCCCGGGAGGGCACCGAGGAGGTGCAGTAGGGCATAAACCGGTGTCGGCCACCGGTGGCCAAAGACCAAGGGAAGGGTTGCCCATAAGGGACCTAGGAAGGTCCGGGCTAAAGACCTAGTGTTAGCTTTCCCGATTCCTTGCATTAGAGGAGGAGCCCGTCGAGGAGTATAGCCGGGGAGGTCCGGTCAGGGGCCTGTAGAGGAAACCCCATCTTGGCCGGGACCTGGTCCTGTAACGCCGAGGGCACGAGGAGCCCGAGGATAAGGGTCGGCTGGGCTGGTGAGGCGACCGGCCTCGGGATAGGGAGCCGGGATATTTGTTAAAAGAGGACACCTGAGGAGGCGTGAGGCCGGGGTGCAAGGGGTGGCAGAGCCCCGCAACGTGACCGCCGGGGATCCCGGGCTGTGGAGTGACCAGGAACCGCCCTACTGAACCTAACAGGAAGTCGTGGTGGGCGAGAACCAGGGCAGGAACTGGATGACTCAACATCTACTCCGGGTCAACGGCATCCCAGGGTGAGCAGCGGCAGTCCTCACCCTCAGGCAGCTATTCACGGGGGAACCCCCCCGAGCCTGGCCGTCATAGGGTGGAAGAGAACAAGTTGATTTCCTACCTTTGAATTTCTGCCCAGGAACCAGACACAACCATTTAGTCCTGCTGGGCTGCAGGAGTAGGAATGTTGCCAGCAGATCAAGGGAAGTGATTCTTCCCCTGTATTTGGCACTGGTGAGGCCACATCTGGAGCTCTGTGTCCAGTTTTGCACCCCCTACCCCACACTATAGAAAGGATATGGACAAATTGGAGACAGCTTAGCAGAGGGCAATGAAAATGGTTAGGGTGTTGGGGCACATAGCTTCTGAGGAGATGCTGCGGGAACTGGGCTTATTAGTCTGGAGAAGAGAAGATTGAGGAAGGATTTAATAGCAGCCTTCAACTACCTAAAGGGTGGTTCCAAATAGGATGGAGCTAAACTCTTTGCAGTGGTGGCAGATGACAGAACAAGGAACAATGGTCTCAAGTTGCAGCAAGGGAAGTTTAGGTTTGGTATCTGGAAAGATTTTCTCATGAGGAGGGTAGTAAAGTACTGGAACAAGTTACTCAGAGAAGTTATGGAATCTCCAACCTTGGAGGTTTTTAAGGCCCAACTAGACAAAACCTTAGGTAGGATGATATAGTTGGGGCTGGTCCTGCTTTGAATAGGGGGTTGGACTTGATGCCCTCCTGAGATCCCTTCCAACCTTAATTTTCTATGATTCAATCTGTCCAATAAGATTTAAATTAAGATGTAGTTGTATAATGTTTATGCCACTGGGTTTCAGGGATGGGGGATTCACTCAGACCTCCATGCCTTTGGGGTTCTGTCCTCAAGTCACTATTCGGCAGAGATCAGTGGGGTCGTAAACAGCTTTATCTTTATTAGGAACAGGATTGAGCAACTCACACACTCACAGCTTGCAGCAGAACTATAACTACCCACCACCTACCCACCACCACAAATCACACCCACTGGGCATCAGGGGGCAGACACTGGGTCATCCCACTGCTGGCCCCTTAAAGGTACATTCCATGTACCACAGTTCAGGAGTAGGCAATCCCTGGCTTGGGTGCTAGAGCATGGCATGCAAATTCATTTTGCTTGGCATGTGCACCTCAGGACAGATGGCAGGGAAGGGGCCAGGGCTGCACTGACACAACAAGGATTGGGCCCCTCAGCTCCCCTGCCATCTGCTCCTGACATGCCAACCTCTTACAAGTTGAGGTGGCAGGCATTTTTGGCACTCTGCCCAAACATGTTACCAATCCCCAATCTAGTTGTTAGGGTTTGTTAACAGAAGCATGTGTGTGGATTTTCATTCCCAAGAAGGCAGCCACATTCATAGAGTTGTACACTGGAGCTTGCTGATCTGTAAAACAGATGCGACCACACAACCTTACCTCACCTATATTGTTGCACCTTGGTCTAGTGAAACTGTTTCCAGGGAGAAAGTTAGGATGCTCTGCATGCCTGTTTAATCCTTGGTCTCTCCAGGGAAATGGCAAACTAAACTGCCAGGTCTTTTGGAAATATACTCAAGCGTAGGCTGTGGGCAGGCTCTATGCCTTTTGTTTTAAATTGGATACAACACAATCTTTACTTTCTCATGCCCACTGGTGCTCAGCATACATTTGTGTCAATTTTTTTCACCCATTTTTAAAGGTTCTCCTAGTCATAACTGATACGTATATCTATCCTGGGACCAAAATGAAACCACAAGCTTAATAGCAAATAAAGGCTATTGACTTGGCTAATACCAGTCACAGATAGAATTGAATTGACTGGTGGTGACTTGATTGTGATAGCTGTGTATGATCTTAATAACCTCTTCTTTTTTAACAGGTAGGAGGTCGTTAGCCATAATGTCCTGGTCAAATTCTTGCTGGATAATTCTGCCTAGATTCCCTGGGTAATTTCTCTTGCCTACAGTAGTCCTAACTTCCTGTCCTTCCTTGTTCATTCATCTGCATTATGTCATTACATTTTACTCCACAGGTGGCTGCATTTCAGTGCTGGATGAAATAATTATAGAATCATAGAAAATTAGGATTGGAACAGACCTCAGGAGGTCATCTAGTCCAGCCCCCTGCTCAAAGCAGGACCATCCTCAACTAGATCATCCCAGCCATGCCTACTAATGATAATGGATGATATTCACTGATGTTAACAGCCTCATGGATTGGGCCTCCAAGATGAAAGCTCTTCCAGAATTAATTCACCAGTATGATACCAAAAGGTGGCGGGGAGAGATGGAATCCAAGTAAAATTATGAAGGAAGTAATCTTAATAGGTAACATATGTTGTAAAAAGAAAGATTTATCTAAGACTTTGAAGTCTTTATCTCTTCCTACTCTTGTTTAAAGGTCCCAAAAAGTTATTTTATTTATAACTTATAAAAATGTAACAAATGTATTTGGTACTCAGTCAAGTTATTCTCTGACTGATTCTCTTCAGTCTGTTGTTCTGCACCTTTTCTACCCTCATCTTTTGATTCCTTTCACCTTAAAGGACACTGGGCTGTTCCTAATTTATAAATAACAACCACTATGGTAAAGATCACAAAGCCATTTCCATGAAGAAATACACTATAATAAAAGGTAAATAAAATGTTGGCCCAGCAATAGTGTCCTCTGAATCTCCGGCTGCCAAGAATCTAATAAGCATTGTCTAGCCCCTGGCATCTATTGAACTAACATGAATAGCCATTCTTTCACTTCTAAGTATTCTTTATAAGAAATGTGGGGCGTCTTAAACTTTCTAAATGGGACAGCAGAGAATGTCATGGGGGTGCAGAGATTAATCCACCATTGAATATAAATGTTGGCCACAGTAGTTGAAAACTTTGTTTATAGCGTTGTTTTTTTGTTTTTGTTTTGTGTGGGGGGGTTTAATATACCATGATCCTACTCTTGAAAATTAACTCCATCAGCAACTTCTATCTGAATTCCATAGGAAAGTATTTGGCAAATCACATGCTGACATATTTATCTTGTTGGCTGTCAAAATGAGTAAGTATGCAAGCTGAATGCTATCATTCAGCTTGAATGGAGAAATAGCTACTCCTTATGAAATCTGACAGAATAAATATATTTTCAAATACGATTTGTCAGAATTATATTAATCCTTTGTTCAGATTCTGTCATAAAGCCCTTAAATAGACCCGTGTTCACTTGCAGCTTAAAACTCCAGTTTACAGCTTTGTTCAATGAGTCTATGCAAAAAAGAGACAACAAAGTGATACTGTTTCCTGCTCATGAATGAATGATTGAGTTCATAGCTACACTAACATAGACATTTGAGTGTCTTCTAACATGTAATTACACTGAAGCATCCCACAGAAAGATCATATTTAGGCTTTTACATTAATCCAATAAAATAATACAACCATTTCAAAGTAATTATGGCATCCACACAGTCCTGCCTACCTTTTAGGTGACCATTCATGAGAAACCCTTGTGGGTGTTTAAGCAGTGTGGGAAACTAGCAGGAGCACTGAACCTCATTTCTCAAGGCACAAATATTTCAGCGCACTAGAAAACTTCAGAATTAAGAAACATCGAAAACATCAACATACAGTTTCCTGCTTAATCTAAACTGAAGCAGATTTCAGTAACATACTGTTCTACTGTTTTCAAGAACCAAGAGCAGTGGGGCTTAGCCGTCCATTCCCATTACCACCAATATCAGTGCCTCAATCCTATAATAAAAAATCAAGCTCTGGCCTGATTCCATTCTACTATTAATATTTGGGCTGTGGAGGGGAAGAGATGAGAGGGGGAATTGAAGTTTTCCCAATCCCTCATTTATTTTTTTCTCTGTGCTTGAGTGGTGGTCTCCTGTTTAGGCAGTGCAGCCATGTGCCATTCCACAGAAGGAACTGGCAAGGGACCAAGTCAAAAACTTCAGTTCTAAATGTTGTGTGTGGGACTGAGCAAGGCACTTAAAAACCCTAGTCTATACTTTCAGGGCTGACCATTTTCAGCAAGTTGGAAAAGGATTGAATTAGAGGTATGTGCTCTAGTACCTATCTGTAAATGTATGGTTAGGGGGACAGAGGGACTCACAAAGTGACCAGGGAAACCATGTTCCTGATCATGTGGCAAGGCTTTTTAAGCTTTAGTATATTTTTAAAGTGAGGAAAAAATCCCTACAATCTAGATTTTTTAAAGAATTATGTTTTATTTTTTAAATGATGAAGAAAACTAACTTTGTCTCAGAATGTCCCTCTAGATTACATTGGTTACACACAAAAATAGATACTCAAAGAATTAAGGTTGCCAAGTCAAATGGTCAAAAATCCAGGCAATGGCAGAATGACAGAGGTCCATGCAATCTTAATTCATTTCCCTTGTGTCTACTTATCATAGTAAAATCTTTAATTAAATGATTGCCTGATATTTATTTCCATACCTTTTTCAGTGCAAAAAACAGACAGTATTCACTGAGTGAGCAGCTATTCAGTATTTTGTTTTACCTGATACTTAAATGTTAGGCACTGGGTTCTATTTACTACACACTGCTCAAACCAAGATATATAGACATGAATTTAAAGAATTCATAATTTTCTTTTCTATGCTGCTTATCAGTAGCATAACTAGGAAGGGGCACTCAGGGCAGCACTGGCATGCAGGGCACAGCAAATGCTTCATAGTTTCACACTTAGTAGGGTCAGAAGGGACCTGAGCAGATCATCAAGTCCGACCCCCTGCCATGGCAGGAAAGAGTACTGGGGTCAAACGACCCCAGCAAGGTGATTGTTTAGCCTTGTCTTAAATGACTGGACCACGGGTATAGAGGGCTATACCCTATACAGGAGGGATCGTGTTGACAAAAGGGGAGGGGGTGTAGCTCTCTATGTGAAGGAAAGCTACATGTCCCTGCAAGCTGATGTTGGTGACCAGCATGGACAGCTAGAGACACTCTGGGTAAAAATTCGTGGGGAATTCGGCACAGGGGACACAACGGTGGGAGTCTACTACAGACCTCCCATTCAAAGTCCTGAGCTTGACCAGGAGTTTGCCCGGGAACTAACTGAGGCCACTTGCTCCAGGACCTTGGTTGTCATGGGTGACTTCAATTACCCGGACATCTCCTGGGAAGATCACTCAGCTAAATCTGAGCGGGCGCAAAGCTTTCTCTCATGCGTGGATGACCTCTACCTGACTCAAGAAGTCTATGGGCCAACGAGAGGCAAAGCGCTGCTTGACTTGGTACTGGCTACGGGGGATGACCTAATCGGCGACCTAGTGATTGATGGGAAGTTGGGTGACAGCGACCACGAGCTGATCACCTTCACCATCTGTCGTAAAGCTGGCAAGTCAGTCAGCAACACAGAAGTCCTTGACTTCAGAAAAGCTGACTTTGACAAGCTCAAGAGGCTTGTCGGCCAGGCCCTCAGGGACCATGACCCCAGGGAGATGGGAGTTCAAGAAGAGTGGTTGCTTCTCAAGGAAGCGATCCTCAATGCACAAGCTAAATCTATTCCAACACGG
This sequence comes from Crocodylus siamensis, assembly GCF_052110815.1. Lineage (NCBI taxonomy): Eukaryota > Metazoa > Chordata > Crocodylia > Crocodylidae > Crocodylus > Crocodylus siamensis. The sequence goes on from NC_143397.1 coordinate 219,944,175, forward strand.
AGGAAAGGCAGCAAGAAGGCACAGCAGCCCCCCCAAGAGACCTAGCGGACCTACTGTGGCTAAAAAGGAAAGCCTACAAAGGATGGAGGACGGGATTCACCTCCAAAGAGGATTACTCCGCGCTGGTCCGGTCCTGCAGGGAGCAAACCAGGAAAGCCAAGGCTGCAACTGAACTCCAACTAGCTTCAGGCATCAAGGACAACAAAAAGTCCTTTTTCAGATCTGTGGGGAGCCGGAGGAAAAGCAAGGGCAATGTTGGACCCCTGCTAAACCAGATGGGGCAACTGACAACTGACGCCCAGGAAAAAGCCAACCTATTAAATAGGTACTTTGCGTCAGTCTTTCATCAGTCACATGGGACACCCGTGCCTGCTATGGGACAGGGAAATCGGGGTGAGGGGGATCCCCTTCCCTCCATCAATGCTGACCTTGTGAAGGAACACCTTGAGAAGCTGCATACCTTCAAGTCAGCTGGCCCTGACAACCTGCACCCCAGGGTACTCAAGGAGCTGGCGAGCGTCATAGCCCAGCCCCTGGCACGGATCTTTGAAAACTCCTGGCGCTCTGGTGTAGTGCCCGAAGACTGGAAGAAGGCCAATGTGGTGCCGATCTTCAAGAAAGGGAGGAGAGTGGATCCGGCTAACTACAGGCCCATTAGCCTGACTTCTATCCTGGGGAAGATCTTGGAAAAGTTTATGAAGGAGGCCATCCTTGAGGGACTGGCCCAAGCTAACATCCTAAGGGATAGCCAGCACAGGTTTGTTGTGGGTAGGTCTTGTTTGACCAATCTCATTTCCTTCTATGACCAGGTGACCTATCACCTGGACAAGGCAGAAGAGATTGATGTCATATATCTTGACTTCAAAAAAGCTTTTGATCTGGTATCCCATGATCACCTCTTGGCCAAACTGCCCAGTTGTGGCCTTGGCTCCACCACGATCCGCTGGCTGGGAAATTGGCTTCGTGGTCGGACCCAGAGGGTTGTGATTGATGGCAGTCACTCATCGTGGTGCCCTGTGACCAGTGGGGTCCCTCAAGGCTCTGTCCTGGGACCCATCCTGTTCAACATCTTCATTAACGATGTGGACATTGGAGTCAGGAGTGGACTGGCCAAGTTCGCCGATGACACCAAACTTTGGGGCAAAGCATCCACGCCAGAAGATAGGCGGGTGATCCAGGCTGACCTGGACAAGCTCAGCAAATGGGCAGATGAGAACCTCATGGTGTTTAACACCGAAAAATGCAAGGTTCTCCACCTTGGGAGGAAAAACCTGCAGCACCCTTATAGGCTCAGCAGTGCTACGTTGGTTAGCACTACAGAAGAAAAAGACTTGGGGGTCATCATTGACCACAAGATGAACATGAACCTGCAATGCGATGCTGCAGCTAGTAAAGCAACCAAAATGCTGGCGTGCATCCATAGATGCTTCTCGAGCAAATCCCGGGACGTCATTCTCCCCTTGTACTCGGCCTTGGTGAGGCCGCAGCTGGAGTACTGCGTCCAGTTTTGGGCTCCACAATTCAAAAAGGATGTGGGGAAGCTTGAGAGAGTCCAGAGGAGAGCCACGCGCATGATCAGAGGTCAGGAAAACAGATCTTACGATGACAGGCTGAGAGCCATGGGATTCTTTAGCCTGGAAAAGCGTAGGCTCAGGGGTGATCTGATGGCCACCTATAAGTTTATCAGGGGTGACCACCAGGATCTGGGGGAACGTCTGTTCACCAGAGCGCCCCAAGGGATGACGAGGTTGAACGGTCAGAAACTCCTGCAAGACCGTTACAGGCTGGACATAAGGAAGAATTTCTTTACTGTCCAAGTCCCCAAGGTCTGGAACAGTCTGCCAGCGGAGGTGGTTCAAGCACCTACATTAAACACCTTCAAGAGTAAATTGGATGCTTATCTTGCTGGGATCCTATGACCCCAGCTGACTTCCTGCCCTTTGGGCAGGGGGCTGGACTCGATGATCAGCCCTAATGTCTATGAAATCTATGAAACCCCCAGGGTAGGAGCCAGCACCACTTTGCTTGGAAGTTGGTTCCAGATCCTAGCCGCTCTGACAGTGAAGTAGCGCCTCCTGATGTCTAATCTAGATTTACCCTCTGGCAGCTTGTGACTGTTATTTCTAGTCACTCATGGTAGTGCTCGGGGAAACAGAGACTCCCCCAGTGCCTGCTGGTCCCCTCTGACTCGTTAGTAAATGGCCACTAGATCCCCCTCAGCCTTCTCTTGTGGAGGCTGAACAGGTTCAGGTCCCGTAGCCTCTCCTCATAAAGCCTGCCCTGCTGCCCCCTGATCATGTGAGTGGCCTTCCTCTGGACCCTCTCCATGCTGTCGACATCCCTCTTGAAGTGCAGCGCCCAGAACTGGACACAGTACTCCAGCTGCGGCCTGACCAGTGCCACATAGAGAGGGAGAATCACCTCCCTGGACCTGCTCGAGATGCATCTGTGGATGCATGACAAGGTGCGGTTGGCCTTTCTGAGCACATCCCCACACTGCCGGCCCATGTTCATCTTGCCATCAGTGATGACACCAAGATCCTTTTCTGCCCCTGCCCTGATGAGAAGGGAGTTCCCCAGCCTGTAGGTATGGTGCTGGTTCTTCCTCCCCAGGTGCATCACCTTGCACTTGTCAGTGTTGAATCACTTCCTATTCTTGTCCGCCCACCCCTGTAACCTGTCTAGGTCTGATTGTAGCCTATTCCTTCCTTCTAACGTGCCCACATCCCCCCACATCTTAGTGTCATCAGCAAATTTGAACAGGGTGCTTTTTACCCACTAGTCCAAGTTGCTGATGAAGTTGTTGAACAGTGCGGGCCCCAGGACTGAGCCCTGTGGGACCCCACTGCCCACATCCCTCCAGGTCGAAAATGACCCATCCACTACCACTCTCTGGGTGTGGCCCTCCAGCCAGTTGGTGACCCAATTGACTGTGTAGGTGTTGATGCCACAGTCCCCCAGTTTTTTAGTGAGAACAGGGTGAGAGACAGTGTCGAAGGCCTTCCGAAAGTCCAGAAAGACTATATCCACTGCTACCCCTGCATCTAAGGATTTGGTGACCTGGTCGTAGAAGGTCACCAGGTTGGTCTGAAGGGACCTGCCTCTAATGAACCTGTGTTGGTTGCCCCTAAGCATAATCTCCCCTGCTGGCCCCTCGTGGACCTGCGCCAGTATAATTCTCTCAAAAAGCTTGCCCAGGATTGAGTTAAAACTAACTGGCCTATAGTTTCCTGGGTCCTCCTTCCTCCCTTTTTTGAAGATGGGAACCACATTGGCCCTCTTCCAGTCCTCTGGCACCACACCAGAGCACCACGAGTGCTCGTAAAGCTGTGCCAGGGGTCCTGCAATGACCTCAGCCAATTCCCTCAGCACTCTGGGGTGGAGATCGTCCAGACCAGCTGATTTAAATACATCAAGTCCCTCCAGAAGTTCCTTGACTAGATCCTCCCTGATGCACAGCCTAGGTGCGCCTCCCCTGGGGCCTGAGAGAAGCCTGGTGGGGGGGGGTGATCTGGTCCCCGCTCAGGAAAATGGAGGCAAAGAAGTCATTAAATAGGTTAGCTTTGTCATCTGGCGTGATGACCAAATTTCCTAGCGTGTCTTGCAGGGACTCCATGTTACCCGGAACATTTGTTTTGCCCCCTATGTATTTAAAAAAGGACTTCTTGTTGTCCTTGATCCGGGAAGCTAGTCCCAGTCCCACCTCCGCCTTGGCTTTCCTGACTGCCCGCGTGCATCCCTGAGCAACTGCAGTATAGTCCTTCCTAGTGATGGCCCCTCCCTTCCATTGGGTGCGCGCCTCCCTTTTAGCTAAAAGATGTTCCCGGATGCTTTTGGTGAGCCATGGGGGCTTTTGTGCTCTCCTGCTCCCTTTCATCCGTGTTGGGATTGTCTCCCTTTTGGCTGGAGGATCATCTCCTTAAGGAGCGACCACTCTTCTTGGACACCTGGCACCCCTCCCCTCCAGGACCTTGTTCTACTGCTTACTATTGTAGTATCAAAAGTCTTACTAAACATCAGTTAGCTTATCTTTACAACACCCCTGTAAAGAGAGGGGGTGAAATGGGGAACTAAAGCATAGAAAGTTTGAAATCAGAGTATTTGATAATTTTGGGTGCCCAACTGGAAACACCTAGGATCAGATTTTTCAAACTAGTTGGCATTATATAACACTTTTTTTGTTTACAACAGCTCCTATTGATTTCAGTTCCAGCTGTGAATGCTTAGCACTGGGTCTGTGTGAAATTTCGCCAGCAGTTTTGTTTCAATGCTGTTTTGACTCATTTTGAGCTTGAAACAGTGAAATGAAAATGAAAGAGAGCGCCTCGAAACTGCCTCAAAACAAAATAAAGCAAGTCAAAATGTTTTGGAATTTTCAAAACATTTCAATTTTCAAAACTCAAGCTGGGCTTGCCTACAGAGAAACAGAAACTGAAGCGGGGGGTGGGTGGGAAGGAGTGCTTTCATTATTGACTGCGTAGCTGGCCAGTGACTGTCATCCTTTCCTGAGGGCCCTTCCATCCCAGTGCTCTGGGGGAGGGATGGAAAAACTGCATAAAAGGCAGCATTGTTTGAACTGCCCTGCTTTCTGCCTTGGTGTCAGTTGAGTGAGGGCACACCTTAACACACACACACAGTCACCCACCCATGTCACGAGTTTTGCCTGCCAGCAGCTAGAGGTGCAGGCCCCCAGAACCCAGACTCCCCCTGTACCCGTCTCCTTGACAGCTGGCAGGCTTTGTGGCTGTAGCAGGGCCTAGCAGGCCTGCAGTTTTCACCCCTCTCTGCCCCAAGACAGACAGTCTCACAAGCACCCATGTCATGAGTTTTGCTTGTCAGCAGCCAGAGGTGCAGGGCCCCAGAACCCAGAAGCCCTGCACCGATCTCCTTGACAGCTGGCAGGCTTCATGGCCTGCAGTTTTCACCTTGCTGCACCTTAACACACACAGTCACCCACATCATGAGTTTTGCTTGTCAGCAGCTTATGGTGCAGTTTCCCCAAAACACCTGCACCTGTCTCCTTGAAAGCTGGCAGGCTTTGTGGCCTCAGCAGGGGCTGCAGTTTTGACCCTTCTGTGGCTTAACACATACATGTGACATGAGTTTTTTGATTTCAAGACTTTGGGGTGCAGTTTCCCTGAAACCCCTGCACCTATCTCCTTGAAACTTGACAAGCTTTATGTACTCAGAAGGTGCTACCATTCCTGCAAGTGTCATCCAAATCAGGCCAGAAATGTCAACGTTATAGGCTGTTTTGTACTTCCTCATTATAGCCTACGGGCAAAACAGCGTTAAAACGGTGAAACTGTTTTGACGAAACCAAACAGAGCAGCGGTTTTGAATTGAAATGAAATTCAAAACAAAATGCTGTTCCGTCAAAAAGCAAGTCAAAATGGGACAGTGCCATTTCGCACAGCCCTACTGAGCACCTCTGCAGATCACACAAGATTGCAAACTGGGCACTTAGAAAATAAATAACACACAATTAATGCCTAGCTGTGAACATGCTGGTTTACATGCCTTTCCCAGGATCACACAGGAATTCTGGGGAAGAGACTGTAAACTCCCCAAGGCAGCATTCAACTTCCTCACCATCTTTTCTGTGTCAGTGCCTCTTTAACCAAACCCCCTCTGTCTGTTACAAAAAATGAGGAAGGAGATTTAGAAACAGTCTCCTTTATGACACAGTGGATGCATCCAGATGTGCATGGACATTTCGTTCCACCACCACTACTTGTCCCTGGAAAACGCCTGTGCCATGCTCGTTTTGGTGTGTAGCAAGTTACCCTGGGTAGGGTAGGGAAGGCTGGAGTCAGCACTGGGCTAGCCTCCAGCAGCCTTACCTAGGGTCCTGCAGGCCTCCAGGGCTGCAGCTGCAGCAGTTCTGCCACATGGAGCCTGGCTAGCAGCCATAGCACAGCTCTGGGCAGCCCAGCTCCACTTTTCAGCAGCACTCACTGGGCAAGTGCACCTTGCTGTGTTTTCAAAGAGTCACAAAACCTGTGAAAAATAACCCTGGCACAGCGCTTGGGCAGTGTGCCTTTGCAGTGTGGACAGCACAGGAGGAGAACGTGTTTGTGGCACCAGATAGCACACAACTGCACTCATCTGGATGTGCCCAATGGGCTACATGAGAAGCTATGTCACCCTAGCAATGTGCTACAGTGATGTGGCGTTGGTGGGCAAAAACCGTGATTGATGTACAGGTACGTCACTATAGTGATGTACTCCCTTGCTATAACACATTGGTACAGAGAAGTAGTGGCCAAAAATCACAGAATCATAGAAGTTGGGTTGGAAGGGACCTTGTAGATCTTCAAGTCCGACCCCCCTGCCTGGGCAGGAGAAAAGACTGGACTCAAATGCATCCAGCCAAGTAGTCATCAAGCCTCTTCTTAAAGATCCCCAGGGTAGGAGCCAGCACCACTTCCCTAGGAAGTTGGTTCCAGCTCCTAGCTGCCCTGACTGTGAAAATAACTGCACCACCACACAGCTGTTACTGAATGGTCTTTTAGTACTTCTATTAGGAATTACTAAATGATGGTGCAGTGACAACGGTGCTATATGGGGCACATGTTTATGCACCCTGCACTGATTTGAGCCCTTTGTGCTCACTAAATTTAGGGGCCTGTGGAACAAATATTATGGGATCGTAGATTTAAATATTATGCTGGGATAAAGTTGCCTGAAAAACTTTGATTTTTGTGTTTCCTAGTTTTTTAGTGCTTGGCTTTGCAAATTTAATATACTTTAAATTGGGGGGGGGTGTTGTTATTTAGAAGGGGACTGTATTTAAAAATATAGTTGGAGAGGAGAAAAAATCCTTATCTACAATAGCACAGTATGCATAAAACAGTGTAGAGCTCTGAGAGGTTTTAAAAGCCTCTTAAGTTTCAAGTTCTGAGTACCAAAGAGCCCCAATTCAAGGTTAGTATCTCTTGTATCAGTATGATTTATAAAAGAGTGAAATAACATTGTACATTCCTTCAGCAGGTGACAAGATGACTAGAACCTGTCTCACTACTATCTAGGCAAGGCAACTAGTAAAATTAGTTCAGCTTAGCTTAGGAATTTCAAGACTGAACATTGCTTGTAATTTCACATCATTTGAACCATCTTTTATATTTCATGACATAAATGCTAGACCGTTGTATGACACTGAATGGGCTGCTAGCAGGAAATTCTGGCAGGCTGACTTATGCCAGCAATCCTGAAGTCTGTCAGGTAGCATAGGGCTCATGTGAAAGAACAAGTTGTACTGGGACAGGAAGATAGGCTTGACAGCAGAATCCATTTTGTAAGCTGAATTGGCACTGATGTACGTCAGAGCTGTGAATGGATTCAACCCACATTAAAGGTTTTGTGTAGAATAATCAAAAAAGACAATTTCCCAAAGAATTTCAAAACTAACATGTTCTTTCTTCTCTTTTAACAGAATGATATTTAGTTGCTTTTCATATAAGGCCATACATCCAGAAAATTATTTACATTTTGAGAAATATATACCATATTGACTCAAATCTAAAATTAGTTCCTTCCCTCCCTTGCCCCGCAATCAGTGTGAAAGGGGGAAAAGTCTCATCTTGGATTCGAGTACAGGCCTGGGGCAGGCAGCAGCTCAGCTCTGGCTTTAGTCCAGGGCTTGGAGCTGAGACTGGAGCTGACCCTCCACCTGCCCCAGGCTGCAATGGCTCATTTGGTGAGGGAGGGCACACACAGGTCTGAGAGCATGGGGAGATGACAAGGTGTGCATGTCGCAGGGGGACTTCAGCTTGCCCCCTACCCTACTCCCCTCCCCCCAACTGCCTCCTCCCCCCTCAACTTCTGTTCTGGCTGTGGTCCCTCCAGCTTGCTGTTCAGCTTGTCCCTCCCCCCCTCCCCACCTAGCCCGCCTGTCAAGCTGGTACATAAGCACCCTCCATCGTCCTTTCAGCTGTCCAAACACACATTCGACTGCCATCCTGCAACTGCTGAGGTGGTAGTTAAAAACCAGCTTCTGCGGATTCGTGATGTTCCCTCCATAAGGCTTCATGAGCCAGGGCTTTAGAGGGTAGGTAGCTGCTGCTAGTATGACAGGGGGAACAGCAACACCACAGATCACTCTCTCCTCCACGCTAGGTGCATAGTGTCCTTTCTCCACAATGTCAGCCAGGGGAGTTTCAGAACACCCATGCATCATGCGTGATGCTGGCCCACCCTGTAAAAATGTTCATGAACCAGCCCCGGTGGTCCACCACGGCTTGCAGGATCACGGAGGTATATCCTTTCTTGTTAATGTAAAGTCTCACTGGGATGTGAGTGCTGTCTAAAGGCCCCACACACTTTGGGAACCCCTTCTCATTAAAACCATCCATCACTTGCTGTGGATTCACCAGGTGGATAACTTTGTTAGAATCTATGTCCATAAGCAGCTGGCATACCTCACGAGTTGCCTGCCCCACCGTGCAGGCAGCCACGCCAAACTGGTTGACAATGTAGCAGAGGCTGGCTGGGCTGGCTAGCTTCATGATGGCCATTACAACCCTCTTGTCTGGTGGGATTGCCCAACGCATGTTTGTGTCCTGCCTCGTGATGTCCAGCATCAAGACAACATGGTAGAACATCTCCTTTTTCATTCAGATCATCTCCAGCTACTGCTGGTCTTTCCAAGTGGTCAGGACAATTCGCTCCCATCAGTCCGAGCTGCTCTTGCGGGCCCACACTGCGTGGATTCTGTTGGTCCTCCTAAGGTTTATCTACAGACCCCAGTCCTATTCCACTTGTTCACTGCTTTGCTCCCTTCTGTATGCCATGTATCTTCTAGTGTGTGCTAAGCAGGAATCACACAACTTGCCACTGCAAACTGTAATGTTGTATTCCTGGTAAAGACTTCCTGCAGCATTCTACCATAAAACAGCATTTCCAGCAATGCTTCCTCCTCCTCCTGCTCCTCATGCTCCATGTCCTCCATCATGTTGCATACTTCATCCTCGTTCTCCATTTTGCCCATCTCCCAGCAGCGGCCTCTCACCTATCTGCACCAAGCAGGGTGGCAGGGACTATGTGTGTGCGTGGTGTAGCTGCTTTTTCAACATTTCACCCCAGTGCCCCAGGGCGTTGTGCCTTTTGCAGGAGCCTTGCAGCCACTGGTGTTATGATGTAATCAAGCTTGCAAACAAAAAAAAAAATTTGGCCTGCTCCTCTCCTGCCTATTCAAAACTTTTGCCAGTTGCTGGGGAAACATAAGGCTGTGTTGTGCTGCTGTAATAAAATTATTTTGCACAAGCAGGCAGTTATCAATGATTTTTGCAACATTCCTGGGCATTGAGCAGCCATCCCAAAGTACAATGGCCTTACCAAAGACCATCACCAGGTCTTTGGCCAGGTGTAGACAAAATGGTTAGTTGTTAACTGCTGCATCACCTTTGGGTGTTTTGATACTCATAGGTAATGACTTCAAAATCCTTGGAATTTTCCCAGACTCTCCTGCAAGCACAGCCTGAGTATAAAGACGCCCCCCCCAAAATTTGCCAGCCCCTTTCACAAATTGCTTGTGTTGTTGACTACCAACTGTTTTGCCTGCTATGTCTCAGAAAGCCAAGGCCAGCAGTATGATGGAGCCCATGGCCCAGGAGGCTGATACCTCCAACGCCCATGGACCCAATTGGAGCCAGGAAGAACTAGAGGACTTAATCTACATTTGGTTGGAGCAAAGGCCCATAGACAGGCTGGAGAGTAGGAGGAAGAAGTCTGTTTATGTTAAGTTTGCAAAAGGCATGCAGGTGCAAGGGCACAATCATGACTGGACCCAGGTCCAGTGTAACATCAAGTCCGTCAGCTCAGCATTTTACAGAGCAAAAGATGCTAACACTTGTTCTGGGGCAGGTCACATACTTGCCTCCTATGACAAGCTGTCTATCATTCTCTGCTGCAATGCGGGTAACATCCCAGCGTTGCAGACTTTCAGCACCAGGGTTGGGCTGGAGGTAGAGGTGGAGGAGGAGGAGGTGGCTGCAGCAGCCCCTCATCAGGTTGAAACCATGTTTCCACTGTTCGGAGACTGCTCTGTGTTCCCTCCTGATGACCAGTTGCAGGAAGAACCATTGGTCACCTTATAGTTACTGCCACTTAGGCTCCCCCCCCACATTCCACAGAATAGCACAGATGATGAATTGGAGGTGGGTCAGGAAGAAACATCATTTGCTGGACCTGTTAAGTCTCTTTTAATGTGCCTCTTGCCACCACCAAGCAACTCCTGGCTTCGTGCTGGTTGGGTTTGGGTGGCCAGAGGAGAGGGGGATTCATGTGTTGCTGTAGGTCATTTGCCATGTTCTTTTGGTAGTGGTGAAGGATAGCTAATTATTTGCTTTAATTAATTTGTTACAACTAGCACAGGCAGTGGCAGCCATAGACATATTCCTCCAGGAGCAGTGAGTACTCATAAGTTTGGGGCTGTACAAGTGCCCCAGTTTTGCGGGGTTTGTTTCTGTGCCTGCTGGGATTCTGTGCACTGCATGGGGGGGGGGGGTGCACTTTCCTCCTCTTGCTTTTTTCTTTGTTTATCAGCCGCCGCGACCCACTGGGAATGGCACCCAGCTCACACTTCAGCCGAGCGCTGCAGAAATTTCCGCAGCATGCAAAGGTGGATCCGCAAAACCTCACTGGAGGCTTTGTTAGAGTCCTCAGTAGCCAGAGCAGAATGCAAAGCTGCCTTGCTGGACGAATTTTGTGACTCCATGCGTAAGGACCGTGCCATCCTCAAGGAAGTGTAAGACACCATGAGGAATTTGAGAGACGCAGCCGACAAGTCCAGTGCTGAGTTCCACAGTTCAAATGGCATTTTCAAGTAGGCCTTGGAGAAATACCTATAACACCTGGAAGGGAAAAGTCAGTCTGCTTGTCTTGCCTCTGTGCAAGACAAGCCTGTTCCCCCTAACTCTGTGGGGTCACAGCAGGGACCTATGACTGCCAGAAGTGTCAGGAGGGTGCCACTGCATTTCAGGGAGACAGGGGTGGTTCAGCATCGTGGTGGGGTGAAGGCTAAGAAGCCCGAGTAAAGGCTGTAATACTTTGTTGCAAACAATAAAAGCTCATAATAGTTTCCTGGCTTCCTGTGTCTGCCTCCATATCTTTCTTGGCTCACCCTACACAAAGCTTCCTGGTGTGTGTGTGTGTGTAACACCTGAGCAAGGCCTTTTGTGTGTGGGGGGGAGGTGGCCTGGTGTTTGCAGCTTTGCTTGCACACAACACAATTTCTGCTGCCTCTATCACTCCCACCCCCACCAGCCTGGCTTGCTTTTTTGCAAGCAACCATCAACCAGCCATTTGCTTGCACATGTACACAGGAGTGGCGGGGAGGAGGGCTGCAGAGGTCAACAGAGGCAAGGGGGGGCCTTAGGGTTTGCAGCTTTGCCTGTACACAAACTCAGGGACTCTGAAAACTTTTCCACCTTCTTTTCATGCCCTTTTCCAGCCTGGCACCAGACTGTCTGGTTTTCCACACCAAAACAAGGCTGCTGGAGGGGGGGTGTTGCCCCCCTTGAGCACTATAAATTGGGGGAGCAGAGGTCACGGTGCATGTTCACTGTATTGCTGAGGGAGATTTGAGGTAGGTGAGGTAACAGAGAAGGCACAGTGGGGGCAGAGAAGGACTCATCCCAGGAATGAGACTTGCCCTTGTGGGGCACAGCAATGAGACTCCAGGGTTCCTGAAGACTGCAGGCTGATGAAGCAGGGTGCAGTGAAGATGCACCCCACTTCATGAAGTGGTGATGTACTACACTTTGGCAATGTGCTACACTACACTACCTCGTTGGTAAGTGACACCTGATAACACTTGTCTGTCCCTAGGAGGGCACGAATACAAGCTCGCCAACTCCCCTCCCCCACTGCCTCACTGATTGGCTCTGCATGGGGGGGCCCATCTCTTAATTTGCCCAAGGCTGTGCACCAGTAGCGTAATGTAGTCTCCGGTGGTGCCTGTGGGAGGAGACAATGACAGGGTGCCATGGCCCTCACTCCAGCATTAATTCTAAATGGAGCTGGCTGGGCTCTGCATGGGTGGGGGGAAGGGGCATCAGTTAATTTGCCCAGTGCAAATCCTCCCTCCCTCTGATTTATAGGTCACCTTCCACTGCTAATGGCAAGCCCTCTGCATGTGACAAGAGGCAGAAAGGAGAAAGGAAGAGAAAGACAGAAAAATGCTGAAGAGCAGAGAACAGAAAACTTCCTTCAGGATTCATTCTGCATTCTAATCATAGCTGACTGTCATCCTGCCTGATATAGACATATAATATAACAACAGGTAATACTAATAGTAGAACGCTATTAATTACAATTGTCATATGTAAATAAGAGTTCTTATTGACAATGTATTAATGGTTAATGATTATGATGGTTCAATTTATTTCAAAGCAGGTAGATGCCTTATCACTCAGCAGTCATCACACACATCCTGGGCCTCCACCGTATATGTTTCTACTCCCCCTTCCCCTTGGAGACAGATCCCCCCCAGCTTCCCCTCCTAGATATCCCCTTGTTGAGGACAGGTGCTCCTCCAGCACCCCCCACCTTAGGGATGGACACCCTCCAAGGACACCCCCCCAGCCCCTCATCTTGCATGCCCACCCCCCTAGCCCCTCATCCTATATTAAGTGCCTGTAAGAGACCAGAATTGACCCCTTGCCTCGTACAAGCTAACTGGAACTAATCCCTATTGAAACCCCTGTGGGACTGCTGTCAGATGTATATACAGAATTACAATTACAGTTTGATTCCTTTCCATGAGAAAGAAGATATTTATGCACCCACCCTCCCCGCCTCTTTCCCCTGAGGGGAGGGGTGGAAATGGCCACCTCCTAGTTCCTGAACATGGTTCCTGAACTTGTATTGTAACTGGCCACAAAAGTAAGCTGTTCTTGTGAGCTATTTGCATTGGCAGAGGACTCGGGTCACATCGATTGCTGGCCAAGACCTTCCCTCCATTGCATCCTTGGCACCCTCCCTAGCTCCCTCTTACCCCATGGCTGGGGGGTCTGAGTACTGTGGTGCTAGCATACTCCCTCCCAACCATCCCCTTTGTTGTCGCTGGGGAGCGTCAGATCCATTTGCACAAGTCCTCCAGGGCTACAGTCTTCCCTCCCTCCTCCTGCTGGTTACTGGTCATGTCTTGCATCAGTACCAGCTGGACAAGTTGTTCAAGTGCATTTCATTCACTGCTGCAGAGTTTGCTGCAGAGGACTTGGGTCTTTTTGGTTGCTGGTGGGTGGGAATTGAATAGAATATACCTCAGAATATGCCTAGCTTCTGGGTCCTGAACCAGCTTTGAGATTCATAGATTCACAGAAGTTTAGGGCTGGAAGGGCCAAGACCATAATAGTTTGATATAATCAGATCAATTTTACTCTATATCTTCCTCCTGTAAAATCTGAAAAAAACATTTTAAGGACTTTTAATGCCTTTTGTTAATACCTTCTTCTTGGTAAAAATCAAAATATTACATCTTCCTCTTGTAAAATCTGAAACTATCTTTTAAATTTCTTTAATAGCTTTTGTTAAATACTTTCTTCTTGGTTGCTGGCCCATACCTCCCCTCCACTGCACCCTTTATACCTTCCCTAGCTCCCTCTTACCTCATGGCTGGGGGTCTGAGCACCATAGTGCTAGCATACTTCCTCCTTACCATCTCCTTCATGGATGCTGGCAAGCATTCCCTGCCCTGGGGGGCCCTGTCCCTTATTATGACAGCTCTCCATTGCACACTTGTAACTTTGGAATCCTTGCTGGGAAGAAAGCTTACTGGCTAGCTGGGTAGTAGGCTCTTCGGCTGACTTCTAACCCTCTGCCTGGTTATTGGACAGGTCCTTCATCAGCAGGAGCTGAGGCTTGCTGGTTAGTTGGGTAGTAGGCTCTTCAGCCCACTTGCCCCTGTGCCTTATTAAACCTCTCTGTTGCATACTTGTAACTTTGGAATCAATATCAGGCTTTGCATCAGTTCTAGGTTTGTTCATAGTTTGACACAAGCAACATCTCTCCGTTCCTTAATGTCATATCAAAAATTCTTCTGGAAAAGACTTCCCCTCTGTGATGCTCCTTGACTACTGTAGCATGTGTGCTTTTAAAAATAATTCTTGCTATAGTACTTTATGGGAATTATATTAGATTAGGCCACTGATATAGACCTGAGGGGGATCCTTTGGCTGGGCCCCCTCCCCCACCCCGACCCTGCTTTCAGTAACCAGGAAAGGGGTGCAGGATGTCTCCCTGCCTCCACCACTTTCCCCCACCTACCCACCCACCTGAGGGCTCCCTCCATCCCTCCCTAAGCTTTGTGCCCAGCAAAGATTCCAAAGGTAAAATGCAACAGAGGTCCCCCAACAGTTAGGGGGCCCCTCTGTAACTAAGCTTTGTTGGGTGGGTGGGTGGGTTGCTTGGCCTTGCAAGATAATACCTTTCTACCCCTGACCATACTCTCAATCTTGAACCCTCCACAGGTAGCTGGGACAGATGGATGGAGAGCTGTATGGTGGGAGGGCAAGAGGGAGAGATGGGATGGAGACAGGCAGGCAGGCAGGCAGCCAGCCTGGTTACTGGCCATTCCTACTGGTCTGGTTACTAATGACCCCATGATTTTTATAGAGTCCATTACTGGAAAGTTGCAGGCTGGACTGATTTTAGATGGAGGAGGTCAAATGCTTGGTTAGTGCTAGTATGCTTGCAAGTGCTTGCCCTGCTTGGGCTTCCAGCTGGGGGGAGCAGGGCTGGGTGGGCCCTGCTGTTGTGGAAGCCTGCCGAGGATTCCCCTGGGTCCTACTGCCCCTGGTTCCTGTCAATTTTGACAGGATCCAAGGAGAGATAAATATAAATTTTCAAAAAATTTTTAGGGGCCCCGCAGGCTGGATATAATGGCCTCATGGGCTGGATCCAGCCTGTGGGCCATATTTTGTCCACCCCTGGGCTAACTGAAGCTTGGTGGGATGCTACCCACTATTGGGCAATTAGGATTGAGGGCTATAGGTTGTACAGATGAGACAGAGTAAGGAGAAAAGGGGGAGGTGTTTCTCTCTATGTGAAGGACCAATATACATCTTCCATAATCAAGATGGGATCAGAGGACGGGCAAATTGAGGTATTGTGGGTCAGAATGCAAGGGGATCGGGGGGGAAGGGACTTGGTAGTGGGGGTCTACTACAGGCTGCCACATCAGGATGAGGAGTTGGACCTGGAATTCTCCAGACAGCTCTCAGAGGCTGTACAATCAAGTGACATGATTGTCATAGGTGACCTAAACTACCTGGACATCTGCTGGGAGGAATCAACTAGATCCAACATTCACACAGGCTCTTAAGCTGCATGTAAGACCTTCATCTAACACAGGAGGTATACTGTCCCA
This sequence comes from Crocodylus siamensis, assembly GCF_052110815.1. Classification (NCBI taxonomy): domain Eukaryota; kingdom Metazoa; phylum Chordata; order Crocodylia; family Crocodylidae; genus Crocodylus; species Crocodylus siamensis. Next base: position 219,959,545 of record NC_143397.1, read on the forward strand.
CTAGGGGAAACATCTTACTGGACTTGGTCCTGGCTACAGGGGATGATTTGGTGGGGAAACTACTGACAAGGTAACCTAGGGGACAGTGACTATCACTTGATTGAATTCACTATCCGGCATAGGGTGGGAAAGATAACCAGTAGGGCAGAAGTGCTAGACTTCAGAAAGGCTAACTTCAGTGTGCTCAGGACATTAGTTAGCGAGGTACTGAAGAACAAGGAAATTGGTGAAATAGGAGTCTCATGACTCTGTCATGTCTCTCAACCTCTGTCTCATCTGTACAGCCTATAGCCCTCAATGCTAACTGCCCAATAGTAGGTAGCATCTGATGGTTGTGCCAGAGGAGAAAGCAGACCTCTTTAACCAATTCTTCACCTCTGTTTTTTTGGGCAGGATCCGGGACTTCCCCACCATGATGCAAGATAGACTCCAGAGGAACACCTCCAGACCTCAGGTTGTGGAGGACTGGGTTAGAGAGCCTCTGGAGGGGCTGGACGTGTTCAAATCAGCGGGTCCAGATGCTCTCCACCCCAGAGCATTGAGGGAGCTAGCAGGGGTTATTGCAGGGCCCTTGGCACAGCTTTACGAGCGCTTATGGTGCTCAGGCCAGGTGCCAGATGATTGGAAGATAGCCAACGTGGTCCCAATCTTTAAAAAAGGGAGGAGGGAAGATCCGGGCAACTATAGGCCCATCAGTCTTACCTCAATCCTAGGGAAATTCTTTGAGAAGATCATCATGGAGCACATCTGCGATGGGCCAGCCTCAGAGATGATGCTCAAGGGCAACCAGCATGGTTTCATTAGGGGCAGGTCATGTCAAGCCTTTTATGATCAGGTCACAAAAGCATTGGATGCAGTTGTCGCTGTGGATGTAGTCTTTCTGGACTTCAGCAAGGCCTTTGATACCGTCTCCCATCCCATCCTCATTAAAAATTTGGGCGACTGTGGCATTGATGCCTACACAGTCAGCTGGATCGCAAATTCATAGACTTCATAGACATCAGGGCTAGAAGGGACCTCGGGAGATCATCGAGTCTAGCCCCCTGCCCAAAGGGCAGGAAGTCAGCTGGGGTCGTAAGATCCCAGCAAGATAAGCATCCAATTTACTCTTGAAGGTGTTCACTGTAGGTGCTTGAACCACCTCCGCTGGCAGACTGTTCCAGACCTTGGGGGTTCGGACAGTAAAGAAATTCCTCCTTATGTCCCGCCTGAAACCGTCTTGCAGGAGTTTGTGACCATTCGACCTAGTCATCCCTTGGGGCGCTCTGGTGAACAAACTTTCCCCCAGATCCTGGTGGTCACCCCTGATAAACTTATAAGTGGCCATCACATCACCCCTGAGCCTACGCTTTTCCAGACTAAAGAGTCCCGTGTCTCTCAGCCTATCATCGTAAGATCTGTTTTCCTGACCTCTGATCATGTGCGTGGCTCTCCTCTGCACTCTCAAGCTTCTCCACATCCTTTTTGAATTGTGAAGCCCAAAACTGGATGCAGTACTCCAGCTGCGGCCTCACCAAGGCCGAGTACAAAGGGAGAATGACATCCCGGGATTTGCTCGAGAAGCATCTATGGATGCACGCCAGTGTTTTGGTCGCTTTACTAGCCGCAGCATTGCATTGCAGGCTCATGTTCATCTTGTGGTCAATGATGACCCCCAAGTCTCTTTCTTCTGTAGTGCTATCCAATGTAGCACTGCTGAGCCTATAAGGATGCTGCAGGTTTTTCCTCCCAAGGTGGAGAACCTTGCATTTTTCAGTGTTAAACACCATGAGGTTCTCGTCTGCCCATTTGCTGAGCCTGTCCAGGTCAGCCTGGATCACCCGCCTATCTTCTGGCGTGGATGCTTTGCCCCAAAGTTTGGTGTCATCGGCGAATTTGGCCAGTCCACTCCTGACTCCAATGTCCACATCGTTAATGAAGATGTTGAACAGGATGGGTCCAAGGACAGAGCCTTGAGGGACCCCACTGGTCACAGGGCACCACGATGAGTGACTGCCATCAATTACAACCCTGTGGGTCTGACCACGGAGCCAATTTCCCAGCCAGTGGATCATGGTGGAGCCAAGGCCACAACTGGCCAGTTTGGTCAAGAGTTGATCATGAGATACCAGATCAAAAGCTTTTTTGAAGTCAAGATATATGACATCAATCTCTTCTCCCTTGTCCAGGTGATAGGTCACCTGGTCCTAGAAGGAAATGAGATTGGTCAAACAAGGCCTACCCACAACAAACGCATGCTGACTATCCCTTAGGATGTTAGCCTGGGCCAGTCCATCAAGGATGGCCTCCATAATAAACTTTTCTAAGATCTTCCCCAGGATAGAAGTCAGGCTAATGGGCCTGTAGTTAGCCGGATCCACTCTCCTCCCTTTCTTGAAGATCGGCACCACATTGGCCTTCTTCCAGTCTTCTGGCACTACACCAGAATGCCAGGAGTTTTCAAAGATCCATGCCAGGGGCTGAGCTATGACGCTCACCAGCTCCTTGAGTACCCTGGGGTGCAGATTGTCAGGGCTGGCTGACTTGAAGGTATCCAGCTTCTCAAGATGTTCCTTCACAAGGTCAGCATTTATGGAGGGTAGGGGATCCCCATCACCCGGATCTCCCTGTCCCATAGCAGGCATGGGTGTCCCATGTGACTGATGGAAGACTGACACAAAGTACCTATTTAATAGGTTGGCTTTTTCCTAGGTGTCAGTTGTCAGTTGCCCCATCTGGTTCAGCAGGGGTCCAATGTTGCCCTTGCTTTTCCTCCGGCTCCCCACATATCTGAAAAAGGACTTTTTGTTGTCCTTGATGCTTGAAGCTAGTTGGAGTTCAGTTGCAGCCTTGGCTTTCCTGGTTTTCTCCCTGCAGGACCGGACCAGTGTAGAATAATTCTCTTTGGAGGTGAATCCCATCCTCCCTCCTTTGTAGGCTTTCCTTTTTAGCCGCAGGAGGTCCGCTAGGTCCCTGGAGAGCCAGGAGGGCTGCTGTGCCTTCTTGCTGCCTTTCCTCCGTGTTGGAATAGATTTAGCTTGTGCATTGAGAATTGCTTCCTTGAGAAGCAACCACTCTTCTTGAACTCCCATCTCCCTGGGGTCATGGTCCCTGAGGGCCTGACCGACAAGCCTCTTGAGCTTGTCAAAGTCGGCTTTTATGAAGTCAAGGACTTCTGTGTTGCTGACTGCCTTGCCAGCTTTACAGCGGATGGTGAAGGTGATCAGTTCGTGGTCGCTGTCACCCAGCTTTCCATCGATCACTTGGTCACTGATTAGGTCGTCCCCCGTAGCCAGTACCATGTCGAGCAGCGCTTTGCTTCTCGTTGGCCCATGGACTTCTTGAGTCAGGTAGAGGTCATCCACGCACGAGAGAAAGCTTTGCGACTGCTCGGATTTTGCTGAGTGATCTTCCCACGAGATGTCCAGGTAATTGAAGTCACCCATGACAACCAAGGTCCTGGAGCAAGCGGCCTCAGTCAGTTTCTGGGCAAACTCCTGGTCAAGCTCAGGACTTTGAGTGGGAGGTCTGTAGTACACTTCCACCGTTGTGTCCCCTGTGCCGTATTCTCCACGAATTTTTACCCAGAGTGTCTCTAGCTGTCCATGCTGGTCACCAACATCAGCTTGCAGGGACATATAGCTTTCCTTCACATAGAGAGCTACACCCCCTCCCCTTTTGTCAACACGATCCCTCCTGTACAGGGTATAGCCCTCTATACCTGTGGTCTAGTCATGGGTGGAGTCCCACCAGGTCTCCATTATCCCAATGACATCATAATTCTTTGCACTGAGCAGGAGGATGAGCTCCTCCTGCTTGTTGCCCAGGCTCCTGGCATTAGTGTACAGGCAGGCAAGGGTCCAGCAGGACTTATAAGATGGGAAACACACTTCTTGAAAGCATGGTAGCAGAAAGGGATCTTGGAGTCATTATTGACTCCAAGATGAACATGAGCCGACAATGCGAGGTCACGGTTGGCAGGGCTAACTGCACCTTGTCATGCATCCACAGGCGCATCTCTAGCAGGGCCAAGGATGTGATCCTCCCCCTCTATGCAACACTAGTCAGGGCGCAGCTGGAGTACTGTGTCCAGTTCTGTGTGCTCCACTTCAGGAGGGATGTGGACAACATTGAGAGGGTTCAGAGGAGGGCCACCTGAATGATCCAGGGACAGCAGGGCAGACCCTACAATGAGAGACTGTGGAACCTGAACCTGTTCAGCTTTCACAAGCGAAGGCTGAGGGGGTACCTGGTGACAGTTTATAAACTCACTAGCGGGGACCAGAGCAGTGTGGGAGAGACCTTGTGTCCCCTAGTGCCCCCTGGCATAACAAGGAATAATGGCCACAAGTATTGTGGAGAGTAGGTTTAGATTAGACATCCATAAGAACTACTTCACAGTTATGGTGGCTAGGATCTGGAAACAACTTCCAAGGGAAATGGTGCTGGCTCCTACCTTGGGGGTCTTTAAGAGGAGGCTTGATGCCTACATAGCTGGGGTCATTTGACCCCAGTTTTTTCTCCTGCCCAGGCAGGGGGTCAGACTTGAAGATCTATAAGGTCCCTTCCGACCCTACTTCTATGATTCTATGAGTCCAGGAAGGGTGGTTGTTCCTAAAGGGAGCAATCCTATAGGTGCAGGAGGAGACAATTGTTTTGCACAAGAAAGGGGGCAAAAGGGCCAAGAAACCCTCTTGGCTGAATAGGGAAGTCCAGGAAGGCCTAGGGGCAAAATGAGGCATATAGGCTGTGGAAGCAGGGCGTAGCTACCATATAGGCTGTGTAAGGCAGAGTATACCTACTCGGCCCGCACTTGAAGGGAGGCAGTCAGAAAGGCCAAAGCAGAAATGAAACTTAGGCTGGCAACAAAAATTATAGACAACAAGAAGTCCTTCTTCAGGTATATAGGGAGCAAAAAGAAGGTGTAGGGTAGCATAGGCCCCTTACAAGACAAACTAGGGCAATTCGTGACAGAGAGGGGGACAAAGCTGAGCTCTTCAATGAATTTTTTTGCCTCTGTATTCCTGAACTCAGATTAGGACAAATCTCCCAATTGGATCATAGACAGGCACAAAAGGGAAACCAGCCCACCAACTGTTAGCACCGACTTAGTGAAGAGACACTTGGAGGGGCTGGATGTGTTTAAGTTAGCAGACCTGGATGATCTTCATCCAAGTGTGCTGAAGGAATTGGCCAGGGTCATAACAGAACCACTGGCACAGCTGTTTGAACACTCTTGCTGCTCAGGCAGGTCCCAGAGGACTAGAAAAGGTCAAATGTGGTCCCTATGTTCAAGAAGGGGAGGAAGGAGGATCCAGGGTACTATAAACTGGTTATTCTCACCTCTATCCTCAGGAAAACCTTTGAAAAAATTATTAAGGGTCACATTTGTGGGAGTCCAGTGGGGGAAAGCAACGCTAAAAGGCAACCAGCATGAATTCACAGCAGGTAGATCCTGCCTAACTTTGTTTCTTTTTATGACCAGGTCACAAAATGCTTAGATGCAGGAATCGAGGTGGATGTCACCTACTTGAATTTTAAGAAGGCCTTCAATATGGTATCTCATTATATTCCCATATATAAACAGCGCAACTGAGATGTAGGCGATTACATGGTCAGATGGGTGGCAAATTGGCTTAGGGGTCATACCCAGAGAATGGTGGTGGATGGGTCAGTATCGACCTGGAAAGATGTGGGCTGTGGAGTCTCACAAGGCCCAGTCCTTGGACCTGTGCTGTTCAATGTCTTTATTAGTGACTTGGATGAGGGCATGGAAAGCACTCTGTCCAAATTTGCAATTGGTACCAAATTATGGCGTAAAGTTAACACACCAGAGGGTAGGGAATGAATCCAGGCAGATCTGGATAGGCTGGAAAAATGGGTGGAACAGAATAGGATAAAGTTCAGTAAGGACAAATGCAAAGTGCTGTACCTAGAAAGAAGGAATCACCAGCACGCTTACAGGCTAGGGGAGGATCTTCTCAGCAGCACAGCAGAGGAAAGGGATCTTAGAGTCACTGTTGACTCCAAGATCAACATGAGTCATCAATGTGATGAAGTGATCAGTAAAGCTAACTGCACTTCATCATGCATTAGCAGGTGCATGACAAACAGGTCCAAGGAGGTGATGCTTCCCTTTTATGTTGCATTGGTCAGGCCGCAGTTGGAGTACTTCATCCAATTTTGGGTGCCACATTTCAAGAGGGATGTGGACAACCACTTGTATGGTTAGGGGACTGCAGGCAAAACCCTATGAGGAGAAATTGGGGGTACTGGATTTCTTCAGCTGCCACAAGAGAAGGCTAAGAGGTGATCTTGTGACCACCTACAAATTCATCCATGGTGGGTGGGGGACAGGGGGCAGGCAGCAAGGAATTGGAGATGCTCTGTTTACCAGGGCATCTCTTGGTTAACTAGGAAAAATGGCCACAAACTGACAGAGAACTGATTTAGGTTAGACATCAGGTAGAACTTCTTTATGCTTAAGGTTGCCAAAATCTGGAAGGGGCCTCCAAGGGTGGTAGTGCTCTCCCTTACCTTGGAGATCTTTAAGAGGAGGCTAGACATGCACCTGGCTGAGGTCATCTGACTCCAGTGCCCTTTCCTGCTCAGGGCAGGAGGTCAGACTCGATGATCTGCTAAGGTCCCTTCCAAACCAAACATCTATAAGGGAATTTACAAAACATCTTTTACAGATAAGCCTGTGAACTTCACTTCTTCAATCTACTGGATATAAAAATTCATGGACTAAATATAGATATTAGATTTATGACATATTATAACCTACCTAATATATTACTCCCCAGGTAAACCTTCCACTTTTTACCAACTATATCAGGAGTGGGCAAAATATGGCCTGCAGGCCACATCTGGCCCAAAAGGCTATTCTATCCAGCCTGCAGGGCCCCTAAAATATTTAGAAAATTAATATTTATCTGCCCCATCTGCCTGTCACAGATGACAACTGCCAGTGGCAGTAGGACCCAGGGGAAGCCAGCAGCAGGACTAAGCAGCCACAGCAGCAAGGGGAGGACCACAGGCAATCACCCCCATCTTCAGGGCCCAACTGAGCTGGGCAGCTCCTGCAGTCCTGGTGCTGAAGCTGGGAACCATGTGGTGCTGGAACAGCTGGCAGGTGGAGGGAGAGGGGGGAAATGGCTGTGGAAAGTGGGAGGAAGGGGCAGCACGTAGGTGCATGGAGTGCATGGGGCCTGTGCCTGTGTGCTGTCAGGGGCCCAGGGCAGGGCAGCATGAGCATGAGGCCTGGGCTGACAGGGGCTCTATGGAGCCAGGCTAGCTCCCCTCTCTCCCTGCTGGTGCAGCCCAGACCAGCTCCATAGAGTTCCTGCCAGCCCACACCCTGGGCCCCTGCTGGCACTGGCCCTGGTGCACCGATGTGGGATCCATGCTCCTGCCCAGATGTTGCTGCGCTCCACATGCCCACTTGCTACCACTTCCCCACCACCTGCAACAGCCATTTCCCTGCTTTCCAGCCCACTGCTGACACTGCTCCGGCACCACATGGTTCCTGGCTGCAGCAGGTGCTGGCCCGGCCCCCTCAATTCTCAGCTAGCTTTATGCAGTGCTAGCCAGCCCAGTCTGGTTCATACTGCATCCTTCCATCTTGGCCGTGCAGCTAGGATGTGGTGCCAGAGCAGGGGAGGGGGAGGGGTGCAGAGCAGGGGAAGCGGTGTGAGAAGGGCAGCAATGGCAGATGGGAGGGGGAAGTGGCAGTGAGCAGGAGTACGGAGCCTGGGCTTGGAGGAGTGCTGGTGGGGGCTCTGCCCAACCTGGGGTGCGGGGAGCTGTGGGCAAACCCTCCCACTCCATGCATACCACAACCCTCCTTAGCCACCCTCCCCCCCACACACTCACAGTCCCCCACAAACCCCATACTCACCCACACCCCACACTTCCACTCACACCCACAAGCTCCCCCACTCAACATATACACAGCCCCACACCTATCCACCCCCCACAACCCCCCCAGAGTCTCCCCCAACAAACCTATACCCACCCGCCCACACCCTCCCACAATATACAAGATAAGACTTCATGTTAAGCTATTGTGCAATCACCTTTATGTACACTACACAAACATGTACATCAGGACAAATATATTTTTTTAATTAAATAAATGAATGTTGCAATATATGTTTGAATTTTAGAATATAATTTGGTATTTTTCTGGTTCTGATATGGTAACCCCCCCTTCCTGAAATAACTACTTCTGGGGGCAAGGAGAGGGACTTTTGGTGGCAAAGTTCAGGGGCTAGGAAGCAGGAGTTCAACTCTCAGGATGGCAACCCAGGGGCAGGGTACCTGCCAAGGTGTGGGGCTACCCTTGAAGCCTTCAATGGCTTGCCAAAACTTGGTAAGTTGCCCTGCACCCAAAATAATTATCCACCCCTGAACTATATTCATTCCTTTTTCCCCTCGCTGCCCCCGCGTCCTGTCTTTTATCCTTTGACTACAGCTACACTCATTCCCCTTTCCACCCCCTCCCCACCTGTCTTTCACCTATTCACCAACCCAATTTACATTTTAATTGACTGGCTTTCTTGCATATGTACTGGCCTCTGGCTGCTTTACTACTCCACTGCAGAAGGAAGGTTTTGCAAAAAAAAATAAAATAAAGGATTGGGCCCCCCTGTCACTTTTGTCTTCAGCACACCTCTCCTATGTTGGGGTGCATGAGCTGTCAAAAGTCTGCAATGTTACAAATAGCTGTGTTGCAAACTAAACTACATGTGGATGTGGTTTAGATTGCAACATAGCAAGCTCATTTAAATCACAGAAAAACCTGTATGTGTACAGCGTGAAGCAGTTACACTGCAAAAACAGGTAATTTTCATCATGTGAACAAGTGCCCAGAAGCTTCAAGTTAGAGAACCAAAATCTGAGTACTCAAACACCAGTAGCTGCTTTTGAAAACTTAGCTTGTTGAGCACCTGCTTCTGCTATTACTGAAGTCAATAAAAAATCAAATCAACTCCAAATTAACTTGTGAAAATTAAATAAGTAAATTAATACTAATATAATAAGAAATAAACTGAAAATGAAAAAGCTGACCTGAACATTTCTTCTCTTTCAGATCTAAACTTCATGGATTAGGCCAGGGGAGGACAATTATTTAAGCTGGAGTGCCACTGAATGAGTTTTGGCGAAGTGTCAGGGGCTGCAAGGGTAGCCCCACCCCCTTACAGGTTCTCTGCTCCCTGATCACCATCTTGGGACCAGAAGTCCAACCCCTAACTCCTGATCTTTGCAACCAGAAATCCCTCTTCTTACCCCTAAAAGTACTCCTTTTAGGAGGCGGGGTTTGCCATTTTTTAACCAGTAAAAAACAACAAATCATATACTAAAAATCAAACATCTACTATAACATATTTTAAATTCATTTAAAAAATATTTTTGTCCTGATTTACTTGCATTTGCATAGTGCCATGGTTGCCAAACTGTGACTCTTGAGCCACATGCAGCTTGCCAGGACAGTACTTGTGGCTCTCCAGAAATTGGTCAAAGCCCTGCCCACTTCTTTCTTAGGTGGCTCTGGGGGACAGCGCAGCTTGGCACCTCCCACCGTTCTGGCTTTCCCTATGGGGAGCATGCCCTAAGCCCACCCTCCTCCCTCCTTCTCTCCCTCCAGGACTGCTGGCTTAGGTGCTAGGCTGCTGGGATGGGGGCTGCAGCCACGCAGATGTGGCTCCCAGGGCGAGTAACTCTGGCCACCCCTGGCATAATGTATATAGAGGTGATTGCATAATAGCTCAAAATAAAGTTTTACTCTCGTATATTGTTTGTGTGTGGGGGGGGTTATGTAGGGTATAGTTGTGGGGATGGGTACAGGGTGTGCATGTGTGTCTGGGATTTGTGGGTGTGGGTGTGGCAGGGTTTTGAATGGATGTGGGGGGCCGTGAGGGTGTGTGGGAGTATATATTGGTGGGTGTGAGGTTTGTGAGGGGTGAGTGTGGGGATGGCCCCCCCACCTGATGACCCCCCATTGGACACAGCTCCTACTGGTTGCAGGAGCAGAAGCAGCACTTGGTGGGTCCTTGGGGCACTCATAGCCTGCAGCAGGCAGAGCCCCCTGGTGGCACGTGGCTCTGGCTGAATCCCAGGATCTGCATGTGGCAGCACAGAGCCCACATGACCTGGCCTGCTGACACCTGCCTTTGAGCCAGACCAGGCTGGCTCTGTGGCAGCATGTGGGGCTCCTGGCATTGCAGGAAAGAGCCATGTGCCATTGAGCCAGGCAGGCTTCCTGCCTCCATGTGGGGCTTCCAGTACTCCAGCAGTGAGTCTCATGTGGAGGCATGGAGCCAGGCTGGCCCAATGTCACATAACTCCAAGCAACTCCCAGTCTGTGAGCCATCAGGCTGGGTGGACTCTGTACTCCCATGTGTGGCTCACCGCTGGAGTACTGGAAGCCCCACATGGTGGCATGGAGCCAGCCCAGCCTGGCCTGGCCTGCCCTGATGTCATGGTATGGGAGGCATGCTGCAGGGGACTCCTCACCCACCCACAAAACCCAGACCCACCCATATACTCCTCACCCACCCACAAAACCCATATCCACCCCTACCTCCTGCAGGCAGGAGCTCCCTTCCCCATTTACCAGCTGTCCAGTTATGCACCATCATGCTTGGTGCTTTCACATGGGGCTCCCAGCTGAGGTGCTGGGAATCCCACAGAGGTGGAAGCACAAAGACTGCCCAGTCCAATGATATGTGACCTCTGAAAGCCCACCTGCCACCAGCTTTCAGAGAGGCAGCCACTGGCCAGTAATAATTGATTTTTGGAGGGTCCCCACAGGCTAGATAAAATAGCTTGAGAGGCCATATGTGGCTGTGATACATCCTCAATGAAACAGTATAAAAATAGCCACAGACAAATTCAGGAGATGTGTTTATTATATTAGACTCCACGGAGCCGCAGAGCCTAAAACCAAGACCACAGATTTGCTTCTCTATGCCTGTCCCAAGATCTTCAATCTGAAGCTAAGGTAGGTTGTAGTGTGCTGTCCTAGTACCTAAACAAACCTCAAGCAGAAGCAATTACATTGGAAATTACGGCAATATGTACTCCTTAAAGTTTCAAACTACTAAATCTGTTGCTTTTACGCACTCCTGTGGTCAGTTTTGATGGAAACTTTGTTTTCCCTCAGAAAAAAACTAGTTTAGCACACCATATTCTTAGAATTCCATTGTACATTGTAGCCACTTCACAAGCATTGGGAGACTCACTACCTAAACTAATTCCTTGCTGTACTTGCCTAACCTTTTTTTGTATACAGGATAAACATCATGTTATGCTTGAGGTTTGGCAATTGCGTTGGTACTTTCTTTCAGGAAGAAAAAGAAATATATTATTTTTTTAGATATAAGCCAAACAGCACTAGCTGAGATGGGACTGTATTTACTTTGAGATGACTTTTTGCTTCTTTAATTATATGTACTGCCATTTTGTTTCCAGTTGGCATGCTATATGGTGGCTGCCGGGGGAAAAAAGACATCTTTTATAAATGGGATAATGCTAGATACTTTTTCTGTGGGACCTTGTGGATAAATTGAGAATGATTATAGGAAAAAATACTAGCACTTTATGGCATATCATGTAGCAGTAACAGTGTAGCCAAAATAGTGTGGAACTCAGCACTGGCTGCAAAACCACTAACAAAACCACTGGTTGCATAAATGCTTGGAATATTAGCTCATACTGAGCTCCCTGATACTTTGTTTATTTTCTTAGCACTGTTGGCTTAAAGCTAGCTTGGGTATGTATAGACAACATTGACTGCAGTGGTAGCATAGCTTTAATGATCTTATCATATTGCTTAGCTGATTTTTTAATAGGCAAGATTCTTTTTTTGGACTGGCACCAGTTTTAAATCACTCTAGCTGCACTGGCTTCAGGGGAATGACTGTGATGGAATGAAGCAGGTTGTCTGAGTTGATATGATGGTAGATAGTGTGTAATGCAGTGATGCCCAGCTCATCTGGCCCTGCAGAGCTGTAGCAATTAAAGCTTTTTCCGCCTACCATGCTGACATTCTTCCCAACCCATGGAGAGCTTCATGGGCTGGATGACATGGCTCTGCATGCTGAATCTGGCCTGTGGGCTGGATCTTGGCCACTCCTGGTGGAATGCAATGATATTTTGAGATTTTTTTCAAATACAAATATTACTAATAACAATAAGGGGAATGGTTTTTAAAGCCTTTCCAGCCTTCCATCTTCCCTTTCGAGAAATCTGTAGAAACATGAATATGTTAATGATAAAGTGATAAACATATTTTGATTTGCTCCCCTCTTCATATGGATATGCTGGGAGGACTAATAGTTAGAACAGGACAGTAGCTAGAAGTCAGAAAACCTGTTAGATTTCGCTCTTTTTCCTCAAGGACTTAGCAGATGTTAAACTGAATTCTACTGGGCGTGACTACACATTTGCTTAAAGGTGCAGTAGACCATTTTACTACACATTAAAGCATCATGTAAAAAACCATGGTGTTGTGCAAATGCACAGAAAAATAGTCTACTGTGCACTAACTGTCACTAAAAAGCATGCAAATGCGTTACTGTGCATTAATTTAGTACTTCACATTGGAGGTACTAAATTTAATGTGCATTAGAAAAGGCACATTAATGCTTGTGTACACCACCCGCTGGATAGTAAATCACAGCACAAAGTGGCCCTACCAAAAACAGCTAAATTTGGCTCTTCTTTGTTTTCAGTTGTTTTTTGTTTCCAGCTTCTTTGCAATGAAGAACTTTGATATCTGTACAAACATCTGGATTAGAGTCAGCAGCAGGTGGTCTGTTAGCTCTCCATGAGCATAAATTCTTGGAGCAAAATTTGGAATCTGTTGACTTGCTACAGTAGATCTTCCCCATAACTTACCACTGTGAAAGGTAACTGGCATTCTTCTGGCTAGGACAGTGATGCATTAACTTTAATTACAGCTGAAGCTATTTTTTTAATGGCAATTTGGAGCCTTTTGTGGTGCTTGGAATGGGATGGCTATATTGGGACTTTGCCATGAAAATGATTGCTTCCTTTATGGGTAGCTTAAGAACTGAGCTGGTTGGAATAAGCAGTCAAAGTGTTTATTAATATCATAAACAATCATTAATTGTTTTGTTTTACTTAATTTTGAGCCTTTTATATACAGAGACCCAAGGGAACATTGAACATATAATAAACTTCTTATGACCAAAAAGGATTAAATTTAAATGTCTTAAACAAAGGGGAGCAGGGATTTAAGCAGTTATATTTTCTATTTGTCCTTCCTTCATGCCAGACCCCAGGGCGACAATCTCAGGCAGCATATTTGTTTACATCAAAGAAGATTCAGCTACTTTATTTCAGACTAAACATGATGCAAGGGAAACCTATGACTAGGAAATTCAAGCAAAACCACTGCATTTCAGTTCAGTCAGACGCTTTGGGGCAAAGGTAAGTGATACCAAAGATGATATTTTGAGTAGTACCTTGGTGACTTAGGAGCCTAAGGGCATGTCTACACTGCAAAGGCAGCTTGTCATGGTTGGCTGACCCACAGCACATCCTGCTCACCTCTACTGGCATGCACACTTTAAACTTGGAAATACACTAGTGAGAATGCACCAGAATCATCCCCACTAAGTTATTTTCAAATGCTCCAAACATTTGCTCTCAAGCATACCAGAGACCAAGATCTTGAGAACAACTGCTTTGAATCACCAAGATTGTCCTCACCTACCTATTTCTAGGTTTGGAAACTGCCTACAGGGAGAAATGATTAGAATGTGTGTGGGAATGGTCTGGCCAAAGCATACTCTCCCGCCAAGGTTATGACATACCATGCATCTACCAGTGGGACTTAGGCTCCTTAGTCACTGAAGCAATTTGAAACTTTTACTAACTATATAGGCAGGATGTTCTGTAGACATTTCTCCAAAGATAGTGACCTGGAGATATTAAAATAAGGGAGAGTGCTTGCTCCCTGCAGAGTTGTTCAAAGCTAGAACAGGTCATCAGACCTAGCGGCTAAGAAGTAAGAGAGAATGAGACACCTTCCCTGTCTCCCAGAAAGAGAATATATCACCTGGATATTCTAAGCCAGTGGGGGCCAACCTTTTTGGCAGGACTGCTACAAATTAAGCCTACACCCTCCCTAGTGCTACTCCATTCCCTTTCTTCTGCTTTCTGCTCCCTGCCCCATGCTGTCTGCATGAACTGTCACGTGCCACACACACACAGCACAGATTGGTCACCCCTGTTCTAAGCCATCTCTGACCTAAATTCTAAAGAGTAAGAATTCCAATGTTACTCCAAAACATGGGTTTCCTTCAGTGGGGTATAAAGGAGTTGATTCAGGCGTTGTGGTATAAAGAATCTACCAGACCTCAGCATTTCTGTTGAGCACTGAAGGAAAAAATATCATATATCAGTCTGGGGGTTTGCCTGAGTAGAAACTACAGAATGGCCTCCAGTTTTGATGCATTACAATTTATTTATGTAGTGCTGTGGGTGTGTCTGTAAAAATAAGAAAAGTCCCTGAATCAGGAGGTTTACAAATGTACTGTATGCAAGAACAAAGATAAAGATTTACAAGAGTAAAGAGAGCAAATTATACAGGGGACTGGTATGGCTAAGAGAATAGTAAGTTGGCAAAACAGAGAAGGAGTGCAAGGGCCTGGCAAGCTTTCATTTTTGGCTGTATTAGCAGCTGTCCTCTTATATTAATCCCACAAGAAATTGATATTAGCACTTGTATGTTTGCATGTTTTCCCAAATCCATGAGCAGGATCAACAATGGCAGCTGAAAGACATGGAGGAGGACTCTAAAGATTGCTATAGCCCCCTACAGAAGACTCCTCTTGGCAGAGATACATCAAAGAAGAATATGTAGAATCACACATGGAAGAGACCAAGACTAGGAATTCTTCATTTGGGTGGTTTTTTAATCTAAGCCAGTCTCAGTTCCTTCTTCCCTGTGTCTGCATAACAGCACCTGATGCTTCTAGTGTATTTATTCCTGCTGGGGATGCTGAGCCTGAACACAGGAGATGTGTTGGACAATAGTAATCTACAGGGCTAGAGACAGACAGACAAAAAGCCTGACCCTGAATTGATTCAATTTTTGCAGGTTAGTCTAACCTGGCTAGGCTAAATCAGTTTTGTAACCAGACGGACATCCCAGACATGCAGTCACATGTCTGCAGTGGCTCAGGCTACAATCTGGGGGGTGCTAAAGCAGCTTTCTTTGCATAGAGCTGAGCAGGGGGAGGGGAGGGAGAATGGCCAGGCCCTGGCAGGATGCTATGATTAGGGAGGGGTTCCCCCCACTCCTGTCCAGCCCAGCAGGAAATGTTTATCACCACTAACTCAGTGTTTACTAAGAAAACAACAGAGGGACATTACCAGCTATCTGTTGATTCTGCCTTTGTCCTGTCTGCCAGAGCTTGGGGGTAGCCAGCATGTGGTCTGCTAGCTAATCCTGAGTGGTATCTGTGAGGGATGGGGGAATGCATGCTTAACAGAGAGTGGGGAGGAGAGTGGAGAGCAGAAGCCAGGCAGAGGCTGCTGGAGCTGCAGCCAGGGAGCAGAGGGGAGGGGCCAGCCCTGCTGTGGAGCAGAGAGCCCTGCTCAGCCCAGAGAGCATACTGGGATGATGGGGGAGTCTGATTTAATTTAAACCAGCAAGGGGTCTGGGACAGACATTGCATAAACTGGTTTTAGCTAAATCAGTTAAGTCTGATACTACATTTAACCAGGTTTATCTCAAACCAGTTTCAGCCATTTTCAGGCTGGCTTATGTGCACTGAACAGCTGTTCTGTTACAGGTTTAAACCAGTTTCTGATCACTTAAACCGGTTTTTGTGTAATGTCTTTCCCAACACCAAAAGAGAAGCTGTGAATGCTAATGCTGGGTCCCTCTGTGCTGAAGATCTCGATGAATAATGTAAGACTATCTTCAGTACTTTTGTTGTTCATTCAGATAGTTTTCAGCATGAATCCATTGCTAACACTTTCTGATACCAACTGTATTTTTCTTGAGAAAACTTCAAATCAGTTATCAAAGTTAAAGTGTTTCCCATAATCCAAAAGATTACCGGTGTCATTAATAAATATGGATGTGATAATTTTTTTCCCCTATACTCAGAAGAGCAATGACTAGAAGTGCTTCTTACGGACTAGCCTGTATTCAACTCTGGATATTAATGCTTCTCTCCACCATCCGTTCTCGTTAGCATAACATTAAATGGATCATATTCAAGCCCAGCTTTCATAATATATTACTGCAATTTTATGAAAAGTGTAGACTATTGTGAAAATGTAGCTCTTGTGCCTCTGTCAATAGCAGTATCAAGGGCCACAGACATGAATATCACCCCTACCTGAGCAAAAGAAGAGAGCAACAGAAGGTAAAAAATGGAAAAATCGAATGAAGTAAAGAAGTTTTTAAAAATAAATAAATATGAAGGAATCTAATTGGGATATGACAGTTCCTGATTCAGGCAAAGGGTTGCTTTGGATGCCAGTCAATATAACTGGCATGGCTGCCTCAGCAAACCACGCCCCTACATTTTGTCCTCACAAAAGTTCAATCTGACTTTCACAGTGAAATACAGGGATGCTGTTGTGGGGAGTGTCTCAGGCAAGTGTTATAGGGCTAACAGAAGCTTGGGAAGTGGGAATTAAAAGGGACATTTTTTACTGTCTTTGCCATAGATGTATCATGCCACTTTATTCCTCAGCACTTGCCAACTGAGGCCTTCAAGTGACTTCAGAAGGTAAACGATACCTTTCTTTATACAGCTATATCCAGGTACTTCTTACATTCCCCTTTACAGTACCTGACCATCTTATAACATAAATGAGTTTGTCCTTGAAAAGCCTCTGAGTAGTACGGAAGGGAGATTATTTTACAAAGGAGAAGCTGAACTGTAGAGAGCCTGGGTACATTTTCAGTCTCACAGGAAGTCCATGACAGGATCTGCACCTTTGATTCCTGAATCGAAAGCCTTTACTTGTACTTTAACCACAAGACCATCCTTCCTTTCTGTGCTGATGGGCTAGCCTCCGCAAAGGAAGATGGAGAAATGTCTAAGTCCCTTTGGTTCACAAATGCTGTATCCATCCATAGGTAGCATAGGGGCTACCATCATCATGTGCCTGGGAGGATGTCTTGTACCTTAAGTTTCGGGCACAATGTTTCCTAGAGCTGGCATACTTCTATGTTCCATTTGCCAGAGTGGGATGTGGGAAATATGTCTGAGCCAAATTCTTTACAGGCAACCAAATGTAGCCATTTGCTAATTAGCATGAAAACACAACTGTTCAGAGACTAACCATTTTCCCAGAGAGCCCAGAATCATTTCGAATTTGGGCCTTTCAGGAAACATTCCATGCATAACAACAGACCTGCAAGGGAATCTCAGCAACACAGCTGGGGATGAAAGAAGCTGGGGCTGAAATAAGCAGCTGTGTCTCGTGCCAAAGGACATTCTTCAAACATCATGCCTTTTGCAACCTCTGAGGAACAGTCAGAGCTGGCAACAGCTCCATTACAGTATTAGTCAATCTGTTCTCTTCACTTTTGATCTCCTTGTTGGATTTGGCAGCAGCACAGGGTAAGCAATGGTGTAGACGGGAGCTAAAGTCGCCATGCTCCAATACAATTTAGGACTGGTATCTGGGAACAGGTACTTCACTTGAGTGTTAATGCTGCTCCCATTGCAGTGTTTCTCCTGGGAAGATCACTAAACCAGTTAAACCCAAGTGGCACCTTCAAACCCTCAAGGATAAACCAGTAGGGTGAGGCCTTCTTGCCATCTTCTTGGTTTTTGTTGGGTGCTTGGTTTTGCTCCAGGTCCATGGAATAGGCTGACTTTGATGATTCTACCATGCAAGCCTATCAGTACAAATTAAAAACATCTGAACAGATGTCTTGCCTCTATTTTCTTGCCCTCTGATTTTACACTGTGGTAAAGAAACATAGAGTGTGATTTTTATTTTTTGGTATAGCCTGAAAACAACACATAGGGTGATACATTAGACCAGGCTGCTGCAGTTTTGTCATGGACTGATCTGGTGGGAAGCACCTGAAAGTGTTTGTTTGGTGCTTTGTAACAAATAGGATTATAATCTTACTGTGTGGATGGTAAAGTAGGTAGTCCCTGACCTACCTACAGATCTCTGATCACCTGCTGTTTGACAGATAGCAAAGTAATTTGAACATTATAAGTAAAATACTTTTCCTAGGCAATCATCGTATTTAGTTAATCTGGATGATTTTATTATGCTAAAAATATGTTTTAAACATTATAGTTTATCAGCTTTAAGGCCAGTGATTCCCAAAGGATGTGCTGCAATATCTCTCCCCCCATCCACCACTTTGTGTCTGCTCCAACGACTCCAATGGCACTTGCAACTGCTTCTCTAGGGACTTCTGCCACTGCTGCTGCCTTTCCGTGCCCTTCCCTACCCCCAGGCAGTCCCTGTGCTGTTCTTTGCTTCCCCCCCACCCCCAACTCCCCAATGCTCCCGTCTGTGTGCTCTGCTGCAGGCAGGCGGGCAGGCAAATGCATAGATAGAGCCACACTTTGTAACCTGGCCCATCCCCTCCGCTCTTCCCGTGCTCTCAGGTTGCTGGAGGGGGTGAGGAGGAAAGGACGTCCCAGCGTGTGGGAGTTTGCATAGCAGCTTCAGCAAGATCCTTGCCCCTTGAGGTACAGACCAGAGGTGGGAGGGGGCAAACAGTGGAACAAACAGGACATAGCAGGGTGAGGTCCTGCCTCTGCTGTCCTTAAGTGGCACCACTTAGGTCAGTGATTCTCAGGTGTTTTAGCCTGAAGGTCTCCTTCATATCTCTTCTGAATTTAGAGCTATTTCAGTAATTTTTAACCAAGTTATTGTGAAATTCAGGAAAGTGTGCTGCCAATTTTAATCCAGAATAAAGGTGTGTGCCAGGTATCAAAAGTTTGGAAAGCGCTGCTTTAGACCTTGGAAAAATGGTATTTTTGGTAACTTTCAGGTTATGATATCTGATCATTCAGGGGTCCCAGTCAGAAAGTCAAAGAACCCAGAACATAATCCTTCCTGCAAAGTATTTGGGTTGTAGTTAATGGAAATAGCATAGCCTGAAATATGTATGTTCTCACCTGGCCAAGGTCTACACTGTGCTAGAACCTACAGTGATGGGGACATTATTTTAACCTGTTCAAAGCATGTACCATGCATTATTTTTTTTAATTAGCTGTAGCAGTTTTCTGGGTATTTTTTTGGACCACCACCTCTGTGCCACCCCTACAATTAATGCAAAAAAGCCTACCTGACTCTCTTGCTCTGTCTCCATGTACGCCACATCCCACATACAAGGTCATGTAGCTGCCTTAGTGCAACACTAAACACTTGCCAATAAGCATACCCAAGACAGGGAACCTAACAGAGATCCTGGGCATGCACTCAGCTCCATTCTAAGGCATCAACATAGATTAATTTTCAGGATTTGGTGTTCATGTAATGGAAGCAAGTAGCCAGGACATACTTCAAACATGTAGACCTGTGTGGTGTTGCCTGGACATACCCTTAGTGTCAGTAGCCTTCATAAGTACTTATAAAAGGAAGGGATGGTGAATCTTTCTGTTTAAATTTAACCTAACATTGGGTTAATGACCGAAACCACCAAGTTTTGTTATTTTAAATCCCAAATTTTACAAGTACATGCTGCTTTTTTACAGAATCTGTGTTTTGTGCATTATCCATTCTTGCTTCTGCTTCGGTAGTTGCAACACAGTATATGAAGTAACCCAGGCAAGGTGATGGAGAGAGAGTACTAGTATTATATTTCCCAGCTGAGAAGCAAAACAATAAAATGTATTTTTGTTCCTTCAGGATGCAAAGTGGGGATGAAAGCACAATAGGCATTTTGCTATAGGACACCCAAACCTACTCCTGAGTACAGTGGTAAGTCTCATACAATCAAATATATGTTAACATTTAGATGTTGTTCACTCTTTCAGTAGATAATAACTTATTTACTCTTTATTTCAACTGAACTACTGGATACCAATAAAGTAAGCCCCAGTGCATGACTAAATCTGCAGAATTATTGAACCGTTTTGGATTTATTCCTAGATTTTTTGCAAACGGAGTACTCCAAAAAGACTATTAGCTTTATAAACAGGAGCTAAATTGGAGGTAAATGAAGCATGGCTTTACGGCTTGTGGGGAAAGAAGCTTAGTTAAGAGATTTGTTGACTGTAATTTCAATATTTGTATAATGGTATGGTGTCTGGAAGTGACTATCATTAGAGAACTTGCATTGTCTTTTGTAAAGCCTAGTGGACCCCTATTCAGTGGAGGTGCTGTGATTAAAAAAAAAATACCAAGCTTCATTTGAATTGTGTAGCACTTCAAAAATATTGCTTCTTGTTTTCCTACTGGGAGCAGCAGAATTGAGTCTAGTTCACTACTTAACATTTCCATTATTAGGAAGTCAATATCCTTGACTGCATTAATAGATAATGATGTGCGACTAATAAGTTCTTATTGACTTTAATTCATACTTTTTTGTATGAACCAAAATTTGATCAGAAACTTCAATTAGAGAGGATCTTTGTCTTTTCAAAGTTCAGTATAAGTGCACTTTTACAAAATTACTTCAATGTAGAACTCACATCACCTTTGGTGTCTTGGGTGAGATGAATATGGAGATGCACATTGCTGGCATTCAGTATTCCTTCATTAGAGATGAATTTCTGGAGAACCAGGAAGTGGTTTTTGAAGTTTGTCTGTGTTGGTAATGAGTATAATGGATGTGACCTCTTTGGACTATAAAAACCTCTCAATTCTGAACATCTCCAAACTTCTGCTGAAGTTCAAGGTTGATCCAGAAGTGAACTTAAAGGAAACTTGGTTCCATGGCAACCTATTATTACTTCTGGTCTGTACTTTTTTTAAAGTCCTTCTCTTACTTACTGCATCACCGGTCTGTCGACTGAAAGCTCTGCAGATCTTATATGGTCTGAAATGCCATCAAAAGCTTTTTCTGTGTTTTTTAGCTAACACAGTGGGGCATCAATTGCATTTGCCTTTGGCAGGAATGTAACTCATTTAGGCCCTTTGCAGCTGTTACTTTTGTGAAACATGCAAAATTAAAGAGAGAGTTTTGTTTCAAAAAGTATGATTGGATCACCTGAAAAGATAACTTCAGGACTTCCAAGTTGAATTGAATGAACCATATTTGTCCTGCAGAAAATTCTAAAAATTGCTCTTAGTCCAAATTAGAACGAAAAGTCAAAATCATGGAATTACCAGCAATTTTTTTCCAGTGTCATCCTGTATCTAATTAAATCTGCTCAGATAGATTAGGGGTGCTCAACTGCTAGTCCATAGGCCAGGTCTAGTCTTTGGCACTGTGTCATCCAGCCAGCATTGCTCCAACAGGTCCAAAAATTTGGCAATGAAGAGCACTGGCCCTGCTACCTTGCTGTCAGATTTCTGGACCTGATTCTGTGGTCACACATACGGGATTGGGCACACAGGGTGGCACAGAGCCTGATCCCAATGCAGAGGGCCAGGCTTAGGCAGAACGGGGCCCTGGGGCCCAATTCCAAGACGTGGTGGCTGGGAAGAGGCATTGTGCTGGTGCCCTGGGACTTGATTCATGCATGCAGGGGCCAACCTGCAGAGTCACACAGAGTCTGATCCTTGTGTGCAAGCAGAAGCATTGTGGGGCTCTGTCCTGCCATGGGGGCCCAGTCAAGCCACTAGACCAGCCCCGTGCACCTCATCTGGCCTGTGGGGTCAAAAGGACAAGAAATGCTCCAACTGTACCTATCACTTTTATTCAAAATGAAACCTCAGGGTTTGTTTTCTGTCTAATCAAAGGCCAATCATATGCCACATGTTACTCTGACTGAAGTGTTGCCTCTTTAGAGTTACTCAAATCCAGTTATTTGGACTTTCTTTCCCTGAAAGTTTCAGATATTGCCTGTCCCAAAAATTTCAGTAAAATCAGATTTTTTTTGCAACTATAATTATTTGCAAGCTTTACTCCCTATCCTTTGATGGAGCAGATCGGTTTTTTTAATTACAGCTAACTTCAGTTGAAAATAGCTGTTGCATTTACATTTAAATAAACTTAGTGGGCTAAAATCTCTGCTGATGTAAATTGATAGAATTTGGTGGAGTTATGCCTCACGGATATATCCCTATATGTCTACAGATTTTTTTTTTAATTGCAAATATTTATAAAGAGATATTTATAATAAAACTATTTATTTGCTGATGGAACTGTTTCTACACCATGATTATTGTTAGATTGTTCTGGTAATTTGTCTATTTTCCAATGTGAGTTTCAGCATAATGAAATCTTTTGTCTCTCCTGGGAGCTAGTTATTTATTTTTTTCTGCTGAGGAAATTTAAAAAATAGGATAGCAGCAATAATACAGAAAGTGGTGACACTTTTTTGCTGAAATCCTGAAAGCTAACAGTACATCATTCACAGCAAAAAGAGGCTTTATTTATACTTTTTACCCTTAAAAATTAAAATAATTAGCTTTATCAGTGTTTTCTTGAGGGAGATCATTGTTTTGAAGGGCACATCTAGACAGTTAAATGATGATCAGTGACGGAAGGTACACCAGGGATTCCTGATGAAGTAATGTTCCTGCTAAAACGATCTTTCTGCTGAATTCTACTGCCTGTTCTAATGCCCAGAAAAAATGACATGGCATTTCCAGGAACTGCAAATTTTACATGTCAGACCAAGTGCTTATGTCCCAAATCAGTGATTAAAAGCTATTTTTGTGTGCCGGAAAATGGAAGTTTCTATTATCTGTCTTAATCTGAGAAGTGCACAAAGTTAGTTGTTTTTTGTGACTGTTAAAATTAATCCATGTATTCTGCCTAGTATGAGAAGCAACATACAAAGCTGTCTGAGGAACTGACTGAAAAGTATCAAAAGAAATGCATGCTCACAGGAGGATTAAAATGTCACCGAAACCTCTAGCTCTAACAGACTCAAGAAAGGCAATGTTGTCTTTACTTAAGAGCTGCAAAGGATGTTTATGAAAAATGCAGACAGACTACAACTGTAAATACATGATTCTTGATGAGTTTGATAGTGGAAAATAAAAATCCACTTTTTGGTCACCCCCTTGAAGTAGAAACTGGGAATTTCTGGAGTTCTAGTCCTGACTCTGACACTGATTTACGTAGCCTTGGGCAAATCATGCAATTTTACCAGCTTTGCCTATGGTCACTAACTTTGCCCATGTTTCATTTGAAAACATACCGTGTTTATATACTCTGTAGTTCTGAATATATGATGCCCTTTCCTCTTGGAAGAAATATAGCTGCACCTGTGTGATGGCAGGAGAGGTTATGGTAATTGGCACTGTCATTCAGCAGTGCAATTTAAATGTATGTGGGTACATTTTTTTCCATTTGGGGGCAGTATACACAGAGCTGCAGGGCACCACTGCCATGGCATGGCATGGCATGGCATGGACAGGTGGTGAGTGTGAAGGGAAGCTCCTGCCTGCAGGAAGAGTGGATGTGGGGTTTATGGGTGGGTATAAGGGTGTGTGTAGGTGGGGGTGTGGTTTGTGGGTGGGTGTGAGGCCCCTCCATGCTGCACAGCCCCTCCTGCCAGCGGCAGCAGGGGCAGAAGGCATCAGGCTTTTGGAGCATTCATGGCCCATGGCAGGCAGAGCCCCCCAGCAGCGCATGGCTGTGCCTGAATCCTGGGAAATGCATGCGGTGGCACAGAGCTCACCTGGCCCAGCCCAGCCTAGCCCGCTGGTGTGTACCTTCAGTCAGACTGGACTTGCTACATACCAGCACACGGCGCTCCTGCCACTGCAGGTGGAAGCCACGTGCCATCAAGCTGGGCTGCCTTCATGCCTCCACATGGTGCTTCCAGCACTTCAGTGGAGAGCCACACATGGAGGCATGGAGCCTGCCTGGCCTAATGGTGCATGGACTGGGAGCCACAGAGAGTTGTGCAGCATGAGGGCCCACTGCCTGCTGCTCCAGCTGCCACTGGCAGCAGGGATTGCGTGCCCTGGGGGTATGCACTCCACACCCCCACAAACCCCACACCCATCCACACACACATTCACGGCACTTCATAAACCCCACACCTACCCACACACCTGTTTTGAGCTAGTATGCAATCACCTCTATATGCACTATCCAAACACAAGTAAATCAGGACATTTTTTTAATAAAATTAAAATATGTTACACTAGACATTTGACTTTTTAGTATATGATTTGTTTCTTTTCCAGTTACAAGGAGGCAGACCACCCAAAAGGAGTACTTCTAGGGACAAGGCGAGGGACTTCTGGTGACAAAGGTCAGGGGTTGGGGTGGAATTTCCAGTCTCAAAATGGCAATCAGGGAGCAGGGTATCTGTGAAGGGACAGGGCTACCCATGTGGCCCCTGACAGTGCACCAAAAGTTGTTAAGGAGCCCTCCAACTGAAATAATTGCCCACCCCTGCTATAAACTATTTATTCTGGGATAAAGTGATTGTACAGACATCCATGTCTGTTGTCCCAGGATAAATCCTAAAAAAAATTCCCAGATAAAAGGTAGTAACAGTTTATTTCAGGATATTGCAAAGTATCCCAGTACTGCATCATTTAATCAATGGCAGAAAAGGGAAACCATATTCAGCCACTCACTAAACCCTGATTAGAAGTGCTCTATGTGAACATATTAATCCCAGGATATTTTTGTTCCAGGAAAGATATAGGCACAACTTATCCAGGGACAAACGCAATGTTTGTTCCTACCATAGCCTAAAAACAGACATCACTTTCTCTCAGCAGAAGGACGCTTATTCTAGGATCTAACATGTATAAACCCATTGTCCAACTTTAAGTACCTGTGAAGTATCAAAGACAACACTTTTATCCACGACAATCATGCCTAATTTGAGTTTACTGTCATTTGTAAAATCATAGTAAATTAGGGTTGGAAGGGACCTCAGGAGGCCTAGTCCAGCACCCTATCCCCAACTATATCATCCCAGTCAAGGCTTTGTCTAGCCAGGTCTTAAAAATCTCCAAGAACAGAGATTCCACAACCTCTTTGGGTAGCCTGTTCCAGTGCTTCACAACCCTCATAGTGAGAAATTTTTTCCTAATATCCAACCTGAATTTCCCTTGAGCTCAAGCTGCATGTGTAAATGCCTGTCCCAAGGCTCTTTTGATAGGTGTCAAAGTCTGGGACAATCAAACCGGGGGGTAAACCCAACATCTGTTTTTACCCTTAGTGGTTCACAATTGAAATTATTGATTCCAAAGCTCCAGAAATTGGGAGGCCAGATTCATTCCTGGTGTGAGTCCATCAAACTCAATGGACATAAATAAAGGATTAATTTTGCCAAGCTATAGGCAAAACAGCAGAAAT
Source organism: Crocodylus siamensis (assembly GCF_052110815.1). Taxonomy (NCBI): domain Eukaryota; kingdom Metazoa; phylum Chordata; order Crocodylia; family Crocodylidae; genus Crocodylus; species Crocodylus siamensis. The sequence goes on from NC_143397.1 coordinate 219,984,941, forward strand.
AGTGATAAAACAGAAAAATTAGCAGGAGTGTGTTGGCAAATTTTGAAGGGGGGAAAGGAAACCCAGTTTTCAATCATAATGTCTAAATGCAAATAGTTGACAGTCAAAAGCCTGAGGCTGAAACAATCCAATCTTTGCAGGTTTTAAGCTGCATAGATTGAACCGATGAGCAAGTGATTCATTTTTGATTTCAGAAATCCAGTCACATGCCTGCAGTGGCCCAGGCCAAAGGTTGGGGGTGTTGAAGCATCTTCCTGCTCAGCAGACAGCTTGGAGCAGACACCTTGGGCCAAGGCTAGCTCGCCCACTGTGTGAGGGGGAATTTGCTGGGGAGCTGCAAGGTATCCTGGGATTCTGGAGGACTGTGAGTTAACTCTGCAGGAGATCTAAATCAGTTAAGTCTGATACTACATCCATCCAGATCTATCCTAAACTGGGTTTGGCCATTTTGAAAGTGGTTTATGTGCACTGAATGTCTGTTGTGTTACAGATTTGTACTGGTTTCTGATCGCTTTTACAGGTTTATGTGTAATCGATGTCCCTAGCCAAAGTGATAGATTTCCAACTGGCATGTTTTCCTTCTGAAAAAAGAAAATAGGTTTCTATTTTTGTTTCAGCAAATACGGGTGTTTTGCAAATTAGAATACTTGAACACAGACTTCACTCTGGTGTCAAGGTTCTGCTGACCAAGCAAGTGAAGGACTATCAACGTCTTGGTTTTTTATTACAACCCAACCTCCTTCCTTCCACACTATGTCCCACAGTTAATGAAGTCCTAAGTATAAGGCTTGTAGGGACTGAACAGGAAGCCTGTCATAAGATATAGAAATCCGTATGTAGGGCAAGCCAAATTCTTTCCATTGCATTCTGTAGGTATGAGGAAGAAATTAATTCAAGTTACATTTTGTCTCTTCTACTAATTTGTAAATAACTGAAAATATCTTCAACTTCTTTTCTGCCAGATGTTGGCAATTGACATTGATAGCTTCTGTCTTAAACATACCAGGTGCCTGTAGATGTGTGAGATGCCTGCTCCAATGTGCTGTAATTACAGCTTGTTAGAGCAAACTCAATTACTCAAGTCTGCTGGAGCATACTAATTAGCATGCTCTACCAGCCTCGCTTCACGTCTCGTGTATTCATTTCAAAACGGTGGCAGGGGCACTTTAACTACATCTCACCCAAAGAGCTTTAGTTAAAGTGCCCCGCCACCATTTTGCAGCATGGGATGCTGAATGCACAAGATGATACAGGTGCATTAATTAGAGCAGCTCCTGAGAGCTGCTCTAATTAAGTGCTCCACCTCCAGAGCACATGTAAAATGACCAACATTCCTAAATTTGCACTTCATAATTGTATGCCTGCCCCTCTAATTTGCAGATTGTACTCTGCTGCAGCACTGGATCACAGAATCATAGAAAATTAGGGTTGGAAGGGACCTCAGAAGGTCATTTAGTCCAACCCCCATTCAAAGTAGAACCAAAGCAGAATCATTTGATAACTTACACACAGTACATTAAGTTCAAACTGGTGCCTTCTCTCCCTTTAGCATTCATTTCTGGATTTGATCCTTTCAAGATTTCTGGTATTTTTTCAGGAGGTGACTTGCAGCAAGGCTGAAAAACCTACCATAACTCGCTTGCATCCCATCACATGATGCTACGTTTGGACCAGGTGAGTGTAATCTGGTTAGAATTTCTTCAAATGTCCCTGTTGATTTCCCCAAAAGTTAGTATATAAAGGTGCATAACTACCCTGCTTTCTTTCCCAAAAGCAATCATCATTATTTTTCTCAAGAAAGGGTTTCTTCTATGCAAGGTGATCATTTAATATATTGTAGGAGGACAGAACATTGTCAAGTGAGAATGTAAAGCTTCCATCTGAACCAATATGAAGTAGAACATTGCCTAAAATGCTTTCGTTCCTGAAGAAATAAGTATATTTCTTAATTTATTCATGTTCTTATTGTATTTAGTTTCTCTGGGAAGGGAACCTATTCCTTTATTTTTTTCTGAATCCTATTTTTAATAAGTAGGTTTTCATTAAGACTAAGAAAATACGTCATTTAAAAGTGATAACATAACAGTAAATGCTTTTATACTAGTAACTCTATGACGAGGTTTGTGCCACTCCATGTATAACATTCAATATGAGTTATTTAGTTAACTTGGATGTTTGCAAACAATATACATACATCTGTAAATGTAATCTTCTGGGCAGCGTGCCCTGTCCTCTACTGACACATGGCTGAGGCTATTTGCAGCACACACCCAACTTGGCAGCTGTGAAGGCTCCAGGTGTCCAGGTGAGAAACTGAGTAGCTAAATGAGCTAAGCTTTTGGTGCTGCAAATCTTGGAATGTAGTGATGTCCATGGGAGCAGAAGGAGCCACGGAGGACAGCAGAAGGTGCCGTGGAGGAGAGATAGAGAAAGGAAGAGCTCAAGGCCAATATTGGGCCCTTCACCTTGTTTGTTTACACTGCTGCTTCTCTACTTTCCACTTGCTTAGGCTCTTGCCATTGCTTCCAGCCCCTTCCTTTCAGGCGGGACTCCTGCTCAGCATATGCCTAGATGCCAAACATAGAACTGCAGGGAAATGCTGGCAGCTTTCCTCAGGGGGCAAGAGAATCCAGCTGAGATGCGGGGATGCCTGACCAACCTGCCAAATGCTTGTCTGTCACATGAGATGTGTGACATTTGGAATCCCTGAATAGCAGTGCTGCACCCAATTAACTTGTATCACTTTAATAAATCAGGGTTGCTATTATTTTCAGTGTAATCTTTCCTTTCTCTGGACCACCCTCATATTAGACAATAACAAATCCAGGGTTGAACTAACCTACAGGGTATCAAGAAATCTCCTGGAAGTCTTCTAGCAACAGCTTAAACAATTAATTTAACTTGTCTCCTTCAGTCTTACACAGATACAGCCCTCTCAGACTTCTCTGGTCCCTGGGAGCCCTCCTGCAGCTGCCCCTTTGCCCAAAAGACAACAGCTGCCTCCATCATATGGTGCCAGCATTGATTTGTGGTGTCTGAAAATGAGTTGCAATTGCTGCCAGTAGGAAAGTAGTGTTGCTTGCCCTTGGCATTTTGCCATGAGTCTTACAATACTTATTATGTTTCTTAAATCCCCAGCTGCTGGAGTCAACTGATTTTCTGAGAATCTTAGGTTTCATTGAAAAAAATGTAAGTTTGTAGCTCTTATGGTTGCAGAGGAAAGACTGAAAATGGGTCTGAGCCTCAAAAATCAGAACACAAATAAAAAGAAGCCAAAATTCATTACTTCCTTAAAAGCAAATCTCATAGATTTGGGGGCTGGATTCATGCGTGGCAAATGCTTGGGGCTGGCAAAGGGATGACAGGGGAGGAAGAGACTGTTTTGGCCCTAAACTAAATGGATTGTACCAGTGATCTTTTGAAGTCTGGAAGATCCTCGGTTCTATAAGGGCCTCCCTCAATGGAAAATCCTCCGCAAGCCCCTAGAGCTTTATGGTGTCTATTTATGGGAGGGGAAAATCCTAATCCTGTTTAGCTCTGAGAAGGTAGACCTTGCAGTTGATATTCTACCCACTTCCCCAACAACCTAGGGGATGTATCGGGATGAGTAGATATGCACTGGAAGCTTCCCATTTTAGTAGGGCAGAGGTAGCCTTTCCCTACCCCCTGTCCTGGCAATGCATTCGGAGATGTTTTTTGTCAATGCCAGAATCATTAAAAGGAAGTGGCTGCTGGTTTTGTAGAGAGACAAACAATTGTAGAACCCCCTGCAAGGGAAAGCAAAGGGGTCAGTGGTACAGCTGTGCAGAGTTTTAAAAGACCAGCTTTCATATGAATAACAGAGAAGATTTTTCAGCACCACTCTTGGGCAATCTAACTGAATGTCTACATCCCTGTTTTTTGGAGGCCTATCTTCTCTCTTCTCCCTGCAGGCCTCAGTCTGATACTGCCCACCCTGTCTTGCATGGTTTACTTGGGGTTTATCTGCATCAAGTGTGGGTTTCAAATAGAGCCAGCTTGATTTTTTCATGCGCAACTTTTCCCACCCAAAATATAGGTTTTATCAAAACAGATTTTTTAAACTAGGAAAATATCAGTTCAGCAGAAAAACTGCAATTTTTTCGATGGGAAATTTCATAACTCATGTTTTCATTTGTGATCAACATTTAGAAGCAAAACAATAATAGGAGTAGTAGTAGTAGTTTTTGTTTGGATTTATAATGGTTTAAACATTTTTTAACCCTCCCTTCCCCCCCCAAAAACTCCCAAAACAAATGCAGTACTTGAACTGAAATGAAAACTTCTTGCAGGAACAAAAATGCAATTTTCTTCCACAATTTTTCATTTTAAACTATAATACCATAAGAACTTAAAAATAATAAGAATTTTAGGAATTTAACATAGCAGCTATTCAGTTCCAAACTCAGAATAATATCAGCTGTAATCTGGATGTTCTTAAACTCCGGTCTATAACAAGAATAATGTAAGCTTCTTTTTCGCTTGCACTGTAATGACACTGACTTTCTAAATCCTTCATTTCTTATTCTGACAAAAGACCCATTTGCTGAGTAACAGCAGCTAGATTTGGTGAAATAGGAACATCTTTGGTGGGTTGGTGATCATCAACTGGAATCAATTATGCAAAGTTAATACCTAGTATCAATAAATTCTATCTGCTATGGATAACTTTTTCTAACACCTCCTGAATCCAAACTGTGTGTTGTTTCTCATATCAAATACAGCAAATCCAAGTATATTTCCACTGAACCAGGTGTTTTCTACATCTTTGAGTCCTAACAAAACCAGTGGATCCTTGGTTTGAGTTCTGTTAGCCTTTTGTTACCCACTGCTCTTTTGTCATACATAGCCAAATTTTATGGCTTCATCAGCCTTATTGACACGAAGGATTATTAGTACCCACGGTTCTGTTCCCATTCTGGTGAAGCTATAATCAGTGGTTATGGAAGCCAGGATTTTTATTAGTGTAAATTATACTGGTAAACCCAGAATATGTCATGGGCTCTGTGTATTATGCTTTATTTTTGTCCAAGACTTCACAACAATTTGTTTTCCCACTGAAGAACTTAGAGACACCGAAAAAAGAGGATAGATCATCATGTAACTCCTGACACCATCCTCAGTTTCTAGAAACATTGGAAACTAGTGATTCCAACCCTACCAAAAATAAAACTTTTCTAATTCTCTAACCAAATTTGTCCTGTTATAATACCACCTAAGTCAATGGATTTACACCAGGGATAAATTTGGCCCTGAATGTTGTGTAGCAAAACAAATAGAATGAGTTCTTATTTAGAACTTTTGAGCCTCTTAAGCCTCCATCTGTTCGCGTTTTCAATTAACAGTTGATGGAGCAGATGATTTTCATCATCTTTTGACTCTGTTGCCAGTAAAGATGTTAGGGTCTGTCTTCTTATATCGTTTGGTCTAATGCCCAAGAGTGCATCTGTGTGTATGTAGCACAGTGTTCAGTTCAATGCTGAGCTTTTTAGTGTAACAGCTTCTGTACCATACAGGAGAACAGTATTCTGCTGGGGCATATACCATGGCAAGTGCAGTGGTTCTGGTCACTTTGAAATTGGCACCCTATGTCATGCCAGCAGCTACCTGTGCAGAGACTTTATTGCTGACCTCTGAATGTTTATAGGTGAGGGAATGGTCTAATGCAACTCCTAAGTAGGTTGGGTTATGCTAAAGGGGAAGGATGTGGTTGTCTACTCTGATATTCAGTGTGCACTTTCCACAAAGATTGTCCAGGTGGAAAAATGATGATACGGATTAATAAATTATGATAACTTTATGAAGTGATGATGCTCAATTTTAAGCACTACTTCTGGAGATAGTCAGTGATGAGTTCCATGTCAGTATTCAGTGGCTTTTCTAGTTCTGTTCATGTCTATTCCTTGCGCTACTATGACAACATCATCAGCATACATGTATCCCTTAGATGTTGTATGTGGGACATCCTAGGTATTACATTGAAAAGTGTTGGTGCTAACACTGACATCTGGGGGACTCCATTCTTCACAGTTTGTACCCTGCTTTGTGTTTTGTACATGAAGCCCATATGCTCCTGGAAGAGATGGGGATACTGAACCAAACCTATGGGCAGCAATGGAGTGGGACAACCACTGGGAAAGGTCAAATCTATTTCAACAACATTTTATACCAACACCAAACGAGTCCCGCATTAGGTATGACCTTTACAGAGAAGCATGGGTCAAGCTGAACAGGCTGCAATCTGGATATGGATGCTTCAAAATAACACTTTATAAGATGAACATTTTGGACAGCCCCCTGTGAGAATGCAGTGTCCAACTAACAGGGCAGCTCTTAATCAGAAGCTGCAATCTTTACAAATTCTCAGGGTAGATAGAATCTGTACATTGAGCAATAATATCAGACAGTGGCTCATTTGCAAGTTGATATCTGATGCCATACAAGAGACGGTTCTCATTGTATAGCTGTTTTACAAAAAGTACTATAGAAATAGATCATATATATTATACCAAAACTTTATCAGACCAAGAAAAATATCCTAAGAAATTTATCAGAATTATTTAATCTCTTTTAAAACATTGTATCCCAAAATTCTAGAACACTTTTTTTTCTTGACAAGGTCACTGATGTATGGAAAAGTTTATATGGTTTACAATAATACCATTATCTTTTGTGCATGGAATGCCCTCTGTAGAAGCGCAGGGGACAGGAGGTGAGTCTACGTAGCAGTACAATAATCACATTATTGAACGAATAACCAGGTTTGTATCCCATTTAAGTGGCAGTGGGTTGCTGAATTAAGGATGGGGCTTTCAGCTGTTTGCTGCAGCTTTTACCTCAAGGTAACTCTACCTTTCTCCACTCTACCAGAGCACATCAGTGATCTCTCAAAGCTGACTGGAGAAGCAGTGCTCTTTGACACAAAAACCATAGCAAGCAACTGGAACATCTCTGCAGTCCTGTGCAGCTGTTTGCAGTGGCTTTGTATATGCCCAGTTACTTCACAAACCTTTATGGGTGCCTATACGCATGCATCAAGGTTGCTCCAATGTGCTGTAATTACATCACATCAGAGCAGACTTGGTTAATTGAGTTTGCTGGAGTGTGGTAAATACTGTGATAAGTTTCAGGTGGTGATTTGATTCAAAAGAGATTCGGCCAATTCGGTGGCTGAATCTCCAAATCCAAATCGAATCAGGGGACTGAATTGATTCAAAGCTCTTTGAATCCCTGGAAAGGATTTGGAGAGCTTTGATGATTTGGGCAGTCCCCGGTGGCTGCAGCAGGGAGCTGCAGCCGACTCTATTAAGTACTAGGGATGGGGGAGGGGCAGCTGGGGGAGGGCGAAGATGACCATGGGGGGACTCCTGCCAGCCCCCAGCCCCTGCCTGCTCCCCTACCCCCACAACCCCTGCCCTCTCCCCCATAGGTCCCTGCCCACCCCAACTCCTGTTTTTAAAAAAAGCCCTGGTGCTCACTGGGTGCTGCCAGGTGTGAGGAGGCAATCCATGCTGCCTCCCTCGCTGCCCCATGCTGCATGTGAGGCTCTGAATGAGCCCCCTGATGCTCCCCTCATTCCTCCAGCCCCCTCCCCACGACTGCCCTGCCCAAGCCAGCTCCAGCCCTTTAAAAAAAAAAATGGAGAAAAGCCCCAGGGCTCACCAGCTCCTGAAGTGGCCTCAGGGCTTCAGGGGGCTTGCTCAGAGACCGTTATGTGGTGGGAGGCAGTGGGGATCACCCCTCACCAGCAGGAACAGAGAGTCTAGGGTTTGTTTTTTTTGGGGGGGGTTCTTAAAGGGCCGGCATTACAGCAGGCAGGGCAGCCATGGGGGGGCTTGGATGGGGGACTCTGGAGGCTCTGGGGGCTCATGCAGAGCCCCCTATGCAGTGTGGAGCAGTGGCAGGTATTAGGAATCGCCCCCTCACCACCTGGCAGCACCCGCTGAGTCATGGCTTTTTTTTTTTACAAGTGCCAGGAGCTGAGGTGGGCAGGGCAGCCATTACCGGGCTCAGGAGAATGGGCCTGGGTGATTCGGAGATTCGGCAACAGATGAATCTCTGAATCAGATTTGGCTGAATCAATTCAGGACAATGATTTGAATCACTGAATCAATTTCAAATTGAGAAGAGAGTTGCAAAGTCAAGAAGGAGCAGTGAATGCTGTACTCTAAGGTCCACAGCAGCAAGCATGCTGATTTTCTATCTCCTGAGAGGATGACAGGATCCTTGAGTGTCTAAAGATATACCCATCAAAGAGAAGCTCATGGAAGTGTCTCCAATATGATGTGCTGAATAGGCAGTAAATTGTGCATCTCTATGCCAGTCAAAGCATTGCTGATGCCAAGGGTAAGTACAGACAGTCAAAAAGCCCAAGCCTGAATCAATTCAATGTTCGCAGGTTAGTCTAAGCTGCATAGTTTGAACCAATAAGCCAGTGAACAGACATTCACTTTTGATTCCAGAAATGGCACCACATACCTGCAGTGGCCCAGAAGCCAGGAGGCACTAGAGCACACCTCCTTACTCAGCTGGAGCAGACACCTTGAGCCAAGGCTAGCTCCCCACCCTGTGATGGGGAGTTTGTAGGGGCATTGCAAAGCATCTGGGATTCTGGGGGGACTGTGAGTTAACTTGAATCTGGAGGGAATCTGGGACAGAAGCTCAGTAAACTGATTTAACCTAAATCAGTTATTCTGATACTATATCCACCTCATTTTACCTTAAACCAGTTTTGGTCATTTTGAAAGTGGTTTACGTGCACTGAATTTTTGCTGTATTCATATTTGAACTGGTTTCTGATTACCAGGGATCTGGGTTTTCTGTGTATTATGGAAAAATGCAGTAAGACCTGGATTTTCTCATTTTAAGGAGGAAAAACAGGCTTTTTTCCTTTAAAGGAGAAAAATGTAGGAAACAGTGGGGTTCTCCTTGCAGGCTGGTAGAGTTGCGGTCTGCAAGGGGCTGGGGAAGTGGGAGGAGGACGATCAGGGTGGGGGCTCACTGCTGCGTGCACTCTTGGAGGAGATATGGGGGGGGCATATGGCCCCCAGATTTGTGCATGAGGAGGGTAGACTGCCTGCTGCAGGCTCTGGCTCCTCTTCCGCCCCTCCCACCCAGCAGCAGGACCCAGCATGGCAGGGCAGACTGGGGTAAGTAAGCTCAGTACTGCAGCTGCAAGCCCTGTGCCATCATGGTGACTCACCCCCTGCTCACCCGGCAACTGTGGGGGTGGTAGCGTGGAATTGTGTCCTTTGCTGCTGCCAGGTGGGCAGGGGATGTCTTGCCATGGTGATGTGGAGCTCCCAGTGAAGGCAACGAGCTTTCCTATTTAGTCCTGTTCTACCCTGACATGCCAGGTCCCACCCACTGGCTTACGGAGGTCTGAAGGGAGGGGCGGGGGGGGACAGTAGCAGGTGGGGATCTGTAAGCCTGCAGTGGGCATCCCTCGTCTGCCCCTATGCCACAGGCTCTGCTCTAGCTGTGCCACCTGTGTGGGAGGGGGAGCCAGGCTCTGTGCTCCACTGCAGCAGCTGCTGCCTCCCATGGGTGGCAGCCAGGGTTCGGGTGCTGCTGTGGGCAGCAGGGGGCTACAGATCTGGGTTCCTGGCCCCATAGCCCTGGCAGCTGAGGCCCCTCTCCGGCAGGGCTGTGAGTGGGGGGCTGTGATTGGGGAGTGAGGAGCACTGGCATGGCTGAGGGGCTGTGGGTGGGGAGTGAGAGACACAAGTAGGTTGGGGTGGGCTATGGGTGGGGAGTGATGGCCACCAGCAGGGCTGAGGGGCTGCAGGTTGGGAATGAGGGGCACTGCTTAGTGCCACAAAGCAGTGTATGTGGCGGGGGCAACCACAGCTGGGCCCATGTCCTGGTGAATGAAGGGGGCAGGGGGAGCTCTAATTTTCCAAGATGAAAATCTAAAATTAAGCACCAAAATATATTGGTATTTAGAATTTATTTTATTATAATGACTGAGGCACTAGTAAGCTTCCAAATTGCTTAAAAATTGTAACTATATCAATAAAACATTGTGTTCAACTGATATATATATATATTGGCATTTCATTTTAATCACAGAAAAATGTGGATTTGCATTTTTTTAAATCAGAGAATTTGCATTTTTTATCAGAGAATTTGCAATTTTTAAACCGCGAAAACCAGGATCCCTGCTGATCACTTATACCAGCTTATGTGTAATTTCTGTCCTTAGCCCAAGGACAGAGTTCATCTCTAGGTGAGAGCAAGCAGGAGGTCTATGAAGAGACGACAGTTTTTATTGCATCTAGGGCTTGACTGGAACCCTAATTTGTGAAGCCTACATAGGGAATCATTGGAGTTTTCCCTCAGCGTTGTGATAACCCACCCTGCTTCAGTGAACAATGACAGCTTTTGGTGGTACACGCCAGCTTCACGCTTCCAGGGATTGTAGGAATTATAGACACCTTAGACCCTTGCACTGTACCTCCAGGCAGATGTTCTACTAGTGGGGACCTTGAATCCTGATTTATTTCAACCGCATCATATCCCAACTTGAAACAAGCCCAGAGACTACAATGAGGCTTACAGTAATAAAAATCAAAATAATGTGTTTTGGATGTAGGAGAATGTTGAGATCAAGAGATGATAAAATTACTAGAACATATATACACAGTTCTAAGCCAGCTTAACATCTTAGGGGATGCTTTGCAATTTTATATCATTTCTGTTAGTTATGTTGATGCAGTGGGTAGTGATTTTCCAAGTGTGCACATGGAAGCAGTCAGATAACAGAACACATTATGATACTGTCCTGCGGTTCAGAGATCTTGCATGGACTTTCTCTCCCCTCAGGCCCGAAGTGCAAGAGATATATGCTAAACAGTGTGTATGCATGTCTGTGCACTCTCTGTGAAGACATCTGCACTTTAACCAGGAAAACACTTAAGCACATGATAAATGTTAATCTGTGGGTACTCAATATCATGTAAGATTGAATTTAAGAGCCTGGGGTCATTTGTTTGAACCAGAAGATAAAATAACACCTGGTTTTTGTCCTCTGGGTTTAGGTTCAAGAAGGGAGTTTCCCTGGTTTCTGACATGTCCTTGGCACCAAACTCAATGACTTGGACCATGTGGAGGTGAAGATCCGGATCCTGATACCAGCACTTTAAAAGTTCTGCTACTTTACTGTTGTTAGTAAGTGTTGTCTTTCTCTAAATAATTATTTGCTGCCCTTTACATTTTAGAAGTAGAGTATTTATTCTTTTTTATATTATTCAGAGAAATGACACTGATTAGTACTAATTTTTTCTTAACTTTTTGGCTTAACTCTTTCTTGACCAAGAGAAAATAGATAGCGAAGGAGGGCTGCCTTTCAGCTGAGACCAGATGAATAGGCTGGCTGAGGAGCCTGAAATTTTGCTGAACATTGTTCAGTTTTTAATATTTAAGATCCCAACACATGTGTTTGTGTATATAATTTGTAGGTTGCTGTGGCATTTTATTTCAGCAATGTAGCAGATTCAGAGTGAATGGCAAAACTAATGGCTTATTGTTCGTGAACATCAGAAAGCCAAGCGTAAGCAATCCCATAAGTGCTAGTTGCATTTCCCACTGGTGTTGAATAGACAGTCTGATAGATTGCTTTACAAAACATATAACATGTCTCTTAGAAATGAGTAAGGCTGTGTTTAATTCATAAAATAATTTGTGACCATGGAAAATAATTGTTGTGCAGGTCTTAGGGCATAGATTAATGCAGGAAGGCACAGATCCTATTGCGGCTAAAGCATTTCAGTAAGGTAATTTGTTATGTGAAGGTTCTAGTCAATCTATTAATTTGTCACATCTAGAGGTGGCATCATTGGACTGTAAAAAACCTTGGGCAAACTGGTTGAAACAGACTTCTAGAAGATGGAAAACTCCTTCCACGCCCTTTTAAAAGTGCTTAGATGAGTGTAAGAGCCCCCTTGCTGTCTGAACATAGCACCTTCCTCACAAGGAGGAGGAACAGAGACATGAGTGTGCCTGGTTGCAAATTAACTGTAAACTCCCTATTTTATATTTCAGTGATATTTGGGACATTTCAACTGCTCCTTATATTGGGACCATTCCTCCCTCTTCTCCCCCCCACAATTTCCTGATTGCCACTTAGATAGGAAAATACCTGAAGAGAAATAAAGAAAATGCTATTTTCCCCCTGCCACACTGTCTTAAATACACTGTCATGTGAAACCCCGCTATATGCAGCAAGAGGGAGGAGTCTTGTACTCTGTTCCAGGCCAGGAGGTATGTCTGTGTCCTGTAGTTTAGTTCATAGATATTACTGACTAGGACATGGCCATAAGTACTTGCATTTTTTATGTGCTCATTGCTCAGATACTTTTAAGGTTAATCTCACAAGATGCAAAATTTTGTTTTACAAATAGTTTGTTTCTCCCATGCTGGTTTTAATAAGTATTTGACTTCTCAGCCTTCAACATCTGTGAGACGGAATCCATGTTTTAAAGCAATTACTGACACCTGCTTAAACCTCAGTGTGTCTGGGGCCAAATAAAGAATAAACTTAAAGCTTGGTAATCTTAAAGCAATTTCAGATGTTGGCTTTAAAGTCATGGTCAGTATCAGCCAAAGTTCCAAGCTGTAGCAGAAATGTTGCCATTAGTTCATCCTGATTGCAGTTATAATCTTGATATTTTCATGTTAGAAAGTGTTTGCCTTTTACATTTTAAGGTAAAACAAGGAAGTTGTAAGACTGATAGTGAAGGGAATATTTGGTGATACATAAAGATTTAGGCTAGGGACAGAAATTATGCATAAACCAGTATAAGTAATTGGAAACTGATTCAAATCTGTAACACAACAAAAGTTCAGTGCACATAAGCTGCTTTCAAAATGACCAAAACTGGTTTAAGAAAAACCTGAATGGATGTAGTATCAGATTTAACTGGTTTAGGTTAAATTGTTTTATTGAATTAGTTCCAGATCCCTTCCAAATTCAAGTTAACTCACAGTTCTCCAGCATCCCAGGATGCCTGGCACCTCCCCTACAAGCCCCCATAGCAGGGTGGGTGGGCTAGCTTTTTCCCAAGCTGTCTGCTCCAGCTGAGCAGGGAGGTGTGCTTTACTGCCCCATGGCTTCTGGCCTGGCCACTGCAGGCATATGGCTGCATTTCCAAAATCAAAAGTGAATGTCTGTTCACTTGCTTATTGGTTCAATCTACTAAACTGAGACTAACCTGCAAAGATTGAATTCTTTCAGCCACAGGATTTTTGACTGTCTGTACTTAGCGGTAGAGGAAAACACTCCTCCCAAAGGGCATGTCTCAAACCAACCAAAGCAGGGAAATTCAGAGGCAAGGTTAACACACCATTCTCAATTGATTCCAATCATTTCAAGGGTCTTTAAAAATGCATAAGCTTACATAAGATGTCTAGCATCATGTAGCAGCATGAAATGACAATGCATCTGGCTTTTTCAGTGAATCCAGCATGGAGGATCTGGGAGTGGATGTTTAACTTACAGCAGCCCTACCAATCTGTTTCTAGATGCTTTACTATCTTTATGGCTCTATTTACAAAAGAGTGAAATCCCCAGTTTCCAATTTTAATGTCACTAGTCATCTGTAACTTTAGTAAGAAGAGTGTAGGAAAACATGAAATCTGCTCCCTCCTCATTTCTACCTCCTCCTCCCCTTTTCCTTTCTCTTTTGAAATGTTCTCACTGCCTGCTAGTCTAGTACTGCTTGTTAACTGGCTGCCAGTCTGATTTTTCACAAGTTTGCCACGTTGCAGTGACAGGACCATGTCGGGGCCCAGATGCTTCAGAGTAAATAAATAGCACATCTGGGACTTGGAAGCAGGCCGACTCTGTATTATGGAAAAAGCTGGTGTGGAAACATATCCAAAGAACACACAGCTGGAAACTGTTAACTTGGAAGAAGAGGGGAAGAAAAAGGAGAAAATCAAGAATTACTACTGCTTGAAATGTTGTACCTTGTAATTGCTGAGAACTCAGTTTATAGAGCAGTTAAATTAATAGCATTCCTGAAAAATTGATAGTTTAAAATAATTGACCTCATGTAACATGAAGGCAGATTAGGGTGGGAGGCTTGACTCCTCGCTGTCTGGTTTTCTTGAATGTATGTGCTAACATCTTAGCTATTTGAATTCACAAATTAGACTGGTGGGAGTATGTTGGTGGTAGAACAACAAAACTGCCCTTCTTGGAGCCATGCTGTTGAGAACCACTGCTAGTTCCCAGACTCCAGGGCAGCCTGTGTCACTCAGGGTGTCTGCCCTAGAGCTGTGAAGTGTTAAGTGTCTGAAAAGGAGGATAATGCTTACATTGCATCATTCACACAATAGTAGGAGCAGCACCCCAGATAGATGATACATGAAGATGAATTAGCAGTAGCTTTGGAGGGGGCTGCTCCAGCCAACTATCTGAGCTAAAGACTGAATACCTCACTTATTTCACTCATAGGGGGGAAAAGAAGAGAGAATTTAAGTAAAGGAAAAATAGGATGGGGGAAAGGGGGACCCAAAATTGAAGTAAAGTGACTTTTTTATATATGCTTTGATTTACAAAGATCATATAATAAAAAGTACTCAAACACTAAGTGACCCCCAGCAATTATTGAACTGTGTTCCAAAGGAAAATAACTTCATGCTGTGAAGCTTTTAACAGCAGTAGCCACTAGTTCTAATGTAAGGAGACATATCAAGCCACACAGATATAGCACACAGTCTATATTTCATATTGACATTATACTAAAATAACATTTTTACTGCAATCTGCTGGGCAATTAATGACATTTTTTAGGCCAACCACTATGTAACAGGATGCCAGGGACTCCCGGTTACTATAGAGAAGGAGCTAGCAGTGAAGAGAACCCCAGGGTCAGGCTGCTTGCTAAGATTAGCAGAACAGGCTACCCAAGCACCTTAAGTTGCAACAGTGCTTACTACAGAGCTCGTGGCACTGAAATAGTACAATAGGGCAGAGACTACTGAGGATGGTGGTCTGCTTAATACAAAACTAGCTGTACCACCCATAGTACTAGGTACCAGAGCACTAGTTCCTATCCCAGCAGCTGGAAGTGACCCTGAGGACCACCCAGTTAGCCTAAGGAAAGAGCCTCAGCTACATATAAACTCCAGGTTTGAGCCAAGGAAGGAGCTCTACATGAGGCTGACTGAAACAGAGGAACTGCTTGAGACCCCCACACTAGGCTCATTACCAGTAAGGTGCTGAGAGCTGACTATAAGTGAGACTTTCTTATGCAGCCAGAGTGCTTGATTTTAGTTATGGCCTGATGGTTGGCTTTTCCATTAGAGTTGTATCTGAAGGACCAGGACTGGGACTGACAGGAGAGGCAGAGGTCCTAGTGGTGCCTGAGGAATGCATGAGGATTGCAAGCCCTGCAAGGGGCTGGATTCAAAAACTGCTGAGGAAGGCTGCAGCCCACAGGCAAGTGTACAGACAGAGGCCTTGAGGGGTGCAGCCAGGGCCCAAGAGGGGCATTAGTAGGGCTCTAGGGGCAAAACTACAACACTTGAGGGGCAAGAGCTGAGCCTGTAAAGGGGAAGTTGGATCCTGGAGGAGGCAGACCCAAACCCTAGGGGTTGAGGCCAGAAGCTAGACAAGAGGAGATACCTGCCTGGGGTCAAGGACTTCTCCCCCAGGGTGATGAACTGTTAACACCTGGAGGGTGTGAGCAGGGCTAGAGGGTCTGTCAGAGGTCACAAGTAGCTGTAAGTTGCTAAGTTACCAGAGTCAGTGAGGATATAGAGATAGCCAGGCCAATGACCCCCTGGGATGTGTGGAAGCCTCCCAACTCTTTTCTCTTAAAGCAGCATCAAAGGTGCGGCAGGAAAAGAAAAGGGAGAAATTCCAAACCCAGAGAGGCAGAGACTGAGAGGCCACCGGGACAAGATCAAACCAGTCCTGGACCCAAGTCATGCTCCATACTGATTACAGGTAGCAGCCCAATAGGCTAGTGAAGACATCTGCTATTGTATAGCTAAAGCAAACTGTTGTGTATACCTGAATAATACATTCACCATAAAATAGGGTAGGGCAAAGTTATAGGGCTCTCTTCTCATTGTCAGCTTCCTGCTCCTTGTGTACATGTTCATTCACATTTGTCTTTGCCTACATGTAAGATACAGTGAGGGTACTCAGAAAAAACTCTGGATCAACTCTGGAAAGTTGAGAACCTTGTTCTTTCTCTGTAACAGGGCTAAGATGTAGTTTATGTGATTCAGAAACAAGTGCTATGTCATGCTTCAGCTTTAAAAATTTAAGGATTCTGCAATTCTGCCACAACATCAGCTTTTTTTCCCCCAGGTTACCCTAGGAAATTATATAGGCCCTCTCCTGGTATTGTCTGAGCACCTAATAGTGAGACAGGCAAGGGACAACTGAGTTGGGAAATGGGGAGACTGGACAGGGGCAGGGCTGAAAGTAAGACTTACTGGGTAAGGACCTCAGGACAGGGTAAGAATAGTACTGACTATGTGCAGAAGATGGGACTGAGATGAGGGGCCAGTTCACTTGGACTGAAAAATATTAGAGGAGATTATGGCAGAAGGGGGTCATATGTGTATGGAATATACAAAAAATTCTGTGTCCACTAGAACCTCCCTTCCTCTTAATGCCAGGAAGGGAACCCAGGATTCTGGAGTCTTACCATTCTCTGTGATCACCACGTATCTGTGAAACCCATTGACAAAATGTCTCCATTTGCCTCTGCTGTCCTTTTACATACAAGATAAAAACCTAACTGCAGCAGCAGAAACCTGTATTATGGTTTTAAAAGTTCCAACCCTGTTGATGATCCACGTTTGTGCTAATGGACATGATGGAATTTCTGGTTTTTCCATTTGTTTTTATTTAAAGCAAGGAGTTATACGCACGCACACTTCCTGTAAAGAATGTTACTAGGTTGAGAAGTCAAGCAGTGAAAATTTCAGAAATGCCAACATTATAATTGCCTCTGCACCTGATTGTTGTCCTCGGATGCTTATCTATTATGATACAGCTTTTTATTACATGATTTTTACCTCTGCAGCTTCAGTGAAGAACCATTCCATGCTGTCAAACTTCTGCCAGTTTTGTCCTTCATGTGGTGCAGTGGAAGGGAACAGGTGGTATATAGGAGCATTGAGTATAGTCCTTGCCACCATGGATTTATTCCTGGTAAGATTTTTTTCCCCCATCTTGTTTTCCTTTTCTCAGTTCATTTTCATAGTCTAACCAATTCTGAGGTTATGCAGTGCTATGGTGACCTCCACAGTGTTACTGGCTGAGTGCCTTTCACAGCATTGATTCAACATCCCAGATAACTGGATGTTTCATGGATATGCAGTTTTTAAAGAGTATCGTTACTCTTTCTTCAAGATATAACTTCCATTAAATGTAACCCTTAAGAAGAATGTACAATGTGATCATAGGGAGTACATCAGACAACAGCTAGCACAAAGGACCTTGGCTAGGACTAATATAGATTGCTCTAAATTAGGCTGCTCCTGATGAGTGCAGCAGCCATCTTGACCTGGGCAAATATTTTCCATGCCTAGTGAGGCCTGGCTGGTAGAGGAAGGCACACCTTAAATCTTGCTGACTGTGCTACCAACAGCAACTAGAATTTCAGATCAGTGTTATATATATTCCAACATCATCTTAATTCTGTCTCTTCATCTTTTGTTTCCCCCCCTCTAACTTTCCAATGCAAGCCTCAAAGCACCAGCATTCAAGAGGCACTCTGTCTGCTATTCTGATTGTTGCCATGTAGGCCAAGTTTGGACTTGGAAGACTGAAACTTGAGATCCTTCACCTGTGAAGAACCACCTGTAGCAATGGCTAAATGGAAGTGGAGAGTGGATTTGAGAATTTTACCATGGTGTCATTTAACTAAACTCTGAAGAAGTTAGGTGGCAGCGGGAAGAACACCAGTGACGATGAGGCTACTACTGACACTGCCGCCACTAATAAAAAACCTCCACTAGCTGTTTATCCCATCATTCCAAGTGCTTACACGCTCTAGAAAAATATGAAGGATCAAGGGAGGATTGGGTGTGGAGGTCTGGGTATTGTTTTCTTCTGATGCTAACAGTTTTTTGGGTTTTATGTGTTACAAGAGAGTTTGGACTATGTATGCAACACAGCATCCAGCTCCCAAACAGGTTGGAGTCTTCTGAAGAAAATGGGCTATGATGGAAAATTTGGGACATCACTTGGCTACCCAGTTATGTGCATGGGAGTTCATTGCCTTTTGGAATTCTGAATGGCCGGATTCAGAGAGAGTTTATCAGCGGAGGGGTTGATTATACAATGGCTCTGTTCAGAGAGATTTTTGAGTACCTCTGATTTTCCTTTCCTTTAAAAAAAAAAAAAAAATTGAATCATTGATTATCTCAGACCAGCCAATTTTGTGAACTGGTGAAAAATGAAGGAGAATCGGTGGTCAATGACAAAAGAGTAAAGGAACCCCAAATCCAGGAATTGTTCAACAGACCATTAAAGCATTCTCCAAAAGCAAATCTGGCCAGGAGTACACATGCTCCACTTGTTGTGGAATGAAGGGAAAGTAGTACTGAGGGAAAAGGCCACATAACTGGTATTCAGCAAGAATTTGCTAACCCACAGTCACTGGACCATTGAGAGCAATTTTAGTCAATTAGAAGAATGACACAGTGAAACAAATAGCTGTGGGGAAACAAAAAGTCCTCCAGGAAATCATAAAAATAATGATGGAAATTATTCTTAGAAAGGTTAATAAAATGAAATATGAGGTCCAAGCCACTGTTATGAAGCTTCTGTTATGAAAAAGCAAATAAAACAGATGAGGAATTAGCATAGTTGTTTAAAGAGATAAAGTACTTAAAATAATATGATATGTATTAAGACTTTTAATAGTATGAGAATACCAGGAAACAGATTCAGTTTGAATATCTGAAGTTATGTCAATCAGAGGAAAGGAAAAGGAAGAAAGAAAGAAAAACCTTTGAGTGAAATCCTGGTGTCACTGAAGCCTGAAGAAGTTTTGCCATTTCTTTTAGTGGTACCAGATTTATCATCATTGGGCATGTCTACACAAGACACGTTACTGCGTGTTAGCCTAATTTACTGTGCAGTACAGACATGTGTCTACACGTGCATGCTCTTACTGCTCAGTAAAAATGGCTAATCACAGCTAAATTTGATACTTGCATTTTCAGGTATCGTATATAGGTGCACAGTAATGCACATGTAGATGTGACTCAGCACTAAGTTCAGTTCTGGATCTGCCTCGCCACTAGAGGGCTGGCCTGAGCCCAGCTCCAGGGCTCCTGGCTGGGTGTCTCTTCTTCCCTGGGGCTGGGCTGCCTCTGTGACAGTCCCTAGCTGCAGGCTATAGAAGCCTTCAGCCATTTTGTGCCCTGGGGCACATATCACAGGAGGCTGCACATTGCACAGGAGCATGGTAGGACCTGTGTACTGCCCTGGACATGCCACAGGCTGCCTCCACCTGCTTTGCCTGCAAACCTGAGCTGCTGCTTGATCACTGCCAGGCCACACAGATGCCAGGGCACCCCCAAAGATGGAGGATGGGATTTACCTCCAAGGAGGAATATTCTGCACTGGTCCGGTCCTTCAGGGAGCAAACCAGGAAAGCCAAGGTTGCAACTGAACTCCAACTAGCTTCAAGCATCAAGGACAATAAAAAGTCCTTTTTCAGATATGTGGGGAGCCGGAGGAAAAGCAAGGGCAACATTGGACCCCTGCTGAACCAGATGGAACAACTGACAACTGACACCCAGGAAAAAGCCAACCTATTAAATGGTTACTTTGTGTCAGTCTTTCATCAGTCCCATGGGACACCCATGACCGCTATGGGACAGGGAGGTCCGGGTGAGGGAGATCCGCTGCACTCCATTAATGCTAACCTCATGAAGGAACACCTTGAGAAGCTGGATACCTTCAAGTCAGCTGGCCCTGACAATCTACACCCCAGGGTACTTAAGGAGCTGGCGAGCGTCATAGACCAGCCTCTGGAACGGTTCTTTGAAAACTCCTGGCGCTCTGGTGTAGTGCCCGAAGACTGGAAGAAGGCCAATGTGGTGCCGATCTTCAAGAAAGGGAGGAGAGTGGATCTGGCAAATTATAGGCCCATCAACCTGACTTCTGTCCTGGGGAAGATCTTAAAAAAGTTTATTAAAGAGGCCATCCTTAATGGACTGGCTGATGCCAGCATCCTGAGGGATAGCCAGCACGGGTTTGTTGCAGGTAGGTCTTACTTGACCAATCTCATTTTCTTCTATGACCAGGTGACCTATCACCTGGACAAGGGAGGAGAGATTGATGTCATATATCTTGACTTCAAAAAAGCCTTCAATCTGGTATCCCATGATCACCTCTTGGCAAAACTGGCCAATTGTGGCCTTGTGTCCACCATGATCCACTGGCTGGGGAATTGGCTCCGTGGTCAGACACAGAGGGTGGTAATTGATGGAAGTCAATCGTCATGGTGCCCTGTGACCAGTGGGATCCCCCATGGCTCTGTCCTTGGACCTAAATTGTTCAACATCTTCACTAATGATGTGGACATTGGAGTCAGAAGCAGACTGGCTAAGTTCACTGATGACACCAAACTTTGGGGCAAAGCATCCGCATCAGAAGACAGGCGGGTGATCCAGGCTGACCTGGACAGGCTCAGCAAATGGGCAGACGAGAACCTGATGGTGTTTAACACCGAAAAATGCAAGGTTCTCCACCTTGGGAGGAAAAACCTGCAGCATCCTTATAGGCTCAGCATTGCTACTCTGGCTAGCACCACAGAAGAAAGAGACTTGGGGGTCATTATTGACCACAAGATGAACATGAACCTGCAATGCGATGCTGCAGCTAGTAAAGTGACCAAAAATGCTGGCTTGCATCCATAGATGCTTCTTAAGCAAATCCCGGCACATCATTCTCCCATTGTACTCAGCCTTAGTGAGGCCACAGCTGGAGTACTGTGTCCAGTTTTGGACTCCACAATTCAAAAAGGATGTGGAGAAGCTTGAGAGAGTCCAGAGAAGAGCCATGTGCATGATCAGAGGTCAGGAAGACAGACCTTATGATGAGAGGCTGAGAGCCATGGGGCTCTTTAGCCTGGAAAAGCACAGGCTCAAGGGTAATCTGATGGCTGTCTATA
Organism: Crocodylus siamensis; assembly: GCF_052110815.1. Lineage (NCBI taxonomy): Eukaryota > Metazoa > Chordata > Crocodylia > Crocodylidae > Crocodylus > Crocodylus siamensis. The sequence continues at coordinate 220,006,114 of NC_143397.1, forward strand.
AGTTTATCAGGGGTGACCACCAGTACCTAGGGGAAAGTTTATTCACCAGAGCGTCCCAAGGGATAAATGGTTATAAACTACTGCAAGACTGTTTCAGGCTGGATATAAGGAAGAATTTCTTTACTGTCCAAACCCCCAGGTCTGGAATAGCCTGCCATCGGAGGTGGTTCAAGCACCTAAATTGAACACCTTTAAGAGCAAATTGGATGCTGCTCTTACTGGGATCCTATGACCCCTGCTGACTTCCTGCTCTTTGGGTCGGGGCCTGGACTTGACTATCTCCCAAGGTCCCTTTCAGCCCTAATGTCTGTGAAATCCACAGAGGACTGCACCCCCTCACCAGCCCAGGCACCTCCCCAGGGCTGCTTGCAGGCTGCCTTTGGCAGCAGGGCCAGCACCAGCTCCCTGCTGCTTGCCCCCAACAGCCTACCCTATGCCTGCAGGTGCTGTAGGGCATTGCCTCCACCACGTGGTTCCCAGTCCATTACCATGCCCCTGTGCTCGGCACTGCTGGTACCTGCCCAGGGCTAGCAACACAGAGACAGCCACATGGGGTCCTAGAGAGATGGCGCAGGATGCAGCATGTCATCCTCATCCCCCTGGCCTGGCTCCATCCACTTGCGCACTCCTATGCCATCCACCTGGGGCTCCAATTGGACCCAGGAGGAGATTAAGGATCTCATGGTGCTCTGGGGTGATGTAGAGGTCCAGAGGCAGTTCAAGCAGGGGAAGTGCTTGTATACCCACATTTATGAGGCCCTGTTAAGCGGGATGCAGCAGTGAGGGCATTCCTGGTGGGCACAGCAGTGCCACATAAAGGTCAAGGCCTTATGGGCACAGTTGGTGCCTGTGACCGACCACAATCGTCAGTCTGGTCATGCCCACAAAACCAGGCCACGATCCTGCAGCTTTCATCAGCACGAATGGCCTGCCTGAGCCCCTGCCCCACACTGACCCCTCCCATGTCACTGGAGGAGGAGCCCTCGGGTGCTCAGCATCCTGCCCAGCTCCCCAGCTGCTATATCCACTAGGAGGTTGGGGATCTCTGGCTAGCAGCTGCCTTGGCCACTGTGTAGCCTGAGACCCTGCCACAAAGAGCCAGCCATATCACTACCAGCTATCAGCAGAGCCAGCTTCTCCCTGTGGGGGGGCCCTGGCTGGGTGCTAGTGCACCATGCACCATGGGCCATGGACACCAGGTGCAGCTGAACTCCATCACCATTGGGGAGGTCCACGCCAAGGTGCCAGTCATGCCAGCCCCAGGCACACGTTAAGTCCTGCACTAGGGACATGGCCCTGCAAGCCCTGCCCCTATCTCTGGCCCCTGCCTTCCTTCCACGCCCAGCTGGCCCATACTCCCCTGGCCTCAGGTTCCCCCCCCACCCACCCATCACAGCGTGCAGACAGGCAAGACATAGTTCAAAACTTTATTCAGCAATCTGTGTCCCCACAGCTGGGTGGGCATGGGCCTCTGACACCCTGAAGAGGGTGTCAATGCCAGTGGCAATGTCCTCCTCAGTAGTGGGAGGCAGGGACATGTAGCGCTGCCACAGGTTGCCCTCCAGGTGGCAGGAGAGGTTGCAAGGCAGCCAAAGCTTGCCCCCTGCACCGTCATAACTCAGGGTCCAAAACCAGTGTCCGAGCAAAAATTTTAAATGTATGCTGATAACACAGGGAGTTAGGTCTGAACATGTGCAGACAAGGCTAGTAAGCCAGCATGTGCCCCCTATACGACCTATTGGCTTATCAATCACAACTGACCTACTGCAACCACTGGATGGGCTGCTCAGCTCTCCCGCAGAGCTCCTGCTCCTGTGGCTGCCAGAGGGGAACTGTTTCTGGCCTCAGCCTTCCCTGCTTATGAAGGCCAAGCCTTGCCCCCTGGCGGTCAGCTGATCTAATCAGCTTCCAACAACTAACACCTGTTGCCTTAATAACTGGCAGCCAAGCCATTCCCTATCTTCAGTAGCAGGCAACTCAATAGTCCTGCTACAGAGAGATTGACCCGACCTGAAAGCAGAGGCTGTCCTGACAGGGACTGCTTCTCAGGAAGGCCTTTAGGCCCACCGGTCTTCTCACCGTTGTAGTTCGCAATTCATTCGTTTTCGATCTTGTATCGATCTCTATACCGATCTTCTGGCTACTGACCTTGGTTCTGGCATTTGTCCGACCTCGATCCTGATTAGCCTGAACTGCTTCTCGACCACCGACTACGACATTGCTACATCCTTTGGCATCGACTTTGGCATCGCACTCAACCCATTTTCATCCATGTTGGACTTTTCATTGTGCTACAGTTTCGTTGTTCGTTCTCCCGATCTATGAGCTGTTGACCAGTCCTGGGACTATCGAGTTGGGCAGCTGCACCTAGCTAGAAAGCAAGGGCTCAGCTCGAGAACCCCGTGGACCAACAGACCCCTTTGTTGTCGTTACGTTCCTAGACTGTAACTGAACAAGCAAGTCTTCTGCCTACGCTCCACTAGCGTAAGTAAATAAAATCCAATTTGATTGAAACCGCACATGTCCTGTACCGCTCAGACTCCTCACCACTAATCTCGCCTGTTCCGTACTGAAACCCTTGGCCCACTGTGACCTTGGGGCCACTGTTCCCTGACAACCAGGAGTGCAGGTGCACCCAGGGCACCAGGAGAATCATCATCAGGGCATAGTGGCTAAGGTGCCCCTCAGCCTGTACAAACAGCTCATCATGCACTTCCTGGGGCACTTGCAGCAGGGGCATGCTAGGCACGCAGTGGTGGCAAAGGGTGCTTTGGGGTGCATCTCCAGAGATGCCCTGGGAAAGGACTGGGGGAGGCAGGCTGGTGGCAGGGGGGCATGGCCTGGAAGGATTAATAGATTCATAGATGCTAGGGTCAGAAGGGACCTCAAGAGATCATCGAGTACAACCCCCTGCCTGGGAAGGAACAAGTGCTGGGGTCAGATGACCCCAGCCAGGTGCCTATCTAGCCTTCTTTTAAAGAACCCCAAGGTAGAGGAGAGCACTGCCTCCCTTGGAAACCCATTCCAAATTTTGGCCACCCTTACCGTGAAGATGTTTTTCCTGATATCTAGCCTAAATCTGCTGTCTGTCAGTTTGTGACCATTGTTCCTTGTTACCCCAAGAGGTGCCCTGGTGAACAGAGCATCTCTAATCCCTTGCTGCATCCCCCTAATGAATTTGTAGGCAGCCACAAGATCACCTCTCAGCCTTCTGTTCCGGACGCTGAAGAGGTCCAGGTCCCTCAGTCTCTCCTCATAGGGTTTGTCCTGTAAGCCCCTAATCATACGAGTGGCTCTCCTCTGGACCCTCTCAAGTCTATCAACATCCTTATTGAAGTACAGCACCCAAAACTGGATGCAGTACTCCAACTGTAGTCTGACCAATGCTGCATGAAGGGGAAGTATCACCTCCTTGGTTCTATTTGTCATGCATCTGCTGATGCATGATAAAGTGGGGTTAGCTTTGCTGATGATTTCATCACACTGACAACTCATGTTCATCTTGGAGTCCACTATGACTCCAAGATCCCTTTCTGCTTCTGTGCTACTGAGAGGGTCACTTCCCAGACAGTAGGTGTGCTGGATATTTTTGCGCCCTAGGTACAGCACATTGCACTTGCCTTCTTGTACTGCATCCTATTGTGTACTGCCCACTTTTTCTAACCTGTCTGCCTGCAGTTGTTCCCTACCCTCCGGAGTGTGCACTTCACCCCACAATTTAGCATCATCCACAAATTTGAACAGAGTACACTTCACACTCACATCCAATTCACAGATGAAGATATTGAAGAGTACAGGTCCAAGGGCTGAATCCTGTGGGACCCCACTACCCACATCCTTCCATAGTTTCATAATTTCATAGTTTGTAGGGTCGGAAGGGACCAGAGCACATCATTGAGTCCAACCCCCTGCCATGGCAGGAAAGAGTACTGGGGTCAAACGACCCTGGCAAGGTGTTCATTTAGCCTCCTCTTAAAGACCCCCAGGGTAGAAGCCAGCACCACTTCTCTTGGAAGTTGGCTCCAGATCCTAGCCACCCTGACCACGAAGTAGCGCCTCCTGATATCTAGCTTAAATCTACTCTCTGCCAGCTTGTGACCGTTATTCCTAGTCACTCCTGATAGTGCACGGGGAAACAGGGACTCCCCCAGTGTTTGCTGGTCCCCTCTGACTAGTTTGTAACAGGCCACTAGATCCCCCCTCAGCCTTCTCTGATGGAGACTGAACAGGTTCAGGTCCAGTAGCCTCTCCTCATAGAGTCTGTCCTGCTGCCCCCGATCATGCAAGTGGCCCTCCTCTGGACCCCTCTCCATGTTGTCCACATCCCTCTTGAAGTGCGGCACCCAGAAATGGACGCAGTACTCCAGCTGCAGCCTGACCAGTGCCGCATAGAGGGGGAGGATCACCTCCTTGAACTTACCTGAGATGCATCTGTGGATGCATGACAAGGTGCGGTTGGCCTTCCTGACTGCATCCCCACACTGCCGGCCCATGTTCATCTTGGCATCAATGATGACTCCAAGATCCTTTTCTGCCTCTGTACTGATGAGAAGGGAGTTCTCCAGTCTGTAGGTATGGTGCTGGTTCTTCCTCCCCAGGTGCAGCACCTTGCACTTGTCAGTGTTGAATCCCATCCTATTCTCGTCCGCCCACCCTTGTAACCTGTCTAGGTCTGATTGTAGCCTATTCCTTCCTTTTAACATGCCCACATCACCCCCACATCTTAGTGTCATCAGCAAATTTGAACAGGGTGCTTTTTACCCCCTCGTCCTGGTCACTGATGAAGATGTTGAACAGTGCGGGCCTGAGGACCAAGCCCTGCAGAACCCCACTGCCCACATCTCTCCAGGTTGAAAATGACCCGTCCACCACCACTCTCTGGGTGTGGCCCTCCAGCCAGTTGGCGACCCATTTGACTGTGGGTGTCGACACCACAGTCCCCCAGTTTTTTAATGAGAACGGGGTGAGAGACAGTGTTGAAGGCCTTCTAATAGTCCAGAAAGACTATGTCCACTGCTACTCCTTCATCTAAGTATTTGGTGACCTGGTTGTAGAAGGCCACCAGGTTGGTCTGACAGGACCTGCCTCTAATGAACCCATGTTGGTTGCCCCTAAGCATAATCTCCCCTGCTGGCCCCTCCAAGTTGATACTGACCCATCTACTACCACTCTCTGGGTACAACTGCTAAGTCAATTTGCCACCTGCTGGACTGTGTAAACATCTGTGTTAGAGCCTCTTAAGGAGGTGGAGAGATGGTGAGAGAAGGACATCGCCCAGGGGGAGGCATTCTTGGCTGAGCTACTGGCTCTGAAGTGGGAGCACCTGAGGATCATGCAGGTGTAGAATGCCATCGACAGCTAGGCAGTGGAGACCATGAACAATGACCACTGGACCCTGGTTACCCTTCTGGGCCAGCAGTTATGTGCATGCCCCCTGCTGGCTGGCCCCTGGCCCTGGCCCCATAGGGCCTCTGGTATCTGCCCGCCACCCCACAGCAGGCTCCTGTCTGGGCCTGGGAGGTCCTCCGATGCACCCTGCCTGGGCCCAGGCCTGGTTTGGCCACTTCAGGGTAGGCATTGGGGGCCACCAGTGGCCCTTGAGGTGGCTAAAGGCACACTTGATGAGAACACAGGTTCAGCCAAGGAATCAATTAAAGTGGGCCTGGTGAGGGCCCAGTGCAGGGCCTCATCATCCATGGAAGGAGTGGGTATACTGGGTCCTTGATGAGCAGGAGTGGGATGATGATGGCACCCAGCTGTAAGTCCTCCACTCCTGGCACAAAGCACCCACTCTCCACCAGCATGCTGAGCCCAGGTTCCTGAATACATGCACACCCAGCTGGCTCTGATATGGGTGAAAGTCCCCTGGTGATTGACAACTGCCTGCAGGACCACTGAGTGGAACTCCCTGTGGCTATAATAAGGGCAGTCTCTATGGGGTGGGCAGATCACTGGGATGTGTGTCCTGTCCAGGGTCCCTGTCCAGGGAATCCCAGAGCACAGTACTGTGTGACCACCACCTGGGGGGGTGCAGATCAGAGGATGGGGTTTGCCAGCATGTCCTGGAGGGTGCTGCCTAGAATGGCCTTCCCATCAGTAGCCTTGCCCACCCTGAACAAGTGCCACACATACTAAAGGCTGGCAGGAATGGCTAACTTGAGCAGCACCAGAAACAGGCAGGTGTAGGCAGGAGGGGCTGGATAATGCCAGTATCCTGGTGCTCCAGGTGGCCCGAAGCTTGTGGAGCAGGTCAGCAAGGATGACCTGGGTCATCGTAAGGGCATCAACCCCACTGCTCATCCCAATCATGTTGTACCAGGTGCTGCCACCAGTCCCAGCTGGTGTGGCAGGCCCAGAGGTGGTTGGGCTAGAGGGCCAGGAAGACAACAGTGGCCACGAGGGTGGCCTCCTGCAGCCCCTTATCGGCGTGGATGGCAGCAGCAGCTGCACAGCAGCAGGGGCCCTGGGAGGTTGTGCAGTGTAGAGGCAGATGGTCACTGCATGTGGGGGAGCCAGGTGGAGTGAGATGTCTGTGGAACAGGCAACAGTGACCAAGATGGCCAGCAGGATTGGGGGACCCTTGTCACTTGCAGCCAGGGGCTGGGGCAGCCATAGTCTACGAACCATCAGGAACACAGAGGGGGCACGAATAGAGCTGCCACATGCTGCCTCTGTGTGTGCCATGGCATGTCATCTGAGCACTGGAACTGGCTGCCCAGAGATCAGAATGTGGGGCTGTGTTTTAAGATGGCTGCCAAGGGATGACAGCTGAGTCTGACTTCAAACATAGCTGCTAAGTTCTGGCAGCTAGGGCTGGACACTGAAGCCCCCCACAATGGCCACACTGGCACATGGCAAGTCCCTGCACATGTAGACACCTACCCAAACTCGCTTACCATGCAGTAAATCTAGTCACACCTAAATGCACATGAAGACATGCCCATTATAGTTTTAAATAGCGAGATGTATTTAATTCATCTTAAATCTTTTCCATTCTTTTTCTGCAGAAAACCTCTACTTAAGTGAAGCATCACTAAAAATGCTGTCTTGTTCTTTGGTTGTTAAGGATTGAAACTCAGTGTGTTTTATATATGTATGAAGTATTTAGATGCATATATGTATATACACAAACACACACACACACACACACACACATACACACACACACCCCTACAGTACGATCACTGGAAGATTATAACATGTATAGGTTAAAAATCATAAAGTGTTCAAGTTCCATTTTCAAAAAGTGCTTCAGGGTACAATCCAAAAGTTTCATTGCTTCAGCACCTATAAGCTCAGGGTCCCAGGAAAGCTTTTGAAATCTATGTTGTTGTAAACCTTGATGCTGCAGCTACATTGCTATTCATCACTGTGCTAAGTTAAAGCTATCTTAGATGACTTCCCAAAGTGCAATTACATCACAGTGTTACAGTGTAGCTATAATTTACGGGATTATCTAACAAAGGCTACAGCTGCAAAAGGACACCTACTTTAAGCACCTAAATCCCTAATTGCAATCCTCAAAATCTCCACTCAGCTGCCACCTAAACCTGAGTTATCCAAACTCTGTGGTTGTCAGTTTACAATATGAAAACTCCACAGGTACCTAAAGTCTTCTATGAATGTATGCAACCACCCTAGCCCTTACACAGCTGAGAAGCCAAAAGTCCAGCTCACTAAGTGTGAATACTGCTCTGGTGATTCTTGGTGGCTAACATAATCCCATCTGGGCACTGAGACTGCACTAAATTGTGCTGTGGGCAGAACAAGCTCTAGAATCAAATATCGAAATAGTGCATCCTTCATCTCCTTTTTTATGTCCTGAGCCCAGCACAGCACAGACAGATTAGAATTTAACCCCTTTGTATTAAAATATATCTAAAAACAAACAGTTCAAGGATATTTTTCCCTATCAGCCAGTTATGACTCATACCTCTAGAATCCATTAACTCTAACAAGTAGAACTTTGTTTTCAGTCTAATCCTAAACAATTTTCTATGAACTATTCTTATCGTATAATTCTTATACAACGAAAACCTGGTATTTTGTCAGCTTCTACTTCTTTGCTGATGAGACTATTTTATGCATCAGAGAAGGTTGTAATAAGTGCGAAAAACTTGAAAACAGAACTCCAAGAACTTCCTGGGATTTCAGAGATATTTCAGTCTGATATTTAGATTTTCACATTTTAGAAAGTATGTGGTAAGCAAAACTGCATCTGTTTGCATTCATTTTGCATGATTATGATTTCCCCCCCCAGCCATGAGGACCAGACACATTTTTAAATGAAAACTTATATTCTGGAGCACATCCTGCAGATGGCAAAGCCACAGAAAATCAGGGTCATGGAGAAATGGGCCAGTTACAATATTTAGATCCTTTCTGGATTTCCTCAATAGGTGACTGGTTCTAATCTGAGATTTCAATTTTTGTCCCTCTGGATTTGTTTGTTATTTTTTTAAAGGAAAGGGTCCTTAAAGAAAAAAAAACAGATTTCTAACCTTGTGTTGTTTGCTTAATTATTCCCATTAACTTTTGAAAAACTTAAGCAATTAAGGGAAACTGATTAACGCTATTTGCTTAATTAATATTTTGCTGACTATTTGAAAATAATCTTCTAATTGTGATGATTGACTGATGTTTTCAAACAGCCTAACAACTACTTATCTTATATTATCTTGTATTTTTTCCAGAATAGGATAGCTCTCTCAGGAATTTGCTTCATGAAACATGGATGGCCTGGATTTAGATAATATTCTTTGGGATTTCTTGTTGTTTTTCTTCTCCTATTTTCTCAGGGTTTTGTTAGTATAAACTTTTTGTAGAGACTGTTCAATGAAATAAATTGACTCCACGGCTACTCTTATTATCATATGCAAACAGGTGTTAGGATCATAAAACAAGTCAGTGGCAACAACCTAAGTTTTTTTTCTAGAAACTGTTGTGTAGAATTCCAGGTTGATGGGGAACTTACCTGGTACTTTCAAGCCTCCCGTAAGATATAAACTTGCAAAATCTGAGTTCACATCAGAACCACCGAGGAAATCTAGGCCTGCAACAGTGAGGAAACTTTTGTCTGACTTTTTCTACTAGCCATGTCAATCCATCTCTGGCACTGTATAATAAATAGATTTACATCGATCCCCAGAGATTGACTAGACATTCTTTTGACCAGATAAAATGGTTCTCCCTGCCAGGTTTTGAGTTTGTCACACAGATGGATTATTCCCATCTACAGTCTCCATTCATTAGCATAAACTGAATGCCAGCGTTAGTTGCTTTCTCATCCTGTTCCCTTAGTGTGCTAGTGCTTGTTTTTTGCTGCATGGTGGTCTGCAGCTTTTGTTTGTCTTTCTGTTGGAACTCTTTCTTGGTTTAGGAAAGCTTAATTGCCATAAAAAATCTGCTGGCTTCTTGTAAGATCTTGTAAGGTTGTATGTCAAGATAGTATCAGTATTGCCTGAACTGAATGACTAATTTCTTCTTTGGGGATTGACCTTTTCTCGTTACTTTTTCTGGACTCCTTATACTTGCATTACATTCCTCAAAGTACTTTCTACCCTTGGACCAGCACAGAGGCCTTTATATGTTTAATTTTCATATGGATTTACAGTAATATGTCCGTAGCTGTACTTTCAAAAGAACTGTTGCATTTATTATTCATCCAATCTTGAAAATGTATCTGCCGTAATCTTGGTGTTCATTTTCCCCACTTGAACCATGGCCTAACTACTGAATAGCTTTCATAATATTGATTCAACTTTCTAGATAATGGGCAATTTCACCAGCATGCAGATTTTAAAGATGGTCTTTATCAATGGAAAATTTAAGGTTCTTTGTACAATGTGGAAAAAACTCATATTTTCATTTTGGGTCAACCTGAAACATTTAGTTCAACTTGAAGCAAAATGTTTTGTTTTATTTTGGGTTGTATTTAAGCCTTTTGTTTAATCTGATGACTTTGTCTCTTAAGAAAAAAAGGTCTTTCAAAAAAAGTTGAAAAGTTTCCTTCAGGTCAGAGTATTTTGGTATTTCTGCAATTAAACATTTAACATTCGTATGTTCCCATGGGATAATTTGCATATATGATGCATATATTTTGTGCAGTATCTTAAAATCAATTAATTCAACAAAAATTCTTTCTAGTACATTGTCACTGGCACCACAGTGCACAATATCCCCAAAGAACAGCCATCTTATATGAATGATTTACTCTCTGTGGATGAAAAACTGCCCAGGGTAACATGTTACCCCAAGTGTGAATGTGTTTTTCCATATGGGGTAACAACTTAACCCAAGCCCATGTTAACTTGTTACCCCAACACTTTGAGAGGCTGGACACCTTCAAGTCAGCCAGCCCTGATGGTTTACACCTCAGGGTATTCAAAGAGCTGGCAAGCATAATAGCTCAGCCCCTGGCACGGATCCTTGAGAACTCCTGGTGCTCTGGTGAAGTTCCCAACAATTAGAAGGAGGCCAGCGTTGTGCCAATCTTCAAGAAGGGGGGGAAAGTAGATCTGGCAAACTACAGACCTATCAGCCTGACCTCTATCCTGGGGAAGGTCTTGGAAAAGATTATGAAAGAGGCCATCCTATACAGGCTACCTGACAGCAATATCCTGAGGGATACCGAGCATGGGTCTATTGAGAGTAGGTCTTGCTTGACCAATCTCATTTCCTTTTACAACCAGGTGACCTATCACCTGGATAAGGGGGAAGAGATTGATGTCATATATCTTGACTTTAAAAAAGCCTTCGATCTGGTATCCGATGATCACCTCTTGGCAAAACTGGCTCACGATCCGCTGGCTGGGGAATTGGCTCCATGGCAGGAACCAGAGGGTGATGGTTGATGGAAGTCAATCGTCATGGTGCACTATGACTAGTGGGGTCCCTCAAGGCTCTGTCCTAGGGCCTTTACTTTTTAACATCTTCATCAATGATGTAGACATTGGTGTCAGAAGCAGACTGGCTAAGTTCATCAACGACACCAAACTCTGGGGTAAAGCATCCACACCTGAGGACAGGAGCGTGATCCAGGCAGATCTTGACAGGCTTATGATATGAGCAGATGAAAACCTGATGGTGTTTAACACCAAAAAATGCAAGGTTCTCCACCTTGGGAGGAAAAACCTGCAGCATCCTTATAGGCTCGGCAGTGCTAGACTGGTTAGCACTACAGATGAAAGGGACTTAGGGGTCACGATTGACCACAAGATGAACATGAGCCTTCAGTGTGATGCTGCAGCTAGTAAAGTGACCAAAATTCTGGCTTGCATCCATAGATGCTTCTCAAGCAAATCCCAGGACATCATTCTCCCCTTGTACTCGGCCTTGGTGAGGCCACAGCTGGAGTACTGCGTCCAGTTTTGGGCTCCACAGTTCAAAAAGGATGTGGAGAAGCTTGAGAGAGTGCAGAGGAGAGCCATGCACATGATCAAAGTTCAGGATAACAGACCTTCTGACTAGAGGCTGAGAGCCATGGGACTCTTCAGCCTTGAAAAGCACAGGCTCAGGGGTGACCTATAAGTTTATCAGGGGTGTTCACCAGGATCTCGGGGAATGTCTGTTCACCAGAGTGCCCCAAGGGATGACAAGATCGAATGGTCACAAACTCCTCTGTGACCATTTCAGGCTGAACATAAGGAAGAACTTCTTTACTGTCCGAGCCCCCAAGGTTTGGAGTTGGACTGCCGCTAGAGGTGGTTCAAGCACCCACTATGAACACCTTCAAGACCCTTTTGGATGTTTATCTTGCTGGGATCCTATGATCCCTGCTGACTTTCTTCCCCCTGGGCATGGGGCTGGACTCGATGGTCCTCCAGGCTCCCTTCCAGCCCAAATGTCGATGAAATCTATGAAATAAAAAATAAAAGTATTTGATGTACTTCTTCACTAAAACATTGGTTCTGTTATAATGCAGGCACATTTTAGGCTGGATTAGTGTATCTTAACTTGGTCATGTTTGGCTCCTCTACACAAGAAATTAATGTGGATTAATGAACACCAAAGTTTATTGCTCTTGCATGCTGTGTTTACATGTGCACCTGGGAACACAGCACCTTGATCTGGCTTGGGCATAAGGATGCTTCAGTGTAAGGGCTAGCTAGCAACTCCACAGTAAATGTCTCATGTAGATGTGCCTGTTGTCTTATAGTTTTCTACTTATCTGGAGAGGAAAGAACAAGTGAAACAAATTCACATAGAACAACATTTGTTACAGAAGAACACATTTATTCTGTTAGAAAATTCAGAGGAAGGAAGGCATCAAGCTGGCCTGAAAGAAATAATCACATTGTAAAGAGGTTTGATCGACTGGATTGAGATGAGCTCTTCAATTTAATGAGAGGGGTGAAAAAACAAGAGGCTTTGTCTAAAGCCTAGAAACTCAAAGCTCAAGTTGAATTCAGTCAGAGCTATTTCAATCAAAGTGTAAAAAGCCTGTGCCATAAATTATTGCTAGGTAAATCTATTTAAAAAAAAAAGTAGGAGTGACTTTAGAAGACAGCTAGACATTTTTATAGAGACAGCTGAAGCTTCACATTTTTTTCTTACAGATTTGGGACCAGATACTGTAAAGGATTTACATGCTTAAAGCAGGACCTTTACAACACCTCCCACCTGGTCCCTCAATTTAATAGGTACTTTCCTTTTTTTCTTTCATGATCCCAGGTGTCTAGAATTGTCCCAGTTTGAGCAGCTCTATGTATCTGACAACAGTCTTCAAATACCTGAAGGGCAATTATAGGATGGAAATGAGCTTTTTTCCTTGGCTGTAGGGGACAGGACTAAGAGCAGTGGTTTCAAGCTACAGCAGGGAAAATTTAGGTTGGATTAGGAAGAACTTGCTGATTCTGAGGGTGGCCAAGCACTGGAACAGGCTACCTAAGAAAAGTTACAGGATCTCCATCCTGGGAAATTTTCAAAACCAGACACTTGGCTGGGATGGATTAGTGAGGGAAGATCCTGCTTTGAGCAGGGGGTTGAACTAGATGACTTTGTGAGATCCCTTCCAGCCTACTTTCCTATGATTCCTTTCATTCCTATGATTTCCCCCCTCAGGCTGACTAGGATTCAAAAATCAGGCTTTGCTCCTTCTAAAACCCAGGATGAACCAAGTCCAGTAGATGTTCTCAAATCATGTTTGACTGCTGGCATTTTCTTTGAAAACAGGGCTGCTCGGAGCCTGGGCAGCTCATCCAGGGGTGCAAGGGGGCTTCCGCCATTGTGTGCACCCTGGGAGAGACCTGGGGGGCACATGCCCCTTGAATCTGTGCTCAGGGCAGAGGCAGCCTGCCACTGCAGGCTCAACTCTGCGCTGCTGGCCTGAAGCAGTGTGACACCATGTGCTTGCTGTGCACAGTGCACAGAGCCCAGCCTGCAGTGACAGCCCGCCTCCACCCCGCACACAGACTTGTGGGGCATGTGCCCCCCAGGCCTCCCCTGAGGTGCGCACAGTGGCAGGAGCCCTCCTCCCCCTGGCATCACCTGGATGAGCTGCCCAGTCTCCGAGACCACCCCAGCCCCAGGACCCAACTCACTCCAGCCCCTGCCTCTACCTGTGCCCCACTCCCCATCTCACTGCAGGGGCTTTGATCTGCCCCATCATGCCACTTCCTCATACAGCCTTACCTGTTGTGCTGGGCAGTGCTCTGCATGCCGCTAGGCTCCTGTAGGCTCTGGCTGCATGTCTGTGTCTGTTTGTACCACCCCCCCATGCTCTGCTACAGCTGCCCAGAGGTTGCACCTGGACTGCCCTGCAGCCCTACTTACTGCCACCACTGCCCTGTGTTTGAGGGGGATAAGCCCCATTAGCCTTGGCCTTCTGCCACTTATGGCACCAACCCAACCAAAACACAGGTCACAGTTTTTCATTTATGCCATACAGATATTAACCGTCATCTGGGATGGTATCCCACTGACTAAACACCCAAACACTGTGTACTTGGGGGTTATGATGGACTGAGCATTTACCTTCAAAGTGCACATAGAGAAGATGAAAGGAAAAATCAGTGCCCACAACAACATACTTAAAAAGCTGGTCACCTCAAAGTGGGGAGCGAACCCAGTTACATTACAAACCACCGCTATTGTCTTGTATTATTCCACTTCAGAGTATGCATGTCCAGTATGGGAACAATCAGTTCATTCCAAGAAACTAGACCCAGTTTTAAGTAGCAGCTGTCATGAAATAACAGGATGTCTAAAGCCAACACTAAAGGATAGCATGTACTTACTGGCTGGCATTGCACCACCTTATATCAGAAGAAAACTAGTGAGCCAAAAAGAAAGATCATGGCAGATGGAAAGATCAGGCATCTACTCTATGGTCACACAGAAGTAACTAAATGGCTTAAAGCAAGAAAGAGTTTTGTGACCAGTGTTGACAGAGCATTACTGGGGTTATGGAAGGAAAGATTACATGCAATCAGGAGCTCTGAAATGGACCTGGAACCACAGGAGGACCTTCCTAGATGGGTTGATCCAAACTTGCCAACGTGGCAATGCCTGAATTGCCTGTGCATGCAAACTGGAAGATCAAAAACAAACATCAAATGGGGCTACTCATAACAAAAATATATGAGTGCACTCCACTCACATCCCAACCCACTTTGCTACAGGAAGACTCCAAAACCAAATGTTCGCTGTCAAAGCTGGTCCAAACACATTCCTTATACCCACCATCATTTTCTGGCATGGTTGAGTGTAGCTGCTAGAGAGGAGTCCAGAGTGGCCTCACAGGCATCCTTCTAGGGCAGAACATGCCTGTGGGCATAGCTGGACAGAGGGTGGGCAGACTGTGCTCAGGAACCTTGTTTGGACTTGCTGCTACCATGACCTAAGCAAGCCCCAACTCTCCCTATGCACTGTACAGGGAACCTACATGCCTAATAGAGAGGTCTCTGATCCACTCCTAGCTATATTTTTAATTGGATTTAGCCCTTTAAACACTGAGAGCATACTAGTTCAGTGCCACAAAGGAAATCATTTGCCTGAAAAATAGTCTATTGTTTTGCAGTTAATGAGTTTGCATTTCTAAAGCCAATCTAATTTCTTTCTTTGACAGGGTAACTGTCCTAGTGGATAACGGAAAGGCAGTAGATGTGATAGACTTAAACCAGAAATAACAATGAAGAAAGTAAGTACAGAAATAGCAAAAATGAAATCTAGGAAAACATTCTAGCTTAATCTCCACTGATCTGATTAAAGTTATGGCTGCAGAAGGGATCACCTTGTCATGAGAACTGCTGAAGAAAGTTTGGCAGAAAGAAAAAATTTGAAAGGACAAAGAGAAAAGGACTAAGAGGAAAATATAGAAATGCTATAGTAATATAACCCCAGTCTGCCATGCTAAGGGTGGTCTGCCAGTTTTGGATCCCTGGCGCCAATGGTCTCAGTCTTTCTCCCAGTCCACCAAATAAATGGTAGCAGCTGAGCAGTAGAGTACCCCAAGTTCCCTTCCTCCATTGTAAGACATGATACAAACTGATATGTAAAAACTATAAGACAAGCCCTGTTACAGAGACAAATAGTCAGAATTGCACGGGGAATGACAGAATAGTTTGACATCAAGGTTGTATTGCACCAAGGTTCTGCACTAAGCCCATTCCTGTTCACTTTAACAGTGGATATGCTGAATGGATATACTGAGGGAAGAGGTAAATGCAGGATTATGATGGGGTTGTTCTTATAATGACAGAGATGGAAGAAAAGTTTGAGAAAATATATACAGATTAGCAGAAGCATTTAGGGAAAGATGGAAGAAAAATAAACACTGCCAAAAAGAAGTACCATATTTACCTGAATCCAAGATGAATTCGAATTTAAGACAACCACCCATGGAAAATGTATACATTTGTTATCATTTTCCATGTATAGGACCTAATTATTGGAGATTCATCTTAAATTCATTCCCTCCCTACCACTGTAGTAAGGTAAGCAGTGGCAGGAGGCAGGCAGCAAGGGAATCAAGTGGCCTAACCTGTGCTCCTTGCCCCCTGTTGCCTGACCCCCTACTATTGGCCCCTCTGCATCCTCCCCAGCACCTGCACAGCCCAGCCCCTGCCCTTCCCACTGTGCCTGCACCTGCCCACACCTTGGCCTCTGGCACTTGCCCTCCTGGTGCTTATGCCCCACTGCTTAGTCCTCCCACTGCCTGCCCCCACTGCTGCTGCTTACCCTCCATCATGGCTCTGGCTCTGGTTCTGGCCCCTCTCTGGCCAAGGGCATGGAGCACTGTTGGTGTCACTGGGCATAACCCTAGGTAACTCAGAGGGATGGAAGACCACGAGTGTCTATGAAGCCCCTCTGCTCTAGGCCCAGGTGAGCCAGGGCCCCCCCTCCCCAACCTTTGTAACCCTTTCTTTGAACTTTTGTAATCTCCTGTAACACTGGAAAACAGGATGAGTAGCAAGCAAGCTGAAACTGTTATCTGTGGAATGCAAGGGCACCGCTCAGAGAGAGAAGGGAGGAGGGAAGGGTGGGGGTGGGGGCCAGCTAGTGGAAAACTACTGCAGAAAATGACCAAGGTATAAATATACACTGTTGCAGGGCTAGGGGCACAGGATTTGAGACAATACAGTCTCCCTGCGCCTTTTACTTGAGCTCAAATAAACTCTGTCTACTTCTCCCCCCAGTGTGTTTATTTGGCGCTATGCACACCGGGCAACGAACCCAATTGTTGCCTCCCTCGGGCACCTTGTGCCGGCAACAGTTTTTGGCGCCCAACGTGGGGCTCGAGGCTAACATTTCGCCTTGCCCTGATCCCTCCTGGGGTCGACAACTTGCGGCAACAACCGATGCCCAGCGCGCACCAGTGGTTTCATCTGGGGGCCTCAACGGAGACATGGTTTGATCGACCTGGAGGGCACAACGGTGCAACATGCTCAAATAGTGGAGAAGCGATCGTGGGTGACGGTGTGGAACCGGTCCCTCGGACAAGGTAGGATAAGCTCAGCAGTCTGAGCATTGCCCGTTAAGACCTGGGGACGCCCAGTGTCTCCCTGTAGGGCCTGGGGACACCCAGTGTCTCCCTGGAGTATGGGCAGGGACAGAGTACGGTTGGCAGGGCACGGTGTACACCCTTAGAATGCATTCTGACTAATTGGAAACTGTTTAAGTCAGATCTAATGACTAAAAATAATCTTAAAAGGTTCTGTACAGTGGAATGGCCTCAATATCAACTGGAGGATCAGGAAAGGTGGCCTCCGGAAGGGTCAATTAACTATAATACAATCCTCCAATTACTCCTGTTTTGTCAGCGGACGGGTAAGTGGAATGAACATTTGTATGCGCAATTGTTTATGGCTTTACGAAATAAGACAGATATTTTGCAGAAGTGTAATTTGACTCCGACAGGATCAGTAGTTGTCAGTGTTGAGTCTCAGCATTCCCCCCCAACCACTGTAATGCCAGAGTCGGCGTCCCCTTTGGCTTTAACACCTCCACCATATAAAGATCAGATGCCCCCGGTTCCAGAGATCCCTCCCTCAGTGGGATTTTATCCTTTACTTACTGAAACTGTAATAGCCCGGCCTGGGGCAGATGGGCGTGCAGCCCAGACCATGCAAGTATACACCCATGTACCTTTTAATCCGGTGGACCTGGCGGCTTTTAAGGCACAGGCTGGAGAATTTTCAACTAGCCCGAGTAAGTTTATCTCTGTCTTTGAGGGATGTTTAGCTAGTCACAAGCCTGATTGGGACGATTGTAATATCCTTATGCGAACCTTATTATCTGAAGTAGAGCGGAATCAAGTTATTTCCAAAGCAAGGGAGGAAGCACAGCGGAGGCATGAAAGGGATCCCATCAATGTTCCTGTCCGGCAGATGTGGTTCCCCTAGCAGACCCTAGATGGGACCCTAACAATCCTGTGGATCATACCCATCTTACCTCTTACAAAGAACTGCTTATGCATGGACTCAGGCACTCGGCTGTCCGACATAATAATTGGGCAAAGCTGTATGAAATAGTACAGGAGCCAAAGGAAAGTCCAGTTGCATTCCTACAGCGCATCCGGGATGCCATTCGGCAAAATACCAATGCAGACCCTGATGACCAGGCGATGGAGGTGATTATAAAGGGTATTTTTACCAGCCGCGCAGCCCCTGATATAAAGCGGAAATTACAAAAAAAGGAAGACTTAATGGGTATGTCTGTAGCACAAATCCTGGAGACTGCAAACAGGGCGTATACCCTCAGAAAGGAAGAAGAGGAAGAGACAAGTTAGAATGCTAGTAGCAGCAGTACAGGCTGGAGTCAGAGAAAGGCCACAAGAAGGTGGGAGAGGCAGAGGTATAAGGGGTCGTGGGCGCGGGCACCCTGGCCCACAAGAAAGACGCCTGGGATGGAACCAGTGTGCCTTATGCCGGCAAGAGGGACACTGGAAGAATGAATGCCCAGAGAAAGGGAGAGACTGTACTCCTGTAATGGCAGCGGAAGGACAGGAGTAGGGGTGTCAGGGGAAACGGACCACCCCACCCCCGGAACCCCGAGTAAAAATGCGGGTGGGGAATTCAGAAATTGATTTTTTGGTAGACTCCGGGGCAGCACGGACCGCTGTAAATCAACCTCTTCAACTTCCCGTAGCGGACTCTCTCACCGTGGTGAGTGCCACGGGAAAAAAGACTCAGTGCCCAGTGTATGCTCCTGCAGAATGTGCTCTGGGAGACCGGGCTCTTTCTCACAAATTGGTCTACCTTCCAGATTGCCCAACACCCCTGCTAGGACGAGACCTGCTTTGTCAATTAGGTGCATCACTGCATTTTACCCAGGATGAAATAACCCTCGCATTGCCCCCTGAAAATGCATGGATAATGACCCTCGCGATTGAACCCTCGGCTATGAACGCCCCCCCGGAGTGGAACCAGTGGGAAGACCGGGTATACCCTTTGGTGTGGGCAAGGGGGGTCCCCGGAAAGGCTACACATCAAACCCCCATTAATATCCAACTACTGCAGGGAAAAGGTCCGGTACGAATCAAGCAGTACCCAATCAAAAAGGAAGCCAGAGAGGGACTGCAGGAGACTATAGACCGTTTCCTAAAGTACGGCATACTGCGAGAGTGTCAGTCAGCCTGGAACACTCCTATCTTGCCTGTACTAAAGCCTGATGGCACATATCGACTGGTGCAGGACCTAAGGGCGGTTAATGAATGGGTTAAAACTATTCATCCCCTCGTCCCAAACCCGTATACCTTGCTGGCCTCCGTAGGGGGGCAGTATACTCATTTCTCAGTTCTTGATTTGAAAGACGCTTTCTTTACGATTCCAGTTGACCCCCCCTCTCAGGAGATATTCTCTTTTGAATGGGAGGACAGAAAAAGGGTTAAGAAACAACTTTGTTGGACAGTATTAGCCCAGGGATTTAAGAACTCTCCCACCCTTTTCGGCCAGTCCTTAGCTAAAGACTTGGAGGAGTGGAATAATGAGCGTGAAGTCCTCTTGTTACAATATGTGGATGATTTATTAATTGCTGCTGTAGATTTAAACTCTTGCCTTAATGCCACTGTAAGCCTCCTGAACTTTATTGGACTTCGAGGATATCGGGTGGCTCGAAATAAAGCTCAAATTGCTCTCCCCGAAGTACGATACCTGGGATTTCACATAAGACAGGGGGAGCGCCAGCTTTCAAGTGAGCGAAAGGAGGCTATATGTCAGGTTCCCACCCCAAGCAACCGTAAGCGGCTCAGGGCGTTTCTCGGCATGGCAGGTTTTTGCAGAATATGGATCCCTGAATTTGGACTATGGGCAAAACCACTATATGACTGTGTAAAAGGGGCAGACCATGACCCCTTTTATTGGACTCCAGAAGCCGACAAGGCATTTAAAATACTAAAAAGGAAACTAATGGAAGCCCCCGCCCTGGGGTTACCGGACCTTTCTAAACCTTTCCAATTGTATGTGCATGAACGAAAAGGGATGGCTCTGGGAGTGCTTACTCAATTGTTGGGGGCGTGGAAACGTCCCGTTGCTTATTTCTCCAAACAGCTTGATCCA
Organism: Crocodylus siamensis; assembly: GCF_052110815.1. Lineage (NCBI taxonomy): Eukaryota > Metazoa > Chordata > Crocodylia > Crocodylidae > Crocodylus > Crocodylus siamensis. The sequence goes on from NC_143397.1 coordinate 220,026,111, forward strand.
GTTGCCAAGGGATGGCCAGCGTGTTTACGAGCAGTTGCGGCAACTGCCCTAGTACTTGAGGAAGCTGAAAAGTTAATGCTGGGAGGAGTCGTGCAGGTGTATACCCCTCATATGGTCCAGGCTCTGCTAGACGCGAAGGGGGGTCTCTGGCTCACCCAGGCTCGAGTGGCTCGGTACCAAGCTAAGCTGTTGGAGAACCCTGAAGTGACTCTGCAAACCTGCCCCTCCCTCAACCCGGCTACTCTCTTACCTGAAACAGAAGAACAAGAGCATGATTGTTTAGACATCATAGATGCACAGTACTCCAGCCGTCCAGACCTACAGGATCAGCCACTTCTGAATGCTGATTGTGAGTGGTACACTGATGGCAGTAGCATTGTTGTAGAAGGGCAAAGGAGGGCAGGTTATGCTGTTGTGACCCTCTATGATGTTGTTGAGGCCAAGGGTTTGCCCGCCGGAACATCTGCTCAACTTGCTGAACTGGTGGCCCTGACCCGGGCGCTAGAACTGTCAAAAGGGAAACGGGTCAACATCTATACCGACTCTAGGTATGCTTTTGGAGTACTGCATGCCCATGCTGGCCTATGGAAACAAAGGGGACTGCTGACAGCCCAAGGCTCCCCAGTGAAGTATGGACCCCAAATTCTCCGACTCCTGGAAGCTGTTCAACTTCCCTCGGCAGTGGCAGTAATGCACTGTAAGGCGCATCAGAAAGAGGATCAAGACGTAGCCGGGGTAACGCCCGGGCGGACAGAGAAGCTAAAAATGCTGCCACCCTGAGGACACCGAGACCTGCTGACACCCATATGCATGCCCTCATTCCATCAGTGGGGGAGCTCCTGGATCCCCAGTACTCGTATGAAGAAAAAGAACTAGCCGATAAGCTTGGTCTCCAAGAAAAGGAGGGATGGCTCTGCTCCACTGACGGGAAGATCCTCCTACCAAAGAGCCTGACCCGGCCGGTGCTGCAACGGCTACATCAAACTACTCACGCCGGAAGAGAAGCTCTCACTCAGTTAATGAACAAATATTTTCTAACCTCTGGACTTCGACCTCTGGCCTCCCAGATACAGGCCAGCTGTTCGATTTGTCAAAAGAATAACCCTCGACCCAGTCTCTCAGTACCTCCAGCCACTTTGGAACCTACCCCAGGCCCAGGACTGGTTTGGCAAATAGATTTTACTGAGTTCCCCCGAACTCAAGGATTCAAGTATCTCCTCGTTATAGTAGATCGATTCAGCGGATGGCCTGAAGCCTTTCCGTGTCGCAATTGTACAGCCAAAACTGTAGCTCTAAAATTCATCCGGGAAGATTATTCCCCGCTTCGGACTTCCCCAGTGGATGGAATCTGACAATGGAACACATTTCACTTCAAAGATCATCCAAAACATCTCAGATGCCTTACAGATCCCCTGGAAACTCCATACTCCATGGCGACCACAGGCTAGTGGTGTAGTAGAACGTACAAATCAGACCCTCAAGCGTCATCTATCAAAGATCTGCCAGGAGGCCTCTCTGCGATGGCCCGATGCTTTGCCCCTTGCTCTGCTTCGCATCCGTGCCCTCCCCAAGGGAAGATTAGGGCTTAGCCCCTTTGAGATTATGTTTGGAAGGGCATGGCCTATGAACGGGACGCCGGTTCTAGCAGGGGAGTGGGAAATAGGATGTAATATTTTGTCACGGTATATGTGCTCTCTGTCTGCTGTTCTTTCTTCTCTCCATAGGTACACTAAAGACTTGCAGCCTCTTCCGCTGGATGCTCCAGTCCACTCGTTACAGCCGGGGGATTCCGTGCTCGTTCGTACCTGGAAGGATGAGCCCCTCCAAGAGAAGTGGAAAGGACCTCACACTGTCCTACTAGTTTCCCACACAGCGGCAAAGGTCGACGGACACAAGAACTGGATTCATCACTCTCGTCTCAAACCGGTGCCTACTCCACCCGCGGAACAGTGGACCGTCCAGCCCACCAACGACCTTGGACTAAAGTTGCTATTTAAAAGGGGGAAAAGTTTAGAATTAACAGTATGAATTCTAGTTTAAGTTTCAAAACTACTGTAACATTTTCCTTTTTCACTGTAGGCTTTCTTTTCCTGTTACCTTTTACTGCATTCTCCTTACATGCAGGGTGGGGAGGGGACCCAGCAGACCTCGTTACAAACACCTACGAAGCATTGAAGGTTACTTTTGCCCGTGAGTTTAACCTATCTAACTGTTGGATATGTTCCCAAATCCCTTATCACGCTGCAGGACTCCCATGGCGAGCCATTCCTAGTAACTGGTCAGATATCTGTCAGGAAGAAATAGCTATTAATACTACGAAATATCATGACTCTATCTTTAACCCCTCAGCATACCCCTCCATACCTGGAATCGCTCCTGGGTGGCCACATTTAGCCAACAACTGTACCAAAGAGGCTCCCTTCAGTCTCTCTGATTCCTCATGGAAGCCAGAGTGGAATGACTCCTATATCCCCCAGCCTATCCGCTTACGTTCAGTTCCCCCTGGGCTGCTTTGTTATGCTCAAAATGAAACCACGAACCATACCTGGTTCGCCGGCAATAGTTCATGCCAATATTATCTCTCTCCTAATCAAAACATATCCATGCCTTTGTATAATAGCTCTGGTCATGACACCGGTGAAGGCTTGTTTTTCTTTACTCCAGATCTATCCAGTCGAATGCGAGAAGGGCTTAATGGAATGGTGGGAAATGGGGAAACTTTTTGGATTTGTGGTACCTCGGCCTACAAATGGCTACCTGATGGCTGGTATGGAAGTTGCTACATAGGGTTTCTTGCCCCTCCCCTTCGAGTTCTAACCCACCTCCCACCTGGCCGCCCAAGACGACAAAGATCCCTCTATGCAACTCTGCCACCTATTAGTGAGGGAGACAGATTTGGCATGATCCTTCTCCCGGCGTATGGAGTGGGCCGGTTAGCCAAGCTGTATCGTCAACTTTCTGCACGTTTCTTACAAAATTTGCCAATGACACTCTAGCTATTGAAAAGAGCCTTAACTCCGAGATTTATCAACTTCATTTATTATCTCTTCAAAACCGTCAGGCTCTAGATTATGTCTTAGCATCTGGGGGGGGTCGTATGTGCTCTAATTGGGAACGAATGTTGTACTTATATTCCAGAAAATTCCCAAGATATTAACAAACACATTTTGTCGGCCGAACAGGCTTTTGAGCAGTGGAAAAGTCAGGAACGTGAACCCACTGTTTTGATTCTCTCTGGAGCTGGTTGCCCAACCTCGGAGGCCTAGGAATGGGCATCCTTCACCTCCTGGTCACCGGTGTTGTGTTGTGTTTAATTACCCTCCTCTTATTTGCGTGCTGTAATGCCCTCCTGCGCAAAGTCTGTGTATCCCCCTCCCCGAGCGCTTCACTATACCCCTGCATTGAAGATCCCAGTTCCCAAACACTTAATCGCATTTTTTATCTTCAGAATATGAGAAAACTCAGCCAAAACTTTGTTGAGTATTCTCAAAGGGGGGAGTTGTTGGTGTCACTGGGCATAACCCTAGGTAACTCAGAGGGATGGAAGACCATGAGTGTCGATGAAGCCCCTCTGCTCTAGGCCCAGGCGAGCCAGGGCCCCCCCTTGCCCAACCTTTGTAACCCTTTCTTTGAACTTTTGTAATCTCCTGTAATACTGGAAAACAGGATGAGTAGCAAGCAAGCTGAAACTGTTATCTGTGGAATGCAAGGGCACCGCTCAGAGAGAGAAGGGAGGAGGGAAAGGGGGAGAAGGGGGGCCAGCTAGTGGAAAACTACTGCAGAAAATGACCAAGGTATAAATATACACTGTTGCAGGGCTAGGGGCGCAGGATTTGAGACAATACAGTCTCCCTGCGCCTTTTACTTGAGCTCAAATAAACTCTGTCTACTTCTCCCCCCAGTGTGTTTATTTGGCACGACGCACACCGGGCAACGAACCCAATTGTTGCCTCCCTCGGGCACCTTGTGCCGGCAACAGGGTCCTCTGATTCGATTCAGATTTGGAGATTCAGCGACTGAATTGAGCCAAACCTTTGCTGAATCAAAGCAGGGACCGAAGCATCGCACAGCCCTAGTAGATAAAAAAAACTGAAAGCAGACATCATGGGTGCCAGTATACGGGGCAGAGGCTGCTCCAATTCACTGTAATTACAGTGCGTTGGAGTAGACTTAATTAATCAGGTCTGCTGGAACATGGTAATGACCAGACTCCAGCAGCCTCCTGTGTCTTGTGTATCAGCATCCCTGCACTTCAAAATGGCAGTGGGGGTGCTTGAGCTAAAGCTCATGGAACAAGCTTTAGTTCAAGTGCCCCCACTACCATTTTGAAGTGCTCAAATGCTGATACATGAGACACTGTAGTGCTTTAATTAGAATGACTCTCAGACCCGCTCTAATTAAAGTGCCATCCCTGCACCCTAGAGCACATGTAAAAGTGCCCAATGACAGTCTTCCTATACATACAAGGTTGTTATAAAAAGGATTGTGATCAATTGTTCTTCAGCACTACTGTGGGAAGGACATAAAAAACTCCTTTGCAAATTTAGGTTGGATATTAGGAAGAACTTTCTAAGTGTTAGGTTGGTGACATGCTAGAACAGACTATCTTGGGATATTGCAGAATTCCATTTGTTGGTGGTTTCTAAGACCAGGTTAGACAAACACCTGTTACAATGACCCAGGTATATACCTCAATCCTTCTTCAGAGTAGGGAGATGATGCCTTCAGGTCTTCACCAGCCCTGTGTTTTCTGATTCTATGTTTTTAAGAAACTGAGACACTGCTGAAAATCCTGAACTCATTATTCTGGGGGAAAAATATTTTTATGTTTGCATTTTGTATGGCATAAAGCGCATTGATAAGCCATTACAAACAGCTAAATAATATGTTAATATAAATGATAGCACTGTGCATTGAAAGATATCTCATAATATTCCACTAAAATAAACTCTTTCTATTAGTCAAAAACTCTATATTGTGGCTGTCATGAATTACAATCATGTAGGTGAGATTTCAACTGAAGAAAAAAAAGCATCTTTTTTTTCTGATCTTGGACATGTCTTCCAGGTAAGAACCAAAGCTACTATTAAACTATAACTGCTTTACCAAGGCATTGCTGCCTTAGAGTTTATATTGCTGTTCATCACCATAGTTTCTGAGTGTTAGCAATATCAATTACTACAACCATCCTGTGAGATGTCAGTCTCCTATTGAGCTATGTGAATAAATCCTGTTTCATTTGTGATATATCCTTATTCCCTACGTTAAAGTTTCTAGATAGGTTCAAAGTGAATAATTCTAGTGAAGAGTCTGATATATAGCTAATTTTCTTTTTTCCCAAGTTTTTCCTCAAGTTATATATCAATATGTAACCTGGCTATACCCAAGAGTGTGCCCTATTCTCAGTTGGATGAGATGGGGGGGCAAGAGGGGGTCCTGTGAGAGGTATGCTGGAATTTCAGGCGGGTCCCTCTTTCCTCTATAGAGTTAGCCCAGGTCCAAAGTTGTTAACTATATACAATTTATTGAGTTATCAACATTTATACATAAACTCTTTAAGATAGATATAACTACAGATATAGATACAAATATACATATAAAGGTCAGTAAGCAAGAGGAAGTTTGCCCTAGGGAGGGCATTTGGGTACACATGCCTCAGGCCCAGAAGAGGGGTGGATCCCAGGACAGTCAATCCAGCAAGTTTGTATCACAAGTGGGTTAGTTAATAAATATATTCTTACAGAGCCTATTATACAGGACTAATACACCCAACTATTTATAACACCAACAATAACAATAGATACCAAATAGGAAACATAACTATATCAGATGCATCCTATCTGGGTTCCAACCACTTGGTCCCTCAAATGGGATAGGGTCTTCTCCCCCTAGGTCCCCTGGGGGTTCCACACAACCCTCCCTAGTGTATATTTGGGGTATCCCTCCCCTCCAACCCTGGAGAGTGGAGGGTGTGTGGGGCCTTCCCCCCTGCCTGCTACTCCCAGGATCCCTTGCCCAGGGGCACATCCCCTGTGGGTCCTGGGTTCCCAGTAACTCACAGTCCCTCCTCTGGGGGCTTTCGATCTGGCCTCTGGGTCCCCACACCATCTCAGGCCTCCTGGAACCATTGGCCTCGAGCTGAGCGTCCTTACCTCTGGGCTATGTTGGGCACCCAGAGAGCTCCTATGGGAGCCAACCCCTCACTGGCTCCAGTTCCCCAGCCTCACGCTGGGGGACTTTCCCCTTCCTAGGCCCTGCTGTGGGCACTGCGGCTCTTTTAGTTTAATGCTGAGCCACACTGCAGGGCTCCAGTTATCCAGCCTAGAGCCAGGGCTAACTTGAGCAGCCTCGAGCTACTCCCAGGGCCAGCTCTCCATGTGCTGACCTGAGCACCGTGTGGGGCCTGAGCAGCCTTGAGCTGCTCCCAGGGCCAGCTCTTCGTACACCGATCCACGCACCACCTCTCCCAGCCATTTGCTGGTTCATAGGCTCAAGTCTCCTTGAGTGACTCCCAGAGCCTGAGCACCGTGCACCGACCTGCGCACCATCGAGGCTCAGGCAGGGTCCTTATGATGGTCTTCTCTGGAGCTCCTCTCTCTTCACTGTTCCTCTCTCGATACATATTTATAATGATATACCTAATCTTTCTCTAAGGCCCTTGTGACAAGAGTATTAAAACACATTACATTACAAAAGTTTATTATACTCTGAATTTTAAGGGGAGTGTCAAGATCCACAGGTCAATAATTTAACTTTACAAAGAACCTACAATGGAAAATTGAACTGAAAACAGATCCATGTATTGAATCTGCTTATCTGCTCTGTCCTATAATCCAACGCCTACAAGGGCCAATCACACATTACATTCTAGCCATTGTGTTCCAGCTTACACTTTGGCATTTAGTATCTTTACATCCAGAGCTGGCCTTAAGGAAAATGGCACCCTGGGCAAGCTTGTATTTTGGCACCAATAGCCTCCCCCCCCGCCCCGATGCCTGCTCCCCACAAGTCAGTGAGAGGCAGAGGCAGTGCAGGCAGAGGCAGGCAAGCAGGGGGACACAGGGCACAGTCCAGCAAGGAGGTGAAGCAGCATGGTGCTCCAGGCAGGCATGCGGGCAGGCACCACTGCTGCCTGAACCAGCTGCCCCTGAGCTCTTTTCAATACCTAGAGTGTCATTGGCAAATTTGTTTTGTTGCTGTCTGCAAACAGAAGAACACAGTTTTTAGCAAGAGGTTATCATTCTTCTGGTAGATATTTCTGAACAGCTAGCTGCCATTTCTTCCTCCCTGTCATACCACTGACTAGTTCTTTCATGATGATCACATTTTTAGCTTCTGACCTGGTCTCATCCTTTGACTGCAAGTACTGCCTGCAACATCGTACAGGTCAGCACTCTGACCCTGGAGATATTGGGTAAGTGCTGCTGCTGTCTGTGTCTTAAACCAGTCACTTAGCTTGCTATTGATCAAGGTTGCTGATCTTGCCTTATAGAAAATGTTCTTCACCAGAGCAAGCATCTTCTTGCCCATTCTGTATGACCTCAGAACATTGTTGGATGTCCTTCTGAAGCTGACAGAGCTGTTGAAAATGACCTTCCTGTGGACTTGTCTATACTTGGCTAACTACTCCTGGGCCTTTGTTTTTCTTCAGCCTGCTGATCATGCTCTCAATCTCTTTCAGCAAAAGTTCATCTTTAGCACAGGCCTGCTCATGTTATTCTACAGTTTCCAGCTATTTGAGTACCTCCTTGTCTTTTGATCTATCCTGAAAGCATCCAGGTACTTAATAAATTCCTAAACTATGTAGATAATATGAGATGAGATGAGATGATACTGATAAGCCAGTAAGGGGGCTGGTAGCACACATAAGAAAATATTTTGGAAACATTTCTAGGTGTCAGAATCTCTGTTGGATGTTGTAAGCTTATATTCCAATTGTCACTCTCTAGGCACATTTACACTTATCATTAGGGGGGCAGCAATATACTGTGGAGCTTATTGCTTTGCAGTGTATTGCTCTCACGAAGCTCCCAGGCATGCAGTTTACACATGCGCCTGGAGTGCAGTACATCGAACCAGGTCACAGTAGCCCTGGCTAGCAGGGATTTTGCTTTTATCATCACAAGATTGATCTTCTTTGAGGTATCTGGCATAATTTTCAACCCCTTAATAAATCCTCATGGATGAACCAACCAGTTCTCTGTGATGTGGTACTCATAGCTGGTATGGTGCACCTTGTGCAGATGTATTTGATACATTGGATGGCTGGGGATTCACAAGCCAATTATTCCACTACTGCACAGTTCTGTCAGTGACTTAGGTAGCAACAGATTTCCCTTCCTCACCTACAGCTAAATCTAGACGTGATTGAAGCTGAGGATGAAAACAAGGAAGAGGATGTGGAGGAGGAGGAGATAAAGAAGCTGCCTCAATATCTACTTTCCTTAAAACAGCTTCACTCAGAACAGAGCACAAATTTGAGGCCAGCATTGCCTTGTGGGAAAGGATTGTCCTGCAATCTGTGGATGACCAGTGAGCTTCAGAACTTCAGGATGACAAAGGATATTTTGTTAAAGAATTGCATCAAGCTTATCCCAGACCTATAGGGGAAGTGCACCACTATGAAATGTCACTATCTAATTGGATGCATGTGGCCATCAACATCTGGAAACTTGCAAACCCCAATTCCTCGTGTTCAGTTGCTACGTAGACTGGCATGGGCAGATATATTGTTGGGGCTTTTGTAATGGAGGGGTACACAATTATTACACCACAGTTGTCGTGTGTTATAAGGCTTGTCAGTCCCAAGAGATTATTAATGATTTTGCACTCAGAGGGTTCCCCAGTTGCATGGTGCAACTAATGAAACCCACCTTCCTATTATTTGTCTCTGTGGTTCCATGGGGGCCTTGAAAGACAGTGAAGAAATATTCTTTCTCTAGGCATTGTTGTAGTTTTACTTGTGTTAATATTAGTTGATGTGGAAAAGTTCATGCTGCCAAAACATTTAGGCTGTTTTCATTAGTATAAAAGTATAGCTTGCTAGTTTGGTTAACACAGTGGGTATCAATGGTGTCAATGTTCCTCCTTGGATTCTGGGAAAGCCTGCAGTCTCACTACTGCCATGGCTGATGAATCATAGAAAGGAACTGTTTAAGTAGCATCTAAGCAGCTGCAGGATGCCTTTGAAAGACATCCTGCCTTTGAAAGATGGAGGCTTACTAACTGGAGGGCTTCTGGCAACTGAGCAGTATTTACTTCTAATTATAACTATATGTTGTGTTCTGCACACCAGTTGCAAGGGCAAGGAAGAGCACTTTGCCAGTGCTTGAATGGTGCTGGTTTGGAGTTTTTAGGGTCTTTAGACAGCCCAGGAGATGCTCCTCACCCAGAAAGAGCTGAACCGGGAATTCTCAGGCCAGCTCGTGGAGGCAGGTCAAAGGATGTGGTTATCATGGGTGACCTAAACTAGCTGGACATCTGCTGGGAAGAGCAGTCAGCCAGGTCTGACCACTCACATAGGTTTCTAGCCGAGTTACAGGACCTCCATCTAACCGAAGAGGCACACAGTCCCATCAGGGGCAATGCCTTGTTGGACCTGGTCCTGGTCACAGGCAATGATCTGGTGAATGGACTGCACGTTCTCAACCACCTGGGCGATAGCGATCATTGCCTACTGGAGTTCACCGTCCAGTGCAGGATGTCAAAGGCCTGCAGCAAGGCAACAGCCCTAGACTTCAGGAGGGTGGCTTTCAATGAGGTAAGGAGACTAGTTGGGGAGGCACTGAGGTCCCGGAAGGGAGGGGAGTCAGGAGTTCAGTAAGACTGGTCGTTTCTTAAGAAGATGATACTCCAAGCCCAAAGGATGACAATCCCAACATGGATCAAAGGGGGCAAGAGTGCTCAAAAGCCCCCATGGCTCACCAAAAGCATCCAGGAACATGTCAAAGCCAAAAAGGAGGTGTACACCCAATGGAAGGGAGGGGCCATCACCAAGGAGGATTATATTTCCATTGCTCAAGACTGTAGGGGGGCTGTTAGAAAGGCTAAGGTGGGGATGGAACTGGGACTAGCGACCCAGATCAAGGATAACAAGAAGTCCTTTTTTAAATATATAGGGGGTCAAAAGAAGGTACCAGGTAATGTAGAGACTTTGCAGGATACTCTAGGAAATCTGGTGGTCACACCAGATGACAAAGCTAACCTCTTTAACAATTTCTTTGCCTCCATCTTTTTGAGCAGGGACTGGGGCATCCCCCACGCTGAGATCCCTGATGGACCCAAGGGAAGTGCTGCCAGGCCCAAGGTCAGTGAGGACCTAGTCAGGGAACTTCTGGTGCGACTAGACATGTAAACATCAGCAGGTCCTGATGATCTCCGCCCCAGAGTGCTGAAGGAATTAGCAGAGGTCATTGTGGGACCCCTGGCACAGCTTTACGAGCACTCATGGTGCTCTGGCAAGGTGCCAGAGGATTGCAAAAGGGCAATGTGGTCCCCATTTTCAAAAAAGGGAGGAAGGAGAACCCAGAAAAATATAGGCCCGTTAGTCTGACCTCAGTCCTGGGGGAAGCTCTTTGAGAAAATTATCCAGGAGTACTTCTGCGAGGGACCAGTGGGAGAGATTACGCTTAAGGGCAACCAACATGGGTTCATTCGAGGCAGGTCCTGTCAGACCAACCTGGTGGCCTTCTACGACCAGGTCACAAAATCCTTGAACACAGGTATCACAGTGGATGTAGTCTTTCTAGTCCTTAGGAAGGCCTTTGACGCTGTCTCTCACCCCATTCTCATTAAAAAATTAGACGACTATGGCGTTGATGCGACCTGGATGAGGGGGTGAAAAGCACCTTATTCAAATTCATGGATGACACTAAGATGTGGGGAGAAGTGGGCATGCTGGAGGAGAGAGACAGGCTGCAACTAGATCTAGGCAGGTTACAGGGGTGGGTGGATGAGAACAGGATGGGTTTCAACACTGATAAGTGCAAGGTGATGCACCTGGGGAGGAAGAACCAGCAGCATACCTACAGGCAGGGGAACTCCCTTCTCATCAGCACAGAGACAGAGAAGGATCTTGGAGTCACTATTGATTCCAAAATGAACATGAGCTGCCAATGTGGTCAGGAAGGCCAACTGCACCTTGTCATGCATCCACGGATGCATCATGAGCAGGTCCAAGGAGGTGATCCTCCCCCTCTATCTGACATTGGTGAGGCCACAGCTGGAGTACTGCGTCCAGTTCTGGGTGCCACATTTCAGAAGGGATGTGGACAACATGGAGAGGGTCCAGAGGAGGGCATGATCAGGGGGCAGCAAGGCAGGCCCCATGAGGAGAGACTACGGGACCTGAACCTGTTCAGCCTCCACAAGAGAAGGCTGAGAGGGGATCTGGTGGCTACCTGTAAACTTGCCAAGGGGGACCAGCAGGGTTTGGGAGAGTCCCTGTTCCCCCAAGCATTACCAGGAGTAATGAGGAATAATGGCCGTAAGTTGATAGAGAGTAGATTCAGGCTAGATATCAGGAGGCGCTACTTCACAGTTAGGGCAGCCAGGATCTGGAACCAACTTCCAAGGGAAGTGGTGCTCCACTCCTACCCTGGGCGTCTTCAAAAGGAGGCTTGATAATCACCTAGCCGGGGTCATTTGACCCCAGCATCCTTCACTGTCCATGGCAGAGGGTTGGACTTGATCTGCTCAGGTCCCTTCCGACCCTACCAACTATGAAACTATGAAACAGGGGAGTGACATTGACTTTGGGGAAAGGCCATCACATGTTGGATTTGTTCTGAGTCATGTCCTGGTGGACTGTTAGTTACTATATACCATATAGTGTTGTCTTTGCATACTCTGCATACCCTGAAGAAATTTTAAATACAGTGCTGTTACTTATCAAAACTGTACCTTCAGGAATTTGGACTGGCTAGAGGGTCATAGCCATATTTTAGGAACCAGGAAGTCATGCTCTGCCATGTGTGAGCCGGAGTAGAGACCCTCCTGTACCTAGCTTTCTAGTCTGTGGCTTCAATGGACATGCTCAAAGTTCTTTGTGCCATTGGTGCTCTTCTGCAATGTGTTTTAACTCTTGGGAGTTGACAGTGTTTATGCCTTCTAAATTGAGCTGCACATATTGTTTCAGTTTTGTTTACATATTGCAACTGTGTGTTTTTGTTTTAGATGATTGAAAAATGCATTTGTGCCATTCTGTGGTGTAAAACACTGTGATGAGGTTTGTACTGATATAAAAATGCCATGCTAAGATTTGTAACAAACCTGAACTTCTTTTCTAAATGAATTCCCAGCATGATCAAAATGCAGCATGTAGTTTGTAACAGAGCTGGGGCATGAACATAAGAACATCAGAACCTACACAACACTCAGTTCTCAACAAAGGCATTTGGACAATGTAATATTTTCTTTTCTGAGGCTCACCTGGCTGGGAGCTAAGTGCACAACATGGCAGTGGAAGCAGTATGGGGACTGGAGGATCACCGTACTAGGGTAGCAACTAGGGTGTGTGATCACCATGTTAGAAATATTATTAAAAATGCATTATCAATAGCTGTTAGCTCCCATCAATAGTGTTGTCCTCTGAATAAGCACGGCTGCCAGCCCTCCTTGTCTCCTTAATGGGAGAGGGAAGGCGGGGTTGGAAACTGAAGGGAAAACTACCAAAGGCTCTTTGTACTAAGGTATCACTCCCTCTTTGTTTTGCAAAGTTACTATCTCTTTGTTACAGTAAAGCATATACTCCTCAGCTTTTCTCATGCAGATAAAAGTAGATTACAGTTCTAGCCTTGAAGCAAGAAAAATTTCAGACTCTTGTAACCTCTAATATTGTCTGCCCATGCGCAATAACCTAATACATATTAAGCCTATCCGCCCCACATACTTAAGTAGTTAATTATAATGCACATGGGACGTATGAAGCAACATGTTTACATATATGTTAGTATGAACCGGAAATGAGTTGTAAAAGTTCCTCCTTCTGCACACGTGGTCAGGAGAGAGGGGATAAAGCCAGCTGGGCAGTTTCCCTCGGGGGCAGCAGAGTGTTTGATCTTTTGTCTCTCTCTCTGACCCTATTTGCAAATATATACCTTTTGTGTTGCTAATAGAGTGTGTCTGTGGCTGAAGGTTTTTTTTCCGCCTCCCGAGAAACGAACCGCGATTTTTACATCAATAATTGGCGCCCAACGTGGGGCTTCTCGAGGACTACCCCGGAATTCAGTGACGGAGCGCCTCCGGTACCAGGGGTTGTGCGCACCGAGCCGACTTTGGACTCGCCCCTGGAATTTGAGGTTTAAGTCCGAATATCCGGGAAGTTAAAGGAAGTATCCCATGTAAATTCTGAGTTTCTGGAGAGGCAGACACACTTTGGAATTTGGATCGAGATCTCTGGGGTATCTGAGTGAGTATACGAATTCCCTTTGCCCAATCTGGTGTACGGATCTAAACAAAGGATGTGTAAGTTTGCTGAGAAATTCTAGGCTCAGCTCTCATTGTAAATCATCTGTTGTTGAGATCTTTTTGGTATTTGGTGTGCCTTGGGCGCATTTTTGGGCAAATGGGTACGAGTAGCTCTCGTGTAGAAAACAATATTGATACCCCTCTAAAAGTCTTATTACGTCATTTTAATAAATTTGCAAAGCCGGCCGATTATGGAATAAAAATGAAAAAAGGTGATTTAACTAAGTTTTGTCAACTCAAGTGGCCAACATTTGGGGTCCACTGGACCCCGAAAGGATCCTTTGTGCTAAAAGAAGTGATAGATATCCATGAAATTGTTATGCAAAATGGGTATTCGAATCAGTTTCCTTATATTGATTGTTGGTTGTGGGTGGTTCAAAATCAGCCACCTTGGATTAAGAATTACTTAGCAAAGTCTCATGTGATGCTTGTTAAGAAAAAGGCTCGGGGGGGGCCGCCTGTACTCCCTGAGTCTAATGAGGGGGGGGATTCTGAATTGGCTAAGTACCGGACCCGTGCTCCGGTTGCCCTGTCGGGTAGCAAAGATGAGTCAGACGCCTCCTCGGCATCCAGCCCTTCTGCACCACCGCCCCCTCCCTTAGAGAGACCACCACCGACGTACCAAGGCATACCTAATGAGTTAGAGCGTGAGCCTCAGCCAAGTGCCTCATCTGAATCAGGAAATAAGGGTTATTATTTGCGCAAGCCTGTAGAGTCACAGCCGGTGTTGAACTGTCCGATGCGAGAGGTTATTGGGGAAGGAGGCACTGCAACTTTTGTCTACACCCCATTTAGCACTTCAGATTTATTTAACTGGAAGAATCAGAGCCCCTCTTTTCGTGAAGACCCTGAAAAGATGAGGGACCTGTTCCGATCTATTGGGTAGACTCATCGACCCACTTGGGCTGATGTCCAGATGATGCTCCAGACCCTCCTAACCCCAGAGGAGAGGAGATTAGTGTTGGGGACAGCGGAACGTATTGCGGTGGCTAGAGTTGAGTCAGAAGGTGCTGCTAGTCGTACTCTGCGTGATACCTGCCCTGTAGAGGAGCCAAGATGGGATAATCATACTGCAGAGGGCAGAGAGCTAAGTGCACGGTATCTGGGAATTATAGTGGAAGCAATGGGAAAGGCAGTGCCTCGGATTACCAATCTGTCTAAATTGTATGAGGTGAGACAGGGAAGAGAGGAGGATCCCTCAGCTTTCCTTGGGAGGCTGTATGAGGCGTTTCGCAGGTTTTCGGATCTGGATCCAGAAGCCCCAGATAACCAGCGTATGGTAAATCTTATGTTTATTGGTCAATCTGCTGCTAATATCCGTAAGAAGTTACAGAAAACTGAGGGAGGTGCTGGGAAACCGATTTCAGAGCTGGTGGAAATTGCATATAAGGTGTATGGGAATCGTGAGCAAGTGCAGGAGCGCAAGGAGGATAAAAAGGCTCAGCGACAGATGGCAGCACTGGCAGCTGCTATAACTGGAGGGAACCCTGGAAAGGCTGGGATACAGAAGAGGAAGGGAGAAAGAGTGGGAGCAGATGTTTGTGCTTATAGCAAGGAGAAAGGACACTGGAAGAGGGAATGCCCGAAGTTGAAGGAGAAGAGAGAGGGGGAACCGAGAGGTCACCTCATGCGGGCAGAAGACAAGGGTGAGGATTCAGAATGAAGGGGACAGGGATCTAAGACCACTACCCTTCGGGATGGAGCCCGAGAAGATCCCATGGTAACCATTAGGGTTGGTGGCAAAAACTTTGAAGCCTTGGTGGATACTGGGGCTACATTTTCAATGATTCCAGAAAAACCCCCCTGTGCAGGAACTAGTGAACAGCATGTACTTGTAGAAGGGATTGAGGGAATGCAAACCCGACTCCCTGTTTGTAAACCACTCCTCACCAAGGTGGGGGACCATTTGCTTGAGCACTCCTTTGTGTATTCTCCAAGTTGCCCGGTTGCACTCCTTGGGCGGGACTTACTCACAAAATTGCAAGCTGAGATCTTTTTCAGAGACGATCAGATGGTGGTCCAGCTACCTGTCAAGCAGAGCTCGAACTATCAGATGGCTCTCCTGGAGGACCGATGCCCTGCAGTAAGTCCAGAAGATCACATGACCGGAGTAGACCCCTCGGTATGGGCTGATGGAACCCCTGCGCGAGCTAAGTTCGTCTCCCCGGTAAGGATCGTACTCAAGGATGGGGAGGGGCCCGTTCGGGTAAAGCAGTACCCACTCAGCCGAGCGGCCAGAGCTGGACTCAAGCCGTTAATAGAGAAATACAAGAGGTACGGATGGCTAGTGGAAGGGTCCTCACCCTATAACACCCCCATCCTTGGACTGCCGAAGGCAGATGGGGTCTCATACAGGCTGGTCCAAGACCTACGAGCTGTAAATAAGAAGGTCCTTTCAGATCATCCTGTAGTCCCGAACCCTCACACGATTTTGACACAAGTACCGGGGGAAGCTAAAATATTTTCAGTGCTAGATTTGAAAGATGCTTTCTTCTCTATTCCCCTTCACCGAGAGAGTAAAAAATTGTTTGCTTTTGAATGGGAGGATCCAGACACTTTCCGTAAAGCCCAACTCATGTGGACAGTTCTTCCACAAGGATTTATAGCAGCCCCCCATATTTTCGGACTTGCCCTTCAGAAGGACTTGGAGGAGTGGAAGTGGAGCATGGTAGTCCTCCATCAGGCGATCAGGGGCTCTCCTGGCCGCATCGTTAGTACCCACATGGACAAGGACCATGGGGTAATAATCGGAGGGCTGGATGATGGACTGGAGCATCCCCTTCACATCCTGAATCTTCGCTCCGGGCAGGCAGTATACCTCACGTGCTGAGGGATCCTGGCGACAGATGGGGCCCTCCGTACCTCTCAGGATGGAGTCACCAATCACGATGACGCGACGCTTCCTCCTCTTAGGCCTCTTGACTCCCGCCGCCCTCACAGGACATTGTGTGCACAAAGTCTCCTCCCTGGAATCTTCCACTGCTCCCTCCTCCTCCAGGGCTGCCAGGACCTCATATCTGTTCTCCAGATGGACAGGAGGAACTGGTGCCGCAACATGGTTAATAGCTCTGGCGCGGGAGACTGTCTGCCACTCAGCGGTGGAGGGCTCATCCCGGTCTGCCCTCTCCTCTGTTGTATCACCCTGCAGAGAAAGAAAATACCTATCAATTTCCTCCTCTGCCTCACGGATTCCCCTCAGCCTGCTAACCTCCTCCAGGAGCTCCTGCACCCGCTCCTCCAGGGTCCTAAGGCGGATACCTACAGGACAGGTGCAGGAGTCCCCAGTCCCTGCCCCCCCAGACCTTGCCAGGCAGTTCCCGCAGGCCAGGGGGTTGGAGGACAGCAGCCCCCCCGAGGGCTCTGTCTGGGTGGAGGCCTCGGACAAGCCCCGGGCAGGCCGCGCCCCCCGGGCAGGGGCCCTGGCAGAACTCCGTGTCGACACCATCGCAGGAGTTGCTGCCCTTACTAGCAGAGCAGGGGTCAGCCTCTGGGCCCCGCCTGCTCGCCCGCCGGCGCGAACGCCGCCGCAAACGCCGGCGCGCTCTTACAGACCGCGCCTGTTTGCACGCTCTGTTCGCGCGGCTCGGGAGCGCGGCTCCCTACCGGCTCAGCTAAGAGGGACCCGGGGGGCTTCCCCTCCGGATCCGGCTCAGCTGCGCCGGCCCCTCAGTCCCTCAGCCCCACTTACCTTAGGGGGATCAGCTGCTGCTGGCCCCTCAGCTGCTCCGCTCGCCGCCGCCGCTTCTACTGCTGCACTCTCCTCCGCTCCGGGTCCAGAAAGGAGGCACACGTGTGGGAAGGACACACGTGCGCCTGAGTCCCTCTTCTCCCCGCTGCTCCTGACCTCCAAGTGGCGGAAGCTTAGGGGGATCAGCTGCTGCTGGCCCCTCAGCTGCTCCGCTCGCCGCCGCCGCTTCTACTGCTGCACTCTCCTCCGCTCCGGGTCCAGAAAGGAGGCACACGTGTGGGAAGGACACACGTGCGCCTGAGTCCCTCTTCTCCCCGCTGCGTCTCATTAGACGCAGGGGTTGCTGTGGATGTAGTCTTTTTGGACTTCCGGAAGGCTTTCGACACTGTCTCTCACCCTGTCCTCATCAAAAAGCTGAGAGACTGTGGTGTCGATGCCCACACGGTCAAATGGGTCGCCAACTGGTTGGAGGGCCGCACCCAGAGGGTGGTAGTGGATGGGTTCTTCTCGACTTGGAAGGATGTGGGCAGTGGGGTTCCGCAGGGCTCGGTCCTCGGGCCTGCACTGTTCAACATCTTCATCAGTGACTTGGATGAGGGGGTAGAAAGCACCCTGTTCAAGTTTGCTGATGACACTAAGATGTGGGGGGATGGGGGTGCACTAGAAGGGTGCAATAGGCTACAAGCTGACCTTGACAGGTTGCAACGGTGGGCGGATGAGAATAGGATGGGGTTTAACACTGATAAGTGCAAGGTGTTGCACATGGGGAGGAAGAACCGGCACCACACTTACAGGTTGGGGAACTCTCCTCTTGCCAGCACGGAGACGGAAAAGGATCTTGGAGTCGTCATTGACTCCACGATGAACATGGGCCGGCAGTGTGGGGAGGCAGTCAAGAAGGCCAATCGTACCCTATCATGCATCCACAGATGCATCTCGAGCAGGTCCAGGGAGGTGATCCTCCCCCTCTATGCGGCACTGGTCAGGTCGCAGCTGGAGTACTGCGTCCAGTTCTGGGCGCCACACTTCAAGAGGGACGTGGACAATATGGAAAGAGTTCAGAGGAGGGCCACTCGTATGATCAGGGGTCAGCAGGGCAGGCCTTATGAGGATAGGCTACGGGACCTGAACCTGTTTAGCCTCCACAAGAGAAGGCTAAGGGGGGACCTTGTGGCCTGCTACAAACTGGTCAGGGGGGATCAGCAGGTATTGGGGGAGTCCCTGTTCCCCCGTGCGCTGCCAGGAGTGACCAGGAATAACGGTCACAAACTGGCGGAGGGTAAGTTTAGATTAGATATTAGGAGGCGCTACTTCACAGTCAGGGTGGCTAGGGCCTGGAACCAGCTTCCAGGGGAAGTGGTGCAGGCTCCTAGCCTGGGGATTTTTAAAAGGAAGTTAGATGAGCACCTTGCCGGGGTCATCTGACCCCGGTGCTCTTTCCTGCTAAGGCAGGGGGTCGGACTAGATGATCTACCTAGGTCCCTTCCGACTCTAGCTACTATGAAACTATGAAACTATGAAACTAAGGGATCACACCCCGCAGTGACTCTCCTCCAGTATGTGGATGACCTGCTAGTTGCAAGCCCAAACTTGCAGCTCTGCGAGGAAGCCACCAGGTCACTCCTAAACACTCTGGGGAAAAAAGGATATAAAGTCTCTAGAGAGAAAGCCCAAATATGTCAGCCTGAAGTCACATTTTTGGGATATAAGCTCTCAAAAGGAGTCAGAGCCCTGAGTGCAGATCGCATACAGGCGATTCAAGGTCTAACCCCACCTAAGTCACCCAAAGAGCTGCGGGCATTCCTAGGGCTAACTGGGTTCTGTCGACTATGGATACCAGATTACGGTGGGAAGGCTAGACCACTGTACGAATCCCTGACTAAGGAGAGTCTCACTAAATGGAAATGGAATAAAGAAATGCAGCATGCTTTTGATCTGCTGAAGGCAGCATTAACCCAGCCCCCTGCCTTAGCCATCCCAAACAGTAAAAAGCCATATCGACTGTATGTTCATGAGAATCGAGGGGTTGCATCGGGGGTGCTGACACAGCCATCGGGCCCGACCTGGAGACCCATGGGATATTATTCAAAGGTTCTAGATCCAGTTGCACTCGGGTGGCCAGCCTGTCTTTGGGCTGTGGCAGCCACAGCAGTGGTTGTTGAAGAGGCCCAGAAGATAGTCATGGGTGCGGATATGGAAATACTCACTCCTCATGGAGTTCCCCAGATCCTAGGGACTGAGGGAGGGAAATTTCTTAACCCCTCCAGACAATCACGGTATGAGATATTTTTGCTCTCTAATCCAGGACTTACTTTCAGACATACTACAGCCTTAAACCCTGCAACCTTGCTGCCGGAGCCAGGGCAACCGACGCATGACTGCCTTGAGGTCCTGAATCAGATCACGCAGGTGCGACCTGATCTTGCTGAGGACCCAATTGAAGACCCAGATGTTGAATACTTTGTGGACGGCTCCAGCTCTGTCATCGATGGGAAAAGACGAACAGGATGTGCAGTGGTAACCTTGGATAAGGTAGTATGGAGGGAGTCATTGCCGAGCTCATGGTCGGCACAGGCCGCGGAACTCACTGCGCTCACCCGAGCATTACAGCTGGGGACAGACCAACGGGTTAATATATACACTGACTCTCGCTATGCTTTTTCTACAGTCCATGCGCATGGACTATTGTGGAAAGAAAGGGGTTTCATTACTGCCTCTGGGAATAAGATTGCTAATGGCCCCCAGATTATCAAACTACTAGAGGCACTCCACCAGCCTAAAGAGGTAGCAGTCATTCATGTGCGGGCCCATGGGAAGGCTGCTGAGAAAAAGCATAAGCTTGGAAATGCAAAGGCTGATGCAGCAGCAAAGGAAGCTGCATTTATTGGGGGAGAAGCGGAAGAGGTATCCAAGCAGGCCATGTCCCATGCCATATGGCCATACGTTCAGGATTTAGTCCCACAGTATTCCCCTGAAGAAGATAAATTTGCACAGAAAGCTTGTGCAGAAAAGAACTCCCAGGGGTGGTGGATAGTACCAGGAGGGAAAGTCATGATACCCAGGCCATTACTTCGGGAGGTGCTGCAACAGCTCCATGCAAGAACCCATATGGGAGGTTTGGCCATGGGTGATCTAGTGATCCGCCAAGCAGTAGCCCCAGGGCTATATGTAGAAGCTCAGCGCATTGCTACCAAGTGCATCACATGCCAGAAAGTAAACCCTCGAAGGAAACCCCCTGTGCCAATGGGAGGTAGACCCTGGGCAGCGTACCCTGGACAGGCATGGCAGATTGATTTTGCCGAGCTCCCACGGTCCGGACATCACGGGTTTTTACTTGTCATGGTAGACCAGCTCTCTGGTTGGGTCGAGGCTTGGCCCACCAGGACTGCCACTGCAGCTACAGTAGTGAAGTATTTATTACCGGAGATCATTCCCCGGTATTCCCTGCCTGAGTCCATCGAGTCGGATCAAGGACAACACTTTGTGGGAAAAGTGGTTCAAGAAGTCGCACAAGCTCTCAAGGTTACTTGGAAACTACACACACCATGGAGACCACAGAGTTCAGGACAAGTGGAACGCATGAATAGAACTTTAAAGACTTTGCTCACCAAAATCTGTATTGAAACACGCCTTAAGTGGCCTCAAGCATTGCCGCTAGCTCTTACTTGCATTCGAAACACTCCCCGACGGGGCCTCAAATTGACCCCATATGAAATTATGTTTGGCAAGCCCCCTCGAGTCTTACCTCCTGGGATGCGAGAGAATGTAACTTTTAAATTAGGTAATAGTGAGCTTCATACGTATGTTATTGCCTTGCAGTCTGTCTTGTTTTCTCTTCACAGGTATGCAGCCTCCTTTCAGCGTCTGCCTTTAGATGTACCGGTACATGACTTCTCCCCGGGAGACTGGGTCTTGGTGCAGCGGTGGAAAAAGGAGCCTTTGACTGAGAGGTGGAGTGGCCCTTTCCAGGTACTTCTAACAACCCACACCGCTGTAAAGATTACTGGCCATGATCGTTGGATACACCATACCCGTGTGAAACGACTTCCACAAGCGTCAGAGGACAACAACTCCCAAGACGAACTCACTCCGGAAGCTGAGTCGTCTTCGGAACAAGAAGCCAGCAAGTGGAGCTGTGAACCTACTGGTGATCTCCAAGTGCGCCTGAGACGGCTTAATCAAAGCTCAGAAAATTAGACAAGAAAGTAAAAGGGAAAATATGGTGGGAATCTTAATGTGCCTTGTTGTTATCTGCATAATGAAAGGAGCAGAATTGAGCAGCCTTAACCGCTGGCTCACACCCTCGCTCTCCCAAATTGCTCCCCCAGGGACAAATTTGTATGTTGATATGATGGAAAGAATTGCAGGTACTTTTAATCTTACCAACTGCTGGGCCTGTGGGGGGCTCCAAGAGGCCAGAGAACAGTGGCCTTGGAGGGCTTTTCCTTTGGCCCCAAAATGGTTGGTCAGTGACAAGGCGGATGTTAAGAGTACTGGTCAAGAATGGGATGAAAACCACAGCTGGGATCTTTCCCAAGTGGCATTAGGAGAGTACTGTATTAGCAGTAATGGTACGGGGAGAAGTTTGGGACATAGTCAGTGTACATGGACATTGAAATGGGCCCAAATATGCACCAAGTATGCTGATCAATGGAATTCTGCTGTTAGCATCCCAATCTCCCCGCAGATGCAACAGACCAAAAAGACAAGAATAGTGCCTTTCGATTCTAACCCTACCAGATGTCAGGCATATGAAAAGGCCCGAGGTGAACGATTTACCTATGTCTATAGTTGGAAATGGGTACACCCGAATGGCACGGTGGCAAAGTTTAATACATATTGGAGTGCCTTAAATGACACAAATGAAATAACCAAGTGCGAGTATAGGGATAAAGATGGCGTATGGAAATGTCAGTTTAAACGGAGTAACTATTACACTGACCCTTTAGGGCAGACGGGCAACAAATACTATCCCCTTCTTTTCCACAGCCGTGACCCCCTAGCCTTGGGAGGGGAAAACAGGGCCCTGAAAGGACATTATTGGATTTGTGGAAGGAAAGCCTATACAGTACTACCACGAGGGTGGACAGGAACCTGCTATGTTGGAGTAATTGTACCATCTTTCTTTTTGTTACCATCTGAGGTCGGAAATAAGCTGGGAGTCTCTTTGTATGATGATTGGAAAAGAGCCAAGAGAAGTATTGATGTAAGTTTGACACAGGGTGGCTCCCAAAAGTGGAAGGAGGATGAGTGGCCTCCTCAGAGGATTATTGAGTATTATGGACCAGCTACATGGGCTAATGATGGAAGTTGGGGTTACCGGACACCAATTTATATGCTAAATAGAATCATCCGGTTGCAGGCCGTCTTGGAAGTAATTACTAACCAGACTGCCACTGCTCTCGAGTTGCTGGCTCGACAAAGTTCCCAGATGAGGGAAGCCATATGCCAAAATCGAATGGCTCTAGACTATTTACTCGCAGAGGATGGCGGAGTCTGTGGAAAGTTCAACCTTTCTAATTGTTGCCTCCAAATAGACGACAACGGAAAAGCAGTCTTAGAGATTGCCAAAGAGATTAGGAAAATAGCCCATGTACCAATACAAACGTGGGAACCCACGTGGAGTAAAGACTGGTGGTTTCAATTATTTGGAGGACCCTGGTGGAAAAAAGTAGGATTTGTGCTTTTGTGTGCTCTGACTGGTTTGATTTTTATCCCTTGCCTTATTCCTTGTCTCACTAGATTGATAACCACTACAGTAGAAGGAATGCAGGTCGCAGCAGTTCCTTTGAAAGCACAGACTGTAGCAAAAGTCATGGTCCTCAGAAAAATTCCCCGTAATTATCTTGATATGCCCAAATGAAATAAAGATCAGAAAGCATCTTGAGGGGGGATATTGTTAGAAATATTATTAAAAATGCATTATCAATAGCTGTTAGCTCCCATCAATAGTGTTGTCCTCTGAATAAGCACGGCTGCCAGCCCTCCTTGTCTCCTTAATGGGAGAGGGAAGGCGGGGTTGGAAACTGAAGGGAAAACTACCAAAGGCTCTTTGTACTAAGGTATCACTCCCTCTTTGTTTTGCAAAGTTACTATCTCTTTGTTACAGTAAAGCATATACTCCTCAGCTTTTCTCATGCAGATAAAAGTAGATTACAGTTCTAGCCTTGAAGCAAGAAAAATTTCAGACTCTTGTAACCTCTAATATTGTCTGCCCATGCGCAATAACCTAATACATATTAAGCCTATCCGCCCCGCATACTTAAGTAGTTAATTATAATGCACATGGGATGTATGAAGCAACATGTTTACATATATGTTTGTATGAACCGGAAATGAGTTGTAAAAGTTCCTCCTTCTGCACAAGTGGTCAGGAGAGAGGGGATAAAGCCAGCTGGGCAGTTTCCCTCGGGGGCAGCAGAGTGTTTGATCTTTTGTCTCTCTCTCTGACCCTATTTGCAAATATATACCTTTTGTGTTGCTAATAGAGTGTGTCTGTGGCTGAAGGTTTTTTTTCCGCCTCCCGAGAAACGAACCGCGATTTTTACATCAACCATTCTGAGCACGCAGGAAGGCCTGTATGATTTGCAGAAATGCAGGTTTTCTGTTTCCCCCAGAGAAATAGGGAAAAACATTTATTTCCCCCCTTACATGATGAAAACATGGATTTTTCATTTTAATGGAGAAACCAATGGATTTTGCACTTTTGCAAAGACCTATCTGCAGGCTGGCAGAGTTCCAGCCTGCAAGGGGCCATGTATATGCATGCGGCCATGAGGCAGCCAGGAGAGCAGCTCCCACAGGTAAGTCGGGGAGGGGTGGAATTGAAGCACCCATGAGAAGACAGGGAGTGAGTTTGGCAGGGCAAGGCTGGGCCAGGGGCTGAGGCTGGGGCTGCTGCCCAGCCAGGGGGTACATAGGTCTTAGGGCCCAGGGCCAGAATGCGCGACTGCAGGGCCCTGGTGGGGAGCAGGATGATACCGCGGGTGGCTCGTCTAAGGGGT
Organism: Crocodylus siamensis; assembly: GCF_052110815.1. Taxonomy (NCBI): domain Eukaryota; kingdom Metazoa; phylum Chordata; order Crocodylia; family Crocodylidae; genus Crocodylus; species Crocodylus siamensis. Next base: position 220,050,270 of record NC_143397.1, read on the forward strand.
TGGGTGTGGGGCTGGCTCCCTGCCACTGCATGCACTTCTGAGGGAGCAAGGGGGACCTGTGCCCCCCAGATCTGTGGGTGAGGCGGACATGGGCACAAGCTGCCCACTGCAGGCTCAGGCTCCCTGCCTTGCTGCCCTTCCCTGGGGCCTCTGCAGCCCAGCAGTTGTGATCCGACACAGCAGGGCAGAGCAGGGCACCTCAGGGAAGCTCCTGGCCACTGCGTGCTCTGTGCTGCCCTGGCGACATGCCCCTGCCTGCACAGCAGCAGCAAGAAACACAAGCCCACATGGCTGCTGTTGCCTCGCTGGGGCAGCGTGTAACTCACAGCAGCAAGAAGCTTCCTTGTGCAGCCCCGCTTTGCCCTGTCACACCAGCGCGCACCCACTGGGCTGTGGAGGCCCTGGGGGAGGGCAGAAGGGTGAAGAGCCCAAGCCTACGGCAGGCAGCTGGCACCCTCCCTGAGCACAAATCTTGGGGTCTCCCCCAGCCCTCCTGGGAGTGTGTGCAGTGGGGGGCAGCCAGCCCCATCTGAGCCCGCAGCAGGCAGCAGTGGGGAGGAGCTGGGCTCCACACTCCCTCGGGCGCTGCGGTGGGAGGCAGGGGGCTGTGGACCTAGATCCCTGGCCCACCGGCCCCTGCTCTGGCAGGGCTGGGGGGTGGGCAGGGAGCTGGGGGTGATGGGTGAGGGGCAGCAGCAGGGCTGGGGGGCTGTGGCTTGGGATTGAGGGGCCTGAGCCTGCGTTCTGTGAGCTGAGGCGGCGGGGGGACTCTGATTTTCTATGATAAGAAAACAAAAATCAAATGCCGAAGTATAGAGGTATTTAGAATTTATCGCATTATAGTGACTGAGGCACTGGTAAGCTTTCAAATTGCTTTGAAATTGTAAATATATCAAGAAAACATTGTATTCAACTGATACCTGTATATATAGTGGCCTTTCATTTTAGTCACAGATTTTGGGTTTTTTATCAGAGACTTTGTGATTTTTTTATCAGGGAAAACCATGATCCCTGGTGATTTAATTGGGAGGGCAGAGAAGAGGCTACAAAAGAAAGTGCAGGGGTTGTGGCTGGCAGGCTGCCAACACAAAGCAAGCAGGCTGGCTCTTGCATTTCTTCCAGTTGTGGTTAGGTCACCGTTTTTAGAATACAAAGGGAGGTTATAAACTGGAGTGAAGGGGGTGGAAATCATGCTATAAATATCTTTACATGCTCCAATCTTTTTTTCCTGAAAAGAATGTTTGTCATATTTCTGCATTTTCTTTTAGAGTATGGTGAACTTGCTTATAGGAAAGGCCTGGTCAAAGTAAAGAACCGAGAGAAAATCTCCTGAGATGCAATTCTAGCTCTGAGAACTTACTCAGTGTTTGACCTTCAGGAAGTTACTTAACCTCACAGGGATGTAGTAAGGATTAATTAGATGATGCTTGTGGAGTGCTTTGAAGATGAAAAGTGGCATAAGTGATAAGTATTATGTGTTATGGGACCTGGAAATTTTAAGCATTTGTGTACATGATCATTTTTTATTGTGGACTCTGCCCAATAAAAGAAGCAGCAAATTTCCTTGGAAATTGCTGGAGTGCAGATAAGGGCTGTCTTATTCAACCAGTAGATTTTTAATTGAAGTCTTTTTCCTTTTTTAAAGATACAAATTCCTTCACAACAGTGGCTGAGAATGACACTTTGACCACCTCTGGTAGCAAAAAGATGCAAGTGTAAGCAAGCTATTTGCACGCAAGATACTGGTATAGATTCATTGCTGAGCAATCTGTAGAATTGTTTAATTTCCTGGGAGTTATATAGTATGTGCTCTTTTACAAGAGCAATATATTCCATGGAGAACCTGAATGTGAATCATTTATTCACTAGAGCTTTTGGTGTTATTGACTGCAGGGGCGAAAGTGTATTTCAGGATGTGTGAACAGAAAAGCTGATTGTCTGAAGGAACCCCCACGCAATTTACCCAACAGGTTTAAAAAATATTGTATAGGTGTAATATCAGTGTTCCTTTTATGATACAGCTTTCTTCGAGGTAAAAAAAAAGAGCTATGCAGAGCTGTTTCATGCCATATGTTTTTAGATGGCGTTTGATAAGTTTATGAACAGAATTATCGGACGTGGTTGCTTTTGACAACAAGAGACTGGGCTCAATGAAGCAGGGTCCCTTTCAGTGTTATTTCCTGTTTTCCTGTATGTCTTTCAAACTTACAATAGTACTATTGACAGAAGCTGTGTGCAGCTTATGTGCAGATACGAGGAGGGGCTTGTCATAAAGGTGCTGTCTATTTAATGGTATCTTAAACTGGAAGTGAGCTAGGACAGAAAGATGTATTGATTTAACCAATGTAGCGTCCGTCACGCTGACATGAGAGATGATGACTTGTTCATGGTGTCAGGGCTTCCAGGCCCAGTTTTTGAAGAGCACTTAAATTCTAACCTGCTCTGACCTGTTACTGGATTTATATTAGTGTTGATATATGGTGTGTGATGCCTGCATGTTAGGGGTGCCTGACAGATATGGAATAAGAGAAGTCAAGTCAATTGATTTCAGTCATTTTTTCCCCCCTTAATTTACATGGAATTAGATAGGTCAAATCCTAAAGACCCAACCTAATCAAATTTCCCTTTGAAATCAATGAGAATTTTGTTTGAGTAAGGACTGCAGGATTTGACCTCTTGAGTCTACAGACATCTGACGTGACATTCAGAAAGGCACTACAGGAGACAAATCACTGCACTGGAGACCACACAGGGAGATTCGAAACAGCAAATGAGTACAAAAATAAACAGAGTTCTCTCCTCAAGGCTGTGGCCACTGAACACCACTCTACAAGATATTTTTTGCTCAGCTTGCACCAGATCATTTCCTTAGCCGTATGCTATGGGCTATGAAGACAGAGGGGAAAAAGATGATTTTTGTGTCCCAGAATAAAATGCTTTGAAGAATAGGGGAGGCTTGTTTCTCAAACAGGTACTTGTTTCTCCCTGCCAAGGACTCATGCAGTGAGAGCCAGGAAAGCAGCAGCTCTGAGAAAACATTTATTTCAGGAATGTGCTGGACACAAGAAGCCACAGTGAAGGGAAGTTAAACATTATTAAAGTCACAAAATAGGCCAGGAATGCCAAGGCTAAGAGATGTATTTAATTATGTTTTGATTTTTTTCCCTGAGAAATGAAGCGGCTGTTCTGCAGTTTCTCAAATGTAAACAGGCCCTGAATAGGAAATATTTGCTTACGGCATTACTCTTTCCTTTTGGTACTTCATTTGTGCAAAAAACAACAACAACAAAAAAGCCATGTCATTTCAGTGTTTCCTCCATCCACAAGACAGCCCCCAACTTTAGATAATCCCGGGTGGTTGTGTCTTGCTACTAAGTGCTGGTGTTTGAAACTAACGCTGGGGTAGGTCACCAGGCAAATGAGAAAAAAGATACCTGCTATGTAGACTCCTCTGTTAGCCTGGATGTTTACAGTATGTTTTCTCCTCCCACCAGTGGGGGGAACACCCTTCCCACAAATATTTCCTCTTCTCTCCATATTAATATGAGGCAAGATTTGTTTCAAATCAAACACAGCTATCATGCTCTGCATAAATGTATGTTTATACACATTTTCTCCCATCCTCACCTCCAAAATATCCAAAGGGTCAAAAATCTCTTTCCAAAGCTCATGTTTTAGAGAGGATATCTTCCCTTTGTATTTATATCAATGCTGACCTCGTGAGGGAACACCTTGAAAGACTGGCTACCTTCAAGTCAGCTGGCCCTGACAATCTACACCCCACGGTAGTCAAGAAGCCGGCGAGCGTCATAGCCCAGCCCCTGGCACGGATCTTTGAAAACTCCTGGTGCTCTGGTGAAGTGCCCGAAGACTGGAAGAAGGCCAATGTGGTGCCGATCTTCAAGAAAGGGAGGAGAGTGGATCCGGCTAACTATAGGCCCATCAGCCTGACTTCTATCCAGGGGAAGGCCTTAGAAAAGTTTATTAAAGAGGGAGGCTATCCTTAATGGACTGGCTGATACCAACATCCTGAGGAATAGCCAGCATGGGTTTGTTGTGAGTAGGTCTTGCTTGACCAATCTCATTTCCTTTTATGACCAGGTGATAGGTCGTACGAAGGACAAGGGTTGTAGGATAGCACAAGGGAAAAGAGATTGATGTCATATGTCTTGATTTCAAAAAAGCCTTCGATCTGGTATCCCTGGTATCCCATGATTGGCAAAACTGGCCAATTGTGGCCTTGGGTCCACCATGATCCCCTGGCTGGGAAATTGGCTCCATGGTCAGACCCAGAGGGTGGTAATTGATGGAAGTCAATCGTCATGGTGCCCTGTGACCAGTGGGGTCCCCCAAGGCTCTGTCCTTGGACCCATATTGTTCAACATCTTCATTAATGATGTGGACATTGGAGTCAGAAGCGGACTGGCCAAGTTCGTCGATGACACCAAACTTTGGGGCAAAGCATCCACACCTGAAGGCAGGAGGGTGATCCAGGCTGACCTGGACAGGCTCAGCAAATGGGCAGAGAAGAACCTGATGGTGTTTAACACGGAAAAAAGCAAGGTTCTCCACCTTGGGAGGAAAAACCTGCATTATCCTTATAGGCTCGGCAGTGCTACGCTGGCTAGCACTACGGAAGAAAGAGACTTGGGGGTCATCATTGACCACAAGATGAACATGAGCCTTCAATGCAATGCTGTGGCTAGTAAAGTGAGCAAAATGCTGGCTTGCATCCATAGATGCTTTTCAAGCAAATCCCGGGACTTCATTCTCCCTTTGTACTCAGCCTTGGTGGGGCCGCAGCTGGAGTACTGCATCCAGTTTTGGGCTCCACAATTCAAAAAGAATGCGGAGAAGCTTGAGAGAGTCCAGAGAAGAGCCACATGCATGATCAGAGGTCAGGAAAACAGACCTTACGATGACAGGCTGAGAGCCGTGGGGCTCTTTAGCCTGGAAAAGTGTAGGCTCAGGGGTCATCTGATGGCTACCTATAAGTTTATCAGAGGTGACCACCAGTATCTGGGGGAACATTTGTTCACCAGAGCGCCCCAAGGGATGACAAGGTCTAATGGTTATAAACTCCTGCAAGACCGTCTCAGGCTGGACAAAGGGAAGAAATTCTTCACTGTCTGAGCTCCAAAGGTCTGGAATAGCCTGCCACTGGAGGTGGTTCAAGCATCTAAATTGAACACTTTCAAGAGTAAATTGGATGCTTATCTTGCTGGGATCCTATGACCCTGACTGATTTCCTGCCCTTCAGGCGGAGGGCTGGACTCGATGATCTTCTGAGGTCCCTTGCAGCCCTAATGTCTATGAAATCTATATGTACCTTGCCCAATAGGATGCTGATCCTAATTAAGCATTACCATAGTATTACTATTATTAAATAAAAGAAAAGAGATTTAAAAAATCAGGGTGATAAGAACATAAGACGTGCTATACTGGGTCAGACCAATAGTCCATCTAGCCCAGTATCCTGTCACTGACAGTGACAAACAAAGATGTGTGGCAGGACACTGTGGGTGCCTGCCATTTTAAGGGCCTGGAGCTGGTAATGGCCATATGCCTGATGAGGGCAGCCATTTTGAATCTGGGGCTGTCCATATAAACAGGGCAGTTTTGCCGCTGGAGGACAGGCAACGACATCACCTGGCCGGAGGGCTGCTGGTATTATCTGGTGGTAAGGGAAGAGCTGTAGGGGATGGTCACGAGGCTCCTGGTCCTGGGCATGACCTAAAGCTGCACCCTGCTGGGAATGGGTGACCTGGTGGGGCTCCAACTGGTGCAAGAGCCCCCAGGAAATACCAGGCCAGTTACCACCCTGGTGAAAGGTGGGTTGGGGCACCTTAACCCCTAACCCCCCACAACCTTTGAAGGGTCTGGAGGGTGGGCCCCCAGAGAGAGTGAGGCCATAGACTCATACCTGTCTGGACTTCTCCTGACTGGTCCATGCTGGGGCCAGAACCGGAAGGGTCGAAGGGCCAGGGGCCCACCACGAGGAACACCCAACAGTTGTGGGCCTGAGGTTTTGACTGGCCTGGAGGTGGGCCAGGGCTAGTGAAGGCAAAGGTCCTGGGGGGACCACACCCGGAAAGGGAAGCAGTTCAGGGAGCTATGCTGCCCAGGATGAAGGCGGAATAGGCCACCGTCATGGAGGGATTGTAGAGGGGTTCAAACAGTAGGATCCTGGGGCCCAGCAAGGGGCTGGTGATTGTGAGAACATCTGGATGCCATCTGCGAGGCTTGGGCTGAGGTGTAGGGGAGGAACGAAGCTGCAGATAGTGCCCCTTGGCATTGAGGCAAGAAATGGGCAACCTCCCACTTTATTAACAGCAATTAATCAATTACCAAGAAGGTGGGCGGTTAGCTCAGAAACTGGTGGGCAGGCCACAGGGAAATCGGCCCCGAGAAGGCCCCCTGTTACAAGATGCTATACATTATACAGTGCTCAGGGAAAGCACTGAACCTGCTGTATCTAGAGTGATCTATACCCTATTCAATACCCTCTCTGGCATTCACCATTTATTGGGTTAGATATGCCAAAGGAAACATCCCCAACCACCGTACTCAATAGCCATTGGTAGATCTATCATCCATGAATTTATCTAGTCCCTTTTTGAACCTGGCTATACTATCTGCCTTTACCACCTTGTGTAGCAATTAATTCTTCAAGTTAACTATGCGTTACATAAAAAGTACTTTCTCTTGTTAGTTTTATACTTGAATAATTAACTACCCAGAATAATTTAGTATCATCTACAAACTTGGAGATTTTGCTGTGCATCCCCAGTTTCGGGTCACTGATGAAAATGTTGAACAAAATAGGGCTCAACACAGATCCCTGGGGGAACACAGATCCCTGCAGGACCCCAATGTTGATCTCCATCTATTCTGAAAAGTGACTAGTTAGCCCTACTCTTTGCTTCTTGTCTTTTAATCAGCTCTCAGTCCACAAAAGAGCTTTTCCTCAAATCCCATGGCAACATAGGTATTTTAAAAGCTTTTTGTGAGGGACCTTGTTGAATGCTTTCTAAAAGTCCAAATACATTATGTCACCTGGATGCCCCTCAGCCACATGCCTGGTAACACCCTCAAAGAACTCTGTCTAATTATTGAGGCAGGAGTTCCCTTTCCAAAAACCATGTGGCCTCTTCCCCAGCAGATCAGATTTGTCCATGTGACTGCTGATTTTATTTATTATAGTTTCTACCAACTTGCCAGGGATGGAAATGAAACTCACTGGTCTATAGATCAACTCTGGAACATTTTTTGAAGGTGGTTGTTATGATGGTAACCTACTAGTCTTCTGGCATGGAGGCTGTTTGTAGTGATAGGTTACATATTATTGCCAGCAATTCTGCAATTTTACCTTTGAGGTTTTTTTGGAACTTTTGGGTGAATGCAATCTGGTTCTGGTGCCTTCTTAGTATTTAATTTATGATTTGTTCCAAAACTTCCTCTGTTGTCACTTCATGTGGTCCAATTATTCAGACTCATCTACTAGAAAGGATTGATCTATCATGGCAACTTCCCCAGTATCTTTTGCAGTAAACACAGTTGCAAAAAATTTGTTTAGCATCTCTACTATGGCCTTATTGTCCCTTTTACACCCTGATCATCTAATAGCCCCACCGATTCTCTAGCAGGCTTTCTGCTTCTGATATATATGTATATATATTTAAATTTAGCATCTTTTACTAGATACTTCTCAAATTCTTTTTTGGCCTGCCCTATATTACTTTTATATTTGACCAGCCAGAGTTTGTGGGCTTTCCAGTTTTCCTCATTTGGGCATGCCTTTCATTTTTTGAGATATGCCTTTTTGCCTCCTTAACTCTGTTATTGAACAATGAAGGGATTTTGTTGGTCTGTTTGGTACCCTTCTTGATTTGTCATATACACTTTTCCTGAGTCTCTAATCTGGTATTTGTAAATAACTTCCAAGCTGCTTGTAGACTTTTTTTTCATTTTTGACTGTTCCTTTAAACTTCTAACTGCCTCACTCTTGTGTATTTTTCCTTTCTACAGTTGTATATCAGCATGGTAGACTTTATTTGGTGTATGTGATTATATTATGGTTGCTATTATAGAGCAGCTCACCAGCAGATACCGCTTGAATTATCTGAAACTCTCAATTACACAAATGGGAATGTTCTGGTATTTATATTATGCACAAGAAGATCACAGACTCATTTCACAGCTAACACCAAATAACCATTAATTACTTGATCTGGTTTGAGAGAGAACTGAAGCATGGGGAACAGTGAATTACCATATTTGCGCTATCTATAGCATGTATGAAGTGTTTTGTGCTTCTTATAACCTCTATAGCAGGGGCTTCATTTTTTTTCATATAAAAGATTTTAATTATATAAAAATTTCAATTACAGCATTAATTTCCATTTGTTATAAATATACCATGCACATCATTGCTTTTAATTCCTCTAACTGTCTCTCCAACTTTTCATTAGATGCCTCTAGTTCTCTTTCCATTAACAATGTCTGTGGGGATCCCAAGCATCAGACTTAGTAAGCCTGCTGTCTGCAGCTTTATTTAAAGAAAATCTGGATGCAGTGCAAGGGCCCTCCTTTCCCCAAGTTTCTTCTTTGAATATCCAACCTACAAGCAGTTTGGAGAACAGCCTGACTATTGGTTGGAAAGGTTTGCTCTATAAGACTGATCTTGGCAGCCAGCAGTAGTGTGTTGTTATAGCAAGTTTTATATCGTGGTGGATCTAATGTTAAAAGAGGCTATATTGCCACTGACACTAGACACCAGAGCTAGATTTGTATGGGCTATTTTGCTGCTGTTATTGTCTCAGAACTCTCCTAGTTTTCTGAATATGGGTTCGTCCTCTGTTATTCTCTTTTTCCTTGCAGAACTGTTTCAGTCCTTCTCCCACGTGTCCCTCATTTTGAGGGATGTTGTTGAATGGATCAATTAAGTTCTAATAAGTTGCCAGGACCAGATGACTTTCATCCAAGAGTTCGGAGGCAGCTCAAAGGTGAAATTGCAGTACTGCTGGCAATACTACATAACTTAGTGTTACAAACAGCCTTTGTGCCAGAGGATGGGAGGCTTGCCAACATAAAACCCATCTTCAAAAAGGACTCCTGGGAATTACAGACTGGTGAGTCTCACTTCAATCCCTAACAAATTGATAGAATCTATAAAAAAGAATAAAGTCAGCAGTCACATGGACTAATATGACATGTTGGGGTAGACAAAGCATGTTTTTCAAAAAAAGGAAATCCTGCCTTAATAATCAGCTGGAGTTCTTTGAGGGTGTTAATAAGCATGTGGATGAAGGGGATCTAGTTGACATAATGTATTTGGATTTTCAAAAAGGTCCCTCAAAAGAGTTCCTCAGGATTGGAGGGAAGGTTCTTTTGTGGATTGAGAGCTGATGAAAAGACAGGATGCAAAGAGTAGGGTTAAATTGACAGTATTCAGGATGGAGAGAGATCAAATGTGGGATCCACATTTGTACTGAGTTCATGGCCAGCATTTGTTCAGCATTTTCATCAATGACCTGGAAATGGGAGTGCACAGTGAAACCCCCAAGTTTGCAAATGATACCAAATTATTCTGGGTAATCAAGACTCAAGCTGAGGGAGAGGAGCAGATGAACTTCAATGTTGGCAAGTGCAAGATAATATTCCTGAGGGGGAAAAAAACCCTCATACTTAATGCTGGATTCTAACCTAACTGTTATGACTCGGAAAAGGGACCCAATTCATGGACGATAGATCTATGAATAGCTCTTAAACAGAACAGGCAAAGATATTTCCTCTGACATCTCTAAACCAATTATGGTGGATGCCAGGGAGGGTAATGAATAGGATAGATCACTCTAGATTCGTGAATCTCAACCAGGGGGCTGTGGCACCCTTGAGTGCCCTAAGATCTTTTCACGGGTTCCTGGAGTGCCTCACAATGTTAGCACTGTTAGGTATGAAAACATATTTTATGTGATAAAGCCAAAGTTTTCAGATAGAAATCTGTAGTGTTAAAGCATTCTGAGTGAAAACTGAAAGCTGACATTTTCTGAAGGGTGCCTCAAGCCTTTGAGGAGTGCCTTGAGTCTAAAAAGCTTGAGAACCACTGTTCTAGTCATACTTGGTTCATTGCTGTCCCTCTAAAGCATCCACTTCTGCCACTGTCAAAGATACTGTGCTAGGTGGATAATTGGTCGGTCTGACCCAACATGACACTATATTCTTATGTTCTAATCTAGTCTCAAAGTTAGTTACACGCCACAAAACCTGGGGGAATAGCTCCTCCCACTGCTGCTTCTCTATCACATTAAAGGTAGCAGAGCCAGTAGTGGGTGTAAGAGTGCATCAGCCTGTTTCACACCATTGATGTTTCTTTTATCATGGAAAATTATTTACAATGGAAGTGAAGAGTCATGAATATCATGGTAAAGATAAGTCGGAAAGGATCCCACATCATTTTGTTTCTAATATGAATAATGGTTTGTGTCCCTTATTTGGTGTGCGTGTTAATACTGCATCCTATCTTTGGCCCTGTTCAGGGATGTTACCCATATTGACCCTATTATCTTACTTTTCCAGCAATTTGGTGACTAGGAGTTCTCAGACTGAAACTGGACCTCTTGGGTATGACCAGACGAGTGCAGTCATGCGGTATATGGCTCTGCAAACATGAAAAGTGGAGCCAGGCCACCCAGAGCTGCACTCCGCTGCCAGTCAGGCTCTGTGGGGCAGAATGCGGCTGCAGCCCTGAGAGCCCCCCCAGGACACCAGGTAAGGCTGCTGGGGCCAACACTGTGCTGGCCCCAGCCTCCCCTACTGCCCCCAGAGTAACTTGTTGCATGCCAAAGCACGTGTAGCATGGGCATTCCCCAGGGACAAGTAGCTGCAGCACAAGGTGTGCTGCTGCTAGTTGTTCCTGGGGAACTAAATATCCACACACGTCTGGACGCACCCCTTGTGTATCACCATGCCATGTGCTTGTCAAGTAACTAGGATGAGTAATAGTGTGACGTGGACCATTTTATTACTGTATTTGTATTTGTTATGGTCAGAAGATGAAAGAAATTATCAGGCTATTTATTTCTTCCAAATAAGAAAGTGAGAACAAGACTAACATAGCAAGCAGGGAGAGTGACTTCACCTTACCCCATCTAACTAGCCAACAGGGGGTAAGAATTCTCAGGAAGTGACTGGTAGATGTCAGCAGGAGACCAAGCCCATGTCATACTGGTAGGTCTCTTCGGGGTCATGGGAGTACATTCTTCAAGCATTCTAAATCCCAGTAAAATGCATTGGCTTTGGATACATATGATAAGTGTGGTCATTGCAGCCCCGCAAATGGGTGATTGTTTTTGTTTAATAAAGTCAGGTCTTGTGCTTTGGATCCACATTTCTAATACAAAATCATTTCCATTTCTAATATGTAATTATTTCAAGAACAGAAATAGAACAGATGGAAGTTGGGAAAGAATGGTACTGTGCCCAAAGGGCACTCAAACTTCCACCTGTATTTGGACTACGTGAGCTGCATTCAGATGAGCACAGCCGTGCAGTATGTAGTGCTGCAGACTCATCTGCGATGCCACATGCTGCACATTCAGCTGTTCTCCATGCTACATGGGATGGGGGGGAGGGGGAGGGGTTGACTCGTGGACTGAATATCCAGGGGTCAAAAAAAACATGCAAAAAAAAAAAAATGGAGTGATGCGTGTGTGGGCAGCGCATGCTGCTGAAACTGGAGCCTGGCAGGCCAGAGCCTGGCTGGCCACATGCCAAAGGGCACATGGCACAGGCATTCTCTGGGGACAGCTAGCGGCAGTATAAGGTGTGCCACTGCTAGCTGTCCCTAGGGAACCAAACGTCCACACTTGTGTAGACACGACTTGTGCGTCATATAGTCTGTTGCATATATCTGAATGGAATTAGATGAGGCATAATTTAGTTGTACCAACAGTTCTGCCCAGACTACACTGCAAAAATACACACACACACACAGACACACACACAAACTACAGTATAACTTAAAGTTGTCTTTTCATTAAAGTCTAGACTCTGCCACCCTTATTTACTCAGCAAGCTCTTATTTCCACAAGTAATACAGTTTATTTATGTGTGTAATAAATTATTCACACGAATTAGGGGTACAGCATCATGCCATATTTCTGCCGCTCTGTAGTAATAACATGTGGTGCAGGAGCTGGTCCAGTGCTCCTTAAGAGCCGATAGGACCCTCCAGTAGGTATTAAATTGGACCAACAATACCTACAGTTTAGTTCATCTGTCTACTTATGTGGGCATTGTCATCTGAAATAGCTCAGCATCTCACATCCTTTAATAGAGTCAGATTACTTCTGTGTGGTAGGGAAGTTTTTTTTCTTCATGTTACAGAGTTGAGATACAATACAGATAAAGTCATTATTTACAGAGCTGACCAAAATATTTCCATTGGCACATTTCCTAAGTACCAAATTACAAATCCAACTATTTTGTTATGTGAAAGTGCCTTCCTTCTGTAAAACATTTGAATTTTCATTGAAGAATGAAAACTCCACACCCAAAAAGTTATTGGTGGAAGGTGTTCGCTTTGTTTAAGTAAAGCATTGATTTTTGCCACTGGAGAAATTGCCCATCTTCCAAACAGCTAAAGTGATTTGCCCAAGCCCAAGATAAAATTTGTAGCCTTACCAGGGACTTGAATCCTGTGTCTGTATGAGTCTCATTCTAGTCTCCTATGCGATAGACCATCATTTCTAATCCTACTGCTAACGAAAATCAAATAGAGATACATCACACTCCTCTAGTAAAGCAAAGGAAAATGTTAAGCCAGCATATAGTACTATACCTGTGTCAGACAAAAGTCTCAGATAGGATCACCAACTTCACATAGACACTCTGGGTTTTTTCTGGCTTCAGAAAGTCATTAAATCTTGTGATTTGACACAAACAGTCATTGACTGAAAGCGTGTCACACTTTATCTGTAGCATGTGAACATGTGGAAGGGGCTCAAATAGAAAAAGGAAGGACAGCTCAAGGCAAGAAGATAACTAAAAAGCCCATAATCATAATGTGGAATCATACATAATCAAAATACATGAAGCATAATCAGAACATGGAACATTAAAAAACCCAGTGCCTTATTTTCAGCTTGCCAAGCACAGCACATGTCCAGAAGAGGAATCGTATCAGTTTGACCCAGCTTGCCCAGCATCTGTATAGCTCATGCACTTCAGCAGGGCTTTTTGGCACTTTAATCTAATAGCTAATTCAATAGCTGATTCAATCAGCTATTAAATAAAAGCACCAAAAAGCCCTGCTGAAGTGCACAAGCTATGCAGACTTTGGGGAACTGGGTCAAACTGATGTGATTCCTCTTCCAGTAAAGTGCTGGAATTTTTCCCCCCCATGTCTGTCAGTGCCCTTAGATGCCCAATAGGTAGAATAGAATATGGCTTTTTAGGTTAAAAGGTTAAAAAATACAGCAATAATTATGAACACTTTAGTAAGTTTATAAACACTATAGAAATCTGTATGGCTATAGGCATTAATAGAAATCATACCATTGTAATAGTCTGATTCCTTATTGTTCACATTACATACCGTGTGAGTGCTGGTTTTCTGAGAGATTAAATGATAAATTAATGGATAACTATCTATTAAAAAAATCCCCAAATGATACCAGTGTGCATATCAAAGTAGGGGTAACTTGAAGTAACCTGAAGAAAAATGAAAAGTGGTATTAAAATACAAATTCAAGGGAACCAGTAGGAGAAAAATGTAGAAACTAAAAGACATGGGAAATAACAAGACGTGAAGTAGACTAAAGAGTTCACTGTAGTTTCAATGAATGAAATTCATCCTTGATGTAATACCACTTGTGTCCAGGGAGTTAGACCATAGATGAATTTGGCTCCCTATATTTAATTACAAGCTGCAATACCATCACAAGATCTCATGGGAAATATTTCAAGATCTTGCAACAGGTATTAAATTAACATTTGCCTTAGCTGTAAATATAAAAAGATTTCACATGTGCAAAAAAGCTCAGTTGGGAGGGCAACGATTTAACTGTATAAAGAAGCAATATCTGTAAAACTAGCCATCATAGAGGAAAACTACTTGTTGATCAGATTTTTCTTGAATAAGCAGTACACAGAGGGTCTTACATCTGATTGTAAAGGTTATTATTCATGTTCAGTATGGTAGTGCCTAGAGGCCAGTGTGATCATGGTCCCCACCGTACAACCAAAGGGCAGTGGATAGTGCCTGTCCTGAAGGGCAAAGACCTGGAATAGAGAAGAAAGGCAAAGGACAAGAAAAGGAATCTAACATGCAAACCAGGTAGTCAACCCAATAGCAGAAAACATTATGTTAATGCCATGATCTGAGGACAGTGGTGGTCTGGCAGGTTGAATTTAGAAGGGATTCACTACCTAGAAAATCAAGAGATGGGAGAGGAGGAGGACAGAGCAGGGGGAGAAGAGGAAGATCTGAGAGGAGAGAAGGCAATGTGACTTCCAGCAAATCCTCCTCCTGAGCAGCCATACTGTAGGGCAGAGGTTTTCAGACTCTCCCATGGAGCCCCAGGGTTCCATGAGAAGGCATCGGGGCTCCACAGTACCTGGGAGTAATGGCAGAGTGGGCCAGGAGGCAGTGTGCTACCATTGCCAGGCCAGGTCAGCTGCATCGGTGGCAACGTACAGGATCTAGGTTCTGCAGCAGAAGTGATATGAAGGGGTTCCATGACTTGAAAACCACTGCTCTAGGAATATAAAAGCTTCCTATTTTTGTCCTTTGTGCTTCTCCCACACTTCCAGTCCTTGCCTGGCCTCAGCCTGCTTAGTGCTTCCGCAGTGGCTCTGTTTTTCGGCTTGGATCAAAGACGAGGCTGTCTGCAGGAGCAGTAGTGGTCTTTAACTGCTTCCAAGATAAACAGTGTCTTCCTAAAACAAAAAAACTAGCCAAAAGTTGGCTTATATACAATTGACAGGATCTTTCCACTCCCAAAACTGTGCTGGGAGGTGGGAGGTAGGGGTTTCATGGCACTACTACCCAGAGGTATAACATTAAGGCCTGAGCTGGCAGCAACAGTGGTTGCTGTAGATGTGGCCCCCTCCGAGCAGGTGCCAGGGGCTAGTGCCCTGGTTGCCCACCCCTCATTATGCTACAGATACTGCTAGTTTCAATGTAACTTAGAGCAGAGGACACCCACTACGTAAGAATCCTTAAGAGACTGTAGCATAAAAACATTATGCTCATGGAAGACAGGCATAGCAAAGTGGAGTAGATTGTGTGGTCTATGGTTGTGTTTTGAATGAAGCCCATGTCTGTCAGTGCAGGAATAGAGTAGATGTCCTGACACGTGCTAAATTTTTTATTTCCTTGCTTTTCTGTTAGGTTAATTTTGGACCGGCATGTAAACATTTGGCTACTTATCCAAAACAAACATCCAAACCTTTGGAGGTATGATCACCAACTGATACATAGAACTTCCTTTACTTCACCTAGACTAAATACCTAAAATAAATACACATTCTGGGAAGTTTCTGCTATACTCTGGCCAACTTCTTGTAGGAGGGTCTAGCTTTTTCATGGGTTGAGTGAGGAACCAAAACTGAACTCCAAATAAAATCTCCTTTTCTTTTTATGACAGAATACATATATTTATTTTCAGTGGACCTCCTCACACAGAAAAAAAATAAATAAGAAAAAATGGGGAATTAAAGGACAATTACATTTAAAAGGGAATAAGATACTGCACTGATCATAGGAGTTTTATATTTCCCATACCAAATGGTAACCAAATTTAAAGTAACATGCCATGGCTTTTCTAATGCACATGTGTGAATGTGAAGGAGGGAGAGAGAGACAGAGATGTTCCTTTTCGTGGTGTAGTGATTATAACGCATGTTTAATCAGGCTTCCTAAGGAGAGCAATTATATTCCCTTTCTGGGTGGTAGTGGAATGTGTACCCTGTGAGAAATGTGGTCCCCAAAGCCTCTTACATTACTGAGCTTTCACATTGCTTCCAGATGGAGTAAGAATCGAAGGGAAGACTTGGAAAAGAAGGTTCAGGTTAAAGTTTGTTAACAGAACAGTGAATTTCTCTTTTGCTGCCACTGTTAAAGAAACAATACAAGTTATTCCCCAGATTTACTCTTCGTTAAGACAGAGCATCACAAACAATCTAAAGACAGGGTGGAGATTCACCTTATAGACTACAGGCAGTCCTCAGACTTACGATGCAATAGGTTCCAAAACTGTACCTTAAGTCGAAATGTTGTAAGTTGGAACCAATTTTCCCATAGGAACAATGTTATAAAAGGGGAATTGGTTCCTTTACAATGCTCAACACAGCTGCCTCCAGCTGGTAAGTCTGTTGTGGTGGGGGGGAGGAAAGGGGTGTGTGGAGGGGGGATCAATGCCCCTGCAGCGAGGGAAGGATTGGGGCTGGGACTGGGGCAGGGCTGGGACAAGAGCCTGGACAAAGCCACCCAGCTGGGGTGGGAGGGGCACAGGCAGGAGGTGGGGTAGCTCCCACCACTGGATGCCACCAGTCCAGGAGCAGCTTGTCTGGTGGCTCTCTCTGCTGCTCCTGCCACTGGTCTGGGAGGGCATGGGGAGGTGCCCCCAGATTTGCGCGGGGTGGGTGGGGCTGGGCTGTGTTCCAGGCAGGTGGCAGAAAGCACTGGGAGCAGGGGATATGCCCTCCTGCCGCTCACCCAGTCAGGGTGGGGCGGAGATGCTGCACTGCCTCCAGACAAGTGGCACACAGCAGTGGGAGCTGCCCTGGCCCCCCTGTGCCTCCCAGGTGAGCAGTAGCTTTGTCCTGTGGCCCCCCCCCCCCCGATCCACCCCAGCTGGGCAAGAGGCAGCAGGGCATGCAGCGGGCAGGGGGGGTATGCTCTCAGATTGGGGCAAGGTGGGCGAAGCCAGGGCTGCACCGGGCTGTGCTCTGGGTGGGTGACAGGGGTTATGGGGGGTTGCAGTGAATTTTAGAGTGGTTGCAGCCCTCACCCATACTCCCTACTTTGCCGTCCACCCTGCCCTGATCCAGTGGCACACACTCTCCCCATGCCCTTACTCTGCTTGCTCAGCCCGGGTGGGGCAGTGGGGGGGCACAGGACAAAGCCACTGCTCATCCTGGAGGTGTGGGGCAGCTGTAGTGGCTCCTGCTGCTGTGTGCTGCTTCTCCGAAGGCAGCGCAGCAGCTCTACCCTGCCCCGGCTGGGTGAGTGGCAGGAGGGGATCCACTCCCAGCGCCTTCCACCGCCCACCCATAGTGCAGCCCCAGCCCCACCTGCCCCACACAGATTCGGGGGCATAAGCCTCCCCCCATACCCTCCCAGACTGGTGGTGGGAGCAGTGGTGAGAACCACCAGACTAGCTGCCCCTGAACCAGGGGTGCACAGTGGTGGGAGCTGCCCCACCCCTTCTCTGTGTCCCCCGGCTCTGGTTTTTTGAATGTTAGAAGTGTAAATCGTGATGCAGAGTGCAAAAGTCCACTAATGCTATTTATCACATGGATCTCACAGATATTTCCTTTTCATTAAGCATGAAGCAGAAGTTGTGAGGTGAGAAGGTGTTTAGGAAATCTTATTACTGAAATAAATCAAATAAGTATACTGACATTTAAAAAATGTCTTTTGTGAATACACACACAGATACACACACACATATATATGCATATACATATACATGTACACACATATATGTATACACATATGCATATACATACACACATCTATTATATGCTTGCCCCCTTCTGTATTTTGAGGACTTCAACAGGATTTAAAGGATTGAATAGATATTACTTGAGGTCACCATCTACCCAGAGGTGAATTTTATACACCAAGAGCATACAGAGTTAATAGAAAGTTGGATTTAAGAATGATTTGCGCCAGGTGCTGACAGGACTATCCTATTTACAGTGACAGATGTGGAGAGGGATCTTGGAAGTTTGGTTCTTCCAAGACGTAGTCCCAGGAATGCAGGTAGCAAGACAAGCAGAGAATATGTCCCTATTAGAAAGCCTATGGTAACTCTGAAATTAAAAAAAGAGGGGGTGAAAAATGAAGTAGCAATTTTTTTCCAAGTAAAGTCCAGGTGAGAAAAAGAACATTTCTTTGGGGATATGGAATTGGCAGGATTAATTCAGCTCAAATAAATAAAGGGAAATCAATGAAGGATGCCAATCAAGCTGCGGATCCTACCAAGGTAGAGGGAGTTGCGCTCCTATCTTTTTCTGTTATTGATGGCCTTTTTTATCTTGTTTACTTAAATTAGTTTTATGAAATACACACTGTCTAAGCTTTTACCTTGATTTTTAAATGGATTTTGGTTTAGCTATGGATGAAATGCTTAATTTCTGCAGCTATATATTTAGAATAGAATTTGACTTTGAACTTTGTACCAATTTGAAAGAATACCTCTTTTGGAGGACATGTAATAGAGCTATATTATTTTAAATTACATTAAATATTAATCCAAATATCCTATGACTTATGTTATCCCAAAATAAGACCCTGGCTTTCTGATGGCAACCATAGCAGTTTCATTGGCACGAATGTTTTCCTCCAATTTCCGGCAGTTAGGGGAAAAATACCCTTGTGAGCATATTATTCCATAACTCTCCAGACTGTTAAACTTTTCCTAGAAGTTTAAATTTCAAATATTTAGCCATAGAGGATAGTTGGTTGTTAAAGGACAACTTTCCTTGTTTGCATTCACTATAGAATATGCTTAAACAAATAATTTAGTAGCAATAATCAAGGAACAATTAGCCTGATTCATTTACATGAAATATTGTTTGTGCTGTCCTGTATAAAAAGGTGTTTGGGTAGTTGTGAACAGTAGTGTACATAGCAGTGTGTGACTGGGGCACCAGCCATGGGCACTGATTTAGGTGGGGGGAGGGTGGGTTCCCAAATGGTGGTGCCTGGGGACCCTGAGCTGTGATCACAGCAACCCATGTGCAGGGAGGTAAAACACCCGTGCTCTTGTCCCCTTCCCTGTCCTGCCCAGGACCTCCACATTCCTGTTTACTCGTCTGGTTATAAATAATACACTTGACCCTGTTAGAGAGCATTTACTTCACTTTAAAATCTTATCCTTCCAAAGTAAAACAGCCTTGACTGAAATAATAATCAGGCCCAGTGAATATTCTTTAAAATGAAGTAGTGAAGTCTGTATTGTATAGATATGACACATCTGGTGTTATATAAATAAAACTCTGATTTATTCAAGAGTAATTTTTCAGTCTTTTAATTATTCATAGAAGCATAGGAAATTAAGGTTGGAAGGGACCTTGTGTGATCTAAACCAACCACCAGCTCAAAGCAGGACCATCCCCAACTAGATCATCCCAGTCACGGTGACATCTGCCCTTGGTCTTAAAAAACTTAGAGGATATGAGAAATTGTGAAAAACTGTGACCAATGTGTATTTGTTTTAATTTTTTTTCCCAGAACAGAGAGATCTTTGAGAACCTCCTCCCCTTCCAGCTTCTGCGTCATACATGTCCTGTATTTACTGAAAAACAAAACAGAAAGAAGCTGCCATAAAACCCACCTATCCATAAAATTCCCCATCTCTCAGTGCCATGTATTTACCTGTTAGGCGGGAACAGCTGGATACAAAGGATATTGACCATAAAATCACTTTGCATTTAACAGCCCCGGAGTGACTTGGATGGATAGTTTTTGTAGTTCTGTAACATTCTTTCTAGGCTTTTAGTAAGTTAATTTAAAATTCATGTCAGCTTCAGTGTATTTCTTCCAAGTAAAATATATTTGTATATGACGCTTGTTATTTAAAGTATAGAGTAGCAGTTTAACAGTGTAGGGAAACATGTATATCACTAACACCTGTTTTATACAAACTTTAGGCTCTATATACAAGTGCAGTTCCAATGCAAATATTTGTTGGGACTTTAACTTTGATTGCATAAACACTCTTGACTGATGAATGCTGCCTTGATATATTGATGAAAAATAGTTTAAAATACCCTTCAAGGTATATACATGTTGGAAATTCTACAGCAAATAGCAGGTTCTGTTTTAAGCACACAGAAATAGTGCTGTTTAAAAAATATTAAGCATATGACCAAGTCAACACATGCCAGGGAAAGTCAAAGTTAAAGTCAATGATAAAACTTCTTTCTTAGCCTGGGTCTTCATTGCTTCAAGAGTATGCAAAACAACGCTAGCTACACCAAGGCACAAGAATGCTGTGGCAACTCTCCCTTAACTATTAACATTTTTTACTTTCACACTACACACAAACACCAGCTATTTCTATATTCGTTTCTGGGGATGTTTGGGGGTTTTTTTTGAATAATTGGGTGGTAGTTTTATATTATGTTTTTATCTTGTAGCAGTCAATTTAGCCTCTTTGAACTTTTTTGAACAGATGCTTTAATGCTGTATCTAGGCTATTGCAGTTGAAATCCTACTGTAACTATTGTTTTCTCATTGGAGAGTATTGCTTGGTTTATAGTTAGCGTTAGAATTTTTTTGGCAGTTGATTCACCATCTGAATTGCAATCTGATGTCATTATATCATCAGCAACATCTGCAGTCAAGAGGCATTTTGACATTTCAGGATGAGGAAAAAATAACCCCTCACAGTTATACCTTAGCTCAGGGAATTGTTGGGAAGGAAGCAGGGGAATAAGTTTTCTCCAAACACAACACTCCTTTCAAACAGTCATGGCCTGATGAGGAGTATCCTCTGCAAAAAGATTATTTCAAGAACAGCAACACAAAATCACTGTTACTGAGAACTCTACCCTGTGGCCAACTCCAACTGCAGTCCGTGGCAGGAGCACAGCACAGCAAATCATATACCCCTGATCTGTGCCCAGTGATGACAGTGATGAGGGTACACATGGATCTTGATTTCTTCATCCCAGGTACACAGGGATGCAAAATTGCATCTACTATACAAGTGCTGACATGAACGGAGGAGTGATTTTACCCCAGGGGATTATGCTATTCTTCAAAACATAGCATTCAAGAGACCTCTCTAGCCATCTTCCCCTGCGTAGACTTAACATTGGCCTCATTCTCCCATCCAGGGGTTGAATGAGAACAAAGGGTCTGCTCCACTTCCCACTGACTTTAATGCAGCTGGATCAGACCCTTACATACTTAACACTTCAGTGTGATTTCTCCCTCTGACAGCGGAAGATAAGATACAGTCCTGTTCTTTTTTGAAACTCCACAGATTGTAAAGCTGGCTCCACAAAAGTCTTTCTGGCTCATACGCATCAGTCTTTCTCTATACAAATAAGCCTAAACGAAAAGCAGGTGGCTTGCTATACTAAAAGAAACCTGTTACTGGTTTAGTTAGTTCAGTGATCTCCATTACTGCATGTTGAGCTGGGCTTCCATTTCTCTCTGAATGAGATGAAGACAATATTATTATGCTGTATTCTACATGTTTCAGATGTCTATTGAGAATGACAAATGCAATATATATTTTATAAGGTTCATTTCATTTTTTTACCACTGCCAGAAAAGGCAGACTAGTGTAGCATGTACAGAGAGTAGAGTAATGAGCTGTCAGGAAGTGAAGATTAGAGGCAATACATTGGCTGTCCAAGATCCTCAGCCATGCTGTTGTCAAGCAAGCAAGCTGATACAGCTCAGCTTTTCTC
This sequence comes from Crocodylus siamensis, assembly GCF_052110815.1. Taxonomy (NCBI): domain Eukaryota; kingdom Metazoa; phylum Chordata; order Crocodylia; family Crocodylidae; genus Crocodylus; species Crocodylus siamensis. Next base: position 220,071,927 of record NC_143397.1, read on the forward strand.
AGGAACTCATATATAACCCTCAGGGTAATGCATCCATTCAAGCTGCTCGGGTCACATAATCCACTGATGCTATGCCTCTAGTTTTCCAGGCACATCAGAATTAAAAGCATATTTTATACATTCTTCAACTAAGCCAACTTTTTCCTTTTATTCCACTTAAAAGAAGTAGACCTTTCAAAACTGAGGCAGTTGGCAGCACAAATGATACAGTGATACAAGAAATAGGATATTTTAATGCATAATAAATTATATTTTGTGATCTAATGAAAAGAAGTAAAAAAAATAAGCCTTAATGTGCTATTTTAGGGGAAATGAAAATGTTTCTTTCAAATTTAATGTGGCATTTTGCAGAGTATTAATGATGCACTGCTAGGTAAAAGTGGCTTAATTATTTCTGATACTTGTTAACAGAAATAACAAGTATCAGAAGTGGGTGAATGGAGAGTACTTCCCAACACAATCTCACAGACTCACTTCCTTCATAAAAAGGGTTCGGGTAAAAGGAAAAAATATATAAATGATTCTACTTTTTCTTTTTTTGCCAGAACTGATATGTTACAAAGGATGAAAACTCAGATTGTTTTTCTTTATGCAAGTGATAATTAATAGGGCTGTGCAAAGCTGTGGTCCCTGATTCAATGCGGCAGAGATTTGGCCCAATTCGGTGGCCGAATCTCTGAATCTGAATTGAATCAGGTGACTCTAATCTCTCTGAATCAAATTGGAACCCTCTGAATCGATTTAAAGAGATTCAGAAAGATTCAGCGATTTGGACATAGACACAGCTTTAAATGTTTTCTCTACATATCTCTTGGTAGCAGGCAGCTCGTGAATGTTGCGATGCTGGGGCAGATGAAGCATCCCACAGAAGCACAGGGGGCTTCCCAGCGTGCTCAGCAGCAGACCCAGAAGTGGACCAGAAGCACTTCTGGTCCACTTCTGGGTCTGGCGGGGATCACATGGGGGAGGCGGGCACCCTCCTGGCTCAGCGACTGATGCCTCCTGGGTCTGGGGGGGCACCTGGGATCCCCCTGCAACCAATCACCAAGCTGGGGAGGCACGAGGGGGGGAGGTGGAGGCCCAGTGCGCTCCCCGGCAGACCCGGAAGTGGACCAGAAGTATTTCCAGTCCACTTCTGGATTCACCACCGAGCATGCAGGGGGGCCCCCCACACTCCTGTGGGATGCTCTATCTGCCCCAGTATTGCAGCGTTCATGAGTCATGCCTTGTACCTCAAGGTATGTAGAAAAACCATTAAAGCTGTGTCTATGGCGGAATTGCTGATTCTCCAAAACAGGATCGAATCTTCAGATTTGGATTCAGCTGAAACAGATCAGAGACAGTGATCTGAATCAATTAATTGAATCACTATACCTGATTCAGGCCGAATCCAAATTCAAATCGAATATGACCTGTTTCGCACACCCCTAACTAACAGGTTTTGTTATAAAGCACGACTTAGTTCCACAATAGCAACCAAGATGTAAAGGTTTTAGCCATCCCAAAAACCCACAGCAGCTGTTATCATCTATCTTTTTCCCCATGCTTAACCTCTTCTCCACAGAAAGTGATGGCAAGTTTTTGGTTGGCATGGGCATTGTTTACATGAAATGACATGACAACACTTTTCCTCGGATTTGGGCAGAGTCTCCAACATGCAAAATATTCTGTAAGTAAATTGAGGTCTTTGCAAAGATCTGTCTGGATTTAAGCCTGGGTCCTTCTTTGAGTAGCAAGCACCAGGTCATTGGCATCGCTGAACTTACAGCTGGTGGGGATGGGAAGATCACTTACGTATACATTAAAAGAGCTGATGCAAGCACTAATCCTTGTGGGTGGCTGTTATTTAGTAGACAGGTTCTGCTGACAGTGTTCCCTAGGTGGACATGATATCACCAGTTAGACAGGAGCACTGATAAAAGGTGGAAGTCTGCTGGCACCTGATGACTCTTGACACCTTCAGCAAGAGGTATAAGAATAAAAATGCTTAAGAATAAATACTTATTCTTAAGTATTTAACTATTTGTTTTTGCAAATTTTTAACTCTCTATATTGATTGCAAACAGTTTTCTCTAAACATTAAACAATAAGAATTTTGACAGGTCAGCTAAATCTCACTTTCTTGTATCTATTCCTTAGTAGGATTAGTGTGTAAAAATAGTGCCATATAAGTAATTACAATAAATAACCATCTCAGACAGCTGATTTATCTCCTAAAGCTGACTACAGCAACAACTATGTCTTGAATTCTGCAGAGTTTTTAGGATACCAAATTATATATACCTTCAGGGTTGGTACCAGGTACCAACATAATCATCATGACATGATGATGACAACCTCACAACAAGGTCCTCAGCTCTCTCCACAGGGCTGCAACTAGGTGCAGTAATATGCACAGCTTTCTTGATGCCCATGATATGTTATGAATATAGTCAGGGAGATTTATGCAGTCTTCTCAAACCAGGAACAAATATAATATGTATTCAATATACTGAGGTTTGTATCTTAAATCAGTTTGGCAGAGCTGACTTACAAAAAGATCATGTGTGTAATCAGCTAGTAACTGCGTTTTTTCAAAAATGCTTTTCTTACCCATTATGTTCTCCTGGTCTGATACCGCAGCAGAAGTCAGTCAAGTAGGAAAGCTGTGAGTAGATATTTTAAATGCATTATAGTAAATATACCTTTTTCTCTGAGTACTATATTCACAATACATGACTCTGTATTTAAGTTGAGTAAAAAGATATTAGTTTTACAAAGTCACTTTGCAGACTAGAATTGCTTTAAGTAGGATTTCATGTTTATGGGGTTCTCAGGAACAGACGGTGAGTCATAATGAAAAAGATTTAGATTTAGAACAGCTTTACAGCCAAATGAATTACTGGAGATGAAAAATAGTGCTGTCCAATTGCATTGTGATAAGAACTTGTTAGGTTCTATATTACAAAAACATAAAATTCATCAACATAAATTGTAAAACCAACTACAGTAATGTATATGATACTAGCTTATTTTCCAGCTCATGTATTCATTCCTGTAAGTGTATAACCCAATAAAAGCAAGATTTTTATTTATGTTATATGCATTATAACTTTGAATCCATACCCACAAGAGCTTATTGGTGTTACTATAAATATCTAGTGAATTTAGTCTCTCTTTTCTTACATCCTCAAAGCAATTTAGCTTCCTTGTTTTTTTCCTTATTCTTAAGTACTTAACTATTTGTTTTTGCAATCTTTTTACACTCTATATTGATTGCAAACAGTTGTCTCTAAATATTAAACAATAATTTGACAGGTCACATAAATCTAATTTTTCTGTATCTGTTCCTTACTAGGATGAGTGAGTAATGATGAGTTCTTTTCCAATTATATTATATTTGTACCAAAAACTAAGGAGGCAAGCAGCTAATTTTATGGGCAGATCACAGGGCTCGCTGCCATTTTCAGAGGCTTAAAAAGGCAGGGTTCCCCCATGCCTCTGACTGGTGAAGGAGCCCTGGTGGCCCTGCTCCTTGTCACTGATTGGCCAAGAGTGCTGTCCATTGTGCAGCCCCACCCCTCACAGCTGATTGGCAGAGAGGGTGGGGCCACATGACAGAAAGCCCTCTCAGCCATTCAGTGGTGAGGGGCAGGGGTGGCTGCCATCTTGGCTGTTCCCCTTTGAGCTGGCACCCCCACCCCCTCTGCCAAGTGCATGGCTGGACTGCTGGCTCCCATTGAAAAGCCAGCATTTTAATTTTATTACGGTTTTTTTCCATGAATTTTGTGAACATTACCCAATTTTGCAATTTTTGCAAAATCATGAATTAAATAGGTCCCTACCTATGAAATCCATTTGCTGTGTGCATATGCAAAAAAATGCATACCTAACAGTACTGCTATGTTTGTATACAGGATTGTTGCAATTCTCTAGGTAGATAAAAATATTTCCTATAGACATCTATATTTAAGTGCCTGGTTGCTCAAAGCAGTGGTTTTCAAATGACAGCCCTTCTACCAGTGGTGATCCACAGTGCATTTGCTGATGATTCATGGTAAAATAGCAGATCTCACTCTCTTCTCCTGGTAGCTTGCATTAAGAGACACCTAAAAATGCATTTGTATTCCTTTTCCATGAAGCATTCACTTTAGCTATCTTAGGGATTTTATGATATTATCAAAATGGGGGATAGGAATCTCTGCAATTGCCAGTGGCACACACTGTTCACAAGACTCTGTTAAATTGTATCCACGTTAAGAAAAACTTTGCCAACTTCTGTCTTGCAATATTTATATGCAAAAGCATTTTTTGCACATGAACCCAAATATCTCCCCTGCAGCCTTGCCTACAAAAGAGAGTGTATTTATACAAGAATGGAACTGCTTTTGATGTCCAAGTGTCTAAGATGACTGTCAGCGTATTCATACTTTTCTTAGCCCTTCTCCCTTTTTATATTTTATCCTCACTTGTGTGCTCATCAAAGGCCTGGTTCTTCTATATCATTAAACTGGATTCTCCAGCCCAATAGTGTCTCCATAGCAGGTTGTCACTCAGTTTTTATTTTCCCTGGGGCGAATTTGTCCCCACAGAAAAATAATCAATCAAATAATCAACAAACAAATATATAAAGAACAAAAGGGTTACCTCAAAACCTGTGTTCCTTCCTTAGCCTTGGAGAGTAGGGCTGTGCAAAATTTTGCCAGATGTTTCATTTTGACGCTGTTTCAACTTGTTTCGAGCTTGAAACAGTGAAAGCAAAATGAAACGAAGGGCTTCAAAACAGCCTTGAAATGAAACAAGGGCAGTTGAAACTTTTCAAAAGTTTTGAAATGTTTTAGGCTTCGAAGCGGAAGCTGGACTTGCCTGCAGAGAAACAGAAAGTAAGGAAAGGGAGGGAGAAGAGGGGGGAAGAGGGGAGAAGGACTGCTTTGATATTGACGGTGTAGTTGACCAGTGACTGATCCTTCCCAAAGGTCCCTTTCAATCCCAGTGCTCTGGGGGAGGGATGTAAAAACAGCATAAAAAGCAGTTTTGTTTGAACTGGGCTGCTTTCTGCCTTGGGGTCAGTTACTGAGCTGTCTTCCAGAAGCTTAGCAGCATTAGACAACAAAGGCTACCATTCATTTCCTACTTGCTAGCCTAGCAAGTGGGATTCAGCAATACTTTTTGATTTCTTTTTATACCCTTTTTATTTTATTATTATATTCATTGATTGAATCCTTTCAATGTATTCCTCCCCCCATATCCTCTTTTTGTTTAGTCTATTTTGATTCTTTTCAAATCTGTGCTCTTTCTCACAGTGTGCGTTCCATTCACTGTGCAGGGAAGCACAGCATAATTATATTGCAAATTATAATATAGAATTTATATAGGAAAACAGATACATACATTTATATATTTTTATTTTATTTATTACATAAATACATACATACAAACATACATACATTACATACCTACAATTATCTTAATATCTATATTACATAAATCAGATAGATAACATTACAGAAGAAGAGACAGATTTTCCAGCACATCGAGACAAAAACAAGATGCTATGAAACACACCATGAAGTGTGCTGGAAAGGCAGCTGGCAAGCCTTCAGGGAGGGGCTGAAGAGGAAGTAGAGGGAGAGCTGTAAGTTCCTGTCCCCCCACAAACTGAGATGCAGCTTCTTTGCTAAAACAAGCAGCCATGAGGCTTCCACTAGTGCAGGATCTGAGTGCCCAAGCAACGAAAATTCTAGGGAAGGAGGGGGAATCAGCTGAGTTTTTCTCCACACCCGTCAAGTTTCCCCTAGAGCCAGGTCTCCTTCCTCAGAAGGCACTTCAGAGAAGGCTGAATTAGAGGTTGTGGAGGCAAGTGGCTCAGCTGAGTCTCCTCCTCCTGCTGCTGTGCCTCTGCCTGCTGAGAAGGGGGAAAAGGCAGCTTCCACACATGCACCTGCATCGCAGAGGCAAGCGGGTTAGTGTGGTCTGCAATCATTTTCAGCTGGCAAATGATCCCATATATGCTATCTGTCTGCACTGCCAAGCCAAAACTAGCAAGGGCAAGAGAACAAAAGACACGAGTACCACAGGGATGCTGATGCATCTCCGCAGGTACTGCCCCCATTGCCCTTGCTCTTCCTTAGCCTGGCACCAGTGGAAGCATAGTTTCATAGTTTCTAGGGTCGGGAGGGACCTGAGCAGATCATCGAGTGCAACCCCCTGCCATGGCAGGAAAGAGTACTGGGGTAAAACAACCCCAGCAAGGTGTACATCTAGCCTTCTCTTAAAGACACCCAGGGTAGGAGCCAGCACCACTTCTCTTGGAAGTTGGCTTCAGATCCTAGTTGCCCTGACCGTGAAGTAGCGCCTCCTGATATCTAGCTTAAATCTACCCTTTGGCAGCTTGTGACCATTATTCCTGGTCACTCCTGGTAGTGCACGGGGAAACAGGGACTCCCCCAATGCCTGCTGGTCCCCTCTGACTAGTTTGTAGCAGGTTCAGGTCCTGTAGCCTCTCCTCGTAGGGTCTGCCCTGCTGCCCCTGATCATGCGAGTGGCCCTCCTCATGTTGTCCACATCCCTTTTGAAGTGTGGTGCCCAGAACTGGATGCAGTACTCCAGCTGTGGCCTGACCAGTGCCACATAGAGGGGGAGTATCACCTCCTTGGACCTGCTCAAGATGCGTCTGTGGATACATGACAAGGTGCGGCTGGCCTTCCTGACTGCATCCCCACACTGCTGGCCCATGTTCATCTTGGAATCAATGATGACTCCAAGATCCTTTTCTGCCTCTGTACTGACGGGAAGGGAGTTCCCCATCCTGTAGGTATGGTGCCGGTTGTTCCTCCCCAGGTACATCACTTTGCACTTCTCAGAGTTGAATCCCATCCTATTCTCATCCGCCCACCCCTGTAACCGGTTTAGGTCCAATTGCAGCCTTCTAGCATGCCCACATCCCCCCCACATCTTAGTGTCATCAGCAAATTTGAACAGGGTGCTTTTTACCCCCTCGTCCAAGTCACTGATGAAGATGTTGGACAGTGCGGGCCCAATTGAACAGTGCAGGCCCGAAAGGGAAATCCCCCTCTCACTTCAAATCCCCCATTCCCCCAAAGCAGAGGCGGGCCACCCCAGAACAGTGGGGGAAAGGTGGACAGAAAGCGGGGCACGTTGCAAAGGCAACAAAATCACCCAGAGCATTGGGGAGATGGTTGCTGTAGATGCCAGCCCTTCTCCTTAGTTGAGTGGACAGGGTTGAGGCAGCTCATAGCACTCGTGGCCCCATCCTGAGCCATGCACTCTGTTACAATGTCTTAGCATTGCACTTAAACAGCCAGTGAACACCATGCAGAATTCACTTTATTCAGAGGACTCTATGCCAATGGAAAGCTTTCACTTCTGTACCCATTATGCACATGGGAAGATGCTAGGGGTAGATCCAGCTAGGGGTTTAGTAGTTCAGTCACACTCTTCCCCCTTCAATTCCTGTTTAACAAGCCTTCAGAAGAGATAGCCATATTTCTACTCAGGAAGAACTGAAGGAGTCAACTGAATGCATGGCTCATTATTATCTATTTGATTCCTATTAATCTCATCACTCCATGTGTGTTAGCAACTCTTGATCTTCCACTATTTGAGCTATTCTTTCTTCTATAAATAACCTTTGTATTATCTGCACTTCGTAATGTTTTATTGCTCACCCCCCTGCATATCCAATGTATTGAATGGACTTTTTTCCTAGGGGATTTCAATCCACAGCTAATCAGAGACAGGAAGAGAAGAGGCAAACCTGAAGACAGGCTAAGCTGTATAGTGGGACAGCATTCAGAAGGAGGAGAGAGTTGTAAAGGTGAGGTGAAGATGTAGATTACTGCAGTTACCCTTTCCTGGGTAATTCATTGCAGCAAATGATGGAGGCAGAACCAGCAGCACAATTAGGGCAACATAAAGCCACGGCATTGGCAGATTCAGAGGGATTGGTTTCCCTAGGTAAGGGTACTACAAACAGCTGAAGTGAATCTGTAAGGTCTCTGCACTACAGCTAGGCAACAAGGTCTGGAACACTGAACCCCCACTAAGGAGGGCCAGCTGAGTCTGAGTACACTAACTGGTTCCAGGGGTGCTCTTTAGGAGCTCTTGCAGCATGTGGCCCCTATAGAATAATAGAATCATATAAAATTAGGGTTGGAAGGGACCGCAGGAAGTCATCTAGTTCAACCCCTTGCTCAAAGCAGGACCAGCCCCAACTAGATCATCCCAGCCAAAGCTTTGTCTAGTTGGGTCTTAACCTCCAAGGGTGGAGATTCCATCACCTCTCTGGGTAACATGTTCCAGTGTTTTAGTACCCTCCTACTGAGAAAAGTCTTCCTAAAATCGAACCTAAACTTCCCTTGCTGCAACTTAAGACCATTGCTTCTTGTTCTGTCATCTGCCACCACTGGAAACAGTCTAGCTCCATCCTCTTTTGAACCACACTTCAGGTAGTTGAAGGCTGCTATTAAATCCCCTCAGTCTTCTCTTCCCTACACTAAATAAGCCCAGTTCCCTCAGCCTCTCCTCAGAACTAATGTGCCCCAGCCCCCTCACCATTTTCATTGCCCTCCGCTGGACCCGCTCCAGTTTGTCCACATCCTTTCTCTAGTGGGGGGGCCCAAAACTGAACACAGTACTCCAGATGTGGCCTCACCAGTGCTGATTACAGGGGAAGAATCACTTCCCTTTACCCACTGGCAACAGTCCTACCAATGCAGCCTAGTATGCCATTAGCCTTCCTGGAAACAAAGGCACACTGCTGGCTCACATTCAGCTTATTGTCTACTGTAACACCCAGGTCCTTTTCTGCAGAGCTGCTGCACAGCCAGTCTGTATTGGTGCATGGGATTGTTCCATCCTAAGTGCAGGACTTTGTGCTTGTCCTTGTTGAACCTCATGAGATTTCTTTTGGCCCAATCCTCCAATTTGTCTAGGTCACTCTGAATCCTAGCCCTACCCCCCAGTGTATCTACTACTCTCCCCAACTTGATGTCATGTGTAAACTTGCTGAGAGTGCAGTCTATGCCATCTTCCAGGTTTTTGATGAAGACTGAACAAAACTAGTTCCAGAACCAACCCCCAGGGCACGCCACTCAATACTGGCTGCCAGCTAGAACCCAGCCATTGATTATAACCCTCTGAGCCTGATGCTCCAGACAGTTTTCTATCCACCTAACAGTCCATTCATCCAGCCCATACATCCTTAGCTTGCCTGCAAGAATGATGTGGAAGACTGTATCAAATGCCTTGCTAAAATCAAGATATACCACATCCACTGGTCTCCCCACATCCACAGAGCCAGTTATCTCATCCTAGAAGGCAATCAGATTTGTCAGGCATGACTTGCCCTTGGTGAATCCATGCTGGTTGTTCCTAATCACCTCCTTCTCCTCTAAATGCTTAGAAATGGATTCCCTGAGGATCTGCTCCATGATTTTTCCAGGGACTGAGGTGAGGCTGCTCTGTAACTTCCCAGATCCTCCTTTTCCCCTTTCTTAAATATGGATGCTATTTTTGCCCTTTTCCAGTCATCTTGGCCCTCTCCTGATCACCATGAATTTTCAAAGATGATGGCCAGTGGCTCTGCAATCACATCATTCAACTCCCTCAGCAACCTCCGGTGTATCCCATCTGGCCCCATGAACTTGTATATGTCCAGCTTTTCTAAATAGTCCCTAACTTGTTCTTTTGCCACTGTTGGCTGCTCACCTTCTCCCCTACCTATGCTGCCTGGTGCAGTAGTCTAGGAGCTGACCCTGCCTGTGAAGACCGAGGTGAAAAATGCATTGAGCACTTCAGCCTTTTCTGCATCCTCTGTCACAAGGTCTCTGTCCCCCATTCAGTAAGGGACCCACAGTTGCCCTGATCCTCCTCTTGCTACTTACATACTTGTAGAAATCTTTATTGTTACCCTTCATATCCTGTGCAAGCTGCAACTCCAATTGTGCTTTGGCCTTCCTGACTTCATCCCTGTATGCCCAAGCAACACTCATATATTCTTCCCTGGTTATTTGTCCAAGCTTCTACTTATTATAATCTTCCTTCTTGTGATTTAGTTTTAGATTTTTAGGCTCTTGTGCACCCTGCTGCACAACAAACTGGCCTCTGTATGTAGCTCTTGTCTGTGTGACTTCCCTGGTTCCTGTTCCTGTATTCCTGCTCAGTAGAGTCCCAGAATTTAAGAACACCAGTTAGACTCCAGCTTGTTTCCTAACATCTGCTTCTGGTAACTCTTGTGCCTCAGTATGTGAACCCCAGTTTGACTTTGGTTTGCCCCTTCAATACAGATGTTGATAACACCCCTGGCTCTAGCCACTAGGCTGAACACCCCTATGGCCCCTGACAGAATCCTCCCCCAACTGTTTTCTTCTGTATGTTGAAGGTGATAGCCAGATATGGACATGCTGTGGGGAGGGGGTTGTAGTTATATCCTTGCCCCATGGTCAGGAGCCATGAGGGGTGGGGAGAACAGTTTGTTAGGGGTTCTGAGGGAAAGGGGGTCCCAGGGGTCATGAGAGGGTCACAGGAACCAAGAGGCTTTGGGGGGAAAGAAGACCTATGGGGTGGAGGTGTGGGGTGAAGAGGGGCGGAGGCATTTCGGGCATCAGGCTGGAATCTGAGGGGCAGATGAGGTTTGCGGCCGAGAGGGATATGCCAATGGGGTTGAGGGGATCAGAAGCAGGATCAATTTTGAGTGAGGAGGGCCCAAGGAGTATGAGTATGAGAGGCTCAGTGACATTTGGATGCACATAGAGGTGGGGAAGTGGAGTATGAGGGGGATGTATATGTCCAGCCTGGGGTGTGATGGGGATGAGGCTGTGGAGGATGCAGCAGGTTTATGGGGGCAGTTAGGTGACAGTGTAGGACCCAGTAGAGCATGAGGGGTGTGGGACAGAATGAGATATGGATAAGCATGGGGATATATATATAAGATAACAAAGGACAGGGTGGAGCCAGGGGACATTTCCAGTGGCAGTACATAAAAGGCAGTGAAAGCTTCTTTGGGGCCATGGTGGAATGTCTGAGGGACCCATGTGTAGGGGTTCAGGGAGCAGTTCTCTCCATGACCAGGCTAGGGGGTAACAGCTGTACCAGGTGCCTTCCCCACCCTGGAGTTAGCAGTCAGCCCTCCTGCTGTCCTCCTCTCCATACCCCAACATTCATTTTGGCTTGGATCTTAAGCCAGATAATATAGCTCTAGGCCCTGATCATATTAGTATAGTCTCTAGTTTCCTTTTAATTGGAAAAGAGCATGCATTGTTTCATATGACAATGCAGCAAACTACCTGGACGCTTCCCCCACCTTTCAAAATGTTAAATCCATGCATGGTTGGGGCCATTGTGCCAGTAGTGAGAATATGCTGGGGACAGGAGGTGGCACATCAGAATAGAGCTATGCCATTCCTGCTCTTCCTTTAGTGTGAAGTTCTTAACACCTTCTAAGCACTATTTCCTCTGACCATCCCTTGGAGCACAATACATCCGAACAGGTGGGGAGGAGATAAGGATTTGGATTTAGCTCCTTTTTGAACAAGACAGTGCAAGTGAGTAGGAGCACCAGGGCAGAGTGCTGCATCCTCTGAAGGAGTGTTGCTATACATGGCAGAGCACCTTTGGGGTGCTCACTACATAGTAGGGGCTGCAATAGGCTGGGGTCGAGCCCAGCAGGGAAGGCAGCCAAGTCAACCCCCCCAGATCTCATTCTAAGGGGGGGAAGGTGTGTGGCGGAGCACCTTTGGGGGTGCTCACTACTCAAGGGCTCTCACAGGCTCTGAGGGGAGCCTGCTTTGCAGGAGCAGCTGCGGAAACCTTCCCCGGTACCATTTAAAAGAGGAACGATGTGTGGCAGGGCACTGTGGGTGCCTGCCACTTTAAGACGGTGCTGTTCAACATCTTCATTAGTGACCTGGATGAGGGTGTGGAGAGCACCCTGTTCAAGTTGGCTGATGACACCAAGCTGTGGGGTAAAGTGAATACACCAGCAGGCAGGGACCGCATCCAGGCAGATCTGAACAGGATGCAGTTCAACAAGGACAGGTGCAGAGTGCTGCACCTGGGGAGAGGGAACCAGTGTTATGGTTATAGGTTCGGGGCTGATCCTCTTGGCAGCACAGAGGCAGAGAGGGATCTTGGAGTCAGGATTGACTCCAGGATGGATATGAGTTGCCAATGTGACAAAGCAATAGGCAGAGCCAACTGCACCCTGTCATGCATCAACAAGGGCATCACTAACAGGTCCAGAGAGGTCTTGCTCCCCCTCTATGTGGTGCTGGTCAGGCCACAGCTGGAGTACTGTGTCCAGTTCTGTGCACTGCACTTCAAGAGGGACGTGGAGAACCTGGAGAGGATCCAGAGGAGGGCCACTTGTATGGTCAGGGGCCTCCGTGGCCAGCCCTTATGAGAAGAGGCTGAGGGACCTGAATTTCTTCTGTAAGGGTGGCCAGAGCCTGGAATAGGCTTCCCAGAGCCTGGAATAGGCTTCCCAGAGAGGTGGTGCTCTCACCTTCCCTGGAAATCTTCAAGCGGAGACTGGATAGGCACCTGGCTGGGGTCTTATGACTCCTCCCACCCCCAGTGCTCCTTCCTGCCCATGGCAGGGGGTCGGACTCGATGATCTGTCTAGGTCCCTTCCAACTCATTAATTCTATGATTCTATGACCAGAGCCAAGCAGCCAGCAGGTGCTTGATTGATCTGGGGGACAGTGATCACCTAAAAGTACAATTCAACATAAGGCGTCGAGTGGGTAAGGTAACCAGTAGGGTGAACGTGCTGGACTTTAGGAAAGCTGATTTCAGCAAACTCAGGCGATTAGTGAAGGATGCACTGCAGAGTAGTAGTTTTGAAACGATGGGAGCCCAAGAAGGGTGGCTGTGCCTTAAGGAAGCTATCCTTCTCGCACAAAGCGAGACGATCCCCGTGCGAGGTAAAAGAGGGAAAGGGGCCAGGAGGCTTCCCTGGCTGACCAGAGAAATCCTGGGCAGACTAAGGGCCAAAAGGGGAGCACATAAAAAGTGGAAACAGGGAGAGATCACCAAAGAGGAATATACCTCTTCTGCTCGTGCTTGTAGGGAGGCAGTTAGACAGGCCAAAGCTACCGTGGAGCTGAGGATGGCAACCCAAGTAAAAGACAATAAGAAATTGTTTTTTAGATATATAGGGAGTAAAAGGAAGGCCCAGGGAGGAATGGGACCCCTGCTAAATGGGCAGAAACAATTGGTGATGGACAGAGGGGACAAGGCTGAACTCCTCAACGAGTTCTTCGCCTCAGTGTTCCTAAGTGAGAGGCATGACAAGTCTCTCACTGGGAGTGTAGGGAGGCAGCAGCAAGGCACCAGACTTCCATGCGTGGACCCTGAGGTGGTGCAGGGTCACTTGGAGGAACTGGATGCCTTTAAGTCGGCAGGCCCGGATGAGCTCCATCCGAGGGTACTGAAGGCACTGGCCGACATCATTGCAGAGCCACTGGCGGGAATATTTGAACGCTCGTGGCGCACGGGTCAAGTCCCGGAGGACTGGAAAAGGGCCAATGTGGTTCCCATTTTCAAGAAGGGGAGGAAGGAGGACCCGGGTAACTATAGGCCAGTCAGTCTCACCTCCATCCTTGGCAAAATCTTTGAGAAAATCATCAAGGCTCACATTTGTGAGAGCCTGGCAGGACAAATTATGCTGAGGGGAAACCAGCACGGGTTCGTGGCAGGTAGATCGTGCCTGACCAATCTAGTCTCTTTTTATGACCAGGTCACAAAACGCCTCGACGCAGGAGGAGGGGTGGATGTCGTATACTTGGACTTCAGGAAGGCCTTTGACACGGTATCCCACCCCATACTGGTGAACAAGTTAAGGAGCTGTGACTTGGATGACTGCACAGTCCGGTGGGTGGAGAATTGGCTGGAGGGTCGCACCCAGAGAGTTGTGGTGGATGGGTCGGTTTCGACCTGGAAGAGTGTGGGCAGTGGGGTCCCGCAGGGCTCGGTGCTTGGACCGATACTCTTTAATGTCTTCATCAGCGACTTGGACGAGGGGGTGAAATGTACTCTGTCCAAGTTTGCAGATGACACTAAGCTATGGGGCGAAGTGGACACGCCGGAGGGCAGGGAACAGCTGCAAGCAGACCTGGACAGGTTAGACAAGTGGGCAGAAAACAACAGAATGCAGTTCAACAAGGAGAAATGCAAAGTGCTGCATCTAGGGAGGAAAAATGTCCAGCACACCTACAGCCTAGGAAATGACCTGCTGGGTGGCACGGAAGTGGAAAGGGATCTTGGAGTCCTAGTAGACTCCAAGATGAACATGAGTCGGCAGTGTGATGAAACCATCAGAAAAGCCAATGGCACTTTATCGTGCATCAGCAGATGCATGACAAATAAGTCCAAGGAGGTGATACTTCCCCTCTATCGGGCGCTGGTCAGACCGCAGCTGGAGTACTGCGTGCAATTCTGGGCGCCGCACTTCAAGAAAGATGCGGATAACCTGGAGAGGGTCCAGAGAAGGGCCACTCGTATGGTTAAGGGCCTGCAGGCCAAGCCCTATGAGGAGAGATTAGAGAAACTGGACCTTTTCAGCCTCCGCAAGAGAAGGTTGAGAGGCGACCTGGTGGCTGCCTATAAGTTCATCAGGGGGGCACAGAAGGGAATTGGTGAGTATTTATTCACCAAGGCGCCCCCGGGGGTTACAAGAAATAATGGCCACAAGCTGGAGGAGAGCAGATTTAGATTAGATATTAGGAGGAACTTCTTCACAGTTCGAGTGGCCAAGGTCTGGAACGGGCTCCCAAGGGAGGTGGTGCTCTCCCCTACCCTGGGGGTATTCAAGAGAAGGTTGGATGTGTATCTAGCTGGGGTAATGTAGGCCCAGCACTCTTTCCTGCTTATGCAGGGGGTCGGACTCGATGATCTATTGAGGTCCCTTCCGACCCTAGCATCTATGAATCTATGAATCTATGAGGCAGCCATTTTAGATCCCTGGCTGCCTATAGAAACAGCTCAGTTCCCTGCTGGCTTGGAAGGCAGTAAAATTGCCTGGCTGTGAGGCTCCGTGTATCATTCTGGAGGTAAGGGCAGGAGCTATAGGGGATAGATAGGAGGCTCCTATCTGGTCCTGGGCATGACCTAAAACTGCACCCTACTGGGCATGGGTGGCCTGGTGGGGCTCTCAGTGGCATGGGAGCCCCCAGGAAATGCCAGGCCAGTTATCACCCCAGTGAAAGGCAGGTGGGGCATCTTAACCCTAGCCCTCACCTTCAGGTGGGCACTGGAGGTAGTTGTGGGGTCCTACACAGCTGAGGCCACCTGAGCCCTGTGGGATGCAAGACCCTGAGAGACCCTGAGGAGGGTGAGTGGGCCCAGGCATGGCTGTGGCCATCTGAGCCCACCAGGGAGTAAAGCCCCATGGCCCCAAGTAAGGGGGTGGTGTGGAACCCCAGTGAAGGAGTAGCCCCAGGTGAGGGGGGCGGAGATCTGGAACCCGGGTGAAGGGGGTGGTGTGGAGCCCTGAGTGAAGGGATGAGAATGCCCTGATGAGGGGTGGCCCAGAAAGGGGAGGGGATAGAGTCCCAGTGGCAGGAAAGAAAAACCCAAAAGACCAAGAGCCCAGTATATTTATATGTGTAGAGTTGCCCCCAGAAGGGGCTAGAGCACACTTAGGTATCATTGTCAGGCCTCAGACACACACTCATACTGCCCTCCTCTCACTAGGGCCTCACACACTCCACCCTCTCTCACAGGGTCTCTTTCTCACGTCGACAACTTATATACTGCCTTGCTCCCTCTTGGAGCGGGCTCTTGGGCCATATGTTTTACCTAGTTCGTACCTTGGGTGGCAGATGTACCATCTTTTGGGCCTCTCCCACAACCCTCACTGGGGTAGTGGCCAGCCAATTACCCAACCAGCTCTAAGCTTGCTCTAGCCCCTTCTGGGGCAACTCTATGCATGTAAACATACTGGGCTCTCAGCCCTTTGCAGGGGAAGGAAAACCCAATGGGGCTCTTTATCTCCACCCCTTTCTAGGACCACCCCTCACCGGGGCATTCTCAGACCTTTACTCTGGGCTCCACACCACCCCCTTCACTCAGGGCTCCAATTAAGCCTTTTGTTATTCTAATCTGATTGAACACCTCGTCGCTGTCAGCAAGTAATAAATATGTCACCAAAGTCCATAATGGGTATTTAGCATCCTGGATGGGCGAACAGTCAATATGTCGCCCAGGTCCATGGGTCGAACAGAAAATTCTCAACAAAATGGCTGCTTTTCCTGGACATTTCCATAACGGGGGCAGTGTCTCCCTGTTACAACCCTATAAAATTAGGAGCATGCAACATTTTGAATTGAAGAGTCCAAGGGAAAAAATTGAGCCTCAATTCATTCCTTGGAAAACTGAACTGCACTCAAAGGGGCCACCCCAATTTAGCAAGAGTGGGGTTTTCGGTTCAGTCTCATTACTGTAGCAGAGCTGCTACAGGGGGCAAAATTCATGAGTGTTGGGTATAAACGAATGATGTGCATTGATGGGAATTGAGGCTATAACAGTTACTAAGAAATATACGAAAGTGTTATGCATCTGTTTTACAGCCCAATCAGATGTTATTCTGGTTCTCTGGAGGTTGCATAACTTTTTTTGGTCAGCTTCTCTTGTTGCACATAGTTGAAAATGTTGAGGGCCATCTAGGAGTAAACACATAGGTTGGTAACATAGGGCATTTATACACATGCAAACACCACACTTTGAAAAGCACCCAGCGCTGTGACACTTGCAGGTGTATAAGCAGTGAAATGAATGTCAGGACGGAAAATGGTGGCGGCGTGCTTTTGAACTAAAACGCATCAGAGGTGCTTTAGGTCAAAAGCTCACTGCCTCCATTTTCTGCACATTGATGCACATTTCATCACTTATACAACTGCATGCAGTGCAGTGCAATTCACCTCAACTTACTTGTGGAGCAGACTCAATTAAACAAGTCTGCTTGGAAGCAGTGGATCTCCACTTTTATATTCAATTAATATTATTTAATAATCAGGCATTTATACTCAATTAATTGAGTCTGCTCTGCATGAGAGCTGAGGCAAACTGTGCTGGGCTGCATGCAGTTGTATAAGCGGTGAAATGCGCATTAAGTGCACAGAAAATGGTGTCATTGAGTTTTTGAATTAAAGCACCTCTTACGTGTTTTATTTCAAAAGCACATGGCTGCCATTGTCTCAGTGCTGATGTGCATTTTGCTGTTTATACAACTGCAAGCATCACCACACTGGACACTTTTCAAAGCACCCAGTGCTGTAGTACTTGCATGTGTAAAAATGCCCATAATTTTGCACAGTTAAAATGATAGTAACAGCTAACCTACTAGAATAACATAAACATGATCTCTTTCCACAGATGCAAAGAAGCCAGCGACTTTTGAGAATGCAAGAAGTCTGAGTGACTCTCTTAATGGCTGCATTATGTGGAAGTAAGTAAGTAAGAAACATAATACTTATTTCTTTCTGTCTCAGATTTCATGATAGACTTGTGGTACACAAATTTAGTGTAGATAGTTTCTAATCAATCTTCAGGGGTTATCATCAAGTTTTCATCAAATGGTCTAAGTCATGTTTAATTGTTCTCCTTCATGTATAATTACAGACACACGCATGCACACAACCCAACCAGACACCCCCATTCCATTCCCCCCACACAGGGAAGGGTGTGCAGAGAATGGCTCATATACGTCCTGCTCCAAACACTGTTCCCTGCCCACCTAAAACCCTATAGTGAGTTTTGGTGAATTGTTGGGGATGGAAGAGTATTGATCTGGCACATAACACCTCATCAAAACTCCATATGTGGCCCTCCGGCCCATATAATTGCCCACCCCTTTACAACTATACCCAAACCATCTGCTCTATGCTTCTTATTTCCTGAACCTGGCATTAAAATATTGAAAGAACTTCTTTACAGTAAGGGTTACCAGAATCTGGAATGGGCTTCTAAGGGAGGTGGTGCTCTGCCCTACCTTGGGGATCTTCAAGAGAAGACTGGACAAGCACCTATTTGGGGTCCTCTGACCCCAGCACTCTTTCTTGCCCAGGGAAGAGGGTAGGAATCGATGACCTATGAGGTCCCTTCCAACCCTAGGATCTATGAATCTATGAATATATTCCAGGCTCCCTTGAGCTCCCCTCCCAAGAGTCAGGCTTTAGACCTGGTTTTCTTCTTCCTGGCTTGTATCTATGATTCTACAAAGTGGGGTTCAGGTGGGCCAAAAGCCTAGAAGAGAATTGTATAATTGCTGATGGATGATATCTTGTACTCAAGACTCCAAACATGTTGCAAGAAGAGAAGTATCGGGAGTAATGGCAATGCGGTGCACCTTATACCCAAAAGTTAGGATTGGGGTGGATTGGGATGTTCAGATGTCAGGAGTGATGTGTAGGGGGTGCACGGGGATGCACACGCGCCCCTGAGAGCACCAGTGCACTCCCTGCCAGGCTGCACTCCATTTAGCTGGTGGGTATGGGGGCAGGCAGGAGCAGCAGTGCCCCCCGCTGCAAGTGCCAGCTGGGGAGCAGGGCTGCCAGCAAAAGTGGCCACGCTGCTTCCAGAAGTAGCCATGGGACTTCCAGAAGTCCACCGCTTTCATGATGAGTGAGATCAGGTGCAGGGGACCCTTCCCCGCCCCCAGTCAGCAGGATCGGCCGCCGGGGAACCCCTCTCTGGTTGCTGACTTGTGTGCCTCCCTGACTCAAGAGGCACCAGACACCCATGGTCAGTGGGCATGAGCTTGAGGATGACCTTAAAGTCCACCTTAACTAACTGCAGATAGAGTTTTAGGTGCCAGTATAAATCACATGTAGGTTCACTCCCTAATCCGGGGTGGGCAATTATTTCATGCAGAAGGCCATTTACCAAGTTTTGGCAAGCTGTTGAGGACTGCATGGGTAGCCCCACTCCTTGACAGGTGCCACACCCTCTGGTCATTGTCTTGTGACCAGAAATCCTGCCTCCTAACCCCTGACCTTTGCCACCAGAAGTCCCTCCCCTTACCCCCAGAAGTATTCCTTTCAGCAAGGGGTTTTGCCGTCTTGGAACCAGAAAAATACCAAATGATGGTTCTGTTGTGGGGTGTAGTTACTGTGGTGGGGGTGGAGATGTGTTGACAGGTCTTGTTCTGGAATGGTCTGGATCAGTTGGGTGTGGCTTGGGCCATAGGGAGTTTGCTTCTGGTGATGAGGTTAGCAAGGTTCAGTGTTTGCTTAAAGGCTATGATGGGTGGTTCTGGAAAGATTTCTTTAAGAATGGGGTCTTCTAGTATGGGTTGCAACTGTTTGAAGATTCTCTGTGTAGGTTCCAGGGAAGGGCAATATGTCATAACTAATGGTGTGCAATTTGCAGGGGTTTTCTTTTTGTACTGCAGCAAATCCTCACGTGGTATCTGGGTGGCTCTTTCAAAAGTGTGATCTCTGTCTTTGGAGGACTCTCCCTGTTGGCTGAATGCGCTTTTGAGATTTGTGAGGTGGTGATCATGGATTTTCTCCTCACTGAAAATTTTGTGGTATTAGAGAGCTTGGCTGTAAATGACAGCTTTCTTGGTGTGTTTAGGGTGATGGCTGGTTCTGTGTAGATAAGTATGTTGGTCCATGGTTTTCTTATATATGGTGGTTTGAATTTTACCATCTTGGACAGTGATCAGGGTGTCCAAAAAAGAAATGCTGGTGTTAGAGTATTCAAATGATAGTCTGATTGGAGGGGTGAAGATTGTTGATTTTTTGATGGAAATCAATCAAAGATTGCAGGGTTTCAGTCCAAATGATGAAGATGTCATCTATGTATGTCAGGTATAGTAAGGACTTGATGGTGCAGTTCTTGAGGGTCTTATTCTAGGTAGGCCATAAAAAGGTTAACATATTGTGGGGCCATTTTGGTGCCCATTGCTGTGCCCAGGGTCTGGAGGAAGTGTTAGTTGTTGAAACTGAGGTTGTTGTGTGTGAGGGTGAAATATATGAGTTCAGTGATATCCTGAGGTCTGTAATCTGAGTTGTAATCTCATTCTTGTAGATATGAGAGGCAGGCGTGAATGCCATTCTGGTGCAGGATGTTGGTGTATAAGCTAGTGACATCCATGGTGGCTAGGAGGATATTGCTGGGAAGGTGGTCTGTGTTTTTGAGTTTTCACAGGAAACCAGTTGTGTCTTGGATGAAACTTGGTCTTTGGGTGACGAGTGGTTTTAAGATGGATTTGATGAAAGCTGATATTTCTTCTGTTAAGAGTTGCATGAGTGGAAATGATAGAACTGCCAGGGTTTCCTTGTTTGTGGATTTTAGGGAGCAGGTAAAAAGTCCCTGGATTGGGTAGTGTAGGGATCAGGGTCTGAAGTTTTTCTTGTAGTTCTGATGGATATGATGTGATCATGTTGAAAGTGGATTCCTTTTGGTTGTGGAAATATTCCTTCAGATGGAGGCATCAAAAAAATTAATCTAGTTCTCCATGTTGTACTATCTTATTTGGGTGTTTTTATGGCAGAAATTAAGGTCTTTGGACAGGACAGATTTTTCGCCTTTGGTAAACATGCATGGAGAGATTGATAATATTAGAGGGTTGATTGATTCCTTCTGTTTCATCAAGTATGATGCTGGAATGTTGTACAGTATTGGTGGTGTTCTTCTGAGGACTGTTTTGTGGCTGGAAGAGTTGTTCCTGTAATTGGTTCCATTTCTTCTTTTTGTGTTGGATGGATGCTGTAATAAATCCTTCATAGTCTTGCTGTGTACGTTCTATAATGTTTGGAAAGGTAACTGGATTAATCTCTTGTAGTTGCTTGTAGCATGTGTTGATTTCCTTCTTGAGGTGATTTCTTTTGGAGTAGAGTATGTGAAGGAGATGATTTCTAAGTTTTTCTGAAGTTCTTCTGCAGAGCTGCGAAGCATATTTGGAGTTGTGTGTAGTAGTTAGAGGATTATAGATGTTCAGTCCTTTGGGAATGATGGTAAGTTTCTTGCATAGGCTTAGAAAGTATATGCCATGGTTGAGGTTAGCTTTTTTTTTCTTCATGTTGTGAAGTTTCCATTTCAGAGGCAAAATTTGATATCTTCCATGTTGCTGGGTTTTTTGTTGTAGCCATGCTGGTCTAAGGATATAGGCAGGCAAGGTTCTTTGCATGATATCTTTTATTAGACCAACTGAGTAGCTGGAAAAAAAAGTTTTAGGCAAGGTTTGAACATCTACAACATTCATTAATTTGATATTAATTTTTTTTTTGTCCTGGTTTACATGTGTTTGTGTAGTGTGCATAGAGGTGATTGTGTAAAATAGCTTATAATGAAGTCTCACTCACACCCCTGGAGGAGGCATGTGGGGCATGTGCCCTCTGGATCTGTGTGCAGGGTGACGGTGGGCTGCTGCTGCAGGCTTGCACTTGGGGGCTGTGCCAGGCTCTTCCTGGTGGCTGTGCTTGGGCTGGGGCAGGGCAGGTGGTGGCAGTGCTGGGAGGGAGGATATGGGGCGGGGGGCCTAGAGACACTGCTGTAGCTCCCCGTAGTCCCCCTCCCAGAGCTGCTGCTGCCCACCCTGGCCCAAATGCAGCTGCTGGGAAGAGCTTAGAGTAGCCCATAAGCATGCAGCAGCAGCCTACCCTTGCCCCGCCCACAGATCTAGGGTCACATCCCCCCCATGCCTCCCCCATCCCCATGTGCCCCCCAGACAGGCTACCAGACTCCATCTTGCACCCCACCCCAACTGACTAGTACCTGCTCCTGCCCACTCCCCTCACTGCAGGGGCCTCAATCTGCCCCCAGTATGCTCCCAGTATTAATATTTCCACTATTTCCCTGCAGAAAGTATGTAGGTGAAGAGATATAGAAAAGACAGCTGGCAACACTTAATCAGTATGAGTTGGATAAATAGACTGTAAGGTGGGTAGAAAGCTGGCTGGATTGTCAGGCTCAGAAGGTAGTAATTAATGGCTCAGTGTCTAGTTGGCAGCTGGTATCAAGTGGAGTGCACTAGGGGTCTGTTCTTGGGCCAGTTTTATTCAATATCTTCATCAACAACTGGGAATATAGGATGGAATGCACCTGCAGCAAGTCTGCAAATGATACCAAGCTTCGGGGAGTATTAAATACGCTGGAGTGTAGGACTAGGATTCATAGTGACCTCAACATATTGGAGGACTGGACTAAAAGAAATCTCATGAGATTCAGTAAGATGAAATGCAAAGTCCTGTATTTAGGATGGAACAATTCCATGCACCGGTACAGACTGGGGACCAAATGGCTAAGAAGCAGCTCTGCAGAAAAGGACCTGGGGGTTACAGCGGACAATAAGCTGAATATGAGCCAACAGTGTGCCCTTGTTGCCAAGAAGGCTAATGGCATACTGGGATTCATTAGAAGGAGTGTTGCCAACAGATCAAGGGAAGTGATTATTCCCCTCTATTGTGCACTGGTGAGGCCACATCTGGAATAAAGTGTCCAATTTTGGGCCCCTCACTAAAGAAAGGATGTGAACATATTGGAGAGAGTCCAGCAGAGGGCAACAAAAATGGTTAGGCTGCTGGGGCAGTTGATTTCTGAGGAGAGGCTGGGGGAACTCGGCTTATTTAGTCTAGGGAAGAGAAGACTGAGAGGGGATTTAATAGAAGTCTTCAGCTACCTGATGGGCAGTTCCAAAGAGGATGGAGCTAAATTGTTCTTAGTGGTGGCAGATGATAGAACAAGGAGCAATGGTCTCAATTTGCAGCAAGGGAAGTTTCGGTTAGATATTAAGACAAACTATCTCACAAGGAGGGTAGTAAAGCACTGGAGCAGGCTACCTAGAGAGGTTGTGGAATCTCCATCCATGGAGATTTTTAAGACCCAGCCAGACAAAGCCCTGGCTGGGATGATCTAGTTGGGGCTGGTCCTACTTTGAGCAGGAGGTTGGATTAGATGACCTCCTGATGTCCCTTCCAACCCTAATTGTCTGATTCTATAATTGGTATTTTAAAATAAATATATGTGAGTTTTATCTTAAAATACAGACTGAAATAATTTACTCTGGGAAGCAAAGTCTGATCACAATTTAAATGGTTTTAAAGCAAGTTGCTCTATGGTAGGGAGAAGTGGTTACCTGAAGACAAAAAATGAAGCAGCATAAGCTTGGCACACCAAAATTCAGTAACGTAACCTGGTGTGGGCAAGCAGGTGTGAGTCCTGGGTGCAGAATGAAGGGAAAAGCCAAAGGGAGCAGTCCTGGAGAGTAAGAAGGCATGAAAAGTTGCATGAAACCCAACAGATTTGAGTCTTGGGCCTACTAAAGTTTGTGCAGACTTGAAAATCTGGGTCACTGAGCTTATTGATAAGAGAAAACTTTTAGCGAAAGAGCATAATTAAAGTGAATATTGGGAAATACTCAAATCCATGTTGAGTTCATCAGCAGTAGGGCTGTGCAAAGCTTCAGTCACTGATTTGATTTGGAGGAAATTCGGCCTGATTCGGCAGCCAAATCTCTAAATCTAAATTGAATCGGGAGACTAATAAAAGGTCCAAATCGATTCAAAGCCTCTGAATTGATTTGGAAAAGCTTCAGAGGAGATTCAGCAATACGGACAGCCCTGCTTGCTGCCACAGGGAGCTGGACCCAGACTCTGTGCTGGTAAGTAGGAGGCGGTGGGGGGCTGGAGGAGGGGTGAGGGGATGATGGGGGGACCCCCACCAGCCCCATCCTCTGCCTGCTCCCCCCAGCCACCCTGAGAACCTCCCCAATCTCCTCCTGCTCTCCCAGCCCTGTCAACTGCTGCCCTGCCTGGCCCCAGCATCCCAGCACTTTAAAAAAAAAAAAAGAAAAGAAAAAGCCCCATACTCGCCAGCTGCTGCAGCAGCCATCAGGGCCTTGGAGAGCTCATAGTAGAGCTCCCCTCCCATGCAGCACAGGGCATGGGGGATTACCCCCCTACCTGGCAGAAGCCGGTGAGTGCTGGGACACTGGGGCCAGGCGGGCCAGCCATTGATGGGGCTGGGAGAGTGGGCAGGGGATGGGGGCCTGTTTGATTCAGGGATTTGGTTGATTTGGTGGTGGCTGAGTCTCTGAATCAGATTCAGCTGAATTGATTCAGGACAGTGATTCCAATCACCGAATTGAATCACTGTCCCCCAAATTGGCCGAATCTGAATCCGAAGTGAATACTAGCTGCTTCACAGAGGCCTAATAATCAGGAGCCATTCACATCAGGAAGGTGATTGTACAAGGTTCACTCATACAACCAGGAAACAAGTCCCCAGGACCCCCAGCAAGCCCTGGCCTGCCCGCAGGTAAGCAGGGGCCATGGAGAGAGGGACCTAGTCAGCTGCAAGTGGGCTAAGTGGGCCGAGGAGGGTCACGCCTCCCCCCGGCTCCTACTTTGCCCAGCCCCACCAGGGAGCTGCGTGACCAGAGCCGTGCAAACAGGCGCACTCCTAGGCCCGGCACATGGGTTAGCATGGGAATTCGCACAGGAGGGCAAGCAGGAGGGCCCGAGGCTCTGCCTGTGAGTCCCCTAGGGAAGCCAGTCCCAGCCATAGCCAGCCCACCAGCGACATGACACGGATGGGCACGTGCCGCACCCCGAGGGTCCCCTCAGGGTCTGTGGCCCTGTAACAGGAGTGGCTCCCTAGGGGTCGCTGTGCTCTTCCCTAGCACCCCTTACCATGTCTAATCGGTCTATGATGCACCCTCAGTCCCACCTGCCATGTCTTTGATGTCAGTTATGTAATTAGGGAGGCTGCCTCTTCGGTTCCCTGGACACGGTTATCCTCCTGTACATTAGCCTGATTCTGCTAATGGGTGTTCCTGGGCACCCCAGCCTTATGGTCTATACGTGGCTCCAACCACCCCTTTACCAAAACCCCATCCGGGCATTGTTCAGTTTTAGCCACAGCCCTTGTCTCTCTCTCTGCACCCTCTCTGGCACTCAGGTTCTCTGCCGCCCTTGTCTCCCTCTGCGTCCTCTGGTGCTTGGGCTCTCAGCACCCCTTTGTCTCTCTCCATGCCCTCTGGTACTCAGCACCCCTTGTCTCTCTCTGTGCCCTCTGGCATTCAGGCTCTCTGCAGCCCTTGTCTCTCTCTGGCGCTCTGGCGCTCTGGCTTTTCCGCTGCCTTGTCTCTCACTGCCCCCTTGCTCTGGGGCTTCTTACACTGCCTCCTTGTTCTGGGGCTTCTCACGCTGCCCCCTTGCTCTGGGGCTGGGGTCACTGCATCCCAAAATGCTGTGCCCTCTCTGGCGCCAGGGTCCCCATGCCACCATGGGTTCCCTATGAGGCATCCTCCAACCCCTAATAGCTTCACCCAAACCACTATTTGTAAACCTTCAACACAAACTCAAGCCCTTTGGATATAACATAAATCTAAGCCATCTGGCCATAATCACATTCGAGCCTGCCACAGGGTTTCTCTATCTCTCACCCGTAACAACTGTCTGAGCATTCTGGCCTCTTCCTTTTCCTCACTCCGGCAGAGTTCCTACCCCTTTGGCAGCCAGCAGGGAACTGCCTGCCTGGCCTCAGCCTGGGAGTTATATATGAGCCAGGTCCTGCCCCTTCCAGTCAGCTGACTCTTCACCAGTTACCCTGGCCACCTGCAGCTAGGCTTCTTACTTGCTGCCCCACAAGTAGCAGGAACCTCAGTGCCCTGCTACAGGCCCCCTCCCAGCACCTTGGAGATTGCCACACAGATGGAGCCCATGCTTCTGAGCTCCATGCAGATGGAGCCCCTGGCTCTCGGCTGCGGGGGCTGCCTGTTGCTTTTTTCAGGCTCTGGGGCCTGGGAGAATGGCCACCTTCCCTTGTGGGGTCTGTTCCCTACTGGAGTCTCTGGCACGCCAGCTGGAGGAGCTCCAGGCCTCAGTCCAGAGACTGCATGCCATCAGGGACTGTGAGAAGGAGATAGATTCCTATTTCTAGGCCCTTCTCCCCCGGGAGGTGGAGGGTAGACCATGGTCTCCCTCCAGGACAAGGGAGGACTCAGGGACCTCCCTTACTGTCCAGCCCAGGGCTTGGACCAAGGTGGCAAAGGTCCCCAAGGCCCACTGCACCAAGGCTCCTGCCCCACTGAAGCTTCACAACAGGTATGAACCTCTTGCAGCCCCAGCAGAGCCTGCTGAGTCACCAGCTCCCTCAGGCAACACAGACAACACTGTAGCTACCACCCCTGCTCTCCCCAAGACCAAACACAAAGTGTTTGTTGTGGGAGACTCCATCCTGAGGGGGACTAAGGGGGTAATCTGCCACCCCAACCCCTTAGCCCGGGACATTTTGCTGCTTCCCAGTAGCCAGAATCCAAGACATTGTGGAGAAGATCCCTGAACTCCTCCAGCCCACTCACCACTATCCCGTTCTCCTCATCCATGTGGGCACCAGTGACATGGCTCAGAGCACTCCCAGCCGGGTCACAAGGTGCTACAGGGATTTGGGTGCAGGGCTTAAGGGCCTGGGGGCACAGGTGATGTTTTCTTCAGTCCTCCCAGTCTTGGGCTATGGGTTGACGAGGGAGAGGAGGATCCACGTAGTCAACCAAAGACTGCGGTGCTGGTGTCATTGGGAAGGCTTTGGCTTCCATGACCACAGTCTGCTCTTTGGAGAGAGAGGCAGCAAGCTGCTGGGAATGGATGGCCTCCAGCTCTCTCCACTGGGGAGGAGGCTCTTCTCAGCCTTGACCAGGAGTTCACCAGGGAACTGGCTGAGGCCACATGCTCCCAGTGTATGGTTGTCATGGGAGAGTTTAACTACCCAGACATCTTGTGGGAGGAGCGCTCAGCCAAATCTGAGCAGTTGCAAAGCTTTCTCTCATGTGTGGATGACCTCTATCTGATGCAGGAAGTCTATGGGCTGACAAGAAGTAAGGCGCTGCTTGACCTCGTACTGGCAACCTAATGAGTGACCTAACAATCAAAGGGAAGCTGGGTGACAGTGACCATGAGCTGATCACCTTCACTATCCGCCATAAAGCTGGCAAGTCAGTCAGTAATACAGAAGTCCTTGACTTCAGGAAAGCTGACTTTGACAACTAAGGAGGCTTGTCAGAGAGGCCCTAAAAGGCCACAACCCAAAGGGGAGGGATGTCCAGGACGAGTGGTTGCTCCTGAAGGGAATGATCCTGCACGTGCAAGCAAAGTCTATCCCGTCTTGGAGGAAAGGCAGCAAAAGGACACAGCAGCCCCCTTGGCTCTCCAGGGAACTAACAGATCTCCTGCATCTGAAAAGACAGAGCTACAAAGAATGGAAGACTGGAACCATCACCAAGGAGGAATATTCTGCTCTGGTCCAGACCTGCAGAGAGCAACCCAGGAAAAGTAAGGCTGTGATGGAACTCCAGCTAGCTACAAATATCAAGGACAATAAAAAGTCCTTTTTTAGATATGTGGGGAGCCGGAGGAAAAGCAAGGGCAACATTGGACCCCTGCTAAACCAGATGGAACAACTGATAACCAATGCCCAGGAAAAAGCAAACTTGCTAAATGGGTACTTTGCGTCAGTTTTTCACCAATCCCATGGAAGGTGGGTCAGGGAGGCCTGGGTGAGGGAGGCCTGGGTGAGGGAGATTCCTTGCCCTCCATTGAAGTTGACCTTGTGAAGGAACACCTTGACAGGCAGGATACGTTCAAGTCAGCCGACCCTGATGGTTTATACCCAAGGTTACTCAGGGAGCTGGCAAGCATCATAGCTCAGCCCCTGGCACAGATCTTTGAGAGCTCTTGGAGCTCTGGTGAAGTGCCCGAAGATTGGAAGAGGGCCAATGTGGTGTCTATCTTCAAAAAAGGGAGGAAAGTGGATCCAGCAAACTACAGGCCCATCAGCCTGACCTCTATCCTGGGGAAGGTCTTGGAAAAGATTATCAAAGAGACAATCCTTAACAGACTAGCTGAAGGCAATATCATGAGGGATACCCAGCAGGGGTTTGTTGCGAGTAGGTCTTGCCTGACCAATCTCATTTCCTTTGATGACCAGGTGACCTATCACCCGGACAAGGGAGAAGAGATCGATGTTGTATATCTTGACTTTAAAAAAGCCTTTGATCTGGTATCCCAGGCTCACCTCTTGGCTAAACTGGCTAACTGCGGCCTCGACCTCACCATGATCCACTGGCTGGGGAATTGGCTACACGGTAGGACCCAGAGAATGGTGGTCGATGGGAGCCAATCGTCTTGGTGCACGGTCAGCAGTGAGGTGCCTCACTGCTCTGTCCTAGGGCCTATGCTATTTAACATCTTCATCATTGATGTGGACATTGGTGTCAGAAGTGGACTAGCCAAGTTCACTGATGACACCAAACTCTGGGATAAAGCATCCTCACCTGAGGACAGGCGGGTGATCCAGGCTGACCTTGACAGGCTCATGAAATGGGCGGACAAGTACCTGATGGTGTTTAATGCTGAAAAATGCAAGGTTCTCCACCCTGGGAGGAAAAACCTGCACCATGCTTATAGGCTTGGTAGTGCTACGCTGGTCAGCACTACAGATGAAAGGGACTTGGGGGTCACGACTGACCACAAGATGAACATGAGCCTTCAGTGTGATGCTGCAGCTAGTAAAGTGAGCAAAACGCTGGTTTGTATCCATAGATGCTTCTCAAGCAAATTCTGGCAAATCATTCTCCCCTGTACTCGGCCTTGGTGAGGTCACAGCTGGAGTACTGCATCCAGTTTTGGGCTCTGCAATTCAAAAAGGATGTGGAGAAGCTTGAGAGGGTGTAGAGGAGACCCACACGGATGATCAGAGGTCAGGAAAACAGACCTTATGATGACAGGCTGAGAGCCATGGGGCTCTTCAGCCTCGAAAAGCACAGGCTCAGGGGTGATCTGATGGCCACCTATAAGTTTATCAGGGGTGTTCACCAGGATTTGGGGAAACGTCTGTTTTCCAGAGCACCCCAAGGGATGACAAGATCGAACATTCACAAATTCCACTGTCACCGATTCAGGCTGGACATAAGAAAGAACTTCTTCACTGTCTGAGCCCCCAAGATTTGGAATAGACTGCTGCTGGAGGCAGTTCAAGCACCCACTCTGAACACCTTCAAGACACATTTGGATGCTTATCTTGCTAGGATCTTATGATCCCTGCTGACTTCCTGCCCCTGGGCAGGGGGCTGGACTCGATGATTCTCTGGAGTCCCTTCCAACCCAAATGTCTATGCAATCTATAATATCTATGACATCTATGGACTCCCATTATGCATACAATCAAAATTAATCAAACCAGCCACCATTTCAAAAACTGAACATTTGCAATAAACTGTGTGTAACTTACAGAACAAGACTTACTTACTGAAAATGTTCTGCAAATTATTTTTACCACAACAAGCGCAAACTCCCCCCTCCTCCCCCCCCCCACCCAAAAAAGCTAGTTTGGAACTATTTGAAAACAAAAATTAGAGGAAATAGAGGTTGGATAAATTATTCACAGCAAATTATTTGTGTGGCTGTACTCAATAGCACTCAGCATGATTGTACCATCACCACACTGCTCTTATGACTTAATATTGGCTGCTTTCTTTCAGTACATTTTTATGCTGTTAGTAGTTTTAGTGCCAGGTGTCTGCTAAAACAAGTTAAAAACTGTAGTTTTAGTGCCAGGTGAAGATCTCATTTTAGGATTTGTTTTTCCTTGGGGAGGAAGAGTGAAAATCTATTCAAGCCCACACAATTACTATTTTGCTTCCTGGTGATTTAATTTCCATACACCAGTGGTTTTCAAACTTTTTCATTTGCAGACCCCTAAAAACAATTGAATAGAGGTGCAAACCCCTTTGGAAATTTTGAATGGATTTGTAGACCTCTTTGAATTATAAGTGTGGGTATTCACATACTTTTGATTGATCAGAGTCATCTTTTGTAGACCCCTCATTCTGTGGACCCCCAGGGGTCTGCAGACCACAGGTTGAAAACCACTGCCATACAAACATGAAGAATTGAGCCCTCTATAGTAGAATATGTATTGTTGGGCTTCGACAATAGATGCAAGTCTTTATTTCTCTGTAAATGGCTGTAAGTCTTATGGCAGAGCCCC
Source organism: Crocodylus siamensis (assembly GCF_052110815.1). Classification (NCBI taxonomy): domain Eukaryota; kingdom Metazoa; phylum Chordata; order Crocodylia; family Crocodylidae; genus Crocodylus; species Crocodylus siamensis. The sequence goes on from NC_143397.1 coordinate 220,101,918, forward strand.
CCCACACACACACACGGCATAGACCAGTGGGGGGCAGCAGGAATCACCCCCCTGCCCAGCAGCAGCCAGTGAGTGGGGACTATTTTTTCCAAAGAGCTGGGGTGGGTGGGGCTGGGAGAGCAGGCAGGGGATGGAGCCTGTGTGATTTGGAGATTCGGCTGATTCAAATCACCAAATCAAATCACTGTCCCCCGAACTGGCTGAACCCAAATCCGAAGTGCATACTAGCCACTTTGTACAGGCCTACTAACCAATAGATCACTTCCCACTATACTATACTTTTGTTGGCATGCATCACAACCCAACAGTGCTATTTACAAGGAGTTGTTTAGTACTGCTTAAGAATTGCTGCATAGCTCACCATTAGTGATTAACTTCATTTTGTGCAAATCATTGACTTCCTGTACATAACTATTGCTACTCTTTCCCACTAGGTAGCCATGCCATTCTGTTTTTCAAAGGCAGGAAGTCTACAGTTTGCTGACCCAGAATGCTTGTGTACTGAAAGGTGTTCATTTCATTTTCTGCAGCAGTTGCTAGGTTGGAATTTGAAATTGCAGCAGAAGCCAACTGGTTTATGGGTTGCTGTCCACACCAGATGCTTAGCAGGACGGGTGAGGGGGAACAGCGTGTGGGAGAGAGGAATGTTTTAGCACTGCCAAAATGATAGTCAGCCTTAAAGGATTTTGCATGGTTAAGGCTAGAAGAATGACCCTGTTAAAAATGACATTTGGCGTCCCATATTTATTCCCTTTGATTATTTCTATGTCCAGTTGGCTCCAGCCTACAAACCAAAATGCTTTGCTAACTGTCAGTTCACCCCAAAACCTGAAAATCAAATAGGACATTTCTTGTTTATACTTTTTTCCTAGAATAAAGAAGTATAAACCAGATATTACCTGGTCATTGTGTTGATGATCTGTAAGCAGTACAGAATGCAGATTCCTTTGCCATCTCTCTCCTTGTCCTGCCCATATTACTTCTGTTAGTACTTTTTTTCCATTTAGATAAGGAGTTAGATAGGACTCAGAAGACAAAGTACCATATTAATAGTCCCTTCCCCAACCATAACCTTACTTGAGTAATTACATATTACTTGGGTAATTAGTTATAAAGCCGATTAGTGTACAGGATCATCTGTTGCCATGTGTTGCAGAGCACCTTGGTGCTCTGCTCCTATAAAGAGGGGAGGTGTGTCACAGAGCATGCAGGTGCCCTGCTCCTTGGAGTGAAAATAGCTAGGGAGAGAGCCCTAGCAGTGAGTGGGGAGCCCAGCTGCTGGTTACCAGGGCAGCCAGAGTAGTAATAAAGAGGCACAGATGCTGGTTGCTAGGGCAACCGGTAGGGGTCAGATGACTGGAAGGGGCAAGGCCTGGCTGAGGCCAGGCAGGTAGTTCCCTGCCAGCAGCCATGGGGGTAGGACCTCTGCCTGAGTGATGTAAAGGAAGAGGCCTGAATGACTGAAAAAGGCAATACTGGAGATGGAGAAACCTTGGAGTGGCGAATGTTGTTATAGCCAGATGGCTTGAATTTATGTTATAGCCTAGGGGCTTGAGTCTTCTGTTTGTGGATTACAAACCGGTGGTTTGAGTGAGGCTATTAGTGGTTGGAGAACACCTCGTAGGAGGCCCACGGTAGCATGGGGACCCCGGTGCCAGAGAGGGCGCAGCATTCTGGGGTGCATTGACCCCAGCCCCAAGAGGGGGAGTGGAGAGTTGGAGGCCAGGTAAGACCGAGGCCATCTGAGCCCTGTTGGGGTTTGAGACCCTGAGGAGGAAAGTTGGGGCCAAGCATGGCTATGGCCACCTGAGCCCCAAGGCTGCAGAAACCCCAGAACATAGGGGGCAGTGCGAGAAGGCCCCAGAGCAAAGGGGGCAGCAGTACAGGGGTGGTTGGAGCCATGCATAGCCCATAAGGCTGGGGTGCCCAGAGCCCCATTATCAGAACAAGACTCAGGGTAGCAGGGAGAACTGTGAACAAGGAAATGAAAGGCAGCCTCCCTTTAATTTATACAAGATCTAGACATGGCACGCAAGAATGAGGGTGCTTTGACACAAACTTGGCACGGTAGGGGGTGCTAGGGGAGATCACAGCCACAGCTAGGACCCCACCCCATGACACCATGAAGTCTTAATATTACAATAAGAGACTTATATACAGGCAGTCCTCAGACTTACAACACAATTGGTTCCTGCAAGCCATGTCTTAAGTTGAAATGTCATAAGTCTAAACCAATTTTCCCATAGGTACAGTGTTATAAATAGTTTCACAGTTTCTAGGGTCGGAAGAGACCTGAGCAGATCATCTAGTCTGTCCCCCTGCCATGGCAGGAAAGAATACTAGGGTCAAGAATACTAGCAAAATGTTCATCCAACCTCCTCTTAAACACCCCCAGGGTAGGAGCCTGCACCACTTCTCTTGGAAGCTGGTTCCAGACCCTAGCTGCCCTGACCGTGAAGTAGTGCCTCCTGATATCTATCCTAAACCTACCCTCTGCCAGCTTGTGACCGTTATTCCTGGTCACTCCTGGCGGTGCTTGGGGGAACAGTGACTCCCCCAATGCCTGCTGATCCCCCCTGACTAGTTTATAACAGGCCACAAGATCCCCCCTCAGCCTTCTCTTGTGGAGGCTGAATAGGTTCAGGTCCCATAGCCTCTCCTCATAGGGCCTGCCCTGTTGTCCCCTGATCGTACGAGTGGCCCTCCTCTGGACCCTCTCCATGCTGTCAACATCCCTCTTGAAGTGTGGTGCCCAGAACTGGACACAGCACTCCAGCTGCGGCCTGACCAGTGCCACATAGAGGGGGAGAATCACCTCTTTGGACCTGCTCGAGATGCATCTGTGGATCCATGACAAGGTGCGGTTGGCCTTCCTAACTACCTCCCCACACTGCCGGCCCATGTTCATCTTGGAGACAATGATGACCCCAAGATCCTTTTCCGTCTCCCTGCTGACAAGAGGAGAGTTCCCTAACCTGTAGGTATGGTGCCGGTTGTTCCTCCCCAGATGCATCACCTTGCACTTGTCTGTGTTGAAACCCATCCTATTCTTGTCCGCCCACCCTTGTAACCTGTCTCGGTCTGATTATAGCCTGTTGCATCCTTCCAGTGTGCCCACGTCCCCCCACATCTTAGTGTCATCAGCAGATTTGAACAGGGTGCTTTTTACCCCCTCGTCCAAATTGCTGATGAAGATGTTGAACAGTGCGGGCCCAAGGACCGAGCCCTGCGGAACCCCACTGCCCACATCCTTCCAGGTTGAGAAGGACCCATCCACTACCACCCTCTGGGTGCGGCCCTCCAGCCAGTTGGCGACCCATTTGACTGTGTGGGTGTCTACACCACAGCCCCCCAGTTTCTTAATGACAACGGGATGAGAGACAGTGTTGAAAGCCTTCCAGAAGTCCAGGAAGACTATATCCACTGCTACCCCTGCATCTAATGATCTGGTGATCTGATTGTAAAAGGCCACCAGGTTGGTCTGATAGGACCTGCCACTGATGAACCCCTGTTGGTTGCCCCTAAGCATGTAGTCCCCTGCTGGCCCCTCCTGGATGTGTGCCAGCATAATTTTCTCGAACAGCTTGCCTAGGATTGAGGTAAGACTAAGCAGCCTATAGTTTCCCGGGTCCTCCTTCTGCCTTTTTTGAAGATGAGGACCACGTTGGTCCTCTTCCAGTCCTCCGGTACCTCACCAGAGCACCATGAGTGCTTGTAAAGCCGTGCCAGGGGACTTGCAATGACCTCGGCCAGTTCCTTTAGAACTCTAGGGTGGAGATCATCCGGGCCGGCTGACTTGAATACGTCCAACCCCTCCAGAAGCTCCCTAACTAAATCCTCGCTAACCCGTGGCCCAGGTGTGCCTCCCCCAAGGCCCGAGGGGGGCCCAGCAGGAAGGTGGCTGTTCTGGTCCCTACTTAGGAAGACGAAGGCAAAGAAATCGTTAAACATGTTAGCTTTGCCGTCCGGTGTGATGACCAAGTTTCCCAACGCGTCCTGCAAGGGTCCCACATTACCTGGGACCTTCTTTTTACCCGCTATGTACTTAAAAAAGGACTTCTTATTGTCCTTAATCTGGGAAGCTAGTCCCAGTTCCATCTGTGCCTTGGCCTTCCTAACTACACCCCTACATCCCCGAGCAACTACAGAATAATCCTCCCTGGTGATGACCCCTTCTTTCCATTGGGTGTAAGCCTCCTTTTTAGAAAGGAGACATTCCCGGATGCTTTTGGTGAGACATGGAGGCTTGTGTACTCTCCTGCTCCCTTTGATCCTCATTGGGATTACCTTCCTTTGGGCTTGGGGGATCGTCTCCTTAAGGAGTGACCACTCTCCTTGGACACCTGGCTCCCCTCTCCTTTGGGACCTCAGCACTTCTCCAAATGAGGGATTGGTTCTTTTACAATGGTAGATACAGCTGCATCCAGTAAGTCTGTTGTGGTAGAAGGAAAGGAGGAAGGGATTGGGCACGGGGGGACAGATCAAACATGCCCCCATGCTGAGGAAGGGACAGGGACTGGAGTTGGGACAGGGGCTAGGGCAAGCACTGCCAGCCAGGGCCGGGCAGGCGGGTGTGGAACTGAGCTGTAGCTCATTGGGAGAGAGGCGCAAGGAGGGAGGAGGTTGCAGCTCCCGCCACTGTGCACTGCTTGTCTGGCAGCTCGTCCGGTGGTTCCCATCACTGCTCCTGCCGCTTGTCTGGGAGGGCATGGAAGGATATATGCCCCTGGATCTATGCGGGGTGTGGTGGGCGGAGCTGGGGCTGCACCAGGCTATGCTTTGGGTGGGCGGTGGCAGTTCTGGGAGTGGGGGCTATGCGCTCCTGCTGTTTGTCCAGCCAGGGCAGGGTGGGCATGGGAAAGAGCTGCTGCGCTGCCTCCAGATGAGCAGCATGCAGTAGCAGGAGCTGCCTCACTCTCCCCGCAAACCCCTGGATGAGCCATGGCTTTCTGCTGCACCCACCGTACCCTGTCTGGGCGCGTGGTGGGAGGGCATGAGGGACATGTGCCACTGGATCAGGGCAGGGTGGGTAGGTGGCAGAATGGGGATTATGGGACCACTCAAAAATTTGCCATAGCCCCTGCTGCCCACCCAGAGCCAAGCTCAGTGCAGCCCCAGCCCTGCCCTCCCAGACAAGTGGTGGGAACAGTGGTGGGAACCACCAGACAAGCCGCCAGATGAGCTGCACTCAGCAGCGGGAGCCACCGCCCCTCCCCCATTACTAGCTGCAGCTCAGCCCTGCACCTGCCCAGCCCCTTCTCGGCAGTGCTTGCCCCAGCCCCAGTCCAGGTCCCAGCCCCGGTCCATCCTGCACTGCAGGGACCTTGATCTGCCCCCTCCCATGCCCCTTCCCTTCCCCCTCCCCTTCCACCACAACAGACTTACCAGCTGGAGGCAGTTTTATCAACCATTGTAAAATGAAACCCATGTTGGAATGTCAAAACAGGATGTCAATTTATAAACATCATAAGTGACATTAGTTGTAACTCAAAATCATAAGTCGAGGACTGCCTGATACTCAGAGCCAACTAAATTGTATTATAATATTCAAAGGAATATCACCATATTTAAGTTAAGATTTATGATGAGTGTGACTTCAGCCATCTGCACTAACATAGCTATGATTAGGCACCCACTGAATTCATGATTTTGTGATTTTCATGGAAACTGTGAAATCCATAAGTTCCTATCAAAAAGCATGGGGACCACAAAAACATGAAATCAGCAAGTGAGTGGGGGGGTGGGGAAGGGAGCTGCAAGCAGAAAATAGCGGGAAGCCCTGGTGTCCTGAAGTACAGGGATGGGTGTCAGATCTTCATAACGGAACATGATAAAACCCCCCACACACCCTCTGCCTCTGCTTGGCCAAGGGGCCCCAGAAATCCTGCCCTTGTCAGAAATTGACAGATGGTCAGTGTGCTTGTACCACAAAATTGGGAAGCAGCCACCCCAAATTCAGTAGGTCCCTAGCTTTGAGTGCCAATTCATACACTGGGAGGGGACTGTAAAACCATTTAAAATGGACATATAATATGGCAGTATGGCAAAAACTGAATCACTACATCCATTGCAAACCACATGCCATGCAAATGTCCTCTTAGTTGACACTTGGAAAACAAAGCTTTGAGTTGGAAGACAGATAAGAAAATACCAGTAGTAATATTGTGATCCTGCATAGGCCAAGGATATCATGGTGGCAGGAGCAGCTGGGGAAATGCATAAAGAAAGCTGAATAACTGATGTAAAAAGCACCATGCCATAAAGCTTTTTTCCTTTTTAGAGGAGACCAAGGTTTTCCTTGTCAGGTTCTGATTCCAAGGTGAAGCATTCATATACCTGTTTTTCAAAGAAAGCTTAACAATTTTTTCTATGGAGTATAGACTAAAAAAATTAACTTGGAGTTTCAGATGCTCTTGATTATGCCTTTCAACTCTGACAAGACTTAAAGTATATCCTTCTTTCTGTGGCCAATATCATTTCAGATGCTTCTCCAAACTCGGAAGAATGCACTATTATAAAGAAATTGGGCAAGTGGTCTTGGAAATACAACAGTGATATTTTCTATGGTATTTCCACTTGTAAATTAATCTACTGAAAAGCCTCAGCAGCTGGCTGCCAGCAGTGGGAGACTGCAGAGAGACTGTGTTTGCAGTGAGATGGCCTTGCTTGGCAGTGGCCTGGAGCTTAGCAGCCGTTCTTGAATCTACAGCATACTGACACTTCCAAACAGAGATGTAACAAGCGGTTTTTATACCCTGGGCAGCAGACATGGTCGGGACAATGGGAGCAACTGGGCTGCCAGCAGTGGCAGCCACCAAACTTTTGCCCCACCTAAGGTGGCACCTGGGGCTGGTCCCCATTTGCCCACCCCTAATTACATTACCATTTCCCAGTACTTTTCTCCACAGTCTCTAAATAGATATGATGAGGGAAGCGGGGTGAGATATGCATGATATAAAAAGGGGAACTGCACCTGAGAGGTAGCTGAATATCAGTATCCCTGATTCAGGGCTTTGCCCCCCAACACATAGAAACATAGAACATTAGGGTTGGAAGGGACCTCAGGCTGTCATCTAGTCCATCCCTCTGCTGAAGCCAAGGTTTTGTCCAGCCGGGTAGCCTGTCCCAGTGTTTTCATAGATTCATTTATACACTGTAAGGGGTTGGAAGGGACCTCACAAGATCATCGGGTCCAGCCCTCCTGTACTAGGCAGCAAGGTTACCATCCAGTCTTCTCTCGAAGATTTGCAGTGTGAGTGACTGCACCACCTCTGAAGGGAGTTTATTCCATAGTCTGGACACCCTAACTGTGAAGAAGTTTGTTCCTAGTATTAAGCCTGAAACGGTCTTCCAGGAGTTTGTGGACATTACTCCAAGTTTTCTTCAAGGGTGCCCTGGTGAAGAGTCGTTCACCAAACCCTTGATGTATTCCCCTGATGTAGCAGTAAGCTGCTACCAAGTCCCCTCTCAGCCTTTTCTTTTTTAGGCTGAAAAGGCCCAAGTCCCTCAGCCTTTCCTCCTATGGCTTGCCTTGCAAGCCTCTAATTATATGGGCAGCTCTTCTCTGGACTCTCTCAAGCTTTTCTACATCCTTGTTAAAGTGCAGCACCCAGAACTGGATGCAGTACTCCAGCTGCAGTCTCACCAATGCTGAGTAAAGCAGAAGAATCACTTCCTTGGTTTTGCTTAAGATGCATCAGTTGATGCATACCAGAGTATTGTTTGCTGGCTACAGCATCACACTGATGGCTCATACTCATATTATGGTCTATTATTACCCCTAGGTCCCTTTCCGTCATGGTGCTAGTCAGTTTGGCGCTACTGAGCTTGTAGGTATGTTGGGGATTGTTCATCCCCAGATAGAGCACTTTACACTTCTCGTGTTGAATTTCATATGGCTCTGGTTGAACTAGTAAGAAAATTCTTCCTAATATCGAACCTAGATTTCCCTTGTTGCAGCTTGAGACCATTGCTTCTTGTTTTGTCATTTGCCACCATTGAGAACAGTCTAGTTCCATCCTCTTTCGAATCCCCCTTCAGGTAGTTGAAGGCTGCTATTAAATCCCCTCTGTCTTCTGTTCTGCAGACTAAATAAGCCCAGCCTCTCCTCAGAAGTCATGTGCCCAGCCCCCTCACCACCAACAGTCAATGTAGAGCTGGTCAAAGAACAGCTAGAGAGGCTGGATATCTGTAAATCAGCAGGACCAGATGAACTCCATCTGAGAGTGCTGAAAGAACTAGCTGAAATCATCACAGGACTGCTGGGGAACCTCTTTGGGAATTCATCGTTGTCACGGAGTCACAGAGGTGCCCCGTGATTGTGAGGGTGATTGGCAGAGTTGCCAATCACTCAGGCAGCTCAGGTGCCTGGTTGCCGGAGCAACCAGGTGGGTCACATGGCCGGAAGGGGGCAGGGCCAGGCCTTTATAAGTAGCTTAGGCCAGAGCCTGACACACAGTTCTCTTCTGGCTGCTGCAGGAGCAGGAGCTCTGCGGCTGAGCTGAGTGGCCTGAGTTAGTGGTTGCTACTTTACCACGCTAACCGGCTGCGATAATGCAGGGAACAAGATCACCCTGAGGGAAGGTAGGACTGAGAGACCTGGTGGGGCTTGGAGTTATTGTTGGGCGTGTGGAGCCTCTGTTTATGTTGGAGCCAGAGGGCTTGAGTTTGAGTTACAGTTTACACCGGAGGACCAGGTGAGGCTGTAGGGGAGCGAGGAGGCCTCAAGGGGAGCTCCCCAACAGCTTGGGGATTCCCAGTGCCCAGTTGGGGCACAGTGCCAGGGGCACTATTGTCGGTGCTGCAGGGCACCATATTGCGCCAGGGAGGTGCGGTGTGCGGGGTTACAGACCCCGGCCCATAAGGGTGGTGTTTGCCCAGTCGGCAAACGGACCCAGCGAAGGGTCAAGGGGACAGGCACGGTGGCGTGCGCCTGTGCCCCTAGTGTGAGGCGCGCGGTGTCAGCCCTAGAGAGGGCAAGGCCCAAGGTGGGGCTGAGACAGGGCTCGAGAGGTGCGGTGTCAGCCCTAGAGAGGGCAAGGCCCAGGGCGGGGCAGAGACAGGGTGCGAGGCGTGCGGTGTCAGCCCTCGAAAGGGCAAGGCCCCAGAGTGGGGCAGGGACAGAACGCAAGGCGCTGGACCCCGGCCCTTGAGAGGGCAAGGCCCCAGAGCGGGGCAGACCAGGAAGGGATAGCGAGCCGGCCCAAGGGCGGCGAGAGCGAGCCGGCCCAAGGGCGCCGAGAGTAGGGCGGCAAGAGCGAGCCAGCCCAAGGGCGCCGAGAGTAGGGCGGCGAAAGCGCTCCAGACCCAAGGCGGAGCCAGCGATTAGCCAGGCGCCGGCTAGAACCCGGCCCAGGGGCGCCGGTATCAAGCGGCGCTAGCGAGTCGGACCCAGGAGGCGCCAGCGAGTAGCTGGGCGCCAGCGTGACAGGCCCAGGGCGCGGGGAACGGGCTAGAGATTGGGGCCCGACCCAAGGAGGCGCCAGGTGGGCGAGGAGCCCCGGGGCCCGAGAGAGAGAACAAGGGCACCCGAGGGGCGAGGGACCATACAAACGTCCCCCAGAACAGCTGCGAGGCTTGGGGCGTGCTGAAGGGGGAGGTTTGGAGGCACGCATTGCCCTTAAGGCGGGACGCATATCAAAACCCCATTCTGGACTAGGGACAGGACACCAATACCGTCCATTAGGGAACAGGCAGCCTCCACAATATATTTAACCATCAAAGTCGTGGCGGGCGAGATTCTGAGGGTGCTACGTCACCCTAACGTGATGGTAGGGGGCGCTAGGGAGCTCACGGCCGCCCCTAGCCGCCGCGCCCTCACAATGGTGCTCAGGAGAGGTCCCAGAAGACTGGAAGAGGGCCAATGTTGTGCCCATTTTTAAGAAAGGGAGGAGAGAAACTACAGTCTAAACAGCCTGACCTCAATCCCAGGAAAAATCCTCGAAAAATTTCTCAATCAGTCCATATGAGATAAGCTAGTAGAAGACAAAATTCTGAACAACAGCCAGAATGGCTTCATCGTGGGTAGGTCATGTCTGACTAACCTCAATCTCCTTCTGTGACCAAGTTACTCACTACCTGCATAGGGGAGATGAAGTTGATGTCATTTCCTTGGACTTTAGGAAGGCCTTTCACTTGGGGTCTCATAAAGGTCTCAAAGTAAGACTAGGGGACTATGGGCCCAACAATTCAATGGTCAGGTGGGTGGGAAACTGGCTTGGGGGTCAAACCCAGAGGGTACTAATAGCCATCTACCTGGCAGAAGGTAGCCAGTGAGGTCCCCCAGCATTCGATACTTGGACCAGTGCTTTTCAACATCTTCATCAGTGATCTGGATGTGGGGGTGAAAAGCAGACTAGCAAAGATTGCTGATGACACTATGCTGTGGGGAAGTGCAGCCATGCATCAGGGTAGGCTGATGATTCAGGTGGACCTAGACAGATTAGCTAGATGGGCAGACCAGAACCAGATGCTGTACAACACTGAGAAGTGTAAAGTGCTCCATTTGGGGTGGAAAAATCACCAACAAACTTACAGGCTTGGTGGTACTACTCTAGCTAGCACAATGTCCAAAAGGGATCTGGGGGTCATAATTAACCAAAAAATGAGTATGAGCCACCAGTGTGATGCTACGGTTAGCAGAGGAAACAATACTCTGGTATGCATCAACTGGTCCATCTCAAGCAAAACTAAGGAAGTTAAGAGAAGACTTTTAGGAGATTTGGTGGCAGCATACAAATATATCTGGGGTGAGCATCAGGGGCTAGGCAAACAACTTTTTACTAAAGCATCCCAGGGGGAAAGCAGGAGCAGCGGTCATAAACTCCTATAAGAAGGTTTCAGCTTGAATATAAGGAAAAACTTCTTCATGGTTTTTGTAACCAGACTCTGAAATAGACTCCCAGTGGGGGTGGTGCAGGCACCTACCCTAGAGATCTTCAAAAGGAGACTGGATACACACCTTGCTGGGGTTATACTCAGCTTATTGTCCACTGTAACCCTCCAGTTCTTCCCTGCAGAGCTGCTGCCCAACCAGTCAGCCCCCAGCCTGTACTGGTGCATGGGATTTTTCTGTCCTAAGTGCAAGACTTTGTATTTGCCCTTGTTGATCCTCATGAGATTCCTTTTGGCACAATCCTCCAATTTGTTTAGCTCACTCTGAATCCTAGCTCTACCCTCCAGTGTATCTACTACTCTGCCCAGCTTGATGTCATCTGCAAACTTACTGAGGGTGCGCTCTATTGCCATCTTCCAAGTTGTTGATGAAGTTATTGAACAAAACTGGCCCCAGGACCAACCACTTGGGCACTCCACTTGATACTGGCTGCCAACTACACATTGAGCCATTGATTACTACCCTCTGAGGCGGATGCTTCAGCTAGTTTTCTATCCATTTTACAGTCCATTCATCCAGCCTGTACTTCCTTAGCCTGCCCATGAGAATGTTGTGGGAGATTGTATCAAAAGCCTTGCTAAAATCAAGGTCTACCACATTAACTGGTCTCCCCACATCCACAGACCTAGTCATCTCATCATAGAAGGCAACTAGGTTAGCCAGGCATGACTTGCCCTTGGTAAATCCATGCTGACTGTTCCTAATCACCTTCTCCTCCAGTGAGAACAAAGATGTTGTCTACATTAGTTCATTGCACTCTCCAGTCCCCTTGTCACCTGAAAAAAGCAAGGCACAATTTGGCCCTACATTATTTATATATATTTCTTGCATGGCCATTGACTTTGGAATTGAAAAGTAGTTGTCTATTGTGATTCACTGAAAACTGATATAGAAAGCAGAAATTCCACAAGAGTTACTTGCAGAACCTACACCCTTTCAATCCATTTATCAAACTGCTTACAGTTCCAATTTCAAGGCAGTAGATGTGGTAATAAATATTAAGCAGAAAAAGTTAGGCCTATTAAATAAAAAGTTATGGAACTTAGTGCATCACTATTGGCGGTTTCATCCCCTGATTTACTTATCCTCCCAGAACAGGCTGCTTATATTACACAGTGCTCCGAAGTGTTACCTCTCTAGAGAACCTGAATTCTGAGATAGGTGTCAGTGCATTCCAGCAGGATCAGGCAGTGGCAATCCCCTTGAGTGACCTTGGAGAATTGTTATATGAAAAGGTAAGTGGGTCACATGACTCTTTCCAGCATTATCTGCCTGTCCATTTCAATGGCCAAATTCATCCTTAGGGGAATAAAAGCTTGCCAACTCTAGCAGGTGGTGTTATCTGCAGGTTTTAAGTGGTCAATGCTTAATGAATAATTGTTTGACTTAACAAAGCTTACTTTAATAGGCACAAAACAGAGCAGACAATGGGACATCTACTCTTACTTTTTTTTTTTCTGAGAGTAGTGGATACCAAATGCTTGAGAAGGAAATAAAACCCACATAATGAACAATTATGTATATCTGCCTACAGTAGGAGTATTTTCCTAACCTGGGGCACCTTAGTAGTTTGCTCAAACCCTGTACTGTGAAGGCTGGTTAAACAGGACTAACAAGCTAAAAGTAGGTGAAAGACATTTCTGCAAATACTCAAAAAGTTAAATTCACTTTAGCTGTGTACATGTCCCACCCCACCACCCCCACCTTCTTATTAACTTTCTATATAAGTTCCAGGTAACAGGTTTTGCACAGGGATTAAAGAATTTTCACACAAAGTGAATAATAAAGCTGCCAACAAGTGCATTTGCACTGAAAACGCCAAGACTTGCATTTGTCCAGTCCGTGCAAAGGAATAATACTATGATACTCAATCGCAACTAACCAATTGTGCTCTAACTTTGAATTCTTGTATCAACTGACAGTAACTAATCTATAGACCATCAATTAGTCACAGCAGTTACTTGGCAAATGATTCAGGGAACGTTTTAAAAAAAATAATTTTTTAGAAAGCAATTTACAAATAGAAGCAGAAGTTAGGTTATTCACATCAGTTATTTACGAGCTTCTATTAAGCAAGAGCAAGTGTTTTGTATGTCCATTTATGACACTTTGCAATTGTCAGAAACCCAAGTTATGCTGAGACAGAATGTAACTAAACAGGTAAACCATTCAATGCTCATAGGTGGCTAGCCTACTTGCCATGACATGAGCTTATGTCATCAGTGATATGGTGTGGTCCAATCAAGTATCTCTTTTGAGAGCTAACCAAAATGCTGTTCAAACCATTTTATAAGCACACCATGTAAATTGCATGTAAATATTTCACCATAATAGTAATCCATTCTTAAAACTTCCTTAGGCAAGTGATACTGAAGACACTGGAAGCATCTACACAAGAAATTTACTGTGGAATAGACTAATTAGTAAATACAAGAACTATCCTGCTGCAAAGATTTTTCCCTACAGCAGTGCACGTGTAGATGTTGATATAGCTGGCTTGGGCACAAAGGTGCTTCAGTGTGGGGGCTGCCTGCCAGCTAGCCTTGCACTAAGGCACCCTTGAGGCCTAGCCAGCCCCTCTGAAGCATGTTAAGCTGGGTTGGAACAGACCCGGGCTGGCAGGCTGACCTTCCCAGACCCCTGCCACTCAACATGCTGCAGTCCCAGGGGGCACGTTCAAACAGCATGTCTGAGAGCAATAAACTCTAGTGTGATATGCACCAGTGTGTATTGCTGCATGCTAATAGCATGTGCCTACTGAGAGGGAAGATACACAAGAAGGAGCAGCAGCAAGTGCTACCGGTAAATGGATGGATGCTAAGGTGGCCTGAGCAGCAGTCCACAAGCCAGAGAAGTAGAGCTTCCTATTATGTCAGTCAGGTGCTTGATTCTTCACTGCCACATCAAACAGGGTTCAGGGTAATGAAAAAGTAGGCCCAGGATGTGAACAAGATACATAGCACAGAAGTTGGCTAGTGTAACAACTGCAGAGGACAGACCTTGCTATTTATCCTAGTACAATTAGAACAGCTGTAAGACAAGATGGAACACATCTGAATCCTTTTACTAGAAACTCCTTCAGCATTTTTCTTCCACATCTGGTGGTTTGATAAAAAGAAAATCTCATCTGAATGCCTTTGATTTGGCAACGCCCAAACTTGAATGTACAACAACAGGACTACTCTGATTTTCTTACTGCACAGCCAGGACACAAATATCTAAAACTTTTTTTTATCAAAATGCCTGATTTTTTTTTTATGAGTTTTCCAAACTAAACACAAGGCACAAAATTCTGCACAATCAAACCCAGGATCCTTAATCTATATCAAGAAACTAGCATAGACTGCTGCGGAGAATGACGTCAAGAAAACAACACAATAACTGCACAGGTGATTTTCCTGTAGGCTGTGCCAATCTAAGGTAAAATGAAGCAAAAGTAGGTACTATCATTTTAGAGATAAACAAACAGCTACTGAGGAAACAGGACTCTGGACTCACACAGCATTCTCTATGAATACAGTAAGGCAGCTGTACAGTAGGGGTGTGCGAAGCTTTGCTCCCTGATTCGATTCGGCGGAGATTCAGCCCAATTCAGCAGCCGAATCTCTGAATCTGAATCAAATCAGGAGATCCTTTGATCTCTCCGAATTGAATCGGAACCCTCCAAATAGATTCGGAAAGATTCAGCGTTTCGGACATAGGCATAACTTTAAATGTTTTTTCTATATAGCTCTAGGTACCAGGCAGCTTGTGAATGCTGGGGTGGATGGAGCATCCCACAGCAACATAGAGCAGTCCCCAGCGCTCTCGGAAGCAAACCTGGAAGTGGACCAGAAGCACTTCCAGTCCATTTCCAGGTCCACCAGGGAGTGCGCAGGGGGACCCCCCCGCACCCCCTTGGCTTGGTGACTGGTGCCTCTTGGGTCTGGAGGGGACACCTGGGGTCCCCCGTAGTTGATTGCCAAGCCGGGGGTGGGGGGTGTCCCCCTGCGCATTCCCCAGCAGACCCGGAAGTCCACTTCCAGGCTTGCTGCTAAGGACGCGGGGGCACCCCCTCAAGGGACATAGAAAAAAACATTTAAAGCTGTGTCTATGGCCTAATTGCTGATTTTCCAAATCAGCATTGAATCTTCAGATTCCAATTTTGCCGAATTGCATTGGGGGCAGTGATCCAAATCAACAAATTGAATCACGGTCCCCAATCCAGGCCAAATCTGAATCGAACACAGCCCACTTCACACACCTCTACTGTACAGTTTGGTTGCTTTCACCTGAAGAACAAGTCCCTTGAGGAGCTGTAAGTTAGAAATACCTGTAGAGGAAAGGATTTCTCAGAGTGATATATTTGTTGGACCAACTGTGTAGTTGGGACAGAGCTAGACAAGCTTTTGAATGCCAAACATTCTTTGTCAGGTGACCTGATAAAGAACGTCTTGCATTCAGAAGCTTGTCTAACTCTATCCCAACTACAGAATTGGTCCAATAAAAGATATCACCATAAGAAATTATTGCCTCTTACATAATTTCTAGACCATCACAACTACAACTTTACTCATACAAATCTCTGTAGGGCATTCATGACAAATCAGAAATCAAAACCAATAGAGAGGAAAGCAGGAAATGATATAAAACAAATGTTATTTCTCGATGGGCTTTTCAAAATCTTAAGCCAAAAGGACAATCACATATTGTACTGGTAACAATAGCCTGGATATTTTTACGAGTGAGCATTGAAAGTGATTATTTTTTTTCTTTTTCTTACAGGAGACCCACAATGTTTTGGGCATTGTACACACAGAAAGGCACAATTCAGTACAGATTTTGCAATATAAAAACATGGAGAAACAGCAGGGAAATGTATGCAACATACAAGCAAAATCGTTACAGCAATGAATGACTAGATCTTGATAATACCACTATAATTTTGTTTTTTTTATTTAAATTATTTTGTTGAATTTTTTAAAAATAGGTTTAGAAGTTTTTTCTACCTCTCTCAGTAAATGTCTGTTTTCTGTAGGAGTCACGGTAAAATTGAATCTTCAGGAAGGACTTGAATGCAAAGATGATGGTGGTCTTTGCTAAAAAGGCCCAAAAGGCTGGGGGGGAAGCCTGGAAGAATGCATGTAGATTGCTGTGGATCAGTTGTACAGTATGGGAATAACAACCCAAGAGCATCAACAATACTTACATTAAGACAATTTCTCAAG
The DNA here is from genome assembly GCF_052110815.1 of Crocodylus siamensis. Taxonomy (NCBI): domain Eukaryota; kingdom Metazoa; phylum Chordata; order Crocodylia; family Crocodylidae; genus Crocodylus; species Crocodylus siamensis. The sequence goes on from NC_143397.1 coordinate 220,118,019, forward strand.
TCATTTTGTTGCAATAAAATGATGTGAAAAAATGACTGTCAGGCTTGATTCTAATTAAACTTATGTCATGGGCTTTAGTAAATAAGAGCTTCTGACCAAGGTTTACCGATTTTTCACAAGCATTTTGCTTCATTTTCTTAGTGGGGATACAAAATCCACTTTTATATATTCAGGTTTGTTTTTGAGTGTGTATAGTTCCCATCTACTTTCTTTTTAATGATACCTTCCAATTCTCTTTACTTTCAGCTAAAAGTGAATTATGTAGCCAATTCAAAAAACGAAGACTTCAGGGTTCCAGAATAAAGGAATCTTCATACATACATTTCATACATACAGAAGTTTTATTTATTTTTTATTACTCCTGCAAAATGAAGAAACTGAGAAAAGAAGGGAAATAGTTGCCAGGGTCTCCTATTTGCATCAAGGCAAGGTTAATAAAAGCACACAGTGGGAACTCCTTATACAACCTGTTCATGTTACCATCTTAGGGCTGCTCTGCAGGAGCTCTTCAATCTTTTTCATCTCCACTCAAAGGCAGTAGTATTTTCTGTTCCTATGTACAGTAACACTTTATAAATCACAGCTGTAAGGAATATCCCAGTATGCAAACAGAATATTACAGGGGAGGTAGCTATTTTAAATTATAATATGTTGACACTAAACTTTCAGATTATCTGCTGCTGCTACTACAATATTTGCTTTTCTTTTTTCCTTTCTGTTCTATTATTCTTTCTCCATTCCTGTTTCTACTGATGTCTCACTTTCCAGTTTATTCTTTTCTCCCATCATTTCCAGTTTTTCCTTCCCTGCTCTCCCTCGCTGCAATGACCTCTTTTCTGTTCACCTCTGCTCCATGGTTTTCTTTGATCCCACCCCCTGTTTGCTCTTCCCTCTCTTCTTCCCCATCTGTCCTATTTTTCTGTTTTCCTTTTACTCCTTTTCTTCTCTTCCCTTGTCTTCTCCCTCCTCCCCTTGATTAGAGCACTTTCATTCTCTATCATTTTAAATTTTCTTTTTTTTTTGGTGTCCACCAAGCTTCCTAGATTTCATAGACATTAGGGCTGGAAGGGACCTCGGAAGATCATCGAGTTCAGCCCCCTGCCCAAAGGGCAGGAAGTCAGCTGGGGTCATAGGATCCCAGCAAGATAAGCATCCAATTTACTCTTGAAGGTGTTCAATGTAGGTGCTTGAACCACCTCCGCTGGCAGACTGTTCCAGACCTTGGGCTTGGACGGTGAAGAAATTCTTCCTTATGTCCAGCCTGAAATGGTCTTGCAGGAGTTTATAACTGTTCAACCTCATCATCCCTTGGGGCGCTCTGGTGAACAGATGTTCCCCCAGATCCTGGTGGTCACCCCTGATAAACTTATAGGTGGCCATCAGATCACCCCTAAGCCTGCACTTTTCCAGGCTGAAGAGTCCCATGGCTCTCAGCCTGTTGTCGTAAGGTCTGTTTTCGTGACCTCTGATCATGCGCGTGGCTCTCCTCTGGACTCTCTCAAGCTTCTCTACATCCTTTTTGAATTGTGGAGCCCAAAACTGGATGCAATACTCCAGCTGCGGCCTCACCAAGGCTGCATACAAGGGGAGATTGATGTCCCAGGATTTGCTTGAGAAGCATCTATGGATGCAAGCCAGCGTTTTGCTTGCTTTACTGGCCACAGCATCACATTGCAGGCTCATGTTCATCTTGTGGTCAATGATGACCCCCAAGTCTCTTTCTTCCATACTGCTAGCCAGTGTAGCACTGCCAAGCCTATAAGGGTGCTGCAGGTTTTTCCTCCCAAAGTGGAGAACCTAGAAAATATTTATATTAAAATCAGTTATAGAATGTGAGATTTCAAGTGTCTTTTGGAAGAAGAGAAATATGCTGTGATCAGGGTTATAACAGAAAGCTAGTTTCAAGCTCAAAGATAGCTAAGGGTACATACAGGCATTTCATTTAGATCAATCTAGCTAGAGTTCGGTGGATGAAATGCCCATCTGTGCACACTTTCAGGGATGTTAAATCAGGCAAAAAATGGCAGGCAAGATCTAAGTTAGTTCACTTGAGGAGGTGAACTAACTTAGATCAGGAACAAGTTAACCTGATCTATTCTATTGAAACCTGTACACATTCGGAGTGCAGCCCTGGGGCGGGGAAAGCCCAGCCGCTTGCCCCAGCCCTGGGGCTGTGCTTTTCATCCACCTGAGCCTGGAGCTGTGCTACCATGCCCCGCAATCCCTGAGTAGGCTGTTTTTAGCCCTCCCATCCCCAGATAGAACTGCCAGCCCTCCTGAATCCTACCAACTCCACCCCAGACCTGGAAGCGTCCCAATCACACCCACCCTTCCCCCACCCCAACTTACTTCAGTTTCCCTGCACGATTCTTAGGACTAGCAAACAGCTGTGCACTGCTTCCAGTCTACATTCATGTGGCTTAAATTAAGTAATGTCCTTAAAGTAAGTCACATGAACAAAGACCAGGTGCAGTGAATGCTTGTTTGCACCCTAAAGTGAAAAGAGGAAAGGTTGTGGTACTGATTGCTACAGCAGTAGACTTGGAGTCAAATCTACCAGTTTTATTCTGTACTGTGGAAGTTATACTACTGATCTCATGTCTGATCTGAGGCAAGTTACCTAACTTCTTATGGGGAAAAAATTGCATAGTGCTATTTCCCCATTGACAGTACTTATGATTTTAATTAAGGGTGGTTAACACTTTGATATTTTTTAACTAAAGTCCCATGGTATTATTATTAATATCAATTACAACTTTATAATTATGATTAATAACCTACCATGTAATTTCTAAGACAGAGGGGTGTAAATGCTCCCTCACTGTCTTAATCTTGACTAGCAATGAGCTGCAGGTAGCCTCATAATGAAGCTGTTTTGAAAGATATTTAATTACAACAATGGGAAGTGTTAAAAGAAATGTGATCAAATGCATTGCAGAACTCCTGGTAGACAAGGTTCTTTGGGTAGATGTAATATCTTTTATTAGACCAACTAAATAGCTGGAAAAATTGTTTTTTGCAAGCTTTTCAGCACCCTTCTTCAGGCATAAAGAGAGTACGCTGGTGAGTTGTGTGCTCTTCTGGGTAGAATAGAACTCCTTTTACTCCTAACATTAATTTGTGCTAAATTCTGCCTCTATATATGCTCCATTGGGCTTTTCCTTGTTGTATGATATGAGTACCTCTTGATATATTGCTGTTCAGATGCTTCCAGTCAACAAATCCAGCAGAACCTGTGCAAAAAGCTGCTCTTAATGGACCACACTGTATCTTTGAATCACTCCAAAATATCCCGGAATGTAATGAGCATAATTTTATAGTTTTTGAGAAACCCACTGTTGTTAAGCAACCATTTTTGTTTGTGCCTTGAAGGAGTTGGTTTAAACAGGGTTGATTGCAGAAGCAAAAAATGTAAGCTAAACTCTGGCTCTTAAGCCACTGCTTGCAATATGAAGCCTCCAGGGTATGGTGAAGGCTCCCCTGCTCAATTTACTTCCTCCTTCTGGGTTGGCTAGCTCTGCTGTTGGCACTCTCCCCAGTAAGACCTTGTTCTCAGGGACTGCAACGGCCCTTGTTCCCCCCATCTCCATGAACAGTCTTAGCCAACCTTCTGTAAATGAGTAAGTGTTAGTGTGAAGAATCAATTCTTAGCTTCCAAAAAAAGTCACTGGCATCTGGAACTGATTAGCTTGCCACTATTGCTAGGCTCACCTGCTGTTCCCTAACATCTGCTGGGAGACACAGACAGCAAAGTCCCACCGCTCACGCAGGTTTCTAACCTGTGTACAGGACCTCCACCTGACGCAGGAGGTACATGGTCCCACTAGGGGGAATGCCTTACTGGATCTGGTATTGGCAACGGGGGATGACATAGTAGGGGACCTACAGATCGGTAGCCCTCTGGGGGACAGTGATCACCTAAAAGTACAATTCAACATAAGGCGTCGAGTGGGTAAGGTAACCAGTAGGGTGAACGTGCTGGACTTTAGGAAAGCTGATTTCAGCAAACTCAGGCGATTAGTGAAGGATGCACTGCAGAGTAGTAGTTTTGAAATGATGGGAGCCCAAGAAGGGTGGCTGTGCCTTAAGGAAGCTATCCTTCGAGCACAAAGCGAGACGATCCCTGTGCGAGGTAAAAGAGGGAAAGGGGCCAGGAGGCTTCCCTGGCTGACCAGAGAAATCCTGGGCAGACTAAGGGCCAGAAGGGGAGCACATAAAAAGTGGAAACAGGGAGAGATCACCAAAGAGGAATATACCTCTTCTGCTCGTGCTTGTAGGGAGGCAGTTAGACAGGCCAAAGCTACCATGGAGCTGAGGATGGCAACCCAAGTAAAAGACAATAAGAAATTGTTTTTTAGATATATAGGGAGTAAAAGGAAGGCCCAGGGAGGAATGGGACCCCTGCTAAATGGGCAGAAACAATTGGTGATGGACAGAGGGGACAAGGCTGAACTCCTCAACGAGTTCTTCGCCTCAGTGTTCCTAAGTGAGAGGCATGACAAGTCTCTCACTGGGAGTGTAGGGAGGCAGCAGCAAGGCACCAGACTTCCATGCGTGGACCCTGAGGTGGTGCAGGGTCACTTGGAGGAACTGGATGCCTTTAAGTCGGCAGGCCCGGATGAGCTCCATCCGAGGGTACTGAAGGCACTGGCCGACATCATTGCAGAGCCACTGGCGGGAATATTTGAACGCTCGTGGCGCACGGGTCAAGTCCCGGAGGACTGGAAAAGGGCCAATGTGGTTCCCATTTTCAAGAAGGGGAGGAAGGAGGACCCGGGTAACTATAGGCCAGTCAGTCTCACCTCTATCCTTGGCAAAATCTTTGAGAAAATCATCAAGGCTCACATTTGTGAGAGCCTGGCAGGACAAATTATGCTGAGGGGAAACCAGCACGGGTTCGTGGCAGGTAGATCGTGCCTGACCAATCTAGTCTCTTTTTATGACCAGGTCACAAAACGCCTCGATGCAGGAGGAGGGGTGGATGTCGTATACTTGGACTTCAGGAAGGCCTTTGACACGGTATCCCACCCCATACTGGTGAACAAGTTAAGGAGCTGTGACTTGGATGACTGCACAGTCCGGTGGGTGGAGAATTGGCTGGAGGGTCGCACCCAGAGGGTTGTGGTGGATGGGTCGGTTTCGACCTGGAAGAGTGTGGGCAGTGGGGTCCCGCAGGGCTCGGTGCTTGGACCAATACTCTTTAATGTCTTCATCAGCGACTTGGACGAGGGGGTGAAATGTACTCTGTCCAAGTTTGCAGATGACACTAAGCTATGGGGCGAAGTGGACACGCCGGAGGGCAGGGAACAGCTGCAAGTAGACCTGGACAGGTTAGACAAGTGGGCAGAAAACAACAGAATGCAGTTCAACAAGGAGAAATGCAAAGTGCTGCATCTAGGGAGGAAAAATGTCCAGCACACCTACAGCCTAGGAAATGACCTGCTGGGTGGCACGGAAGTGGAAAGGGATCTTGGAGTCCTAGTAGACTCCAAGATGAACATGAGTCGGCAGTGTGACGAAACCATCAGAAAAGCCAATGGCACTTTATCGTGCATCAGCAGATGCATGACAAATAGGTCCAAGGAGGTGATACTTCCCCTCTATCGGGCGCTGGTCAGACCGCAGCTGGAGTACTGCGTGCAATTCTGGGCGCCGCACTTCAAGAAAGATGCGGATAACCTGGAGAGGGTCCAGAGAAGGGCCACTCATATGGTTAAGGGCCTGCAGGCCAAGCCCTATGAGGAGAGATTAGAGAAACTGGACCTTTTCAGCCTCCGCAAGAGAAGGTTGAGAGGCGACCTGGTGGCTGCCTATAAGTTCGTCAGGGGGGCACAGAAGGGTATTGGTGAGTATTTATTCACCAAGGCGCCCCCGGGGGTTACAAGAAATAATGGCCACAAGCTGGAGGAGAGCAGATTTAGATTAGATATTAGGAGGAACTTCTTCACAGTTCGAGTGGCCAAGGTCTGGAACGGGCTCCCAAGGGAGGTGGTGCTCTCCCCTACCCTGGGGGTATTCAAGAGAAGGTTGGATGTGTATCTAGCTGGGGTAATGTAGGCCCAGCACTCTTTCCTGCTTATGCAGGGGGTCGGACTCGATGATCTATTGAGGTCCCTTCCGACTCTAGCATCTATGAATCTATGAATCTATAAAGTGATTCATGGCTAGCGCTAGAAAAAGGGAATCACTTCTTGACAAATAATGTGTCACTGCAGCACTTGCCCTCCAAGTATATATCCACATACTTAGCAAGGACTGATACCTAAAATGGATTTTCTGTTAAAAGAGTGGCCTTGACTTGCATTGTGTAAATACCGAGGTGGATACTTTAATAAACAAAGAGCCAATTCGGCTCTCTTTGGCTTGATATAAAATTGGAGCGACTCCACTGAAGTCAGCAGTGTTACTGTTATTTAATCCATTTATAAATTAGAGTAAAATCTGGCCCAAGATCTTTATTTGGTGATTTCATCTGCCCTGATCCTCATCACTTGTGATCAATCACTTTTGGTCTGCCCAAGCCTAGAAGGCCTAACAGTATGGGAAGGGTAAGGCACACCTGCTTCCATAGCCACTGGTAAACAAGGGAGTGATGTGTCTAGGAAGAAGTCCAGCTACCTCTGATTCTCCAGCTTGAAAGACCACATACCCATTCACAGCTGGGTTGGCTGGAGGTGGCTGTTGGCATGAGGATAAGAAAAGGCTCAAACTCACCCTCTGCAGCCTAGCAAACCATCCACCAGTGGGATTACATGATCACAATCAGAAGCATGACATTTCAGAATTATGACTTGAGCTGCATGCCTCTTCCATGGTGGGACTATTTTGAGTAAAATCTGGTTTCTTCCTCATGCAAGATTTCAGCAATTTCTTTCACATTGAAAATAAAAATCACCAAACCACCATAAAGACATGCCTAGCCCACCTGCACCCACTCTGGGTATGTAGCATCTGTGAGATAGTGCTTATGCTAAGCAAGGCCTAGCATTAAGAACAATGCACTAAAACTCCCAGAATGCTTCAAGGAGGTTGAGGAGTCAGCGATTGACATTCTGGTAATCACTTTCTGACCCTTAGATGAAAATGCTGACCTTCTGACCCTTGGACAATGATAAAAATAGCAAGCAAGCAGCTTATACTGTTAAAGCAGGAAACTACATGGCTAAACCGCAACGATGAAAAACAACCACATATTATGTCAGCCTTGACATTTTAACCCTGCTAAAACCAGCAAAACATATAGATGAATAATGTATTTAGGTTATAGAAAATTAACATAAGAAATATAAAGGTCATTAAAAATTAACATAAGCGTAAAAATTATAATACAAAGCGTACCACCTGATATTATAATATAGATAAGTTAACTAAATAACCAATAGAAGTAAGAATTAGAAATGCATATGTGTAAGTGTTATCATATATAAGTAATAGTAAAGTTATGTTAGATTCCTCACTGCCAACATGGGGACAGTTTTGTATCTTTTGTCTAAAAAAAGATAAGGGACTCCTTTTAAATGAGCTGTTGACCAGTTCTGAGACTACTGAATCAGGCAGCCGCACCTAGCTTCCGGGTTAGAAAGCAAGGGCTTGATTTGGGAACCTCGTGAACCAACAGACCTCCTTTAGTTTATGGCTTTGTGAAACAATAAAAGTTTTAAATTGAACATCCAGGTCTGAGCCTGTGCTTAATTCAGTCCTTATACAATTCAGCATTGAACTCACACAGCATCTATGAAGGGGCATGTAGCATCTATGAAAGCAAAGCTGGGCACATCAAAGGTGAACTTCAGAAGGCAACTACAGCATATATTTTTTGGCATACAGCAAGTATGGAATGGGAGCAAGCAAGCAGAGCATATTTTAATAGTGTTGTTTCCTAGTGGCATCCAACTTGAATGTCATCTTTGAGTCCCAAACAAATGGAGAACTTGCATAGCAGAAACAATCCTCTCTCTAACAGAGGCCTTTCAGGTAAATGTAGGCAAAATATTCTGTCCAAGTCTTTTTTTTTCTATTTGGCAACAAGCAAAGATCTAATTTTAGAATTTATGTAGCGCTTTCCTTAATTATATATTATCCAGGATCTTGGTTTTCTCTGTTTAAAATCTCATATTCTCTGATTAAACTCACCCCCCCCCAAATCCATGTTTCTGTACTTAAAATGAAACTTATATATAGGTATCAGTTGAACATAATGTTTTATTGATATATTTACAATCATAAAGCAATTTCGAAGCCTACCAGTGCCTCAATCATTATAATAAAATAAATTCTAAATCCCTATATATTTTGGTGTTTGATTTTGGATTTTTTATCATAGAAAATCAGAGCTACCCCTGCCCCCTTCACTCACCAGGACATGGGGCCAGATGCAGCTGTTCCTCCCCCACACCCCAACTGCTTTGTGGCATTGGGCAGCCCTGATATCCCAGTGCCCTGCCCTGATATCCCAGTGCCCTGCCCATGCCATTGCCCCTCACCCCCAACCTACAGCCCTGCTGGTGCCCCTCACTCCTCAACCATACCCCACCACCCCTGCTTGTGCTCCTCACTCCCCCCCCCCGTCCCCTCCCCACCCCTTTTTGTTCCCCTCAATCCCCAGTCACAGCCCCCTGGACCCTGCTGGTGCCCTTCACTCCCCAACTACAGCCCCACCCCCCCTTGCTTGTGGCCCTCACTCCCCAACCACAGCCCCCTAGCCCTGCCAAAGGAGGCCCCCCAGCTGCCAGAGTTACAGGGCTAGGGACCTGAGTCCACAGCCCCCTGCCTCCTGCAACACTGCATGAGCCCTGGCTGCCACCCACAGGAGATGGCAACTGCTGTGGCAGAGCAGAGCACAGAGCCCAGCTTTCCCTCCCCCATGAGTGGAGCGGGGGTAGATGCGGGCTGCCTTTTTCAAGCTCGGGGCTCCCCACCCTGTTACCCTCCCCTCAGGGCCTCTTCAGTCCGGCAAACAGGACCCAGCATGGCAGGCCAGAGCAGGACCAGGTGGGGAAACCTGTTGCCACTGCTGGGAGCTCCACGCCACCACGGCAAGATGTTCCCTGCCCACCTGGCAGCAGCAAGGAGCACAACCTAGAGCTTCCACCCCCACTGCTGCCCAGCAGGCAGGTGGCATGTTACCATGGTGGCACGGGCCCTGCAGCAGTGGCACTGAGCTTCCCCATCCCACCCCACCCCACCCCACTCTGCCCTGCCATACTGATTCCCACCCACTGGGTGGGAAGGTAGCAGGGTGGGGAGCCTGAGCCTGCAGTGGCCAGCCCACCCCCACTCCCAGCTCAAATCTGGGGTGGGGAGGGAAACATGCCTCCCCTAGGAGTGCACACAGTGGCGGGAAGCCAGTCCCCGCTCGCATTTCTTCCCCAAGACAAGCTGCCTGCAGCTCCATCCCGCTCCCTGCCCATGCTCTATGGCTGCACATTCCAGCCCTGGGCCCCAAACCCTATGCACTGCTCCAGCCCTACTCAGCTCCCTCTCTCCCTCACTATGGGGGTCTCAATTTCCCACATCCCCATGCGTCGCCAGACTTACCTACAGGAACTGCTCCTCAGGCTGCCTGGCATCCATGTGTTTGTGTACACACACGTGCATATGGTGCCCCTGCCTCACTGCCCTCCTCCTGCTCCCCCCAGCCCCTTGCATGCTGGAACTCTGCCAACCTGCCAGGAGAAACCAGCTGTTTCCCATGTTTTTCTCTTTTAACAGAGAAAATCCAGGTTTTTCTCCTTAAAATGAGAAAAATCTGAGTTTTACGGCATTTTTCCTTGGTGAACAGAAAACCCAGATCTTTGTTCATTACTGGGGGCAAGTGAGGCAGGGTAGGGAAGAGAATTTTAAAAAGATTAAACATGAGCTTATTCAAATAACTTTCATTCCAAAAATGTCCTTAAATATTATTTAGAAATATATATTTAAGTTGATTTTTTAATTCAAATGAAATGATTTATTCAACCCCAAATTTATTTTCAATTTTACAGCTCATTAATATGCATCAACATTTTTTTAAAATTTTCAAACATGACAAAATCACGGGAAAAAAATCAGTGGTTTACAGTCTGACCCAGAGATGACAATAGACATAGATGCTTTTCTAATCCTTAACAACAAATAAATTACACTAAATATAATTATATTAAAATTATATTTCATGTAGTGTTCTATTTTTATATTCATTTTTCTGGTTGTTTTAAAGGGCCAGAAGCCAAAATCATCCTTCAGTTATACCTGTGCAGTCCCACTGAAAATCATAAATGTGACTAGGAGAAAAATCTAACCCTTTTTATTTTCATTTTAAAACATCTGGGACTAGGTAAGTGAAAAATTCCCATCTGGAATATACTAGTTTAACACTATTAACATAATTATAATGAAACTTTGTAACATCCTACAGTATTTGGCTCAGGCATCAAAATCATCAACTTCATAGGTCTGTTTTTGCAGCTCCTTCACAAGTAAAACTTTGACTGCCAGGACTTCCCAAGAATGCAGGAGATGTGGAAGACTTCAGAATCAGGCCTGATATCAGCAACATGTATTGTGTACACATGCACTCACCGTAATTCAGCTACACAGGTTGTGCAGATTTGAGTATAGCTTACACAGAGATATAGCAAAAACTATATCCAATTCATTTTATCAGAAAAGGAAAAGTATCTTTGATTTATTCTTACTGAAGATGCAATCTGACATTTTATTTATGATCTTAACCCACTCACTCCAAGATATTTCTAGTCACTTTCTGCAGAGATCCATATTATCTTTCTTTTCTGAGTCTCCATTGGTATGGCTTCATATGAATTCTTCTTCCTTGACAACAGAAGCTAAATCTTGTTTCTCCATACATCTGAAAGTGAAATGCAGTATCTTTTTGTCAGACTGTTTATCATTTCTAGCAAATACTCAAATCCATTTCCTTTGGAAAAGGTTTGTCTTTGTATGACAGGCATATAAATAGATTTTATTATAGTACTCTATTCATTGGTGCAGCTTAGCCTGGAGATAAAAAGGAATTCATTTTCTAGATTTTCCCTGAATGTCAGCTCTACATTATCGGAGTTCTTAACCTAAGAAGAATAGGGAGGAAAAAATGCAAAGCAACATACTGTATCAGACTGCATGTTGGTGACTAAGGGGCCAATTCTACCCCAAGTGAATTCAATCAAAGCACGATCAGGCCTAGAAAATTAAAGTGGGAAACACTGAACCCTGTGAATTTAAATAAAGGTAAGTTATAGTAAGACTGCTAAATCTTTATAAATATTAATGGCAAACTCCACTGATTCAGTCGCACATACTTTTATGCATGTCTAAATGTTAAGGGAAAAAACACATCAGTAACTACTTTCTTCTTGAATATAACAAGTTTCTTCTTCCTTTTTCTTTTTGCAATCTTAGAAATGTATATTCTCCTTCCTTTGAAAAATAAACTCAAAGAAATCTCTGTACCTGGAAAGTACAACAACCTGTTAATCAAATTTTAAAAACATGAAGTACCAGCGACTCCTCTTTTTTATTTATCTATTTTTTTATCCAGGGAAGTGATAAAAATGATTAAGAGATCTGTTTACATACATCTAGTAAACATGCTGTTACTTCCTTGGTAGTTAGCTGTCAAAGTGGGGTTTGCAGGCAAAGAATTATAAACCATCAGTTCAATACTCATTGACCTAGACTGTCAAAAGTGTTTTTACACCCAGCTTCCATTGAAATATCTACCCCATGGGATGCAGAATTCAGCAGCTAGTCCTTACTGTCTTACCTAGTAGCCTAAGGACAATAACCATGCAGCAACACATGCTTTCAGAACAGGCCTTCTCTTCCACTTAATCATGCCACCAGTGTTGCTCACTCTTCTCAAATTAGAAAAACAGCTCAGATAAATTGAGAAATTTGTCACTGAAAATTGTATTTTCTATTTCACAATGTCTCTATGAAACATAACTTTTAAAACTTTTCTGACAAAATGTTAAACAATTTTATTTCAAATAAAGGTGTGTCAGATTTTCCACTGGGCTGATAGACTGTGATTTTCAAAAAATCACATGGACTAGTTTTTGATCCTCTGCCTACTGACAGAAGTTATAATTTAGAGATGCTCCCTAAGAAAGGAGCCAGAAGAAGTTGGGAACTGGGAGACAGTCCTTATGTTAGGAAGTAGTTAGAGAGACTAAAGGACTGCAGAAGCTTGTTTACTACACCACAATAAAACTTATTTTTTAGTTTTTCTCATTCATGCCTGGCTGTCTTCACTGAACCTGATGATTATCATACTCTAACTGGCTGAATTGTTAACTTGTTGTCAACTGCAGAAGCTTTGACTCTTGCATGAAAGACAAATTTGATGTGCTCTCAGAGCCAATCAGAAAAAAGATAAAACTGATAGGTTATGTCTACACTACAGCAGCAACCATTTCTGGGGTGAATTCATGAGTATGCTCCATCTTTACCCTTGCTGTGATGGAAGAACCCTAACCCCATTACTAGAGAGACAATGAGAGTGAATGTGAGTGGGAAGCGGGTACTGCGTTTTTTAAAGCTGGCCTGCTGTGAGCTGGAAGGTCCTATATAAGCTTGGCAACAGGAAGTAAGGTAGCTGAGTCTGGGCAGTGTTGAGGAAATGATGTTTGCAGAGGCTGGACCCAAGACTGCCTGCAAATAGGCCCAGGAGGGCTGCAGTTGGTAGAAGCCAGAACAGGAATGAAAGAAACCAGGAAGGCCTGGAAAGACAGCACCGAAGAGAAGATTAAGTTTGCTGTGTTTTTGGTAAAGTGGACTTCTGGCTACCAGAGCCTTAGCTATGAGGCATGGGGTGGCTGGGTGGCAAGCTGGAAGACCGCTGAGAGTGCTCTGAGTGAGTGCATAGTCTATTTATTATTTGTAGGTTGCTTTGAGCTAGCAGCCTGGGAGAACCTATTATGGTCCAGCGAGCCCTGTAGACTGCCGACTGGGGGGCAAAAGCCCTAGGAACAGCTGGTTAGACACTGATGACATTGAGGAGCAGAATGGGATGGAGAAGCCTGTGAAGCAGATGAGTGGATGTGGCAGAGTCTCATAATACCAAATACTGTACAAACCTGAGCTGGGATGGCCCTATGTTGTGAACATAAAGAAAGAGGTACCTAAGGTTGCCCCTTCCAATTGAACACAGAGCCAAAGTGTGGTAGACAAGAGACAGTTAGGTCAGGGGTGTCTAACTGGTGGGTCATATGTGGCCCCCAAAGAATTAGCATGCAGGCCGAGGGGCATGCGCCCAGCTGCTCCTTCCTCCCCCATCCCCCACTAGTGTTCCTACTGCAGCAGCCAGGGTCTGCTCCCCCACTCTCCTCAACCTTCAGGCTCCTCCAGCCTCTTAAGGCTTTTACTTCATGTCTCTGCTTCTGGGGGCAGGGCTTTGATGGTGGGGGGATAGGCAGGGTGCCCATGATGCATATGGCAAAGGAGGGCAGAGTGCCCATGCTGCACAGAGTGGAGATGGGGCCAAGATGCTCACACCCCATACAACAAAGGAAGGAGCCAGGCTGCCCACACTGTGTGCGGTGCAGAGTGGAGAGGGGGATGCTGTGTGTGTGGTGGTGAGAGTCAGATTGCCTGTGCTGTGGGAGGTAGGTTGCCCATGTGGCACATGCAATGAGGGAGAGGGGCAGCCAGGCCACCTGTGTGCAGGGGGAACACACTGGGCTGCCTATGAGGTGGGGAGAGCCTTGGGGAGTGGTGGAAGGACAGGAGGGGCTGCCCAAACAGCATGAGGCCCCAGACTGCAGCCCTTGCAGAGTGTGGACTCCAGCTGCTCAGCAGCTGCTCAGAAGTTAGACAGCCCTGAACTAGACCATTGGGATGTCAGGAGGGCAAACACATGAGATATGATCTCCAGGGGGGGCAGCAGACCACCCTAGGATCTGCTACACATGCATATTCCAAAAGCCATAAATATGCTGGCAAGGCTGCTCTAGAACATCCTTTCCTAGTAGCTCTCAAGATCTCAGACTCTGGTATGTTTAAGTGTGGCCACAAGGGATGACCCAGGGACATCTTCACCAGAGTATCTGTAGCTTTGGAGCATGTATGTGGGACCAAGTGGTATGCTGGGGGCCATCTTGGCTGAAGCATACTGCTCCAGTAAAGCATATATGTCTGTGGTGAATTGACCGATACAGCCTGGCATGCCTGGGCTCAGAGAATCTTCATTGTAATTGGTGGAGCCCATCCACCAATCGGGTAATGCTGGGAAGGGGCTTGCCCCACCTCTGCCCAGGGTGGGGGGAGAGAACCCCAGACCTGGTTGTAACCTGCTCTTTGCAGGTCCAACAACACTCTGGGGCAGAGCCTCTGGAGTGAATAAAAGGAGCTGCATGCCCAGCATGTGGCAGACACATTGAGGGATGGAGAAGAAGATAGGCAAAAAACAGCTGGTGTGAGCTGGCCGGTGGGCAGAACTCGTGCCCTGAAGAATGCCTCTTTGCGAGCGAGAGCCACGAGCAGTTGCATCCCTAGCTGTAGTGCACAGCTCAGTGCACAGAGCCCAGACCCTGGGAACCATTCAAGGCAGCTCAGGTCTGCAACCCCTAGTGTGAGGCCAGGGACCTGGTGCGCACAGTGGTGAACGGAGCCCAGACCCTGGGAGCTACATGCAGCAGCTCGGATCTGCATGCAGCAGCTCAGATCTGCAACCCCCCCAGCGTGTGGCCAGGACCTTGGTGCACGCAGTGGTACACAAACCTTGAGACCCCTGGGAGCAGCTTGAAGCAGCTCAGGTCTGCAACCACCGGCGCAAGGACAGCAGCTCAGCCCAAGAGCAGATTGAGCCCCAGCACCGCACAAGGCAGCCTGGGCCTCCAACCCCCAGCAGAAGGCAGAGCCTTCAGTGCACACGACAGCATGCAGGGCCACCTGTGGGTGACAGCCCAAGGGGAGCCAGTGGCCTGGGAGGCCCCGCCAATGAGAAGCAACTTGGCCAAGGGGACAAGGACCACCCATCCACGTCCTGGAGTCATAAGTTACTGGGGAAGCGATTCCCACAGGGGAAGGGAGCTACCCCAGCTGTGAGGCAGTTTATCCTCAGAGAAGCATGAGCTAACCAGTTGTTGAGGCACCTTATATTTTGTGGTAGAGTGCCTCCTAGCCTGTAACACTGTGCCTTATATTTTGTGGACATGTTAGCTTTGTATATTAGTCGTTTAATTGAGTGTTACGTATAAACTTCTTAAGGGACACTGTTGGGACCCCTTCCCTATTCGTTATATATACTTACCTGTGAAGATTTGTGTTTTGACTGTTGTTTAATTGGATGTATATGTGCTCACCTGTGATTAACTGTTGGTTGTCTATTTTAGTCCCACTGGCTATCAACACATTGCTTGGGGCTTCCTGGAGGGGTGTAATTTTTCAGCCTTTATTTGTAGGACATAGTATTATATGGTAATTGTATATTTGTGTGTGTATGTTTATTAATAACATTTTTTGATATATTACTAAATCTGTATATAGTTCAGTATCTCTTGTCCTGGCCTGACTATTGGGAGTAGAGGGATCTGGCCTGCATATTGCAGATCCCTCTCACAGCACTCCTGCCTGGCACCCATCCCTTCTGTCTGTAGAGGGGAGCACAGTACTTGGGTGTACCTGGGTTACATGTCCTTAGTGCAGCACCAGAGAAAGCCTCTGTGTATTCACCATCTTCCTTCTCTAAGGACTTCCCAGATTTTAAGAAGCTGTAGCCTGCCTGAGAAATTCCCCCTGAGGTTCAAGAGGGGAGTGAATTCAGACAGCTAAGGTGCTAGAGGGACATAGTAGGCCATTTGTCTTTCTTTAAGGAAAAAAAAAAAGGATTGTGTAGGGAGTGATGGCTTTGCCATGTGTTCTGACAGACCAGGTAAGTACCCAGGCTGAATTTTGCAGTCCTTCCAGCCTGATCCAAAACTCACTGAAATCAGCAGCAGTCTTACAATGATCTTTAATTGGCTTGGGTCACTTCCTAGATCTGTAGGCACTTTGTCTGTTGGATCTGGTCTATGGCACACTGTTAATAACTGGGATAGATTAATGTTTGGTGAATTTATTAATTTTTAAACACTATGTTTGAGTGCAGTGGATCAGTACATAATGCTTTGGGTACCTTGGGTTCTGTTGGATGTTTGTTCATGTGCAGGTATGTTCATGTGTTGTGGGAGAAGGGACTCGTCACATGTTACTCCGGCATTCCTTCGCAAAATATCCACTTGACTTTGAAGACACCTGATCTTTCCTAGCACCTACATTCCTGTCAGTAAATTCCTCTAGGAATTTACATTTCTAAGATGAGGAAGGGGGGATACATAGAGCTGCTTAAAGCCTGACAGTATCAGGCTGCTTGGTATCTGTTGTGCCTCTAAGTTGCAGCAAGGGTCACAAACTAGGCTTTTCTATCCATTGTGTCTGCAGGGCTCAGTTGCTTAGGTAAGCTTTGAGTGCAACTATCCCTACACAAAACAGCCAAAAGGAGTTAGTGCCTGTAACAGGTCCATGCCCCAGGGGCAGCCATGATGCTTCTTGATGGTCATACAGTTCCTGCACAGCTTTCTCTGAGGCACCCTCCCTTTGCTTTTTACCTGCCCTCAGCCCTGAGTCTTACCCTCTTGGGCTACACCACAGCTTGTATCCTGCTCCTGCAATCAACAGCCCCAAGTGCCTCCCTTGTGCTCTGGAACCTCCTGACCTCCACTGCAGTCCCACACCTGGTCCATCAGTAGAAACTCAAACAAAACACATAAGCACTCTGGCTCTAATAAAATTCCAAGCTAACTGGCTGTCTAACAAGCTTCTTTCCTGCCATGGGTCCTGTCCCCATTGCACCAAGCATTCAATGCCTTACTGGTATTGTCCAGGCCAGGGTTCAAATTACACTCAGACTCTTGAGGGGGTCTGCAGTGGTGGCAGTCAAAGGAGTAGCTGCCACCACCACCTGAGCTGGTTAAAAAGGCGTGGGGTGGGGCTCTTGTCTCTTAAGGGGGGGCTTCTGGGGGAGCTCTCATCTCTTATGGAGAGATCAATCCGGCAAGCTCCCGTTGTATTTTGAACCCTGGTCCAGGCATTCCAGGACTCAGCAGAGCCTCCCAGGGCAACATATCAAGTTAGGAGCTCTTCACTCTGTAGCTAGTAAGTTCAGATTGCCAACCTGGCCTTGGGCACTGGCTTTAAGAGTCTCCTAAGCCCTGCCCCATTCAGTCATGTGACTGCAAACACTCACAGGAATTTCCCCTCTGTGCCTAATGACCTACCTGTTCTTCCTGCTAGGCCTTAGCTTCTTGTCTTCAGTCTTTTGTTTCCAAGCTGCCTCACTGACTGCCCTTGGTGCATTTTACTGCTCTGCTTCCATCCCCAGGCTGAGTTACCTTCCTATGGTTGGCTTCTGCCTGTGCCTTACTGTCTGGTCTGTTTGCTGGCAGCCATTTCATTAGCAGCTAGCTTGTTTCTTGGCTCTCAGTCCTGCCTGATTCAGCTTAGCCAGCTACACTTTCCTCTTAAAGTAACAGGAGCCTTCTGGCTCCTTATTATTGTGCCCTAAAATCCTCTGCCCCAGTAGTTTGAGAATTCACTTGGGAGATGAACCTACATTCAAATCTTTCCTATTCCAGACTGAAGCTGAAAACAAGCCTCTCATTTTCCAGGAGAATGTCCTAGTCACTGGGCATGGGATGACTGCTTCATAATCTCACCTGTGGAAAATGTTCAGTTTTGTGTAGATAATTAAATGTTCACTGAGCCAGAGAGACAGACTAGGGACAGACATTCAAAAAGCCTGAGCCTGAACTGATTTAGTCTTTGCAGATTAGTCTAACCTGGCTAGGCTGTACTGGTTTATAATTGGACAGACATTCTCTCTGGACTGAGGAAATTCAGGCACATGCCTGCAGTGGCTCAGGCTAGAAGCCAGGGGGCACTAGAGCAGCCCTCCCTTCCCTTGCACAATACTGAGCTGAGGGGTGAGGAAGGGCATGGCCAGGCTCCAGCAGGACCTCTGATTAGAGAGGTCTGCCTGTACCATCCCAGGCTTTTCCCTGCTGGCTGCTCGAGGCGGGGGGGAGTGTTGCCAGACCCCAGACCCCTGCTAGCACTTTGAGGCAAGCGGATGTGTGCAGTGCATGCATCTGCTGATGATACGGAGCTTTTCAGTCTCCCTCCCTGCTTCTTTATATTTTCTGCAGCAAACTGACAGGCAAGCAAGCCAGCAGGGAGCTGACAACAGTGTTTATCTCCTCATCAGCAAAAGAGTAGCCTCTCTCCATTAGTTAAAACTCATCTTAAACAGCTTACCAGATGATGTGTTGTCCAAAATGCCCTAAGCAGTCACTGTTCTGTCTGCCTGTCCCAGTGAAATTGGAGACATGCACCCACAGACACCTCTCAACATTAGCTAGCATACCACATGCCTAGGGTCCATGGGACTGTGGTCCATGTCGTGGGAGTTGGGAGGGAGAGAGGGTAAGGCAAGGCCTTAGCTTCTTGTCTTCAGTCTTTTGTTTCCAAGCTGCCTCACTGACTGCCCTTGGTGCATTTTACTGCTCTGCCTCCATCCCCAGGCTGAGTTACCTTCCTATGGTTGACCCTGATGTGCCTGTGGTCTCTGCTGGAGCTTCAGCCAGGGAGCAGAGGGGAGGAGTCAGCCCTGCTGTAAACCAGAGAGCCCCATCCAGCCCAGAGAGCATGCCAGGATGCTGGGGGAGTCTGATTTATCTTAAACCAGCAAGGGGTCTGGGACAGACATTGAATAAACCAGTTTGACCCAAATCAGTTAAGTCTGATACTCCATTCAACCAGATTTATCTCAAACCAGTTTCAGCCATTTTCAAACTGGTTTATGTGCACTGAACATCTATTTTGTTACAGATTTAAACTAGTTTCTGATCACTTAAACTGGTTTATGTGTAATGTCTGTCCCTAGCCAGAGTGAGTGATTCTGTAGCCCAGTGATGAGGGTATCCATCCTGGAGAGTCACATTCCAGCCTCTGGTGTTAATGTATGTTTAATATTTCATGCAAAGTAGAATGACTTCAACAGATGGAAGCAAGACACTCACTTGTAATATTTTGTTGCTCAGTGATTGGGACACCGGCCTTGCAGGAAACATTAGTTTAAAAGCAGTTAGGACAGAGCTGGGAGATTAACTTCAGTCTTTTTTCTCCAAGTAAGTACATCAACCACTTGTCTGTTTGTATTTGGATGGGAAAGTGCAATTCCCCTAATAATAAAGAAATGATTGGGTGTCCAATTCAAGTAAAAAATTCATGGATGTGAAGTCTGGACAAATATAAGAACCTTCCTCCAGCTTGGATTTAGGTATCCAACTTTCTTTGAAGTGCAGGGCTTTGGACACATCTTCTAGTCCCTAGCATTTCCTGCTGACAAACTTATGTGGCTTCCCACTTGGTGTCTGACTTTTGTTAATACCATTCTTAGACACTCATTATCTCCGTGCATTGCATAGAGAATCTAAACACTGTAAATTCCACTAGGTACAAGAGCCCTTAAAACTTAGATCTGCAACACTGAGCCAAATTCTCCCTTGTGAATTTAGCTGGCCTAGAATAAAAGACACTTTTAAATGGTTCTTCATTGTACATGACAGAGTATTTGTCTCATTACTGTAGTGATGGTTCAATAAAGGTACCCCCAGCAGTTAGTAAAATTGCATCAAGAAAACTCATTACATTATACAAATTGGATTCTTAATTAGAAATGCAGATACAACAGCAATATATGAGTTGCTAAGCTATGACTAGGAAGGCAGTTTTAGTCAATTCCATTTTGGATTAATCTGCCTTTTGTATGCTACAGAAGAATACAAGATCTGAAAATGGAGAAAATTTGATTGATGTTTTATCTGCCAACAAAGCTGTGTTACTGACTTCAGATTGAAGGTCACAAAATGCAAGAAGAGAAGATTCATTTCAGAAGACTATTCCAAGAAACAAAAGTTCTGTCAAGAACTCTCCTGAAACAGTTATTCAGGAAATTTAGAAAAAAAGAATGAGTCAATAAACATACAACTTTTTTTAAAGATGATAGAGAGGCTAGAGGAAGATACTCCATAGAGTTATTAATACCACTGATTTCTTGGATTTTGAACAGAATATAAAGGAATTTACCCAAATTTATCTTTAAAATACTTTACATCTGTACCTAATTATTTACCCAACAAATTACAACTTGCATTTATATCTACATTTCATTAACCTTTCAAAAGAAATTACATAAAAGGACAATCCATTGAAAATGTCTTGACACCCCTTATTCCCCTTTCAATTAGTGATATTACACAGTAATTTATCAGAGATTTTAAAAGAGAGAAGCTTATGTCCTACATTTGATGGAATTGGACAGCTGGTGGAATGCCAAAGCAAGTGAACGGTATGCTGATATACATGACATATACATGATACACTGATGCATACTGAAAGGCAGAAATTATCGGGTGCTGAGTGATTACTGACCTTGTCAGTAGCCAACTGTAATGGCAGCAGCATTTTGAAGATTATTTTTCTAATACTTGGGCTAATGTTGCTGACGATGCATTGCTCAACATAACTTGGGCAAGATGTATTGATGCCTTAGCTCACAAGCCTACTATTGAAGAAGTCCTGGGTCCTGTGTTGAGGTTGAAAAATGGAAAAGCTCCAGATCCTGAGGATATTCCAGCAAAAGTCTACAAATTAGAGAGCATAACCCAGACTCAGGATCTACACACACTCTCCTGATAAATTTGCAGCAGCCACAGACATGTTTGAATTGACACTTAGTTGCTATAAAAACAGGATAAGCATCAACCAGAATCCTGCTAGAGTTATGTTTTGCCTGTGCTGTACATTGGTGGAGAGTCACTTCCTCCAGCACATTCATTATACTACCTGGGCAATGTGCTGGCAGACTGAGTTAATGTCAATGCATGAAATTGTTTCTCTCACTCTAAAATCAAATGCAGCCTTTAGCAAATTAGGCCTCAGGGCAATGAGGAAATAAAAAGATTAGCAATAAAAACCATATCCCAGCATTCACAAACAGTTGAAAATTAAAACAACCAAGCCCCAAACTACACATCATTCCTCATTATCCAGGTTTATTTAGTCTATTGCCTGCATGGATCTGCTTTTTGATGAGACACTTGAGCTCTTTGGTATTATGAAGCATAAACCCAGCATAAAACTCCACACTAAATTGTGAATTACTCTGAAATCTTACTACATTCCAAACTGCATTTTTCTAGTGCTTCATATGGTATGGTGATTCTTTTTAAAGTGAATACATGTACCCCACTGGAACCAGTACCAATAAATTACCATGCATCTAAAATAATGTCACTTAAAATAATCAAAACACTTGAGGGATGTGCAAATTGGAAAGAATCAGCCTTATGTCTCTCTTGAATCTGTAGGTTACAAGTAGCAATTTTGCAAGGATCTAACTTAATTCTTTCTTTTCAACTAAAATGGGTGATATCTTTTGTCTTTACTGTATTATAATACCTATTTCCTTGATTTCCCTAAAGAATCTCACAATTTGCAAGTATCATTCTTGCAGAGTATTTTACTTCTGACTAGTCAGCAATTTAAGGCTAAAAACTGTGCTGTATAAATCTCTGATTGCCACAAGAACAATGCTGTGGGCACACCCTTGATTGTCTTCAGTAACCAGAACAAAGAAAATGGATATTCTTTCTTGCGTATCTGCTTTTACATATAAAGAGCTGATAGGCATTTGTACAGGTTCTGTTCTCTCCAAATTTCAGCAGCAGAATAGGGATTGTATTTTTAACTTTGTAAGAAAGAATTACCATGGTAACAAAATGAACTATGAGAGCAATCTGACTGATTGATGATGTTCCAGCAAAGAAAGAATGACATGAAAGGCAGAGATAAAATTCATGCCATTCTAAAGCTTAGTTTATACAGTAGCTGAATCACTGGGTCTAGCCTTCTGGACACTAATATTATATGAGAGAGATATTTATCTGCATACAAAAAGAACGATGCCCTCTTTGATCCCCTAAACAAAGCTAATAAAGACTTTACCTGTCAGTGCAATGGCAGAAGCCAGGAGAACTTTTAATGCATTAAAGCAGAACGAATATTGAAACAAAAAAATTGTTATGTTCCAGAAAAATGGCATTATCACCAGTGCTTTCAAATAGTTAGCATTTCTAAACACTAGAGATGGATAATACTTTTCATCTATGTTATTTCTTTCTGTCTTTGTGGTGGGAGGTGGAGAGGGTAGGGAAACGTGTAGGTACTACAGCATACAAATGTTCCATAGCTTTGTTTTATTTTGGTTAATACATCTGCGGGGAGATGGAGGGGGGTGGGGGGTGTAGACCTGAAAATGAAAGCAATGCCATGTTGATATTTTCAGATAAAAACACTTTCAATATTTTGATTCAAAATTACTTTTTGTTCAAAACTTTCTTTGACTTCTGTTTTCTCAATATTTACAAAAAACATTTGAATAAAAAAAAATGGTTCAGATTAAGCAGAACAGTTTGTACCACTTGGAATTATTTATTTTCAGCTTTGGAGTTTGCCAAAAAGCAAAAAAAAAGAAGAAAAAGAAACCTATTTATTTTGGGTTAACCTGAGATAATATATTTTTAATCTTTTCACAACAGCTAAAACCCCCCAAAAATCATTTAACTGCACAACTATACTCAGTATTTCATGTAATCACTCTTCTTCTTTAGAACTGCCTCAGGACTTGGCAAGGTCTTGCTTGGGAATATCATTCTTTGTCTACTTCAAAACATCACTTTGTTGCTTCAGAGCAAGCTGTTTCTCTTCAAGAGTCACTACTTAGGGAATTAATGTCACTGACTTAGTACCTAAACTGATATATTTTTGTATAAATTCCTTTTTTCTTGTTCATCCTAGGGTACATACAGACATCCGGGGAGGTTAGACTGAATTAAAAATGGCCACCTGATCTAATCTAGCTCATCCAGGTGTGAATGCTACAATTAGGTCAATCTAACTGCAAATAGTACAGAAGTTCAGGAAGATTAAAACTGTCTGCCACCTAGAAATGGCCCACCCGATTAAGTTAACTGTACCTCCAAGGTAGTCTAACTTAGATGGAGTCAGGTGAGACTGCTCTAAATGATCTTCTGTACAGTTCTCAGCATAGCCCTGGGGCTGGGAAACCCAGCTGCTGGCCCCAGTACCAAGGCTGCTCTTTTCCTACCACCCCCCTCCATGGCACAAGACTATTGTTAGCCCCCTGAGCCCACCCCTCCCCTAGATGGACAACTACCCCCTACAGACCAGCTAGCCCCTCCCCCTGAGCCCACCAAACCTCCTGATCCCATAAGCTGTTCCTGGTGCTGGTTTTACCAGCATTCGTTGGTGCCAGGAGCAAAGTAAGTCAGGGTGGGAAGGAGCAGGTAGGATCAAGGGGCTGGTTTGCCAGGAGAGTTCATATGGGGTTGGGGAGGGGTTGGTGGGCTAAAAATAGCCCCTGGTCTGAAGGGGGAGAAAGCCCCTGAGGACCCTGATAGCTCCCTCTAATCCTGCCAAACCCTTCTGGACTCCACCACATCCCCACCAACCCCACTAGACCCCCTCCCACAATGTCCCTGAGTCCCCCCACACACCCCACTTGCCCCCCCAAACCCTCACATCCCAATTTATGTTGGATCAGGTGGCTATTTTTCATTCAAAATAACCTCTTCCTAACCCCCCCCAAATGTCTGTACATAGCCCTGGTACCTGCACAAGGACTGGCTCATCTCATGCCCTCTTGCTCCTCTGGGTCCTGGCCTGCTGCATGACCGTTGCCTTCTTTTATTATTTACTGTCATGTGACACCAGGAAGTTAACTGAACATATTCCTTAATTCTTTTCTTTTTTTACATTTGCACTTTTTGAGTATTTTTTGTCTGCTGATCTCCAACTTTCCACAGCTAATTATACCAACATGTCCAGAGCCCATGGTGGGCAAAGGAAAGAGCAGAGTGCAGGACCCCAAATCCCAGACCCTGTATCTAAACAGCAATATTTCCAGTGTAAAGTTATCAGATGAATAAAACTGAAAGGTGACCAACCTAACCACTTTTTAAAGAGTTCAAATATGGCAGCACCAGCAGGCTTAAAATAAGACCTGACCACAGCGACCTTGCTTGACCATTTGAGCCTCACTCCTGTTTCTCATTTCAGCACAAGACAAACAGTAAACTCAGATTACCGCACTGGAAATCCGAAAGGGAGCCAAAGCTGACCCCAGAGTACCTCTGGCTATAGAATGGTTTATTGTCATGGTAGCAAAACCTCAAGGATGGTGTGCATTTTTTGTGTAACTTCATCACCCAATGTTCTTGATTCTGACTCTAAAATAACGTGGTAGAAATATTTTGCCTTGTAGGGAAAATGCCTGATGTGGCTCTGTGTATAAACTTCAGCAAACTTCACCACAGGGCAGTTATATCCTTTGAAATATGGCCTCCTGGGAGCCAACCAGCTTTTCCAATGTATTAGCAGCAGCAGTGTAACAAAATTGGAATAGGGGTCACCAATGAAGTGACCATACTCATGGTTTCAATGCAAGTACAAGGAGAGAGTGCACTCTGAAGCAAAAAACCTATTAGTAGGAGACGGGGGAAAGAACAACAGACAGGAAAGAAAGAAGAGGTGAAAGCAGGAAGGAGAAAGAACAGTAGGAAGATGATTATGTGATGTACACCTGATCTGTGTCAATAATTTGCATATTAGGCTGGGGGAAAGATTTCTGATGTAAATCTCTGGTAATATTTATTCCTTCTGTGTCCATCTTTCTTCTGCTGCCATGCCACTTCAGATAGTTCATCTAAATTACAGTCTCTCTGGCCTGCCTACAATAGAAAAATTAATGGCTATTGTGGCTCCCACATTCAGAGTAAGTGCAAGTTCACTCAGTGTACTGGTGTTCTGAAATAACCAGTGTACTCGGGGCTCGCGTATTCTAACTGCAGTGACATAAAAACCTGTACCTCTGACCATTGTTGTAATATAGGCCTGATGTTTCTAGTGCACTCACCCCAGTACCTGGGCTGGATCTGGCCTGGGGGCAAGGAGTGGTGATGGTGGTGGTGGCAGATCAAGTACAGGGTGTGGGATGGTGGTGATGGGTTCAACAAACTTGAACATGAAATGGCAGAACAAAAAATCATTCACAGACCGGATTACATTAAGCATGGTCTCAAACACAGACTCTGGATTCTTATCCCATTACCTGGACTAGCTTTCATAACCCCTATGTCCCACAGTGGGTTAACTTTGTTTATCCCTTTTGATTTCTTCAACCCACTTTTGCCTCTCTTAGCAATGCCCCCTCTTTCCCTCCCCTTTTCTCTAAACTTTTTATTAAAAGGATCCTTTCCTTTTATTAAAAAATGCCTTTCTGTTTATTATCCCTGGTGTCTGCAAGTCCATTCATAGTATCTGATGATAAAGCAGACTGTAGCCTACAAAAGCTTGTACCCCTCTAAATGAGTTTTAAGGTATCACCCTACTTTCAATCACGAGGAGGCATTTCCATGGACCAGTTACAGAGGGGCTTATTCTAAAGGCATTTTTCTGCTGTGGTCCTATAGTGCAAGATCATGGGGGCTCCCATCTGCAGTTACACACAGACCAATGGGCTAGAGTTTTGCAATTAACTTTTCCTCAGGCAACTCTACAGGTCAGCAAACCAGCCTATAACAAAAGGTGTTTTTCAGATAGCATACACCCAGTTTATGAACTGAGATTTAATGCAAAATGTTTCCTGGTGACCATTCTGTCATATAATGTTATATAGCCTTGAAAGAGAAATACTCTTTCAATGAAGCTTATTAGCAAGCAATATGGTTGGAGCCCTGGCAATTTAAACAGATGATTTGAGGCCTTACGTAGCTTGCCAAGTATAAAAATGAAAGAGGAAATATGTATTAAAGCCAATAACATTCATTAATAACCCCAAATCCACAAGACAAGCAAGCTTCTGTAGCTTTAAAATGTATCTCTTATCCCAAGAGACAAAACTGTTCCTGTAAACTCTAGTTCATAGAGAATTTACAGCCTGTAAACAGAAAAAGTACATAATGTACCCAAATTAGTGCTGCACTTATTCATCAGGTAGAATGCTGCACTTCAATTAAACTATTGAACTAGAGTTATAAATGTATTAATTATGTGTCCCAGAATTTATTTTATGGTTGTGATTGTGGGGAAGTGTGGCATTAATTATACAGCTTTGCTCTGTGTGTGTATGAAATTCTAAGTACTTGTTTTATTCTTCCATGTACAGGAATCCGTACCTTTTTATAGGAAACAGTAATAACTTCTCCAGGGATGATATTTCATATTTAATGTAAATAAAAATGAAGAGAAATAATAATCTTGCTAAGACAGTGCACTATGTGATAACACTTACCCAAGGAATGGATTATTTGAAAGGTGGGAAAGTAATCTCCCAGTGTTGGGTATTTGGTATAAGTTGACACTAACTCTATACTAAATATTTATATAAGAAAAAAAATCTAACTTAATGACAGTGAAAAAGTTGTGTAAATATGAGACTATATTTTACCTGGATTTGAAACAAACAGTAGGAATGGCTCTTGATTGTCTGGGGTTTTTTCATGATAACTTTATTGGACCAACTACATGGTTGGGAGAGGTGTCAGACAAGCTTATGGGCAATAAAGTGCCCTTCACTTTATGCCTGAAAGTTATCTGAGAGGTGAGGATTTCTTAGGGTGAAATCTTTTATTGGACCATAATTGATCCACCCTTAGATATCCTTGCCTTTTGCCTAAATTCTGGACCATTATGGCTAAGACTTCATTTTTACACTACTGAAAGCTTATCCAACATTAATCCTAACTAAATAATTGGTCCAATAAAAGAGATCACCAACTCCCCCCGCAAAAAAAAATGCCCCTGAACAAACAACAAACCAAAAACCCTTGCTTCTCATATGTATTCTGGACCATCGTGACTGTAACAAAACTCCCATCTTGTTGATTATCTGGCAGTTTAATCCTTTGTACCTGATCATGCACTACTACCATATTATAAACAATATTCCTGTTAGTACTTGATAAGAGACCTTTTCCTGAAATGAGAAACTGAGCAGTGAAGGATATGCTGATGTAAAATATGTCATAAACTCTCAAGGACACCCAAGTTTGTTCCACAAGTTTCTTTGTATTAAGAAAGTACAATAATGAAAAGGTTAATATCCAGTTTGCCTCCCACAACTCTACCACCATAGAAAATTCAATATGTAAGGCTAACTCAACAAATTAACAGGAATGGATTTAGCAGTTAATATGCTCAGCTGGATAAGTGAAAAGCATATTAACAAGAGAAATCATAGCATTGGAAAGTTGGATAAGATGATGAAACTTCACATATATGGAATGGCAATCACCTCTTCTTGTTACAAGTGCAATTGCTCTTGATGGATTGCTTCCCAAAAATCACACAAAAAGAGCAAATTAGCTGTAAGCGCTACATCTGTACCAACAAAACTAGTGTTTCTGTGGTTCAGAGCAGTATGTTCTTGGTAAAGTTGCACAATTTCCAAACAGAAAACATTATTAAGACAGGCAATAAAATTATAAGTGCAGCACTCTAACCAACACCTCATGATCAAATGTACAGGATTTTTAAGAAAATAAAAGATTACCATATTTTATTTTCTTAAAAATCCTGTACATTTGATCATGAGTGAAGCTAGCCAGTTATGGGGACAATTAGGCCAGATGTGAGAAGTTTAGCCCACTCCAGTCATCTCTGATGGAGAACAGTAAAGGGGGGTCATGTGGAAGGGGAGATAGAACATTTTCTCCCAGCAAGGGATGGGAAAGATGGTGAAGGAGAAAAAAGAAATAAAATACATTGTATCAGGAAATGAGGAAGCTGTTTGAAAGGTCTGTAAAGGCTGCTTTATTTCCCTTGGAGCTTAGCTACAGATACCTTTCTTTATCTCAACAACCTACACGGATCAAAGGGGGCAAGAGCTTGCAAAAGCCCCCATGGCTCACCAAAAGCATATGGGAACGTCTCTTAGCTAAAAGGGAGGCATACACCCAGTGGAAGGGAGGGGCCATCACAAGGGAGAACTATACCTCAGTTGCTCAGGGCTGCAGGGGGTTGGTCAGGAAGGTCAAGGCAGAGATGGAACTGGGACTAACTACCCAGATCAAGGACAACAAGAAGTCATTTTTTAAATACATGGGGGGCAAAAAAGAAGGTACCAGGTAACATGGGGCCTCTGCAAGACATGCTAGTAAATCTGGTCATCACACCAAATTACAAAGCTAACCTATTTAACAAATTATTTCCCTCCATTTTCCTGAGCAGGGATGGGATCAGCCCCCACATTGGGACCCCCTCAGGCCCCAGGGGAGGCACACCCAGGCCTAGGGTCAGTGAGGATCTAGTCAGGGAACTTCTGGAGGGATTGGACATATTTAAATCAGCTGGTCCTCATGATCTCCACCCCAGAGTGCTGAGGGAATTAGCAGAGGTCATTGTGGGACCCCTAGCATGGCTTTACAAGCACTTGTGGTGCTATGTTGTGCTGCCAGAGGACTGGAAAATAGCCAATGTAGTTCCCATTTTCAAAAAAGGGAAGAAGGAGGACCAGGGAAACTATAGGCCAGTTAGTCTTATGTTGATTCTGTGGAAGCTTTTTGAGAGAATTATCCTGGCACATGTCCATGAGGGGCTAGCAGGGAAGGTTATGCTTAGGAGCAACCAACAAGGGTTCATTAGAGGCAGGTCTTATCAGACCAACCTGGTGGCCTTCTATGACCAGGTCACAAAATCCTTAGATGCAGGGGTAGCAGTGGAAGTAGTCTTTCTGGACTTTAGGAAGCCCTTCGACACTGTCTGCCACCCCATTCTCATTAAAAAACTAGGGGACTGTGGCATCGACACCTACACAGTCAAATGGGTCACTAACTGGCTGAAGGGCTGCACCCAGAGAGTGGTGGTGGATGGGTCATTTTTGACCTGGAGGGATGTGGGCAGTGGGGTCCCCCAAGGCTCGGGCCTTGGGCCTGCACTGTTCAACATCTTCATCAGTGAGTTGGACGAGGGGGTAAAAAGCCCCCTGTTCAAATTCGCAGATGACATTAAGATGTGGGGGGATGTGGGCATGCTAGAAGGGAGGAATAGGCTGCAATCAGACCTAAACAGGTTGCAGGGGTGGGCAGATGAGAACAGGATGGGTTTCAACACTGACAAGTGCAAGGTGATGCACCTGGGGAGGAAGAACCAGAAGCATACCTGCAGGCTGGGGAACTCCCTTCTCATCAGTACAGAGGCAGAAAAGGATCTTGGAGTCATCATGGATGCTAAGATGAATATGGGCAGGCAGTGTGGGGCTGCAGTCAGGAAAGCCAACCATACCTTGTCATGCATCCACACATGCATCTCGAGCAGATCCAAGGAGGTGATCCTCCCCCTCTATGTGACACTGGTCAGGCTGCAGTTGGAGTACTGCATCCAGTTCTGGATGCAGCACTCCAAGAGGGATGTGGACAACATGGGGAAGGTCCAGAGGAGGGCCACTCGCATGATCAGGAGGCAGCAGGGCAGGCCCTACAAGAAGAGGCTAAGGGACCTGAATCTGTTCAGCCTCCATAAGAGAAGGCTGAGGGGGGAATCTAGTGGCCATTTACTAATGAGTCAGAGGGGACCAGCAGGCATTGGGGGAGTCCCTGTTCCCCCGAGCACTACCAGGAGTCTTTAGAAATAATGATCACAGGCTGGCAGAGGGTAGATTCAGACTAGACACCAGGAGGCACTACTTCACAGTCAGGGTGGCTAGGATCTGGAACCAACTTCCAAGAGAAATGGTGCTGGCTCCTACCTTGGGGGTCTTTAAGAGGAGGCTAGACGAACACTTTGCTTGTTCCTGCCATGGCAGGGGGCCAGGATCTCATCCTCCTGCTTAACGCAAATAATTATGATGTCATAGGGATAATGGAGACCTCGTGGGACTCCACCCATGATTGGACAATGGGTATAGATGGCTATACCTTGAACAGGAGAGATCGACTTGATAAAAGGGGTGGGGGGTGTAGCTCTCTATGTTAAGGAAAGCTACGCGTCCCTGCAAGCTGATGTTGGTGACTAGGATGGATGACTGGAGACCCTCTGGGTTAAAATCCATGGGAAACATGGCACAGGGGACACAACGATAGGAGTCTAATACAGACCTCCCACCCAAAGTCAAGAGCTTGACCAGGAGTTCACCCGGGAACTGGCTGAGGCTGCATGCTCCGGGACCATGGTTGTCATGGGTGACTTCAATTACCCAGACATCTCGTGGGAGGATCACTCAGCAAAATCAGAGTGGTCGCAAAGCTTCCTATCATGCATGGATGATCTCTACCTGACTCAAAAAGTCAAGGGACCAATGAGAGGTAAGGCACTGCTCGACCTGGTACTGGCTACTGGGGATGACCTAATAGGTGACCTAGTGATCGATGGGAAGCCAGATGACAGCAACAATGAGCTGATCAACTTCACCATCCACCACAAAGCTGACTAGTCAGTCAGCAACACGGAAGTCCTTGACTCAGGAAAGCCAACTTTGACAAGCTCAGGAGGCTTGTCAGTGAGGCACAAAAGGACCACAACCCCGGGGGAGGGGAGTTCAGGAAGAGTGGTTGCTCCTCAAGGGAGTGAACCTCAAAGCACAAGCTAATTCTATTCCAACTCGAAGGAAAGGCAGCAAGAGGGCACAGCAGCCCCCCTGGCTCTCCAGGGATCTAGCAGACCTCCTGAGGCTAAAAAGAAAGGCCTACAAAGGATGGAGAATGGGATTCACCTCCAAGGAGAAATATTCTGCACTTCCCCAGTCCCGCAGGGAGCAAACCAGGAAAGCCAAGGCTGCAACTGAATTCCAACTAGCTTCGAACATCAAGGACAATAAAAAGTCCTTTTTCAGATATGCGGGGAGCCGGAGGAAAAACAAGGGCAACATTGGACCCCTGCTGAACCAGATGGAGCAACTGACAACTTATGCCCAGGAAAAAGCCAACTTATTAAATGGGTACTTTGCTTTGGTCTTTCATCAGTCCCATGGGACGCCCATGCCCGCTACGGGACAGGAAGGTCCGGGTGAGGGAGATCCCCTGCCCTCCATTAATGCTAACCTCATGAAGGAACACCTTGAGAGGCTGGATACCTTCAAGTCAGCTGGCCCTGACAATCTACACCCCAGGGTACTCAAGGAGCTGGCGAGCATCATAGCCCAGCCCCTGGCACGGATCTTTGAAAACTCCTGGCGCTCTGGTGAAGTGCCCAAAGACTGGAAGAAGGTTAACATGGTGCCGATCTTCAAGAAGGGGAGGAAAGTGGATCTGGCAAATTATAGGCCCATCAACCTGACTTCTATCCCGGGGAAGATCTTAGAAAAGTTTATTAAAGAGGCCATCCTTATTGGACTGGCTGATGCCAGCATCCTGAGGGATAGCCAGCACGGGTTTGTTGCAGGTAGGTCTTGCTTGACCAATCTCATTTCCTTCTATGACCAGGTGACCTATCACCCGGACAAGGGAGAAGAGATTGATGTCATGTATCTTGACTTCAAAAAAGCCTTCAATCTGGTATCCCATGATCACCTCTTGGTGAAACTGGCGAACTGCAGCCTTGGGTCTACCACGATCTGCTGGCTGGGGAATTGGCCCCGTGGTTGGACCCAGAGGGTAGTGGTTGATGGAAGTCAATCATCATGGTGCCCTGTGACCAGTGGGGTCCCCCAAGGCTCTGTCTTTGGACCCACATTATTCAACATTAATCTTCATTAATGATGTGGACATTGGAGCCAGAAGCGGACTGGCCAAGTTCACCGATGACACCAAACTTTGGGGCAAGGCATCCACACCAGAAGACAGGAGGACAAACCAGGCTGACCTGGACAGGCTCAGCAAATGGGCAGACAAGAACCTGATGGTGTTTAACACCAAAAAATGCAAGGTTCTCCACCTTGGGAGGAAAAACCTGCAGCATCCTTAAAGGCTCAGCAATGCTACACTGGCTAGCACTATGGAAAAAAGAGACTGGCGGTCATCATTGACCACAAGATGAACACGAGCCTGCAATGTGATGCTGCGGCTAGTAAAGCGACCAAAACGCTGGCTTGCATCCATAGATGCTTCTCGAGCAAATCCCGGGACGTCATTCTCCCCTTGTACTCAGCCTTGGTGAGGCCACAACTGGAACACTGCATCCAGTTTTGGGCTCCACAATTCAAAAAGGATGTGGAGAAGCTTGAGAGAGTCCAGAGAAGAGCCACACACATGATCAGAGGTCAGGAAAACAAACAGATCTTATGAAGACTGGCTGGTAGCTATGGGGCTCTTTAGCCTGGAAAAGCGCAGGCTCAGGGGTGATCTGATGCCCACCTATAAGTTTATCAGGGGTGACCACCAGGATCTGGGGGAACGTTTGTTCACCAGAGTGCCCCAAGGGATGATGAGGTTGAATGGTTATAAACTCCTGCAAAACCATTTCAGGCTGGACATAAGGAAGAATTTCTTTACTGTCCAAGCCCCCAAGGTCTGGAACAGCCTGCCATCGGAGGTGGTTCAAGCACCTACATTGAACACCTTCAAGAGTAAATTGGATGCTTATCTTGCTGGGATTCTATGACCCCAGCTGTCTTCCTGCTCTTTGGGCAGGGGGTTGGAATCGATGATCTTCCAAGGTCCCTTCCAACCCTAATGTCTACAAAATCTATGAAAAGAAACAACTGCTGCTCAACAACGGCACTCTTAAAACCTCTTCTCCAAAGAGGGTGGTGGAGTTGCTTGATTTTGGCTGAGAGTGAGCAGCCAACAGACAGAATATAATGAGAAGACAAGTGTATCCCTTCAGATAGCTGGCAGAGGGTGTTTTTTTATGAGTTGGAATCCATAAATAATAAAATCAGGAAGCAATTAAAGATCTTAAAAATCTAGTCTAAGAGCTAACAGACTGAAGGTTAATTCTTGCACCATTTAAGTTGATGGCAGCTTTGGTATTGGTGTGGGGGGTAGGATCAGACTGTTTGTCACTGAAATAGAAGCAGATCTGAAGAAACATGCACACAAATGTGTAAGGATCTAGCAGAGAATGAACCGGACCTCAAATTAAATGACCAAAACAGTGAGACAAATGAACTTTAAAACAAAAGGTGCCCTATGAGTGATTGTCAGAAAAAGGGATAGGTGTGATACTGTGGATGTGCTAGTTAAAAAAAGTTTTTGCAAGTAGAAATCATCCTCTGTGTTAAGACCGATACCAGAATTTTTGAGATTTTGAAAAGTATCTTCTATCCTGAATTAGGATGAAATACCCAAAATCTTGAAAAATCCCAAGAACCAAAAAGCAGAAAAAATATTGAACCCAAGTCAAAGTTATTTTGAAATAAGAGATTTGTT
This sequence comes from Crocodylus siamensis, assembly GCF_052110815.1. Taxonomy (NCBI): domain Eukaryota; kingdom Metazoa; phylum Chordata; order Crocodylia; family Crocodylidae; genus Crocodylus; species Crocodylus siamensis. The sequence goes on from NC_143397.1 coordinate 220,151,444, forward strand.
AAAACTGGTACATTGCTGTGAACAAGAAACTACTCACTACACTACCTCAAAAAACATTTTGTTGAAAAATACCCAATCAGCCATAATTAATATGACTCATCATGCTCTTCCCTCCCAGACACATGGAAGGAGCCCATCACAGCTAATCAGCCCTTTTTGTTTTAATATTCACAAGGATCCTTCATGAGCATACAAAGAAAAGATGAGGCTTCCTTAAAGGACAAATTTGGGAGTAGTGAAATTAACAAGCATTTCTTAAATCTAAAATGGAAAACAAGAGAAATCTCAAAAAGCCAACAATAGTCCACCTCAGGCCAACATCAGATATCAATATGGAAGTCTCTCTCAAATTATGATGCCTCCATGAAGAGTAAAACATTACTATTGTTTACTGTGAAAGAAGGCAAAAAGATTCTCAGAGGTTTGAGCACTGAATTTGATCCAAAAACCAGGAAGGGTGGCATGGATGAAAATGTGAAAATAAAAGCCAGCTGGCAACTATGAAAACCACATGGAGGTAATTTATGAAGAACTCTCTGATCAAAAAAGACCGTAACAAGAATAAAATGAAGATGGCGATGAAAGCTATGAAAGGAAGGATAATTGAACTAAGTTTTATTTTTGCCTCCAACTTTATAGTTAAGATATACCAACTGAAAATCTCTCACTGATATTTGAAAATACTGGTGTACATAGTGCCAATATTGGAATTCCGCTATCTAATCCCCACCAAAAGAGAGAGGTTTATTCCATACATTGCCAGCTGGGTGGATTATAGCTCTCAGGGTATATGAATACCCTGACAATGTGCATTCATGCTTATTTAAACCAGATTTTTCTTAACATTCTTCTTTTGTTAATGAAGTGCAACGGATGCTCTTAATCAGGGTCTCTGTTTCCCTTCATGGAAGAATCCAGAAATAAAACTGTTGAAATTTTGGTCACTCGGAACCTGAACTAGTTGTTTCCCAATTCATGGTGACAGATGTTGAGCCTCAGATACTGAGATGCGTTGTTCATATTGGATGTTAGAAGGTAAGTATATGAGAGCTAAGCAACTTCCAGGAAACCCCCATGGTCCAAAGACAATGCCTATTTCTTTCACCCACACTATGTATACACTAGCTACATTTTGCTCGCCAGCCTAGATGACCAGCTGCCTGTATACAGCTGAGTCAACTGGGAACAAACTTTAGAATGAATCTAGAAAGAGGGTTAGACACGCCTACTTTTGTATAGGGGTACTATTACATACCAGAAGCACGGCTGATATCTGCAACAGAATAGAAATGCTTGCTAGAGAGGTTGCTTTTCGTTTTTGTGTTTGTTTTTTAAATCATTAGCAAATTCTATAGAATCTGTGATCAGGTGCTAAAATAGGTGACCTTTGCACTGAATATTTTAGCACTGAATATCACGTGCTAGAATAGGTGACCTTTAAATGTAGGAATTTCAAGATTAGTGGAAACTAGATTTATGCAGTAATTTCCTTGCAATGGGGATGTATCTTTCTAGTACTATACTAGGCACATTTTTGACAGGGTAATGTCTAAAGCAGAACCTGGGAACTCCAAAGACACACTTGTTAATTAACAGTGGGACTGGTACCTAAAACTTCCAGACCCTGCTGAGTCAGAACTGATCCAAAAGCAGGAGACTCTTTCATTATAAATATTTTCTTTGTGTTCCCACAAAATAAATGTGAACAATATTAACATGAGAAAGGTAACAAACTAGAAAGCAGGTGTTTTAATTAAATCAGCCCCAGGAAGGATCATTCACAGCATCCTCTCAACTGTAGCAATTAACACATCTCAATGCCTCACCATAACTGGAGCTCATTTATAAGGAACAACCAGAAAACATCAAATACAAATCAGAACACTTTTAAAGTGTGATGAGTCAATTTCTTCCTAGCTTTTTGCTCCTAGTGATGCCATAAAATATTAATACTATTTTGATCCCTGTTTAACTAAGCAGTAGTAATACCCTGCACTGAGGCCATAGAGCCACAATATGATAGCCACATTCTTTAGTTACTTCTTGTAAGAAAATATTAGAATCATTCAGCAGGGGAAAATCCATTATTTCATTAAAGTAATACATAGGCCCCTGTACTGGGATGAAAGTCAGCTTGAAGAAGCAGGGCCAAGCAAAACTTCCACTTCACTTAAGACCCATGTTAGCAATGCTGTCTCTGAAGGACAATGAAAGGCCTCTTCATTCTTTGGACAGTTTAGAGGGAGACTCCATACTAGTTTTGTATTACTCTGTTCAGAGATTGGTGAAGTGGTGAGAACATCAGAGATCTTGTAACTCCTTCATAAGACAGGCATGCTTGATGATAGTTTGGTAATCCATGGTTACATCCCTTAGGACCTGGACTGAGACCAATCTCTTCCAAATATCCCACCAAACTTCAGCTTGAGACAGAAGCAACCCAGTGACTGAGAGAAAGTATCAGTACCCTTACACTTAGGGCGTGCACGTGCCTCTTGCCCCATCTCACACCCCTTTGAGGTGGGGCAAGACGCACGTGCAGGAGTGAAAATATTCAGCGCAGGGAGAAAATCAGACCCCTGGATATCCAGGGATCAAACAAAAACCTGGGGGGAAAAACGGGCAACCAGAGGCAGAGTGCCAGAGTGTCTCTATGATTGGCCCTTTCCCCTCTCCTGAAGCACACTGGGCAGGCAGTGGTGCAAGCTGCAGGGACCCAGACAGGTAAGCAAAGGGCTGGGGGGACATCTCGGGAGGCTGGAGACAGCAGGGGAAGGAGCAGGGGCCTGGAGACAGCCCTGGAGATATTCCTCTGCTGTCTCCAGCCTTCTACTTCTTCCCCTGCTTGTCTCTAGCCTCAGGAGAGCAGAGGACAGCGGGGGAATGCCTCTGGGGCTCTCAGCCCCCTGCTCCTTCACCTGCTGTCTCCAGCCTCCCAAAGCAAACATTAAATATATACATACATATATAGATATTTAGGATTTATTTTATTATGATGCTAGAGATACTGATAGGCTTCCAAATTTCTTTAACATTGTAAATATAACAACAAACTATTGCCCATCTGATCAATCCCCTTTCTCTCTCTCTTTTGTTCTAATTGTAGAAGAATGTGGATTTTGGGGTATTTTAAAAAGTGAATTTGGGATGCTGCTTCAGCAGCCTAGCTGACACAAGGGGCTAGTGTCCCCAGATACCAATTGTCAGGGCCCAGAAGCTCCTGAGGTCAAGAAACCCTGAGCTGCTGGCCAGGGCAGGTTTTTGTACTGCTGGGGCTAGCTCAGGGCAGCTTTTTAGACTGCTGGGAACAGCACAGTTCCTGCAGATCCAGGGGGAGCCAGGCAGGGTTATTTTGCCCCAAGTGGCACAATTTGCTCCACAACAAAGTGCATGTCCAAGCACATGCGCTGAGGGAAAAAGCCCTGGCTCAAATTTGTACCACTTCTATTTGAGCTGCTGCAAGCGTACATGCTTGCATGTGTGGACGCACCCTTAGTGTCAGAGACAGAATCCTCCTAACCACATTTCCCCCAGGTATTCACTACATCAGTAAACATAGTTCATAGGTACCCATGTTACAAAACTACCATTACAAATACTGCTCTTAGAAGAAGTCTCAGCAAGACCAAAATTTGAATACTTTCACAATGCTTAAAACATTGACCAACTGTATGCAGACAAGTATTACAGATAAAGGAAATAAGATACAGAAAGGTTGTGTTTGTTCAAGAGCATAAACAGCCATACTCCAGGGAAACCAAGGCTCTAAGTCAGGGCTTCTTCTGGATGTGTTAACTGCTTTATGAGGTACTTTTCATGAAAGAATCCACATTTGTATGCAGTCTAAAAAAGCTCTCACTTTTCCTCTACCATTTCTTTGCCTTGGCTTCTTTTAAAATTGCTCCTAGAATCAGACACTTATAGAATCCTGAAAACAAGAGTCATCAAGTCAAACCCCTTCTGCAGATGCAAGATCTAAACCCATCCAAGATGGACACTTATCCAGCCTCTTCTTGAAAATTTCCTACAACTTCCATAGGCATTTTGTTCCATTGATTTTAAAGCTAGGAAGTTTTTCCCAAGATTTAATCTAAATATGCTTCACTGCAATTTAAATCCATTGCGATTCTACAGCCCAGTGATTTCAGGATAAGTTTGAGTCTCTTCAGGCTAAAGAGGTTCTAGAGCCAGTTCTCCTTCTTCCTTGCTGTAACAACTAGGTTATTGTGCAGAAGACAAACTCCACCCTCCCCGCTCTGTCAGTAAGGTGCTTACCCTCAGGAAAGGGGCTAGGCTTTCTGGAGCTCAAGTGAATAGAAACATATTAATCTGCACTGGAATCAGATGTTCAAGCTCTGTAAAGATGCAGAGCTGTGCTGTGCATACTACTCTGCTTAGTGTTTCTTATTGGCTGTCTCATACATGCCTGTCAGCATCTGGAGCTGCTTCCCTTTCCCTACTCTCTATATAGAGATCTTAGGCACCTAACAATGTTCATCTAAACGACTCTTTAAAGGTCCCAGGTGTTTCCATTGACTACATAGGGATCCTGGATCTCTAAGGACATTTATTTGAGTTGCCTTTTGGAACCAGGTACCTAGAATTTTAGGTGTTGCAATACTTAAGTGGCAGTGCTTAGGGGACCTCCATCTAGATCAGGCTCCTTTCCTCTTTGTGTTCTCCTCTAAAGTAGAAAGAACAGTTTTGAATTCAGTAAAATCATTGATAAAATACTTACAGAAAAGCACAAACAGTACAGTCTGAACTTACTAACTATATACTGGCAAATTGAATGTATATAACCTGAATGGTACAGAAATAGAGTAAACACATTCTTTTAACAACCAAATGTAAGTAATTCATTTCTAACCTGCCTGTCTCTTTAATTGTCTAGATCTCTATCTGATTTTCCTTCCACATACAGCTCAATATGTTCTACTTTAAAATATTATCCTTCTGTTTAACCTCTCTTTCCAATTATTGGGTTATTCATTAAAAACAGATATAGCACTGAGCGTGAGGTACCCTGCTGAATATTATCCTCCAGGTTAATATATAACTTGATTCTAAATAATCTTGGTTAGCCTTAACTTGTTTAATTAGCTTATTGTGTGAATATGATCATGTTAGAAAATATTTGGCTAGTTATAATAAAGATGCCAAACTTGCATAAGTGTTTAAATAGAATTTTTTCCTGTAAATATTTAAAAATAATATGCAAAAGCAGCTTTCTAATAATGTATATTACCAATATCTTCCAAAAGGTAAGTAAGGAAACTCAGGAAAGTACATGGAGGGAAAATAATTCTCTTCTTTAATTAGTGTGTGTGTGTGTGTGTGTGTGTGTGTGTGTGTGTGTGTTTATCACTAGTACTCCTGACTTGGAGTTCAGAATCAATTATTCAATATTAAATGACATATTATTGGAAAAATGTCCCACTTTTCCAAAGTACAATATTGACAAAGCCCAGCCCTGAGTGAGAGTATGGGATTTCTTCATATGGTTACCTTAAATTAGGCGCGTAATATTGTGATAAAATGTTCTTTAAAGCATCCTTGAAACAACAGGCCTAGCTTTAATGTTTCTGCTCAGAATTTCCCTGTATGTAAAGCAAAACATCTGCTGATGGGTGTTTCATCACCGATGACAACAAATAACTCCTGTCTATTTTTCTTTTTCTACCTCATAACTGCTTGTCATTTATTTTAAAGGTGGCAACCTTAGAAAAGATAAAATGACTGATCTTTTGAGCAGGCTCCAAATGTCAAGTTGTGAAAGATGTAGTTTTATCACCAGCATGTGGCATCTGTCTGGGCTCCTTAAGGAAGATACTAGTTGGATCAGAAACGTTCTCTAAGCAAGATCTCTAAGTTGCTCACTGTACAACTGCCTTGACTGAAATGCCATTTTGAATATTATTTACCTTTAACTTAATTTGATCCTCAGGAATTTACATTTAGTTTAAAGTTTTAGAATAAATTCTTCCACTAACTCCTCATTAAAATTACTTGAAGTGTTCTTTTATGATAAAAACATGCTCGTTCTCAGAAGACTGCATCTGCATAAATGTACACATTAATCTTTAAGACTACCCACATCCTGGTGCTGTGGTCGCCTGCTCTTTTTAATGAAGAGTGAACTCCAAGGTACACTTGCTGTGCCAGGAATCAGGCTGGTTTCTGAATGGTGCCAGATAAGGAATTTCTTTGAGCTCCTATTAGGTCCTTAAAGTATTCGACACTGTACATTTGAAGTGATACAAAACTGCTAGAAAATTATATGTTGATGAGGCTCAGTAACAGAACAAAAGCAGAAGTGCAGAAGGATGGTGAACAGAGAGGTAATGGCTGCTATGGCAACCTGAGCTGGCCTGTGAAATGTTTGTGTACACCGTATGTAAGTTGGAAAGATTTTCAGCAGGAACAGCAGTTCAGGCAAACTACAGCAACTGTTCCAGAAGTGAAGAAACTATAGCTTACAAACAATTTGCACCATTCGACAACATGTTTCACTGTCTTTTCAATTTATTGTCACTTTTTACTAATCTAAACACAGCCAAGATCAATGCCAGCTTCTGCCAAAGTAAACTTGTGAAGCACAAAGTCGCCAGGAAGGGAGCTTGCAGCAGTTCCCACAGAAGGGGCGGCTTCTCTCAGCAAGGGGCCATGACCAGAAAAGCTAGGGAAATATTGATCCAGTAGATCCTCTTGACAACAGCAGTTAAATGGTTTCTGAACCTAAAATGTCTCTGTAACAGGACAATCTAGCCCTTTAATGGAGGCAAACAGTCCTGGGCTAGGAGCTCAGCTGTGGGTGATTAGCAGGGAGTTAAAAGCCTGAGAGGAGAAAGAAGAAGTAGCTTGAGCTGGGAAGGAGCTATCTGCTGGCTGGAAGCAAACTGAAACCTAAAGTAGCTCTCCTCTAGGAAGTGTCAGAGCTCAAGGGGGGCTATCCTGTTGCCTGGGAAAAGGCTAAAAGGTTTCCTTACTCATTTATTTAGACCATGGATTATTGTTTTGTGTCATAAGGACTGGCTGATGGGCTCCCAAGGGAGTAAAGATAGATAGTGAGGCTGCAGGCACTCAAGCCTACTCAGATTATTGTTTGGGTTATCTGAAAGGACTCTTAGGCCATGTCCAGTTGAGCGTGGACCTTTGGTTCCCTGGGGACAAGTAGCAGTGGTGCATCTTGCACCACACCTACTTGTCCCTAGGGAATGCCTGTGCACTTTTACGCATGGCAAGTTACCCTGGGGGTGGTAGGGGAGGCCGGGGCCAGCACTGTGCTGGCCTCAGCAGCCTTACTTGGAGTCTTGGGTTGAAAAAAACCCAGAGCAGCGCATGCATGGGCAGCGCTCCAGTGCCATGCAGAGAACACCCAACTGTGCGGTATGTGGTGGTACAGACATGTTTGCAGTGCCACACACCGCATGGCTAGGTCTGGCTGGATGTGCTTTTTAAGAAGCAAACCCTGCCTGCAGAGCAATAGATGCACTGACCTGTTTGGTTTCCTTATACCCTAAGTGCAACAAAAGCAAAACCTCTTGTTCTTCTTTAGCATAGATCTGCCCCAGACTTCATGGAGGACAGGATGATTCAGAAACCCTCCCAACACAGTCTCCTCAAATCTGGGCTGACATGCTTTCTTAAAGCCCATCCTGGGAGAACACTGAGCTCTCTTTCTCTCTCTGTTGTGGACATTAAAATAATCTGCATTAGTGTATTAGGGCCTTGATTTTCCTGCCCCACACCCCTTCCCTCCCACCATTTCCCCTGAATTGGTACCAATGGGAGCTGCTATTACACAGCCCTGTAACCAGTCAGGTTATGGTTCCATGATACTGTTTTGGAAAATAAAGTGTAAAGGTATTATCCTGATGAGGGTTTTTGTATGAGGGAAAAAATAGGGGAGTCATTATTCAGCCCTTTTAAGATGAAAATACTAGTGTTTTCCAGTGGTGCATGGCAATGAAAGCTTAATCTGCATGCAAAGGGATAGTTGGAGAGAGAGAGAAGAAACAGAGAGCAAAAGCTGCATTCCGTTGTAAGCAGTCAACATTTGTACTGTGCCAACATTGGTACAGACCAATTCCTAAAATCCTGTAGGCTAAGGATACAGTGCACCTTTACTAGGAGACTCTAAGACTGCTTCTGAGTACTCTAGATTATTGTGCTTTGCTCTTAGTGGTGATGTAGTTCATAATAATTGCACTCCATAGTATACAGCAATACAACATAGATCAGATCAGTCTTACACAGAGAATTTCCTGTACTAGCTGAAATGTTTGTTCCAGTTTGCAATAAAGTGTTTTATATAAACAACCTCAACAACAACAAATTACCAGATTGTTTCTGCAGATGCTATGTAACTACACTGAGCCTGGCCCAATATAAAAAACTAGGAACACAGTCGGGTTTCTATATAGATTACTATATAGATTATCTATATAGAAACCTGACTGTGTTCCCAGCTCCTGTAAATTAGATGTTGACCTTTCTGCAACTTCACAATCTTCTCTGTAGAATATTTTCTTTAAGGTAGCTGCAGAGGCTGGATCTTACAAAAATAAATGTGGCTTGGTTCCATTTCCAGTGACTGCATGCCATGTATGTGGTAACAGTTCAGGTGTCACTGGAGGAAGCTGAAAAATTAAAATGTACCCTTTTTAATGAGACGATGGTAGTGATAAATGATATCAGGCTTTTCATTCACATACTATAGAGAAAACTTGAGGTGGATTGGGAAAATATGAAAGAGATTTATAAATTTATGAGATACTTTATGTAGAATCAAAGGTTTTAAAATAGCTTTTCATTATATGCACTAACCTCTAACATGATGCATGCAATTAAGTGAATGCCCTTTGCTTTTCTTCTGTATCACAATTCTATTATTTTAGTATTGCAGCCATTGGAGAAAGTGCCTCTTTGTGCCTCTCACAAAGAAGGGGTTGGGTTGGGTTGACTGTTGTTGGAGTTGGGTTAACTTTCTCCTGTGATTCAGTCCTGGAAGATATATTGCAGCCAGGGGCTGTAAAGGGTTCTCAACATGAAGCAGGAGTACTCAACAATTCATGAATCAGCATCAGGCTCCTAAAAGATTTATGAGGTCAAAAGTCAGTAGCAGCCCATTTAAGCTGCCTGCTGGTTGCTGGCTTGGAGGCCAGGAAGGATTTGAGGATTCACATCAGATAAGTTATGATAGTCACAAGCAGTGGTAGTCATGGTGGACATCAGGCATAAGTAAGTCACTAGCATGTTAAGGATTGCATAGAGCCCTCATTTCTATCCCTCATACCACCATCCCTTTGAGATGACCTCTTACCTCTACTGTCTTCTTTCCACTGGCAGATAGTTGTCATCTATGATCAGAAGTTGCCTCCCAGGAGTATATGTGGACTGACTATCTTGTCCCAGAACAGATTTTGGAGGGATGTGAGGTCTGACTTTTAAGGCTATTTCCCCCTTTCTCCAGTAGCATCTGGTGTTAGGAGTCTCTTCAAGAGAGCACGTTGACCTAAACCAACACCCTTCCTCTGGAGTGTAGCATAATATATAACATCAGTCTTAAAGATAGTTAAACCTCCAGTCTCCTCAAAGCTAGGCTTCTTGATCAATAGTCACTATTATTAAATCCATCTGTGATACCATAATGTTACTTCTCAACATGGTAAATAACCAAGAAGCTTTTACAGAGCTGTAACATAAGATATTTGCTGTGTTCCAGTAAGAATTTCTGAATCCTCATCTAACTGGCTTATAAAAGCAAACAAAATAAAATAAAATAGAAAAGAAAATATAAATATAAATCCAAAATAAAATGAATGTCAGCTTCTGCAGGCTGTTTTATACCAATATACTACTCAAATTTATTTCAACAATTCCTGGGTATTCATGTGGGGAGGCAAAGTTGTACAATAAAACTATATGCCTCAGCTGTTCTTGCATATGAACACAAGACAAGAAGTTTGCAAAGGACCCCAAAACCCACATGAAGCTAAGATGCTCTTACCATGTAGTTAGAATAATCCTTTCTGGAGAACTGTACTTTGGTGGACATTCATGTGGTGGCCAACAGACAAGATGCAAGGCTAGGTTTAAAAGAAAAGCCCTGAATCAATACAATATTGATACTGAGGCCATGTCCACATGGGGCAAACATCTGGTTCCTTGGGGACAGCTAGCAACAGGACACCTTGTGCCGCCACTAGTTGTTCCCAGGGAACGCCTGTGCCACATGCCCTCTGGCACACAGCAGGTTACCTAGGGTGGGGTAGGAGAGGCTGCAGCCAGCACTAGGCTGGCCCCTGGGAGCCTCCTGAGGCTGTAGCAGTGGCAATCCTGCCACTTGGAGCCTGGCCAGCAGCTGGAGTGTGGCTTCAGCTGGCCAAGCTCCAGTTTTGAGAGGCGCATGCTCTATTTTTATTTAATTTTTTTTGCATGGGTTTTTTGACCCCTTGTACCTAGGGGTCAAAAACCACCACGGTGCTTCCTTGCAGTGCCGAGAACAGCTAAATGTGCAGTATGTACCACATACCGCATTGCTGCGGTTGTCTGCACATAATCTGAAAGTTGAGGGGAGAAAAAGGCCCATAAATGTATGGCATAGCACAGTCTGGTCCGTGATGATATAACTCGCTTTAATAACCAATGCATCAGGGATGCAGCACACAGGTCCCTACAACAAAAGTTTCTGCATCAGGATCAGCCCTCCCAGCCATCCACAACACAACACCATTACCTGTTCAGTCTTTAACCATGTGTTCTAACAGTCTGATCAGCCACCAGAGAAATCATCACAGAATACCTTAGCCAGGAGATAAAATGCAGTTTTCTTTGACAATGATGAACAAAGACAAACAGCTACTACCTGATGCTGCACAGGCCACACACAAAATAAAAAACCTGGGCAGAGCTCATTCCTGATGTAAACTCCAAGCAATTTCCAAGGACTATAAAGTTGATACATGATTCTTGGAAGATCCATAGAAAGGATGTTGCCTTCTTTAAAACTAGCTCCAAAATGGATTTACATTTCAATAGTTAATTGCTGCTACATTGCCACCTGGGTGAGCATAACATTTTCAGTTTTGTCAGGTCTATAAAATCGGTGATTATTAATTTTAACAAAAATCCTCCTATTACTGTAGCCTGACTGTCTAGTGCTGTGATTCTTGACCAGGGTATTTAACCCCACTCCCTGGCCCCCGGGGTTTGCCTGGTCAAGGGGGGCAGTTCCCCCCACCCGTAGACTGGACTGTACCCACAGCCAGACTTGCCCCCACCCCGCTTATCAGCCCACCCTCACTTCTCCAACTAGGGATCAGAGGGGCAGGGCCAACCCTGCTCTATGGAGCACAGCCCAGCCCAGGGCTGGAAAGCACACTGGGGTCCTGGGGGACTGTAATTTAACTTGGACCAGGAAGGGGTCTGGGACAGAAGTTTCATAAACTGGTTTGACCCAAATCAGTTAAGTCTGATACTACTTTCAACCAGGTTTATCTTAAATTAGTTTCAGTCATTTTGAAACTGGTTTATGTGCACTGAACTTCTGTTCTGTTACAAATTTAAACCAGCTTCTGATCACTTAAATGAGTTTGTGTGTAACTTCTGTCCCTAGTCCTACCCATGACTCATAAGATGAACCCATAGGAGTGTATGGTGTCAAAATCATCCTGACCTGTTGTGGCCTTTCTGAGTTCTTTGCAACAGAATTTCCAGTGGGTACCTTGAGTCTAAAAAGGTTGAGAACCATTGATCTAGTGCATGGTGAAGTCTGTAGGTCAAAATTTAGGCTCAGTAATCTTGATACTGTCTATTTAAAGCAGACAAACATAGGCTGAAGTTGTTCTATTGGTTGGGAACCTGGTGTCAAGTCCACTGCATTGCTGACCTCTCTTGTTCTTTTCTGTCAGCCCCTTACACCCAAGCTTCCTTGAACCAGGTGAGTTCAGGTCAGGAGTGCAGGGGCCTGTTGGAGAGAACTTTCACCAAGAATTCACATTTACTGAATATTAATAATAGGAAATTCAAAGGAGACAAATTTTGGTGCAAATAAATAAATAAATTGCAGTGTTTCTATTAGAATATCAGCCCCTAGAGCCAGTAACTTTATCAGCAGCACTTTCTGTAGTCATTCTATCAAAAATGTCTTTATAGAGTTCTTCTAGGCATGATAAAGCTTCTTGAAGAAAAATATTTTTCATAAGAATCTTTACCTTGATCTTATACAAAAAAATTTTTGGGGGGGTGGGAAGGGTGGTTTCTAAGGTAACCGTGAAGACCTATTACCATGTGCAGCAAAATATAGCAGTTTCCAAGAGTCCAATAATCTCACTTAGAATTTTTTCCTCTTTATCAAGATATCACTGTGATTATGATACCTAGGAACATCATTAATTCAGTTTGTGGCTCTCTGTACTGTAAGGAACCTGTCAAACTGGGTAACATTCTCGTCTATCATGCTTTGGAAATTATAGCATATTGTAACACTAGACTATAAAACAACAAAGCTGCAATACAAAGACAACATAAAGCCAGATAAATTGGAACTTGACAGTATACCATATATCCTTCAATTAATATTTTTCATTTTTTTCCGAACGGTACATTACAGTGGGGTGTTAATGCAGATGTATCACTTCAATTATTAGTCAGTATTGCAGTACTGGTTGTTTTAATGGGTGTTATTTGTTAATAAAATGAGCATTATTCTCAAGAACTCAAGCTAGAAGCTAGTGTGCTGTTTCTCTCTGTCTCTCCCCCTCCCCCCCCATATATTAACTAACTGAAATGAAAGGATCTCTAGAAAGAAGACAGCAGATGATTTGTCAGGGCTTATCTACATTAGAGCGCTGGTGCTGCCATAGCTGTATAGGCCTTTCTATAGTAGCAGAGACCCCTGATGAAGATGTACTGTATGGCAGCAGAATGGATCTTTCTGTTCATGTAGCCACACCACTTCACTGAACAATCTGTGCCATAGAAGTTCCTTTCTGTCACCAAAGCTGTATCTAGATGGGAGGCGGTGCTTTGGTCGCATCCTTTCATTGGGAAGCATACTCCTAACCAATCTAACCATGCTGGCAAAACCTTAGATTGTAGACTCAGACTAAGTGAAGGTCACTCCTTTGTTGAGATCTCAGCTAGAGGCCCATGCACCTTATACGTTTTGCTGAAGCCTTCAAATTAGTCTTCATATCAGTCTTAAGCAGTACATAGGACATGTACTGGTCTATAGGCATAAACTTCAAGCAGTATGTGTAAGACAATCCTTGACAGATTTTAGTTTTTTCACTATATGGCACTATATGGGGTGCTTCAAATACTATTGTTGCTGATCAGACAGTCCCGGCATATTTTCCCCGCTTTATTTCTAGATATGATTCTTCTTTTGCCAATTAAATATTTGCTATGATTGGTATTTTTATATCCAATTTGTTTAGCCTATGGGCTTTTTAAAAATACAGCTGTTGGTTTTAAACTCAGACTTATGTGTTATTAACTAGAAGACTGGAACTCTTGCATAAAAGAATATGGGTTATATACACAATAAAGAAATACAGTCTCTAGAAAACTGAAATTAGATCAATATTGCAACAAGTATTTGAAAAGATCAATCTTGTTCACTGTCAGGAGCCCCAGTTCTCTAATCTGTTTATGAAAACCACCCCTATATTAGAGAGAGAGAGAGAGAGAGAGAGAGTGTGTGTGTGTGTGTGTGTGTGTGTGTGTGTATGTGTTTTATAATATATCCCACACAACCTTGTGTCCATAGACATCTAGGAAGAATCAGGAAAATCATAGCTCCTTTTCCCTGAGGAGGGGCTGCAAGGCAGGAAGTCTAGACAGAGGACTCTAGAGTAACCTAAGTATCCTAGAGCCATATTTCACAGGGGCATTCTCAATAGGAATGAGCTGCTCATGTCAGCAGGTGTTCTTCAAGTTGGAATGGAAGAAGATTTTTGAAGGCTGTTTCCCCCACAAAAGCTGGTTACTCTTCCTCAGGGTGGGAAAAGAAAGGGGTCATGAATTTCATTCAGAGGATGGCCACTCAGTCTGGAGGAGGGCCACTCGTATGGTTGAGGGCCTCCATGGCCAGCCCTATGAGGAGAGGCTGAGGGACTTGAATCTCTGCAGTCTCCGCAAGAGGAGACTGAGTGGGGACCTTGTGGCTGCCTACAACCCTATCAGGGGCCACCAGCAGGGACTCGGGGAAAGTCTGTTCACCAGGGCCCCCCTTGGAGTCACCAGGAACAATGGCTACAAGCTGAGGGAGGACAGGTTTAGGTTAGATATTAGGAAGAACTACTTCACGGTAAGGGTGGCCAGAGGCTGGAATAGGCTTCCCAGAGAGGTGGTGCTCTCACCTTCCCTGGAGATCTTCAAGAGGAGACTGGATAGGCGCCTGGCTGGGGTCTTATGGCACCTCCCACCCCCAGTGCTCCTTTCTGCCTATGTCGGGGGGTCGGACTAGATGATCTGTCTAGGTCCCTTCCGACTCATTGAGTCTATGATTCCTCCTAAATTGACCATGCGCTTGTTATTTATTCACTCTCTGCTATCTGATAATCCATATCCTTTAGCACTGCCAGCTGAGTGGATTTTCACTGCTTTTCATTTAAGCACTTAGGAATTAATTCTGTCCTCTGTTCATGGTACAGTGTGCTCAACAATTAGTTGCAGCTAGAGAAAAAGGAATTCTTTCCTAGCAGTTTGTAAGTTCATGGTTGGAAGACCCTGTGCAGTCAGCATGAATCCTCTGATAGGAACAATACTCAATGGATTTGCATAGTTTTGGTACATTGAGCTATTTCTTTCACTCTCTAAATTACTACCTAGCTATACAGATTCCTCATGAGGACATGTTTCATGGAACACAGGGGATTTGCATTGAACAAAAAGAAACATTTTTTATTTTTTGGTTTGGCTACTGAACTAAAAATGTAATTATTTGCCCAATTCTGACAGTAATTTCTCCTTAAAGCCAGTTAAAATCGCTGTTTGGCATCAATTGTGTTCTGATCCAGAATGTCAGATTGCTTGCCATTTGTTGTCAAACATCTGCAAGTTCCAAACACCTTTGGAAAAAAGCAGTAGGGAAAGTCAGGCTGAGTCTGGGGCCTTTCTTCTGAAGAGACTTTGGATTTCTGGAGAGGTACCAGAATGTATGGAGAAATGGCCTAAAAGACTTTGGGCACAGAAAACTAAGTACTGATACACCTGTTTTAATGAAGTGCTACATTTTGTCTGGCTTCCTTCTTCCTCTTCCTCTTCGTCATCCTGGCTTATTAGGCAATAGCTTAATGGCATGTGGTGTCAGGAGGTAAGGAGTTGTCCCTGAACAGGGAGCATGAGCCAGAATAATAATAACAGGGAGACTGGATCTCATTCTAGAAGAACCCTTTCCACTCCAGGACAGAGAAAGGGCAGGAGAAAAAGAGAATAGAGAAAACGACTTGTAGCAGGCTTGCCTTTTGGAGCTTGGGTTGAGTCCCAGGCTTGAAGTCTTGCTGTTTTGATTGGTGGAGCGCCCCTCTTCCCCCCTCCCTCCCCCCCGAAGCCCACTGCAGGTGAGAGAACAGCTTGGCGCAGAGGACAAGGGCCACCCTCCCGGCCTGGGAGTTATGGGTTGCAGGGAAAAGAGGATTTCCACAGGGGAGGGGAAGTCCCCCCTGGTTAGTTAAGGGCTCCTGAAAGCGGAGCTCCCACTGGGAGGGCCCCCCTAAAGTTATCAGCTTCCTTGTGGGGCTTGGGGAAAGCCCAAAGGCATTGGGGTTTCCCCTTGGGATTAAGTTTATCTTTAGGGTTCTTGCACCATAAGTGGTGTGATGTCATGCCTTATATTTTGTGAACTCTCATGTTTGTAAATTAGTAGATGAGTAGAATCCTAGGGCTCTTCTGGGACCCCCTTTTGCTATTATTTCACCTGTTGTCTATTTGTATTTATTTGTGGCTTATTTATTGTTCACCCATACTTATCTATAGTTTAGCAGTTGGCTATCTATGTTTATTTTGGGGTTTATTTGTTTCAGATCAGATACTTACCTGTATCTGGAGCACTGGTATAAGGTTTTATAGCATTTATCCAGAGGGTATTGTTTCTGTTATTTGTTTAGATATCTTATATATATATTGTACATACGTTTATATCCGTGTTTCTTTTCCTTGTGATAAGTTCATGTAAATAAATTTGGATTTAGTTAAGTCCCCTGACTGTCCTGGCCTGGTTCTATAGGGACAGAGAGAAACTGAGCAGTCTGCAGTTCCCCCACAGCACACCTGCCAGCTAACAATCCCCTTCAGTTGCAGAAGGGGAGTATATACCTGAGTTACCTGGTCTACAGACTCAAGAGAAGAAAATAAAAGGCTGGCCAAGTCTATGCCTGAAACAAATTTTGGCAAGAAAGCAAAATCACCAAGGGCCTAGGCAGGTACTCGTGACTTTAGCATCCTTTCACAGCAGTTTTGGAGTCATCAGGAAAAAAGAATAGAGAAATGAAGACTATACTTGGAATGCTACACTTCCAGTTTAGGGAAATAGAGAAATCCTGTGACTCAGTGCAATTGTCTAGAGGCCAAAGAGAAGCACCTACTCTGAGCACCTGGTATGGTAGTATCAGCCTCTGCACCAAGACCCTTCTTGAGACAGAGTTACTTTGCTGGACTGATAGGACCTCCAAGAGGATAGTTTGTAGAGAACCTAAATTACTGCAGTTATGTTGCTGGGAAAGGCACAAAGTATTTTATCAACAGGTATGAATGAATGGCAAAAGCACGTGTGTGGCCATAGCAGAAACAGTCATTTATTTGTTTCGTCCATTAACAGGAAAGGATCTGAATAAGTATAAGGCCATGAGTAAGGAGCTACTAGATGACTGCACAGAAGTAGAGATGCTGGATTAGTCAGGACATACAATGAAAGAAGTTCCAGGGATTGGGCAGATCTCCAGGCAAAACTCCCATTGAGACACAGTATTCTGCTGCTTTACATGTGGCAGGTTAAGGTGTTTTCGTCTTGTTTTGTGTCAGGTTTGACAGTAGTTTTACAAAGAGTTTAGATTATGGATTTATAGAGAATGGTTTAGATAGGAAAGATCCTGCCTTAGGCAGGGGGTTGGCCTAAATGACTTCTGGAGGTCCCTTCCAGCCCTACTTCTCTATGATTCTATGACTTTATGATCTGTTTAATTAACTTGGTGAGGCACTGGTTGTAGCCAGAACAAAGGGCAAAAGAAGAAAGCTTTGACAAACTGACCAGGAGGCAAATGTTACATCTAAAGATAGCTCTATAAGCAACAAGTTATAAAATGTGGGAAAACACCCCATACTACCTTCAAACAAATGGACTTGTGGAAAGATTTGATCACATATTGAAATGCATTCTAGAAAAAAAATTGTTAGTAGGCTGGTGTCCAACAGCTTAAGATGTTGCCATTTTTCTATTTGCATGTAGAGAGGCAGTCCTAGACTTTCTACTATTTGAACTTGTCTTTAGCCAACAAGCATGAAGTCCATTGGATATTATCCCAGCAGGATAAAATTAAATCACCAGAAGAGTCACTACTTGTCTGCTCATTATATAAATAAAGGTGTAGTTTGTAGCACTCTAGTCATCATTGGTAAGGTCTCAGTTGAAGTATTTTATCCAGTTTTGGACATCACACTTTAAGGAAGATGTGGACCTATTTGAGAGAGTTCAAGGGTCAGCACCCAAAATGATCAGAAAACTAAAAAATCTGATCCATAACGAAACATTATAAGAAATGGGTCAAGAAAAGTCTTTGATGGAATTCCCATTGACGTCAGTGGTGTCTGTATATCATATGGCTTTAAGGCACAATAAAGCCTATACAACACAAATTAAACAAATGCAACTCTTAAATTACAAAGACTTGTAGGGTCTGCTTCTTGGCCTTCACTAAGTGTTCTTTGTGTGAAACCACTGGGGCAAAAGGGCTCTTCAAGAATGCTCAAGCAAGGAGCTCAGCACAAGGAAATTCTTGAACTATATAAATTGCATAATCCCTGCTATATCTCCTATATCCCTCCCTCAGTGTATGGAAGTGGCATGCTAGGGGAGAGGGAGAAGAGGTGGGCAGGGCTGGCTTAATTATTGCATGTAAGTTATTTTGGGAGCCATTTCTTCCCAGGATCAAGAATCAAGAAGGTGGTTTGAAGCCACGTTTCTCCACAATTCTCAGCTGTCAAGCATAATCTTGGCAGATTTGAGGATCTAGACCTTAATCTTTTTTATTTTATTGACTGATGAAAACCATACATTGTTCTCTCCCCTGTTGCCTTTTATTTCTTCTTTCAGTATTTGTTTCCATTTTATTTTAAGTTCTGTATGAATAGTCTTGGGCAGAAATGATTTAATAATGAGATCAATGCAATGAAAGATAGTTAATGTAATGTTACAAACATATCTCTTAGCTAAAGATCTGATTAGTATACAATTATTTTGTTGTATGTAAATACAAACTATTTCTCATCATAACTTTTAAGGTACCACAGACTCTAAACCAGGGGTGGCCAACCTGCACATGTGGCTGGTCACCGTGGGCTTGTGCAAAGATTCAAGGAGATGCATATTAACTTCTGAAGAACTGCATGTGGCTCCAGAGCCACAGGTTAGCCACACCGGCTCTAAACAGTCCCTTCCATATTGCAGATACATATTTTTCAAGATGCTAAGCATATTTTTTGCATAAAACTCAAAATATGAGTCCTCAGATAATTGATTACATTATACCATTTTATAGCAAGATATTAATCTGAATTATGGAAACACTTAAAAGAGACCACAGCACAGACAGTATAGTAGCCATCACCACAGGGACGGACCCAAAAACATAACTGGAGATACCAGCTAAATAGAAGTCTTTATGCCAAGATGCTGATATTTTAAACAAGAAAAGTAATCAATGGTATCTAACTGTAGAGCAATCAGGGCATCTAGAAAAGAAAGTGCAAGTCAACTTGCAATAAAGTAGTGGGAATGTAAGTCAATAAATAGAAAAGGAGAATTAACCTGTATAACTTGGCTCCTAAAGAGTACAGGATTACACTGACACAGGAGATCACAGGGCAGATAGGCTTAGCCAAGCCAAGAGAAATGCATAAATTGAAAGACACTGGACCATCTCTTTTGAAATGAAAGAACCAGAGAGATCATCACTACTCACTTTGATTTTATTTCCTGGGATCTTCTTGTGGACAGCATTTATGAATAGCTTGCTGAGTTGTAATTCTCCAGTGCCTTGTACCTTGAGTAGTCATTTCACCTTGTCAAGGGCAGGTGCAAAGACTATTATTAAACCTGAAACTGATTATGAGAATGACAACATAGATTCAGCAATAATACTGTCTTCCTTGTTCTAGTAAAGTTCCTTGTTTGGTCATAAACATGTCTGCAGTTCTCTACCATTATCACGACTGTATTTACAATGTTTTCATCCACAGGGAAAGGATTCAAGCCTCTTTAACTGTCAAGAGCAATTCATGATTGACCAACCTGATTTCCTTTTCCAATAAGGTGACAGCCTTGGTGAATGGGGAGACAGCAGGGGATCTGATATACCTTGACATAAGAAAGGCTTTTGAATGTCTCCCATCACAGTCTCATTAATAAGCTAAGGAAATACAGTCTAGATGAAAATAATGTAAGGTGCATAGCTGATTAGATCATCATCCTCAAAGAGTAATCTTCAACAGTTCCATGTCTAATTTGGAGGAGTGCAGTTTCCCAGAAGTCTGCCTGGGCCTGGTACTTCATATTGATTTGGAGAATGGGTTTGAATGCAAGACAGCTGATGTGTAGCTGGGTGAAGTTGCAGACACTTTGCAGGATAGGATTAAAATTCAGACTAACTTTGAGAAACTGGAAGAATCTAAAATTAACTGAATGAGTTTCAGTAAAGACAAGTGTAAGTCCTGCACTTAGGATGCAACAATCACATGCACAAAT
The DNA here is from genome assembly GCF_052110815.1 of Crocodylus siamensis. NCBI lineage: Eukaryota > Metazoa > Chordata > Crocodylia > Crocodylidae > Crocodylus > Crocodylus siamensis. The sequence goes on from NC_143397.1 coordinate 220,171,413, forward strand.
ACAGACTGGGGAGTGACTGATTAGACTGCAGTACTGAAGAAGACCCAGGGGTTATAGTGGTCTGTAAACTGAAATGTCAAAAGTATGCTTTTGTTGCAAAAAAAAGAGGCCAATAGTATACTGTGTAGCAATTCAAATGAAGTGATTCTTCCACTCTATTCAGCACTGTGAGGCTTTATCTGGAGAGCGGTGTCCAATTTTAGATTATCCATTCCACGAAAGATGTGGACTAATTAGAAAGAGTACAGCAGAGATCAAGAAAAATAATTAGCAGTCTAGGAAAAATGACTTGTGTTGGAAGAATTAAGATTCTTTTTAGTTTGGAGAAGAGAAAACTAAGGAGGGATTTGATAACAGTCTTCAAATACCTGAGGGTTATACAGATGATAGTGAGAGTGTATTTTCTGTGCCGCTAGGGACAAGGAGCAACAGTCTTAAATTGCCACAAGGTAAAATAAGCTTGAGCGCTAGGGAGAGCTTTCTCACTGTGAAGTGGTTAAGCATTGGAGTAGATTAGCTGTAGAGGTTGTGGAAATCCCTAAGTTTTTAAGAGCAGGCAAGACAAACACTTGACTGGATGGGTGAACAGAGATGATTCTACTTCGACTAAAGGGTTAGACTATATGACTTCTTGAGGTACCTTTCAGCCCTAATTTTCTATGATTCTAGGATTCCATCTTTCTCATAGTAGGTTAATTGAAGTCTGCTATAGCTGTGCATAGTCCTCAATCAAAAAGGACTAACTAAAGAAGGCTAATTTATATGTTTGTAGAAAAATTATTTCACTCCGATGAGATTCCGCCTCTCCACATGATCCATTAGCTCAGCTAATGGAACACATGGGCAATGGCCAAAGGAACTTGGGTTTATTCCTCCTGGGATTTGTTTTCTTTCTCTCTTTTCATCTAAACATCTGTGTTCCCTTGTTGAGACATGAGCTCATGATTCACAGAACAAGGACACACCAGCCTTTCATGTTTGTGTAGATAGTATTATAGGACTTAAAACACCAATTTTACTGTTAACCCCATTGCCCAAACCCCTCCACGCCTAGCCACTCTTCTGTGAAAAATTAGCAATGTGCTGCATGCTTACAATACAGGATGCTTTTTGAAAGCATGTCCAGAGAGTATGGTATAGTTGTGTGGAGATCATTAGATAATTATATTTACCTCACAAACAGCAATACCAGGACCATGGGTGGATCTACAATTTCAAAAAGACAGTTTCATAGTTGGTAGGGTCAGAAGGGACCTGAGCAGATCATCACATCCGACCCCCTGCCATGGGCAGGAAAGAATGCTGGGGTCAAATGACCCCCCCTAGGTGATTATCCAGCCTCCTTCTGAAGACCCCTAGGGTAGGAGTGAGCACACTTCCCTTGGAAGTTGGTTCCAGGTCCTAGCCACCCTGACTGTGAAGTAGTACTTCCTGATACCTAGCCTGAATCTACTTTCCATCAACTTATGGCCATTATATTCCTTGTTACTCCTGGTAGTGCTCGGGGGAACAGGGTCTCTCCCATTCCTTGCTGGTTCCCCTTGGCAAGTTTGTAGATGGCCACCAGATCCCCTCTCAGCCTTCTCTTGTGGAGGCTAAATACGTTCAGGTCCTGTAGCTTCTTCTCAATAGGGCCTGCCCTGCTGCCCCCTGACTATGTGAGTGGCCCTCCCCTGGACCCTCTCCATGCTGTCCACATCCCTCCTGAAGTGCAGCGCCCAGCACTGGACTCAGTACTCCAACTGCAGCCTGACCAATGTTGCATAGAGGGGGAGGATCACCTCCTTGGAACTACTTGTGATGCATCTGTGGATACATGACAAGATGTGGTTAGCTTTCCTGACCACATAGATTTCATAGATTTCATAGAAATCCTCACATTGGTGGCCCATGTTCATCTTGGAATCAATAATGACTCCAAGATCCTTTTCTGCTTCTGCGCTAATGAGAAGGGAGTTCCCCAGCCTATAGGTATGCTGCTGGTTCTTCCTCCCCAGGGGCAATACCTTGCACTTGTCAGTATTGAAACCCATCCTGTTCTCATCCACCCACCCCCTGTAACCTGTCCAGATCAAGTTGTAGCCTGTCCCTCTCTTCTAGCATGCCCACTTCTCCCCACATCTTAATGTCATTCGCAAATTTGAACAAAGTGCTTTTCACCCCCTCGTCTAAGTCACTGATGAAGATGTTGAACAGTGCGGGCCTGAGGACTGAGCCCTGGGGAACCCCACTGCCCACATCCCTCCAGGTCAAAAATGACCCATCCACCACCACTCTCTGGGTGCGGCCCTCCAGCCAATTTGTGACCCATCTGACTGTGTAGGCATCGACACCACAGTTGCCTAATTTTTTAATGAGAATGGGGTGAGAGACAGTGTCGAAGGGCTTCCTAAAGTCCAGAAAGACTATGTCCACTGCAACACCTGCATCCAAAGATTTTGTGACCTGGTTGTAGAAGGCAACCAGGTTGGTCTGACATGACCTGCCTCTAATGAACCCATGTTGATTGCCTCTAAGCATAATCTCCCCTGCTGGTCCCTCGCAGATGTGCTCTTGGATAATTTTCTCAAACAGCTTCCCCAGGACCAAGGTAAGACTAACAGGCCTACAGTTTCCTGGGTCCTCCTTCCTCCCTTTTTTGAAAATGAGGACCACATTGGCCCTTTTCCAGTCCTCTAGCACCTTGCCATAGCACCACGAGTGCTTGTAAAGCCGTGCCAGGGGTCCCGCAATGACCTCAGCCAATTCCCTCAGCACTCTTGTGTGGAAATCATCAGGACCTGCTGATTTGAACACGGGTGCCAGTGATAGGGCTGGCAGCACAGGTCACTGCAGCAACATCTGGCAGGCCCTTTTCTGAATCCCCAAAGCAGGTATGACTCCAGCTCCCTTTTCATTTCCCCCTCTTAGGAAGGTATTGCCTATGGCCATAGGAAGGGGGTCCTACCCACTGCTGCTGCTGGAATGGAGGAAGCACCAGAGCAGCTCCTGCCCTGCTCCAGGTATGAACTAAGGTGAGAAGCTGCATGGAGAGTCAGGCTCAGTTGAGGACAATGGCAGCAGCAGGTGGATCCAACTCCAATCCAGCTTCTACTTCCTACTAGGTCCCCTATGGGTTAGAAGCAGCACTAATGCTGCCTTCCCTAGCCAAACCTGACACTCCATATAGAGCCCCTAGGCCTTCAGGGAAAATCTTGGAGAAGGGGCAGTACCCCATGCTCCTAATCCTAGCAACCCCCGGCTGAAGTGGGGCATGGATAGAAACCTGGCTGTACTATTGAGCTCAAAAGGTAGTTATCTAATGGCTCAATGTCTAGTTGGCAGCCATTATCAAGTGGAGTGCCCCGGGGTCAGTTCTGGGGCTGGTTTTGTTCAATAAATTCATCAACAATCTGGAAGATGGGATGGAGTGTGCCCTCAGTAAGTCTCCAAATGACACCAAGCTACGGGGCGTAGTAGATACACTGAAGAGTAGGGCTAGGATTCAGAGAGACCTCAACAGACAACACTAAAAGAAATCCCATAAAGTTCAATAAGTGCAACAACCTTCACTTAGAGCGGAACAATCCCATGCACTGGAACAGACTGGGGACTGCCTCACTAAGTCGCAGCTCTACAGAAAAGGGCCTGGGAGTTACTGTGAACAATAAGATGAACATGAGCCAACAGTGTGCCCTAGGTGCAAAAAAGGCTAACAGCATACTGGGCTGTATTAGTAGGAGTGTTACTAACAGATCAAGGGAAGCTATTATTCCTCTCTATTGTGCACTGGTGAGGCCACAACTGGAGTACTGTGTCCAATTTTGGTCCCCCCCCAACTATAGAAAGGGTATGGACAAATTGAAGAGAGTCCAGCAGAGGGCAAGAAAAATGGTTAGGGGGATGTGGCACATGACTTCTGAGGAAAAGCTGAGGGAACTGGGTTTATTTAGTCTGGGGAAGAGAAGATGGAGAGGGGATTTAACAGCAGCCTTCAACTACCTGAAGGGTTGTTCCAAAGACAATGGAGTTGGACTGTTTCCAGTGGTGACAGCTGACAGAACAAGGAACAATGGTCTTCAGTGGCAGCAAGAGAAGTATAGATTGGATATTAGGAAAAACTTTCTCACAAGGGGAGTAACATATTACCCTAAGAGGCTGTGGAATCTCCATCCTTGTAGGTTTTTAAAACGTGGCTAGACAAAGCCTTGGGTGGAATGATATAGTTGGCGATAGTCCTGCTTTGAGCAGGGGGTTGGACTAGGTGACCACCTGAGATCCCTTCCAACCCTAATTTTGTATGATTCTGTAAGCATCTTTGTACTTTCCCCACCCCGATTAACTGGGAACAATAGCAGTGGCAAGGAGGTGTCCCCTTCCTCCCTTGCTCCCTCCTTGATCCCACCCAGGTATTCCTCTCATACCTTCACTATCCAGCCATGCCTTGGAGTCCACAGAAGACCCAGGCACCTGCAGCTATGAGGAACTGAAGTCATGAGCATGTGAGCTACAGCATTGATGAGGAATGAGATTGTGCCACTGGACACCCCTGCTGCAGAACTGCTCCTGGCCAGGATCAGGGTCAGATCATTTTTATACAATTCTGCATCATTTTACCCATGCTTTTTAAATACTTAACATGTAAGGCCATGATCCTGAAAAGGTTTACACACATGCTTCACTTGAGGTATTAGGAGTAGTCTGTTGTAGTCAACGGACTTAAAGTTAAGCACCTATATCAGTCTTTATAGGATGGGCAAGCTAAGCTTCCTTACAGAGTGAGAAGTCTATTGCATTTAAGATCATAACATTCAGTGGAATTATTCCATGGGTAAAGTTACTCAGAAGCATAAGTATTTCCAGGTTCTGGACCTAAGTTTAGAAATAATATGGAGTATAACCACAAGGCTGGGATTCCAGAACATGGCAATGTCATTATTTGGGGTTGTGATGTGATCTGTAATAATCCTATTGGTACTAGTTTTTTATTACATATCATTTTATTGAGAATTTTACGTGCAAGAATCCAAATGCTTTCATCACATGGTACATACGATTTAGGTTTAGAACAGTGGTCTCCAGTCCTTTTAAGTAGGAGATCACTTTTTGGCATTTAAAAGTGACCCAAGATCTACTGTGTGTGACAGACAACCCTTTCCCCTCCATCCAGCAAGTAGGTCTGTGGGGAGGGAAGGATGGAGGGCACAGATCAAGGCAGAGGGAGAAAAAATGATTTGGGGGGTGCACCTCCCCAGCAGGTAAGTCCCAGCTGGCTGGGGCCTCATTCAACTTGCCCCTGCTTCTGCCACTGCAGCACTGTCCTTCACCATGGAGACTTCAATCTGGCCCCCACCCCTTCCCTCCCCCATGGACTGAACTGCTGGGCTGGGGCATGCATGTGCATGAACACGGACACTCAGCCCCCACCCCAGCCTCGGATCAACTTCAAGAGGCTCCAAGATCTACCAGTGGATCAAGATCCATTGGCTGGTAACCACTGGCTTAGAAGGAAGTGCACTCAATAGCAGGTATTTAACAATATTTCGAAGTCCAACAGCTTCTAATATTTATACTGTAAATTTTAGCTTGCACGGAATCCAATACAGTTTTTCTTCACAGAGACAGTTAGTTTATACAGAGCATCAGGCCTATAGTTTTATATAAAAACACCTGTACTCAGATTTATTTTTCTTTTTTGTGTGAACAGAACTTGGAGGAGACAGGATGGTAGCAACAGACAGATGGTGAAGGGGCAATAAAACGTGGTCAATCATTAAAGAGGCAACCTTGGAGACCTGGATGCTATGATGATGTTAGTAGTCTAGTTAATGAGATGGGTTAATCAGCAAATCAAATGACAACACAGGACAACATTAAACTTGGACCCCCCGCCCCCGTCAATTGACGCAAAGAAAACTGAAAATGTCAGAAGGGCAGAGGGCTTCATAGATGGCAGTCAGGTTGAGGCTAGAAAGAACGAATGTTCCTGCTGCTGTCAGCGGGCAGCTAGGGTCTCTTCTAGATAGATCCTGCAAGGTTCCTTCAGCTGTTGTCTTGTAGAAATGGAGCAGCCACTGTATGCTTTGCGTGGCTCCCTCCACGCCAGGGAGAGGTCTGGAAAAAGAACTGGAAGATGTAAAGTTTTACCTGGTTTCTGGATTCTCTCAGGTCTCTCTGTGTGTTCCTGTGCTCCCAGCTTCTTCCATTATCTTCATCCCACCCCTCCAGTTCAGGAATGAACAGCTGATCCCCCTCTATGCAAGAACAGTTAGCATTTCTCTTGGGAGAAAGCCTTTTGTCCTGGGATCCTACAGAGGTACTAGTCCATTGTCCTACTTTAGTACCGGGCAAACATGAGAGAGAAAATATGCTAACACTTTTCCCCCAGAGACAGTGCTATATAGTCTGTACATTAATCACAGCTCGCAGAGACCTAGCACTGCAGCCCCACACCTCAGGCAGCCACAGTATACTCGGGGCACCCCAGGCTCCTGCCATGTTGACTTCAGCGGTGCAGTTAGCCACTGGTGTGACAATGGATGCTTTTGCATTCCTCCCACAAAGCCATTGCCTGGGGTTGCTGCTCTTGTTGCCCCCCTCAGTAATGTTACTGGCAGTTCATTCAAGTTAATTACAAATCATTTCAGAAGCAGGCCTGTCAGCCCTTATGATGTTGTTCCTCACCACCTACTCGCAGAGAAGCAGAAATGCAGTTTGGAAGAGGTATGTATGTAAAGGGCTGTTCTGCTTCCCTTCAGCCCCAGCCCAGGTTTTGAGTCTGATCAATCAGGGCCACCTCGAATGAGAAGTCTGTTTACAGCCTTGGAGTTTTCGGGATGCTTTTCTATATTGTCATGTTTGTTTTTTTAAGTGAAAGCAGATTCTGCAACAAACATTAATCATTCCTTCATCCAGAATATGTCACTACTGTTCCCAAAACAGCCATGGGCTGTCTGCATCACTGCAATACAAGATGTAACATTTCTCTTCTCCCAGGAGCAGAGTTCCAACCCTCACATTTATATTATTCCTTTCCTATGCTTGATAGGATTAGATCACGTTGTGATTGTACTACAACTGTGGCAGCTGCACTAGATACTTAAAACAGCTTTAAATATAAACATAGTGGGTGAAAAGAGAATGAAGCTGGATTTTATGAATACTATTCTTGTCAAGGCTCATTGTTTTGAGTAAAAAATTATTCAGGTTGACTGCATTATGTGTATTCTGGCATATCCAACTTTAAAATGGAGATGATTCATTTAAAAGCTCAGTCAGGTTATAAGATCATACAATAAAAAGCTATACTATTACATTTGTCATTGGGGTGGTGTTTGCTAAGAGGTGCCCAAACATAAGCAAAGGTTTAAAATAACTGTTGTAGTACTTCATACGTTAACTAAAATTTTTGTGGGGATTGGTGCACCTTGTTATGATGGCTCATGTATCTATGTGTAGGGAGGTCCCATTAATCCCTTACAATATAATTCTGAGACAAAATGAAATGCTGAGAACAATAAACAGTGAAAGGTATGACAGGAAAAAAGGGCTCCGCCTTAACAGAAAGCACTTATTTAATTCAACTCTGTTGAATTAGTCACTGGTGTGACAATGGACACAATTTGGTAATTCCAAAGCCATTAATAGGTACCATATTTATGCACATCCCACATGTATTTTCTCACCAAAATAAGTACCCCCACTCCTCTACCTTCCCCTTCCCCCCTACCCCCTGCCAGTTGGAGTGCATGTCTTACAGTGGGAAAGCTGCTGGTTTCTCCCAGGAATAGAAGCACCCTGTAAGAAGATGCATGACTCAGGGACTGAAGCCCAGTTGCAGATTAGAGTGAGGATCCCTGGTCAGCTAACATGTACTGGCCCAACAGGAAGTTAAAAGCTACCAGGGAAGGTGGCTAGGGGAGGGAGGAGGCTGGTATGGTGAGGGATAACCACTGAGCCTGGGTTTCTTTTCTCCTGAAGTCTGAAGAAAGACCAGAGGTTTTGCTTTTGTTTGTGATTTGCATGTCATTTATGTTGTTTGCCATGTTTGTTGTGGTGATGAGCATTTCCCCTGTAAAATACATGCACTGAAACTAAGGAGTTGACTGAATTTTCAGGACACTGGCTCATGAGCTATGCTAAAGAAAGGGAAATCCATTACACACCCCTACTACATCTACCTATGAAACCACCCTTTCCTTTTATTGCTAACAATGCAATTTGAATCCTGATTTGTACTAAGTTGTGTCAATAGAATGCCTGATTCTTAAATCTTTACTCTATCCTTTGCACCATCAGTTCCTATGGAAACCTGCATGATGACAGCTCAACACATAGCAGAATCCAATAGGATAGGGTCAGCATTACCAGGTAGGTCATTGCCATGGGATATAACATCACTTTGGTACAACTGGGTTTCAGATTCAGGGGAGAATATGAGCGGAACGAAATACAGTACAGTCGCATCTTATGCAGGGGTTACGTTCCAAAGACAGCACGTATAGTTGAAATCGCCGGGTTTCGGTGCTGAGCAGCCACTGCTGCCACAGGGCCTGGACAAGGTGGGCGCGGCGCTGCACAGCCCATACATGCAGCGCAACAGCTGTGCTTTCCGCACACACTCCTTGCCCCTCTCGTCCTCCGCCTTCTCGTCCCGCCAGGGCAGCCAGCTGAGCATGAGCTCCCCTACCCCCCAGCCATGCCAGTGCATGCAGGCAGTACCACGCAGCACTGCACTACGCACCGTGCCCCCGGCCGGCACTTGGCGGCCAGCCCCAGCAGCTGAGCACATATAGTTGAAATCACGTAAGTTAAATACGAGTAAGATGCGACTGTACTGTAATGTGTACATGGGCGTTGGTTTAAATCAAACAGAGGGGAAGTAGATATGCAACTTGTTGAACCAGCTGTAAAATTTCCTATTTTAGCCTACAGCCCTCATACTCCATCACGGTATGTAAACTGTTTCAATTAACCAACCTATTCATGTACCACCATTTCTATCACTTCTGAATCTGGCATATTATGTCTTGACAGAGAAAAGGAAGAAACTTATCTTCTCTAAGGCTGAGGCTTTAGAAATTAGACTTCTGTTTTCATTCTTCATATCTATTTGCTGGAGAAACACACAAATACTCACCTCACAATAAGCAAAATGTTGATTGCAATGAGAGGGAGAGGTGGTAAGATAAGCAGAAGTGCCAAGAAAGGCAGATTCATCTTTCATCTGCACAGTTCTACCAACCATTTTGTCTGGTCCCAGCCATGCTGGCAAAGAAGGGCTTCTGCAGGTAGAGCCTCTGTCAGCCAGGGAGGTGGGTTCTCATTTGGGGACTTTATAATGGCACAGTTCTGGTGGCAGGAGTCTCACAACGTAAATCATCAGTCTTTACTCTGTCTCCCCTCTCCTTCCCAAATAAGTAAGACTTAAAAAAAACCAACCAATGAGGTCTTAGTAGACATGCAGTATTTTGACTCAGTCAAACTCAGATAAATTCTAGGTCTCTAATCAGTATAAGATTAATAACAAAGGAGTGCAATATTTTTAAAAGAATTACCATATTTGGTAAGCAAATGAAGAAATGATACCATGGGATATGAATTCGCTGACACTGAGTGAGTCCTCTTCACCACAAATAATTGAATGTGTGGTTTGCAAATGCCAATCCCATTATTATTATTTAGGTTTGAAGTCTGACAATATAACGTTACATACTGATGGATGTGTTACTGAATACCACAAGTCATATTTCACATTGGAATGAAAACTGGCCTTTGCTAAATGTTAACTTTCTGTTAAAAGTATTTTACCTATGTTACTCAAAGCAGAAGATTGGCTGACTTGCTAACAAACTATGTAAAATTTTATTTTGTGCTTTCTACATAACTAATAGAAAGCTTCCCTCATGAACAGTTAAATCTTGTAGCTTTTATACAGGTTAACTTTAAAGTTCAAAGAAGTCATCAATGGTTTGTCATTCAGGCTTACGGTAGAACACAGCTGAAATATGATTCCCACAGAAAACCTGGGTTTATGACTTCTTTTTGAAGTTTTGAGGTGAATTGAATTGCCTGTCTATTGCATATAGATAGATTTCTGCTTTTTTAACCTTAAAAAAATCAGGAAAATCTAAACTGCATTTACCAAGTTTAGTTGGGTAAATTCCCGGACAGTGTGCCTTCATATATTAACTGAAAAGGCAGCAGTAATGGATCATTACTCCAAAGATATTTTTTCAGTTTGTTTAAAGAGCATTTTACATAACAGCCTTCCAGCCACCAGTTAATCCGGTGATGTTTCCTGTGATACCATGTTCTCCAAAGAATGTTTCAGGATAGGTAAAAACTGAGGTACCAAGGAAAAAGAACATCCTTCTTTTCAGCTAAATTCCTAATGTAACCCAGGTGGTACAAAGAGGGTACCCTGTCTCCACTTGAAGGAACGCCAACTAGTGTGTGTATGCTCCAGGAGCATAGTTGCCTAGCTGCAGGCCAGCTTACCTCCTTTCCCTACAGAGCAAAAATCAATTACACTTAGTGATATTTAACTATTTACAGGTTTAACGATGCAACATAATATTGAAATTATAACCATAAACTTGCATACATACATATATACATATATTATTTACAGATATAAATTTACTCTGACAAAACTCAGTAACTGTTAACTCAAGCACAGGCCTACTCCTTGGTGGCTTTCCAGTTAGTATGCAGTCCCAGCCCTTGGCAGGGCCCCCAGAGCAGCAGGCAAAGGGGCACTCAATAGAAAAAAAACACAAGTTATTTAACAGTTCAACATCTGAAATACCTGGCAGTGGTATTAAACATGCACAATAAGATTACATCAAATGAAATACCATATATAAAAACAACCAGTACAATACATTCAGATATAGTACAGCTTACAATCCTCTCATAATTCTAATATTATAAAAACTGTAGTCTGTCTGTCCATAACGCTTTTTTTGCACTCTGATTGGCTGACAGAAACAACCAATCAGAGTGCAAATACAGCAGTTAAACGGAGGTGGTAGTGTGGTGGAGTGCCGCCATGATGGTGGGGACACAGGGGATAGAATGGGGGGCAAGGCCAGCGCAGCTGGCCATGCCCCCCCACCCTGCTCGCAGGAGGTGGCAGCAATGGAGCAGATGGAACGGTGGGGGGGGGGCAAGGCCAGCAGAGGTCCTCCCCTTGCTCCTTGGAGGTGGTAGCGGCAGTGCAGGGGGGAGCGGGGTCAGGATGTTGTGGTGGGGGGCAAAGCCAGCAGCGTATTTGCTCCCTACAGGTGGCAAATATAGAAGGGGGGGCAAGGCCAGCACTACTGGCATCGCCCCCTCTCTCTCCCGCACTGCTCCCTCCCCATGCAGAGGGGAGCAGCTGGCCTAGGCCAATGCAGTGATGGTGGGGGGGGAGGGGAGGAGTGGACCTGATGGGGGTGAGAAGCCACCCACCATGGCAGGGGGTGAGGAGCAGCAGACCTAGGCTGATGTGGGGGGGTAGGGGGATGGGAGGAGCGGGCCTAGTCCCAAAATGGTGGCAGGGAGTGTGGTGGAGACACACCAGGCCCGGCCTGGCCCCAACACAGAGGGTAGGGGGGAGCAGCCCGACCTGGCCCTGAAATAGAGGGTGGAGGGCAGGCCCAGTGCCAGTCCCAGAACAGCTGCAGGGAGGGCTTGGGGGGCAGACCAGGCCTGGCCCTGCCCCAAAATAGAAGGTATGGGTTGGGTGTGCACTGAGCCACACAACGGCAGCAAGGAGGGTGGTGGGGCCAGGCCCTGTCCTGCAGCTGTGTGGGAGAAAGGGGGACTGCCCCCTGACTCTGTGGAGGAGGTGACAGGATGGATTTCAGAGATTTTATAGACATCAGGGCTGGAAGGGACCTCGGGAGATCATCGAGTCCAGCCCCCTGCCCAAAGGGGTTATAGGATCCCAGCTGGGGTTATAGGATCCCAGCAAGATAAGCATCCAATTTACTATTGAAGGTGTTCAATGTAGGTGCTTGAACCACCTCCGATGGCAGGCTGTTCCAGACCTTGGGGGCTCAGACAGTAAAGAAATTCTTCCTTATGTTCAGCCTGAAATGGTCTTGCAGGAGTTGTGACCATTTGACCTAGTCATCCCTTGGGGCGCTCTGGTGAACAAATGTTCCCCCAGATCCTGGTGGTCACCCTTGATAAACTTATAGGTGGCCATTAGATCACCCCTGAGCCTGCGCTTTTCCAGGCTAAAGAGTCCCATGGCTCTCAGACTATCATCGTAAGATCTGTTTTCCTGACCTCTGATCATGCGCATGGCTCTTCTCCGGACTCTCTCAAGCTTCTCCACATCCTTTTTGAACTGTGGAGCCCAAAACTGGATGCAGTACTCCAGCTGTGGCCTCACCAAGACCGAGTACAAGGGGAGAATGACGTTCCGAGATTTGCTCGAGAAGCATCTATGGATGCACGCCAGCATTTTCGTCGCTTTACTAGCCGCAGCATCGCATTGAAGGCTCATGTTCATCTTGTGGTCAATCATGACCCCCAAGTCTCTTTCTTCTGTAGTGCTATCCAACGTAGCACTGCCGAGCCTATAAGGATGCTGCAGGTTTTTCCTCCCAAGGTGGAGAACCTTGCATTTTTCGGTGTTAAACACCATCAGGTTCTCGTCTGCCCGTTTGCTGAGCTTGTCCAGATCAACCTGGATCACCCGCCTACCTTCTGGCGTGGATGCTTTGCCCCAAAGTTTGGTGTCATCGGCGAACTTGGCCAGTCCACTCCTGACTCCAGTGTCCACATCATTAATGAAGATGTTGAACAGTATGGGTCCAAGGACAGAGCCTTGAGGGACCCCACTGGTCACAGGGCAACACAATGAGCAACTGCCATCAATTACAACCCTTCGGGTCTGACCACGGAGCCAATTTTCCAGCCAGCGGATCGTAGTGGAGCCAAGGCCACAACTGGCCAGTTGGCCAAGAGGTGATCAAGGGATACCAGATCAAAAGCTTTTTTGAAGTCAAGATATATGACATCAATCTCTTCTCCCTCGTCCAGGTGATAGGTCACCTGGTCATAGAAGGAAATGAGATTGGTCAAACAAGACCTACCCGCAACAAACCCATGCTGGCTATCCCTTAGGATGTTAGCCTGGGCCAGTCCATCAAGGATGGCCTCCTTAATAAACTTTTCTAAGATGTTCCCCAGGACAGAAGTCAGGCTAATGGGCCTGTAGTTAGCCGGATCCACTCTCCTCCCTTTCTTGAAGATCGGCACCACATTGGCCTTCTTCCAGTCTTCGGGCACTACACCAGAGCGCCAGGAGTTTTCAAAGATCTGTGCCAGGGGCTGGGCTATGACGCTCGCCAGCTCCTTGAGTACCCTGGGGTGCAGATTGTCAGGGCCGGCTGACTTGAAGGTATCCAGCTTCTCAATGTGTTCCTTCATGAGGTCAGTATTTATGGAGGGTAGGGGATCCCCATCACCCAGATCTCCCTGTCCCACAGCAGGCATGGGCATCCCATGTGACTGATTAAAGACTGACACAAAGTACCTATTTAATAGGTTGGCTTTTTCCTGGGCGTCAGTTGTCAGTTGCCCCATCTGGTTCAGCAGGGGTCCAGCGTTGCCATTGCTTTTCCTCCGGCTCCCCACATATCTGAAAAAGGACTTTTTGTTGTCCTTGATGCTTGAAACTAGTTGGAGTTCAGTTGCAGCCTTGGCTTTCCTGGTTTGCTCCCTGCAGGACTGGACCAGTGCAAAATAATCCTCCTTGGAGGTGAATCCTGTCCTCCATCCTTTGTAGGCTTTCCTTTTTAGCCGTAGGAGGTCCGCTAGGTCCCTGGAGAACCTTGAGGGCTGCTGTGCCTTCTTGCTGCCTTTCCTCCGTGTTGGAATAGATTTAGCTTGTGCATTGAGGATCGCTTCCTTGAGAAGCAACCACTCTTCTTGAACTCCCATCTCCCTGGGGTCATGGTCCCTGAGGGCCTGACCGACAAGCCTCTTGAGCTTGTCAGAGTTGGCTTTTCTGAAGGCAAGGACTTCTGTGTTGCTGACTGACTTGCCAGCTGTATGGCGGATGGTGAAAGTGATCAGCTCGTGGTCGCTGTCACCCAACTTCCCATCGATCACTAGGTTGCCGATTAGGTCGTCCCCCGTAGCCAGTACCAGGTCGAGCAGCGCTTTGCCTCTCATTGGCCCATAGACTTCTTGAGTCAGGTAGAGGTCATCCACGCATGAGAGAAAGCTTTGCGACTGCTCGGATTTTGCTGAGTGATCTTCCCACGAGATGTCCGGGTAATTGAAGTCACCCATGACAACCCAGGTCCTGGAGCAAGCGGCCTCAGTCAGTTCCCGGGCGAACTCCTGGTCAAGCTCGGGACTTTGAGTGGGAGGTCTGTTGTAGACTCCCACCATTGTGTCCCCTGTGCCATATTCCCCACGAATTTTTACCCAGAGGGTCTCTAGCTGTCCATGCTGGTCGCCAAGATCAGCTTGCAGGGACACGTAGCTTTCCTTCACATAGAGAGCTACACCCCTGCCCCTTTTGTCAACACGATCCCTCCTGTACAGGGTATAGCCCTCTATACCCGTGGTCCAGTCATGGGTGGAGTCCCACCAGGTCTCCGTTATCCCAATGACGTCATGAGGGGGAACAGGATTGGGGCCGCCGTGGTGAGGGTGGAAACGGGGAACGGCCCTGAACTTGAACTGCCGTGGGGGAATGTGGTTAGACCTGAAGCAATGGAAGAGAGTGAGGCGGGGGGCAGGGTCAGACACTGGGCTCTGTCTGGCTCACCAGGTGAGGGTGGGGGGAGTGGCCCTGCCCCCAAAGTGGTGGGGGCAAAGCTGGGGGGACCAAGCCTGGCCCCTCCATCCCCACCCCCACCAGGAGGCAGTGGATTGGACTGGCCAGCAGCACTGGCTACACCCCCCCTGTGGCAAGGTCAGTGCCGCTGGCCCTGGCCCCCTACAGGCAGCAGTTACGGAAGAGATGGAGAGGGACTCAGCCAGCACTGCTTGCCCCATCTCCCCCTGCTCCCTGAAGGCCAAAACACAGAGGACAGGGGGGCAAGGCCAGCACCACTGGCCATGCCCCTTGGCCCTTCAGGCAGTGGCAATGGAGCAGACGGGGGTGAGGCCAGCAGACAGAGCAAGGGGGGTGGCCCCGCCCTGGCCCCAGCCCTGAAGTGGTGGAAGGGGAGAGGGGGCATGGGCCCAACCCTGATGGTGGAGTGGGGAGTGGGGCTGGACATAGGCCACTGTCCCTGGCCACCCCCACCATCATTCTTGATGGGCAGTTGACTAGTATAACTATAAAGGCATAGGTTTACAACCCAAATCTCATTAACATAAGTAATCAGACTCCAACCAATGGCATAATAGCTGTGCCTGAAGAAGAGATGGCGCCCAGGGAAGGATCCTAAAAGAACAGCTTTACCCTCCCCTAGGTCATTAGACTTGGAATGGCCAGTAAACATATGCCCTCTCCTTCGCAATCAGGAGGCCTAGTTTCCTTTCAGTGTCCAAGGGTGAATTGTCCCCTCCCATCAGGGGCTTCACCTTAGTCACCCTCAGTGGGGAGGGCTCCACCTCCCCTGTGGGAATCCCCTTCCCAAGTAACTCATGACTCCTGCAGCTTTTGGAGAGTTAGCATCTGCAATGGTGGGTTGGGGTGAGGCATCATTCCTCGCTGGGGTAGTTGAACCATGTCACTCACTGCGGGAAGGCCCAAGCTGCCTTGTGCAGCCTTCCAGCCCACTCTCTGCTCCGTGCCCAGAAGGGAGGGCACCTCCCTCTGGCAGGGAAGGGTCCCCCTCTGCATTGAGCAACCACGGCATCCCATCAGCTACCACTCTGCTCTCTGTCCCCCATGCACTGCCCATGCACCACAGGGGTGTCTGCCTCCTGCAGGATTGAGACCCACGCTGCTGTGTGCAGTCACCAAGGTCCCTTCAGCTTCACCAGCCCTGTGCACTGATCCATGCACTGAGGGCTCCTGCTCGTGCAGGGCTGGGGACCCACGCTTCCTCATGTGACTATGTGGTCCCTTCTGCCTTCCAGACCCTCCAACCCATGCACCATCACTGCACTCTCCATGTGGCAGCTGGGATGCAGCCGTCCACCACTTCTCCCTCATCAGAGGTGTCTTCAGGGCACTTCTGGGGCAACGGCTCCACCCCACTGGTCAGCTCTACTAACTCTTCTGCAGCCCTTATCTTCATCATCCCACATCGAAACCACCCATATGCTCAGCACGCAGGCTTTTATTTCTTCTGGCGGCTCTGCCCCAGATTGGGAATGGACCAGTCAAGAAGCTTGAGAGGTTATTTCCCTCTCAGGTCCGCTCCCTTGCCTCACCTCTGGGTCAGGGTGGGGCTGCCTTCTTTCTGCCTTCCCCAATTGGTGGAGGAGGGAAAACTGCCTCCACCAATGGGAGCCCAAGCTCTTCGGGCTCAAGCTAACAATCCAGGCTGCTGGTGAGCCCACTGACTAGCCTGCCACACTAATAAATAAAAATCTAGACATCAGTTGGGCACTCTTACTCATGCTCTGTTGTGTTTTGATTAGAATGCATCAGAGCAGACTCGATTACTCGAATTGGAATGCTCCAGCATGCTGCAACGCCTCATATTCAGCATCCCCACGTTACAAAATGGTGGTGGGGTGCTTTAACTACAGCTTGTCCAACAAGTTGCTCTCATTAAACCCCCACCTCCCCCACTCTGGAGCATGTGTATAGGTGTTCCACATTTCACGCCATGAAATCTAACCAGCTATGGCTCAAAAAATGCCAAACAAAAATTATGAAAAGTGAAGTTGATATAATTCCTACAAAAGAGTCTTTTTAAATCTCAGATGAGAAATGAGAACTGTGTATAGTGAGAAAGGACTTTTAGACAGCAATCCATGACACTTCCTTTGTCTCCATTTTTCATAAGTAGATAACTTTCATTTTTATCTAAATCTGTTGTCCTAACAATAGTCAAGCCTGTAAGAGTGAAATCAAGTCTATATTCATGTTATTACATTTTATACTTCCTTCTATCATAACAGCATAGACTCCAGTGAAGTGATGCTAGAGATGAATTTAACACAATGAGTCTTATGTAGGACACTTGACAATAGAAATAGAGTCTAGAGTATAAGATTTACTGTAAACTATATCAGGATTTTAAATCTGTGTCTATATTGGACAGACTTGTATTAGCTCTTCTCCCTGATAAAATGTTCAGTTGACTTCTGGTCTGGAATAATTTAGACTCATAAATTCATATTATCAGCAGTGATGCATGTGATTCAATAACAGGAAATGATACTCCTCAGATGCCCTGAATACATTCCCAAATGAGAAAAGAACTCCTTGCTTTTAATCATTTCAATCACTTATCATTACTTCACATCATGTATAAGTATTTCTCCAGAAAGGCCTTTAGCAAGTGCACTAAAACAGAAGATTTGACAGGAAAACTTGCATCTAATACTTTGTCAAGTACAGGATTATGTATTGATATAGGTTATCTTTAATCATGCTAATTATGATTCATACCAAACATATATTGTTTACATATTGTATTTAGCTGGTTAGTTCCTATTTCTATTGAGGTCCTGCAGTTGAATTATAAATTGAGTAACAGGACTTTATTGGATAAGCAATAACCGCCATCTTCTGGTAATATATATGCTAGCCCCAATGCCAGGAAATGTGTTGTTTTCATCAGCTAACCAGCCAGCTTGTGAACACAAGCTCAACAAAGTCTGAACTAAGAAGGGTCAGGGAGAGTCTCCTAAAAGATTACTGTTAGATAACAACCTAAAGCAGCTTTTAACAATAAACAATTTAATCTCTGAGGTAACAGAGCACAGGCATAGCTAGGAATTTTGCAGTCCTAGGCATAGATGTTGGATAGTGGAGGGGGGAGAGGGGTCTGCCAAGTGTTGGACTTTTTGCACCTTTTATATGACCTGGAGACTCAAAGTCTCTGGCTACAGCTGCCACAGTGCAGACTCTCCATGCTTGAGCCACTACTTTCACAGCACAAGCTCCCTAGGGCTGCCATTCTGATACACCTTGAAATCAGCACCCAGAGCTGGTACCCCACTCAGCCATCCCTAGTTGTGTTACTATAAGTCTTATAGTAACCTAGGCATTTTACAAAGAGTTCCCTATTTTACAGCTGGGGAAACAGGTGCAGATGTGAAATGATTTCCCCAATATCACAAGCAACCCAATGGCAGAAAGGGGAATAGAACCCAGGTCTAAGTCTCAATCCTGTACTCTATGAGTAGGCCACCCTATAAAAATATATCTTTACTTTTCAATCCAAATTGCATACGGCTACATAGCATTTTAACAAAACGATCTACCTGTGCCCACAATGCATTTATTTGCTAGAAAAAATGCAAATAGCACCGCTCAACCATTGTTTAACCAAAAAAAGAAAAAAGCCGATTCTAAAATGAAAGGGCCTGATTCTCTTTTCTATTGCCACTATTGTATACTGAGGAGCAAAGTGTGGGAAGCCACACCATGGTAAGTCTGAGAGGAATCAAACTAAGATTATGTCCATATCTGTGATTTTGGTGGCTCTGTACAGCTCCATTCAGTAGCAGTGTCACCAGAGCATCAAGTGAATCCTGGGAAGTCACTAGCTACTGCAGGGGCTGAGGCAGCTGGCAAATTGTATGAGAGAGTCTACTCCACCATGAACTTTCTGCAGGTTGCTGGGCTGTGGCAGAAGCCTTGCTTCACTTAGAAGAGGTGATTTAATTCTGCTAACAGTAAGGAAAGTGCTGCTACAACGCAGAAACTGTGGGTGTGGATATACTTAGCGTTCCCAGAAAAAGGTTGCTGTATAACCTAGGCCCAAGTAGATTCATAGATGCTAGGGTTGGAAGGGACCTCAACAGATCATTGAGTCTGACCCCCTGCCTAGGCAGGAAAGAGCACTGGGGTCAGATGACCCCAGCCAGATGCCTATCCAGCCTTCTCTTAAAGACCCCCAAGGTAGGGGAGAGCACCACCTCTCTTGGAAGGCCATTCCAGATTTTGGCCACCCTTACCACAAAGTTTTTCCTGATGTCTAGCCTAAATCTGCTCTCTGTCAGGTTGTGACCATTGCTCCTTGTTACCCCAAGGGGCACAGTGGTGAACAGAGCATCTCCGGTTCCTTGCTGTGCCCTCCTAATGAATTTGTAGGCAGCCACAAGATCACGTCTCAGCCTTCTCTTGTGGAGGCTGAAGCAGTCCAGGTCCCTTAGTTTCTCCTCATAGGGCTTGGCCTGCAAACCCTAAACCACACGAGTTGCCCTTGGCTGGACCCTCTCAAAGTTATCCACATCCCTCTTAAAGTACAGCACCCAGAACTGGATGCAGTACTCCAACTACAGTCTGACCAATGTCGCATAGACGGGAAGTATTATAAGCAGTGAACATCAGGATCTTAGTATTGGAAGTACTGGGCAGCTTCAAAAAGACTGTGATAACCTGCTTATAATAAAGGTTCTGCTGCTCTATTAACCAAGCCTTATGGGCTCACCCAGTGAGCGCTTCAGTTTTTGCAGCCTGGGCCCCCTTTTTCTCTCTTCTCTCCACCTTGGTCTGCTGGTTAAGACATCAGCTCCTGGGTTTTAGCCCTGCCTTGACAGCAGTCCCTTCTGGGGTTCACTCCCAGTGTGCTAGTCCCTGCCTCTCAGTCTGGGCTGACTTCTGCTCCCTATAGCACACCCCTATTCATGGCCTCCTCCTTCCCTATAGCTACAACCAGTCCTCCAACAGCAAGTTCAAACAAAAAAAACCAAGCTAGCTGCTTCATAAAATGAATAGTCTTCTTCCTCAGGATAACTGTTGCCCACAGGGCCTGCCTTCATAGGAGCCTTCTTCCCCAGTTCTCCTGGGTGGCTTGGGTGCCTGTCTGTCCATCTCCAGCAGCCCCTAACATTGGTTTCCATAACAGGAATGTTTGCATGTGTGATCCATATCTGCTTTCTCTCAGCTACAGATATCCTTTCTACCTGTCATTATATCTTAGGTCTCTCCTGAGGTTTCCAAACTTTCCAAACTGTGGTCTGTTCCATAGAGCTGACTCTCAGCTTCTACACCCCGCAGTCTTGCGGAATCCTCTGGGTTCCCCCTATATCTTTTCTTCTCCACCCATCCCTCAAAACACCTGATTGCTCCCTCATCTCCCAGAGAAGCCTCTTTGCTTGTCACTTTTAGAAATGTTGTAGTTATTCTCTCATCGCTTTCACAATGACCCCCAAATATCTTCATTAAGGTTCTGCTGGTCTGACTTTTGGGTCCCTGGCACATACTACAGTTATGATGTGATTAATGTGTTTAACCACACTATAAATAGTAAATGCTACATGTTCAGCCAGTTCATAGCACCATAAAGTGAACATCTTTGGTGTACCATAAATTAAATGTGTAGCACCTCCCTCCAAATGCTGACAGTTGGCTGATTGCCAGCATTGATATGGGGACCGGGACAGCCCAGGTCCCGAGGCTGAAAATTGGCTGCTAGGAGAGTGGGTTCCAAGTCTTCCTGGTTGAGGGAAGTGTGACAGCTCCCAGGCAGGTGGGGGTGGGGGGCAGAGAGCTACCTTGTCCCAGCGCTGCTCAGCTCCCAGCACTGTCCCCTGTGGTCCCCTGGTATTGGGACTGACCGGGAGCAAATTTGCTCCCAGTCCGCATCTACACGTGTTACTGCAGTTTTTACTGCAAATACAGGTAGTAAACTAACTGCACAGTTGGCTAATTTACTGTGCAGTAAATGGTGTGCACTTGTAGACAGTGATACTTTACTGCACAGTAGGTTAGTCTACTGCACAGTAAAACATCTCATGTAGACATGGCCCTTGAAAATTGTACTGATGATTTCTCTTAGATACCTTATATGGGTAATTTGACTAATACTTGCACAAGTGATAACATAAAAATAGATTCGTGTTTTTTAAATGTTTCTTGTATATTTGGGGTATAAATTGTAATAGTTTTTCTTATTAATCTTTTCATAATAAATCTTCAGTCTTTGAGGTTGAATTGAAAGACCATTCAGCATACTCCTTTGAACTAACCTGTTGATGTGTAGGTATGAAGGCTTGCATTGCCCTGGTGGCAGAGGCTGTCAGGCACCAAACCTTTTCCAAGTGATTGAAAAGAGATGTTTTAATCTTCTTCTAAAATTAGAGTAATTTTCTTTAATCTTTTCAGTCTACCATGTTCCTTTGTTGGGTTCATGTGAGTGCATGCAAGGCTTTGCCATATTGCTGCCCAGTGCTGAGAAATCATTGCGCTGAGTGCTGCTGCTGTTACTATTTGGTGTCAGACCCAACAGAAAACAAACATAAATACTTGAGATACTTAATATTTAAAGAGCATTTTAGGGTCACAAAGTGATTTCACTTTCCCTAGTTGGTGTCAGACACAGTCCAAGTAATGGAAACGTGCTTAAATGTGTTGGCAAATTCATATTTATTCCCCATGAACAAAATCCCACCCACCCACCCTTCCTGTCTACCAAGATGGCTATGTAATTAAAATGAATGAAAGAAAGTCTGTTGGGACTTACCTGGAGCTTTCTCTTGCCTCTCTGCATCTAAGTTCACATGCACATGCCAGTACAAAGCCCCATGATTGGTCAGATTTTGTAGCACTTCTTCCTAAAATTACCTCATGAGTTTGGCTTCTCAGTTAAGAGGTGTTTAAATTCCCCAGTCCTTCAATGGTCCTCTGTGTTTGGCATCCCCATTTGTCAGGAGCTAAAAAAGGGGGTCAACATTTTCAGAGCTGCATAGGTATAAAAGTAGGAAGGGGTGTGCCCCTCTGGAGTTTTTTCTAAAAGGCCAAAGGTGTGAGTGAGAGGACCATGTGTACTTTTGGGTATGACTCTATATTTGTGCTTCGTGGATGTGGCCAAAGGTTTAGGCATCAAACAGGGACTTTCAAACCTAGCAAAGATAAATCATCTAACAAGATTAATTACAGAAACTGTAAACTCTTCAGGGTGGAGCCCATGATTTTGTGTGTTGTTTGTATAGCACCTAACACAGCAGCACTGGGTCCCTGACTGGGGCTCCTGGGCACTACCTTAACATACAGGATAAATGTACTGAGAAATTAGAACAGCCTAGGACATGCATAACTGCTTACCTACTCTTCTTTAGGAACCTGCTCAGTGCTGCAGAAACTGACTCTGAGGAACGTTCAGGGAGAGTTGCTATTTGGGAAAATAGGGCCAGAAAAAGATATGTAGGCTAAAGTAAGACTGAGATGAAGAGAAGAGATCATATGCATTTCCTAATTTTTTGCATGGCTTAAACCAGCACAATTGCACACATTCTCTGATGGTAGTATGAAGTTCCCCCATTCTTTCAATATAGCCTGGAGCACAGGTCTTCTCCGGGGAGAAAGACATTTATCCATCCCTCTGCACTGAGCTCCCTTCTCCAAACTCTGCCTGTTTGATGACTGCTTCTTGTCACTTCATCTTTATGCCCTCCAGACCACTCCCAACACCTCTTCAACATGCATCAGTGCTGGAAGCCAACATTGACATCCTGATAGCATCCTGCGCTCATCAACCAAAAAACTGTGTGGCATTCTTATCTGCCAATACTTCTTTAAAATATGCTAATCAACAAGGAGCTGAGATTTGCCCAAAAATGAGGCAGGAAGCTGCTGTGAAAATGCCCCTACTGCTGCTCTCAAGTACATCAGAGATAGAGATTAGAATGGTAGCACAAAAGCCACACTATCTCATTTCAGGGCTTGGTACATACAGAGTGAGAGCTGGTGGGTGAGATGAGCCGTTTTGGCAGCAGTGTCAAAAGAGCTCTGTGGAAGCAGTATAGACATACCTCTAATCTCTCAAATCTGCATTTCTCTGTTATTGTAACTCTTTTCTCCTTTTTTTTCTGAGAATTAACTGCTCCTGCTCTAACTCCTGTAGGAGAAAGCACTTGCAAAAGCTGCTTTTATGTCTCCTATAATTCTGTAAAGTTTGGCAAGTTACCAGTTTATACAGGATGTTTCACCAAGCTGGAAATATGCCAGTGCTCCTTAGCTGCTAGTCAGGATATCATTCTGTCTACAACAGCCAAAACAGAGTAGCAAACAAGGGAAAGTTTTCTTTCCTTATCTCAAGACTTTTGTCTTTCATCCCTCTCTGCACTGATCAACTTGCAAGGCATATGGTATACGAAGTAATCTTACATGTTTATTCTAGCCTAAATGGCAGAAGAATGCCTCAGCCAGATTTGTAAGTCCTCACAAATATTATTAGTAGTAGCAAAATAAAGAATTGCCCAAGGTCCCAGACACAATCAGGGTTTCATTGTTCTGGACACTGAGCAAGCAAGTGGTACAAGGCATGAAGAGAAAAGACAGAAAACAAGAAGACAATAAGAAAACATAGAAATAGAGTAATCAAAGTGAACGCTCAGAAATATTGTGATAATTCTGTTTTATCTTTTTGATTTTATTGTTTTCATATATATTATGTAGGATGGCTTTATTGAAAAAATGGAAGGGAGGAGTTAGTAGGAGAACAGTACTAGGAAAAAACAAGAATAGAAGGATGATACTAAAATGGATGAACTGGAGGTTGTGAGGAGAGGGGAAAGGATGAACAAATGGGATTCTGTAAGGAAGAGTAATGAGTTGTCAACAGATGCCTTGTGAAGTAGGGGTAATCAAGGGAGAAGAAAAATATCCTGCTTCCAATGTGAAGCAAACAGCTTGGGTTCTTTGGGTAAATCCAATATCTTTTCTTAGACCAACTCAGGTAGTTGAAAAATTCTTCTTTGCAAGCTTTTGGGTACAATTACCCTTTGTCAGGCAGAGGAAGCATCTGCAGATGGCCTGTGCTCTTTCTGGATGGAGTGGTGAACCAGCCAGAGGTGAGTATGTATACAAGAAAGCCAGGCAGTTAAAATGTAAATTGGGCTGATCAACTGGTGAGAGATGGGGGAGGAGGGGGGAAGGGAGGGGAGGAGCAGGGAAATGAATGTAGCTGTACTCAGAGAGACAGGAGGTGGAGGGGGAGAAAGGAAATGAATATAGCTGGCAAAAAGTGGAGGGTTTACCTGGGGAGTCAGATGTTAGATAGGCTATAATGTGTCATAAATCCATGTCTATATTTACTCTGTGATTTTTTGTATCCAGTAGATTGATGACGTGGAGTTCATAGGCTTGTCTGTGAAAGGTGTTTTGTAAATTCCCTAAGAGGATTAAAACAGGTTGGAGAGAGAGTGGTTTTCTTGTGATAAATGTGCTTGGTTTTCTTGTGAGAAGTCAGGTAATTGGGTCTTTTTGTCTTTTATAGATTTCCGGTGTGTGTTCA
Source organism: Crocodylus siamensis (assembly GCF_052110815.1). NCBI lineage: Eukaryota > Metazoa > Chordata > Crocodylia > Crocodylidae > Crocodylus > Crocodylus siamensis. Next base: position 220,195,718 of record NC_143397.1, read on the forward strand.
TTCTGGTATCCTGTTGTTGTTTAGTTTCTCCTACATATTTTCCATCAGGGCATTTGGTGCACTTGATGAGATATATTACATTTCTGGAGGGGCAGCCATAATATCCAGAAATGTTGACAGTTTCTGTTGTGGGGTGTAGTAATTGTGGGGGTGGTGGAGATATATTGATAGGTTTTTCATTTCTTTTCATGACATGGTCTGGATCGATTCAGTGTACTTTGGGCTGTAGGAAGTTTGCTTTTCGTGATGAGGATAGCGAGGTTCTGGGAAGATCTCTTCAAGAATGGCGTCTCCTTCTGTCTTAGAAAAACATGTGTGCTGCCAACACAGGAGTGGAGAATTCTGCAAGCTAATAAAAGCATGTGCTGTGGAGACAGGCCTGGCAGGTCCCCTTTTCATGACCTGAAGGCCTGTCAGTCAAGTGTGACCTACTTTTAGAGAAGCGCAGGCTCAGTTGTAACAGAGAGCTTGTTGCTATGCATGCCCAGCATATGAGAAAAATGAGGTAATCTCTCTGGAAACTTCGGTCTTCCTAGCAATTTAATTGGCTATGAGAGTTGCTATAAAAGGTCTGACGACCCCTCCCTCGGGGGGAGAGACCCGTGGGACTGGAGAGGGAGCCAGGTCTTTTCAAGGACTGTCTTCCAGCTAGGCCCTTAGGCTTTTCAGTCTCCTCCTTCGTCTCGTGTTCCATATACAAAGCTTAGTATATTATATTTCATAGACATCATAGACATCAGGGCTGGAAGGGACCTCGGGAGATCATCGAGTCCAGCCCCCTGCCCAAAGGGGTTATAGGATCCCAGCTGGGGTTATAGAATCCCAGCAAGATAAGCATCCAATTTACTATTGAAGGTGTTCAATGTAGGTGCTTGAACCACCTCCGATGGCAGGCTGTTCCAGACCTTGGGGGCTCAGACAGTAAAGAAATTCTTCCTTATGTTCAGCCTGAAATGGTCTTGCAGGAGTTGTGACCATTTGACCTAGTCATCCCTTGGGGCGCTCTGGTGAACAAATGTTCCCCCAGATCCTGGTGGTCACCCTTGATAAACTTATAGGTGGCCATTAGATCACCCCTGAGCCTGCGCTTTTCCAGGCTAAAGAGTCCCATGGCTCTCAGCCTGTCATCGTAAGATCTGTTTTCCTGACCTCTGATCATGCGCGTGGCTCTCCTCTGGACTCTCTCAAGCTTCTCCACATCCTTTTTGAATTGTGGAGCCCAAAACTGGACGCAGTACTCCAGCTGCGGCCTCACCAAGGTCGAGTACAAGGGGAGAATGACATCCCGGGATTTGCTCGAGAAACATCTATGGATGCAAGCCAGCGTTTTGGTCCCTTTACTAGCCGCAGCATCGCATTGCAGGCTCATGTTCATCTTGTGGTCAATCATGACCCCCAAGTCTCTTTCTTCTGTAGTGCTATCCAACGTAGCACTGCCGAGCCTATAAGGATGCTGCAGGTTTTTCCTCCCAAGGTGGAGAACCTTGCATTTTTCGGCGTTAAACACCACCAGGTTCTCGTCTGCCCGTTTGCTGAGCTTGTCCAGGTCAGCCTGGATCACCCGCCTATCTTCTGGCGTGGATGCTTTGCCCCAAAGTTTGGCGAAATTGGCCAGTCCACTCCTGACTCCAATGTCCAATATTGATCTATCGGCTTACGACCTACCTGGCATCGATCTCTAACCACGACTTCGGATCACCCCTTGGACTCTGACTACGGTTTCGACTACTTACCTGGTTCTGGACCTCGGCAATCATCTCGACCACCCAACCGTTCAGCTGTCAGTGGACACCAGCGAGTTACGGTTTTGTGTTGTCAGTGGTTCCTCCTTTATAAACTGTTGACCATCCCTGGGACTTATCCGACAGGCTTGTCTTGTTGGTGAACCCTGTGGGACAACAGGTCCCTCTGTTGTGAGTTAATAACTGTAACTGAAGACTCCGTACCTGCGCTCTTCCAAGCGTAAGTCAATAAATCCATTCTGTTAAAAGAACTCCCAGCTTCCGTGTCGCTCAGAACTCCACCGCTGCTAGACCCAGCCTGTTCGTTCGGTCCCACCGTGACACTTGGGACCCTTCCCTGGGGAAGGATTACCCAGCACCTTCTAGTATGGGTTGCAATTGTTTGAGGATTTTCTATGTAGGTTCCAGGTAGGGATATGTCATAACCAGTGGTGTGCAATTTCATGTGGTTTTTTCTTCTGTACTGCAGCAATTCTTCATGTGGTACCTGGGTGGCTCTTTCAAAAGTGCGATCTATCTCTCTGGAGGAGTATCCTTGTTGAGTGAAGGCCCTTTTGAGATTTGTGAGGTAACAATCACAGGTGTTCTCCTCAATGCACTACCAAGGTTTATATGCAACTATTATATTTACTCTAATCTAAGATAAGGTATTTTCTCCCCAGTCTGAATGGGGGAAAAAAAACCCTTGTGTTTGATTCACATACAAAGTGGAGGGGAACCAGGTGGCTGCTGTGGCTCTGACTGGCCCTAAGCCCAGGATGGAGCCAGTCAGACCCACAGCAGCCTCTCACCCCCTCTCCACTTGCCTTCTGTAGCAAGAGGAAAAGTGGAGGGCAGAGGGCAATCCCCCCCAGCCACCTGACCCCTCTTTCACCCACGACTTCTTTCCCTGCTGTAGCAGTGGGGGTTGGGGATGAATTTAAGACTTTAACCCTCCAATAATTAGATTAAATACCTGGAAAATTATAACAAGTGTATACATTTTCCATATATGGAATCTAATTATTAGGGGGTCATCTTAAATTCAGGATCAACTTAGAGTCATGTAAATACAATGGTTCTTGAGGAGCTTCAGGAGAAAACATTTTACATAAATAAAAACAAGTTAAATGATTACTCAGATTTCAGAGCCAAAGAGTATGCCTTGCTGCCAGTAGAACTTTGGCATATCAGATAATTGTAATCTTTATTTTACCACATTCCCTGGTCTTGTAAGGAACTTCTAATTGTCAGTTGCCTCCCAGTCTTCACACCCACAGCACCTATCCTATAATAGTGTGTATATATTGTGACAGAAGGCCACCTCTGTTTCTCCCCAAAAACTCTGCTCTGTGACAATTTAGTTAAGACAGGCCCCACAGAGGGTCCTCATCTTACCCTATCTCTTTAGGTAACCTGAGCTAGATACATTCCTGAGGGAAGGGAGAAACCTGTTCTCTCTGCCTATGTGACTGGCATCACATACCTGGGTGAGGGGCTTGGACTCCCTGGAGAGCTAGAAACTGACAGTCTGCCCAGCAACTAGTGAGGTATTTCAAATTAGTTGGCTGACAGCCAACAAGTGCTGGCCTCCATTGGACCAGGTAAATGAGGTCATAAGGGCTATATAAGTTAAGGACTGCCCAGGAGGAGGTGGCAGCAGCCATGAGGAAGACTCGGAGAGAGAGAAGAGCTGAACCATCTGAAACTTACTGTCTCTCAAAACTCGTGATCAAGGAACTGCCTGCTTCCAGAGGGAATCTCCACCTGCCTCTGGATGATACTTGTGAGTAAGCTACCTGAGATCTAATTAGATATATAGCTTGCAGTAACTCAGATGCATGGTCAAAGGCTACACAGCCATGCCAGTTTGCTCTATGAAATTACTTTGATATTGCTCTACCCTGTACCCTATTCCAACCCTACCTCTTGTAACCAATAAAGTTCTCCTTTGTACCTAGCGTGGGAGATTTATTGGGTGTAGGTCTAGATTATGCCTTGGGGTCCCCTTGGTTCAGCTAAGGGAGACCACTACTTGTGCTTCCGACTGAGAGAAGTGCTTGAAGTGAGTCAAGTACCCTCAAGGGCCACTAGGCCTGTGTTTCCCAGGATGCACACAGCCAGAATAAAGCCCAGCCCTGGGTGGTGGCAGTTTTTACACCAGGCTAGCGAGTGTATTCCAGGAAGGGGGTCAGCCAGATGTGAGGCACCCCCAGGGAGGCACTTGGAGCCTGGAAGGTGGTTGAATGCAGTGAGGTGAGTGGCTCAACAAAGGAGCACCCCCTACTGCCCGCCACATATATTATGGATGTTATCCTATAATAGTGTATATACACTATAATACAGTTCTTACAATCTGGTCATGATTCCCCAAATGCTATCTCCATCCATTTTGATGGAATTTAGAAAGGAAAATTTTAAACAGAAAACAGTGTGTGCATCTTGTAGATTTAGGTTGACTATTTTGTTCAGAAATGCCAAAATACTGCCAAACAAAAAATAAAAATGGCAGTTTGTATTTAAAGAGTAAACTAAATTTAAAAGAAAAAAAAGTTATATAAAAGAATTGACCCCAAAATGAAACAAAATATTTTGGACTGACCTGAAGTGAAATGTCTTGATTTTTCTGAACCACCAAAATAGTATATGATTATATAAAATTAAAAGCTCCATCATTCTACAATACACAGAAAGGAATAGGACCTTGAAATGAATAACTGTAGATCATCTGACTCTACAGTTTTAACCTAGATTTTTGTTATTAAATATATTAAAGTAAATGGTGTTAAAATGACATTAAGGTAGGAAGTCAATGAAGAAAATTTATTTCTAGTGTTACAACCTTAATTCAGCCCCCTTTTTATATGCATTTATAGTATAACTTAAATTATGTGAATACATATTATGTTTTTCTACAGGACTCCTGCCTCATTAGAGCACAGAAGGAATAGTGCACACTGAATGGGTGGCCAGCTGTTATTTATTATGATCCTCATCAACCATTATGTGGTTCCACATTTTATTTGCTGCATACTTCAAACACTGCAATGAATGCAGTATTACTAATTTCCTCCTGGACTTTTTATGGTTCTCCAACCGAAGTGTCTCACTGCTTTACACAAATGAATGAACTAATCTTCAGAACAACCATGTGAAATGAAGTGGTGCTATTGGTTCCAATGTTGCAGATTGGGACCAGAGGCGCAGAGACTGAGGCTAAATTTTCAAGTATTGGATAACTGTTGGTGTCAAATTCCATATGTGCCACGGTCTTTTCTTTTTCAGAACATTTAACACTTTATACCATTTATCTAGTCAGAAAGTGGCCCTCCTCCATCCAGGCTCTCAGATACCTCTCTTCCTCTGTACAAACCCACAAATCCTAGTGGTATGACAACCTTTCTGAGCTAATGGGCTAATTCTTTCTTTATATTCTAGCTTCTGCTTCTGACACAGACCTTAAGATCCCTCCTTTCCTTCTTGTCACTATTTAGGATTGTGTAGCCTATATCTGGCCCAGCTTGTCAGAAGCTGTGAAACAGTTTCACTCAAATGTCCAAATTGGCGATATCAGAATCCTACATAGAGTTGCTTCTTTTACCAAAGTTCTGGCTGAACAAAGGTAGGTTTTGATCAGAAGTCTATACAATTTCTGTTAAGTTGCTTATCCAGGTTTTCAGCCTCTCATCTTCCAAGGGCTACAAGCTGCCTTGAAGCCAAGATTCTTATTCTTGAGCAGATTTTCAAAATTTATGTTCCTAATCAAAACATAACCAGTTCTGAATTATCAAAATTGTGGAAAGGAATTATCTGTCTCTTCCCAGCTCTACCTTTGAGGACTTTCCTCCGCTCAATCATTTATGGATCCTCAAGCTAACAAGGTCCCTCAAGCTCCCTCCTCCATGCAAGTTTTTGGGTTTTTTTAAATCTTCATTGGCCTCTGGGGCCTTGTATCACAGCTAGAAGAGCTGGGTCCTGCAGCTGGTTCCTGAAACCCAAAGGGCTGCCGAAGGAAGAGGAGGCAGTGGCAGTTTCCAGAATGATAGCAGTCAGGGAAGAAGCCAATACACCCCAAAGGGTGCCACCGTTGGTGACATGTATGGGGTGCACACAGGTACACCCCTTGCAAAATCACACTGCCGGCACTGCCAGCAGCACCTGTGCGCGGTTGCCACTTGCCACACCTCCCCACCCCCACCAACACCACTGGCGACGTCTGTGGGCACTCCCCGATCGCCACTGGCTGCTGCCAATGCTGCTGGTGGCATCTGTGAATGGTTGACGACTGCTGGTCAGTGCTCACCACACTTTTCCACCCACTGCCAACAGCACTGTGGGATCTCACCGCTTGCCACCACCACGCTCCTGCTGCCAACAGCACTCCCACCACCTGCAGGAGCTCGCCGTGTCCCACCAGCCTCTGAGGGCACATGGTGCTCATGGGTACCAGGACACCTAAATAAAGCCCCAGAGAAAGCTGAACAGTAGGGCTATGCAAATTTTTGGCAGCTGTTCCATTTTGGAGATGTTTTGGCCTGTTTTGGCACCTGAAACACAGAATTCAAAATGAAACTATCTGAAATGTTTTGGAATGTTTTGGAGGCACCCCCAGAAAGAGTCCAGCACAGCCCTGCAGCCCTCCTTTTAAAGTGTTGGGAGGCTAGGGCTGTGTGGGAGATGGGGCGGAGTAGGGCAGCCACAGAAAAAAAAAAGCTCTGTGTTCACCAGCTGCAGCAGCAACGATCAGGGCCTCTGAGGGCTCATGGCAGAGCCCTCCTACACAGCACAGGGCAGCAGGGATCACCCCCCCACCTGCCCAAGAGAACCCAGGGATGCTAGACTAACTGCACTGCTGCCTCTTGGAACAGCAAGGCTGGGGGAGCATACAAGAAGCCCAGGCTGGGAGGTATGCCAGTACAAGGGGTAAAGGAAGGTTTTCCCTCTTAAAGGGGCAGAGGGCTTCTTTCTCTTTTGGTGTTTATGTTCAAATCCAGGGGCTTATGGTTTTAGTTAGTTTTACACCAGCGATTTGGGTTGAGATTGTAGGGGCAGTATATGGAGTCCCCATTAGTATCTGAGGGGCACATGATCACCTTGAGCCCTGTGGAGGCCAAGGAAGCCAAAGCCCAACAGAAGATCAGCGTTACAGTAAAATCCATGAGGGTTGGGGTGTGGTCAGGGCTGGATTAATGGATAGACAAACTAGGCACATGCCTAGGGCCCCCAGTCCTTCCCTTTGCAGTGGCATGAATGGCCCCGTCCACCTCTGCTTCCCTTCTCTTCCCCTTCCCTCTGCTGGCCTCGCTGCTATGGCAGCTGCTTCATAGAAGCAGCTCTGAGCCCCACTCCCCACAGGTAGCAGTGCTGGAGTGAAGAGGTGGGTCTTGACCAGCCCGGGTCCCATGAATTTGTTTGCCTAGGGTCCTAGGCAAAGGGTTAATCTGGCCCTGTATGTGGTGTAAGGGAGGCCTGGAGCCATGCAATTATCCCCTAAGGCTTTAGGTGCCCTGCAGGGCATAGTCAGCCACAGAGGCCCAGCAAGAGGCCTGGGGAACCTTAGTAGAAGTCCTAAAATTGATTTGTTATGTATGACTATGTAAGGAAACAGCAAAGGAAAAATAACAGAAGTTTTTAAATGTTTTGCTAACATTGAGTGCAAGCTCAAGTCAAAGGTCCTCCAGAGCCATCAGGTTAGTGTGGATAAGGGACACCATTTCCTGTAGTCAACAGCACACCAGACAGCAACGTAGTAGGCTGCATCATGTCAGGCTGCTTTTGACCCTCCAGCCCAAATGATTCCAGCTGGGTTAACTGGGGGTCATTTTTGGCATGAATCCAGAGTAGAGCTTGAAATCCCATATCTGATGCAAGACACCCTAATCACCTTGTTATCACACTGTCTCTTGAAAACTAACAGCAGCTGTTAAGAGGCAGCAGGGAGGTGGCTGATGCTGGGGCTGGGAGGCAGCTGGGGCTGGGGCCGGGAGGCAGCCTGCGCTGTGGCCAGGGCTGGGGCCGGGAGGCGGGAGGTGGCCGGGAGGTGGGAGGCAGCCAGGAAGAGGCTGGGAAGCGGCCGGGGCCGGGGCTGGGGCTGGGGCTGGGAGGCAGCTGGGGCTGGAGCCGGGAGGCAGCCTGCGCTGTGGCCAGGGCTGGAGGTGGGAGGCAGCCAGGAGGAGGCTGGGAGGCGGCCGGGGCGGGGCTGGGACCAGGAGGGGGCTGGGGCTGGGAGGCGGGCGGGAGGTGTCTGGGGCCAGGAGTCAGGCGGGAGGCAGCTGGGAGGTGGCCGGGGCTGGGACTGGGAGGCCCTTTCCCCTCAGACTTTTCAATGTTGGCGGTATGTGTGCATCCAGCTGCTCACCACAGCTGGCTTCTTTGGGGCAGGGGGCCCCAAAACCATTTCTTGCAGGGAACTCAAAAAATGGTGGTTCAGCCCTGTCTAAAAGTTAGGCACAGCAGCACCTAACTTACAGGCAGCTGGCTCTTACAGTGGAATCCAGAAGCCCATGTGAGGTACCTACACTCCCTATACAGTGCAGCAGGAAAATGAGGTGTCATAGAATGGCATCCTAAACACCCTGTGTGCAGAGCTGGGGGGGGAGGGGGAGGAGACAATGTCAAATGGACACAGTTCTGCCCCAAACAAGTCTAGAGAAGAATGCTGAGGATAAGGTGTGACTGAAATCCCACTCTTCCCTTGGTCTTAAGCATCTTACTCATGTCTGCAGGAAGATGCCTTGGGATCCATAGTCCAAAATCCTGTCATGAGGATTCCTTAAGAGAACTCACACAGGATCAAGCTTTTCTTTTAAAAAATGTGGTAACTGTGGGCCAAAGTTTTAAGTAAAAGCCGCGTAATTAGAGCATTTTTTGGGGAAGAGCTGTTCCTGTCAGTGTGTGTAAGGTCTGTTCTGAGAATGCTTACTGGATTAGGCCTCTGAGGAGACTTAGGCAGAGGACTGTTTAGCTTCTAGATCCTAATTAAACTTAATTATAAGATTGAGCAATTTAGCACCTGACTGGGGTCATGCTGAAATACAATTCTAGCTGCTTAGGAAATTTTATGGTCAAAATGTGAGATGTCTATACGGTTTGGCTGCATCCAGAATTAGGAGCTTTGTGGGGTTGGGTTCATGCCTTCACTTTGTAAAACACAAATGCAGATGTGACGCTACCATTAATTAACAACAAATGCGTTATAAGCCTTGTCTCCATTCTACAGCTAGAATCATTTATGTACTTTTAAAACAGAAGAATTAGGTTCAAGTCTCCGATTAGAGGTAATATTTTTGTGGTGCAGCAGATCTTCTCAGATCTTCACACAGATGAGTACATGGATTATGAGGTAACGTAGATCCTTGCAGCCCTCAAACTCTGGTGCTGTCTCTGCAAAACCAATCCTCTTGTATCAAGTTAGAGCAACTACCTGACTGGTGTTATTTATGTTGGTTACAGAAAGCATCAAAGGGTGAAAATTACAACAAAGTGTATGTGTAGATGTTCAGAAAGCAAGAAGACCCCATCTACATTATGTGGTTTACTTTGAGTGACCTAAGTTTAGGTTGGGAGCACACAATACACATAGTTACCCTTGCATGCAACCTGAGCTTAGTGGAGGTCCACAGGCAGGGGGTGCTGATGCACACATCCCAGCATGCCCTGCGGGCTTCTAGACAGCCGGTGGAAGTGGATCACCTTGGATACTTGAGATGCTGAACGGTGGATCCAGAGCTAGATGTGCTGGGCCACTTTCATGGACATAATTGCCCAGCTGACCCACAGGCAGCAGCAGCAGCAACCAACCCCTTCCCTCTGGTGAAACAAGTGGCCATTGCCATCTGGGAGCTGGCTACCCCCAACACCTACTGCTCTGCCACTGACCATTTTGATATGGGCAAGTCCATAGCTGGAACAGCTGCTGGGGGGTGGCCAACATTTCATCTGCCTCTGAACTTCCTGGCCAACTATTTCATCCCCTTCATCAACCTACAGGAGATGGCTGCTGACGTTTGCCACATGGGCTTTATTAAACTGCATTAGGGCCATGGACAGTATATACATCCTCTTCCTCTGCCCACCCCAAGACACCAAGAAATTCATCAGCTGGAAGAGCTTCTTCTATATCATCCTGCAGAACGTCGTTGACCACTAGGACCACTTCACCCCCAACTTTGCCAGCTGGGTGAATAGCACCCACATGCCTAGTCTTCTATAACTTGCCCCTTCCTCCCAACAGTGAACAGATGCTACAGTCACAGGATCTCCAGTATCTATGTCAATGATATCCTCATCCCACCCCTCATTATCGCAGACCTGGCCTAATCACTACTTCCCTGGCTTTTGAAGACCTACATGGGGCAGTTGGACCTTGGGAAGAAGCAATCAACTACTGCCTGAGCAAATATGTACTTTTGGCTGTCTCAAGGCATGTTAGTGGGCTCTGAGTAGACCCCTCGAGGTGGACATAGAGTACCTGCTGCATCTCATTGCACCTGCCTGTGTCCTCCATAACATCTGAGAGAACAAGGAGGAGGACTGGGTTCCTCTGGTCTGTATTCAAGGAGGGGAGGGGAAAAGGGAGTCTCCTGCCCGATGACGAATGAAAACTTTTGCCCAATTAGTAGCCTGGGCCCTGTGCTTTGAGCACTTGGGGTGGCAGTGTTTCATCATCCCCTACCTCCTTCTGTCCCTACACTGGGACTCCCCTTCTGGGTTGTTCCACCATGATGGCTTAGTAGCAGTCCCCGAGTGGAAGGGAATGGTATTAGGTCTGATTGGGTGCCTTCTGGAGACAGGCTTGCACAGGGGGCTTAGGGCTAGCAGGGCATCATCAGCCTGCTATCTCTCCACCCAGCTGGCCATAGCCATGGCCCACTTATGGCCCAGTTCATCACTGCTTCCCTCCAGGTGCTTTGCACTTCCCCTAGTGGCCGGGTCATGTTCACAGCCATGAGGTGTTGAGTAGAACTGTTCCTGCTAGGCATTGGGCTCTGGTCACTCGGTGACTCACTGCCACAATCATTGCCAGAACCATAACAGGACTGGATGCAGGTGCTGTGGGGCCTACTGTGCTGGAACCAGAGGAACTGACAGGCACTCTGGACATCTGTGAGGGGGCCACTAAAGAGGTGTCTGAGAAGCAGGTGTGGAATACTCCTGGTATGTGGCACACGTCATCAATGCAGGAAACATTGTCCCTGGTGCCATGTGTTCACCTGCAGCTAGTGAAGTTGAGTACCCAGGTGGGGAGTGATACTTATGGTGAGGGTGCCCACAAGGTGGAGGACATGGTGTCAGGGTCCTGGATTGTGATGAACATGCTATCAGAGCTGGCCCTGGGTCCCTCCGCAGTAGAATCCATGGATTCAATGACACCTGGGAAAAGGTTGAAGGACCTGAAGTCCAGTTCCAAGTACACCTTCAGCTCTGTTTCCTCCAATGTGCTGGAGACTTGCACCAGCACACCTTTTGCCCCAGCGTCCCTGGTCCTGGGTACCCAGCCCTCTATCTCTCCAGGGGCCTCCTGTACCACCATCTGTGGTGGGGCCCTGCCAGCGACTGCTCTTGTACCTCCCCAGTGGTGCCATAAGTGTGTGGGCTGGAGATAGTCTTATTGATGATGAAGAAGCAAGACAGCTCCTCATAGAAGGGCATGGTGTGGTTTTTGGCACTATATGTTTTGCTGACACATGTTTTTACTGCATCATTCACTTGGTCTTCACCCAGCACTGCACCTAGTCCCTGTTGTGGTCCTGCGCTTGTATCTGTTCAGCAAGCCACTCAAATGCTTCCCTGCTGAGGTACCCACTGCATAGCCGCTCCCAGATCTCCTGCTTGCCCTAGATGGAAAGGAAATCCTGCATCTTTGTCTGGGCCCAGTTGTGTGCCCAGGGCTGGACATTGGAGGAGGACAAGCTAGGCTTTGCCATGGTATATGACAGTGCTCATGGGGCCAATGAGTGAGGGTTAGGCTGCAAAGAGATAGATGTGTGCATATACATGGCTCTCCATATCATTCCAGTTTGAAATGGCCCCTGCTTCAGAGTAGCCAGTGGCCATGGCTCCTGCTTCACTGGGTCAGAGTGGCCTGCTTCACAGTGGCCCTTGACCTCAAATTTTCCAGGGGCTCCCACCTGATGGACCCAAGATGTGGAAATGCACGGGGGTTTCTGCTTGTTAAACCCAAGGTGGATTGACATGTCCTGTCTGCTCCTGAAGTTTCTAGAGACATTCACTTATCTATCTTGGCTTGGATACTTGCAGCTCCCCCCACAGGCATGAGTACTCCAGGAACATGCAGCTGCAGCCAAAACCACTGCTAGCACCCCAGATCAACACATGAATTCTGGCAGTGGCTGAGCCATGGAGATGACAGGGTTGCCTCCATGCCAGGCCAGGCCCAAGGTTCTGCCCCCACTACCCTAACCACGTATACCAGCTCCTGCTCAGGTAGGTGGGGCTTTGCTGTGGTCTGGGTCATGGTGTGCTTGGATCCATAGGGCTGTGCCCAAGTCCAGGGGTCCCTGGCTCAATGTGCAAGTGCCAGGGGTCTAGGGTATGCCAGTCTTGGGGTTCTCCTATCCTCAGTGTTCTCCTGGCCTCAGCAGACAGAATATGGTGATTACAGTAGGAAAACTGTTGATAAATAAGGATTCAGACTGAAACAACAGTATACCAAACTAATATCTGTCACAATGCCATTGACTTTAGGTGTGGGTTATAGCTGTGTTGGGTCACAGAAATAGGCAGAAAAGGTTCTTTGGGTAAATGTGCTATCTTATATTAGACCAATTAAATAGTTGGAAAAATTATTCTTTGCAAGCTTTCAGGCACAAACACTTCAGGCATAGGGAAAGTCTGCTGGTATTTGTATATTGTCCTAGGTAGAATACCAGGAATACCACCCGAGAGAGCACTCAAACATCAACAGATTCTCCCTATGTCTAAAGGCAGGTGTTTGTGTCTGAAAGCTTGCAAATAACAATTTTTCCAACCATTTAGTTGGTCTAATAAAAGATATCACATCTACCCAAAGAATCGTGGAAATGCCTGAAACTTTGTAATTTCTTGTCTGAAACAGATAAAAATTACAGGAAAGGTAGCCCCTTCTGAGGGCATGAAGCCTGCCAAGTTTCAAGCAGATAGGTGCAGAGGTTTCTGGGAAACCATGCATCAAACTGTTTAAAGCAAAACTCATGACATTCGTCACAGTGGCAGCCTCCTGTTTTCCAGCACACAGATCCAGGGGGCCACACCCCAGGAGGAGTCTAGCCGCACTGGGAGGGCAGGTTGATTTCTGTGGGGCTGGTGGAGCCGGTTGGAGCGCAGCCCTGGCCCTCCCCACCGCCAGGCTGCACTCCAACCAGCTCCACAGGTCCATGGAGCTCAGCCTGGCAGCAGGTGACAGAGCACAGCCCTGGTTCTCCCTGCTTTTCACCACTGGGGGGCACTCTGAGCAGCTCCCCAGCCCCATGGAGCACAGCTCGGCGGTGGGAGGTGGGGAGAGCCAGGGCTCTGCTCTTCCTCCCGCTGCCAGGCTGCTTCGAAACTTGAAACATTCCAAAACTTTCAAAACGTTTTGAGTGACCTCATTTTGTTTCAAAGCTGTTTCAAATCTTTTTGTTTCATTTCGATTTTGCTGTTTCAAGTTCAAAACACTTTGAAACAGCTTTGAAATGAAACACTTGGCAAAATTTCGGACAGCCCTATTAGTTACCTGAGGCAGCTAACATGATTTTAAAACCTCCCCTTTTTCCTACACAACACCTATATCCTTGAATTGTGCTGAAATCAATGATGCTACCACTTGGTGGTGCCACAGAGCTGCTTTTAGAGTGTTTAAGCTGCTCTTAAATTTAATAGATCCTTTTTTGGAATTCAGTCTTCACTAGGATTCTTGCAGCAATGCCTTCAATATGCTAGTTTATAATGCATAATAACAACTAGCTTGTAAATATCTTATGTTTTTAAAAACAATCCTAGTTGTTGCCAGAATGATATCCTCTGATGCAAGCAAAACATTTTGCTCTGATAATGTATTTTAATTAAAAATGTTATTGATTATGTTGGTTAATATTTGCTCATAAATTCCACCATTATTGATTGACTACTATAAAAAGCCCAGTTCTGCCACTGCTATAGAAAAAAACAGGATTTAAGCAACAGAACTACACACAGAGTCATGTGATATTCAGCATGTAAGGATGGCTGAATTAGATCCACAACTAACATTATGGTAAACAGTAAATTACACAGTAAGTTTTCAGTAAGTTTGTCTCAAGCATCAAAGGGTTATAGAACAGTAAGAATTGTCACTGTTTCAGCAATACCAGTATTACTTTTTAAAGCTCACTGAAATTAAAAAACCTTATTATTCTTCCTGAGATATCTCTCTCTGCAAGCTGCATTGTTTCAGTGGAAATCAATTACAGATAATGAAGCAGAATTTGGCTGCTAGTCAAGAGTTAGTAGCATGAAAAATTAAGGTTTGGATGTTGCCAAAAATTACTGCTAGAATTTTTACAGCAAATAAATACTTGCAAATGAAAGAGCTATTGTGTTTACAATAGAAAAGCAAATACACTGGTATTTGATAGTGGCTGAGATTATAGTTATGTTGTTAAAACAAATGAAAAGTTGATTTGTATTACAATATACCTTAAATTCATGACAAAAATATCCAATGCATTTTTAACAAAAACACTGTACATGAAAATAGATATTTTGTTAATAAATTAAGGAAGAGGACTGCAGAATATGGTGATTGCAGTAGGAAAATTGTTGACGAATAAGGATTCAAACTGAAATAATAATATACTAAATTAATATCTGGCACAATGTTGTTGACTTTAGAAGAATTTCACTCAAAATATGTCCCTTAAAAGCACTGGAAAGTAGGTGGCTTTGGATGGACAGCAAAATCAGTACTTAGGAATCCAAAGATTAAAATTTTGAAAGGACTCATAACGCTTTGGTAACCAGATATTTTAAGAGGCCAGCCCCATCAAATTTGGGACCAAGTTAGAGACAACTTCTGCTAAAGCACACAAATAAGGGAAATACTTCCCAAAGTGTTCAGTAACATGAAACTCCCACTGTGATACTTAACAGCTACATTTTTAAAAAACCTCATCATCTTCAACAAAAAACCCAGCACACTGAGCTCATTTAAAAATTTGGTCCTGACTGTGAATGCTAAGCCTTGCAGCTAAATTTAGCCTTTACTTCAGTGAGTCTCAAAATTTTTAGAATTAAGGCACCCCATCCACATTAGATTCAAAACACCCTTGAAAAATGCAGGTCTTAGCGTCTGGTTTTTTACTACAGAATAATAAAATGACAATTTTTCCAAAGAACTTAGACCACAAAATGTCAGGATGGTTTTGACACTATGGATTCCTGTTTGAAATCTCTGGGTTTATTTTGTGAATCATGTGTAGGTGTCTGCACACCTTATTTGCAACTCAGTGCTAAGTTTGAACAGTACCCTGCACCAGCCTTAAAATAATCTTCCAGCACCCCAGGGTACCTTGGCATCCTGGTTAAAAATCAGTGTTTTACTAACTGGTTTACCCAGTCACTAATTTCTTTTAGAAGACACTTACTGAAAGTACATAGTGTTGCTACACTTACACCATGAAATAACAAATACCACACAGGCCATATGCAGCAGAGAGAGTCCTCAGGCGATGCTGGTGGCAGCAGCATGTGGCCCCCTGGAATTCTGCCCCCCATACTACGCAGAAAGCACCGGCAGTGCACAACTCCTTCCTGGGTCCTCTGCAGCCATGGTTGCAGGTGCCTGAGGGCACATACCCTTCCCCCCCCCAATTTCTGTATGATGGTGGGTGCAGGGTTGCAGCCCAGCCAGAGCCTGGGCCCAACTAGTAGGTATTCTCGCAGCATGCCTAATAGATCAGGCTTGGCACAAAGTCGGCCAAGAGCTGATGATGATGACAGCTGTGCCACTGCTTTTACCCAATGGCTCAATGATTAGACTTCCTAACCAAAAAAATTAGATTAGAATTCCTGTGTTAAGTTTCTTCCTCTGTTGGAAGGGATACTAGCCTACATCTCCAATCTTTTAGGAATGCACCATATTCTTACTCCCTCCTTCCCTTCACATGGAATAATCAAAGTTGTATCAGGCAAGGATGACTTTGATTCTCTAGCTTACTAAACAGCTAACAAACAAAATAGCTGGAGCAGGGACTGAAACTGGGGTTACCCCTCTCCCAGATGAGAGCCCTAATCACTGCTTTCCCTCTCCAGCTCAATGATACAGAATGGAACAGGTTCAATAGGAGCAAGAGGGAGGTACCACCAACCACAGAAGGCTTGATGGCTTAATGAGGAGCCGTGCTGCACGCGAGGCCAAGGCGGTGTCCAGGGTCAAGCCTCCTTCCAAGGAGGTGGAAGAATCCTTTCCATGTCTTGCAGTTGATTAGAATCTCCTCAGGCCAAAGACGGGTTTGAACAGGCTGAATCCACATGTTAGGTGAGTGAATTGATGGTTCAACTATTGGACAAAGGGCAGATGCAAAAGCACTGCTGCTGCTGGTGTTTCAGAAGAAAGGACACGGACCTGCTCTTCTGGGGGCGGAAAGACCTTATGGACCCATACTCGGAAGACAAGCCAGTACTGTAAATCTGAAGAGGGAATTGTATCCCTGCAACCCAGAGTAAGACAGGATGCCAGAAGCATTCATCTTAGTAGCTTTCAATTGGGACTAGCTGGGGGGGGGGCTTCCTACTTATCAGGATATTGTGAATCCCCTATTCCAAAATGGCCTCGTTCTTCGTATATGTTATGTAGCAAGCTGGGCATTTGCAGCATCCACCTCTTCTGTGGATCAGTCCCACAGTTAATTTACACAGGGGCAAACTATGACAGAAGAGGCAGGAAAACATTAAGCCCCAAGTACAGAGCTTGCTTGGCCTGAGCTACAGGCTCGTGCATGAAGCAGGACTTGGCTGACTCATCTGTGAGCAGCAGACGGGGCAGAGAAGGCATATCTGAGGTGGCCACAGAGCACTGCCACCCCGGCGCAGCGCCGCCTCCACCCACAGGGACAAGAGCCCTGCTGCCCCCTCCCCCAGGATTGCCAGGTCTTAAATATGAAATAATCATATTGGATGCTCAAAATTATCATATTTGCTGAAAACCTATGGTACATGCACTGAAAAAATATGCAAGTGGGTATGCAAGTAAGTCTTATTTACTATATATTGTTGGCTGTGACTGAGAACTGGGTCAAAGCTGAAGCACTTATCTGGAGGCAAGCAGTCATCATCCTCAGAAAGTGCTGACAGCAAACCCAACCCTGGCTTAAGACTCCCTGAGAGGGACTTGGCTTTTACACAAGCCATCGTCAATGAGCTGCCTCAAAAACGATCCTACATTTTGTCAGGTATCCAGGTTGTAGCCCTATTGGTCTAGAGGAAAAAGCAATCACGACTCATAGTAGAGATGATCTCTTTTATTAGACCAACATGATTTTTGCAAAAAACAAAAATATTTTTTTCCAAAAGGAAAGGCTGACATTACAAATATTCTCATTATCGTGCACCTGGCAGTACCCTCCCGTCTCCCCACCCCACCCCACCCCCCTCGCGCAGGCGCAGAGGGAAGGAGGGGATAGCAACGTCACACGCGACCCTGGCCCAACACAACGGCCCGCCCCCCGAGCCGGGCTTCGCAGTGCCACGTCGAGGTTACTCGCCCCGCCCCCGGGCGGCTCGCAGGGTGGGGCTCCCCACGGTGTCACGTGACAGGGGTGGGGGAGGAGAGTGGCTGCTCACGCGCCCACCACCCGCCTCCTGCCGCGACACCCCCACGTCACCTCCCGCCCCGCGTGCGCCGCGACGCCGACGTGCGGGAGCGGTGACGTTGCGCTCGGCCCGGAGGAGGGGGTGCGCGGCGGAGCGGGCAGCGGCCCAGTGAGTCCTCCCCTCGGCGGCGGCGGCGGGGCCCGCCCGGCCCGGCTCAGCGGTAGCGGCGCGCGAGGGAGATGCGCTCGGCCTGAGCTCCCGCTCCGCGCGGCCTCTGTCCCGGTGCCGGTGCCGGCGGGGGAGCACGGCCATGGCGGCGAGCGCCTGGCAAGAGGCACTGGCCCAGCAGGCCGAGGCGGCGTCGGCCCGGGTGCGGGACGCGCTGTCGCTGGGCCTGGGCCTGCTGCGCACCGAGCTGGGCCTGGAGCTGGGCCTGGAGCCGCAGCGCCTGCCCACCTGGCTCGCCCTGCTCGTGCCGGCCGCGCTGGGACTGCTGCTGCTGACCGCGCTGCTCCGGGCTGCGGCCTCCCGCCGGAAGCAGCCGCGGGACCCGGCCGACAGGGACGAGGCGGCGGCGCTGGGCCCCGGCAAGGAGGCGCTGGCGGTGGCCGGAGGGGGCGCGGCGTTGCTCAAGGGCGACGAGCAGAAGAAGCGGAGCAAGAAGCGACCGGCGGAGAAGGCGGCGCGGGTGAGCGGGGCCGGGTGGGGGGACGCGCTGACAGGGCCGGGCACGGGCTTCACGTGGTGCCGAGAGGCGCTGCCAACGCCCCGGGCGGAGCTGTCTGGACTGGCCTCGGCGCGGCACAGCGGCCCTTGTTGGCTTGGGGAAGCCCTGAGGTCTCCAGGTTGAGGGGCTGCGGAGCAAAAGCCCCGGTGGGGCTGAGGTGGGTGGCTCTGGGGTCCACGGGCCGGTTGTAGTGTTGCCTGGGGTGGGGTAATGCAGCCAGCTCCTGCCAGGCACTGCAACAGGTTCCCAGTTGCACCTCCCTTGGAGGTGTTTCCTGTCATTGGAAAGATGCAGTGAAGTCCTTAATCATTAGAGGGACACTCCTCCTCAGGGCTGCTGCCATCTGATGGGCGTGGAGTCCAGTGAGGACCCCTCTGTCTGAAGCAGCCACTTATTATAAAGGTTTCTTTGCTTCCCCCCCCCCCCAAGAAAAATCTTTAGAAATTGCTTGTAGGGAACTATCTGTGTTGATAGTGCTTAGCCTGTTGTATGTGGGGCTAGAGAGCAAAATTTTAGCAGTCAAAGTACTGATACCTGAAAAACCAGAGCTGGTGAAATTACTGCATTGTAAAGAACTAAGAGCATGAAAGCTGAGCTCCTGGGAGGAAGGGGGATGGCTTTTAGTTTGACTTTCAAATTTTGTTTCATAACCTTTTTTAGAGAGCAGATATTTCGATTTAAACCTGCAGCATCTTGTTCCTTTATAAAGCAGCACACCGTAAACATCTGGGTACCTGGCAGTCCAAAAAAAGTCTGAAGATTATTATTCAGAAGAAAAATGAAAACATCAAAATAATAATAAAACTTTTTTTTAAGGCTTTTTCCATGAAAAGGCAAAAAGGGTATATGTGGGAGAGTAGTATATGCACATACAGAAGGCACAAAGTTTGCAGGTCACCTTTGTGGCATTCTTAAAACTACTTCAAAGGAGAGAGTAAAAATGATACTTTCAGGTTGACGTGGCCCCAAAATTGTGGAAAAAACCAAAAAGTTTACCAGTGGTTTCCTTCTACGTGTGGACTAAATGGTAACTTGCAGTGAAGTTTCTTGATTCATTAAATACTATACAACATTGTAAAATATACTAGAAAAAATGAAATGTACTATACAGAAAGTTTGTTAGCCAAGATGAGTAAAATCCAAAACCATGAACACTGAGCCTCTTTAGTGGATGTTTTGAAAAAATATTATTTTTACACCTGTTATGAACAAACATTCTTAAAATCAAAAAAGTACTGTATCCATATGTACATTTATTGATTTAAATCCAGTGGGCCTTTTTCTTTAGTCATCCAGTTAAGTGCCAGGGGACTCATTTCATTAAGGAAATGTCCCTGTAGCTTGTTCAGCTGTCCTTGTAATTTGGTTAAACAACTTTGTATTTTAGTGTTAGTTTTCAAATAGATCAAAGTGGTGATATAAGATGATACGGTGTAGTCAAGGTGATGTATTCTAATAAGGAACGAATTGACAGTGTGCATTTGAAAAATGAATATTAAAATTTTATTTTATTACTGAGCCTGCTGTGTAGCAGAAAATCTCAGCTTGTGCTACCATCGGCTAGCTTGAAAAGTTTCAATGATATTTTTACTGCTGCTGCTATGCCTGTTGCATTTAATGGAATTAAACAGTTGTGTGTTACTTAATCTAATGTTTTAATATACTTCCATGTTAGATTTATTCAAATAGTCATAAGTATTTACTGAACATATTGAACACACTTATGTCATTAATCTCTACAATACTTCTGCCAAAAGATGGAGGATTAAATTTACTAGCTCTAGCTGAATTTGTAAAATGTGGTACCAGGGTGTCTTACTTCCCAGAAATGCCCAGTTGAAGAGTGAATGCCTGCATTTTCTAGCTGCTTGGAATGGAGTGTACAGTGGGATCTTGTCCCTAGACCCTGACTGAAGGCTGGATAATTCTTATTTTCTTAGCTAGTTAGAGGTGCTTCCTGTCAGCGGCCGGAAAGTTTATTACACAAGTATTCTTTCTTCTTTTCTCTCCCATCTCAGCCTGAATTCAGAATAATATGGCTGAATGCTTTTTCTCTACAGTGATGGAGCTCTTTTCTCTGCAACACCTCTCAGCTTTATTGGTGCTGTGAAGGGAATGTTTGTATTGGTTTGCTGCAGTATTCGTTTTTTTAATCCTTTCCCCTGTGCCTGCCTCTGTTGCAGATCAGAGACTTTCTAAACTTGCAGCAAAACAAAATTGAAGATCCTTGCCAGTTTCCTAGGGAATGAGGAGGGGAAAAAGTACAAACAAGCTTTGGCCAGTTTTTTGGCCTACAGAAGGTTTGGAAGGCTCAGAGCAGCAGTGGCTCTAGAACCATCTGTTTGTGGACTTAAGATGATAACAGAACATTGGTTTAATCTCAGTCTTCTAAATACAGGTTTTTTTCAACCATGGGAACTAGGGAGAAACTTTTATATAAAAAGTAAGTTTACATTTTGTGCCAACATTTTCTACACATTTGGGAAAGTTTCCTATGTGGTCTAGGTGAATAGGTTTTTCAAGCCAAAACTTTACATATGTAGTGTGCTTGCTGAACTTTATGCTGTATATTTTTTTCTAACTTTGAAACTGGTGCCTACATACTTATGAACTGTTAAGTGAACATCATCTCACAATAGAGAGAGAGAAATTGGTGTGTGTTCTACAGATTAAAGTTCATCTCATTTTTTTAGAGCAGATCCTGCATAGGATGAATCAGTTTTGCCTTACCTGTACCTTGTATATATTATCCTCCCTCTCTTCCTCCAAAAAATAAAAATAAAATAGAGATTACTCTGGCAGCATTATTCCTGAGAAATAATGAAATGAAATGAAAATAAAAATGAAATGTGTCATATTTGTGCCATTTATTAAATTAACATTTTCAGAGTAAATTGAATATGTTTACATTGAGTTTCAGGCTGTAGCCATTTTGCCTGTAGTTGCATATTAAATGTAGAAGAATTTTTAAAATAATGGATAAGTTTTTTGTGCATCTCTTACATGAGGGAATTTTGACTGAATTTTTATAATTTCTTTGGGGGGAAAAATCAAAAATAACATTTACATCCTGTGCTGAAATTTTTGTGCAGTTGTGTGACCTAACTGCAACACATGCTGTGCTTCTTACTGTAATTACACATTTTGACCTGCATCGCTATTTCTTTATTTGTCTTGTATTCATATTTCTACATCTATATAATTTAGTCACTGTATATGCTGGGATATTTACATCTGGTAAAGTAAGAAATAGCTATGTAGATATGTATTGGCAGTTCTACAGCTCTGAATTTAGATTTATCCCTCTTTGGTGCACTGGGTTTTACAACACACTAGGTAGGTATGATTATTTGCACTATCATTTTTTTTTCTTTACGTAGCTAAGCTCCCTTACTCCTTTTTAAACCCCTTATGTGAATGCATGTTAAGGTGGATAAAAATTTAAAAAATTAAATGGATTTTTATTTAAATCAGATTTTTAAATGTATTTGATTCATATATGATTTTTTTTTAAAGATTTTTTTTTTTTTTTAAAATAGACCTATATAAAGATAGTTTTAATTTAAGTTATGTTGGAGCTCAAAGATACCATCATGGAATAGGGATTATAACTTCTAATTTTACTATTTGAAACAATATATTCATGTAACTTTTTTTTAGAAATGTTTTATAAATAGGTCACAACAGCTGATATTAGGGCCCCAGTCTTATGGGGGTCCCAGAGGCTCCTCTATAGATTGGTAAAGATTAAAGAAAATCACTCTACCCAATGAGACTGTACTCAGTCTAGAACAGGGGTGGGCAAAATACAGCCCATGGGCCAGATCTGGCTCACCAGGCACTTTCATCCAACTTGCCAACTTGCGCAGCCTCCCAGGAAATTGTGCCCTGCACAGCCTTTCTGCCCATGAAGGTGGGAGGCACCTCCACCTGCCTGTTATGCTTTGCCCCCTCCCTCATGGGCAGAAGAGCAGGTGTAGCTAGAATGGGGAGTGGCTGCTACTGCAGGCTTCCCTGGTATTTGGCTCCCTTCAGGCAGCAGGTTGGAAAGTGAGGGCTGGGGCTGGGGCTGGCTGCAGCACAGAGCCCTCACCCAGAGGGGTGGCAGCAGCGCAGAGCTTTTGGTGGGTGGAAGGGGGCATGGGGACTCCCCCACACTTCTGTCTCCCCCAGTGCAGCCCTGGCAGGCAGCAGGGGCTTGTACTCTGCTCTGTTCAGTGCTGGTGTCTGGCTCTGGCCAGCGTTGCAAGGAGCACAGCCCCCACTGGGCCAGTTGTTTCCCCAGGATTCCCACACACAGGGCACAGGAGCCAAGCATTAGTGCCCCCACCTGTTTTTGTACCATGGGGCGAGTGTGAGGGGGTGGGCCACACCCCTCCCACCCTTCCTCACACTGAACAAATCACATGCACAGACACGCACGCCGCTCCCCCAGTTGCCTGCATTGACTGCAGTAGAGTCCAGTGTGTTTCAGAGACCTGAAAGTTCCAAAGCCACATACCTACCCACCCACCCACCACAAATTCCACAACCCCCTGACATATCCTAAGTCCTCCCACATACACACAGCCATACACACACACACAATACACAAGACAAATGATTTCTTTTTTAGTTGTTGTGTGCTTACCCCTATAGACAGTACACCAACACAAATCATAACAAAAAAACAAGTATGTTAGAGTAGGTGTTTGACTTCTAGAAGGCTTTGTGTTTTTCTGGTTCTAAGATGGCAACCCCCTCACCCCTTCATGAAGGAGTATTTCCAGGGGGCAAGGAGAAGGACTTCTGGCGGCAAAGGTCAGGGCTTAGGTGTGGGACTTCTGGTTCCAAGTTGGCAGCCAGGGGGCAGGGCTACCCATGTGGCCCCTCAACAGCTCACCAAACCTCATTAAGCAGCCCACTGCCCAAAATAATTGCCTGCCCCTGGTCTAGAAGGTCCCATTAAGAGTCTCTGATGCTTAGTTTCAGTTTTCAAACTGGATTTGTGTCTGCAGACATAACATCCTTGTTAACATAAGTATATGGAGATGAGAAATAACAGACCTGATCACCTACCCATCAGCCCTCTTGTCTCTGCAAGTTTTTGTACACAGTCCGGCCCTTACTTAGGGGTGCACCAATCAAGATTTTTGAGGCCAATGCAGATAGCCGATTCTGAAGGAGGCATAGCGGCAGATACCAATCCAATTTCTGATGCACGGCCCAGTGGCTTGAAGAGCAGTGTCCAGCTGGTACATCTGTTGTGGTGGGAAGGGGGAAAGAAGAAGTATAGAGGGGGCGGGGAGCAGATTGAAGCCCCTGTGGTGAAGGAGGGAGAGGAGGCTGGGGCTGGCAAGGTGGGGTGCAGGATGGAGCCATGGCTCATGCGGGGGGGTGGGCGGCTCCCATCCTGCACGCACCCTAGGAGTGCAAGGGCGGGGTATGCCCCCAGATCTGTGCAAGGTGGGGTGGGTTGCCCCTGCAGGCTGGGGCCGGGGCTGTGCTGGGCTCTTCCTGGGGCACGGGCTGGGCCGGGCTGCACTCGAGGTGGGGCGGGCGGAGGTGTTTGGGGAGAGTGGTGGGGAAGCCTACAGCCACCCCAAAATTCACAGCTTCCTGCTACCAGTACTGCTGCCTGCCCTGCCCACAACACAGCCTGCAACAGCCCAAGTCCCAGCCTGCAGCAGCACCTCCCTCCCCACCCCCATGCCCTTCCAGGGTGTATGCAGGGTGGGAGCCACCCCCACCTCCCTCTGCCTGGGCAGCGCCTGCCCCAGCCCCTGCCCCAGTGTCTCCCTCACCACTGGGGCCTTGATCTGCTCCCCCATGCCCCTCCCCTCCCCTCCCCCCTTCCATCACAACAGACTTACCAGCTGGATGTAGCTCTCTACCCTGCTTGGCTGTGTTCCTCCTTGCCTATATGCTGTGTTGCAGCTGTACGCATGTATGGGACATTTATTGGCTGTGGCAGGCAAAAAAAAAAAAAAGCCAATTTCAGAAAGGCAATTTTCTTTCTATCAGTGCCGATCTGATATCACACTGGCATATTGGTGCATCTGTAGCCCTTAACTCTCTCTAAAAATGCAAAGTTTCTGGAATTTAATAGGGGATTGTTGGGGGTGGAATAGATCTGGACAAGGAGGAGGATTCTGGACATAAATGCAAAGAGGGAGGGGGAATAGAAACGGAAAAGAAATATTTTGAGCAGACTGTTCCAGAAGTCTTGAGGAATAAGATTCTGAGTATAGCCTGTCCATTCATTTGAGATGTAGTGAGAAAATAGTATGGTAGAAGGGAAAACCTGTCATGGCAGCTGGCTTGTCAGGCTGTAAAAGAGACCTTGTTTAGAAATATTTTAATGAAGGTTATATCAAACAACAAGAATGCACTTTTTGTAGAAAACAATGATTAAATTGAGGCTTTCTGACCAGTGATTTTAAATCATGACTTGGATCATGATTTGAATTGATTTGATTTAAATCAAATCCACCCTGGTATTGCATGTGTTCTGTTGCTTGTGTTTGATTTTAAATTGGTCTGACATACATTTTCTGATTTCCCTGCCTCCCCACCCCGCTTAAACAACAACTTTTTAAGATAAATCAAATTTCAATTTGAAATGATTTTTAATTAGCATTTTGAAGGACTTCTGGGAACTGGATGGTTAAGTTTAAATGAGGCAAAGTCAGCTTGTATTATAGTCAAGGCTCTATCTACAAATATGCGGTTGGGCTAGAGTAACGTTTAAAAGGATGAAAGTGAGCATTTGAAGTAAAATGAGTGTGTATCAGAATAGTTTTTTCCAAAACCTTAAATTAAGAAACCGACCCTTATTGTTGAACATTTTAGGTTAAGAATGACACAAATAGGACCAATTCTTTTCTACAACCTGATAATCTTAAACTGTAGATATTCGCCTGCGTTAGATGCTGGTTGATGTTCCCTCTGAGTGTGGGGGACTTCTGTTAGGAGATAGCTCAAAGAATATTATGGGGAATATTATTTACAAGAAATTTACTAACATCTTTAATGTTGCAGTTGGATTGTGGTTCTGGCAGATATCTGTGAGCAGGTTTTAAAGGGATGTAAAACAGTAATAATATTATAAGAAGGAAGAAAAATAGTCTTTCAGTCTGGTTTTGGCAAGGAGAGTAGGGAAGTGGTAACAATATATCTTGGGTGTAAAGTAATTTAGGTCTTACTGCTGAAGTCTTTTGGAAAGATATTCTGACTTTATCATTTTCTGACAGAAAATTTAGTTGCTTCAATACTAAGCTGTCATTTTAAGCTACGTGTTGACTGCTGCAGAGGATAGACTAGATGTTCTAATAGACAATGATTCTGTTTCTATTAATAGTTTTAGAAATTGCCGCGGTAGCTAAGGTAACTAAGGTAACACAAAGTAATGCCGAGTGTTCTGTAGTTAGGAAAATCATATCAGTGGTACACTATATCAAAATAAGCATAATGTAACATAGCAAGGTTTGCTCCTTGTACCATTAAATGAAGGATTGAGTGTAGGAGTTTATGGAAATCTTTAATAATTGAGCTCTGACATGGTCTTGTTTTAAGATAAATGGCTAATGAGGCTTGGAAAAAGTACAGGTTGGATTATTTTTGTGACCTAGGGCTTAGTTCAGAAGTTTGCTAAATAGGCTCTAACCAAAAAGAAAATAAAAATCTACTTGATTTATTCAGATGTCATGCAGAACTATAATTCTTTTTTTTAAGGTGACTTGAAGCTAAAATTGTACCTTTCAATTTGCTGTTAAGGTTCTAATCTCTAATCAAACTTCTTAATAAGGCTTTCTTAATCCTGGTTTTTCCTAAAATTGTTTTCTTGCTCTTCATCTATCTCCTGAAGGCAAGGTAGCATAGAACCTCATTCAGTGACAGTTGTGCAGCTTAACAGCCTTCCCTTAGTTCACTTCAGGGCCCACCTAAAAGATGCACTTCACCATGTCCTTGGTTGTACACTCTGTAAAGTTTAAAGTAATTCTAAGAGAGATTACTTGTATATTTTTAGTTTTGAAAAGTCTAAATACATCCAGAGGTTACACAGTGTTCAGATTTTATCCATTGTCAAGTAATTTGGAATAGTTACAGAGGCGCTAGCTAAGCTCCATCCCCTCCCCAAGTGCAATTCTGATCCGCTTCTCCTCCTCCCTGATCTGCTGTACTTTCTGCCCCCTCCCCAGTCTGCTGCTGTGCTAAATACAACAGCTGCCTGTGCCACTCTTTGGCACGCGTGTCACAGGTTGGCCACCCCTGATGTAGGTTATTGACTGTAATATGCCTATAGGTTTAAAAAAGTAAGAGAGTAGGAATGGCCTGTTGCTGCTCTGTATTAGTACAGCATTTAGGAGTTGAACAAACCAGAACACTTAAGAATGGAGCAGAGTGTTTGAAGTAGAAGTGTAGAGACTTTTCTTGAGGGGTTGCTTTTAAAAATCGTTCTTTTAATAGCTTGGATCCAAGTATATTTGTATGAAATCAGTAACCCAACAGCTGATAGTTTTAAAGACTTCGTATCTGATGGGATGATCTGAAAAGTCATTCCTAAATTTGGATGGGGGATGTTCAGTTTTTAATCCCTCATTCCATATGCTTGGCAAAAAATTGTGACTGGTCTTCCAGGACTTCAACAGAGATGGAGTTTGTACTCATACAATCAGTAATACTGTAAGAATTCTATATAAAATGGTTGTGTTACAATAATATGTTGTAGAGCAGGGACTCTCCATTCTTTTTATCCTACAGCCCACCTCTCCCAAGCCCATGTACATCACCACAGCTTGCATCCCTTGTGGTCCTTTAACTAGCATGCTAGAGGGATGCCCACATGGTGCTGCATCCCCTTAGCCTAGATCTGTTTTGTGACACTTGAGAAATGTTGCTATAGAACAGTGGCTCTCAACCTTTTTTGTACCAGAACCCATTTATAAACATTGGCCGGTCCTGACCCAATGCCCCTCACTCCTGACCCATTGCCCACAGGCCCCAGCCCCTCCCCCCCTCCCCCAGTGTGTGGGGCAGGAGGTATGTGTGGGGTATGGAGGGGCCCCAGACAGCCCCTTGCAGGCTGGAGCTCTGCCAACCTGGCAGGGAAAAGCCAAGGTTCCTTACCTTTTTCTCCTTTAAAGGATAATCCATTTTTAAAGTTTGTTCATGACTTTCACATATTCTTGTGACCCAGTTTTGGGTTGTGACCCACAGGTTGAGAAACAGTGCTATAGAAGACTGGGCGCTAAAGTTCTTTCATATTTGTACAGTTTTTAATGTAGGTTATATAATACATGCTTGCTTTCATGTGCATGCCTGTAAAGAAATAACATGCATAATCCTATTTATATGTAAGTTCAGTGGCAGTTTCATATGTTCATTTGTAAAACCCAACTAGCAAAGTTCTTAAATATTGTTACATTTAGCAAAACCTAGCTGGAATCCAAGATGCATGTAATTAAATTACAGCACACTAAGATTCCTGGAAGTTTGGCAGGTTCAAATTTTGTTAGTAAGAAATTAAACACATAAGACTTTTAGGCAGAAGATTGTTCAAATGCTACCAGTGCCGTTCATCTTATGTAAAAATAGTCAAGTTGTATAGGATGCCATGGAGTACTTGGTTATTACAAGGAAAAGATTGCTCTCAATCTTGGTTTTCCTTCCTTTGGATGCCTTTCTTAATATGCTTGTGTATGGCATGCAAGACGGTGGCTATTCAGGGTATTGCCTATATAGACTACTAGTCTGTTGTCAAATTGCTCTTAGAATGATATTTACTTCTTGGTATACTTGTTTCTAGACTACATACAGTAAACAAAGCCAACTGATTCTCTCCTGAAAGCATGCATTTAATTTTTGCAAATGTTTTATGTCAAAAATTTAATTTGGTTTTATGTTAGAAGATGATTAATCAGCTGGCACTTGGGTTTTTTCCCCACATAATATACAAGACCAGTAGCTGGCAACATTTTAAGGCTGTGGGCTGGATCTCATTTGTGTCAGGGTGGGCACTAGGACCCAGCCACAACTACTGCTTTTCCCTGTGATGGCATGGGGAAATTTCCTGCCACTTGAATCCCTTTGTCTACAGGCTAGATCTAATGGCTCCATGGGTTGTAGGTTGCCAGCCCCTTTCCAGAGAACAGTTGGCCTTCAACTCGCTTGCTGTACTTATGATTATAACTTAAGCTTTTCTTCATCTGACTTTTTCCAGATTTAATCTGACTCTAATTTTTGTTACATATATAGCCTAATGGACGGTCTCTCCTTGAAGTGTCTGAGGATGAAATAACTCAGAGTGCTCGTAAAGAGAATCTGAAGCAGCCACTGGATGCAGAAAAGAAGAATGAGAAGGTCAGTTCCTGATTTGAAACCGCAGTAAATTTTATTTTTTCATATTTCTACGTTTGCAATACCTGAAGACCCTAACCAGGATTGTATATAAGCAGACAGAAGGTTCTCCATGCTATAGAGGTCTGATTCAATTTACTTTAAAAAAAAAATCCAGCTGTCGGTTAGAGATATCTAAAATACTCAGAACCCACTTGATTTATGGAATATTTGCACTTTTTATGAAATTTTAAAATGGTGAACAATTACTTCTCTACATAAAAATGTAATATATCTGCAGCAATTTTCATTTTTGTACATGGCTTCCATACATCCTGGGGCAGTGATGTTAAAGATAAGGCCCACAAGCCCGTTATGGCCCATGGAGCTATGTAATTTGGCCCCCTTGGTGTTGTCTGTTGGTCTCGATGTGACCCGCAGGAAGTGTGTCAGGTGTACCAGTTGGCCCTGCCTGCAGTGCCTGTTTCCACTTGCATCCCAGAGTGGCTGCCATGTGTAGCACAGCTGCATGAGGCTCTGGGCCATGCATTGGCCAGATGAGTTTGACACCCCTACCCTGCAGCTTGAATGGGAGTCAGGGGCTTAAGGCTTACAAGATCTGGCCTTTAGATGGTCTTTTTATCCTTAATTTCTGAAGACACATGCATCGTTTTGAAGTCTAATATTGGCAAATAAAGAATATATAACTTTCAACTTGTTATCCAATTAATTACATGAATATTTTACTACTGACTTAACCAAATGTAAATTTGGTTCTTTTAAAGAATTGATGTGTATTTTTTAATATAATGCTTTGTTGCATTTAAAATTGTTCCTACAATGGAATAGGGAGTACTGTTTTCTTTCTTCCAGTTTTAAAGAGTCTTGTATAGTCACCAAACAAATGGTCAGTTCACCAACCCATATGCACAATCTTGTTGGTGAACTGACCATTTGTTTGGTGACTGTACAAGACTTTAAAACTGGAAGAAAGAAAATAGTACTCCCTATTCTATTGTAGGAACAACAATTTTAAATAGGCATATGGTCAAAACAGGTTTCTGTCTTGGTTCTTTTTGGTCCAGACTGCACCAAATTTCCCGTGGGGTTGTACAACTTAAAATATATGTAAATATCTCCTGGCTTCACTTCTCATGTCAAATAGACTGACATAATGTTCTGATTTATAGAAGATTGGAAAATATTGGTTCTGGCTACAAGTACATTTTTGCTTTTAAGGGGTTTTTTTTTTCTTTGCTATCAGTCTAATTAAACTGAAACTGTTTAGAATGCAAATTCATGGTATATATTAAAAATATTTTGTAAATAGGATAAAAGACCATTGTATATCTTTGCCAATTCCTAACTGTTCATGTTTTTCTGGTTTGAGTCTTTAAGTTAGTGAAAATTACTGTAGCAGTAAATTCTGTAGTAATATGTTGCATAATAAGAAATGTTCTATTAAGGATTCTAAAAGATGCCGAAGACCTTTGTGTTTAAAGACATTTGGTATGAAATAGTTTTTTTTTTTTTTTTTTATCTCTCTCGTTCCTTTTTTCCCACAAAATCTATCAGTCTGACTTTGCCCTGCCATGAACAGAGCACAATGGAGCACTTACTCCTAACCTGTGGTAGGCAACCCCTGGCCTGGTGTGGCACACAGTTATTTTGCTTAGCACTCAGGACTGAGGCTGCACTGCCACAACAAGGATCAGCCCCTTCGTGGCTCCCCTAGTATGCCAGCATCTTACACAAGTTGAGGTTGCAGGTGTTTTTGGCATTCTGCCCAGAAATATTGCCAACCTCTGATCTAACCAGTTAGCAAAACTACATAGTCAACCCTGATACAGTGGTAGTCACATCCTAACCTGCCAACTTGGTGCTGCTGCAAAGGTTGTTAAAATAACACTTGAGATTCAAGTAAGAGGGCCATGCCCCCTACTACAGAAGAAGACCGCTCCCCCGCCCCCCATACCAAACTGACCATGGTGTAAAATTTCTTCTTGACCCCAGATAGGGTGATTGGTGTGAACCTGAGCTGGGGGGTGGGGAAGCCAGGAACCTCAGCTTTACTCCTAGCAGGAGCATTGGGACACCACAGTCAAAATCCCCAGCCTTGGCTGCAGCCAATATCCAGTGGTTCTGAGGAAGATTTTTTTGTGGGGGGGAAACCCTAACACATACAGAAGCAAGAGAGGAAAAAATTCTTTCCTGGCCCCATGTGGCAACCAGAAAAGCACACCCATGTGGGAAATGCCCATAGTAGAACATAGGCACAGCTACTTCAAGATCTTCCCTGACCAGTGCCTGTCCAACCTTCTTGAACACCTCCAGTGATAGAGATGCCACAACTTCCCTAGGCAGTCTGTTTCACTGTTCTCACAGTAAAGAAGCTTTTCCTGATATCCCAATTAAAACCTACTTTGCAACTTCAAGCCATTGGTCTGCATCCTGCTTTCCACAGTAAGAGGAAAAGGTGTTTTTCCTCATCTTCATAGCAGCCCTACAGATATTGGAAGATGGCTATCGCATCTTAAGTGCCTTTCCAGCCAACTGAATATACCTAGCTCCTCAGTCTCTCCCTTTATGACTCAACTTCCAAGCCCTTTATCAGTTTTGTCACCTGCCTCTAGATCCTTTGTAGCCTCTCCATGTTCTTGTTAAATGTGGAGCCCAAAACTGTGCACAATACTGTAGATGAGGTCTAACCTGCAACAAATGAAGAAGCACTGTCACTTCCCATGCCTTTCACCTGCTGCATCCCAAAACTGTATTTGTCTTTTGTGCCATTGCATCATGCAGCACAAAAGACAAATACAGTATTCAATATGTGATCTACGAAGACACCCAGATCCTTCTCCAGTGTGCTGCTATCCAGCCAGGTATTGCACATTTTTGATTGGTTTTCCTGAGGTGTAGCACCTTGCATTTATCAACATTGAACTTAATCTAACTAGTTCCAGCCCAGCTTTCCAGTGTATTGAGATCCTTCTGAATTGTGCTCTCTCTTCCAACATGTTCACAATCCTTTCCAGTTTTTTTTCATTTTCAAACTTACTCAAGAAGCTTTCTATGCCAGTGTCCAAATCATTAATAAATATGTTGAACAGCACTGGTTCCAGGATGAATTCCTGTGGGTCTGTGCACAAATTATTAAAAGGAAAGTATAGCTAGAGAGTGTAGAGTTCAGGTATGTGCTGGTACTTTTCAGAACCCTGGACTCTCTTTAAGCTTTTGTGTAGATAATTAGGTAGACAGCCATGTTTGTCACCTGGAGAAATCACCCTCTTTTCATACATGGCATGTACCATTAATAGCTTGTATCTACTGAGTAAAATATTGAAAGCCTTGTCAGAGTGATGTTTCTTTGTGGTTTAGGACAGCAAGTAGCTGTCTTGGAATTAAGTGGTTATTTCATATATAAAAACTGCATGTAAACTGAAAGCTGAGACTTCTGCACCTCAGAATGTATTGTTTTTGCAAAATTTTTATATCTTGTGTGTGGGTAGGAGGATAGGTCTGGGGGTTTTTTCACTTTTATCTGTGGAGAGGCCAGTGCATCTGACAGACTTTAGGCTTTTGGTAGGTCTGCCAAGTTCTTGACATTTTGTGCAGCTGGTGGCAGAACCAAGATTGGCAGCCGTATGTGCTGCAGAAGGTGATCACTTAAAATGAATAGAGAGCCCTTTGTGAAAGAGCTGACTTCTGTTTTGTATATTCATCTTGTATGTCCTGGCTGTTTTTCAGTTAGTGATGTCATTATGATAGTAACTATTGCAAACACAGACAGTTTGGCAGGTGGTAAGGAAGACCATTGAATCCTGGTAAAGGGTGATAGTAAAGCAAACTTATAATTTTTGAAGTATTGCTTTTTCATAATCCTTGTTTTTGGCAGCAGATAATCCCTTTTTTCAAGGCTTTATTGAATGATAAATATTAGTGTCCAGGACTTCTTCAATAATGTTAAAAAAACAAAAAAGGATACTGTCTCTATGCAAGTTATATATATATGTGTATATTTAGGCCTTATTTTGCTATTTATATTTGTCATTTGACAGACTTCATTCAGTAATTTGTAGATTACCTTTAGCATATTCCTTCTTTGCTTTTGATAATGTATAGAAACTGAAAGGTTTGGGCATGCAGAAGGATAACAGAGAAGTACAATAGGTTTTGTTCTGAATTGGTTTTGGTTCTTGGCCTTCCTCTCTCCCCTTCTTCCCTCCCCCACTTGTCCATTACATCTCCCAAGTTCTTTTTAGTCATTGCGTTCCCAGATGTTGTCCCCCAGTAAGAGTGGCCTGTGTTTTTCATTGCAAGATGTACACCATGCTGTATTCATTCTTTTCTTTAAGGATTTAGTTTTACCAGTCAGTTCACATAGCTGTGAGGCCTGTCCTTGTAATTAATTTCAAACATAGATTAAACTGTCATTTCCAGTCTATAAATATCTAATTCTTAAACTTTTGCTGACATACATTTTGTAAGTTTCAGGTTAGAATTATTTGATTTCTTTGAAATGAAACTGAGTTCTTGTGTTGTTTTTTTTCCTAGTCCAAGAAGAAAAAGAAATCAAAGGGAGATTCTAAAACAGTTCAGGACCTGTTGCGTGTAGATGGAAAGGAAGTCGATGAAGGTACCAAGAGCAAAAAAATGCAGTTGAACTATATGTTGGTCTGTGTGCTATTTATGACTTACATATTTGGGTAAAAATGTAGCTACTTTCTTACTAAATCTACTGTGTCTCTATGGGTATTTTCTAGCAAATTAAGTATTTAAAGATAAAGCTATTGCATGTTGTATATGAAAATCAAGGATGTCTGAGAGAGAAATTTAAGATGAGAGCTTTACAGCTGTGGTACTGCAGTTTGATCGGGAATGTTTAAATAGGGCATTTTTTGAAAAATATAACTTGATATATTTTAGTAGTTTAGCCTTTATCTTATCCTCCCTGAAGTGTTGTGACTTGTATAGGGTGCAAGATTGTTTAAAAAAAGACAAAAAAAAAAGACATCCTGCTACGGTTATCATGTGCAGAAAAGGACATGTTAAAATCCGAATTGCACCATTTACCTACTACTTGCAAAGTTTAGTTCTATGCTGCTCTTCTCACCTTTTTCTCGCCTATTGGTTTTGAGTCTACCATATCTGTAGCCTATAAGCAAATTCAACTAGAACTCAGATTTAATCTTAATTAGTTTAGGTCCAGATTTATGGGAGGGTGGCATATAAACGATTAATATTTAGCACTTCTTTACTGTATCTTGCTATCTAATGATGTTTTTACTTATGGCACTGTTTATAGGAGCCTGGGAAACTAAAATCAGTAACAGAGAGAAACGGCAGCAGCGTAAACGCGATAAAGTATTGACCGACACTGGTTCAGTAGAATCAAATCTCCCTGGGTTGGATGCAGTTACCATATCCCCTGAACAGCTAATACCTACACCATCTCTTCCAGTTGGTCTCAGAAAAAATAAAGGTATGAGAATGAAAATGGGAAGAGGGAAGAAAAACTGAAAACCAAGCAGTGTTTTAGAAATGCAAAAGTTAAGAACTACTTTTAGAAATAGGTGAAAAACAAGACTTATTGTGGGTGATATCTTTTATCATAATGGCATCAGCATCACTTCAGTTCTCGCAAGTGAAATATGAAGGCATTTGGAATTGATCCTTACCAATGACGGACCTTGGTGAGCAATTGGAGCAAGTGGTGTTACCGTCTCCACCAGGCCATTAAAGTCCACAACAGGAATTGGCTTCAACAGCTTGAAGAGAAAAGTCTGCATGAAGCAAGCAGCTCCCAAACCACCCAATCATGATGCATACACTTGCAACCATTGCCACAGATCATGTAAATCTTGATTTGGACTATTCGGTCACATGAGACACTGCAAGCCATCTACACAATAGGCTGCAATATCCACAGTCTCTTGCAGACAAAAGGATGCCAATCATATTTGGGAGCCAAAATCCTTAGTGTTGTTAAACAATTGTTTCCCAAAAGGTACATGGCCTATTATAAGATCCCTGTTGTTGGGTCAATGTTTTTAGGCAGAGAGCAGATGAGAACGTTTACAGTTCAGTACCTCTGGTACTAACTTGTGTGTGGTACCTAGCCTGAATGTCCTGCCCCCTCTGTTTTCTGACTCCACCTGTGGAAGTTTCTTCACTTCTCTATGTAGTAATTTCACATCTGTATTAAAGTAAAAACAAAACCTTTTTTGCTCCTAGTGCTACATCATTTCTTTTTTAGCTAGCACTGTTAGCTCAAGAAGAGGGGAAAAACTCATTGCCTTATTCACTGCTAGATGAATAACTTCTCTAAGTAGACACTGTGATACCTCAAGATGCCAGCTTGCTTCTAAGCTACTCTGCCTTAGCTGGGAACCAATCATGTGGCTAATTAGGCAGAAGAATTTGTTGAGTGATTTGATAAAGTAGCAGAAAGCTTCAGTTTAGCTTTTCTTAGGTGCTGTGCTGTAGCAAATTCATATTCAGACTTTGACACCTTGGTGCCTTGAATCACTGCTGGCTTCCATCCTGACTGACTATACCATCATTGCCCTTGACTATTGAGTCAGTCATTCTGTTTGTCTCTGTAGGGATGTGGGAAAGAAAGCAACCAAACATTTCAAGAAAA
Organism: Crocodylus siamensis; assembly: GCF_052110815.1. NCBI lineage: Eukaryota > Metazoa > Chordata > Crocodylia > Crocodylidae > Crocodylus > Crocodylus siamensis. The sequence continues at coordinate 220,230,894 of NC_143397.1, forward strand.
GTCAAGCTGTTAGCTGGGTTATGTACTTAACTGCCATTCATGACCACGTGCCCTATGTTGGTTCAGACCTAGACATCCTATATTGCGCCACACTATTTCAGATGTTGCCCTAATCTAGGTTAATTTCAAAGGCGTACAGGTGTATTGGTATTTAAAATCTATGTAAAATAAAAAGAAATACCTAGTTTTAATTTTGCTTCTACAACTTAAGATATTTATATGCTTTGCATATTGTTAAAAGGATAATCCTTTGAAATATATTGCAGACAAAGATGTTTTTATATCAGCAGTGAATAGTGACACATACAATAGTTTGTAAAGGGTTTCTCTCCTTGAATTAGGTGATACACTTCTGAATGTTCAAGTTAGCAGCTGTAAACCTGCGAGAGGAGATTCAGCAATTCAACAAGGTAAGAGTTAGACTGCTTGGCATCCTAACTTATTAATTAATTCTGTAACAAAACAGAATTCTATGTTGTCAGAATGTAGGATTCTGAGCTGTACCTTTTGTTTTCAGTGCGTGTTAGGGCTTGGCGTCTTCTCAGAAAGAAGATATTCACCCAAGAAAACTAGAAACTTTAGTTTGGCATTGTCAGGCCTAGACAATTACTTCTTAAGCCTTGTGGTATAACTGACCTAAATTTATGAAAAGTAGTAATTTACCTAATGGGTGTATGTTGAGTTATTAGAAGTGTCATGGCCAACAGAAGTCTCAGTCATTGCTTCACGTTGCTTAAAAGCAGTGTTCCTGTGCAACATTGCTTAAGAAAAAGAAAATGCATGAGAAGGATAATGGAATATGATGATAAAAGTAAGATGATCATATTGTGCTTTAGGAGTCTAGCTTTTAGGGATCAAAAAGCATTTTTTCCCCACAGCATATAATTTTGCTGCTTCGGTTTTTTTTGTGCTTTTTTCTGAATCATTATGTTCTCCAGCTGGCTATAAGATACTAAATAGGCATAATAGGGGCCAGTGCTCTAAAGTGATATAGTCCTTATCGGTGCCTGGTTGGTTCAGGCTGATACTGATTCTCAACTCCAAAGCTAATCAGAATTCTTTCATAAGTCATATTGGTGAGGACCTTGGGAGCCAGGGGAATAATGAGAAGAATATTAATCTCCCTCTGTGGCATGGAGCATGAATTGCATCCTGGAATCTTCTGAAGATATCTCACCTATTGGTTCTGTGCCGTGTGTGGAACCTGGCATTGGTACTAGTTGACTAAAACAGCCTTAATTTGATGTCAGATGAAAGTATTTAGTCATTTCCAGTAGGAAGGAAGTGAAGAAAGCATACAGTAAAGATGAAAGTAGATAAGACAGCCCTTACAACCCTGAGGAGAGCTGGTGAAGGAAAAACAAAACTTGTTCTTTATCAATGGTCATAGGAAGGAGAATTTTGGAATTTTTTGTTACCTTCCCAAGAATGTAATAAAGTGAGAGATCTAGACGTGTACATTTTTTTACATAAGTGGTTCTGTAAATCTTACTCAAAACAATTCATTTTTCCACCACTGGCTTAAAAAAACCTTTAAAAAGGGTTATAGGAGGTAATGGAAATTGTCTTGCAATAGATGATTCTTGCATTAACAGCTCATCTAACAGGTGGTGATACCTCTCATTTTCTTGCTACTAACTGAATAACAAACATATGAAAATTGTGTTTAAGCACTTCATCCAGTTACTTTATTTGTGATGTTTTAAGCTTCTTCAGGATTGAGTGAAAGCCCTACTGTAAATGGAGGAAGCTGGAATGAGAAGTCTGTAAAAATCTCCCAGATCAGTGCAGGTGACGAGAAATGGGCATCTGTTTCATCAGCTACAACTGGGAAGAGGAAGACTGAGACATCTGCGTGGGGTCAGGATTCTGGAGATGCTAATGGAAATGGAAAGGATTGGGGTGTGTCCCTAGTGGGCAGGACCTGGAGAGAGCGTCCTTTGTTCCACGGCATTAGTAAGTTGCTCTATGAGAATGTTCTTGGGTCTCTTGAATGTAAAAATGTAACCACGCTTGGCTGTGAGCCTTTTAAGTAGTTTCAGTGCATTTAAACTATTAGAAATTCAAGGCATCTTCTGTTTGATAATAAAGAAAACTATTTTTATTGCCTTAATGAAAAGTTGTGGAAAGAAGTATTTAAGTGTGGCTCGTCTGAGGTGTTTGAGGCTTGAGGTAAGACATTTTCTGTGAAAGAAACTAACTTACGCTTCTTAAAAGCCTTTCCCTGTCAATATTAATCTAGAAAATAGTTTTCTACTGAATTTTTTCTCTTTATTTCAATTTTTTTATACACACACATATTATAATGTGTATGTTAGTATGGTGGTTTTGCTTTAGTTTCTTGTTGGTGTTCAACAGCAGCCAGTCCATTATTCGCAAATCTACAACATTTGAGAGGTGTAAAAGTGGCCCTTGCAAATCTGGCTCAATTCTGCCAACTGTAACTGAGGGGGGTGCAAATTTTAGAGCCTCTCTGCACTGGCTGTCCCTTTGAAACACTCAATGGGTGAAAAAACACTGTAGGTCAGTGGTCACCAACTGGCTGATCCCGATTAACCAGTCGATCAGGGAGCCCCTGACAGTCCATCTCTGACGCAGATAAACTGTGTCAGAGGCTCCGCAACTGGGAGCAGCAGGATGTATGAGTGGCCAGCCAGGGCCCCCCTCACCCCTGCCCTCACTCCCTCCCTCATGGTGGGGGCTTTGATCTGTGTCCCCCCACACACACACACACACACACGCACACTGACTGGCTGGGGGGGGCAGTAGATCCTGGATTGCCCTTTTACTTCAAAAAGTGATCTTTACCTTAAAAAGGTTGGAGACCACTGCTCTAGGTAATGATAGACTGTATATAGTTGGAATTTCTTTACTGATTCTCTTTTTACATCTCTAGGTAACTAGCCAGTGGCCTGCAACATTGCAATATGGAAAAATGAAAGTTTTTATTATACTTTTTCTTCTAGCTGCCTGGAACGTGGATGGAAGGATCAATACCTCTGAACAAAATTCTGCTTCTTTCAGTTCCTTGGGACTAGCTCCTGCAGTTTCTGGTATGTTTAACTTCCCAAATTTAGGGGAAAAAACTTTAAAAAAGGAATTTGAACTAGACATACTTTTGCAATGCAGCAGTGTTCTATATACAAATTGTAGCTATCAAGACTAAGTTGTGGAAAATAATTTCTCAATCATATTGTCAGCTTGCAATTAGTTTTGATATAGTAAACATTCTGGCTATATCCACACAAGCACGGATGTCTGGTTCCCCAGGAACAAGAAGCGGCAGTGCACCTTGCACCACTGCTATTTGTCCTGGGGAAAGCCTGTGCCACACGTGCTTTGGCGTGCAGCAGATTACCCCAGATGAGGTAGGGGAGTGCAGGGCCAGCACTAAGGGCCTCCCAGGGCTGCAGCAGGAGCAATTCTGCCACACAGACCCTGGCCAGCACCCTCTGAGTCCAAGTTACCTTTTCAGATGGATAAAAAAGGTAAATAAGAGGTGGTAAATTTGTCTTTTTCAGTCCTCCTTTTCTTCTTGGTATTCAGGAAGAGTGACCTTCATGGGGAAGAACATTCAGTCATTTCTTTATCTCAGGCTGCACATATGAGGCTTGCTGTCCAGGGAAGGATAGTCACTCTTTAAATTTTTGGCACCTGACCAAGGAACATTAAAATACAATTGCCTAAAAATGCTATATATGAAAAATTCCAAATGCTGTGTCTTTAGTTTTTTGAGTGAGCCTGGGAAAGTATTAAAACCATTGAAACTTTAACCCTAAATAAAATGAGGTTAAAATTGCAGCGATTTAGCTAACTTGTATGTTTGCAGGAACATGCAGATACAAGTTACTGTTACAGCATAACAGCTGATGTGTGTTCCCAGGTGATAAACAGGATTCCTGTACCAATAAACCCCTTGGAAACATGGGTCTTGGTCTTCTTTCTTTTTACCCCACACTTTTATTTGTATTTTTAAATGAGAGAACTCAGCAACACAATACCAAAGTTTAAAAAAAAGTTTCATGTTTTTATGTATAAAAAAAAATGCATGATTTCTTGCCCTTTAGGATCCAGCAGTGAACCAGTTTCTCAGCCTGGTACTTCTGACTTCCAGTGGGATTTAAGCCACAGCCAACCCCCTATTGATGATGAATGGTCCGGGTTAAGTATGTTCCTAATTTTTTTTTGAGAGTGGGGAGGGGTAACTTTTTTTTTATAGTTACTCAGCATAGCTGTGGATTAGCTTGTTTTCTGGTTTTATGTGATCATTTTTGCTTTAGATATCTAATTTTTTTAAGTTCTGGGACATTTGTATACCTAAAGGTGATGTTTGATACTAGGAAATAATACGTCTAGAACTCTTACTTTAAAGAATTATATAATATATTTTTTTAGGATTTTTAAAGATAACTACTGATGGGAATTTACCTAGTTCAGATATGGTATTTAAGGGGGAAAATAATAAAGCCCCTGCCCATCTACAAATGTCCAATTTCATGTGGCTTCTGGTAGAAAGTCTTGCTCACTCCTATAATCTGAATAGTTTTTAATTTACGGAGCATTTATATTCCAGTATATGAAATGTATGACAAGCCTTTCTATTCCAATTGTTTGTATTCATACCACACTGCAAACTTTAAGTATAGGAAGACAATTGTAGTCAGCCTAGTTTGTTAAATGCCTAACATAGTGATTGTGAGACATGTTTAAACGCTAGGAGTGCACCAGTAAAATTTTCTAGGCCCCTGCCAATAAGTGATGATTGACCAGCCAGCTTGCTGCAAGGGCAACATTGGACCCCTGCTAAACCAGATGGGACAACTGACAACAGACGCCCAGGAAAACGCCAAGCTATTAAATGGGTACTTTGTGCCAGTCTTTCATCAGTCCCACGGGACACCCATGCCCATTACAGGGCAGGAAGGCCCAGGTGAGGGAAATTCCCTGCCCTCCATCAATGCTGACCTTGTGAAGGAACACCCTGAGAGGCTGGACACCATCAAGTCAGCTGGCCCTTACAATCTACACCCCAGGGTACTCAAGGAGCTGGCTAGTATCATAGCCCAGCCCCTGGCATGGATCTTCGAGAACTCCTGGCACTCTGGTGAAGTTCCTGAAGATTGGAAGATGGCCAGTGTGGTGCCTATCTTCAAGAAAGGGAGGAAAGTGGATCTGGCAAACTACAGGCCCATCAGCCTGACCTCTGTCCTGGGCAAAGTCTTGGAAAAGATTATCAGAGAGGCCATCCTTAACAGACTAGCTGAAGGCAATATCCTGAGGGATACCCAGCATGGGTTTGTTGTGGGTAGGTCTTCCTTGAGACCAATATCAATTCCTTCTACGATCAGGTAACCTGTCACTTGGACAAGGGAAAGGAGATTGGTGTCATATATCTTGACTTCAAAAAAAGCCTTTGATCTGGTATCCCATGATCACCTCTTGGTGAAACTGGCCAACTGCAGTCTTGGGTCTACCACGATCTGCTGGCTGGGGAATTGGCCCCGTGGTTGGACCTGAAAGGTGGTGGTTGATGGAAGTCAGTCTTCATGGTGCCCTGTGACCAGTGGGGTCCCTCAAGGCTCTGTCGTTGGACCCACATTATTCAACATCTTCATTAATGATGTGGATGTTGGAGTCAGAAGCAGACTGGCCAAGTTTTTCGATGACACCGAACTTTGGGGCAAAGCATCCACACCCGAGGACAGGAGGGCAATCCAGGCTGACCTTGATAGGCTCAGCAAATGCGCAGATGAGAACCTGATGGTGTTTAACACTGAAAAATGCAAGGTTCTCCACCTTGGGAAGAAAAACCTGCAGTATGCTTATAGCCTTGGCAGTGCTACATTGGATAACACTACGAATTAAAAGGACTTGGGGTTGTCATTGACCACAAGATGAACATGAGCCTTCAATGTGATGCTGCAGCTAGTAAAACGAGCAAAACACTGGCTTGCATCCATAGTTGCATCTCAAGTAAATCCCAGGACGTCGTTCTCCCATTGTACTCGGCCTCAGTGGGGCTGCAGCTGGGGTACTGTGTCCAGTTTTGGGCTCCATAATTCAGAAAGGATGTCGAGAAGCTTGAGTCCAGAGGAGAGCCACACGCATGATCAGAGGTCAGGAAAACAGACCTTATAATGACCGACTGAGAGCCATGAGGCTCTTTAGCCTGGAAAGCACAGGCTCAGGGGTGATCTGATGGCCACCTATAAGTTTATCAGGGGCGACCACCAGAGCTCCCCAAGGGATGACAAGGTCAAACAGTTATAAACTCCAGCAAGACCATTTCAGGCGGGACATAAGGAAGAATTTCTTTACTGTCCGAGCTCCCAAGGTCTGGAATAGCCTGCCATTGGAGGTGGTTCAGGCACTCACATTGAACTCCTTCAAGAGAAATTTGGATGCTTATCTTGCTGGGCTCCCATGACCCCAGCTGACTTCCTGCCCCTGGGGCAGGGAGCTAGACTCGATCTTCCGAGGTCCCTTCCAGCCCTAATGTCTGTGAATGCCAATCTGATAACTGATATTTAGTAATAGTGCAAGGCACTTTAAACTACTGGCATAGACCTTTTTTGTTTGCTTTTTTTTTTTTTTTTTTGCATTCTTTTAATACGTGCGCACACCCCTCCTGTCTGCTCCAGCCCATGCACATTGCCACCTCAACTACAGCTCCTACCCACTTCCTGTGCAGCCCATGCTGGTGTCCTGGGAGGGTGGGGACAACCCTCACATCAACTGGATGCATTTGGAGCCCCAGAACACACCTCTGTCTCAAACACTGGTGGGCCCTGCGCAGCTGAACTCCTGCGGCTGCCAGGGAGAAACCACTGTTGCAAAGGCACCTGGTGCCCTGTGGAACAGTGTCCCTCATGCCGCCCTCCCCTGCCAACATGCAGCCCTGGTGCTCTGGCCCCTGGTGTGCATGTGGTGTTGCTGTGGTGGCCACAGGAGCCAGCAGTGGTCCCTGTGTTGCTGAACACAGCACCCTGTGTCAGCTCCCTGGTACCCTTCCCCCTCCCACTGCTCACCAGGACCTGTAGTCTGCCCTGGGCTCCGGCCAGCAAGAGGGCATGGGGACTGGCCTACACCTGCCTGGGTGCTCTGGGCACACAGCTGTAATTATCAACTACAACAAACAAAAAAAAGGCTATAACTGATAATGTAATTTCTCCTTTTATCAGTGCTGATCCGATAGCCAACCGATTATATCAGTGTACCCCTACTAAAGGCAAACAAAGTACAGACCTTGAAATTTACTTTCAAGCTGATTGCCTTTTTCTTTTGAGCTTTTCTTGTAGATTTAAAGCACAGTTAGCACAGATTGGAATTAGTCTATTAATACATACACATTTTTGTTTTAGCCCCCTGCTATTGCACATGTGCTTGTGAAGCAAACTTACCAGGTACTTTAAATTTTTAAAAACATTTAGGAGTGTTCTAAAAGTTTCCTACTAGTTTTTAGTCCTTATGCTGTGTGACCAAGCATCTATCCGTCTACTCTCACTGTTCATATCACCTTTGCCTACTGTGGTATCTCTTTTCTATGTGACCTTTCTTGCCGACTCCAGAAATCCACCCCATTATCCTCACCTCTGTCACTTTCCATGGACAGCCACTGCTCCTCCATTGCACAGCACTCTGATCTGTACAACACTGGCCTCGTTAGTGTTTTGTAGAGTTTTCTCTATTACAGATTCACGTATTTCCAGTTTTTCTTAATAAATGCTTACAATTCTTTTTTTTTACTGCCGTGATCAAATTGAAATAAATACCATATTCATTAGAATATAAAGTGACCCTGGATACTATAAGACAACCTCCCAGTTAATTAGATTCTATATATGGAAACTGTATAGATTTGTTATAATTTTCCAGGTATAAAGTCTAATTAATGGAGGTTTGCTTTGAATTTCTCTCCTTCCCAATGCTGCAGCAGGAAAAATCCAGGGATTCAGGTAATGCCTCTGCCCCCCCGCCATTTCTTTCTCCTGCAGGCTCTCCCTGCCCCCTTACTGTATTTTCTGCTTTCCCTGAGCAAATGGAAGGGAGGGGGCAAATTTGAAAACACTTGAAGTAAACATTTTATTGTAATTTGTGCATAGGCAGTTTACTACAGGTACCCATGGATGTAGTTCATCCCGAATTGATGCATTTGACTTTTTTTAGGTATTCCTTAAACACACTTTTAAGCAGCACTTTTATATCTACTTACGTATAGTACAAACACCACGTATTAATCCAAAGCCAAAGGTTCATGATTTACCATATAGTTCATTGGGCTGGGCCCCACCAGAGTCAATAGAATTTCAAGGCATGGCTTAGAACTGCTCGGTAGGGGTGTGCACTCCAGATACCACCCCCCTATATCCATGAAGGAACCATGTATTAATTGGTCCCCCCCACTCAGGACTGGAACTGGGAGTTCTTGTTTGTGAGTCCAAAAATGTATGTTTAGATGAGGTGCAGGGCAGTGTGTTCCAGCTCTACCTCATAGAGTCACGCTAATTGTATGCAACATACTGAAAGAGGGGGTAACAGAGAAGGATTCTGAGCGAACTGTTTGGGGCCCCTGTTTGTCAGACTTTTTTAAGGCTAGTAAAGAAACGGATCATTGGAAATAGGAAAGAGGTGCAACTCAGCTGTGGGAATGAAGAGGAAGTCAAAATGTAGTTGATGCAGTAGCTGGCAATAACTTGAAAAAGCATTGGTGCTGTGGGGAGCTAAGAGCAGTACTATGTATATTATGTGGGCTGCAGTAACCTATTCTTGTGGTGGGTTCCCATCAGTATTTTTGCCCAATATGGGCCACATGTTGTATAGTTATGCTTACCGTTTAATCAGCTTTATAGCTGGTTTCCGTTACTGAGCACATGCTGCTTTGGCAGCAGTTTAGTGATCAATAGTGTATTTAATGAAGTTTACCTTTTATGAATATAAGAGAAATATGGTAGCTCTCACTATCAACATAGTGCATGTTATTAGCTCATTCGCCTAAAAAGTGATTACATTGTGCTGCTGCCCAGAAAATGTTATCCTGTTAACTGTGTTGCTATAAGCTTAACAAGGTCATATTGTCTCAAATGTCAAGCAACAAAAGCACAGTGGTGATAGAAGCAAGAGTTCAGTCTGTGGGTTGTAGACACTTATATTCTCTAATTCAGGTTAGATGAAAATAGGGGAGTTTGTTGCATACCCAAAAATGAGCTTTAATAATAGAAAAGAATGTATAGGTTTTTTCTGGGGACCTGCAAGTGAAAAGCCAGTATTTTTGGTAAAGATTTTTTTTTTAGTTTCGTCAGTCAGCAATTGGACCACAGATCAGTTATAAGCCAACTTATTGCCTGTGGTAGGAAGGAGATTAGTCTTGAGGGTACATAATACTGGTATAGTTGGATATATAGAGGAAAAGACTGTATACTTTGTGTAAACTTTCTCCTAATCATTAGTCTGTCACTTACCTGAGTTCAGTATATTCATCTTTTTTTTTTTTTTTAATTAGGTGAAAGGTAGATAGGAACTTTTTAATTTATTTTAAACCTTGCCATAGTTGATTCTTCAGAAGATGTTTACATCTCTTTGCTCTATGCTGGGTATACTGAGAATAAGAGCATCTTTGTCTTGTTCATTACCTGGCATAAGGTGTTTTAAAATTGAATTGCTGCCAGTATTTAGTAACGGTAGGCTATAGACTTCTTTCATACTGTTTGCCAATAACTTTACACTCAATGTAATGATAATAGACCATCATCATAAATTTGTGGAGTTGTTGCTGAAATAAACCAATGGCAAAATGGAACAAAGGCCTGCATGTTTTGGATAAAAATAGTGTGCAAGAATATCAGTAAATTAATTTTGGGATGGAAACCAGATCAGTAAAACAAGCACCTCTGCTTAAAACCTGTGTCTCTAATCTTTGTAGATGGACTGTCATCTGCTGATCCCAGCTCTGACTGGAATGCACCAGCAGAAGAATGGGGAAATTGGGTAGATGAAGAAAAGGCTGCTTCTGTTGCACAACCTGAAGAATTATCATCTGATGTTCAGAAGGTAGATGGCAACCTAAGTTGCCTACAAAATGCCCTAACTTAGACTTTACCAACTTTTTGCATTTTTGTAGTGTCCATCCTATGTACTATTCCGGTCTCCTTTCTTTGTCCAGTTTGCAGCTAAGCTTTCTACTTCCTGACTGCTGCTTCCTACCTGATTTCCTGCTTTGCCTTCTGCTTCCTGCCCTATCTGTTCCTGTGCTGCCTGTCCCCACTCCCCACCCCTCAAATCTGTTGCATGCCACACAGAGAGGCTGCCCTTGCCATTTGTGCCATAGGTTGGCCATGCTGGGTATAGTGCATGTGGCAGTAATAGTCTAATTCCCAAGTTGTGTGTACCTGTCAGTTATTAAATATAACTGATATTATTAATGGCAAAAATGTAATCAAGAAGGAAGACATTAAGTATTTTCAGTAATTGATTAGATTCCACTCTTCATCTGTTTAGTTTTATAGCAAACAGTTATGGTGTCACAGTGCATGAAGTGTGTTCACTTTTGAAACCAGCTCACTATTGCTCTCTATTGGATGCAAATCTCTCTTTGTAATACCCTCTTGCCAATATTTTACTCTGTATAGCCCATGATTTGTATGGTCAAGGAACTGCTGATCCCATGTGCTCTGTTTTTACATGTAGCTTCTGCAAGCCCTACCCCATACAGCTGTAAACCCTGAAAAAAAATTTACAAAGGAGAAGGGTATTCAGGAAAAACACACAAAATAACTTATGCTAATACCAAGAGCTGTCATCATAGTGCTTACCATGTCTTTGTTGTTAATCGCATAAAGCAAATGTACGAGCATGGTCATTTTACTATACATATTACTGTCAGAATGACTTACCAGAGCCTGTAAAGAATGGCTTTCTTTTCAAAATGGCCTTAATTTTACTAGTTCAATTTAATCTGTCCACGTGTATCATTAAATACAATTTATACAAAAGATGTACTTGCTCACAATCTGTGTCAATGAAAAGTAGTGAAATGCTTACTATAGACTCGGTCTCTTGCTTTAAATATTAAGGCTTCAGATGATGAGAGAGAAAAAGCAGAGCCAACTCTTCAGAGTTCTACCAGTGGCAAATCCAAGAAAAAGAAGAAGAAAAAGAAGAAGCAAGGTGAAGAAGCTTGTTCTCCTGCACAGGTAAAATGAAAAGGGATATATATTTTTTGTAATACTGACTCATAGGGCAAAATTCTTGGAAATTATGAAAGATGCACTGTTTCTCAGCGTTCAAATCTTAACAACCAACAATAAAATAAATAACGATTCTTAAAATGATTGATTATGTCATAAATTGTAATGCTAGCTACATACAGTTGCATGACTATTTTACGGTCAACATGATTCAATTCTCTTGAATAGTCCCTCATTTTAAGTGCATGATAATTGATGGGCAGAATTCATGAAACATAAGGAAAATATAGGTGGTGGTCTCAAACTCAGTTTCATTTAATCTGAACTAATATACCCTTCTTTCAAATAAATTGGATTCCTTATTTCCCTTAAGGATGCCATTTAGCAATCACTGGTTTCCTTTGCAAAAGAAGCCCACTCACTCCTATATTTTGGAAGATCATCTTCATGATGGACAATTTTAATAGCTAAAGAAATAAGAGATGGAAGGTCTTTTGGCAGGTCTGCAGCAGAATATTGTGAAAGGCTGTTTTAACTTTATTGAAGGTATAGAAGTAGTTTAGTGTATGTAAAATCTTAAGTGGCCATGACTTGGAGCCAGCTAGGAGAATCTAAGAAGTTAGTTGCTATCTGGCAGGAATAGAAGTTCTAGAGGTCACCTTTGTAGCTAACCGTTTGAGAAGTCTTGAGGAAAATCTGTTTTATTGCAGAGATTGAACTATATTGTCTACAGTAAATTTGCCTAAGATACTGCCTTCACTATTGAACTATTTCAGTAGTTGATTAGTTCACTACTGAATCTTATTTCAGTAGTTGTGCTGCATTCTAGAAGCTGTATATAATGCTGGCATACAGTGGATGTCCACCTGAATTATATTAATATTTTCTTTAAACTTTTGGGAATGTTTATTTGTTTCCTTTAGCTTAATGTCATGAAAGTTAGTCTGGTTAATATTTTAAGAAAACTGAGTTACAGGTACAAAAGCATGGGACTCCCTTTACAGTGCTTGGCTCACCCCTGTCGTCTTTGTAGGATGCTGAAGAACTGGATAGAGAAGTTGGAGATGAATTTCAGGAGGATACCTCAAAAACTCAACCCCAACAGGAAATAGCTTTTTCTTTGAAGACCATGAGCACTAGTGAACCAGCTGAGGTAGGGAACAAAAAGAATCAAGATAACGTTGTAAGTCCTGTTTTGACATAACAAAAGTGAAGAATATGGAAACATAATTGATACCAAAAAATACATTATAGTAATGTGGAATGCACGGGTCAATATAGATTTTCAGTACTGCTCAAGTTATTAGGCATTTCTTTAAAAAAAAAATTAAAAAAGGTTATAATAAAAGATTTCTTGTAATCTTTCCATGTTCTCAGGTCCTATATGCTTAAAATAGTCTTTGATTATCTGATTGGAGTTTTTATTATTTCTCATCATAATGATAGAACCTAATAATCTTGCTAGATTACTTTCAGCAGATTCTTTTTCTTGCTTTAAATTTTAAGGCTATGGTTCTCAACCTCAGTAGCCTTGAGGCACCCTTCATTAAACTTGAACCACCCCTTAGAAAATGCTAGCAAGGTCTTTGTTTTCACTTGTTTTTTGATATGGAAAAGTAACACATCAGCCTTTCTTCTGTTAAAAGCTCAAAGGCCACAAAATGTCAGTTTGGGTTTTTTGTTTTATTTTGTTTTAACACTATAGATTTGTATTTGAAATCTCTGGGTATTTTGTGAATGATGTTTGCACACCTAACAGTGTGTTAATATTGCACGGCACTCCAAAGCACTCTTGAAAAGATGTCAAGGTACCCCAAGGTGCCATGGCAATGTGGTTGAGAATTGCTTTTAAACAGTCCAATCTTTTTAAACAGATTGGATTTGATTTGAATTTGAAGTCAGTTTTGTCACTAGAGGGCAGTCTTAGTCCTACAGTTCTGGTAAAAGATTTTTCAACAGACTAAGTGTACAACAAGATTGCATAAAAATCTTTGTTGTGAAAAAGATACTTTCTTAGTTTAATATGAAAAAAATGTTTGCCTTTTAAAATAGCCTGGGGAGGCTCCCTCACTTGCTGTTTCTACTGAGCCATCTGTAATTGTATCAGAGAGTGATTCTGAGAAGATCGCTACCCAAGTGCCACAGATGCTACAAGAGACAGATGTTTCCAGTTCTAATATTAAGCAAAACAGTGTGCCTCCTCTACAGAGTAAGTATTTCTCAGTATGGGAAGTTGGGTTTTGTAGCTACTAAAAAAAAAAAATGCATCTTGGTTAACTTTCTAACATGATGGGCTTCAGTACTGTATATTAATTTGGGTTATTCAATATTTAATTTAGCAGAGGAGGAGTTAAGTCTCCTTGTAACAGATAGCCAAGTATAACTTTAAAAGGCTGTTATTTTAAAAACATGATTTATTTTATATTCCTGTATAATACCTTGCAATAATATAGAATGTATTGATCAATATTTAAGCAATTTGTGCTCAAATTATTTACTACAAAGCTTAAGGAACATTTTTTTTACTGCACTTTTTTTAGCCAAGTCTGAAGAAAGCTGGGAGTCCCCCAAACAAGTTAAAAAGAAGAAAAAAGCGAGAAGGGAAACGTGAATTTCCTGAGATGGACATATGTTGCTGAAATACTGTCATGAAGATAATGCTGTTTATGCAATAATTTGTGAACATGTACAGAATTTTATATAAATTTCAACTGATTTTTAAAACAGAACTGCTGTGAACACAACCATCTTTAAAAAGGAATCCAAGGAAAGTAACTTTGTGATTATAGAAAACAGCAGAACATGCTACATGCTGGAGAGACGCTTTGAAGAGTCTGTTTTTCCAACTTATGGTGAAAGATGTTAACTTAAAAAAAACAAAACAAACTGGTTTTACAACACAGTGCCCTGTTTACAATAGATTATGTCCTATCTCATCTGCAGTTGGGAATAAAGGATTGATTTTAAGGAAGGGTTTTCTGTAAAATAGTTATCTGTATAATAGTGGATGTTTCTTGCCCCTCTTTTGAGTGGTATATAGAAACACAGAATGTCTACCATTTGGATCTGTTTCATGCCTAAATCAAAGTGCTTTGATTAAATACGTAATCTGCCATATCTTTACAATATGTTGGTTAGCAAAGCGGCTAACCATTAAAGGAATCACAAGTGCAAATAAAATCATTAAAATCATTTGTACAGTTAAACCTTTATGGTTTATTATACAAAGTTAACATAATAAAATGGCTTTTGGTTAAAAGTTTGAGAATGCGATTAAGCTTGAGTGGTTCATGAAGTTATTTTTGATAGTCTCTTACATTACTTGAATTGTTCAAAGTAACAGTATATTTTTAAGAATGCAGCAATGTGCATAAAGTTAATTTCACTGTTTTCTGCTTCATCATATAGCTTTTTTTTATTTGGTTGGTGGGTTCTGATTCACAGCTAAAATTCTTTTCCTGGTTGATTTTTCTTTAATACTTAAAAATGAACTATAAATGCAAAATTTCCTTTTCCTTTAGCATTTACTAACTTACCGTACCTGTTTCTCTTCTCTTTTCTTGGTTAAAACAAAAAATAGCAAGGTAATCCGTTTTCATTCACAAATTATACACTAATTCAAGCATTTGGTGGCAAAATTGAAAAACGGCTTTGGATTACTTTTAATCAACATCGTCAAGATCACAGGTTATCAGGAGTACACTTTTTTCTTTTCTTTTTTTTTACTGCCTTAACCTATAGTTATAGAATGTGCATCTAGACTTCTTGAAGGGGATTAGTGTTTTTATAAGAAATTTCATGCGGTTATAGCAATTGTAAAATAAAGAACCTTTTCCCACTTTAAACTATTGATTTTTTTTAAAGCGGTGTTTTCAGATGTCATTATTTTCAGGCACTATGTAACTACATGGTATCAAATTAGCAAGTATATTTGTATCTATAAATGGTGCATGCTCAGCCATGTACACTGTAAATGTGCTCTACAAAACTTGTATGTTTGATAAGGACCATAATTAACATCACTTGATGAATTCTGTAAAAGAAAGGCCATGGTTTATTTGATGTGATTGGCTTTCATTTTTGTGGCAGAGAAATGAAACAGTAGCAGTTGTAACAAATGGCACTGATCAACCATCCAATATTGTCTTCTGCTTGCAAAGCAGAAATAATAGTTAAAGAAACAAGCCTGGTTTTAATTGTACTAAAGACATGCCTTATTGAGAGCTTTCCTAATAAATGAATACTAACTTATGCAGGTGCTAATACCTGCATCAAGAACATGGTAGTTTGTTTACATGTTCAGAAATTTCGTTCAATTATATTCTAAATTTGTTGTGAATGATAAATTGAGTAATTTGATAGCATCATTTTACTTATTGAGGAGAGAGTAATACAAAAGCTTTGCCTGTCAGTTCCATGTAAGCTAACTTCAGAACTGAAATATTTTCAACAGGAATTTCTAAGATGTTTAACATAATCATGTAATGTGCATTGGTGCTTGTAAATTAGATTTCCATTTTGCTTACTTCTCCGTGTGACAGAAGCAGGTCTTTAAATTCATATGTACAGTGAACTTCCAAAATTTTAATAGTAGTCCCACCCTGTACATTTTTGTTAGATTTGGCTTTCTGAAAAAGGTCTTAAAGACCTTTACAAAATAATGTATTGACTACAACTATATAAAAACTGATTTAGGCATTTACCTTTGGAAGGGTATTGACAGTTCAGGATTGCCAGAATAAGTCCTTGAATTGCTCAACATAGCAATTTATATGCATTGTACTTGCAGCAAGCTGCTGCTTCTAACTTGCACAGCAGTCTGAACCTTTCCAGCCTTCCTTTTCAAATATCATCCATTTAGTTGTTCATCTACTTGTGGCTTATTTTTTTTCATTTGTGTATGGATTGAGTGTCTTGGAAAGTTTATTTTTATTCAACAGATGCTCCAGAGGAAACAGTAATAATGGAAATTATCCATGAATAGAAACTGAGTTATCTATTTAGATTGTCGTTTTACTTTTACCCAAGGCAAGGAATGGCTAATTTTCATAATAATAAAAAATAAAATCTATTTCATGCATAGGTACCTTCAGCAGAAAGAGAAACCAATACTGTTTAAAGAAACTAAGTCTCATTTTCTTAGATGCATGAAATATTTTCATAATATGATGTTTTTGTAATTTTTCTGAAATGGTTTATATTGCACAACTGTATGGAAAGTGTGGTTGTGATGTGTAATTAGATAGTTACTGTATGCTCTCAGTTTTTGTTTTTCTTCTGGGAAAGTGTACAAGATTCATGTGCTTGTTACAAAGCTAGTAATCTGAGTTGACTTGAGATGAATGAAAACTTTTGGATAGCTCTTTTTATAAACCTAAAGAAAAAGTACAATAGACAAACATTTCTTAAATGTTTACTAAAAATGTATACATTAAAAACAAATTTTCAAAATGCTTCATAGGAATACCTTTAGTATTGATATGTTTGCAACTGAACTGATTTTCATTGGAAGCTACCATTTTGCTCCAGTTCCCAGCTAGAGGTCTGTTCTGATGACTAGGACCTAGGTGAACATTTGAATGTATATGACTAGCAGATCAAAGCTCATTAAAAATAGAGTGCTTTTCATTCAAGTGGTTTAACAAATCAGGCTTTGAGTTGAATAAGAGTTAGAAGATGAAGGGAGGAAAAACTTTTTTAAAGTCTCTTAACATATATTGTGCATCCATTTTTAAATAATCATACTGTTGGAATAGCAGATTTCTTACTTTAATTTATTCTCTTCACATAACTCAGTTTGCATAACAGACAAATGATGCAGGTAAGAAAACAAGACTTTTGTTCTTGGCATACAAGATGGACTGTTTCAATCAACTTCCTTTCTCCCTGCAAATGAATAATTTCCATCTCTGAGCTGCAGAGTTTGAGTTTTCAGTTTTTCAAATGTTCATTAGTTAAGGGGATCCCTTAACTTACCTCTGCTGTAGCCTATCACTTGTACTTCCTGTGCAGAGTCTCTTCTGCTGCTTTTGCTGTATTTGAAGGCAGGGGTTCCATATCTGCAAACTGAATTTCCAGTTTTAACTGGTGTAGACCAAAATCAAGAGGAAAAAAGGGAAAGAGAGCATGTGGCTTGTGGATCTTGCTAGAACCTTGTCAGCTGAAATGCGTTTTGAGGGGGGGAGTAAGGGGCACTCTGTCAGAAGCCCTTTGTACATTGGTGGAGTGTCTTGTATTGAGTCAATATTGACGATACAAACACAGAACCCCCAAATCAATGTCTGGCTGAATCTCAGTTCATTTTAAAACTATTCTAGTTTGATTGCTGATCTCAGCACCTCTATCTCTCTTGCTCTCTCTCTTTCTCTCTCATTGCATAATTTCCCCTCCTTCCAAAGATACATACCTATTGAAAACACATTTTTAAAGACTCACCTGTTGTACAAAGATGTGTATGTTTTCAGCTGACTGAAAAAAAAATGCTCTGGTCACTAATGAAAGCTGTTTTCTGGTCTGCTCAATAGTAGAGCACTCCATTATCAAAGTTGTTCCCCATGCCAGCATTTGGAGAACTTGATCAGTTTCTACTACTTTTCAGTAAGTAGATTGAGCTCTTTTTTCTAATTCTTTAGCCATCCTCATGGCTCTTCTCTGACTCCTACAAACTATGAACATTCTTCTTGATTTGCAGACACCAGGACTGAGCACAATACTCTAGTGGTGATGGCCTCAATTTCACTTACTGGCACTGGCAAAATATTTTGAGTACTAGCTGTATGAGGAAGTAAGGGCTTCTTTAAGTAGGAAATATGCAGTATGCTACAAATAATATACATTTATTTCCTGTGTTTTCATGCTGTGGCATGTTTGGAGGCCTAGTTTGGGGGGGGGGGAACTTGTATTATCCAATCCTTGCTTTAGTCTTGAAGTTTCTAAGCAAAATGTTTTTGCCGGTTGTTTATGTCCCAAGAGCCTTTTGTTCTCAGAAGGGCAAAATAATCTGAGTCCTAGGTAAGTGTTGACCCCAGTTCAGTAACTTCTCTGCCACATTCAAGCCAAGTTCCTATAGTTCTTTCCTACTGTAAGTTTTATCCTGAATTCTTTTGTGGTTTCTCTTTCAGTTGGTTTAAATATCAAAAAGATTTCTGGGCCCAAAAACAAAATTAGGGCAATTTCCCCTGGAAGAGATGAGCAGCTACAGGCCTGTCTCTATGATGGTCATCACTGAGTTGTCTAGTAATAAGACACTTTCTTTCACTTTCTTTGTATCTGCCTATTTTATCTTGGCTAAAGACTGTCTTTGGGTTTTTGCTTTTCATTTTGTTTATTTTGGGAGGGGGAGGTGTTTAGCTTTCTGGGCCAAACTGAATTTAAGCAAAGCATGAGATAGACATCCGTATATCAGGAATGCAAGCTTTGCCATGTCTGTACTCTGCAGTGCTCTCTGTATCGTGACAGTGAATACCTCTTATAAACAGCATGTTAATGTCACCCTAAAACACAGTGGGGCTGCTATCTGCTTCTGCCTGTGTGTTTGCTGTAAGGTAAGCTATATACCACAGCAGCTGCAGTCCCTGCTACACAACTTTTACATGTTGTAAATGGCCCCAGTACATTCTTTGGATATTTGCCAATCTGATGCTCACTGTAAACAACTACATGTGGCAATTCCACACACATTTATGAAAAGGGTAATTGTTAGCTCCAACACATTTAGATGGTGCAGGCTGCTGTGACCTAGGAACATTGCCAACACCCTTTATGGCTTCATGAGTTGTTTTTTAGACTTACCATATGCTACTTCAACTTTTTAACACGCACGAGTAGCTAAAAGAAACTACAATCCAGTTTTGGATTCTAACCTTTTACTTGAGAACTGATCTGTATTCTGCTGCATGTGGTTTGTGCTTGCTTTTTCTTTTATGGCTTTTAGTTTTCCCTCTTTGGCTTTCAAATGCAAGTCCAGCTATAGTATCTCATATCTGTAAAGAGAGCGTTTCCCAAAGCTTGCTCTTTCTCTATCTGGCTGTAGCTAGAAAGTCTTTTGGTTGACTTTCTTGACTGAACAAGAAAGCCTACCTGTAAAATGTAGCCCTTTCTCTCAAATACTAAAAATAGCTTAGGACATTTACACTTCCTTTGCAGTCTCTTATCATGCTACATTGCATTCAATCCTTCTGGTGCCCTGTGCAAATATCAAATCCTATTGAAGATCTGCTCTCCAAAGCTTTATAGCTCAAAATGATATTTTGAATTCTCAGGACTCATGTTACCCCAGTTGATAGGAGATGATTCTCTTCAAACAATAATGTGACGAAGACAGCTGTCTTAACCTTATTAGGTTAACCACAGACCTGCAAGGAAGAAATGATGCTTCCACAGAAGATGTTGGGTTTTGGGTGGGTTTTTTGTTTTTGTTTTTGCTTTGTTTGCGTCTTCATACTCCTTCCCAATGAATGGACTGCAGCTGGACAGTCCTATTGAGAGATGTTCTGGGCTAAGTGTTGGGAAAGTTTCCCCTACCTCTAGAGGTAACCTCTTTTTTTGTGGGTAGGATAATATTTCAGTGGCCCTGTGCATCCAGACTAGTATATTTTCCTCACTTGTGTATTGTCCTTACTCTTTTCTGACTTTGGTTTGTTCCTTGATCGTGTACCCCTTCAAAAGAAACAAACAACCCAGAAGAACACAAAACTATAGTGCATGTTGGCTCTTAGTACCTTTTGATTCAAGAGAAATGGTTTGTATTGCTTTTTTCCTAATCTTCCAAAGAGGGATCAGGCAGCCTTCCAGTTTCAGTGTTCTGGTCAGCAGGTTGCTAAAGATTGGGTGGCTGTTCTGAATCTAAGGTAACTCCATACATTCATTCAGAATTCTAATGCTAGACAATTTCTCCCTTAGTTTCACAAAATGAGTTTGCATTTCTATCCCAAGAATGGAGATTTATGTTTACCCTGCTTGAAGAAAGTGTTTTTATGTTTGCAGTGAATATAGCACATCTAGTACAGAGTTCTTCCATTCATGTTGCACATAATTGCCATACTGCATCAGACCATTTGTCTGCCTTGCCTCATATTCTGCCTTCTTGACTGGCAAAAATGGATGCCATAGAGGGAAAGCATCAAACCAGGTGGCTCTAGAGTGATCAATCCCCTATTCAATATCTTCCCCGGCAAGTCATGGCAACAGCCATGAGCATTTCTGAAGTGTCTAGCAGTTGCTGTCACATTTCTAAGTAGATCATTAGAGTTGACCCATACTGTAATTCCCCTCATGTTTGGAAACAATAAATTCTTTGGATATTTGTCAATATGCTCGCCAAACAAAAATCTCTGTGCATGCAGTCACAACAGGTAGAATTCATTCATGTACTTCTGAACTGTATCATAGCATCACCCAGATTTTTGAGCGCATAAACCAAATACAGTAACTGAAATGGTGTACTGTGACCACGTCTACATGGGCTATTCATCTAAATAAATACTGGTCGCCAGGACCACAGCACAGTGAGCAGGGTCAGAGAAGCCCCAGCTTGTAAGGTATCATGGAGGGTCAGCCTGCTAGCACTGCTCAGTGTGCCCTGACAAGGTGCAGGACTACCAGGGTGCGGGTGATCATACAATTAGCAAAGAGCTTGTGAGAGAACAGGTTAAAAGGCTGGCCATAAAGTCGGCTGGCCTGGATGGAATGCACCAAAGAGTGCTAAAAGAGTTGACTGACATCATAGCACGACCAATGATGAGGATATTTGAGAACTTGTGGCTTGTGAGAGAGATTCCTGAAGCTTGGAAGAGGATCAACATGGTGCCCATCTTCAAGGAAGGAAGATCCAGGGAACTACAGGCCAATCAGTTTGACCTCAGTCCCTGAAAAGGTCTTGGAAAAAATCATCAAACAAACTATCAACAACAGACTAATGGAAAGCAACATTCTGAGAGACAGCCAACATGGCTTCATTATGAGTAGGTCTTGCCTGACCAACCTCATTTCCTTCTATGACCAGGTGATGCATTGCCTGGACAAAGGAGAAGAGGTTGGTGTCATAGATTTAAAAAAAGCCTTTGACTTGGTCTCCCATGATGTCCTCATGGGTCCAATGGCTGGGGAGCTGGCTCTGTGGTCGGACCCAGAGAGTGATAGTTGATGGAGCTGAGTCAACATGGCACAAGGTGACCAGTGGTGTCCCCCAGGGCTCAGTACTTGGACCAGTACTCTTTAAAATATTCATAAATGATCTGGGTTTGGGTGTCAGAAGCAGGCTGGCTAAGTTCACAGATGACACTCAAATGATGAGGGAGTGTGGTCATGCTAGAGGATAAGCTTGCAATTCAGGCTGACCTGGACAGGCTTGCAAGGTGGGCAGATCAAAACCTGATGACATTCAAACTGGAGAAATGCAAAGTGCTCCACCTCGGGAGAAAAAACCCACACCATACTTGTAGGCTTGGCAGTGCTATACTCACTAGCATGATGACTGAAAGAGACTTGGGGGCCATGATTGGCCACAACATGACCATGAGCCACCACCACAATGCTGCAGCTAGCAAAGCAAAACTGGCTTGCATCTACCGATGCATCTCAAACAAGACCCAAGAAGTCATCCACCCACTTTACTTGGCCTTGGTGAGGGTGCAGCTGGAGTACTGCATCCAGTTCTGGGCTTCACACTTTAGAAAAGATGTGGAAAAGCTTGAGAGTCCAGAGGAGAGCCACATGCATGATTAGGGGTCAAGAGAACAGGCCTTATGAGGACAGTCTGAGGGACATGGGACTCTTCAGGCTGGAGAAGCGAAGGCGCAAGGGGGACTTGATGGCAACCTGTAAGTATATAAGGAACGTGCATCAAGTACTGTGAGAACACCTGTTCACAAGGGCACCCAAGGGAAGACAAGGTCTAATGGTCACAAACTGCTGGAAGACCATTTTAGACTGGACATAAGGAAAAACTTTTTAACTGTCCGAGTCTCCAGAATCTGGAATATACTGTCCACAGAAGTGGTGCAAGGACTTAGTCTGGATACCTTTAAGAAATGCTTAAATGCTTATCTTGCTGGGGTGCTCTGACCTCAGCTGGCTGACTTCCCCTTGGGCAGGGGACTGGATCCCATGAGGTCCCTTCCAGTCCTAACGTCTATGAAATCTATTAAATCTATGTGCTGTGGAGCGGCTGGTTTGGGCACGAATTTAATACAGTGTGGGGCTGGCCAGCTCCAGTCTCCCAGTTCCAGTTGGAGAAAGCACTTAAAAAATGCAGAGGCTGTCAGCAAGGCAGTACTTTGTTTCATAGTTGGTAGGGTCAGAAGTGACCTGAGCAGATCATCACTTACCGACATCTGCTCTACTACAGGAGTACTGTGGGACACTGGAGGACTCATGGGTCCCTGCCCTGCTCTGTAGAGAATACGTACATAATAAAACACTTCTAAATCATGCCTCATTATCGCACATGCTCTTTTGAAGTTCTTTGAATATTCTTGAGGCACTTCAGAGGGTAAGTCATTCAGACACACACACACACACACACACACCCCTTGCAAATTTGAATGTGACCTTTGTCTGCAGTCTTTGTCTCCTGTTAATGCTGATCCATTCTTCACAGACTTCCTTTTGGGGTCATTTATTAAAGTGTGAGAGTGTTTCCAGCCATTGGGATAGGGTACTTTTCTGACAGGTGACAGGACCTAGGTTTAAATCTGTAATTTAAAGCAAAGATTTGAACCAGTGCATCTCACTTGACTGTTCTAATCCTTAATCTAAATCACTCTATTTCTTTCTAGGGACTGCCACCCCCCCACCCCCAGATGTGCAAGTGAAGGCGCAATAGGATCTACTGCATCAATGCACACCCGCAACTGGGACACTACCTCAGTTTACAGTTGCTCAGCCACAGGAGTGCAGGGGCCCCTGGAAACCTTGTCAGGTGGTGGGGCTCCCAGGCATGGGTAACTGGGAGCCAGCATCAGCTGGGAGCTCCCAAGCTGGGGAAGGAGGGGTTGCACATGGGGACCCCCAGCTGGGAGCTCCAATCAGCTGACATGGCTCCCAGCCAAAGGGATCCCTGGCCACACAATGAACGGCATGAGGGAAGCAGCAAAAAAGTTATTGCACATTTTGTGGAATAACTATAGCTTATTCTTCTTTATATCGTACCATTAATTGATGAGAGGGTGACCACCTAAGATGCGATTAACTAGTTAATTATGCCTGAAATGTAATGTGTAGATGGGACCAATGAGTAGTCTGTGAAAAGTGGAACAGTATGTCCAGAACAACCTGTCCCAGGACACCTAATAACAACCTCCTGGGATGTTAGAGATGTGTGTTTAAGTCCCCTCAGGCATGGGAGGACTTTAAACAAGTGTCATTACATTAATAAAAAGGGAAAATCACTGCCACACCATTTTTCTCCTGCTTTGGTAAATCCATTTCCTTAGCTGTCTTTGCAACCAGGCAAAAAAGGAGACTTTTTTGTTAAATGAAATGCCTCATTTGACCCCAAGTGACCTCATTTGTTTGTCTGTTTGTTTCTTTGCTTGTCTTTCTCTGGCAACAAGAGTACTTTTAAAAAATGATTTCTTGTCATTCTCACTCAACTGTTTTCTTTTCAGTGGGATTACCTAACCAAACCTTCAGTTACCTGCCTAGTTCCATCCTTAAGCAGTGAACAGGAACAGCAAACAGCAGTTTGCGAATCAGTTCACAGGTCAGTCTGCTGCCCCCGCTCTTTAATACTGCCTGGAAACTCAGCTTCCTTCGCTAAGTTTGATGAAAGGAAGCAGGGAAAAGGGAATCTTTCATGACCAAGGAACAACAAACAGGCCAGCTTACAAGGAGAGTCTGCTAGGGAAGGTTTGCTTGGAAAGAAAGCAGGAAGAGACGTGGTGGATTAAAAGACCCAGAGAAATGGCTGGAGGATGTTGCGATGCCAGAGCCACTTCCATTGTCAGCTCTTCCTCTGCTTGCCCCTGTGAGGTGTCTGCCCAAGAAGAACCGCTCACTACTGAGGCTTCCACCCAGGTCTGGTTTGGTGCTGTGTAGACTGCGGCTTGCAGGTTTCTTTCAGGGACAGCCAGGTGGAGGAGTGCCTGCAACGTAAGCGGTGCTTCCTAGTGGCGTCCCCCAGGGAGCAGGCAAGAGAACTACAGGAGGAGGCTCTGAACCACCCTCCACCATGATGAATTCATCGATTCAATGCTGGAGGAGACTTCTAGGACTGTGGAGGAAGGCCTACCAAAGGCAGTGCTAGAGAAGGAGGTGGACTCCCAGGAAAGTGGAAGCTGGAAACTTGTGACCTCTGGCAGCAAGCAGAAGTCTTCATCCCTACCCGCAGCAGTTTACCTGAAGAACAGATATGGAGCACTAACAACAGAGGAGGGGAAGACTCCCTACTGCAAGGGACAGAGGTATCCACCTGCCACCCTGACCTGTTGTATCAGGAGATCTGCTGCTTGCCCAGAGCCCAGGTCCAAGATGTTACAGAAGGTTTACTGAGACTCATCCAGTTCTCTGGCCCATGCTGCTCATCCATGTGGGCACCAGTGATACTGTCAGGGGTAACCCTGAGCAGATCAAAAATGACTGCAGGGTTCTGGGTGCAAGGTCACCACATTGATGACTCACGTTCATCTTGGTGTCAGCAATGATTCTGAGATCCCTTTCCACTGCTGTGCTGCTAAGAAGGTCCTCCCCCAGCATGTAAATGTGTTGGCGATTCCTTCTGCCTAGGTGCAGCATCTTGCATTTGTACTTACTGAGCTGCATCCTACTCTGTTTTGCCCATTTTTCCAACCTGTCCAGATCCACTTGGATTCATTCCATTCCCTCTAGTGTGTTAATTTTACCCCATAATTTGGTATGGTGCAAATTTGGACAGAGTGCTTTCCACACTCTCATCCAAGTCACTAATGAAGACATTGAACAGTACTAGTCCAAGGACCAAGCCCTGGGGCTACAAGTTCACCCCTCAGCCATCTCTAATCATGGGATGTGGGGGTCCAGCAGCGTGTCTGGGCATACACTGAGGCTTGAACTTACAATTCTTTGGGTCTGAAGTCAGCACATGCACCCATAGGCCACACAAGCAACAGTTGATACCTATCCATCCACCACCACTCTCTGGGTGCAACCCCTAAGGCAAACTGCCACCCATCTGACCACACAATCATCTACATCACAGCCACTCAGCTTATCTGTGAGAACAGAATGAGATATCATATCAATGGCCTTCTTAAAATCCAAGTATATGACATCTACCTCAATTCCAACATCTAAACACTTTGTAACCTGGTCATAAAAAGAAACAAGGTTAGTCAGGCAGGATCTACCTGCTATGAATCTGTGCTGGGTGCCCTTTAGCATTGCTTTCCCTGCTGGACCCCCACAAATGTGATCTTTAACAATTTTTTCATGGGTTTTCCCAAGGATAGAGGTGTGACTAACTGGTCTACAGTTCCCCAGATCCTCTTTCCTCTGCTGCTTGAAAATAGGGACCACATTGGCCCTTTTCCAGTCCTCTGGGACCTGACGAGAGCACCATGAGTACTTGAACAGCTGTGCCAGCACCTCTGTTATGACACTGGCTGGTTCCTTCAGCATCCTTGGATGAAGATCATCCAGGCCTGCTGATTTGAACACATCCAACCCATCCAAATGTCCCTTCACTAAGTTGGTGCTAACATTTGGTGGGCTGGTTTCCCTTTTGTGCCTATCTATGATCCAATTGAGAGATTTGTCCTATCTGAGTTCAGCAATACAGAAGCAAAAAACTCATTGAAGAGCTCAGCTTTGTCCCCCTTCTCTGTCACTAGCTGCCCTAGTTTGTCCTGTAGGGGGCCTATACTACCCTGTGACTTTTTTTTTGCTCTCTATATACCTGAAAAAGGACTTGCTGTAGTCTTTAATTTTTGTTGCCAGCCTAAGTTCCAATTCTGCTTTGGCCTTTCTGACTGCCTCCCTTCAAGTGCAGCCGAGTAGGTATACTCTGCCTTGGTAGCTACCCCTGCTTCCACAGCCTATGTGCCTCTTTTTTTGCCCCTAGGCTTTCCTGGATTTCCCTGTTCAGCCAAGAGGGTGTCTCAGCCCCTTTGCCCCCTTTCTTGTGCAGTGGGATTCCTTCTGCGCCTGTAGGATTGCTCCCTTTAGGAACGACCACCCTTCCTGGACTCCCATCTCACCAATTCTCCTGTTCAGTGCCTCTTGAAAAGAGCTATATGATTGCTCAGAGCTCCAGTATGAAACTGCAGATAGGCCTGTTGAAAGTCTCTGGGTTAGGGTCAATGGAGAGAGCAATGAGGGTGATGTCAAGGTCCGTGTCTGCTATAGACCACCAGACCAGAAGGACGAGGTGGATGAAGCTTTCTTCAAACAGCTAACAATAGTTTTCCGATCACAGGCCCTGGTTTTCACAAGGGACTTGAATCACCATAATATTTGCTAGTAGAGCAATACAGCATTGCATAGGCAATCCAGAAATTTTTTGAAGAGTGTTGGAAATGACTTCTTGATGCAAGCGTTGGAGAGGTCAACTAGCAGCCATGTTTTTCTTGACCCACTGCTCACAACCAGGGAAGAATTGGTGGAGAATGTAGTAGTGGATGGCAACTTGGGCAGCAGTGACCATGAGATGATTGAGTTCATGTTCCTGAGGAAAGGAAGGAAGGAGAGCAAACAGCAGAGTAAGGACCCTTGACTTCAGAAAAGCAGACCTTGACTCACTTAGGGAATTGATGGGCAGGATCCCCTGGGAGCCCAGTCTGAGGAGAAAAGGAGTCCAGGATTACTGGATGTATTTTAACGAAACCTTACTGAGGTTGCAGGAATGGACCATCCTGAAGCTCAGGTAGATTAGCAAGTAGGTCAGAAAACCAGCTTGTCTTAGCAGGGAATTCCTCAGTGAGCTAAAACACAAAAATGAAGCTTACAAAAAATGGAAGCTTGGACAAACAACTAGGAAGGAGTATAAGAGTATTGCTTGGGCATACAGGAATTAAATCTGGAAGGCCGAAGTGCAATTGCAGTTGCAGCTAGCAAGGAACAGGAAGGGTAACAAGAAGGGTTTCTACAAGTATGTCAGCAACAATACCAGGGATAAAAACAGTATCAGGAAAAGTGTGGGTCCTTTACTAAATGGGAGAAGCAACCTAGTGGCAGAGGATACAGAAAAGTCTGAAGTCAATGCCTTTTTCACTTCATTTTTCACAGGCAAGATCAGCTCCCAGACTACAGCACCTGGCAGCACAGTTTGGAGAAGAAGTGAGCAGGCAAGAGTGGCAAAAGAACAGGTTAGGGACTATTTAGAAAAGCTGGACATGAGGCAGCTCCAGCCTCATGGGCCCATGCAGAGCGGCCGGATCCATGGGGCTGGACTTGATGTACCCAAGGGTGCTGAGGGAGTTGGCTGATGTGATTATAGAGCGGCTGGCCATTAGGGCTGTGCAAGGCCTCAGATCTGGAGAAGCTCTGGACACTTCAGCATCTGAAGCAGCACTTCTGGATCAAAGTAATGGCTTCATTAGGCTTTCTGAAGCAGTTCAGAGCTTCTGAAGTACTTTGGAAAAGCTTTGGAGCTGCTTCAAAGATCTGGCCATAGGGTATAATGGGGAAACAATGAAATATCTATAACTTCATTGTTTTTTGTCTGATTGGGATAAAATTTTCAGAGACTGTAGCCTCTACTAAGAGCGTGAAGTCTGTTAAGTCTCAAGAGGATCAGTGCAGGGGTTCAGGGGAAAATGAACCCCAAATTCTTGAAAGCAAAACTGATGTTACGTGTATGTGTTACATCATGGAGGGGGAACCTTCAGGGATAGTATCCCCTGGTGAGTCCACCAAATCTGCCAAGTTTCAAGAAGATCAGTGCAGGGGTTTTGTGGAAACTGTACCTCAAATTCTTGAAAGCAAAACTCATGTCACATGTATGTGTTACACCACGGGGGGGGGGGGGGTAAATACTGCAGGGGTGGTAGCTCCTGGTGAGGCCACAAAGCCTGCCAAGTTTCAAGAGGAGCAGTGTAGGGGTTTGAGGGGAGCTGTGGACAAGCAAAATTCATGACATGGGTGACACTGTGTGTGTTAAGGCGCAGCAGGATGAAAACTGCAGGGATGATGGCCCCTGCTGCAGGCACGAAGCCTGTCAGCTGTCGAGGAGATCGGTGCAGGGCTTCTGGGTTCTGGGGCCCTGCACCCCTAGCTGCTGAAAGGCAAAACTCGTGACATGGGTGCTCGTGGGACTGACCATCTCTGTCTTGGACCATGGGAGACACTACTGCAGGGCTGGCTGCTAAGCTACTGTGTTACCAGTTACCAATCAATCTTGATTCACAGGGGGACCAGCTCAATACACAGTAGCTAGCTAATGTAACAAGTTAATTACCATCAATTAACATCTACAAAAGCAGAAACTAAAGAGAGGAAATAATCAATACTGACAATCAACTGCCCCAAGACACAGACAGAAACAGTTAGTTGCACAAGCACCCATGTCACAAGTTTTGTCTGTCAGCAGCTCGGGGTGCAGGGCCCCAGAACCCACCTGCACTGATCTCCTCCACAGCTGGCAGGCATCACAGCAGGGGCCACCTGCAGCTTTCACCCTGCTGTGCCTTAACACACACGGTGTCACCCATGCCACAAGTTTTGCTTGTCTGCAGCTTGAGGTGCGGTTCCCCCCAAACCCCTGCACCAATCTTCTTGAATCTTGGCAGGCTTTGTAGCTTCACCAGGGGCTACCAGCCCGGGGGAGGGGGCAGGTAGTAGATACACAGGAGGGTAGAATTAAGATCTAGAGACCTTGAGAAATTGGAGAATTGGACTAAAAAAAATCTCTTGAGGTTCAATATGGACAAGTGCAAAATCCTATACTTAGGACATTGAACAATCCCATGCACCGGTACAGACTGGGGACTGACTGACTGAGCAGAAGCTCTGCAGAGAAGGACCTGGGGTTACAGTGGACAATAAGCTGAATATCAGCCCTTCTTGCAAAGAAGGCTAATGGCATACTGGGCTGCATTAGTAGGAACACTACCAGCAGATTGAGGGAAGTGATTCTTCCCTTCTATTCAGCACTGGTGAGGCCACATCTGGAGTACTGTGTCCAGTTTTGTGCCCCCCTCCTCCCTTTCCCCCGCAACCTACAGGAAGGATATGGACAAATTGGAGAGAGTTCAGTGGAAGGGAACAAAAATGGTGAGGGGGCTGGGGCACATGTCTTCTGAGGAGAGGCTTAGGGAACTGGCTTATTTAATCTGCAGAAGAGAAGACAGCGGAGGGGATTTAATAGAAGCCTTCAGCTCCCTGATGGATGGTTCCAAAGAGGATAGAGCTAGACTGTTCTCAGTTGCAGAACAAGGAGCAATGGTCTCAAGTTGCAGCAAGGGAAGTTTAGTTTAGATATTAGGAAAAACTCTCATGAGGAGGGTAGTAAAGCACTGGATCAGGCTACCCAGAGAGGTTGTGGTCAATCACTGGAACTAAAACAGGTCACATTTAAAAATGTTAGGCCTGAGGAAAAAATACAGAGATCATTTCTGTCACAGCTGCCAGAAGTATGTCCCATTTTTCAGATTTTTAAGTTGAATTATCTGAAAAAGGGAGAAATTGGCTTTATGCACCTTTTTGCTTCTTTTTGGTAAAGCCATGAATATGTTTTTAATTGTGCTTTTTTTTAAAACCTTAGCAATATTTGGAATATCAAATGTTTTCTTTCTTTCTTGCTGAACTGCTTCCTGCAGGAGCCAGAGGTGTAAGTTCCAGGTGCTCTCTTAGCTGAAGTGATAACAGTAATAAAGGGTAAGAAAATTAAATACCTAATACAACAGAACTGTTCTTCCAATTGTTCTCTAGGTTTGCTTGAGTTTAAGCACCATTAATTATAAACTGCTGATCACCTCTAAGTAAATGTGCAGTTTCCAGAGTAACTGTAATTTGACTGCCCTGGCAGCAATTGGCCCTGAAGTTTCACATCACCAGAGTTAGCTATTTCTTTGGATTTGAGGCAAGTCTGTAGGTGGTATCAGGCCAGGGAGAAAAATTTAACCAGCTGTAACTGGTAGGGGATGGGTTAGCGGGGAAAGCCAGTCTTGATGCACTCTCCCTTCTAATCTTTGGGAGGTTTGCCTTGCCCAGCTCTGTTGCTTCTTAGTAACAGAAGCAGAAGCTTCGTCTTGGTGCTATG
This sequence comes from Crocodylus siamensis, assembly GCF_052110815.1. Taxonomy (NCBI): domain Eukaryota; kingdom Metazoa; phylum Chordata; order Crocodylia; family Crocodylidae; genus Crocodylus; species Crocodylus siamensis. The sequence goes on from NC_143397.1 coordinate 220,261,251, forward strand.
TGCCATGAAAAAGTGACAGGTAAAGAGAGGTGTCTGTACTGTTGGGTGGGACTAAGCAAACAAGCAAAAATAGAATTACTTAACCCTTGTTGAAGGAAAAGAGTATTCAGGAAATTAGGGAGCCAGATGGTTCGTACTTGACAAATAAGAGGGAAGAGAACAGGCCAGGAACTGTACTGATTACAGGTGTAGGAGTGAATTGGAGGAGGAAGAAACGGCAGACAAACTTGCTCTGCTCCCAGTGGTCAGTGCCTAATTTTGTGGTGGCATACCAAATCCCAAGACTCCAGAGCACTAAGGCACAAAAGTATCGTAACCAGAATGTTCTATTTATATTTAGCTTTTTAAATTCTGCCTTTAGCAAAACACTCAGTTGTGATTTCTCACCTGTTTTCCCCAAGTGTACACAGAATTCTCCATTCTGCCCAATCCATGGAGAGGCCCTGTGAATCACATCATAGCAGACGGGACTAGAACCAGAGGCATTTGAGGTGATGTGCACATGAGTACAGGAACTGGTTGACATTTCTTCTTTTTTCTTCCTTCTTTCTTCCAAAAATCTTCAGAGGAGGTTTTGACAACCATCTTAACCATCTATCATGTGTGCAGAATGGAGGAACTACTAATGATTCATGTGTATGTTTCCTCTTCCTTTTGCAACCACAGATGATTGCTGCTTTAGAGACAGACCCTAATTTCAAACTTCCTATTTTCTAAAGGTCAGATCTACTGAAATACATCTGGCAGCTACATAGATTGTCACTGTGCCACTAGATGTGGGTTGTACTGCAGGCCAATACATACAGCAGGGAAGGAAGTGTGCTGTATAGAACCTCTGAAAATAGCATACATGCTCAGACCTGGTTGTCATTTGTAGGATGCTCCATCCCCTATCTCGACCACTGCCTCCTGCTCTTCCCCTTCCTGTTGGAACAGCAATCCCATGGTCTGAATTAAATAGGATGAAATGTAATAAGTGCAAGGTACTATGCTTAGGAAGGAATGATCAAATGTAAAAACACAAACTAGCAGAATGACTGACTAAGCTACAGAGCTGCAGAAAAGGATATGGAGGCTATTGTGCAGGGGTGGCCAGCCTGTGGCTCTGGAGCCACATGCAGCTCTTCAGAAGCTAATGAGTCTCCCTGAATCTTTGCACAAGCACACGGTGACTGGCTTCCATTGGTCACAAGCTGGACCAGCATCATGTGGATCACAGTGGCTAGCTTCCCACCCCTGCACCATTTGGAAGCTGGTCACTGGGGGCTTGTGCAAAGATTCATGGAGATGCATATTAACTTCTGAAGAGCCACATGTAGCTCTGGAGCTGCAAGTTAGCCACCCCTGCTATGGTGGATTTCAAAGGGACTCTACATCAGCAATGTAATGCTCAAAAAAGAAGCTCATAGCAAACTGGAATGTATTAACATAGACCCATCAGCCTGACTTCTATCCCGGGGAAGATCTTAGAAAAGTTTATTAAAGAGGCCATCTTTAATGGACTGGCCAATGCCAACATCCTGAGGGATAGCCAGCACAGGTTTGTTGTGGGTAGGTCTTGCTTGACCAATCTCATTTCCTTCTATGTCCAGATGATAGGTCACCTGGGCAAGGGAGAAGAGATTGATGTCATATATCTCAACTTCAAAAAAGCCTTCAATCTGGTATCCCATGATCACCTCTTGGTGAAACTGGCCAATTGTGGCCTTAGGTCCACCACGATCCGCTGGCTGGGAAATTGGCTCTGTGGTCGGACCCAGAGGGTAGTAATTGATGGAAGTCAATCATCATGCCCTGTGACCAGTGGGGTCCCCCAAGGCTCTGTTGTTGGACCCATATTGTTCAACATCTTCATTAATGATGTGGACATTGGAGTCGGAAGTGGACTGGCCAAGTTTGTCGATGATACCAAACTTTGGGGCAAAGCATCCACACCTGAAGACAGGCAGGTGAACCAGGCTGACCTGGACAGGCTCAGCAAATGGGCGGACGAGAACCTTATGGTGTTTAACACTGAAAAATGCAAGATTCTCCACCTTGGGAGGAAAAATATGCAGCATCCTTATAGGCTCAGCAGAGCTACACTGACTAGCACTATGGAAGAAAGAGACTTGGGGGTCGTGATTGACCACAAGATGAACATGAGCCTGCAATGCAATGCTGCGGCTAGTAAAGCGACCAAAACACTGGCTTGCATCCATAGATGCTTCTCAAGCAAATCCCAGGACATAATTCTCCCCTTGTACTTGGCCTTGGTGAGGCCGCAGCTGGAGTACTGTGTCCAGTTTTGGGCTCCGCAATTCAAAAAGGATGTGGAGAAGCTTGAGAGAGTCCAAAGAAGATCCACACGCATGATCAGAGGTCAGGAAAACAGACCTTACGGCGACAGGCTGAGAGCCATGAGGCTCTTCAGCTTGGAAAAACGCAGGCTCAGGGGTGATCTGATGGCCACCTATAAGTTTATCAGGGGTGACCACCAGGATCTGGGGGAACGTTTGTTCACCAGAGCGCCCCAAGGGATGATGAGGTCGAACGGTCACAAACTCCTGCAAGACCATTTCAGGCTGGACATAAGGAAGAATTTCTTTATTGTCTGAGCCCCCAAGGTCTGGAACAGTCTGCCATCGGAGGTGGTTCAAGCACCTACATTGAACACTTTCAAGAGTAAATTGGATGCTTATCTTGCTGGGATCCCATGACCCCAGCTGACTTCCTGCCCTTCACGCAGGGGGCTGGACTCGATGATCTCCCGAGGTCCCTTCCAGCCCTAATGTCTATGAAATCTATGAAACAGGAGTGTCATATGCAAATTTTAGGAAGCAAGTTCTTTTCAGCATTGATGAGGCCTTATCTAGAGTACTGTATACAGCTTTGGACACTTCATCTTTCTGTGGGCAAATTGGAAAGAGTACAGAGGGAGATAACAAAAAAGATAAAAGGTCTAGAAAAAAGTTTCAGTAAAGGAAAAGTTGGAAGAATGAGTTGTTATCAGATATCCCCTCAGCCACCTTTTCTGTAGATTAATGATCTTCAAATACTGACAGGACAGAGATCAATTGTTTCCTAGGCCCATATGGGACAGACAGGAAATAACAGGGTCTAATTGCAACAAGGCACGCTTAGGTTAATATTAGGCAGAACTCTCTCAACTTGAGAGTGGTTAAGTACCAGAACAGATTACAGGTTATAAAATCACTTTCACTAGATGTTTTAAGTGCAGGTTACACACAAGCATTCGGCTGCGTGGTTTAAGCAGGGATGATTCAGCACTTAGCAGGGGGTTGACCATTGTGGCCCTTCCGGCCTTAAAATTCCATAAAGTTAAAAAATTGTAATAATTGTTAATAAAATAGTATTTAATAACATAATTATCTGATTTCAGTTCTGCAAAGCAGTTAAGCACACACTTCAGTTACGTAAGCAGACCCACTGGGTGCTATTTTTGTGGCACTTCATAGAACTTGAAGTCCGGGGGGAAGAAGGAGCAAGACCTTGTCACCATCCTTCTCCTTAAATGTAGAAGCTCCTGACATAGCTTAGACTTGCCCAAAGGACCTTCTGAATTATGGCATCTTCCTCTAATTGATTTATGAACTACAGCATTATCCAAAACTTCTACACTGTTAAGGCCCTGTCCTCATCTGTCCTCTTATCAGCTCTTGCAAGAGGGGCTTTGGGAATTAAGCTTACCACTGTCAATTACAGTTATAATTGAGTATTCTCTCCACAGGGAAAATACTTCCCAGGTAAAATTGAGGCATTTAAGGCCCCAAAGCTAAATGCAGTTCTAGTCCTTTTATGTGCTATAAAGGGGCATGACAGTGAGGATCTTGCCAATTGATTTTAATATATCCACTTGCTTGAAATTAAATGCATGCTTTCTTGAAATTAAACACATGCTTAAGTGCTTTTTTGGAATTGGGTCAGATGGCTTGGCATCTTGCAAAACTGAGCTAAAAATCAATTTTATGGTATTTTACACTTTTGTTCTTAATTGACTGTTAACTGGGTATCTTGGAAGATCCCTTCAACTTGACCATAACTGTGAATTTCCATACTTTAAAAAAAAAATCTACCAGTAGTAGTTATTAAAAATCTAAGTTGTAAAGTTGTTGTTTTTGTTAGTTTCTCAGAAAATTCAGTTTGCACAAACTATAGTATCATAAGCCATGAAAGAGATGTGTCAATCAAAAATTTCCAGAGTAATAAGGTAGGAAGTTTTATTTACAGAAAATGAATAAGAAAGAAAACAGGGAATTGGTTGGAAGTGATCTGTGTCTCAAGTCAGCAGTCTTCGGGAATTCAGGTGTTCTCTTTTGTGTAATGACTTTCAATGCTAAAAACTTGAGATTGTCATGGATTTATCTTTCTATGCTTGTATGGTTCAGTGTTGATGGGGAGCAACTTCATAGAGCAAGATTTGTTCCGTTACGCACTGCAACACAATGTAACACTAACATCTCTAGAGACTGACATATGATACCTTTTTTTTCATAAGGAATTATTAAACATCTGCTTCATGTTTCCACTCAGCACATGATAAACGTGGTTTGAGCTGTTAATCCAAAACTGAGAGCATTAAGTAGTATTGACCTGAAAATCTATTTTAAAGCCAGCAATAGGCCTAATGCAAAGTTACTATTCTGAATATTTTTTAAATCACCATTATTATGTTCTGCTGCTAAACTAGCAGCATTTTTAAGGAAAGCAAATACCTTCATCAGCCCATTTCCTGTAGAGGTTTGCATATGTTCATATGTTCTTATAGACTACCTTCTAACATTGTGAATTTTGACAAGTTTCCTGCTACAAGGCATTGTTATAATGTTGATGTTTAAGCATTCATTTCCTCATTACCTTAAGTGCTATTCTCTTTCCCTACTGTAAGACTTCAGCAGATAGAATTCTGGTTTTAATCAGAGTTGTTCTGAGTTTTGACTGTTACTAAGAAAATTCCTGGAGGATGAGAAGTATTTTGAGGGAAGAATGACAAAAATTAGCATAGGACAAGGTCCTATTGTTCTCCTCTTGCGTTCCCCACCACTGAACATTTCTTCTCTGATCTAATAGTACAAACATTGACCTCTTTTCCCTAAAACAGTCTGTGATTTCTTTCATATGCCTCTCTGTAATGCCCCTTCGGAAAGTTCATTATTTGTCTGGTGATCCATTACTTCGGTCTTGTGTGAGTCAGATCTCAAAATGTCATGATTCCCAAGGTTATTTGACAACATTATCAAACTTCCTTCAGGATATCAAAAAGAAATGTTATGTCCAGGACTAGGTGAACCTTACTTCCAAAATGTTTAATGTTGGAAATTTAATAATATGCTTTCTAAATTATATGACTTGAGAGTCAAAACTCTGTTAATAAAGCAATGCATGGTTATAAATGTTACTTCCTTAATGTATAATGGATTTCAAGATCAGCTGCCAAATAAAATGTGATGTCAGTAGGGTTCTAACAGAATTTATAGTTTGCTATAGTGGAACAGTGCAATGGATGAAAAATGAGACACCCTATTTAAATTATCAATCTTTTTTTCTGGCAGAAAGGGATCCTAGAAGGCAGCCTTGGAGGTAATCAGGCTTTGGTGGAGAGAAGCCAAAACTTCCTTCTCTTCCCATAAGCAGAAAAATAGCATTAGTGGCTCAATCAATCTCTTCTCAGAAGGGGAGAAAGAGTACAATGATACAAAATAATTGAAGGTGTCAATCTCTTCTTTCAGAATGGGAAGCTCCAGCACTGGTACCTTTTAATCTTATATGCCTGTCTACATTTCCTGATGTGACACTGGGAATTTTAAGGATTAAGCAAACTTTGTCTAATTAAACTTTGTCTTCAGTCAGCATCAGTAATTAATACTTTGTTATCATTTTGATCTAAGTAAAGAATTCATGAGAGATGCTCAGTAAAGGAGAAATCATGACCTGTAATGGTACACATTCATGCACCTGTTGAGTTACTCCTGTATGGGCTAGGTATGCTGCAAGGTACAAGACAGAGAACCATTAGCTAGAAGTCGTTATCATCTGATCCACCAATCAGCTACCAAAGATCCTATCTCTAGAGAAAGGTAATAGAAAGTTACAGGGGTCTACACAATACGTACCTTGCAGTATGAAGAAAACAGGTACCAAGGGACAGGTTATTCAGCCATCCTAACACAGTAAGTAATCAATGGCAATTATGTATCAAGCAGTTCACAAAAACCAAATCAGCAAAGAACACAAGGACTGTCTGCTGCCTCTGTGGAGTGAAAACACAAAATGTAGCTGTAGATTAAGTAAGATTATCAAGAATTTGTGGCAACTCTTCACTGGTAATGACAGGGCATCATGTGATGATTACAAAAATTACAGAAGATTCTGGGGATCTTGGAAGAGAGCTGAAAAGGAAAGTCCAGATGATTGTTTCAGACCTGCAAGGGAGAAAAGACTGGAAATGCTGGAGGTTAGCATTGGCTCTATCAAAGTTACAAAGCTAAAGGTCTCTGTTTTCTGAAACTTTGGGCCAGATTCCAATCAGAGTACAATAGAGATGGCCAACATTTCCAGAGAGACAAGCTTCTTGCTTTGATATTAGGTTTGATATTAGCCAGGTGGATGCTTGACTAGCAGTTCAGAAGGGGCACATTAAGAAGGTCAGGACAGTACAAGCTCTTATTCAGCATGTCATAAGCAAATTGAACCACTTTGGCAAATAATAGGAATAAGATTTTTTTCCCCATAACTTATTGATAATGCTAGAAGTCTGTGTAAAGAGCAAAAATGTATGGACATTTCTTGAAGAAATTTTGGTGGCTGGCTTATTAATACCTAGTGGGACAATCCAAATGACTGTAACATTGGAAATATGCCTGTAACCTGTTTAGGAAAGACAGAGTTGGGGGAAAAGCAGGTGGAGGGCAGCACTCCTCAGAGTACAGTTATTCATTTTTGAGTTACTGCTAACTCAGGTCTACCAGCTCCTGCATGCACATGGATCAATGTGCTAACTAATAAAGCCCAGGAGAGCATACAAGTGAGAGATTTAAGACACTGTATGAAACTAGAGAACAAGACAAATAACTCCTCCAATAGCTGATTGTAATACTTAAGGGCAAATTGTGTTGGAAAAACTTCACGGTGGGAGATGTATGCTGGAGGTCACATGTGGCTAGTAATGAAACATCATTATTTTCTAAAAATTAGATCACTAGATTTACTTACAGAAAAGTTTGTTTCAGTTAGCACAAGTTAATTCTATTTTGTATATAGTTATGATGGACAAAGGTGAATTAAGCTCCCAATGCTGAGAAAAAGCATACGCAAAACTGACTGAATATTAAAAAGTCTTACAGGGGAGCTTATTAGCCCAAAAGCTACAATTTTACAATTGAGAAAGAGGACAATGCTAGTTAAAAGTCCACCATTTTCCCCCTGTTAAATGAAGGCAACAATTAGAAAGAAACTGTTACCGGCACAAGGTGCCTGAGGGAGGCAACAATTGGGTTCATTGCCCGGTGTGCATCGCGCCAAATAAACCACTGGGGGAGAAGCAGACAGAGTTTATTTGAGCTCAAGTAAAAGGCACAGGGAGACTGTATGGTCTCAAATCCTGCGCACCTAACCCTGCAACAGCGGGATCTTTATACCCCGGTCAGTTTCACTGTCAGTGATTTTCCACCAGCTGGCCTCCTTCTTTCTCCCCTTTCCCTCCTTCTTTCTCTCTCTGAGCGATGCCCTTGCATTCCACAGATAACAGTTTTAGCTCGCCTGCTTTCCAGAAGGACAGGAGATTGCAGGCACCAAAGAAAGGGTTACAAAGGTTGGGCAAGGGGGGGGTTTGGCTCTTCTGAGCCTGGAGCAGAAGGACTTCCTCGACACTCGTGGTCTTCCATCCCCCTGAGTTACCCAGGGTTATGCCCAGTGACACCAACAAAACTATGTTTAATTGTAACACCCACGCACACTTGGGCTGTGTATGGCAAAGTGTGTGCTTCTGGTTGTTGTAGTGTGTGTGTGTGTGTGTGGAGGGCTGTGTGGGCAGGATGGCCCCTGTTGTTCTGGCCATGTGCTCTGCTCATGGAAAGTTGGGGCCTTGTATATGGGCAAAATATGTAAAAGCCTCTGGCCTGATTGGCCAAGGGAGAGCAAAGACTTTTCAGGCAGACTGGTTAAGAGAGAGGCTGGAGTGTGGTACTCATGGATTGGGCAAGCCCGGGATGATGTCATACAGAAGGATATAAAGTGAGCTAGGCTGGCCTGAGGTGGAGATTCTCAGGGCTGCTGAAGAGTAAAGTCTCCTCCAAGGGAAAAGAAATTTGCAGACAGCAAAAAGGGAACCTCAGGTAGAAGAGAGAGAGAGATGGAGTGAGGATTGTCCCAGTGTCTGGAAGCTCCTCTCTTTTCCTTTTCTTCCCCCTTTTCTGAGGTTTTAAGTGATTAATACCAGGGAGGAGGGTATTGGTTCCTTGGGTTGGCTGACCAGGAAATAGATCTGGCAGTTTTAAACGGAGTTGAAACCCAGGAGTTTCTAATCCTGCCAGCTTTGGGCCTGGGTTGAGGTCTGCAACTTTCTGCTCCCAGTAGAGCAGTGTGACCCAAACTACCTACAGCCCAGGCCTAGAGGGTAGGCCTGGCTTTTCCCCCTTATTTTCCCCTTTATTTCTTTTGATGGTCTGTTGCTGCAGTCAAGCTGTGTGGCTGGGCCAGCTTCAGCCAGTAATCAACCCCTTTTGAGTTTGTTCTGCAGTTTTCATTTTAGCAGACCATATAATTCAGCTGAATTTGGGGTGCATGCATGCTGGCTGGAGTCGCAGTCACCAACCCACCCCCAAACACACACACACACACACACACACAGAGCCTCTCCCCGGGACCATTTCATAGACATAGACATTAGGGCTGGAAGGGACCTCGGAAGATCATTGAGTCCAGCCCCCCGCCCAAAGGGCAGGAAGTCAGCTGGGGTCATAGGATCCCAGCAAGATAAGCATCCAATTTCTCCAGGAGCAACAGAGCCCCTTGCAATGCAGAAGGACCACACTTTCAAGCATCTGCCCATGGCACAGTGAACCCAAGGAGCAGCTCATAGGCCTCTTTGGTGTGGGACCCCCTCTCCAGCCCATTGCTGAAGGACACCCCAGCAAATTTTGTGTTCCCAGATTTCTCGGGCCAGTAGTGTACCCCAAAATGTGCACCCCGTCTGTGGTGTACCCCAAAATGTGAACCTGACCCTTCTTGATGCCAACCAATGCCAGGAAGAAGAGTTACATAATAAATGTGGGAAACAATTATATATAAAGAAGTTACAAAGTATAGAAAATAGACAAAGGGATCTAAAGGCATTTCTGTCAAGACTAAGCACAACAAGATGGAGTTTTCAGAATCTATTAGGAATAGAAATTCTAGCAAAACTATAGGGTCCTTACTAGAAGGGGGTGGTAAAACTGATGATGATGCAGAAAAGGCACTATGGACATACAGCAAATACTTCTTTTCTGGCTTTGGTAAGATCTAGAAGATCTGCTTGCATCACATGAGAATAAAAAAATACTTTTCAGTTCCTTACTGACCAAGAAGAATGTTAACATGCATCCAGGCAGACCCAGATAACTTTTCCCCGAAGTCTCTAGAGCTGGAAAAGGAAATCTTTAGCCTATTCTTATTCATTTCTAATAAAAATACTTGAATATTCCAGAACATTGGAAAAGTGCTAATGTACTTGTGGCAGAAGGCCACCTCTGTTTCTCCCCAAAAACTCTGCTCTGTGACAATCTGGTTCATATGGGCCCTGCAGAGGGTACACACCTTACCCTATCTCTTTAGGTAACCTGACCTGGCTACATTCCTGAGGGAGGGGGGAAACCTGCTCCCTCTTTCTACGTGACTGGCAGTCACATGCCTGGGTGAGAGGCTTGGGCTGGAGACTGCCAGTCTGCCCAGCAACTAGTGATGCATTTCAAATTGGTTGGCTGACAGCCAACAGGTGCTGGCCTCTATTGGACCAGGCAAATGAGGTCATAAGGGCACCCCGCTTTGATTCCTGATCCACTTAAAGTTTAAAACCAACTGCACAGTAGTGGCAGCACCATTTCTGTTCAGGCAGCAATGAAAGCATTACCTGAATTCATGACTTGTTAAAATCTACCTAGCGCCTTCTGAACTCTTCGTTCCCCAGGTGTTAATGACCCTTTCTCCTTTTTCAATTGTCTTGATATTCCAGTAATCAAGCTAGGTCTTCTTCTGCAATTCCACGGTTTGTTAGTTACTCTCCGTAGCTTCTATTTCACAGCTCTACAGACAGTTTTAACTCATTCCAATAAAATTGTATTTGTTTTTGCTTCAGTCTTAAACTGAATAATATAGACCTGGGCGCCCTAGTATATTAGTAAATCTTTTAGCTTCTTTTTACCTGGAGAAAAATATGTGCTGTGTTATGTAGGACAATACACCAGACCATCTGCGCTCCCTTTTTCAAAATCCTGGATCCACCCACGCTACAAATACTTATAAGCAGAGTTCAGAAAGAGGACGCTATGTAGATGGCAATGCAGGTAAGAACACAGTTGGTTGTTTTAATGTAAAGCTAACTCAGTCTGAATCAGTTTCTCACCATGTTAGAAACGGATGCAGATGGCACCATTTTTAAAATACATTTTGCCTGAATTTCCTAATTTTCTTTCTGCATTGTGAGTATGAACAAAATATAACACTTTAATACTCACTTTGTGAACACTAATTTTACCCTGTTCTTTTCATCTGCCCTAATTTATGGTAATTTGCAAGTACTTTCTCATGCCAAAGTACATGGCTTGTTCTGAGAAAATCAGTACTACACTAATGCTGTTTCTGAAAGCATTCTTATGGACCTCTGGTTTGTATGTCATAAGGTGCACCCTGCTAGAGCTGTCACCCTGCTAGTGCTGGAGCCAGGTAGACCCCTCTGTCCCCCAGACTGCCTCTGTCATCCACCCCTGAATGCCAGGAACAGCAGTGTCAGTACCACCCACAGTGCTGGGGCTCCTGGTACTTGGGTAGTTCCTGGCGCCCCAGCCATTTCCAGTACTTAGGGTGTTCCTGGGGCCCTGCTGTAGCCCCCAGTTCCCTGCCCTGGTGGGATGAGGCCTCTGTGTGGCAGTATGATCCCATGATCCCACCACAAAGCTTTTGCCTCTGGAACTGGAATTCCAGCCTTTAGTCCAGTGCTTCTCAAACTTTTCCTCAATGTGACCCCATTTATGAACCCATTTCCTCAGCATGGTCCCTCACTCCCAACCCCCTCAGGTGCCCCAGGGCCCACAGCCCTCTGACCCCACCAGCAACACCCAAGCCCTGGCTGCCACCTATGGGAAGCAGTGGCTGCTGTGTCCAGAGCAGAGTGCAGATCCCGGCTTCTACCACCCCACTACATCCCCTCCCCTGTGGGCAGCACTGCTGGAGTGCAGCCCATGTTAGGGAGGAGGATGCAAGCTTTCCACTGCAGGCTTGGGCTCCCTGCCCTGTTAGCCTCCCCCCAGGGGCTCCAGAGCCTGTCTGTTTGTCCCCAGAATGACTCTCAGCTCCATGTGAATTTTCAGCCTTCTTTGCCCCTGGCCACAAGATTAAACAGGAAACAGGACATTAAGGGATGGGTTTATTAACCACCAGTTTCCTCAACACACCCAATAGCATGAACCAAAAGAAATCCTCCTGGGAAAAAATGCCCTTTCCTGTAATAAATAGAGGCAGTGACTGTTTTATGGCTTGTAACCGTACAGCAGTGTAAAGAGAGCTGCTGTTGTAGAATACAGAGACGTCACTCTGCTGAGGTTGGAGCCAGATAGACCCCTGTGCTAGATCTGTGTGTGTAGGCATGTCTCTGGTTAAGATACATGGAGAGGAGAGTAGGTCTTGCCAAGGAAGCATCCTGTCAGACATGGTTGGGCTGCAAGCAAACATCTTGAATGCTGGAGTATCACCAGTGGAGGAGAAGAGGCGTGGTTCTGAGCAGAGCGGCAACAATAAGGTCCTGGTCTCTATCCCTTCCAGATTCTGTCCTCTGAAGCCCACAGAGACAGAACAGAAATGTACCTCACATGCTTGAAGATGACCTCTAGCAAGTGTTCCAGCAGATACCCCCTCAGCTGCTTTTGGATAACAGCCTTATTTTTTTCTTCAAGATAAGACACCTTTTTCAAAGATAGGGGGACATTGAACCTAGTAGAGTTCCTGATTCAACTTGGAGCTTGATCCACTGACATCTGTATTTAATAGCTAATAAATAGGTCTGTAGCAGGACCACATCGTGGGGTGGCTGTGATGCCCTCTGGTAACCTTGCAGCTTGTTCTCTGTTCTGGTTCTCTAAGCTTTTGCTCCCTCGCCTGCCTCATGGTGCTGTTACTATTTTATTGGGAAAAAGAGATGCTGCCCCCAGGGTCCCAGAGTGACTGTTTGTCTCTTCTTAGTCTACAGATTCCTCCCAAACCCCACCGATCCCCACCCTGCACGCAAGCATCAGGTAGGGCCCTCCCAGCCTGTCTACATTCTCACACTAATTCCTTTAATGGCTAGTTTAGTGGTCTCTGAACTCCCCTACAGCCATACCCATGTCTCAAAGATGTCACTGGTCATCACTTACATGGGGTACCTCACCCCCAAGGCAATACCACATGCCTGCATTGTAAGCCCAGCCCCTGGCAGAGCTCAAAATACTATGTGCCCTTCTGACATTATGTTACCTCCTTCCTCCCTCTCTAATCACTTTCAATCCACCAGCATAAACCACTAACCAGAACATAATCCCCTTGGCTGTAACAGAACTCTAAGCCCACTGGCTGCGTAACAAAATCCCCCTCATTCTGGGTCCCTACTCCCTACAAGCCCTCAGCCCCTTAGTTTTAGTTCCCAAGTGGAGCAGGATCTCAGACATTAGCTCAGCCAAAACTGTCTTATTACAAAGCTCTTCTCCCAGTGGTATCCAGAGCCCAGGCTCTGGCCCGGGGTTTATATGCCTCCCAAGCCCTGCCCCTTCTGGTCAGGTGGTTCTCCAGCCACCCACAGAGGTTTACAATTAGAGCCAGGGCAGCTGATCACTGCTGCTTTGATTGTTTCAGCAATGCCCTTGCTGCCCAAGCAGGGCTCTACCCTATTGTCTTACTGTAGGGAAGCTAACATTCCAATAGGTCAGGGGTGGGCAAAATATGGCCTGCAGGCCAGATTTGGCCCATGAGGTCATTCTATCTGGCCTGTGGGGCCCCTAAAAAATATAGAAAATTAATACAGGAACCAAGGGAAGTAGGACCCAGGGGAAGCCCAGTGGGCTCCCACAACAGCAGGGCCACCTGGCCCTGCCCTTCCAGCCAGAAGCCGCAGCAGGGGCTTTTGGCCTGGGAGCACGTGGCTGCCCTGATGGTGCCAGGACCTCAGGTAAGGTGGAAGGGGGGGAAAGGGCAAGGGAGGAGCCTGGGGAAAAGTGGCCCGAGGAAAAGCTGAGCACAGGTGGGGGGAAAGTGGCCCCACACCTGCTCCATGGCTGGCACCCTGTGCTGCAGCCCTTTGCAGCCTGCATGGGGCTGCTTGTGCCTTCTCCAGACAGCCCCATGGGCTGCTAGTGGCTGCAGCAGGGAGTACCAGCCACAGGGTGGGGGAGGGACCACTTTTCCCCACGCTCAGCTTTTCCCTGGGCTACTTCTTGGTGCAGAGGAAAGTGACCTCTCGCCTGCCCCATGACTGGTGCATTGTACCCACTCGCAGCCCATGTGGGACTGTTTAAAGCAGGCACAGGCAGCCCCAGACGGGCTGCAAGTGGCTGCAGTGTGGGGTGCCAAGCATGGGGCAGGCAAGGGGCCACTTTTACCCCTCCCCCCCCCCCATGCTCAGCACCACCTTGAAACTTGGCCCCACAGCCAGCCTGGGCCCCACACCAGCTCCAGCCCTTGCCTTTCAGGGCTACACATGGTGACAGTAGCTGCGGCCTCCCCCACTTGCCACGCTGGGCAGTGTTTGCCACTGTTGCCTGTGGGCTGCCCAGTGCACAAGTTCCAGGTGGGCAGCAGCAGCCAACATTGCCCGGCATGGTAAGCAGGGGGGTCCAGAGCTGTTGCTGCTGCTGGGCAAGCCCAGAGCCAGCTTGGAGCCCAGGCTGGCTGTGGAGTGGGTTACAAGCTGGTGCTGAGCACAGGGAAAACCGGCCCCTCACTCGCCCCATGGCTGGTGCCCTGTGCTCCCTCTCCCTGCTGGTGCAGCCCAGCCCAGCTCCACAGACCCCTGCCAGCCTGTACCCCAATTTGGGCCCCACCAGTGCTGGCCCTGGATCATTGGTCCCAAAACATTGGGACATTGATCCCAAGATGGTGACCAGGGGAGCGGGGCACCTATCAAGTGGCGGGGCTACCCATACAGCCCTCAACAGCCTGCCAAAACTGGGGAAGTGGCCCTCTGCCCGAAATAATTGCCCGCCCCTGAAATAGGTGCTTGTAGTCTTTGGCCTCTGGTTGCCTACTCCCTTGCAGCCAGTTCATGAAGGGAGTATTTCCCTCCCCCTGAGGAACTATCTGCTGCTGCTTTTCCCCTTAAAGTAACAAGGACCCTCTGGCTCCCCATTATAGGATCTATAAAGAAAATACCCTCCAGTAGAAAGGAAAGGTCAAAGGGGAATTGTGCACTTGCTTTTTTCCTTACTGCTGAAGGCCAGTTAGGTGCAGTGAAGAGTGAAGTAGTACTGGTCAGAACAGGCTCTCTCAGTTTGGATGAGCTGTGTGCATGTTGTCAGGATATCATTCATGATATTATATTACAAATACTCCTAACAACCTAGTTAGTTATAATAATGAAACCAAAGACCTTGGTTCTTAGCAACAGAGGGTTTATTGCTCATGAACCAGCCTAGGCACTAATTGTTATGCCCCATTCATGCATGGTGTTAAGCAGGTTATCTGCAAACATGGCACCAGTATAAAACACAGCCCCTAGCTCACTGCAAAGTATCTAGCATTCCCAGCCCTTTATTATGCATCAATCTAAACAATTTCATGTCTATAGCATATACATCCTACTTCCTACCAAATGCTAAAACATCTTTAGGTGACATCATTCACATCCAGTTCTAACCAGACATTGCAGCTTTCCCATCAGAGGGGACAACCTGTTTACCAGCTTGCTCTGTTCTCTGTTTTGGTGTCTTGTTCACTTCTTATCCATTGTTTTCTATACATTGCCCTTCTGAGATGCCCTGAAGCAAATATTCCTAACTCTCCAAGCATTTCCACTTATATCCTGTATGGTCTGCTTTCTGTTCACCACTGTCTATCGCACATCCTGTTATTGAGGCCGACTTTGGTCCATGCTGTTAACAGGCCTCTGTATGATTTCTATATACACAGATCAGTGGTTGTATTAACTTATGCTCCAGTGAGGACTACATCACTTCAATCTTGGCATTTCTACTTGGACAGTTTCTTTAAACCGGTTCCTAAAAATCAAGATAATTTTTATTTACTCTTGTTTGACTAGTGAGTCTACAGGTACATGGTAGTTGTTGGGTGGGTATTATGGCTATTAGTTGTTCTAATGTTTTATTTCTATGACAATTACAATAAAAGTTCCTTGGGAGGTTTTAATTTGCACTTTAGAGAAGCTTTTAATGGAGACCTACTATACTATGCTTTAATTGGTACCTACTATGCTGTGCGTATAATTAAACTGTGCCAGTTCCTGGATATTTCTATCATAGAATCATAGAAGTAGAGTCGGAAGGGACCTTCTGGATCTTCAAGTCCGATCCCCTGCCAGGGCAGGAGAAAAAACTGGGCTCAAATGATCCCAGCTAGCTAGGCATCAAGCCTCCTCTTAAAGACCCCCAGGGTAGAAGCCAGCACCACTTCCCTTGGAAGTTGGTTCCAGCTCCTAGCCGCCCTAACTGTGAAGTAGTTTTTGCGGATGTCTAATCTAAACCTACTCTCTAATAATTTGTGTCCATTATTCCTTGTCATGCCAGGGGACGCTAGGGGAAACAGTGTCTCCCCCAAACCCTTCTGGTCCCCCCTAGTGAGTTTCTAGGCAGTCACCAGGTCCCCCCTCAGCCTTCTCTTGTGAAGGCTGAACAGGTTCAGGTCCCGCAGCCTTTCATTGTAGGGTCTGCCCTGTTGTCCCCGGATCATGCAGGTGGCCCTCCTCCGGAACCTTTCAATGTTGTCCACATCCCTCCTGAAGTGGGGCACACAGAACTGGACACAGTACTCCAGCTGTGGCCTGACCAGTGTTGCATAGAGGGGGAGGATCACCTCCTTGGTCCTACTTGAGAGGCACCTGTGGATGCACAACAAGATCTGGCTAGCCTTGCCAACCGTGACCTTGCATTGTTGGCCCATATTCATCTTGGAGTCAATAATGACTCCAAGACCCCTTTCTGCCTCCATGCTCTCAAGAAGGGAGTTTCCTATCTTATAAGTGTGCAGCTGGTTACTACTGCCCAAGTGCACCACTCCGCACTTGTCAGTGTTGAAGCGCATCATGTTTTTGCTAGCCCACCCCTGTAACCTATCCAAGTCTTGCTGCCGTCTTTCCCTCCCCACTAGAGTTCTCATCTCACCCCAAATGTTGGTATCATCAGCAAATTTAAACAGGGTGCTTTTCACCCCGTCGTCCAAATCGCTGATAAAGAATTTGAACAGTGTGGGCCCAAGGACCGAGCCCTGGGGGACTCCACTGCCCACTTCTCCCCAGGTTGAATATGACCCATCCACCACCACCCTCTGAGTGCAACCCTTCAGCCAATCTGCAATCCATTTGACTGTGTAGGCATCAATGCCACAGTCACCTAATTTCTTAATGAGAATGGGGTGGGAGACGGTGTCAAAGGCCTTGCTAAAGTCCAGAAAGACTACATGCATAGCAACACCTGCATCCAAGGCTTTTGTGACCTGATCATAAAAGGCAGTCAGGCTGGTCTGACATGACCTGCCCCTAATGAAACCGTGCTGGTTGCCCTTGAGCATCATCTCTGAGGCCGGCCCATTGCAGATGTGCTCCATGATGATCTTCTCAAAGAGTTTCCCTAGGATTGAGGTAAGACTGACGGGTCTATAGTTGCCTGGGTTCTCCCTCCTCCCTTTTTTAAAGATGGGGACCACGTTGGCTATCTTCCAATCGTCTGGCACATGTCCCGAGCACCACAAGCGCTCGTAAAGCCCTGCCAAGTGCCCTGCAATAACCCCTGCTAGCTTCCTCAACACCCTGGCGTGGAGAGAATCTGGACCTGCTGATTTGAACACGTCCAGCCCCTCCAGAAGCTGTCTAACTCGGTCCTCCCCAACCTGAGGTCTGGAGGCGTTCCCCTCGAGTCCATCTTGCATCACGGTGAGGAAGTCCGGGTCCCTGCCCAAGAAAACAGAGGTGAAGAATTGGTTGAAGAGGTCTGCTTTCTCCTCTGGCGCAACCATCAGATTGCCCAGAAGATCTTGCAGGGGCCCCACATTTCCCGGTGCTTTCTTCATCCTCCCTATATATTTGAAAAAGGACTTTTTGTTGTCTTTGATTTTGGACGCAAGTCCTAGCTCTATGTCCGCCTTAGCTTTCCTGACAGCCCCCCTACAGGCTCAAGTTAGAGCACTCATTTAATATTTTTTATTTCTATATATGACCACTGTATCCTTACCACTGTAAGTGAGGATAACACATTTAGCTTCTGTACCACATTTCCACATGCAAGCTATTGGTAAGGGGGAATGAAGATTGCAAACATATATTTTGTTTGCATTTATAATAACTTTAAAAATGTGCCGTTTTGAGACTGAAAACTTGCTTCCACACTATGAAAAGCAACTTCTTCATAACAGGAACACATGGGAAGGAATCTCTAGAGAAACCTCACCAGGACTTTAACAACTTCCATCCCTCCCTTAGACTAAATCTGGAATATTTCACCCATCAAATGAATTTCTTAGACACTACAGTGAAGATTTGCAATGACCATACTGCCACCATGTTGTATCAGAAACCGACCAACCACCAAAGGTACCTTCGTGTCCCTGACTTTCAACCTAAGGACACCATTAGATCCATTGTTTACAGTTAAGCTCTATGTTACAACCAGATCTTCTCTGACCCCACTGATTAGGATGCACACTTCAAGGATTTCACCCCTGAGAGTGAGCAGGAGGAACTCACCCTCCTGATGGCTGACACCAGCCCGGACATAGTGGGGATCACGGAAACGTGGTGGGACTTTATGCATGACTGGGCGGTGAATGTCAAGGGCTATAGGTTGTACAGGAGGGACAGGATATGAAGGAGAGGTGGGGCCGTGGCACTCTATATCAAGGAGGAATACATATCCTTGTCAAGGAGTCAGAGGAGGGGCACTCTGAGGTGCTTTGGGTTAGAGTACAAGGCGGTCGAGGGGACAGAGACTTAACGGTGGGGGTCTACTACAGATCTCCCAACCAGGGAGAAGAGCTTGACCAGGAATTCTTAGGTCAGCTCAGAGAAGTAGTGAAGGCTAAGGATGTGGTAGTCATGGGGGACCTGAACTTCCTGGACATCTGCTGGGAGGAGCAGTCAGCCAGGTCTGACCGCTCACATAGGTTCTTAGACAGAGTGCAGGACCTCCATCTAACCCAGGAGGTGCACAGCCCCACCAGGGGGGCGCCTTGTTGGACCTAGTGTTGACCTGGTGAGGGGGCTGCAGGTGCTCGACCACCTGGGTGACAGCGATCATCGCCTGCTGGAATTCACCTTCCAGCGCAAGGTGGCAAAGGCATGCAGTAAGGCAGCAGCCCTAGATTTCAGGAGGGAAAACTTCAACGAGCTAAGGAGGATAGTTGGGGATGCGCTGAGGTCCCAGAGGGGAGGGGAGCCAGATGTCCAAGGAGAGTGGTTGCTTCTTAAGGAGGCGATCCTCCAAGCCCAAAGGAAGGTAATCCCAACGAGGATCAAAGGGAGCACGACAGCACACAAGCCTCTGTGGCTCACCAAAAGCATGTGGGAATGTCTCCTTGCTAAAAAGGAGGCATATAGCCAATGAAAAGAAGGGGTTATCTCCAGGGATGACTATTGTGCAATCGCTCGGGGATGTAGGGGGGCAGTTAGGAAGGCCAAGGCAGAGATGGAATTAGGACTAGCTTCTCAGATTAAGGACAATAAGAAGTCCTTTTTTAAATACATAGGGGGCAAAAAGAAGGTCCCGGGTAACGTGAGGCCCTTGCAGGACACGTTGGGAAATTTGGTCGTCACATCAGATGACAAAGCTAACATGTTTAACGATTTCTTTGCCTTCGTCTTCCTAAGTAGGGACCAGAACAGCCACCTCCCTGCTGGGCCCCCCTTGGGCCCCAGGGGAGGCACACCTGGGCCAAAGGTTAGTGTGGAACTAGTTAGGGAGCTTCTGGAGGGGCTGGACGTAGTCAAGTCAGCTGGCCTGGACAATCTCCATCCTAGAGTTCTAAAGAAATTGGCCGAGGTCATTGCAGGACCTCTGGCACAGCTTTATGAGCACTCGTGGTGCTCTGGTGTGGTGCCAGAGGACTGGAAGAGGGCCAACATGGTTCCCATCTTCAAAAAAGGGAGGAAGGAGGACCTGGGAAACTATAGGCCAGTTAGTCTTACCTCAATCCTAGGCAAGCTGTTTGAGAAAATTATGCTGGCACACATCCAGGAGGGGCCAGCAGGGGACTGCATGCTTAGGGGCAACCAACAGGAGTTCATCAGTGGCAGGTCCTGTCAGACCAACCTGGTGGCCTACTATGATCAGATCACCAGATCGTTAGACGCAGGGGTAGCAGTGGATATAATCTTCCTGGACTTCCGGAAGGCTTTTGACACTGTCTCTCACCCCGTTCTCATTAAGAAACTGGGGGGCTGTGGCGTAGACACCTAAACAGTCAAATGGGTCGCCAACTGGCTGGAGGGCCGCACCCAGAGGGTGGTAGTGGATGGGTCCTTCTCAGCCTGGAAGGACGTGGGCAGTGGGGTTCCGCAGGGCTTGGTCCTCGGGCCCGCACTGTTCAACATCTTCATCAGCGATTTGGACGAGGGGGTAAAAAGCACCCTGTTCAAATTTGCTGATGACACTTGTGGCAGAATGCCGGGCTAGCGGTTCCGGCACTGCTTAGGGGAGCCGCGGGCTTTGCGGAACTGTGCGAGCGCACGGCTTGTGGGGCGGGATTGGAGGTAGCTTTCTAGCTGCCCTCAAGGCTCGTTGAGTGGGCACAAGTAGACGACTTAAAGTAAGTTGTTAATGTTTCTTAATTTACAGGGTGTCCGTTGGTTCACGAGGTTCCAGAGCCAGCCCTTGCTCTCCAACAGTGGAACTACTCCAAAGCTAGGTGCGGCTGCCAGCTCCGTAGTCCCAGAACTGGTCAACGGCTCATTTAGATGGGATGTTAGTAATAGAAGTTATTACAGAGTAGATATAGGATAAAACAAAAAGATTTTATTCACTCACCTGGCCTCACCCTCTTACGAATAAGAGGGGAGACCGGTTGGAATGAAGCTGCAGTAAATACAAGTATAGCGAGCGTAGATATGCTGTCTAAGCTACGATGAGAGGCAGTCGAGGAGTGGAGTCTCCGATGTTTCTTCAGTTACAGTATGCTGGATACAAAGGGGGTCTGCTGGTTCACGGGGTTCCAGAGCCAGCCCTTGCGTTCCAACAGTGGAGCTAGTCCAAAGCTAGGTGCGGCTGCCGGCTCCGTAGTCCCAGAACTGGCCAACAGCTCATGAATGGGATATACAGTACAAAACTGTAACACAGTGAATCATTGTCAGTTGTCGGATTTTCGAGGCCTTTGTCTTCGCTGGGGTACGCCCAGACGGAGAGGCTGAGAACCGGTCTATAGGGTGATCGGGCCTATAGAGTTTTCCGGTCGTCGTCTCTGCTGTTTTCTGTTTCTTTGCCTCTATAGATGTTGGTTGGACTGCCTCTGTGACACTAACTATGATATAAGCTGAGCATACAGGGACAGGATAGTTTCTTTTACATAGAAATTGCTAGGCAGACTTTTTACATAAGTTTAATTTCTGCAAAAATAACACTTCTAGATAAGAAATAAAATCTACAAAATGCGCATGTGTAGCTTAATGCCAACAGAGAAAAATACAAAGCGCTCATTTAGCTTACTAGTTAAGACTTCAAAGTTACATAAATGTGAGAGTGCCGCGCGGCAGTTATACAGAAGAGAAAGAAAAAAATAAATAAAACAGTTACAACACTAAGATGTGGGGGGATGTGGGCACACTAGAAGGAAGCATCAGGCTACAATCAGACCTAGACAGGTTACAAGGGTGGGCGGACGAGAATAGGATGGGATTCAACACCAACAAGTGCAAGGTGATGCACCTGGGGAGGAACAACCGGCACCATACCTACAGGTTAGGGAACTCCCCTCTTGTCAACATGGAGGCGGAAAAGGATCTTGGAGTCATCATTGACTCCAAGATGAACATGGGCCAGCAGTGTGGGGAGGCAGTCAGGAAGGCCAACCACACCTTGTCATGCATCCACAGATGCATCTCAAGCAGGTCCAAAGAGGTGATCCTCCCCCTCTATGCAGCACTGGTCAGGCCGCAGCTGGAGTATTGCGTCCAGTTCTGGGTGCCACACTTCAAGAGGGATGTGGACAACATGGAGAGGGTCCAGAAGAGGGCCACTCATATGATCAGGGGACAGCAGGGCATGCCCTACGAGGAGAGACTACAGGACCTGAACCTGTTCAGCCTCCAAAAAAGAAGACTGAGGGGGGATCTAGTGGCCTGTTATAAACTAGTCAGGGGGGATCAGCAGGCATTGGGGGAGTCACTATTCCCCCGAGCACTGCCAGGAGTGGCCAGGAATAACGGTCACAAGCTGGCAGACGGCAGGTTTAGGCTAGATATCAGGAAGTGCTACTTCACGGTCAGGGCGGCTAGGGTCTGGAACCGACTTCCAAGAGAAGTGGTGCTGGCTCCTACCCTGGGGGTTTTTACGATGAGATTGGATGAACATCTTGCTGGGGTCGTTTGACCCCAGTATTATTTCCTGCCATGGCAGAGGGTCGGACTAGATGATATACTCAGGTGCCTGCCAACCCTAGAAACTATGAAACTATGATCTGGAGCAGGGATTCCTACAATTACATTACAATTCCAGAACTGTATCCATTCAAAAAAGCCAAACTCAGACCTCACTCTAACCTGCTACAGAAAAAATCCCAGGGAGAAGGACAACAGAATACCTCTGGTTGTCATCTACAGCCCCAAGCTTGAACACCTTAATCACTAATGACCTCCAACTCTTCCTGGAAAAGGATGACTATCTCAAAGTAGCCATGGGGGACAAACCTATCCTATTTTACAGACAGTACACCCAACTTCAAACCATGTCTATCAAGCCACAGACTAACTAATTCCCATCATCACCAAGGCTCCAGGCCTTGCAATGGACCTAAATGCCAGCTATGCCTTCACATTAATACACACCATATAATAACTGGATCAGATAACAAGGAATATAACATATGCTCCAAGAAGAACTATATCACTTCAATCTTGACATTTCTACTTGGACAGTTTCTTTAAACCAGTTCCTAAAAATCAAGGTAATTCACCTGCAACTCTACCAATGCCATATATGCTATCACCTGCATACAGTGTACCTCTGCTGTCTACATGAAACAGAAGGAGAAATCTCTACATGTAAGAATGAATGAACACTGATTTGACATTGGCTGCAGAAAGACATGAAGGCCTGTGGCAGAACACTCCATCACTGACCTCAGGATCACTGTTTTCAGGCAGCAAAATGTTTTAAACAAATTTGAATGGGAAATAGCATTAAAAAAAATAGTTTCATAGTTAGTAGGGTCGGAAGGGACCTGAGCAGATCATCAAGTCCGACCCCCTGCCATGGCAGGAAAGAGTACTGGGGTCAAATGACCCCAGCAAGGTGATTGTCAAGCCTTGTCTTAAAGACCCCCAGGGTAGGAGCCAGCACCACTTTGCTTGGAAGTTGGTTCCAGATCCTAGCTGCCCTGACAGTGAAGTATTGCCTCCTGATGGCTAATCTGAATTTACCCTCTGCCAGCTTGTGACCATTATTTCTAGTCACTCCTGGTAGTGCTCGGGGGAACAGGGACTCCCCCAGTGCCTGCTGGTCCCCTCTGACTAGTTTGTAACAGGCCACTAGATCCCCCCTCAGCCTTTTCTTATGGAGGCTGAACAGGTTCAGGTCCCTCAGTCTCTCTTCAGAGGGCCTGCTCTGCTGCCCCCTGATCATGCGGGTGGCCTCCTCTGGACCCTCTCCATGTTGTCCACATCCGTCTTGAAGTGCAGCGCCCAGAACTGGATGCAGTACTTCAGCTGCAGCTTGACCAGTGCCGCATAGAGGGGGAGGATCACCTCCCTGGACCTGCTTGAGATGCATCTGTGGATGCAAGACAAAGTGTGGTTGGCCTTCCTGACTGCCTCCCCACACTGCCTGCCCATGTACATCTTGGAGTCAATGATGACTCCAAGATCCTTTTCCGCCTCCATGTTGACAAGAGGGGAGTTCCCTAACCTGTAGGTATGGTGCTGGTTGTTCCTCCCCAGGTGCATCACCTTGCACTTGTTGGTGTTGAATCCCATCCTATTCACATCCGCCCACCCTTGTAACCTGTCTAGGTCTGATTGCAGCCTATTCCTCCCTTCTAGTGTGCTCATTTCTCCCCACATCTTAGCGTTATCAGCAAATTTGATCAGGGTGCTTTTTACCCCCTCATCCAAGTTCCTGATGAAGATGTTGAACAGTGCAGGCCCGAGGACCAAGCGCTGCAGAACCCCCCTGCACACATCCCTCCAGGTCGAATAAGACCCATCCACCACCACTCCCTGGGTCCGGCCCTCCAGCCAGTTGGTGACCCATTTGACTGTGTAGGTGTCAACACCACAGCCCCCCAGTTTCTTAATGAGAACAGGGTGAGAGAGAGTGTTGAAGGCCTTCCTGAAGTCCAGAATGACTATGTTCACTGCTACCCCTGCATCTAAGGATTTGGTGAACTGGTCGTAGAAGGCCACCACGTTGGTCTGACAGGACCTGCCTCTAATGAACCCGTGTTGGTTGCCCCTAAGCATAATCTCCCCTGGTGGCCCCTCGTGGACATGTGCCAGAATAATTTTCTCGAAAAGCTTACCTAGGATCGAGGTAAGACTAACTGGCCTATAGTTTCCCGGGTCCTCCTTCCTTCCTTTTTTGAAGATGGGAACCACATTGGCCCTCTTCCAGTCCTCTGGCACCACACCAGAGCACCACAAGTGCTCATACAGCCGTGCCAGGGGTTCTGCAATGACCTCAGCACTCTGCGGTGGAGGTCGTCTGGACCACCTTATTTAAATACATCCAGTCCCTCCAGAAGTTCCCTGACTAGATCCTCCCTGACCCATGGCCTAGGCGCACCTTCCCTGGGGCCTGAGGGGGGCTCAGTGCGGGGGCTGATCTGGTCCCTGCTCAGGAAATTGGAGGCAAAGAAGTCATTAAATAGGTTCTCTTTGTCATCTGGTGTGATGACCAAATTTCCTAGCAGATTGGGTTATGTGTGGTCTAAACAGGGACTATGGATTCTTATCCCATTACCCGGATTTGCTTTTGTTGCCCCTCTACCCCTATGGGTTCTTTGCTTGTTTGCCTCTCCCAGCACTGCCTTTCTCCCTCACCCTTCCTCTCCATCCTCCTTTCTCACCTTTTGCATTCAAGATGCTCACTCCACTTTATACATTGCTTTTTGCTTATCCTTTCACATCATCTGATGAATTGAGCTCAAGTTCACTGTGTGTGCCTGCTACTTTAAGGCCCTGGAGCTGGCAGCCTTCAGGTGCCTAATGAGGGCATCCATTTTAGGTTCAGGGCTGCCTATATAAACAAGGCAGTTTGGCTGCTGGAGGTTAGGTAATAATGCTGTCTGATTAGTGGGCTGAGTTTCATTTGCAGGTAGTGGAGGAGCTGTAGGGGATGGTAGGAGGCTTGTGGTCCTGGGCATGACCTGAAACAACACCCTGCCAGAAGTGGGTGGCCTGGTGGGGCTCCTAGTGGTGCGGGAGCCTCCAGGAAATGCCAGGCTAGTTACCACCCCAGTGAAAGGTGGGTTGGGGTGCTGTAACCCCTAGCCCTCACCTTTGGGCGGGCTTGCATTGCACCAGAGGTAGCTGGGGTGGGTGGGCTTGCGTTGTACCAGAGGTAGCTGGGGGGGAGGTTGAGGCCAGGTGTGGTGGAGGCCACTTGAGCCCTGTGGGGGTTTGAGGCCCTGAGGAAGAGAGTTGGGGCTAGGCACGGCTACAGCCACCTGAGCCCACCTGAGGAGGGAAGCCCTGAGACCCCAAGTAAAGGGCATTATGAGTGGTGGAAAGCCCCCAGTGTGAGGGGGCAGTGTGGGAACTGAGGAGGAAGCAAGGAGAAGCCCCAGTGTGGGGGGCAGTCTGGTGTGGAGTCCAATGAAGGAAGAATGGGGGCTCGGCCAGAGAGCAAGAGAGCTGAGTCCTGGCCCCAGTAAGTCCTCCTATGCTGGGAAGCAGAGTTTGGGTCAAATATAACATCTGAACCCCAGTTGAGAGGGGGCAGTGCTGAGGAGTGAGAGCTAAGTCCTGACCCCGATAAGTCCTCTACCGTTGGGAGGCAGGGTGTGGGTCAAAGATAACACCGGTAGTAACACCACGACCTGCTGCCCAGGGGGAAAGTGAGAGTCCCCTGTGAGACCCTGAGACACAAGTCATGGTGTGAGGTACCCCATCTCTCCATGTCCGTGAAGGAGAACCCAGAGAGGAGGACCCTGGGAAAAGAGAATGGATAATACATCAAGGCCTCCCAGAGCTTCCCCTGACTGGCCCAGGTGGGGGGTCAGGACCAGGAGGGTCAGAAAGGCAAGGAGGCCTACCAAGAGGGATGCCCAAGAGCTGGGGCCTGGGGTCCTGACTAGCCTGGAGGTGGGCTAGGGCTAGTGTGAGCTGAAGGTCCCAGTGAAGGGACCACACCCGAAGGGGAACTGACGGCAGGGAGATATATGGCCTGGTGTGAAGGCGGCAGTGCCCACCTGAAGGGAGGAACCCAGGTGGGGTCCTACAGCAGGATTCTGGGGCCCATTGTGTGGGACTGGTGCATGTGAGAACATCATGAGGTCATCTGTGAGGCTTGGGCAGGGGAGGAATGGAGCTGCAGATAGTGCCCCTAAGCAGCGGGGCAGAAAATGGGTAGCCTATTGCTTATTACCAACTAATTAATCAAGATCAAGGCATGGTGGGCAAGAAGGGCAGGTGGTTAGCCCAAGAACAGGTGGGCAGGCCGCACGAAGACTGGCCCCGGTAGGCCCCCTGTTACATTCACAAAAGCTTATGCTCTAGTCTAGATGTATCTTATTTAATTGGTTTATAAGGTGCATACCAACCCTGCCATCTGATTGACTTCAAGGTAACATGGCTAACTACCTCTCCATGCATAAGCAAACCAGTAAGCAAGCTTCATCCCACTGTCTCAGTGTTGTGACCCTCACTCTCTTTATTCTCTTGTATTTGTTCCTTTTCATGTAACAGTCATAGCTAATTTTTGGCTCTAGTCATTCAATGGACAGCATGCAAGTGAGCTGCTCCACTTATGCAGAATCCTGCTGAGTCCTGTGGGGGTATACAGATATAACAGTCTGCCTGTACACTGCCAGTTGTGAGATCAGCTCCCAAGACTGCAAATACTTCAAGACGGGGACTATTTCTTTTTCTGTAGTGTGCCCAGTATTTCACATAAATAATAAGTAAATCAAGCAGACTGACTGACCAGCTCTACGTGAGATCTACATGTTGTTGGTTTTAGTTAGGCCTGATAATACAGTGCAAACCATAATCTTTCCTCAAAGAAAGCTGACCTTTCTGAGCCAACATTTTGAATCGGAATACACTAACTTATGCAGGAACCCCTTTATCTTTATTCTTCTTGACAGACATTCAATATATTTGTTTATGGTGTTCAAAACAAACCCACTGGTAGAGGATACTGAGCTTAGAGAACAGGCCCTATTGGTAGTCATCATGCCCCTTTCTTGTTGAAAACCCTGACTTTTGGCAAGTTGATTTTGACTTACCATATTGCTTCAGGACCCTTCTGAACCAATTTTGTAGTGGCCAAAGCCAATTTTGTAGTGACCACTGCCAGCAGACAGAAATAGCATTTTGGGGATACTCTAAAACAGCAGAAATAGTTTCCCTGCTAACATAGACACCAGTACAGGTGATATTTTTAGTATCAGGCTGAGAATATACACTTAATATACAACTTTCTTCATCATGATACAAATCTGAGTAAATACATTTTTAATTTCTTTCACAAAAATTTCTAAATGTGAACTGGGGTAGGAATACAAAGGAGATGCATTAACTAAGGTTGTCATCTAATACAGTAAAAATGCTACTTCAGCCTTCTGTATGGCTCTGGCTTTGGGAGGAAGGGTGGTATGGGAGAAGATAAATGTTCATAGCTTTAAAATTCAAAGTGGGAAAATGCTGTTTCATTAAACACCTTGATTTTATTCTATGGATTTTTGTTATGAGATGAGAGCTATTTTCATACTCTAGTAATCTGTTAGTAGGCTGTCTAGTAGTGTGTATGGAATGGGAGGACTATTGCCAAGAAAAAAGTGACACAGTTTCCTTTTAACTAATCTTCACGCCTGTTGTGTGAGAATTTAAGAAATCACAGCTCATATGAAAACTCCAAAGACTTTTGTCAATGACGTTTCCTGAACTCTCTCTTAAATAAAAGTGGACGCTAAGCAGAGCTTTCTAGTGAACTTCCTTGACACACCTTAACTCACTCCAGGCCTCTGTTTTTAAAAATAATTCATCCTGCACAACTGTGACTTGAGTACACTAGTAATTCTATTGGAATGAAGAGTCTTTGGTAATTTTGAATAATGCCTCAGGCATGAAGAAAACTTGGTGCTCAGGTATGATCTAGAGAGCTGGAATAAGAACTACTTTAATTTCTTGTTCTGACAGATGTGCTACATTAGACAAGTAATTAAATTTCTTTCTGCTTCCATTTTCCCCATCTAAGATGAAGATGAATGGTATTTCCCTTTTTCCTTCAAAGCACAGAAGTCCTTCAAAGCACAAACTGAACCTTATTTATGTGCATGTACTCCAGTCTCAGGTGAGTCCTTCTAAGCATTACTTGTCTACAAATAAGTCATGCAATAATTAAATGACAGGTGTGGAAATCAGAAATTCAGACTTAATTCCCAGATAAGCAACAGATTTTTCTTCCATGTACTGTTGCAGTTTCCCCCATCTATACAATTGGAATAATACTCAGTAGCATAAGTACAGGGGGCAAATGGGGCACAAACCCCAGGTGATGACTGAGGGGGCACCAGAATATCTCCCCCAAAAATCTGTCGTGGCATGGGCAGCTCTATATATCTGGGCAGCGGGAGTGAGTGGGGCAAGTGTAATGGTGCTCCCTGACCCATAGGGAGTCTGCTGTAGCAAGCAGAGCCCTGTGTCCAGTTGCATATCTGGTCTTGGGGGAAATGGAGTGTAGCACCAGGTGCAACTCCCAGGGAGCCTGCACCACATAGCTGATGCCACCAGAGCTGACCCTGCTACAACAACAGTATCTGCCTTCAGTGTGCAGAGAACTTAAGCAGGTAAGACTTCCCCCTCCCTCTACAGTGGTCAACATACCCCGCCCCCCATCCTGTCCCTGGTGCTGAACAAGCTCACTGCACCTCTGATCATACAAATAGCAATTTTTATCCACAGATCCCAAATATTGCTACAGAAATAGAACATACAAGAAATTAATGCATACTGAGGCAGTGCCATCACATATGGATCCTTATTTAGCTTTCAAACACACCAAAGTTCACAGATACTTGTTTTGACCCATTTCTAATTATAACCAGATTTGACAACACCTGAATAATATGAAGATACATTGTTCAACTCCATCCATTGACCTTCCTGGGGTAAGGACTTCTGGAAGAACTGTGGGTAAGGGGAATACCAAGGATCTTTCTAAAGCCCAGATCTCTCTTTCCTAACTAAGGAGAGCTGACATGTCTGCAGGCCTTGCTACGTGTTCAAATTAAAGCTGGATAGAAACCAGCTGTAGAGTTGTTACACATTTTCAAGAACTAACTTTATAGCTGATTGGCTCTTTATAGCTGGATAGTCATTTTTGCATATGTAGTTGGTCTAAATTTATTGTGTGATTGACCAGTTAATTGTATAATATATGTAACATGCAGCATGGATCTGTAGGATTTAAAACAAATTCCTGCATATCTGATAGCTGGGCACTTGAAGGGAATGAAATATGCTGTAGATGACAGGGGTGGATTCAGGAAGGTGTACTACTGCACTTATACCGACCTCTAATTCCTGTTCCACCTAAAGTTTTTAAAACCAACTGCATGGCAGCAGAAGCACCAGCATTACTAGTCGGGCAGTGCTGAGGGAATCTATTGATTTTTTTTATATATATATATATATATATATATATTTTATGGCTCATTGTAAGCTACCTGATCCCTTCTAAACTCATCATTCTACAGGCATTAATGACCCCCTCTTCTTTTTAATGGTCTTGATGTTCCACCAGTCAACCTAGCCTTTGTTCTGCAGTCTTGCTGCCTGTTAGCTACTCCTGGTAACAAATTTCCTATTTCACAGCTGACTTTTTAACTCATTCTAATGAAGTTATACTTGTTTTCGATTCATTCTTAAACTAAATAATACAGCCCTAGCCCCCTAGCCTATTAGTAGAACTTCCATTTTTTCCGTTAACTGGAAAAAATGAGCTGTTTCATAGGTGGTGACACCCTTCAACATTTGCAATCCTCTTTTCAAAATTCTAGATCCACCCACTGTAGAGGGCCCTGTGATCACCCCCCTCTGTTACTGGAAGGGCTGGGAAAACACCATGCAACATCATGCCCACTAAAATGGAAAGAAGCTGCATCTTGTGGCAGTGCTTAAAAGATCCATCCCAAGCTCAGGAGGCCTTTGGCCTTTAGTACAGCCAGGGTGGGCAAGAAAGGGATGTTGTTGGCTTAGAAACAATATTTAAAGGTGTCTTTTTTGGCGAATTGGCTTATAGGCATAGATGAATGCATTATAAGGGGTCAAGATGAGCAGCAGGGGTTAATTGGATTTCTAAAGAGCTTGGAAGAAGCGCACACAGCTTCTCAAGGCCCTGAAAACACACAGGGTATCTAACACAAAGCTGTTACCAAATTTGCCCGTCACTTTGGGGTGTGCTCATTTTATTAGGGGTACATTTCTGGGGTCTCTGTAATTCTATCAATGTGTTTCTTGTGTTACTTGTGTTTCTACATGGAACTGTATTGCTCCCTTCTGCAAGTCCTCACCCCCAAAAGAGCTATCTTGCAGAACTCAGTTTCAGTGGGGCTGGGTTCCTCCAACCACCAAATCAGTCAAACACATATACGCACATACACACACAGATTAACAGGACACGCCTGAGCCAGGCTGGGTTATTCAGCACTGACAGGCTGACACCCTTATGTGTCTTATACTCAGTTCATCCTCTATTTCAGCAGGGCAATACTAACAGAGTATGTCTGAGCAGGCTGAATCCAATCAGCACTTTCAGCTGATACCCTCATGCACCTCAAAACTCAGCACGTCCCAGTCTGTTGTCACAATTGTCCTAGTAGTAACTTGCTTGATGAACAGACTGTCACAGGCCAGCTGGGCACTGTGAGTATATCAATTTAGCCACTTGGCTGTTTAGTTTGGGATCGAGGAGGCAGAGTTGGGAGTAAACCAACAGCAAATTTATTATGGCTTACACACACACACGCACACACACACAACAGTTAACAGAAAGATAAATGCAATAAGCAGATAATGCAATATTAAAGAGCTAATAGAAAATAATAACAGATAATAACAACAAATAAATAGATTAATCTGTCACAGGCCAGCTAGGCACTGTGAGAATATCAGCCCCTGGGCTGTTTAAAACAACAAATAGACAGACACGGGTTGGCAACTTATTGGCAGTCCCTCAATGCCAGGTGCGCGCCAGGTGATTCCAGCGAAGTCAGGTGTCCCTGATCAATGCTATCCAAAGGATTACTGGGAAATGTCCCTTGGTTAGGATCCCATCCTCACTCACTCCGGGAGTCCGGGCTTGGAACAGCAATTTTCGTCCTGCTCCTTCCTTTCTTCCCTGTTGGTCACCTGACACACGCACTTTTTATACCTAGTCTTATGCTAATCTGCTGGCCTTAGGGCCATTCACAATCTTGTTTTATAGCTGTTGCCCTATGAGATTAAAAGGTGTTAAAATTATTATAAAAGGTTACTACCCAGACCTGGGTTTATCCAATAAGCAAATTGCAACACAGCATCTTCAGGTTTGAAATTAACATTACCCCACCTAAATCTAGCCCTTGCAGAACTCTCTGACTATGCTTTTTTGAGATGTCTTTTCCTGGAATGTGCTGGATAAGCTGGGCAGTTGAATCCAGTTTTTATCATCATCAAGACTAAATTTTGAGCAAGAAAGAACTATTAGGTCAGCTAATTTTACAGCTATAGCTTTGTCTTTGAGGCCTAGTCAGTTCCACAAACAGTTACAAGTTACATTTGCAGGTTACAAAAATACAAGCTTTATATTAGACAAAAGTTCCAAATGCCTCTAAGAAACACATATTTATTGCAGGCCCCCCAACCAAGGGGAGGAGCTGGACCTGGAATTTTCGGCCAGCTTGCAGAGGCACTTAAGGCAAGGGATGTAGTTGTCATGGGTGACTTCAATTACCCGGACATCTGCTGGAAGGAACAGTCAGCCAGGATGGACTGTTCCAGGAGGTTCCTGGCTGGGATACAGGATCTCCACTTAATTCAGGAGGTACATGGTCCCACCAGAGGAAACGCCCTGTTGGACCTGGTCCTGGCCACAGGCAACGACCTGGTAAGGGGTCTCCAGGTTCTTGACCACTTGGGCGATAGCGATCATCGCTTGCTGGAATTCACCATCCAGCGCAGGGTGTCAAGGGCCTGCAGCAAGACAGTAGCCCTAGACTTTAGGAGGGCCAACTTCAACAAGTTGAGGAAACTAGTGAGTGAGGCTCTGGGGTCCTTGAGGGCAGGGGAACTCAGTGTCCAGGATGAGTGGTCGTTCCTTAAGGAAACGATACTCAGGGCCCAAGGGGAGTCCATCCCAACAAGAAGCAAGGGGGGCAAGAGTGTCCAAAAGCCCCCCTGGCTCACCAAGGGCATCCGGGAATGCCTGCTTACCAAGAAGGCGGCGTACACCCAGTGGAAGGGGGGTGCTATCTCCAAAGAGGAGTATACCTCCTCTGCTTGGGCCTGTAGAGGGGCTGTCAGGAAAGCTAAGGCGGACACAGAGTTAGGATTAGCATCCAAGATCAGGGATAATAAAAAGTCCTTTTTCAAATACATAGGGAGGATGAAGAAGGCACCGGGTAATGTGGGGCCCCTGCAAAGTACGCTGGGCAATCTGGTGGTTGCGCCAGAGGAGAAAACGGAACTCTTTAACCAATTCTTCACCTCCATTTTCTGGTGTAGGGCCCGGGACTTCCCCGCCGGGATGCCAGATGGACTCGAGGGGAACGCCTACAGACCTCAGGTTGGGGAGGACTGGGTTAGAGAGCTTCTGGAGGGGCTGGACGTGTTCAAGTCAGCGGGTCCAGATGCTCTCCACCCCAGGGTGTTGAGGGAGCTAGCTGGGGTTATTGCAGGGCCCTTGGTACAGCTTTATGAGCGCTCGTGATGCTCGGGCCAGGT
Organism: Crocodylus siamensis; assembly: GCF_052110815.1. Taxonomy (NCBI): domain Eukaryota; kingdom Metazoa; phylum Chordata; order Crocodylia; family Crocodylidae; genus Crocodylus; species Crocodylus siamensis. The sequence goes on from NC_143397.1 coordinate 220,293,988, forward strand.
GCCAGATGACTGGAAGATAGCTAACGTGGTCCCCATCTTCAAAAAAGGGAAGAGAGAGGACCTGGGCCACTATAGGCCCGTCAGTCTTACCTCAATCCTAGGGAAACTCTTTGAGAAGATCCCCAAGGAGCACATCTGTGATGGGCCGGCTTCAGGGATGATGATCAAGGGCAACCAGCACGGTTTCATTAGGGGCAGGTCATGTCAGACCAACCTGATTGCCTTTTATGATCAGGTCACAAAGGCAATGGATGCAGGTGTTGCCATGGATGTAGTCTTTCTGGACTTCAGCAAGGCCTTTGACACCGTCTCCAACCCTATCCTTACTAAAAAACTAGGCGACTGTGGCATTGATGCCTACACAGTCAGATGGATTGCAGATTGGCTGAAGGGTCGTACTCAGAGGGTGGTGGTGGATGGGTCATATTCAACCTGGGGAGAAGTGGGCAGCGGAGTCCCCCAGGGCTCGGTCCTTGGGCCCGCGCTGTTCAATTTCTTCATCAGCGATTTGGACGACGGGGTGAAATGCAACCTGTTTAAATTCGCTGATGATACCAAACTTTGTGGTGAGGTGAGCACGCTAGTAGGGAGGGAAAGATTGCAGCAAGATCTGGATAGGTTACAGGAGTGGGCTAACATAAACAGGATGCGTTTCAATACTGACAAGTGCAGGGCGCTGCACTTAGGTAGTAGAAACCAGCTGCACACTTATAGAATGGGAAACTCCCTTCTTGAGAGCATGGAGGCAGAAAGGGATCTTGGAGTCATTATTGACTCCAAGATGAACATGGGCCGACAATGCGAGGTCACAGTTGGCAGGGCTAACTGGACCTTGTCGTGCATCCACAGATGCATCTCAAGTAGAGCCAGGGAGATGATCCTCCCCCTCTGTGTGACGCTGGTCAGGCCACAGCTGGAGTACTGCGTCCAGTTCTGTGTGCCCCATTTCAGGAGGAATGTGGACAACATTGAGAGGGTCCAGAGAAGGGCTACCCGCATGATCCGGGGACAACAGGGCAGACCCTACAATGAGAGACTGCGGGACCTGAACCTGTTCAGCCTTCACAAGAGAAGGCTGAGGGGGGACCTGGTGACTGCCTAGAAACTCACTAGGGGGGACCAGAAGGGTTTGGGGGAGACACTGTTTCCCCTAGCATCCCCTGGCATGACAAGGAATAATGGACACAAATTATTAGAGAGTAGGTTTAGATTAGACATCCGCAAAAACTACTTCACAGTTAGGGCGGCTAGGATCTGGAACGAACTTCCTGGGGAAGTGGTGCTGGCTCCTACCCTGGGGATCTTTAAGAAGAGGCTTGATGCCTACCTGGCTGGATGCATTTGAGTCCAGTTTTTCTCCCGCCCAGGCAGGGGGTCAGACTTGAAGATCTACAAGGTCCTTTCTGACCCTGCTTCTATGAGTCTATGATGATTCTATGCTTATTAATTTCTTTGGTTTTAGCTATCACATCAGACCCCACCATAATTTTGAGCATTACAGGGGTCTTTGGCTTAGGTAAAAGAAGCGTTGCTGCAGAGCAAATGGGAAGGTCAAGGGGAAGGAAGAATAAGTGAGTTTCAGAGAGAGTATAGCAACGAGCTTGACCATAAAGGTTATTTATTGCCAGGTGTCACGGAGCCACAGAGGTGCTCCGGGATTGAGAGGGTGATTGGCAGAGCTGTCAATCACCCAGGCAGCTCAGGTGCCTGGTTGCCAGGGCAACCAGGCGGTCACATGGCCGGAAGAGGGCAGGGCCAGGCCTTTATAACTAGCTGAGGCCGGAGCTAGACACACAGTTCCCTTCTGGCTGCCGCAGGAGCAGGAGCTCTGCGGCTGAGCTGAGTGGCCTGAGTTAGTGCTTGCAGCTTTACCACACTAACCGGCTACAATGATGCAGGGAACAAGATCGCCCTGACTGGAGGTAGGATTGAAAGCCCTGGTGGGGCTTGGAGTTGTTAGGCGTGTGGAGCCTCTGTATTTATGTTATAGCCAGATGGCTGGAGTATTACGTTACAGTTTACACCGGAGGACCGGGTGAGGCTGTAGGGGAGCGAGGAGGCCTCAGGGGAGCTCCCCAACCGCTTGGGGGTTCCCAGTGCCCAGTTGAGGCACAGTGCCAGGGGCACTAGTGTCGGTGCTGCTGGGCATTATTGTGCGCCAGGGAGGCGCGGTGTGCGGGGTTACAGACCCCAGCCATAAGGGCGGTGTTTAGCCCCGGAGCGGGGCAGGGACAGAGCGCAAGAGGCGCGGAGTCAGCCCCGAGAGGGCAAGGCCCTGGAGCGGGGCAAAGACAGGGCGCGTGGCGTGTTGGCCCCAGAGTGGGAAGCCCACAGGGGCGAAGCGCAGGGAGCGCGGTAGAGGCCCCTGAGGGGCGAGGCCCCAGAGAGGGGCCGAATAGCCAGGCCTGGCTAGCCACCCAAGGGCGCCGAGACTAGGGCGGTGATAGCGCCGGCCCGAGGGCGCCGAGACTAGGGCGGCGATAGACCTAAGGCTAGCGCAGTGAGAGCAGCCGAGCTAGCCACCCGAGGGCGCCGAGACTTGGACGGCGATAGAGCCGGCCCGAGGGCGCCGAGACTTGGACGGCGATAGAGCCGGCCCGAGGGCGCCGAGACTTGGACGGCGATAGCGCCGGCCCGAGGGCGCCGAGACTAGGGCGGCGATAGACCTAAGGCTAGCGCAGTGAGAGCAGCCGAGCTAGCCACCCAAGGGCGCCGAGACTTGGACGGCGATAGAGCCGGCCCGAGGGCGCCGAGACTAGGGCGGCGATAGACCTAAGGCTAGCGCAGTGAGAGCAGCCGAGCTAGCCACCCGAGGGCGCCGAGACTTGGACGGCGATAGAGCCGGCCCGAGGGCGCCGAGACTTGGACGGCGATAGCGCCGGCCCGAGGGCGCCGAGACTAGGGCGGCGATAGACCTAAGGCTAGCGCAGTGAGAGCAGCCGAGCTAGCCACCCAAGGGCGCCGAGACTTGGACGGCGATAGAGCCGGCCCGAGGGCGCCGAGACTAAGGCGGTGATAGAGCTCAGGCTAGAACCCGGCCCGAGGGCGCCGAGACGAGGGCGGCGGGAGTGAGCCGGCCCGAGGGCGCCGAGACGAGGGCGGCGGGAGTGAGCCGGCCCGAGGGCGCCGAGACGAGGGCGGCGGGAGTGAGCCGGCCCGAGGGCGCCGAGACGAGGGCGGTGATAGAGCCGAGATCCGGGCAGAGGGAGCGTGCCGGCCCAAGGGCGCCGAGGCTAGGGCGGCGAGAGCGTGCCGGCCCAAGGGCGCCAAGGCTAGGGCGGCGAGAGCGCTCCAGACTTAAGACAGAGCCGGCGATTAGCCAGGCGCCGGCTAGGACCCGGCCCAGGGGGCGCCGGTAGTGAGCGGCGCTGGCGAGCCGACCCAGGAGGCGCCAGCAAGTAGCTGGGCGCCAGCGTGACAGGCCCAGGGCGCGGGGAACGGGCGAGAGATTGGGGCCCGACCCAAGGAGGCGCCAGGTGGGCGAAGAGCCCCGGTGCCCGGGAGTGAGAACAAGGGCACCCGAGGGGCGAGGGACCATACAAGCGTCCCCCGGAACAGCTGCGAGGCTTGGGGCGTGCTGAGGGGGAGGCTTGGAGGCACGCGTTGCCCTTAAGGCAGGAAGCGCATAGATACCCCGTCTGGAATAGGGACGAACAACTAGACCGTCCATTAGGGAAACTGGCAGCCTCCACATTATATATTTTACCATCAAAGTCGTGGCGGGCGAGGTTCTGAGGGTGCTACGTCACCCTAACGTGACGGTAGGCGGCGCTAGGGAGCTCACGGTCGCCCCTAGCCGCCACTCCCTCACACCAGGTATACAAACTTATGATGACACCAGTAGTAACAGACATGCAAGAGAGATGAATAAAAGTTACAATATTACATAGGCTTCCCCATATACCTAACTGAAACTATCTCAAATATGATTAGCAAAAGTCAGGTTTAGAAAGCTGTCTCTGGAGTAAGAAAGCAAAAGTCAGGTTGCTGGAGTCAGAGAGAGAGTGAGAGTTGGGGTCCCACTGCTCAGTGAAGCTTGAACCAGTTGAGGTTCCCAGGTGTTTGTTGGATCTGGCAGACAGGCAGAGCCCTCATCATGATCAATGGAGACATTCCAGGCAGAAAAGGAGTGGAACTGGTGCAGCTTTTGGATCCAAGCACCAGGACAGAAACTTGAGCTTGGGTAGGGGTTTTTGTAGAGAACTAACAATGGCTCAAGGGAGAACACTAGGCTTGTTTATGGGTAAACAATGGCTCATATGCTGGATATAAGAACTGATCGCTCCTGGCTATGGGTGGCATTACTCTGAGGGAGCTCACAATACAGACGGGCAGATTCAGTGTTTTGAGCACCAGTAAAGGAGTCATTACTAGAATTGGTCTGATAAATGCTGAGCTGGGTGTGTGCAGACGTGAGTTGATTAGCATTTGGAGCAGAGATCCCCCATCATGCAGTGCTCCCCTGCTTCTCAGGTCCCAGAATTCAATGTGGTCCTTGCCTTGGAATCTCTGTTCTCCATCTCGAATGCTAATGAAGGTGCTTTCCTGTCCCGTCTCCAAGGTAAATGAGTCGTCATCCAGTTCCATCTCTGATGTAAATGAGACCAGAGTAGTTGTTTCACTCTCATCACCCTTGTCTGGAGGGCTTTAGATGCATCTCCCAGTGCATTTTCATTATCTTTTGTAAGTCCTTCCTCTAATCAGTTCTTGTTCAGGCAGAGGTACGGAGGGGGTGAGTCCTTTGTGAGTCAGACAGGCTGCGTACTGAACTAAGGTTCCCCCAGAACACAGAGCTGAGTGGTAACAAGGCCAATGGATGGACACAACCTGAAAATGATGGGGGGCATGCCATAACATGAGATCATAGCCTTCAAGGCAGACAGGTTGTGTAACACAACAAGGAGACACAGCCTGGGAACCAAAGACGTATGTACCATACTGGCCCATAACATAAGTGATACCAGCAACAAGGCCTCAGAGAGCAGGAGGGCCTAAATCCCAGTTTTGGGGGAACAGATCAAATTAGGAGAAGGCCCAGAAGGCTACGTGGACATGGGACAAAAGAGAGACAACCAACCAAAGAGATGAAGAGTCATTAGGAGTCATTAAGGGGGAAGGAGAATACAAAAACAGAGACTTGAGATTAACAAAGGGTCCCTCCCTTTGTCCTGTTCCTCCCTGTTTTGCTCCCTGTCCCCCGGGAAGGCTCCCCAAGGCCACCATGGACGGAGGGCATACCAGCAGCCGTCTCATGCACGCCACTGGAGGGGGGCTGTGGGCCTCGGCATCCCACTTCCAGACTGCTGACACCTAAGAGAGAGCCTCTGAATGGAGCCTGCATCTTGACCAGATGTACTTTGACTCTGATGATGACAGACCTCGGATTGGTAGATATAGAAGTGTTTGATTGTTTGTATTGTTGCTTTTTGTTCTTACTCTGTATCAATAAACTCACCTATTATCAGCTGGCAGGTGTTGTGGTCGGTCTGAGGGTTGTGCCTGCTCAGAACAAAGATACAGGTGCTGGGTCCAAATCCAGTGTCAACAATTGGCAAAGGTGGGCAAGAGAGGGATGTGACCCAGCAACAATCCCATGTACTGGTACAGGCTGGAGACTGACTGGCTGAACAGCAACTCCGCAGAAAAGGACCTGGGGGTTACAGTGGACAATAAGCTGAATATGAGCCAGCAGTGTGCCCTTGCATGAAGAAGGCTAATGGCATACTGGACTGCGTTGGTAGAAGTGTTGCCAACAGTTTGAGGGAAGTGATACTTCCCCTCTATTCAGCACTGGTGAGGCCACATCTGGAATACTGTGTTCAGTTTTGGGTCCCCCACTACAGAAAGGACCCAAGTTGGAAAGTCCAGTGGAAGGGAACAAAAATGGTTCGGGGTTGGGGGATATGACTCATGAGGAGAGGCTGAGGGAACTCGGCTTATTTAGACTGGAAAAGAAAAGCCTGAGGAGGGATTTGACAGCTGCCTGAAGGGGGCTTCCAGGGGAGCTGGAGCTGGGCTGTTCTCAGTGGTGGCAGATGACAGAACAAGGAGCAGGGGGCTCAAGCTGCAGCAAGGAGAGTTTAGGTTAGAGATCAGGAAAAGACCTTCTGAGGAGGAGTGTAGTGAAGCACTGGAGCAGGCTACCCAGGGTGGTGGTGGACTCTCCTCTCCATCCCTGGAGGTTCTGAAGGCCCAGGCAGACAAAACCTGAGCTGGGATGATCCACTCGGGGAGGGTCCTGCTGTGAACAAGGGCTTGGCCCCCTTCCACCCCGCCTGTCGGAGGCCGCTTCCAGCCGCGGCGACAAGAGCTGGGCCGGGGCAGCGAGGGCCCGGTCCCCAGAGCCACTTCCCGGCGTCCCTCCACCGCGGCGAGGCCCGCGGCCGCGAGCCTGAGTCGGGCAGCGCCCCCCGGGTCCGCGCTGCCACATGATGCCTCCGCGCCCCGCCCCGCCCCGCCGCGCTCCGGCTCCGGCTCCGGCTCCGCCGCGGGGGGCGCCGGGAGCAGCAGCGGCAGCGGCAGCGGCAGCGGCGGCGGCGGCGGCGGCGGGCGCAGACGTGCTCCGCTCCCCGGCCACAGCCCGCCATGAAGATGAACTCGCCCTGGGCGCGCTTCTACTCCAACAGCTGCTGCCTGTGCTGCCATGTCCGCACCGGCACCATCCTCCTGGGCGTCTGGTACCTGGTGAGCGGCGCTGGCGGGCCCGGGGGCCGAGCAGCTCCATAGGGCTTGGCTTGAGGGAGGCGTCCCCAACACGGGGCATGTGCTGAGCGGGGCGAGGAGGGCTGGGCCCTCCTTCAGGAGCCTGAGCCTGAGCCTGAGCCTGCGCCTGCCTGTGCCCCTCAGCGAGAGGATAGCAGCTGGTCTTGGGGGTGCCAGCGCTTGCCCCCGGGTCCCGCAGCTGCAGAGGCAGGTTCGGGGCTGTGGGGGGCTTGAGGTGCTCCCTCAGCCCCTGGAGACTTCAGCGCCAGGGCCGCATCTTAGGTGGCGCAGAGGCTAACTGTGCTGCTGCCTCAGGGCCTGGGGGTGCGGGCGTAGCTGCAGCAGCAAGCCCCGTCCTCTGTCCAAGCACCAGGTCTTGGGTGTCCAGGTTCAAACTCCATCAGAATCCAGCTTGTCTTTCCTCTGTGCTGCGTTTTTCACTGCCAGTCTGTGCCCAGCCAGGGCTAACCTGCTCGGTCCGCATCTCTTGCTGGGCAGGTGAGGTTTGTCAGGTCTGCCAGCACCCAGGGCTTGCTGGCTTTCCTTGGGTGGGAGCCACAAAAGGCAGTTTTTATTTTCCCTCAATAACTAGGGCATAGTTATGCCTGATTCTCTATCCAGTTACATTGGTGTAAAGCAGGAGATGCTCCACTGCTGCTCATGTTCTCCTGGTGTGAAGGAAAGGAGAATCGTGCTCCAAGTAACTAGCAGGGGAAACAGTGGAATAAATAGATATGCGCAGGTAAGGTTGTGCACACTGCCTCCCATTTACCTGGGACGGTTCACGCAGCAATCACTGTCCAAAAGGGAAAAGAGCTTTGGAGGTTAAGTGCTGCTTGTCACGATTTGTTTAATATATAATGAAAATGGGAGGAAATTCTCTTCACTGCAGTTTTTCAATAGAAAGTTAAAATATCCTAAACTGCTGACCTTTAATGTCTTGATGGTTGCCTAGATAAAATAGCTGACATTTTATTTAAAAATGGTGGGGTTTCTTTCTCTTCCTGTCCTCCTTATTGTGCTTGTTTTATTAGATGTTGAGCTCTTGGGCAAAGGTATTCTGCCTCTCTTTAACCATTTCCTGCCACTGCAAAATGCTGCATTTGAAACTGGGGAAGAGCTCTTCTTAAAAAAGTCTGGAAAGTACCTTGCTCGCTGTGAGCACTGCTGTGTAATGTAAAGGTTAATTACTACTCTCCTTTCTCAGTCCGTGTTTAATTCCAGCACTTAAATGCTTTGTCTTTTAGAACATCCCTGCATCTTTAAATGTTTCTGTTAACTGGTGTGCGATGCTCAATTCATCAGGTAATGCTGCTCTTCAAGAGAGAAGATATTTCTGGAGATTACTGTCTAAAGAGTTGTATTATTAGCAACATAATTCTTTATAAGATACAGTAATTCCCTCTGGCCATCAGTCTGTAAATCTGCAAGCAGTTTCCTTCCTAGACAGACCATAATGAAGTTAGAGGACAGCATTTGGACTATGATTTAGAAAATAAACAGTGTTAAGGACTTTAATAAATATGCTGTTTTAAATATTACATATTTAATTCATGTTTAATTAAGATAATTCCTGTTTTAATTTAGGGCTAGGGTGAGTGTCTGCTAATCACTAAAATAATTACCAGGAAACAAACAAATAATTAAACAAATAAACAATCAAGAAGTCTTCCTTTTGAATGTAGTGGTGGTAGTGCAGAACAGCTACCACCACCAAAACCCATACAACATTTGCACACACTTTAAGTTATTTGTAATATATCTTTGTATTTATATGTTTAGGATATTTTGGTATGTTTTATATGTTTGGGGATTTTTTAAATTAAATTATTAATGTACCAGAAAGAATTCTTCTTCCCCATTTATAGGACATACGTGAGAAACTCATATAGTTTTAATGAGTTTTTAATCTGTCCTATGTGAGAAACCATTTGACAATCAATTTTTAAGATCTATGGAAAGTCTCCCACAGATATCGGTGGGCGTTGGATAAACTGCATGATTTCTATTCAATTTCTGACTATAATTTCTCCACCTTGAGTAGTAATATAGAGAAATCAGCTTCCCAGAGATCAGAATTGACATATTTGCAAATGTGTTTCTATAATAATGGAAAAAAAGCTGGTTTGTTGCTTTGGATTTTGCAGATGTACTTTACTCCGTATTCACTCTTCATCATCTCTTGATATGCAGCCTGCATTTGACTTCCAAGCTATGCAGAGCTGTCTAGCAAATATAATTTTTCAGATACATGATTCTGAAGATCGCTTAGAGCCAGGCTTATATACTAGCTACTGAGATGTTTAAAAACAACTAGAAACTAAAAAGATCCACTTTATTGTAGAGTGTCTTAAGAGAAAAATGTATCAGTGTAATTAAAAGGTGAAGTTGACATGGACTGTTAAATACATCTTCTAACAAGTCTGTGTTCCATAAAACAAATATTACACCGAGTAGATTGTGCATCGATTTAGCTATGTATTGCTTTTAGTGTGATATAATAATGTTAAATGAAGTCATTTGTGGACATGCACTCAAGTATCTGGGCTATTTATAGTTTGAAAAGAGTTCTTTTTTATTGTACCTCCATTGTAATCATCCAGGTTTAGTTTCGTGTTCTCTAAGCTTTTGAGCATTTTTTTCAGGATGCTTGGCTGTATTATCTTGCACAGGGTTGAATTAAACCTATGTAAATTGGTTACAAAGGACTGAGATAATAATATTTTGGGTTTTAGAAAAGATTATTTCTTAAGAAAACATATTAAGAAATGAGAACTAAACATGTTAGATGAATGGTCATATGAATAAATACACGTATATCAGTATCTTAGTTATCTCTTACATTATGTCAAGGCAGATGTCCCCATACTAATGTGCTGGCTCAGCAAAGCACAGAAATGTGTTTTTGAAGTCCAGAAAGACACTTAAATACAGGCCTAACATTAAGTTGATTTTATTGAGATTTAAGTAGATGTCTAATGTTACAGATGTATGTAATTGCTTTGCTAATTTGGAACTTTGAAATAACACTCGGTTGGAATTCACTTTTCAAGGGTGACTTCCGTTTTAATATTGTGTTTTTCTTGCAATTCAGTTAATAAAGATATACTGGTAATTTCAAATTCAGTTAAAATAGTTAGCTAAATTAGCCAAATACATTAATGTCATCTTAAAACTCACAAGAACATCACTTTTTAGTTGCTAAGCATGTTTTTTTCCCATTTATAGAATATAATACTCTTTAATTTGCATTGTGTATCTTTATCGCTAACATTTTCCTTTTACATTAATCCCTACTTCTATGATTCTATGATACATAATCTGAGTTACTTCAAAATGATTTGAAATTATTAGAGGTGCACTGATACATTGGTCCAGTATTGGATTGGAACCAATATAAAGAAAATGGACTGTATCGGAAATTGGCCTGATGTGGTTGATAATTTGGCTGATAAATTTCTGTGCCTGTGCGCAGCTGCAGTGCAGCATGTAGGCAGCGAGGAGCAGAGCCTGGCAGCATGGAGAGCTGCGTGCAGCTGGTAAATCTGTTGTAGTGGAAGGGAAGGGGCGTAGGGGGGCAGATCAGTGCCCCCCGCAGTGAGGCAAGAGTGGGGCTGGGGTGAGGCCGGGGTAGTCTTTGCTGGGGCGGGGCAGGTGCAGGACGGAGCCATGGCACATCTGGATGGGGGGGCGGTGGTGCCTCCCGCTACTGTGTGCCACTTGTCTGGAAGTGGCTCGTCCACTTGTCTAGCAGCTCCTGCCACTGCTTATGCCACTCGTCCGGGGGGTGGTGGGGAGGGATGTGTCCCTGGAACTGTACAGGGTGGGCTGCAGCTGCAGGCTGGGGCCATGCTCCCAGCGCCGCCGGTGCCCACTCCCAGCACAGCACAGTGTGGTCCCCAGCCCCACCCCACAGCTCACCCTGCCCCACTCAGATCTGGAGGCATATGCCCCCCCTCCCAGCCCTTCTCCTGGACAAGCAGTAGTAGTTGCTGAACAAGCAGATTAGCCTCTCCCAGACCAGCGGTGTGCAGCGGTGTGAGCTGCCACTGCCCAGAGCATCCATGGCTCCATCCCACACCTGCCCCACCCTGGTTGGGCAAAGCCTACACCAGCCCCACTCCTCCCTCATTGTGAGAGATGTTGATCTGACCCCCCACACCCCTTCCCTCTCCCCTCCCCATTCACCACAACAGCCCTACCAGCTGCATGCAGCTGTATTGGAAATTGGATTGGTATCAGCTAATATGCCTCCTTAAAAATTGGCTATTGCTATCAGCCCCCAAAATCTCTATTGGTGCACCTCTAGAAATCATGACATTCATGGAGTACAGATTATTTTTCCTTCTCTTTCTTTCTATGTTAGTGAAGAGCCTTTCCTATTAAAGTTGTAGGACCAGTAAAGTAATGGAGATCTGGACGAATGTGGATACCAATATGCAAAGGAAGTTGCTTCTCACAAACCTACAGAGACAAAATACTTAACAAATGGTGGACATATTTTTTCAGTAAGCAGGTAATGGGGTTGAAAAGGCACAGGTTTACAGATGCATGTTTGGAAAGCTTTTTGTTCTTAAGGCAGGGTTGTTCAACTGGCAACCCACAGACTTCATATGTCCAATAAGGGGTTAAGTTGTGGCCCCCCAGGTTCCTTCCTGGCCACTGTTCTCCCTATCTCACCAGCAGAGAGTTGCAACAGCAGAGTCTCTGGGCTTTTTATCCCTCCTCTGGCTGTTACTGCCTACCTCCATCCTAGGGGGCAGAGTAGTGTGGTGTATCATGGCTTGCAGAGCTAAGGGTGAGCCTGAAGCCACACACAAGGTGCATGTTTTCTCTCCATTTCCTCCTCCACTGCATGCGGTGCAACACAGATGGGAGGAGTGCCTGTGAAGGAATGTAGTGCAGCAGGTGTTGGGGGTTCAGGTGTATGGTACAGCAGTGGGGCAGGAGTGGACATGTGCATGACATGCAGCCTGGGGAATCTGTGGCTTGCCTTGGAGGTGGCCCACAGGGCATTTGGCCCATGACTGCTTAGAAGCTGGACAACCCTGTTTTAAGATATTGATTGTAATTTTATAACCTACAGTAGTGTCAGTTGGTATGAGCAAAAATAGATGATGGTCTTCTGGTTAAGGTTTTATTGCTTCATCTTCAGATGATTGCATGATTCTTATGCAGTAAAGCCACAAGTGAATTAGGCAGGTCAATCCAATTCAAGATCAAGTAAGAAAAACCTTTACATTTTCACCACATGCTTATGTATTCTTCAAGTTGTCTCCCAGCATACTTTATAGAAAAAGGCTTTAGAAATAACTTAGAGATTGGTGCATTTTTATTTTAATTTTTCATATACCTCCATCTGTAGTCATATGGCTTAGTATTATGTGAGGTCAGTTGTACAGAATTCTCATATTATGAGGGAAATGACAACAAATACAATTTGGAAATTTCTTAAACTAATATTTTCATACATAAAAAAATATCATGAGCCTCAAGTTATGATAATTTTAGAAAGCAACATGAGGAAAACGGTAGAATCGCAGGTTCATAGAGAAGCAGAGTTAGAAGGGACCTCTAGAGGTTACCCAGTCCAATCTCTCACCTGAGGCAGGACCACCCCTGGTCAAACCGTGCTGCACAAATCCATTGTCTAACTAAGTAAATAAACAACAAAACCACACAAGCAACAATGTCAAAACCACAAGGTACAATACCCTAACCTGCCACAGGTAAAGTAGAGGGACCACTGCAGCCTATGACCTGCTGTTGCAAGGTTGCCAAAAACTACTTGAGAGATTCAAGGAAGAGGGCCATGCTTTGTGCCACAGAGGAAGGTAAAAAAACTCCACAGTCTGCACCAAACTAACCATAGGGCAAAATTAATTCCTGACCCCAAATATGGCAGTCAGTCTGACCTGAGTGGAGGGGCAAGGCCCTCTAGCAAGGAACCTCTGGGTTTGAGTCCCAGCAGGAGCACTGGCATGCCCACGTCACAATCTCCAGCCTTGGTGAAGGTAAAAAGAATCAATCTGACACGTGTAGCATCAGAAGGAGGAAAAAAAATTCCTTCCTGGTCTCATGTGGCAACAAACAAAGCCCAGAGGTATCCATAGTAGAGCCTAGGCAAAGCTACTCCTAAATCATCCATTACCAATGCCTGTCCAACCTCTTTTCAATGACCTCCAGTGATGGAGAGTCCACAACTTCCCTAGGAAATCTATTCCATTGTCTCACTGTTCTAACAATGAAGTTTTTTTTCAAGCTGTTGGTTCATGTGCTATACTCTACAACAAGAGAGAAAAGATGTTTTTCCTTTTCTTTGTGGCAATCCTCCAGGTATTTGAAAACTTCTTTCATGTCCTCATATTGAGTACCTTTTCTGCAAATTAAACATGCCTATTTCCTTCAGCTTCTCTTCCTATGACTTGCCTTCCAAGCCCTTTATCATTTTTGTCACTTGCACAGCCTGAACCCTTTCTAACTTCTCCACACCCTTTTTAAAATATGGAGCCCAAAACTGCACACAGTACTCTAGATCAGTGGTTCGCAATCTTTTGCACCTTACACCCCACCAACCATTTTGTCAAAAAACCCTGGTCATACCATGAGAAAAGCAGAACCCCACAAAATTGCACTCTTCAAGATATCTGTTGATTCATCTATTTGAAGTGCAAGCAACTGATTTTTTTCAAGTAGGCAATGAATTGAAGTCCCAGCTACATAACCTGCACGAACGCATGATTGGGCGGTCAATGTCAAGGGCTATAGGCTATACAGGAGGGACAGGATAGGAAAGAGGGGTGGGGGCGTGGCGCTCTATATTAAGGAGGAATACACATCCTCGTTGATTAGCAACGAGCCAGGGGAGGGGCACTCTGAAGTGCTTTGGGTTAGAGTACAAGGCAGTCGAGGTGAAAGGGACTTAATGGTGGGAGTCTACTACAGACCTCCCAACCAGGGAGAAGAGCTCGACCAGGAATTCTTGGGTCAGCTCACAGAGGTAGTGAAGGCTAGGGATGTAGTAGTCATGGGGGACCTGAACTTCCCAGACATCTGCTGGGAAGAGCAGTCAGCCAGGTCTGAACGCTCACGTAGGTTCTTGGCCAGAGTGCAGGACCTCCATCTAACCCAGGAGGTGCACAGCCCCACCAGGGGAGACGCCTTGCTGGACCTGGTGCTGGCCACGGGTGATGACCTGGTGAGGGGGCTGCGAGTGCTCGACCACCTGGGTGACAGCGATCATCACCTGCTGGAATTCACCTTCCGGCACAAGGTGGCAAAGGCATGCAGTAAGGCAGCGGCCCTAGATTTTAGGAGGGCAGACTTCAACGAGCTAAGGAGGATAGTTGGAGAAGTGCTGAGGTCCCGGGGGGGTGGGGAGCCAGGTGTCCAAGGAGAGTGGTCGCTCCTTAAGGAGATGATCCTCCAAGCCCAAAGGAAGGTAATCCCAACGAGGATCAAAGGGAGCAGGAGAGCACACAAGCCTCTGTGGCTCACCAAAAGAATCCGGGAATGTCTCCTTGCTAAAAAGGAGGCTTATACCCAATGGAAAGAAGGGGTCATCACCAGGGAGGGCTATTCTATAGTTGCTCGGGGATGTAGGGGGACAGTTAGGAAGGCCAAGGCAGATATGGAACTGGGACTGGCTTCCCAGATTAAGGACAATAAGAAGTCTTTTTTTAAATACACAGGGGGTAAAAAGAAGGTCCCGGGTAATGTGGGGCCCTTGCAGGATGACATGGGTAACGTGGTCTTCACACCAGATGGCAAAGCTAACATGTTTAACGATTTCTTTGCCTCTGTCTTCCTAAGTAGGGACCAAAACAGCCACCTCCCTGCTGGACCCCCCTTGGGCCCCGGGGGAGGCACACCTGGGGCATGGGTTAGCGAGGATTTAGTTAGGGAGCTTCTGGAGGGGTTGGATGTATTCAAGTCAGCCGGCCTGGATGATCTCCACCCTAGAGTTCTAAAGGAACTGGCCGAGGTCATTGCAAGTCCCCTGGCACAACTTTACGAGCACTCGTGGTGCTCTGGTGAGGTACCGGAGGACTGGAAGAGGACCAACGTGGTCTCCATCTTCAAAAAAGGCAGGAAGGAAGACCTGGGAAACTATAGGCCGGTTAGTCTCACCTCGATCCTAGGCAAGCTGTTCAAAAAAATTATGCTGGCACACATCCAGGAGGGGCCAGCAGGAGACTGCATGCTTAGGGGCAACCAACAGGAGTTCATCAGTGGCAGGTCCTGTCAGACCAACCTGGTGGCCTTTTACAATCAGATCACCAGATCACTAGATGCAGGGGTAGCAGTGGATATAATCTTCCTGGACTTCCGGAAGGCTTTTGACACTGTCTCTCACCCTGTTCTCATTAAGAAACTGGGGGGCTGTGGTGTAGACACCCACACAGTCAAATGGGTCACCAACTGGCTGGAGGGCCGCACCCAGAGGGTGGTAGTAGATGGGTCCTTCTCAACCTGGAAGGACGTGGGCAGTGGGGTTCCGCAGGGCTGGGTCCTCGGGCCCGCACTGTTCAACATCTTCATCAGCGATTTGGACGAGGGGGTAAAAAGCACCCTGTTCAAATTTGCTGATGACACTAAGATGTGGGAGGATGTGGGAACATTGGAAGGATGCAACAGGCTACAATCTGACCTAGACAGGTTACAAGGGTGGGCGGACGAGAATAGGATGGGTTTCAACACAGACAAGTGCAAGGTGATGCACCTGGGGAGGAACAACCAGCACCATACCTACAGGCTGGGGAACTCCCCTCTTGTCAGCATGGAGGCGGAAAGGGATCTGGGGGTGATCATTGACTCCAAGATGAACATGGGCCGGCAGTGTGGGGAGGCAGTCAGGAAGGCCAACCGCACCTTGTCATGCATCCACAGATGCATCTTGAGCAGGTCCAAGGAGGTGATCCTTCCCCTCTGTGCGGCATTGGTCAGGCCACAGCTGGAGTACTGCATCCAGTTCTGGGCACAGCACTTCAAGAGAGATGTCGAGGGCATCAAGAGGGTCCAGAGGAGGGCCACTCGTATGATCGGGGACAACAGGGTGGGCCCTATGAGGATAGGCTGCGGGACCTGAACCTGTTCAGCCTCCAAAAGAGAAGGCTGAGGGGGGATCTTGTGGCCTGTTATAAACTAGTGAGGGGGGATCAGCAGGCATTGGGACAGTCACTGTTTCCCCGAGCACCGCCAGGAGTGACCAGGAATAATGGTCACAAGCTGGCAGAGGGTAGGTTTAGGTTAGATATCAGGAGGCGCTACTTCACAGTCAGGGTGGCTAGGGTCTGGAACCAGCTTCCAAGAGAAGTGGTGCAGGCTCCTACCCTGGGGGTGTTTAAAAGGAGGTTAGATGAACATCTTGCTGGGGTCATTTGACCCCAGTATTCTTTCCTGCCATGGCAGGGGTCGGACTAGATGATCTGCTCAGGTCCCTTCCGACCCTACAAACTATGAAACTATGAAACAAGAACACTGCTGTAGATGAGGCCTAGCCAGTACCAAGTATCACCACCCATGTCTTTCACCTAATGTTTCTTCTATTGATGCATTCCAAAACCACATTTGCCTTTTGTGCAGCTACATTGCATTGCATTGCATTGCAGACTTGTATTGAATCTGTGATCAACCAAGACTCCCAGATTCTTCTCTGTAGTGCTGCCATCCAGCCAGGTGTTACCTGTTTTGTATTTGTATTTTTTATTAAATTCCCGAGGTATAGCACCTTGCATTTCTCAGCACTGAACTTCATCCTTTTAGCTTGGGCTCAGCTTTTCAATTTATTAGGATCCCTCTGAATTGCACTCCTGTCTTTCAGCTTGTTTGCAGTCCTTTGCAGTTTTGTGTCTTTTGCAAACTTTCTCAAGGAGCTCTCAATTCCAGCATCCAGATCATTATGTTGAACAGCACTGGGCTCGGGACAGACCCCTGAGAGATTTTACTTGAAGCCACCCACCGTTCTGACATGGATCCATTTGTAATTACCTGTTGCTTGTGGTTTTTGAGCCATTTGTCTTTCTGCCACATAGTATTAGAAAGGACCTCTTTCCCTACTATATCCTCGTTGGTTGTTTAAAGTTACTCAGGAATTTGGAACATCTGGAAACCCACCGGTAGAGAAATAAGCAAGCAGAATACAGCTTGGTGGACAGACTTGCATTATCAGTGCAGTTTATTACATAGGTATTCCTAATGCATAAATGAGAAGGAATCTTCCCGCCAAATATTTAAAATAGTTACTTAGTAGGTACAGCAATTAAATAAACTTTTAACTTAGCCTTATTATTTTGAATACTGTGGATTAGTGAATGCTGTTTCTATAGTTATGTCTTCCTGAAATACTGCTAGAAATATTGAGGAACTTTAATATAAAATATAACTTTCAAGGAGCAATGGCCTTGTCAAGAACACTGAGATAACTTCCAAAAACCTTCTGACAGTGAGATCTGTACAGGTGAAAGTAGATTCTACTTCATGCATTGATTGTTGTAGAGGGGAGGCAATACTTGCAATTGGTGGTAAGATGTTGCCTATAAACATCATCTTGTTTAAAAAAAAATGGCAGTAGTTTGACCAGCTGAATGGAGCAGGAGGGAGTGATATCTATTCAGGTTTTTGCAATGGTTGTTGCTTTATCTTTCACCTGTAATATCAGACATGAAATAGGAAGTCACTGATAACCCCATGGTAACCATTATCCAAATTGCAAATATTATATATTAAAATTGAAAAGGGGAATATGGAAAATGCCCCCAGGTAATTGTTTTCAATGAAATTATTTGACAGTAAGTTGTTCAAAGCTGTATAAGGAAGGAATAAAGTAGGTGTCTACCTTTTTTTTAACATAGCATGTTAAAATAAAATGATACAGTTTTTACTTGTTTCTGGGTGTCCAGTTAATATTGACTAGTCGGTAATAATATCCTGTCTTTGAAATGCTTAGCAGCAGCATTTATAAACCCAAGCTATCCTCTTTCTGAGTAACTGGACTCTGCTTTCTTTATTTAAAAAACAAACAGGGAACAATGTCAGATGTGTTGATGATCTCCTTGAAGGATTTTCCATTACCTAGATGCATAGTGACGGATATCTGTGCAAGTGCGAAAGACCTGATCCTGTGCCATTCAAGCAGTGCAATTTTTTTTCTGTTGACTTGAATGGCAGAAGGTAATACTTCAAAATTTACCATCTTTAATTTTCCCTGAGCCTGAGGAAGGGCATGTGCGCCCAAAAGCCTGCAGGATATATATATATATATATTGCAATTTCTTAGTCTAATAAAAAGATATCATCTCTGAACCAAGAGTTCTGAAGTTTTCCATTTCTTTTTGTCTCACACCAACACAGCTACCAAATACATCTCCAAGTACATGATAAGGGTTTTTCTGAATCTGTATTGGAGAATAAGATGATGAGAGGTATATGTTTTCCTCCTTTCCTACCATTTTACAATCTTATGTATGCCCCATCAGTAACATGAATGCATCCTTCTTCCTGGTCCCCATCCTGTACTTCAGGGGTTGTCAACTGGGGGTACTTGATAAGGCACTGGGGGGGTACATGTGGGCAGGCAAGGATGGAGTACTGCCACACACTGTCCCATGGTGCCACACAGGCACCACCCTTCCAGCTGGACGTGGGGGGAAGGGGCTTAGATGCGGCAGCTGCCACCGCTCCACATCCAACCACGCACCACCCTTCCCTTCCCTTCCCCTTCCCCCCGCCCTCCCCGCTCCATGCGCAGCTGCTGGGGGCACACTTCTCCATGTCTGGCTACCAGGGGTACACTGATCCAAAAGGGTTGAAAACCCCCGCTATACTTAATTCTTCATGCCAAAGTTCTTTTCTTGTTAAGGTGGTTGCATCACTGCATTGAAGGAGCTGTCCAGCAATTCAGCATCAGTCTTTTCTTTCTCTATGCCAGTGTGGTGTATGCCAGCAGTGAATTTCACTTTTAAAGCAGAAAATGTAGTAAGAGAATATAAATATTTTAAAAATATTTTGTTAAAAGCTAGCTACTAAATTGCTCCAATAACATAGTGATGGACACAGAATAAGAAGCTAAATAGAACAAGCCCATGTTCTTAGCTATGCTTACTCTGTTATTTGCAAGAAAGAGTCGATATAAATTGCCAACCTTAAAATTTTTATTCTTGTTTTAAAGACAGTAGTACATGGTTGAACAATCAGAGAAGTGCTGTCTAGTTCAGCATCATTTTTTAATAACAAAGCATAATATAAATATACCAAACGTTTACTGGCAGTAGTATTTATAAGATGAAATAAGTTACTTCTCACAAAACCACATTGCCATTGGCTGATCAATTGAACACTTCCAATCAAGATCAAAAGGGGCATTTTCATCTTAAATAGCACGGCAATGAAAGACATAGTGTTTATTTTGAGAGTGGATCATTTTACTTTTATTTTCTCTTTTTTTCCAAGTTCAGTGTAGAATAGTATGTTTGACCTATGATCCTGTGCCCATGTGTCTGTTAAGAGAGTCCTATTGTCCTCTTCTTTTAAAAAACTGAAAGTGCTAAGTTATACAATAAAGAGTATAATAGCTTCAGTAACAACCTTTAATTTGAACAAAATATACCTAGTAGTGGAGAACTTTTCAAGCAGCTATGTGCCCATTTCCGGAATCATTACATGGTTTTCAATAGTAAGGATCTTGACACCACAGCAGGGTGAAAATTACTTTTGAGGAAAAATAAAAAACAGGAAATCTTAAAATGAAATTTTACATTAATAAATAGATAAATACCTTTAGTATTTGTAAATCAAGGTTGTTCTGGGTATTAAATGATTATCACAGTAAAATGTCATGTTAGGAGGTACAGAATAATTCCACCATCTAGAACTCCCAGTGCCAATCTGCGGGTGTTCTGCTGCTTGGTGAAGGCAAGACTGGGACCATACACTTTAGTTAAAATGGAGTTCTTTATTTTACAACATGGAAATAGTGTCAAGGAAGGGGAAAGCTTCTCTTGAAAGCTGTTGAGATGATGAAGGGCTAGATTTGATCTGTCTCATAAAATTTGTGGGAGAGAGTTGAGGGAAAGAAATGATAATAAATGTTTCCCATGGGGTTGCTCTTCATATTGGGCTGTTGAGGAACATGGAATGCACTGTCTATCTAGTCTAATTCCCAAGAGAACAAGCCAGTCAAGGTGGAGGCCACATTGCCTCAGTGCTAGCTGGAAAAACCATGATGCCTCTTCCATTTCTTGGAAGTTATGCCATTGGAGCCTTAGAGTCAAGGGCTCCCCCAGTTACAGGTCCCTACAACAATTCCTCTACAAGGGATCATAGAGGGCCCGTGGGCGAATTAAGATAGGATCCCAAAGGATGACACTTGTAACAAAGGTCAGGGCTATTCTTACTTGAATATAATGAGACATTCAAAATGTCAAATGGTGAATGATCTTAAAATGCCCTATTTTAAAAATGACCCTTATAAAGTCTGTAATAAACCCAAGGATGACAGGGAATAGTTTGATCCTTTTTGTAAGAAAACAGACAGTTGATCACTAGAGGAGCAAACTTTACATGCATTATATGTGAGAGGGTGGAGAGGTTTTATCCAACTCTGCTGCCACTCATCTGAAGGAACCAACTGCGTTTGCCCTGAAATAGTTCCCTACCCCTGCACCTCAGTTCCTTTGCCCTTATACTGGACTTTGCAGCTCCAGTGAGGGATTCCTGCCAGCCTTAAGTGGCCCCCACGTTTGAATTCTGGAAGAAATGATCCCCTTTCAGCCTGGAATATCACTTTCCCTGAAATCAGACTTTCCACTAGGAGAGTGTCGACCTCATTACATAGGGCAAAAGAACTGTACAATGTAGTAAATCCTTTTGCTGTTTGTCTCCTTGTGCAAACGAAACAGACCATAGGTTTGGAGACAGAAAAGAAAAATTAGGTATAGATTCTTACTCTCTCATCTGGCTACCCCTAGGCTTCCATGAAAGTCCTTGCCAGAGTTCTAGGCTAGGGACAGACATTACACATAAACTGGTTTAAATGATCAGAAACTGGTTTAAACCTGTAACAGAACAGATGTTCATAAACCAGTTTGAAAATGGCTGAACCGGTTTGAGATAAACCTGGTTGAATGTAGTATCAGACTTAACTGGGTCAAACCAGCTTATGTAATGTCTGTCCCAAACCCCTTCCTGGTTTAAGTTAAATCAGAGCCCCCAGCATCCCGGCATGCTGTCTGGGCTGGGCAGGGCTTTCTGCTCCAGAGAGCTGGGCTGGCTTCTCTGCTCCCTGGCTGGAGCTCTGACAGAGGCTGCAGGTACAGCAGGGTCAGGCTTTTTGAATGTCTTTCTCTAGCCCTAGAGATCAACATTCCTGCCAAATTTGCCAGTCCTGATAATGGGACAGTGAACTGCCAAAGCCTGAGATTCAAGGACAAATATTTTAGCCTATCTAAGTTCTAAAAAGCCTGCAAGCCAGACCCAGAGTTAGCATTATTTTAATGTTTAGGAGTCACCAGAATCATCCAGAACATTCTTGTGTACCTGCTCTCCTACTGACCCGATGGGTCATTATTCCCATCCCATTATTCCCAGATGCCTTTGCTATTGAGCTGGGGCTTTTTGCCTCAGTGCACATGCTTGGACATACACTTTGGTGTGGGGCAAATTGTACCACTTGGGACAAAAGAACCGTGCCTAGCTCCTCCCGGATCTGCAGCCAAAGGGAGCTAGAGCCTGGGGCCAGCACCTGTGCTGTCCCCAGCAGTATAAAAAGCTGCCCTGTCCTGGCCCTGTCAGTACAAAAAGCTGGTCAGGGCTATTCGTTCTCAGGAGCTTCTGGGGTTCAGCCAATTGCTACATGAGGACATTACTCCTTGTGCCAGCTGGACTGCTGAAGCAGCCCTAAGAGTTCTTTGTACCCTTTACCTGCTGCAGCAGTCTGGTTTGATTGCGCCGGGGGCAGGAGGCAGCCCAGCGGGGCTGCTTCCCTGTTCCCCGTGGTTGATTGCGCAATCGAGTGTGGAACACTGGGAAGCAGCCCTGCTGGGCTGCCTCCCACCCCCGGTGCAATGAAACGCAGGGCACCAGGAAGCAGCCTCGCTGGGCTGCCTCCTGCTCTCGGTGCGATCAAGCGCGGGGCACCAGGAAGCAGCCCTACTGGGTTGCCTCCCACCCCTGGTGCGATCAAGCACAGGGGTCCAGGAAGCAGCCCAGGTGGGCAATCTAGCACTGGGATGGAGAGTCAGGCTAGCTGGTATGATGCCCCATCCCCAGCGAAACTCAAAACAGTGGCAAAGCAGCCTTTCTGTTTCAATGGAATGAAATGGAACAGCTGTTTCAACTCTAAATGAAATTCGAGATGAAACACTGTTCCTTCAAAACTCAGGATGAAATGGAACAGTGCCGTTTTGCACAGCCCCAGTATCTGCCCCTCTGGGCCAGCTACCAGTGGGCTGTAGCTGCAGAACTGGCCTGTTTGCAGCACTACTGCCATGTGTGCTCCCTTCCCAGTAAGTGCTGGGGTTGGTTTTTTGCGGGGGGTTTCCCCTGATGCTGGGGTGAGGGGCAGAGATGGTGGGGCTCAGAGGAATAGGGTGTGGGGCCAGGTGGGGAAGGGTTTGAGGGGCTGGGGAGGGGGCCAGGCAGGGAAGGGATCAGGGTGCTCAGGGGGATGTGGGGGAATGGGTCCAGGTGGGGAAGGGATCGGGGAGGGCTGGGGGAAGGGATCTGGGGACTCAGGGGGCTGGGGGGGCTGGGATTGGGCAAGGAAGAGTGGTGATAAATCATACTAGACTTCCTCCATCAATTTAATCAGCATACACAGATGTTAAATTTCAATACTTTGTGTCATTATAATAATCAAGGTCAAAATGTATTTAAAGTATAACTAAAATATTTTCTGCAACTCTCTAATATGCCAGTCTGAAACTGCTAGGGTCATTTGCTGTCATTTTATGAGTAATCTATAAAAACTAAGAGACAGGAATTGTAGATTCTGTCCTGTCTTTTCCAAGTTAGAAAATGTAAAAATATATTTGCCACTTCTGATCAGATTAATGTTCTGCTAAGTTTAGCATAGCCTCACTTGATTGTGGCTAGAATCAGATACTGTAAGAAAATCCATTGAAAAGTAGTTTAGAAAAACTTGTCCTTTTGGAGAAGTTTTGTTTTAACCCACTGTTAGTTAAAAGTCGGCTTATGCCCTCAAGTGTGAGGGCACATGTATAATGTGACCAAGGATATATATTATCTGTAAAAATATTTAATCCTTTTTCTATCCTGTCTGAATTGTGGCTTCAGTAATATCTTGTGACAATGATTTTTACAGATTAGCTTTCTGTTATTGGAAAAAAGAGTATTTCTGTTAATTCAGGGATTCTCAACCAGGATGTTGGGGCACCCAGGGGCACTGTAAGATCCTTTGAAAGGTGCTGAGAGAAATGTGAGGAGACATTCAGATAAGCACAGGCTCAGGCTCTTGTGTGCTTAGCTGTTCCCCAGACTCCACTGCCCAGCCCTTCAGCAAGGAGGTAATAAGCACTGTAATAAATAAGTTTAATGTTTTTAAATGAGGTACTGCTTAATTCACAAAAGTTATGGAGGGGTGTCTTGAGTCTAATGAGGAGTGCCTTTAATCTAAAAAGGTTGAGAACAACTGCGTTAATCCATCTTTAAACTGCTAACTTTGGATCTCTCTTCAATAGACTTGAACATACCATTCAGCTTTTGTTGTGGGAAATGGTAGGTGTGACTGACTAACTTACCATTCCTGCAACATTTATTTTGTATAGCACTATCATATCTGCCTTACTATACAATTAGTCTATTGCATGAACTTCTCATTTGTGTCCAAAGAAACAATAAGCTTTAATCAGCATAAGCCAGATGGTTTAAACAGTGGAAAAGAGAAACAAGAAATATCTTTCCTGGCAATCAATTCAACCTGTGGCTCTTGCATCCTGTTGCTGCTGTTTTTCCCAGGACTTTGAACTATTGAAAGACACATTCTCAGATATACCTCTTGTCCTTGATATGTGGCTCCCTGTTAGTTCTGACAATCCTTTTCTAGATGCATAAAGTTAAAAAAACTTGTCTAATTTCACAGGGGATAATCCCCTCTCCACTTATCTTGCCTTATCTGGGTTCATAGTATCATAGTGCTTAGGGTCAAAAGGGACCTAAACAGATCATCGGGTCTGACCCCCCGCCCCAGGCAGGAACAGGTGCCGGGGTCATATCACCCCATCCAAATGTCTGTCCAGCCTCCTCTTTAAGACCCCCAAGGTAGGAGAGAATACCACCTCACTTTGGAGCCCATTCCAGAGCCTGGCAGCCCTAACTGTAAAGTAATGTCTCCTGATGTCCAGCCTGAACCTTCTCTCTAACAGTTTGTGGCCATTATTCCTAGTAACCCCGGGTGGTGCCTAGTAACCCTGGGTTCATTCATAGTGAAGTCTTTCAGAGACACAATACCATCCAGCTTTCTGAGTCAAACTTGAGCAGGTCAGTTACTGTGGCTAACATACTTTTCAGTGAGTGCATCTACACGAGACACTTGATGCTCAGTAGACTAATTCACATTGGTGCATTATGGCAAAAGCCGTGCCAATGCACAGTAGAATTAGTCTACTGCGCATTAAGCGTCATGAGAAGACCATGTGCTGCGCAGTATCACCTGATACTGTGCGTTTAGTTAATACCTCATATTAGAGACACTAAACTTAATGGATAGCAGCAATTGTGCATTAATGCATATGTAGACACGCCCAGTGATATATTAGCTTTGAGTATTATGGTGTTACAAAGCATATACTGGCTTTTTTCTTGGGGGGGGAATCCTCCAAACTGTAAAATATAAAGGCATTTTCTCTTAACCAAATGATGCAAAGTTAGAGGTATAACTTGGTTTAAATTTTTCCTTTCTTCTTAAAATTTTCTTCAGATTTTTTTTGAATGTTTAAGAATTGTTAAGTAACAACATTATAAGGGAAGACTTATTCCAGTAATACTATGGATAGATGCTAAATTGAATCTTACCATTTGGGTTTGCTGCTGTTATGTGTCCTAGAACTGTGGTTGCTTTTAATAAGGTAATGTTAAGAACTGTGCTACACATTCGTTTCAGTTAATATTACCTAGGAATTTTCTGACTTCACTCTTGTAATAGTCCACTATTAATTACTGTTCAGTCAGAATCACTTTCATTTATAAGCATCTCCTCTTTCATCTGCTGGCCAGTATTGTTCTGATATAAGATAACAAGCTTTCTTGAAATCAAGGAATTTCATAGATAATTATACCCATAAATCATATCTTTTTAATTCATAAAAAACTATTATATGTGAATCAAAAAATACAGGCCCCTTCTGTAAGGTCCAGAATGACCATCCTTCATTAAGGCACACTTTCTTGACTCCCTTATTATCTCTTTTGGTTAATACTTTTTAGTGCTTTTCAAATTACAAAAATCAAACTTATTCTGATATAGCATTATACCCTGAGGAAGCTGAGCAATTTGGCACTTAGTCCAAATGGCACTGAGAGATTATTTTACTTTTCTGGACAGGAAAATATGCCTTTCATTTATTATTCTGCATTAGAACCTGAATTCAGTAATCATTCAGGGCCAAGCAGTCAGGCAGAGGTCTGCTTCTTTCAGGGTCCAAGTTATAACTGAGAATCATTTGTGTATTGTGCAGAGGCTTATGTTGCAGACATTATAATAACCAGTGGCATAATAAAGGAGGAGCAGCTGGGGCCCCCTGGAGCCACAAAACAGGAGTAGCTGCACTTCTTGCATTGCTACCACTATGCTAGTAGCAGCACAGGCAATGGTGTTGCCCTATGCATGGCTGCTGCCTAGGGTTTCATAGTTGGTACCGTTGGAAGGGACCTAAGTATCATCAAATCCAACCCCCTGCCATGGGCAGGAAAGAATGCTGGGGTAAAACGACCCTGGCTGGATGATTGTCTAGCCTCTTTTTGAAGATCCCCAGGGTAAAGGCGAGCACCACTTCCCTAAGAAGTTGGTTCCAGCTCCTAGCCACTCTGACTGTGAAGTAGTGACTCCTGATGTCTAGCTTGAACCTACTCTGTCAGCTTATGGCCATTATTTCTTGTAACTCCTGGTAGTGCTTGTGGAAACACGGACTCTCCTACTGCCTGCTGGTCCCCCTTGGCTAGTTTGTAGATGGCCATCAGATCCCCTCTCAGCCTTCTTTTGTGTAGGATGAAAAGGTTCAGGTCCCATAGTCTCTCTTCATGGGGCGTGTCCAGCTGCCCCCGATCATGTGAGTGGCCTTCCTCTGGACCCTCTTGATGCTATCCACATCCCTCCTGAAGTGCAGCGCCCAGAACTGGACTCAGTACTCCAACTGCAGCCTGACCAGTGTTGCACAGAGGGGGAGGATCTGCTCGTAATGCATCTGTGGATGCATGACAAGGTATGGTTAGCCTTCCTGACTCTGTCCCCACATTGGCGGCCCATGTTCATCTTGGAATCAATAGCGACTCCAAGATCCTTTTCTGCCTCTGTGCTGACAAGAAGGGAGTTCCCCAGCCTGTAGGTATGCTGCTGGTTTTTCCTCCCCAGGTGCAATACCTTGCATTTGTCCGTATTGAAACCCTTCCTATTCTCATCCGTCCACCTCTGTAACCTGTCCAGATCTAGTTGTAGCCTGCCCCTCTCTTCTAGCATGCTCATTTCTCCCCACATCTTAGTGTCATCTGCAAACTTGAGCAAGGTGCTTTTTGCCCCCTTGTCCAAGTTGCTGATGAAGATATTGAACGGTGGGGGCCCGAGGACCGAGCCCTGGGGAACCCCATTGCCCACGTCCCTGCAGGTCAAAAATGACCTGTCCTCCACCACTCTCTGGGTGTGACCCTTCAGCCAACTTGTGACCCATCTGACTGTGTAGGCATCAACACCACAGTCGCCTAATTTTTTAATGAGAATGGAGTAAGAGACAGTGTTGAAGGCCTTCCTAAAGTCCAGAAAGGCTACATCGACTGTGACATCTGCGTCCAGGGATTTTGTGACCTGGTCGTAGAAGGCAACCAGGTTGGTCTGACAGGACCTGCCTCTAATGAACCCATGTTGATTGCCTCTAAGCATAATCTCCCCTGCTGGTCCCTCACAGATGTGCTCCTGGATAATTTTCTCAAACAGCTTCCCCAGGACTGAGGTAAGACTAACAGGCCTATAGTTTCCTAGGTCCTCTTTTCTTCCTTTTTTGAAAATGATGACCACATTGGCCCTTTTCCAGTCCTCTGGCACATAACCAGGGCACCATGAGTGCTCATAAAGCTGTGCCAGGGGTCCCACAATGATCTCTGCCAGTTCCCTCAGCACTCTGGGGTGGAGATCATTGGGACCTGCTGATGTTTATATATCTAGTCCCTCCAGAAGTTCCCTGACTAGGTCCTCATTGACCCTGGGCCTGGCTGTGCCTCCCCTGAGTCTGTTCGGATTCCCAGTGGGGGGGATGTACCTGTCCCTGCTCAGAAAAATGGAAGAAAAGAATCTGTTAAAGAGATTAGCTTTGTCACCTGATGGTACCACCAGATTACCAAGCATGTCCTGCAGAGGCCCCACGTTACTTGGTACCTTCTTTTTAGCCCCTACGTATTTAAAAAAAGGACTTGTTATCCTTGATCCAGATTGCTAGTCCCAGTTCCATCTCCAGTTTAGCCTTCCTAACAGCCCCCGTACAATCTCAAGCAATGGAGGTATACGCCTCTTTGGTGAGAGGTTCCCTCTTCCATTGGGTGTACACCTCCTTTTTGGATTTGAGATGTTCCTGCATGCTTTTGGTGAGCCATGGGGGATTTTGAGCGCTCTTCCCCCTTTGATCTGTGTGGGGATTATCACACTTTGGGCTTGGAGGATTGTCTCCTTAAGGAACGACCACTCCTCTTGGACTCCCAACTCCCCTTCCCTCTGGGACCTCAGTGCCTCCCTGACTAGCCTCTTTACCTCATTGAAATCTGCTCTCCTGAAGTCCAGGGCTGCTGCCTTGATGCAGGCTCTTGACACCCTGTGCTGGATGATGAATTCTGGTAGGTGATGGTTGCTATCGTCCAGGTGGTCAAGCATCCACAGTCCCCTCACCAGGTCTCGCCTGTGACCAGGACCAGGTCCAACAAGGCATTTCCCCTGGTGGGACTGTGCACCTCCTGGGTTAGATGGAGGTCCTGTAACTCGGCTA
Organism: Crocodylus siamensis; assembly: GCF_052110815.1. NCBI lineage: Eukaryota > Metazoa > Chordata > Crocodylia > Crocodylidae > Crocodylus > Crocodylus siamensis. Next base: position 220,321,890 of record NC_143397.1, read on the forward strand.
GGAACCTACATGAGTGGTCAGACCTGGCTGACTGCTCTTCCCAGCTGATGTCCGGGTAGTTTAGGTCACCCATGATGACCACATCCCTTGACTTAACTGCCTCCGCAAGCTGACCTGAGAGTTCCCAGTCCAGCTCTTCTCCCTGGTTAGGTGGCCTATAGTAGACCCCCACCGTTGTATTCTGACCCAGAGCACCTCAGTCTTCCCTACCTCAGACCCAGTACTGTTTGCTGAGGATGCGTGTTGGTCTTTGATGTAGAGTGCCACACCTACACCTTTCCTCCCCATTCTGTGCTGCCTATACAGCCTATAGCCCTTGATGTTTACCACCCAGTTGTGCATTAGATTCCACCAAGTTTCAGTGTGCCCCACTATGTCTGGGTTTGTGTTAGCTAGCAGGGGTGCAAGTTCCTTCTGCTTGTTCCTCGTACTACAAGCATTAGTGTAGAGGCATTTGAGGCCTCCTGAGGGTGTATGCGGCTTCCCCCCAATCCCAGAACTATCTAGGCCCCTGTCTCTTACTTGGGTATTTCTTGTGGTTGTCGCCTGTCTTGGCTGGGCTGTTCCTGAGGGTGTCTTCTGGTTCAGTGTTCCATGGCTCCCTTGGTCCTTTTCCTCCCCCTCCCCCAATGAACCTTGTTTAAAGCCCACCAGAGGAGATCAGCCAACCTGAAAGAGAACACACTGACCTTTGGGGGAGAGGTGGAGCCCATCCCACCCAAGCGTGTCTCTTGTTTTGAAGTGTGGGTCGTGGTCCAGAAAGCCTGCTGTGAGACACCATTCCCGAAGCCGCAAGTTGACGTCCCACATGCAGGTCTCATGGCGTCTTCCACCTTCACTCACTGGAAGGATCGATGAGAAGACAACCTGTGCCTCTATCTCCTTTAGCTTGCCCCCCAGAGCTTAGTAGTCCTTCATCAGGTGATCTGGACTGCTCCTGGCTGCATCGTTAGCGCCTGCGTGGATTAGGACCATGGTGTAGTAATCAGTGGGCCAGATGAGGGCTGGGATCATCTCTGTCACGTTCTGAATCTGTGCTCTGGGCAGACAGTAGACCTTGTGTGTCATGGGATCCTGATGACAGATGGGACCCTCTATTCCTCTCAGGATGGAGTCGTCTATGATGAGTACCCAGCATCTTGTCTTCTGGATCAACTTACCTTCTTCATCCCATTCTGTGCGTGGAGTGACCTCCTCAGCAGAGGTTTGCTTCTCACCTTCCTCTTCCTCCAGTGTCACCAGGGCCTCATACCTGTTCCCCAGCTGGACTGGGGAAGCTGATACCGTCAGGGTGCCCAGTTTTACCTCTTGACAATAACAATTAAAAACTTAATGACAATTAAAAAATAATTAACATGCTTCAGAACTTCAGCTATTTAAGGAGAAATGTTTAGTTTTTCTTTGAGGTGTTGGGTGCTTTTGGATGAACCTCCCCTGAGCTATTAGCACCAGTCATACCAGGTGTTGATAAGTCCATAAATTCCAGTTGAATCATGGCCTTAGGACTGTTTCAGTGTGTTGTCCTGACTGCCTGCCTGAGACCTTTTCAGGAAAGATGCTTGACTCAGTGTTTCATGTTGTTGTGTCTCCTACAATTTGGGGAAGATGCCGTCTATTCTTCCAGTGTACCTCATACAGATGCGAGGCTACTTCTTATGACATCAATACTATTTGCTACCATTGTTTTCCATAGGGGATATATGCAGCACCACTTCCACAAAGTAGCAGCAGCTCCTGGGGTAGACTCAATCATGTTGAGGATTTTTGCTTTGCCTTATAAGACTCTTTTTATATAGCTTTTTAGATCTCAGAGACTCTAGCATCAGTTTCTAATAGAATGGGCATTCTTCTTTTCGGTTTTCTGCTGAACCAAATGTCATTAAATGACAAACCATTCCTGGTTCACTGACTTCTGTGATTTGCTATTGCTATTTAAAAATCAGAGTCTTACTCTGCATTCCTTTTTTAGTAAATGCTTTAATTATTGTAACAAAGTATTCCACCAGCCTGTAAGATTGCTGATAATGTGGGCTAACAGTTACATGTCTGAACTTGTACTTCAGTGTACACTGTTTAAACCCCTTCTCACTAAACTGTGGATCTGCATCAGACATTCTGATGTAAGGTATATCAGATCTAGAAACAATGGATTTTGTATGTATGATTGACTATTCAGTTGTAGTATCTTCAAGTAAGGTTACCTCAGGGAAGCCTTAGACAAGTAAATGCCATCTTTGCTCTCGGTATACCTACTTTGCTTTAGGGAGCCAATAACATGGGCTGTTACACTTTATTTCATCTATGTTTTTCTTTTAAATGTAAAAACCTTGAATAATTTCCTGAATGTCACTCTTCATATTAAACCCACATAAAATGTCTCTGAGCCTTCCCTTAGATTTTTAAATTTCTAAATGACTTTAATATATCCTTTTAAATATATTTTTCTGTAGCATCTTCAAAATTATCATTATAGTGCCTTTAAATAAAAACCAATCTATTATTTAAGGTTCTCTCTTAGACTTATCATAGGGCTGTGGATATGCTATCACAACCACTCTGTGCTAATAGCGTCATTTCTTTCAGTGTCTTGTCCTTAGCAGTAGCTCTGGCAATTACAGTCCACATTTCATCTGATGATATATAGGTTGTTTTCTTTTTTTTAAATCAGAATTACAGGTATATAATCTAGCTGTTGACTTTGTTGCATTGTATTTTGTCAAACACTGTAGAAAGTAGAGTGTATCTATGATAATAATCAGACTGCAAATTGTATTTATAGCTGAAAAATAATCTCTGTATTTGTGGTAGGTGGGTTTAAGATGCTTTCTGCAGTGTCCAATTTCAGTTAACACTTAGTTGTCATTAATAAAAACATGAATTATTTTTATAATTCAATGCCTCTCTCTATTTGAATATACTGACATTGAGTTTTTATTAGCACCTTTAATGTATAAACCATTGGTGTTCAGTTTTCACTGTGAGGATTGCAATAATGTACTTTTTAGCTTTGCACTGACTGCCATACTGCCTGATGATTTGGCCTTTTTAATTAACTCCTTGAGTTTCTCTAACTCGGAGATTTATATTGTATGTCCTTTGAACATATTTTCGTAATAGCTCTCTTCAGTTAAAATTTGGGCAAGTGTATTAGGCACATTATTTCACTACACAGTTCACTGTTGTATCCCTTCCTCATCTTGGGACATGAATGTTGGTGACTGCATCATCCTTTACTGTGTGATCTGTGTGAACATCTCGTTGTGTTTTAGATATCTTATTTTTCATAGTTTCATAGTTGGTAGGATCGGAAGGGACCTGAGCGAATCATCACGTCAAACCCCTTGCCATGGGCAGGAAAGAATGCTGGGGTCAAATGACCCCACCTAGGTGATTATCCAGCCTCCTTTTGAAGACCCCCAGGGTAGGAGCGAGCACCACTTCCCTTGGAAGTTGGTTCCAGATCCTAGCTGCCCTGACAGTGAAGTAGCACCTCCTGATGTCTAGCCTGAACCTACTCTCAGTCAGCTAATGGCTGTTATTTCTTGTTACTCCTGGTAGTGCTGGTCCCCCTTGGACAGTTTATAGATGGCCACCAGGTCCCCTCTCAGCCTTCTCTTGTGGAGGCTGAACAGGTTCAGGTCCTGTAGCCTCTCCTCATAGGGCCTGCCCTGCTGCCCCCTGATCATGCAAGTGGCCCTCCTATGGACCCTCTCGATGCTGGCCACATCCCTCCTTAAGTGTGGAGCCCAGAACTTGACACCATTTTTGCTTGTTTAGTTTTAGTCCAGCAGCTTCTTGTCTTTCTAAAGCTGCCCAGAGCTTGTCATACTTTTCTCTAGTTTTTTTCCAGATCAAAAAATTATCTGTCAACCTTAAAATCCTCTGTACATGCTGGCAAAACATCTTTGGTGCTGAACATAACTTAAATGCCAGCCTGGGACACTAAGTCTCCCAAAAAGGGCATTGACTTTACACAAATGTGTACTCAGTTTTTCTAAGGGCACCTCCAAGAACTCTGACATATCAGGTGTAGGGAACTATTTGGCATCAACTATTTCTCCCAGAAATTCTTCCCTTGTTGGGAGTAGAAAATATCCCAATTTTTACATATTTATTATCTGAGAACTAGATATAATCCAATTGTTTTGTTTTTTTCCCTGCAAAAACTTAAGCATAATCACTCAGCTGGTTCTTGTATTAGGTTAGATTCCCAGAACTACCAAACTTCTCTTTTAGGTTTTGCCTTAGGCCAAAGAGAACTTGTCTTGGTCATTAACTATGGGGCAGTTGGACTCTTCTAGTTGTCTTTCTGTGACTAGGTACATACGTTCGGGGTATTAGGGGCAGGTTAAATAGATTCAAAATGGCCGCCCAATATCAGGTAAGTAAGAATGGGGTGCAATGTGAGGTTGGGGGTCCACTAGGCTGAAGGGGACTGGAGATCTTCTGGGTTGTGGGGGACAGGTGCGATCTGCAAGGGGTGGGGGGGCAGACATGACACATGGGTAGGGTGAGGGGGGCAGGTGCAACCCATGGGTTGGGGGAGCAGGCGTGACCTGTAGGTGGGGAGGGGTGTCCCCCAGCGAACTTACAGCCTCATCACTCGTGCCCCTATCCCCACCGGGACTTACGTGCTTGGCTTTGGCAGCAGTGAACTCTGATAAAAGCGGCTACACCTGAAACAGCTTGTGGATTGGGAATTGAAAGTGCTGGCTGGGGCAGGAAGCAAGGAGCCAGGGGGGCAAAAAATAGAGCAGTGCAGGGGGTGAAGGGAGTGAACAGAGCAGCCCTGGGGCTGGGGCCAGTGGCTGGGCTTTCCTAGCCCCGGGGCTGTGCAGGGGAAGTGGACAGAAGCTCTATGCACTAGTTTGACCTAAATTGAATGAGTTCAGACTCATATAGATCCAGATTTATCGTGAACCAGGTTCTGCAGTTTTTAGACTTGTTTGTGTGGATGGAATTTCTGTTCAGTTACAGGTTTAGACTGCCTGCTGGTCAGCAAGACCGGGCCTGTAAGTGTAAGATTGGCACAGGGACAAGCTAAATTTTAATTGGGCTCTCCTTTTGAACCCGATTTAACCTCCTGAATGTCTGTACTCAGCCTATGAGTGTATTTTCCTAAGTCTCAGTCACGATCTGATCTCTTATCAGAGACTGAGCACTCCCAGAATTGCAAAATTGGCTCTTTAGCTGTGGATCAGTCACAATCTTGATTCTGTGTATTCAATTTCCTTTTGTTCTATGTTTAAAAATCTTTCTTTTCCTTCTTCTTTCTGTGGAGTTCAGTACTCTTCAAAGTTCTGTAATATAGTTTTATAGTTAATTTCTTATACCTGATTAACTGAAAACTATATATAAACTATATTGTGTGTGTGTGTATGTATATATGTATAAAAACAACTTCAGAACAATGTATTGTAAGAAATACAGCTACCTTTGAATACCGGGGCCCAGTATTTGCAGATATAAAGTGCTAATTGAGCCTTCCCCAGTTTCCCTCAACATCTCTACACAGTTTAAACTCTGGTGGTGGGTTTTACTTGCTCTTCTTCCACTGACATTGAGCTGAGACCACTGCTATTCAACACAACAATGGGTTCCAACTGGCTCATTTCAGAGCCTCTTAAAGGTAGAACTCTTCAAATTCCTTTTGTATTGCTGAGTTTTTTTGGTTGTAGCCATGTTGGTCTAAGGACATGGGCAGGCAAGATTCTTTGAGTAGATGTAATATCTTTTATTAGACCAACTGAGTAGTTGGGAAAGTGTTCTTAGCAAGCTTTTGGGTGCAGTCACCCCTTTTCAGGTATAGCTGGCTGCTCCTAGCCTTTTTAGGTGTCATTGTTTCTGTTATTTTTCTCAATCTACATTTAAGGAGGAGGATGTAACCTTTGAATTAATACTGAAAGGTTGACTGCAGTTATCCATATTTTATTTTCTTGGGATTGGATTACTGTAATGTGACCTACATAGAGCCACATCTGAAATCTATTCAGAAATTCAGCCAGTGCCCAATACAGTAAGGAGTTGTTTAATGTTCCTTCACATCAGTAACCAATTGCCTATACCAGGTGCGACTAATTGTCCATGGGGTGACCAATTGCCCGGGGGTGGCCAATTGCCCATGGGGTTTCTGGAGGGGGATGGGAATTTGGGGCAGGGTGAGCAGGTGTGGGGCCTGCTGCTAAAATCTTGGGCATCCAGTCCTATTGGGGCATGGAATGGCAAGCAATGGCTCTGTTAATCCCTGGGGTTTTCTGAGCCAGCACACCTGTGTCTGGATCTGGCCTTCAAGGAGCCAAATGGCATAACTAGGTCAGGGTGATGAGCAGAATATAAGAACTGATGTAGAGGAGATGCTTGCTGAAGTCAGTGGAGAGAGTTTCATGGACTTCAGTAGGTCCTGGATCAGGCAATACATTCGTATAGAAGCACAGGGAGTTGTGGCATCATATATGAAATCTAAATATGTCCAGATGAAGAAGAAAACAGAGAGCTATCTAATGGTAATCTGTAAATCTTCCTGCATACATCTATACAAGAGGATGATGACTGTGTACTTTAAAAAAAAAAAGCAGCACTAAGCAGCAGACATTTAAAATTTTTGATCCCTTGCTTAATTTTCAGCCTGTTCAATTTTAAATTCCTCTCTTGACTAACACATTTCTTTCTAGAAGCTTTCTTTTCTCCATCTGTAGAAGAGTAAAAAGGAAATAATTGAATGATAAGGTATTTTAAAAATAACTGGAAAATGTAAGTTGTTGGCAGTTTTGGCAATTCTGTTTTTTGTAATGTTTTCCCTTCCTTACTTTGAACCCAGTTTTATGCCCTTACATTCACAAGTAGCACTTTTCATTTGAAAATGGTATTCAGGAACTCCTTATTATGAGTAAAGGTGTCACAATCTGGCACTTTGTACTCCTTATAATCTTCTAATTCTTGGTCTTTCATACCCTGCATACAAGCATGTTTTACTGTCCATAGCTTGTTCCATTCTTTACCCAGTCTCCTTCTGTTGTGGCACCAACTTCTGTTTGTTCTCTCGCACATCCAACTCCTTAGCATGTGTGAATTTCTCTCTCTGCATAGGATTATTTGCTGTCAGTAACCTATTCATCCTGGGCCTCCATTTCTTCCAGTTCAGCAGCTTGTATGAATTGGCTCTGATAATAAACTCTCTTGAAATTCCACTGCTTCCAGCAAGCCAGTACATCTTCAGCCATCTAGCAACTCACTTGGAAGTGATCTCATCAGTTTCAGCTCATCATCATTCTCCAGATTGTGAATGGAGAATAGTAATTTATTACTGACTTTTTAAAAACATAACTTTAATTCTTGGAACTGAATGAACTATAGATAGATGCTTATCATATTCTATAATAATAAAAACAGGTTTTTTTTAGATGGACCAAGTGACCTTGTCAGGGGTGATTTGTTTGGCTTTGTTGCTGTAGTTTTTATGACTGGTTTCTTTTGTGGGGGGAAGAAATAAAGAAGAAAGGGGGTGCTTTGTTTCATTATCCTAGAATCTGGGACTGGTACAAAGTAAACCTACAGTTTATTCATATAGGGAGAAAGTAATTATAGTAGCAATTGAATGCTACGAATTTTGCAGTAGGCTTCTGCGGTGATTGCCTTAAATGCTGTTAATGTATCTGACTGTAGAGAAGTTTCATTAAGCAATTACACATCCTGACCTTTCCTTTTTTCTGTTCCGTAGATCATCAATTCAGTGGTACTGCTGATTCTCCTGAGTGCCCTGACTGATCCTGACCAGTACCACTTAACAAGTGTTGAATTAGGAGGAGAATTTGAATTCATGGATGATGCCAGTAAGTACAAAACATTTAATTGTTAGCATTCATCAGTTATTAATAATTTATTTTCATGAAGCGGCTGTGTTTTAGGCAAGTATTTTAATAGTGATGTCTCCTAAGTACTGCTTCAATGCCATATTCCAGCAATTATACTTTCATTGTGAACAGCATAACTGCAACACAAAAGTACCCCCCAAATTGAAGCCTGCTGGTTACTCTTTCAGCAATCTCATCTAATTGACCATTAACTGAAGAGTCACACAGACTGAGCTCCCCTTCACATCTAAAACAAAATTGAAATGGTACTGAGACCTAATTTCCAGGCTATGTGTGGAAAAGCTTGCAGTACCATTGGCTGTGATGTAGCTGTTCAGAACATAAAGAGAGAATTAGAGTCCATAGGTAGGAACTTACTCAAATCCATCACGGGTGCAGCAGGGGAAGGGGGGCTGCCAGCACAAAGGGGAGCCCAGCAGGGGTGCCCCTTCCCCTCACAGCTGATTGGCTAAGAGGGCTGCCTGTCATGTGACTCCTCCCCTCTACCAGTGGTGGCAAGAAGTGCAGCTGCCTGATAGGCAGCCTTTTCAGCCAGTCAGTGGCAAGAGGCAGGGTCATATGACAGACAGCTTTTGCAACCAATCAGCTGTAAGGGGTGGGCCACCAGGGCCTCTTGGCCAACCGGGGACATGGGTAGCTGCCTTAATAAGCCCATGAAACTTACAGCTGGTCCCACAATCCACCCATGAAATCAGCCAGCTGCCTTCTCAATTTAGAATAGACTGCTATCCATAGGGTTTCAATACAGCATGTTAATTAATGTTGAAACACAGCTAAATTAAAACAATATGAATGCTATCGATTCTGAAATCATACACCTACCTAATACCACACTTTTTTGCAAACCAACTTCTAAATGAGAAGTAGACCTTGTTTTTAGAAGGTAGAATGTAGAGAAAAGATTTTTCCAGAGTCATGGCTGACTGGTGACTTGGGGCTTTGTTACACCTTACACTCTGAACCGCACAAATGTTGATCGGTGTTAGTGCTAGCCTGAGTTTGGAGCAGTCACAAACTGCCATGAGGCCAGCATGGGCCTGGAGGACCAAAAGGTAAGAATACCCCTCTCCCATTCCAGGTTTCCCCACTGCCCTTCCCCTGCCCTCCCCTACTTACTGGTGGCTGCCATGCTGTCTGTCTCAGCGGAAGGGTTAACCTGCCTATCCCATTGCTGTCAGGCTGATGCCCTTCTCTGGGCTGAGCCTTCCCAGAGGGCAGCGGCAGCAGCAGCCAAGCAGGCAGGTTAACCTTTCCCTGCCTGCTCCCTGGGACAGGCAGTGTGAGCAGCCATAAATAAGCAGGTGTAGGGTGCAGTGAAGAGGGATCTGAGGTGCTGGGGTGAGTGAAGGAGGCAGTGGGTTCAATCTGGGCTTGTGGGGTGTTTACATTGATGTGTATGTAGCCTAGAGTGGCTACACTTTAGTGTAATCCAAACTGGATAACACAGATCAGAGATAATCCTGCCTTGGATTGGTGTAACTTTAAGCTGCATAACAAGTGCTTAAAACTAGTTTCTGGTATTAGTGTGAAGACAATCCAGATGTTAAGAGCTCCAGGAGCCACTCAAGATTACAGTGTAATAAGGCCCAGAGTACATCCCCCTGGAAACAGAATGTCCAGGAAGTGTGGCAATCCAGGAGAGAGTCTAGGGAAGGCATCAGGAACTTCCTGGTTTGTCAGGACAGCTACAAAACTAGGCCCTACACACTTGCAAGCATGGTACAATTTACTTCCTTACTGTAAATTAGTTCTTTATTTAAGTTCCTGTCAATAATAAAGTGTTGTTTCTACAACACAAGCCTCATCAAGATACTACAGTCTGCATGCAGTAGTTCACTTGCTGTGAGTCAGCTCAATTGCTCCTTCTGGTACAAGCTTCAGTGCTCAGCCAGTAGCAACTATGGCTGTGGAAGGGTTAACACAGAACCCTGCCCCTTCTCCAGAGAGAAACAAGAGCCATCATGGCAGCCACTAAAGGACAGTATTGGCCTGCTTCTGTTCCTCTCTGTTTCTATTCCAGTGAAAAAATATCAGCATCCCCATTTAAAGATATGGACCTGAACTTTTGGGGGGTTGATTTGGGGAACTTGTTATGTGGTATGAAAGCAAATATGCACATATTTATGCACATGTACCCATATAGCGTAATTTGTATATGTATATTGTAATGGATACATATGGAGCCATGTTTGCATAACGCATCTAAAAGTCCTCAGATACTTTCCATATGACCATAATATCTAACAGATGGCACATAATTAATTTATTAGGTGTAACACTGGGCTGCCATTGTCTCCCAGTAAAGGCTTTAGCAAAATTTCCATGGAATTCTACAAAAGTAGGATCCAAATCCACGTCTCTTACCAAACCTTCTATATATTCATGACGGAAAACTTTTTCCCCTTCTATTAATATTTGGGGCGAGGGGGAGGTTCTTGCTGATTTTAAAATAATTGGTGCAAAATCTTTTTACCTTCATTGATATATATTAGGGTTGTGTGAAACTTTGGGTGCTGATTTGATTCAGAGGAGATTCGGCCTAATTCGGTAACCAAATCTCTGAATCCAAATTGAATTGGAAGACCAATAAAAAGGTCTGATTCGATTCGGAAAAGATTTGAAGAGCTTTGGAGATTTGGGCAGTCCCCACTCACTGCCACATGGAGCTGGTCCTGGACTCCATGCCTGTAAGGGGGTGGAGGAGGGAGCTGGGGGGAGGGAGGGGACCATGGGGTGACCCCTGCTAGGCTGCATCTCCTGCCTGCTTTCCCGGCCCCCCTGTGTGCCCTCTGACACCCACCTTCTCTCCCAGCCCCAGAAATGGCTGCCCCACCTGGCCCCAGCGTCCTGGCTGTTACCAGGTGGGGGGGAGGGCGGGGGATCCCTGCTGACTCCCAGTACCCTGTGCTGCATGAGGGGGCTCTGCCACGAGCCCTCCGACCCCCGCCCACTCTCCCAGCCCTGTTGATAGCTGCCCTGCCTAGCTCCAGCTCCCGGTTCTTAAAAAAAAAAAAGCCCTGCACACACCGGCTGCTGCAGTGGCCAGTGGAGCTTCTGGGGGCTTGTGGCAGAGCCACCCCATGCAGTGCAGGGCAGTGGGGGGGCAATGGCGTTCACCCCCCCTGCCTGGCAGGAGCCAGTGAATGCAGGACTTTTTTTGCTTTTTTCTTTTTTTAAAGAGCCATAATGCTGGGGCTGTGCATGACAGCCATTGACAGGGCTGGGAAAGCAGATGGAGGATGGAGCCAAATTTCTTAATCGGATTCAGCTGAATCGATTTGGGACAGTTATTTGAAACACTGAATTGAATCACTGCCCCCTGAATCGGCCAAATCTGAATCCAAAGCAAATACTAGCTACTTCACACAGGCCTAATATATATCAATTAAAAAAAAAAAACCCCAAGGTCCATGTATCCATAGTTCTACAGGTATATTCCTGCTGATTTATTAAAAAAAAAAAAAAAAAAAAGTCACTGGACTTTCATGATAAGGATTACTACAATCAGCAGTTTCCCTGCAGTGAGAAAGAGGTGTGGGGGGCTTGTTTCAAATCATTTCTGTACCTCGTCCTGTCTGCTCAGAGTACCTGTAGTAAAAGTGCTAGGTTCTTTCCTGTCTTTCTGTTAAAGTCCTTTGAATCTTTCTGTCGACTTAATAATAGCAGGAATAGACTCCTTTATGGTCTGACAAATAGCTGGCGTTGGAGTTGCTAGATGTCACTTTGAATTACATGTCAAAATAATGCTTAGTTTTGCATATTTTTTGAATTGGAAAACACTTGCATTTCCAAATCTTTTTGGGTAATTGGCTTTAAGAAAGTAACGGCTATCGTAAATGGAGATGGAACCGTAGCTGAAATTGACATATTAAAACTGATTGCCTTGTCCTAATTCTCAGAGATTAACCTTGATAATGACTGTCTGTCAGTGTGGGTTTTATATAGCTGACATCAGAGGCCTGCCGTGCTGGAGGTTTTAAAATAGTAATTCTGTTTTGTAATGCTGTATCTGTCATATCAAGTGTGTTTAGGATTTCCATCTAGATTTGAAAATTGTAGTTTTGTGTGTTCTTTTTGTGTCTTCTGAAGTGAAACCTAAAAGATTAAAAGGGTGATTCATGGGCCAGGTGATTTGCATCCATTTGAGAATGACTAACTGTGAAATGCTCCCTAATTATGAATAAGATTCTGAATTTTTGTTTCAGTCTGTTCTTTTGCTTAGTTGATTTTCATGCTTTCTTCAGTAAGAGCTTCTAAATTAGTCCCCTGGCCACTAAAATTGCTTCCTGCTTGCTGGTTAGAGAGATTTTATTATAATTTATGATGGGTTTTTCAAAGTTCACTAAACTTTTTCTTTTTGCGATTACATGCCAGGCAAAGTTTCATGGTAATATTCTTATCATTCTCTGCACTTTTTATTGTCTTCTGCAGAAGAAATATGTTCATATATGCATGTTTAATAGACTGCTGATTTCTTATGTGCACCCCAGCATTCAAAGTATAAATTTATGAATGATAAAATATATGACCTCACTTTCTGCTGGATTGCAACCAGCTTTCGTGAGTAAAATGTTACATCCCAAAGTTATTGCCTGTGTATATGTGAGCTGACAAATGAATATTGACAAAACTATTAATAGAGCTCTAGCTACTTGGATTTGAGACCAAAGTCTTATGTTAGCAACAAACTCAGGAACAAGTTATTGGTGCAGAACTGTTATTTCCCTCCTGCCTTCAAAAATAGTGGCTGTGTCTGAAAATTAAGCCTTAAAGTATCAGATTAAAACAAATCTATCCCCTTTTATTGATTGCAGAATAAAGTCTTGCTTCAGTGAAATCATTTGAACTTTACAGTTATTGTTCATGGATCTGAAACTTTACATATTTGTACTTGCGAGTAGATCTAGCTTATTGGACAGCTTTCAAATTTGCAATACGGTTATTGGGAGAATTGCTACCACACATTAAACATCCTGTGTAAATGCTAAACTCAGTGAATAGAGAAAGTGTTAATAAGGATGATTCCTTAACAAATGCTGCTGGAGGGTCTGAAATGACTGTGACATCATACACAATAAGTTTTTCCCCACCAAGTACTGGAGAGGCTGGTGAAATATTGTTTTCTCCTTTTGTTCTGAAGAGAGAAAAAGGACACACTTGCAAAAATACTGCCAAGCAAGGAAGTCTGGTAAGATAGCAAACTGGAAGGATATCACAGGGTAGGCTTGGCAGTCTTCCACCCATACATTCCTGAGCTGAAAGTAACTGGCACAAATTCTATGTCCTATACTCTGCAGTTGCATTTGAGCTAATCTTTTGAATCTGGTGAGCCCCAGAACCTTAAAGAGTGTCCAGTCCATCTTAGGGTCCATTGGAACAGAATAGTTTGCAAAGTAGAACCACAACAAGAAACATTGCAGACATGAGATATGCTGTGTAAGTATTTTGATGTTCAAAGGATTGATGACTTCTATGAAGGAACCAGAGGAATAAGTTATAAATAAACCTAAAATTATACAGAGTTTTGTGTGCTTGAGACCCCTGCTCAAATTGTCAGTTACATGTACCAAAACACATTCATATTGTGATTTGAAGTACATGATTATACTTGTACCTGTTAATAAGGTATGAATTATTATTTTTATTTATTACCTATGTAATGGCATAGATGTGCTCTCTGCGTTACAAAGCATATAAAGACTAAGCATATAAAGCTCCATTAGCAATTCACCTTTAACGTCAGTGGGGAAAATGTAAGAGACCCAGAATCTTTTGTACTGAAATGCATATAAATCTAAGTTAGGATAAGAACAACATGAGACTCCTATGCAAGAGTGGGGTTGTAGGGAGACAGAGCGAAAACAGGGTGGCTGTTAAGTTCTTTTCTAATGTAATGCATGCAACCAGATTTACTCAGTTTTTTAAAAGTGCATAAGAAAAGCTTGGATTAATTAGAATTATTTAGTCTGAAGAAGAGAAGTCTGAGAGGAGATCTGATAACAGCCTTTAAATACAAAAAAGGTTATTACAAAGAGAGTGGTAATGAAGTGTTTTATGTCTACCTAGACAGAACAAGAAGTATCCATCTTAAATTATACTGAGACTGATATAGGTTGCATACTAGGAAGAACTTTCTGACTTTAAAGTGTGGTTAAGTACTGGAACAGATTGCCTAGAGAGGCTGTGGAATATCTGTCACTAGAAGTTTTTAAGTGCAGGTTAGATAACCTTTTGTCTGGGATGGTTTAGACAGGGATGATACTGTCTTGAGCAGGTGGTTGTACTAGGTGACCTCCTGAATTTCCTCCAGCGTACTTTTTCATATGATGTACAATAAAATGTATAAGCAAATCTATACATCTAAATATCTGTAAAGGGTGATTTAACTGAGATTACAATTACTTTAAAATAGTAATATTAGCTGGAATAAGTAGTCAAAATTGGCTTAGAGGAAAATTTTCTTATGTTCTGCTTAACAATTTATCTTCTCTCTTTTCCTCTGTGGTGGTGGGGGGATACTATTGCTGAGTGGTTTTGAGTAGCTTTATAGCAGTAATCCTGTCCTGACTGGGCCAACAAGATAAGACCCAACCAGAGAGTTCACACAGACCTCTTAGAACTGGAGGGAGGTGGCAGTGCCTATGATAAAGTAATCCTTCATGAGCTGGGGGAGTGGCTAGGTTGGGATAAATAAGGTTAGGCGAGTAGGCTAAGCCGTCTGAGTATTGCAGGCTGCTGATCAGCAGCTTGAATCTCTTCCACAGTAGTTATGAGCCATGGATTTCATAGATTTCACAGACATTTGGGCTGGAAGGGACCCCGGAGGATCATCGAGTCCAGCCCCCTGTCCCAGGGACAGGAAGTCAGCAGGGATTATAGGATCCCAGCAAAGTAAACATCCAAGTGTGTCTTGAAGGTGTTCAATCTGAGTGCTTGAACCACCTCCAGCGACAGTCTATTCCAAACCTTGGGAGCTCAGACAGTAAAGAAGTTCTTCCTTATGTCCAGCCTGAATCGGTCGCGGAGCAGTTTATGACCATTCGATCTTGTCATCCCTTGGGGCGCTCTGGTGAACAGTCATTCCCCCAGATCCTGGTGAACACCCCTGATAAACCTATAGGTGGCCACCAGATCACCCCTGAGCCTGCACTTTTCCAGGCTGAAGAGTCCCATAGCTCTCAGCCTCTCTTCATAAGGCCTGTTTTCTTGACCTCTGATCATGTGCATGGCTCTTCTCTGGACTCTCTCAAGCTTCTCCACATCCTTTTTGAATTGCAGAGCCCAAAACTAGATGCAGTACTCCAGCTGCGGCCTCACCAAGGCTGAGTATAACGGGAGAATGACATCCCGGGATTTGCTTGAGAAGCATCTATGGATGCAAGCCAGCGTTTTGCTCACTTTACTAGCTGCAGCATCACACTGGGGGCTCATGTTCACCTTGTGGTCAATCATGATCCCCAAGCACTGCCAAACCTATAAGCATGCCACAGGCTTTTCCTCCCAAGGTGGAGAACCTTACATTTTTTGGTGTTTAACACCATCAGGTTTTCATCTGCCCATATCATGAGCCTGTCAAGATCTGCCTGGATCACCCTCCTGTCCTCAGGTGTGGATGCTTTACCCCAGAATTTGGTGTCATCGGTGAATTTGGCCAGTCTGCTTCTGACACCAATCTCTATATCATTGATGAAGATGTTAAAAAGTATAGGCCCTAGGACAGAGCCTTGAGGGACCCCACTGGTCACAGGCCACCACGACAATTGACTTCCATCAACCACCACCCTCCGGGTCCTACCGCAGAGCCAATTCCCCAGCCAGGAGATCGTGGTGACGTCAAGGCCACAGTTAGCCAGTTTAGCCAAGAGGTGATCGTGAGATACCAGACTGAAGGCTTTTTTGAAGTCAAGATATATGATATCTCTTCCCCCTGCTCTAGGTGATAGGTCACCTGGTCATAAAAGGAAATGAGATTGGTCAAGCAAGACTTACCTGCAACAGACCCACACTGGGAATCTCTCAGGATATTGCTGTCAGCTAGTCTGTTAAGGATAGCCGCTTTGATAATCTTTTCCAAGACCTTCCCTAGGATAGAGGTCAGGCTGATGGGCCTGAAGTTTGCTGGATCTACTTTCCTCCCTTCCTTGAAGATAGGCACGACATTGGCCCTCTTCTAATCATTGGGCACTTCACCAGAGTACCAAGAGCTCTTGAAGATCTGTGCCAGGGGCTGAGCTATGATCATAGAATCATAGAAGTAGGGTCAGAAGGGACCTTATAGATCTTCAAGTCCGATCTCCTGCCAGGCAGGAGAAAAAACTGGGCTCAAATGATCCCAGCTAGGTAGGCATCAAGCCTCCTCTTAAAGACCCCCAGGGTAGGAGCCAGCACCACTTCCCTTGGAAGTTGGTTCCAGATCCTAGCTGCCCTAACTGTGAAGTAGTTCTTACGGATGTC
Organism: Crocodylus siamensis; assembly: GCF_052110815.1. NCBI lineage: Eukaryota > Metazoa > Chordata > Crocodylia > Crocodylidae > Crocodylus > Crocodylus siamensis. The sequence continues at coordinate 220,338,215 of NC_143397.1, forward strand.
TAATCTAAACTTACTCTCCAACAACTTGTGGCCATTATTCCTTGTTATGCCAGGGGGCGCTAGGGGAAACAAGGTCTCTCCTAAACCCTTCTGGTCCCCCCCAGTGAATTTATAGATGGTAACCACGTCCCCCCTCAGCCTTCTCTTGTGAAAGTTGAACAGGTTCAGGTCCCGCAGTCTCTCATTGTAGGGTCTGCCCTGTTGTCCCCGGATCATGCGGGTGGCCCTCCTCTGGACCCTCTCAATGTTTTCCACATCCCTCCTGAAGTGGGGCGCACAGAACTGGACACAGTACTCCAGCTGTGGCCTGACCAGTGTTGCATAGAGGGGTAGGATCACCTCCTTGCACCTGTGGATGCACGACAAGGTCTGGTTAGCCCTGCCAACCGTGACCTCGCATTGTTGGCCCATATTCATCTTGATGCTCGCCAGCTCCTTGAGTACCTTTGGGTGTAAACTGTCAGGGCCAGCTGACTTGAAGGTATTTAGCCTGTCAAGGTGTTCCTTTGCGAGGTCAAATTTGACGGAGGGTAGGGAATCTCCCTCACCTGTCCCACAGTGAGCAGAGGCATCCCATGGAACTGGTGAAAAATAATGCGAAGTACCCATTTAACAAGTTTGGTTTTTCCTGGGCATTGGTTGTTAGTTGTCCCATGTGGTTTAGCAGGGATCCAGTGTTGCCCTTGCTTTTCCTCCAGCTCCCCACATATCATAAAAAGGACTTTTTATTGTCCTTGGTATTTGTAGCTAGCTGGAGTTATGTTGCAGCCTTGGCTTTCCTGGTTTGCTCTCTGCAGATCTGGACCACAGCAGAGTATTCCTCCTTGGTGGTGGTTCCAGTCCTCCATCCTTTGTAGGTCTGTCTTTTCAGATGCAGGAGGTCCTTTAGTTCCCTGGAGAGCCAAGGGGGCTGCTGTGCCCTTTTGCTGCATTTCTTCTGAGATGGGATTGACTTTGCTTGCACATCCAGGATTTCTCCCTTGAAGAGCAACCACTTGTCCGGAACTCCCCTCCCCTTTGGGTTGTGGCCCTTTAGGGTCTCACTGACTAGCCTCCTTAGCTTGTCAAAGTCAGCTTTCCTGAAGTTGAGGGCTTCTGTATAGCTGACTGACTTGCCAGCTTTACGGTGGATGGTGGAAGTGATCAGCTTGTGATCACTGTCAACCAGCTTCCCTTCGATCATTAGGTTGCTGATTAGGTCATCCCTAGTTGCCAGTACCAGGTCAAGCAGTGCTTCACGTCTCATCAGCCCATAGACTTCTTGAGTCAGGTAGAAGTCATCCATGCAGGAGAGAAAGCTTTGCAACTGTTCAGATTTGGCTGAGTGATCCTCCCACGAGATGTTTGGGTAGTTAAAGTCTCCCATGACAACCATATACCAGGAGTATGCAGCCTCAGCTAATTCCTTGGCAAACTCCTGGTCAAGGTCTTGATCCTGGGTAGGGATCTGTAGTAGACTCCCACCATAGTATCCCCTGTGCCATGTTCCCCATGGATTTTAACCCGGAGGGTCTCAAGTCATCCATCATGGTTGCCAGTGTCGACTTGCAGGGATGCATACCTTTCCTTGACATAGAGAGCTACACCCCCACCCCTTTTGTCCTCTCGATCCCTCCTGTACAGGGTATAGCCATCTGTACCTGTGGTCCAGTCATGGGTGGAGACCCACCAGGTCTCTGTTATCCCTATGACATCATAGTCATTTGTGTTTAGCAAGAGGGCAAGTTCCTCCTGTTTGTTCCCCAGGCTCCTGGCATTTGTGTATAGGCACGCAAGTGTCCCCATGGTGGCCTTTGCCTTGCCTACAGTTCATTCCAGGGCTGGGGCAGGGGTAGGCTCCCTTAAGTGCCTTTGCCTGTTGGCTTTGTAAGGGTTGCTCAGCAGGGCAGCAATGGCGGTAGTCCCCCCCATCCCCCTGGCAGGCTTAGTTTAAAGCCCGGTGGAGCAGGTCAGCCAGTCTGGCAGACAAGAGCCTCCTCCCCAGGACTCTAGCAGCTGGTCAAAAGGTGAACTGGAGTTCTCAATCACTCTTGTGTAGACAGATGAACAAATTATATTGACTGAAAACAGGGGTAGGGGGAGGACTTAGTTACTGCAATTAGCTGATGTATGCTGTTTCATATGTCTGCTCCTATCTCATGGAAAGTGGAAGCTAGGCTGGATGAGTTTACCCCTAAATGAAACAATTACGAAGCTACCATAGTTAAGCTTCCACACACCAAAAGATAGAAACATGAAGCAGCTGAAGTCAGCTGACTTTCCTTTTAACTCAGTATAATTTGTTTGTCCATCCACAGCATCCCATGGGTGGTGTGTCTACACGTTCATTAATGTGTCATAGTTACAGTGCATTAAGTTTAGTACTTGGATAATGAAGTACCAAATCAATGTGTAGTAACTAGTGCTACTACGCAGTAGCACCACCACCTGGACACACTTGTACAGATGGTAACTGTGCAGTAGCCGAACACTACTATGCAGTAGCATATTAGCACAGGTTTTGCCCAGTATGCTACTGTGCAGTGCTATTAAGCTACTGCTTAGTTAGCATCTTGTGTAGACAAACCTCTGTTTTGGATCTCATTTTGGGAAGATAAGCTAGATGCTGTTTGGCTCCTAATACTTCTGACTCTTCCCTATTCCTGCAAAGCCTGTGCTTCATAAAGATGCTGCTGTTGTATTTTATTTCCCATATTTTTCTTTTGATTTCACTCCTAGGAGCAGTAGCATTGCAAACTGGCTGTTTGTGTGCTTTCATGCTTCATTACAAGAAGCTACCAGCTCTTTTGCACAGCATTAGCAGCCCCTTCTCATTGAAACAGGAAACAAAGACCAGCAGGAAGAGAAATTATGATCTAACTGTAAAAAATGTTCTTTAAAACAATCTGCTGGATCTCTGATTTTTTATTAAAAAACCTTCAAGATCCATTTTAAACGGTAGTAAGTTCATTAAAGCAATATAAATGTAGTTCAACTGATAGTCACATAGCTTGCAAGCAATGCACAACAGAATGCACTGCAAGGTTAACTGCTATGTAAAAACACCCAAGGGTACTTGTTAGTATGCTGTGTATCTAGTTTCAGTTCTAATTAATTTAAGCTGACAGAGCTCAGAGGAACTGATGAGCACAGAAAGAGTTAGAGACACCTTGAGCCAATGAGGGCTGCAGGCAGTAAGACAGACTTGGAGAGAGAGAGAGAGAGAGAAAGAGGGAGAGGAAGCACAAGTTCATCAGATCAAAATGGAAATGTCAAGTTTATAACAATTTATGAGGCTCTGCCAGTGAAATGACACTATCATTATCACCAATGTACCAAGGCTTAAAAGAGATTTTCTCTTTAAATAATGAATGAAAGAGAAGGTTTTCAACAGATGGAACAAATGGACAAAAGGCAGTGTCCTTGGGAGATGGGCAAAGTCTCTGTGATCACTGCTGGATCTGGATCGGTCAGATAAAAGGGAAATCATGAAACAAATATTTCTTTTTTCCCAATAAGGTTAGCACAAGTTAGAATCACTGGGTGCATATACACATACATTTGATCTGAGATCAGTTTACTTGTGAGTAAACAACTCACAAGTTATCACTCCCAGGCAGGTGTCTACACATACAGGGACATTACTTCCCTGCTGCTCCTACTTCCTGCGGCCCCCACAATGGGCCCCTGTTGCCACAGGGAGAATTCAAGGCTGCCTCTGAGTGCTATCCCAGTGGCTGGCAGGGAGCACTGGGCCAAGAGAGATTTGTCAGGGGTAGGTCCCAGCCCAGTACCCTAATCAGGCGATTGAGGTGCAGGGCTTGGAAAGAGCTGCAGGGAAGAGGCAGGTCCCATCGAGGTGCGAGGCTTGTAAAGAGGAGCTGATGGGGCAGCTAGCAGTGAATTGTTAGCTGGGAGGGAATTCCCCCCCCCCCCCCCAGCTGGGGGCTCACTACTAGCTGACCCACAGGTGGATGGGGCAGGAGATTGTTCCCCACTGCAGCCTGTTCCCCACCCAACTCCACGCTTGCAGAGCTGAGCAGGGAACAGGTTCTCCAGCCCCTGCCAGCAGGGAGTTCCTAGTGCCAGCTCCTGACCTTGGGGCTGGTGCTGGAAGATGCTTAGCTCCCAGCCTGAGCCCTGCAGTCAGCTGGGAGATAAAGATCTCCCTGCCTGAGCCCCGCAACTGAAGAGCTGGCAGGATCTTCCAGCCCCCCTGCTCTCTGATCACCATGGTGAAACAGGGGCTGGGAGATAAGGATCTCCCAGCCCCTGCTGCCCAATTTCGATCTTGGAGTTCCCTGCTGCTGGGGCAGGAGGACATAATACCTCCCCAGGTTCTGGTGGTGGAACCCACCCTGGCAGCAGGCAGCTCCTGGGGGCAGGGAACAATCTCCTGCACCCTGATGGCTGGCTGACTGGGAGCAGATTTGCTCCTGGTCAGGCATCTACGCAAGCGCTGTTGCACAATAAACTCCTCACAAGTAAATATGCTACTTGCTTTTGCAGATATCAAATTGACTCATGAATGGGCAAGTTTTACTGTGCAGTAAACATGTGCATGTGTAGATGTACATGCTTACTGTGCAATAAACTATGCTGCATCACAGTAAAACATCTCAAATAGACATGCCCACTGTGTCTTAAATAATTCCAGTTTTCAGTTGGTCTTGATATCAAGTTTATTTAAAGTTACTTTAATATAATGTGATACTATGATATGGCTGTGTCCATACGCCTCTCCTGTTTTAATCTTTCTGAAATACCAGTGGGCATGTGAAAAGTAAATTAAATGCCCTAAAAGAAACCAAAAGTGCAAAAGGGAAACAAAATGACAAATGATATTCTTGCAACTCTAAATAAAACCTTGAAACATATTAAACTTCTGATAGTTCTTGTGCCACATTTTCTGCTACTTTTACACATAAGGTAAAAGTACACACAGGATGCATCTACACATGCAATTGATATGAAGCAGTAAACCCTGGAGCAATTTAAGCCAGAGTAAACTACTCCCAGGCACAGCCTCAACACACGTGGACAGGATTGCAGCAATTTGAGCTGAGGTAGAGCAGACCTGGACTGGCAAGAGGTGTTGGGGGTCAGCCCTGGGATCCAGGTGGTGGCACTGGAAGTGGAGAGGCTGGCAGGGGCATGACGATGCTGAAAGTGCAGAGTTGTGTGACTGTGCAGCAGGCAGGAGTCTGGTGCTTGGCTGGCTAGGTTGATCGGGTGCAGTTCATGCCTGTGGTCAGCATCTACATGTGCATTTAATCATAGTAAATTACCCTGGCATAAGATAGTACTGTTGGGGACAGTACTATTTTAATGAGGCGTTACTTAGTTTACTGCAGCTTAATATCGCTGCATGTGTAGACCGTGACACTTTAGTCTGCAGCTAACTAGTCTACTTTGCAGTTAAGCGCATGTGTAGATGTGGCCACAGTGTCATAGCTGTGGTGATCCAGGAAATGGCAAGAAGCAAAGGTTTGTTGGTGATATCTTTTATTAAAACAACTGTATATCTGGAAGAGAAATTAAACAAGCTTTTGGGCCCTTCCATAAGTTAAAACTTTTTACTTAAACTGTACCTGCTTCTTTCTCAGACCTGAGGAAGGGTGCCTGAAAGTTTATCTAACTTCTCTCCTAATGAACTGTTTAACCAGTAAAAGATACCATGTAAAAAATCCTTACTTCACACTTTTATGCACAGATATTCTTAGCTTATTTTTTTTACCAAGCCTCCTAAGTTAATAAATGGTATTTCAAATACACATCTTAATTTGTGTTATGGTTTTGTTCTTAATGAGGGATTTTAGGATCCTATTTCTGCTATGGGATGCCTTTAACTATATTGCCTGTTTTATAAGATGTTTAACCTGTTCTTGTAAGGTTTCAGAGTCTTCATCATTGGTTCACATTAATGATGATGACAACATTAAGACAGACAGTATCTGGAGTATTCACTTCTATTTCCTTTCAAGATTAGCTTTAGCTTGGCCATTTCTTTATAGTTCTCACAGGGTGCATCTTCATGTGCAATTAATTTGAAGCAATAGACTCTGGTGCCTATTATGCTGGAGTTTATTTCCCCCGGGTCTGATGTTTGAACTTGGAGCAGTTCCTGGGCCCCCTGGGGCCCTGCAGGCCATCTGCCAAGCAGGGCTGCTCCAACTTGGCTCAATGTGCTGTGGAGGGGCTGGCTGGAGCATGAGGGTGGGGCTAGCCAGCAGGTTACCCTCATGCCCCAGCCGGCCCTTCAGTGTCTACACATATGTTGCTGTGGAGTAAATAATTCTGCATTAGGAAAGTACTTGTGTCGACATGAACTAACCTGTGGCAGAGTTGATTAGTTTACTGCATCCTAATAGCACTGTACGTGTAGATGGTGACATTTTACTGTGCATCTAATTAGGCAGCCCCACAGTAAACATATCATGTAGACATGCCCACAGAGTACTGAAATACTGGTCTCAGTGAAGTCTGAGGGGCTGGTTGCTTCATTAGAGCTAGGCTTTTACCCCATCATTTTTTAGTTTGACTTTACAATTTTTGTGAGTTGGTAGCTCTTCTGGTCTGCTTTCACAGCTCACATAGACATACCCGAGCAAGCTCTAAACTAACTGTATTAGGTGCTGATAGCAGCATAGCTATGGCATTTCAGAGCTCAGCACAGGCTGAAAAGCCTGCCCAAGAAGCTGCTGGTTTACCCATGCCTCCGGGCCTAGGATGCCTACCATGTAGATATGGCTTTGGATTAGCTATTGCTTCAGCAAAGGCTGCATATCCCTTGCTAACCAAATATTCCCCATCTTTTGGAAGTGGAGCTCCCTCTTCAAAAACAACACTAGTTATGTCCTCTATAACTGGGGACCTATCTAACTTGCAGCAAGAGAAAGCAGTTTTTGCAGCATGGTCACAGCTGGAAGAGCTGATTTTGTGGTTATTTCACAGTGGCCCTGCCTCTTGGCACTGACTGGCGGAGAGGCCTTGGGGAGGAGGAGATGAAGGGGAGGCTACCATCTTGGCTGCTGATTGGCCTTCATGCAGCCCCACCCCTCGGTGCTGATTGGTGGACTGGCACAAGGGGGCAGCTGTCATCTTGTCTGCTGCCCTTTGTGCCACCCTGCCAGTCAGTGCCTTCCCCTCCCAGGCAGGCTGCAAGGTTTGACCACAGCAGCAGCAAGACTTCTCTTGCCCACTGAGGAGCCAGCATTTTATTTTTATTAAATTTTTTGGTTAATTTCCCAGGAAATCATGACCAATGGCATTTTTCATGAAGATAACCATTTTGTGCAGTTTCTGTGAAAATCATGAAACCACAATTTAAGTAGGTCCCTATCTCTAACCCCCTATAGTGTTATAGGACTATGCTGCCTAATGTATTCATCATCCATCACTGGATCACCTGTATTTGCTTCATATTTGGAAGACTTACTTTGCAACCACAGTATCTAGAGTCTTGCTCCAGCTGTAACTCTAGAGGATAACTGGCAGGTTTGTCTGCCCACTCACTCTCTTAAGTAGTCTTCTGTGCCTCTCTAGGGAGATATACTCCAACTTAGAAACCACGACACTGGGCAGTGGGCAAAAAACCAGAACAGAGATGCCTGTTTACTTGTTACATTTTGATTTATTTATCTGTTTCAGATATGTGCATTGCAACTGCAATTTCTCTTCTTATGATCCTGATTTGTGCAATGGCTACATATGGAGCCTATAAGGTATTCATTTAGTTTAAGTACAAGGTTAATGATTCTAGTTAATTGAACTTGTATACATTTTTTAAGATTGATAAATGGAAATTAAAGTTGTTTTATTTTAAGATTTGCTTAGTTACTAAATAAACTAGAAAGCTTTCTGGTTGTTGGTTTAGATCATATTGTGCCAAGTGATTCTATGCTGATTAGGGCAGTACAAGCCTAATATTATCTACTGGTAGTTGTATTCACAGTCCACAGTCTCAAATAGTAAATCTGTTAGTATGCTTTTGGATAAATTGAATGCAAAGGCCAAAACCTGTTCCCTTAAAAATGAATAAATGTTTTCCCCACTTACTGCTATGATACCAGGATTGGTTTTAAAGAGCATGTTTTATTTTAATCCCACTGAACAGTTTACTGTCCTAGAAAACCAAAGTAGTTCTGTTTGATTTTTACACGCAGCTGTAGAAGGTGTAGACTTGCACCCTAAAGTTTATGTCAGCTTTGCTGCCAAACATATATTGGCTGCATATCATATTTTTTTAGCAGACTTACAAGTTATTTTCCCTCTGTGAAACTTAGTCTCAAGAGAGAATTTCATTGCATGATGTCAGGATTTCTTTATTCAGAAGGAAACATACAGTTCTGCTTTTACTTACAGCTCTTCTGTTTTTCTATTTTATTTATAGCAACATGCAGCCTGGATTATCCCATTCTTCTGTTACCAGATTTTTGACTTCGCCCTGAACACTTTGGTTGCTATCAGTGTCCTTGTTTATCCAAACACCATTCAAGACTATCTACGGCAGCTGGTAAATTGTTTGATGTTAACAGTAATTTTCACTGGCATTTTGTTCTGCACCTTCTTACCCCATCCTTCCAGTCAGGACAGAGGCAGAGTTACAGCTTGCTGGGAAGAAGCTTACTTTGAAGTTTTTTTCTGAACATCTACATTGATATGAACTTTATTACATGGATGGAAAACTAGGTAGAGGACTATAAATGAAAGGCAATGAGATAGATGAACATTAATAAATGAAATCACAGTAGGCAGCACTGTATAAACAATCTATGAATGTAGGACCTAATCCTGGCAAAAATTTGGACTTCATCTGAAAGGAATGATATCTGAAGCCTTGGAAGAAATGCCTTACATGGACTAAAAGACTTTAGTCTGTTCTGTTGGTGCTGGAGTTTATTGCTCCCAGGTGCAGCACTTACACATGCACCTGGGACTGCAGCACATTGACCTGGGGCAGCACAGCCCTGGCTAGCAGAGTTTCCAGGGGGGGAGGAAATCAGCTTGCCAGGCTGGAGCTGCTCTACCCCAACTCAACATACTGTGGAGGGGTTGGCTGGAGTATGACAATGCTACAGTACGGAGCTAGCCAGCAGTCATCCCCCACACTGTAGCACCCTTGTGCCCCAGCCAGCCCTGGTTACCATCTGTTCATGAGTTGTGGTGCACTAAATAACTCCACTGTAGAATAGTACTTGTATTGGACAGTACTACTTTACGGCAGAGATAATTATTTTATTCTGGCCTAATAGCACCACCTGTGTAGACAGTGATGGTTTATTGTGGAGCTAATTAGTAAACTGCAGGGAAGTGCATGTATAGATGCTCCCACTGAGTGCTTAAAAATACTGAGATTATATATCTGGTGGGATCTAATGTTCCCTTCTAGCCTTAATCTCTGAGAAAATGAATCTGCTGGAAGGTTTATAGCAAGACACATGAACGTTGGCTGTAGACAGACAAATAACTATACTATTTTAAAGAGAGAAAGAAGACTTTCTGCTTATAAGCCCCTGTCAGGTAAACCTCTGTAACTGTTTAATCCATCACTGGTATTCTGATGTAAGTAAAGCTAATTTACTGAATGAAACCCTGCTTAATTAGGAATGTATTACTGTGGGATAGGAGCAGACAGATGAAACAGTTATGGCAGATTCATCTGAAATATGATAATTCCTTCATCCTTTTCAAATATATAATTGCTAGTCTATCTACACCTGTGACATGCTGGACAATTATTGCCTTTGGGACACTAGAAGGAAGCAGTCTGGGCTAATGGTAGAGGTGATATCCTCTATTAGACCAACAAGATTTTTGCAAAAAAAATTCTTTAATTGCAAGCTTTCAGGCACAAACACCTTTCATCAGGCATTGGAGAAAAGATTGTGAAAGTTCTCCTGGGTTCTCCAATGCCTGATGAAGGGTGTTTGTGCCTGAAATTAAAGATGTTGGGGGTTTTTTTTGTGTTTTTTTTGCAAAAATCTTATTGGTCTAATAAAAGATATCACCTCTCTCATAAGCCCAGATTGCTTTTTCCTCTAGACCAATACAACTACAACCTGAATACCTAGAAGGAAGCAGTGCAATAGCAGGGGCAGTTTTATGGTCTTTAAACAAATTCCAGGACTCTGAAAATGATCATGATACCAGTACAAGCAGCAGATTACTGGCATATTATGTTCTTTTGAGTATTTACCAAAGTATACAAGCACATAAGTAATTTCAAGGGGGGATTTTGAAAGCAACTCAACATGTATTTAAATGTTTACATTATCATTTGTTCTTTACAAGGGAGACCACAGAACAGTTTTTAGCTGAAGGGCTTAATGGCAAAAGTTTGAGAAAATGATAGAATGCAATTATGGGTTTTTACTTTAGGAACACAGTTGTTAAAGTATATTCAAGTTTAGGCATTACATTCACTGAAACTGTCCATGGGAAATGCTTTAGTTACACTATTCCAAAATTAGTTCCCCTGAAGTTAACTGGAGTATTTTTATAGTAAGGAGTGATTCATTATGCATAAGTGTGTCAGATTTGTACCTAAAGGTATGGATTAAGTAAATTTACCTGCATGGACAGAAGCAGAAAGAAGAGAAGTGAAGATCACATCTGCTGGTGTCAGATACACTATAAGGTGTAACGAAAAGCAAGTTTTTTTTAGTTGATAGTAGCAGTATAGAAGAAAAAGTGCACTGCTTGAATTTGAGCTTGAGTTTGAATTTGAACTAATTTTGTTCCTAAGAGTTTTTCCTCTCTTACTCAAGATTTTTCCTGGAGAAATATTATTTTTTAGCATTGTGTTTGGAACAAAATCCTAAGTCATACCTTCAGCCTTGTGAGGTACAGGAGTGAGCCATGTTGCATAGAGCATAATCATTCTAGATAATTTGCAACTATGTCTTGGAGGGATCTTGGCTCGGTCCCTTTAACCCAGAACCTACTGAAGCAGAAGGCAAAAGATTAGCTTTTGTTTATTCTCGGGCATTTTTACAGTGTTTCTATCTCTGCCATGTCATTGTAAATTTGGGGAGTGATGCTGAGGAATACACCTCTTTTCAGGGACTTGGACAACCCTCCCTTTTGATAGAATTAGTAATAGATATATGGAAAAAATGCATGCATCTGCTATTTTGGGATTTGGCATTTTTTGACAGTACTGTAAGCACATTGTTAAAACAGTCCTTTTTTTATTCTTCTGATGCCAGTGGTCTCTCTTAGGTTAAAGCCCAGTAAATCAGACTTTTGCTACTTCCTTTACTGTGTATCTGAACATGCCACATTACTTAATTTGCTCGCTTTGGGCACAAATCTGCTGACCTTATGTACAGAGAATTACACCTTACTAGGTAGGCCTGCATAAACTGTATCTGATGGTATAAGAGAGTTCTGCCATGAACATATTTGGATCACTCACTCCCACTCCACATGTGCCACATGCAAAAAATGTCATATAGCCACCTTAGAACTGCCCTAAAGCACATAAAAAGGAGCTATGTGACTATTTAAAAAAAAAAAAGAATTCAGCATACCCAGAACAAGTGGGTGGGTGATATTCCCTACTGTAGTCCAACACAGTGTAGGCATGACTTATATGCGTTCCAAAAAATTTCACTGGGTCTGTGGACAGAATAAAAGCACCATTCAATGTAAGGATGATGGAGCTGGACACTTTTTAATCTGAAATGTATAACAATGTTTTTATCTGAAATATATAACAATGTTTCTATATATAGGTTGTTGTTTTCTGATATCACCTACATTAAATGTTTATATGTTCAAGTGTCTTTGAAAACTCATACTTGTAGAAAAATATATCATTTAACAGGGACAAAAATGCAAGAACATCACAGCATAATAAAACAAGCATTGCAGATTAAACAGCACCTCTAATGTTTAGAATATAGTGTGATAACAATATGCTGCCAAATGCTGGTTCTAATCTACATCAGTATCCTAACCATTATCACTATAACTATATAATAGAAAATATTTCAAATTATATTAAATACTGTAGCTGTTTTGCCAGTAATAGGTCTAGAGGAGTTTAATTTAAGGCATATTTCTTTTCTACCTGATTTTGCAGGCAGATAGCAGGGCCAGCTGCCATTTTCATGGGCTTATTGTAGTAGCCTCTCCCCCAGTTCTCTGGCTGAGGGGCCCTGATGGCCCCGCCCCCCACCGCTGATTGGTGGAGAGGGCTTTCTATCATACAGTCCCTGCCCCTCGTCACTGATTGGTGGAGGGGGTGGGGCCACACAACAGGCAGTTCCCTCAGCCAATCAGCGATGAAGAGCGAGGGTGGCAGCCACCTTGCCTGCTTACTTTAGTGCCAGAAGCCACCATTATGCTGGACTGTGTGACCAGGAGGACTGCTGGCGCTCTCTGAGGAGCCAGCATTTTAGTTTTAGTAAATTTTTATTGTTTGTTTTTTCTTCCCCTGCAGATTTTGCAGAGATCGCCTGATTGCCTGATTTCATGATTTCCTCAAAATCCATGAAATCGCAATTCGATTTGAGTAGGTCTCTAAGTATGTATAATGAACATGCAATTCAGAAAGACTGATGCAAGCTTGGTTTTTATTAATGTATGGAAATATTACAGCTCATTTAATAATGTATTTCAAATAGTGTTTTAAATAGCTTTACTATGAAACTAATTAGAGTGTTGCTTTGTGTCATTTCAGCTAAGGCTATGTCAGCCTTTCTCATTAAAAATGTTTAAGTAAAAACCCTACAATGGAATACGGATTAAACAGATCAAAATTATTCTAAAAGCCTATAAAATGGATAGACAATATCTCTGTATAGTTTTTTTTAGCCATCTTCTAGGATCCTAAATTGAAGATATAATTATCTGCTAAATTCAAAGCATGGGCTTAGAAATTATATATACAGGCAACCCCCACTTAACACTCTTAATTGGTTCCTGAAAAATTGAGTGTTAAGCGAAACAAATGTTAAGTGAAACCGAAAGTATTTGAGGATCCAAGATGATGACCGCAAGTGTTTTTAATGACCCAATAGTGACTGCGAGCATTATAATGAAACTCACTGAGCACTAAGCGAAATCAGGTATCAGTTTAAAATGAGTGTTATAGCGAAATAGTGCTAAGCGGGGGTTGCCTATATGTTACTGTTTTATGTTAAATTATATACGACTTCTGTATTCCAAGCCATTCTATGGGAAGTCACTCCATATTAAGTATGGAATTTTTTAATTCTAAAATTGAGGAGGAAATATAAAACACAAACAGATTTGGAAGAATGGGAAGAAAGTTGTTTTAAAGTGAATAGTAAAACATTTAAAAGTGAGCTGGCACAAAGTCCAAAGCTTTTCATTATTAATATTATTTATATAGTGGTGTTAGTACTCTCAGTGTCCATGGTACTGTATAAATAACATTTGCATTATGGCTTTAACACAGGGATGGGCAAAATGCAGCCTGCCAGGCCATTCCATCCGGTCTGCAGGACCCCTAAAAAATTTAGAAAATTAATATTTATCTGCCCCTGGCTGCATATCATGCAACCCTTGATGGCTTGCCAAAACTAAGGGGCCCTCTGCCCAAAATAATTGCCTGCCCCTGCTTTAACATATGGACTTCTTATTGTACCAAATGCATTTAAGTTCATACACATTTTTAGAATATCCAGCTGCAAATTCACTTGTAAATTGATGTTAACCTCTGTTTTAGATTATGGGCTTGATATTTTCTCACCCAGATACACTTCTGCTGTAAACAAATCAAATACTCTCTATATAACAACCACTTTTTAGTCCAGGCAGCTGTACATCCACCAAAGTCTTGTTTTGAAACTTGTATCCTGGGGCTTTCCTACAATGGATTTCAGCCACTGCTTTATGTGTACCAGTGCAGAGTGGTAGGGTGAGAATGACTTGCCTTGTTACACTGGGCAAATTCTACTGTGCCAATGTAACCTGTACACACGTGAGGGGGTTGCACTGGTTCACCTAGACTGGCATTTAAATGTCATTTTAGGCAAGATCGTGCTGGCTTCCCTCTGTTCTAAGATTGTTATGATAGCCAAAGAAAGTCTGTCTATAAACATGTCATCCTTGAAGTGGGAACAGTTGTGCTAGGATGTGTCCCAGCACAGCTACTTTGCCTCAGTAGGTGACCCAGATGCCTTCCATTGTCCTGCAGTGTCAGGCCCCTGCCAATCCTGGGACTTCAGGGGCCCAATCCTATGGGACAACTGCAAATGGGGAAACTGGATCCCCCTGTTTGTAGAGGCATGCCCCAAAAATCCCCGAGTAGGAGACTGCTTGGGCATGCATATCGTGTTGCTGTGCCCCATTTTGGGGCATACCTTTTGCAGAGAACCAGCATTTTGAAGCATATTGTTATCACGCTATAGTCAAAACATTAGATGTGCTAAAGAACACAGGCAGCTCTGGGCTGCCAGCACTTTCCCCCCATAATACAAAGAGAACTACAGCACAAAAGCAAAACAGATTTTTTTTTTTTTTTACCACTGAAGAGGTATAGACATCTGTTTGCTTGGGCTTTCTGCCATCATGAAAAAGCAAAGTCTCTTTGGAATCTTTGAGGCTCATAATGCTGGTATTTTGTTTCCTTGCTTTGCACCAAGATATAGCCCTTTATTCTCATATCATACATTAATTTAGTCCTTCCACATATTACTGGCATAACATACAGCATTTGTGTCACTTCTGGCTGAGAATAGTTTCCTTAAAAGTATATAAAATCTCTCCTTGTGCCTACCTTTAACACATGGAGATATTGGTGCTAATTAGATCACTGCCTTGTTACAAAAAACTGTGTCTTTCTTTCAGATGGACATCATGACTTTGTGCTATCAACTTCCAGAAACCCTTTTCCTCACACAGTAGCTTGGAAAACTCTGAAGAGGGAGTATAAGTTCAGTTTTCACACTAATCATGAGGGGTTGACAAGGATCTGACTGCACAGTGCTGCAGCTGTCGAGCTCAGATTTGAGCATCAGCATGTGGCTTGAGTCTATGCAGGAGACCCAGCCCAGTCTGTTGAGGCTGTAGAGTCAACACTCCACAAAAGTGTCATCTAAAACCCTGGCCATTCAGTAGCAATTTCACTAGCGTTTGCTCCTGGCAAAATAATGTATTTTATACTGCTTGATGCTGGCTGGGTTATTCCTGTATTATCTGAAATTCCTGTTGCTTGTAATGCTGAGGGGCAAATTGTGACCTGTTCACCAGCACCTGCTGCTGCTGAAGTTAGCAAGCTAACTCTTTATGGCTCTGGCAGATGTTCCTGCTCTTTAACTTGGTGGGAACTTTGTTGGCTGTTTCCCTTTCTCTCCTCTTTCTCCCCACCCCCCGTAGGAATGAATGCCAGCTCAGCTGAAGTCTGGAAATAGGCCATTAGGCCATAACCAAGATACTGAATTGACATATGTCTGGTCTTAGAACAGTGACTTTGCTCAGATATTAGAGACTAATGCAGTAGTTGGTTCTCAACCGTTTTTAGACTTGAGGCACACCCCCCACTGATGGACTGGAGGCACCCTTCTTTAGACTCAAGACACTGCTTGGAAAAATGTTAGCTATGGGGTCAGCAGTGTTTTTGTCCCGAGTACCAAAAGCACCCTAGCCTCCACCCAGGCCTCAACTTGGCATGCCAGAAGGGCCCGATCCTTATTGCTGGTGGTGGCTGCACTTGGCTTCAGGCGGACAGTGGGAGAAGGGCTGTTCTGCTCCATCCCGTTCCCTGCAGTGTGCTGTTTTTTGCGCATGTACCCACCATCACCATGGAGCCTGTGCCAGGGCTCCAGAGACCAGTGCAACGATTTGCAGCTTGCCCACCACTTCCTGCAGCTGCCCAGAGCCGGGCCGGTGGGAGGCTGCAAACAATTGGATGGAGCTCTGTAGCCATGGTACTGGCTTCATGGCAGCAGTGACTACACAAGTGCCTCCAAGTGCATGGCTGGAAAGAGACCTGGGGCAGCACAACCCTGGTCCCTCCCCCCACCATTTGTCCTGAGGTGTGTGTGCAGCTGCCACCACTACGGAGCCAGTGTCTGGGCTCTGGAGCCCAACACAGCTGTTTGCAGCCTGCCCACGGCCTGCTGCAGCTGCCCAGAGTTGGGGCTGACCGCAGCCAAGAGGCTGCAAACTGTTGTACTGGGCTCAACAGCACCAGCATCCGCTCCATGGCAGTGGTGGTTGCATGCATGCTTCTGGGCGTATGGCCAGAAAGAAGCCTGGAGCAATGCAGCCTGGGTTCCATAGCCAGCAGCAGCTATGCAGAGCCTGGGCCAGCTGTGGTGTGCTGAGGAAAATGACCTCACGTGCCGTGTTGGGGATTGCCAATCCTTGTGTTAGATATTAGTTTTCACATGATTTTCGACTACAGAAAAATACAAGACTAATTCTTCTGTTGCAAAGAACTCGGAGTAAACAGGTCTGAATGCCTTCAACATTAGGGATTCCTATTTGAAATCCCTGGGTTTACACTGAACATTAATAGTGCTAACATTTTGTGGCACTCTTTGGCACCCTTGAAAGGATCTGAAGGCACCTCAGGTTGAGAATCATTAGTTTAACATGACCAATGTCAATCTGAGTCCTCATTCTGTTCACAAAGTAGTTTTAATATTTACCACAAGAGTGCCCAAAAGCTCCCGTGGCTCACCAAGGATGTCCGGGAATGCCTGCTTGCCAAAAAGGCGGTGTACACCTGGTGGAAGGGGGGTGCCATCTCCAAAGAGGAGTATACCTCCTCTGCTCGGGCCTGTAGGGGGGCTGTCAGGAAAGCTAAGGTGGACATAGAGCTAGGAATAGCATCTAAGATCAAGAATAATAAAAAGTCCTTTTTCAAATACATAGGGAGGATGAAGAAGGCACCGGGTAATGTGGGGCCCCTGCAAAGTACGCTGGGCAATCTGGTGGTTGCGCCAGAGGAGAAAACGGAACTCTTTAACCAATTCTTCACCTCCATTTTCTTGTGCAGGGACCAGGACTTCCCCACTGTGATGCCAGACGGACTCGAGGGGAACGCCTCCAGACCTCAGGTTGGGGAGGACTGGGTTAGAGAGCTTCTGGAGGGGCTGGACGTGTTCAAGTCAGCGGGTCCAGATGCTCTCCACCCCAGGGTGTTGAGGGAGCTAGCTGGGGTTATTGCAGGGCCCTTGGTACAGCTTTATGAGCGCTCGTGATGCTCGGGCCAGGTGCCAGATGACTGGAAGATAGCTAACGTGGTCCCCATCTTCAAAAAAGGGAAGAGCGAGGACCTGGGCCACTATAGGCCCATCAGTCTTACCTCAATCCTAGGGAAACTCTTTGAGAAGATCCTCAAGGAGCACATCTGTGATGGGCCGGCTTCAGGGATGATGATCAAGGGCAATCAGCATGGTTTCATTAGGGGCAGGTCATGTCAGACCAACCTGATTGCCTTTTATGATCAGGTCACAAAGGCAATGGATGCAGGTGTTGCCGTGGACGTAGTCTTTCTAGACTTCAGCAAGGCCTTTGACACCATCTCCCATCCCATCCTCCTTAAAAAACTAGGCGACTGTGGCATTGATGCCTACACAGTCAGATGGATTGCAGATTGGCTGAAGGGTTGTACTCAGAGGGTGGTGGTGGATGGGTCATATTCAACCTGGGGGGAGGTGGGCAGCGGAGTCCCCCAGGGCTCGGTCCTTGGGCCCGCGCTGTTCAATTTCTTCTTCAGCGATTTGAACGATGGGGTGAAATGCAACCTGTTTAAATTCACTGATGATACCAAACTTTGTGGTGAGGTGAGCACGCTAGTAGGGAGGGAGAGACTGCAGGAAGACCTGGATAGGTTACAGGAGTGGGCTGACATAAACAGGATGCTTTTCAATACTGACAAGTGCAGGGCGCTGCACTTAGGCAATAGAAACCAGCAGCACACTTATAGAATGGGAAACTCCCTTCTTGAGAGTACGGAAGCAGAAAGGGATCTTGGAGTCATTACTGACTCCAAGATGAACATGGGCTGACAATGCGAGGTCACGGCTGGCAGGGCTAACTGGACCTTGTCGTGCATCCACAGGTGCATCTCAAGTAGAGCCAGGGAGATGATCCTCCCTTTCTACGTGACACTGGTCAGGCCACAGCTGGAGTACTGCGTCCAGTTCTGTGCTCCCCATTTCACGAGGGATGTGGACAACATTGAAAGGGCCCAGAGGAGGGCCACCCGCATGATCTGGGGACTACAGGGCAGACCCTACATTGAAAGACTGTGGGACCTAAACCTGTTCAGCCTTCACAAGAGAAGGCTGAGGGGGGACCTGGTGACTACCTAGAAACTCACTAGGGGGGACCAGAAGGGTTTAGGGGAGACACTGTTTCCCCTAGCGCCCCCTGGCATGACAAGGAACAATGGACACAAGTTATTAGAGAGTAGGTTTAGATTAGACATCTGCAAGAACTACTTCACAGTTAAGGGGGCTAGGAGCTGGAACCAGATTCCTAGGGAAGTGGTGCTGGCTTCTACCCTGGGGATCTTTAAGAAGAGACTTGATGACTACCTGGCTGGACTCATTTGAGTCCAGTCTTTTCTTCCGCCCAGGCGGGGGGTCGGAGTTGAAGATCTACAAGGTCCCTTCCGACCCTACTTCTATGATTCTATGATTCACTAGGTCAATGGGAATTATATGCAGAATATGTTACTGTAACTGCTCTTTACTGGCTACTGAATATAGACCTAACAATTAACTGGTCCATCTAAAAAATAAATGGCTCTACAGCTGCATTTCTTTCATGTCTTGTTTTCAACACAGTTCTGGCTTTCTTGGTCTTTGGGTAACTGTATCAACTGTGCCAATGAGAAAGATATTGTGCAAAATCACTAATAAATTGTTCTGCAGGCAGAAATTAGTGAATTGCAGCTCTCTCACTGTATTTCTTCAAAGCCCAGTAAATTTATAATGAAAAAATTATTAAAATGTCAGCCATAAAATTCAAGGCAAGAACAAAAACATTTCTACCAAGGACCAGAAAATATGCTCATGTAACATATATCCACAGTTAGTTACACCAACTGGGGATCTTAAGTGTTCAGAACAGTTTATGGAAATACCAAAGAACATTTCTTACAGCAGCTGTTAAAAAAGAAATTGCTGAAGACTTTAAGTAACAGCAGGAGGTTACTCAGGATATACACCAATGCAACTGGCAGTTTGGTTCATTTTCATGCCTTAAGGAAGTAAAAATAGTTCTTTCCATAATAATAATAATGGTAAGTGAAAAAGAATTTTGAAAACTTTTGTATACAAGGGAAGGTTTAAGCCACATTTTACAACGAAATTACCTTTCAGTGAGGTTCTCTCTTGAAGACAGATTCCTGCAGGATTTGCAATTCATTTCAGTGCTTCAGTTTGAAAATATTTCTTTATGAAGGGTTTCCACTGGGGGTTTTCTTATTATTTTAAAACAACTTGGCAAATAAAACTTCTTTTATCCTAGGAACTTTATAAAGGCACCTATATAGAAGCACAAGGGCTGCTCCAATGTGCTGTAATTCCAGCGCATCAGAGCAGATGTGATTAATTGAGTCTGCTGGAGTGTGGCAATTGCTGCACTCCAGCAACCTCCTGTGTCTTGTATATTAGCATCCCCGCACTTAAAAATGGTGGCAGGGGCACTTGAACTAAAGCCTGTCAAATGAGCTTTAGTTCAAGCATCCCTGCCACCGTTTTTAAACATGGGGATGCTGATACAGAGGGCACAGTGGCACTTTAATTACAGCGGCTCTTGTAGCCACACTAATTAAAGTGCTGCCCCCCTACAACCCCAGAGCACATGTAAAAGTGCCTATATGTCTTACAAACATGACTTAAGGAAGCCTGACAACATTCCACCTGTGAAGTAGAAAAAGTGTTATTTATCTCTTGTCTTGTGGATGGGATTACTGAGTCACAGAGTGGTTAAGTTGTGAGTCACAAAAGAAGTTTGTGTTAGAGCCACATTTTCTGAGCCCTACACTTCTATATTCTTGCCACCAGTCCATGTCTTATATAATGCTAACATTTTTTCCTTGCTTGAACTGAATAGCAAGCTGTGTACTGATTGCTTTACCATATTTGGCAAAACTTTCTTTATTATTGTCAGAGATGACAAAAGAAACAAAGAATACAATAACAGTAAAACAACCCAAAACCCAAACCTCTAGTTTTCTTTTTACTGGAACATGAATGTTTCATAGAACAACTTGGTTTTTTTCTTTTGTAATACAAAAATATCCTTTGTAATTATAACACACAGTTTATTCAGATGTGCCAGAAATGGAGTACTGGTCCAAAGAGCTATTGGATATAATGGATGTCCTTCTCATAAGCTATTAATTGAAGAGCCCATTAATGATTCAGGAGCTTTATAATGTGGTTTTTGTTTTTTTGTTTTTTCTGCAGCCTGCCAATTTTCCCTACAAGGAAGAGATAATGTCAGTGAATCCTACTTGTCTAGTTGTGATTATTCTTCTCTTTATAAGTATTATCTTGGCTTTCAAGGTAAGCATACTTGTATACAACATCTGTCTCCTAGATATGCCATATCTTCGTAATAGTCCTCACCCTTTTAATGAAGAACAATTGTATTCTGTCGGTAATGGAGGCCAAAAGAGTAGCTGCGATGTCACTTACAAACTTGAATTTGAGAGTAAGGAAAGAGAGGGTGGGACTCATTACTTAATTGCAGCTGCATTAAAAATCAAAACAAAAGAGAGAAGTATATTTAATACCCTTAAGATGACTGTCAGCAGAAGTATTCATTTTTCACATGTGATGTGAAAACATCTAATTTGTCACTTGCTCGCATACCTCTTATGTGTGAATACTGAAATGTTTGATTGTAGGGTACTTTGATCAATGTGTATAAATGTAGCAACTATATCTAATGACATTACTGATATTTTCTTAGTATGAAATATGGGGGTCATTTCATGTTAATTTAAAATATTTATGATAGCTCATTTTAATAATATGTTTTCTGAGAGGTTTAATTGCATGCCCTCTAGAAAAAGTGACCTAAAGATATGAAATTAGTGGTGAGCAAGTTATTCTTTTTTAACATGCCAATGTATATTTTTTCCAAGAGTATAACTGGCTAGCAAGGTTGAGATCAATTAATGTCTTTTCTTACCCTATTTAATGCCTGTGGATTTGGCATTACTACAGAAATTCACTTCCTTTAATATTCATTCTAGCAACACACCATTAGTGTGAATGAGTCATAAAAATATGACTCACTAACAGTGAGATACATACTAAAACCTAGTTAGCACTGGCATTTTAATTTGAATTCCTTGAGTTTGCAGAAGATTTGCTCTGCAGATTTATGGAACCTGCTGAATGAAAAGAAAGTTGGCTAGTATCAAATGCATCACACTGTGTATCATTCTGATAGACATAACAGATGATACCCCATTTATGTGTTGAAACTGAAAGGTACTGTACGTAAAACATTTCTGAGCTCTTCTCTCCTCCTGCTACTATTAGAAATAAAGAAGGGCATTGTAACACCATTGTCTAACAAATGTCACCATAGGAAGCGCTGAACTCATATGGATGGAAGTAGGAAATAAAATTACTTAAGTCACTAAAAACATATTTGGCAACTATGGAACTTTTAATATGGGTGGTACTACACACAAAACAAAATCATTTTAGAGGATCACTTGAGATAGGAAGCATCACCTTTGATGCTGTTTTTCCTTTGTACTTTGCAAACATGATAAAAGGCAGGAAGACAACCACTCAAGTAATTTGAGACCTTCAGCTTTCATTTGGATCCCCTAGTAGCTTCTGGGTGTTTTACATGCTATCATACTATAATGCATAGGTGGACAGTGGATCTCAGCTTTGCCCTGGCTCCAGACCATGCTGTCACTGGAGCAGCTACCTGCCCAGCCATGTGCTATGCCAGCACTATTGGGGCATGGTTTTCATGGCACTGCCGCTACTGGGGGGTCTCCATGGAAACTGGCCATAGCAACATGAGCAGGGGCTGCCAGGAAATGGATTCACCGTTTTGCCCACCCAGGCTATAATGGACTCTTGTAATGAAAGAAAGCAAAATTGATCAAAATTCCACGCATTTTATCTATCCAAAAATGAATAGAGCTCTATGTACCATAACATGCTGGAAATTCTCATCTAGACAAAGGAGGACATCTGGTACCATAGATGAATTTATGTATTCTTGATTGAACATTAATCCTGTTATTTGATCATCCAATAACAAACAACTGCATTCTCCAGTAAAGGCATTGCCCATATTTTCTCATCTGTTCACATTGTTTTACATATTACAATAATAATATGTAAAGCAATGTGAACAGAAGAGAAAGCATGGGCAATGCCTTTACCGGAGAATGCAGTTGTTTGTTATTGGATGATCAAATACCAAGATTAATGTGTGGAGCCCAGAACTGGATGAAGTACTTCAGCTGCAGCCTCACCGAGACCAAGTAAAGTGGGAGGATGACTTCTTCTACATGTGTTAGTTGGCATTCTAATTAAAATGTACTGGAGCAGACTCAATTAATTGAGCCTGCTCTTCATGTTAATTAGAATGCTGCAGCATCAACACTGCGTATCATATATTAAGCCCCCATGCATTTAAAAATGGCCGTGGTGTGCTTTAACTAAACTTCATCAAATGAGGTTTAGATAAAACATCCTGCAGCCATTTTTAAACATTCAGGGGCTTAATACACTGACACATTTTAATTAGAGTGGCTGCCTGGGAACCACTCTAAAATGCCTCTCTCCCTCCTCTGAGCACATGTATAGGCAGCCACTGTCTTTTAAGTTTCACCCTTCCATACTGCAGGTATGGGCATGGTCAAGGCTTCCTCTGACAATATGGAAGCTTGAGAACTTCTCAGGCTACCTTAACTTCCAGTGCAGGAGAACTGACTCAGTACATGGGTGAATGATATTTGAAAGCTCAGTCCAAGCCTTTGGGGAAAAAATGAATTGGTAAATAGGTCAGTGACTTAATGTAACAATTCATGTACATAAATATGAAATAGGCCTGAAGGACAAGTTTAAAGAAAAGTTGCTGGCCCTTTCAGTGCATGTCAAACAAAGTGAGTTTCCATTGCTCGTATTTTGGGACCTATTTAAATGACAGTGGAAGTTTGTGGCACAGTGGTATCTTTAATCTCACTGTTTTTGCCACATGGCTCCTCCCGCCACCACCCCTCTGCCCACCACTGAGTGGCAGAGAGGCAAAAACAATGTCATGTCATGAATTGCCTCTCAGCCACTCAGTAGTAGCAGGGAGGGGAGAGGGGCAGTGAAAAGAGTAAGATTAAAGGCACCGTTGTGCCATGAACTTCCACCACGATTTAGGTAGGTCCCTACTCATGTTCAACAGGCCAAGAGCATGTCTTGGCCAGCAAAATTATATGATATTCCTGTATTCTCAAATGAACACGAATTAGCATTTCATTATCCAATTGCTGGTTCTACACTAGCTGCCAATTCCTTTATTATGGATATATGGTAGACCTCACCCACTGAGTAACAGCTCTTAATACATTTCTATGAGTGAGCAAAGCAAGATATTATCACCCTGGTGGGAGAATCTAGAACAGTGGTACACTAGCTGCCAATTCCTTTTATTGTGGAGATATGATGGACCTTGCCCACTGACTAACAGCTTCTAATACGTTTCTATGAATGAGCAAAGCAAGATATTATCACCATGACGGGAGAATCTTCAACAGTGGTTCTCAACCTTTTTGGACCTAAGGCACCCTTAATTGGATTTGAGGCACCCCTCCATAAATTTTTCAGTGGCAGGGAAAAAAAAAACCCATTCTCATCCCATGAGTCCAACCTGCAGCATCCTGAAAAACAGAGTTCCTGTATGACAGCTATAGGCAAGAAGGTAGGGTGGGTGAAAGAGATAAGAGGCTTTTGGTCAGGCCGCAGTTGGAGTACTGCGTCCAGTTCTGGGCGCCGCACTTCAGGAGGGATGTGGACAACATGGAGAGGGTCCAGAGAAGAGCCACTTTCATGTTCAGGGGTCAGCAGGGCAGGCCCTACAAGGAGAGGCTAGGGGACCTGAACCTGTTCAGCCTTCACAAGAGAAGGCTGAGGGGGGATATAGTGGCCATTTACAAACTGGTCGGGGGATCAGCAGGCATTGGGGGAGTCCCTGTTCCCCTGAGCACTACCAGGTGTGACTAGGAATAACGGTGACAAGTTGGCAGGGGTTAGATTCAGGCTAGATATCAGGAGGTGCTACTTCACTGTCAGGGCGGCTAGGATCTGGAACCAACTTCCAAACGAAGTGATGCTGGCTCCTACCCTGGGGTTGTTTAAAAGGAGGTTGGATGAACACCTTACTTGGGTTGTTTGATCCCAGTACTCTTTCCTGCCATGGCAGGGGGTCGAATTTGATGATCTGCTCAGGTCTCTTCTGACCCTACCAACTATGAAAGGTCATTATTGTAAATGAGTCACAAAAATATGACTTATTAATAATGATCTGTGTGCTAAACCAAATGAGCACTGGCATTTTAATTTCAATTCCTTGTGTCTGCAAGAGCTGCTATGTAGGTTTATGGAACGTACCAAAAGAAAAAACAGCTGGCTAGTAGCACTTTGGTGTTTTTAAATTTCTGGAGAGATAGTTGGCTTTTGTGTTTTCTACTATCTCCCCAGTCAGGTCTTCCCAATCTGGCCAATGAAAGGCAAACAGCACAGGGAGAAAAGGGGCCAGTTTTTGCCTTATCAGTCATCCTTTCTCCTAACCACTGCCTTCCAGTCATTGGTCCTATGCTTGCTGGTCTATGAATATTTCCCTGTATTTTCTTAATTTAAAAAATTGCTCTCATTTCCCCTTTAGGCAATAAGTTATCCTCAGCTTAAAAAACTCAAAGCACAACAGCCAGGACACCTAATGGGGCCAAGATCCCATTATCATTGAGTTACCATGAGAGTGTTATACTAAACAAAATGTAAATATATGCATAGGTTAAAATCCCTGAACAAATTTGAAGCAGCATAAACATTCTTCACTTATGCTAAATAAAGTGTATTTTTTATGTTTCAGTATGACTGTACCTTAATATTGGAATAGTATATGGTAACTAAATTGGAGCTAAGTTGTGCCTTTCCCTAAGTTGAATAGGATTTTGTACAACAGAGGCTCCCAGGATTCTGTTCACCTCAAGTGAAGATATCAGATCAATGAATTAACCCTTATGTGATCATTTTAAGGTAGTTAATTGTGACAAGTGGAAGGTTTGCTGCTCTACTTCCTCTCAGGGTCATGTCCTTATTCTTATATTTTTAATGTAAAATTATTCCAGTTCCTGTAAATGGCCCTGATCAGCATGATATACATGTATCCCATGTGCTGACCTCTCTTTCTTTCCTCCTCTCTTGGCAACTTCATCTCACAAGTGATTTAGGCAAATAACATTCTCAATTTTAAATGCATCATTTGCACTGCTTTTCTGACATTGCCTTTTCTGACAAGAAATGTAAATGTGTAGGGAAAGAATGAACATTTTTGTCAGAGTAGCACAATAAACAGAAGCAGCTAATCTATTTTTAAATAAAAGTGAACTTTTGACTGTTTGCACCTTATTTTTAATAGTTGAATAGACTTTCCCCCCTTTTTCCTCCATGTAACTTTCAGCAGTTTTTCTTATTCTTTTGTTCTGATTGGCTTAATAATGTCTCTCAGGCAATCAGAAGTCAGGGTTTTGCACCAAAATAGGGTTGATTGTAGAAAAATGTATGTTGCTTAATTTATTTAAGCAATAACTAGCTATCTTTTCTTTCCAGGGTTACCTGATTAGCTGTGTGTGGAACTGTTACCGGTACATTAATGGCAGAAACAACTCTGATGTGCTGGTGTACATTACTACAAATGACACTGCGGTAAGCATGTTGGCATGAAGTGCAAGAAGAAAAAAGATGTTGTTAATTTTCTTTGTTCACCGTATTGTCATCTTTGGAAACAAGCTCAGCCTTAAGGTTCAGCATATTTGTCTGCTAAGGATGTTTTTTTTTACAACTTTCCTTTCCTTTTTGCATACAGGCTCAAAACCTCCCCAACAAAGCTCCCAGCTCCTGCTTGCTGTCCCATTGCCCAGCTGAGCATCAGGGTGGTGATTTGAAAGCCCACAGTTGGGATTGGGGTCACCAAGCCCCTCCCATGTACCAGCTTTTAAACTCAGCTGCGTAGTAGGGGAAGCTGGAAGGGACTGCCCAGTTTGCGAAGAGGCAGGGAGCAGTTACTGCTTCTTCCTTCACCTCCTGGCCTATGGCAAATGGGAACAGCTGACTTCCATGCCTTCTCAAGACTGAGGCAACCCCAGTCTTGGGAAGGCAGAGAGCCTTTCTTCCAGTTCCACTTCTCCCAGGAGGAGTTAGTCCCTTGGGAGAAATTCTCCTAGGAGTGATTTAACTTGGATTCTTCCAGGGTTATTTTTCTCCCAGAGCAGCCATTTTTACTCTGAGAGAAAATGTCCTAATATTTATATGCTTTTGGTTTCTACTAGGACAACAGCAATTCTCACAGTAGACAATGAACATCTGTACCTTGCCTTAGTGTTGCAGTTAACTATGTCAAGCTTGCTTATTGTAAACTCAACTGACTGAATAAGTACAAATAGGTAACTTGAAACTGCATATTATGGCATTTTGGGGGGGAACTGTTACATATACACTCCATTACACACTCCAAGCTACCCCCTGAAAAATATGCTAAATTTATTCCTAGTGTAACTATATTGATTTTTTTTTTTTTATAAAGAGGGATTGTGATTACAAGAAAATGAGGTTAGTCTGTTAGAGGAAAGGGCAGATCCAGCTAATGACGTTTCAGTATTGCTAATCTCAAACATCCCAGATATATGGGTAAAACCCACCAAATCTTGTAATTGGCTTAAACTTGTACTGTTTTTCTTTTTAAAAAATACTTTTGCCTTTTGCTTCTAAAGCTTTAGGATGTGCTTAGATTACACTTTTAAGCTTTTCAATGTAACCCTTAAAGATTAGAAATGTACTGTTTCTAACAAATGAAAACTGAAACACTCACTTGACTTCAGGAGCTGGATTTTTAAGAAAGACATCAAATATTGCACGAACTGATCAAATTGAGAGAGCTGGCATAATATGGGTTTATTGAAAGATAAATGGAAGAAAAGTCACAACTGTATTGGAACCTACTCCGAGTAAAGCCAGCTGTCCTGAATGAAATCATAATGATAGTTGTGTGCAGTATGGTGGTTGTAACTCGGAACTTGAAATGCTGCGAAATATATGAGTCACAGCATTGGCAGGCTAAGGTATAAGAACCTTCAACTGAATTAACAAGGAAACTCCAGTCGCCTTGTGAAACTTGCACTGAAACCACCTGCGTTATCAGTACTTGGGGGAAACAGAGGATTTCAGTTTTCAGTACTGTCTTTTTTATTCAGATTATTTATCCCTAAATTTTAAAGGAAAGGCACAAGAAAATGTTACGTCCTGAATTTACCACCTGAGTTGGACAAAACTTTAAGTCCTTGTCATCAAATGAAATTTTATGAATTATGTATTAAATACAACATATCAGTCAGCAAAAAAGTTGACAAATGTATCCTTAGTACTTCTGTAGTCCCTATTAGTATTGTATCTGCCTCATAATCTTTATCTTTACAAAACCCTTGTGAGGAAGGGAAGTGTTGTTTATTCCCATTTTTACACATGTAGGACTGAGGAGTGAGAGGCTAAGTGATACAGTAATTTTGCTTAGTCCTACAAAAAGTCTGTAGTAGAGTACAGTATTGAAGCTGGTTCTCCTGTATTACAAACTAGTTCCCAAGCCCTTTGACTGTCCTTCTTTCTCCCATCTTAACATTCTTGTGTGTGGTATTTAGTACTCTCTCCATTCTTTGTAAGTGAATCCAAGACATGACTACTAGATTGGTGTAATGTAAGTAGACCAGTGGAGAGTTTTTCTACAAAATGTTCTCTCATTAGTAAATGTTAATTCATCCAACTGAAATTTAAGATTAATACTGGTATATTCTCAAGAAAATTTCTGTTGGAGAAAAGGTTTCTCAGGTCCATACTGGAATGCAGAGGGAAAAAGAAAGTGTCCAGAATAGACTCCTTTCCCCCATCCTCTGGAAAACCCAGTCTAACCAGACCTTATAGTTACTGGAGGAAGATCTCCTGGACTCTTAAGCCTCCCTGGGACTGCAAAACAAAATAGAACTGCTGCTGCTAGCTGCTCTGGAATAATTTTCATCACCAAGCAAAATTTAAAGTGAAAAGCCAAAACAGATTTATTACATAAAACAAAAACATAAGCAAAACAAAAATAGTTTAACTTTCTAACACGAAGCGGCTTACCTAGTGGTCTCTCTGTTCCAGCAGCTAGCACCCCTATGGTCCTTCCCAGATGGTTCACTGGCCTCCATGACTGGAGTTGTTCCTTTCCCCTTCCCTTCCCTTCTCCACAAAAGGCTTCTCTCCCTGCCCCTCTCCCTCCCCCCAGCATCTTTTTCTTTATTCTGTTCAAGAAGGACAGAAATATTCATTTCTTTACATAAAATTTCTTCCCTCAGATATAAATCTGTCTGACAAGGTGGGCATCCTTTTTCATATGCATCTGATGCATTTGCCCTTTTGAAATGCATTTTGGTGTAGCCTGGGCAAAAAAAGATAACACAAGAGCCAGCTGATAGCCAATCAAACAGGTTAGACATCAATAAATGACCAATAACTTATTGATTATTCAGACTTCTAAAACATTAAACATATTTTACCCTAAACAGCATGTTGCATGGAAACATATGAAAGATAAAAATGGACATAGCTTATCATTAGTGAAGCAGAAGGTAGGGCAGGGTAACATCTTATAGACTAACTTATTCAAAAAAGCATGAACTTCATAGCTACAGCCTATTTTGTCAGATGCTATGAATGGACTTGCAGAGAACAAGGGTACTAAATAGAAAGGAATAAAATAATTTAAATACAAAGGATAAGGGGCAAGGGGAAGGAGGAAGAAAAGGAACGTGTGCTGAAGAGATCAAGATAAACAAAGCAGTTTATCTTTGAAGGGCATAGGGGTTATAAAAGTTAGTCCAGGCAGTGGGATAAGATCCAGAGGCTCTGCTGAGAGTGTACTTTAACACAATATAGTCTATGGGTGATTATTGTAAAGTACCTCCTTGCCTTCTGCTTAACTTCAGACTAAAATGGCTCTCTCTTATCATTAGCTATGATAGACACCAAATGTGGCTAGTAAATCCGGTGTGGAGTGATTATCTGAGTATTAGGGCACAGTACCCCCTAAATGAATGCTGTAAATGGGTTACCCCATGATGAGAACATACTATGTTAGATCATCATTACAAGACAGTATAATGGAAACAAGTTAGTCCATTTTGAAAAGCACATCCTTTACTATTCTGAGTACTGAGTCTTGTAAGTAATCCTGAAGTTAGACTTGTTTTGAGTGACAGTAAGGACTCCATTTTGGGCTTGGATACAAACAGGAGCTTATTTTTTCTTTTTACTCAAGATTGTCTATGCTACAAACCTCAAACTGTAGCTACATGTAAACTTGCTTTAAAAGTACTAGTTTAGGTAGCAAAAGCAGTCTAGCCACACCTGAAAAGCTGAGTTAATAATCTTTCATTAAGCTCTTGCTGCCGTGGCCTGACTGTTTCTGGTAAGTGGCTTGGCTAATGCTAGAGCATTCATTTCCATGCTACACTACAGTTTGCAAAGTAGACCTGCCCTAAATCTCACTAAGTAATTGGAGGGAAGTTTCATTCACAATCCTGCTGCCATTCAGGATAAAGTGAAGCAGTGACATGTTTCAAGGAGGATTTAGATCAGGGGTGGGCAAAATACAGCCTGCGGGCCAGATCGGGCCCACCAACTAACTGCATGTGGCCTGTGGTTGCCCCAGCAGCTCTCTGCATGGGGCCAAATCCTATTCAACCCTGCCAGGGCAGCCAGCATTGTACTCCTGCCCATGCCCACTGCCCCAGGCCATGGCCAGCATGTACAGCTTCTGATGGGGTGTTCTTAGTGCTGCTCTGTTCCCCTCACCTCCAACAGGTGATACTGTCCTGCAAGGTGGATACAAAACTAGTTGGATTATCATGTTCAATGAGTAGTCATCAATAGCTCTATGTCTAGTTGGGAGGAGGCATCAAGTGGGGTTACCCAGGGGTCTGTCATGGGTTCAGTATTATTTAACCTCTTTATTAATGATTCTGATGATGGGATTGAATGCATGCTTAGCTAATTTGTGAATGACACCAAGTTGGGTAGAATTGCACATCCACTGGAGAGGATACAGGATAACCTGTATAAACTGAAGAAATGATAAAAAATGAATCAAATTAATTCAACAAGTACAGGTGCAAAGTCCTGAACTTGGGACAAAATAATTGCATGCACAAATAAAGACTGGGGAATGACTGGCTAGGCTGTAGTAGTGCAGAGAAGGACCCAGGGGTTACAGTGGACCATAAGCTGGATATGAGCCACAGTATGCTCTTGTTGCTGAAAAGGCCAACAGCATACTGGGTTGTATTAAGAGGTGTGTTGCTTGCAGATCACAGGAAGTGATTCTTACACTTTATTTATCACTAGTGAGGCTTCACCTAGAGTGCTATATCCACTTTTGGTCCCTGCACTTCAAAGATGTGGATAGATTGGAAAGAGAGGAGATTTGATAACAGTCTTCAAATACATGAAGGGAGATTACAATGGATATAGATGGATCTTTTTCTGTGGTTGTATGGGACAGGAGTAGGAGCAATGGTCTCACATTTCAACAGAGGAAATCTAGGTTGGACATTAGGAAGAACTTTCTAACTATGAGGGTGGTGAAGCAGTGGAGCAAGCTACATGAAGTTGTGGAATTTCCATCCTTGAAAATTTTCAAGATGAGGTTGGAGGGACACTTGTCTAAGAGAGTCTAGTAAGGGGTGATCCTGCCTTGAGCAGGGAGCTGGACTAGATGAGGTCCCTTCCAGCCCTATGTTTATAAATATCATAGACATTAGGGCTGGAAGGGACCTCATGAGATCATCGGGTTCAGCCCCCTGCCCAAAGGGCAGGAAGTCAGCTGGGGTCAGATACCCCCAGCAAGATCAACATCCAAGCGTTTCTTAAAGGTAGTCAGAGTAGGTGCTTGCACCACTTCTGCGGGGAGTCTATTCCAGACTCTGGAGACTCGGACAGTAAAGAAGTTTTTCCTTATGTCCAGTCTAAAACAGTTTTCCAGCAGTTTGTGACTGTTAGATCTTATCTTCCCTTGGGGTGCCCTGGTAAACAGACGTTCACCCATTCCTGATGTACACCCCTTATGTACTTATAAGCTGCCATCAAGTCACTCCTGAGCCTTCACTTCTCCAGCCTGAAGAGTCCCATGCCTCTCAGCGTGTCCTCATAAGGCCTGTTCTCTTGACTTCTAATCATGCGCGTGGCTCTCCTCTGGACTCTCTCGAGCTTCTCCACATCCGTTCTAAAGTGTGGAGCCCAGAACTGGATTCCTATGATCTTAAGTGAGAACAGGTACAGGAGCCACTGAATTCCCCAAGCAATAATGAAACAAGGGAGTAAAGGGGAATGTAAAAGAGTGGGCAAAGAGGACAGCAAAATGTAAGTGTTGCGTGATATAAGCAGAATTATGAAGCACGTGAAGTAAAAGGCTAATTATCTGGGCATTTTTACAGCCATAAAATCCCAGAGCATATGGGGTAGCAACTTGCACATTACCTGGAGGCATTTCTTTCTTTCTCAAGAGCTGCTCCCATGGACTTCAATGAGATGTTCCTCAAAAAATTCTCTTTTTTCAGGAAATCTTTAATGTCTCCAAAGTTGCTTGTGAAAGCCAGGATCCTCAGCTCTGCAAGTAAAATATTTCTTTCTTATTGTGAGTTGAGATAAAAAATAATTTTCCCTCTTTAGTCTCTGCCTGGGGTCACAGTACTCATCAAACACCTTTTGTCAGTTTTTTGCTGTATTACAAGCATTAGTCCTGCAAAAAAATGTTTATTCATTTCTGATGCTTGGTCCCAGTCAAATAAAAGCTGCCTTTCTCATCTTTGACCCCCATGTTCAAATCCATGGACAGCTTTGCTTCTTGCTACTATATCTCCTTTGCTTGTGCAAGGCTTTTTTGTCTAGAAAATCCACTATTTCACATGGTCTGACTCTGTCCAAGTAGCTTGGTATGTTTTTTGGTTTTGTTTTGTTTTTTTACATACCACTTTGTTTTCATGTCCATCACACTTCTTCTCGAGTATCACTTTTCTAAACGTTGCTTGGACCCAGTGGTACTGTTTTGGGCAGAAACTACTAATTGTGTCAATTTTGGCTGAATGCCCAAATTGAATGAGACTTTTAGAATCATTTCCCTTTATTATTATCGTATAATATTTGCATTTTACTGGCAAGTCAAATATATGGGCTCAAAATGTAATTTTACATACTAGTTTGTACAGTTGAAACACTTTCAGACAAATAAGTGTTCTCTTGCATTATTTTTAAACCAAAAACTGTGGAAATGTTCTGATTGTTCTCATTATCAGATAAAATAAAAAAAGTAGACAAGACATAAAATTATGACAAGTAAATTAAATCTTTCAAATCTTTCTTGTCTCAGTTATTGAGTGCGTCACAACACAGGAAAAGAAAGCTTTATTGTTGATAAAGTAGTAGTGTTCATTTAAATGGTCTTTTTAAATAGAATTGATTAGTTAACATGTCATAGATGTTGTCTCCGAAAAATGAATTGAATTCAAATTCCTAGGGGTTAAAGAAATCCATTGAGTATGTACCCTTGTTGTCAAGGATTAGATGGATGGAAAGACTCATCCTGACTTTTTACCTCTGGGTGTGGGCACTGTGGTCACCTACACATGTGATGGATGGACTTCTGCTCCAACACATGCTAATTAGCACATGTCAAAGCAGAGTCTGCTGGAGTGTGCTAATTAATAGGCCTGTGCGAGGCTTTGGATCGCACTTCGGATTCAGACCCACTTCGGATGATCTGGCGTCTGAAGCAGCACTTCCAGGTCAAAGCAGGATACAAGCAATGGTGTCCGGAGCGGGTTGGGGGCATCCAAAGTGCTTCGGACCCGCTTCGGATGCTCTGGAACCGCTTTGGCCATTTTGAGCAAATTAGAAGAGGGAGGGGGAGTGGGAGGAAGAGGGATGGAGAGTGGGAGTGGGAGTGGGGGGAGCGGGGGAAGACTGACGTCTGTAGGTAGCCAGTGAGAAGGATTTCTCCCTGGCTTCCTTTCCAATGGTAGCATCTGTGAGGTGGGACTAAAAAAAGTATAAAAGCCCCTGTTTCCAACCCTTCTGTGCCTTTTGCAGCTTGTTCCCTATAAGCGGCTGTGTGAGAGAGGAACACTGCAACTGAGACCAGCTTGCTGCTTTTTCATGTTATAAAGGAGTGGTTAGAATTTAGCTTAACTTAGCCTAGTTTAGCTTAGCTATTCAATTCAATTATTAGTAGTATTACAATTCAATTTATTTCTTTGAATTATTTTTTTGGGAACTTGTTTTGGAAGCTTTGCAAAAAGACAGTTGTTTTCCCAGCCAGTGTTATCTATCACTGTGCAGGGAGGCACAGATTGCTTGCTTGCATGCATGCATACACTCATACTCACTCACACCCAGAATATAGAAAAATATCACAGTGGAAGACGACAGACGGGTATTTACGGAAGAGCAAGGCACAGATAATATATTAAGACACAGGAACACACAAATAATTTCATTCACAGCACAACACCAGATAGGACAGGAAAGATCAATATGAAGCATGCTGGAAAGGCAGGTGCCAGGTCTTCTGGCAGGGGAGGGAGAGGGGGCAAAGAGAGAGCTGGAGCTGCAAGCCGCCCCCATCCCAAACACAGACGCATTCTATTCCCGAGCAGCCGTGACATCGGTGCTGCCAGTGGAAGCCAGGTGGTGGGAGCAGAGGCTGCACCTAATGTCCCTGCACCTGCACCACCTCTGCTCAGTGCAGAAGTGGGCACCAGCAGTGGAATCACTGCCTCTTCCACGCCAATATCAGCTCTCAGTGTGAGCCTCCCACTGCCAGAGGAGGAGCTGGAGCTAGAACCAGGGATGCTGAGCACGCTGGCTCTGGCAATTCTGGGGACTGAGGGGGAATCGGAGTTAGTGCTCCACATCCCTCACATTTCCCCTAGACCCAGGTCTCCTCTGGAAAACAGCACCTTGGAGGAGGCTGAGGTTGTGGAGGCAAGTGGCTCAGCTGAGGCAGCTCCTCCTGCTGTTCAGCCTCAGCCTGCTGAGAAGGGGAAAAGGCAGGATCCTCACCCTCAACCCAGAAGCAGGGAAGTAGTATAGTGTGGGATCATTTTCAGGTGGCAGATGATCCCAAGTTTGCCATCTGCCAGCACTGCCGAAGGCACATGAGCCGTGGCAAGGAGTTGAGACACTTCTCCACCACGGCCATGCTGCTGTATCTGAGGAGGCACCACCCCCTTGTCCTTCTTCCTGCTGCTAAGCCTGGTACCAGTGCAAGTGTGCCAAAAGGGGAGTCCCCTGCTCACTCCAAAGCCCCCTTCCCCCCAAAGCAGAGGCAGGCCACCCTGGATCAGTTGGGGAAAGATGGACAGAAAGCGGGGTGAGTTCCCAAGGTGTGCAAGATCACCCAGAGCATTGGGGAGATGCTTGCTCTGGATAGCCAGCCCTTCTCCCTAGTTGAGTGACCAGGGTTCAGGTAGTTTGTAGCACTTCTGGCCCCATTTTACAAAGTGCCTGCACACACCACCTTTAGCAAGGCAGCGGTGCCCTCCCTGTATCAGGCATGCAGGGAGTACTTGAGAGAGGAGCTGCACAAGGCAGGGCCGCAGGTAGCCTTGCACTTCACCTCTGACATCTGGAGCAGCCAGGGTGGTGATCACATCTACCTCTCCCTCATGGGGCACTGGTGCAATCAGTCAGGCTGTCGGTGGGCTCTACTGCAAGCCAAGGTGCTGGATGAGTCCCACTCGGCAAGGGAGATCATGGGGGGCCATGAACCGCATGGTGCAGGGGTGGCTTATTGGGCAAGCCGAGCTCACCCGCGGGTTCATGGTCCCCAACAATGGGGCCAATATGGTGAAGGCTGTCCATGATGCCAACTTCGTTGGCATTCGCTGTGTGACACACAGGCTGCACCTAATAGTGAGGGATGCCTTGGAGGGGGACAGACCTGCCAGTGATGGCATTGCCACCAGTACTGCTACAAGCCAGCTGATTTTGAAATGCAGGAAGGTGACAGGCTACTTCCACCGCAGTATGAAGGGGGAGCAAGATGCTGTGGGAGAAACAGGCAGAGCTCAGCATCCTGCAGCACAGAATCATGCAGGATGTGGAGACTTGGTGGAACTCCACATACCTGATGCTCCAGAGGCTGGTGGAGTAACAGAAGGCCATCCATGAGATGGCCTTGTTTGGGGAGATAGGGATCAGCACCCCCCTGAACAGAGCTGAGTGGGGTACCATCTCCCAGATGTTGGTAGTCCTCAAGCCCTTCCTCGAGGCCATCAAGACCCTTAGCACTGGCAATGCCCTCCTCAGCCAGGTGATCCCCCTAGTGAGGGAACTGGAAAACCAAATGGAGAAGTTCCAGGGGATCGATGTTCCTGGCTGGGGCAGGCCGCTGTCACCAGACGTGCAGGCACTGGTGAGGTGGCTGAAGGAGGGCATCAGGAGATGGGTGGATCCCTTGCGGTCCAGTACAGTCCGCATGATGGTGGGCATGTGCGACCCGAGGGTGAAGGGGTCGAGCAGCTGGTGTTCCTAGAGCAGCTGGTGTTCCTAAAGTTACTTGGCTTTTAAGAAGTACCTGCAGTTGGTCCTGGATGGAAGGAATAGTAAAGAAGCCAGAGGCTGGCCTGGCCCGCAGTGCAGGCAAGAAAGCCAGTCAGTGAAAATGGAAATGGAGGTGTCAGGGGGTGAGGGACAGGCTGGGGTGGGGGGTAGGGAGAAAAGGGGGATGTAACAGTGCAGGTAAAAGTGCAGAGGCGCCTGGAGTGTCAGATGTCCAGCAGATAACAGTGTGCCAGAACTCTGCTGTGTATACTGAGTCCATGAGTTTCTGTACCTACTACCTGGGAGGCTGATGAAGTGCAGTTCATAGGCTCAGCTCTGAAAAATGGTTTGCATTGTAATTTGTTCTTTCTCAGGATCAGGCCTGAGAGACTGGAGGCAGAGTGTTTTTTGGTGAGGAATGTGCCCCCACAAGTAGTTGGGTTTTGTTGTCTTTGATAGATTCTGGTGTGCAGTTTGTGGGGGTACCGGAGATAGTTGGCAGGTTTTGTGTATTGAGCTGTAGGAAGGTGGCTTCAGTTCTGGTGATGAAGTTAGGTGCTTGTTTGAATGTACAAACCACTTGGCAGGCTTCATGCTCTTAGCAGAGGCTACCATCCCTGCAAGTTGCATCCAAATCATACAAAAAACAACAAAGTTGTACATCTTCCATTGATTCCCCATTATACCCTATGGCCAGATCTCTGAGGCGGCTCTGAAGCTTCGGAGCCGCTTCAGTTGGATTGAGGCGGAAACCCGGTCTGGAGCTCTGGATCAGATCAGATCAGATCGCACCATCCAAAGCGCCGGATCCGAAGCTGGATCAGATCGCTGCTGACTCACGCAGCCCTACTAATTAGCACATTCCAGCTGTCTCTGTGTCATGTTTATTCAGTATCCCTGCATTTCAAAATGGCAGTGGGAGCTCTTCAACTAAAGCGCTTTTGAAGTAGGGGACACTGAATACATGTGATGCTGTGGGCACTTTAATTAAAGTGGCTCTCAGAGCTGATCTAATGAAAGTGCCTCCCACCCCACAGCCTGGAGAACGTGTATAGATGCCCTGCAAGTCAGTCTTAAATCACGTTGACTGAGCAGTGCCAGGAGATGGTGCGCTTGAATTCATATAGTCTGTCTCCCTGAACTTCCTATCACAAACTAAGCAGGGGCAGAAATGACATTAGGCATAACTTTGAGGAAGAATTTTGCTGCTGCTGCTGATTCAATACGTGGCATTATTTCATTTGAGTTTGTTCTGCACCAGTGTTCAGCACAGTGATGAGGAGAATCAGCAGCCAATCGGAGTGCCCTACGCAGACAGGGACAGACAGTGGGGCCTGAGGGGCCAGAGGGGAGGCAGAGGGGGACAATGAGGACCAGAGCACCCTGGCCTTCCCCACCTCCCCCCATCTGCTCCTTGGAGCCAGGGGCTGGCACCCCTCCCCCCCCATAACAATAGCTGGCAGGAAATGGGAGGGGGAGAACAGCCCCAAACCCGACCCCAGCCCGGAGCAGTGCAGGTGGGTGGGGAACAGCCCAGGCCCTGGCCCCAGCCCAAAGAGGCGGGGAGCAGGCCTGGCCCCAACCTACAGTAGCAGGGGAAGGTGGGGAACGGCCCTGGCCCCCAGCCCAAAGCAGCAGTGGGGGAGGTGGGGAGCAGCCCAGGCCCCAGCTCTGGTCTGAGAGGGGAAGGGACAAAGGCCTCTGTCCCATCCTGTCCTGTCCCCCTCCTCCCCCCAGTCATTCTTGATGGGCAGTTGACTAGTATAATATTAAAAGCCTATGGTGCTTGAGATTTCATTGGATTTAAAAAAAAGAAATACTGTGTGCACATAAAGAAAATGGCCCTTTATGTAAGATAACGGTCACTGCAAATGGATGGCAGTGATATAGCCCAGATGCAGTTACAGATTAACTGAAGCATAACAGAAACTATAAAGAAAAGAAGGAAGCCATTTCAGGTGTTTGTACAACCATTAAAGATTTAACAAGAAACGGCATTCTACATCATATTATGTAACAGCACACATGATAGCAGTAATCCTGTAACATATCACTCCAATTAAATGATTCAGCCATCCCAGTACCTAATTACTTACAGGCTGTTTTTAAGTCCTTGTGTT
The DNA here is from genome assembly GCF_052110815.1 of Crocodylus siamensis. Classification (NCBI taxonomy): domain Eukaryota; kingdom Metazoa; phylum Chordata; order Crocodylia; family Crocodylidae; genus Crocodylus; species Crocodylus siamensis. Next base: position 220,376,130 of record NC_143397.1, read on the forward strand.
GGTTGAGCATGAGCAGGATATAAATATGTAATAATGAAGAGGGCTACATGGATTAGGTATGAGTAGTAATTAGAGTTAAGCAAAATCTGTCACCTAAATACTTGCCAAGAGGCTTATGGTCAAGTACAGCCGTTGGAAAAAAGAAAAGAACAAAAAAACCAAAACAAACCCAGTCTGGATGTGAGATGGGTTGCGGAAGTACATTTTCAAGTGACCCTTTGCCGGAAGCAGACAGGCAAGATGTCGCTGAGGAGGCTGAATAGTCACATATGCACGTTCCTTTCTTAAGCATACAGCAATCAGTTCCTTCATACCCGCTGGCAGTTCAGCATGGCAGGCAAAGAAACCAAGGGGACCATGGCATGCTTCACTTCAGGCTTCAATGGCATTCTCTATCTCCTCTGCGTATACAGAGTAAGCACAAAATTATCCTGGCAATTTCTGTAAGGGTGTTCAGGGGGGACTAGGGAAATAGCTTCCTGAATCCAAGTTTCCTCCTACACAAGAATGTCCATCACCTGACCCTAAAAATATTGCTGCCCCCTTGTAATATATATGCTTAAGGCTGTGCCTAGAACGTTGAGGAAATTGTGTTTTATTTCTTGTGACACGCATCCATAAGCCTTGTGGTATTTTCTGAACATTAACCTTATAGTGGCTAGAACAACTGGTTACTTTTGTCAAAGATAAACAAACATAGCAGCTCTCATCTGCACAGGAGACTTTGCACAGTTCAGGCCTCCTCACTCATTTCTTTGGTTATAAATTATCTTTAAGCTGTGCTGCTTCCAGTTCATCTGTAATCATTCTAGCATGGTTTCTAATGGAAATGCATACATATAAACATTAAAATGTTTCCTGTCCATGTTGTGAAGAAAGTTTCTTGGAATTTACTTGATAGATAACACATTGTGAAACACATAAACAAATAGTTATTAACCAGTGATATTCAGACAACCTTTTTCAAAACAAATTTATGTTTGAATGAAAAAAAGAAACATTTATTTTTTATCAAGAAATGTAACTTAGCTCTGAAGACAAGCTTCAGACCCATGACCAATTTAGTAGGAAATGTGAATGTTTTATTTTTGGAACAAATGCCTCCCTTTAAAGATTTGTTTTAAACTCTCTGGAGGCAATCACTCTCTGGCCATAATTTAACTTATCTGTTCTTTGAGACTTTTCTTGCCCTGGGCTCAAACTCCCTCAGATAAAGTGACCCAGTTTCTTTTTCTTTTTGTTGGGATGAGAAGGATGCAAGAGACTGCAATGAAGTATTTGTTGTGCATGCATTATTATGAGGAATAAGTCTTTTGTACCTGTGGATATATTAGGAGCTTCATCCAATATCACACAATTGTTCAATAAGTGTACGGCATTTCAGTCCTTTTGTATATCTTGAGCTGAACTTATCCAACAGCATCTTGGGGATATCAATCCCATGATCAGTGTCTAATAGGTGCTCTTCTTCATAGCACTGCAGTTACTGATTTACTCAAATAAAAGACAAGGTTTTTTTATCCAATCAGCATTGGGGGGGAGCCCCCATCTTACATTTGTATACAATTAAAATTGATTAAATATATTGTCTATCAATAAACTGCTACCAAAAGCAGCATGTGCTCAGAGTTAGAAACAAACTATGAAGTCAATTAAATGCAGCCAACTGAACATGACTATAAAACACATGAATCATATGGGGTAAACATACTCTTTTGGGCAAAAATAAATCACACCCCCCGCCATTTGAATCTGTCTCATGACTGATGTGGTTCACTCAAGAGTCCAAACAATATCTTTACAATTAGACCACTCTCATTCCCGTTATAATAACAGCACCCACATATCCGTATCCCTGTCACCATCATCTTTAGCCGTCACAATCACACAGATGACCACCTTTAGTACCTGTCCTCCCTCCCATCTTCCTTCCCATTTTCATCAATTTTTTATGATCCTTCAGGACCTCCAGCCCTACCTTCCCTACTTTATACCTCTGCATGAATCCTTTCATCCTGACGTAAAGAATTGGCGGTTGCCACACCCAGCTGCGTGACATGAGGTGGTACACGCTACTTTCCCCTCTTTCTCCAATACTGCCTTGTATATCGTGCTTACATATTTTGCATATATGAACAATCCCAAGTCTGGCAGCCCCATCACTCTTCCTTTTGTACAGTTAATCTCTAGCCAATCATTCTCTTTTGGCATTTGAAAAGAACACATATTTCCCTCTGTATTTTTGCTAACTGCTACCACGTTTGTGGGAATATATTTCCTGTATATAGAATATTCAGCAGTAACACAGCCTTAAACGCTGCCACTTTTCCAGCAAAAGGCAGTGTCCTTCTGGACCATAACCAAAGTATTTGCAGTAGCTTTGCCATCACCTTTTCCTATGCCGTATTACCTTTTCCTTTTGTGCCCATCAGGACCCCTAGCACTCTTATTTCTCTCTCTTTAATTGAAGGCCCAAATTCTCCAAGTCCCTCTAGATGCCGTGCATCCACAGGTGCATCTCAAGTAGGGCCAAGGAGGTGATCCTCCCCCTCTATGCGATGCTGGTCAGGCCACAGCTGGAGTACTGCGTCCAGTTCTGTGTGTACCACTTCAGGAGGGATGTGGACAACACGGAGAGGGTCCAGAGGAGGCCACCCGCATGATCCAGGGACAACAGGGCAGACCCTACAATGAAAGACTGTGGAACCTAAACCTGTTCAGCCTTCACAAGAGAAGGCTGAGGGGGACCTGGTGACCGTCTATAAACTCATTAGGGGGGACCAGAAGGGTTTGGGAGAGACCTTGTTTCCCCGAGCGCCCCCTGGCATAACAAGGAATAATGGCCACAAGTTGTTGGAGAGTAGGTTTAGATTAGACATCCGCAAAAACTACTTCACAATTAGGGCGGCTAGGAGCTGGAACCAACTTCCAAGGGAGGTGGTGCTGGCTCCTACCCTGGGGGTCTTTAAGAAGAGGCTTGATGCCTACCTGGCTGGACTCATTTGAGTCCAGTTTTTCTCCCGCCCAGGCGGGGGGTCGGACTTGAAGATCTACAAGTCCCTTCCGACCCTACTTCTATGATTTTATGAGTTCCCCACTCCCATTATGATAATTTTTTATGTATTCAGGTTAGCTCCCATTGCTTCTCCATATTCTGATGTATGCTTTAGCACCCTTTCCACTGAAGGTCTCTCTCTAACTGCTACATTGTGTCATCCATGTATAGTATGACTTTTATCTCAGCCCCTCCCGATATCTCTACTTATGACCTTGTCTTTTCTTATTCTTCGTGGTAGTGGTTCCATGCTGCGTACAAATAGTAGTGGCAACAGGGGTCATCCTTGTCTCACCCCCATATGGATTTTAAAGCCCCCACTTAGATGCACGTTAATTTGGACCTGACTCTTTGCTTCTCTATACAATAACCTTATCCAACATATACATTTTTCTGGGAACCCCATTTTTCCTAGCACCTTGAATATATAATCATGATCCACTCTCATATGCTTTTTATAAATAAAGGTTTGCTATAACTGTGTTTGTTTTCCTCTCTTAGACATGGGACAGTGCATCTTTGATCATCACTCTGATCACTTCAGAGATCCTTCTGCCTGGTACTGTGTGTACTTGGTCTTCATGTATTATTGTCTGGAGGTTTTTCCTAATCCTCAAAGCCAGCATCATGGCCATTAACTTATAGTCCTTATTAAAAAGTGTAATCATTCTCCAATTTTTCAGGAGTTCCTTCTCCTCTTTCTTGAAGAGTAAGATCACAACACCTCTTGTAAAATCTTTCCCTGCCTCTCCTGTTTCTGCTATTTCTTCAGATACTTCCAGTGTATCCTTTCCTACCCATATCCAAAATTTCTTGTAAAATTCACTAGGTAATCCATCTGTTCCTGGTGATTTCCGTGTTTTAAATGTTTTTAAACACTTCTCTGCTTCCCTTAAGCTTATCTTTTCTTCCACCTTCTTTGCTTCCTCCTCCTCTATTTTCTCTTCAATCTCTTACAAGAAATCCTTCATCATTTGTCTGTTTCCTTTTTCTGATGTAGCTCTTCTTAAAATCTCCGTGTCACCTCCAACACCTTCTGCTTTTTCACCTGTGTACCCCCTTCTTCCCACACTGCTTCAAGCTCTCCTTTTGCTGCCTTCACTCTGGCCAAAAAGTATCAGGACCACTCTTTGTTTTCTCTCACCCAAGGTGCTTGTGCTAAGAAAATTTTCTCTTATGTCTTCCTTTTAAACCAGGTTTCTAACTCTTGCCTTGTTTCTTTTAGCTTTGCTTGTACCTGTCTCCCTCCTGTAAGTTTCTATAGCAGTTCCTGCATCTTTCTTTGTAGTTCTCTTAGCTATTTTGTCCTTTTCTCTACGCATCTTCAGTCTTTGTCCCTGAAGAAATTTCCTGTCCTCTTCATTACCAGCATCCACCATTTCCTGGTACTCCCAAAATATTTCTTCAGTGTTCACCAACCCTGATACTGTCTTGTGTACTCTTGACATATCCCTTCATCTTGTAACAGCTGAACATTTAACTTCCATAGTCCCTTCCATCTCATGGGGCTCTTCCCAAGACTCACATCCACCTTCAGCATCAGGTGATCACTAAACACCACATGTATGGTTTCTTTCTTCCTTATCCCTAATTCTTTTAATACAAGCACAAAGTCAATTCTGGATTCTTTCCACTGGGGTCTGTTCCAGTGAAAATTTTCTCCCTTGCCCACATATCTCTTAGCAACTCTTCTTTTATTATATTTGTTAAGTCTGGACAAGCTGCCTATACCTCCATTTCCTCCTTCCCCTGTTCTGTCACCCACTTTGATTATACAGTTGAAATTTCCTGCTATTATGTGCAGTCTTCCTCCAACCACATAAACTGCTAAGTTTTTAAGCCATGTAGTCCTTCCTTCTCTCTCTGGTGGTCCATCTACATTGAACATTTCTAATTGTATTCCCTTGACTGATAGCATCATTTGTTGCAATCTGCCACTGGTGATTTCTTCTCAGCTCTGGGTTCTTGAATAATATTGTGACCCCTGCCACTTTGTTCTCATTTGTCCCTGACCATCAAGATGGTCCCCATCTCCACCTTTTCTCAAACTGTTTAGAATCCCTCACCCCTCATATACCACATACTTGTAGGCAGATTATGTCTGCCCTTACTTGGTTCAACACTGGTTCAATCTGTTCCCATCTTTTCCTTGTTAAGATTTCACAGATTTCATAGACATTAGGGCTGGAGGGACCTCGGAAGATCATTGGTCCAGCTCCCTGCCCCAGGGGCAGGAAGTCAGCTAGGGTCAAAGGATCCCAGCAAAATAAGCATCCAAATATTTCTTAAAAGAGTCCAGAGTAGGTGCGTGCACCACCTCTGGAGGGAGTCTATTCCATGCCTTGGGGGCTCAGCCAGTAAAGAAGTTTTTCCTTATGTCCAGCCTAAAATGGTGTTGGAGGAGTTTGTAATCATTTGACCTTGTCATCCTCTGGGGCGCTCTCATGAACAGGTGTTCCCCCAGATCCTGATGTACACCCCTTATATACTTATAGGCTGCCACTGGGTAACCCTTAAGCCTGCACTTTTCCAGGCTGAAGAGTCCCATGGATCTTAGCCTTTCTTCATAAGACCTAATCTCTTGCCCTCTGATCAGGTGCGTGGCTTTCCTGTGGACTTTCTCAAGCTTCTCCACATCCCCCTTGAATTGTGGAGCCCAGAATTGGATGCAGTACTCCAGCTGCGGCCTCACCAAGGCCAACTACAGCGGGAGGATGACATACTGAGATTTACTTGAGAAGCATCTATGGATGCGAGGCAGAGTAAGAGCCCCCTGACATTAAGCAAAACTATTGCCAGTGCCATTTATGTTTGTTTCAAAATGTGTGTGCCTGTCCCTTTAAGGTTTTTCCATGCTGGCTTTGAGTTAAGAGTGCCTATCCCTTTAAGGTTCATCTGTGCTACTGCTTAAGGTGGTTGACTCCTCCCTCACTCACAGTCCTGTAGCCTTTGCAAACTGCTGGATTGCTTTGACATTTAGGAAGGCTTACATATCCCTGCTTCTCCACCGCTTCCCATCTTCTGGTGTCTACTCTGGATTGAAGCCCAGAGGTGACAGTGGCAGGAAACTGCTCTCTGGGCCTTCCTATGACTCGCCTCCTTTATTACCAGGTTTCTTCTTTGTCGTCTTCAGCCCCTGCATTTTCTTTCTTTTCCTAGCCCGTCTCTCTGTTCTCTCTTTTGCTCCATCTCCGCTTCTGTTGTTTGTAGGGTGTCTTCTTTCTTCCCACTCCCACCTCCATGTCTGAGCTGTTTGCTGTTCCCGCCTTCCCTGCCATTCCATCTCCTATCTCCTGTCTTCTCTGAGGCTGCTCAGTCACAGAAATTTCACTCTCCTCCTTCTCTGTTTCACCCTCCTGTTGGATTTCTTTCATCATTTCTACCTCAGTGGTCCAACCCCTCTACTCCTCTGCTCTCCTTCTCCAGGTTTTTCTGTTCCTCAGAAAATTTGACTATATTTGCAAACGCTTTGGGGCCCTATGATTCAAATATCCCTCTCCCTTACAAATAATGCATTTTAGAGACTCCTGGCACTGCTGCTCTATGCCCCGTCCTTTCACATCTGTAGCCCTATCTTTCAGTGTTTGCTGCACTGTTTTGGTTGCCATGGTACTTCTGTAAGACCCTGGTATGCCCCGATCTGGATCACGGGTAGGAGGTGCAGCACGCCAGATGAGCTCCATTCATCTGCTTGTAACACTACTCATACCCTCCAAGACCCCATCCATATGCCATATTTGTCCCTTACTTTCTCTGCTGATATGACCCTTTGGATGTACTTTTCCATCCATCTTTCTGTGTCTTCTGCCTCTAGTAAATCTGTGTACATTCAACCTATAATCATTCTTTCTTTCAACTTTTCCCCTGCTATGAACTTTTCTCCTTCTTAATTCCCCTCTCCCATGTTTCTCTGCATCTTTCTTCTGAAAGTTCTCATACCCTTCTTCATCCTAGTAAGTCAGTTCCCAAGTCTTTCAGTTCAAGAAAGCAATCAGGTTGTGAGATGCTCCACCTGCACCTCCAAAATCTCAAACAGTACCTTTTCCAGGAAATCATATCTGTACATCATCAATCCTGTGTGCCTCCCATCACCAGTTTAAAGTTGCCTTTCTCCACAGCCTCCATTTCTCTCTAGCTTCTTTCGATGCCTCTTCCATGTTTTTCCGACCGTGCGATTCCTGATGGGCCAGCCTGCCATTGTGCTTCTGCCATCCTCTGCTTCTCACCTGATGTACCTTCTCCTGCTGCTCCTGTCTTCCTTCTGGTGTCATTACTTTCATCATTGCTGTCTCTGCCATTGCTCCTGGCCGTCACCTTCTTTCTTCCTTTATTCTCCTCCTTTGTCTTCTCTCCATCTTTCTCTAAATATTCTTTTCCACTCAACTCATTTTTCCACTTCATGCTTACTTGCCATCACTGCCATTGCTTTGAGTCTGTCTCCTCTACTCCTTACACCCTGATGCTCCATTGATCCTTTGTTCTGCCTCTTAAGGCATAGAACAGACTTTCGGTGCTAATGGGAACCTTTTTCTGTTTTTTTGCACCAGTCCTGAAAGCACTGCAATACCAGGTCAATGCGTGGAGTGGATGGAACAAGCTCCAGTTCCACCACCCAACACCAAAAAAAAATCTGCTCAATATAGACCTCCTATGGAGGACATATCAGAGACAATCATCTGCCCTGGGGAGCCTGCCCACCTGGGCGATCATTACGTTGCCCCTCACTACACTTGATCTGGGCCAAAAGGCTGAGAAGAACCTACCACAAGGATACATTAGTGAAATCCATCTGAATAAAATATATGCTGCTGCCCATTGCACACAGACCCATCATTGCTGACTCTTTTTCAAGTCATGGTGAGCTACCACAGTGAATACATTTCTACTTCCTCGTCACTCCCACAGCTGAGCTGTGCCTTTCTTTTCCATTTCTAATCATTCCTGTTTCTTCACCAGCCTTAAATATCTGGCAAACATCATCAAACGCCACCCCCCCCCCAGAAAGTTCACCCAGAATCCCTCTGTTGCTCCTTCTCTCAGCCTGTTGCATACAATTACTGTGGCCCTATGAGGTGAAGCCAGACCAGGTTCCAGTCATGCCAGGACTTGTGACAAGAATGCCAGGTTCCAGCCATGAGTGGGGAGCTAATTAGCACATGGATCCTCTGGAGCGCACATTCATATTGACTAGTGTCGAGCTGTGGGGTCACCATGACTTGAAACACTGTTGGCTCTGCTGAGGCCCATCCCAGTAAATTATATAGTGAATCATAGCCTTTTGGTTTTGTATTAATATCATGTATAGCTTGTACTATATATAAGTAAGCGTAAAAATATGCTTAAAAGTGTGTTTATGTAGTACCTGTGTTAAAACTTGCAGCAGTTTCAAAAAGAAACAGTGCCTCAATTCTGGATGAACTAAATTTATGGGTACCTGTAATAATTTACCTATATGCAAATTTTGCCCCTCTCTTCCATATGTTCTGGGAGAGCAGGATCTGACAGTAAGGAGTGAGGAAAGAATTTGGGTGGGGGCTGCGGCAAAGGGACTACCTGACCCCCTAGATTTATTTTCTCTGCCGTAGCTGTGAGAGGGGCACAAAATCAAGACAAATCTCCTATAATCAGATTCTATACCTGAAAAATTTTAACAAATTTATAAATCTTCCATTCATACAATCTTAATTATTTGTGGGGGAGGGTCATCTTATAACGGTCATTTTATACTTGGGTAAATGTTATTTTCCCCATTTTTCGCTTCGCACTTTCCATTTTCCTGAAAAACTACAATTCATTAGTTCATATCCTTTCTTTCCACATGGTTTGTTCAGGATTAAGTTTGTTGTTTGTAGGGCTTTCTGTCAATTCTCTAAAATAATATGACTACTACTACTACTAATAGTAATAATAATAAGCTATTGTCTTAAGAGTTTCAAATTCTCTAGCCACTTCCTATTTCTCAGTAATTCAAGATTTCTCCTATAAGGATATCCAGGTTTTCATATTTACTAAGAGATAAAGGTACTAAAGAGGTAAAGTGTTCAGTGTGGGTACAGGACTAGTCCCAAAACTGTTAAAATCTGCTGCCTAAATTTTCGTAAGTGACTAATGATTTAGGAGCCTTAGTTTCTCACTGCCTTACAGATCCCTGCAAGGCAATGGTTCTCAACCTTTTAGGACTCGATGCACCCCTCAAAAAATTTCTAGCCTTTATTTTTCAGTTTTTCTTGACTATGGAAAAATAATAGAGCAATTATTTTATTGCAAAGAACTCAAATAAACCAAAGGAGTTCAGATCTCTGAGTTTATCTTGTGAATGATGTTGGCCCATGTAATAGTACTAACATTGCATTGCACCTTGCAGCACTCTTGAAAGAATCTCAAGGCACCCCAGGATGCCACAGCACCCTAATCAAGAATCACTGATTTAAGTGCTTACAAATTAAACCGTCAAAGAGAGACTTTTGAAAATGTGGTCCTGTATAAGACTAATATTTATACAGGCAAGCTCTTCATATTTTGTATAGGAAAGTTCATTTGTGGTATACTAGTATGCTGCTTTCTTTTCATGCAAGGTTATTAATGTATCTCTGATACTGAAGTACAGGAACATTCCTGTAGGAGCGTGTGGTGGGGACTGCCTCTCTTGTCCCAGTCTACCAGGTCTCTTCCTCCACTTCCCTTCATTCTCTCCTGCCATGCCTTGTTGTTAAGAAAATTAAAGGGAGGTTAGTTGTGTAGAGAAGAGCAGAGATCCTTCTGACTGAAGGGCATCCTCTTTGCAGGGCTCTTTCCACCATTACACCCTGTTCCTTACCACTCCTGGCAGGGTGCCTAGAGTTGTAGCCTTACCTTGGGGATTCTGAACCCCTTTGTCAGCACTTGCCACTCAGTCTGCAGCCCCAAGCCTTTCTTAGAGTACCTCGATTAATTCTGTCCAGTTGGTAAGGCTGGTCACCAGCTATTTGATTAACCTATGCCATGGAAGTGCAATCAAACATCAGTCGAGTTCACTGTCTCCCATGGTTCATGGCATATCAACTACTTATCAATGAATTCAGCAGTCCCTTTTTTGTATAACAGAAGATCAACTGGTTATCCCCAAATACCCCTGTTTCCCTTTATCCACAAGAGCTTAATTAATTATTAGTGAAATCACCAGGCTCTCTTTGATTCACAAAAGATCAATTAATTATCAATGAATTCCTCAGTTAATTTTCAATGAATTCCACAGACCTACCCAATCTGTGGTTGAACAATTAAACATCAATGAGTTAATCAGCCTCCCTTGATTCGCCAAAGATCAGTTAGTTATCCCTGAATTTATCAATTTTTACCCTTCATATTAATTACATTAACGTCCAGTTCTCTCTCTCAAGTTGATGCATGTGGTGCAAAACTTGTAGGATCCTTCCATCATTTTACCAACACTCTGACACCTTGCGTTCTAAATTTGTTACCTCCCTAGGAGCAGCACATTCCTGTCAACCAGTTGAGTTCCCTTTCAGTCACCCAGTGTCACTACATTGGTGTGATCCTGAGCTTTCCCCATCTCCCGGGCAATCTCACTGGATTCTCATGCTGCAGCTGAGAGTCCCGGTTCTGTATGTCTATGCAGTGTGCGCAACATTCCCAGCCCACTGTGCATTCCCCACTCTGGAGGTAACTGTGTGTGCCAACTCCTTTCTAGTCTGCTAGAATTCCCATGGACCAATGAGGGCTCGCTTGCCCTGCACATGACCATGTGCCGCCGGGATCTTGCTCATTTGCCCTGGACCACACATGGACCTCTCCTCCAGCCACTCTGGTGGCTGCTCAACCCAGCTTCTTTGGGGTAAGCTTGATCCCCGCCTCTGCCCCAACAGCACTTATTGACCAGAACAGGAACCAGAGCTGGTTCCCTGTTACAGTTCCATTTAAGCATATAGTCCTAGGACTGAAAAAAGCTATACAGTAGCACAGAGTATGCATTTTTCTAAACATGCTGTAAACAATACTCATTCAGAGAACAGCAGCACTATCTACCTAATGAGCATGTTTCCAGCATTGTCAGTTATCTGCTACCACCAGCCCCAAAATTGACTAGTTCCTTTTCAGGACAATAGTAAATTTTGGTGCTACTATTAGAAGCTCTGAAAATGAGGGGAGATAGAAGCCATAAAATGGACAAGCTCTCATCATTCTGAAGGCTTCTAAGAGTAGCCCCTGGACACCTTTACTGTTTCTGGGGCAGTTAAAAGGAGTACAGTTTGTTACAAAGTAGACAGTTAGTGGGTGTATCTACATGTGCGCTTTACTGCAGAATAGACTAATTAACTCTTCAGTAAAGCATCACTGTCTACATGTGCAGCAGTATTAGGGTGCAGTAAACTAATTTACTCCTTCACAGGATAGTACTGTTGGGGACAGTACTATCTTATGGCAAGGGTACTTTACTGTGCTGAAACATATGTGTAGATGGAGACCAGGATCGTAATTTGCACCCAGCCAGGCCAGCCAGCTAGTGGCCTGCTTAGCCCTGCCTCAGATTGCTGCTCCCCCAGGCACACACATAGACACTGCACCCAGGAGCAGTTTATTCTGGCTCAAACTGTACCGGAGTTTGTGTTGCATTAGTTTCACATATAGATACACCCAGTTCTAGATATTATGCAGTTAACTGGAGTACAGGTATATTGCAAACAGACAGTGAAGCTGAAAGATGCTGCACTCATAAGTGTTTTATGCACTTACCTGATATTCAGCTAAGATACTTGTTACAATATAAACAATAGGCAAGAAATTGGGATTGGTATTGTATTATGCCAGGGATGCTCAAACTCCAGGCCATGGGTCAGAACCAGTCCCTGGCGCTGTGTCTTCTGACCCATGGGGCTCCCAGTGGGCCATGTCCAGTGTGTGGGGCTAGGTAGAGGTGGCATGGGACCCCCCAGAGCCCAATCCTTGCATATAGAACCAGGCAGAAGTGGCATGGGGTCCCTGGAGCCTGATCCTCGCACATGAGACTGGGGAAAGTTGTCACAGGGTCACCAGAGCCTGATACCAGTGGACAGAGGAGAAATCGGGCCTCAGGGCCCAATCCTGGTGCATGGGGTCCAAGCCAGCCCATGGACTGGCCCTGCACCCTTTATCTGGCCCACCCATGGGATCAAAAAGTTGAGGACCCTGGTATTATGCAATTAGGCTTATAAGTAGAGTTAGCTGTATTATCATGTGCTCAGCATTGTACAAAGTTCCCAGGGATACAGCTACCACGTGGTGATTAGTGTAAATAGTGGTTCTTAACCTTTTTGGACTTGAGACACTCCTAAGAAGACTCAACATACATCTTGGAAAATGTGCGCTCTTAGCTTTCACTCTTTTTTGGTCTACAGAAAAATAAGAGAGTAGTTTTTTTGTTGCAAAGAACTCAAGAAGACCACAATTATTGATTCCTATTTGAAATCTTTGGGTTTATCTTGTGAATCATGTTTGCAAACCTAACAGTGCTAACATTGTGTGACACCCTCAAAGGATCTCAAGGCACCCCAGGCTGCCCTGATGCTTGGTTGTGAATTGCTGATATGAAGAGTACAATCTGTTGACAAAATAGATATTTTTTTTAAATGCCATTGCAATAAAATTCTCTATTTTCAACCAGTGCTACTAACTATTACAAAATTCATGAAGATACCCAAACAAAGTCTTGTATATAGGCTTTTCCGTACCTAACTTTACATTGCCTCTGCCTCCTTACCCTCATAGAAACAGTGATTATAGACTTTGGGGAGAAAAAGCATTGCCAACTTTTCTGGAAAAAATTGCAAGGAAAGAATTACTGTCTGCTTGCACTATTCGTGACATGAAGTAATGCTTATGATAGAGCTGGTTAGTCATGCAGAAATCTTCCATTTCCCTGGGTGGTCTTAAAATGTTTGTGTAATCAAGAACACAATTATAAGAGAACTAATGGGAAAGTCCTGAGTTAGGCAGGTGGTCATTGTAATGACCTTCCCTTTAGAGCTGCTCCTGAGCTGCTGGCTTCATTGCAGCATTTGGCTCAGTGTAACTACAGTTGCTGTTAATAGCTGCTAGTTCCCCCACAGCTGTGGAAGGAAATTCTTTTGTTTCTGGCCAGATGAATGACAGGAGACCAGAGAAACATGGAATTAATTAACCTGCATATTAATAAATGTAAACTGCACCTCTCCAATGTATGCAAATTTGGCAACCAACCTGTTAAAAGTAGAGAGGGTAGCTAGTTAATCCCTCACTGAGCTATAGAATCGGTAAAGGTGAAATTTCCCTTGTAAAATGTTTGGCACAAGCATGGTGCATTATTTAATTCCTCAGATGAGGGGCTAATTTCAGCCTAACTTATCCAAGCCTAGCTACAGGAAAGGTAGGAATAAAAAATGTAAGCTTGTTCTTCATCCTTTATTTGTCAAGCAGGTTCACCTGAAAGTTCCATAGAAAAGGCTAGATTCAGTCAGAGACTCCCAACAGAAATTTGGGGTGCTGCAGAACTCATTCTAGGCTGCATGAAAGCAGCAGCAATTTCACTGGCATTGTGATGGGTATACAACACCTTTCTTTCTACATCAGGCTACTGGCTCACTTTACAGCTCCTGTGCCTTTCTGATAAAGCAAAGAGGGGGCACAGCTGCTGAGCTATTATGATTATGGTGTCTCACTACAGTTTTAGAGGTGTAAGTTTGAGTCCAATTTCAGATTCATGCCAAAGGTTGCTGCTGGTGAAACCAGCTGTGAAACCCAGTGAGTGAAATGCAGGACATGTTCCCTTTTTGGCTATAGAAACCACTACGCCTTAATCATATTAACCCTATAGGCCAGTAGGCATGAAAGGGGACTTTACCTTGACTGGAAAGGAGCAGGGTTTGCACTTTGTATGGGAGTGGTAAAAGGGATGAAAGTTCTTTTATCCTTTCTTGTGCTTCCCAGAATAGCCACACAAGGCTGCCTGATGCCATTTAAAACTTCCTGTACATTACTTGGCTACTTCAGTAATTGCTGAAGAAAAATGATCTATAACTTGCATTGTTAACAGGAAGTTTAAAGTTTGCAAGAATATAAAAAATATCCTACAAGATTGTTTTTAGCTCATAAATATGTTTCTATAATTTGGTGCCTTGTTTAAGAAATAATAAATTGTACATGTAATCCCAGAGTGCATTACACACTTTATTATAAGCTTTGTAACATCCTTTTCAGTTAGGTAAATGTTGTACTTGTTTTACACATAAACAGAAGTACAATCAGATGACTTGTCAAAACTCATCATGATTTAGTGACAAGGGCAAAACTGAAAAACAAACAAAAAAAATCATGACTCCCAATTCCATTCTTCTAATCTCTGCTCTGTCAGTTGTCACCTTTAAATATAATAAATTGATACATGTTGGGGTCCTTCAGCTAATACTTATATTGAAAAGAGCTTAGGTAGATGTGTGTACTGTGATACTCTCAAATTTAGTTCACAGCTGGAATCTTTGGCAGTGAAGTCAGGGGTCACTGTACAATAGAAATAAATAGATTCATAGATGTTAGGGTCGGAAGGGACCTCAATAGATCATCAAGTCTGACCACCTGCATTGGCAGGAAAGAGTGCTGGGTTCAGATGACCCCAGCCAGATACCCATTCCAACCTCCTCTTGAAGACCCGCAAGGTAGGGGAGAGCACCACCTCCCTTGGGAGTCCATTCCAGATTTTGGCCACTCTAACTGTGAAGAAGTTCCTCCTAATGTCCAGTCTAATTCTGCTCTCTGCTAGCTTATGGCCATTATTTCTTGTGACCCCCAGGGGCGCCTTGGTGAGTAGAGCCTCACCAATTCCCTTCTGCGCCCCCATGATGAATTTATAGGCAGCCACAAGGTCACCTCTCAACCTTCTCTTGCGGAAGCTGAAGAGGTCCAGGTGCCCTAGTCTCTCCTTGTAGGGCTTGGCCTGCAAGCCCTTAACCATACAAGTGGCCATTCTCTGGACCCTCTCCAGGTTATCCACATCCCTCTTGCAGTGAGGTGCCCAAAACTGCACGCAGTATTCCAACTGCAATCTGACCAGCGCCTGATAGAGGGGAAGTATCACCTCTTTGGTTCTGTTTGTCATGTATCTGCTGATGCACGATAAAGTTCAGTTAGTTTTTCTGGTGACTTTGTCACACTGACGACTCATGTTCACTAGGACTCCAAGATCCCTTTCCACTCCATGCTACCGAGCAGGTCGCTTCCTAGGCAGTAGGTGTGCTGGACTTTTTTTCTCCCTAGGTGCAGCACTTTGCATTTCTCCTTGTTAAACTGCATTCTATTGTTTTCTGCCCGTTTGTCCAACCTGTTCAGGTCTGCCTGTAGTTGTTCCCTGCCTGCCGATATGTCCACTTCTCCCCACAGTTTTGTATCATCCACAAACCTGGACGGAGTACACTTCATTCCCTCATCCGAGTCACTGATGAAGACACTGAAGTGTATCAGTCCAAGGACCGAGCCCGGTGGGACCCCATTGCCCACGGCGTTCCAGGTCGATACCAACCCATCCACTACCACTCTCTGGGTATGACCCTGTAGCCAATTTGCCACCCACCAGACTGTGTAATCATCCAAGTCACAGCCTCTTAATTTGTTCACCAGTATGGGGTGGGATACCGTATCGAAGGCCTTCCTGAAATCTAAGTAAATGATGTCAACCCCTACTCCTGTGTTGAGGTGTTTTGTAACCTGGTCATAAAAAGAAACAAGATTAGTCAGGCATGATCTACGTGCTATGAACCCGTGCTGGTTTCCCCTCAGCATAATTTTTCCTGCTGGGCTCTCACATATATGAGCCTTAATAATCTTTTCAAAGACTTTGCCAAGTATGGAGGTGAGACTGACTGGCCTATAGTTGCCTGGATCCTTCTTCCTCCCCTTCTTGAAAATAGGAACCACATTGGCCCTTTTCCAGTACTCCGGGATATGGCCCGTGCGCCACGAGTGCTCAGATATTCTTGCCAGTGGCTGTGCAGTGACATCAGCCAGTGCCTTCAGTACCCTTGGATGGAGCTCATCCGGTCCTGCCGACTTAAACACATCCAGTCCTTCCAAGTGACTCTGCAACATCTCAGGGTCAACGCTTGGTAGTCTGGCACCCAGCTGTTGCCTCTCTACAATCGCATTGTGAGACTTGTCTTGCCCCGTGTTTAGGAACACTGAGGCAAAGAACTCATTGAGTTCAGCCTTGTCCCCCCTGTCTGTCACCAATTGTTTTTGCCCATTCAGTAGTGGTCCTATTCCACCCTGGGCCTTCCTTTTACTCCCTATATAGCTGAAAAATAATTTTTTTTATCTTTAACTTGAGATGCCATCGTCAGCTCCATGGTAACTTTGGCCTTCTAACTGCCTCCCTACAACTGCGAGCTGAGGAGGTATACTCCTCTTTAGTAATTTCTCCCTGTTTCCACTGCTTATATGCCCCCTTTTTTGCCCTTAGGCTGCTCTGGATTTATCTGGTCAAAAATGTTGCTCAAGATAAAGATAGTTCATAAATAAGAGATCAGACTCCTACCAGTTGAGTTCAAAGATGTGCTCCTCCCAAATACCTCAGAAAGGACATTGTTCTAAGAAGGGGGCTTCTTTCCAAAGCTCACTTGTTGAAATGTAAATCATTCATAAGACTGATCACAGAATAAACTACCAGCCGAGGGAACCAGTCATGAATCCTGCTCAGGTCTTTAGGCAGACCCCTAGGAATTCATGCAGAAGATTTGGTTTCACTCTAATTTATATCACTTGTCAAAACTGTGGTTTTAATTCTTTTGCTATAAACGTTTTATGGATCTTATGATGCTGTCTGATTTAATCTGTTTGAAAACAGATCTGGGTGCATCTACATGTTCATTTAATGCAATGTAATCAGTGCTACTGATTTATAGTGATGTTAATACGCATTAGCACAGGTTTTGCCCACTGTACTAACGTGCAGTAAAATTAGTCTTCTGTGCATTAAATGTATCATGTAGACATGCCCACAATATATCAAACATTACAAGCAAGGGGAATATAAAGCCACATTTCTTGACAGATGGTTGAATAGGTGCTATCTCTTAGAAGGGGAAAACTGAAAAGCAAATAAAATGGCATCAACTCAATGACAGTCTTTAATCTGTAGCTTTCTTTTGCATCATAAGTTGCATTCTCTTATTTAAAAGTTTAGACATGGACTGAAAAGTTTAGACATGAGATAACTAATGCGTTGGCTGACATGCCACCAATTTCCTGATGCAATAATAAAGCAATTTATTAGATATTGTATTTATAACATGACCTGGTCATGGGAAATATGAGCTAGTTCATTTTATTAAGCTTATCCATATTGCACAGAGCACATTTTGTTCTTAAAAACTGAACTGGAAACTGAACAGAACTGGAGCTCTGTATGTTCACTGGGAATAAATACACCAATGTAAGAGAGTTATTACATGTGTTGGAAGAGGAATATTTTCTACTAAAAGTTCAGGTAAATGTGCATACAGCTGCATAGATGTGGGAGGATCCCTGTAGTGATGCAATCCCCAAGTGTATGCGTTGGGCCAAGATTAATTCCAAAATGTTTGAATAATAAATATTTGCCTCTGTTACCATTTGCAAACAATACTTATGGCAGTTATCTGGCATCCCCACCAAAAAGAGAAGGAGGAAAAATAGGAAGTGGCATATGAGGAACTAATGGAATTATTTTTCCCATAGAAGGCTGCACTGTGTAATACAGTTTACATTAAAAATTGATTTATAAAGTGCTGTGGAATCCAAGTTATGCAAACAGTTTAGTTGCCTCCTGTTAAGTCAGGACATTCAGAAGTATATCAGGAATTTTCAAGAGTTATTAACTCTGCCAGAAGGAAGCTCCACAACTTAGAATTTAGGCCAGAACGCTCAAAGGGATCTGGCAATCACATGGGGACCAGAGCTCAGCTTCCATTTAAATGCTTTCCATAACTACCTGACTGCTTTTAAAATCTTGTCATTTGTGTCAAACTTACAGAGCATAGTAGCTTCACAGGGTGAAGTTGAATCCATATGGAGCTGTTTAGTTCAGATCAGGTTTTTTGCAGGAATTCAGCTTCATCAGTTTTGTACTGTATGGTTAGGGACAAAAATTTCACATAAACCAGTCAGTATAAGTGATCAGAAACTGGTTCAAATCTGTAACAAAACAGAAATTCAGTGCACATAAACCACTTTCAAAATGACCAAAGCTGGTTAAGATGAACCTGGGTGGATGTAGTATCAGACTGAACTGATTTAGGTTAAATCAATTTATTGAACTTCTGTCCCAGATCTCCTCCACATTTATGTTAACTCAGTCCCCCAGCATCCCAGGATGCTTTGCACCTCCCCTTGCAGGATGGGTGGGCTAGCCTTGGCCCAAGCTGTCTGATCCAGGCTAACAGGGAGGTGTGCTCTCGCACCCCCTGGCTTCTGACCTGAGCTGCTGCAGGCATGTGGCTGCATTTCTAGAATTAGAAGTGAATGTCTATTCACTTGCTTATTGGTTCAATGTACACAGCTTAAACTAGCCTACAAAGATTGAATTGATTCAGCCTCAGGCTTTTAGATTTACTGTACTTACCCTTAGGACAACTTTGAATGTTCAGGGCACCTATACATGAGTAGTGACACTGCTCCATGCGCTGTAATTACAGCGCCTTAGAGTAAACTCAGTTAATAGAGTCTGCTGAAGTATGGTAATTATCGTACTCCAGCATCTTGTGTATCAGCATCCCCATGCTTAAACAGAGTGGCAGGGCACTTTAACTAAAGCTTGTTCGACAAGCTTTAGTTAAAGCACCCCCACCACTATTTTAAGTATGGAGACTCTGATACATGAGATGCTCCAGGCACTTTAGAGTAGCTCTTGGAGCCACTCTAATTAAATCACCACATCTCCCACCCCCCAACATGCACATACTTTTGGAGCACATATATAAATTCATTCAGTCTTCCAAACTCACCTACC
This sequence comes from Crocodylus siamensis, assembly GCF_052110815.1. Taxonomy (NCBI): domain Eukaryota; kingdom Metazoa; phylum Chordata; order Crocodylia; family Crocodylidae; genus Crocodylus; species Crocodylus siamensis. The sequence goes on from NC_143397.1 coordinate 220,395,173, forward strand.
ATGTCATTAGTAATGTCGTAGTACAGGAAACCCTTGGTATTTGCGGGTTCCGCATTTGTGGTTTCAGATATTCACAAATGCCAAACCTGTATTTTAAATGCACTTTAAACACTTACTGGAGCTCCTTGGGAGCTTTGCACTTGCTGCCACCGGGCTCCCACTGCCACCGCTGGGCTCCTGCTGCCGTGCTCCCGCCGTCACTGCTGCACTCCCACCATCGCCGTGCCCCTCACCCCTGTAGCCGCCAGGGGCACTGTGTTCATGAATGCAGGCTGCATTCATAAATGCAGTGCCCTATTCACAGATTTGGCCATTCGCAGGGATCATGGAAACGTATCCCTCACCAATGGCAAGGGTCGCCTGTATCTCGACAAATAGGGATAATCTGGGCTCACTAAATTGGAATACTACTTTGTATTTCTATTTAACGGTATTTTTCATGTGAGGTTCTCAAGCATCTTACAGACATTTCTAAGCACCCATCATCTGTGAGAATTAAATAAACATTTTACTCACTTTACAATAAAGGGGCAAAAAAAAGCCCAAAAGATTTGCCCCAAAAATCACATAGCTGGCCTTAGTGCTCATTCTGGGTGGGTGATCAGAGTAAGTGTTATTTCAGTATCATTGTGTGTTCATCTTCCTTAGTGAGTTTTCTATAGGTAATATCCAGGGATCCAGGTTTTCCATTCTCCACAGAAAAACAGGGTAAAACCTGGATTTTCTTATTTTAAAGAGAAAAACTTGGGAAACAGTGGGTTTCCCCTTGCAGGCTGGCACAGTTCCATCCTGCAAGGGGCTAGGGGGAGTGGGAGAAGCATGATCAGCAGGAGGTTCCATGTGCATGTGTGTGTACACATGCACATGGCTGCCAGACAGCCTAGAGACCAGCTTCCCACAGGTAAGTCGGGGGTGGGACAGGGGAGACGGAGAATTGAGACCTCCATAGTGTGGGAGGGAGTTGGTCGGTACTGGGGCTGCTGCCCGGCTGGGGCAATGCATGGGGCTTGGGGTTTGGGGCCTAGGGCCGTAATACACAGCTGCAGGGTCCAGATGGGGAGCAGGATGAAGCTGTGGGTGGCATGTTGTGGGGGTGGAAGGAAGGAGGCTGGCCTCCTGCTGCTGCATGCATTCCTGGGGCGGACATGGGAGGCACTTGCCACCCAGACTTTTGGGTGGAGTAATGGCAATCTGCCCACTGTGGGTTCAGGCTCCGCACCCTGATACCCTCCCCCCGGGGCCTTCGCATCGCAGTGGGTGGAACCCGGTGTGGCAGGGAAGAGTGGGGTGGGGAAGCTCAGTGCCTCCGCTGCAAGCCCCTCACTGCTGTAACAAGGTGCTTTCTGTCTGCCCAGTAGCAGTGAGCATGGCGGCATGGGGTTGTGCCTCGCTGCTGCTGGACAGGCAGGGGACACCTTACCAGGGTGGAACAGGGGTTGCGACAGTGCAGATGAGCTTCCCCACCTGGTCCTGTTCTGCCCTGCTGCTCTGAGTCCTGCCTGCTGGGCTGCAGAGGTCCTGGGAGGAGGACAGCAGGGCAGGGAGCCCTAAGCTCCCAGTGGGCAATCTGCTTTAGCCCCCTCCATGGGATCCGCTCTGGCTGTGCTACTCATGAGGGAGAGGGAGCCAGGCTCTGTGCCAGCAGCCACCTTCCATGGGCAGTAGCTGGAGCTTGGGCACTGCTGCAAGGGGTAGGGGGCTACAGACCTGGGTCCCTGGCTCCATAGCCCCGGCAGCTGGGGGGCCCCTCTGACAGGGCTGGAAGGGGTAAGGGACTGTGGGTGGGGAGTGAGGGGCAATGGAATGGGCAGGGCAGTGGCATATCAGGTCTGCTCAGTACCACAAAGCAGTTGGGGGAGGGGGGACAGCCACAGCTGGTGAGTGAAGGGGGCAGGGAGACCTCTGATTTTCCATGATAACCCAAAATCAAAAGCCAAAATTTATAGAATTTATTTTATTATAGTGATTGATGCACTGGTAGACTTCCAAATTGTTTTAAATGTAAATATATCAATAAAATATTGTTTTTAGCTGATTCCTATAGATAGATAGACAGACAAACAGACAGACATAGTGGCATTTCATTTTAATCATAGAAAAAGGTGGATTTGGGGGTTTTTGATCGGAGAATTTGTATTTTTTAAACAGAGAAAACCAGGATCCCTGGTACTATCCATTCTTTTAGATACTCACATGGTGTTATAAACAGAGAGCTTCCATCCAGTATTGCTTTAGTAACCTCTGGAAGTCATAAGGAATTTCTTAACTAAGCTGCTTTGTGTCCAACTCACTTACCTGCTTCCATTAAGTTGTGCCAGGATGGGCACATCTACACATGTGCTTTAATGTGCAGTAGCCTATTTTACAGCGCGTTAAAGTTTCACATAAAAAAGTGCAATTTCACTACTGTGCAGTAAAATAAGCTACTGTGCATTAAGCATCACTTAAAAACCATGTGCATTCATTACTATGCATTAAGGCAGCCTAATGCACATTTCTTTATTACCTCACATTGGAGGTACTAAATTTAATGTGCATTAGAAAAAGCACCTTAATGCATGTGTAGATGCACCTGACTTAAAATATTATGGGTCAGACTCTAATCTCCACTATACAGGTACAAATCAATTGATTTTAACTATAGAGACCAAAATTGGACTTTTTTTTTCTTTGAGGTTTTGTAACTAGTAAATAATACAATATTTCAAATATTATCACTTTTCCCCTTTGAATTAAATTGACATAATTAAGGAAACACTGGAGGATTTTTATGGTGCAGTGGCAACTTTGACACATGTTAAAGGGGGTGCTTTTTGAAAAGAAGATAGCATTTTATTCTTATAATTACCCTTATTTCACAGTGCTATTGATTATTTTTGTAGATTGACATAGTTAATAGTGTAGTAACGTTAGTAGTATAGATAACTATTTAAAACACTAATGGTAGCTTAAAGATTTTGTTAAACAGGCTTTAAGCAGTGTTGCATGCTGGAGTGACTGGGTGCAAAACAATGAAATGACTTTAAAGGACTTTTTGTGTGCTTTTGCAAATGAGGAAATTTAACTAAGTTATTTTGAGAAGTTGAGTAACTCAGCTACTCTGTGTTGCTCATTGCTTTCTTCTCTAGATGATACTTATCATCCTCATTTTTCTTTGCTTTCCTTCAGTGTGTAACTTCTTCCCCATATTTGTTTTGTCTGTCTGATTATCAAATGGACATGAAGGTTGTAGTTTTACAGCTGCCTGATGCTAGAGCTACTCATATTTTTAGCTTTTTATTCTGTTCATGGGCATTGTTACAAGACAGCTAAGATGTCTTTCTTTGGTTCCAGAGGCAAAATTTCAAGCCATGGTCCAGGCCCATGCTGACAATAACTACCTGTTGACCTGACTGTAAACAGGTACCTGGTCATTGAACAAAAGAGTCAGAAGTGGCTGGACAGACATGAGCATTAACCATACCATCCCTTTTAGCGCCGTTGGCTGTAGAATCTGCCATGGCTTACTGATGGTGGTCCTGTGGGACTTCTAGACTCAGGTAAACTATGACTGACTGATTCTGTTCAGATCAGTGATGCACCTTCACAACCAAGACCTCTGAATAACCAGTAATCTACAGAGAATAACCTTGTAGACTCACAGTTAATATGATCATCAGTTACTTTTTAGATAACTAACCTCTGATGGTAATTAAGTATCTGTAGCCCAGATTCACTGACAACTTTCTGTGTGCACTCATGAGTCCAAAGGAGGGTTTTGCCCAGATTTGTCCCACTTTCAAGCCTGAGATTGATTTTTAATGTATTCCCAAATCTGTTTCTCCCTCATAGACCTTAAAAGGTCTTAGCAGGAGCTATCTCCATAGCAAGATTTAGGAAGCTAGCTGAGGACTCCTCCAAACAGGAGTTTTGCAAACCTCCTACAACTGGATGAAGGGGTAACATATATCTTCTGAAAATCACTGGCAGTTGTCCACTCCTACATAAGGGGTCCAGAGAGTGGATGCCTAGCAGTGGACAGGATTACAGCATGATTTGAAAGTCTTTCTCCTGTCTTGCTTTTTTGGTTTCCTGAAAGAAACTTTAGGAATGAAAATCTCCCCATCACTATCTCCTGCACTCTTCTGATTGAGACTCATTGCAGTTGACAGCATTTTGAAACTTAGCCAGTATGAGGACACAATAAAAGGAAAGGCTAATGCATCACAAGATATACTTAATGCACTTATGGTGTCAATTGTAGGTCAGTTTTATTTACAAATGATAATGCTTTACAATAAACTAATGAATGCTCTGTAGTAACTCTGGAGAAAAAAAATAAATGTCTAATAACATGGTACTGTTAGTGTGATATTGTAGTTACGTTGGTCCAGGAATTATGCAAAAGCCTAATGAAGAATGTCTTGCATATAAAACTTTTTCTAACTTATTCCAAACAAGCAGTTAGGTCCAATAAAAAGATATCACCCCCAAAAAAATTCTTGCATCCCTAATAACAAAAAGACTTCACTACAACATATGCTATTAAAACTTTGCTGATAGCTGGGGAAAGACCAATGACTTTTAGCATAAATTATGATATGTGATGTAGTGAAGCATGGTTTAAAGAGGTGAAATTGTAATAAAGCATAAATCCAATTTTATCATAACATTTACCTGAAGTTCTGTGTGTTATGTATAATTTCAGTATGGGTTGTATATTCTGCCATATTGTGTTTGTACACTAAAGGGTGACAAGAGCACTAAATGCCTCTTTGATTAATGCTTTCTGGAATTTGTGCTTGTCTTGCTGTTTATATGGTATATTGCACGTACAAGTACAGACATATGGTATTAATAACTCCAGAGCGGAGTTTTTGGCAAGCATGTTAAAATCCTTTTTAAAGAACAATGAGTTTCTTTTTGGTGCAGAACTGAAGATGCTGATGTATCTATTTTGTAATTCAACAAATATAGACATGAAGGCATGTGCACATGTGCTGACATATATGAGGACATGTTTACATATATATAATACAAGGAATTACTCTACAAGACTCAGTCCAACATGTACTCAAGTCAAAAGAAGGATTCCCTTTGATTTCACTATGTTTTGTATGGAAGTTTACAGAAATGTTTCCCTTAAGATTTCCTTAAGAATAATGAATGAAATCCTGGCTGTAGTGACACCAATGGCAAAATTCCCACTGACTTCAAAAGGATCAGAATTTCCTCCCTTGTGTACATATGTTCATCTTAACATATCAAGATGTTATCATGCCTGGACAAATATTCCTCATGTAATTCCAAACAGAGTCACATCTATATTTACACAGTGACTCTGTTAGTGAATCAAGCACAATGTGCATATGCCATACTAGTATATTTGAGGAAATTTAATATATAAATATTGTTTTTATTGTTTTCTCTCTGAACAGAAGTTGAGGATCTTGAAATTCTAGGCTAGAGCAACACACAGATATTGGCACATCACTCCTGCTTTAGGTGCCTGTGTCAAAAGTGTAGGTCCTCATTACCCCTTCACTCTCCTTCAACTGTTACCTAATTCTGGAGGCAGCTATGTTTTCTTCATCTAAGACCTGACAGTACTAAGTAACAGGCACCAATTTTATGCTGAACCCTTGACAACATTTACAAATACTGTCCTGGTTTTTCACCTGTGATGTACAATATGGTGGTGATGTTGCCTCTCCCAATTTTACCAGTCAGTCAAGGGGTTAGACCACTTGCCTAGGATATGGAAGGTACAGAGTTAAAATCTTTCCTGTGCCTTAGGGAACTCCAACTTTCATATCTTACCGAAGAAGACAGCATCCTAACTACCATACTAGGGTCATAGAGTGGGGCTTTCTCAATCTCGTGTCAGAACACTTCTACATTGTATAGTACCAAATTTTTAGATGCCTAATTCATCTCTTGCTGCATATGGCACTTTGGTATCTAACTTTTAGGTTGTAGACTCTACTAGGAAGCAAGAGACACTAACAGCACAGTAGACAAATTCTACTGCACAGTAACACGTTGCGGCAAATGCCGTATTAATGCGCAGAATTAGTCTACTATGCGTTAGCATCACTTAAAAGATGTGCACCAATTATTGCTCATTAAGTTAGTACTAGGCCTTTGTGAAGTGGCTAGTATTCACTTTGGATTCGGCCAGTTCAGGGGACAGTGAATCAATTTGGTGATTCCAATCACTGTCCTGAATCGATTCAGCTGCTGCCAGATCAGCTGAATCTCTGAATTGGCCCCACCCCACGCCCGCTCTTAATGGCTGCCCCACCTACTCTCCCAGCTTTTGGCTCTTTTTTCTTTTTTTTTTAAAGCTTCAATTCACTGCCTTCTGCCAGGCAGGAGAGCGATCCCTGCTGCCCCCCACTGCCCCATGCTGCATGGGAGGCTCTGCCACAAGCCCCCCACCCACTGTCCCAGCTCCCTCCATGGCTGTCCCTTCCAGCCCAGCTCCCAGCCCTTTAAAAAAAAAAATTCACAACTCACTGGCTGCTGCCAGGCAGAGGGGTGATCCCCACTACCCCAAACTGCGTGGGGGGCTCTGCCATGAACCTCCAGAAGCCATAAGACTGTTGCAGCAGCCTGTGAGTCCAGGGGAGGTTGTTTTTTGTTTTTTAAAGAGCCGGGAGCTGAGGTGGGCAGGGCAGCCATGGGGCAGTGGGGGCTGGGAGAGCAGGCAGGGGGTCCCCCCCATGGTCCCATCCCCTCTCCTCCGAATTCTCCTCCCCCGCCCCTTAGTTACCAACATGGAGTCCGGGTCCAACTCCCTGCTGCAGCAAGCAGGGACTGCCTGAATCACCAAAGCTCTCCAAATCTTTTCTGAATCAATTTGGAGAGCTTCGAATCAATTCGGACCTTTTCACTGGTCTCCTGATTTGATTTGGATTCAGAGATTTGGCCACCAAATCAGGCCAAATCTTCTCCAAATCAAATTAGCACCTGAAGCTTCACACAGCACTAATTAGTACCTGTTTTTACAGGTACTAAACTTAATGCACAGTAATTATGGCACATTAATGCACATGTAGACATATCCAAGGTGTCTCAAAATTAGACAAATCACTGCATTTAATTCCTTTTGTGGGGAGGATTTCTGTAGAGCTACCATAATTCGGTAATTTTAATAGCTCTGTAGAGCTACCATAATCAGTCAGTGGCACACAGTACAAATTCTGACCATGTATGAGCAGCAAATTATGGCTGAATTCAAACTCTGGCTGATAAGAAATTGATTTTTCCTTCACAATGTAACCATGAAAAAAGATCACAGTGGCAGGCACATTTCACCAGCAGTGTTTTATTTGCTAACTATTAGCCTTGAGATGTTTTCTATTTTGTTCATGTCATTATTTTGGCACGAAGTTCCTTTTAGCAAGATGACAAAAAAATCTTTTTCCTCCACAGGTGCTGTTGCCGCCTTATGATGATCATTTGAATGCAGCTGCTAAAGAACCACCACCTCCTTATGTGTCAGCATAAGCAGGAGTGTGAAGTGTACCTAAGAACAATAGCTTTATCCTTCAAACTTTTGAGCAATAGCAGGTTTATTTAACTTCCAGGATGTAACTTCTAAAGTTTATGTATTGCTATTTTACTGAAACATAGATATTATGTTTAAAATGCTGTAGATTGTTTGAATAATTTACTGAAACTAAAATAGTGTGCTGAATTAGCTTCAGAAACTTTTTGATTAGTGTTAAGTAGTCATAGAGTAACCTTTTCACTGTATTTTGATTTGCAGAAGTTAGAGCTTTGGGGTATAAATCAGGTCCAGAGTACAAATTTAGTTTTTATCAATAAAGCTTCCAGATCATTAAACAAGCAAACAAGTTACTCTGAGATATAAACAGGGAAAGGTTTTTACTGAATGTCATCTGCTCCCTGGTAACTACCTATGTGCACTCTCAGCTTGTGTAAGTAAATGCTGGCCAGCAGAAGACTAGTCCCCTTTTACCCATGGTAAATAAGTATGGGCTAAATTTCATTTACTGTCTGTTAAGACAATACACATGGACAGTTACTGTAAAGCAGCTGATGTGTGATAATCCTCTCTGCCTTTCACCTTGCAATAACTTGTTTGTATGGTTGTACCCTAAGTAAATCCAAAAAATGTGGCATTCCACTTTACTCCCGTTCCCAAAAAAAGCTGATTAAAATAGTGTGCTGTAAAGAATGATATTTAAGGGAACAGGAGTGAGGTTATATATTATTCTTATAAATCAGATTAATGAGAAGTGGCTTTAACTGGAGGAAATGAGCAGGAGAAAGCAAAATTACTAGGCCTCCAAAATGACTACCTGGTCTGTCCCATCTTGTAACCACTCTTCTGTACAAAATAATTATCACACTTCTAATAATATGCCCTTCCTGCCTATACAGTCCCTTCCCTTCTAAGAACCTAAAAAATGTTGAGATTATGAAATACTCATTTTTCTTAAGGCACATAACTAAAAAATCCTCCTGGGTATTGAAAAGATAAATGTTTTTCCTTGGGATTGCACCTGTAAATGCAGTAATGGGGTTTTTTTGGAGTGTGAAGTAAGTTATACAGATTCTGGTGTAAGTTTGCCTATCCCGGCAGAAATTTATGCACGTAACTTCCTCTCCCTTTAATAGATCCCTCTTGTGTGCATCAATATGGGAATGTTAGATTCCCTTTTATGACACGTATGATAGCATTTGAATTCATTTTAATGGGATTTATCTATTTAAGTCTGACCCTGCTATGAATGTTTGTGTGAGGTACTCTCTTTTCCCCAGAAGTGCCTCTTACACAGGCAACTTTTTGTTGGAAGTACTATTTTTAAAAAGGTTAACTTGAAATTACTCATCTCTGAGATATAAATGGATGTATTTCTACCTCTCATTTGTTCCCAAGTGTTACCTCCTGTGTTTTTTGGTGACTGAACAGGTTGGGTCTAGAATGCACCATGCACAAAGCCCTATGTAAAGGGCCATGCAGAGCTGTACCGGATACTGGAGGAGCACAGAAAGGAATTGTCCCTCATCAGGCACAGTGTCTCCTGGAGGTGACCTGGAATGGGAATTCTGCACTATACATGAAGACGGTACAGATTTCTCCCATCTGGGCACTGACTGCTCTACGAGCTAATGCAGAGTATGGGCCAGGCCTTGGTCCTCTCAACCTCTGTCTGAATGATTTGCTTCCAGAGACTGCTATTACAAATACATGTGCAAGGGTAGCTCCCAATCTGGCACTCAGTATTTTACATCATTGCTTGCTCACTCCACGATCAGACCACACAGTACCTTTGAGTGGCCCAGGTACTGAAGTCAGTCCACTGATAATGTAGCAAACTCCATTTGTTTTCTTCACAGTAACTCTCGTGTTCCAGTATAGGCCTCATATCTATTTAAATTCTAGAACTAAATCTAATCTTTGCATAGTCTGCCCAGACTTCTGATTGGACTGGCCATTATTATTATTTCCCTCTAAATTAATTTTTAGAAATTTGTAAACTTTCAACTTTTTGAGATAAGCCAATTGTGCATACTTCTCACTGACTCTACTATGTGTACCAACCTCCCTACAATAAAAGGGATGTTTCTTCATGCTTATGGAAATTATTTTTGCTTCTCTTCACTAGCACAACATCCACACAAATGCCAATATTTTCAATCAGAGTGACAGGTGTGTGGTGTTAAAAAATAAAAAAGACCACAGTTTTTGTGTTGTGCATTCAATGCCCATTCCTTCTCAACACAATATACAAATGCAAAAAAGGAATAATAGGCTTATAACATTACATATACAGCAATGAAAATTAGAGAGAGATAGCACTAAATCAAGTGGTTAATATCCAAAAACATATGGATTTTCTACTTTGCGCCTCAGTGGTGTTTCCTAAAGAGAGGATGTCAACTCTCTGGACCATATCTGATGCTTTTGTAACATATGTTGTAGATATAATGTTTCCCAAGCAAATCAGCATGTTCTCCCCTTTACGTTGTGCAAGAGTTCACATCTGTTTTGCTGAAAATTTCTCTTAATGGTACTTTTCCCAACTATTTCCTTCCATTTAAATATACCCTTTGCTTTTCCCACAACAATCAGCAGTATATTTTCCACATTGCTTTTCATATTATTTTCTTAGATGAATCTGTATTAGTCAGGATTGTTGTTAACTATGCCCGGTAATTGAAGAGTACAAAGAAACCTACAGTAATATGGAATATCAAACAAGTGGGGCCAGAACCACCAGTTAAGGATTTAGGACTTGATTCTACCAGAAGTGTAAATATGTAGAGACGGGGCTGAAATGTTATGATTTTTTAAAAAATCAAAGAGGAATGGCTTCTAAATTTACACCTGTTAAACCTAAAATTATGATCCTTTCTTCTTAGTACAGATCCATTATTCCTGCTTTACTCACATAAACAACGGAAACAACTATTGCTCCCACCCAGAGATATTCTATTGTAGACAGCAAGCAGAAAAGCTTAATGGTGTCCTGATTATGACAGATGTCTTTGCTTCCTGGTTTGTTTTTTTTCTAATATACTGCAATAGTTATTGACAACTACAGTTTTAGGTCACTTGTTGATATTCCTTTAGGAAAAGCTCTGGTTGGTAAATTTCTAATTTCATAAATTTCTAATTTATGCCTCTAAAACACGTTCTTAAACACAAATCCATTGTCTGAAGAATGCTAATCTGGCACAGTGCACAGAAAGTTTTAACATATTTTTGCCAACGTTAACAGAACAATGTATGGTCATTTCTACATGTGAAGCAGTGAAAGTGGTTACTTCCGAATTGGGGAAACAGAGAGGATAAAAGGTATTGGTGTCAGAATAAATGAGGGCTTATTGCTCCCACCCAGAGAGATTCCATTGTGGAAGACACAAAAATATATTTGCATTGATAAGACTGCGTTATAGGAATCAAGTTGGTTTGTATACTTTCTTTCTCTTTTGCCATAGTTTGACCAAAGCAAGCATGTTTATTCCTTTAAGTTCTTTTTCTCTGACAACCTTGAGCAAACTATTCGCTCTGTTCCAGAATTTTGGGACTGAAATGCATGGCACCTGGGTCCTATCAACTGTAAGACTTGAGCCACTGCCTAAGACGCAGCAGCAAACTCCTGCCTCATGGTCAGTATTGATGAAAGATTCAAGCCATGATATTCCTACTTTGAAGGAGATCCTTTACATGCATTGCAGTTATGTATATTAATGTATTAAAATTTGGATTTGCAATCAGACACTGTGATACATTCTTTAAAAATTTTCTACATTTAAGATAAAGGGAATATTTCAGCACTGTTTTGAGCTCTAAGCTCCTAAGAAACAAAAAAAGCATTTGTAGCTGTGTAGAGGGAAATTTGGCTCTGATCAGGCAGGATTAGTGTGTTGTTGAAAAAAAATGGTGCTTATAAAAGATGTCTCCACACCCATGGATTTGACCCAAAATGGTTCTGCAGTCCAGCCAAGTTTTCAGAGGAATAACTCAGCAGGGTGTGGAAGCGAGATATGTGACCTCCTGCCTGCAATTTATGTCTGCCTCCAGTAGAATAGGATCTTGGAGCAGCAGGGGCAAAAACCCCCATTGTCACTCAGCCAATAACTAAAAAGTTACCTCAAAGTGAAAGGCAGTTCTGCAAGCATACATTGGATCCTTGGCTATCAGCTAGAGCAGCTATTCATTTTAAGTGAACAAGTTAAGTACATTATTTGTTTTTGTTTGTTTTGTGTTTAATGGATCAAAGCCTTTCAAGCATCAATATTCAGAACATTATCAAAAGTCTCACCTTTGTAACCAGAGCTGGGTTAGCTGATATGGTATGAACTGTGGCATCTGAGGAAACAGGTACAACAGCAAAGAGATAAATCAGGCAACTGGAGTGGCTGAATAGCTGACCTAGAGGAGGAGTGGTGTGCTAGCCAGTGAAAGACAGCTGTAAGGCCAGCTTGAGCAAAGAGAATTGTAGCGCAAAGATTGGTTTGCAGCTTTTGGTAAGATTTCCCATCCACCATTAACTACTAACTAGTCAGGAATGGCAGAGTTTGGGCACAAACAACTCTTTAGCCAAGAGTTAGGGCTTTGTTCCAGTAGAAACAATGATATCTAAATCCACTTCATTTTATCCTGCTAATAAATCTAAACAGGGTGGAGGGTATTTTTCTTATAGGTTAGGGAATACATTTGGATGTTGATCCAAGGCTTTCTTTTGGTCTAATTTTGCTTGCAGCAAAGATCAGGGATCCTAGTACTGATCCTTCAGATATTCCTTTCTACTTCACTCCAAAACAAATAATTCAACAGCAAACTGCTCAATTTTTGCAACATTTTTCCCCCCCTAAAATTTTCGTTGTTGCTACCACGACTTTGGGGTTCAACTCAGTAGAAGCACAACTGTAGCGACAGTCCCAGACATTTGCCAGCATTTTAACAACATATCATCTCATCAATTAATTACTGAATGTAGTAATTAAATCACTGCTGGATGTCAGCACATGATCTACATTAAGATTTTCAAAGTGGCTACCCTCTGCTGGACAGAATGGGTGATGGCGCAACAGGAAATCTAAGGAAAATAGAATTGGGATAGAGAATAAGTTGCTAATGCTTATCATCTGTCAATTCATGAATTCTTTTTGCTATACAACCGTCAGAAAATTGTATTGGTTTCATTTACTTTGCTGCAGTAGAGCTAAAGATATTAACTTTATCACAAACCCCCATGGCTCACTAAGAGCATCCGGGAATGTCTCCTTGCTAAAAGGGAGGCATACACCCAATGGAGAGATGGGGTCATCACCAAGAAGGACTATGTTACAGTCGCCCGAGGATGTAGGGGGGCAGTCAGGAGGGCCAAGGCAGAGATGGAGATAGGACTAGCTTCCCGGATTGGGGACAATAAGAAGTCCTTCTTCAAATACATAGGGGGTAAAAAGAGGGTCCCGGGTAATGTGGGGCCCCTGCAGGACACGATGGGCAACTTAGTCATCACGCCAGATGACAAAGCTAACATATTTAACGATTTCTTTGCCTCTGTCTTCCTAAGTAGGGACCAGTTCAGCCACCTCCCTGCTGGGCCCCCCTCGGGCCCCGGGAGAGACACGCCTGGGCCAGGGGTTAGCGAGGAGTTAGTTAGGGTACTTCTGGAGAGGCTGGACGTGTTCAAGTCCGCTGGTCCGGACGATCTTCACCCTAGGGTTCTACAGGAACTGGCCGAGGTCATTGCGGGACCCCTGGCGCGGCTCTATGAGCACTCGTGGTGCTCTGGCGAGGTGCCGGAGGACTGGAAGAGGGCCAATGTGGTCCCTATCTTCAAAAAGGGAAAAAAAGAGGACCCGGGAAATTACGGGCCAGTTAGTCTTACCTCAATCCCGGGTAAGCTCTTTGAAAAAATTATCCTGGCACACATCCAGGAGGGCCTTGCGGGGGAATGCATGCTCAGGGGCAACCAACATGGGTTCATCAGTGGCAGGTCTTGTCAGACCAACCTGGTGGCCTTTTACGATCAGGTCACCAAATCATTAGACGCAGGGGTTGCTGTGGATGTAGTCTTTCTGGACTTCCGGAAGGCTTTCGACACTGTCTCTCACCCTGTCCTCATCAAAAAGCTGGGAGACTGTGGTGTCGATGCCCACACGGTCAAATGGGTCGCCAACTGGTTAGAGGGCCGCACCCAGAGGGTGGTAGTGGATGGGTTCTTCTCGACCTGGAAGGACGTGGGCAGTGGGGTTCCGCAGGGCTCGGTCCTCGGGCCCGCACTGTTCAACATCTTCATCAGTGACTTGGATGAGGGGGTAGAAAGCACCCTGTTCAAGTTTGCTGATGACACTAAGATGTGGGGGGATGTGGGTGCACTAGAAGGGTGCAATAGGCTACAAGCTGACCTTGACAGGTTGCAACGGTGGGCGGATGAGAATAGGATGGGATTTAACACTGATAAGTGCAAGGTGTTGCACATGGGGAGGAAGAACCGGCACCACACTTACAGGTTAGGGAACTCCCCTCTTGCCAGCACAGAGATGGAAAAGGATCTTGGAGTCGTCATTGACTCCACGATGAACATGGGCCGGCAGTGTGGGGAGGCAGTCAAGAAGGCCAACCGTACCCTGTCATGCATCCACAGATGCATCTCGAGCAGGTCCAGGGAGGTGATCCTCCCCCTCTATGCGGCACTGGTCAGGCCGCAGCTGGAGTACTGCGTCCAGTTCTGGGCGCCACACTTCAAGAGGGACGTGGACGATATGGAAAGAGTCCAGAGGAGGGCCACTCGTATGATCAGGGGTCAGCAGGGCAGGCCTTATGAGGAGAGGCTACGGGACCTGAACCTGTTTAGCCTCCACAAGAGAAGGTTAAGGGGGGACCTTGTGGCCTGCTACAAACTGGTCAGGGGGTATCAGCGGGTATTGGGGGAGTCCCTGTTCCCCCGTGCGCTGCCAGGAGTGACCAGGAATAACGGTCACAAGCTGGCGGAGGGTAAGTTTAGATTAGATATTAGGAGGTGCTACTTCACAGTCAGGGCGGCTAGGGCCTGGAACCGGCTTCCAGGGGAAGTGGTGCAGGCTCCTAGCCTGGGGATTTTTAAAAGGAAGTTAGATGAGCACCTTGCCAGGGTCATCTGACCCCGGTGCTCTTTCCTGCCAAGGCAGGGGGTCGGACTAGATGATCTACCTAGGTCCCTTCCAACTCTAGCTACTATGATACTATGATACTATGTTGCACAGGCCAAATTAAATTTCCTGGTATTGTGTGAAATCATTTTGCCTTTGATAAACAGAAAGGTTTTGACTGCTTTTAGCAAAAGACAGTAGCTGATGTAACAGTTTGTTTTTTTAAAACTAATTTGCAAACTATACTTTTTTCTTTTAATTGGGAAACATTTATCTTTAAGATGTGGACATTTAGGAGCCTGGGCCCAGACAACATCTAAGAATGTTGTTTCAGTTTCAAGAATTCATACTTTCTTTCTGTACAGCTTTTCAAAATATAAAACACACACAACATTGCTTGTCTCCTAGCTGCTTTCTCTTCAGCTTGCCATTCAAATCTTGCTATTAATAATAAGTTCTATCTTTGTTAATTAGCTATCTCTACATTTGAACATATAAAGTGATATAAAATGTCAAGTACTTCATATAATACTTCATATAAAATATGAAGTATTACAAAGATAGTATGAAAAAGTTTAGAAACAAAGTAGCCTGCAAAATATTAGTTTGAAACTCAGTACTCTTAACATTGGGAATCTAATAGTTAGATTCCACCTAATTAGCATTTTTACATGTTCCTACACAGCTTCAGCTTTTATTTGTCTGGACAAACACATGGCCAGATCTTCATATTCTGTGAATGAGGGGTTAACCTCGGATCAACTCACCTTACTTGAGAGGTCAGAGGAACGGCTATAAGAGCTAGTGCTTGAAAAAGGGAAGGACAGTACTGCTTTTGAGTAACTCAGGCTTACATCCAGGCATCATGCACCTGGATAGATTCACAAGCAGATGGAATTCTGCAATATGATCTCTGCTCAAAGAACACTGCTTATGATATTTTAATCTATCCGTCATTTTATGACAATTGTATGTCTTTCAGATGGTTTGTATCTAACCTATCATTCATTGTTATCATAGATAAAAGAAAATGTAATCAATTTGTGTTTTTTTTAAAGGAGAAAAGTTTTCATTTGGTCTGTCATTTTATCTTTGGTAATAACAAATATCAGTGTTCACATTACTATGCTTTCAATTTCATTAGAATGAGTGACAGTGTTACCAGCTTTCATTTGCTTTCATTCACTTCAATTGCAGAAGAATATCTAGGAGTTACCACACTTTTTGTACTTAATAATTACACTTATTCTGTGTTTTTGTGCGGGGGTGTGGTGGTGGAATGCACTTCCCTAAAATTGATTCCTTGAAGTTAAACCTCAAACATTCCAGAGGTGTGAATTTGAATCTCACTCTGAATTCTTGCTGAAGGCATTCCCCATCAGTGAGAGCCTGACCACACAGGCCAAGGAGACAAAGATGTCTTGATACATTGCTAGCTACATCAGCCTTGTGTGCCGTAGACTAAAGAAGCTGGTGTGCTTTGAAACTCTAAGGCAAGCCTTTGGCCTTTCCTCTTTTTTGTTCTTCTTTTCAAACTCTTTCTGTGTGAAAGACAAGTTTAAAATGTGTATAGTTTATTTCTTGTTTTACATTACTAATACAACATACTGCCTTATTTAAGATATCTCGTAACAGTGTAACATTTGCTTCAGGCAATTCTTGGAGTATTTTAAATAGTTCTGATACCATTTCTCCAGTCATCTTTTTCATGGGGTTAATGTTCTTCACATTTAAAAACATAATATCACCCTGTTCACTGATTATTTTTTAACAGTCTATGCCAGTGGTTTTCAAACTTTTTTTCATTTTCTGGACCCCTAAAAAATTTCAAATGGAGTTGAAGACCCCTTTGGGAATTTTGAATGGTGGTACAAAACTTTTTGAATTGTAAGTGAAGGTATTCATATACTTTTGATTGACCATAGTCATCTTTCATGGACCCTTTATAAATACTCTGCAGATCTCCAGGGGTCCAAGGACCACAGGTTGAAAACTACTGATCTATGCTACAACAAACCATTTAGGATTTTATATATATATTAAAAAATGCCTTAATCTGGATCCCAAATATTAGTGTTTGGTTGAGATACTGAAAGATCTCTTTGACCACTTCTCTTCCAGGGCTTATTTTCCCATGAAAAGAAAACAAGTTAACTTTACAATAATATGCAGACTCTGCACTACTGACTTTTCCTCCATTAGGAAGGCTACTCAGGTTCTGGACTTCTATTGCTGCTTGACAGTCTTTACCATGAACTGAGAGTAACACCAATTCTGTTATTAATACCGGTTTTGTTCACATGTGTTTTTCTCCAACAAGCTCTGTCTTGTGGATAAGATAATTTTCAATATGATTGGAAGAAAAGAGACCTGATACTTTGGTTGTCTGCCCTTAAAAATGAAATGATTGGGGAATAAATTATTAGACTATATGGGCCTTGAGCGAGAATATTAGATTAACTACATATGACTACACAACATGCAGGGATGTTTCCTCTGGCGTCTCTAAACCAATGATGATGGATGCCAGAGAAGATAATGAACAGTGGATAGATCTCTAAATATACCCTGTTCAGTGTTTTTCCAATATCAGAGGCAGGTTTATTTCTACACAGGGGTAGCTGCTGGAGACAGGACATGGAGCTATTGATTAAGAAATAAGAAGTCAAAAACACCCTGGCACCCATGTAAAACTGGCTGAATGATGTCTCAAAATGTAACTGGATGATATGGAGATAACTGAGTTATATTACCCTTTTATTTGCTACAACAGCAATAGGAACGCTGTACCTCATTCTGGTGTCCACAATTTAAGAAGGATATGGAAAACCTCAAGAGGTTTCAGAGAAGTGTCACAAGAAAGAACAAAGGATTGGAAAATGTACTTTACAGTACTCAGTCCAGAAGCTCAATTTTTCCATCAGAGAGTTAAGGGTTACTTGATAACAGCCTATCACAGGGGCGGGCAAAGTCTGGCCTATGGGCCATATCCAGCAGGCAGTGGAATCTATTTCCCAGCTGCCCCTGCCTACGTGGCTGGGGCTGGCCTCCATGGAGACCCCAGCCCCACCTGCGATGTGATAGTGCAAAGCTGGGGTTGCCATAAAGACCAGCCCCAGCCATGCTGGCAGGGTGCAGGACAGGGCAGGGGGCTGCTCTGGAGCCCCCTGGGGGCCACTTGGTTGGAGGAAGGGCAGAGCCATAATCTGCAGCCTGCATGCTTTGGCCAGGGGCATGCAGGCAGCAGATCATGGCTCTGCCCTGGCTCAGGACCATGCTGGAACTGCTGCAACGAGCTGCAATCTGCTGCCTACACATCCCTGCCCAGAACATGCAGGCTGCATATCGTGGCTCTGCCCTGGCTCCCTGGAGCACTGACAGCATGATCCTGAGCTGGGGCTTTGCCATGCCCCTGACCAAGCTGCCTCCGCCGCAAGATCCCAGCGGCTCCAGAGCAGCCCCCTGCCCTGTCACATGCCCTGCCAGCATGGATGAGGCCAGTCTCCATGGCAACCCCAGCTTTGCATTATCAAAGGAAAAATAGAAATAGAGGTAAGTGTACATAAATGATATGATTAGATTATAAAGAAGTAGATGGCTTAGATGAAACAAAATCTGTTTGGATCAAAATCATGTTGGGAAATGATGGCAAGACAGGTTCTAGTGAGTACCAAATACTGCCTGGGTAAAATTTAAATTTGGAAAGCAGTATGTAAGAAAGAAACACAGGAATAGTGCATTTAATCTGCATCATATAGATTAGAAAAGAAATAGCATAATAATGGTAAGACACAGAAATTTCTGAATGCATTTGCCAACAATTTTCTTCAGCAGTCGTTACAACAAAAAGAAGTGATGCTATTTTAGACCTGGTTTTGGTTATGTATTAACAGCCTTCACAGAAATAACCTTGGATTGGATTGTTATAAGTTAGTTCAGTTCAAATTAAATGGAAGGATTAAAAAAGGAGGCCTATAACTTTAATTCATAATTTTAAAAAGCAAACTTTCAAGAGAAGCAGGTAGTAAAAGTCACTAGACTTAAGAAGCTCAGGGAGTTGAATGTGGAAGAGGACTAAAATAATAGACTCATAGAGAAGTAGGGCTGGAAGGCACCGCCAGAGGTCTAGTCCAGCCCCCTGTCTGAGGCAGGATCATCTCTATCCAAACCATCTCATACAAATCTATAATCTAAACTCTTTGTAAGAGTTTTAAAGACTGGAATTTCTTTACACCAAAGTTGCTAAACTGATTTGGAGTTTGTACTCCAAACTCAAGGAAAACTCTGTAGAAGAGAGGCTCAGAATTAACAGACTGAATAAATTTATTTAAAAAGGATATTAAGAATAGGCAGAACCCCTACAAGGAATGGAAAAAAAGGACTGATCAAAGAAAACTTTTTTTGCAGGTCAAGAAATGCAGGAATACGTGAAAATTGGCAAGTCAAGCTGACTTAGACTTTGCAAAGGCCAGAAAAGCAAATAGCAAAAGGGTTCTTCATCCATATAAATAATAATAGATAAAGGATAGAAGAAATGGGACTGCTATGTAGTGAAGGTCAGGTAATGCTTAAAGATGAAGTCCCAGAATTCGGTGAATATTTTGCCTTTTTTCAATAAGGACCGTGATTTTAAAATTGGAGGGCAAGGCAGAAAAGGTAATGGGAACAAGCGCAAAAGAAATGGAAATTACCACAATTAAGGTAGAAGCAAAATTCCAAGAGCTTAATGCTCTTAGATCAGGGAGACTGAATAATCTGCATCCCAAAATTCTGTAAGAACTGGCATATGAAATCACTGCTATAGTAATGGGTTTTTTAGGTTTTTTTAAATAAATCTCTCAAGTCAGATGTTGTGCCTTCTGACTAGAGACAAGCAAATCTTGCACCTACATTTTTGTCTGTAAGAAGAAAAAAAGATCCAAGTAATTATAGGCCTATTAATGTAACATCAGTGATACACAAAGTGTTAGAAAAAATCTTGAAGGAAAAAATAAAGATATGGAGGTTAAACAGAAAATGGATAAAATGCAACAGGAGTTTACCAAAGGTAGATGGTGCTAGACTGATGCAAGAATCAGGCTACCAAGCAGTTACTAGCAGAGTTCTTCAGCGACTAATCTTGAGTCCAATTTAATATTTTCATTAATGACCTTGGCAGGAGGTTGGACTTGATGACCCAAGCTGTCCACTGCTATTTTCCTAAGGAGCAGATCACAATGGCTTTGGAGGAGGTGGAGGGCACAGCAAGGAAGGAGACATGCAGAGCTCCTGATATCCAGTTAGTACTCTAGCACTTCAGCCACTTCTGTACTTGTCTGTAGAATGGAAAACACATTGATGGCAGCCATTAACTCCCCTGACATAAAAACAGCTCCATGTCACCTCTGACATCTTCCCTATGCATTTTAAAATGTAGATGCCCTGAACAACATCTGTCTTAGATGAAAATAAAATAAATGAAAATGGTATTGGGGTGTATACAACCCCTTCCAGGATTGGGAAAAAAGGAAACTCTGATCTGAAGGGAGTGGAAAAGGGAAGAGAGAATAAGGCACAAAGGAGTGAGGGACATGGGGAATACACAGAGTCCCTGGCAAGGAAACCTGGGTGTTTGGAGAAGGCCTATATCCCTGACATGGTAAAGCATGAAGGACAATTACAAAGGGGAAATAAGAGGACACAGAAAACCTAGCATGATGGGAAATGAGGAGGACCAATATTACAGTGGGTGGCGTGGTGGGAAGGGAAATGAGAAGCACAGATAGGAAAGGACACAGATCCACTGGCATTTGGTAGGAGGAACTGGGGCACATGTATAGTTTCTGGCATGGGGGGACTGGAGGTTGCTGGGAGTCCTTAAACTAAAGGGAGATGGGACAGCGTGACACAAGTAGCTTGCCAAAGTGGGGAATGACATGAGGCAAAGCATCCCTGGTATGGTAATGATCTTGGCCTATAGAAGTTATCATGGGCCCCCTCCTGGTCATGTAGCTCAAGGCTAGGAATATTGAAACTGGATTCAATACACCCAGTGCTGCCCCACCATTCCTGTCTGTGTCTGTTTCTCCAACAAATGCCTTTTTTCTAAGCTACCTATTATGGCTAGAATATCCCCTTACTCTCCCTCTTTAATTACAGACCAACCACCTGCTCAAGGCAGGATTGTCTGTCTACACCATCCATCCTGGTATCTTACTTTCAATAGGCTGCTCTTCCCTTTCCTTGTGTAACTCACTTATTGTATAGCATCCTCACCACCTCGACCACATCTATGCCTGTGTTTATACAGTGCCTTTTACAACTCAACTTGCTGGGGCCTCTTGACAGTCCTGCAGTACAAACAGATATTAATCAAAGAATCAAAGTAAAAGTTCTGATTGGTTTAAGGTATAAGCCTGATCCTTTTAAATAGTTTTATTTTGTCACTCCCACTGCAGGAGCCAGCAGCTCCAGAGGTGTAATTCTGAGGCTTGTGTCAAGCTGTTCCTCAAAGCTGCCCCTATCAGACCCTGCTGTAAATGGGGAGCTGGTGATTCAGGCCAGGAAGTCAAAGGCAGGCAGATGCGATGCTCCTTTACGTGTTGCTGTCCTTATGGACTGGCATGCTTTAACCATGCACCCATAAGTGTGCCAAGCTTATGCAGATTTGACCTTTTCAGCTAGAGAAAACCCAGGGGTCTGGATAAAATTAGTCATCTCCCCTTCTGTTTAAGACTTACCAATCCTTCACATCTCCGTTTCTCGAGATGAGGACCTGTTTTGCACAGCTCTTTGCCCTGTATCTATGTATTAAGTGACCTTCAAGTTTTCTTTCTGTATGTTCACCTTAGGGACTCCTGGCTGGGGTTCTCGCTGCTCTTTGGTTGCAGGTCACTGCGTTTGGGATCCATTCCCTTCGCCAGCACATGGCCAGCGAGCTGTTGCTCCTCTAAATTTCCTTTCACAGGAATAAGCTCCTTTGGAGCCAAAGCAGGTCAGCCACACACCGCTTTCTTCCAAGTGGTTCAAGTCCTCAACCCTTCTTACGTGTTTGTGTAGCCCGAAAGTGCAGAGCCGTGCACAGGGCTTCCTCGGTTCGGGCCCCGGTCCCTTTGTCACCCCCAAGTCCAAGCAGCGCGGACTTAGCCGGGAGCCCGAGGGTTGTGCGGTGCAGTGAAGCTGCGGCTGCAGCTAGGTGCGCCGACCCAGCTCCTTCCCACCGAAGCCACCGATTTATTCCAGCTGGAGCCACGCGTCCAGCGAGAGGGAAGAGGAGCCCCGGGCAGCACGCGGGGAGCAGCTGCCTCTGCCCGCTCCGGTCCCAGGTCAGTCCCGTGGGCTCGTGGCTTTGGCCCATTGCCATTCCCGACCTTCCCCGAGCCCCGCGGGGCCGCCCGGCGGGCAGGGCTGCGGGGCGCGGGCGGCAGCGCTGGCTCCTCCCCGCCACCCGCGCCGCGGAGAAGAGCGAGGTCCTCGCCGCAGCCAGGTCGGTGCGCGGGGCGGGGGGGCGTCTGCCGGGCCGGGCCGGGGCCGCACGCGGGAGGGGGGCTGGGGTGGGCGCCGGAGGCTGCAGCAGAGCCGCTGCCCCGGGGCTGCGGGGTCCGGCAGCGCCGGGGCGGGCTCGGCCGGGGACCCCGCACTAGCGCGGCGATCGCCGCCCTGCCCTGCCCTGCGCCGCCGCCGCCCCGCCGTCCTGTCCCGCCGCGCAGCACTGCCTCCGGCCCGGGCCGCGGCGGGAGACGCTGCCTCGCGTGGGACGCGGCCCGGCCCGGCCCGGCCCGGCCTTGCTCCGCTCTCCGCCGCGGACAAGCAGCCCCGGGAAGGACGAGGGAGAGCTGGCGCCGTGGGCGGCATCCTCCCGGCCCGGGGTACAGGGACACGTGTCTCTCCACAGTGAAAGAGCAGTTAGCGGGCGGTCCCTCCCTCCCAGGGTGCCCCTGCCTCGGCACCTGGACGGGTCCGGAGGTGACTTGAGAGTCCAGCCCTGGAGCCACGGGCAGCGGTTGCCGGTCTTTCCGCGAGGGAGACCAGGCTGCGGCCCCTCCCTCCCTCCCTCCGGCGCTGTGGTGAGCAGCCCGTTTTCCTGAGGTACATGCCTTCAGCGAACCCTTGTAGCCTTTCCTCGGATCTCAAGCTGGGAGCAGAGCGCTTGTTTTGGGAGTTAAGAGTCAGGCGTCTGCATACTAGAAGCTTTGCTGATAGGCTGGGGGGCTGCGGGCGCGTCTACCCGAGGTGCTAACTGCGCAGTAGCCTAATAATGCAGCCTGTCACAGCACGGACACTGCTAATACGCTCCTGCGCAGTATTATTAGGCTACTGCACAGTAGCGTCACTAAAAAGGCATCGGCCTGCACTATTGCACAGTAACTCTGGCTACTGCACGCTTATGTAGTACTTGATTATACAAGTACTCAGTTAAACGTGCAGTAACCACTGTGCATTAATAAACGTTTAGAGCACCCTGTATGTTTAAGTTTTAGATTAAAGGAAAAAACAATGTAATTTCATTGGAATGAGCTGAAAACAGTCTGCAGGGCTGTGGAACAGGAGCAGCTTGCAGGCAGCAGCACTGGAGAACAAAGGCTAGCTTGACCATCAAGATTAAAAGAAGAGAGGGTCCTTAACACCTGTGTGATGAAGAGTTTAGAAGGCATCAGGGAGATTACAATGAGACATGAAGTCAGCTGACTCCCTTGGCATTGCCCAACTAAAAATGCCACCACCAGGCAGTGGGCTTTAACTTTTGGGTGGAGCAAGAATCAAAAAGGGGTGCAAGTGCACCCCCCTGGATCCACCCATCACTGGCACTTTCCCAGGGAGGGCTTGAGCCTAACAAAAGGTTGAGAACCACTGGGCTAGGCTCTCAAGTGCAGAGGACTTTCATGCACTTTCTATAATTATCAACAGTCACATCCAAGGTATTTTAAAAGTGAATTTGTGGACAAATTTGACTTTGAGGCAGCTCTTTAAATATTAGCTATTGCACCTGGGATTTAGGGGCATAGCCTCTGAATCAGAACTTTAAGTGCCAGGGCCTGCAAGTGAGAGAAGAACGGGAGCAGAGGAAACCCTTCCTGTACCCAGTTCACTCTCCCTCTCCACTGCATGACGCAGGATACTGAGCAAGATGGACCTACGGTCTCATGCAGGAAACAGCGGTTCTTTTATTCTTGCATACTGAACAGTTGTCTGAGGAACATCCTCAGCTACATACCAGGCCTTTCATCCTTCAGGATTCTAGACCACCTTAAAAATAGGTCACTATGCAGCCATCTCAGAGATGAAAGGAGATCTGTCTTAACAGCACCCAGGCACCACACAGTAGAGTTCTGAAGAAAACTACAGCCAACTGAAATGTCAGGGGAAACTTAGTTACCTAAAATCTATTTACTCAGGCTGGAAACTCAAACTGGATGATGCTCTTTTACCTAGAAAAATTACTGGGGGATAGGTTCCAGGATTTCAGCTCAGGCAGTATTGTGATTCCTATCATCATTCTGGTTATTGAGTTAGGATTGACTCAAAGAAAAGAAAGCAACCTACTGACTTACAGGACGCTTTCTAAGCAGTTGGGTTTTCTTATTGGGCCACCATTCAAGTGGTAGAACAAGCCCAACTACGTGTTTTGTTTTTTTTCCTTGTGAACTCTGGAAAGACCACACATAGTGTGGTATGGCTGTGCTGCTAAGGGGCAGTAGACTTTTTGAAAAGGTATAATTTTCTTTACCTTTACCTTTTTGAAAAGGTATAAATCCCATCATAAATCCAAGGATACGTGACTTATAGAGTGTACATAGTGGATGTGCATATGAATTTCCCACAAAAACTGAAATGATTCACATTTAAATTAATTTGAATCACATTCAACAGTGCCTGAAAATCTGAATTTTTTTTAAATGAGTTAATTTCCATATTCATATTTTATTAAAAATGCATCAGACTGGTGGCTTTACTAGCATCCTTTAGATAAAAATGCATGTGCTTTACTTGTGTGAGTAGCTCAATGGACATTGTTAGGGCTATACATATACATAAAATAAAACATGCTTAAATGTATGCAGAATTGGGAACTAAACTTATAATAACCAAGGAGTAGTCTTAGCTTATACAAACTAGAAGAAGACTGATGAGCTATAAATACTGATTGTATGACTGATTGTACTCTTTCTTAGTAAAGAAAAACATGTCATTTAGCACATAACTTGAGCATTAAGTTGTTCTGTCTCATAAAGCATACTAAACTGTGTTCTCCTTATTCATAAGGCATACCTTGAGTGCAGTATTTTATATCCTGAACATTTTTTACATGGATGGTGGTATAAATTACAGTTTAAGCTTTTTCAGTCTAAAATTGAATAGTACAATAGGTTGGTATTGGCATGTTGATACTCTTGGAATGCCTGATTGCTTTTAAGAGCTTTCAGTTTGTAACTAAGTAGCTGTACTTCATGAGAGACCAAACTAAACAGCCTACATTATAATATTCTACATCACATAACATACACTTTACTATATCATTTCTTCTTGGAGTAGTCATAATTAAACTTCTCAGCTCCACTAGGCCACTCTTGTGGTAACTATGTGGAAGTTCTTATGTCTAGAACAGATTCATAACCAGGGAGTGCAGAAGAATCTCCCCAAAAGAATAAGTTAATGAAAAGGTCTATTGTCTAAATGGCAACTGAAGAAAAATCTCTAACAGGAAGATTGGTGTTGTCATAAAATAAGAATTCCCCTTGGTAAATCCTGTTCATTGACTAGCGGAAACTATGTAGAGTGAACAAAACTATGGGGTGTACTGTTCTCTGAGATTACTGTAATCTTTTGTATAGTAAGATGCTGAATTTTTCAATGAATATTAGTTGCTTTTCGGTATGGTTGTTAATAATAGCCACAGTGATATCTGTGGGTCCAGATTTCATAAAGATGGGCACATTAAAATAATTGAATAATTAAAGAGAGAAGTTATTTTAATGCATTTCAGTAATGTTTGAAAAATTCAATTTGATATAAAATTTAATTCTCAAAGAAAATATACTTTAGGGCTTCTTCACCATTTACATATCCCAATCATATTTAATAAGGAAGTTAAATATTTAATATGGTTTTTGTACACTTTGGGTTTCCATACATGTATACCACAAGATATCTGTGCACTCTAGCATGCTGTCTATGAATCTAAGGCAGGCAAACTTCCTCAATCCACAGATGGGTTTTTTTTCTAACACATGCCATGCCCTGAGTACCAGTACTCATACTGTTCCTGTATGTGATACTTAGATTTGCCTGGCCCAATCCAAGGTCTGTTAGTGCCACACATTGTAGAGAACTAGGAATTAACATATTTACTAATCTTGGATTCAATAACAAGTCAGCTGAGGAGCTGACTGCCTCTGCCCCAACCATGGCCCATGGTCAGAGCCAAAGCTGCAGCTGCTATCTGCCATCTCCCCTTCCTGTCTGTGAGGGGCCCTAGGCTGGAGTTGCTGCTGCTGTGGCTACTACATGGCTGGGGCTGGGGCTGGGGCTGGGGCTGGGGCTGGGGCTGGAATGGGGTGGGGGGTAGAGGCAGTAGGGGCCAGGACTCTAGGTGGAGGGAAGGTGCCTGGGGTGCAGGCATGGGGGAGAGAGGCAAAAGTGGGGGACAAATAAGGGGCAGGAAGCAGGGGGAAGGTGTGGGAGGACAGGGGCTGGGCTGTCTAATACCTGCTCCTCTACCACCTGCCCCTCACTGCTTCTCCCCATTGCCTGCCCCCACAACTGCTTTTCCCACTTTAGTGCTGGGAGGGATGAATTTAGATGACCCTCCAATAATTAGAGTCTATAAATGGAAAGTTATTATGAAATTATCAATTTTTTTATGTATAGAATTGAATTATTGGGGGGTCATCTTAAATTCAGAGTTGTCTTGGATTCAGGTAAATATAGTGGTATGTGATACATTGTGGAAAAGCTTATTTTTCCTTGGATTCCAAGGGTAGAAATGATATCAGTCTGCAACAGTACATGGACAGAGAAATAACTACCAATTTTGGTGTATGAGCCAAAACTTGAGGAGGGGGGGCATGACTGCATCTCAACTGTTGATGGCACAGTGCAGTCATTTGTAGAGGAATGTACAAGGGTTCTGGACATGGAAGATATGTAACAGAATCATACCTAGCAGATTTGAAAAACGTCACAAATGTTGCCTTAGCTCCATGTATAAAGTAATATTTCTAGGGCAGGAAAACAGCCAGGAGATGTGGAATGACATATTTTGCATGAGGAAGCAGATCTTCATGGGGTTTGCCCTGACCACCTAGTGCTACAGGTACACAGTTAAGATAATACTTACCTGCTACAAAAGCAGATTACTGCTGCTGTCTGGAAAACTGCTACCCAGGATTGCTGCATGTTCATAGCCAACCAAATAGGGCTGGTGACAATGGAGGTTTACAGTGCTGTTATGAAAAATGCCTATATCCCACACATGCCTGAAATAATAGCTGGCTTTCAGAGGCTGAGATTTCCAAACTGCTGGTGGTCGTTGATGACGCACATGAGCTCCTAGTTTGCTCACTGAAGGAACCAGTGAATATGTAAGCTGAAAACACTCCCTTGTTCCACCGGACTTGGTAGACCACAGGGCACGTTCTTGAACATCAGGATGGGAAGCACTGGCAAGGTGCTCAATGCTAGGAGTTTGAGGAAATCTGGTATTTGTATGCTTCAACAAGTTGGGGCATTATTCCCTCCCAGTGACATAGTTATTAATGTGGGGAGGTATATCTCACAACTTATCCTCTTCTATCACATGACGTTATATCCAGACAACCTGGGCTGCACAAAAAATTCGATTAGTCTTAAAGCAATTGCAGAACACTGTTGGGGAAGTTGGAAGGATGAAAGCAAAATAGGGCTGCCTGCTAAAATTTCAAAGCCTGTACACCGTATTGTGGCCTCATACACCTAACACAACATTTGCAAAGACTGAGAAGAGTATCGGGATGAGGAGTGAATCTTGGACACTGACAAATTCCTTAACCAACTTACACAACCAGAAAGCACTCCCGTAAGCAATATGGGCCCAGGGAAATAGAGATTACCATAAGTGCTCATATTCATGGCAAACTTGATTTTAATGAGTAATAAAGTGGTAATGCAAATGTTCTTTATAGATAGTGAAATGCTATGGAATATGCTGCATATGTGTGTTAGAGGGCTTTAAAGTGCCTCTGACTCTTGTCCTTTTATTAAACTCTTGAGTGAGGGGACTTCTGAACGCCCCCACCCTCCCCTAAGTCTTAAATGAACATCAAGGTGCTAGTCCAAGGAACAGTGTTGCAGCTATTGTAGGTCAAAGTTTCATTAATCCAGTTACCTTAATTTTTCAGGCTTGGTGAAATTCTGACAAGGAAAGAGAGGTAGCACTTGCAGCCACTGGAAGTGTTCCTTCAACCTATGCAAAGTCATGGAATAGTTAGGAAAATAAAGGCTGGGAGAAAGGGGAAACAATAAAGCAAGCTTAAAAGAAGAAACCAGTATAGAGGCTTGCAAAAGGAAAAAAATTGCTGATGCCTGGAATACAAACACAGATGAAGAAGAAAACAGTTCCAAATGGTGGGAAATGGAGTTAGGGTTCTTTTACCAGCCACAAGACCAGGAGTGAAGACAAATAGCTGGTGCTAGATGAAGGAAGTAGAAAAGAGAATAGCTAGAAACAGTATCACTGAAATCAGGAGTCAGTGCAATGATGATGTTTGTACATTGTTTGCCTGCCACAGAAGGTATGTTGTAGCATTTTTTGCAAGGGCCAGTGTTTGAATTGCTGGTGTAACCCAGTGGTTCAAGTGTGTGTTACATGTCTCCATACAGTTGCCGGTTTACCTATGGACCTAAGAATCTATTGCTATTGCTGATAACAGATAAAATTAAGGTTTGATCCAAAAAAGGGGTTTAGGTGCCACAGTACTGAGTGTTGTGGCACATAACTTTTATGCCTCTGGCTCCTAAGTTAGGTACTGAAATAGGAGTACCTAATTCAAGACAAGAAGGCTCCCTAGACAATGAATCGGGAGAGTTAGGCACCTGAGAAAGGGATCCAAAACAACCTACATGCTTGGAGCCAGATAACAGGAAATGCTGAAGGCTGGGGTGCATCTGCCATCCTCCCTTCCCCAAGGTTGAGGACTTGCTTCTTTCTTCTTGGGGTCCGTGACAGCCTTCTTTCAAAAATCATCACTCTTTTCTTTAAAACAGAGCAGTGGTTCCAGCACTCTGCCAGGCTGTGGGAGACCAGGATTCAGTTTTCTTCTCTCCATCTGAGGGGTTACAAATGCCCCTCTTTAACACCCCAGAGAATGTCCTACACATCATCAGCTAGCAAATGGTCTTTAAAAGGGGAGTTTTCCACTCCTCCTGTTGGAGCTGTTCTACTCTGCAAGAAAGAGGTCAAGGTTCATTGGGCCAGACAAAGTAAGAAAGAATGAGTAGGAATTGCTAGCCTAGGGTTTAGAGACCTTGTGGGTCAAGGGGAGTTCCAGCACCTGCTTGCAGGACTCTTCACTTATTTCACGAACTAATTGTTGGATAAGGTTGAAGGGAAGTCACTGTTCTTTCTAAATACAGCCAGGAACTTGTAAATGCCAGGGAAGAAAGAACTATTTTAAGCTAAAGGACAATGCTGGTGCAAGAACAAATGGAAATAAACTGTCCATGAATGAATTTAGAATAGAAAATAGAAGATGCCTTCTAACCATCAGAGATTCTGGAACAGCTTTCCTATACTGAGGGCTAAAAACCTGATTAGGTTTAAGATGGACCTTAATAAGGTGATGAAAGGGTTTATATGATGGGTGATATCAGCCTTTTATAAGATATATTAAAAATAAACAATCAGAATATTATACAGAAAATAAATCCTGCCCTCAAGGGCATCCAGTTAATAGAAATGGAAACAAAATTTCAGTAATACAAAATGCAGTATCACGTAACCAGGGACTAATAACTAGAGGTGCACTGATAAACTGGTCCAATAGCGGATTGGTACCGATATAAAGAAAGCTGTCTGTATCAGATATTGGCTCAATGGAGCTGATAATTGGGCCGATAAATGCCCGTGCTGTGTGCAGCCTCAGCACAGCACTCAGGCAGTGAGGAGCACAGCTGGCAGCATGGAGAGCTGCCTCCAGCTGGTAAGTCCAGTGTAGTGGAAGGTGTGGGGGGAAGCAGACCAATGCCCGCCATGGTGAGGGAGGGGGCAGGGGCAGGCACTGCCCAGGGGGGCAGGGGCCGGAGCTGCGGCTCATGGAGGGGGGAGGCAGTTTCCACCATTGCTTGCACTCCGGGAGGGCACGGGGGTGTGCCCCCTGGACCTGTGTGGGGTGGGGCAGGGCAGGGCAGGCTGCAGCTGGGGCTGCACAGGACTCTTCTCAGTGGGGGCTGGGCTCAGAGCAGGTGCCAGCAGCACTGGGAGGATGCTGCATCCACCCCAAATTTAGCCACTGCTCCGTTCCCAGAGCCACTGCCGCCAGCTGCCTAGCACAGCTCCATCTTTTCCCAGTGTGTGGGTGAAGGTGGGGCATTGAGCAAGGGCTGTGCTGGGGGGCTGGCAGTGGTGGCGCTGGGAGCAAAATTTTGGAGTGGATGCAGCATCCTCCAGTGCTGTAGATGCCCACTCTGAGCCCAGCCCCTGCCAAGAAGAGCCCCATGCAGCCCTGGTTGCAGCCCACTCTGCCCCACACAGATCCATGGGGCACACACCCTCCCTGCCCCCCGAGGTGCAAGCAGTGGCAGGAGCCACTTCCTTCCCTCCCCCCACCCACGAGATGTGGCTCCACTTCCCCAGCGCCACCTGAGCAGCACTTGTCCCTGCCCCCTCCCTCACCGCAGGGGTCATTGATATGCCTCCCTATATCCCTTCCCTCCCCGCTCCCCTTCCACTATACCGGACTTACCAGCTGAAGGCAGCTGTATTGGAAACCAACTTGGTATTGGCTGATATGCCTTAAATATCGACTATTGGTATTGGCCCCAAAAATCTCTATCGGTGTACCCCTACTAATAACCAAAAAACTTTGGCTGTAATATGGGAGCTCATTATTTGGAACTGATGGAGAAAAAGACCCACAGGATGACTGTGAGTTACTAAAATGATGAAGCCATAGAGGAGGCAAATGTGATCCAAGGATGTTTTGGAAGACGTTCTTCTAGCAGAGTGGTTAGAAAGCATTTGTAAAATTATACAAAGCCCTGGTGAGATTCTAACTAGTATACTGCATGCAATTATGTTTACCCATGTTTAAGAAAGATGATTTTATACTGGAACTGGTGCAAAGAAGGGCTTTGAGAATGATCAGGTGACTGCAGAACCTGCCTTTCAAATACAGACTTTTCTGAACGGAGAGTTTTGCCTGTTTAATCCAGGAAAATAAAGGCTCAGAAGGATTTGTTTGTTTTCTTCCACTGGTATTCCCCACAGTTCCTTGTTCCTATGTCTTCAGGCCTGATGATCCATTAGAAAGAAAATGATCTTATGTAGCAGCTCTGGAGAGGCATGTAGCCACGTAAGCACAGCTTAAATTGGTAAAGTAATACTATAAAATGCTAAGTGCTTGGCTTGTGCATTTACGTTTTTCCCTGCTTGGCAGCCATCTCAGTATATGTGTGGCACTAGAGGTAGGATGGAAAGAAAGCAAGCTTCGGTATAAACTCCTTACGTGGCTCCTACCCACAACCTAAGGCAGTTGTGCTGTGAGGATTCCAGAATGTTCCTAAACTAGGAGGAAACCTCGCTCCCCCGCCACATCCCACAACTGAGCTGTAAACAGGGCGGGCAGCACGTACTGGTCTGAGACTGCAGTTGCTCTTTTCTCACCAGCTGTGAAACTATGAAAGCTTTGTTCCATCCAGGGGCTCCATCCAAACAGGTCCTCGGAGAACTCTCCTACGATGTGCAGTGGAACAGCCTGCTGCGCCAGGTTCGTCAACCCCGACGTGCCGTGTGGCAGAATGCCCCCCCCCGCATCTTCCGGTTTCTCCTTGCCATTGTCTCCTCACCTGTCTGTTACCCCTGCCTACGTGTCTGAAGGCAGGTGATCTGGGCTGAAGACATTTCTGAGGGAGGGGTAATTTGCTCCTCCTTTTTTCAGTTTTCTGCCTTTGCAGGTCATGTGACTAGTTCTCTCACCTCTCTGTCAGTCTGATTGCCCCAGGTTACCCTAACCCCTATTGTTTGGACACTGACCTCATGGCATGGGGCAGAGGCTTGACTCCTATAGGTGACCAGTGTTGCTTTTTAAACTGATTGGACCTGGAAGGTGATGGCATGAGAGAGCTCCAGGCTTCAGCCAATGGGGCTGCTCCTGGTGGGAGGTGGTCACGATAGGGGATAAAAGTGTTCCCAGGAAGGAGGAGGGGAGAGAGTCATTTTTGGGGAACATGTAAGCAACTGACCAGGCAGAGAGATGGGGATCTCTCTAGGAACTCTCTGGCACACAGTGAACTACCTGCCTCCAGAGGAAAGCTCAACCAGCCTCTGGATGATACTTGTGAGTAAGCTACTTGAAACCTATCTAAAAATGTAGCTTGCTGTAAAGGAGATGCGTGATCAAAGGCTGCTTAGCCATACTGTTTAATTTAAGGTTATTCTGTGATTCCTCCCTGTCCTGAATCCTCCCCCAAGCCTCTGTAACCAATCCTCCCTCTGTAACCAATAAAGTTCTCCACTGTACCTAGCATGGTAGCTTTGTTGGGAGTGGGATAAGAGGCATACCTTTGTGTCCCCTTGGTCTGGGTGACTAAGGGAGGCTACTATGTGCGCTCCAGACCAAGGGAAGCACCCCAGGTTCTCGCAGTGGGTCAAGCACCCTCAAGGTCTACAAGGCCTGTGTATCTCAGGGGGCACAGGACCACAGACAGACCAAAACTCCTGAGTGGTGGCATCCGTGTCCCCAGGCTTGTGGGTGTGCTCCAGGAAGGGGGTCGGCCAGACGTGAGGCACTCAGAGGTAGGTGGGCATGGTGAGGTGGGTGGATGGATGACTCAGCACAGGAACAGCCCCTACTAGGCCGCCACATGTTGCTGTCAGTTCTTTCCAAGAACCCTCTGAAGGTGCCTCTTTTTTTCCCCTCTTTTTGTCTGTTAAGAAGCTCCAACTGTAAAAGAATGGGGTCAAAAGAAGCAATAGGCCTTGTATTTGAAGCACTGACAACCATTTTATCTAATCTATGGTCTGTTCTTTGCTTTTAGCTACAAGTCCTTGAGGTGTCCATGATGCTACAGGCTCATCTTGGCTAGGGACAGACATTCGAAAAGCCAGAGCCTGAGTTAATTCAATCTTTGCAGGTTAGTCTAAGCTGCCTAAACTGAACCAGTTTGCAGCTTCACAGACATTCCCTCTGGACTGAGGAAATGCAGGCACATGCCTGCAGTTGCTCAGGCCAGGAGTCGGGGGGGTGGTGCTAGAGTGCACCCTCAGCTGCAAGGAAGCTGTGCTGGGAGGCGGGGGACGTGGCCAGCCATGGTAGTAGCCTGGATGAACTGATCAGGGAAGGGTTTAATTCCCCACTCCCCATCCCACCAGCATGGACCCAGGCTGGGGTCTGCCAGGTGCTCCCCCCCTGCTGCTGCAGTGGTAGGGCCAGCCATGGCCAGATGCCAGCCAGCATGGCCCCCTTAGGCAGCAGAGGCAGGGAGGGGTGTTATTCCCCTCTCTGCCCCCAGGGACCACAGCTGTATCTGCCCATCCCAACTGGCGCCACTCACTCTCTGCCCAGGGCAAGCGGCAGAATAATATCCCTCCTGCTCCCTCCACTGCATGCCAGAGGGAGGGATGCTGAAGGGAGTGGGGCAGGAGGGAGGATTATTCTGCTGCTTGCCCTGGACACAGAGTGAGCGGTGGTGGCAGCCAGGATAGGCAGACCCTGCTGCAGTCCCCCAGGGGCAGATAGGGGAATAAACCTGCTCCCTGCCCCCCACCTAAGGGGCCCTGCTGGCTGGCCTTGGGTCCCACCCCCACCAGGGCTGGGATGGGGGTTGCAGCCCCCATCATGGTTTTGTGGAGCACAAGCCCCTTCCTGGCAAGGGAATGCCCGCCCTGCAGCATAGCTCCCCACTGGGAAGACCATAACAGGGACTGCTGCCCCCATCAAGAGCCCTGCCCCCTCACTGCTCCATCAGCTGGGTTGGGGCACAGCCAGAGGCTGGCCAGCAAGGCCCCTTAGGTGAGGGGGCAGGGAGTGGGTTATTCCCCCCCCTCCCTCTGGCATCCGGCAGAGGCTGCAGGAGGGGTCTTATTCAACCACTTGCCCCAAGCAGGGAATGAGTGGCAGTGGTTGGGGTGGGCAGACCTGGCTGCGGCCCCCTGGGAGCCGTGGGGGTAGAGGGGAGTATAACATGACCTCCTCTGCCTCAGGGGTCATGCCAGCCAGCATCTGACTGTGATCAGCCCTGCCGCTGCAGCAGCAAGGGGGGAGCACCCAGCAGACACCGGCGCAGATACCTGCCAGTGGGGCAGGAAGGAGGGAATTAAGTGCCTGCTTGGCCAGTTTATCCCAAGCTACTGCTGGGGCTCATCATGCCCCTACCATTAGAGCAGCCAGTGGAGAAGTGCAGGTCCATGATGGTGGGAAGGGGAGGGAGGGGGGAGGCTCCATCCTGAGGGGGAGGGAAGGGGCAATCTGCCATCCCGACCCCTTAGCCTGGGAAGTCTGCTGGCCTGCTGAGCAACCCTTGAAAAGCCAGCAGGCCAAGGCACTTAAGGGAACCCACCCCTGGTACAATCTGTGGGCAAGGCAAGAGCCCCCAAGGGGCCACTTGCCTGCCTATACACAAATGCCAAGAGCTTTGGGAATAAACAGGAGGAGCTCATCCTCCTGCTTAACACAAATAATTGTGACATCATATGGATAACAGAGAGCTGGTGGGACTCCACCCATGACTGGACCATGGGTATAGATGGCTATACCCTGTACAGGAGGGATCAATTAGATAAATGGGGCGGGGGTGTAGCTCTCTATGTTAAGGAAAGCTACACTTCCCTGCAAGCTGATATTGGCAACCAGGGTGGATGACTGGAGACCCTCTGGGTTAAAACCCATGGGGAACATGGCACGGGGGACACAACGGTGGGAGTCTACTACAGACCTCCCACCCAAAGTCAAGAGCTTGACCAGGAGTTCACCTGGGAACTAGCTGAGGCCACATGCTCCAGGACCATGGTTTTCGGTTTTTGCTGCGCCGTTCTGGGTGGGGAGAAGGCTTCAGTCAGATGGCTCCTGCCCCAGTGTATGGGGCTCTGGTTCCAGTTCCTGGCTGCCTTCCACCCACTTGGCCACCTGCACCAGGAGGGAAGAGTGGGTGGAAGGCAGCCAGTAGCTGGAGCCAGAGTCCCACGTGCTGGTGCAGGAGCCACCTGACTGAAACCTCCTGGTTGCCTTCACTGGAAAGCCTGTGCTGAAAGGCAGCCAAAAGCTAGAGCCACAACCTCACTTGCTGGAGCAGGAGCCACCCGACTGAAGCCTCCACTCTACCCAGAACGGTGCAGTAGATGAAGAAGTAGGAAGAGGAGCCACCACTGGAGGTGAGAGGAGCTGAGTAGCACCTGGGCAGCTGCAGCCACACCAGGAACAGCCGTGATGGAAGCTGTGTGCTGGGCTGCACTGGACCGGGGCTGGCAGGTGCAATCCAGAATGCTGCACTGACTGCCCCAGGTGGGGCTTGGCCTCATGCGAAGTGCTGAGGGGAGTCACAGGCCAGATCCAATCAATTGGCAGGCAACCCCCATGTGCCAGATCTGGCCTGCGGACTGTATGTTGCCCACCCCTGATTTAGTCTGACTTCCTGAAGCTTAGAGGCCATAACATTTCACCACATGACTTGTGTTAAATCTATAAATTGTGGTTGACGGAAAATGTCTCTTTCAGAAAGATACCCAGTATACAGCTAAAGACTTAACATGCTGGAGAATCCTAGGTGTGTTGTTCTAGTGGTTAATATTCACTGTTAAAATAGCAGGCCTTATTTCTAGTCTGAATTCATCTGGGGTCAGTTTTCAGGGATTAGATTTTGTTATGAATTTGTCTGATAAATTAGAGAGTCTTCTGCTATAGATGGAACTCATTTAGTCTCTCATTATAAAGCAAGTTTTCCAGATCTTAACACTCTTTTCTGAACTCTGTCATTTTTTGTATGTTTTTCAAAGCATGGACATTTACATCCTGTACAGTGGTAGTAACATCTCGTTTCTTAAGCAGGGGAACACTGAGAAGAAGTTTGAGTATCACATCTGCTCTCTTATCTATCACATCACCTGGGATTTCATGTTTAGTGTCTCATCCATACTGACCATGCAAGGCAAACTTTTCAAAAGTATGTAACTGACTCAGACAGACAAGGTTATTTGGGTAAATGTGAAATGTTTTATTAGACCAACTAAATAGTTGGAAAAATTGTTCTTTGCAAGCTTTCAGGTACAAGAAGGGTGTTTATACGCAAAAGCTGGGTCAAAATCCGTGGTGAACAAGGCACAGAGGACACAATGGTGGGAGTCTACTACAGACCTCCTAGCCAGAATCAAGAGCTTGACATAGCTGAGGCTGCATGGTCCTGGTGCATGGTTGTCATGGGAGAGTTCAACTACCCTGACATCTCATGGGAAGAGCACTTGGCCACATCCGAATGGTCGCAAAGCTTCCTCATGTGCGTGGATGAGCTCTATCTGACTCAAGAAATCTATGGACCAACAAGAGGCAAAGCACTGCTCAACCTGGTACTGGCAACAGGGGATGACTTAATCAGTGACCTAACAATCAAAGGGAAGCTGGGAGACACCAACCATGAACTGATCACCTTTACCACCCACTCTAAACAGCCAAGTCAGTCAGCAAAGCAGAAGTCCTTGACTTCAGGAAAGCTGACTTTGACAAGCTCAGGAGGCTTATTGACGAGGCCCTAAGGGACCATGACCCAAAGGGGAGGGGCATTCAGGAAGAGTGGTTGCTCCTCAAGGGAGTGATCCTGGAAGCTCAAGCAATGTCTGTTCCATCTCGAAGGGAAAGCAGCAAAAGGGCACAGCAGCCCCCCTGGCTCTGCAGGGAACTAGTGGACCTCCTGCATTTAAAAGGGAAGATCTATAAAGGATGGAAGGCTGGATCCACCCCAAAGGAGGAGTACTTTGCACTGGTCTGGACCTATAGGGAGCGAACCAGGAAAGCCAAGGCTGCAACTGAACTCCAGCTGGCTATACGTATCAAAGGCAATAAAAAGTCCTTTTTAGATATGTGGGGAGCCAGAGAAAAAGCAAGGGTAACATTGGACCCCTACTAAACCACATGGGTCAACTGACAACTGATGCCCAGGAAAAAGCCAACCTGCTTAATGGTATGTTGTGTCAGTTTTTCACCAGCCCCAAGGGACGACCCTGCTCAATACAGTATGTGATGGCCAGAGCAAGGGAGAACTGTTACCCTTCATCAGTGTTGACCATGTGAAGGAACACCTTGAGAGGCTGGACACCTTCAAGTCAGACAGCTTATACTCCAGAGTACTTAAGGAGCTAACAAGCATCATAGCTCTGCCACTGGCACAGATCTTCGAAAACTCGTGGTGCTCAGGCGAAGTGCCCGAAGATTGGAAGAAGGCCAATGTGGTGCCTATCTTCAAGAAAGGGAGGAAAGTAGAACCAGAGAACTACAGGCCCATCAGTCTGACCTCTATTCCGGGGAAGATCTTGGAAAAAATCATCAAAGAAACCATTCTTGACAAACTGGCTGAGGGCAACTTCCTGAGGGGTAGCCAGCATGGGTTTGTTGCGGGTAGGTCTTGCCTGACCAATCTCATCTCCTTCTATGACCAGGTGACATATCACCTGGACAAGGGAGAAGTGATTGACATCATATATCTTGACTTTAAAAAACCTTTCGATCTGGTATCCCATAATCGTCTTATCAAAAAAGGGCCAACTGTGGCCTCAGTTACATCACAGTCTGCTGGCTGGGGAATTGGCTTTGAGGTTGGACACAGAGAGTGAGTTGACGGAAGTCAATCATTGTGGTGTGCCATGACCAGTGGGGTCCCCCAAGGCTCTGTCCTTGGGCCTATTCTTTTCAACATCTTCATTAATGATGTGGACATTGGTGTCAGAAGCGAACTGGCCAAGTTCACTGATGATATCAAATTTTGGGGTAAAGCGTCCATACCTGAGGACATGATGGTGATCCAGGCTGACCTTGACAGGCTCAGAAAATGGGTAGATGAAAACCTGATGGCCTCTGATGCCAAAAAATACAAGGTGCTCTGTGGCAGGAAGCCACCTTTGTTCCTCCCCAAAATCTCTGCTCTGTGACAATTTGATTAGGATGGGCCCAGCAGAGGAGACACACCTTTACCCTATCTCTTTAGGTAACCTGAGATGGATACATTCCTGAGGGAGGGGGGAAATGTGCTCCTTTAAGAGTCCATTGGACATTTATCTTGCTGGGATCCTGTGACCCCAGCTGACTTCCTGCCCCCTGGAGCAGGGGGCTGGACTCAGTGATCTTCTGAGGTCCCTTCCAGCCCTAATGTCTATGAATCTATGAAAAAGCAGCTAAGCAAGGATTCCTTGGATCACTATTTGACATTAAACTTTGGGGCATAGCATCCATGCCTGAGGACAGGCTAGTGATCCAGGCTGACTTGGATAAGATTAGTAAGTGGGTGAACACAAACCTGATGACGTTCAATACTGATAAACGCAAGGTACTCCACCTCGGGGGGGAAAAAAAACCCACGGCATACTTGTAGACTCAGCAGCACTATGCTTGCTAGCACCACTGCTGAAAGAGACTTGGGGGTCATGACTGACCACAGGATGAACATGAGTCACCAATGCGATGTCGGAGCTGGTAAAGCAAACAAAACCCTGGCTTGCATCTATAGATGATTCTCAAGTAAATCTCAGGATGTCAGCCTCCTGCTGTACTTGGCCTTGGTGAGGCCACAGCTGGAGTACTGCATCCAGTTCTGGGCTCTGCAATTCAAGAAGGATGTCGAGAAGCTTGAGCGAGTTCAGAGGAAAGCCACACGCATGATCAGAGGGCAAGAGAATAGGCCTTAGGAAGAGAGGCTGAGCGCCATGGGACTCTTCAGTCTGGAAAAGCGCAGGATCAGGAGGGACTTGGTGGCTACCTATAAATACACAAGGGGTGTTCATCAGGATCTAAGAGAACATCTGTTCACCAGAGCGCCCCAAGGAAAAACAAGGAAAAACAGTCATAAACTCCTACAAGACCATTTTAGGCTGGACATAAGAAAAAATCTCTTTACTGTCCGAGCCCCAAAGACCTGGAATAGACTCCCTCCAGATGTGGTACAGGCACCTACTCTGGACTTATTCAAGAAACGCTTGTGTGCTTATCTTGCTGGGGTTCTTTGACCCTAGTTAACTTCCTGTCCCTGGGGCAGGGGGCTGGACTTGATGATCTCTGAGGTCCCTTCAGCCCTAACGTCTATGAATTTATGAAAGTCCAGGCTGAGGCACAGCATGTGGATCGGGCCTGGCAGTGCAAGCACGTGTGGCACATGGATGTGGGAAAGAATGAGCCCCCTAGCAATGTTGGCAGCCCCAGCCTCAGACAGCAGCAGGCTGTCAGGACAGCTGACTTGAGGGTATCCAGCATCTCAAGGTGATCCTTTACTAGATCAACTCCAATGCTGGGTACAAATATGCCCTCAGCCTGGTCTTTGTGGAAGACCTCCTCCCTGGTCTCACAGATGTTGTGGAGGACAAATATAGCAACAATGAGTCGCCTCAGATTCACCTCATCCACCCTGAAATGCACGCTGAGAGCCTGCCAGTATGCCCTAATGTGGCTGAAGGCATGCTTCATCATCATGCGACATCTGTTCAGGCAGTAGTTGAAGTGCTCCTCCCAGCAGTCCAGCTGCACCCTCTGCATAGGGCTTCATCAGCCAGGGCCGAAGAGAATAAGCTGGGTTCCTGATGGTGGGGGGAGGGGACAACAATGATGAAATTGGAGACCCCAAGAATGTAGCACCCACTCTTCATGAGCTCAGGAAGTGGGGAGTTGTGGAAGATTTGGTCATCATGGGCGCTGCCTGCCCAGCCTGCAAACATGTAGATGAAGCAGCCCCAGTGGTTGATGATACCCTGCAGGACAATGGAGAAGTATGTCTTGCAGCTGATGAATGCCTGGGCGGCCTATGCTGGGTAGAGGATGGAGATGTGGGTGCTGTCAACAGCCCCAACTCAGTTGGGGAAGCCCATGCAGCAGAAGCCTGCAACTACCTCCACCATATAAGGTGGATAAACCAGTTGGTCATGATGTCCTAGATGACCAGGCATACCTCCCTCATGGCCTCTTTGGCTGCAGTCTAGCCTATGCTGAACTGGTTGGAGACATAGTGGTAACTGTTGCGGGTAGCCACCCTCTTCTCTGGAGTGAGGGGTGGCCACATTCTAATATCCTGGTGTGCGGTGTGGGAGGCAACTAGGACAATGAGATCCATGAAAGTGGTCTCGCACATACAGAAGGTATGGACCCACTGTTTTTCATCCCAGGTGCCTGGGATGATCTGCTTCCACCATTCAGTACTGCTGGCACAGGCACAGAACAAGTGCTTGACAGTCTGGTGGTGGTGCCAGAGCACTCCAGCATCCTTGGCATCCTGAATGGCCTTGTCTTCATTAGCCATGTGAAAGTCAGGGGCCCAGTCTTGGACACTTGGCAGATGCAGGTGTGGTGGGTGGGCATGCATGGGATGGCCAAATCGTGGCTCGTGGACCTGAGGGCACACACCATTTCAAGCTGCTGCTGCATCAGGTCCGGGTGGGCACATGTGATGTTCTCCAGCCTCCAGTGAGTGTTAAGCAGGGCAACCAGAAGCACCCGCTGGTCTCCCTACTTAGGCGCAAGCAGCAGGATGCCGTGGCAGGGTGTAGGCAGGCCAGCACAGAGGCACCTGCAAGTCATGACAGCAGATACTCGCACTCACTCTGGGGCTGTTCTGGAAGCCTTGGGCTAGGCACAAAGGAGGGTCTGTGGTGACACAGCAGAGGGTTGGGGGTGTGGTGGCCCATGCCCAGCAGCCAAGCTTGGGGAATTTACCCATTTGGCTTCACTTGGGAGTCTGGCTGCCGGGGCAGCCTGCAGGACACATTGGGAGTCATTCAAGAGTGCCCCCTACCTGCTGGCCTTGACCAGCACTGGTGGGCCCCTCCTCCTCCCCCCACCGAATGGGAAATATCTATTTGGTTTGCTCCTGCTCAAACTTAGACCACTTTAAGTAAAACATGATAGAGAGCTTCCTTCCTGGGCTTTTTGAACATCTGTACTTAGCCATGATGTCTAACAGCAGGGCTTCCTCCCTTATCTACAAAGGAACAGATTTAACAGACTTTATGCTGTAGCATGCACTCTTCCTCTGCAATATTTGGACTACAGAAGGTAGTGCCATAGAGCAGTTTCACATCTTCATATCCAGGCATATGTGATATGTGAATGGGAGTGGGTGGGTGTGTGGGGGTGCTTGAGAACAATGCTGCTGGGGAGTCCTGAGGACACAGTATAGGTATACTCTTAGGTAGCTAGGCCCTGGGAGCATCCAGGAGCCAAACATGATTCTTAGTATGATTCTACACAGCAGACTTGGGGAAATGTACAAAAACATTATCAGCATCTTGGAAAACACTACTTCAATAACAAGTGTAATTAAAAAGTGCTGATGATATTTAAAGTTGCCTGTGAAATTTGCCGTCTTGTTCCATGTTAAATGGAATTTTTTTTTTCTAGGAAAAGAGTATAGTTTTGCCTGTCAGTCTGCACATCTTTTAGGGCTGTTGCCTCAGCTTCATTATCACAGCATTACTACTGTGGGATGCCTTCTTTATGGCAATCAACATGAGTGAGCTGTTTGTGGGATAGGGAAGAGAGAAGGCATAGAGAAGGCAAAGATAGAGCTGAGGTGACATATATCTTGGGAAAATATTTTCCAGCCACAGAAAGATCAGAGTTTTAAGCATGATAATATATATCCCAAATCTACTTGTACAAAGTAATAGGAACACTGAGTGAAAGTCCCTTTTCTGTGTTTCCATCCATTTGCTTCTTTTGAAAGCTTCTTTTGAATTTATTTTAAATGTCAGCTATGAAAGTGATATATTTATAGCATTCTTAAAAAGACCAGACTGAAGTCTGTTGACTGAAATTCATGTTTATGCAGACCTTCTTTATTGGAGATATAAGACCCATTTTTTATCTGCATAACTGGATGCTTGCATGACAGAAGGGGAGCAGTGGAACCAGGGTGGTGGCCAGGGTCATGAAATCTATTGCACTCAGAGAGTTCATTTCACTCTTCTTCTCTGTTACAGTTTGGTATCCTTGGTTGTCCATCTTCTTTCTGAAAATGAAGAAAATGATTGCATGCTTCCTCCTTCTGTCTGGACAAATTCTACTTTTCATTGCCTCGGCCAAGAGGAGGGAACTTCCAGGAGCCTTTTTAAGGCAAAAAAGGCATGCCAATCCACAAGCTTTACTTGGTGAGTTGCATGAATGTTTGGCCAGATATTGGCTCAGGTAATTTATAATAAATGGGAGTTTGCCATCTGCAGGGAGAATTGAGAGAGGGGGGTTGTTCTGGGGAGGATATGCTAATGGTGTACTTGGTATACTGTAATTTAATTCTAACTGCTGTGTTTTCTCCAAAAAGATGTCCAGCAGAGCGAAGACCTTATCTTACGACCTTAGCAGGTGCTAGCTCTGTATGTATATTTTTGTTTGGTTAAAGCTAATGTAGTCAACAGGCAATGGAAAGGGATATTATTAGTCTGCTATTTAGTTTTCTATTTAGATCATTCAAAAGTAATCCCTTCATTTTCATCAGGTTGATTTTTTTCAGATGGCTAGAGATTTTCTCTGCTATGCTATGGGAATTGCTGAGAGACTGGCACTTGAGCTTAGTGGGTAGGATATTTTGAAGATTGAGAGGGTCCCATTGAATCCTCACTGATCATGGACTCTACTTCCTGTGCTAGTATAGCAGTCAGCTAGTGTTCTGTTTGAAGACAAGAGTTAGTCAGGGTCATGCTCCACTAAATTTAATCTAATGAAGAGGTGAAAATCATACATTAAAAAATTGTAACTGTGGCATATTAGGGAGGCACTGGAAACTACTCCATGACTAAAACTGTGCTGCATTAAGATTTCCTCTTAAAAGAAGACTTAAATCTCTGTTTACACTCTATGAGCAAATTTAATCTCTAGATTTGACACATTAATTTTTCAGAGGACAGCTAATTTTAATAAAATTCTTCCAAGTTTTTCACTGTTGCAAAAGAAACTTTTTATACTGTTCCCTCTGAAATGTTGCCCTGTTGATCTCCTCACATTCCAGGTTCCATCAACTTCAAACCTACAAACTCCAGGCCTGTCAGTCATCATATTCATAATGATGCACATTTATGTATGTTCTTTGGGACACAGGCTGCTTCTGAAATTTTAAGATTTAAACATAAGGACTCTAGCAATTCATGGCAAACAAATTATATTTCACCCAGTTTAGCTGATGAAATTACTCCGACCTCTCAGTACAGCCCACCCCAAGGTGCGCATGAAGTCACTGCCAGCACAGAGCTGATGCCGGAGCTGTAGAGCCCAGCACAGATGTTTGCAGCCTGCCCACTGCTTGCTGCAGCTGCCTAGAGCTGGGGTAGCTGCTGGCAGCCTCAGAGCCCAGGCTGGTGGGCAGGGGCTTTGGGTGGGGGGCAAAGAGCAGTGGGGCTGGGGGGCAGGGGGCAGCAGGGCTGGGGGGCAGGGGCTTGGGGGGGCACAGGGTGGCAGGGCTGGGGGTTAGGGGCTTTGGGTGGGGGGCAAGGGGCACAAGCAGGGCATCCTGCCATGTACTCCTTGCCCTCATTTTGTTTTTGTGCCATGCTGGCACCTTCCGAGGTAGGCACTGTGGTGTTTTTTGGCACTCTGGACAAAAAACGTTGCCTACTCCTTATCTACATGAGTGATTTACAGGACCATCCAAAGAGTACCTGTCTAGTTTTCATTCATTCCAGATTCTTATCAGCCTTACAAAAAGCATGGATAAAGCACAGTAGAGTTTTAAAAAAGACAACCAGACTCATCCCCTTATGAGCCAACATGCTAAGGATAAAACAGCAACCATCTGTTAATAGCTAATGTTTCCCATGCAGTCAGTTTAGATAGCTCTGCTCTTTCAAAAAATAAACCAGGCATCACCCCAACAAGCTAATGTATCAGTAGAGATGCTATCTGGACCTACAAAAGCTGTCAAGTTTTTAACAGTCCAAGAAGATTTTTATGGATATATTTAACATTTGATATCCATGTTTTGCTCATTTTAATAACTAAAAAACTAACAACTGTTAACACTGTCAGGATAAGTACTTTATGCAAAGGCAAAACTGTCAGGATAATTACTTTATACAAATCAAAATATGCAAGTAAATACATTTCTCCCACCTTTCAAAAGTCAGAGCAATTTTGTAGGCTATACTTCTTCTGGAAATTCTGGTTTGTAAAGTTTGGAAGATACAAAAAAAAATTGGCAGTTCCAAATGAGAAAATGTCTTCAGTTCATTTTGATGGCAAGGGCTCAAGATAACTGCTGTTCCAGACCACAAAAATTCATCACAACTTGGAGTTGGACTCTTTCAGTCTTGCATTTCTCTACAGTTAATAAGGTCACCCACCTAGGTCTTGACAGTTATGCAACCTGTATAATAGTGACAGCTGAAGCTTGACATTTTGTGGAGAGTAAAAGGTTTGAAATAAACAAAGTTTAGTTGAAATGTAATACAGCTCTGCTGGCCCTCAAGGGAGTAACTGAGGCAAAGTAGTGGCCCAGGATCAAATCATGATCTTTGTGACACCACTGACTTTAACAATGTTACTAAAGGATACAGCAGTGGAACAGAGATAAGAATTTGGCCCGCTATGCAATAAAAAAAGTGTATGTGCTATTCTGGCAATATTTAGAAAT
This sequence comes from Crocodylus siamensis, assembly GCF_052110815.1. Lineage (NCBI taxonomy): Eukaryota > Metazoa > Chordata > Crocodylia > Crocodylidae > Crocodylus > Crocodylus siamensis. The sequence continues at coordinate 220,439,747 of NC_143397.1, forward strand.
AGTAGTTACTGATATTACAGAGATACCTGCTTAATGTTCGGAGCCGAATGATTGACTAACAAGAACCAACAAAGAAAGAACTTATTAGGAGACTAATTATAAATATGGGCCTAGTTTTCCATTAAAGTGCCAGGTACAGAGTTCTCAGTCAAGGACATTATTATTGGTAACACAAATATTTTATCAGAACTGAAACATTTTTTTAAAAAGTGCTCTGTAAAAATACCATATTAAATCCAGATGAGGTTTTTTACCCCAGTCATCATGGGGAAGAAAAAGTCTTATCTTGGATTTGAACACCAACTGGGAGAAGGTAGCAGCTCAGGTCTAACTTGGGGGGGTGGGGAGGGCAGCTTATAGACAGGGGAATGTTGGGGAGACCATAGGGATGGGGGGGAGGACAATCGTGTGTGGCTTGGGGGGAACATAAGAGAAACTGCACCACCCGCCTCCACCCACAACTGCACCCTCCTTCTCTGGTCCCTCCAGCTCTGAGGGAGATGTCCCTGCTTCTGCCCGATGGGCTGGGCTGTGGGTTGGCTGAAGGCTTCCAGTGCTGCTAGCTGCTCTGAAGCCAAAGCGGAGCTGCAACAGCAGTAAAACAGGGAGTGGTGGGTCAAGAACAGAATGGGACAAGGGGTAGAGGGGCAGGGTACAGGAGGGGAGCAAGGGGTGGATGAGGCAAGGAGTGGGGGAGCAGGAACAAGCATGGGGGCAGAGGACAGGCACTGGAGGTGGGGAAGAGAACAGGCAGGGAGGGCAAGGGGCAGAGGGTCAAGAGGTGGGAGTCTGGTCTTTCATCCTCTGCTGCTGTTTTCCCCACAACAACAGTGAAGGGGATGAATTTAAAATGACCCCCTGCTAATACATTTCTTTACATGGAAAACTATAACATATTTATAATTTTCCATGTATAGAATCTAATTAGTGGGAGGTTGTCTTAAATTCAAAGTCATCTTGGAGTTGGGTAGTGGCATTATTTATTTATAATCTTGTAGCTATGATCTGGGCTGTGTTCAAAATACACAGCAAGTCACACTCCTTGACCCAAGAAACCTATATTTTAAATGGACAAACCAAACCAAACACAAAGAACCTTGCAGAAGTCAGAAGAAATTTCTTGATTTGCCTAGAAATAAGGTTTTTGGGGGTGGTACCCATGTAGTCATATTTCTTACTTGGGATAGTATCTTACTTGGGATAGTAGGCCTATCATGGGTGAGCTTTGAGAAAGGTTTCAGAAAGTATGAACTCTTTCTGGTTTGGTGCTCATACCAGTCCTTCCCCAGTGTTTCAGAAAATGTTTCTGTTTTATAGGTACTTATTTTGTTCAATTTGTTTTGTAAATTATTGTTATTACTTTCTTTTAAAGATTTGAAATGAGAAATCTTGTATACCAGGGTTAATTAGATGTAATGTTCTTGGAATTCACTCTGTGGTCAGTATGAACTAAGCTACTATTAGTTGGTTTCTTTTCATATTTTTTCTTCTCCTCTCATTATACTTGAAGAAACTATCATGTATTTGTAGGTGTCTAGCTGTTCCTGTTTGAATTAACTTTCTTCTAAGTACTGCAAAATTTGTTTTTTCTTTAAAATTTTGTACAACATATAAATTACTGTACATATATTTCTCATATATATAGTGAAACATTTACTCTGAATTTGGAAAAAGTGTAGTTGTAAAGATATTATTGGTTTTGTATGTAAATGTCTTTATTTATGCTCAAGTAGTGATACCCATAGTCAAATAAAATATTTTGAATTGGTGAGAAGAAAAGAGGGGGAATGGGAATATATAAGGATTGTGAGAGCATGCAAAGGACGCTATAGTCAGGATGAGATGTGAAAAAAACATGATCCCATTTCTCTCTCATCCACCGTTTATCCTCAGCATTGTATAGTTATATATTGCAGAGCTTCCTCTTGTGTTCCTTTAAGTTTCAGGGGCTTATTTTGAAAACAACTGTTAACTGTTTTACTTTAGCATTAACAGCTTCACTGTTCATGATGAGTTCAGCTGTTTTGGTGGATCTTCAGTGGAGAAAAGATTTTTAAGACTAGGTGCAAACAGTCAAAAAGCCTGAGGCTGAATCAGTTCAGTCTTCACAGGTTAGTCTAAACTGCACAGATTAAATTGACACAAAAGTGAACAGACTGTCGCAGGGCACTAAATTGCCTGCTTCTTTAAGAGTAGAAACTGCCTAGAGCAGTGGTCTCCAAACCTTTTTGATCGTGCACCCCAAAAATTATCAGTCAAAAATTTTTGAGCACACCCCCCCAATATATGTATATTTATAGAAATAGAAGTTCTAATATTTTCTTCCCGCACCCCAATGGATCATCTTGCGCACCCCACTTTGGAGACCACTGGCCTAGATAGAGAGCCCTAGCACCCAGGCAGAAACCCCACAGGTGCAGGTTGCCGTGGCAGTAGGCTAATGAGGGAATTAGCCTGCACTTGCACCCGGTCATCTGACCAGAAGAAGACAGGACCCTGGGCACATAAACCCCAGAGCTGGGACCAGAGAGGTGGTTCTCTGGCAGCAGCCAAGAGGGAGGGAACACTCATAGAGGAAGCTAACTGGAGATGCCTGACTGCCTGTTCTGCTTCTGGTAGGATAAAGGGGCTGTAGGAGCTCATAGGGACTGGTGGAGGAAGGGTCCAGTAAATTGAGAAAGAAGCTTGTCTTCTAAAAGGGGATAGGGTGTGGACCCCATATTATGGTTGTGTTGTAGCCCAGGGGCTTGTGCTTTCTGTTGTTATTTAAACCAGTGGACTGGGTTGAGTCTGTTGGGGAGAAGGAGCCTTACTGGGGCACACTACAGTGTGAGAGGACACAATGACAGGGGGTGAGCAGACCCCAGCACCAGAGGGCATAGTTACTGAGGCTGGACTAAGCTGAGGCCTCAACACAAGAAGGCAACATCTACCTAACATCTGTGAGGCATGGGACATGATAAAGGGGTGGTTTTGGAGTCATGTATCTAGCCCATAAGGCTTGGGGGTGTCATAAGGCACCTCCTGGTCTGGGACCCAATAAAGAGGTCCAGCAACCTACAGGGTTTAGGGGAACCTGTCAGGACTGTGACCGGGCAGCAACTTGAGGGCAGCCTCCCAATCCATCATTTATATCAGCAAGACATGGTAGGTGAGGTTAATAGGCATCCGCAGGGTGGAGCTGGCACGGTCACGGTGTCCTAGAGCCATTGCAGCCATCCCAGGGGTGGTAGTAACATGACACAGACATTTATCTTTGATTCAGAAAATGCAGCCACATGCCTACAGTGGCTCAGGCCAGAAGCTGGGGGGCACTAGAGCATGACTCTCTGGCTGTGTGTTCACTTCCTTTTCCTGTTGCCCCCGAGATGTCTGGGATTTGCAATCCAGAATTACAGCAGCAGGGCATTGCAGGGTTGCTCAGCACTTCCTCTTCCTGCATCCACATGCCTCTAGCATTTGTAGTCCACAGTTGCAGACAGCAGTAAGTTTTGAGAGGGGAAAGGGGTGTTTAACCCCACTCCCTGGCCCCAGATCCCAACCAGGGTTTTCCTCCCACCACCCCTGCAGACTAGGCTGCGTCCCAGTTGAGTTTGTCCCGCCCCCCCACATGCTCCTTGTCAGCCAGCCCTCACTGCCCCAGCTAGGAAGCAGAGAAACGGGGCCAGCCCTGCTCTCTGGAGCAGACAGCCCAACCCAACCCAGCCCAGCCCAGCCCAGGGCTGGAAAGCATGCTGGGGGACTGTGATTTAACTTAAATCAGGAAGGGGTCTGGGGCAGAAGTTACATAAACTGGTCTGACCTTCATGAATTAAGTCTGTCTGATAGTACATTCAACCAGGTTTATCTTAAACCAGTTTCAGCCATTTTGAAACTGGTTTATGTGCACTAAACTTCTGTTCTATTACAGGTTTAAACTAGTTTCTGATCACTTAAACTAGTTTGTGTGTAACTTCTGTCCCTAGTCCAAAAAGACTGCTTTCTAAATGAAGGCAATCCAAATGATGCATTTCCCTCTTTTTTACATATAGGAGATAAACTAATGTCCCACATAAATAACCATCTAACATCACTCAAAAATCTACAGATTGACTTCCAGATATTCTGCTTCCTGTCTCCCTTTACTTGTATAATTAGCCCTGTAAGTTTATAAAAATATTCCATTAGGAAATGGACTGTGATTTAACTTGAACCAGGAAGGGGTCTGGGACAGAAGTTTCAGAAACCAGTTTGACCCAAATTAGTTAAGTCTGATACTACATTCAACCAGGTTTATCTTAAACCAGTTTCAGCCATTTTGAAACTGGTTTATGTGCACTGAACTTCTGTTCTGTTACAAATTTAAACCAGTTTCTGGTCATTTAAACGTCTGTGCCTAGCCTAAAAGAGCTGGGATTCAGCTCAAGGAGAGATGGTTTGATAGTGTTTTTAGGAAACTAAAATAGAATGGAAGATTTGCATATTGGTTTGAAGGCAACATGAGAGACAAGAATGCATTTGCTAGTTCATTTCAAATATAGCAGAGGAAAAGAACAATATAACTAAAACATGATTTTGAATCTCTGTAATCAGATTGTGAGGGTAGCTAGCAGCTGCATAAATACTCTATAACATTCTTCCATTTTAAACCAATTACAGTAAAAGCTGTGCTATCTGGCACTTAACCATCCAGAATGCTCCACTAACCGGCATCTGTCAATACAAATCTTCCTTTCGAGGGACACAGCAAAAGCAAAACCAGAAGTCCCACTTCCGGTTTTGCTGTCGCAAGCCAAGTGCCACTTCTTCATCGTGGACCACGGCCCAAGGCAAAGCAGCCTGCATGGGTGCCCCCTCCCAGTCCTCCAGCACACTGATGCCAGGAAGTAAAAGGCCTGGCGCACCGGACACGGCATAGCTGATTAACCAGCATATTTAATTAACCTGCATCCCCCATTCCCTATGGATGCTGGATGACAGATCTTTTACTGTATCAATATTTCTCCAAGGAAAGCTAATTATATTTTGGGTTTGGGGGGGGGTTCGGTTTTTTTTCCTGACAGCCATCTGCTCTAGTAAAACCTGCATGCATTTCATACGACATAAACATATCAGTCTCTAGAGCAAATACATTCAGGAAACTGAATAAGCTATGGAATGATATGTTAGGCAATACAATTAGTTTATTCCTTTTCTACCTGTTTCTGAGAGTAAGTGTGTACATAAGGGAAATGTTAATTAAATGAAAAATGATAGCTGGCACTAGAAGTCAAACTGCTAGAAATTACCTGAAACTGTATGAAAATGAAAAAGAGAGAGAGAGAGAGAGGAGGCCAAAAAGGAAATGTAATTGGATCCTGTCCAGTATAAGCTGCTGTTAAACTCAAATGTCTATGTCTGTGTTGAATTATAGTTTGCAACTAAAGACCTAATGATTTATCCCTTGGTTATACATATGACTCCACTAATAACATGAATGGCTGTAATATGATGCACGTGGAGGTCTGATTAAATTTATGATTCATTCACTTTAGACAGTCAAATAACACAGAACTCTTCTAAACATACATTATAGCCTGTCTGCTTCCTACGTATAAATGTAGGGAATTGTATTTGTGAATTTAGTCCTGCCAGATTAGCAGCTCTGGACCATGTAAATCTATTCTCTGGACAGGACAAAAAAGGCAGTGATAGCAGGGTGTCTGAACATCTAGTCCTTGATGCTTTTGCTGAAGTGCTAACAAGGTTGCCAGTTACTACCAGTGTTACGGTGGTTTTGTGGTCCATTAACTCACTACCGGCTGGCTTGAGACTACCAAGTTCTGGTAAGAAGGATCACTGAACCATCATCAAATGGTATTGGCTGTTAGTCATTACCTACCTGGGCTGAATCTGAGACATCTAGAAATGCTGCACTTATACAGACTGTAACTTCTTCGTTCTGACTTTGAATTTTTGTTTATTTGATGATGGTTTGTGGCCCTTGTAGACTTATGCCAATGTCTCAGTGTTCTGCCCTGAGTCTAAACTCTTGAAGAGCAAGAATATTTAGATTTGGGATTTTTGTCTTTCTGGACACTCAGTAGCATAGGCTTAACTCAAAATTTTTGTACGTAGATTTTCTTATTCTAAAGTACTTAATTAGATTATGATGATGATTATCTTTACTGTGCTATTATTATATCCTTTATCAAATAGTATGGGGTCCCCCTCAGCAGGTGTTGAAAAATACAGTAATCAATGTGGAAATGGATATCAATGTTCTGTTTATAGTCCAGCAGAAAGAGAAATAATTTTTCTACCCAGTTTTTTTTTTCCTGAAAACTAGCTTGATTCTGTCTATGGTTTCCCTGTGGTATGCATATCACTCTAATGTTTTATTTTAAAACTATTTTGTAATTTCTCCTGAGTAAGAACAAACATGTATTACTAGGGAAAATGCTGTCATGTACAGATCACAAAAAACTTTTTATTTTTGACACAGTTCATTTAAAAAAAATCACCAAACTAGTACTTGAAACTGATTGAAAAAAAGTTTGCCTTGAAAATGACTCGTACTCACAGCACAAACTCTCATTTTGTGTGTGTACATACTCACAGTGAACATTTTGCTTTGAATAAGAGGTTAGGCCAAAAAAAGAATATTAAACATCCAAAAAATGTAGTACTCCTGGCTCCAGTGTGAGCACTTTGATTTACCAATAAAATGCATATGTGTAAAATCATCTTGAAAATAATGCAACATAGCATTTCCAGCATGACCTCCAAAGCTGTTTCGTTTTATATTTACAATATAGGTCACCTGGATGAGGATAGAACTGCCCTTCTAGTGGAGAGAATTGCTTTGGAAGTTGAACAGCCCCATGAACTTACTTAGCTATTGTTGCTGTTTTTCAAAATAATTCCAAAAGAAACAACTTCTGAAATACGAAAATGTATTACTGATGGATTAATCTGCTACAAGTCATCCTGAAAGGTTAATGTTAAGGTGACTGAAAGCTGGCTTTGTATACAAAGAATGAGAAATAGAACATTTACAATTTTTAATCTGATAACCTTAAGGAGAACAGTTCAAACTCAGTTAAATGGGTTTTTTGTTTTTTTACTGAATTTTCCATACAGCTCTTCCAACTGCTAGTTACTTTTTAAACCTGGCTGCTCTCTGCTATAATCATTTCCATGTCCCCTGTATGATGCTGTGGGAGGGCTGAAAAAGGCAGCATAGAAATTTCAGGCCTTCAAAATGAAAGAAATGAAGTTTTTCCTCTTTCCCCAACATGTACTTGCTTGCTTTTGTTAGGTTTGTTCTATAGGTAGAAGGAGGAAGAGGCAGAGAGGGAGAAACATTCCCAAGCTATCTACAGGAACTGGATTTAAAGTAGCACTCAGTGGTCCTGTGAAATAAAGTCTCTCCATGTGTCAGTTCAGGAAAGAGATCTTTTGTTGTCGACCCCCCCACCCTGGGCATGGAAGCAGATTACTACACCTCTGTCCTTTACTATTCTGTGCTATTCTGGACTGGGAACACAGGAGTGACATCCATTGCCAGCTGAGAACAGCTAAAACATTAATAACTCACTGACTCCAGGACATCAGTATTTCTATACTAAGGCTCCATGCAGATGGTAAACACAGCCCCATTGCCAAATAAGGCAGTGAAGAAGCATTTGAAGTCAGTTGCTTCCTTGGGGCTCAAGAAGTAATACTGCATATTTCAGAACTGAGATGTTATAGAAGGGGTGAATGGAAAAAGAGCAGTAGTGACAAAGTGAAGTGGACATGGTAATGAACAGCTTCAGTGTTTACTAATTTAAGGAAATGGTAGTCTGTGGGTAGAAGCCCTGTTATGAATGTCTGGCTACCTACCCTTCCTTCACAAAATTTGGAAATGTATGGAAGTTTTTGGCAGAGAGGGAGTAAAGGTGTGCCTAGAGGCTCTCTCATATTAAAGAATTGCTTTTCTGCAAGTATTCCAGCTGAAGGAGTTTATAATAAGGAAATAGAGTAAGAGGCTGAGAAAGGAGCAAAAAGAAAGGAAAAATGGAGGCATAAATAAAGTTATGCCAAATATACTATTGTAATTAAGAACTACAGTAAAAACTTTGCTATCCAGCATGAGTGGGCTAAGGAGGGTGCCAGGTATCTAAAAATTCTGCTTATTGGAATGCGCGCAGTGGTGGTGGCAGTGTCGGGTGGTGGATGGTGCTGGCAGCCAGTGGCCTTCTCCCCCCGTGTCCAGCCAGCCAAGGCAGCATCTGTGCAGCCCGCAGAGGGGAGCCACAGCCCTCACCCCCACTCCCTGACCCTGCTCAAGAAATATTTCATATGCATGCTGGATAGTAAAGTATTCCTGTTAACACAGCTTTTACTGTATTAGGAATGGTCAGTAAGAAGAGAAGCAGAACAAGAGGTTAAGAAAGAAGAGATTGAAGAGGCCCAAGTAAAGGGAGGGTAGAGAATAATTTTCTCCTCTGTCTAGTTTAAACCTAGGGAGGACTTTTGGTCTTCAATTTGTCTAAAAGTAAAGCATAAAAATCTTCTTTTATCACTGATACTATCATAAAACGTGTGACTGTAATTTGTGTCTGCATTATGTCAAAGTGAACTTATATAATATATAATATATAATTATATATATTGTACTGAATCTTAAAATTCAATCAATAATTTGGCTTTTCAGACAGTTATTTTGTGATCTCATCCTTCCTTAACTAAGAAAGCTGCCCCTTCCCCCCAATTTTTGCATTAGTTGTTTAACTATTCTGCCAACTAACAGAAACCTTCATGCTTGTTATAAATAGCCTTCTCAATGACCAGTATCTCAACTTTCTATAGTATTTACAAAAAAGTTTTAACTTCTTGATGCCTTATGCCATAACAGCTTCCTTTAATAATTACCTATATCCCAGGGAATTATGCACAGAAAAAACTCAAAATTATGCAACATGAATTAGTTTTTTTTCTTTTTACATTTCATCTTGTATCTTTAATATCAGTGCCAAAAACCCCATCTGGGTGGGGGGGGCCCTTCCCCCCCATGATGCACAGGCAGTGGGCCCTATGGGCCCTCATACCGACGGCAGGCAGAGTCCCTTAGCAGTGCATGGCTCTGTCTGAGTCCAGGGCGCGTGCCATGATGGCATGGAGCCAGCCCAGCCCTCTGGCATGCACTTTCAGACCAGAACAGGCTGGCTTCATGCTGGCACATGTGGCTCACAGCACTACAGGTGGAAGCTGTGCACCATCGAGCTGGGCAGGCTCCGTGCCTCCATGTTCAGCTTCCAGCACTTCTGTGGGAAGCTGCAAGCAGAGACATGGAGTTGCACCTCATTGGGCCGGGTGGGCTCCATGCCTCCGTATGCCACTTCCCGTTGGAGTTCTGGAAGCCCCAGATGGAGGCATAGAGCTGGCCTTGCCCGGCTCAATGGCATGCAGCTCCTGCCTGCAGTGCTATACGCCTCACATGCTGACATGGAGCCAGCCTGGCCTGGCTTGAAGATGCATGCCAGTGGGCTGGGCTGGGCTGGGCAGGCTCCGTGCCTCCACTTGCAGCCCCTGGGATAGAGCTGCAGCTGTGTACCATCCGGGACTCTGCCTGCCATGGCCATGAATGCCAAGGCCCACTGCCTTCTGCTGCTGGTACCACTGGCAACAGGGGCTGTGCACCATAGGGATTGGGGGACACACCCACCCACAAACCTGACACACACCCCCCCGCAGGCAGGAGCTCCCCTCCCCACTCATTAGCTGTCCAGTCACATGCCACTGCACTCAGCGCCTACACCTGGGGCTCCCAGCTGGAGTGCTGGGAGCCCTGTGGCAGTGGAGGCACAGAGCTCACCTTACTTAAATTATGCAATTATACGTGGTCGTAAGTTTTATGTGCAAAATTGCACGGGTGCATAATTGGGTAATTCTCTACAGTATAATTACCCATTCCAACCTACTAGGACCAACCTAAATCACTGAATATAACCAATTTGATAAATTAACAGTTGCAGGGGACAGGGGGACATAAAGATGTAGGGAAAATTTTTCAAAGGTGACTTGATTTTGGGGAGACTCAGTTTTAGGAGTCCAATTGGAGATGCCTTCAAGGGGCCTGATATTCAGAAAGGGTTGAGAATCCACCATCCAAACGTGTGTTTCATTTTACATACCAAAATTGGTACCCAAAAATTGTGACACTGATCATTTTTCAAATTTGTCTGTAAACAGTATGAAGGAGGAGGGGCTATTTGGGATAGAGCTATAAATAAACTGAGGAAAATGTAAGCTAAATGACAGATATGTCCTGGAGTAATGTTATACACTTCTAACCTGTGTCTCAAAAGGGCAGTGGTAGAAATCCTACTGCTAGGCAAAACTAGTACATATACATCAAATCTCATTAAATACAGGAGTTGTAAATACTAATATGATATTTAGCCCCTGCTGGAACTGCTGACTTGACACGTACCAGATCAACACTCAGGATCTCAATATTGCGCTGTTAGATAGGAGGGCATGATACAAAATTATGTGTATACACAAACTACACAAACACTCTTTGGGTTCATACACACATGGACATACACAAACATGCACTTCCGTGGCTGTGTGTTAACACTAGGGGGCGTTTGGAGTAACTTGGTGCCCCGGGGTTACTTGGGGTCACCTGGTGCTGGGGTAGAAGTGATGGAAAAAGCCGGGGCAAGAATCAACAGAGCGAGCAGTAGAGATAGGGGAGGAAACCCAGGTGGCAGCGAGGAAGAGTGGTGGAGCAAGAGGTAAAAGGGCAGTGGGGCAGAAGTGAGGGGTTGGAAAAGTCAGGGTTTGGAGGAGAGCAGAGAGGGGTTTGGAGTTGACAGAGAGGGATCCAAGATGGCAGAGAGAGAGACAGAATGAAGGTCAGAGGGACAAAGAGCAGAGACTGGAGCAGGGCCAGGAGGTCAGTAAGATAAAAACCCAATTCAGGGTTCCAAAATAACAGTTTTATTAACCAGGCAACACATTACACAGCCACACAAAATTATTGGTACCCACACATACACGCACACGAGGGTAGCAGGAGAGGAAAGGCTTAATGGAGGGATTTGAGGTCCAGGTATGTAGAGACAGAGTTCAGGTCCCTTGCTTGGGGGAAGAAGGTGGGTGATGGCTACCTATCCCAGGCTGAGAGTTGATCCTTGGTGGCCAATTGGGGTCTTCTCTAGCCAGGTGTTGTCCAGAGGGGGGCTGCTGGCAGGTCCCTGGGTGGATAGGTGACATGGCGTAGTGCTGGTCCAGATGGAGAGGGTGTCCCAAGGAGGTCACACTCTACCACTCCTTTTATAGGGGTGGGCTACCTGTGTCCCCTATGGGAAGGACATACCCAGGCAAGGACCAGTCCTGCTCAGATGCATACATGCAGATCCAGGTGTCCTCATTGTCTCATGGGATACAATGGTTAGGCTGCTGGTTTATGCAGGGTCTTTGTCTTCCAAATGTTGGGTTACTATAGGTTCTTTATCTTTCAAATGCTAGGTTTTGTCTCTGTTCCTGGGTGAGGTCTGTGGTTTCTGTGTGAGTCAATGCAAGGCAATGGTTGGGTCATTGAGTTGATGGTCCAGTTGTTACTGGTCATTCAATAGAGGCCTGCTACCATTATGCAAGACAAGTGAGATAGGGGTCATTAAGGGAATGGCAACCTCCCCGCTTTTGATGCTGAGCAGGTGCAACACCCAACTACAAAAGCTAGACCTTTATAAGTCAGCTGGACTGGATGGACTTCATCCAAGAGTGCTGAAGAAGCTGGCTGAGGATCATTGTGGAACCCCTGGCAAAGCTCTTTCAGAATTCTTGGCACACAAGGGAAATCCCTAAGGTTTGGAAGAGGGCCAGCATTGTGCCCATGTTCAAGAAGGGGAAGAGGGAGGACCTGGGCAACTATAGGCCAATCAGCCTAACATCTATCCCAGAGAAAATCCTGGAAAAGCTCATTAAAGAATCTGTGTGTGATACACTCGTGGAAGGTAAGATTCTGAATGACAGCCAGCATAGCTTTGTCATGGGTACATCTTGTCGTACCAATCTCATCTCCTTCTCCCACCTGGACATGGGAGACGAGGTAGACATTATACACCTAGACTTCCAAAAGGCTTTTGATTTAGTATCTCACAATATCCTTGTGGGAAGACTGGAACATTGTGGGCTCAGCTGCTCAGTGGTTCAGTGGGTGGGAAACTGGCTACAGGGTAGGACCCAGAAAGTTCTCATGAACGTATCTGTGTCATCCTGGCGCGAAGTGGCCAGTGGTGTCCCTCAGGGTCCATGCTGGGTCCGGTGCTTTTCAACATATTTATTAATAATTTGGATGGGGGAGTGAAAAGCTTGCTGACACCAAGTTATGTGGGAGCGTGGTCATGCCAGAAAATAGGTTGCAGATACAGGTGGACCTGGACAGGCTGGAGAGCTGGGCAGACTGGAACCAGATGAAATTTAACACTTCCAAGTGTCAGGTGCTCCATCTGGGGACAAACAACCCTCAACATGCATACAGGCTCGGTGGTGACAGCTCGGTGGTGTACTGTGTCCAGTTCTGGCCACCGCAGAATAAGGACATGATAAAGCTTGAGAGGGTCCAGAAAAGAGCCACCCAGAAGGTGCCAAAGGACTGGAAAAGAGCTAATGTTGTCCCCATTTTCAAAAAAGGGAGGAAAGAGGACCCAGGAAACTATAGGCCCATTAGTCTTACCTCCGTCCTGGGAAAGCTCTTTGAGAAAATTATCCAGGAGCACATCTGCAGGGGAGATTATGCTTAGGGGCAATCAACATGGGTTCATTAAAGGCAGGTCCTGTCAGACCAACCTGATGGCCTTCTATGACCAGGTCACAAAAGCCCTGGATGCAGGTGTCGTAGTGGACGTAGTCTTTTGGACTTCAGGAAGGCCTTCAACACTCTCACATCCCATCCTCATTAAAAAATTAGTCAACTGTGGTGTCAATACCTACACAGTCAGATGGGTTGCAAATTGGTTGGAGGGCTGCACTCAGAGAGTGGTGGTGGACGGGTCATTTTCAACCTGAAGGGATGTGGCCAGTGGGGTTCCCCAGGGCTCAGTCCTCGGGCCTGCACTGTTCAACATCTTCATCAGCAACTTGGACGAGGGGGTGAAAAGCACCTTGCTCAAATTCATGGATGACACTAAGATGTGGGGAGAAGTGGGCACACTAGAAGAGTGGGACAGGCTACAACTAGGTCTGGACAGGTTACAGAGGTGGGCGGATGAGAATAGGATGGGTTTCAATACGGACAAGTGCAAGGTGTTGCACCTGGGGAGGAAGAACCAGCAGCATACCTACAGGCTGGGGAACTCCCTTCTAGTCAGCACAGAGGCAGAAAAGGATCTTGGAGTCATTATAGACTCCAAGATGAATGTGGGCTGCCAATGTGAAGATGCAGTCAGAAAGGCTAACCACATCTTGTCATGCATCCATAGATGCATCACGAGCAGGTCCAAGGAGGTGATCCTCCCCCTCTGTGCAGCACTGGTCAGGGTGCAGTTGGAGTACTGCATCCAGTTCTGGGCACCGCACTTCAGGAGGGATGTGGACAACATGGAGAGGGTCCAGAGGAGGACCACTCGCATGATCAGGGGGCAGCAGGGCAGGCCCTACAAGGAGAAGCTACTGGACCTGAATGTGTTCAGCCTCCACAAGAGAAGGCTGAAAGGGGATCTGGCCATCTACAAACTTGCCAAGGGGGACCAGCAGGCAATGAAAGAGTCCCTGTTCCCCCAAGCACTACCGGGAGTAACAAGGAATAATGGCCATAAGTTGACTGAGAGTAGATTCAGGCTAGACATCAGGAGGCGCTACTTCACAGTCAGGGCAGCTAGGAGCTGGAACAACCTTCCAAGGTAAGTGGTGCTCACTCCTACTCTAGGGGTCTCCCGTCTGCACTGGATACTGTCCCCTAAATAGCATTGTTTGTCTCAGTTAAAAAGTATACATAATAGAAGAGTTAAGCTTTATTTTTTTTGTTTGATTTAGCTCAGCTTACATCATAATTAATAATGAATGTACTTTCGCAGAGCATTCATTAACCCACCAAAATAATACTTTTCAGCAATTTAATTTTAAATTTGTAAAAAAAATACTCATTTTGAATCACTGCAAACCACAAAATACTCATTTCAAAGCACTGCAAACCACAAATAACATACGTCATCTTTTCAAGTTTGTTTTTATATTATTATAGTTTACTAAGTAAAAGAATATAGAAATATACAGTATTATGGTGTCATTTGTACATTTGGGATTAATTCTCTCAGCAAAAAAGGGAAGAGTTTAAGATACTATAGTCTAATAATAGACCAAGGTTCTCTACACAGAATTCTGAGTCTGACCCCAAAATGGAGAATTTGTTCCCTCCAATTTTAGATCAAACTGGAACCAAAGCACTGCAGTCCAAATCTTCAAACACAAATTCAAAATTTCCTCTGAAATTCAAAGGGATTCAGGCATATGTTTCTAGTTTTGACCTATCTTTACTGGTGACAAAGTTTTCAGAGTTTCTAGAGAAGCAGCCTAAGTATATGGCTGCTTCTTCTTGCCCTTCACTGCCATAACATACCCCGCATAACACCTTTGTGTTATTGCATTAAAATTATGTTACAGTGCTTCAGTTTTTCTTAGTTAAAATAATTAGATACAGTGTTAAGATAATGAGATGAAAAATGGTTAATGTGCCAGCACGTCTGTATCCCATTAGAACTGGAATTTTGTTTCTGTTCACTTTGGCTTATGTTCAACATCCTCTGATTTTGAAAGAATAAGCAATGCTAGCATATTCCTATGCTTCTGAATAAAGCTGTACCATAGATTCCACATGAATAAATCCATGCAATTATTTGATGGTCAGCAAACAGCATTTTTATTCCATACCACAAATGTTCTTGGTTGGTTGTGAAAGGGGCTGAAGTAGTGGATGGAAACAGGATCTGTTCCCACCCTTCTCATTAGCAGAAACATCAGGATAATATTTATCAGGAATTCACAAGAAAAGTCAAGTAAGGGCTTGTCTATACCCAAAATTGTCAGTTTAACTTTAATATGGCCTCCTTATATATATCACAATATAGTCTAATTATGTGATCACATGCTATTTTTTTCTGAAGATCCCTGCTTCATTAAGTGCACAGGATGGGAAACCATGCTGTCAGGTTTAGTCAGAGCAATGTAGTGAAGGAGGCCACTGTTTGGGAGTATGCAAAATGTAGATGAGAACTAGCATAAGCGGACACACCAAGCTAGCTTTAGGGTACTGAGAGACATGAAAGTCATGCTGACAAATGTCACAGTTTGTCATGTGATCAAAATGTTTTAGAGCCATGCAGTGACACAAGTGCGTGGCTTCAAAGTGCTTTAAAAATGCCTGATTGGGTAACAATCTGAACTCTTATTGTACAAGTGTTCAGATGAAGGCACTCCAAAGTGGAATGCCTTCATTAATGTCTTGTCAGCGCAGCCAGGAGCAGAGCTCAACTGATGCAGCCCAGCTCTGTTCCGTGAGTTGTATTCAGAATGAGGGAGGAAAGGAAGGGGAATGAATTCAGTCTGAGGGTTCCCCAGCCAGGCTGGAGGGTGAAGGCTCCAGTCCACACTTCTGCCACAGTCCAGCATGGCTGGGGAAACTCCAGACTGAACTCAGTCCCTGCCTTCCCCCACTTCAGCGTTGCCAAGACTTAAATATTAAATTATCATATTGGAAGCTCAAATTATTGTATTTTCTGAAAAACTATTGTACATTGAAAAAATGTACGCAAATACATCATTTTCATTTTTAAGTAACATCATGTTGCCTTACTATCATCACACCCTGCACCACTCTACATGACACTGCCCACTATGAAGTTTTATTTATAGATTCACAGATTGTTAGGGGTTGGTAGCATGTTCCATGTGAAATAGCATGTGATCACATAATTAGACTATATTGTGATATATATAAGGAGGCCATATTAAAGTTAAACTGACAATTTTGGGTATAGACAAGCCCTTACTTGACTTTTCTTGTGAATTCCTGATAAATATTATCCTGATGTTTCTGCTAATGAGAAGGGTGGGAACAGATCCTGCAGATCATCGGGTCCAGTCCCACCGCTCTAGGCAGAAAGACAGCTGGGGCCCAGGAACCCCAGCAAGATGACAGTCCAGTCTCCTTTTGAAAACCTCCAGGTAGGTGACTGCACCACCTTTTGGAGGGAGTTTATTCCACAGTCT
The DNA here is from genome assembly GCF_052110815.1 of Crocodylus siamensis. Classification (NCBI taxonomy): domain Eukaryota; kingdom Metazoa; phylum Chordata; order Crocodylia; family Crocodylidae; genus Crocodylus; species Crocodylus siamensis. Next base: position 220,455,971 of record NC_143397.1, read on the forward strand.
GGTCACCCTGACTCTGAAGGAGTATTTCCTGAAGCAGCCTTCCAGGAGTTAGTATCCTTTGGTCCTGGTCTTCCCTGGGGATGCCCTAGTAAACAGTTGTTCACCAAGTTCCTGATATAGTGGTAAGCTGCTAACAAGTCCCCTCTCAACCTTCTCTTCTTTAGGATAAAGAGACCATGGTCCCTCAGCCTTTCCTCGTATGGCTTGCTTTGCAAGTCTCTGATCATATGGGTGGCTCTTTTCTGGACCCCCTCAAATTTTTCCATGTCCTTATTGAAGTGCGGCTCCTAGAACTGGATGCAGTACTCCAACTGTGGTCTCACCAGTGCTGAATATAGCAAGTGTATCACTTCCTTAGTTTTACACAAAATGCATCAGTTGATGCATGCTAGCATGTTGTTTGCCCTGCTGGCCACCATATCGCACTGACAGCTCGTATTCATGTGATGGTCAATCATTACCTCTATGTCCCTTTCAGCTGTGGTGCAAGTCAAGCTGTTACCACCAAGCCTGTATGTATGTTGATGGTTGTTTGCCCCCAGATGGAGCACATTAAACTTGGAAGTGTTAAACTTCCTCTGGTTCTGGTCTGCCCAACTCTCCATCCTGTCCAGGTCTGCCTGTATCTGCAACCTATCTTCTGACATTACCACACTGCCCCATAATTTGGTGTCATCCACAAACTTGGCCGGTCATCTTTTCACTTGTCTATCCAAATCATTGATAAAGATATTGAAAAGCACCGATCCAAGCACAGACCCCTGAGGGACACCACTGGGCACTTTGCGCCAGGATGACACAGAGCCATTCATGAGAACCCTCTGGGTCCTACCCTGTAGCCAGTTTCCCACCCACTGAACCATTGAACAGCTGAGCCCACAATCTTCCAGTTTTCCCACAAGGATATCATGGGATACTAGATCAAAAGCCTTATGGAAGTCTAGGCATATAACATCTACCACGTCTCACATGTCCAGGTGGCGAGAGACCTGGTCGTAGAAGGAGATGAGATTGGTAAGATAAGACGTACTCGCGACAAAGCCATGCTGGCTGTTGTTCAGAATCAGCCAGCTCCTTCAGCACGCTCAGATGAAGTCCATCCAGTCATGCTGAATTATAAATGTCTAGGTTTTCTAGTTGGTATTGCAGCCACTCAACATCTACAATGGGGAGGCTGTCAGTCCTGGCATGTCCCCTGTGAGCCTTATCTCGCTTGACTTTCCCCTTGGTCTGGTGAAATACCGAAGCAAAGTGAGCATTCAGGAGTTCAGTTTTGTCCTGAATGTAGGTTACCAGGTGTCCCAAGGTGTTAAGCAGGGATCCCACACTTCCATTTGTTTCCCTTCTACTGCTGAAATACCTAAAGAAGGACTTCTTACTGTCCTTGGCTCCCATAGCTAACCTAAACTCTGTCACCGCTTTGGCTTTCATGATCGTTTCCCTACAAGTGCTGGCCACTGTTGTATAATCCTCCTTGAGGACCATCCCAGATGTACACTGGGTGTACATCTCTTTATTTCTTTTTTTAAGAGGACTGCAATGCCCCTATTTAGCCAGGAGGGCTTGCCAGCCCTTCTGCTGCCTTTCCTCTTTGCAGGGACGGTTTTCTTTTGTGCTTTGAGGATTGTATCCTTGAGCAATGACCGCTCTTCGTGCACCCCATTTACCTCGTCTTCCTGATCTCATATCACCTCCTCTACTAATGCTCTGAGCCTGTTGAAGTCATCATTTTTGAAGTCCAGGACTTCAATCCTGCTGGTTGTTTTGTCAACCTTGTGGTGGGGAGTGAATCTGATAATTTCATGGTTGCTGTCACCCAGGTTACCCTCAATGTTCACACTAGATCATCTCCCTTGACCAAGACCAAGTCTAGGAGAGCGTTACCTCTGGTTGGCCCTTGCACTTCCTGGGCCAGGAAGAGCCCCTTGATCACAGTCAGGGAACTGTGTGAATGATCTGACTTAGCCAAGTGTTCCTCCCAATCTATGTCCGGGTAATTGAAGTCACCCATGACAACCAGTTCCCTTGCATGCACGGCCTTTGTCAGTTCTTGAGAGAACTCCAGATCCAGCTCCTCCCCTTGGTTTGGTGGCCTGTAGTAAATGCCTGCAGTTAGGTTTCTCTCACGTTGCCCTTCCCCCCGTAGCTTGACCCAGAGGGCTTCAAGCTGCTTATCTTTTGAGCCCATGCCAACCTCCAGAGAGGTGTACTGCTCTCTCACATACAGAGCTACCCCTCCACCTTTTCTCCCTACTCTGTCTATTCTGTGCAGGGTGTAACCCTCTACGGCTACACTCCAGTCATGCGAGGAGTCCCTCCATGATCCCTACCAGATCATATTGCCCAACAGAGAGCAGGAGGGCCAGCTCTTCCTAATTGTTCCCCATGCTCCTGGCATTGGTGTACTGGCAGCTGAGGCCCCCAGCTGACAGCCTCAATTTCCTGAGACACTGTGGGAGGACTGTGTGCCAGTCCCTGGACATGCTCCACTTGGAGTTTCCCCATCCCCAGCAAAGTCAGTTCAAAGCCCTGTCTAGTAGATCAGCCATCCTGGCTGAGGACAGGGCCTTACCTCTCCATGTGAGGTGAATTCCATCTCATCCTAGGAGTCCTCTCTCTCTGAAGTGCATTTAATTCTTTCTTTAAGTTTAACTCTTTCTCTGACTGGTTAAATTGAATTTATTACTATGATTATTCTTTTCTCTTTGTTTTGTGGTTCAGGTCTGTGTATTGTAAATCTTCTAAACTTTATTTTGCAGCTTTGTGTATTAAGTACATGCCTAGAATTTACAAACAAGGCAAGCACAAAACCCCTTTGACTTTCTATTGATTTAAGATTGTATATAGCATTTAAAATAAAGCTGTTAGTATTATTACACAATGAGATTTAGTTATGCGATCATTATGCAGTTACTTTATATTGCTCACTGTCAGTCTCCAGTTAAATGGCAAATATTACTCACCCTCACTTCAGTCCCTGTCAAATTCCAATTCAATGCGAGTGAAAACTGGGTCATCAAAGTGTAAGCATTTCTTTATTTTAGCAGTATGCCTGTAGGTATCCTTGCTGTCCATTGAACAGAGTGAAAACTGTCTGTCTGGCTTGCACGCTTAATTACAGGCAAAGGTCACATAACATATCCCATAGTATATTATGGGATATCTATGATAGCAATGCTTTAACACTGTGATGTGATCACATAATCAAGTAAACTAGCTCAGCTCTGATTGTTGGTGGAGTGACTTACATGTTTGTTTTTTTCCTCAAATTTAATTACACAAAAAATATCATACATTTTGAACACTTAGTATTATCTATCGTACAAGGGTTGAAATTATTGTATATGTCACTGAAATTATATAATAATTATTGTACACCTGACAACACTTGCCCCCGCTTCCTTCCTTAGAGAGCATGGGAACTTGAAGAGAGGCTGGGGCTAGGGGGCAGAGGCTGCGGATAGCAGCCTCTCTCCCCCAATCACTCCAAAGGGGAACTGGATCACGCAGCAAACATCTGTTGGATCAAGAGCTTTGACCTAACTCATGATGCTTTCTGTGAAGCAGCATGAGTTAGACCAGGGAGCTGCATGTCTGTCAGCACCCTTAATCTTTCCAGCATGGGTACTAGTGGTTACAACCAGGAGACAAAGGCAAGCAGCCAGAGTGTATATCCAATGGGCTTGTCAGCCAGTTGCTAACATATGCTTAAACAGATGCCACCCTATCTTTGCTTCTGTTGTTACTCATAATAGCCAGTGTAATTATCTGTGCAGTAATCATGCCTTCATTTTGCTGTATAGACATGCACAATACCCCTGCCTCATTTGTTACAGAAGATAATTGTGGTGTGCAGTATGCAGTGAACAAAAAAAGTGATTTCAGGAAGAAAACGGATGGTTTTCTGGTTAAAAAACCTCAGCGCCATCTTGAGAGACTGGATCTTCTCAATTTTTCTCCTCTGCCATGGAGTTCCTGTGTGATGCCAATTTTTTCTTGGTTGGTCTTGTGTTGTGTATTGCTTATTTTCTGGGTACTATGCTTGCAAGGCCTGGGATTTGATTTTTCAGAAGTGCAAAGTGTTCACAGATGCAGTTGATGTCACTGAGCGCTGTGCTTTGAACATGAAAAGTGCTACAGAACACCAATTCTCTGAAAAATCAGGCTCTTTCCATCACCAATTAGACACCCCAAATTAGAAGACACTTGACCTTAGTGTATGTGCCTTAGTTCTCCATCTGTAAATAGGAATAATAATACCAGATCACTTCACAGGGGCATTGTATAAAGATTCACTAATGTTTTGTAATGAGTGCCAAAGAATGCCCTTCACAGCAGGGTTACAATAGTGTGTAGTAAAATAGGGTCACAGTTTGATCACTGTTCATTGATCAAAAAGAAAAAAAAACAGTATCATAGCTTGTACCACAAATGTGTCATAGACTGTCCTATAATGCATACATACAAGGTTGCCTATGTAACCTTAATCCTGGTATTTCTTATTTTTGAATGCTTAACTTTATAACCTAAACAGTCATTTAATCTATTTTTGTATGTAATACTGTACCTAGAACAGTCAAAGATGCATCTGCTGAAATATGCATGAAATCATATCTTTAGTTAGTTTTTGTGTTCCCCAAACTTTTTTAACCAACTATCACTAGCAACAAAATTTAGTTAAATACTTAAACTGTGTAAAAGGTGTTAAAGCAATGGCAGTTTTTAATGTAGATTTGTACTGCAGTTGCATTACAGGTGTGTAACACAGTTTGTTTTAACTCTACAGATTTTGTACGCTGTTAAAAAATTATAATGAATGTTGCCAGGGCTGGACTGGGCTATGTGTTTGGTAGCCTTATGCCTGAGATTGCCTGGATCCATGTTCTGCTTATCCACAAAGCACAGATAAAAGTCCTTTAATTCCTCAGTAGAGAGACTTAGTTGGAATCAGACAGAATGCAACCCAGGGTAGGACCTTATAGGCTAACTAATTCAGAGAGACACAAGATTTCATAGACAACGGTGTTTTAGAACCTGAGAGGAGAAGGAAAATTACCATCCAGGTCTTTAATCTTCTCTCCTGCATTTGGAAACTGGGAGAGGAAGAAAACAGCATACTGCCTTCTCCTCTATGCAGTGAGGCACTACAAGAAAGTTCTAGGGTAAAGAAGTTTCTTTCACTGCATCTTGGGTGGAGAGGGAGAAAAGAAACTTCAGTTAAGAATTGGGATCTACTGTTTGGAGCTTTTGTAGACAAAAAAGGAACCACAGTAGGGTGGCCATCATAGAGGACATTCCGGTTTTCTGCTACTCTGTCCTCTATTGATATGAAATCCGATGCCTTTACGTGCTCTATTTTTCTCTTGAGCCCACTGGATATATATTTTTCTCTTCAAGAGAAAAATAGAGGACATAAAGGTGTTGGATTTCGTGTCAATAGAGAACAGAGGACAACCGGACTGTCCTCTATGATGGCCAACCCTAAACCATAGTGAAGAGTTACAGTTTGTCTCCTTCTAATGCCAGCTTCCTCTTTCTCTCCTTATACTACTGAAAAGTACAGAAAAATAATGGAAGTAAGAAAAAATTCAAATATTAGTCATCCTTAAGGAGTAGGAAGCTAGGATGTGGGAAAGTAGAAGATGAGAGAAAAAAAGAGTGACTTTGTATGGGGGAGGAACTAAACAATTCAAAAAATTTGGGAAAGCGGTGAAGAAAATATAGTGAAGAAGGAAGAAAAGGATGAGATGAGGATGAAAGGGAAGAGAAGGAAAGGCATGGAAGAAGACAGAGGTATTAGCTAGGATACAGAAGAGAAGGAAAGATTAATGGAGTGAGGCAAGGAAGTGACCAGAATTTTACTACAAGATGTCTCTGTACTGAAAATTGTACTTGATAGATCACCTTTTGCACTAATGAGTGCAGCAGCTAAATTGTAGAAAATTAGTATTAGTTTTAGTACTGTTTTTTTTTTTGCCTGCCCCATATAGAGGGTAGCATTCTGTTTTGCCAGCACAGTAGCATCTTTGGATCTGTCCTGATCTCTCTGCATTTTGGATTCTTGTCAAATAGTCTGTTTTCTTTTCCCTTCCAGAAAATACTTGCAATAACAAACACCTGGACCTCGTCTTCATCATTGACAGTTCTCGCAGTGTACGCCCTTACGACTTTGAGAAAGTGAAGGAGTTCCTTTTAACCATCCTTCAGTTCCTGGACATCAGTCCTGATGTCACCAGAGTAGGCCTTATTCAGTATGGCAGTACAGTCAAACACGAGTTTTCACTGAAAACATTCGGGAGGAGACAGGATGTGGAGAGAGCAGTGAAAAGAATGATGTATTTGGCCACTGGCACCATGACTGGACTGGCCATTCAGTATGCAATGAACATTGCATTTTCAGAATCAGAAGGAGCTCGTCCTCCGAGCCAGAATGTGCCCAGAATAATCATGATAGTGACAGATGGACGACCGCAGGATCCAGTGGGAGAGGTTGCAGCTAAAGCCCGCAACTCAGGCATCCTGATTTTTGCCATTGGAGTAGGAAGAGTGGATATGAACACACTGAAGTCCATTGGAAGTGAACCTCATGAAGAACATGTGTTTTTGGTGGCTAATTTCAGTCAGATTGAAACACTGACCTCTGTGTTCCAGAATAAGCTTTGTGGTAAGGCAACTATTTATGGATTTGAAAGCATAGGAGGTAGAGAAAAATACAAACCACAGAAACATCAAAGGAGATTACTTAGCTTTTATGGTAAAAAATAAAAGCTAAGCAGAGGACTAACTAAATCGGTAAAATATGTGAATCTAATTCATTTAAAGTGTATATATCAGTAAAGGAGTTTAGCCAAAGGACATTCAGAATAGCATACATAGATATATAGCATATGTAGGAAAGGAGCCAATCCTGTTTTTGAACCCCATAAAAATAATTTAATTCCTAGTGATAATATGCAATGGTAGAAATAATCAATACTTTTATCATGTATAGCTTAATATTACTTTAACACAGCCTCCAATTCTTTGCTATTTTAAATGTCAGATCATCTTTTAATTAATTTAATGTTTGTTCATTAGTAATGAAATGTTAAACTTACAAACTTTAGAGTCTCCTGGCTATCAGTAAAATATGGAGTTTATGGCCCTGTATATACTTTTCTCCCAAGGTCCTTAGGCCTTGGCTGGGTTCAAGGAAAAAGGCATAGAGATGAAGTAATACTTTTGTTTCATCTGAAGTCCTTTTCAGATTTAAAAGATCATGAAAGGCCATTATTTGAGTGTTCTTCATTCATGCAATAAAGCGGAAAAGTAGTTTTTGCTGGTGTGTGCTGCTCCTCATTAGACAAAGTATTCCCTATCAGGTGATCATTTACTTAGATAATCTTTGAAAAATCCTGTTGTGCTTAAGAGATTCAACTTCTTCCATTGCTTATGATCGGTGGGTTTTTCTCTTTTACTTTTTATTGATGCCTGGAAACAGCTCTTAATAGAAATCAGCTTGTTCAAAATTATATGAAACTTAGGTCCAAGTGGAAATACATCTACACTACATGAATCTGCATCCTCACAACTGACATTCTAAATGGCTTTCTCAGTGCATGCCAAGGAATAAAGGAAGGGATGGGAAGGGATTTTAAAATGCCCTCCTTTTTGTATCCTACAAGAGTAGGGTTGAGGCACATTATTATGATGTTGAAGGGAAGTTTGTATTGCTGCTGCAGTTTCGTGATCCACAGTGTAGCAAGGCTCCAGTGGGAGCTGTGACATTGCAACCTACCAGCAGTGGAATTCATTAGATAATAAGATTTTGACAATATTTTTCTTTCAATATTACCAGCCAGAAGAGTAAGTTATATTTTAAAATGTAGTAATTTATTTAATAAAAATGCAGTAAATAATACATTTTAATAGAATGAACAGAAAGCAGTACACCACTTTTTTAAAATACATGTTCTCCACCTACAAATAGTTCGAAATAATATATCAGGCCACCAAGCTGTCCATTTCCCAGGTTGGGCATTTATTTCTTTCAGGGTACCTAAAAAACTGTCTAAATATGACTAAATTATAAAACTCTAAAACAAATTCTGTTCATACAGACTCAGTAGAGATCTGCTACAATTTAGAAGCTAAATTCTCATAAGATTCTGTCTGTCTGAGAATGCTTCATACCAAGACTATAGGTAGGAAGTCAGACTTCGCCTACAATGATGCCTCCTGGTTGCCAGGGGATGCTGTGGTGCTGAACTTAAGACTCCCAGGGATGCAGATAACTTGGAAAGGGTTCAGAAGAGGCCCATCCACCTGGTTAAAGGCCTACAGAAAAAATCCCATGAGGACCGATTGAGGGACCTGAACCTCTTCAGCCTCCACAAGAGAAGGCTGAGAGGTGATCTTGTGGCTGTCAAACTCATCCAGAGGGGGGGTGGAGCACAGCACGAAATAGAGATACAGTGTTGACCAGGGCACCCGCCGGATAACTAGAAACAATGGCCGCAAACTGAAGGAGAGCAAATTTAGATTGGACATCAGGAAAAAATTCTTTACAGTGAGAATTGCCAAAATATGGAATATGCTTCCAAGGAAGATTGGACAAACACCTGGCTGGGGTCATCTGACCCCAGCACTCTTTCCTATCCAGGGCAGGGGGCCGGACTTGATGATCTAATAGGTCCCTCCCGACCCTAAAATCTATTAAATCTATGTCCTTAGAGTGCTGTGCAGAGATACCTGTACAAGGTGTGAACAAAAGCAGTACAGTTAGAATTACTGTTCATTTTCCCCAAGGCTAATTTGTGCCACAGAAGTAGTACACGCAACCTCAGTAGTGTTACACTAATGCAGCTATGCTGCTTCTAATACCTCACTCCCTCCCTGCCCAGGCAAGTAACCTTACTGGAGCATACATCAGAAATAAGGTGGAGGGAAATGTGGATAGAGGAACAGGAGCTAGAGGGAATGGAGTTAGAAGCAGACAGGGGAAGACTTGGAGCCAGTCAAGAATACAGTTGTAGAGGGATAGGAGCCTCTATGAAGCAGACAGGAGCAAAATAAAGTTTCTTTACAATACCTTTGGTGGTGTTATCCCCATTTAAAACTAGAGGAACTGAAGCAGAGGGAGACTGAGGCTAAAACTGCCAAAAGGGTCCAATATAGCCATGATTTTGTCATAGCCATGAAGCCCACAATGGGGTTAAATTGCACCTCCTCCCCCCCAGCTGCCACTTGCCTCTCCTCCTTCCCACTGTCTCTCCCCCTATTTTACTGCATGTGCATTAGCAAAATCATACTTTTTTATGTGATGCTTAATGTGCAGTAAAATAGGCTACTGCACATTAAAGCACACGTGTACATGTGCCCATCCTGGCACATCTTAATAGAAGCAGACAAGTGAGTTGGACACAAAGCAGCTTAATTAAGAAATTATTTATGACTTCCAGAGGCTACTAAACCAATACTGGATGGAAGCTCTCTATTTATAACACCATGTGAGCTGGTGAGCTGTAAGGGAATGAATATTATAAATACCCAGACTTTTATCAAACTGGTGGTTTACAAAAGGGTGAAATTGTAGCCCAGCTGGCTCCCACGCAGTTGCCATTGCCCGCACTGATGTGCATAGAATGAGGCAGGGCCCTATGGGGGAAAAATGTATATTATCATATAATTAAAGAGGATATCAAAATGCATGGGCTCAAATTAAGACTACATGGGCATCCTTAATTCTACAATTTCCTAATTTCTGAGTGTTTGATTTAGTAGCTTGAATGTTTTTCTTTTTTAATGTTTTGTTTGGGTTTTGGATGCAACATTCTATAAATGAAATCTTGTGCTGGATTTCCTCACTTTTAAATAGCAAGACTGTCTAATGCCAGATGTGTCAAATGACTTTGTTTTCTACATGACAATTGGCATAGTTAAAAGTGCTCTTTTTGACATGATGAGCTAATATCAGATCAGCATGGCTAGTAACATACAGCTAGCAGGAGACTTGTGTTTGGGAAAAAAAACATTGGCAATCTTAAGCTTCCATTTCAGAAATGCAGTGATGCAAAAGAAAAAGGCAGAGTTAGAGCAGATCTTAGTCACATAAATAAATAAATAAAAAGTACTTGAAAAATGGTATTATACTAGATGATGAGAGATCCAAAATGTTAATAAGGGAGTTGGGAATTGCAGTGGTTTGCACATTAGTTATGAATTCATAACACTGGGAATATTTCCAAAGACAGTATGTAGCATATTCTTTCTCAAAACCATATTGTTTTATTAAAAGTACCACACACACCAAATGCTAAGCTATTTTTCTGACTTCTGTTGTGGCTATTTGAAAAACATGGAAGTTAAATATATATTCTACAAGTTTACAGAGGCATAGGTTGTAGCTGTGTTGGCCTAAGGACATAGGCAGACAAGGTTCTTTGGGTAAATCTGATATCATTTATTAGACCAACTCAAATAGTTGGAAACATTCTTCTTTGCAGGCTTTTGGGTATAAACAATGACGGGTATATTTATACCTGAAAGCTTGCAAAGAATAATTTTTCCAACTATCTGAGTTAGTCTTATAAAAGATAGATTTATCCAAAGAACCTTGTCTTTCCATAAATTTAGAGATTTATTCATCTAGTATAATAAAGATACCTTCAGTTCTTAATAGTCCAATGCACAAAACATTATCCTTAATCAGGTATTCACTGAGAAGGGTTTCACCTTATGAAGTGACACGAAAACAATGACCAAATGAAAAGAGAAGATTGGAAGCAATTTTTAAAGTCCAAAGAAGATTTGATCTGGAAAACAGCTCAATAAAATCACAATGAACACCATTAAACTGGCCCTAACTGCTCTTTTTTGCATTGTTTTCCACTCTTTTAAATTTTACTGCTTGTTTTAAGTTTGAACAATAACAAAAAACAATACATTTTTTTTTTAATCTGGAAAGGCTAGTAGTTTGCATGTCTGAAGAAAATAGTAGCAGTACACAACTCCTGGGTGTAGCAGTGGGTTTGAGTCTAATCCAGGGGTAGGCAAAATGCTGCCCATGGGACGGACGCGGCCTGCCAGGCCATTCTGTCCAGCCCATGGGGCCCCTAAAAAATTTAGAAAATTAATATTTATCTGCCCCTGGCTGCCTGTCATGCAGCCCTCTATGGCTTGCCAAAACTCAGTAAGTGGCCCTCTGCCCGAAATAATTGCCTGCCCCTGGTCTAATCTATGGCTCCATCTACACTTTAAATTTAAGGCACAATTAACCGGTTAATCATGTCCTAAGTGGTCACCCACCCACACATTCAATCAAATAATGGCATGATAAAAAGAGGAATAAACTATAAAGTTATTCCACAAAATATGTACACTAACTTTGTTGCTGTTTCCTTCATGCCATTAACTGAATGTTTGCCAGGGCAACTGTGTCTGGGAGCCCTCTCAGGTGATCAAAGCTCCCAGCTGGGGGGCCCATGTGCTCCCCCCAGCCTCAGAGCTCCCAGCTGATGCTGGCTCCCAGCTTTCCATGGCCCATGCACCCCCATGGTTGGGAGACTGCAGCTGAAGCAGTGTCCTAGCCGCAAGGGTGACCCAGGCACCCCCATGGTTGTAAAACCACAGCTGACATGGTCTCCCAGCTGTAGGGGTGTACCAGGCACCCCTGTACCTGGGAGATCATAGCTGATGCAGTCTCCCTGTCACAGGAACCCTGGGGCCCAGACGATCTGATAGGGTTCCCAGCTGTGGGAGCTTACTTCTTGCTGGGGCAACCAGGGGAAGCCTGGGGTTGTAATTCTGGGCTCACCCTGCACCAGCAATAAAGTGTAATGGGATCTGATTCATGATCCCACAATCATGCATCCAACCAGGCACATGTGGCATGGCAGGAGGTGTGATTGTGTGGATCATACATCAGATCCCATCGTGCTTTTAACTGCATATCTTTATTTGACTCTCTGTATGATGGAATCCAAGCTACATGTAATTTTTTCATCACTTTTAGTAGTGATTCTGTTTCATTTCTCTGTTATATGGTTATTTTCTTTCTTCAACCATATTGTAATTCAATATTTGCTAGAATTATTTATTTAAAGTATTTTTTTCTAAAAGAACTCTATTGCAATTTGTTATATTTGTTTCACTGGGCTCCATGCCACTTTAAATCCCAGGGTATTCAATATTTCAAGGTATCACTCTTATTTGTTACGAAAAGAACTCTTCCATAAATTGTGTTTTGTCCACATTAATCCTGTTTAAAATTTTAACTGTTAAGGCAGACAATTTTCTTGTGCGATACCATGCATAAAACCATGATGAAAATGTCAGCTAAGGAAGGAAATATCTTAATTACAAAACATTTTCTAACATAAATATGCACTACTTATTGTTGTAGTTTAATTACACAATCACATATAGGTTTTACACTTCACTTATTCTGGAGAAAAAAGTTGGCTGTGAGGCTGATTTGATAAATCTTTAAATACCTGAAATGTGGTTATAAAGATGACAGAGATAGATTATTCTCTGTGGCTTCAGAGGACAGGACTAGGAGCAATGGTCTCAGCTTGCAGCAGAGGAAATTTAGCTTAGATACTAGGAAGAAGTGTCTCACTACAAAGGTGGTTAAGCACTGCAACAGGCTGAACAGAGAGGTTGTGGAATCTCCGTCACTGGAAGTTTTAAAGAGCAGGTTAGTTGACTGGGATGGTTTAGTCAGGGACAATCCTACTTTGAAGTGGGAGCCAAACTAAATGGTCTCCCAATATCTTCCAACCCTACTATTATAGGACTTTGTCTTGGTAATTTAAAATTTACTGCAGACTTCTATAACATGATCCTAAGCAATCAATCTGTTTTCACTTCAACTATGATCACTATAAACTAATCATGGCAACAGCTAACATTTCGACTTTCTCTTCTAGTGCCTCACATGTGCAGTATTGCTGAACATGGCTGTGATCACTTCTGTATTAACACTCCTGGCTCCTACGTGTGCAAATGTAAGCAGGGATACATTTTGAATGCTGACCAGAAGACTTGCAGCAGTAAGTTATCTTTCATAACTTTGCTCTTTCTTGGTCACGTAATACATGCAGACTCATACCCCTTCAAGGAGGACAGAGGCAGAAAAGTGGACTGGGATATACATTTAAGCAACTGGAGAAATAACAACTTAGGAATCTCTCTATCAGCTCAAAGCCGTGGTTCATCTACTTCAGTAATTTGTCTCAGTAACAAGTACCAGATGTTATAATGAAAATGCAGTAAATCCCAGGGTAGAATATCATGTAGTAAGTTAACCACAGAAGCAGGTCCTTCCTAACCTCTATCTAAATCAGACAAGTTTATATCTTTTAAAAAAACAACTCAAATCCTTTTGTGTAATGGAATAGTGAATATTCTCATACACACAAAGGGACATTTTTCCCCAGTTCTAAGCAACTAGCCTCAAACTAAACTAAACTTTAATCCACAGAACAGTATCCTAAGCTCTAAAAAGCATTAATATCTTATATCTCAGGTTCTGATTAATTTTTCCAGAAAATAATGGGTTTATCAAACACCTTCATTGTATTAGTTATTGTATATTTGTTTACTTATCTTACCTTTTTAAGTTTTTTTTCTCCCCAACTATGTGCAGATTACCATGGCCATACACTTTTGAGAATGTAAAGCAGAACAAAAGGATGAGAGCATGGTTGAAGGAGACAAAAGGACTATTTATTTCTGGGTGTTTATATTTGCTTTGTGTGTTTATATTACGTTCTTCATCATGTCTCTTGATCTGAAGCAGGCAGCTGTTAAACAAATATTCTGTGCCAATGATCTGAACCCAATTCTAATGAGGCTTCTTTCTAGTAGTATAAAATAATTCAGTGTCTGGCAGCCTTAAAGCCTGATCTTAAGTTTTTTTTACTATCACTTGCCATAAATTTCACTGAGGATGTTTGCTGCTCAACACATATTTAGAACAGCCTATTATAACATTTGATATTCATGACAAAAAACTAAATTACATTAAACAGTAAAAGTAACCCACATTTTTCTAATGATTTTTAAATAAACTTTATTTTCAAAGTTTTCCATTTTTTTTATCAAATCAAAAAAGATAAAACCAAAGCCAGGGAAAAAATGTGTCCGTTTCCTTTTCCCTTTCCCTTTCCCTTTTCTTCCCTCACCTTCCGCTCCCCACTGTCCAAAAAAAGTAAAAACAAAAATTGAAAAAAGTGACTGAGTCACAAATGGAATTTTCAAAATCCTGCATAAATCCTTGTTTTGCAGCATTCTTTCATTTTTTGACAAGCTGTACTTGGGCATGATCAAATGCTCTACTAAAGTCAATGAAAGTTTTACTACTGATTTCAATGTATAAAATCAGGTAGGTTATTACTCATCAAAGCAGAGATTTTCAAAATTTACCAGGAAACATATTTTATATTAGTCTGATACATTCTTCCTTGTTTTCCCTATCTATAATCCCCATTGGAATACAGAAGGTAGAGAAGTCTGATTCATGAAATGATTTTTTTTTCCAGCTCAGGATCTATGTGCCATTGAGAAACATGATTGTGAACAGATATGTGTGAATACACCTGGGTCTTATGTCTGCCAATGTTATGATGGGTTTGAACTTGATGAAGATGGAAAGAAATGTATAAGTAAGTATCAATTTAGAAATTTGTGGTTATTGCTGGACATAAGCCAAAGGGAAATCCAGTACATCTGAATACAGAGAGCTGCCATAGTCAATGATGGAAATCTCTCTTCACCCACATAGAACTCAAGCATGTGCATAGATTTGTTGCTGGGCTTTTTGTCAATGCACTCTGAAGTACTGAAAGAGTGAAAATTTGCCCAAATATTTTCACACAAAGTAATGCTGACATTTTGAAAGCAAGCACTACACCAGGCATTCTCGATCCCCGGGCTGTGGCCCGGTGGGTCGGCAATCCACTGCATGGTTGGCTGCCGGACTGGAAGTGGCCGCAAACCTGAAAACCACGGCTCCCCAGAGCCAGGCAGAGAAGCTGCAGGTCCTTGCACAGGACCCACAGCAGCACAGGGTTTGGCTCACCCCCCTCTCCCCGCCCCGACCAAAGTCAGCTGTGACTGCTGGGCCATGGTTTTCTGGGCCGCAGCTTGCCAGGCCGCAGCCTAAAAACTGTGGGAACCCTTGTACTAGACTTTCTCCTCTAGGCTGCCAGCAGTATACTGACATGATACCATTTTGATTGATAGGAGAAAAGTGAACAAATTGATAGACACTGGCCATAAGTTTTGGTATTACCATACAAGTGTTGTCATCTGTTGTGGTGGAAATCAGATCATAGTATATTTTGGGAGAGGGTGGAAACTCCTGACTCCATTTCAAAGTCAGGCCAGGTTTTCCACATCTGTGCCTGAGAGCATGACTCTCAGAGCATGTAGATGGGTGTAGAACTAGAACTGACTAATGCCTATAACAAAACCTGCTTTTTGGTGCCTCTTATAGAGGTGACAATAAAGAAGCAAACTGAAGCCTTGTGTACTTAGGATAACAGACTGAATGAAGGATCAGGAAAACAAATATTAAATATGACACGTATATATCTTTAGGACTGTCTAAAAAACTTACTTTTCACTCCTTTCATGTTTATACCACAATAAATGCATTTCAAGATAATCTAGTTCGGCAGGTTTATGCCATTCTCACAGATCATCCATGTTGTTTTATTTCAGAGGAATAGCCTCGTCTCCTACCTTCTGCAGAAAGGCTAATAAGTTTTAGGAGAAGTTTACCTTTTTCTCCAGGTCCTAAATTTAGAAAAGCATTTGCATATGTGTTTTTTTATCAGAAAATAACAGCAATTTTGAAATAAAACCATTTTGTATATAATGGGCATGTCTATGTGTCACCATACAGTGACGTTGCTATGGCGGTGTGCTTTAGTACTTCCTTTTGGAAGTACAAAAGCATGGTGCAGTACAGGGGCAATTTCTGCACTGTGTGGGCAGTGCACGCTTAGATTTCCTAGTTACATCGCTGTAGCAGTGCACTACATCCGGGGAGCACACTGCTACTGTGACATAGGTGTTGATCACATGTAGATCCACAGAATTGTTACATTGCCATAGCATGCTATACAGCGACATGTAGATGTGCCTAATGAGTATGAAACTACACTGGGAACACTGATGGCAGCACTTCAGCATTGTCAAATGCATCCATCATTTACAACTATGTAGAGAAGCGATGTGGTCCAGTAAATAATAACTGCACATAAAGTAGTTTTATTTCAAAATTGCCATTACTTTCTAAAACACCCTTGTATACGCTTAACTAGAAACACATGCTTTAAATCCCATCAAAACTGGTCAAATGCTAGGTCTCTAATCCCACTACAATCCTTCTTAAATTATAAGCAGAAGTAATTCCCCACAGCTGTGCCGTCTTTCCCACTAACATTTTTTGCCAGTTTAAAGCTCCATGTCATTATGCTAGCTGGCTCTTACTATTATTTTGACAGTCCTCTTAAACCATTGTTTAGACTGTCCCAGTGCAGAATAGTACTATTTCAACATGCAAAAAAGGTAACAGACCATAACAAATGGACATTCTGCTTGCAATTTTCTCTTCTACGTACACTAGTGAGGGTTTTTGTTAGACTTAGGAGAACATGCGCACTTTTGAGGCACTTCCACTGTGTACTTCATCCTTTAAAATGTTTTAATTATTCCTGGCCTCCTGGTTTCAGTATGGGAGTGCCTGCATCCCTCGACATTCTTTAGTTCATTGTTGGTTTTTTTGTGGGTTTACAACCTTTTGAAGATTTCAGAGCACATGGGTTTCGTTGCTGTGCATATCCTGATGATGATCAAACCCATGGCTGGCTCCTCAGAGGACATTCATGTACTTCTTTCCCAATGAATGCATTGGATATATAGATATAGATATATATCTATCTGTATCTATATATTTGCTTAAAACTGATGCTCATTCAAAGGCCCTAGGAGTTATGTACCATTTTAAGGGTTTGTTCTTTGAAGCTGGATTCTTTCTAAATTACAGCAAATAGTGTCTAATAGATCTTAAAGGTAGAAGGAATGATTAGATCATCTAGTTAGACTGCCTGCATAGAACTGGCCATAGAATTTCACCCAAGTGTCTCATACTGAGCTCAATAACTTATGTTTAATTATAATACACCTTCCACAAAGGCACATTTTTCCTGTTCTTCATTGTTAAAAAATGTGCCTTATTTAAAATTTGAATTTATCTGAATTCAGCTTTCAGCCATTTGTTGTCGTTATCACTTTCTCTGCTGAATTAAAGAGCTCCTGAAGATTTGGGATTTTCTCACTGTGAAGGTAGCTATACATTGCCAAAAACTTACCATTCATTCTTCTTTTTGATAAGCTGAATAAGGTGAACTCTAAGTCTAGAAAAAGATGTCACTGAATGAAGCAGATCAGCTGTACCAAAATGTGTCATGGCATAGCTGATCCGCCTCATTTGGCTAAACACATGACACATATTGCCCCTTCTCCTGCCTGTTGATGGAGAAGGGCTGATGTGATCTCCAGAGGCAAGTTTGGGCAAGCAAGGAAAGCCCCACTTTCCCTGCTTGATCAAACTTGTACCTGGAGATCCCAGGAGCACATCCTGGTGAGCAGGGGAAGTGGGGCTTTCCCACTCACCGAGACTCATACCTGGGAATCTCTGGAGACAAGTTTAGATAAACAGGGAAAGCTCTACTTTCCCCACTTACTCAGATGGTCCCTAGAGATTCTAGGGGTGAAGCTGGTTAAGTAGGTCTCCACAAGGAAGCACGGGGCACCAGGATCCCAGTGTCCCATGTCTTCACACCAGAACCCATGCAGGCTTTCCTGCTGGAGAAGACCACCCTTGGAGATTGTGAATAGGTCTCTATAAGATGGGAACCCCAACTTCTCTACTTATGGAGAAGTTAATGAGAGAGTCCTCTGACTAGGAGAGGGCTGGGCTTAGATAGGAAATAAGCCCAGGCCCTGAGCTGAGCAGGGAGTAAGATCCTGGAGGCTGTTGCAGGAACATCTATTCAGGAGGATGGCTGCAGCTCTGGAATGCCTACACAGGGAGTGCAGCCAGCAAAAGTTTGGAGGTTTTGGAAGGGACTAAGGAGTGGAGGAGGTCCCTAGGGGACCAGAGTCTAGAGAGGGGCTAAGTGTTGAGTGTGTGACCCGTGGAGTCCAAAAGCCCAGAGAGGGGCTGAGTGTGGCACCAGGGGGTCTATGAGCTCAAGGAGGCTGAGTGTGGGACCTGAGGTTTCAGGAACATCAAAGAGTGATGACACCTGCAAGGTCTGGTGTAGGATGGATGCCATTCAATTAGCCTGCAAAGCAATGACCAGAGAAACCTAGTGGTCATCAGAGTGAGAGCAGATTGGGAAGCCCTGGGACAGCCTCCCTTATATAAATTCAAGTATATCCTGGTGTGGTAGGTGAATGAACAGGTGATTGCACACAAAAAACAGTGGGTAAGGGCTGCAGGGACTCCAGTGGCTTCACAGCCACCCCTGGAGATGCACCCTGCAACATGAACATCAGACCTAGATGAAGGATACCAGTATCTATCTCACCACTGCCATATCGATACAGATAGTAGGATGTGCATTAGATGCATTTAGTCACATAAGTTATTCATTTTAAGTGTCTCATAACCATCAAGATAGCTTCTGCAACTAGCTTATATAATTATCCAAATCATTGTAGTGCAGGGCTTGTGTCTTCCTTTGAAGATCTGCAGCATTTATCATAACTTGCCACAATCATCACTGGAACTATGTTGCTGTGCTAATACAAATAAATATACTTACTGCTACTGATATTACTTTGTTGGTTCTATTCTAATATCAGACCTTGTTCTTACTTTAATAGAAGGCTGTCCAGTTTCTAAGGCCATATGCTGCATGGCCACCAGGCCATGCAGACACTCCTCTCCTACTGTACAGTGCATTCATGCTTGCACCCACCTTTTCACCAGGAATCCCACCCCCTGCTGCACCTCCCTTCCCCCAACTACAATTGGGGCAATCCTCCCTTCCCCCAACTACATGTGCAGGCACAGGAATGCGATTCCTCTTTCCCCTCCCCTCACTGTAACGTGCTCCCTCACTGGCACCTCCCTCCACCATTGCACCACATGGGCACGATCCCCCATGTGCAGCTCTACTTCTGTCTCCCCCTCCCCATCCTTATACAGCCTCATGTTCACCCTTAGGTCCCCACAGTGCTTGCTGTACTGGCCTGCCCTTGGGGTGAAGGCAAGAAGCAACAGCTGGAGAAGGGAGGAGGAGCCCAGGGATGGCTGCTGTTGCAGTCAGACCAACGAGGGGAGCAGTGGCTAGGTTATAATTCAGTCCCATGCAGGTTGCATGCAGCCTACAGACTGCCAATCAGACAGCCCTGTTTTAATAATAGGGCTGCCAAGTTATTAAAAAATTTGATTCTGATTAACTGTGTGATTAAAAATTACTCATAGTTAATCGTGGTTTTAATCGCACAGCTAAAAACTCAAAATTATGCACAGAAAACCTCAAATTATGCAGAAACTTTGTATGGTTGAGGGTGGGGTAGGGGTGGGAATTTGTGAAGGTGTGGGGGACTTTGTGTGTGTGGGATCTGGAGCCTGGGGAGGGGGGTTCCCACATGCCCTGGCAGAATGCTAGAGGAATGATTAGAGGTCAAGGAAGCAGGCCTTATGAGGACAGGCTGAGGGACATGGGACTCTTCAGCCTGGAGAAGCAAAGGCTCAGGGATAACTTGGTGGCAGCCTATAAATATATAAGGGGTGTGCATCAGGAACTGGGAGAATGTTTGTTCAGCAGGGCACCCCAAGGGAAGACGAGGTCTAATGTTCACAAACTACTGGAAGACAATTTTAGACTGGACATAAGGAAAAACTTCTTTATCATCTGAGCCTCCAGAGTCTGGAATAAACTCCCCCCCAGAAGTGGTGCGAGCACTTACTCTGGAAAGCTTTAAGAAATGGTTGGATGTTTATCTTGCTGGGGTGATCTGATCCCAGCTGACTTCCTGCCCCTTGGGCAGGGGGCTGGACCTGATGATCTCACGAGGTCTCTTCCAGCCCTAATGTCTATGAAATCTATTAAATGTGGGGTACTGTGGGTCAGGAGTAAGGGGCAGCAACTGGCATAGGAGGAGGCTGTGTCTGGAGGTGAGGGGCATGCACAATGACACACATATGCACAACCACACACACACACTGCCCAGCAGGTAAGTCTGTGGAGGGGAATGGGCGTGGGGGTGTGTAGATTGAGGCCCCATGGTGAGGGAGGAAGTGGGGCAGGGCTGGGGTGTAGGACCAAACTGCAGTCCAGGCATGGGAGAGGGATGTTGCTGCCACCTCTGCGCACACCCCCAGGGGAGGCACAAGTGACACATGCCCCCCCAGATTTGTGTGCAGAGCAGAGGCGGGGTGCTCACTGTGGCTTGGGGCATTGCACTCTGCTGCCATTGTCCTGGGAGCTGCGTAATGTCATGCTGTGCCTCTCACCACTGGGCGGACAGGGGATGCACAGCGTGACCAGTGTGTGGCTCCTGGGGCAAAGGCAGCAGGGCACAGAGAGCTGCAGCCTGCCTCTGTTCCATGCACAAATCTGGGGGGCACATATCCCTCTGTCTCATAACCTGCCCAAGCTCCAGGGCCCTATTCGCCCCTTCCCCTGCTCCACTCCCTCCCTCACCATGGGGGCTTTGATCTACCCCTTCCCTCCCTAATGCCCCTTCTCCCCCACAGACTTACCTGCTGGGCAATGCTCTACTTGCCACTGGGTTGTGTTCCTGGCTGCGTGCAGGCTGCAGCTGTGTCTGTGCGCACCCTTCTTCCCCCACTGCAGCAACACAGAACTTGCACTCAGGCTGCCCTGCAGTCCTCTGTACTGCCACCACTGCCCCGCTGTGGTGACAACAGTGGAGCACAGCTTGGGCACAGGCTCCAAAATCATGTGCGCAATTAATACTTAAAAAAAGGGCAAACACAAATTAATGTGTTAACTGGAATGAATTGATAGCCCTATTTAATACATAATCCTGTTTCTTTCTTAGTACAGTGTTACCTTGCTATGTAATTTCTTCTGTCTCCTTGCAAAGGCCAACCTGTATTACTGAGTTGCTTCATTGTTTTTCATGTTTTTTGCAGTAAATTCTATTTGTTCATGGGTTTCTTTTGAAATAAAGAATCACATTCTAAATCCTCTTGTTGTTATTCAGAGCTTCCATATTCAAAGTTTCAACTTCAAAGCCTTTGCATGATGTGATTTAGATTGATCTTTACTCTTCCACCATGCATTTTCCTTCTGATCTAACTTCATTTGATCTCTTTTAATACTGATCATTTATACCTAGCTTGGAAGAGCACCCTAACTCTGAGACGGGCAATTATTTTGAGCTGAGGGCCGCTTACCCAGTTTTGGCAGGCTGTCGAGGGCTGCATGGGTAGCCCCGCCCCTTGTCTTGGGACCAATGTCCCAGGGCCAGCACTGGTGGGGCCCAGAGCAGGGCGCAGGCAGGCAGGGGTCTGTGGAGCTGGGCTGGGCTGCATCAGCAGGGAGGGGGAAGCTGGCTTGGCTCCATAGAGCCCCTGCCAGCCAGGATCCCGCACTCCTGCCACCTTGCTCTGGGCCCCATCAGCACTGGCCCCAGGATGCCAGTGTGGGCCTTCTGCTCCCACTGGCTCCCCACCCACTCACACGCAGGTCCCCCGAGCCCCACAGTACAGGCATGGGGCAGTGCACAGCCCCGACCCCCTGCTCATCGGCAGGGAAGAAGTTGGTGCTGAGTGTGGGGAAAAGTGGCCCCTCTCCTGCCCCATGGCTGGCGCCCCACATTGCAGGTGCTCACAGCCCATGTGGGGCTGTCTGGAGCAGGCAGCTGCAGCATGGGGCACCAGGCATGGGGAAGAGCCACTTCTCCCCCGCAGTCCTTCCCTGCCCAGGGTCCTCCCCCCAACACTTACCTGAGCTTCCCATGCTGGGGCAGCTACATGCTCCCAGCCCAGAAACCCGGCTGGGGCTTCCACTGGGTCCTACTGCCCTTGGTTCCTGTCATTTTTGACGGGAGCCAAGAGAGAGAAATATTAATTTTCCAAAAATTTTTAGGGGCCCGGCAGGCTAAAATTGCCTTGTGGACCGGATCTGGCCCATGGGCCATATTTTGTCCACCTCTGCCCTAACTCATGCTATTAATGCTGCTGCCAATATTGGTCATTTTAATTGTAAGTTTAAAGCATACTGTTTACACTTGTTGTGTTTAGATATTTTTTGCCTCATTTATGATTTCATCTTTCTCAATTCCTTATGGTACATGTGAATAATTCAGTTTATCCAGGAAGATTTAAATCTAAGCAGAAATCAGCCATTCTATATTCTTTTGCACCAAAAAACTAACCTGCTGTTCCTATTAGCAGTGTATCTGTATGAACTGATTTGTCTGATTTGAGCGACCTTAAAC
Organism: Crocodylus siamensis; assembly: GCF_052110815.1. Lineage (NCBI taxonomy): Eukaryota > Metazoa > Chordata > Crocodylia > Crocodylidae > Crocodylus > Crocodylus siamensis. The sequence goes on from NC_143397.1 coordinate 220,478,450, forward strand.
TTCAGAATGGATGTTATTACCAAAAATGTTCTACGTCTGCGAATGTCATCAAGAGATACGTGCTTATCCCTGGTGTAAAATCCTGTAAGTGTGAATGTACAGTGTTAAATCAGGGCCTATAACTCTCTATTTTCATTAGTTTAAACTAAGATATTCATTTTTGTGGATAGCATATATAAGTTGAATGATTTGTTACAAAATAGGTTCAAAGAGGGGTCTGCCTGGTGCACCTATGTATCAGGTACAACAGAGAATAAAGCATTACAAAATTTTGTAAGAAAGCAATGGTTTAATTGCAATTTCTGGCATTTTCTCTCCTATTTATCAGTGGGACATTGAGGGAGATCACTGTTAAAGTGTCAGAGATGTTTTCCCAAGATATTTTAGACCTTTACCGTAGGAGGAAGTAGTAAAGAGCACAACAAATGAACACTATGTTATGGGCCCGGTTTGTTACTCAGGCCTTCTTCCTCTTCAGAAAGGCTAAATTATCCAATTAGGAAACAGAGCAAAACCATGCCGCTCAAGGAACCAAGCATACATTTGCTTATTAATACTTAAATAGATCCTCACAGCCAGGCATTCATCAGCAATGCAAAGACTGAAATCTGACCACTCAAAATGTTCATTGAAAAATGTTGAATGGCCGGCAACTTGATTGTCCTGTGTTTTCAAGGATAATGTGTGAATAGAAAGGTTAGATTTGTAGACTAAACTGTGTAGATGCAGTTGTGGCTTCTTTACTGCTGCTAAAGGAAGCTACAGAATACAGTAACTCCTCTTCAAGGGTTTATTGACAAGGAAGCAAGAGAACCCAGGACCATGTCAAAAACAAAACCAGGTCTCCTGGTTGGCTTGCCAAGCCACACTACTAGGCAAGATCACCAGCCCAATGAAGGCTGCTCCCATTCAGAAGAACAAAAACCTTCCAATAAAATGCCCTTGTGCTAAACCAGGCTTTCATCCTCCAGGATCTCTCCTTCAGGGACTGCTGGTCCTTCTGGGCTCACTCTCCTCTTGTTCCTGGTGCAGCTGGGTGTGCTCTACTCTCTTTCCTGGCACTGCCGCAATATTCATACTGCTGCAGCTGCTGGGCTTATGTTCTTTTCTGGCACTGGTGTGGTTGCTGTCATCTCCCTGCACTCTCGGCAGTTTTCTAGCTGACTTCTGGGTCCTTATGCTCTCACCAAAGTCTTCTATCACCCCTCTTAAATAATTTCTCCCTTTCCTTCTCTCCCCCCAAGTTTCTTCCATGAATTATTTATTTTTTAACCCTTTGTTAAAGGAACAAAGGAGCCTTTGTTCTTCTGCTCCTTTTAGCTCTCATCACTCACAAAGATCTGGAAGACTTATGTAGATGTTATAGGAATGGACCTATGGAGACAGCAGTATACACACAATCCTGCTATAGTACCAGCAGAACTGGGTAGGGGGCATAAACATCCAGAGGTAAAACTGGAAACTAGAAGGAAATGATGGACATGGTAGAACCAAGAAATTTGTGCCCTGCAGAAAAATGTGGGATAACCTCATCAGACGACTGCCTAAATGCATTATTCTTTCTCTAAGAAATATAACTCCCCATTAAAACTTATTGTATTGAAATATACACAGACTTATACTAAGAACTGTGAGTTGCATGTCAAAGTACTTACATTCTGCTGTGTATCCCATTAGTAGGTGCAGATGTATGCAGATGATAAAGTTGTTAACTGAACTGTGAAAGACAAATAAATAAGAAGAAAAACTAGAAAGGTGTATTCTTGATTCTAATTGTGGGTATTTTCCATAATATCCAAATAAAATATAACAGTGACTTGTGGTGGGAAGTCTTTTATAATACTTCTCAGTATTTCCATGGGTATTTAATTCCATGAAGAATTTAATAGCCCACTTGTTAAAAGAAACGTGGCAGAAAGATTTCCATTTTCAACAAGTGCAACTAGCCGTAACCAGAATATAAGAGGATAAAAAGAATCAATAGGTAGACTCTGAACATAGCCCAACAAAGCTAACCCCTTCCTGAGAGAAGCTGATTTGTGTCCCAAAATTATTATAACAGCAAAATCATAGCTGTGCCCAAAAGTAATTGGCAAGAGAAAATGTGCAGCTCATACAGTCAGTACCATGTCATCTCCAGTGTAAAGTCTGAAGAAATTGGCATTCTAGCTATTGTCAGAAGCCAATGGAACTACTCCTGAGAGCAACGGCTCACCAAAGCAAGTAAGGGTTTATGGTTTATCATTCAGAGAGCAAACTGGAGAAAACTATCCTGTGTGAATTATTTATTGGTGTTCTCACTTGTTCCCACAATACATTAGAGACTGTATGGAAATAGGGAGGAACAGCCCCTTCCCCAGTGATACTTCAATCTAAAACAACCGATGGGATAACAGAAAGTATGAGGGACAAAAGTAGGCAGGGTGATGTTCCTAATATGTTGATAAAACATTAAAAATAACTGTGGATGGTATCTAGTTGTCCTTCAACTCTACTGTTATTAGTTGGCCACTTGCTTATAGGCATCATGGCAGAAATGGGTCTTTGTGAGGGATCTGAATGTAGAGAAAAGAGTGGTCTTTTGGGGAGGGTCAGATAGGATTTTCCTCAGGTAGGGCATGGTCTGGAAGAAACCACAGTACAATGTAATATTTTGCAATTAAATACAAGGAGAAAAAAAAGGCTCTTATGGGTATGCTTTTTCTTTAATTAAACAAGCATTATTTTTTATGGGAAAATTGTATATTTTCTATGATGTGTTATTTTGTTAATACATCTTTTGTAACATCAGAAATTTATCCATGGTTGGCTCTGGCTTCAGGAGAAAGCTGCTTAATTGTGCTACACATGGTATAATTAAAGTACCTCTTTAATAAATGTGATTTTTATGTAGAGCTATTTAATCTGGAAATGTGGAAGGTGCTTGCCAGGAAAGTAGCTAGGCATGAGATGCAATGGGTAGTCTAAATTGTCTGGATTCAAACCAAAATATCTAAGCGTTAGCAGGAACTCCGTCAATGAGAATGCATGGATTCCCTACTTTCGTGATTAAATTGTTTCAGCAAATATCATCAACAGTGAAGAGGGTGGGAATGGTGGAGAGACCTGATTTATTCAGCTAAGAAACTGTTATCTTTTAAAAGGACATATTGATTTAATTTGGGAGGGTGAAATAATAAAGTAACAAAAAAAAGTTACCAGTAGCTAATGCAGTGCTGTTGCTTGGCAGGAAGAGGAAAGTACCTCCTCAGATTTGTTTGTAAAATGTGGCACATTGTATTCACAGTTCAGACAAAATTAGCATAGTGTGAGCCAAGCAATGTAGTATGGTAAGAACCCTGGCTTTGTTATTCATTTCCATTTAGTTTCTCCTAAGAATTATTGCATGAAGGAAAAGCTTAAGTTTCAGGGATTTTCCATCTTGTAAAAATAAGATTTATTTGCTAAACTGATATAGGACACCTAGGTAATTATGTCAGTCTGCACCTGTCAAACAAAAGGCACTATCTAAGTTGAATTATGTGTGCTTGCCCTTTACTTCAATAGCTGTTTTGCACATAGAGTTCTTCAGTGATATAAAGCAACTGAAGCTGCTGTCCCTGGTTCCTGGCTGCTGAAACAGCCTCTTATTGATACCATAAGCAGCTGAAAGTAAGTTATAGAAGTTGTGCTGGTGACTGGCAGAGGCTTCCACTGGTTTCAGGTTTGTGATGGAGGGGTAGAAGATTAACGTAAAATAAAGCCATTTTGCCTTTCCACAGTGTTTGCTATATGCACCTTGGGTAAACCTTAAGACCAAGGCATTGTTAAAAGCACTGAGAAGACATATTACAAGTATTCTTATAAAAGTTTTGGTTAGCTCAAGGAAAAGGAGGGCTGATGACAACATACAGTGGGGGAAGCAGTTTTGAGAGTCAGATTCACATCTCAGTTATACTGGTATACAATCTTTGAGTAATTGGCACTTCCCAGTATTAAAAATAAGAAACTCAGGTTAGTCTGCCCCTTTTGATAAAAACAAATGTGGGCAGATAGGATTTTACTCTGAGTCTTGCCTGTTAGATCTGGGATAGAAGTTCAATAAATCAATTTAACCTAAATCAGTTAAGTCTGATACTACATCCGCCCAGGTTTATCTTAAACCAGTTTCAGCCATTTTGAAAGTGGTTATGTGCACTTAATTTTTGTTGTGTTACAGATTTGAACTGGTTTCTGACCACTTATACTGATTTATGTGTAATGTCTGTCCCTAGTCTTAGCCACACATGTGGTCTACCATTCATAATGAATCCTGGCTACAAAAGAGGAAGTAGCTCCTGAATGTTGGTCCATCAGTTATCACCCTAAAACCTTCAATTAGCAAGCTGTTCAGAGCAGAGACCCTGTTGACTTTTATTTGTACAACTTCAGTTCCGACCATAACATAAATATATATTTCATAATTATTAAATATGTTTTATTTCTGATTCCATGTATCTAATTCTACACATTTCCCTGGTTTTTCTTTTTCAGTTGTAGACTTTTGTGCAGTGGATAACCAAGGCTGCCAACATGAATGTGTTAATACAGATGACTCCTACTACTGTAAATGCCATCCAGGGTTTATTTTAAACCCTGATAAAAGAACTTGCAGAAGTAAGTTGGGGAAAAATATTAAGTATGATAAATTTGCTCTCCTTGTACTCTCTCTTTTCCCTGATAATTCTCAATTCCTCCTGAGAACATTTGTAGAATGTCTATTTATAAATGAAACAATGTTAGATCAGAAGAGCAAGAGAAGTTTTCTCCTTCTCTAAAAACAAGAAGTTCTTGCCCTGAGATCTTGCTTCTTCTGGTAGTTAAATCAAAAGTCTCTGTTTTGCATGGCCCCTCTGATTATAGCACTACTTTATTTTAAATGTCATATTTCCTAACTCAATAGATCAGGAAAATGGGTCAGTTTTACAGAACACAATTTCTAAATTGTCTTTTGTTTATAAAACAAGTGTAATAATGAAATGCAAAAAACCCAACATTAATGTAGTGGTAAAATTGCACATCTAAGTAGGCTGCACTCAGGAATTATGAAAGGAAAGGCTAAAAGCACAGCCTTACCTCTGTTTCTGTGTACCTTATGAGAACAGATTTTTTGTCAGTGTGTGTAGATAGGTTTAATTCCATTAACTACTCTAGAGTTGCATTGTTATACCAGTAGCAAATTTAGTCCATATTATATAATGATATGAACAAGAATGATTTCTTAAATTAAGCAGTGCAATATAACACATTGTATCTGCATCCTTGCAATCCCATAGAGATCTAGGATAACCTGTGACTGTGTAAAATTGTATCGTAAAACATTACATGGCAGAAGAAAGCTAGTGTCTGTCAATGTAGCTTGCCAAAGACTTACAAGGTCTGTTAGGACTGTATGCCACAAAATTATTTCCATACCTATGCATATGTATATAGCCGTATGACTGTGCCATTCAAAATATTACTCATACTTCCTACTGCCAGAGCAGTGGTCCAGATCAAATGTTGCTCCTTCCAAAATATGGAGGCTTCTAAAATGTTGTATTTTTTCAGATTAGATTGATAGAAGAATTTGAAACTCAAGGGATCCTCAGTGTGGGGCTTCCGCTTCCCCCTGCCTTCTCCCCGCCCCCCCCCACCCCCAAGCCCCATACAGGTAGATATACAGAAACTACAAATATACTGGGGCTGGGAGCTAGATGGAGCCACAGGCAGCTCATGGCTGGGGGTGGGGGGATGGGGGTGCTGCCGCAGCATGATTGAGAGAGGGGGTCCTTTATAAATACCAAGCTAAATATCAGTTATAGGGAATACATTGATACAAGCTTTGAATCCTTAAAATAATTGGAAACCAGTTAAAACCTATAGTTCATTTTGACCAGTTTAAAATGCTTCAAATGCATTAAATAAATTTAAACTAGGGAAGAACATTCAAAAGTCTACAATTTACATAAACCAGGGAGGGGCACTAGGATATTGATAAATCAGGAGTCAGGCATGTGCTGAAGTCAGGGCAGCACTTGGTGTGGAAGGGACTGGAATGAGCTTACAGCTGCTGAATTCAAACATAAATAACTTCAAAACTTATCTATCCACCTCTGTGCAAATTGGCCTGAGCCTTGCAGATGAGACCAAGAATGAAGAAAGAGGGTCAGGTAGTTTTTAAAGTTGCAAGTGCTAAGACCAGATCAGATCAATTCAGAGCAAGAGCACATTATTATTCCCCAGTGCTCTAAATCACTTTGGGTTTGAGTCAGCAGAAAAAACACAAAGGGAAATGCTTGAAGTAGCTTTTTTTGAAAAGTCCATCGCAACCCAAGCTATGTCCCAGTCCCCCAGCACCCCAGGATGCATTGGGGTTCCCACTATCCTTCTCACAGGGCAGGCAAGCTAGCTTTGGCTGTGCTGTCTGCTCCGGCTGAGCTGGGGCTAGCCCCATCCTCACCCCAGAGCTGTCACAGCTGAAGTAGCAACACTCTGCTCCCCAGCCTGTGCCTACCAGCCATGTGGGCCAGTGGAGAGGGGTGGGGGAGGTTGGGAACAGAGCCCTCAGCCCTGGTCCCAAGCCGTGGTCTGTGAGGGTTGCCCCTTGTCTCAGGTCAGATGCTAGCTGACGGGAGGGGGATAGGAGTCCCCCTTCCTGGCCGGACCCCAAGCCTAGCATCTGCTCATGTGGGGGGGACCCTAGTGTCTGGGGAGTTTCCCCTGGCAGGCCCAGGACTGCCCCAAACACTGGTCTGCCTAGCTGTGGGGAGTAGTTTTTACCCCCATGGCCTCCCCCTGTGTCTGGGCCAGCGTGAGCCACTGACACACAGTGAAGAGGGTCCCATCACCTGGCACAAACCTCTGGGGATGCCTAGCATCTCTTGTCAGCTGTCGCTGGTGCTGAGCTCCAGTGGGAGGCACCAGGCAGCCCAGAGAGTTTGCACCAGGCAGTGGGTCCTGATCCTGCCCTATGTGGAGTGCTCCCTTTCCCATCACCAGGTGCCATAAGTGGATTAATGGACAGCAGGGAGACAAAAATGGTGCCAAGTTTAAAACAATGGCTTTTGCATTTGCTTCCCTATGAGCCAGGAGCAGGACCCCTCCACCAATGAGACCAGGCTGGGCTGGGCCAGGCTGGGAGTGCCGCCCTGCAGTGCAGCTGGGGTAGGAGAAGCAGGCCCAGGCCAGGCCAGGAGTGCCACGCTGCACCTCTGTGGGTAGGCAGACAGAGGCTCTGGAGGTGTCTTGGGGGGCTGTCGCCACCCCAAAATGCATCTTAGCCCTCCCAGCAATCTGCCCACCTGCAGAGACGCAGTGCAGCACTTGTGGCCCAATGTGGCTCAACACTGTGCATGTCCTGGGCCACATGGGACGCAGCTGGGCAGCACATCCCTGCAGGTAAGTCTAATAGGGGCTGGGGCTGGGAGCTAGATGGAGCCATGGGCAGCTCATAGCTGGGGGTGGGGGGATGGGGGTGCTGCTGCAGCATGATTGAGAGAGGGGGGAGGGGGAGGTCCTGTGAGGGGAAAGTGTGTCTGGGTGTGCATGTGTGTGCATCTGTCTGTCTTTGTGTCGCTGTCTGCATGTGTGCATCTGTCTGTGTGCGCGTCTGTGTGATGGGGTGTGTGCGCGCATCTGTGTGTGCATCTTTGAGTTGGTGTGTGTGCACATCTGTGTGTGGGTGCATGTATCTGTGTGTCTGTGTGTGTGCATCTGTGTTCACGGCAGGGGGAGTGTGTTTCTGTCTGTGTGTCCATTTGCAGAGAGTGAGTGAGAGTAGAGCACGTGCCTGTCTGTGAGTGCCCATGTCTGTGCGCATCTCCAGCTGTAGCGGAGGAGGGAGGGGCAGGGAGCAGGGAGAAGAGGCAGGCATGTGCTCCCCCACCCCCAGTCTGGTGGGGTCCTGTCAGCACCAGAAGGGGAAGGGGCCCTTCCCCCCACTCCCCCCTCCCCATCCAGCTCCCATGGGGGGAAGGGCCTCCAATTCTGTGTTTGCCCAGGGCCCCAATACACCTTAATCTGCCCCTGCCAGGTGCAAGCCCCCCAGGAACCTGGCGCATCCCACCAGAGCCTGGTACTAGCAACAGCCAGCAAGATGTGCCGAGCAGCCCGGAGCACTCCACAGAAGGCAGGATCGAGCCCTGCTGCCCAGCGCATCTTGCCAGGTGCTGCTGGTGCCAGGCTCCAGTGGGACATGCCAGGCAGACCAGGGGTCTTGCACCAAGTGGCAAGGACAGGAGCGCTCCACAGAAGGCAGGATCAGGCCCCACCACCCAGCACAAGCCCCTGAGGCTGCCTGACACATCCCACCAGAGCACAGTGGCAACTGGCAAGATACAGAGGGCAGCCCAAGGGGCTTGTGTTGGGCTGCAGGGCATGATCCTTCTTTCTATGGAGCCAGCCCAACTAGGGAGGGAGGGGGAAAACCCCCTGGGACCAGCCCCTGCAGCTAGGAAGACCGCACCTCAGGGGGCTAAGACTGTGGTGGGAGGCTTCATTCCCCCTCGCCCCTGCATGTCAGTGATTCACACCAGCCCAACCACAGAAGGGGAACCCCTCCCCCCACAGCTGGGCAGACCAGGGCTCAGGGGATCCCCAGTGTGGGGCTCTCCCCATGTGAGAAAATGCCAGGCTATGGGGCCAGTCCCAGGCAGGGGGACTCCTTTCCCCCTTTCCCCTGTGTCAGTGACTCACGCCAGTCAAGCCCCATGGGAGGAATTACCCTCATCACCCACCTCTCTTTCCCCCTCCCTGCCCCCCTCTCCCCACCCCCCCCGCAACTCCTGCAGCTGGGCAGACCGGGGTGGGAGGATCCCAGGCCAACCTGTGGAGTGGGGCTTCCCCTGTGGCCAGATGCCTGGTTTGCAGGACCAGTACTATAAGGGGAACTCCTTCTCTTGTGGGGGCAAGCTGGGAGGTATGCTCTAGTACCCTTTGTCTTCTGGCCCGGGTCAGGCCTCTGCTTGCCTTTCCCAACTGAAAACGAAAGTCAGTTCAGTCGGTTATTAGTTCAACCTATGCAGTTTCAATAAACCTGTAAAGATTGAATTGATTCTGCCTTGAGCTTTTTGACTCTCTGTGTTTAGCCCATAAGTTTAAAATTCTTGAAATTATTCTCTACAAATTTGACTTCAACTCACATCTCGATGACAAATCAGGCCGAAATTCCCATTGGTGCTAAGGCAGAGGCACTATATCCCCGTGACTAGGACGCCAGTTCCAGAGAGTCAAGTGATTACCTTAGATTTTTCATTTTCTTTTGCAAAGGTAAGTGTTTAGTCCCTCTGGTTATGAAGACAAAGCTTGAAAACATAAATAATGTTACCAGTTCAGTGATGTGTGATTAAACCAGCAGACAGCCCAAAACAAAACGTCTCTGAGGAATGAACTACTATTTTGAACTGGTTCAATGTGAGCTGGTTCAAGGTCAGGTGTGGACACCAAGGGCTCTTGCACACTTGATGGTGTCATGATGTACTCGTGACAGAAATTTCCCTTTGTGTGGCTTAATGGCATCACACATTACATGTACTTGAGTTTTGGGGGGTTTAAATGACTTTGCATCCTTGCAAACTAAACTATATCCCAATGTAGTTTAATTTTTAATGTTGCAACTTGGAACATTGCAGCTACTACTCAGCTCGCCCCCCAGCAATGGGAGAGGACTGGGCCCCTCTCACCGCTTCAGCCTTCAGCAGGTTCCTGTGATGGGCAGGATGCCTGGGGCCACCTGGGAATGGGCTGGCTTGCCTCTGGGGCAGTGCAGGGAGGTGGCAAGAGGGCAGCTGAGTCTGCTGGCGGCCAGAGAAGGCTGCAGGGACAGTGCACGGTGCAGTGGAAGACCAGGTGGGCTGCCCAATCCCACCTGGGCTTCCAGTACCCTATGCACCATCCCCACTGCCTTCTCCAGCCACCAGCTTACCCGGCCACCCTCCTGCTGCTGCACTCCCCCACACCCCTTCCTGCCCCAGGATGAAGCCAACCCATTCTCAAGCAGCTCCAGATGTCCTGTTGGCTGCAGGGGTTTGCTGAAGGCAGAAATGGCGGGGGGCCTGATCCATTTTTCTGCAAAGCCTTCCAGCCTCTCCTGTGGCCAGGAAGCAAGCTGACAGATTAATGGCATAGATTAATGGCCCCCTGGCAGGAGAGGCAGGCAGGCTCTGCCAAAAAAACAAAAAAAAGGATCGAGCCCTCACTGCTTCTGATTTCAGTGGGCACCTGTGGCCGCCAGGTCAATAACATAGATACAGTGACAGAAAAATAAAAATATTTCAATAAAAAACTCATCATTTCAATGTAGGGGGCATAGAATGCAATCCTAGGGACTAAAACCCTGTAGTGTGTACAGGTGCCCCAAGCATTCTTGGCAACCTTTTCGTCTCACATAGAGTTTTGCATCTCAAAAATCACATAACAAACAACCCAAAGTCATTCAAACACTGGTGCTGCTGGTGAAATAATGCCCCTATATGATGAATGCCATTCACAAGTATACTTGATGTAAACTGATTCACTTAGCATAATGCATATCTAACTTGCGTGCAGTAAAATAACATAATTATGAGTTTTGTTTAAAAACAGATCAATGTTTTCAGTGTGACCTACAGTATTTGGCTGCAAAATTCACAGAAATACTGATAACACTAACTTCTGTATAGCCCTTTGAAAAATTATCTTCCCAGGGTTCATTAAAAATATTTCTCATGTATTGTAGTCTGTGTGAAAGCTGAACAGTTTGTTTTAAATACTTAAAACAGTATGGCAAGAAGTCAGGACAGTGTCCAGAAAAAGAAATACTAATTGAAATGAAGTGAGGTCATTGGGTTTCTTTATCCCATTTCTGTTTTATTTTCAGGACCGGATTACTGTGCTTCAGAAAACCATGGCTGTCAACAGGAGTGTGTTAATTTAGATGATTCTTATTTTTGTCAATGCCGACAAGGATTTACTCTTAATCCAGATAAGCGAACTTGCAAAAGTAAGTTGACCTAAGCACATCAGGGCATCTGCTTTAACTTTGCACACAAGTAGAAGGCTTTTTGGAAAAATCATAGTCTCTTCCATTGTAAAGACTGAAACACTTTTCCCTTTATGCCTGATTTTTAACTTATCTCTCCCCAGCCTCCTTCCCCACAACTTTGCCATAATTATACTGCTCTGTCTGATATTTCACAGGCCATTAGATTTTTTTTTTCCCCTGGAAAGTTCAAAGTAAATATGAAGAGTAATGAAGGATATTGATACTCATTACTTCTTTAAATGTTCCTAAGTTTTTAGTTTGTCATAACACAAATGGATTTCTGCAGATGCTTCATATTTTCTTTGTTATTTTAGTTTAGCCAAGGAGAGATAGATGCCTTTGACTAGTTCTGGGAATGGCAATATTATTTAGGTTCTTAAAAGTAGCTTTAGTGTTCCTTAAGTGTTCTTAAACATGTCCCCTAAATCACCATACCACTTTCTTAAACACTTAGAAATTAGCCTCAGCTGTATCAAGCTTCTTAACCAGGGCATGTGTATACACTGCTTTCCTCAGGGCTCCTGCATGGAGCAGTTCCTCCAGCCTGGGGCCTCCAAAACAGAGGCATCTTGTGACATTCTTAAGACTTGAGCAAAACTTGCAATCACACAAGGAATTAGTTTTGCTAGATGCATGAACCTAGTGAAGATACAGCAGCATTGTTTCAGTAATTGAAAGTTCACGTTGGTAAAGCTAAGAAAATAAACTCTTTTCAAATATGATTTTTTTTTTGTCATCCTAAAAATTTCTGTTTTGGTTTGTGTTTTCTGCACTAAGGAAATATACCTGTGTCATACTGTCATTTAATATACCTGTGTCATTTTGAATAGTAGTCTACATTACCACTGTTAATTAATTTTTAAATAGCATTGTGAATATATTTGGTACTTTTAGGTTTAGAATGCCTTGAGCAGGGAAGGAGCAAAGGACTGAATACTGAAAACATTTCCGAGCATAATACCTAGTGTGAGGAAAACAAGTGAGAACAAAAAGCATAATCCAAATTTCCTTAAAATCAGTGGGAGCCTTTCCATAGACTTTGGATCAGGCCAGGAGCTTATGGGTCAGGCTCTGATTCCAAAAGTTTTTGCCCTTCCCCCAACCCTTGCAAGCCTCCTGCCACTGCTGCCACACAGGCAGCAAGTCCAATAGGCTCTTCATGCTGTGCTGCCCTACCCCAAAGACCTGGCTGCCACAGCATCAGGAGTGCTGGGGTAGTGGAGGCCCACAGGTCATACATTAACCCCTGCAGGCTGGATACAGCCCTGCGCTACTGGATCTAGTGCCTTTTGAGCAGCATGGGCTTTTCTAAGCCATTTTGTTTCAGAAACCAATAAGCTTAGTTTGTGTCCTTTAACCTTTGTCTCCATAGGAGTAGACTTCTGTGCTCTGGATACACACAGCTGTGAACATGAATGTGTTAACACTGAAGACTCATTTGTGTGTAGATGTCATCCTGGATACACCCTAAACCATGATGGCAAAACGTGCAGAAGTGAGTGTTTCTCACAGACTGCTGCAGTTAGTTACTGCAGTGGGCTGAATTTTTAAAAGAATAAGAGTACTCTCCAGAGGCCTTTTTGAGATTTCTTTGTGCTATATAAATAACTGTAACTGTAACTGAAAAGAGCCAGTTGTAGTGAAGTAATGCTGGTTAGATGCCTACATATGTCCACCCAATGGAGAACTAATGTATTAACTTATAAAATCCTAATAGCAGGAATGATTCAACCATCATGTGTGATATAATGGAAATGTTTAATGTTAAAAATGCATAACTATTATAAGCTGACATTCAGACAGCAGTACACCAAATAATAACATTTGTTCACAGAGACTTTTTCCCTTCTCAAAGGCTGGTTTGTTTTCTTTGAGGGAGACTTTCCATTAAAAATACGTTTCATGTTTATAGTAATCATAAAACAAGGGATCAATGTTATTCCAAAAATCTTGCCAAGGCTGTTGATTTGGTTCCTTAGTTATCAACGGATACATTTTTCCCCAGAAGCATTTTGCAAAGTTAAAGTGATACTTAAAAATACAGAATTACATTTTTCTGATGAACCAGATCAGAAAGTAATTTTTTCTTTTACCATAATTACTGGCATACTACACACACCCTTCCCCACAAAATCAGCCCTCCAAAATGGCTGCCACTTGTCACTGGCCCCAGCAAGGAGAAGGAATGGAGTCCATATTAACCTTCTCAGAGCCATAGCTGTGGGCTGAGTACTATAGTTTAAGCCTTAAAGGAGCAGTGGGCAAGTGGGCTACTACATGTAGTCTGTAGTACTTTGATGAAGCTTGTGGTATGGAAACTTTGTTATTTTCAGTAAAAAAAAATAACAAACTTGCTATTGCCCCTTCTGGAAATATAGTTTCTGGAAGAACTCATTCCATGTTACACTGTCAGCCATGACTGGAAAAATATTTTTCTACATTTTGGCTGCATCTACATGAGATGCTGACTGTGCAGTAGCTCATTACTACTGCACGGTAGCATCACATGGCACGAAGCATGACATGATGCTACTGCTCAGTAACTCTGGTTAATACTCAGTCTTTTAGTACTTGTGTATGCAAGTAATAAAAGATTGACTGCACAGTAACAACTACGCATTCAGTGTCTCAAGTAGACACAGCCTCTGCCTTGCAAAACCAAGGTGTATGTCTTTTTGAGAGGCATGTCATTTTAAATATGGTATATTCAAAAGAAATGATAAAAAGGTATACTCAAAAGAAAGTATTGGTGGACTCTGCAAGGTTCTTGGTTGTAGCCGTGTTGGTCTAAGGATGTAGGCAGGCAAGGTTCTTTGGGTAGATGTGATATCTTTTATTAGACCAACTAAATAGTTGAAAAAAGTTCTTTGCAAGCTTCCAACACAAACACCCTTCCATTTTAGATGGATTCTGCACCATACAAAAAATGTATATATTGTATTATAAATAAATTAACCTGTTTTGATTTTTTCAGATAAGAGTTCAATACTTTACAAAATAGGTTATTGCAGGCTCCCACAAATCCAGGTTCTTTCATCAGTAGTCACTTTTGAAAATCTGGGCCTTTTCTTTTTTCATTAAAGTTTTTATTTTTACAGATCAAGCTCTTAAAACATGGCATTGACCTAAGTATCTATTTAGTTTCACAAGTATGATAAATAGCATTTATTTTTTATTTCACTGCTACCTAAAATAACATATAAAAAGGTATAGCATTAGAAAATAGAGTATTTAAATATTAAAAATGAGAATAATTATATATGTTACATTGGGCATCTCTTCTGTAAAAGAGATTAGAATGCAGAGGATTTAATTAGACAAACAGGATGGCAGTTTGTGTGATTTAGTTTTTTTCACATTCCTCTTATATAACTGCTCCAGAACACAACTCTATTTATGATGATGTAAACCCATGGAAAAAAGGAAACTGTGCCATCTGGAGCTTACTATAACTCATAAAAACTTCAGTCTCAGCCTCATTTGTTCAAGTCAACAATATTTATAACTATGTATGATGTTAAGGCTGGACCAGTTCCGGCAAGCTTGTTATGCTTTATATAAAATATATATATATCTTTAAAAAGTCTCCCTACAGAAAGGCTTTCCTAGTCTTAACAGAGCTATCAATAGAAGTATGACAATCTAGCTGACCTTGCATCTGTAAATGATTTGGGGTATGTACAGACATTTGGGGGAGTTAGTGGAAAGTTATGACTGCCTGATCTAAAGTAAATCAGGATGGGGGGCAGTGGAGTCTTTGGGAGATTGCGGGGGGCAAGTGGGGTCCATGGGGGGATCAGGTGGGTTAACAGGGTCTACAAGAAGGTTAGGGGGGCAGGCAGGGTCTGTGGGAAGGATCAGGGGGCCTAGCAGAGTTCACAGGAAGGATTGGGGGGAACAGGAGGACTGGTTGGGTCTGTGGGGGGATTGAGGCTTTCAGGGGGCCTAGCAGAGTTCATGGGAGGGATTGGGGGGATCAGAGGGGCAAGCAGGTCCACATAGGAGATTGGGGGGGCAGGCATGGTCTGTGCAGGGGGAGGGATTGGGAGGACTGGGGGAGGTCAAGCAGGTCAATAGGGAGGGTAAGTGGGACCGGGAGGGTCTGGTGGGATTGGGGGAGCAAAAGGGTCTACATGGGGGCTTGGAGAGATTGGGGAGACCAGCACAATCCATGGGGGGTTGGTGGGGACTGGAAGGGTTTGTCAGGTTTGGGGGGCAAGCAGGGTCCACAGGGGGCCTGGAGGGATTGTTGGTATCCAGGAGGGTTTGCTGGGATCAGGAAAGCAAGTGGGTCCTCTGGGGGCTATTTTTAGACCCTCAGCTCCTCCCACCCTGAGACAAATAACCACCCAGTGAACCTACCCCCCCAATCCTGCCTACCCTTCTCCCCCCACCCCAACTTACTTTGATCAGCTCCTGTACATTGTACATTCACAAATGCTTGCTGCATGAGCTATTGGCTGTTCCTTTTAATTGCCCCTTGTTAGTTAGTTTAGACTTTAAACCTAGGTTCATTTCTGTCCCTACACATGCTTTTGGTTTTATCATACCTTTCATTGGACTCATAAAAAGCAAACTGGTTATGTTAAGGATGTTACCTACACTGCTAGTTTTTAATTGTCCTGCATTTAATCTTTAACTAATAGTACCTATCTGCAGAATATTTTTAACAGAATTTATTCATAATCCTCTAATTGTTATATGTAGCCACTTGAAATTTTTAATTCATGCTTACATTTTTTTTCTGAGAAAAACATGGTCAGCAAAGGAGAGATTCTTTCTTCTGAAGGAAGAGAAGAGAAAATGGCCTTGCAGAGCTGGACAGGCTTTCCGAGTTCTCTCTTCCCAGCTGTATTAGACACAGATGCCTGGTATGATTACGGGCCAGATAAAACCATTCTGTGACTCACATTTGTAGTCTGTAAAATGGGGGTTATTAAACCTCCTTGTTAAGTGAGGCATATCATTTTAAGCCACTTTATAATTGAGGAACAAATTAACTCAGATTTCTCAGGTGGGATAATGATGCAAATACAGTGTCATTGATTTTTTTTCTTGATAATCATTTTACCAAAACTCCAGCACTAAGTTCACTGTCCTGAGTTTGGTGTTTAAACCTTCAATTTGTTTTCTTCAACTTCTAACATAAATCAATAGGAGTGGACCACTGTGCTGAGGATGACCATGGCTGTGAGCAGCTGTGCCTGAACACGGACGACTCCTACCTCTGTCAGTGTTCTGAGGGATTTATCATTAATGAAGACCTAAAAACCTGCACACGTAAGTCGCTTGATAATCATTTTTTATTCAAAATTAAAGCAGGGGAAAGTGCTAAGAACACAGAAATTGTCAGACTGGTTCTCTCCTGAGATCTATCTAGCCAATGTTCAGTCTTTCGTGGTGGCCAAAGAAGATGTAAAACTCCACAGAAGTAGTGTGGACTAATCTGCTTTCACATTAGATCTCATCCTGATCACTACTCATTCAGGCTGATTTAAACTCTGAAGCATTACATTTACTATACTTTTCACAACATTTATCCTTAATTAAAACAACTCAAAATGTTTTGATATCCATATAAATGCTCCTTAAAACTTAAATACTAACTTTTTGGTGGGATGAAAATTGACCCTTTCATTTTTCACTTTCCTTTGTCCATGGGCCACCATCTGCTCTATGACAATGTGTTTGCTTCTCATCTTATAATGACTGCTACTAGTAATTTTTAAAAAAAGTGAAAATTAATAACTTATTCCACATCAAATTGTGCTTTCAGCTAAGCAGCTGAGACTGTTAATTTGACCTGGCTAAAATCCAAATATTGTTCCTCTCCTGTTAGGTAAAGTATATTTCTTTTTAAAAGAAGAGGGATGAATCTTCAATTTGTGCTTGCCTCTTGTGTTTTTAAAATTCATTAATACTGATTTGGGTATGGGCATAAATTTTGAATGCTCATGAATAGTACATGAAGACGGAATAAAAAGCAAAAATTTAGCCGATATAAAAACAGTTTAGGGGACTTAGATGTATAAACCAATGAGCTCTGAATACCTAACTTCCTTTGGCTGGAATTTTCAAATGAACCTAAATACTATTATAAATGACTATAAAAAACATGAAAGTTCCTACTAAGTATCTTCTCTCTTCATTAAAAAAGTACAAAAGATACCACCTGCTCATTTGTAAGGCGTCAGATCTTCCTTTCTCGCCATACATAAAACAGGGCATATTAGCCATCTTTACCAAAATCCAGAAAATGTACTGAGCCTTCCAAAGAATAGGTGCCATCAACCTCTATTAAATATATACAAAAACCTTCCAGAAAAGACTAGATTCCCCCTAAAATATTTGTAGTCAAGTTTGCCAGTGTGTTCTGAGGGATCAAATACATACTTCACAGGAAAATTTATTTTCAGTTCTCACACCTCATATGCTCCTTGCATTCAAGGATGGTGGGCTGGATGGAGCATCCCACAAGAGCACGGGGGTGGGGCCTGCATACTCAGCAGCAAACCCGGAAGTGGACTGGAAGTACATCTGATCCACTTCCAGGTTCACCGGGGAGTGCACAGGTCCCCCCTCCACCTCTCCAGCTCGGCGATTGCCCACGGAGTAACCTCAGATGCCTCCCCCATACCCAGGAGGCACCAGTCACTAAGCCCAGGGAGGGGCACAGCATCATATCTTCAGATTTGGATTCAGAAGAATCAAATCAGGGACAGTGATTCAAATCAACAAACAGAATCACTGTCCCTGATTTGGGCCAAATCCGAATCTGGATCGAATTCAGCCCATTTCGCACACCCATAGTAAGCATCTGCATCTACACGTGGAGATCCTTATGCACAGTAATTTACTCTACTCAGCAGTTAATTTGCTACCTCCAAGTGCAAGTAGCAAATTAACTGTTGCGTATTACTGTGCAGTAAGGTACATGGAGATGGCTGACTGGGAGGAAATTTGCTCCTAGTCAGCCAGGTGGCAGGGGTCAAGAGTTTGCTCCCTGCCTCCAGGAGCTGCCAGCTGCCAGAGTGGACTCCACCACTGGAGCCTGGGTGGGGACAATGTCCCCCTGCTCCAGCAGCATGGAGCTCCCAGACCCCAATCCATGATCACACAACGGGGGCAGTGAGCAATGTCTCAGCCCCCATTCCATAATTGCAGAGCTGGAGCAGGGAGTTCTTTGCAAGGGGAGGGTTCCCTACCCAACCTGGAGGTGGCTGGGACCTGCCCCTGACTGGGACAGCTCCTGGCCAGCTCTGGGCTGCACAGGGAAGTCTGCACATGCAGCCTGGAGGTGGCTGTGGACTGTCCCATTTCAGGCAGTCCCCATCCAGTTTTGAGTTAAATGTGCAGACTTCCCTGGACAGCCCAGGGCTGGCCAGGAACTGTCCCACTCAGGGGCAGGTCCCAGCCCTACAGATTTTTCACAGCCCAATCAGGCAATCAGAGGCAGGTGGCTTGGAAAGAGCTGTAAGGGAGGGACAGGTTCCAGCCCCCTGTCCCAATCTGCTGGTAGGGAAGTTATCAATGAGCCCCTAGCTGGGTGGGGATTCCCTCCCAAAGCCCCCCCTGGCTGCTGCAGGGGGCCAGTGCAGGGCCAGAGGAAGTTAGAGCAGACTGCTGCCAGGAGCAGCAAATCTGCTCCCAAATGGGCACACATGTAGGCCCAGGGTGGGTTTACTCCAGAGTAAACCCATCCAGCAGCATATGCACATGTAGACATGCCTACTGTTATCTAAAGTGCTGTTCCAGAAATCTTATTGAGTGCAATTGACCTGCGTGTTGATGACTATCTCAGCCAATGTGTTCTGGCAGTGGGTGGGGACAAGAGAGTTTGTTCCCTTCACAGACCAGTAGCCCATGCGCTTGGGCAGGGTTGGGAGCTTAATCAGGATACTGAAAAGTAGTCACCAGTGAGGTTTTCAGCTCATTTGACTTTGTAAAGGTGTTACTTTCTACCTGAAAGTAGGCTCTGTTGTGTTGCAAAAACCCACTTGAGAGGTTTTTTTTTCCCTTGTGAGGATTGATATTTGCAGTGCTTATTTGCTGAGTTCCTAAAAAGGATTACCTAATTAGTTCATTCAGACTGGATCCACTTTTAGTTCAGACTACAGACATCAACGAGCATATAGTGACAACTGTAGTCCAGATTAAACCTAGAAAATGTGACATCTATAAATGGCCTTAGAGACTGTTTTCAGGCTGCAGTTCCACAATCCCTTTGAGAGGAGATGGCTCTAGCCTCAGTTACCCAGACAGTCATGTGTCTAATTCCGTTCTCTCTCCTGCTGGTAGGGGTGAAGAGGATTCTGGGCCTATGCTGTTCTCTCTACTGTTAGAGTTGAGGGTTTTGATGGGTGAACAGATTATTATAGCTAAGCAGCCACTGGAATATTTCACCCTTTACTTTCATCAGCTTCTATCCTTCTTGCTCATGTGGACACTTATATAGAACAGTGGGCTCCTGTCCTTAAAACCACGTGTGTATGTAAGTGTTCTGTTGCTTTACTGCTTACCCAAGAGAAACATGTCCTCAGGACAGAGTCACTAATCCATTTAGCATAGGAGCCCCAGTGCATCAGAAATTAGACTTGGTTTAGCAACTTTTTCATTTCTTTATGCAACTAATGAGCATTAAGAATCATCGCAGTGTAATTGCATTTGTGAGCCAAACTGCCATTGGAAAAAAATATGCAGAAGGGGCTAAGAAGGAAAGAAAGCTGAATGAATGTCATCTTGTTGACTTTTCCTGGAACTGTCCTTTCTGGTGAGAGAGTTCTGGCAGATTTTGCAGACTTTGAAAGCCACATTACCTCTCAAGCCTCTAAATTTACTGCTTTCCTTTCCTTTGGGCATAGTTTCAGCAGGAATCAGACTACCTCTGCGGAGTTACAGTCACAGAGAGGATCCAGGAGAAATTCAAGAAAAGCAGAAAACAGCTTTATCTTCACCCTCTCCTGCCTCCCTACTGTCCATAAAACTCTATCCATCCTTGCAGGTCTCAAGATGAGGGTCAAATAATTTTGCACGACAAAACTTATGTCTCTTAGGTGGAAGAGGAATAGAAGGATGATGCAGCCCAGTGTTTCTAACTGGGCCAGTTGTTACAGAGAAACAGCCGTGTTCTGATTTTAAAAGCTTATCAACTTGCCAATGGAAAGTAGAATGGTAGTAGAAAAGATATTTTTTTAATCTGACTTATTTTTCTCCAGTCAGTAGTTGGATGCCCATCAGGAACTTTGAAGCTGTACAGTGATTTCTGGATCCTTTTGACACTGATTTAGGTCCTCCCTTAATATTTCCTCCTCTTGCCAGCTTATTCACTCTGCACATCATGTTGGGAACAGAATTTGTGCCGCTTCTGAGCTTCAGCTGAGTTGTTAAAATCTCATCATAGACAATTCTCTTAGACTGTCATAAAAGGTTTTTGTCACTTTTCGATAGCATAAATGAGCAGTTGAACAGAGGACTTACCACTTTGCATACTCTACTTCTAGTGTAAAAACATCTGAGAGTCCAGCAACTGGTGCCATACACACAGGCAGGAGTATCCTAAGACAACTGTATCATCTTTATGATAAACTGGTTTCTGCTCTGACATCTGATTACAGTACGCAAGCAGGACCCTGCATGCAATGACATAAAACAGAGCTGAGTTGAGCACTGCATATGGAACTCTCAAGGCATAATTCTCTGTCATTAAAGAAAATAAAATCCTTATGAAGTCAAGTGGCCAAGTGTAACTGAATTAAAGCCACCTTTATCAGTTATTGTTCTAGCTGAAAGTAAACAGGGGCTGACCCAAAGTCCACTGAAATCAACAAGAGCCTTTCCACTGGCTTCTATAGTTACAGAACCAGGCAAACAGTTAGTTCTGGGATTCACCATGTATATGCTTTAACATCAAATAAATGTGCACCAACATCAGTAAAAGATGAATGATTATGAGCTTTGTTCCTGGATAGTGCATGAAATCATAGTAAAGTAGCTTTTATGTTTTTTGAACAAGCACTGAAATGACTGCACTCTGGTTTGCAAGCTATTTTCTTAGTAGACAGGTATTTTTCATAGATTTCATAGATTGTTTGGGGTTGGAAGGGACCTTGCAGATCATCGGGTCCAGCTCCCCTGCCCTAGGCAGGAAGACAACTGGGGTTAGGTGAACCCAGTGAGGTGACTGTCTAGTCTCCTCTTGGAAACCTCCAGGGTAGGTGAATCCACCACCTCTGGAGGGAGTTTATTTCACACTCTGGACACCCTGACTCTGAAGGAGTTTTTCCTGGTATTAAGCCTGAAGCAGCCTTCCAGGAGTTTATATCCATTGGTCCTGGTCTTCCCCAGGGATGCCCTAGTGAACAGTTATTCACTGAGCTCCTGATGCACTCCTCTGATATAGCAGTAAGCCACTACCAATTCCCCTCTCAACCTTCTCTTCTTTAGGCTAAAGAGGCCATGGTCCCTGAACCTTTCCTCGTATGGTTTGCCTTGCAAGTCCCTGATCATACTGGTGGCTCTTTTTTGGACCTTTTCAAGTTTTTCCATGTCCTTATTGAAGTGCAGTGCCCAGAACTGGGTGCAGTACTCCAACTGCAGTCTCACCAGTGCTGAGTACAGGTCTGCCTGTATCAGCAACCTATCTTCTGACATGTCCGCACTGCTCCTTAACTTGGTGTCATCCTCAAACTTGGCCAGCGAGCTTTTCACTCCCCCATCCAAATCATTGATAAAGATGTTGAAAAGCACCGGTACAAGCATGGACCCCTGAGGGACACCACTAGCCACTTTGCACCAGGATGACACAGATCCACTCATGAGAACCCTCTGGGTCCTACCCTGTAGCCAGTTTCCCATCCACTGAACCGTCAAGCAGCTGAACCCACAATCGTCCAGTTTTCCCATAAGAATATCGTGGGAAACCGGATCAAAAGCCTCTTGGAAGTCTAGGTATATAACGTCGACCATGTCTCCTGTGTTCAGGTGGCAAGAGACCTGGTCATAAAAGAAGATGAGATTGGTAAGGCAAGACCTATCCGCAACAAAGCCATGCTGGCTGTCATTTAGAATCTTACCTTCCACAAGCAGATCACACAAAAATTCTTCAATGAGCTTTTCCAGGATTTTCCCTGGGATGGAGGTTAGGTGGATTGGCCTATAATTGCCCAGGTCCTCCTCCTTCCCTTTTCTTGAAGATGGGCACTATGTTGCCCTCTTCCAATCCTTAGAGATCTCCCCTGTGCACCACGAATTCTGAAAGAGCTTTGCCAGGGGTTCCGCGATGACCTTAACCAGCTCCTTCAGCACTCTCAGAGGGAGTCCATCCAGTCCTGCTGAATTATAAATGTCTAGCTTTTCTAATTGGTATTGCACCCACTCAGCATCCACAATGGGGAGGCTGTCAGTCCTGGCATGTCCCCTGTGAGCCTTATCTCGCTTGACTTTCCCCTTGGTCCGGTGAAATACTGAAGTGAAGTGAATATTCAGGAGTTATTTTTTTTCTGAATGCCGATTACAAGCTGTCCCGAGGTGTTAAGCATGGGTCTCACACTTCCATTTGTTTTCCTTCTACTGCCTACATACCTAAAGAAGGACTTCATATTGTCTTTGACTACTGTAGCTAACCTAAACTTTGTCACCGCCTTGGCTTTCATGATTATTTCCCTACAAGTGCTGGCCACTGTTGTATAGTCCTCTTTGAGGACCATCCCTAGCTTCCACTGTGTGTACATCTTTTTATTTTTTAAGAGGACTGCAATGCCCCTATTTAGCCAGGAGGGCTTGCCAGCCCTTCTGCTGCCTTTCCTCTTTCCAGAAACAGTTTTCTTTTGTGCTTTGAGGATCGTATCCTTGAGCATTGACCACTCTTCATGCTCCCCATTTGCCTTGCCTTCCTGTTCCTGCATTACCTCCCCTACTAATGCTCTGAACCTGTCGAAGTCAGCATTTTTGAAGTCCAGGACTTCAATTCTGATGGCTGATTTGTTGACCTTGTGGCAGACAGTGAATCTGATAATTTCATGGTCGCTGTCTCCCAGGCTACCCTGAATGTTCAAGCCACACACTAGATCTCCCTTGACCAAGACCAAGTTTAGGAGAGCGTTACCTCTGGTTGGCCCTTGCACTTCCTGGGCCAGGAAGAGCTCCTTGATCACAGTCAGGGAACTGTGTGAATGATCTGACTTAGCCAAGTGTTCCTCCCAATCTATGTCTGGGTAATTGAAGTCACCCATGACAACAAAGTCCCTTGCATGCACAGCCTCTGTCAGTTCTTGAGAGAACTCCAGCTCCAGCTCCTCCCCTTGGTTTGGTGGCCTGTAGTAATTCCTCAATTTCCTCAATATTGTTTATGGAACCACAGCAAATCATACCTAAAGACTTTGTTGCAATATCTTAAAGGTATATTTTAGGATGGAGAAATTAATTATTGTTCAAGCCATGCAAGGTATGTGTTTTTTCATATGACCTGCAACAGTGTTAGAAATGAGTAGTTACTAATGCATAAACCTTTA
The DNA here is from genome assembly GCF_052110815.1 of Crocodylus siamensis. Classification (NCBI taxonomy): domain Eukaryota; kingdom Metazoa; phylum Chordata; order Crocodylia; family Crocodylidae; genus Crocodylus; species Crocodylus siamensis. The sequence continues at coordinate 220,501,979 of NC_143397.1, forward strand.
ACTTCTTCCTTTTTTCTACAATTTCAATCATGATCATGAAGGAGTGGACTACTGTGCATTGAGTGACCATGGTTGTGAACATATCTGTGTGAATGGTGAAAAATCCTATACTTGTCAGTGTTTTGAGGGATACAGATTACGAAATGATGGGAAAACTTGTAAACGTAAGTTATCAGACCAATAAGCCTGATGCTATATTGCTTGTTATATGATTTCTGTATAGTATCATCATATATGCAGCATAAATCAGTAGCTCTGAAATTGGACTATTAGTGATGCAAAATTTCTTTAGTACAGAGTTGCTTTTTTGCAACAGGCAAGCAATTTCTTTTTCTGAAATCAGGTTAAAAAGTTGAACTGTTTCCAAGGCTCATCTCCTTACATAGCAACCAAGGAGCTTTCAGTATTATTAATGATGTTTCATTTATTTGCCCAAAATACGTAATGGAGAATGATAAAAAGGGTTTGAATAATTTAGGCAAAGTGGTGTGGGGTGGTGGGTGGTAGCACTCTGTCCCCACCTACCCGCATGTACCCCTTGGCCTTCCCAAGTTACCCCTGTGAGTATGTGTACCCCCAGTTGACAACCCCTAAGTTGGAGCATGAGCAAAGTTTGAACATTTACCTCCCAGGAGGCTGCTGGAGTGGCCACTTTCCCTAGCCCAGCACCCCTCCAGCTCCCCTGCCAGCTGATGACTGTCAGCAGTAGCTGTGTGGGGGACAGATCCCAAACCCCTTCCTCCACAGCACCCCCCGCCAGCCAGGCAGTGGCCAGAGCTGCAGGAAAAGGGGTCTGGGGCCAGTGCTGCTGCAGGGACACAGACCCCAGGCCCCTTTTCCTACAGCCTCCCTGGCCAGGCAGCAGTGCACCACAGGGCTGGGGCTGCTGCAGAGACACAGAGCCCAGAGCCCTTTCCTCCACAGACCCCCTGGGCTGACTGGGAGGACTGCCCAGCCAAGGGGGTGAGGTCTGGGGTCTCTCTCCCTGCAAAAGCCCTGGCCATGCAACGGCCCCAGCCACACAGTGCACCACTGCCTGCCTAAGGCCAGAGTGCAGCCTTGCACAGCACTGCCTGGGGTGACAGCGATCGTGTTCTAGGTTAACCCTTTATGGGATCTGGCACAGACATTTAATAAAGCACTCTAACAACACAAGTTTTAGTCTAAAACTCATCCATCAAGTGTTAACTTAGAGGATAATCCACCGTTTTCAAAACACTGTGAGAGACACGGACGTCTGTTCAATTACAGCTTCAGAGTGCTTTTCTGCATGGTTAAAGCAAAATAGGTATAACATCTTTACCTAGCCTAGAATTTTACATTTTTCCCCCTGAATAAAATGGTTGTGAATAAAAAGGTGTCTGTTATGAAGGATGAAAAAGTCAGTGATGGCTGGGAACACATTGCTTGAGGGATTCCACTAATTCAAGGACATACTAAACTATGCACTCTTTATTGGAAAATTATGACCGTGTTTATTAGACATTTTAACTAGCAAATTTTCCTAACCATCTAAATTATTACCAGGTAAAAATGTTTGCAAGTCGGTCAGCCATGGTTGTGAGCATACTTGTGTTAATATTGGTAATTCATATGTCTGCAAATGCCGTGAGGGATTCACCCTGACAGAGGATGGGAAAACATGCAAAAGTAAGTAACTGTTTTGTCTTATATTTGTAAGTGAGGCAGACAAAAAAAAGCAGCGGAAGAATTTCATTGCTTTTTTTACTTTATGGGATTTGCATTTATACCTCTATTTTAATTAGGAAGCAGTATTAAATATCTAAACTATTCCCAGGAAAAGACATTTGTAAATCAGTGAATCATGGCTGTGAACATGTGTGTGTTAATGCTGATAATTCATACATCTGCAAGTGCCATGATGGATTTGCACTAAGAGAAGATGGGAGAACTTGCAGAAGTAAGTATCTAAGCAGCCTGATCTTTAATAGAATATAAACTTTGTAATGTATGCATTTGTAGAAGTGTTTTAACTAGCAAACGCCTCAATTATTTTCAGATAGAGATGTTTGCAATTCAGTTGACCATGGCTGTGAACACGTTTGTGTTAGTGGTGACAATTCCTATACTTGCCAGTGCTATGATGGATTCATACTGAGGGAAAATGGGAAAACCTGTAGAAGTAAGTAGCCATATATTTGCTGGGTCTTCAGCAGGAAAAGAAGTAACTTCACAGCCCTTTCAGTCTACAATAATTATTCTTATCACTGTAATCTGTATTTCTATAAAGAGTGTTTTAGCTAGCCAACTGTATTAAATGTCATCTAAACTATCCCTAGACAAGGACATCTGCAAGTCAGTCAACCATGGCTGTGAACATGTTTGTGTTAATACTGATGATTCATACGTTTGCCAGTGCCATAAAGGATTCCAACTGAAGGGAGATGGGAAAACATGTCGAAGTAAGTAGCTTGAGCTCCACTGTAGATTGGGATCTCACAGCCCTTTAATGGACGATTATTTTTAGAGTAATAAGGGCAAAAGGGAACTCTTAACTTGCCTAATACAGGCCATAGGCCTTTCCTGAATTAATTATCTCAAGCAGGCATTTCCTTAAAAAAACAGCCAATCTTCATTTGAAAATTGTGTATGATAAAAAATCGATCAAATTTCCCTTAGTGAATTGTCCCAATGGATAATAATTCTCCATGTTATAAATTTGCCTCCTATTTTAAACGTGTCAGCTTCCACAGAATCATAGAAAATTAGGGTTGGAAGGGACCTCAGAAGGTCATTTAGTCCTTCCTACCCCCACCCCCTTATCAGCCAGCCCTCACTGCTCTGGCTAGAGAGCCAGGGTTGGAGCCAGCCCTGCTCTGCTGGAGCAGATATCCCAGCCCAGCCCAGAGCTACAAGGCATGGTGGGATGCTGGGGGACTGTGATTTAATTTAAACCAGGGACAGAAGTTACATAAGCCGGTTTGACCTCAATGAATTAAGTCTGTCTGATAGTACATTCAACCAGGTTTATCATAAACCAATTTCTGCCATTTTGAAACTGGTTTATGTACACTTAACTTCTGTTTTGTTACAGGTTTAAACTAGTTTCTGATCACTTAAGCCAGTTTGTGTGTAAATTCTGTCCCTAGTCCAAAAAGACTGCTTTCTAAATGAAGGCAATCCAAATGATGCATTTCCCTCTTTTTTACCTATAGGAGATAAACTAATGTCCCACGTAAATAACCATCTAACATCACTCAAAAATCTACAGACTCACTTCCAGATATTCTGCTTCCTGTCTCCCTTTACTTGTATAATTATCCCTGTAAGTTTATAAAAATATTCCATTAGGAAACTGCATTAAACATTATGTAAACCATTCCCAGGTAAAGACATCTGCAAATCAGTCAACCATGGCTGTGAGCATGTTTGTGTTGATAATGATGATTCGTATACTTGCCACTGCCATGAGGGATTCATACTGAGACAGGATGGAAAAACATGTAGAAGTGAGTAACTTGCCATTTATTGGGGATTATCCTTGTTCTAGTAATCTGGGCATCTCAAGAAAAAGTTTAACTATCAAATTCTCTTAACAATTCTCAGATAAAGACCTCTGCAAATCAATCAACCATGGCTGTGAACATGTGTGTGTTAACAGTAACAACTCATACATCTGCAAGTGCCATGAGGGATTCGTGCTGAGACAGGATGGAAAAACATGTAGAAGTGAGTAGCTTGCCGTTTATTGGGGGTTATCCTTGTTCTAGTAATCTGGGCATCTCAAGAAAAAGTTTAACTATCAAATTCTCTTAACAATTCTCAGATAAAGACCTCTGCAACTCAGTCAGCCATGGCTGTGAACATGTGTGTATTAACAGTGACAACTCATACATCTGCAAGTGCCATGAGGGATTCGTGCTGAGACAGGATGGAAAAACATGTAGAAGTGAGTAGCTTGCCATTTGTTGGGGGTTATCCTTGTTCTAGTAATCTGGGCATCTCAAGAAAAAGTTTAACTATCAAATTCTCTTAACAATTCTCAGATAAAGACCTCTGCAACTCAGTCAACCATGGCTGTGAACATGTGTGTGTTAACAGTGACAACTCATACATCTGCAAGTGCCATGAGGGATTCATGCTGAGACAGGATGGAAAAACATGTAGAAGTGAGTAGCTTGCCATTTATTGGGGATTATCCTTGTTCTAGTAATCTGGGCATCTCAAGAAAAGGTTTAACTATCAAATTCTCTTAACAATTCTCAGATAAAGACCTCTGCAACTCAGTCAACCATGGCTGTGAACATGTGTGTGTTAACCGTGACAACTCATACATCTGCAAGTGCCATGAGGGATTCATGCTGAGACAGGATGGAAAAACATGTAGAAGTGAGTAGCTTGCCGTTTTTGGGGGGTTATCCTTGTTCTAGTAATCTGGGCATCTCAAGAAAAGGTTTAACTATCAAATTCTCTTAACAATTCTCAGATAAAGACCTCTGCAAATCAGTGAACCATGGCTGTGAACATGTGTGTGTTAACAGTGACAACTCATATATCTGCAAATGCCATGAGGGTTTCATACTGAGACAGGATGGAAAAACATGTAGAAGTGAGTAGCTTGCCCTTTATTGGGGGATTATCTTTGATCTAGTTATGTAGGCATCTCAAGGAGTGTTTTAACTATCAAATTCTCTGAAAATTTTCAGAGGAAGACCTCTGCAGATCAATCAATCATGGCTGTGAACATGTGTGTGTTAACAGTAATGACTCGTACATCTGCAAGTGCCAAGAGGGATTCATACTAAGAGAGGATGGGAAAACTTGCAGAAGTAAGTAGCCTGATCTTTAATAGAAGATTAAGTAGTAATCTCTCTTTTCCAAGAAGTGTTTTAACGAGCAAGTGCTCTCAATTATTTTCAGATAAAGATGTTTGCAATTCAGTTGACCATGGCTGTGAACATCTTTGTGTTAATATTGATAGTTCATACACTTGCCAGTGCTATGAAGGATTCATATTAAGAGAGGATGGGAAAACATGCAGAAGTAAGTAGCTTGATCTTTACCATACAATTGTGTCTTCAGCAGATAAGGAGAGAAGAAACCTCAGTTTTCTTTTAACTGGAAGACCATCCTTATGATGTTTGCATTTGTAAAAGTGATTTAATTAGCAAACCTTCTTAATAATTCACAGATAAAGACCTCTGTAAGTCCATTGACCATGGCTGTGAGCATGTTTGCGTTAATACTAACAATTCATATACCTGCCAGTGCAATGAGGGATTCATATTAAGAGACAATGGGAAAACTTGCCGAAGTGAGTAACCTGACATTTATTTGCATATGTCATTATACACAAAGAAGTTCAGAATCATTTTCCTGGAATTTTGTCCTTGTAATCTTTGAATTTACAGCAGTACTTTAAATGGGATGCTATATTAAATATCCAAACTATTACCAGGTGAAGATATCTGCAAATCAGTTGACCACAGCTGTGAGCATGTTTGTGTTAACAATGATGATTCATACATCTGCAAGTGTCACAAAGGATTTGTCTTAGACATCAATGGGAAGAAGTGCAGAAGTAAGTATTTTTATCTTTAATACATTTAATTCTGACTTCAGTATTCATGCCTTTTAGTGTAAAGTAAATTGATCCGGTATGGCTTCTTCAAAACTTGTAAGAAATCACAAGGCATACTTGACCAAAATGGAAAATTCAACTTGAAGCCTTTGTAAGCAATACTTGTTAAGAAAGTAAGAAGAATTGGCTTTATAAAACAAAGTATAAAAATCATTATTTCTAAATCTTTTCTTCTTGTTTTTAGAAATAACAAACTTACTCATCTTGTCCTCATGGGTCATGATTTATAAGCCTGTGATCATTCTTATTGCTCTCCACTGGCCTTGCCCATTACATCTTAGAGTGAGCATACTGAACACAGTACTTCAGCCAAGGCCTTACCTATACTAGTTAAAGAAGAGTAATAATTTTCCCGCATATTTTATGCCTGTTAATATACCCTGAATGAGGTTTCATTTTTATGCAACAATATCATATTGCTGATTAACACTAGGTTTGTGATCTACTATATCTACCAGATTCTCCTCTGTAGAACAGCTGCCTAACCTTTGGGATATTAGGTCCCTCCTTTCCAGCAATTAGGATACATTCCTCTTCTTTTATTACTAGGTTTGTATTGCAGCAGGATATCCCCATGAGAAGGGATCTCATGAGCCATCTAGTCTAACTCTGCACAGGCACATAATTTACTGTTCCTATACCATCCCAAGTGGATAGCTATTTAGCCTCTTCCTACAAACCTTCAAAAAAAGTGTCATGGCTTCCCCCGACTGTTGTCCTACTGCTTAAGGAAGTAGCAAGCTGTTCCCTGAAATTTTATATCCTGATCTATAGAGATCGAGGACTTGGTTGTGGTAGCCGAGTGGTCAACAGCCAGTCTCTTCTCCATGGATCAGCTGATTTTACCCTGGTCCCAGCTCTTGCAGTGCTGCTAGCTGCATCTTGAGACTACTAGCTTCCATTTGCATTTTGTTGGAGAAGTGCTTGTGTTGTCAGCTCTCGCACACACAAGCTACCCCCCCACCCGCTTTTAGAGGGAGTCCAGCAGTAGGCATCTTTCACACCTACCTTTCTTTTCTGACAAACTCAGCTAGCTAACTCCATTGGTCTTTTGTGTGCCATACTCTGTTCAGCAGTCAGTAGAAGTCTTTTGCAAAATATAACAAAAGATCACTTGTCTCTTTCTTCAAGTTGTAATAAGCAGCGCAACAATGAGTTACCGTCTAAACAATATAAGAAAGTTATCTTTTAAATGTTAATTACATATAAGCAACAACGTTTTATGTTACTTAAAGAATACAGCTATATCCCAATATGTAGTTGTATTCTGAATAACTATGCCAAATTGTAGGCAGGACAAAGTCCTAGTTGATATTTATATTAAGTTAATTTTTAGAGTTTTACCATGAAAAATATGCTAAATATGTTAATATCAACAAAACAGCCTAGCTGAGAGAGCCAGCAATACAGCAATACAGATGGCCCAATGGAGGCTGCATCCCTCACTACGATGTGCAGCACTGGCTGGAGCCATGCCCCGCTGGGCGCCTGTGCTCTAAGCACCCCACCTGCTACTGCCACTGCTGCCTCCACCTGCTAGGGCTGTGCACTATGGGATGTCGGGGGGGAGCAGTTCCCACACTCCCCCATCCTCCCTCACATACCCACATGGTGCCCAGCCAAGCTCTGTGCTGCCACTACCCACCCTGGGCACAGGCTCTACGCTGCTAACAGCCCCAGCTCCATCCTCAACCTGTACGCTCAGACCCAGCTGCAGCCCTGCTCCTGCTGCTTCCCTACCTGCTGCCCGGAGACTGGAGCCAGCAGGAGACCGGAGAAGCAGAGTAAGTCCCTGGTGGTTTGAGCAGTGGCAGCAGCAACTCCACACAGAAGCTGAATGCTGGCCGGGCCAGTCTCTTCCCCCCATGCGGGTGGAAACAATGCAATAGGGTATGTTTGGGGGGTGGGTGTGTGTGTGGGTGCCTTGCTCCCAACCTCACTGGCAGAAGGGCTGGGCAGGGCACAATTTGTTGGTGGGCTCTGTGGACTGGATGAAAGTGCTTGGCAGGCTTGATCTACCCTTTGGGGCATATTTTGCCAGTCCCTGGCCTAACAGATCAGTACTCTGAGTCTGCTGATCCTGACACTGATAAAATTAATAAGTCAAAGTTAATTGGGTACAGACAAAGGAGATATTGGAAATGTCTCAAAATAAAGGCATGAATCTTATAGTCTTCCCCCAGACAAATTTCCCCTCAAGAATTGGTGTGAAGTTTGATGGTGAATGAATATTACAAGATTTGACCTAAAACTATTTAAACACGTATTAATTTTTTTTTCTGTCCATTCTCAATAAGAGTCCATTTCTATGGGAATGATGAATTTAGGAATAATTATATTTAATCCTCATTAATTTTCTTCACTATTTTTATGCCTTACTCAAGCAGTAACGAAAAAACCTGAAGTTTCAGATGAGAAGACAGCATAAATAGTAACATGAAATAAAAAATATAGTTATTTTAGTAGGATTTTCAGCAGAGAAAAACTTCATAATAAGCTATAATAATTCATTTCTTGTAAAACTGACAGTGAACTATTAGTACATTGATTTAAGGACTAGCCATGGCACTGGTCAAGGTAATATCTAAGATTATCAGTGCATTAGCGAATTTAGCATCACAGCACTCCTGGGACTTAGGAATGTATTACCAGTGATTTCTGTTTACAAAATGGGGTTAAAACACAAAGGGCACATCTGCACATGCACTTACTTCTGCCTGAATTTACTCTGGTGTAAGATACTCCAAAGTAAGGGTTTTTGGCAGCTGCCCACACAGGCGGGAATTAAGCAGCAGATTTGCATCCAGTTCTCTGCAGCCATGCAGTGGGCCCATGGTGCCACCAGGGGGGGCTCCAGGTTCCAACTGGGTGCTAGCTCAGGGCTGGCAGGGATCACTGGGGGAGGAACAATGTCCCCCTGCCCCAGCAGCAGGAAGCTCCTGGCCCTGACTCCCCAATCAGGGACATAGGACTTGGGAAGAGCTGCAGGGTAAGGACAGGTTGTTATTAATTTTTAGTGAGACTTAGGTATCTGAACATCTTTGAAAATTGGGCCCTATTGACTTGCTCAGGCTCACAGGGGATGAGTTTAATACAGGTGCCAAGTTCCAGACTAAAGCCCTAATCACTGGTCTGTCTTGCTATCTTAATTTTTTGCTTTTATTTTATTCATGCAGGATGTACTGAAGGCCCAATTGATCTGGTGTTTGTGATTGATGGTTCAAAAAGTCTTGGGCAGGATAATTTTGAAATTGTGAAACAGTTTGTCTCTGGAATCTTGGATTCGCTTGAGATTTCTCCCAAATCTGCTCGAGTTGGTTTGCTTCAGTATTCCACCCAAGTCCGCACAGAGTTTACATTAAGACAATTCAACACAGCCAAGGAAATGAAAAAGGCTGTATCCCAAATGAAATACATGGGGAAAGGTTCCATGACTGGACTAGCCCTGAAACAAATGTTTGAGAGAAGCTTTACTGAAGCAGAAGGGGCAAGGCCATTTTTATCAAGGGTCCCTCGAGTCTGTATTGTGTTTACAGATGGACGAGCCCAAGATGAAGTCTCTGAGTGGGCTGGCAAAGCAAAGCAGAATGGTAAGCTGCAACTTCTTCGTCACTGTTTTTTAGGGTAGTATTATGAATAAAATGTTCCAATGTACCTTGATCAAGACACTGGCTAATGCATGTACTGCTGTAGCCTCTGCAGGAAAGAATCAGTTTTACCACAAAGAATTACATGTTGAACCTTCAGGGGTTGCGTACTTCAGTACACAGTAGTTTCCTGGCTTACCTTGAATATTGTGCCATGCTTTGGATGTATGCATAGAGGAACTTAACCTGGATGAAGAATTAAATATCACACAAGAAAGTCTCAGAATACCATACATGCACTGTTCCACTGAAGAACCACCTGGCAGAGATACCATATTACATACTACTATTGTTAAAGTACATCACAGATTTGGAATTAATTATAAATTGCTTTATTGTCCCTATCTACTGTCCTTGTGGGGAAAAAGAAGCATGTAGAGGTCTGTCTAGCCGCATGAGAGATTATGCTTAGATTTAAACAAAGACTGGTGATTTTGACCAGTAAACATGGTTCATGGTATACCTGTAAAGTTCTACTCCAGGAGCAAGATGACAGAAATCCATTCTGATCAGTTACCTGTAACAAGAATCACTGTTTCTGCATACAGAGCTGATTGAAAGAATTGCAAACTTTCCACAAAAAAAGGGGGAGGGGATTTTTTTCCTCAAAACAATCAAATTCTGTTTTGTTAACAGTTCTTCTAATACGTGGGGTGATGGACTGTGACAAATACAGTTGCCAAACCCCTAGGGGATATTTGAATCCATTATCACTTCCCATTTTATCACTTGATCAAGTGATGATGCACAGCTGAATGCAAGCAGTGACACCAATTCCTGTAGCCCAGGTGATATCCCTCTTGTAATGAGAAGAAAGGAAGTAAAATTACAAGATGAGAAAGGAGCAGTGGGGTAATGTTCAGAGTAGGGACAATAGCTTGCAGTCTCAAAAATCCATAAAATGCCCCTTTTTAAACTTTTGAAAATTGGACTGAAAACTCATGGTTTTAGTACTGAGACAAGTAGGGTCTGGAAGTCTGCATCAAACCATGCAGACTTTGTAGAATAGAGGATTTGGAGAGCAGTGCAAATCAGTCTCACTTTTACTAAAGAACACATCAGTTTTGGATCACATATACTTGCATGTGAGACACTATGAGCCAAATACCTCCCCAGTGTAATCCCATTGTAGGCTATGTCTCTATGAGTATGAATTTGGCCCTGAATGTTCTGTTACTGATATCAACAAGTCTTTAAAAAGCAACAGACCTCAGCATGAATGGTCCCATTCATTAAACTGAATCAGCCTCTGTAATAAGTTGGATGTTTTATTTTCCTGGCTAGCACAATGTCGGACACAATCTTGATAGAAAATAAGGACAGTGCATAATATAATGTTCAAAGTGGAGATAGACAAGATGCATTTATTATATCATCATGCCCTTCTGCACTGCCAGAAGGGCAAGAGATAGAATTCAGAGTGGGTACTCAGATGTTATCAACCAGTAATAAAGAAGGAACATATGCAAATGCCACATCCTACATCTTATCTGAAACAAAGCATGGAGGCATGGCTATCTGATGCCTTCTATGTGAAGTTTTTTCTTACAAAGAGCTTCCGGCCTTGAAAGATTATTGCTGCATTATTTTTTCAAAACAGCTAGGATCTCAGGCAAATATCATGTATTCATTTCACAGTGACATTTTGCTGATAGGACAAGGCTCAACATTAAACACTATTCTTAAAAATCCTGGGCATCAGTACAGTGAGGGCATTTTCTAATGCCAGGCCTGACATAACCAGAAACAAGTATAGTAGAACCTGGATAATTCTCAGAGTAGGTTCCTTACCCTTTTCTGAAGATGAAGATTTGTGAACTAGTTAGGTAGTTGTTGTGGCTCTGTATACCCCTATGAGGGACTCAATGAGGTGTCATAGCTGCAGCTTTTATTTCAAAGGGCATTCCAGTCAGCCGTGCACAGCCATAGCTGCGCTCCAACTGCGTGGAGAAGAGGTGCCCTTTGGAATATACGCCTTGGCAACCTTCTATCCACTAAGTGGGTTGTGAACTACCCAGCTCTGAACGATTCACGCTCTACTTTACTCAGGTTAGACTACAAGTTTCATGCCAACTGCTGGAATAAGGGATATGAAGAGCGCTCCATCTTACACACAGTGTGTTTGACATCCCTCTCATGAGAGGAACTCGAGAGCTATTTCTCCCAGCCCAGCTCTCAGGGTGAAAAAGAGCATTAATCCCCTGAAACCAGGCACTTCAATCATACAGACCATGGGCCAGATCTGGCTGGTGCTGCTCCTCGAGGTGCCGGTATCCCTGTTTCAATACAATAGCTCAGGTACCCAGAGAGGTAAAAGCCATTGCCTGCCCTTTCACCTGTGGAGTCCAATAGTCCAAAACTGGCCCAGGAGACCAAGCAAGCTAGAAACCCCTGCCTTAAATAAATTTTTTTTTAAAAAGACTTGTGTGTATGTAATGTCCCAATTTCCCTTCTAGGGGCTGTCAGTGCCACTGCTTAGGTTGATCCAAAATGTTCTCTCTCCCTGCATCTGCTCTTTCAGTGCTCTTTCAGGTTCATTTGTCAGTGGCAGCCAAGCCTCTAGGGTTTTTTAGACTGGAACATTTCTGGTTAATAAAATCAACAGTAAAGCACTCCATTACTAGAACAACACAGGCAGTAGAAACCAGCAGCACACTTATAGAATGGGAAACTCCCTTCCTGAGAGCACGGAGGCAGAAAGGGATCTTGGAGTCATTACTGACTCCAAGATGAACATGGGCCGACAATGTGAGGTCACGGTTGGCAGGGCTAACCGGACCTTGTTGTGCATCCACAGATGCATCTCAAGTAGAGCCAGGGAGATGGTCCTCCTGCTCTATGCGATGCTGGTCAGGCCACAGGTAGAGTACTGCGTCCAGTTCTGTGCGCCCCACTTCAGGAGGGATGTGGACAACATGGAGAGGGTCCAGAGGAGGGCCACCCACATGATCCGGGGACAACAGGGCAGACCCTACAATGAAAGACTGTGGGACCTAAACCTGTTCAGCCTTCACAAGAGAAGGCTGAGGGGGGACCTGGTGACTGTCTATAGACTCACTAGGGGGGACCAGAAGGGTTTAGGGGAAACACTGTTTTCCCTAGCGCCCCCTGGCATGACAAGGAACAATGGACACAAGTTATTAGAGAGTAGGTTTAGATTAGACATCCGCAAGAACTACTTCACAGGGCGGCTAGGAGCTGAAACCAACTTCCTAGGGAAGTGGTGCTGGCTCCTACCCTGGGGATCTTTAAGAAGAGGCTTGATGACTACCTGGTTGGACTCATTTGAGTCCAATCTTTTGTCCCGCCCAGGCGGGGGGTCGGACTTGAAGATCTACAAGGTCCCTTCCGACCTGACTTCTATGATTCTATGAAACACAGAACTTGGGAGCTTACTCTGCACTATCTTTCTGCCACTGGTGTGTGCAGCACCTCTGCTGGCAGAGTTACAGTATCTCAACAAGCAAAGGCTTCTGCTGCCATCCAGCAGCCAGCTGAAGGTGTGAGAGACATTACCAGACCTGCAGTCAGCTGCCAAGGCCTATTCATGGCTTCCTGAAGTGCCCTTTGTTTGTGGTGTCCCAGCTGCTATGCAGACTGGCCAGAAGCACATGAGCATGCACGCAGTCTGGCTTACCTGGTGGGGAAGCTGCTGCCACCAGAAGTTCTGGTGGTGGAGCCACTGAGTATATACCTAAGCAATGTGTAGCTGGAATTATCCAAACATCATCTTTGTATCCATATTTGTGATGCTAGGTAATTAATTAATACTTGCATTTTCCTTTCAAATGGGTGGCGGATCTGAATGTTGCTCTAGTTAGTAATAGCATGCATTTTTTTTCTCGCACCCAGGTATAACCATCTATGCCGTTGGAATAGGAAAAGCAATTGAGGAAGAACTGCGGGAAATTGCTTCTGAGCCATCAGACAAACATCTCTTCTATGCTCAGGATTTCAGCTCCATGGGGGAGATAAGTGAAAAGCTAAAAAAGAGAATCTGTGAAGGTAACATATGCCACTTTCACTGAGAAAAAAGGAAATAGAAAAGGAAATACTGTAGCTACTTCTAGTAATGGATTTCAGAACCAAGACAGAACATTAGAATTATGTTGTCTAACCTCCTTCATAATACAGGCCCAGGATATACCACATAGTGGTTTATCTGAAACATGAGAAACTTGAGTAACTCAGCAAGAGTCATACTTTGACTGCTTAACATTTGAAGAACATAAAACCTTAATCTAGGGCCAAAGGCACAGATCATTTTTTCCTTTTCTTTTCTCAATTCCAGTAAAGGTGTTTATAAAACATACACTTTTAAAACCCAAAAGGATTGGGAATATACCCTCCCCCTGTACTGCAGTTAGATCAGCAACTCACTGAACCGCACCCTGCTAAAGCAACATGATTTAATTCATTAGAACACTGGGGAAAATATTCAAAATTATTTATGTTTTATTGAGCAATTTGAATTGCTCTTAGGCCTGTATTAGTAGCTTTGTATTTAAGGGTTCTTTTTAGCATTTCCAAAACAAGTAGTTTAATAGTCTGCCAGCGGAGGTGGTTCAAGCACCTACATTGAACACCTTCAAGAGCAAATCGGATGCTTATCTTGCTGGGATCCTATGACCCCAGCTGACTTCCTGCCCTTTGGGCAGGGGGCTGGACTCGATGATCTCCTGAGGTCCCTTCCAGCCCTAATGTCTATGAAATCTATGAAATATAATCAGGAAGTAAACAGGGAGAACCTCAGTTTGTAAGAAGCCCAGGTCTTTGGCTCTCCAGTTCAGAATCTGACCCACACATTGTGTAACAAGTATGAGACACTCGCCTGTGAGCTCCTTTGTAAAAACAACAGGGAATCTGAGTTGGAAGGGGTATCTGTGCACCAGGGACCAGGCTATGCTCTCTGCCCAGTCAAATACTCCTAGCCCTTAAGTGTCACTCATTCATTCATATATCATTCTGAATCAGGAATCTCAAGAGGTTGCTTCATTTTCACTGCATTTAATCATTCCAGGGGGAAGTTTTGTTTGTTTTTTGGTTCTGCTGTACAAAACTGGCTGGCAAGAGAGCACACTACAGGGGAAAAAGAGTCTAAGAAACCTGTTTACTGTCTAGTCTCTGCCTTTCCTCAATTCTAAATATCTTACTGGTAGGTCCCTCTGATCTGCAGAAAAATAATATGCATAAAATTAATCCTCTTGCTGGACCAACAAACAGCTGATGACACTCTTAAAAACATGGCAAGATTTCTAGTCCAAAATTCTCTGGCAGCTACCCTGCCAATTTCTGTACACCATCTACCCTGGCGGTCCATGCAGAAAATATATCCTTCAGGTAGCTGCAGCACCATTTAATCGCCATATATTTCATTTAGTTTTTCAGAAATGTGACTTGCTAGAAAAACTTAAGTCAATCCTGCCCTCTAGTGTTTTTAAAGTAGAAACTTGTCCTCCAGTATTCAGCAAGCCTCAGTCCCACTAGTCTGTTGCACAGCTTCTTCCCCATTCCTCTCATAATAGGGAACTGACTTGGATTTGTGGAATTCAGAGGCAGCCCAGGGTTTGTTGGATGCTTCAAGACCAACTCCTTCCCTTCAGCTCAGGTCACCAGAAATTCCTGCCTCCTGCAGAGGAACAGGCTAACTGTTCACTTTCATTGGATTACTTTGTTTTGTAACTTTGATTTGTGTCCTTCTTTGTACATCCAGCAACTTTATTTCAGCTTCTCAACTAAGGGATTACTAGATGGTCTCTAGCCGTCTGCTCCCTCTGGAGCTGTATCGGGTGCCTTTCAGATTGTGCAGACAGCTTTTCCTAGAGTGAGTTATGATCTGCCACCACAAACCAACTACCCAAAGTAGGGAGTTTTCAGTCACAAGAAGCTTAAAGCCTTATCCCAAATCCCCCAGCCTGTAGTCATGGTTCTCCCAAGGCAGACTGAACCGGGAACATAACCAGGATTTCCAAGTAGAAGAAAACCCATCCTAGCCTGCTCTTACAAGCTAAAGGGCTATGATTTATATTGTTTAATGAATAAGCAGTACAAAATTGGGGTTCATGGCCTTTTTCCTTTCTATCCTGAGAAAGTGTTTTCTGTGGCTTTTCTCCTACACAAGAAACTGGGCTGTCCTCACTTGACAACTATTAAATATTGTTTTGTTCTCACTGTTCAAAATGTGGGTGTATTTACTGATTTCATAGATTTCATAGACATTAGGGCTGGAAGGGACCTCGGGAGATCATCGAGTCCAGCCCCCTGCCCAAAGGGCAGGAAGTCAGCTGGGGTCATAGGATCCCAGCAAGATAAGCATCCAATTTACTCTTGAAGGTGTTCAATGTAGGCGCTTGAACCACCTCCGCTGGCAGACTGTTCCAGACCTTGGGGGCTTGGACAGTAAAGAAATTCTTCCTTACTGAAGATGGTTAATTTCCTCATGGGCTTTTCTGTGGTGCTTATGACTATTTTATGGGAGCGCTACCCAATTAACTAATATGAATTAATTTCTTGTCACAGCACTCTTGAGGACCTGATAATATTCATAGTTAACTGGTGTTTGACTGAGTTACATAAACATATAACATCAAAAGTAATTTTGGGTGCCCAATTTCAGACACCCAAGACCTAACTTTTCAGTACTTAGCACTATGTAACACTTATGTGCAAACCACAGTTCCTATTATTTTTAGTTAAAACAGTTCTCAGCACTTCTAGAAATGAGACCCCACTACTTGAAGTTAGGTGCCCAGAACAGTGTAGGAATATCCATCTGATCCTATCAGCCCGCCCAGTCAGTGTGTTTATAGCACTTAGCCAATAGCACCCAATAAAGCAACGGAGGTGGCAACACATCCATCTGTTTGACTCCCCGACTAAAGTGACCAGACCCTCATTTACAGCCAAGTCAACTGCAGTTTCATTTATTCATTATACATGCCCAAGACCAGCTTTTTTAGTTGCTACGACTTCCAAGACTTGACACCAGTTTATATTCTATATGAGAAGAAGATAGATATGGAGGTATTGCTGTGGATGCAAGGAAAAAGTTTTTCACAAAATGCAAAAAACCCAGAGGGCTCTTGGGAAATAGTTCTATCATTTCTTGTAGTCTTTAGCCTTTCTTTAGAAAGTTGCCAATTTTCATTACACTCATAGTTGTAAAGGTCTTACTTGTCTTGCTTGGTCTATCCAGTGTACCAGTTACTACAGGCAAGATGTTAAAATTCTGGAAAACCAATCACAGAGGGAACAAAGGCTCCCGCTACAAAATATCTAGTGGTATTAAGTGTGGGGAAATGTACCACTCACATCTGAGGAAATAAAAGCATCTACAGTTCTTGCTGTGATGGAATTGTCAGTTATCCTAGTGTGGTAGTTAAAATTCTGCTTTATCCTGCCTTCCCCTATCCTGTGACCTGCCAATTGCTACTTTCCATTTTGATGAGAACTGTGAAGCAGAATGAGTGACTTGTTGCCTCACTCAACTCCCCCATGTTAAATGAGAACTCAGCTTCAGTAAGTTCTCTCTGAAGGCAGCATTAAAACTAGAAACACTACAGCAACAGAATATTTCTGGTAAGTAGAGCTAAAAGGTTCTGTTAGAGCACTTAAGGGCAACACTGCCTTTTCTCCAATTTACATGGTAAGAATCATCATTACCTACTCACCACAAACAGGGAGATAAGCTGCTAGTAAGAAAAAATCTGTTCAGTAAAAAAGGGTCTTATTCTTTATATCAGAATTTTGTGCACAGTTACATTTCTCTGAATATGGTCTCATTCCATTTTGGTAATCATTTCTGACAGCTGTGGAAGATCAGGATGCATCAGCAGGGAGCCCTCCCAAGCCTGGTCAACATTCTTCAGGTTAGATGCTTTAACTAGGTGATCTGCTCCCCTCACCGGTGTCATGTTGCCTCCCTCACCCCACTCCAGTTTTCTTTAGGGTAAACCAACCACCTAGACAGAGACTTGGACAAAGATCCTCCCCCCACCCCTGAACTTCTGCAGTGATGCTCCGAACCTGTTCCAAAGCCGCATGCTCTCACCTTATCACCATGTTCATTTAGATGCTGTTACTTCTCTACCCCAGCTATAGTTAATTTTATTTACAATCATGTCAGTCAGATCCAACATGCTGGGGACTAACAAACTCCATCTACAATCCAGGCCTTAATTCACTACAGAGTAAATAGATGTTGTTTTTGAAATCCTCAACTTCTCTGGGTAAAATAAAAATCCATTGAGTAGTACTTCATAAATAGCTCCCACTAAAATGGATGAGTTCACTTACTGAAGTCTGGCATAAAAGTGTGGCATAATCTAGCCTTACATGAAGTAGCATTGTCAACAAAAAAAGAACAGATGTGTTGTATAATCTCTGTTTTTCGGGGTGTTTTTGTTTTTGCAGGACTTGAAGCTGCTACCATAACCATCACAGACCTCCTGGCCTGCTCCAATTTTGCAGTACACCACAAGTATCTTTTTGAAGAGAGCTGGTCAAAGACAACAGGCACATCAGGTAATTGTCATTTACATCTTTAGGCACCAGGCCTTTTGATCACAGATTAAGAAAGATACACAAAGTTCGGAAAATCTTAGACAGACACCTGTGCCATAGCAGCCCTCTATTACCGGTTTCTTCATGTTACCCTAGTTAACTCTTCCACAATCCTCAATTAATGCAACTAATTCTACACAATTAGGATTTGTTAAATGATCCTTTTGGTATTATTCCATGTTTCAATGCAAGGAAGCTACATTGAATATATTGTGGATTAGTAGCTTCACTACCGTGTCATTTTATGTATCACAGCTTTTAAAAATGTTTGTTTTTCCAGCAAATCCTCCAAAAGATAAAGACCACTGCAAATGTGAAAGTCTTGTGACATTCCAGAACTATGCAACCACTGAAGTAAGAAAACTAACTCAACGATATATCCTTTCTGAATGTTTCTTAGATCAAAGAAATAACGGAAGTTATGCAGAAGGGGAAAAAGGTTAGAGGATGCTACCCAGAACCATGCTTTTGTAGTGCAAAGTTTAGAGTATTCTATGACCCACAAAGCAGTGCGGTATTAGGAAAGTGAGCCAGAGGCAAGGTTCTTAAGATTTTGAATCAGCCGCTCCTTCAGGAAAGGGCCCAAATGTTCTTTAATAGAGTTCATCTTCATTGTTCATAACACTTGAATAGCAAACCAAAAATCTTTAGAGGCAGTGATGAAAATGGAAACTGAATTTGACCAGTTATCGGTCTTGTGTTATTCTGTTTCATTCAGAACACTGGCAGAACAGAAGGAAATGTGTTCAGATGAAAGGAGTCATTTAAAATAATATTCCAAATGAAAAAAGCATTATACCAGAACAATCATGCTGATTTTAAAAACAAGCCCTATTACTTACAATGTTAAATACAAAAGTGTTGAATATGTGTATACTTTTCAGAGGCCCCATTACCTCAGTGCTTTGAAAGAATTTTCCATGAGTTTGTGAAAGGTGTTTGGGTAGTCAAATAAGACACCCTACTCACTTTTCTCCTTCAGTAAAGAGAAGTATTGAGGATGAAGAACAGTAGGTAAAAAAACAACATCTAGACAGAAAAGCAACATTTTTTTCAAGGAGTTACACATGCATGCAATCTTTGCCAAAGCCAGCCAAAAGGTGGCAAACACCAAAACGTGGGCACAAGAACCACAGCTTCCTAAAGCATGACTACATGTTCAAAAAGGAAGCTGAAGTAGCATGGACTCTAAAGGCTTAGACCAGTAGTTATCAACCTTTTTAGACCCCTTAGAAATGTGGAAGTGCCTGCTCCTAGCTTTCACTAAATTTCTTGACCATGGAAAAATAGAGCAATTCTGTTGCAAGCAATTAAGACCACAACAGGTCACAATGTTTTTGATCATAACCAAGCCCTGACAGGATGTGGAAAGTAAATACATTTCTATAGCCCTTCTTACCTATGTGGCCTGATCCAGGTGATCCCCAAGAATACCTCCTGGCTCACCCCAAAGACAATGGTAGTGACAGCAGCTGCTAGTCCTCTTATATGTTCCCTCCTCTAAAGTGCCCCAAGCACTCAAATATGGATTCAAACTTTCTAGCTCAATAAAAAATTATCTAAAGCAGTTACACATAATTTATCTTCCTGTACACCCCTTGCCTAGATGTAGGACAAGGTTCTTTTTTCTGTTGAAGCACTTGGTTTATAGCGGGTTACAACTGCTCAACACTGAAACCCTGTTTTATTTTAGCTAGTCCCAAGCATTGTTCATTTAGTGGCAATACAAGCTTATTTTATCCTGTTTTTTAATTAACCAAATCCCTTAGTAAGTAATGGCCTATGGCTTGTGTGCAGACACTTGTTTTTATTCTAAGTTAGTAATGGTGTTGCAGATAAAAGGAATTCAAAATTTTTTTGTAGCTAGCAGTATTATTTAGCTGTATAGCTCCTTGTGCTCTTATGGCTAGGCCTGTAAACCAAAGGAAATAGGGGAAAAACAAAAACTTGAGGCAAGCTTGGTAATATGAAAGCAAGACTACAAGCCCATAACCACTAGCATTTTATGGAGAAAAACTCCACGCACAATTGTGTTTTTCATTCTGTAACAAGTCTGAGACATGGCAGCAGCAAAAAGTACAATGACAGTAGTGTCAGAGTAACATGCCAAAATGCTGAGTAAAAAAAAATATGAAAGCTGTGATCAAAGGCAGAGCACGTTTAGCTTAACTATAGCATTTAGCTCGTTAGAAACAAGTTTGTAAGTTTAACATGTACTGATCTGGTCATATTACTACCTTTTAGAAGAATTTTACCTCCTATATTTTAGACTGAACCCCCCACCCCAAAACTGGATTATTTTAGATGGCAGGGCAAACTGTTTTATGATAAGTCACATGCAAGGTATGTTTTTTCTACCTTAACTTATGCCTACTGGAAGAAATAACAAAGAGGATGGAAGCTTTGGAAGACAGACTAAGATACTGATGAGCATTTCTTAACAAAAGTATATAAACATGTGGTATATTTATACAAGTTGTTAACAGAGCTATTTTGTTAAAGCCATTCAACGCTACATAGCACACTTCCTTGTGTCCGAGGATGAAATGTTTTTGGGCCCAATGTTTTATATGCTGAGTTTGCATTGATTGCAGATAAAAACTGAGATGAGCATATATAGTTTAGTAACCAGCCAAAATTCTAAGAACGCAACAGTGGAAATAAGCTATGCAATGATAAATAAAATGCTCTTATTTTTAAATGGAGAGCTTCATGGTGTTTGTGGGCATTTTAGAACACTACATTCATCAATTTTTAATTCATTAGTTGCACTCTGCTCCTTCCCTCATATTCTAAAGGTAACAACGTTGTGCAGAATGAATTGGACTTTAAAGGCAAATCCCAGGTTGGCTATGTTGGAGATTAGGCAGAACTGACTATGAGGGTCGGTCAGGCATTGGAACTGGCTACCTAGAGAAGCATCCCTGAAGTTTCAAGAGCAGTTTAGACAGACATTTGGCTGGGATGGTCCTGCCTTGAGCAGGGGGCTGGACTAGCTGACCTTGTGAGGCCCATTCCAGCTCTACTTCAGTATGATGTGTAGAAAACTAGTTTTGTAGTTTTTCCTCACTAATTTTTATCCCCAGTATAAAATTTGAGTTTTATTTGCTTTCCAGTTAAATACATATAACAGAACCTAAATGAAAAGTTTCTTGTACCATTCCAGCAGCTTGACTTTCCAGGATCAGTCTGCTGCCTCATCCAGAACACAGATGATAGTCTTACATTGCCTAATGCTTCAGTCCTTGAGCAAAATCCAATAAACAGGCTGAGCCCAGGAATGTCGAGTGTTGGTCACTAGATTCTTGCCTTGTACTTGTTTGTAAAGCACTCGGAACACTACTACTGTGCTCTATTACAATCATTAATCCACTCTCAGTCATCATTGGCAGCTGGGTACAAATCAAAATAAAGGAACTCAGGATGTGCCTGGAGGTTTTGAATATCACTCCTTTCACCAGTGTCCCAAGCTACTCCATGTCCTGCTGGACATCAATTCCAGATATCAACTGTTCCCAAGAGCCCTACTGAGAAGTTCAGAGACTCTACCAAGCTCTCCCACCTACTGTAACATCCTTTCTGCTGTAATGGCTTCAGAATTCAAGTCTATTATACAAAGTGTGCCTAGCCTACAAGTGGAGAAAATATGATAGGGGAGCCACATATTATAATACACACACAAGCAGCACAGTCTTAAATGCACACACACACACACACTAGCAGAGTACAAATTCTAGAGACTTCTAATAGTAGCATTAGTTACAAAGTGGGCTTCCTCATAGGGCACAGCACAGCACAGATGAAGATTCCCAACAAATATTCAAAGACCTCATGTTCCATATGTCAATTTCAAGTTTAAGAGCTCTCATTTTTAGAGGGATAATTTCTAGAAGTTGCTTTCAAGTACCTGAAGATCTTTTGTGTAGTCATTATAAAAGATCTATGTCTAGATCTTGCTATGCAAGTTCTCCACGTGTTATTTTCAGAACAATTTTCCACTCCAAGAGAACTTACTGCTATAAAGAGTTTTCCTGCCTCATGGTCTTATTTTGGTTTCCTGCAGACTTATCCAAGCCTGTTAACTGTGTACTTTAATGATGTTTTAAAACTTATGGCGTTTTTTAGCTTTCTTACCCCAAGCTATTCTTATTCTACTCCCTCAACCCTGACCATGAAGCCCAAAGCTATTTATGAAAGCTTTTGAATAACATTTTCCAAAGGACAAAAGAGTGATCAGCTTGGCAATGGTAGGTATGAGTCTATTGCACATTAACTGCCCAAAACCAACATAACACTATACAGACTTTTTTAAAACAAGTTTGTAACCAGTTTTATTATAGAAAGACAGATAGCATTACATCATTTACTTCTCACTGGTCTGCTCTGGCATGCTTCTAATGATATCAGAATCACCTGTAAAACAAAAGGACCATATTCAGATAGGACTACCACAAGACCCATTTTCCAATGACAATTATATAAGTTACTTCAACACTGGCTTCCAGACTTATGTTTGTAACTGCACAGAAGCCAATACTTTATTTTTCTAAATCTGCTATAAGTTCTGAAAAAAGCTCTCTTATCAAAACGTAGTTCATTTATTCCAGTTCCTATAAAATAGTATGATTTCAAGTTCTACTGAAGTATAGTATTTACAAGGAAAGCAATCAAGACAAGTGTTAAATGTCAAAAGATATTTATGAACAATGTAGTATTTTGTTCAACATACTGTTCCCTCCCCCACAAAAAAAGAGAAAGAAAGCAATTATATACATGTCACTAGCATCACCAAAACCAGAACTAGAAGCAAAAACTAGTCCTGGGCCAAACTGCAGTTTTAATATAGCGAATGTCTAGCCTGCCGAGATCACTGAACTATCAGGACAGCGAGAATATTCGCAGCAACTTTAACAGCAACTCTGTTGTACATTTTTTTTAAACAGGTGCAACAGCTATAATATAGATTTAAAGTATCAACACTTAACATGACCCTATATGATATGTCAAAGTTGAAGCATTCTTTAAAAAAAACAACAAACAAACCAAAACACACCTGCTTGATCCACAGCATTTTAAAAATACATTTTTTTTGCAAGTAAAAATTTAGATTGATGAAGAGAATTTGGTAAAGAGAAATAAAACACAGTAAAACCAATCAAGAGACTGACCAAAAAAGTACCAGAACAGGACTCCTTAATAATTAACCATACTTTGGGGAAAACCAGGCACAATAAAATTGTCTTGAGGTGACCCATCTGGAGTTTTTGGTTCCAAAGAGAATACTGCCAGTCACTTCTTCTTGAATTTTATTTGCTAATAACTTAAAAATAAGATAAGTTTAGCAAAAAAAGCCAAATTTACAATCTTATTTTCAAATTAATGTCCGTATTTGTTCATTGCACATGTCTACATGTTGTCCTACAGCAATACAGTAACATGCTATGGTGACAGCGATCACGCGGTCCACACACGATCACCAGCTACGCTGCCATAGTGGCACCCTCCTCCAGTATAGTGTGCTACCACGGTGATATAGCAGCGAAATCTAATTGTTCACCCCACACACAGCACAGCAAGAGGAAGTACTAAAGCACAGTAACATGTAGACATGCCCTCTATGTTTAAAATGCATATGTCCACAAATTAACTATTTATGCCACTTTTAGAAAAAGTGATTTTGAAAGCAAATCTAGTCTTAGTTCTGGTATAAGCTGCAGAGGTCAAACAAGCTTGGTACAGAAAGGACGCTGTATAAGTGAGAGGATTTTAAGAATCCATCAAAAAGATCATGCTCAGATAACTGGTTCCTAGTTTTAGATAGAGTAACAAGCAACTAAGCATATGCTGGGGACACAAGCAGAACACAGGCAGAAATTAAAATGCAGACCTAGGGGTAGCTTTATTACAGCACACCAATATACACATACCTGGGTCAATGATAGCCAACGTGCACACTCTGTAGTACTTCCCGCAGGCTGTACCCAATTCAATGTTGTTGCCGCTATAGTGGTGCACGCCGGTCTTTGCCAACATAGCATAGTACTCAATCTCTGATTTTCTGAAAGTCAAAAGTTAGGCATTAGAAAATGAGGATTCATCTGGAGTGAGGGAGGACATGAAGTAGGTCACCAGTTTTAACCTGAAGGCAGCTGAAGTTAGAGACATTCACAAGCAGTAATTTTCAAGTAAGTCTAGAAGCTATAAAGTATCCTTTTTCACTGGGGGAGGGGGGCAGGGAGAAAGTGTTACCCCTTTCCTCCTAATGGACAGCCCCTCATAGATTCTATGAGTCATTTTAGTCACAGGAGTCATTTTTCAGGAATTAAGCCTAACAGTGCTGGTGTGGGTACTCAAATGCTTCATCCAGGACAAGCCACCCAGATGCAAATATAGCAAAGAGCAGAACCAGAATGTCTGACAGCCAGATCAGTGGAACCTGCAGCTGACCAGGACTGGGGAGCTAAATAGCCAGATGCTGAGCACGACTAATCCAGCTGCTCATGACAAAGGCACTAAAATGTCTTGCAGCCAGTTCTTCTGCACTGTATGTATCTCTATATTCCCCTCCATCCCAATTCCATCAGCCACAAATACTGCTGACTACTACTTCTCCCCCAGCCACGACAGTAGAGATTAGAAGGCAGGTTCTAGGAGAGACATTAACCTACCTCCCTGTTCCACAACCTATGAACCTTACAAGGCCTGGATCCCTTTCCTTTTGAGGAAATGGATGCAGAATTCTTGACAGAGTTGCTGCATAGGTAAGCCAGCACACGCAGCTGGAAACTTCAACCAGATAATAAGGAAAAGGAGTAGTAACTATGTAACACCTTATCCCAGAAGCGTGACTACTGCTTGGAAATCTTCACCGTTCAGCTGCGCTTGGGAAAAAACAGAACAGCATAAAGAAGTTTAACACTGCAAATATTTCAAACCCACGACACTATTAGAGCATTGCAAAAGAGATTTAAATTAAATACGAAAAGCTACGGAATATTGTTCTTTGACTAAATGTGTATAAACTATTTTGCTGTTTGAGTCACACCACAGACTTCTTGGGCAGCATTTTCAAAACTGAGTTACAAATCCAGCCCTGCAGTCTTAAGCAACCTGTCAGCTTCCAGAACACTATAAATACTTGTTCCACAGAACTCAGCTAGTTTTATACATTGTACTAAATGCCTGTAGAATAAATACTATAAAGCCAATATGAACAAGCATCTTTTTAGAGCTACACAGTCAGTTTTTATTCATTCACCTTTCTAAAATAAGTGCATACCTACCTCAAAGCAGGACAGTTGTTGGCGAGGATAACTAACTTGGCTTTGCCTTGCCGAATCATTTTCAGAGTCTGCTTGTACCCCAGAACATATTTACCGCTTTTCATAACCAGTTGAAGCCTTGAGTTTATAGACTCTAGAGACTTTTTCTGCAAGAGTTCACAAATGGAAGCTATGAAGCAATACAAATTTTGCTCCTCCCAAAACTGGAAAATGCAAACTTTAATCTTAAAAACAAAAACACTTGCTTACATAAAATTTACAATTACATTTGAGTAACCCCATAAATTTAGAAGCAACCCCTTGTTTAAGGTACAAACTATAAGAAAACAGTCTGCAGACTTTAAAAATCTCCTTTTCTCTAACACCCTGCACTTTTTAAGCAGCCTATTGCATTCAACAAGCACTTTAATAAATTAAAGCTGCTGGATCCTTTAAGTGTCTGGTTGGCATTAGAGAGATCTCACAGCCGAGATGATCCAGGAATGATGCAAGGCAATACCTGGCCAAGCACATACGATACCACTCTTCAGGCCTCTGCTACACATTACATGTGTCATGCAGCTGACCGGTGAACGAGTTCAGCCCGGCCACACGTGCACAACAATTATCAGGCAATACAGATGTCCACCCAGCTAGAGAAGAGCCAACAGCCACAAAAGCAGTGCTCGGAAATGTGCAACAACCCTGCACTTCGTTTCTATGCAGTGTTAACCTCGAGGAGTAGCAGGGCTCACCTGTGACAGCACCCGCGCAAGCCCGGCGCAGGAAGGGAGAACAGGGCCGGCGCGACGCGGTTACTCTGGCCAACGCAGCGGTGGTGAAGCCACCCAGCCTCGAGCCCCGGCCCGTGCATCACCCAGAGGGCACCGAGACCCCGCGCAGCCACTGCCTCGGGGCGGGAGCCGCGGCCACAGCCGGGCCAGCCGACCGACCTTCTGTCCCGCCCCCCCGCAACCCCTCGGCGGCCGCGGCGCCACGTGAGCCCCGACTAGGCCGCCCCGCGCCACTCACCGTCTTTTTAGCAGCCACCATGTTGCCGCCTCGCGTCGGGTCCGGCGGGAGCTGAAACACAGGAGGGGTTAGCGCCCGGGTCGCGGTCCCGCCGCCCGCTCCGCCCCGACCCGGCCCGGCTCAGCCAGCGGAGCCACTCACCGGGAGGCGCCTCCAAGATGGCCGGGCAGCAAGAAAGGAAGGAACTCCCGCAACGCCCGGCGAGTCCCCGCGCGGCCCCGGCCAACTCTCGCGAGAACGGTTCGCCCCGCCTCCCCCTTTCGGGAGGAAAGGAGCGCGCGCTGGGGCGAGGGCCACTAGAGACAGAGGGCGGGGCCAGAAGACCGGAAGCGGCCGTCGGTCCCCGTGCGCAGCGATTGAGCCGTTAGCCCTAGGGGGCGGGTCCAGAGGCGGGCTGCAGCAGAGGGCGGGGGCGGTACCTTGGGATTGATTGGTTGGTTGATTCCCTTCCGAGGGTACGTTAGAGCTTCCGGGGGGAGGGTAGTAGAGTCTGTGAAGCAGTGCTGGGGTATTTGCTTCTGGGTCATCTCGTTTAGTAGTGATGTCACGGCGGCGTGTGGTTTACCTGCATCGCGCGCTTCACCCGCGCTTTGTGTCATGTGCGTCACGCGTGGCGGGGCCGAGCAGAAGCCTCCCGCTGGGTTAGTCTGTCTCACCGGTGACAGCTCGCGTCGCAGCGGCGGTTTTTGAGGGGCTCCAAACGAGCGAGGTTGTGAGGGCACACTTGCCCAACCCCCTCCACTTCAAGCCTCCAGTAGGTTTTGGGCATGGGCAATATCCCCCCAACGGCCAGTCAGTGACCAGCCGATAGTGCCAGTCAGGAAGTGCGAGTGGTGCTCCTAGAAGTGGCCGCAGCACTCCCAGAAGTACCAGCAGTGCTTCATTCAGTGCCCCCACACCCTGGCCAGCACTCCTGGGAGGGCACTGGCACTCCCGTCTGCCCCTCCTGCCTGTTGCCTAAGTGGGGAACACTGCTGGTTAGGCGGTACACCAGCGCTCTCAGGGTGTACATGCACCTCCGTGCATCCTATACATGTCGCCACTGGTTTTGCTCAGTTTTGAAGGCCTATTTTTGCTACTAGAGAATACAGGCAAGGTTCATATAACTAAGACAAGTTCATGGCCTATGAAAAGGAGTTGTGCATACTCAGGTGCAAAACTGCCACAAGAATATAGGCATCTGTTCAAATATTGCAAAGGACGTACCAAAGATGGGTTACAAGCAGCAGTGCAGGGTGATGAGACAGGAATGCAGCCTTCCTATCAAAAGGAAGGCTGCTCTCTCCATTTGTGTTATTACATGAGTAGGGATATCACAATGGATGGTGACCTCAGCCTGGAATATCTATGGACACCTCAGAACGTGGGGAGGAAGAATCTGCAACCTATGAAGTGCAGTCCACAGTCAATTTAGTGCTGGGAGGAAATCACAGGGTACAGTCCCCTTAGACTTAGGAGCTCTTTGCAAGCCAACTAAATGTGAACCAGATGAACCAAGTGACAGAATCCACTGAGGAAGGAAATGGGAGCACAAATAAGGGTATCGTTGCACATATTTTTTAACTTTATCAGGCATGCACATTTTTCTAACAAGTATTTCTAATGGAGCTATGCTTATGTGCTGAAAAATTTCCTCTGGAAGATTTTAACCCCTGAGGGCTGGAACCTGATTGGATGTCTCCCTAGTTCACAAAAGTGGGAGGATGGCCATCTTTGCTGCATTGTTTCACTGTGCCATGCGCTGCCTTTTGTGTCTATGGAGAAGCCTATCCTTAGGGTCTGGGATCCACAAAAGGGAGGAACCAAAGACTGGGTTGGGCTGTCTTTAGTGTGGGTCAGGTCAGCTAAAAGTAGCAGAGGTTAGAGAAGGCCCTGCAGAGCTTCTCTAAATAATATCAATGCAGCACCATGCTTCTTAGGACTCAGTAGGCATGTCTACACATGCACATTACTGCGCAGTAACTAAAATTACTGCACAGTCTGGGCACGTGTCTACACATCAAGGCCCATACTGTGCAGTAAATATGACGACTTAAACCAGCTTGCAGAAATCTGATAACTGCATCATGCAGGTATCAAATTTACATCTGATTAGTTACTGTGCAGTAACACACATGTAGACAGACACCTTACTGCACAGTAACACTATGTGTGCACTGACTTGGGAATGACTTTAGTCCCAAGTCAGTGCACACATAGCATTAATATGCTTTAATGCTTACACATGTAGATGCCAGCCTATTCCCACTTACTGTGCAGTAATTTACTGTGCAGTAAATTTAAGCCAGCATAAATGCACTTGTAGATGCATCCAGTGATGTCCAAAGGCAAAGAGGAATTGACAGACTAGCATTGCTACCTCAGAACAGTATCTAGTACTTTGGTTCCTGCAGAGGGAGCTGTTTTCAAGAGTATTGAGATCACTGAGTACTAACAGAAGCAGAGAAGGAAATGTTGCAACAGAAAAAAAAATGGAATTCGATTTGCATCCAAATTGAGATAGCAGTGATCCGAGAGATCTTCCTGCTTCCTCAGTTAAAATGCTTTGTGGCACTGCAGACTCATCTGCGCCATTCCCCACGCTGCAGGCATTCCTCACGCTGCTGCCTTGCAGTGTGGGGGGTGAGGAGGGTTTAACCCTGGGAGATCCTGGGGTTAAAAAAACCCACACCAAGCAAAAGTGGGGTGGGGCACACATGGCGGCAACAGGCACTACCCAAAATGAGCCTGGTTGACCAGAGCCATGCTCTGGCTGCAGGAGTGCCGTGGCTGTAGTTCCCCAAGGTCCTCAGGATGCCAGGTAAGGCTTCTGGGACCAGTACAGTTGCTAGCCCCAGCCTCCTCTACCCCACCCAGGGTAACCTGCCACACAACAGGGGGCATGTGGCATGGGTGTTCCCTAGGGACAAGTAGTAGTAGCTCAGGTGTGCCACTCCTACTTGTCCCTGGGGAAGCAAACATCTGTGCTTGTGTGGACTCAGCGTAGTGGAGCAATGGCTTGACCTTGAAATCATGCTAGAGAACTTCTTCATCCCTGTGTGTGCAGGAGTGTGAAGTGAGTGCTGTATACAATCTGTGAAACAATGGGACACATTCAGATGGATCTTAGTGCAGTATCATTAGTATGTATAGACTGCCATTTTCTCATCCATTTGGACATTCAGGTGTCTGACATTTTATCCTCACCAAGCATCATTTCTTAGTGTTACAGAATGGATAGATTCAGCCTGTGTTTTTACCATTGGTAGCGACAGAAAAACATAGGTCTGACCACTTAATAGTGGGCATTTTACAGTTTTATTGTCCACATCTAAAATAAACACTTGTATCATGTATTCTATATGCTTACATGATTCCCACTGAAAACTTAGTATCAAGTCAATCCAAAGTTTTCTTTGAAAATGGTGCAGCTATGAATGGGCAAGAGAGCTATTTTTAATTGAAACAGCCACTAGGGATTGAAATAGGGGATCAGATAATGAGTAGAAAGAGAGAGAGAACCAGTCTGTGGAGACAATATGGGGTAATATCATCCATCACAGGCTTTTACTGAACAGAATTGTCATTTTACTGAGAAATAGCCTGA
The DNA here is from genome assembly GCF_052110815.1 of Crocodylus siamensis. Classification (NCBI taxonomy): domain Eukaryota; kingdom Metazoa; phylum Chordata; order Crocodylia; family Crocodylidae; genus Crocodylus; species Crocodylus siamensis. Next base: position 220,531,670 of record NC_143397.1, read on the forward strand.
GAAGCTTACTACATAGCAATTGGCTAAGCAGCTAGATGCAGTGTAGTAATTTCTCTATGCCCAGGTTCTCATTTGCAAAATAGGACGATGCATCTTTTTCCCCATCTCTATGTGTTCTCTATTCAGACCATTCTCTATTAGGGCTGTGTTTCTTAATATACGTGCACAGAGGTGGATCCAGAGGGGACGCAATGGTGCAGCTGCATCCCCCACTTTGGATTTGGATTTTTAAAGTCCCTAAAGCAGATTAAATCCTCCCTCCCTCCCTTTTCCTGGTCAAAGAGACACTTTCTCCTCTCCCCTTTCCCCTCCTTCACTTCTACCTGACTTATCTCACTGTCCCAGAGGAGGGAAGCTATTCCTGCCCATAACCTTGAATCCTGGCCATTCCAAACTACATTGGAGATTAAAGGAATGATGATAATGATGATGTGGTGTTACAGATTATTCACTCTAACAAGGATCCACTTTATATTGTTCCAAAACAATCAAGATATATATTCCTACAACACTTAAGTGAAGCCTACACAGTAAAAGATATAGTGATTGCATGCATACATGTAGCTGAACAATTTTGAGCTGCAATCAGCTGTCACTGCGTTTGCAACTATTCTTGCAACCTTCTACCACAAAGGCAGTGCCTGGGGACGCTGCTCTGGATGCCTTCCCCTACCTTCCCCCTTCAGTTACATAACTCTTTTATGTGCTGTTACAATATAGATTGGGGTAGGCAATATTTTTGGCTGGAGTGCCAAAAAAACCACAATGTCGATCTTGTAAGGTGCTGGAGTGTCAGCTTGCCAGAAAAACAAAACTGGGGTGGGGGGTAACATGGCTGCATGCACTGGATCTTAATATAGTTAATAATAATAATAAACGTTGCTGTTTTTTAGAGTAAATACTATGTTTTCTAAAAATTCTAAACCTGGTAAGAATAAATAAAAGTTTGTTGTTGTGTGGTTGGGGTTTTTTTGTTAAGCATGTTGTGAGCCTGCCCTGCTCCACCTGGAATGCAGTTCTCCTTAGCCTTCCCCCACACCACTGGGAAGAGGCAGGCGCCACCCCCTAAGCTGGCCCAGGCTTTGGGCAGCTGCTGTCAGCCATGGAGCTTGTGCTGCTTGCAGCAGGGCTTGTAGCCTTCCAGCTGCCTGCTGGGAGCAGCCAGCCAAGAGCCTGGGCAGGCAATAGCATGTTGAGCAAAATGGCCTTGAGTGCCATGATTTGGCATGAGTGCCAGGGCTTGCCAGTCCCTGATATAGATAATGTTTGGCCAACTAAAACAGAAAATAAGAAAAATGAAAAAAACTCCTAGTGAAAAAAGGAAAACATATCTTTGAACACTGTACAATTGTTATTGTTGAAAAGGTTTTATTTTGTAAAGTTCTGTGTAATTTGGAGTCTCATAAAACTTGGATTAATGATATTGACTGTGCATCAGACAGAAATGAATGATCACATAGGCAGACTGTGTGACCTGTGTGGCCTACATATACCTTGGCTTCAGGCGCACAGGAGTAAATGGGGTTTTCTGCTTGCTTACTTTCTTCCCAGATCAGCTAGTCCAATGGTGCTCAACCTTCTGGCCTTGTGGGCTGGAATGACTGGCATGGAGCCAGTCTGTGGTCTGGTTCCCATGGGTGGGCTCAGTCTGTAGGCCACATACAGCATGTAGTTGGTGCACAGGCTCAATCTCTAGGTGCAATTCAGCCTGCAAGCTGGAGGCTGAGCACTACTGAATTAGTCTTACCTCCTCTTTCTACTCCCTTGGCAGAGTAGCTGAGCCCCTGAGAACAAGAGGACAGCCAGGGAGTCAGTCTTTTGTGATGTGGTTCAGAGGTATGTTTTGGTCTCCTAGAGTTACCCTTAAGTCAGGGTGTCAGATCCAGGGCATCAAATCCAGGGCAGATCCAGTCCACAGAACTGTATCATCTTCAGTGCTCATGGATCGTAAAGTGACCCACAGGCAGCATGTGGGGCGTACCCAATGACCCCGTGCACTGCATGCTGTGCCCACTGTACCTTATGTCACAGAGTGGCAGACCAGCTAGCAAAGGAGGCCCTGCAGTGATAGCAGCTCCAGACTGTGCTGCAGGTGGTGGCTGTTCCACCATTCTGGGACATAAGCACACTTGGCACTTGTTCTGTATCTGGAATGAGGGGCTGGTCTGTAGTTCTGGCCTGGCCTGCAGACTGTACATCTCCCTTCCTCTCCCCACCCCACTTCATCCAGCCTCCTGCCTTAGGTAATATGGCTTAGGTACCACCACCTCCAACTCAGTGCAGTCTGGCACCACAATCTAGCCCTTAACTAGATAGATGGTAGGCATGAGGGTTCAGAAATGCAGGCTGTTTTGTTTTATTTGTGCTAAAATCTAGCCCCAGATATTCATTTTATCTACAGAACCAGCCTCATTTTTAGATTTCTGTAAACATTGTCAGGATTCTTTTGATAAAGGAAAATATGGAAAAACATTATCTTTATTCTTCTTGTATATTTTTTCACCAAAATCATTAGGCAGTTATATAAGAACTCTATATGGGCACCTGCATTCATTATTTTCTCTTTTGCACTTGTTACAGCTATTAAAAGTGACAGGCTGTGCTCTCTGATAATGATCACATTTAGCACAAATGCAAACATGTTCATCCAATTTTCATAGGGTTGTGCACTAAAATATCCCTTTATTGTCAGGCAAACAAATATATCTCATTGTTTCAGACCACTGGGAATTTAGAATCCTAATAATAAGCATTTGTTGATTCAGCATTGACATTTCCCATCAGCCATCCATCCAGTGATTATACCATTAAATAAAAATAAAAAGAAGTTGCAAGGGGAGGAATGAAAGCCAGGATACAAAGATGATCTTGAAGCTGAATATCTGTTTGTGGATATTTGCACACCTAACACAGCTGAACTTAAATTGGTAAGGAACATAACATGAGGTAGCTCTTGTACTACTTTATGTTCATAAGTTTGTTGTTTCCCAGCCCATTATTTTCAGCTTGGCAAAGGAGGCCTTTTTTAGTGAGAGCTATATATATACTAAGTTCAAATGATTAAAGACATTTTTCCAGGTTCAAAGAAAGTCTTCACTTCCTAAGGCCACATTCTGTCAAGAAATATATAGGTGTAGGTTCCTAAAAATTGTCATCAGTCTGGCAGAAAGGTCCTTCAGGTTCTTCCTTCCCTGGAAATAGTGCACTGTGTTCTAGTCATGCACTGCTGGTTCAAGGGTTTTGCTAGGCTAACTAAAACATGTTGCATCTGCCAATCTTTAGCTAGTGTAGGTCAGCATCTTTCAATTGATTCTGGGGGAGCTACAGTGATTCACACCAGGTGAGGCTATGGCCTGAATTTCCTCTCAAAATAAACATAGTTAAAACATTTTGCAGTCTTATTATTGCTCTATACAGTCCTGTTCATTCTTGTATAGAAAAGCCTAAATATCTGGTAAAAGGGTTTGTAGCTGGACTAAAAGATCCTTTTATTTTTGTAAACTTGTTTAAAAGACTTATTTGATGAGTCCTGGGAGTTCAGGGCAACACTTGAGTAGGGGATCAAAATGTGGTAATTTTAGGTTCATCGCCTAGAAAAGTTCAAAATTACAATCAGCTGCTAACTTCCTGAAAGAGTGAATCAAGCTGGGTTCTGCAGCACAGGCCTAATTAGCTTAAAAGATGCTGATGCTTTATGAAAACTAAAATTGCTTGTGGAGTGGCAGTTCTGCTTATATATTTTGATTGTTTAGTGACCAGCTTTCAGGGAATGAAACAAGGGACACAGTCTTGAATCTCCACAGACAACTATTTACAGCTGATGGTGGTTAACCAGTTTGAGGGACTGAGACACCTGCACAATTTGTGAATGGCCAGGAGCAATCTAGAACTTTTTTTTTTTTTTCAAATTCACAATGAAAATCCCATTCCAGGAGGTAGTCCTCAGGAATGCAGGGACACAGCTCCAAAATTCTGGACAGTGAGAATCTGGGATGGGTTGTTTGCTTAAAACTGTTTATTCACAGTTACAAATGGACACACAATCTTCATTTCTTACTAGTCTATTGATGCTTGATGGTTATTGCCCAAAGTTTTAATCCTCTGTTTGTACACTACTGCAGTCACACACAGAGGATTAGAACTTAAAGTAAGGAAGCATCAGCAGGAGTCAATAAGTCCTTTGGCCTCTGTTCTGTAAGCTGATCCACAGGGAGCTGCTGCCTCATGGGCTACCATGGTCCAAGAGTTAGGAAATAAACCTGTTTCCATGTAAGTGTCTCTTGGAATATTTAAAATAATAAACCCAGAATGGCAGAGGCATAAGTGATAAGATTTGTGCTCTGCATGCAAATCCCAATAGCGCCATGGGAGATGCTGCTGCAGAGGGAGGTGTTGGCACTGCCAGCATCCATGTGGGATTAACACTCTTTGCCACCCAACACTGCCAAATTCTGTTGCCACTGGAAGTTGACAACACAGGGTTCAGCACCTACCTGCCCCTCTTGAGTGTTGCCCCAACACCTACAACCTGCTCCCTCCAAGTGCCATTTCAACTCCCACCCCCTTCCTGTATGCTGCTGTGACCCCCTGGTCCCTCCCTGTGTGCCACTACAAGCACCAATCTGCCCCTTATCCCTCCATCAGTGATGCTCTGACTCTCATTCCCTCCCCAAGTGCTACTCCAATCCCCATCCACTCCCAAAGTGATGTTCTGACCCCCCATCCCATTCCCAAGTACCACTGACTCCTGCACCTTCCTAAGCATTACCGGCACTCCCTTTAACTCAGAGCCTGGGGCTTGTACACTGGTCACACATTGCTAGTTACACTACTGTAACTGTAGGATGGCACGTTGCTAACTGCCTGGATTTCTGAGGTAGTTTCCACAAAGTAGTAAGTGCTGTTTATCAGTTACTCCTGGAAAAATACATGTTCACACAAAACCTGAAAGCAGTTCAACACCTAACAACCCTCCCTCTCCCCCTTCACCTCTGTTCTAGCATTTCACCCAGTATTCTTTTCTGTCCTGTCCTCCACGTTCCTTGGTTTTTATAATTGGCAGGTGCATTTATTTATTTCTCTTTTTGAGTTGCATGAATCAGGCCACCTGTGTTGGAATCCACAGCCAAAGGCTGTGGAAATGGCACTATCTCTTCATTTGTGACAATATGAATGTCTGTTCTCAACCTCCTTACTTCTCTGGTTTCATTTCTTTCCTAGAATCATAGAAGTAGGGTCAGAAGGGACTTTGTAGATCTTCAAGTCTGACCCCCTGCCTGGGCAGGAGAAAAAACTGGGCTCAAATGATCCCAGCCAGGTAGGCATCAAGCCTCTTAAAGACCCCCAGGGTAGGAGCCAGCACCACTTCCCTTGGAAGTTGGTTCCAGCTCCTAGCCGCCCTAATTCTGAAGTAGGTCTTACAGATGTCTAATCTAAACCTACTCTCCAACAACTTGTGGCCGTTATTCCTTGTTTGGCACTAGGGGAAACAAGTTCTCTCCCAAACCCTTCTGGTCTCCCCTAGTGAGTTTATAGATGGTCACCAGGTCCCCCTCAACCTTCTTTTGTGAAGGCTGAACAGGTTCAGGTCCCGCAGTCTCTCATTGTAGGGTCTGCCCTGTTGTCCCCGGATCATGCGGGTGGCCCTCCTTTGGACCCTCTCAATGTTGTCCACATCCCTCCTGAAGTGGGGCGCACAGAACTGGACACAGTACTCCAGCTGTGGCCTGACCAGTGTCGCGTAGAGGGGGAGGATCACCTCCTTGGCCCTGCTAGAGATGCACCTTTGGAAGCACAACAAGGTCCGGTTAGCCCTGCCAACCATGACCTCATATTGTCAGCCCATGTTCATCTTGGAGTCAATAATGACTCCAAGATCCCTTTCTGCCTCCGTGCTCTCAAGAAGGGAGTTTCCCATCTTACAAATGTGCTGCTGGTTACTACTGCCCAAGTGCAGCACGCTGCACTTGTCAGTGTTGAAGCGTATCCTGTTTTTGTTAGCCCACCCCTGTAACCTATCCAGGTCTTGCTGCAGTCTTTCCCTCCCTACTAGCGTGCTCACCTCACCCCAACTGTTGGTATCATCAGTGAATTTAAACAGGGTGCTTTTCACCCCGTCGTCCAAATCACTGATAAAGAAATTGAACAGCATGGGCCCAAGGACCGAGCCCTGGGGGACTCTGCTGTCCATGTCTCCCCAGGTCGAATATGACCTGTCCACCACCACCCTCTGAGTGCGACCCTTCAGCCAATCTGCAATCCATCTGACTGTGTAGGCATCAATGCTGCAGTTGCCTAGTTTTTTGATGAGGGTGGGGTGGGAGACGGTGTCAAAGGCCTTGTTGAAGTCCAGAAAGACTACATCCATGGCAACACCTGCATCCAGTGCTTTTGTGACCTAATCATAAAAGGCAATCGGGTTGGTCTGACATGACCTGCCCCTAATGAAACTGTGCTGGTTGCCCTTGAGCATCATCCCTGAGGCCAGACCATCGCAGATGTTCTTGATGATCTTCTGAAAGAGTTTCCCTAAGATTGAGGTAAGACTGATGCCCGGGTCCTCCCTCCTCCCTTTTTTAAAGATGGGGACCACATTGGCTATCTTCAAATCATCTGGCATCTGGCCCGAGCACCACGAGTGCTCGTAAAGCTGTGCCAAGGGCCCTGCAATAACCCCTGCTAGCTCCCTCAACACCCTGGGGTGGAGAGCATCTGGACCCGCTAATTTGAACACATCCAGCCCCTCCAGAAGCTCTCTAACCCAGTCCCCCCCAACCTGAGGTCTGGAGGCGTTCCCCTCGAGTCTGTCTTGCATCACAGTGGGGAAGTCCCGGTCCCCAACCAAGAAAACGGAGGTGAAGAATTGGTTAAAGAGGTCTGCTTTCTCCTCTGGTGCAACCACCAGATTGCCCAGAGGATCTTGCAGGGGCCCCATATTTCCCAGTGCTTTCTTCATCCTCCCTATATATTTGAAAAAGGACTTTTTACTATCTTTGATTTTGGACGCAAGTCCTAGTTCTATGTCTGCCTTAGCTTTCCTGACAGCCCCCCTACAGGCCCGAGCAGAGGAGGTACACACACTCCTCTTTGGAGATACCACCCCCCTTCCACCGGGTGTATGCTGCCTTTTTGGCAATCAGGCATTTCCATACACCCTTGGTGAGCCGGGGGGCTTTGGATCACTCCTGCCCCCCTTGCTTTTTGTTGGGATGGTCACCCCTTGGGCCCTGAGTATCGTCTCCTTAAGGAACGACCACTCATCTTGGACACCGAATTCCCCTGCTTTCAAGAACCCCAGCGCCTCTCCCACTAATCTCCTCAACTCATTGAATTTGGCCCTCTTGAAGTCTAGGGCTACCGCCTTGCTGCAGGCCCTTGACACCCTGCGCTGGATGGTGAATTCCAGCAAGCGATGATCGCTATCACCCAGGTGGTCAAGGACCTGGAGGCCCCTTACCAGGTCGTTGCCTGTGGCCAGGACCAGGTCCACCAGGACATTTCCTCTGGTGGGACTGTGCACCTCCTGAATTAAGTGGAGGTCCTGTATCACAACCAGGAACCTCCTGGAACAGTCCGACCTGGCTGACTGTTCCTCCCAGCAGATGTCATGGGTGATTTAAATTACCCAGACAACTACATCCCTTGCCTTAAGGGCCTCTGCAAGCTGGCCCGAAAATTCCCGGTCCAGCTTCTCCCCTTGGTTGGGGGGTCTGTAGTAGATCCCTCTCCCCATGGCCACCTTGTATCTTGATCCAGAGCACTTCCGCTTGCCCCTCTAACCCCATTTTGCTGGCAGGGGATGTGTATTTCTCCTTGACATAAAGCACCACACCCCCGCCTTTCCTTCCTTCTCTATCCCGCCTGTAAAGCCTATAGCCCCTAATGCTAACTGCCCAGTCATGGGATGAATCCCACCATGTTTCTGTAAGCCCTATTATGTCTGGGTCTGAACTGGCTATTCTGAGGGCGAGTTCCTCCTGTTTATTCTCCGTACTATGAGCATTGGTATATAGGCATTTAAGGCCCTGCCTAGCTGCATGTGCTACCCCCCGATCTGGGAGACTGTTTGGACCCGTTTCTTACCTGGGCACCCCTTGCATTTGTTACCTGTCTTGCTCGGGTGGTATCTCCTCGTCTTCCTGCGGCCCCCTCCCCCTGCGATGCTAGTTTAAAGCTTGCCATATAAGACCAGCCAACCTGGAAGAGAAGACATGCTTGCCTTTAGGATAGAGGGGAAGCCCATCCCACCCCAGCAAGTCCCCCGCCTGAAAGCATGGGTCATTATCAAGGAACCCAAGGCCTGCCTGGCAGCACCAACTGCGTAAGTACCGGTTGACCTCGCCAATGCAGGCCTCATGTCACCGTCCTTGCGTACTCACTGGAAGAAGAAAGGAGAATACCACCTGCTCCCCTGTCTCCTTAAGCTTGTCCCCCAGAGCCTTGAAATCCTTCATAATGCAGTCAGGGTTGCCCCTGGCTGTGTCATTCGTCCCCACGTGAATGACAACCATGGGGTACTGGTCTGCAGGTCGGATGTAGACAAGGATCCTCTCCGTGATGTCTCTAACCCAAGCACCAGGCATGAAGCAGACTTAGCTTTAAACGAAAAAAAAATTATTTACTTAGCTTTAAATAAAAAATTTAGATGTGTCCTCCCCACCCACCCTGGAAAATAAACATTTAAATGCTCCTCTGCTTTCAGTACCCTCGATAAATCAGGCTAGACTTTGGCACCTAAAACAGGACTTACGTAGAAGCTAGGCATCTATATCTTGAATTGTGATCCTGGAAATTCCTGTTCAGCTGCTGGCACTCTCTAGGGTTGCCTAAATTCTATGGGTCCTCCTTGTTTGATTTTAGTATTCACTAAAAGGTGTCTATTTCTGCTTCTGATCATGAACAGAACTGCCCTGGTCTGAGCAGTTTGGCACCCTGCTCATGTATAAGCCCAGTTGAAATCCAAAACATAGGTGTTTCTCTGACTCTGTTCCCTGAATGGCCCATTTCAGTTGGCACTCTCAGAGCAGAGCTATCCCATACCAACAGAATCAGGCTACTCACAAAACATAATGGTGACCATCAGTTTCTTTTAAAGCACAACCACCAAAGAAGAAGGTAATGCTCATACTTTATAATACTAGCCTTGGGGTTAAAGTACATGCCCAGAAAGTGAAAACTTGGGGTTCTGTTCCCTCCTCAGCCTGAAGAAGAGTCAACCTCACATTTTCCACTTCCAGGATCTGGCATACCCATCACTGAAGTTCTTGTAGCACTTAATGGGAGGGGAGTGTTCTGGTTTCTGGCGTGTGTTGCCAAGACCATTTCTATGTTTTATCCAATGGCCCATTGAACGTAAACCAGAAATGCTCCCAGGATCCTCCTTCCAAGTGAGTATCTTTAGCACTACAAGACACCTGTTTGTGCTTGTTCCCTTTCTCTGCTCCAGTAAATCTAGAATTCTTTTCCGAAGTGTCAATAGGACTCTTGGACTTGACCCTACCTAGACTAACCTATAGCCTGATGGTTACAGCGTTTTCCTGAGAGATATGGGGACTGCGGAGGAAACTGAACCAGCCTCTCCCATTCCCTAGTTTGCATGTTATTTTGCCTTCCACGTACTTAAAAATGTCCCATGCTCATTTAGCTAGCACATTACACCTGATTATTGATATACCTGATACTGTATGGCAAAATGTTTCATGTCTGAAGGCAAATGATTCCAATAGATGCAAATGGTGGATGGACTTAATTTGACCTCAGTGACTTCAAATGCAAAAAGGAGTAGAATTTGATTACCTTAATTAACAAATGTGGAGCCAGAAGTAGTTAGAGATTAAAAGGTTCCAGCAACTTTCTCTGCTTTGCATGAGGGGTAGTCACAATATTGATTTTTGTGAATGTTCATCACACTTTGGATACTTTCATAGCAAGAAAGATTGTCATGACAACTTTAGAAGAGTTACAGCTCAAGTTAGATAGTTTTTCTCCATAATTAGATACATATCATTTTAAAATGCAAGATCATTAAACTGGAAAGCAAATTAACTTCTCTTGTTCTTTCTTTTCACTATTCTTTTCTACATTTAATTATACTGAGACAAAGAAACTAGACCAGGGGTTGGCAACCTACAGCCTGAAGGCAAGATCCAGCCTGTGGAACCTTTAGATATGATCCACAGATGTGGCCTTTGACAGCATTTTGCAGTGGGTGACTTGGGAGCTCTCTCATGCCTTCACAATAAGCACTCGCTATAGCTGGCTCTTAGCACTTGCATTCCTGCTGCTGACACCAGGGTGGTTTGTTCTAGCCCAAAGCTAGAAAACGTGTTGCCTAGTCCTGAATTAGACCATTATGTTTCCTATAGTGGCACAATGTTACTGTGTCCGGGCTCCCACCCTCCAGAGAATAGTTATATCTGCAGTATCTGTTGCTGGCTGCTGACGTACTCCAGTGGCACCACAATCTCAACCAAGCAGCAGCCCATTATGAGGTAAACTGTCTTGCCCTGGAAGCAGAGAAGAGGCAACAGAGGAAGGAAAAAGAGAGACATCCTGGCCTATTCTCTCCTGCAGAAAGACCTGCAACTTCTGCAGACAGGTCTGTGGCTCAAGGGTTTGTGAGCTAAGATCAAGTGTAGTTGCTGCACTGGTCTGTTGCCCAGACCGAAATGGATTTGAATGGTATTGTGTAATGAAGAGTGGACCTCTGTCCAATGCACTGCAGATAGGACACCCTATGAGGCTACGGGCAGACATTACACATTGTGAGACTATCCGTACCCAACGTGAATCTCTGCTCATGTGATGGGTGGATAGGAGCTCTCTAGGGCTTACATCTTTATGGTGTTACAGCTGATGTTTATGGGAGGGTTCTTTCTTTTCTAGCTTATCCATCCAATCTCACCTGCCAGGACTTGGTGTAAAAAAGAAAACGGAAGGAGGGAGGCTAGCCACCCAACTCAGCTGTTATCCTTATTATGCTCAGTAAGCTGTTACTGGCTTGGTACAGGCAAGCCACTCTTGTGACAAGTCTCAGAGGGCTCCAGGGCTCAGAGCATCTGGTTACACAAGTGCTTCTGCCTGCAATACCCTCACTCATGGTTTTGATATCTTCTTCTACCGCAGGGTCAGCATTGTGATGGTTGCTTGTGTGGAAGAAATCAAACTTCACATTGTGGTTGAATCAGAACTAACAGAGCCAGCTTTTCTTTATTTAGGGCTGTACTGTGATCACAGGGAGGATTTCATACAGCAAGGAGAATTACCCACTTGTCTGTTTCAAAGGAATCCTCCTTCTCTCTAAGTTTTCAAGCATTTTTATACTTAAGACAGATAAAGAGAAAAAAAACCCGACCTTGGAGAAACTAAAACAAGTTTACTTAATTGGACATCTGTGCACAGGGTAATAAGATGTGCAAGATTCCTCATCTCAAAACATGTCACTGAAATAAGCAGTATCAGCTCTTCAGGTCTTTGTCTGTTTTTCTAGTCAAGTAGGCCAGAAGCCCGACTAAATTTATTACCACATTCCCTGTTTTTTTTTCCTTTTTTCTAACAAGTTAGATATTTTTAGCCATTAGCCTTTCAACTTCTAGTTTTTCTTTCTCTTTACTTTCTGCTATTTCAACATACAAATTATATACTTCGTTTCTGGTTGATGGGCTATTCCTCATTTGCTTGGCAGCACAGTTTAAGCAACACTGTATTATCATAAACACTAGGCATACTTCAATAAAAACAACAAACAATATCAACAAACTATGAATGATGGTAGAACCTAAGGAACTGAAAACAGAGTTAAACCAAGAACTCAAATTCCAACTATCTGACTCGTGCAATTTAGCTGCTTCTTTTTGAATATGTTTACTTAAATCCTGGAGTTCTTCTGAATTATCGGGAATATAAGTACAACATTCTTTACCTATTAAAGCACAGACTCCTCTGCTGGCTAGTATATAAACTAACTCAAGTCGGTTTTGCAATGTCATTTGCCTTATTTCCTTCATTTCTGTATTTATTTTATCAAAACTATCAGCAGTAGCATTAGCAATCTTTTCCAGAGATGGTGCAACTTTCTTTATCTCGGACATAGCTAAGCCTGCACCATAGCTGGGGAACATTATACCCCCAAACCTTTGATTTTCTGTAATTTTGCGAACATTGCGAATTCTTCCTTTAGGTAAATGAGATTTAATAGTAAAGGCAGGATACTCTGTGGAGACATAGCACATTCCTCTCCAACTGGAGGGAAGATTTTTATGGGCCTTATCTCCACATGCAGAGCAGTGACCAGCTAGTGCAGTATATCCACCTGTATTACAGCGTGGGGACATCATCCATTGTGAATAATAGCCTGAAAATTGACCTGCAGGGGAGTAGTTAGATATCCAGGAACCATTAGAAAACCAAGCACCATTTATCTTAAATTCTACCTCACACTTACTGACTCCTACTCCAGCACGAGATCCATTACAGGTCCAACAGAACTTTCCAGGGGTGGCATAAGCTAATTGTACATAGTCAGACCGGTTGCAACTTACATTCTGCCAAGTTTTGTTTCCATGAAAATCTGAATAGTAAGGAGCTAACATCTGAGTTGCATTCAAGGGTACCAGTATTATGGGTATTCCTCTGGTAGAATAGATAGGGACATGACTACATATCCAACAACGAGAGACATTTAAATCTATCCCAATTTGATTAACTAAAGACAAGAACATATTTTCATTAAATGGTCTTCTTTGTTGGTCCAGAAGTGTAGTTTGGTTTACAGAGTTTCTTATAACTGATGAGTCAAGTTCATATAAGATGTCCCAAAAAGATATACTGAGAACTACCCAAATCATGACTAACCAACTCTACCTTGGGAACCAGGAACAAGGTAGAGGCCTTTTTCCTGTCCCAAAGAGCACAGTGGTGTCATTGGGGCACACCCTCTTTGCTCTGTAGTGGCAAATCCTCTTCACCAGTAGGCGCTTGGCTCACTACCAGTCTTGAGCTCTCCTGATGGCAGGCGCTAGGCTCACTACCAGTCTGTGGAGGCTGATTACAAGATTGATATGGAGGAGACTCTGGGTCTAACGGGACTGATGTTTTCTTACTGTGTGAAGCGTGGATCCGTGTCTGGAGTCCTTGACACTTTATTGCAGTGTTGGTGGTCAGGAGTACCTGGAATGGGCCTTTCCAGCAAGGTTCCAGTGATGACTTTTGTTGATGGACTTTTATATGGACCCAATCTCCAGGCAGGATAAAATGGCATGACTCATCTGGAGAGCTGCCTGTACCTGTGAATGAAAAGCCTTAACACACTTCATTGGTGCCTTGCAATAGTCCAGAATGGTATCATCAAGTGAATATATATCGCAAAAGTTGGAGGCAACAGATGGCGAGGCGGGGAGCCTCATGGGTCTTCCCATTAGAATTTCATGTGGGCTAAGCCCAGTCTTTCAGGTGGCAGTAGATCTCATACTCGTAAGGGCTATGGGAAGTACATCTGGCCATTTTAGGTGAGTCTCAGCACAAATTTTGGCCAGTTTATTTTTCAGAATGCCATTTTGGCGTTCCACTTGGCCCGAGGCCTGTGGATGGTATGGACAATGAAAGTTCTGTTGGATATGCAGGACTTTGCAGATTTCTTTCATTATCTGTCCAGTAAAATGAGTTCCTCTATCAGAGTTTAGGGATAAAGGAATACCAAACCTTGGAATAAAGTCTTTGAGCAACTTTTTGCTTATAGTGATAGTGTCAGCTTTTGCACATGGGTAGGCTTCTACCCATCCAGAAAACATACATACAATAACAAGAACATATTCATAAGAACAACATTTCTGCATTTGAATAAAATCTAATTGTAAATTTACAAATGGTCCCCAAGGTGGGGGGGATGTGCTGCCTTCTTTGTTTTTACAGGCTTTCCCACATTATGAGCTTGGCAAATAGGACAGGGGTGGCAGTACTTCTGAGCCACAGATAGAAAAGTTGGAGCAAACCAATAAAGCTTAACAGCTTCTATCATCCCCCCTTTGCTCACATGTGCCATGCCATGGTGTATATGAGCAAGATGAGGAAGAAGGACCATTGGGGCCACCAGGCAGCCGTCCAGGGAGCGCCACAAATGGTCAGGGTATAACAAACACCCAGCCAATCTCCATGTATGTTTCTCTGGTTCTGGAGCCTGATCTTGGAGGAGGGCAACATTGTGAAGACTTGCCAATGGAGAATGGTTAGTTGGAATAGACAAAAAAATATGACCTTGGAGAAACTAAAACAAGTTTACTTAATTAGACATCTGTGCACAGGGTAATAAGACACGCAGGATTCCTTATCTCAAAACATGTAACTGAAATAAGCAGTATCAGCTCTTCTGGTCTTTGTCCGTTTTTCTAGCCAAGTAGGCCAGAAGCCCGACTAAATTTATTATCACACTTGCTGCTGGGTCCCATCGGTCATCTCTCTCGATTCCTTACTTCAGGTAAGTGTGAAGATTTTCCTCCATGGAGTTCCCTCTGCGTCTGCTGGTCTGTCTCCACCTTACTTTCACTTTCATCTCCTCTTCTTCCGGTTGCTGTGGGGCACAGTTTTTGAGTATTCCCTGTCCCGTGCCCAGTGAGCTGGAACCTGCAGGAACTGATAAACTGGGGCATCCCTGCTCTCTGTGAGTCCTGCTCCCCAGCTCCGGTCATGGTCTTCGGTGAGAAGAACCTACCCCAGCACTTCTTATTCTCTTCTGCTGTGGCAGCGCAATCTTCGCTGCCACACACATAAACCAGTTTAAGTGATCAGAAACTGGTTTAAACCTATAACAGAACAGATGTTCAGTGCACATAAGCCAGTTTGAAAATGGCTGAAACTGGTTTGAGATAAACCTGGTTAAATGTAGTATCAGACTTAACTGACTTGGCTCAAACTGATTTATGCAATACCCGGTGCTGGTTTAAGATAAATCAGATCCCCCTCCCCCAGCATCCCAGCATGCTCTCTGAGCTGGGTGGGGCTCTTTGCTCCACAGCAGGGTTGGCCCCTCCCCCTGCTCCTGGCTACAGCAAGACTGCAGGGTGTTTTCTACCTTCCCCTCCAGGCTCCCCTGCTAAGCAGGAATTCCCCCCTCCCTTCTGCCTTTCTGAGGAGGTGTCTGTGTATTAGCTAGCAGACCCCATGCTGGCTGTGGTCCCCTCTGAATCAACAGGAAGCTGGTAATATCCCTCTGTTGTTTTCTTAATGGGGTGATAAACACTGTTATCAATTCCTTGCTGGGCTAATCAGAGCAATGTGCCAGGGCCTGGCCAGGCCCCTCTCAGCTCAGCATTGTAAGAAGGAAGGGAGGGCTGCTCTAGTGCCCTCCAGCTTCTAGCCTGAGCCACTGCAGGCATGTGCCTGTATTTCTGGTATGTTTGTCCAGTTACAAAACTGATTTAGCCAAACCAGGTTATACTAACCTGCAAAGCTTGAATCAGTTCAGGCTCAGGGTTTTTGAATGTCTGTCCCTAACCTGAGAGTCTTGTAGTTAGCTTCCCAGCAGCCAGCTTCCAGTGGAAGGATCTTGGCTACAAGCCTACTTTATGGAAATGGCAGACTCCTCACTAGCTTGCTCTTGTGGTGGCTGGCCAAGGGCAAGTGAGACTCGGGGGCATCTGAACTCCAAGCCGGAGGGCTTAGGCCTTCATGCATGAGGCCTGCCACTAGATTAGGGAGTATCTGAAGCCCCAGGCTGAGCAGTCTGGGGTGGAGCATACTTGCCAGTTGCAGCACATACAGTGTTTGAATGACTGAGTTTTGCTCAAATCAAGAGGATCCCAAATGGATGTGGCTAATTTGACCTGGAATAGGAAAAGAAATTCAAAAAAAAAGAATTGGTTTTGACTTTTAAGCCACCTCAAGACCCACCGTGAGCGGTGCCGGAGATCGTCCTGGGCTGGAGCGAGTTGTATTGCCGTGAAACCTGGAAGCTTCCCCGGGGGCTGAGCTGGGCTTTCCGTGGCCGCGGGCAGAGTCGTCGGCTCTTCCTCCCCCTTGTGCCTCCGCGCAGCGGCCCGCTCCCCCCGCACGGCCCCGCGCCCGCGCCCCTGGCGCAGGCTCTGCCCTTGCCCAGCCCCGGCGGGCGGGGAGACGCCTTCCCCGGGCAGCTTGTCAGGGGCCGGGCCGGGCACTCCCCCGGCTCATAAGGCCGCGCCGGAGCCGTAGACCCCGCGGAGCGGGCTGGCGGCGGCAGCCTCTCGCGGGCACCATGGGCTGCTCCAGCAGCGCCCAGACGCGGAGCCGGGACAGCGGCCGCCCCGCGCCCAAGTCGCCCGGCGCCAACGGGCTGCAGCCGTGTGGTGAGTGGCCCCGGGGGTCTCCTGGCCCGGGCGGGAGCGGAGGCTGCCCCGGGGCCGGCCCAGCGCGCTGCCGTCAGCCCAGAGCCGAGAGCGGCTCCTGGGGCAGGTCCCGCACGAGGCCGGCGGGTGCCTCGCGGCTTCGCCCCGTGGGTGGGCTGAGCAGGCGGGGCTGCTAGAAGGAACCCAGCGAGGAGCCGCCCCCCCGCCCGGTTACAGGACCCGGCAACAGCTCAAGGGCCCCTTCGCCTCCTCTCTCGCACACGCAAAAGAAGAAAGGGGGGGGACACGACACCTATTTTTACCTAGAAAGCTGTGACGAGCAACTGTAGGGTATTTTGAAGCAAAACTAGTAATAACGTCCCAAGATCTTTAGCCTAGAAAGGAATTGCTGGAGGAACTGGCTCTAAGTTCTTCAAAGCCAGAGGCAATTCTTTGTTGTTGGGTGTTTATGGCACCAAGAAGCATCCACAAATTTAACTTTAGCTACCTACATCTTCCACATGGCTAAACCAGCATGACTTGACACAGCTGAATGAGTTAGTTCCATTTTATTGCGTAGTTCAATTGTATTCCTTTTTTGCAGTGATGACAAATAGTTACTGTTTTCAGATAAAACAGTGTATTATCCTTTTAGATGGTGAAATGATTGTCCCATTTGCAAGGACTGCTTTTATAATAGTGTATTATCACTTTTCATTGTTCTTGTCAATATATTTTTCATAGAAATAGTTAATATGTATCTTATATTTCATTGTTTTATAAATGCTACCTGATCACTGTAAGCTAAATCTCTTCCCCCTGAAGTCATCGATGGAGTTGTTACTGATCAGGAGCAAGGTCAAGTGACCTTAAAGGGATTTTAAGTCCAATCCTGCAATCTGTTCGTATTGCTAGAATTTAAAGTTTGAGTGAGTGAGGGTCTCCAGATCAAGAAGAAGTATTCATGGCAAGTGAGATTTCTGAAGTACCTGCGTTGTTTAGGCAGTCAGTGTGGTAGAGATGATATCTTCTTTGTTAGATCAACTAGACAGTTGCAAACAAAACTTTTCTTTTTGCTTTGAGTTGCTTAGGAGCACAGGTTCCATTGACTTTGTTATAAAAGGAGCCCTGGCATCAACCTTCTCCCACTGGAGAATCAGAGAGGGGATTGAATAGCAGTCTTTAACTACCTGAAGGGAGGTTTGAAAGAGGATGGAGCTGGACTGTTCTCAGTGGTGACATGTCAGAACAAGGAGCAATGGTCTCAAGTTGCAGCAAGGGCAGTTTAGGTTAGATATTAGGAAGACTTTTCTCACTAGGAGGGTAGTAAAACCCTGGGACAGATTACCCAGAGAGGTGGTGGAATCTCGCTTCTTGGAGGTTTTTAAGACCTAGATAGACAAAGTTTGGCTGGGATGTTCTAGTTGGGAATGGTCCTGCTTTGAGCAGGGGGTTGGATTAGATGACTTCCTGAGATCCCTTCCAGTCCGCATTTTCTGTATTTCTATGAAATGCTGGGCTAATCATCACTGAGCTGGTTTGCAGCAGCAGACCAGTGCAAAGTGGTTTTGCTGGTCTGCATAATCTGGTCCCAGACACCACCGTGGTAAGCATACAGGTATGTTGGACCAAACAATCCAACAATCCAGTGAAAAAGTAGAAGTAAGGAACAGCGGGATGAATTAGGTTCCATAAAGTCTTATTCACATACAGGGTTTACATTATACAGTTACTTCTCTGGACCTGATTATGACTGGATAAATCAATGAATATTTTACCATTGACTTAAATGAGACAGAAATAGGTCTATTGATGTAATAAGAAGTATTTCTGTGACTTTCACTGGCATTTTTGTTCTTAAATTACTCTGGTACTTTTGAAGATCCCACCTTAATATGAAAAATGTTTTTCTTTTGTTGAATAGGATAGTACATGTATATGTTTGCATAGAAATGTTCATACATTTAATTTTTTTCTTAGCTTAAAAGAGAGGATGTTTTAATAAAATCCTGAATGACAACATAGTAGTATTTGATTTTTTTTTTTTTTTTTTTTTTTTTAGTTAACTAATGCAAAGACTGAATATTTCACAGATTGAAATATTCTACTTTGTATTTCTGAAATATATTTACTCTTGTTAGTAACATTTTATCAGTGTTTGAGCCAAATTCTTCCTTTTGGGTATACGTGAGTGGCTGCCATCTCTTTCAGTTTATGTATTTTTAAATGCAGTTTGTCTGTGTTAATAAGCAATTGGTCTTCATTCTTGAATATTTTGTTTCTAATTTAGAGTTGATTCCTGCTGTTGGTCCTATTGTGCAATGTCCTGTAAAAAATTAGTTGTTTTGCATAAAAATAAATTGTATGATGTAATTGACCCTGCTATCCATGTGGGATCTGTTTCAATTCAGTATGTGCATTCCTGCCCCATTTAAGACAATGGACCTTAAAACCCTGCTGGCATAATTTGAGCAGGATCAGGTTATTTTGTGTCTAATCAGTAGCATACCAGAGAAGGGGAAATGGCCCTGGGTATGGCGGATGGCAGGGGACACAAAAAATAGCAGCAGCTGAGCTAGTGTCCCGGCCACTGCCATTGTAACAGAGCCCCTGAAGTTATCCTGTCCACTCTGCCACCCAGGGTGCTCACGCATCCCGTTACACCCCTGGGTCTAATTACATGAGCATGAGGTATCTATGTGACTGATGTTTTGTAGGATCCTTAACTTGTTTAGACATATCCTCCCTTACTTTTGAGTGACTGAATCATCAAAACCTTACCCTCACTTTTCATGGTATTGAATTATTTGTTCCATGCACTGTCAGTTTTAAAGGGTCTTTATATGAAGCCTGGGACTTTAGAGACCAGGTTGCTCAAAGTGCTCTACCTGCTTGTCATTGTTCTGTTGGTAGCATCTGGCTTGGTGAGGATTAGCCCAGGGCATGGAAGATCCTTCTGTGGTGCAGAGCTGAGACAGGGGCTCGTGTCACAGTCTTGGCTTGCTTTCCAGCTTAAGAGGAAACAACCTTCAGGTTTTAGTCACCTTGGTGTGTACAGCCCTGGTCTCCATTTTGTGCAGTTCAGCTGCACTCTAGCACGATTCTTCATTTTCCATATCTGCCAAAGATTGCATATTCATAAGCCTTGTGATAAGTTTTGCGATTATTCTGATTCAGTATTTGAAATCATTAGTTTTCTGCATCTGGTCCTGCACATATTTACACTCATTAGCTGAGCCCCTCTACTCATGTCCCTGGGATGAAGTACAATTTTCTTGCGCAGGAGTTGGCATCGTATGGACACTGCCACTGAATACCACAGATCCACCCCAAGGAGCTGGGGGTGTTCAGTGGTATTCAGTGGCAGAGTGGGGATTCATTTGTGCTGGGTTCAGGCCATGAGGAATCATGCCTGCATCAGGGGGTGTAGGGAAACAGTGGCCGGGAAATGCTGTGATGGCAGTGGCTGCTTGGCCAAAACACTGGCCTACCTTGGACCTGAGCTGGGTTGTTCCAGTCTATGGCTACAAAAACATTGCCAGCCACTGCCCTTGGGTAAAAGTTATCAGAACTGCACCCTTTCTTTGTATCTGATGGTGGATGTTCTATGCATTGATACTTTGTCTGTTTGTACACTTTCATCATAAATTTTAATTTTTCTAAAATTAAAATATATTAAAGATATTTTAAAAATATAAAGTGTTAACAAATAAAAACCTAGGATTTCGGACTAGCCCAGGGCTTGACACGACACCTCGTTCAATGAGTGACAAAAAGGCTTTATTTACTACAAGTATTCAAAATCAAGTCAAGTGAGCCCAAACCAAATCAAAGTCCGGTAATTAGCTATGAGGTGATAATTTCTCACCGAAGAAGTGGTCTGTTTCTTTTCAACTTCTCAAATAAGTCAGGCACATCAGCTACTGGTTTCGGAGAGATTTCTCACTCTTGAAGCATGCACGCTGTTTTCTGTTTTACTGCCTTTTTATTCCCTCAGCTTAGCATCTTCAAAACATTCTTTTACTTGCATAAATCAAGAGTGAGTCCCAAGCAGTAATTGACAGGAAAATCCTGTTAATTAACCTGCTCATTACTAGTAATCACAAATTTCTAATTTAAATGAGTTACCTTCTTCAGTAACAAGAGGTTATCCAGTTTGGAACGTATCAAGAAACTGATTAACAGCCAGGAAAACATATGCAATCTTTGGATTAAATCAGGAGGAGACATCTATCACACATGGAGAATGTCTCTTCCTGCACATAAACACAAGTTAGGCACAAAAGAAATATTTACTATACTAATTAATCAAGGATAGACATTTCATGTGGTTACACACCAGACAACTAGGAGGATGCCTGAAATCATCTTGAATATAGCAAGATAAGCTGGAAGAGATACTTCATTATTTCTTCTCAGATGGCCTAGCCATGAACTCACATCCTTTTGCGTTGTGCAGTTAGCATCAGTATTCTGTATTTTAACTTTTATGAGTAGACCTGAGCTTAGCATGAGTTTCAGAGTCATCAAAAGCCAAATCCTGGTTTTAGCTCATGTTCAATGTATATAAAATCTAAATGCAGCCCAGTTGCTTCCACAGAGCTGCTGCACATATCTTTAAAGATGAATGTTGTATTAGCCAAACATGCCTTAATCTAGTAGATGGCAGAAAGTGAGTTTGACAGACAGGGGAGACAATAAGGTCAAGGAGGAAGAGCTCTTTCCCCACCACTACTAAATAATTGATGGAAATGGATAATGGACCTTCCATCATGCACAGAGAAGCTTTGGAAGATATTTTATCTGCCTGAAGTATAATTTTTGCACCTTTCTTTGTGGGGCTCCCTGACTCGAGGCCCACACCTACAGAGCTCTCTGACGTAAGCATTATAATGAACATCAACAGCTTGGGATAAAGTATAAACAAATTTAATATAAAATCCTGTTTGTCTTCCTTTATTTTTATTGAATTTTTTTTTACCTATTTCCTTTAATTATGTATGTAATAGTTTAGTCATTATACACTTATAAAGATTCTCAATATAGTTATTTTCCAGACTGTAAAAAAAGAATTCCTGCACATACTAATTCTTAGACTTCTGTGTCTTAAAATATTTCATTCCTTACAGCTGAGGAGTTAACAGCAGGTTCATAAGTGGCTATTATAATTCAGAGTGCTAGATGGAACAGTCTAAACCAGTACACCTCTGTATAGAAGAGCACACTGAATATTTCATCAGAAGTTTCATTCCTGATAGCGTGCCTGTTGTTTTGGTTCATTTTGTCAACATGCCAAGGCCAAATTCTTCTTCAGTTTCACTGCAGATATTAGTACTCTTGTACATGAGCAGGAAAGGGCGTGTAAAGGAGACTGAGATTATTG
Organism: Crocodylus siamensis; assembly: GCF_052110815.1. Classification (NCBI taxonomy): domain Eukaryota; kingdom Metazoa; phylum Chordata; order Crocodylia; family Crocodylidae; genus Crocodylus; species Crocodylus siamensis. The sequence continues at coordinate 220,553,345 of NC_143397.1, forward strand.
AATATGAGGTATTTTAATTATTTCATTTCAAGGAGTTTTGTTGGCAGAGGTTATGAGGCATAATGAATACTTAATAGTATGATGATAATACATTGCAATGTATAAAAACAAGGAAATAGTTGGACAAATTGGGGATCTTACTAACCAGGAGATATTTTATTTGCTATCTGATTTCATTTAGTAGGAAAAAAGGTATTTTGAAAGACTCCTCTAAATTTTGTTATGGAAAAATGTATTTAACTAAAATAGAGTGTGCAGAATTTTGGGGCTCTTTCAGTAGATCTATAATAAAGATCTTGAACGGAAAACATGCAACTGCTGTCTAATGGGCATATTGTTGTGGGAACTACCTACCTAAATTTTCTGCCATCATTGAAGATTAGCATTTATAATGCCTGTAATTTTAATTATTTTAAAAGTGCTGACAGGCATATGATGGTCATTCTTTGGAGAATGGACATATTAAGCTGACAAATTGGAGGTCTCCTTCTATAAAAGAGAATTCACCCTAGTTTGGAAGAAAGCAATGGAACATTTATATATTTTTAGCAGTATTGAATGCACATGGCATGACATCACTCTAAAATCTATACTTATTTTGTACATGTTATATAAAACCTATTGAGGATAGGTTGTAATGTATGTTCAGTTGGTCTCTAGACACTAGAGAGGACTTCTAGTAAGAATCCTTGAAATGTATTTCTTTTGTCGAAAATGCTCATTGTTTCCAATAAAATGCTGATTGCAGATCCATATAATAAGCTCACTCTATCCATTTCTCAGGCCCCTGCTAGACATGTAAATAAAGGTATGATGGGATCTGATGCACAATCCACACAATTGTGTTTTTTGACATGCTACATGTGGCATTAGGCATAACTGTGGGATTACGTGTCAGAACACATTATACCTTCTTGCCCGTGTAGGGGGAACCTGGGATTGTGGTGATAATCCTGGGCTCTCCCTGCACTCTCATGTAGCAAGCTTTCTGAGCCTGGGAGCCCATCAGCTGACCTGCAGGCTCCCAGGTTTGAAGGTGCATGGTGTGTCCCTGTAACTGGGAGCTCCGGTCACTTGCAGGGCTCCCAGCCACATCAGGCCACACATTCATAGGCATCATAGGAATCCATCACAAAATTGTTATACATATTTTGTGGAATAACTTTGTGGCTTATTTTTCATTTTATTATTCCATTAATTGATAGAATGTGTAGCCAGGTCACAACTCAAAATGTGATTTAACTGGTTAATCATGTCTTGAGTGTAATATGTCATGGGGACCCTTAGGGCCAAATGATTTCTGAGGAGGATAAAATTGCAAAATATGTATAGAAAAGGCTAAAACAATAAATAAAAATGGGGGGGAGAAAGGAATTGCTTTCTTATGAGCACATGTAGGGCTTGAGGATGGTGGCAAAGGCAGAATGTTCTGTTTCCAGAAGACTGAGTATGTGGGAAGAGAGCCTTTGGAAATAGAAGGCATCCCCCTTCCACTGCAAAAGGAAGAGGGGAGTTTTGCATCATTGCTATTCAGTTCTTGGCTGGGGAGATGTTGTGATTCCCTCATCTGCTGTTGGGAGGGAGAAGTCCTATTTTTAAAAATTTCTGCTCATTTTGGGTTCCTCCATTTTTGGTGTCCAAACTGAGATACTGTAAACAGGCCTGATTTTAACAAGTGGTGAATATCTGTCTTGTAAATCCAATAACTATTTAATGCAGAATACATAAGCAGTCCCAAGGGCTGGAACCAAGGTCTCGCTCTCTCCCATGGGGACACCTTTGCCCACTGTAGCTACAGAATCGGACTCTGTTCCTTGTTTTCTGGCCCCAGGAGTCTTGTATTCTTGGCTTCAATAGAAGGGCTGGAGGATGTCTAGCCCAGTCCATAGACTAGTGACTATGATGCTTTTCCAGTAGTGGAAAATGTGGGTCCCAACTTTCCTCAAGCTGTGAAGGACCTTGAGCCCAAGTCCTCCACTTCCTAGGCAAGTCCTCTAACTATTAGGTAGTTGGGCAAAAACTGGGCAAATCTGCTGTCTCTTCCTCCCCCTGCCTTTCATGCTGCCTGTGGAAATCCCATCCAAAAGGCATATGCATGTCCTACTTCGAATGGAGATGCTTAACTCGCTACTTTTTAATTTAATTCATGGGCATGTACACCATTACCATGACTAGGTGCCTTTTTGACTGTGAACCAAGGTGACTCTGGATGAAGCCCCAGTGGCTGAGTGTACTCCACCCTAATCTCACTGGGGACCTCAGCTGGTGGCTCCTCCTTGGAGCCATCACCATGGCCATGTATGTGGTAAGCTTTACGGATACCCTGGTCTCCTGCGCCTTTTGTGGGCAGAGGGAGACCCTGGTATACATGACCCTCAAGTGCACCAGGCTGCAGCCTCTCCACCTCTGGAACCTCCTCCTGAGGTTCTGGATTAACTTTATCCCCCACCTCTTTATTTTTGGACTCCCCATCCATGGCCCCACCAAGTCCTGGGACCTCCTGGTCAACCTCCTCCTGGTTCTGTCCAAGTGGGCCCTGTACTTGATCAGGAAGGTGCTCATGGACTGCGGGCCTGCTTTCTTCTTCACTGGTCTGCACATGCCTCCAAACGGAGCACCACTGGGCAGTGTCCAGCAGTTCCTTGGATGCCTTTGAGGACTAGTGGACACGGCCCAGGGGGCTCTGCTTAGTGGCCCCCTCAGGAGCACTCATTCTCATGTTTTGACCCTCACGTCACTCCTGTCCTGTTTTTTTGCCTTTGTTGTCCCAAGAATTCTGTTGCGTCTTTCACCCATTGGCCCCACACAGTAGAAACTATTAGCTGGGTGTGCCTGAGGGCCAACGGTACTTGAAGGATACAAATAAATAGGTGCTATCAGGTCAAGCATGGCCTAAGACTCTTTGCACATTTTAACTCCCAGCTTTCAGTGTCCTTGGCCCACTTCCAATTTTTCTGGCAAATTCTTATAGACTGAGAGCAGCATTCTTCATATGTATTCTGCTTAGAAAGTTATTTTCAGCATATGTAGCTGCTTTTGGTTCTCTACTGTTGCCACTCTTTTGGGTCAGCTGTCTTAACCCAATATGCATTTCAGCCAATGACTTGGTGACCCCTCTTAAGGGTCTGCTTCAAATGAGCACCTCTAGAAATATAGTCTCTCCTCCTGGACCTCACAGAAGTTCGTTTTCCCTTAAATTCACTTTGGTAAATCCTTGATCTCAAAGGCAAGCAGACCTAGACTTGTTAAAAGCAAGACGTATTACATTCTTCAGCCATTTACTTTCATGTATAAAAACTATTGCATAATTCTTCTGACAGCTCTCATCACTGTAATCATTTCGGCAGAAAATACAATTTGTCAGCATCTTGTAATTATGATATGAACAAATTTTCCTCATAAGCCGCCTAAGGCTTTTTTTTGTCATCGTGTTTTTTGTGAGACACTTAAATCCAATTTCTTGTCAAATTTAATTTGGCAAGCTATTAAATCAGCCTGATCAAGTGGTCTTAATTTGGTATCTTATTGTGTGACTTTTTCAAGTTCTAATGTAGGGTGTCCATCATATCGGATGTTTAAAAGTCATTTTGCTCTGTTTCCATGTGGCTTTCAGACCCATTGCTTTATTTATTTAGTAATCTGTTTGCAGTGGAAAATTATTCACAGAATTTTTAAGTTCTAAAAAAAATGGCAGCCCATTTGTAAACCTAAGGATCCTACCCATGCACATTCAAGATAGAAAAGTCTCAGCACACTGGCTCCATATTTCTGTACCAGAAATTGTCAGGTAGGTCTGATTTGGTCATAGCTTCCCCTTTAGTTTAGGGCCTTGCTGTCAATAACAGTAGTAGAATGATTTGTTAAAAGTGTGTATCTCCTTAATACATATATTTTCCATGTAAAAAAACCCTGAAATTATTGTTGATCTAATAGCAGAACGACCCCTTATGGCTAATTCAAAAGAATAATGAAACTATCAAAGAGTAATCCTTCTACCAAAATAACAACTAGTTCGTGGATTGTGATATGAACTGCACAGGTGCTATCATGTTCTAGAACTGATCTAGTTAAACACTTTCTTATTTAATAATTTATGTCTTCTTTTTCTCATTTTTATTATACAATAAATAAAACTGACACCAGATGAAAGTACTCCAGTTGCTGATGAAAATGAAACTATACCTGACCAGACAAAGCTAGACCCGATCCAGGATGTGGATGTCACCTCTGAGGAATCAAAAATGAATGAGAGTTTCCCAGCAGAGGCAACAGAAGCTTTGGTTCCAGCACCACCAAAAAATGATTCAGGCAGTGAAGGAGTAGATCCCAGATCTGGGGAGAGCACTGGGCCAACACCTGAAGGACTGGTAGAGGATGCTGGTCAACTGTCTACAGGTCTGGAAGAAGGCACAGACTTACTGCCTGCAGGAGCAATGGAGATCATAGAGCTGGCACCAGCAGGATCACCAGCAGAAGGCATTGGGTCACTGCTGAGGGTACCAGCAGAGGACATTGGGCTGCTACATATGGGACCAGTGGAGGGAAATCTCAGCCCTGTAATAGAAATCACCAAGGAAGTACAAATTAATGAAGAGGATCAACTAATTGAGGGTAATATTGGTGCTTTGGTAAATTTAGGAGGGCAATGTCTATCATCAGAAATATGTGTGCAGTTCCCATTGACTTCAATCAAGGGTTGTATGAGAGCAGAATTTAATCCACAAAGTTCATACAAAGGAGTGTATGGAATGGTGTGGTTGGCAAAGCCTCAGACCCAGAAGTCAAAACTGTGAGAAACCTTCTCAGCATAACCAGTGGTTGATCATACTCCCTGCTTTTACACCCCTTGTTTTCCAGGGAGACTAAACAGTCCTTCACATGCTTCATTTAAATGATAAGGGTGTGTTTTTTCAGACTAAATGTATTTGCATATCACAGGAAGGAAGAGCCTGGCAACTACAGGCCAGTCGGCCTCACTTCTGTCCTGGGGAAGGTCTTTGAAAAAATTATCAAGGGCCACATTTGTGAGAGCCCTGCAGGGGAAGTGATGTTGAGGTGTACCAACACGGGTATGTGCCAGGTCGATCCTGCCTGACTAACCCGGTCTCTTTCTATGACCAGATAACGAAAAGCTTAGATGTGAAGGAGGAAGTCGATGTCATCTTCTTGGACTTCCAGAAGGCCTTTGACACAGTGTCCCACCCAATTCTGGTGGGCAAGCTGAGGGACTGCGGCATTGATGAATGCACAGTCACATGGGTGGCAAACTGGCTTCATGGGCACACCCAGAGGGTGGTGGTGGATGGGTCGATATCGACCTGGGAGGGTGTGGGCAGCGGAGTCCCCCAGGGCTTGGTCCTCGGGCCAGTGCTGTTCAATATCTTCGTTAGCGATCTGGACGAGCGTGTGGAAAGCACCCTGTTCAAGTTGGCTGATGACACCAAGCTGTGGGGTAAAGTGAATACACCGGCAGGCAGGGACTGCATCCAGGCAGACCTGGATAGGTTGGAGAAGAGGCGGATCTGAACAGGATGCAGTTCAACAAGGACAAGTGCAGGGTGCTGCACCCGGGGAGAGGGAACCAGCATTATGGTTATAGGTTAGGGGCTGACCCTCTCGGCAGCACAGAGGCAGAGAGGGATCTTGGAGTCAATCCTGACTCCAGGATGGATATGAGTTGCCAATGCAATGAAGCAATAGGCAGAGCTGACCGTACCCTGTCGTACATCAACAGGGGCATCACTAACAGGTCCAGAGAGGTCTTGCTCCCCCTCTATGCAGCACTGGTCAGGCCGCAGCTGGAGTACTGTGTCCAGTTCTGGGCGCTGCACTTCAAGAAGGACATGGAGAACCTGGAGAGGGTCCAGAGAAGGTCACTCGTATGGTTGAGGGTCTCCATGGCCAGCCCTATGAGGAGAGGCTGAGGGACTTGAATCTCTGCAGTCTCCGCAAGAGGAGACTGAGGGGGGGGATCTTGTGGCTGCCTACAACCCTATCAGGGGCCACCAGCAGGGACTCGGGGCAAGTCTGTTCACCAGGGCCCCCCTTGGAGTCACCAGGAACAATGGCCACAAGCTGAGGGAGGATAGGTTTAGGTTAGATATTAAGAAGAACTACATCATGGTAAGGATGGCCAGAGGCTGGAATAGACTTCCCAGAGAGGTGGTGCTCTCACCTTCCCTGGAGATCTTCAAGAGGAGACTGGATAGGCACCTGGCTGGGGTCTTATGACCCCTGCCACCCGCAGTGCTCCTTCCTGCCCATGGTAGGGGGTCAGACTAGATGATTTGTCTAGGTCTCTTCTGACTCATTGAGTCTATGCATTTGTATCACAAAAAATGGCCCTCTGAAATCGGTGTGCGAATCTTAAACCAGAAGGCTAATTTTCTATCAAGGATAGAAATGTGGAGATGCTGTAATAGCTGTTATGTCCCCTTCTCTCTCCGCTTGCCAGCTGCAAGAAGGACGGGGAAGAGTCCAGTCCTCAATAGTAAGTTTTAATCCTTTCACAGACATTGCTCATTGGCAGTTGGTTTTGGCTGAGCCGTCAAAAGCTGCTACCAATTCAGCAGTAGCTGCGAGAAGGTTGAAAATGTAGCTTTTGCCTGAGCAGCAAAGAGAGGGTGAGTGAACTGACAAGTCAGCTCCGCCCCTGCTTCATGTGGCTGTAAGCCTGGAAGAGTATTTTTTTCTTCATTCTTTCTTCCCAAACTAGATGCATGTCTTATTTAGGGGTGTGCTATATTCAAGGAAATATGGTACTGAGATGTGCTGCTCAACATCCTCAGTGACCAAATGCCCTGTTATTTGGTTTATTGTATAACTGATGTAAATACTCCAGTAGTGCTGTTATGGAAGAAGTGGGGTCTCTGCAAATTGTAGAATAGAAGGGCCATTTCATATATTGTTTTATTTGTAAAGCACCTGTAGTGTGCTGGATGCAATAAATCTAAACAGTGGCATCAGGCTAAACACAAAACCTTTTACCATTCAGTGAGTTATGCTATCTCTGGGCGCATGCAGCAAGAACAAGTTTGTTATTTTCCCAGCTAAATACTGCTCTACAGTATTTCTCTTTGGTATAACTTGGAATTATGTTAGGGATATAGTTGGTTTTATGATACTGAGCACTGATATCTTTCTTGCTACTGTTCTATCAATTAAAAAAAAATCATACACACTAAATGGAGAAAGTCCCCAAGTCTTACAGGACTGACTACTAAATAAGTGGGAAAGCATGAGACATGAGACATAGGTGTAAGAAAAGGAGTCTGGTGCATGATTTCCTAATGGAGAGCAAAAGTAGATATCTGGAGAGGACTATCAAGTACGGAGCTCAAAGGAAGGGTGTTTTCATTTGGGGTGCCTCAGAAGGAGGAGTATGTATTGCGAGTCTGGGAATCTCATACAAATCCTTCCCCTTAAGTTCGAGGTTCAAGGGAGTGCTTGAACCTCATGCTTTCCTGCTTATCATACAAGGCCCGTGTATCATGTACACAGAGTAGGAAATTGTCTATGTGATGCAGCTGCTGATACCACAGCTTTGCCAGACTTAGGAGAAATGTGACACGGGACCAGCTTCACTAGACCATCTTTCCACATGCCAGTAGCTCTGCCAGCACAAACCCTTTTCAGATGTTGCTGATATAGCTATAATAACTAGGGACCATGGTCCTTCATATCCTGGGCCGCCTTAGCCTCCAGACTTCAGGTTGGGGAGGACCGAGTTAGAGAGGTTCTGGAGGGGCTGGACGTGTTCAAATCAGCGGGTCCAGATGCTCTCCACCCCAGGGTGTTAAGGGAGCTAGCAGGGGTTATTGCAGGGCCCTTGTCACGGCGTTACAAGCGTTCGTGGTGTTTGGGACAGGTGCTAGATGATTGGAAGATAGCCAATGTGGTCCCCATCTTTAAAAAAGGGAGGAGCTGGGCAACCATAGGCCCATCAGCCTTACCTCAATCCTAGGGAAACTCTTTGAGAAGATCATCAAGGAGCACATCTGCGATGGGCCGTCCTCAGGGATGATGCTCAAGGGCAACCAGCACGGTTTCATTAGGGGCAGGTCATGTAGACCAACCTGATTGCCTTTTATGATCAGGTCACAAAAGCCTTGGATGCAGGTGTTACCGTGGACGTAGTCTTTCTGGACTTCAGCAAGGCCTTTGACACCGTCTCCCACCCCACCCTCATCAAAAAACTAGGCAACTGCAGCACTGATGCCTACACAGTCAGATGGATTGCAGATTGGCTGAAGGGTCGCAATCAAAGGGTGGTGGTGGATGGGCCGTATTCGACCTGGGGAGAAGTGGGCAGCGGCGTCCCCCAGGGTTCGGTTCTTGGGCCCGCACTGTTCAAACTCTTTATCAGCAATTTGGACAATGGGGTGAAAAGCACCCTGTTTAAATTTGCTGATGATACCAAAATTTGGGGTGAGGTGAGCACGCTAGTAGGGAGGGAAAGACTGCAGCAAGACCTGGATAGGTTACAGGGGTGGGCTAACAAAAACAGGATATGCTTCAACACTGACAAGTGTAGGGTGCTGCACTTGGGCAGTAGTAACCAGCAGCACACTTATAAGATGGGAAACTCCCTTCTTGAGAGCATGGAGGCAGAAAGGGATCTTGGAGTCATTATTGACTCCAAGATGAACATGGACCGACAATGCGAGGTCATGGTTGGCAGGGCTAACCAGACCTTGTCGTGCATCCACAGGTGCATCTCTAGCAGGGCAAAGGAGGTGATCCTCCCCCTCTATGGTCAGGCCACAGTTGGAGTACTGTGTCCAGTTCCGTGCGCCCCATTTCAGAAGGAATAACAGCCACAAGTTGTTGGAGAGTAGGTTTAGATTAGACATCCGTAAGAACTACTTCAGAGTTAGGGCAGCTAGGATCTGGAACCAGCTTCCAAGGGAAGTGGTGCTGGCTCCTACCCTGGGGGTCTTTAAGAGGAGGCTTGATGCCTACCTAGCTGGGATCATTTGAGCCCCGTTTTTTCTCCTGCCCAGGCAGGGGGTTGGACTGGAAGATCTACAAGGTTCTTTCTGACCCTACTTCTATGATTCTATGATTAGCTATGTTAGCAAAACCATGTAGTATAGTAAAGTATAGGCCAAGCCTTGGATTTCTCACTGGCTGAGGGTGCAAGGTGAGGAGTTTGTATTGTCTAAGGCAGCAGTCAGCAAGGTTTTGCTGCAATAGGCTGGATCCAGAGGCACAGCAAGTTCATTCAACTCCCAAAACAGGGTAGGGGGTGATATGCTGACCACTGTAAAACAGAGCAGGGATGGGTGGGGAAGTGGGGTGTCTTACCTGCCCCATGGCATGAGTGGCTCATGGGATGAGGGTAGAGTTCCCTGAATGGGGAACATGGCTGTTTCTGCTACTGCTACCATGCTCCTGTAGCCGATGCTGTCTTCCCTGTGCAGAGAGCTGGGGCAACAGCAGAGAAAGGGAGTCTGGCACAGCATCCCCTGGGAGCTGCCTCTGGAGCCCCATTCATTCTCCCCCTCCCCAGATATGCTGCTGGGTTCAGGGCTGACCTTGCTGTGAGAAACTCCCTGCAGGTGGGGAAGGACAATTCCACTTGCCCCTTGCCACTTAGATGCACTGCAGGGGGCAGGGGTGCTTCCATGGCTGGGAGCGCAGTCAGGGCTGCCACTCCTGCCATAGTCAAGACTCTGGTATGGTGGGATTCTGGTGCTTCTTCATATATGGTGCTGGGGCTGATGTCCTGCTCACCCTGACATAGTTACTGGCTGGATCAACCCAGATTGGGTCTGAGGTGGGCTGGTGCTTCTAGTTCAGCCACAAGAAACACGCCCCCCACTGGCTGGCTGCAGCTCAAGACAAAGTTCACCACTTCCACGGGCCACATGCTACCGACCCCTGGTCTAAGGAGTGCCATTTGCATTAGGAATCAGATTTCATAGAATAGGTGTCAGTTGTTGGGTGAAGGACATGAGTGAGAGGAACTACCACCAGCAGTTTTGTGCACTGTACGTGCCTACTGATAAAGGGAGAGACCAAAAGATCTCTGTTTCAAGTACAGTTTAGTGGCTAGGGTGACCATAATAATTTGAGGGAAATCTGGGAAGAGGTAAGGAAATATGGAACGGGGTCCCTCCCACACCACCCCATGGCTCCTGGGAGCAGAGCAGGTGGAACAGTGTGGCATTCATGTACACGTACACACAGGAGTGGGGCTGGGCAGGAGCACGCAGAGCACACACAACACACCCAACCCCATGGCTCCCCAAGCACACATCTCCCCTCTACTGCATAACAGCTATTGCCAAGTATACAATAATTATCATATTATATAATAGTGTCAGCCCTTGTACAACATATAAGAGATAATCTTAAAAGTGTTCAGAATGAATGATAACGTTTGAGACAGTTAGTTGATGCAGCATATGCAAAACCCCAAGTCACTCTTTTGGGTTTACTGTTAGCACTTACTTATGACCTGTTGCCCCAAAGTAAATTTCATAGATTTCATAGATTTCATAGACATTAGGGCTGGAAGGGACCTCGGGAGATCATCGAGTCCAGCCCCTTGCCCAAAGGGCAGGAAGTCAGCTGGGGTCATAGGATCCCAGCAAGATAAGCATCCAATTTACTCTTGAAGGTGTTCAGTGTAGGTGCTTGAACCACCTCCGCTGGCAGACTGTTCCAGACCTTGGGGGCTCGGACAGTAAAGAAATTCTTCCTTATGTCCAGCCTGAAACGGTCTTGCAGGAGTTTGTGACCGTTCGACCTCATCATCCCTTGGGGCGCTCTGGTGAACAGACGTTCCTCCAGATCCTGGTGGTCACCCCTGATAAACTTATAGGTGGCCATCTGATCACCCCTGAGCCTGCGCTTTTCCAGGCTAAAGAGTCCCATGGCTCTCAGCCTGTCATCGTAAGGTCTGTTTTCCTGACCCCTGATCATGCGCATGGCTCTCCTCTGGACTCTCTCAAGCTTCTCCACATCCTTTTTGAATTGTGGAGCCCAAAACTGGACGCAGTACTCCAGCTGCGGCCTCACCAAGGCCGAGTACAAGGGGAGAATGACGTCCCAGGATTTGCTCGAGAAGCATCTATGGATGCACGCCAGCATTTTGGTCGCTTTACTAGCCGCAGCATCGCATTGGAGGCTCATGTTCATCTTGTGGTCAATGATGACCCCCAAGTCTTTTTCTTCTGTAGTGCTAACCAACGTAGCACTGCCGAGCCTATAAGGGTGCTGCAGGTTTTTCCTCCCAAGGTGGAGAACCTTGCATTTTTTTGGTGTTAAACACCATGAGGTTCTCGTCTGCCCATTTGCTGAGCTTGTCCAGGTCAGCCTGGATCACCCGCCTATCTTCTGGCATGGATGCTTCGCCCCAAAGTTTGGTGTCATCGGCGAACTTGGCCAGTCCACTCCTGACTCCAATGTCCACATCATTAATGAAGATGTTGAAAAGGATGGGTCCAAGGACAGAGCCTTGAGGGACCCCACTGGTCACAGGGCACCATGATGAGTGACTGGCATCAATCACAGCCCTCTGGGTCCAACCACAGAGCCAATTTCCCAGCCAGCGGATCGTGGTGGAGCCAAGGCCACAACTGGGCAGTTTGGCCAAGAGGTGATCATGGGATACCAGATCAAAAGCTTTTTTGAAGTCAAGATATATGACATCAATCTCTTCTCCCTTGTCCAGGTGATAGGTCACCTGGTCGTAGAAGGAAATGAGATTGGTCAAACAAGACCTACCCGCAACAAACCCATGCTGGCTATCCCTTAGAATGTTAGCCTGGGCCAGTCCCTCAAGGATGGCCTCCTTAATAAACTTTTCTAAGATCTTCCCCAGGATAGAAGTCAGGCTAATGGGCCTGTAGTTAGCCGGATCCACTCTCCTCCCTTTCTTGAAGATCGGCACCACATTGGCCTTCTTCCAGTCTTCGGGCACTACACCAGAGCGCCAGGAGTTTTCAAAGATCCGTGCCAGGGGCTGGGCTATGACGCTCGCCAGCTCCTTGAGTACCCTGGGGTGCAGGTTGTCAGGGCCAGCTGACTTGAAGGTATCCAGCTTCTCAAGGTGTTCCTTCACGAGGTCAGCATTGATGGAGGGTAGGGGATTCCCCTCACCCAGATTTCCCTGTCCCATAGCAGGCATGGGCATCCCGTGTGACTGATGAAAGACTGATGCAAAGTACCTATTTAATAGGTTGGCTTTTTCCTGGGCGTCAGTTGTCAGTTGCCCCATCTGGTTTAGCAGGGGTCCGACATTGCCCTTGCTTTTCCTCCGGCTCCCCACATATCTGAAAAAGGACTTTTTGTTGTCCTTGATGCCTGAAGCTAGTTGGAGTTCAGTTGCAGCCTTGGCTTTCCTGGTTTGCTCCCTGCAGGACCGGACCAGCGCGGAGTAATCCTCCTTGGAGGTGAATCCCGTCCTCCATCCTTTGTAGGCTTTCCTTTTTAGCCACAGTAGGTCTGCTAGGTCTCTGGAGAGCCAGGGGGGCTGCTGTGCCTTCTTGCTGCCTTTCCTCCATGTTGGAATAGATTTAGCTTGTGCACTGAGGATCGCTTCCTTGAGAAGCAACCACTCTTCTTGAACTCCCATCTCCCTGGGGTCATGGTCCCTGAGGGCCTGACCGACTAGCCTCTTGAGCTTGTCAAAGTCAGCTTTTCTGAAGTCAAGGACTTCTGTGTTGCTGACTGACTTGCCAGCTTTACGGCGGATGGTGAAGGTGATCAGCTCGTGGTCGCTGTCACCCAACTTCCCATCAATCACTAGGTTGCCGATTAGGTCGTCCCCCGTAGCCAGTACCAGGTCAAGCAGCGCTTTGCCTCTCGTTGGCCCATAGACTTCTTGAGTCAGGTAGAGGTCATCCACGCACGAGAGAAAGCTTTGCGCCCGCTCAGATTTAGCTGTGTGATCTTCCCACAAGATGTCTGGGTAATTGAAGTCACCCATGACAACCAAGGTCCTGGAGCAAGCGGCCTCAGTCAGTTCCCGGGTGAACTCCTGGTCAAGCTCGGGACTTTGAGTGGGAGGTCTATAGTAGACTCCCACCATTGTGTCCCCTGTGCCAAATTCCCCACGAATTTTTACCCAGAGGGTCTCTAGCTGTCCATGCTGGTCGCCAACATCAGCTTGCAGGGACATGTAGCTTTCCTTCACATAGACAGCTACACCCCCTCCCCTTTTGTCAACACGATCCCTCCTGTATAGGGTATAGCCCTCTATACCCGTGGTCCAGTCATGGGTGGAGTCCCACCGGGTCTCCGTTATCCCAATGACATCATATTTCTTTGCACTGAGCAGGAGGACGAGCTTGTCCTGCTTGTTGCCCAGGCTCCTGGCATTAGTGTACAGGCAGGCAAGTGTGCCCTTGGGGGCTCTTGCCTTGCCCACAGATTGTGCCAGGGCTGGGGCAGGGGTGGGCTCCCTTAAGTGCCCCCTTAAGTGCCTTGGTCCGCTGGCTTTGCAAGGGCCATTCAGCGGGCCAGCAGGGGCAGTAGTCCCCCATCCCCCAGCGGGCTTAGTTTAAAGCCCGGTGGAGGAGGTCAGCCAGCCTGACTGAGAAGAGCCTCCTCCCCAGGGGAGAGAGGTGGAGGCCATCTCTTCCCAGCAGCTCACTGCCTCTCTCTCCAAAGAGCGGGCTGTGGTCATGGAAGCCAAAGCCTTCCCGATAACACCAGCGCCGCAGTCTTTGGTTCACCGCGTGGATCCTCCTTTCCCTCCTCAGCCCATAGCCCGAGACCGGGAGGATCGACAAAAACACCACCTGAGCTCCCAGACCCCTAAGCCCCGCTCCCAACTCCCTGTAGCGCCTCATGACCTGGCTGGGGGTGCTCCGAGCTGTGTCATTGGTGCCCACATGAATAAGGAGCACGGGGTAGTGGTTTGTGGGCCGGAGGAGCTGCGGGATCCTCTCCGCAATGTCTCGGATGCGGGCCCCCGGGAAGCAGCAGACTTCCCGGGCTAAGGGGTCGGGGCGGCAGATTGCCCCCTCAGTCCTGCAGGATGGAGTCTCCCACAACAAACACCTTACGCTTTGTCTTGGGGAGAGCGGGGGCAGTAGCTATGGTTGAGCCTGGGTTGCCTGCGGGAGCTGGCAACCGCGTGGGCTCTGCTGGGGCTGCAAGAGGTGCGAACCTGTTGCTAAGCTCCGGCGGGGCAGGGGCCTTGGTGCGGCGGGCCTTGGGGCCCTTGACCACTTTGGTCCATGCCCCTGACTGGGCAGAGCGGGAGGTCCCAGAGTCCTCCTTAGTCGCGGAGGGAGACGGTGCTCTCCCCTGCGGCTCCCGGGGGAGTAGGAGTCTATCTCCTGCTCACAGTCCCTGATGGCACGCAGTCTCTGGACTGTGGCCTGGAGCTCCTCCAGCTGGTGCGCCAGAGACCCCAGTAGGGAGCAGACCCCGCAAGGGGAGGTGGCCATGCTCCCGGGCCCCAGAGCCTGAAAAAGGGACAGGCAGCCCCCGCAGCCAAGAGCCAGGGGCTCCGTCTGCGTGCAGCCCGGAACCATGGGCTCCGTCTGGGTGGCCGTCCCTGAGGTGCCCAATGGGGGGGCCGCAGAGCCCGAGGGGACCCTCGGGGTGTGGCGCATGCCCGTCCGTGTCATGCCTCTGGTAGGCTGGCTACGGCTGGGGCTGGCTATGGCTGGGGGGGGTTCGCAGGCAGGGTCTCGTGCCCTCCCACTCCCTCCCCTGCACGAACTCCGCGCTAACTCGAGCGCCTGTTTACGCAGCCTGTTCACGCGGCTCCAGTCGCGGTGCTCCCTGGGGGGCTGGGCCAAGTAGGGTCCTGGGCGGGGGCGGGCTTGACCCGGCCGGCACCAGGCAGCGGCCTCCTCCCAGCAAGCGAGGAGTTAACCCCTTCCCACCATGAGCTTACCTCCGGCTGTGCTGGGGGTCGGCAGGGGGCTGCTGAGGGGGTGACTGGGGGGGAGTGGGGGCGCAGCGGGCTTCACCCGCGCGTCTCTCACTGCTCCGGAGCCTACCTGAGTAAAGAAATGCTTCAGCTTTGATCCAATTCTCTGTCACTGGTGAGCAACAGTGAGCAGTATAAAGTAAGTAAGAAGACTTACTCACATACTTATTTGCACACTTTTTCCATGTATGATAGTTCTTCAGAAAATACAATCATTTGAGCTTCCAATACAATAATTTCATATTTAAGACCTGGTAACACTGCTGCACAAGCAACTCCATTCACAGCCCAGTGGGGTGTGTACCAGGGAGCAGCCCATTGGGTGGGCTCCCTGGAGAAAATTGAAGCAAAAGTCCCGGATTGGTGCAGACCTGCTTGTACATGCTGGGCTCCTGACTCGGGAGCTGTACGTGCGGGTGGGTTCCTGCCAGGACTTCTGCTTCAATTTTTCTCCAATGGCCAGGATGCTGAGACCCTCTGAAATCCAGGACTGTCCCGTCCAATCCAGGACATATGGCCAACCTATTAATGGCACATGTAGTCCCTAGAATATGTTAACTCTTGAACGATGGGAATCTCTCTCACAGACATTCCAAGCTTATAGGTACTCTCTCTTTTATGTACAACTTTCTTACATGAAATGGTGATTTCTCTTTTAGAATATAGGTCTGTTTCCATAAAACACTATGTGACTGCAAGTTCTTTCACCTTCAAAATGTGTAGTCTTTCTTGCCCATCTGGCTTGGTTTGCTCAATTTAATTAGCATTTATAAGCATAATGACATGTTACTGGAAATGGAACTTTGTCTCCTATAACATGACCATATAGAAGAACATGGTTGCAGTGGAAAAACTGGTTAGTTGCCTGAAGGACATACATGGGAGCTATTTTGACTATTTATGCTTGCTTGTATCTCCATTCAGGATTCTTTTTCTGTTCAGACTCTTTACCATTTTGGTCCTGACAATAATACTCAGTATACTCTTAATTCTTATGCACTTCTTTCTGGGCATTCTATGATGGATAGACTCTTCCATTTATTTACAGAGTTTTTACATTTATTTGATTCAAACTTACAGATAGAAGAGATGACTTCTTGCTAATTTAGACTTCAGTGTTTTCTTTGTATGTGTTCTGTCACCTTATGTTCAGATATGTGACCTTGATAGCAATGTATTTACAGGTGTTTGTAATAAAATGTTTAAACATAAAATACACATCTATAATTATTAAAACTACAAAATCAGGCTTCATTTCAGAGTGTGGACAAGTACAGCATTTTATGGGTATAGATCATGCATGTACCTATAGAACTGGAAGCTGCATTGGAATCTCTTACCTATTGATTGATTCAGTTTTCAGTGTTTTTCCACATTTATAAGTGATACAGAAAACCTGACAAAACCAGATCAATAATGCAGAAAAGAGCTAGGGCACTTAATACTGTTTAAGTGTATCCTAATTTGATTTCCATGGTTACTATTCCCAGGTGAGACGGGAGAAAAAGTGGAAACTGAGATGCACAGTGAGATAGTAAGTGAGGGGAATGAAACAAAAGAAGAAGAAACAGGAGAAGCTTTGGATGTTACAGCAGCAACAGAGATGGGTATGTTGACAGAGGAGTAAAGGACTATGTGTTCTATCCTTTAGGAGACAGAAAAGCTGTACCAGTGTTGATGAACACGCTTTTCATTATCAGTTTCCAGCCACTACCTTTTTAACATATTAACTATAACTGGAAGCATATTTACCCTATGTGGTGTGTTTCGTGGGGAGTTTTTGGTAGTGATAAAGGGTAAGTTATGCTTTCTATCTGGATGTTATTTTGGTCACATTCCTATAAAAGCTAAATCTTTGCCTATTTGTCAGAAATGCTAAGCTCTAAATGCACAGTCCTGGTAGATTAGCTGCTTTGTTAAGATCTTGATCCCCTAATTACTATTTGTCAGACGAGTTCTCATGAATTAATACTCAGTCTCACTGCTCTGGGTTATCCTTTCTGGGCTGATTTATTCATCACACCTTTTTCATTAGCAACTGAACTCAGCAGTGTTATGCTGAGACTATTGTGGATCCCACAGCCAATGCAATCATGTTGTAGGCAGAAGAAAGCATGGGCTGAATAGTGTTTAAAAATATATGGGATGGGATGGAGGCTGGCAGCCACACTCCAGAAGAATTTAAAAGTACATTATAGATTTTTATTTTCCTTCATTGAACACTGTATGGAGGTATAACTCTAAAAGCCAATCACTTAGTGCCACTTTATTAAGGATACAGGGAAGCCTCAAGATGGCCAGTGGAACCCTGAAATCCACTTAGAGACATCTAACTCCCATTGTTTTCAAAACGTGGGGGGGAGGACAGGGGGCCGTGGGAGGAGGGGGAGAAATGGGACAGGGGAAGGGAAAGAGACCCTGTTACCATCATGTCTCCTTTGCCCAGTGAATGTTGGAGCAAGCACTGAAACCACGATTCCCCTTTCTAGATGAGTGCTCTGAAGACTGGCCTATGGGGTTTGGCTCATTTGCCCTCCAGTCCATGCAAAATGAAACAACTTCACTGGAAGGGAAACTCTGCCCCATGTTGTCCTAAAATCTGCTGGTAGAGCACTCATTTGGGAGATAGGCAATGTAGGTTCTTTTCTCCTGTGTCCGACTGCATGCGCTGCTGACCTTTGAACTCTGTAACTTCCTCTGGCATTACTTTGTACAGGGGAAGTGTGGTACATGTGCTGTGAGAACATAAAATCATAGAAAATTAGGGTTGGAAGCAACCTCAGGAGGTCATCTAGTATAATCCCTGGGTCAAAGTAGAACCATCCTCAACTATATCATCCCAACATCCAGCAGATCAGGGTGTGCGGGCAATGTAAGTGCAAAATACCTAGTTTGATCCTCACTGCCACACGCTTGCATTTTCACAGACCTCCATTTTGCATATTGGTTTCTCTTCTACCCAGGAGACGATAAGACACCAGCAGGCTCTTCCTATGCCTGAAGATGGGTGTTTGGGCCTGAAAGCTTGCAAAGAACATTTTTTTCCAACTATTTGTTGGTCTAATAAAAAATATCACATCTACCTAAAGAACCTTGTCTGCCTATGTCTTTAGACCAACACGGCTACAGCCAACAACCCTAAATACCTAGTTTGTGAATCTTGATCGAGTCAGGTACCTACCTGCTCAGCAGCATCAAGGCTTTAATAGGGTTGGCCAAGCCCACCAGCTGACTCTTAATTGCTTACAGAATTTTGTGGTAGAAACATAGGCTCTTAAAGACCCTAGGTTATCCAGCATTAGACAGCAGCTGAGCAGAGCTTTGAGGATTTAAATTGTGGACATATGCCTCAGTTACAGCACTTTCTTTGGCACCTAAAGTTTTGTCAACACAGTGCAATGTAATGTCTTGTAGAAAACCTGAGGTAAATATGTTGGCATAGTAGGCTGCTCAGGCTAATCATTAGTGTGGCTATATTACTTTGTCCAGTAGAAACAAAGGCTTGTCTCAGTTTCTGAGCTAGCTTCATTTTTAGTCTATTAATTAAAATAAAAATGGGGCTGCCATGATTTTACAGAGTAGCATATTTCATTCTGTTTGTTGCTGTTTGAACTATTGTGGCAGGGTTTCTCCCTCCATTCTTGAGGCAGAGAGACCTACACTGAACCAAGTGAATAAAACAAGAACTGAGATTGTGTAATGATTTTATTGTAAGTGGAAATTCTAGCACCCAAAACAACATTCTAGGTAATGTTAATCGCTTTTGAAATCTACATCTGATCATGCAGAAAAGGACAAGTCCTCCCTTTTTCAGCGTGCTGCCATTATTGAGTTACTTACTGGATAGTGTCCAGGATTTTTTTCCCCCCAATCTCCTTTCAGTTCAATAGAGAATAGCCTTAGAAGCCCAGATAAGTGCTGTGAGCTAGTCATTCATATATGCTTCAAGCTGTGGAGTAGGGGTTCAGCACATAGGGCACATCCAAATGAGTGCAGACATTTGTTTCCCTGGGGACAAGTAGCAGCAACACACCTTGTGTCACTGCTAATTGTCCCTGGGAAAAGCAGGTGCCACTCATGCTCTATCACGCATTAGGTTACCCCAGATGGGATAGGGGACGCTGGGGCCAGTAACTATGCTTGCTTGAGCAGCCTTCCATGGGGGCCTCTCGGGGCTGCAGCTATAGTGGGAAGCCTGGCTGGGAGCCAGTGTGGCTCTGACAGGCCAGGCTCCAGCTTTGGGTGGTGCACACTGCCACCATGTGCACCACCCTCCTTTTTTCTGGCATGGATATTTTTAAAAACACAACAACCCTGCACTGCAAGGTACCAGCCTGTATGTGCGGTATGTGGCAGACGTCCATGCTTGTCTGGATGTGGCCATAGGTATGCAAACTTGTTTTAAAATTTGCTCCTTTGCCAGAATCGGGAAATCAGAGGCAGAGAGGCTGGAGGGATTTCTGCTCTCCAGCTTTGGTGACAGCTGAGCACCCACACAGCATTCATCAACTGTCCATCCTACTCTTTTCTTCCTCCCTCCTTTGGGCAGAGAAAGGGGGGAAAGGAGTGGCGAGCAGGGCACTGTGGGATGCTGGAGGATAGAAAGACATCCCCATAGTCACATTTTAGTGCACCATACAGACATTGCATGTGACACTATAAAAAGTAGCACTAAGCGAAGTTCCCGTTTCATCAGGAATGTTTTTGTGGTGCCTTCACCATTTTTTAAGTGCCACAGTGGACACTGTTTGCTCAACTTTTTGTAGTTTTGTAGACAAATATAGCATCTGTCCCTGGTCTTTGAGGGACCTGGATATTAGCATGGGAATAGAAAACCTCTTCAGGACATACCATATTAAAGGGTCTGTTTCATTGAGGGCACTTTTAAAATAACTCTTAACATACCATAGATCATGAATTAACTTTTTTATATACATATATATTTCAGAGGCAACTAATAATGAGGAATAGGAGTCATTTCTTTATGGACTTCTTCTTGGGCCTATTCAACTGATGAAATCAACATTCTTTAATGTTATGGCTTTTGGAGAATATCAGGATTGTAAAAATGCTTTTATGGACTTTGACACAAATATTAACAAGAGGCACTGGAAAACATAAGGATTCTTTCTCCAAAGTCAAGTTGCCAAGGCTTCCACAAGGATGTGAACTTTCATCTATCTGCCATAGAGTGCCTTCTGCACACTAACAATTGATTTTTTTTTTCTTTTTAGAAAACAAAACAATTTACTGCTTAGTTTTCATTTAAGTTATTTTTTTAACCTGGAAAAAAAATCAAATTTAAAATGTGAGGGGTTCAGACATCATGACTGAATTAGTAGTATACAGGATGCAAATAATATAGCACAGAATGTTTATTTTTTTAATGTTGGTGCTAGATTGAGATATGAAGCTTAAGCATGTTTATGATTCTTCACTCTATTCTTGTGTATTAAGTTGCCCAAACCTGCAAACATACGTGGGATTCAGACCCCAGAGTGCCTATGTGCAAGGATTTGGGTATATGTGGCAGACACTTTACAGAATACATACAGCATTCACTTCTGAGATAAAATGTCCACAGCTGCCTCTCATTTGTTAGCGTTGTTAAGGAAAAATCAGCATGTATGCATGATATAAGCAGTATATATACATGATTATTGAAATGGAGTGAGGAGGAAAAGTATTTTAAAATCTTTTTGATATTTTATGCGCTTATGCTTTGACCCACCTAAGAGAGTACAAAAGTGATTACTGATTACTAAAGCAAATACTACAGCAGATTAACTAACACTTATAGTCACTGTGCAGTTTTTAAAATAAAATTATAACTAGTGATGTACATAAATTAGTAAATTCCTTGTTCCAACAGCGTGTGATTTTTTCAGTTCCATTTTTCTGATAGTGTTTACACTTCCAGAAGTGATATATATTTATCTTAACTTTCTTTACTACACATTAAAGAACTCTCCCTGGGTTGAAGTTAATAGTGAAGATTTCAAACAATTTCCTTGGAAACAGGCTTGAAAGTGCCTTCCCTACTGAATTTGATAAGTTATTTGTACTAGTAATGGCCATGGAGAAGGTTCTCCTCATTATATCTGGGTTTTTTTTCTTATGATTAGAGAAGTAGTTAGCTATCTGAGTCTGAAATCAGGCAGAAGGCAGGGAAGGGTAGCACTTTACAAAAGCATATGCCCTTCTGAATGAGTCAGTCTTTAGACTCACAGTGGGCACACCCACTTTGTGAAGGTCCAAGGTGCCCTGAGCCTGACACTGAGGGGATTTCTCCCCACCCAGTCTGTCTCCAGGGCTCAGGCAGGGGTGGCTGGATCCTGGGACTGCTCCATGCTAGACCCTGAACCTCAGCTGAGCATCAGGGGTCAGCATGGGACAGCCTCAGCATGCCACACATTGAATTTAAGGAGTTATGCACCAGCCAAAAAAAATGTGGCACACAATATGTTGAACATATTTGTGAAGCATTGAGTATATCACCACACCATAAATTGGCTTTAAGATGTGGCACTGTTATTATTTATGATGTGATTAACAGGTTAACGTCTGTCAGGGCCCTAAGGTACCACCCTGCCTTGCTTTCTACTTGGGTTTTTGTTTACAAGATTCCAATATAAGAAATCAGAAGGCTGCAGTCCAGAAGGAAAGATAAAGTTTTTTCCACAATGGCTGAGCACTGGTTTTAGGGTTATTTGCTCCATTTTTTTGAAGGAATTCCCGCAACTTAGAAAAATATACCCATGACTTACAGAATTTGGCTCTTGCTGTTTGTGTATTACTGTACAAGCACAAAACTTTGATCTGTGTTCAACATTTAGACTTATATCCTTTGTCTTTTTAGCCTTTTACTTTAGTTATCTCTGGCCATATGAGTGTGTTGTTTTCTTACAGTCTTCTGAGTAAACCATTAAGAAATAGATGATGGAATTTCTTAAATGTTGATTAAGGTCACCTATCAGTTTCTGATTTGTACACCTCATTCTATTTGCAATTTATATTCTTTTTCATGTCACAGCTATTTGAGAGGTTCTGTGTTTAACTGAAGTCCGGTAGATGAAACAGCTGTCATGGTTGACATTTTAGGATAACATTTTGCAACGTTTATAACATATTTTAAGCCAAACAATGCACATGAGGAATTTCCCCCTTTGCCTTATAACTTCTGTAGTTGGAGGTTCCTGGGCCTATTAATACTTTAGAATGCTGATCGGAAATGAAATACAAAAGCTGCCCTTACTAACTTTTCTGATGTACAGATCCAGTAGTGGGACAAAATTAATAATGATATATTAAAGGATTCCAAAGCCTGTGCTAATAGTATATCAAAGCAACAGGCATTCCAGGACAAGGTCAGCAGTACTAATTTGCAACAATTCATTTCAGAAGATGATATAACTTACATTTCAGAAGATAATATAACTTAATAAAATAAGCAAAATAACCTGTAGTGTACACAGCATATTATTATAATACTAACTGCATATCAGTATCCTCTTCCAAGAAACCAGTAAAAATATCTATACAGCTCATGTAATTTAGCAATTTTATTGGAAGCAAGATATCTGTAAGCCAGTTGATGACTAGCATACTTCATCTAATCTATTCTAAAACACCAGGAATGTGTCTGGCTGTATTTGGAGAACTAAATTGAAATTCAGTTTTTAACTAAAATTTTAAATCAGATATGATCTGGTTTTGTGGCAGTTTAATTGACAGAGTTTCACAGCGTATCACTCACTACCTGCAGAAGTGAGATGATCACTAGCATTCTAATGGTATTAATAGATGCGTTTCCAAAGCTACCAAGGCATGCGCTATTATGGGCTCTCTATGCACTTCTAAAAAAAAAATGTATTGGCAACTTGCTTCTATCCAACTATTACCTCTCTACAATCCTACAGAAATCAAAGGTATTGCCTAGGGTATAAATTGTTTCTTGGATCAAATAGAAGCTACACCATGTTAAAAGTTAACAGTCATATTTGTTATACGTTTACAAGGCTACCTGTAGAGTTAGTACTATGTATTATTCAAAGGGGATCTTCCCGTCTAATATTTCCAAGGGAAAAGCTATTTTTAGAAGCGTTTGTAGGAAGGTGGAGAGACAAAGTACAAAGTCCTAGTATTTGGCATAAGGATGCATGGTTGTTTTGCCAATTTATGGTATTAACTCCAAGGAAGAATCTGCATATTACTTAATGTCAGAAGAAACAAAGGTCAAGGCTGTTCTTCAGAAGAGAACATTAGGAAGCACCATATGAGTGAGCAAGGTCTGCTGGGGCACTTATTTCTGTTAACAATGAAAGGAAGGTTAGTCGAGAAGACAGCAGCAGCTAAGTTATAAGCCCCTTGTGCATGACAGTAAGCACACAGTGGGAATGTCTACATGAGATGCTACTGTGCAGTCATTACTATGTATTTATTTAGTACTTGTATTAACAAGTACTAAATAAATGCGTAGTATCCTGAATTGCCACACAGTAGTGCTGCCGAACGTTTTTAAGTGATACTACTGTACAGTAGCCTAATAATACCGTGTTGTAGTGTATTACCGCTGTGTGCTGTGATGCACTACTGTGCAGTATTATTAGGCTACTGCACAGTCAGCATCTTGTGTAGATGCACCCAGTAAAAATGTTACATGCTTAGAGAAGTAATGAGCAAGCAGTTTAACTAGATGCAGAGATTTCATATTTCAAGAAGGGTGAGGTGCTCTCAGTCTCGATGCTCATGGCTGAAGCAGCAGGGAAAGCAAATTCCACTGTAATTTTTCTGAAGCTAAATTGTATGTGTTGCATTTAATGTCTAAATAGTAAAATTCCCTAAATATTAAAAGTAAATAAGAATGCATTGTAGGAGAGAGATGTGAAAGTAAAGCATCTTTAAAATAAAAGTTAAACTTTGTTTTGTTCTTTTTTATTTTAAGTAGCTAAAATGTGATTGAACCAAAGCATCTATCAGTACTTGTTTTCATGTTGAAGAGTTGTAGATTAAAAAGTAATTAAAGTGTTCTTACTTTTTTGGTTTTTGTTGAGAAAGAAGTCGATGTGAAAGTATGTTGCAATCAAATTTTAAACAATAAAGAGGTTTAAACATGCATTTAAGGCTATCAGTTTTGGGGGGTTGGGGGGTTTTTTTTGTTTCATTGGATTTTTTTTTTAAAATTCCTGTTAGTTGTAATGTGATGTATTTGTTTTAGTTATCTAACTGGATTTCAAAGATACAAATTGCAGTTAGGAACTTGCAAGAAGCTTTACACAGATATACCCCATTTTGAGAGGTAGAAATTTTACCTCTAACATTTGGATTATTTCTTCTATTCCCCTTCAGCACCCACAGGTAATTGGATATTTTTATATTAATCCATCAAAGACACAATCTTTGGATGGGTACCCACTTCTCACAAGACAATCACTCCCTCTCTGATCTCTCAGTTCTAATCCTCAAAGGGAACTTACAAAACACCTTTTGTAGACAAGCCTACAAACTTCACTGTGTAAATCTACTGGATACAAAAAATCATGGACTCGATACAGACATTGGATTTATGACATGTTACAGCCTGCATGACATCTGATTCACTAGGTACCTGCCTGATCTTAACATATACACACCCCTCCCTTTCTCTCCCCTTTTTCTCTACCCTTTGTCTTCCTAATTTCCAGCTATTTACTTTTTCACAGACTGCCTCACAGGCCTTGGAGAACTCAACTGCAGCAGTCTCCCTTGCTTACCTTTGGCATTATTTTCCCCCTCTTTCCTCCCTTCTGTACACAGTTTTCCTAATTTCCACCTATTTACATTCTCAGTGACCTCCTGTCATACTTTAACTTCTTTTATTCCTTGGAGATCTCAGAACAGCAAAGGATCCCTATGCCTGAAGAAGGGTGCTTGTTCCTGAAAGCTTGCAAATAACCTTTTTCCAACTTCTCAGTTGGTCTAATTTAAAAGATATCACATCTACCCAAAGAAGCTTGCCTACCTATGTCCTTAGACCAACATAGCTATGTCACAGGGACACAGGGTCAGACCAGGGGGAAGCCTTGGACAGAGGCAGACCCCTGGGCAAAGGAAAAGAAAACAAAAAACACATACCCAGAGGCCCAGGAGAGCGAAGAGGGGCACTGCGGAAAACCACCAGAGCAGTTTGTCAGCTGCGCCCATCTCCAGCTGGGGCAGGGTGACACAATGAGAAGGCGTCACCCGGTGAAGATAAAAATCAGCCCGGAAAGCGCGGGAAGAGGGACGTTTAGGGCTGAAGGCCTGGCAGGGGGCCGCTGGACGGACAGTATCCCGCTGCTGTAGCCAGCACCAGCGGCAACTGCAGGGACTTTAAGGATCCCCGTGCTGGAGAAGACCAGCAGGGATTGAAGACGCCAGCGGGGAAGCTGGCAGCAGTGGCAGGGGCAGGAGCTGCAGGGAATACCCGTGCTGGAGAAGCCCGGTGGGGATTAAAGGAGCCAGCAGGAAGAGTCGGCATGGGAACACTTATAAGAGGCAATGGGGGCTGCAGCCGCAGGGCAGAGGCAGGTCCCAGAGGGGAAGAAGGAGGCCCCAACTGGGGTGGAGGCATGGACCCTGACCCTGAGGGCATGCTTTAGGGGCAGTAGGAGACTGAGGGTACAGGATGCTTCCTGTGATTCCTCCTTGTCCATTTTGCCCTTCCCTGTCTCATAGTTCTTGTAGCTGGGGTATTAGTTTTGTTTCGTGTCGGGTGGCTCCGAGGCCCGGGGCTTTACGTTGGTGATGGTGTTTCATTTGTGTTTCCCTTTTTCAGGTTGCCCTATTTTGGTTCCCAGTCTAGTGCAGTTTAGCGTAGCCCTCCGGCCCAGGCTGGGGTAGCAGCAACTCCAGTTGAAGGCAGGAAAGAGACCACAAGAGAACGGGAAGAAGAACGCCATCTCCCGGAGATAGCGCTGGGCGTCGGAAGGGACGTCTCCAAAGGAAGTGAGTCACCAGACCCTCTGGGTCCAGTCAGAGCCCGAGCTGCCCGTCGGCGAGGAAAGACATGGGGACCAGAAAGATATTGTTGGGGAATAGCCGCTAAAGATCTTGAGGCTCATCTAGAAGGTTGGCATATGGCCGGGGTGTAGGGGAGGTTGGAGCACCGGAGACATCTGCCAAGACATGTGTCCACTCTGGAGGCACCCTCAGAGGGGACCCCCTTCACTGAGAGACCTCCAAAGTCATGGAAGGCGAGTTTGGGGAACACCCCAAAGGTGACCGAGGTACCCTCTGGGGTCTACACGAGGTTCCCTGGTGAGCAAGGTCAGCTGCTCAGGCAAAGGTGGCTTGGGAGAAGGCCTTAGAGAGAAGATGGCCACAAGCTACAATAAAAAATCCTGCTACCAAGTACATAAAAATACCCAATACATTTCTTATACCTCTAAAGATGTAAGTTCTTAGCAGTTGCATCTCTAGTGATTTTCTTTCCCTCTTCAAAGACACACGACCTCAGCCTTGTGAACGGTGGGCATACAGGTGCACTCTAGGCCTGATGCACAAGTTAGCACGGGAGTTCACGAGGCTGCAGACAGTGAGCCTAAGGCAGTGAGTCACTGTTACCAGAAGACAGGTCAGCCCCTTTAAGGCCAGAACTTTCTGGGCACAGTGTGCTGGTAAGGTGGGGGTTAAAAGCTGAGCCTGGCCAGCTAGTCAGGTGACCAGAAGGGGGCAGGCCAGGCCTATAAAAACCCTGGGCTGAGTGGCAGTAGGGGCCAGCAGTACATCCCAGAGCTCCACGGGGAGGCTTGGTGAGCGGTCCAAAGGCTGGAGGAGGGGAACTACAGAGGACTCCTGAGAGACAGCAGCAACCCCAGAAGGATTGTAGCCGATGGTGGGGAGCCAAAGCATGAACCCCTGTGTAAATGTAAGCTGGCATGCTGCCTTCTGTAATCACATTTTCTCTATGTGGTTGTTATAGCCCATGGACAGGACTGTTCATATTTTTTTTTTTTGTTATTGAATAAGGTTTGGGTGAGGCTACTGGGGAAGGAAGAGGTCTCATTGGAACCCTACTACAGTGTGGGGACTCAGCACCAGTGTCGGCACAGGATTTGGGGTGCACTGGCCCCGGTGCCAGTGTGGACACAGGATTTTAGGGTGTATAGACCCTGGTGCCAGAGGGCATGATCCTAAAATGCTAAGGTGGTCTGGCGCACTTGAGGTGCAATTTTGGGTTTCTTTGAACTGGGATAGCGTGGATTCAGGGCTGTTCCCTAGCCTTGAACTTGTGGCTCCCTACCTGTAGGGCTGGTGGCTGGACCTCTAGGCCAGGCTCCAGACTGGAACAGAAAGGAGAGCTACGAGCTTCAAGACAAGGGTAGTGCCTCGGCATTGAGCCCTGTTTGGTGGGTTTAGACAGGGAGGCCTAGCTAGAGAAAGACGGGAGTCGAGGTCTGTGGAGGCAGAAGATCCAAACATACGAAGTACAATAGGCATTCTCCGGCTTACAAGAACATCAGCATAATAATTTCCATCAAGATGTGGCAGGACAGTAGAGAGCAGGACACAAGAACCTTAAAGGGGACTTCCAGGGCACCCCATGTAAGGCGCAGGTAACAGGGAAGATGGCACTAGGGAGGGCGACATGTTACAGTCATAAATACACAGAGCTGCATTTAGCTTTTTTTTTAATTCCATGACTTGGTCTCACAATGTCCTCATGCCTAAGCTGGAGAACTTGCAGCCTTGACCATCTCTTGGTCTGAGGATTGGGTAACTGGGTCCAGGGTTGGACCCTAAGAGTATTAGTTGATGGGAGCAAATCAACTTGGCACAAGGTGACCAGTGGTATTCCTCAGGGCTCAGTACTTGGGCCAGTACTCTTCAGCATCTTCATAAATGATCTGGATTTGGGCATCAGATGTGGACTGGAAAAGTTTGTGGATGACACTAAACTATGGGGGAAGGCTGAGGATACAGGCTGACCTGGACAGGCTCACAAGGTGAGTGGACCAAAACCTGATGGCATTTAACGTAGAGAAGTGTAGAGTGTTCCACCTTGGGCGGAAAAAACAGCATCAGACTTGTAGGCTTGGCAGTGCTCCACTCACTAGCACCACGACCAAAAGAGACTTGGGGGAGACTTGGAAAGAGATTGACCACCAGATGAACATGAGCCACCAATGCGACGCCATAGCCAGAACCAAACCAAAACCAAAACCAAAAACCAAACCAAACCAAACTCTGGTATACATCCACCAATGCATCTCAAGCAAAAACAGGGATATCATCCTCCCATTCTACTTGGCCTTAGTGAGGCTGCAGCTGGAGTACTGTGTCCAGTGTTGGGCCCACCACTTCAGGAGGGACATGGATAAGATTGAGAGAATCCAAAAGAGAGCTACCTGCATGATCAAAGGTCCAGAGAGCAAGCTGTATGAGAGGCTGAGGGACTCTTCAGCCTAGAGAAGTAAAGGCTCAGGGGGCACTTGGTGGCAGCCTATAAGTATATAAGGGGGGTATACCAGGATCTGGGAGAACAGTTGTTCACCAGGGCTCCCCAAGGGATAACTAGGACTAACAGCCAAAAACTTATGGAAATCTGATTTAGACTGGACACAAAAGACGTTTGGATGCATATGTCGCTGGGATCATTTGACCCCAGCAGACTTCCTGCCTATGGTGGGGGGGCTGGACTTGACCATCTTGCGAGGTCCCTTCCAGCCTCTAACCAATGTCTATGAAATCTATGAAAGCTGAAGATGAATTTGTACCTCACTTCCTTAAACACCAACAGTCTAATTGTTGGATCACAGTTTCTACAGTAGCTACATATAGGCAAAAAACAGTAAGGAGTGGAAGTAAACTGATCCCAACATTACTCTCTATGTGTGCATTTAACTGCCGGGGGAATGCATGCTCAGGGGCAACCAACATGGGTTCATCAGTGGCAGGTCTTGTCAGACCAACCTGGTGGACTTTTACGATCAGGTCACCAAATCATTAGACGCAGGGGTTGCTGTGGATGTAGTCTTTCTGGACTTCCGGAAGGCTTTCGACACTGTCTCTCACCCTGTCCTCATCAAAAAGCTGGGAGACTGCGGTGTCGATGCCCACACAGTCAAATGGGTCGCCAACTGGTTGGAGGGCCGCACCCAGAGGGTGGTAGTGGATGGGTTCTTCTCGACCTGGAAGGACGTGGGCAGTGGGGTTCTGCAGGGCTCGGTCCTCGGGCCCGCACTGTTCAACATCTTCATCAGTGACTTGGATGAGGGGGTAGAAAGCACCCTGTTCAAGTTTGCTGATGACACTAAGATGTGGGGGGATGTGGGTGCACTAGAAGGGTGCAATAGGCTACAAGCTGACCTTGACAGGTTGCAACGGTGGGCGGATGAGAATAGGATGGGGTTTAACACTGATAAGTGCAAGGTGTTGCACATGGGGAGGAAGAACCGGCACCACACTTACAGGTTGGGGAACTCCCCTCTTGCCAGCACGGAGACGGAAAAGGATCTTGGAGTCGTCATTGACTCCAAGATGAACATGGGCCGGCAGTGTGGGCAGGCAGTCAAGAAGGCCAACCGTACCCTGTCATGCATCCACAGATGCATCTCGAGCAGGTCCAGGGAGGTGATCCTCCCCCTCTATGCGGCACTGGTCAGGCCGCAGCTGGAGTACTGCGTCCAGTTCTGGGCGCCACACTTCAAGAGGGACGTGGACGATA
The DNA here is from genome assembly GCF_052110815.1 of Crocodylus siamensis. NCBI lineage: Eukaryota > Metazoa > Chordata > Crocodylia > Crocodylidae > Crocodylus > Crocodylus siamensis. The sequence goes on from NC_143397.1 coordinate 220,582,927, forward strand.
TGGAAAGAGTTCAGAGGAGGGCCACTCGTATGATCAGGGGTCAGCAGGGCAGGCCTTATGAGGAGAGGCTACGGGACCTGAACCTGTTTAGCCTCCACAAGAGAAGGTTAAGGGGGGACCTTGTGGCCTGCTACAAACTGGTCAGGGGGGATCAGCAGGTATTGGGGGAGTCCCTGTTCCCCCGTGCGCTGCCAGGAGTGACCAGGAATAACGGTCACAAGCTGGCGGAGGGTAAGTTTAGATTAGATATTAGGAGGCACTACTTCACAGTCAGGGCGGCTAGGGCCTGGAACCGGCTTCCAGGGGAAGTGGTGCAGGCTCCTAGCCTGGGGATTTTTAAAAGGAAGTTAGATGAGCACCTTGCCGGGGTCATCTGACCCCGGTGCTCTTTCCTGCCAAGGCAGGGGGTCGGACTAGATGATCTACCTAGGTCCCTTCTGACTCTAGCTACTATGAAACTATGAAACTTGTATCTGATCAGACTATCTGGCAGTGCAGTAAATTAGCCTGCTGCACCCTGATTACCACATACGTGTAGACAGTGACACTTTACTGCGCAGCAAATTGGTCTGCTGTGCAGTAAAGTGTCTCATGTAGATGTGCCCTCTGTCAGGTAAACAAGTATTCTTTTTTTTTTCATTCTTAGCTGTGATTCCCACTGGTCCCAGAGAGATGCTATTGACTTTTAGGTGGTGGCATCTGGTAACAATAGAAGCACAAAACAGAAACTTGAAGATAGACATGCTTGTATCGAAAATGTACTGCTTGGCCATCTAGGATATTTGGGCTGTAATGTTAATGCTCTGCCTTTAATCAGGGCCAGCACCTAATGTTTTAATGAAAGGGAGAGGGGAAACCTGAGATTGTAGAAACATTCATCATTTCATACATATCTGATGTGTGATGTTTGTTATTAGCAAACTTTATTCTGTAAGGACATATATGCCCTGAAAATAGCAGAAAGGGTAGTGCCAACTTGAATGGACCAGGCCTTGTTCGAAAGAATGAGCAACTCTCCATTCAAATATCATCTTATTGGCTTTACCCCCAAGTGCCTGTTCATGCAACACTGATACACTTTGGAACAGATGCACTGACAAGTAAAAGAAAAACATAAAGTACATCTCCTGTACTCTCTAATATAGAGCAGGTGTGGGCAATTATGTGGGCCCATAGGCCACACAGGGAGTTTTGCTGAGCTGTCGTGGGCTGGGTCAGCATCCCCTCCCCCCAGTAGCTCACTGGGATGGAGCCATGGGTGGGTGGGGAGCAGTGTTCAAGAGCAGGACAAGCAGGCAAGGCTGGGATCATGGAGTAATGACAGAGCAGGGCCAGGGCCTGGTGCAGAGCTGAGATCCATTGCCAGTATGACCCTGCAGCAGGCATGGGTTTGACGGACAGGGGTGTGTAGGGAGTGGATCGCAGCCCTGCTCCAGGCCCTGGCCTCAAGCTGTCGCTGCCCCAAGATCCTGGACCCTACCATCCACCTAGCTGCATGCCTTATCTGTGCAGATCATGGCTGGTTTCCATGGAGACCCCAATATTATGGGGCAGTGACAGCATGGGGCCAGGGCCTGGGGAAGAGCTACAATCTGCTTCCCCCACGTCACAAGGGTGTTCAGGCAGCAGATCACAGCTCTGCCCCAGCCCCAGCTGACACTGCTTTGCAATCCCAGGGTCTCCATGGTGCAGGGCAGGGAATTATTTTGGGCAGAAGGCCACTTACCAAGTTTTGGCAAGCTGGAAAGGGCCACATGGGTAGCCCCATCCCTTGATAGGTGTCCTGCCCCTGGTCACCATCTTGTGACTGGAAGTCCCACCCCCTAACCTCTGACCTTTGCCACCAGAAGTCCCTCTCCTTGCCCCCCGCAAGTACTCCTTTCAGCAAAGGGTTTTGCCATCATGGAACCAGAAAAATACCAAACAATATTCTAAAAAGTGAACATCTACAACATTCATTAATTTGATTTAAAAACTTATTTTTGTCCCAATGTATATGCATTAGTGTAGTGTACACAGAGGTGATTGCACAATAGCTTAAAGTGAAGTCTTATGCTTGTATATTGTCGGGTGGGTTGGGGTATAGGTTTGTGGGGAGCTGTGGGTGTGATTATGCAGGGAGTGGGGGAGGGTGTGTGTGTGTGTGGGAGGGCTTCTGAAAAGGATAGGTGTGGGCAGTGTGGGTGTGAGGTAAGGGAGCATATGGATGTGGATATCTGGAGTGTGGGTGGGTATGGGGTTTGTGGGGGTTCTGTATACGGGGGAAGGGTGGCTGGTATGTGTGAGGGGGTGTCGGAGTCTGTGTATATGGTAGTGTGAGGCAGGTGTGGGTGCATGTGTATGGTGGGGTGCGCACGTGGGACTCGCCCTATGAACACACACACACACCCTCCCACTCCTGGCCCCAGGGTACCAGCACGGGCCCTGTGCTCCCGTAGTCTGGACATGCAGCCAGGAACCATGTGATGTTGGAGCGGCCGACAGCCAGCAGGAAAATAAGCTAATGGCAGCTACAGGCAGGCAGGATTGGATACAGGGGAGTGCAGCAACAGCTGGACAGGAGCACAGGGCCAGTGCTAGCAGGGCCCAGAGCAGGGTGGCAGGAGCGCGGGACCCCTGCCCCCCCTGCAGCACAACTGGTGATGGACCCTGTGCTCCTGCTGCCTTGCTCTGGGCCCTTCCCAGCCATTACTGCATTCCTGTGCGCCCGCTAACTCCCACTCCCCATGCCTTTGGCTGCCATTTCCCTGCTTTGCTGCTAGCCACTCCAGCACCATGTGGATCCTGGCTGCATGGCTGGATTGCAGGATTCAACAGGAGCCAGCTCAGCCCAGCCTGGCCCTGAGGACTAGGGAAGATCACCCATGGCCTTACCCTGCCTTCCCTACCCCCCCCACACACACACAAATGCTTATCTGGATTTCCCTGTCTGGCACAGGGAGGCAGGGACAGCCCCAGGGACCCAGGCTGGGGCTAAGTCTTTGCTAAGCATGGGGCTTCTGAGTGTAGGGCTGGAGAGGCTGGGTAGGGGGGAGGGGTTGGGCCTGGACAGGCCTTGCTTCTGGGTTACTGAGTTCTACCAGCTTCCCTGCCTCATCTTTGACAGGAAGGCAGGAGCAGATAAATATTAATTTTCTGAATTCTTTAGGGGCCCTGCAGGCATGTAGAATGGGCTGAATCCGGCCTGTGGGCCTTATTTTGCCCACCCCTGCCATAGAGATTGGTTGGGAGCCACACAGGCAGGATACACAGCCAGGTAGATGAGATGAGGCTATAGGCAGGCAGGGAGCTGCATCCAGGATCTTGGGAGTGGTAACAGCGCAGGGCCAGGGCTGAGGTGTGATCCACTCCCTGCATGCCTCAGCTCACAGAACCTGAGCTCGTGGCAGGGCTGCGTGTGGAAGATCATGCTTCTGCCCCAGGCCCTAGTCGGAGCTGTCACTGCCCCAAGATTGCGGGGTCTCTCTGGCCCCACCCGTCTGTTGAATTAAAAAAATCGTGGTTCGTTTCTCGGGAGGTGGAAAAAAACTTTCAGCTACAGACACACTTTATTAGCAACACAAAAGATATATATTTGCAAATAGGGTCAGAGGGAGAAGACAAAAGATCAAATCCCTCTGCCCCCGAGCACAATCATTAGCAGGCTTTTATCCCCCCTCTCCTGACCACGTGTGTAGAAGGAGGAATTTTTACAACTCATTTCCGGTTCATACAAACATATATGTAAACATGTCGCTTCATACGTCCCATGTGCATTATAATTAACTACTTAAGTATGCGGGGCGGGTAGGCTTAATATGCATTAGGCTATCACGCGTGCGTAGATGGGACCCAAGGTTACTCAAGGTTCAACCTAAAGGCAAAAATGGCATTTGCTCTTATCTTAGCCTAGGAATGTGGGGTCATGAAAGAAAGTGTGATTTAGTGTAACAAAGAGATAGTAAATTTGCAGGACAGAGAGGGAGTGATACCTTAGTACAAAGGGCTTTTGGTGGTTTTTCCCATCAATTTCCAACCCCCCCCTTCCCTCTCCCATTAAGGAGACAAGGAGGGGTAGCAGCTGTGGTTTTTTTTTTTTTTTCCTAAATCTGCTATTGATAATGCATTTTTAATAATATTTCTAACAATATCCCCCCTCGAGATGCTTTCTGATCTTTACTTCATTCGGGCATATCAAGATAATTACGAGGAATTTTTCTGAGGACCATGACCTTTGCAGCAGTCTGTGCTTTTAGAGGGACTGCTGCAACCTGCATTCCTTCCACTGTGGTGGTTATCAATCTAGTGAGACAAGGAATAAGGCAAAGGATAAAAATCAAACCAGTTAGAGCACACAAAAGCACAAACCCTACCTTTTTCCACCAGGGTCCTCCAAATAATTGAAACCACCAGTCCTTATTCCATGTGGTTTCCCACATTTGTATTGGTACATGGGCTATTTTTCTAATCTCTTTGGCAATCTCTAAGACTGCTTTCCCGTTGTCATCTATTTGGAGGCAACAGTTAGAAAGGTTGAGCTTTCCGCAGACTCCGCCTTCCTCTGCAAGTAAATAGTCTAAGGCCATCCGATTTTGGTATATGGCTGCTCTCATCTGAGAACTTTGTCGGGCCAATAACTCGAGAGCAGTGGTGGTCTGGTTAGTAATTACTTCCAAGACTGCCTGCAACCGGATGATTCTATTCAGCATATATATTGGTATCCCCAACTCCCATCATTAGCCCATGTAGCTGGTCCATAATACTCAATAATCCTCTGAGGGGGCCACTCATCCTTCTTCCACTTTTGGGAGCTACCCTGTGTCAAACTTACATCAATACTTCTCTTGGCCCTTTTCCAATCATCATACAAAGAGACTCCTAGCTTATTTCCAACCTCAGACGGTAACAAAAAGAAAGCTGGTACAATTACTCCCATATAGCAAGTTCCCGTCCACCCCTGTGGTAGTATTGTATAGGCCCGTCGTCCGCAAATCCAATAGTATCCTCTTAAGGCCCTATTTTCTCTATTGGTGGCATTTGGAGGGGCCCAACCATAGGGCATCTCGGGAAACCCCAAGCCTCCTTCTGGACCCAAAGGACCAGCAACTGCGTGGCCTCCTTTCATGGAACATTCCCATAGCCCATCCTGGTTCTTGTCTGTACAATCTGTCCGATCATCACTTTGATTTGTGGCACTCCAATATTTATTAAACCACACAATTGTTCCATTGGGATGCTGCCACACTAGCCGATTATACCCTGGGCTATTAGGATAATAAAGCCGTTCTAATCTTGTAAGGTTCATCCACCTTACTTTTAAAGTCCATATGCAACGGCTGTGTCCCAACCTTTTTCCTGTACCATTATTACTGATGCAATACTCTCCTAACGCCACTTGGGAAAGTTCCCAACTGTGGTTCTCATCCCATTTTTGACTAGTACTTTTAACATCTGCCTTACTACTTACTAGCCATTTCGGGGCCAAAGGAAAAGCCCTCCAAGGCCACTGGCCTCCGGCCTCCCGAAGCCCCCCACAGGCCCAGCAGTTGGTAAGATTAAAAGTACCTGCAATTCTTTCCATCATATCAACATACAAATTTGTCCCTGGGGGAGCAATTTGGGAAAGCGAGGGTGTGAGCCAGCGGTTAAGGCTGCTCAATTCTGCTTCTTTCATTATGCAGATAACAACAAGGCACATTAAGATTCCCACCATATTTTCCCTTTTACTTTCTTGTCTAATTTTCTGAGCTTTGATTAAGCCGTCTCAGGCGCACTTGGAGATCACCAGTAGGTTCACAGCTCCACTTGCTGGCTTCTTGTTCCGAAGACGACTCAGCTTCCGGAGTAAGTTCGTCTTGGGAGTTGTTGTCCTCTGACGCTTGTGGATGTCGTTTCACACGAGTATGGTGTATCCAACGATCATGGCCAGTAATCTTTACAGCGGTGTGGGTTGTTAGAAGTACCTGGAAAGGGCCACTCCACCTCTCAGTCAAAGGCTCCTTTTTCCACCGCTGCACCAAGACCCAGTCTCCCGGGGAGAAGTCATGTACCGGTACATCTAAAGGCAGACGCTGAAAGGAGGCTGCATACCTGTGAAGAGAAAACAAGACAGACTGCAAGGCAATAACATATGTATGAAGTTCACTATTACCTAATTCAAAAGTTACATTCTCTCGCATCCCAGGAGGTAAGACTCGAGGCGGCTTGCCAAACATAATTTCATATGGGGTCAATTTGAGGCCCCGTCGGGGAGTGTTTCGAATACAAGTAAGAGCTAGCGGCAATGCTTGAGGCCACTTAAGGCGTGTTTCAATACAGATTTTGGTGAGCAAAGTCTTTAAAGTTCTATTCATGCGTTCCACTTGTCCTGAACTCTGTGATCTCCATGGTGTGTGTAGTTTCCAAGTAACCTTGAGAGCTTGTGCGACTTCTTGAACCACTCTTCCCACAAAGTGTTGTCCTTGATCCGACTCGATGGACTCAGGCAGGGAATACCGGGGAATGATCTCCTGTAACAAATACTTCACTACTGCAGCTGCAGTGGCAGTCCTGGTGGGCCAAGCCTCGACCCAACCAGAGAGCTGGTCTACCATGACAAGTAAAAACCCGTGATGTCCGGATCGTGGGAGCTCGGCAAAATCAATCTGCCATGCCTGTCCAGGGTACGCTGCCCAGGGTCTACCTCCCATTGGCACAGGGGGTTTCCTTCGGGGGTTTACTTTCTGGCATGTAACGCACCTGGTAGCAATGCGCTGAGCTTCTACATATAGCCCTGGGGCTACTGCTTGGCGGATCACTAGATCACCCATGGCTAAACCTCCCATATGGGTTCTTGCATGGAGCTGTTGCAGCACCTCCCGAAGCAATGGCCTGGGTATCATGACTTTCCCTCCTGGTACTATCCACCACCCCTGGGAGTTCTTTTCTGCACAAGCTTTCTGTGCAAATTTATCTTCTTCAGGGGAATACTGTGGGACTAAATCCTGAACGTATGGCCATATGGCATGGGACATAGCCTGCTTGGATACCTCTTCCGCTTCTCCCCCAATAAATGCAGCTTCCTTTGCTGCTGCATCAGCCTTTGCATTTCCAAGCTTATGCTTTTTCTCAGCAGCCTTCCCATGGGCCCGCACATGAATGACTGCTACCTCTTTAGGCTGGTGGAGTGCCTCTAGTAGTTTGATAATCTGGGGGCCATTAGCAATCTTATTCCCAGAGGCAGTAATGAAACCCCTTTCTTTCCACAATAGTCCGTGCACATGGACTGTAGAAAAAGCATAGCGAGAGTCAGTGTATATATTAACTCGCTGGTCTGTCCCCAGCTGTAATGCTCGGGTGAGCGCAGTGAGTTCTGCGGCCTGTGCCGACCATGAGCTCGGCAATGACTCCCTCCATACTACCTTATCCAAGGTTACCACTGCACATCCTGTTCGTCTTTTTCCATCGATGACAGAGCTGGAGCCGTCCACAAAGTATTCAACATCTGGGTCTTCAATTGGGTCCTCAGCAAGATCAGGTCGCACCTGCGTGGTCTGATTCAGGACCTCAAGGCAGTCATGCGTCGGTTGCCCTGGCTCTGGCAGCAAAGGTTGCAGGGTTTAAGGCTGTAGTATGTTTGAAAGTAAGTCCTGGATTAGAGAGCAAAAATATCTCATACCGTGATTGTCTGGAGGGGTTAAGAAATTTCCCTCCCTCAGTCCCTAGGATCTGGGGAACTCCATGAGGAGTGAGTATTTCCATATCCGCACCCATGACTATCTTCTGGGCTTCTTCAACAACCACTGCTGTGGCTGCCACAGCCCGAAGACAGGCTGGCCACCCGAGTGCAACTGGATCTAGAACCTTTGAATAATATCCCACGGGTCTCCAGGTCGGGCCCGATGGCTGTGTCAGCACCCCTGATGCAACCCCTAGATTCTCATGAACATACAGTCGATATGGCTTTTTACTGTTTGGGATGGCTAAGGCTGGGGGCTGGGTTAATGCTGCCTTCAGCAGATCAAAAGCATGCTGCATTTCTTTATTCCATTTCCATTTAGTGAGACTCTCCTTAGTCAGGGATTCATACAGTGGTCTAGCCTTCCCACCGTAATCTGGTATCCATAGTCGACAGAACCCAGTTAGCCCTAGGAATGCTCGCAGCTCCTTGGGTGACTTAGGTGGGGTTAGACCTTGGATTGCCTGTATGCGATCTGCACTCAAGGCTCTGACTCCTTTTGAGAGCTTATATCCCAAAAATGTGACTTCAGGCTGACATATTTGGGCTTTTTCTCTAGAGACTTTATATCCTTTTTTTCCCAGAGTGTTTAGGAGTGACCTGGTGGCTTCCTCGCAGAGCTGCAAGTTTGGGCTTGCAACTAGCAGGTCATCCACATACTGGAGGAGAGTCACTGCGGGGTGTGATCCCTTCCATTCCCCCAAGTCCTTCTGAAGGGCAAGTCCGAAAATATGGGGGGCTGCTATAAATCCTTGTGGAAGAACTTTCCACATGAGTTGGGCTTTATGGAAAGTATCTGGATCCTCCCATTCAAAAGCAAACAATTTTTGACTCTCTCGGTGAAGAGGAATAGAGAAGAAAGCATCTTTCAAATCTAGCACTGAAAATATTTCAGCTTCCCCCGGTACTTGTGTCAAAATCGTGTGAGGGTTCGGGACTACAGGATGGTCTGAAAGGACCTTCTTATTTACTGCCCGTAAGTCTTGGACCAGTCTGTATGAGACCCCATCTGCCTTTGGCACTCCAAGAATGGGGGTGTTATAGGGTGAAGACCCTTCCACTAGCCATCCGTACCTCTTGTATTTCTCTATTAACGGCTTGAGTCCAGCTCTGGCCGCTCGGCTGAGTGGGTACTGCTTTACCCGGACGGGCCCCTCCCCATCCTTGAGTACGATCCTTACCGGGGAGACGAACTTAGCTCGCGCAGGGGTTCCATCAGCCCATACTGAGGGGTCTACTCCAATCATGTGATCTTCTGGACTTACTGCAGGGCGTCGGTCCTCCAGGAGAGCCATCTGATAGTTCGAGCTCTGCTTGACAGGTAGCTGGACCACCATCTGATCGTCTCTGAAAAAGATTTCAGCTTGCAATTTTGTGAGTAAGTCCCGCCCAAGGAGTGCAACCGGGCAACTTGGAGAATACACAAAGGAGTGCTCGAGCAAATGGTCTCCCACCTTGGTGAGGAGTGGTTTACAAACAGGGAGTCGAGTTTGCATTCCCTCAATCCCTTCTACAAGTACATGCCGTTCACTAGTTCCTGCACAGGGGGGTTTTTCTGGAATCATTGAAAATGTAGCCCCAGTATCCACCAAGGCTTCAAAGTTTTTGCCACCAACCCTAATGGTTACCATGGGATCTTCTCGGGCTCCAACCCGAAGGGTAGTGGTCTTAGATCCCTGTCCCCTTCATTCTGAGTCCTCACCCTTATCTTCTGCCCACATGAGGTGACCTCTCGGTTCCCCCTCTCTCTTCTCCTTCAACTTCGGGCATTCCCTCTTCCAGTGTCCTTTCTCCTTGCAATAAGCACAAACATCTGCTCCCACTCTTTCTCCCTTCCTCTTCTGTATCCCAGCCTTTCCAGGGTTCCCTCCAGTTATAGCAGCTGCTAGTGCTGCCATCTGTCGCTGAGCCTTTTTATCCTCCTTGCGCTCCTGCACTTGCTCACGATTCCCATACACCTTATATGCAATTTCCACCAGCTCTGAAATCGGTTTCCCAGCACCTCCCTCAGTTTTCTGTAACTTCTTACGGATATCAGCAGCAGATTGACCAATAAACATAAGATTTACCATGCGCTGGTTATCTGGGGCTTCTGGATCCAGATCCGAAAACCTGCGAAACGCCTCATACAGCCTCCCAAGGAAAGCTGAGGGATCCTCCTCTCTTCCCTGTCTCACCTCATACAATTTAGACAGATTGGTAATCCGAGGCACTGCCTTTCCCATTGCTTCCACTATAATTCCCAAATACCGTGCACTCAGCTCTCTGCCCTCTGCAGTATGATTGTCCCATCTCGGCTCTTCTACAGGGTAGGTATCACGCAGAGTACGACCAGCAGCACCCTCTGACTCAACTCTGGCTGCCGCAATACGCTCTGCTGTACCTAACACTAATCTCCTCTCCTCCGGGGTTAGGAGGGTCTGGAGCATCATCTGGACATCAGCCCAAGTGGGTCGATGAGTCTGCCCAATAGATCGAAACAAATCCCTCATCTTTTCAGGGTCTTCACGAAAAGAGGGGCTCTGATTTTTCCAGTTAAATAAATCTGAAGTGCTAAATGGGGTGTAGACAAAAGTTGCAGTGCCTCCTTCCCCAATAACCTCTCGCATCGGACAGTTCAACACCGGCTGTGACTCTACAGGCTTGCGCAAATAATAACCTTTATTTCCTGATTCAGATGAGGCACTTGGCTGAGGCTCACGCTCTAACTCATTAGGTATGCATTGGTACGTCGGTGGTGGTCTCTCTAAGGGAGGGGGCGGTGGTGCAGAAGGACTGGATGCCGAGGAGGCGTCTGACTCATCTTTGCTACCCGACAGGGCAACCGGAGCACGGGTCCGGTACTCAGCCAATTCAGAATCCCCCCCCTCATTAGACTCAGGAAGTACAGGCGGCCCCCCCCGAGCCTTTTTCTTAACAAGCATCACATGAGACTTTGCTAAGTAATTCTTAATCCAAGGTGGCTGATTTTGAACCACCCACAACCAACAATCAATATAAGGAAACTGATTCCAATACCCATTTTGCATAACAATTTCATGGATAGCTATCACTTCTTTTAGCAAAAAGGATCCTTTCGGGGTCCAGTGGACCCCAAATGTTGGCCACTCGAGTTGACAAAACTTAGTTAAATCACCTTTTTTCATTTTTATTCCATAATCGGCCGGCCTTGCAAATTTATTAAAATAATGTAATAAGACTTTTAGAGGGGTATCAATATTGTTTTCTACACGAGAGCTATTCGTACCCATTTGCCCACAAAAATGCGTCCAATGCACACCAAATACCGAAAAGATCTCAACAACAGATGATTTACAATGAGAGCTAAGCCTAGAATTTCTCAGCAAACTTACACATCCTTTGTTTTAGATCCGTACACCAGATTGGGCAAAGGGAATTCGTATACTCACTCAGATACCCCAGAGATCTCGATCCAAATTCCAAAGTGTGTCTGCCTCTCCAGAAACTCAGAATTTACATAGGATACTTCCTTTAACTTCCCGGATATTTGGACTTAAACCTCAAATACCAGGGTGAGTCCAAAGTCGGCTCGGTGTGCACAAATCCCTGGTACCGGAGGTGCTCCGTCACTGAATTCCGGGGTAGTCCTCGAGAAGCCCCACGTTGGGCGCCAATTGTTGAATTAAAAAAAATCGTGGTTCGTTTCTCGGGAGGTGGAAAAAAACTTTCAGCTACAGACACACTTTATTAGCAACACAAAAGATATATATTTGCAAATAGGGTCAGAGGGAGAAGACAAAAGATCAAATCCCTCTGCCCCCGAGCACAATCATTAGCAGGCTTTTATCCCCCCTCTCCTGACCACGTGTGTAGAAGGAGGAATTTTTACAACTCATTTCCGGTTCATACAAACATATATGTAAACATGTCGCTTCATACGTCCCATGTGCATTATAATTAACTACTTAAGTATGCGGGGCGGGTAGGCTTAATATGCATTAGGCTATCACGCGTGCGTAGATGGGACCCAAGGTTACTCAAGGTTCAACCTAAAGGCAAAAATGGCATTTGCTCTTATCTTAGCCTAGGAATGTGGGGTCATGAAAGAAAGTGTGATTTAGTGTAACAAAGAGATAGTAAATTTGCAGGACAGAGAGGGAGTGATACCTTAGTACAAAGGGCTTTTGGTGGTTTTTCCCATCAATTTCCAACCCCCCCCTTCCCTCTCCCATTAAGGAGACAAGGAGGGGTAGCAGCTGTGTTTTTTTTTTTTTCCTAAATCTGCTATTGATAATGCATTTTTAATAATATTTCTAACACGTCTGTCTCACTCCCAGACACCATTCCACATCTGCCCAGCCAAGCATGCTGCCCACATAGGTCCCACCCCAGCAGTGGGTACAGGGCAGGCAGGCCGGGGTGCCCAGGCAACAGGGCCAGGTCCAGTGGCTGCAGCAGCTGGAAGGAACTGCCACCAAGGCTGCTGGGAAGCGAGCCCAGCCACCACGCTGCCCCAGCCCTGCTGTGCACCCAGGGATGACTACACCATCCACACACTACAGCCCAGGCTGCCCCCCTGCATCTGGGCCAGGTGGGACTGAGGGACCTGCTGCAGGCTGGACAAAAATCCCTTAGCAGGCTGTATTTTGCCCACCCAATTCTATATGTATATTCTGCCACGTGCATCTTTTGCTGAAGGCAGTATAAACATTTAAAATAAGATCAAGAGTAGGCAAAGTTGCTTTTTTAGTTCACTGCTCATCTATACCAAAACTGGGTTTTGACATACGTGATAGGCTGGGGATGGGGGTAGGGGCTTGTTTGGAAAAGTTAGGGCATCTCACAAGAGTTCTGCCCTTTAAAACAGTATTCATTATTCTCTTTAGTGAGGTGGTGAGTGCAGACTAACTGGAGTAGTACGTGTATAAAATCTATTCAGATTATTTGAATAGGGCATGTAAAGGTGGTCAACGAGCTGGCTAACCAAAAGGACCCACTTGGAGCGACCTGGAAGACATTCACCTTACGCTCCAGGAAATGCAGGGCCAGGGCGGCTCCTTCCCTGGCACTGAACAACAGGTGCACCCTGCTCTCCATGCATGAGGAGGCTCCGATGGTGGCACCAGAAGAGGAGAAGGAAGGTAAGCAGTGTGCTGCCACCCCCAAGAGGAGGTGCAAAGTGGTGGTGGCGGGGGACTCCTGCAGGGCACTGTGGGACTCATCTGCCATCCAGACTCCCTAGCCTATGAGGTCTGCTGCCTCCCTGGAGCTCACAGCTGAGATGTTGGGGAGAAGATCCCCAGGCTTGTCAAGCCTTCCAGCTACTACCACATGCTCCTCATCCATGTGGGAACAAATGACATGACCAGGAGTAATGCAGACCAGGTCATGAGTGACTACAGGGCTCAAGTAGTCTTTTCTTCTGTGCTCCCTGTTGCAGGCCATGGCCCAAAGAGGGAAGGAGGCATAGAGGAAGTAAAAAGACATCTCTAAGGGTGGCACCACCAAGAGGGCTTCAGTTTCCTCGACCACAGCACATAATTCAGGGGAAAAAAAAAGACTCCTGGGAAGAGATGACACCCACCTCACATGGAGAGGCCGATGTTCTAGATAGGGCTTTAAACTAAGATTGCTGGGGGATGGGGAAATACAGACTGAAGCGTGCCTGGGGACCAACATACAAGAAAGCTCCATAGACAGAGACACTAGAAGAGCCACACTGGCAGGAGTTGAGGGGGTAGCTTTCCGTCAGGATGACAGGTAGGTTTGCAGAAGATAGGATTCTGAATGACAACCAGCATGGCTTCGTCACAGGGAGGTCTTCTCTTACCAACCTTATCTCCTTTTATGATTAAGTAACTCACCACCTGGATAAGAGAGAGGAGGTTGACATTGTATACCTTGACTTCCAAAGAGCTTTTGATCTGGTATCCCATGATGTTCTCATGAGAAAATTGGCAGATTGTGTGCTTAATTGCAAGCCAGTTAGGTAGGTAGAAAGCTGGCTGCAGGGTAGGACCCAGAGAGTTCTACTGAACGGATCAGTATAGTCTTGGTAAGAAGTGGCCAGTGGTGTCCCTCAGGGGTCAGTGCTTGATCCAGTGCTTTTTAACATCTTCATCAATGATTTGGGTGTGGGGGTGAAGAGTTCACTAGCAAAGTTCACCGACAACACCAACTTATGGAAAAGCATGATCATGCTTGAAGATAGGCTGCAGATACAGATGGACCTAGACAGGATGGCAAGTTGGGCAGATTGGAACCAGATGAGGTTTAACATTGAAAAACGTAAAGTGTTCCACCTGGGGACAAATAATCCCCTGCACACCTACAGGCTTGGCAACACCAATCTGACCAGCATTATGAATGAAAGAAACCAGGGGGTAATAATTGAACACAGTATGAACATGAGCTGACAGTGCAACGCTGTAGCCAGCAGGGCAAATAATACTCTGCCATGGATCAATAGATACATCTCCAGCAAGACCAAGGAAGTGATTCTTCTGATCTACTTGGTATTGGCAAGACCACAGATGGAGTACTGCATCTAGTCCTGGGTGTCACACTTCAACAAGGACATAGAAAAGCTCAAGAGAGTCCAAGAAAGGGCTGCCTGTATGATCAGAGACATGCACGGCAAGCCATGAGGTAAGGCTGAAGGACCTGGGACTCAGTTTCATAGTTGGTAGAGTTGGAAGGGACCTGAGCAGATCATCAAGTCTGATCCCCTGCTATGGCAGGAAAGGATGCTGGGGTCAAACGACCCCAGCAAGGTGTTCATCTAGCCTCCTCTTAAAGACCCCCAGGGTAGGAGCCAGCACCACTTCTCTTGGCAGTTGGTTCCAGATCCTAGCCACCCTGACCATGAAGTAGCGCCTCCTGATATCTAGTCTGAATCTACCCTCTGCCAGCTTGTGACCATCATTTCTAGTCACTCCTGGTAACGCTCAGGGGAACAGGGACTCTCCTATTGCCTGCTGGTCCCCCCCTGACTAGTTTGTAAACAGCCACTAGATCCCCCCTCAGCCTTCTCTTGTGGAGGCTGAACAGGTTCAGGTCCCTCAACCTCTCCTTGTAGGGCCTTCCCTGCTGCCACCTGATCATGCAGGTGGCCCTCCTCTGGACCCTCTCCATGTTGTCCACATCCCTCCTGAAGTGCAGTGCCCAGAACTGGACACAGTACTCCAGCTGCGGCCTGACCAGTGCTGCATAGACGGGGAGTATCACCTCCTTGCACCTGCTCGTAATGCCTCTATGGATGCATGACAAGGTGTGGTTGGCCCATGTTCATTTTGGCATCAATGATGACTCCAAGATCCTGTTCTGCCTCTGCACTGACAAGGGAGTTCCCCAGCCTGTAGGTATGCTGCTGGTTCTTCCTCCCCAGGTGCAGTACCTTGCACTTGTCAGTGTTGAAACCCATCCTGTTCTCATCTGCCCACCCCTGTAACTTGTCTAGATCCAATTTGCAGCCTATTCCTCCCTTCTAGCATGCCTACTTTCCCCCAAATCTTAGTGTTGTCTGCGAATTTGAACAGGGTGCTTTTTACTCCCTCGTCCAAGTTGCTGATGAAGATATTGAACAGTGCGGGCCCGAGGACCGAGCCCTGGGGACCCCCACTACCCACATCCCTCCGGGTCGAATAAGACCCATCCACCACAACTCTTTGAGTGCAGCCCTCCAGCCTGCTAGTGACCCATTTGACTGTGTAGGTGTCAATGCCACAGTCCCCTAGTTTTTAATGAGAATGGCATGAGAGACAGGTGTCAAAGGCCTTCCTAAAATAATTCAACATCTTTCTAAAGTCCAGAAAGACTAAGTCCACTGCTACCCCTGCATCTAAGGATTTTGTGACCTGGTCATAGAAGGCTATTAGGTTGGTGTGACAGGACCTGCCTCTAATGAATCCATGTTGGTTGCTCCTAAGCATAATCTCCCCTGTTGGCCCCTTGTGGACATGCGCCAGGATAATTCTCTCAAAAAGCTTACCCAGGATCAAGGTAAGACTAACTGGCCTATAGTTTCCTAACTAACTCATCAGCCTGAAAAAGAGAAGGCTGAGAGGGGACTTGGTAGCAGCTTACCGCTAAATCAGGGGCGTACATCAAGGGTGTGGTGAGCAACTGTGCACTAGGGCACCCTTGGGGAAAACCAGGAGCAATGGTCACAAATTCCTAGAGGACCGTTTCAAGCTCAACATTAGGAAAAACTTCTTCAGGGCTGGGGTGTCCAGATTGTGGAATAAGTTCTCTCCAGAGGTGGTGCAATCGCTTACCCTGGACATCTTCAAGAGGCTGGATGGTCACATTGCTTTCCTGCGTGGTACAGGGAGGATGGACCCGATAATCTTCTTGAGGTCCCTTCCAGCCTACATTCTATGAATCTACTTAAATTCTCCTTCCCCATTCAGTGCCCCTACCCACCAAAACAACTGAGTTTAGTTTGAAGAACTTAAATTGCTATAGCAAAAGCACAGCAGGAGACGTGCAATCTAAGAAAATTCTGTCACATTGAATTATTTTCATCCACTCCCAAAAAGACAATAAATTCTGACTGTACGCGAGAAACATTTAGTTATATGAGATCTCTGCCATTTTCTTAGAGTTACGCTATTTTATTTCTCCTCTAAAAGTAACTGCTGTATTGTCACTTTAACGAGACAGATAAGCACCCGTTTACAATACATAAAAAAACCCCTCAAACACAAGTTTGTTCCCCAAAATACTAGCACATTTTATTTAGTTCCATTTTATTTTACTAAAGTTAGAATGTCCAGATATTTTAAATTAAAAAGATTTAATAATTCAAAATAGTATTTCTAGGCTTTAGATACTTGACACTAGGAAAAAAAAAAAGCTTAAAAAGAGAGCATTAATTCTCAATTGATTTACAAGAGTTACTCAATTTTCTGTGAACATGTAGCAAGATATTCTTCCCACTAAATTAGTAGTCTAAATAATCACTTTCAGGTTAAATCAGATTTAATACAATATATCAGAATCTAAATCAATACATTTAAAGTATTCTAAAAATGTTTAAAAGCTAATACAGTGAATCCCCAAATACAAACATTTTCACTCTAAGGCTATAGCATATTTTTCCCCTCTAGAAAGGGAAATTTTGTTGTTGTTTTTTTTTTTAAATTTGTTCTCTCCATAAGTATGACTTACTGAAAAGCAGGTCAGTCAAGTCTATTACAAATCATGCTAACACTCTAAGCTTTAGCGTCCTGGAGAATGAATAGTACGGTGGTAACCTGAAATTTGTCAGCTAGCATGTCACGTTTGGTAAATATAAGATTCTCACCCAAACCAACATATGGGAACCGTAATGATACCCAGTCACCATTACAAACTAAGAGCCCAGTCCTGCAATTAATTCAGGCATACCCAGAAGCCACCATAGCCTGCTAATTTCAGCAGCCCCATCTACATGCCAAGACAAATTTGAGGTTTCAGAGAATACAAGACTTCAATCCTGCAGCTGGCTATGCGCTTACATCCCTGCACTGCCATGTAGCTCAGTGGGATGTACATGCCTGCAGCCAATTGTAGGATCAGGGCCTAAAAGAAAGTGTTAAACCATACACCATAAGTGGCATGTTAGACTATTGTATTTATAGTCATGCTGATGCATCTTCGAGGGGCCCCTGGACAGCAACAGCTTCAATCTCCACTCGCGCATCCTGTGGGAAGTGTCGAGAGAAATCATAATGGAGTTAAGATCTACAAGCCCAAATGTTTGTGTTTCACTAATGCTAGCCCAAAAAACACCCCCATGACCCCATGGAAAAAGCACCTAGGAAAAATACAAAATCCATTTTATTAAGGGTTTTTTCCAGTGATGTTATGAATATTAAATTTACTTTTATACTCTTACATATAATGATCCCTTATTCCCCAAGGAACAGGTTCCTGCTAGTCCTGCTTCACCAACTTTCAGTGTGCTCGGAAATAAGAACTGAAGAAATATTAAAAATTAATGCCACTAAAGAGGAAGCCCCACTGAAGACTGGCCTGGCACAAGGGCTGTGGTAATTACAGGGGCAGAGGTTTGTTAGACCTCTATTGTGCCAGGGGTCTAAGATTTGCTTGTACCTGAAAGAGTTAATCCCTTAGAGTATTGGCCTGTGGCCCAGCCCCACCCTGAGGCCTACTACTATTACTGAATACAAACACCAAAGTAAGGGTTAATGAGCAATCTGTATTACAAGCCAAAAATAACAATAATCATAGCAACATGAACTAGTTAACAACCATGTAACAGAGTGCTATATACAAATATGTACAGAGAGCCCGCAGGCCTGTCCCCAGTGATGGCAGCCAAGAACACTGACACCCAGGCTGCAGGGCCACCTACCCACCTACTGTCAGATCCCTGCCAGGCAGAGGATTTCTACCCGTTCCTGCACAAGTGCAATACTTGGAGACGTCTGAAGGGAAGGATGATACTCTACCCGTCCGATGGGGAAATGAAGGTGAGCTTCTCCGGTGAGACTTCTGGTGTCCCCATGCACAGTCCAGGCAGCACCTGCCCGCACTCCCAACCTTCCCAGCCTCTCCACGGGTCAACACCACACAAAACTCTCACTCAGCTCACACAGCCAGTCATACCATGGGGTCCAATCACTGCTTGCACATCCCAATCAATGTCACTCAACAGTATCATTTTCTTGGACCACTCATATTCATTATCACTTCATAACTTATTAACATATAAAGTTCCTGCTCTATGGTTATATAACAAGGCTTCAACTGCGCATGCCTCAGTTTCCATCAAGGTCAGAAGTTTAGATGTTTTAGAGACTTCTAACCTCCAGCCATTGTACGCATGCAAAATCACTATTATGATTAAGCCAGGACTCGCACTGTTTATACCACATGAACAGAAATTAACCAGAAACAAAAATCCTTTATCTGCAAAAAACAGAAAAAATATTTATAAAAGAAAACTGACACTTACTTTTGGCAAAGCAACAACCTGATAGGCTGCTCTGGCTGGGAGGTTACTCCTGAAAACTAAAATTTAAAGAGAAACATGTGTGAAGGTTTTAAACTTTGCCTGGAAAGAACTGTTCAAGATGGTCTATTAAACAGGCCCTGTAGAAGGTTTTCAGGTTCAAGGCTATGAGACCAAAGATTCCCAGGTTCACCCCTCCCTTCTCTTCTTTTTCAGGTACTAGCTGTTTTCCAATCTTAGCAAATTACCGTATCACAATCAAGGCAAAGTATACAGAATATATCCTTTAGCACAGTGCATGTCTTTTTTTTTTTGGATTCACACTGATGTAAAAATCACGGTTCGTTTCTTTGGAGGCTCATGAATAATAATCCTTTAGGCACACATTGTTGGTAATACAAAAGGTATATATCTGCAAATAGGGTCAGAGAGAGAAGACAAAAGACCACACTCTCTGCCCGCAGGGAACACTTCTCAGCAGGCTTTTATCCCCTCTCTCCTGAGCACGTGTGCAGAAGCAGGAACTCTTACAACTCATTTCCGGTTCATACAAACATATATGAAATGACGTCACATCATCCATCGCATGTGCATTATAATTAACTACTTAAGTATGCGGGGCGGATAGGCTTATATGTATTAGCTAATTGCGCCTGCTCAGAAAGTACTTCAGGTTACAAAAAGTTCAAACCCAAGGAAAAGATGGCAATTACTCTTATCTTGCCTGAGAAGTGTAGGGGGCATGAAAGGAAGTGTGATTTAGTGTAACAAAGGGATAGTAAATTTGCAGAACAAAGAGAGAGAGTGATACCTTAATACAAAGAGCCCTTAGTAGCTTCTCCTTCAACCTCTCTCCCCCACCAGGGAGAGAGCTGACAGCTGTGCTGTTCTAACAACACTACTGATGAGAGCTGGCAGCTGTGCTGTTCTAACAACACTATTGATAATGCATTTTTAATAATATTTCTAACAACACTACAAGCAGAAGATGGCCCAGACACCAGGTAGGTCCCCTAAACATATAGTTACAGTAGACAAGTGATCTTTTGTTAGAGAGGAGTTGATATTTTATATCCAGAATAGTAAGAGAAAGAGGCCATGTAAGAACGCCTAACTATACAGAGAAAGCCATATCCAACATGGGGACCAGCCCTAGACAGAGCATGGGGGCACAGAGAGCTTTAAGTCACCTCTGCACAGCAGCTTACCCTGACCTGCAGCCTGTTCCATTTAGTTGCAATCTGAAGCTAGACCTGTAGGTGGAGAATCTTTAGGCAAAAGGTATAAATGTTGCAAATTCAGCTGTGGACCTTTTACTGGTAAGTACTTAAAATTCAATATCTAGTTATGTCAGGATCTTTTGTCATTGTCAAAGAAAAAAAAAGAATCAGATTATTACAGCAGAATGAAAGAATAGTACCTACAGTGTTACTGAATTGCTGGTACCTAGACATTTAATAATGAGCAACCAGATACTTAGCCCTTCTGTTCAGATACTATACCCATGAACATGTAATTGCATTTTAATATACAGAAAAGCAAGCTTGCTTCCGATTCACAGATAACCCTTGCCAGGTAACAAAAACCGCACCAAGCCAGATGCTAATGTGAAATTAAAAACTCATTTATATCACTGAATTCTATAAGCAGTTTGTATACTCAAACTTTCACATTCTGTTTAAAAAAAATACAGGATTCAACCCCTAAGAGTGACTTATTTTAGTAAATTTTGGATTTTGTCAAAGATGGGGAGAACATTTTCTGTAATACTTAATAACCAACATCCCAAATAAAATAAAAACAAATTCCAAGCTAGCAAGATCAAAGAAAGAATATACAACCCAACAAATACAACCTAAAATGAATCAGCTGAAGGCTCCCTACTAAAGCATATTAGGGGCAGACATTATTGTATATCTAGATTAAAAGTTTTGCATGCAAAGTTGCCTCTCCCCATTCCTGCAGTCTAATTAGGATTCTAGACGCTAAAGTAGTTAGAGCCTGGACACACACAACACTGGCGCTATTTACATAGTTTCTGCACGCTGACATAGCTGGTGCCCAGTTAAGCTTCTGGTATAAGTTCTTTCAGGATTGCTGCTTGTGCTAGGTTATACATCACTTGGCCACTGGTGGGGGAGAGAACCAGGTAATAGCCTATTTGCCTGCGATAAACTGCTACTTTTGGATGGAAGCAAGCAGTTTATAAGCCTGTTCTTTTTTGGTCATTGCTATCCAAGAGGCACACAATTCAGGGAGTTTGGGAAGCCACTTAGGTACTGCTAATTCTCACATGGTACAGGACAGGGGTCGGCAACCCCTTGCACGCGTGCTGAGTGTCGTACGCAAGGCCATTTTGGTTGGCACGCCACGGCCAGGCACGGCTCTGGGTAGCTGCTGCCAGCGATGGAGGCTGGGCTGCTCCCAGCTGGGCGTGCAGCGTCCCCACAGCCTGCTGGGAGCAGCCCAGGATGCTGGCTGGCAGCAGCTCCCCAGAGCTGCAGCCGGGAGGCTCCAAACAGCTGTGCCGGGCTCCGGCATTTTAATATAGAGACTATTGCAGTGGGGGAGTGGCCCGAGGCAGCACAGCCCTGGTCCCACCCCCTGCTCCCAGAAAGAAGGCGAGGAGCCCGGTACAGCTGTTCGCAGCCAGCCCGGGCTCTGGGCAGCTGCAGCAAGCAGGGTGCAAACAGCTGCATGGGGCTGCACAGCTCCAGCATCAGTTCCATCCTGACGGTGACTGCACGGGCACCTCGGGGCAGGCTGTGCTGCCCTGCTGTCTGCCCCGGGGTGCACACGCAGTCACCACCACCGCAGAGCTGATGCCAGAGCTGTGCAGCCCGGCTGCAAACAGCTGCACCGAGCTCATCACCCCCACGCTGGGAGCGGGGGAGAGATGGGGGCTGTGCTGCCTCGGGCCCCTCCCCCACTGCCCGCTCCGCGGCACGCACACATGCGCCGGTGCGGAGCTGAAGCCGGAGCCCAGAGCCCGGCACTGCTGTTCGGAGCCTCCCGGCTGCAGCCAGCCCCGGCGAGCTGCTGCCACCTGGGATCCTGGGCTGCTCCCAGCAGGCCGTTGGGACACTGCAAGGGTTGCTGGGAGCAGGCTGGGCTCCAGCAGCTACAGAGCCCAGGCTGTGGGGCAGGGGCACAAGCAGGCCATTCTGCCATGTCCCCCTTGCCCTCATTTTGTTTTTCTGCCCTGCTGCCACTCCAGCACCTTCCCAGGTAGGCACTGCGGTGTTTTTCGGCACTCTGGCCAAAAAATGTTGCCGACCCCTGGTATAGGATATGCAGCCATCACCTCCAGCTTAAATAACCACTCTATTATGCTTCCTCTCACATGGATTCCAAGTTGATATGAGAAAAGTAGCCAGGAACACAAAAATTAATTTGGCTTATGTATTATTCAGCAACGCTAAAATGATAGCTTGCATTCTGAATGTCTTCCAAGATATCACTACTATGGCCACTATAGCATTTGTCTCTCTCAGATAGCTTACTTGAGACACTCACAGTACAAGTGAAGTCCTTATAATCTTATGGATTTAATCTGTAAAAAAAAAAAAAGCCAAAACAAAAAACCCAAACAACAAGGAATGGATTGTAAAGTCCTCTAGGAAATGCTAGTATGCTGGGCCAGTGATGCTCAGCCTCTGAGTGGAGCACTGGGTGCTTAGGCCCCAGCTATACTGCAGGCCTGCACTTCTATGTGGTAGGGAAGGGAGGAAGTGCAGAGGAAGGTGGCTGCTAATGTCCAGAGGGGGGAACAGAGGAAGAGAGCTTATCTCCAGTAAACAGTACCTGCCTAGGAAAGAAGGGAAGGGAGGAAGCCAGGGGGAAAGTAAGCAGCAGCTGTTGTATGTAATGAAAGGGAGGGCAGAGGGCTGCAGAGCAGCAAGCAGCTTGGCCCAACATGCTTCTTTCCCTCCTGTATGCCATGCCACTGATTGGACAGTCAGATGGGAAGCATGGATCTGGACTGCAAGGCCAGAGATTGAGCACTATTGCCTTATGCTGTTACTGCTCAGTTTTGTTTCTGGATCACCAGATTACCCAAGAGCTGATGTTTACATCAGGACTGATGGTAACATCTAGCCCCATGGTTTGTATAATGTAGGTACTGAATCAAAATCTTTTCTTAGAAAGATCTCCTCTAGCCCTGCTTCAGTGTGGTCTCAACCATTTCCCCACACTGGTCTAAGACAAGCAGGTCAAGGCCTTTCCTGACAGACATTTCTCTAATCTGGTTTCATGAAACTGCTAAAGACAGAAATAACCAACCTCTCCAGGTAGCCAGTTCCAGTGCTGAATAGGGGTGCCAATACCAATAGTTAATTTTTAAGGAGGCATATCGGATAATACCAATCGGATTTTGGATACAGCTGCATGCAGCTGGTAAGGCTGTTCTGGTGAAAGGGGAGGGAGGGAAGGGGCATGGGGCAGATAAAACGCCCTCTACAATGAGGGAGGAAGTGGGGCTGGGGTAGGCACTGCCCAGCCGGGGCAGGGCAGGTGTGGGACAGACCCACGGCTTGTGGGGGGGGGGGGGGGGGGGCTCCTGTCGCTGTTCAGGGAGGGCACGGGGGAGGGTACCCCTGAATCTGCCCCGGCAGGCTGAGCAGGCTGCAATGCTGTGCTTGGGGCAGGTGGTGGCAGCACTGGGAGGGGGGGCTACAGGGGGGCTGCAGCCACCCCAAATTTCACTGTAGCCTCCTCATAGTCATCTTCCAGTGCCACCGCCACACACAGAAGCCTGCAGCTTCAGCCCGCCCTGTGCAGATCTGGGGGCACACACCCCCCAACCCCCAGACAAGCAGTGGGAGCTGCTAGATGAGCTGCCAGATGACCAGTGTGTGCCAGTGAGAGCCGCCCCCTCTCCGTGCCCCCTGGATGAACCACAGCTCCATCCTAATCCCACCCTGCCCAGGCACCACCTACCCCAGCTCCACTCCCTCCCTCACCGTGGGGGCATTGATCTTCCCCACCACACCCCCTCCCTCCGCCTCACCTGTTACCATAACAGACTTACCACCTGCACACACCTTTCCATGCTGCTGGGCTGTGCTCCTCACTGCTTGTGTGCTGCACTGCAGCTGCACACAGGAATTTATTGGCCAAATTATCATCTACATTAGGATGATTTCTCATATAATCAATTATCTTTATATCTGTGCTGATCCGATATTGGACCAATGTATTGGTGCACATCTAGTGCTAAACCATCCTTATAGCTAGAAAAGTTTTCCCCAATATTTTACCTGTAGCAAGCTTTTAATTAAAAGTCAATTTGTCCTATTCTCAGGGGATATGGAGAACTACTGACTGGATCCTCTTTATTGGAAGGTTTATATTCCCTCTCAAGTTTCTCCTCCTCTTTTCAAGCCAAAATCATCCCATTTTCAGTTTTTCTTCTCAAGTCAGGTTTAGCTTCTTGACTTGCTTCAGTGTCTACATCTTTCTAACTCAGAACCAGACATTACTCCAGAGGGGTTTTCCCCAACATCAGGCAGAGTGGATTTACCTTACATACAACACTAATTCACACATTCCAGAATAGCATCTCCAGTAACAGCATCACTATTGACTCGTTTAGTTCACAATACACTATACCCGCTCCCCCAATCCTTTCCTACAGTACTGGTTGCTCAGTGACTCTTCACCTATTTCCCATTTTATATTTGTGCATTAGAGTTTTCCTTACAATACTCTGCATTTGCCTTTACCAAGTTTCATCTTGTTCAGACTACTGGTTCAACTTGACCATCCTGTCATGTCAACTTAGTGTCATCTACAAGTGTTAAGTGCACAGTCAGTTCCATCATCCAAACCAATAGTAACAGTCTTGACTAAAACAAGGGCCATGCCAGAGCCCTGCAGGATAGCTCAGTACCTCCTTCCAGTTTGGTAGTGCATCACTGATAACTACTGATACTTTAATCAAATGGCTGTGCATGTGCACTTCATAATTTTATCCAAAGTATGCTTCCCTAGTTTGCTTATATTATTATACAGTAGACAAGACCACAAGCTGAATATGAGCTGTGTGCTCTTGTTGCCCCTCCGCCCCCCGAAAAAAAAGCCAACAGTGTATTGGGTTGTATCAATAGCAGTGTCACTTACAAATCAAGGGAAGCAATTCTTCCACTGTATTCAGTACTGGTGAGGCCTCACCTGGAGTACTCCATCCAGTTTTGGGCCCCACACTTCAAGGAGGATGTGAACAAATTAGAAGGAGTTCAGTACAGAATGACAAAAGTGATTAAAGGCCTGGGAGGCAAGGCTTATGAAAAAAGGCTGAAAGAACTAGGGTTATTTAGCCTGGAGAAGAGAAGACCAAGGAAGAAAATTGCTAACAGTCTTCAAATACCTGATGAGCACATAGAGAGGATGGAGCTTGACTTTTCTTTGTGGCTGTAGGGAACCGGACTTGAAGCAACAGCCTCAAGCTTCAGCAGGAGAAACTCAGTTGGAGATTAGGATGAACTTTCTGATTATGAGGGTGGCCAAGCATTGGAACAGGCTACCTAAAAAAATTGTGGGATCTCCATCCTTGGAAATTTTCAAGAGCAAGATGAACAGACAATTGGCTAGGATGGTCCAGTTAGGGATGATCCTCCCTCGAGCAGAAGTTTGGGATTAGATGACCCTGTGAGGTCCCTTTCAGCCCTGCTTTCCTATAGTCCTATGACTACCTTGACTCTTGATACAGTCCTACATAGTTATACAAAACATCTGTTGCTTCCTCTTTATCTATCACGCCAGGTACCTGTCATAGACTACTATTAGGCATGACAAACCCATGTGGACTATTTTCTCTTACTTTATTACCCTCTAAATACTTTGAAATTGTTTAATACTTAGGTCTAACCAAGCTATCCAGGCAGATACTAGAACAGATTAGCCAATAATTCCCCAGCATAATTTTTCTGCATTCTTTCTAGGATAGGTACTATTTTTGTTCTTCTCCAGTCCTCTGGAATGTCCTTCAAAAGACCTCAAAGATATTCACTAAAAGTTCAAAAATGGCTTTGGCTAGTTCCACAAATATTCAAGGGTTAATTTCATCAGGCTCTACCAATTTGAAAACATCTATTTTATTTTAACTTGTTCTTTCCTTCTCTGGCCAGGGTTCTTATTTAGCTCTGGTTAAAAATTAATTGTGTTAAACATCTGGTTAAGCATTTTTTGTGAGGACTGCAGGCAGGAGGAAAAAAAACCCCAGCCATTGAGCCCTCCTTGTATCATTTTATTTGCTCTTTTCCTGTTAAGTAGCAGGCCTATAATTCTTATTACATATAAACTATTAATGCACCAAAAACAACAATACAAAGATTTAGCAGGAATATTCTAAACATCTGCATCAGTACAAAATGCCAAAATATTTTTTTTGGGGGAATCATTAACATTCCCACTAAACTTCACCTAAACTGTGCTTACTCTTAAGTTTCTTTCCTTTTTTGTTCGGGTTTCCCATTTGTGACCTATGCCTTAAAGAATCTGCAATTATTCCATGCAAGTAAATCATTAACCAGTATTGGTTTTGGTAAGATAATATGCAGTTAGGCAACTGATGAAATGGAAAGAAAAAATAATTGACTTACACTGCTTGTAGGTTTCATTAATATCACTGAAGTCCTTCATGTCAGCCATCAGGATAGTAGTCTTTACAACTAAACATGACAAAGGAGTTATTATGCAGCTGTGAAGTATGCAGTGCTGCCTAAAGAATCATTTGATGTTTTGAAGTTGAGTTTTTTTCCCCCAAGAACACCCAGGGGATTTGGATACTAGTACATAATAAAAGAATGGGAAAGTGTGTATGCGTGCAGCTTTGACAAATCAAAACCTTAAGTCCCTTTCTGGAGTTAGTTTCTTCTGTATAGAAGATTTTTTTTTAATTGATCTGGTTTATCAGGTACTGTAACCCAACCATTCCTCTTAAAAGATGCAAAAGCTTTACGACTTCATTTACACTAGAAGACTTTTTTTTAAAATCCCAGACTTCCTCATCTCCATTTATTAATACTATTCTAACTTCACTGTTTTAGTGGTCATTTAGTAAAGGCGTTAGCATCCTGGTATTTTGAGCATCTGATCTACAGACCTGCACTAAACTGGATTAGAGAATAGGATGCTTGAAATGCCAACAGCCAGGTCTACACTAGAGCTATCACACAATGGGATGAAAAACTAGCAGAACTGATAGAAAATTCTGGGGCAAGACAGCCCAGGGTACATATCCCTAGATACGGTTCTCTGTGCTCCACAGGTGTTCTGGGTGTCTTTTTCCAATTAATTTGACAGAAATTTCTTTTACCTGACACAGCTACGGGTACCAGTTGTGACTGCAACAAGAGACTTCCTTTTCATAATGTGGCATGTTTTCTTTTAATTAAAATACTCAGACTGACTCTAGAGCAGCACTTACCATTGCCATAGTCACAGTCTGCAGCTTTCAGAATTTCCCCAATGTTTCTGAGAGCCTATTATGGGACAGAAAACTGAGTCATGGAAATGTTAAAAGTAATGGGCTTTTTGACGAGCTGCAGCTTGAGCTGCTGCTACACAAAGTTCACTCAAAACAGCCTTCAATGACAGCCAAACTTTTTATTAGGCAAGTGGTAAGTAGGTTCATCATCATCTGTACTATTGTACTTTCAGCAAGTCTTGCACTCTCATCAAATCATGTATGCAGAGGAAAATGCACAGGGAAGTTCTCCACCCTCCCCAAATGACAGCAAGGTTCAGAGATAAATGCCCTGGCTGGTCAACCAGCCTACCAGGCCAGGCCCAGCCAACCTCTCCAGGTCCTCACATCTGAATCTTGGTTGGGGGTGCTCAGGCAACAGGCACCCAATATAAAGTTCTGTTTCTCCCTCTGCTGGAAATACAGAGCTCTGGTTTCTTTCCCATGCTTGCAGTTTGGGTGAGAGAGGAAAAGGATGGATAGGAGGTAATTTCTAATACTCTTACCTTCCAGGATTGCTATGAAGATGATCTCAGATACTTTGCACTTCCACCAGCCTCTGCATTTGGGGTCTCCTTGCCCCTGGACAGCTCCACTGACTGAACATGTGGCAAGTGTGAAGATAATCCAAATATCATTTAATCCTATGAGGTTTCTTACCTGCTTAGCTTCTGCTTTCGCCCCTCCAGGTACAAGCTGCCCATTACTAGGATCCAGGCCTAGCTGACCTGCGACATACATGGTCCGGTCTACCAGCACTGCTTGACTGCAATTGTAAACAGCATATAATATGTTTAGAGGCCAGCCAGGGTTGATCTATCCCCTTACAGAAGCTGATCCTGCTAAGAATGTGCCCAATCCTGGAAGTCAGGCATGCAGCTGCCTCAGAGTGGGCCTCAGCCTCAGTATTGTTCTTGGGCAGTGCCTGGGTTAGTCTAATGTGGCTACATTGCCTCAATTCCAGTATTTGGTACAAGGAAGTGAAAACAACTTGGTAGAGCCAGCTTCCTAGCCACATTCTCAGAGGCAGCACAGAAGATGTGTAGACAAGCTCCGAAGACACCTTTCCTTTCCATGTTCTTGTAACAATACCCCACTCCCAATAACTTATAGCATCCTTGGAAAACTCAGACTGGGAAGGGGGCAAAAACCTATAGCCCCTCTCTTCTCTGGAAGTGAGATTCATAAGGTCCCATTACCTTCCATACCATTAGAAGAGAAAGGTTAGCTTGGTAGCAAGGAGAATGTGCACTTCAGGCCTCAAAAAGAAATCTGATCTATTTTTATTGTCATAGTTCCCTTACACTTTTAAAAATCCTGTGAAGAGGCATTAGTATGGGACTTTGTGGGGACAGGTAACAGTGCTTGTACAACCCTTGATGACTGCTACACAGAATAATTCAAGAGATATCACATTTTAAGCAGCATAGGCCAGCAGACAGACTTTTAAACTGGAAGAAAGAGGAATCTAGATTCCTTTTCTCTCTCTGATGCTGCCCAGCATTCAAACGTAGGGTAGTTACTTTATTACCTTTGGGTCTCCATTTTACTAAAATGTGCTGAGAAGTGTTTAACTGTGCACACAGCCAGACTAGGACGAAGTTCAGGGCAGGAAGAGAATACTCCTTCCATTTGCAACTGCAAGGGAAATTTAGGTGTGCAGCTGGTTATTACTTGAATACGAGTTTGCTTTTCTAAATACTATTCCAAATGAGGTAAGAAATTGAATGTGCAAATTTTGTTATGATCATTTATGTAGAGATAGTAAAATAAAGTGCTCAGGCACCTGCATTTCCAAACAATCCAGCTGATAGTCATTTAATTTTTACTGGACACCTTGCTATCAAGCATTTTATTTAGAAGTGCACAACTTCAAAAATTGAATTATTATGAGTATGCAAGTTTAGAAAGAACACAGGAATAAAAACAGTATCAGCACAGGAAGACTTAAAGGAAGTTCCTTGGGTTTTTTTTTATATGAGTGGATGGGCTAATGTTAGTGATTTAGCAGCATTCACAAAATTGCATTCAACTCAATAGTTTAAGTAATGGGAAAATCTCTCAGGGTACAAATTCATATTTTAGTCAGTAGCTGGACTACAATCTGTCTGATAAATTAGTTATGATTGCCAGGTTAAAAAAAAATGCAAATCTGACATCTAGCAGAATTTCTGATGCAAGTTAATCAGCTAAATGAGGAATGAAACCCTCTGCACTTTGTTGCCAGTATGGTTAGCACAGGCTGGTTTTTCCCCCAACAAGAAATTGTGGTTCTCTATCAACATACAATTAAATATTTCAAAGCCACTTCTAAGACATGTCACATAACTATCAAAACATTTTTAAGGAAGTAAACTATTAATAACACTTTTAAATTACCACCCTAAGAGATAAAAGATTAAAAACAGTATTTAACAGCAGAAGCTAACAGACTTGTAGCTTATTATGCAAGACATGATTCATTTCGTCTCAGTTTGTAATTAAGAGTTATGATCATAATCAATCTTTCCAGTAAAAAGAGAGGACTCTCATTTCAAGGTATTTCCTCATCTTTGCATCTTTTCCAGCCACAGCCTATGGGAGGAATTCTAATTCTCACTTATGAATCCTCCACTATCATTTCATTCAGGTCTCTCCTGAAGTCTCACTGCTTTTACAATATCTATGAAAACTCCTATTGGTTCACTATGTATTTATTTTGTTATTCCTTTTAGCTTATAGCCAAAAATTGGGCACTCACAGGTTGCTCCATTTAGGAAAAATTAACTACCGAGTCCATATGCATCTTTTTTTGTCACCTTGGTTGCCTACCAAAAAACTAGTCTTGTACATCTACAAGTCCCTTCAAGCATTCTCTCTTTTGGCCTGGCATATCATGCCTTGCCGTTTGTATAGGCCCCAGCATGTCTTCACAGATGGACTTCTGTATTTGCTTGAAACTTTTTCATCATGTGGTTTTCTTGCAAGATTAGGACATTAGTTCTTTGAAGGGAAAAGACTGTCTTTTGCTATATATTGTACAGTGCCTAATAAAAAGGGGCCCCGGTTTTGACTGCGACTTTTGGCTTATAAGGGCCAATGGCCCATCTGAGCCTTGCAGCCCATCAGGCTAATTTAGTTAAGGGAAGCTGGTTTCTCTGGCAAATGGTACACAGAGGAGTGATGTGGTACCTGACAGCATCGCTTGACTCCCCAGCCCAAATAAGTAGATATCTATTTAGAGAGCTTCTAGAGGGGCTGGACGTGTTCAAATCAGCGGGTCCAGATGCTCTCCACCCTAGGGTGTTGAGGGAGCTAGCAGGGGTTATTGCAGGGCCTTTGGCACAGCTTTACGAGCGCTCCTGGTACTTGGGCCAGGTGCCAGATGATTGGAAGATAGCCAATGTGGTCCCCATCTTTAAAAAAGGGAGGAGGGAGGACCCGGGCAACTACAGGCCCATCAGTCTTACCTCAATCCTAGGGAAACTCTTTGAGAAGATCATCAAGAAGAACATCTGCGATGGGCCGTCCTCAGGGATGATGCTCAAGGGCAACCAGCACAGTTTCATTAGGGGCAGGTCATGTCAGACCAACCTGACTGCCTTTTATGATCAGGTCACAAAAGCATTGGATGCAGGTGTTGCCATGGATGTAGTCTTTCTGGACTTCAGCAAGGCCTTTGACATCGTCTCCCACCCCATTCTCATTAAAAAATTGGGCGACTGTGGCATTGATGCTTACAGTCAGATGGATTGCAGATTGGCTGAAGGGTCGCACTCAGAGGGTGGCGGTGGATGGGTCATATTCGACCTGGGGAGAAGTGGGCAGCAGAGTCCCCCGGGGCTCGGTTCAATTTCTTTATCAGCGATTTGGACGACGAGGTGAAAAGCAACCTGTTTAAATTTGCTGATAATACCAAAATTTAGGGTGAGGTGAGCACGCTAGTAGGGAGGGAAAGACTGCAGCAAGATCTGGATAAGTTACAGGAGTGGGCTAACAAAAACAGGATACGCTTCAACACTGACAAGTGTAGGGTGCTGCATTTAGGCAGTAGTAACCAGCAGCACGCTTATAAGATGGGAAACTCCCTTCTTGAGAGCACGGGGGCAGAAAGGGATCTTGGAGTCATTACTGACTTCAAGATGAACACAGGCCGACAATGCTGACAATGCGAGGTCACGGTTGTCAGGGCTAACCGGACCTTGTCATGCATCCAAAGGTGCATCTCTAGCAGGGCTAAGGAGGTGATCCTCCCCCTCTATGGTCAGGCCACAGCTGGAGTACTGTGTCCAGTTCTGTGCGCCCCCATTTCAGGAGGGATGTGGACAACCAAAGTCAGCTGGCCATTAGCAGGAGTCCAGAGCAAGACTCAAATCTTGGCCTCTGAAGCTGTAGCAAAACACCTTAACTACTCTGTCGCCATATCCCTCAGGGCCTTTGAATCCTGTTATATTAACTAATCAGGAAAAAGAAGACCAACACAAATATTACTCTAACAACCTCATGGTGCCACTTTCTGTCCCCCCTTATGACTGCTTCCCCATATCAGTTCATAATCTAAAGATGTATCTATGCTGCCATAAAAAAAATGCAACAGCAGCTTGTCTATACCTGCAAGCTAGATTCAAACCAGCAGGCCCATGTACTGATCTCAGTGCTCCTGTACCTATACTGCTCTCTCATCACAACCCAATTGCCCAGGCATTTACTCTGTCACTTGGGCAGGTTTTGCAGCCAGCACAGAGGTCTCTGCTGCTGCAGCTGTTACTGGTGCCCAAACTAGCTATTTCAGAACTAGCTCAGCTGTACCCATGCAAGCGGAAATCTCACTTCGACTGCAGTGTACATGTACCGTCTCTTCAGAGCCCATTGTGTGTTTCAAGCTCTTATTCAGTCAGGATGTAAGCATGTGCCTCAAGATACACAGATGCCCACGTCTACTGAAACTTTACAGAATAAATGCTATAGCTGTAGGAAAGATTAGCTTTAGAAGACATGTTGTTTCCTTGCTCAGAGTTAGTGAGTTAAGGCATGCATTCACTCAAAATGATACCTTACAGATAATTAAGTTCTCCTTATGCAACGGACTGTTGATTAACACAAACACAAATTATTCTTCAGTCTTAAAACATTGATGGGAAACAGATACAGAAGTTACTTTTAATTTACAGACGAGGAAAATGAAACACAGAGAAGTGAAACAAATATGTCACCCAAAATAGGGCTGGAGAGCTGCAACAAGGCCAGTAATAAAAACCTTCATCTTCAGCTCAAGTTATTTTTCCTCTATTAGCATGCTCGTATTCTATGATAGAAGTATGTAGGCAGGCAAACTTCTCTGGGTAGATGCGACAGCTTTTATTAGACCAGCTGAGTAATTGGAACAAAGTTTTTTGCAAGCTTTTGGGCACAAGCACCCTTCTTCAGGCATAACTTGTGCCAGAAAGCTTGCAAAGAACTTTGTTCCAACTACTTAGTTGGGCTAATAAAAGATATCACATCTACTCAAAGAACCTTACCTGCCTATGTTCTGAGACCAACACGGCTGCAACCAAAACCCTGCATGATAGAAATGCAGTACAATAGTTATTCTTTATGCAAGTACTTGCTCATTGGACTTTGGAAAGTTTTTTTGGCCTCACATACTAAGCACCTTAGTATTCATGTCATGCCTGTGACAAGCAGCAGCACTTCAAGAAAAAGGTTCTTCACAGTAATCAGCAGTTCTTGTTTTGCCTTTTTAATATTAACATCAAGTATCTCATCTAATCCACAGCTGAAAATGGATGGCTGTGTTTAAGGAGAACCCAGTTAGTTGCATGCATGCATGCAACCAAGAAACTGTTTGTTTTCCATCAGAAGTCTCACTATGTATAATCAGATGACATGTTTCACTCCACTAGCTTATTTGTGCTTGAATTGGCTTCATATACAGGAGAGCAGTCGCTCTTTCTGCTTCTAGAATTTTAACGCTCCATATCTGGAGGTTCCAACGCAGGACTGCTGCAGAGGGAAAGGCTTTAAAAATTGACTGAGATGAGTGACACTGTAAAGGGAGAGAGGGGAGTCAGAGAAAAAGTGGGGCCAGGTGCTAGTTACATCAGTAAATGCACATCTGGAGGGGAGGATGAGACCCAAGAGAGACTGGATTTCAGAAGCTAGAAACAAGAGATCAGCAGATCTTTCTTTACTCAACCTAAATGTGCACAAAGCCAGACCAACAAGCAGACTGCCTACAACCCCTACTGTTATGGCACTATGCACATTCAAATGGCGGGGAGATACCTTTGAGCTATGAACCTGCAGGTCCCTGACTCTTCTCAGAGATCCCACAAGTTCTTTGAAGCCGGCATAAAAAACGCTATTGCCGTTACGGATCACGAATCCTGTAGAAGGGAAGGCAGAAATCCCCGAGACCAGAGGTAAACATAAGGTGAGCGGCTCAAGCCGCATATCTTCCACGTGTCAGGTATCCAAGGTGTAGCCGTGTTGCTCTAGAGGAAAAAGCAATCAAGAGTCGTAGTAGAGGAGATCTCTTTTAGCAGACCAACAAGATTTTTGCAAAGTTTTTTTTTTTTTTTTGCAAAAGCCTTGTTGGTCTACTAAAAGAGATCATCCCTGCTACGAGTCCTGATTGCTCAAGCCACATAAGCAACCGAGTGCCTGCAACAAGAACGGGCTTCAAACGCACCCAGGACAG
The DNA here is from genome assembly GCF_052110815.1 of Crocodylus siamensis. Lineage (NCBI taxonomy): Eukaryota > Metazoa > Chordata > Crocodylia > Crocodylidae > Crocodylus > Crocodylus siamensis. The sequence goes on from NC_143397.1 coordinate 220,616,693, forward strand.
CGGGGAGCCGCGCTCGGACCCGAACCCGAGTCGTAGGCTCCGCCAACCCCATTACCTGTAGGGGCCCATTGCAGCAGGTGCCATAGGGGTACTGATGATTTTCCTGACGAGCGTCGCCATGGTCCCAGCTGCTCCGCTCCGCGCCCGCACTGGCCCGCCCTTGACCCGCCCCCGACAAGGGAGCCCAGGGCGCCCTGCGCATGCCCCCCCGCGGGGGTGCTGGGAGTTGTAGTTTCTCTGGCAGAGGGAGGGCAGCGCGGGTGCTGTGCGCATGTGCGTGCTGTGCGGCGTGGCTGCGGGAGAGGGTCGGTCCCGGCGGGAGGCGCGCGGTCTGGGCCTGGGCACCACGTGCTGCCGCTAGCGCCCTACAGGTGAGACCGGTCCACGTGGGGGCCGTGGGTCTCCCCCCAAGGGGCTTGGGGGGAGGCCCACGGGGTGTAGGCAGGGCTGGACACAGGCATGGGCGAACCGGCCGGCCGCCCCCGACCCGGATAGAAAGGGGGCCTGAAAATGGTGACCATAATGGTTATTATTATCGTTCTCTCTGGCGAAGTCGGGAAGCGATACTAACGGTTCGCCTAGGGCTGCCTGGAGTCTAGGTAGGGTGCTGAGGGCAAGGCAGGGGCTGCCCAGCGGGAAGGCTTGATGATTGCTTCTCCCCCTGCCCGCCAGCCAGCCCGCAGCATGTCCAACGCGAGGGAGAAGAAGCGTGCCAAGAAGATGAGGAACCAGCCCGCCAGCGTGACCTTAGCTCCTCCCACCAGCGAGCCTCACCCCAGCCCAGCGCAGCGCTGCAATGGGGGGAGCAGACCTCTGCAGCCTCAGCAGCAAGGTAAGGCTGGCAGCTCACCCTCGTGGCAGGACCGCTGCTCCCCATGGCTTATTGCCACGCTGCGTGTTGCATCTCACTGCGCTGTGGTACTGGTGCTACATGCAGGCGAGTGGCCACATAGCCAAACTGATCGTAGCTTGCCAAGCCATCCCCTCCTCATTCACTTTGTTCTCTTGCATGTCTTGGCCTGCGTAGGATACAAGTAAATGTCCTCGTGCAGCTCCCTCCCAGCTGAGTTACAAAGCTGCATCTCTCACTCAGCTACTAGTGCTTGGAGGTTGAGACTGCAGGGGGCAGTCTGTTTGAAATCTTTTCTGTTTTTAAGGGATTCAAAGTATTATGTTTGTATTATCTAACACTCATTTAAAATGCAGCCAGGCTTTTAACACGTGGGATGCGTCTGGTTGTTAGGGAATACATAAGCGTTCTGTCAGTGTTACTGGTTGCTTGAAAGATTCCAGTCACTTATTTAGGCACATATATAAGCATCCTAGGAACGTAACTTAAAGCACATGCAATTGAAAATATTAGCTTGGATCCTCTTGGTGGCCTGTGACTGATTTAGTGCACTCAATTCATGCCCTGTTTAAAAACATCTAACAGAGACACTAGTATAACTCATGCTCAAGTTGAAAAAGTACACTAGGGTGTGTCCACAGCATATTAGAAGAAACCCTATTAGTTTATAAAAAACACCACCATGAGGTTAGGGAGACAAATATTAATTTCACTGCTGTCTTACTAGGAAAATCAGTTAATCTGTCCAAATGCCTGGATATTGCATAGGGATCTTCTACCACAGCCCTTGTGTAGGCCTGCATTAAGCAGTCTGACTAGGCACAAAAGTCTAGGGTGGCACTTTGAGGCATTGGGATCTTTGCGTGGGCTGGGTCTTTGGTTTAAAATGTAAAGCAGCTCATTAATCAGCTTTCAAACAAAAAAGAAAAGCTTATTACCCTATCCGTCCCTGCCACAATTATGAATAATGCAGCTCTTTACCACGATATTAGAGAGGTGTCTGCATTTTTCAAATATACATACTAACTATGTATGCTGAGTATAGGAGAAAGGATTGCATTACATAAAATGCTAGGAAAAACTTTTACAATCTTCACTACAGATTTCCCTCGCTTCATGTGGGTTAATTCCCTCTTATGCGATGACCCTATTTATACCAAAAATTTGTTATATGTGAGGTAAATTCAGTCTTATTTGATCAGTGTGGTGGAAGCCTGCAGTCAGCTGCTTTGTGCGATGCATTGTGGGAGTAACACACACCAAAATATAGTCTTCTATGTGGATCTGTGCTGCTTCCTCGTCTGTGACATGTTTCTATAGTTGCCATTCCCATTATGGTAACATTCTCCACCACCCTGTGCTTGTGAGCACTGTCTGCAGTTGGTGAGTACCAAAATTGTCTTGTAAAATTGGTAGAAATGGGTCTGGGGGTCAATACAGTTGAGGTCTTGGAACACATCCCTATATGTTGCACTGTAAAGTGGGTTTCCTGTATGCAAATTCAACTTATGTGCCATTTTCCAGGAACACACATACAGCATAAAGCAAGGGGAACCTGTACTAATCTAACTTCATTTTTACCACTTCTTGAAATATGCTAGCTGATCTCTGTCCTGAGACTTCTGAGCAATATCAGCAGCAGAGGCTTCCACATCCATCTCCTGGGCCTTCTAACAGGAAAGAACAGTATTTTACAAAAGGGCAAAGTAAGGGGGAAAGAGGTAGAGGAAGAGGAGGATGGCAAGGAGGACGCCGAGGCATATCTCAAGAAATGCCTAAATTCATAACAGGTGAGTGAAATCATTTTCTAGAAGTTTCCTTGAACTGAAAGCAAAAGTCTGCTTTGTATTCACCAGAATCCAAGATGACTTTGAATTCAAGATGATCCCCTTGTACTCTGTATATAGAAAATTATAAATTTGTTACAGTTTTCTATATATCAAATCTAATTATTGTTGGGTCATTTTAAATGTGTCCTGCCCCCTTCCACCCTCCCTTCCATTCTTACCCTATATGGTTGGGCTCAGAAATGGAGCTGAAACAGGAGCTGTAGCACTTCTGCCATTGTGTCATCTCCCCCATGCTGAGGATAGAGTTGGATATTTAACTGGTAAGAAGTTCAGTCAATTGACCAGTCAAAAATTGGTCAAAATTGTAAAGCATTGCCAAAACAGAGAAATTACTACACAGAAAAGCACAAATTTTCCATTAGGAAATGTGTCAGAAACATTAAAAAATCATATTGCTGTCAAGAAAGCTGAAGAAAAGATAGTCACTCCCAATGAAATTGCTATACTGTTTGACCGGTCAAAAAATTTGCAGTCAGTTAACCAGTCAATTTACTGGCTTGCCTACTGAAGCTCAGGGTTACCAGCTGTCAGTAAAGTCTGTAAAAAAACAAAAAAAACTTTAGCTGTCAGTGAGAATACTAAGCAGCTGGAACTTGATTGAAGCTCTGAGAGAGTGAACAAAAGAGCGCCACTGATGTCTGAGCAAAAGTCCAGTACCCTGCAGGGTGTGCTGTATTGGCTGTGTGCTGCTGCTGTGTCCCAGACTGCCTTTAATGCTGCTGGGTCACAGATACGCTTCTTTGGGGATCTCTGCTGGCATAGGGGGTGGAAGGCCAGCAAGAGTAAGGCTAGGGGTTGGTTTGGGGGGTAGCAGGGTGTGTAGGTAAATAGGGGGCCCCTGGCAGGCTGTGCAGGGATAGCCTAGTATAAAACCAGTGCTGCAGTCAAGCAGAGTTGCTAACCAAGACTTTTTTTTTCACTGTGGTTGATGTTAAACCTCTAAATCAGAACCTGGGCCTCATAGCAGGGTAGGGCCTAGCAGAAGAGTTATATGTATGTTATATAAAATGTGTCAGTAAAAAAAGTTTGACTGTCAGTAAAAAGGTTGCAGATTGCTAGTAAGAAAAATTTTCTTAGGTTGGCAACCCTGCCCACACTCCCCATGGGCTATGCCACCCTATCTTCCTTGCACTTCTGCCATCTTGCACCATGCTTCTCCCTGAGGCCACCTGCTCCAGACTGCTCAAATCTAAGACAAGGTTTCTTTTTTCTCCCCCCGTGTTGAATGCTTCTGCCAAGCTGGGCTGGCTCCGCTCCTCTGCTCCCCAGCCTGAGCTGGGACAGGTGGGGAGGGGGTCTGGCTAGAGAGGGGTTTAATTCCCCCTCACTGTGTCACCAGCAGGGACCAGAGCCAGGTCTGCTAGTTGCTTCCCCCTCTTTCTGCAGTACCGAGCACCACAGCCCCTGAGGCAAAGGGGGCAGGGTGGAGAGGTAGTTTCCCTTGTACACCCACTGGCAGCTGGGTCTGCTGGCTGTGACTGCAGCACTTGCTCCCTGCCTGGAATAAGCTCCCAGCTGTCTGCTCCCCAGAGGCTGGAGGAATAACACCCCCCACCAGGGCTCTGTGCCTGGCCATGGCCCCGCAGTGCCGCCATGCTCCACAGCAGCTCTGCTGGCCCCACAGCATGGCCCCCCTGCCTGGAAGGGACTCATGCTCTGGGAAGCCCTGACGGGCTGCTGCCTGTCATCTCGCTCACCACTCGCCTTTTCAGCTCCCGAGCGGGGGCAGGACCTGGCCCCTTCCCCTCCTTCTGTGCTGGGGCAAGCCCTGGAGGGGTTAACTTGTAGCCCCTGGGCTCCCAGCCGGTGGCTGCTCCCCACCATTATCCCCCCCCGAGCTTCACCTGCAGTGTTAGTGGCTGAATAAGCTGGGGTGCTTGCCGCAAGCACAGAGAAGCTGCTTGCACAGCAGTGAGGCCTTCCTGCCTGGTTGCACCTGCCGCTAGGCCTGTGCTTAGGGCCAGTGGCTGAATAAGCCCCTTCCTGCTGGGCTGGAGCAGACACCAATGGCTGCTGGGTGAGGGCCAGGTCCCTCCCAGCAGGAAGGGGCTTATTCAGCTGCTGGCCCCTGACACTGCAGTGGGGTCTGCCCAGCCATTGCTGCTCTGAACTGGGGCAAACCCCCTCCTGACAGGAAGAGGCTTATTCAGCCGCTGGCCCCGAGCACAGGCCAAGTAGTGACTGCAGCCGGGTGGGCAGACCCTGCTGCACTGCAAGTAGCCTCTCTGTACTTGGGGCAAGCCCATTGGCTTATTCAACTGCTGATACCGCAGCAGGGTCTGCCCAGCCTGGCCTCTGAAGCGGTGAGCAGCGGGTGAGGTGATGGGCATCATCCTGTCACAGCTTCCCGGAGCAAGCCCCTTCCTGAGGGTGGTGGTGGTGCGCTTTGGGACCAACAGAGCTGCTGTGGAGGATGGCGGCATTGCAGGGGCATGGCCAGGCAGGGCTCCGTGCGGGTGGGGGGTAGGGATGGGGGTTATTCCTCTGGCCTCCAGCAATGGAACAGCTGAGAGCCTATTCCAGGCATGAAGCAAATGTTGCAGCAACAGTTGGCAGACCCGGCTGCTAGTGTGGGGTACAGGGGAAACTAACTCTCCCCCCTGCCCTGCTCTGCCTCAGGGGCTGTGGTGCCTGGTGCTGCAGCAGCAAGGGGCAGGGAGCATCAAGCAGATGCAGCTCTGATCCCTGCCGGTGGCACAGGGAGGGGGGGATCGCTGGCCAGTTCAGCCCGGGTTGGTCATGACCCACCCTCCCAGCATAGCTTCCCTGCAGCTGAGGGTGCACCTCAGCTGCAGGCATGTGCCTGGATTGCCTCAGTCCAGAGTGAATGTTTGTTAAGGTACAAACCGATTCAGCCTAGGCATGTTAAACTAACCTGCAAAGGTTGAATCAATTCAGGCTCTGGCTTTTTGAATGTCTGTCCCTAGCCTTTAGGCTGACTAGTGGAGAAAGCAATATTCTTGCATCATTCACTACACTTTTGTGCTTCTAAATTATTAATTCAGTAATTAAAACTACACTGCAACAAAGTCAATTTCCTTACTTAATTCTGCTTCCATTTATTTTTAACAATTCTGCATGCACAACAAATGGTTCTCTTCATTCCAGCATCTACTTTTGCTCAAGCCCGTGCTGCTGAAATCAGTGCTATGTTGAAGGCAGTGGCACAGAAGTCTTCCAATTCACTGGTGTTCCAGACTCTACCTAGGCACATGCGAAGACGAGCTATGAGCCATAATGTCAAACGCCTCCCCAGACGGCTCCGTGAGACTGCCAGAAAAGAGGTGCAAGTTCATCTTAAATCATTTGCTACCCAAATGTGATGCATTCAAATAATGTATTATATACTTTGTTGCTCTTGCATATGATTCTTCAGATTTTATTTCTATCACTATTGAGTAATTTTACTGAATATGTGTTGTGAATAACTTAAGCCTGACTAGTTTAAAGGTGAGACACTTTTTTCTCTATGGCCTTCATCAGTTGCTTAAATGATTAATAGTTTCTCTCTCAAAAGAGCTGAACTTGGTAAGATGACCAGTTCTGAAGAGATAAAAGATTGCTCTTATGCATAGAGTATGTACACTCTTCCATGGTCTATTAGGTTCCAGGCTTCTTCAACCTTTCTTTCTCCATCATGTTTTTGAATCTTTTGCCATTGTTTACTGCCTGTGGACTTTGAATCTTAAAATGTAAATCTAAAGCTACGCAGGACTGTAGCTGGATGAAATTGAATTACTTCCCTGGTCTATCATGCGACACTCCTGTTAATAACTTCCAAACTGAGATTTGCCCCTTTTTTTGCAGTATCATATTGTTTATTCATTGAGTCTAACTCCTCTTTAATCTTGGTCCTTTTCTAAAGCACTTCAGCCTACCAATTAGCAATTTATTTCACACTTTTTATTTGTGAATGAAACCTTTCTATCCTAAGAGTTATATTTTGCACTTCATCTTGTTAAGTTCAGTAAAACTGCAGCAGTAGTCTGCAGTCATCAGGATCAACTTGAATTTTCATCTGATTCTCCAAAGTGCTTGCAGTTCTTTTCTGGAATGTCAGCTGCACTTTTTATAAGTGTACTTTCTATTCCAAAGGTTACAAAGATACAGTCTAAGTTATCCAGCCCATGGTGTGGGGAGCAGTGGCAGCATTAATTGCCATGGCTCCTGGAGCCATAGCAGTTAATGCTGCTCTTACTCATTCTGCCATGAATTTCCAGACCTGTAAGGAGTACCATGTGCTGACATATGTGGTGCATGGAGCTGCCTCATCTGGCACACAGGGCTGTCTGTGGAGCTGGAAATTTGGTGGGGAGGAGTGGTGACTGCGTAAGGGAAAGGGGTTAGGGTGGCACTTGTGGAGCGTGTGGACCTACTTTGTGATACACCTGTTAAAGGTTAGCCCCGCTGGTTTAAAAGTTGTTCAATCCCTACAAATCCATGTAATCTACAGGTTTTTTTAACATTGACTAGTAAATTTTCAAATCTATGTTTAAAGTTACAGTAGCTGTTCCTCTTCCTTTCTCTCTGTACAGATAGGTGCTGTGTTTGCCCTTTCCATGTGATTTTAGACATCTTTCTTGTTCTTGAAGATAATCACGAAATTCTAGAATCTAGCCCATTAGCCAGTCACTGGTGTTTTTCATTATCTGCGCTCTTTTACCCCCAGTCTACTTCAAAGTTAGCTTAAAGCCCTCCTCACTAGGTTAATGGATGGATAGTCTTTGACACTTCTTCCCTTTTTTTGCCACATGGAATTTCCCAGCAGTCCTTCGTGGAATACCATCTTACGGTCAAGAAAGCAAAAATCTTCCTGTCAATATTATTATGTTGCATTGCATTGACCTCCAGTGTAGATCTGTGCCCTTACATCAGTGGAGAAGAACCAGAACATCCAGAGACTCAGAACCAAAGGAGGGTGACTTCTTTCACTTTGACTCCTAGAGCCTTGTAGTTGCTTTTAATCAGGGTCACGCATGCCGGTATTACTGCCCACATGAATATAGTAGTGGTCAGAGGGCCTCGGCCAGCTTTTTGTGATTGAGTCTGAGTTTTGGCCTCAAGTAGACAGTCTACTTCCCATCATAGTGGGTTCAGTCATGAGATGCCTCCATGTCTCAGAGGAGTCCGATCACTGACATAATTTCTTTTTTGGGGGAGCAAGGTGATACGACTCTCCCACTCTTTGGAACACCTGGCTTCTTTCTCCTAACTGTTGGAAGTCCTTTTCTTTTTTTGGTTCTGAGGCTACATAGGGATTCTTGATGCGTAGCAGATGTGAATGGGTGTAAGGCATTGTTTTCTACACAGAATGGAGCACTTGGTTCTTCTTCCCAGTTTTGTTGCAGTCCTCTTGAGCTGAGTAACTTCCTTCAAGTTGGGCATTTGCAGAGGCATCCTACTGAAGTAATCTTTCTTCTGTTGCTTCATTTACCAGGTTCCCCAAGGCCTCCAGCAGCAGGCACCTGTCATACTACTGCCTGTTGTCTTCCTTCAGCAGGAACTTGCAAGTTCCCAACAAGTGAAGACCAAAACCTGGCTGGAGAAATAGCCTAGGCTTGTCACAATGTATTTTAATCCCTATGAAAATTTAGAAGCATGTATCTTGTACATATTTTTCCAATAAATTTGCTGCTTGTGAAAGTGACATTTACCTAGTGCTTCCTGCAGCCAGAATCATAGAGAATTCCTTGTTCTGGTCTGTTGATATACTGACGCAATATCTCAGTTCTTTCTGGACTTGGATGTCTTCAGTTGATGTGTGGAGTAATTTGCCTGTTGCTGAAGATTATGCTTAGTCTCAAAAAACATCCTCTCCACCCTGTTAAAATTGTAAATTTGGCTCTTTAACGAAAACTTCCCTTAGTGATGGACAAATTCTAGTATTATGTTTGTGCGTGAAATAGGGAAGTATTGGTCTCCCCAAAATTAAAACATTGCATGGTTTCTTTTAAATAATTGTGTACTGTATGTTTAGCATTTAAATATGTTAGCATGCCATAATATATCCTCTGATCTAGAACAGGCCTTTTCTTCTACATTAACTTGCCCTTTCAAGCTTGTCACTAGAATATTGACTGTTCTGGAAATGCAGGCCGAGAAAGCTGTACATCAGAAAAAAGAGCATTCAAAGAGTAAATGCCGCAAAGCTCGAAGACGCCACATAAATCTGGTGCTGGAATTTAATCGCAGGCAAAAGAAGAATATCTGGTTGGAAACACATATTTGGCATGCCAAAAGATTTCACATGGTGAAGAAATGGGGATACTGTTTAGGAGATAAGCCCACTATTAAGAGCTATCGGGCTTGCTATCGAGCCATGGCAAAACACTGCCTTCTTCAGGTACCATGTTTGCATCTCTTTTGTTTGTTACCTTGCCCAGGTGGTGATTTAACTCACCATTAAATTATAATAGAAGTCTTGTCATCTCTTTGTGGGCACTATTGTGGCAAAATTTGGATTGTGTACTAGTGTTAATGCTGAATGTTATGAAATGGCCTTAGGGTAGAAAATGCTTGGAAAGAGAGAATTGGATTGATAAACCTTTGCAGGAAAAAACTACACTTGAGAGATTTTGTTTTGAAATAGTGGTTCTTCTATTACATCATAAACATTAGGAGACTAAAGAAAACCTAGGCCAGCATTTTGAACAGGATGTTGTCATTGGTCGACACTCTGTCACCTAACCTTTTTGCTCTGTTGGTTTGATACCAGACAGTTTGGGAATTACCAGAGGCAGGTTAACATTTAAAAGAAAAACAATAGCAATGAAAACAATGACCAGTGTTTCTTTGAATACAGTTGATAAGCTGTTGTTCTTTACGAAAGCCTTAAAGGTTATGTAGCATATTCCTGCCAGGATTCACTTTTAAAAGCTATTCTCACTTTGACGTTTTATCATTATTTCAGGACTTATCATACTACTGTTGCCTAGAGTTAAAGGGAAAAGAGGAAGAGCTTTTAAAGGTGCTTGCTCGTATGTGTAGCAAAGATACAGGTAAAAACTGACTCAAAAATTATTATTTTTTTTTTAAATACAGTACAGGCAAAGAGTCTGAACTGAATTGGTGTTACAAAACTAAAAAGTAATCTTTGAATTCAAGCAAGAACTTGGAAAAACTCTTCTGTACATTTGGCTGAAGGAAAGCGGATGAGTATCAGGGCTAGCACCCCATGAACAAGTCTATATTTGGGATCTTTGCACTGAATAGGGGAGTTTTAATGTGCTTCATTCCAGAACCAGGCCTTCCCAGTTTCAACTGTTTGTTAATAGTCTTGTTCATTGCATGGCCCATTTTGGCTACTGGTCCTGGTGGCCCATTTGTAGTAGGGGTGCACTGGTAGAGATTTTTGGGGCCGATACCAATAGCCAATTTTCTAAGGTATATCAGCCAATACTGATCTGATTTCCCATACGCTGCTCTTCAGCTTGGAGGTGTGGGGGGTGCAGATCAAGGCCCGTGCAGTGAGGCAGGGAATAGGGCTGGGGCAGGCGCTGACCAGCCGGAGTGGGGAGGGGCACGGGACAGAGCCGCAAGTGGCTTGTCCAGGGGGTGTGTGCCCCTGGATCTGTGCAGCATGATGCAAGCTGCAGCTGTGGGAGGCACGGCTCGTCGGGGTGGCACAGGAAGGGGGGTGGCTGCCACTGCTGTGCACAGCTCATCCAGTGCTCGTGTGGCGGCTCCCGCTGCTTGTCCAGGAGGGCATGGGGGGGTGGGTTGTGCCCACAGATCTGCGCGGTTGGGAAGAGCCCAGCCTCCTTGATGAGCTGTGCTTCTGTCCCACACCCGCCATGGCTGGGCAGCCCCTACCCAAACCCCACACCCTCCCTCACTGCAGTGGCCTTGATCTGCTCCCCCCTTCCCCTTCCACTGCACCAGACTTATCAGCTGCACACAGCATTCCACACTGCCAGCTCTGCTTCTCACTGCCTACCTGCTATGCTGCAGCTGCATGCACACATGGGCATTTATTGGACAAATTATTGGCTCTATTGGACCAATTTCCGATACAGAAAATTTTCTTTATATCAGTGCTGATCTGATATTGGACCCATGTATCAGTGCACCTCTAATCTGTAGAAAATGTCTGAAATAAGCCGATATTGCTAGCTCTTTTTTAAATGCTTTTTTGTACTTTAGGACCAACTTTTGCAGCTGTGCCTTGCCTGTCTGGAAGGCATCAGGGCTCCCTGGTTCTCTACCAGGCAGATCGGTATCCTGAGGACCTGCTTGGCCCCATTACATTCATTTGGAAACCTAAAGTTGGGTGTGGTCTTGGTTCTGAAAATAGGCAGTTGTGGATCTGGATGCATCCAACTCTTAAACAGGTATCTTTTCCTGATACTCTTGCTCTGGGGTTGAACTTCAGGATCTTTTTTCTCTCTGAAATATTCTCTGGAAGATATCTGAAATACAGTAGTCTTCTGACAGACCTGGGAAAACTGAATGTAGTACATTGGCATAGGAAGAAAAATAAAACCATTACCATTTTCACCTTGTTCACTAAACAAAAATACAATGCTGTTTTTTTCATACAAGCTGCACATTTGTTTTTGGTGAAAACCTTTAAAACACTTTCTGTATTTCTTCAATTTTGTTGTAATATCTTGTAAATGCAGTTTTTGCTTTGTTGTATGATGACACCTGATGGGTTTTTTTTCTCTTATATGGAGATCAGGGACCTCTTGATCAGTTTTTGTGGCCTTGCACTCAATTTAAAGGCTTATTTGTTTGTTAACAACCTTTACAATATTTGCAATTTATCTTTACCAGTCCAATCCTGATCTGAAAATTTTCTGTGAAAATTGCATACAGAGTCCCTTTCATATGCAGTGGCTATGGATTTAGAACCTGATTCAAAGTCCATCATACTGTGTAGACAACATTAATTTCAAGCTTGTATCAAGTTCTTAGTATTATACATTCAGGAATTAATGGTGAGTCACTAACTTTGTGGAATTGGGGCCAGGCCCTCAAAACAGATGGAAAGATAACACAGGATCAGAATTTTAAAATGATACTTTAGGATTTTGTCTAACAAATGAATTGCTAATTTCTTTAATCCTGATTCAGTATTACATTTTTCTTTAGGACATATTGACTGAACTAAAAGCAGTTTTTAAGTGTTCAGAGCCTGTAGTAACTTGTATCCCAGAAACAGTCACAGCATTGCCTCATGAGGAAGAACCAACAGATGTAACTAGAAGCATTGGCAAGAAAAGAAAGAGGGAAGACAAAGAAGGAGAAAAGACTGTGCCAGTGAAAAAGATCATCGGTGATGGAACCAGAGATCCACTTAAATCATACTGCTGGACATCACAAAATACTGGTATTGTAATAAGGTATGTTTATACTGTACCAGAAACGTACAAACTTAGATTCATGTTCAGTATTTTGCTCTCAAGTGCACAAGTTGCATGAATAAACACTTTAATGTTCCAATGTGTCTAACTCTTTTTTCTTTATTTCTTTTCTTTCTCAGTGATTTGACCATGGAGATTCTCAGATATCGCCTGGTTGGCCCATTCTCTCACTGTGTTCTTACAGAGGCACTGAGTGCTGCCTTGGTCCAAACTGTAAGGCATTTTACATGTTTTATGGAAATTAAGCTGCACCACTAGAGTAGTCATATCCTAATGTACAGATTTTTAAGGCCAGCTTTTAGATCATCTAGCGTGTGTATAAAAAGTGCCATAGAACTTCCCCCAGGTAGTCTTGTAGTGAACCAGATAACTTGTTTGCCTAAATCATAACATTTTGAAAAGCATTCAGTCTTGATTTGAGGGATATTGGAGTTTAAAAAAATGCTTTATCATGGTAAAGCAAGCTCTCAACTTTTTCAGTGCAATGGTGTGCTGAAACCCTTGTAAGAGCACCAACTGATTCCACGTCCACTTAAGTATATTGTTAAAGTGAATGTGGACAAAAACTTTTGAAAAAAGTTATTACCATCTGAACCAAATATCCAACTCTGCAGACTCTTGCCTTCCTGCGTTATTTTGGCACATGCTACACAGTATAGACCTATCATTGTTTGCACATCTTTTGGTATTTATAGTAAATGAGATCAGGTGTTATTTAAAATGGGATTTCCGGTAAGGAGCCACCTGGTCAAAGATGAGAACAGCTGTTTTTTTTTTCTTTGTTTAGTTTTGGAATAAAGTTTAGGAGTACTGGAAAATGCAGTACAATGGGACTGAATTCCATTTTTATTTCTTGGACATTAGTAATGATAGAGTTTCCATTTTTTTAGCTTACCACAAAGAAAGTTTGCTTTGAAACAGTCATTTTGTATTAACACATAAATATAGATGCAGATGAGTCACTTAATTTCTTTTTGGTTTAATTGCATTAAATCATTTTTTAGGAGATGGCAGATGCAGAAACAGAACTTAACAGCTGGTGGGTTGAAAACTGCAGGAAATCCGAGGGTCTTTCTCTTCATCTACATCAAAAGAACATCTTTGAGTTATTACAAGGTATGTAGTAGAAAAGTGAGTGGGGAGACATTAACAGAGAACTCTTCAAACTTGTAGCTTAAAAGGTGTCCTGGGGTACCAATAACAGAGTTCCATAGGAAAATCTCTTCTGCCTTTGTCTCAGTCACTGAGGAATGAGTAGCAGTTCTTTCTACCAAAAAAAAAAAGTTGCAAAAGGATGGATATATTAATTACTTTGGTCTATTCTCTTAAAGGAATGAAATGTTAAAAATTTATCATCATTTCAGTTTGTAAAAGGTTTGTGGTAGCTTATTTTAGCTTGCTAGCAAAATAAAAGTTAGCTATTGCAGGAATGTAGCTAGGTCTGCACAGAGTTACACTGATACTGAAATATATTTTAATTTCCAAATTACAAAAATAATGCAAACTGAGACGTTGAGGGAGTATATAGAAGAAGTGTTTAAATTGGATGGCATTTTCAAATTGTACCATAATTTATAATGAAAGCAATGCCTTTTGCTCTGTAAGTATATTGCTTGGAATAAATTAAACAAAAATTTTTTAATGCAGTGACTTAGATTTAAGATTGTTCCACTACCTTTCCCATCAACACAGGCGTCCAAAATTAACACAATAAGAGTGAAAATAGACCCTTGGGGCGCTGACAGATGTGCAGCCCCCTGCTCTAACTCATGGCGCTTCACAGAGAGAAGGTCACTGGGGGTAATTGAGCTTCACTTTGCCTGCAGCCTCTCTTCCCTAGTGTGCCCCCTACCCCCAGCTCTGCTGTTGTCTATAGGAGAGGGAGCTCTGGGTTGGGGTTTGCCCAGCCTGACCTGGAGCAGGGAGGGAGCTGGCGGGGGGACCACAAAGCAGGAGAGGCTCTGATCCACCTGCCCCCATTCCAACTCAGACTGGGCAAACCCCAGCCCAGAGTTCCCTCCCCTCCCTTTTCCCCACTTCCATCCTGTAGACAGCCCTGGGGGTGGGCTTACATCAGTCCAGCCCTGATCATGTATAGAGACTAACAAGTTAATGAAGGTCCTCTGCCTTGGAGCACCTTCATTAGATGAGAGTTAATTTGTTGCATGATCAGCCACTTCAAAGTGCTCTGCAGCCACGCACTTCTGTCAGGGCATGGCTGTAGAGCCAGTTCAGGGGGCCTATCGCACAACAAATATCACTTCTGTCAGTGCACTCAGAGACGGATAGAGTTGGACACTCAGTTTCAGCCTCTATTATTTCCTCTTCCCTCCCCTCCCCATTGCTGGTTTTATCTACATTTTTGTTCCGAATAAGTCGGATTTGCTTTATATAATTTATATACAAAACATACAGCTGGCAGTAGTGCAACACTGATGCATATGAAGATCTGGCCCTAAAAAAGTTATTTCTGAGATGTGATGGGTGGGTGAAATTTGGCATTTGCTTAGTAAGAGGAAGTAAACTAGAGATTGGGCAGAATTTCAAAAAGGAGTGTTTTTTATATTTTTTTTCTGTGAAATTAAGTGTTTTTTACTTAAAAGGAATTGAACATTCTGTAAAGAGTAGTTAAGCCAAAGTTGGAGGACAAATGCAGTTGTGAATGTTCAGAAGTGAAGTTGTTCTTTCTCTAAATGCAAGTGTCAGTGTAATTGTAATAACACATGCTGTTGTCTCTCCACTATTGGGCATTTATCTCATTGATAATGACTCTTCAGAATATAATTAAGTTGTATGATGCTTTGCAGACCTACAGAAGTGTCTAGGTCCCTTGTTTGTCTCAGTCCAGGATTATAATGATGTCCTTGTGTGTATTTTAAAGGGATAAGCTCACCAGCTGAACTTCCAGCAGGTACAATATTGGGCCTGACTGTGGGGGACCCTCGAGTGAATTTGCCAAAAAAGAGGTTAAAAGCCATGCCGAATCCAGAAAAATATCAAGGTAAAGTGCCTCCTTCATGCTGTGGCTCTGCCAGAACAGGAGAGGGCAAAAGACTTAAATTACTCTCTGTTCCTTGATTTTCACACAGTGTAGCTTTTTTACGCATAATGTTCTACCATTCCTTTTGGACAGTCACATTTGAAACCTTTCCTTTATTCTTTCAGCCACAGAGAAGAACAGAACTATGTAGCTCTAAGGATAGCATAGGTGAGGAAGGGACTTGCACCAAAGCTGGTCTTGTGCTCAATGGAAGCCTCTGTCTAATCATACAGATGATCCAGGTTCGAATCCTGGCAAGGCCAACCAGGTGCTAAAAGCTGTAGCGCTGGCAGTTGCTGTTGTGCTTTGATCATAGTGACCCCAATGAATCTACTAGTACAGATAAAATAATTCCATTTTAAAATAGCTGCATGCTGGAAGTTCTAACTCAACTGCAGAGAGTTCCTCTATGGATAGTAATAAGTAACAAGTAGGGGGAAAGGCTAAGCATGTTTGAAAGACTTCTATACAGCTTCAAAAGCTTTCAGTTTCTGAGTGTAAAATACACTTACAACTGACATGCTGTAGCACAGTTCAGACTGTTGAAAAGTGTGTGAAGATGAACACACGATTAAGGACATTGTAGTAGAGTTGGACAAAAAATAATAAAACACTGCCATGCCCTTTGTTTCCCTGTTGGATAGATAGCAATAAGCTATTTAATAGCAAAGGAGAAAGAAGAGCCCAGAGACTTGGGAATCTTTTCTTTGTTTAACAGGTTTTTCTCTAAAATAAGGTTCTCTTTCTGCCATTTAGACCAGGTTAATTTTCCAGTTCCCTGCATCCAGACTTTCTCCTTTTAGGATCACTGTACAACTTCTTCCCTACATAAGCCTACTTTTAAGTTCCCAGTGGCTATGGCTACATGAGACACTGACTGTGCAGTTATTTGGTACTTGTATAAGAGTTACTGCACAGTAGTGTTGCCAAGTGGCTTCTTTATGACACCTGCCTGTGCAGTGACCTAAGAGTACTGCTCAATAGTGTTGCATTGAGCTTGCTGCCATATGACTCTACTGCGCAGTCAACACATCATGTAGACATGACTAATCAGCTCATTTATATCTCTTTGATTTTTTTTTTTTAAACTTCATATCTGGGTTAGTTTCTCTCTTGCACAGTAGTCCTTCCATTACTCATCCTTCAAATCCCTCTTTGAAATAATGCTGTATCCCTGATCCTTACTTTGTAAATAAGTGAAACAATATAAACTAATCCAGCATGGATTATTTGCAAACACTTGTTTGGGGATGGAAAGGGGTTTGGCTGTTCTGAGAAACAACCTGCTACCACCATTCCTATTCTAGGAGTGAGCTCTTCACCACTTAGCGATGCCTACTGGAGGGTACTTTTAAGATAACCAGGAGTAAGCAGTCCAGCTGCTGAAGAGAAGCTCAGCTGCTACAACATGGGGAAAACTAGCACTAGTGTGCTTTCCTGCTCAGATGGAAAGGTCATAGTCCAGCAGTGGACTTTTAGAAGTAATTCCTGCCTTCACAGATTGCCAGATAAGCAGAAGAAAAGTACTTACACTCTCTTTTCTTCTCGGGTCAGGAACTAGAAACAGATCTCCTTAATACTGACTGTCCCAAGGATAGAGATAAGACTGACGGGCCTATAGTTGCTCGGGTCCTCTCTCTTCCCTTTTTTGAAGATGGGGACCACGTTAGCCATCTTCCAGTCATCCGGTACCTGGCCGGAGCACCACGAGCGCTCGTAAAGCTGTGCCAAGGGCCCTGCGATAACCTATTCTAGTAAAGATTTAAAAAATTATCCTGGACAGGTGCAGAGAGTGTGACAATGGACCTGTCAGTACCAGTTACGCAGGAATGGGAAGGGTTAAAAGGCCAAGCAGGGTAAAGCTTTTGCTTTTCCTAGGTCCCATCCTGAATGACTCCTAATGTCCATAGATGGGCAGGCTCTTTGTGTCCTGTCACACATCTGTTTGTGTGGGGATAATGTGGGATTCCTGTTCCTCTCTCCTACATTGGTAACTAGGGACTGGAGTACTTGTCACACACTTCCCACCTCAGTTTTTTTAGATGTTGGCTTGGAGAAGGGGCTCTTGACCCTATCCCATTCCCCTAAAATTACAGTAGGGGGCATTGTTGCTTTTTCCACCCTGAAACCTGTATAGCAGCTCATGGTGCTGTTTGCTCCCTGACCTTTCCCTGCTTTGATGGGCCTCCTTGGAACGTGGAAGACTGGAACATAGAATTCTCATACTAATTCGCACACAGAAAGCAACCCCACAGGGGATTACATTTGATCCAGGCACCTCACATAATCTTACAACTGTACTGTAGAGGTTAAGTTTCATAGTTGGTAGGATCAGAAGGGACCTAAGCAAATCATCTAGTCCGCCCCCCTGCCATGGGCAGGAAAGGATGCTGGGGTCAAATGACCCCAGCTAGGTCACTGTCTAGCCTCCTTTTGAAGACCCGCAGGGTAGGGGCAAGCACCACTTCCCTTGGATGTTGGTTCCAGCTCCTAGCTGCCCTGACAGTGAAGTAGTGCCTCCTATATCTAGCCTGAATCTACTCTCAGTCAACTTATGGCCATTGTTCCTTGTTATCCCCGGTAGTGCTTGGGGGAACAGGAACTGTCTCACTGTCTGCTGGTCCACCTTGGCAAGTTTATAGGCGGCCATCAGATCCCCTCTCAGCCTTCTTTGGTAGAGGCTGAATGTGTTCAGGTCCTGTAGCCTCTCCTTGTAGGGCCTACCCTGCTGCCCCCTAATCATGTGAGTGGCCCTCCTCTGGACCCTCTCGATGCTGTCCAGATCCCTCCTGAAATGTAGCACCCAGAACTGGACACAGTACTTCAACTGCGGTCTGACCAGTGTCACGTAGAGGGGGAGGATCACCTTGGACCTGCTCATGATGCATCTATGGATGCATGACAGAGTGCAGCTAGCCTTCCTGACCGTGTCCCCATATTGGCAGCCCATGTTCATCTTGGAATCAATAGTGACTCCAAGATCCTTCTCTGCCTCTGTGCTGACGAGAAGGGAGTTCCCCAGCCTGTAGGTATGCTGCTGGTTCTTCCTCCCCAGGTGCAACACCTTGCACTTGTCCGTATTGAAACTCATCCTATTCTCATCAGCCCACCTCTGCAACCTGTTGAGACCTAGTTGTAGCCTGTCCCTCTCTTCTAGCATGCTCACTTCTCCCCACATCTTAGTGTCATCCACGAACTTGAAGGTGCTTTTAACCCCCTCGTCCAAATTGCCAATTAAGATATTGAACAGTGCGGGCCCGAGGACCGAGCCCTAGGGACCCCCACTGCCCGCATCTCTCCAGGTCGAAAATGACTCATCCACCACTCTCTGGGTGCAGCCCTCCAGCTAATTTGCGACCCATCTGACTGTGTAGGTGTTGACACCACAGAAGCCTGATTTTTAATGATGGGGTGAGAGACAGTGTCGAAGATCTTCCTAAAGTCCAGGAAGACTACATCTACCATGACACTTTGGCTGGTTGCTGGTCTAGAAACCTGTCTAGAAATGAACGTTTGTACCTGGCTTTAGATAATCAGCAGGTACTAAAAATACATGCACTGACAGGTCTCGATATTGGTCTTATGCATTTAAGTTTTCTTAGTGGCTTTCTCAAACTTAGCACCCAAAAATAGTTTTGTAATTTTTTTGAAGGATAGTTAAGAGCTTCTTCTTAGGGATAAAATAAACTCCACAATTTATGCTATTGCAAGGAAGTTTTAAGTGGATCTTTCAAGTATTGCCTTTCTCAGGAGCTGAGAAGAAATAAAATAACTTTGAATGCCTTCAGTTCAACAAGTCATTTCTGTACTAGGGGTGTTCAAAGCGGGCAGTATTCAATTTGGATTTGGCCTGATTTGTGGGACAGTGATTTGATTTGCTGATTCAGATCACTGTCCCGATTCTGAAGATTCAATTCTGATTCAGCGAATCAGTGATTCGGCCACAGACACATTGTTACATATTTTTTTCTACGTAACTTGAGGTACCAGGCATGGGTTGTGAACACTGAGATGGTGGGGTGAATGGAGCATCCCACAGGAGCGTGGTGGGGGGTCCCCCACACTCTCGGCAGTGGACCCAGGAGTGGACTGGAAGTACTTCTGGTCCACTTCCGGGTCCGCTGCTGAGTGTGCTGTGGACACCCACCGCCGCACGCTCCCGTGGGACACTCCATTTGCCCCACCATCTGTGTTCACAATCCACGCCTTGTATCTCAAGGTATGTAGAAAAAACATAAAGCTGTGTGTATGGCTGAATCGTTGAATCTCTCTGAATTGAATTGGAGGCTTCTGATTTGATTCAGAGAGATTAATGGGTCTCCTGATTTGCTGCCGAATCAGGCAAAATCTCCAAATCAAATCAGTGACTGAAGCTTTGCAAGGCCCTATTCTATACCAAATCCTCAACCTTGAATATGGAAACTGTTTTCATAACCGCAACTTAAATGTTTTAACTGGAATATCACTTGCTTTGTGACCAGCCAATTAGAGCATATTTGTTAAATATAAACATCCATTTAGCTCCTTGGAAACAGAAACATCTGCCAAAGATGTACTGTATTTACCTGAATGTAAGATGGCCCTGAATTGAAGATGACTCTCCAATAGCTAGATTCTATTCATGGAAAAAGTATATACTTTAAAAAAAAAAATGCCGTATAGAATCTAATTATTGGAGGACTGGGGCAGGCTATGAGAAGGGGAAGTAATGGGATCAGGTGGTAGAGGGACAGGCAGTAGAAGTGGTGGGGGGAGGCAGTAAGGGGCAAGTGCCACATACCACCCTTGTGCCTGCCTCTTGCAGCCTCAGTCTCTTGCCCCCTGTAGCCTTGGGTCCCTGATCCTCCTTCCTGCTGTCAGTTCCCTCCTGCCTGACCCTCCACTTCCCCATTACTTCTGTTCTGGCACCAGCAGACTCCATCCCCTCTGCAGCTGAGAGCATAGGGCACGGTCCAAGCCTGGCCTTGAAGCCAGCAGCACTGCTATAGGGCCAGGATGGGGTTGTGTTCGGTCAGAGGCTGCCAGCACCTGAGCAAAGGTAACGGCATGGGAGAGTTGCAGCCTGTGAGGATGGAGGGGGAAAGAATCAGTGTGAGGGGTGTAGAGGTGGTTGGGGACAGGCAGCAGCTGCCTGCCCCATGCTACCTCATACTCAATTCTAAGACAAGGGTCTTTTTCCTCATGTTAAATGGGAAAAATAAACCTCACATTTTAATCAGATTAATATGATAATTCAGTTACTGCCACCCTCATCATTTTGATTGTACAGAGGGATTTTGAGGAAGCATTACACCAGTGCCATATTTGAATTTGCCTTCATTGAGGCATTGTTTATACATATCTGCTTCCCTGTAGTTGAGAAGCAGATTATTTCCTATATATATCTCTGCATCTCCACAGCAGCCAGCAATGAAAGAAGCCCTGAGTCCATTTTCATTTTATATAGGGATTCAATAAGAGCTTTTCTACCACCTTGCCAATGTGGTACATCTTGCATTAAGGAAAATAAGGCTGCTTTTAGTCTTTTCACAGCAGTACATTCTATTTGGAGTGAGGTGAGTTTCTCTGACATTTGTCCTTGTGGAGCTATGCAATGCTGAGTAGAGCTGTGATTCTTTTGATTCTCTTGATTTAGGTCAAACCTGTAATTGTTTCTCTATTGTATGCATTTTTAATTCTTGTTTAATGGTTTCTTTGAAAGTCGTAACTCTCTGATTTGACATGTGTCCCAGAACTACATTAATTTTTACTCTGACCTCTGAAGCCTCTTGACAGTCCTAACCAAATAGTCTAGTTTTTGCATGTTGACAATATCTTTGACATCTCATTTTATATAAACAGAAAGGAAACTTTTCCTCCCCCTATCTTTCTCCTTCCCCCTTTTTTCCATTTGCCTTCTGGAGATTTCAGTCCAAGGTGGTACATGTCCATAAGCATGTGAAATGGTCATTATGTATTTTAACAGAGGTTATGTTTGCTTTAATCAGTCTTTAATCTTTGAACTTTGTATGAAGTACTTTTCATATTTTAGCATGTCTTTGAATTCAGACTAAGATAAACTGATCACCTTATAGAGACTAAAACATTTATTCATGATTGCTGTATAGTAAAGTGAGAAGAGTGTCTATCCATTTGTTATTCAAGTACTAGTCAAAACAAACTATTGACTAGTTCTCTCCTGTAGGTGCTACATGTTAACAAATTGAAGATAAAACTTGAACACTTTTAAGACCATCTGATTTAAATCTCTATTTTTCCTTGAGTGCTTATATGCTTACATAGTCTATCATTGGTGCATATGTGCCAAAGGCATTTGACCAGAGACTCATGGTTAGCTGTGTCCTTTGGGCCATCAATTGTTTGGAGTGTTTTCATGCTACCAACTCAGGTTTTAAAAGTACCAACACCCTCTCAGTTTCTTCTCATCAATTGGGACTGCTATCAGTCAGAACTTCTGGTAAGTATGATCAGCCAGTGCTTGTGTTCAGTTTTTGTATGTACCTGTTAGCAGTTAGTTTAGTGTTAGTTCTTTGTTTTCCATTATTGAAGAAGAGCCTTTTTCAGTCTCCCACAGTAATACTCTGGTACCGCCTTAACCGTTTTAGACCCAGCTTCAAAAACTCCTCAGTCTGTGAGACCAGTAACATCTTTAAGATAGGTACAAAGATGTATCATTGGCTTAAGTGAAAGGCATATCATGAAGACCCTCGTAAAATGAAGATCTTTCTCAAAGTGAACATTGGGCAAAAATCTTTATTCTTAGAGATGTCTATGCATTTGACCTTAAGCTCATGAAGAGGTACTTAGCTGTGCAGAGTAAAAGCAGAGTTTGGAATACATAAAATGCTCCTCGGCCATCTGTCTGTGGCTTGAGGAGCAGGCATTTATATTAGATAAGAAATGAGCAAACAAAATGCTCCAGGACTAAACCATTTCATCAAGACGGTTGTTATTTTTACTTCCAATGCCTCCTTTAGCCCCTCAATCTGCATCGGTGCTGACGACTCTGGTGCTGATCCCAGAAATCTGGTGCTGATGACTCCGTTGGCTCCCCCAGTACCAGCACACTCAGTGCTAACACTATTACCAATTATTCGAGACATAAGTAATCACTTTTCCCTGCAGCAGTGACTTCTGCCACTATTCCAGTAAAATAGGGCTAGCATCGGCTATCTTGTTCCCAAGCTTGAACTCCAGGAATATCTAAGCTGGTCAAAGAAGTGCTGTTATTTACCCTGTTTATATGGATTCTACCTTTTCTTGTACAGTTTTGTCAATTTTAACAGAAATTATTGATATTGAAAAAATCCCAAGGTAATATCCTTGTTTGCTCAAGAAACTAACCAGGTGTTTCTTCAAGGTTTACTGCAAAGTACTGGCAACTGAACTTTAAAATGAGTTCTTGGCACCCAATAAGATGCCTAGTTTTTTTTTTTCATTTGTTTCCTGTGATTAACTTCCACTATCATCACAACTTTTTGTCTAACCAAAAGTAAATATATACATTAACCCATGTCCGTTAAAAAAACAAAATAAAAACCCTATCAAACACCCAAGAACTGAAGGAAATACAATCTATTCTAGAACAGAACCTTCTTGTGAATTGCACATGCATTTTATCTGTTGACCTTCTTGATAAGAACAATGACTTCTGACTTCGCATGGTACTTGCTTGCTAAAGATTTAGGCCGAGTTGTTCAAGAAGACAAAATAGTTTTATATATGTCCAATTCGTATTGAGTTGGATGTGCACAGGGCTTCACAGAAAATGGATGTATGCCTTGTTTACACTAGGCTGCGTCTGTCACCAGAACTTCTACCAGCAGGCAGCGGCCACCACACGAGCTGCCAGAGCACATCCACATCTGTGTGGCTTCTACCAGCTCCATGTCGCTCCACTATAGCATGTATATCAGCAAGGATGACATGCACCTTGGAAGGCCTTGTTTCTGAAGGGAGTAGCAGAAGCCTTGTGGTTGGTGAGGCATGACCCCAGGGGGGTCTGTATATAGACCCACCTGTGTTCTGCTGGCAACACTACTGGCACGTAGGATCAATCAACCGAGGGACAGTTCTTGTCTCCAGTAAACTTAAAACACAGACAAAATGCAACAAGGGGAGGGTGGATGTAAAGAGACAGTGAGTTGGTGAGAGAACTGGGTTTTATGCTAGAGTGACAGGATACTTGGTAGACAGAGGGGGTGTTGCCAAACTTAGGAAGCAATGAGAAAAGACACAAAGTTAAGATGGTTAGAAGATACTGATTTTATTTTATGTGTGTATGTATTTAACAGATTTATAGGCAGCCCTTCCCAAAGAGGCTCAAGGCATCTTTCAATAAAAGACAAAATAGAAACAGAATAAAATAGTAAAAATAAGAAAGTAAAACAAAACAACCTCTTCCCGCCATCTTCCCCAAATCTCTGAACTTCAAACAAAGCCCACCCCACCCTCTTCTGCTCCTATGATCCAGAAAGATACCTCCCTCACCTCTGCCCAGTCAAAACTTGCATCCCAACCCACGTTTAGTACCTCTATAAACTAAACATTTCCCTATTATTCCAACCTACTCCCCATCCCCTACCTCACATGCAGTGGAGTCTTCCCACCCCCTTACTTCCCCTCCTAGGCTGTCCCCACAAGTCAACTCATTATCCTCTTCCCCCTCCCCCAAGAAAACATATTGTTCAATTCAACCAAAAACAAAAACTTGGGAAATAATTTTGGCTCTTGTAAGGGTCAGTAGGAGTTTTGCTATTGCCTTAGGTGAGCCAGGATCACCCGTACTAGTTTGGGACTCCCGTAAGGTATAAATTGCTTGAGAAGTGCAGTAATAGCCTAATCTTATCCAGGCTTTGTCATAACTACCAAATCAGAGGAAAAGCCAGCCCCATGTTTCACAGGGTATTCTTGACAATGTGCGATCATTGCCAGTCAATCAGAAAGGCCCGCTTATGTTCAAATTATGAAGGAGTTTCAGAAGTACTGCAATTTGGAGAAAGAGCTCAGACTCCCCTCTAGTTTAGTGTCTGTTTAGGTACAGCGAAAGGAAACTTAGAAGGAGTTTTAGGGGAAGAAGAAGGAATGGAGAGTTGAAAGAGCGCTTCTTGAAAATAAGATGAATGATTGTAGTTAGAATTTAGAAAGTAGTCAGGTGTTTCAGGTTTGACATGGATGTAGCTGCATAAACTATAATGGCTTAAATGGTATATGTGGAAAAAAATAAGATGGAGAAAAAAGTTACAGTAATCAAGTAAAGAAACAACAAGGGAATGAACTAGATTGCATTTGGACAGTATGTAAAGAGAACTGGATTTTCAGGAGACTGGCTATGGGAGGGAAAGTAGGAGATTTATCTTGCTCACCTTTGTTTTTGTGTGATCGTGGCTAAACACCATTCTACTTTTGTTATCAGCCCAGACAGAAGGAAGAAATTGAGCAAATAGAGTCTGTTCCTAAAATTCTTTGGAATTCCTGAAGATATTTGTGTTTCTTTTACATCCAACCCTTTATTTTGTTGGGGTGGATATGAAAAAGATCCCGTGTCAGAACAGAACCATCTGCATTTATGCAAACTTAAAGAATGCAGTTCCAACTTATAGCAAATCTAACCTGATTATTATTTTTGTGCATCTCCTTTGAAATTATAACTTATGCGCAGAAATGCTTAGCAGGTTTCAACTTGTAAGCTCTATAATTCTTCAAGGGATACTGCCAGTTTAAAAGTCACGTCTCATAGTTACAAATAGCACATTAAAATGATAATATATACATTTTTAAAAGTTTTTTTATCTTTGTGTACGTGACTGGGCTGTGTACAGTCAGTGCCACCCTTTTCTTCTAACTACTTTCTTCTGAGCATTAACAGAAAAATTATATACATTTTAAGAAATTATTTAAAAATTCAAGCTCTTCTCGCAGGATTTTTTTTTAAGCTAATCAATTTCTGAAGATTCGTTGGGCGTTTCCCTTACACTTGCCTTCATCTTGTCAAATATGGTTCCATAGACAGTAAAAATAAATTCCTTACATTTCATTCATGGAACAATTGTGATGACTTCATTGTACAAGAATATCTTGTTTTGGTAGGGAGGTGGTTGCTGGTTGCCATGTTATGCCATGCCATATTCCAGAACTTTTCATCCATACCTGTCAAAACATGTTAGAAAGTGGGCGATATGATAGAATCTTCATTTTGCAGATGAGGCATGGAGAAGTGACTGAGGGACAGAATGGCTGAGCCAGCCAAGATGTCACTAAGTCAGCGGCAGAGCTAAGAGTATCATTTACTAGTTTCTAGTTGTTCCTTCAACTTTCTAGGCAGTATGCAAACATAGAAGAGACTTGGTCCCAGCCTCAAAGAAGTTACAGTTTTACAATTTATAGGCTAAGGAATGCATAAAAACAACAGATTAAGCAGCCAGTTAGTGACTGAGTATTTCCTGATAATATTTTAATAACATGTTTTAGAGGCTTAAAATCATCCTCAGTTACACTACTGCTTTGCTGATCTGAGATGTAGGCTTCATGGTAGGGTGTTTCTCCTTGTCTCCCAAACCCAGTAAACCTGAGCCTTTTTTCTAAATGGGTGGTTCTACAAATTCCAGAACAGATTATGAAGATCTGCCAGTTGATTATTACAGATATGATTCATTTTGCTGAACTTGGCAACAGATTTGTGTTACAAAATGCCTTTTGATGAAGAGATTAGTTGCTCAATCCTCTAAAATTGTTTCTCAGATCTAAGCTACCCACAACTATTTTAGCTTCAATTTCTATTTAAAAAATCTAAGATACTTTTGGAAGTTTTGATCTTTCATATTAAGGATTTTCATCCTCTGCATTCCCATAACTATAGTCTCTCCAGTTGTTTTCCTTTCACTTGTATTTCCCTTTTATGTGGCATATCTAAGATGATAAAATGTGTTTTTTGTATGAAGGTTCCTTTTCTCTTATAGACGTTGAGAAAGTGGCGCAGCTGACTCTAGAGGGTGTACCTGTAGAATGTGCTCACAGCTTTATTTGGGACCAGACTGTCTGTAAGAATGTCACTGAAAATAAACTCCCAGAGCAGGTAATTTAACTATATGAATTACTAAATTTAAAAACAAAATAAACCTGGTTAACATCTACCATCTCCAGTGCACATAATGACATTTAAAATTCACCCTCTGTGCAGTTCACAAAGCAGTGGTTTCCCAGTTGAATCCTATTCCATTGCTAAGATAAAGGCTGTTATCTCAAATCATAGGATTATATGAAATTAGGGATGGAAGGGACCTCAGGGGGTCATCTGGTCCAATCCCCTGCTCAAAGCAGGACCATCCCCAACTATATTATCCCAGCCAAAGCTTTGTCTAGCCAAGTCTTAAAAACCTCTGAGGATGGTTCCAGTGTTTTACTACCCTCCTGGTGAGAGAGGTTCTTTTTAATATCTAACCTAAACTTCCCCTGCTGCAAGTTGAAACCATTGCTTCGTTTTCTGCAACTGAGAACAGTCTAGCTCTATCCTCTTTGGAACCAGATAGTTGAAGGATGCTATTAAAGCACCATTCAATCGTCTCTTCTCCAAACTAAATAAGCCGGGTTCCGTCAGCCTCTCTTCATGAGTCATGTCCCCCAGCCCTCTCACCATTTTTGGTGCCCTCCATTGGACTCTGTCCAATTTGTTCACATCATTTCTGTAGCGAAGAGCCCAGAATTGGACACAGAACTCCAGGTGTGTCCTCGCCAGTGCTGAATAGTGGGGAATAATCACTCTTTTGGGTATAGTTTGGAACTCTTGCAATAGTTCAATTAAGTCATACTAATTGCTTAATTTATGCTTAACAAGATAGATAGCTTGCTCCTGAGAATGTATAATAATTTTAAGTCTTCATTTGTTTAAAAAAACTTAAAAGATTTTACACTTCTTCTAACCTGTGTATACCAGGTGAAAATGCTGGAGCAGTATAAAGGGGCTCTAAAATCCTCAATTCTTGCGAGAAGAGAAAATGAAGAAGAGTTCTGTAGATATGAACATGTTGGAGGGAGAGAAGCATATGTGTAGCATCTGGACTGCAGTCCACTATGCTGTGGAACTTGTGGACAGTTCTGTGACTTGGTGCCAGAGTCATGCTGGCCAGAGTATTGAGGACATGCTGCCAGAGTATTGAGGATCTGCCTGTACAATGCAATATTATGCTATGCAGATGTATTGGAACTGGCTCTGAATTAGCTAACTGGGTACTGGAAACAGCCTGGCTGCTCTAACATGGTGCCCTACTCAGGCTAACAGAGCTATTGACCATTTCCCAGATCCAAACTAGCTAATTCAGAACTAAGTCCAGTTATCTTTATATGGCACTTTGTTGTGTCTAGTAACTCCACACAAATAAGCTCCCAAATTGTGTCTGAAAAATATTGGGAATCATAGAGCAGCCCAGGAACAGGATTGCAAAATGACAGCCTAAAGCCACCATAAGCTCCATTCACTCAGAACTGCAAGTTCTTCACTGCTCTTTTTTAAGATGAGATACTATTGTGTGATGGCAATGTCTATCTGAATATTCTCTTGATGTTGACCTGGCTTCACATGCTGTGGAATGACCACCTTGCATAAATAATGAAAGCACTTCCAAAGCATTTTTATGTAATACAATAAAAATTACTGCGTGCGTACTGACATTTGTGCATATGACCACAAACTTCAATGCTTTTTATAGCTGTGCAGAGTTAACATCAAGGAAATATAAGGATGCAGTATATTTAAAAGAACTGAAGTACTGTATATTTTTAGTTGCTTTGATACTAGTGTTTTTTAATTGAGGACCCCTCAGTACTGATTTTTTTTTTTTTACCTTTATAGCTATGACATTGGCTCCCAGCATTAGTTTATAACCTAGAGTTCCTTTTTTCCTTTTCTTCCTAACCGAAACTGGCAATGGTTTGATTTCATATGTTTGAATTATAATGAGGTTTTCTAGAAGTTTGCATTTCGACATTATCTTCTTAAGCTTCCTTACCTGCTCCATAGCATAGTAGCCTGGTACCCTGATGTGCAAATACTGTAGTCTCTGAGTGGAATAAAACCCTTCTGCAATTAGTATTTCTTTTATGGGCGTCCTAAGTTGGATGTAAACCATTTTTGTTTATAGGTAAAGATAGATTTAAATGTACATAGAATAACCTGTGTAGAATCTGCCTATGGATTGTAATAAGAACATCCCTTTGAATATGTATATGGAATAGTTCAATGAAAGAAGAAAATTGTTGACCAAATTATGAAGAACTTTCCTAACTGCTTTGAATCTCACTTTAGGATTTAAATCGCATGAGAAGTGAACTGTTAGTACCTGGATCACGGCTTGACTTGGGTCCTTGGGAATCCAAGATTCCTATACTTTTGGTTCAGCAACCAGGGAAAGTGGCTGGAGAAGATCGACCAGGATGGGGAAGTGGCTGGGATATCTATCTTCCGAAAGGCTGGGGCATGGCTTTCTGGATTCCTTTTGTAAGCGACTTTCATTACAAATTGCAGGCAAATATGACAGATTAAAATGGAATTTGGTCTGATCGGTGATCATCTGGGGAAACGTGTCCTGGTACACTCCCCTTATGGCTACTGAATCAAAGTTTCATTTTAAGGCATGCATGTGAAACTTGCCCCAAAGGTAGGTTAAGTTATCTTTCAAACTTACTAACCAGCCATAGTTGTTGCACCCACTGTGAAAGTGTGATGAAACATGAAATGAAGCTTTGATTGTGGGGGCAGAGTGAGAGAACATGCAGACATGTAACTTCAATCTTTCTGCTTTTAAGGGTGTTTATTTAAAAAAAACATTAAAAAACCATGTGTATTCTAGGAGCTTGCAAAAAAGGTCATATATGATGCCCCCTGCCAAGCTTGTAGTCCAGCTCTGATTGGACCATCACCAGCAGCTGCCTAATGGAGGTGATCTATGTGAGCCAAGATTAGCAATCTCTGATTGCTCTCCTGTTTCGGAGAGCTCAAAAAATTTTAATTAGACAGAATACTCTTGCCTTGTTGCTTGGAAAATTCAGCTTTGATCATTTAAAGTTGGATAGGTTTTGCATCTTCTGCAGTTCACTTTATAGCTGTGTGTGGATGGAAGACTTGTGCTGATGTTTGTTGCATAATAAAGGAGAGATTGGTCAGTGGCTTTGCTCTCATGATAGGATAGTCCTGGCAAGCTTTACAGTCATAGTCCATGAAATCATTCTCCAGATTTTCTGATAGTTTTTGAAGATTAAACTAAAGAAGCATAAACGGAACCAGCATTTCACCTAATGAATCTTGAGAGCTGTAATATCCATGCTTTAAGTTCATCTTCACAACTAAAGCAATAGAAGTTAAGTGTTCTTAGACAATAAAGTCCTGCTTTTCCAAGGTGCTTCAGCTGACATTCTTTAACTAGGAGCCTTAGCCTTAACTTTTTTCAATCTTATTTAGAAAAATACTGATGTTATTACCTTGCAGATATATCAAGGTGTACGAGTTGGTGGCTTGCAAGAGGCTTTGAAACATTCTGAATATAAAAGAATACCTCATATTCCAGATGATTACCCAGACTGTCCTGCTGGAATTCAGTTTGCCAAAGAACTAGAAAGCAGTCTTTTTGAAAAATTCAAGAGGTAAAATTGAATTTATCAAAGATTGATTTTTTTTTTTAATTTAGAAAATTGGCCTATTTTATTTAAAAAAAAAAAAAAAAGTTATATTCCCTAAAAATGTCATGATCTGTTATTGCCTTGTTTAATTTCTAGAATTATGTTTTGTTGAGAGCCTCTGTTCATGTCTGAAATGCCATTATTACAAAAAAAAATGGTGTTCTGTAGACAGAAAGTGCTCTGCTAATAGGACCCATAAATTTAATTAAAACCTTTTTAGATCCACACTTTCATTCATTCATAAAGTTTTAATGTGATGGTGGATAACACAGTGGAGTAAACAAAGCCATAAACTTCATGCTGTTAGCATCAAATAAGGGAAAAATCAATTTCTGCCAAATGTAGAAAGATAAAGTTAGTGAGAAGGCATTTTGATATCAGGTTTCTAAAAGCATTGTACAAATAATGGGGCATGCAGTAATTAAGCTTATTGCAATACTTGATAGTATAATTAACATCAGGCAAAATAATTCTTGTATTCTAATTATTTGTCTCTGTTGTCACAGAAAATAACCTCAAACTTTTTTCAATCTTATTTAAGCTAGGTTTGCCTCTCATCACCCATGTCAAATACACTTGTGGGAGCTCATTGATCAGAAGAAATAGAAGGAAACAGATTTGGCTGTATATGGCAAACAACGTGACAACAGCTGCCAATATGAAGCAACGAGCAATCTTGTAGTGCAGTGGTGCTCACAGTTTTGGGCCCTGCGCTGTCCACACATGCCAGGATTGGGCCCTGTGCCACCTCCACCCAGACGGAGCCTGATCCCAGCTGGGCAGGGATGACATGGGTCCCCAGGGCCCAATCTCAGCCAGGCAGAAGTGGCACAGAACCTGGTGCCACACCCACCTGGCTGGAATCGGGCTCCAGGGGCCACATGCATTGGGAACAGGTCCCGTGTGCCTGATGTAGCATGCAGGACCACAGCCCGCAGGGACCACACCCCTAGGATCCATGGAGAGCACTGTAGGACAGATGACATAATGCTGGAGGCTGGATCTGGATCACAAGCCATGGGGTTGAGCACCCCTGCTATAATGTCTTAGATGGGGTGCTTCTATAAGAGATAGGGAAGGAAAAATACTACATTAAAAGACATTCCTACAGTAGGAGAAGCTAATTTAGAATATTATGTACATTTCTGGTCAGTGGGTTCAAAAGACATTGAACTGGAAGCTACAGAGAAGGGCTACTGAAGTGAATAAGGGAATGGAGAATGTACTTTACTGGGGCAAGATTAAAAGAACTTGGTTGTTTATTCTAACTCTGTGAAGACTGAGAGGGGAAATGATTACTCTCTTTATAAATACACTAGAGAGGGAAAAATATTTAAATTATAGGATAACTGTGGTACAAGATTAACTAGGTACAGCTTAATCATGAATAGGGACCTACTGAATTTGGAGCAGCTGCCCCCTGATTTTTCAGGCAGAACATGGGGTCCAGCAGCCATTTTGCAGGTAAAGTGCAGCATTCCCCCCCACCTCTGATTGGCTAAGGGGCCCAGGTGGCCCCATCCTTTATCAGTGGTTGGCTGTGAGGGCTGCCAGTCATGCAGTTTTGCCGCCAATTGGTGGAAAGGAGTTGAGGCCACATGGTAGTAGCCCTTGCAGCCAATCTGTATTCAGGAGCAGGGGCAGCAGCCATCTTCCTGACAGCCCTTCAAGTGGGCAGGCCTCTCTCCCCCTTCCCCACTTCTGTGGGCTGCTGGCTTCCTCTGAGGAACCTTTATTTTCTTTTCAGTAAGCTTTTTTTTTTTCCTCGCAGATTTCACAGGCATTACCCAATTTTGTGGGCAGTGCCAGATTTCACAAAATCACGATTTCAGTAGGTCACTAATCATGAATGAAATGAGACTGATGGCTACAAATCTCTCTCTAGTTTTCAGAAGAGTGAAGTTCTAGAATGGCCCTCCAAACAAGGTCATGAGCCTTGTTTCAAGAGAGAACTAGATAAGTTAACAAAATGGCAGAGACAAGGGAGGGGCAATCCTAGAGATGGAGTCAAAGCATGTAGTATGAGACTTCAGAAGTTTAGTTTGTGAATATTCCTGAAAGAGAGTTTGAAGGAAACTTAATTATTGTGCAGGCTGGTTGAATCTAAGGAAGATATGTGGTGGCATGGTGCTTAGCCTCATTGATGATGCAGGCAGGAGTCTGGTAGCAGAGGTCAAAAACTAGAGAAAACAGTCTAATGAAGAGTTGCAGTTTCCTGGCAGCAGGGAAAAGTTGGGCACTGGAATGAATGTTTGCCTTGGGGGCATAGTAAACTTGTAGTGTCTCAGGATTCTTGAGTTTGCTATTGTCTTTAGGATGTGCTTTAATTTAGATGATGGGGAAAATCTACAGTTCGTGTGTGCAAGTAAGGAAGGTCAGGCCAGGTGGTTGTGACAGCTCTTTCTGGATTAGATTTTTCTTCCTTGGTTCGTTCTTCTTCCACTCAAGCTTGCAATATGCTTATACTACTTGCTGCATCCTATTTATACTATATTTAGTAATATTTAATCTATTTAATCCATTAATCCCATGCTTCAGGGTTTATGCTAATGCATTGTAATGAATGCTGTTTCCCTGTTCCAAATTAATTATGGGAAGTTCTTCCATTTTCTTTTTATTATTTAGGCGCCCACCTGCAAAAAGGGCAAACTATGTCAAACTTGGCACCCTGACCCCTTTCTTCTGCCCATGGGAACAACTAACCCAGGACTGGGAAGAAAGAAACAAAACACAAGGAGAATCTACATGTATGTCAGAAATTAAGAGATGTGTGACTGAAAAGCAAGCTCATAATGATCCACAGCCCATAGTAGTCACAGAGTCTTCTCATGAGACTAGCCAGATGGAAGAAAACATGGAAATGACATGCTCTCAAGGGAATGTAATCACGGAAATATTGAATAAGGGCCAAGACTTGGGCAAGAAAAACAAAGTTGTAGCAAGTAATTGCTTCATTGTTCTCAGGTATGACAGAGTGGCTTCAGAAGCATGCAAGATGTTACTTGCTGCTATAAAGATGCTTTATATAATTGGGAAGCAACAAAGAGTCATAATTGTTTTGAGTTTTCTGCTTGGAGTATAGATATGGGGAAATGAGTTTGGCTTGGTAGATTTCTCATACCGTGGTGGGGATGAGACTGATCAAAAGTTGTACTAAGGATAAAAATCTGCTACAACAGCAATTATTCCTCTCTCTTCTCCATGGAACTGGTGACTAGGCACAGGAGTGAGCCCTCTTCAAGCTACTTTTTAAGCTGGCACTTGTTTGGGAATGCTAATATGCTTCATGCCTCTGGTGGGAGAAATATTTTAGATTCGCTTTACCTGAAGAAATTAGCATCTTATAATCTACAAGAAAAAAAAGTCATGCATCTAGAAGCATCTGTCAACTTAAAAACTGCCTCTTTGGCACCTTTTCTTGCATTCTTGTCTATAATATATGGATATGGACTATGATTGTCACAATCTATAGAGGAAATAGGCAAGGATTTTTGTGGGCAGTATATTTTATCGGACCAACAGCATGTTTAGGATAGACTTAGAAAAACTTTCAAATGCAATGTATTCTCCTTAAGTAACACATTATGTTCAGAAGCTTGCTTGAGGATTCATACAGGTGTTCTGTTTCTACCAGGAGAATTGCCACTCTCCCAGTAGAAACTCTGAGCATACAAGCATTTGTTCAATTTCTTCTGAAAGAAACATTCACCCTCTGAGAGAGAGATCTTCTAGGTTGACACCTGGAAAATCTCCCCTTTGAGAGAAACTCTCTTGCAAGAATGAACTTCTGGTCAGGTCTGGTCCAAGAGGAGAGTGGGCTGGACCAGTGAGGCAGTGCTTCCTACCTCTTTCCCAAACCAGTAACAGAATGGAAGAAGCTGTCCCCTGGTCTGGGGAAGTCATGGCATGTCTTTTCCCACTACTGCAGTCTCCCTGGGGACTGGGACGAGTAGAGCCACAGCTCCCCATTCCTTCCCCAGATTGGGATCACCCTAGTCTGGTGAAGGTATGGAGAGCAGAGGAGCAGGGATGGTTGCAGGCTGAAACCTGTATGCTCCCTCTCCTGGAAAGTTTTCTACCAGTGGAAATTTCTCACAAATTTCTCCACTACTAGAAATGAACTCCTGTTTGGCATAAATCTGTCCCAACCGTGCAGTTGGTCTGATTAAAAATATCACCCACAAAACTGCTTGCCCCTTTCATGTTTCCTGCACTATCACAGGTATAACATCTCTCCAACACTACCAAAAAGTAGAGCTAATTAGCAGTTTCATCTGATTTTAGAACAGTGCTTGAGCAAGAGGATGTGTTTGTGCACGTAAAGAGAAGTGCCTGGATGTGAGTCTTTCATTCTGTGTAACTAGTACATGCACTGAAGAAAGGTAAATCTGGCTTAAACAGTCCGCTTTGAAGGCTCTAAGGAAGCAGTAGTACAACCACATGGCTTTGAATTGGCCAGCACCCCTTTCTCTTTTTAATTTTAAGACCTTTACACACATACTCAGAAAGCTGTTGAGGGCCTTATTTTGAAAATAGAAACATCAATTTTCAGTACTCTTGGTGTTTTCATAATATATTTTTCCAAGTATCCCTAACACATCTTTATACCTCAAACAGGAGCACAGAGTTATTAAAACAATTATCAGCCTGGTGCCAGCCTACTTCTGGAAGAGGTTGGAGGGGACGCACTGCTTCTAGACAGGGGAAGAAGGAAATGACTGAAGATGTCCTCTTGCCAATCTTTAAGTGCTACCCGAGGGCACTTGTGTGGGTCACCTTCTCTTTACTGCGAAAGGGTACCCCTGAGTTGCATACCATGGTTTGCATTCCAACCAAGGAAGATTTTCTGCACCTAAGTGAAGACAAGCTCTTCTGTGGTCCTGAAGAACCCAAACACAGTGACATATTCAAGCACAAGATAGTAAAACTAAAAGAGAGAAAAAAGAAAAAAGATGGTGGAAAAATTCTAGAAAGTGCGGCTTCTAGTAGCCTGAACGCAAATGCAGTTGAGGAGCAGAAAAACCTAATTCTTGGATTATGGTCTGACCCTTTACCAGATGTTACTTCACATTGCTCTAGAATTCTCTTAGGGTTTGTCACTCGAGGAGATTTTTCATTGGCTGATGGCTGTGGAGAAGCACTAGGATTTGTTAGCTTGACAGGATTACTACATATGTTACCCAGTCAACCAGAAGATAAAAAAGGCTTTGTTTTATTAAGAACTCCAGGGTCTCGGCAGTACAGATTTGCTAGACTCACTATTGAGGTATAAATGGTGATTATAATAAAATAGTACACAGACAGTTCCAGTATTATTCCTTATATAATGTCTATGGACTTTCAAATTAGAGACAGGAATTAGAAGAAATTTGTGACTCAATTGTGTAACGAGCAGTATGAAAATACTTAGAAAACTAGTATCCTATATCAGTTAACCTATTAACCAGCTAATCTGCTGATAACATATGTTGCTCAAAGGTTCTGAGTACAAAAATGATTATCTTGTTTGTAGCAGGCATTTTTTTTTTATTTTAATGCAATTGAAACAAATGTTATCAGTGATTCATACCCTTGCAATGCTTCCACATAAAAAATCTGGTTATGGACTGATGCAGTTCATTATTCTCCTAACTGCTTGCTGTCTTGGCTGGTGTACATAACAAATGGCTTTCCTGGATTCTTAAATCTTGCAGCTAAGGAAGTCTGGCTGCAGCAAGGTGGACTTGATACAGTACAAACTTTTTTTTTTTCCTTGAGAAACTCAGTGCTTAAATAAGAGAATGCTATATTAGAAATACTGACTGCAGATTTGGTTATTATAACGTATATCTACCAAAATGTTTCTTTCCACGTTGGTGTGAACATTTTTTCAAAAGGGCCTCTTCTTTTTTTGTGTAAACATCTTCATTGTAATTTAACTAACAAGATGGGTTTTGGTCTGCTGGATAAACAAAAATAGCTAAAAAGTGGAGTCTGAAGTACTTGAAAGCTTAAGTTTGCTGAAGTGCTTTAAATGGGATCCTTGATACCCTACATTCATTAACAGAACGCATGGGTTATATTTAAATACAAGTAAAGCCAAACGAATTAGAAATCAGTGTCAATAAATGAGTTCCACGGGATTTTGATTGACATTGCTCACACCTTAACAGCTGAAACGTTTCTCTAAATGTAGAGGTTTCACCTATTTTTGACAAGAAACAGGAGAATTCAGCCCTTGCAAGGAAAAGTCTTTTGGTAGTTTTAAGACACAAATTTTCATCATTGGATTTACTCAAATTTTATGTTAATGATTTGGGCTGCCACATGATGCGTTCCATTGTAGTTTGGCTTTTAATTTTTGCAAAATCAGCTAGAGCCTGACATTTTTCTTTGTTCCCTATATTTAGATGACACAAGTCAACTGGGAGTATAAACATAGTCTCATCACTTACTGAGTTTTTAAAGCATTACAGTTCACCTTTTAAAAAAATGACAGCCTTCAATTTCCAGTCATTCTAGTACAGAGTTCTGAGAACAAAGTTGAATGTTAAATTAGATAACTGAATAATTGTAGCTTGCAGACAGCCTGATGCAAATGCTTACTGGAAGGTGGCATTTCCCTAACTAACATACAAGTAAATATACAACTTTCTTTTCACGAGTTTTATGTTTGATTCTTTAAACTTGAAATGAAAATCCAAATATGAAACAATTTATTGATCATACAGTATTTGGAAATGAATTCACACATTTAAGCTCAATTTAAAAGAATCACAAAAATCAGCATTGTTTTTCTTCCACAGATATGATCTATTTTACAAACATGAAAAGGTTTCTGTTGAACTGTGTAACATATTAATTATTTGCTCATTACTGAATTAAACAACTATAGTAATGTGTTGTCTGCATTTACTGGGAATCTTTCTGGGGGAGGGAGAGGCGGGAATGGAAGCAAAACATTGGTTGCACAGAAGAGTCATCCAGAACCCAGGGAAGCCAAAATAATATAGAACAGGTGATGGATTTGTGTTTAGAATATTTGTACATTTAAAATGCCTGTACAAGAACCTTAAATTCTCCAGCTAGTCTTCATGATACAGGTGGGTGAATCTTCAGAATGGTTCCCAAGTTTGTACACCAGTCATACAACTCATTAAACAACACCTTTGGCATTACTGTGTCACACTAACTACAAAGGTAGGCCATGTTGGCC
Organism: Crocodylus siamensis; assembly: GCF_052110815.1. NCBI lineage: Eukaryota > Metazoa > Chordata > Crocodylia > Crocodylidae > Crocodylus > Crocodylus siamensis. The sequence goes on from NC_143397.1 coordinate 220,653,663, forward strand.
CTTTAGGCTGTGTCCGCATGAACATGGTTGTTTGTTTCCTGGTACAAGAAACAGTGGCGCACCTTGTGCTGCTGCTACTTGCCCCCAGGGAATGCCTGTGGCAGATTACCCTGGGTAGGGTAGAAGAGGCTGGGGCTAACACTGGCCCCAGCAGCCTTACCTGGAGAGCTGCAGCCGCAGTGATCCTGCTGCTTGGAGCCCAGCTGGCAGCCGGAGTATGGCTCTGGTTGGTCAGGCTCCAGTTTTAGGTGGTGCATGCTGCTGCTGTGTGTTCTGCTCCACGTTTTTCATGCGGGGAACACCTGAATGTGCGGTGTGTGGCACTGCAGGGAGGCATAATTTTCTGTAGTCAATAGCCCTACGTTGTCAAGTGCTATGAATTATTCTTTGTATCCAATGACATAGGCTGTCGCCTACAGAAGGTTTGTGCCTTTCTGAATCATTTAGTCTCTTAGGAAGTTCTCAAGTGATTCAGAATCAGGGCACCCTCTGCAACTTTTATTACAGTTGCTGCTACTACCCGGTAAAACTGCCCTGTTTGCCTGCTGCACACCCAAACCAGCAAGGGCCAGTGTTGTGGCATGTGCATGATAACCCTAAAGCATGCAGGTGAGCCTGCTTGTGCTGTAGCCCTTGATCTGGCCCTGCCCAGCATCGCCTGGAAACATGCATGGGACAGGTAGAACTGTCCCATGTGCCTCTGCTCCCAGGAAGAACAGTGGAAGGGGAGACCTGGACTGGGAAGAACTGCAGCCATAGCCAGCTCTCCTGCCTGCTTTAGAGACCCTAAGGCAAGAAGCACGTGCTTGTGCTACTGCCCTGCATTGCATATAGTCTGATTTTACCTGGTCACTGCACCAGTGACACCCCTGAAAGGGTTTAGCAGCACCCCAGGGTGTTGTGGGTCCCCAGTTGAGACCTGCTCTAAGGAGCCACCATCCCTGCCTTCTGCCTGACTTCAACTAACACAGCTAACTACATCTCTAGCAAAGAGTTATGACGATGTGTGTTCAGTGGTGAGTTTGCAGAGGAGCACCACTCCCCAATGTAACTTAGAATTGAATCCTGCTATAAATTGTTCACAATTGCCTCTGGATCATGTGTTATGTCCACATCTGATAAAGCAATCACCATTATGAGAATAAACTGAAACCTGTTTTTGCAGTTTCAGGCAGTATGTTGTAAAGCGTTGTTGTTATATTGAAACTGTGCACTAGATGTCCCCATAGGAAAAAACTTCAGTCTTTCAGTCCTAGGCTTCACATGTTCTCCATGTGTCATTGAGCACTACCTCATGTAGGTATGTACAAATAAAAACCCTTAAATCTTACAGCTTGTGTGGCTTGCATGTGTGTTGGAAATACTTCCATATTTAATGAAAAGGTTGAATCATAAATGCAAGTAGAATATTTCTAGAAGCAGTTTCCAGGGTTTTCATAGAAGAGGGGCTGGAAGAGATCTAAGGCAGAATCAGCTTTGTCCAAATCAACCCAAGTAATTCCTTATCTAACCTATTACTAAAGCTACACGTGCAATACTGCCACATAACCACAAGCCATAGCACCCTAACGTGCCACAAGTAAAAAAAAGGGGAACAATAATGACCAATGTCCAGCTGCTGCCAGGGTTGTTCAAGTACTTTCAAGACATGAAAGGAAGAGGGCCAAGCCCACCACTGTAGATGAAGGCAAACTCCTTCCTGCCCCTCACGCTTCCAGTCTATACCAATCTGATCATGGAATAATTTCTTTTTGACCCCAAATGTGTGTGTGTGTACACATGCAGGCATCTGCATGCTCAGGTGTATGTATATACATGTGTGGGTGAGAGACTCCCCTTCTATATTTTTTTCCTGATCATCCTCCTAGTGGATCTTTTGTTCACTGAATCATCTCCTCCCCCCCCCCCCCCCCCCCCCCCCCACACACACACACACACACACACACAATTTTTAAAGCATCTGGAGTCTTTCCCTCATACTGATAATTTCTGCCAGGTTTTCATTTGGCCACTTCCTGTTACTTTTCTTTGATTTTTTCCGTTCTCTGTATCTGATATATGATCCCTCTCCCCACTAGTGACTAGAAAACTACTATCCAAGTGCATTCTGTTCTGCTTATCTCGTAATATTGTTACACAGTTGTTTTGCTTTAAGCATGATTTATGCTTTAAGACTTCACCCTACTTGTAAAAATGTAGTACAAGCCTGATCTGTTGAAAGTACTTGAAACTGAGTCACAGTTATTCAGGAAAATGCTGTGCTTTTACATGGTTTCAAAGAACAATCTTTACTATATGGTTGGGGTTGCTGGATTCTCAGTGCCAGGAGGGTTATTTCATTTTAAAAAGTGTGCCAACACTGGCTAATCAAAGAAATGTTAGTTAAAACAGTGATAGCTATGTATAAATGTATAAATTCACTGTTTTGATGCAGGTGTATCTTTGCCACGTATCTATTCTTAAGCTTTACTATATGTTTGTAGTTACTAGCTTCTGGATAGGCTATGCTATGGGTAGCCTATCTGGCTAAGGTTCCCTGAAGCAGTTGTTTGTGGGAGTATTTGAAAGGCCTTTTTGGAAGCCCATGGGAACTGGGAGAAATCCAAGTCCATGGGGTTTGATGCCATTTCCTGGTCACTTTTTCAAAATGGAAGCTTGGAAGAATGCTCAAGTCGTCGTCTTTGCCTGGCAAGACAGAGCAGAAGCTAGAGCATTTGAAAATCGGTTGTGAAGCAACAGACACTATTCTGACAATATCTGCAGCCAGCCAGAGGCAGAAACCAGACAGCTTTGCTACAATGAACAGGCACTATGGCCACACCAGATGAGTGCAGTTCTTGAAAAAGTATTTGCTAGGTAGTGTCTCTCTCTTCAGTTTGGAGCGTGACTTACAGGCTAGTAGGACTGAGTTGCTTACTAGCTTGGACAGCTTGCAAAATCTCAAGACCTCCAGATCTCTGGGGTGTGCAAATGCTGCCATTGAGGCCCCGGATAATAAGGCCTGGAAGAAAGTAGTGATTGCCTTGTGACTACAGACCCAGGATGCTATTGGCCAGTTGTGCACTGGTTTGGGACATTCATAATGGATATACAAGATGATGGTTTGCATAGCAATAGAGTGATGCTCATGGGCTACATTGCCTCTTCTTTCTTTATTTAGCAAATGCAAACCCGCAAAGCCAAGCAATAGCTTCCTTGGTAACTGAGTTCGAAGTTATTAATCCACCTCCTAGTTTGTAGAGGGGACATCCTCAGTGATGTGCAGCCATTGTTTGTATCTCTTCACAAGTGCACGATGTGTTATCACTGAAGCCCCAGAAGTGAAGGTTGGTTGCTCAGGGGCCTTGACTTGTCCTGAACCTGTTTAGCGGGGGCCATGCTCACCATGATTATTCAAAGCCAGCAGATTGATGAGTGAGGTTTGTCACAAGAAACTTGTTTGTGACTTCCATTCCTTGATCCAGAGGGCTTCTGCAAACAGATCCTGGTCAGGGAGGTTGCTCCGTAAGGGGCATTGCAAAGGAATGCAGACCTTGGGTGGATTAAACATGTCATTGTAGAGTGGTAGGTAAGGTACAACTTTCAGGTCATCATCAGGTGACAAATGTGTGGGGGAGTGATATTTGCAAGGACAGGAAGCCAGGGGAGAGGAGCTGAGTGAAAGGTTCCAGTTATGAAACACATGGTTGCATTCAACTGATTGTCAGCAGTATGTGATGATCTTTGCCAGACAGGTGCACAATACTCTGCTGCCGAGTATGATAGGGCAAGAGCTGAAGTCTGGAGTGTTGTGGCTGCAGCTCCATGCATTGGTCCAGCAAGCTTGGCTAGCAAGTTGTGTCAGGATTTGACCTTTGCTGCTGTTTTCTTTAGATGTTCCCAAAAAGTCAGGGTTCTGTCTAAAGGCAGTCCCAAGTACGTTAGGCAGAGATCATGCTTTATTACGGAGACGGAATACATTGGATACAGTTTTGGCAAGACTTGGCATGGAAGGCCATGTGGTGCAGTAGTCTAATGTGACTGAAAACACTGAAATAAGTGTAGGAGACCATTGAACAGGATGATGCCGTACTACGTGGTGATACATGCCTTGTAGATCATGGTAAATGTGTATTCAGGGTGAACAAATATCAGTTGCCAGAATTAGCATTCATCAAGCCATTCTTCATTTACCAAAGTGATAAGGTTAATATGAAAATCTTAAGAATCAAGCAAGCTCCAAAAAGGAGGTGGTTTCAAAAATCTGAAATATAAAGATTTAAAGGAAAAAGTTTAAACAGAAAAGTGCATGTCATCGTACTGGTGATATTTTATGTTACCACAAAACCAGTCTGGAAGGTTATCACATACACATGGGACTTTTATTATTGATTAATAAAATCAAAATCAGCAGCTTACCCACCACAGGTAAAACCTGGCCCAAACAAAACTCTTTGTTCATAAGCACGGGCCCGGACAAGTCACTTTAAAAGCATGTAGGCAGTCTTTGGAGCAGGCCCAGAGCATCAGTAGATACTATTTGGGACCCAAAGGTCTTCTGTTAATTCTGATGGAATAAATGGGCCCAGATGTTAATATGTCCAGTCACTCTGTACAGTGGGCATTGTTTGGGGGTTTGAGTACAGAGACTTCTGCCTGTTTACTCCTGTGGCAATACCAGTTATTGTAGAAACTATAGTTTTTACTAAAGATAAAGGAAAAAAGGAAATAAAAAACAAGATAAACCATTTAAAATGTAAAGCATTAAGTAAGGATTTTATTTTAACCATATCCCTCATTCTTTTTCTGTTTAGATGTTAAAGATATTTTATAGGGAAATTTTCCTGCTTGACAGTATTTCAGGTCAGGGGGAAAAGTCAGCTGAAATAGACTGGAGTGGATGTTGCTGCTGTTAGTGTGACCATGCACAAAGTTCATACACCTAAGGTGAGACGGAAGAACAACACAGAGAAAATGCAGCTTTTGGTTGTTGCACTTATTCTTAATTGCAATGTTCTTCGTTTTTTCCAGTCCCATTCTCCTCATTTTCTGAGGAGTCCTTATATGATATCAGTGTGACCTTCTGAAATCAGTCTAAGTTTCAGATGCTGTTATAATCAATTTGATGTGTAGGTCAACCTGGCCTTTTGTTACTGAGAGTCCTGAGTGTCTAAGGCCTCTGCAGAACTGAGGCAGGGGAAATATATTCCAAGCTTGGTGACCACTTTGAATGTGAAGCTGTTCTAGTTAGGTTGTCTCTACTCGTCTCAGTTACAGAAACATGAGAAGAAAGGCAATTCACAGAGGTGGGTCACAAGCCATTTAGAACTTTATAGATCAAATTTAACAATTTAAGCACCCAAACTTAATTTCACCCAAACTTTAAGTCAGGTCTTTAACAGCACTGAGACCAAGGTCATAAAATGCTGAGTTGTATTCATTTACTGGAAGCATCATTGTTCAATTCCTATTGTCTCCCATAAAGGCCTGGAAGAGAGGGTATACTGTAACATTTTACTATACAGGTGTAAGTATTGATCAGTATTTTTAATCTGAAAATGCACTTCCCTACCATACGACTGCTTTAGCCTAATATGGATTTAACAAGGCTCAATTGGAAAGGTTTTTGGTACAGCAACCTAAGGATTAAAGGGTTAACTATAGATGAGTTTTCCAGTAAATCATTTTGTCATAAAATTAATTGCGTCCAGGTTTTCTGAATATTTTTACAATGCAATAATTCTTGTAAATTAGTTGGCAAATATTTCAAGGATCTCCAAATGATATCACAAAAATGTATAAAAAATTAACAAAGAACTCTAACCAGATCTAGCCAAAGAAAAGCAGATGAGAATAAGCACTGGTGCACCAAGGAAAATGCTCAGGAAAGCATTTAAAAAGACAGAATCTGCAATCAGACTGGTGGTTGTGCTGTAGGAAGCTTATCACTCAGCCTGTAAAACAGGGACTCCTAACCTGTAGATTGCGGCAGCCCTCACAAGGGTCATCATCACTTGTTTCTAGGCATGTTGCATTTACAAAGCATTGTTTAGTTTGCATCTGATATTGCACTGCTGCAGGTGTGCTCCTGTCATCTGAATTTCAGCAGGTATAAGAAAAAAATTCTTAAGCCTTTCCACACATTTCTACTGCAGCCTTTTTGGGAGCAAGGCAAAAGGAGCATGACCTTTGAAGTGTTATGGGGACCTATCTCTAAGGTTCCTGGGGTACTCCATGGGAGGCAACACTGGCACCAATCAGTGTTGTCATAGTAGGACCCCAGGCAGTCCTGGACCCTGTGCATAAACTCTCTATCCTGGTGCTGCAAGTTGTCTCCTCCAAACAGGGGGTAGCCATTTGGAGAACCTGTTCATGGGCTTGGCAGACCAGGTGTAAGCAACCCCCAGCCTGTCCATTTCCCCCCTCCACATTTTGAGTCATTCCTCATGCTGGTCCCACAGCTTCTGGTGCCAGGAGTCTGCAGTGTGTGCCCTGAGCTCAGGGGCTGCAACCAGAGCTTGTAACATTTCTTCCTTACTTTGCCAGCACCTCCTACATACATCTCTCATTCACTTTTCAGGTGTCCAGGTGACCATTGTTGAGCTACCATCCTGGCTGCCGTGAGCTGGCCCCCTGCACACGGATGTGGAGTCTGCAAATAAGTCAGAGACAGAGCCTTTGTGCAGGGTTGCAACTTTTAGTGATAAAAAGGAAGTGTAAAGAGAAGCATTTCAGACCCTCTCATCACTTGCCTGGGCATGGACAAGGATACACCGAAGGAGCTATGGTGAGTCCCCTGTCTAGATCCTTTCCCTGCCTGGGGCCAGGAGCTACACAGCTGCTCTCCACCCAGCACAGCAGAAACCATGGGTCCTGTCAGAGAAGGGCTGCTGGGAAGGTGGGCCTGGTCCCTCTTCAGGCACTGTGGTGGGCACTTGCTCTGCTCTGGTACCCTGATTCCTGCAGGGACCTGGGCCATCCCCAGAGTAGGCAGGGACCAACCATGCTGAGGAGAGCTGGTGGGGCTCTTACAATGCTCTCTTCTGCTGTTCTACCTTTGCAGGAGAGACTTTTCAATGCTGGGTCCCTGCAGGAGCAGCACTTAGGTCCCAACATTGCTGGGGTAGGGTGCAGCTGGGACAGTGAGGTTCTTACTCCACCAACCTCCCCTGTGCTTCCCATTCAAGAGAAGCATTAAGCCCCTGATGACCCAGGTCTATGCTCCCAAGATTCTTCCGGTGACAGTCAGTTGGGTCTGAAGGAATGAGTTTTTCCATTTCTCTCAAGGGATCCCTAGCCAGTATGCTCCTGCTGCTGGACATGGTCCCCCAGAAGTATCTTGACACTGAAGAGGAGCCCTCTCGCTTGATGATGCACCAGGGAACTGGTTTGCCATTCAACATGAGAATCCACCTTGAGTTGTACCTGTGCCTCTGCTACAATAAGAGGACACGGAAGAATTCATGACCCCCGCTATTGACAAGCTACTCAGCCTGTGACCTGACCCAGAAATAGTTTCCCCAGACTTGCTGCCTAAAAAGAGTACTGTTGTGCACTGCCATGGCCTTTCCAGCACTATTCTTCTACTAAGAATACTCCAGGAAGAGGCAGGGGGAGGGATGGCTTTGCTTTAGGAGTTAGGATATGGGAGGGGCTGGTCTGGGACTGGGATGGGGCCACGATTGCAGGAAGGGAGGTTGGGGGTTACCCTGAGCAGTTGGTACAGTGACTGCCTGCATTATGAGAACTGGAATCAGCCAGTGCCCAATGGACTTTACCCACGGATCAGATCAGAAGGGACGGGGAGAAGTGCTATTGCACCACTTGCCAGCCTCTCCGGGTGCACAACCTGGAGTCACCCTGGCAGCGAGAGTGGAGTGGTTGAGATAATGGTTTCCACATGGGACTTCTGCTGTCACATCCGTTCCTGTCTTGGACCAGTGTACCATAACTGCAGTGGTTTTCATGCATAGCTACGTATTATCTCCTATCCCTGATTTTGGTGTCAGCCAGGCTTGTGGTGATGCCAATCGGCACAGAGCAACGTGCACCCATAGTTATAACTGATGTTTACACTTTACCTGTGGAGTTTAATAAACACTTTCAGTGCCTTTCCATGCCTGCTTGTGGGGAGGGGAAGGTAGTTCTGCACAACTGCTCAGGGCAGCTGCAATGGGGCTCACTTCTCTCTAGAGGTCAGCTCGGCCCTGAGAGATAAGGTGGGGAGGTGTCAATTAAAGAGTTATGTTCCCATTGAATAGGACATGAGCTTATAAGCACCTGAGGTCAGGGCAAGAGAAGGGACCTTGGCTGAACACCAGCATGGAAGGGCAGGGGTTGGGGGGTGACGTGATGGGACAGGGTCACTTCTCTGCTGAGTGCTGAAGGACAGAAACCTTTTGAGCACTTATGGGCCTAGTGCCCAGCACCAGGCAAGGTGAGTAGGCAAGGTGGGGCAATTCACCCTCTCCCCATGCACCACCATCCCAACAGCACCTCCTTTCCTCCCTCCCCCCTCCCGCCCCCCCAACCCCTTTCTGAGCTTCTCGGCCACAACGGCCTTAGAGAGGGCAGTAACCACAGGATCAGCCTGTAGTGGCTGCAGTTCCCTCTGCTCCTCTTTCCCTTCCTTTCCTTCTTCCCCCTGCAGAGGCTTCTCCTTTCCCCCAGGACATGGGTCCTCATCACAGCTTTGGGGAATCAGGGAGGCAGCTGTACTATTCTGGGATGCATGGCATCCTCACTCAGAGCCTGAGTCATCAGGAGAAGCTGGGGGATGGCTGGCCATGGCTCATCTGGGTCATGCTGGCATAGTAGCTGCTGTGCTAGTAATGGGGCACTACACATGCTCTTCACCTCTGGGAAGGGGGCAGTGAGGTGTCAGAGGAGTGGGTCTGGAATAGCTATTGCCCCAGCATGGGGAACAGTGTCCCAGGGCCCATAAGCTTGGCTATGGTCTCCAGAATCAAGGTCCAGTGTAGTGGGGCTCCCATAAGATAGAGGGCATGTGCCTGGACTGTAAGTCCTGAGCCCCAAAGTCCATGACATTGGAGCTCTTCTTCTCTTCCTGTGTCCCGTGCTCCGTGCTCTCAGTCATGGGTGAGAAGATGTCCTGCCAGCACACTTCCAGAAGCAGGTGCACATCCTGTGATGAGGTGGGGATCAGAAGCAATGCATCTGACTCCCCAGGGCTAGTTCCAGCAGCTGTGGTCTTGCCCTGTGGCCCCTGGACTCCTGGGCACCCAGTTGTCCTGTCATCCTCCAAGCCTCTAGTGGTTTCATAAGTGTGCGGGCTGTCAGTGACACTGTCATAGATTCATAGATTTGTAGATGTTAGGGTCGGAAGGGACCTCAATAGATCATCGAGTCCGACGCCCTGCATAGGCAGGAAAGAGTGCTGGGTTCAGCTGACCCAAGCCAGATGCCCATCCAACCTCCTCTTGAAGACCCCCAAGGTAGGGGAGAGCACTACCTCCCTTAGGAGCCCATTCCAGACCTTGACCACTCTAACTGTGAAGAAGTTCCTCCTAATATCCAGTCTAAATCTGCTCTCTGCTAACTTATGGCCATTATTTCTTGTGACCCCCAGGGGCACCTTGGTGAGTAGAGCCTCACCAAGTCCCTTCTGCACCCCCATGATGAATTTATAGGCAGCCACAAGGTCGTCTCTCAACCTTCTCTTGCGGAAGCTGAAGAGGTCCAGGTGCCCTAGTCTCTCCTCATAGGGCTTGGCCTCTAAGCCCTTAATCATATGAGTGGCCCTTCTCTGGACCCTCTCCAGGTTATCCACATCCCTCTTGAAGTGAGGTGCCCAAAACTGCACGCAGTATTCCAACTGCAATCTGACCAGCGCCCGATAGAGGGGAAGTATCACCTCCTTGGTTCTGTTTGTCATGTATCTGATGATGCATGATAAAGTGCAGTTAGCTTTTCTGATGACTTCGTCACACTGATGACTCATGTTCATCTTGAAGTCCACTAGGACTCCGAGATCCCTTTCTGCTTCGGTGCTACCAAGCAGGTCATTTCCTAGGCAGTAGGTGTGCTGGACATTTTTCCTCCCTAGGGCAGCATTTTGCATTTCTCCTTGTTAAATTGCATTCTATTGTTTTCTGCCCATTTGTCCAACCTGTCCAGGTCTGCCTGCAGTTGTTCCCTGCCCTCCTGTGCGTCCACCTCTCTACACAATTTTGTATCATCCGCAAACTTGGATAGAGTACACTTCACTCCCTTGTCCAAGTCACTGATGAAGACATTGACAAGTATCGGTCCAAGGACCAAGCCCTGCGGGACCCCACTACCCACTCCCTTCCATATCGTTACAGACCCATCCACTACCACTCTTTGCGTATGACCCTCTAGCCAAGTTGCCACTCACTGGACTGTGTAATCATTCAAGTCACAGCCTCTTAACTTGTTCACCAGTATGGGGTGGGATACCGTATCGAAGGCCTTCCTGAAGTCTAAGTAAATAATATCTACTGTGTCAAGGTGTTTTGTAACCTGGTCATAAAAAGAGACTAGATTAGTCAGGCATGATCTACCACCCGTGCTGGTTTCCCCTCAGCATAATTTTTCCTGCTGGGCTCTCACATATATGAGCCTTAATAATCTTTTCAAAGACTTTGCCAAGGATGGAGGTAAGACTGACTGGCCTACAGTTGCCTGGATCTTTCTTCCTCCCCTTCTTGAAAATAGGGACCACATTTGCCCTTTTCCAGTCCTCTGGGACCTGGCCCATGCGCCACACGTGCTCATATATTCTTGCCAGTGGCTGTGCAATGATATCAGCCAGTGCCTTCAGTACCCTCGGATGGAGCTCATCCAGGTCTGCCGACTTAAACACATCCAGTCCTTCCAAGTGACTCTGCAACATCTCAGGGTCAAGGCTTGGTAGTCCGGTGCCCAGCTGTTGCCTCTCTACAATGTGTCCTTGGTGAGAAAGTTGGACAGCTCCTCATAAAAGGGCATGATCTGTCTCTGGGCTCTAGACTGCTTGTTGGCTTCAAGCACGTAGTGGTTCAGACTTCTCATCACCTTGGTCTTGGTGTGGCACTGCACCCAGTCCCTGTTGTAGTCCCACATCTGTATCTGCTGGGCAATGTGTTTGAAAAGGTCTCTGTTGTGGAGATAGCACTGGATCTCTTCCTCACTTCAGATGGTGATTAGATTTCTTATCTCTGTGTACTCTCAGTTGTGTGCCTGGGTTTGGCTGGTAGTGGAGGATGGGGCTGGGTCATCCATGGTCTGTGGCAGTGCCTGTTGGGTCATGACATCTGTGAATGGATAAGCGTCTTTGCGTCCATGCGTGAGTGAGTGTCTGGCTGTGAGGGGATTGATGGAAGGCTGGAAAGATGGATGAAAGACTGGAAGGGTGGATGGCTGGAAGAAGCAGAGGATGCTAAAACTAGCATCGCAGGGGGAGGGGGCCGCAGGAAGAGGAGGAGACACCACCCGAGCAAGACAGGTAAGAAATGCTAGGAGTGCCCAGGTAAGAAACGGGTCCAAACAGTCTCCCAAATTGTGGGGTGGCACGCACAGCTAGGCAGGCCCTTAAATGCCTATATACCAATGCTTGTGTTATGGGGAATAAGCAGGAGGCACTCGCCCTCAGAATAACCAGTTCAGACCCAGACATAATAAGGCTTACAGAAACTTGGTGGGATTCATCCCATGACTGGGCAGTTAGCATTAGGGGCTATAGGCTTTACAGGCGGGATAGAGAAGGTAGGAAAGGCGGGGTGTGGTGCTCTATGTCAAGGAGCAATACATATACACTGCCAGCAAAATGGGGTCAGAGGAGAGGCAAGTGGAAGTGCTCTGGGTCAAGATACAAGGGGGCCATGGGCAGAGGGATCTAACGGTGGGGGTCTACTACAAACCCCCCAACCAAGGGGAGGAGCTGGACCAGGAATTTTTGGGCCAGCTTGCAGAGGCTCTTAAGGCAAGGGATGTAGTTGTCATGGGTGATTTAAATTACCCGGACATCTGCTGGGAGGAACAGTCAGCCAGGTCGGACCGTTCCAGGAGGTTCCTGGCTGCGATACAGGACCTCCACTTAATCCAGGAGGTGCACAGTCCCACCAGAGGAAATGCTCTGTTGGACCTGGTCCTCGCTACAGGCGACGACCTGGTAAGGGGCCTCCAGGTCCTTGACCACCTAGGTGATAGCGATCATCGCTTGCTGGAATTCACCATCCAGCGCAGGGTGTCAAGGGCCTGCAGCAAGGCGGTAGCCCTAGACTTCAAGAGGGCCAAATTCAATGAGTTGAGGAGATTAGTGGGAGAGGCGCTGGGGTTCTTGAAAGCAGGGGAATTCGGTGTCCAAGATGAGTGGTCGTTCCTTAAGGAGACGATACTCAGGGCCCAAGGGGTGACCATCCCAACAAAAAGCAAGGGGGGCAGGAGTGATCCAAAGCCCTCCTGGCTCACCAAAGGTGTACGGGAAAGCCTGATTGCCAAAAAGGCGGCGTACACCTGGTGGAAGGGGGGTTGTATCTCCAAAGAGAAGTGTACCTCCTCTGCTTGGGCCTGTAGAGGGGCTGTCAGGAAAGCTAAGGTGGACATAGAGCTAGGAATAGCATCCAAAATCAAAGATAATAAAAAGTCCTTTTTCAAATATATAGGGAGGATGAAGAAAGCATCGGGAAACGTGGGGCCCCTGCAAGATCCTCTGGGCAATCTGGTGGTTGCACCAGAGGAGAAAGCAGACCTCTTTAACCAAGTCTTCACCTCCGTTTTCTTGGTCGGGAACCAGGACTCCCCCACCGTGATGCAAGATGGACTCGAGGGGAACGCCTCCAGGCCTCAGGTTGGGGAGGACCAGGTTAGAGAGCTGGAGGGGCTGGACGTGTTCAAATCAGTGGGTCCAGATGCCCTCCACCCCAGGGTGTTGAGGGAGCTAGCAGGGGTTATTGCAGGGCCCTTGGCACAGCTTTACGAGCACTCGTGGTGCTCGGGACAGGTGCTGGATGATTGGAAGACAGCCAGCGCGGTCCCCATCTTTAAGAAAGGGAGGAGGGAGGACCTGGGCAACTACAGGCCCGTCAGTCTTACCTCAATCCTAGGGAAACTCTTTGAGAAGATCATCATGGGGCACACCTGTGATGGGCCGGCCTCAGAGATGATGCTCAAGGGCAACCAGCACAGTTTCATTAGGGGCAGGTCATGTCAGACCAACCTGATTGCCTTTTATGATCAGGTCACAAAAGCCTTGGACTCAGGTGTCGCCGTGGATGTAGTCTTTCTGGACTTCAGCAAGGCCTTTGACACCATCTCCCACCCCATCCTCATTAAAAAATTGGGTGACTGTGGCATTGATGCTTACACAGTCAGATGGATTGCAGATTGGCTGAAGGGTCGCACTCAGAGGGTGGTGGTGGATGGGTCATATTCAACCTGGGGGGAAGTGGGCAGTGGAGTCCCCCAGGGCTCGGTTCTTGGGCCCACGCTGTTCAATCTCTTTATCAGCGATTTGGACGATGGAGTGAAAAGCAACCTGTTTAAATTTGCTGATGATACCAAAATTTGGGGTGAGGTGAGCACGGTAGTAGGGAGGGAAAGACTGCAGCAAGACCTGGATAGGTTACAGGGGTGGGCTAACAAAAACAGGATGTGCTTCAATACTGAGAAGTGCAGGGTGCTGCATTTGGGCAGTAGTAACCAGCAGCACACTTATAAGATGGGAAACACCCTTCTTGAGAGCACGGAGGCAGAAAGGATCTTGGAGTCATTATTGACTCCAAGATGAACATGGGCCGACAATGCGAGGTCACGGTTGTCAGAGCTAACCGGATCTTGTCATGCATCCACAGGTGCATCTCTAGCAGGGACAAGGAGGTGATCCTCCCCCTCTATGCAACACTGGTCAGGCCACAGCTGGAGTACTGTGTCCAGCTCTGTGCGCCCCGTTTCAGGAGGAATGTGGACAAGATTGAGAGGGTCCAGAGGAGGGCCACCCGCATGATCCGGGGACAACAGGGCAGACCCTACAATGAGAGACTGTGGGACCTGAACCTGTTCAGGCTTCACAAGAGAAGGCTGAGGGGGGACCTGGTGACCATCTATAAACTCACTAAGGGGGACCAGAAGGGTTTGGGAGAGACCTTGTTTCCCCTAGCGCCCCCTGGCATAACAAGGAATAACAACCATAAGTTGTTGGAGAGTAGGTTTAGATTAGACATCTGTAAGAACTACTTCACAGTCAGGGCAGCTAGGATCTGGAACCAACTTCCAAGGGAAGTGGTGCTGGCTCCTACCCTGGGGGTCTTTAAGAGGAGGCTTGATGCCTACCTGGCTGGGATCATTTGAGCCCAGTTTTTTCTCCTGCCCAGGCAGGGGGTCAGACTTGAAGATCTACAAGGTCCCTTCTGACCCTGCTTCTATGATTCTATGCCCAAAGGTGCGGGTCCCAATGCATACCTTTTCCTCTCACTTCACCTGGGTGTGGCTCCTGCTCCAGACTGACCAGGGCTTCACTGGTCAGGGCACCCCCACGCCCTTGAACTTTCCAGGGGCTTACAGCAGACACCATGACATTCTAACATGCTTTTGCCCCAGGCTGGAAATGTTTGCTGTCCTCTACCCACTGCATAGAGGGAGCTGGTCACACAGATCTGCTTCTGAAGTTTGCAGCAGCACCTGTCTGCTTGCCTCAGCTTGGATGCTTACTGTCACCTCTCCTCCTCACCAACTTCTGACTCCAGGACCCTGTAGCTGCAAGCCAGAAAAGCGTTGCAGCAGGCCAGGTGCCAGCAGTGCCCAAGCCACATAGGCCACAGTGTTGCCTCTATGCCACTCCTGACCTCCTGGCCCCTGCCACTCTGACCCAGCAGAGGTGAGCTTTCCATACCAGGTCCAGTTTTGGGGCATGCTGGGGTCTGGGAAGACGTTCAGGTGCACATCTGTGGGGAGGTGTGCATATCTGTGGGGTGATTAGGGATGGGGTATGGAGGTGAACAGCTTGGGGATGTGGGTACAGGGACACAGATCCTTTTTCCCCGCCCCACCAGCCTGGCTGCAGTTCACAGCTAGCAGGAGGGAGGACACGGGGCTGGGGACAGAGGCTTCACTGACTGTTGTCAGTGATAGTACAACAACTGGGTCAGTGCAGTGATTGGGCAGAGTAGACGAGCTCTGGCTGAGGCTCGAGTGCCACCTTGCAAGAGGGGGTGGTGAGCGGGGTGCCACAAAGCCCCACAGGATGCTGGCAGAATGTAACCTATTTTGATTCACAGTAGGATCTGGCACAGATGTTTGATAAAATGCTCTAAACTAAAGTGCTTTAGTCTGATACCACATCCATCCAGGGTTAACTCAGTGCAGGATCCCCCATTTTTAAAGCTCTCTGTACTGTGACTGTCTGTTCAGTTGTAGAGCTCATTCTGTGTGCTTATCACGTGATAAGTGTAACATCTGTACCTAGCTTTAACTGTAAACTGAACTAACCATTGCTAGAAGATTCTGCTATGAAACTGATTGCTACTTGGCACCTGCAAGGAATGTACATGCTACAAGGTATATTGTTTTCTCATGAACAAACAGCTTGATCGCTTCTTCTGTAGGATGATAGGCACACATAATTTACTTTAGGATTGCCTAAGGGTTTGAAAGAACTGCTGTAGATTTAAAATTTTAATCTCCCAAGGTCAGTAATGTTTTTAATGTAGTTTGCTAAAACACTGCCGTTCAGAATCTGAATATCCTTCTTTTTTTAGGGGGGAATTTTAATAGCATGCCATATTTTATCTTGTAAAAATGTCTCAGTTTGGTTCCTTTTTATTAATGGAATGCATCATTACAGCCTGTGGGTGCATTGTTGAAATAACATTGCAGATGTAGTGTGCAGTAAAATAGATCAACATCAGAAATGTGGTCATTACTCAGAGGAGCCAGGAAATGCCTGGCCATAGTATAGATTATAAAAACATTAAAATACTGTTTATCTAAGATGGGAGTTGTGCTACAGGACCCTGGGGTAAAAGATTTGACCACATATATTTTAAATAAGGAAGCAAGGTGCAGCTTCCATTGTTTTCTAGCCAGATAAGGTGGTTTCAATGTCTCTTCTTGTCTTAAAGAAGATGGGAGATACCGGAGTGCATATGGTTTCCCTGTCTCAAAGTCTTGCAGACAGAAATTGTGGTTGGCTGTATCTGCTGTCTAAGAATTTGATGATGACTTCCAAGATTGTAACTAGTTTGAATACTAGTGACCTTCATGTGGACTTGCAGTAAATCTGTGCCTACTACTGATGCGGATAAAACGTGATTGTAATCAATCCAGTATTTGCATTGATTTTTCTACATTTAGTCCCTTTTATGAAGTTATCTTATACCTTCTAAAGTGAATACTCTTGGGCCTGAAATAATTTGTGCAATAGTGAGTCAACGGTCAGTACTTAAATGCAAATAGAACAATATGAAGTCTCTGTTGTCACAGTTAAATACATATATATATGTATTGGGCTAGATTAGCTCTCCTAACTTACTATAGGGTGACTATATTTCCCTTCTCTCAAAATGGGACACCCCACTGGCTCACATGCTCAGCAGGCTCCAACTCTGCCCTCAGCTAAACATTAGGGCTATGTGAAGCTTTGGTCCCTGATTCAATCTGGCGGAAATTCAGCCTGATTCTGATTTGGCTGAATCTCCAAATCTGAATCAAATCAGAAGACCCTCTAATCTCTCCAAATCAAATCAGAACCCTCTGAATCAATTCAGAGAGATCTGGAAAGATTCAGTGATTTGGACATAGACACAGCTTTAAACATGTTTTCTACATACCGCTAGGTAGCAGGTGACTTGTGAATGCTGGGGCGGATGGAGTGTCCCACAGAAGTATGGGGGGCTCCCCAGAGTGCTCAGCAGCAGACCCGGAAGTGGACCAGAAGCACTTCCGGCTCTGTCAGGGAGCATGCTGGGGACCCCCCCGAACCTCCCCAGCTCAGCAACTGGTTCCTCCTGGGTCTGGGGGGCACTTGGGGGTTTCCCTGCTGCCGATTGCTGAGGAGGGGGGTGTGGGGGGGGCCTGGTGTGCTCTCCAGTGGATCTGGAAGTGGACTAGAAGTACTTCTGGTCCACTTCCAGGTTCGCTGCTGAGCACATGCCCCCGCCTCCCCCTCACTGCACTCCTGTGGGATGCTCCATCTGCCCCAGCATCACAGTGTTCATGAGCCACACTGGTACCTTGAGGTATGTAGAAAAAACATTTAAAGCTGTGTCTATGGCTGAATCACTGATTCTCCGAATCAGCATCAAATCTTCAGATTCGGATCTGGCTAAATCGAATCAGGGACAGTGATCCAAATCAATAAATTGAATCACTCCCAATTCGGGCCGAATCCAAATCAAATAAGGCCCACTTTGCACACCCCTACTAAACATGTTAGAGAGTGGGGGAAAGGTGGGTTGATTGATGAAAGAGCCCTGTTTTTGCCAGAACAGTTTTGTTTTAAACACTTGTCCCAGGCTTCCTGCTGAAAATGGGCAAGAATATTCATTTGTCCAAAGTCAGCAGACACCCTGGACAGGTGTTTAAAACCAGACTGTCCCAGGAAAAAGAGGAAAGATGGCCACCCTAGCGTATGGACATAGTTGCCTAGTTTTGTCCTGGTTATGAAAAAGTTGACTTCAATATTTGGGGCTCATTTTATTTTTTACAAAATGGAAGTCAGAACACTGAACGTTAACATGTTTCAGCTGAGGTGTTTCTTGATTTGGCCTGTGTGCTCTTGGCTCTGTGGGGGGGAGGTCTTTTCTTTTAAAATGTACCTCATTAAAAGGTAACAGCAAGACAAGAAAAAAGGAGAAGGGCTGACTTGTGGTCAATGATGTGTGGTGTCTTTAACTGAAGAATAGCAATTCATCTTGTGTCTAGTTTTGCTGATAGTAAATCTTGGCCTTAATTTTGAAATTATCTATGAAATGTGCAAACTGGTGGTTTTGATTTTGTCTGCCATATGTCACGATTGACATGACCTTAGTCCAGCAGAACTGAGAGGGGACTTTGGCCTCACAGCACAATGAGGAATTCCACTTGCATGGCCAAGCAGCTACTAATGATATTCTAGAAATAGTTTGTAAACTTACTTTTTCTTCAAATGATTTTTCTAGAGTCCAGGTGTTTACTGAGGTGTCTTCAGATTAAATCCAAAGAATAGGTTTGAGACATAGACTTCACTGAAGATGGCCTGATTTCACTTTCTCTTCATGGGAAATAAAGTTATCAAAAACCCACCCAGTGAAGTTTCCTTTTTAGTACCAAAAATTTTTAAGTTAGGTGTCCGCTAGCTCATACAGACTATTTGGAATCAAGAAAAGCAGCTTCTTTTATGATTGGGATCACTAGACTCCGAGGAATTGTTCCAGGCTAGTGAATTAGGATCACAGAAAAGCAGGGTTGGAACCCTGTGCTCAGAGCAGTATCATCTCAGACAAATGTTTCCCTAAGCTTAAACTGGAAACTTGAACTGGAAGAACAGTGACACCCCTAAAATCACTGACCAGTTTCAAAATGTTTGGGAAGTTTTAATAATGGAAAAATTGTTGTATCAAGTCAGTGTTCTCTAGGGGAGAAGGCAAAAGACTTTTCCCTTGCATTCTGATTGGTATTATCAAAAGCTGTTTTTTCCCAGCATCAGGTGCATGTTTTCTGACATGGGTCATCATTTCATGTCATGTCCTGTTCATTCCCACCTCTCTCTACTGTCAATTCAGTTTTCTTCACTGGCGACTGCTTCCTCCATAGAACATCTTGGGGGAAAAAGCAGCTTCTAATCATCCTTTCTAAACATCTGGCAATTTTTTTCTTTAAAGCTAGAGGAAAACCATCTTACAGAAAACTCGGAGCATTATTGTTCCTTAATAAATTACAAATACTTACCATTTGCATATAGCTCTCAATTTTAATTAAATCCAGCTGTATACCACTTACAGCCCTGGAATTACCCTCCAAGATCCCTGGCTTTACATCTAAAACACTTGTTCCTCCAACATCTGATGTCCTGGGCACAAGTACACATTCTGAACTGAGTCCCCTCCCCTAAGCAATAAAAGCATCAATCTCCATTTCCTGCCATTTCAAATTCAAGCCTGATGCTTCATGAAGAAAAATACTTACTGGCAAAGCTCAGAATGAGACCAAGAGTAAGTAGGAATGCCAGCTCATGCAGCTGACAAACTCACATGGATCTATTCACAATCCAAGGAAACGGGACCAAAACTCACACTGTAAAGTCAATCGCCTGGAAATAAAAGCCATCAAGCTTTCTAGGCTGTTCATATTTAATTAAGGGACAGGCAGTTCATACAAAATAAAAATTCAAACTGCAGTAATACATATGAATAATGTCTTGTCATCAAGGAAGTAAAGACATTTACTCATCTTGGTTAATGAAAATTTATGGTTCCCCAATAGCATTGCATATCTTGGGAATGGTGACTGTTTTGTTCCTTCCCACATGACAACTGTCAAGGTCATAAAATAAGAATGAACTGAAGCAGCAAATTGATTTTTACAATATCTAGTTCTTCCAGGCTGTAGCATACAGGGCAAAATAAATGGTTGCCTAGGACTGCAAAATATTAGGAATAACACAGTATTTAGCGACGGTTCATTATGAGAGGGACTGTGAGCGAGGTGGTGTGTTCATGTGTTAGTTTGCTTAGAATAGCAGAAACCCTAGAACTGAGACAGTCTTGAATTTTCCATTTCTAGCCAACTTTCCAGCAGTCATGAATGAATAGCACTCCTAAGGGTAAGATTTCTGCATCTTTGCCTATGGTAAGGTCATGCCCTAGTTTTCTGCTAATATAATATACTTTCCCAGTTTCCCTGGTTTTTCTCATGACCTTTTCCCCTGTGTTTGCCATCATCATTTTTCTTTCTTTCCTATATTACTGTAGGTCTTTTATGCGTTTCTCATATTAGTGGGATTAGTTGGTATTTTTGCTTTTTCTGCCTATCCTGGCAATCTTCCACCTTGGCTGCATTCCTGCTAGTACAGCCCAAGTTTCAGGTGCCAATCCTGCAAATAATTATGTAGGTGCATGAGTTTATGTGTGTTCATGTGAAATCACAGATGCATAAGTATCTGTAGGGCTTAAAGACTTACTACTTGTGGAATATTAAAAATGCACATGTAACCACTGAAGTCCCTGTCAAATGTTCAAACTGCACCTTGCATTCACCTCTTACAATGCAGCTTCTAATTACATCATCACATTCCTTTTCTCAGATAATGGAGTGCCACATTGTATCTTTTTTTCAGCAGTTTTGAACCTTGTAATATTTTTTGGTCTATTTACACTAAAAACAGTGCCCTAATTACACATTTGCATAGTTAATGAGAATATCTGCTGTAACCTTAAAATTTGTGGAAAGGAGATAATGGTTCACTGTTAATTTTGTTCTTTTTCCATTTCTGTTGGATGGTGTCATGTTCCATGTACAGTATATAAAGTCTCTGGAGCAGACAGCAACTTTTCATTATGTTTATGTCAAGGGCTGAGTACAAAGGGGCATCGATCCATGATCTATTAGATTCTGCCATTATAATAATAATAATAATAATAAAAGAAATACCTCATGTTTTAGTGCATAACACCAGCTCCAATTCAAAGAAGATAGAAAAATGTTTCTCCCAATGTGCAGCTCATGCCATAATTGTCAATGATAGAATCTCTTGTACTTTCATTATGGCCATTATCAGAGACAAGAGAATGGTCTGGATTCAACACTGGTCTTATCTGATATGGCACTTCCTATATTGAGGCAATAACTCTTTATTGGCTTAGGACCATATCCCAAGCCTCTGCAACTCCCATTGATAGATTTGAAAATTAGTTTTGTATGTGTTTTCATCTCTAAGTTAGGTTTTCTTTTATATTTTACCCACATTCAGGTCTTATATATTATGAGAATATCATTTCTGATGCGTGATAGTGACACCTGTCAGCTGCACTGGAGATCAGGGCCCCATCTTGTTAGGCTCTTCACAAATGTATAGTAAGACACATCCCCTGTCTCCTGTGAGAGTCCATCTAAAAAGCAGTTATGACAAGTTTTCATTGTAGCAGTAGCATATTTTCCTTCCTGTGTATTTCACAGAGAAATATATATTGTGCTGTATCTTTTATAATTTCTTGTTTGACTCTTGCTTATATAGGAAGTGTGACTAGTGTGCATTTGCTGGGGGAACAGAATCCACTATGACTGCAGCTAAGTCAAACCCCGGGCAGCCCTTAACCTGCTCCAGATCAGAGCTGTAGAAGAGCCTATGCTGGAGGCAGGAGCTTTCCTACAGTCTTATGTCTAGGCTCTACAGATTGGAAACTGAACTCCACAGATGCAGACACAAAGGAGTTCACCATTATATCACTGCACAGCTTTAGGAATCTGCAGAAACTTCCCCCAAGCTTGAGATAGCTCCTCTCTTCCAGGCCATTGGTTTCCTCAGGGCAGTTTGTAGCCATTTTGGAGCATACCCAGTCCAGCACGTAGCTGAATTTGCTACACATATATGCTCCAGGTGCACATTTAATGAGTTTAGCAAAGCTATAACATTCTACCGCACATGCGCCAGTGTTGATTTCCAAATCCCTATAACTCTTGTCAAATCTCAAAACAATCTTCCTCCAGGACATGGCTGGGCACTATTACTCAGTGTTGAAACCACTGCCATTTAGGCTGCAGGCTTGTTTGTGGGAAATAAAAAGAAAATTATAAGAATATCATTTATAATGGGGAAAGTATTTTTTTCACTCTCCTCTAACTCAATAATAGCTGAACAATTTTTATTTATTTTTTGCTCAAACTCTCCAAAAAAAACAAAACCACACAACTCCAGGCAGCTTCCAAGCCTGGAAAATCTGAACACAAAAGGTGACAGCTCTATAAAGCTAGCTGTGAGCACAAAGTTCAACTTCAGGCCATTTTACAGTCTTGACCTTTGCCTCCACCTTTTCAAACAAACTGGGCGCATCTACATGAGATGCTGACTGCGCAGTAGCCGGAAAATACATCACAGCATGGGCAGTGCTAACACTACGCAGTATTATTAGGCTACTGAGCAGTAGCATCACCTAGATGTTCACTGGCACTACTGCACAGTAACTCCACTTACTGCACATTTATTTATTGCTTCCTAATACACCTGAATATTGAACAGAGTGTTAACGATGAAGCAGAACAACACAGAAACCCTGTTCTAGTTAAGGATCTGCTAAAGAGAAGGCTATTGAATCCCAACTGCAATTATTATATGGTAGGACAGAAAAGACACCAATGCCAGGTTAATGGGGAGAAAGGAGAGATACACAAACTCTGGACACATCTACACATGCATCTGATCCGGGCTCAGTTTACTTGGGTGTAAACTATACAGGAGTAAGTGTTCCCTAGCAGGCATCTACATATGCAGGGACCAGGCAGCTGATTTGGCAGGGATGCAGACAAGGGGCTTCTAGACACCCCTGCTGGGGCCACTGTCACCCTCCTGGGCCTCCAGTCCCATTGCCTCAGTGCCTGATGGGCCAGCCAGGACTGGTGGCAACACTTCATCCAGCATACCTGAGATGACAAGCAGCAGCTGGAGGCCTTTTACATGACCTGGGCCACCTTCTGGGACCTCATGGAGCAGCTCTGGCCACACCTGGAGTGACAGGACACTAGCATGCAGCTGCTTCTTCCCATGGACACCTGCCTGGCCCTCATCCTGTGGTCTGTCGACCACCTGTTTGGCATGGGAAAGGCCATTGCTGTGAAGGCTGTCCTGGAGGTACGCGGTGGCCACCTGAAATATGCACGTCACCAGGCAAACTACAACACTCGGTCTTCTCTTGTCCTGAAATTTAAAGGTCCTAGAGAAGATGTGGAAGAGTCCAACAGAAGGTAGATGAAGGCATAGTGGAGAATTTCAGCAGGGACAAAATTGAGGCAGCAGCATACACAATGTTGTGCAGCGAAGGGGCCTCCTGCGCCATCAAGTCCAGCACGTGGGATACACAGGCAACTATTTACAGAAAAATTCCTCAAAACTACCCACTCTGCACTTTTACACATATCACAGCTACAAAGCACAAAGCCAGGAAGACCATGAACATCCTATAACATGCCCCAAGTGAAATACAGGGAAGATGGCCAGAGCTCTGTTTCTGCAATGCCAGAGGAGTAATTGGTTAATATATGCTCAGAGAATCCTAGGTTGAGGGCTATGTCCATGCTACAGAGAAAGGCAAAAACCCTTACAAGGCTTGCCAGTCTGACCTGAGGGAAATATTCCTTCCTTCCCCCAAAATTTGATGATTGGTTTCACCTTAAGAAAAGCAGAACCTTCCAGTCAGGTATCTGTGATGTTTCACTCCAGTTAAAACCCCCAGTCTCACCTGTGGCCAATGTCCACATTGAAAGGAAGATGAGGAACCTCCTTCCCACCCCAGATCCTTCCCTTCCAAAAAAAATAAATAAATCCCAACCTCGAAGCCAATAAAGTATTATTGAGGTGGGAAAAATCTCCTTTCTGCTCCCTACAATTAGTAAAAGGCTGGAAATAGAAGAAGCAAAATTCAAGACTAGAGATAACAAAGAGTTCTGAACCTCAAAGTTAATGGAAAGCCTGAGTTGAACAGGGAGTCTGAGAAGTTAATTGATTCTGAAGGTTTAAGGCCAGAAGGAAACATTAGATCATTCATCCTGACCTCCTGTCCATCATGAAGTGACTAAATGAGCAGTGTCTGTGGGCCCCTCAAGGGCCAGAAAATTAATTCAAGCTTAAAAACATTTAGCTCAACGTAGGTGAAGATGAAGCCAAACATTTATTCAACACAGGCAGAGAAAGTGGTAAGGGAGAAGTTGTTACTTCCAGAGGTGTTGAGCATTGCCATTTTCTGGTAAAGTCAGTGGGTGGCTATGCATCACTTCTGAAAAATCAGATCATAAACAGCTGAAAGATCTGGAGCTGCATAAAGTTATTCAGGCTTCCAAAGCAAGCAGCAGTAAAACCTTGAAAGGATTCCCCTGCACCATCCCAGGTTTTGTTTATGTCACTATCTCTTCAGTGTTTAGTCTCCTTTGCGCTGTTTTGCCTTTGAAGTATGTGGATACCAGTACTTTTGAAACAACCTCTTTGTAGGAGACAGAGAAGAGCAACATCTACTAGTATAGTAAAATGCCCCTTTATTGGAATGGTTTGACATTTGGACTATGCATTTTGAAGCACGGGTGTAAGTAATTATCATGAATGATCATGCATGCATCTGCCCATAAAGTCATACATAGAAAAATGCTCTCCAAATACAAAATAAAGTGTGTTTTTGTTGTAAAATGGTGGTTTCACTGATTTTTTTCAAATTATTGTACTTCAGTAAGTGATAATTTGGGTAAAAACAAAAACCCCCACCTTTCTAATGTACAGAAAATACAGCGGAGATGGTAGACTAGAGATGAGGATCTTGTCTTTGTTTTTGAGCTAGTCACTTTTTTGAGCCAAGTCATCATTGCATGGCATGTGCAGAGATAAACAAGACCTAATCTGGATTTATTTTATATCTATTTTACATATATATATCTATTTTACATAGATATATATATATATATAGCAAGTGATGGGAAGAAAAAACACAGCAGTGATTACTACACCTACTGGCTATATTATTGGTTATGCCATGTAGTCTCCTCAACTGTGTGGGTGTTGAACATTGACTTTGGTTAACAATGGAAATTTTTACAATCATTATGCTAAATGTGAACACCCTTCAGAAGACATCATACACCTAAACCAATTATAATTGTAAATTTTTGTCCATAAGAAAAGGTTAATTTTTTCTTTTTCCTTTTTTTTCGTCATGCCTATGCATTCTCCTAGTTCATGGATAATGGCAGCAATTTTACTATTATAGTAAAACAAATCAGAAAAAAAATACACACACACACACACACACACACACACACATTATATATATATTTTCCCCCTGGTTTCCCCACAGCAGATATAAATATCTGTTAGATGTGTCATAAGGTGTTAGATGAACACCTTGCTGGGGTCGTTTGACTAGATGATCTGCTCAGGTCCCTTCCGACCCTAGAAACTATGAAACTATGAAACTATATCTGGGTGCTCCTCTAAAGAAACACAAAAACAAACGCCATTGTGACTATTGAAACTGGAATATTATTATACTTTAATACTATTCAAAATAAGACTTGAAAAAGAAAGAGGATTTGTAGCTATTAGCTCTACTCAGACTACTATTTTTTTTCTGAGACATCAAATATTTAGTAGGGAACCCCTTGTTGGTTTAAGATAAATCAGACAACCCCAGCATCCTGGCATGCTCTCTGGGTTAAGCATGGCTCTCTGCTCCACAGAAGGGCTGGCCTCTCACCTCTGCTTCCTGGCTGCAGCTCAGCAGAAACTTGCAGGCATAGCAACATCTGCCTGGCTTCTCCCTGCTAAACAGGGATTATTACCCCCTCCCCTCTGCCTTATGCAGACACCTCAGAATTAGCTAGCAGACTACATACCAGCTACAGTCTATGCTGTGGGAGACAACAGGCTTTTTGGAGTTAATCAACAGGTAGCTTAATGTCCTTCCTTGGAAAAGTTGTTTAAGAAGATTTGTTTGCTCCCCACCTCCCCCTCACCACTCCCTGCAAATTCCCCTCTCCCCTCTGCCTTGCTGAGGAGGTGTCTGTGTATTAGCTAGCGGACCACATGCTGGCTACAGGCCACGCTGAGTCAACAGGTAGAATCAAGAGATAGCTGGTAATGTCCCTCTGTTGTTTTCTTAATGGGGTGATAAACACTGTTATTAATTCCCTGCTGGGCTAATCAGAGCATCTTGCCAGGGCCTGTCCATGCCCCACCTTCATCGTAATGCTGTGCAAGGGAAGGGAGGGCTGCCCTAGCACCCCTTAGCTTCTAGCCTGAGTCACTATAGACATGTGCCTGCATGTCTGGGATGTCTGTGCAGTTACAAAGTCATTTAACCTAGCCAGGTTAAACTGACCTGCAAAGATTGAATGTGTATCCCTAGCCTTAGGGATGTATCCTTTCTTTGGGAAAAACTGGGGTAAATGTTCAAAGCAATACTTTTGGTCATTCTTTAGCAATACTGGCATTTAAAGGATCAGCATGATTTAGAACCCATTGAAATATTTGGAACAAATCTAGAGTTCCTATTTCAGATTGCTTCAAATCAAGTCAACCAGTGCCACACCATTTATACTCCCCTTATAGCCTAACATAGTCCTAACAACTTTATTTTGAAAGACAAGTTAAACATATAAAGAACAATTAAGAGGTCTGATTATGCCTGCCCTACTTGAGTAGACCTTCAAGCATGCCACAGTTTTGGAACTATTGAACTGAAATGTGTACGATGGATCAGTATGTTCTCTAAGGCTAAGTACAGACAGTCAAATTGCCTGTAGCTGAATTGATTAAATCTTCACAGGTTAGTCTAAGCCGCATAGATTGAACCAATAAGCAAATTAACAGAAATTCACTTTTGATTTCAGAAATGTAGCCATAAGCCTGCAGTGGCCCATGCTACAAGCCTCTTTGAGCAGACAGCTTAGGCCAAGGCTAGCATCCTAGGATGCTGGGAGATTGTGAGTTAACTAGAATCTGGAGGGGATCTGGGACAGAAGTCCAATAAACCAATTTAACCTAAATGTTTGATATTACATCTATCTAGGTTGATCTTAAACTGGTTATGGCCATTTTGAAAGCAGTTTATGTGCACTGAACTTTTGTTGTGTTACAGAGTTGAGCTAGTTTCCAATTACTTATATTGGTTTGTGTGTAATTTCTGTCCCTAGCCCTTAATGCCACATTTTGTATAGGTGTCCTCTAAGAGAAATGTGTTCATATTTTTGTCAGTTATGGAGAGATGAAGTATCTTGTGAATTCTCCATAATACGCAAGTAGAATAATGATGTAATTGCCTATCAGGCTTCTGCTTTCTATCACGTACTAATACTTATGAATAAAATATACCAAAGTTGGGCATATAGTAATAAAAAAAATACTTCTGGTTTTATGTTACTTCTGTTCCACCACACATATCTTCTGGACACTACTAAAATAGTGCCCAAAGCTTTATTATACCTGCTCCAGTATGAATACACCTCAGGCTGCCTTAGATTCTTCAGTATAAATGTTTCTTCTGGAATGCTGCCTACTGGTATACAGTTTCAGGCCAGATGCAAGTCTCTTCCATTCCAAACCCTTCCTCACACTTTAAATACATTAATCAAGGATGATTTCTCATGTGTATAGGGGCTTGTATTACAGCTTTGTATACTGTATGTCAAAACTGAATGTACAAAAGTAAGATTACGGAACACAGGACTGAAAAAGGCTTAGTGGACACATCTATGCAAGATGTTTACTGCACAGTTGACTAATTAACTGCAGTAAATGTCTCAGCGTCCTCATGAGTGCCCCTATTAGGTCGCAGGAAACTAATAAACTCTGCATCAGGGTAGTACTGGTAAAATACAAGTACTACCCTGCTCTGGATTTTTTGCTGCCACAGGTGGCTGGGACACAGGGTGCTTCAGTGAAGGGCAGGTAGCCACCACACCAAAGCACCCTCATGCCCCAGCCAGCAACTCTACACTAGGTGGAGCCTGGTTGGGACAGTCCTTGCCTGGCGGGCTGACGACCCTGGGTCACTTGCCAGCACAGGCTTCTCTGACTGGGCTTCACATGTTGTGCACGAATAAATTCTGGAAATTAAGCACTAGAGTTGATTCATGCACAATAATCACATGTGTAGATGTGCCCACAGGGTCCCCTTCCAACTATTTCAGGCAACCACATCATGTAACAATTTTCATCTCATGCGCCATCCTAAAACTAGTTAGAGTTCTTGCCTCCACTATCCTATTAGAGGGTTGTTCCAGAATTTCACTCCTCTTCCGGTTAGGAAACACCTAATTGCCAAGCAAAATTTATTTATTCGTTTATTTATACCTGTTTGTTCTGGTGCCAACTTCATCCATTAGTTTAAATAGACAGGTTACAGGAGTGGGTGAACGAGAATAGGATGGGATTCAACAGTGACAAGTGCAGGGTGATGCATCTAGGGAGGAAGAACCAGCACCATACCTACAGGCTGGGGAACTCCCTTCTCCTCAGTGCAGAGGCAGAAAAGGATCTTGGAGTCATCATTGATGCCAAAATGAATATGGGCTGGCAGTGTGGGGATGCAGTCAGGAAGGCCAACCGCACCTTCTCATGCATCCACAGATGCATCTTAAGCAGGTCCAAGGAGGTGATCTTCCCCCTCTATGCAGCACTGGTCAGGCCACAGCTGGAGTACTGCGTCCAGTTCTGGGCGCTGCACTTCATGAGGGATGTGGACAACATGGAGAGGGTCCAGAGGAGGGTCACCCGAATGATCAGGGGGCAGCAGGGCAGGCCTTACAAGGAGAGGCTACGGGACCTGAACCTGTTCAGCCTCCAGAAGAGAAGGCTGAGGGGGGATCTGGTGGCCTGTGACAAACTAGTTGTGGGGATCAGCAGGCATTGCGGGAGTCCCTGTTCCCCCGAGCACTACCAGGAGTGACTAGAAATAACGGTCACGAGCTGACAGAGGGTAAATTCAGATTAGACATCAGGAGGGGCTACTTCACTGTCAGGGTGACTAGGATCTGGAACCAACTTCCAAGCGAAGTGGTGCTGCCTCCTACCCTGGGGGTCTTTAAGGCAAGATTGGACGAACACCTTGCTGGGGTCATTTGACCCCAGTACTCTTTTCTGCCTTGGCAGGGGGTCGGACTTGATGATTTGCTTAGGTCCCTTCCGAACCTACTAACTATGAAATGATGAAATATATACTGTTCCTCCTGGGTATTCATTCCCTGCATATTTTTATAAGGCCAGCCATGCGCACGAGCATGATCTATCTTTAGTAAACCTAGGTAGCATTTTATTCTATTTTTCCATTTATTGAAAATCTAACAAATCCGTAGTCATTTTGTTTACTATTCTTCTGTTCTTCAATATCATTCCCAATTTGATCAACTTATTAAGTCAAGTCTTGCCATTGGACTTGCTGGCCTTGTGCCCTGAGGGAGTGTCTACAAGAGACACTGACTGTGTAGTAGTAAAAAATACTGTGCAGTAGTGTGTCACAGCATAGACAGTGCTAATATGCTACTGTGCAGTATTACTAGGTGCAGTCACCTAAAGGACATTCATCAGTGCTATTGCGCATTAACTCCAGTTACTGCACATTTATTTAGTACTTGCTAGTACAAGTAGTAAATAAATGCGCAGGAGCAACTACGCAGTAGTGTCTTGTGTAGATGTGCCCAAAGAGTATCTGGTTCCTTATAACTTGAGAAAATTAAGCTCTTTGAATTTTGCTTCCATTTTGGAGATAGTAATTTTTGCTGCTGAATCCGTTTCTCTATTCCTTAGTGGATCTTTGCTTACTCCTAATGACCTTGTATTCATCCACATATGTCTAGAGCCCTTCCCTAATAGTTTTTAGCCATTGTGTAGCATGTCACTTTTAAATAGTGTTTTCACCTTTGACCTAAAGAGGTTCCACATCTCCCCCAACAGTCAAATCCATGAGCATTTCAGTCTGACTAATTCTTTATTTTCTTAAACTCCACCCTTTTGGAATCAAATGCCTTAGTCAAAGTTCTGTTAATATTCCTCCACTTAATTTAAACCTAATTTTATCAAGGTTACTTGAACCAATGTTATTTTCTGTGACCAACTACTCTATAAAGAGTACTTATCAAAACCAAGTTTAAAACAGCATCTCTTCTGATTGGGATTGATATCAGGTAGATGTACCTGCTAGATAAGAGCACAAGGAAGGCAGTATTCTCCTCCACTGGTGCTAATTCTAACGTAGCAATGGTGTTTTGTGCCTCCCCTATCTTGGGTTTACCCATTTTTAATATGTTAATTTTTGGATTCAATTAGCCTACAGGCCTCCATCAGAAACCAGGGTCCTCATGTTCTAAGCACTGTATAAGCCCAACTAAAATAGTCTTCCTGCTCCAGACTGCTGAAAGTCTAAATATAAGATGCAAAACAACAGAGGCCCACTACAGAGTCAAGAGAAGCCCAAGGTAACAATGGCATAAACTTGCATCTTAGCTGCCTGCAGCCCCAGTATGCTTTTGCACTACTGGAGAGTAGAATAGTATTGCCTCAGCCAGAGCTTTCTGCTGCTTCATGTGAGGGCATCTCCTAGAAGAAACTCCGCTATTCTGGGGAAATTCCCCAGAGGAGCAGGGGTAGATAATTCTAGTGGATTCTTTGATCCTGTTCAACCTGGGTTCTGCTAAGAAAAAGAAACTGAAGCATAGCAGCAAAGTTTCCCTGATGCTTAGGGCACAAGACTTCTGTACAGCCTGTCAGTTCTGTGAGCAGATGTCACAGTCTGTGTTAAAACCTAACCATCGCTCCTTGTAAAGAGATAGGAGTGATGACCCCACATTACATCCAGTAACTTCAACTGGCAACTTGAACGCCACCAGCAGAAAGGATGAGACCAGTGTTATCTTCTGGTTTCTGTAATTTGCTAACATCAAAATTTCCTGAAATAGAATTAGAAGTATCGTACTTTAAAATAATTTCCACAGTGCTTTAGTTTAAATACATTTGTGTAGCTCTGTTCATGTTGTCTGAGCCCATTTGAAATAGCTGTATGCTGCACTGGGAGTTTCAGACTTAGGTTACGTATGTTTTATATATGATAGAACTGCATTCTGTGTTAATGGGTTTATATGTTTAAAGCCATGAATTAGGATATCAAAAGCCAATTAACAAAATTTGTGATTTGGCCAATGAGTTATAATAACATTGTTTAAGCTATAATTTTTCTTGTGTTGGAAGTATTATTAATGCATAGCAAATACATGTTTTTTCTTCTATTAATTGTATTTACTGCATGTTGCAAAACTTTCAGTCTACTAAAATGAAAAAGTTGTTATTTGATCAGCTAGTGGTGTGACATGTTACACACTAATGAACATAGCAAATACTGTAGGTATTTGCTAGGTGCTAATAATAAGAGTGCCACACAGTATCCAGTTAATCAGAGTCATATCCTCATCCAGATCTGGCTGCTTAATTTTTTTTCCCCCAAGATAAAGTACTTCAAATGAGTGAATTAGCTTATTATAGATACAGCTGACAGGACTGCACAGAGTTAAGTTTTACAGTCACGTTCCATTAGACAACAGTTTTCAGTTGACTATAACTTCCCCAAACCTCTACCACTTCGACTGAAATTCTCCCTTCTGGATGTTGACCTTCAGTGGCTAATGATCATTAAGGTTAAGCAAAAATGGCTTAACTGTTTCAGAAAATAAGACTGGGAAATTGTTGTTTTGTTGACATAAAAAAAAGCATTACAGCATTAGCACCTTCATGCTTGGAAGAGCTACTTAAAATGTGCTGGGTGGGCTGCTGGGGGCCTGTCTTTTACAGTCTCTGAAAGTTCATGCAAACCTGCCCTTTGAAAAATCGCATTAGTACATGTTCAGTAGGAGCCCACAGACCGGCTACATTTTGACCACTAAATTTCCAAAGGACCTTGTCCGCATATGATAGACAGGCCTCTCTCAGCTGCTGCTGCAAATTGTAACAGCAGGCATGGAATTGAGAAGAGGGAGATTTTACTTGTGCTCTTAGTGTTCTTCTCCCTTTTGTTGATACCCAAGCAGGATGGAGGTAAAAACCTGATTCAAGTACAAAAAAGGGTAAGAACTGAACAGCATAAACAGAGGGAGGAGTCTGGGGTATGTGTCACTGAACACTGGTCTGCTCAGCATTGCAAAACCCAGGTGCTAGGCGGTTCGTTGCTCAGAATGAAATAGCTCCAACAGGGAAGACTGAGGCAGAACCAATCTAATCTGATGGCTAAAACATGTCCTGGAGTTGTGGGCAAAAGTCCCTGCTCTGAAGGTAGAATCGGCATTTGAACCCAGTGTCTCATATTCCTGGTAATATCTAAAAACCAACTATTGGGTGCTTCTCCTTTGCATCGTAGTGCCTAAATACCCCAGAGGATTTAGCACTAGCATTCTGGGTAGAGTAGTTTACTGTTTGACCTTGTCCACCCTCTCTTATATAAGTGCAGCAGACTTCCCTTTTATGGTTTGGATGAGTCCTGGGCTTGAGATTCTGCAATTTTGATTGGTGGAGCCCACCTGCCAATCAGAAGCAAGCCAGGGTAAGTAAGGCCACGCCCTTTCCCCAAAGGGAGGGGGACAAGGAGCAGTCGAGAACTGATTCGAGACTGCACCCTGCCGGGTCCAAAGCACTTCAGGGGTGGAGTCCCTGAAATGTATAAAAGGAGCAGCGTGACAGCACGCAGAGGAACACGATGGGGAAGCTGAAGAAGGAAGATTGGAGTGAGAAAACCTGGGGACCAGCCACCCCAGCGGGGAATAGCCCCGAGCTCCTGAAGATCCCTGGGAGGGTGAGCCCTTCGGGCTCATCACGGTGCAGGGACCCACTGCACGGAGCAGCCCTAGGAGGGTCTGAGACCCTCGGCCTTGTCATAGTGAGTAGTCCGATGCATGGAGTCCAGGCCCTAGAAGCACAGCAGTCTCAAGCTTGCAGACCCCGGCAGGTGGCTGGAACCACTGTGCACAAGACCTAGGCAAGATCCAGGAGTGGTGAGCAGTGAAAGGCTGCTCCGCTGAGCCACCTAATGTGAGACCGGAAGGCCAGAGCCCCACATAGGGTCCCAGCGAACTGGGCACGGAGAGCAAGGAAGGCTACCCCAGTGTGAGGTAGGCAATTGGGAGCCCAGCAACCCCGCTGGGTGAAACAGCTAGCCCTTGGTGCTCAGAGTGGGGCACAGAGAGGCACAAGCAAATCTGCAGAGGGCCATGAGGCTCGAAGCAGATGACATTGCAAAGCTTGGGTTCCCAGGGACACCAGGCCACAAGGGGAGTCTGGAGGCAGCATAGGAGAAGAGACCCCGGCAGGGAGCATCACGCTGGGACAAGACAGACCATCAGAAGGGTCATGAGTTATTGGAGCACTGGGGCCCTGGAAAGGAGGGGCGGTATTAGGAGTGGCCTTACTAGAGCTGGGTGGAAGACCCTTCCCAGTGGGTGGGTCCCAAGACCCTGGTGGGAGTGGGTGAGGTGATCCCTGTTCTCCTGTCTCAGGGAACGAATTCATAATTAGACTTCTATGTGGTTGAGGTTCTGAATTTATGTTGCACTTTATATTTTATAAATAATATTGTTCTTATTATTTTAGTGTTGTTAACTGTGATGTTGATGGGTTTGAAAGCTTGAAGAAATCTTTGGGTCAGCAGTGTATATATTTTTAAGTACTGGGTTTTACCTGCTGGGGTGAATATTATTGGATTCATTGGGTTGGGTAACTCATGTCTTGACTTGGAGATTATGGAAGTTATTTTGTAATATCAGGTATTTAATTATTTCTGGTATGTAAATGTTTTAATTATATTTGTAATAATAAAACTGTATATGGTTAAGTGTGTACTCGTGGGGTTGTCTCTATAGAGAAATGGAAGGATCCGCATGTAGGGAGGTGACATTCCTCCCTCAGCACCCTACCCTGTCACCACTTCCTGTCCATTTGGCTGGGAGGGCACATAAGCATTTTCTTTGCATTGGATTTGTCTCACTGAATCCCATTTGGACTATCATGTGCAAAAGCTTGTACATCAGGCCTGGAGCAGAGAGTCTCTGAGGAAGGTTTGGAATGGAAGCACAAGACATGCAATAGCAAGATCCAGAGAAGTTTCTCTCTTTTCTTTGTCACTTCCCTTGTTTGTTCTCTCAAAGGTGCCCTTTTTAGCTCAAAAATGGAGATTTTGTCAATCACATTTGTGGAATGAGGAGCTTTATAAATAGGGAACTATGAATCTATTTCCACTTGGCATAACCTGTACTTTTCTGGTTACAGTGGAAAACTAGACTCAAGACCACAGAGCTCCTTAGTGAACAACAAATGGCACAACAACAAATGTAGCTGAAAAGAATGCCAAGGTTGTCATTCCCCATCAGTGGTTTGGATGGATTTCATCCTCAGAGAAACATTTAAAATGCTTGGGGCTGAATCTTGTGCAGGAAACAGGTGGTTTGCTTTACCAAGTGGCATGTGTAATGGTAAGTGAGCTAGAGCTGTGCATCAGTCCAAACTACAGCAGATGTACTGCAGTTCGCTCAGCTTCGCTGAAGGATATTTTTCATATTATGTGTGGAAAAGAGCAGTAACCCTTGTTTGTTATATGAGGCCTTGTAGGACTTGTTTGGAAAGGAGCCATTTTTAACATGAAAAAAGCCATTAAAATATGAGTCACCATAATCACACTCAAAGTGCTCCAGCGTGGGCTTTCAGATACAGCTATACAAAGCAGATTATTTTCTTTAAAATGAAGAACTTCATTACAAATTAAACTGCATGAAGCAAAGTGACATTACCAGTCTGTTAATTTGCAATAATTAAAAAACACAAATTCAGACTATTTTTAGTACTGCGGCAAGAAAGTCATACACCCTGTGTTGTGTAACATCCTACAGTATATTCGAATAGTGCCATGGAATTCTACTCAGCATGAGATGCTTTCATCTGCTAAACCAAAACCCAGCTCCAAAAAGGGACGTAAGTCTCTGGTCCAGGATCCAGGGCCCCAAGTTAGGTGCCTGGGCTCCCAGAACCAGCATGGGGAGATTAGGCATCTCAGACTGCATTCCACAAAAATCTGAGAGTGGCCTATGAGAAAGAACAGGAAATACTGAGGACAGGAGGGCATTTAAATCCATGATTCTGGGGTTTAGATGGCTTAGGTCATATCTAATCTATATAGCCTCTGTGCCAAGCCTGATTCCACTGCTGTGAAGTGAGTTTCGTATACTCACTCCTGCTGTGTACACCAAACCCTGATAATTAGTGCAGATAGATAGCTTATAACAGCCCTGAACATGCTTTTTACAAACTTAAGAGTGGGGTTGGTGAAAACATTCTATGGCATCTAATGGCTGGGCTTTGGAGTACATGAAGCAGGACTCAGTAGGTGAGACTTGTTTCTTGGTGGCAGACCCTGGCTCTGCAAGGAGGCAATGTAGACATGGTCTTACTCATCACTACTAGAAATCAGTTCTCCAGAGTCTCAGCTTGGAGGCACCTAAGCTTTCAGACCGTGAGCCAGTCAGTAAATATGGATCTCCCAGGATGTGTAAGAGCAGATTCAATTCCCTCCTCTGTCACAGCACCTGAAAACCTTCCTGTTTCCCAGAGTAGTTACACACCATCAGGCTATCATCTATGGTAGATGAGGCATTCTTCACCTTTCTTCTCAGAGCTACTCCATTGTGCATAAAGCATTGAAGAGGCATAAGGTCAGAAAGGGAGAATGAGACACTGTAGGACAATGATTACAGCACTCACCTGCACGCTTCAAAGTCTATGTATATATTTTACAGTAAGGGCTAAATTGTCTTGCACTTTCATGTGTTTAAGTGGTGCTTATGCATTCAAATGTAGTCAGGCAAAAGGCATTTTTGATATTTATACAGGTTTTAGAAACGATTTCCACCTAGGCAGCTAAGTTTGTTTTTCTGAGCATGCTTACAAGGTTCAATTATGGCCATATATGCTCTGTGGTGGAATAGGATCACACAAATAGGTGCATAACTAAGTCCACAAAACGGCAGCTGGAAAAAAAGCAGGACTAGCAACTGTTTTACATTGAAGGAGGAGAAGGAGCACTCTGCTACCTTTTAACCCAACTGCCTAATGATCAGGAAGTGAGAGACCCAGTTTCTAGGCCTCCCCTTATTCAGAGGGAATTTGAACATACATCTTCTGCTTCCAAGCAAAGTGCCAGGACATCATGGGATAAGTATTGCCCGATGGCCCTTTCTCTTAAAGCTGGCCCACTGGAGAGCCAAGAGAAAAAGCTATACGAGGCCAGGCAAAGATCAAGCTGGAGGCAGCAGGGCTCGGGGAGATAGGATCTAAAATCTGCAGTAAATGCCAAAAAGGTCACTATAATATCATGGCTACTTTCGGACATGTAAGTAGCACTTAGATGCATAAAGATGAAACAAGATTTGGCCCTAAATCTAACTGGATACAAAGTATAAACAGTCCCCTGCTAGGAGAGTGGAGATGCTGGACTGACTCCCCTTAAGCAGAGGAGGGAATTGAATTTTGGAATCCTACACCCTGGAAGAAAGCTCTTGCTACTTGGCTCCTGCAAAGCAGAGAGGAAGCACCACTGCCATGGTGTGTTTTGAAAAAGCAGCTATTGCTTTAGTTTCTGAGAAGTCCCATCTGGTAGGTATGCAGTCTAAGAGGCTGGATCAAGCCTCTTATAGGACCTAGCCAGAGGAATAGCTTATGACTCTTTATCAGGCGTATACATGAACTAGGCATCAATCTGCTCAGCTCTGTCAAAGCTAAAGAACACTCAGCATTCAGAGAAGTGGAATTTTAGGTCTCTGGGGAAATTTAACATTGAAAACTGAGGCACTTTAGAGTTTAGACATCTCCATATACAGCTAAGTGGGGGTTTAAGCACTGCAGTTTTGGCTTTAGGCACTGAAATACCACCTAGGTCTTATATTAGGTTCCTTAGTTGTTTTTTGGATGTGTTTTTTTTTTTCATCAGGCAGTGACAATATCTACTACTAGTTTCTATAATTTTTCTAGCTGCAGAATAGCAGGAAAGAGACTCCTACTTCAGTATATAGGACTGTACAACCAATACTAGGTTACTGTCTTCATTTCTGCTAGCCAGGATGCTGAAGAAGTGGATAAACATGGGGATTTTTTAGCTTCTTGCATATTTCCTTGACCATCAGGGCTACAACAATACTCCAACCTGAAAAACTGGAGAGGTATAGAGTAGAACCACAAGAACCTTACACTAAGAAACTCAAGCTAAACAGACGGAGCTCTTTATCATAAAAAGGACAAAAGTGTGATTAAGCTCTATGGGGGAGTAACTAGCAGTAGTTTTATGGCCTGTGAGATTCTGGAGGTCACACTAGATGATCTCAAGCAGTTAGAGGCAGAGATAATTGCATGCATGCAGCACCATGCTAACATAACTATCCTGCTTCCAGTGTGAGAGTAGCATGAGTGGAGGTAGCTCAGGTGACTGCATAGTTTTGCCTTGTAGGCTTATGGCAATGCACTAAGGAAGTAACACTATATTGTGTCCAGTTCTGGCTGGAGTTTTCCTGATACTGAAGGTCATATGGATCCCTCACGTGGGTCCCTTGGCCATTGTTAAGGACAGGACGGAGCATGGAATCAAAAAGATTGAGAACTACTAAATTCATGATTGCTTCTGCCCAAGACACCTGTTACTACATCAAATGTTAAAATACACTCACACATATATTCATCAGGCAGTCACATTTGCAGGGATTGTCCGCTATGAAGCATTCTCTGATGAAAACCACATTAAGACGGTGGCTCTGATGTTTGGTATGTCTATTAAAACCATCCTCTTTATCCATGTTGTTATATTTCCCCTATAAAACATCAGCACCTGTTGCTGGAACACTAACTAGAGGCTGAAGTATGTTGTGGTTCGATATATTTTAATACCATGTGATGCATTATGAGCAGCAAGCGTTAGCACAGAACTATGTAGAACTGCTTATTAGCAACCTGTGTGTCACTTGTCTTCTCTCTCATTCTTGGTGCTCCATGTTGAAGAGGGTAAGGCATATTTCTGGGTTTGTTAAACATACTATTGGAAATCAAAATCGTTTTTAAGGGGAGAGACAAGGTCTGTTCCTTTGTTGATCCTTGTCTGGACCTAGGCCCATCAAATATCAAACAACGGACAAATGACAATGCTGCTCCTCTGACAAGTTAATGATCCTGGCAAGCACACTGGGGGCATGCTCCAAGAAATTCACCTTGGGGAGGCAATGCCTATTTCAGGAGTGGAAATCTCTAACTGGAGAGCTGGCAAGTGTGTGCATATGCTGGAGGTTTAAATCAATCATTTCCATTTTTACTAATGTTACCCAGCAAGATACAAAACTTGGTTTCATCATTAATGGCTGCCGGCCACTTTGCAGGCTTGAAGCATTAACAGTCTGTGCTACAATAATACTTTAACTTCACGTAAAATATTTGGTACTAAAGCCAATTGTTTAATCATTTTCTCAGTAGCTTTCATTTCAGAGTGATCAGCAATTTTCTTTGACCTTATGTCCAATCCATCTCCGCAGAGACTTTAGATGGCCTCTGTGACTGTCTCTCCGCTTAAAAGCCAGGCAAGAGCTCCATCTATCATGATGCCTGAATTCTAGACCCTGAGTCTTAGTGAACTGACAAATATTTTGACAGCATTGACTGGTGAATAAACTGGACTGCAGATTCAAATACAATGCAAATGCAGTTCTGACTTTGAAAACCAGTAGCTAGATCCATAAAAGAAATTATGCATTGCTTGGCTGAGTACTTCAAGGCCTAAATTTTAGGCCTATAGAAGAATCCACAACCCCAAGTTAAGCACCTACAGCTAGGTCCAAGTACAAATTAGCTACCACAAATTAGCTGACTACCTTTTAGGTGCTTATGTTTCCAACAGTGCATGGGGAGAATTAGACACCTTAGAAACATGTTTTCAAGCCCATAATCCTTTCCTGAAGTCAGATACTTAAAACTGTTTTTTGAAAGAACTGATCAGAGCTCACTCTCTTCTTGTAAAACACAGCAGCAGAAAGAAGGACGGGTTTCTGTCTTTGCCTCCAGCCTTATTTTTGGTTTTATCCAATGGCTGTTTAAGGTAAAATGCATGAACAGTCCTGAGAGCACAGACTAGCACCTAGGACACTGTCCTCCTTGGCAAGTACCCCAGCCATACTCTACAAAGTCATTCTCCCTCTTGTGCTCCCTCTCTGTGGCTTCCTGGACCTTGCACTCCTTTCTGCACAATTTCAAAAGGACAGTGTCTCCAGCTTACTTTGTCTATAGTTTGGTGATTGGGCAGTCTCCTGTGAGGTAAGAGATAAGAGATATGGACTTGAACCTCCTCAGGTTTAAAAGGAACAAAAAGCCAGATCTCCTGCTTCATTAGTAACTGTTTCCAGTTCCACGGTCAATGTTTTGGCGTTAACAACAGTATTTATGATCAGGGTAACACATGCTGAATTCATCTTCCTGGTTCTGGTTTGTTGGACTAACACCCTGGAACCCATGGATGCCATTTAGAGGGGTTAAGCCTGGGTTACAGGTTTATTTATTTTTTACTTTGTTAAGTTTCATCCAGGACCTATTCAGGCTCTAAAAAGATTCTATTGCACATAAAGATTTCACAAGTCGCCTTTGGCCCAAAATTATGATCTTAGGACAAAACATAAGGTCTTACAACATATCATACAAGTGGAACTGTTTCTCTTTCTTCCTTTACAGTGAAAAGATGTATGTTTTCATAAACATTCCTTTATGGTATTTCAGTCTAAGCACGGTACAATCTGAAAGGAAAGCGACTAGAAGCTGATCCTAAACAAAATGAAACTGACAAGTCACCTTTCTTTTCACCATAATAATGAATCTTCACTGCTACAGCTTACAACAATGTAACATGTGTCCTGATATAGATTAATTGGAATGTGCCTAGGTTTCTAAATCATGTTTGTGACTTCTAGAATTTTTACTCAATAAATCAACTACACACAAATTTACCCAGACAGGGGGTTTGTTTTATTTTTAATTCATCTCTAGACCACATTTTTATTTTTGTTCAAACTCTCAGAAGAAGATGCAGTATTACACAAGTGGAGTTACAGAAGTTTGAAAATCAATAATGGATTTGGCCATTGCTTTCAATTTCCAATTGTTAACAATGAATCCAGTCACTGATGACCCATTATTTTCTGCCTAACACCTCCCAAATCATGGAAACAAGTTTTCTGCAGCCAATATTAGAAAAAACAAACAAACCCTAACATCTCTCAGAAATAATAGCAACAAAAACCTAGACGGATCCTATTTCCCTTCTTAATGCATACATTTTCACTTGGCAGTCAAAATGGGTCTTACATTTTCACTTTGTTGGAGTGCACAAAAAATATATATATCCTTTTTTTTTAACTTTAGGAATGTAAACTGGTTGCTTCTCTTAATTGTTGGAAGACTCATGGAGAAAAAAAAGCCCCCAGAGATACAGATAAGCAATGAGCACAACCAATGATAGAAGAAGGCAGTGACACTGACTCTCACTGTGTGGTTCTATCCCAATTGGTAAAGCTTAAATCATAAAACTAAAAAAAACCAAACAAAAGACCAAAATCTTCTCAGAGAACCCTGGATTTGGATGTAGGAAGATCAGTGTGTAGCAAATGCACAAATATTTAGGTACTTCAAAGTGTTCAACCTATTTCTCTTTGGCTAGATTCCTTCTAAAATAACATTTAAAAAAATCTGACTACAAAAAACTGTTTAAAAAATGAAAAGAAATAATCTCAGAGCCACCGAAGGAGATATATACACATTCACGACATATGCCCATTATTAAAAAGTAATTCACAACTAACAGGAGTAGAAGTATTCTGTGATGTATTTTGTACAAGGTTCAAGAAACAACACTGAACATTTAAAGTGATTTACCTTTTCCCCAGAGTATTTATGTAATTCCCACAGCATACCTGTGAGGTAGATTCATATTACCATATAAAAACAGAACTGGAAGCACACAGATTAATGCTTACATGTAACTTTGTCACCATGAATCAATGGCTGAAATTAAATTAGGACTTTCTGGCTCCACCCCCCACTCCAAATTAGCATGGAATAGATGCCTCCCAGTACTGACTGGGAGAATGCAAGGAAGCCATTTTTTCATAAAGAAAAATATATGTTATCATAGTGACTTTCCCTCTGCTGGTCTGATCCTGTGATCTTTAAAGCCTCAGCATTTCCACTGACTTCAATATTGCAGGATTGGGTCTGGCATATTGAATACATTTCTTTCTCAGGTGAGTCTTTTAAACAAAGAACAGCAGAGGGAATTTGGTTTCCCCTCTCAAAAAACACACTCTTCAAAAACCTGACCCCAAAAGCTGGCTTTTCATTTTGCTTAAGGAAGACAGGGGACAAATATCAGAGTGAACTATCCTGAAATACCTGCTTGCTGCTCCAGTCCAATAGGACAAAAATAAACTTCCCTACCAGAGAGCTGCTTCAGAGGAATTTATGCCTATGCTTTCTTCATATCTCAGTGTAGATTAGATACCACGCATATGTTTGTCTTTCGGAACAACTACCACTCACCTTCTCCACATGAACAATTCCTTTGAAAATAGTTAAATAAAGCAAATAGGACTTCCCTCTAGGTTTAATACCTAAATACCTCTAAATATATAAATACATTAGATGGTGGTAACTGAACAGAAGATTCCAGGTTTTAAAAGCATTAAGTGTGTAAAGATGCAGAGAGGCAAATACTGTTTAAAAAACATAATTCTAAGCACCTACCTGCACCTTTAGGCAACAACTTTGTACAATTCTGGTCTCAAAGCACTGGTAAGTAGTATTATATGAGGAAAATATCTAACTCCTTTGAATGATTACTAGCTTTTCTTTAAGCATAAAAGCCCTCCTTGCTCATCTGTGCTAGCCCTGGGATAAGTTAAGGAAGCTTAAAAAATGCTAAGAATTGTCAACATACAGTTCCTTGACACGCACAGAATATTTGCAGTAAAGCAGTGGTCATGAATATGATTTCAATAAACAGAGTTCATTTTGTGAACTGGAATGTAAAAGTGCTTTCTTCTCTCAGCTTTGAGTTTTCACCATGTCGCCTTCATTAGACAAAGTGCCGTAGGATAAACTGTTTGAATCTGGTTGTATTTTGCCCATCTTTTTTTTTCCTGAGGGGAGAGGGGGAAAAAAATTAAGGAACAGCCATAATAAAACAAATAGCCCTCCCTCCACTTTTTCTTTTGAACTTTTTTTGTTCATTTTTCCTTCTTTCAAAACTCTTAAAACCTACTTACCAGGAATGTGTCCACAG
The DNA here is from genome assembly GCF_052110815.1 of Crocodylus siamensis. Lineage (NCBI taxonomy): Eukaryota > Metazoa > Chordata > Crocodylia > Crocodylidae > Crocodylus > Crocodylus siamensis. The sequence continues at coordinate 220,695,653 of NC_143397.1, forward strand.
TCAATATAAGGAATTCGTAAGTGCTCTGCTTCTCGATTTCTTGTGATTATGAAAACACCAAGAAATGACAGAAGACACCTGCAGAAATGTTATAATGATGTGATTAAGAAGCAGTTTGCTGTTTTTGACATAAAGATATTCTCATGGGGTTCCATGCTTCTCTGTCAATGGATTCGAAGTCTGAGCTGCTTAGTTTAAAAGTAAACAGACTCATTATTGCAGTTATTTTGGATCAGGAGTCCTGCAGCTGCTCTTGTGTTTGCTGTCAGCCTACACTTTTTCTGGGACATCAAGAGCAGTAACAAAGGTTCCACATACCGAATTATGTTCTTAGAGATACCTCAGTCATCCATTAATTTTTGCTGGTTTGTGAACTGAGATCTAAATTAAACCATAACAAGGAACATACATGTTCACATAGTGTCTATAGTAGCATTGTTAACTAACGTTATAGAACAATCAAAAACTCTAGACTAGAACCTTTTGTCTCTCATTTGATATTCTATCTTAAAGCTGGGCTATTGGCCAGCAGTGACCTGGAAGTCATATGCATTAACAAGCTGACCCTGTATACAGCATCACTACCTCATGCGTGTCACAGGCATGGATGGAAAATGGTGAAGAGCAGATTCAGTCTCTTGCACTACAAACACTGTCAGTCACAGAAACCAATTAGTAGTGCACTGTGTCTCCTCAGTCCTAGCGGCAGAGGAAACAGTCACATGCAATTGTTGGTCCCATTGGCTTGGGCTAAGAGCTGATTAAGGATTTGCTGTTCAGCTTGTGTGAAAGATTCCCAAAGATTTCTCATATATCACCTGAACCCCTAGGTACTAACAACCAGTCAGGGATTTCTAATTACTCTTTTCATACCTGGTTGTACAACACTTAGGCTGCCCTTTTTTGAGTATTACTGTTTTTAGCTTCACCTATTCTCTAAAGTAGTGAGGCACCTGCGAGTTAGCTGCTCCAGCATCTAGTCCCCAGAATGGAATCCAGACCTCACAAATAAGCACCCAGGCTTCTCAATACCAGGCATGCTCAGTCCCAGCCTGCACAGCAGATCCAGCCTATAGAGCCATGTTATCTGGCCAACAGGGCTTCAGAAAAGGCCCAGAAATTTGGCAATGGGGAAGCAGTGGCAGTGCTAATTGCCATCCCCTTGCTGCCAAATTTCTGGACCCCTGGGGATTGTGCTAGCATGCAGCTGGACCCAGATATGCAGGGTGAGGCCAACTGGCTGGGCTGCATGCACAGACTAACCCCTGCACCAACTCTGTAGGGTTTCCAGCCTACAGACCAACCCCCAAACCACTCATCCAGCACACTGGGCCATAAAGCTGGGAAACACTGTTCTATATAATGGGTGGGGAAAGATGGACACATAAACAGACTTGTATGCTCAATGGAGAACCACCTAGTGGTAGACAATATCAAATACTAGGGGTGTACAAAGCGGGCCCTACTTGATTCAGATTTGGATTTGGCCCCAGTCAGGCAGCAATTCAATTAGTTGATTTAGATCACAGTCCCTGATTTGATTTGACTGAATCCAAATCTGAAGATTCGATGCTGAGTCAGAGAATGAGTGATTCAGACAGACACAGCTTTAAATATTTTTTCTACATACTTTGAGGTATGTTCATCGTTCATGGCTTGTGAATGGTGAGATGGTGAGGTACATGGAGCATCCCACAGGAGTGTGGGGGGGTCCTCCATGTGCTTGGCGGTGAACCTGGAAGTGGAGCCGAAGTACTACTGGTCCATTTCCAGGTCCACCAGGGAGTGTGCTGGGGGCCTCCCCCACACTTCCTTGTGCTCCCCTGGCTTGGCAATCAGCCTCAGGGGGACCCCAGGTACTTCCCCAGACCCAGGGAAGTGTTTCTGGTCCAATTTTGTGTCTGCTGCTGAGCATGCTAGGGAGCCCCCCATACTTCTGTATGGTACTCCATGTGCCCCAGCATCACAGCATTCATGAGCCCCTGCTACCTAGAGGCATGTAGAAAGAACACTGAAAGCTGTGTCTATGTCTGATTCTCCAAATCTTTCCGAATCTCTCCAAATCCATTTGGAGGGTTCCGATTCGATTTGGAGAGATTAAAGCATCCTCTGATTCAATATGGATTTGGAGACTTGGCCACCAAATTTGGCTGAATCTCTGCCAAATTGAATCAGGGACCAAAGCTTCACAGTGCCCTATCAAATATTAAATAAAGCATGTTGTAGCTTGGGATCTAACTAAATTGTAGTGAGTGAAAGGGATTTTTGTGGGCCACTAGTGACATGCAGGGCCAATTTTGTGGCCTTTTCACAGTGAAACTGCCCCTCACTACTGATTGGCTAAGAGGGTTGTCTGCCATGCAGCCCCCACCCCTCACCACAGCTGATTATATGAGACGGCTGTCCATCATGTGGCCCCACCCTTCACTGCCAATTGACCAAGAAGTACAGGACCATATGACAGGCAGCCCTCTCAGTCAATCAGTGGTGGGGGGAAGGGGATCGTGCCATCTTGGCTGATCTCCTTCAGGCTAGTGGCTCCACCCACCCCCAGCACACTGCAAGGCTGGGCCACAGTGGCCATGGGGACTGCTGTCTCCCAATGGGGAGCCAACATTTTAGATTTAGTAAGTTGGGTTTTTTTTTATTTCATGGGCAATGCCCAAGTTCATCGTTTCCACAAAATCATAAACTAAGTAGGTCCCTAAGTATAACTCCTACCCCTGAACTGGGGCTGCAAGGCAGGTACTGCTGTCCACTCCGATTTAGAACACGGAAGCCACTCTTGAGAGTACATGTCCCCAGTGGTTTTTTGAAACAACTGAGCAGAGCTCTGTCTTTTATCTAATTAACTTCCTTCCTCTTGAGGTCTGCCAGAGCCCAAGCCTGAACATCTTTCAGAAGCAATGTAAGACCTGCCTATTTAGGTAGGCGTTTAACAAACAAAGCTAGGCTGAGATATTGTTTAGAGGATCTCTATTTTATGTATCTTCTATTTCTCTTTTTTTTGTTCTCGTTTTAGAAGTTATCCTGTCATCTAATTGTAGCTGCCTTGAGACTTAAGGTTAGCATATAAATTGAATAAATAAATAATGCGGCCATACGCAGAGAAGGTGGTGGTGGTGGTGGTGATGCCCAGCCTTGCCTCATATGAGGGGGGTCAAGTCTACATCTGTTACCTTCTAGGAAAATTTGCCTCAACCATCAGACTAGAAGCAAGGCTGAGATGTGGATACTCTCCACCTCTCCTGGCCACCGTGTAACAAGGAATGCAAGATTTGTGAGGTCAGAAGCAGAACAAACATGATGGAGCATGACTGCATATGCTAATGGTTAAGGCCACTGGAAGGGGACAACCCAGGGTTCTGGTGCCTACTCCCAGGGCATACTATATTAAACAATCCTTGGATAAAAGGCAATGAAAAACTTCTGAGATCAGGGACTGGAATCCAGAACTCCCCCTCCAAGTGAGCATCCTAACACCTTTACATTTATGAAGTCATGTTCCCTCTTGTGTTCTCTCTCTCTCTGCTCCCATTGTCATGGTGTACCCAAATCTGCAGCAGGTCATTTTGGGGGAGACTGGATCTACATGCATAGATATCCCTGCAGGTTGAGCTAACGACTGTCGTGTTTGGTCTCTATCTGCAGCTAAGAATAAGGTAGAGTCATTTTATCATAGATGTGTTTGTATGAAATATGGTACCCTACATAAAATATGTATTTCAGTAAACCAGGAAAACCTAACAACAAATTATACTTTGTTTATGGCCCAGCTCCTGTGTAGCAATGGGGACTATTAGCACACATATCAGGTGTTTGGGAAACTCTTGGAGGAGACCATCTGTGAAATACAGAAAATGTTCCTAGGTACTGATTGGACAAGAGATGAATGGATAGGCAACTGTGGATTGGGTGGGGTCCCTTGGAGGCACCTGAATCTTAGGTTGAAGCAGGGGACCCAGTCAAGGAGACTATAGGATCACCCCAGAGGTAAGTGGGCTGTTAGCTGTTTGAAGCACAGAGAATACCTGGAAGCTGTAGCAGTAAGGAGGTTCTGTTTTATTTCTGTATTCCCATCTCCAAACCTAACAACTCTTTTCTGACTTGTACAATACACCTATTTTGGTTTTTTAATTTAGCAATTTATCTTGTGATGAGTGATTTTAGAGCAGCTAGCAGCAGCAGGCATTTTGTTCCTATGCGGATGGCAGACCTACCTTTTCAAATCCAGGGGACCCCAAAAGTTTTTAGGGTCTTCCTCCACTAAACTGTAAGACCAAGAACTTCTAGAAGAAGAGGAGTTTCACATGAGCAAGAGCCAGCTAGAGCCCTATGGATACTTAGCAGGATAATGGGGAAAGGGCCTGAAACCCTGGGGTCAAACTAAGGAAGGTAAGTCTGGATTTTGTTATATCCATGAATTTTGCATATACTGCATAATGACCAAAGTTCAAAATGAGGCATGGAGGGTGTATTCAGTCAGCCAAAGTCTAAGCCTAATCTTAAACATTCTCCTGGAAGGTAGATATGGGCTAGAGTCCGACTGAAGATAGCCATAGATCCATATCTCCCGCTTCCTGGACAAGTGGTCTTACACATAAAGCAGGTGGAAAAAAATCTGTAATTTCCCTCATTTACAAAGGGAACACATGCTGTGCTGCTCGTGTTTCTTCTGTCAGAAGAATTAGTGGCTCAGAAGTGGCTAGTATGAATTGCGTTCGACGTTTGGACTTAAAAGGAGGCCTCCAAAGCAAAATACAAATATTATTAGCCTTGGCTTTAATATTTTTCACACTACTGTGATGACTGTTCCATAATACTTAGCAATAGAAGCAGTTCCTTCCTTCCGAGAAAAGGAATATTGATTCTGTGACGTTAATGTGGTTTTAATACAAACTTTGTTACATATTTTCAGTCAAGGCCACTTACCCAAACAGAAACATGAACACATTCAGCAAAGCAGCACCTTGGAATTCCTGATAAAATATGGCCCCTAGAATGTGACAGAAATAAGAACTGCTGATTTTGAGCAAATTCCAAGTGATATGAATTACAGCTGAAAGGATTAGAAGTGGCGTTACACTCAAGTCGGAAAAAAATCCCAAATATGGTATTAATACAAATGCTTGGGTGGGTTCACATTATATGTCTATGTTCAATAGCTAGGCATTTTTAGATGCCCAATTATTGTACAGAAATTGACAATATTTTAACCCATCTGGTTTGGATCATTTGCTTGTTTTGCCAGTTGCTCTGCATTGCAACATCTTGGTTCACCAGCATCTAAAAAACCCTTGTAATATATAAGCATTGTTTTTAATGTATCCTGTCTGTATTCTGCACAGTCAAATCTTACAGGCTTAACAAAGTTTTCATTCAGGTCACACTCAGAGAGGTTCTCCACAAGCAGAGATGCACCCATTCAACTAACAGTATTACTTTAAATAGATTTGGCTTAACCCAGGCAAAGGACTATGTCCACATACCTACATCAGCTTAAATCAGGCTTTGGGGTTTAGTTTAGTCACTTAGGGTACCTATACACATGCTAGGGTTTGGGGGGAATATTTTAATTAGAACGGTTCCTAGAGAGCCACTCTAATTAAAACATTGCAGCATTATGTGTATTTAGCTCCCATGCATTTAAAAATGGCCGTGAGATGCTTTAACTAAAGATCATCTAACAAGCTTTAGTTAAAGCGGCCCAGCAGTTATTTTTCAACCCACAGGGGCTTATACACATGGCCCAGTGGCAATGCTAGAGCATTTTAATCGAACATGGAGCTGACTTGATATATTGAGTCTGCTCCAATGCACTCTAGTCAGAATGCATCAGAGCACATGTATAGGCACCCTTAGGCACTGGTTTAAGACAACCTGAAATAAGTGCCTCTTAAACCACACAGGGGTTTATTGAAGTTTACACTGGTTTAAAGTAAACCAGTCCAAATTTGTATGTATACAGTTCTGAGGACAGTCCTGAATAAGGAGCTGACCTTTGAATGCAGGGCAAGGCCAGATTTTCCATATGGTTACACCACTACAACATCTTTCAGCCAAAGTCTCTTGGTTACAAGGTAAAGGGCTATTTTAACACAGATGCTGAGGCAATCTCTGTGTGGAATTCCCCTTCGCATTAATGGCTGTACTGTATGGGGCTCTCCTGCAGATTAATGACAGGATAGCCCCCTGTGCACAGTAAAATGAATCATAAATGTTCTAACAACAGCTTGTTGCTGATTCAGCCTCTAAATCATCTTTGCTGCTCATGTGTTTGTGATGCACAAGATTTCCACAATTGTTCAAGTCTCTTTTTAATGTCATCAAGTTCAAAGGTCTCACCCAGGATAAAATGTTAAATACTTAAAAAGTCTTTGGAGTCTTTTATTTCCTTCACTTAACCTAGAATTCAGCCTTCTGAAATTGAATATACACTCACCACTAGAAAACACAGCTGGTTGTCATTTGAGTAGCTTGCCATGCTGTTAAAATGACTTTACCAGTTAGGATAGGGAGCACACATGGCAAATGCATTTACTGTACATCACACTGAGGCTAATACTAATGTAGGTATCTTTCCTAAGGCAGGACACAGTAAAATGCACATCAATACTAGAAAAGCTAGAATTTGACAACTTCTATTTTGTTTCAAAGTTTTGAACTGACCATTTTCCACAGTTTCCACACCTGTTATTGAAAAGGTCTCCTAGGAAAACAAAAGTGATCATATTTGGTTGTAATCCCCCAAGCAAAATAAGAATGTGCAGATATTCTATTTAAAACATGATTTCTCTGGGATGGAACGTCAAAACCAACCTGCAATGATGGCACTGGTGGTGAAGAACACAAAGTTAATCGGCACAACTACTGTTGCATTGTAGAGCTGCATTGCTTGATTCAAGAACCTAGAAGATGACAGTTATTACATCTAACTATGCTGTTTACTGCGTATTAGCACTGAGCTTAGCAGCAGGTGTGATACTTTCACATCAGTACATGTAATGACCCAATATAAAAAGATGTCTGCAACACATCTATTTCTGGTGGTGCCTCTGCACAGTGCAGATAAATACTACAAAATAAAAGATGATTAAAAGCAACCTAGTTTAAAATAAATGGGAGTTATTCCTGCCTGTTAGTAGAGGTACACCTAGCAAAAGGGTACATAGAACAAGATCCTGCTCTGCCTAATGAGGTGTCTAAGTGGCCTTAGATAGCAAACCATGATCCTATTGAAGCTCCTGAAAAAACATTAATTCAAAGGTGAAAGGATTCTCACCCAGCTCACTGCTTTTTGTGGCCTTGTCTTAAGGTTAAGATGACAGCATGTTACAAGAAGTAGGTGTATTAATGCTTTTCTCAGGAACTTGAGCAAAGGGAAATAAGATCACACTTAGGCACCTAATAAGAGGGATAGGATCTGGACGATAGGACACAATGCTGATCAGTATAAGGAGGATTATGTTTAAGCCATTGTCACCAGCAACAGGCTCCTCCTTCACCTTTTAAAACCTTGATCCAAAGCCCATTTAAAGAGACTGGGCATCTTTCCATTGACTTCTGTCATCTTTGGATCAGGCCTTTACCCCCTGTATATATTTAAATAGGTGACGAAACACACAGGAGATTTGAAAGTTCCCACTGCTCAGGTTAAGTGCAGACAGCCAAAAAGCCCGAGGCAGAACTGATTTAATCTATGCAGGTTGCATAGATCAGACCATTAATGGACAGAACACACATTCACACATCAGTAGCTCAAATCAGGCAGATGCCTGCATTGGTGAAGCGGGGTGCTTGTGCATGCTTCCCAGTTTTGCCGGGCTGTGGATGCCCTAGCCCCCACTCCCTTGGCAGCCCCCCAACTGTCAGCCAAGAGAAGGCAGACAAGGGGGAAGGGCCCCCGCACTGGCGCCCCAACTAGGATCTGCACAGTGGTGAGGGGCAGAAAAACCTCCAAAACTGATAAGTAGGAGGCTAGTGAGAGGGCAGAGCCAGGGCATTTGCAGCCCAGAGGAGCCTCAGAGGGCTTCCCCACCTCTCCTGCCCGCTGGGGTGGTGAGGCTGAAGTGCGGGAACATTTCTCCCATCTCTGCCCACCCCCAATGTGGTTGAGAGGCAGGGGGGCAGTAAGAGGGTGGGGCTGGAGCTGCCGAATCACACACCTTGGGGGGGAGCCCCTGCCTCAGGGAGCTGTGCAGATCCCAGCTGGTGGGAGCTGGGGCCAAAGCAGGGGTCAATTTCTCCCCACATTCACCTCCTTCCCTCCCCCGTGGCTGACAGGGGGCAGGACTGGGGCATTTGTAGCCTGGCAGAGCTGTGCCGCAGGGGAAAAAGCCCCTCCCCCAGGGGGCTTGCCCCATGTCTCCACCACTGTTCAGAGCCTGGCTGAGGGGGCCAAAGTGGGGGTCCATCCTCCCTAATTCACCCCTCCATGGCTGACATATGGCTGGCTGTCGAGGGGACAGGCTGAGGTGTTTGCAGCCCAGCAGAGCCCCCTGTGGAGGAGAAAGCCCCTGCCTTGACAGCTTCCCCCCTACCTGCTGGGGGAAGCTGGGGCCAGGGCAGGAGTCCATTTCCCCCCAAACTACTCCTGTGCCACGGCTGGTGGGACTGGCAAGGCTGCCTCATCTTTGTGACAGCTGGGGGTAGGGTTGCCTAGCTCGGCTGGAGCAGACAAGCTGGGGCAGATGCTAGCCCACCAAATCTGTGGTGGGGAGAGGGGGCTAGCTGGGGTTGAATGCATCCTGGGATGCAGGGGGACTGAGACTTAGCTTGTGTCGGGAGGCGATCTCGGACAGAAGTTCAATAGACCAGTTTAACTAAAATCAGTTAAGTATGATACTACATCCATCCAATTTTATCTTAAACTGAAGTGCGGGAACATTTCTCCCATCTCTGCCCACCCCTAATATGATTGAGAGTCATTTTGAAACTGGTCTATGTGCACTGAATTTCTGTTCTGTTACAGATTTAAACCAGTTTCTGATCACTTATATTGGTTTGTGTGTAATGTCTGTTCCTGGCTATAGTGTTGATGGCAAAGAGCTTGTCTTCAACAGAAGCTGTACTGGTCCAACTCTTCTCATCTGGGCAGAAGCTGGCATGCATTCATATGCACATCCCCCATGAAAAAATCTCTGGACCTAAATGTATTTAATTAAGACAGTCTGCAACTGCCACTATTCTGTTTTGGTGGGAATTAATTTGATTTAGTGTTGCTACGGACACACCTCACTTATGAGTAAGCCAGTATAAGGAGTCCTCCTCTTGCTATCCCATACTGCACAATGTATAACTGACAGTGCAATCCAGTGGACTCTAGGGTTAGTGTGTCTGGAAGCCACTCCTCTGTTCAGTCACCTCTGGCAAATTCATATCGGTCTCATTTGTGAGACACTTTGGTAGCGAGCAAATCCCATTTCTCCGAGATGCACAGCTTCTTGGAGAAAACTCAGAACAGTTCTCATGTATGCCTTCTGCACCTGCGCAGAGCCATCCAGAGCTCACTTCCTTCATTGGCATGCGGGATGAGAAGCATGTGCAAACACAGCTGGAAAGTAGTTGGTAGCGTGATTAAAAGATAAAGAAAAACAAACCCAAAAACCAATTCCAGAAGAAAGAAAAGGAACTCACTCAAATCTTCCAGCATGTTATTGACAACAAATACATCTAAATCCTCCTTCCTTATGTTATTTAAGTTTAGCATTAGCTTTACTCCTCTGTACCCAATGGGCAAGTTTCTAGCTGTGATCCAGCTGAGTAATAGAGCATGAAGGTACTCCACTCCAAGTCCCAGATCTCTAGCACAAGGAATAAAATAAACAGCCCCAGGCTGTTGTCAAGAGGCCCCCAGCCAACCACCAATGCCAGCGTGGAAGAAGCACTTTGGGGGAGGGGGGAGCAGTCATAAACCACAGTACTGTGCAGGTTCTGGAAAGCACTGCTGCTAGCGAGGTGCTGTAACTTAGTGTAGGGATGCTGAAGGCAAAGATAAGGTGGCACCAGGGACAGCAAACCTGGGGTAGTTGTAGTCTTCCTAGCACAGAAAGTAATAGCTGGAAAGATGTGATATCATAGACTTTTGCATAGCATGTACCTAGGCTCCCAGATGGACCTGTTCAGGTTTTCCTGAAGTTTGCATTGTCCTGTTTTTACTGCTGGTGTTATTCAAGCTAGCTAGATTAAAAAGCTGGTTTGCAAACATATCTTTACTTCTAGTATACCCCTCAGCTTCTATGGGGACCAAAGCCTGGACTAACTCCAAGGTGGGAAAGCATAAAAGAGTGTAACTTGCTCCTTCTTTGGACAATGAGTTCTGCATTGCATCTCTGAGAAGCAAACCTTAAAAATTCACCTCTAGCTTTTGTTAGAGTGTGCTGGAGTACAATATGATTATGCACTGTACAGGGACCCATAGGACCAAGACTAAAATATGGGTTCATGCATCCACCTTCATGATCTACGCAAATCCATTGTAAAAGCAAAGCAACTGCTCATGTTTAAAGGGAATGGACATCTGTTGCAACCTGCCATATCAATATCTAGACAGAAAATTATGGATCATAGCTCCAAAGACTGGCCTGTATCTTTGTTAATTCAGTGTCACCACACCATCACATGCTGTCCTTTCCCAACAATGCATTTAAAGCAAAAAGAGAAAAAATCAGGAGGCTGCAGAGTGCTTTAGAAAACTATAAAAATAACTATGCTTAAATGTTTCATTGGTACGATATATGTGAACAGTTAAAGTCCAAACTCTGATCTGTTTTAGCCATTAAAATAATTGCCTGGTTATTTTAGCAACTGTTGAACAGTCTCCATGGTGCTTTAAAAATAAAGAAATCCTGCATATCCACAGGATAGTCAGGATTTTGAAGTCATTCAAAACACCTCATTATTTTCTCCCATTTGCAACAATCTCAATCTCAGGGACCCAAATGTAGATGCTGATGCTCAGCACCAAATCCAAAAAGATGTTGCACAAGCTGTTCTGAGTTAACACGAGCCAGTAAAACAAATGGAATTGGAGAGAGATCAAGATAAAATGAAAAACCAGGAGTAACAGCTGGCTCAGAGAGAAGGCAAAGGATAGGAGGGAGATTGGGGCCAGGAAGGAAAGTGGGCACATTTAGTTGTGACCAAGTAGAAATAAAAAAGTCTGGCAGGAGGGGAGAGGGTCAAGCAGTAGCTTGTCTTTTACCAAGATTTAGTTCTGCTTTTAAGTGCACAGGAGAGGATTGCTGAATGTAAACCACTATAGATTGTTGTAGAGGAGTTCCCAAGTCAGTCATTGAGACACACTGCATAATAATGCCTATTCTTTTTCTAATCCTCATATGGCAATGATATGCACTGCCATTAGAGTGCTGAGCTGGCTATTTTACTGGAAACTGTTAATGAAACCAGCACTTGGAACTGTGCTGAAGCAGCCTGCCTCCACAGCACAGGGACTGGTAGAAAGAAAATGGACTCTCCAGGCAGCTGTGAATTATATTTTACCAAGCAGCCACCACCAGCAATCTCCAAAGGCAGCATAAAACAATCACTTAGCAGGCTGGAGGCCAGCAGCAAAAATCTTGAGGTCTCCTCCTGTTCTGCCAAACACTGTCCAAAATTTACCTATTTTCTAAAGAAGCCTAGGAATACCATCCTAACCTGTATTTGGGTAGAGATTTCTCACTGAAGACAATATGCAGAGGGGGAAAAATGGAAAAGAGGCTTTTATTTTCTTCCATCTTAGGATACATAAAGAAATAGTTATCAGTGGGAAAGCAATTAATTTTGTATATTTGGGGTAACATTGCTGAAAGGTAGATTTGTCCACTTAATTAACTGGAAACCATAAATGGGTCTACAAGGCATATGGGAAAGTAAAAACAATGAAGCAGGAAAACAGCAAGTTTCACTTAAAAGTTGGATTAAAAAAACCAGGCAAATTGAAATGGTATTTGTAAAATCTTGCATTGAAAAATACATGTAGTAGCATTGCAATAAATCAGTTGTAGAACAGAATAAATTTGTATGATGAGTAATAAAGCAATCAGCTAAAGGCAAGTTGTGTGTCTGGCAGGAATCTATGAGAGATTTGTTGCATTCACACTAGGAGTCATTAAGCATCAGTAATTAACAAAACTGGCAGATAAATGGGTATGAAGGTTAGTAGGTAATTAAGAACTAACTTACTTGACTTGGAAGACACAAGATATAACCATTATGACAAGCATGACATAAAAAATGGGGTGAGTTAGCTGCATTTTACCACTCGCTGAGAGTACTGTCATGCCTGCCACAGCCTTCACCGAAACGACAGTCACCGATGCTAAGAGAGAGAGAGAAAGAGAAATTAACATGGAAGAAATTATTTAAAAGTATGTCAGAGCTTTGGTGATACTGGAAGAGCAAAGTCAAAAAAGGTCATAGATGCTTGAGTACTGGAATTGTAGTACCCAAGTCCAACAGTGAGATCTTGAAACCCCTGATAAAAGTGGTACCTAAACTCCACAGATGCCTTAAAATTTCTAACGAGGGAATTAAACCTAGGTTTCTAAGTTCTGAGAAGGTCACCCTATCCAGGAAGCCATTATTTAAAAAGTGTACCATTGCTACCACCACGTGTTAAAAGAAAAGGGGGGTAAGTCCTGCAGAGGTTTTTAAGAAACAGTTGTAGGTATCTACTCTCAGGACAGGGTTCTGAGCAGACAATCCCAAATTTATGATGGTACCTTCCTGCAAGCTCAAACCCAGATTATAGAGGGATTTACATCAGACCCCTGTTGTTAACATTTACTTATTGGCTCTGGACACTTGCCCACTGAATGTGCTGGTGTTAGACAGCAACCTGTTCAATGTGTTTGTTATTTAAGACCCCACTTTGAGGTGTCTAACTTCCTCCCCCAGTGCATTGTACATGGAGTCCAGGTGCCTTGCGCACTGTGAAGCCAGGCTCTGCAGTGCCTTTGGCAACCAAGCCCTTTATTGGATCCAGTCCATTGATCAGAATGAATTTTAAAGGAACAGTTATTAATCCATTATATGATTTTCTTTGAAAAAGAATACTAACAGGTTTAAAATACACATAACCACAAAGAAGTCTTGTTTAAAGGAAATCGATGGCTTGGGACAGGGAGAGGAAAGGGGGAGGGGAAAAGATGGACCATAGTGTTGTCAATCATCAGTTCATGGAGCATAACTAGCTTTTTCATTTGTACCAGCCAGGAAAGGGGCTGATAGTTAGACTCAAATGCAGGAAGCTTTTCTTTTGGAACAGGCTATTATTAAAGATGCAGAGAAGTGATGGTCAGCTTCATTCTGAACTTGTGTTGAAAACTGCTCCCAGTTAACTCAAATCGCTACCTGCTCATTTGGGCTGAGGAGTCACAGGCAGATGTGGTGGCACTCCCTTGTGTGCCACTGGCTACAGAATAGGTGTACATTAATTGTGATAGCCCAATGGGTCATCCAGGCATGGGCAGACTTTTGATTTTCTTTGGGCTCTAAGTTTGCTTAGTCCCTGCTGCTGAAGTTAAACCAGGGAGATTAGAATGGTCAGAAGTGAAATGTAACAAATTCAAAACAAATGGCATGGCAGGACGAGAAGAGAAAGCTCACATGTAATGGTAACAGAAAATAATTAATAGTAGGGAACACAGTCCCACCACTGAGATCCAATTCCAACTTCTCCAAAGTTCAGAAGCATCCAATTTCAGCGTTCCAGTTTGTGCTATTACAGCTGCAAAATTCAAATCAGCGCACCAATCTGAACTGCCCTGGAGTTCAGGGCAGGAGATAAGGGGGGAGGGGGCGCTTTAGATCTGGGGTTATAATTCCAAGCATTTTGCTTACAACTGCTGTAAAAATCCACAAGATTTCACTAGCCTTGTGGTGGCCCCCGCACATGCAAACTTCACTGTCAGAACCAAGTTCTATGAGAGGCTGCTCACCCTGTAGTATCTGAAATCAATGGGATTATTCCAGAAAAAAGCAATATTTGAGGTGATCAAATGTATCATATTCTGGCCTTTACAGGTGCCAAACATGCTAGGGAGATGATGATTTGAAAAAAAAATCAGCAACCTCAGTCTGTTAGAGAGCAGCATGTAGAAACTGAGACTTACAATCGGAAATAGGATTTTAAAGTAACAATTGGTAGTGCTGACTTTCCAATTGATGGTTAGATTGCTGAAAGGTGAAGATATTGTCATGATAGTATTATCAAAAATGGTAGGGCAGTTTCTATCCTGTTTCTATACAGCCTTAGGAATTTCAGTTTTAGCTTCAGTATTTCAATTGTTAAACTGAAATAGTTTATCTCATTAGAGTAGCCACAAAGCAGATTGAAATGGTTTTGCTATCTCTGATAACAGGTCTCCATGTAGCTAGTGTTACCAATGATGTCACTGTCCAGCTGTAACCAGCAGGAAGCTCTGAAATCCCAGTTTAATCTGAAACCTTTTCCAAGCATACAGTAAGTCCCAGTGTATACATGAGGTAAGGCAATTCTTACCAAATCAACTTCCAGAGCTGTACCATGCAAACCGTTTTCAGATTTCTTGTAAATATCACCTCAGTGTTTTTTTCCCAATGAACATAAATCTTACTCTATATCTCCCTCTATCCTATTAAACACATGCTTTTCTCCTCCTTAAATAAGTCCCTCTAAATTTTATTTATATATAAAACCTTTTCCCTGGGGATATGCTTTTCCAGGCATTAGGGGAGGGATTCGCCTTGCCAAACACAGAAAATTGAAGATCCCTTTTAGCTGCTTCTATAAAGACCTGCAAAAGAGGCCAACCTTGGCCATCATCCTTTCAGGCAAGACTCTTTGAAGTCTGTTAACATATCAGTCAACCAAAAGGGTGCTAGTGAACCTTCTGAGGCAATTTGCCATTTCTTGTGGCCCAAGAGCAGTGCTCCCAGACTCTGCTAGCCAGAGAGGCAAATGAACAGGTTGAAGAATCCAATCTAAGTTTTCAGTGGGGAATTGCAAAAGACTACCATTTTAGCTGACTAAAACTATAATTTCTGGCTTGAAGTAAAATTCTATACTTCAAAATTTCCTATGACCGAGAAATTCTGAAATCACTTTATTGTGTAAATACTGATGCATGATAATTCTGAAAGTGAATGCATTTTCCAGGACCCTGGCAGCTACTGACTGAAAGGGACATTTTTGTCATTGTCTGTAACTGCAATAGGCTACCAGGGTTTCCAACAGCCCCACCATGCACAATACCCCAGGACCAGGGATATCAGGACTTCCTGATTTCGTGGCCAGTGGGCTATAGGATTCACGTAGTCCTAGCCAGCCAGCCCCAGAGTCTGGAAGCTCTGTAGTTTCCAGCCTGGTGCAGTCCATATGATGGGTCTTCCCCAGGACCACAAACTCCAGAAATTCAGCATAGGACTTCAAGCCTCCCAGACCCATGATAGAAGCCTTGAGGAACCTTGTCTCTGCAGCAGAGCTTGGAGCTACAAGAAGGTTCTCAAGGCTTCCAGGCTCATATCACTATGTTGGGAAACCTAGCAGACCTCAAAGTAAGGCTTCAGAAACCAAATTAGACACAGATTCCTGGGTCTACAGCAGGGGCTCTGAAAATCCAAGTATAGGAGGGCTGTCTTAGAGCTCCAGACTCTGGAAACCTTCTTCCAGCCCATGGCAGGGCTGTTAAAGAATTGAAGAACTGGGAGGGCCAGGCCCCCATCAGCCTGCTGGGACATCACTCAGGATTCTGATGGCAGCCAGCCTGAGAATCAGCAGAAGTTCTCTAAAACTGAAGGATCCTGCAAAACATTTGGAGCCTTTGACACTGGCATTTTCTGCTCAAGTTTTCTTCCTTCAGAAGTGTCCTGACTATACTAGGTACGTCTCATAAATGTATCTGGAGCTCAAACCTGCACCTACAGAAGTCTATGAGAATGCTGTCACTGGCTCCACTGGCGCCGAATCAGACACTTAAATGCTTTCCAGAATATTTCATATCCTTTGGAAGGTGACATACCCCTCACATACACCCAACCCAGGGGAGTTTTAAGTGTCATTATATCATGTTGCTCAAAAATGAATCGGATTTGCCTTTTATAAAACTTATGGAAAAAAAGTCTCTTCCAAATTTTTGATTCTCTATTGCTTCTGGCCCTGGCATTCATTGATGATAATGGCAAACTCTAGGCACGTTTCAGTGTCCCACTTAGATCTTATTTCATATCTGCAAAGGCAGCAACATAAACTATATTGTGTTTGTTAGAACTTTGGTTTTGGGGAAAAATGTGTATGTAGATGGGTGTAACTGGATACAGAGAGGAAGCCCCAACTGATCAAACTGCAGAGCTGCATTCAGCTACACAGAGGTTAAGAGGTTTTTTCTGGTTTTGTATCAAAATTACTGATTTCCTCAGTTAGCCCCAATCACCAAAAGTCCTCTTAGCCATATGGAGTTTCACATAGAATCTGTATTTCGCTCTTTCAGGGATCTAATGATAAAGGGTTTCTTTAAATGGCAGAGACAAAAAGTCCTTGCACAATATCCACACACAAATCAGGTTCAGAGAAGCAAACCTAGCCTGTGAAAATAATGAATCCCAACTATAAACATAGGAAGTATGTTCATAAGGAGATTGCACTGAAATCAAGTAAAATGCCTAAGGAGTCTCCTGCTAATTGCCACTTTAAAAACATTTCTAATAATAATCCAACAAAGGGGACCAAGTGACAAGGAGTGATCAAGCGAGAGACAGGAATATTAAAGAGAATAATATGTTCTTACCAAGTAGCGCTACCATCATTAACAAAACCACAATGTGCTTCACATCTTTTCTTTTATAAAAATACAGGAGAATGCAGAATGTTATTATTTCCAAGATCTGGAAATAAAAGGGAAGAAAGGTTGAGCTGTTAAACCACATAATAAATGCTTCATTCAAACTCTTTAAGATGTCATATTTATCTACTCTGTTCAAACAGTTCAAAGGCAGATTGCTTTATTAAGAATCTCTGACTAAAAAACAACCTTATCTCCAGTCAACTAAGTTATCAAATAATTGTCCTCATAAATCTTTCCTGCTCTTAAGGAAGATAACGTTAACCATGTCTCATCTCTTTAAGTACCAATTTGTGTTGGCAGCATTGAGAAGATTAAAACAAAGACTGCTTTTCTATGGTAGTGAATGTACCATGTTTGCTAGAAATAATAAATATAGAGACCCATCATATGTAATCCCCAGGTTCCCCTATGCTACAGAAGAACATCATGTTATGCCAGTCAGATTTTCCAACAGTGCCTATCATTCTAGTATCCAACTGCATTATTTCCTTCAACTTTGCCCTTTTCTTCCTCCTCATTCAACAGGACTTTAGTGATCTTCCTTTCTGAACCTCCTGCCACTTAATTCAAAAGGGAAAGTATTTATTCTGTGCAATGATCTTCAAATCACTTGCTAACTACCTACCTGTCAGAAGGTTCCATGAGAGGAAGGACACTGGCAAGCTCAATGACACACCATCAGAGACAGTCCTGCAGGGTCTTGACGCTGCTGCATCCTTACACTGTATACAATCCACACTTGCTCCCCTCAATAACCGTCCCCATCTTCCAGACTGATAGTTAAATTTACTAGCTTCGCTATTAATGCTAACTCTTAGAGATTGCTATACTAACTCTTGCTCTCTTGCCAGTACAGAGATATTTCTATATTATCAACTGCACAAAACAGCCTAGCTGTTATCAGCTACAGGGTTATCTGTCCAGTGCCTTTGGGAGCAAAAGATGAGTATCGAGTTGAGTAGAAAAAATGATTCAAGAATAAAATGTGGGTTTTTGTGATGTAGCATAAACAGGTGACTATCTGTCAACATAAAACTTCACTCTGTGCTGAAAGAATGGGCAGTGAATGAAATGGCTCTTGGGAATAACAATCTGGCAGGTAACCAGCAGCCCATCTACAAACAAGCATGTACTGTCATTTTCTCTGGGGCAAGATTCTAAGGGTGAAAAATGCAGCAAGCATAGGCCTTACCTTGTATTAGGACAGTCTGTGTAGCATCCCAGACATACAAAGCTGGCCTAAAGCATGTTTAACCAGCCAAAGGAACATGACCCTAAAGGGAATATTCAACTGATACAGTAATTACTGTAATGCTCCTACTTCATTCCCTTCCCTGCTACAGGTGCAGGGGCTATGTTCAGGGCCCATTGATTGCCAGCCCCTGGAATGACTACTTGGAACTATTCATTTTTTTTTGGTAATAGCTTTTATTGAATCAAGTGTATATTTGGAGAGAGGCTAGATGAGCTTTCAGGCACAATGTGTCCTTATTCAGGTTGAGGGTATCAGTAGCAAGCATACATGAAAGCAGCCCTCAGGTGGCCTGGTAAGGGAAGCACCAAGCTGACTGGAGCCACACTGTGTTTCCTGAGCTGTATGGAATATTTTGGATCCAAGTCCCAGCTTCAGTCTCAAAAAGAAGCAGCCCATTGCTCACTATCTATTTCAGTGGTATAAGGTAAACAGCATAGCTACCTCTTTTTTTTAAGAGCATCAGCATCTGAGATACAGGGATCCTTATATGGCCCTCAGGCCCGATCCTGCAGGAACTCCCATGTAAATCGGTGGGGTTTCTGCACATTGACCAACTATGGGGCTTAAAACATGGGTGCAACCACTAAGGAAGGCCGGTGACCAGAGTGATACCTTCTTTCCCCAGATTTTTTTCCTTCCACTCATGGCTTCATAGTGCTGTTAGTGAGCACCCTGATCTGACAGCATTTCAGTTATAGTATGTGCTGCTAACTGCTCTCATTCCATGGGGCAGCTATGAAGACCACCAGATGCTAAATGCCAGGTAGCTGAGCAGAGCAGAGCAGAGCAGAGCAGAAACTGCACTCAAAAAGGAAGAGAGCCCCATGCTGCTGGCTCAATCCAAAGTCTTACAGGTGGAAGTCTTTTTCTTACCTATCACAAAAAGCCTCAGACTGAGGCAAGGGTACTTCAAGAGCCTCATTCCCTCACATGGTATCCCTAAAGTACAGAACACAGCAGCTGCTGGAGCTGGGGAATCCTGTGGGAAGCTCGGCGGGCCATGTAGGATGGGGTGTCTTAGGAAAATGATACTCAAGATCCTAGTAGCAGAAGAAGGATACTCAACCACCTCTATGGGACCCAGAATTCATGGGTGGATAGCAATTTAGGGCAGGGAGGGAAGAAGGCACAGAGATGGTAGTCTATTGCTTTGGTATCTGAGTTCTGCAATGGTTATTCTCAATTTTTTTTCATGGAAGTGATCATTAGATCAACCTTTAGTTTTCTTCTCCTGCTTTTCTACTCACATTTCTTTTCTTTTTTAAACTGTGGCTTCACCTCTGGCCCAAGCAGACTCATAGAGGCAGTGTTGGAATCCAAAAGGATTCTTGTTGGTTGCACTAATGAAACATCTACACACAAACTGATGATTCTGTGGTTGCGGTTACAGTTTTAAAACATTCACTTTTGTTAAAAAGAGAGACTGTACCAATAATCTGTAAAACTAATTTACCTAAATCCTGTTCAACATTAACTCAAAAATTACACAATTAGAAAATATTAAAAAACACGTTTTTTCTTAAATCATTTTTTCTATGGGACTCCATACTCATTTTTTACTCCCAAAGACACTTGACAGATAACTTAGTCTAATAAAATTATTCATATTGCAAATGTGCCAGGTTTTTTTTCCTCCACTCTAAAAATATCAAAATCCATTTTTAAATAATTTTAAAATACTTTGAATATGAAAACACAAATATTAAGAGCTATTTGTTCAATGTGCTTTTCTGGTCTAAACAATCTACCCAATTTGTCATTACAGATGACAACACATTTCACTTCAAGGCTATTCCTCACTGCAGCAAACAAAATGCAACAATGAATTGGATAAAGGTGAAGGCTAAAATATGGTAGAAGATAGACCTGATTTGTCACTTCTTTCCCCAAGTTCTGTACTAATGTAAGACAGTTGGGTTTGACAGAGTCACCACAGCTTTCTTCAGTGCAACGAAGAGTAATGTTTAAATTAGGAAAAGTGAGAAAGTTCATGCTGGGACCTAACAAATATGTCATCTCAACTGATGCCCAGGAAAAAGCCAAACTATTAAATGGGTACTTTGCATCAGTCTTTCATTAGTCTCATGGGACACCCATGCCTGCAACAGGACAGGGAGGTCCGGGTGAGGAAGATCCCCTGCCCTTCATTAATGCTGACCTCGTGAAGGAACACCTTGAGAAGCTGATACCTTCAAGTCAGCTGGCCCTGACAATCTGCACCCCAGGGTACTCAAGGAGCTGGCAAGCGTCATAGCCCAGCCCCTGGCACGGATCTTTGAGAACTCCTGGTGCTCTGGTGTAGTGCCCGAAGACTGGAAGAAGGCCAACGTGGTGCCAATCTTCAGGAAAGAGAGGAAAGTGAATCTGGCTAACTATAGGCCTATCAGCCTGACTTCTACCCCAGGGAAAATTTTTAAAAAGTTTATTAAAGAGGACTGGCCAATGCCAACACCCTAAGGGATAGCCAGCATGGGTTTCTTGTGGGTAGGTCTTGCTTGACCAATCTCATTTCCTTCTATGACCAGGTGACCTGTCACCTGGGCAAGGGAGAGGAGATTGATATCATATATCTTGACTTCAAAAAAGCCTTCGATCTGGTATCCCATGATCACCTCTTGGTGAAACTGGCCAATTGTGGCCTTGGGTCCACCACGATCCGCTGGCTGGAAAATTGCCTCTGTGGTCGGACCCAGAGGGTGGTAATTGATGGCAGTCACTCATCATGGTGTTCCCCAAGGCTCTGTCCTTGGACCCATAGTGTTCAACATCTTTATTAATGATGTGGACACTGGAGTTGGAAGCGGACTGGCCAAGTTCACCGATGTCACTAAACTTTGGGGCAAAGCATCCACACCAGAAGATAGGCAGGTGATCCAGGCTGACCTGGACAGGCTCAGCAAATGCGCAGATGAGAACCTGATGGTGCTCAACACCGAGAAATGCAAGGCTCTCCACCTTGGGAAGAAAAACCTGCAGCATCCTTATAGGCTCGGCAGTGCTACTCTGGCTAGCACTACGGAAGAAAAAGACTTGGGGGTCATCATTGACCACAAGATGAACATGAACCTGCAATGTGATGCTGCGGCTAGTAAAGCGACCAGAACTCTGGCTTGCATCCATAGATGCTTCTCAAGAAAATCCCAGGATGTCATTCTCCCCTTGTACTCAGCCTTGGTGAGGCTGCAGCTGGAGTACTGTGTCCAGTTTTGGGCTCCACAATTCAAAAAGGATGTGGAGAAGCTTGAGAGAGTCCAGAGGAGAGCCATGCACATGATCAGAGGTCAGGAAAACAGACCTTACGATGACAGGCTGAGAGCCATGGGACTCTTTAGCCTGGAAAAGTGCAGGCTCGGGGTGATCTGATGGCCACCTATAAGTTTATCAGGGGTGACCACCAGGATCTGGAGGAACGTTTGTTCACCAGAGCGCCCCAAGGGATGATGAGGTCGAATGGTTACAAACTACTGCAAGACTGTTTCAGGCTGGATGTAAGGAAGAATTTCTTTACTGTCCGAGCCCCCAAGGTCTGGAACAGCCTGCCATCAGAGGTGGTTCAAGCACCTACATTGAACACCTTCAAGAGCAAATTGGATGTTTATCTTGCTGGGATCCTATGACCCCAGCTGACTTCCAGCCCTTTGGGCAGGGGGCTGGACTCGATGATCTCTCAAGGTCCCTTCCAGCCCTGATGTCTGTGAAATCTATGAAATCTCACCCCACCTTCCTGTTATAAACTCTGACAGCTAGTTGAGGGAAACAGGTGACAGCAATCAAAGTCAGCAGTGCTTCAATCTCTTCCATTGGCTCAAAAATACCTCTTCACTCAAGATAAATGCATCATACTGTGGGACTACAGCAGTGACAACTGCTGCTTTGATAATGATGTGCCAGCAGAATGGAAGAACGCCCCTTTGAATATGCTTCTTATATAAAGACACTTCATTGTAGGAGGGGAATTTCAGGTACTGACTCTTTTTATATCATCTGAGCACCATTACAAGGTACCAGCCTCAACTGAAAGGGCAGCACTAACTTTCATCCTGTCATCAAGCTCATCAACACAACAGTCCTTGGGCATGACCTCTTGTACAAAGACACTGAAATGCTACCACTGTTTCACAGGAAGTACCACCCTATGTGTACTAGTAAATCACACTCACCTTTCAATTCACAGAGCTAAACCTTTGCCAAGAAAGTTCAAGGCTTGGCTATTATTGAGGGGCATTCTAACAACTATCTTCTGGTGATTTAACAGCTGTAAGCTGAGCAAGGGAGCCCCTTTTTTTTATTTGTTTTGATTTCATTTTATTTTATTTTATTTGGGGGGGGGATTTCTCCCTGCCACAGCTAAGGGATATTACATAAACCTGTTACAGTCTCTTTCTATTTAAGAGCAACCAGTGTCATATTAAAGAAATGTGAATCCATCTTATGTATTCAGGACTCTTGCATTCAGTCATGCTGACAGGTGCCTGACATTGTACTGAAGTGCAGAAGTATTCATGCTAGGAGAAGGATCTTATATTATGCTAAAACCTTAGAAAGACCCTGTAATTCCTCTTATAAGGTAGGAGGAGTTAGGAGCTATGATAAATGAGGTCCTGCAGGGAAATTCCTAGGAACAGCCAAACTTGAGGAAAAAGCTTAAGCAGATGTTTGTGTTTTGTTGCTGTTATTTAAGTTAATGTTAAACATAAACATCAGCAATGTAGTATATTTGGAGCATATCCACGTGCAGATTCTCTGTTTAGAAGCCAGGGAAGAACTGTACCTGCTGAAAATAATTATGAGAACTAATCTACACAAAAGTCTGTTCACAGACATCAGACCATCATCATCATTATTGTCATTATTTTTATGATCATGTTTTCCATTGCACTAACAGCTGTCTCTCTCAGAAGGTATTAGCCGGAATACCACAATTCCCAAGATTACTTTTCTAGGCAATGTAGGGACCATCAATCAAAAGGATGCTCATTCCTTTAGGCATTGTGCAGGAAAAGCTGAAAAGCTTTGAACCTGCTTCCATAGTTGTTAAATATTAACTACTCAAATAAATGTTCACTAGATTTCTGTTATAGTTAAGAAACCCTAAGAGCTTCATCTATAATTGATGGCTTATGCAGGTCACATAAGCAAAAAGCAAACTAGGATTCTAGTTTTAGTTTGAGCACGATAACATTACTGCAAAATCTCAAATCATGACTCTTGGGACTCAATCTCAAAAGTTGTTTCATGGGGAAAGGTCACTCTGCCTTCGTAGAACTCAGAAGCAGTGGGTGTCAAATGAAGACAATTTTCTTCCCACAAGGAACAACTTCCTGTTGTATTTCTCAGTAGACTACACTCTCTAGCTACCTTTAAAAAATCTGCTTATTAAAAACTCTTGTACCATCTTGCCTCTAAATTCCTTTACTCTAGAAATGCTACAACTTTTCCTATGTTGTTTATATAAAACACCACCCAAGTTATGCTAGGCATTTTACAAATAGATGAAGGGGCAAAGCTTCCTGTTCCAAGAAGAATACTTATATTGGGATTTGTATTAGCATCCATCATTGTGCTACCTGGGTACTTCCAAGCTTGATTAGAATGGCTGGGTTATCCTTTAGTAAAACCTGAGTCTTCTCCTTTCCTTAGCTATAGGAAGCTCTAAACAGACGAAAGCCAATTCTGAACGGCAACAAGTCTACTAGTTCAATAAGTGGCAATAGAATCAAAGGACATATGTTGGATATTTGGTTGTTCTCTTTCCTGTTATTTCCCCCCACGCTGTGCTATAGGTGAAGATGTGGATATTTGGAAGAGCAAGGGAGAAGACAAGACTGGCAGACTCATTGAATTAATGGAGTCATGAACAATAAGGGTGGGGAGGTAGCTTCTGGATTTGAGCACCATGTGAATTTGAAAGATGTCAAACTCAAGAGTGGGAGCAAGAAATAGAAGGTACAGCTAGCTCAACATGGTGTTGGAACAGATTGAATATATGGCAAGATGTACTGCTAGCTGCCAGCTGACAAACCTTCCCACTGACATTTGTGAAGATATCCAGATACAAGTGGGTGATTGCTCAACACATAAGCTGCATTAGATACACTGTTAGCTAATCAATGTGGTAGGGTTATTTATTTATTTTAAATAAGGCACAGGGGTTCCCTACCATCCTCTTATAATGTCTTCCAGGCACCCGCCCTGAAAGGCATTGAAGAATGCACTTAAGTGCTTTGCTGGATCAAGGCCTAAATCTCCTGAAGCCGAGGGTGGCCCCTTTCCAAAGAGCCTATTGATTCTGAGAAATGTGTTAATTCATTAACACTGAACTATCACTTGACATTTTGATAAAGTGAGTCACTCTCTAAAACTTGTGGTCACACCAGGATTGGAATAGGGATTTCATGTCTCAAATATCCCTAAAAAGTTGTTTTAAGAGTTTGGGGAAGCTATTTAAAAGGTATTCCTTAAAACATCCAGCTTTTGAAAACTATTGAAGGGCCCAATTTTAATGCTATAAACAGGATACTTAATTCTTAACACTCTCATCCCCTTGTACAACTGAGTCTCCACAAAGGGTCTTGGAAATAATTCTACTGCACGATTAAAAAAACACATTTTGATGCATGGAAAGAAACTCCTAGTCTCTTTTCCTGCTCTTTATCACCGTCTTTCAAGGGTGTTGAAAATACACTTTTGATAGATTGTTAAAAAAGGAACTGCTATTTAGTGTTGTCTTGTACTTAATAATTAATCAATTGACCCATCTACAGATCTCCCGTCTTGTGTTTTTTAAGTTAGCAAACTGGCTGGGAATAGGTGAGGCCATGGGGTGAGGCCAGGGGGCTAGTCAGGCTCTAAATATTTTAGCTAGGCATCCTGAAGTCTCCTCCTATTGAAAGCAGAGCATTTTGAAGTACAAATATCAATAATAACCCTAGTAAATCATTTTCCAGGGAAAAAAGTCTAGGTTTCTGGAGCTTACATATTACAGTCTACTTCCAGTGAAAGCAGCTATTTTTCTGCATTCTGGAAAGAGACGCAGACATAGTCCTCCTACTCACTCTGCTCTTGTTCCTGAAGCTAATTAGAATGCATCAAAGAACTTGGGTAGATTTTGAAGCTTTGTACACTCCAGCTCTAATCAAAGGGGGATTTTGGTATTTGAATTCAAATTCAAATTTTGATTAACAATTCATAGCAGTAGAGCTGTCAGGCTTTGTTGAACCCAAGAGACAGAGAAGGGAAAAACTTTCAAGGAGCTGATCTGCAGCATATGGCTATGACCAGTACATTCAAAATAATTTGTTGCAAGGGTAGCTGTTTGACACTGGGACTTGCTTTGCAAAACAAAAAAAAGTCAAGATATTTTGACTTAGAGAATCACAAAAAAACTTACCACACAGATCAAGAACTGCCAGCCAACTAAGTAGTTCTGTATTTTTCTTGCTGTGAGCTGCTGGGTTATATTTGGAGCAAAGGTTACCAGCAGATATGTTCCTATGATTGTCAGAGTTCCACCTTTAAAAAAAACAACACGTTACATGGACAGCACACATAACCATTGTCTAATTTACCCTCTCGGTCTATTTAAAAAGAATTCCTAGCATAAAATGAAGTCCACTGAATCAGCTCTATCATGAGGTAACTGGATGGCCCATATTTGGAGCCCTAACTAATGCAATTTTAAAATAAACTCCAGGCAAATTCCAAGGAATCCCTTCAGAATGCAGACAAAAGCTGTCTGCACAGTTTTACACTGTGCTGAATTAAGTCCCTAACTCTGCAGGACATCTTTAAGTGCGCTTAACTTTAAGCAAAGGCAAAACAAAGGAGAATCATGTCCCATGTTTCTGACAGTTACAGCTGGTTCCCACAAGTCATCAACAACTAAAATCATAGGCTGTTTATTGAGACAAAGGACAAGATCTTCAGCTGGTGGCAATCAGCGTAACTCCTCTGATGTCACTAAGGCAGTAAGTGCAAAAGATACGTTCCAACCCCAAGACCGGCCCTGAAGCCACTCCCTGCGATACTTACGGACCAACAAATTGTTTTATAACAGGTCGATTTGCAAGAGGATAGTCAGCCATTTGGATGTAGGGGCCCCTTTCAAGGTCAAACTTGCATTATTGTGCTTTTAATAAAAGCCTGGAACATCTGCCCTGTGGACAGCCAGCTGACAAACACAGATGTGCACAGAGGTATGGAGATGCAAGGGGGCTGGTCCTGAGCTCATAAACTGTATTGGATTAGGTATGATATTAGCTAATCAATTTTTTGAAGTAATCTTTAAAAATTCTTGGCAAATCAATAAATCAATAGGGAACATGAGGTTCAAGAACACAAAACAAAGCACATCAGGAGGACATTGCTGGCACTGCTATAGCACACAGCTTCTCTGGAAAAGCAGAACTGTTCTATATTTATGTGCTTGCAAAAACATCACCATATTTCCCATTATACAGCTCATTCCTATGGAATGTAGCAACATTGTTAAATCCTCCTTGCAAAGTCAAACTCACAGAAATAAAATAAATCAGTGTTAAGAGTTAGTTAAAGCAATGTGTGATGCATAAGATGGACGGGGGAGGGGAGATGTGAGTGGTTGAGGGGTGAATTCTCAGTGTATCAGCCAAGTTGGCAGACTTGGATACAAAACATAAATATTGTCAGAATGGGACGAAGCATCTTTCTCCAAAATGTTCACAAGAACAGCTGTGGTGCTCTTATCACACGACAGAATAAATCCTGATCAGCTTAGCCATGTAGTCCCTCACAAAAAATTGATGGTACAATGGCCTTGTTCATAGCCTGCCCACAAGAGCATGATTTAAAAGCCAAACCTGAAACTTGCTTGTCTTTTTCTTTTAAAATGCTTGAGCAAAATCATTATGATATACAACAATGTAGCCAGAAAGCCTACTTGCTTTTACAGCAAAGATCATGTTTCCTGATAAAGCATTTGACAACATGATCATCTGCTCTTTGAAGTGACTAAATTTGTACCAAAAGAGTAGGCACTGTCATTTTCAGTTGAACTTACTTTATGTAATATCTCTGCAGTGAAAATCTTTTAATTTAAATGAATAGTTCATTAGATTGCCTTGTCTTTTCTCCTGAAATTTCCTTGAGTTCACAAATGTAATACTAATTATCCCTCAGAGTTAAAAATAGGCAACAAAAATAAATTTAAGATAATCTATACACATATGTTAAGTTATAGCTGTAAGTGCAAAAGATTTTACATCACTCTCATATTCAGATGTAAATACAATTTTCTTTCTTTCTTGTCACTTGTGCCCAATTTTTAAAGTACTGTATATGCCTTGAAATGTTTGCAGGGGGGGAAGTGGGAGTGCTGAAGGAGAGGAATTGGAGGGTTACAGCTCGCTAAGCATATGGTACCACACATGCTTATGTTAGCAACTGCTTACTTACCCAATATATCAGCAGCCCTCATGGTTTCTTTTAGGAACAAGACCGAAATAAATGCACTACCTGAAAAAGAAAAAGCACGTCTCACATATGTCATAAATTATATAATGCTTCATAAGTACTGGATCTGATCTTGGTAAGGAATACAAAAATCTATCAAGGTTGCTGTTCTGCCTTACAGTTCACTGAGGTGTCCTGGTAGTATGATCAAGGAACTGGGAGCAGGGCCATCTGGAATCAAAGCCGTTACAGTGATATAAGTTATACATTCAGATTAAGATTCCACTGACTTTGGAGAAGCCTCCCTTTTTTACTGGTATAACAGAGCAGAATTCTTTTCCTATGGTACCACCTGTCCACTCCTGGTGTAAGGGCTGCTCTGCCCTCATTCTTTGTGCTGCTTTCATGAGGACCAGGGGTGGGCAATTATTTGGGCCCAATGGCCACATAGGGAGTTTTGATGAGCTGTTGTGAGTTGAGTCAACACCATCCCCCCCAAAACTCACCAAATTTCCTATGGGTCTCTGGGTGGGTAGGGAACAGGGTTCAAGAGTGGGACAGGTGGGCGAGGCTGGGATCATGGGGCCAGGTCATGGAGCAATGACAGCTTGGGGCCAAGGTGATGGGGGGTGTATGGAGGGTGTGTTGCGGGGGGGGGGGGTGCTGCCTGGGCACTAGGTCCCAGGAGCCAGCTGGGGGTAAGGAAGAGAGGGGGAGGTGGGATGGCGGGGTGCCGCACCAAAAATGGGGGTGGTTCTGTTGGAGGACACAATGAGGATTTGGGCCTATAGAAGCAGGAGAGAAAGAGAGTCTGGAATGTTCTGAATGAAGGAAAGGATGTGTGTGAGAGAGAGAGAGCACGAGAGGGACAACGAGACTTTCAGAGAGCCTAACTGTTAGGCTCATTTGGATATCCTAAGAAGGAGAGATACCTAGATGGCCTTGTTCCTAAAGCCAAGAATGCTGTTTCAAGTCTTCTCCTGCCTATGCTAGAAACACCTGGTGTAATTCCTGAAAAAAAGTAATTTAACTTTTTTGCAGCTTACTCTGTCTCAGTAACTCCATGTGTACCAAGCCACCTGATGTGTTCTGAGCTTTGTAAAGCACTTCCCATCAGTGGATACACAGAACAAACTACAGATAGTGTTTGGCAGGACTTTCATACTTGTCCAATCAGGAGAAAACCTCCCAAAATGAATGGACAGATGAACAAACAGCATTAAGTTAAAGGCAGAAGGGGGGCTAGCACATTACCGACTCTACAGTAGTAACTGTTCATGTGTAGCTAAATCATGGTATTTTATCCCTGTTTTATCCAGGGATAAGCTTCCCAGATTTAGCTTCCACTTACCAAATGTCAAAGCACACACAGGAAAGAGTTACCAGGAGAAGCTAGTATACAGTTAGTCGACTCTCTGGTATAGTTTATCTATCTGTCTACACCCTCAGAAATATATTGTATTTCTTTTCTAGGCAGCTTAGATATATATGATATAAAGAGCTATAGAGAACTCTACCTAAATTACTGTTACCAATAGAGTGGAACTATATGTGAGAGTGCATCTCATAGCTTTACCTACATAAGTGATAAAGTTTTCCTTGTACAACATTAAGATGACGGCTTTGTTGAGTAAAAGACATTGGTATCTAAGCAATACCTTGCAAAAACAGAGCCATTTAACTAAAACAAAACAAAAAAAAGGAGAAGGGAATAAAAGCAAACTGAGTTAGAACAGAAACTAAATTACTGCTCTATTTTTCTGCAATCACAGCTCTTACGAATTCCGTATCAGGCCACTTATTTATACAGTTGCTATAACAACAAAGAACCAAAGCTTAATGAAACGATGCCTTAGTAATAGGACTTTTTTTTAGCCTATGCTCTTGTCATAAAGGTTGATGAATATATTACACTAGAGAAGGAAAGAGATAAGACTTGGCCCTGGAAGATGCTGAGTACCACCTGCAAAAGTCCAATGCTGCCAGCTCTCATAATGCTATTGTGAATCTTACAATATTGGTGTCTTGGTTAAAGCCATAGTTACAGGAGTCAAGGGACTGTGAAAATTTCAGCTTTAATAGAGACAGGGGAAACGTTTGAAAATATGGTCCATGTCAACCCTACATCTCCAAAACCAGCAGAAACAGATATGATAGTTTTTGTAAACTGGGTTATTGCATAGACCAGGGGCTCCTTACATTCTTCCACTGCAGAGTTTAATATTGCAAAAGCACCCCACAGGCTACCTGTCCGTGACCATCCTTCCTCCTCTATTTCAGGGACTTTCTGCACAGAATTTCATTCCAATGCCAGAGATTCTATGCCAGGGTGCCATATTTTTGCCCACTGACAGAAGCTTTATGTGTATCCCTTTGCTGGTTCTCTCCATGACAGGGACCCCATTCTCCTATGCCCCTTAAAGTAGGGCCCTTCAATCTCTCCTCCATTCCCAGGATTGTGTGTACACCCCATTATACATGGACCTTTTCTCCTATTTGAGGGGCTCTGAGTGCTTCACTCTTCACACACCAGATCCCCCAAATTTCCCTTCCTCCCCTCTGCAATAGAGAATGTGTTCAACATCCTCCACACTTACATTCCCTCCCCCTTCTCCATCATTATTCTTGGTCAGGGAGATAAGACATTTAGGGCGCATCTATACATTGCCCGATGGTGACATTGTTACTGTGCCATGGTTTAGTACTTCCTTTTGGGAGTACTAAAGCATGGCACAGTAATCACCCATACTGTACTGTATCTGAGGTGCACAGCTATTTTTAGCAGCTACTTAGCCACCACTGTGTGTTATAACAGAGAGTGTGCCACTATGGCAAAGTGGCTGCTGGTCACACATAGATACCCATGGATGCTTCATCTCTGTAATGCGTCACTATGGCGACATAGCATCACATATAGACATGCCCTTAAAGCATCAACACATTAAACTCAACTGAGCAATAATGAACTGAGCTAAGCCAGGGCTACTATTAGTTGGAAATACATTAATTGAAGCCATCACTGCATTGTTTGATCTACTCAGCTGTAGAAGTACTTGAAGAGGGTTGGCTCTGTTGAGTTGAGAGTCAGACCCCTAAAGCCCAAGCACCATCTGGAAGCATCTTCCTGCTCTAAATATTGCGATTTTCTAATCATTAAGTTGGACCATACCACACAGGGGTGTAATTAGGTGTGGCCCCTTAGTTTGAATGCTTTTTGGGCCACAGGCCAGGTCTTTAGCTGCCTAAAGGCAAATTTTCAAAAGTGCCAAAGGATCTGAAGTCCCACTGGAAGCTAATGGGACTTTGCTGGCTAAGCCTGGACTTCAGCACTTCTAAAAATGTTGCTGTAATATTTAGCATTTGATAGATGTAGGCTCAGATAAAGCAATATCTTAGTGATTTGGTTAAAAAAAGCACCAATATCTGATGGAATTTTAGACCTACTCTGAAACAGATGTTAATAGCAGCTACCTCACAAACCAAGAAGAAAATGGAAGCTCAAGCCCATTTTCACATGCATACATACGGCGTCCCCAGCTGGCACTGAGTATGTTCCCATTCCATGTTCTGGGCCCCCCAATTCACCTGTCATGACTTAATGGAACTGTAAAAGGTGGGGTTCAGTGGTGTTCCTTCCCCCAACCTGAAGATGGAATAGTCATGGTGTTGCAGAGCACCTCGGTGCTCTGTTCCTATAAAGAGCAGTGCCCTGCTACAGGTGTGTAGCAGGGCACTGAGATGCCTGCTACTTGTGGAGCAGCAAGTAAGGAGCCCAGCTGCTGGTTATCAGGGCAGCCACAGCAGTAATAAAGAAGCACAGCTGCGGGTTGCCAGGGAAACCAGTGAGTCAGCTGACTGGAACAGGCTGGGCCTGGCTCTCATTTAAATCCAGGCTGGGGCCAGGCAGGCAGTTCTCTGCCAACAGCTGTAGAGGAAGGAGCTCTGCCAGACTGGACAAAGAGGAGAGGCTAGACTGCAGGTACAGCTTCAAGACTGAGGGAAGGATAGAGCACCCCAATGTGTCAAGACTAAAGTTATAGCCAAGTGGCTTGAATTTATGTTGCAGCCAAGGGGCTTGAGTTTGTATTGATGGTTTACTGTTTATAACCTGTGGTTTGGGTGAGGCTATTAGGGGTTGGAGGAGGCCTCAAAGGGGCTCCACGGTAGTGTGGGGACCCCAGTACCAGAGAGGGCGCAGCATTTGGAGGTACACTGATCCCAGCCCTGAGAAGGGGAGTGGAGAATTGGAGGCCAGGTAAGGCTGAGGTTGCCTGAACCCATCTGGGGGGTTGAGACCCTGAGGAGGAGAGTTGGGGCCAGGCACGGCTATGGCCACCTGAGCCCCAAGGCTGTGGTAACCCCAGACCAAAGGGGGCAGCACAAGGAGGCCCCAGACCAAAGGGAGCAGCCAGACAAGGCTGCGGAAAGCCAGAGCACCTGTGGGGTGCAGTTGTGAGACAAGGGCTACAGAAAGCCAGACTGCCTGTGGGGCGCAGTTGCGAGACAAGGGCTGTGGAGAGCCCAAGCACCAGAGGGTGTGGTGAGAGACGAGGGCCATGGAGAACCTGAGCACCAGAGAGGGAGCTGAGAACCAGACAGACCGAACAACGTCAAGGATATCAGCGAGGGTTGGGGTGTGGTAAAGGGGTGGTTGGAGCCACGCATAGCCCATAAGGCTGGGGTGCACTGAGTCACACAGTACAGAACAGGGGCCAGGATACAACAGAGCACCGTGTCCAAGGGGACGAAAAGCAGCCTCCCTTATATATATATAAAAGATCAAGACGTGGCAGGAAAGAATGAGGGTGCTGTGAGATGAAATTGGCATGGTAGGGGGCGCCAGGGGAGATCACGGCCACCCCTAAGACCCCGCTCTGTGACACATGGGTTCACTGTGGTTGTTCTCAGGGCTCCACCTTCCCTACACCCTGTCCACTTGCCAGCCATGTGGGTGCTTGTGTTGCCACACCAACTCTGGCTACGACTCATGCGTTACCCTGAGAACTCCTCAGCTGTGGATGGGGCGCAGGCTTAGGAGTTCAGCCTGCCCGATCCCTAAGCCAACCCTGAGGCCTGAGATGCAAGGCTTAGAGCTGGGGTAGATAAGGCTGGTTATTTCTCTTAAGGATAATCACCGACCTCAAGCCTCTATTGCTCTGGGGCCGAAGTTTGTGAGGTCCCAGTCAGGTATCAGCTCCTGCCCTCGCCTCTGCCATGGGGCAGGGTTGTAGGGCCTGTTCGTGCTGGCATGTCTCAGCAGCTGGCTTCCCACCCCCGACTTGACTTCCGGCGGGGTTTCTGAATCTCCTGCAGTGGTGGCCCCAACTGATGTCATCAGCTGGCCACCATCTAGCTTGATTGACAGCTGCTTGAAAAGCCGGTGGAATGCCAGCTCACACGGCTCTTTCTCCACCCTGGCCTGCCTTGAAGGTAAGTTTTCTGTGGTGTCCGTGTCCCCATTCCCTTCTTCAGAAGCATCAGGGTCTGCCCCTGGTGCCTCCAACCCCCACAGGCGTTCCCAACTGCCACAATGCAAAACCCAGAACTCATTTTCTAAAACATTATTATTATTGCACTGAAAGGCTTAGGACTTGCTCCAATATCAGTGTTGTGCTAAGTAAAACTATTTGCTGCAAAAGCAAAAACAGCTTAATTCAGGAGCTTGTTTTCTTGAAAAAAATCTTGTCTTCCAACGCATCAGTGTAATATAGGCTGTTTTGTATTCATTGTCAGTGTACTACTGCAGCATACAAATTTCAGTCCACTAAAATAAATACCTGAAATACTACTTTTTCTGAATGTTACACAGTGAAGAAAAGAGAGGTGGTATATAAATTAGTTAGGGCAGATGCTAAATTTTCTAGTATTACCATTGTCTGGTTCTGTGCATCTCTTTTCTGAGGTATAGCAGGATATATTTTTATATGTATAATCATATATTTTTACAAAAAAAGTTGCAGAATTGTTTACAAATATGTATATCTCAAATGTAGCATTTTGGGCACTAAGAGGAAGGGGTCAAGGCTGGCTCTGGCCCTCCTGGGTACTAGCCTTATACTGTAGGGCCTCCAGGCCTGGTGGCAGTTCCCTACAGAGGGAACACCTGCTTGGATTTTTTTTTTAAGGGCCAAAATAAAAGGTACTCATCAGCATTTTTGGCATCAGGGGAGGGTGTTGGAGCTTGTTCTGCACTTGTAGAAGTCAGCCTAGTATTGCAGTACCTCCAGGCCCTGTGCTTGTGCCTGCAAATGCCTGTTTTTTGGTTTGTTTGTTTTTAAGAGCCTCACAAAAAAAAAAAAAAGGTTCTCCTCCGTATGTTTGCCCAATATGGGCCATGTGTTACATAGTTATGCTCAGTGTTGGCTGCATTTAATCAATTTCATAGTTGGTTTCCATTACTGAGCACATGCTGCTTTTGGCACGAGTTTAATGATAGACAATGTATTTAATAAAGTGTCCTTGTATGCAAATGCAAGACAAACCTCACCTTATATTCCAGTAAACACAGTAATTTCAAGCACGGCAGCAGAACCAAATGTCTTCAGTGAATGTGTTAGTTCTGTTTGCTTTGTTTAAATAAACAAGACCTGAATCCAAATCATCTGGAATGGAGCTTAGATACAGTCTCTCCTCTGGGTGACTAGCTGTGTCTATACATGTACTTTACCGTAGACTAATTAACTGCTGAGTAAAGTGTCACCATCTATGTGTGTGACAGTATTAGGTCACAGTAAATTAACACCGCTGCAAGATAGTTCTGTCCTTGACAGTAATGTCTTATGAAAAACTAATTAACTGCAATTAAATGCATGTGTAGATGCTGATTGCAGGTGTAAATTGCACCCAGCCAGCCCAAGCAGGGAGCCAGACTCCTACCTGTTGCATAGCCCCACAGGTCCACTCTTTCAGCACTGTTGTACCCTAACCAGATTCTTCACCACCCAATGCTGCCACCTGGAGCTGGGAGCAGAGCAGGGCAGGAACATCCATGACAAACCTCTCTACCCTGACTCAGATTGCTACTGTCCCAGGTGCACATATAGATGCTGTGCCTTGTAGTAGCTTACTCCAGCTCAAACTGCTCTGGAGTTTGTTGCTTTGAATTAATTGTACGTGTAGGTGCACCCTGTATGAAAGCAAAGTGGGGAAAAAATAATTAGACTGCTTATCAATTATGGTTTATGTTGGTGGGAGGTCTGAGAGTGGGATAATGAGTGTTCTTACAAGCACTTGTCTAGATAAATTTGATAGAACCTTACAGCCCATCTCCTTGCATATGTTAATATACTTCATATAAAGGAGAGAATTCTGAAAGGGGATAAAGTAGAATCATGACAGCCTATATCACAGTTAAACAAGAGGCTAGGTGTGCCAAGAAGCTAAACATGCAAACAAATGGACAATAGTTAATGGACTACTCAAGCCTCCGCTTGGCAAACAAGATAGATATTACCAATGTAATGAATACAAAGGGAAGGAAGGAATTACAGAACCAAAGCATTCAAATGAAGGCATGTTTATCAATATTGCATGCTCAAGTTGGGGCATTTCAAACGTGGCAGATGCAGAGCTGGAAAGTCAGCAGATAAGATGTTATAAAATACTCTTCCAATCTTAGTTTCTATATTTACAATTAAAAAATAACCCAATGATCAGAGGGTTGATAGCAAAAGAGAAAACTCTACAGCTGGCCTAACTCACTCTCTTTTACACATACACACACATTTTAACAAGACAGGAGAGAACCTTGAAAGCCATGGCATTCATTGGCATGGCATACATTTCAAGAAATTATCTGAAATTAGCTTTCTGGAAAGTATTTAAGAGCTGCTGTTCACTAATACATTTCTTAAGAACTCATGTTCTCAGAAAGGGGGCCTACATACTAGATATTCTGTAAAAGCACTGTTCTCTATGAATATGAATATATGAGTACTGTTTGTACTCGTATTCAAACAGAGGCAATATCTTGATCCAAAAATCATTTGGGAAAAGATCTATGAAACTACAGACCATGTCACCCTATCAGGATTGTGTGTTGAAAGCAATTCTGCATGTAATGATAACAGCTATATAAGATAAAGTCTCAAATACTATAGAATGTCTTTAGTTTTGCAGGCACAAATGATAAACAAAAAGAGAAAAGAAGAATGATTTAATGTTAATTAAAACACTTATTAAAATTTTAAATATTAAAAAGTCTTGAAAGATCACATCCGTCGTATGTGGTATGTTCTCCAGTATAACATACTCCTGAATGCACCTGTTTTTTGAACAATAGAATGAAGAAGAAAAAAATATTTTTTTCAGCGTTATGGCTGTATAGAGTAGAATCAGAGCCTAATCTTCAGCTGACTCACCCTCCCTTTCCTGAGTAACTAAAGCTCAAATCCTAGCTGCTTTTAAAGATTGTTCTCCATGGGTGGATCTATGATTTTGAAAAGACCTGAAGAATCTCCAAGGATGTGAAATAGGAGGAGAGAGATCAAGAACAGCTAGCAGGCAGCAAAATTGCCTTGAAAATGTTAGCTTGATTAGTGGAATATCAAGATTATTTAAAAGGAGAGATGATCATTAACACCTCTGGAATGAAGAACAGCAAATCCTTAAATCAACTTACTTTCTCAACTACCTGCATAGAAATGCTGCACTGTGGAGCAGAAATCAAAGCAAGGTGCTTCTATCCCAGGCAGAAACACAGCTTCCCCACTTAACACATTCACCTCAATTCGGGAGGGGGGTGCAATTTTGGGGGAAGAGATGCATGTTATATGCAAGAAAATATGGCATTACTCATTAGTTGTTTCTTAGATATTCATTGATTTCTTCTCTGCAGAAAAGAACATCTGACTCTGTCTTTTCAAACTATTAAAAACCTTAGCAAATGCAGGAGCTCACATCATTTCAAATGCACAAAAAGAATATATAATTAAAAATATGGTTATTTTGGATTAATCTACTACTGTTGACCTACAGCAGTGGGTACCTCCAAGAGGTTCATTAAAGTCATAATTTGTGAGGATCAAGACATATACTTTTCACTGTTTGACCATCATTAAAACAACCTGATCAATATAACTGCGTACTGCAGGATATGCAGTGATGCATATAGGGGATCCAGTCCTGGGAATAGGCCCATTATATATACTACAGGAATATAAGACATTATTTAGCAGACACCAAAAATATTTAGAAAATCTGTGCTCCAGAAGTAGGCTGTTTTGTGCATTCAAAACAAACTTCAGGCAAAATTTTCCTTAAACAAAATTCTGTTAAATTTTGCAGCCATAACTTGACTGTGATCTATGAAGGAGCATATTCAACTTCAGCACAAAACAAAACTTCCAGTATAAAACCTCCTTCTCCTACAGAAGATACTACAATTTTTTTTTTAAATATTTCTCAAACTGTGAAATTGGA
Source organism: Crocodylus siamensis (assembly GCF_052110815.1). Lineage (NCBI taxonomy): Eukaryota > Metazoa > Chordata > Crocodylia > Crocodylidae > Crocodylus > Crocodylus siamensis. The sequence goes on from NC_143397.1 coordinate 220,732,583, forward strand.
AGACCTACATTACCATTTGCTCAGCTGTAAACAGAAGATAGTGTTTGACTTGATCAGTTTGTCACTGATCCAAAGGAGATCCTAAAATTCACAAAATATTGTTCCCCTGGCAGTAATTTTAATAAAAAAATGAGATAAGGGAGAAAGCATCTGGTGGTAGGAAGTATAACTGAACGTGATGATTTCCTCAGTGCACCAAATTTGGCTATTTCCTCTTTCTTGACGTTTCCAGTTAATTTTCCCTTGGGTATAAACAGATGTCATTTTTGGAGTGGGATCATCTGTGCAGGGATGTGTGGGAGGGCCCAGATGCCACACCCCCCTGATGGGGGATTCCCAGGGCACGCAATAATCAAACAGATGTTGTCCCATTTAAGGCATCACAAACTGTGACTACCCTTGATCACAGCAACTTTTGGGGGCAGTTGGAACATAACAAGAGGCAAGGGCACCTGTTTGCTTGCAACTTGTGCCGCCATCACAATTTTGCAACTTGTGCCGCCACCTGTTTGCATCCCTCCTTTAATGCAGTTAAGTGGTTACCCAACTAAAAATCTGTTTGTCCTCAGACTAAGTTCTGGAAGGTCAGGCAGAATAAGCTACAGCATTGCAAAGTAAATGTATCTGCTGGTTAAGATGTATTAAAATTTCCATATTGCTTCGTTTAGGAAAATAATATTTGGAGTGGGTATGAGGGAATGGCATATGAAATACTGAAGGGATTTTCATAATCTTTTGTACCAAAATTTTTAGTTCAGTTAAAAAGAGAGTGGGAGGTGGGACACTGACAAAACATAATACTTATGGAAATATTTTCATACGTCTTCTTCAGGGTAGGAGGAGGGGGAGAAGCAATAATGACATATTTTTAATGTATACAATCCATTTCTGAGCAGGATAGTTTTGTTGTCCCAGCTGAATGCAAGGGATGGAGTAAACAGAAATAAAATAAAGAAATGAAAAGTTAAAAAAAAAACTTAGCTAATATTACAGGTAATAGTTAATATTGATTTTGGTCTTTACTATATCCTTTTGTGTTCAGAGACGCATGAAACAGGTAAGATTTACAAGTTATAGATCACAAATGGAGACATCACACCAACATATTGTCTGATCTCCAGGTAACTATTTAATTGCTTCCTGTAAGAAATCCTTCCAAGGGCCATGGATTCTGATGCATAGCTGCAATAGCTTTGTATGTGATGCCAAAATTCTAGACTATTTTAAAAAGTGAAGGATACAGTAAACTGCCAGCTCCTTCTCTTCTCACTTATTTGATGATACAAACACGCACAGAACTGCTACAGACAGGCAGTCTGCAGGGAAGAAAACTCACCATGCTGAAAAATTACTTCACGAAGCAGTATCATTTTCAGGTCCCAGTGGACAGCTGGTAGGCACCAACAGACCATGAAAATACACTGTCATGGTGTCAGAATGAATTCCAGGATATGTAGAACCATCATGATACACGAGCACCGCACATGTCAATCTTCTTTGGGAAGTGTCATTATTTAAGGGATGCGGCTGACCCAGTGACTTCCTATCACTACAACTTCTGTGCTACCCTGTTCTATCTATTGTCATTTCCACTGGTAAAGCTGCAAGAACATTTTAAAAGTAGTGCATCATAAAATAAATCAACTCACCTTAATTGATATTAACCCAATTGTTTCTATCCAGTAAAAGTATTAATAATACAGATATCCAAATAAAGTACAAGATAAAATATGCCCTAAGTTGTAAAATGACTAGTCTAAGGTTTCATACATATGCTCCATGAAGGAAAAGGACTTCAGTATTGGGAGAGTCCCACAACAAACCAAAGGTTCTGAAATAATCCAGGTCTCTTTAATGTCACATGTTCCTATCAGAAGAGGCAGAACAATTTATGTACACTTAATCAACTTCCAAAGAGAGTGTGAATTAAAGACACTGATCTGATGACAGTATAATTATTTCAGGCTTATACTTGCATTTATCAGCAAATTCACTCAGATATGTTGGCCCAGAGGAGCCACTCAGCACTGCCTAAGCTTTGAAGTGCAACTCTACAAGGCTTAGGCAGGGAGGTGCCTGCAAACCACAGGGAAGATGGAAAGGGAGTTCCAGAAGAAGCGTGTGTGGAGACAAGGCTTAAGTTATCGTGGAAGATGGTGATGGGTCAGTGAGACCAGGAAAGGGTTTCTTATACTACAGCGATGAGTGACTGAGCAGCACAGATGAAGATCCAGAAGTATTTAAATACTGTGGAACAATCCGAATACACTGGAGTCAACGGATGGATATCTATTGAGAGAAGAGTCTAGGATGGGTAATTCAAAGCACTGGGGATTGGTAACCTGCCATCACTACATGCTGCAGTACAAGACAAGCAATAGCAGATTACTAGAGATTTTGTGTGTGTTGAGTACAGGGTTTATTTTAAAATGTCACCTTCCTAATTGTATGAGTCATTCACTTTCAAATTAACGTTACCCATTCCTCCCCTGACAAGTTCCTCCTCTCTCTGCAATTCTTCTAATATTTTTCTTACAATCTTTTGAATACATTTACTAAAATATCCTCATAAATAAAATAGGCAAAACCATCTCACCTATGACAGACACACATCCTAATGGAGCAACAAGGGTGGCTGGTGCAAATCCATAAGCTGCAAAATTTCCCAGCTCTCCAGATACCATGAGGATAATTCCACTCCACCATAGCTTGCTTGTGTAGTAAGGCTTTTGAGCTGCCAGGCATGCCAGTCGGAGATGAGCATATTTCTAGAAAATTAATTATTAGGAGCAGCAATTAAAGAGACTTCCATTGTGTTTTTATATAAAATGAAGTTTGAATAATTAGGGGTGCTGTCAACTTCAAATTCCAGGTATGTCAAAGTTTTCTTTTTTAATTAATTTCAGTTTGATCTTGTAGAAATATTGCATGGTACTAATACAATGTGGCTTCTGCTTTATGCTTTCTTAACCCTACTTGAAACAATGGAAAACTCAGACAACTAAAATCCACCTGAAAAACATATCAAGGGTCTCTGAAGTTTATAGATAAGAACTATGGGCAGCACTACAAACCTCTGATGTTATCTCAAAATATGGATTGAAAAAAAAACAAACCAACCCATATTTCCCAGAGTACCCTAGTGGTAATGCAAATGCACACAACACTCTCATCTAGGAAACCCAAGAAAAATGGCAAAACCAAAAGCTTATACTACAAACCAAAGAAAGTCAGACAGGGAACAGTATGTCCCTTCTAAGACCCCCTCTACATATTACAGGTGTTGTGCAATTAACTGGTTAATTGTGCAATTGCCTTAAGGCCAGCTACACGTGCAAAGTACTTATCACACCATAAAAAGCTCAAACCGGCTATAAAGTTAAACTTCACAAATGTGTACCATAGACAATACGTAGGGGGGGCACAGGTGGGCACATGCTCCCCCTGAGATTAGCCACTGCCGAAGCTGCCGCTGGCTTCTGCAGGCGGTCTCTGCCCCCCCTCCCCACACACACTTGCTGCTGGTGTGGCCACCGGAGGCTGTGGATGGTCCCTACTTACCACTTGCTGCTGCCAACGGCGCAGATGGTGGCTGCAGGACATCCTTGCTTGCCACCTGCTGCTTGCTCCCCCTCCTCCCCCTTGCTGCCATCACCGATGCATCCAACTGTGGGCACAGTTGTTTTCAAGCTTTAATATGCAAGTGTAGCAGGGTCTCCCCTGCTGCTGGGAGCCCCATCAATACACCATGCCCAGCTAGGTCTGAGAGTCCTGCAGCTGAGGGAACTCTCAGCCCCAGCAGTTGCCAACTCTGGGTCCTGACAGCACCAGGTCCCAGAGTGCTCCAGTTGTGGATACTGGGTTCCAGGATCCAGCTCGTTCCCAGCAGCTGATGGGAGCAGCTGCCCCAGGGATCATGGCTGCTACAAATCCCCCTGTACCTGGGAGTGCATGGGGTGGCCCCGCAGTTGAAAGCCCCTCAGCTGAGGGGCTCCCCCTGCACCAACAATAAGGTGTGATGGGTTCTAATCCATAATCCCACAATCACATCTCCTGCCACGCATGTGTGATATGGCAGGAGGTGTGATTGTGTAGATCACACATTGAATCCCATTGTGCCTTTACCTGTACATGTAGTGGAGGACTATCTGATCCATGAACTGACCAGAAAGGCAGTTCTTGAATGAAAGAGTATGCAATAAACCAGAGCTGCTATCAGAATTGCCAGAGCCCAGTTCTGCTTGCCTAATTCACTCATGACTTTGGCAGGATTACTTATGGGAGCAAACCAAATTGGATTTGGTCTATGATCTCCTGTAATGCAAAATTATTTTGCGCTTACTCTTAGTATATTAAAAAAATTCAACAATGTCTCTGTTTCTAATGTCCCTATCAACCAGACTTGTGTTTCAGCATATATATAGTCAAATGGTATTTTGTCAATGCCGTTTTTAAAGGGTGGAAGTATTATTTGTACACATGGTAATTGCTTTCTCTTTAGCTCTAGAGCAAGAACTGTGCAGTGGCAGGATAGTTGAGTGACTTTGGTTATTCAAATCTTCTCAAACAGCTCAGTCATTTAATGGAGGAAGTATGTGATAGTCAGGAATGCAGAACTGTGGTGAAGTTGCATTATTTCACACATACACACACAATTACTCTGCAAAACATAGTCTCAACTGTCTCATGTACCAGGCCAAATTTCTCACAAACCTCTCTGAACAGCAGGGGAGGCAGTGCCAAGAGCACTGGAAACACATGGGACTATGACTGCATTTCTACTGGCTTGAAAATGGGTTTTCCCCCCATTTGGCAGGGAGGGGAGCCAAAAAGCAAAATATTTTGAAGTGCCACATTGGAGTTTAGCGGGCCAAAATCATTGGTCAGAGAACATTTCCCATGGTACACCACATTCTCCCCTGTTGAGAGGACATATTACAGGGCAGCCATAGAGCTGAGGTGCATTGCAATAGATAAAGTGAAATGGGAAGTCTAGCTCCTAATGGAAAAAGGAAGCATGAAGAAACTGAACAGCAGGAGCCAGGAGGGAACAAGACTGGATTTCAGAATGGTAATATTTAGGTTTTTTAACATCCAGTTTTCCAACAACAATCCATTTTCCCTTGTGATGCAGATACTTTTTGTGGAAAAAACTCTGGCTAGTCAAAAACCTAGGATTCTACTGAAAACCAACTTGGCAGAAAATTTCTGACCAGCCCTAAATGAAACCTCATTCAAGATTCACCCAAAATGCTTACAGGCCTTTAGAGAAAAATCCAGACTGCATCTTGAGACTGAAGAGAGTTTTTATCTCCTGACACAGTTTTATCACATTGTTTTATCTCCTGACAGTAGATTGTTGCCTACAAAAGTTTATTATGCCTCTCTGAGCCAGTTAGTGCCACCCTGCCCTACTTTCCACATGTTTTATCATGTAACTTCAGTCACCCATAGATCATATGTATCCTCCTCTATTTTAATTACTCATGCTCTGAGCATAAGTATTCTGTAGATATAGCAGTTTGAAAGATATGTCAAATCCAGCCAAAATACTGCCTTTCCTGACTGCTTTTTTATTTGGAGTGGGGAGAAGGAAGAGGATGAGGTACTTCATGGGAAGGAGAGTGAAGAGATACATCGGAACTATTTATCTCCAATTAATATTAATAGGAAAATACACATTGGGATTTAAGGAAGTCAGTTGTTAAACCTACCACCTTTCAGGAAGACAGTCTCTCAGATGCTAACAGTGGCTAATTGGTTGCACAGTTCGCGAACCTCAGCCTTGTCCTTTTAAAGAGCTGTCAGGAACGTGGCCCTGACATCGGCACCATCTTCCGAAAATCAAGGCCAGTCAATAGCTTCATCAGATGTCCATTTTATAAAAACACTGTTTTGTCACTAAAGAAAATGCCATTTGTAAAAGACAGTAGAAGTTTCAGCTGCAATTGTTAATTACTGGGTAATGGAGGGGCATTCCATTTTTCTAAATCTCTTGTAGGTTTGAAAATAGGAAGACACTTCAAGTTGAATCAAGCCTAGACAGTTAATGTTTGAAAGGTAGTGATTATCTGCTTGCAGGTATTCTTGGTATACTGCCTTTTGAAACATTCAAAAATCCTTTTGACTCCCCTAGTAGCAAGACAGAAGGTACTGACCCAGAACTGACTCTCTTCACTACAGGCTTGATGAAACACTCACTGCAGCCAATGCAAGTTCTCCCATTGCACTTCTCACCCTCAGAAGAGATCCCAATCTTCAAAGAGCATTGGCAGTGTCATAGACTGCCAGAGGCAAGAAATGTACAACAGATCTGTGGGCAGAACAGAGGACTTGTCTCTGGGACAGTCAATCTAGAAACATTCATAAGCATTTCCTATTTAAGAAAATAGGAGCGAAATGGTGAAGAAGTTCCCTGATTTTAATAAAAAGGTGAATTCATGAACTTTATACTCCACAGACTTTCGTGTAGGACAGCATAAAACAGATTGTATTCAAAGACCAGTTTGCAGTCTCATTCTTTCTGGGAAAAAAACAGCCAAGTAGGTGGGGATGTAAAAGTATGAAATACAATGGCACCAGAATTATTTTTCTAGAACTTTTTAAAAATCATCTACAGTGCAAGGACCGATTCTACCCATAAAGACACCTGGTTAGGATTACTAAAAAACAGTTCAAAGGGACATTTTCAAGATAAAAATGTTTCCCTGTTTAACTATTAGCAGAAGTTGAGAGGTCAGGACCTCAGTTTGTTTTTCATCATTTATGCTATTTACTCTATTATTCCAATTGCACAAAGACACAGGTTGGTCAATGTTCCTTTAGGCATCAGTCTTGCAAACGTAGGTATGCATGCAGGTTTACTTACATGGCTAAAGAAAGGGCAGGGTTTTGGTCTTACTTTAGGAAGTATACACACTTAAAGGTTTCAGAGGTACTAGGTTGTAGCCATATTGGTCTACAGGCAAAAGGAATCAGACCTCTGTGTAGAGGTAATATCTTTTATTAGACCAAATAGATATTTGCAAATAAAAATCTTTATTTGCAAGCTTTCAGGCACACTCACCCTTCTTCATGCATAGAAGAATGCAAAGATTGTAAAATTTCTCTTAGGTGGAAATGAAAATTCATATTTGAAGGTTTTTCAGCTTGGTGATCACAAACACCATTAGGATCAGGAATAGGTTCAAAGGGCCTTGCCTTTTCTTATGACAGATTGGAAGAAAAAGAAATCCTATAAGTTAATTTTGTTGTAATGTTGGGTCACAGTATAGAAAAGGTTTAGAATCATTGCAGCATTAAAGTTATTAGGCTGAGGTACTTCAAGGTAGGAGACTATGTAAAAAAAAAATAGAAAAAAATAAACAAAGCCTTATACTTGGAGCCTGAAATTTAGAAGTTAAACATTTGCTAAAAGGTAAATGTATCCAAATACTTACAGGGCATCTCTTACCTGTATATTCAAAGAGATACTAATCAAGAAGTTGCCAGTGACTGCCAACAAAACTCCTAAGAGCTGAGTCTGAAAAATTAAAATGAAAAAAATAAAATGAAAAAATGTTTCTATAGAAGAATGACAGAATAGTAGGCATTATTGTAACAGTATAAAAAAATGAACTTTTCTGCTAATGAATTCATGCCTCATTAAATAAATCAGTGAAGAATAACTTTGCATGAATAATTACAAAACTAATGAAGATGGTGCATTATGCCTGAGGCTTTAGAAGTAAACAACCAGAAAGTAAAATTGTATTTGCTTTCCTAATTTATTTTGCCATACTTCCCTAGAATATCTTGCAAGGTCTCCAGGAAAACTTGGTAGGTTTCAAGTTAATATCCTGTGTTATTCTCAAAAGACCAAGGAGTTAAACCTACAGAATGATAAAGCTTCTTTATTCAGAGAACCTTCTTAGCCTACTGATCTGCTGTTCCCTCCATTTCCTTTCTGCAATCCCAGGGTCAATGTACTAATTTACACGTGACAGTCTTAAAGGTATCCACACATTTTCCCCCTTAAATGAAACCTATCCCTATGTAACATTGGAGGTTTAGTGCAATCCATTGTTAAAGCACATTTCAACCAAGTCTCTAGTTTCTGTGTTGGCTTTTTAGCTCTAAGTGATCTTCTCAGTTTCTCTACATTCTCAGTCTTTATTGTTTCAGTTCTTGTTTGGTTTTCTTGTTCAGAGGTCTCTATTTCTGAGTAATTTTCAATCTTTTCTGTCGTTTCTTGATGCTTTGTTGTTAGCTCTGTTTCCTTTGGTGACTCTCATGATGCTGCTTCTTTTCTCACCTTTACAAGCTGCAAGTGTCATCTGTTTCTTCTTAATACCTGTCCTTCCATTGTGACTACTTCATAGGATTTGGAAGCTACTTGACGAGAAACTAGTGCTTTTTGTTTCCACATTTGTCCAGCTGAAATAAGCACCATATCTTTGCTGTGCAGTTGTGGTAACAATCTGGAACCACTCTCATAGTATCATTTTTGTTTGAGTTCATAAAATTTATTTAATGTTTTCATGTTTTGCTTTTCATTCTGATGAGCATGATCCACAAGATTTGGCAGTCTGATTTTGAGTTTCCTGTTCAATAGCATTTCTGCTGGGGACAATCCAAGTTTCATGGGTGTTACCCTGTAATTTAAGAGTGACAGGTAAACATTGGTGTGTGAATCTGTAGGTTTTATCAACAATTTCTTCACTATTTCTACTCCATTTTCCACCCAACCATTGGATTGCAGGTAATTAGGGCTTGAAGTGTTGTGACAGAATCCATATGTGCTTGCAAACTCTTTAAAAGCAAGACAGTTGACTTGAGGTCCGTTGTCTGCTCCCACAATTTGTGGAATCCCATGTCTAGAAAAAAATCAGTTTGATGTGAGTTATGACATGGTTTGCTGTTGTGCTTTTCACCAATGCAATTTCAGACTCTGAGAATAATAATCCAGCTCTAGTTAGGATGTCTTGTTTTCAATGGCATTAACAAATGTTACCTTAAGTAGGGAGATAAAAAAACAAATCACTGTTTGGGGAAACAGTGATTAAGGGGCTATTTCAGCAAGCTTAAAGGCTATTCAGCTTTGTAGAATTACCACGTGGGTTCACCTTCTTTAAACAGTTATCATAATATGGTTTTTACTAGCCAAGACCAAACTGTGTTATAGTACCAACGTATAACACTGTTTTTGTCTTTAGCTAAACTTGGTTTGGAAGGTGTGTTATCTATCACATTGCAATCTAGTGTGGATGAAGAGTACAGGTTCTAACACATAGTATGGTTGTTGATTTTAAAGTTGGTCAGCCCCAACCAGGGTAGCAAATGGTAGAGTATATACATTGTTTTGTCTGCTGTGGACAAAAATGCATTAGTCAGCATGCGTTAGCTAAAGTGCTAAGAATGCACTTTTAAATAATACTGCATGAGAGAATGCCTGAATGAATAAAGTCAAAGAATGGTGTTGTTGCAGGGTCATAACATTCTTTGATTCAATTTATCAAGACAAAAACAAATTATCATAAAAATCCCCCATGGTCCCCACACTTTGGTAACAGGAAAGGAAAGGCAGGAAAGAATAAGGGGTTGGCTGTGCCTTTTATAAATCAGAATGCACCTTCCCTTCAGTAGGCATTTCTTAGTGCACTAGGGCTATCATAAAGGATAGAACCTTATGGGCACGTCCAGATGAGCATGCACGTGTGTGGCAGCAGCTCAAACCTGTGGAAGACGCACGTCCAGGAACAAAAATACATTCCCCGCACTGGATATTTGCAGCGCAGGGGCAAAATTAGACCCCTGGATATGCAGGGGTCAAAAAAAAAAATGCACCGCAGAACAGCAGGACAAGGCATGGTCCCAGACTGTGCCTGGAAGCAACCTGGGAGTCAGTTATCCAGGAGAGACACTCTGGTTTCTGGCCAGAGCATCTGTGTGGTGCTCCTGCTGCCCTCAGCACTGTAAAAGGTAATTTAGGGATGTGGGGTGGGGGGGATTTATGGGTATAGGTGGGAATGGGTGGGTGTAAGGAGTGGCAGCAGGATGTCGGGGGGGGTGTTGGGAGTGAATGGAGATTTCAAGGGCTATGGGGAGTGGCAGGGGGATGTCTCAGTGGGTGGGTACATGGAGGGGCTTGAGCAGAGGCTGCCACACACCTGCACCCCACCTGGCCCCTGTGATGCCAGCGGCAGCAGGCAGCATGGCTGTGGTTCTTCTACAGACACAGTGGGCAGTGATGCTGAGCTGTGAGACCCATACAGCTCTATACATGCTGAACAGACCCAACCCAGTCCGCTAGTGCGCAGCCTTGGATGGGCTGGGCTGTATCCATTTAGCATGTATGGAACCCAGGTCACACAGCGCCACGTTGCTGCCCACTGTACCTGCAGCAAAGCCACAGCCCTGCTTGGCTGTTGCCACTGGTGCTGCGGCTGCCGGGAGGGGGGGCAGGCATGTGGCAGCTCCAGAGCCATTCCCAGGAGTGTGCAGGCCCAGTGGAGGGGTTGGGGGTGGCGAGCGGCCAGAGCATGGAGCCAGCGCCTCACTGCAGGACCCAATCTGGCCCAGCCCAGCGTGGCTCTCTAGCCTGGCTTTGTACCAAAGCAGAACGCACAGCTCTGGGAGGTGAAGCCCCTGAGCAAACACATGCTAGCTGTGCAGCCTGGGCTGGATTGGATTGGCAGGGTGTGTTTTCCATGAGGCTCAGGCCCGATCCAGCCCAATCTGTGCGCCTCCTTCCCACAGGCACCATGGGGCAAGCACCACTTCCACTGGAGGCAGGACCCAGTGCAGCATGTAGGGACAGTGTACTGAGCCAAGCTGGGCTCTGCTGGCACTGGGGAAGCTCATGCTGCCAGGCTGGACCAGTTCCATGGTGGCAGAACCTGGTGCAGCGTACAGGGACTGTGTGTTATGCCGAAACGGGTTCTGCCGCTTTGGAGCTGCCCCAGTGTGACAGGTGGTCCCTGCAAGTGGCACTGGCCCCCAAGTGACACCTGCAAGTGGCACCAGTCCCCAGTGAGCGGCACAGGCAGCACCAGATCTGCGTTGCTCAGGGCCGAGCCATGCCATGGAGGGGCTGGCAGCAGTGGGATCTGAGCACACCACTCCCACTGCTGCTGTAGGGGTAAGTTGTAGGCCCTGCTGGGGGGCTGTGGCCCCTCAGGGTGCCTGGGACCCTGGGGGGGGTGGTCCTCCAAGGTGGTTGGGTCCCTGCAGGGTGGGGCAGTCCAGGTGATGTGTGGGCCAGGAGACACACCCCTCCTGAGCAGCCCTCCTACAAAGTCCCCCCATACCCACAGTACGCCTATAATCAGCCCACACCTAGCCACACACCAACATGCATCTCCCCACATCCCCCCACACAACCACGAGCCTTCCTCCACACCCCTTCCCACCTCCCCTCCTGCAAACCCCACATCCCCCCATCACGCACCCATCATGTGAGAAGAAAACCAAAATCACACATTAACACATATTGATATTTAGACTGTATTGTATAATTATGATAGAGTCACTGGTAGGCTTCCAAATTGCTTTAACATTGTAAATATATCAATAAAGCATCGCCCAACTGATTGATCTCTCTCTCTCTCTCTCTCTGCAAATAACTATGATGTCATTGGGATAACAGAGACCTGGTGGGACTCCACCCATGACTGGACCATGGGTATAGATGGCTACACCCTGTACAGGAGGCATCGAGCGGATAAAAGGGGCGGGTGCAAAGCTCTCTATGTCAAGGAAAGCTACTCATCCCTGCAAGCCAACATTGGCACCCACGGTGGATGACTTGAGACCCTCTGGGTTAAAATCCGTGGGGAACACGGCACAGGGGATACTATGGTAGGGGACTACTACAGACCCCCTACCCAGAGTCAAGACCTAGACCAGGAGTTCACCAGGGAATTGGCTGAGGCCACATGGTCCCAGTGTATGGTTGTCATGGGAGACTTTAACTACCCAAACATCTCATGGAAGGAGCACTTGGCCAAATCCGAGCGGTTGCAAAGCTTTCTTTCATGTGTGGATGACGTCTATCTGACTCAGGAAGTCTACGGGCTGACAAGAGGTAAAGCACTGCTCAACCTTGTACTGGCAACCGGGGATGACCTAATCAGTGACCTAACAATTGAAGGGAAGCTGGGTGACAGTCATCATGAACTGACAGCCTTCACCATCTGCCATAAAGCTGGCAAGTCAGTCAGTAATACAGAAGTCCTCAACTTCGGGAAAGCTGACTTTTGACAAGATAAGGAGACAAGGCCTAAAAGGCCACAACCTAATGGAGAGGGGAGGTTCAGGACGAATAGCTGCTCCTCAAGGAAGCAATCCTGGATGCGCAAGCAAAGTCCATCCTGTCTCGGAGGAAAGGCAGCAAAAGGGCACAGCAGCCCCCTTGGCTCTCCAGGGAACTGGCAGACCTCCTGCATCTTAAAAGGAAGACCTACAAAGGACGGAGGACTGGAACCACCACAAAGGAGGAACACTCTGCTCTGGTCTGGACTTGCAGAGAGCAAATCAGCAAAGCCAAGGCTGTAATGGAACTCCAGCTAGCTACAAATATCAAGGAAAATAAGAAGTCCTATTTTAGATATGTGGGGAGCTAAAGGAAAAGCAAGGGCAACATTGGATGGGGCAACTGACAACTGATGCCCAGGAAAAAGTGAACTTGCTAAATGGGTACTTTGCATCAGTTTTTCACCAGTTCCATTGGACAGCCCTGCCCACTATGGGTTAGGGAGGCCCGGGTGAGGGAGATTCCTTACCATCCATCGAAGCTGACCTCGTGAAGGAACATCTTGACAGGCTGGATACCTTCAAGTCAGCCAGCCCTAATGGGTTACACCCAAGGGTACTCAGGGAGCTGGCAAGCATCATAGTTCAGCCCCTGGCACGAATCTTTGAGAGCTCTTGGCGCTCTGGTGAAGTGCCTCATGATTGGAAGAGGGCCAATGTCATGTCTATCTTCAAGAAAGGGAGGAAAAAAGACCTGGCAAACTACAGGCCCATCAGCCTGACTTCTATCCTGGGGAAGGTCTTGGAAAAGATTATCAAGGAGGTCATCCTTAACAGACTGGCTGAAGGTAATATCCTGAGGGATACCAGCATGGGTTTGTTGCAGGTAGGGCTTGCTTGACCAATCTCATTTCCTTTTATGACCAGGTGACTTATCACCTGGACAAGGGGGAAGAGATCGACGTTGTATACCTCGACTTTAAAAAAGCCTTCGATCTGGTATCCCACGATCACCTCTTGGCTAAACTGGCTAACTGCAGCCTTGATATCACCACAATCCACTGGCTGGGGAACTGGCTCCGCAGTATGACCCAGAGGGTGGTAGTTGATGGGAGCCAATCGTCTTGGTGCCCTGTGACCAGTGGGGTCCCACAAGGCTCTGTCCTAGGGCCTATACTGTTTAACATCTTCATCAATGATGTGGACATTGGTGTCAGTAGTGGACTGGCCAAGTTCAGTGATGACACCAAACTCTGGGGTAATGCATCCACACCTGAGGACAGGAGGGTGATCCAGGCAGATCTGGACAGACTCATGAAATGGGTGGATGAGAACCTGATGGTGTTCAACACCGAAAAATCTAAGGTTCTCCACCTTGGGAGGAAAAACCTGCAGAATGCTTATAGGCTCGGTAGTGCTGTGCTGGTTAGCACTACAGATGAAAGGGACCTGGGGGTCATGGTTGACCACAAGATAAACATGAGCCTTCAGTGTGATGCTGCAGGTAGTAAAGCAAGCAAAACGCTGGCTTGCATCCATAGATGCTCCTCAAGCAGATCCCAGGACATCATTCTCTTGCTGTACTCGGCCTTGGTGAGGCCGCAGCTGGAGTACTGTGTCCAGTTTTGGGCTCCACAATTCAAAAGGGATGTGGAGAAGCTTGAGAGGGTGCAGGGGAGAGCCACATGATCACAGGTCAGGAAAACAGACCTTATGATAAGAGGCTGAGAGCAATGGGGCTATTCAGCCTGGAAAAGTGCAGGCTCAGGGGTGATCTGGTGGCCACCTATAAATTTATCAGGGGTGACCACCAGGATCTGGGGGAACATCTGTTCACCAGAGCACCCCAAGGGGTGAAAAAGTCGAACAGTCACAAACTCCTCCGTGACCGATTCAGGCTGGGCATAAGAAAGAACTCCTTCACTGGGGGAATGCTTCTTGTACTTCTAATTTAGAGTTAACTGTGAAGTATAGCGGAACTCAAGAGTTATTATCAAAAAACACATTTTTGAAAGTAGCAGCCATGTGGAATGAGAGAAGATTATCATTTAAAGCTCACTGTGCTCAGTGCTTTATAGATGTACAAAGAAAACACAGCTCTTGTTCCAAGTATTTTATAGCACAATTCAGATACATACAGAGTTCAGGTCCATACAAAGCACTGGGGGATAGTAAAAATAAGTAGAAGGGCAGATATCCTGTCAAGGTTATCTGTGCTGAAATATTTCAGGAAAGTTTACATTTGGTCAATGGGGTATAAAAATGAGGGGAAAGTCAGATAGAATATGAGGAGCTGGTCTGGATAGGGATGATCCTGATACAGGCAGGTGGTTGGACTAGGTGACCTCCAGGGTTAGGGACAGAAGTTACATATAAGCCAGTTCAAGGGCATTTATACACATACCTTTTCATCCTCAACCCGCTGGAGATCCAGCAGCTCAGAGCAGACTCAGTTAATCAAGTCTGCTCCACAAATGAGCTTATGTGAACTGTGCTGCATTGCATGCAGTTGTATACGCAGCACAATATGCGTTAACATGCATAAAATGGTGGTGGTGCACTTTTGAACTAAAACACTTTCAAGGTTTTTTAGTTCAAAAGCACACTACTGCCATTTTCTGTGTGCTGATGTGCATTTTGCCACTTACACAACTGCATGCCATGCAGCGTATGTACAAATGTTCCAAGTGATCAGAAACTGCTTTAAATCTGTAACAGAATAGAAGTTCAGTGTGCACAAACCAGTTTCAAAATGGCTATAACTGGTTTTAGATAAACCTGGTTAAATGTAAACTTAACTGATTAAGTCAAACCAGTTTATGAAACTTCTGTCCCAGACTCCTTCCTGGTTCAAGTTAAATCAGAGTCCCCCAGCATCCAAGCATTTTGCAGCCCTGGGCTGGGATGGGCTGGGCTGTCTGTTCCAGAAAGCAGTACTGGCCCCACCACAGCTCCCTAGCTGCAGCAGTGAGGGCAGACTCACTGGCCTCCCCCCAGACAAACCCCAGCTGGGATTTGGGGCCAGGGAGGGGGTTAAGCTTCTCTTCCCCAGAGTACAGAGATGCCCTCCCCTGCTAAACTTACTGCTGGCTGTGACTGTGGACTACAAATCCCAGAGGTACCTGGAAGCAGAAGGAAGAAGTGATGAGGAACCCTGAAGAGTTTTGCTGCTGTGAGTCTGGACTGCAAATCCTATAGACCTCGGACGCAACAGAAAGAGGAAACGTACACACAGCCCACGCCAGCTATGTGCCAGAGAGCCACACTCTAGCACCGCCTTGGTTTCTGGCTTGACCCACTGCAGGCATGGCTGCATTTCCTGAATCAATAGTGAATGTCTGTTCATTTGCTTATTGGTTCAATCTTTGCAGCTTAGACCAACTTGCCAAGACTGAATCAACTCAGCCTTGGGCATTTTGACTGTCTGTACTTAGACCAGAGGTCTCTTCCAGCCCTATTTTTCTATGATTCTAAGGAAGAGGGAATTCCAAATATGATCTTATCTTTCCTCAGGAAAAAAGAAATCATGTACTTAACTCATTAGCTAACTCAAGGTTTTTACACAAGTTAAATGACTGAGTTAGAAACTAGTAAGATCTTTAATTCAGTCTACCTATTTACATGAAAGCTACAAACTATCTTGTCTTCGCTAGAATTTTATCTCAAATTGCTAATGACTTAACACAACCTTTCCCTAGAGAACACAAAGTCTATACAGCTAGAAAAGAAGCAGACAGGAAGAGGAGCATATTGAGGAGTGTAGGAATCTTGGGAAGATACAAGGAGGCTGGAAAAGCTAACCCCTTGCTGTGCTTTATATCATTTTCATCGGCTCTTATTATGCTACATTCATCATTTTCCAATTACCTTGTGGAATACCTAAAACTAATGAACTAAGAGGGAATATACAGGTTTTAAAACATGTTCAAGAAACTTCTGTTGTGCTTGCCAATGCAGTATACAATTAAACCCATTTGAGTTAATGCCAAAGTGAATGAAAAACAGCAGATTTTATTTTATTTCATTTTATTTTTGCTTTTCAAAGGCCAGTAAGACCAACACTCCCAGCTCTTATCTTTCAATTCCTCAGCTTCAGAATTCAGATGGCAAAAATTAGAAGATGACTGGGGAAGAGACAAGGCTTTTATTGTCGTATCTTTTACTGTGCAGTAGAGAGAGCTGTTGGACAAGGCATTAGGTGCCTTTCCTGAGGTCACAGAGGAAACTGTGGGCAAAGTAATGGAATTTTTTCAGCTTTCCTCAAGTAGCAGCCTATGTTTTATGTGACTGACATTGCATAATCAAGAGAGTACCATTTCAAGTTTCCAGTGTTGTCCATTAGCTTGCAAATGAAAAGCTTTCCAGTGGCCATATAGCAGAAGCTCAATCTTAATTGTTCATGGAGTGGATTACAGTTTAACAGAAGAGATTTTCTCAGATCATCTCCTCTTCTATTCACCATCAAACAGCATCCGTATGATAACTCCATAAATTGCATAGCATCATGGAAAAACAACAAGAGGAAATTCTTTAAACTGTCCTTAATTTAGCAAGCATTTTGTTATTACTGAGGAAAAATGAGTCTCCCCTTCTCTTAGTTCTATTTCTTTGAAAAAAATATGGATAAAACATATCATTATGTGACCAGCTGTCTTTTGGCGACTAAAAAGGGTTCTGTGGATCAATTTGGAAACCTGTGCTTCCATGTCACTGTCTGAACAATATTACTACGTAAGTAATATTCTTGAGTTGGAATAGCTCATGGATGAAACCACATGCTGGAATGTGGTTGAAAAGTCATGGAGACCAGAGATGTGCATTCATCCTTTTAATTTTGATATACTGTATTTACTCAAATCTAAAGCAACCCTGAATTTAAGATGACCCCTGCTAATAATTAAATTCTATATATGGAAGCTTTATAAATTTGTTCTAATTTTCCAGGTGTAGACTCTAATTATGAGAGGTTTGTCTTGAATTTGTCCCCCTCCCACTGCTACAGCAGGGAAAATAATGGGGGGTAAGTAAGGTGGCCCTCTGCCCTCTACTCCCCCCCAACTTTTCCCCCTACAGCCTCTTTTGCCACCTTATTGTCAGACCCTGCTTAGGCTCTGTTCCCTCCTTGTGCCAGGCCCCAAAAGAGTCAACAGTGTTTCAAGCCATAGTGACCCAGTAGCCCAGCACTGCTCACCATGTGTGTGTACTCCAGATATCTACTACAAAGGATCCATGTGCTAATTAGCCCCCCACTCATGACTGGAAACTGGTGTTCTTGTCAGAAGTCCTGGGACCCTCCAACATTTATATGCAGATGAGACACAGAGCTGCCTGGTCCAGCTCCACCCCATGAAGGGTGGGGTGACACTCAACAGGCTGAGAGAGGGGGCAACAGAGCTTCTCACCTACATGGACATTTGGAGATGTTTGCCAGACATTTAAGACTGGTAGAGAAACAAGAATCAGTGGAAATGGCAGGGGGCTGGGGAGGGGGAGTGCTGTTCAGCTGTAGGAGCAAAAGGGAAGTTGAAAAGTATTCAATACAGTGATTCAGCATGAGTTGAAAGAGTCAGCACTGAGGGGAACCGATCATAATGGGTACTATACCTTACTGTACCTTATACCAATGGGACTGCATTAATCTAGCCTTATGGCAGTTTCCCATCAGTATGCAGTTTCCCATTATGGGCCATGTGTTTTACAGGCATACTCTGGGTAGGCTGTGTTCAATCAGCTTCATAGTTGGTTTCTAGTATTGTGCACATGCTGCTTCTGACAGCAGTTTAATGATAGACAATGTATGTAATGAGGTGGTTTTCCTGTATGCAAATATAAGACAAAGGGCTTGCTCCCCCCAATCAGCATGGGGAAAAAATGTCATATTTTATTTGAGTAAATATAGTAAGCGTGCTTGGAATATGAGCATGGATTTCAAAGTCAGCCTCAGTCAGCATCCATGTGTAGCCCTGATGTTGATATATGTGGCAGGCTGGCTGGTGGCAGCCCAGCTTGATGGCTTGAGCTGGATGACTCAGGGCAATTGGTGGGGGCATTTCCCTTCCCCATCAATCAAAAGAAGGCAGGAAGAAGGCAAGGCGGCTTGCCCTGCCCTGCCCTGACCCAGGGGTGAGGTGAAGAAGAGAGTCTGAGGGGGAACTAACCCTTCAGGCTTTCCCATTGGTCAATTTCCAATCTGGGGGTGGAGGCTCCAGAAGGGATAAAAAGCCCATGTGCCCATGACATGGACAGCTTCAATGAGGGACAATGAAGAGGGCTGCAGAAGAGCTGGTGGAGCTGACCAGTGGGGCAGAGCAGTTGCCCTGGAAGCACCCAGAAGATGCCTTTGCCGAGTGGGAGGCAGTAAGCGGGTGCATCCTAGCCCTGCCGTAGAGGGGGCTGTGATGTCAGTGCACAGATCAGTGCACGGAGGGTCCAGGAGTGGATGGGACTTTGGCATCTGCACAAGGCAGCGTGGGCCCCCAACTCTGCATGAGGCAGGAGCCCTCAGTGCATGGATTGGTGCATAGGGCTGGGAAGGGTCCGGGGTAGATGGGACCTCGGTGGCTGCACGAGGCAGTGTGCATCCCCAACCCTGAACAAGTCAGGAGCCCTTGGTGCACAGATTGGTGCCCAGGGCTGCGGAGCTGAAGGGATCACCATGGCTGCACAAGGCAGTGCAGGTCACCAACCCTGCGTGAGTCAAGAGCCCTCAGTGCACAGGGCTGTGGAGCTGAAAGGATTGCTGCAGCTGCATGAGGCAGCGCAGGTCCCCATCCTATATGAGGCAGATGCCCCTTTAGTGCACAGGGCATAGAGAGCTGATTGGATGCCACAACTGCAAGAGGCAACGTGGGTCCCCAATCCTGCATCAGGCAGGAGCCCTCAGTACACAGGCCGGTGCACAGGGCTGGAGAGGGTCTGGGAGCAGATGGGATCTTGGTGGCTGCACAAGTCAGTGCAGGTCCCCAACCCTGGAGGCAGGAACCCTCGGTGCACGGGTTGGTGCACAGGGCTGAGAGAGGGCTGACAGGCCCAGTAGCTGTACAAGATAGCTCGGGTCCTCCTGTATCAAGAGGCAATGGACAGGTCGACCACCCTGGTGAGGGAAGACACCCTGTATCCATCTCATGACTGAGATGAGCCTAGCCCACCAAAAGCTGCTGGGAGTCATGAGTTATCCAGGAAGGGGATTTCCGCAGAGGAAGAGGGGCCCTCCCCCATTCAGGTGATCAAATGAAAGCCCAAGGAGGGGTAGGGAATGATTCCCCTTAGGGAGTAGAGAGGAACCTAGGGCCCCTGTTTGTTAAGGGTGGTTTCCATGGCTATGGGGTCCTAGTCATGGCCTAGGGGAGGGTGATGGCATTCCCTTAAGGTAGCGGGTTCTTTCCCTTGGTACCATTTCTTCTTGGGGGCACAGCTGCTGTGCCATTGTGTTCTGGTTCCTCATGTTGTTGAGATTTTTATTGTAAACTTATATCGTTAATGTTGCATTATGAGATGATTGTAAGCTGCTCTATTTAGTCTGCTAGTAGGGTCTGTTAGCACAACCCTGACTCTGTATCTGAATTCATTGTATTGGTTACCATTATACATTGGTATCCCTTTTGATATAATATCACCGTGCATGTTCCGCTATTGTCCCATCCCTGCCAGATTTTCCTTTGTTGATTTGCTCTCTAACCTGTTTTAACACTGAGTGTTCCTGCGCCTGCTGCCTGCAAGGCCCTGTTGAGGGCAGGGCTGCATACTAACTGGAAGGCCAAAGAGGAT
Organism: Crocodylus siamensis; assembly: GCF_052110815.1. Classification (NCBI taxonomy): domain Eukaryota; kingdom Metazoa; phylum Chordata; order Crocodylia; family Crocodylidae; genus Crocodylus; species Crocodylus siamensis. The sequence continues at coordinate 220,752,581 of NC_143397.1, forward strand.
CAAGACCTGTGCCCAAGTTCAGGGTTGACAAGACTTATTGTCTTTGTAAACTTATATTTGTAAATAGCATATAAATTTGATATAATATTGTATATAATTAAATCTGTAAATAGGTAATTAGGTAAATAGGTAGGTAAGTAGGTAAATAGGTAAGACACTAGGTGCCCCTAGTCTCTGCTCTGCTCTGTACGCAAAGGAGGTGAACCATCCTGCAGCCAGGCAGTCATGCTTCTGCAGCATACACGCACCTGCTGACATCCCTTCAATTGAAAAGGGGGTACCAGTGGCATACCACCCAGGTTACATACATGTAATCTCATTAGAAGTTATATTACTTACCAAAAAAAAGGGAGTATATCTTCCTACTCAGCTCACTGAACCTGCAGATAACATTTAAATATCTCTCTAGAAAAAGTAGCCAGAGTCTAAACCTGAAATCTGCTGATAATCTTCCAGAATTGCAAGCTTATTCCTGCACTCTATTTTAGTTAGATGTGAGCAAAGAAAATAGCATTTTTCACAAGAAGTACCACAGACTTCATATCCATTGGAAAAATAATCAAGCTGATCTCAGCAAACACTCTCTTGAGCTAGATTCTGCTCTCTCAAAAACACGTCTAAACTCCTGAGAACACACATTCCTCTAACTTGTTTCAATAGCTGCAAACATATGGTTGAGAAATACTGACAGGATCCTGATGAGATGAAAGCAGCATTGTTGCTTGACTGAGTCTTCCACAGACACTACAGACTTTACTGTCTGTCATCCTGAGAGGATAAATGAATCATTGCTTCATGATAACAGACTCCAAATGATAATGTTCATGGTGGCTTAGCCATTGAAGAGATATAGCTTCTCAGGGAAAGAGAAAGAAACATAAAGCAAAGATAAATATCAACAGTTGATAATATGAGAACCAATGACAACAAGAGTAAAGAGAAGCAAAAATGTATGGCAAGGAAGCACTGAAAGAGAACATTAGTTACCTTCAGTGAGCAAACGCTTTAGCAGTGTCAAAGCTTGTCTACACACAAACTAAAGTCAAGGGAACTACATTGTTTTTAATTCATACCTTCAGTCACGTCAGTGAAATTATTTGTACGCACACAAACGACCTAGTCTGATTTAGCTTTTACAGTAATTCCTCTGGGAGGGGAATTGCCTGCTGTAGAAATATAGTTGAAATACAGACTGAAACAACATAATACATATATGCTGTTACAATACCAAACATTTATGTAGTTACATCATGTTAACTATTTTTTGAGTACCAAGTATCTTGGGCTCCAGTTTATGTCAAACTGATCAAGTTCAAGACGCTAGTGATTTAGCACAAGCTAGGGCTTGTCTCCACAAGGTGATACACTTCAAAGTGAGATTTTTATAATGCAATGGCTTCCTGTAAACAGGCACACAGCCATCTATAAATGAATAAGTAGTTTTTACTTCACTTTACTTCCACACAGGAGGGGATTTCTCTTGAGGGATGCACTACTAAGCATTATAGGTGGGTACCTGCAGTTCCTTTGCACAGCTGATGGGCTCTAAGCATTGTGGGATTTGTCCTACAAGACCTGATGAAATATCTAGCAGAAGCTAGACAGACCTCATTGCATTCCACAACTTGGGATGAAGCTATGAAAATCCTATGATGCCTCTCTCTCACCATCCTGTGATCCTTCTCTTTGAATATAGCGGGACTCTTTTTTGAATTCCTAAGCAATCATTATAGACAAAACAGGTCTCCACACCATGATGCTGGCAGTCAGATAGACATAGTAGATTGTTCAAAAGTAGCACTGGTTACTGCACATTTAGATAGTACCTGGGGGGTTCAGTCAGAAATGTTGGGGAGGAAAATGGAAAAGAAATGTAAGGGCTGTGGCTCCTAAGCTGGTCATTACAAAGCATTCTCACTATCAACACCATTTTGAGTATGCAAAAGGAAGTTGTAACCCACTGGCAGAGCTGTCCCTAGGGTATGGTGAATCAGGGAGACCGCCCTGGGCCCCGCACTTTGGGGTGCCCTGCGGAGCCAAACGGAGCAGCCACACCCTCCTGGAGCTGGTGGCTCAGCCCCGTACCACAGAAAAAACATGGAGGCCCTCCTCCCAGCCCTCCCCACCCTTGCAGGGGTACTACAGCCCCACGCAGTGTTAAGGGCACCCCCCACCCCAGGCTTATTTGACCTGGGTCCCACACCCTGCAGGGCTGGCTCTGCCCACAAAGATGAAAGACAGGATTTAGAAGGGGCTTTAGCTCACATATGCCCAAGAAGACAGAGTCCAACAGGAATAACTGAGAGTTTATATCACAGCCTGTAACAGCAAGAACTTATAAGGAAAGCAAATGTTATAGTGCCTATCAGCAGGGAACCTGGCTTTCCATGATAAAAAAAAATCACAAATTCTCCGATAAAAAATTGCAAATTCTCTGATAGACATCCCAAAATCTGTGGTTAAAATTAAATGCCCCTCATAGCCGCACTGGTGTCCCTCACTCCCCTCCCACAGACCACAGACCTGCTTGTGCTCCTTGCCCCCCACCGACAGCCCCTGCCCCCCAGTCCTGCCAAAGGGGGGCCCCAAGCTGCCAGGGCAATGGAGCCAGGGACCCAGGCCTACAGCCCTCTGCCCCCAGTGGAAGGCAGTGGCTGCTACGGCAGGAGCATGAGTCAGCTCCTCCCCTGCTGCTTGCCTGCTGCAGGCTCGAGTGGGGCCGGCTCCCAGTGCCAGCATGCAGTCCAGGGGGATGGGGGGGAACTGCGCCCCGTGATCTGTGGGGGGGTGGGGACAGGGTGAGTGTGCACTGCTCCTGTGCACACAGAGGAAGTGTGGCCATGGGAGCACAGAGCTTGCAGAGGCAGGCAGGTTTCATGCATGGCCCTGCTGTGCCCTGTCATGCCAGTCACATACGCTGCACTCCAGAGAAGCTGGGGGAGGGCAGCAGGGCAGGGAGCACAGTGTTTGCAATCCAGGGTTTGCAGCTGGCTGAGCACTCTGGCCAGGAGGGGGAGGGTTTGCAGTGTCTCCACTCCTGGCTAGAGTCCCTGGCCAGCTGCAACGACCCCCTCCCCCCGCCTCCTGGCCAGAGAGTGCCCAAGATGGCTGGCAGCTGAGGAAGTGGGGATGCTGCAAACCTCCCTTGCTCCTGGCTGGAGTGCCAAGATGGCTGGGGGCTGAGGAAATGGGGAGGTTTGCAGCCAGCCAGACAGTCCAGCCAGGAGGGGGCTTGCAGCCTGCCCATTCCCAGCCAGAGTGCTCAGCTGGTTGCAAACCCCTATCACTCCCGGCCAGCTGCAAACGTCCCTGCTCCCTCAGCCCCCAGCCAGCTTGGGCGCTCCCTCAGCCCCCAGCCAGCTTGGGCACTCCCCAGCTGGTTACTCCTGCCAGGAGGCGGGGTTTGCAGCTGGCTGGGGGTGGCGGGGGTTTGCAGCCGGCCAAGTACTCTGGCTGGGAGCATGGAGGCTGCAAACTCCCTCCCAGTCGAAGTGCCTGGCCAGCTGCAAACCTCCCCATGCCCTCAGCCCCTGGCCAGCTTCCCCCACCAGCCCTGACCCCAAGCCCCACTTACCTCTAGCAAGAAAAGTAAGCCTGAAGCAGCCTTCAGTAAATATGAGTGTTGGGCCCTGCCCTTCCCCCTCTCCCTTCCCCTTTGGGCAGGGTTGAGGGTTTCCCCGCCCCTTTTGCAAACAGCTCTTGTAGGCTGGAACTCTGTCAGCCTGCAGAGCTCTTTGAAAAAGGGGGAAATCCACGGGTTTCTCTTCTACAAGGGAAAATCCCATTTTTAATCAGAGAAAACACAGAAATCTGTGGTCCCTGCTTATCAGTCTCTTCTGCAACACTGCTGATCGCCTGAGGGTTCTCAGGGAGAGAATGCTGGCTGCCAATGAGTACAGGTAGCCAAGTCTGTTTGTAGAGGGTCTCACTCAGATTCTTATTTCTTGAAGGGGGTCCTGCCTGGGTGATACACCTCTATGCAAGGAGTCTTAAGTCATGCAGTCTTTGATATCCCCTTGTCCTTTAGTCATGTCCAAGCTGAAGCATAGTTTGATGCTGGCTTTCAATTCCCAAATCCTATTCAAAGTTTTGTAACATGGACAGGTAACTGGAGGTCCATCTTACCTTTTCTCTCTTGTAAGCCACATCCATATCCTTGGTTTTAGGAGACTGCATGATTTTCCAAGCTATGACCACACTAGGCCACTGTCTTAGCAATTCCCTCCTTTTCTGGGACATCATAAACTGTACTATACTTGATTCTTTTCTCATGCATGGACTTCAAAGCTTCCTGTTCCCTTGCCTCTCCCCAAAGAGAAGTAGATACAGGACTTCATCAGAGATCCATGTGGAAGGATGACAATCAGGCATAGCACAGGGATAGAATAACATGCTAGGTTTGTTTTGTTGAGTATAATAAGTCCTGGAACAAGCAAGTGTGAAGAGGTACAAACTGCCTGCATATAACATTTCAAATGGGAGATGCTGTCTGGTCACCATGCACCCAGAGTGGTAGGGGGTACACAGGCAAAAAATGACTGGATAGGACAAGGTTTCAAGCAGCGTGGGAAGGCAGCTAGAAAACCATCAGAATAGTCTGGAGCACAGACACAACTATACCCTGTTCCATGGTGAAATTACTCTCAATTCTGCAAAATTAAAAACTCCAGAGCAATTCAGCAGACACACTGTTATGACATACTGAATTATGTGGATATAGATCTTTTTATCTTTTAACCCCACTGGCACCAGTGTAAATCCCCCATGTAGATGCGCCCTTACTTAAAAAGTACTACTTCATACAATTAAAAAAAAATAGAAGTCCTCCCCTTCCAATTCAAGACCAAGGCATTGAAGCTAGATTTGACATCATAAATTGTACTGGGCTTGATTCGTTTCTCACAGTTTGCCTCAACTAGAGCTTTTGGTTATGTTGCAACATATTAATTGATTGCAAATGCTAATGTAGACATGTCATAAACATTTGTTCCTGAACACAAATGTTATTTCTGGTGGTGGCTGATCCATCCAGTGAACCATGACAAACATGACAAGTGTTTGTGAAGAATCTATATTAGCATTTATCATCACAATAATTAATGTGTTAATTGACAACCAATTATAGTATGTTGCAAAAAAACTAAAGCCCTTAGGCTAGACAATATAAATATAAACTAGTAGCTAAGTCTATTAAAGAAAATGGAGGTTTGGTGGTATAACACCAGTTTATGTAGCACACATTTCTTTTATTAGATACTGAATATTTACTTTTGAAAGTACACTCCTATACAGACAACTCTCCCACAGTTCTTTACAGCACAGCTCCAGTTCTGGCTTTCAATTACACACCAACTGGCTGTGTTTAGAAACTTACATTCCAAAGTCCAAATTAGTCACATGGAAAGAAAATATATACACCCAATTGTTCATATTAACAAACGTTATTCTTTTGAGGGAATCTGTGGTGCCATTGTAAACATGAACATATAACAGTTGGTTTATTAATGTCACCCAAAATCGAACAATTACAAATTTTTACAATGTAACTACATTTATTGGGTTAGCCAAAGTTCTGTCACATCCCCCAAAACCAATGCACTCATTCTATCCCTTCCTTCTATTTCTGAAAGCTAAGAGTGTGGGGTCTGATCTAATTTATTTTGCAGTAAGTGAGTTTTTCTATTGCCTTTAATGAGCGTTAGATTCCATTATGGATGGTGAGACATCCAAATCCTTTTGGAAATCAGAGTTTTGTACCATGGTAGTGGTGAAGTGATGTTGTAGCCTTGATGGTCCAAAAAAAAATGCCAGAAGCAAGGATGTTTGTGGCTAATATCCTTTATTGGACCAAGTCCATGGTTGGGATAGACTTAGACAAACTTTTAAATGCAGTGCATTCTTCTTCAGGTCTGGATTTTGTTCCATACAGTTTAAGTAATTTATTTTTGCATTGTACTTGAACATTGCTTTTCTTTTACAAGTTTATTTGGCTTTGTCTTCTCATGGCCCCAACAGAGAACAAGTTTTAAAATGTTAACAACTGGCTAGGAATTCAAATGTAACAGCCATCTTCTTCTTTTGCTAGCATAACTACAAAGCCTCAGCAGTTGCATTAGATGTTCAGAAATCAAATGTGTCAATCTTTCAAAGTTCTTACGTCAGTTTTAACGAAAACGGGTTCACCGTGACAGAAGAACTATAAAAGAATGCTTTATGACAAGACACCCAGAGTTCAATGTTAGTTTATCAAAAATAAAATTGAGAAGTGACTTGTTTGTAGTATACAAACCTTAATAGGAAGAAATTATCAACATTCTCTACTAGCTTGTTTAAACAGCCCACAAGTTTTAAGCAGTATGCTAGGTTTTGTGGATCCCATCCTTACCTGTCTAACTCAGCATTGTCAACCTCCCAGGTTATAGGAGGCCTAGGAATCAGATGTCCAAGGTGCTTTTTTGGGTTTAGCCCTCAGGTCTAGCATAGCCAGGCAAAAGCATGATAAAAATCAAAAAGGTGCAGACCAAGGCTCAGTCTACACACTCAGAATTTGGCCAGCATACCTGTGTTGCTCAGAGATGATTTTGTAACCACACGTAAGCAATGAAACCTACGATCGGGGAAAATCATCCTTTGTACTGAATATGAAATGACAGCACAGAAGTCACAGCATAAGGAAATGGGGCTTTAAACCACCTTCATTCCCTCCTGATCCTATCATAGCTGCTCCAAGATAACTGCTCATTTGTACGCTCGAATGAAAGCTAATAAGGCTGTGCAAGGCTTTGAACCATGCTTCGGATCTGGAGAAGCTTCAGCTATTTCGGCATCCAAAGCAGCATGTCCAGATCAAAGCGCTGGCTTCGTTAGGCTTTCCAGAGTGGTTCGGAGCCGCTTCAGAGATCTAGCCATAGGGTATAATGGGGAATCAATGAAATATCTATAACTTTGTTGTTTTCTGTCAGATTTGGATAATCCTTGCAGGGATGGTAGCCTCTGCTAACAGCATGAAGCCTGCCAGGTTTCAAGAGGGTCGGTGCAGGGGCTCAAGGGGAACTGCACCCCAAATTTGTGAAAGCAAAACTCATGTCACATCTATGTGTTACACCACAGGGGGGTGAAAACTGCAGGGGTGATAGCCCCTGGTGAGGCCACAAAGCCTGCCAAGTTTCAAGGAGATAGGTGCAGGGGTTTGGGGGGAACTGTACCTCAAGCTGCTGACATGCAAAACTCATGACATAGATGACCCTGTGTGTGTTAAGGCACAGGGGGCTGAACACTGAAAGGGTGGTGGCCCCTGCTGAGGCCACAAAGCCTGCCAGCTGTCAAGGAAATAGGTACAGGGGGCTTCTGGGGCCCTGCACCTCGATGCTGACAGACAAAACTCATGCCATGGGTGCTTGTGCAACTGAATGTGTCTGTCTTGGGGCAGTTGATTATTTCCTCTCCTTAGTCTGTGGTTTTGTAAGTGCTAACCCTTGCTCATTAACTCATTATGTAGTAGCTAGGTACTGTGTATTTAGCTGGTTCTTGAGTGAATCATGATTAACTAGTAACTGGTAACACAGTAGCTTAGCAGCCAGGCCTGCAGTAGTCACCCCATGCCACGTCCCTGTGCCCCAAGACAGACACAGTAGCGCAAGCACCCATGTCACGACTTTTGCTTGTCAGCAGCCAGAGGTGCAGGGCTCCAGAACCCAGAAGCCCTGCACCAGTCTCCATGACAGCTGGCAGGCTTTGTGGCCACAGCAGGGGCTACCATCCCTGCAGCTTTCACCCTGCTGCACCTTAACACACACAGTGTCACCCATGTCATGAGTTTTGCTTGTCCACAGCTTGAGGTGCAGTTTCCCCCAAACCCCTGCACTTATTTCCTTGAAACTTGGCAGGCTTCATGGCCTCAGCAGGGGCCACCGCCTCTGCAGTTTTCAGCCTGCTGCACCTTAACACACACAGGGTCATCTATGTCACAAGTTTTGCCGGTAAGCAGCATGAGGTGCAGTTCCCCCCAAACCCCTACATCTATCACCTTGAAACTTGGTAGGGACTACCACACCTGCAGTTTTGACCCCATTGTGGCTTAACACATAGACATGACATGAGTTTTGGTTTCAAGAATTTGGGGTGCAGTCCCCCCCAAACCCCTGCACCAATCTTCTTGAAACTTGGCAGACTTCATGCTGTCAGTAGAGGCTACCATTCCGGCAAGGATTATCCAAATAAGACAAAAAACAATAAAGTTATAGATATTTCATTGATTCCCCATTATACCCTATGGCCAGATCTCCAAGGCAGCTCCGAAGTTTAGGAGCCACTTTAGCCAGATCTGGAGCTCTGGATCAGATCACTGACATCCGAAGTGGCTGGATCCAGTGCTGGATCGAATACCTGCCTACTCGCATAGGCCTAAAAGCTAACCCAGGGGAGCTTATTCCTCAGTGAAAGCTAATCTACTACAGGTTAGCTTTCATCTACTATGGGAAAGAGCATGCAAAAGTGATGTGTGCTAAAACCTCTCCCACCTTTATCTTACAGTAACTTGTTTGTGTGCCAGTCTCTTAGACTTAAACCATTCTAGCACCCAACCCTGTAAGCAACAGAACAACTCAAAATTTCTACAGCACTGCATATGGCCTTCCTGCTCATATAATCACTGTCATCTCCACTGTCATCATGCCCTTTATACTGGGGCAAGCCATGGGGTCCTTAGGAAGCATCCTCTGGATTCATCTACATTGCCTGCACGGTGGGGGGCAGTATTTCTTCAGAGACTGGAGTTTTGTAGACTCTATAAAATGGGTTGAATTGTGGACTATTATTGCCACTACAGGTCTTTTATGTAGGCCTGAAAGGGAAAGGAGTAGGGCAAAAAAAACACACTCCTCATCTCATTTCCTTAATGTTTATTTTGACAATATTTCTATAAACATGTTTATTACCAAATCAAAGGCTACAACAAAGTAACCCATCTTTCTTTCTTTAATGTGGGTACTGCAGCCTGTGCAATTTCAGTATATTTTCTATACTGAACTTAAGTATTTCCAAGTGTGGAGGGGCCATTGGCATTCTGCAAGGCCAAAGTCATACAGCATGTTCGAGTGGACACACGCTGTGTTCTCTCATGGATATCTACCTTTACTCTCAAGGAAGTTTAAGCAGATTATATGGTTATTTCTTGAATATATAAATCACATATTCTATGCTTCTTAGTCTTTTAAAGTCGAATGAAAAATGGTAGTGCATGGGACAATTCTTTAAAAAGTAGCCACAGTACCTCCGTGGGGTTCAAAAAAGGAACAATTCTGCATTTTCAAGTTATTTTCATAAAAAACAATCTGCTCTGAAAAACAGTGTATGTAACTATACACTTAGACCCTTCAGAAATCTACCCTTATATCTCTGGCAGAGTTTAAAAGATCAACATGGCTCCTAGTCCTGCTTTTGCATGAAGTAGGCAACATAGGCTCTCCAGCTTATTTTAATTATATGGCAAATAAAAACCACATCCCTTATTTAGTTCAGAACAATGATCATAAGAAAAAAAAAACTGTGCATGTAAGGTATCCACATCAGTATTAACCAAGCGAAGAGTGCAAATTTACTTCAAATCACATCTATAAAAGCAAATGTTAAGTAATATTCACTTTTCAGCTTCCTGCAGAGGTGCTCCCAAGGTGTTTTTACATTCCACCCTACTTCACTCAACCCAATCCTGCTGCAGACTTCTTGAGACTCTCCATGGGTGCAAGAGTCTATCCTCATGAAGCCCAGTAGCCCCAAATATGTGGTGCAGAAAATGGGAATATTCTATTAGGTCCATAGAATGAACTCTATGTTTGTATACTGGAAATGCCCAGACTAACCTTTACAATTGTTAATTTGAGCTAGCTAACTGGAAATCAGACAAAGGGCAGCAAAAGGGTGAAGCATCCAATTGGGAATCTTTAGCCTGAAAGTTCTCATTAATAGCAGAGGGTTTTGTCTGATTAACGATTGAAGGATACCATTCCTTTCTGACTCTCTTATCTTACTGTCTAGTTTAGAACAGGAATTTTTTTGTTTTCTAAAGAAACAAATGATGAGAATTACCGAGGCTATATTATGGTTAGGGAATGCATGGCAAAGGACGCATAAAAAATTAAAGAGAATCAACTCTATGTGCAAAGTCAGTGCTGCCAGACAATCCTTTGTCCCAGATAGAAACATTTAATTGCAGTGCTTCGGCTCTCATTCCAAAGTAAAGCAGTTACCTTGCATGTGCTGGACAAGAAGTCAGGCAGTGACACATTGCAAGCCCTGTGCCTCTCAAAGTTGTAGCTACCAGGCAGCTGCTCTATAGTATTCAGACAGTTCATTGCTCTGTCACTCTTAGACATCATGGTTTAAGCACCCCTGGCTCTCATTTGTCCAATATAGTGGTAAATGTAGCAGCCTGACCTTACACCAGAAACAGCCAGGACTGGAGAGATTTTGCTGACTTGCAAACAGAAGTCGGATGATTTCATACCCTCTCCTTGGTCTGGGAGCAGGAGACTGCCTGTGTCTGACACATGCTGCTACACTAATTGGTGCCTGAATAACTCGGCAAGAGGAGAATGCAGAGTCAGGGGAATTAGAAAGTTACTAGAAGCCCCGAGGGAACCATGGCACACTTTCTTCAGAACGGGAAGCAGCTATTTACAAGTTAGATATCAGGATTATACAGCACTTTACATTACAAAAAGGCAGCTCAGTTCTTACCCAGTTGGGAGTAATGTAAGTTTATTTACCTCCACTGCTTTACAGTATGTGAACTGACAGACAAGGAGGAGGCCAAATCAATCTCTAAATTAGCTTTATTGTTAGCAGATGCTACTACCTGTCAGCTCTGAAGAGCTAGGCCCTCTCCACTTTGTGCCGTCTTCAGTACTAAGCATGTAATCAGCACTTAAGACAATAACTAAACAGCCACACCATAAACTATACCAGGACAATGCTTTTTCTCCCATTATAGGAGTAAGAGTCTATTTCATGCACTTTTCAGTATTGTATGTTTTCAGGGAAGAAATCCATGCTTAATTGAGCATTTTGAGACTACAGGTTGACTCATTAACTAATTAAGAGCAGGTGAAAACAGTAAGAGTGGGTCAGTAAAGAGGTTCAGGGAAAGAAGCTCCTCAAGGAACTGTAACATCTTCCTTTTCCTCAGCTTCTACCTTTGACACTTATCTATGGCCCCCGGAACCAGACAGTCACTCATTTACCTTGTTTGTATTGTACCAAAACTTGGAGAGGGACCCATTTCCAATGTGGTGCTCCTCAGAGGTGGAGTTCCAAGACAGCAGGCCTAACGAGCTCAGGAAGCGCATGTCTCCAGTCATCAGTTGTACCCCCGTTGCTCCTGCTGCACACAGTGCCATGAGCACTTGCCAGGGGGTTGCGTGGCTGTCCAGGTGTGCAGAGACTTTACAGTCACTTCCTGGTTTGGGAAGATCTGGCAGTAAAACATTCTTCTTGCATGACACACTGCTGCACTGCCTGGGCTCTGAACAGGTGTGTGCTCTCAAGGGAGGAAGAAAGCTACTTCTAGGGAACTTAGGGGCATTAAAAGGGTCTGCATGGCTTTTGACTTTTTTAACCTTTTTATAGATATTTGTATAAACATGACAAAGCCACATGCCATAATTTTTCAGCTGGCTTTACTGACTCTGGCTCAGCATTCACACTTTGCCTCTCTGATTCTCTGTGTGCTCCACCCCTATTCTATACTAGCAGTGTGAGAGCTTAACTCTTTCTGAGACAAGTGAACACTAACTCTTATACTGGCTAAATTATTCGTACCTAATTGACTATTCAGTGACATGAGCTTTTTAACAATGACTGTTATTCCTGAGTTACTAGCACCAATTCTATGTTTCTGTGAGCATATTCCTTGGTTGTAAGTAGTTACCAAATAATTTATGTGAACAGATTTCAGGTAATGGGGCTGTTTCCAAGCTGTTATTTCATCTATTTGCTGTTGGTGAGGTGTGATTAGTCACTTCAGCTGCCTTATATTATTTCTTCTCTTCGACTGGAAAGTGAAACTTGCTCTTCATTCCTTCTTCTCCTACAACCCGTTCCCCCTCCCCCCCTCCGAAAAGCAAGTACCCTCAGTTGCACATGAATATGTTTGTTCAGTTTCTTAGGGGATGGCTTAGTACATGGGAGTAAGCTGTTATGTACATGAGGTGGATCCAGAATCTAAACAACTAGTTTTGGATGTGAAAACTTGTCACTTTTTAACGTTAACATCTGAAATCCCTCTGGACAAGTATTTCACTGTAGAGGAGAATAAAGCAGAAAAAAGCATATTATAGAGGAATGAAGTATTAAGGTTAAATACAAATATTCAAAAAGCCTGGCCTGAATTGATTCAGTCTTTGCAGGTTAGTCTAACCTGCGTAGATTGAAACAATTTGCAAGTGAATAGACATTCACTTGATTCTGGAAATGCAGACACATGCCTGCAGTGGCTAGGCTAGAAGCAGGGGGGCCCCTAGAATGAGCCCTCCCTTGCCTTTGGCAGCAACCACAAAGGTGAAGGGAAGCTGAGCTGTGGGGGGATGGGGTGGTGTGGCTAGGCCCTGGCAGGCTGCTAAAGTATGATTGCAGAGGGGTTTAAACCCCTACCCTGGCATGCAGGGACCCCAGGCAGGGTGTGCCTGGAGAGGGAAGGGGGAAGCAGCCCTTGACAGGTTTGTCCCTGGGGGGGCATAGCCAGCAGTGCCTCAGGTAAAGGGGGGGGATTAAACTCCCTAGTCTCCCCTCTTGAGCATGGGTACAGGGACCCCAGGTAGGGTTTTACCGGCTTTCTGCCCCATTGGCTGCTTGTGTGGTTGGGGGCATAGCCCTGCCATTCTCTCACCTTACCCAGAGCTGCAGGGCTGAGCCAGCCAGCCTACAGGTGCTGCTGAGGGCAGGTGTAAAAGGGACGGCATAGCCTGGGCCACAGGGGCAGGGCCCTTCCCAACTGGCTGTGGCTCCATGCAACCCAGCCTGGTATGCATGGGCAGAAGCTGGCAGAGGTGACACCCCTGCGGCTACGGGCAGGCACCTTGGCAGCTGGACTGGCCATGCGGGATGTGCCTGTGGCTGCCCGACCTGGCTCAGAGGTGCTGGCAGGCCCACAGCCCAGCAGCCACCTGCCACAAGGGCTCGTGTGTCCACAGCCTCCACCATTCCCCCTGCACAGTACTTGCTTAGCACAGGAACTGTGCAAGGGGCGCAGCAGTGGTGGCAGCTCTGGGCACACAAACCCCCGCAGAAGGCCGCTACTGAGTTGTGGGCCCACCAGTGCCTCCGAGCCAACCCAAGCAGCTGTGGGTACATCCTGTGTGGCAGGGTCAGCTGCCAGGGTGCCCTCCCACAGCTTCAGTGGCATTGCCTCCACACTGCTGCCAGGCAGCTGCTGCACATGCATGCCAGACTGAGCTGTCACAGAGCTGCACCTGGTTGGGAAGGGCCCTGCCTCCATGGCCCAGTTTGGACCAGCCCCCGCCCTGAGCAGCACCTGCAGATCAGCCTGGCTCAGCCCCAGGCCCAGCCCCGGGTGAGGCCCACGAATGCCAGGGTCATGCTGGCTAGAATCTGACCATGCCCCCGCCCCTGTGGCTAGAGCGGGGAGTTGGGGGGATCCTAACAGGGGTTGCAGTCCTGCCGGTGGGGGGGGGGGGAAAGAGGGGGAATAAACCACCTCCCTGCCGCTTTGCCTTACAGGGCTATGCTGGCCAGTGTCTGGCCAGGCCCCCACCCCTGCTGTGACCAGGGAGCAGAGGGGCAGGGCCAGTCCTGCTCTCTGGAGCAGACAGCACAACCCAGGCCAGGGCTGAAAAGCATGGTGGGATGCTGGGGGACTCTGATCCCTGGAAGGGGTCTGGGTCAGAAGTTTCATAAATTGGTTTGACCCAAATCAATTAAGTCTGATACTACTTTCAACCAGGTTTATCTTAAACCAGTTTTGGCCATTTTGAAATTGGTTTATGTGCACTGAACTTCTGTTCTGTTACAAGTTTAAACCAGTTTCTGATCACTTAAACCAGTTTATATGTAACTTCTGTCCCTAGCCTTAAGGAGGTAGAGACATTTGCAGATGCATGAAGAAAAAAGGGACCAGAAAGAGGGGCTGTGGGAAATCACAGGAAGATAGAAATGCCTTACAGAGTAATATGGAGAGTTCTAAATGCAGAAGCAAGAGTAAAGCTGTTGCACCCTTTTGATTTGTAAAACATATAGCTGAGTATAATGTGGAAGAAGTTTACACTGCCCATCTGCCAGTCTGAACAGCAAGATTGTTGACCTGGCACAGGAAGAGAGACTGTGAGGAAAACACTGTGAATAATTATGTTGGCATACCATGCTCATTTCATGCAGTTCTTCAGGTGCTGCGGTTTGAATGGGCAGCACTCCCAGAGACTTACACAATAGCAGTATTAACAACAGTACATCCTGTTGAAACATCTTTTGTCAAATGTTGGTTTAGTGTCCCGTAAGACTCCAGTTACTTTTAATGCAGAGGCCTCCTGGCTTGCATTGTGTTTCAGGGTCCTGCTGTGCTAGGCACTATCCACATACTTAAGAAAAATGTAACCTCTTTCTCAAAGTGCATATAGTCTGTACCAGATAAAGACCAACAGGTAAATACAATATTTTGTCTGGAACCACTACTGCATAAGAGTACAAGGAAAAGTAATAGGGCTTATTCATTTGGGATGAAAAATGCCCAGAGGAGTGTAGACTAGGAGAGCAAGGCAGCTGGACAATATGTCCAGAGGAACAGACTGGAGAGTGAAGTTCTAGCAAGGCATCATGTCCAAGAAGTATGGTGCAGTGATCCAGGTGACAGGAGGAAAATGAAGAGAGAGGAATACATGAAAAGGAGGGATCAAGATGGAATGAAGATCAGAAAGAGCATAATTTATCCACTTTTCTTTTTAAACCACTGCTTTAAAGAAGCTAAAGTTAGCTAAAAATTGTCCTAGCAATGTCACATTTGCTGCAGCAGCCTTAGGCTGTGATGTGAATGTAAGGGGGAGGTAAGATGTTGGTAAATACAGGAAAAAGAGAGGTGGTCAATGTGGCAAGGTCTTCACTGACACTCCAAAAAAGGACAAGGTGCTCTGTTCTGAACATTAATAGAAATATTCAGTATTATGGAGGATTGGCTTATGCTACCTTGAATGTGATCCCAAGTTTTGTTGGAATGTGAGTAGAAAGAAAGGAAGTTGGGTAATCCAGAACAGAAAAGGTGTCCCAAGCACCCAGGAAGTACAACTATACTCAGCACAGTTATTCCATACAGAACTGATACCTGTTAAAATGTCTTTGTTTCAGAAACCAAAGACTGATTCCTACTGACTCTATTTTAAATGTGCTTTTCCTGTAAATGATGATTTAGTATCAAGAAACATTTTATTTCAAGGATTCACTGGTACTGTTGAACTTGAAATACCAGTTCCAGTGATCATGATTCCTCTGCATACTTTGTAAATACTGGTATGTAGAGCTGAATAGCTGGATACACTGTACTGAAATGGTTTCTTTATTTCCCGCCTTCATAAACAGTTGCAGAGTTTCTGAGTATTTTTAAACTGTTGCATAATTGTGCTTTCAAAGCCTCAGATTGCATTGAAAAAATGTCTCTAGCCAACTTGGTTTAAGATTGCAAAGAAAACCCTCAAAATGGGAAAGAAGTGTAAACTGATGCAATGATATTTATTTTGAGTCTAGGAAGAGGTGAAACAATAGCTCTGAGAGAGAAGTGTGAATGGGTTCCATTCTTCTAACTGGAGCATTAACATGAAAGTCTGCTGACAATATAAATGTCAACATTAGCTACTTCAAGGCAGATCATTTTAGCAGAAACACCAAGCTAATGTTCTTTTTTGTCATTTCCAGTTTGTAATTGTTGGATGTAATGGCAGATACTGGGGGCAGAGACCAACGGAGCAGCTAGTTATCAAAGTCTTGTACAGTGGGAAAGGTATTTAAACCTCCCTGGGTCTCCCTTTTTAAAGTCATCTTTGTCCCTGGCCAAATGAGAAGGGAAGGAGTCAATTCTGCTAAGTGCCAAGAGCCAGCCTCATCTGCCACCTAAATAAGTAAAACCACATCCCACCTTTCATGGGAGCCAAGAGCTACGTTGGCCTTCTACTGAACTGCCAGAAACTTCTGCGGTGCAGTTCCCTATTGCCAAAAATGCAGAAGCTGACAGCATGTTAAAAATTGGGAAGCTGCCTAAAATAAATTTAATTGAACCTCCAAATAATCCCCACCAGTCACAAGGCAGTTTTCATGGATAACTCCATTCTCATCAACATATTGTTTGAAATAAAAATGTGACCATATAAAAAGTTGTTTGAAAAAGAACAAGGCAGGTTCTCTATAACCTTGTGTGTGCTGAGCCTTTTCTGTGCTTCACCTGCCATTGATTTAATTTAACATCGATGGGAGCATTATTCCATACCAGGTTTAGATAATTTTACCCCCTTACCTTCTTAAGTTTGGAGGCCTCTATGGCATTCTGCATGGTTTTTTTATAAATTGCAGATGGCATTTCATATGCGATAGCTTTCAAAGTTCTGCTTACACTCCTAATAGAACCAGCCTATAACCTGAAGAAGGGTCAGATTTATTTTAATAACTGGGCTCTTTCAGTCAAATTGCCACCTCACATTGGCAGACAAATCTGACTTTGCAGCAGCTGTGCACTGCGATTAGCTTAATGTCATTTAGTTTTTAATAACATGCAAAAATCTGTGCCACCTAGAATTAAAGTACAGCATGTCATTAGGAAACCTCCTGCAGCTGGCAGCACAGCACAAAGAAGCACAGCAATATGCTTCTAGGAACAATGCACTTTTAAATCTACAATGTGGCTCAGCTATGCTGTGATCCCGTCTGTCTTAAATTTTGTCGTACTATTTAATCCAGGCCCTTTTTTTGCAGGGGAGGGAAGAGAAGGAGAAAAATCCTTTTGATTTTTGCTGCAATCATGAAGTTGCTCTCCATTGGGATCCTATTAATCTAGTGAGGTGGGGAGGAAACTAAAGATGACGTGAGATCTGCTTCCTCAGAAAAGTCTTGTTCTTCTATAAAATGTCTTGTTCATCATAGTCCAGTCCCATGCATTTTTATTTTTTATCATCTCTACCTGTTCCACTTGAGATGAATCTCAATCTCTTTAAAAACAACCGCAAAGCTCCTATTGATTACAGTGGTACAGGATCAGGCTCTCAAATAGGCTGAACAATAATTTTAAAAAATCTAAAATGGATAAGAAATGGCTTGTTATTGCTTATAAGGAATGCAGTGTATTTTCTCCAGATGTAAACATGACCTGGGAAGCTGAACACTGCTGTGCTTTTTATTATTTCTGCAGTAGAATATAGCATCCTGAGCATATTCCATACATATTTCTTCAGTTAGGAGGAAAACACAGCTATGTAAAGTGAGCAGCTTGTTTACCATAGACCCCTATGGCTTGCTATCAAATTAGTGGTGAATCAGTAGTAGAATAAACAGAGGTCAAAGATCAAACCTGCAATTTCACATAAAATTCCAGACGATGTACACAAAATATGAAATGCAAAATCTTCAAGTCACAAGACCATCAACTGCTCTTAAAACTAATCAAAAGCAGGAGACGATTAGAGGAAGTAGATTTTAAACATGATTTTAATCCGAATTTTGATGTAACCATCCTATCATAGATCTCATTTAAACCGTGACAGCATGCTACTTATTGTAACTTGAAACAAAACAAAATTTTATGTTACCATGACTAATTACATTCATACATGTATGCTTTCAAAGGGCCAATAAATATAGCAATGTGGTGGTGAAAAAATTAATACATCCAAGACTCGCCTCCTGTCCTTATTAAGTCAACAGTAATTCATCACTGACCTGAAGCACTCAAGATTGGGCCTTGAATTTCATTGCAATTTATGATGCTGTCTATTTATTATGGGCACTAAAAGATTCCATCTCATAATAGGCTAATTGTTCCTGAAATTACAATACGCTCATTAAATTATCTGAAAAATAAGTTTCCAGACAAACATCTCAAAACATATGGCTAGCAATGTGCCTGTGTCTAGCTGCAGTGTGCATGCACTGTGCTGAAGGTGTAAACTCCAATAGCAATAAGCAATATAGTAAGGAGATCAAACATTTCTTAACCCAAACTTTTAACCAGTTACTTTGAAGAAACTCTTTAAAACAGAAATGTTTTAATGAAGATTCAGTTACTCAGTGCCACCAGATGTCAGCATTCACTGTGATTGAAAACAAGTGCTTCAAACCTTTCACAACTGGATTTTAAGAAAACTACCCTTCTGCTAATAAAAATGGCCCAATCAGCCCTGCTGTGCAAGAAATTGTGGCAGGGGCTAAGAGAAGTGTTTCTCAGCTCCTCCATCATTAGTGTGAATGCCCTCTTAATTTTCCCAGGGATTGAGAACTCTCTAGAGGACCAAGGAAAGGATGATTTATATCTCCCATACATGCTGTTCTCAGCTGTAGATAGTAGGGCCCATGTTGTGCATTGTCTGTGGATCCAGGACAAAAGAAGAAACCTGCTGTAGACTCAGCTGAATCTGTTTTCATGTGCATGAATCTGGGCAGTGCTGGATTAAGGCTTAAACTACTTATGCTACAGTTTTGGGCTTCGCAATATGAGGGGCCCCTAAATAAGGAATAAAAGTGGATACCTTCATTCTAATATGACAAAAATATACACATATATGGCTCCACAGTTGTTATTCATATTGAGTTCATAAATTTGTGCAGAAATAACTATAATTTATTTTTAAATGTCATGAAAATCCATTTTGTGGATTTCATGGATTATTTTTATCACATAGAGCCTCTTAAACTGGACATAGTTTAGGGCCTCAGCATGTCATACTCCGGCACTGATCATGGGGACACAGTTGGGCTGTGAATGCTATAGTTTAACTTGATCTTTTTCACCTCAACACAATAGATTAACTGTTTTGCTACACAGAACTGCTCTCGCCACTTTTCATGCTGTAATTTGTTGACATTAAAGATCATAAAGGCCTGCTATTGAGCTGAAGAATTCACTGGGAGGAAAGAAAGACACCAGGATTGATGCTATAAATGTAAAATAATGTCTCTAAACACACACCAGCCATCCTTTTCAACCATTATTTCCTGCCTGTTTCATTGTGAGACCTCACCATATAATCTAAAATCCTGGTTTGCATCATGAAGAATGGGCAGGTTCAGTTATTAGAACTGAGCAAATACCATATCTCTTCCCACTGACAAAACATACCGATTATACCAGGAGCATTGCTGCTCTAATGTTTTGTTTGTTTTTTGCAAGTATTCTTATGAATATGCTTACTGGAAAAATATGCATTTATTTTGTAAATTTGAAGAAAATATTCTCTGAAAATATATTCTGAATTTGTAAATAGGAGTATCCTTGCTAAAAACTTGATTGAAAGTGTTCAAGTCAACCAAAGAAGGAAAAGAGACTTTATTCTCCAATCAAAGTGAGCAAAACTCAAACAAAATTAATAATTGCAACCAATTGCTTGCAAACACTCTAGAGAACAGGAATTCTTTTTCTGAAAATATTTGGCAGGGCTGTCCCTTGGGGCTGATGAAAAACTGATGCAAAATACCCATTAAGCAGGTTGGCTTTTTCCTGGGCGTTGGTTGTCAGTTGACCCATATGAGTTAGCAGGGGTCCAATGTTACCCTTAGTTTTCCTCTGGCTCCCCACATATTTAAAAAAGGACTTTTTATTGTCCTTGATATGTATACTCAGTTGGAGTTCAGTCACAATCTTGGCTTTCCTGGTTTGCTCCCTACAGGTCAGGGCCGGTGCAGAGTCCTCCTCCTTTGGGGTGGATCCAGCCTTCTATCCTTTATAGGTCTTTCTTTTTAGATGCAGGAGGTCTACAAGTTCCCTGCAGAGCCAAGGGGGCTGTTGTGCCCTTTTGCTGCCTTTCCTTCGAGATGGGATAGACATTGCTTGAGCTTCCAGGATTGCTCTCCTGAGGAGCAACTTATAGTTGAAGTGCTGTCACATTTAACAAAGACAGAAGACAAAACTGCTTCCCTCACAAAGCGTTTGCCTGCAGAACTGGTAATGACAGCCTTCATAGCCATCTGAGGGTTGGGCCAGATGACCCTCAAGGTCCAGCCCAACCCTATATGATTCTATGAGATCAGAAATTCCAATGCAAAGATCCGACCAGGGGTCAGCTTCTCTGACACAAAAGAATACATTTGAAAGAATTGCAAGCAAGTCCCAGAAAAATGTGCAAAAGCATGGGTTTCCCTTTGTAAGTTAGCAGTATCCCAGCCTGGAAGGGGCTCCTTGGGACGATTGGAGGCAGTGGGAGCATGTGCGTATGTGGCCAGCATACAGCGAGGCCAGGTTGGGGGAACAGCTCCAGCCACTGGACGTGGGTAAGTGTATGGGGAGCGGGGCTGGAGGTCCAGAGGGCTGAGGGAGAGAGGGGCTTGTGTGTGTACATACATGTGCATGTACGTCTACTGGCACTGGGGAAGGTATCTGGGTGTGGCGCTGCAGCAGGACACGGGGAGTGGGGGAGGGTGGGATGCACCTGGCCCTTCAGCAAGGGGGAAGGGGACAGGCCCAGTCCTTGGCAGTGGGGAGTTGTGTGCCTGGGCTGGCAGCATGTGGCCAGTGCCCATACACACAGGGGCCTGCACTTGCTGCTCAGCTCAAGCAGGACAGCTCCAGCTCAAGCAGGACAGGGGCAGCTGGGGGCCTCTGCTGCAGAGCTGGGTGGGACAGGGGATTGTGGGTCAGGAGTGAGGGGCTCCACCATGGCCTGGGGGGGCAGGGGTCTGTGGCTGGACACCAGCTGGGCCAGGGGAGTGTCGGTTGGGACAAGCCATTGATCTTAGCAAATGTGTCCTGGTACAAAAACTATTGAGCACCGCTGCTCTAAAGGCCTTCAGTCAAAGGTGTTTGAGTGCCTATCTGCTATTGAAATCAACAAGAGAAAAGTACCTGCACAGATTTAGTGGCCTGAGCTAGGCCTTAGGTACTTTACTTAACTGAGTAGTTGGAAAGAAACTGCAGCAACTCGCTCACATATTATAAAACTCAAACTCCAGCACCAGAGCAAAATTGGGGTTGCAGCAAGTATTTGATGTATTATAACCTTGGCAGCATGAGGTATCGGTGAACTGAAACTATGTATACCAACGTCCAGTCTGGTTTGATTTTTTGTTTTGGAAACTTGTCATTTGAAACTAGAAATTATGGTACAGTATATGGGTAAATCTGTAAAATCCCTGCAATTTTATTAAAAGTGTGTGTATGTGTGGGAGGGGGTCAGAGGCAACCTACAGTAGGAGTGGCCTGAGAAACTGCTCTAGTTTCCTCTCTCCAAGAAATAAATTGTCCACATGAATACCATATGTATGAGGGGTAGGAATTTCAAACAAATGCAATAAATAATGTATTTACATCATAAAGCCTGTTTGCATGCAGCATTGCCAGTTCTAGTATTTAGGGGTTTATAGAACGAAGTTTTCTGCATAATAAACTATTAGCAGATTGTCATAGTTGTCTTTTGAATTAAAATTAACTAAATTAGTTCCTTGGAAAATGTGCATATTCTAAAATATATATTTTTCTGTGTTATCCAATGAGGTAAGACAGTCCTGATTATTGCCTAATGATTATAAATGTCAAAGATCAATATGCTAGGATTTTGCTTTAACTGCAGAAATACTTTTTGAAAATGTTGCTTTTATCCTTGTGATGGAACCAAAACATCAATGTTACGGTTGTAGAGCTCTACAAAAAGCTAAATAGACTGTTCAGGCTCAACAAATAATAATAAATCAGGGAAATGATTATTTATGAATTTCACAGGGAACATCCCAGTCAAGACAGGCTGACATAGATATTTCCTGAAATAGCAACCTGAGATCTCTGAAGCATTTAATGTAGACTTGTGGATTTCTAGGTCTGTTATAAATAACTTTCTAAAGTTTAATCAGACAAAGTTCAAAGATTCTTTTTACAGGTGACCCTTGCATTCATGGGGGATACGTTCCCGTGATCCCCACAAATGGTTAAATCTGTGAATGCGACACTGCGTTCATAAACGCAGTGCCCCGGGCAGCTGGGGGGGTGGGGGGCATGGCTGTGGCAGGAGCACAGCAGTGAGAGTGGGAGCCCGATGGTGGTGGTGGGAGCCTGACGGCAGCAAGCGTGAAGCTCCCGAGGAGCTCTGGTAAGCATTTAAAGTGTATTTAAAATGCGGGTTCAGCATTCATGAATATCTGAAACTGCGAATACTGAAGGTTTCCTTTATTTTGGTTTTGTCCAGAAAAAGGGTGTATTTTAAACACTTAACTTACAAAGAATATAGCTGGCTGTAGGCTTTTTGTCTATAAATGGAGTTTTTGTAGACCCAGAGAGTTTTGTTGAAAAAACTAGGCCTTTATCAACAATTCATATGTTAAATACATCTTTCAGTGATGCTACAGTAGATGCACCTTCCTTTAGGGAAGGCAAATCCTTCCTTGCCTGAGGTTATGTTCACTATTTAGAATCTTCAGAACTTTCCTCTACATATTTATTATTTTTAACAATATTATAACAATTTCGAGGTGCAAAGGTCAAGGTTTTTTTTTAAACTTCACTTGATATAGCAGTGTTCCTTTTTCAACTTGTTTGGACATAAGGAACCGATCTTTCTTTTGAAAATATATTTTTTTTATTTGAAAGCCATTTGGTATAAAGAATTTACAGACAGTTTATGATAGGTTGGAACATGCTGGAAAGAAAGAAAATAAATAGTATAAATTGAAATCAAGCTGTCCCGTGGAAGGAAACATCATAAAAGGAAAAGATTTACGGGTTTTCAATCAAGATTGGCTTTGTGTGTGTAACATGGAAAATGCCCAGTTTGCTTGATGTGGATCATCCAGTTCCTTGTCCAGCTCTTGCACATGTGAAATAAATAGATTCCACCCAAATTCCAAGTCGGCAAGGTTTTCCTTAGCCCTGTAATTTACTCTTTAAAGAATAATGTTTGGGAAGGAGGGGAGACAATCTATAATCTAACCCCAGAAGCAGGTGGGGGATAGAGAATGGATAGCCCATTTTCCCATTGATTGTGATTCTTTTTTCAATTATTAACAGCCACATGCAAAAACCCACTTTGCCTCTATATCAGCGGTTCTTAACATTTTTAGACTCAAGGCATCCCTCATTGGACTCTAGGCACTTTTGTGAATTGAACACAATATTTCAAAACCTAACTTATTTATTACAGTGTTTACCTTCTTGCAGAGCACCCTGGTTGAGAATCACTGCTCTGTATAAATCAAGTGCAACATTTTCTGTTGTATAAATAAGCACAGTTTGAAGCATGTGAGTACTTCTTTGTTTATTACCTTAGTTACACAGTTCAATATTGCAACTATTAGTTTGCTAGTTTAGGACATGTGTATTTATAATATATGGAAAATCCCACTACAGTTGTTTTAAAAACAGCTAGAGATATAGAAAAATAGGGGTACCAAAGAGATTTGAGGTTTTGCTGTTGTTTAGGGTAATCTGTGTTCTTCTTGAGAAAACAGTATGCTTGGGTTTAGAGATTTTTTAGATTTTGTAAACTTTGCTCATGTACTTAAAGTCAAAGCTACTGCCAGATTCACTTTCAGGCAGGCCTTTTCTTCCTCCCCTAATCAGATTGGTAAAGATCATGTTGGTTTTTGCCTTCCACTGTGGAAAAGGGAAAGGAACAGCCCTGTTCCTTCCGTGCTACAAAGTTACCAGTGCTGGGGAGAGTTGGGTCAGGGGAGATTGCACCCAGGGTGACTGTTGCCTGATTAAGAGCCAGTGGCTATTACAGTCCGCAGCAGGGGGCTTTTCTTTGCCCCCTGGGGCACAGCATGAGGAGAGTCAGTGGGGAAAGCCAGGAGCATCAAACCCAGCGCTGATAAGACCAGCTGATTGGGTAAAGGTAACCATGGCGACGGGCAAAGCAAAGAGGTGAGAGAGAGAGGAGATACTTACCAGACTGATCCTCAGGCAGAGAGAGGGTCCCATGGAGGAAGAATCCACCGGTACCTGTGAAGGAAGGAAAGACAGTGAGGCTGGAGGTGAGTTGATAGGCTCAGGGGAGTGGGTTGCATGGAACTGGAGGGCGAAGGAAGACCACGCAGTGTGATAATAGCTGGGGTTATCCACAACCCATGAGGAATTCACTAATAAACCTATTTACTTTTATTCTGCTTCTGGGGTGATTTACTACACCTTGTCTTCTTGGGGAATTAACTTCTTGCTCTTCCATCACTTCAAGGCATGGCAGTAGAGCCCCAGGGAGAGGGTTTTCATTATTCACCCCCACCCAGCCACACTCTGTAGCATGGGGCATGGTTGCCTTCCTATAAGCCATGGTTGTCTGAACACATATTAACAACAAATTCTCTGCTATTACAGTTGCAGAACAATGGTAGTGCCTTTGTATCACCTCACCTGCCTTTTACCTATGTTTTTTGTAGAATTGTAGGGTTTTTTGTTTGTTTTTTTAAATAGGACTCTTTGAGCATTTCCGAAGATGAGCATGCACATGCCTGTTGTGGCATCTCAAAGCAGTTTGAGACGCCACAAGAGGCATGCTGAGAACAAAAAAATGTTCCTCATGCTGCATATTTGCAGCACGGACTCTAAATTTGCTACCTGGAGGTTTCCAGGTATCAACCTCCTCCCCCCCCCCAAAAAAAAAAACCCACCCAGAGAAAAAACAGCACAGGGCACATTTCTTCAGCATGCCCTGAGGCAAGCCAGAGCTGGGACCTCCAGAGACACTGTAGCATGTGTAGGTGGGTATGTGGGCAGATTTGGGGGTGGCGTCACATGACCAACCGCCCACCCCCTGTGGTGTACAGCCCCTGGCACTGGCAGCAACAGCCCTCCAGGACATCCCACTGCAACACTGTCTGACCCATGGTCTGTGCAGGGGGAATGGGTCCAGCCTGACTTGGCCCAGCCAGCTAGCATGCCTTTGGACAGGACTGGGTTGGCTCCTGCCACCACCCATGGCTCCTGTTCAAAGGCTCATGCTAGTGGGGCGGGCTGGGTCAAGTCAGGTCC
The DNA here is from genome assembly GCF_052110815.1 of Crocodylus siamensis. Classification (NCBI taxonomy): domain Eukaryota; kingdom Metazoa; phylum Chordata; order Crocodylia; family Crocodylidae; genus Crocodylus; species Crocodylus siamensis. The sequence goes on from NC_143397.1 coordinate 220,777,728, forward strand.
ATTCTTCTTGGGCTCAGGCAGTGATGCTTGGCCATGAGGCTGGGCCTGCAAGCAGACCATGGCCTTGACAGCCCAGCTGGCTGCTGCTGCCAGTGCAGGGAGCTGTCTGCTGTAGGAGGTGGGAGGGGGGCAGTGTGTGGTGGCTCCCTCTCAAACCCTACCCCCACCCCTAACACCCACATCTCCCCACACCTGCCCATACACTCTGCACCCACCCCTTTCCCCCTGCATCTCCCCACACCTACCTACACACCACACATCTCCTCCACACTCCCTTCCACCCCACTCCTGCAAACTTATATCACCCCCCATCACACACCCAGCATACCCAGCTGCCAGGCAGGATGAGAACTGCTGGCAGCAGCTGTTGCTGCAGGGGCAACTGTACCCACATCCTGAGTAGTGAAAGGGTTGGGGGAGCTCTAATTTTTCTATGATAAGAAAACCAAAAGCAAACATCAAAGCATAAGATATTTAGAATTTATTTTATTATGATGATAGAGACACTGGTAGGCTTCCAAATTGCTTTAAAATTATAAATAGATCAATAAAACATTGCCCAACTAATTGATCTCTCTCTCTTTATATATATAGTGGTCTTTTGTTTTAATTGTGGAAGAAAATGGCTTTTGCGGTATTTTAAAGAGTGAATTTGGGATTTTTTATCAGAGATTTTGCAGTTTTTAAATAGGAAACACCAAGATTCCTGCTGGTGAGGCAAGTGGCAGGATCCAGGCAGAGGAGCCTGCTTAGGGCTGGCACCCAGGACCCAGCTGGTGGGCAAATGAGCTGGCACGTGGGACCCAGCTGGTGGGCCATTTGGGGCCAGGAGGATATGCATTGACAGTTCAAAGCAGGCCACCACACTGGAAATTTCTTTTAGGCAATAGCTGTCCAGATAGTAGGATGGGGCACACATGGCAGCAGTGCCGCACAAAGGCCAACTGTGCAGCCACGGCCCACAGGCATCTGGCCCAGAGTTGCAGACACCTCTGCTGCAGTTCCCATGCCACAGCCCAGGTGGCCTTGTGGTCCCCATCTGGGTCTGGCAGGCACACAACCTTGGGGCTGCATGCTGTCACAGGTGGCAGCCCCAACTGTGAGACTGCTGCAGTGGGTAGAGGGTGTAGGGAATTCTAGGTTAGGTCTGGCACAAGGAGTTAGTTTCCCCATATACCAATTGCCCGTGCCCCAGAAGCTGCTGTCTATTTGTATCTTCCATATTAACATGGGCCTTAAGGCCCATCCAGCTAACTAATCACCCCTTTGTGGGCTAAAGGGTGAAAGATATAACTAATTTCTCGGGGCAACAAAAGCAAAAACAGGGTAAGAATGATGGGGGGGGTCAAAGGGTCAAAATGTGAAAATAAGTTCCCTGGAGGGGGACTTACAGCAGAGCCCCTGGGCCACACCCACCGGTCCTCAAAGGTATCCAAGACACCAGTGGACACCACCCACTGGTGCTCTGCCCAGAAACATGCACGGACAAGTGAGAGAAAAGCAGCCCTGCAGTCTCTGGGCACCTTCCCAGCCAGAGCCTCCTTCCTGGTCAAGTACAGGAGTCACTTGGCCAGGGTGAGGAAGAGGTTGAACAGGAGGTCCCGGGACTTGGTGGGGCCATGGATAGGGAGACCAAAAACTGAAAGGTAGGTGATGAAATTCAACCAGAACCTCAGGAGGAGGTTCTGGAAGTGGAGGAGCTGCAGCCTGGTGCACTCAAGGGTCATGTGTACCAGGGTCTCCCTCTGCCTGCAGAAGGGGCAGGGTATATGTGAAGCTCGCCATATACATGCCTATGGTGATGGCTCCACGGACGAGCTGCCAGGTAAGGTCCCCAGTGGCTTGTAGGATGAGGGTGGAGTACAGACTCAGCCACTGGGGTGCTCCAGCCACACCCTCGCTGAGCAGGTCCTGTCAACTGATGTCTGGGCAGGACATGAGGGTGGCATAATGGATTGTGTGGCACACAAGAGTGTAGAGGTGGCAGCAATGGATGGTGGAAAAGTGGACCAGTCTGGTGTCCTCCAGCCAGGTCAGATGGTGTAGCAGGGAGTGCTGCAAGGCCAGGTGAAGCGCCAGCTCCATGACAAACTCCGGTGGACTGGAAGTCATGGGGGGGGAGGGGAACTGCCACCACACAGGACCTGGTCAACAAAGGCAAGGGCATCAGGAAGTAGGTCAGATTTCATCTCCTGGATCAGCTGGCAGGTCACATGTGTCATACTGGGCCAGCACAGCAGGGTCCACCCACTCCTGCCTATCAAAGTCCAGGAGGTCTCCAATACAGGTGACACCAGCCAGGATCAACCTCTGTCACAACTGAGGTGCCTCTGCTGTCTGCACCTCCAGCTGGGGGTTCCAGAGAAGGAGCTTGATGAGCAGGTAGGCACCCTGGGTGAGTGTTGCAGGGGACCTGGGGGCAGAGACCAGCCTCCAGGCCCGGAGGAGATCCTGGTAGTACCCTGGCACCCTCACAGGTCCTGCAGGGGGAAACCATGCAGGCCAAGGAGCTGTCAGTCATATCAGAGCCCCCGGAAGTGGCAGAGGAATGTGTGCCCCAGGTGGCCCCATGCCACGTGGCTACTGACACCCTATAGCAGTTACTACAGGGCCTGAAGGTGGAACCTCAGGACCTGGCCATGCAGGCAAACCAGGCCTGGCTGCCCTCCTGCAGGGGAAGGCCCATGACCTCTGCAGCAACCCAGTGCCATCCTGGCCCATCTCTGGTGCCCTACCAGGACCTCAGGGAGCACAGGCAGGGTGTGTAAGCAGTGCTAAAGCATCAACAGGACCAGCTGGTTCAGCACCAGCACTCTCCCACACAGGGAGAGACACCTCAGGAGCCTTACCCATGCCCGGAGCTGCTCCACCACCCTTGCCTCCAGCTGGTGCTAGTTCTCCAGCAGGGAGGGGCTTGTGGGGGACAGGTAGACCCCCAAGTAGAGCAGTAAACCCATGCTTCAGTGGATCCCATGGAGCATGGGTGGGAGTGAGGCCACCTACCACCTGTCATCCGCCGCCAGGTCAAAGGCCCCGACTGTGGCTTGGTGGTGGGCTGGGCAGCAGGCTGGAACAGGAGTGCAGAAGCTGGGGTGCGGTGCTGGGGTGCATTGCACTGTGGCATGCAGCACAGCCCAAGGCAGGAAGCGGTGCAACCAGCTTACCTCCAAAGGCTGCAAGAACAAGGTAGCAGCAGCCAGAGGCAGAAAGGGGCCTGGCCATTCTCTCCCCAGAGGCTCCTGAGACCAAGCTTACAGCAGCAAAAGCACAGCAATCAACAGCAGCAGCAGCCTGGGATAGGAAGGGGCATGGGAGCCCAACTTCCTCCCAAAGGCTCCTCCATCAGAAACTCCTGAGGGCACATAGCCCTAAGCTGCTGCCCAGGGCAGGTTTTTATACTGCTGGGGCCAGCACAGGTGCTCGCCCCAGCCTCTAGGTTACCCTGGCTGCAGATCCAGGAGGATCTTTTTAGCATAGAACAGACAAGCACAGCACTAATGGCAAACTCCCCCCCACCAAGCAAGCTAATGTCTGTTTTCAGTGGCCTGCGAGGAGAATGGCAATAAGAACACCAGGGTTCTATTTCTACCTTTTGTCATTAGCTCCCTCTATGACCCTGGCAAGGAACCTAGCCTACTTTGTCAAAAATGGCCTCTCATTTCCCATCTTCAGACACCTGAAACCATTCACTAACTAATATTAGGATTTTGGAAGAGATTTGCACCTATAGTTCCCATAGACCAGAGGTTCCCAAACTGTGGTACACAACCCTGGAGGGATACATGGGAGAAATTATGTAATGATAAATGTAATTTTCATTATAACAATAATTAGCATTTAGGGGGTTAAAATATAAAATGTATGCTGGTAAGGATATGTAGGCAGCTGCTAAATCTAGAATGGGGTATGCAATAAGAAAAAGTCTGGGAACCTCTGCCATAGACTTCAGTGAAACATGTTAAGCCACATCTGAAAAAAATCAAGCTCCAGATACTTGAGTTGGACACATGGAAACTAAAGGTCTCCACATGAGAAACCATTATAATATATTTGGATTTGAAAATGTATTACCTCAGTTGTACTATCTGTAAAATGGCAATAGTAATGATTACCTGCCTCAATAAAAACTTTGAGTTTGGGGCTGAATAACACTAATAAGAAAGAAGCATTTATTCTACATCACTGCCTTCTGGTGGCATTGATATTTTTCAGGTGTGCATGACTATGGCTATATTTTAAATCACTACCTGGTAATTTTAATTTCATATTGCATTTCTAGATCCCCTTGGTCATCTATTACTTATGATGATTTTTAAAAAAATTTCTCAATGATTTTATAGTTAGTTTGTACAGTTGGACTGAAAATGGATCTTTTTCCCCTGTGGAAAAAGTATGGTGTATGTGTTATGTCCATCCTTTTTCCACAGGAGAAAAAAGATCCATTTTCAGTCCAACATCATAATAGTGCTCATGTGATTCACTACTAGCAAGGCATTGAAAGCAGTGCACCTTAAACATGTTTTATCTCTGAGTGCCATCCTCTAATAATGGTTTTGTTGTTTGCCTGTTTTAAGCTCCCTAGCTACAGTATTGTGTCTTGTAGCACATAGTTGCTTTACAACACATACTGGTGCTGCTGAACTATCAGAGGTGATGTTGCACTTGTGAGGGAGGAATTTATCTTTGAAGTGCCTCTTGATGAGATTCTACTTGATGAATCTTGTGCATAATACTAATCACAAAGGAAGACTACATGGAAACTGCAAAAGAACGTCTTTTAAAGCCAGTGTTTTGCAGGGATGAATAAAAAAACAAGCTTCTGTAGAGACTGCACTGTTGCCCCCACTTCTGCCCTGCTGAGAGATCACAATAGGGGAGTAATGACAGGCTGAGATTTTCAAAACTTCTAGTAACTTCGTGTGCCTCCATTTTTTAGTTCAACTAGAAACACCTTAATAGAGCCTGATTTTTCAGATGTGCTGGGCATTTTCTCTCACAATCAAGCCATGTTTCCAGCTGAGCCCCACAAACTGAGGTGTCCAAAATCACTAGCTGCTTTTGTTAGTCTCTAAGGCTAGTTAGTCTCTAAGACTAGTCAGCAGTGATTTCCAGTAGCCAGAATGACCCAGCTCCCATCTGAGATGGGCTGGTGCTAGTACCCACCTGCCTCCACCATTTCTCCCTGTCACCCAACAGCGGCATGGCACAGGCAGAGCTCCCCCTCCACTGAAGCCCCCAGCTCCTGAATGTGGCATGATGCAGGCAGAGCGCCCCCCATCTCTGCCAACTGCCACCACAACCAGGGGTCTGCAGGCCAGATCCAAAGGCTCCACACCTGTAAGTTGCTGACCCCTTCTCTAAGGTGCTGCAGATGCCTTCTGCCTAGGTGCTTTGAAAAATCTTGGCCCAGGTGGCCATTGAAGACTTTGTCTTTAAAATATTTTTGTTCAGTTTTAGAAAGAAGGTAGACTTCCAACAGTTTAAAGGATTCATTGACATATGCTTATAGCTCTACTTTCAGCTGGGATTAAATGAAAAGTGTTTAGCTTCTGCTTTTAAACCTATATTGCTTCTACCTTTGGACTCTGAGCACTGTTTATCTAAAAGACAGCAGCTGCCAGAGATGATTGTTAGGGTAGACAGAACATTTTCTCCCAAAACTGTAAAAACTGAAAATGAGACTTTTCATTTTAAAAAAATATTTTTTTCAGAAAGTGTCTGCTTCTAAAGAAAATTTTGACTTTTCTTCTGGGAAAATATTTTAAAGGCCCTTATTTTAAGACAAGTTGAAGGAGAATTGTGACTTTAGTAACTTTTTTTTGCTGATGATTATCTCAAGGTCTAATGCCAGTCTCAAGTCTGGATAAAAGAGGATGGAAGCAGCAAAGAGGAGATCAATTCTACTGTTATTAAGCAAGCCTAAGAACCCAGTCATAAGAAATGCTCAAAGAAAGATACCAAATTGGGTAGTATGCACAAAAACCTTCAACACCATATTTGCTGTTAGACCTCTGGAGGATAAAGCTGTCCTGGCTTCTACGACTTTCCTGGTTGTAAGAACAGCTGGGCAGCATCTGGTGGAGAAATGTGCCAGTCTTTGAAGATGGCAAAGGCAGCTGGACCATAAGAACCTGGAACACAAGATAGCTTTGGCACCCATTTAGTTTGCAGCAGGTTGCCACATTAAGAATGAGTTACTTTGTTCCTTGCTGCATATTTTGCTCCAGGGGGCATCACTAGAGCAGCAATCCCTGGCAGAAGTGGAGAAGTGGCAGCCTTTAAAATTAAACTTGTAGCTAAAAGCTGACAGATCTCCATAGTCCTCAGTAGTTACTTGCTGCAGCAACCCTGAGACAACCAGAGGCCGGATCCCCCATGGAGATGGTCTGGCTGCCAGAGCGCCTCTATGGTTACCCCTCACCCTGGTGCAGAAACGTGGCGGGCCAGGCTGTGTGTTTCAGCACCATGGCTCTGGTGCTGGTGAGTAAGGGGTCGGGGGGGCTGGAGGAGGGGGGAAGGGACTGTGGGGGGGACCCCCAATGACCCTGCCCACTCCCTCAGCCCCTCCGAGCCTTGCCAACACCCAACCCCTGCTGGGGCTGGCCCCTCCCCCCACCAGCCACCCCAAGCCCCCCAACCCCTGCTGGGGCTGGCCTCTCCCCCTTGGTTCACTTTTAATCTGTCTGGGTCCTCCTGCTCAAACCATACAAGGACCTAGGTTTTGGGGCCCCAGTTCCATCCCAGCCCCTGTGGGTTGTGGGACACTTGTTTCCAGGTCCTAGGAATGCTCTGAACTTGGTGCCCCCGCTGTACCCCAGTGGCTTCCAATCCACCCCTTACAGCCACTCTACTCCTCCAGTTTATATGCAAGTCAAAAGCATGAACATCTGCTCTCAAAACATAAAGTTCATCAAAGCACAAGGCATCCCTGTTGGGGTTAGCTCTGCTCCACAGTAGCACTAATATAAAGGTTAGAGGTACTTAACTCTCGCTGCTCCAGGTGCAGGGCTGCTTCTGTCCTTCCTCTGTAGGCAGCCTGGGCAGGCTCTTCCCTGGAGCTCTGTCTCCTCCATCTCCTATGGCCAGACTCCCCTTCTGGGCCAGGTCCTGGACTTACGAGCCTCTCCTTGGGTCACCACCCCAAGCCTGCCAATCACAATCCACACCTGGGGCAGGTGGACATTTTATTTAAGGTTCCCTTTGCCATTATGAGTCTGTTCAGAAGGGCTGGGCTGACTGGTGGACCATGGGCTCCCTCCCCCTCTCAGAAATGGGGCAGAGGCCCTGTTACAAAGTCTCATATAAAAGATGCCCTAAAGCGGCCTTAAAGTATCTTAAAGATGTGACAAGACTGGAGCTGAACCTCAAAACTCAGAAATAGCAGTAGGTTATTCAAATGTTACTGAATGTAGGTGAATACTACCTTACCTTTATAGAAAACTGTTATTCATCCTTATAGATGATCACTCTCTTTTGTTGTAGATAAGTAAGACTTTCCTAAACTGTTAACAGGAGCAGATCTAGTGGGTTACAGTCGGATCCCCCTTCAATTCCTTCTGCACTCCTGCTGCCTGTGGGAACTGAAGGTCAGATCCTGCTGGAGCCAGGGTACCCAGCTTCTCTTCCCAAGCCAGATGGGCAGCACTCACTAAGTGAGCTGATCCATGAGATTTTGTATCTAAGAGGTTGATGAAGTGAAGTTCATAGGCTCATCTGTGAACAGTGTTTTGTAAATTCAAAGAATTTACGCACCGAACCTCACTAACCGCATCACCAGAATCAAATTTCCTACAGCCCAAAACACACCAAATGGATCCAGACCATGCCATGACAAGAAATGCAAAATCTGCTAACACATCTCCAGTACCCCAACAATTAGTACACTTCACAACAGAACCATCACCGTCCCTGGATCTTACAGCTGCAGCTCCAGAAACGTTATATATCTCATCCAGTGCACCAAATGCCCTGATGGAAAAAATGTAGGAGAGACCAAACAACAACTGCGCACCAGAATGAATGAACACTGGAAATCCAATAAAGACAAGAACTCCCAGTTACCAGTGGGGCACACTTCTCACAAGAAAACCACTCTCTTTCCAATCTCAGTTCTGATCCTTAAAGGGAATTTACAAAACACTTTTCACAGATGCACTTATGAACTTCACTTCATCAACCTCCTAGATACAAAAACTCATGGACTCAGTATAGACACTGGATTTATGACACACTATAACCTGCCTGATATTTGACTTCCCAGGTACCTCTCCACTTTTACCTGCTATATCTCCCTTCTCCCCCCCTCCCCCACAACAACCTGTCTCTCACCCCCTGATGCCTCAATTTACATTTTTACTGACAAGCTTTCTTGCATGCATACTAGCCTCTGGCTTCTTTATTATTCATTCCATCCAGGAAGAGTACACACCAACTGCAGACGGGGTTTTAAACCCCAAAGTTTGCTAAGATATATTTTTCCAACTATTTAGTTGGTCTAATAAAAGATATCAGATTGACCCAAATAATCTTGCTTGCCTTGTGTGTCTTAAGGCAGAGCAGGATGAATGCAGCAGGGATGGTAGCCTGTAACAGGGGGCCTTCCCAGTGCTGGTCAGATCTCGGTCTGACCACCTGTTCCTGGGCCAACCACCCACCCCTCTTTCATCTGCCATGCTTTGATGGAAAACTGATTCAGATGCTACCCAGGTGGAAGGCTGCCCATTTAGGCCCCTGAAGTCTAGGGGTAACATCCATTCCGCAGCTCCGTACCTTCCCTACACTACAGCCCATGCCTTGCAGGTTGTATCCTTCACCCCTTCCAGCTGTGGCCCCCTCTCATATGGCCCCAGCATGGACCAGCTGAGTATACCTCAGGTCAGATCTGAGTCACCTGCCTGTTCTCACCCTCACAACTCCACTGCAATCAGTAAGCTTGAGGTCTTTCAAAGATCTTACAGGTTTGGGCTTTCCCCAGCCAGGACTGTACATGTGTGCGGTGGCTGCAGATTATCAGGTGCCCCCTACATGCCTTTCACCAGGGAGGTTCATGGTCCTAGCATTTCCTGGGGCTGCTGTGCTACCAGCACTGTCACAACATCCCCAGCAATGCTGAACACCCTTTCGCTTGGAACACTGGTTGGTGGACAGTACAGGTGTTCCTGGCCAGATCCTGCTACACCTGGCTGTGGGTTGCCCAGTAGGCCAACTGGTCACAATGCAGTGGCTCCATGTCCTCGGTGAGATACGTAGCCACTGAGGCCTCTGTGCTACCTCCCAGATGATGGGGTCTGGTGTCTCTGGACCCCAACATTGAAACCATGCCCTTGGCCCACATTGCCAGTGACTGTGATGGAGGAGACTAGCTCATGATTGGAGTGCTGGCATGGGAACGGGTATCCGCTTCTTCCACGTCCCTCTGCCTCTACTCTTCTGCCTGTCTGACTCTGTTCACCAGAACCTCTGTCCAGTGATCAAGGGTTTTCCTGCTGCAGATGCTCCTCTTCACTGTCAGGTCTCATATGCCTGCTGGCACGTGGACCACACTGGACCACAGTGGATCCAGCCATTTTCTGATGCTCTCCTTCAGCCACTTCACCAGTGCCTGCACCTCTGGTGAAAGCAGCTGCCCTAGCCAGGAACATCGATCCCCTGGAACATCTCCATTTCATTCTCATGCTCCTTCACTATGGGGATCACCTAGCTAAGGAGGGCATCGCCAGTGCTAAGACTCATGGTGGCCTTGAGGAATGGCTTGAAAACCACCAAGATCTAGGAGATGGTATCCCACTCTATTTTGTTAAGGGGGCCACTGATCCCAATCTCCCCAACCAAGGCCACCTCATGGATGGCCTTCTGTTGCTTGACCAGCCTTTTGAGCATCAGGTATGTGGAGTTCCACCAAGTCTCTACATCCTGCATGATTCTGTGCTGTGGAATGCTCAGCTCTGCCTATTTGTCCCACAGCATCTTGCCCCCCCTTGATGCTCTGGTGGCAGTAGCCTGCCACCTTCCTGCATTTCGAAATGAGCTAGCTGGTAGTGGTAGTGATGATGCCATCACCAGGAGCCCTGTCCCCCTCCAAGGCATCCCTGACTATAAGGTGGACCTTGTGTTCCACACAGTGGATGCCAACAAAGTTGGCATCACGCACCGCCTTGACCATATTGACCCCATTGTCTGTGACCGTGAACGTGCGGGTGAGCTCACCCTGCCCAATGAGCCACCCCTGCACCATGCAGTTCATGGTCATGATTATCTCCCTTACTGTGTGACACCCATCCATGACCTCTGCTTGAAGGAGAGCCTACCAATGCCCTGATTGATCCCACCAATGCCCTGTCAGGGAGAGGTAGGTATGATCTTCACCCCGGCTGCTCCAGATGTCCAAAGTGAACTGCAAGCTACCTTGCAGCCCTGCCTTCTGCAACTCCTCCCTCATGTACTCCCTGCATGGCTCATACAGGGAGGCGACTACCATCTTGCTAAAGGTGGTGTATGCAGACACTTGATAGGATGGGGTCATGAGCACCATGAGCCTCCTGAACCCTGGATGCTCAACAGAGGAGAAGGGCTGGCCATCCAGAGCAAGCATCTCCCCAGTGCTCTGGATGACCTTGTTCACCTTGGGAACACGTTCCACTTTGTCTCCACCTTTCCCCCACTGATCCCGGGTGGTCTGCCTCTGCTTCTTGGGGATGGAGGCTTTCGAGTGAGAGGGGGACTTCTTTTTGGTCATGCTCCCACTGGTCCCAGGCTGAGGAGGAACAGGGTCAAGAGGGTGCTGCCTCCTGAAATGCAGCAGGATTTCTGTGGTGGTGAAGTGTTTCACCTCCTTGCCCTGGCTGATCTGCTTTCGGTAGTGCTGGCAGGTAGCATACTTGGCATCTGCCACCTCAAAGTGATCCCACTACACTACTCCCTTCCCCCCCACTTCTGGGTTGAGGGTGGGGATCCTGCCTTATTCCCCTCCTCACCAAGCAGAAGCACTGGCCAGTGCTTCTCTCAGTGCCCCCACTCCCTGGCCAGCAAGGGCCAATTTCACTGGGGGCATATGCCCTGCAGTATCCCTGCTAAACATTGCCTATGCTCCCACTAGCACCAGAAGACTCACTACTGCCAGGAAAGAGGGTGCATCTATGGGGGTTTTTTGTGGGGTACTTGCAGTTCTTTCTCTACCTCCTCTCTCTCCCCTGCCAGAAGACCTGGCACCTGCTTTTCTAGCACACTTCATAATGTTTGGTGTGCTGCAAAATGTGTGTGTGTCTGTAACATATGTTGTGCTTTCCTGCACAGTGATGACCAGGGAACCTGGCTTTCTCCTGCACAGTGATGACCAGGGAACCTGGCTTTCTCCGATTAAAAATTCCAAATTCTCTGGTTAAAAATTGCAAATTTGCTGGTTAAAAGCCCAAAAGCCATGATAAAAATTAGAGGCCCCCCCAAAGCCCCTCCCACTGCTGCTGGTGCCCCGCACTCCACCCCACAGTCTCAACAGCCCTTCTGATGCCCCTCACAACAGCCCCCCCCAGACCGAACCCACAGACACTGACACCCACCCCAGCAGGTAAAGTATGTGTGGGGGGAAGGGATGGGGCAGGGCAGGGGAAAGGGAAGGTGCTGGGGGGTAGATCAAGAAGGGGGGAGTGTGCCCCTGTGCCCACTCCCAGGAGCAGGGCGAGGGGGTGAGGGTAGGGGTGCCACTCTGTGGGCCACACACATGCCAGCCAGCCTGACAGGAGGTTTGCACATGGAGGCCACCACTGCAACTCTGCCACTTGCACCCTGCGCTATCATCCCATGCCCACCTGAATCGCTTTGTGGGCAAGTAGCACAGGGTGTGGCAGCAGCAGTGCAGTGGCAACCACCGTGTGTGGACCACATATGTGGACCACATATCTTCCCCAGCCCTGCCCCACTTACCTCCATGCTCCAGGGTTGAAGGGCGAGCCTGAGCCTGGCCTTGGCTGCCTCAGAGGCTCAGGCTCTGCCCTCCCTGCCCTCTGGCCAGGGTTGGGGGTTTCCCACCCTTTTTGCAATTGGCTGTTGCAGGCTGGAGTTGTGCCAGCCTGCAAGAGCTCTTTGCAAAAGTGGAGAATTTGTGGATTTCTCTGCTAAAAAGAGAAATCTGCATTTTCTCCAATAAAAACAGGAAATCTGTGGTTTTCTCCATTTTTCCATGGGAAATGGAAAACCTGGATCACTGATGCCACACTCTCGGGGAAAACACAGAAGAAGAGAGACTAGGTATCTACCAAGAGACTGGTTAACAATCCAGAGCCTTTTAGACACTGCTGGTCCAAGACAGAGACAGCTCACAAAAGGCACAGATCACTTCACACACAACCTTATAAGGTGTTTCTACATCTCTCCCCCAGAGCACTGGGATTGGAAGGGAACTCAAGGAAAGATCACAGTCACTGGCCAGCTACAGATGTCAATATCAGAGCAGTCTTTCCCCTCCTCTTCCTCCCTCCCTTCTCAGTTTCTGTTTCCTGCAAGCCTGTCTTCCAAATCTCCAAATCTTTCTGAATCTTTTCCAAATTGTTTCAGATGCTTCTGAATCAATTTGGACCTTTTAATGGGTCTCTCGATTCAATTCAGATTCAGAAATTTGGCTGCTGAATTGAGCTGAATCTCTTCCGAATTGAATTGGCTACCGAACCTTCGCAGCCCTATTGCTCATGGTCAGCTGACAACTCCACATCAGACGCAGGGCGATCAAAAGAAGGGGTTAGTGCTAAAAAGGCAGTCATTGAAATGGGATGAGATGGAAAGATGATAAAGCAAGAAGTAGAACAAACAACATACCATTTAGGTGTCTAAACAATATACAGGAAGTTGCAGCAGGGATCTAAAGATTCTATAAGCCAAAGCACAGGACAAGTGCTAGGAAGTGATAGGTTAAAGAATAATGTGTGACTTTCCCCTATGGCTGTTCCCAACCATTTTAGATGCAAGGCACCCCTTGATAAACTTTAGACATTCCTTGGAAAATGTCAGCTCTTCTTTTTCTCTTACTGTTTGACTTAGGAAAAACAACAAAGTACTTTTTCTGTTGCAAAGAACTAAGAAACACCACAACAGGTCAAGACGTTTTAAATGCTATGTATTCATTTGCAGTCCTTGTGCTTACCTTGTGGATCATGTTTGCACGCTTAACAGTACTGACATTCTCTGGTTGAGAATCACTGCCCTATGGTGATAGGAGGATAGCCAGAACATGAAAGAATTTCTAAGGAAGATGACAGAAGATTCACTATCATAATACAGAGTTCTTATATTATATTAAGATAAACCTAGAACTGTGCTTTACTGTAGAATATTAGACTAGTGAGTCCTAACTGAATTCCCACCCACCATCCCTGCCTTTTTCTGTGATTGTCTCCACTTCGCAATCCTTTTAATATTTTCCATTAATTTGTTGCACTCTCTTACCTCCTGTGTTATTCCTTCTTGCACTTCTCAAACTTTGTCCCCAAATATATTATACCTTAGGTACCATAAATAATAATAAAAATATATATATATTTTTCTTCTCACTCAATTATTTTTAAGCATCTACATAGTACCTATCCTGAAAGACACTTTAGTATGTTCTTAAATTTAAGCATGAACATAGTAGTCACATTGGAACTTACCCAAAGTGTTAAAGTAATTGGTATCATCAGTTTCAGTGGAAATATACCCTTAAATTTAAATACTTAGGACATTGCTGCATTAGATCCTATTTTTTAAGACTTTTCTTTTAAAGAATTTTCATCTTAACCCAGAATCTAAATAGGTCAACTTTTAAATTATGCACACAGCATAATATGCAAGGATCCCCTGTAAATCTGGTGGGAAGAGTCTGATGTAAATAGTTCTACCAGGAGTTGGCAACCTACAGCCCATGAGCTGGATCCAGCCTGAGTGGCCATTTCTTTCATCCCATGGAGCTATGGGTCCTCTGTGGTGTTTGAGTGGCAGAGGGTTTTGGCAGCTTTCTGTGGTGGGGGCTTCAATCAATCATCAGAGAAAAGAAATAGCAACAGCAAAGAGAAGCAGCAGAGCTGGAGACACTGGGGGGAGGCTGGGGGGGAGGAGGGAGCGATGACCCATGGGGTGGGTGGGCAAGGTTGGAAGTGGCCTGGGCTCAGTAAGCTCCACTTAAGTGCCCCCTCACCCCAGCAAAACACTGGAAGCCCCTGCTCTACACCAACCTGTTGCAGCACAGCTGTTTTTTTGTATACAGGATGACTGGCAAGAAATGAGCAGTGCATGAATTGCTTGATATGCATTATAAATAAATAACTTAATCCAGGGTACAATCAACAGTCCTTTCATTATTCAATTTCCCCCAATAGGTGTTACACCATAGGCTGTCATTTAAATTGTAAATTAACAGCATTTGTATATGCAATTTTATTTTCTTTCACAGCTGCCTGATAGCATGGTGCTGATGATTGTTGCCTTTCAGAGTGAATGAATTGTAAATAGCGGAGTCTCACTGCCTGCACAGCATTTTGTGTTATTTATCCTTTGCTGAATGTGTTGGCTGCCCATTTGATCCCAGTTCAGAGCAAGTACAGCTCATTCATCAGCACTTTCCCCTTTTGATCTTTGTTTAAGACTGCCAAAGTCATTGCAAGTCAAGGGGAGATTTTGTTTTTCAAAACTGAAGAAAATTGCCATCCAGTTCCCTGAAAGCCAATTTTAAAAGAAATGTTTGGGAGGAAAGCTGAAGTATACAGCTCAGTGAACAGAAAATAAACAGTAAGACTTAATGTTGACACTGAAATAGGACCACATTGAGCTATAGGGCTCGACTCTGCCCTCAGTTGCATCCATTTAAGTTGCACTCAACTACAGTTACTTGCTGTACAACTGCCATGGGAGCAGACTCAGGCCCAGGCTGTGATGCAGACTCTCCAAACAGCTGTCACAGGCCTTGTTTACCCTGGGCAAAGTCACTGTGGTAGTTAGGGTGACTCCTGAGTATCAATATGTCCTAACCTGATGGAATTTCCCAGTGTAAACAGGCTCATAAGTATCCCTGTTCAGCTGTATGAACCATGCAAAAGGATCATCATTGTGCTTTGCTGGTATTACAGAAATGCCCTAAGGCCTCAGTATCAGGAAGGCACAAGCCTTCCCTTCCCTGAAGTGCTTAGAATCCAATTTAATACAGGACACAAGGAGTGAGGAGAAGGCTCAGTGCATAGAGTTCCACCAAATGTGACTTTACATTGATTTGATTAAACTAACGCACTCTTCTCCCAGTTTCTTAGCATCTGCATTAGGAGGGCTGCACGAATTAAAATGATGCAATTTCTTGTATGTATGTAGCCTAGCCATGTGCATTATTTGATAGTTACTAATTATTTTAATTTAAACAAACAAACAAACAAACAATCCCCACTGGCTGTGTAGCCAAATGATAGAAATTAGCAATTTGCCCTAGGCAAATGCAAACACTAGTTACAAAATCTCAGTTTCAAATATGGTAAAAAAGCTCTCTGTGTGCTGTGCCGAAAAACAAGGAAGCAATTCAGTGGAAAAGGAAAAAATACATTTAACATTGTTTTTACAAAGCATCCTTCACTGTAAATATATTTTCTGATGTCGGTAAGATGTTGTTATAATAATAATAAAAACAATAATAATACTTTATACCTTACATCTTCAAAATGCTATAACAAAATTCATAGATTCATAGATGTTAGGGTCGGAAGGGACCTCGATAGATCATCGAGTCCGACCCCCTGCATAGGCCTTCTTGGATGGCACTGTGAGCTAGGTAATTAAGTACGCTTTGACTTAATGCTAGATTTAAATAAACTAAACTCAAGGGACTTCATCTGATTTATATTAGGGCTCCAGATCCTACCTCCCACTGATTTCCAACTGAGGGTCCCAACTAAATGGCTTGACTTTTTTAAGATTTACTGGTGTGGATACTATTTATTACCACGAGAAGGGAATCCAGCCTCTCCTTTCACAAAAGATTTTCAGAACTGGGCCCTTTCAGGAAGTTCCTTGGACAGAAAATCTGTTGTCTTCATAAGTAAGCTCCATACAATCACCTTCATTTTACAGGTGGAAAGCTGAAACAAAAAGCCATCTCCTCTAAAGAGTTTGACTCTTGATTCCCATTGTTATCAGTGGGAGTTTGGTGACTCCCTGCTTTAAGGATCTGGATCAAATCGTTTAGGAGGAGCCAGGTTTATAACTCAAGAATTTTTAATTTGAAGCCCCATACTCAGACCAGTAGTTCTCAATATTTTAGGCCTACGGCATCTTCTTGTTAGACTCAAGGAACCCCTCAGAAAATGACAGCTCTGCATTTTCATGTGTTCTTTGGCTACAAAAAATATTAAGTTCTTCTATGGCAGCAAATTAAGAAAACCCACAATAAGCCAACTGCTTTTAACACTATGGATTCCTATCTAAAAACCTTGGGCTTATCTTGTGAATCATGTTTGCACACCTAACAGTGCTAATATTGTGTGGCTCTACATGGCACCCATGACAGGCTCTGAAAGCTCTCCATATTGCTTTTCTATACTTGGATTTGCCATTATACACCTGGATTTGTAACAAGGGACATTGCACTGATACACACTATGCATATGGCTGTGGTGGAAGTTAGACAACCCACATGGAGAAAGGAATTAAAAAAGAAAGTTTGATACTACTCAGATCAAATATGCTCTCTATATATGTGTGTAAAGAGAAAATATTTATTTTTTTTCTTTTACCTGCTAGCTCTGCAAACCCAGTTTAAGATGTCGGGAAGTTTTTCTTCATTTTTTGTTTGCAGCAATAGCAATTCTTCAAGCAGAATACTACCCTCAGTAGTTACATCTCTGCGGCCTTCATTGACTTCCAATTACTTCTCTGTGTCTTTGTTATCAGTGATGATGGTGCACAGGCATAACCAAGGGCATAGTTTGAAAACAATGGTTTGTAATTGCAACATCCAGAAAATAATTTATTTCACTCTCCCAAGGCAGGTTTCAATCCTCCAATCTACCAGCAATATGCTTCCTCTTTTACTAAAGTAAACAGACAGGACACTGTAAACACACAGAATTAATTCACCCTCTGCTAAGACCAGCACATACCCTATGCATAATCACAGGTACAAATATTGTCTGCAAAGCTGGAACTCCTGACACAGCAGGTACCTTTTTTCTATGGTCACTTTTCACAGTACAGCCAGACTTTAATAATAATGATATACATTTCTACTTACAATAAACCTGACTCTCTCAGGGTGGTGATATTACAATTACAGCCTTTATTACATTGATGATTTAAGTGAATTAAACTGAGAGAAAACAGAAATGCACGAATGCTGACAGTTTTTTTCATTACTGCAGTAACTGTGCCCTCTGTTTCAAAGTAATTGGACTTAATGGCAACACTGATAGGCAAAACTGTACTGTAGGTAGCAACTAACTTAATTGGTTTTCACAATAAAAAAGGAAGGTATAATTTTGCACATTAGCTAAAAGTAGCTTGTTAGCTAGGGAGTCACTATGAAACAGTTTGTATGTAAAACAGAACATAAGGCTCACTAATTTATTATTAATAGTGGCTTGCTAATTTATTGTTAATAGTACAGTGGCAGCTCAACTGCAATAACATAGCATATAGAAAACATGGCTTCTCTCTAGAATTTGTGTTCATACCTGCAGAAGTGCTGGGGTTATGGTTTGGCAATGCTGAAGCTATGAAGGAACAATGAGCATCTGAGTTGTGCTATGGACTAGCACGTATATAGTGAGGGTTGTTTTTAACCTAAGGAATGCAACAAATTTGTATTTATTTTCTTTGTTGCTTACTCAGTTACTAAAAAATAAAATTTGTCCTTTGCTCAGTTTTTCCAGTGCTACAGTCTCTTCCTGCATGTTCCATTGCAAGTTTGTGTACGATGTAAACTCCTTCTACACCCACAAAGCTCCAAGGTCTCCAGTATGCCTACGCCCTTTACAAGAAAAATAAGTGTTCTGGTGGATACAAGTTACAGCACAAAAGAACTGCGCCATTCAGTTTAGGGAAGCAAAGCTCATTCCTTCCCTCAGGAACTGAGGAGCGGTGAAGACAATATGCTCTCCTCCCATGACAAACACTGCCCGTTTCATTCTTTAGTGACTGATGCAGTAGCAGTAATAGATTAGGTTCTGCTTCCTCTTTCTAAGCAAGGGTCAATAAAAATGTGACTTCTTTAAGTGAGGATAAGATAACTGGGACAATCCCTGTGAACTGTCCTTGCAAATAAACTGTGCCACTGAGCCACGTAACAATGAACAGCAATATTTAACATTGACCAAATATAGCATATTGGGCCTTCTAAGGTGTCACAGTGGCTTCAAGTAGAGTCTATTTTGTTCCTTTCAGGTCACCATTCAGATAATAAGCTTGGCCTTCTTTACATCTCTCAACGGTGGAATCACTCTGCAACTGGTTTTGAGTAGCAGCCCTAGTCCTCCAAGCTCATTTCCCCTCCCATTTCCCAAATGAGTTAATCCAGTAAATCCAACTGTGTTTGGCACCAGGAAAACAGACCATTCTCCAGTTAAAAGCTTCCCATTGTTTTCTCAAGGACCCTTAACTGTCTCTGGGACATCCCATAACAATTTATACCTGCTTACACGTAGTTACTGCTTTCATAGATTTCATAGATATTTGGGCTGGAAGGGACCCCGGAGGATCATCGAGTCCAGCCCCCTGCCCCAGGGGCAGGAAGTCAGCAGGGATCATAGGATCCCAGCAAGATAAATATCCAAATGTGTCTTGAAGGCGTTCAAAGTGGGTGCTTGAACCACCTCCAGCGGCAGTCTATTCCAAACTTTGGGGGCTTGGACAGTGAAGAAGTTCTTCCTTATGTCCAGCCTGAATCAGTTGTGGCGGAGTTTGACTGTTCGATCTTGTAACGTTCCCCCAGACCCTGATGAGCACCTCTGATAAATTTATAGGTGGCCATCAGATCACCCCTGAGCAGGTGTTTTTCCAGGCTAAAGAGCCCCATGGCTTTCAGCCTGTCGTTGTAAGGTCTGTTTTCCTGACCTCTGATCACACACATGGCTCTTCTCTGGACTCTCTCAAGCTTCTCCACATCCTTTTTGAATTGCGGAGCCCAAAACTGGACTCAGTACTCCAGCTGCAGCCTCACTAAGGCCGAGTACAATGGGAGAATGACGTCCTGAGATTTACTTGAGAAGCATCTATGGATGCAAGCCAGTGTTTTGCTCACTTTACTAGCCACAGCATCACACTGAAGTCTCATGTTCATCTAGTGGTCAATCAATGACCCCCAAGTCCCTTTAATCTGTAGTGCTAACCAGCGTAGCACTGCTGACCCTATAAGCATGCTGCAGGTTTTTCCTCCCAAGGTGAAGAACCTTGCATTTTCCAGTGTTGAACACCATCAGGTTCTCGTCCGCCCATTTCATGAGTCTGTCCAGATCTGCCTGGATCACCCTCCTGTCCTCAGGTGTGGATGCTTTACCCCAGAGTTTGGTGTCATCGGCAACTTGGCCAGTCCGCTTTTGACACCAATGTCCACATCATTGATGAAGATGTTAAACAGTATAGGCCCTAGGACAGAGCCTTGTGGGACCCCACTGGTCACAGCGCACCAAGACAATTGGCTCCCATCAACCACTACCCTCTGGGTCCTACTGCAGAGCCAATTCCCCAGTCAGCGGATCATGGTGAGGTTGAGGCCACAGTTAGCCAGTTTAGCCAAGAGATGATCGTGGGATACCAGATAGAAGGCTTTTTTAAAGTCAAGATATTCAATGTCGATCTCTTCCCCCTCGTCCAGGTGATAAGTCACCTGGTCATAAAAGGAAATGAGATTGGTCAGGCAAGACCTACCCGCAACAAACCCATGCTGGGTATCCCTCAGCTTATTGCCTTCAGCTAGTCTGTTAAGGATGGCCTCCTTGATAATCTTTTCCAGGACCTTCCCCAGGATAGAGGTCAGGCTGATGGGCCTGTAGTTAGCTGGATCTACTTTCCTCCTTTTCTTGAAGATAGGCATGACATTGGTCCTCTTCCAATCATCGGGTACTTCACCAGAGCGCCAAGAGCTCTCGAAGATCTGTGCCAGGGGCTGAGCTATTATGTTTGCCAGCTCCCTGAGTACCCTTAGGTGTAACCCATCAGGGCCGGCTGACTTGAAGGTATCCAGCCTGTCAAGGTGTTCATTCACAAGGTCAGCTTCGATGGAGGGCAAGGAATCTCCCTAACTCAGGCCTCCCTAACCCATAGTGGACAGGGCCATCCAATGGGACCTGTGAAAAACTGATGCAAAGTACCCAATTATCAAGTTCACTTTTTTCTGGGCATCAATTGTCAGTTGTCCCATCTGGTTTAGCAGGGGTCCAATGTTGCCCTTGCTTTTCCTCTGGCTCCCCACATGTCAAAAATAGGACTTTTTATTTTCCTTGATATTTGTAGCTAGCTGGAGTTCCATCACAGCCTTCCCTTTCCTGATTTGTTCTCTGCAGGTCTGGACCAGAGCAGAGTATTCCTCCTTGGTGGCAGTTCCAGTCCTCCATCCTTTGTAGGTCTTCCTTTTAAGACGTAGGAGGTCTGCCAGTTCCCTGGAGAGCCAAGGGAACTGCTGTGCCCTTTTACTGCCTTTCCTCTGAGATGGGATGGACTTTGCTTGCGCATCCAGGATTGCTCCCTTGAGGAACAACCACTCACCCTGAACTCCCCTCACCATTGGGCTGTGGCCTTTTAGGGCCTCTCTGACAAGTCTCTTTAGCTTGTCAAATTCAGTTTTCCTGAAGTCAAGGACTTCTGTATTACTGACTGACTTGCCATTTTTGTGGCAGATGGTGAAGGTGATCAGCTCATGGTCACTGTCACCCAGCTTCCCTTCGATCGTTAGGTCACTGATTAGGTCGTCCCTGGTTGCCAGTATGAGGTCAAGCAGCGCTTTACCTCTTGTCTGCCCGTAGACTTCCTCCATCAGATAGAGGTCATCCACACATGAGAGAAAGCTTTGTGACCGCTCGGATTTGGCCGAGCACTCCTCCCACAAGATGTCTGGGTAGTTAAAGTGTCCCATGACAACCATACACTGGGATTGTGTGGCCTCAGCCAATTCTCTGGTGAACTTCTTGTCAAGGTCTTGACTCTGGGTAGCGAGTCTGTAGTAGACCCCCACTATAGTGTCCCCTGTACTGTGTTCCCCATAGATTTTAACCCAGAGGGTCTCAAATCATCCATCATGGGTGCCAATGTTGGCTTGCAGGGGTGCCTAGCTTTCCTTGACATAGAGAGCTACACCCCTGCCCCTTTTATCCACTCGATCCCTTCTGTACAGGGTATAGCTGTCTATACCCATGGTCCAGTCATGGGTGGAGTCCCACCAGGTCTCTGTTATCCCAATGACATCATAGTTATTTGCATTTAGCAGGAGAACAAATTCCTCCTGTTTATTCCCCAGGCTCCTGGCATTTGTGTATAGGCATGCAAGTGTCCCCTTGGGGGCCCTTGCTCTGCCTACATTTTGTTCCAGGGCTGGGGCTGGGGCTGGGGCAGGATCCCTTAAGTGCCTTGGCCTGCTGGATTTGCAAGGGGCACTCAGTGGGCCAGCAGTGGCAGTAGTCCCCCCATCCCCCGGCGGGCTTAGTTTAAAGTCAGGTGGAGCAGGTCAGTCAGTCTTTGTTTCCTGTTGATTCCTCCCTAACACCCTTCTTTGATTTAACTCTGTGCAACTAGATAAGACAACTGAAAGTAGGACAATTAAGGTGCACCTGATAGTTATTTAAACAAATACAGATACTTTCCATGCAAGAGTTTTTACAATCATTGCAATCCACCAGGACTCCCACATAGGACTGCTGTCCTAGCCATTTCCCATTATTTCCCATTTTGTGTCTTTGATTCCTTCCTCCTACATGTAATATTTTGAATTTGACCTTATTGAATTTTATCATAATCATTTCAGACCATATCTTCAATTTATGAAGATTATTTTGA
This sequence comes from Crocodylus siamensis, assembly GCF_052110815.1. Lineage (NCBI taxonomy): Eukaryota > Metazoa > Chordata > Crocodylia > Crocodylidae > Crocodylus > Crocodylus siamensis. Next base: position 220,799,712 of record NC_143397.1, read on the forward strand.
ATTCTCATCCTGTCCTCCAAAGTGCTTGCAACCTCCCCCAGCCTGGTGTCACACACAAATCTTTAAATGTACTCTGTTCTATAATTCAAGTCATTTACAAGAATACTGACTAGCATGAGACCCAGGAAAGCACAAGTGCAACTTTTTCACCCTTCTGCCAATTTGAATTTGACCATATTTCTCCAGTTTGGTTTTAACAATGTCACATGAGCTAGTGTCAGAAGCTGTAATACATTCAAGATAAATCACATCTACTGCTTTCCCTTCATCCACTAGACGAGTTATCTTGCCAAAGTGGCACGTCTACACAAGAAGCTAGAAACGCAGTAGGCTAATTCTACTGTCCCTTAGCACATCACAGCATAAGCTGTGCTAACGTACAGTAGAATTAGTCTACTATGCATTAGCATCACCTGAAAGACATGCACCAGTGCTACTACGCACTTGTCATTACAGGAACTAAACTTAATGCACCATAATTATGGCACATTAATCCACACATAGATATGCCCAAGGAGGAAATTAGGTTGGTTGGACATGATTTGTTCTTGACAAATCAATGCTGGCTGTTTATCACTTTATATCCTTTTAGGTCAGTAATCCCCAACCTGTGGCTCATGGGCAACATGTTGCCCACAAGACCCATCCCAGTATTGCCCACAGGCACAGAAAATTTAAAAAGTTCAAGTGGAGGTTTGCAGGGGAAGCAAAGTATGCTGTTGGCTGCACAATATTAGGTCTAAGGAATGCTTCCCATAAGCCAGCAAAAGTTAGAGACCACTACTCTGGATACTTAAAAAGCAAATGTTTAATAACTTGTTCCAATATCTCTCTGAGTATCAAAGCAATAATTCTAGTTTATAATTCCTGAGGTCCTCTTTTTAACCTTTATAAAAATGTGCTATTTTCCCTCCTTTAGTCCTTTATGACATAGATGCTCAAACTCCAGCCTGTGGGCCACTGAAGTCATGGCATCCGGCCTGCAGGGCTCCCTACAGGTCAAGAAACTTAGTAGCAGGGGAGCACTGACAAGTAATACTGGCATCCTTCTCCTGCTGCCAAATTCCCAAGTCGTGCATGGGTGGAGAACACCCCACTCTTCCCCAGTGTGGCTGGACTGGGGCTGGGCCTCACTCCCTTTCTCTGGCATGCAGCCAGTTTGGGGCCAGATCTGGTCTGCAGACACTCTGAGCACCGTCCATCCAACCCAAAAGAGGAAAAGGTTGGACACCACTGCTTTAGGACATTGCCCATTCTCCACAGATTCTCAGAGATAATATCTTATAGTTCAGAGATTGTTTTATCAAGCTCCTAAATTACCCAAGGGTAAATTTCATTAAGCACCGTTGACTTGAATACATCTCAGCTGTCTAAATGTTTCTTAACCTGTTTTTTTCTTTATTTAATGTCCCTGTCTCCTTGTTAATATTAACCATGTATCTGGTCAAAATTAACCCCTTGGGGACAGAGAAAAGAGAGGAAAAAGCCAAATTTCATCTTTCTGTCATCTATTTTTTTCAAACTTTCCCATTAAGTAATGGCCCTGTATATTTTCTGTCACCTCTTTCACTTCTAATGTACTTACAGATTTTCTTTCATTTGGGTTTCTTGCTAATTGAAATTCATTTGGCATCTTAACCTTTCTGATTTTGGCTGTACAATCCTGTGCTGTTGCTAGGGATGAAAGAACATGTTCTCATTCCTATTTCTTATAGGATTCTATACATTCAGGTTATTAAAGAGCTACCAACATAGCCACAGTGGTCTCCATACTGGATAGTTCATTTCTGTGCCTGGAAGCATACTCCAAGCTCAGACAGAAGTTTTCCTACATGCTTAGCCTGGATCAGAGATGGATGCCCTTTATGGTTTTTATCACTATCCCCACTATGCAAAAGTAGGGACAGTATAATTTGCCTTCCTGCTTCACCAGGCAATGGTGATAAATAGGTAGCAAATAGTTCAGAGCACACACAAAATCTTTTGGTTGTTGAGGGTCCTGCGGCATCCAGGTCCATAATTTGAATATTGTCCCTTTAAAAATGTTTCTATAATATGGCTGGGTAGTACAAGTTGCATCACCTGGCAGGTAGTACAAAGGTAGCAATGGCAAGAAGATCCAATCATCTTGCAACAGATAAGAGGCTGTTAAATCTGAAAGAATTAACTGTCTGACTCTCTCCAGCTCTGTAAAGCTGGCCCTGCAGAGAGTGGTTTGGATGCAGGGGACAGTAGTTAACGTTTGAGGACTGCAACAAAATGATATTCAGGCTCAATCAAAGCTTCTATGCCTAGCTCTGCAAAGGAGATTGGAGTGACAGATCTGGTTGAGGAAGACACAGAATGGAGAAAACCGGGTATGTGCCATGCTCAGAAAGACTGATTGGGACCTTTTTATCCCCATTGACACCAACCATTCTTGCAGGTAAAGGTCAACACCAATAAATATCTTGTTGCAAAAAAAGTTTTGGAAAAAAATTGTTGGAATAGCTGAAATGGGATGTTTCAGGGGTTTGGTTCAAAATGACATTTACAGTTAAAATTACTTTATAGTAACAAAAAATGATGTAAGTCAAAATCTGAACAAGGCATTTCTGAGTTATTAATGACAGGGTGCAGATGAAGGGGATCCCATGGGTTTATAACTATCCCTTCTGCAAGAGAAGGTTCTGCTAAATGAAATTCTCAATCTCGCCCCTTTCAAGACATTAAGTATTTGTTCCATTTTGAGAAAGAAACTCGGATATGAAGATTATGTGATTACATTAGGTCACAAAGTAAGCCAGGGACAGAAGGATTAGAATTTAGAAGTTCAATTTACCTTTTGAGTGACCGAAACTTGACAAAGTAGGAAACTTTTCTTTGTTCCAAAGACCCTGCAAATCTCAGAGGTGGAGTTTTTGACTCCTGATAGGGCCAGCCAAGCCAGGTAGGTCAAAGAGTAGGGAGTAAACAAGTAGTAGTCCACTGGTCCTTCACACTGGGTATTAAGCAACAAGCCAACAACCTATCCATGTAAAAAATGAAGTTATTAAAACACAGGGGAGTCATTCCAACAAACAGCATGTGGGACAGCAGAGCCTTGTTCATGGCTCAACTGACTTATGATAGTGCAGAAAGGATTCAGATTCAGTTAAATTCTGAGAAAAATATGCCTGAGAAGTAATGGCAGGATATAGCCCCACTGGAATGTGATGACTTTTAAGAAATATAAAAGTCAAATGACTTGTTGGTAGCAAAACTATCTTCCCAAGATGGAATAATGGAAAATTCCTTTCTAGAGCTGGTGTTTAGACCTCACAAAAATGCACAGCAAATTGTACTGTGATTTATTTGTCAGGGTCTTTATAGGTTGGGCGTTACTTTACTCCACAGCTGGAGTCAATTTTTAATATTTAAAAGTGGAAAGAAAGCAAAACCTAAACACATACAGATCTGTCTGTTTTAGATTGTACTTTTCCCAAACATTACTGTTTAGAATTGAACCCTGAATATAATTCTGCAGGGGCCAGCTGGCAACACAGAATTAAAATAGCTGGGACTGGGCAGATTATACAGAAAGACCTCCTAAACTGTAGTTAGCTGATCTGGTATTCATAGCCACTCCAAAAATAAATATAATCTTCCCCTCTGTTCTTATAAAGAACATAAAGCTTCACCTTTATGTTTTCAGTTCTGTCTTGCTCGCACTTCAGTACCAACATTTATACAGAGTAGGTGTGGTACGAATACATTCTTTAAATACAGTAGTTATTGGTTACCATGACAGACTGTTGAAGAAACAGATAAATAGTGTGAGGTGGCAATGGTGATTTACATCACTCTTGAATCACACATAGTCAGAGCAATTACTGGAGAAATGTATGACAAAGAAATTTTCCGGTGCCCATCAACTTTTATTCAGTTAGCCGGCAAAGGCAAATAGAATAACAGCTGCAGTAAGAAACAGATCATATTTCAAAAGCCCAGATTGATAGAAAACCTGGTCTCCTATGCTTTATGCTTAACTGTTATTGTAAGTTATCAGAGATTATTGTAACAGAGTGGCCTCTCAGAAGCTGATGGTTAAAGCACAATCTGGGAATCAGGACTTCAGGAATATATCCCTGCCTCTTATTATGGGTTCCCCATCTTGTCTAAGGCAAGTCATTACATCTCTTTGTACCTCGTTTGAACCACCCACCTGCTACTCTACTTCCCCACCTCTCAAAACACAAATTGAGGTTCATGGATGTCTGCAAAGGACTTTAAGATTCTTGGGTGAAAGATAATATAGGAAGAAATGATGATGATGATGGAGCTACTGGGTAAGGAAACTCAAGCCACCATGCATACTTAACTTTCCTTTCTATCCAGAGTGAAGCTCCATTCAAAATAAATATCATTTTGTCAACCAATAGCAGATTCCAGCATAATAGTTTCTCTCTCTCTCTATTTTAGTAAAGAGCACATGGAAACACAAGCAGATTTCTTAAACCAAAGACATGAGTCTTTGCTTGGCATATCACACTTCATGCACAATTTGAGTCTCAAAGTTCCATTGTTCCACTGGTGAGTGGCACTGGCACCCCTGAAGGCAGCCATGGGTATGTTTACCAACAAAGGGCTGTATAACAGACAACATATGTAGGTAGGAAAAACAAGTCTAATTGTGACAGACACAATCCCATTTGGTAACATTGCTGTACCTCTTTATTTTATTTTATTTATCCTTTCTTCCCTACTGAGTCACGGTGGATGCCAAACACCAGGACCACCAAGCAAAGCTGGCTGCTTCCCAAAAATGTGCCTTGCATGAGCTGATTAACTCCGTGAAGGATTGCAGGAAGATGTTCTCCTTCAAAGATTTTTACATGATTGGAAGAGATGTTGTAAGATAGGCAAAGAATGGCTTCCAGCTGAGAATAGCTTCAGTTTCACACTGGCCTAGTCAGAACAAGAATTTGTTTTTGGCTCACTCAGTAGAGCTGCTGTCTGCAGACCACAAGGCTCTTGGTTTAAACCTCAGCTGTGAAAATGTGCAGGACTCACGAAGGTAGAGTTCATATAGCAGATGAGGGACATCTCTATTTGGAGAAAGCAGTTCTGCTCTTAACGTCTGGACAGCAGCTGGCAGGCCTGAAAAACTATATATTTTTTTCAAATTGTCATTTTGTGGCAAGCCATTTCCTTCATGTTTTTTCATATCTCCTTTTTGAAGATTAGCACAGTCTCAACAGATTTCTATTTAAGAATCCCTTAGAATTAGAAGAGGTCCCTAGAGCAACACTTCATTCTTAGGTGCATCTGCTATGAACTAGTAACATTACATTGTTACTGAATTAGTTTGCTATCGTCTGGAATTCCACAACCAAACTAATATCAAGGATCTGCTAAAAAGCTGGTTAAAAGCAGGGATCAAGTAAATGAAAGTAGATTATCACATGGCATTATAATGGGACAGCTTTGACTTTCACTTATGAGTTATATACCTGTCTATCACCACTAACTGAGGGTGTTTTAAAAACTAACAGCAGTTCCAAAATAAAACCACTTTGTGTGTAACAATTTATGAGGCCAAATCACTTCTCTGCATAGTTGTAAGCGATGGGTACATTCAGCAATGAGACCATCAGTGTTCCCCACTGCTGTATAGTTTCCCACTTTGTTGTAGACATTCATCAGCCATTTTGCTGTTAGTTTCTGAAACACCCTTGTAGTTATCCATGACATGCTATTATGCAAGAAAGATCAGAAGCCTATCCAAATACTGCAAAATTGTTCATATGCAGGCCCACCGTGATGGCAAGTGAAAAATGACTGAACCTGAACATAGAAAATACGCTTTTTCTTGCATTCTATTGCAGAAACATCCGAGGCCAAAAAGAAAAGAAAATACACAAAGTTCTAAGCCTTTCTGATCCACCTGATTCCCAGTGAACTGAGACTCCTGCTAAGACAGGGAAGCCTTAAATTCATAAAGTTAAGGCCTGAAAGGACCATCATCATAATCCAGTAAGACCTCCAGCATAAATTCAGTTTAAACAACCTCAACCAAAAAGAACCCCTGCATCTGGATTGGATGCATGCCTTGCTGGGGTTATTTGAATCCAGCAGTCTTTCCTGCCCAGAGTGGGGGGGATACACCTGATGATCTCACGAGGTCTCTTCCAGCCCTAAAGTTCTGTGAATCTCTGAATCAAGGTCAAAACTCTTGGTCAAGACTTATGTTATGCAGTTTTAACATTTAAAGACTTTTAAGTGGTGCAGAATGCAACACATTCCTAGTGAAGTTGTTCCAATGGCTACTTTTCTTCACTAATAAAAAATTGCACTTTATTTCTAGTTTGAGTATATCTAGTAGGTATATACAGCACTTTTATCAGGCCTGTGACAAGGAAGAAAGGACTCCAAAGAGTTACAAAGTTCAAAGCCAAATCTAAGTTTGGCAATATTGAGATCCATACAAGGGTTATGGTTTAGGTTCATTTCTACTGGAAAGCAAGCTGGGAACCTGAACTGGTTTCTCCTCTCCAAGAACAAGTACCATATATAAATGTTCACCTGAACACATAGTCATTTTGCATGCATTTCATCACAATTAAGTAGTAAGAGGATGTAACGGTAGGTGATTTGATCTGGCATGATCACCTCAATATTTTGGCTGCAGTATTGTCTACACTCCCATAAAACAGTTCCCTTTGACCCTGTGATTAACCCCCATGCCCCCTGGGTCGCATGTGCTCACAAAGAAGAAGGACTGAGATACTACAGGACCCTTTGTCTTGCTTTTTAAAATAATTGCTTTTTCATAGCAACTTATGTTAACTCCCATAGGCATGGAATTATCTTGCTTTCTGAAAGATATACCTGGCAGTATATACAGTATTTTGATAATATCACACTATGCTCAGCTGGTGTTATTTGAAATGTGGTTTATGGGAAGAAGTTGGAAAGAGGTTTGGGGACACCTCTCCTCAAGATACTGTTTGAAAATATCTGTCATTTGGTGCAACCTGGTCCTTTAAAAAACAAAGAGTATAGCTCTTCAGTATTTGTCAGACTTCCAAGAAGAAATCCCCTCTGGCATGAATGACTTAGCAGTCATGCAGGAGACACAGTGAAATCAGCCTTCATTTTGCTGGCAAAATGCTAACAAGTACTCCCAAGTCCCGGTCCTCCAAATAGTACAGCACTGCAGTACCACTGGTTTTAAGAAAGGTCATCTAATCCAGCTACCCACTCAAGACAGGATGATCCCTAACTAAATCACCCCAGCCAAGTGTTCATCTGACCAACTCTTGAAAATTGGCAAGAATGGAGATTCCACAACTTTTCTAAGTAGTCTGTTCCAATGATTGACCACCCGCACTGTAATCACCACCCTACATTTCCTCTGCTGCAGTTTAAGACCACTGCTCACAGTCCTATCCCCTACAGCTGCAAAGAAAACCTCATCTTCATTCTCTCTGTAACTGCCCTTCAGGTATTTGAAGACTGATAATAAATCCCATCCCCCACCCCTCAGTCTTTGCTTCTCCAAAATAGATACGCCTAGTTTTTTTCAGCTTTTCCTTATAAATCTTGCTTCCCAGGCCACTAATAATTTTTGTCACTCTTCACTAAACTCTTTCCAATCTGTCCACATCCTTCCTGAAGTGTGGGGCCCAAAACTGGATGCAGTACTCCAGGTGAAGTTTCACCAGTGCTGAATAAAGCAGAAAAATGAATTCCTTTGATTTGCAAGCAATATTCCTGTTACTACAACCTGTGCTAGCTTTTTTTGTAACAAGATTACAGTGCTGACCATATTCAGCTTATGGTCTACTGTAGCACACAGGTCCTTCTCTGTAGTATTATAGTTTAGCCAGTCATTCCCTAGTCTGTATTTGTATTCCATACCTAGTGCAGGTCTTTGTACTTGTCCATATTGAATCGTGTCCAATTGATTGTTGGCCATTTCTCCAGTCTATCCAGATCCTTCTGGATCCTAGTCCTGCCCTCCAGAGTGTCTGCAACCGAACCCAATTTTATTTAGCAAATTTGCTAAGCTTGGAGTCAATCCCATCATCCAAATCATTAATGAAGATGCTGAACAATATCAGACTCAAGACAGACCCCCAAGGAATCCCACTTGATATCACTACGCCATTGAGGACTACTACTTGAACATGATAATCCAACCAATTATATATCCATGTTATAATACTTTCATATAGTCTGCATTTCCTTACCTTGTTAATAAGAATGTAATGGGAGACAGTGTCGAGGTACTAACGTCAAGGTATATCACATTCACTGCTCTTTCCCCATTCACAAAGCCTGTTGCCTTATCATAGAAGGAAATCAGTTCAGACATAACTTGGCCATGGTGAATCTATGCTGGCTGTTCCCAAGCACCTTGTTTTCCTTTAGCTGCTTTACAATAGATTCCTTATGGATCTACTCCATGATCTTTCCAGGCACCAAAGTCAAGCTGACTGCTCTGTAATCTCCTGGTTCCTCTTTCTTCCCTTCTTAATAAGATGGATGCTATATGTGGCCTTTTCCAGTCATCTGGACCTCACCTGATTTCCACAAGTGCTCAGAGAGGATAACTGGTGGCTCTGAAATTACCTCAGCCAATCCCATCCAGCCCTGCTAATTTTAAGGCATCTATATTTTGTAAGTAATCCCTAACCTGTTCTTCTACTGCCCTAGACTATTTATCTCATGCCCCATCTTTGCTGCCAATTACACTTGCCATCTGGTAGCTGCCCCTATTTGTGAAGACTGAAGTAAAAAAGGGCATAAAATACTTTAGCATTCTTTCCATAGACCAGAGGTGGCCAGAGTTACTCACCCTGGAAACTACATCTTATCCTCCACCAAAGTTCAAAAACCAGAGGGGAGGGAGGAGTGCGGTGCTAAGTGACCTAGAATGGAGGTGACCAATTTCCCGTCCCGCACCACCAACCTGCTCCGGCTTTCCCCGCAAGGAGCATGCCCCAGGGTAAGCAGCATGGCTGAAGCCCCTGCCCTGGCAGCCTAGCACCTGAGTTGGCAGTCCCAGAGGGAGAGAAGGAGGGCAGGCTCAGGGTACGCTCCCTGGGGTAAAGCTGGAGCACCGGGTGGTACCAGGCTGCACTGTCCCCCAGAGCCACTTCAGGGCAAAGTGGGCGGGGCTTCAGCCAATTTTCAGAGAGCTGCATGTACTGCAGTTTGGCCACCATGGCCATAGACTTCATTCTGTAAGGGACCTATGATTTCTTTGATCTTTCTTATTTTTCACAGACTTGTAGAATCCCTTATTATTGCTTTTTATGTTCCTTACTAGTAGCATCTCAAATCATGCCTTGGCCTTCCTAATTTTATTCCTTCATGTACTAGAACTTATCCTAAAGTGTTTTAGGAGAATCTCCCCTTTCCAAATTTTGTACTAAATAAACTGTAATTAAACTGTAATTAAAGTTACTAAACCATCCAAGAAGGCTGCTGTAGAGTTCTGCTAACCTTAGCTCGTATATATATAGATTTTTAGGGCTGCCTTGAGGATTGCACTCAACCTGAGTCATACGAGCTGAACCCCTCACCCTCTATATCTTATCTCACAGCCTGAAACAAAGTTGACTACATTGTCCATCTTGTTCCTTGAATAGAGACCTTCTAATAAGCAATCTGCAGTAGAGACAGGAAGTGGGATGCAGAAGGACTAGTAATCAGGAACAGGAAGTTGTGAGCTTGTTGTCCACTGATTTCCTATCTTTCTAGTCTAGTGACAGGGAAGTTTGGAGCACATTGCAGGGAGAACCAAGCTAGGCCGCAGGTCCTAAAATTCAGCAGAGCTTCTTAAATTAGGTTGGATGACTGCTCGGGCTGAATGTTAGATGTTTCCAGCATAGGTGTTCGCTGTGCGGGGGCTTAAGATTGGCTCATTGAACCTAACTATCGATATAAATATAGTCCTAAATGCCTGAGGTGAAATCCTGGCCTACTGAAGTCACTGAAACTTTTACATTGATTTCACTGTGCTAAGATATAACCCCAGATATCTGATTTATTATTATAAACATTGGCCATGAAAAAAGTTGGTCATTATAAGGAATTCACCAAGCTATTATACCAATACAGCTTTAAGACCAATTAGTCTTTAAAATGTAGATTCATAATTGATTCAAATTCTCATTTTTACACTAGAACTTTTAAAAATGTTTAATTTTGTTTTTGTTTTACAATTTTGGACCAAATTCTGCTATTGTACATGTATTAGCAACTCCTATCAGTTTCAGTAAGAGAAATGAGCTAGCATATAATGGCACAAATTGGTCCTATTGATTAAAAAGACCACATTGAAGCTACATTATATTTTTAAAAATCTGCAGAAGATACATACTAATTACACCCTAGTGAAAGTTGTATTTGAAATATCTGGACTGTCCAAGAGAGAACCTAACTTCTCTATTAAAGATGTAAAAACAGCTTTTGTGTCTTAAAAGCATTGTGCTTTTACAGTCCACAACACAGGCCAGGGTCAGGATATGGAGATCAGATGCTAAGTATTACTCCAAGGAGCAATCCATAAGACAAATTCCAAAAACCAGGGTCAGGAGCCAGGAAACAGATCTGCTGGGAAATCCAAAGCCGAAGTCCAGAAATAAGTAAAAAACCAGGTTCGGGAGCCAGTAGAACCAGAGTGCCAAAACCAAGAGGCTTGCCACAGCAGAACCCAGGGCTGTAGATGATGCTAAATGGACAGGCAGCACTCCCAGCAGCCAGTCAGGATGCTTACTGCTCCTAAACAGGACAGAGTTCATTAGCTGAGGCTTATTGCAAATGTAGCTACTGAGGCACTTGGCTCAGGCTGGCTTCCCTGACACTAGTCTCAGAAAGTGTGAGGAACACTTCCCCACCAGTCATGTGGGGAAGCATGCGGGCTTTTATTCTCCCAGGAGAAAGTCTCTTGGGAGCAACATCTACATGGTTGGAAATGGGCTAGTTTTCTTCCAGACCCACATTTTTTGTTTGAAGAAAAACTATGTAAGTGCCTATACACTTGTGTTTTCTACCACAAGAAAACACTGGTTTTCTACAAGTAAAAATGTAATGCTTGTATGTGGCCATAGTCAGTTCCCTGCTCCAGTGTTGCTGAAATAACTCCTCTCTCCTTGCCCCATCTAAAAAGGCTACAATTACAGGAATGTCAACGAGATCCTTGCCTCTGTTTTCAACACGAGCATGATCTGGACTGTTGCTGATGTAGTCTGTTATGATTTGGAAAGACTGATTCAGATATAGTGGAGATGTGACTCAAGGTGTTTCTGCTCAAACACACCAACTCTTCCACTGTGTAAGGAAATGCAACTTACCTAAAAACTTGTGCAACCTATGTAGTAAGGAGCTGGTAGAAAATGAACACTGAAACAGGACACCACTGCAGGAATCTATGAAGGCCCATATTTTATAAACTGTTCTGTGCAGACAGGTCCCAACACTCAAATAGGCCCCCTTAAATCCGACTGAGCTTTGTGTACGTGTAGAGGAACTTGCAGGGTGAGGGTCCAAGATATGAGGTCATTCAGATAACCTTCTACCTGGCCAGGTTGTTCTTCTCATGGAAATTTGAGAGCTTACCACTTTATCATCAGTATTATAATACAATTTTAAGGATGCTTGTTGCTGGCCTAAATTAACTTCACTGGCTCCACCTTATGCTTGTTCAACACATATGGACTAATTTTAGGCGCTCTTTGATGATCTTATTGGCCTAGGTTTCTCAGCTTCCAAAACATGGTCAGCGTCTCTGCCAAGTACTTGGAGATATTTGATTACATGAAAAAAGCGAGTTTTAAATTCCCTTTCATTTTGCATTAAAACATTCAGTGTTGAATATTAGAAGGCTGTCAATGAAAACAACTGTTTACAAAAAAACCATCTCACATCTAGCAGGATCAAAGTTTTACTTTGAATTTTAGAGAAAGACATTGTAGCGTTTAAAAATCTGATGTACATATATGACTAGCAAAATAGTGCAGAACAAACTAATACATTTTAGATAAAACCTGCTTTTTATGTGAGCTGTTGTGAAACTCTGAAAACCTACGCATGCTTGTAAATAGATCATGCTTAAATGGAACAGGATCTCTAAATACACTGTGACTTACGCTGCTTAAATGTACCAGGATGGCTCTTACACTTCAGCATGATTTTTTTTCTCTAAAGAAATGCATTAACAATCCCTATGGCATTCACTGTTATTGGGAAGATGCAATAAAAGCAATGGAGAATGATAGTGACATTTTATCTTGGGAGCTGTCTGCCTTTTAATTTTTCTTTTCACTATTTCCTAATCAATCAAACAAATTATCAAGTCATTTTTAAAGGTTAGAGGAGTACTTAAAGTGCCTGTCTTCATTCACCAAGCAAGAAGCAACCTTTCCAGAAGGAAAACATACTGGCATGCCAAGACATTACGCTGAAGCCAGAATGCTCAGTAGCTTGTAGGACTTTGTTGTCTTCCTTGATGTGAGTTACAATGACTTTCATCAAGCCTGAATCCATGCTCCCAAAGCAGAGGGTGCCCATACATTGATTTCAACAGGTTAAGACCTTAATTCAAAATGAGCTACACTTGTCAAGAAGAAACACACTGAAGACATGTCATACCTTATGCTTAGTTCACATTTTTGAGGTAAATCTTAACAAGATGAAGATCTAAAAGCATCCTTTTTTAAAGCCGAGAGCTGAGAGTTTGGAATACAAATTGTTGGTAAATTTGGTAGGCTTGAAGTTCATGGGGCTCAGATTCCAGCTGATGAGCATACTGGCAGAAGTGTTAGCCAACATAGGCAAATACTTCAGAGAAAATAAACAAACAGTGAATAATAATAATATAATCATCCATATTCATGGTGGAAACCTGGCCTCATCTAATACTCAGTACAGCATTGCAGCTTGTGCTTAGGTGCTTTCCTGAAGCTGGGCTACTAACAATAAAAGCCATTCAATTTGAAGAAAGAGGTCTACCACATGACCAACACAGAATTAATTTTGAACAGTCACAATGAACAGGTCATAACCCCAGCTAGAGACCCAGAATTATCCATACACTTTGGAGCGAGTAATTTTAAATACGTTCAAGAAAACTATGGGCTGTTGAAAAGGTCAATATTCATCAGCCAAAATATTTGTTATTGGCTATTCACAGTGCTGTAACTCAGAACACAGACCTCATGCTAACAGTTTGGTGACCCTGCCTCTATTCCTGAAGCTGTTGCATGCAAGTGGCATCTATTCACACTGGGAGATGAATGGAAGCAACAACTGTGGCATTAAGACCCCAAGAGTTTAGCTTATGCAATTGTGATTTGAATTGTGATACCATATTTTGACCTGGAAAATAGCTGCATAGGAGTTGCTTTCTCACGCTGCCATCAGAAAAGACAAGGTACTGGAACCATAGCAACACACGGCTTCATCTCTACTTTCCTCTCTCCTCAAAAATATATTTAGGTATAAAAGAACAGAAGGTCATTTAGAACGAGCTGTAAGAGACATTGCTTGAATGCGGAGCTCATGCCTACGAGTTATGAGGTGCAGGCAATATGAGCCTGAAGGGATACATAGTTTTGAGTACATTTAAATGCCTTCCACTCCCCTTGCCATTGAAATGTTTGCTGACAATATAAAAGGGTGGAGGAATCTCAGCAGTTCTCTCTGGGGGACTTTTAAATTTTATTTTATTTTTGTGCTACATTCCACTCTTGCAGCTGTAATTTTTCTCCTGTCCTTTTTTTATTATTTGTGATTGGGAGTTATTCCTTAAACTACAATAATACAACCCAGAGTGGGCCTCATCATGCTCCCTCCTCCCCCTCTCACACAGGAGGGCAGTGATCCATGTATGGAGGATCCTCCCACCACCACATTCATACATGAACAGGGGATTGTCCGTACATGGATCACTGCCCTCCTGTGTGAGGTATACCTACATCTGAAGCACTAGCCTCTTCTTTGTCCTGAAAAAGGACTGTCTGTGATCCTGGGAATCTAAAGGCAAGGAGTAGGAAGCGGGAGTGTCATGATATGCTGAGATGGGGGCATGTCCCATCATCCTTTCCGTGGCTCCACAGAGATTCCATTTTTCTCCCAGTGAATCACGTTTCCCATCAGTGGAGACCACTGCTGAGGCCACAGACACCATTCCTCGATGTGGATTCTTTCTGACTCCTGGCTTGCCTGCAGGAGCTGGAGGGTTTGTGGGTGGGTTTCACTGCTTGCTCCTTGGGAGGCAACTTCACCCTCCTGATAGAACAACATGGCAAAAGTCTCTACAAGGCAAGCTCCACAGAAGTTTCTTCCCTCAAGCATCCCATATGTGTTTTCCTGCAGGAAAAGCTAATCAGACGCCGAATTCTTCGCTGGGATGCATTTGGGTTAAAGTAGTGTGTGTGTGTGTGTGTGTGTGTATGTGTGTGTGTGTGTGTGTGTGTGTGTGTGTGTAATAATCAAAGACCCCTCCCCTAGGGGAGGCATTAATAACACCTTGAATGGAAGAATCCAGTCTATCACCTTCCCCTGTTCCTTCCATTGGCTACTTGTTCCATGACACTTACTGCCCAAGATGCCAGCACTGGAAGCCTGATGTAAAATATCCTGACATTAGCTTTCATCTGAGGACAGGATGGTGATCCAGGCTGACCATGACAGGCTCAGAAAATGGGCGGACAAAAACCTGATGGTGCTCCAAGAAATGCAAGGTACTCCACCTTGGGAAGAAAAACCCACAGCATGCTTACAGGTTTGGTAGCGCTACACTTGCTAGCACCAAAGCCGAAAGGGATTTGGGGGTCATGATTGACCACAAAATGAATATGAACCACCAATGTGTTGTTGCAGCTGGTAAAGTGAGCAAAATTCTGAATTGCATCCATAGATGCTTCTCAAGGATGTCATCCTCCCACTGTACCCAGCCTTGGTGAGGCCACAGCTGGAGTACTGCATCCAATTCTGGGCTCCACAATTTAAAAAGGAAGCTTGAGAGAGTCCAGAGGAGAGCCACACACATGATCAGAGGGCAGTTGAACAGGCCTTATGATGAAAGGCTGAGAGCCATGGGACTCTTCAGCCTGGAAAAGTGCAGGCTCAGGGGGGACCTGGTGGCAGCCTATAAGTATGTAAGTGGTGTACATCAGGATCTGGGGGAACGTCTGTTCACCAGAGTGCACCAAGGGATGACAAGCTCAAACAGTCACAAACTCCTGCAAGACCATTTCAGGCTGGACATAAGGAAGAACTTCTTTACTGTCCAAGCCCCCAAGGCCTGGAACAGACTGCCACCAGAGGTGGTGTAAGCACCTACTCTGGACTCCTTTAAGAGATATTTGGACATTTTTCTTGCTGTCATCCTTTGACTCCAGCTGACTTCCTGCCCATGGAGTAGGGGGCTAGACTCGATGATCTCCCAGGGTCCCTCCCAGCCCTAATGTCTATGAAATTTATGAACTCTATGAGACTTAGTAACTGAGGTGTTTCTCACATGTGCCTCCTACTTTCTGAACCACTAGGGTGCACCTGGGTCCCATTTTCAAATGGTTTTCTCCATAACCATAAGAACTAAATTTTTACATTTTTTTTTAATTGAAATCTATTTTCCCTTCAATCATTTTTTTTCTTGCAGGAGCAGGAGCAGTAGGAAGAAGAAACTTGAGAGCTGGCAATGAATTCTCTCATGTCTGACTTGTGGCTTTGCTACTAGTCCAAAGGGACATAGAAATAGTATGTCCCTTGGTGACTCCAAGAATTGCAGTCTCTGGTTGTCCTTTGCTCTGAAATAGCAACACAGAGTACTCCACCTAGACTCATATCATAGAAATGCATCATTCACTTAACTACATAACACCATGCCAATCTCAATTTGTTGCCTATTGCTTACATTGTAGTTAACATGGGTTATCAGCATAAACTGTTTCAGTTTATCTGCTCTGAAACTTAATTGTGTTCCAGTTAATTATGTAATAACTGTAACAGCACCTGTCTCTTTGTACCTAATTTTCTGATGAAAGAGTATGAAGTTAAAGGGCAACACCTGGCAAAGGGATGCTAGAAGAAGCCTTGAAAGTGACAGGAACTATGGGTAGTTACTTTGGGTGCTGTTAATACAACAGGACTGAGACCACTGTGTAAATAATGAACATTATTTTCAGTAAGTTTGGATATGTGCATACTCCAGGCAAGTACATAGTCTTTTTCAGTCCTGAAGCTTGTCACAAGGCAGAGTTGGGGAAAGGACCCCAAACAATAAACAGAGACCCCCTGGGGCATGAACCACACGTAAAAAGAGAAATAAACACAAAAATAACTCAAGAAAAATACTCACCGGCAGCAGGAACCGTGGCACAGCCAGAGCGAGGAAGGGAATCCACGCAGGTTGTAAGCCGCACCTTTATCCAGCTGAAGACGGCCAGTGACACCAACGGCAATCACTGGCCGGCGGGGATAAAGCAGACCACCAGGGAAGATGGGAGGAGGAGAGCATAACCACAGACAACAACGACTCCGGACACCATCCAAGACACTCCCGGAGAGAGAGAGCCAGCAGGGACTCTCTGCACCAACAGAGGACAGCGCGACAAAAGGGTAGAAGAATCAGAAGAGGCTCTCTGCACTGGCAAAAGCAGGAATGCCAGAAGGATGGGAGAGCCAGAAGAGCCACCATCAAAGGTGGGAGCGTCGGGGGAACCTGGGAGGCAGAGGAGGCTCTCCCTCTGGGGCATGCCAGACGAGAGCAACGAGTGGGGCTGCAAAGCAAGACTACAAGAGGCGGGGAATCTGAGAAGCGGCCAGGCTCATGGGGAGGAATTGCGAGACACTGGAAGAAGGATGTCTCCGACAGTGGAGAAAGGGACCAGTGCCACAAACGTGGCCGAGTAAAGGGGGAGATGGCCCGGGACAAGGGGCCATGGTCTACCCCAGCCACACACTCAGCCAAACCCCTAGGGGGTTCATAGAGAACAAAGGTGCTCTGTTACCTAACGCCCAAGGAAGGAGCCGCACGGGTCCTTTGCAATTTAGTTGTGTTGAGTTTTTTGTTTTGCTTCCCCCATTTGCAGGGGTTGAGGAGTGGAGCGAGGCAATGCAGACAGGATATCTGTGTTGGAGTTCCTTTTGTACTCCATCTTTATTTCAGGGGTGCAAGTTAGCTCCTGAGACCTGGGCGGAGATGGCCTCAAGACAGGAGTGAATGGTCCCGGGAAGCTTACAACTAAGTGAGTTACCCTGGAGAGCAGGACCTAGGACAAGACAGGGCTATGAAGACCACCAAGCCCAGGAGCACAACAGTATCGGGAGTATGGCCGAGAAGACTTGGTGACCTGCTGAGGGTTGGCGTGAGACTGGGGTGTAAGGGAGGTGGAGCCCCACGGACGACTGTCGGGTGGATTCCTTTTATTGTATGGAGCCTCTTATACTGGACATAGTTTAGGGCCTCAGAACATCATAGTCTGGTATTGTGGGAACATCTAGGAACTATGAGAATGTTACTTTCAGGAACTGTGACAGAAATGCAGGAGATGTCAGCCGCAAACAATAAGGCTTGAACTTTGTACTCTGTTCCTGCACTGACACTTAAGTCCATTCTTAGATACCACTGTGCTGCCAATCAGCAAAGCTAAAAACACACCAGTGATTCCCAAACAGAGCATTTTACACTGGGATCCTGCTGATCTACAAGCCCACTGTCCACCCTAACCACCTATGATGTATCAAGATAACGCTTTTTCCCCAGGGCTAATTTGTGTAAATTGTCATTTTAAGCTGAATGTGTAAACAACTGTGTTCCCCCTTCCCTTCCATCTCATCTCATTCCCTCCTCCCTCATCCCCCAAACACCTGTTTTGATGGGTTAGCCATCAGTTTATCAAGATAAACTGGCCCTCTTTTTAGCTCAAGGTACCTACCACCTGTAGCAGGCAGCACTGGAAACTGGACATTTATTATCTGCATAAGTTAATTTCACCTGGTGTTTGTAGTATCCTTAAGAACGGCAAATATTGCCAGTTCCATGGTGCTTGCCAGCATAAAGGCAAACACCAGACTGTAAAGTCTCCATATTTTAATGCCTCCCATTTCTCATTCTGCCTAAGATATGGAAATACACTAATCAAGTTCATTTACATTTATAGTCGGTTGCTGTTGGGTTCCATTTCCTTGCTGTCATTCATTAAGACAGTATTCCAATGCTTGGTTTCCAATACTACAGCAAAATGTTTAAATCTAAACAAAAAACTGCCTTCACTGGAATTTAAAAATATACATGTATGAGTGCATGTACACATGCATTCGTGCACATTTTCCAAAACTTAACCTAGTTTCATAGTTGGTAGGGTCAGAAGGGACATGAGCAGATCATCAAGTCCGACCCCCTGCCATGGCAGGAAAAAGTACTGGGGTCAAACGACCCCAGCAAAGTGTTCATCTCCTTTTAAAGACATCCAGGGTAGAAGCCAGCACCACTTTGCTTGGAAGTGGGTTCCAGATCCTAGCCACCCTGACAGTGAAGTAGCGCCTCCTGATGTCTAGTCTGCATCTACCCTCTGCCAGCTTGTGCCCATTATTTCTAGTCCTGGTAGTGCTCGGGGGAACAGGGACTCCCCCAGTGCCTGCTGGTCCCCTCTGACTAGTTTGTATATGGCCACTAGATCCCCCCGTCAGCCTTCTCTTCTGGAGGCTGAACAGGTTCAGGTCCCGTAGCCTCTCCTCATAGGGCCTGCTCTGCTGCCTCTGATCATGTAAGTGGCCCTCCTCCGGACCCTCTCCATGTTGTCCACATCCCTCCTGAAGTGTGGAGCCCAGAACTGGATGCAGTACTCCAACTGCAGCCTGACCAGTGTCGTATAGAGGGGGAGGATCACCTCCTTGGACCTGCTTGAGATGCATCTGTGGATGCATGACAAGGTGTGGTTGGCCTTCCTGACCACATCCCCACACTGCTGGCCCATGTTCATTGTGGAATCAGTAATGATGCCAAGATCCTTTTCTGCCTCTGCACTGAAGAGACAGGAGTTCCCCAGCCTGTAGTATGCTGCTGGTTCTTCCTTCCCAGGTGCAGCACCTTGCACTTATCAGTGTTGAAACCTGTCCTGTTCTCATCCGCCCACCCCTGTAACCTGTCTAGGTCTGATTGCAGCTTATTCCTCCATTCTTGCGTGCCCACATCCCCCCCACATCTTAGTGTCATCTATGAATTTGAACAGGGTACCCCCTCGTCCAAGTTCCTGATGAAGATGTTGAACAGTGCAGGCCTGAGGACCGAGCCCTGGAGGACCCCACTGCCCACATCCCTCCAGGTCGAAAATGACCCATCCACCACTACTCTCTGGGTGCAGCCCTCCAGCCAATTAGCAACCCATTCAACTGTGTAGGTGTCGACGCCACAGTCCCCTAGTTTTTTAATAAGAATGGGGTGAGAGACAGTGTCGAAGGCCCTCCTAAAGTCCAGAAAGACTATGTCCACTGCTACCCCTGCATTTAACAATCTGGTGACCTGGTCATAGAAGGCCACCAGGTTGGTCTGACAGGACCTGCCTCTAATGAACACGTGTTGATTGCCCCTAAGCATAACTTCTCCTGCTGGCCCCTTGTGGACATGTGCCAGGATAATTCTCTCAAAAAGCTTACCCAGGATTGAGGTAAGACTAACTGGCCTATAGTTTCCTGGGTCCTCCTTCCTCCCTTTTTTGAAACTGGGAACCACACTGGTCCTTTTCTGGTTCTCTGGCACCACTCCAGAGCACCACAAGTGCTTGTAAAGCCATGCCAGGGGTCCCACAATGACCTTTGCTAATTCCCTCAGCACTCTGGGGTGGAGAATGTCAGGACCAGCTGATTTTAAAATGTCTGGCCCCTCCAGAAGTTCCCTGACTAGACTAGATCCTCACTGACCCTAGCCTGAGTGAGCCTCCCCTGGGGCCTGCGGGGGTCCTGGTAGGGGGCTGATCCGGTCCCTGCTCAGGACAACCTGACAGCTTGTCTCTAAGCTTTTCATGATATGGGTTCTCCCTGTTGTTCTTCACTTGTGTTTTTAATTTATATGGATTTTCCTAAGATCTGACAACTGGCTGGCTTATTTTTAATATCACTGCTACACATAAGCAATAAAATGTGACATTTCTTTAAAAATTCACCAAGCTCACAATGAGTCTCTTTCTTAAGTAAAAAATAAAAACTCAGATATGCTAGCATGAAGTAGAAACTGATGCATCTAGGAGGTTTGTAGAAAATAGGAATAGGATAGAAAATGAAACAAGAGCATCTCAAATGGATTGCAACTTGCTAATTACTTTTTGGCCCCACAAAGATTTAATTGAACTACACACAGAGTAGAGTAAGTCCCTTTTGAAATTAACAATTAACCACTAGGGGCTAAATCTCAAGTCCAGTTAAGCTATTTAGTGTTTCTCTGGAAGCATAAAACAATATTAAAGTTGGCCCAACTGGCCAGATGTGGTTTTCCCAGGTGGAGGAGAACCATGGCTGTCAAAAATGTCTCACAGCCAGGTCCACACAACACCACCTCAATCCTCCAGCATTACTAGTCTGATGGGCACATGGAAGCATATGACTAGTGCCACCAAAGCTTCTCAATGTTATACCAGGGGCCAAACCTGAACTCAAAGGGAAAAAACAAAGCTGGCTTATTTTGTTTTATTATTTAGCCAAAATTCAGTATAATGGTGCACAGATACTGATCTAGACCCCAGGGGCAAGAGTTTCAAAAGAACTTGGCATCCCTAATAAGATAGGACATAACCGTGTTAGTCTGAAGTGAGGCAGAATGCTCAGCAGGGTAGTAACTTGCATGAGTTAGTCCCTAAGGTGTCACCCTGCCCAGCCTTCTGCCTGATGTATAAAGGTGCAAGTACCTTTACACCCATATCACTGATATGGGGAAGGATCACAACTGGGATACTCTCCACTGTTTAAACGTGGAGGAAAAAAACAAAATTTGTCATATTTTCATGGTCTGAGAAGTGTAGGTAATTTTAAGTTCTCTTGGTCCAGGTTGTTCAGACACACACCCACCAGTTCAGATCCCTGAAGGCTGAGGGAATATTGAGAGTCAGTTTCTAGATGTCTTCAAGATCAGATGAATTTCTAAATAATGTAAAAAGTGATACAGGATTCAATAACTAAAAAAAAAATAAAGAAAAACAAAGCTACTGTCAGTCAACATAGGATTATGGTAAAAGGCCTTGTCAAACAAACCTAATGTCAGCTTCGCTGGCTAACGGTAACTCTATAGATGGAATAGATTTAAACATTCATAAGGTATTTGACTTTGTACTGCACAATATTCTGATTAAAAATTAGCACTACACATTACCAATATAGTATGTGGTACATGGATTAAGAGCTGGCTAATTGACAGGTCTCAGAGTATGCTTTCATCAGGGAATCAGTACTGAGTGGGGGTAAGCCTAGTAGGCTTCTACCATGATCAGTACCAAACCTGTTACTAACATTTGCATCTATGAACATGAAGAAAGTTTAAATCACTGCCAATAAAACGTGTGCGTAACAGAAAACTTGCTAGAGTGACAGTGATGAGGATAGGGCCATCATACAAAGTGATTTGGATTGGTTGGTAAATCAGGCCCATTCAAACAAATAAGTTTAAATACAGTCAAATGCAAAGTTATACATCCAGGAATAAATAATATAGGACATGTCTACAGAATGGGGGACTGCCTTGGAGAACAGATTCTGAAAAAAAAAGGTTTTTCATAGATTCATAGATTGTAAGGCTGGAAGGGACTCAAAAGATCATCGTGTCGAGCCCCCTGCACCAAGCAGGAAAGATAACTGGGGGTCAGGTGAATCCCAGCAAGGTGACTTTCTAGTCTCCTCTTGAAGATTTCCAGGGGAAGTGATTGCACCACCTCTAGAGGAAGCTTATTCCACAGTCTGGACACCCTGACTGTGAAGTTTTTCCTAATGTTGAGCCTGAACTGATCTTCCAGGAGTTTGTGGCCATTACTCCTGGTTTTCCCCTCGGGTGCCCTGTGTCAGAGCAAAATTTTGATTAAATGCTGCCAACACAGAAGATTGAGACTGACATGCATATTGGACTCTGTATGGAAAGTTCCAAGGCTCACCCAGCCCTTGCCCCCTGGGTGACCTGCGGACCTGTCAATCATTGTTGACCTACTTTCCCCACAGACGCATGCTCAGATTGTGTCAGCTCCTGACTGAGAGCATGCTCAGAACCTGACATGAGGTAATCTGACTAGAAATTTCTCTGCGGAGAGCGTTCTGATTGGCCACTAAATTCAGATAAAAGTTCAGTGAGCCCCTCCGTCGGGGGGAGATCGCGTTAGCTGGAGACAGAGGCTGGTGCTCCAGGGACTGTCTCTCAGTCAGGCCCTTAGGCCTATTGATCTCCTCCCTCGATTTGGCACTCTGTGTCCTTAACTGACAGTGATTGCGACTTTGATTATTCGGCTTTCGATTGACTTCTCGCCATCCTTGACTACGATTTGGATTCTCCTTATACTGACGATTCTCCGGTTACTGGACTGTTTTTGCTTTGGCCTTGACTTCGCCTCCGGATCACCCTCGGTACCTCGACGTGACTCTGCTTACCTGGCTTTCAACCTCAGCTTTCATCATCGACCATCCATTTGTCCATTGGACTGGCGTCACAACCCCGGTTATTGACCTACGTGTTACAGTTCTGTTTGTCTGTTTACCCCGTTTATGAGCTGTTGACCAGCCCTGGGACTTATCCGACAGGCTTACCCTGTCGAGGAACCTCGTGGGCCAACAGACCGTTCGTTGTTCTCTGTTGTTAATACTGTAACTGAAGACATCGCTGCCTACGCCTAAAGCGTAAGTTAAATAAATTCATCTTTGTTCAAATCCACTACGGGTCCTGACTCCATGCCAATAAATCCCACCTGTCCGTATCTGATTGCCACCCCGGCCCACCGTGACCTTGGGGCCCAATTCATTCTGTTCGGTTTACCCCGAAACCCTGGTGAATAGTTGCTCACCAAGCCCTTGATGTACTTCCCTAGTGTAGCAGTAAGCTGCTACCAGGTCTCCTCTCAGCCTTCTTTACTTCAGGCTGAAGAGTCCCAGATCCTTCAGCCTTTCCTCATATGGCTTACCTTTTAAGACTCTGACCATATGGGTGGCTCTTCTTTGGAATCTCTCAAGCTTGTCCATGTCCTTGTTAAAGTGTGGTGCCCAGAACTGGATGCAGTACTCCAGCTGCGGTCTCATCAATGCTGAGCAGAGTGGAAGAATCAACTCCTTGGTTTTGCTGGAGATGCATCAATTGATGCATACCAGAATATTATTTGCCCTAATGACTACTAGGGGTGTGCAAAGTGGGTTGTATTCAATTTGGATTCGGCCTGATTCAGGGGACAGTGATTCAATTTGTTGATTCTGATCACTGTCCCGAATCAATTCAGCCGAATCCAAATCTGAAGATTCAATGCTAATTTGGAGAAAACTTATCAGGAAAAACTTCTTCACAATAAGGGTGGCCAACATTTGGAATGGGCTTCCAAGAGAGGTGGTGCTCTCCCCTAGCTTGGGGGTCTTTAAAAGAAGGCTGGACAGGCATCTGGTGTGTGTCATCTGACCCAGCACTCTTTCCTGCCTAGGCAGGGTGTTGGACCCGATGATCCATTGAGGTCCCTGCCAACCCCAGCATCTATGAATCTATGAATCGGGCAGCACACAGGGGACCCCCCTATGCCTCCCCGGCTCAGCAATTGGCCATGGGGGACCCCAGGTGTCCCCCCAGACCCAGGAGGCATCAGTTGCTAAGCCAGGGGTGCAAGGTCCCTCAAGTGCTCGGCAGCAGACCCAGAAGTGGACCAGAAGTGCTTCTGGTCCACTTCCGGGTCTGCCGCCAAGTGCACTGGGGACCCCCACATGCTTCTGTGGGACGTTCCATCCACCCAGCCATCATAGCATTGATAAGCCACCTGGTACCTTGAGGTATGTAGAAAAAAACATTTAGAGCTATGTGTATGTCCAGATCATCAAATCTCTCCAAATCAATTTGGAGGGTTCCAATTCAGTTCAGAAAGATTAAAGGGTCTTCTGATTCGATTTGGATTTGGCTGCTGAATTGGGCTGAATCACCACCAAATCGAATCAGTGACTGAAGCTTCACACAGCCCTACTGGCTACAGCATCACACTACCAGCTCATATTCATACTGTGATCTATTATTACCCCCAGGTTCCTTTCATTCGTGGTGCTAGGCAGTTTGCCCCTCTGACCCTTTGATTTTAGTCAGAATCACTTTATGAAAGGCTTGGCAGCACCAACCCAACATTTGCTGCTGTGATCTTTAAATAGCTAAACAGGGGATTAGCAAACAGGAGAAGGTGCTTTTACCTCTGTGTACAGCATTCCACAAGCAAGACTACGTCTGGAATACTGCGTACAGTTCTGTGATTTTTAAAGAAAACATTCTAGAAAGGAGAGGCTAAAAAATTGGAGAGAATACACACAAGAAAGAGCCACAAAAATTATTCAAGGGCTGGAAGAAATGTCTTACAGTGAGGGATTTATAGAGACCAATTTGTTTAACTTAATTAAAGATTGAGGTGACCTGATTACAGTTTATAAATACCTTCATGGGGAGAAAATGCTACAGCTCTTGAATCTGATAGGGAAAGATCTAACAATTACCAATAGCTGGGAGCAGAAGCCAGTCAAATTTAGCCAGTCAAAGGATTTTTACCAGAAAGACCAGTTAACTACAAGCTACCAAGGAAAGTGAGGGGTTTTCCATCTCTTGGTGAATTCAGGTCAAAACTGAATGTCTTTCTCGAAATTATGCTTTAGCCAAATACAAGTTAATGGAGCTCAATATCAAAGTGATTGGATGAAATTAAATGCCATTTGATATACAGGAGATCAGAATAGATGTCCTGATGGTCCCCCCGGTCTTAAATCTCTCTAAATCTATGATGTGGGGGGCTGATTATTTGTCACACTTTTCTCACACTTTCTTTGTAACAAGTCTAAAGGGCACAAATCTTACATACACATAAGTAAAAGCATATACAATTTTTCACTGACCAGTTGTATGTATTCAAAAAACGAGAGGGCAGACAGTAGTTTAAAACAGCATTGGCAGAAACTGTTCAACTGTGCATGCATTGTTTTTAATACTTGCTGTTATATCTTACAAAGATTTGTCTGAAAGATTTTTTGGAGTGCAATTGGTGCACTGAACAATTATGCGCCTTATTCTATGGATATGGATTTTATTCTCTGCTCTTAGCTGATGTGAAACACATTGATTATAATAGCCAATTTGGTAGAAAAGCAAGTTCAAAAATGCATACCATACAATTGCTTGGGGATTATAGTCAGTTGCAATTTTCCTGCTAATTTAAGTCACTGTAGAAAAAAAAAATCCATGTTGATTTTATTTCAAGAACAGTGAGATTGCATGTTCAGCACACAGCTTCATTTGATAGAGAAGCTTGCATCTGTATTATATCACTGACAGCTACAACATTTGCTACAGAATACTATGGAAAGGTCATGATTACCAAGAGAAACATAAATGTGTATGCACTTACCAGCTTATTTGACTTGGAAGCTTATAGTTAGATATAGCTGCTCGGAGTATTTTAATTGGTAGGAAAGACTTCTCAGAGATGAGTGTAATCCATTTGAGATATTTGAAGAAAAAGATGTATATTTGGGCAATCTACTGTTCTTGGCTGCAGTTGGCCTGCTGGTCTGTGTAACATCATTATACACAGCAACTAACTGCTACAAGATTTTCTGGGTCCTGCTGATTCTGAAAGAGCAGACTTCATGCAAGCAGATTGAATAACAATATTGTTTACCTCATTGCTTTCCACTCTTCTAACTATCTGTTTAAAGTAGTCAGGAAAGAGAGGAAACCTTTTTGCTGACATATCTTGTATGTGGCTCTCCCCTCTGTGGACATGACAAATATTTCTAAAAAGACGGCTTTGTTTTTATTTCAAAAAGACACGGCAGTGATTTTAGTCGAAGATTTGAACTTTGTTGAGAAGAGGTCACCTCTCTTGATAAAGCTCAACATGTCTTTGAAGTTATTCTAGCTTTCTATTCTAACAGCTTTGCTCACCCCCACATCAGAGAAATAGCCTTTGAGTTCAAATTGATCACATATTCATCTTAAATAAAATGGAGAGGCTAGGATTCCATCAAGGATTGTGACCCATTTTATGAGGCAGTTGCAAAATTATTTCAGTTGCTGCTTAATGTGAAAAATGCAGATTGTGCTACTATGGGTTGCACTGCTACCTGGCACAATAAAATATAAAAATGACAATACTGAAAACAAGAAATATTAAGGAAGAAAGGCTTCAATCCTATTTTCAAAGGGAATGCATGCATTTAAACCCCAGAAAAGCTATGGTACTTCAGCTTCTAAATCATGGAAGCATTCTGACATACTTGTCCACTTATCTTTCTGTTTATTCTAACAGTTTAGGACAACTTCCGTAGTAACTAATGCTTTCTCAGGAGTCGAAGAGCACAGTAAAACTATTTTACTTGGTAAGGCCCTATCTTCAAACCTGGGTGCCAACACTTGAAGACCTGCATCTATACGTAAACCATTAAATTTATATTTTAGACAAGAGGCAAGGGGCTTTGCGGGCAATAAGTTTTGTTATCCCAACAGTACAGTTGGTTTAAAATTAGATCAGTTTTCAAATGCAAGGCATTCTACATGAAGTTGCAACTAAAGGCTAGTCTAGACATTGCTACTAAAATAAATACCTATCTAGCTATGAGGAAAAGAAAACCAGATTACTCTCTTCTATGGGAGGAAATTTCTGTGAGGTGTTCCTTATGGAAAGGCTCTGGGACATATGAGAGTACTGGAGAAGTAACAAGAAATTTGCTGCTCTATTTGCACAGTGGCCCCAAGACTCAGAACTGGCTTTAGGACACCAAACTCTTGCCACCTGGCAATAGCATGACTTCACTAGAGCTATGCTACCAAGGCTTCTGCAGCTGGCTCCAGGAACACTCCTTCCTCTCCCCATAGGTGGAGGGAATGTAGAACAAAAATAAAACTGACATATATTATATTTCCCCCCTTAGCTGTCCAGGGCTAGTAAGAGGGGTTGGGGGTGACAAATCCATTCTTTCCCTCCTTCCCTGTTTGAATCATTAGATCAGCAGTGGTCCATTCAAAGGAGCATAGGGACAGTGCAAAGGTATCAAGTTGAGGGGATTTGCCATACTCAAAAAGCCCAATTAAACATCCAAAAACATATCCTGTTTCTGTGAGAAGGCAGACTGACAACTAGGATGCAAAATATCCTTATTTTGTATCTTTCAAGTTAAGTGCCTTTCAAATGAGTGAAAACCTTTGACAATAAAGGTCATATGGCACCATGTGGTATACATTACAGAAAACAATAATGGAAAGTACATATGCTATATTTACAGCTATGCAGAACTACATTTGAAAAAAAACACTTAGAAATATTCCCTGAACTAGTAGTCAGACAGTAAGGCACAAATGAGAAAAGTTGCCTCTATTTATACAGGCAGATCATATCTCCTTTCCTGTTATTCCACAGGTGTTAAACATGATCCAGTTTGCTATTCAGAGAAAGGTGGGGAGGGTAACTAGCACAGCGCAAATGCTTGACTTTAGGAAAGCCAACTTTGACATGCTCAGGGCAGTAGTCAGGGAGGCACTCAGAGCCCAGGGGGTAGCTAGTATTGGGGTCCAGGAAAGGTGGTCCTTCCTCAAGGAGGCTATCCTTGGGGCGCAGCAGGACACAATTCCTCTGTGCAGGAAGGCGGGAAAAGGGTCCAAGAAAACTTCATGGCTGAATGCAGATATCCAGGCTGGCCTGAGGGTGAAGAAAAAAGCGTACTGGTGGTGGAAGCAGGGGGCAGGGACAAAGGAGGAGTACACCTCCCTGACCCAAGCTTGTAGGGATTTGGTGAGGAAGGCGAAAGCAGCATTGGAGCTTAGATTAGCTTCTGGGATTAAGGATAACAAAAAGTCCTTCTTCAAGTATATAGGTAGCAAGAAGTTGTCTTGGGGTAACATTGGACCCATACGAGGCAGGGCAAGGCAGGGCAGGGCAGGGCAGGGCAGTTGGTGGCAGACACACAAGAGAAGGCAGAACTCTTCAACAAGTTCTTTGCCTCCGTGTTCCTGTCTGCTGACAATGGGGTGCTCTCGGGTGATAGCGTAGAGAGGCTCAGGAAGGATGCAAGTCCCCAGACTGTTAGGTCAGACCTAGTTAAGGATTACCTGGAGGGCTTAGATGTGTCCAAATCAGCGGGCCCAGATGACCTTCATCTGCGGGTGCTGAGGGAATTGGCTGGTGTCATTGCAGAGCCATTGGCACGGCTGTTTGAGGACTCCTGGTGCTTGGGCCAAGTCCCTGAGGACTGGAAAAGGGCCAGTGTGGTCCCTATTTTCAAGAAGGGGAGGAAGGAAGAGCCTGGCAACTACAGGCCAGTCATCCTCACTTCTATCCTGGGGAAGGTCTTTGAAAAAATTATCAGGGGCCACATTTGTGAGAGACCTGCAGGGGAAGTGATGTTGAGGGGTAACCAACACAGGTTCATGCAAGGCCGATCCTGCCTGACTAACCTTGTCTCTTTCTGACCAGGTAACAAAGAGCTTAGATGTGAAGGAGGAAGTCGATGTCATCTTCTTGGACTTCCAGAAGGCCTTTGACACAGTGTCCCACCCAATTCTGGTGGGCAAGCCGAGGGACTGCGGCATTGATGAATGCACAGTCACATGGGTGGCAAACTGGCTCCAGGGGCACACCCAGAGGGTGGTGGTGGACGGGTCGATGTCATCCTGGGAGGGTGTGGGCAGCGGAGTCCCCCAGGGCTCGGTCCTTGGGCCGGTGCTGTTCAACATCTTTGTTAGCGACCTGAACGAGGGTGTGGAGAGCACCCTGTTCAAGTTGGCTGATGACACCAAGCTGTGGGGTAAAGTGAATACACCGGCAGGCAGGGACTGCATCCAGGCAGACCTGGATAGGTTGGAGAAGTGGGCGGATCTGAACAGGATGCGGTTCAACAAGAACAAGTGTAGGGTGCTGCACCCGGGGAGAGGGAACCAGCATTATGGTTATAGGTTAGGGGCTGACCCTCTCGGCAGCACAGAGGCAGAGAGGGATCTGGGAGTCATGATTTGACTCCAGGATGAATATGAGTTGCCAATGCGACGAAGCAATAGGCAGAGCTGACCGTACCCTGTCGTACATCAACAGGGGCATCACTAACAGGTCCAGAAAGGTCTTGCTCCCCCCCATGCGGCACTGGTCAGGCCGCAGCTGGAGTACTGTGTCCAGTTCTGGGCGCCGCACTTCGAGAAGGACGTGGAGAACCTGGAGAGGGTCCAGAAGAGGCCACTTGTATGGTTGGAGGCCTCTGTGGCCAGCCCTATGAGGAGAGGCTGAGGGACTTGAATCACTTCAGTCTCCACAAGAGGAGACTGAGGGGGGGGATCTTGTGGCTGCCTACAACCTTATCAGGGGCCACCAGCAGGGACTCGGGGAAAGTCTGTTCACCAGGGCCCTCCTTGGAGTCACCAGGAACAATGGCCACAAGCTGAGGGAGGACAGGTTTAGGTTAGATATTAGGAAGAACTACTTCACTGTAAGGGTGGCCAGAGCCTGGAACAGGCTTCCCAGAGCGGTGGTGCTCTCACCTTCCCTGGAGATCTTCAAGAGGAGACTAGATAGGCACCTGGCTGGGGTCTTATGAACCCTGCCACCCCCAGTGCTCCTTCCTGCCCATGGCAGGGGGTCGGACTTGATGATCTGTCTAGGTCCCTTCCAACTCATTGATTCTATGATTCTATGCTGGTGGAAGTATTATGATATACCGATAGTAGTATTATGGAGTTAGATGGCTCTCTCTTGTATGGACAGTATCACAGAGTAATGTGTGCCTCTGCAGGTTTAAATCACTGCACTGTAACTTGTTCTCCCCTAGGTTAATGCAAACAGTCAATGGGAGATACAAGAAATAGATCAGACCTGAGACTTCAGCCCCTTAAGTATCTTGAGCTCTGCACTAAATGACAAATACAGCTTCAACAGGCAACAATTCAGGAGAAAGCCATTGTAGCAGGGAGTCAGAACCTGACCCTGCTATGCTCATCCTCCTTCATGAGCCTAAGCTAGAAGTTCAGTGGTGAGATTCCCCGACTGCAGAGATGGCCCCTTTAAGACCGGTGGGTTGCCAAGCGGAAGGGGAAGCATGGAAGTTAAAAGGACTGTGGTGCCCAAAGCAAGTGAGGCCCGGGATCCTCTAAAGCAAAGACAAACTTATTATGCCCCTAGAAAGGGGCAAGAGCCAGAACAACCTTACTTGGTGCCAGTGCGGAGGCCCGGGCAAATGTCCAAGTGGCATATTCCAAGGAAGTGGAAGAGAGAGGAGAAAATCCTGTCGTCTTCGCTGGGATACTGAAAGCTGGAGACTCCATGACCTGCAAGAGGTGGAGGGGCAGGTCTTCCAGTGTCAAACAGACTGAGAGTAAGGAACAAAGCTCCAGACTGGAAGATGCATCCGAACGGGAAGCAAAACTCCTGGTGGGAAGTTGGGTGTGGGCAAAAAAACAGCCCGGAGACTGAGTAAGGCTGTGCATAGACAAGCTACGGCCACCATCAGCAAAAAAAGCAGTCTTGAACCTCCAGAAGAGGGAAAGGCCTGAGCCCAGAGCCCTACGACAGGGGCACCAGCAAAACCAACAGAGACTGTTGGAATTGACTGTGAACTGGTGGGTTACTGCCTATGAATTTTGTTCAGTATATTTTGTTGGACTGTAATTAGAGGGCCCACAGACCTTGTGAACCTTAAAACAGGACTCTCAGTCAAGTCAGCCTGGAAAAGAAAAAGGTGACTGAGAATACCAACTCGTCCCCCTGGGACAGTATTCTTTTGTTTCCTTTGGGAGACATGGGTTCAGGTGACGAGCTGATGAGCTGACAATACCTGTAACCTGACCTGGGGCAACATATCCATGATAAGGGCAGAATGAGTGGTGAACTGTGATGCTCTATTAAATGGCCTATGTCAGCAAGATCAATGGGAGGAGACGGACAGAGTGTAGGGGCAAGTTGGAGCCTTGTATTTCAACCATAAACAGCAAGGTCCTGATTAAGGCAGCCTCCTGCATATTTTTTCATCTTATTATTTTCTTTTTCAGATGACAGCCAGGCAGGCTGCCCAGAACACAGAGGTGGGTCACATCCCTGTTACAGCCATCAATAAAGGCCACCAATACATCTCATCTTCAGTTCAGAATCCTACTCTAGCAAGAGGAGCTAGTATAATAGGTTTTGTATTTTACATGTGTAACCCTGCTCATGAGGAGGTGTAGGTGCACGGGTGGTGACTCAGTTTCTCCCAAGGGTATCTCAGTTTAACAGGTGGGTACAAAGGAGTTTGATTTATTTACACACTTAAGCATCCAAACAGCAAGCTGTAACCCAGTATGGAAACCTGATAACACAATTACCCCTTTTAGCAGTGTAATTTAAAACCCCAACTGCAAACAGTTTCACAAGGACCCTCTGGGGCAAGAACCTTCACCTTTTACACAGTCCGAGCTGTCCCAGATAAGACTTTCACTGCCCCACAGTCACATTGAATGCACTAATTTCTGCAGCTTTTTCAGTGCTACTCACTCAGGTCCTGCTGGGATTGCCTCCTTGGGGAAGTCAATCCTTCTTTCAGATGCACTCAGACCAAGCTCCTTCATGATCTCCTTGGGGACCCTTTCAATGCGTCTGGGAGCATATCAGGGAGTAAAGCCTCTCCCTTGCTCCATTGGATCCAGGCAAAAAGATCCTCACATTGCAGCTCCTCTTTCCCACTTCCTCCCCTGCTAGCCCTCAAAGCAGCCGGGAGGCTGTAGTTCAACTGAGCTCCCTGGGTCTGGTTCTCCTGGTCTTGGAGTGGCCTCATGCCTCTCTGCTTAACTATTCACAGCCCAAGGATGGGGTTACACATAGTGGTAGATTCAACTCTTGACCCTAAAGACAATATAATCGTCTACTAAACAGCTATTTTATAAAATGTTGAGTCCAGTATGAGGATCTCTACATGACAATAAGAGAGACTGCTAACTAAGTCCCATCTCTGCTTTCACATGTATACAGAGGTAGACTGCATGTCCATTTGTATCAAAGCACCTGCTATATTGGGCCAATTAACATATCTGCTTGTGAGGTTTAAGATAATTCTCATAAATCTCTGACACTCACTAATGCCCGGCAATGCGCAGGAGAATCTAATGAGATTCAGAAGAGCTCATATTTCCTTTTCGCTAAACTGCCCTGCACCTTTGTTTAGTTAAGCTGGTTGAATGAAAACCAGCTTCTAATCCTGTTTCCAGTAGTGCCTGCCTGAAGTAATGCAAACTTTGTTCAACTGATGGCTGCACTGTCACAGGAACACAGGATTTACCATGAATCCAGACCATCAACCCCAACATCTCACCTCATGTTGTGGTCAAGATATGAAAATTCAGGAGGAAGAAATACCTACTTCAGTACATTCAGTCAACAGTGCACTCATGTATAATGGATTAAGGGTAGCAGTTATGGGGAACTCCCTCCTTCTGGCAATCAAAGTTTTGATGAGCTCTAAGCTTGCTTCTTATTTGCTCCAAGATAGCCAGGGTATAAGCCAGTGAGCTACCTTACCAGCCCAGGCACTAAGGAACACATTTCAGCCAGAGAATTCCAGTCTCTTGTCTTTCAAGAGTTGCTTCTATTTCTTCAAACAACTGTTTCTTATAGCCATGTCCTTTCCCAGAAACTTCTACTTCCCACAGTTTTCACCTGCCTTCCTAACCCCATCCCCACTGGGTTGTACTTAAGGTAGCCATTGGTTCTGTTTTATAATGGACTGCCCTGTTTTTAAACTCTTTTTCCCCTGTCTGTTTCTGAACGAAGAACAGACTTTAAAAAGTTCTCTTTTTAAGTTCGTTGGTGTGTATACACGTCAGTCATGTGTCCTCACAATTCTATTGGCTGTGCCTAGAGGTAGGGCATTGCACAGCCAGGAGGACCAGGGTTCCAAGCCAGCCAGGGA
Organism: Crocodylus siamensis; assembly: GCF_052110815.1. Lineage (NCBI taxonomy): Eukaryota > Metazoa > Chordata > Crocodylia > Crocodylidae > Crocodylus > Crocodylus siamensis. The sequence continues at coordinate 220,832,796 of NC_143397.1, forward strand.
GGGAGGGAAATGAAGGCTCTCAGGGGCTTGTTGGTCTGTGCCTGAGCAAGGAGCTGTGGCTGTCATGCACATGCGGGTGCAGCAAGAGCCAAGGCACTGCTGAGTACCAGAGCTCCCTAACCCTGGGCTGGGCATATGCAGGTGGGTCCAGGCCCCAGGCACAGCTAAGCTGCCAGGGCAGGACAGTTGGTCTGCACATACATACACCCTTGTGCTGCCTCAGCACAAGGTAATGGCTTTGAGAACAGGCAGGTGGAGCACTGCATTTGTATCTGCTGGAACACCAGTGGGACTGGGAGGAGACTGTCTTTGCACCCCTTGGTGACTCATGGGGGTAGGATACAATTATGGGGGGACAGTGATATGCCAGTGACCTGGCCCTGCCTATGCCATTGCCCCTTACTCCCATGCCACAGCATCCCTATCCCCAGCACTGCTGCTGCCCTTAACTGTTGATCTGTAGAACCCTTTCCCTGCCAGTCCCCCTCACTGCAGACCCACAGTACTCCACCCCCCTGGGCCATGCTGGTGCCCCACACTCCCAACCCACAGCTCTCCCATCACTACTGGTACCCCTCATTCCTCATCCACCGCCCCCTGGCACTGCCAGTGCACTCCCAACCCACAGTCCCCTGCCCCACCCAGTGCCCCTCATTCCCAAACCACAGCCCCCCCCAGCCCTGCCAGTGCCCCTCTGCTCCCCCAGTATCTCTCAGCTGCCCCACCCCTATGAGCATAGGCATCAGCCTGGCTGTGTAACTCCCCACTGCCCCTGAAGGGACCACCTCCCCCCTTCTCCTGCTGGAGGGGTAGGGGCCTCTTCCCTTCCCCTCCCCACACCCTGCTGCAGCCCACTGCCCAGACAGCTTCCCCCAGTGCTGGCAGGCACCTTGCCCCCACACCCCACACAGCCCCCTGGACAGTCCCCAACCCTCCAACCCCCATAGACTTACCTGAATCCAGCTGCCAGGGCTGCTCCTACCTCCCTGCCTGATTGCACGCTGGCCACGTGCATGTGCATGTACACATGAATGTGGCACCCTCTGCCTTCAACTGCCCTCCCCCCTGCTCCCCCAGCCCCAAGCAGCTCTGTGCTAGGGCAAGCCAGGAAGTGCCAGGAAAAATTTTGATGTTGAGCAGAGCAATATCCTGGACATTTGTTCATATTTTATAGAACCGCCTGGATGGAGATTGGAGGACCCAAAAAGAGACATGTCTGGGAAAACCCAGATGTATGGTAACCCTTAAACACAGAGAATTGTAAACTGAAGCAATGTACTCAGGATGATGCTGGAATGTGTGAAAAGGATTTTTTGATATTTTATGAAACAGCAAAGAAGTATTTGAGTGACAGGTGTGACTTTTCTGGAAGCAGCTTTCACAACCAAGTATCCAAGTTAGCTCTTGCAAACCCTGTAAAATTTGAAGAATTTTCTGAAGCTGTTCAAGCTTGCAATATAAAAGAACTGGACACAGATGAGCTGTATGAAGAATATGGCATTGTAGAAAGCTTAACATCTTCTCCTGAGTTACAGGATTGCCAGACCAGTGAAGAGAGTTACCTTAACATTTTCAACAAAGCACAGGGAAACTTGAGAATCTTGAAGAAATTAAGCTCTTATATCTTTTCAATACCACGCAGAAACAATCATACAGAGAAGGTTTTCTCTCTGATGACCAAGCTTGGAGAAATGAAAGGAATAGGCTAGAGGTAAACAGTGTAAAAACAGAGCTCCAGATATGTGTAAATTTAACTGGGGAATGTAAGGACATGTATTCCAAGTTCTTCAAGAACTTCTGAAAGAGGCCCAGGATAGGCAGAGGTACAAATGTTTTTAAGATATTGCCTACTATGTTGAGTTGTGTTTGAATGTTTATTTAAATTAGTCTTAGTCAATAATACATTTATAGTATATATGCTTAATTATCTATTTGGAATGCTTTAGTTTTGATTTCTTATTGTATTTTACTTAGTTTATATTTCATTGTTTTTATTGATTTTATTTTATTGGTGTGGTATGAAAATTAATAAATATAATAAATTAGTTATAATAATTACTTTTTATTTATTTGGTACTCATGAACAAAATTGCTACCATCTGCATTCAATCTCATTAAAAGTGCCAAATCAAAAAGAATTAATATTTTATTATAATAGACAGCAATAAGCCAAGGCTGGTGCCATTTTCCCTTTTTTTTTTTGTGGAGGGCCTGCCTCTTGCTGCTGATTGACTAAAGGGCTCAGTAGCACCACCCCTTGCTACTGATTGGCCAAGGAGGAGGCCCACCCACTGCTGATTGGCCGGGGGCCCATAATCCCACCCCTCACCAAGGGGATGTCCTGTATTCAGAAGATGTGTCAGTGGCCAGCCTAGTTGTACTTCCAGACCTGTCTGGAGTTAAGGTAAGCCCTTCATTTCCCTAACCCGCTCACTAGAAACACACGCTCCTTAGACCACTTATCTGGAAGCTATAAAGAAATTGAAGGTTAGGTCTACAAAATGCCATTAAAGCACCTAGCTGCCCAAGAGTAGCTATTGCCCTGTGCTGGGCATCTTGGTTCCCTGTACAATTCAACAAGTGAATTAGGCATCTAAGAAAGGGATACACAAAAGCCAGACTGCTCAGTGGGGAGCTGCCTAAGCTAGCCAATAAGAGATACTGAAGAGAGGCAAATGATGGCTAGAAAATAATATTTAGAGGTTTGCTTTTGGCAATTGGCTTGTAAGTAAAGTAGATATGCATTAGAAAATTGGCCCAGAGCAACAGAAAAGCTTAATTGATTTCTAAAAGCCTATTTGTGGCAGTTTATTCAAGGTCCACTGTGTATGACACAGGCAAACAGACACACAGCCTGGGAAACTGAAGACGTACCACACTGTTCCATAATAGAGATAAAAGACTCTGCCACATTGGCAAGGTCATAGTGCCTAGCTGCAAAGCCCTTAGGATTTCTGGTTTTGGTAAATGGACCAAATTAGGAGGACACCAGAAAAGTCCAAATTAGGATGTGTGAATGTGATGGAGTTGTGAAACAAAGGAATGTATTGACAGGACAGAACATGGACAGTAAGACAACTATGGAGAAACCAATCAATGATACCCAGAGATGAAGAGCCAAAGGGAGAGAAAGGATACAAAAGGAGGGATTTCAGATCAGCAAAGGGTCCCTGAGATGGGAACCCAAGGCTACCATGGGCAGGGGTCATACCACCAGTCCATCTCACCCACTCCACTTGGGCGGGGCCTCTAACCTCCAAGTTGCTAACATCTGACATTCAAGAGACCTCAAAGTGAAGCTCATATACTGGCCAGATGTGCCTTGAATCTGTGAACCCTGGGACTGGTAATTATAGAACTGTTTGTATTATTATTATCTGCTATCGCTGTATATCAATAAAATTAGCCTATTATCAAATGGAGAGGTCGTGGTTGGTCTGAGAGTTTTGGATCCACCTAGAACAAGGTATCTGGGTCTTAAATCCAGTGCCAACAGCAAGGAGAGTGGTGTATGAATGATACACCTTTCAGGCTTGGCACCCTTACTCTGGACTGCAGAGAGGCATTGGAATCCTAGGCTCTGAATCACCTCCTGGAGTTTGCTGCTTATTCTAGCCTTTCCTCACAAACCATAGCCAGAAAAGGAGGAAATAAGTGGTGCCCATTTATCCAATACTCAGTGGTTATAGCACTCACCATGGAGCTAAGAATCTGAAATTTAATACCCTCCTTCTGTTTAAGGGGTTATGAAGCTGTCTTTCCCAAAGGAATATACAAACCACCATGCTACAGCACACTCTGCGGCAAAGCTCTTTCAATCCCCGCTTCTGAGCTGTTCCACTCTGCATAAAATAATTAAACTCCCTGGGGCCTAGAAAAGAAAAGGAAGTGAGTGACAATCTGTAGTGTACTGGCAAGGGCACTTGCCTGAGAAGAGATAGTTTCATGTTCCACTCATTTCTTCCCTGTTTCTGTAATTTATCCAATGACTATTTAAATGAACATGTAGAATCAGTCCTGGAATCAGTCCTGGGACTGGGACTAGGACTTCCCTTTCAGGTGTGTGGCCTCACCAATAGGCTACAGAGTCATGTTCAGGCTTGCTTTCTCTCTCTAGCTGAATTAATCTTTAATTATTCCATGCAAAATAAAAGAGCTTTTAATGAAGAGACAGAGTCCCCATCACCACCATAGAATAACCTGTAGCCAAGTAGTTTGAGCATTTTCCTGAGAGGTGAGAGGGGTAGTTTTAAACACCTCAGGCTGAGGAAAGAATTGGACCTGGGAGAATGTTATTCTTGAGAATAACCACAAGACTATTAAATAAAAGCCCTCCCTCCTCTCCTGGCCAGATTTTAAAAGAAAGTAGAAGGTCCTGCTCAGTTCTTTGATACAAAGGTACAGGTATTTAGCAGAGGGTCCAGACTGTGGATCCCTTGCAACACTGAGAGAGGCTCCTAAGCCCGTGAGAGAGGCAGGATTTCAGACATGCCCTTGTCCTCAGTTTCCTATTGTCTAGCTCTAGGCAGCATCCTACTCAATATACTGACTTTTGGGCACCTAAATCACCATTGGATCTATGCCCTAGGAATGTTACATACCCCTAGGCAGCACATGAGCAGGAGCTTTAATTATCTAAGTTTTAGACTTCAGCACCCACCTAACAAAGAAAATAGGCAGCACTTGGGTTTCAAAGACCTTTTGCAACTGTAGCCCTAGGCTGTTTCCCCAGAAAGCTATTTACTGGCTCATCTGAAGACTGGGTGATCTTTAAGCTAACACCTGAACCTTAGCACCAGTTGGAAGACAGCAGACTTGCCACAGCTGTGAGCTAATTTCAGCTGCCCCAATAAGCCAACCACCCTGTTCCAGCTCTGAGTAACCGGCTTGTTTGTCTAAGCTTATAGATTCATAGATGCTAGGGTCGGAAGGGACCTCAGTAGATCATCGAGTCCGACCCCCTGCATAAGCAGGAAAGAGTGCTGGGCCTACATTACCCCAGCTAGATACACATCCAACCTTCTCTTGAATACCCCCAGGGTAGGGGAGAGCACCACCTCCCTTGGGAGCCCGTTCCAGACCTTGGCCACTCGAACTGTGAAGAAGTTCCTCCTAATATCCAATCTAAATCTGCTCTCCTCTAGCTTGTGGCCATTATTTCTTGTAACCCCCGGGGGCGCCTTGGTGAATAAATACTCACCAATTCCCTTCTGTGCCCCCCTGACGAACTTATAGGCAGCCACCAGGTCGCCTCTCAACCTTCTCTTGCGGAGGCTGAAAAGGTCCAGTTTCTCTAATCTCTCCTCGTAGGGCTTGGCCTGCAGGCCCTTAACCATACGAGTAGCCCTTCTCTGGACCCTCTCCAGGTTATCCGCATCCTTCTTGAAGTGCGGCGCCCAGAATTGCACGCAGTACTCCAGCTGCGGTCTGACCAGCGCCCGATAGAGGGGAAGTATCACCTCCTTGGACCTATTTATCATGCATCTGCTGATGCACGATAAAGTGCCATTGGCTTTTCTGATGGTTTCGTCACACTTCCGACTCATGTTCATCTTGGAGTCCACTAGGACTCCAAGATCCCTTTCCACTTCCGTGCCACCCAGCAGGTCATTTCCTAGGCTGTAGGTGTGCTGGACATTTTTCCTCCCTAGATGCAGCACTTTGCATTTCTCCTTGTTGAACTGCATTCTGTTGTTTTCTGCCCACTTGTCTAACCTGTCCAGGTCTGCTTGCAGCTGTTCCCTGCCCTCCGGCGTGTCCACTTTGCCCCATAGCTTAGTGTCATCTGCAAACTTGGACAGAGTACATTTCACCCCCTCGTCCAAGTCGCTGATGAAGACATTAAAGAGTATCGGTCCAAGCACCGAGCCCTGCAGGACCCCACTGCCCACACTCTTCCAGGTCGAAACCGACCCATCCACCACAACTCTCTGGGTGCGACCCTCCAGCCAATTCTCCACCCACCGGACTGTGCAGTAATCCAAGTCACAGCCCCTTAACTTGTTCACCAGTATGGGGTGGGATACCGTATCAAAGGCCTTCCTGAAGTCCAAGTATACGACATCCACCCCTCCTCCTGCGTCGAGGCGTTTTGTGACCTGGTCATAAAAAGAGACTAGATTGGTCAGGCACGATCTACCTGCCACGAACCCGTGCTGGTTTCCCCTCAGCATAATTTGTCCTGCCGGGCTCTCACAAATGTGAGCCTTGATGATTTTCTCAAAGATTTTGCCAAGGATGGAGGTGAGACTGACTGGCCTATAGTTACCCGGGTCCTCCTTCCTCCCCTTCTTGAAAATGGGAACCACATTGGCCCTTTTCCAGTCCTCCGGGACTTGACCCGTGCGCCACGAGCATTCAAATATTCCCGCCAGTGGCTCTGCAATGATGTCGGCCAGTGCCTTCAGTACCCTCGGATGGAGCTCATCCGGGCCTGCCGACTTAAAGGCATCCAGTTCCTCCAAGTGACCCTGCACCACCTCAGGGTCCACGCATGGAAGTCTGGTGCCTTGCTGCTGCCTCCCTACACTCCCAGTGAGAGACTTGTCATGCCTCTCGCTTAGGAACACTGAGGCGAAGAACTCGTTGAGGAGTTCAGCCTTGTCCCCTCTGTCCGTCACCAATTGTTTCTGCCCATTTAGCAGGGGTCCTATTCCTCCCTGGGCCTTCCTTTTACTCCCTATATATCTAAAAAACAATTTCTTATTGTCTTTTACTTGGGTTGCCATCCTCAGCTCCATGGTAGCTTTGGCCTGTCTAACTGCCTCCCTACAAGCACGAGCAGAAGAGGTATATTCCTCTTTGGTGATCTCTCCCTGTTTCCACTTTTTATGTGCTCCCCTTTTGGCCCTTAGTCTGCCCTGGATTTCTCTGGTCAGCCAGGGAAGCCTCCTGGCCCCTTTCCCTCTTTTACCTCGCACGGGGATCGTCTCGCTTTGTGCTCGAAGGATAGCTTCCTTAAGGCACAGCCACCCTTCTTGGGCTCCCATCATTTCAAAACTACTACTCTGCAGTGCATCCTTCACTAATCGCCTGAGTTCGCTGAAATCAGCTTTCCTAAAGTCCAGCACGTTCACCCTACTGGTTACCTTACCCACTCGACGCCTTATGTTGAATTGTACTTTTAGGTGATCACTGTCCCCCAGCTTATTCACTTGTTACTTGTCCCTATCTCTTCCTGCTTCACTACAGCCTGAGGACCAAAGGTAACTTGCATTAAGTACAATACATTTAAGTCAGCCTCATTTTTAAGATGCCAGCATTAGTGCTCTGTCCTGGTCCTAGCAGAGAAGATGGTTTAGTAAAGCCTCCTGGAGAGCCTATTTAGTCAGCAGGACCAAAATTCAGAGTTTGCAAACAAACCCTAAAAGAACCTTGGTTACACCAATCAGGCCACTTGGCATTTCTTAACACCAAAGCAATTTGTTTTCATAACTTCTTTCACTACAGCCCCTAACCCTAGGCACATAAACACCAATCAACCTGCAGGGAATAATGAGCTTAAAACAATTACTAGCAGATTTCTTTCTAGTCTCAGGAGTGCTAGCAACTGTAATACTTATCATTTGGCATTCACCATATCCTTAACCTTAATTAGAGGCAGCCAGAGAATACAGAAACCTACAGAGGCCCTTCAAATTTTTTTTAATAGCTGTTTTCTTTGTTTGTGTTTATAGTGACCTGTGTTGCTGCCAGAAGTTTTCTAAAACACTACAGGCTTCAGTTGTGCAAGGAGCCACTAACGTTGAGCATTGTAATAAAAATGTATTGTTCCACAGGTGCAATGGCACTTTAAAAGCACTTCCTGCTCATCTCCCCAGGGAGCAGAGCTTTCTTTACTTTTCAGCCCTGGTATTACAGCACATGTGGCTACAACACATCTAATGATGTTGGGACCTGCACAGGCACTCCTTTAATACAAGCCCTACTCCAGCACCTCTGCATAGAATCATAGTGCTGGTCCAAGAACAATTATTTTAATAGCATTTGCAGTTATAATTGTTCAAGCAGAGAGGAATTTTGTCTTTTAATGTGAAATCATAGACAACATGGCCCCCTGCTATATGATATTCCATTCCCTCATAAGTCTGTTCCTAGAACACATTGTTACTTATGAACATGAACAAGAAGGACCAGATTCTCTGCTGCATCCTAGATCAGTCAACATAGCAGGAGAGCATTTGTGATCTGCTTATGGCTTTGTGATCTTCTAGCTTCAAAGTAGGTTAGTGCAGCCTAGCAATGTAATTTACATCAGTAACGGTCCCCAAGAAACTGTCCATTACCTGAGAGTAGTTGGAGCACACGGCACTGTGGTCAGACACTCTCTCCAACACACTCCATCATGGTCTATCACCTGATAGGAAAAAAAGCTAAAGATCTAACCTAAACGCTTCTTAAAACTGGATAATTAGCCCTTTTAAAGTATCCAATAACACTCATCATCCATGATATCATAGCACTGATATTCATCATGAAGTTTATATGTCACCTGTAGAATTCCTTTGTCTCATGTTTGAAAGGTAGAACATGAAAACCAGATAACATTTTTTAGGCTTATTTACTTCCACCTGGTTTATACAACAAGAGGTCCCAGGTATGCTAATTATTTTTCTGCACAGTGGTAATTCTGAAAACTTTGCTGGTTCCTTTGGATGGCAAAGGTAAGGGCCTTGATACACAACTTATTTATGTCAGTGTAGCCCTCCTTTACATTGGTATAGAAAAGGAACAGACATGATTAGGGGCCTACCAAATACACAATTTCACAGAAATCATGTAATTGGCAATCTCTGGTGAAATAGCCGGTTCCCTGTGAAATAGCGTGGGGAACCAGCTATGTTCAAAAAGCCAGCAAAGAGCCTGCAATAAAGCTGTCTTCTATAGGGTTGGGGGGATGGGGAAGGGAGCAAAGACGGGGGGAAAAGGCCGTCTGCCCAGCTCTTCTTGAAGTTGGGGGGGTGGGGAGGGAGAAGTGGGAAAAGTTCCCATCTCTCTGTCTCCTGAAGGGCAGGGGGGACAGGTAAAAGCCCGCCAAAAGTTTCCTTCTCAATGGGGGGTTGGGGGGGGGCACAGGATGACAGCCAGAGCAGAGCAAAGTAGCAGCTGAGCCCTCTGAACTGTTTAATTGCCACACATATATTATTTGTTTACTCAGTAATTATTGCCCTCTACCCCTTAAAGAGGGTGACAACTACTGAATTAACAAACCAGACAGGTCCAGTTATGGCTTTCAATCAATGCCTGGGACTTCTGGTGCCCCTCAGCCAATCAGAGGTTTTGGGGGCCTGCTTTTTTCTGCCTTCAAAGTGGTGGCCCTGGCCGTGAAATCAGGTGACCCAGCTGTGTTACAGCCGCGTAATTGGCTGCCGGGACCTGTGAATTTGGTATGTTCCTAGACATGATATATAGTCCTGAAATGGTGTCTTACTAGAGTGTGGTGTGAAGTTACACTGGGGAAAAACCGCAGTAAAAATACTAAGTGGAAAACACTGCAGCTGTCCGACGCTTGCATTTATCCTGGGGTAGCTGTTTGCTCAATGCAAACAGGATGTTCTCCTGCTACCTAGTGGCAAATCACTGTAACAGCAACTACTACCCTCCAGGATGACTGGTTGCCTGTAAACCTTGGATCTAGATGTATCATATTTACTCAAGTATAAAACAAGCATTTTTCTGACAATCAGCATAGGGGTGGGGGAGAAAAAGCTCCTCCTCTTATATCTGTATGCAAGGAAACTTCATTAAATACACTGTCTATCATTAAGCTGCTGCCAAAAGTAACATGTCCTCAGTAATGAAACCCAAGAATGAAGTTGATTAACATCTGGCCCATACTGGGCAAATATACTGATGGGAACGCAGATGGCAATGCCCATTGCATTCAGTCCCCCTCAACACTGACTCCTTTTCAAGTCACAGTGAACCACTACACTGAATACATTTCAACTTCCTCTTCACTCCCACAGAGTGTTGCACATGATTAGTGTGGCCCTGCACTCCAGGAGGTGAAGTCTGACTAGGTTGCCTTGCACCTTATTTGTATATACATTTTTGGAAGATCCCAGGATTCATGACAAAAACACCCAGTTGCAGTCATGAGTGTGTATGTGTGTTGGGGGGTAATTAGTACATGGAATTTTTGGGGGGTAAGAGGGGGAGTGGTATCTAGAGTACACACACCTATTGAGCAGTGCTGAGTTATGGGGTCACTGTGTCTTGAAGTACTATTGACTGCTGAGGCCCAACCCAGTGAAACATATAGTAAACGATGAGCTTTTTGGCTTTGGACTAATATCATGTACAATTTGGACTACATAAGTTGGTATAGGAAAGGAACATAATCATAGAATCATGGGAAATTATGGTTGGAAGGGACCTATGGGGGTCATCTAGTCCAGCCCCCTGCTTAAGAGAGGACCATCCCTAACTAGATCACCCCAGCCAAAACTTTGTCTAGCTGGGTCTTAAACTAGGGACAGAGATTCCACAACCTCTCTGGGTAATCTGTTCCAGTATTTTACCACTCTCCTAGTAAGAAAATTCTTCTTAATAGGTAACCTAAACTTCCCTTACTGCAACGTAAGACCATTGCTCCTTGTTCTGTCATCTGCCACCACTGAGAACAGTCAAGCTCCATCCTCTTTTGAACCCCCCTTCAGGTAGTTGAAGTCAGCTATTTAATCCCTTCTCAGTCTCCTCTTCTCTAAACTAAATAAGCCTGGTTCCCTCAGGCTTTCCTCATAAGTCATGTCCTCCATCCCTGTCACCACTTTTGTTGCCCTCTGCTGGACCTTCTCCAATTTGTCCACATTCTTTCTGTGATGGGGGCAGGGGGGCAAAGCTAAACACAGTACTCCAGATGTGGCCTCACCAGTGCTGAATAGAGGGGAAGAATCACTTCCCATGACCTACTGACAACACTTCTACCAACGCAGCCCAGTATGCCATTGGCCTTCTTGGCAACAAGGGCACACTGCTGGCCCATAGTCAGGTTACTGTCCACTGTAATCCTCAGGTCATTTTCTGCACAGCTGCTGCTCAGCCAGTACAGCCAGTCCTGTACTGGTGCATGGAATTATTCCCCACATCCACAGAGCCAGTCATCCCATCACAGAAGGTAGTCAGGATTGTCAGGCATGACTTGCCCTTGGTGAATCCATGCTGACTATTTCTAATCACCTCCTCTCCTCCAAGGGCTTAGAAATGGATTCCTTGAGGATCTGCTCCATGATTTTCCATGGACTGAGGTAGGGCTGTCTGGTCTGTAGTTCCCTAGATCTTCCCTTTTCCCTTTCTTAAATATGGGCACTATGTTTGCCCTTTTCCAATCATCCAGGACCTCTTCTGATTGCCATGAGTTTTCAAAAATGGTGATCAATGGCTCTGTAATCTAATCAGCCAACTCCCTCAGTATCCTCAGGTGCATGGACTTGTATATGTCCAGCTTTTCTAAATAGTCCCTAACCTGTTCTTTAAGCATCAGCATCAGCCTTTTCTGCATCTTCTATCACAAAGTTGCCCCCCACCCACCCTGTTCAGCAAGGGACCCACACTTGCCCTGATTCTCCTCTTGCTACTGACATATTTGTGGAAAACCTTCTTGTTACCCTTCACATCCTTTGCTAGCTGTAATTCTAATTGCACTTAGAAGTGCTGCTTTAAAGTGTATTTATGTACCTGTGCTAAAACTTGCAGCAGTTTCAAAAAAAAGTAAAATGCAACAATTCTGGATGAACTAATTTCTTATAGGCATGTTTATTTCAAAGTCAGTGTTTTAAAATTTGCTCCTCACTTCCATGTGCTCAGGGAGAACTGAGTTTGACAGTAAGGGATGGGGGAGGAGAAGGGGCTACCAGGGGAAGAAGCTGGGGAGACAGAGGACAAGGGGGCCACCTGATTCCTCCCAGCCACTATTTTCCCTGCTGTAGTAGTGGGAGGTGGACAACTTCAAGACAGGCTTCCAATAGCTAGATTCTATATCTAGAAAAATGTAAAAACTTTATTAATTTTCCTTATATATAATCTAGTTATTAGGAGGTCATCTTATATACTAGTAAATATGGAAATTTACAGCAACGTACAAAATCAACGACAAATTATACTAGTATTACTGTATATTTTTCCAGAACCTAGTTCTGTAGCTATTTACCCTCATTATTAGTAAGAAGATTACTGACCTAAAGACTGCTTTTACTCAGCTAAGACACTCAGCAAAGAAATGACTACAACTTTACCTGAGGACAGGAGGGTGATCCAGGCAGATCTTGACAGGCTCGTGAACTGGGCAGATGGTGTTCAACACTGAAAAATACAAGGTTCTCAACCTTGGGAGGAAAAACCTGCAGCATGCTTATAGGCTCGGTAGTGTTACGCTGGTTAACACTACAGATGAAAGGGACTTGGGGGTCATGGTTGATGCCAAAATGAACATGGGCCAACTGTGTGGGGACACAGTCAGGAAGGCCAACCATACCTTGTCATGCATCTGTAGATGCATCTCAAGCAGGTCCAAGGAGGTGATACTCACCGTCTATGCAACACTGGTCAGGCAGCAGTTGGAATACTGTATCCAGTTCTGGCCCACCAGAGGAGGGCCACTTGCATGATCTGGGGGCAGCAGGGCAGGCCCAACAAGGAGAGGCTATGGGACCTGAACCTGTTCAGCCTCCACAAGAGAAGGCTGAGGGGGGATCTAGTGGCCATGTACAGACTAGTCAGAGGGGACCAGCAGGCATTGGGGAAGTCCCTGTTCCCCCAAGCACTACCAGGAGTGACTAGAAATAACGGTTACAAGATGGCAGAGAGTAGATTCAGACTAGACATCTGGAGGCGCAACTTCACTGTCAGCACAGCTAGGATCTGGAACCCACTTCTAAGCAAAGTGGTGCTGGCTCCTACCCTGGGGGTCTTTAAGAGGAGGCTAGATGAACACCTTGCTGGGGTCGTTTGACCCCAGTACTTTTTCTGCCATGACAGGGGGTTGGACTTGATGATCTGCACAGATCCCTTCTGACCCTACCAATTATGAAACCACTTAAATACCCATGCAAACCTACTGCAATACAAAAAAGAAATCCCCTATTGGCTAAATTCTATCAATTGTCACATATCATCCTATACCAGGACCTACAAGAAAGATCACTAAACAATTGCAAGGTATACTTGAAGAGGATGACACTTTGAGAGAAATCTTCCCAAGCTTCCCTGCCTCCCTCCACCTAGCCAATTCCTGGCTTTCAAACAACCCCACAGCTTCTTCAAACTCATTAGCAGAAGCAAATTCTCTACTAAACAACAAACATCAAGTAGACCAAGACCCTACCCAAACAACAAATGCAGAATTTTGCAACATATTTCCAGCATTACCACAATAAAGACACCCCACAACAAAACCATTGGAATCCACAGATCCTGCCCGTGCCTATCACAAAACGTTATATACCGTACCCAATGTACCAAAACCCTCATGGAAACTACTGGAGTGAAATTAAGCAACAAGCATGCTCCAGAATGAACAGATAAATGATAAAAGACAGAAACACACAGTTACTTTTTCAGCAAAAACACTTTTCACAGTACAACTACTCCAAGTCTGACTTTATAGTCCTTAGCCATTTTTAGACATGTTCGGGGGGGAAAAGGGGACAGGGAAGAGGGAGGCGCTTTAATTAGAGCAGTTCTCAGATGCTCCTGGAGCATTAATATCCCTGCACTGAAAAATGGCAGTGGGGGCAACTTAATTAAAGCTTGTTGAATAAAATGTAGTTAAAGTACCCCGGCCACCATTTTTCAGTGCAGGGATGCTGATACATGGTGATGCTGGAGTCTGCTGGAGCTTGTTAATTACTACAGATGCTCAATAAATCAAGTCTGCTCCAATGCAATGTAATTATAGTGTGTCAGAACAGCCTCTCTGCATGTGCATAGGAGCCCATGCTCTCAAGGCAAACCTATATAATACCTTCAGATGAAGGGTCTGGGAACAAAAAAAAAAAAAAAAAAGACTACTAGTTGCAAAAGGTCATGGACTTAAGACAGACACTGATTTTGTATGTCATTACAACTGACGTGCTCCCACTGCTAACCTCTCTATATTCCACAGGAAATAGTATTTTCCCTTTGAATAGTATTATCCTTTTACATAAGTATGTTTGTCTGTTTCAACTGCCTTTGCTTATTTTGTAGCTATTTATGATAGATTTTTACTCAGGTTTACTGCCCGCTTTCTTTTAAGTGATCATTTTCATTTATATAATGGAGTTAAAAGTAATGGTATTTAGTTGAGTCTGAGAAAGGGTATTTTGTGCCCAAAAGCTCGTGCCCAGAAAACATCTCTCCCAACTACATAATTGGTTCAATATAAGATACTGCATAACAAATCTTGCTTCTCACACATTCCTTGGACCATTACAGCTAGAGCAGGGGTGGGCAAAATGCAGCCCGGGGGATGGATGCAGCCCACCAGGCCATTCTCTCTGGCCTGTGGGGCCCCTAAAAAATTTATAAAATTAATATTTATCTGCCCATGGCTGCCGATCATGCAGCCCTTGACAGCTTGCCAAAACTCAGTAAGCAGCCCTCTGCCCAAAATAGTTGTCCACCCGGGATCTAGAGTAACATTACAACACTCATGATTTGTAGCAGCCTTCTAGCAAGGACAAGAACATGCAAGGAACAACTATAGATGTTCAGCTACCCATTTATCTCAGGAAATATTTCGCTGTCAGGCTATATATATAGTGTGCACACACACATATATATTCACACATACTGTGCTTATTAGTACGCTATTTTCCAAAAAACATTCCTCCAAAATTGGAGGGGAGTAGGAGGACGGGGGCATATCTTAAGCGGGGAAGCTAATATCTGCACCTGGGTAAAAGCATGGCGACACTGTAATGGCTGCCATGGGCTCTGCTCTTCTTCCAGCTGTGGAGGAGAAGTGAAATGCACTTAGAGTCAGAGCTACAATTTTAACCCTTTCACAGTCACTGCTGAATTGACAGGAGCTAAGCAGCCAGGCTGTACAATAATATTGAAGAGTATACTCTGTGGTCAGCAGTCTGCCATGACTCTGAAGAAAAAAACAGGGTTTCTCCCCACCATTATGCCTTCCCAAAACACACAGCATGTCTTATCAGGGGGACATGTGGTATGTGAGAAAATATAGGTATATTGTGTCCATTGCTATGATCTCTATGCACCATTGTTAGTGAAACAACAGGAATTAGATATCCACACCATTTCTGCTATTCAACTATAGTGATACAAAACAATGCCTTGAGAAGTATATTATGTTGGTTTCATGAAAGCGAAGGAAAGGTATTCAGCTAACTTTTTATCAGTCTCAATAATTTCAGTACTCCACTACAAACCCACAGATTCATTGCCCAAGGGTTGCCCTGATTATTCAAGGGTTTAATATTCCATTATTCATATGCGCACAAGTCACACAGCAGCTTGAAAGGAGATCTGTTGGGTAGTTACATTCATTGTTTATCCTCTTCCACCACACTGCAGAAGCAATGGCATGGAGTTGGATATGCCACAGCTATTCCCAACTGATATGGCTGGACTCCCAGAATAACAACAGTACCTATACAGCATCAAATATAGACAAATATAGGAGTATAGAAGTATGCCCTTACCCATTTGCTTTTTTCTGCTGTTCCCCAGGTCAAATTCCAGCACCAGCAATCATATTACTAGAGAAGTATACTGTTAGTGTGGGATAAAGTAGAATATGCTAAATAGAAATGGAACAAAGTACTCCAAGAGCAAGTTCCCCAGCCACAAAACAACCATCAGAGGAACAACACCAACAGCTTACAACATTCCAACCTCAGACTTGATAAAACTGAAAGCAGCAACCAACACACAAATATTATCACTCTCTCCACACGCATACTTACCAAAACTGAAAAATCTGTCCTTTCTAAAGGCCTAAATTTCTGTCCAGAAAAATACCCTAATAAAATACTTCTATGTGGAGAACTAGAAGAATTCTTCCGACACCTCCGCCTCAAGGAATATTTCCATGAACAAACTGAACCCACTCCCAACAACAACTCATCCTCTGACAACATTCAAGAAAAGATGCCAATGCCAAAACCCCCCAAAAAATCAGATTGGACACCTTACAGAGGATGAAACCATAACCTTGACTGCTACATTGACTACTTCAGGGAAAGAATAAACAATGAAATAATCAGCAACAATATAACACCACCATAACAACCTCTCTCCTCCAGAGAAAAAGACCATAGAATCTCTAAGATCTAACCACCAAATAGTAATAAAACCAGCAGATAGAAGAGGAGCCATTGTCATCCTAAACCATGAAGACTACATAAAGAAAGCCAACAGACAGCTCTCTGACACCACCTACTACAAAGAACTACAAGAAGACCCTACTCCCCTTTTCACCAAGAAACTCAGCAATACCATCAAATCATTTCCAGCAAGACTACAAGAAAAACTGCAGACCTTGATCCCCCACTACCTAATCTGGGGACTTTTTACATGCTCCCTTAAATCCACAAACAAGGGAACCCTGGCAGACCTATCATATCCAACCATGGGAACCTAACTGAGGAAATATCAGGTTTCATTGAATCAATCCTAAAACCACTCGCCACCCACAGAGCAAGTTTTGTACAAGACACTACAAACTTTTTACGGAAACTTAAAAACATAGACCACCTTCACAGCAACACTCTCCTAGCCACCATGGATGTTACCAGCCTATATACCAACATCCCACACCAGGACGGCATCCAAGCCTGCCCTACATATCTACAGGAACAAGATTACAACTCAGAATACAGACCCAAAGATATTACTAACCTTATACACTTCATCCTCACACACAACAATTTCACTTTTAATAACCAACACTTCTTCCAAATGATGGGAACAGCTATGGGCAACCAAAATGGCCCCTGTCGAGAAGGGTCCGGGCAGCTGGCTGAGCCAAGCTCACAGTCTCCTCGGTCATGATGGGTTGGCCAGGTGGGGGCAAATTGGATGCGAACAGGTTGGGATTAGCGGCGGTTG
Source organism: Crocodylus siamensis (assembly GCF_052110815.1). NCBI lineage: Eukaryota > Metazoa > Chordata > Crocodylia > Crocodylidae > Crocodylus > Crocodylus siamensis. Next base: position 220,849,854 of record NC_143397.1, read on the forward strand.
AGTCGGGGTGGCACAAAAGCTTGATGGTTGTAAACAAGAAGAATTTATTTGACTTATGCTTTAGGTGTAGGCAGCCATGTCTTCAGTTACAGTTACAACAATAGTAAACAACAAAGGGGTCTGTTGGCCCACAAGGTTCAGTCTGAAGACCTAGTCCCAGGGCTGGTCAACAGCTCATTAATGGGGAACACAAACAACGAAACGAAAAACTGTAACACGCTGTACACAGTAAGTCGCGTGATGCCAGTCCCGTGGGACAACGATGAAAAGCAGTGATGTTGGAAGCCGAGGTCAAAACCAGGTGAATCAAGCCGAGGTTGCAAACAAAGTTCAATGGATGATCCAGAATCGTAGTCAGTAGTCAGCGCCAAGGTAAATCGGAAGCCAGGTGAGCAGAGTCAAAGCCGTAACAGAGCGAGTAATATGAAATACCAAACGACGGAAGCAAAGGAGGAGATCGATAGGCCCTAAAGCCTGACTGAGAGACAGTCCCTACAGCAGCAGCCTCTGTCTTCAGCTAATGCGATCTCCCCCCGAGGGAGGGGCTCACTGAACTTTTAAAGCAGTCCTGTGGCCAATCAGGCTGCTTGACTGAGTGAATTTTCCGAAGGGTGACCTCATTCCAGTTTGTCTCTGAGCATGCCCAGCTGCAAGCTCTGTGAGGCAACTGAGTCTGCGCCAAAGAAAAACTAGGTCAGGCCTGAGTGACAGGCCAACAGGTCATGAAAAGGGCACCTGCAAGGCCCATCGCCATGGCACATGCCTGGTAGCTTTCGTCCTGGCAGCACACACAGAGCAAATTTCTCTGACAGCCCCACAGTATGACAACCTTTTTATGAGCCACATGGAAGACTTTCTCAAGAACTACACCATCAAACCCTTGTTATACTTAAAATATATTGATGACATCTTCATCATATGGACTGAAAACCTACAGTCTCTGATTGAGTTCCATCAGAAAATCAACAATCACCGTCCCTCCGTCTGACTTTCTCTAGAATACTCCTTTTTAGACACAATGATCAGTATCCAGAATGATAAAATACAGACCATATTATACAAGAAACCCACAGACCAACTTACATATCTGCACAGAACCAGCAATCACCCTAAACACACCAAAAAAACTGTGATATACAGCCAAGCCCTCAGATACCACCGAATTTGCACTGAAGAGAACACCCGGGATTGCCACCTCACCAATCTTGTAAAGGCTTTCACCCAGCAAGAACACTCCTCTAGAGAGATAGATCGCATGTTTGAAAGAGCTACCCGGATACCATGTGAAGAACTCCTGCAATACAGAAGAAACTCCCCCACAAATCGCACACAGCTGGTTATGACATATCACCCCTCCCTTGAGCCTGTATGGAAAATCCTCAAACAATTGCAACCCATACTAGAAAGAAACCCTACTCTTAAAAAGATCTTCCCAAAACCACCCATCTGAGCCTTCAAACAAGCACCGAACCTTGCTAACCTCATCACCAGAAGCAAACCTCCTCAAGCCCAGAACACACCAAAAGGATCCAGACCACGCCATGACAAGAAATGCAAAACCTGCCAACACATCTCCACCACCCCAACAATTACTACACCCCACAACAGAGCCATCAGCATTCCTGGATCTTACAGCTGCACCTCCAGAAATGTAATACAGCTCATCCAATGCACCAAATGCCCTGATGGAAAATACGCAGGAGAGACCAGACAACAACTGCGCACCAGAATGAACGCACACCGGAAATCTATCAAAGACAGGAATACCCAATTACCTATGGGGGCACATTTCTCACAAGAAAAACACTCTCTCTCCAATCTCTCAGTCCTGATCCTCAAAGGAAACTTACAAAACACTTCCCAGAGACAAGCCTATGAACTGCACTTCATCAACCTCCTGGATACTAAAAATCATGGACTAAATATAGACACTGGATTTATGACACATTATAATCTGCTTGACATCTGACTCCCCAGGTATCTCTCCACTATTCATCCCCCTTCTCTCTCTTCTCCCCCCACCCCAGCCTGTCTCTCACCCGTTGATTCCTTAATCTACATTTTCACTGACTGCCTGTCTTGTACGCAGACCAGACCAGCCTCTGGCTGCTTTACTTTTCATTCCATCCAGGAAGAGCACACATCAACTGCAGAAACTTCCTTAGCCTGACGAAGGGTTTTTGAACCCGAAAGCTTGCTTAATAATTGTTTTCCAACTATTTAAGTTGGTCTAATAAAAGATATCAAATTCACACAAAGACCCTTGTCTGCCTATGTCCTTAGACCAACACGACTACAACCTATACCCCTGTAATATGCTAAATAGACATTCACAAGTTAAAGGATACACTGGGTACACTTTACCCAGGCCTGTGTCCAGCCAGTGGCTAACTCAGCCCAGCTGAGCTGAGTTCCCCTCCCCAGCACTGCAATCGATTGGGCTGGGCAAGGGAACTCAGCCCGATTGCACAGCTCCCGCAGTCCTCCTGGGGTTGCAGGCCCCCAATCTGCTTGCCAAATGAGATGAGAGAGGACGTTTCAAGCTTCCCCATTATAGCCTCAGGGCCAAATGTTGAAACATCCTCAAAACAATGCCACTGTTTTGATGAAACAAAACGGAACAGCGATTTCAAATCAAAACAAAAATTTGAAGCAAAATGCTGTTCTGTCAAAACGTTGAAACGCAAGTCGAACCAGAACAGTGCCATTTCACACAGCCCTAGAAACTAATAGTAAATACAAGTACTATCCTGCTGTGGAGTTTCTGTGCAGCAACACATGCGTAGGCGCTGACCCGGCTGGCTGTCACACAAGGGCGCTTCAGTGCAGAGGCTGTCTGCTGATTAGCTGCACACTGGAGCACCCTTATTCCCCAGCCAGGGCATTAGCCCCCACCCCCATGCCCCAGCCAACCTCTCCATAGCACATTGAGCTGGGTTGGAGCAGCCCCAGGCTGGCAAGCTGACTGATCTGGCTCAACATGCTGTAGTCCCAGGCACACATTCAAACAGTGCACCTGGGAGCAATAAACTCCAGTACAATATGCGCTGGCATTTATTGCTTCAAATTAATTGCATGTGTAGATGCATCCCCTGTCAGACACAGCAGCTTCTTATCTGGTCTCTTCCTTTAACCTTTTCATTTGCTCCAGTGAGGCCATCCTATCTCCTTATTCCCCTTTCATTCACTCCCAGTTCCCTCCTATACGCTCTTCTTAACCTCTGGCTGTCTTTTGGCTCTGTTCCCCTCACAATAGAGACCAGATTTAGGGTATAACTACACTTCAGACTGTGGTGTAATATAGAAATATTTGCTTACTTTAAACAAGCTAGCTAATGTAGTGGAAGCAATCACCTGTAGCAGCATGGGATCACATGGCCTAATTTATGTTGCTGCTAAATATCAGCTGTTTGCCACTTTTAAGGCCCTTTTTTGGTCCATTACCACTCTTGTCTCTCATTCAGGACTGAGATGTAGTCCCAACTCAGACTGGCTCACAATGCCAGCCTCCCTCACCTACTTCTTGTTCTCAAAGAAACTGTCTCATTATCCTCCTCGAGAACACTCCTTAAACACATTTTGCTGTGATGCCTACCAAAAGAAAACCCTTTGATAACTCTGACAAGTCATGGATGTGCTTAGGCTGATAGTTTCATTGTTCCCTGATACTAGTCTCCACCTGTCTGTCTTCATCTATCTGTCATCACTTGTCTTAACTTGTAAGCTCCCTAAGGCAAGGGCCTTTTTTATTGTTCAGTGTATGTTAAGCACCTAGCATAATGGAGTTCTTCTCCATGAATAAGCTCCTAGGCACTGAGGGAATTCAAGCTATTAATAAAAATAAAGGCTCAGTGGGAGATGGGGCCCATAGAGGGTCATATACATATAGCAAATTCTGGAATTTCTCCCCATGCAACGAAGTGTATTTCAGGACCCCAGCATGGAATGAAGCCATTGGCACAGCGGTCAAGTAACCCACTGCTGAAAGGGTACAGCTGTCTCCTACACTCATGTGAGAACATATGTTAAAAGAAGTTTACCTACCTTTCCAGAGAGCCCCTCCAGTGAAGGCTTTATTGTGGGGGAATGGGCCAGCTGGCTCCTAAGAAAGCCACCCATTACTAAATGAGGAGGCAGAAAAATCAATGAGGTTTCTGAAATCAATGAGCTTCTGAGCTGTTTCTTAAAATCGGCCCCTAACTAGAAAGAGAATGAAAAAAGAAGAGGATGGCAGGATTTCCCAAGTTGTCAGCAAAAGAACAGATTCTGTGATTTGCCTTTCTGAGATCACCCCTGGTATCTGCTATCAGTGGAAGAAGGACTCCAGAGAATATTTCCCCTTCTCAGTGCAAACACTGAAAATATTCCTGTTAACTTCCAGAGACCCTCAGGGCTCCATTTTTCACCACCACAGATGTTATATATTTGTAAAGTACCAAGTACAATGGAGCCCTGGCAAGTCTGTTGTGATGGACGGGGAGTGGGGAGGGAAGGGGTGTGGAGGGGCAGATCAAGGCTTCTGTGGTGAGGGAGGGGCTGGGTGAGGCACTGCCCAGGTGGGATGGTGTCGCAGCTCGTTTGGGGGATGTGGGGGTGGATCTTGCCGCTGTGCGTACCCCAGGATGGGGTACTGAGGTGTTACCGCCGCACAAATTATAAAAACTAAGGGACGGGAGAAATGCAATGGTTCCTGGTATCTGAACTCTCTCTTCAGATGCCTCAAAAATACTCACTCCCAAACAAAGGTCCTCCTGTGGTATAGGAGGGATGAAATTTCCATTGGAGATTATTTTTTAACCATGTGACTTTCTCAAAACCAGCTGGGGCTTAAACCTTTTTTTTTTTTTTTTGGTCAAAATCTATCTGGGACACACTTACTCCACAAAGATAAAAAAAATCTTCAGCAGCCACATGTGGGTACTTAAGGGGAAAAACAAACACATTAGTCCAGATGATCCACATTCTAGGCTCTAAGGGAATGAGCTAATGAGTATTATGGAATTGTACACAATGAAAAGTACAGGGAAAAGTCACCAGTGGTGCGGGCAGGTGCAGTTCTATTGACAGCAGTGAAATTGGGCTTGTTTACATCAGGCATGAATTTTGTCCCTCTGGGTTAATAAAGAACAAATCACGCCAGACAAACTTGATCATTTCTTTCTGATTGAATTACAAAACTAATGGGTGAAGGGAATGCAGGACCAGCTATAGAGCAGCATCTGAGAAAAGCTTCTGGTACAAAATATGCCTTGAAAAACAAATGCAAGTTGGCTTGGATAAGTGCACTGTCTCACAGATTGAATGCAGGCTGATGGTCCATAAACAGAGAGGAAGGAACAATAAACAGCAGCATAAAGAGTTGGTGGGGGAGGATCTCAGAAGGGGGGCTGTTGAGATCTGCTTCGTGTCTGGTTTTATTTAATATCATTATTAACAATCTGGGAGAGAACAGTAAACAGCATGTGAATTCTTAGTTTAATAGATTATACTGATCTGGGAGGTGTTGCAAAAAACAATGAGAAGAGACATGCTACAAAGAGAGGCTGGAAAGTACAATGAGATTTCAATTGGATGAATACAGGATTGCACTGTGGAAGAGGAAGAACAATTTGAAATACAGACATTGGGTGTTAGAGAGACATGTTGAAGGCCCTAGCAATGCTGGTGGTCAACAAACTGGATTTGAGCTCCTTGAGAAAGGCACATCCCAAACAAGAAGTTCAAGGGATTGATTTATGAGGAACTAAGTAGACAAGGAGTGTTGCCAGCAGATCAAGGGATGTAGTTATTCCCCTCCATTCTGCGCTGGTGAGGCCATAGCTGGAGTACTGGGTTTGGGCCCCCCGCTACAGGAAGGATGTGAACAAATTGGAAAAAGTCCTGCAGAGGGCAATGAAAATGGTGAGGGGGCTGGAGCACATAACTTATGAGGAGAGGCTGAGGGAAAAGGGCTAATGTAGTCTGCAAAAGAGAAGACTGAGATGGGATTTAATAGCAGCCTTCAACTACCTGAAGGGGAGCTCTAAAGAGGATGGAGCTGGACTGTTCTCAGTGATGCCAGATGACAGAACAAGGAGCAATGGTCTCAAGCTGCAGCAAGGGAGGTTTAGATTGGATAGCTGGAAAAAAAAAAACTTTCTTACTAGGAGGGTGGTAAAGCACTGGAACAGGTTACCTAGAGAGGCGGTGGAAACCCCATCCTGAGGTTTTCAAGGCAAAGCCCTGGCTGGAATGATCTAGTTGAGGATGGTCCTGCTTTGAGTAGGCGGTTGGACTAGATGATCTCCTGAGGTCTCCTAATGTTCTATGGCTCTATGATTCTAAGAACAGCTGAACACAATGGCAACTAAATGTGGATATTGAATGTTTCTTAAAGTTAAGGAGCACTAACTTCAGTGTAGCTGAGGAACCACCCCTAGGTACCGTCATGTGTTTGAAAGGTGTAAAAGTCCAAAGGTGAAGGAATGGTTTATGGTGAAGTAAACAGCACAAAGAAACAAAGACAATATCAGAAATAGGGTGAGTTTGATCAGACTGTAGAATATTCACCCAAGTAACTGATGGAAGCTTCATTGCCCGGTATCACTTAAAACTAAATTGAACAAAGTATGTGAGAGCATGTACTGCAGTACAGGAGGATGGAGAGGATAGAAAGAATCATCTATGGAGCCTTCTTCACTGCTTATTACTCTGATTAATCAAGCACAGGTGACTGGTAGGGGGGCGGGGGGACACATGCTCCTCCTGAGATTGGCCCCTGACTTGGCCCTGCTCAGGACAGGGCAGTTTTTTTGCCACATGGGCCAGTAGTGTGTTGGGGGAGGGGGGCACTAAGCCATGGCACAGAAGTATAGGAGTGGATATGGGGCTTTTGACCCGCCCACAAATTGTGCCCCCTCCCCACACACACACCCACACACACTCAGGAGGCACCAGTCACACCTGTAATCAAGAACTTCCTCTCACTGTGGGGACTGTCATCTTTCTACCATTGGCAGTTCTTGTACACATGCCAGGGCTTTGGCAGGACTAGGGAGCTGTACCACCTTAAATGTAGTTAAACATCATGATTTCCCTACTGTGTGTGTAGTTAAATACTTATAAAGATGCCCCCTCCCCCCAGCCAAGTCCGCCGCTGGCTTCCTCACGTCTGGGCAGGGCCCCACACAGGCTGATTTGCCCCAGGCCTGCAGCCTGCTCAGGTTATCTCTGAAGATGCCTCTTGTTAACATGACTTCTCTTGCATAGTACAGGAATAAATTACACTAGCAAAAGACACTATATTTGTGTAAGAGCTTGTACTGGTATAACTATGTCAATAACAAAATCACACTCCTAACCAAAGTAGTTACAGAAGTACATAGGCACTATATAGACCAGGCACGAACTGCTCTAGCTTAAGCTTGGAGAGAAACACAAAGTGCTAGATGCATAAAGGGGTTTAGGTGTCTTGTCACTGAGTGAAGACCACAGTTCTGAGCTGGACACTGAAGAAAGGGATGCACAAAAGCCAAGATACTGAGCAGGAAGAAGCCTAAGCTGACTAGTAGGAAATACCAAGGACAGGAATAACTTCCCCTTCAGAGAAAGTTGGGCACCCCTCTCCAATCTGGATTCACAGCTACAATCTCCCTCTCCTGAAGCTAATTGCCAAAATCAGCCCTTTCTCACATAGCATGGGGGAGATGCCACTCTCCTTTCACCTAGCAGCATTGTGCAGGGCAGCGCACTCACCTGGGCTATGGGAGATCTGAATGCAAATTCCTGCCAGGAGGGACTTGAACCCCCATCTTATACCTCTGAGAGAGTGCCTTAACCATCAGGTTTCACATGATTCTGGGCTGGGACTGTCTCAGTCCCAACTATTTAAGGTATTTCACTTTGCCTAGATTACTAAATATTCACTAGACAGGGGGTGGGGAAGGACATGAGTATGATTCCCTACCCAACTAGTTATGGAAGATGTAAACTAGGGCTCCATTCCCTTCTTCAGTGACTAATTAATGTAGAATACTGAAGTACTCATCCTATAGCCATGCTTTAACCATTAAGATATTGGGTAAGAAGAGGCTACAGCTCCAGTTGTTTGGTTAGGGCTAGATCTGATAGAAAACTTGTTTTGTGAATTCCAACAGGGCTTTGGTGTGAGTGAGGCATTGAGCTGCTCAGTCAAGACTTAGATGGTTCTGGGCATGCCCAGAAGCAAACATTTATGCACTTAGGGCATGTTACTGATAAGTATTCATGCACCCAATGGAATTTAGGCACCCTCAGGGTTAGTTAGCAACTGAGTGGGGATCCAAATCTTTTCCTTAGCTGTCCCAAGCAGGTAGGTTTTTCACATCTGTTTGATTATATAACTTTAGTGCCTTATAAAGGCTTCACCTACAGACAGTGGATCCCTTCCATTTCATTCAGAGCACAAAATTCCTTGTATCAGTGTCACTCCACTTGAAAATTATCTTATAAAAATTATTTGTCAACTTCTATGTTCCCACAAATGGCTGTACTACATTGTAAAATGAGTCCTCATGCACCAGGAAGAAAGAAAGAAGAAGACATGTTTGGAGCTGTATTTTCAAACCTGGGGCACTGGAGCTGGTTTAACAGCTGCCTGGAGCAAACAAGGAAAAAAAGAAGGCAAGGAGCGTTTGGTTTGATTTGTTTATCATATAAATCCTACAGCTCATAACAAGATGGATTTTTACATAGTACTTTTTGGAAATACTATATAAGGGTACAATCACATTAACAGAATAGTTATACTGTTCTGTCAAGTATGAGAAAACCAAAAGAGGCCAAAAATATCAAACTTTAACCCTGGGGCAGTTTCACCATATAGGCTACCTTTACACATGCTCGGGAGTGGAGGGGGTGTTTTAATTAAAGCCATTCCCAGAGAGCCACTCTAATTTAAATGCCATATCATCACATGCGCTTTTAAAAATGGCCATGGGATGCTTTAACTAAAGCTCAGTTGACTAAAACCTAATACATGACACTGCAGTGATGTTAGAGCATTCTAATTAGAATGCAGAGCAGGCCCAATTAATCGAGTCTTCTCCAACGTACTCTAATTAGAATGCATCAGAGCACATGTATAGGCAGCCACAGCTAAGAGGTTTTTAAAAATTCTGGGTGCTGTTATAAGTGTACCTGCCTTCTCACCACGCTCAAGGTACAATAAACTAGCCTATATCACAAGAATGGAATATGCTGAGCAGGTGAAAGTGACAATTAGATATTTTGGGATCTGTGCTTTGATAGGAATCCTCTGTGCCTTCCTCGCAACATGATGCAAAATAAGTGTGCTCATGTCTGACTCCTGAATTAAACTATATAGTCCCAACTCTGATCCCCTACAGGGTTTATTCCTAATTTACACCTGTAAATCAGCTTTATACCATGGGAAGTTTTGTGTTCACTGAATAGTACCAAATGTTTTATATTTTAGCGTAGTTTGATCATAAAATAATTATATTACCTGAACTGTCTACACAAAATGCCAAATTAACCTCTCATTATATCGGCCTAAATTAGAATCATCTCCAGTAAAGTCAACAGAAGGACAGAGATGTTACACAAGTGGAGAATTGGAGCCAAAGAACTTTTGAATATCTAATGCCTTTCTCCTTAAAGACACAGATAGATCTTTCTGTTATGAAGAAATACAATAAATGATTGAGGAAAATAATTTAATTCTCTAAAAATGAAATGCAGCCAAGCTTGGAAGCAGCATGTCTTGAGTGTAGGAGCAATAGTCAGAGAATCAATCAACCAAAATAAATTATATTATTATTAATATCACTCAGAAGCTATTCGAAAGCAGACAAGCTGAAAGGATGTGTTTAAACATGCCAAATATATTTGGAATAGTTCTCACACATATTACCTTTCCTTAGATACATATGAATTGTTTTGTATTTTGTAGTTGTAAACTAACTCACAGCATAAACGAAACACAGAATGGAGCAGTACAGAAAAGAAAGCGCATCTTTCCTGATCTATTATCTCATACAGTCACGATTACTTACTTGGAATTGCGCAACAAAGAATTTAAGGGAGAGTTTAACAACTCCTGTATATATATAATGTTCATAGACAAAATTTTGAGCTGGTGCAACTCATAAGGCAGTCTTTGGGCCAAATCCAGTGCTGATGTAACTTACACCAGTGAACCAGTTTAGAGTGGAAAAGCAATTTAACATTCACCACTGTATATGGTGAATACACATTTCATTTTGGGGGAAAAGGCGCTTTCATTGCTCTGTTCTGTTTTATCTATGTTCTCATAACATATCAATCGCTGAGGTATCTGACAGTAGTGTAACTAGATATGGTTACCAGCACCAGCCACAGGTACTGACTTGGAGAGGATGCCAGAATGCCATCCCCTGGGGAGTCCATATGCAACAGCAACCAGACTCGAGCTGACAGAGGACTTTGAGTCCCCAGGGCAGGTAAGATTGATTTGCCCAACCTGTCTCCACTCTCGACTGCATAGCAACTTATCACACCCCCACACAAACACACGCACATATGCATGCTGCCCTCCCACAGGATTTTGCCCCCACAATACTTACTAGTTACATCGCTGGTATTTGAGTGAATTCCAGGAGCACATTAAGTAATATAATTGATGTTTGTCATGCCTTTGTCCTTTCGTTCTCTCCACAGGGACAGAAGAATATTATTTACTGTTGGAATTTTTAAATATGCACACACATCTGTTGCTACACATTTATGTTACAGAAGGCATGGTTAAAGAAATGCACCTTACGCCTAACAATAGCTGGGGTGATATTTAACTAGCACAAGTGACAGTAGGAGTGAGGAAGTGATGACACAGACTTCACCACAATATGTAATGCCTTTTCCCTTGAAGACGCAGATAGATAGAAAGACATAGACACAGCTAGTACAAGCCTCGCTTAGGACCCTACACTGAAGTCCATGACACAGTTTCCCCTGCTATTGTTACCCAGGCCAGCTAAACGAAAGCGAGAGACGATAAACCTGCCCTTGCTGCAGTTGCACTGTTATTTTTCCTCTTGGAGCAGAAAGTGGTGAGTTTTGTGAGTTTTCTTAGTTCCTGTGGGAGTTCACTCCATGGCTGGCCCCCAAGAAAACTGTCTCCTGCACAGATGAACTTGATTCTCAGATGTGCAGGGTTGTATCTCTGAAACACATACAAGTCCACCTGAATTAGACCAGAAAGTTTAATACAGTGAATTGGATCTGCAGATCAGCACTAGAGTTTTCCTGGCTTGGTTGTTTGGCTAAAGTGCAATGAGAATGCCTATCTACAAGAGTTTCCTGTTACTAAAGGAATCACTGAGGAATGCTTAATTCTTAGCAGAACTGGAGCTCTTGTTCTACACAATCCAGATTTTATTTGGTGATATAAATAAATAAACTATGAAATGTTCAGAGAAGACAAATCACCAGTCCATCAAAATGCCTGATAAATTAGCTCAACAGACTGAACTACAGACATGTTCAATGAATCATCATCACCAAGAGTAAATAAATTCAGATTAAGCAAAACTTGATTGAATCATGCTGAAGTCTGGAACTGTTAACAAAATGGATCAGGCTGAAATCTTACATTAGGAACACATAATCTTATAAGATTTATGACTGTTATTGCTCACCACATATGTTTCTAGGTTGGTGTTTGCTGTGTTAAGAACTGGATGCTCTGAGTTCATAAAGGTTTGTCTGTTATAACACATTTTAATCTCCTTAAAATATATGCTCTCTGCCTCTCCTCCTCCCCTATTTGATTCCTGCTCGACTGAAAGTTTAAAGCAAACTTCCTGGCACAGACAGCTGCATTTGTATTCAGGTGGCTGAGGGAATCAATTGACTTCATAGCATAATCCACTTGATTTCTGGTCTTCACTTCATACGTGTTATCAATCCTTGATCTTCCTCTAAACAAGTTAGCTTTTCCTCACAATTATAATGATAATGTTTCTCTCCCTAGGGTGCCCAGATAAAGGTATGCCACTACCTAGAAACCTGTAGTGGGTGGCTATGTTCCTAGGGGATTCAAATCTACAATAAATCAGAGGCAGAACGGGAGGGGGAGGACAGGGGACCAGTTACAGCTCTGCTTCCTCCTCCCCCATGGTAAGGGGTTGCAAAAGGTGGAGGGAACTGTTTGGGAAGGGTGTTGAAGAGGAAGGTTTCCCAGAGGCCATGAGGGAATGGACAGTGGGTCACAGGCATCAAGGGGCTTTTGGGGAGAGGGAAACCTGTGGGGTAGAGGGTGTGGGGTGAGGAGAAACTAGGGTTCTGGGGGGTGAGGAGGTGTGAGAGGCAGATGGGGTTTAGGGCTGAGGAGAGTGGTGGGGTCTGTGAGGATGACATAGCATGCAAGAGGTTTGACATTGGGAACAAGAGGGATTGTGGGTGAGAAGATGCCAGGAAGTCTGGGGGGGTTGCAATGAAGTTTGCATGCTAAGAGGGGCCGGGAAGAGCTCAGTAGGATGTGAAGGGGATGGTGAAGGGTCAGGGGGACTGGAGCATGATGAAGATGAGTCTATGAAGGGTGTTCTGGATTCATGTGGCAGTGGGCCAGTGGGGTAGGACTTAGTGGGGCAGGGAGGGGGCAGATCGGGATTCAGTGAGGCATGAGGGGGATGGTTGGGGAACTGGATGCTGAGTACAGTCGGGCCCAAGGGCCCTGGCACTCCTTGGGAAGAGGGCTGTCACCTGAAATTAGCAAAACTTTCTACATGTCCATCATCTGGGGGATTTATGGAGGGGAGTGTAGGGATCAGTTTTGTATGTAACCAGGCTGGCTACCAGCTGCCCTCCCCTGGCACCAGATGCCTGCTGCATCTTGGATCTGGAAGTCAGTCCCCCAAATATCCCCTTATATTTGTCTAGTTAAGAATTCTGTAACAAATTTTTCAGCAGTCAAAATGTAAAAATATTGGACGCTTAATCCAGTCACTTCTTCAGTGCAAAAAACCTACCCTAGATTTGTACAATGGCAATAAATTCATATGACTGTAGGATTTATCTTTTGGTACTTGTTAATGGGCAGTCAAAGGAGAAAGACTCAATATGTTTTAAAATATAAATCAGGAAAGATAAAAGTCAGCTATTATTACTGTTATCATTATTATCATTATTATTGAATATTTATACAGTGGTAGCATTCTGAGATCATTTATATATGATAAATGTCATATAAATGTAAAGATAAACATGCTCCTTTCACAAACAATACCACTTTGCAAATATAGCTCCCAGTAATTTACACAGATGGGTCAGTATTATTATCCTCATTATCCTGGTGGGAAAATTGAGGCATGGAGAAGTTTTGACATTTCATAACATAATGAATTAATGGTAGAACTGGGAACAGAACCTAAATACATATTCATGTAAATGGCATTTTACTGACTATAAACCAGAATCCAGGTTGTTCACTTAAAAAATGTGCTTAAGACAGTATTTTATAATGAAATCTGAATTATTTTACATAGCCAACAAAACACCTTGCTGTTATACCAGAAAAAACAACCAACAAATTATGCCAGTAGGATATATATATATATATATATATATATATATATATATATATATATATATATATATGCAGTGCTGACTCTAAATTTGATACCTGGAAATCCAGGTATGAAAACAAAAAACAAAACCCACAGAAAAAAGCAAGGTAAGGCATGGTCCCAGACCATGTCATGAGGTAACCTGGATGGAGGTGGGTCCTCCGGAGAGATGCCTTTGGACCTTTGTGTCTACAAGTGGGCCATGGTGCATCACTGCCTGACCCTTGTGGAGAATGGGCCCAGCCTACCCAGCTAGAGCATGCCGATCGCCAATGGGGGTCACCCCAGTGGCTGTTCGCTGACCAGGGAGAGTCCCCCAGTGGCTGATCACCTACTGGGGGAGTGCTATAGGCACTTCTCAGAGGGGCACCAGCTGGTGTTCCCCACTCCCTGGCCAGGGAGCACCAATTTCAGGGGGGTACATGCCCCCATGCATCGCCTATGTGTCCTGGTCCTGCCCAAAGGCACGCAAGCAGGCTGGGTCATGTCGGGCTGGGCCCATTCTCCCTGCACAGACCATGGGTCAGGCAGCACTGCAGCAGGCACAGCTGGGCTGGTGGCACAGGGGGTGGAGAGGCAGGAGTGTGGCACCTGCTGAGACCTGCTTGCAGTAGGTGTGGCTGCAGGGGCAGCTGTCCCCACATCCTGGTTAGTGAAGGGGTCAGGAGGAGCTCTAATTTTTCTATGATAAGAAAGCCAAAAGCAAACATGAAATCCTATCCTGTCTATGTGTATCATCCAGTTTACCATGGACCCTAAGGCCCACCCGTTAACTAGTAGTGCCTACTGTACGGGGCCAATGGCTGAATGACATAACTAAATTCTTGGGACAACAAAGGCAAAAACAGGATAGGAGTGATGTGAGGGTCAAAGGGTCAAAACATGAAAATGAGTGCTCCTAAGAGGGACACCGAGCAGAGCCTCCTGTGCCATGCCTACCAATCCTTAAAGGCATCCAAGGAGTCTGTGGATGCTGGCCAGTGGTGCTCTGCTCAGAGGCATGTGTGGACCAGAGAAAGGAAAGCAGCCCCGCAGTCCCTGGGCACCTTCCCTGCCATAATCATGTACCTGTCATGTACAGGGCCCGTTTGGCCAGGGCCAGGAGGAGGTTAGCCAGAAGGTCCCGGAACTTGGTAGGGACGTGGATGGGGTGTCCAAAAATAAAAAGGTGGGGAGTAAAGTTCATCCAGAACCTCAGAAGGAGGTTCCAAGGTAGAGATGGAAGGGTGGCAGTCTGGCACACTCAAGTGTCATGTACACCAGTGTCCCTCTGCCTGCAAAAGGGGCAGGAGGCCAAGGTGTTGGTAAAGCTCACCATATACATGCCCATGGTGATGGCTCAATGGAGGAACCTCCAGCTGAGGTTCCCAGTGGCTCATGGGATGAGGGTGGAGTACAGGCTCAGCCACTGGAGCACCCCAGCTACACCCTTGCAGAACAGGTCCCGCCGCTTGTTCCCCAGAAGCTCCTGAGAGCAAATAGCCCTAAGCAGCTTACCAGGGTGACTTTTTATACCGCTGGGACCAGCACAGGTCAGGGTTTTATACTGCTGGGGACAGCACAGGTGCTGACCCCAGGCTCTAGCTCTCCCCCTGGCTGCAGATCTGGGAGGAGCTGGGCAGGGTCATTTTGCCCCAAGTGGCACAACTGGCTCCACACCAAAGTGCATGTTCAGGCATGTACACTGAGGCAAAAGTCCCTAGCACAAATGTATGCCATTCCTATTTGAGCTGCTGCAAATGCATGTGTGTGTATGGATGTGTCCTGAGGTTGCAAATAGAGCTACAGCTTGATTTGACACTATCTCTCACCCCATTCTCATTAAAAAATTAGGGGACTGTGGCGTCAACACCTACACAGTCAAATGGGTCACTAACTGGCTGGAGGGCTGCACCCAGAGAGTGGTGGTGGACAGGTCATTTTCGACCCAGAGGGATGTGGGTAGTGGGGGTCCCCAGGGCTTCGTCCTCGGGCCCGCACTGTTCAACATCTTCATCAGCGACTTGAACAAGGGGGTAAAAAACACCCTGTTCAAATTCGCAGATGACACTAAGATGTGAGGGGAAGTGGGCACACTAGAAGGGAGGAATAGGCTGCAATCGGACCTTGACAGGTTACAGGGGTGGGTGGATGAGAACAGGATGGGATTCAACACTGACAAGTGCAAGGTCCTGCACCTGGGGAGGAAGAACCAGCACCATACCTACAGGCTGGGGAGCTCCCTTCTCATCAGTGCAGAGTCAGAAAAGGATCTTGGAGTCATTATTGATGCCAAAATGAACATGGGCTGACAGCGTGGGGACGCAGTCAGGAAGGCCAGCCACACCTTGTCATGCATCCACAGATGCATCTCAAGCAGGTCCAAGGAGGTGATCCTCTCCCTCTATGCAACACTGGTCAGGCCACAGCTGGAGTACTGCGTCCAGTTCTGGGCGCTGCACTTCAGGAGGGATGTGGACAACATGGAGAGGGTCCAGAGGAGGCCACTCACATGATCGGGGGGCAGCAGGGCAGGACCTATGAGGAGAGGCTATGGGACCTGAACCTGTTCAGCCTCCACAAGAGAAGGCTGAGGGGGGGATCTGGTGGCCTGTTACAAACTAGTCAGAGGGGACCAGCAGGCACTGGGGGAGTCCCTGTTCCCCCGAGCACTACCAGGAATGACTAGGAATAACGGTCACAAGCTGGCAGAGGGTAGATGCAGACTAGACATCAGGAGGCGCTACTTCACAGTCAGGGTGGCTAGGATCTGGAACCAACTTCCAAGCAAAGTGGTGCTGGCTCCTACCCTGGGGGTCTTTAAGGAGGCTAGATGAACACCTCGCTGGGGTCATTTGACCCCAGTACTTTTTCCTGCCATGGCAGGGGTCGGACTTGATGATCTGCTCAGGTTCCTTCCAACCTTACCAACTATGAAACTATGATTGTTTCTCTAACGCAAACTGGGAGGGAAGTCAGTTCTTAGACTGAAAACTAGTGCACAATCCATTAAGCAAGCACATCATGGCACTTAACCTTGCAAGTGCACTCCTCAGTAGACAGAGGAAGGGCAATGTTATTTATACATTTCTAAGGGCCCTGCTACATGTTCCAATTAAAGCTGGACAGAAAACAGCTATAGAGTTGTTACACATTTTCAAGCACTAACTTTGTACCTGTTTAGCTCTCTTTCTAGCTGGGTAGTCATTTTTATCATGTAATAATTACTTTGCACATGTGGCCAGTCTAAATTTATTGTGCAATTCACCAGTACATTGTATGACAAGCAGCAGGAGCCCCATAATCATGCCTCCTGCCATGCACGTGTGGTGCAATTATATGGATCCTGCATCGATTCTATCATGCCGTACCTGAATGTCTAGAGGGGTACTAAAGGAACTGTTCTTCATTTTTCCTGGTGATAATTGCTTCTTACTTTGTCCTGTTTTTTACTTTCAGGTTGTTGAGCTGAGCAAAACGGACTTGATTTTTCTTTCTAAAAAAGATTTTCAACATGAAATAATAGAATAAACAGGATGGCAAAATAAAAGTTTTATAGAGTAAAAATCTTCCTGCTCCTGCATTTTGATGGAATGTTGCATTAATACCTCTGACTTTACAGTTATAATTCAACTGTCTTTTTAAGTATATTCAATACAGACAGCTTTTACAGTGCACAGTTTGGGTAGCCTGTATGACTAAACAGACAAAAATAAAGCAAAAATAATTTTATACTGGAACCCTGCCCTAAGCTATATGAAATGTTGGTAATTAGTGTGTGTGTGTGTGTGTGTGTGTGTGTGTGTGTGTGAAATATTTGCCCTATATCTGTATCTATATCTATACAGATATGAGGCAAATATATGCATATAAATATATTATTTGGCTTACTGGTCGCACCCAGAGACTGGTAGTAGACAAGGCGGTATCGACCTGGAAGGATGTGGGTAGCGGGTCCCGCAGGATTCGGTACTTGGACCTGTACTCCTCAATATCTTCATTAGTGACTTGGATGTGGGTGTGAAGTGTACTCTGTCCAAGTTTGTGGATGATACTAAATTGTGGGGTGAAGTGCATGCTCCAGAGTGTAGGGAACGATTGCAGGCAGACGGGACAGGTTAGAAAAGTGGGCAGTGCACAGTAGGATGCAGTACAACAAGGACAAAGTGCAGAGTGCTGCACCTAGGGCGCAAAAATATCCAGCACACCTACTGGCTGGAAAGTGACCCTCTCAGCAGCACAGAAGCAGAAAGGGATCTCGGAGTCATAGCAGACTCCAAGATGAACATGAATCGTCAGTGTGACAAAATCATCAGCAAAGCTAACCACACTCTATCATGCATCAGCAGATGCATGACAAATAGAACCAAGGAGGTGATACTTCCCGTCTATGCGGTATTGGTCAGACCGCAGTTGGAGTACTGCATCCAGCTTTGGGTGCCATACATCAAGAAGGATGTTGATAGACTCGAGAAGATCCAGAGGAGAGCCACTCATATGGTTAGGGGCTTACAGGACAAGCCCTATGTATGAGGAGAGACTGAGGGACATGGACCCCTTCAACCTCCGCAAGAGAAAGCTGAGAGGTGATCTTGTGGCTGTCTACAAATTAATTAGGGGGACCCAGCAAGAGTTCAGAGATGCTCTGTTCACCAGGGCACCTGGTCACAAGCTGACAGAGAGCAGATTTAAGCTAGATATCAGAAAAACGTCTTCATGCTAAGGGTGGCCAAAATTTGGAATGGGCTTCCAAGGGAGGTGGTGCTCTCCCCTAACCTGGGGGTCTTTAAGAGAAGGCTGGGTGGGCATCTGACCGGGGTCATCTGACCACAACACTCTTTCCTGCCTAGGCAGGGGGTGAAACTTGATGATCTGTTGAAGTCCCTTCCTACCCTAGCATCTATGAATCTATGAATCATGGCTTGAGTATGTACTATGAAATGATGCCATCCATTGTCTCTTGTGGAAAAATAAGTCAGATTAATAGAAGAATTATACAAAGGGAACCCTGGATGAATGTGGTGTCCCACCCATCTGAGAAGAATATGACTTGACTCCTAGGCTGTAGGAAGCTCTTAGTACATTTCTTTCCACCTACACAGGCACCATGCAAAGCTTCTGTGGTACCCAGTGAAATCAAACATATGTGCATGGTAAGTGGAGTATTTTCTGTTTCAGTTCCTAGATTGTGTCCTGTTAATAGCTCAGAAGCATTCTATCTATGTACTACTATTGAAAGACATGGATCCAAAGTGGGCAAAGAGAAAGTGATACAGATATCCTCAGAAGGAACTTACAAACAGCTGTGTGATCTTGGCAAAGAGTACTGGGAAAGTATAGCTAACTGAACTAACTGAAGAGTCCTGAATGATGAAGTAAAATTGAATGGAAGTGATTGCAAAACAAAATACCAACTCTGTTTACAACAGCCCTCATTGCCATCAGCAGCAATACATCTGCCCTACTTGTGGCAGATTGTGAGTCACAAATAGGGTTTTATAGCCAGGAACAGACTTGTAAACCATAAAACCTTCATCTTGCAGTTACAAAGTGATCACCTCACAAAGATATGGTACGGCCTAAATAACTGATATTTATAAGGCACTTCGAGATCTTGAGATGAAAGTCACTATAAAAAGGGTACAGACGTTTTATTGTTCCTGGACCACCTGCTCAGACCAGAAGTATGCACATCTAACGCTGCCTGATCCAGCTACCAATCAATATCTCTATGGGAATTTCATAAAACAGATGTGGCTGTCACATGTAATACCTCTTTTGCTAACAACAGCGAGAACAAGGAACTCCTGGAAGAGGAAATAAAATGAATTACATTACAAGTGATCATGAGAAGAAGCCCTGTTGCTCTGCTCTCAGAACTCATGGACTCTCCATCTGCACCTCCGGAACGCTGCCATAGTGACTAACTCCACTAACTTCACAAATTAGATCTGACCTAGATTCACTCAAAATGTTCATTCAGCAGCTGGTTGCTCTGACTGCAGCTAAGTTCATAACTGTGCTATGCAGCAGTAGTTTGAAACAAAAACAAACATAGCGAGATTCATGTTTTCCTATGCTCACAGTACTCTATCCCTCCCTTTGCTTTATACCAAATTAATCAGTCAATGGGTACAATTATGGAGTCTAAAATAATCCTGTATTTTCATGATTCCATACTGTGCTCTTGAGAAAAAAATGACTTATTTCATCTCATGCTTTATTACAGGAATAATAAACTCCAAGAGAATGAGGAAAACATAGATGTCAGGGAACCTTCAAGAGGCCTCTGTTCAGAAAAAAAACAAATTAAAAGCCTGTGCATTAGCTTGATTTAAAAAGGTGTTTAGAATTAAGCACATATTTAAATACTATGCCAAATTAGGGTTAAAATTTGATATTTGAGGTCAGGTTGGGTAAAGATCTAAAACTCTAAATGAGTTTTTGAACCTGATATGAATGAATAGGTGGCAAAAGAGCTTCTTGAGAGCCTAGAGCTGGATTGGAAATCCTGTTAGAACAAGCTTCCCATTGTATTATGTCTCTTATTTTTCCCAAATACGTCAGAGCCATATCCTAAATAATTCTGACATATTTCAGAAACTTTAAAACTTTTGATTCCTCAATGGGTGGGTAGAAATTCATTAAAATTAATGGGATTTCCTGTTTTTCTCTGAATTGGTTTGATCAGTTTTAAATTTACTGCAAAACATCAAAGGAAATCAACCCATGATGAAAAGAAAATGGTCCCTGGATTCTTCATTTGCTGGTGAGCAACTGCTTAATAGCCAAAATGCATAGGGAGACGTAAAAAATGGTGAATACTCCCAATCAGATCTTCAGATAAAACTATCTGACCTTTGGGATGAGTTTTAGCTCAAATTACATTTAAGATACATTTTATCATAAGCCCTGCCAATACAGATTTGCTGAGAATGAATCCAAGGTGAACTATCTCTACAGAAAAGTCTATCATTAATTCGTTCAAGATTTTCCCACTGTTGAATATAACATGCAAGCAATACTTGTTTTACAGGAAGGATTGTTTAGTTCCTTTTACTGGGTTTGGGGAGGAGAAATAACTGCTTGAACTTCTCAATGTTTTACTATAAAACAGAAAGAGCTTTTTAAAAAGGTTCTTTCTTGCAAACACACTGAGGTTTTCCAGAGCAGATCTGTCTCAAAAAGGGCTCAGAACAGCATCTGTTTCATCAATAGGAAACACTACATTGCTGAAGCTAACACTCTCTGAAAATACAGTGATTCCACAAGTCCACTGTTGTAATGAGCTATGAGGTTGGTATGGGCAGCACCATCTTCCACTGAATGGTATCAGAACTTTTAAAGATTATATTATCATGGGTTCTCTGCTAACAATAGCTAAAAGAAAGTCACCAGTAAAAGTGGTTGCGATTAGTACTTCGGAATGGCCGGCTCTGGATTTTCTATTGCTGCTGTTACAAACCTGCTTTGAATGTACTTACTGTTCTCTTGTACCATCCACAAACCAGGGTTATGTTTACACTATGGAGCTGTTGCAGCAGCTTTGCTGATATAGCTATGGGGAAAGTGGAATAAGGGTTGTTTTGGTTTGGGGGGTTTTTGGGTGTAGGGAGGGTGGTCTGTTGGCTCTGCTGTAACTCACCTTCAAACAACAGAAGCCAAGACAGTAGCATGGGTGATTGGTGCCACCTTGGTTAGGCGGGTCCCCTGCAGCCATTCGCTGACCAGGGGAGCCCCCCCCACAGCCGATTGCACTGACCAGGGAGCAGCTGCAGTGCTTCTGGAAGTGGCCGCGGCACTTCCCACTCCCCAGCTAGTGCTCACAGGGGGGGCACTGGCACTCCCGCCTGCCCTCCCTGCCCGTCACCTATGCTGGGAGTGTGGTCTGTCAGGGGGTTAACCAGTGCTCTCAGGGGGTACACATGCACCTCCGTGCACCCCCTATGCATTTCCACTGGACAGCAGAAATCCTCTTCTGTCAGCAAGGCTGCACCTAGATGTGAAGTTTCCCTGAAAGAGTCACGTTGGTTAGGAGGTACAGCCTTTTTCTATCCTTAGCCACCAGATCTATGCCAGCACAACTTTGTACCACAGGCCAGCTTCATTGTGTTAGGCATTGTACAAACAGATAGCAAAGAGATGGTTGCTGCCCCAAGGAACAGACAGTTTAAGAAAAGAGACAACAGAAAAAATATAGCAAACAGATGAAGAAAGTAGAAAGAAACAAAAGAAGCTGAGTAGTGATCACAACATACAAGCTGGCGAGCCACTGGAACACTGAATGACCTCAGTCTGTGCTATAATGACACCAGTGAGGTTCAGGCTGGCCACAAGTTTGTTACAATATGTTAATAGATTGTCCAGGCTTAATTTACTTAGACTAGGAGGCTTCTCTCTCCCTGTCTACATGTCTTTTTCATGATCAAAAATCAATTTTCACCTAGGATTGAAATAGATTAAAGTTAAAAAACAGTTTGTCATGTTCACACGTTTTAATTAAAACATATCTAAATAAAGATTAATACGCCTGTTTGTATTTGACTTGATTCTTGTATTTAGACAGAGATGCCTGTGTCACACACAGACAGAGAAATGAGAAACTAACACAATTATTCTTCTTGGAGTAAAGGGTGAGAATTAGCTTTAGGTGATTTTTTTTCTCACTTAGAACAGCTACCAGTATCTGTATCTCCTCTGCCTAAGGACAGCTATGTGCCCAGCAAGAAATGAAACAAAGACCTCTGCACCATCAAAACCTCGGGCAGACTCCCATCTGGTGCAAATCACTCTAGGATATACCATTGGGGAATCTGTCCAGGAACTCTATGTTTTAGCTGGAGTTTCCTGTAGTAATATTTTCCAGATAGATGAAAGTATAAGTGTAAGATAAATAGGACACGGCATGTCCCAGTTTTGAGTAAAGTGTTGTCACATACTTTAGGTTTAACTTATCTGCAGCACTGAATGGATGAAAAAAAAAAAATAATGACCATAACCTGGTCATAGGCCAAACCCAGAACTTCTTACCAGTCTTTATTTAGGTAAATCCCTATTTTGCCTTTGCCTGAACTGGTGTAGAGAAAGAAAGAGAGTGTATGTCTTCCCTGCATACTTAACCTGGGTGATGGGCACCTGGATTAGCCTAGCCCAGGTCCTAGCATACCACAATAAAATCATACCCACATTACTGTGTCCACACTTTCTGAACTGGCCCATGTGGTGTTATAGGCCTATATTATCGTTCTTTGAGCTGAGATGCTAAGGGTTGTCTCCCAGTCAGCTCTGTGTGAATGTATCTGCCTTTTGTGGGCAAACTGAAGAAAGCTCATGAGACAAAGATCAGCACTGAAGTGATTTTACCAATACACTCACTTCAAAGCAGGCAGCTCCAGCTTAAGATAAACCAAAGCCTAAACTATAATTTAAACCCCAAGTTCTAATCTGTACCCTCAACTACATAAACTACTCTGGCCTTAAAGTACTTCCAAATCATATTAACTTAAGTGAAAATACAACCAGTGTTAGCCAAACCACAGGACAAAAAGCAGGATTGTGCATGACAATATTAATGAGCAAGCATTAATATTGTCACCCATTCAGTTTTCACCCAAACAGTCCAGAAATTTAGGATCTTTGTCTGGAGCACCTAACCCAGATACACAAAGTGCAGGAATTGGCCATTCATGAAGCTCTTGCACTTTGCCTCCAGGCTGCTCCCCTCACCTCTGACATTGGTTCAGCACCTCAGACAGCATGTTGGACACTGGTTCATGGATCTGCTCCACTCTCAACCATGCTACTCTGCTTCATCACATCCAACACAGCCACTGCCCCGCTGCAAACAGGTGCACCTATGTAGGAATTGCTCCTATTCTTGCCACACAGGTGAGAGTTGCCCCCCGGGAGCCATATCCAAGTGTCTGGTACACCCAAACCAATAATTTTCTCTATCACTGGTAGCTGCCAAGGCCACTCAAACTGAATATGGTCTAAGAGAGTTGTTCACAACCTTTCTAGACCCAATGCCAGCTCTTAGCTTTCATTCATTTTTTTGACTACAAAAAAATAATGGAGCAATTCTTCTGTTGCAAGGAACTCAGAAAGACTGCAGCACATCAGAGTGTTTTCAACACTGTAAATTCCTATTTGAAATCTCTGGGTTTATCTTGTAAAACATGCTTACATATCTAACAGTGCTAACATTGTACGGCACCCCATTGCACCTTGAAAGGATCTCAAGACACCCAGGCTTCCCCAGCACCCTGGTTAAGAATCATTGGTTTAAGATTTGTCCCCAGCCTTTAGATTACTGTCCCTTAACAGTCCTGCTGTATGGGTTAGGCATCTGGGAATGGATTCAGCAAATGGTGGCAACCACAGGGAGGAACTGGCATCCTACCATGGCACACAAGATGCACCAGCTGCTTTGGCATCTTCTGTGAGAGTTCAGTATGGACAAAGCAGACACTGTTACCAGGAAAAGCTTATGGTTTGGTCCTGCATTCTGTAGCATCTGCTAGCCATCAGCATTAGAGGAGCACACTGAACACCAGTAAAACAAGAGATCTGAAGTGTGCCTTTTTCCAACACATTCCAAATGCCTGCTAAAACATAGCAGCATTCCCACAACAGACAGGATTACCTCTGCATGTATGTCTGACAGCCTCTGCCCCTATGTGCTACTACTAGACCTCTTTGACATTCAGGGCCAAATCCCTGCAGTCTTTGTTCAAAGGAGGCAAAGGAGCACACTCTGCTACTTCTACACAAGTAAAACTCCACAATAAAGAACTGTAAATATAGGAGAAACAGAGTATCAGATCTCTGTTCCGCCTAAAGAGACTCTTCCCCATTGCATTTAGATAAACTGGGAGAGGGTTTATTGCAACTGTATCAGGTAGGTTTGGTCCTAGTCAAAAATGTGGGAAAGATGTAGCCATGAAACCTGTGCTTCTCCGACTTGTAGATTAAAATGCCAAGTGCTTGAGTCTGTATTTGTTGGGCTAGAGGAAGACTGTTTTGGTAAAACAAAACAAAACACCTTAATGTTAATGACTGACAAGGCTTTAGGTAAATTTACTGCTTGTGAAAAATAGCAGCTTGATAGCCATGTAAAATGAAATCCCAAAACAAATAACGCTGTGACAAGTCAAGTCATCTTCCTTTCTAGCTTTTTTCCATGCCCTTCCAAAGCCACTAAGAACCTAATATAAGTTTTTAAAAGCCCCATGTCTCCTTGCACTATCGACAATCTGCCACTGCTCTACTACTGATAGCATATGGGTGACTCTAGTAAATACAGTAATAAATCAAAACAAAAAGGCAATATTTAACAAATGGAAATAGGGAAATAGATAATAAGCAATATAAATTAGAAGGTGTGAAATATAGCAGATTGACAAAGGAAACTATAGGAATCTGTGGCTGGCAGGGCTTATGGCAAGAAGGAGTTTTTAAGTATATTAGGGATAAAATAAATCCTAGTAATGATATAAACCCATTGCTAAATGGAGGTGGTAAAATAGTTAATAATGATGCAGAAAAGGCAGATGTGTTCAATACATATTCCTGTTCCATATCTGAAAAGAAGCAAGATTATATATTTTTATCAGATGTGACTATCAAATAATATTCCTGTCTATCACTGACAAAGGAGGATTTTAAGTCTCAGCTACTAAGAATAAAATGCTCTTTCAGCCTGCTCTAGACTGTTGGTGATACAATGAATGTGACCCCCACCCCTCAAATTATCTTAGACGAAAAGACACTGGAAGCAGTTGAGCATTTCCCTTACCTCAGTAGCCATCTCTCTCAGAAAGCGAGCACTGATGAGGAGATCCAGCACAGGGTCTGGTGTGCAAGTGCCTCCTCTGGGAAATTGCTTCAAAACTGACTTGGTTGGACTGGACATTGTGTGGGGATGCATGACACTCAACTTCCAAAATGAGTGTTCTACTCCCAGTTTAGTTGTGACCTGATATCTTATGGCAGTCAGAGGAACCCTTCGAGAATATGTTAAAGGCATACCTCAAGAAAACACATGTCAACATCAAGAGCTGGGAGAAGCTGGCTGCTAATCGATTCCAATGGTGCTTCAATCTCAACCAAGCAGCAGTCCATTTCCAGGTAAAGTGTCTTGTCCTCAAAGCAGAGAAGAGAGAGCAGAGGAAGGAAAAGGAGATGAATCCCAGCCTGCAGCCTACTTTCCCCTGTGAAAAGACGTGCAAATTTGGTGGCAGCTCTGTGGTTCAAGGACTGGATTCTTAAGTCAGCTCAAGACCCACTAGAGATCATCCTCAAATCAAGGGATTGCCATGGATAACTAAGAATAAATAGGCTAAAGATATAAGCCAAGATGCCTTACACCCAAGAGTGCTGAAGAAGCAAGCTAAGGACATTTCTGTTCACTGATGCTCACTTTCTAATTACATTGGAATCCTTGAAAATTCCAGAAGAGCAAAGAGTGTTAATTTTATGTAAATATTTAGAAAGGATAAATAAGATGACCTAGATAAATAGAGGCTGGTTAGCCATTAATCCCAGGCAAAATAATGGGAAAAGGTATTATGAGATTTAATAAAAAATTAAAGGATAAAAATAAGTAAGACAATGTGGTTATATGAAGAATGGATCTTGTCAAACAAACCTGACTTAATTCTTTGATGAGTTCACAAGTTTGGTTAATAAAAGTAATTGTACAGATATAATGAATATAAACCAAGGGTGGGCAAAATACAGCCTGCAGACTGGATCCAGCCCACTATTCTATCTGGCCTGTGAGGCACCCAAAAAGTTTAGAAAATTAATATTTATCTGGTCCTCACTGCCTGTCAAAAATGACAGGAGCCAGGAGCGGTAGGACTCAAGGGAAGCTAGAAGCCCCCTCCTGCTCCGCCCCCCCAACCAGAAGCCTCTGTCAGCTGCTGCTTTCAATACTTCCTTGCATGCCTAGTCCAGCACCAAGTGGCCCCAGGCTGTATCGCTGGACTGCCAGAGAACAGGGCCTGCCCTGGTACCCCAGAGCCAGAAACGGTGCGTGTGGGAGTGTAGGTGGGTGGGTGTGGGTGTGGGTGCATGTGCATGCGTGCAGTGAGGTAGGGGGAGAGTGAGAGAGAGAGAGCAGTGAGGGAAAGAGAGAGAGAGAGAGAGAGAGAGAGAGTGTGTGTGTACAATGAGGGAGGGAGGGGGAATGTGTGTGTTAATAGGGTGAGTCTCACAAGCACATCCCACAATACACACGCACCCACAACCCCACTTGCACTCCCATACATGCAGACACCCACACCTCCTCACACACCCCAGCCACCCTCCTCCCACACACAATCCCCCACAAAGCTCATACCCACCCACACACCACATATCCACACACACCCACATGCTCCCTCACCCCACACCCCACACACCTATTCAACTCCCCACAAACCCCCCATGGCATACCCACATACCCACAGCCTCCCACATACCTATATCTAACCCCTCATGTCCCCAAAGTATACAAGACTAAGACTTCATTTTAAGCTATTGTGCAATCACCTCTGTATACACTATGCAAACCCATGTAAATTCAGGACAAAAATATTTTTTGAAATCAAATTAATAAATGGTATAAACATTCGATTTTTAGAACATAATTTGATATTTTTCTGAGTTACGGTTCTGAGATGGCAAAACCCTTTGCTGAAAGGAGTATTTCTGGGGGCAAGGGGAGGGACTTCTAGTGGCAAAGGTTGAGGGTTAGGAGGTGGGACTTCCAGTCCCAAGATGGTGACCAGGGGGAGGAGTACATGTCAAGGGGCAGGGCTACCCACACAGCCCTCGACAGCTTGCCAAAACTTGGTAAGTGGCACTCCACCTGAAATAATTGCCCACCCCTGATATAAGCACTTTAAATGAGAGTTGTCATCCAAAAAGTGGTTGTCAATGAAGAATATTTCTTTTAGGGTTCAGAAAGGATCGGTATTAGGCTGCATGTTAGTCAACATTTTTTCAATTATATGAAAGTAAATATGAAATCTACTGTGATGCAATCTGCAGATTTAATGAGAGCAGGGCAGCCCTTTAGCGCCATCTGGGTAGTTTGGTAACCTGAGCCAGTTCAAACAAAATGTTTTAAGACAGTCAAATAGAGTGTTATACAGACAGAAACAAGGAATGCTGGGCATACCTGTAGCATGAGGATATGTATGACTGAAGGCTTTGACTTGAAAGAGCATTTAGGAATCCACGTGGAGGAACATCTCCCACTTCATCACTCTGCCTAGAAGAGCTAATGCATTCTTGGATGTTTAGACAGAGTAGTGAATGGGAGTAGAGGAGTGATTTTTACCTCGTTGGTGAGATCAGTAATGGAACATTCTGTCCGATTCAATGTTTAAAAATTGGAGAAGGTACAGAAAAGTTCCACAAAAAATATTCAAGGCCTGGAGAAAACAGTTTACTGTGAGAGACTTATTGTTCAATCTGTTTGACTCATCAAATAGAATATTGAGAGAAGGCTTGATATACAAGTACTTTCCCAGGGAGACAATATCAGGTACTAAAGAAATCTAATATCAGAGAAGGTCAAAACAGGAACCAGTGACTGGAGACTGAAGCCAGACAAATTCAAATTTGAAACAAGGCACTGATTTTTAACTGAGAAAATAATTAACCAAACTAGCAAGGGACTCCCTCAGTAGCTTCACATCATGACAAGATGTCTTTCTGGAAGATATCCTTTAGAAGTTACTGAGCTCACTACAGGGTCAAGGTCAAGGGCCCAGTCAAGCCTAGCAGTTCATCAAGGTTAGTATGGTAAAGGCATCCCAGTTGCTGTACCCCAATGGCATAGAAGAGAATGACGTGACTAGCATGCTGTTTATCTGCTTTTGACTCTCTTACCCACAGGAACAGGCACAGCTGTGTCACTGGAGGCAACTCATGATTCCAAAGACATAGTGAGACACTTTAATTGCTCTACTATCACACCCAATGCAGGGATAATAGGTTGAAATTCTATGGGCTAGTGATGAAAAGATGTCATGATAGATGATCCGATGGCCTCTTTTGGCTTTAAAATCTAGGAATTGCTGATACTGTATTGTAATTAGAAAAGACAACTTTTTTACATATTTTTCCTAGGGCACACAATGATAAATACACAATATTGAACAAGGCAACAGCAACGTGGTGGCGTTAAACATTTTTGGGCAACATGAAGCAAGTATTCCAGCACAGTAATTCAGTGAATCAGCCACTTCTTCAGAGAAAGAAGGGAGACGTTTCCCAGCATGAATAAGCAGGCAACCTTAGTCCACTTCTCTAAAAAATATAGCACCTTTCCATAACAATGATTATTTAGATTAGCACATAGAAATTCTGCAGAATGTCTTGGTCTTGATGATGTATGTAGTATGTCTTCTTAGCTAGATAGAAAAAACAGCTCCAAAACATTGTCCCAATCTATAGATCAGTATTGACTGTAGGAATAATGAAAATACAGTGAAAAGTGACATGCCGCATTTTTACTTTAGACTCTGTAGTCAATGGGGTGTTATTTTAAACTCCTACAGTTTCCTTCCTCAAATCAGTTCTCTTTCAAAATCCTTAACATTGGAATGCATAAGATATAAGAATATTAGGGAGGAATGCCATGTTTGAAAAACAATGGGAAAAACACTGTAACAACTATATTTTTTTCCATACAAATATATTAGAAATGTGTTTGTGTATTTCAGACCTCAAGTTAGCATACAGAACAACAGTCATCTCACATAGGGAACCTATTGCTTCTGACAGCTCCACCAACATTGCCCTGTTACTCCTCACTGCATTCCCAGGAGGTATCATATTATTTTTATAGGGGCCATTTGTTTTGGTACACAATCTTATTTTAATACTTTGTTCTGTTTTATAAATTATTTTGGGGGAAGGGGGCAGCTTGTAAGTCTACTAACTACATAAATACTATTGCACGAGAAATTGAGGTCAGACCTGCGTTTAGTGCTTCACAGGTCACAGCGCCCAGTCATGCAATCGAACTCTGTCCACCCTTGTGCTAGAAGAAATGGATAATTACTAGTTATCCTAAGGATCTCCCATCTGTACAGCTGTCATGGAGCTACAGGCAGAGATACTGGAGAGGATTTCCTGGCTCCAACTGGCAGGGGGGGCTCTGTGGCATGTTTTAGACTGAGTGATGTTTAGGAGATGGTTCCCTGTGAGAAGTGGTGACCTGAAGGTCCCCGGTGGAGGGAGCTAGCTGTGACTGAGGGGAGGTTGACCCCGCAAGGGATTTTCCTAGAAGTTTTACAAGGGCTAAGGGAGGTGGGGCAGGTCCAACAGTTTTGTTTTATCATATTCTGTTGTCAAAGCATTTGATCACTTTTCCTTTCCATGTAATAAGCCCTTTTGTTTTTTAGGTTTTTTTCTGTTATTTGACTGAAATGCCTGTGGTAAATTGTGATTTCTGGACAAATTAATAACTTGGGCACACCAATCCAGTAAAGTGGGAGGACCAGTAAAGTTACACAAATCCTGGGTACAGCTCTGGGAGCCAACCCAAGCCCCCAGGGTTGTGTCTCAGCAGCTACTGAATAGTCATTTCAACATTAATGTTAGTGCTACTACCACCTTAATGTAAAAACAAATGTGCTCCAATAATAAGTGGAAGGTGGAGCTGCCTTCTGAATGTTACCTGTACCCAAATTCTGTGCAGAGAGTACTCTATGTAGTCAATGCCTGCTGCCTGCTTGCTGTGCACTCCTGGCCAGGAGAGAAAATAAAAGGTGAAAACTTGAGTTGAATGGCAACAGTACTTTCCCTGACTCTCAGGACAGATTGGCGTGAATAATTCAGTGTTCATTCATTTCACATTCAACATAACACTCTGTCTAATGTGAAATGAACCATGTTGGAAAGCCAGGTGCCACCAGGGAGAATGGGTATCTTGATCTGGGACCCAGAAAGAGCATGGGGAGAAGCCAAGGAGAGTAGGACCCTTCCACACATAAAAGGAATGAGAGACAAAGTGCTGCAGAGGAGGGAGGAGAGAGAGAAAGGGAGACGGTGAGATGGTCAGAGCTGGTAAAAGGCGGCAAGACAGACAAGAGAGACATTGAAAGAGGTGAGCAGTGGAAGGGAGCCATTTTGCAGGGCCCTCAGTACACTGACCTCCATTCAGCAAAGCACCTAAAAACATGCTTAAATATAAGCCCAAGGATTCCTGTGGTCTTCTGTGTTCATGTATACAAAGTGACTGTGCACTTCAGTAGCTCCTTTGTGAGAGCTAAATATGTGCCTGAAAGATCTGCAGGTCTCCCTCACAGGCTGTAGCCCGTACACACAAAAGCCTTGTCTATGCTTACTTGGTTTTGCTGGCAGAAGCTCTGATGACGTGCAGCAAGCCACCAGAGCATGCGCACAGTGGTACACTGCTGGTGACTGCAGAGTTTGCCCTCAGCAGCTGGGCATTGGAACATGAAGTACACACTGCAGAAGAGCTTTAAATATGGATGCACGCAAAAGTGTTGAAGACGGCCACAGTGTTGGTGGTAAGGTGTAGTAGACAGAGGCACATGCACATGCACAGTATAGCCCAGGGGCCACTAGATCCATCATGGAGGGGAACACAGATGAGCAGCTGAGTGCTTATGCCAGCGGGGCTGTGCCTGGCTCTTTGGTGATGAGGTGGCACTTTACACCAATACCTCTTAGCTAGGGGAGGTCTTGTAAACAGACAATTTGCTGGTTTACTGCATGAGACAGGGAAGTGAGAACTGATTGCCTAAATATCATCCACAGGAAGGTGCATGTTCTTCCCAAAGCACCATTTTGCTTGTTTCAAGGAAGCCCCTACAGAAATCTGCATCCAATGCCCCTCAGTGGAGCTGCAGAGGCACAGAAAAATGTCCTGTCCCTTTGCAATGAGGAAGGGTCTGCCAGGCATGGGTGAAGAAAGGACAGTGCAAAGATACAAATGACCTGGGAAAGAAGCATGGTAAAGAGCACCTTCCATTTCACCTGAGCCTCCAGGACTCCTTCCAACATTAGCTTGTTGCTTTTTTTAAAAATTTCATGTCTGGGCCCAAATTAGCCAAATCAGTTCCAAATTCCAACCACTGAGCCGAGCTGAGTAGTTCAGGTCCATGAGGTGTTATCGCCGGTGAGGATCTTACTTCCCAGACGTCAGCTGGGGGCTTCTGATACTCCCAAATCCATGGCAGACATCCCACATGCAAGCCCCAAGTTGGAGGTCTCGGGGTTTGGATGCCCCCAAGTCTCACTTGCCCTCAGCCAAGCCATTTGTCTTTGTCTCTCATTAGCCAGGAGGCCAAAGGAGCAAGCTAGGGAGAAATCCTCCTTCTCCGTAAGATAAAGGTTGCCACTGAGATCTTCCCACTGAGGGGTTACAGTGTAGACTCTGGTGGTGCAGCGGAGACGTCTGGCCCTCAACTACACAAAGCCATTCAAGGTGCAGGAGAAGGGGAGCTCCCTTTCCAGGTGCAGCAAAGCCACCTGCACTGACACCGCCTCCACTGTGGTGCTGGTCATGACATCTGCCCTGCCAGGTGCCAGCTGGCTGAAGGTGCCTCTGGAGCAGCTCCTGTTCCTGGTCTCTCGTGTGCGTGTGCGTGTGCGTGGGGGGGGGGGGGGTCCGGCCCCCAGGCCTGCCGGTGAGAGTGAGGCCGTGGGCACTTGCAGAGGGCCGGGAGGCCCCCGGGGCACCTGCGCCCTGCCCACTCCCGCCGCACTACAGCGGGTCCCTGCTCTGCCCGGGCTGCGAGGGGCCGCTGAAGTTTGGGAGCCCGTTTCTGGGGCGGAGGCGAGCCCGGGCGCTCCCGCCCCGCCCCGCCCCGCCCTGCCGCCGGCACGTGCGGCGCGTGCCCCGCGGGCGGGCGGCACTCCCCGCGCGTCGGGGGCGGGCGGTGGTCGCCATGACGAGCGCGTGTGCGGGCGCGGCGGCGCGGGGCTGAGGCGCGCGGGGCGGCGCTGTCCCTTCAGCACCACGGCCCGCCGGCGGCCGGCGCGATGCCGGGCGGGCGCGGCGGCTGAGCCAGCAGGTAGCGGGCGCGGGGGGAGGGCGCCCCGGGGCAGCCCCGGCCGCGGCACGTGGGCGGACGGGGCCCAAGCGGGAAACAAAGGAGCGGGGGAGGGGGCGGCTGCCGGGAGGCGCGGCGCGGCGCGGCGCTGCCGGGGGAGCGGCGGCGGCTTCACGGCGCCGGGTCTGCTCCCGCTCCAGGTGCCGGTGCCCTGGGCCCCGCCAGCAGCTCACTATGACCGGGCAGAGCCTGAGGGCTTTAGCCGAGGCGAACGTGGAAGACGGCGAGATCAGCATCAACGTGGGAGGCTTCAAGAAGAAGCTGCGCTCCAACACCTTGCTGCGGTTCCCGGAGACGCGCCTGGGCAGGCTGCTGAGCTGCCACTCCAGGGAGTCCATCCTGGAGCTGTGCGACGATTACGACGATGCCAAGAAGGAGTTCTACTTCGACAGGAACCCCGAGCTGTTCCCCTACGTGTTGCACTTCTACAACACGGGCAAGCTGCACGTCATGGGCGAGCTCTGCGTGTTTTCCTTCAGCCAGGAGATCGAGTACTGGGGGATCAATGAATTCTTCATCGACTCGTGCTGCAGCTACAGCTACCACGGCAGGAAGATGGAGCCCGATCAAGAGAAATGGGAAGATCAAAGCGAGCAGGAAAGCACCACCTCCTCCTTCGATGAGATCTTGGCCTTCTACAACGATGCCTCCAAGTTTGACAGACAGCCCTTTGGAAACATCCGGAGGCAGCTCTGGTTGGCTTTGGACAACCCTGGCTACTCCGTCTTGAGCCGAATATTCAGCATCCTTTCCATAGTGGTTGTTCTCGGCTCCATTGTGACCATGTGCCTGAACAGCCTTCCAGACTTTCAGATTGTCGACAGCGGTGGGAATTCGGAGGAAGATTCCCGATTTGAAATCGTGGAACATTTTGGGATTGCATGGTTCACCTTTGAGCTGGTGGCCAGGTTTGCGGTGGCTCCTGACTTCTTCAAGTTTTTCAAGCATGCACTAAATCTGATTGACCTCATGTCCATCCTCCCATTTTACATTACCTTGATTGTTAACTTGGTTGTGGAAAGTAGCCCGGCATTAGCAAATTTAGGGAGAGTAGCCCAAGTCCTGAGACTTATGAGGATCTTTCGGATCTTAAAACTTGCTAGACATTCGACTGGCCTTAGGTCTCTTGGAGCCACCTTAAAGTATAGCTATAGAGAGGTAGGACTTCTCTTACTTTACCTCTCTGTTGGCATTTCTATCTTCTCAGTAGTAGCTTACACCATTGAAAAAGAAGAAAA
Organism: Crocodylus siamensis; assembly: GCF_052110815.1. NCBI lineage: Eukaryota > Metazoa > Chordata > Crocodylia > Crocodylidae > Crocodylus > Crocodylus siamensis. Next base: position 220,883,736 of record NC_143397.1, read on the forward strand.
TGAGGGTTTGGCCACCATCCCTGCTTGCTGGTGGTGGGCTACAGTTAGCATGACCACAGTTGGCTACGGAGATATTGTCCCAGGGACCACTGCTGGCAAACTGACAGCATCTGCATGCATCCTAGCTGGTATCCTGGTGGTAGTGCTTCCTATAACTCTCATCTTCAATAAATTCTCTCACTTCTATAGGCGTCAGAAGCAGCTAGAAAGTGCCATGAGGAGCTGTGATTTTGGTGATGGAATGAAAGAAGTTCCATCAGTCAATTTAAGGGACTACTATGCCTATAAAGTAAAATCCCTTATGGCCAGTCTTACCAATATGAGCAGGAGTACTCCCAGTGAACTAAGTCTCAATGATTCTCTGCATTAGTGTGCAGTTCAGACAGTACTTTGCATGTTATATTTCAAAACCTGTGTTTATAAATTGTAGTTTTCCTAATTGTAGTTCTTTTCCTGTGGGATAGTAACAGTGACACTGCACTAACTTTGTGCTGCTGAACAAAATGAAATTTAGTTACCAACTGACAATTTGCACATTTCCATCCTGTTGCATAGAAACTAAATGCTCATTTTTCTATAGAATGGTTATTGTGTCCATGACACTAGTGCTAGTGGTGCAGTGCTAATTTGTTACTTTGAGTATTTGCTTTCGAAGCCCTTGTGTGAGCAGAGAAATGAGCTTACTCAGGGGGGAAAACATAGTGGTGAAATTAACAATGAAATAATCCATTTTCATCTACGCTAATATGACCAATCTTCATAATATGTACAGCTGCCAGTGAAAGGCCATCACAAAGCAGACTTAAAACTTGAAGAACATCTTAAAGCACTTGACACTACTGTAACTTTTTAATCACCTGTGAATATTTTACATAGAAATACATGGCCACCTTTTTATGACTAGCAATTTTAATGTTAACCACATTGCTGTAAAGGTTATTGAGTGCAGCATTTCAGTTAAATTTAATATTTTCTCCAGAACAAGTATGTTAAGAAGTGCATGTTCTTCTTTTGAAATCAGACCTATAGGGTGATCTTTTCACAAATTTTAGTTTTGACCTAACCTGGCTTCCCCACTGTGTTAGTAAGAATGTCCCTATCTATCCCAGTGGGAGCAGTATTAAACCAAAACTGCACTTTTAAAAAGCCCATCCATGCACCTTCAGTGGCAAAAAACTAAAAAAGCAACATTTGCAAAACTGGCCTCTGATTGGCGGGGGGGAATGGAGGGGGAGTGGAGGTCAACAAAACATCTCAGCCTTGGTTTTTCAAGGAAATAAGTACTGGTGAGTTCAAGAGAAGTTGACTGGCATGTCTGGAAGGCACACACATGGAATCTGAAGGTAGGCACAGAAAATGGAAACCTCTATCATTTAAAAGCCAATTTTGAAATCTGGGCTGGTCTAATTAAAGGGAACAGTCTCATGTGAATGGTAAAGATAGTATTTTAGGAACTGGCATCTACCTAGTGTAAGAAGACTAATTAAAATTATGTCATATATTCATGTAGTATACAAACTAATCTTATCAGGAGGACTTTTTTAAAGGTTGGCATACAACTGAAAACAGGTGCCACTGAAATGTATAATATTTTTACTTAAAAAGTATTACAAAAATCACTTGTCTTTACTTTAAGGAGAATTATTACAACTAAAATACATATAATGTTTAATATTGTCCTCATTGGGCCAGACCCTCAACTGGTATAAATGATTTAAACCAGCTGAGGAGCTGACCATGTATTTTTCAAAACTTATTTTAAAAAAAAGAGACAGCAAATCTGATTTTCCACTGAACTGGATAAATTAATGTTAGGAGTGCTCAGAAATTTCCCCCAAAGTAACAGTTCTCAGCTTTCAGACAATCAAATATTCTCAGCTTTCAGACGTCTTCTCTGATAAGATGAAACAGTGATAGCATTGTAAAGAACCATGCTGTCAAATAAACTACCTGTATTCGGCTGGCAAAATGGTCCGTTGCTGTTCCAACTCTGTTATGCTTCTATTTAGTCTTCAAGTTGATTTACACTTTATTCATTTATCGAGACAAAGGGTCTTCTGAGAATGGATTCAAAATAAACAGGTTAGGAAGTAGATTAAAGCATTAAGACCCAAAATTGTCACTTTAAAATGAGGTACCTTAATCAATATTTAGTCACATAAATCAACATGGCCTAACTATCAGAGATACTGGGAGCATCAACACATGCATTAATATGCCTTTTCTAATGTGCATTAAATTTAGTTCCTCCAATGTAAGGTTCTAAATTAATGCACATTAGGCTATGCTAATATGAAGTAGCACATTTGCATGCTTTTTTAGCGATGCTTAATGCACAGTATACTATTTTACTGAGCATTAGCATAATGTCACTGTTTTTTACATGATGCTTTAATGCACAGTAAAATAGTCTACTGTGCATTAAAGTGTATGTGTGGCTGCACCTACTGAGCATATGAGGATCCCATTGTATTTATAAAGATACAGATTTTGTCAGAGTGGACCAGACCTATGATCTGTTTTAGTCTGGATACCTCCAAGTATCTTGTTGTAAGCCGGTATACAATAACTTGCCCATAGAGAAAATTTTCTGAAACGTACTGAAAAATGAGGGCTTTTATATCATTTCTAGATTTTTTCTTTAAAAAAAAATCCTTATTAATGTCCACACATTTCTTTATAGTTCTAACTTCAAAGGGGAATAACAGTGGTCTAAACATCATACCTGCATGAAGATAGATATTAGGTGCCAAAATTTAGACAGCCATATCTGAAAAGTTTTGCCAAGGTTTACATCTCTGGAAGACAGAGTTCACATTCTGTGTTAGATAATGGCTATTAAACCACAGTTTGGTGGTCCCTTCCAAGTAAATAACTGGATGTTTGGAAACTACCATAAACTTCGAAATGAGGGCAAATTAAAGCACAGCTCTATATTGTGTGCATTTCAGGTCAGAATCAGTGCAGCTTGAAAAAAATATGTTGGAGATTTTCCATTCCTACTTATACACAGTGTAGTTTGAGAGCATGACAAAACTTAAGTTGATATAAGGGATAGTCTGGCCTTTATCAGGTCTAAGTCAGGGTGGATTGGCAACTTACATACTAACTAACTCAGAAGTATATAGCATAAGCTTTCATGAGCCTGAGCTCACTGAAACTCATGGAAGCTTATGCTATAGAGCTCTGATTTATTTAGTTTATAAGGTGCAAACCTACCTTGCCTTTTGCCTGACTTCAGACCAATATGGTTAACTACTGTCTCTCTCCATTAAGTATCGCACGTTAGGGCCTGTACAGAATCTAGATTTAGCCAGTTACACAAACAATGAATTTATGGAGTTTTTAAAAAAAACCCCAAGTAGTATATTTATTTTTAGACCAATTCTTTCAGCAGAAATATAGACTTGCCAAATGGTCACAAATTCCCCCAGCTGTTGTTAGTTTAGCATTGCATAGTTTGGATCCCAACTTTATAATGCATCATTTAAATAACCTATAGATTATCTTGTGTCATAGATTTATTATTCATGGGGCCAATGCTAAGTAATTTCTGTAGAAACTGAATGGAATGTTTCCAAATTGCATTTTATTACAAAAAATGACGTGCCCCAAGGAGTCACTTCTTTTATTGTATTGGTTAAAAGGAATTTCATTATTGCATTTTATATAATTACTTTTGATCAAAGATTTTAAAAACTAAGATATGATTCAGTATGATAATGGTTTTATACAGAACTTATTTGAAAGGTTTCAAAACCACTTTACAAACCATGTTTTATATAAAAGAATTATTCCGTTCACCACTTAAATGCAGCAGCTTCTGGGAGGAAAGTTGCCACTGTTTAGCATAGGAAATACTAAACTTCTTATCTACAAGAGAATGTTTAGGCAAATTGAATGTCATTGTCCAAACCTGGCATTTGCCCAGGACACTAGGAATAAGATAGAAGAAAATACAATTAAAGAAATGCAAATGGTTGTAGTTGTTGGCATTAATTTCTCTGATGTCATAAACATATTGCTTCCCTTGGTAAAAAATAATGTTGTGTTATATTTTTAATTTCTAATGGAAGGAAAGGAAGGTGCTAATGCCTCACTTAAATGTTGTATATAAAAAGAACAAGCAAAATAGCCCAGAACCCCCTAAACACCATTAATTCTGATTCAACTAATACAGAAAATATGTACCTGTAGGGAAGAATGAGATATGTTACTCACTATTTCATGAGGTAGCTATTTCAGAGCCCAATTCAGTAAAGTACCAAGCACCCCTATCTTCAGTTAGCTTAAATAGAAGTTAAAGAAAAATACTTCGTATTTAGAAGGAAAAACTTTTCATCTTATGGGACTGGCCTTAATGATGTAATGAAGGCAGGAAGAAACCTGTTATTTTTTGTTTTTTAGGTTTTTTACCAGTCAGTATCCCATGAGATTGTTTTAGAAAACCAGTTTGTTCATTTGAGAGACTTAATGAAAGATTAGGTCCTGAGTTAAGGGTGAGAGGTATAATTGATAGCATTCTCTTATGCTCTGGACTTGAAATTGCCATGATCAGGAAGGAAAGTTTTTTACGCAGGTGCAGCCTAATGAAGAGTATCCTGCTCAGCATGACTTTCCTCTGCTTTGTAAAGGGCACGTTTCTGACATCAGAGGAAACCCTGGGACAAGTTTCTATTATCCTATGTACACTAAAAGATTTGAAGTGGTTAAATGTGCACTTTGTTAATATTTCAAACTGTACCCCTGCTTTGCTAGAGGGATTAAACTTTTTACAGAATTCTGATTTCTGCTACAAATATGAACTGAGATCTATGGAATATTATGGATTATGGAGATCTAGGGATGTCACTGAGGAGCAATGTGTTATATAGGCTTCTTGGTATGTATGATTTATTGATACCTTGTAACTAATCAATTATTATTGGTTTAGTTTTGTATTTACATTTGTTTTATTATTCATCTATTTTAGTCAATAGCTAATTCTCCCCTATGCAGATTGTGAATTATCCACTTTGAAAGCAGCCTTTGTTTTTCTTGCATATTACTGCATAATCTAGTTCCCATCTGTAAGCTTCAAACTAAGAACTTTGTGTTTAGTGCTTCAGTTCTAACACCTATTGTATTTTCATGCCATTGTACAGGGTTTTATTAAGGCTACATGGAACTATTCTGACAGCTGTCCTTTGAACTTCATAGTAGGTCCCAACAGTGTACAATCACACTGGTGCACAGTAATTCAATCCTATGCCACATCATACAAATTAAAAGTTAAAATATTATTTACATTTAAACAAGGAATTAAAATTTGTTCTAAACTGCAGGGCATTCCAAACATATATTAATATAACTGAAAAGAAGCCTAGATCTCCTTCTAAAGATAGTTTTCTTTTTTAAAAACTTTACATCAGACTATGTGTCTATAAATGTCTTTAATTGGAAAAGGACACATTTTTAAGTGAAACAGATGGCACAAAACTCTTGTTTTCTATTTGGTAGATTGGGGACTAAGCAAAATACCTGTAATGCTCCTAAGTGCTAAATCAATCTGACATGACCTTTCATCTATTCCTGAACAAACCCTTTCCTTGGAGGCCCCAGCTGTGTACATATAAGTAGTAGAATACCTCTCAAGTACTTGTTCTTGCTGGGTTGGTTATGTGCTTCCTATCACCATATTCTTGAGTTTAATATAACTTTGACAGTACTTTCTAATAACATTCCCCTTGCAGTCATCACCCATATTCCTGGAAGAGGTGTTGTGCCAGAACAACCCTTTTCCATTGTATTATTTTCTGCTCATTTCTCATTTAACCACCTGACTCCCAGTGAAGTTACATCAAAGATTAATTTGGCATACTGCTTCCTCCTTCCATATAATAATGCTCCCATGCAGAAGTATCTTTCAATTGAACTGTGTCAAAGTGACTTCCACAGGCAATTAAACCAACTTTTTGCAGCAAATGCCATTTAATTGCATTTATCTCACACATGCACACAGGAAGAGGAATTATAGCACAGATGTTAAACCTCAAAATGACCTGTTGCCACTAGACAGAGCAGAAGTTTACTTGGTTTTACATCTCCCTTTGGACCTTAAAGACCATGTGAGTCTTCATTTCAATAAATACATAGGTCTGGATAAGAGAAGCCAGAAGGCTAATTTGCAATTTCAGTTCTCACAAAAAGGTAGAACAATGTCAGCCTCTTATACATTTTTGCCTACTTTACTAATTAGTTGTTGTCTCCTCTACAGACCCTTCCCAGAAACAAATAGGAATAAGTTACTCTAACACTGGACAAGGTCTGCTGTAGATCTGCCAGATTTTTTATGTTAATCTAAAACTCATATCCTTAGTCAGATGATTGGGTAATCCACATGTGGTCACCTCCTGAGTAGTAGTTGAGTACAACTTTAAAAAAATTATTCCATTCCCTCCATGCAAAAAAAATATATTCTTTCAGCCGTGCATAATACATGAAGAGAACAACTGACTATGCTTCCAGATTAAAAAGGTGCAAAGAACACTTGAAAAGAACAGTCAGAGGTTCAATTAGGCATTTCTCAAAAGATGACTGGACTTTCTCAGTCTGCTTGTGATTAGCCTGTGCTCATCTAGTTTTCATGCCACCCTGCCCCCCCCACCATTTTACACCGTTTCTTTTATTCTTGCTTAGTTCATCTATATTGCCACCATTATATAAAAGGAATGGGAAAGATGCTGTTTGGGTTTAGATGAAGAATGATTATTGGCAGGAATTTAAGTACTACCTAAGTTTAGGCACATAAGTCCCACTGACTTTTGATGGAACTTGTGCTTTTAAGTCATTTAAGCACGTCTGAAACTCCCACTATATCTTTGTTCACACATTATAGTCTTGAACTGAGATTTCCTAAAGCATTTTCTAGCCTAATGAATCATTATAATGATTGTTTATTTGTACTTGTAGTAGCACCCAAGATCATGACCCTATTGTGCTAAGTTCTGTACAAAGACATAAAAAGACAATGCATAAAAATGACTGTGGTCTGTTAAGGTCATGTTTGTAAAACTCCATCTTTCTTGCTTGATGGTGCACCTTTCTTCCCTGTAACAAAACATGGGTCTCTACTTTTCTTTCCTTAAATGATTCCTTCCTTACTTTATAAACCTGAAATGACCAGGAGTGGCCTTGATCACAGAAACCAAATTGTGGATATTAAAATAGCATGAAAGCCTTAAATAACATGAGATATCCCCAATCTTATATGAGGCTGCCTGCAGCATTAGCAGTGCCCACATATTTATGGACCAAGTTACTGTCTGCTTTGCACTGGCAAAGTTGGGTTGGTTGGAGCCTTTCTTTTATATACACTTGTATTCCTTTGCCAAGGGTGGCCACAGTCCTAGCCCTTGCGTTTCCCAAGCACAATAACTAAGTGAGCATTACCAGTGCTTGACAATCTAGAGTAAATCAGGCATCCTTTGATAGATAATCAACCTCTCCTTTATCTGCAAACAGGTAATTTTAGAAGACCTGATAAATATCAGAGGTGTCTGATAGATCTCCTTTGAGGACACAGCTGAAAACAGCAGTCTTTCTCCATTTCTGTACATTTCTCTTTGGTGCAGATGTAACAATGTGGCCAAGAGCCCAGGGCAGCTGCCACATACAGGGACAACAGTGATCTCTGGTTGCTGCTGCTCTGCAAGTGTGATTGTGCAGCTGCAACAGCAGCCACTTTTTTCCTCATACCACTACCCCCAAGTTAGCACTTGGGGTGGCTGTGGCTGCTTGGTCATCCTGCCCTAATGATACCACTACTTGGGTGTGGAGAACACCCAATATCCCAGAGTCCTCTGTTCTCCCTCCTTTTCTCCAAGGGAGGGCACTGGCTCCCTGATAGCCTGCCAAAGGGTGAGCTGTTAGGGAGCCATGCTGAGATCCCCAGCTGAGAAAATGCACCTCCTCCCCCCCATCCCTTGCACCACTAATTAGCCGATTGGTGGTAGGAGGTGGCATTCTTTTGCAGCAGCAATCCTCCTGGAAGACAGAACCCAGAGCCTTGCCCCACACCACTCCAGGTCAACCTGTAGCAATGAAGGACAAGCCAGGCAGAAGGGACTATTTCTCATGTAACAGCAAATGGGAGAGTTCCCACCATGGGAGAATATCCCCCTCCTGCCACATGCCACCAGTCAGCTGATTGATGACATGTGGGGACATCTCCCAGTGCTGGAACCTTCCCTAGGCTGTCTGTGGCAGCTGCTGATTTTCAGCCATGTCCAGCTGCCAACTGACAGCTTGCCCACTTCGCAGGCAGAGCAGAAGACAGGCTGTTAAATAATGGACCCACCTAAGGGCTAGACTGGCCCTTGGAACACGTGTGGGCTCCAGCTCCCAGGCTATTTTTCTACTGGTAAAAATTTCTCCAAAATTCTTACTGGTAGAAAGACCTGTATGCACATGGCTGATAATAGGCATTGGTACCTGCCAATCATTGTCAGTGATTGGTTGCCCAGTGATCACAAAGAGCCTGCCTGGTGGTCCCCCTTTCCCAGTGGGGACAGGGCAAACTTACTGAGAGGCTCCCCTGGGGACATGAGGAGCAGAGGAGTAGCTCCCTGGTCCTCTTGGCTGGAGAGCATGCCTTTATGATGACTTTGTAGCTGTCCAGCCAGGGAGTTGTGAATGTAAGTACACCCCTAATAACACTAGACTTTTGTAGCACTACAAAGTGTTGAGGCACTGGTCATGCCAAAAGTGAATGTCTGTCCAGGCCCTTAGGTTTCTGTGAGAATTCCAGCCATAAGGCCTGTCTGAAAGCCTACTGAAGTTGATGGAAAAGCCCCCACTGATTTCAGTGGGCTGATCAGATCACTAAGTATAAATGGACTGATTTTCACACCATTACCATCTCTCATTGACTTCAGCAGAATCAGTGGGTGGTCTGCTCCTCTGAATATAAGGGCATTTAGAGACCCAGTTCAGGAAAGTTTTTGAATGAGTACTTAGGCTCATCTCTATTCAGTGGACTACTTAAGTGTGTGTTTAATTTTAATTTCACAGTAAAGGTTGCCAGAATCTGAAACAGGCTTCAGGGCTGAAACGGGTGCTCTCCCCTACTTTGGGGGTCTTCAAGAAGAGAACGGCTAAGCACCTAGCTGGGGTCATCTGACCCCAGTGCTCCTTCCTGCCTAGGGCAAGGGTTTGGACTCGATCTACTGAGGTCCCTTCCAAACCTAACATCTATGAATCTATGTGCAAGGTTATGTGCTATGTTGACCACAGGTGAGACAGGGCTAATGACAGATGTGAAAGGAAGAAAAAGTGCTTTACTGGAAGAAGCAATGCATTAGTTTGGCCCAGCACCACAGTGTCTATATAGATCAGATGTTTCATTGGGGCTTCTTGGCGCTTTTAACTAAAAGCTGATTTAATCAGGTATTTGATAAAACTACCAAAAAAGCCCCACTAAAGTGCCCAATTAATACAGACGTTGGGTGAGCCGGGTTCAACTAATGCAATGCGTCTTCCAGGGATGTGCTGGGCTCAGCATGGGAGTATGCCAAGTTTAAAGTGAAGAACCTTTTGGTTTTGGTTTTTTTCCCATATCTGTGAGCAGCCCAAGTACAAATATCAGTGCCATTTGGGAAAACTGGTTCAAAAGTCTGGCCATGGTTTAAAGTCTGAAATACTCTCCTGCTGTCTCAAGTAAAAGAGGTAAGTGTACAATATAGGCATTGGCCCCTATTCTCTGAGAAGCCAGCCCTGAAGAAAGCTGCCCTCCATTTAGGCCAAATGATCTCACAAAGGAGCACAGCTTAGTGGTAGACTCTTGAGACATATTGTTTTGCAGTTTGGGCAAGTTGTGAGCTACTGCTGGCGGGATAGTTGCTCACTCAGGGCCACACTCTGTATCTTTATCACAGAGGTGAAGATACAGAGTCTACTAGGATTTTCAAACTAGTGGGAGATAGGTGCCTGCTTAAGTCCTTCTGAAAATCCAAGTAAGTTCCCTTTTTTATCTTAATGTGCTTAAATACCTTTGCCAGTCTGTCCCCCTATCACAAAGGATTTTTAGTAATACTTAAGGAATCAACTAAAGCATGAGGAAAGAAAAATTAGTTTGTCCCCAAGTTTAAACAGTATGCTTATGCTTTATAAAGTGGAGGTGATGGGGGCATGAGACAACAAGGGATTAGCAGACATTATACAATTGAAGACAAGAACCTCTTTGTTGACCACTATGACAAGTGAGCCACTCATATATGGATAAGCAGTAATGAACAAATTCAATATTAAAAGATGAATATGATTCCCCCAGAGTCAATGGGACTGTAGTAAATGTTACTATAATGGTAACTGGATCAGATGCAAAGCTGAGGATACTGAACTTAATAAACTTTGCATTAGTCATAGGATTTAGGGTCACTCCATCTTGTAATACATCCTATTGAAAATTCCCAATTCTATCTCTAAATTTGAATAAGCAATCCTGATTTTTATTTATACACTGAGGTGTCAATAAGCTATAGCTACAATCGCAAAGCAAACAAACCTAACCTAACAGAGTTGCTTAGGTGCCATTAACTTAAAGAATGTTGTATTAGGGAACAGAAGCAAATGGACTGCCACTAGATTTCCATAGAAGTGACATACTTGGCATTGGATATCCTTGACTACTAAGAAAACAGTCTACAGTTATATTCAGTCAACAACTTATATCATATACATTCACATGAAGATTTGAAATGCTTTTTCAGTTTTGAAAGTTTGTGACAGTAGGTGAGAGATTTCCTATAGTTAAATGGATAGAAAATTTTAGGTGCATTGTTGTACATGCACTAAGACCTGGCTCCAAAACTCACTGAAGGTAACAGAAGGCTGCACCTGATATGGATCAAGCTATACATATATGCACATATCTATATCTATATAAATATACCAGTGAACAAGGCCGGTGGGGAGTGGGGGAGGGGGCCTCATGCAGCGCTGGTCTCGCTCCCTCCATTCCTTCCCCTCTGTCCCCACTATCATGGTGGCACACCACTGCCTCCTGTCCAGGATGCTCTTGGAGCACTCTGATAACCAGAGTTTGAATAGTGTTACGGACAGACTAAGGCTTTTATATCTATATCTATATCTCTATCTCTATCTCTATAAATTTATCCGTAACACTATTCAAACTCTGGTTATCAGAGTGCTCCAAGAGCATCCTGGACAGGAGGCAGTGGTGTGCCACCATGATAGTGGGGACAGAGGGGAAGGAATGGAGGGAGTGAGACTGCATGAGGGCCCCCCCCCCCCACTCCCCACCGGCCTTGTTCACTGGTGGTAGGGGCAGCATGGAGTGCTCACCAAGGGGGATGGAGAGGATGGCACGGCAAGCTTCTCCCCCAGCCCCCCTGCTCCTTGGAGGCAGTGGCAGTGTGAGGTGGGGAAAGAATGGGGTTTGACCCACTGCAGTGGGAAGGGGATGGGGGGGGGAACGCAGTTGAGCCTGTTGCACCAGGGGGGTGGAATGGGGTCAGACCCACCATAGTGGGGAGTGGAGAAATGGAGTTGGACCTGCAGTGGTGGGGAGGGGGTAAGGAGGGGAGTGGCCCCGGACCCAAACCGCCAGGGGGAAGGGGGTCAGGCCTGAAGCAATGGGGGGGTGGGGACAGGGTAGGGCCCAAAGGGCGGGGCAGGGCTGGATGAGGACGGGGGTGTGTGGGGGTGCAGGGCCGGAGGCTGTGCTTCATCCCTGCCACTCCCCCCCACCCTGTCATTCTTGACAGGCAATTGGCTAGTATATATCTAAAATCAATACACAACTGAATATCGATCAAGGTATTTCATTATGCAGTTCTATAAATGAATCCAAGATCTTCATTGTATAAGAACTGATTATACAGTAAAACAAGGTTTCCTGAGTATTAGGAGATTCATCATATTATTGCAAAAACTTGATCAATTACATCTTCAATATTTTTAAAACAATACAAAAGAAACATCTGCTTTCAAATTTCTTCAGTCTGTCCAATCAAGACTTGTGGTAGAGGTGATATCTTTTATTAGACCTACTAGTTTTTTGCAAAAAAAAAAATTATTTAATTGCAAGCTTTCAGGCACAAACAGCCTTCTTCAGGCATCTGAGAAAAGATTGTAAAAGTTCTCCTGGGTAGAAATTAAAGTTCATATTCCAGAGAAGAGTCAAAATATGAAATATGAACTTCCCTATAAAATATGAACTTTCATTTTTACCCAGGAGAACTTTTACAATCTTTTCTCAGAAGCCTGATGAAGGGTGTTTGTGCCCAAAAGCGTGCAATTAAAGACATTCTTTTGCAAAAATATAGTTGGCCTAATAAAAGGTTTCACACCTCTATCATGAGTCCTGATTGCTTTTTCCTCTAGACCAACATAGTCGGCTACAACCTGTATACCCTTAAGTCTCTCCATGGTTTCACCTCATTTTGTACCTTTTTAAAACAATATTCTAGAATACAAGGTTTTTTTCTGTTATTTTAGCAGAGAAAGAGCATGTGGCTGATTTATGAAAATTATACGCTGAATATACAGTCTGAATTTGAAAAGAAGAATTTTACACTTTGTATACTGTTGCTAATGGCCAATTGAAAAAAGGATAATGCTGTTTCAGAGCTTTTCTAAATAATCTCTGATCTAAGTAATCTTGAAAATCTGACCCCCAATTTCATACACTGTGAGATCAAAAGGACTCTTTTTGTTATTAGATTATATTGCAGACTGTAATATAATAAAATGAAAAAATCAATTAATACTAGAAACCTAGTATGAAATCAATCAATCAAAACATTTTATTAATTTATTTTGACTTATTTCACTCTGCATTTTTTAATACCATCAAATATAATCATACTTGCTGTGGAAACACAAGAGGAATATAGATCATCTGCAAGGATTTAGAAAGGAAAACAGAGAGGTGCTATAAATGCCTGAGAGCTTTATTCATATTCCCAAGAAATGGTTCTTTCAGTGGCAGAGTGAGTGAGTGTATGTTCAAGAAAGACAGAGAGAGAGGGAGGAAGGAAAGGGGAGAGAGAGAGGCTCTACTTGGAGAAGTCACTGTTAAGTACTAAATATCTGGTCTGAAAACCAGATTTAAGAAAGGTACATTTTTGAGCCTCTTCTGGAACTCAATAATATGTATTTTAATATAACATTTCTCCCTTTAAAAGAAAAATGAGTGAACTAGAGAAACCAGATCATCCACAAGGAATCTTTTTATTCATATAACAGAGGAAAACTCATAACAGGATACCTTGTTATTGTATATTGCTAAATTAAATTTCTACGTGTTTATTTATACATTTGAAAAGGAAAATTATAAAAGCCTTTGAGGCAAACAATAGCTTTAAACAGCATCAGGTAATGCTTCTTCCACTGGTAGATTCAGAACCTACAAACATTTAATAGATGGAAAGATTCATCTGAGTAAAAGGTTCTATACATCAAAGGTCAGCACATGAAAGGTTGAGAGAGTTTGGGTGAATCAGAAATGCAGAAGTTGGACCACAGAATAAAATCCTCCTGTTCTGACTCAGGCATAGACCAATTGCTGACTGACAGGATATGGATGAATCCTCCATTTTGGTGGGTAATTTAGTCATTGCCACTGTAAGTTTTCCTGCAATTTCCAGCTGTAACTACGCTGAGATTCCAGGGCTGGCTGTGATGCCCCTGATGGCCCTTGGCTCCTTTCCTGTTCTGGGTCTAGGGCAGGGGTCAGAACCCCCAGCATGCATGCTAGAGTGTGGCACATGAAGGCATTTGGTTTGACACATGTATCTAGGGGCAGATGTAATAGTGCAGCCCCGTCCCCTTCTCTACCAACAAGGATCAGGCCCCTCGCAGTTCCCCAATTATCCACCCAGATGCCTGTGTTCACCCACCACAAACAATGAGCTGGGCTAGGGCTCTGTGGCCCTTGTGCAGCTGCTTTCAGCCTCCCCAGTGCCTGCTGCAAATAGCCCAGGTTCCTTGGTGGGCAGCTGGGGCCTACCCAGAGCCTGAGCTGGCTGCAGCAGGCAACCAGGATGCTGCTAGTGGCTCTACTGGGATCCACAGAGCCCCAGCCTAGCTCATTACCTGCTAAGTTGTGGTTGGGGTGTTTCTGGGGGAGTCTGAAGAGCCCCACACCCCCGAAGCACCTTTGCACACCCACCCCAGATCCACAGAGCCCCAGCCTAGCTCATTACCTGCTAAGTCGAGGTTGGGGTGTTTTTGACACTGCCCAAAAACATTGCTGACCACTCGTCTAGAGTACCTTTCCCTTCACTCTTCCCTGCCATGCCTTGCTATTTGTAACAGGGCCCTGCCCTGTTACTAGGCATTTGGGGGAGTCTGAAGAGCCCCACACCCCAGAAGCACCTTTGCACACCCACCCCAGACCTGGGAGAACCTACCCGAGGCTGAGGAACCCGGTCCTTGGATGTGGTGAGTCCTTCAGCAAAGGAGCTGACACAGGTGTGGGGAGTGAGAGAGGTTTAGCCATGTGAGCCCAGAGTAGGAAGGATAAAAGACATTGAAAGCAGCCTCAAGGGGCTGCACCTGGTCAGGGATCAGGCTGCATGGAGTTACCAGGAGTTAAGCAGCTACCAGGAAAGCCCAGAGCAGGGCTCTTCTGTTTGTTTGCTTGATCATTTGCTTTGTTACACAAGCTTGCAAGCTCTGCAAAGCCTCTGAAAAATAAGAGGCAACCAGAAGGTGAAGCCTTGAAGAAGCACTGGAAGACAGCTAAGTGCTAGCTTATTTATTTAACTTCTTTTGTTTGTTTTGCATTGCTAACAAGCCTGGGGTGGCCTCCAGGTATTATCTACTAGCCTGGCTACAGCAGAAGCAAGGGCCCTAAACAGTGGGTCCTTGGTCAAAGCCCGCAGCAGAAGTAAAACTGGTCAACTCATCTAGCTTGATCAAATATACCCTGCTGTGATCTGCCTGGACTCTGCACATAGCAGCCTACCATCAGCCCTTATGTAACATCACCAGCCTAGCAGAATCTCAATCAGTTATCCAGCAACTGGCATCTGTCTTTGCAGAGCTCTTTACCTGGTGCCCTCCAGGGCTAAACTACGTGCCCTGGTTCATCCCTGATTAGGCTTGCTGGCTTCACCCCAAGGTAGTTTATTGCTACTGGCTAACCACTGTAGGAATGTTTTGTGTCCCTGCTGGACTATTGCAAGGTAACCAGTTCTGCGATATGCCCTCTTGGCCTCTGTTTTTCCTCCTAGCTGGTTATTTTCCTTGTAATTAGCTCCTCCTACTGCCCTTTCCTCTTCAAGTAACAGGAGCCTTCTGGCTGTCTGTTACATGAACATTTCAACCTCTTTTGAAATGCCATACGTGGAGATAAGACTACATCTGGTTCAGATTAAGGTGTGTTTGCAGTTTGACAATTAAAAATCAATGCATGGAAAACAAACTACCTGGAAATCAGGTTAACTGTTAAGCATCCTGTGTGTTTCCTGCAACATCTAGTGATATTTCTAACACAGCAGTTTAAAAGGTGCATCTCTCCGCTGTTCTTTGATGGCTATTTTTCCCTTCAGCTGTTACAGAAAAATAAAACTTGGAATGTACACAATATCATCATTTTAATTAGGAATCTAGAGATCTTAGCAAGAATTTGTAAAAATGTTATTTATTATATCATTTTTACAAATGGTAAACTGAGGCAATGGAACCGAAACCTACTTTGACTGATTTGCCTAAGGCCACAGAACAAGTAGCAGAGCTGGGAACAGACACCAGTGCCTGAAATACTCCCATTAGATTATTCATCCACAACAGCGATTTTCAACCAGGGTACCATGGCACTTTGGGGTGCCTTGAGATCCTTTCAAGGATGCCACAGGGTGCCACATAATGTTAGCACTTAGGTGTGCAAATATATTTCACAAGTTAAACCTAGAGATTTCAAATAGGAAATCACAGCACTAAAAACATTCTGACCTGCTGTGGTCTTCCTGACTTCTTCGCAACATAAAATTGATCTATTATTTTTCTGTAGTCAAAAAATAAGTGAAACATCAGATCTGGAACTTTCTGAGAGATGCTTTGAGTCTTCCTGTGGGTGCCTTGAGTCAAAATGTTGAGAACTACTGATCTACCACTTAGATGTATAAAAAAAAAAAACAACAAACGCCCCCCCCCGAACTAGGTTCCTAAGTGATGAAAGATATTCACTTTGCCTGTGAAAGTGACCTACAAAAAGGCTCTTTGTACTTTTTGTGCCTTTATGATGTACATAGGAAAGCTGAAAATACATTATTTAAAATTAGTTTTCACTCATTAGTTTACTTTATTACAATTATTAGACAACCTTTTTTCCCCTCAAAAAGAACAAGAATCATCCTCAATATATATGCAGGGTCAACCTGTAATTGGAACAATATGGTACTACTGTGGGGCAAGGGCCACAGTGACTGCCTTTAGAGGTTCTGGATAGGGGCATCTGCTTAATGCAGTGGTAGCCTTATAAGGGTACCCTGCAGGGTCATTTGCTCTGTCATAGTGAGGGCAGGGTGTAGGAGGCAGGCAGTCATCCCCACTCAGGCAGGATTGAGCCTTATGTCAAGCTGGAGCTTCCAGACCCAGCCTTCCCTGCTGGGAGCTGGGAATCTTGGATCCCCAGACCTGGAGCAGTCTGTATGGCAGGTTACCACTGAAGCCTGAAGATGGGAAACAGCCCACGAGATGAGCTGGCAGGAAACCATTAGAGCTCTGTTGGAACCCTACCCATTCTTCACTGGAAGTTGGTCAAAACCAAGAGTGAAACATTTGGGATTCAACAAATTAGTATTTTCCAACAAAACAAAATGTCAGAATGTTCCCATCCAACCACCCCCTTTCTCCTTCCCCACAAACCTCAAACATTAGGAAAATTTGGATTTTGAACCCCTAAAAAACAAATCCATTTGGGTCCAGTGCTTTGGCTGCACATATCATATACAGTCTGAATTCAGAGCTGCCATTTAAATCTTGCCTTTTAATATGGGTCTGTCTTTGTTTAAACCTGTGAACAGCTTCTATTTAACTAAAAATATTTGCCTTGATGTGTATGCACATGGAATTTTACATTGAAGACACTGTGGTGCCTAGGGAAAACTGTCTTTGGTGCAGATGTTTTCTCTCATTTTAATATTTCTAGCATATTTAACTCTTTAGGTCCTCTCCTTGGTTATTGGATTTTATAAGATTAGAGTTTGCAAAAGCAACAGAAATTCAAGCATGTAATCTGTCGTTATCAACCTATATTCCAGGGGAAAACCTGTTTTTCCTAAAATGGACCATGAGGTGGGAGTGGGTAGGGATTAGAAAGAATATAGAAAGAAATTTTGTTTTGTTCATGGAGGTAGTAAAGAGGGGTTGAGAAGTGAGATTGGGTTGGGCAGAGAAGGATGCTATCCTAGGTCTGAGGCAGGGAGCAGGAGTGCATGTGGTGAGGTGGATGGCTTTTGAATTTTTGGGAATCTGGGAGAGGAGTTTAGATTGTTATGTCATTGTATTGTAATAGTTTATTGTTAGTTTGCCCTTCTTTTAAACCCCTTTTTGGTTAGGATACCATGTACATGTAAAATGGTATTATTTATTAGTTGAATCTAAGATGATCCTGAATTTAAGATGCCCCTCTCCCCGTAATTAGTTTCTATACATGGACAATTTATAAATCAGTTATAATTTTCCATGTATAAAATGTAATTTAATTAATCTCACCCATCACTTCAGGGGGGCAGACAGTGGGGGCAGCTGGTGTGGGAAGGTCAAGCAGCTTGCCTCCTGCTTGTGCCTTCTCCCCTATCACCTCTGCCCCCTACTTACCTCCCTCTGCAGCCTCAGGCCCTCCTCCCCCCCACCCCCAATTTCTGCTCCCTCTTTCCCCTGTCTCCTCCAGCCTCTGCTCACCTCTTACCCTTGCTCCATGCTGGCAGGCTCTGTCCCGGCTCTAGGCAGGGGCACTAAGGATGGCCCCAGTCCCACCTGCTTAGCAGCTGTGTGGGCTGTGTGCTGCTGCTTTGGGGCTGTGCTAAGTGCCCCAGGTTGCAGCATACACAGAACCTGCCAGCACAGAGGGTGAGAGAGGGGCAGGTGGGGGAGCAAAGGCTCTGGGGGGAGGGAGGAAGATGTGGCAAGATATAGCAGAGGTGATGGGGAAGGCAGTCCCAACCCTGGGTCAGACCTGGTTCTGCAGCCACAGCATCCACTTGCCTCCCCACTGCTCTCATATTCAATTCTAACATAAGGAGCTATTTTTCCCATGTGAAATTGGGGGCAGGGAAGAGGAGACGACTTGCTTTAGAATGAGTAAATATGGAAATGCAGAATTGGCTTATGTGGAGCATTAATTTAGAATTTGAACAATATGGGTTGTGCTGAAGAAGTGGGGTCAGAAACCTTTCTAGAGGACTATGACACATCAGCTAAGGAAGAGGCATGCTACATTTTGAACAGAGACATCCCTACTCTAAGTGTTCATTCCTATTTGCCATAAAGCTAAAGACAATCCATTCTGGCGTTAGTTGCTTAACTGTGTTAACTCTTTTCATTAGTCTCAGTCTTCACTAAAGTCTTTCAGCGTAGCCATGCCTTGAACTTCTAATGTTGAAAAGACAAGTAGGACCATATCCCCTCCCCCCCTTTCAAGAAAAGCTTTCCTACCTTTATCACAAAACACTATAAAAGGACACACACTCTATGCGAGAGTGGAGCCCAGAGGCATAACTCAATCCTTCATGTGTAATTTTGTTTTAGACTGTAAGTTCTTTTAGGGTAAGAAGTCAACCCTATTCTTTGCCTTGAAATCTGGTGGGTTTACTTATAAAACTAACAAAGACTCATAAGTAGTATGTAATCTCAAAGATAAATACACAGTCATTGCACATGATCTTTTAAAAAGATTTTTCATTATGAAGTGCAGCACTGCAGTCTGTTTTCTGTGCAGCATATGGAACAATTACCAAAGATTAGACACTTGAGCAATTGCCAAAATTCCACACATTAAGTGGTGGTTTGCTAACAGATATATGCAAACTGTGTGCATGTGTTTATTACCAGGCAATGCAGGTATTCCTTAAAATGTAGGCAGGCTTTTGTGCAACAGGTTAAGCAAGCAGCAATTTCCTGTATTTATCTAAACTACCATATTTACTCAATTTCAAGATGAGGTTTTTCCCCCTAGTCAGCATGGTGGGGAGAAACCCTTGAATTCAAGTCCCAGCCCACAGCAGGCAGCATATCAGCTCTGGCTTGGGCTCAGGACTGAAGCTGCAGTTGAGTCTCTGCCTGCCCTGGGCCAGAATGGCTCATGTGGTGGGGGAGGGCATGCAGTTAGTAGGAGCATGAGGGAGACTTAAGGTCGCCCCCCCGCACTCTACCCCACAGCCTTCCTCCTTTCCTGCCTGCCCCTTTCCCCTCTAACCTTGTGTTCAGTCCCAACCCAGCATAGCCGAGAGCTGCTGTCACTGGGCTGGAGTGGCCAAGAGCTAGGCTGGGCCCACATTGCTGCTGAGTGTCCTCAAGGAGCAGAGCTGCAGCAGAAGATGGGGGGGTGGGGCAAGGAGGGGACAGGACTGAGTGGGGAGCAAGCACAGGCAAAAGGGGCAAGGGCAGGGGACAGGCACAGGCACAAGTGGCTGGTGGCAAGGTGCATGGTTGGGGGCAAAAATCAAAGGGGGGCAGAAACTCCGGGGACAGGGACAGGCACAGGAACAGGCATGGGGGAAACAAGAGTCAGGGGACTTATGGTGGGGACCTGGCCCTTTGTCACCTGTCACCACTTTCCTTGCCACAAGCAGCAGAAGGGATGAATTAAAGGTGTCGTTCCACTAATCAGATTCTATACACGGAAAATGATAACAAATCTTGAATTCAAAATCATCTTTCATTTGGGTAAATATAGTACCTTTTCTGTGAAGATTGTTCAAATGACCAGTAGGAGGAATTTCCCGGTGTGGAAGCTGTAGTCCCAAAACCTTGCTGTTTTTATCTAGTGAATGGTGTGACAAATTTCTCTGGAAAGGATATTAAAACCTAGAATCAATTTTGTTAGGTGATCTATCATCCATATTGCATTAGCAGCCTTTGATTATACCTGCCATTGGCACTCTATGCTACCTTTTCACTTGCATGGTATTATACAATATTGAAACTCACACTTTTAAAATGACAAATAAAATGCTGTAAAATGGTTGCATAATAAAGGATGCATATATCAATAAAAGAAAACCTTACATTCTCACCAGAACTAATCCTGTGTTGATTTTAAATGTGATCGTATATCTAAGGAAGTTACATAAATGAGGATTACATGGGTTGTGTCCATCTGCCCATATTTTTGCACATATTATACTAGTGTTACTGGTGACCCAATAAGGGTCAAGAATGGTTACTTACCTTTTTTCTTCTAAGAAGAAATACAAAGATTTTTTTCTCTTTTTTAAAAACAGATTTATCTCTGCATGTCCTTACATTGCAAATGTAGATCTTGCCTAGCCTTGAAGACTCCATGATCATAGAGTATTCTACAGAACAAAATTTACCAGGCATTGAAAGATCTCGTATAGCAGCCTTCACCATCAGTGTGCACCAATACAGATCATGTTCAGCACTCCTATTTGCCTTAGAGCTCCCACTGGCAGCAGAAATAAGAATTCTCTAGCTTAGAAAAGACCTTACACTGGTTTCACCTCTGACTGGATAGGAGTTTTTCCTAACTCATACCAGGGAAACTGAGAGAGAACTTCAGAGTATGAACATGTGAATAAGTTACCTTGAGGTAAACTAAGAGGTATACTTAAAGCATAACAGCTACTCGGCAGTAACTGCCAGCATAAGTGCAACAGATGGACAAGGTTCTTTGTCGTAGGATTTTCTGTGTAGGTTCCAGGGAAGGATGGTACGTCATAACTAAAGGAGTGAGATTTGTGGGAATTTTCATCTGGATGGCTCTTTCAAGAGTGCTGTCTATCTCTCTGAAGGACTGTCCTGGATGATTGCTGGTTCTGTGTAGATTTTGGTCCATGGGTTCCTTGTATGTGGTGGTTTGTATTTTACCATTCTGGATATTGATTATAGTGTCTAAAAAGGAAATGCTTGTGCTGGAGTATTCAAGAGAGAGTATGATGGAAGGGTGATAATTGAATTTCTGATGGAAATTGATCAGAGATTGCAGGTTTTCAGTACAAATGATGAAGATGTCATCTATTAATCCTCGGTATAGCGTGGGGTTTGATGGTGCAGTTCTTGAGGAATTCTTCTTCCAGATGGCCCATAAAAAGGTTGTAAAACTCTAGAACTCTTGGTTCAGAGATGATACCTTTTATTAGACCAACTAAGAAATGGCAAAAAAATTATCTTTTTCTGCAAGCTTTTGGGCACACGTGCCCTTCCTCAGGCTCAGGGAAAATTAAAGATGGTAAAAAATGTCTCTATGGGTAGAAATTAAAATTTATTTTTGCACAAAGGAAGCTGAAGGTGGAAGTCTGTTCCTCTGAGTCCATGAGAGTGTCTTCGTGAGTTGATTTTTGATGTGCAGATAAGGCAGGATTGAGTTTTGCAGTTCTTTTTGTCTCGGAACTACCAAAAAGATCCCATAAAAAGGTTGGCATTAGGGATGTGCAAAGCAGGCCATGTTTGATTTGGATTTGGCCCTGATTTGGGGGACAGTGATTCAATTTGTTGATTTTGTCAAATCAACATTGAATCTTCAGATTCAGAGAATCAGCAATTTGGCCATAGACACAGCTTTAAATGTTTTTTCTATATACCTCAAGGTACCAGGTGGCTCATGAATTCTGAGATGCTGGAGCAGATGGAGGTCCCCACAGGAGCGTGAGGTGAGGGATGCCTGCATGCTTGGCAGCAGGCCTGGAAGTGGACCAGAACTACTGCCGGTTCACTTCTGGGTCCGCCACCGAATGAGTGGTACTTCCGGTCCACTTCTGAGTCCACCGAGTGAGTGGGGGATGTTTCCCCAGTCTCCCCAGCTCAGCGACCAGCTGCAGGGGGACACTGGGTGCTCCCCCAAACCCAGGAGGTACAGTCACTGAGCCAGGTGGTGGGGGGAGGGTCCCCTGCATGCTCCATGGCAGACCTGGAAGTGGACCAGAAGTGTTTCTGGTCTACTTCTGGGTCCTCTGCTGAGTGAGCTGGGGACCGTCCCCCATGCTCCCATGGGACGGTCTATCCGCCCCAGCATCTCAGCATTCATGAGCCACCTGGTACCTTGAGGTATGCAGGAAAAACACTTAAAGCTGTGTCTATGTCTGAATCATTGAATCTTTCTGAATTGATTTGGAGGGTTCCAGTTTGATTCAGAGAGATTAAAGGGTCTCCCGCTTTGATTCGGGTTTGGAGATTTGGCCACCGAATTGGGCCGACTCTCCACCAGATCGAATCAGCAACTGAAGCTTCACACAGCCTGAGTTGGCATATTGTAGGGCCATTTTGCTGCCCATAGCTGTGCCCATGGTCTGGAGGACCCCATGGTCAGACTATCATCACCCCTCCATTAGAATATCTCTTAAGTACTCCATAGACTCATAGAAAATTAAGGTTGGAAGGGAGCTGAGGAGGTCATCTAGGCTAACCCCCTGCTCAAAGCAAGACCAGCCTCAACTAAATCATCTCAGCCAAAGTTTTGTCTAGCCAGGTCTGGGAAACCTCCAAAGACAGAGGTTCCACAACATCTCTGGGTAACCTGTTCCAGTGTTTTACTACCCTCCTAGTGAGAAAATTCTTCCTAATAGCTAACCTAAACTGCCCTTGCTGCAACTTGAAATTGTTGTTCCTTGTTATGTCATCTGCCACCACTGAGAACAGTCTAGCTCCATCCTTTTTTGAACCCCCCCCCTTCAGGTAGTTGAAGGCTGCTATTAAATCCCCTTCAGCACTAATATTTCCTTTTTAGACACTACAGTCAATATCCAGAAGGGTGAAACCGTCACTTGCAAGTCTCAAAAGGGCTTTCACTGAACCAGAACACTCCTCCAGAGAGACTGAACTTTTGAAAGAGCTACCCAGATATCACATGAAGAGTTGCTGCAGTACAAAAAGAATGACACACTGTTAATTATGAAATACCAACTTTCCCTGGAACTATACAGAAAATTCTCAGTTGCAATCTACACTAGAAGAACACCCAATTTTTAAAAAGATTTTTCCAGAACCACCCACGCTAATCTTAAAACAAGCACCAAACCTTGCCAACCTCATCACCAGAAGCAAACTTCCTGTGGCCCAAAGTACACTGAATGGATCCAGACCACGCCAAGACAAGAAATGTTAAACCCACCGAAATATCGCCACCACCCCCACAATTACTACATCTCAAAACAGAGCCATCAGCAGTCCTGGATCTTATACCTGCACCTACAGAAATGTAATAGATCTCATCAAGTACACTAAATGCCCTGACGGAAAATATGTAGGAGAAACCAAACAACAACTGCACACCAGAATGAATGCACACCAAAAATCTATCAAAGACAAAAATACTCAATTACCTGTGGGTGCGCACTTCTCACAAGACAATCACTTTCTCTTCAGTCTCTCAGTTCTAATCCTCAAAGGGAATTTGCAAAACTCTTTTTGTAGATGAGTCTATGAACTTCAGTTCATAAATCTACTGGGTACAAAAAATCATGGACTAAATATAGACGTTGGATTTAGGGCACATTATAACCTACCTGCTATCCAATAACCCTAGGTAACTTCTCTAAATTTTACCAGCTACATACTATCACCAGGTCAACAATCCCCTCCTTTTTCCCCCCACCATCTATCTGTTTCACACCTGCTGTCTCTCATCACCTCTGATATTCACTGCCACTTATTTGCATTTTCACAGACTTGTATTCTTCATATTGGCTTTTTTTCACTCGGGAGAACACACAAAACTCTCCTTGTACCTGAAGAAAGATGTTTGTGCCTGAAAGCTTGCAAAGAACAATTTTTTCAACTTAGTTGGTCTAATAAAAGATATCGCATTTACCCAAAGAACCTTATCTGCCTATGGCCTTAGACCAACACAGCTATAACCAACACCCCCAAAATATGTTTAAGTATGGTATTCAGTCTCAGCTTCATTGGACGTATCGACAAGTGCTGTTAATGTGACACAAACTCTGGTGCAGTTTGTGCTGGAGTTATTGCTCACAGGTTCAGCGTTTACACATGTACTTGGGACCTCAGCAAATTGAGCCGGGGCGGCAAAGCCCTGACTGGTAGAGGGACGCAGGGGTCAGCCTGCCAGTCCAGAGCTGCTCTGCCCTGGCTCAGCATGCTGCAGAGGGGCTGGCTGGGGCATGAGGGAGCTGCTGTGCAGGGCTATCTGGCAGGCAGGCTTCACACTGTAGCACTTGCCTGCTCCAGCCAGCCCTGGTCTGCATCTACACTTGTGCTGTGGCAGAGTAAATAACTCTGTTGTAGGATAGTACTGGTGTCAGGCAGTACTGTCCTACAAAGTTAACTAGCTTACTTTGGTGTAATAGCACTACATGTGTAAATGGAAGCTAATTAGTCAACTCCACAGAAGAGTGGGTGGGGAGATGCCCCCACTGGGCGCATCCACACGTGCAGGCATGTGTACTTGCACCAGCTCGAATAGAAGAGACACACATCTGAGTTGGGCTTTTTGCTTCAGTGCATGTGCCCGGACATGCATTTTTGTGTGGGCCAAGGTGTCCAACTAGGGGAAAATAACCCTGCCCAGCTCCTCCTAGATCTGCAGCCAGGGGAAGCTAGAGGCTGGGGCCAGCACCTGTCTTGGCCCCAGCAGTGTAAAAACTTGCCATGGGCGGCAACTTAGGGCTATCTGCCCTCGGGAGTTTCTAAAGGAGGAACGTCTGGGATGAAGTTGGCCATGTGCCTTCCTGTCCCAGGCTGCTGCTGTTGCTTGTTGCTGCAAGCTTGGTCTCAGGAGCCTCTAGGGAGAGGATGGCCAGGTTCCTTCCTGCCTCTGGCTGCTGCTACCTTGTTCTCAGAGCCTTTGGGGGTAAGCTGGTTGTACTGCTTCCTGCCTTGGGCTGCTGCTGCTGTTGCTGCCCCTGCCTCTGCTGCATGCCATTACCCCCTATCAGGGCACGGCCCACCGCACTACAATGCATCCCAGCTTCTGCATTCCTGTTCCAGCCTGCTGCCTAGCCCACCACCAAGCCACAGTTTGGGGACAGCCTGGGGAGGGAGCCTGCACTGCCTGTGGGCACCTCCCCCACCATCACTGCCTGCCCCAGCTGCCTTGGCAGGCCAGCCCCCACCTTCATCTCCACTTTTATCCAACAGCCTGAGTAGCTGAACTGGATGGCTGTTACCACCACTGTTGCTGCTACTGCTACCATCTGTTCTGCTGCTGCCCCCTCAGGAGAAGGGGAGATTCCCTGCTGCACCACTCAACAGCACACCTACAATGGATTACTCCCTAATTGATTGATTGCACCTGCCTTCCCACACAGCTGCCTCACTGCATCTGATCCTGCTTTGTTTTCCTGCCTGATGCCCTGCTGCTGAGTGCCTGGCTGGAGGCCTGAGGGGCTCCTGCACTGATCTTCAATAAACAAAGCCCCTTCACTGCTCCAGCCATCTTTTACATCTGCCTCAGGGCCTTCCCTGTGTGTTTTGCCCTTGTGTGGTAAGTCCTGTGGTCCAGTCTTCCCCTGGTGTTTGTTGTGCAGCTGAGTAAGCCAGCTCAAGTCTCCCCAGCCCTTCTTCTGTATGTGTGTTCTGCTTCCCCTGCATTCCCCAAACATAGCCCTCCTGGCTTTTTTCCTGTGGGGATGTAGTTCAATGAGCTCCTGGCCCTATTGGATTCACCAGCCCCACTGCACATTTTTGGGTTTCTTTATTGTTTTCCCCTCCCTGGTGTGAGCAATGGCAGGGCAGGAACCTTCTGAGGGGGAAGATGCCCCTATAGAGCTTCCTGCAGCCCCCAGGCAGATCCCAACCACACCCCCAAGGGGATGCATGCCCCTGCAGCCCCCATCCCAGAGGCAGAGTCCAAACAACCTCTTCCAGGGTTAGAGAAGCCTGAGACCTTTGCTGTAGGGGTAGGCGGGACTCCAGCAGGGTCATGGGGTCTCCACTGGCCAGGCCCCTCCCAAAGGAATTCCCAAGGCCTCTTCCCCACCATTAGAGATCAAGGGCAGTGGGAAGGGCTCTTCAGGCTCCTCCAGAGCTGGGGGTGGGAAGGGCAAGGGCCCTGACCCCAAGAGCCTGAAGGGACCAGGTGCACCACACCAACCAGCACACCCACTCAGCCTGTCCGTGACCCTAGCCCCAGCCCCAGCCCCAGCCCCAGCCCCACCAATGCAGGCCCCCAGCGGGGGAACCACAGCTATGCACAGGCAGCTATGGGGCAACCCTCCACTGCTGGCCCTTCTAGCTTGGGTGGCAGGGCCCCCTTTCTGGCACTCACCTTTAAGCACAGGGTGAAGTGCCAACTGCCCAATCAGGAGAACCTGCATTTTGAGATGTGGGTGCAGGCTCTGGCTCAGGCAGTGGGCTCCAAGATTGTGGCAGATACCTGCTTTCATGGCAAGGGGGTCTTTTTCCTTGCCTCAGAGGCTGCTACACAAAAGGTGGTAGAGAGGGTTTCATGGTGAAGGGCAACTCCATCCCCTTCAAGCCCCTAGAAGAACTGGGGACCAGAGTGGTCCACAGCTCTGTCCTACCTTATATCCCCAATTAGGCCTTGGTCCCCCATCTGCAAACCCCGGGGAGAGTTATCTCCCCAATGGTGGCCCTCTTGCTGGTGGGCTGAGACCCCAGCCTCTACCACATGTGCTCATTCCATCATCAGGTCATGATCCAGCTGGCAGCAAGAGCGCTGTAAGGGGCCAAGGCCAACCTCATAATTCCTTTTCAGAGGGCCCTAGTGATGTTTTTCTATATGCTGGGGGACCTGAGGTGCTTCTGGAGCTGTGCCCCAGGGCACTTTCATCATGAGTGCCCCATGGGGCATGCAGGGATGGCATCCTCGGGTTCCACTGACAAGAGGGGTACCCCTACCACCAGCACCCCTCCCTCCCCACTTGGGACTCTCTGGTACCCCAGCCACAACTCTCCCCTCCCATGAACTCAGGGGACCCTGCCCCCAAGCCAAGTTTAGCAGTGTCCCAGGGAAGGGGACAGTGGCTGGGAGAGGAGGTGGAGCAGGACCCTCCCACCCTCAACTTTGCCCCCGCTGTAACTGCCCCATCACCCCTACCCTCACCTTCTCCTACTGGACCCTGTCCACCTGAGGACCACCCCATGGCTGAATGGGTGCAGGTCCCCTCCAGGCACAAAGCCAAGAGAAAGGCCTGGGAGCAGCTGGAGCTCTCTGACCTAGAGGACACACCCCACCCTCCCGAGACCATCACATGGGGAGAAGGAGCAGTTGAGCTTCTGGGAGCCTCTGTGTCACAGGCCAACTAGACACTGTGAATGCATCAATTTTATCACAGGCCAACTGGGCTGTTTGATTCAGTTTCAGATCAAGGAGGCAAAGTTGGGAGTGAAACAAAGGCATATTTATTATAGATTACATACATACCAGTTAACAGAAAGATAAATGCAATAAGCAGATAATGCAGTATTAAAGAGCTAATAGTAAATAATAACAACAGATAGATCAATTCTGTTGCAGGCCAACTGGGCACTGGGAGGGTATTAGCCAGTGGGCTGTTCAAAACAACAGATAGACAGACATGGGTTGGCAACTTATTGGTAGTCCCTCAATGCCAGGTGTGCATCAAGTGATTTCAGCAAAGTCAGGCATCCCTCAATCAACACTGTCAGAGGGTTACTGGGGAAGGTCCCTGGATCAGGATCTGATTCTCACTCACACCAGAAGTCTGGGGTCCAGGCATGGAACAGAAATGACCGTTCTGTTCCCTCCTTCCTGCTGGTTACCTGATGCACGTGCTTTTTATACCTAGTCTTATGTTAATCCGTTGGCCTCAGAGCCACTTATAATGTTGCCGTATAGCTGTTACCTTATGGGATTGAAAGGTGTTAAAATTATCATAAAACATTACTACCCAGACTAGGGTTTATTGACTAAGCCAATTATGATTCAGCACCTTTAGGTTTGAAATTGACATTGCTCTGCCTAAGTTCCAACCCCTTTTAGGCTTTATTTGAATTTGCTTTCTTGGGATGTGTTGGGTGTGCTAGGCAGTTGGATTCAGTTTTATCATCAAGGCTGAACCCTAAGCAAAAAACTGTTAGGTTTTCTAGTCTTACAGCTACAGCTTTGTCTATGGGGCCCAGTCAGTTCCATGAATTAATTTTATTATTTTGTTTAAACTTATGACAGACAAGTTACATTTGCAGTTTACAAACTTACAAGCTTTATATTAACTAATATTGCCTGTTTAGGCAAAATACTGAATGCCTCCAAGAAGCACATATTTATTCCTTATTAATTCCTCTGGTTCTGGTTACTAAATGCCTCCAAGAAGCACATATTTATTCCTTATTAATTCCTCTGGTTCTGGTTACACCCTGGGGCAGATTAAACCTATCATCCCAGTAGAGGAGGCTTTGGGACTGCTGGACACTCCCAAACAGGAGCCCATGCAGGAAGCTCCTCACTCGATTGGCCTGAGACTATGGGCGCTGAGGCCAACCCAGAAGAAGGTTTGGCACCAGAACCCTCCCCCTCTGATCTGGGGGGAGGCAGGGGCCCTGGGGCTCACCCTGGTGAGCCCTGAGGAGTGAGGTCCCCTTTTCCAGGATGCTGAGGCAGACACCAAAGCCACCCCAGTGTCTGATGGGTCTCTTCCCTCCCCATCCCAGAAAAACCTCACTTCCAGCCTGCCCCATGCTCCTTCACCAGAGAGGATCAGGGTTGAGTCCTCTGATCAACAAGCCAATCTTGTCGGGGACCCTGTCTTGCCTCACCCTGTTCTCATTAAGAAACTGGGGGACTGTGGTGTCAACACCCACAAAGTCAATTGGGTCGCCAACTGGCTGGAGGGCTGCACCCAGGGAGTGGTAGTGAACGGGTCATTTTCAGCCTGGAGGGATGTGGGCAGTGGGGTTCCACAGGGCTCTGTCCTCGGGCCCGCACTGTTCAACATCTTCATCAGCGACTTTGATGAGGGGGTAAAAAGCACCCTGTTCAAATTTGCTGATGACATTAAGATGTCGGGGGATGTGGGCACTCTAGAAGGGAGCAATAGGTACAGTTGGACCTAGGTGGGTTACAAGTGTGGGCGGATGAGAACAGGGTGGGATTCAACACTGACAAGTGCAAAGTGATGCACCTGGGGAGGAACAACTGGCACCATACCTACAGGTTGGGGAATACCCTTCTTGTCAGTGCAGAGGCAGAAAAGGATCTTGGAATCATTGACTCCAAGATGAACATGGGTCGACAGTGTGGGGAAGCAGTCAGGAAGGCCAACTGTACCTTGTCATGCATCCACAGATGCATCTCGAGCGGGTCCAAGGAGGTGATCCTCCCCCTCTATGCAGCACTGGTCAGGCCACAGCTGGAGTACTGCGTCCAGTTCTGGGCGCCACGCTTTTCAAGAGGGATGTGGACAACATGGAGAGGGTCCAGAGGTGGGCCACTCATATGATCAGGGGGCAGCAGGGCAGGCCTTATGAGGAGAGGCTACGGGACCTGAACTTGTTCAACCTCCAGAAGAGAAGGCTGAGGGGGAATCTTGAGGCCTGTTACAAACTAGTCGGGGGGGGATCAGCAGGCACTGGGGAAGTCCCTGTTCCCCCGAGCACTGCCAGGAGTGATCAGGGATAATGGTCACAAGCTGGCAGAGGGTAGATTTAGGCTAGATATCAGGAGGTGCTACTTCATGGTCAGGGTGGCTAGGGTTTGGAACCAACTTCCAAGAGAAGTGGTGCTGGCCCATACCCTGGGGGTCTTTAAGAGGAGGTTAGATAAATACCTTGCTGGGGTCGTTTGACCCCAGTAACCTTTCCTGTCATGGCAGGGGGTCGGACTAGATGATCTACTCAGGTCCCTTCTGACCCTAGAAACTATGAAACTATGAAAGACCCCCTGGAACTCCAGCTCTACCCCACCATCTTGTGAAGGAGCCCCACCCCCATCCTTACTTCCACCCCTGTCCGAAGGGGCTGCAGAGCTCTCCCAATCCCAACCAGAGTCTGGGGTCTTAGTGAACCAGGGGGGTTCAGACGGTGCCTAAGGAGCCTGCTGAACCTCAGGACCAGGAGGAGAATGCTCAGGACCCGGTAGGCTCTGTGAAGCCTGTGGACCTCCCGGTCCTGGTGGTCCTAAAGGGAGAGCTACTTGCATTTCTCAACCATGATTGCACCCTCTAGTCTACCAGCAAGGTACAGCTCACCTTGAGGAGACTTTGTGGATACTTTGACAGTGTCCTTGCTACTGCAAGGGGCCCAAAAGCTGGAATGCCAGGATCTATAGGCAGACCCACAGTTTTGTAGATGCCTTCTTTACTTATGGGAGGGCACTGATGAGCCCCACACTGGGTGTTAAGATGCACGAGGCCCCTGCTTAACTGTCTATCCCAGCCCAACAGCGATGAGGTGACTCGAGATCGTGACCTTCAACATCCATGATTGCAGGAAGGGTCTCTGGAGTTGCTGGGTGGTCTCCTTCCTTTAGGAGGTGGGGTACCCTGTAGCATTCTGCAGGAGACCCTGACTACTTTGGCTGATGAGCCTAATTGGTAGCTGGAGTGGGGAGGCAGGGTCGTTTTTAGTTGCCTCTTGTGGAGTGGCCATCCTGTTCTCCCTAGGCCTGCAGCTGGAGGTTCTTCAGGCCGATGAGGTGGTGCTAGGCTGCCTGCTGCACCTCCAGGTCCAAGTGCAGGGGCTGGTCCTGAACCTTCTGAACATTGGGTCCCTCTGGGTGTACGAGTTGGCAGATTTTTTCTGCCAAGCAGTCACTTACATTGGCACCCTCAACCCTCGTGTGTGCCTGGTCCTTGGTGGGGATTTTAATGTCACCCCAGACACACAAGACTGATCGGGCAGGGAGTGGAGCCAGGCTGCCATGGGTGTCCTCAGGGAGACCCTGACAGACTACTCCCTGGTGGATGTCTGGTATGCCTGTCACCCTACTGACCCTCCCCCACCCCCGCCTTCACCTATGTGAGGATGGGGGTGGAGCAGACATGCCACTCTCATTTGGACTGGGTTTATATCTCTTTGCCACACTTTGCATGGATCCACTTCTCTGGTATCCAGCTGACCTGTTTCATTTATCACCACCTTGACTGGGCCCAGGCCAAGCTAGGGCCTGGGCATCCAGGATCAGCCTACTGGCATTTCAATGCCAGTCTGCTGGAGGATGTGGACTTCAGGGAGGTCTTCTGAGAGTTCTGGCTGGCCTGGTGGGAGTAATGGGCAACTTTCCCCTTGGCTTGGAGATGGTGGGATGTGGGGAAGGTGAGCATCTAGCTTTTTTGCCATGGCTACACTTGGGGCAGACATGGCTGAAGGAGGTGGTTCAGAAGCAGCTTAAGCAGGAAGTGCTAGAGCTGGAGAGGTGCCTGGCTACTGACCCAACTAGCCTGTCCTTCTGTGGAAAGTGTCAGGAGAGGTGGGAAGAGATTCGTGCTCTGGATAACCACTATGCCCATGGTGAGTTTGTCCACACAAGTGTCCAGTTCCTTCGGGAGATGGACCATGGTTCCTGCTTGTTCTATGCTCTGGAAAGGAGGCAGGAGGACAAGAAGTACATCACCTGCTTCTGGCAAGGGATGGCACCCCCTCATGAATACAGGTGAGATGCGCCGGAGCGTGTGGGCCTTCTATGAAGAGCTCTTCTCCTTGGATCCAACTGATGCCGAAGCCTGTCGGACCCTGTGGGAGGGACTCCCATAAATCAGCATGAGTGACCAGGACAGGCTGGAGACTCCTCTCACTCTGGCTGAGTTTTCAGCCGCTCTCTACCTGATGCCTGGCAACAAGGTGCCAGGCATCAACAGGCTGACCATGGAGTTCTACTGGGCTTCCTGGGACGTCCTCAGCCCTGACCTTGCCTCAGTCTGGGCTGAATCCAAGGGAAGTGGGGAACTTCCCCTGTCGTGCCAGATGGCTGTGATGACCCTCCTTCCAAAGAAGGGGGATTCCTGCAACATAAGAAACTGGTATCCTGTGTCCCTTCTCTGCATGGACTACAAGGTGGCAGCAAAGGCCATTTTGCTGCACGTGTTGTCCATGCTGACGGACATGATCCATCCCAACCAGACACATGTAGTGCCCGGATGTTCCGTCTTCAATAACCTGTACCTGGTTCGGGACCAATAGCCTGTCTTTCTCCTGTCACTGGACCAGGAGAAAACATTTGACAGAGTGGATCATGGGCATGCTGTAGGCCTTTGGCATCAGGCCCTGCTTCACACAGGCTCCCCAGGTGCTGTACACCTCTGTAGAGTGTTTGATCAAGCTCAACTGGACCCTGACAGAGCCCATCCCATTCAGAAGAAGGGTGCATCAAGGCTGCCCACTGTCAGGACAGTTGTATGCCTTGGCCCTGGAGCTTTTCCTCATTTTCCTGTGGAGGTGGGTGGCAGGGTTAATGCCCTAGGAGCCAGCCGTGCAGCTGGTCCTGTCAGAATATGCTGATGATGTACTCCTCACGGTCCAGAACTGAGACGACCTGATGCAGGTGGAGGCCTGCCAGGCATTGTACTCGGCAGCCTCCTCTGCCCAGGTCAGCTGGGTCAAGAGCTTTGGGCTGGCGTTGGGTGACGGGTGGCAGGTGGGCTCACTCTCACTCACACTCCATAGGATCTGCTGGGTGCAGGCTCGCTGCTCTACTTGGGGGTCCCCCACAAGGCTCTCCCTGCCAGAGAACTTGCACCAGCTGGAGACAGGGGTGGTAGAGTGGCTCCAGGCATGGGCAGGGCTCCTGAGATGTCTCTCCCTGCATGGGAGAGTGCTGGTGCTGAACCAGCTAGTCCTGTTCGTGCTCTAGCACTGCTTACACACCTTGCCTGTGCCCCCTGAGGTCCTGGTAGGGCGCTAGAGATGGGTGCTGGAGTTTTTTTTCCTGCCGGGACGGCACTGGGCCACTGCAGAGGTCCTGAGCCTCCCCTTGTGAGAGGGCAGCCAGGGCCTGGCTTGCCTGCACAGCCAGGTCCTTGTATTCTGCCTTCAGCCCCTGCAGTGGCTGCTATATGGTGTTAGTAGCCACACGGCATGGGACCACCTGAGGTGCACTTTCCCCTGCCACTTCTGGGGGCTCCAATATGACCAGCAGCTCCTTGGCCTGTAGGGCTTCTCCCTGCAGGACCTGTGAGGGCTGCCAGATTTTTACCAAGACCTCCTTTGAACCTGGAGGCTGGTCTCTGCCTCCAGGTCCCCTGCAACAGTCACCCAGGGTACCAACCTGCTCGTTGAGCCCCTCCTTTGGAGCCCCCAGCTGGAGGTGTTGACAGCAGAGGTGTCCCGGTTGTGACAGAAGTTGATCCTGGCTGGTGTCACGCATATAAGAGACCTCCTGGACTATGATAGGTGGGAGTGGCTGGGCCCCACTGTGCTGGCCCAGTGCATGGATCTACCCATGACACATGTAACCTGTCATCTGGTCCAGGTGGTGAAATCTACCCTACCTCCCAATGCCCTTGCCTTTGTTGATCAGGTCCTGCATGGTGATAGTCCCCACTCCCCTGTCTCCTCCAGCCCACCAGTTTGTCATGGGGCAGCACCTCGCCCAGCCTCACAGCGGTCCCTGCTCCACCACCTAAGCCAACTGGAGGACACTAGACCAGTCCGCTTTTCCACCATCCATTGCTGCCACCTCTACACTTGTGTGCCGCACAATCCATCACACCAGCCTTGACTTCCACCCAGACACCAAGGGGCAGGACCTGATCAGGGAGGGCGTGGCTTGAGCATCCCAGTGGCTGAGTCTGTACTCCACCCTCATTCTGCAAGCCACTGGGAACCTCATCTGGTGGCTCCTCCATGGAGCTGTCACCAAGGGTGTGTATGTGGCGAGCTTAATGGAGTAGTTCTGGGGCAGAGGGAGACCCTGGTGCACATTACCCTCGAGTGTGCCTTGCTGCAGCCCCTCCACCTCCACTTCCAGAATCTCCTCTTGTAGGGAGCACAATTCAACCAAACCCTCCTTTTTGTTTTTGTTCACCCCATCCATGGCCCCACCAAGTCCCAGGACCTCCTGGTCAACCTCTTCCTGTCCTGGCAAAGTGGGTCCTGTACTTGACCAGGAAGGAGGCTCTGGCCAGGAAGGTGCCCAGAGACTACAGGGTCACGTCCCTTTCACTTGTCTATGAATATTTCTGGGCACAGCACCGGTGAGCGGTGTCCACTTGTTCCTTGCATGCCTTTGAGGACTGGTGGGTGCAGCCCAGGGAGCTCTGTTTGGTTTCCCTCTCAGGTGCACTTTTTTCATATTTTGTCCCTTTTGACCCACACGACATTTCTATCCTATTTTTCATTAGTTGTCCCAGGAATTTAGTTGCACCACTCATTAGCCCCACATGGGGTTACTAGTTAGCCAGGTGAGCCTTAGGGGTGAGGAGGGGCTGCTCAGGTTGGGTAGGAACCTGCCCCCCACAGCATGCAGCCCCCTACACAGACATGGGCTGCTCCTTCCCTGCACACCCCTCCCCCCCAGCAGGGCAGTGGGGCTGGGCCCCAGCTAGCTGGCACCCATGCAGTTGTGGCCCCGCTTGGCAGGGCAGGGCAGGGCAGGGCAGGTCAGGGCACAACACGCTTTTGAGCAGCTCAGAGCTGTGACTCGGGGCCCTGCACCACTCATGGGGACTGCTTGCTTGGTAGGCTGGGCCCTGCACGCATGGAAGTGGCCTGGTCCAATGGCACACAGGGCCCAGCATGGCAGGCAGTTCCTGTGAGCAATACAGGGCCCCAGGTCACAGCCCTGAGCTGTTTGAAAGCTCGCCACATCACAGAGCACCCAGCCAAGTGGGGCCGCAGCTGCACGAAGTGGCAATGGCAGTGCAGGTACCAGGTGGCTGGGGCTGAGCCCTGCTGCCCCATGCCACATGGGGGGAGCTGTGCCAGAAGGCCCTGAGCGGCCCCAGTGGTCACTGCCACAGGTGGTGAGCGTGGGCTGTGCGGGGGGCGGGGGGGGGGGCTAGTGGGGAAGTGAGCAGGGAGCTGAGGGAAGGAGTGATAAGCTGGGGGAGAGATCAGGGAACTAGGTGAAAGAGAAAGAAGCTGGGGGACTGATCAGGGAGCAGGGGGTCGGGGTCAGGTGTGGCCACCCCATGGTCCCCTCCCCCCACCCCAATTTACCTGGCATGGGGCCCTGGTCCCAGTTGCTGCAGCCTGCACCACTGGCTGCCCTACATGGGCAGGCAGTGTGCTTCAGCACCTGGGAAAGGACCAGCCATTGAAATGCTCTGGCTGGCTACTAGAGCATCTCTATGCAGGACCAAGCCTCTGGTTGCCTCAAGGAACAGTTTGAGACTGTGCCTGGCCCTGCTTTTTTCTCTTTGGGTATTTTTAGATACCTGGATATACAGGTGTCAAATTTTGCCCCCACACTGCAAATATGCAGCATGAGGAACTTTTTTTTGTTCCCACACATGCGTCTTGCAGTGTCTCAAAGGGGTTTGAACTACTCTGGTGATTTGCACAGTTGCACCACAGTGGACGTGACCACTGAATGGCAAATTACTTTGGGTTTACCATTGTTCAAGAGTAACTGCAGAGTAGCTAAGATACTGAGTTCATATTGTAGCTTACCTTTCAGCCACTTGTATGCTCATACATTTGACCAAAAGCCTGAAATAAATATTGCAAGAGAAATGATACAGGAAATCCTCGCTATTCGTGGGTTTGGCATTTGGGGTTTCAAATATTCACAAATGCAGAACCCATATCTTCAATACACATACAGAAGCTCCTTGGGAGCTCAGTGTTTGCTGCCACTGTGCTCCCGCAGCCACCCCCGTGCTCCCAGCACAGCCGTGCCCCCTCCCCTCAGCTGCTGGGGGCACTGTGTTCATGAATGCAGTGCCTTATTTGCAGATTTTATCATTTGTGGGGATCTCAAGAACACATCCCCCACGATTGGCAAGGGTCTCCGGTAGACAGTGGCTTCTACCAGGACATATTATATTTCACAGTGTCCATCTGCTGTTTCTAGAACTTTAAAGATGCAGAAAAAGCCAACAGTTCACTAATCCAAAATGGAGTATAAATGAAAAATAAGGGTGATGCTTTTAAAACTGAACAACCAGAAAGTAGTTCTGATTTCAATTTTTCAACACCTTAAACCCAGTACAGTGGCCTCTATCATGGGATTCTAAGACCAACTCTGCAGTATTTTTCAACTAAAATCTTACTTTGTCAAGGGAAAGGGGCCAGGTAGGAGCAGGTGCATCCTGCAGATCAATACCTGCTACACAGATGGTGTTGCCATCAGGGCTTTGGCTTCTTTGACCATGGGATGTTGTTTCGAGAAGAAGGATTGCTGAAGAAAAGAGGGAAAAGCATCTTCACAGACAGGCTTGCTAACCTAGTGAGGAGGGCTTTAAACTAGGCTCACTGGTGGATGGAGACCAAAGCCCGGAGGTAAGTGGGGAAGTGGGAGAACTGGATGAAGAGCATGCATGAGGGGGCCACAGGGGAAGAGCAAGCAGGAGGGGGCCACAGTGTTCTCATTCTTCCTGAGAAATCAGGGAAATCAATTAGTTACCTCAGGTGCCTGTATACAAACGCACGGAGCCTGGGAAACAAGCAGGAAGAACTGGAAGTCCTTGCACAGTCACAGAACAATGACATGACTGGAATGAGAGAGACTTGGTGGGAGCTCGCATGCCTGGAGCACTGTTGTGGATGGGTACAAACTGTTCAGGAAGGACAGGTAGGGGTGAAGAGGAGGAATTGCGCTGTATATGAAAGAGCCATATGATTGCTCAGAGCTCCAGTATGAAATGAGATAGGTCCGTTGAAAGTCTCTGGGTTAGGGTTAGAGGAGAGAGCAACAAGGCTGATGTTGTGGTGCGGGTCTGTTATGGACCACCAGACCAGGAGAAAGTGGTGGATGAGGCTTTCTTCAAACAGCTAGTGGAAGTTTCACAGTCACAAGCCCTGGTTCTCACAGGGGACTTCAATCGCTCTGACATCTGCTGGGAGGGCAGTATAGAAGTGCACCAGCAATTCAGGAAGTTTTGAAGAGTGTTGGGGACAACTTCCTGGTGCAAGTTCTGGAGTAGCCAACTAAGGGCCATGTTCTTTTTGACCTGCTGCTCACAAACAGGGAAGAACTGGTGGGGAATGTAGTATTGGATGGCAACTTGGGCAGCAGTGACCACAAGATGATCGAGTTTAGGATCCTGAGGAAAGGAAGGATGGAGAGCAGCAGAGTAAGGACCCTGGACTTCAGAAGAGCAGACTTCAACTCACCCAGGGGACTCATGGGCAGGATCCTCTGGGAAACCAGTCTGAGGGGGAGTGGAGCCCAGGAGAGCTGGCTGTACTTTAAAGAAGTCCTACTGAGAGTGCAGGAATAAACCATCCTGATGCACAGAAAAACTAGCAAATATGGCAGAAGAACCACTTGGCTTAGCAGGGAACTCTTCAATAAACTAAATAATAAAGGAAGCTTGTAAGAAGTAGAAACTTGGACAAATAAGTAGGGAAAAATATAAGAGCATTTCTTGGGCATGCAGGGATGAAGCCAGGAAGGCCAAAACACAATTGGAGTTGCAACTAGGAAGGGATAAGAAGGGTTTCACCATGTATGTTGATAGCAAGAAGAGGATCAGGGCAAGAGTGGGTCCCTTAGTGAATGGGGGAGAGTGGATACAGAAAAGGCTGAAGTGCTCAATGCCTGTTTTGCCTCAGTGTTCACAGGCAAGATCAGCTCCCAGACTACTACACTGGGCAGCACAGTCTGGGGAGGAGAGCAGCAGCAAAAGAACAAGTTAGGGACTATTTAGAAAAGCTGGACATATACAAGTCCATAGGGCTGGATGGGATGCACCTGAGAGTGCTGAGGGCTGAGTTGGCTGATGTAACTGCAGAGCTATTGGCCATCATCTTGGAAAACTCATGGCAATCAGGAGAGATCCCAGATGACTAGACAAGTGCAAACATAGTGCCCATATTTAAGAAAGGGAAAAAGGAGGATCCAGGGAACTACAGACCAGTCAGCCTCACCTCAGTCCCTGGAAAAATCATGGAGCATATCCTCAAAGAATCCATCTCAAAGCGCTTGGAGACTAAAAAGGTGATTAGGAACAGTCAGCATGGATTCACCAAGGGCAAGTTATGCCTGACCAACCTGATTGCCTTCTATGATGAAATGACTGACTGCAGATGCAGGGAGACCAGTGGATGTGGTGCTCAATTTTAGCAAGGCTTTTGATACCGTCTCCCCACAATATTCTCACAGGCAAGCTAAGGAAGTACGGGCTGGATGAATGGACTGCAAGGTGGATAGAAAACTGGCAGGAGCATTGGGCTCAGAGTTTAATAATCAATGGTTTGATGTCTACTTGGCAGCTGGTATCAAGTGGGGGGAGTAGTACATACTTTGGAGGGTAGGGCTAGGTTTCAGAGTGACCTAGACAAACTGGAGGATTAGACCAAAAGGAATCTCATGAGGTTCAACAAGGACAAGTGCAAAGTCCTGCACTTAGGATGGAAGAATTCCATGCACCAGTACAGGCTGGGAGCTGACTGGCTACACAGCAGCTCTGCAGAAAAGGACCTGGGGGTCAGTAAGCTGAATATGAGCCAGCAGTGTGCCCTTGTTACCAAAAAGGCTAACCGCATACTGGGCTGCATTTGGTAGGTGTTGCCAGTAGGTCAAGGGAAGTGATTCTTCCTCTCTATTCAGCACTGGTGAGGCTGCATCTGTAATACTATGTTCAGTTTTGGGTCCCCCACAACAGGAAGGATGTGGACAAATTGAAGAGTCCAACAGAGGGCAACAAAAATGGTTTGGGGGCTGGGAGACATGACTTTTGAGGAGAGGTTGAAGGAACGGGGCTTATTAGTCTAGACAAGAGGAGCCTGAGTGGTGATTTAATAGCAACCTTCAACTACCTGAAGTGGGGTTCAAAAGAGGATGGAGCTTGACTGTTCTCAGTGGTGGCAGATGACAGAAAAAGGAGCAACAGTTTGAAGTTGCAGCAAGGGAAGTTTAGGTTAGATATTAGGAAAAAAATTCTCACTAGGAGGGTTGTAAAACCCTCGCTGATGACACCAAACTTTGGGGCAAAGCATCCACACCAGAAGACAGGAGGGCGAACCAGGCTGACCTGGACAGGCTCAGCAAATGGGAGGACAAGAACCTGATGGTGTTTAACACCAAAAAATGCAAGGTTCTCCACCTTGGGAGGAAAAACCTGCAGCATGCTCATAGGCTTGGCAGTGCTACGCTGGCTAGCACTACGGAAGAAAGAGACTTGGGGGTCATCATTGACCACAAGATGAACATGAGCCTGCAATGTGATGCTGCAGCTAGTAAAGCAACGCTGGCTTGCATCCATAGATGCTTCTCAAGCAAATCCCAGGACGTCATTCCCCCTTTGTACTTGGCCTTGGTGAGGCCGCAGCTGGAGTATTGCGTCCAGTTTTGGGCTCCACAATTCAAAAAGGATGTGGAGAAGCTTGAGAGAGACCAGAGAAGAGCCACACATGATCAGAGGTCAGGAAAACAGACCTTAAGACGACAGGCTGAGAGCCATGGGGCTCTTTAGCCTAGAAAAGCGCAGCTCAGGGGTGATCTGATGGCCACCTGTAAGTTTATCAGGGGTGACCACCAGGATCTGGGGGAACGTCTGTTCACCAGAGCGCCCTAAGGGATGACGAGGTCAAACGGTTATAAACTACTGTGAGACCGTTTCAGGCTGGACATAAGGAAGAATTTCTTTACTGTCCGACCCCCCAAGGTCTGGAACAGCCTACCATCGGAGGTGGTTCAAGCACCTACATTGAACACCTTCAAGAGTAAATTGGATGCTTATCTTGCTGGGATCCTATGCCCCAGCTGACTTCCTGCCCTTTGGGCAGGGGGCTGGACTTGATGATCTTCCGAGGTCCCTTCCAGCCCTGATGTCTATGAAATCTATGAAAACACTGGAACAGGTTACCCAGAGAGGGAGGTTCTTAGACCTGGCTAGACAAAGCTTTGGTTGGGATTATCTTGTTGGGGCTTTGAACAGGGGGTTAGCCTAGCTGACCTCTGAGGTCCCTTCCAACCCTAACTTTCTATGATTGCATAATTCTATGATCTTGTGTAGACACAGCCTAGGATAGTTATTTACTTGCACCTGCAATGGTTATTTATGATCCACAGGGACAAAACATCTTGGGTATGATAGAATCAACATGGGCAAAAGCAAGAAAGGGAACATGGAACTTCGGTCAGGCTTGGGATGCTAAGTATAGTGGCTCTCTCTGGAAGATCATCTCTACCCACTCAAATCCCATTGCAACTGCAGAGTACCATGGGGTAGATCCTCAAAAGTACTGAGTGTTTTCATCTTCCTAGGAACAGAAGTTCTTGAACATCCAAGGAAGCTGCTGAGTTTCCCTGAGGATTGGTCCACAAACAAACTCAATTCCCAGGACGAGAATTCAGCAAGACAATCAGATTCTTGGCCCACACTGACCTACTATTTTTATCTTAAATATATTATCCACCTCTCACAGCTGTATTTAGGGGTTCCTAAATATGGGCTACATGGGTACTTGAAGATAGTTAATGCTTTCCTAACTTGTTTTTCAGGGGTGCTGAGTATCACTGACTAACTTTAGAGTGTGATGTGTCCAGTACTTGCTAAATCAGGACCCTATTATTTTTTTAAAAAGGAAATAAAATGTGAGTGACTGAATACAGACCATCTCAATGAATGTAAAAGCTTGTTATTAATATGACTCAGCATTGGTTTGAATAAATAATATGGCAACAATCAGAAGTGAAAAATAACTTTTTATTCCAAACAATTGACAAGAAGTATTGATTTTTTTCAGAGTTTTTTTGCTTACTAAACTTGAATACACATAATGGAAAGAAAATGCTGAGTTAAAAGCCTTACTGAAGGTTAATGCATCAGTAGTTCTACTAGATTTACCGCAAGTTGTGATTCTATAATTGTTGTGCTGTTTTCCGTTACAGAGATGCTCATCCTTCAACAAAGTTAAGTGTGGCCATAAACATGGATGATATGATCAGCAAATAAATAGGAGAAAGAAAAGTGTTAAAGCATCCATTTCTAACATAAAATCTATGTTTAGACTTTACCCCTTGCATGTAACTAAGGGCCTTAGCCAATGCCCAATGAAATTAATGCAAGTCTATTGACTACTGTGAGCATGGCATAAGACAACAGAGTTATTAGCTTATATTGACTGGGATGCATTCATTTTGTAACAAAAACTGCCTTCATCTATCTATATTACTGTATCTTAGAAGCCTTTAATTCCCTTGTTGTAAGTGGTTTACAGTCTCAATTTTCACTATGACTTTTGGATTCTTCTCCTGTCATATGGTGTGAACTTGCATGTGCTTATGTAAAATTCAGCTGGGTTGCTTCATTTAGAAAGAAAGGCAAGCTGCAGTTAGATTCAACAGCAGAGAACAAGCAATGCCCTTTACCTTCCCAATGTCACTGTTAGGTTGCTAATCTGTCTACTGGTCTCTCTGAGTAACTATGTCACACATTATGCACTAAATTACAGATTTTTCCAGAAGGCACTGAATATGAAAAATGTCATCATGAACCTATATTTTTCACAACCAAAGGATGCTTATCTTTGCAATTGTGAAAGAGTACGGAAAAGAAAGGTAAAGTTGCAAAGGGGGTGCAATTAACAGTATCATTTTACTTAGGAGAAAAACCCGGAAAAGTCAAATTAGGCTCTTTCCTTCCTGATGAGTTTATGCTTTCCATATATTATATTTCTGGTTCTGTATGTCAACATCAATGTCTTTGTAAAAGCAATGAAGCCAAACTTTGTAAGTGATTTTTAAACAGCAGCTCCATATTGACTGCTTTGTGTTGGTACTTTTTTTTTTTTTTAATAAACTATTACCTTAGTTTTAATCTTACTTTTACTTCATTGTTTGCATACATTTTGGGCAGTAAAAGTTTGTGCATCTTGGTTTACAGTAGGTTTCATAGATTTCTAAGGGTTACTTCCCTCCCTTTTTACAAAGGTTGTTCATATTTTAAAGAACTTTTGGAAGTCTGAGGGTCAGCTGTTCTAACCTGGACAGTTTAAAATTTATTTGACTTTGTGATTTACATGCTGGAGTTAAACATGCATGCACATGCACATGTTTACATAACAATTGCCATATACAACTACAGAATAAAAATTGGTCCCAGTACAGTTACAAAAAGGCCAGTTTGCTTAAAAGTGTTGTTTTCTGTGTTTCAGCTTTAAAAAAGAATGCCTGGTTTCGGAAGTCTGCACTGTTCAGTATGTATGGTCCATGTGTGATTACAGTAAATGTTAAGAGGTATGAGATGTTTAAAAACTTCCAGAAAATGCGTAACACAAGATGCCCATACAGTAGTCACCATTAAGATTTTTACAGCCTCAGTTTGCAAGTAATGATAATTTTGGCTGTCTTCTTTAAAGAAATGTGAATATCAGTTAAGGAAAGGAAAGGTAAAAAACTGTAAAGATATTAATAGTAACACAGTAGAAAGGTCAGCAAGTGGATCACATTTTCATACAAATGAGTTTGGTGTATTTATTTCAATGTGGTCATTTCACCTATCAGATATACAGATGATACAAACAAAGGAAGTCAAAGGTATTAAGAGCTTGATGCTATGTTTAATATGCACTGAAAACTACCACAGAAGAATATGGCTAATTTGGGGTTTAGCCAATGCAAGATTGCACCTTTAAGGCCACTACAAAAAACTTTTCTTTTTTGGACTTATTCAAAGGGTACAGGTTTTCCACTGATTTTCTTTGGCTTTTAAACTAGTGCCCCTTACACCTACATGACTGCAATACGACACAAACAAAGAAGAAACACCCAGTCAAGTCCCACCCACCCTACAAACAGGTAAAAAAATCAAAATGCTGGCCAAAATGTGTAGAAGTTGCTTCATTATACATCTACGGCACAAAAGGATGTTTAAAACTGATAAGACTATAAGAACTGCAATGGCAACTAGAGATTTATACAACAGGTTTGACTTGAATTATTGCTTATCCTGCACCATAGAAAAATTAAAACTGAGTAGGCACTTGTTTCACTGTGTAGTAAGAGAGCACTCAACATGAATAAAGGCAGCAGCAATGTACCCCACACAAATGTTTTCTAATGTAGCAACTGTATTGCTCATTTACAGCCACAGCCCCTGATTCAGGACAGTAACAGAGCATGTGCTTAACTTGAAGCATATGCTTTACACCTATTGACTTCAATAGGATTTGACTATGTGCTTAAGTATTCTCCTGAACTGGGATGCTGTCCTAAACTGGGACTCTGAAACACAATATTGTGGTGAGCCTTTCTTGAAGTACTTCATACACCAATGTTAACCAATATGACTCTACTCTCCACCATAACTATCCTAACTTCCCTTTCCCCAATTCTTTAATACACAAATGGGCTTTACAATAAATAGAATAACCTAAGAGTATATAATAAATATGCTAGTAAATGGGAGGAAAATATATTGCAACATAAGGCCCGGTAGTGTTGCGCTATGAAAAATTACTTCTAAGTCTTTCAGGTGCTCTAAACACAGATTCCAATGTACAGCACATAATTACCACTATACAACAGAAAGGGATAAAAAAAGAAACAAGATAAACTTCCATTACATTGAAGGTCTGAAAACAGAAGAGTGGTAAATGCACAGAAGTGTTTACATGTTTTCCACTGTCTTTGCATAATTCCTCATCTGTTCTTCCAGTGCTCCAACTTTGCTTGGTTGTAAAGCACAATTTAAAATTAAAGACAACTTGTAAAGATAGAATTCCTTCTGATTCACAATTTACCAGAGTCCATGTCAATTAGCTACATTTTCTTTGGGGGTAAAACACATTCAGAAATTCTGCTGCCTCCGTTTCTTTGCATCCATTGCGTCAAGGATAGGTTGCCTCTTGGCTGTGTATCTTTGACGAAGCTCTTCAATTTCTCGTTCCATCATGGGGTCCAGAGCTTTTAGCCTCATTTGTAATTCTTCTAAACTTAGGTTCTTTAACTGTAAACCAAACAAACAAAAGAACATGAATAACCCCTATTTAATACAATTAC
Source organism: Crocodylus siamensis (assembly GCF_052110815.1). Classification (NCBI taxonomy): domain Eukaryota; kingdom Metazoa; phylum Chordata; order Crocodylia; family Crocodylidae; genus Crocodylus; species Crocodylus siamensis. Next base: position 220,927,912 of record NC_143397.1, read on the forward strand.
CTCTAAGAACAACAAACATGCTGGTATCTTTTCATATAATTGTTTAATTTACCTTTCTAAAGTGTAAAAAAAAGGAAAAGCACTCTATATCATCACCTGGCCATCAGAGGTCTGGAAACATAGCGGCCGGGGGGTAAGCAGGGAGTGGTTGGCAGTGTTAAATGCTGCACTCCTGCTGCTAAATTTGCAGACTGGTGGGGAGACCTGTGGATCCAGTGGTGTGGACCTACATACTAGGTCAGGCAGCAGAGGCCAAATGCCTTGGGGTGATGCAGGGCCTAATCCCAGCAGACAGGGCCACAAAGGGTTTGGAAGCCTGATCTAGCCTGCAAACTGACCCTGCACCATCATCTGCCCCATGGGACCAAAAGGTTGGGCACCATTACTCTATATAAATAACATACCAGCATGGGAAAAAACCCAAGCCTGCTTACACATGCTATGAACCCTGGAAAAAGATCACAAATAGATATGTGGCTACTGTTATATTAGTTAGGCTCCAAAAAGTAAGCATGCCAATTTATTGGTTTAATTATATGGATATTATGGTATTCTGGGCTATTATGCTATGTAAGCAAATACAACTTGTTGATTTTTAGTCCCAACTACTAGGATCTATACATAATGCTATGACAGAACTTTGAAGGTATTTTCTGAAAAGTATTATAACGGTCTTAAATTATTCAGTGGATCACTGCCATACCTTCTTCAGCAAATTGCCAGACTGTATAAATGCTCTATGAAACAACCTGAATTCATGGAAAGGAATTAGTAAGCAAGCTGTTTTCTTTCCAAAAAGCAAATTAACATTTTCACAAAATGTTAAGCAGTTCATTAATTGCTTAGAAGCTATATACAAATTAATAATAATGAGACTACAAAGAAATTGACTAATTTGGATGTTGGTTGCTATGAATAGTCAAAGCTGCGTTTTTGCCACCCAATGGGCACTACAGGCACCACTTCCCCACCTGTGGTGTGGGAAGGAATCCATGGTTTCAAACCTGAAAACAAATGACAGTGAAGTTAATGTTTATTGCTTTATGTTTCCCCAGGTGGCAAGGTACTTATTAAGTCCTTTTCGTGTTCCAACAGCACTTCACTGATTGTGAATATTATCACCAAAATTCATACGGCAGAAGGAATTACATAGATTATCCAAAGCCACATCTTAATGAGGTTGTATCCATACTTTGTTGGTAAATATTCAGTCATATTAAACAAATATAACACCTAGCAATTGCCTCCATCAGGAAAAAATGAAAACATATTTTCTGAATCAACCTGCTAATGAGTCAATATTGAGTTCATGAATCCAGGGCAATTTTCCATCAACACAGTCTGATCCATTTTCCTTGGGGAATAAAATATTACTTTTGAGCTCTATTTCTATCAGCATCTGAAGCACGCAAATTAGTAACCCTGTTATTACTATACACTGTCCAAATCCCTATGTTACAAATAGTACTAACAAACTACATCATACATAGTAGTAAACTAAAAATTGAGTGTCAGAACTTTAATTAAATACAGAGAAACTGAGATCAGGAATTCATTAAAAACACTGACAGAAACCAGAGACACTTGACAAGAAAATAAGCAACTTTTTGTGCACAACTGTTTTCACATTAAAGTTTCTTGATATTCTTTTTCACAGACAGAGCAACTGGTTACGGCAAAGCCAGCTGCAAGCTCCATACCTACAGAAGGACAAAGCACCTTGTGTTAGTATAAAATTAGTACAGCTTGCCATTTCTTTAGAGGGCACCAGGTATAGGATACCTGTAGCCTTAGGAGACTTCCAAGAAGTTGACAAGGAAACAGTTATGAATATTAGGCCTCCGCAGGAAAACATGTTTCTGTTTAGATAGAAGCAGGCTCTGGGTGTAAATACAGTATACCCGAAAGTAGCAAACCCTTCTAACTGTAAGCCTATTTCATGTAAGGGTAAAGTTACAGTGATTTAGCTCACCTGTGAGGCTCTGAGAGCAGACTGATATAACAGTTACATCCTAACAGATGATATTATGATCCCAAGTAGCAACTCCTTTTGCCCTTTTAAGGCTGTTGAGCATAATGTTTGTTCACATCCTGTTTCATTCTTTCATCGGTTGTTAATGGCACTGGTATATTAAAAGCACATTTCAATACAGACATTCTTTCAGGGTCAAGCCTGGGATGGACATTTTATCAGAGTGTAGTCACAGTACAGTGTGGAGAGCTTATCATCCAGACAGGCTTGCCAAACTCACTCCTATGAATGACAAGCAGGAAGTAGAGCAATGAGACCCACTGGTTTTCTTTATCTCACGACAGTTCCTGATGAGGTCTTCACAATCAACCCTGGACCTTCACAATCCCTCTAAATAATCATTATAAAGACACCAAAAAGATCTTGGATCCATGTATGTTTATGTATGGTTTGAAAATGTCCAACTAATTATTCTGTTTTTTAAAAGATTTTGTACACGTAGCCAGAGAGGAATGTGATGGGTACTTTTTATCTAAATTTCAATCAAGGAACAGAGCCAGTAAACAGACCTGAATGCACATTAAAGACCATAGACAGATGGGCTGGAAACTACAGATGTAAAGAAAGTGAATTTCCAGATCCAAAAAATGAGGAATGTCAGAATGATCTCAGTCATGTCACCCAAGGGATCCAAGCCATTGGAATACATACACATCTGCATTAATGGATACTGCTTTGGATATTAGAAGGAAAAAGTAAATAAACAAAAACAGGCCATTGACAAAGTGAAAAAGAGACAAAAGATTTTTTTTTTTTTAAGAACATCTTTTGTCTGATACCAGGTGCATGGAGACTGCCAAGGCCAAATAAAAGATATTGTATTAGTGCAGGGGTTGGCAATGTTTTTGGACAATGTCCCGAAAACACCCGCAAACTCGGCTTGTAAGATGTTGGTGTGCCAGGGTGGACAGTGGGGGAGGAGCAGCAAGAGGCCTGATCATTGCTGTGGCAGTGCAGCCCCAGCCCCTCCCTGCCTTCTGCCCCAAGGTGCGTGTGCCAAACAAAATGCCTTCATGTGCCACATCCTGGCAACCGTGCCGGGGGTTGCCTACCCCTGTATTAATGTTTACAGGACTCTACAAAGACACCACATAATTAAGCCATTACATCCAACAGTGGTAAACAGCATTCTCCCCCCTAATAAGCTTCCTTGGTTCATTCAAAAATCATTATGCATGCCTCTAGATCTCTCAGAAATGGCAGAATTGATATTTTCCAAATCTATTGGATAATTATAAAAATCTAGGATGGACACCTGAAAGAGCTATTCTGGCGCCACACTGCTCTGTTGTACAGGAGATCAACACTACCATTGTGGCAAAATTTCCAGCCCAAGAATAGATTTGTACAAGTGAAGATGCCCTTTCAGAGGATGAAATGTTATGGCTGTGCCAATTGAGTACCTGATTCCATGGAAATGTCAGGTTTGCCTCCACATCAGCTTCACCTTAAGCCTGGGATGCTCATCTGCTTTTGTGAAACCTTGCCCCTAAGGATGGTCAGTGCAATGGAACATGGCTATTGGTACAATCCATCATCAACAGCAGACCACTTGAGGCAAAAATAGTTGGATCAGAAAGACCAGTACTAATTCCTTGGATAGTACTGAAACCGCCTGACAACACATTTCCATTCACATGGACACGTCAACAGCTCCCTGTGCAGGTGGTATTTAGCATGACCATCAATTAAACCCAAGGCCAAACATTAAAAAAAGTATGAGTGTTCTTTTGGCATCCTGTCTTTACCCATGGACAACTGTATGTGCCTGCTTCCAGCATCTCACACCCAGATAACTTCCAATTTGCAGTGATTGCTGACTTGAGTAACAAAACCAGGAATGTTGTATATACGGAAGTGCTGTAAAGCTCTTACAGTAAGGAAGCGTGATACAGTCAGGATTCTGTGTTACAGAAGTGTTGTGAAGCTGTTGAAGTGCAATAAAATGTGATCTCAAGCAAAAAATGGCTCACTGGATTTTCATGCAAGCAATGCTGCATGGGGCATCTAATAAAAGATTATGTGAGAAAATGTTATGTAATTCATTCCCTTTCCTAAAATAAATATGTAAAATGTAATTACTGCATTTACTCAAATCCAAGGTGATTTTTGAATTTAAGATGACCTCCCCAACAATTAGATTCTATACATGGAAAATTATAAATCTGTTAAAATATTCTATGTATACAACCTAATTATCAGTCATCTTAAATTCATCCTACCAACAACTGTGGCAGGGAAAGCAGCAGCAAGGGGAAGGAACCAGACCCCTGCCCCTTGCCCTCCTGCCCCTTGCCCCCCTTGGTGCCTGGCATCCCTGCTACTTGCCCCCATGACCCTCTTGTGCCATCCAACCCCTTGCTCACCCATAACTGTGCCTGCTCCCTTGCTGCCTATTTCCAGTGCCTGCCCCCTCACCTTGCTGCCCATCCCCCTTCAGTATCTGCCACCCTCCCAACCTCCTGTTCCTCACTGCTGCTTACCTACAGGGTAGCTCAGGCCCTGGCTCCAGGGGAGATAATGATGGTAACCCCATTCCACCCAGCCAAGCAAAACAAGTGGCAGCAACAGCTCCAGTTCAGCCAGGGCCAGACCCAAAGTATAAGGTAAGCTAGGCGGAGATATGGGAAGGGCCAACTGTGGGGTCTCCCTTATACTCCCCTTTCCCCACCATGGATCTCCCCCCTCCACCCATGGATTTCCCCTTCATGTCCCCAAACTCTACCTAGGGTCTTCCTCCACTGTCCCCTTCCCTCACCCGGATTTCACAATCTACACCTCACTCCTCTGCCCATAACCTCCTCTCCCACTGCATAACCATGGTGAGGCCAGGGCTGAATCTGGAGCTAAGCTACTGCCTCCCTCAACCAGTACTCAAACTAAGATGAGGCTTCCCTTCCCCTGCAACCCCCCATATTCTTTGGTGAAAAAAAAAAATCTCATCTTGGGTTTGAGTAAATACAGTAATTTTGGAACTAACACATATTGCATCCATCACAATGGAGTATGCAGCGTGGCATGTTATTTTTAACAGATTATTGATGTCTCATGGAGGTTTTTTAAACAGTTTTTTTCCTTTCTAAATTGCTACAGACATTTCATGAAATTTTCCTTGACTTAAGTGACTGATTAGCAAAACCTGGAGTTGAAATGAGGAAGGCATAGTAAGGCACTCTCATCAAGATTACCATCATCATTAACAACATTTATGCAGAATTCGGCAGAAATCCTGTTTTCTGTTGAATTGAGCCCATTGTTACTAAGCTTTATTAACTGATAAAAACAAACTTCTTTGAGCAGCTAATCTGCAATCAAAAATACTCTTTGGGCACATCTAGAAGTTCATTTAAATGCAATTAATTTTAATGTGTATTAAGCGATTTTTGGCAAGTGTCTACATGTGAAGGGATTTGGCACTAAAGTTAGTGGTGGGTCATGTCTACATGTGCATTAATGTGCATTAACTAACTGAACCTAAATTTGATATTTGCAGGTATCAAATTTAGGTGCAATTAGCCTAAGTTAATGCACATTAAGGGTGCACACGGGTAGATGCATACCTATAATATGCATTAGCTTAGGCTAATGTTCATTGATACATCTCATGTAGACATGCCGTTTGTATATGAAATGGAAACCATTCTAATCTTGTTCAAGTATTGCAACTGAGTGGAAAAGCAACATTATTTGTGCAAGATACTAACTAACTTTACCTAAATAGTGGACACTTTGAGAATAACTCTCCAAGTGACAGAATCAGATGCTCTTACTTTAGTTCTAACTGCAAGCAGTTCACAATTGAAACTGCCATAAATAATTTACCATACAGACTGCTGTTGAAAATTTCCTAAGGCTAGCAACCTCAGCAGGAAGGGAAAGAGTTTGTATGTATTCAGCCATGAAGACCACAGGAAATCCAAAAGTCTTAAATTACATTTTGATAGCTTTCTAAAGGCTTATAAACTATAGGAGCTCAGTAATTTGCTAAAAACAGTTGAATTTCTCCCATGACTGAGCGTTTTATTCTGTTTTTAGCCTGTAGGATACCAGACTTCCTGACTGTTGCATGCCTTGACCTGCATCAAAACAAGCCCAGAACAGTGACTTACTGGTGCAGCTTGAAAGACAATTAACTCCAATTAGCCCCAATTGTCCTGGGAAAAAGTGTTATCTGGTGTCTTCACGGATACTTAAAAGTGGGAGAATGGGCTTTTACATCTATAGGATCCCAGAATTAAATGCTTTGTCCCAGGAGAGATCCTTTTAGCTACAGGGTAAAAGCCAACAAGTCCTACCTCAAGTACCTGTGGAGTTAGGGGTGGATCCATGAGAGGTGCACTGGTGCATTTGCACTCCATTTGATTCCTGGTTCTACCCAAAGTTTAAAACCAACTGCTTGGAAGTGGCAGCAACATTTCAAATCAGATAACACCAATAGTCACTTGACTTGATGGTTTATTATAATCTACCTGACCCCTTCTAAGCCCTTCTCTTTCCACAAGTTTTAACAACCCTCTCTTCTTTCTCAGGGTCTTCATTCTTTTATGTAGGAACTGCCCCATCTGGCCAACAGCAGAGAGGCAATGTAAGCAGATGATAGCATAAGACATTGGTGGAGGAGCATGTACATAAACCATGGAAGTTGTCATTTGTATTGTTTGGTTCAAAGATGATGTGGCTTGTATTGATGAGGATGCACAACTGGCATCTGATCTGTAGCATAGCCCGGTGAGAACAGAAGTTAGGTAATTTGTTGATGGAGAAATGCCATTTGAGGTTGGGGGAGGGGGGGAGTTGCTGATAAGATGGGAGCTCTCTATCCCAAAATCTACCTTGAGGTAGTCATAATTTTCCACCCGAGGGGGTGGGGGGACGCGTGGGGGGGAGGGTCATTTGTGGTGCATCTCAGGCAGGTCTGGCCAACCTGCAACCTGTATACCACAAGTGGCGCAGGCAGCCTGTATGTGTGGCATGGAGCATATCAGGGAGGGGGAAAGCAGTATAGTAGCATACAGGGCAAGAAGCAGAAAGCAGAGCACCAAATCAGGAAGGGGAATGGGATCAGAGTGGTACATAGGGAAGGTGCAGGACTAATTTTGGCACACCTGCCACAAAGGTTGGCTCCTACTGGTCTAAGATGTTCAAGCTGGGACATGTAATGACCAGAGGGATTCTCTTGTTCTTGTCACAGGATTGCTATTGTACCAGGTCTAAGTGGCTACAGTTTTAATCACATTAATATTAATATTAATATTATTAATAATAATTAATTATATTGTATTATATTGTATTAATTATATTATAATTAATTAACAATAATATTAACAGATCCTGGGAGAGTTCAACCCAGTTGATGGGATCAGAGCAAGTACAATTCTAATGTAAAGCTTAGAGCACAGTTACCACTGTGAAACTCTGCAATGGCTGTGTCACCACCACACTGTATTAGAATTCATCTAACCACTACATCTATCTCCAAGCCACCAGCTTTCATCCTAGGCATATCACTAGATCCATTGTGTAATGTCAAGCTCTATATTACTGCTGTATCTATTCTAATTTCAAAATCACTGGACAAAACATTATGAATTATATAACATGTGGGGTTCATTCACCTGCTCCTCTACTAACAGTGGAATGGATAAGCCAAAAAAGGACATTTGTCTGGAACATTTAAGTTTGTTTTTAAAGTCTTACTCCTTTTCAATGTCCAATTTATTCCAGCCCCTCTAACAGTAATGTGTGGACAAGGACATTAGGACAGCAAGTTAGCTTCCTGAAGTGTGAATAATGGCATTAACTTTATAGCCCTTTATTTGATTACAGTTAATAGGATATTATAGCTTAATCTTAGGGAAAGATAGTTCTAGCCATATTGTACATACTTCCCCCAACCATTACATGAGTGAGGAAAAGAGACCACAGTCTTGGGATCTGCAAACAAAAGAGGCCAATCAAATTACATTGCACTGTTGTGTCTGCCTTATTCTTGTATGTAGGGTAGGGCTGAGAGGGCTATAAGCAAAGAAAGGCAGCAGAGTAGATGGAATAAGGGTTAATTTATTATTGAAAAGGCTAATTAGTAAATGAGACTATGTTTTTAGACATTTCAATGATTTCCTAATGGGAAAAGAGCAAGAAAAACAGGAGCTATCTGTGTATCCATCTATTGCCAGGCAGAACCAGAACAGTTGATCGGGATCCAGGGAGAGTGGGCTGGTCTGGAATACTGCCAGCCTCAGTCTTCTCTGTATTAATGGACAAGAGAATTAAATAGATCTATCTGGAGTAGCAGACAGGGCTCTCTGAAAAAACCTGAGACAGAGAGAACCAGTGAGCAATCTGGAATCCTGCCCAACTAACCTGGTTTCAGTTTACGACCAGGTCACAAAATGCTTGGATGAAGGAATAGAGGTTGATGTTATTTACTTAGACTTTAAAAAGGCCTTTGACACAGTGTCACACCCAATTCTTATAAATAAACGAAAGTTACAATGTAGATTATTACACAGTCTGGTGGGTAGAAAATTGGCTTATGGGATGCATCCAGAGTGGTGGTGGAAGGGTCGGTTTCTACCTGGAGGAATGTGGGCAGCGGAGTCCCCCAAGGCTCTGTGCTGGGAATGGTACTATTCAATATCTTCATTAGTGACTTGGACAAGGGAGTAGAAAGCACCCTGTCCAAGTTTGCTGATGACACCAAACTATAGGGCAAGGTACACAAACTAGACAGCAGAGAGCGACTCCAGGCTGATCTGGACAGACTGGGGAAATGGGCCGAACAGAACAGGATACAGTTTAACAAAGATAAGTGTCATGTGTTGCACCTGGGGAGAAAAAATCATCAACACTCCTACAGCCTGGGAGATACCACTCTAAGTAGCACAACTGTGGAAAGGGATCTCAGAGTCACAGTCGACTCCGAAAAGAACATAAGTCACCAGTGTAATGAGGTAATAAGTAAAGCTAACCTCACCCTTTCTTGCATACGTAGGTGCATCACAAACAGGTCTAGGAAGGTGATACTTCCCCTCCATGCAGCATTGGTCAGGCCGCAGCTGGAGTACTGCGTCCAGTTTTGGGCACAACTTCAGGAGAGATGTGGATGGCCTGGAGAGGGTTCAGAGGAGGGCCATCCATCTGGTTAAAGGCCTACAGGAAAAACCCTACAAGGACCAACTGGGAGACCTGAACCTCTTCAGCCTCCACAAGAGGAGACTGAGAGGTGATCTCATGGCCACCTACAAACTCATTGGGAGTGGGGAGGGTCAGCAAGAAATAGGGGATACAACGCTTACCAGGACACCTGTCAGGGTAACTAGAAATAATGGCCACAAACTGGAAGACAGCAAATTCAGACTGGATATCAGGAAAAAATTCTTTACAGTGAGGGTTCCCAAAATATGGAATAAGCTTCCAAGGGAGGTGGTGCTGGCCTCTTCCTTGGAGGTATTTAAAAGGAGATTGGACAGACACCTGGCTGGGGTCACTCATGCTTGCCCAGGGCAGGGGATCAGACTTGAGGGTCAGAAGGGACCTATTAGATCATAACATCTATGAAACTATGAATATTTAGAATAATTGTACTGCTTAAAAATAAAGTTCAATTAGGGAAGGGTCAGACAGGAATGGAAAACACAAGATTTCAATTAAAGCCAGGAGTCTAGTGTCAATTGTTCCAATTTAGCATATAAAAGGGTAGAACAAACCGCTAGAGGTGTACTGATACATCGGTCCATATCACATCGACACCAATAAAAGGAAAACTGACATTATTGGCAATCGGCTTGTTTTGGCTGATGTGGCTGATAATGTTGCCAATAAATGCCTCATGCATGGGTTCAACCGCAGCATGAACACAGCCAGGAATGCAGCGTGGCACTATGAAGAGCAGCATCCAGTTGGTAAGTTTGTTGGGGGGAAGGGGTGGGGGGAAGGAATAGGCATGGGGGGCAAATCGAGGTCCCCATCGTGAAGGGGGGGTGGGGCTGAGGCAGGAGATGCCCAGCCAGGGTAGGGTGGGGTGCTGGACGGAGCTGTGAGTGGCTCGTCCGGAGGTGCGGGAAGTGGGGGGTGGGGAGTGGCTCCTGCCACTGTGTACACCCCCAGGGGAGGAATTGGGGGCATGTGCCCCCACAGATCAGTCCACAGGGCTACGGCAGGCTGCCGCTGTGGGCTAGAGGTAGCACCAGGTTCTTTCTGGCGGGGTGGGGTGGGCTGGGGCTGCACTTGGGGTGGGCGGTGGTAGTGCTGGGAGGGGGACTATGGAGTGGGTTACAACCACCCCAACATTTGCAGTAGCCCCCCCAAATCCCTCTCCCAATGCTGCCACCACCCACCCTGACCACTGCTCCTCCCCAAACCCCACCATTGGGAAATGCCCAGCACTGCCTCCAGCCCCAGCCTGCAATGGGCAGCCTGCCTTCTCTCTGTGCACAGATCCATGGGGCACATGCCCATGCCTCCCTTGGGGGTGGGGGAAAGCTCGCACATGGTGGCTGTTGCTGCCACCCACCACCCTGTGCTGCCGCCACTCCACATCCAGCTGCCAGTCCACTCCCCACAGCTAGCCGGCTGGCAGTTAGTAGAAATGCCAGTTACTAAAATGCCGATTAACACAGGTTTTACTATATGATTGGTTACTGTCCCACAGGTATTTACAAGGTCTTCCAAATGAAGATCCTCAGATGCTACAGTGAGTGACACTGTGGATCTTCATCTAAGGGTACACAAAGTCTGTGGTGAGGCAGAGTACTGGGCCCAGATATTTCAAGTCCCAGGCAAGTGCCCTAACCACTAGATTACCCTTCATTTTCAGCTGATGCTAGCATGGAAATTGAACATTCTTTGGTTCCAGGTAAGGCCCCCAGCCACTACAGACTGGTTCAGTAAATATGTTCTGGTTAACTGGGCTGATGGTTATTTTAATATGAGCAACCTCATTATCAGGGTCTCTCAAGAGCTATGGCTAAGGTAAGTATCCAGTAGTTTGGATACTTACTTAAGGAGTTTGGCTGCAGGGCTTTACATAAGCTAGAGCTACCACAGAACCTTCACAGCCAACTACAAAAAAGTGAGTCACTAATCTCACCTGGAGATAAGAGCACAGATGACAGTTGTTAGTTCTTAAGACAGATGAAACATTTCTGGGATGAAACATTTCTCACAACTGACATTATCTATATTTAAAGAAGCTGGAATGAGTACTGTATAAGCTCAGAAATATGCAGAAGCTTCTTTATTGAAGGTTGCATATCCTTACTACAGTGCGTGATCAACTCCTTGGAGTGTCCCCCTGCTAGTATCAACTTCATCTGTTTTTATCAGAATTAAATTGGAGCCAGCTGTTTTTCATCCAGGTGCTTAGTTCTTTCAGGTATAGGGATAACAGAGTGACAGCAAGAAACATACCTGTTAAGGAGGAATTCTAATGTTAGATGTCACTGACATACTGGTGGCACTGAATTTGTAATATCTCAGAAACACCAAGTTATTTTATATATTTCATAGATTTTCATAGATTTCATAGACATTAGGGCTGGAAGGGACCTCAGGAGATCATCGAGTCCAGCCCCCTGCCCAAAGGGCAGGAAGTCAGCTGGGGTCATAGGATCCCAGCAAGATAAGCATCCAATTTACTCTTGAAGGTGTTCAATGTAGGCGCTTGAACCACCTCCGCTGGCAGACTGTTGCAGACCTTCGGGGCTCGGACAGTAAAGAAATTCTTCCTTATGTCCAGCCTGAAACGGTCTTGCAGGAGTTTGTGACCGTTCGACCTCATCATCCCATGGGGCGCTCTGGTGAACAGATGTTCCCCCAGATCCTGGTGGTCACCCCTGATAAACTTGTAGGTAGCCATCAGATCACCCCTGAGCCTGCGCTTTTCCAGGCTAAAGAGTCCCATGGCTCTCAGCCTGTCATCGTAAGATCTGTTTTCCTGATCTCTGATCATGCGCGTGGCTCTCCTCTGGACTCTCTCAAGCTTCTCCACATCCTTTTTGAATTGTGGAGCCCAAAACTGGACGCAGTACTCCAGCTGCGGCCTCACTAAGGCCGAGTACAAGGGGAGAATGACGTCCCGGGATTTGCTCGAGAAGCATCTATGGATGCACGCCAGCATTTTGGTCGCTTTACTAGCCGCAGCATCGCATTGCAGGCTCATGTTCATCTTGTGGTCAATGATGACCCCCAAGTCTTTTTCTTCTGTAGTGCTAACCAACGTAGCACTGCCGAGCCTAAGGGTGCTGCAGGTTTTTCCTCCCAAGGTGGAGAACCTTGCATTTTTCGGTGTTAAACACCATCAGGTTCTCATCTGCCCATTTGCTGAGCGTGTCCAGGTCAGCCTGGATCACCCGCCTATCTTCTGGCGTGGATGCTTTGCCCCAAAGTTTGGTGTCATCGGCGAACTTGGCCAGTCCACTCCTGACTCCAATGTCCACATCGTTAATGAAGATGTTGAACAGTATGGGTCCCAGGACAGAGCCTTGAGGGACCCCACTGGTCACAGGGCACCACGATGAGTGACTGCCATCAATCACAACCCTCTGGGTCCGACCACGAAGCCAATTTCCCAGCCAGCGGATCGTGGTGGAGCCAAAGCCACAACCGGCCAGTTTGGCCAAGAGGTGATCATGGGATACCAGATCAAAGGCTTTTTTGAAGTCAAGATATATGACATCAATCTCTTCTCCTGAAGAAACAGAATTGAACCATAAGGTTTTGAGGAAGAAAACAATTGTTTCTGCTGCACTGTCCACTCTTCTGGGCCTTGTGAAATAGCAACACCTCAGCAATGTTACTAAGAAATCATGATCCGTGGCTGTTAACAAGGTCTCCATACTACATCTCAGATATAAGCACGACCATTATGAATCTGTTGTGCTGGTTGAAACATCCTCCTCAGTCATTCTGGCTCAGAAGAAGATGCTGGACACAGAATAGTAATTAATAAAGTCAACAGCATCAACTGTCAGTGTCATGTGAGCTAGCTGGACTACAGTACCCTTCAGCATAGCTGGAAGACTGCCTTCCATGGAGAATGCCATGATTCTCTTGTTCAAAACTGAGTCCCATTACTCTTTGCTAGTTTTCATGAGGATAAAGCACTTTTTTCACACATACTGATCCTAACTAAGCTTCATCAGAGAAGATGCAATAATTGTTATGTATTGCTGTTTTACTCTGATTCCTGGGTCCAACAGGACCAGCTTCAGTACAGTTGATGTTCTCAGTGAAGAAGGACTAGAGTTCTTTCTGGCAAATAATCTTCCATCTGCAGTTAAATGAAGGCAAGACACAATGCATTCCAAAATATTTGATAACCTGTGTCAACAGTCTCCTGCAGCTGCCAGGTGAAAAAAATGCTGAGAGCCTTTTACAGGTGTCTGCCTCTGTCACAGGTTTTAGAACTCTAGTAATAAAAGGGAGGAGTTAAAATGGGAGCTAGGGTGCTCTTTCAGATGAGTAAGCAGCAGGTAGCATAGTATGCAGTACATCCTAACTCTTGGAAAAATGACCTATTGCTGGCACAGGACCTGGGAAGAAGTAGGAGCACCCAGGATGCATAGTGCTCCCTCTCATATTGTGATTCAGTGAGATGCAGCAAGATGGAAACATGGCCTGGAAGTGATTTAACTTCTTGGCCTGCAGATATCTAGGGCCATCCACACTTTTCATTTGGGCTGAAAGCCAAAGTATGGGTGGATTCAGCTCACTATAACCTTAATCCACCCTTGATAACTAACAAAGGCAAATAAAAGCTCTAGGCCTGTGAGGTTCTCAGTATAACATTAGACTTAATTAGGAATTCCACACTGCTTGAAGAGTTATCCATGCAGTCCATCAGCCTGTCAAACTAAATCATGAAACACCACTGCTAAACTGGTGCAATGAAAACAAGCAAATGCATTTTCAGGGTTTAAATTGTTAACAATATAGATATGCAATCAAAAATTAATCCGTATAAAATTTGTTGTGTTTACTTAAAAAAACCCAAATTTTTCCTAGCAACTGTTTAAATGAATCTTACAGATGCTACATGCCTTATTAGAGGCCTTTGATTAAAAAAATATGGATTGCTAATACTGTATTCTGAGTCATCTATTTTCCCATCTGCTAGTAATTCCTACAATATGAACTATCAACAGAATGGCTAACAACAATAATTTTCTATGGCAATTGCAAAAGTGGGTTGCCTATAGCACTTTCTAAGATTTAACCAGTGCATGACTCAGATTGTTTTACGTTGTTAGTGGCCTCGAGTAACAGAAATTCTTCCTTTTTCCATTTAGCTCATTCCTATACTTCTTGTGAACAGTACTGTTTTTTTTAAATGGAGTGTGGTCCACCAAGCACTCTAAAATCATTCTTACTGATATTAACAGCTGGACTTATGCCAGGGCAAAAAAGTCAAAGGCTTTTTATCTGTTTATCTACTCTCCAAACCTACAACCAATCCCTCTCTTCTCCACACAAGGAGTTTTTTTCCCCCCACAATCCACATTTGCTAATACCAGTTCAGCTTTCCCTTGTAGCAGTGCTTGGAAGACTGGTGCAGACAAGATACAAGTCCACGGCATCAGGTCATACTGACCTGTTTTTAACAGGGTCAGAAACAGTCAGCCATCTGGAGTTCTGTCAGTACTAACACTCCTACCACTGTTATTGCTGGTGATGCTTCACGAGTTGCAGCATGGATGGGTAATACTGGAAGGGGCAGGAGGGGAGGTAGAGGCTGCCAGTGATTTTGATGGGTCAAACAAACAGATTTCCCTGGAGGCAAATTTAAACCATAGAAATATGCTTGTATAAACAAGAAGCCAATTTTCTCATATTACTTTTGAGGATGCATAAAATGAAGAGTCTAAGCCTCACTTGTAGAGCCCAAGTCACGTTTGCAGGAATGTGACTTACAGAAAACATCTTATTTGTAAAATGAACCAGCAGCCTAACAATGAGTAGGCAAGCAGAGCATGAGGCCTAAGCACTCCCATCCGCCATCCTCCCCTTCCCCACATACTCTGCTCCTTCCCCCTGCAGTGGGCCCAGTTTCTGGTTTCTATTCTAGTTGCAGAGGCAGAGAAGAAGCACAAGAGCAGATGCAGGAGCATGGCCACAGGTTCACTGTTGCTGGGGAAGATGTCCCTTCCTTTTTTGCTGCCAAAAACAGTGTGCTTTTTAGCTGCTTGACATTCATATTGGTGGTAAAATGTCATTTTTACAGGGCAAAAATCATGCTTAGTATTCTAAGACTAATTTTGGCGTTCACTGCTGAAACCCTTCTTTCATATCATATTAACACTTTAAAATAATCAATGTTAAAACTGTAAAGGGAAGCAACAGGGTTTTAGCAATATGGAAAAAGTAATATCATCCTTATACTTTTCAGGCTCCTGGAATGCATTCATGTGGCTTTGTCCAAGGTGGTGGCTTAAAAGGATCCCACGGACAGGGGAAAGAATTGATGTTATTGTACCTTCTCTGGAATACCAGAACTGTGGCCTTTACTCTGAGCTACAGCACTATTGCCAAACCAAAACATTCAAAAAACATGAGTCAGGTCCCTCAAAACAATGAATTTGGCTTAAAAAATAAGAGATTTTTAAAAACAATAAATGTGAGGCTCTTTTCATTAGTCTTAAGGTGTTTTGAATGTTGGGATAAATTCAGATCACATTTTCAAGTTTTTCTCCACATCTTTTAAGGCTTGAAACTTAAAACAAAAAGATAAATCTCAGAGTTCTACAAAAATTCTAGAGAGAAATCTTGATTCTTGAAACTGAAGTTTTAAGAAAACGTCAAATATGAAAATCACAATACAATTAAGAGAACTGGCAACACCACTAGAGTATAAACTAATGCAGTTCCTTGCTAACACATTAAAAAGCAGCAGCTTAGTGTATTGCTTTCTCTACCCTAGGGTATATAAATATCATTTACATTATGCTTATTGCGCTGGAATCAAAGGGCCACAGACCAGATGGAAAGAGCTCTAAAGGAAGCTGGGTACAAAAGTAACGGAAAGAAACAATCTGTGGACAAGATACTTCAAAATCCTGGTTGGTGAGAAGAAAAAAAATCACTATTAAATCATTTTGGGAATCATTTTTCAGTAGATGGAATAAATACTTTAAAACTTGCATCCTTTACAATTCAGACACTAAGGGTGCTCCAGAAAGGTAAAAAAGTGATGGAGGACTAAAAATGGGAGGCACCCTCACCTTAATTTGCCCTTCCATTGAGGTACAGGGTATCATTACATTACACGATTACTCTTGAGTATATTGAAGCTTGCTTGCTTGATCTGCTTGCTTGATCTATTTTGTTTAGAATAATATTTGTTATCGCAGGCATTTTTCAAAATTTTTTTTAACATTATCACAATGTCAAAAGCAGAAATATTCAATATGAAATGCCTGGAGAAAGTACTATGCTTATAAGGAGAACTAAATTTGACAGCATATGCGATTTTCCACATTGGCCATCTCTTAAGTTTGTTTTGACCAGAGTTTGACCAGTTTTATGAAAGTCTTATAAACAGGCTAAATGATTCAGAGGTCAGTGAAAATCTTCATCACAGTGTTTAATATTTATTTGTAACATACCTACACAAAAGCTGCCTAAACCAGCACAAATAACTAAATAAATGGACTGGAAATCTGTTGGAATTTCTCTTAAATTTTTGTGTCACCTTTAGGTAGTTAAAAGAGTACAATTAAGAAGATGGCATTTAATGAACAAGGTAAAACATATATCTTTAGGCCAGAATATTGTATTTGTCCCTCACATTTCTCAATTATATTCTGCAATTATAAATATGCTATATCTATGTTTAGTGACTTGTAACAATCATTTAACATATGGATATTACTTTCAAAAAGATCTTTTTGCAATGATGGATTTCCCCTTGATTTAATACAATGAGTTTGACATTTAGTTGTTAAGATCAAATTGGCAATCATTGTTTAAAAGTTTCATTGATGGAAGATTTGGAACATTTTTGTTCGCTATTTTAAAGGGGAACTCATCCACATCTAATGTACCAGCCTAACAGACAGAGTCTGGTTCAACTCATTCAGTCTCTGTGGCGATTTTGATACTAGAATATAAGTTCCACAACTTATATCACAGAACAGCTTTTAAGATGTATGGGCACCTTTACACATGCTCTGGGTTGGGGGAGGATTCTTTAATTAGAGAGCAGCTCTAACAAATTTCAGTTAAAGCACCCCGACCGCTATTTTGAAGTGTGAAGATGCTGAATACACAAGATGCCGAAGCTGCTTAGATGTGTGCTAATTAGTATGCACTGGAGCTGGTATCAAGTGCATGTGTAGGTGCCCTCAGTTCTTTTACTCAAGACCATTTCCTCATCTAGTTTGTTACAGCAAATGCCCACACCACTAAAAAGTTCCATTTTACAATGAAAGCTCAATTGAAAAATTCAAAAATGATCTCAAAATAAGATTTTTTTTCTTTTAAGAAAAAGATCCCCCCCCCTTATTTTTCTCTCAAATATGTGAAAGATTTTCCTTAAGGAGCCAATTAAAGCTGTGGAGAATCCAAAGTGAAACAAAAAAGGGTTAACCACTCCAACCCCTCCAACAGCAGTTTCTAAAAACAATTAAGCATCTATATAATGAGGTGGCAATATTTTAAATAATTTTATTTTACCTTCACTAATAATTTTAATATTTTAAGCCAGAAAATTGAAACTGAGCTAAAAATCGATAACTTTTATGACAGGTCACTTTACTTTCTGTGCATCTAGCTATACCAAAACATATAAACTGAAGACAGCAAAACTGTCCACACAGAAAAAGCTTAAAGCAGGAGCAAAGGAACCCTCCACTGTAAGTCTAAATGTACATTTTAACTGATCTAGTGAGGATCAAAAGAAGTCAGTCTCAAGTTTCTTAAAAGCACAAACTGTTAATTCTCAAAATTAAAACAAAAATGGACAGAGTAAAGCTAACTTTCCTAACAGGAAATATATGTTGGAGGGCAGCTTTATTAAAAAAAAATTATACACAAATTTATCTTAGTTACTGAGGAACCTGACTTATTTATACTCTTTAGAAGGAAGAAAATTCAGCTCATTTTAAAATAGCCAATTTAGAAAGCATCTATGAAAATAACACATCATCTTTAATAATAGAAAAATGATAGCTATAGCATTTGTTAGTTTACATTTCATGCAGAAAGCACACTGGTAGTCATGTACAGTAGACTAGGGGCATTAACTGCTTTCAATGATGACTAGCTCACAAGGTGGACAGGAAAAGTCCTACAGCCCAAAAAGCTTGGGGTAACTTCTAGGACAAACAGGGCTCTGAGACACAGATCATAGGGGAAGGTAAAAGTAGATTTAATAATATCAAGGCTCAGCAGAACTGCTCTGCCAGTCAGAAAAGGGGAGCTGCCAGGGCAGTAGGGTGGGAGCACAGAAGAAAACCAAGTAACCTCAGGATGAAAGTCAGGAAAAATGGCCTGCAAAGCAACATTAAAAGGAGAATATGAGCAAAACTAATACACTTAACTGCCAATCAAATGTGAGGTAGTAGAAATAGGAGGGCTTAAACAGAGTAATAAAATTGTTACCCATACAGGATAGATAGAGAGCAATGCCTAGTTGATGCAGACAACACAAGTAGTGCCTGGGGAAAAGATGGAGGGACCAGGGAGATACGTTCAACTGAGTAAGTCTGAGGTTGAAACTCAAACTGAATGTATTTTAAGTTAATGCTCTGATTAGACATCCATGGAGATCATGGAAAAGAGAAAATGGACCTAGGATTTTCACCCACAGTCACACAGTTATTATCTATATTAGACAGAGAAGAAACCATTTTATTTTCCTCAAAACAGCACACTAGATAACAACTAGTAAAAGCGTTATTCGCTACTACTACAGGACAGAGTTCTCCAACCCAATCCCTCTAGTTCTCTAGCTGCTGGAACATGCATTTCTTTGACCTATTCTCTCAGACTCTCCACTTTAATTGTCCTCTGCAGTGAACAGTTCTAGGATTTGTTTATCTTGATGTGGTTTGGAGCTTTCCTAGACTCTTTAGAAACTGATGGCACTTGCCTGAGACATTTTCCTGCTCATTTAGTCCAATGAGAAATGAATACATGCTTGAACCTTAGGCAATAGATATGCTTGAATCCAAAGCAATACTTTACTCAATCTCTATAGTGTAGTTTTTCATTGAAGTCATATCTATAAATCATTCGAATCAGGCACATAATATGTGCTTTCAGCTTGTTCATTAATCTTGACTAGCTTTTCTTTTGTAATAATGCACCAACTAATGCACATTTGTCAAATACAGCTTAAATTAAAAACTTTGAATATCAAATAACAAACTTTAATTAACCTGATGAAATCCACATTACAATGGTCTGGCATTAGTACAGACAGCTACTGTCATGTTCCAAATCAAGACTAAAGAATATGCTAGATCTAAGATAACATAGTAAATGCATAAATTGGGAACCTACCAAAGCACTACTTAGCTAGCAGCTTTTAAATCAAATAAAGTATCTTTTCATTTAAGGACTTCTAGTACTAGTTCCTCATTAAAATGAATAAATCAAAGACCATATTGAGAATGTGAAACAGACTGAATTACAAGACAACCAATCTTTAAATTAAGAGAGAGAAGTGCAGTAAGTAAAATGTATGTGTGTGTGTGTGTGTGTGTGTGTGTGTGTGTGTGTATAACAGTCCACAAAAAAGACTAATATTAAAAAAGGGAACATCAGTTTAAAAAAAGCAGAATATTTCATACTGAATAACACCAACATCCAATAATGCATCAGAAATACAGTCAATATAAAAATTAGGCATAAACTGACTCTCTCAATATACAGTATTTAATACCCTAACAAGAATCCAATTATGTATATAAGCCAGTATCACCAAAAACATTTTGCCAAAGAAAAATACAATTATTAAATATTTTGTCCATGATAAACACATTAACCTTACCAAGTTAGAAATTCTCACACTTAATTCTTACCTTCACAGTAGTAACTCCTAAAAAGCCTCGAACTATTTGACTTTTCCACACTGTCACATAGTGCATAACCACATTCATTCATTTAATTAGTTCCTTCAGATTAAATTTCATCAATGTATTTTCTGTTTATTAAACTGAGTGACTAATAACATTGGAGTGAACCAGGCATAATGCAGTCAGGTACTATACAAGCTTTTCTGACAGCACTGCTAATTCACCTTAGCCCTGACCTACAGTGGCACATGCTATCCTGTGTACATATTGCCAATTATGCAATGCAAAGAGAGGAATTAGTATGAGATCTGGAAATTCACCATAAATTATAATATAAGATTCAAATCTCAGCAGGGTACTAACCTCTCTACTCTTCCTACTCAACCCTGGCTTTCTAATTCACCCAATGCCATCTACTGAGTGAATGTTTGGTGACTTGATTAGCTGCTGTCTTTCTCAACTTCAAAGCACCAAAGGGAGGACAATCTTTTTTGAAACCTACAGAATCATGACATATTATCCTTGAAAAGGATAACATAGCAAGCACATGGTACTTTAAGACGAGGGACAAACATTCAAAAAGCCTGAGCCTCCATTGATTCAATCTTTGCAGGTTAGTCTAACCTGGCTAGGCTGAACTGGTTTATAATTGCACGAACAACCCAGACATGCAGGCATATGCCTGCAGTGGCCCAGGCTAAAAGCTGGGGGGTGCTAGAGCAGCCTTCCCTTCCCTTCTACAGTACTGAGCTGAGAGGGGAAGTAGCCAGACCCCAGCAGGATGCTCTGACCAATCCAGCAGGGAATTGATAACAGTGTTTATCACCCCATAATCAGTGTTTATCACCCCATTAAGAAAACAACAGAGGGACATTACCAATTACCTGTTGATTCTGCCTTTGCCACAGCACAGATTGGAGCCAGCATGTGGTCTGCTAGCAAACACAGAGCTACCTCTCAGCAAGGCAGGGGGGAGGAGGGAATTCCTGCTTAGTAGGGAGTAGTGAGGGGGAGTGGGGGGAACAGCCTGCAAGGCTCTGCCTGAGCTGCAACCAGGGAGCTGAGGGGAGGGGCCAGATCTGCTGTAGATCAGAGAGCCCTGCCCAGCCCAGAGAGCATCCCAAGATGCTGGGGGTGTCTTGAACCAGCAAGGGGTCTGGGACATGCATTGCATAAACCGGTTTGACCCAAATCAGTTAAGTCTGATATTACATTCAACCAGGTTCTCTCAAACTGGTTTCAGTCATTTTCAAACTAATTTATGTGCACTGAACATCTGTTCTGTTACAGGTTTAAACCAGTTTCTGATCACTTAAACCAGTCTATGTGTAATATGTTAGTCCCTCACTCAGATGATTTGTCCAAGTGAGGGACTAACATATTACACATAAAACGGTTTAAGCCTACTGGCTTTTGTCATCTTTTTGGATTCACAATCCTAAACATCTACTAATAAAATTCAGTCTGTCCCTACCCTAATTGAGTGGTGGGCCAAAAGCCTCAGTTCAACTCTCCTTTATTATAGATATTGGTGGGACAAATTTCAGGATTGCGAATCTCCATAAGCCCTCACAATTTGGGGTCTGATGTGGAACCAAGACCTTAGAAAGCCTAATCATAATTCTAAATTCAGAGGAAAAAAAATACTAGAAGGATTCCTTCTTCCTACCAACTCTTTCCAAAAGCCATCCCCCAGCCCCTTTTAATTACAGGTCACCAAAGGGGTAATGAAGTGGTAAGCCAACATATCAGATGTGCTAGAGCTCCTCATGAGACAGTACAGGTAGTCACCAAACCAAACAAGAACCAACCCTCTATCTGGCTGACTGCTATATGATGGGCTCAATTTTAAAAGAAAGCGAGTCAAGTCTGTCTTGACTGCAATTTCTCAAATAACTGCCAAAGAAAATCTGACAAATTTAAAATATGCTGTAAAGAGACAGTTCAAAAACATGACATTTTTCTTTGTATAATCTTTAAAGGAGTTCATTCTAAAGAAAGATAAGAAGCATAAATGCTGAGTACATTAATGCTGCCACAAACTATTTTAAACCCCAATCTCTCTATTCTTTGTGCACGCAAGACATACAGTCCTCTGTATACTTGAAATTATAGTGCTATCTTCAAAGAAAAAACACAGAGCAGAGACAATCATGGCCTACCAAACAAAATTATATAATATATTGGGCACCCCTAGCAAGCATTCAAAGTGTGTAAACCAGCAGCATTCTGAGTTCACTCTTAGCATACTATGCACAGAAGCTGAGTTAGGGTGTGTCTACACATACAGGCATGTACGCATGCAGCAGCTCAAATAGAAGTGGTGCAAATTTGAGCCAGGGCTTTTTGCCTCAGTGCATGTGCTCAGGCATGCACTTTGTTATGGGGCAAATTGTGGCACTTGGGACAAAATAACCCTGCCTGGCTCCTCCCAGATCTGCAGCCAGGGGGAGCTAGAGCCTGGGGCCAGCACCTTTGCAGGCCCCAGCAGTACAAAAAGCTACCCTGGCAAGTAGTTCAGGACCACTCGCTCTCAGAAGCTACTGAGGCCCAGTCAGTTGGTACCTGAGGATACTACCCCTTGTGCCAGCTGGACTGCTGAAGCAGCTCAGAGAGTTCCCTACACCCTCTACCCACTGCAGCAGTCTGGCAGTGGGGGCTGCTGCCTGGCTGTGACCTGCTGCCACCTGTGACAGCATGTGGCCCCAAGCCTGCGCACATGCCAAACCCAGATGGGGACTGCACGGCCATTAGAGGTATCTTCCCCTCTGGACCAGTTGCCAGTGGGCTGCCACTGCAGAGTTAGCCTTTGTGCAGCTCTACTGCCATGTGTGCCCCTGTCTGGCCATCTGAGCAGCTATCACCTAGAAGATGTTCTCAGTGTGGTGGCCTGCTTTGAACTGTCAAAGCAGGTCCTCCTGGCCCCAAGTGGCCAGGAGGTCAGCCACCTCCAGCTGGATCCCAGGTGCCAGCTCTGAGCAGGCTCCTATGCTTGGGTCCTGCCACTTGCCTCACTAGCAGGAATTCTGATGTTCCTCTTCCCTGTTTAAAAACTGAAAAATCCCAAAGTCACTCTGTAGAATACCCAAAAATCCATGTTCTTCCACAATTAAAACAAAAGACCACTCTCTCTCTCCTGCACTAGAGAGAGAGAGAGAGAACCATCAGTTGGGCAATGTTTTATTGATACTGATGTGATCCTCCTGCTGTACTCGGCCTTGGTGAAGCCACAGCTGGAGTACTACATCCAATTCTGGGCTCCACAATTTAGGAATGACGTGGAGAAGCTTGAAAGAATCCAGAGGAGAGCCACATGCATGATCAAAAGGCAGGAGAACAGGCCTTATAAAAAGAGGCTGGGAGCCATGGGACTCTTCAGCCTGGAGAAGCACAGGCTTGGGGTTGCTTGGTGGCAGCATATAAGTATATAAGGGGTGTGTATCAAGATCTGGGGGAACACCTGTTCACCAGAGCACCCGAAGGGATGACAAGTTTCACAAACTCCTGCAAGACCATTTTAAGCTGGACATGAGGAAAAACTTCTTTACTGTCCGAGCCCCCAAAGGCCTGTAATAGACTCTCCACAGAGGTAGTGCAAGCACCTACTCTGGACACTTTCAAGAAACATTTGGATGCTTATCTTGCTGGGATCCTTTGACTCTGACTTCCTGCCTGTTGGGACCCAATGATCTTATGAGCTCCTTTCCAGCCCTAATGTCTATGAAATCTATGATATATCTACAATGTTAAAGCAATTTGGAAGCCTACCAGTGTCTCTATCATCATAATAAAATTTATTTAAATACCTATATGTTTTGCTGTTTGCCTTTGGTTTTCTTATCATACAGCAGTTAGAGCTCCCCCAACCCCTTCACTCACCAGGATGTGGGGACAGCTGCCCCTCCAGCCACAGTTCCTGCCAGCAGGTCTCAACCTGTCTGGCAGCTGGGCATACAGGGTGTGTGCTGGGGGATGCAGGGTTTGGAGAAGTGGGGTGGAGAAGGGGAGTGGAAGGAAGTGGGTGGCTGTGGAGGGATGTGGGGAGCCATGGAGTGTGTGGGTCGATTGTAGGGGGGGCTGCTCAGGAGGGGCACAGCCCCCCCAGTTCACAGACTGCCTTGCCCACAGGGCCACATCCCCCCAATAGGGGCCACAGCCTCCCACAGGGGCCACATGTCCCCCCAACAGGAGTCACAGCTCCCTCCAACAGGGGTTAACAACTCCCCCCACAGTGCCCAGGTGCCTCCTGACTGCTCCACCCCCCCTGCCCAATGGCCACCTGCCTGGCCCCCGCATCCCAGTACTTTAAAAAAAAAAAAATCCCTGCACTCACCCGCTGTACCAGGGCCTGTGGGGTCAGTGGGGTCTCTTGGCAGAGCCCTCCCACACAGCACAGGGCACCAGGGGTGCAGCAGGAACTGGCTCCAGCCACCTGGCACCCACACTGCCACTGCCCCATTGCACAGGTGCACCTGAGGTAGTCAAGGGTTGTGTGGCTCCGCACACTGCTGGTCAGCTGGGGCTACTGCAGTTGTCACCCAGGGCTCAGCACCACTCAGCCAGAGCGGCCCCAGCTTCCTGACAGTGCGTAGAGCCATGCGGTGCCCTGCTGACCCCAGCCGCACCTGCATGATGGGGCAGTGGTAGTGCGGGTGCTAGGCATCTGGGGCCAGACCCCACTGCCCTGTGCTGTGGGGGGAGAGCTATGCTAAGAGGCCCTAGTGACCCCGACGGCAGGCAGTGTGCTTCAGCACTGGGGCAAGGGCCAACCATAGAGATGCTCTGGCTGGCTACCAGAAAGTCTCTGTAGAGGACCCAAGCCTCTATTTGCCTCAGAGCATGGTCCCAAACTGTGTCCTGCTCTGCCTTTTTTCCCTGGTGGGTTTTTTTTTTTTTTGACTCCTGGATATCCAGGGTTCTAATTTTGCCACATGGGAAAGATTTTTTTTTGTTCCTGCACATACCTCTTGTAGCATCTCAAAGGGCTTTGAGGTGCTTCAAGAGGCACATGTGTGCTTGTCTGGATGCGCCCTTAGTGTCCAAAACCTTACATGACCTTTCTGGGACTTTCTTGCTTTCATAGCTCAATAACAAACAGAACACTTTAGCCTGAGGTCGCTCTAGAGCTAGCTATTGCTTGAGTCTGGGTTTGGATCTGGCCCTTCTTACTCACACCCCCTGCCTAAATATGGGCAACTGGTGCTGCCTTAGTCAGGGGGAACATGTGCTCCTTCTGCGACCAGTCCCGCTGACTTGGAGGGGTCCCCCTAAGGACAATTTTGCTGCCTTGGGGAGGGCGGGGCTTCCTTGTGGCCGATCGCTGCAGCCACTTCTGGGAGTGGCTGTGGACACGTCTGGGAGCGGCTGCAGTGATTGCCAGGGGGTGCACCAGCGTTCTCAGGGAGTGCATGCGACTGTGAGGCCAGCACTGGGAAATAAGGATCTCTAGGCCTGAGCCCCATGACCACCATGGGGCAATGGAACTATGATCATGGAACTGAATAAGAAATAAGCTCCCCAGCCTGTTCCGCACCCAGCTCTGCACTCATGGAGCTGGGCAGGGAATGGGCTCTCCAGCCCCCACCCTGCACTCGAAGAGCAGGGAATTGTCTTGGTCGGGGCAGGTCCCAGTCCCAATCGGGTGATCAAGGTGTGGGACTTAGAAAGAACTGCAGAGGTGGGGGAGATCCAAGCCCCTGACCCAATCCATCAGTGGGGCAGCTAGCAGTGAGCTCCTGGCTGGGTGGAGATTACAGCCAGGGGTTTGCTGCTAGCTGCCCCACTGGTGGATTGAAGCAAGGGGCGGTGACCTGCCCCTCTCCTGCAGCTCTCTCCAAGTCCCCTGCCCCGATCAGGGAGCTGGGAGTTCCCTGCTGCTGGGGTGGGGGGACATTGTCCCTGCCTTGGCAACAGGCAGCTCCCCAGAGACAGGAAGCAATGTCCTAGTCAAGGTTCCCTCTACGGTGCACATGTGCACAGCTGCGCACAACTAAAAGTGTGGCCATGCACAGCCTTTTCAAGGCCGTACACCAGGAGAGGTGGGGGCGGAAGCCTGGCGCAGGCTCTGTCAGCTCTGGGGAAGTGCTCTGCTCCCTTGCATTAGGGCCGGGAAGTGGAGCACTGCCCCAGAGCTGGCGGAGCCCACGCCAGCCCCCCACCCCAGCCTTGCCTCACCTCAGGGAGGAGCTGCTGCCTGCCCTGAGTGAGGCTCTGCCGGCTCTGGGACACTGCTCCGCTCCCCCACATCACCTTGAGGAGCAAGGAGGCACATGGCATCAGGGCCGGGGAGCAGAGCAGTGTCTTGGAGTTGGTGGAGCCTCACTCGGGGCAGGCCACGGCTCCTCCCCACGGTGAGGCAAGGCAGGGATAGAGGCTGGGGCAAAGGCCTGGCGCGGGCTCCACCAGCTCCAGGGAAGTGCTCCACTTCCCAGCCCTGCTGCAGGGGAGCAAAGCACTTCCCCAGAGCCAGGGAGCCCAAGCCAGGCTCCAGCTCCAGCCCCTGGTCCCTGGCTCCAGCCTCTGGCCTCCGGCTCCTGGCTCCAGCCCCTGGCCCCCCGACTCCTAGCTCCAGCCCCTGGCCCCCCGACTCCTAGCCCTCAGCCCCCTTCGGTAAGTGTCCCACACTGGACTGAGGCAGCATGCTCATGGACCACTGGTCCTTAGAGGGAACATTGGTCCCAGCCCTTGGACTAGCACCTAGGGGGACCCTAGAGCTCCTCTTTGTGGCAGCACGGGCCCATTGCAGGACCCCAGAAATCAAGAGTAGTTTGCTGGCAATGCCAGCAAATCTGCTTCCATTTTCCTACACATGTAGATTCCTGTCTGGGAGAATTTACTTGTGAGTAGATTATTCATGAGTCAACTGCTCCCAGATCTAATGCATGTATAGACATCAGTGTCAAACATTATGTGCATTAATAGGAGTGTTGCCAGCAGATCAAGGGAAGTGATTATTTCCCTCTATTTGGCACTGGTGAGGCCACATCTGGAGTACTGTGCCCAATTCTGGGTTCCCCACTACAGAAAAGATGTAGACATTGGACAGAGTCCAGAGGAGGGCAATGAAAATGGTTAGGGGGCTCCGCTGGGGCACATGACTTCTGAGGACAGGCCCAGGGAACTGGGCTTGTTTAGTCTGCAGAAGAGAAAACAGAGGATTTAATAGCAGCCTTCAACTGCCTGAAGGGTGGTTCTACAGAGGATGGAGCTAGACTGTTCTCAGTGGTGGTAGGTGACAGAACAAGGAGCAATGGTCTCAAGTTGCAGCAAGGAAAGTTTTGGTTAGATATTAGGAAAAACCTCTCTCACTAGGAGAGAAATAAAGCACTGGAACAGGCTACCCAGAGAGGTTGTGGAATCCCCATCCTTGGAGGTTTTTAAGACCCAGCTAGACAAAGTCTGGGTGGGATGATCTTGTTGGAAATGGTCCTGCTTTCAGGAGGGGGTTGAACTAGATGGCCTCCTGAAGTCCCTTCCAACCCTAATTTTCTATAATTCTATGAAAAGGAAGATGAAATGACACCCAAATTAAGAATATCATTTCTTTAAAAAATATACATTTTTAAAGCAATATCTTCAGGGATAGCTATTAGTAAATAATAAAATGTTCTTTTCCCCTGACTTAATGTTAATCTTCCAAATGGGATTTTCTAAGGGTTCATTAAAATTTAAAGTCATTCAAGTGTCTGTTTCCTTTTGTGTGGGTTATTTTTTTTTTGAGAATTTTCAATCCAAAGTAAAAATAACAATATCTTGTTATTGTGTACTAAATCCAAAAAGCCACTGTGCTAAAGAGCATATCAGCATGTCTGTAAGAAAATTGTTCCTTTTGCACATCTCAGAATGCAGAACCAATGTGTGTCTCTGTCTCATGTTCTATGAAACAACTGCCTTTTCCTTCTCCCAAGCACCACTTCATTCTTCACCTTACCAAGTAATGTCAGCATATATTGAAGATCTCCAAGCATCCTCCATTCTGGGGGCTTGCACAGATCATCTTTGATAACTCACACTTTCCTCCTTTCTCACACCCAAAAAAATATATATAAGGGGAATCTTGGAAACAGCTGTCCTTGAGTATTACTGTCCTTGAGTCTGCTAGAATGCCAACTGCCTTACTATACAACCTGCCCAGGCAAACAACAGTGATAAAGGATCAGCTTTAGCAGTTTAACAGAATGCAAAAGTAAAAGGCAACAATTTTACTTGGTCTGCATTTGCTTAGTATTATCATTGCTCAGGGCATTAATTGGAGGCATTTACATTATAATTCACAGTGTAAACTAAACTAATCTAATTACATTCATTTATTAATAGTCACACGTTATATCTCTTGCTCATCAATTTAATATTGTACAATAGCTTGAAAGCAGCAATAGAGCCTGAAAATTGACATAATATGGTCTTTACTGTTGCTATAGTAACCAAAGAAGTCTGTATAAGGAAATACCAAGCAATAAGAGGGGAAATACCATAGAAACAGAGTAAGAATAGAATGAGTTTTGTCAGGAAGCACTAAGCCTGCAGTGACATTTTGGACAAAAGTAAGTTACTAGGTAGAGTTATAACAACTTGGAAAACCAGAATAGAAATATTCCACAGAGAGTCAATAAATTATCAACTTCACAGATCACCTGCCTATCGAGTTGCAATCACACGATGGCCTTGTGGAAAACTACAGAAACTGATTACAGGTGAAATTAACATTAAGTTAGCATTTCTATTGTTTTAGTTTATTGTAAGTGGACAGCTAAAAGCAGGGTGGAAAAATAGCACTGTGACCAACCAAATCTTTACCAAGCACAGGTGGCTCAGTGACTTGCATTGGGAATTTCAGAGAACTCTCAGTCTAAAAAAATCCACACAGACAAAGACTTGGGATATGGAGAAATGTACATTTTAACCATTTCAAAAGGGGAGGAGGATCTGCTGCTGCTCAGGAGTGCACATCAGCTGTCAGTGCAACTGTTATGTCTGCATGACCCTTAGCAATATATGTTAGCTAAATCACCCTAACTCGCACTCTAATTGAAGCAGGGTTGGAGTTGGACTGATTTTGCCAAACTTGTATCGCTACAGAATTGTGCAGATGTAACAGCTTATACTGGTAGTATCTGATATCATTACAATTGTTATATCTGCCTATATCAGTGATTCTCAACCAGGATGTCTTGGGATCCTTTCAGGGATGCCCTGGGTTATTACGTTATGTTAGCATTGTTAGGTGTGCAAAAATGATTCACAGGATAAACCCAGAGATTTCAAACAGGAATCCATAGCGTTAAAAAACATTTGGACCTGTTGTGATCTTTCTGAGTTCTTTGGAAGAGAAATAAATTCTCCAGTCTAACAAAAGGTGCATTTGTTACTGTCACCACCAGGACTCGACTAGTTGTTCTCGTGCCGCTCTTCCCCGGGTGATTGATGTCCCACCCCTCCAGTGTTCGCACCTTTGTCTGAGCTGATGGTTTCCACATGACTCCTTCACCCCTTTCCCGCCTGCCACGACTTGATTGTTTCAGTGTCTGGGGTCATTCATCGTATGCGCTCGTCGGCCCTGGGGTTCCTCTCGGCGGTCAGTCTCAGGGCTCCACCACCCCCACACCCTGGCCTCACGCCTCCTGTACAGTGGTGCCAAGCTGTTCATTGTTCCATCCTCTGGCCTCTTGACCGGATCCTATGCGGGCTCTTTCCTCCTGTCAACTAGGCCTACGGTGAGGATTTTATGCCCTCCGGTATCCCCTGGGGTTCGGGGAGAAGCCAAATCCAAAGACCAAAAAACTCCAACACAAAACTTGGGCGTACCGTCCCTTTAACTGCCCCCCCCACACCTTATTGGAGCACTGACTGCCTTAAGCCTAGGCACTCAGTCCCTGCCTATTCCCAGGCACCTCTCAGTCCCACGACAGTTTCCCTTGGTGGCACCTCTCTCCAGGATTCTCCGCAGTCTCTCGCTCCTGAGACTGACCTCTTCTGGGGTATTCCCCACAGTTCCTGAGGGATTCAGGCACTTCCTGGCAGCCGCACCAGCCATGCTGTCCAAGTGTCTTTCTTCCTTCTTCTCACACCCGTCCTGGGTGTTTCTCTCTCCTTTCCCTGATGTTCCTGCCTGTCTTAGTTGCAGGGACATCGGGTGCAGCCTCCTCACCCTCTCCGCCAGCCCCGCAGCGTGTGCCGCCATTTTTATTTGAGCCGGCCGGCACTCCGCTCTTATGTCACTGGCCGGCTGCAGCTGGATAAACAAGCGGCTAACAAGCCATGTGGGCTTTGCCTCTTGCTCTCCATTTGTAGGCTCGGGAGTTGCCGGTGAGTATCTGTGCGTCCCGGGACAGTTACCAATAAAAAGGTTGAAAACCACTGTGTAAAACATGGCTTTGCAAATTGTATTATTTATATTTATATTGCACATATACATGTATACAATATAAACATATATATAAGACCTAAAAAAACAAAATTAGAACAGAGATGACTGGTAACCATTTGGTTTAAGCCTAACATACCTGAGAATGTAGGTAGGATGATGTTAATGTTCCTTACCTTAATTTTATAAATATTCCCTGGAGGGGATGATTAGACTTGGTCTCTAGCAAAGAGGGCCATATGGCTGAAATCAGACAACAGTATGAGGACCCAAGAGTGTGCGGTTTGGGCACAGCAAAAGGAGAACTAAAAAGCAGAGAGATATGGAGCAGACTTGAAGAAAAAGGAGTACGTTTTATCGCCACTAGGGCTGTGCGAAGCTTCAGTCACTGATTCGAGTCGGTGGAGATTCGGTCCGATTCATCAGCTGAATTGCCAAATCTGAATTAAATCAGGAGACCAACAAGATGAGCTAGAAGCTGCAGCCTGTTAAAAGAACTATGATCTGGTAGGCATCACTGAGACCTGGTGGGAAGCTCTCATGTGAAATCAAGGGTTGCCATAAGCAAAGGGTAATTATTAACTGGTCCATCTCAGAATGGCACACAGGGGTCTGTCCTTGGACCAGTGCTGTTCAATGTATTTATTAATTATGCGGATGCTAGAATAAAAAGCTTCTTGAGCACGTTTGCAGATGACATGAAACTAAGAAGGATTATGAAAACAATGGAGGATGCAATTGCAATCTAGAAGGATCTTGACAGATTGGAGAGTTGGGCTAGAGCTAAGAGAATAAAGTTCAGTGCAGACAAATACAAGGTGCTATACCTTGGGAGGAAAAACCAAAAACATAATTACAAAATGGGGGAATACTTGGATGGATGGCAGTTCTACGAAAAAGGACCTGGACGTCTTCACAGACAGATTTTATAGACATTAGGGGCTGGAAGGGACCTCACATGATCATCAAATCCAGCCCCCTGCTGTAGGCAGGAAGTCTGCTGGGGTCAAATGATCCCAGCAAGATAAGCATCCAAATGACTTCTGAATTAATCCAGAGTAGGTACTTGCACCACCTTTGGGGGGAGCCTGTTCCAGATCCCAGACCCTCCGACTATAAAGGTTTTCCTTATGTCCAGTCTAAATTGGCCTTCCAAAAGTTTGTGGCCATTAATCCTTGTTATCCCTTGGGGATCCCCAGTAAACAACTGTACTCCCAGATCCTGGTGCACCCCCCCCCTTATATATGGCAGGGGGGGCTGGATTTGACAATCTTCCAAGATCTCTTCCATATACTGTGTCAAGGCTAAGGGTATGTAGGTTATGTAGAGTTTAGATCAGGGGTAGGCAATAGGGTTGTGCAAAGGTTAGGTAGCTGATTCAATTCAAAGGAGATTTGGCTCGATTTGGAGGCTGAATCTCTGAATCCTAATCAAATCGGGAGGCCTGTTAAAATAGGGGTGGGCAAAATGCAGCCCAGGGGCCAGATGCGGCCGACCAGGCCATTCTATCTGGCACACAGGGCCCCTAAAAAATTTAGAAGATTAATATTAACCTGCCCTGGGCTGCCTGTCATGTGGCCCTCGATGGCTTGCTGAAGCTCAGTAAGTGGCCCTCTGCCCAAAATAATTGCCTGCCCCTGCATTAAAAGGTCCGAATTGATTCAGAAGCTTCCAAAATCGATTCGGAGAGATTCAAAGGCTTGCAGGAAACAAACTGAGAAGAGGGAGCGGGACAGGGCGATCATCTATATATGGAAAAGGCTGAGAGGGGGGAAAGACTGCTCTGATATTGACATCTGTAGCTGGCTAGTGGCTGTGATCTTTCTCTAAGTTCCCTTCCGATCACAGTGTTCTGGGGGAGGGACATAGAAACAACATATCAAGCTGTGTTTGAAGTGATCTGTGCCATTTGAGAGTTGTCTCTCTCTTGGACCAGTGGTGTCTGAAAGGCTCTGGATTGCTTTCTAGTCTCTTGGTAGCTAGTGTCGCTTCTTGTAAGTCATATCCAGTCGTTTCCTATTTACCCTTTCCTACAATCCCTATTGTTATCCCTATCCATTCCTTTCAACTTATTCTTCCCCCCAAATCCTTTTATTTGTTCTTGTTAGTATGCCTTGATTCTTTCCCCCCACAAAAACAAATCTGTGCTTTCCCTGACAGTGTGTTATCACTGTGCAGGAAAGCACAACATATATTACACAGACGCATGCACATTTTGCAGCACACCAAACATTATGAAACATGCTGGAAAGGCAGGTGCCAAGTCTTCTGGCAGGGGAAGGAGAGGTGACAGAGGGAGAGCTACAAGTTTCCTCCATCCCAAACACAGACGCACCCTCTTTCCTGGCAGGGATGAGTCTTCTGCTGCTAGTGCCACCTTAGTTGGGGGGCATGTGTCCCCCACTGCAACCAGTCCTGCCAACTGGGGGGTGGTGGGGAAGGGTTTTGCTGATCTTGCTGCCCAGGGAAGGCTCCCCCTGTGGCCAATCCTGTGAGAGCTGATTGCTATGGCCAATCCCAGCAGCAACTTCCAGGAGTGGCTAAGGCCAATTCCAGGACCAGATGCAGTAATCAGCTGGCACTTGTTGGGGGGGGGGGTTATTATTAGTTATTACCTGTATCTTATCATCAGTAACACTGCTATGCTTTAGTACAATGTAAATAGTTAAAAGTTCTCAAAACCAGAACAGAGTAAGAGCTAAACCACTTAGACTAAAATTTTAACATCAAGTTCATGCCCCCCCACCCGCCTGACATCTGATACCTACAGGTAAACAACCAGCCTTTATCTCCTGCATCTCCTCTAAATTTTCATTCCTGCAGAATAGCTTTCCGAGACTGGCTTTTTTCATTCTGACCATCTTTAACTTCTCTCTCCATTTTTTTTTGCCTGATGAAGGACTGTATCCAAAAGCTTTCAAATAACAACTTTTTTGCAACTATTTAGTTTGCCTAATAGAAGATATTGCCTCTACCCAAACAGTATTTGCTATTAAAGAGATGAAGAATCAAGCCCTAGAGCAGTTCTCAATATTTTTAGGCTCAACCCACCTGTTCAAAACTTTTTAAAATTTAGTGGCACTGTAAAAAACTATTTTACAAATATAATGTATATGATAATATAAAAATTATAATACTGCTGTTAATACTAGTCATTAATTAGCTTATTATATTTTATTTTCCCTGCTGCCTACCTTGCAGACATTCTACAGAGCTAGAGTGGCAAGTGGCTGTGGCACGAGCATGCTGTCTTGCCACAGCCCTTCCCAGTCTCACTCTGCATGGCAGATGGAACTGTCTCCAGTACCTCTATTTTCAGGAAGCATGCTGGAGCCTGTAGCAGGGTACCTTTGGTGCCTGCCACTTTAAGAGGCTTGAACAGGCTGTGGAGCAGGTCTGGTGCAGCCTAATGAGGCAGTCACATGACCCCAGGAGGGCTCCTGGATTGGAGGATGGGACTGAGCAGCCATGATATAAAGCCAGGCCCTCAGGGCTGAGCTGGCAGTTGCTACAGTGCGCCAGAGAGACAACATTGTTGGGCTGGAGCTGCTGCTCCCAGAATACCTGAAGGACAGGGTAGGAACCACGGGGATGGAGGGGTTTCCTGGTCCTAGGGACTGCCCTAAAACTAGACCCTGCTGGGGCTGGACAGTGTGGTGGCACTGCTTGTGGCAGGGCAGCTTCCAGGAAATGCCACACCTGTGCTTCCCCTGTGAAGGGCAAGTATGGGGCACCAGAAAGCCTCATCCCTCGCTGCCTTGTGAGAACCCCGTGGAAGGGAAAGGATAGGGGAGCACACCCCAACAGAAAAGCACAGGGGCCCAGGCCCACTGAGGGGCAGCCTGAAGAACTGCACATGGGCTGACCAGAGTACCCAGAGTTGAGGCCCCAGTGAAGGGGCATGAGTTGAGGCCCAAGCACATTTAAGGACACCTGAGGCCAAGCTGGGCCAGAGGCCCAGTTAAGGGGCTAGGGGAGCAACAGTGGAATTGGATGCCATCTGCAAAGCATGGGACACAGTATAAGGAGGTTTGGAGCCCTGTATAATGCTCTAAGTATCAGGACATTAAATGGGCAGCCTCCCACAATTTTCCATCTTCTTTGGTATGTCAAGGTATAGCAGGCAAGGCAGGGCTGACTGCCCTAGACAGGTGGGTGAGCTGACAATGACACCTGGCCCTCAGAAGGTTACTGTCACACAGCCAGACTGAGAAGCAGCAGCAGCAGACATGGCATTTATTTCCAGACTGCTGCTGCCACCACGTAGAGCTGCCCTGTACACCTCTGCTTTCAGAAGGTAAGTCAGAACTGAGCCAGGAAGAGCTGCAGCAAAAATGGTGTGCCTATCTGTGTAATCTAATTCAGGCAGGTGCATCTTTTTACTGCCACTGCTTCTTAATCCAGTTTAAACATACCTTATAAAAAGAGAGGTGTGCAGGGTAATTTCACTCCGTGGCAGCAGCAGCAGTGTTGTGGCACCCTAGCTGAAAACCACTGCCCTTAGGATTTTTTCTTTTTTCTATTTAGTTATTACCTGTATCTTATCATCAGTAACACTGCTATGCTTTAGTACAATGTAAATAGTTAAAAGTTCTCAAAACCAGAACAGAGTAAGAGCTAAACCACTGCCAATTTGACATGCTTCTCCACAATTCCCTCCAGCTGAAGGAACTAACAATTGACTTAAGAAGTTATGAAGGAACTCAAATGTAGTGTTTTTTTTTCCAGGTCACCCCACTACTGCACTGTATAATAAATGTAAACAGAGAAATGATATCATTTCATCTCTGCTGTTCACCTTTCCACTAACCTTTAAGAGAAAATACCCTGCAGCCTGAATTTTGTTTGACATGTAAGTCATACAGGCAGGATAATATGACATTCCTACCTACTAGCTAAACACATTTAACACATTAATTTCTCCTGAAATAAAAATAAATTCTGGGTCGATATCTGCATGTCAAAGTTGGAGTCAACATATGACCTGGTCAAAATGAAAAAGTTTGTATATGGTAAAAGAAATGATGTATTTATAGTTCTTTATTTTAAGGATTAACACAGCTATACTGAAAATCATTCCAAATTTTTTCTTTTTTTACTGTTACCTAGTGAACTTTGGAATTATGAGCAAAAGTCATTAAGTATACTGAAAAGAGAAGTGGAACTATCAATGTGATAACAACTGAAGTCAGAAAAATAGCTTAATTTACCTTTTGATCATTATACTTCAACAACTCGCTCACAAAAGCAGAGACTATAATGCTTTACCCAGATTTAGCCTCATCCTGGTAAATGTGAGCAACCTTGATCAATAAAATATTAGTATATTTTTAAGGGAATCAGATTCAGTTCTTCTAAACTGCTTTATTATAGTAGATTCCTCCTAAACTGACCCTCTAATGCTTTTAAAAATGCATTATGATTCTTTGCTAAGGCTGACAATATGCAAAACATACATAAAGGTATGGATTCTATCCTAAAGAACTATAAATAGAAAAAAGGATTTAAACCTGAATGGGAAGATGATAACAAGATGCAACTTTCCTGTTGCTGAAAACAGACTGTGATATATATATATTAGATTGACATAGGTTTTAAATTGTAGGGCTCCCAGAAGAAAGTATGGTTCCTCAGGAAACTGCATGAAAAACAGAATTTAACTTGGCACAGTGGGGTAAGGAAGTCATGCCAGCCCTTGGGAGGAAGACATACAGATGTTTGGGGAGGTTAGATTGTGTTAAAAATGGCCACCCAATTGAACTTAGTTCACCTGAGTGCAGAACTTACACTTAGACCAGATACAAACATTACACACAAAGCAGTGCAAGTGACCAAAAACTGGTCTAAACCCATAACAGTACAGAAGCTCAGCATATACAGACTGGATTAAAAAAAGATGGAACCTGATCTAAGATAGACCTGGATGGATGTAGCATCACATTTAAGTGATCTAGGTTAGACCACGCTATCAAACTTCTGTAATAGTTCTTCTCTCAACTCAAGTCAGGTTGCAGTCCCCCAGCATCCCAAGCTGCTTTGCAGGTACATGCAACCCCCCCTTGCAGGTAGGTGTGCCAGCCTCAGCTGCACTCCTTGGCTCCAGCTGAGCGGGCTCTGAGAAAGCCAGCCATAGGCAGGAGGTGGGAGTGGGAACCACACCACCTGTCAACAGCAGCTAGTAGTGGGAGGGGGGACAAGGGGACTGGCCCAGATGAGCTAGCACAGCTGGGAGGGCCCACATGGCAAGGGTTTCCTCACCCCCCACCCTGTGGCCCCGCTATCCAGCATGGCTCCTCTCTCCAGCCCTCCTCTTGTGAGTGCCCAGCTGTCAGTGGGGTGGTGAGGGGAGAGGTCACACTGACCATTAAGGGGTGGCCAGGTGCTTGGCTGGGTTTGGCATTCTCCAGCAGCCTGCTGGGAAACATGCAGGAGCATCCCCAAACTGATGGCCCTGGCTGATACAGGCAGCCTCCATGCACCCACCACCAAAGGGTGAATGTTTGTTCTGTTCACTCCTGATCTAACCTAGGCCCCTGGCCCCACCCCGAGGGACACCCCTCCATCAAGCCTGCCAAACCTATCCCACAAGCCACTCCCAGTGCTAGTTTTACCAGCGTTCACTGATGCCAGAAACTGAGGAAGTAAGTCAGGGTGGGGGGGGCAGGTAGGTTATGGGGGGAGGTTGTTTTCATGGGGGTGAGGGAGTTGTACGGGGCTAAAAAATAGCCCTAGCCCTTGGGAGGACAGACCCCCATTCCCCCAAGACTCCTTTGTGGATTCCACTAGCTCCCCTGATCCATGAAACCCTTCTAGACTCCACCAACCCCCCCCACTGACCTGTTAGCTCCCCATATCCCCATATCAAGCCCCCCCACAGACTCCACTTGTGCACTGATGCCCCCAAGACCCTCCCCACCCCCCCTGCATGCCCATCCCAACTTACCTTAGATCAGGTGGCCATTTTTAACTTGACCTAATCTCTTCCTAACCTCACTGAATGTCTGTACATACTCTAAAACAGTGAGAAGAAAACCAAGGGAGCACTACATCTGGTATAATTTGTGCAGTGAAGGGGTTGAGATGAGATGTAAGAAGTAAAATGGCAAAAATGCAGCCAGGATTAAACAGAGCTCAAAGGCAACAGGGAGTTATTTAGAATTTACTCAGCAGGCAAACAGAAACCATTATTAAAAGGAGGAAATACTAGCAGTGTGTACAAAAAAGAGAGAGGATGGCAGATAAAGGTACAGAGAAGCATTTTAGCAGAATCTCTTAATTTGTTGAAGAGAAAGAAGTGGTAGGATAAATGTTGGTAGAGCTGTGTATTGCCCTTGCATATGCAACAACAGCACCCTATAAAAATGTTGCTGTACAATTAAAAGGTACAAATTCCTCTTGCAAAATAAGTTTAGAAAAATTAGAAACACTGCTGTGATTCATGTTGAGAAAACATATAGTAACACTGAATTTATCATTTTAGATTAGGATCAGCAAGATCTCTTCAAAATAGTCCACACAGGATGATCACCCTGTCATTAACAGAAAATGGATAAAACCTATGCTATCCTCTATAATCATCACTATGGTATTAATCATATCAAATACTTCCCAAAAGTTCTGGCAACAAGACTGACAGCTTCTCAAACTCAAATCTGCAAGCATAACTATAAACAAGTAATCAAAAGTTGTAAAATGTAACATTGCCAAGTTGTAGGAGGAAACCTACAGAAGAGGCGTTTCTCTTTTTGGCATTTGTGCTACTTTAAAACAACTAACAGGCCCTGAAGCCTTAATACATTTATAAAACCACATTATAACTCCACCATGATATACCACTGGATGGAAACATATATTTTCAGAGACTAAAAATAGTTAGATGCCTGAAAAATGAATTATGTAAGATACAGATGATAGACACAAAATTAATCTGGGCAAGAGAAGTTTTTATATACATTATTTTGGGAGACTTAGGCATATGAGATTGCTATGACTGTCAAATATTTTTTACTGGATTAATGGTTAAATAAAATGCTTTCCAAATGCAAAAATGACTTTATAGTGATGCAGAAGTTTTGAAAGAAATGATAGAATATATTCACCCCAATATTGATATTGGTAAAAAAAAAAAAAAAAAAAAAAAAAAAAAATCAGTATTGTCACTGAGTAGAAAAAGATCCACTCAACAATGTCAGCAACATAAATACTACAGATACTACAAAGAC